>NC_046291.1:0-5000000 GCF_004115265.2 Rhinolophus ferrumequinum
TTCCTTTCCTCCCCTCTCTTCCCGAGGCACTGTTCTCTCTGCCTATGGTAACAACTTCTTCTAGCTGAGCTAATCATCAAATGAACAAAATCAGATTATTGACATACATCAAATTTTAATATATGTGCATGAGGAATTCACATACTCGTGAAAATTCCAAAGACAGTGAGGTAAGTAAGATTGGGTGCTTTGCAGGTCATTTAGGAAGCGTGGCACACTCATGGAAGGTAAATTGTTGCGACCCAGAAAGTAATGGGACACGGGGAAAGGGTGGTCAGCAGTATCCACTGGGCGTCTTCCCGCCTTATGCTAAGGAGTTTATGCAAAGCTTCCCTTCCTGAACCAGGTTTTTCCATCTGAATCTCTTCGGCAAGAAATGGGGGTGGGGTGGGTCAAAGGTCCTTTCTGAGTCTTGTTTCTTAACAACCAGGTTTAAATCAATAGTCCCAAAGGCAAGTTTTAGTCCTCTTCTTTCCCACCTTTGAAACTTTATGAAAGTTTCACATCCAGAAGTTAAATTGGTAAATTGTTCTATATCTCATTGATCTAATCACTCAGTCCTAATGATGGAGGAATATTTTCCTGTGATTCCCCAAATGCTGTAGATGATGTTGGATCCACTGACAGTTTCTGGGTGTAGGCCGGGATCATGTCTCGTGAGACCCAAGAATGGAAACTCAGACCCAGGAGAGGTAGAGTTTTAAAAAGAGGATAGTTTATTGAAAGCAAAGAGTCACAGCTCCTGAGCGGGAGGGGGTCCCGAATGGGGGTGGTCCCGTGACTGAGGCAAAGGCTCTTACTTTTATACCTTCCCTTGCCTGCTTTAGGAAGGGGAGCTGTTTGAAGAAGGGAACTGTTTGAAGAAGGGAACTGGCGCCTTCTAATGCCTTCTGATGACATTCGTCATTTATACTTCAGGTTTGTTCTGCTTGCCCATCCTAAAGGAATTAGGAAAGTAATCCACTCTTATGTATCAGATCTGTTCCGTTTGTCAGGCCAAAAGGAATTTTATGATTAGTCTCCACGTCTTGTTATTACGTCCTGGAGCGAAGGAGTGATTTCAACAACTGGAGTTTTAGGATATGGCTGTCTTTTGTTTATTCCACCAGGGACCTCCCTGTCTACCTAGGGATGCTAGCTAACCTGTATCACTAATAAGTTAGTTTATAAATTAATTGTTGAGTCTTATTTTATGATGCAGTGATGTAGATATACTCCCAAATCTCACCTTTTGTTAACTATCTGATTACTTGCTTATGTGAAGGAGTAAGAAACTTTGCTCTACCATCAAGTTCCTTCTGGCTGCTCTGATAATCAAATAGACATGAGACAGATTAGCAAGAGAAAATAAGCAGATTTAATACATACATAGGGGAACCCGACACACAGGAGAGAGTCAGAGACCCAGGTACAGGAGAGGTGTGGAGATAGAAATGGTACATAAGGCATCCCGAGCTAGGGATGAGATAAGGTCCCTTAGGGGCTTCAAAATGTCACTGCAGGGGGGTGTGACAGAGCAGATGTTTCATGAATATCTTGAACCTAGTCAAAGACAAATGCTGACAGAGACCGAAGGAGGTCAGACAGGGACAGAAATAGAAGGACAGTGTGGGTTGTGGGGTGCTGAGCTGCTGCCAGCCCACAGTTGCCGACTGAGTGCGTGGCCTATGGATTTGGGATCTCTCGGGGTGTCCTTGGCTGACTCTGCACTGTTTTCCCAGGTCTTTCATATATGCCTTTAGGCCCCCTGCTTCCCCAGCTGTCCCAGGGGGCTGCCATCTGGACCCTGCGGGCCTCTCTGTAGTCTCTGAAACGAGGCCTGGTTGGGACACCCACAAAAGAGGCCTCCCCTCTCCCTGCCCCAGAGCTTAACAGATGACCAACCCCCTCCCGGCGGTTTGGGCTTGGAAGGTCCCGTTCCTGAGCTTAGGAGATCCCCCTGTCCCAGTGACATGCTTTAGATAATTACCCTGAAACTTATGCTTGCTTACTTGTCACAGTGCCCTGTGCTTGCCGATTATAATCTTTAAGGCCTAGCATTCTTTCAGGTCACTGCTCCTGGGTTGGTGAACACATTGGAGAGGCACATCGCCAAAGGGAAGCCTCCATGCAGACCCCCGGCACCATCACGTGGGTTCTGGAGGAGCACCCAGATTTCCCATAAATATCCCAGGCTGGTCTGAGAATGTTAGGGCAGTTTTTGGAGGTATTAACCTGCTGCCTTCTCAGACCACCGGTGCTCTCATAATAAACGCTTATTCTTTGACCCAACTCCTATGTCGGTCTATTGGCTGAGCGCCGCAAGCAGCATGAGCCCCTCCGGTTTCAGTTTCTGGCAACCAGATGGGACAGCCTCGGGGCTCCTCCGGTAAGTGTCGGCTAGCGGAGGGTCTCGGGGGCTGCCTGGGACTGGGCAGATTCCTTGGTGCAGGACCGACCTCTGCCGAGGTATTTTGCTCGTGGAGGTGGTTTGTGCCAGGGCCTGCCCGTCATGGACGCCTTTCTTGCACAGTTGGGATAGAATAAGCGTTGGCTCTGTTTCCTGCCTGTAATTTCTGGTTTGGAAATCAGGGTGGCTCTGGCATGCGCAGCCAGAGGACTTTGCACTCAACATCTGGGGCTCCTGTTTGAGGGCCATCTGGAGGTTATACTGACCCATTGGCGTCAATAGGTGAGGTTGCAACATCCAGCAAGGCATAATACCCCCACCAGTAAGGGGCTCTGGTACCAAGCTTACACTGGTCTGGGAAGCACGCCTGCACTGTGAAAACCACCACGCTTGGTTTCAGTCTTTGGGCATTGGGTAGCCTTAGGGCTACACTTGGTTTTTGGTATTCGCTCACGTGCCAATTGTCTGATGGTGAACGGACCGTGTATATGGAATAAGACAACGTCGCATCCCAATTTGGTGCCTCGCCAGGTTTTGGTTTTGGTATTCGGATCCGAAGTTAGTTTTTCTGGTTTTTCGCTATCTGATTCAGGAAGTACTTGGATCTGTGTGTGTGTGTGTGTGTGTGTGTGTGTGTGTGTGTGTGTGTGTGTGTGTGTGTGTGTGTGTGTATCAAGTGTAGCTGTATTTGTTCAAGCTCAAACATGGGATCTAAGGTTTCAATCCCAGCTGGGAGACCATTGGGTAAAACATTAGGAAATTGGCAGAAGCACAGCTATAAGCCGTTGACCAAAAAGAAATTAATGTTCTACTACAGTGCTGTTTGGCCAGTGTATATATTAGATTATGGAGAGTGCTGGTTGCTCAATAGTTCTTTAAATTATTACAATATTTTGCAACTGGAATTGTTCTGTTAGAGGTCTGAGAAATAGGATGAAATTTCTTATGTATAAGCCTTTATGATAGACTCTGAAAAGATTGGAACAAAACTGATAGTTCAGCAAAAAGGGGACTCCACCCATCTCCTAATCCACTAATAACCAGGAATGCAGAGGCCGAGGTAACTTAAGGAAAAAAAAAAAGACACTTTTGAAACCAAGCGGCTAATTCTCAAGCCAGACCTCCCACCCCTTGTTTCAGCCTCTTTGAAATATTAGGGGTAACTGTAAGATCTTAGGACTTCTCTGCAATTGTTAATTCTATTCATATGTATATGATCTGTGATATGTGTTTGTATGTTTTACATATAATGTTTTTGCCTCCGGATGTATTGCCAGTTTATAATTGATTGGCTTAAAAACAAAGATTAATCACTTATAAATTTAAATAATAAAAACTAACTCAAGTACTTTTCATGATCAGGTGATCTAAGAAAATATTTGATACTAAGGATAGTTTAACTTTTAGTTAGATATGGTTTCTTTCTTAAGGTATTAACATTAAATAGGGTATCTTTTGCCTGGGTTTACAAACATAAATTCATGTTATCTCAGTCAAAAGTTTTGTCTGTTTACATATTAAGAACTAATAATATGTTAACAGATAAAACTTTTCAGTAATAATATGGTGTGGATGTTTGGACGAGGTTTCTCAGCATCTGTTGGTAACGTTAGATTTCAGTTCTGGGCGACTGGTTGGCTCAGTGGTTGGAGCGCAGTGCTCATAACACCAAGGTCACTGGTTTGATTCCCCCGTGGGCCAGTGAGCTGCGTCCTCCACAACTGGATTGAAAGCAATGACTTGACCTGGAGGTGAGCTGCGCCCTCCACAACTAGATTGAAAATTACTTGACTTATAGCTGATGGGTCCAGGAAAACAGCATTGTTCCCCAATATTCCCCCAATAAAAAAAGCTAAAAAAAAACCTTAAAAAAAAAATTTGTTTTACTAAGTTGCATTAAATGATAAAAACTATTGAATGTCTAGGTATTTCAAAATAACCAAATGCTTGAAATATTAATTACTGGATGAGTCTGAGTTCACCTACTTTTTGGTGTCTTGTCACAGGAAATCTGAAAGCTAACTTACGATGTCAGTAAATGTGTTTTTTAATTTTCGTTAAAATATAATTTTTAAATACTGGTAGATATATTGCTAACAAAAACCTATACTTCTAAAGGTTGCAAAATGTGTTTATGGATTTGCTAATGGAAATATTGGATACTTGCTTTTAGTTGTCAGTAAAAATTAAGGCTCTGAATGTTACAGATCTTCATTACTATATAAGGAAATGATGTATGTTTTCAAGAAATGCATAGGGTATAAAAATACATTTTTGAAGGAAAACAAAGGAGTTTGTCCTAAGGATGATTACTTCTGAATGAGTGAGAAGAGACAAACCAAGAGGGAGTGGGAAAGTTATAGAAGGTTTGTGAAGAAAAATCTTGAAGACATTTTATATATTGTTAAATTAAACATAACTTAAATAAATTTAAGTATCAAAAGTAAGCTGGTACGACACAGCTTCCGCTGAGTGCAAGATCTTGAGGCCTAGCTGTCAGCTGTTTTTGAACATTTCAGAACTCATGGATTATGTTTGAAAACCGAGATACCACTGTATTGTTTTTGTCTTACTTTGATATTAGAGTAATTCTGGCCTCCTAAAAAATAAAAATAATAATAATAATAATAATAATAATAAAAGTAAACTGGTACAAAATTAAGTAAATTTTCTCTCTCTGCTAAATAAAACAAAGTTTGTTAGACTACTGGTCTGCTAATGATATTATAGAAAAGTTTTCTGTCTGAAAAGCAAAGATTGTATGTGTGTCATGAAAATAATTTTCTATGTATTATATTGTCTTAATTAGATCTTCAGTTACTCAGGAAAAATAAATCTAAGAACTGAGTTTTGTTAATAGTTACGTAAACTTCTGTATTTAGGACTGCTGCAGTTCATGTGTTCTCCACAGTCACATATAGACCAATATAAGGAAGCTTGTTTTCCTAACCTGGCAAGGTAATACAATGCTTCTGGTCCACTGTTACATTCCTGATAGAGGCTCAGATCCTAAAAGGACAGGGGGTTTGTTTATATGTCTTTAACAACCGCAACAGGGAAAAGAAGGAAAGAAAGGAATAGTGAGACTGTAGATGAGGCCAGAGGCAGGCCAGATTTTTGGCTGCAGTTAATAGACAAGCCAAGGCCAGGGCCACCTCAGGGCCACCCCGACAGCCCCAGAAAGGGAAAGGAGCCTGCTTTGGACGTGGAAGCCCAGGCCACTGGGGTAAGGCGTGTTCAAATCCTGCAAAGCAGCCATGCCCACTGTGCAAACTGAAGGGCACTGGAGGAGGGATTGTCCCCTGTTCTGAAGGGAGCAGGGACCAACTCCTTCCCTGCAAATGGCTGTAATTGACTGAGGGACCTAAAGTGCCCAGTGGCTCCTCAGAAGAGCTCATGCTCATCACAGAAGAGGAACTGCGGGTGACCCTTGACGTGGCAGGTAAGCCTGTTAATTCCCCGATTGATATGGGAGCCATTTATACTGTCTTGACTGCTCACTCTAGACCTATTTCTTCCTCTAAAATCTGCTTGGTTATAAAGATAAAGAGAGTCCCTAGACTTGGGCTCATTTTACTCAACCTGTTCCTTACTAATGGTCTATACCTGAGAGAAAATATAAAATGAACAAATCAGACTTAAAAAGGGCTCTGGAGAAGTTCTGTGAGGAGACCTCTAGGCCCTGGCCGTAATTGCTGCCCATTGCTTTAGATGGTGACCTCAATTCTGTTGTGTCCTGTGTTAACTTGGGAGAGGTTCAGCAGGCACTTAGGAAATATGGGGGACCAGTACCTCCCCAAGGCCAACCCCTCTACACATTGTAGCCCCAGAAAGCCAGGAGGCCAAATACTACTGAGCGCCTAGAGGGGGAGGAGTCTCTAACAGATCAGTTAGCTCAGAAATGAAAGGGACCCTTTGCAGTTTTCCCGATCCCCCCAACTGTTGCTGAGCTTCAGAGAGTCGGTGGCTGAATCCACTTCCCTCGAATCAAACCTGTGTCATTTAAGTCTCCATAGGACGCCCCCAAAAGGAAGACTGTCACTCCTGTCCCTGTGAGCCAGCTGAAGACCTTAAGCTCCCCTTCAAACAGACAAGTTTGTGTCGTCTTCAACACAGCAGTTTTCATCTCCAGATGGCCATCAGCCTGGGTTCCAACTCGTCTCTCCCGAGGATGACAAGGCAGGCCAGCAGCCACTTAATAACCAGAGGATCTTTCCTCCATAGTCCCCTCCCCGCTGGAACTGAACAGCAAAGAACTCTGTTAGCCACAGGCAGGGACTGCGCCCTCTCAGCAGGAAGTAGCAAGAGCCCTTGTCACCCGTATCCCTGGATTTAAAAATTGTCTTTATAATACAGTTATTTGTTTCCTCTCTAATATCTAACCTTACTGATTTTATAGAAATAAAATGAACATAAGACGGGGGAATTTAAACAGGGCCCAGTTGTGGCCCCCACTAAAGAGGCCTCGCCTCTCCCTGCCCCAGAGCTTAACAATTGATCAACCCCCCCCCCACCCCTGCGGTTTGGGCTTGGAATGTCCCCTCCCAGGTCCTGAGCTTAGGATGTCCAGTCCCGGTTCCCTGCTTTAGATAATTACCCTGAAACTTGTGTCCCTGTACTTAATGATCACAATCTTTATGGCCTAGCATTCCTTCCAGGTTACTGTCATCACTGCTCCTGGTTGGTGACCACATTGGAGAACAACATCGCCAGAAGGAAGGCTCCATGCAGACCCCTGGAACCATCACGTGGCCTCTGGAGAAACGCACAGATTTTCCCTTAAATATCCCAGGCTAGTCTGAGAACGTTACTAAGTTTTTGGAGGTGTTAACCGGCTGCCTTCTCAGACCACCGGTGCTCTGATCATAAACGCTTATTCTATGACCCAGCTCCTGAGTCGGTCTACTGGCTGAGCAGTGCAGGCAGCACGAGCCCCGAACTCGTTTGGCCTCCCTGTGGTCTTTCCATACACAACCTTTCAGCTCTCAGACCTGGGTTCCTTTTGGTCTGGTCCTCCTGGGCTGCCTCTTTTACAAGCAAAATAGACCTTTGGTTTGCACCCCACTGCTCCCAGATGTGGTGACTTACAGAGGCTGTCTAGGCACACTATTAATTCAAAAGCCGCCGTGGGGAAGGTCGGCAGCTAGGAGGGGAGGGTGGCATAAGGAAGCATAGGTAAGAGTCAAGCTAGAAGGCAGTTAATTCAGGTGTGCCAAGCCCTGTGCTGGCTTTCACCTCCAGGACTCCACATTCCAGCGGGCAGCTTCCAGGGCACAGATGACTGTACCTGGGGCACAGCCCTGGGTCTGGCACCTTGGTTCAGACGCCTTTGGAAAGAAGAGCTTATCCTGACCTCCACTCAGGTGTTATTCCCAAGATGCACACCAGATGGCAGCAGAGAATAACTTTTCCTGGTGACCTGCACAGGGTGTTAATTCCAAAATGCACATGACATGGCAGCAGAGAGCGTCTCCCTGCACACCCGCCTTAAAATGAGATTCCAGACCCTGGGACAGAGCTCGCTGTGAGATAAACCCAGTTCCAGGCCCTTCACACACCTCATGTCACCCACTGCTCCCATTTTCCAGATAAGGCAGAGACAATTACTATCTCCATTTCACAGGTATTTAAAGGTAAGACTGATTCTAACACCGTTCTGAGTCCAGAACCAAGGCTGAAATTGCCAAATGTGGGCCTAATAGAGCTTGCACACACGGGGTCCTGGACAAACAGAGTGATCCAAACAGTCCTTACAGCATTGGATGGAATCTTGGTCATTCTATTCAGGAAAATATGCACATAACCTTAATTGTCCACCTTGCCTTGTACTCACCCAGGCTGGTTTTGGCGGTTAGAGCTCCCTGCTCCTAATGCCGAAGGCTGCCGGTTTGATTCCCACATGGGCCAGTGGGCTCTCAACCACAAGGTTGCCGGTTCAATTCCTCGAGTCAACTCCTCGAGTCGGATGGTGAGCTCCGCCCCTGCAACTAAGATTGAACACGGCACCTTGAGCTGAGCTGCCGCTGAGCTGTCGCTGAGCTCCCAGTTGGCTCGGTTGGAGCATGTCCTCTCAACCACAAGGTTGCCGGTTCGACTCCTGCAAGGGATGGTGGGCTGCGCCCCTGCAACTAACAATGGCAACTGGACCAGGAGCTGAGCTGCGCCCCCCACAACTAAGACTGAAAGGAAAACAACTTGAAGCTGAACGGCACCCTCCACAACTAAGATTGAAAGGACAACAACTTGACTTGGGAAAAAAAGTCCTGGAAGTACACACTGTTCCCCAATAAAGTCCTGTTCCTCTTCCCCAATAAAATCTTTAAAAAAAAAAAAAAAGATGTAACAATGTTCCATAAAATAGGAATATAAAACCAACTGCACAATAAAATAATCATGCACCATAAGCAACTGTGTTTACACCAGAAATTCGAAGGTTGTTCAACATAGTGAAACCAAGCCATGGAATACCCAACAGCAATAGTATGAAGGAAAAAAACATGATCACATCAGTGAGGCACAAAAAGCTTTTCACAAAACGCAATCCTGTTTCATGATCTAAACACTCGAGAAAGTAGGAATAAAAGGAAGTTTCTTCAATGTGATCAAGAACATTAGGCAATACTTACAGCAAACATCATGGCTCATTTTATAAGATGGCAGGTTTAGTCCTGAAATCAGGAACAAGGCCAGGATGCTGGCTTTCACCACTGTCATTCAATACTGTAGCTCTATCCAGAGCAATTAGGAAAGAAATGAGAGGCATCCCTGTGAAAGGAAAAACTGAAACTGTCTATTCATAGATAACAGGTCACATCTTCTTATATACAGAACTTCCAAAAGAATCAACAAAAAAGTATTATTACTAGTAAAGTAATTCAAAGTTTAATGACAAAGTATGAGTACATAGAAATCTGTTTTATTTGTATACACTAGCAAGGAATAATCACAAAAAGAATTTAAGAAAATAATTCCATTTTAAATAACATCAACGTTGATAAAATACTTAGGAATAGTTTTAATCAAATTGCAAAACTTCAACACTGAAAATTACAAAACATCATTTCTTTCTTTGCTGAAAAAACTTAAAGAAAGCATACATGCAGAAACATGAGGCCATCCCCTGGTGATGAAAACTGTTCGTAGGCAACAGAACAGATGCGATGTACAGACTCAGTGTGATTCCTGTGAAAATGCCTCAAGGTCTTTGTGGAAAAACACACAAGCTGATCCTAATGTTCATATAAGAATTCAAGGAATGCCAAAGAGCCATAACAATCTTCAAAAACCAAATCAAGTTGCAGGCTCTCCTTTCCCAAATGTAATTCTTAGCACAGAGCCACAGTGAGGAAAACATGGTGATACCGGCATAGAGATATACATAGATATCAATGGAATCGTATTGAGGGCCCAGAAATACACCCATAGATCTAAGTCAGGTGATTTTTTTTTTAATATACACATTTAATTTATTTATCATTGTCATTAACAGCCTCATTTTATAAAACACAGAAAGACTTTTTTTTTTCTCTATTTCTCTTTTTTTTAAGAAAGGGTGCAACTCACAGTAGCCCATGTGGGGAATGAACCAGCAACCTTGGTGTTAAGAGCACGATGGCTCCAACCAACTGAGCTAACGGGCCACCCCCAGAAAGACGTTTTTAAGATCTATCAACAGAATTTAAACACTAGAAATGTTGATAGTTTTTAAAGTGCAACTTAAATCAGTTACAATCCAATAATTGGAGACTTTTTTCAGTATGGTTACTATACAAATGAAATAAATGGCCAAAGGTATTAATAGCAATATTTTGTTATCTATATATTATCAGATACTTTAGGACCTAAACAAAGATTCTGAGTATTCAGACTTCTTTTGTTGTGTTTTATATTTAAATAACTCCCTACCTGTATTCTGAGTCAAGTTACTTGACCAAAAGGTGTGATTTGGGACGACATTTAGCTTTATACCAAAAGTTTTCCTATCTACAGTTACCACCTTCAAAGAATTGACATTACAAGGCTGAAGTAATCTGCTGGGTCCCTTTTTTGAACACTGGGCAAAAAATTGTGTCAACATACTGGAAAGTCAAATAGATACCCCAAAGTGGGACAATCATGCACGGTCCTGTAAAGTATGTTGTTTTCCCCCACCTAAAAGTTAAGCAATAAATTATATGAACTACAGTTGACTTGATTTCAGGAGAAGCCAAGGACTTTGGCTTTGAGGACTTACATTAGTGTTCTCATCTTCAGTCATGTCCAGGGATTCTGGAGGCCACCGTGCTATTTACTCTGGATTGTGGTAGTGAGGCAGGAAGGCAGATTTGCTCACAATTGGTAATCAACTGTGGTCCCGACTCTTCCCATTTTTCAGGCACAACCTAATATTTGTCTGTATAAATCAGTAGATCAAATGAACAAGAAACCTCCAACAGTGGCAGGAATGTCATTATAGCTGTGATCTGTCTGAACACAGAACGGATTTTATCTTGGAGAGCTTTCTGAGCCTTTTCTCTGAGTGTACTGTCATCTGTGGCAGTCTTGTCACAATCAATATCAAATTATCATCTTTTAAGGACCTCACCCCTTTCAATATTTGAGAGGACTGCTACCAGTTTCTGAACTGAACTCTTCTATAATGAACTTTTTAATTGTTCCACCACATTATTTAGGTATTTCATGAGCTCGGGCTGAGTAGTTACAGGCAAGGTGAGCCCACATTTCGGCATTGGAGTAAAGGTTTCAGGTGGATATATGCCACGCATGTTATATCCTAACATGTTGTTGGTGTCAAATAAGAACTCAGCCACAGTTTTACCGCTCCCATGCAGGGTGGTGGCTTACTGTGAGGAGAGCTGCAGGGCCATGTCCAGACCCACAGACGGGGCATGCCCACTCACAGAGGGTGACCGCAGGGCTCACAGCAGCTCCCTGCCACGTATGCGCATTGATTTTCGATAAAGGGCAGACAACATGACATTGGGTAAAGAAGGGTTTTTCCAACAAGTGGGGCTGGACAACTGGCCATCCAAATGAAGAGAAATGAAACGACCCTAACCTCACAACACATACAAAAATTAACTCAAAATAGATGAAGGGCTTACATATGGGAGGTAAAAGTATAAACTATCAAACAAAACGTGGAGATACATTTTCATGACCTTGGATTAGCGATGGTTTCTTAGATATGACACCACATATCTAAGAACAAGAACAACAACAGATAAATTGGTTATCCTCAAAATTAAAAACATACATGCATCAAAAGGAGCTATCCAGAAAGTGAAAAGACACCCCATAAAACGAAAACAAATAGGTACACATTATATATCTGATAATAGTCTGTTATCCAGGAGACAAAGAACTTTTACAACTCATGAACAACAACAACAAAAAAGGCTAAAATTTTAAAATGGACTTGAACAGAACCTTCTCCAGATTAGACATGCAAATAGTCAACAAGCACACTAAGCTGTTAAACATCCTTAGTCATGATGAAAATGCAAATTGAAACCACAACGTTATATCCCCTCACACATACCAGCATTGCTGTAATCCAGAAAACTACAACTGACAAATGGCAGCAACAATGTAGAGAAATTAGAACCCTTACACATTGAACACGAAAATGGTGTGGCCTCTGCATACAACACTTTGAAATTTCCACCACACACCAAAAAATGCCCATGTGGCCCAACAGATCCACTTCTAGAAATACACCCCCAAAATTGAAAACAGGTGTTAAAGGCTGATACGTGAATCCACAGAAGCGCTTTTCACAATACCAGAGACAAAAATAATTCAAATGTCCATCTTAATCAGCAGTGAAAACTAAGTGAGCAATTCTGCAACTACACCAGGATTCCTTCGCTTGATGTAATTATGAACATATTTAATAATTTCTAGAAATACATTTCCTCTTAGCACAAAAATTTTAAAGTGGCAGAAGACATGTTTACTAATACACCCAAATATATTCAGTTCCTCTACAATAAATAGCAAAAAGTTTATAAATCGATGTTCAATAATTAGTTTCATTATTCTCCTATTTGGAAATAGTCTGGACATTCAATAACTATCCATCATTTAATTTACATAACAAAACTTTAAAATTTCAAATTACCAAAGACACCTAGAAAATCTTTTCAATGTATATATACAATGTAATTATCACTTAAAAGTTTACCTAAATCTTTTATTTTAATTGTACCTGTTTTATATACGTAGTAGTTAAAAATTTGAGATTTCAAAGTCAGTAATTACCAAAGCTATTTTCTTGACACATTTTTTAACTGAGATAACAAACTTATTTTTAGAAACCCAGTTAAAATATATACATTTTATGCCAATCACTATCAAAGACATGACTGTGAAATCAAACCAAACTAAAACCAGCTTTAATATCAAATATTTCACCAGAACATCTGATCCTGAAAAGTATTTGGGTTAGTTTGTATTTTATGTCTTAATTTATATAAGCATTTAATTTATTCAAACCAATAAGATATTACAAACTAGTAACACCATCCACAGATACAAAAGATCTTACCACAATCAAACACCATTTCAGACAGAGATCACAAGTTAACAGAATTAGTAATAACTATACAGAACATACAAGCTGTTTTACAAAGAAAACAGCTGGTTGTCACAAGAGCTCTATAACACATTTTAGCTTTTCCCCATTCCAAGGACCCATCGTCCAGACATCGACAGTGAGGTCTAAATAGTGAGACACCAACCAGTCTCTTTACAGCTCAGGCCAGGAAGCCAGAGGCCCCTCCACATAGAATACAGAGGAAGCAGCCCTCCCCGAGCCAAAGGGTCACCCCCAAAGACAGAGAAAGCACAGAACTTCGTCACCCAGGAGATCAGGATGAAGGGGTGGACAGGGTGTCTCAGGTCTCCCACAAAATGTGAGGCACCTCCAACCCCAAACCTACTAATTCGTGGCCCCGAGCAGGTGCTATTGGACCGAGATCTGACCAGCACTAAAGGGTAAGGAAGGCTGGGGGACAGATGGCCCTTATGGGCAGAGGCCCCTCAGGACACACTCCCCTGGGAGCCGGCACAGCCAGGCAGAGGCGCACTGGGAATGGGAACCCCAGCTTATCTTACTGGCCACCAGGCCCAATGGAGTAAGTGTACCTGGCCAATGCTGGGGACCGGAGAGGATTAGCTTCCTCGGTCACAAAGCCAAGCTCCCAGGACTCAGAACGAGAAGGAAAGAAAAACCTCATGCGGTTTCTAGACAGGGACCCAGAGCAAAGTTTGTCTCTGCAGACGCTGATCTGGAGAGAACCACTTAACTCCCCAGCCTGTGGGGCCAGCTCCAATGACAGGCTTACGGGAACCTGTGCCTGGGTTCTGTCCCCATGGTAGTTCCTTCTTAGGGCAAAAGACACGCAAGACACAAAGGAAAAAGGAACACCTCTGGGAGGAAAGAATAAAGAAAACCCTAGTATCTCTAGGTGCAAGAAGTTAGCTGCACAAATATTTTTTTCTGCCGATCTAAATTCAGAAAAGAGACAAAGGCCTCGCACGCCTTCTAACTTCTACCCAACCCCACAGACAGAGACCAAGAATTGTAATACATGAGCACCTACAATTCACCCAAGCATGAAATTTCCAAAGACCTTGCGGAGAAACTGGGTAAATATGACATTTTAGACAACGGTGGGAGTGGGCTCTTAAATTTTGGATGTAAAAATGGGAGATTTACAGGTAATTCAGGGAAAGCTGAACAAATATGGAAGGTAAATTTTTGTGAGGCTCCTGCATGGAGTCTTCCTGTCTGCTGCTAAGGGGATTGTGCTCAGGTTTTTATTTGTGCTTCACAGTCTTTAAGGAGGCAGGGAAAAGGGGAGCCAGGCTGGATGAGAGAGGCTTGTATTGTTAAAACTGCCCCTTTTGAAATTTTTATGTTGTTTAGCTCAGCAGGCCCAGGGCAGTTGTGGGCTGTGTTTACATTTCAGACTGTTAAGGTCTGGAATCGTCCACCCCTCAGACAGACAGAGGAAACACACGATAGTGCAAGTCACACAGCGAGGTTTATTTCCAGCCATCTGGGGTCCGAGTCTCTGCCCGACGTAGCGGGTTTTAACAAGGACCCCAAACACTTAAAGCCAAGGCTTTATATAGCATTTTCAAGGCACTCAGTAATTTTTCATAGCTTTAGAGAGTACAAGATAAACTATAGGACTTACATAGCTTTAAGGAGTATAAGATAAACTATAGGACTTACATAGCTTCAAAGAGTATAAGATAAGCTATAGGACTTCTGGTCTCCGTGCTGCAACTGCCCACATCGTGGAATTTACAATTAGGTTGTGTTTCAAGCCAGGGGCTGTTAACCCTGACCTTAAGATAGCAGTTCTCATGCTAACGGTCTCTTACAAGACCTACTTGGCAGAGGACCTGGCGGAGATGCAGAGTGTCATGCAGAGTCTCTGGTCCCACTCCATGCACAAGAATGCAGGATATGGTGAGGCAAAAAAGGAACATCCACGGAGCCATAGATAGGGGAATTATGCCACACTATATTCTTGCTGGCAGCTGGGTTGGAGACACAGGGAGCAGGAGCCACACGATGCACAATCCACCGTCCACTTCTCTGCCAACCAATCGACCCACTTGCTAGCCGCAATCCGCACTAGCTAGCTTATATTAGGGGCCAATGGCTAACTGGTCACAGCTAATAGCCAACTACTTAGAGCTGATGGCCATTTACTACCCGAGCCAGCACCTTTCCACGTGAGGACGAGAGCCTGGAAACTGCTCTCTGGGACTGTCCACACACAGACGTTCTCATTTCTATCAAACTGAAAAATCAGCTTCCATTTTTGTCAAGTTTCTGATTGGTTATTAAATCCTTTAAAACCTGTTTCAACATACCAGTTCTCAAAATCTTAAATCTCCAGAAACATTTTTAACATTTGCACATATCTTGATTTTCCCTTCTGCCTTTTTTAAACATGATGTTGATATTACTATCCGATATGACCCAAGAAGCTAAATAACTCATTGAAAACATTAAGAATAGTTAAATTCCCTTGAATTCATTTGTATTGAAAATGGGATCTTTCTCTAGGGTGAAATAAAACAGCTGTTTGTCTTGAGAGCTCTCTGACACATTTTCCAATTTAGAAGTTTTTCCAATTCAAAGGATCCATATTCTGGCCACTGATGAGATTTTAATAGCTACTCAAACCAATAAGCCTTTTCACAGCTTAACCAAGGAAGCCAAAGGAATTCTGTCCCTGTGGTATTTCCTTCTCATGACAGATGACACGAGAGACATAGACGCAAAAAATGACAATCTCTGGGAGGAAAGATTCAATAAAGAAAACCCGTGAGTCGCTGCTCCGCCAATGTGCATGTAGAGGAGAGAAACAGGACCTGCCACACTTCTAGATTCTCCCAAAGCCGCAGAAATAGACCAGGAAGGACGACAGGGAGAACAAACAGACCGCTTACCTCTGATGGTGATTGTCCTTGAGCTTCCAGCTGCAGCGGTTTCCAGGAGCCAGCAGTGTCCCGGCCAGTAATTCTCCTCGCAGCCTCCCCAATACTGTGGGGGCTTAACAATTATTTCTTTTGCTCTAACCTAATAAGTGTGTTGTCGGAGAGCAGGTCAGAATCATCACAGGAAGACATTCCAGGATGTAAGTTGTAACAGCGCCTCATGAACAAAGGCAAACAGACCCAATAAGTATTAAAAGAAATAAAATATATCCACAAAATGCAAGAGTGGGCAGGCCCAGGAGGTGAGCTACTGCTGGAACAAAGAAAATTTAGGATTATTGTCATGCAGGGCAGCCTGCGGGGTCTCATGAGGGGTCTCTGGTCCCGCTACCCACACAAGAACGCAGGATATGGCTAGGCCAAAAAGGAACACCCACGGAGCCATAGGTAGGGAAGTCATACCACTATATTCTCGCTGGGTTTACACGACATGCGACCTGCTGTCCGCTTTGCTGCCAACCGACCGACTCTCCTCCACTCTCCTTCAGTCTCCTCCTCTCTCCTCGACTTCCCTCCATAGCCGCAGCAGTTATATTAGTGGCCAATGGCTCAATGGCTACAGCTGACAGCCAACCAGCCACAGCTGATGGCCATCTACTACCTGAGCCAGCACCTTTCCACATGAGGCCGAGAGCCTGGAAACTGCTTTCTGGGGCTCTGTCCCCACAATTATATTTCAAGGAGGGCTCGAAATATTCAGGGGTGGAGTCACAGGTGACCCCAGGGCATTTCCAGGGTGTTGCCAAGGAGTGTCTTTGTTGAGGACTACTTTTCCCTTGGAGGAGGGAAAGGGATTTCACATTGGAGGAGGGATTCCCTTGTAGGAACAGTCATTGGGATACAAAGGGTGGAGATTTTTCTCTGCCTGCAATGCTAACAGTGTTATAGTCCATTATAATAAGCTGTAGTTGCACCTTGTCTTAGGAATGATCTCATCTCTCTTTCCTTTGTTTCCCCTCACATCTTCCTTCCTTTCCTCCCCATTTTCCCATTGGCCCTGTTCTGCCTATCATAACAACTTCTAGCTGACCTAATCATGAAATTAACAGAATCAGATTAAGATAAAATCAAATTTTAAAATATGTGCATGGGGAATTCACATACGTTGTGGGGACAGAGCCAGGAGTGCAGTTTCCAGGCTCTCGCCCTCACGTGGAAAGGTGCTCACTTGGGTAGTAAATGGCCATCAACTGTGATTGGATGGCCATCAGCTGTGGCTAGTTGGCCGTCAGCTGTGACCAGTGAGCCATTGGCCACTAATATAACTGCCGTGGCTACACTAGCAGCAAATGGGGGCTAGCAAGAAGATGGTGGCTGAGCCTGCAAGAGTGGATTGCAGTTAGCACGGCGGATTGCAGCTAGCAAGGGAGGTTGGTTGGCCGAGACAAGTGGACGGTGGGTTGCGGATCGTGTGGAGCCTGCTTCTTGTATCTCTAACCCAGCCGCCAGCGAGAATACAGTGGTATGACTCCCCTATCTATGGCTCCGTGGGTGTTCCTTTTTGGCCTAGCCATATCTGGCGTTCTTATGTGGGGAGCGGGAGCTGAGATACCACGTAACACCCTGCATGATACACATAAAAATTCCTAAGACAGCGAGTTAAGATTGGGTGCTTTGCAGGTAACTTAGGAAGAGTGGCACACTCACAGAAGGTGAAGAATGGGGCATGGGTGAAGGGTGGTCAGCAGGCTCCCTGGGCGTCTTCCCGCCTTATGCTAAGGAGTTTATGCCAAGGTTCCCTCCCTAAACCAGGTTTTTCCATCTGAATCTTTTGGGCAGGAAAGAGGGAGGGTCAAAGGTTCTTTAGGAGGCGAGAGGAGGGTGGCATAAGGCAGCATAAGTAAGAGCCAGACAAGAAGGCAATTAATTCAGTTGTGCCAAGCCCTGTGCCGTGTTTCACTGCGAGGACTCCACACTCCAGTGGGAAGCTCCCAGGGCACAGATGACTGCACCTGGGGCACTGAGTCTGACTCGTGTTTCATTGGCTCAGAAACCTTTGGAGACAGAAGAGCATTTCCTGGTGATCTCCACTCAGGTGTTATTCCCATGATGCACACTAGATGGCAGCAGAGAAGAGCATTTCCTGACCACTTTCATGACCTGGGACTTAGGAACAGTGTCTTAGATATGACACCACATAGAAGCAACAACAAAAAGATGAATTGGGCTTCCTCAAAAATAAAAACCTATGTGCGTCAAAAGACGCTATCCAGAAAATGAAAAGACAGCCCATAAATGGGAGAAAATAGTTGCAAATTATATCTCTGCTAAGTCTCTGTTACCCGGATTAAAGGACTTATAAAACTCATCAACAAAAAGAAAACTAAAATTTTTAAATGGACTTGAATAGACGCTTCACCAGAGAAGACGTACAAAGCACACTAAGATGTTCAGCAACTCAGTCACGATGGGAATGTGGATTATAACCAGTGTGACCCCCTCACACAGATGGGAACGCGAATTGTAACCAGTGTGATTCCCTCACACAAACCAGAACGGCCGTAATCAAGAAAAGTAAAACTAACAAAAGGCACCATGATGTAGAGAAATTAGCCCTTAAACATTCCTTGTGAAGATGTAAAATGGTGTGACTTACGCATACAATACTTTGAAATTTCCACCCCGCAAAACATTCCTCTGCTCATCTCTGACCACTCAGTGGGTTCAACAAATCCACTTCTAGAAATATATCCTCCAAAATTGAAACCACGTGTTAAAAGCTGATGTCTGGATCCGCAACAGCTCTGTTCACAATAGCAGAGATATAAACAATTAATTGTCGATCTTAATCTGTCCTGAAAACTAAGTAAGCAATTGTGCAGTTACACCAGAATTCTTTAGATAGTTGTGAATGTGATTAATAATTTCTAGAAATATATTTCCTCACAGTACATACAAAAATTTTAATGTGGCAAAAGATATGTTTAGTAATACACCCAAATATATTAAGTTCCTATACAATAAATAGCAAAAAGTTGATAAATCTATGTTCAGTAATTAGTGTTTCACTATTTTCACTTATTTGGAAATGGTCTAGACATTCAATGAATATTCATCAGATAAATGAGATAATGAAACTTTAGTTTCAAATTACTAAAGACACCAAGAACCTTTTCAATGTATATGTACAATATAACTATCACTGAAGTTTACTTAAAACCTTTTATTTGTACCTATTTTATTTATTAGTTAAAACTTATTGAGATTTCAGACTCAATAATTGCGCAAGCTATCTTCTTGACAGGTTATGTAACATAAGACATACACTTAATATTGTAAACCCACCTAGAACAACTATATTTTATGTTAATCCTTCTCATCTCCTGGCAAACACCTGGAGTGGGAATTGCTGGGCCATATGTGTGTCTGTCATACATATTTTAGTCACAAGCTGAGTAGGGGACAGCTCACGGGCAGCCTCCCTGCTTACTACATCTGCTCCCCCACGAACACCCCTGGGTGCCCTCCTCACCCAACCCGACTTAACAGTCTGAGGCAGGGACCTCAGACCAGGGGGCCCCGTTTTCCAGGCCAGGGTGCAGGAGGGCAGAGCCCCCAAGACCGACTCCAGTTGGCCTGTGTACTCAGCTGTGACTTGTCTGTTTTCTGATACTACGGGACGGTCTGTGGACACCTTGGCCACCCACGAGCCTCATTCAGCTCTGCTTGCGGATAGAGAGCCCGTCGGAACCTAGTTCTGATCTGTGACTCATGTCGTTAGCGTCACATTTGGAGGCCCAGACACTGCCCGAAACTCAGCCGAACTGGAGGAAACGGCTCACACAGGGGCTGTCCTGTAGCCTGTCCTCGGAGCCCAGCACTCAGAATGTCATCTCACCAAAGCAGCTTTCAGTGTCAAAGAGACAGTCAGCTCAACCAGGCAGCTGTTACAGACAGTTCACTGTGTTCTCTCAAGAATAAAAGGAACGTACAATAAGCAGCATTTCATTAGTGTCAGTGTGTTACCCTCTCTGCTTGCACGTGACATTCGTCAGCATAAAGACTACAAGTAAGATGAATGAGAAGCGCCCACCTCCCGTTAGGTTCCACACCGTGGTCCCCACAGCCCTGGGGTGGCCACAAAGCTGCTGGAGGGAAGGAAGGGAGACTGAAAATAAAGGGATGGTAGAGCCTGGACCCAGCCCTGCTGGAAAGATGGTCGTTTACAGGCGATGTGCTCCCAACTGGTCGAGTGTGAAGAACAAGCAGAGCTTTGGAAATAAGTCTGGGGAAATAACTGGATTTCAATAGCAACTTAGACGAAGCAAACCAGGCCCGCGGGCGAATGCTGCAGTGAGCTCTGGGTGCAGCCCGAGTGGCATCTGACCTCAGGGCTGGGCTGACCGTGAGCAAGTTCACATCACAGGAGAAGGGGGACAAAGCCACACTCGGAGGGAGCCCTCCAGACGCAGAGAATGTATGAGATGGGCCCAGCTAAAGAGGAAAAGTGAAAGGCAAGATCCCCAAGTGAACGTGCAGCCCTCTACCCTCAGTGTGAGGCTCCCTGCCCCACTCTGACTTATGACACAGACACACATGCACACGTGCGCACACACATACACACACAATCACAATCCCCTTTTCTCTTGGAACAAGGATGGCCATCATCAGCTCCACGTCCAGTGACTGTGATGAAGCTGGTGGCCAGTGGGGTGTGACAAGAAAGCTTGTCACATCAGGGTTGACGCATCCCCTTGGGGTTCACCCCTAACTTTGACCTCTGACACTGGACTGCAGCTAAACTGAGGGATCCTGGTTTGAGGAAACTGGAACCAGCCCTGTCATCCAAACCAATCACAGCTGCAGATGGGTCCCTGCAGACAGAAGGACGCCATGTGTGCCTGGAAGGCCGGTGCAAGAGACCCTGCGGCTCAGTGTCCAATCAGAGAACACAGTCTCTGGAAGGGGCCTGAGGGGCAGGCCTGCGCCCACAATCTGCCTGCTTCCCCCACAGGAGCCGCTTGGCCAGCAGGCAGTCGGCATGTATGTGTCCTGAAGAGCCAGCCTGCACTTTCTGACCTTTTGGGGACATCTGCACATACCCAATGCCAGTGTCTTAATCCCACAACACATGCTGCTGTCCCCAGGCCCCTCAGAGTCACAGAATGCTCCGGCTCCAGCGCCTGGCAAGACCCTGCAGGCTAACAGGAGGGTCAGGTGCATCTGGAGGCCCACCTCCCCGTCTCCACCCACTCTTAGGTGCCAAGAGCCAGGCCTGGGACAAGGGAGGCTTTCAAAGATCTGGGAAAGCACTGCCCGCCCAAACGCACCCTCAGAAATGTCTCTTGAAACACCGCAGTTAGTGAATGCCTAAGCTGGCTTATATCACTGAGACCAGGGCAAGCTTACTTTGTCCTGAAAAGTACAAGACCCGCTTACGTTTTATAAACCAGGCACTTGCTCCCCACACTTGGTTTAAGATGAAAAATAAATAACCTCTGGCCAGTCTCCTTCCACACACCAACCCCCTATGAAAATCATAGTGGGCAGCAGACAGACACATCTCTGACCAAACTCAGACAGGTAAGAACAGCGTATGGGGAAAGGCAGACACACCGTGAACGCCAGCAAGGGACTGCCAAGGGGCTGGTCTCCCCAAAGCCTCCCAGGGACAAGGGGCAGGTGAGTGGGGCTGCCAGATGCCAGCCCGGGCTGTGGGGAGACGCGTGCCATCAGCCTTCTCAGGAGAAACACTGCACTTTGTGATTCTGCCACCTTGTTTGCAAGTCTGGTGTGGTCCTATGCACATCCCTGTGTTTCCATTTCCCCACTGAACAAGCCACCTGGTGCCCTCCAGCCCCTGGTCCCAGGCGCACTGCACAGTCATTTCCATGATGGAATTGGCAGGCGCCTCATCGTGGCCATTCACCTTGTCCCCAGGATTCCGCAGCTGGCGTGACTGTCAGGGTGCTGTCTCTACAGAACGTGGGGACCACATCCAAGGGGGACGCAGGAAGACACTGAGGCAAGGGGGCCCCTGGGACATGCTGTGCATGAGTGACAGGTGGTGGGCACAGGCAGATGAAGGAGAAGGGAGCAGGCTCAGAAGCGGGACTGGGAGGCAGCTGGAGGGTGGAGAGGTGGGTCCCATTTGCAGCTCTCCACAGACACTTGACCTTGACTGCCTTATTACATTTTAGGCGTTATTGGCAAGAACAGTCTATTCAAAACGGCGCACGTTAGATTTCTTTGGTGCCAGTGGGTCATCCTGAGTCATTCGCCGAATTTGGGAATCTCAGGAGAGAGGGAGAGCTGAAGCATCAGCTGAGGGGCCAGATGTGTCCTCCCAGGTGTATCTACCCAGGTGTGTCCTGCCAGATGTGTCCTCCCAAATTCCTTCTTTAGCTCTGGTTTTCAGATTACACAAGTGATACATACTCAATATAAACATTCACAATGCACTCAAAAATCGGAAAAAGGCTACTTAAGATCTTGCTGCTTTACCATAAGCACAATCAATGTATTCTTTGGAGACCATCCCTTCATACAACTCTCTACATACAGATTAAAATCCAGGGGAGACAGTGGATGCACACCGCTTTTTAACAACCTTCACCTACAAGGAGTCTTGAGATCAGCCATCAAGAGAAGGTGTTTTTGTCCCCCTGGTAACAGGATCTTGCAGGGAGCAAGCCAAGCAGAGGATGCTGGCTGAGCTGCCCTCTGGATTTCTGGAGGAGGAGCCAAGGGACGTGTGCCCACCAGTAAGTGTGTGCTGGGAGCCAGATTGTCTCCAGGGACCACAGCCAGACCAAAGGCAGCTCATCTTTCCTGGAAACTGAAGTGATGCCAAGCACTGTGTCACCGAACCCATATAAGAGGGTGACAGGAGAGACCTAGGTGTGCGGCCTGCAGACGGCACTCGGAGGACGCCCGCCACCAGGAGACCCGCTGGCTTGTCTGAGGAGCGACTGAAAAGTCAGGTCTGCCTGACTTGGTGGATGAGCCTCTCCTTGCATGTGGTGGCTTACATTGTTACGCCTCATCCTACCACCTTTACCTAAGATCGCCCACACCAAACACGAACAAGAGGGGATCCTCATTTAAATTTTGAAGTGACCGAAGCCCAAAAAGGGAGTTGCCATCAGCTGCTACTTCAACAACCTCAGGACTCTGTTCCAGAGACAGCCATGCGCCCTCTGAGAGTCCCACTCCCAACACCCCTGCTAGGTGCTCGGGACACCCAGGGGCATTCCGAGTTTGGGGCAGAGCAGGGTCTTTATCGTGAACCTGCTGGCTGCCCTGTGCCCTTGAACTCACACACAACACAGCTGAGTCCTTATAATGTTCCTTTTCCAGAAAATGAATAAAAGCCACACTTGGAAGCTCCCAGAAAGAGTTGCCTACGATGCAGATGTGCTAAAGCTGTTCTGGGAGAAAAAAATTGAGCTTCACGCTGAACGACTGCAGAGCGAGGACATGAGGACGCACAGGAGTGCCCTGGACAGGTGGGCTAAGTGCACAGCGTGGGGGGGGGGGGTCGCTGCGGCATGAAACCCGGGACCAGGCTCAGCCCTCAGGCCTCCAGGCACACAGCACCACACACTCCAGCGACAGCACTCCTCCCCTCAGGTCCCGTGACACAGGCGGAGGGGAGCCCCACTAGGAAACACCACCCACATCGACTCAGCTTCAGAATCACAACAGAGATGAAGTAGAAGAGAGGGAGACCCCAGGATGCCATCTCCATCCTTCTACCCCACGCCCCTCCCTCCATGCCCACACTCCTGAGTCATGTAGGAGGCGTGTTCTACTTTGGGATGATTTTCTGACAGTTGCTCCCACTGCTGAAAGGCACCCCTGTGTCCTCCTCCCCCTTTCCACACGTGTGCATGGCTGCCCACCAAAAGCTGACAGCCCTCTTCTCTCTGCCACTCAGTGCAGGGGCCTTAGTGCTGATGGGGTCTCCTAGGTCACCCCAAGTGGACCCAGGATAATTGCTCTCAAGGACAGCTAAGAGAGCAGATTAGCACATAATTCACACCTTGAGACAGACTCAAGTGGCCAGAAACTCAAAAGTAGTCACAGCCTCTTCTCCAGATAGCACCAGCAGCTGCTGCCCTGGGAGTGGGCTGCGGAGGGCGATCCTGGCTCCTGGCGAGACCAGGTTGGACTGACGCTCCAGCCGCCAGAGGTCTGGTTGCTGTGGTGGCCCACCCCGTCTCCACCTGACGTCCCCTGGCTGTGGTGGCCCACCCCTGCCCTCACCTGACATCCAGGACATCTGCCCCCATAGGCACAGCTATGGAGGCAGTTGTGCCCAACTCTGCCTGTCCTGGCCCCTCAGAACCGGGTGCTGTACCCACCTCACCACCCAGGCCATGTCCAGCAGAGCCCCCCCAACCATGGGAAAAGGGGACCCCCCACTAATGCCTCCTCCCAGCCTCAGCAACCCCCTGGGTTCTCAGAACCTCACCCTGCCCTCCTGTGCCATCAGGCCCTGGGACATTCTGGGTCTTCTGCCCAGGGGTGCAGGTCCCAGGAGTGGGCTCTGGGTCAGACAATAGGGTGCCATCAGCTCAAGCTGGGTAGGTCAGCAAGGTCCAGGGCTGGCTGGGACAGGGCTGTGGGCCATGACATTCGGTACCTGTGTGGGGAGATGTGGCTGGTTCTGGGGCCGGAGGCCACAGCCAGGACATGCCCTGGTCCCTGACGGCACCCGCACAGCCATACTGCAGGTTCTAGGATTCGTCTGCTTTACATGCTTGGCGTGGGGGCAGCCAATCAGCAACCAACGCCCGGTGAAGGGGCAGGAACGTGGCCATCATGCACGGACACACGTGGGCACTGCTGTCCTGGGGCCACCGTGTGCTGCTTGGAGGCACCTGCCTCTCTTAGGTCCCTGGGTGCTGGGACAACCATCTGAGTGGATGCCTTTCACCAAATTGCCACCAAGCCCAGAGGTCAGCCAAGCCGGGCACCCACCCCACTCTCCACCCTCTAAAGCCAAACCACACACTCGACCCTGAAGGTACCTGGTGGTCATCGCCTGCGGGTGGGTGTCTGGGGTCCTGGACTCCTGAACCAGGCTGTCTCTGTGCCCGACCACTCCACGCATTGTGCTGTCGTCACAACGCCATGCCACCTCCCGAGGAAGTCAGGATGGTGGGCGGTCGCGGAAGAAAGTTGGGGAGCAAGGCCCAGTGTGAGGGCGCTCAGAGGGGCCCAAGCAACCGTGGGCCTGTGTCCGGTCTGCGTGAGCCCGTGGTCCTGTGCAATAAACTGGGCACTTACCAGGTTGGCAGCTCAGGACGCAGCTCAGTGTCTCTGGGGCACAGACATTCCCAGAAGCTGCTTCATGGGGCAAAGTGCTTTCCCTCCTGGGCAGGCAGGTCCAGAGTGAGACCCTCCATGACCTAGCCCAGGTCACAGGGCTCTCCTGGACCCCACAAGGTCACAGCTGTGGCTGGATGGGGACGCAGCCCTGCCACAGGCCCACAGCCCGTGGCGGGGGCGCTCTGTTAACACATATGCTCAGGTGCCAACAGACACTGCCTGGCTGGCACACGGTCCCTGAAGCTGACTCATAGCTACGAAATTGCCATCATCCCAGGCTCCGTGGAGAATGGGCCCAGAAGCTGGAGGACAGGCATAGGATGCTGCAGGCCCCCCCGCGGCCATCCATGCAGGGTGCCAAGTCCTTCCACACCCCTGACAAGATGGCAACCTGAGCCTCTGCGCAGAGTGCAGACACACAGCCACCAGCTCAGAGAACCCTCAGCCGGCCATGCCTGGACCCCAGCCTCCCCCGGGCGCTCTCATCCTGCTTCACTCTGGCTGCAGCTGGTCCCATCCAATTTGCTTTTCTAGCACATAGCAGGTGCCAATAAAACCTTCGATGACTGGATTGAGTGTTCTGTGCAAAACGTACTTCGTCTCTCTAAAGTTTGCTCTCATTAAAAGCTTCCCTGGATGTTACTAGCTCACAACAAGCCATCGAAAGCAAGTGCATGCAAGGCTTTTGGGCCATCTCCTACCTGCTGGTTGTACCTCACCTTTGCTCAAAATATTTCCACAAATGTCAACCCCAGGACAATGCCCTATATGATGTGTACAAAGCTTTGTGATTTTCCAAAAGTCCTTCCAACACTTCATCTGTCACCCAGAACACCTTAGAAAACTAAATCCTCTTACCTCTGTAGTGGGAAAAGCTCAGGTGTGGAGAGGTCACGAACGCCATTAAAGCCTGGATCCCCGCTTCATGCTCAGGCTCCCTCCCGGACCCCTGCTGACTGTGACCGCCCTGGAAGGGCAGGAGGGTGAGCTCACAGTGGGGGCCAGGCCGTCGTCGGGGGACCTGGGATGTCTCACCTCCTGATGAGGACCCAGACTCTCGCAGAGCCTGTCCTCATGTTTGCGCCAAAAATGCAACCCAAGTCTCACTGGCCTGTGCCCTGCTGTGGCCACTGTGGCCTCCGCCCTTGGTGGTCCTGCTGCTGCTGGGATGGGGCTGGGGTCTGGCTTGTGGCACTCTCTGTGGTCTCATGTCATCTCTCTAGGCTTTACTGCTTGTGGGTTTCGGTTGCTTTGTGTTGACCCTCTGATCAGGTTGGCAAATGGAGGGGAAGGACCCCGTCTTCGCCAGGCATGGGGACTCTCCAGAGTTAATCAGAGGAAGACTCTGAAACCAGCAGGCAGTGACGTTCTGTGCACAACAGAGATTCCTCGTAGGGCATTCCAGAGCTGACCGCACAGGCTGGACAGGCAAGTGGAAAGTCCAGAAAGAAAGGTCTGGAATCTGGCACACAGCACGGACGTTTGGTTTGCCAAGGGAATATGTGGGAAGAACCCAGCGTGGGTCCCTTACGACACAGATGGAAAAACACGTGCTCCTTCAGTCATCACCCCAACTGTCCGTCATCATTCATGATTCAGGAGATTCCATTGACTGTGAATAGCCCTCAAAATAGTTTGAGAATAGGAGTCACTGACACTTGCAAAGCTAGAAGTTGTTGGAGGGTAATTTTATCTGAGAATATACTTAGAACACCACTGCTGTCGACACGGGTAAACTGAGGCTGCACGCGAGGCCATCCTTGTGAGGCTGTGCAGAGCCCTCCTGGCCGGCTGGCGCAATCTCAGGGACCCGATCACCCCCCCATGAACGGCAGAAGCCAAAACCACATGAACACAAGCAGTCTCCCAACCATGTCTTCACTCTTTGTGTTATTAATCTCTTCCTCCAGCAAAGCTGAGCCAGACTCCAGGTTGGAAGGGGCTCAGTGAGGAGGAGAGGGCAGGAAGAAGGAGCTGGTGGGAGGGCAGGCAGGCCTGGGAGTGCGGTGGGCGGGACCCCAGCCCCAAGGCCCTCCTGAGGGCTCAGCACTGAGAGAAACTGTGAGCAGGCACTGCTGTGGGGTCATGGGGTCGTCTTCTAACTCCCCATCTGCTTCTCTCCTCTTTTTCCAAAGTGAGTATGTGTCATTTTCATGATTTCCTTGTGTTTAAAAGACACAATGCCACCATTCTGTACCTGGCACCCCCCTGCTGCCAGGAATAGCCACAGGGGTCCTGGGCCATCAGGTTAAAAACCACACAGCAGCCAAAGTCACAGCCGGTCACGGTGGCCAGACCCAGCTGTTTGTTGCATGAACCGTGTTATGGAAAAGATTATTGGGGCTTTTGAAGACCACGCACAAAACCTCACACTGCCCTTATCTAGGGATGGTTATCCTGGACCGCACAGAAAGGACACTCGGGGAGAACCAGTTGCTACCTCAGTGTTCTGCTCCTGTCACGTCCATAATCAGAACAGAGGCAGCATTCAAGCCACCAGCACACTAAGTATGTGGTTGCTGTGAGGCCCCCAGCAAGCAGCAGCAGCCGTGCTGGGGGGCAAGCCCCCCCCCCCCCCGCCCCCCGCCAGTGCCTGGAAAACGAAGCAGCGTGGCCATGAGCAGCCCAGTCCACCAAGGTCTCTGGGGACAGGGACCTGCCTTGGCCAGCAAGGGATTCGAGGATCTGCCCTGGCTGTCACCCACACTGACCCAGCCCCTTTCTGATGAGAGCTTTGAGACTTCCTAAAACTTTCTAGAAGTTTCTACCCTTGCTAATGAGACCGTCTGTCCTACAGGATCTATATGTTCCCTAATCAAAGTCAAGTTGTCCTCTGACTTTTCAACTAAGAGAAAAAGTGCTAAAAAAGCTTTCTAGGTGGGGCAGTTTGCACACGGTGGGTTCCAGAGCCCCCTGAGGAGGGGCCTTGGGCAAGGGGATCTGGCACCTGCAGGGCCTGTGCTCTGAATGAGGACGCTGTCAGCTAGGTCACGTCCCCTGGTCCAGGCCTGGAAGTCTGCCCTGGAGACAGGTTGGGCCCCAGACCTTGAAAGTCAGGTCGAGCCTCCCCACCCTTTCTTTCCCCTGCTGGAGAAGAGGGGTGCATCTGCTCGTGTCCACTGTGCAACTCCTGGAGTACAAGAAATTGGATTCTTCTCCCTTCACTAGGAAATTTACCAAAAGCCAGGAAATTGTTCCCACAACTTTGGCTGAACAGTATTTGCATTTAAAATGTGCCTGCCTTTAATCCTTTCAGAGACTTTTCAGACCCTTGGTATCTCTATTATTAATTCAGTTCCCAGAAGTAGTTATTGTACATATTTAAATCAGCCTAACCTGGTCATTCAGACTACACGAAGGGCTCAGGGGTGGCTTCAGGTGTGGACGCCCGCCCGTGTGGGCTCAGGGGCGGCCTCTGGCGCCATCTGCCCTGGATGAGGCCCAGGCTGGCCCTTGGTGCTTTCGCGTCCCTGGCCCGAAGCTTCCAGAGGAGGCTGTGAAGGTCGGTGGAGTCCAGCAGCTGCCGTGTGCGCACGCGGTCTGCCGGCAGATCAGGGGTGTACATGGAATTCACTTTCGTTCTTAGTAGTGGGTTCTAATTCTAGTGAGTTAATTACTAACGAACTAAATGAAATTTAATTATTCATTGAAACTAACGTAAGCGCTTATGATGTGTGCCGTTTGGGTTTAACGAAACCGCCCGATTCAACACTTATAAACAGCAGCGGCGACTTCCAGACCCCACCATCGCAAGGCTGAGCGTCCCGCCAGCGGCCACACGGGGGCGCTGCAGGACAGCGCGGGCGGAGGAGGCGGGGTCCCGGGGGGAGGGAGGGGGCCCAGGACCCCCCAGGCGACCTGCAGGTGGCAGGACCAGCAGCTCCCCACCTTCTCTCCATCCTCCACCCAGCCCAGGTGCCGACAGGCTTCGGTCCCTCCAATCGGAAGAGCTGCCAGGCTGGAGCTCCCCACCCCCACGCTTCGTCCTGGTGGGGCAGGGACATGGCAGGTGGCAGGTGGCCTGTTCCGGAAAACACCATGGGCAGCACAGGGAGGGTGATTCCCACCTGAGCGGCAGGGGTTGGCCTGGCTTTCCTGTCCATCACACATGCGGGAATGCAGAAGCCATCCAGGGGAAGACGTGCTGGCGTGCTTGCAGTCCCTGCAGGGCCACCATGTCCCTGCCACCCTCCCACTTAGCACGCAGTTTCCTCTCAGGTGGTGGCGTCAGCTCAGCCCAGGAGTGCCGTACGGTTTTCTCTTAAATTTTTACTTTATTGGAGTGTAAGACTCACACAAACACGCCTGCACACCAGGGACAGCTGGGGGAATAATCTCACGTGGACGTCTGCAGTCTCCTCAGGAGAGCAGACACAGAAGCGAGAGGTGGAAGCAGAGGCCTCCGCTTAGGGAGGGCAGGGCAGTCTTGCCAGAGAGGACAGTCAGGCTGCATGCACCACCGTGTGGGCGGCCCAGCGAGAGTGGTGCGTGGGGACCACACAGGGAGGGTCACCCTCACAGTCGCTGCTGGGAGTTGTCAGGGCTGAAGGTACACAGGTATATTACCCAGAGAATGAAGGCCGCCATGCACACCCAGATCCAAACCTCCTCATAGGGGTCCAAGTACGGCCCCCAGCAGGAACCCTGCTCCCTGTGGGCCCTGGGGCGCCTGTGCCTCCTGCTCCTGCAGCAGCCACTGGCATGCAGCCCCCCCCGCTTTATGATGCTGAGCACCGACAGGGGGATGGTCAGGGAGCCCTTGCACTTGGAGCTGGGGCTGGGCTCTGGTCCCACCCGGATGAGGCCACTGCCACCCTGTCCCCAGTGCCCATCAGTGAAGATGAAGGGGAAGGTGAGGGAGCCGTTGACGTCAGAGGGGTGGCCCTGGCCTGGGATGACGTGGGCTAAGGACGAGGGGAAAGTGAGGGAGCCATCACCATCTTCTGTGAGGCCAATGATATAGGACACAGGCAGGAAGTCCTCTCCAGCTGGTCGGCCGCTGCTGCCGGAGACCGTGCCCGGACCCTTCCTGTGCGTGCCAGCCGGGCAGGACACAGAGCCGTGGCCTTTGTAGATGAAGCCTGTGACCTGGAAGGGCTTGGTGCTGCTGAGCAGGCGGCCCTTGCCGTGGAGGACGGGGGCCTTGATGTTCACCAGGACGCCCCTGCCCTTGGACGTGGCTGTGACGCTGGCAGGCAGGTAGATGGAACCTCTGTCAATGATAAGCGGTCCCCGGGCACCCTGCCCAGGGCCTAGAAGTCCCCTGTCACTGCGTGTGCGCACGAGGGAGAAGGGGACGGTGACAATGTCGATGTCCTCGCTGAAGAACTGGTTGCTCTCAGAGAGGGGGCTTCTGATGACGTCGGGCATGGCAGGGGGCACGGTGCTGCAGCTGGGGGTGCGGCCCCGGGCACGGAGGACCACAGGGCCACTGCCGCACACAGAGTCCTGGCTAGGGCTGCAGCTCCTAACTTCAGGGCCCCAAGCAGGGTCTGGGGGCTTCTGGAAGAAGCAGACCCCCAGCTCACAGGCCTCACACTGGTCCCCGAAGCAGATCTCGGGGCACTGGTCAGAGCTGAGGCCCTCACGGTAGCAATTGTGCAGGACAAACAGGACCAGCTTGTGCAGGAAGAGCCGCACGTTCAGGAGGCTCACCTGGCAGTGTCCCCGGGCGTCCCGCGGGCACACCTGACAGCCCTGGCCCCACACACGCATCTTCACCAGCCCCAAGTGGTTGTCTTCGTCCCACCACACATGGAAGAGGATGTGCACGTGGGCCGAGGACCAGCCCCACTGGCAGCGGCCGCACTGGAGCCTGGGAAGAACAGAGGCAGCAGTGAGAGGAGGGGACGGGGCGGCCGTGCTCCCTGGTGCCCCACGCCACTCGGGGGCAGAGTGGGGCCTTTGCCTGCACCCCATAATCTGAGACGCAAATGCCTGTTTGGCACCAAAGTGCACTGGGTGGCCAAGCCTGGCTTGACACACGTGAGGGCTCGCTCTGCACTTACTTGGGGCTGCGAGCTACTGCATTTCTGTCATATTATGACTTGGAGCTTCAGTGTCTTGAGGAAATGTCAGCAAAAAACAAAGACAGGCCTGTGGATACCGGTGAGAGGACGAAAAGAAGGCATCTGTGGTGGACAGACAGGCAGGGCTGAGGAAAGGGCTGTGGGGCCTCGGAGGGGGCAGCCCACCCCAGGGAGGGAAGGTGACAGGAAGGGAAGTAAAACCAGGGGGCAGGGGCCTGGGTGATGAGGACGGAGGAGGGGGTTGGGTGATGGGAACAATGCAGCAGACAGACAAGCATGGAGACAGAGGAGGGGCGGGGGTTCCTGGAGGATGGCGTGTGTCCTGGGCCCTCTGGCTTTGACCGTGTGAACAGGGGAGCCGCACTCCACCCCTGCATGGAAGAGGGCCAGCTGCTTGGGTCAGCGAATACATGGTGAAGGTGCTGGTGCCCCAAGCCATCTGAGGCTGCGTGTCCCAGGGCTGGGCAGTTGGGGCCTCTCTCCAAGACCCTCAGGTCACAGACGAGTCACCCCTGTGTGGCACATGCATGCAGGCATGGGAACCCACATGCGTGGGAAGGCTCCAAATGTTCCCAGGAAGCCCTGCGGGTCTGTCCTTAGAACTTTCCGTGACTGTGGCATGGCTCTGCCTCTGCGCCAGCCTGCAGCCACAAGTGGCCGGGGAGACTGCCTGTACGTGGAGAGTGCCCTGAGGACCGAACAACCAACGGTGTTGCGATTTCATTAATGAGCACGTCACAAGCCACACGTGCCGGAGGGCTGAGGAGGAGAATGTAGGTTTCTGTTTGTGACCATCCCACCAGCTGGTGTTTCCATTGAAAACTGAAAACCTGCTTGGCAGTGTTCCCCGTCCTCACCTGCCATTTAGAGCAGTTCTTCACTTTGGCTGTGGGAACAGCCAGGTGTTTAAAGTGCTTCTCAGACCTGAGAAAGCCAGCATTCCACGGCAATCAGGCCCGCTCCCCCACTGCGCCACCTCCCAGCTCTCCTTGAGGACTGGGGTGCCTGGCTAGGTGGGGCTCTGCAGCTCTGGGCCATCCCACTGGACTGACAGCTGTCATCATGACACTGATGACGATGATGATGAAGACGGAGGCTCACACAGTGACGCGAGGCCACCAGGGCTCCCAAATGGCCTCCCACTCTGCCGTGACCAGGCGGGGCACAGCGCCCCCTTTTCTAGGGCCGTGCCCCTCAGTGCACCTCTCCGCTTCCGGTCCCTCAGGCCCAGCTGCAGTGTAGGGCTGGGTGGTGGCGCTGCCATGGAGACCAGGAGATGCGCAGTAAACCGATGGAGCCCTCCTGAGTGGGTGACCATGTCACCCCAGCAGCCCCCAACTGGCAAGGCCCCACCTGGGCTCCAGGGGTCTAGCACTGCCAGGCAGGGTCTCTGCCTGTCACTGAAAGGGATCACAAGCACCCAGCCACCCACCTGTTGGGGGACAAGAGCAGGCCGGACACATGCCCCTCTCCACATGCCCAAGTGCCGGGATGCACCCAGCCTGGCCTTGGGACTCAGGCCCAGCCTAGGGCCAGTGGTCAAGCAGCCTTCAGCCCCTCCCCACCCCCAGGACCCAGCAAGAGGCCCCACCCTCCACCGCACCTTGAAAGCCCCCTCAGCCGGTACTGGAAACCTCCGCCGTCCACATGCCCAAAGGCCAAGTTCTCGTCAGGGACCAGCTCCCAGGTGTCCTGCGGCTTACTCTTGGCCATCAGCTGGGCCAGTGTGCGGGCCCACACGTGCACCCCGTCCATGCTGGCGCTGGGCCGCAGTGCGGACTGAGGCTTGCCGGCTCTGGCTGGTGGATGCCTCTGCAGCCCCACCCGCCGACCGACCGCTGCCTTGACAACCGGTCAGTCTCCATGGCAACCGGTTTGTCTCAGAGAAAGGAGAAACAGGCCTCTTTTTCTTATCCTTTTTTAATATTTTTCATTACGCAAGCAATCCATTTTCTTTAGGACAAATGAGAAGCAAACAGATAAATGACGAGGAAAAACAATGCAAGGCGATGACATTGCGGGGCAGCCGGCCACCCAGAGACCGTCTGGAGCTGCACGTGCACATGCAGATAGTCCAGCGCTCTTGTCACAAACAGGAAACCATGCTGAACATGTCACCTGAAGCCTGGTGTTTCCCTCCACACCGTGCCCCAGACAATGCCCCACGCTCTCCCCTTCAGCATCTGGTGTCTTAAGGCCGGTGGCTCCACCTTGTCTGTCCTGCCTGTTCCCAAGCTGCTCAGTGATGGTTCTCTACCGTCACAAACAAGGCTGTGAAGAACTTTAACTTTACGTGTCATTGCAAATTTTCAAACTTTTTATTGGCTATAAATGTACATCATTTACGTAAAAATGCCTAAAACATACACACACAGCTTCATGAACTTCTATAAAGTCTGAGGTCAGCACCTGAAAGAAGCCAGCCTCCAAAAGCTCTCTGTGTGTTCTTTCCCACCAAGGCACCGCCAGCCCCCTGGGCTGGAAAACCACCACCCGCCCAGTGTGCGCCCCAGCAGCTGCAAGGGAGTCCGGACAATGTTTTCTGTGCACATGTGTCTGGCTTCTCCCGTCTTTTTGGGGTTTTGTGTGTGAGTTTCAAGAGCATGCATAGCTGCAGTTTGTCAGGTGCAATGAGAACAAGTGAATTGAGGAAAGAATGGCCAATGTTCAAGCAGAGTGGGGAGGAGCCTGACCCCTGGACCCCAAGGGAAGGAAGATGCAAATGAAGCACAAAGGAAGTCCACCTTTGGGTGCCTGTGGTTGAGGAGGCACCCTCAGGACAAGGGCCACACAGAGGCATGACTGTCACACCTATTCAAGCCGCCATACTGAGTGAGCAGGCTTTTCCACGTGACTGTTGACAGGCAGTCAAATGGGACCAAAACCATAAAACCCCCGCTCAGCGTTGGTGTTGCCCAGTGAGGCTGACAGGTACCTGCCGTTCCCCACACCCCGCAAGGCCTTGTCCCCGAGCATCGTCCACAATGGCCCAGACGTGGTGGAGAGCACACTCTCCCCCGGCGATTCGGCAGACTGTCCTGGGGGACAGCCAGAGTGAACCAGGGGAGTACCCCTCCCCCGATATGGGCCCTTGCCACATCTGTGTGCCATGTGCTCCCCCAGGGCACATGGAAGCGCTCACTGCAGCCAGCCACGCTTCTCGTCCACAGGGACAGAGTGTGTGCTGTGTCCCTAGCTGAGAGCCACCACGCCTGCTGGCCAACGGTTTCCAGGTTCTAGAACCACAGCCTCCACCCCTTCTGACAGGTGACAGGCTGAGAACCAGGCCCCTCCGTGCCTTTTCTGCAGGCTGCAGAATCCTAAGTTAGTCGCCCTTCATTCAGCTCTTCAACTCACCAGTCTGAGCCCGCCACCTGCTCGGGCTGACATCCCAGGGGCTCTTCCCTCTCGTGCCACCTTGTCGTGGAGTGACTATTTTATCGTTCCATTCTCATCCTGCCACAAACTTGGGTGCCACTCTCTGTTTCTATTATTTTGCTGGCGGCCATAGAAATTCCAACACACAAATTTAGGATAACCCTAACCTGAAGTAAATCAAGACCTTCAGAAGGATGGAAGCGGTGCTCTGCCCTCGCCTACGCGCTCCTCCTCGTGGAATCCAGACGCGCATGCGCCTGCCCTTCCCACCATGCTGTCCACGTTGCCATGACTCTGTCTCTCTAACATGCGAACTGTAACCCGTCTCTCTAAGCTGCACACTCTAACCCATCTTTCAACCTGCTGTCACGCGGGGCGGCCTGCGGGGTCTCGGGTCCCACTCCCCACATAAGAACGCAGGATATGCTGAGGCCAAAAAGGAACACCCACGGAGCCATAGGTAGGGGAGTCACACCACTATAGTCTCACTGGAGGCTGGTTTCACACGACGTGCAACCTGCTGTCCGCTTTTCTGCCAACCGACCAACTGTCCTCGACTCCCCTCGACTCCACTCCCCAACGTAGCTGCGGCAGTTATATTAGTGGCCAGTGGCTCAATGGTTACAGCTGACGGCCATCTACTACCCGAGTCAGCACCTTTCCACGAGAGGCCGAGAGCCTGGAAACTGCTCTCTGGGCCTCTGCCCCCCCAGTGTACTTCCACCGATTTTTTCCAAGTCAAGTTGTTGTCTTTCAGTCATAGTGGAGGGCGCAGTTCAGCTCCAGATCCAGTTGCCATTGATAGTTGCGGCGGGGGACACAGCCCACCATCCCTTGCGGGAGTGGAACCGGCAACCTTGTGGTTGAGAGGACACACTCCAAACAACTGAGCCATCCGGGAGCTCAGCGGCAGCTCAGCTCAAAGTGCTGTGTACAGTCTTAGTTGCAGGGGGTGGAGTCCACCATCCTTTGCAGGAGTTGAGGAATTGAACTGGCAACCTTGTGGTTGAGAGCCCACTGACCCATGTGGGAATCGAACCGGCAGCCTTCAGCGTTAGGAGCTCAGAGCTCCAACCTCCTGAGCCACCGGGCCAGCCCCCTGACACTTCTTTTTGGTTCTTTCAACCATGTGGCATCTTTGCCTGGCAGCTAAGTGTGACAGTAAGATACAAGGTATGTGCCTCCAAGAAAGTTCCAGGATGAGACCAGATAGCTGGGCATCATCCGACTCCTTCTACTCCACTTTCACCTTCTTCTGGTCCACAGTGCAGAGATGATGGCCAGCCCTCCAGCAGCCATCTCAGACCATGGGGTCACCTTGCTGAGGGAGCAGAAAGGTAAGACCTGGATTCCTGAGAACAGCTGGCATTGCCCTCCTACTTCCAGGCAGGTTACTTCCAGATTTCTTATTCAAGACAGAAATAAACTTCTGGCTGCCACTGTTTCTTAAGGCACTGTTTTCTAGGGTTTTGGGAGTATCACCCAGCCAATCATAACAAAGCTAACTGATATTCTGGGACTATACCTAAAGTCCAGGGTTTTGGTACACACATACACATGTTTACACATGAATGCACATATAGGAACATACATGCCTACACACATGCAACATATATACACATTACACACAAACACACACATTTGGAAATTTAAACTATAAATTCACATTTAAACCACTAACAGCATTCTAGAAAGTTTGGAAAATAAAAGGGTAAGAGTTTCCTGTGACCCCCTGCCCGCCACCTCAACAAACAAAAAATTCAGCTAACTTTATTCTTGTGTATAGTAAATGGTGAAAATACTCCATTCAATTTGTTTAATTTGGCTCTTGAATTGGGCAGCTAAATTAGGCACCCTTCTTTAACTTCTGGGAAATGCTTTAAAAACAGGACAGAACAGAAAGTTTTTATTTGCAAACACTATTAACCATTTCCTGTTCCAACCTCAGAAGTAGCTGTGCCCCACAGACGGTGGTGGGTCACTGACATCACCACCGGCCTCCTCAGAAAGGTTTCGGGATGATCCTGCTGCTTCCTGGGTTTCTCCCCACTGATGGAAACTGCCTCAGGAGCGCGCGGGGGATCCCCTCTCCCCCACTTTCCATCTGTGCTGGCGCATGTTCCACCGCCCGCTGCGTGCGCGTCACCTGGGGCGGTCACCTTGGAAACTCTAGAGCTCTTCTCCCCAACCAGATGGGGCCCATACAGGGAGCTTTCACAGCCCCCAGGACCAGCTGGGTCTCAGGAAGTGGGGTGTAAACAGCCCCGGGGCCCCCTTTGCTCGTTTCTCTTCCTCCTCGGTCCAGCAGGAAGCAGGTGGGCAGCTGGGCTCACCAGACAGCAGGAGAGGACACCGGTGGTGCAGGAGCTCACGCCAGCACCCGAGACCAAGGTGGCCATGTGCTCCCAGAACCGAAGCTGACTCCACTCAGAACCCGCAGCACAATCAGCAAAGCTCAACAGAGAGGGTCCAGGCGAGCCACTCGGCCCGTCCGGAGCTCTGCTTGGGGGTCAAAGGTGCCCACGGAGACATGCTTACTCATAGGCCAAGTCCACGGGTGGGTCACACTGTGTGAAAGCCCTGCCCAACAGGCCACACACAGCTCACCCATTTGTATGCGTTGTGCAAACACAAAGGCACAGAGATGGAGGCACAGCAGGTGGCAGCTGGGACATGAGGCAGGAAGGAGGAGGGCCTGGTAACAGCGGGCACGTGCCCTCGCATGGAGAAACACTGTGCAGCAAACACGCACACAATCAGTGTGTGTGGTGGGGACAGTGGGGCCCTGAATATGACCCCCACGTGGCCGTACCCAGATCAGCATCCTGGCTGACTATGGATGGTGACCGTGCAAATGTTATCACTGAAGAAGCAGGACTGAGTGTGCAGGGCTGGCTCTTTATTACTGACACTCACGCGAACCTACAGTTACTGATAAGGACACAAAATGTCCTTCTCTAGTGCAGAGCCTGTTCAGCTGGTGTGCTGGGTGATCTCAGACGCCCCCAGCCCAGAACCTGGTTGTTAGAGAGGGTTAGATTTGAGGGCAAGAGATGGGCGACCCTGGCTGTGACCCCAGTTGCAGCCTCTTAAGCATGAAGTGCTGAAGCCAGGACACAGGGCAGGGAGGAGAGGACACAGGAAGGGGGCAGATGGAGCCCCCGACCTTCCCTCCTTCCTCCACCCAGGGAACCTGTCCTGCCCTAATGAAGAATGGTGAGGGATGGGGCAGTGTGTAGTGGGACGGTGTGGGGTGGGGACAGTGTGGGGTAGGGACGGTGTGTGGTGGGGACAGTGTGGGGTGAGGACAGCGTGAGGTGGGGACAGTGTGGGGTGGGGACAGTGTGGGGTGAGGACAGTTTGTGTGGTGGGGACAGTATTTGTAGTGGGGACAGGGTGTGGTGGGGATAGTGTGTGTAGTGGGGACAGTGTGGGCTGGGGACGGTGTGTGGGGTGGGGACGGTGCATGTTAGGGGACATAGTGTTCTGATAAACACTGAGGAGCTCACCTTGGGCTGCAACCCAAGAGGCCCTGGAACCCCAGCCCCCTCCCCAGGCCCTAACCCAGTTATCCTGCAGGTCCTGCTCAGCCCAGGTGTGTGTGCGGCTCCTCAAGAGCCCATTTCCCCCTTTCCTCCACAGTCTCTGTGCCCCCCATCTGCTCGCATCTACCCCCTGCCAACCCTGACCTCCCGGGACCCAAGTGCCCCTTTCAGCCTCCTGAGTCTGGGCCCCCACCTAGCCCACTGCCGCAAGAGGCATCAGTGAGAAGGCAGGAGACAGGGAAGGAGAGAGAGGTGGGCAGGGAAGGAAAGGGGATGAACAGGAGGGAGTACAGTAAAGGGTTAGGGGACAGGAAGGAGGGGGAGGGGAAGGACAGAGTGGAGACACAAGGCCCCCTCTGTGGCATGGACATGTGGCCAGCCTCCTACAGAGAGAATCGCATGGTGGGGGGTGCTGGGGTGCTGAGGAGACCCACCGCCAGGGGTCAGAGCACACGACCCACCCTCCCCCACAGCCCCTTAGTTCAGATCCAACATGAAGGGACGGCTGTGACCAGGACAGAGAGATGCTGGGCACCGAGCTGAAGTGCCAGATTCTGTGCGGGCAGGACACCTGCCCTGACCTCACTTCTCTCCCCAGCCCCAGGCTACACCCACAGACAACCTCCAGCACGACAGCCCTCTGAGGGGAGGCCCCAAGGGTCTGTGTGTGGCAGATACCTGTCCACATGGGGGATCACGCTCTTCCTCCCAGACCAGGCACCAAACTGGCGCCCAGCTTCCCCACACCCACGGGGCCCACCTGGCCGGCAGCCGCCCCACAAGCCACCCACCCACCCAGGCGCCTCGGCTCGGGGAGTGGCCCTTTGTTCACAGACTAAAGCTCCCCGCTTGCTCACTTTGCCAGCAGACATCATCTTTGATGCTCTTTTTCCACCGGTTCAAGTTTCTTTAATGTTTTCCCTTCACAGCCAAACCCTGAGTGTCTCGCAGAGCTGGGCTGCAGCACCAGCTGTCAGGCGGTTTCTGTCTCGGGTATTTTAGACTGATGAGACCTATGCATCATCACTAATATCAGCACTTTCAGTTCTCCTGTTTTCCATTCAATGTAATAAAATGCTTAGAGCGGAATGCAACAAAATAATCAAAGTAGCTCACAAACTTCCAGACTCTGCAGCCAGACCAGGACCCCTGGATGCCCCAGGACCCCCCCACCCCAAACTGACGAGGTCTGCGCACAGGCTGAGCCCCCAGCACTGCAGGCTGTCAGGAGGCTGCTGATGGTGGAAAGATCTGGAAACAGGGCACCCGGAGCCTGGCATGGGGCTTCCTGAAAGCCTGAAGCTGGGAGGGGGGTGCTAAACACCCGAAGGGGGGACCAGCAGGCAAGACAACCCTGCAGATGAGGAGGGCCCAGTCCCCGGGGTAGGACAAGGAGAAGGGTCTCGGGTGGGCCTGGTGGAAATGCCCCAGACCAGGCCTTGGGGCTCAACAGACCCTCAGCTGCCCACTACATGTGCCTTGCATCCCGGGGGGAGGGCTGTGTCTCTCTGTGAGCAGGAAGGTGGTCGAGCCCTTGGCAGGATGTGTCCATGCTGCCCACTGCCCAGAGGAGTGGCTGGTGGCGGACAGCCAAGGTCTGACCAGGCACTTGCCTGCCCGCCCCTCCAGCAGTGGCAGAGTGGTTGGTTGAAACACTGTGGCCACTAGGACACTAGAGATGAGGCAGAACCCACCCTTCACTGCTGCCCCAGGGACCTGAGCCCAGAAAGAGGGACCCACTTCCCATGGACAGGAGGATGGCTGGGGAGGGGAGGAGAGACGTTCCCTTCCCCCACCCATCCTGTGAAAAGGGAACTAGGTAACAACAAATAAAGAGACCACAGTTTGCCCAAGATGGAGAGAACTTCATGGTGGGGCAGGGCCACCGGACCCTCCCCTCCGTCTGCCTGTCTCTCTTGCTTCCCCGCCCCCGGCCCCCCTTCCCTCTCCGTGTCTGTGTGTCTCCGTCTCTATCTCTGTATTGCTACCTCTCCTTCACCCCCTACCCCATCCCCTCCCTCTACTCTGTCACTCTCCCCATCTCTCTCATTCTCGCCTCCCTCTCTCTGCCCACCCCCATTACCCTCCTATGTGGGGGAGGAAGAGGGGGCGGGGGTTTGGGGCGTGTCCCTTCAATCTCACGGGGACAGTTTCCTTTCTGCTTTTGCCTCCACTGGAACAGAGGAAGAGAGGAGGTTAGGTTGACAGACTGCTGGCGCTCGGGGCATGGAGACCCCATGGGCGCCCTGGCCACTCATCTGGGTCGTGCTGCAGCTGGGCTGGCGGCCAGGGTGTCTCCTAGGTATGTGGCTCCAAGTTGGGTCGTGTGGGGAGTCGGGGCTGGGAACGCGCCGTGGTCCCTGGGGATGTGGAAGGGGCTGTGGGGGCACCAGGCCCCTGGGCCTAACACTGCTCCAGCAGGCAGCGTGCTGTGTGGTTTTGGGCTGGAGAAGTGCTTTTTCTGGCTTCATCTGGTGGTGAGTCCTTTGAGCAGGCAGGAGTGTCCCAGCTCTTCCTCTGTGCCCAGTGGGACGGGCGTGTCTGTCTGTAGGGTGACAGGGACAGACTGGGCAGAGCCCATGTGTCCATGCTGCCCACTGCCCAGAGGAGTGGCTGGTGGCGGACAGCCAAGGTCTGACCAGGCACTTGCCTGCCCGCCCCTCCAGCAGTGGCAGAAACACTGTGGCCACTAGGGCACTAGAGATGAGGCAGAACCCACCCTTCACTGCTAGAAGGGTGTCCAGCACAGCCCATGACACATTTTTTTCAAGTTAGATTGTTTCATTTATTTTTTTTTCATTTATTTTTTTTAACTTACATTTTGAAAAATCTTTTGTCCCCACTTATGTTTTCCTGGGATGGGACGACACTCATAGGGCCTGAGTGGTTCCTGAGGGACAGGCTAGGTGGCCTGAAGACTTACTCCAATTACACCAAAGTGTAACCTTGTGAGTAAAGACTATTCGCCCCGACCCCATTGGGGGTCTCTGGACGAGATTCCTGGGTGTACAGTGCTAGGTATGGCTGACAGCGTCCACAGCCGGCTCTGGTGAGGGACTCTGGCCCCAGCCCCATGCAGGCTGTCCTGTGGTCAAAGCATGATGGTCAGGGAGGGGGCGCCTCCTGGCTGCCCTCATTCCCAGTCTGTGACGCACAGATGGGAACCGGGAAGGTGAGCTTCCATGCCTGGCTCAGGGCCTTCCCACTAGGCCTCGCTGGGATGAGAGATGATAGCCCCTGGAAGGATCAAAATGAAGTGGGATGCCCTGACACCTCACCGGGACCACCTGTCCTGGAGTCCCAGTGCCCAAGCACTCTCGGTCGTCTCTGCCCCCTTGGAGCCTGTTCGGTGACCATGGGGGCACCAGGCAGCCCAGCTTTTCCTCCTCAGCAGGAAGACCTCAGGATTGGTGGAGGAAGCTGGGGTCGATGGTCCAAGGGCCTGTGGCAGAAAGGTACCCAGTGGAGGGCCTCACGGAAGCCCAGCTATGGGAGCAGAAGGGGTGTGTGTCATCCTGGGAGGGGACCGAAAGCATAAAGGGGGCTGTGAGGCCTCCAGGACTACTTCCCAAAGCTGGGAAAGATGAGAAAAAGGTTCTGCAGGCAGACTCTCCAGTGTCAGATGCACTAGCTTGTGTGTCAGGCAAGGTTTTCAAACTCAGTGTGCCTCAGTTTCCCCATCTGTGACCTGGGTGCCAGCCTGTGTCGGCACGGAGCCCTTGGAGCTGCCCACGTCACGTGTGGGGTGATCCTCCTGCTCGTCCCCAGACTCGGGCACTCTGGGCTGCAGGCCACTTTTCATCCCATGACACAGCTCTTTTCTTTCCTCATTTTTTATTTCAGTCGTTCCCATGGAAAGCCCCCTCTTCACGTGCATGTTTTCTTGCATTGTATGAAATATCCCAAACCCAGTGGGTGGCCGCCCCCAGTCCTAGGGAGTGAGGGCCAGCAGCAGTACAGATTAAGGCACTTGTTGCTGAGCTTTGTAATCTCTGGCAGGTCCCTTACCTCTCTGAGCAACAGCTCTTTTGTCCCCTGCAAGTTGGGGACAATATGCCTGCCCGACAGGGTCGTGAGAACTGAGTCAAGCAATTTATAAAAAGTGTCCAGCACAGCCCATGACACATTTTTTTCAAGTTAGATTGTTTCATTTATTTTTTTTCATTTATTTTTTTTAACTTACAATTTTGAAAATATTGGAAACATATAGAAAAGTTACAAAAATACAGCAGTGAATACCCTTCACCCCGAACTGCCAGCTGACAACATTAGCACACTTGCTCTCTGTGTCAGCGGCTGTAACAAGCACCACAGACCAGCAGCCTACACAACAGTTCATTGTCTCCTTGTCTGGAGGCCGGAACTCCAAGACCGAGGTGCTGGCCAGGGTGGTTTGTGCAGAGGCCCAGAGGGAGCGTGTGTTCCAGGCTTTTCCAGGCCACTCCCATTTCCAGTGATGGCCGTCAATCCTTGGTGTCCCTTGGCTTATAGACACATCACCCCGTCTCTGCCTCCGTCTTCACGTGGCCCTCTCTTGTGTGTCTGTCCAAATGTCCCTCTTCCTAGAAGGACACAGTCGTGTTGAATTAGGGCCCCCTCCAGGCCTCGTCTAGAACAACTGTATGTGCAACGTCCCTGTGTCCACATAAGGCCAAGCCCTGAGGCATGTCAGTCCATCTGTGCACTGTCCCAGCTTTGGGCCGAGCCTTGGGCGCTACTGCAGACAGACGCTCCTCCCGGGACAGTAGCTGCCATGCAGCCCCAAGTTCAGATGCCCCCGTGTCCTACCTCAGGCCTCGGGCAGGTTTATCTTCCCCTGATGGAGCCGGGTCAAGGACGGCCTTCTTGTGTGGACGTTACTGTCCTCTGCAGGCCCACCTCTCTCTGTCTCCGCCTCTGTCGGCCCTGGAGCTCTTTTTTTTTTTCTTCCAATCAAATCTCAATTTTATTTAGACATGGAAAGCCTTAGGATTAGGAATGTTTTATTGAGATGTAATTGACATAACATTCTGTCAGCTCCCGGTGTAGGATGTAATGATTCGGTGTTGTCTGTATTGTGAAATGACGGCCACGCTATGTCTAGTTAACGGCCATCGGCTCACATAGTTACAGCATTTTGTTTCTTGTGATGCAAACTTTCAAGGTGCACTCTCCTAGCTACTTTCAAGTGTGCAGCACAGCCTTGCCTCGGTGTCTCGGGGTGGGTTCCAGGACCCCTGCGGGCTGTGGTGAAGTCCCTCTGAGAAAACGGCGTCGTGTTTGTACAGAGGCCAGGGCACTGTGCAGCACGTCATCTGCGTGGACTCAGCAAGTGCTTGGCATGTGGCTAACTCAACTGTATGTGACTCCATTTGTATGCTGTTCACAAAATGGCCAAGATAGACACAGGAAATAGGTGATGGTGGGCAAAGGTTGACGGTGGGGGTGGCTGTGCACAGGGGCAGCAGGAAGGGCCTTCAGGGGACACGGGACAGCTCTGTACCGTGACTCGGCTGGTGCTACATGGATCAAGCACTTGTCGAAACTCAGACAGTCATACTCCAAGATGAGTGCGTCTTACTCCATGTAAAGAAGACAAAAATATACCAAATGTGGGGGTATCCCAAAATGGAATACGAGCACTCACTAATGTTACCAACAAAACTGAGAGCAACACCAGCACCCTAACATTGGCGAGAGAGAAGAACTGGCCTAGGGGACAGCATATTTTGATCAACTACTATTAAAGCGAAAGACACAAGTTATTGTACAGATGTACCACCCTCCAGTTAATATGCGTGTTTCTCACAGACAAATGAGCCAGCAATTTTGAGCTTTCTTGTGTATATTAAGATGGGACAACAAAGGAATATATTATAAACTCTCAGAGCCAGGTGTCCAGCTGTCAGGGAGGGAAGCAGGGAAAAGAGCCCATGCGACTGGGTTGGAGCTGTGACTCCACAGTTTCACACATGCATACATAATACAGATGGTTGTTAGCATGTGTGTATATACACTCATCTATATCGATGAAGATGTAGAAATAAATAGGAATGTGTGATGCATGGGGTTAATATTATATATTCTACAAACACACATCTGTACAGAAACATATTACCTGGTTTTTGTTGATTCAAATTCATCCATCTCCTTTGAGAGCAGTCGATGCCTCCTCCTCCACGAAGCTTTCCACCTTTCCCTTGGCAAAGTCCTGCCCACTTTAGCATCCTCTTATAACACATACCAGAGGGTCTTATACTTCTGTGTGTATCTTAGATGTCCTTCCAGATAGCAAATTTAAAGGTCTTGTATGGCTGTTACCTTTTGCAGCACCCTCTGTGGTCTCTCAAGCAGCACAGGTGCTCAGTGAACTTGCTGACGGTTCATGTCAGAGACGTGGAGACACAAACCTGAGTGTCTGGGCATCTGCATGCCCGGGAGACATGTAGCTCCCTTCCCAGGCTCCACAGGACCCCAGACATGTCCTGGGGGGTTCAGTCCTTTCCATTCTCTGCAGACCAGGCAATTCTGAGGCTGAAAAAGCCAACTTCCAGTGATGTCTGGACATGGGTACCCAGCCCCACCTCCTCCTCTGACAAATGGCACCTGCCTTCCAGACCCTCCCCTCCCCCCATTACCTCCAGCTCTTCAGGGTCGTGTGCCAGCTCTTCCACCTCCATCCCAGTGAACTCTCTCCTTCCCATCACAGCCACGTCTGGGCCATCGTCACCTCCAGGAAACTTATGGGAGCTTCCCAGGGATGGTCCTGTCTCACGCTCTCTAATTCATTTCAACTTATTCTTCACAAGGCAGTTACGATGATTTTTTTAATCTAAATGGCATCATATGTCTATTTAAAACTTTGTGAATTCTGCAGTAGCTTCCCATTGCACTCAAGTCAAAGCCAGGCCTTTGTTTTTCTTCCTCAAAATTCTCCCATAGCCACCCTCATGGCCTCCACTCAAGGTTAGCTCCTGCTCCCTTCGAGCAGAGTGGCTCCAGCTGTCTGCGGCAACAGGTCACGTCTACCCTTTTCTTTAGTCTGTCATAGGACCATCTAAAATGGAGTAAAATTCAACTACTGAGAAAACTGTAAAGAAATATGTTTTATCTTTAGATTTAACAGACATAAAAGCAGTCTATCAAATTACTATAAACATTTCAAAGGCTTATTCTCACTCTCTGTGCAGATGTCATTAGAGTTCAAGAACAGCTTCTGATGGGGACGACGTGGGGGCATCCGGGTGGCCCTGTTACTGTGTGTGCCTGAGTCCACCTGCCCTCTGCTGAAATGTCACTTCCTCAGAGACGGCGCCCCTGAACAGGCGCCCTAACTAGATCCATCCTCTTGATCCTAGTTCTTATCACTGCATCTAATTGGCTTCATTCCAAACACCTACTAAAGTCCCCCACACAGACACCCACACACACACAGAGATACACGCTCACACACAGACACACTCACACTCGTAGACATACACACAGAGACACATTCACACGCACCACACACTCACACACAGACACACTCACACAGACACACATTCACAGACACACACTCGCAGACACACACACGGACAGACATACAGACACACATACTCCTGTCTGCTGACTTTAGTCCCTGCTTGTCCCTCACAGACTCCAGGTGGCAGGGACTGTGACCATTTTCTCCGCTAATGCATACCAATTGCAAAGCCAAAAAGGTCACATTCGGTTGAGACTGGTGACTATCTCCAAGCCATTACTATGCTCATCTGAAGGGTGACGTCCCAAAGGGGCCAAGTGCAGACTCTGCCAGGCTCCCTGCAGCTCTTTCTCCAGATGCTTTCCTCAGAGCTCTTTGTGGGAACCGCTCCTTAAGGAAGCTGCTGGAGGTGTCTATATGTGCCAACGCTACTCTTGCCGAGTTACAGTTGAAGTTGCACTGATGTTTACACTTGACCTGCTATCGTTATTTGGTGGATGGAAAAAGTAGAGAGTTAAAATTGTGCCGAAGATTTGGTGGGATTGGGTGTGTGACACTCGCTGGCCTTTTTTTCCTTAGCTTCCTTCCTACGTTTTCTCATTCTGGGGCCAAAACACCGAGAATTAAATCTCCCAGATTTCACAGCCAGGTGACTTCTGGATTGGTTCTTCCAAAAAGAGGAACTGGCAAAAGATGGGAAAGCTGAAGGAAAAGGAAAATTTTATTTAGATTTTGAAAAGCTCTAGGTGTTTCTGACAACAGTGGTTGGCTTCAGCCTGCCAGTTTCAGCAGGAAACCAGCCACCACAAGCCAGCGGTTGTGGCCTCTAGGGAGTGGGCAGTTGCAGCCGTGATGACAGTGGGCTTAGCAGTGGTGGCTGTGAGCCTCCTGGGTCTGGCTGCTCCCCGCCACCCAGCGCTGCCCTGCAGCCAGGGCCCATGTGGCTTCTGTGTCTGCCCTTTTCCTCGTCAGACATTCCAACACTGCTGAGACCAATTCCTTGTGTAAAACCCCTGTTTGGAGCCCTATGGGGGCTTCTATTCCCCGGGACTCTGGTTGACATGGGGTCAGGGTGAGAGAAGGTGAACTCTGCCTTCCACACAGACTGCTTTAGGGTAGAAAATGCCATCTCAGGGCGGCAATTTTCTCAGTGGTTAGAGCGCAGTGTTCATAACACCAAGGTCGCCAGTTCAATTCCCACATGGGCCAGAGAGCTGCACCCTCCACAACTAGATTGAAAATAACGACTTGACCTGGAGTTGAGTTGCGCCCCCCACAACAAGATTGAAAACGACTTGACATGGAGCTAATGTGTCCTGGAAAAACAACTGTTCCCCAATATTCCCTGATAACAAAAACTAAAGAAAATGCCATCTGCTCAAGGTGGTGTCAGCATGTGTCAAGAACTAAATTGTGCCCGAAATATCTCGTTCACCTTTGATAAGTACTATTTGAGAAGATGGAGACAAATGGAACGCAAGACTAAGAAAAGCAGCTTTGTTCTGAGCAAGCTGCTTTGTGAAAGACATTATAGGAACAGAATGTGTGTGATTTTGCAAAGAGATGGCTGAGAAGTGATGACAGCCTGTAAATATTTGGGCGATATGAACACCCAGGCGGGGAGGAATTCTTCAGCATGTTAGCAAGAGTTATAATTACAGTTTATGGAATGAAATCAAGAACAAGATTTAAAGCATTTAAAACCACCTTCCTTGGGCTCGGGAGACCTGTGTTTGAAAACATAAGCAGTGTGACTTTTGGGACCTCTGAGGGCTCTCCTCTGTTGTTTTTATTCTTTCTATTTTTAAAAATATAATCAGTATAATGAAGACAGAGGTATAACTCTCTTGTCAAGTACAAGTGCAATGAACAAGTTGGTTTATTTTATTAAGGTAGAACAGGCCCTTGTGGAAGAATCTGGGAGGCTCACGGCTTGCAGGGAGGATGGAGATGCAAACCTCACCGTCCTTTGGTGATCGATTGAGGGGTAATCGTCCCACTGGGCTCACTTATGGCCGAGAGCAGAACTCGTTGCACTTGGCCTGAGCATCACTGAGGGTGCTTCGTCAGTCTTGACGAACCGGAGTTCTGTGCCGACTGAGGCAATGAGTTGTGCCCGTGCTGTGCCCCCGAAAAGAATCGAGCTCTTATTTGCACTTGACGCATGACCCGCTACCTGGATTGTGTCCTCCCCGGGAAAGACCTAAACCTCAATCCCAACCACTTTCCTGCGCCCAGGTTCCATACCCCCTGCTGATTGCCTCACACTCGGTTGTCCCAGAATCAAAGTCACCTGACGTGTGACTTCAGTGTGCTGACAGCGTGAGCAGCCCTCCCGGAGCGCCTGCAGCTCACCTGCCCTCCGCTGGACAACCTGATCCCATTGTAACACCGTCAGCACTGGGTGCTGCAGAAGGGCACGATTTACTGAGGGTCTGATGTTCAGGATTTATGGGACACACGCTCAGGATAAAAGGGAAGAAGCTCCACGAGGCTGCAGCCTGGTCTGCAGGGACCTTGGGGCACAAACACACCACTGAGTTGGTCCCCCCTTGAAGCAGGAAGCTCTGGGGGCTGCCTCCCCAGAGAGGCTGTGTGTGACCTCCTCACGTTAATGCCCCCATTCCAGGGACGGCTGTGAGTCATGACCAGCCCTGCCTGCCAAGAACAGCACCTGGCCACTTAGCGTCACACTGCTATTCCTGACCAGCCACACTGCATTGTCACTAAATCTCGAAAATCCTCCCTTGGCGCTTTGTCTCATGTTCTTTCCTTCACGTTGTTCCCCAGACGCCACTTAGAGCAGTCCAAGCTCTTACTGATTCACACTTAACCCACCATCATATGTTCCCAACTGGTTCCCAAGATTTCCAGAGGCAAAGAAGACGCTACGGGTGGACAAAGCATCGGGTGGGGACTGGGGTGTCCTGGCAAGTGCACGCCCCCATGAAAGGGGCAGCCACTACCCAGCTCCAGACGCGGGAGCGACGCTCAGTATCCCAGGTCTTCCAGAAATCCAAATTGTTATGTGAAGTCTGTATTGTATAATATTAACTCATTCTAGACTGTTTTGGTTTTCTTAAGTTCCATGTGAGGTAAAAGGAAAAACACGTCTTCAGGTCGAATGTACCCACCACCAGCATTTTGCAAGTTCTGGCCAAAGCTTATGAGAGGAGATGACACCTACATAAATAACTAATGTTTCTCGGCCCCGCGGGGACTGGTCCCAAGGCTCCCACGGGCACCAAATGCAAGGCTGCCCAAGGACACCGACAAAACGGCTGGGCACCTGCTGACAACGTGGGCTGCGGCAGGTCACCCTGACCCTTTCTTTCACGTGGGTTCAGGAGGGTGCCCGGCATGTGGCAAAGTCAAGCTCGATGTTTGGGAATTTTCCGGGCACCTTGAGTTTTTCAAACATTTCGCTATGAGACTGGTCAAGTCCACTGCTGTGGGTGCCAGGGGCCGACTGTGCAGTGCTGTGGCCTGGTTGGCATGTGGTGCTCCCCGCCCAGCCCTGCCTCCTGTTATACCTGCCAGCCTGTGCCCTGGGACCCCTTCCCTCGGCTCCCCACCCCCCCCCAGTGTTCTCTGTGTCCACACACTCGCTTTTCGGTTTTGTTTTAGATTCCACATATCCGTGAGAGCATGGGGTATTTGTATTTCTCAGGCTGACTTATCTCACTCCCATGTCCACCCATGTTGTTGCCAGTGGTAAGACTTCATGCTCTTTATGGCTGAGCAATAGTCCATTGTGTAATGAACCACCTCCTCTTATCCAGTCATCTATTGATGGGCATTTAGGTCGCTTCTGTATCTTGGCTATTGTAAATAGTGCTGCAGTGAAAACACGGGTGCAGATATCTTTTCGAATCAGTGTTTTGGATTTCTTCAGATAAATACCCAGAAATGGAATTGCTGGATCATATTCTTAACCTTTTGAGGAACCTGCACACTGATTTCCATAGTGGCTGCACCCATCTGCAACCCCACCAACAGTGCACAAGGGTTCCCTTTTCTCCACAGCCTCGCCAGCACTTGTTGGTTGATTTATTGATGATGGCTGTTTTGACAGCAGTGAGGTGATTTTGCATTGTGTTTTTCATTTGTATTTCTCTGATGACTAGTGACATTGAGTGTCTTTTCGTATGTCTGTTGTCCATCTGTGTGTCCTCTTTGGAAAAATGTCCTTTCAGGTTCTCTGTACATTTTTTAATTGGATCGTTTGTTGTTCTGCTAGTGAGTTGTATGAGTAGTTTATATATTTTGGACTTTAACCCCTTATCAGATACATGGTTTGCAAATATCATCTCCCACTCAACAGGCTGCCTTTTAGTTGTGATTGGTGGTCTCCTTTGCTATGAGAAACTTTTCAGTTTGATGTCGTCCCACTTATTTATCTTTGCTTTGCTGCCAGCTCTGACATTCTTGGAGGGTCCAGGACAGGAGTGCAAGTGCCCACCACCCAGGTGTGTCTGCTGCTTGTGGGAGATCACAGATGTGTTGGTCCTTCTTGGGTCATCCATTGGAGACCCCACAATGGGGATGTTCCCTCTGGACCCACAGCAAAAGAAGTGAACTGTCCTTTTCCTTTGTGATGAATTAGAGACCTGTGGGGGCATGTGGACAGGTACCCAGGTAGCCCAAGGTTACACCTGGTCAAGTTCAGATGCCATGAGAGACATCACAAAGAGCCAACGAACAGACAAATGACTCAAATAGTCACAAATTAAGGAGAAAGGGAGCAGATGAGAGCCTAAACTGGAGAGAAGCAGGGCAACCTGGCCACACAAGGCGAAGACAGCATCCCAGGACCCCTCAGCCAATGGCCACGCAGGAGTTTCCTGGGGGAAGCCTACTGGAGAGGTCCCGAGGGGAGCTTCTTAGGTCGCTTTGGCCACAAGAGGGGTCTGCTTGGAGGTCTTGGCAGGCTGGACCCGGTTGGTGGCATGGATTTGGGGCGGGGGTAGGAGACCGACCTGGGGTGGTGCTATTCAGACTGGGCATCCCTAGGGGTGTTTGTGGGGGGTACGGGCAGGTGATGCTCAGAGCAGGGTGGCCCATGGAACCAACACTGTCCCTTCTGGTGCTGCAGTGTACGATCTTGCCAAATCTGTGTCCAGGTGGGACTGTCACTCACTGATGTTTCCTCAAGTAGACTGTGTTTCCTGAGTGAATGTTTGGGAAGACACGTGTAGGGACTGCCACAGGCAGCCTGCTGTGGCTTGTTGGTGGCCCGTGGTTTCAGCACAGGAGCACAGATAAGAAAAGGGTTGATGGCCCCACTGGTGCTTGTGTCACCACCGGGAAATTGAGGGAGTGAGCAGACGCCCGGGCTCCACAGGGCAGTGGGTCTTGCTGAGAGCAAGGACCCACCTGCACCAGCCACTCCTAGCCCAGGCCTGTCCCCCTCCCAGGCTTCTTCAGACTCCCTGACACCCCGCGCCCCTCTGCAGGGATGGGTGGACTACTGCTCGCCCCGCACAGAGCTGTCCCTTCACAGGGCCCGTGGACCCCAGCCTGGCGACCCTCCTGGCTCCGGCTCATGCTCACGTCTGGCTGGCGCTTGACAGGACTCATAGGGACAGCACCTGCAGCTACACAGCTGGCCATGTGCCAGCCCTTTCCATCCATCAGTGGCCAGCAGAGGTGCCAGGGAGGGGAATGGCAGGAGGTCCAGACTGACTGGGCCCTGGTCTCTCCAAGCCAGTGTCCTCAGTACCCTCGGGGTGGTGGTGGTCCTGTGTGTCCCTGAGCAGAAGTGGAGGGATGCTGGCAACCCCTCAGGGACCACCTGGCCTCACCACCTCAAGGCCCAACTGCTCTTCCTAAGTATTTGTGATTTTGCACCATGCAAGGTGCTCAGTGAGGATGGGCAGAGGGCATTCTCCTGGTCACATCGCCCTGATGTGGCCCAGACTGAAAGGGCACTGGGTCCCGCACCTCCCTTTCTCCTGGGAGCCTCCAGCTCCGTGGTCAGAGCAGGCTGGGCCTACAGAAGCAGCACTCTCAGCTCTAGTTGCACTGCCACCAGCCTTGGGTCACCCTGCCCTTGGAAGCAGCCAGACCCGTAACTGAGGCAACCAAGCCTCCAGTCTGCGTCACAGTGTGGGAGGAACCACTCCCAGTAAACATTCCTTACCGACAGAGCTGAGGGCAACAATAAACGCACAGCCAGGAAGGAGAGAAGCGTGAACATGAGTGTGCGTGAGCGTGAGCTCATGTGTCAGGAAGCAGGCCCTTTGTGGGGAGAGCCTTGAGCCCCTGCACTGTGGGGACTTCCCCAGACAGAGTGTGGGCTGGAGCCCAGGACGGTCGGGGCCTCGTTTCTGTCCATATCAGGGGTGATGGCCCAGCTGCTTCTAAACTCCAGCCCCCAAAGTCTTGGCAGAAGCGTGGAGGGCTCCACGCTCCTACGTCAGCAGTGTCCACATGGCCATATCAGCTCTGAGCTTGTCCTGAGATGCGGGAAAGGCTGGACCCCGAGCCCAGGACCCTGCCTCCCCTCCCCTCCACCAGCACAGGTCAGACAGGACTGGGCCAGGCGGCTGCTCAGGGACCCAGGATGCAGAGCTGGGAACACGGGGTCAGTAAGGGATGGGTGAAGGCCCTTACAACCACCGCTTTAGGGAGCAATGGGAGACCTGGGGTCAGAGCCAGAAGGCAGCCAGCCCCAGGTCTCAACACAATCAGAGGACAAGATCCCACCATGGTGTTACCTGGTGAGAGGTGAGCGCCTTGTCCCTGGGGTGTGCGAGGAGAGGCTGCAAGGCTCCATGGCAGCAGTGCTCAGAGGGGTCTCCAGTGTGTGCTGGGTCTTCCAGAACCTTCCTATTGCATAGGATGTGGGAAAGTGGGAAGGGGTCTTGCTGGACTGTCCCCACGTCCCTTCCTCATAGTCTGCTGGTTCTCTGTCCACCCCCAGGTGCCCCTGACAGGCCCTGGGGCCCCTTGACCTTCAACCCACGCCATCTCACGGTGGCTGAGGGGGAGACAGCCACCTTCACCTGCAGCTTCTCCAACACGTCCACGAACTTTGTGCTGAACTGGTATCGCATGAGCCCCAGAAACCAGATGGACAAGCTGGCCGCCTTCCCTGAGGACAGCAGCCAGCCCGGCCGGGACCAGCGCTTCCGTGTCACACAGTTGCCCAACGGGCGAGACTTCAGAATGAGCGTCCTCACTGCCCGGCAAAATGACAGCGGCATCTACCTCTGTGGGGCCATCCACCTGTTCCCCGACACGGAGATCAATGAGAGCCCTCACGCCAACCTCACAGTGACAGGTGTGGGTCTGGGACACCTCAGGGTAGGGGTGAGGCCAAGGATAGGGGTGAGACCCCAGGGGTGAGCAGGGACTCTCCAGGCTCCACTCCAGGGCTCTGTCCCACGTCTGGGACCATGGTGACGAATAGCAGTGGGCCTCTGTGATTGGAAGCACCCCAGACCCACTTGTCCTGAGGGAGGGGGCCGGTGACAGGGACCTCTCAGGATGAAGTTGTGCAGGCCTGGGTGAGACTGGTCAGTGCAGATCTAGGATCGAGGCCCCTTGGGACTTGGAGAGGACAGGGCAGGACGCTGAGTCCCCATTCTTGTGTCCCTGTCCCTGAGTCTCTTTTTGCATCTTCAGAGAGAGTCCCAGAGCCACCAACTGAGGGCCCCAGCTCCCCAACCAGTCCCGCAGGCCAAATGCAGGGCCTGGTCATCGGTGTCACAAGCATTCTGGTGGGCGTGTTGCTGCTGCTGCTGCTGACCTGGGCCCTGGCCACCGCCTTCCCCAGGGCCATGCGAGGTAATGTCTTAGCCAGCCCACTGCCATCCCCGTGGGGCAGAGCCCAAGGCACTGCCCACAGCCTCATCCACCAGTACCTACCCCCACTGCCGTCCAGTGAGGACCCCCGCAGGGAGGGGGTAGACTGGCCCTCCTAGGATCTGGGGCCCCTCAGAGACACCAGCGGCGTCCCTTCCCCCTTGCCTGCTCTCAGAAGGGGCCTGAAGGGTGGGGGGAGTGGGGAAGACAGTTGTCAAGGTCACACAGGAAGGCAAGCAGAACCATCATGGGGCTGAGCCACCTGTGCCAAGCCTGCCCCCAAACCTCAGCTTGTACCTCAGGCTACAGGACACCGTGAAAGTGTTTCCAGCACTGGTGGTACTTGTGGCCACAGCCACAGCCACAGCGGTGTGTTATGATGCCCCCGCCCGACTCTGACTGCCTGTGGATGCCCACCCCCGCCTACACACACCCTGACCAGGTCCAGGCAGCTGGCCGTCATCAGCCACTCTGATGATGGGTAGATGTCTCTGGGGCTGGAAGGAGGGGCCAGAGTCGATCCTCCTGGAGCTCTGGTCCAGAGTGGACCCAGCCCAGGGTTAGGTCAGCCCCTCCACAGGCCCTGAGCTCCAGATCATGCTCTCCCTTCACAGGCACCTGTGGCCAGGTGTCCAGACAACTCATGTCCAAACAGGACCCTTGGGAGACGAGCAGGGGGTCAGGTTGTTACATGGAGAAGGGGGGCAGGCAGGGAGGGTACTGGGCCACCAGGCTGCAAGGTTTGGGTCCCTTACTCTGGCTGAGGCTTCCCCAAGTTCCACCCAGACCCCCTGAGACCCCACCCCTGCTGGGCCTCTAGGGCTCCCTGACCTGTCTGTGTTTCTCTGCAGGAGTCTGTGCCTGTAGGAGCCAAGACAGGCCTCTGGTGAGTTTCCTTCCCTTTCTGGAAATGGTGCTGGGGGTTGGCCAGGCAACTCTGCCCCAAGGGTGAGTGGCCTCGAGCAGCCATACCTGTCCCCAAACATTTGAGCATGGGGACCTGTCATGGAGCCCAGCCCCAGCTCCATAGTGCATGTGCTATTTGCAAATGTGTGTGTCTATGTGTGCACATGTGCATCTGTGTGTGCATGTGTATGCACTATGTGCACATGTGTGGGTTTCTGTGTGTGCATGTGTGTATCTGTGTGCATGTGTGCACTTGTGTTTGTGCATGTGTGTATCTATGCATGTGTTCATGTTTGCATGTGTGCATCTATGTATGCATGTGTATGTGTGTGCCTGTGTCTGTGTGTGCATGTGTGTATATATGCGTCTGTGTATGTGTGTGTGCATGTTTGCATGTGTGCATCTGTGTGTGTATGTGTGAGCATCTGTGTGGGTATGTGTGTGTATGTGTGCATTGTGCGTCTGTGTATGCATGTGTGAACATCCGTGTGGGTGTGTGTGCATGTGTCTGTGTGTGCATGTGTGTATGTGTCCGTCTGTGTGTGTGCCAGCCACTCGGAGAGCACTCACTCCTCTCTCCTTCTCCCCCTAAGAAGCAGGGCCCCTCCCCTGGGCCTGTGTTCTCCGTGTACTACGGAGAACTGGACTTCCAGTGGCGGGAGAAGACCCCGGAGCCTCCGGCCCCCTGTGTTCCTGAACAGACGGAGTATGCCACCATCGTCTTCCCAGGCAGCCCAGCCTCCCCCAGCCGCAGGGCCTCGGCTGACAGCCCACAGAGAGCCCAGCCTGTGAGGCCTGAGGACGGACACTGCTCTTGGCCCCTCTGACAGCTTCCTCACTGGCCGTTGGCCTTCAGACCCTCCACCCAGAGCCGGGGTCATGCCTTCCCTGGAGGAGCACGCAGTTGGGAGAGCGGGGGGCCACCGGGGCTGAGCCATGTCGGGATAACACCCTTGCACTGAGCCAATGCTGCCTGGCTCTCCTCTCAATGCTCATGGGGACCTGAGCACAGGAGGGACCACTGTTACATCTGGGCAAAGAGAGGAGACTGCCCAGGACTCCAGGCCCAGACCGAGTTGAGCCGGCCAGAGTCTCCCTCCTGAACTGCTGCTCTGAGCTTCCTGCCCACCCTCCCTGAGGGTGTCAGGGGGCTTTAGCATCCCTGCGGCCCCCACTGCCTCCGAGGGAAATGGGTGCTTGGACATGAGAGCACGGGGTCCTGCTTGGAGACTCTGCCTTGGGGTGGCCAGTGAAGTACCCGTCATGAGGAGATGCAGCACACACCTCAAGAAGCACACGGGGGAGTGTGGGGGCCCCGGGCCTGAGTGGAGCTCCTGGCCGGTGGGCGGGGCAGCACTCCAGAGTGGCCTCGTCCTTGGCACATGTTCATGGTGCTATTTAAAGGGGCCTCAGGGGGCTCTGCCTGGGCTGCTGGGTGGGTGCAACTGTCTTCTCGTTGGGCACCCTCAGCCAGGTCCACTGTTCCTCACCAACCCCACACTGAAGGGAAGTTTTCGGGGCAGAGCAGCCAGTGGGCACCGGGTTTGGGGACTCAGAAACACATGTCCCTAGTGGGCGCCACATACACTTGAGAGGCCCTTTCCTTTCCTATTATATTATAATTAAATAATGACGGAAGCTCTAAGAAGGCCCACAGTTGTCTCCTGCTCACTGGTCATAGGGAGGCGGAGGGGAGGAGGCCCTGCTGGCACTGGCACATCTCTGCAGCCCTCGTCCTCACTGTCCCAGAAACACGAAGGCCCCTCATCTGTTCCTGCCATACTCACACCCTCAGCCTCTGACTTCAGGGGCCCGCCAGGGACTACCCCCAAAGGCCTCCCGGGCTTCACACCCCAGGACCCTAAGGCCTCTGCCATGTGGGGTCTCTGGTCCCGCTCCCCACACAAGAACGCAGGATATGGCTAGGCCAAAAAGGAACAGCCAGGGAGCCATGGATACGGGAGTCATACCACTATATTCTCCCTGGTGGCTGGGTTGGAGACACAGGAAGCAGGAGCCACAATCTGCCGTCCACTTCTCTGCAAATCAACCGACCAACAAACACAGTCGCGACAGTTATATCAGTGGTTAATTGGCTAACTGGTTACAGCTTATGGTCAATTAGCCACAGCTGACGGCCATCTACTACCTGAGTCAGCACCTTTCCACATGAGGCCAAGAGCCTGGAACTGCTCTCTGGGACTCTGTCCCCACACCCTCCCAGTAAGCCTCTTCCAGGCCCTGCTCACTCCCCAGCCCCGTAAGCTCACAACCTGTGCCCAGGACACTGGGGCCCTGTCCGGGGAGGCTTCCGGGGGCCTCAGGGTCATCATGACCCCCACTGCTCGCAGGGGAGCCCAGTGCCACATCTCCAGGATGAGTCGTGGATACCACACAAGGTCATGCATGGGAGGGGGCAGCGACCCAGCTGCTGGAAGTCTGGGGGGGTGCGTTTTTGCCATCCTGGAAAACCCAGTAGGTTCTGTTCTAGAACTCCTACAGCCACAAGAAACACTAAGGAAAGTAGCAGATATAAAGTTAACGTTCCAAAATAAAGGGCTATCACATGTTCAAACACTAACCAGTTAGCAGAAAAAGGGATAGAGTGTGTTCCTTTGCAACAGAACAGAACAGATGAAATGGCTGAGGTGTGATTTAATAAGAAATGTACAAACCCGAAGGAGGGGAGCAGTGCGGGACTGACTGACGCAAACACACGCCTGGGTTAGGATGACTCGACACCATCAAGACGTCAGTTTTTCCTGAGTTAATTTATAAATCTAACAAGATCCAAACAAAAACCCACATATCTGCAACTGTAAAATTCACATGGAAAAACAAGCCAGTAACAGGAAAGAAAACCATGAAGAGAAAGTGAAAGACCAGCTCAATCAGATCTAAACTCATCGCAATTAAAACAGCAGGATTCGCTCATGAGGAGATAGGACTGGGTCTGACCGTGGGGAGAGACACTTTTTAAGCTGTGGTGCAGGGACCACACAGCTGCATGGAAAAACATCCAGGTAGACTCACCTTATGCTGCGCACTTGCAGAAATCCCAAATGCAGCCGGGATGTGAGTATAAAGAGGAAGCCCTACAAGACGTAGAAGGAAATGTGGGTGACCCCTTCCTTACACTGGCTCAGAATTACGGTGCCAGGAGAGAGAGGACACCTCAGGGGCCTATGTTGGGAAAGCTTGTTAGCATGGCAAAAGCATCACCGGCAAATGGGGGACGGGGTTTGCAATATCACACAGGTTAAGGCTCCAATTACATAAAGACCGAGAAATATGGAGGAAGCAAGTCAGAGGTGCAATGGAAAAGTGAGCTGACAGTTCACACACGCGCACATGCAGAGACGCGCACACACATATATTGTATGTATAGGTATTATATACACATTCCTTAAATAGAGCAAAGCTGTCCGAGTTTACTCATAATTGAAAAATGCAGATTGCAATGGCACCCGTTGCCTGGCCAACTCTCAAAGCCTGACAGCAGGTGAAGGACTCCCGTGAAGTAGTCTGCTCAGGCATAGCGGGTACAAATGCCAAACTGGAAGAAGATTAGTGACATCTGGCAGTCAGCGAAGCATTTGCCCTTTGACCTGTGAACCCCGCCTGAAATACCTCCCGGGGGGTGACCAGCACAAATATGAACCACACTAGGGTTCACTGTGCTGGGCCTGTGGTCACAGGAGGGGCAGGGCCAGCCTGGCTTGGTCACTGGGGGACCTCCCTCCTTGGACCAGTGACCACACCCGTCTTTGTGGGGTGTGGGCAGGAGGAACCAGGCGACACAAATCGCTGCCACCAAAGGCAAGGAACCAAGCTGGGGTCCTGTCACAAGACAAGGGAGCAACTGGATCTAGCATACTGAGTACGTTTAAAACAATATTTCATATAGATACAAAAAAAAAAAAAAAGCACGCGCAGCGGTGAGGGAGGAAGCGGTGGCCTCTCCAGTGGCGGGCGTCCTGGCTGGTGGCAGCGCCTCAGATAAGAAGTGAGAGCCGACAGTCAGCACTTTGCATGCGTCTTCCCGTAAGGCTCCTGCCGCCTGACAGCACTCAGTTTTTCCGTTCCCCTGCTGCCCCAGTGCATGTGTCACGCTGGGTGTATCTCACCCACACCCACCCACGCCACCGTGTCTGTGCATCTCATGGAGAGGGCAGTGGCTTCATGGGGCGGGTGTGGCTGGGTCTCAGAGTTCCCCTCCCCAGGCCAGGGCTTCCTAGATGAGGCAGGAGACCCAGTGCAGGCCTGGTGTGGCTGCCCCAGCAGCCTGGGGCCCACCCTTGCAGCCCTTGTGCCCTCCCTGTCCTGGCGTGCAGTGGATGGGGGACGGGGGGTGCTGGACACCTTGCCATAGGAGCCTAGGGTTCCACGGGACTGGAAGGACAGGAAATCCAAGGTCAGGCCTGTAAGACCAGTGGTGCCTCTGGCCAAGGTCTCCTGGCAAGAGAAAGGCACGGATCCCAAAAGGAACTCACTCTCGGGGTCATGGAGCAGGGTTGGTGGCCAATATACGGCCCTTGGGGGACTGGTGTGTGGGCCCTGGGGTCTCAGTCCTAGTGGGTTGGTGTGAATGGATCCCCTTTGTGTCCGGCTGAGGCTGCTCAGCTTTTCAAGATGTGGGGGGCGTCCTCCTGAGGGTGATCATGGGGGTGTGGTCAGCACCGTGCTGAACCCAAACACAGGAGCCCCCTGATTGCTGCTCAATCAAACCCTTGAGGGGAGATTGGGGGTGGCCTGCGCCATCTGACCCCGGTCAGGCTGCCCTACCTGCCTGTGCGGACCTGTGTTTGTGGCTCCTGAGCCCACTGACTCTGTGGGCAGGGGTGTGGGGCTCCCCTAGGCCCTCGGCTCCTGTGGCGTGGCGTGGGGTGCTCTGACCTCAAGCTGTTGGGGCCCTCAGGCAGGAAGACCCTCTAGGCAGAGGTGCCAGTGTATCCAGGCCCGGCCTGGCAGCCTCGGGTCTGCCCTGGGGTGCCCCCCTCCGCTTTGGCTCCTCCCAGTCAAGGGTCCCAGCCCTGCCACAGATTCCCCAGGACTCTTACTGGTCCTTCTGGCATAATGAAGCTGGCCTGAGAGGATGGTGGCCCAGCTGGCAGGAGCTGCCTGGGTGCTCCAGTGACAGGGGACCCCTGCCTTGGGCACAAACCCATGGCTGTTTTTCGTTCTTGTTGTTGTGTTTTTTAACTCAATCTGAATTCCAAAAATAAATTATCACATGGAATATTATTCAACCGTTAAAATAATTACTTTTTAAAAGTTAGTACCTCAATGCACAAAACATCAATGTACTACAGCCAACAGCTGGCAGCACCCCCATGGCCTGGAGCGAGGAAAGGACCAACACACGTGGTGCCTAAGGTGCAATATTATTCAGACTGAAGCAGGACTTCCTGACACCTGCTGCCACATGCATGGACCTGAGAGTACGTGACCTGTGAAATAAGCCAGACACAGATGGCCAAATGCTGTGTGATCCCCCTTGTAAGAGGTCGCTAGAGGAGTCAGATTCAGAGCCGGAAGTCGATGGTGGTGCCAGGGCTGGGGAAAGGAGGGGAGTGAGTGTTTCATGGGGACAGAATGTCACTTTGGGAAGATGGAAATGTTGTGGGCTAGGAGGTCAGCCCCTGGGCTGCAGACATTGGGCGCCTGGTCAGGCGCCAGCTTGCCCTCCAAAGGCTGTCCCCTGAACCAGCTGCAGGAGTGGCGGGATGGCCCACGTATGGCCTGCAGTCTGGCTGCCTCCACCCACCACTGATGTACAGAAAGGAACACAAGGCCCTGTATCCGTCAGGGATCTCCAGGGAAATAGAATCGACAGCATGTTTGTATAGAGATTTGTTTCAAGGAATTATCTCAGGTGATCCTGGCCAGTAAGCAGGCTGGAGACACAGGTGCTGCAGCTGGAGCCCAAGGCCAACTATACGCAGAAGTCCTTCTTCCTTGGGGACCTCAGTCTTTTCTCCTAAATCTCAACTGATTGGATGAGACCTACCACATCATGGAGGGTTATACACTTTACTCCAAGTCTGCTGATTTAAATGTCAATCTCAAAAAATGTTAATCTTAAATCTTAAATATTAATCTAAAAAAAAAACAAAAAACAACCTTCACAGAAACATGGGGACTGGCATTTGACCCAACCCCAGGGTACTGTGGCTGGGTTGACACATTTAATCAACCACTACAGCACCTACAGGCCAAGGGAAGCGTGGGTGGACGGGATCGCGACCCAGACCTGGCACAATGCCAAGCCACAGGCTTGTGGGGGCACAGCTGGGCCTCCCCCCGGCCAGAGCAGCGCCTGTGACTCCATCCAGGGCACAGAGGACAGGTTGGGCGGTCACTACCAGGACCAGGGGCTGAAATTTCTAGCTCAATTTCACTGTAATTTTCGGTCCTTTGAAGTCTGTGGAGACTTGGCTTTAAGGTCTGACGGAAGTGAGTCTTTGTATCTGGGTGTATTTCGAAAGGCTGTGCCTCCTTTCACTCTTCTGTGCAGTGTCCATATGTATCACTTAAGTCAAGCTTTTTAGGCCAAAGTTACTCTGTCCCACAGATGTTATTTTTGTCGGCTTGCCCTGTCAGTCACTGACGGACTCGTGTCTAAAACTCGCTGCTATAATTGTGGGTCTATTTTCCCCAATAGATCTGCCACTTTTGTTTCATATTTTGAGGCATAGTATCAGGTACACAGAAGTCTAAAAGTATTATAATTTTCTGTTGAATCCAATGTTTATAATTTTGAAATGTGTCCCCTCATCACTAGTCATGCTTTGGCCCTGATAAAAGCATACCTCAGGTGCGTACTTGCGTGTTTTCATGCTCTCTCTTCCTCTCTTAACTTTCGACTTTTCTGTATCTTTATGCCTTATACCTCTATGCTGTCAGTGTGATGCAGCTGGATTTGAGACGGGGTTTGTTGTAGTTTTGCTTTGTGCGTGACCATTTTTGTCTCTTCATTGGAATACAGTCAGTTTACAGTAATGGGGTTCTGATGTGTTTATGTTTCAATCGTCTATTTTAATGTTTGCTTTCTATTTATCTTACCACCACTATGAATATTTTCTCTGATTCTTTGTCTTTTTTGAATTGATCACTTCCTATTTTTCCATCTGTCACCTCGATTACTTTGGTGACTATACAATTTTGCTATTCTTTTAGCATTTGCACTAGAGATCACAGCAGGCATGATCCACCAATGCCAGTGGGTGCGTTCAATGTCCGTGGACAGTACCAGGAGCTCAGAATACTCCCATCCACTTGCTGTCCTCTCAACATAAGTGCTGTCCTTATTCTGTAGTGAAGTCTATACTTTACTGAAAACCTACAATCCACTGTCACTTGCCATGGCCAGGACTCACCCAGACTTACCAGCTGTTTGAGCTTGCCACCACTCTCCGTCTGACTTTCCGGCAGCAGTCACCTTCGTTCCACTTAATTATTGAGCTTTCACATTTCCTTTGTGTGTCTGTTGGTGACAAATTAAGTCATTTTGCTTATTTGAGAACATCACTATTTTCTCTTCATTCTTAAAGAATACTTTTACTAGGCATAAATTTTGGTGGCTATTTTCTCTCAGCACTTTGAAGAGACCATGTGCTCCACTGTTTTCCAGTTTCTGTGCTTTCTGGTGAGAAGTAGACTCCCAATCGAAACATTTCTCCTTTCAGGGACTTTTTAGACTCCTCCCTCTCTTTTGTTTCATCAGTTTTACTATGATGTGCTAAGGTGTGGTTTTTTTTTTTTTAATTCTGCTTGGGGTTCGTGGGTGGCCAGGGGCATCCCTGTGCCCAAACGCTCCACACCCAGGTGTAACCGCCACCCTCAGGCCTACGCAAACAGGGTGTGGCGCCAACATGCCATCAGGCCATCTCTCTGTGGAAGAACCACTGTGCTGCAGCCCACAGCCCTCCAGCCCAGACAAGGGGGCCGAGGGGGCAGGCTCCGAGCAGGTAGATGGTCACAAGCTGAGGACTCCGTCTTGCATGTCTTCAAGATGTCAGCTGAAGGTCTCCTTAGCATGGGCATCCTGGAAGGGGCCCCCAGCAGTGCTTCTCACTCCCATCAGAACTTCTCACTCCCATCCCACAGGACTGCTGACGTGGGCAGCCGGCCTTGCTTGCTCTCTCCCAAACCGTTCTTTTTTTTTTTTTAAGTAGGAGCAGATCAAAAGCCCTGGTTTTTTGTTTGTTTGTTTGTTTTTAATTTTTTTAAAATTGGGAAACAGTGTGTTTCTCCAGGGCCCATCAGCTCCAATTCATTCTCCTTCAATCTAGTTGTGGCGGGTACAGCTCAGCTCCAAGTCCAGTCACCGTTTTCAATCTTTAGTTGCAGGGGGTGCAGCCCACCATCCCATGCCGGAAATGAACTGACAACCTTGTTGTTGAGAGCTCACACTCTAACCAGCTGAGCCATCCGGCTGGCCCCACCAGAAACCCAGCGGTAGCTCGTTGTCTTCAATCTAGTTGTGGAGGGTGCAGCTCACTGGCCTATGTGGGAATCGAACCAGCAACCCTGTTGTTCAGAGCTCGCGCTCTAACCAACTGAGCCATCCGGCCACCCCAAACCATGCTTGATAAATGGCTATTTGGAGACTGGTGAAGACAACTCCACTTTATTTACGACTCTGTTCTTGGTGCTTTCCTGAGAGGCTGACAACCCAGAGCCCAGTTATTTTTTCCTTTCGCTTCTGTTAAGATGTTACCTGGCAGGGAGTGGACCATCCCCCAGTTCCCATTGGGTGGGACTTAACAGAACTGTGTTTTCTGCCAGGAGGGGGAATTCGCAGTCATGACGGGGAAGGCTAGGCTCCCACTGTGTGGCCATGAAGCTGACGCTCACCCTCTCTGAGGCTACAACCTGCCCTGGGAAGAGCGCCCATGAAAGCTCACCATCATCTGGGAAATGAACGGCAGGCCACTGTGCACCCATCAAACTGGAAAAGACTTAAAGGGTAGATAATTGTAATGCCAACAAGTGTGCGAAGAGAAGCCTCTCACACGAGACTAACAGGCTGTGAACTGTTTCTTCTGTTGAGAAAATAGTCTGTTATCCATTAAAGTAAAAACGACAAGGATCTTTGCTCAGCCACCCTTTTTGGGAATCCATCTGCAGAATCAAAGTCTCAGCTTGTGGGACAGATGTTCAAGGTGTGCACTGTGGCTTTGTTTGCAGGGTGATAATAATAAAACCACTGGAAACACGTGGGTGTCCCTCAGTAAGGAACGCTGACCAGGTCATAGTCACCAGTGCTACGGAACCCATTGGCCAGTCACTAAGAAAGGGACTTGGGGCGCGAGTCCGGATTATGTTGGGATTGCTGGTCAGGCTCCACAGGAAACAGACCCTGGGACAGGGTGCGCAGGTGGGAGGCACACCTTGGGACTTGGGGGATGAGGGAACCAGCCACGAGCCATCAGCAAATCACACGGGACAGCCTCATCTGAGGAGAATGTGTCCCAGCCGTGCACATGGTGAGCCCGCAGTGGAACACTGCTTTGGGAAGGGACCGTGACAGTGTATGATGTTGTCACCCCATGGGCCGGAGGGATGGGGGGATTGGTTCCACCAGGTAAAACAAACACTGTGATTTTTTTTAATCCCAGGAAGTGGAACACACTTAAGTGAATGGATGTGGAAAACATCAAATGGATTACGAGCTGCCTTCTACCCCGAAACTGTGACGCCGTCGGCAAGTCTCAATTTCCACATCTGGAAAGCAGAACCGATATCCACCTTAAGGGGTTTTGATTTTATTAAATGGAACGTGTAAAGCATGCAGCACATGGGAGCCTTCCACACATGTTATATCATGTTATCCTTTCCCTGCGTGGGGGGGCGGGGCTCAATGTTCAGCAGCTGCTTGGGGGTCCGTGCAGATGGCCGGAGGACAGATGACAACGGAAAGGTGTATCAGTTACCACAGTGTCCCAAACCGGCACTTAAACAGCAGGCGTTCATCCTCACCCAGTGCTGGAGCCGGGACTCTGACCTTAAGGGGTCACAAGGCTGTGCTCCCTGTAGCCTCCAGGAGGGTCCTCCCTGCCTCCTCAGTTTTGGGAGGGGGAGCAGGTGTCCCTGGCTTGTGGCAAAATCAGTCCTGTCTCTGCCTCCGTCTTCAAGTGCCTTTTCCCTGAGTGTCCTTTCCTGCCTCTTCTAATGACCCACCTTCATCCAGGACAACCGTGTCTTAGTCCTTACTTAATCACATCTGCAAAGACCTTATTTGCAAATAAATCACAGTCTGAGGTTCCGAGTGGACATGGTTCGGGGGGACATTACCCACGCTGTCCATGCCTGAGTCTGTACCTCCAGAAAGCCTGCCCCCACCCCCACCCTACCCCTGGCCCATCTCTGTTGGCTTCTCCGGTGTAGATTTTAAAACAGAAAAGCGGACCCCTACTATTGCCCAGGCGTCCCAGGCAGACCAGCTGTCTTCATGTGGGGGAGCGGAGAATGAAGGTCAGCGCTGAGGGGGTCACCCTGCTCCTGTGTGGACCGCTGCCTGAGTTCCCTGGGCAGCCGTGGGCCCCTGGTGGCTCCGGGGCTTCCTGGACACTCCCACCTTTTGGGGAGGCAGCACGCTGTCCTAGAACCAGCATAAGGAGGTGACCGGAAACCTGGGTCACCCAGAGACTCTGCAAAGGTGCTCAGTGAACAAGATTCAGAACTTGTTCTGAACTTGAATCTGAAAAACCAGCGCCAGGTCACCCAGCAGGGGACTTGTGAAGAAATAATACCACGAAAGGGAGCTGGCGGAAGTGTGACAGACGAGGGAGTGCTTGTGCTAAAACACCGGTATCATTTCCAAAGAAGAAAAAAGTCAAGGAGAAGCACCAAAAGGACCATCGCTTCGTGGTCGTGACAGGGATCCATGTGGGGTCATTTCTATTTTTTCTTTATAGTTTTTTACATATCTCAAATTCCCTGCAATGAGCATGTTTTATTTTTATAACCAGAAATGAAGACTTTGAAAAGGAGAAGAAATAAAAAACGTGCTTCTGTGAGCACACAGGTCCTGGGAGGTGACCTGACTTGGGGGCCCCAACGTCTGCTCCTCCAGCTGGAAAGGCAGCTGTTTGCAGACCCCAGACACACCTGGCGGCTGCCACAATAAGATAGATCCGCTTTTCCTGTCCCCATCCTGCCCCCACCTCTGAGGGTCCTAGCTTTGGAGAGTGTGGCCAAGGTGGGGCGTGGGTGGTCAGAGCAGTGGGCTGGGGTAGGGGCCCCTCCCCAGGGCTTTCACAAAGAAAGACTCAAGAGAAACGTCCCTTTATTTCCCCTTCAAAAGGCAGAAAGCAGAGTGAGATTAAAGACCCCAACACCAGGACCCCAGGACTATGGAGCATTAACCCGAGTGTCGTCCAGGGTCGCCCTTGCCCACCGCCCACCTCCTGCCCCCACTGAGCCCACCTCCCTTGGCTTCCAGCTGCGTGCCCCCTTCTCAAAGACCAGTCCTGCCTGTTCGGAAGTATTACAACTGAAGTTCTGTGTAATTCCACAGCGCCCTTCCCAAAGACCCACCCTCACGACTCTCCAAAGGACAGAGGTGCCTCGAAGCATGTGCCCCAGAGCTCTGCCCAGGCCTGGGGTCACGACACCCCCATCGTCCCTGCCCCTCCTCCCAGCTGCCGAGGGGACAGGCCTGGCCAGAGGGCTCTTCAGCACGGCCAGCAGAGCTCCCGAGGCTTGCACCCGAGGCTGAGCGGCTTGGGGCGTGGCAGTACATTCTCCAGGACCTCGTGAAGGGAGAAAAGACAGAAGGAGATCTCCTCGTAGGAGACCCTGGCCCCGCTCTCGTACAGACAGGCGAAGGTCAGGGCACCCTCAGGGGTGGGCCCAATGGACGCCAGATCAGAGTAGCCACTGGGGCCCTCATAGATCACCCAGGGCTCCGTCCAGCTGTGGGGGTCCAGGGGGGATCTGCTCAGATAGATGCCCATATGGAGCCGAGCTCTGCGCCCCACAGGGTGGGAATACAGCAGCCATGTGGGGCCCTGAGACAAGGTAGCAGGGGGCCCAAGGAGCTTCAGAGTCCAGGTGCCCCTGTCCCAACCGAGCCCAGGCTTTGGGCTAGGCTCCCCAGGGACAGGGTCCCCTGGGCTGTCCCCACACCCCTGTGTCCCACCCAGCCCCCCACCCCCTTGGGTGTCTCCAGCACCCTTCTCTAGGGGTGTCTGGACTCCAGGACACGGGCTTGGAAGGGAGGGGGCCTTCTTGGGACCCACTGAGCATCCCTCATCCCCAGACCTGCAAGAGGGCGGGGCCGAGAAGCCCAGAATGCTGCCCTGGCAGCCACGGGCGGTCTCGGCCAGGGTGGGCACCAGTTCCCCAGGCAAGAAGGAGGTGCCCTCGTCTGAGCTGAGCGCCTGCACACGGCTGCCCAGGGGGCTCCGGGCATTGCAGTAGAGGATACTGCCAGCCTGCCCTCCATCCACCGCAGCCAGCTGGCACTCGCCCGAGCGCAGGTTGGGCACGAGGCTTCCATGCTGCCAGGTCTGGCCATGGTCATCGCTGTAGAAAACGAAGGCGTGGGGGCTGGTCCTGCAGATCTTGCCAAAACACTCACGTCGGTCCACGCGGTAGGTGTAGGCTGGTACCAGCAGGCGGCCCGAGCGCAGCTGGATGCCATGGCCAGGGCCCACAGCAAACGTGGCCCAGTCTGCAGATGGGAGGGGCTGCTGGTTACCCCAGAAGGGGACAGCCTCAGCTGCGAGGGACTGGGAAGATGCAGGGAGAGGGCGAGGTGGGGGACAGTGCCTAAGTCTACGGTATGGCTTGTGAGGAAGCCTCCCGTTGACCACGCCTCCCCTCCTCCCAGCCACCCTGTGTCCTCCCAGCTGCTCCAGCCTCTCCAGGCCCTTAGCAGGAGTGGGGAGTCCAGGCAGGCCATTTGGCTAGATTCTCAGCATGTCAGCAGGTGGCCAGTCTCTGAACACTGGTGTGAGCACTGGCCAGACAGAGGGGCAGCCCAGGGGTCGGGTGAGCCAAGCTTCAGGACTGGGTCTCAGGCAGCTTCCCCTGGCCTGAGCCCAGGCCCGGGGGGGTGGGGTCTACACCAGCAGGTACTTTTTCATTAGCTCTGTGTGTCCTGTCCAGGTCTCAGAGCCTGCTACGACCTTCAGTTTACTCCCACCTGCCAGGATTGGGGTGGCCCCTGAGAGCAGTGGGTGGTCAGGCCCTTGGGGAGGGGCCAGCAGAAGTGGAGGGAAAACTATGAGGTAAGGCCGACCTTGGACCTGCCGGCAACCCGCGGCTGGGACTCACTGGGCGAGGTGAGAAGGAGCAGGAGGAGGAAGTGGTTAAGGAGTGGAGGCCTTGGGGTTTGGGGGCTCAGATTCAGACACAGCTCAGGAAGATGGAAGAGCCTGCTCCTGTCGCCAGGCCAGGCTGGGTGTGACCAACAGCCGTTTGGGAGACTGAGGGGTTCGGGGATGCAACCACCCACAAACGTTGTGTCGGGTCCCTTAGGCTGGGGGCGGGGCGGAGCGGGACGGGCAGCCCAGGGACCAGGAGCCAGACTGTCCCCCACCCTATCGCCTGCAGACCACCCCCGGTGTGGACCCGCGTGCGCCCACCTACCCCGCTCGGCGCCGCCCACCGCCTCCGCCGTGAGGTCCCGCGCTCCGCCCCAGCTGCGCCCCGAGTCCTGGCTGGTCACGCAGCAGAGGCGCGCGGCGTTCCGGCCCGCGGCGATCTGTGCGGCCTCGGGCGTGCGGCCGCGCACCGCCACGAAGAAGAGGAAGACGGTGCCGGTGCGCGCATCGTGCACCGGGCAGGGGTTCATGGAGCGGTGCCCCTCCAGGGCCGCGGTGCCCATCACACGCGCGGCGCCCCACTGGCGGGAGGTGAGGGGCTTCAGCTTCCTGCCCTCACACACTGGGCGCCCGTCCCCGACCCCCGACCCCTCCCCCCCTGCCCAATCTCTCACCAGCACGGAGCCCCCCGCCAGCGTGCCGCGCCTCTGCACCAGGCGGTGGGCGTGTGTGTCGTCAGGGCTGAGTCGCTGCTCCGCGAAGGCCAGCAGAGTGGGCCCGGGGGGCACGGGCAGCAGCGCAGGCACGCGGTAGGTCAGGCCGCTTCTCTCGCTCTGGAAGAGCACGTTCCGTGCGGGGACTCGGGGGACCCCCATGCTCTGCGGGCCGAGGACCAGCGGGTCAGCAGGCAGGGTCCAAGCTCTCTTGGTCTGGATGGAGGAGGGGGCTTTGCAGGCGTAGACGCCCCCACCCACGCCCAGCCAACTCCTGTGCCCACCTCCTACCGTCCTATCCCTGGATCCCTACCCACCCCTCCTCCACAGCCAATGTTCCCCAAATGTCTGGAATCAGCCCTTCCTGTCAGCACAGCTCACCGAGGTGAAGCAGGGGAGCATGGCCAGAACCCCCGACCGACCCACCTGTGTGCCTGGGACATGTCCTCATGAACCTGCTCAGCACACAGCTGCCCAAGTGCCCAATCAAAACACAAGGCTTTGCACAAGAAGGGGTTCAGTGTCCCCAATTAGGGGTCCCAGGGAGGGTGGGCCAGGTGGGCTGGGTGCTGCAGATGTCGCTGAGGGGGAGAAGGCACACAGCATATGGGAGGAGACCATCGGATGGGCAGCATATGATGAGAATGAACATACACACACACACCCCTAAACGAGAGGGGCCTCGCTCCGACGCACAGGATAGGGTGTCTCCATGCCTGAGGTCCCTGACACAGACAGACCTGAGCCACCTCTCTCCAGGATGGCCCTGCTGCCCGCTGAGCCTAGCAGACCCCTGCCTAACCTCAGGTCTGCCCACCCCACTCGGCTCTGGGGTTTCGGACAACAGCTGCCCATGTCCCTGAAGCCCTGGGCCCCATTCCCAGTCTGCATCCAAGGGGCAGTTGTGCCCAAGCAGCACACAGATGTGAGTGCCACGTGTCCCTCCAGGCTGAATGGACACAGTGGGACATTCTCTCCACTTGGCTCTCTCCCCTGGTACTGAGACCACTGGGCGCAGAAGCAAGGGGCCCAGGTCTACCCCCTTCTGGGGACAGATGGAAGAGACGGAGGCCCCCAAGACCAGCTGGACAGAATGGGACAGGGCTGCTGGGCACTCCTTGCCCGGGCCAGAGCCCCAAAGTCCTGGGGAAGCCCCCTCAATCTAAGAGGAAGAGTCAGCCCTGCCCAATTTGGCCAATTCAGCAGGTTCCACAGCTTTGGCTTGATCCGATGTCTACATACCAGGGTTAACTGGAGCCAGCCCCTCTATTTCTTGGTACCCATCTTCCCTCCCCAGTGGGGCTCTCTGGGAGAGGCACATCGCAGAAGGGGAAACTGAGGCCTCCAAGAGAACTTGGCCTCTGACCCTGGACCCCGGGAAAGTTGTTGGGGGTCATTCTGCCTTCACAGGGGCTTGCCCCAGACCTGCCCACAGCCTGTCCTGTCAGGACTCTGTGCTGGAGCACGCAGGCTAGCTCCACACCCTCCCTCCTGTGTCACCACTTCTTTTGTTCTTTGGACAAGGAACTAAAATGCACACATGAAGAGCAGAGGCCCTCTGCATAGAAACCAGGAAGAGGACCTCCCTGGCTCTGGCACCTCAGGCTGGGGTTCCATCTAACCTGAGTGCCCTGTGTTCTGTCCCAGGCAAGGACTCAGTTACAGATCCCTCCGGCTGGTGGAGCATCCTCACTCACAGGCCCATCTGACCCTGCAGGCTGGGGCCGGGCCTCGGCTTCCGTCTTGCCGCCTGACACCAGTCTGCATCCTTCCCATCCCTAACTTACCCCCCACACCCTCCCACCTCCTCACCCCGCCCTTCAATGTCACACCTGCCCCGGGGCCAGGAAATTGTTCCACTGGGGATCCGTGTGGAACCTCTGACTGGAGGGCCCGCGGAATACACACCTATGGCCCTCCGCCCAAAGAGGGGCAGCCAGAGGGGACAGAAAGAGCCCGATCCTGGCCCCCGGCAGCCAGGGTGCAGCGAGCAGGGAGGGGACTCACCAGGCACCCGCAGGAAAGCCGCAGAGCTGGCTGTGGGGTAGCCACGGGAGTGCCTGCCTGCCTCTCAGCCCCAGTGAGCACGCAGAGACAAGGGCCCACTGTATGGGCGGGAGGCGGGAGCTGGCCTTGTCCCAGAGCTGCGTCAGGACCCAGGACCCTCCTGCCAGCCCTGCGGCTCTGGTGCAGCAGGACACCCAGGGTGGGGGACAGTGTCAGGACGGGGCCACACAGGGCTCCTCTATGCTGGCTGACCCACTCCACCGGAGGTGCTCAGGACCTGGGGGCAGGGTGGCCACAGCTGCCCCCAGGCATCCTGCAGAGACCCGTCCCCTAAGAACAAAAGTGAGTGCTCAGAGCCTCCAGGAACCTCCGTGAACCCTCACACCCCAGCCTATGTGCCAGCCTGCCTCTCCCCCAGCCCCCAGGACTCAGCACCTGCCACCCTCACTGGGCTCCAACCCCATGTCTGTGCTCAGGAGCCTGGCTCAGACCAGGCAGGTCAGTATCCCAACCCTTCCCCAGGGTCCTGCCAGCCAGGCCCCATTAACCCATCCCCTCCTGCTGTCTCCAAGGTGATTTCATGGCTGACCGCTGCCCTGTGGCCGCAGCCCTGTGGCCACTGCCCTGTGACCGCTGCCCTGTGGCCAATGTCTGGGTGACCACTGCCTGGGCCAGGGCATCAGGAAAGGTGCTGTCTGTGAAAGCAGCTCTCAGAGGGTCAGCCTTCTCAGGGAAGTCCTGGGACCCACCTGCCCTCCTTTTCCTGCCCCCTCCCTTCAATGTGACAGGACTTCAAAGGGAGAAACAGGCTCTGGGAACATTAAGACATCATATGATGTCCACGAGGAAATGACATACCTGCTCTGTGTCCCTTCAGATCCTCTGGGCCTGAGAGAACTTACGAGGGAAAACTGGGGAGGGGGGTGGGAAGAGGCCACAAGGCGGGAGGGGGGTGCCATCTCATCTGCATGACAGCCAGTGTGGGGACAGAGCCCCAGAAAGCAGTTTCCAGGCTCTCGGCCTCATGTGGAAAGGTGCTGGCTCAGGTAGTAGATAGCCATCAGCTGTGGCTGGTTGGCTGTCAGCTGTAACCATTGACCCATTGGCCACTAATATAACTGCCGTGGCTACGGAGGGAAGTCGAGGAGAGAGGAGGAGACTGAAGGAGAGTGGAGGAGAGTCGGTCGGTTGGTAGCAAAGCGGACAGCAGGTCGCACGTCGTGTAAACCCTGCCTCCAGTGAGACCATAGTAGTATGACTCCCCTACCTATGGCTCCGTGGGTGTTCCTTTTTGGCCTAGCCATATCCTGCGTTCTTGTGTGGGGAGCGGGACCAGAGACCCCGCAGGCCGCTCCGCACGACAGCCAGCCACTCCCTGGGCTCCTGCACTCCTGACCGGCGGTGTGTCCATACATGCCCCCCTGACAGGTGGTGTGTTGACGTCATTAATGGTCACTCTCACTTTCCTACCTTGTGAGACTTTTCTATTTGGTGAATAGATTCACATCCTCACACGTCATGTGTGCTTACTGACCTAGATTTGGGACCCTCACCAAGAGGGTGAGTCACGGGTAGTTCTCTTCATAGGCATTTTCACCCATAAGACCCACAGTCTGGCAGGGCCTGGCTCTCCAGATGCCCCAGGAGCCCTGCTCCGAGCCTGAGGCCATGCCCCAGGCCTCCCAGGATGACAGCAGACGGGCTGCCAACAGTCAGGCCTCCAGGAAGGAGATGTCCTTGGGGGGCTTTTCCGGGAACCGCTGGGCGTACAGACGGGCCATGTACTGCAGCTCCGGCGTGACCATCCTCTGGCACACCTGCAGCGTCTGGTTGTCCAGGCCCTGCCGGAGGTTGTAGCCCAGGATGTCGGCCTTGCCCGACTGGTAGGGGCGCAGGTGGAGGTCAGTGATCTGCTTCTTGTCCTTGGGCCCGCCGTCCTGCAGGCACAGGGCCATGAGCTCACGCCGCCGCGCCCGCAGACGTGCCACCTCCACGCGCAGGCGCAGAGGACTCAGCTCTGCGTGCACCTGGGCCCAGAAGGTGCGGTTAAAGTGCTGGTAGAGGCGCCAGTCCAAGGCGCACCAGCGCTTGGCGCGCTCCTGGCCCTCGGGCGTCAGACTGGTGACACTGCGCTGGCTGCGCGCGTTGAGCCTGAAGGACACGACGTCGTCCAGCCGCCAGCGCAGCCGGCGCCGCAGCAGCACCATGGACTCGTCGAAGTACTCGGCCATGAGCACCAGCTGAAAGCGCCGCTCCACCTCCGCCAGGCGCGCGCGCACGTAGTTCTCCTCCGCGGGCGCGTTGTGGTCATAGCCGAGGTCGAACCACATGTTGTTCTTGGCGTAGGCGTTTCGCAGGCTCAGACTCTGGTTGTAATAGGTGAGCGGGGAGGCCAGGAAGGCGTCCAGGTTCTCGGCGTTCCTGAAGGCGGGGACGTAGTCTTTGTAATAGATGAAGGAAGACTCCAGCTGGAAGACAGGGTTTCTGAGGATGGAAAAGTAGAAAGTGTCGTTGGGCATGACTTTCTGCACCTGTGTGGAGACAAAACAAGGCCTGCTGCCACTCAGGGCTCCTTGGGGGCAGCCCACGGGTCAGGTGGTCTCTTCTCCCCCGCCCCCACCCCACAGCACACCTGGACCTGCCCACCACCTCTCCCACGTGATCTCCCTGCATCATGTCCAGGCCACCTGGCTGCCCTGACAACCACCCTCCACGACTGTCCACAATGATCCAAATCACCTGAAACAGCCACACCCCTCCCCCAAATTCCCTCTCCTTGCTCCTCTTTCTCCTGGATGGGAGGTCAGGGAAGCCCCCCAAGAGGAGGTGACCTCTAAGCTGAGACCCAAATGACCCCAGGAGGAGATGTGAAGAGCTTCCCCACCAAAGGGGACAGCAAGTGCAAAGGTCCTGGGGTGGGAAAAACTGGGCAGGTTTGGGAACCAAAAGGAGGCTGGAGAAGAAGAGGGAGAGGGTGGCAGGCTGTGAGGGCGCCTGCTTCAGATTCCAAAAGCAATGATTGGCAACTGGCAGTGGGGTGTGAAGGGGTGGGGGGCTGGCAGGGTGTTCCAAGGGGCCTCTACCAGCCCCCTCCTGCCAGATCCCTGCACACAACCCCCAGCCTTAGTCTCTGCAGCTTCCAGGCCTTGATACCTCCCCCACGGTCACACCGCAAAGTCAAAGGTGGGCCCTGGGGTTGAGCCCCACCCCCTCACCACTCTCCCTTGCCCCCACACTGAGGTCCCAGCCCCAGCCGCACCTCAGGCAGATTAAACCTCAAATGGTTGCACATGACATTGAAGCGCTGCTGGGCGCCGTCCTGCTTCACGCCCTCCACATAGTGCGCCAGGAAGAGCCAGGGGTAACCCAGGTGGACGCGTGAGCCAGCGGGCAGCGCCACCGACAGGTTGCGTGTCTCCACAAATCGGAAGAGCATGTTCAGCACCGAGCTGCTGGCGGTCTTGTGCGTCTTGAGAAACATGACGTTGGTGATGGGTGGCCCCTCAGCCTGGTCCCCAAACAAGCTGGGAGGACAGCACAGCCAGCCACTGTTAGTGACGGAGCCCCTCCCCTGTCCCCACCAACCCGCAGTCTGAGACACCCCGACCCAGCACCCCCACAACTTGCTCCCCCAACTGCATGACCCCCAACCCAGCAATCCCCTCAACCTGGAGACCCCGAAACTCTCTTCTATCACTATGATTCCCCCAATCCAAGATCCCCCAACCTGCACTCCCCATACTGGTGACACCCCAACCCTATAACCCCCAGCCCCACTTCTGTGCTCCCCCTAACCTAGAGAACCCCAAACCTGCAGCCCCCGAGGACCCACTGGCACAGACACAATTCTTTCTAAGTGGCTGCACCATCTGCCCCCACATATCAGACTGGGCCCCCAGACCCTGGCACCCCCTTCAGCCTCCCAACTTCCTGCGTGGTTCCCAAGGCCTCTGGCATGTAACCTGGGCCACACATCTGGCATTTCTTGGCTGACCCTTCAAATCAGGACTGGCCAACCTGACTGCAGGGCCCAGGTGGATGCTGGTGCCCACTTCTGTGATCTCATGATAGCACCCACCCAGCTGTGGACTCCAGATTGGAGCAGTAGGTGCCCACCCTGCTCTATGCAGGTCCCCAAAGCAAGGCCAGTAAAGATGACCCAGGATGGTAGGAAACAGGGTCCAAAATGCTGGGCATTGTTTTTGAAATGCAAAATTAAGTGTTATTGGAAGATGATCCTTTTTCTGACAGGCATTAAGTGTTTAAGAATTTTAAATCCTTTTATTTTCCTCATAGAAAAGGCCACTGTCACAAACCCGTATTCACTGAATGCTATTTTCTGTAGTCTACGCTGGCCCTGGGGACAATGGTGAGGAGGGGGTGGCAAAGAGACCCAGGGGTCTTTTGCACTCCCCAATCTCCCGTGGAGATCCAACCAGAGGGGTGGGGTGGGGGCAGGGGAAGGTGGCCTGGGGCCTCAAGACTCTCCCAGCAGCCAGGCTAAGGTGCTGGGCCTGTGTGGCCATCCTGTGGCCCATGCCCTTCACAGAGGACGTACCACCGGCAGGCAGGGGAACAGGGGTGCTGACCTCCCCTGACCCACTATGGGCCCCCCCCGTCTCCTAGTACCTGGTCACCCTCTGCCCACAGCAGCTTTACCCGAGACACCTCCAGCCTGGGCCAAGTCCCCACCCTCTCAGAGATCTCCTCACTGCCCACAGGAAGGTCCCAGGAAGCTAATACGTCCCCCAAAGGAAGGGTCCAGCCCTCCTCTTAAGGAGGGGACGTGTGACCCATCCTAGTCACTGGCCACCCCGAGGGGGGCAGGCTGGGGGCCCTGGTACTGGTTTGGAGGGGAGCAGTGCCCAGACCAAAACCCAGTGCAACACTCACGGTGAAAACATCGTGACATCCACATGCAGGAGGCCAGCCAGCAGAAACAGGATCAGGGCCAAGAGGACGATAGCCCAAAAGCACCTGCAGACAGGAGAACACGTCGGCCCCCAGTCGGGCATGGGATGGCCTGACGCCACCCATCCCACCCCACCTTGCCCCACCATCATCCATGTGACAGCTCCTATCAAACACCTATTCTGTGCCAGCCTGTGGGGGCACGAATAATCAGACTACACACCCTCTCAGCCCCCGACCCAGGAGAAGCTGAGAGGCAGACTCAATCCCTGGGAGTCGGAGCAGAGGCAAGAGCAGGTCAGGTTCCCTGGGAGCTCACACCCCAGGGGCACATCAGAGGAGAGGACTGAGAGATGGCATGTCCTGGCCATCAGACGGGAGGGTCCCCACAAAGGGGGACTCTTGGAGGGCTTGCTTGTGTGCCAGGAAGTCAGCAGGTGGAGTACAGCAAAGGTCCTAGGCTGGACACCCAAGGGAAACACTGTGCCTATATCAGGGAAGCGACAGGGCTGGGACAGGGTGCCCCATGGAGTAGGGCTGTCCCTCAGTGTCTGTCACTGGTGTTCTGACGGACACCAGCTCTCAAGACCGCGGAGTTAAAATGCACAGAGCTTCCTTTGCCCCGTGAGGATGTGTCCAGGGACTCATCCTGTACTCCTGTAGTCACCACGTGTTTCCTTATGTTGGCACCCAATGTGCTCTACCCCATGGAGTCCCAGTGGGTTGCTGTTGCCCACTGGGCACAGGGAGGTCACATGCTGCAGAAGAGCCCTGGGGCCCCGGGCCGCATTAACCATTAGGCAACACTGCCACCGCCAGGTACTAATCAGAAGGAAACAGACATCAGTGTCCTCCCATAGGGAGCAGGTGGGGAAACCCCCTGGAGGGCTGGGAGAGCCAAGGCACATGCAGCAAATTATCTCCGGTGGAAAGAACCAGGTCAGGACAGAGCAGCGCCATCGTGGGAAGGGGGACTGGGATGGATGCCAGAAGCCCTGAAGATTTGCCCCAGGAAGGAAACAAGGGCGCTGGTAGGATGGAGACACAGGGCTGCGTTACAATGTTGCTTTCCCAGCAGGTCCTGTGCCTCGCTTGTCTTGATATGCTAGTTTTTGTGCAGTTGTAAATGAAATATTTATCCAAGTTTCAGTTCTTCCTGCTTATCACTAGGGCAGAAAAACATTTTTTTTAATGTACATTAAATGATGTCTGACAATTAAGTTAGCAAACTTGTTGCAACGCTGTTGCTAACCTTTTTTGATATCAGAGGGATTCTTCATTATGAATTTGTACCAACTGGACAAACAGTTAACCACGTTTACTATGTGGAAGTGCTGAAAAGGCTGCGTGAAAAAGTTACACGACCTGAACTTTTCGCCAACAATTCATGGCTCTTGCATCACGACAACACACCAGTTAACACAGCACTGTCTGTGAGGGAGTTTTTAACCAGTAAACAAATAACTGCATTGGAACACCCTCCCTACACACCTGATCTGGCCCCCAATGACTTCTTTCTTTACCTGAACGAAGATAAAGGAAATATAGAAAGGAAGACATTTTGATGACATTCAGGACATCAAGGGTAATATGATGACAGCTCTGATGGCCATTCCAGAAAAGAGTTCCAAAATTGCTTTGAAGGGCGGACTAGGCACTGGCGTCGGTGCATATCTTCCCAAGGGGAGTACTTCGAAGGTGACTGTAGTGATATTCAGCAATGAGGTATGTAGCACTCTTTCCAATATGCGTTTGCAAACTTAATTGTCGGACCTTCGTATCCAGTCCCTTTACCACTCTGCTTGTCACCTGTTCACTCTAGAATCTGGTATTGGCAGCATCCCTGCTGTCTGGTATACAGGATGCTCCAGACCAGGAACCAGCCACATTTTCAGGAAGTCCTGGTCCTGCTGGTAGGATCATAACATAATCTGGGTCTGGGGTGCTCACTCGGCTCGACACAGAAAGGCAGGCTCCCTCGTGAGTGTGCACTGCCATGTCCAGTTCCGACTCAAGACTGCAGCTTCTTCCACAAACCTCCTTCTCCTCCTTCTGTCTCCTTTCTTCCACCGAGCCTGGTCTCAAAGACACAGGATGGCAGGACCAGAGCACACATAATGACTCCCTGCTGGATCCACACGGCGCATACGCAGTCAAAGCTACGTCGCCAGCTGGCGCGTGCTGTCCCTGTCCCCATCCCTCAGCTTCTACTACACCTGCATTTCCAGGCCCTGCAGGCTGATGTGAGAAGAGTTTTCCCCAACATAATCTACCCTCTTCCAACAAGTAATTTTCTCCTTAATACCCCCCTGAGTCCTTGCGACAAGAACTCGGGACCCACCTCAGAGAGGCTCCCAGCAGCCAAAGTGGGACTGGTTAAGCCTTAATAAGCATTGGAACAGCAATGCACTCATCAAATATGCTTACACCCAGGGTGGGGCCTGCCTGGAGAGATCGCCCGTGTCCGCTGGAATCAGCCACCAGCCTGTAGGCTGCAGCAAAGGACCAAGTGGGGCAGGTGGGGACAGCAGCAAGGGTGCAGGAGGGGACCCAGTCACCCACATCCCAGTGAGAAGGGACAGGTTTTCCAAACCTCAAAGGGGTGCACTTCTACAAAGCCACACTGTGGTCATGGGGTTCCTGCACTGCAGCCACTTCCGCTGAGCTCCAAGACACCTCCAGGGAAGCAGTTTGTCATCCCTGACTGCACATGGGACCAGGGCAGTTTTTGGCCCCGTGTAATGAGAATCTAACCCTTGTTAGATAAGCCTGCGGCGAATGCTAACCAGTCTGGTGTCTACTCACCGTCCTACCCAGGCATCACTTTGTTCCATGATAAATCTCCCTTCCACAAATACTGCGGGTTTGCTGGCCCCTTGCAGAGGCATTTAATAAGATTTTACTTGCTAACCACCTGTTTCAACCTACAATAACCCCTCTCTCCTTGAGGCAATGTGATGTTTCAGTTCTTTGCACCTGCCCAGTTAGGACCGTGATGTCGTCTGCAGACATCACTTTTTCAGAACGAATTCTCCCTCAGCTGATCCAGGGCCCCAACCCAGGACTCATGTGTAGGATCCAAAGTCATCAAATAAAGCCTTCCTCCCCAAACAGCGGTCACTACTCATCCAGCCATGTATCTTCCCTTCACCTGGTCCTTACTGAGCCCCAAGTACACTATAGGGCATGAAGACAAACGAAGGATGTATGTGCAGAAGCAACATTTAATTAGCAGGGGCCAAGGACGAGACTGAACAGTCGCTCTGGGTTCCTGCACCACAGACAAGCACTTGGCCAGAAAGGCTGCACCCTCAGGAAGCCAGGCACCCCAGGCCCTTCCCTGGCTCACTGGTCTGAGGAAGAGGAGTTAGGAGCTGGCCCCAGTGCCCCCCACAGTGGGATCAGGACTAGGCTGGGAACAGGTCTCCCCAAGGCCAGGAGCAGCTCCCAGCACTGAAGACTCCATCAGTGTCAGGGTGGAGGCCATCATATATAGGCCAAACCAAAAACAAGCAGGGAGGGAGTGCTGGACGTCCAAACCCAACAGCCTCCAAATAACAGAGGGAAGGAGTGTGGGCCACGCTCCACCCAGGGGCTTCTTCTAGTCTTCTAGAGTCGTCACCTCCTGCGGGACATGACAGAAGAGAAACGTGGCCACAGATGCCTGTCCCAGCACCTACCGACTACCTGCCACCCCTGCTCCCAGCAAGATGCCACCCATCTCACCACCTGTTGAATTGGGAATGACGGGGCCTTGCTTTGACCAACAGAATGTGCCAGGAGTGATGCTGTGTGATTAAGAATCCTGCCGCTTCTACCTCTGCTGCCCTGAAACACCGCCCAACATGGCCACCCAAGGAAGCTGTTGTCTCAGTAGTAGAGCGGCCCAGCCGAAAGTGAGTGTGAGGCGGTCTGGACCTGTCCAGCTAAACGCAGCCGCTGGGGGTGCCGGACAGGGCTGTGGGGGAGCACTTATCCTGAGCGGCCAGGTCTCAGGGGCATCGTTATACAGATTGCCGATGCGAGTCGAGCCCAGGACGGCCTGTGTCCCCTCCACGCTTTTCCCAAATGCCGCGGCTTCGTGCTGAGCAGCGAGATGGCGCTCTAGCGGTGAGCTGCACGCTGTTTGCTGTGAAGTCAGTTTGGTGGGTCTCACCACCAAGGCCGGGGTCGCAGATGGCGATTTTATAGAACAGAGTGGAATAAATATGGAGTAGAATAGAGTGGAATGGAGCAGAGAGAGTAGAGAGGCCTGGGATAGAATACAAATACCTGGGATAGAGCAAATATACAATAGATTCAGAATAGAAAAGAACATAGAACAGATGGAAATAAATTCAGAACAGAGACTGAGAGCTGTGGGCATGCCGGCCCCTCCTTCGGCTCCACAGGTGCCAGCATCCTGGACTCCTAATGCCTCAGTCACCCAGGGAAGTCCCAGTGTCCCCGCCAGCAGGGGAGTGAAAGTTCTGCTGCCTAATCAGCGAATGGGGTCCTCTCATGGTCAGGACGTAGCCACGCACACAGTACCTCACAGGTCACACAGTCCCCTCAGGTCACACAGTCCCTCAGGTCACACAGTCCTCACAGGTCACACAGTCCTCACAGGTCACACAGTCCCTCAGGTCACACAGTCCCCTCAGGTCACACAGTCCCTCAGGTCACACAGTCCTCACAGGTCACACAGTACCTCACAGGTCACACAGTCCCCTCAGGTCACACAGTCCCTCAGGTCACACAGTCCCCTCAGGTCACACAGTCCTCACAGGTCACACAGTCCTCACAGGTCACACAGTCCCCTCAGGTCACACAGTCCCCTCAGGTCACACAGTCCTCACAGGTCACACAGTACCTCACAAGTCACACAGTCCTCACAGGTCACACAGTACCCTCAGGTCACACAGTCCTCACAGGTCACACAGTCCCTCAGGTCACACAGTCCCCTCAGGTCACACAGTCCCTCAGGTCACACAGTCCTCACAGGTCACACAGTACCTCACAGGTCACACAGTCCCCTCAGGTCACACAGTACCTCACAGGTCACACAGTAACCACAGGTCACACAGTACCTCACAGGTCAGAGTCCCCTCAGGTCACACAGTCCCCTCAGGTCACACAGTCCCCTCAGGTCACACAGTCCCTCAGGTCACACAGTCCCCACAGGTCACACAGTCCCCTCAGGTCACACAGGTCTCACAGGTCACACAGTCCCTCAGGTCACACAGTCCCCTCAGGTCACACAGTCCCTCAGGTCACACAGTCCCCTCAGGTCACACAGTCCTCACAGGTCACACAGTACCTCACAGGTCACACAGTCCTCACAGGTCACACAGTCCTCACAGGTCACACAGTCCCCTCAGGTCACACAGTCCCTCAGGTCACACAGTCCTCACAGGTCACACAGTACCTCACAGGTCACACAGTCCCTCAGTTCACACAGTCCTCACAGGTCACACAGTCCTCACAGGTCACACAGTACCTCACAGGTCACATAGTACCTCACAGGTCACAGTCCTCACAGGTCACACAGTACCTCACAGGTCACACAGTCCTCACAAGTCACACAGTCCCTCAGGTCACACAGTCCCTCAGGTCACACAGTCCTCACAGGTACACAGTCCTCACAGGTCACACAGTACCTCACAGGTCACACAGTCCTCAGGTCACACAGTCCTCACAGGTCACACAGTCCTCACAAGTCACACAGTCCCTCAGGTCACACAGTCCCTCAGGTCACACAGTCCTCACAGGTACACAGTCCTCACAGGTCACACAGTACCTCACAGGTCACACAGTCCTCAGGTCACACAGTCCTCACAGGTCACACAGTCCCTCAGGTCACACAGTCCTCACAGGTCACACAGTACCTCACAGGTCACAATGTCCCCTCAGGTCACACAGTCCTCACAGGTCACACAGTCCTCACAGGTCACACAGTACCTCACAGGTCACACAGTCCTCACAGGTCACTCAGTCCTCACAGGTCACACAGTCCTCACAGGTCACAATGTGCCCTCAGGTCACACAGTCCTCACAGGTCACACAGTCCTCACAGGTCACACAGTCCCTCAGGTCACACAGTCCCCTCAGGTCACAGAGTCCTCACAGGTCACACAGTCCTCACAGGTCACACAGTCCTCACAGGTCACACAGTACCTCACAGGTCACACAGTCCTCACAGGTCACAATGTCCCCTCAGGTCACACAGTCCTCACAGGTCACACAGTCCTCACAGGTCAAACAGTCCCTCAGGTCACACAGTCCCCTCAGGTCACAGAGTCCTCACAGGTCACACAGTCCTCACAGGTCACACAGTCCTCACAGGTCACACAGTACCTCACAGGTCACACAGTCCTCACAGGTCACAGTCCTCACAGGCACACAGTACTTCACAGGTCACACAGTTCCTCAGGTCACACAGTCCCCTCAGGTCACACAGTCCCCTCAGGTCACACAGTCCTCACAGGTCACACAGTACCTCACAGGTCACAATGTCCCCTCAGGTCACACAGTCCTCACAGGTCACACAGTCCTCACAGGTCACACAGTACCTCACAGGTCACACAGTCCTCACAGGTCACTCAGTCCTCACAGGTCACACAGTCCTCACAGGTCACACAGTCCTCACAAGTCACACAGTCCCTCAGGTCACACAGTCCCTCAGGTCACACAGTCCTCAAGGTACACAGTCCTCACAGGTCACACAGTACCTCACAGGTCACACAGTCCTCAGGTCACACAGTCCTCACAGGTCACACAGTCCCTCAGGTCACACAGTCCTCACAGGTCACACAGTACCTCACAGGTCACAATGTCCCCTCAGGTCACACAGTCCTCACAGGTCACACAGTCCTCACAGGTCACACAGTACCTCACAGGTCACACAGTCCTCACAGGTCACACAGTCCTCACAGGTCACACAGTACCTCACAGGTCACACAGTCCTCACAGGTCACAATGTCCCCTCAGGTCACACAGTCCTCACAGGTCACACAGTCCTCACAGGTCAAACAGTCCCTCAGGTCACACAGTCCCCTCAGGTCACAGAGTCCTCACAGGTCACACAGTCCTCACAGGTCACACAGTCCTCACAGGTCACACAGTACCTCACAGGTCACACAGTCCTCACAGGTCACAGTCCTCACAGGCACACAGTACTTCACAGGTCACACAGTTCCTCAGGTCACACAGTCCCCTCAGGTCACACAGTCCCCTCAGGTCACACAGTCCTCACAGGTCACACATTCTCCTCAGGTCACACAGTCCCTCAGGTCACACAGTCCTCATAGGTCACACAGTCCCCACAGGTCACACAGTCCCCACAGGTCACACAGTCCCCTCAGGTGCAACTCTTCAGGGCTCAGCACTCGCACAGGTTGTTTGCTCCCCACTTAGCTGAGCCTCAAACCACCAGAAACTCAGGTTTCCAGAGGTCCTGTCCGGAGGGCAGGACTCAGACATTTACATGCACTTCCAAGAGCTGCCACACAGTCAGCAACTCCACAGCCTTGCTCTGGGGTCGCCAGCAGTCACCGGATTCTGGGGAGATGCCCCCAGATCAGGGACGCCCAGAACCACGAGACAGCTGAGGAGGGTTTGTGCCTGAAACCATCTCAGGCCAGGAGGCTCACCGAGACGCCACACCTCACCTGGGTAGTCTCCACCCAGGGCCACTGGGTCCCCCACCCGGCCACCCTTCCCACAGTTGCTCGTCCTCATGGCTCCCTGACATGCCTACCCACTGAGCCTGCTCACAGTTGTCCCTCTGTCCCCAGGGCCATGGCTCATTCTGCCTGTCAACAAGCAAGCTGTGACAAGCCAGAAGAGCCTGCAAATGTTTCCAGTTGAAGGAACATAAACAAGAGCTTCTGGGTGGTCAGTGCCATTAGGGTTGTGGCTGAAGAGACTCAGGAGCCTATTCCTTCAAGGTCTTGGAGCTGAACCTGTAACCTGAGAAGCCGAGAGCGGCCAACATCCTGGTCTTGTGTCATAACAGCCATCCTGCTGTCCCACTGGGCAACCCATGCCCTGGGGTTCCCACTTGGCCCCTTGCTTTCTATGTGCACAGAGGGCGGGGGAAGCCAGTGAAACCCGGGCTCGGCTCCCCACCCCCTGGCTTCATGCCTCCCCCTCACAGTGTGGTGACAACATCCACATCCATGAGGAGGGGTCACCCAGGACCCTCCCCCATGTCGGCCAGACCCGCGTGGTACCGTCCTCTCCCGTCTTCAAAGAGGTTGGTCATGCCCACCCTGGGTCCCACGGGGAGGGATGGGGGTGTCTAAAGGAGGGCACCCAGAGACGCTAGAATCTCCCAGAAGCGTTCAGGGTGAGGCAGAGAAGTGAAATGCGAAGCATCTGCAGACCACACCCACCTCCCTCCCAACTTCGAAGCCTGAGAATCGAAAGGGGAAATAGTCATTTGTTGCCAGAGTTGGCAGGCAGGGGTGCCCGGATTCCGTGAAAGAGGGCTCACTCTGTCACTCAGGCCCCCCAGCGAGCATCCTGAAATGCACACTCAGGTAACTGGCCCTGATGAATGTCAGGGGACTCAACCAGCTCCAGGAAGCTCTCTGGAGGGTGGCTGCAAACACAGGGACTGGCCACAGGGACGTGGCTGCAGGACTGAGGCCAGGAGCGCTCAGGTCCCCAGCAGCCAGCCACCAAGGGCTTTAGCTCAAACACCAAATCGTCCTCTCCTTGCCCCTGAGCCCCGTGTCCCCCAGAAGCCCAGGACCAGAGGTGGGGGGTGGGTGAGTTCAGGGAAGTGTTAGTGGGAAATAGCCCCAAACCCATGGTGACTTCCTCTCAAAGATAAACACAGAACAGCTCCTTCCTGCAGGTTCTCAGAATGTCTGAGGATTAACGAAGCACTTTGTCGCCTGCCTTACCTCTGTGTGCCACCCAGAGAGGACAGCATGGTGGTCCAGGCTCACTGCTGCTGGCAGCCCCAGGCACACGCTGGATGTGGCTCCCTGCAGGGAATGATCTTGACTCCCCAGTGCTCACCTGCCTGCTCAGGTGTGAGGCCACGCCCTCCAGCCTCGCCCCAATTGAAGGGATTAAAGCTGAGTGCCTGCCTTGGGCCTTCCCTGGGGCCCAATGGAGCTGGACAGGGAGCCAGCTTCTTCCTCAGTCTCCACTCCCGGCCTCTGCTCCTGGCCCATCTCACCAACCACACCTGCTCATCCTGCCCCGCCCCCGAGGCCAGGGTGGGCCGGGGCAGCCATGGACAGCGTCCAGGGCCTCTGGATCCAGAACTCAGAACTGGACACAAATACCGTTGTGTCAAATGAAGATTGAGAGTCAGTCAACAGCTGTGAGGAGGAATAAGGAAAATATCACCCCAAATTCTAGGATTTTTATCCATCTCCTTTTCCTTCTGAAAAGCTTGCTTTATACTAGGAGAAAGTTTGCTATTTCTTACATCTTGGGCTGTAAAAAAACTTTCAAAAGACGCCACCATCACAGAAAATAAACAAAAATTTTAGATTTTCCTGCATGAAAGTTCATGTCTTTCTTCAGGAAATAAAAATAATTCAAACACAAACAACAGATGACGGACATGGGAAAATGTTTGCAGCAATTGACAGAGCGATAAATCCATAAGAAAAGGACAAAAAGCCCCCAGCCGGTGGGCTGGGCACCGCCCACCGCCAGCTCTCTTCGCCAGGGAGCATCCAGCCATCTTTCCACAAGGCTCCCTCTCTGTGCCAACCGCATCTTGGTTCCCAGACTGGTGTGAGCCATCGGCGGCCCCCTGCCCTGGCCAGTGACTGGTGTAGTGGGTGCCATAGAAATAAGGGGGGTGGGCTGAGAACTTGGATGGGGACAAAGGTGCTGTGGGAGGAGCCCAGCAGCCTTCGCACACTGCCGCGTCCTTGTGCAGGCACTCCAGGGGCCACGGCTCAGAGGGCAGGGCGTCTGCACCCACCGGGACAGCCCTGGACTAAGAGGGGGTGGGAGGCAGAGCGTGAGGCCCCGCCACTGTCCTCGGTGGGGGTTCTGGACCGGGTCCTGCTTTGGGAGGGCAGGAGCCAGGCACCATGTATTTCACTTTAAAATGGGGGTGGGGGTTGAAAGGAAATAAAGAATACTGCCAACGAAAGATGCCGCCTCACCAAGAATCCAGGAAGCACAGACCCAGATGAGGTCACACCTTGACTCCCAGGGTGGGTCGTGTTAGTCGGTGACTCTCTCACTAACGTTGTGTGACAAATCGTCATGCCCCTCGGAAGCTGGGCGTCCTCCTTACGCTCAGAGGTCTGCGGGAGGCTGGTGCTGCCCTCGGCCTGTTCCTGGTGGGCTGTCTGTTCTGGCTTAGCAGCCACCAGACACACTCTTCACGGAGGACAGAGGGGCGGCTATGAGCACACCCACATCCTGTGACATCACAGGCCCTCATGTCTCAATGGCCAGTGAAGCCACACAGCCAAACCCAAGGTCGAGGGGAAGGACATTGCCGCCATGAAGCCAAGGTCCCTCCGGGCACAGCTCTCTTCACAGGAAGCCCTTCGTGGGGTGCCATGTCCTTGTGGAACATTTCAGACGCACAGACTAACGGTACACAGTGGCCACCCCAAGAAGCTTCTGGGGGGGTTGAGGTGCTACTTCAGTCTCCAGCCCCAGCCCAGGTAACAGGTGTGGTCTCCAGATGGAGACAGGGTGCCCCAGGAGGGTGCTCACTGACTGGGGGCATGGCCCCTGGCCCTGGGGTGGCCCTAACCCTCCCGTCTGTCCCCGGGGGTCCCCGTCCAGTCCCAGCCATAGAGCCCCCACCTCTCTTGCGCTCATCAGTCCCCACCCCAAGTCAGGGAGCCCCATCAAGCAGGGGATGGTGTTTCCTCTGCTTTCTTGGTGTCACCCTTCCCTGGGCCTGATACAGGCACCTGCCTGGGGCCTTGGGGAGCCATAGTGGGACAGATAGGCCAGGCAGGGCAAAGTGCCATGGTTATAGCTTCGAAATGCCATTCCTCTAAGTCAACAGGGCATACGCAGGGCATCGAACTCTGCTGACAGGGAAAAGACAGCCATTCTGACTGAGTGACTGACCAAGCAGACCGAGGGCGGCCAATTGTTCATCCATTTACAGACAGAAAGGAGAGCCGGGTGTGGGTGGGGTGGGGGGACCTCCCAGGGCAGAAGTGCTGAGGCCCCACCCCTACCCCCCAGACTTTGTTGTTGTTACAAATGTTGACTTTCCTCCAAATTTATTGTGTTTTCTGTAAATCTAACCATGCCCTGGTTTCACTGTTAAGGAAATAGGTGCTCCTTTGTCTCAGCTACTGAAAATTTCCCTTATAAATGTGGGTTGAAATAATGGGAAACCCCAGACATCATGCTTTTGTACCCAAGTTCTGTAGACAGTGTTCTAAGGGCAGTGGTCACCGCCAGTGTATCCTTGTTTCTTTGAACCGACCAACTAAGACCGTGGACGCACCTCACAAGGTCAGATTCTCAGGACACTTGGTAAGGGGACATGGAAGGAAGGACAGCTGTGCAGACACTTGTGAGAAGCACCCCAGGGCCCCAACCTGAGGGAACACGAGAGCCTCAGAACCACTAGCCCAGAGGCACGGCCAAGTCCTGGGGTCTTGGCACACATGGTGACAGGGGCCAGGCCCAGGGCTGTGAAGCCTGTGGAGAAAGCCAGCAGCTTCACACCTGGTCCAGGGGCGAGGCCTGGGTGGAGACCAGAGACGTCAGCACCTGCTGTCCAAAGCCAAGGGCCCCTCGGATGGGCCTGCAGGAGACGCCAGCGATGGACAGAAGGGGTCCGAGGGCCCAGCCGCAGCCATGGTCGGGCCTGGGGGGCAGGAGAGGAGGAGGCAGCAGCTAAGGACACCGAGGGGGCGTGAAGAATGGGAGGTTCTGGGGGGACTCGGCTCTCAGGTGGACAAGGCCACAGGACAGCACAGGGCCAGTGGGGGAGGGGAGCCAGTGGAATGCGATGGAGGAGGGTGGACGCAGCACCGACAGCTGCTAGGTGGTGCAATCAAGGTGACGGCTCCAGGAGCAGAGCAGGCGGGGCACCCAGTGGTGCTGCCAAGGTGTGGGGAGCTGGGTGCCAGTGTTAGGGAGTGGTGGGGACTTGGCCCTTTCTCCAGAGCAAATGGCGTCTTCGTGGCAACCGGAGCTGGAGAGCACTGTGCTTGGCGCCCGGTGCCCGGTGCCCGGGGCCGTGTAGCCTGGTCTGTAACAGCAAGAACAGAGCCCCTCTCTGTGGCCGGTCCATCTCCTGCCTGCCCATCTGCGGGGTTAGAGGGGGCTGTGCACGCAGACCTGGCTTACTGACTCTGAACCACGCGCTGAGCCGGGTCTCTTCACCTGAGCCCCGCTTCCAGCTCACAGCCCCACACAGGGTCAGGGGTCCAGGAGCCATGCCAACCCCTTCCTGTCCTTCTACCCTCCATCAGGAGCCCATCTTGGACTCCCGTGAACCCCACCTCCTCCCCCTCCCACCCCAAGGCTGGGGGAAAGTGGGAGGGATGGGTGCCACTTGGGTGGCCTGAGTCCTGGGACAACCCTCCCGAGGTGGCAGGCTTGGTGAGAGGGCAGGGGGCTTCTTGTTCAGCCCCCGCAGTGGTCCCCGTGTGGGATGGATGTCTCCCTGTGCCCTCTGTCCTACGGTCAGGGGAGACCCTGCAGCCAGGGCAGGATGGCCACTCACTTCCAGTGCGCCCCTCGGGCCCCAGGCGTCCATTTTGATGAGGGGCTTGGATGCAAAACAGCTGTGTCGCCCACCACAGGCCACCCCGGGGGAGGCCCACCCTGGAGACACTCAGGCCTGGCCTCTCTGGCATCAGAGATCCTCGGCTGGCACACAGCCCCTCCCTGCTCACCCAGGGCTCCGATTGGGGGTGCAGCCCGAGGTCGTGGCACTGACGCAGGTGTGGGCAGCACCCATCTGGCGCTCCCTCTGCATTCCTCCTTCTGGACGTCACGGGGTGGGGTGGGGGGTCCTCACTCCAGCTTTAAAGGGGACGCTCCCTTCCCACCCAGCTGCTCACACCAGTGTCGTCACCGCTGTGATCGCTGCACTGGCAGGTGGTGGGGCCCAGGAACACAGCTCTCCAGTTGGGATCTCAGCTCCCAGGATCTGGGCAGGAAACGCGGGCTGAGGTGGGAGCCCCGAGGGCCCAGCTCAGATGGGGGCTGGGGGAGCACACCCAGATGAAGCAGCCCTGCCACCTGCTTCCTGTGAGGGACCCTGAAAGAGTGCAGGGCTGACCCCAAAAGACCAGCCTGCTCATGCTCATACCAGCCTGCTCTGCTGGGTGTGGGGCCATGGCCCACAGGGGAGGAGGGCCTCTGGGCCAAACCCAAGGGAGCAGGGGAGGCAGCGAGTCCTTGCATTTCCTCAAGTAGGAGGGTGGGGGTGACAATGGGTGAGGGGCCAGCAGGAGGGGATCCCGTTCACAGCCCTTTGCCAGCCCAGGGTTCAGGGGACTGAGCACCAAGACAGCCCGATGGCCGCCCACAGAGGGCCCCGTCAGGCAGCAGCCCCTCTGGTCCCTGGCTTTGGCCTGAGCACGTGAACTGACCCCAAGGCCTGAGTCAGGAGCAGAGCCAAAGCCCAGCCATCTGCTTCTGAGGCTGGGAATTCAAGTGGCCAGGTCCAGCAGGCTCTGCCCTCCCACCAGTCACCCTCGGACCCGTCTGCGGCTCATCTCTCTCACTGTCCCGAGGTCCACTGCCGCGGAACCAGGAAGCTGGCTCTGGGCGCTGCCCAGAAACAAGGGGACATCATATGACTTCCCAGGCCACCGTCCCACACAACACATATTTGCACACCTCTCGACAGGTCCAGCGGGAGGGGAGCCAGGAGACAGGTACACCAGGGCCCACACAGGAAGCCGCTTCCTCACATACCCACACCCCTGCACCAGGAGCTGTTCCAGAAACTTCACAGTGACACAGTTGTCCCCACAAGGCAGGGGCACGAGAGGCCCAACGCTCCCTAGAGAGTTCACCAGGGGACATCGTGAGTGCAAGGCTGCCCATGGGTCCAGCCAGCACGCCTCTCCTTGCCACTCCAGGAGAGGGCAGCGTCCCCATCACTTGTGTGGCCTTTGGGGCCTCAACCTTTGGGGGGATGAGCCTGCCCTCCCCACACCGGAATCTGAGGGGCCTCCAGCTGAGGACGGTGGGTGGTGTGCTGGAGGGGGGTGCGGCCAGCTCAGTGCACCCCCAGTTCTTGTAGGGGTCAAGGAGGGCATGGAGGAGTGGCCTGGGACTGTGTCCATCGTGAGTGCTGTCACCGATCAGTGGGGTTGGGGTCTGGGTTCAGGCACATTGCCCTATAACCTGCCGCGTCCACCTCTCCATAGGGCAGTAACCTGGTGGCTGTCCTCTGGGCCCTCTGGGTCCACGCTTATCAGATGCCCCGAGTCCTGAGCTTAGAGGGACTTGGCTCCTGGCGGGCTTGGGCAGTGCTGCCCAGCCCCCAGCCACTTCCCTGGGATGGAAGGAGAGGCCTCCCTGCCCCATGCACTCCCCATCCTGTCCCCTCCCTCCCCCACAGCTCCTGCCCGGCTGGGGCTTCCTAACCACTCCCTGGGCCCCTTCCAGTGCTGCACCTCCATGGGGTGGGGGTGGGCCTCTTAAACTTCTCACGTTGCAGCAGCTTAGAGGTTTAAAGCAAAACCCACAAGCTTTTCCTAATCCAGACACAGTACACACCCTCCCCTCCTCCAGCACCTTAAAGATTATCCTCTCAGAAGCCCCAGTAGAGGAAGAGGCTTCAGGAGGGGGTGGTCTCTCCACCCTCAAGAGCTGGGGTCCAGGGTTCAGGTGGGATCCATGCTCACTGGGTTGGAAGACAGACTTTGCTTTGCAGGCATTCCCAACTGCGCAGCTTCCTCTTTTCATGTGATGCTTTGTGTGCGGCCTGGCCTGGAGGGTGTGGAAGTCACTACACTTGGCTTTGCCGTGGACTCCACCAGCTGCCATGATGCTGGGGCAGGGGAGCATGTTTCCTGAGGGCAAGAGGGCACATGGCCTGTGCCCTGTGCGTCTGTAGTATCGTTTGGATAGGTTTCTCTGGATGAGTGAAAATTCAAGCCTTCCATCTTTGGGGTGCATGTTTTATCATCACAAACACGGTGTGCCCTCCAGGCCTCCTGTCTGCGTCCACTTTGCTGTGTTGTGTTTCATGCCTCTGAGTGGCCCGCCATTGACTTTAAGACAGGACAGACACAAAGCCAAGGGGGGAGGACTAGGGCCCCTCGGCCCCCCCGTGTCAGGTAAACATCACAGGCAAAGGGCAAGTGCGAAAACGGTGGGCCCCCCCTCGCTGTGAGCTCCAGGAGGCCCCCCACCCTCGCTGTGCCCACCAGCCTCGAGGTCGCACTGGCAGGCAGTGCCTGGCACGAACCCATCTCCATGGCCCAGTCATTGCCAGCAGCAGGCCGCGGGGGGAGCAGCCCTGGCCTCCAACCCTGGAGCAGCCGCAAACCTGGCATGGAGAGGCTCAGAGGTTGGGTGCCAGGAGCCACCTGCTGACCTCAGGAAAGAATGGACAGAGGGGCCAGATGCCAAGCTCTGAGTGTCAGGCACCTACAGGGTCTGTCCTGTGCCGTGGCCACCTTGGGGGCTGCCTGGGGCCATCCAGCAAATGACAGTGGAATAGTGGCCACAGCCACAGGACAGGCCAGCTCTTGGGGCCAGCAAGGCAGGACGGGCATACGCAACCTGCGATGGCAATGGAGCCCCACTGGCGGGAGTGGCCCAGGGCACCAGTGGTGACCACAGGCAGCTGACAACTGGTAGAGAGGGCGGACGCTTGTTTTAAATCCTGGCAGAGAGCGGGAAGGAGAGGGGACAGAGCAGAGGCTGGCCACCAGCCAAGGGAGGCCATCACAGGTGTCCCAACGCACCCTGAAATCTTACTGGGCCAAGACACCCCCAGGAGGAAACACACCTCTGCCAGGGTGTGGCCCACCCATAGCCAGAGGACTGTGGCCTGACAGGTGGCCTCAGGTATTAGACAGGGGCAGCAGGGGGCCCCTGGGAAAGGCTCCACTTGGGCTGGACTCTCCCAAGTAACAGGAAGCCATAAATGCACTTGGCTGAGGCCTCACAGCCAGCGCACCCCCAGATCTCGGAATCAGCTTGTCAACTGAATGTCTGTTTTTGTTTGTGTTTTAAGTGTACATGTGCTTGGCAAAAAAAAAAAAAAAAAAGTGTTCAAAGCATCCAAAAAATACAGAAAATAGTACCTCGTTCCTACCTGACCTCCAGGCACCTTCCCCAAAGTGAGCCGGAGGCTCTGTGCCTCTCTCAGGCCGTGCACTTCTCTCAGGAGCAGGGGGCTGTCCCCTCGCCCTCTTCTCACGGTCCCCCTGCCCAAGGTCTCAGAGGCACACGTCACCTCCTTTCCAACAGGCCAGCCCCAACCTGGCCACCTGCAGACAATGCTCTGTGCACGGCCTAGGGACAAACCTGTGTGTGTGTGCCTGTGCCTGTGCATGTATGCAGTCTGTGTGTATGTGTGTGTGTGTGTGTGCGCGCCTGTGCACGTGTGTGTACTGTGTGCATGTGTACATGTAGTGTGTGCCTGTACCTGTGCAGGTACTGGGTGCCTGCGTGTGCGTGTACCTGTGCACAGTATGTGCATGTACTGTGTGTGTGCGCACAGGTGGGCCTGTAGGGGGAGCCCTAGGAGTGAACTGGGGGCCACTTCAGATTTTGACATTTTGGGGCCAGGGAAATGGACACTTCCTCTGACACTTCCTACAATCCCCGTCACTGGCCACCTTCTCGAAGGCACACCAATACTCTAGCAGAAAAATACCTCAAAATTTATAGGCTTTTAATATTTTATGCATTACTTTAATTCTCCAAAATAAACTTGCTTGGTCATAAAACTATTATTGACAGCCACTACAGACAAGAACTGACCCGCCTCTGACAACCATGGGAAAGCCACGTGACACTAAGCCTCATGGGCCCAATGAGACAAGGCTCTGTCACATGAGGGGGACAGGGACGGAGTGTAGGAAAGGGGACGCTGCCCTAACAAGCATCATGCCCAGGGGACTATCTGCCGACGTCCAGGTGCTTAGGGCATATGGCACACGTACTGCACTGTGGGCTCTTACGAGGTTAATTTTGTAGTAACCGAAGCAGGGAGCTTGTCCTGATAATTCCCATTTTCACTGGAAGTTTGTGACAGCCCAAGCGAGGAAACATGTGTCCCGACAGCCCCGGTGGGTCAACAGGGATGACCCGACTTAGGGTCACTGAAGAAGCAGGAAGGCAGGAGGGCCGTATGCCTGTCGGGGCTTCCCCAGGCACAGGTGGCACCACTGGAGAAGCAGAAAGACTGACTGACATCACAGCAAACAGCCAAGTGCAAGAACTACACACCTAAGCCCTGGCAACTGTCTTGCCAACTGATGAGCCTTCTAGAAAAGGGGGAAATGATACATTTCAAGGCACAGTGCATTCCGGTCACTCTGGTTTGAGAGTGACCAGCCGCCAGCCATTGCAAGTCACCCGTAAAGTACCTGGTGAGCCAGCCTCTGGTGGTCACAGCCCGGGGAGAGATCGGTGCTCTGGGCGGCTCACATGGAGGTCGTCACTGCTGCCTGGGGTTGTGGGGGCTGGCAATGCCCAGACCCAGAAGCAGGAGCTCCGTGTCCCTCCCAGGGCTGAGGCAGGACCCAGGGGCCCACAAGCAAGGCAGGTGCGACCTGGTCCGTTTTCGAGTGGGCACAAGTGTCTAAGACATGCAGGCAGAGGCCCTGCTCCCCATCTGCAAACGGACAGGAAGTGCTCCCCAGAGGCTGGGCAGAGCAGATGGGTAGCACCAGACGGCGTTCTCCTCTCCTCTCACCCAACAGAACCTGCACAGCTGCAGGTGGGATCGTGCCCAGGAGTGGGTGCTGGGGGCACAGAGCCAGCTCCTGGCTCCTGTGACCAGGGGGCAGGGTCCCCACGCCTGGCTCCATCGGGTGGGAGCCCTGAGCCACGCTAGCCCTCTGGGCACAACAGCAAGAGAGAGACTGGACCGAGGCCACCCCGCCTCTCCCACCGCCCCTGGCCGCATCAGGCCCGGGAGGGCAGCGTCTTGTAGGGGTTCAAGATGCCCTTGGGGTCCAGCAGGGCCTTGAGCTGCTGCATGAGATGCAGGGCCTCGGGCGGCTTGCTGTAGCCCAGGATGTCCTTCTTCTTGAAGCCCACACCATGCTCGGCGCTGACACTGCCCTGCTGCCCCGCCGTCCACTCATACACGTAGGGCTCCAGCTCACCCAGCAGCGACGCACTGAAGGCCTCCGCTGTCACGTTGAGGTGCAGGTTGCCATCTCCTGGAGGGACAGGGCCCCGGGTCAGGCTGAGCAGGGCCCTGAGACCCCCCGAACTGCGAGGCCCCTCCTGTGCTCAGTCTGGTTCCAGCCCTTCATGTCACCGGCCACTGACCTGCAGTGACAGAAACAGCCTCTTCTGGGCGACACAGCTCCCTTGCCTTTTGCACACTTCTCTCTCCAGCCCTCCCCAACACAAACATCCCCTTGACCCCCCTGACCTCCTCCGAGCACTCCCATGTGAGAGTGGCTGTGCGCCGGCCTGCCAGGGCCTGCACCGACTGAGGGCCCCAGGGCCGGACCACACTGATGGTGGCTGTCACCGGACTCACATCTCCAACAGTGCCTGGGATGGCCCCAGCCGCCCAGGCACCCCCCAGACACCATGGGTGCCCCGCCCCACCCCCAGGACTCCTCCTCCAAGGCCACCCAGCTGACACCCACCCACCCAAAGTCCTGACTCCCCAACTAGCCCCTCTCAGGTCCACTTGGCCCCCCGCTGCCCTCTCACCTCAGGCCCCCTTGCTGAAACCCCCAGGGGCCTAGCTTTCCAGCACTGTCCGAACGCACTCCGCCTCTGGCCTGGGGACAGCTGGGCTCACGTGCACCTTGTCCCTTGGGGGTCCCAAAGCAATGACAACAGACATAACCTTAACCCAAGTCGATGTGCCCTGTGAGCTGGGGCTGAGCCGGCTAGACCTGGCCAGAGAGAGCCTGGCATGTGGGCGGGTGATGGGAGGAGAAGAACAGCAGATGGTGGACTTGCCACTGCCTGGGGGGCTCGAGGGCAGAGGGAGGCAGGAGCCACGCTAGCAGGGAAGACCTGGGAGGTAACCTCCAGGAGGCGCTGGGCGTGACTGGCAGGAAAAGCCAGCACAGATGGACAGAGAAGAGGCCCCATGCCCAGACCCAGAGGTCTCGCAGGTGGAAGGGGCTGAGCAGATGGTGGGACAGGCCCAGTGAGGGCTGCCGCCCACCCTGAGGGGCAGGGAGCTCCAGAGGCCAGCAGGAGGGTGTTGCTGGCAGCTGTGACACAGATGCAAACCCTAGGGCAGACCTGGGACCTTTAACCCAGTGACCCTGAGCTTCCTACATCCCCTCCCTCCTTCCAGGTATTTCAAAGGTGGGCTGCACAACAGGGAACCCTCCCACCAAACGTGGTCCCCACTGACACACTCAGGGCAAAGGAACTAAAACCACCAGCAAGGGACCTGCCCAGGGGACATTGCATGTGGCAGGAGAGAACCCACCTCTACTGACACCTGGATGCTTGCAGCCAGAATTCACACCACAGACACTGAGCTCAGAACAGGACGATTCAAGAGGTTTTGGGCTAGGCGTCCCAGGTCCCCATTCCCACCCTCCCCACTGCTGCAGACAAGCAAATCACGACCAACCCAACTCTCAAAATGTCCCACAGATAAAAGCCTAAGACACATCAGCCCAGGACAAAAACTGCACCCACACAAGAAAAAAGCCACCATCAGCAAAAGCCAGCAGAATCTGACTATAAAGATGAGATCCTGTCATCTCCAAAAACAGAATATACATGTCTCGTATGCCCAAAGAAATAAAAAATATAAAACACTGGCCAGGCAAAGCTTTTCAATATCCAAATAAACCTTCTAGACATGAAAAAATGTGATGGATGAAGTGTAAAACCCAAAGAACAGGTTTAACTGGATATTACACACAGCAAAGAAGTTGCTGGAAAGAAGAAGTGAACTGGAAAACAAACCGAAAAAAACAATCTGAGTGCACAACACAGAAGCCAAGACATGGAGAAGGGAAGAGCGACTGGGGCAGGACATGGCGAGCGCGGGGCTGGAGTCCCAGAAACAAAGACGAGGGGACAGGAGAAACAGCGTTTAAAGACACAGTGGCAGAGCAAGCTCTAAAACTGAAGCCCAGCGGACTTCAGCAGGACATGTGGACAAATCAGAGGGAAACTAAAGGACCCCAGACGCAAAGGAAGGATCATAAAAGCATCAGGAAAGGAAAACCACATTACTTTCACTGGAACTCGGCAGCAACAATGGTCAAAAGACAGCAGGACGGCATCTCACTCTGCAGAGAAAAGAACCATCAACCTAGAATTGTTGAAATCCACTGCAAAAAAATTTAAGAGCAAAATCAACACACTTTCAGGCAAATAAAATCTGTGACGTTCTGTCACTAGAGATTCTAGAGGAGGAAATGCAGGTTGTAAAAACAGACAGAGAAGGACTAGAGTTGGGGGTGAATGCAGACAAATACTGACCACATGCGGTGACAGCCACGGAAGGCCATTTGAGACCAAAGCAGAGGGAACTGAAATATGCTCCAGAAGCAGCGTAAAAACAGGAGGGGTGACTACAGCCAGTTACAGGGTCAGCAGGTCCTGGCGCCGTGTACCAGTCAGGGCTCTCCAGACACAAAGCGCCAACAGGTGTGTACAGAGGGAGGGAGACACTTTAAGGGACTGGCTCACACAGCCGTGGGCACGCGCAGTCTGAAGTACGCGGGGTAGACCAGCAGGCTGCAGACCTAGGGTGTAGCTCGAGTCCAAATGCCATCTGGAGGCAGAATTCCTTCCCCTCTGAGGGATCTCAGTCTTCCTCTTCAGTCCTCAACTGATTGGATGAAACCCACCCACGTACGGAGGACAATCTGCTTTTCTCAAAGTCTACGAACTTAAATGTTACCTGATGCAAAATGTGCCCTCACGGCAGCATGTGGACTAATGCTTGATCAAACCCTGAGGACGTGGCCTGGCCAAGCTGACGCAGAAGCCTGACCCTCACACGTTGTTTGGAAGGAGGCTGCTAATACGGATACCTTCCAAACCTGAGGAGGCAAGAATGCAGGCTACAAGTTCAGGGTCAGCACCAAAAGAACAGATAGAGATACATATGTACAAGTCTCTAATTGGTAAGTGGAAACAAATTAAATGAGGGAAAAAAGGTGGAAATAGAGAAAAGGAAATAGAGAAGAAGTGAGACATGAATAGATGGTCTGAATCAGGATGAAGGGAATGAATCCAAATAAAACATCAGTGATCACAGCACATGTAAATCATGTACATGAAGAGGAGCAAATGTCGGCACAACGAGTATTTTGATTTGAAGGCCACTGAGAAGCAGAAAGAAGAAAAGCCCCCTGGCCTCCCCATTTCATCTAAAAGCAGGACATATTTGTAAAGGGGTCCCCTCCCCTCTCTACCTGGAAGGACAGAAACGATCGCCAGAGACGATGCTGGGCCCTGACCAGCCTGGAGGTGCAGCAGAGGAGCCCCCATGACGAGACCCCTTTCCCAGTTTGCTCCTATAGAAGGTCCCACTCCTCATCCTTCATCTGTCACTTCTCTAAGGACGCGCTGTCCTTTGCGGAGACGTTGTGGAAGCCCAGGCTGTAACCACACTTTGGGTGGCTCATCGCTGAGCCTCCTCTGAGAGGCACATGTTAATGAACTTGCTTTTTTCTTGTTACTCTTGTGTTTTGTGGATCTAATTTATGGGGCCCCAGCAAAGAACTTAGGAGGGTAGAGGGAAAAGTTAAGCTTTCCCTGCCATCCGTAAATCAACTAAATGCTTTCATTTAAAGACAGCAACTGGCAACAACAAGAAAGAAACCCCAGCTACATGTGGTCTTCAAGACACGCATCTAACTCAAAAGGATAGAAAATGTTCAAAAGTAACGGGAGGAAAAATAGTGTGTCAGGCAAACACCGAATAAAGGAGAGCTAGTGTTATTGTATCATTCAAACAAAGGAGGCTTCAAGGTAAAAGCAACTCTACAGATAAAGAGAGGCAGTCCAGTGGTGATAAAAGACAGTTTACCAAATGAAATGACAGTGCTGATCTCCTATCTTCAGAAACGGCAGGGCTACAAGGAGAGAGCGCTTCGTCCCCCCGACTGGGGATCTGACACCTCTCTCGGCTGACAGCCGGGCAGGATGTCGATTAAACAGTGTGCGTGTTTTATGTGGTGCATCTGTGCAGACATGGGCTCCACCAACTTCAGATGGCACTTTTCAAGTGCTCATTACATTTATGGAAACAGACCATTTAATGGGCCGCTAGGCTAAGTTTCAGTATGACAAAGGCCTGGTATAACAAAGAGCTGGCCCTATCAGAATGTGGGACCTCGACGCAAACGCAGGGCCACTTTCAGCTGCTGAGGTGAGAGCAACAGCAAGTGAAAGCTCTTGGGAACCCAGCTCAAGCTGAGTGACAAACACTGGAGCCACTGTGGCTGCGTCGCCCTCGGCCTGGGACTGAGGCCAGGGCTGCAGGCGCCCTCCGAAGGGGGGCACAGGGTAGGGCGAGGTGTGCCAGCAGCACTGATAGAGAACCCAGCAGGTGGCTCAAGGCATCTGCCATGCTGACGCTCCCGCCCTCCCTGCTGACGTCCCCACAGGTGGAAGCAGTGCTTTGGTTCATGATGATGCTGTGACTCAGTGATAGCTACTGTCCTGGCTGGGGACTTCCGAGATCACGTTGAGTCCAAGAAAGTGATAAACTGAGATACTATTTAAAAACAGCAGCTAATGTGGTACTGGAGGAAAATTTACATACTTATATTAGAAAAGAGGCTGAAAACCAATGAGCTAAACACTTAATTTATGAAGTTAGAAAAGCAATTGAATAAACCTAAAAAAGAAGAGAGAAAATAGTAAGTGTAATAGCAGAAAAGAATGAAATAGAAACGTACAAGAGAAAGGATCGACAGAGCTGAGCACCGGTCCTCTGGGGAGGCTGGGGCCACCTCACAAATGCTGACAGCGGGCAACGGTAGCAGAAGAATATCATGAACGGGTGACGTCTGTATTCAACATTTTAGAAGAAATGGACAAATACCTACAAAAAAAAAAAATTGCCAAAACCAACTCAGAAGAAAAGGAAAGCTGCAACAGTCCTGTGGTCATCACAGAAATCAGTCTGCAGTCAACGCCTGCCAACACACACACACACACACACACACACACAGCCTCAGGCCCACTGTCTTCACTGGCAAGTTCCAGCCAACACTGGACGAGGAGATAAGTGCAGCCTTACAGACTTCCTGTGACGGGTAACGGCTGACAACGTCAGCACGGGCAAAGGAAAGAAGCCTTATGGGACAACATCACTCGTGAAGGTACCTGGAAAAATCCTACACAGGATGCAAATGAACGGATCAAACAAAACACAAGAGGGACTACGGCCGTAAGGAGCTCATTCCATGACACAGCCTGTCAGCCTCTGAGGGGCTAGTGTCACTTGCTCCCTGTTACAGACAAGCACCCGTCATCTCGGTTGCTCAAAAAAGCATCAACACACTCAACACTCCCTCTTGATTTGAGAAGGAGAGCCCTCACTCCATCTCTGACCGTAATGCTGTCCCCATCTGTCCAAGAGGCTGGAGTCAGTGTCCCCAGAAGAGGATTCGGCTGAGTCTCAAGTCCAGCATTCTGGGCGGGTGGCCCGAGCCCCACCCCTCAGGGTGAGGATGGCCCCCTTGCTCTAGCCCACTTCCTGGCTCGTGCCCCCACGGTCCTTTCACACTGTGTTCTAGCCATGCTCGCCCCCCAGGTCTCCCCAAATGCTAGCCAGCCGTCCCCATTAAGCTTGGTGGACATACAGAAGTATGCACTTCCGTGTGGCCAAAGCGGTCAGCTCCTTCCTTTATGCCTCAGCCCTGTGTCATACTGAGAAGCCCACCCCCATTCTAGGTCACACAATTCTCCCCCATGTCTTCTAATACGCTGCAGCAGTGTCCTCATGGTGTGACTTGGCTATGGGGGGACCATCTCACAGGTCCCTGCTCAGACTCCGGGGTACAGGGTCCCATCGTGGCCCAGCAGAATACCCCACACCCACGGCTGCCACCGAAACTGCATGATGGCAGTCTTCCCCAAAACACCCCAAAGATTCAGGAGAATGGGTGGGACTGTCTCCACCCCCAGGTTTCCTCCATCACCATTCAAAGTGTGGAGCGTGCTGCTGGTGTCGAGCCCACGCGCTATGGTGCTGAGCTGACCCTCGGTTAAATATGACCCACCTGACCCACTTGCCCAGCTCTGCTTACCCAGGTGGCCGTAGCCCACCACGTGCTTGGCCAGCGGCCCGACGCGGGCACGCAGCTCGGTCACGAGGTCGTAGAGCCTCTCCACGGGTAGGGACACGTCATACTTGTACACATAGCCGTCCAGGCTCAATGCCTCCGTGATCCTCTCCCTCAGGGCCCACAGCGCCTAGGATAGATGGGAGGGGACAGGCAACATGAGACCCCAGGGCAACAAGTGTCAACAGCGATGGGTGTTAGAACCGGGTCCCACTCGCTGCCCCAGGACAGCACCAAGTGCCAGCGCCTGAGGCACCGAGAGCCCCTTTCTGGAAGGAGACAGGTCTAACAGAGAGCACTCGGGGGGCGGGGGGCGTGGCTGGTTGGGCTGCCTGTCAGGCGAGGGGCTGGGAAGGCTGAGGATGGGCCCTGAGCGCAGGTGGGGCAGGGCAGGCAGGTGCCCTGCAGGTGTCTGAGGAGCCATGCAGGCAGAGGGGAGGGGTCACAGGGACCTGGGACACACAGGGACACACGGGGCACAGGAGCGACAGAGGGTGGCTGGAACAGACATAGTGGGGGATGAAGGGGCCTGGGACGGGGCCTGGGGGCTTGTCACAGCAGTGCTGTCCCTCCACACAAACTCATCTGTGGTTCACTTGTTTGGGTTCACTTGTCACTGTGGACACTTGAAGCCGTCGTAGGGGGCAGAGAACAGAGCAGCACGCACGCCACCGCTGTCCCAGCAGGGTCTCTGCCCCACTCCCACCCCTCACACCCCCCACCATTTCAGTAAATGTCACAGCCAAGTTTCTACATGCTCAGGACTCTCCTTTTGTTTTTGAACATAACCAGTACCATGATCATCCCTAAAAAGAACGACAATTCCTTCCCCAATTTTCACATCGATTTTTACAGCCCACAAGTCACTCTGCAACCCAACCCTCTGCAGACAGCCAGAGCCCAGCGACATCCTGGCACCGGCCCAGCCGCAGGGACCCCAGCTCACTCCCTGCGGGGCTGCCCTGGCCATGCCCTGCCTCCTGCCTCTGTCCCACAAAGCAGGGACATCCTGGGACTTCGCAGCTGGAGCCCCTCGGGCCTTGTGTTCCTGCACTGGCATCCTCCATGGCGTCCCTTCGGGGCCATCATCCCAACCCCCATCCCTGCCCACCTGGGAGGGACGCTGCCCCAACCTCCCTCTGCATGGCCAGGCTGGGCCTCTGGCCACCAAAGTCTGAGAATTTGGCCGGCTACCCCCCAGGTAAGAGGTCTGCAGGAGGGGCCTCCACCCCAGGCAGGCCAGCTCATGGTACTTGCTCTGGCCACCAGCTCTGAGCAGAAACCTGGACACCAGTGATGCCCCCAGCTCCTGCTGTCTGCTGCTGGGGGCACTGGGCCTGGGCAGAAGACACGTGGGCAAAGAGGCAACTAAAGGCTGCCATGCCTCACAGGAAAGCCTGTGCTCGGTGATGCGCTTTGACAGTCTAAGTCCTTAGGCATAACATTTAATAAACATAAAAGTAATTGTAAAGAAAAAGGTTTAGTAATGAAGTCCATAAGGCTGACCACTGAGACCACTGGAGACCCTTCACCAGGGCGCGTATTAGCCCCCGTCTCGGCCGGGTCCTGCCACTCCCTGAGGCCTTCCTGCCACCTGCTGGCCGCTCTACACACTGCAGCTCCAGGGACCACAGGGGCCCATGGGGTGACAATGGCTCCCAAGGCCTGAGGCCCTGCCCCTCCTTATGTGATGGTAACGATGGCCCCCAGACCACTTGCCCCCACCTCCTTCCTTTGGCCACAGAGACTGAGTCTTCTTTCCTCAGAAAACTCCCCACCCTCACGACTGGTTCCGCATAGGCTGACAGGCCCGCAGGCCTCTGCTTTGAAACCGATCTAGACACCAGGAGTCTGGATCCAAAGCAATTCTCCCAGCAAAGCTCGCGTCCACCCACCACCCACTCCGTCAGCCAGGCAGCTGGCGCCCCCCACATGCCAGACAGGTGGGGTGGGTAGAGGAAGGAAGGGCACCAGCGGCACACACACCTTGATTTTCCTCTGGTCAGTGGCCAGGGTCCCGTCGGTCACCAGGCCGGAGCCCAGCACCTGCTCCAGGAAATTGCTCAGCTTCTCGGCATCGTGCTCAGCTCTGGAGCCTGAGGTCTCTATCAGGACGTAGAACGGACTTTCTGGAGGGACAGAGAGCAAGTCGAGAGTCACCTCTGGTGGCTCTTGTGCTGCCAACAGAGCTCAGGCTGGACCTCAGACACTTAAAACAGGTCTTTCACTGTGACAAACCACGCTCCCTGGAAAGACAGGAACAACCCGATGACGCCGTGAAGCCCTCTGTTGGTGCCTGTTGGGGCACCTCACAGGAGGCCGCTCTTACCAAACCACAGGCCACAGACGGACCATGGCTGAAGGAGAGGCCACTATGCCTGGGATGGCCCATGGCAACCGCAAACCCGCGAGTGCTAAGGTGAGAAGCACATGCTTTTCACCACAAATATCTCATCTGAAGTTTAAAAATACGTGTATGACTAACGTACTGAGCTACTGTGTATATTCGTTACATTTCTTGAGGTCAGTAAACGAACACTCACTGACTGTCACTGTTCCTCCTTCTACCTTAAAGTTTCTTCCAGAACAAATGCAGGTTTATCCCACCACCAAGGGGGAAATGTCTTTCAAACACTGGCATTTTTCTTGCTGAAACAGAAATTCTGCGCTTAACTTTATCATGGGTCACACAGAATACTTGAGCGCCTTTAAGTTTTTATGGGCTTTTCCCTAATATAAAGGCAAAACGTGTTTATAAGAGGAATTCGGAAAAGGAAGAAAAGTAGAAATGAGAACAGATCTCCCAGCTCGCCACACAGCCTATTACTGTTTCGACACTAACAAGTCCTGCCGGTCTTTCTCCTACACTGGCCCCAGGGTGGCCTGTCCTCGGCCTTAAACATTGTTAGAGCAGCTTCTCACACATGACCCAACAACACACAGCACTCCAGTGTGCGACCCTCTCTCTACCCAGAGACCCTCCTTTCGCCCAGAGATCCCCCCTTCTGCCCAGAGACCCTCCATCTTTTCAATGGTGTATATGTCTCATTTCTTTACCACTGACATTTAAGTTATTTCCTATTTTATTATACTAAAAGTAGCATCTCATGAAACATTCAGAGCATAAAGATCTTTCCATATTTATAACTGCTACAGATTGAACTGTGTGCCCCCCCATTCCCATGGGGAAGCCCTAACCCCCCCCAATGTGATGAGCTGGAGATGAAGCCCTTTAAGGAGGTAGCTAAGGTTAGCTGAGGTCATCAGGGTGGGGCCTGGCTCCGTAGGCTGGTGCCTCAGAAGAAGAGGAAGGGATAGCAGACAGCTCTCTCCTCCCACCATCTGAGAACACAGTGACCAGGTGGCCGTCTGCAAGCCAGGAAGTGGGGTTCAGCAGAAACCAACCCTGATGGCACCTTGATCTTGGACTTCCAGCCTCCAAAATCATGAGAAATACATTTCTTTCATGGAAGCCACACAGCCTGTGGTGTTCTGTCAGGGCAGCCTAAGACCATGGCGGTTTCTTTAGGGTGGATCTCAGGAAGGAATAAAGTCACCGAGACCTACAGCTGCATATTTTCAACCTCTAGGTTCACGATGCAAACTGCCTCCTGGAACCCTGCCTCACGTCATGCGCAACAGTGACTAGGAGCCAGGCGTGCTGCCCTCGTTCACACTTTCAGGAAAAACCCGCTGTGGTCCGAGGGCGAGCCCATCATGGGGCGGTGCTTCCCAGTCGTGGAGACAGGAGAGCACTTGTGCTGAGGGCCTGTGGCTGTTTCAAAGACCTCAGAGTTACAACGCAATAGGCTGCTCACGGAACTAAGCGCTGGGCACATTTACAACACGTGTAACACAGAATTCCGTGCTCACCCCATCATGGCGACACCTCAACTACAGCAGCACAGACACTGCCCTTCCCTCCTCATCCTTGGAGGACAGCCTGAGCCGTCGCACGTCAGATGGTATAGGAGCGGCGGGCACTGACAGCCAGGTGGGGACCAATACCTTGCACCGGGCTGGCCAGTTGGAGGTGGTGCCCGACCAGCTGCATGCACTCAGCATCCATGAACTCGTACGCTGACAGGATCTCGCCCAGCATCCCCTTGCAGCTGCTGAATGTCTGCAAAACCTCTGCAAAGCCTGGACAGCCTGCAACAGGGCACAGCATTCAGGCACACACCAGCCCAAAGCCAGGCCCAGACCCTCCCAGGTCACCGACCCAACTTTTGAAGCAGCCACCGACCCGACTCCCATGGGAGTGGGAGAAGCACTGTCCAGGGACACACCCATGCTCAGTCCACAAGTACACCATGGGCATCAGAGGTTAAGGCACACGGCACTCTCTGGGCAGTGCCCCCGGTGCCTGGGAAGGCGGTGGGAGGTCAGACGAGACCGGGGACGGATGCACAAAGGCCCAGAAAGAGGGCCGCCCTTAAATGGCTTCATCGCATTTCTCTCACGAGCAGTGCTCAGGTTTCCCCTGGTGCTCGTAAGTCATTCAAGACACACGTACTGAACACCGTGAGGTCGCTTTGGCACCCCAGTGCAGGGATGTGTGGGCAGGTGGGAAGGGCCCGGGACCCTGTGGGGGGGCCACACACGCGGCCTTTCAGGCTCAGGGGTCACAATCCTTGACTGTTCCAGCTGGGAAAGGCGCTGACTAGCTGGATTAGCAAGTCTAGAGCCTGCGGAAACCTCTAGAAGACTGCTGGTTTGCATGACTCCTGAGGAAAGGAGGAGAATCTACGATGCACCAACCCAATCGAACGAAGACAGGAGGTGGGAGAGAAGTAGGTCAAACTCATTTTTAAAGTTAGGGGAAGCAGAGACCCTGAACCGTGGCCAGGAGGGTTGTGGTCACGAGGGCTCCCGTAACAGAAATGCACGCGAGAGAGAGCGGGACAGCCTCGTGGCTGCACACTGATTCACCTGCAGTAACGAAGACTGGTGTCCCTGATTTTATGCCAAATGACACCATTTCCCTTAGAATCTCAAGTACAAACTACTTCAATGACAAACTGGGGTGAAAGAGATGAACGAAACGCCATTTTGTTACAGAATAAAGTGTACTCTGCCCAGAGCCGGGAAGGCTTGATTCCAGACCAAGGCCTGGTCCTGGATCCCTTTGGAAACAGCGAGAAGCTGAGAGAAATGGGCAGGGCCATCCTGTGGGCAGGGCCTTCCCCTTCCGGCCCCCCATCCCCGGCCCCCGGCACCAATGTCAGGGCAGCCAGAAGCACCAGGCTCCCAGCAGTCTCCAGAAGAGCAGGCGACACACCACCTACCGAGGAAGGCCACATTCACGGCCTTGGGCTTGGGCGGACACAAGATGGACACGGCGGTAATGACCCCCAGGGTGCCCTCCGACCCAATGAACAGCTGCTTCAGGTCATAGCCCGTGTTGTCCTTCCGCAGGGAGGTGAGGCCGCCCAGGATGGTGCCATCGGCCAGCACCTGGGGAGGGAGACACGGGCCTTTATGCATCGGCGGCGAGTGGGTGCCCCGGCTCAGGGGAGGCCGACCAGCCTAGGGCACCTGAGGAAGCAGAGCCAACCAGGAGGCCCCCACCTCACCCCAGTTTGGTCCAGGATTGCAGCAGGCCCCAAGGTAGGGGCCTGAAGTCACCCAGTCAGGCTGACAGGACTGTCCTCCCCAGAAGGAGTGAAGTTACCCCCCCGCCCAGCCCCACCACCCACAACCAGGAGGCTCAGGGCCCAGTTCTCAAGGGAAGCTAGGGGTGAAGCAGGGCCCACCTGGGGGTGGAGCAGGGCACACCTGGGGTGAGCAGGGTACACCTGGGGGTGGAGCAGGGCTCCTCGTAAGTATGACAAGTGACTTACAATAAAAATAACGTGCAGCCGGCCAGAACACAAAGTTATTGGACTCAGTGATTTAGTGGATGGAAGTGCAACGTGCAGCTTTGTGTTTGTTCTGCCCGTGGGTAACGGGACAGAAGGCTCCGCATTTCAGCACGCCGCAGGTGCGCTACACGGGCTGTGAGAGTTCAGGGAAATGGACTCAAACGCCCTCCAGGGCGGCGAGCGATGGAATAACTAAAGGCCAACCGACCCTCGCTCCTTCTCTGCACAGAGACGGCCTGCAAGTTGGCCCCGGTGGAATGTCACCTGGTCACACGAACCTGCTCACACCCAGAGCACCTCACGTGGACGGGGAGGCCACGGGCGTACCATCAGTCTCTCAGGAAGCCAGGGCATGGCCCCGAGTGGGCGCTGTGTGCAACCCGCACGGCCCAGCAGGAACGATGGAAACCTGGGTCTCCAAAGCAACACATGGCCCTGCCCGCCAAGGTGGCCTCATGCCCCTGCACTGCACCCATGGTGCACACCACACCACCCAGTGTCCATGTAGTCATGGGCCTCCACAGGCGGAATGAGACCTAAGACCCCTCCCTGCCCGAGGGCACACGGCCTGGACCTGACACGCAGGGGCCTCACGAGTGCACTGACTTCTGGGAAAAGGCTGGGAGAGTCAGTGCCATGGCACTGTGATGGGGGCAGCAGGGGCACCCAGCTCACCACTTCCAGGCCCAGGACGGTCCCGTGCAGCGAGCCGTATCTCAGAAACCGCAGGCCGCCCGCATTGGTCGCCAGGTTCCCCCCGATGTGGCAGCTGCCCTTAGCCCCTAAGTCCAGGGGCATGATGAAGTCCCGCTGCTCCACGTGCAGGCTCAGCTCCTCCAGGACACACCCCGCCTGGCAAACCAGGATCCCTGCCGAGCAACCAAGCCACCGCGGTGCCCTTGGCTCAGGGCAAGGGAGACTCACATGGGGGCCCTGTGGAGTGAACTACCCTGGGACCCAGGCCCAGAGAAAAGCGTGTGCCCTGTGCCTCCCCCAGAAGTTATCTCTGTGAGCACCGTGAAAAAGAGGAAAAACTGGTAAGGTGAAAAGAGAAGAAACACACACGCACTTGTAGAAGGGAGCAGAAAAGGGACGGCTATAAGGCAGTGGTCTCAACTGGGGTGATCCCGCCTCCAGGGGACAGGTGACAAGTCTGGAGACATTTTTGATTGGGGGATGCTGCTGGCATCAAGTGGGTGGAGCCCAGGGACGCTGCTCAACAGTGCCCAGGTGCCCCCACACAGAGAGTGACCCGACCCCAAGATCCCGTCCGAGGGGCAAAGACCACAACGGTGCGAGGCCTGAGCAGGAAGTCCCTTTACACACGTGTGACCTCACACCCCAGAAAAGGCCCTCATGGCCCAAAAACGTCAGAGTCGGAATGGGCCACAGTGACAACCCATCCTTCTTCACCTCAAGCCCACTGTCACTAGGTGACCAACTAAACAATACCCCATGTGGACACACCCAGAGGGCCAGGCGCAGATGGAGCTGTGCCTGGAGCTGCAGCCACTGGTCCTTTCCTTCCGGAGCCCAGGTTCCCCACCGCCCAGAGGCAGCCCAGCCTCACCAGACACGTCGTGGAAGCTGATGACCTGGTTCATGAGGGCAGTGGACAGGATGATCTCGTCAAAGACAGGGACGCTGCCGCCCACCATGCCCGTGTTGCCTCCCTGTGGGTTCACAGCCAGGTTCCTCTCATGGCAGTACCTGGGACAAGCACAGGTGGGGTGTCAGGCCCCTCTGCCCCGTGCCCACACCACTGTTCCTGCGGACACGCTCCAGACCAATGCCTGGCTTGAGGGCAGTAATCAAGGGCCCTGAGGGGTAAGAATTTGGAGAAATGGTGTGCCTGCCCCAGGCAGGCAGCCTGCGCACATGCACCAGGTAAACCCACCCTGCCAGGTGCGAGCCTCCAGCAATGGATTCTGACAGAGCAAGTGCATATGTGCCCGAATTCACCTGCCAGGGAGCTGAAGCATGGTTCAATATAAAGTAAAACTTGGGACTACGGGTGTGGTCTGAGGCGGACACCTTTCATGCATCAAAAACTGTGCCACTTGATACAATGTGATAACACTTAAAACACTACAATGTCATAGATACAATGTGGTAACATTTAAAACCACCTTCATGCAGAAAAGATACTAACATAACAAGCCAAAATATCCTTATCATCAGTCCTTATCTTTGGAGGTGAAATTACTGGTTGCTTTTGCTTTTTTTTCTGTGTGGTTTTCTATGTTTCCCAGTTTTTCTATAATAAACATGATAGTTTACTGATGTAAAAAATCAAAGAATGCGTATTTGAAGATAAGGTCTATTTCCTTCCCTGACATGCCCTACAAGTCTGTAGCCACTCCCACGCCAGGCTGGGCCATGTACCCCGAGGTCCTGAGGTTCCAGGCCCGGCCCTGAACAGGCTACCAGCTTTGTGGAGTCTGTGCCTTAGCATCTTTGTGAGCAAACTACTGACAAACGACAGAGAGGCATGGGCAGGCAGGCAGCTGGGGGGCTCCTTACCTGAGGATGCGAGATACCTCCTCCGATGTCCGGGGCCTCAACAGCACCTTGCTACAGCCTGTGACAGAAAAGAGTGCATCATACACGTGCAGGGGACCACCTGGGTCTATGCTCCCTCCAGGAAGAAGAATGTTCTTCACCAGCACTTTCTCCTTCCTTGGTGAAGTGACCTCGGTCAGTCATCAGTACACCCACAAACCCCAAGGACACGATGGGTCACGTCTGCACTGAGGGGCCGTGAAGGTGGCTGGGATGCCCTGGGCGGGTGGCTCTGCCTGGCTTTTGCACTGCACGTTACTAAGTATCTCGTGGGGAGACGCCGTAGATATCCTGTTGCTCCTCCCAAGTTCACCCATGAATTTAGCATCTGTTGGTTCTCCTTCCTGAAGCAGTTCTTAGGATGGCTGCCAAATGGTGATTTTTCTGAAGCCATCCATCCACCTATATTTATTAGCTGAACTTCTACTGTAAGGAGGGGCCTTCCTTCTCTCTCGTGTATTTATTTATTTAGCTCTTGAATCATCAGTGTGGGCTCATGGGTTCTTCTCTTATTCACAGGGTTACAATTCTTCGCTGTCATGATTTATGTGATGCCCAGAGATGGTCTGTGGGAGCTCCTCTAAGCTAGTCCATCAGCACTCCTAACCACTGCCTCACCAAGACGATCAAGTTTCTTTCCGCCCTCTATCTTGTTGAAAGTACTTTGAATAGATGAGAGGAGGCAGTAGAAAGGCAGGCACGTGCTCCTCCTATGTCACTGACTCTTCATGGAGCTTTGAGCTCAGGCAGCTGGCAGCTGGTGCACAGACATGTGCCAGAGGCGACAGTGGATGGGTGTGATGAGAGGAGAGGGAACTAGGGGGTGGCCAGACCAGCAGTCCTGAGTCTTGCCCTAGGGAGCTGCAGTGGGGAGAACGGGCCCCTGAAAACATATGCCCATATCCTACCCCTCAGACCCTGTGAACGTGAACTTATTGGGATTAAAGGGTCTTTACAGGTGTGAGTTCAGGACGTAGAGATGACATCATCCTGGATGAGGGTGGCCCTAAGTCCAATGACAGTTGTCCTTATAAGAGAAAGGAGAGGGAGAGTGGAGACACAGGCACACAAGGGGATGCGGACAAAAAAAGGACTCCACGGAAGTCACCTCAGGGTGATCTGAGGGTAAAGCCCCAGCTGGGCAGGTCACAGGGTCGTCCCGCCCAGGCCTATGACTTCTTTACTGAAAGGTTATCTTGGCTTTAAGCAGCCCTGCCCATCATTTCTGTGCATCTAGGTTCACACGCCTTGAAATACCTCCTTCAGACCCTCCTCGTAAAGTGAGAACAGTCTTAACTCCCCTGTGCTCCATCCCGCCTGCTTTCTCCTCGTGTCATCTTCCTTCTGTTCCCTCCGTAACCTCAAACGCATAAAAGAAGCTGCAAAGCTGCTATTCTTGGGAGCATTTGAGATCTTGATCCCGGCACGTGCCGTCAGTTTGGCTCAAACAAACTCCTACAAAAATTCTCTCCAGAACTGGCATTTCCTACGTCGACAGGGAAAAAACCATGGGATGGATGACAGAGGCAGACTGCAGTTATGCTGTCAGAAACCAAGGGAGCCACCAGAGGCTGAAGCTGGGAGAGGTAGGCAGGGTCCTCTCCTGGCGCCCGGGAGGGAGCGCAACCCTTCAGGAACCTTGATCTCAGACTTCTCACATCCAGAACTGACAGAGATTCCATTTCTGTTGTTCTGAGCCCCCTGATTGTGATTCTCTGTATCAGTGAGCCCAGGAACCGAACCAGGAGGTGAGAGGAAGTAGTTAAAACACAGGCCCGTCGCAGCAGCCAGAGGACTGTCTCGTCCTTTAATTAACAACTGTCGTGCACCACCAATAAACTTCTATAAATTCTGTCCTCAGCGCATTTCAAAGTCACCAGCAGGCAGCATTCCCTCGGCATAAGGAAGGCGCATGGGACAGTCACTCCAGCTGCTCCCCCCAACCTGCGTCGTCCTTGCCCGGCTCACAGCTGATGCTCAAAGTCACCCCCTGAAGCACGAGGAATGAACAGACCCTGGCTCACCTCGCACGGTTCTCAGCCAGTCCACGTTTGAAGCCTCCAGCTCCTCAGGGTCTGTGATGACCCTGCCGGGGACCATGCGCTCAAAGGCGGCCAGGTCTTCCTCAGACACCACGGAGAAGGGCAGCCGCTGCACAGGGTAGCGCTTGTGGGTCAGCATCACCTCGGGGGCCCGGGAGGACGTGGAGGAGCTGTGTCTGCAAACCAGGGGGCCGGTGCCCACGATCCCCCAAAGGGGGGCCCTGGACATCCCCGCCCATGTCTTCTGCCGCACAGAGGCTCCAGGGGTGTAGGCCGCCCGCCACCTGAAGAGCCACACAGGCCACCTGGACACCACGTGGGGCACCATTGCCCCTGCCCTAGAAAGCAAACGATGGCACCTGTAACCCTGGAATACTAGGAGCGATGAAAAGGAAGTAACTGCAGGGCACAGAGCCCTACATGGCCCAGGTGGCCCAGGTCAGGGAAGGTCGTGAGGACGGTGGGGACGTGGGGACAGGACCGCTCTGGAGAGAGGCGGTCTGAGGAGCCAGGAGGCAGGCATGGGAAGCTCTGCCCCAGCTCCCACCTGGGCGTGGCCCCATGCAGGGTTCGCCAGAGAAGTCACCATCCTGGGTGTTACAGCTTCACCTTGACAAGTATCTCCTCTCAGCCCTCTTCCTTCAGAACCAAGCCAGGACACAGGCTCACAAGGAAAGGGGCGATGCCACTGAATTGTAGCCTTCAAAATGGCTAAAACGGGGGGCCACCACGCGGCTCAGGCGGTTGGAGCTCCATGCTCCTAACTCTGAAGGCTGCCGGTTCGATTCCCACATGGGCCGGTGGGCTCTCAACCACAAGGTTGCCAGTTCGACTCCCCCAAGGGATGGTGGGCTGCGCCCCCTGCAACTAACAAAGGGCAACTGGACCTGGAGCTGAGCTGCGCCCTCCACAACTAAGACTGAAAGGACAACTTAACTTGGAAAAAAAAGTCCTGGAAGTACACACTGTTCCCCAATAAAAAGTCCTGTTTCCCTTCCCCAATAAAACCTTTTTTAAAAAATGGCTAAAACGGTGCATTTTATGTTTCACGTCTATGTCACCACAACTTCAAAAAGTGTGGAATGGAAAAGGGGGGGCGAAGAAGGCCGTTTTTCTGGCTGCCCAGGTGGTAGAGGCGGGTTCGCACGACGACCCGCCCCGCACAGCCCGAGGCGACAGCTGACAGGTGGACACGTCCCCTCACCTGGCGCAGCGCGACCTCGGGAACGCGCGCGAGCGTCCGCCCTTGCGCAGCACCTGCCGCGCTGGGGGCGGGGGAGGGGAGGACCAGCTGCACCACAAACCGGCCGCTCGCGTCCGGAGGGGCGCAGGGCGGAACGCGCGCTCAGGCCAGGACCCCGCCCGGACGCCCAACCCGGAGCTGGAATTCGGGACTGCGCACGTCAGCCCACGAGCGACGAGGGTCAGGCAGGCCGAGACCACCCGGGCCCAGGAGGAGCCCCCCCGCTGGGAGGACGCAGAGCGCGCGTCCGGCTCGTCCCCGCGACGAACTCCGGGCGCGCGCACTGCCTGCGTATCACGTGACGGGACGCAGCCAGGGCACGGTCGGAGCCGCCGGCAGCGCCCGCGCTCGCTACCCTCCCGGATCAAGCCCGCGGCCACCGCCCAGACCTGCAGCCCGCGGCCCCTTCGCTCAGACCCCCGGCGGCCGCGCGCACGCACTCACGTCCGCGTCCCCGTCCCGGCCTCAGCGGCCGCCGCAGGCCTCGAGCCACTCAGAACCGGAGTGGGCGGGGCGGACAGGCTGAGTCTGCGCACTGGCGCCCCGGGCCCCACCTCCCTGGCCCCGCCCCGCACTTCCGGGCCCCGCCCCTCAGGCCACTGGCCCGGCTTGCAACCCCGTAGCAGGCCTCGTGCGCCCAGGCGCGCCGCACGGTTCACGGTCCACTGCGGGGACAGCCGGCCATGACCCGTTCCGCCCTGCAGGGGTCTCAGCACACCCTCGCACCCCCTCCCCGAGCGTCGGCCCCACCGGGGTCCAACCCGACGGGCCTGAAAGGGTAACGGCCCACTCCCTCCTACTGCGGGCCTAGAGGTCTCTGGCTACTCCCCCAGGGGATTCGCTCCCCCAGGGGTTCCTGCCCCCCAGGGGCTTCTGTCCCCGTAGGGGGTCTCTGGTCCCCCAGGAGACTGGCTCTCAGAGCACCGGTGCGCTGGTCTCCGCTCCTGCCAAAGGGCAGACAGCCCTGCAGGTTGGTGTGCTTTGAAGGCAGTACCCCAGGAAGCTCCCAGAGCTGAGAACGGCCACAAAGGCCGTGGCAGGAAATCCAGCCAGAGGACCTCAGAGGGGCGGGGTGGGGAGGGGGCAATGCTGGGCTGTGGGGAGGCCAGAAGCTCGCAGCAGCAGTCAGCCCTCAGGACCTGGCTTCTCCAGCCCCTCCAGGTTTCTGTCTGCCCCGTTAGGCTCCACCCTCAGCCCCAGCGTGCGCTTGGCCTCTGCCCCCTAGGGCACGTGGGAGGGACAAGGTCAGGGGACGAAGGAAACGTGGCCTAATGGAGGTTCCTGTGACATCACTGCAGTGACGGCCCTCACCCCGTGGCCCTGGTGCCAGTTCCTGGCCTTGTCCCATTCCCTCGGGGTGTCGCAGGCATCTCAGTCCCGGCTCCATGGGGCACCAGGGCCAGGCAGGTACCACCCGCTGCCATGGGCTGAATCCCACCCCGCAGAGCACCCTCCCAAAGCCAGCCCTCCTCGGAGCTCGCACTCCCGCTCAGCGCCCCTCCCGCAAGAGGCCAGATGCAGAAACGGCAGCTTCCTGCCTTGGCCATGGTGTAGGGTTGGTAGCTGCTTCTGCAGTCACTTTACCTCAGCCCTCTGGTACCCAGAATTGTCAGTGACACTGCTTCCACCTTTCTGACACAGTACCTGGAACTGGAGCAGGGGTCACCTCCCTCTGTCTGGCTCCATGAGTCCTACTGAGGCATGGCCAGTGCTCGTATGCTCACCCGGTTCCGTGTGTCCTCAGCAAAGCAGACATGAGGGGTAGTCTGACGGACGTTCCAGTAACGAGGGCCTCTGGGCCCCATGACTACAGAGAGCAAGAGCGTCCACGCAGCCCTGAAGCAGACTGAAGGTGCACTGGTGGCTTTGCCAAGAACAAATGGGTCCTTGTCAGGCCACTGGCTGACTGCCAATTTCCTCTGGTAACGGCACCAGCCGGAATCGTCACCAGGCCAGTCCTCAGTACACTGTCTTCACGCAGGTGAACTGGGGGTGTTTGGTACACCCCACCGCGCCTCCCTGTCAAGGATGCAGTTTGCCTTTGCATCACGGTTCTGGGAGGAGGCGGGGAGAGGACAAACCAGACTTCCACACGGCCTCTCCTGCCTTAATGAGCCCTGCCCCACGGGTCAGTCACTGTGGGAATTGTGCCAGTTGTCAGGCCTATTCAGTGACACAGGCTGGCACCGGGAAGACAACCAGACAAATGTCACTTCCCACCCGACCGCCGTAAGCCCTCGCTATCTAGTAGACCAGCGGCATCGTGCACCTGTGGGGATTAGTTGCAATTCAGAACCAGTGAAGCTGACTACCCCCACCCCAAAACAGCTGGCGTTTCCTTTCGCAGGCAGTCCCCCACACAATTGGCCGCAGGTGCCCTGTGCTGGACTCCAGGTCCGTGAGTGGTTTTCATGTGGAAAATGGGTGAGGCTGAGCTGCTCCATTGTGGTGACCTCGTTGGGTTTCTGGACCCTGATCATTAACACTCTTAAGGAAACGTCCTGAAAACTATTTAGATCCTAAAGGGGTCTTGACAGCCATGCCGGTCTTGGAAGGCACTTGAGGCCTCCATAAAGCGACCCCAGCGCTCTCATCTATGTACGTCTTTCTTGTGAGCTTGGGAACCAACTTCTGACACTACGACACAGCTGAGGACCACAGCTGGCCACTGAGCAAGGTGAGGCCCAGGGCCCCAGGCAGACCCACGGCTTCCTGCAGCTCACCGCACATCCTCTTCACAATTCACCCCAGGATACGCTGACCACCGCTGGCTGCAACGCTGGAGTTTTCGCATCCCCCAAACGATGCATTCTCTAACATTTGTTCCAAAAAATACTTTATTTATTAAACAATATATCCATAATCTATAACATGATCCAAAAATACAGATATACATCTTTACATTATTTAATAAAAAGATTTACAATATTATCTTTACTTTACAAAGGGAACATAGATAATTCCTTGAAAATAAAATGTAACATTCATGTTAAAGCTGCATCATCTTTTTGGATGAAATGTGGTAAGGGTGACCACCACAAAATACATACGTAGGAAGAAACTTCATAGGACTGTCTCCTGAATGAGGACATTTTTCTTGGACTTCCCATTTTAAAATTCCTCTCAGGACAGGAATTGCTATTCACTAAAAATTGAGGAAACCTTAGCTCTGCAATGACCAGAGATGTCCAGCGATGGGGCAGGCCTTGGCTGTGGCACGTGGGGAAGCTGCTCTGTGGACGTTATTGCTTGAAGCAGCCTCTGCCAAGGGACAGGGCAGGAGGCCCAGTGCAGTGTAGCCGTCTGCAACGGCTCTGACACACAGCTGGACTTGTCCCCATGCTTCCTAGAACACCCCACTGTTACAGGTGCACACGGCTATGTTGGGCGTTTGCTGCCCGGGGCAGACCAGAAGCCACTGGCTCTCCTGGCCCTGGCCTGTATCAGTCTCACATCCACCTGCCCGGGGACCCCAGCCTGCACAGTGGGGACAGTCACCTGCCCGGGGACCCCAGCCTGCACAGTGGGGATGGTCACCTGCCCGGGGACCCCAGCCTGCATTGTCGGGGCAGTCACTCAGGCCTCTGCCCAGCCAACAGCTCCACTAGCACAGCCACAGATGCAGGAGGCTCAGCTAACGAACTGTTTCTATTAGTGCAGCATATGTCCTCCAGGTGGAGAACTGGAGGCTGATGACATACACTCAGGACAAGGAAAATGGTTCTGCTTGTCCTTGGAACATGACACTTCTTCTCTTACAAGTAAAGCCCACAGACGCAGAGGGCCGGCAGCCTGGGCTCAGACGATTGCCAGGGGAACCGCTGGGCCGACACTGACCCCCTCAACCCCCAGGATTGAGGGGTTCCCCCCCAGGATGAGGCTGGGTCCACAACCGCCCCAGGATCAGGTGTGAGGCCTGGCAGACGGGGGTCTGGCCTGAATCACACCCCCTGGACAGGGCGGCCAGACCATGTGGAACAACGCTTGGGTGGTGCAAGCAGTATGGGCTGAAGCCAGGCCAGGTGGCACATTTTCTCCCTGCCAGACAACCCTCAAGTCGTCCTGACTCCTAGAGGGTATTAATGGTCGGGAAGGTGTGCGATCATCATGCAAACATCGTCCGAGGGGAACTTCGATTCTGCTCATGGTTTCTGTCTCCTTCAGAGCTGCACGCGTGTGATTTTGGTGATACCATTCTAACTGCCAAAAGTACACACTATTAACAGACAAGCACAGAAACTTAAAAAAGGTCGACACATGGGATGTTACAGTGGCAAGCAGGATGACATCGAACTTTAAACAAAAGCCTAAGACACATAAGTCGGCCATCTTTCCTGAGAAATGAACGAGGCCTCAGGTGACCAGGGGACGACGATCAGCTAACCGTCCACCAACCCACATCTATAAACACCACTGTTTTTCCATGGAGACCATGGGTGTGACGTTTTCACAGATGAAGTGCAAACATTAAATCAGTTTCTACAGAATCATCACAAACTTACTATACTTACCTATCCTCTCCATAAAAACTGGTTAAAGAGGGAAGAAAACATTTTTCCACAATTAATTCCCCACAATCTCTTTACACCTGTGTTAACATAAACTAAGTTACTAAATACCAGCAGCGTGCCTTGTTTCCGGCGTGGCTGAGACCGGGTGTGCTGGCGGGTGCTCGTTCTGAGGCCGCCCCCATCCCTCCTTCCTGAGCAGCAAGAAGGCAGCGGTTATGAAAACGCTCGTCAGGCCTGGGGACCCACCGGGGACAGGCCATAGCGACTGCTGAGCCCCTACCCTAACCATCCAGCCCAAGACTGGAAGGGTCCCACATGCTGAACTAAGCCCCCCGCAGTTATCTGGGAACAAGTTCCACTCCCTGGGCTCACTCCAGAAAGGACAGCAGTCCAGACACGTCCACTGCGGACTAAGACCTGCTGAGAACCACAGACACATGTTCCAGCTGGACCCTGGCTGCCCTCTGACATCCCGCTGTCATTGCCGAACATTAACTCATTTGCGGGGCAGTGTGTCCCAGATACAGCTTCACGAGCTCCTCTCTGCCTTATTTCCTCTCCTGGGTGAAAGATGAGGAAGTAGGAGGGAAGGATATAGTAAACGAGCCCATCAGAAGGAAGCAGGTGGCTCATTCCTCACAAAGAGAACGCGATTCTTCTGGGCGTTTCACATCTCGATTCCACGCTGCACCAGGACATGAGGACAGACAGTTCCCGTCTTTCTTCAGGAATCCTGACTTCTCCAAATCATGGGGCTTCGCAGAGTCCAGGGGCGCTCCTGACAGTCACGTCAGAGGTACCATCACAAGTGAATCCTAACACCCCAAATGTATGTAATGTCCCCCAACTATTATCAAAAAGACAGCTCAGAATCAGCTTGGTGAATGCTGATTAGACAGGAGGTACACTCTGGTTCCTCAACTTCATTGCAGAACTGCGACTGCGGCACAAGAAACACACAAATCACGTCACATCACTGCTGCCCGCCCAGTGTAAGCTGCTGACCCAGTGCAAACACAAACAGCTTTAAGATTGTCTCTGAGCAGCCTGGACCCACTATCTTCATGCTATTACAACCACTTCATCTTCACAGTAAAAGTGTCTGGAATCCCAGAGAGACAGAGCCATCAGCCCATCTGTCACGCCGGCTCTTATTGGAGCTGGTCATGTTACCAACGGCCGTCTGCCACTCCAGAGTGTTCACCTAGGAGGCAAAACCCTCAGGGAGGGAAACAGTCCAGACGGCAAAGGCAGTCACTGCGAGGCAGAGCTGAGGTTGGAGGGTGCCCACCGGCACCGCCTCTCGGTGAGGACAGACGTGCTTACAGTGGTGCTGGGCTCTCAGGGAGCAGCCCAGGGAATACAGACCACGCGAGGCTCACACCTCTAGCTGCAAAGTGATGGCAGTATATGCACCCAGCACTCCCCACGCACATACCCATGGAGTCCCTCGAACTCCTCGTGGCACTGCTGTGCTCAGTGCAGGGGTCTGTACGAAAAGTCACAACAATAAAGTCACTGTGGCAAGTCCCAATGAGATTGCTCCTCTGTGCAAACAGGGCTCAGGTGGGTTCTTGTTTGTTTTAGGAAGTATCCAGAATTACAACTGGCCATCGAGTTATTAAATGTCATTCGAAACAAGGTAGTTTTAAAATGAAGATAAAATATTGCAACGTGAATGAAGGAGTGTGTTAACTTGCTCTTCTGGCCCAGGCGTCGACCTCTTCCTTACTTCTTCTTCCTCCTTTCCTGAACGCATCGGGGACAGAACCTGTGACAAGAAAGGCACAGCAATCGGCCCTTTGTACCACTCCTGCCAGCACTCGGGAGGCCCAGAGCCCATGTCCCCAGGTCTCCCAGAACAGCTGGACACTGGTGAGACAGCACCAGAAAAGACGCACAAACACACAGCATGCTGCTCTCCTATTGGGAAAAGCTCCTGAACACACTGCACGTCTAGCTCATCTGCTTTGAAGTTGAGAAATACAAATCAATCAGCGCAACTACTTTCCTCCTGATCAAGGTAAGAGCTCTTCCCTGTGCCATAACAGGGTCAGCAGTGATCAAACTGGAGACAGCCCCACGGTGCAGGCTGGGGAGGGCGTGCATGCTGCACCAGGCAGCCCCACAGACTCCAGGCCCGCTCTGCAGGTCTGACTGGCCAGGAAGCTGCACGCTAACATGTGCTCCCTGGTGGCCCCAGAGCCTTCGATCAAGGGTTCTCTCAGGCACTCCTGGCCCATGGCAGCCAGTGACAAGGGGACATGCCATGCTGCTTTCCCCTTCAGCCCTCCTGAGCTCCCTAGAAGGAGGCAGCTGATGCGGGAGTGACTGAGCTCGTCCCTGCCCCCTGCCTATCCCAGCCGAACCCCAGAGAAAAGCAACACTCTCCCAGCATCACACTCCCGCACGGCGAGAACATGGCAGTGAGCTTCCATCTCAGGGACAGGGAAGAAGCCTGTGCACTCGCTGATCTCTAAAAAGACCACAAAGAAACCAGGAGTAACACAGCCAGGAGGGGGCCCCAGCCTGCCTCCCCGGCTCCATCTAACCTGCCTGTTCCGCCGCATGGCGGCTGGGCTGACACAGCCCCACCTCTCCTCCGAGGCAAAGTTATTTTCCAATGCCCGCTAGGCTCCACCAGCCGAAGTCCCGCAAACAACCCACAGCCAGCATGTCCAAAATCAAACTCAAATCAAACCTCTCTGCCTCGTGTCCATCCCGCCGACGCAGGAGCCCTCCATCACTGATGGAGCAGGCCGCCCAGCTCCGCAGCTCTGCTCACGGCCAGGGCCCCGCTCACGGCCCCATCATGGTCCCGTCACCCGTGCCACTGAGCACTGTCGGGGCCTGCTGTGTCACTCACTTCTTAGATGCCCCGCACGTCCCGGTGCAAGACATGGGGGCGCCCGCCCTGCTGCTGTCCGCTGAGGACCAGGCTAACGCAGACTGCCCTTTGGGTGTCTGATCCCTGTCCGCACACAGGCAGAGGCATCCCACACACACAGACAAGGATGGCAACACATCTAGTTTTTCAGTTTAGAACATATATCCATTTTTAACACAAGTAAACAAACCAGGTTTTTATTTCAGTGAAATTGTAGCAACAACTGAATCCAAGATGCAGAACAGGAGGCGCTGGCGCCTGAGCGACAGTGTGCCCGCCTCAGTCCCACCTTCATGCTGTGCTGCTAAGCGCCCCTGGAAGCTTCCCCAGGGGAAAAGAACCCCCCATGTCTCATTTGTACATAGGGTTATCTGGACCTCATTCAAAAGCCCAGAAAGGCCCTTCTTCACAACAACAGAAACGTAAGTATTATGCAAATATAATAAGACACACACCCCAGTGAGGTGGGCAGCAGAAGTCCCTCTGCCCGGTAGGCCTGGGGACCCAGGACCAATGTGTGACAATGGCCTGGTCCCCACAGCCACACCAAGAGTGCCGGGGGTCGTAGCCGCCCACCAGTTCTTGAGGGAAGCCAACGCAGGCAGGATGCCCGGTGGGCAGGAGGAGACAGAACCACGCCCCGTACTAACCATTTTCCTTTGGGTTTCGTGGTCAGGTCCACACAGGCGAAGTGAAACCACTCGATGGGACACTGCAAAACAGAGGGGACAGCCGGCAGTCAGCGCTCTGCGGTTCTGTGTGCTAGACCCAGAAACAGACAACCACCCACCCCCCACCTGGCACAAGACCCCGCCCGAGGGCCCACAGTGGACGCCAGTGTCCAGGACCCCCTTCTCAACACCCCGTGTTCTGCGGCAGCACCCGCCTCGCCGTGCCCGACACTCACGTCCGGATTGTCACAGCCTATCATCTCCCCATAGGACACCTGGTGGCACAGGCAGTAGGTGGGCTCGTTCGGGTCCACGGGCATGTCCAGCACGTCAGAGGGATGCACAGACAGGATGGTGTCGTTGAACTCAGACCTGGGGGGAGATGGCCGCAGTGAGCAGATGGGTGGGGACGCGCCACCTCCCACAGTGCCAGATAAGGGCAGAGAGGCAGCGACGCCGACAGGCTGCAAAGGGAAAACCACTCACCTCACAGCATGGAGTCCAGGCCCACTCTGGGGACATGCATCCATCCCGTCTTGGTCCCTTCACCTGGACAGGACCTGCTCCCAGGGCTCCCTCCCCCAGCCCCAGGTTGACCCCCCTTGGCCTCCTGGGGGCCCTCTCCCCCTCTGGAACATATCACCACCAGCGACGCCCGAGAACCTTGGCTGGATCCCACCCAAGACGGGTCCAGGTGTCTGACTGGCCCTGCCTTCACCAGCTCTCTCCTGGTCCCTCCCATGAGAAAGGCTGGCATGTTCCCACCACACATCCGCACGGGCACCTTCATTCAGCCCAAAACCCACAGAACCCAGCAGCTCCCCTCACGTTCCCGAGCCCACCACTGCCCACCCATCACCGGGGACACTTCTGACTGCAACCACCCCCCCTGCCACCCCAATGAAGCAAGTCTGTCGCCATGCACCTCTCAGCTCCCCTTGGGGTCTCTAACCAGTGGCGAAGCCAGGATCCCACCGTGCCTACATGCCCCTCCGGGCTGCAAACAGGAGGGACAGTGGCAATGGACCTCCACCTGTTAAAGGGAAGAGACTGGGGCATCGACTTTTTATGTGTTTCAGTAGTTTTCAAATAAAGCTGCAAGCCACCATAGACAGTACAGTGCTATCAGTACAGAGAGGAAATCTTCTGACCATCCCCCCAAATCAAGAACACACGTGGTAAAGGGAAAGTGAGCCACCATGGCAGGCAGGACAACTCAAACATCATGACAAGAGTAACATGAGGAGAGTCTGCTTCCCAAGGGAATTGCCCCCCCCCCCCCGCTCCTTTCCCATCGACCTATTGAGAAAGGTCGTGCAGGTTTGTGGTCATGTCCCAGGCCTCATACTGCCCCGTGGCTGCCACACGGTCCCAGCAAACATGTTGCCCTCCATTCGTGCCCCCTCCACCCCCCCCCATCCCCGGCATGCGTGCTGCCTATGAGGGCTCCAGGCCAACCTGAGTCTCTTCCCTCTGCTCTGTCTCAGGACAGACAGGGCTTTTCTCTCTTTTCTATATCTGAAAACTGTTACTGTCACAAGTGCCCTATCCATGTGACACTGCTCCAGGCAACACTCACAGTCATCCTCAGGCTGGGGCACTGGTTCCTTGCCACCGCTGAAACCTAGATTTGTCACCGTGGCCGAGACTGTCTCACCCACCTGCTGGCTCTGTCCTGCCTCCCAGGTGCTCATGCTGGGTGATCAGGCAAATCCTCTAACAGTCATACTGTACACAGAACGCTGTACTGCTCTCCACTCTTCACCACTGACTTCATTTCAGCTGCCAACTGACTCATGCCTGTCACTCTGGGTTCAAGGGTAGCAGCAGGAGAGGCTGCAGGAGCCGAGGGACCACCTGGCAAGGACACCACTCAGTCAGCAAGGAAGCCTGGGGATCGTTCCTGCATCACCTACTCTCCAGTCTCACCTAAGGGGGCTCCAGGTGGTGTCCCTCCAGGGGTGGTGGGTGCTGCTGCTACCTCCAGAGGGAAGCACCAGGAGGTCACGGGCAGGCCGAGCTCACGAGGGCCTTTCCTGCTTGCCGAGCTTGTCCCTCGGGCAGGCCAGGGTGACCCTACCATCGGCACTGCTTGTTGCGGCCCTACTGGGCTAATTTCAATGGACATGGCAGACATCCCTCACCAGGCAGTACCAGGAGACCCCTCCCAAACACGTCAGGTAGCTTTGGGATGCAGGGGCTACAAGAGGAAGTGTCCCGTGTCCACATGCAGGTCCTGCCTTGACAGAGAGCCGCACTGCCAGGCAAGTTCCTCAGGCTGCGAGCGTGTGTCCAGGCAGCCTCAGCCTGGGGCTCCACAGACAGAAAAGGAGGACATCTGTAACATGCCACACGAGGAAAGCCCCTGCCGGCCCAGGCACGCCCTTCAGAGTCTCCCACCAGGGAAGACAGAACCTATAACACACCACACACTGTGAAGCCACTGTGCCCACGGGACACAGGAGTGTGCGAGAGCTCCAGACCCAGGGACAGAGTGGGCTCCCCACGCACATCTCAGGACTGCATCCTTGGAGCCGTGCTACCCGGTATCCCACAGGATCCAGGGTGAGCCCATCGGCTGTCACTCAAGTCACCCATCTGACCCCATATTGCCCTTGCGTTCCCGAGCCGCCGAGGTTGGGTCGCGGGACAGTCTCAGGGCAGACCTCAGCATCTCACGTACCCCTCGCTTCAGCCCATCTCTGGCTGTTCGACATCTGCAAAATGGCAGTAACAGCACCACGACTCAGGGTGTCCGTGGACAGGAAATGGATTCACGCCAATATGCCAGGTGCAGCCCAACCCACTGACCATAACACAAACGTCTCCCCCTATCATTGGCACTGGGGCAGCCACCGTCCCTCAGCGCTGTTAGACAGCAGTCACCAACATGCACACTGGCACGGCTGTCAGAAATAGCTGCATGCCCCAGCCATGTCAAGCGTGCCAGCGGTGACGGCTGTGACACATGTGATATGGGTCACCACTGAGATCTGAGGCACAGCCAGGCACACGTCCCGTCTTGTCCCCTCTGGGAGTGACCTCGGGTGAGGAACAGACAAATGAGAATGGCTGCTCCTCCCCAGACAAGGCCCAGGCTGCCTTCAGGTCCTGGGAAGGACGACTGGGAACACAGCCGCCACCACGAGTTCAAAAAACAAAGCCAACAAATTGCTAAAACCACATTTTAAAGACAGTGGAAAATTGAGGAGTGATGGGCTAGGAGCCCTAGGGTGGAGAGGGACAGCTGCGAGGGAGCTAGCAGGCCGTGCGTCTCCTGGGCTTAGCCGACGGCACCGACACGTCAGGACCCTGCACGCATGGTGGCTGGGACCCCACAGTCCATTTACTGAACCCAGGGACCACGCAGAGGCTGCAGGGTGATGGAAAGGCAGAGTGAGATCCCTGTCATGTCCTCGTGGAAGGGGCCTACCTCCGACTTGGCCAGCCCGCACTCCCAGACCTCCGCAGATTGTGGAAGCAGTATGGACAGGAGGCGAGAAAGAAAGTAAACATGGCCAAAGCAATGACTGCCCTCCAGGCATAAACGGTTTGAACATAAAAGGAAAAAGAGACACCATGCAAAAACTCACCATCTGGACAGCTGGACGGGCTATAGTAATATCAGACAAAGTAGACTTCAAAACAAAGAATATTAGAAGGAATAATGAAATAAATAAATTTCATAATGATGAAGGAGTCAATTATTTTTTTAAAAATTAAATGTATATGGAGAACCAAATAACAAAGCTTCAAGATAGATGAAGCAAAAGCAAACTGAACAGAAAGGAGAATAGACAAATCCATAACTAGAATTGGAAATTTCAACAATCCTCTTTCAAAAATTTATAGAACTAAACAGAGTATCAGCTAAGGACACAGAAGACTGGGATGACACTACCAACCGAGCTGTCAAGCTGACATTTAAAAGCACACTCCACCCAACAACAGAAAACAACATACATTCTTTTCAAGTGCATATGAACACTCAGCAAAACAGACCATAAACCATAACACAACTCAAACTCAGTCGATCGCAGAGGATTTCAACTATAGAACGTTCTCTGATCACTGCGAAATTAAAATGGAAATTGAAATCAGAAAATTACATGGAAAAATCCGAATTACCTGGAAACTGAGAAACATACTTCTACATAAGCTGCGGGCTAATGAAAAACCACAAAGGGAATTTTAAAATATTCTGAATGGAATAAAAATAAAAATACAACTTATCTAAATTTGTGGGATGCAGTAAAACAGAAATTAGAAGGAAATTTATAGCTTTAAATATTTAGAAAGAAAAAACGTGTGAAAATCAATGATCTAAGCTACTTTTACCTAAAAAGCTAGAGGGGGAAAAAGCAAAGTAAATTCAAGTTAAATAATAAGAAGGAAATAATAAAAACAAGAGCAGAAGTAAAGCAATAGAAAACAGAGTGGAAAAAAAAAAAATCAATGAAACCAAAAGTTAGTTCTCTGAAAAGATCAACACAAAATGAAAGAAGACATAAATTACCAGGCCCGAAAGAGCGGTCATCTGTACAGACCCTACAACATCAGAAGGATAATGTAATATTATAAACAACTTGATGTCAATAAATCAGACAACTTATAAGAAAGAACAAATACTTGAAAGACACAGATTACCAAAACTGACTCAAGAAGAAATAGAAAGCAGGAATAGTTCCATAACTGTAAAGAAATTAAATTAAAGAGCATCAAACCATGAGGACATCTGCAAAAGAGGACATCTTAGTGTATGCCAATTATTCTTTAATAAAATAAATCTCAAATCTCAAAGGTCCAGGAATGCACGCGTGGGAGACAGAACCAGGAAGAAAGAATGGGAACACACACTGGATAACTGTGAACGGTGCCTACTTGGGGCAGGGGCAGGTCATGGTTTCAACGGGTACATGAAAGGATCCGGGCAGCAATCAGACTGACCAGGCCATGCCTCTCACAGCCCTTCATTAAACTGCCCACCTGTTCTGTGCGCTGGTCTGTGTCTGGGTGCTGTTTCACAATGCAAAAGCTGCCATGTGGGTGTTTTAAAAGATGAAAGTTTAAACACCGGGTTTTATAACCAAAACCTTTCCCTTTTTGTCAAGAACTAACTTTTCTGACCTCTCCCCATAACTGTCAGAATCATCTACACAGAAGTCACCTGGCATTCTACTGTTTTCTCTTCAGTCTAAATACCACTTCTGGGAAACAACACTACAGTACCTGGGAGGGGGGAGTAGGTAGGACAAGGCTTTAAATGAAACATTCTCAAGTTTAAGTTAAATGACATGTGTATTTAATAAACATAATCACACAATTTAATATGTACAAAAAATATATTTATATACGAAACGATCAACAGATATATATTCAGCTACTAAAGAGTGGCTTAGCATGAACTGTCACACACTGTTGTGTCACTCGAGAGGCAGGACACACAGGGGCTCAGAGAACGAGTTGTGGGGCAAACCCGCCGCTCCCGCACACTGGCTGTCAAGCTCGGGCAGATGCCCTCCCTGGGAGCCACTGGTGACGACGCTGCTCACGGCGGCTGCCGTGAGGACTGACGGACCAACACCCGTAAAGCCCGCAGAACTACAGCTACCCCGGCAGGTGGTGAGCACTTCCTCAGGGGTGGCTGTCACTGGTGATCTAGACCCTGACAAACACTAATGGCGTCTGGGGGAAAGAGAAAAGAAAAACAGCCTCTCACCCTCCTTTGTGCTTCTTCTTCTTTGGAGTGTCTTCTTCTGAGGCCCTGCGGCCTCGGCCCCGGGAGCCTTTCTTTTCCTTCTGACCTCGACTTTCTGGAAGACAAGAAAGACCCCAATTATTTTCACAGAATTCACTAAAGCAGGACTAGACTTACTCAAATATGGTATTTACCGTACTGTTCCTAATACATTTATCAGACAAAATTCTTCGAAACTCTCAAGTTAAAAGTAACAAAGTAAGAAAAAATTAAGACTTGCTTTTTAACCCTCTTCCTCCAGAGCTTTCAAAGTCACTGCCCTCCATCTTGTCCTTGAGGTCTGCCTCGAAGCGCGCCAGGTCTGCGTCGAGCCTTCGAATGTGCTTGTCCACCTGCACACAAGGATGCTCCAAGTCTTACTTAAAAACGAAAGCAAAGACCTCAGGAGTCACAAACACACTGCAGGCCAACCGACAAGCACTCTACTGCCCTTTAACTGAGTCTTCCACTAAAAAAAGCTCTGCTAAGATGAGGCCATGATTTCAAAACGTAGGCAAGGGTCTTCTCTGATACCCCAACAGAATAAACCCTACTCAGGAAGAACCATGGAGGTAGCAGTGAGACACAGACTAGTGAGGGGCAATGGAAGGGGGGAAGGGCATTTCATGTAGAGTCCTAATTTAAAAAGCTGATGAACGGATGGGTTCTTAACCAGAAAAACCCCAAAAAAGGAAAACAGACAATTACTCTAGTGCTTTAGGCACAGGGTGAACTGGAAGAAAGAAAGAAAGCAATACGGTCAGCACAATGGGCCAGGGCAAGTGCGACTGCTCCTGGGGGAGGGACATCCACAAGGAAGCAGTACCACGCACTCCCTGAGCCGGGGGCTCCTGACAACCGACCCATCCCCAAGTCACAGCCACAAGGGAGGAGTAACAACACCCTTCTGTGACTGGAAATGAACTACAATCTTAAATTCATTATGCTTCAGAGATAAAATCTGACTTAACGACAACTGATTGGACCTAACTCTTTAGAAAACAGGCGGCTTACTCTAAAGATGCAGCACTTTGGGGTCTCCTTCTAGAGCATCCTTTCTCGAATACAACTTAATTCAGGTTTTGAAAATACCACTGTGGTTTTATTGGGGAGGTGGGGAAGGGCGTTTAGTCTGGTGACCGCCGCGAGGCCAGCAGAGCTTGGCCATACGACCTCACGTGCCCCGCGTGGGCTGAGTGAAGTTTACTTGAGAGGAAACAGGACATAAGCAATCCTAGGACTCTTCCTAAAGCTGACCGAAAGGGTTAAAACATAGATACAACGGATACAAATGGACGGTCTCCCCAGCCAAGTCCACAAGCCAACAAGCACAGGAAACAAGACATGGGAGTGGTCCCGGGTGAAGGACACCCCCGATTTGTGCTTTCTCTGGAAGCATCGCTCTGCCCAAGCCTGTGGGTGGCCTGCGCCGCCGTGCTGCTCACCATCTCGTAGGTCTGCATGGCCAGCTGCACCTTGTCGTCGCTGTACTCCTTGCACCTGCTGTAGGCGCCCTGGATGCGCTGCAGGTGTGCCACGCGCTGCTCCGGGGACAGTGTCTTCACCGTGGAAACGTACTCCGCAGCCAGCACGTCGATCTCTGCCTTCTTGTCTGGGACAGAAACGGTGAGGTTAGGCCCACCCCACGCATCACACATGCTCGCCAGCATGGTGACAAGCAAGGCCTCACAATACCAAGTTTCAGCAAAGAAGAGACCGTGCACACACGGAGCTGTGCACACACTGCGACCAGGACGACGTGCCCAGGGTGGTGCCAGCACATGACTGCTCTCCCACCGAATGCGCACCGAGCCCTTCCTGATTGTCGAGAGTCCCTGTTTAAAGAATAAAGTACGGGCAGAACAGACACAACGCTTAGCTCTTTGGTTTAGAGGTGGGGAAGCGACTATCGCAGGTGGAAAGTCAGGGAGGCAGCTGCCAAGGGTCACACAGGTTCCTAGATGCTAGAGGCAGAGATTTGCTAAGCAATCTCTAAATGTTCATGCTTATTTCGGATGTAAATGCTGTATTTCATAACAGAAGTCTCCGTGTTCGCTAGTAAGGGTGCTGCACCTTAAGTGAAAAACCAGCTGTTCCGACAAGGAAAACGGAATGAAAATTACCCACGCTCATCTCCACAAAATGTAACATCTCAGGGCTAAGGGCAGCCCAGAACTTCCAAGCAGGGAAAACATCACATACATAGAGGGGAGGGCTCCCAATGGCCTCTGATGTCTCAACAGCAACGGAAGCTAGGAGCCAACGCAGAATGCCTGTCAGGTGCTGGGGAATGGCTGTTGGCTGGCCAGACGGTTAATCAAACATGAGGCTAGAACACACACGTTTTCAGACATGCAAACCCATACAGCCTTTCTCAGGAGGCAACCAGAGATAAGAATCCTTCAGAACAAGAAAGAGGATGTTTAGGACCCAGGAAACAGGGTCTGGACAGAAAAGGAGCAAAGGAGAGGGTGTGAACACCCAGGGCCATGCCTGTGCAGGCCCGAAACCAGCAGCCCGGGTGGACCTGCAGAACAACAGGCTCCTGGGGAGGTCTCTGTGTAGAGTGACCACAGACCCGGCGGGGAACCTGGTGCAGCAGACGCACTGAAAACACGGATGTGTATGGAGTGAGAAAAACAAAGCCAACACATAAAGCAATTAGGAACTCCAAGAAAAAGTTACTCAAAAAAATCCCATAAGCTCAGCATGTGGTGTGGCTCGGCTGGCTATAAGCCACCTACCAGGTGGTGCCAATGGAGCTGCCACCACTGGTCCAACACAACTCAGATTCACTGGGAGACGGGAGAGGAGGCGAGCTGCATGAGCCGGGTGGGGGCAACTGCAGAGTAAGTCCATTTTCCATAACAACTGAACAAAGTCTAAAACTGAAGGTTAATAGAATAAGAAATAGCAGCAAAATGTGAGGCTTAGAAACAGGAACTTAAATATCAAGAAATCAAAAGCACTAATTTTTTAATACTATACACACATAGTTTGAAATTAGAAAATCTTTTAAAGGGAAAAAAGGTCACAGATATTTTGTGTGTAAGGAGGGGATGATACTTATAGAGATGTGATTTGAAGATGTGTAAGAATCCAACGAACAAAGTTTGATTTACAGTATCAGCACTCTCGCTAAGACACCGTCAAACACCCACAGCCTAGGGCGAGGCTGCGGCCCCTCTGCACCGGGTCCCCTGGTGGCCCAGTGCCACTCCAGTACCTGGTGCCACCTCTCCCTGGCTATACTGAAGGCAAAAACCCACCTTCTGTCCTCTGGTCCAGCTCTCGCATCAGCTGGAAGTTCCTCTGAAGTTCACAGGGAAGGTTCTCGATACCTGAAACACACAGACATGGAGTTCTCAGTAGCAGCACACAGATCTGCCCTCTTGACTTTATAGCTAAAGTTTGCAGATAATAAGCCCACTTTGTCTTCTGTTTCTGTTAGGGTTTGGGAGCACAAGGATTAAGAAATCTTTTACGTAGGGACAAGTGAGTACCAAACACTGGTAACAGGCCACTATACTTCAGAAGTTGTCAAAGCTGGAGAAGTTGGAGGTGAACTTAGAAACAAGCTATGAGCAGAGGCTGAGAAGGTGGCCGTGTGACCTTTTACCCCAAACCCCTCCCCACAGCCAGCCCGTCCCAAATCCTGGAGTCTTCCTTGGTTTTCCCCCACTTGACTCTGCAACCCAGTGCACTGCTAGCACAGACCAGTGCTGTTGGGCAGAACTTTACACAAGGATGGAAATGTGCTCTGAGCTGCCCAAAACATGGGCACTGGTCATACAGGGACACTGAATGCATGAAACAAGGCTAGTACCACTGAGGGACTGAATTTCTAATTTCGCTCAAGTTTAATTCATTTCAAGTTAAACAGGCCGTGCTGAACGGCACATGATGAGGACCTCGCCCCACGCTGCTTAGCCTGCACAGCCATCCTCCTAGTGCAGGCCAAGCTCCTCCCAGCCTGCACAGCCTCCACAAGCCCCTGACTGGGCTCCTGCATCAGGTCTCGGCCCCCTCCACACTGCCCACCGGCCAGTGGCCAGCGGTCATTTTAAAAGCTCAACATAATGTTTCAAAGCCACTGCTTAAAGCCCCAGCACTCCCCAGCTCACCCCGAGAGCCGCCCAAAGTCCCAGCCCTGCCCCCAGACTCCCCAGCCTCCTGCCCTGTCCTACCACTCAGGCCTCTGCAAGACTCTCAAGGTCTGCTGGGCTCCTTCACAACCCTTAATCTTGTGAGCTTTCTAAAGTACTTCTGCCCATTTGACAGGTGTCAGGAAAATGGGGATTGTGACTGTTTCCCTGGCACACAGCAGGTGCTCGAGGAGTGAGCAGGTACCTACGTGATGTGACTCAGGTTCCTCAGACCCTCCCACAGGGCCCACTGGGCAGGCAGCGGGACACAGAAAGGCAAGTGGCCGTGCTCCCTAGCTGGGTACCGGCCTCTTCGGTGACAATGCGGGAAGTCTAACCCTACAAGTGCTCAGGATGGGCAGGCAGAGCGCAACAAATGGACAGGACTGGGCGACCCCCTGAGGAAAGCTGACCCCCACTGTCTCCCCCAGAGCAGGGGCTCACTCCTCTCAGCGGCCTCGGGAGGGGCGCCCAGGCCCCAGTGACCATGACTATCCCCAGTGCAGCACAGCGATCCAGAGCCACCCAGTCCAACCCCACCCAACATCCCCCCAGGCCATGCCCCAGCAGGAACCAGACAGCCAGAGTCCACACGTGCATGCCCCCGACAAGCTACTCAGCCTCTGCGAAATGAGGGGCATAACCATCTGCTCAGGAGTGGTCAGCAGGGTCCATCCTGAGCTACAGGTAAACAGAAGGACGCCTGCGGGAGGAGCCTCAGAGACGTTGGCCATGAACACCTTAACGAGCCCCGTAAGTACCCCCGCGGAAAGGCAGGCACCCTGGGAGGCCCTGCACGCCAGCATCACCTCCCCATCTTGCAAATGCACAAGCTGAGGCTCAGAGCCAAGAAGCGAACCCGGGGACCCCAGGCACGGAGCCCCCGAAGAGTTCAAGGGGATTGGGATCACTTTCTTGGACCTGCGCAGTGGGGGCGGGACCGAGACCGAGACGGCAGAGGGGCGGGGCCGAGCCGAGGTGGATGGGGCCTAATCGGGGAGGGGTGGATGCGGAGAGGGTGGGAGCTATCGAAGGAGGGCGGGGCCTGGGAGAGACGGCGGGGCCAAACCGAGAGGCCCCGAACCAAAGAAGGTGGGGCCTCACAGGGGCGGGGCGTAGGCAGGAAAGAAGACGCCAGTCGGGGAGGGGCGGAGGCGGAAGGGCGGGGGCCGAGGAAACGGGCGGGGCCTGTTTAGAGGAGGGCGGGGCCTAGCCGAAGGGGCGGGGCAGCCCGCATTGGCCCCGCCCCGCCATGACGCATATAGAATTGGCGCGGCCGCGATGGCGGGACCCTGTGCTGCACACACCCTCCCCGCGCGCGCGCGTCCCTCCTTCGTACCCGCCCCGCCCCACGCGCGGCCCCGTCGCCCCCTGGAGTCCCGTAGTCTCCACGACCCCCGGGGTTCGCGCGCGAGTCCTGACGTGCGGCGGGGCACGGCAGGGAGGGCCCTACGCGGGCGGCGGCCCAGGGAGCGCGGGGGACGCTTACTGTCCAGGTAGTGCTCCAAGTACATGGCGGTCGCCATCTTCGTCCGCGGCCGCGCTCTGGGTCTGCGCGGGCGGGCGGCGCCGCGAGAGGCAAGGGGGCGGGGCCGGTACGTTCACTATTAATGAAGCTTGCGCGCTGATTGGCCGGCCGGCGGCGGCGGGTTGATGGCAGGGACCGCCCCCTGCTTTCCGGTCGGCGGGGTGCAAGCGGTGTCGCGCGGGTACGGGGCTGGGGTCCCGCCGGCGGGGCAACTGCAAGATCTGGGCGCTCTCCTGTCCCCGTGCCCCCGCCCACTCGGCCGACCGACTCTGACACGTGGCTCGGGGAGCCTACGCCCACTCCTGTATGGGGTTGGACGCAGAGTAGGTGCCTGCGAGGAGTGACAAACGTGTTCCAGTGGACGAGGGGGTCACCGAAGTGCACCGGATGCGCGCAAAAAAAACGGGGAGACGGGACACATGTTCGTGGGGGTTAAAGCGGTGTTTGGGCCGGCGCACACGTTTCTTCAGCGCTGGCTGCTCCCAGGGCTCCTCGGAGAAGGGGTTCTGCGGGACCTCCGCCCGCTCATTATGGACAGCTGGCCATTAGTCGGAAGGGGTCTGGGCCCGGAACCACACCCCCTACTTGGCCCCTGAGATTAAGGGAGTTGGTCCTACAAGTGGCGTACCCTGACAAATGAATGAGCAGTAGTTTCATTATTGAAAAATGCATTAAGATGTATCCCCCTTTACTGAAGTCTTCGCTAAACCCCAAATATTTAAAAATGGAAGCGTATTCGTGTTTTGGCCAATTGTATGTTCATCATAAAAATTCAAACTATACAAGAACATACAGTTCCCCCCCCTTGGGTGCAGGACTGTGATAATCTTGTTCACCTTTGAATCCAAGTGGTAGTTTGGGTACATTCTTTCTGGCTGCATTTAATGCTTGATTAGAAAACGTGCACACACACGTAATTTAAATACTGTCCACCTTTTTTATTCTTTTAAGTGGCGAGGTTTTTTAAATTAATAGACTTTATTTTTTAGAGCAGTTTTAGGTTTACAGAAAAATTGAGATGCTATAGTTCCTATATACTCCCTCCACACATATAGAGTTTCCCCTATTATAAGTATTTTGTATTGGTGTGGTACATTTATTAATTGGGTGAAACAATATTGATACATCATTATTAAGTCCATAGTTTACTTTAGGGTTCACTCTCATACAGTTAAGTATCCACCATTACAGCATCATACAGAATAGTTTCCCTGCCCTCAACATTTCCTGTGCTCCCCCTATCCATCCTTCTCCCTGCCCTCCCCCACCCACACCTATAGATTTGCCTTTTTCAGAATGTCAGTTGGATTCACACAGTATGTATGGCTCCTGTCACCTAGTAATATGCATTTAAGTTTCCTCCCTGTCTTTTCGTGGCTTGATAGTTCCTTTCTTCTTAATGCTGAATATTTCATTGTCTGGATGGACCACAGTTTATCCATTCACCTACTGAAGGACATCTTGGTTGCTTCCAAGTTTTGTCAATTATGAATAAAGCTGGTATGTTGTTTCTTTCATACAGGTTTTTGTTTGGACATAATATTCAATTCCTTTGGGTAAATACCAAGAAGTGTGAATGCTGAATCACACTGTAAGACTACATTTGGCTCTGTAAGAAACTGCAAACTGTCTTCCCAAGTGGCTGCATTATTTGCACACCCCACTCCCGGAGGTGACTGAGAGTTCCTGCTGCTCCACATCCCCTCCAGCATCTGGTGTGGTCACTGCCCCGAATTGTGGCTGTTCCAATAGACGTGTAGAGGTGCCCCATTCTCTTTCCACTTCCCTGAGAACATGATGTTGGGCACCATTCACGTGCATATTTGCCATGTGTATTTATCCTTTGGGGAGGTGTCTGTTCAGATCTTTTGCCCCTTTTTCAGTTGGGCTGTTTGTTTTCTTATTGGCGAGTCATACTATCCACTTTTTCACTATGTACATCTTTCACTTAATATGCTTCATGGATTCTGGCCATGTTTTGCTCAATTCTTCATCCTGTTTGCTAGATGTATTTCATTGTGTCACTATGCCACACTTGAACCAATTCCTTACAAATGTACAGTGTTTCTATAAGCAATGCTCTGGTCAACAATGGTTCATATAGAGGTAGGGACATACAAATGTCCCAGTTACCTATTGCTGCATAATAAACAGTGTTTTAAAAGAACCATTTTATTACAGCTCACAGTTTTTATGAGTCAGGCATCCCAGCAGAGCTCAGCTGGGTGATTCTCCTGTTCCTTGTGATACCATAGAGATCACTGGGGTGGCTGGAAGGCTGCATTCAACTGGCACCTTGGGTCAGAGTGCCTACATGTGGCCTCTCCAGCCCTGCGGTCCCAGGCAGTAGTACTTCTTCTGTGGCCACTCGGGGCTTCCAGAGAGTTCCAGGAGGCCACAGTGGAAGCTATAAGACTCTTGTCCCAAGACATCACCTCACTACATTCTATTGGTCAAGCAATTCCTTAGTGCCAACCCCAATTTGAGGGGAGGGGAAATTAGACCCCACCTCTCAATGGGAGGAGTAGCAAGGGTTGTAGCCATCTTTAATTACCATGTTGCCTTTGTTCTTTCAGAAATATTCTTAGAAATGGTATTGCTGGCTCAAAGAGTAGTGTATGTTCTAAGTGCTGATGCTTTCTTTTTTTTTTTAAGGAGAGCACAGCTCACAGTGGCCCATGTGGGAATTGAAACGGCAACCTTGGTGATATTAGTACCACACTAACCAACTGAGCTAACCAGCCACCCCAGTGCTGATACTTTTAAATGAACTGACACCCCACTAAGGATGTTTCTACATTTTTGTTAACCCTAGATTTCATCAGGGTTTTTTATCTTTGCTAACATGATAGAAAAAAACCCCAAAAACCAACCTCGGTGTTTCAATTTGTATTTCATTTTAAGTGAGTCTAAACATGTTTTCACAGATTTGTTGGCTATTTGTAGTTTTTCTATAATTTTCTTGACGTCCTTTACCCATTATCCATGGAGAAATTGGTCTTCTTGCCTTTCATCTAAAAAATAACTATTATCATAGAGAATAATAAATCATATATCATGCCCATTGTGTCATATAAATAGTTTCTGCCAAATAAGTTTGTCTTTCACGCACAGAAGAAAACTGACGAATTCTCTTAGAGACCCTGTTTTAGAAGCTGCCAGAGTGAGAGCTGATTGCCTTACTACCTCTTTTCATTGCTATACACTCTAGTGTGGGGTTTCCCAGCCTCGGCTCCACTGACATTTTGGGCCCGATACCCTGCTGTGGGGGCTGTCCTGTGTCTTGGGGGCTATTTAGCAGCATCCCTGGCCTCTGCCCAGTAGATGCTGTGAGCACCCTCACCAAAGTTTTGATAATCAAAATGTCCCCCAATTGAGAACCAGTGCTTGAAGGGAAGGCTAAGCTACTCTACCAAAGAAACCCAACCAAATGCAGTGGTTAAAAAAAGATAGAATTTTCTCTCTTATCTAACAGTCCAGGGGCAGGCAGCTATGCTCATGGCATCACTTGGGGACCCAGATTCCTTCCAGCACGATGTCTACTCCCAAAAGGGTTCACCATCATCTTCATGGTCAAAGCTGGGTTGAAGGAAGGCAGGGAAGGAAAGAGGGAGAAAGTTCAGTCTGCAGTCTGAAGGAGCAAATGCCACTTCTGCTCACATTTCATTAGTGGTCACTTCGTCACCTGGCCACATCTAAGTGCAAGGAGAGCTGGGAAATGGATTCTAGCAGGGCAGTGATGTGCCCAGCACAGTCTCTTCTTCTGGAAGTAGGTAAGTGCTATGGATGAATAGCCCCCCAAAATTCATAGTTCAAATTCCTAACCTCCAATGTGACTAGAGGTAATTAAAAAGAAGAAACCAGAGATCTCTCCGTCCCTCCCCACACTTGTACAGTGGAAAGGCCAGGTGAGGACACAGCCAGTCATCTGCCACCCAAAGGAAGAGTTCTCACCAAACATCAACCTTCCTGGTGTCTTGATCTTGGACTTCCAGTCTCCAGAACTGTGAGAAAATAAATCTGATGTTTAAGTCGTCCCATGTGTGGTATTTGTTATGGCGGCCCAGCTAAAAGAGAGACGTTGATGGATAGTATCAATGTCTGACACAGTTCCTGTGAGACGGAAGGTGCAACACACTGAGGACAGTAAAAGGGTTTGTGTCTTTTCTCTTTTAATAGTAAATCTAACACACAAAAGTAGAACCTAATGAACCCCGGGTACCCATCAACCAGTTTCAGCAGTTATCAACTTCGGACCACATTTGTGTCACCAGTCTGCAAGCACACTCAGACCCAGCATTCCGTCATCTCCTCCATGCAGTGGGCACCCTGGTGCTCGCCTGCCTATTGGAAGGACTCCACGGGAGCACGAAGAAACCACCCTCATACTGGGCACACACGCTGCATCGGGCCTGAGACCGGCCAGGGCAGCAGAGCACAAAGGAGATAACGTCCAGCTGCAAGGGCTCTCCTGTGCCCACCTCAGGGCCACAAAGCAAGGACTGGATGCCTAGAAATGCTGCAGTCACCCTGTGACCAGGAAGGAAAAGCTAAGAGAATTACTAAGATGCTGACATCATTTGACATGACGTCGCTGAGCCGAAGAAATAGTTCTTGGTTGCCGGATTGGGACTTCGCTTTTGTGGGATAATTCAGGGCCTTGATGATTTTCCAGTTAGGTTGCTCTCCTGGTGTGTGCAGTTGAAGCATCCTGATGAAAAAGAAGCAGGACACGTTGGCAGAGGCGGAAGCGAAACTGCTTCTTGTAGCTTAATAACAAACGCTGCTGTATGTGTGCTACTTTAGCAACTTCTGCGATCAAACGGGCACCCCCACCACCCAGCACACAGGCCCCATCGGCCAGGCCCCGTCCGTTTCCACAGGTGAGCCAGAGGGCTGTGCAGTCACAAGCTGATGTAGTACATGTGTGTCCCTCCGTCTCTCCGTCTCAGCGAATGATGTGGTGCAAGGCTGTCCTGGGACTCGTCCCACACTGGGTCTCTTCTGTTCTCTGATCCCTTCATCCTTTTGAAGGCAAGCTGGACATGTTAGAACGAGACAGCAATCAAAGGATATTACTTCCTACACAAGGCCACATTAAGCACTAGTCTTTGTGTCATGAGCTTTCACTAGGCAGCAGCAAAGGACCCTAAAGTCTGTGACTCGGAGTCACAACGGTTTATTTCCGGCCGGTGCTGCCTATCAGCTGCATATCTTCGTTCCAGGATCCAGGCTGAAAACAGCAGCCCTAAATGTGCACATGCTGTTCTCAAGCTGGAGGCAGGAGGGGGGTGGGCGAACAACACAACTGCTTTTAAGGCTTCTGCCTGCACATGTGCTGTGTCAGCTGATTACTTTACAGCAGGTCTGGAAGTCACGTGGCCAAGCTCAGCATCAAGGAGGAAGCAAATAATTGGAAATAATAACATAATCTATCACACTTCCAAAACTGAAAACCAAATCAGGGAGGAGCTCAATCAGGAAAACATAAGGCTACTCTCGGTGACTTGGGTAATACTGTCACCAAGGCTTTGGCCACCACTGAAAGAACTGGGGGAGGAGAGTTCAGGGAAACTGCTGCCAGAGACTCAGCCCAAGTGCTTGCTGAATGGGTGGTCTCCAGACCTGGCAAGAAGCCGCCGCGTTCTCAAACCTAAAAGCCGGCACCAATCTCTTGGTCTACAGCAGTGAAGCAGGTAGTTCTCAAAAGCTGAGACAACGGCGTGAATTTCACGTCTACCATGTTTCTGGCTGCGACTGCCTCCCAACAAGTGGCCTCCAAATGGTGTGCCAATCATCCGCAAACCCTAAACCAGCATCACACAGAAGGAATTCTGTGAAATGTAGTTCCCAGCTTGTTATGGGCAGAAGGTGTCCACCCAGTCTGTTGGAGTCCTGACCCCACCTGATAGCATTTGGCCGAGAGCCTTTGGGAGATGACTCGGGTTAGATGAGGTCAGGAAGGCGGGATCCTCACGTGGGAAGTGTCCTTGTGAGACAAGGAAGGCACAAAATCTTTCCAACTGCGCCGTCCCACCTGAAAAATGCCCCAGCGGCCCAGCTGTCCCTCAGAGGATAACAGCAAACATTACTGAGCGATTTCTAGAAGCCTGGGGCTCGTCTCAGACGACACGCTTGTCGCCTCTCTACGACGTGGGCCGATTACCCTGTCCTCACCGTTACCCACATCCACAGGAGTGGGAGCCACAGAGAGGAAACCACGGCCCCCTTCTCTCCCGTCTCCCTGTGAGTTTGCACACGTTGTCTTTGGAAATGGGACCCTCAGAGCTTTGCAGTCCGTGCTTTAGGACCGACAGTGACAACCCCGTGCTTTCCTAGGACTGTCGCGTGGCCAGTGTGCAGGCAGCCTGTCCCCTCGTAGCAGGACACAGTCCAAGCGGCAGCGGCCCCGGCTTAGCTAGGAACAGGACCGCCCGCTGCCGGAGGGCGGGGAGGTGCGCCTGCGGCCTGCGCTGCGCTTCCGCCGCCACTCGACGCCGACTCGCCGCCCGCCTGCCGCGCCCCCAGCCCTCAGCTCGCACGCCGCCGCCCGCTTTCCTCTGTGCGCGATAGGACAGCGGCCCGTGCGAAACACTCGGGCCGGAAGGCGAGGTCTCCGCCGGAAGAGGCGGTGCGACCCAGCCGCCCTCGTCCCGCCCCCCGGATCAGTCTTAGCTAATCCGGCTAACGCAGGAAACGACCAGCCAATCCCAGTGCGTGCCGCCGACGCCCGCCCGTTTCAGTCAATCCCGACGCGCGCCGCGGCCGACGGCCAATGGGGGCTCCAGGAGGCGGCGTGGCGACGTGCGGCACGGCAGCGCGGGGTTTTGGCGGGCGCCCGAAAGAGGGCGATGGCAGGCCGGCGCGGGGCGCTCATCGTGCTGGAGGGTGTGGACCGCGCCGGCAAGAGCACGCAGAGCCGCAAGCTGGTGTCCGCGCTGTGCGCCGCCGGGCACCGCGCGGAGCTGCTCCGTTTCCCGGGTGGGTGGCGCGCGCGGGCGGGCCTGGCGGGCAGGAAAGGCCGGGCGGCGGGGGCCAGGGGCCTGGGCCAGAAGACCGGGAGGACGGGGGAACCGGGGGCTGGATGGAACACCGAGGGAGCAGGGGCGTGGGGCACCGCGCGATGGGGGGCCGCGGGCTACCGAGTCCTGGGTCCGGGGATCCTCGCGAGCGAACGCGCAGCTGTACTCTCGCCCAGCCTGGTTCTTCCCCGATTGAGCGCCAGGTTGGGGGTTGCCTCATCCAGACTTAGCTGAGAACGAGGAGACCGAGGCCCCGTCGTGCCCTCGGCCTTACTGTGATTTGCCTGTGAAAGACGATTTACTTGGAGCTCTGTGGTTGCCGTGTGTGAACCCCGTCTTCGAAATTTCTATTCCTGGTGGTCGCCGTGTCCTATATCACCCGATTCTGCTGCCTCTGTGGTTTTATTTTTGAACAGTTCCACCGATCTCTAACTGATGTACAATGAAGTGCACATATTTAAGGTGTATAGTTTGATGAGCTTCGACAGAATTATGTATCCGTGAAACTTTTCACAGTAAAGGCAATGTCTGTATATCTTTCACCCCCCCGAAAGTTTCCTGGTGCTGTTTTGTAATCCAGGTCTGTTTTGTTTTGTTTTGTTTTTTTGGATAGATGTTTGGCCTCTGAATTTTGTGATGTTTTTAAAGTAAAACATTGATCTTTGAGAGCGCTTATTAAAAGTTCAATATTTAGATGATCAGGAGACAGCTTAAGGCTTACAAAACCGGGATAGGGAAATGGGGAAAACGCCGTTTTGAATATTTAGTGTTCTGATCTTTAAGCCAACCCATCTACAAATCTTATAAATGCTTCCTTTTAGGTAACTGCTTTCTATCTGAGTTGCTTTCACCTAAAGCATCTTGGTCCCGTCCCAGTTTGCCTGCGTACTGCTGCCTTTTCTCAGGGAAACTCCTAAATCTTCACTGGAGGTCTGAAGCTGTCCAGAGATGCAGTAAAATAAAACAAACTTAGACCTGAGTCCACGACCAGAAATTCAGCCCAAACTATATTCTAATGTAGATGGAAAGCCTGACCTTGCTTTTGTGTGTCTCTCTTTTTAGAAAGATCAACTGAAATCGGCAAGCTTCTGAGTTCTTACTTGGAAAAGAAGAGTGAGGTGGAGGACCACTCAGTACACCTGCTCTTCTCTGCGAACCGCTGGGAGCATGTGTAAAAGCACTGCCCTTCCACCCTGCCCCCCCCACACACACACCTGGCTCCCTCCTGAGGTTCCAGAGGGGAATGCTGCTGAGGATTGTGCATGCTGTGGATTGTGCACACTGGTGACTGATGCCGCAGGCTGTATCTATACAGATTCTTTCCAGTTCTGTGACCAGAAATCGCACAGCTGTGTACTTCCCTGAGAGCACCAGTCGATGATTCCTTCCTCCTGCCCACCCCCGTTTGTAATTAATAGACTTTTTTTTTAGGTAGCGTTAGGTGTACAGAAAAACTGAATAAAAAGTAGAGTTCCCCCACACCCCTGTCTCTTCCTTCCTGCTCCCCTCAGTTTTTCTTATTTCTGCCTTTGATTACTGTGTCACAATTGATGAACCAATGTTGGCACATTCCACTGAAGTTTTGGTTGGTGTTTTATCCTCTCCCACCCCCTTTTTGTTTTACATCATCTTAGTAGATTCCCTCTTTAGTAACATCTGTTATTGCCTGCCTAAGGTGTATATTTTCAGCAGCTTCTCCCCAGAATGGGCCCAACACCCTCTGGCTTCTGCCCAGATCTTTTCTTTTTGTTTTTTTTAAGGAGGGCGCAGCTCACAGTGGCCCATGCGGGCATTGAACCCGCAACCTTGGTGATATTAGCACCACATTCTAACCAACTGAGCTAACCAGCTGCCCCCCCTGCCCGGTTACTTTTGCCCAAACCCACCAACCCTCTGGCCATCTTAAACACCTCTTGGTGTAGGAACTCACTCCTGGAAATAAGTGATTTACTTACCATAGCAATTTAGCAATTTTCTACTCTACTTACTTTAAACCTTTTTGAAATCGTTTCGCCTATTAGTAACATTTTGCTACATTTATTATTTGCTCACTCTTAAAAATTACAGGGCATTTGTTTCATACAATGCTGTGTTTCGCTTCACTTTGGGCAGGAATAGCACAGAAGGGACGTGACATTAGGTCCCCTGTAGGATATGCTGCCAGAAGGGAGGCCCAGCAGCTGGGCCCTCAGCATGTGTGAAGAGGAGCTGGCCGGGCTTTCTCACTAAGTGACTGTCTTTCCTGTTGTCAACAGCTAAAAGGGATACCACAAAAGTACGTGGAACCCCGTGCTTATCACTCATTAATAACCTGCCTGACTCAGTCATGGTTTCAAACGGTGATTTTCCAATTCCATCATTCTTTCTCCATTTATTAGTTGGCATTCTTCCTTCCCCATCCTATCCATCCGTTATCAGTGTGGACTCAAAACTGGTCTTTACCGAGTGGTCGTAAGCCACTGCTGTCATTTGTTTTGATGTTTAGATTGTTTGAAGTTTGGCTTGTGGAGTCTTCAGGCTGGCTCCTGTGTCCATTTGATGTATTCCCAGGCCTCATTTTCTGAGAACTTACTTTTTGGTATAACAGGATTTCAGGACAAGGGCACAGAGTGTGATCAAACGTCTTGGTGCAGGTTTTTCCCTTCCCTGTGTGTTCATGTGGGATATGGTTAGGTTCCTTTGACTATACAATTTTAGGGTAGTTTTCCTCCATCCTTGTTGATTTAGGTTTTCAATACATATATTAAACGGTTCAAGTCAAAACCATACAAAAAGGGTCACTGCCCGGCCCATCCTCCTGTCCCACTCCTGCTCCCCTCCCCATGGGTAACAGTGTCCCCTGATTTTTTTACAGAAGAAGCAGGTGCGTATGTGTCCTCACTCACCTTTCTTGTACGAAAGGTAGCTGATGATACATACTTGTTTGTACTTTGTTTATTGGCAACGTGTCAGGCCATTTAGTCTGCTTACAGACGTCATTCTTCACAGGTGCATCACTCTGGTGCATGCACCGCATTTGCTTCTGCTGAGTGGGTAGGTTTTTAATAGTTTGCGATTACAAGTAATGCTGTGATGAGAACGGCATCTCGCTGTTGCAGGTGTGTGCGTTCCCCCTCCCCCATTCTGTGAGCTTCTCTTGGTCACAGGGATCAAACAACCTTTGGTTCCCTAAAGTACAAGCAATGCTTCTTGCTAATGTCATGCCCTTTGTCTCTGCTCATCATCCTAAGCTCTTAAGGCTCAGGATGCTGTCACCTGGGTGAGCTGCTGTCACCTGGGTGAGACCTTCCTCAGGATCCCATCCATCCTTGTCCTTTCAGGCTCGAGGGCATTGTTGCATCCTTCCGTCCTTCTGGGCTGCGTCCACCTCTTCACTCCTTTCTCGAGCTGGGTAACCCGGCCCTTGCGCCTGCCCCACAGCTGAGCAGACCTCCCAGTGGACATGTCTTCATCGGTTATGTTTGCTATTCTGTAGTGGCCTTGTCTTTCTCATGTTGGGCTGTGCTGGGAGTACCTGTGTGGCATCTTCTAAAGAGGAGGTCAGAGCTTTTTGAATAGGAATAATGTTACAAGTCACTGCCCCAAATCCCTTCATTGCATGGTTTCTAAGCTGCCGAATTGTGTCGCCAGAATGGTTTAAGCACAACAGTTCAGGGGCTGGGAGGCCAGGACCGTGGCTCAGAAGCACTTTCTGTTTTAGGCCATTAATTAAGGAGAAGCTGAGCCAGGGTGTCACCCTCGTTGTGGACAGATACGCGTTTTCTGGGGTCGCCTTCACCAGCGCCAAGGAGGTGAGTGCTGCTGGGCCCGTGCGGTGACGCCAGGTGTGACTCTGTCCTTGCTGGCACAAAGCAGCTAAGAGTGTTACCACTAAGAGTGTCACGGTCCTTATATTTTTTTTTAGAGTTTGGTTTTTATCATAGGAAGAACAACCTTTTATGTAACTACATTGTTTTCACAGATGTAATTGTATCTTTTACTTGGAAGATGCATTTCACATCATATATTTTCAAAGATGGCCTGTCAGAACTTTTCATCCTGTGCCTTATGTTCAGACCAGATGGCGAGTGTCTGCAATGCTGTTTTTATTTCCTGACCTCCCTGCCCCAGGTAGAATGGCAGTGACCGCACTGTCCCCCTTTTTTCTGCTTTTTATTTTGAAAGTTTCAAATAGGTACCAGCAGAAAAATGATAAACCACCCAGCACTGTGATCCATCACCCCCAAATAGCTTAATTTCCCCTCAAAAAAAGTTAGTCACCCATAATGTCAACATTTAGTCAGTGTTCAAAGTCCTTAGTTCTCTCTCAGAAGTTGATTTGTCTTGAGTTTTCACCGTTAGACTGAATCAGTCCAGTCAAGGCCCATACTTGAAATGTCTCTTAAATGTATTAATAGGCAGATTCATGCATCTTTTTCCTTGCACCGGAATGGTTTTGAGTTTTCTTTTTGCAAGGCTACCTCGGGGGCATCAGGCTCTCCTCAAGAGGCACAGGGTGTCTGGTCACCTCTCTTGTGATGACAGCCCTTGGCGTGATTATTCAGAAGGGGTTGCTATATGGTAATCTTTTAATTCTGCCAGTTCTTCCTCCTGGCTGGCTGGAATCCAGATTCCATCTGTAAAGGGGGGACAAGACATGACTGAACACGCCACGGGCTGGTCCCTGTCGTCCTTGCAGGCTCCCTCAGCGGGGCGTGGTCCTCAAGTGTGTGGCACTGAGTTCACAGCTGGGCTCTAATCCTAAACCTTCAGAGCCGCGTGGCCCTACCTTTTCCTCCAGAAACGGGGACACTGTTTAGAGTTGGTGGATTTCTAGGATTGTTAGTCTTCCTGTCTGTCTTTGGAAGGGGGATGACACCATGACGGGCGTGTGGGTGAGCAGACACAACCGAGGGATGGTGGGCCTCAGGCTGTCTCCTGGCCAGAGGGTGCAGGCTGCGTTAGCATGACCAGCCTAGGACCAGGCTGTGGGACGCGCCCGTGGACGTGGTGCTTTCTGTCCGTTTTTGAATGTGTTCACAGTCAGAACGGAAGAAGGTAGCATGGCAGAAAGGAAGCCGTGTGGGACCTAAAAGAAAGAGCCACTGCCTATGAGGACGCTCACTGCTTGGCACTGGCTTATTTGTGTCCCATGAATTTCAGAACCCGGAAACGAGGCGTGTTGCACTTTCCTCCGCTAACTGTCGGCTTCCTTCTGCAGAACTTCTCCCTGCACTGGTGCAAGCAGCCGGACGTGGGCCTCCCCAAGCCCGACCTGGTTGTGTTCCTGCAGTTGCGGCTGGCAGAGGCTGCCAGGCGGGGAGAGTTCGGCCGCGAGCGTTATGAGAATGGGTCGTTCCAGAAGCGGGCGCTGCAGAGCTTCCGGCAGCTCATGGGGGACGAGACTCTGAACTGGAGGGTGAGTTCACCCGGGGCCTTCGGGAAGCAGCTGCCGGCCCTGCCAGCTCCCGCAGCTGAGCCAAGCCAAGCCGCGCCGCTGGAGTCCCTTGGGGTACTGGCGCCCGCAAGTCCGCGGTGGGTTTCTCGCAGCGTGGGCACTGGGTGCCTGTGGGACAGTCAGGAAGAGCTCGGCAGGGACCAACTCTGAAGCAGCAGCCCTGTGTGCTGGGGCCCTTTGCAGAGTCTCTGTCCTCTGCTGCTTTAGCCATGGGACCTTGTCACCCCGAACAGGAAATCCCGGAGTCACGCCTCGCTTTACCTGCCATTTCTATTGGAAGAGGAACACTTCAGTTTGTTGTCTGCTTTTACATCTCACCGGAAGGTGGGCCTTGTCCGTTTTAGGGGGTCAGCCCCCAGTCTCCTTCCGGGGTTGGGGTCGTGGGGCTCCTGATGCTGCTGGATGCTCTGGTGCCCGACACGCCCGCCGACGGACATGTCCCCACGGACACGGTCCCACCACGGCCGCACTCGGCCACCTCCCTGTGCGCCCTTGAGTCACCCTTCCTGCAGGACGTGCCCCTTCCTCCCAGATGCAAAGCTGGCCCCTGCGTGCACCTCGGCCCAGCACCGCCTTCTCTCGAGCACACCCTAGTGGCTGGACCCACCTTTGTCCCAGCGCGGCCAGAGGCCGGGGGGTTAGACGGTGCTGCCCTGGGCACGCGGACACAGCCTTTCTTTCCTACTGACAGCTTCCACTGCCAGCACCGTACTGTGTCCTTGCTGCTCTGTGGAAGGGTAAGGTGTTGGCTTCGGACCTCATCTGCCTTATGCCGGTGGCCGTCCCACCTCAGTGCTCCTTTGTGGTACAGCTTGCTCCCTGACCTTGCGTCCCTGACTCGTGCTCAGGTCAGTGCTGAGCACACATCATGTTTGGGCGTGTGAGGAAGGGTCCTTCCTCCCTGAGGGGAAGGTCAGCATGGCGCAGATGTGAGTAAAACAGAAAAACATGAGTCTGTACAGATAGAAACATATAAACACACTGCCAGTCTGACGAGCATGAGATGTTTACGTGTCTCAGAGAACCTCCCCGCGAAGTACTTACTAAATCACAGAGGGAAAAACAGTCCCTTCCCTGTGGAGAAGCCTGGCAGGTACCACCTTAACCAAGCAGTCAAAGTGAACAGCACCAGGAGCGGCACAAACTGAAACTATGCGCCACGTGACAGGACGCGCGACAACCCAGCACCCCTCTGTGCCACCCTGCCAAAGACACACGACCTTCATCTGTGCTGGGTTGCGCCATGCCAAATGCCGAGGGTCTTCTCTCTCTCCCGGTGATACTACATGCTTTCAGTTACGTATTCTTATTGATAACACATTTCAACATGTGCAAGGAGCAAGGCAAGAAAGTATAGAATGAGGGGTGTGAATCGGGAAGAGGCCGAGAAAAGCGCCCTCTCCTCCCAGGTCACCACCCCTGAGCTTCTGTTTCAGTCGTCTTTCTCAGCCTTGAGAATGTCCTTGAACGTTTTTTGTACTGCAGGTCTCCTGGCGTAGAATTCTCAGCTTTTGTTTATCTGAAATTTCATATTTGTTAGCATTCTTTTGCACATTTTCTAAGCAATAAGAAACATGCATAAAAGTTGCAAGTACAGTATAAAAAACTTTCCCAGGGCCATTTCAGAATAAATTAGTACCTACACCCACTCACTGCTGGGGACTTGGCAATTCCTACATAACTGTCAAGTGGAGGCATTAACACGGGCCTGTTCCCACTGTCAGGCCCCCAGGCCCCGTTCAGGTTCTCTTATTGGTCCCACGAGTGTCCATTATAACGGGACCCAGGCCACAGTCACATCAGTGGTGTCTAGCCCGTGACTTTCACGACCCTGACATTTTTGAAGATGACAGCAGATACCAGTAGGTGAGTCTCAGATGGGTTTTGCTGTTTCCCCGTGATTGGATTTAGGTCGTGTGTCTTTGGCAGGGTGGCACAGAGAGGTGCTGGGTTGTCACGCGTCCTGTCATGTGGCGCAGTTTCAGTTTGTGCCGCTCCTGGTGCTGTTCACTTTGACTGCTTGGTTAAGGTGGTACCTGCCAGGCTTCTCCACAGGGAAGGAGCTGTTTTTCCCTCTGTGATTTAGTAAGTACTTTACTCTGAGACACGTAAACATCTCATGCTCGTCAGACTGACAATGTGTTTATATGTTTCTATCTGTACAGACTCATGTTTTTCTGTTTTATTCACCAGCCCTGTCATTTTCACTGTTTATTTGTTGTCCATGTTGCCCCCGGTCTGGCCAACAGACACCTGCCGCTTCACACCAGCTCCAGCACCCTGATATGATAGGTCGCCCCCTTTTGGGCACTTCCTGCTCCTGGTGCGATAAGACCTATGGGTCATCCTGCATGTGCCCAGCCTAGCTCCGGAGTCGGCCGCTTCCCTAGGGGGCCTTGGTTCCCTTTCGCAGGAAGGTGGGAAATGGACACCTGGGCACCCGGGGTGCTCGCTGCCACTGGGTGTTGCTGCTCCCCAGCCCACAGAGAATCACGCTCCCAGGCTGCAGTGCGGGGTAAGCCGGCCACTGCGCTGCTGGGGACGGTGTTGTGCAAGAGCTTCGTGGCTGGAACCGTGGCCAGCATGGTGACCCTCAGGAAGCGGCCCTTGTGTGTGGCCTCGGGATCTGGAGGAAGTGCCTGTCGTTGTTACGTAGGTCTGTCAGGAACCTCAGGAGGAAGGGTGTCTTTCCTGGAACTTTTCCAGACGCTGTTCTTGGCCTGGGCTGCTCTCCACCTCTCCCTGACAGGTGGTGGCAGAGGCCTTGGGCCTGTCCTCCCTCCACTAGAGACCAGCTTCTCGTGGGCTGGCTCCCTTGGTGACACAGGTCTTCGTGCTGTCTGCGAGGGGGCAGCATTTCACATGAGAACGCCGCTCCGTCTGCCTGGCTGAGTCTGGGCAAAACCATGTGCCAAGGCAGGGGAGGGTTCAGACCCCAGGGTGCTGGAGTGTGGCCTGAGCAGGAGCTGCTGTGCAGGCTGTGGGGAGAGGCAGGTGTCCTCTGGAGCAGGACTGGGCCGCCGCAGGGGTCAGGGCAGCTTCGTCCCGAGGACACAAGCAAAGCCCACCGTCCCCCGCTGAGGTCAAGGGTCAGAGAAGGATCCCCGAGGAACCTGCGCTGCCTTTCCAGAACCTTCACTGAGAACAGTGAAAAGTGCTAACCATCCTCTTCCTTCTACTCCCTGGGAACAGGTGGTTGACGCTTCCAGAAGCATCGAAGATGTCCACAAGGAAATCCGTGAGCTATGCGAGGACACCATCCAGGCTGCCATGCACAGGCCGCTGGGGGAGCTGTGGACATAGGCACAGAGGGACCGCGTCCCCTCCCTGCACGCGTGCGAGGCGGGGCCGCGCCGGCTGAGCGCCCGACAAGAGGAACCAGGTCAGCCCGTCAGCAGCTTCCCTCTGCCCTCAGCCTGGAGACGGGCTTCTCACCGAAGGATGAGCCACATCTAAGCAGCTCATCCACACTGGGGGGTTTCTTACAGGTACCAATAAAGGTTAACTTGGAAACATGCTGCGGGGGCCTCATTCCTCCATGGCAGCGGGGCCACACTTGCTCGAGGGTGGAGAGCCTCTGGACCCCCAGCCTTGTCTGTGGTCCCCACTGTGGGTCCCGAGCACCTGATGTGCTGGCCTCACTGGGCCCTGGCCGGCCATGTCCCAGTGCTGTGACGCCTGTCTCATCTGAACACAGCTGATGCCAGCTTGGTCGGTCTTCTGTTGTGGCCCAAAGTGCCAGGAGCGTAACTTCACTGCACCCCATTTTCAACAGCTCTGCGATGGAATGATTAGCAGCACCCACCGGCAGATTGCAGTACAGAGGCTGCAGTGATGGCAGGCGGGATTCCTGGGGGCCCAGGGGCTGCAGTCTCAGCACCCTTCCTGCTGAGGCCAGGAGACTGGGTTCCGGGCCCTCTCTAGACACTGAGCTGGAAGTGTCCTGACAGTTCTGACCGGGGCTGTGACCAGCAGCTCCCAGGTCCCCGGCTTCCCCAAACCAGGCGGGTCTGCTCTTGTCTGGGTTCCACAGACAGGCTGCCCGTCGTGTTCTCGGTCACTCAGTAGGTGAGTGTGGGGCCAGGATGTGCCCAGGCTGTCCAGCCCTTGGTCCCGGTCCCTTGCAGCACCTTGAGGACACAAGAAACAGGTGAGGACAGCCAGTGTCTGCACACTCAGTCACAATAAGGTCAGGGGGACAGTCCTGGGGATGTGGGTGTTTGAGAAGCTCCCTGCAGCTCTGCTAATGGGAGCAGGGCGGCCTCAGGGTTGGTGCCTCTGCAAGGCCTGGTTACGTCCACCCGGACCATGTGGCAGACACACAAGGTCAGAGTTCGAGGACCCACAATTGAATAAGAGATTAGGATTTGCACAGTTAACCATTTCCATTAAAACAGTCCCAGGGTCACCTGCAGGGATGGCCTGGTGACATCATCACCAGGGCCCCGTGCTGTGCAGTAAAAGGGGAACATGGGGTTGATTTCTCAGTAAGACCTGAAAGCAGTAGCTTATCTGCCTGCGGCCACGTCAGAGTCACTGGGGTGGGCCTGGCTGGCACTCAGCGAGAGGTTGGGCTGTCGGGGGGTCTGTCCCAGGCACACTGGGCAGGGCTGGAAAGCACTAGATCTTTCTCTGGCCCAGTCGGTGGGGTGGGGTAAAGGCTGCAGTACAGACCATCCTGTCAGGGCTTGGCTGTGGGGTCAGAGCCCAGGGCTGGGCGGAGGCAGAAACAATCCCATCTCCAAGTTAACAAACTTCACAAACTGCAGTGCTGTGACATCCGGCAGCCAGGGTTGCGGGCAGGCGTGGCTGAGGGGCCGTGTCCTCGGGAACCTTGTCTCCACTGGCTGTGGTGTCTCCCTGAAGAGGCCTGTCGGGCACTGTGGCGGGCAGAGTAATGGCCCCAAGGACGTCCACATCCCCTCCCAGGAGCTGTGAACAGGGTGCCTGCTTGGCAGAGGGGACCTGGACATGGGAGGCCATCTTAGCTGGGGAGACCCTAAGTGCCATCACAAGGGTCTGTGTGACGCAGGCGGGAGGGGCCGAGCCAGGAGACGTTTGCCGGGAGGAGGGCACGGGACTGACTTTGCTGGCTCTGAAGATGGAGGGGCTGCCGTGGCTTCTAGAAGCTGGACAAGCGAGTCAAAACTGTCCCTGACCCTGCAGGAGGAATCAGCCCTGCTCGCGTCTGGGTTTGACCTCTGCCGCCTCTCAGGTTCCTGAGAGGAAGTCTGTTGTTCAAAGCCACTGGGTGTGGAGATTTGTTACAGCACCAGTCGCGGACACAGGCATTTTCCAGAGGCCACAACTCGGCGTCCCGGGCCACCTCGCCTGGGGACCTGCAGAGGGCAAAGCTGCTTTCCTGTGTGGCCTTGGTCCCATGGCATGTAGACACAGGGTGTGCAGGTGGGCATGGGCCGGGGTCACCCCACAGGACTGCTGGGCACGGCAGGCGAGCGGACTGGCTGAGGCGCCCAGTGCCTGCCATTGGAGCAGCGTCACTGGCCTGGAGGGACGTCCGCGCGCCACACTCAGTGGCCTTCCCACCGCCCTCTTGGTGAACAGGCGCCATGTTTTCCCCAATCCTTTCCTTGGTTTCTTGCTTCAGAACCACCGAGGCCGGTGTCACTACTCACAGAGCCGTGTCACAGGGAGGCCCTGCTGGACAAGTGGGGAGACAGCATGCACAAGTCGACAACTCCTCACTGAGACTGTTCTGTGGGACACGGGCTTAGAAAACGTTCATTCTCGTTCTTACCACACCCAGCTGTATATAACTCGAGGGAAAATGAAGACACGGACGGGCAACACAGTTTTCTATTGAAATTGTTATTTGCCATGTAGAATTGCAAACTATACGACTAAGAATGAGCAACATTCCTTCAATAAGCCTTTTTCAAAACACTAAGACAAAGCTCCCCTTTGGTCAACTTGTCACCCGCTCGCCCACTGGTACGAGCAGCAGGAGCTGCAGCGAGACCTTCCTGGCCCCCGCAGGTGGGGGTGGCGCTTTCCCAGGTTCAGCTGAAGGAATGGAAACGTCCCAACCTTCCTTCCCTCCTTCCCCACCCAGCCCGAGGACAAAGGGGTAGGACGGCGGGAGGGACAGAAAGACAGAAAAAGAGGAAAATAACTTATGTCAGCCATACTGGGGGCTGGGGTGTCCTCTGCCACCTTGTGGGCTGGCAGGACCAGGCCCAGATGCAGCCGCCCAGGGAAGGAGGGGCTCCACGAGAGGAAGGCTCCCTGGGAAGAAGGCTGCACCGCCCTGAGTTCCCCCAGCTGCCGACACAGATCCCAGGGGACGGAGCACGGACAGCAAGGCGGCATGGGCGCAGTGCCCTGGGGCCCCGGACACCAGGGAGCAAGGCGGCAGGTGCTGACGTCGGTCAGTGCTGAGAAGGGCCTGGAAATGTCTCCACATGAGCGATGAGAGACGGGGTACCTGTCTTGCACCATAAACTGAGGGTTTCACCCTCTGGCCCCAAACCATCTGAAGCCTCGGTACCTGGAGGGCAGTCCTGAGGACGGAGACGGAGATGGAGGCAGGCTCCGGGCACCGGCGTGCCTGGCCTGCTCTTCCTCTGCCAGCCATGCTTGCAGTGTCCCCACACCCCGCCATGGGCCTCTGGGTCCCCACCACCCACTGCCCAGCAAGGCAGAAGCTGGCGGAGCCATCAGCGGCTCGGGGGGCCGTGAAGATGTGAGGAAGGCAGGCCACATGTGGCTTCCCCTGCGCTGTCCTGGCGAGTCACATGCAGGTGACCAGCCCTTGCCGTTTCTCTCCCCAGTCCCCCACTGAGGCAGCCCCAGGAACCCCAGCAGGGCTGCCGGCAGAGGGCGGGGCCCAGTCCACAGCAGCCGTCCGCAGGTCTTCCAGACGTACTGGGGACACGTCCAACAGAAATTCATGTCTGTGACCTCAAACAGGACTTTAATTCCAAAGCAAACCCAGAACCAGAGCCCAGGAGGAAGCAGGACGGAGCGATGCTGACGCAGGGCTGGCGTGGCGCGATGTGCTGGCCTCGGGTCCCAGCCCCGCAGTCAGGCCTCCAGGAGGACAGGGCCGTCCTCCGGCCGAGGGCAGAGAAGGCGGGCACGGCACTCGGCAGGCAGGCGCTGGATGGATGAAATGCGTGGCACCATGTGCCCCGAGGCCGGGCTGGGCTCTCAACGGCGTCCCAGCGAGGGCCAGTGGAGATGTCCCCTGACTCCAGGATGATTTCAAAGGGACAAGATTTCAAAGTCTTCATCCTCTGAGTCAAAGAATCTTTCTAGTCGCTCGACATCAGAAGACTCTACAAGAAATAAGACAAAACGCGGTAAGACCCCTGCCTCGGGATTCTGGGTGTGGGGAGGAGACAGCACCTGTGGGCAGCACCCACTACGACCGGCACTGGGCCCGCTCGCCAGAGCTGGTCCTGCCTGTGCCCGGCCGTTGAGGGAGATCACTCACGGTGGCCTCCATGGCGGGAGGCAAGAGGACGGACTACTCAGCTGAGGTGTGCGGCCTCCGGGCTGGCGGGTCTGGGCAGGCCCCGAGCCTCGGCTGGCAGGCATGGGCGGGGGGAGACGCCCACAGGCTCTTTTAGAAAGAGGAGAGCAGACATACATACCTCCTGCCACAGACCAGAGGGAAGTGACAGGAGGCAAGGGCCACTGGTCCCAGGCAGGGGTGCCGACTCCTATGCCATGTGGGGCTGAAGAGGCATCTGTCCTGAGTGTCAATGCCAGCACCCCAACCCCTATGTGCCTTCCAGCAGGTGGTGAGCTCCATCATGGTCCTCGGGCTCTTCCGAGACAGGCCAGAGGGCTTGTGTCCTCATTGATCCTCTGAGAGGAGACAGCTGGTTCGGTCGTCCTCAGCGGTCATCAGTACGGCGATCACAGGACTCCACTGTGGTCCCCTCCTGGTCTTCATGGGAATTCCGACGGAGGCATGCACTGGACACGCTCACGGCCTCAGTGCCAAGCTCCCGTTTTCTGTGTGCCACGTGCTTGATTCACTTGGAGGAGGGGGCCTGGCCCACTGCGTGGTGGGACGAGGAAGCCCGCCGGCGGCTGTGGCCTGGCAGAGCAGGGCTGGCTCCCATGTGCGGTGCCTGGGGAGCACTGTCACCCCAGAAAGCGGCGTGTGCTGTGGCTCTTCCAGAACCCTGGGGACCGTGAGCAGCACGCCCAGGTCCATGAGCGCGGGCCAGCGCCTGCGCACGTGGTGAAGGACGGGGGTCAGGCTGCTACTGCTGCTGAGCTTGGGGTGAGAGCAGGGGGACACTCGCAGCGGCCCTGCCCCACGTCCCACACACAAATCACTAAGGATCGCGTCTGGTCAAGAGCAATCGGAATGGCATCTGGGGGAGCATCGCGCAAGCCACACCCCACGCATAAAACAGGCAGCGCCTGGCCCCCGAGATGTCGCCCTGCGGCCTCGGACTCACCTAAGGACAGGTTCAGGACGTCGGGGCAGGCCAGGTGGGAAGGCTGCTGTTCCACCAGCTCAAACATGGGCAGGGCTCCAGCGTGCAGCGACAGCTGTCAGCAAGACACAGCCACCAGCATGAGATGCAGCCCCAGCCGAGAGGCGGCCACAGTGCCCGGGTGGGAGGTGCCACGCTGGCGAGAGCGCAGGCGGCCTCCGCACTGAGGCTCGCTGAGATGGACGCAACAGGCACCAGACCACGTGGGGGGCAGCCTCGGGGGCGAGCCCCTCCAGCACCCTCGCCAACGCCAGGCTAATGACCTAGAAAGCCCGTCCTCAAGTGCCCAGGCAGGGTCTGTCCCCACGTCCTCTCCTCACAATGAGGACGCCGCCAGGAGCAGCAACCACACGAGGGCCACAGGAGGCTGCACAGCACATGTGGGGTGCTGGGGAGGAGTGGGGGGGCAGGGTGCCAGACCGGAGGGCCCGAGACCCCCCAGCCATCCAGCGAGGGGATTCGCTACCAACCTTTCTGACTTGCTGGCACCAATCATTAAAGTCGTCCTCAGTCTTACAGAAAAAGCCCTGAAACGAAAAACTGGTAAGCAAACATGGCGTGAACAGGCCGCAGGCCTCACTCGGACACAGGGGCAGTGACCGTGCCCAGTGCCGCTGCAGGGACCCTGGTGCACATGCAGACACTGCTGGGACCCCCCCGCCCAACTGTCCTCACTTCTTCCACTGGTTCCGCCCACAGCTTGACCCTGTGCCCTGTGCCCGACTGTCCCGGTCACGGAGGCCGCACGCGTCTGTAAGGCCTGGGAGGTGGGTCCCAACTGTGCCCCTGGAAGCAGGGCTGAGGCTCGACCCTGACCAGCGTGTCCCGAGCAGCTCAGCAGCAAAGGCTCCCAGGACCAGGTGCCCACAGGCTCCCGCGGGCAGTGGAGCTGAGGGACGGAGCGGGACGCACCACGGCAATGGACGGGTCGAGCTCGGCAATGCTCATCCTGCTGGGCGGGTGCTGGCAGTGGAAGCTCTCGTCTGGGATGGCGCAGCCGGCAGCACACTCCACCGCTGGCTGCGTGGTGTGCGGGTCCAGGTAGATGAGTTCCTCACCTGGCAAGGCAACAGGAGTCAGCAGACAGGGAGCAGGCGGGGCCTGTCTCACACCCCCCTCAGCAAACTCCAGCCGTCTGGACTGCAGGCAGGACGGGGCCACGCATGCCCGGTGGGGGGGGGCCGGGGGGGGCTCCTTGGCACCACGGGGGATCACACTCACCAACATAGCCGATGAAGTAGTGGGCGCTGTTGGGCTTCCCTCCAATCACCCCCAGGGACTGGGGCATCATGAAACAGTGCTGCAGGAGGGAGTGAGGGCGGGCGCTGAGCAGGCTGGGCTACTGCCCCCCCACAGGAGCTCGCACCCCTCAACTGGGTGGCTCGGACAAGCGACCCTGCCCTCCTACACAATGAGAAGATGTGGTCCTCAAGAGCGTAGTCGGGAAGGACAAGACACGTGCCATGGGCTCGGGAGCATCGGCTTGCAGGCATGTTAGGGAACGCTCCATGCAGGAGGCGGGCCTGAGGGGGTGGGCCATGTGAGGGGCCCTGGGGGCGGCCTGCAAGGCGAGGCCGGAAGCTGGTCTGACCACAGGGCGGGAGAAGTAAGACAGGAGGCCAGAGGCTAGGGAGGAAAGAGCACGCTCTTGGGAGCACAGGAGGGCGGGAGGGGCAGCCAAGACTGGCAGGCAGAGGCCAGCAGTCACAGGGCCGTCAGGGCTGGAGGAAGGACCAAGACAGCACCACAGAGGGGTTTCAGCCCCCAGCGGGTCAGCGAGAGGACAGACCCACCTTCAGCGTCTCCACGTAGGCCTCATTGATGTCTGTGAGCCCCAGGCGCAGGGGAATGAGAAGCACCAGCGGTCTCCACAGGGACGGCCTGTTGGTGACCTCGGCTCCCGCAGGGAACCCATTGCAGTGCTGGCTGTAATCGGCAGGAAACGCCGTGGCCCCCGCACAAGGAGGGCTGGCCCTGCACAACCTTCCTGAAAAAGGGGGACATGCTTTCATGGAAAACAGAAGCAGGCAGAAGCTCACCCAAAACAAAGACACTGCATCACTCCGTCACAGGAAAAGGGTGTAGTAAGAGAGCCAAGTGCTTACCACACAATTCAAACTTGGGAAATAAAAGCCGAGATTAATCCTGCCGCTCATAGAGAAGACCCGGACATTTTCTATGCGCGCCTAATTAGAATTTTTCTTGTGAAATGAAGCACGTGCAGAAAATAGTGCAAGAAAACACTATGTACACCTCAGAGAGCGAAACCAGACCAGGCGCCAGGAAGCCGCCCGCCCAGCCAGAGGCAGCGCTGGCCTGGTCCCCAATTCCTGTGGACCCCCGCCCCCTGCAGCAAGGACAGCATCAAAGAATAACTGTATTCCTTTTCAGTGTTTAGGCAATTTATTTCTTCTACCTAAATGCACCGGGTGACCCTTCAGCAAATACGTGAACTGGGGGTATCGTGGAAGGAAGACACATTCCAGCAGCCCCGAGCACCCAGCCAGTGGTCTCTCAACGTCTCCCCACTGCAAGGGACCAGGGCAACTGGGGAAATGGCCCATCCCAGCGCTGGGGGTGGGGGAAGGTGGGGTGGAAGGGTGAGTACAAGGAGAGCCTGCATCTCATTAAGGCCAAAAAGGGAGGGCTGCTTGGATCGACAAAAATGACAGCAGCAACCAGTCAGGGCAGCCTGAAGGGGTGCCCGTGGCCAAGTTTGAGACAATGAGTAATGACCCTAAAAGGTCATTTAAGAAGAACCCATGAATGTAGGAGCCCTGAAGAAAAGGTGTCAAATGTAAATACGGAGCGGGCTGCGGGGAGAAAAGTGGGCTATCTCCAGGGGAGTGCCGACCAGTAATCCTTCAAGGAAGGGACGCCTCAGGGAAGGCATCACCTCAGACACCTATATCGTCAGGCAAGATCCCCACTGTGCACTCAGCTCGCTGACACTCACAAGGGGAGCAGACACTGCCCTAACCGGGAGACCCGCCTCCTGCTGTGATGCACCTGGTCGAGCCAGCGGACTGACATTCCTGGGACGGTGCACTGAGCTGGCCTGGGTTCTTCAGAAACGCCACGCCTAGTGAAACCAGGAGGAACAAAAGAGGGCTTTCTGGATCGAAGGGACGCAGCACCAGGGGTGACCTAGGCCTGGGACCCTACAGGAACGCTCATCCTTAGTGACGTGGCTGTGGGATGGGCATGAGGCCCCTACCAGGTGAGCCATGCTGTGCTTCCCCAGGGGCTGGAACTTTCAAAGCAGGTAGCTGGAAACAGAAAGAACTGGAGGAGGGAGGGATTTTAACTTTCTTTTCTGGGCTACTTGGTCTTTCTCTGGTACTGTGATTTATAGTAAGAAATATATACATTCGATTTACCACCCGTTGCGGCCGAGCTCCTAAATCATTTGGAATTTTCTAAGGGCTTAAAGCTGTCTTTTGTTATGTTAATGAGACCTTCGGGAAGCCCCTAAGATGGGGGCTGTTTGCCAGGGGAACCCACAGTGATTAGAGAATTGGAACTTTCAGCCCCACCCCTGACCTCTGGGGGCAGCTGGAAACTGAGTTCAATCACCAATGGCCAATGATTTAATCAACCACACCTGTGCAACGCAGCCTCCACAAAACCCCAAAAGGGCGGGCGGGGTTCAGAGAGCTTCTGGGTTGGTGGACACATGGGGATTTGGGGGAGAGCAGCGCCAGGAGGGGGCATGGAAGCTCCTCGCCCCTTCTGCATGCCTTCCATCTGGCTGTCCCTGAGTTATATCCTTTATAATAAAGTACCGTGTACTTCTGAGTTCCATGAGCTGCTTTAGCAAATAAACGAACCCAAGGAGGGGGTCCCAGGAATCCTACTTATAGCCGGTGGGTCGGAAGCATAGGTGACAACCTGGACTTACCATCGTGTCTGAAGTGCTGGGGAGAGGGGCGCAGTCCTGTGGGACTGTCCCAGGTAGGCAGTGTCAGAGTTGAGTTGTGGGCACCCTGCTGGTATCGCAGAATTGCTCAGTGGCGTGGGAAAAATTGGCATCAGAATCTTACTTTCTAATTTCTGAACAGATTTCCGGGCTTTTCCCCTTTCTCCCTGACATGGTTACTTGTGAACTGCACACTGGTGTTTCAAAGAGCCGTGCTGGACTTCATTACTTCTGCCATTTCTTCCTTTAAACCGTCTCTGCATTCGCCTTCACGGATACCCCTCTTCTGGGGTCCCTTCCGTTAATTCTGTCGTTCTTTCCCTAACTTCTTGAGCTGTATGCTGACTTTCCTCATTTTCACTTTTGTGATCAGGCACTAGTTCAGTGTACATCAGGTTCTGGTTGTAGTCTGGTAAGGGTGACTTCCTTTGACCCCAAAGCCAAGATAAAGACCTCAATTTTCGAGGTGGTACAGTGTTGGTCTTTTTTCCTGTTTATTCTGCATTAGTTTATATACATATTCCCTGGGCACTTTAAAAGAGGTACATTCTGCCACCAAAACGTAGCGTCTGACATGCACCTATTAAACTCGTGGGCTATTCTGCTCCTCTGTAATTTAGTTTTTACCTATTTGAGGTGTCATGTGCTATTTATTTACCAAAGGTTTGGCTTTCCTGACTTTGAGGCTGTTTTGTGCTGAGAACATTCCGCTTGCTGACCAGGCCCCACCACTAGCGCGGACCCTCTCGCATCCCCCTCAAGATGGAGCAGGGCCTGTTACTGCTGCCCTGCTGGGAACTCACGAATCTGTATGTGGCCTGTTATGTCACAATATCCTGTTATTAACAAATGGGTTTGCCTTTGTCCCGGCACCCATTTGTAATTCTCTAGTGCTCACCTAATATTTTAAACGTATTTAAATTCTCTACTTCCCCATCAATGACAACAACTAATATCGAGGCCTTCCCTCACCTCATGAATCCAGGTCTCTTACCAGAATTCTGAACATTTTCCAACGTCTGGTGCCGGTGTGAACCGCCTTTCTTTACAGGCAGGTTGTTACTACCACTTCTATTATTCAGATGTTTATAAAAGTTTCTCTTTATTTTTGCAATTTGGGATGTCACTAGCGACAAGTATATTTAACACATTCTTGATAAAACAAACAAACTGGGGGTTCTTTAGCTCTAAACACCCAACTCTTCTTCCAGCTCAGGGTTTTCTCCTGCTCCTTCACTGTCACCTCCCTTAGCTCCTAACGTCACTGTGCACACAGCCACCTGTGTCCCTATTTCTGCCATCGGATTCTGCGCCCCGCACCTCTTCTGACCATACCTGTATTCAGTGTGCGTCCGTCAGGGTCACTTGTCCTCACTGCCACACTCTCCTCTGCAGTGTGCAATGTCTCCCTAGATTCAGCGACTTCCCCTGGCTCCTGTGCTTACACTCAACGCTCGCAGGACCTGCTCTGCACGTCCTGGCTGGCTCTCAGGGGAGGACGAGATGGGTAGGGAGGTGGGCAGGGACACACAAAGAGCAAGGCCTCCCCTCACATGGCATGCTATCTGTAAAGTCTGAGCACGAACGTCGTAAGCCACCTCGTTCACTGGGGAGGGACTTTGGTGGGATGTGACACCAGTGGCCGCTCGCAGAAAGCAGGAGGAGTTCCTGCTGGGCCAAGCAGTTTCCTGCCTTCGCTCTGCTGAATCCAAGACTCCCTCCTGGCCTGCAGCCCTGGGCAGCTCTGAGTGGTGAGCTAGAAACTCAGGAGGCGTGTCTTCGCCGAGGCCTGCGTGCTTCTCTCCGGGGCTCTTGAAGCCAAAGCGATCAGTACGGACCATTTAGAGCCCCTGCACTTACCCTGCACCTCACTAAACTGTTCTAAGTCCCAGTGTCCTAGCGGGCTGTGTTCTGAGGCTGTTCTTCCTAAATTTGGGGCCGGACATCCTCCATTTGTCCCTGTGACACGCACGTACCCCTTCTGACTTGGGGGAGGGAGGACGATGCAGTGACACTGGGCCCTGAGTATGGCCGGGCAGCCACACACATCCCACTTGGGAGCCTGTTAAAAATCCAGGGTCAGACCCTCCCAGAACCAGACCCACTGCTCCTCGGAGAAGCCCAGGTTCGCACCTTGTCACACTTGCAGCACTGCTGCTCTGAGCAACCGAGAACCCCAGCAGGGACTGGAGCAGGCCGGCCTCCAAGTTCCCACCAGTGCCCCACACCCCAGAGGGATGGACGTTCTGGAAAACACCTTGTCCCTGCCCCTTCTGGCCAGTGCACCGGAGCAAGCAGCCTCTAGTCTGAAGCCAGCGGTGGGACGAGCGACGGGTCTGGCCCCTGGGGTGGAAGGTGGGTGAAGGACAATGGGGTAAGTGGTTTCCCCAACACTGGGGGGAAAAAGAGATTATGGTGTGATGGGGTATTATGCAGCCAGATAACAGCCGGTTATAACACCTTCACTGACAGGAGAATCCAGTGGTTCCCCCGCTCCCTTTGTACATTTCCTAAGTTTCCACAGTTTTAGAAAAACTTCAAGAACTAGAATGTGGAGAAAAGACAGAAGGAAGAGATCTACGTCCTTCTGTCATGGCCCCAAGTTGATCAATTTTTGGGGGACAGAGCTGTTAACGGACGGTGGCCCTGGCAGAACATTCAGAGCTGCAGAACCAGTGATGCTTGTTATTAAGAAGTCATGTCCTCGGTCCCCCGATCCTATGATGACAGTGTCCCCACAATGAAGAGAAGAAATGGAGCCCCCAGTCACTGGAAAGGAGGCTATACCCCGTGGGCTTGCACACATGCACATACATGGCCACACTTCACACCTGCAGTCGAGTGTGCAAGACCTGCTTGTAAATGTCCTTGGTGACCTGGAAATCTGCACTTAGAATGATGTTGCTCAAAGTGCACCCTCTTACATAAAACCAAGAACCAAGGCAAGAGCCTGCATGTTGAACCTCAATAAAATTGGGGTTGGGGCAGCTTTGGGGAATTCGTTGGGAAACACGTGCTGAGTAGAAAAGTTAATGGGCTTTAAGTCAGCTTACAGAATGTAAAGCACGAATTCAAAACTGACACACGAGAGGCTATCTGCCAGAGCCAGCCTCCACTCCCCTATGAACTGCAACTTTAGCATGCCTGCATTCCTGCAGGTTTCCAGGGAATCCTTCCAGAAAGGAGTGGAGCTACGTTCCTGTTTCACGTCACACCTCGGCCGAGATGGCAGAGCTGACAAGTTGGCCTGCCTTTCCTGGCAGTGCCACCAACACACAAGAATACCCGTACAAGTGCAATGAACCCTGGCATGCTTCAATGACGGCACCAAGCAGCCCAGCTCTGCAGAGGACGCAGGCCCTTCCCTCAGCCTAGTCCCTGGCTGCTCTGAATGACTCAGTTACAGCCCCCTGATGACCCAGGTAAAGAGTTAACAGGAGCGGGCTTGTGAGCTGGCAGGAAAGAGCTTAGAAATTAACCGCTTGGCTTGGAATCCCCCGGCCAGCACTGCACCTGTAAGCTGACAAGCACCTTACACGCATCATAGATGGGAACAGAACGGTCCTCGGAAGAAGCCCCTGCAAGCTGACAAGCACCCGGCATCGTGCACAGAGAAATATAAAACCCCAGCTGAACAGAAACCCACGGCAGCCTCTTCTCTGGACACTGCCGTGGGCATCCTCGCTGCCCGACTTTCAGTAAACCTTTTCTTGCTTTCCTACTTTTCCCAGGCCCGTGATTTCTTTCACTTTCTGTGAATAATCGGGAGTATCCAAAAACAATACACCACCCCCCAGGCGAGGCACCTCTGGGGGTCAGGAGGGGACGTGTGCTCGGCAGCTGCTCCCTGAGTCCCGCCAGTCCCGACCCACCGTCACTTACTGATGTCCTCCATCACCACCGTGTTGTCCATCGCTATGTGGACGGCCAGGGCGCTCCACGTGTCGAAGACAGCAAGTTTCCTAAGAGAAAGGGGAGGACACGCCAGTGAGCAGCACCATTCAGACGACTCGCCCTGGGGGCCTGCAGTCACCTGGGAGTGCCAAGCACAAGGGGGATGGGTGGCTGACTCAGACTTTACGAAGGACAGCAAAGAGAAGGAAGCCAGCAAGGAGGCAAGAGACGGGTGTGGACCAGGGTGAGGACAGTGAGGCGGACCAGGGTGAGGACAGGGGAGGACACTGGCCAGTTAGGACACACTGGACAGGTGTGTTGAGAGGAGTCCAGGCGAGCCGTGTGTGGCCTGAGTGCTGGGAGGACGGTGCTGCCCTCACTGTAGAAGCAGGCCGCGTGGGGGAGGGGCCAACCTGGGTTCTGGCCGTCAGGTGGGCAGGTCCCTTGGACATCCAAGGCACCTGGCTGAGTTGGCACCTGGACGGGAGCCTGGCGTCTGGGGAGCTGCACGTGCAGAGAGCAGCGTGGACAGAAAAGAGAAGCAGCCAGAGGCCCGAGCCATGCCTGCCGTGCTCATAGGCGGTGGTGGGGAGGGGCAGTGACAGAGGCCAGGACAGCCAGAGGGACAGAAGGACTGCAGGACATGGCTCCATGGCCCGAGTTTCCAAAGCCAGCAAGCTGCTTGCCGGGTCGTGACAGGAACTCGACCCTGACGGGGCTGCTTCAGGGCAGCAGTGGGGACAAAGGCGGCAGTGAGTGGTACAAGACAGGCAGAGAGCACACGGACCACGTTTTCAAGGCATGCAGAGCTGGACCCAGGACCCTAAAGGGCGTGGGTGGGGCTGGAGACGGAGGACAGTGGGCAGGCTTGGGGACTGGCAGGAAGTTGGACATGGAAGAGAAGGAAGTGCCCAGAGGGTCCCGAGGAGTCCGACAAGGGCAGCTGGGTGGAGAGGGCAGCCATCCATCACGAGGGCAGGCTGGGGACGGGGAGAGAAGGGCAACCTCAGGAAGGCCGAGTGTGGGAGACTGTGAGACAGGGAGAAGGTGGCAGACACGAAGCAGGAGGTAGAGAGGAACGTGGCTGGACAGAGAGCTTTCAAGGAAGGGGACAGGAGTCAGAACAGAGGCAGAGCCGCACAGCGCCTGCCTACACCGAGGGCCACCTTCCCCCGGACGGCTGTCGTGTGCACCATTTTCAACCTCCCCGACCATCACCACAATGCGCGGTTCCATTGACAAAGAACAAAGGCCCAAGCCAATGGGCACAATCTGGATGAAGGCATTCATCCCACGACAAAACTAAATCCCGATTCATAAGGTCATGGGGATGGTCACCTCTGAGGACCTTCCTGAAGGCCCTGAAAACAGGGTGAGAGACCCCTCCCGTCCTTCAGCAGCAAGCCTCAGGAGTCTGCACACCCCAGCCCACGCACAGCACGTCCCCCAGGGAAACGGGAGGGATGGGGCTCTGTACATACTTGAGGACCTGGGCGACCGTGTTGGGCCCGTACCACTGGCCGATGGACTTGCCCTCGCCAACTCCCATTTGCGCTGCAGGAAACAGATCTGATTAGTGACACACATGCCCGATCCTCCAACACCCCTCGCTCCCCTTAGAAGAGGCTGGTCCTGGCGGCATGTGGCATTAGGGACCCTTTACAGGCAGGTTTGTTCTTACTGCCAGACTCCAGCCCTTCCAGGAGGAGTGGGATTAAGGAAGTGAAAGGACAGATCGCTGAGTTCAGAACTGCATTTTTACTTCCTTCTACAACTGAGAACATGGAGCTCAGAAGTTGGACTTGTTAAAACAAAGGAGCATTCAGACTCGCTGATGGGCGTGGAGAGGGACAGACCTCCGCGGTCACCGAGACGGATTTGCAGACGCGTGACGGCCAGGCGGGGTGAGGATCAGGTCTGCGCGCTGGCCCACCCCAGCAGCCCCGGTGCTGACAGGCCTCTGGCCGCCAGGCTCGCAGGAACCCCCGACTCACGGCCCGCTGGCAAGTGGCCGTAGCACACCGCAGCCCCCACCTATCTGGTGGATGGAGTAGTAACTGTCCTTCCTGTCCATGAAGGCGCTGAGGACGTTCACGTAGCCGTCCGGCTGTCTCTTCTGCTGTGTCCACCTCCAATCTATTGGGGCAGAGGCAGAAGTGCAGTTTTACTGGATGTGACCAAGGACCCTTGGCTCTGTGAAACTCACGACACAGATGTCCGACACCGTTCTGAACCCCACTGAAGTCAAAGCCAGTTTCCCAGGATTCTGACTACCCGTCAACATAAATCCACGTGGATAGCAGAGAAGGTTGCAGGGGTTCAAAGACCATTTCCAGAAAACAACATTCATCAGCCCTCTTTCAAGTCACTCATTTAAATCAGTGAGAAGCAGTGGGTCATTTCCTCGAGCCATCCGTGCAACTCACCCTGCGTTTTACGTCACCCACCCAGTCGTCCGTGCCTCCCGAGGCCACGGTCACAGCGCCACTCACCTCGGCCTAGGTGCCGGCACAGCAGGGCCTGGGCAAAGATCATCTGTCCACAGCGCAGCATGCAGCCCCAGCCCGTGTCTGAGGTGGGGCCGGTCCCCCCTGTCGTGGCAGACAGAAAGCAGAGTGACCGTCAGGCGACGGTCCATCAGGAGACTCCAGCGCAGGAGGCAGCGACCGTAACACGCTCGGTCGGCTCCACACTGAAGTGTCAGCTCCCTCTTGGTGACACACACTTCCTAGAACCTGGTCGTGCCAGCCTGCACTGCTGGGAAATGAAATGTCCCAGCAACACCCTCCAAATGGGCAAAATGTGTGAGCAGGTCAGTCACACAGAATGAGCACGAGGAGATGCTGGCCCCATCAGCCACCAGCGGGTGAGGAGCCCACCGCAGGCCACCAGGCAGGCAGGGGCACGGGGGCAGGCGTGGGGCGGGGGCAGGCGGCTCAGCACTAGAAGCTCACATGCCCTCAGCCACCTGCATCACTTCACAGGGCACGTGGTGGTCCCACACGGATGGTGACACAGGCTCTGACATGACAGGAAATGCCCTCCACGCCGAGCATCGGAAAGGCCCCAGGCACGCGGATGGTGGACGAGCAGACCCAGGGCCAGACCACAAGGGCCCCAGTGTCGCCTCCCAGCCTCGGGCAGCCCCGCCCACACATGTGGGTGGACACAGCCCACCTCTCGGGGCAGTGGTGGGCACAGACACAGCCCACCATGGTCCTGTCACCCGTCATGTCTGCAGGGCTGCGGGAGGAAACACCACCCTGGCCTGTCCTCCTCCCGTGTGTTCAGACACCTGACCTGCAGGATAGCGCTGTCCCCCATGGTGGGCGGCTGACCCCACCCCTTGCAGCCAGGACCAAACAGGTGTGCGACCAGCAGTCGTGGGACGAACAGCCATTCCCAGAGCACCTGACACATCACATCGCACATGTGCCTGTGCTGGCACTGGTCGCATTTCCCTACATTTCAGTGTCCCTGAAAGGCAAGCATTCAGGCAACTTTATGCCACCTCACTTCTGGAGAACAGAAGCAACCACATCTTGGAGAGGGACCGCACGGAGACCAGGCATCCAGATATGTGGGCTTCTGGCCCTGAACCTCTGGTCTCCGGTCCTCCGACTGCAAAGGCCACGCCAAGAGCTGGTCCCCACTCTGTGCCCACCTCCAGGGCACAATGATGAAGAATCAGTTGTAATGGAACAGACTTCAGTGTTCCGTGAAGACGCGTGACATCCATCTCACCCTTTAGCTCTCCCCACAGCCAAGTGTGGACCACGCTGGACAAGATGGTGGGCACAGGGCCACACTTGGGCCATCGCGGGCCTACGGCCCCACCCAAGGACAACAGTCAAATGCGAAGCTTATCTAAAGCCCCTGAAGCAACTTGTTGCCGCTGCCCCCCATGGTTACACAATGCATCACATTCCATTCTGGTCTACATTTCAGTGCTGGTCTGGTCGTGACTCATTATCCTGCTTTTCAGCCCCAGTAACAAATGGTGACTTGCGGTGGGAAAAGCAGTGCCAGGAGCTGTGTCTGGAATGGAGCTCTGCCAGGACTCGGGGAGAGACCTCAGCTGGCTTACTTAACGAGGTGGCCGTGAAGACTAAAATGAAGTGACAAGTATTTGGCATATTTAAGTCAAATGACTCAAAAACCTAAGTTTTCCCCCCTCTAAAATGTGTCCTTTTCATCACACGTTGTAACAAATGGAGTACTTACCGATGGCTGGGAAGTTTTTCCTGTATGTAAACCAAAGTCTGGACGCCACATCGGACAAGATCTCGTCCTTTTCTAGAGAACGTTTAAAAGAAGAAAACATGCACACACGCAGCCGTAAGCACGTAGGTCGTATGTCACGAGTTAGCGAGAACTATTATTATCACAACACGCTTTTCGCAGCCTGGGCGCTAAGAGCACAGCAGGCTCCCACACCGCTGATACCTGTGAAAATGCTGTATTTTCTACCCAGTATCCAAACAGGCTCCGAGGTCTCCGGGAAATCTTCAAACTCGGCAAATCGGAGAGTGTCATAGGTCAGAGTAGCTATTAAAACCAAAGGCACACAATGATCAAATTTTTATAACTTCATAAAACAATATCACAGCTCATTTACTGCATTTCCGTGTAAAAAAACCCCATGTGGAATTCTGCATCTCAGGGTTGCCTGACAATCACCACTGACAGAGCAAATGGGTAATGTGTGGGGACAGGGAAGGGGGACCTGCCACCCCCACTGCCTGAGCCTTTCAGATTCAAAGCCGGAGTCAGGGCCGGGCAGAAGGGCAGAACCGAGGGTGAGAGACCAACCGGGCGAGAGACCAATCAGGCGCCAGTCCCAGCGGAGAGACAGCAAAAAACAAAGCAAACAAAACAAAAACAAAAAATAAAGCCTCCTGATTTAAGCACTTGTTTTAGACTTCAAATGTTTCAAACCTAAACAGCAGGAATAAAATGAAACCACACCCTTATCTGTGGATGCAAGGGAGGCCGCAGCCGAACTGAGGGAGAGCAAGCTGGCAAAGCTGTCCCCGCCTCGCCAGGCATCACCTTGGAGCATGTGCCCAGAGGACTGCTTCAGGAGCAAGAAACATGAGTGCTACCACACAAAGGGGGTCCTAGTGCCCCCCAGATTTCTTGGTGAGGAGAAGTTAGCAGTACAGGGTGCTACAGAGTGTGCTAAGTCCTGTGTGGGGCACTGAGCACCAGAATGGAGACAAACGTTCCCTGAGGCCTGGAGATCCAGGCCAGACCCCGCTTTCACTTCGACGACGCTACCAGAAGGTCACAGCCACCGGGATCCACGGGTAACGCCCCACTTCCTGAGGAGGTCGCTGTGTGTAGGGCACGGGGTCTACTCACTAAGCGAACAAGACCAGGGCCCCATCCTACTGAGTTGCTGCTGTGAAGAAACTAGACAGGCCCAGGGGCCATCCCGGCCACAAGCTGCAGGCTGAGGAAACGGGCCCCCACCCTAGGGCCCCCCACCCGAGGAAACTCATCGCTGCCGCTGCTCCTCAGAGACCCTGAACACACCGCTCGTCTGCTGCCTGAAGCGGCAGGGGCAGCCACCGCCCTCGCCCACGACTGCACCCAAACCTTTGGAAATCAACTCTATCACCTTTCTCGCTTATGTGAAGCCTTCTGACAACAGCTCCACCTTTTGGTAAAAATGACACATGCTATTTATTTTTAAAAGACCCAGGCTACAAAGCTATGTGAGCGTCGCGTGCAGCCTCATGCCCAGCAGTGGACCCCTCCAGAGGCCCCAGGGCAGGTCCCTAAGTGAGGCCACAGCACCCGTGGCCTCATCTTTCCCCTCCAACACCGGGAGGCCCGGGCCCACAGACACAAGCCCAGCAAGGTCTTGTGGCTCCACGGCATGTCCCTCCCGTGTGTCCACGCCATAACCAACTCGGGGTCCTGCCAGGGTGCCCTGTGGGCTCCTTGCGTGTCTTCCTGGGCACACTTGGGGCAGGGGTGGACAGGCGCTGGCTGGCTCTGGCGGCCGGGTACACACAAGGTTCCTGGCCTCTCGGGGTGGAAATTCCCTCAGCCAGGAAATGGGAAAAATACGAGGCCAGCCTCGCGCGTGGCTGTGCTGTCCACGAAACCCTTCCCAGGAGGTGCTCACAGAGGCCGGCGACACCAGTGCTGCGAGGCCAGCCTCTGTCACTACCATCCAGGCGAGCGTTTCACGCCAGCCAGAAGCTGAACTGGGCATGCAGCTAACCCCCTATCACAGGGCTGGGAGAGCAGCTCCCGCAGCCACAGCCGGTCCCTGCTCGCCACGTAAGGAACCCGTGGGGGTTGGGGCCGGCCGGGCTCTGGCGTCTCCTCACCTGAAAGCCGACTGGGTCAGACCAGGCTGTGCAGCCCAGGCTTCGTGCAGGGGCTCTGCTCTGTCATGTGCCACATGTCTGGGCTTCCACAGTGTCCCCTGAGCTGCACTGTGGTCGCAAACACACCACTTAACGTCCAAGTTCACACCTCCTTTTTACATAAGATTGTTTCTGTGCACACTTATAAAAACTGAGTGGGGACGAGTGACAAGTCTGTCTTCTCAAGTTGCTGAAAACATGGTGTCTCTGCTCTGTGTCTGTCCATGACCTTCAGCAACCACTGTCTTCTTTTACCTGCAGGCCCCAACCAATATGTAGACTCAAAGTCTCACAACGTTTACTGTCAAGGAAAAAGGGTGCCGACAGCTCCCGTTTCATTCCAATTGGCTGTAGTTCTCATCTGGCCAGAGCCAGACACGCTGCTGCTGTGCGAGGGCTCCCAGGGCCGCGCTGCGCACGGCCGCTCACACCGCCAGAGACGCGGGGGAGGCCGAGCGCCCCGGCCGCGGCAGCGCGCGGGACCACGACACTGTACGGCGCGTGTGCTCCAGCAGAGGGCGCACTGACGCACTCTGCAGGTACCTGGCTTCCCATCTGATGAAAATGATGCCAAGCAAGGAGACAATAGGTGAGGAAGGAAGACAGGCTCATTCTGAGAGGAGGGTGACAGAGCCTGGGGCGGCGCTGAAGTTGAGGAGTTTCCATCCCTGAAGTGGCAAAATGCAAAGCAGGCACATTTCTCAGGTTTATTAGCAAACTTTATAGGCAACGAAGCCGACTTCAGAGGGACGGCAGTAAGAGGTGTTCTATTAAGTTAGAACTCCCTCCTGTAACTGAGAAAATTATGGGTTGTGTGGCCTGATTCTTGACCCCATGAGCCTAAAGCCAGTGAGGAGACCGAGACACTGGAACCACCAGGAAGCAACGCCAGTTCGCGCCAGCCAAGCTGGAGCCACTGAGTGACAGCGCACATTATCTGCGGGGCCCCGGGGGGCTTCCACAGCCCTCACCTCACCACGCTTCCTGTCTCAGGAAACACCCCGGCCTCCTGCTCCTACAGCTGAGTGTGTGTCACGTGTGCCTCCAGAAGTGGGTGCAGACACGCTGCATTCACTCCTCCCACTGCCCTGTAACTTCCTCACGACGGATGTCGCTGCCTTTCTGTGCCCTGGAGGACACGACGTGCAGGGAGTGTCCACATTCCCCGCACTGCGGAGCCAGACACCTGAGCCACCCTGATCCCCACAAGTCGGGGACCTTTCTGTGCCTTGGTTTTCTCACTGGTAAATGGGAACAGCTGTATCTTCCTCAAGGCTTTTGAGAGGAAGAAACACGTTAATAAATGTGAAAAGGCCGAGACCCATGCTGGTGGGCCCTCTGGGACTCCCTGAAATGGGTGACACAAGGACGACAGCAGGAGGAGACAGTGTCCATGTCCTGTGAGCAGACTGCTGCAACACCTCGTGTAATGTCTGTCAACAGGAAACCGCCCTGACATGCGAATACGTCCCTACACCTGGATCAGGCTCTCACCCTCTCCTCAGAGCCAGGACTGCACTGAGATGAGGCCAGCGTCTGTGCCCCGGCAGCGGTGGTCCAAATGCCGTAAACTTACCCTAAAATACGAGCAACCAAGCGCCTCAGACCTGCAGCAACTTGGGCCGGAAAAGCAGGTGAAGCACTTCTCGTGCCTGAGCAGCGCACGTGTCTTGGCTGGTGTCAGTGGCTCTGCACTGTCCCCCCTGCACCACAGGACAGCAGCTGCCTGGAATGCCACAGGCCGGGCACCTGCACAGCTCACTTGGCTCGGCAGAGGTGCCTGGACCAGACCGCCACACCCGCTGACCTTCTGGATCCTCCTTTCTAATGGAGGGAGGAGCAATTTTCTGCTTCTAATTTCTACAAAGATTTGTTTTTGGAGATAGAGCCCACTTGCTAGCTGTATGCCACATGACTTCATGTCTCGAAGCCCCAGTCTTCTCGCCCAGGAAATGGGGCAAAGTTGTGGAATCATCCCGATGGGGAAAGAACACAGGTGCGGGGCAAGGCACTGGTGACGTGCACGGCACCCACCAGTGGTTCTGAGCACCCCTTCCTCTTTTTGTGCTATTTCAGGCTGCGTGACTTCTAAGACGGTACTAAGTCCCCTTTCTCTGAACAAAACATCACTTTTGTTTTATCATCGATAGCAACTGAAACAAAGTATGTTCTAACACTTCTCCACAACAGAAAACGGGACGCCAGTTCAGAAAGCATTTCAGTAGAAAACTAACACTGGTCTCCTTTAGAACGAAAGCTCGCGATCACAAGGGTTCGCATAGGCGGACCCACACCAGGGCCACGCTCCAAGGCCCCGCTCTGGCCTCTGCTCTCAGCTGGACCAGCAGCCTCCGCCCACGTCCCAGAGGCTCCCTCATCTCACCCCACAGCCAGCATGACAACGTCATCCTCTTTCCACTCGACGTCCTGTCGTTCATGAAGCAGTTCACATACCTCCTGAGTTAAAAGCACTCAAGCCTCGAAAAGAACGCCAGTCTCCAGACTCCTGGTCATGATTTCAATTTGAAATAAGATGACATGCAGGAGAAGCAGATGGAGAGGTGCCGTCCACCTTACGAAAGAGGCCCTATTAGAAGCACTGTCCCCATTTGGCCACCTGGGTCCCAGACGCTTGATACTCCCCCTCTTCCCTGGGATGTCCGTGACCACACCCAGAAAAGGAAGCAGAAAGCCCTTTAAGAGCCTGGTAATTCTATTAGAAATAAAGTTTTTATTTAATATTATTAATCTGATAGACAGAAAAACGGAATTGCGCTCAATAAATGTAAACAACTTCTCTCCACTTAATACCAATTACATTGTAATTCAACCAGAAAGAACCCCACAAAACTTCACCATTACATTTCGTTTAAAGCTTATGTTAAAGCATCATGTTTCAACGATATTTCCCCCAAACACTTACGTTTTCTGAAAGATTATACTTTGTAAATAAAATCCAAAGAAGGGTTAAGATAATGATTTTGCAAGTAGTTGTTTTTTAAAATCCTTAATACTTTATATGAAGATGCTGGTGGTTCAGTTTTTGAATGAAAAAGGGAAGGGGGGGGAAGAGAGAGGGAGGGAGGGAAGGAGGGAAGGGAACGGGCGGAATGGAACCTGAAGAACGGGCGGAATGGAACCTGGAATTTCAGCTACATCAGAAGAAAACTAGAAAACACTGCTTTAGTGAACACCCTGACAGAGTGTCCACATTAAAGCTCCCTGCCCTGCACGACCAGCCCTTCTCCCTCGTTGACCTTACACTCACAGACTGGATTTGGATTTTACACAAACTCCACAAACCGAAGGTCTTACAGCCCAGGATGTGTAAGTGATTAATTCACGTTCTGCTTCTTCAGTTACCAACCACGTGCCAGACACAACGTGAAGCACTGGAGATGCGCGCACAAGACACCGGCTCTGTCTTCAAGGAACGGACAGTGTGGCCATTTAAGTGCTGGCTCCGCCAGTGCCTTGAACCGGGAGTGTTGTGACAGACAGTGCTGGAGGCTCGGTGGAGAAGACCAGCAGCCCGCGGTCTGCCCAGCACCTCTGGACTGCTACATGCTGGCAGCCCTGGGCACCCACTCCCCGGCTCCTTCTCTTCCCTTCCCCGCTCAGACCCTCAGTGACCTTGTCCAAAGCGGCCTGCCACACACCTGTAGCTCTACTCCCTCAGATCCTGGCCCTGGATCCAAGGCTCCCTGGACGTCACATGAATGACTAACAGGTACCTCACAGTCAACACGAACAAAATCAGCTCTCAAGAGCTCCCCCCACCCCAAGCAGGATATCCCCAAATCTTCCCCGTCTAGTTTCTTAGCTCAGGTCGTAAACCTCAGCGCCATCTTCAACTCGTTCCTTTCCATCCCCACAGCTCACCACTTCCAAACTGTAAACAGTCCCATCGTCTCAACCTTAAACACAGCCAGAATTCAAGCTCCTCTCCCCACCGACTGAAGCCTCCAAGGCCTCTAGCCTGCCTCACTGCGACAGCCCCTAACGGGTCCCCGGGTTTCTGCGCGTGCCCCTCACCAGAGCAGCCAGAGCAAGTCTGCAAAACATATCTCCAGTCACGCCACCCCTCCTCTCAGAACCTTCCGGAGGGTCATATCTCATTCAGAACACACGCTCAAGTCCTCACTATGGCCCACCAGGCCCCACGATCGGGCCCAGGTCGCCCCTCTGCCTTCAGCCCCTGCTTCTCACCCCGCCTGCTGCACCCCAGCCACAGCGGCCTACTTGCTGCTCCCAGAGGACACGTCGCATTCCTCCTGCACTACTTCTGGGTCTTGGTCAAATTTACGTCTGCAGTGAGCCCTTTCCTGGCCATCCTGGCTACAACTCCAACTCCCTCCTGCATGGCCTCCATCACTCTTGCACATGATCCACACCACTGTGTCATGCCTAGAATGTCAGCCAGGGCATGGTTTTTGTGTATTTTGTTCACTTCTCTAGTCCCAGCGTCTAGAACAATGCTCAACACAAACCTCATGCTGAATGATAAATGCAGTTTACTGAGTGGATAACTTTAAAACCACCAGGAAGGCAGAACCTGTAAGGACCGGGGAAGGCTGGACCATAAATCACCCCTAAAAGGATGTAAGCATCATGCCGAAGAAAACTCACCACAAGCTACAAACATCATATGCATTTTTATCAGCATCAACAGAGGCCTTCAAGTGCAAACACCTTTTCTACTTTGAAGCAGCCTTCAGTGTCCCATTAGTTGTCGTCATCTGGCCACTCCTACCTTTATGATTTTCACATTTAAGGTAACATGACTGACATTAAACTGTGTTTTCCACCTTACCCAAGTTTCTCATGTGAACGACCTTAGGTATCCAAGCAGTAATGATGTAAGAGAAAGTGGATAAGTAGATAATTCTATTCCTTCCCCACCTCCTGTCCCAGCAAACAATACAACAGTGTTTGATACTTTATTCCTTTTGATAGGAACTTCATTCACAAAAAATTACACGTGGTTAACATGTTCCTTTGGGCATCAGGGCTACTGTTTCCTCCAGCCACCTAACATTTACGTGACAAAAGGCCCCAAATCATTGAACTATTGGCAATGCATGTCTACTTTACAGTTTCCAATCTAAGATTTCAGTACGTTTGTGTTGCAGCTGCCAGGAAAAGAAAATGAAGCAAACACACTGCCATCCAAGATGACAGGTGGGATTAACCCAGATGAAAGCTTTCCTTTACAGATGGAGGAATACCGGAAGGCAAGTCACTCCCTACAAGGAATGACAGAATTAAAACGGCTGTGGGATGAAAAACAGAGCCCATGTAAAACTGCTTCAAAGGCTATGGGACAGAGATGCAAAATAACTCACCAGCAAAAATGAACGAGCAGGAGCATGATGAGAGAGGCAGAAACACCACACATACGTGTGTACATACACCCGCCACCCCCAATGTGTATCAGGACTCCAAGAAGTTAAGATACGACGAGATGGCTTCAGTGTCTCTTTTCAATCCCAGAAAACGCTTGGGTGACCTATCGATGACTGAAATGCCCGTGCTGTGAGTGTTGAGCCTGCTGCTCGCCTCCAGTCTACCAACACAACTTTTCAAAAGTTAAAGACGTTCCCCTTAACTCCTGGAGCGGGGAGGCAATAGCTTTCTACGACCGCCGTTTCAAGAACCAGCTCCGCCCGAGTCCCAAGCGGCGCCCGGCTTCCCTCCCTCCCGTCCCGGGCGCCGCGCGGCCCCTTCTCGGTCGAGCCGGCCTTGGGTCTGCCGGGCCGGTCACCCGGGCGTTGCGGGCGTACTGGACAAGCTCCGAGACACGCAAACACCCAACTGTCAGATCCGCGCTGGCCTCCCCACGGACGCCATCTCCGTCCGCTCCGCCCGGGGCCGCACTCCGCCCACCCCGCTGCCCGGCTCCCAGGCGGCGCTGGGCATGTCCCCAGCGACCCAGGGGCTAGGCGAGCGCCATCCGCAGCTCCCGAACGCCGGGCAGGGCCTCACCTGCGTCCATCTTCCCTCTCCGGCCGCCGACTGAGCGCCGCGTCGCTCCGACGGGTCCGCAACGCGACGCGACGGGCCGCCGCTGGGGCCAATCAGAGCGCGGGCGGGGCCGGAAGTGCGCGCGGAAGTGCGCAGGCCGCCATCTTGGCGTACGGCGGGTCCCGGCACGAAGGTCTTAACCCGCGCGCTCAGCTCTGCGACGGCCTTCGGCGCTCTCTCCGAGGACCCCAACAACGACCCCCCGGGGTGGCGGAAGCAGGAGCCGGAGGGCAGCGAGGCCTTGGGACAAGCGCGTCAGCCCTCCGTCAGCCCGGACTGGCAGGCGCGGCCATCTTGCCGTACGGACGGGCCCGGCGCGCCATGTCGCCGTACGGAGCGGCCGGCCCGGGCGCCCCCGCCCACCCCCGACGCCGCGAGCCGCGGGCAGCGCCCCGCCGGGTGCCTGAGACCTCAGGCGAGCCGAGGGCAGACGGCCGGCGGCCGGGAGGCGGGCGCCGCCATCTTGCCGTACGGCGCCGCGGGGGCCGGCTCCCACGTCCCGCAGCCGTGTATCTGCGCGCCTCCCCTCGGGGCGGTCCCGCTCCGGGCTCGGCACGGCGAGGTGAGGGCCGGAGCCTGGCGGCGTCGCGGCGTCCAAGGACCGAGATGGTGATCTGCTGCGCGGCCGCGAACTGCTCCAACCGACAGGGCAAAGGGGAGAAGCGCGCCGTCTCCTTCCACAGGTAACTGGGCCCCGGCTGGCCGCCCGCACGGCCCGCCGGCCACGCCCCCGCCCGGCCCGGCGCCGGGGAAACTGAGGCGGCGCGGCCCGGCCCGGCCCGTGGAGGCACTTTCCGCGCCGGGCCTCGGGGCCGGTCCAGAGAGTGAGTCAGCGCAGGGCGCTGTGTGACCTTGGCCTGGGCCGCCGTCTCTGGGCCGGACGCCTCGGCCACCCGACGGCCACCGGCTCCCCCCGGTGACTACCCTACAGCTACTGGGCGCTCACCCCACGCCCGTTTGGAGGCCGCCCTACGGCGGGCACGAGGCCATCCCTCGGCCGCCAGCGCCCACCGTACGGCCTCACTACCCTCTCCTCCCCACCCCGCGGCCTCCCTGGGCTCCATTGATTCGAGTTGTCGCAGCCGCGTTCCAGAACCGGTGCATTCTGAAAATCTCTTCTTTAGGTCAGTTGTTCTCTGGCATCACATGCGACTTTTCTCCTCTTCTGAGCGCGGGGAAGACTGCCTTGATCTCTGCCATCAGAAATGTGGCGGAGCAAATGTGCCTCGTACCTCGTGGGTTAACGCGCTCCCAGGCGCGGTGTGGCTGGAAGGGTCCTGGCCGTCCCGGGGGAGGGAAGGCAGCTGTGCCTGGCGGTGAGGTGAACCCCGGGAGGGGCTCCGGCAGCCTCCTGCCTGGAGCGGGGCGGCCACTGCACGGACAGCGTGCCCCGCCGAGGCTGGAAGGGGCGCTCTTTGCCTCCCCGGCGGGCGCCAACCCTGGACCAGGGGCCTCCCTTCTCCCCGGCCTGGCCTGGACGTGACTTAGGCGCAGGAGGTACTAGAACGCTAAGCTGAAGGGAGGTTTCTGTTTTATGTTGCAGGTGTTAGTAGTCAATTTTTGAAGACCTGAGCGACACTTGTTCTTTATAGTCTTATTGAAAGTTTGCAGTGGTGTGTGCGAAGTCTTAGGTCGTTACAATCTAGCAAAAGAACTAGTAACGTTACATTATTTCAGAGCAGCTACCATGCTTTCCTGAGTTTCCTTCAGAGCCTTCGGATCCCCAAATTTTTGTTAACTGTTTTCGATATGGAGGCAAAGCACTGCAGAGAAGGCTGCTCTTGGCATTCATAGTGGTCTAACGTGGTGTGGAGGCAAAGGACTGGAGGCAAAGGACGCGGGAATTGGGGTTCTGGGGGAAATGGGCTCCCGAAACGCTGAGGAAGTTCAGAAGGTGGTGTTGTGTAGAACTTCCTGAGGAGCGAGTATCCACCCCAGTCCTGTCCACAGTGGCTTCAGGTGGGTTAGGTGACCTCCAGTGGGGCAAACGGCCCCCACGTGCACAGTATGGTCAGAATTTGCTAAGTGTAGGTCTTGCCTTAATGAGAAGAAACGCTAAGTGTCAGTATCTCCCAGAGGCTGGGGGCGGAAGTACAGGAGGAACAGAGCTACCCCTTTGCGTCTGACCCCTTGGAGACGCCCTCCTATCTTCAGCTGCTTGAGACACAGCTGGGGCCCGGCGCCCTGATGGGCGTCCGGGGTGCTCTTCTGGCCTCTGGTTCTATCTCTGCTGGCAGGCACCTGGTTTGGCTTCTAAATAGGGGGACCACTTGTAGCACCCAACGTCTTGCATCCCAGGAACACTGGGAGGTTGGTCAGCTGTGAGCTTCTAGGAACTATTTCTGGGGGTCCTGAAGCCATCCTGTGCTCCCCCCGCCCAGCCCCCTGCACATTCTATGCTCCTGCTCATCGCAGCTTGGGAGGAGCTGTCTCCCTTCGCTCCTGTCGGCCCCAGGACTGTACGCTCTTTAAGGGTAAACAATGTCTATCTTTCTCTTCCGGTAGTAACTTGCAAGCAAAAGGTGTTTCTTAAATCCTGACTCCATTTTTAAGTGGGCAAAGTCAATATAGGTTTGGGTGTTTGCAAAACTCTTGTTTTTCTTTAATAGTTGATCATTTTAGGTGGAGATGTGTAATTATTTTTTTCTAATTGCTTTGTCATTTTTCCTGCAGGTTCCCTCTAAAGGACTCGAAACGTCTGATCCAGTGGTTAAAGGCTGTTCAGAGGGATAACTGGACCCCCACAAAGTATTCTTTCCTCTGTAGTGAACATTTCACCAAAGACAGCTTCTCCAAACGGCTGGAGGATCAGCACCGCCTGCTCAAGCCCACGGCCGTGCCCTCTATCTTCCACCTGACTGAGAAGAAAAGGGGGGCTGCAGGCCATGGCCGCACCAGGAGAAAGGACAGCAGAAAGGCCTCTGGGGGCCTAAGGGGACGTGCAAGTGAAGCAGACGGGAAAGGCACTGCAGGTTCGTCATCCTCCAGTGAGAACCCGATGGCAAAGCCAGAGTCCCTCAAATCCAGGCGGGCCGCCCGTCAGGAGCGGGTGCGGCAGTCTCCGCAGGGACCTCCAGGCGACGCCCTGGACACCACAGTGTCAAGCAGCCGGGCAGCAGCAAGTGCACCTACTCGCGATGTTGGCGATGACAGCGCCACCTCCCCTGACGGGGGCCTGGTGGATAAGAGTGGCATTTCCAAGGATGACTTTACACCCCCAGGGTCTGGAGCCTGCAAATTTATTGGCTCACTTCATTCGTACAGTTTCTCCTCCAGGCACACTCGAGAGAGGCCATCTGTCCCCCGAGAGCCTGTCGACCGGAAGAGGCTGAAGAAAGATGTGGAGCCCAGCTGCAGCGGGACCAGCCTGGGTCCCGAGAAGGGCCTGGCCCAGAGCCCCCCGAGTTCCTCACTGACTGCAACGCCTCAGAAGCCCTCCCAGAGCCCCTCCGCCCCTCCGACAGATGTCACCCCAAAGCCAGCCGCGGAGGCCGTGCAGAGTGAGCACAGTGATGCCAGCCCCATGTCCATCAACGAGGTCATCCTGTCGGCGTCAGGGGCCTGCAGACTCATCGACTCGCTGCACTCCTACTGCTTCTCCTCTCGGCAGAGCAAGAGCCAGGTGTGCTGCCTGCGCGAGCAGGTGGAGAAAAAGAACGGCGAGCTGAAGAGCTTGCGCCAGAGGGTCAGCCGCTCCGACAGCCAGGTGCGCAAGCTGCAGGAGAAGCTGGACGAGCTGCAGAAAGCCGGCACGTCCCGCCCGAGCCTGCCGCCCCCCAGCCGCGGTCAGTACCCGAGCCTCGGTTCCCCGCCTGTCCCTTAGGAGGGCTCAGCACTGCCGGCCTCTGGCCGCAGCTGGGCCTTGTGGAAGGAGCCCACACCACAGGGCAGTTGGCGCTCTTTAGCCTTGGGGTTGGTCACTGGGCTGGGAAAGCCAGGAGGCTCAGCGGTGCCCAACACTGGTTTTCTACTGGAACAGGGAAAGCCAGCTTCTGGGGTGGACCTCCCTCAACGGAAATTCAAAATGGATTAGGATCTAAGTCTAAAATAAAGTAGACGTAGTAAACGATCAAAAATGATGGGAGACTTAAAATCATGGGGAGATTCTTTCCATTGGGGTTGTAATATCCTTGAAGTTAAATCATTCTGAATGTTCATAATTTCTTTAAGATTTTAAACATCTCTTCAAGTAGAATACGTTTTCTTACATAAAAATTAAAGCACTACAGAATTACATAGGCTAAGAAGTGGCGAAAATTCCCTTCTTACCCGCCTCCCAACTTTATTTCTTTTGCTATTAAAATTTGGTGTGCAGTCTTTTAGGCTATTTTCTACACTTTTCTATATTTATCTTGTGCCTCTACAAATAGGTTGGATATATTTTGTATATATATGTTTATTAGCTATGTTTTGCTGTCGCCTCAATTTTACTGTTTAGTACTTGTAGAAATTGGTTTCTAGATGTTCTTTATGTATTGAGGATAGGCTCTTTTGCCTGTTACAGATACATGGAAAACTTTTTCCTGCTCATTGTCCATTTAATCTGGATCAATGTTTGTCTTTTCGGAGCTGTAATGAACACTTGAGGTGGGAAGAGGGTCTTGTGTGACCCGCTGTTCAGGACTTCCTGGACCCCCCAGGACAGCAGCCATTAGCACAACCAGAAACAAAACCCATCCTGCGCGTTTCCTGGGGAGGACCCCTGATGTACTGGTGGGAATTACACACTGTATTCTCCGGCGCTTCTTAGGCTGTGTTTGTAGTCTCTCGTACCTGATGTTTCTTTTTGGTAACGTTTTTCTGTTCCTCTTGGTCAGAGTCTTAAAGTTTGTCTCTGTTGCAGGTCTTCCCTCCCCCCACAACCTGCTCTTCACTCCACTGATCAGGTCTGCAGTGCTGTTTCTGCTTCATTAAGCCTCACTTCTTTCTACTTTCTTCAGTTTTCTTTTGTTGTGGTTCTGGCCCTGGCGGGAGATGCTTAGCTCTTTCATGTCGTTCATGGACATTTGTATTTCCCGATACCTGCAGCTGGGGCTCGGTCTCCAGTCTCCTTTGGCCCCTCACCGTGGATGAGACACAGGTTGCTCTAATTGCTCTTCATTTCTGGTTTCTGATTCAGCCCTGCTGCCCGCTTTCCCCCAAGTTATTTAGAAAGGTGTTGACCATTTTTCAAGTGGATAGATTGGAGAAGGGGGCTAATTTATTTGTAATTATTTTTAAGTTTTACTGCTTTAAGGTCCAGTAATATGTTCACTTAAAGAGACCTGCTTTTGAGAATGTTTTGAGATTTCACTGTGGCTTAAATCAGTCTGTTTCTGTGGGTACTTCATTGTGGTTTGAGAAGAATGTATCCTCTCTTGGAGTTGGTTACATTGTTCTGAATCTGGCTGAAGCTGGATCTGGCTTATTTGTGTTAGTCAACAGGTCTGTTTCCTAACTCCTACATCCACTTCATGTCTTGTTTTCCTTGTGCCCTTTCTTCCAGTTGGCCCAGTTTTGCTTTGTATTTCAAGACCCTGTTGTCAGAGGCGTAAGTGTCCTGATTGTTACCAATGGGGAAAACCCTTTTGGTCCCATTTACAGTCTTATTTCTTTATCTTCTGTTTTCAACCTTTCATATCCCTTTATTTCATAGTTGTATTTTAACTCAGTCTGAGAGCCTTCATCTATAGAGTAATTTAATCCATTTACAATTGTGATTATTGATAAGCTGGAATTTGGGCCTGCCATTTTACGTCATTTTTAATTTAATAGGCTTTTTCTCGTCCTATCCTATGGGTGTCTTTCAGCTTTTAAAAACAACCCTTGACGCCTGTCTGTCCATAAATGCTGCTCGGTGATGACCTGTGCTCTGCCTTCCCAGCTCCTCACTTTCCACTCCCAGGGCGAAACCCTCTGGGATCTTAGTTCCATATTCTCCTTTTCCCCTCCAAGCAACCATAATTAGTTGTCAATATACATTTTATTGGTTACTTTTTTCACCACTATTTATTGTATCCAGATTTTCACCCCTTCCAGGAAATATTTAATGATTTATTTATTTATTTATTTTTTTTAAAGATTTTATTGGGGAAGGGGAACAGGACTTTATTGGGGAACAGTGTGTACTTCCATGACTTTTTCCGAGTCAAGTTGGCGTCCTTTCAGTCTTAGTTGTGGAGGGCGCAGCTCAGCTCCAGGTCCAGTTGCCGTTGCTAGTTGCAGGGTGCACAGCCTACCATCCCTTGCGGGAGTTGAACCGGCAACCTTGTGGTTGAGAGGACGCGCTCCAACCAACTGAGCCATCCAGGAGCTCAGCGGCAGCTCAGCTCAAGGTGCCATGTTCAATCTTAGTTGCAGGGGGCGGAGCCCACCATCCCTGCGGGAGTCGAGGAATTGAACTGGCAACTTTGTCGTTGAGAGCCCACTGTCCCATGTGGGAATCGAACCGGCAGCCTTCGGAGTTAGGAGCACGGAGCTCCAACCGCCTGAGCCACCGGGCCGGCCCTTAATGATTTTTTGGAACTCACAGAACAGTAAAATGTTGGGCGTTGAGTCTGAGATGCTCCTTAGGTGTTGACGTCAGGGGTCAGCAGCGGACCTCTGAAAGGTGTGTGTGTGCCTGCAGTGTGGGGTGAGGTCACAGGTGTTTAAAGCCATGGAACTGAGAGGTTAGCTGGAGAAACTGGCTGGAGAAGGGGCTGGGCCCAGCCAGGAGCAGGCCGTGTTAGGAGACATGCAACCCAAAGGATCCAGGGAAGGAGATGGCGAAGCGGGAGCATGGGGCCACCAGGGAAGGCTGTTGCAGGTGGCAGGGCTTCTTGGCTGGGTGGGATACAGCTCTGATCAGAGTGGAGGAAAGATGGTTGAACTTGGCCACATGGGGTCAGACTGTAGTCTCTTTGGAGGGGTGGGAATGGAGCTGGGTGGGGGACACAGCGATAAGGCACTTCGAGAGGTTTAGTTATGAAGTGGAACTGGAAAAGTGGACAGTAGGCCAAAGGGAGCTTGGCTCCAAGGGACATTTTTATCTGTAAGGAGGAGACCAGCCAGCAGGTGTCGGCTGCAGCCTGGAGGGAGAGGTGAGGAGAGGAGCGTGCTGGGCTGGGCTGGGCTGGGCTCCGTGGCCTGGGGAGAGGCGGACAGCAAGGGGCAGATGCTGCCCAGGTGTAAATGGCCTGTCTGTGCCTCTGCTGTGTCCTGGGTTGTAAGGCTGGTCCCTGGCTGGGAGGGGAGGCGAAGCACGCCGGAGGCTAGGCCAGCGTGGTGGGAGGAGTGGGTGCTTGGCCCGGTGTCCAAGGCCTGTCCGGAGCGGCTGCCATGTTGTCTCTCTCTGACGTCTTCCTCAAAGTGTCTGCTCGCTTGATGTTCCCAGGCTGCTGTGAATGCCTTCGCCAGTCGGGATCTTCTGATCATTTTGTAGGGTTTCAGTCCGTTATCTGTAGCCAATCCCTTTATGTTTAGACAGATTGCCTGGAACGGAGCACTGGGCCACTGGGTTCTGGGGTTCCAAGCTCTGTCCCCTTTGACGTCTGGAAAGCTGGTGTGGATTGTCATTCTCACGGGATGTGGTGCTCTGTCCCTGAGTTCACTCTAACTCCTGAGGACAGTGCCGTCAGGGTGTGTGTGGTCATGTCTGTGGGCCAGTGAGGGCGAACATACTTCCCCTTCTGGGATTTCTTTGTCACTCCCCCTGCCTTGCCACATTCTCCATCAAATATGAATCTACCATTTCCTCTCATCAGTCATTGAATACTTGCTTCAAATAAACCCTGTTTATTTCTCGTTTTATTCATTACACTTATAATTCTGGATTTATCTGGTGTTTTAGAAACTTCATGGTGGAAAGTCTTGAGCATATACAAATTACACAGAAAATTATAATAAGCCCCCATGTACCTCTCCCCCAGCCTCAACATTTATCAATATTTGATATTCTTGTTTCATCTATATTTCTACTTAATTCTCTGCTTCCCATTGATTTTTTGGGAAAGTTTAGATTTCCGGAAAAATTCAGCAGATAGCACAGAGAATTCCTTCCCCCACACCTTTCCTGTTAGTAACATCTTGCTTTACCACCTGTGTTAGTGTGGTCCATTCGCTTCAAGTTGTGAATCAATATTGATACGTCGTTACCAACTGGGCATCTAGGTTAAGGCGCACTGGCTTGTCTTTACACTTTGACAAATGCATAATCTTGTCTTCACCATTATAGTCCTGGGTCATACAGAGGAGTTGGATTGCCCTAAAAATCCCTGTGCTCTGCCCGTTCACCCCTTCCCTTCCTGTCCCTGGCAACCACTCATCCTTTTACTGTTTCTATAGTTTTGCCCTTTTTTGAATGTCACCTAATTGAAATAGATGGATACTGGAGTATGTAGCTTTTTTGGACTGTCTTTCATTTAGCAACATGTATTTAAGGTTCCTCTGTATCTTTTTGTGGCTTTATAGCTCATTTCATTCTCCTCCCTTTTTTTATGTTGAGTTACAATACATATAACCAAAAATTTACCGTCTAAACCATTTTTAAGTGTATACTTCAGTGGTTTTTAATACCACATTCACATTGTTGTGCAGACATCACCACCATCATCCCTGTAACTCTCATAAATCCGAAACTCTGTTCTTATTAAACAATAACTCACCCTACTGCCCTCCCATGAGCCCCTGGCACCCCCCATTGTAATACCCGTCTCTGTGATTTGACTACTTTAAGTGCCTCAGATACGTGGAATCGTATAGTATTTGTCTTTTTGTGCCTGGCTTATTTCACTGAGCATGATGTCCTCAAGGTCCGTCCGTGTCGCAGCAGGTGTCAGAATTTCCTTCCTTTCTAAGGCTGAGTAATACTCCCTTGTGTGGATGGACCACGTTTCGTCCTTGGACACTTGGGCTGCTTGCTTCTCCGTTTTAGTTGTTATGAATGATGCTGCTGCAAACGTGGATGTGCAGATGTCTCTTCAACACCCTGCTTTATTCTTTCGATCACACCCAGAGGTGGGGTCGCTGGGTCACATGGTCAGTCTGTTTAATCTTTGAGGCACCTTCACACTGTTTCCCACAGCGGCTGCACCTTTTCACCTTCCTGCCCTCAGCGCCCGGGGTTCCTCTGCATCCTGTCAGCACTTGCTGTTTTCTGGGGTTTTGGTAGTAACCGTCCTGACGGGTGAGGTGGCATCTCATTGTGGTTTGATTTGCATTTCCCTGATGATCAGTGATACTGAACATCTTTTCATGGGCTTGTTGACCATTCCTGTATCTTCTTTGGAGAAATGTCTATTGAAGTCCTTTGCCCATTTTTGAATCAGGTTGTTTTTTGTTGTTTCGTTTTAGGAGTTCTCTATATATTTTGGATTATCGGTCTCTTATCAGAAATATGATTTGCAAATATTTTCGCCCATTCTGTGGGTTGCTTTTTTACTCTGAGGATAGAGCCTTTTGATGTAAATTTTAAAAAAACATTTTTCATGAAGCCCCCAAATTGTCTATTTTTTCTTTTGTTACCCGTGCCTTTGGTGTCATCTCCAAGAAATCATTGCCAAATCCAGTGTCATAAAACTTTTGTCCTTTGCTTTCTTCTAAGTGTTCTATAGTTTTAGCTCTTCCATTCAAGTTTCTGATCCATTTTGAGTTATTGTTTTGTATATGCTGTTAGGTAAGGGTCCAGCTTAATTCTTTTGCGTGTGGATATCCAGTTTTCCCAACACCGTTAGTTGAAAAGACTGTCCTTGATCCGTTGAATGGTCTTGTCACCATTGTCAGAAATCATGTGACCATATGTGTGAGGGCGCATTTCTGGGCTCTTTTCTATGTCTTCTTTAATTTCTTTCTGAAATGTTTTATAGTTTTCATTGTACAAGTCTTTCACTTCCTTGGTTAAGTTAATTCCTAAGTAATTTATGCTTTTTGATGCTATTGTGAATGGAATTGTTTCTGTAATTTCTTTTTCAGGTTGTACATTGTAAATGTACAGTAATTCAGCTGATTTTTGTGTGTTGACTTTGTGTCCTGCTTTTGCTGAATTCATTTATTAGATCTAACAGCTTTTGTGTGTGTGTGTGTGGAGTCTCTAGTATTTTCTACACGAGATCATATCTGCTAACAGGTTGTTTTACTTCTTTCTAATTCGGATGCCTTTCTCCTGTCGGATTGCTCTGGCTGGGGCTTCAGTGCTGTGTGAAAGAAAGTGCTGACAGTGGGCTCGCCTTCTTCCTAATCTCAGGGAAAGCTTTCCCTCTTCAGCACTGAGTATGAGGTTTGCTGTGGAGTTTTCATATGTGGCTTTTATTATGTTGAGGTTGTTTTCTTCTATTCCTCTTTTGTTGAGCGTTTTTTATCAGGAAGGGATTGAATTTTGTCAGATGCATTTTCTGTATCAGTTTAGATGACCATGTGGTTTTTCCTTTCATTTGCTTGATGTGGCAGACTATAGTGATTCATATTTATATGTTGGATGAATTCTTTGCATTCTGAGAATAAATCCCACTTGGTCATGGTGTGTGCTACTTTTAATACACGGCTGAATTCAGTTTGCTAGTATTTTGTTAAGTATTTTTGCATCAGTGTTTGTAACGACATTGGTCTGTTGGTCTGTAGTTTTTCTTCCTTGTCTGGCTTTGGTATGCTGGCCTCAACGAAGGAGTTGGGAACTGTTCCCTCCTAGTCCATTGTTTGGAAACATTTGAGAAGGATTGGAATTGGTTCTCTAATGGTTGGATGGAATTCACCAGTGAAGCCATCAGGCCCAGGCCTTTTCTTTGTTGGGAGATTGTTGATTACCGATTCAATCTCCGTACTCAGTATAGGTCTATTCAGAATTTCTATTTCTTCATGATTTCGTCTTGGTAGGTTTTGTGTTTCTAGGAGTTTGTCCGTTTCCTCTAGGTTTCCCAATTTGTTGGCGCACAGTTGTTCACAGTGCTCTCACAATCCTTTTTATTTCCATAGAATTGGTAGTAACGTCCCCACTCTCATTTCTGTTTTCAGTAATCTGAGTCTTCTCTTTTTTTCCTTAATCCATCTAACTAAAGGTTTGTTGATTTTGTTCATCTTTTTGAAAATGTTTAGTCTATTTTTAAATTGTGTTGTTTATTTTCTTATTGAGTTTTAGGAATTCTCCATGTATTTTGGATACAAGTCCATTTTTGTTTTAACTTATTACTGTGATAATAATATAACACTCTATTTTACAAGTCAAATGTATGAAATAGAAACATGGGTCAGGAAGATGAATTTTTCCAAAACCGGGGCCCGAGGAGGAGGCAGGGAGGGTGACAGGTACAGCATTTTTGTTTTTTGTGGGGTTTTTTTTTGTTGTTTTTAATTTTATTTTTAAGATTTTATTGGAGAAGGGGAACAGGACTTTATTGGGGAACAGTGTGTACTTCCAGGACTTTTTTCCCAAGTCAAGCTGTTGTCTTTTCAATCTTAGTTGTGGAGGGCGCAGCTCAGCTCCAGGTCCAGTTGCCGTTGCTAGTTGCAGGGGACACAGCCCACCATCCTTTGTGGGAGTCGAACTGGCAACCTTGTGGGTGAGAGGACGCACTCCAACCGACTGAGCCATCCGGGAGCTCAGCTCAAGGTGCCATGTTCAATCTTAGTTGCAGGGAGCGGAACCCACCATCCCTTGCAGGAGTCGAGGAATCGAACCAGCAGCCTTGTGGTTGAGAGCCCACTGGCCCCTGTGGGAATCGAACTGGCAGCTTTCAGCGATGGAGTACGGAGCTCCAACCGCCTGAGCCACGGGGCTGGCCCCTGGGTTTTTTTTTCCCCTCCCCTTCTTCCGCCTCCCCTCTCCACCCCACTCTGGCTCAACCCGTTGTTTCTCAGTCTAGTTGTGTAGGATGCAGCTCCCTGGCCCGTGCTGATATGATGAGCCTTGCACTCCCCTGGCTGAGGCAGTCGGTTGCCAGTTGTCATTTAGCCGCTCGCGGCAGCTCTCACTGGCTGCTGCCACTCATGCTGGCCACCAGCCACTCCTGGCAGCACGCTGTAGCCCGCGGCAGCCCATGGCAGCTCACACTGACCTCCGGCTGCTCACGGCAGCCCAGCTCCAGGGAGAGCAGTTGTTCACAGTCTTAGCTGTAGAGGGCGCAGCTCACTGGCCCATGTGGGGATCGAACTGGCGGACCTCGGCTTAGGAGCATGGCGCTCCAACCACCTGAGCCACCGGCTGGTCCTTGTGGGGTTTTTTGGCAAATATTTTCTCCCAGTCTGTGGCTTGTCTTTTTAGCCTCTTTCTATTTTATTCTCTTAACAGTGTCTTTTGTAGAACAGACATTTTTTAACAAAGTCCAATTTACCAATTTTTTTTAACATGGATTGTGCATTTGATGTTTCTAAAAACTCGTTGCCAAATCCAAAGTCACACAGATTTTCTCTTACGTTTCTTTGTGTTTATGGCTTTTATATGTTTTGAGTTAATTTTTGTGAAAGGTCTAAGGTTTGTGTCTAGATTCCTTTTTCCTTTCCGTTTTGCTCTTTGAGTGTGGCCAGCACCCTTTGTTGAATAGGCCTTTGTATCTGTTGCCCTTGTATCGCCCTTGGTCTGTTGCCCTTGCCTTGCCCTTACTCCTTTGTCAAAAATCAGCCTCTGCCTGCATTAGTGTGGGTCTGTTTCTGGACTCTGCTTGTTCTGTTGATCCACATATCTTAATTTTTTTCCAATACCACACTGTATTGATTATTGTAGTTTTTTAGTAAGTCTTGAAATAGGATACTGTGAGTTCTGTGAGTTCTCCATCTTTGTTCTTTTCTATCAGTACTAGTGTTGGCTATTCTGGATCTTTTGCTTCCACATAAACTTTAGAATCAGTTTGTCAATAGCCATAAAATGGCTTGCTGGGATTCTGACTGCGACTGTATTGAATTTATAGATCAAGTTGAGAAAAATTGACATCTTGACAATATTGAGTCTTCCCATCTATGAACGTGGAATATTTGTCCATTTATTTAGATCTTCTTATATTTTCTTATATTTTTTATATTTCTTATATTTTCTTTTTTTCATAGTTTTGTAGTTTTCTTTATATGTCTTTTACATATTTCGTTAGATTCATAACACAAATATTTCTCTTTTTTTTAGTGTTATGTATTTACAGTAAATGTTACTGTATTTTTACTTGCAAATTCCAATTGCTTATGACTGGCATATAGGAAAACAGTTGACTTTTGTATGTTAACCTTGTATCCTGCAATCTTGCTATAATTGCTTATTAATTCCACGATTTTTTGTGTGGTTTCTCTGGCATTTTTCTGCATAGACACTCCTGTCATCTACAAAGAAAGACAGGTTTTTTTGGTTTGTTTTTACTTTTCAATTACAGTTGACATACAGTATTATATTAGTTTCAGGTGTAAAAGACAGGTGTTTTGTTTTTACCCCGGTCCCAATCTGTATACCTTTTACTTTCTTTCTTGCCTTAGTGCATGAACCAGGCCTTACAGTACAATGTTGAATGAGTGGTGAGAGGGGCATCCTTGCCTTGTTCCTGATCTTAGTAGGGAAGCTTTTGGTTTCTCACCATTAAGTATGACGTTAGCCATAGGGTTTTTTTCTTAATAGATGTTCTTTATCAAATTGAGGAAGTGCCCCCTGTATTCCCAGTTTATTGAGAGTTTTTATCATAAATGGGTGTTGGACTGTCAGATACTTTTTCTGCATCCATATGTTGATCATGTGAGTTTTAGCCTGTTGATGTGATGGATTAAATTAGTTGATTTTGGAGTGCTGGACCAGCCTCGCATACTGGGAAGAAACCCACTTGATTATAGTGTATAATTCTTTTTCTTTTTTTACGTTATTGGATTCAATTTGCTAATGCTTGTTAAGGATTTTTGCATATTTGCATACAGTTTTCCTTTCTTGTATTATCCTTGTCTGGTTTTGGTATTAGGGTAGTGCTGGCCTCAAAGAATGAGTTGGAAAGTATTCCCTCTGCTTCTATGTAGAGTGTTGAAAAATGGGTGATTGATTCAATTTATTTAATAGATGTAGGCCTATTAAGTTGTTTTCTCCTGTGTGAATTTTGGCAGTATGTGTATTTCAAGGAATTGGTCCATCTCATCCCCGAAAATAAGACCTAGCCAGACCATCAGAAAATATTAATATAAGATTTTTTTTTAATAATATAAGACTTTTTATTTTACTATAGTATAAGACTGTGTATAATATAATATAAAATACCAGGTCTAATATAATATAATACAACATAATATAATGTAATACCCAGTCTTATTTTACTATAGTATAAGACCAGGTCTTATATTGTATTATTTTATAATATAATATAATATAAAACCGGGTCTTATATTAATTTTTGCTCCAAAAGACACATTAGAGCTGATGGTCCGTCTTAGCTCTTATTTTCAGGGAAACACAGTAAGTTTTCAAATTTGTGGGGTAGAGTTGTTCATAGTATCCCTGTGTTAACCTTTTAATGTCCATGGAATTAGTAATGATGACCCTTTTTTATTTATGATATTGGTAATTTGTATGTTGTTTTTTTTCTTAACCAGGCTAGAGCTTTATTGATTTGATTTTATTTTTCCAAAAAGCCAACCTTTGATTTTAATTTTCTCCACTTCCTGTTTTCAGTTCCATTGGTGTCTGCTCTAATTTTTCTTTTCTTCTGCTTGCTTCCACCTTAATTGCTCTTCTTTCTCTACTTTCCTAAAGTGAAAACTTCAATTGTTAATTCTAGACATTTTTTTCTGATATACACATTCAATGCTATAAATTTCCTTCCAAACATTACTTTTACTGCATCTGACAAATTTTGATGTTATATTTTCATTTCCATTTAGTTCAAATATGTTTTATTTCTCTTGAGGCGTCCTCCTTGACTCACTTGTTATTTAGCAGTGTCTTGTTTAATCTCCAAATATTTGGGGATTTTTTTAACTATCTTTCTGTTACTGATTTCCCAGTTTAATTCCATTGTGATCTGAGAGCATCCTTTGTATGGTTTCTGTTCTGTTAAATTTGTTAAGGTGTGTTTAGGGCCCAGAATGTGGTGTATCTTGGTGAATGTTCCTTGTGAACTTGAGAAGAATGTGTGTTCTATTTGGGGTGAAGTAGCTGTTAGTGTTCTCCAGAGAAACAGAACTAATAGGATATATATTTGTATGTATATGTGCATATAGAGAGACAGAGACTTACGCATGTGTAAGAGGAGATTTATTTTAGGAATTGGCTCCTATGGTTATGGATGGCAAGCTGGAGAACAGGAGAGCTGGTGGAGCAATCAGTCCAAAGGCCTGAGAACTGGGGACGGGGTAGATCGCATCAGTCTGAGTCTGAGTCTGGAGCCCCAAGAACCAGGAGTATTGATGTCCAAACCCAGAGCAAGTTGGCCCTTCCGCCACCTGTTGGTTCTATTCAGGCCCTCAGTGCCCACCCACATAAAAGAGGTCCTTCAGCTTTCCATAGTTAACCAAGCAAATGCGGATCTCTTCCGGAAACGCCCTTACTGTAGACATACCTGAAAAGAATGTTTTAGCAGCTGTTGGGGCATCCTCTTAGCCCAGGCAAGTTGACACATAAAATGAACCGTCACAGTAATCTGTAGATGTCAGTTACATCCACTTGATTGACGGTATTGTTGAGTTCGACTTTGTCCTTCTGCTTTTCTGCACTCTGGACCTGGCCATTGCTCCCAGAAGGGGCTGAAGTCCCCGCCTGTGATAGTGGATTTGTCTGTTGCTCCTTGCAGCTCTGTCAGTTTCTCTCTCACGTATTTTGATGCTCTGTCGTTAGGTGCATAGACATTAAGGCTCATTCTGTCTTCTTGGAGAATTGACCTCTTTGTCATTATGTGATGCCCCTCTTCATCCCTGATAATTTTCTTGTTCTAATGTCTGCTTCATCCAAAACTAATACAACTATTCCAGCTTTCTTTTGATATATGCTAGCACTATATTTTTAATCTATATCTTTAACTTTAAATAAAGTGGGGTTTTTTAATAGAAAACAGAGAGTTGGGTTTTTTTTTTTAATTTCTGACAGCCTCCCTCTTTTAATTGGTATATTTAGACCATTCATATTTAAAGTGATTATTGCTAAAGCTGGATTTAATAACTGATGTTTGTAACTATTTAATAACTGATGTTTGTAACTGCTTTCTATTTGCTTCTTTTTTTACTCTCCTCTTCTGCCTTCTTTTTTTCGTTTTTTTTTTTTTTTTTTTTTTTTTTTAAGATTTTACTGGGGAAGGGGAATCAGATTTTAGGACTTTATTGGGAAATAGTGTGTATTTCCAGAACTTTTTCCAAGTCAAGTTGTTGTCCTTTCTTTTTTTTTTTTTTCCCCAAGTCAAGTTGTTGTCCTTTCAATCTTAGTTATGGAGGGCGCAGCTCAGCTCCAGGTCCAGTTGCCATTGCTAGTTGCAGGGGGCACAGCCCACCATCCCTTGCAGGAGTCGAACCGGCAACCTTGTGGTTGAGAGGATGCACTTCAACCAACTGAACCATCCAGGAGCTCAGTGGCAGCTCAGCTCAAGGTGCCGTGTTCCATCTTAGTTGCAGGGGGCGCTGCCCACCATCCCTTGCAGGACTCGAGGAATTGAACTGACAACTTTGTGGTTGAGAGCCCACTGGCCCATGTGGGAATCGAACCGGCAGCCTTCGGAGTTAGGAGCACGGAGCTCCAACCGCCTGAGCCACCAGGCCGTCCCTGCCTTCTCTAGTTTTAATTGACCATTTTGTTTGATTTAATTTTCTCTCCTTAGCATACCAGGTATACTTTTTTTAAAACTTTATTAGTGGTTGTCCTAGAGTTTGCACTAAACATTTATAACTAATCTAAGTCCACTTTCAAAGAACTCTATTGCTTCATGGGTAGTGACAGTACCTTATAATAACAGAGTATTCCCAATTCTTTCTTCTTATCCCTTACAAATTGCTGTCATTCATTTCACTTACACATATGCTATAATCTCACCATTACTATTATTAATTTGAACAAAAATTTATCTACTAGGCCCATTAAGAATAAGAAGAAAAGACTCTATTTTACCTTCATTTATTCCTTCTCCTATGCTGTTCTTTCCTTTATGTGGATTCAAGTTTCCGACTGCTTATCGTCTTCCATGTCCCTGAAGAACTTTTAGTATTTCTTGCAGGGCATGTCCACTGGCAATGAAGTCCCTCAGTTTTTGTTTGAAAAAGTCTTTATTTCTTCTTGAAGGATAGTTTCACTGGATATAGAATTCTACTCTTTTCATGCTTGTATGTCTTCTAAGGAGAAGTCCACTATACTTATCATTTTTTGCTCTATTGTTAAGGGTTGTCTTTTTTTTGTCCTGTAGCTTCTTTGTCTTTGGTTTTCTACAGCTTGAATATGAATGCTTAGATGTGGATCTTTTGGTATTTATCATGCTTAGTGTTTCCTGAGCTTCATGGATCTGTGGTTTGGTGTCTGTCATTAATTTTGAAAAATTCTCAGCTATTCACATATTTCTTCTTCTTCTTTCTTTCTTCTTCTGTTATTCCATTATACATATGTATCACTTTTGTAATTGTCCCATAACTCTCCCATATTCTGGGGTTGTTTTCATTCCTTTTTCTCTTTGCATTTCAGTTTGGGAGGTTTCTGTGGACAGATCTTCAAATTCACTGACTCTTTCCTTGGCCTTGTCCATCCAGAAGGGGGTCTTCATTTCTGTTATCGAGGTGTGGCATTTCCTTTTGACAGATTCGGTTCCAGGCCTGATAATTCCAGAATCTCTTCCATGTCTGAGTAAGGTTCTAATGCTTACTGTGTCTCTTCTGACAGTTTTCTTGCCTTTTAGCATGCCTTGTAATTTTTTTGAAAGGTAGATTTGATGTATTGAATAATAGAAACTGAGGTAAGTAGATCTTTTGCTTAAAGTAACATGTTAATCTGGTGAGCAGTTGGGCTATGTCTCATCTCTATTGTAGCTGTAGCTGTAGGTGCCAGGGGCTTCAGGTTCCTCTAATGTATGTATGTATGTATGTATGTATGTATGTATGTATGTATTTATCCTCCCTGTTGTCTTTGGGTTTCTGTAAGAACTCCTTTCACAGAGTCGGCACCTTGGGGCTTTTCCAGTGTATAATTTCTGTTATTGTGTTGGAGCCCTGAGGAATGGAGTGGGGGAGGGGAGCACTCTATAATTTTAGGATTAAATTTCAGCCTTTTAGTGGCCTGTGTTCCTGGGTTGTGACCTTCACAAATATTTCTTCCCCCGTGGGTGAAACAAGAAGACTGAAGGGTGGCCGCCCTGGGCCAGGTGAGATAAAGCTGTGCGCTTTCCAGCAGCCCTTAGTTTGGAGAGTACTGCGGGCTTGTTTCAGAATGTTCCTTTTCCCAACCCCCACCGGAGACATGAAGTTATTTTTTTGCTGGCTTTCCATGGTGAGAACATGGTGAGGTTCCTGGTGGTAAAACCCAGGGAATTATGGGCTGCCCTCCCCCAGGACTGCCGCCCCTCAGAGTTTCACTCATGCTTGTCTACACTCAGTCCCCAGCATTTCGTCCAAATTACCATCAAGAGTTCTCATTAGTTTGTTCGACCAGTGATCTCGGTTCCAGATGAGCACCTCCTGGCAGATTCTGTGTGAGCACCTCTGTCCAGATTTCTGGGTGGCATCTGTGACCCCACTTCTCTGATGGATCCAGGACGGGTCATTAATTTTCAGTTCGTGCAGTGTTTTTCTTGTTGTAAAGACAGGAGTTATGACTTCTAAGTCTTCACATGTTGGAGTTGAAACTGGAAGTCCCCTCCCTGCTGTTTTTAATGTGGTTATTGCTAATACTTGGGAAAACTACCAACTTTAGTAACTACCCATCTTGGCAAATTCACTTATTAATTCTGATAGTTTTTCAGTTGTGCCTGTTGGATTAACTAGGTAATAATATCTGCAAATAATAATTATTTGGTCTCCTTTTATGTCTTTCATATTTTTTATAGAAATATTTGCCCTATTTTCTGTTACCTGTCCCGCGGGGGGGTGTGCGTGCCTGCCTTCCCGCTTCATGGGTGATAAAGGAGGGCCTTGCTGCTGTTTTAAAAGAGCAGCCTCCCTGCTGTGCCAGGCCAGGGACACCCGCCCGGGTCACCCGAGCCAGGTCGTGTCCTCTCCGCCCGACAGCGTCTCTCTACCCTGTTGTGCATGAGTGCACTGAGTGTCAGGTCCAGTTGCCATGGCGGGAAACACCATTATGAACACAAAGCAATGTGAGGGTGGGAGGCGCCAGGAAGGAGTCTGTCCCTAGGTCCCTGTGAGTGTTTCCTGTCAGTGGGGTCCAGGGCCTGTACACTAACAGGTTTGCCAGGAGACAGAACAATCTCTGAGCGTGCACTTTTAAAGCCAAGGTGAGTGGGCGGCCAGCCCTCCAGGAGACAGATAGGAAGGGACACGCTTCCCGAATGACTATTCCAGAAAGCAGCAGCTTTTGCTGTGTGCCTGGCTCCACGACCTTTTCTTGTTGAACAAGTCGGTTCCCTCTGTGGTCAGTGGGAGTAGCGGAGGGTAGAAGCCCACCCCTAGCTATGCACAAGACATTTGTCATCTCCGGCTGAGCGACCTTTGTGAAATTCGACTTAATCTCTCTTCTCAGCTCTAAGACTCGTTTCTCTCCAGGTCTGCCTTTATCTTCCACTTTTTTCTGAGGCGACATCTTTTAGAGGGAACTACAGTTCCCAGAATGCATTCTTCAGGTTCGGCATTCACTTCCTGCCGAGCTGTTAATAGCCAGGTACAAACATTTCCCGTCAATTGGCAGAAAACAACCTTGAAGAACCTTGACGGTGTCCGGAGTTTAGAAAATTTAGGGATGGGTAAGCCTGCTTTCACTGTCTCGGGCCAAAAAATGAAAATTTAAATTTCTTGGAGAAAATTTAAATTTTTTTGCATTTTGGTTCACATTTTAATAAAAGAAAAATGAAATCAGAAAAGAATGCATAGAAAAGCCTGTCTGATTTACTTGAAGAGGTTAAAAGTGGCAAATAGGCTAGATCACTTATTATACATTTTATTTGTTTGACTTTTAAATCCATTTTATTTTTATTTCTCTAATGAAGTATAATTTACATAGAGTAAAATGCACACACCTTAGGAATGTAGTTTAATGAAATGTGCCAGGCTTGTGCAACCTGACATTTGGGTGTTAGAATTACCTTGTTGGTCGTTCTCCCCGCTCCAAGCTTCAGTGAAAACAAGGGCGGAGGCATGGCCGAGGAGCTGGCAGGCATTCCGTGGGCAGCAGGACCGGCTCGGGCCCTGGGGTGCAGAGGGGTGCCAGTTACCCCTGTACGGGCAGCTTCCTTGGGCCCTGCCCACCCTGTCGGTGGTGCCTGCCTTGTTGTCGTCCAAACTGGAATGGATTGCAGTGAAGAGCGAATAGCAAGCAGAAGGGTGAATGTGCAGTGCTTCTCAGCGACGAGGCGCTCCACGCAGGCAGGCGCCCTGTGGCTCCGGAGGGCCTCCTGTGACTGACTGCTCGGCAGTGACATCTCCTGGGATTTCTGTAGCAGCTTGCACCTCATTTCAGTCAAGTGGTACTCTTTCTATTCACAGTGTGTCTTCTGACTTTTAAAAGAAGAGTCATTTTAGGATTTTCTCGTCCTTTTTAATATTCTGCCAAGTAAATGCACTGCTTCTGCCCCTTTTGCTTGCTTCTGTGTGACGCGGTCGAGTGTTTATTTGGCTGTTCAGTCCATCCGGTGAGCTCTGGCCTCAGAAACAGCTGGGACTTACGGCCCCGTGCGCCTCAGGCACACTTTCTGGCCGCTGCGAAGTCTGCTCATAGGCACACGTGTGATGGAATGGGCTGGAGACAGACTGTCAGAGGCAGGAGACAGGCCTCAGCCGTCTTGCACCTGCTCTCCTAGAATCACCCACCCTGTGCAGGGGCCGATGACCACGCTGAGCCCATGTCCTGGGTGTCCACCCTGTCCTGGGGCAGTGTCCATCCTTGGCTCACGTGGCCCACACTTGCACCCTGGTGGTGCCGGTCCCCCCACCAGGCAGCCAGCCTGGGAGGCCTGCGCTTCTGGGCCCCCCTCCCTCGTTCCCCCCACCCTCCCATTCTCATCTGCCTCCTTAACCCACCTCATGTCTTAAGCCTCACTCCCATGTCCGGGTTTTGGCGACTCCTCTGGGCCCCCAGACATGTAACTTCCAGCTTCAGCCCCCTTGACCACCTCCCTGGTCCCCGTCCCCGTGACTGGTCAGTCACTGCTGTGCTCTGCTCCGGTCCCCCTGTTTCCTGGCCAAGTCCCCACAGGAAGGTGCCCGTTGAGTGAGCCTTTGCTCAGACCTGACCCAGTGCCATTGTCACAGAGCAGAGAGGGGACCGGCGTGACCAGTGCTAGCAGACCGCTGGCCAGCACTGCAGTCTCGTCCCAAGACCTTGCATCCCCAGGCATACAAGGTGTGGTCCACGCCGGCCTCAGGCCCCCGAGCTCGAACTTCCCAGGGTGGGCCGGCTCTGCATTTGTCTGCCCACTGGGTGCTGCTGGGAGACTTGGTGCAGTCAGGATTCACTCAGACGGCTCTCACCCGGTTCTTAGATGGAACTAGCCATGCTCCCCTTCCTCATTGACCTATCTTAGCCAAGTTCTCACCCATTTCACAGCAGCTTCTGTGGCCTTGTCCTCCTGGTCTTTGCGGGCTAGTAATTTCATGTTGACATCAGTGGGCCCCATTTCTGCATGCAGGCAGCTCCCGCTGCGGCCAGCATACACGCAGAACTTTCCGGTGTCCGTGTGTCCAGAACCAGCTCCCCGGGCACCACACACAAAACAAACACCTGCTCGCTTACAAACACAGCTACGGGCAACTAAGGTTTCTCTTGACATTATGTGAGCCATTGGTTCAGGACACGGGGGGCTTACGGGCTGACCAGCCTTCTCCCTCCTGGCTGGAAGGAGCAGGGAGATGAAGGGCCAGGTGTGCACTGGGCGCCACTGAAGGCGGGCAGGACCCCCCAGGCCTTCATCCCTCGCCAGGAGAGCCCAAGGCTATAGCCAGTTTGTGGGCGGGACAGCCAGGGACGAGGGCGTGACACTCACCTTACAGCCTGTTGTTTTAATGTGAACACATCTTGAGAAATTGGAATAGTTTGCCCCCAAATCAATTATTTCTGGCTCTTCTTAAAATACCAGAAGATCTGCAACAGAGGGCCCTCGTCAATGGGGCAGCTGTCAGCCATCATGGATGGAGGCCCTGGGGGCCGGACTGCTCCCTGGCCACGAGCTCTGAGGCCCGTGTCACCTGGCCACTCATGACTCTGTGCTAATGTTACAAGGTGTTAAGTTTCTGATTTGTTTTTGTTGTTTGCTGGTTTTGTGGGAGTTTTGCCTCTTGGCATGTTTGTTGAGGTATAATTTACGTAAGTGAAACAGCTTTTAGGTGTTCCCCTAGGCGAGCTTTGATAGGTGCAGACACCTGTGTAGCCACCCTCAGGGAACATCCCAAGCTCTTGTGTGCCCTTCCACCACCACCACCACACGCACACACACACACACACACACACACACACGTAGTGTTTCCTTTCACCACAGATGCGGTTACCGCATGCGGTTACCTCTCTTAAGATTCATGCAGGTGGAATCACAGAATATCTCCACTTTTGTGTCTGGCTCCTTTGTCATAGCATAATGTTTTCAGGGACATCTATTAGTGTTTTAATGTCTAGTCTTACGGTGGTGGGAGGAATTCTTTCTACTTTTTGAAACTTACAGGTTTTCTTTGACCACTTGAGGGTCATGTGTCATGAGTCTTCTGGAGGAACTTGAAAAGAAGGCGCCTTCTCTAGTTTTGAGCTACAAAGTTCAGTGTATGTCAGTCAGAAGCACCTTATTAATCATGTTATGCAGGTATTCTAGTTCATTATTCGTATTTCATTCACTTGGACAGAGAGAGACGTGTATCGATCTTCCCTTTAGTTTCTTCCAACATCTGTGTCTCTTCAACACTTCTGCCGTATAAACATGGCTGCCATCTTGGTGCATGAGTGTTCCTGTCATCGTATCTTTCTGGGACTCGCAGCTTCGCATTTTGAAGAGCCGTTCCATGTCTAGTCAGTGCGTTTGGCTTGAACTTCCTTTGACCTGACAATAAGGTCATGACACCTGCTCCTTCCTGGGTATGTCTGGCCTGCTTTCTGAAACGCCTTTCTGAATTTATTTTAGTGGATCTTTTGTTTGTTATCCAATCTTGAAAAGCTTTTTCTTTAATGAAAAATCAGCTGTGATTGGTCTCAATTCTGTCTATGTGTATGTCTTATTTTCTGTCTTATTATTATATGCTGTGTTTTGAATAAAGTCTCCTTTGCGTGGCTGTTCCTTTGTCAGCCTGTGAGGTGACTCCCAGCAATGGGCTGCAGGCCTGCTCCCCTCCATGCCTGAGCATGGTCAGGGCACCCACCCCTGGGACCCATGCCCACGCCTGTGTTTAGTACTTACTGTGGTTACTCTTTTTTTTCTTTTTTTAAGGAGGGCGCAGCTCACAGTGGGCCATGCAGGGATCGAACCAACCACCTTGGTGTTTCTACATAGCACCACATTCTAACCAACTGAGTTAACCAGCTGCCCCTACTGTGGTTCCTTTTCGCAGCGTTTTTGTTGTTTCTGGGTGAAGTCTGCCTTCTAGTAACGTCCTCAGGGAGAACTCTCCGTCCCGTGTCGTCCAACAGGAACACATGAGCTCACACATAATTACACTCTTTCTAATAGCCTCATTAAAAAGGTAGAGAGAAACAGTGAAATTAATTTGAGTCATTTGTTCAACCCAGTATTATCTGAAACATTATCATTTCAACATGTGACCACAGTATTTGAGGCTGTTTTTTTGGATGGGGTTTTGAAACAGTGTCCCTGACACTGGAAACAGCTCAGTGAACCCGCCATGTTTCAAATGCCACATTGTGGTTGCTGGCTTGGGGCCTGCCGGTCAGAGGAGGCCGTAGTGGCTGTGAAGCCCATGGCCGCCTCCTTCCCTGTGTCTTACGGGTGTGGCGCGTGCACCTTCTGCCTCTGAAGTCGCTTTGAGAAACCAGTGGCCTGCGTTCTGCACGGACTTCCTGTTCTGACACGTCATGTAAATGGCGTCATGCAGTATGTGGCCTTTCCCTTCATTTTGTCTTTATTTTTTATTGGGGAACAGTGTATTTCTCCAGGGCCTATCAGCTCCAAGTTGTCCTTCAGTCTAGTCGTGGAGGGCGCAGCTCAGCTCCAAGTCCAGTCGTCGTTTTCAACCTTTAGTTGCAGGGGGTGCAGCCCACCATCGCATGTGGGAATCAAACCGGCAACCCTGTTGTTCAGAGCTCATGCTCCAACCGAGCCATCGGCCGACCCTCCGGCAGCTCAGCGGCAGCTCATTGATGTCAATCTAATTGTAGAGGGCGCAGCTCACTGGCCCACGTGGGAATCAAACCGGCAACCCTGTTGTTCAGAGCTCGCGCTCTAACCAAGTGAGCCATCTGGCCACCCTTGGCTTCTTTCCCTTTAGTGAAACATTTTCAGGGGCCATCCACATGGTAGCGTGTGTCAGCGCTTCATTCCTTTTGGTGGCCGAGTATTATTCCAGTGTCTGGATGTGCCCCGTTCATTTATCCGTCCACTTGAAGGACTTGGGATGGCTTCCCTGCCTGGCTCTTGGGAGCAACACTGCTGTGAACGCTCGTGTACAGTTCCTGGTGTGTTTTTGTCTCTTGGGCGGGCTTGCTGCCGGGTCGCGGCTCCGTGCTCAACTTACAGAAGCACCGGGCTGTGTCCACGTTCACGTTCCCACCAGCGGTGGGGAGGGTCTCTGATCTTTTCTAACTTCGTTTTCGTTTCTTTTTCTCTTGACCTCATTTCTGCCCTGTGATCCAGGCTGTTTCCCAGTGTCTCTCTGTGCTACTTCAGTTCCAGCTTCCTTCTGGCGGTGGTTGGATTAATGTTTTTTCTTCTGCTGCTTTTCGGACTTCCACCAGCTCGGGGTTCAGTTTCGGGGTCTTGGAGGCTGCCTTGCAGCTATGTGATGTCCCCAGCAGGGGGCGGGCTTGGCTCGTGGTGCCTGGAGAAGGACATTGCCTGCAGCCTGCAGAGTAACAGACCCGTGTTTCTGGGAGCATTCTAGCACTTTTGAAAGTACGTTTGCATCAGAAGAGAAGAACTTGGGAAGGAGCCACATTTCCTGAGCAGGTGGAGAATGCAGAATACTCCATGCAGCCCTCCTGGCGCTCACACAGACCCTCTGGGCCAGAGTGACTGTGAAATCAGTGCCCCCCCGCCCCCTGCCAGCTCGATACCACCCGTCCCCTTATTACACTCCTACCCGGGGAAGGGCGCTGTGGAAGTTGCTCCTCACCTCTCCACAGGACCCCTGCAGAATGAGGCACCATTAATGGGTGTACTGTGTGTGTGGAGGCGGGGAGGAAATGAGGTCGCAGTTCATAGCTGCAGCTGGAACCGCAGGTCAGATCCTGGGCCCAGCCATTTCCCTCTCCATGCACCCAGAGTACTGGGTTGGCAAGGCTCCTGCCCGCCCCCACCTTGACTGAGCCCCCACCCGAGCTGCACACAGACTAGGCCATGTTTCATGTGTGGGGACCGAGACCCAGATGTCAGGGGAGCAGAGCAGGCTGTGACCACAGGCTCTGACCATCGCTCTGCACTGCACTTGCCACAGGCCGGCCCAACAGCTGCCAGAAAGCCTGAGGTTTGCAGAGAATGTTTCTTCCGTGCTGCACTGAGCATGAAGAAAGAAGTCTCCGAGATGGAGAGATTCTCCAAGGCTATACCTATCTGTCTGGAAACAGCAATTTCTGTTTTTTTCTGGAAAGTGCGGGACCTGGGCTATCTTGCTGACTGATTGTGGCCTGTAGTGTCTCAAGCTTCCAACTGCCCACCTCTTCCTCTCAGTCTTGCGTCTCAGTCAGTGGCAGCTCATCTTCTCAGTTGCTCAGGCTGTCAACCTCCAAGTCACCTCCCTCTCTCAGGTCCTGTGTCCAGGCCAGTAGCAGATCCAGCCAGCTCGACCTTCAGATCAGACCAAGAATCTGGCCCTTTCCACCACCAGAGATGTCAGCCTCTCCAGAGCTGTGCACTCAGAGTCAAGGCCAGAGCCCTTCCAGGGGCTGGGCCAGCTGGCTGCCAGTTCCTTCCCAGCAAGGCCAGCCTGCCCAGTCCAGGGCCTCTGTCTGTGGCAGGTCTGCCTGGTCCACTCTTTTCCAGAGTGGCTGCAGGGTCCCCCCCGTTCGTTCCCTGGTCTCCACACATTTCTCGGGGAGACCATCCTTGCCCCTCTTAAGTAAGCTCTCAAAATGCCCAATGGCCCCCATCTCCCTTTCTGGCATACCACCTAGAGGACATTGAGTTCTGCTGCTTTTCCCTATTCCTTTGTGTATTGGGTGTCTTCCCTCACTGGAATGTAGGCACCGAGGAGGTGGGCAGGGACTTTGTCTTCTGTCAGCTTTTATTGCTAGCTGCAGTTTCCCTCCCTGGAAGAAAGGTGTTTGCAGGAATGAGTGAATGCATTCCAGGGTCAAGATAACAAGCAACTCGCAGCCTGTCAGCAGGTTCTAGAGTCTGGACTCTGGATTCTAAGCTTCTGTTACTTGTCTGTATCAAAGACTGGAACTGAAATCCTGGTTTGCGTTTCTTTTGTTAGGAAAATTGTATCAGTCAAAGCTCTGCTGTTGCCGTCCTCGCTTTCTTACTTTCTGCAGGCAATTTGAAAAGGAAATACGTACTGAGAGAGAGAGACCTAGGCTGGAAAAGGAATGACTTCTCACCCACCCTTCTGTTGAGGCTGCCCGGTTTGCCCTGTGCAGGGCCAGAGCCCTTGGTGGATTCGCTGTTCTCTGCCCACTGCACGTTGTCACCGAGGCCCCCGGGCTGTGCCACCAGCCTGGGCACGCACCTCCTCGGTTCCTCCTTGTCTCAGACATGGTTGGACACTTCTCTGCCTCCAGGATATTATTCTCCCAGACTGCTTTCCATTTACAATCGAAGGTGGTACAATTTCAGAGGCCAAGATGCTTCTGGAACTCCCGTGCTTGCATGTGTCTTATGCTTCTGGGGAGGGATGGAGGAAGGCACACAGGTTATCAGCCCAGATTCAAGCAGGTCCCTTTGTCTTGGCATGTTTGGGTCTGTTGATCAAACCTTCCCCTCCATAGTTTAGCCTCCTGTACCGGTCAGCTGGGTGTGCTTCTCTCCTCTAATGCTTTTCCATTGTTCAGATTACAGCACTTAGATTTGCGGCAAGGCCGGGTGTGGGGGTGTGGTGGGGGCATGGAGGGCAGGGTGGGGCTAGGAGAACAGTTCCTGCTGTATCTGGGAATCACCTCCTTTTCGGCACCCTTGATGGGCAGCAGGAGGTAGGGCCAAGTGCACAGCGTCCTGTCCTCCACCAGCCCACAGTTTTTCCTTAATGTACATAAGGACTGGACACAGCTCCCATGAGGCTCACCTGAGCAGCATGTGGTCCCTAAGCAGCCATCAGACCCCGACTGCCTGGTGGAGTAGCACTGGGGGCCTGGGGCCTGCCTCCTGGCCGGAAGGGAGCCCAGCCAGCCTGCCCTCCCTGCATCCTGGCCCTGGACCCCTTTCAAGTCAAGGCTTGGGTGTTATCCCTCACACTTCCGTAACTAGGTTTTTTGTGGAATGAGTCTTGTGCCCTTCTGGGTGACGGTCTAAAGGACGCCCACTGGGTGCTGCAAGGCTGGCCTGAACCGGAGGCCGCCTCTCTCAGGAGGCCAAGTTCACATTTGAATCTTGCCCACGGAGTGCGCTGTCCACATTGTAGCTGCTCTGAAACCCTCCGTCCCCTTTTCTGTGTTCTCCCTTCTGCCTTTATCGCCATCACCGGATCCCCGTCCCAGGGCACCCTGGTCTGGCATGGGAGCTGGCACTGCCACTGTTGTCAGCCCTCCTCTGAGGCCGTAGGGCCTCTGGCTCTCCCCAGCCCCTGCAGGCCCTGTTGTCCCTTCTGTGTGGGAGCAGCCACGTTCCTAAGCTGGACCTGGCATGATGACATTTGCTCCCGGGCCTTTTCCTTCCCCTTCTGACAGGACAGGGCTGTTTGTGTCCTGCAGGACGAGCTGGAATGACAAGGCATGCGCCGAGAGTGTGTTTCCACACAGAGTTCAGCAGGGATCAGCTAGAAGGAGACCAGTGGGCACGGAGCCCCTGGTCCTCAGAGCCCCCCAATTATATTAATTTCTAAGCGTGAGTCATGTGGGCCTTATAAAGATCGCTCCCAATCACGACATGTTAAGTGTTTTTTCAGGTATCGTTGTCCATGTGGGCGTGTGGGAGCTGTGTCCTACACAAGTAGACTAAGAAGCAACGGCTTGAACGGGGGGGGGGGGGGTGGCGCAGCAGGGTGGGGGGAAGAAGCAAAATTCATTATTTTAAGCATCTTATTAACTTGATGCTATTTGTATAATGCTTGACAACTTCTTTTGTCCTCAGAGCCCCCCAAGATGAACCCAGTGGTGGAGCCACTGTCATGGATGCTGGGCACCTGGCTGTCGGACCCACCAGGCGCTGGGACCTTCCCGACACTCCAGCCCTTCCGGTACCTGGAGGAGGTGCACATCTCCCACGTGGGCCAGCCCGTGCTGAACTTCTCGTAAGTGCCGTGTCTGTGAGAGGGGTCGGGCGGACAGGAGGGAGCTGGGCGTGCTTCAGAAAGGCGCCTCTTCCGTCCCTGACCCCACATCTGAGACACACCGTGGATAACAGTGGGACTTTCCGGCTCTGTGTGTATGTGGTGGTGCCAGGCTGGCAGGACCCAGGCTTCTTCCCTCCACATACAAACAAGTATGAGTGCACGCTCAGCCGACTCCCTCGGCTGGTGGTACTGAGAGGAAGAGGGCTGGGCTTTCTTTCACACATATCCCTGAGTACGTCGAGGCCTGAAAGAAGCTGTTAGTGTTGTGGTTCCAAGACTCCTACTGGACAGCAAAGCAGAAGTACTTTGAGGTCCTCCAGCCTCCACCGCACACATACACAGAGCAGAGGACGTGTGCTTTTAAGGAGGCAGGTTGCAGTGTGGGGTGCTGACATGGGGGGCCCAAGGGAGGTGGCTAAGAAGGTTTTTATTCTTAATCACAGAGGTAACACACATTTCTTAAAATTTAAACAATAAAGAGGAATATAAAATGAAAAAATAAAACTGTCCCTTCCCCAAGCTCCACTACACAATTAACTATATTAGGGCCGGCCCGGTGGCTCAGGTGGGTGGAGCGCCGCGCTCCTAATGCCTGGGTCGCTGGTTCAGTTCCCACCTGGGCCAGTGAGCTGCGCCCTCTACAGCTAAGATTGTGAACAACAACTCTCCCTGGAGCTGGGCTGCTGGGAGCATCCGGAAGTCGGTGTGGACTGCCATGGGCTGCCGTGCTGCCGTGGGCTACTGTGTGCTGCTGTGAGCCGGTGACCGGTGACCAACTGCCTCAGCCGGGGGGAGTGCAAGGCTCATGATACCAGCATCATTCGATGCAGTGAATTATATTAATTTCTAAGCGTGAGTCATGTGGGCCTTATAAAGATCGCTCCCAATCACGACATGTTAAGTGTTTTTTCAGGTATCGTTGTCCATGTGGGCGTGTGGGAGCTGTGTCCTACACAAGTAGACTAAGAAGCAACGGCTTGAACGGGGCGGGGTGGGGTGGCGCAGCAGGGTGGGGGGAAGAAGCAAAATTCATTATTTTAAGCATCTTATTAACTTGATGCTATTTGTATAACGCTTGACAACTTGAGAAGGATGTAGAAGATCTTATTTTAAAAACATTATCCCATACCTTTTTGTATTATTCTTGACTGAGTGGATGAGGACAAAGTAATATCCTGCTCGTAACCCAAAAGGTGGAAATTCTGTATAACTCAAAATAACACACAACGTAAAGCCATCATTTAAAACTGGGTTACAACCCAATAGAGAATTTTGTGACTAGCATTAAAAGGAAAATGAAATAGAGTAGACAGTACATGTTTTGGTAAAGCTAGTGTTGTGTGTGTGGTGGGTTATGGTCCAAGATGTGTCTCATTAGGGCTTTCAGTGGAGGGCATGTGCATTTCTGTGGGCTGTAGGCACAGTGCTGCTCTGTTAGAGGTGTGTCTGTCATAGGGACAGCCGAGGGACAGGCCGGAGCTGGGGAAGTGGTGGTGTTTTAAGCCTCAGTGCTCTCCGCGCAGCTGTCCTCACAGCCAAGAATTTGCAGTCGTGAGGCGGGTTACTTAAGGGCCTGTGTTTCCCACCGTTATGAAGAATCCATTGGACTCGTGGGCAAGACAATGGCTCCCAAAAGGGCAGGCCAGGTGTTGGGGTGGGATTTTACGTCTTGGAGCTGAGGACTGAGTATGTGAGGTGCACCAGCCGAAAGGGCCTTGTTGGAAGGGTACCCTGAATTATAAAGAACAGGTGCTGTCCTTGAGGTGGCAACGAGCCCAGCGGTTTGGCTGAGGGTGGGGTGCCAGAGGGTGCTTCCAGGCTGGAGTAGAAGCCCTGATGCATCTGGAGGCCACAGCTCACATGCGTGGTACCCAAGTCCCCACGGTGTCCGTGGTACGTCTGGTGTCTGTTTCCACGTGTCGAAAAGAGTGGTCCCTTGTTGTGGGTGGGGCCCCGCGCCTGCGCTCACTCCCTGCTCCCGGTCCAGGTTCAACGCCTTCCACCCGGACACGCGGAAGCCGATGCACCGGGAGTGTGGCTTCATCCGCCTGGAGCCCGACACCAACAAGGTGGCCTTCGTCAGCGCACAAAACACAGGTACCCTCACCCCCGACCGGGTGGCCCCTGCTCCCGGGCACATTTGTGGGGGCAGTTGGGGCACAGAGTGATCCTGTGGGTACCTTTCAGGGTGGGAGGCATCAGGCCTTTGGACCGGGTTGGGGTCGGGTCCCTGTCTGCCATGTCTGGCAGTCCCCAGGAGGTGGGTGGGGCCGTAGGAGCATCTGCGAGAACTGGCCAGTTTTCTTTTCGCCTTAATTCCTTCAATAAAGCACACTAGTGGCTTCCTTCCCCACAGCGCACAGGGCTTTTCCTGTGGGGACGGGTTCTGGGGAGAAAGCTAGACCAGGGATGCTCGCTGTCCAACCTGTCTGGAGGTCTGCTTTGCCCCCCACAGGGAGGTAATCCTAAAATAGTACATGAATTAGAAATTACTGAAAACTCACTGGTTGACCTTTCCCTGCTCACTGGCTCAGGTGAGTCACTTCCTGGAAGCAGGTGTGGTCAGGACCAGCCCAGGCTGGACTAGAGCTGCCCCGGGCGTCGGTGGGCTGGACGTCGGGGGAGCCAGAGCGGCCCCGTTCCCTCTTCTCAGATCCCAGGGGCCGGTCTGACGGGCGATGTTGGAGTCAGGGCACCCCTGGGGAGGGCAGCTCCCTGAGACCACCTGTTCCGGCTATAAGAGGAGTCGCGTCTTTTCCCTCTTGATGCCGGGAGGCTTACTACATGCAAGGGCCTCGGGGCCCCGACGGCTGCCCAGTTCACAGCTGTCGGAGCCCTGATGGCAGACAGTGTGGAGCTAGGGCAGCCCAGTGCTGTGGCGCCGCGGCGGACTGACGGCCCTCTCTTGCAGGCATCGTGGAGGTGGAGGAGGGAGAGGTGAACGGGCAGGAATTGTGCATCGCGTCTCACTCCATCGCCAGGATCTCCTTCGCCAAGGAGCCCCACGTGGAGCAGGTGAGCCCATCCGTGATCCGTGATGTGCACTTCATTCCCTGGCATACCACTTCATCGTGGACACTTTCTGTCTCCATGTCCCGTCTTTCTTCCCCGCTTCCCACACGTGCCCGGGTGGGGGCCGCGCCATGACTCAGTCAGCCCGTGCCTGGATGGTGGACAGTGAGGTGCTCTCAGGTTCATTGTTTTCCTGTCATCAATGTCCTTTTGCATTTGTGTTGCCCACTTTTGCAAAAATATCCAAATCAATTGGATAAATTTTTCCCAGGTGAATTGCTGGATCAAAGGATAGGTACATTCTAAATTGTGATGGATACTCTTAAATTGCTTTTCTTAACAATTGCATTCCATTGCACTTAGTCTTGGACAGCTCATGGTAGGGTGAAGACGTAAGTGCAATGTAGGTGGAATGCTGTTTCCGTGTCATAATCTAATTGGTGGTTATGGGGAGACTTTTGGTTTTTGTGTGTTTCTGTCGACGGGCCATGTTTGTCACTATCTGAGCACCGGATCTGGGCCCAGCGCTGACAGCAGCAGAGTGAACATGTGTTGACCTGCCGTGGGGTAGGTCCTGCTGTGTCTCACCCTTGTGAGATGCCTGCTGTAGGCTCGTCACTGGTGGACAGCCATTGCCGGGTCAAAGGATCCTACTCGTGTACTAAGAAACCCTCAGGAAAGGGTTCTGCAGCCTCTTTCGGGAGGATTCTGGTTTTTCCACTGGAAGCTGTTGATGCCGTGCATTACATTCATTTCTAAGCATGGGTCGTGTGGGCCTTGTAAAGATCGCTCCTGATCACGACATGTTAAGTGTTTTTTCAGGTGTCGTTGTCCATATGGGCGTCAGCTATTCAGAAAGTGAGCTGGGAGCTCTTTAGCTGTGTCCGTTCCTTGCAAAGGGTGGTCCCTGCAGGAATTACGGGGACCTCTCTGCATGGCAGCTGGGCTGTTCACCTCGGGCCCCTACTTTGCTTCATTTGCAAGTTGACGTTTCCCAGGAAAAGTGCCAGTTTCATTGAGATGTTCAGAGTTTTAGGGAAAAGCAACACATACGGCTTTCATTTTATCTGCCACCCATGTTCCCTGTATTTTTCTGTGTCTTTTCTATTTCTTGCTCATACTTGCCAGAGGCTGCCGATTGTATGAGTTTTGTTTGGATTTTGTTTCCTTATTTTTACTAGAGAATGAACGTTGTGTTTTATTAATTAAACCAAAAAAGTGCCCCTTTTGCAGAAGGGAGAATAGGCGGAGGCGAGGCCTGTGGGGGCGGGGATGAGGGGAGGTTGGCTCTGCCAGTGACCTGCTGACCGGAGCCTGCGCACACAGCGCAGTTGGCCTCCCCCCTCAGGCTGACCTTCCCTCCTGGGTTAGCCTTTCCTCCTCGTTGGTGTTGGCGTGGGCAGAATGAGGGGATGAAGCAGCTCACATTGGAGGCCAGGAGGAGAGTGGGAGACAAGACATCTGCAGAGCGGGGAGCCGCAGTGCTGGGGTGGGCTGCCGCCCCTCTGCCGCCGAAGCCCGACCCTTCTGTCACCCAACTGCCTGTGCTTGGTCACTTGAGACCCCCACATTCCACATGGCATGTGCTCGACACCAGCCCTGAGACGGACCAAGTCCAGGCCCGTTTAATCCTGAGGGTCCGAGAGGCCCTCGACTTAAGAACCTGCCCGCTTCATGCTGCCCACGTCCTGAGGCGAGGACTCCAGCATCGAGTTTTGCAGGCCAGCTGCTCCAATGACCAGTGAGGTTGACAATCTTGTCCTGTTGGTCTTGGGCCATCCTCTCGTGAAGTGCTGTTCGAGCCTGTTGACCATCTTCTATTGTGCCTTTTCTTACTGACATGAATTATTTAAAGAGTTTGGATATAAGCCCTTCATTAGTTACATATGTTGCAAATACCCTTTCCAGTCTGTATGTTTTCACTTCTTTTTATTATTTTTGAGAAACAGAAGTTTGCACTCATACATGGTTCAATTTACCAGTTGCTTTTTTTGTGGGTTCTGTTTTTTAATGTGTCTTATTTAAGCAGTCTTCCCTAAGAATAGGTCAATAAATATTCTATTTTTATTTTATTGAAGCTTTACAGTTTGACCTAAAACCTTTCCTTTTGGTCATGAATGCACCTGGAATTGAATGAGGGGCGACCAGCTACCCTGGGCGGCTGCTGGAAGGGCCTGTCCTCTTTGCTGTCCTGAGCACCGTCCCCCATGAGGCTCCGTTGCCTGTTCTCTCTCCTGTCCCAAGTGGTCTTGAAACAGGAGGGCAACTGAGTCCTGGGCTCGTGCTGCCTGCGCCGCGCTCAGCAAAGAGACCGACACAGTAGCACGGGTGATTTGAGAAGGCAGCAGGTTAACACCTTAAAACTGCCTTAACATTCTCAGGGGAAATCTGGGCATTCCTCCTGAGGCTTCGTGCTGGTTCAAGGTTGGGGGCTCTGCATGGAGCCTTCCCTCTGGCAATGTGATTCTCCTCCAGGTGTCAGCAACCCAGGCATCCCAGGAACAATGATGGGAGTAGCAGCCTGGAAAGAATGCTAGACCATTGAGATTGTGCTCAATAAGCCTAAGGGTGTTAATTATAAGTTTCCGGGTAATTTTCTAAAAGTGGGAGTCCCAGCGGGGCCTGCTTCAGTCTTTTGTGTATACCTGTGCCAGAACCACACTGTCTTAATTACTGTGGCTTAACAGAATTTTTTTTGGTTTGATAAAATGTAAAAAAAACATTTTACAAAAAAAATTTCTACATAGACAATCATGTCATCTGCTATTATAGGCAATATTTCTTCTTCCTTTTCAGTCTTTATGCCTGAGCAGAACTGAGACAAGTTAGCATGTTGCTAGGTAGACAAGGGGGGTCCGTGTTGGAATAAACCAATAAAGCAGCCATATCCTGAAACTCCAGGTCTGGAATGTCTCCTTCACTCCAGGACAGAGATATGAGAATATACCCTTGAGGTTAATAAACTATCTCAAATCCCTTTTGGCTGGACAAAGGAGCAGATCTGGTAGATAGGAATGGCTTATTTCGTTAATCCCTTCAAGATGGGCAAACAGCACAAACCTGATAGATGAATTCCATTAGAAGGCCCCAGCCCCTTCCCCAAGCAGGCAGGGGAAGGTATAAAAGTAAGAACTTCTGCCTCAGTCACTGGACACCCCCTTTCGGGACCCCCTCCCACTCGGGAGCTCTGACCCTTTGCTTTGCCTCTCCCTTGGTCCGTGTTTCCATTTTTCGGTCTCACGAGACACGATCCCGGCCCACACCTAGAAACTGCCTGCAGATCCAACATCATTACATCAGAACCATCAGAATAATTGTCAGTACAAATGGTGGGAGTGTTACCATGCTAAAGGTCCGGCTGCTCCTGCAGGAGAGCCAAAACTCGAGAGACAAGTTTGGAGGACAGACGAGGTTGGAGGACAGGTTTATTCAAAATGCTGGCATTCCGGGAGGGTGGCAGACTCCTGTCCACCACCCCCACCCAAGCCTGCCCCCTCCCTCTCCGCCAAGCCTGGCCAAAAGGTTTTATGTTTATGTGCTGGTGAGAGAGGCAGAACAAAGGGAAGGGGAAGCTGGTCAGGCAAGTCCTGGGGGGGGAAGGTGCTTCCCAGAAGCTGGTTTGTTTCCGGGATAGGAGAGGGTCTTATGCAGAGGTAAGAACTTCTTTCAAGTCCTTGAGCCAAGTATGCCTACAGTCTGGAGTACACAGAACCATTGAAACTGGCATGCATAGTAAATGTATAGTAAGCAGAGCCAGTAAGGTTTGGCAGGAGTGGACAGAAGCAAACAAAACAAAAAAGACTTTGAAAAGTGTAGACTACACTGTTAAATCGAATTCCACTAGAGGTTTAAATCTCAAAATGGAAGATGGGGTGTTACCGGTACAGGAATAGACACTGGTGCCTTGTTCTCCGTCTTAGGGGGGAAAGCATTCCGTCTGTCCTTATTGGGTATGATGATGTTAACTGCAGAATTTTTATTGATAACCCTTTATCAAATTATATTTCCTTATGGTTTTAGTTTGCCAGTTTTAACAATCATAAATAGGTGTTGAATTCTGACACATGCATTAGCTGTAACTATTGAGATTATGTAGTTTTTCTCCTTTAGTCTTGTAATCTGATGAATTAGGTTTTCAAATGTTGCACCATCCTTACACTTTTTTTTTTGTTCTTTGCATCAACCTTACATTTTAGACAAGCCCCACCTGGTTGTGATGACTTACCATTTTTTACTATTGCTGGATTGATGTATTACTAAAATGCATAAACTGGAAGCTTTTTACATCATATTTTGTTTCTCATTCTGAGTTTAATTTCTTCTCTTTTTTTTGGTTTCTTAAAGGGAAACTTGGATCATTGGTATTGAACTCCTTTTTGTTTTGTAATACACCATTTGAAGCTATAAATTTCCATTTAACACAATTAATATATTGTGCTTTTATTATCTGCTGGCTGAAAATATTTTATTTCCATAATTATTTTTTCTTTGAACAGGGTTTATTTAGAAGTGTTATTTATTTTCCAAATATTTGAGGATTTTCTCCGTATTCTATTGTTAATGATTTCTAATTCAATTCTAAAAGCCCAGAGAACATGTTTTCTCTTAGTTATTTTATGCTACAATAATACACGATTTAACTTTTTGAATATTTCATGTGCACTCGAAACAACAATTGATGGGTGTAGTGGACGGAAAATGCCAGTTACATCAAGTCGATTGATAATGTCATTCACATTTTTTACTACTGATTTGGGTCGGGTGTGTGGTGTAGTTCTGTCTAATTATTGAGAGGGGTTAAAATCTCCAACTATGATTGAGGCTGTTTCTCTTCTTTGGTTCTGTCTGTTTTAACTTCATGACTTGAAGCTCTTTTATTTCCATGCACATAATGACATACACATATTATATTTAAGAAACGTCCCTCTTTATAGCTTGTAATGTGGTAACTTGAGGCTACTTTGATGATAATATGACCACACCTGCTTTCTTAGGCTTATTGTTTATGTGGTACATCTTTTTCCTACCTTTATACATTCAGCACATTTGTCTCTCTATATTTAATGTACATCTCTTGTGGTCTTGAGTTTCATTGGTTTATTTTTGGTTAGTCGAAAACTCCCTATTTAAATTGGAGTGCCTCGTCCATGTACATTTAACATAAATGTTATTGGTATATGTGCTTTTAAGTCCACGATCCGGACTTATCTTCCATATGTTCTTTCTTGTTTTTGTTCCTCGTCTCTTCCTTTAGTGTGTTCTCTTGGGTGAATTAAATATTTTTAGCATTCTGTTTTCTTCTATTAGCTTCTGAACTGTATATCTCGTTTTTTAAATGGCTGCTTTGAGGCTATATGCATCTTCAATGGATCAGACTATTTATAATCAATATTGTACCATTACATGTCCCACTTCACACCTGATTTTGCATAATCCTGGTCTCACTTTATAGGTGACACTTCCCCCCCCCCACTTCACGTGTTGTAACCTTACAGCTTTATAAGTCCATTTACCCTTTTTTGTGTGCTATTGTCATCATACTTTTTACATGTAAAAGGTATACACACACACACTCACACTATAAGTCTTCTTACTTTTACATTAAATAGTTGACTTGCAAAGAAATTACAACGAGGGGGAAAATAATGTCTTAGAGTTGTCCACTTATGAGCTCTGACAATTAAGTTCTGAACTCATCCTAGAAAGTGCTACGCACCTCATTGCAGAACATCACTGCGGTCACCTTCGAAGTCCTCCCCTTGGGAAGCTGTGCACCGACGCCAGCGCCTAGTCCACCCTTCAAAGCAATTTTGGAACTCTTTTTCTGGAATGGCCAACAGAGCTGTCGTCGTATTACCCTTCATGTCCTGAATGTCATCCAAATGTCTTCCTTTTAGTATTTCCTTTGTTTTCAGGTAAAGAAAGAAGTCATTGGGGGCCAGGTCAGGTGAGTAGGGAGGGTGTTTCAATACAGTTATTTGTTTACTGGCTAAGAACTCCCTCACAGACAGTGCTGTGTGAGCTGGTGCATTGTCGTGATGTAAGAGCTCCTTTGGGACACACCTTTCTCATGCCAAGATTTTCAGTTAAGATTTTCTTAACTGTTTCTCTATCGATGTTTATTTGATCTGCTATACTTCTCACAGTCAGTCGACGATTTTGACGCACAATTTGACAAATTTTTGCAACGTTTTCGTCAGTTCTGCTTTTCACTAGCCGTCCTGACCTCTCTTCATCAGTGATGGGTTCTCTCCCTCAGAACGTTTAATTCATTTGTACACTGCTTTTTCTTCATAGCATTATCCCCATAAACTTGGACTAACATGTCCCTGATTTCACTTCTACTCTTGCCAAGTTTAACAAGAAATTTGATGTTTGTTCGTTGCTCTAATTCAAGCTCATTGTCACGACAGCACACAAAAACACGCAACAACAATAGTGAACGCCTCTCAGCAAAATACCGCCACATGTCGACACGAGCACAGCTGTGAGACACTGATATATCAAGGTTATGAGACCTTCCCGAGCTGTTTGTACAGTGCTGCCAATGTAAGCACACGGTGGCAAGTTCTAGAACTTAATTGTCAGACCTCGTATTTTCTCTGTTGCTTCCTCCTTCCTGTGACTCTGAGTTTCCAGTTATTTCAGTCCCCTGCACCCTGAGACCTGCCTTGACAGTATTTCTTGTGCAGGTCTGCCAGCCACAATTCTCTTGAGTTTATTTTACCCCCAACTTTCCTCCCCCACCGATATTTTATATTGTGGTAGAATACATGTAACATAAAATTAGCTTCTTAACTATTTCTAGTGTACGCGTCAGTGTGATTAAGTATATTCATATTGTGCAACCATAGCCATTATATGTCTCCAGAACACTTCATCTTGCAAAACTGAAACACTCCCCGTTCTCTCTTCCCGTGAGCCCTTGGCACCCCCCACTGTAATATCCGTCTCTGTGATTTGACTACTTTAAATGCCTCAGATACGTGGAATCGTATAGTATTTGTCTTTTTGTGCCTGGCTTATTTCACTGAGCATGATGTCCTCAAGGTCCGTCCGTGTCGCAGCAGGTGTCAGAATTTCCTTCCTTTCTAAGGCTGAGTAATACTCCCTTGTGTGGATGGACCACGTTTCGTCCTTGGACACTTGGGCTGCTTCTCCGTTTTAGTTGTTATGAATGATGCTGCTGCAAACGTGGATGTGCAGATGTCTCTTCAACACCCTGCTTTATTCTTTCGATCACACCCAGAGGTGGGGTCGCTGGGTCACATGGTCAGTCTGTTTAATCTTTGAGGCACCTCCACACTGTTTCCCACAGCGGCTGCACCTTTTCACCTTCCTGCCCTCAGCGCCCGGGGTTCCTCTGCATCCTGTCAGCACTTGCTGTTTTCTGGGGTTTTGGTAGTAACCGTCCTGACAGGTGAGGTGGCATCTCATTGTGGTTTGATTTGCATTTCCCTGATGATCAGTGATACTGAACATCTTTTCATGGGCTTGTTGACCATTCCTGTATCTTCTTTGGAGAAATGTCTATTGAAGTCCTTTGCCCATTTTTGAATCAGGTTGTTTTTTGTTGTTTCGTTTTAGGAGTTCTCTATATATTTTGGATTATCGGTCTCTTATCAGAAATATGATTTGCAAATATTTTCGCCCATTCTGTGGGTTGCTTTTTTACTCTGAGGATAGAGCCTTTTGATGTAAATTTTAAAAAAACATTTTTCATGAAGCCCCCAAATTGTCTATTTTTTCTTTTGTTACCCGTGCCTTTGGTGTCATCTCCAAGAAATCATTGCCAAATCCAGTGTCATAAAACTTTTGTCCTTTGCTTTCTTCTAAGTGTTCTATAGTTTTAGCTCTTCCATTCAAGTTTCTGATCCATTTTGAGTTATTGTTTTGTATATGCTGTTAGGTAAGGGTCCAGCTTAATTCTTTTGCGTGTGGATATCCAGTTTTCCCAACACCGTTAGTTGAAAAGACTGTCCTTGATCCGTTGAATGGTCTTGTCACCATTGTCAGAAATCATGTGACCATATGTGTGAGGGCTCATTTCTGGGCTCTCTATTTCATTGTTCTATACGTCTGTCTTTATGATGGTACCACAGTGTTTTGATTACTGTTGCTCTGTAGTAAATTTTAAATCAGGAAGTGTGTGTCCTCCAGCTTTCATCATTTTTCAGGGTTATTATATCTATCCAAGGTTCCTTGAGATTCCATATGAATTTTAGGATGGATTTTTCTATTTCTACATCATTGGTATTTTTATAGAAACTTCATTAACTCTGTAGATCTTTTGGGTATTATTATTGTCTTACTGATGTCAAGTCTTCCAATCCATGAGCATGGGATGTGTTTCCATTTATTTATATCTTGTTTAACTTCTTTCTGAAATGTTTTGCGGTTTTCATTGTACAAGTTTTTCACTTCTTTGGTTAATTCCTAAATATTTTATTCTTTTTGATACTATTGTAAATAGAACTGATTTCTTAATTTCATTTTAGTATTGTTCATTGTTAGTGTATAGAAATGTAACAGATTTTTGTGTGTTGGCTCTATATCCTTTTACTTTGCTGAGTTCATTTATTCTAACTTTTTTGTTTTTGTTTTTGGTAGGTGTCTTAGGATTTTCTACATATAAGTTCATATCATCCGCAGCGATAATTTTACTTCTTTTTTCCAATTTGGATGCCTTTTGTTTCTGTCTTGTGTATGGGTATCCTTGCCTTCTTCCTGAGCTTAGAAGAAAAGTTTTCAGGTTTTACTACTGAGTGTGGTACTCACTATGGGTTTTTCATACGTGGCCTGTATTATAATGAGGTAGTTTCCTTATATTCCTACTTTGAGTATTTTTATCATGAAGGTGCTGAATTTTGTCAAATGCATTTTCTGCATCAATTGAGAAAACCGCATGTGGGTTTTCTCCTTCATTCTATAAATGAGATATGGTATATTGATTGTTTAATCCATTTACTTTAAAAATAATTACTGATATTTTGAGCCATCCTTACATTCCAGGAATAGATCCCATTTGGTTATGGTATATAATATTTTCACTGTCTTGCTGAATTTGGTTTGCTAGTATTTTTTTTTTGAGGAATTTTGCTTTAGTGTACATAAGGGAAATTTATTGTTTTCTTGTAGTGTCTTTGTCTGGCTTTGATACTAGGGCAGTGCTGGACTCATAAAATGAGTTTTTGGAAAACCTGAGAAAGATAGCTATTAGTTCTTTACATGTTTAGGTTGCCAAACATTGCATCAGTGAAGCTGTCCAGTTCCGGGCTTTTCTTTGTCAGATTTTTGATTACTGATTCAATATCCTTACTAGTTATAGAACTATTCAGAATTTCTATTTGTTCGTGATTCAGTCATGGTAGGTTTTGTGTTTCAAGGAATTTGTCCATTTCCTCTAGGTTATCCAATTTGTTGGTGTACATACTATGTTATAATCTTTATAGAATCAGTAGCAATGTTCCCACTCTCATTCCTTTTTTTTTTTTTTCAAGGACTATTCAGCTCACAATGGTCCATGAGGGGATTGAACTGTCAACCTTGGTGTTGTCAGCACCACACTCTAACCAAATGAGCTAACCAGCCAGCCCCCCACTCTCATTTGTGAATTTAGTAATTTGACTCTATCTTTTTTTTGCTTAGTTCATCTAGCTAATGATTTGTCAATTTTATTGATCTTTTTGAAGAATCCACTTTTGCCATTTATTTTTCTATTCTCTATTTTATTTATCTTTGCTCTCATCTTTATTATTTCCTTCCTTCTTGTAGCTTTGGGTTTCTTTTCTTCTTTTTCTAGTTCCCTAAGTTGTAAAGTTAGGTTGTTGATTTGATCTCTTCTTTAAAAAAAAAAGAAAAGTATGAATTTATTTATAAGTATAAATTTTCCATTTATTAGAACCTCTTTTGCTGAATCCCATAAGTTTTGACTCCCATTGTGGTCAAGGAAGATAATTTTACATAATATATGTCATTTTAAATCTGTTGAGACTTAATTTGTGGCCTCATATGTCTATCCTAAATCCCCGCCTGTATGTGCAAGAGAATATTATGTTTTGTTGCTGGGTTGAGTGTTCTATATGACTGTTAAATCTCTCTGGTTTATTTTGTTGTTCATGTCCTCTCTTTCCTCACTTATCCTCTGTCTGCATGTTCTGTCCACTGTTGAGAGTGAAGTATTGACATCTCCCACTGTTACAATAGAACTGTCTGTTTCTCCCTTTAATTCTGTCACTTTTTGCCTCATGTGTCTTGCTGTTTGGAACTTTTTATTAATCTATAATGTCTTCATCTCGTAAACTTTAATTAAAATCTCTTTTGTCTGATATAAGTACAGCCACACTTGCTCTCTTTTTATTATTATTATTTGCATGAAATAATTTTTCCATCTTTTCATTTTAAACCTATTTGTGTCTTTGAATCTAATGTGAGTTTCTTTACATAGTATAGAGTTGGGCTATGTGTTTTTATTCATTTTTCTAATCTCTGTCTTTTGATTGGAGAGTTTAATCCATTTATTTTTAACATAATTACTGATAAGGAGGGATTTACTTTTGTAATTGTGTGATTAGTTGACTATACGCTTTATGGCTTTTTGGTCCATTTTCTGCATTACTGTCTTGTTTTGTGTTTATTTGGTTTTTTTATATTGAAATGTTTTATTTACCTTCTCATTTTTTCTTATTTTCTTTGTGGCTACAATGGGGATTACATTTAAGATCCTAAAGTTATAACACTAATTTGAATTTATAGCAGCTTAACTTCAATAATACCCAAAAACTCTGCTTCTTTACAGTTCTGTCCTACCTCTTTCATTTATTGAGGTCACCAATTGCATCTTTATATATTGTGTGTCCAAAAACCTAAACTAATGAATGTGGGGTGTTTTTTTTGTTGTTTTTTTTTTCTTTTTAATGCATCAGTCTCTTAAGTTGTGTAGAAAAAAAGGCGGAGTTTTAAACTATTGTTACAATAATATTAACTTTTTTAATTGCCCATGTGCTCACCTTTACTGACATCTTTATTTCTCCAGGCAGCTTCAAGAGACTGTCTTGTGTGTTTTTTTCATTTCAACATGTAGGACTTCCTTTAGCATTTCTTGTAGGGCCAGCCTAGTGGTAAGGACCTCCTTCAGCTTTTGTTTATTTGGGAATGTCTTAAATTCTCCCTCACTTTTGAAAGACTGAGTATAGGATTCTTGTGACAGTTTTTTGTTTCAGCACTTTGAAAATATCAGCCTACTGCCTTCTGGCTTCCAAAGTTTCTGAGGAGCAATCTGCTGATATGTGACGAGTTGCTTCTCTCTTCTTTCAGGATTGTCTCTTTTTAGCTTTCAAATTTGATTATAATGTATGTCAGTATGGGTCTCTGAGTTCGTCCTGCTTGGTGTTTCATTGAGCTTCTTGCATGTTTATTTATGTCTTACATCAAATTTGGAAAGTGTTAGGCCATGGTTACTTCAGATATTCTCTGACCCTTTCTCTCCCTCTTCTCCTAGGACTCCCACAATACATATCTTGGTTAGCTTATTGGTGTCTCACACGTCCTTTAGGCTTTGTTTGCTTTTCTTAAATCTTTTTTTCTTTCTGTTCCTCAGCCACAATAATTTCCATTGTCCTATCTTTAAGTTTGCTGATTCTTATTTCTGCTTGCTCAAAATTGATTTTGAATTCCTTTAGTGAATTTTTCATTTTAGTTGTCATACTTTTCAAAAATTTCTTTTTGGTTTCTTGTCTTTACTGATATTTTTATTTTGTTCGCACATCATTTTCTTGACATTCTCTACCTCGTTAGTTCTTTGAGTATCTTTAAGATGGTTGTTTTAAAGTATTTGTCTAGAAGGTACACTATCTGGTGTTTCTCAGTAGCTGTTTCTGTTTTTTGTTTTCTTTAGAATGAAAGAAACAGTTAACATACTTGTTTCTTTGTTTGCCTTGTGCTTTTTTTGTTGTTCTTGAAATAGCGTCGTAACTCTGGATATCAGATTCTCCCTCTTCCCCAGGGTTTGTTGGTATTTGTCATAGGTTTGCTTTTTGATTATTGTAAGCTGTCTTTGTGCCAAGGATTGCCTGAGGTGTAAACTTAAGGTCTTCACGGGTCTTTCCTGAGCCTCTCCCTGGGCATGTGCAGTCGCTTTTCTACTTCCCCCCATGTATGCAGTTGTTTCTGAATGCCCTAGTCTTTAATGTCTGGTTTTTGAAAGGTGAAAAGCAGGGGAAAATGAGATGGGGTGAAAGAGTACCAGCCCTTTAAATCTCCTGTAAGTCACTGGAGCTGGAGGCATCCTTGAGCTGGGCTTGCAACACCATTGGGAGCTGCACAACAGTGGCTGCTCACCTTTCCTGCTCTTCTGTGATCAGAAGCTGCAATCGGGTACCAGAGTGCAGACCCCAGTATTTGGAGAAAAGGTCCTTTTTGCCCACTGTGGCTCCTGCAAGCTGTGTGCAAGCTGCTTCGGGAACATACACATGTCTGCCTGACACACAGCTGGGGACAGGCCAGTGCAGTTGTCTGGATGGGGGACAGATTGGGGGCTGCACACTTCGCCATCTTCACAGAACCCTCCTCCACCCTGTTTTGAAGGATCTTTTAGCCATATATAGAATTCTTTGACAACAGGTACATTATTTTTTTTTTACAGTAATTTCTTTATATTGTTCCATTGTCTTCTGACCTTCGTTGTTTTTCTTGAAAAGTCAACTATAATTCTTCATCCCTCTCTACATAGTTTGTCTTTTTTCTCTGTTCATTTTCAAAATTTCAGTTTTATCTTTGGATTTCAGCCCTGTGATGTTCCCAGCTATGGTTTTCTTTGTATTTGTCTTCCTTGGGTCTCCTGCGATTCCCGCATTTGTAAGATGATGTTTTTCATCAAATTTGAGGCTTTTTAGCCATTATTCCTTCAGCTATTTTTCCTGACCTATTATTCTCTTTTCCCTTGGCAACTCCTATTAAACATGTGTTATGCCATTTAATATTTTCCCACATGTCCCTGAGACTCTGTTTATTTTTATTCAATCTGTTTTCTTTATATTTTCAATTTGGATATTTTGTATTGACCTGTTTTCCAAGACACTGTTTTCTATCTCCAGTTTGCTGTTAAACCATTAGGTGAAGTTTTCACCTTTCTGTCTATGTGTCTTTTTTCATAATGGTCCTTTTTCCCAGTTTGCTTTCTAGTGCTTCACTCCCATTCCAGCAACCTACTATTTTTGTCAGCCATTAGGAGTAAAAACGGGGTTTCTGGTTATAGTTGTGAGCTGTCTCCATAGCTTTAAAACAAATTCCACTCACTGGACACTTGCCAGGGGAGTGAAGTCAGTCCTTCACCCAGTTCAAGAACCTGTATTTGGGAGCCAAGACATGGAAACACCCTACTGTCCATCAAGTTGATGAATGGATAAAGCAGATGTGACACACACACACACACACACACACACACACACACACAGGAATATTACTCAGCCACAAAAAAAGAATGAAATCCTGCCGTTTGCAACAACATTAATAGACCTCGAGGGCACTGAGCTAAATGAAATAAGTCACAGAGAAAGACAAATATTGCATGATTTCACTGATATATGGAATTTAGAAAAAAAAAAAAACTAATAGAAATAGAGAGTAGAATGCTGCTTGCCAGGGGGTGGGGTTGGGGAAATGGTGAATGGTTGGTCAAAGGGTACAGACTTCCGGTTAGAAGTAAGTCCTGGGGTGTAAGGTACAGCATGGTGACTGCAGTTAACAATATTGTATATGTGAAAGTTGATAAGAGAGTGGGTCTTAAAAGAGCTCGGCACACACACACGTGTGCACACACAATGGTAACGGAGGTGGTAGATATGATAACCTATTGTAATCATTTCGCCGTATACACATGTATTAAATCATTACATTGTACTCCTTAAACCTACTACACATTACGTGTCACTTATATCTCAGGAATCCTGGAAGAAAAAGAAAAATAACCTGTGTTAGCAGCAGGTGGTGTGCACCTGCTTTCTTCCTTCGCTATAGTGACCAGCCACATGTCCCTGAGAGACGGTGACAGGCCTTCAGAGTCTGGAAGGTCTAGGGCATCACATTCAGACTCTACGCTCACCAGACTCGCCCTTCTTCGTGCCTCAGCATCAGTGCTTGTTCTGTGAAGCCCATCGACCTCTGTGGCTTCGTAATGTCTTCATTTTAAGGCCCAAGGCAAAGGCAAAGCCATCTTCCTTTCTCCGAACCCTTCCTTTCCTACTTTTTTCCTACTGAACAAAACAAAACAAGAACAAGAAAAAAAAACATGTTGAAAAAACATTAAAATATCAAGAAGTTCTCACTCAGACTTCTCTCACAATAAGGTTTCCCTTGGGTGTGTGCAGTCTAGGAGAAGTGAGTGCGCTTGGCCAAAATAGGAACTTGTCCATTGTTAAGATGGACTTTTCCAGTGAGCTAGAAACGGCACCTTTTGTTTTGGGCCGAGGTCTGTATGTGTGAGGAACCGTGTCTTAGGGTAGCGTGTGCTATGAGCCAGCTCCGTGGGGTTTCTTCTGGGCCCCACGCCCAGCACATCATCCCTGCAAAGTCTGTCCTGAGGTGGGAGCTGTCTCCAACTCTGGCTCCCTCTGCTAGCAGCGTTAACTCCTCCGGCCAGGCTGCTTGTTGGTCTTGCAGAGGGAATGTCAGACCTGTGACTTGGTCTTGCCAGTCCTTGGAATAGAGAGGAGAAAGCAGGGTGTTCCGCCCGGCTATTCACCGAGTCACCTGGGTCCTCTGCAGAGGTCCTGACTCTACCTGCCTGGGAGTGGTTTGGGCAGCAGGTTTCTGGAGGTCTGCCAGGGGTCTCCAGCTGCTGCAGAGCTGGGGGCCAGGGGCGAATGAGTGGGCACATCGGTCGGCTTCAGACGCTGCGCTGCACTGCACTCTTCCTCCCTGGGACCATGAGGAAGCTCTTAAAATAAGGAGCATCTCCATTTCAGTGAACGGCGATGTCAGCCTGGGGTCGTGCACAGGGAACGAACTGAAGAACCAAAGTCCTCTGGGTCCGTTCCACACCCAGTGTCGCAGACAGTTACCCCTTCTGCCTCCGCAGCGTCAAACAGGTCACTGCCAGTCCCTGTGGCCACAGCCTCCTGTCTGTCCTCCCGCTGCAGTTTTTTTAAACCCTGTTCATTCCTCCAGCCAAGAATCATCAGAAATTCCCTTTCGTTTGTATAGTGATCACCAACTTGAAGCAGAACAGTGGCACGTCACTCGCACGGGTTCTCCTTGCCCTTGAATGTGTCAGTGACTCTAGGGGTTTAAATGCAGACTCTGACCCAGTGAGTCTGGGTGGCCCCCCACCCCCCAAAAAAAGATGCACTGTTTTCCTGTAGCTTCGGAGGCTCTGGCCGCCTCTACCTGAGAAGTGGGGCTCCCCGCTGTGGGGCGTGCGCAGAATGCGACCGTGCGCTGCCTCTGGGCCCAGCGGCCTGAGCGAGCCCGACTTTGCAGTCATCAAAAACAGTTGCTCCACCTGCCTTATTGACACGGGGACCGGCCTGTGGCGGCCTCGCAGTGACTGGAGTTGTTGGCAGTGATGTACCTCACTGGGTTCCTCGTCAAGGCCGGGGGTTCCAGAAGAGGCTGAGTCTGAGTGAGGCAGTGTACGTCTGCCTCAATTTAAACCTTTCCAAAGAGGAAAGTAGCATGAGAAATTGCATCCAAGAGGCTGCGAAGCCCAAAGGACCTGATGGTGACTCTTGGGCCTGAGCCCTGGCACTGCCCTTGCTGGCTTTGGCTCTGAGCGAGCTCCTGTGACAGCCGGCTGTCATCTCTGAGATGGGGAGGCAGCACGCTGGAGGCCACACTGCAGGATGGGAGTTACCCAGCTTGAGCAGAGCTCAGTGTGTGCACATCTGGGGTGGTGGGCAGCCCTACCCTGCTGCTCCCAGCACCCCCTTCCCTGCTGGGACTGGGCAGAGGCCACCTCAGTGCGTGGGACCTGCCCCCAGCCAGCTCCCTGCCTCTTGCTCACTGCTTCGTGCTGCCAAATTGCTTATTCTGGAGCAAGATGGCTGCTACAGGGTGTGTTCACAGACTTTGGCACAAAGACACAGAGCTGAAGGCAGAGGGGCAGGCCGCACTAGACCCACCCTGTGCGTGATGTGAGTGTAAGTCCAGGTGGCATGGCCCGAAGCCACTCCAGCGGTACAGAGGGAACGGAGCTGGCAGGTACTAGGGCCAAGTTGGGTCTCCCCTCTGCACTCCTTCTCTCTGGTTCCCTGGATCTTGCAGCCTTGCTGGTTGGTTCTCTGGTGCCTTTAAATAGACTCTTTAAAATCTGGCTTTTTCTCTGCCAGAGGGTTGGCCAGTTACAAAGCATTTGGCTGCGGCCCAAAGCAACACTCCTGTTTATTTCATCCACTTCTGAGCCCCCAACAAGTCCTGGAACACTTGAAACAGTGGCCATTCAAGTCATCTGTCGCCAGGAATGCTTCAGCTTTTCTTGTTGGAAATGGTGCCATAATTTGTTCCCATGAATTGGTGGTTGCTGAGTCTTCTAAGAACATGTCTGACATCAGTTCAAGCCATGGAGTGAAGGTGAGAGGTAATAAAGGAACACACAGGAAGGTCAGCTTTCATCCAGGCAAGTGTATCATTTGTAGACAAAAAAAGATGGCTTCATTCAAATACACTAAGATGGGAAGGACCAGGTCACGTGTTCATGTGTTGGTTTTCTGGGGACAGCGTGGGGCAGGGAAAGGCACGGTCCAGGGGTCGGGACACTGGACCTTGGCACACCCTGTAGCTCTGAGCCAAGTGTCTGTCATGCGCTCACGACCAAGGTGACATGTTGCAGCCTCTGCAGGAGGACTTGGCCTGTGGCAGGACATCAAGTGTTTGTTGAATCTTTGGAAGATAAAACTAAGGTATTTTGTATCTGTTTTGTTCTGCTCAGATCACGCGAAAATTCCGGCTGAATTCTGAAGGCAAACTTGAGCAGACGGTCTCCATGGCAACCACTGCCCAGCCCATGACGCAGCATCTTCACGTCACGTACAAGAAGGTGACCCCGTGACCCAGCGGCCATGTGTCCTGGTGACACTGGGCTTCTCAGCAGGTGTGGGTGTGGCCACAGCAGGTCCCGTGGGCTCAGGGGTGTTGTCCTGGGTTCCTGTAATGACGTAGAAAAACCAAATAAAAGGCCTTTATTTTTATGGCTGAGCGTTTTGAATATTACTGCGTGTGTGGACTGGAGATGTCTGTGTGTGCTGGTGACTGTTTTCCAGGGTCTTCTCCCTGAAAAAGTTAGAGAGCATGACTCTCTCTCTCTTTTTCTTCCTGCAGTTTCAACAGGATCTGAAATATTTATAAACCGTACGTAGTATGGTCAGTAATAAGCTGAAGACAAGGATGGGACAGAAAGGCTGTGCTGATTCTTTACTTTTAAGGAGCTGAGGAAGCCTAAGAACCCTGTTTCCATATGGACAGGGGTCTTCCCAAGGCAAGAGGATAGTGAATTTAGCATCACTGTATAAATTTTGTTTTATTACTCGGTAATACAATATTCCTTTCTTCCTTTGTTGACTGTGAGAGTTTGCAGACTATGCTACCCCCTCCTGCCTGTCACCAGCTTTAACACCTGCCAGCGTTTTTCTTAGCCCAGTGGTTTCATCTGTGTCCGCTTCTTTTTTGCTGGAGTATTTTTAAGGAAAAGCCAGGCATATGTCATTTACCCCCAAATGCTTCAATATGCACGTGAAAACAGAGCCTTTGTTTTCTTAACAGTTGGGGGTCAGAAACCACAGGGGAATAGACTGGTGTAAAGGGAGGAGGGTGCTTGCTGCCCTGGGTTAACACTGCAGGAGTCTTGGGGACAGAGGCATTTGGGGGGTGGGGGTTGCCGGCATCTAGGAGCCCAGAGGGGAGCCAGGGCTGGTGCTGAGCCGCAGAGGAGCGCAGCCAGCACGTAAGAGACTCACTCGGGTACCCTGGTGACAAGGGCCAGGGCGGCTGGTGCTGGGCACCCTGAGGAGATCGGGTTCGTCCTGAGGCAAAAGTCCTCCCAGGCCTAGCGTGAACTTGTGAAACCACACGCGTTACATGCCTCCAAATACAGTGGTGGGGCAGGCGTGGGATGCATATCCCCATTCCAGAGGATGGAAATAAGAGAGAAATGACAGGTCCTAAGCCAAGTGCAGGACCTTAGGGCTCAATGTCTGCCCTCTGGCCACTGGGGTGGCTGTCCCTCCTCCCGGCAGCTTTGCTGGGCACAGCCCACACCGCATTTACGGGTCGTCGTGTGCTTGCACCTCTCTCCAGCTGCAGTCGCACACGAGTGGCTCTGCCCACTTGGGGTCACCCTATTCGGGGCTCCCTATGGCGGCTCCCTGTGTGGGGCCTGGATTTCTGCCTGGGTTGTGAGCCCGAGACTGGGCCACTCCATCCTTCAAAATCTAGGTGGAGGTAGCAGGGCCCCCATGCCTCCTGCTTTCTGCTCACTGGTGGAGATGGGACCTAGAGGACACAGGATGCCACCGATGTTTACGGCTTGCACCCTTTGGGGGATAGCACCAGAAAGCGGGGAGCAGGCCCTTATGCTCTGGGCCTGTGAGGAGAGGGATACCCTAGGATCTCTGAAATGCCTTGGGGTCATCCTTCTGTGGTCTTGGGACACTAGCCCTGGCTTCTGTTTAGGTGGTGAATTTTCCCATCATCTTGAGAATAGCTCCTGGCTTGAGATGGCTGATCAATACCCATCTCCTTGTCACATTTGTCCACACCTTTCGTGGTCCCCCAGAAGAAGCTTTCTCATTGCTTTCAATATGGATAGGCTGAGAATTTTCCCGATGTTTGAGGTCTGCTTTCTTTTTGATGAACAATTCTGTCTTCAAGTCATTTCTCTCTTGCATTTGACTGTAAATATTCAAGAGAATCTTTACTCCTTCAACACTTTGACTTTGCTTAGAAATTTCCTTAGCCACCTAGTTTCATCGCTCACATGCTTTCCTTCCATAGACCTCAAGGGCACAAGCACTGCTCAGCCAAGTGCTTCCCCACTTGTAACAAGGGTCGCCTTTCTGCAGTTTCCAAAAACACCCCTCATCCTCGTGAGACGCTATCAGAGGGCCCTCACCGTCCACAACATTCCATCACGGCGGCTGAGGTGTCCTGTCCTGTAAGAAGGTTGAGGCTGTCCTTCCACTGTTCTCTTCTCCCTCCGGGTCACCAGAATCGCCCAAAACAGTCCATTCAAGGCACCGAGGACTTTTCCTAGCAGGCACCTTAAAAGTCTTCCAACCTCGGGCCAGCCCCGTGGCTCAGGCGGTTGGAGCTCCGTGCTCCTAACTCCGAATGCTGCCGGTTCGATTCCCACATGGGCCAGTAGGCTCTCAACCACAAGGTTGCCGGTTCAACTCCTTGAGTCCCGCAAGGGATGGTGGGCTCTGCCCCCTGCAACTAAGATTGAACATGGCACCTTGAGCTGAGCTGCCGCTGAGCTCCCGGATGGCTCAGTTGGTTGGAGCGCGTCCTCTCAACCACAAGGTTGCCGGTTCGACTCCCGCAAGGGATGGTAGGCTGTGTGCACCCTGCAACTAGCAACGGAAACTGGACCTGGACCTGAGCTGCGCCCTCCGCAACTAAGACTGAAAGGACAACAACTTGACTTGGAAAAAGGTCCTGGAAGTACACACTGTTCCCCAATAAAGTCCTGTTCCCCTTTCCATCCCCCCCCCCCAAAAAAAGTCTTCCATCCTCAACCCACGTTTAGATACTTGTCACAGCAAGGACCTAGGACTCGGTAACACTTTCTTGTAGTCCATTTGGGATAGGACAAAAACACCACAAAATGAGACGCCTACAAACAACATAAATGTGTTTCTCAGTCTGGAGGCTGGAAGCCCAGGGGTAGGGTGCTGGCCGATTTGGTCTGGTGAGAACCCCGTCCTCAAAGTGGTGTCCCCACATAAGCTGGCAGTAGGGTGAGGGAACGCTCGGGTCTCTGCTACAAGGGCACCAATCCCGTCATGAGGGTGGAGCTGTCGTGTCCCACTCCCCTCCCAAAGGCTCCCCTCCTCTTACCATCACTTTGGGGTGAGGATTTCAACATGTGAATTTGGGGGAAACATTCAGACCATAGCATCTAGAGACCCTGATGCTGGCATCACTGCTGGAGTGATGCTGAAAAAAGCTGGGAGCATCAAGGGACTCTCAGCCCTGCAGCCCGCCCTTGCCTGCTCACAGCTGGAAAGGGCACTTGGAGGGCAGCACCCAGAGCTGAGCCGAGAGAGGAGAAGAAATAACTGACCCAGTCACTTGGTCATCTGCCCCCGACCCCCATGCCATTGACTTGTTGGGAAGCTGGTGATGAATCCTACAAGGCATCTCCAGGCTGCGTTCTGGGCCCATCTGGGCTCCCTATAGAGTCTGACTTGTCCCCCTCTCCCCTCTATTTCCCGTTGTCTGGAGTCAATCGAAAGTTCTGGTTGGATACACACTTCCTGAGGGTGCCCCCTGGTGTCACATGAGGAACTTCACAATTGGCTTGACTGCTGGTGCTCAAGTCTGCAGGCTCGGAGGGTGACAGCCTGGTCCTCCGTTCAGTTTCCGTCAGACTTTCACAGGAACGCTTTGCCACCTGAGGGTGATAAAGCCTGATGCAGCTCGGTTGTGTTCCAGTTACTTTGAGACCAGTGGCTGCAAGTGTCTGGGAGAACTGCCCTCCCCCCACTGGGCTCAGTTTGGTTTCCCTGAACAAGTTCACACTTGCGTAAAACCTTAACTTTCCTTGGCCTTGGCCGAGGAAACAGCCCAAAGCTGTAAAAAGCCTTCTTAAGAACTTGAGCCAAGATATTTGAGGACTTGCCTGAGACAAGATCTCAAAGGATGGAGAAGGTGCTGTGGAAAAGGGCAGTTTTTGTATACTGAGAATCAGAGAAGTAAGAAAGGTTCTGTGAAATCCACTGGTGGCAGATGAAGGGGGCGGGAGAAAGCACAGCAGGAATCTCTGAGTTGGGTAGGAAGGGAAGTGGGAAACGGTGCAGCACAGTTAACACTTACCTCTCATAGTGAGGAGAGACCCATGTGGGCCACAGGTAACAGGGATCTGTCTGCAGGTGGAAATGACTGAGGTCCCAGACACGTCGGCTCTATGCACGGACAGTGGACAGGCTCGCTTTTCCGAAGGAAGCTGTTGCCTGGTGTTACCTGCCCGGCTAGGGATTAAGCTTTCCTCCAGTCACTGGCTTGTCAGTCTGTGTAGCCCTTTTCTCGCCTGGAACTGTCAGTTGTTCCAGTAAGTGCCCTGGACCCTCGGCTGATGGGTGACGCTGTGGACTGTGTTTCACCCCCGCTCCTCCAATACTATTGTCCATTCAATGGGATTCTAGTGAAGTGCAGCCTTTTCCTCCTTGACGGACGGACGGGAGGTGCCCCAATGACCCTCTAGGTGGCCTGGTGGAGCCCCCAGTCCCGATGGCCTCTGAGCTCAGTGCCACGACTGTCCGCACATCTCCTTCCCCAGAGAGTTTCATGCCTTTCTGTGGGCAGAACCGGAAAATCGTTCTGTAATGTGTTTTCCCATTTATTCTCACTAAGCTGTGAGATTAAATTGCAGCGATCACGGCCCGTCACCCTAATTACTTTAGCATGCAATATACACATTTTTTAAGGAAAAAAGTAGTTTCCGATTTAAATTTTAAGATTATAAATTGTTTTACTTAAATTCTTTGACTTTACCTCTTTTAAGAGGAGAATCTTGGTTCTGTGCAACATTACATTCGTTGCTTTATTCTAAAGGACACAATCATTTCAGAATAGTAATACTGAAGGGTTTTTTTTTGCACCTTTCTCATTGAAGATACAGCTAAAACGTATCATAATTGGAATAACAGATTTCTCTGGTTGCTTATGTCACCAACGTGATATACAAGCTCATGAATTTAATTTCTACAGTCAATGTTCTCTGAAGTTAGCTTTGCGTATGTAAAACATCCTGTGGCTGTAAGATGCGGCACTGTTGGTTGGCCCACTAGGTGCCAGCAGCAGCGCACCCTTGGGCCCACTGTGCTTTTATCCAGCAGGCCCCTCAGGCCCGCCCTCTGCATTGTGACCAGGCCTTTGCTTACCAGTGTCACAGTGAATAACTCAGTTGGCATTTGTGCCACTGTATCTTTGGGATAGATTCCTAGAAGTGGGATTGCCCGTCCCAGGGCGAGTGCATAGATAGCTTGTCCAGGGATCGCCCCTGCCCCACAGGACACCCCCGCAGATTGTGTGAGGTTGCCTGTCCCACCGACAAGGCTGTCGTCAGATTTGGATTTGGACGAATGTAATCGTTGAGACATGGGATGTTGGGGTAGTTGGGATTTGCATTTCTCTTTGTTGTCTTTTTCTTCTTGATTTTTGGAACTGATGAGCTTTTGAATTAGAAATATTAATCCTCATGTTCCTAATTTATTTACAATTTTTATTGAGATAAATGTGCTGTTATGACGTAAAGTCCATCCTTTTAACCATTTTGAAGTGTCCAGTTCAGTGTCATGTCGTGTATGCACAATGTTGGGGACCATTACCTGTCTACTTCCAAAACGCCTGTCACCCCAAAAGGGAACCCCACCCCCACCATTAGTCTCTCATTCCTGACCCCCACCCCACACACTACTGTTTTCTGTCTCATGTTATAAATATTTTTGAAAATGTTAAATGGAACATTTTTTTCCAGTATGTATTTTGTCCTGGATTTTAAATCGTATTTAGGAAGGTTTTGCCCACTCCTCAGTGCCAAGGAAAGTCACTCATTTTTCTCTAGTACTTGTTTCATTTTTCATCCTTCACAGTTTGATCCATGTGGCATTTGTCTGGTGTGTGGTGGGATGCGTAAGTGTGGTTTAGTCTTTTCCAAGCGGCTCACCAGTATCTGCATTTGGCCTGGACCCTCGCAGATGGTTCATCTGATGGCCGAGTCTAGCCTCATTTCTTTCTAAGGGTTTTCCTGCCTGCTTTTGCTTGTTTTTTTGTTTCTCTCATATGAACTTTGTATCTATAACTCGCTTGTTTAGCTCTAGAAGGGAAAAAACCATTCTGGTATTTTTATACAGATCACATTACATTTATCAATTCACTGTGGAGAACTGTCTTCTCTGTCAGGTTTTCCTCTCCCGAAGCATGATATTTCTTTCCGTCCAAGTCCACTCGGGTGTCTTTAAGGTACATTTGAGTCTTCCTCACAAAGGGCCTCACATTTCGTGTTCAGTTTATGCCGAGCATTTTATCCCTTTGCTGCCGTGGGAAGTGAGGCATGTTTCCCATCGTATCTTCTGACTGCAAGTCCGCAAAGACTCCCGACCTGTTGCTTTAACTTAAACCTGCTGCTTTCCTGAGTGCTGTCGGTGTGTCTGTCATTCCTTTTTATGCTGCAAATACACCAGAGTATTTGATCCAAGAGGCGAATGAGGAAGCGGGCAGGCGCGGTGTCCGTCCCCCATCTCTCCCCTGCCACCCCCCCACCCCCCCGCTGGAGCAGCCCTGGGGAGGGCATGAGAAGAGCAGTGCGGGCGGGGCCAGGAGGGCAATGGGGCGCTGAGGACAGCTGTGCCGTCAGGACTCTGGCTTGGTCCGGAGGCCGCGGGAAGGCAGGGCTGGAAGACCTCTGTGGTCGCGTCTGGCTCAACCCTGCTTCATACAGCGGGAAACTGAGGCCACATCGTAGCCCTCCAACACCATGACCCTGTGGCCCAAGAATGTCCCTGTGGTGGACAGCCGGGAACGGGGCTCTGGGCTGAGGGGCTGTGCTGGCCAGGTGGAGGGCCGGGGGCCGTGGGCAGCAGGCTGCTGACCCTGCCGTTGGCTCGTGTGTGTGCATGCGCTCCTGGCCCACGGGAGCAGAAGGCAGTGCAATGAGGGGAGACGCTGCGGTCACTGGGCTTCACGTTTTATCACATGGGCGTCACCTGCCTCCTGCCCGGTCCCTGGGCACAAGGAACGCTGGTGAGGTCGCCCATCACCGCCGTGACACGAGGAATCAAACATACACCCCGTCCTCGGTCAGCTGTTCCACCTGGAGCTCCACACCCCTGGTTCTTGCCACACAAGGACCCACCCACAGGTGGGGACCCTCTCCCTCCACAAACGGAGTAATTAACAGCATTTGAGCCTCATTTGTGGGGTCAGCAAGACCCTCCGTTCCTCCAGCCGTGGCCAGGCCCGAGCCGCCTTCAGGCTGCTGTCCTGACATGGTCACCCTTCAGGGGTGGAGCCCTGGCGTCAAGGAAGAGCTTGGAGTTCCCAGCTCTCTTCCTGTAGGGCCTGGGAGGCGACCCTGACTTTCTGGCTCCAGGAGAAGGGGAGCAAGGGGAAGGGCCACAGGTCAGCACCAAAGGCCAGCTCTGGGCCCAGGGCTGCCCCTGTGCTCCATGTCCAGAGGGCCTGGGGCTTCAGAGGAGGGGTGGGTGGGGAGGAGAGCGAAGCCTTCGGCCAAGGGCCTCCTCGGTCCAGGCCCAGGCTGCTTTCTCTGCCCAAGCCAGCTCATCGCTCCGGCAACAGCACGAAGAAGGCAGCCTTCAGGAAGCGGCCGAAGCTGCAGAGTGCGGCCACGAGCCAATGGGAGCGGAAGCCAGGGTCGGTGCTGACCACGCATTTGAGGACGTCGGTCTGGGAGGGAAGACGGGACAGTTAGTGGAGCTGCGGGAACACCAGGCCGCTAGCACCTTGCACCAGATGCGGCCAAGTCACTTGAGGAATTGCACGCGGCTGTTTAGTGAAGGTCTGTGGTCTGGTCTGGACTGAAGGCTCCAGCATGGGACCAGACCCGACTGTGAGCGTGCAGACGGTGAGAAGTGAAGGCAGGAGCTCGAAGCAGGCTGGCAGGCGGGACACTGCCAAGCAGGAGAGAAGCCCGTGTGCCCCACGCCAGGATGCCACCAGCTCCCAGCTTGGCTTCTGTCCCCTGCCCACAGGGTTAGAAACACCCCTGGTCCTGCGGGGGCCTCGGAGCCTGGGATACTGGGAACAAGAGCAGGAACCAAGCTTTCCAGAAGCCCAGTGAAGGGCCACTCCTTATTTCCTTACTTCTATTCCTGCTGAGAAGCGAAATCCTCTCCTACCTCCCCACCTTTTGCCATGCTGTCAGTCAGTGCCCAGCCCCAGCCGGGCTCCATGGAGAGGGAGGGGGAGGGGACGGGGGCCCAAGGGCCTCAGTGCTGGAAGCAATACTTCTGTGCCCAGTGCCACCTTCACGTGGGACCACAGCCCCAGCCGGTCACCTGACCTCAGCCCTTGGCTCCGACCTCTCAGCAGGGGCTGAGCTCCACCATCCCAGCCAATGCACCCCACACTCCTGCCCACCACCCATTCTTCAGAGGGAACCCAGATCTCCACGGGGGTGCTGGGGCTTTCCCGCACAGGGGCCTGAGTTCTGGCTCCCCAAGTCCAGGGGCCCACGTCCACGGGCCACCTTCTGCCATGCGGGGCCCTGGGGCAGCACGGTTTTCCACTGGATTTGGGAGAGGGGTCAGCAGTGGAGCTGGGCAGCAGGGGCGTCCCAGCCCAGCAGCCCTGCCTTGTGCCCTCCCCCAACCCCTAGCACCCCCACCAGCACTGGGGATTCATGCCCCGCTTGGTCCCCCGCAGCCCTGCACCCACTCACCCATCCACCACGCCTCCGCAGCCAGGTCGCCAGGCTCTTGCGCACAAACTCCCCGAGGCAGTCGACGAGTGCGTGGACCATGGCAGGCTGAGCCTGCCGCACACAGTCCACCGCCAGCCCCGCAGCCACCAAGTACAGGGACACCACCTTGCCCCACGTGATGCCTACAGGGAGAGAGGTGGACTGGTCAGCAGAAGGCCGTCAAAACCCCAGCTCAGGTCCAGCCTGTGGGGTCACATCCCCTGCCATTCTGCTGCTGACCAGGGTCAAAAGTTAGGGGCCAGCCCCTCCCCGCTGCATCCTACCTGAACAGGGTGCCCGGCCGTCGTCTGCTACAGGTCAGTCCTGCTACAGGACAGCTAGGCAGTTCATTCAGGAGGAAATGGGGGAGATGCTAACGTGATCCGCGTGGGACGCAGTGGGCAGTAAGCGGCTCCGAGGAGCGCCTGCCTGGCTGGCCTGTGCCCCTGAACAGCCTGCAGGGCAGTCTCCACAGAAACGCTCAGGCCCTCGGAGGACGACCTCCCCGACTGCTAAGCTGCTCCAAGGCAGAGCTGAGGAGCCCCACGGGAAGGCACGTGCAAGCTCAGGGCATGAGCTTCCTTCACATGTAAAAGCTTTATCATAAATCAATGAGAAACGAGAGAGGCGGCTCAAAAGAAACGTGATCACAGGAAATGAAGAGCTGATTCACAAAAGAAAAAACACAAGTAACACATCAGACGTGAAAAGCACTTACCCTCAGTGATAACCAGAGGGTAGATGAGAAGGAGATGCTCACTGTAACCTGAGATTAGAGACCTAAATGCAACTCAGAGATGCAGGTAACGAGCTGCAGGGCCCTCGGCCGTGTCTGTGAAAGGACCATGCGTCCCTTCGGACCACTGTCACAGCAGCACAGCTGCTGTTGTAAAACAGAAGCCAGCTCACCTAAGTGCCCATTCAGGAACGTTTGTGGCAGCCCTGTTCAGTCACCAGAAGGTAGAAATGAGAAAGCAGCCATCGCCTGTGAGTGCAAACAAACTGGTCCATCCACACAGCGGGGTGCTACTCGGCCACACGGAGCAACGCACTGACACGCCACAGCAAGGATGAACCTCGAAAACGGTACACTCAGCAGAAGCAGCAGACACACAGGCCACGCGTGTTGTACGGGCCCACTGGTGTGAAGTGTCCCGAACAGGCAGGTCCATGGAGACAGCAGTGAGTCAGAAACGGGGGATGGGGTGAGGAGTGGCGGCTTCCGGGCCTGGGTACAGGCGTTCTGAGATGCCAACAGCAGGGTGGGGTCGCACAATGTGAATGCACTACATGCCATCGAATTGTACTTTCAAATGGTGAGTTGTATGTGACTTTCACCTCAATAAAGATAAAACCCCATAAATCAGCCCACGTCACTGCCACTTCCCATGTCCTTCAGAATAAATCCGAGCCTGCAATCCCATTGAGCTCCGTTTCCCGCTGCCTGCAGTGCTCACCCACCCCAAGGGCTGTGATCAAGGTACCCCCTCCACGTGCTACCCAGGCTGTCAGAGCATGAGGTCCTGGTGACGGTGCTCGCACGCCATGCTCCCCAGTTCCCAGCTGCTCGCGGTGCAGGGCTCCCTCCTGTGCCCTCCTGTGCCCTCCGTGTCCCTAGACCCTCTCCCAGGAGGTGCTCGGCCCCCAAGAGGGCGGGCAGGTGAAGGGTTAACATGGCGGGTGGGGTCCAGGAGCCCACCATGGGGTCTGAGGGAGTGACACCAGGTTCTGTGGTGCCCCGTGCAGAGGACGGTGAGCTGGGAGGTCTGGAGAGAAAAGCCCAGTCTCGGGTGGGGAGGGGGTTGGGAACCTCCAGGGGGTCCTGTGTTCTTTGAGCTCTTCTGTGTTTTGTTTTTTATGGACATATAATCTCGTTACCATAAATTAATCCTTTTAAAGTGTGATAGTGTTTTTAGTGCTTTCACAAGGCTGTGTGCCCGTCACCACTGTTGAGTTCTCATCACCCCTCAAGAAAGCCCACACCCATGCGTGGTTCCGTCCCCCGGCCTCTCCGCTTTGTCTCTGGATTTGCGTGCTCCGGAACGGCTCAGAGGATGGAATCGCAGTCGGTCCACTGCGTGGCGCCTCCTTTCACTCACCGCGTTTTCGAGGCTCGTCCATGCTGTGGCCTCCTTTTCATGGCCGAGTAATACTCCACGTGCAGACCACCCACTCTGCTCACCCTTCCCTCGGGATGGGCACTGGCCACTGGGGCTCGTGCTGCTCTGAAGCCCTGTGTGCCCGTTTCCCTGGGAGCCGCAGGCTGTGTGCCCACGCTCCGTTCCCGTGGGGCTTCCAAATGCAGGTCGTCCTGACACATGCTGCCGCCCGGGGCTATGCCGGGCTTTTTGGCGTCTCGTGGTGCTTTTGGCTGATGATGGCTGGTCTTTCACGGGCTTATGCAACATTCGCACATCTTCCCTGGAGAGATGTGCGTTCAGATCCTTTGCTCGTTTTTAAACTGGGTTGTCTTTGTAGTATTATTTCTAAGAGCTTTTATCTTTTATGTGTTCTGATCTTTCTGTGCTAAAATATTTTCCTCTTGTAATAAAGGGGGGAAATGTGAAAACTCTTGCCAACGTTTCATGGGGGAAGAAAACTCATTTTTCCACTGAAGTGAGTGAACTGAGAAACCCAAAGTGCAAGGATAGCAGCTGCCTCTGCCTTCAAGTGGGCTTGACCACCAGGGAGCCCTGCCCTGCAGTCCCCGAGCTGCCCACAGCCTGGCCGGAGCTAGAGGTGGCCAGGCCTGGCAGGGCCGGACCCCACGGGGACTTGCAGGGGGGAAAATGAGGAGGAAAGTCCAGCTTCAGGGTGAGTTAGTGCAAGGCCCGGCAGCATGGGAGGGGCTGAGGGCAGAGGGACAAGGGCCGGCAGGCACCCGATGGCTGGGGCTCTCCCTGTGGCAAAACTGTCTAAGGACCCTAAGGAATGAGATGGACAGGGGTGACGGAGCCTGCAGGCGGCAAGCAGGACGGTACCTCCCAGGCCTGCCCTGCACTGGACAAGGCTCTGTTCTGGCCTCTCCTTTGTCCCCGGCGTGCATAGCCACCAGCACCAGGGGCCACACCCCACCACCCGCTCAGTCCCAACTACCAGGAGGCCGGAGCGCCTTCTCACAGATGAGTCTTTCTTTGAAAGCCGGCCCTGGGCTCGTAAACCAGCCGCCGGACAGTCCGGAGACAGACATAGGCGGCCACCCACGTGCCGTTGTCAGGCCCAGGACATGGGAGCCGAGGAAGGGCCAAGGGCGGTCGTCAGCCCAGGACACCCTTGTGCCCTGCTTCCTTCACTGGCCCACCCACTGTCCCCTCCATAAGGTGCCTGCCCGGGTCACCTGCAAGGGCTGCTCATCAAGTCCCAACCCCCAGCCCTGAGGACACTGGAGGAACCTGCCCCCATCAGCCCCTCAGGCAGCCTCACACGGTCCTCGTCCTGGCAGCTTCTGCCCAGGCTGCTCAGCGCTGACCTGGTGGTGGTCCTGGAGAAGCTGGGGTTCTGCAGCCGGGGGTCCCCTGTCCCCACCAGCCGAGTCCCCACCACACAGGCCACAACTGAGGGAGGCCTACTGAGTCACGCCCTGCTCTGCCCCCCTAACCTGGCCAGTCCAGTGGGGGCTGGAAGAGCCTCCTTGGGAGAGGACAGAGGAGGTCAACACCAGACACCCCCAAAGAGTGGGGCCGGCCTCTGATGGGTACAGTGGCCCCTCCACTCTGCAGGGTGGGTTGCATTTTCTGGTGGTGGGGATTGTGGCTGTGCCCCAAAGCCCTGCTCTGCTGCTGTCCCAACCATCCTACAGAAGATGAGGGGGCATGGCCGGGGGCACTCCTCCCACAGCGGGAAGGCCTTCCAGAAAGCCCCAGGGGGAAAGTGGCCCTGGTGGGTTGTCACCTTCCCCCTCTCCGGGTGGAGCATGGGGGGGCCCCCGGGGGCCCCTCCATGAGGGTGGGAGTCCCCAGCCCAGAGTGCCACCAAGACTGCTGGGACAACACCTGTGGGGGGCATGCTGCACTGGGCTGGGCTTTGGTCACTTGGATGGTGACACCTGTTCCCCGCTATACACCAGGACACAGGGATGAGACAGACTTGCAGAGCGTGAGGCGCCAGGACAGGACACGGAGTCTCAGGCAGGGAGAGCACGTCTGTGGACAACGGGTCCCAGCAGACTCCCGAGGAGGGGACACGGGGACAGGGATTTGGGGGATGAGTCCTGTAGCCTCCGTGAGCCTGGAGAGGGGTGCACAGAAAGGAGGCAGCGGAGCTGGATCTCAGTGAGGGCACAGGGAGGAGGCAATGGGAGCAGATGGGGGCATCCGGAGGGTCACAGGTGAGACAGGTGTCGCTGTTTTCCAAAGACAGCAAGGCACTCCCGCCCTCGTGCATCCCTCCCTGAGACTTGTCTTTAACCCTCAGAATTTGGCAGTGACACTGACTCCTGAGGCTATGTCATAAGAGCCCAGTAGTGCCCAGTGGCTGCTCAGGATGCTCCCCCTTGGGTGCTGGTGCCATGCTGTGAGAAGCCCACGCCCCACGGGCCACATGCAGGACACCCTGACCCCACTCCAGCCAACAGCCAGCACCAACTGGCAGCCCAGGACATGCAGCTGAGCCAGGACTTCCGGTCACTGCAGCCCCAGCTAGTGCCCAACAAGAACCATGTGAGGTCCATGCCAGCGGCCCAGCAGGCCCACTGTTCTCAAAACCAAGGGAGGCACCACACCGCGGCCCCAGTGCAGACCCCGTGCGCGCGCCGGCCCACCTACCTGCGCAGAAGATCTGGGCGGCCACGGCCAGCAGGGCGTCGGTCACCACGCTCTCGGAATGCACAGAGATGTTCAGCTGGCGCGCCACGTTGCGGTACACACTGGGCCGAATCAGCTCCAACTCGTCCCCTGCACAGGCACACAGCGGGTCAGAGGGGTCACACCCGCCCGACCCCGACCCACTGTCACATGGGCCTGGGACCAGCCACTCCTGGGCCCCATAGCCACAGCTGGCTTGGGGATCCCTTCCCACTGACCTGGCCTGTACCGGACCCCCCCTGGACCCCCCCCATGGTCCCTGGGGACAGGGAGCCAGAGAGCTGCAGTGTGCCCCGCCCCCAGACATGACTCTGTGGCCCGCCCCCCCAACCCCCCCCACCCCCACCCCCGGCCAGGCACAAGCCGGCTGGGCCGGTGGGGCAGGAATCCCAGGGCCGTGCCTGATGGGTGACTCACGGCCCACAGCGAGCTGCCCAGGCAGCAGGCAGACCGGGCAGGTGGCCAGAACTCAACATGGGCAGGGACCGCACCGGGGACCCAAATAGGTGGGCAGCCCTGGCCACAGCCTCAGAGGGCGCCCTCACTCAGGCCCCAGCACCACTCAGTGGACTGAGAAGCTGAGCCATTGTCAGGAGTCCCCAGCCTGTGCCCTATACCAAGCGGGTGTCAAGGGGGTGGCCACACTCAAGGAGAGTCTCTCTCAACAGCCCTGGCAGTGCTGTGCTGGGAATCCCACAGCCCTCAGACTGGGTGTCCCCTGCCCAGCCACTTCTCCAGCCAAAGCAAACAGGGAAATGCCGACTGGACAGGCCTGGCCGATAAGGGCGCCTGCGTCATCCCTGAAGCCAGCTGCACTCCATCTAATTAATTAGGATCTGGAACGAGAGCAGAACTGAGACCAGGCTGGCGGGGCAATGGGGGGAGGTGGCATGGAAATTCCCAGGGCTGGCCTGGCTATTCCCACACACAGCCCTCGGGGCCTGCTGGGGACGGGCCCCGAGAGACTGACCATGGGGACGCAACCTGGCTTCTTCCTGTTTGCCGCTGCCCCAAGAGCTGGGCATCTGCTGAGGAGGGCTGGGGTGTGCTGGGGGCAGGGAGGCAGCGCCAGGCCGTGAGGGGCTCAGCTGAGCAGCTTTAAGGGCGGATGCAGTGAATGACACGTGAACGAGAACACTCCCTCTGGGGCCTTCTTAGCCATCTGGCAGGGCCTGTGCCCCAGGGACTGGACACGTCTGGGGAATGGCCTTGAAGGCCCGGTTTCTGAGAGGCCAGTGCTGGGCACTTGGCTCGCTGCTGCCCCTCAGGCCCAGGCCCACTGTATCGGGACCTCAGGGTGGAACACGGGACTGGGGACAGTGGCCGCCTGATCAGAGCAGCAGAGCCCGAAGCAGGGCTTTGCAGACAAGCTTAAACAATAGAGACACCGGGCCCAGGGTAGAGGCAGCCTCAAGCCCCTGCTCACAGAGAAGATGGAGGCTGCGGGACAGGGTTGCAGAGCAACACGGCAGAGGCAGGACTGATTTCCTCCTGGCCATTCCAGGGGACTGGGGGCTCTCGAGAGACCAAGGAATATCTTCTCCAGAGTCCTCTAGAAGGTACCCCCAGTGTCACCCCCTACAGCCCAGCTGGAAGAAACAGCAGTGGGCAGCCGACCTCATGGGAGCCACGCACTCTGGACCCGTCTGATCTCCCAACCCCACTTGCTCCCCACACCTAGAAACCTCTTCCCTCCCCCGAGGCCCAGGTGGGACACCACCTCTCTTGCAGCCCTCCACCAGTCCCCATGGAATCTATGTGTCCCCCCCCCACACACAAACTCCTGGGACGCCAGGTACACACATAGCCCTGTTCCCAGGGGACACACAGAACAGGGACAAGCAGACACCGGTGTCAGCCTGAGAAGAGACAGGGTGCTCCCCCGAACCCAGATCCTCGTCCCAGCCTCTCCCCACACTCTGCCTGGAGAGGACTGGTCAGAGCTCCCCATCTTTGAGACCACCCACTCTCCATGTGCCCCCTCCCAGAACTGATAATGGTTGGAGGGTCAGGACCTCAGTCCTTGTGCAGAAGTGGACTGAGGGGTGCAGGCCTTGGAGAAGGTGGAGATAGTACTTGTCAGTGTGTGACCCCAGAAGCAAGTACCTCCAGGGGACTACACACGACCAGCCAGACAGGTGGCTCCCCAGCCCCATGGTGGTTTCAGCTGTCTTGGGCACCCCCTTCTGGGGGGGCTCCTAGGAGGCCTCCAAACCCAGAGGAAAGAGCAGCGGAGGGCAGGATTTCAGTCAGTAACTGAAAAGACCTATTTTCCAAAACAAACATCAGGACACGTGGTCGACAAAGCATTTTTGTGCCCAGCTGAGTACAAGGGTCACTCTGAAAGTTTAGCCACCAAACATTATTCTTCCGGGCGCTTTCTATCCTTTATGGCCAGAATGTCTGAAATCTGGGCTGAGCCGGCCAACCCGGGGAGGTCTGGGGGAGGTCTCTGCAGTGCGGCAGGGATGCCGCGGAGTGGGGAAGCGTCGCCTGGGTGGGCCTGCCTTGTGCACCTGGCAGTTCCCGGCTCCCCCGGCCAGCCGCCTCTCTGCCCCCGAGGGAGACTGAGGCCAGGTTACCCCGTGGGCGGGCCACTGCGGAGACAGCTGTACCCCAAGGCGCAGCGGGCTCCGCCCCGCCGACCAGCTCGGGAGGGGCAGCCTGGGGACCTCGCCCGCCAGGGCCGGGACTCACCCAGGCGCAGCAGCACCGCGCACACCTCAGCCAGGCGGCCGCCCCGGGCCGACGCGGCGCGCTCGGGCGCGTTCCAGGCGAGGCCGGCGCGCAGCAGCCGCGCGTGCACGAACTCCCGGCCGAGCGCCTTGGCCTGGGCTACCAGCTCCTTCTCGGTGGGCGAGCGGTCAAAAGCATCCATGATCTCCGCGGCGAAAACCGAGGAGCGCCGCAGCACCTCCATGGCGGGGACGCGGGCGGGGGGAGCCGCACCTGCGGGCAGACAGCGCTCAGTCCAGCCTGGCTGGCCAAGGGGGTAGCGGGACCCGCGAGGAGGGCGGGCAGCGGGGCGCGGGACGGGGAGCGGTGTGCGCCCAGATCGCGCCCGCGCCCCGGGCCGGAGCGCACGGAGAGGCCGGGCGGGGCGCGGCTCCGGGGAAAGGCCGCGGCCAGCTGCGGGTACCCCTTCGTTTCTGTGCCACAAGTCTTTAAAAACACGAAGTCACATTCTTTTAGATTCCGGATCAAATCACAACGATCCCCGCGGCTGCCGGGGACAGGAAGGACCGCGGCAAATGGCGATTTGCTCTGGGGCCGCCGTGCCCGCGCTCGAAGACGAGTGCGCCGGCGGGGGTCACCGCCCAACCTGCTCCCAACCAGCGACAGCTGGGACCCCGACCCGGCCCCACACTCCACGCCTCGCGGTCCTCAGTGTTTGTCCCTGGCCTGGCCGTTCCCATGGCGCGGCCGGCAGGGGAGGGACTCCGCGCTCGCCCTGCTCACCTCTCCCGCCGCATGTCGCGGGCACGGGGGCCGGGGAGGAGCTCTGGCTTCAAGATCTGCTCGTCGCCGTCTCTGCCGGTCTCGATCCCTCCATTCAAACCCGCGAGAACGCGCGCCTGCCCTGGCGCCCGCCGCGTCCGCTCCTGAGCCCGGCTGGAGCGCGGAATGCGCGTGGCCTCGCGCGCTCCTGGAGCTCCCGCGGCGAAGTCGGAGGCGAGGGGTGCGCAGCCCGACTCTCCGCCCGCGGGAGGCGAGGCTTGGGGCTTCGCCTTCTAAGGGAAAGGCAACCCCCAGGGCGGAGCCACGCCGGAGCTTCCCCGCCGCCTCCCCACTTAAGGAGGCGCGAACGAATTCCCGGTATGTGCTCGGGGAGGGCTGCGGGGCTGGAGCTGTCCCCTATGGCCCCCTGATTAGGACCTAGCTGTGGGCACCAGCCTGGATTCATACCCGGCTCCATTTTCTTAATTGATTCGTAGAGGTTCTTTATATATTCTGGGTATGTGTCCCTGGTCGGAAACATGGCTTCGTGTGGGAGATGGATACGTGGATTTGCACTGTACTGAAGAAATTGCACATACTCCGTGGTTCACTATTGCTTACAATGACCGGGAGTTAGTCGCAATTAAGTCCAACGTACAGTCTTTTCTTATGCTCGGTGCTTTTTCATTATGATAGTCTGTGTTTTCTTTTAGAAACAATTGTTTTATTAGCGTTCACGTGATGATGGGTCACAAGTTAATTCTCGAGAATGGTGTGGTAGGGGGTCAGAACTCATGTTTTTTCTGTGTGGGTGTCCCGTTGATGTAGCGTCATTTATTGAAAAGACCATCATTTTCCCACTGAATTGGAGAAGTGTCCCCATCATAAATCAAGTGCTGTATATGTGAGGATCTGTTCTGGACTCTTCTAGCCCACGGGTTTTTTCTCTGTCCTTGAACCAACAAGCACAGTCAAACAACCGGGTTAACCTACTTGCCCTAATTCACACATACACAACCAATAGCTGCAGATTACATATTTTTCCCCCCGTGCACATAGGGTGTTAACCAAAACAGGCCAAATCCTGGCCCATAAAGTTGCAATAAATTCCAAAGGATTGAAATCATACAAGTGTGTCCTCTCTGGATTAAATTAAAACTCATTAACAATAAAACTACCAGAAAGCCTCCAAGTGCTTGGAAATTTAACATCACACTTGTAAATAATCAATGGATCAAACACTAACTCACAAGAGAAGTTGTAAAATATTTTGAAGTGAACAATAGTGAAAATATGACATAAGTCTGACAATTAAGTTCGCGAACTTGTTTCAATATTGTTGCTAACCTTTTTTGATATCAGAGGGATTGTTCATTATGAATTTGTACCAACTAGACAAACAGTTAACCAAGTTTACTATTTGGAAGTGCTGAAAAGGCTGCATGAAAAAGTTAGATGACCTGAACTTTTCGCTAACAATTCATGGCTCTGGCATCACAACAATGCACCAGCTCACACAGCACTGTCTGTGAGGGAGTTTTTAGCCAGTAAACAAATAACGGTATTGGAACACCTTACCTACTCACCCGTTCTGGCTTCTTTCTTTACCCGAAGATAAAGGAAATACTGAAAGGAAGACATTTTGATGACATTCAGGACATCAGGGTAATATGATGACAGCTTGGATGGCCATTCCAGAAAAAAAGTTCCAAAATTGCTTTGAAGGGTGACTAGCTGCTGGCGTCGGTGCATAGCTTCCCAAGGGGAGTACTTCGAATGTGACCATAGTGATATTCAGCAGTGAGGTATGTAGCACTTTTTTTAGGATGAGTTCAGAACTTAATTGTGCGACCTCATAGGTAAAGCAGTGCTTAGAGAAAAATGTATAGCTTTAGAAGAAAGGTTGAAAACTAATGCTCTAAGGTCCAATTCAAAAAGCTAGAAAGAAAATAACAAATTAAAACCAAAGGTGAAAGGAAATAATAAAAAGAGCAGAAATTAATGAAACAAAGCAAAAATTAGAGAAAATCAACAAAGCCAAAAGTTAGTTCTTTGAAGAGATTAATAGAATTGATAACCCCCCCAACACACACACACACACACACACACACACGAATTCCAATACCAAGAATGAAAAAGGACATCACACATAGTTCAAAGGATAATAAAAAGAGACTATGAACAACTTTGACAGTAAATTTGAAATTTAAATGAAATGAAATTTATGAAAACTGACACTAGAAGAAATAGAAAAATCTCGATAGTCCTATAACAATTAAATAAATTTAATTTATAATTTAAAATTTTCCTACAAAGAAAATTATAGGTTCTGATGATTTCATGGAGGAATTCTTCTAAACAGTTGAAGAAATATCACCAAGCGCACACAAACTTGTTCAAAGAACAGAAAATGAGGGAGCATTTCCCAACTCATTTTGTGAAGCCAACATAAGCTTGATTCCAAAATATGTCGAGAACACTACAAGATGCTAGGAAAGCTATCAAACGTCTGCCGGCCTTGGCGTCCCCACCTGTAGAACAGAAAATACTAATAGCTACCTACTGTGGTTGTTAAGAGGACCTAATTAGTTAATCCATGTAAAAAATTACTTGTTGTGTAGCAAGTGCTCGGTAATTATTAGCTGTTTTTTGCGGAAAAACTACAGAACCCTAAAATGTGAACATGCATTTTAATGTTCTCTTCAATGCAGAACCTGGCACACCAGAGCAGCGTGTGCCTCTGGTGTTTCTGAAGAGCACTCAGGTTAGGGGTTCACTGTGTTTTGTAGATGGAAATATGGAAACTCCGAACAGTAGAGCCTCTCGCCCACCTGCTCGCTCCAGGACTGGGCGTAGCCAGATTGTGAGCTGGAGTCTGACCCCAGCATCCCTGGAATGTACCTCTGTCTGGCGAGAGAAGGACCTATGCCTGCAGACCCTACTACCTTCCCACTGACAGTGGCAAGTGTGGCCTCAGGCAACTTCTGGCTCACTCCCAGCCTCAGTTTCCTCCTATACAAAACGAGATCTGGCTCTCTGTGTCCTGTCTCCTGGGGACAGTGGGTGGGTATAGAAAGACTTCTTGGGCTCTGACGTGGAAGTGGTGAATCACTGGGCATAACTGGCACCAGCACAGTCCCTCAGCCCAGGAGCTTCCATGCCCGAAAGCAGTGGGCATCTTCCTGGACATCTGAGATCAGGTCAAGACCGTGTCTCAAGATATTCAATACAGAATGTTGATAGCAGTGAGGACCTGCTCCTGGTTCAGGAGCCGTGAGGAGCTTAAACCCATCCAGGGTTCCCAGACCACAACACTTATCCAGACCTTTAAAAGCCTGGCTAGCCGGAGTCAGTCGTTCTGTCCCCTGAGGTCTGCAGGAGGCTGTCCCAGCCTCCAGCTCCCTAAGGGTACTTTGACAGACCCCAACTTACCCTTGGCCCTGATTTTCTGCCTCTGTAGAATTTCTGCTCTCCTCTCTTACCTGGCATCTGAGCCCTCTGTCTGCCCCGGAGTTGACTCAGTGTGGCACTTAGTCCCTGGTTGGAGGGGAGCCTTCTGAGTGCCCAGAGTGTTAGGCACAGCCGGAGGAATGAGTTGCGGGAGGGAGACCAAAATTCATCTATTAGAATTTATTTGGCATGTTTGAGCTGCGGGAGGTCAGGCTAGAAAAGACCATAACCTCCCTGAGCAAAGAGGGGTATGGCTGTTACCCCTTCAATGCTTCAGGGGGTTTTCGTTGACAAAGAGTTTCAGAGCCTGAGCAAGCCCTCCAGCTCCACACCCTGGCCCCAGGTCACCATCTGGACCACCCAGGCTGATCACAGTCGCCTAGGAGATAAAACAAGACAGGATCAAGACAAGATGGCTTTTAAGATAAGGTTTCTGCTCCTGGCCTAAATACGGCTTAACCCAGAGCCCCAGCTGGCTTGAGCATAGGGAGATTGGTTGAATCATGTGACTAAAATGTCTGGGGAGAGTTCTACAGGTTTCAGGCGTGGCTGGATCCAGGAGTCTCTTTCCATCTGTGGGTCTGTCTGTGCTCTTTCGTGATGGCTTTGCTTTTGGGTAGCTTGTGTCAGAGTGATTGTAGACTAAGGCCTACAGCTCTCTGTCTACACCCCAGAAATTCAGCCTTTTTAAATTGAAAAAAGCCAGTCTTTCCAGGTAGCTCCTGGGGGTTCCCGGGGGCGAGCAGCTTCTGTCATGTGCCCATCGCTGAACCAGCTGTCACTGGAAATAGGGAAAGTGTCTTGTTGTCAGGCCTGGTCACATACCTAGCCCTGGAAGGGGGACAGGGGCCTGTCTGTGACACCAAACAGCATGGACAAGGGGGGCTAGTGAGCCCCTTTAGGAGGTGACATCCTGGCCTTTCATAAAAACCTGCTCAGGGCTGCTGTGTGGGTCACAATTTGGGGAGCAGAGGGGTCCATAACCCAGTGATGCCAGATTTCAAAGTGAGTGGCAATACCTACCTCAGACGTGGTGGGGAGGTCCCTGCGTGGTCCCCACTATGGCCATTCAAGGGGACAGGCACACACAGGATGGTGTCTCCTCCCCCAGAGCAAATGCACAGGCCCTGGAGCACTCTGTCTGCAGCACTGCAGCCACCTCCAGAGCCTGTGTGGGCCTCTTCCTGAGCCCAGCCCTGGAGGGAATGGGTGGCCAGAGTTTGCAGGGGCATGAACGTGTGTGTACAGGTATAGATGGAGCTGAACGTGTGGGACTCACATGAGTCCTTTGGTGTGCAGGGCTTGCTGTGCATGGAGGAGAAGGCTGAGGAGGTTCTTGGCGGGAGTCTGGCCCTCTGGGTTGGGTCCTGACCTTCCAGGCCATTACACAGCCTGCTAGTCTAGGGCAAGCCCACAGGTTTCATGGAGCACTGTGCAGGCTGGGGACACGATGCCTGCTGTACAGGGACCCATGAGTCCGTAGGCCTTCACCACAGCCTCTTTATTACATCATAAGAGCTGCTTCTGACTCCTCTGCTGCTGGCAACCCGGTCTAGGCCACCAGCCCTCTCTTCTGGGTGGCCTACCTCCCTCCCTGTCCACCCTGTGCCTGGGGACAGAGTGTCCTTTCAAAACCAACCAGATGGATGCATCAGTGCCTGGCCCCCAGCAGGTGGTTTCACCCTTTGAGTGGAATCGGAGCCCTCCAACATTTGTGGCCTCCTCTCCCCTCCATACCCTTTGGTCTTGGGGCTCCAACCACACACCTCCTTGCAGATCATCAAAGAAGTGAGGGCCTCAGGGCCTTTGCACTTGCTGTTCCTGCTTCCCTTGGTCCTCATAGCTCTGCTCATGGTCAGTTCCTCCTGCCCCCTGCCGCTCCCCCCACCCTGCTCAAGTGTCCCCCTCCCACATCATCTCTGTGCAAAGTAGGTCTCCACAAGGGTAGCCAAGGACAAGGTGGGCCAGGAGGACCCAAGGGGGAGCCTCCAAGAGGTGTGACACAGTCTGCCCCTCACATAGCCTTGGAAGTCCTAACCATCATCTCATTTCACATTATTTTATGTATACTCGACCAGGCACAGCCGTCCACCCTTCTAGGCAGCTGTCCACCTCAGGCGACCCCTCTTCCTCGGCGCTTCCCCTGGCCCTGGGGCAGAGCCTGTGCTGAGCGCCTGTCTGTACAGACTGAGCCCAGAGCGGGGGCTGCTGCGACTGTGGCCCCCCACCCCTCTCAGTGGGTTCCCCCAGTCATCTGCTTTTTTTTTTTTAAGAAATAATTTTTTTTTAAGACTTTTTTTTTTTAATTGGGGAAGGGGAACAGGACTTTATTGGGGAACAGTGTGTACTTCCAGGCCGTTTTTCTAAGTCAAGTTGTTGTCCTTTCAGTCTTAGTTGTGGAGGGTGCCGTTCAGCTCCACGTCCAGTTGCCGTTTTTTCTAGTTGCAGGGGGCACAGCCCACCATCCCTTGCGGGAGTCGAGGAATCGAACTGGCAACCTTGTGGTTGAGAGCCCATGTTCCAACCAACTGAGCCATCCGGGAGCTCAGCTGCAGCTCAGCTCAAGGTGCCGTGTTCAATCTTAGTTGCAGGGGGCGCAGCCCACCATCCCTTGCGGGAGTCGAGGAATCGAACTGGCAACTTTGTGGTTGAGAGCCCACTGGCCCATGTGGGAATCGAACCGGCAGCCTTCGGAGTTAGGAGCACGGAGCTCCAACCGCCTGAGCCACGGGGCCGGCCTCATCTGCTTTTAAGGGGATGGGTTTATTCTAAACCCAAGTCCTTCTTGCCCCTTTTCTCTTGAGGTACCAGATGCCCACCCCGCCATCAGCAATTGTGGTGGCAATGGGACGTTCAGCGTGAGTGACAGATAACCTGCCTTACGCTGCTCTGACAGGAAGGGGATTCTGTGTTCCCCCCGCCCCCCAAGGAAGGCGGTCCCTCCACAGAGGGTCAGGATGTCATGTGACCACATATTGTGGGTGGAAGTGAGGGATGGGGATCCTGGCCAAAAATTTATGGCGTCTTTGGACCCTGGAGATGGTTTAGGAGCCCGGAAGTAGAAGACGCTAATGAAGTGGCCAAGTGGACATCAGCGTGCAAACCCCATGCTGGGCGGCCTCTCGTGGGTCACTGCCCACTGCCTGAGCACAACGCTCCAGTTGGGAACCTTGGAAGTGACCTGCAAGGGCTGCAGGGGGCGGGCTGGAGTGGTCCACCCCTTTAGTGCTTCTGTGCCCCCCCACCCAGAGACGAAGCAGCCAAGGACGGCCTAGCTGCACCCCACTCAGCTAGATCCCCACGGGTCAGAGCTGCACCCCACCCCCCTGTCTGTTCCAGGTCCGGGTGGGGGGCCCACGGGTGCTGCTGCTGCCCCCAGGAGAGCTGTGTGGGGCAGAAGCTGGGGGACGGGCCCCTTAGTTAGGGGCTATGCCTCTGAGAATGGGTGTCTGTTCCCCGCTCCTCTGAGGATGCAGCGATCCTACCGTAACAGGAGGTGATCAGATGGGGTTTGAGTGACAATGGAAGCACCTCGAAGCTTCCCCAGCTGAGGCCTGGGGGCTGCTGGCCCCAGGAGCCCAGACTGCCCCCTGGACTGCCTCCTTGTTTGTTTCCTGTCAGAAGTGCTTTCTTCTTCATGAGGGATCTGAGCCCAGACCACAAGGGTTTTGTATAATCCCGGTTGAGTTCATGATAAACAAGCTGGGAGCCCACACAACAAGCTGGCCAGGGAGGGGTCCACGCGTGGGGCTCCCTCCCACGCACACACCTGCCTCTCCCCTCCCACTCATTCTGTAGGGGTCTGGAAGGGTGGGCTCCAGCCTGGGGAGGGAGCGCCCGTTGTGGACCGTCCAGGGTCAGCTGGAGCAGCCAGATCGCCACCCCCACCATCGATTGCCCCACCCCCCCACACCTCCCATTGCCTCTGGCAGTCCCCTCAGTATTATTAATTATAAAATGTCTAAAGTATCGGGGTGGCCGGTTAGCTCAGTTGGTTAGAGTGTGGTGCTCTTAGCAACAAGGTTGCCGGTTCGATCCTCGTAAGGGCCAGTGTGAACAGCGCCCTCCACAACTAGATTGAAACAACTACTTGACTTGGAGCTGATGGGTCCTGGAAAAACACACTTAAAAAAAAAAACACGATGTTTAAAGTATTGTCCATCTGATGGACAAACAATGAGGCTGTGTTGTTTTAATGTCCATCCCTGATTACTAGGAGTTGAGCGTCCTCCGTCCGTCCTGCCATTGGCCGTGCAACCCATTGGCCGTGCAGCTCTGGTGATTTGTCTGGGCATAGAATTCGCCCATTTTCTCTGGGTTTTGTTTCTTTTTAATTTTATTGGGGAATATCGGAGAACAGTGTATTTCTCCAGGGCCCATCAGCTCCAAGTTGTTGTCCTTCAGTCTAGTCGTGTAGGGCGCAGCTCAGCTCCAAGTCCAGTCGCCGTTTTCAATCTTTAGTTGCAGGGGGGGGCAGCCCACCGTCCCATGTGGGAATCGAACCGGCAACCCTGCTGTTCAGAGCTCCCGCTCTAACCAACTGAGCCATCTGGCTGCCCCTGGGTTCTTTCTTTTTCCCATTGACTTGTTCATACTCTTTGTATATTCTGAGTATTAATCCTTTGTCTGTTAAAAATGCCGCAAGTCTTCCCCTCCCCCCCAAAGGTTGTCCCTTCAAGCCTCATCTCTTTTCTTGCTCAGAACTTGCAGGTTCTGGTCCCACGATATGAGTCACTCCCGGTGCCCAGGCTTCTTCCTGACCGGCTGCTGCTGCTGCGGTTTTTAAAATCCATTCCCGTGAATGTTAGTAAGAAAGATTTCACTTTCCTTTTTCATCCTCAAAGTGGCTGTTGGCCCAGCGCTTCCTGCTGTCTAGCCTGCTTCTTCCCGAGCGCGAAACTCACAGACGAACCTGGTTCGAGTGGACACGGTGCCTGGACCCACCCGTGTGTTTCCTCATTGCTAATCACTTACCATACGGATTGACACCTGGCATAGTAAGTCCACTTTTACGCAGGTTCAGGCATTTATTGGGCATTTTAACCAAAGAATCCAGTAGTTTTACAAGGCGTTTGGTGAAAAGCAGCTGTCCCGTCGCCGGGGCCACCTCCCCAGACCCAGGGTTCCACAGGAGGCAGGGTCTGTTGACTTTCTGGCATCCCTACAATTCATTGTCTGCTCCATCTCTTGGTCTTGTGGTTCTGGTTTCTGGAGTTCCAGAATTTTGTGCTCTGACCTTTCTATTGAATTCTGATGCCTCTTTCTTGTTCTTTGATTGTTGTCTTAACATAGTCAGCTGTTCTCTGCCTATGGACACCACATGTTATCTCTTTGAGGATTATGATTTTAAGAGACTTTTTGGTGAGTTGCCGTCCCATGCTTCTTGCTTTCCTGTGTCTCCCAGCACTTCTGTATGCTTTGGTCCTTCCCTTCGGGGGGATTCCGTGGCTGCCTTTTCAGTGTGGACAAGAAGGTCTCGCAGTTCCTGTGGGGTGTCTCGGCAGAGTTGGTGACTAGTCTGCCTCTTTCTTGGGAGCCCCAAAAGGAGGGAGGTCTATCTCCTGGGCAATGTGACTTCTCCTGAGAATGCTCCTCAGGTGTCCTGCTTGGGTGGGGATCCCTGTGTGGCTGGTGGCATCCTGGAGCAGAGTGTAGGAAGCCAGGACCACAGTCGGGAGGTGGCACCTCCCCACCCTCACCACCCCGGGATTCCATGGCTGGAATCCCTCAGACTGAAGGGCAGGAGGATTGGGCAGGGCAGTGGGGGACGCCCGTGGGAGATGGATGCGTGCAGCGCCTCTTTGGTGGGGACTGGGTTAGGCCACGCTTGGAGTTGTGGTGATTTGCATCACTTTTATCATCATCATCCCTACCTGGGTGGGGGGTCTACTCCCCACCCCTGGACATCTGTCCGGGCCAGTTGACTTTGCTCGGTACACGAAACGTGAGCAGGCCAATGAGGCCCATGTTCCGGCAGAAACTTGAAGACCAGTGTGTATTTCCGCCTGCTGGCTTTTCCCTACACCCCTGGACGGCTCTGCTTCGGCTACCTTGCTCCTGGAAGGAAGCAGGACCGAGGACAGAGTGTGAGCAGAGCTGCAGAGGGACGGTGCCTGCATGATGAGAACCTTGGCTGCTGGGAGCCTCTGTGATTCCAGGGCTGTTTGTCACAGCAGCGTAACTTGGCTGGGGTTGAGGGCTACACGTGCGGCCAGCGGTTCCCACCCTCCACCTTTGATTCAAATGGAATGGAAAACACTAAAATCACTCGCTGCTATTGTCTCCTCTCCAGTTTTCTTTGTTCGTGTGGGTTTTTCTTCCCATTTAAAATTCCTTCACTGTGGTTTTAGAAAGGCTTGGGGAGGGAGAGGGCTGCTGGGCCATTCTGACCAGGATCACGGTTTCCCTGCCTTTATTTTACAGCCGACACAGGTGTAGACTTGACAGTACGCTGCACTAACTCCTTTGCGTCTCTGCTTCTGGCGTCCGGTTGCCTCTCTGTGTTCTTTCTGGGTGATGCCGGCTGGTCATTCTTTCAGAGTGGGTGTGTGGGGGCGAACTCCCTGAGGCCTCGTGTTTTCCAAATGCCTTTAATTCCACTTTCATACCTGGAAGATTATGGCTCGGAACAGAATTTGAAGGTATCACTCCACTGTCTTTAGACTCTAGTTTTACATGTCAGCCTGATTTTTGTTCCTTTTCGCCTCCTGCCTTCTCCCCTATGCTGCCCCTTCCTTCACCCCTCTCTGAATTTCCTGGTGCTGCTGTAACAGCCCAGGAACCTGGTGGCTCAGAACAGACATGTATTCTCTCACAGCACCGGAGGCCAGAATCCGAAAATCCAGGGGTTGGCAGAGCCACATCCCTTGGAAGGATCCGGGGACCCAGGACAGGCGTGTGTCCTGGCTCTGGTGCCAGCTGTCCTCGTGTTCCCTGCCTTGTGGCCACATCACTGCAATGTCTGCCCACCCCATCAGATGGGTGAGTCTCTCTGTAAATCTCCCTGTCCTCATAAGGACTTAGGGTTCATCCTAACCCCGTGTGACCTCATCTGCATTTGATGACATCCACAAAGGCTCTGTGTCCAAATAAGGGCACACCCACAGACTTTTTGAGCCCCAACACCCCTCTCAGTTTTTAAGATTTGCCTCTATCCTTAGAGTTCTGAAACCTTACTCTATGTGTCAGGTTAAGATTTTATGTCCCCTTCTAATCTGAAAACCTGCGTTTCTCTTCCATTTGGGGGACGTTTTCCCACGTGTGTGCGTCTGTGTGTGTGTCTGTGAGTGTGTGCGCCTGTCTGTGTGGGTGGTACCTCCCCGCCGTCCCTCACCCTCTCTGCTCTCAATCCTGTTGGGTGTTAGCAGGATTTGTGGACTCTACTCCATGTCTCTCAACTTTTCCTTCTCACTTTCTTTTCTGGTTCCACATCCTGGAGGAATTCCTAGGCTCAGTGTTCATCTCATGAATTTCTTCTTCATCTTCGGTCATTTTGTTACTCAGTCTATTTACTGTGTTATTTCATTTCAATTCACATTTGTAACGCCCAGTCTCTAGCTAGAGGCACAGCACTCTCTCTGAGAATGTGAGCCACACATATTCCAGAGTCCCCTCTGGCTGATCATGGCTTGTGTTCCCAGGCGTGGGGGCGGGTGAGTTCTTCCTTCAGTTGAGCTGGTGTTTCCTGCCCGTCTTGGCCTCCTTCCAAAGCTCTCTCGCTCGCTCTGTGCTGGCTGTATAACAGCCCAAAGCAGTTCCTGCCCTAATCCCTGTGGATATGCCACCTCACATGGCAAAAGGGACTTTGCAGTTGTGATCAAATTAAGGCTCTCGAACAGAATTGTACACCTGAAACCTATGTAACTTTATTAACATTTGTCACCCCAATAAACTATAATTTAAAAAAAAATTAAGGATCTCGAGAGGAGGAGATCATCGTGGCTTGTCTGTGGGCCCAGCGTCACTACAAGGGTCCCCCTAATGGACGTGAGGCAGGTTGGCTCAGAGAGAAGAAGCCATGTCAGAGAAACGCTGTGTTGCTGGCTTTGCAGATGGAGGAAGGGGCCATGAATCAAGGGTTGCGGGGACTTCTAGAAGCTGGAAAAGGCCAAGGAACAGGTTTCCCCCGCAGCCCCCAGAAGGAAGCAGCCTAATGACACTTTGGTTTTAGCCTCGTGGGGCCCGCCTCGGACTCTGCCCCCCTGAACTGTCAGATAAATGTGTTGTCTGAAGGCTTTCAGTTGTGGCGATTTGTCACAGGGTTCCCTTACACTGCAGGCTGGTCCCTCAGCTCAGGAGGGGCAGGGACAGTGCTATGTAGGGCGCTTTGGGAGCTGGTTTTCTGGGCCCCAGCAAGAACTCAGTCATGAGTGATACATACTCATTTGATAAATTCTGGAAAAATGTAGAAAAAATAAAAAGAATTTCCCTGCAAGATTCATAATCTGGCTCACAGGCAACCATTGTAAATGGTTTGATTTACCTCTCCAACCACAGGAGGAAAAAGGTAAGAGAAGGAGACGGGGAGAAAGGGCATAAGGGAGGGAGGGAGTTGGGTGGTAGCACGAGCAGTTTTTCTGTCTATTTTTTCCGCCTGTGTTGTCGACTAGGAGCACTTTCCTAGGCCGGCACAATTTTTACAAGCGACAGTCTGATGACTGCGTGCTGCGCCCTGTGTGGCTGTATCACTCAGTTATTCACGTCAGTGGGTATTTAGTTGTTTGCGTTTTTCCAGTATTGAGCTCCATTGTACGGCTCTAATCCTTCTTTTCGTGTGGATGCCCAGAAGTGGGTCAGCAGGAAGGAGTGTTTTTAAAACTCCGTGTGGGGGGGGCGAGTTTGGGGGACTGACAGCGCTGTCCCCCAGGGCACCCCACTACCAGGGTCCAAACACCAGGACAGGGCAAGGACTTTGCGCTTCATCAGTCAGACATGCAGCAAAGCGAGCGTTCGGCCTGGAGCCGAGGGGCATCCTTTCCGAGCCCAGCGGGCCGGTGCTGGCAGCATCTGGAGGCTGCGTGGGAGGCCGAGGTATGCAGTGTGTGACAGGATGTGACCATCAGGGCTGCTTGCCCCTTGGCGCCTTGGGCCCGAGTTTGCGCGGGCCTGCGAATGGCTCTGCTTGGGACCAGTGCTGACCGGGTTCTGTGAAGGACCGGGAGCAAATCCTTGAGCCATACGCTCAGCCAACACTGTGTGACCCCAGCATGTTGTGCCCCCAATGTGTCAGCATGGCACTCCGGCCTGGGCTGGGAGGGGCCTGGCTCAGGCCATCTCAGAGAGGCCTAGGCTTCCACACTGTCCCCTGCCCTATGTCGGCCACCCGTCTCTTTGCTGAGCGTTCACGGGGGGTCCAGTCTGCAGGGCCTCGCTGGGTACCGGAAGCATGATGGTGTGACACTGTCAATGACCTGTTGGGCCTTGGAGAGGCTGACACTGCCCCAGGGCTGCACAGCTCCTTGAGAAAGGCCAGCTGAGCTCCAGTGGGGGAAGGGAGCAGGGCTTGGACAGCCTGGACAGAGCAGGGAAAGCCTGCACTCGGGAGCCCCCCGAAGCTCAGAACTGGGGCCTGAAGCTGGGCACAGCCACCAAGCCACCAAAGCCACCAAACCCCCAGGAGCAGCGCCCTTTTCTCTGCTCCAGAGGGGTGGGGCTGGAGGCCCCCAGGCACTCCACCTGCCCTCAGGTGCTGGACTGCAGGTGAAAAGGCCTTCCAGCTTCTGGCTGTAGGCCCAACCCTATCTGGGCCCAGCCGCAGCTGGCTGCACCCCCTTCACCAAGGCCCTAAAACCCGCAGAAGTTTCCTCATGGCTGTGATCGCCGATGAATAACCCAAGGAGAGCGCCTTTCCCTATGCGACTGGCGCTCGGTCTGTCACACAGTGTGGTCCTACCAGCCAGGTACCAGCAGAGAGGGACACAGATTGGAGCAGCCTGCACATCTTGTGTCCCCAGCTCATAAAGCCATGGTCCCCATGGTGGAAGCTTGAGGACCCACCGAGGCTGCATTGGGGGCCTGGGGCTCACCTCCCCAGGGGTGGCCATGGCCCCCCCCCCAACCTGCAGTCCATGTGGGACAAGGAGCAAGGCCAGCAGGCAGCAGGCTGTGTCCTCAGCCACTCCAGGCCCGTTTCGGGCACGAGCAGGACTGACGACCAGTGGGCCCTTTTCCTCCTGTTGGGTTATGTTTTCCCTGGCAGTTGTTCTTTTTCTTCCACTTTTCCCCTTCCTGAGATCTGGAGCCCTCCTTTATGCATAAACACCTTGTTTTGAAACTCTGCATTGTTCTGAGATTTCAAAGTGACGGCCAGAAGCCAAAGGCAACATAGAGAGAGTGCCAAAAAATGTATACACATTTTAAGAAAGGAAAATACTATATTAAAACTGTAATACTCCATACATACCGATAACAAAGGATGAATACAAGTCACGTTTGACTTCTGCAATTAGAAGAGGTGCTCACAGTGGTTATTATCAGCATAATTTTAATACAGTTTTTTCCTTTCTTAAAACGTGTGTACATTTTTATGGCACCCTCTGTATTTTTATGACTATAACAGTAAAAACACTAAAGTGTACTTGGAAAATTAGAAAAGCATAACAAAGGCACACTTTAAAGCCCCATCGCTGCGTAAAGCTAAGGACTGTGAACAGTGTTTGGGCCCATTTTCTCTCGGTTCCAAACAGTATAGATGTTTCTGCAGTTTTGAACTTGTGTGCAGTTCTGAAACCTGATTCTCACTTAACCCTCAGTCCTGAGCGTGTTCCCACGGCCCCCTCACTGCCCCACCCCCGCTGGAGCAGTCTGTCCTCGTCCACAGCATCGTGATGAACACGCAGGCATGGCTCTGGGGTCGCCGGAACTTAATAAAGGGCAGCCACCCATCAAGGAGCCGCCTGGTGCGGTAGTGGTTAGGGTTAGGGTTAGGGTCTGGGGCCGGGCCCGGGCCCAGGTCTCATGCCTGGGTCGCCTGACCGATCTGGGTCCCTGGACAGAAGAGGACGCTGGACAACTTGGAGGGAGAACATGGCAGCAAACCTGCCCCTGCCTGTGGGTGGCTCCCCTGGGGCGACACAGGTCGTTTGGCCCTGTGTGCCTGGCCCAGTGCCCTCAGCACCACCTTGGAGACCCCTTGAGGTCCCTGGGCCTCAGTGGGGTTCCCTTGCGGACAGAAGAACGGGCTTCTCAGCAAATGGAGTGGGCAGTGGGCCAACAGGAAAGCCCACGGGCGGCTGGCGCTCCCCCCCCCCCCCCCCCCCCCGACGTAGTCGCAGCCCTGGCTCAGCAGAAGGGGCTCATCTGTGACAGGAGGCCCTTAGCCCTACAGCCAGTTGCCATGCCCAGGGCCAAAGACAGAGCTGGTCCCATCCCTGACGCGGGGGCGCTTCTGACGCAGAAGGTTTGCACTCAGGGGGACTGTGCCATCGGGCCTCGCAGTGCTGCTGAGACTGACAGCCTCCCCGTCATCTGGGGTCCTGGGCCCCAGCCTCCCCGGGTTTCGGGTTTCGAGGCAGCCTTGCTTACTTTGCTTACTGTGCGTGCCTGTCCCTGTGCGGTCAGTCTCTGCCTCACTGGCCACTGGCCAAAGAGGACCAGACGTCCCTGGGGGCTGCGCCCTCCACCAGTCCCTCCCCCGCCCCGTTCTGCATAACGTCAGGGGAGTGCCCCTCGCTGTGGGGCAGGCTCACCCTGGGAAGTTGAGGAGAGGGTGGGGTGCCCAGCAGGGCTTCCTCAGCTACTCTGGGCTCCAGGGCTTCCCAGGAAGACATGCTACGCCCCCATTTGGGACTGTGCGAGCAGCTTGATAAAGATGACCCACAGGAGGGCAACTGTGACATCACAGCAGAGGTGACTGAAAGGTGAACAGCACAGGGTGGGGGGGTGCCATCAACAAAGTGCAGTCTGGGGTCCCCCACAGGACAAATGGGTAGGTTTCTTCGGCACCAAAATGAAGGAGAAAAAAGAGACAAGCAAACCAGTCGTAAGACATGGACTTTCTTGGGATCTTGATTTGAACAAACCGTGTGCAGTCATGTATATGATATCATGTCTATGCACACATACATCTATGACATTTGAATGCTGACTCCATATTTGATATCAAGGAATTATTGTTAATTAAAAATGTTTTCAGGGGCCGGCCCGGTGGCTTGGGCGGTTAGAGCTCCATGCTCCTAACTCCGAAGGCTGCCGGTTCGATTCCCACATGGGCCAGTGGGCTCTCAACCACAAGGTTGCCGGTTCAACTCCCGCAAGGGATGGTGGGCTGCGCCCCCTGCAACTAGAAAACGGCAACTGGACCTGGAGCTGAGCTGCGCCCTCCACAACTAAGACTGAAAGGACAACAACTTGACTTGGAAAAATGGCCTGGAAGTACACACTGTTCCCCAATAAAGTCCTGTTCCCCTTCCCCAATAAAATCTTTAGGAAAAAAAAAAGTTTTCGGGTGGACAGGTGGCTCAGTTGGTCAGAGCGCGACCTCTGGGCAACAGGGCTGCTGGTTCGATTCCCACACGGGCCAGTGAGCTGCGCCCTCAGCAACTAGAATGAAGTCAATGAGCTGCCGCTGAGCTCCCGGATGGCTCAGTTGGTTGGAGCGCGGGCTCTCAACCACAAGGTTGCCGGTTCGATTCCCATCCAATGAATGGTGGGCTGTGCCCCCTGCAACTAACAATGGCGACTAGACCTAGAGCTGAGCTGCACCCTCCACAACTAAGATTGAAAGGACAACAACTTGACTTGGATGGAGCTGATGAGTCCTGGGAAAAACACACTACTGTTCCCCAATGAACAGTCCTGGAAATACACACTCTTCCCCAATAAAGTCCTGTTCGCCTTACCAAAAAAATCTTTGAAAACAATTTTTTTTTCTTTTAGAAAACCATACAGTGAAATTGTCTTTTTTAGTGTACAGTTCTCTGAGTTTTAATGCAGGTATAGATTTGTGTCATCCCTTCCACAGTCAGGGTACAGAGCAGTTCCCTCACCCCCAGAAACCCCCTACTGCTCTCCTCTGTGGGAGCAGGCTGCTCCCCCCACCCCTGGGAACTACTGGCAACTTCTCCCTTGTGGCTGTTGTTTCTTCCACAATGCCTCCTATACGGAATCACATGCTATGTGATCCTTTGAGACTGGCTCCTTCTGTCACACGTCTCTCAGTAGTCGATTCCATGTCTGGATGGATCGCGGCTCATCCACTCACTGCGGAAGGTACCTCTGGGCTGTTTCTAGCTTGGGGTCCGGCTGACTAGACATGCTGTAGACATTTATGCATAGGCTTTTGTACGAAGATATGTTTTCTTTACTTGGTGTAAATACCCAGGAGTGGGCATGCTGGCTCACGTGTTAGGTATATAGTTGACTTTTTAAGTAATCGCCAAGCTGTTGTTTAGAACGGCTGCACAGTTACACCGTATGAAAGTTCTGGGCTCTGCCTCCTCACCCTGAGTGACCAACCATCTGCTTTGCCCAGGATGGGAAGAGGGGCTTCCTGGGACATGGGACTTTTGGTGTTCAAAGTGGGAAACTCCTGGACAAACTAGGATGGTTGGTCACCCTAACCTCGCCAACACTTGCTAGTGTCAGTATTTTTAGTTTAGCCACTCTAATATGTGTGCAGTTAGAGTCTCGTCATGGTTCGATTTGCATTTCCCGGATAGTTAACGACATTGAGCATCTGTTCATTGCTGACGGCCACCCATCTATCCTCTTTGGTGTGCCAAGTCTATTCTCAAGTTTTCTTATTGGGTTCTTTTTAAACAAATGTTTTTATTAAAATATAACTGACATACAATATTGTTTTAGTTTCAGGTGTACATCATAGTTATTCAACAGTACCCACCTGGCACATACATAGTGATTACCATATTATTGATTATATGCTAAATAAGTGATCACCATCAGTCCAGCAACCATCTGACACTGTACCACGCAATTTTACTGTACTATACTATGTATATACTGTAATATACTGTACAATATTACTGACTATATTTCCTATGCTGTATATTATATCCCCATGACTTATTTGTTTTATATCTGGAAATTTGAACATCTTACTCTTCTTTATGTTTCCCCCCTTTTTAAATTTTTCGGAGTTGACATTCAGTATTATTTTATATTAGTTTCAGGTGTACAGCATAGTGGTTAGACATTTATATAATTTACGACGTGATCCCCCTGACTAGTCTAGTACCCACCTGGCACTATACATAGTTATTACCATATGATTCACTATATTCCCTATGCTGTACTTTACATCCCCAGGACTATTTTGTAACTACCAATTTGTACTTCTTAATCCCTTCCTCTTTTTCACCCACCCCCATTGGGTTCTTTTCTAACTGATGAGTTTTGAGAGCTCTTTATATATTCTCTTTCTCTCTCTCAATATATATATTATGTGATATATATATATAATACATATATATATAATACATATATAAATATATATATATTTTTCCTCTCTCCCTGTCTGTAGCATCTTTTCTTTTTTTTTTTTTTTTTTAAGGAGGGCGCAGCTCACAGTGGCCCAGCAGGGACCAAACCCGCAACCTTGGTGTGATTAGCACCGCGCTCTAATCAACTGAACTAACCAGCCACCCCTATCATTTTCTTAATAGTGTCTTTCTGGAAGCAAAATGTAAAAATTTTGATGAAGCTCAATTTATCTTTGCTTTTATTTGTGGTAAAATACACACAATATAAAATTTACCATTTTTAAGTGTACAATTCAGTGGCATTAAGAAAATTCACAAGTGGTGTAAACGTCACCACTATTTATTTCCAGGACTTTTTTTTTTTAATCACCCCAAACAAATTCTGTACCCACTAAGTAATATATCCCCATTCCCCTCTCTCCCAGCCCCTGGAAATCTCTGTTCTACTTTGTCTCTTGAATTGGCCTATTCTTGATACCTCATATAAATAGAATCATACAACATTTGTCTCGTGACAGGAGAAACTCAGCTACAGGAGAGTTCTTATGCTTATTTCCCTTAGCTGTTTTCTAGGTTCTTCTGTTTTAGCATGTGTCAGAACTTAATTCCTTTTTTATTTCATTTTATTTATAATTGTGGGAAAACACACATCATATAAAAGTGAGTGTGTGAAGCATGCTTAAGTGCACAGTTCCGTTGTTAAGCTCAGTTTACATTGTTCTGCAACCATTACCTCTGTCTCCAGAACTCTTTGTCTTCCCAAACTGACACTGCGTCCCTACTAAACACTCACTCCCCTCCGCTCCCCAGCCTTGGCACCACCATCGACTTCCGTCTCTGAATCTGACTCCTCTAGGGACTTGTGGGGACAGAGCCCCAGAAAGCAGTTTCCAGGCTCTCGGCCTCACATGGAAAGGTGCTGGCTCAGGTAGTAAATGGCCATCAACTGTGATTGGCTGGCCATCAGCTGTGGCTAGTTGGCCGCCAGCTGTAACCAGTGACCCATTGGCCACTAATATAACCGCCGTGGCTACGCTAGCAGAAAATGGGGGCTAGCAAGAAGATGGTGGCTGGCAAGCGCGGACTGCAGTTAGCACGGCAGAGTGCGGGTTGCAGATTGCAGAGAAGTGGACGGCAGGTTGTAGATAGTGTGGCTCCTGCTTCCTGTCTCCAACCCAGCCGCCAGCGAGAATATAGTGGTATGACTCCCCTCTCTATGGCTCCGTGGGTGTTCCTTTTTGGCCTCACCATGTCCTGCGTTCTTATGTGGGGAGCGGGAGCTGAGACCCCGCAGGCCGCCCCGCATGACAGGACTTCACACAAGGGGGATCACACAGTGTTTGTACTTCTGTGTCTGGCTTATTTCACTGCTCACATGCCCTCAGGCCTATGCATGTGGCATCAGGTGTCAGAAAGTCCTTTTTCAGTCTGAATAATATTGCACTGTGTGTATGCACCACATGTGTTGGTCCTTTCCTCCCCTCAGGACCCTGTGGGTGCTGCCAGATAAGCAGCAGCAGAAGGGCGGACGCCCTCCAAGGTGGAGGGGAGAGTTTTCTAGGGGAGGGGGGGGGCGGAGGGAGACGAATAGGAGGAAGCGGAGTGGATAGCGCACTGGGAGGGCGGGGAGGATGGAGAGTGGAGCCGGGGAAGATGGGGCGGAGGAAGAGGAAGGCAAAAAGGAGACAAGATAGAGCCCAGCGGGCCCCAACCCCAAAGCGGGGCGCCGGCGTGGCCCCGCCTCCCGGACCCGGTCCCGCCCCGCGGCCTGCCGGGAGACGTAGTCCAGAGCCTCTCAGGAAGCGGGACTCGGAGTCCCAGCGAGCCCCGCGGCGCGCCTGCGGGCCGCGACTCCGCCCCGCCCCTGGCCTGCCGGGACTTGTAGTCCAACGCGGGCGGACGCCCAGGCACTGGACGAGCGGCCGGACTCGGTGTCCCTGAGAGCCCTGCGCTGGGCCACGACGCCGCGCACCGCCCTCTCCGTCGCCGCCGCCGGCCTTTCTCCGGCCGTCGCCGCCGCCGCCGCTGCTGCTGCTTCGCGGGCTGGAGGGTCCGGGTGTCCCCCCGGGCGAGCGGAGGCTGCGGGTGGGAGCCTGCGCGGGCACTGCGGAGCGGGCCGGGGGAGGCCGGGATGGAGTACCCCGGAGGTGGGCGCGCTGCTGGGCGAGCCCGCGCCTGGGGCGGTTGGGGAGGGGGCCGAGCGGTGGGGGTGCCGAGAGGTGGCGAGCGGGGTGAGGGGAAGGTGCGGGGCTGAGGGCAGAGAGGGCCCCGGCGCGGGGTGGGCACCGGGAGCGTTGGCTGGCGCGGGGCAGCGGGTCTGAGCGCCGGTGCCGGGCGGGGGCCAGGTGGGCGGGGCTTCGGGGGGCGCTCAGGGCGGCGGTCCCTTCGGGGGTCGCGGGCCCCGGGCGGGCGGGCGGGCGGGCGGGGAAGGGCTGCCGTGGGGGTTTCCGGGGCCTTCCTGACGCCAGCCCGCCGCCCCCTTCGGAGCCTGTTCCCGATGGTCGGACGAGGGGCCGCCTCGCGCCCCCTGAACCGGCTGAGCGAGCGGCCTGCTGTCCCTCCAGTTGGCTGAAGCGAGCGAGCCGGGTGCCAGGGCCTCGAGGCGGAATCCAGGGGCCTCCGCGGTGGCGGCGGATGTTCTGAGCGCGGCGCGGACATGGCTCACCTCAGGGGGTTCGCCAGCCAGGTGAGGGTTGTTTCGGGGTGACAGCGGGCAGTGTGTCCGCTCGCCGGGCCGCCGGGAGCAGAGCGGTGCCTGCAGGCGCGGGAGGGGTGTGGGTGGGAACCCGTGCCGCACACCTGTGGGCAAGAGGGGGCGCGGTCCCGAGGCGCCCGGCGTGCTGGGGCTCAGGGCCGACGGGGGGGCTGCTGCAGCGTTGTGGGGTGCAGAAGCGCGCAGGCATGTCAGAGCAGCGCAGTGGGAGGCCGTGGAGGCTGTGCAGAGGCCCGGTCGGGACGGCGGCGTGGCTGGGGCGGGACCCCGGGTCTGTCCGCACGTCCGTCTGCTGGGATCGCGCAGGTCGGGCGCACGCGGGCCGGGGCGGGGCCTCCGGGGGACCCCTCGCTGGTGGGCGGTTAGGGGGGCTGGGAGGGTGAGCGGGCCGCTCTCCTGTAGGAGTGGGGGACGCGCGTGAGTGTGTCCATGGAGGGAGGTGCAGTACTTACCTGGTGGTACCGCCCTCCTTCGGTCGGTTGCTCCCTAGAATCCCCGGTATTCAGACACCTTGAGGTGTCTGACTCCACTGGCTGACTCTGGGGGACCCTCTGCAGTGTGCCCCGAGTTTGCTGGCACCTGGAAAGGAGGGTGTGTGTAGGGGGCAGTTGGGAGGCTTGTGGTCTGGACCTCCCCTCTTTTTTGTTAAAGGAAGTGTGATTGGAGCTGATGTGGCTGCCTGGTGGCCAGGTTTTCCTGTGTCCTCGTTGTTAGTTGTTCCCTTGACGCGATTTAGGCCAACTGCTGTAAGGCGAGGGGTGGCCTCTTACAGAGAGGAGTCCCACCGCTGGCTCCCGTGCACACAGTCGGGAGCTCAGCCCGCAGGAGGAGCAGGAAGCTGGGTCGTATGGTGCGCAGGGAGGAGGCGCCCGGAAGCCACACGCAGCTGTTGGGCAGGGCTGTTGGGCAGGGCGTCCTGGACCAGCAGTGGCCACAGATGGGACCGGGGTTTGCTGACGGACACTGAATGATGCTAACAGACTTTGCGTGTATGCTTGACATTTTGTGTCTGGTACACGCCAAGGTGCTGGGAGAAAAGTCCGCCTGGAGCTTGTTTTCTAAGAGCTGTAGGAGTGGCCTCCATGGGTCCCAGAGAGGAATTGGAGCAGGGAGCCGCCTGTACCGCTGTGCTGATGGTGCTTGATGCTTGGCCTGGGTGCCCACTCAGACCCGGGGAGGGGGCGTGGGTGCTGAGGAGCTGGGAAAGGGACCCCAAAGGAAGGACGCTCCCTTGTCCTTTCAGGGGCGGACAGACTCAGCCTTTGTCGCAGCAGGAGGCCTGATAGGACTGCATTTTCTCTCCAGACGGCTGTCACTGTGGCCTCGTGGGTGGTCCCTGTGTGGAGCAGCGGGCGAGCTCCCCCACAGCCTGTGCTCCTGCTCTGATGTCACCCCCGCCTACGGGCCGAATGGCTGGGGGTGTGAAAGCACCATGTGCTTACCAGCTGTCACCTGTCGTGTGCTGGTTGGGGACAGCTTGGCTCTTGTTTTGTGGGGTGAAACTAATGGCAGACATTCTGCCAGGTGGTAGCCCCAAATCTGGCAGTGCCAGGGCTGACTTGAGAACAAGGGCCTTGACCACCAGAGCCAGTTGAGCCACTTGAGTGTTGTCCAGACCACGTGCCTGGTCTAGAAGGGCTCCCGGGCCCCCAGACCTGAGAGCTGCGTGTCGTTCCTTCAGCCGGTGATACGCCTGTAGGGTCAGTGTTAGCCAGAAGTGTTCCTGTCACACCCTGTCTACTCACTTGACTGATCCGCAGCGGTGCTGAGACCTGAGGCTCGGGGCCCTGTCTTCTGTGGAGCCTGGACTCTGGCTTAGGGGGTGCACTGTGTTCTGCTCAAGGCAGTGGAGGTCTGAGCGGGCCGGCTGGGGTTCCTTTGGCGGCTGTGGGGGGCCAGATCGGCTCTGGCCAAGGCCGGGCGGGGCCGGCGAGGTCCCCACGTGGAAGCCAGTGGAGCAGGTTTTCTCTCTGGCAGGAAAGCCTTTTTGTGCTGCTCGCTCAGTGGTCAGCGGTATGGTAGGTCACACCTGAAGACCTGAGCAGCTGTGATTTGAAGCCTGCTTTCCCTTGACCTTGGTTTTGGGGTCTTCCTGGCAGTAGGCTGGCTGCAAGCTTCGCGGTTGTTTCTCTTCCACGTGTACTGGGCTGCCGGTTCCAGTGGGGCTGGCCACATCCCTTAACAGGCTGAGCCGCGGTGCAAGGGGACACCTCACCACCGGCTTGGGGCATCTGCCTCTGGCTGCTGCCTTGCCCAGCTGCCTTGTTGGGGAGGATTCTGTGTTGAGACATTGCTGCTGTCCCCCGGCCCCCGCCCGCTCCCCTCCAAAGCGCCTGTCCTCGTGCAGCCTTCACTCTTCTGGCTTACGTGGCGTGGTGTGTTCACAGGTGTGGGCCTGCGTATGTCCCCTTCTTTTTGGTTACTAACCCCGGGAAGACAGGTAACTGCATTCTCTGGTTGACATGTAGCCTCCGTCTGCAGCCAGGCAGGTGAGCTCCGGCCCTGGGGAACCCCGAGACTGGGGAGACACTGCCTCCCTGGGACGGCACTCAGCTCCGGGCACAGCACAGCCGGCGGAGCGTGATTTTGCCTTCACATTGGCTTTGTGGGGGTGTGTGGGAGAGTAGGGGGGGTGTCTTCAGAGGGAGGTGTGCCTGATGGATTTGATGCCTGTGGGGCTTGGAAAACCCTTTCTGCCTCTGTGGACAAGATGCCAGGCCTCCACCCCCAGCCCTTCTGGGGCCTGCCCAAGGCACCCGGTTCCCCCTCGTCACTGGCCTGTGAGGACTGCCCCTGGCTTTCTGAAAGTGCAGTGTTCCCAGGAGCCCTGGGGGGTCACCGAGGGTTCGGGTCAAGTCTATGGTTCTCGGCCTGGCCACTGTTTGCACCTGCGGCTCCGTGCCTGTCGGGCCTTGCTGGTGTTGCAGTCTGAGGACCTTGTGGGCCGTCTGCTGTGCTGTTTGAGGGTCCGGGCTCAAGCATCCAGACACGCAGGGCTTTGCAGCTGGGTGCTGGTGCTGGTGTGGGGTGGGGCATCCTGAGGGCGGGGTCTGGGTGGCGGAGGGAAGCCTTCTCTAAGGTGTGGCTGCCAGGCGTGCAGGGAGAGACCAGCTCATGCACGCTGGGTGTGTGTTCTTAACAGACTGGTTCTTGGAGCAGTTAGGTTCACAGGAAAATGAGCGAGTCCCCTCGGTGTTCGCCTGTTATCGACGTCTGGGGTAGGGTTATATGTTGGTTACAACTGACGAGTCAACGCCAGCACATCGTTACGCTCACGGGTTTCACCACGTTCGCTCTTGGGGGGCTGTACATGCTGCACCTGACAGCATGACACGGGGAGTCTGGGTCCCCGAGCTCCACCTCCTCGTCCCTTTTAACCCTCACTGAGCCTTGCTTGGTCTGCGCCACCCGAGGGTGGCCAGCAGGGACCCCCGTGGCCCGGGCCCCTGAGCTGGAGCCAGGCGTCTGTGCTCTCAGGGTCTTTCCCTGGTGTGGAGGGGAAATTGACGTTTTCTGAACAAAACGGATAAAAGAAGGAGCGCACAGAGCAGAGAACGTAGGGGCGCTGGCTGCCTGGCGCGCGGCCCCGCCCCTGACAGGGCCGCCCTCCGCAGCACCCGCGCGTGGACCCGGAGGCGCTCTTCACCAGGCTGGACCGCATCGGCAAGGGCTCCTTCGGGGAGGTGTTCAAGGGCATCGACAACCGCTCCAAGGAGGTGGTGGCCATCAAGGTCATCGACCTGGAGGAGGCGGAGGACGAGATCGAGGACATCCAGCAGGAAATCACGGTGCTCAGTCAGTGCGACAGCCCTTACATCACCCGCTACTTCGGCTCCTACCTGAAGGTGCCTGCAGGCGGGGCTCCGCCCACAGCGAGCCATGGGCCCCGGGTTCTGCGGGCGGGCAGGCCTGGCTGAGGGCGAGGGGCCCCCCGAGGCCAGGCGGGTGTGTGGGGGGACCTGGTCTCATCCTCGGGAGAGCCCTGGCGGTGGCCAGCACGAGCAGGGTGTGCAGGCGCAGTGGCTCTGGGTTGGCTGTGTGAGCCCGCGCCTCACCCGGCTGCGCCATGTCCCGGGGCTGGGGCGACCCCCACGGGCGGCGTCTAGGAGGCCCTGCTGGTAGCACTGGGAGCGAGCCCTGCAGCTGGAGCCCGGAGCCCGGAGCGCAGCGCCAGCTGGGGGCTGCGTAGGGCCCCCTGGCATGAGGTGTCGAGGGCTGGCAGTCGTTCTCCCAGCTTGGTGTTTGAGGGGTTGGCACAGTGGACTTGTTGCTGGTTTGAGCACTTGGCCCGTCTGCAAAGCTGCCGCAGTGGGTGTGATGGGAAGGGAGGTGGGAGGCTGCTGGAGCCCGTTGTGGGAGGGCCCTCGAGGGGCCCCAAGGTGTGTGTCCTGGGGCCTGGGGGCGTCTTGTTCGCTGCCATATATCTGCTGACAGGCACTTCTCTGGTCCCAGAGCACGAAGCTGTGGATTATCATGGAGTACCTGGGCGGAGGCTCCGCGCTGGACCTGGTGAGGGGGAGGCCGAAACGGTGGGCGGCTTGCCAGGGCAGCACCACACAGGAAGGTCGCTGTGGGCTTGTCCCACCAGCGTCCCTGGACCCACCGCCCACGGCCCCTGGGCTCCCAGGGCCCCCTCTCCTTTGCTGCCCTGGTGTGTTAGGTGTTAGGAGCTGTTTGCAGCCCCCTGGTTGGTGCTGAGGGGCCTTGGGCCTCTCTGCTGGCTGTGGGGGACAGGTGGGTTAGTGCCCCCAGATAGACAGGCTCAGGAGTGTGGCAGGGGCACATTCTCATCTGTTAGCGTTATAGCGAAGGTGACGGTAGCACGTGTTCTCTAAAAACAGGCTCCCCACAGCCACCTGCCCCGCATCTGAAACTTCGTTTTATTTCAGAGTAGTTGATGGCATAGGAAGCCCCGCCATCGCAGGGTCACCCGTCCTCTGGTGGAGGGGGTCGAGCTCAGGTCTGGGCGATGGGTCTGGGCAGTTAGCTGCTGTCCCATCTGCCTGCAGCTGAAACCGGGCCCCCTGGAGGAGACCTACATCGCCACCATCCTGAGGGAGATCCTAAAGGGCCTGGACTACCTGCACTCGGAAAGGAAGATCCACCGAGACATCAAAGGTCCCTGGGGCGCGGCTCCTGCACGGGCAAGGTGGCAGGTCGCTGTGCGGGGCGCGCTGGTGGCGCCGGGGGTCTGGGTGTGGGGCCCTGTAGCTCAGTGCTCCCGGCCTCCACTCCCTGCGGCCGCTGGAACCTGAGTGGCACCACCTGGCTCCATTGCCAGAAGACATTGCCAGTAATGGGTTGAACTTCCTTAGTTCCCTGTATGTCTCCGTACGTCACATACCAGCTGCGCTTCTAGTGTAAGAAGGGACCCTGTTTAAACCGAAAGTGTGCATTCTTAGGTCGGGTGTGGGTTTGAGCCCTCTTGTGGGCCAGCCCTGCCGAGTGTCCCTGGGGAAGGACGTGGCTGAGGGGACTAACTGGAGAAGAGTGGTGGAGTGGGAAGGGCAGTGTGCCAGAAAAGGGCAGCTGCTCTGTTCTTGGGATCTGTCATAAGAGGCCAGCACGTGGGAGGGGAGGGGCCCTCACTCTGTGAGAACTTGCCGGCAGTGGCCTGTGGCCCTGGGCCCATCTGCCTCCCGGGTGGAGACAGGCCGAGGTCCCGGGGACAGCCCTGAGGCCAGGTGGACAGGGGTAGGGGCTTCATGGTTCCGAGTGTGTGAGGCCTGCTGTCCTGTGTTGAGCAGCTGCCAACGTGCTGCTCTCGGAGCAGGGTGACGTGAAGCTGGCAGACTTCGGGGTGGCGGGGCAGCTCACGGACACACAGATCAAGAGGAACACGTTTGTGGGCACCCCCTTCTGGATGGCACCTGAGGTCATCAAGCAGTCGGCCTACGACTTCAAGGTGGGCATGACAGGTGTGAGGGCAGCTGTGGTGGCTCAGGCCGCAGTGGCCAATGTCCTGTGTGGCTCTGTTAGGCCGACATCTGGTCGCTGGGGATCACAGCCATCGAGCTGGCCAAGGGCGAGCCTCCAAACTCCGACCTGCACCCCATGCGTGTCCTGTTCCTGATCCCTAAGAACAGTCCCCCCACGCTGGAGGGCCACCACAGCAAGCCCTTCAAAGAGTTTGTGGAGGCCTGCCTCAACAAGGACCCCCGATTCGTAAGCCTGCAGTCTCCTGGCTCAGGGGGGCAGGGGGGAGGGGCGCAGGGGGGGTGTGGTGTGGCCCTTCCGTGCCAGCTCCTGCCTCACCCCGACCCGCCCCCCATCCAGAGCAGCTTGTGGAGGGTGCTCACCTGGGGGGACGGCATGCAGTTCCCCCCCCCCCCAGCTTCCCAGTTGCCCCCTGCCACCCTGGGACCCTTCACTGAGCCCTCCCTGAGCGAGAAGGCACGGCCACGCCACACCCCAGCCGGGTCCAAGCTCCTCCCGGAGTTCGGAGGGCAGAGCCCCACCGTGCCCTGGCCTGCTGACCCATGTCCGACCCCCGCAGCGGCCCACCGCCAAAGAGCTCCTGAAGCACAAGTTCATCACGCGCCACACCAAGAAGACCTCCTTCCTCACCGAGCTCATTGACCGCTACAAGCGCTGGAAGTCGGAGGGGCACGGCGAGGAGTCCAGCTCCGAGGACTCTGACATGTAGGGGCCTAGCTTGTCCCGCGGGGGCCCTGCTCAGGGCAGGGCTGTGGGGGCCAGTTGACAGGGACCTGGGTCATCACCTGGCCCCTGCGGCCTGGGCAGGACCCTACCTGGCACTTAGGGCTGTGAGGCGGCCTCGGCAGCGGGGAGGCTGAAAGGCATGTGCTTGGAACACCCCTGAATCCCAGCACCCAGGGCCCTTGTGACTTCACCCTCCTCTGCAGTGACGGCGATGCTGAGGACGGAGAGCAGGGCCCCGTCTGGACGTTCCCCCCCACCATCCGGCCGAGCCCGCACAGCAAGCTGCACAAGGGCACGGCCCTGCATGGCCCCCAGAAGGTCTGGCCCACCATGCCGGGCCCCTCACACATGCTGGGAGGGTGGGGCCTGTCAGTTGACCAGGAGGCGGCTGTGGGGTGGCGCCCCTCCCGGGCTGATGCTCCCACAGGTTGTGCCTTCCAAGGAGGCCAGAAACGGGGTGGGGGCAGGGCACGCCTGTCCTGACCACTCCTCCCCCGCTCACCCACATGGTCTTGCTCTTGCAGTCTGCGGAGCCTGTCAAGAGGCAGCCGCGGTCCCAGTGCCTGTCCACGCTGGTCCGGCCTGTCTTCGGAGAGGTGAGGGCTGGGCTGGGGGTCCTGGGAGTCAGTGGGCCGGAGCACCGTGACGAGGGGGCCGGCCAGCCCCACCTGGTACATGGGGTTTCCAGGTCTGGTGGAAACCGCTGTGGTGTGACCTGGCGACCGGGCTTCCTGAGCAGGGGCCTAGAAATGGCTAGGACAAACTGCCCTAACGGGACCCTTGCCAGTTCTGTGGCCTGCTCATGTCCTCTGGGATCCCAGGGTGGCTCTGAACTACACATGTATAGGTACCCAGAAGAGCCGGCACGTCTAGTTCTTGGTGCAGGGCGCCAGGCCCAGGGCAGCGGGGCTCAAGGGTGACTGACTCACGGTGGTCATGTGACCCGGTGTTTGTCACGTTGGTAGCGTCCCCAGGAGTATGATGTGGTCAGGAGCTCCCACACCCTGGACTCAGGGCCAGCAGTAGGTCCTGTGACCAGCTCCCACCCAGGAGTGACAATAGCATGTGGGGTCCAGGGTGTGAGAGCGTGGAGGCACCTCCTGAGGAAGGTGGGGGCCTCTGGGCCCAGCAGGCGTGCTCCCGCCCCCAGGAGCCTGGGGTTCCAGGGCGAGGAGGTGGGGTAGAGTTGGTGGGGCAGAGGGACTGTCACAGTGGCCTTGCAGGCATGTGGGAACTTGTGGGGCTTGGCTTGGACAGTTGGATTGGGGGCTGGTCCTCACACTGGGCCCCACGTGGGGTGGGGCCTGGGGAGGTGGCAGGCGTTGGAGAAGAGGGCCTGGCTGGCATCTCCCAGGGCTGCTTTGTGCATGTGTAGTGGACCATCTTTGAGGTTGGGACACTGTAGGCTGCCTGCCTTCGCACTGTAGAGAGCTCGGTAGGGAAGCGGAGTGCCACCCAGGCCACCAGGGGCACAGCCTGGAGCTCCGGGTTCTGTGGGCTGGGCCTGAGCTCAGGCTGTTGGGCAGGCTGTCCTGGGAGATGTGCGCCTTTCCCTGTGTCTGTGGGCATGAGGAGTGTGGCAGGGGGGAGGACCATGCTGGCCAGTGTCCAACCCCGCCCCCGGGTCAGCTGGGGAGCGCGGCTTCTTCCCGCCGGTTCCCACAGCTTGGAGCAGCAGGGCTGAAGGGACTGCTGGCACCCTGTGGCCTCAAGGGTCAGAGCTGGCAGTGTGGCTGCGCAGTGCACTCTGGGAGTTTTTGGGGTTTGTTTTCTCAAGCGCACTGGACCAGAGCTGAGCGCTTCTGTGACCCCCAGTTGGGAGGAAGCCCTGTGGTTAGCTGGGCCCTTCTTGAGAACCACGATCTGAGATTCCCCAAGAGGCAGCACCTGCCTTCAGGTGGCTGGGCTTCCATTCAGAGCCCTGAGGTGCTTGGCGCCACCCAGCTGTCCTTAGCATGGCGGTGGAAGGAGCGCAGAGGGCTCTGGTGGGGGTGGAGGCGTGCTGCCTGGGACCCCCAAGTGCAGGGTGAGGGGCGGCGTGAGCCTCTGACCAGGAGAGGATGGAATCGCCCTCTGCTCAGTGGTCTCTGTCGGGTGCCTCCACCCACGGCCTTACTTGGTCCCCACCCCTCCCTCCTGCCACACCTGCTCGGTGTCCCTCCACAGCTCAAGGAGAAACACAGGCAGAGCGGCGGAGGAGTGGGGGCGCTGGAGGAGCTGGAGAACGCCTTCAGCCTGGCTGAGGAGTCCTGCCCCGGCATCTCGGACAAGCTGATGGCTCGCCTGGTGGAGCGCGTGCAGAGGTGAGGGGGCGACCTGCTTCTGAGGGCTGGGGAGGGGCGGCGGGCCCCCCCTGCCCACAGTGGGCCCGTGCCACCTGGTGGCTTCCCACAGGGCCTGCACTGGGGCAGGAGCGTGACAGGGCCTCTCTCCTCTAGGTTTTCCCACAACAGAAACCACCTGACATCCACCCGCTGAGGCCGCTGTTTTGGAGGCGGACAGGAGGGTCTTGTTTGGAGCTCTGTGAGGATCTGGCTGACGTGTCACCGCCGTGTGGGCCTCACTGTGGGCTCATAGCCCCCCACCCTGGTCAGAGGGCTGTCCCCCTTCCCCTCCGCCGCAAAGATCCATGGGGAGCCAAGCAGCCCCATGGAGACGGCAGGCTCAGTCTTGTCCAGACGCCCTTGGTGGGGCGGCCGCTCAGACTGATGCATGGAGACAGGCACATGAGCGTTTGTCCCCACTCGGCCCCGGTGGCCATACATTTGCCTTGTGGTGTCACATCAGGTGCCGTGTCTTCTCTAAGCACGTGTGTCGGCCAGAATATTTTGTTTGTTAAGAAAACTGAACTTCCTTCCCTGTATATCCTGAGGTTACAGTGTTAGTTTTCGTAGAACATCGAGAGGCTCCTGCCACTTTCAATAAAGACCTGAATTGGAAACATGCTGGTGGTGGGTAGGGACCTGCACCTGGCGGGGCCCCGACTGCCCGGTCTCCCCCTTGGAGCACCCAGTTTCTGGCTTCCAAGTCCTCGTCACAGCACATGGGGACCTTGGGGTGACCCCACACTGAACAGGGTGGCATGCAGGCGCAGGGAGATGCCCTTTATTTTTAGCCACACGCACGTCTGCATGAACAGCACACACGTGGGCTTGCACTTGTTACAAAACATGGGTGCTAAGAATTGGGCCCTTGTGCTCCCAGGGCCACGTGGGCACTTTGGTTTCCACTTCCCCAGAGGTATGTGGGGTGGGCACCAGACTGGCTTCTGCTGGTCTTCTGCTGTGCTCTGCCCCTGGTTGACCCAGACTGAAGGACAGGCCACCTGGGCCTGAGCACAGCACGTGTCAAGTGGTGCGGGGCCACCTGGTTCCTGTTCAAAGCCAGTCCCCAGCGGGGCCCTGCTCTGGAAGAGGAGAGGGCAGGGGACTGCCACCTTTGGTCACCACACAGGAGCTGGGCCTGTGTTTCCACTTGCGGGTGTGTTCTGCACAGGGACTGCACTGGGTCTCAAGGGGGACGATGCCCCCCCCAGCTGTCACTGTGAGGCCCACCCACACAGTTGGTCTGTTGTTGGGAAGACTCTGGACAAGCAGTAGTGGGGCACGTGCTGACCCTTCTGCTCCCTCAGCGCTCTCGTTGGGCAGGATGGGCTTCATGCCTCCTCCTCGGGGGGCCCAGCCCTCCCAGGCGAGCTGCTGGCTCTCTCAATCACCTCCATCCACCTGCAGAACAGGGTGGCCTGTCAGTACCCCAGGATGCCCCCCAGGGCTTGCGCTCAGATACCTTCCTGGGAATGGTATCATTGGGCCAGCTAGAACCCCGGCCACAGCGCCCAGCCCTCCCTCTGCAGCCCCTGCACGCACCTCCCACACGTGTACTTGCTCTCGGCCCGGAAGAAGTAGACGTGGGACCTGAACTGGAGCTTGAAGACGTGCTCCTTGTGGATGCCGTCGGCCTCCCCAGGGACACTCACGCTGTAGCCCAGCAGCGGGAGGCTGGCCAGGGGGTAGTCATCCTGAGGGCGGTAAAGGACGGCATGGGCACGGCTCCACGGCGCTCCCCAGCCCCCACACCACACCGGCCACCAACGGGACGCTGGGGTCCCCAAGCTCCGTGAAGCTACTATACCTGGTGAGTTTTGTAGAAGAACAAACAGAAATTGGTGAAGACCACCCAGAGCTTCTGCCAGCCATTACTGTTTTTGAATTTTCTTAACAGATACCCTGAAAGCTGGTTCTGACAGAAAAGGAAAATCATAAGTCACGGCACCCGAGACCCCAGTCCCCAGAGCGCTCACCCTCCTGACCCGGTCGTCCCCTGGCCTCCCCAAGCATGCGTGCTGCCTCGGTTTTACCTGTGTGGCCGTGATCAGCACCTTCCTGCAGCAAAACTGCTCCTCAGTAGTTAAGCTAACAAGTCTCTCTCCCCCTACATCACAAATCCCCCGTGTGAGGAGGCCGTAACAGATCACATAGGCCAAGTCTAGAAGGTTCTTTCACGTGGTGGCGGGAGGCATGGAACTCCAGGCCTGAACAGGGTGCCCAAGTGTGCCGTCCACACCGCCAGGGGAGGCCTGAGCTGCCCTCTCAGTGCTGAGCTGAGCTGAGCTGAGGTCCTGGCCGAGGGGAGGCCTGCTCTCTGCAGTGTCCCTCTCCTGCCAGCCCTCCCGCCCTCTGGCCGGTGCCACCGCTTCTCTCCTTGTACCCTCACCCGAGCACATTAGTGTACAACAGGGCCCTCTCCATGACCCAGGCCTGCACCCACTGACAGATGGCTGAGGAGGTGTCCAGGGCCATTGCCCCAGGCTCGCAGGGGACATACTCCCCCCTTACATACACCCTATGTGCCGAGCCCACCGTCCTGGCCCCCAGGTTCAACAAGCTCAAAACCACACTGAATGGGAGGTGACCTGAGCAGTGAGTGGCTGGAGTCTAAAGTGACGCTTCAAGTGATGGAGGCAGAGGGGAGGCGACAACCACCCGTGACAGGGACAGGCCCATCTGAGAGCTCTGGGGTCACCACCCTCCTGGTACTTGCCAGCACACACCCACAGTGCTGGCAAAGCCTGAGCTGCTCTGTCCGAGGGGCTTTTCCAAAGCGATTCCTGACCAAGGTGGAGAGCAGGCTGCAGCTCAGCCCTGCCACCTGGGATCCCCCCCAGCAGCCAGCGCGAGCAGAGAGGGTGCTGCACCTTGACGGCGGCGCTGTGGTCAGCTCTGGACACACTGGTGTTGCGGTACCAGCACACGTGCACCGTGGTGTTGGCCCGGTGCTGGCCCTGCACCTCCAAGGAGCTGTGGGCGCCACGAGCATCTTCTTCCGACTCTTGCTCCACAGAGACCTCGTCGGAGGATCCTGGGGGAGAAGCCAGCCCTGGCTCAGTGGACCCGGACCACCCTGGGCAAGCACATCAGGGGAGCCGCCGTGCCCCGTCAAGGGCGGACAAAGGAAAACCACACAGTGCTTCTGCCAGAAGAGCTCACGGCACCTTCCCCCCCCTCGCCCCGGGCGTGGCCTGGAACGTTCCTTATGAAAGGAGCGTGTGCTTAGCAGGCAGACCGTGACCAAGGAAACCAGGCTATAGAAAAGCTTCCTTAGGCGCAGTGGGGGGCTCCCGGGGTCTGGGCCAGGACTCACTGCGGGGAGGAGCGCACACCGTGCAGCCGGGCAGTGCCAGGGTCATGTCACCGCTGCCCTTGGCCGCTGCGATCGCGGTGTTCAGGTCGTGCATCCACTTCTCCTTCTCTAGCCGCGTGCTGCGGGGGGAGGGCCGAGGCTCAGAGCCGGCTGGCAGGGCACCTTGTTGCGCCAACCTCTCGGGGACAGAGGTCAGAGTCCCCGTGTCACCCCTGCACCCAGTCTTGTGGGTCCAGAGGGCTGTGGGAAATTCTGCTGGTGGCCAAGCCTGCATCCCCCTCGGAGCTGCCGGGGGGTGTGGAATGGGATGCTTTACAGGGCAGTTTGTTCCAGAAATAAGGCTAAGTTTGGTGCTCAGGTACAGCATTGGTTCCTGTTCATTACTGAGCTGCCAAGGTCCCTGGCAGTTACATGTCCGGTGCTCTCTGAGGGCGGCCAGGACATAGCAGGCTGGAAGCCGAGAGTCGGGTGCCCGCCAGGAGAAGGAGAAATGCACTGGGGACACCCGACTCTCGCAGCAGAGGGACTGAGCACAGCACGATGACCAAGGTGGGGCCCTCCCTGTCGCTTTTGAGCTCAGGTCGCCTTCCCGTTGATCTGATGTGGGGAGGTGAGAAAGGGGCCACTTGCTCCTGAGCTGCGGCCCAATCAGGATGCAGGTAGGGCTGCCCTGCCAGGCTCTTCCCACTAGCCTGCTGGCACTGCCCCTTGACTTGAATGTGCCAAAGGGCTCATGCCCCTGGAGACCGACCATCCTCACAGGCCCCTCGCAGTTCAAGTGCTATGAACCCGAGATGCAGGGAGCACCTTGGCAGCACCACAGCCAGTGTCTGCGGGGACGTTCTCAAGTCAGGCTTCCCCCAAGCTCCCTACCAGGGGAGAAGCATCGCTTAAGGGGCATACGTCACTCCTACACCTGTGGGAGTGACACTCCCACAACTCGGAGGGGACTCTGGGTCATGACAGGGAGGCCCCCACTCCTGGGACCCCAGGGCCCACTGGAATGCAAATGTGGAAGGCCCTTACCTGGCTGCCACCACAATTGTTTTCTGAGCTGCACAAATGGTGAAACAGTGTGGAACAGACCATTCATTCTCGCTTTCTTCTACCTGTGGGTGGGAAAAGAGGTAGAAGTCTGGACCAGGAGAAAGGCTGGCTGAAGCCAAGCTTGAAGCACACCATAGGTGACGTGGAAGCTCTGTGCTGTCCAAGTCTACGCTGAATACAAGGTGCTACGGTAGCACGAGGGGTCCCCATGCCATGGCACCTGCCACCCGTGTGGGTGAGCTGTGGGCCACAGAGCACCCAACTACTCACCGGTGGGTCCAGCACTATCAGCTGAAAATCAAGCACAGGAAAAAATGTTGAGCGTTATCATCACTAAAAAGAAAGGTGGACAATAAATCTTAAAAACTAGGTTACAAAACCTAATCAAATTAGGTTCAGAGAAAAACCTACACAGATTAATCTCAGTTATAAATGACTAAATGGAATAACTCCAAAATAAAATGTCACCTAATTGAACCTAAAAGCACAGACAGGACATTTTCCTGTGACCAAGCAGGGCTGTTCTAGGACTGCACGGATGGTCTGACAGTAGGAAGCTGATAACAGAAATAACCCTGCCACAAAGTAAAAGGGAAAAAAGTGATAATTTCTCTACAAGCTGAAAGCACCTTTGCTAAAATCCAACATGATATTTCTGATAATATCTCTTAGATAAAAACAGAAGGAAGTCGTGTTAACACAATAAAGATTATCTTTCTCAAGCCAAGAGCCACCATCCTCTCCCAGGACCAGCCAATTACAGATCATCTCACAGAATGGACAGCTTCCCTGTGCAGGGCCTACCGACATCAACCACTGAGCCTTACACGCCACAGAAAAGATCTGAAATTAACATGCACAATGGCCAGCAGGAGAAGGTTTTCAGATGTTAGCCTTCCCCTAAGTTAATATGTAAATTTATAGCTAAGCACCACATAACAATGTTTTGGTCAACAACAGACTGCATATATGACGGTGCAACAACAGCCTCAGATGTTTCGTGTTTCGTGTTCACATAAGATTATATTGGAGCTGAACGATTCCTGTCGCCTACAGACACCATAGCTGTCATAATGTCCTAGCACAATGCATTCCTCACACGTCTTGAGGTGATGCTGGCCTAAACACATCTATTGTGCTGCCGGCTGTATAAAAGTGTAGCAGATATAATTATGTACAGTATGTACACGGATGATAATAAACGACCATGTTATTAGTTTATGTATTTACTATGCTATACTTTTCACCGTTATTTTAGAGTGTACCCTTTCCACGACTAAAAAAAAGCTTGCTATAACACAGTACGTTGTTACACCACCAGTAGCCTCATGTTTCGTGTTTCCTGTGTCTTTCGATTGCATTATTTTCTCTGGTGCTTGACGTAATCTCCCGTTGTTCTATAAATTTAGCGAAGCCAGAGTACGCGGTGTTGATAAAGTCTCCAGTTGTGCAGTCCTGTCCTTCACCTCCACATCCACTCACCCTTCACTCACTCGCCCAGAGCAGCTTCCAGTCTGCAGGCTCCATGCATAGTAAATGCTTACACACACGAACCATTTTTTATCTTTTTCCCCCCTATTTTTTATCTTTTATACCATATTTTTACTGTACCTTTCTGTTTAGATCCAAACATACTTAGCATTGTCTCACGATTGCCTACAGTATTCACTACTGTAACGGGCCGTGCAAGCAGGTAGCTCAGGAGTGGTGGGCTGGCCCATGCAGCCCAGGTGTGTGGGAGGCTGTACCACCTGGGTGTGCAGCTGCCTCCGTGGAGTTCGCATAACGACAAAATCACCAAATGACACACTTCTCAGAACAGACTCTTGTCATCAAGCGGCGCATGACTGTAATGCAATTTCAATAGAAATCCCAGTGGTGGTTTGATTCTAAAATTTATTTGGAAGAATTACATACTTGAGAATAACAAAAAACTTTTTAAAATGGAGAACGAATGACGGGTGAGACTCACCCCTATAACACCACAAATCAGAGAGTGGGGGCTGAGGCTGGGACAGAGAAATGGCACAGAATGCCCGGAAAGAATCCAAGTGTGCCAACAGGCTGTTTATATGGTAAAGGCAGCTCCTGAAATCAGTGAGAAAATAAAAGATCCGGAGAATAATAGGAAACCGACAACCGACTACATGGGTAGAAAATGTTACATCCCAATCTACTAATATCCAACAAAATATTTTAGGTAGATTAATTAAATGAGAAAAGACTTTTTGAGCTGGTATCAAGGAGAGAAACTGTAAAGGAAAAGATGGGCAGATCTGACTACATAAAAACATCCAAAGGGGTGGCCAGATGGCTCAGTTGGTTAGAACGTGAGCTCTCAACAACAGGGTTGCCGGTTCAGTTCCCACATGGGCCAGTGAGCTACGCCGTCCAAAACTAGATTGAAGACAACGAGCTGCTGCTGAGCTCCCAGAGGGGCGGCCGGATGGCTCAGCTGGTTAGAGGGTGAGCTCTCAACAACAAGGTTGTCAGTTCAATTCCTGCATGGGAGGGTGGGCTGCAGCCCCTGCACCTAAAGATTGAAAACGGTGACTGGACTTGGAGCTGAGCTGTGCCCTCCACAACTAAATTGAAGGACAAAGACTTGGAGCTGATGGGAGAAACACCCTGTTCCCCAACATTCCCCAATAAAATAATAATTAAAAAAGTCCACATTCACTCCTTTAACAAGTATGTGCCAGATGCTGTTCTAGGAACAAGACAAACATAGTCCCCGTTCAGATGGAGTTTAAATTCTGCAAGGTATAAAACCAAACTGCAGGCAAAGGAAAAAAAGAATCACTAAGTGGGAAGAGCGTCTGTGACCTGGGAGGGTTGGCTGGCATCTTTATAAATGTTTCACAAATGTGTATGAAAAGCTAACAGACCACGGAGGCCAGAGTGACAGACACGCACGAGTACCTCCCAGAGGGAAGGCACAGGGTGCCAAGAGACGGACTCAGCCGGCCCGCTGACTGGCCCGGGGTCACCAAACTGGAAAAGAGGAGGCAGAATGAATCCCCAGTGCTCCCCAAGGCCATGGGAAAGACGCAGATTCCGACACACTTATTGGGATGGTCAAATGGTGTTACGCAGGTAGCAGTCATACTCGAACCATGAAACCAAGTGTACGCTATGCTCAAACAACGCCTCTTGGAATTTATCTCAAGGACATAATTAAGGATGTGTGGAAAAATAGATCCAATGGTGTTATTTCTAATTCTGACAAACTAGACGCAGCCAGCATGCCCAGTACAGGGAATCAGTTAAGTAAACCAGCTGGGGCCTGGCTCCCCGATGCCCTGCTCGTCTCTACTCAGTGAGGTGGCAGAAGCACAGGGGACACGACAGGAGGTTTATGACGAAGCGCTAAGCAAAACCAGTGCAGGTTATAAAACTGCTTGTAAAGGTGGGTCCAATGTGGTGGCAGAAACACAGATCCACACATGAAGCCAGAGGGCATGTCGCAAAAGGCCGACAGTATTCATCACTGGTTGGTAAAATTGTGAGTTATTTTCGTTTTACATTTTCAGTTACTTTTTTCTACAATGAAAATGTAATTCTTAAAAGTATACTTTAAAACAGATGGGGTCTGCTTCTAGAGATGGCAGATGAGCTCACTCAAACCAATGAGTGGCCTGTCACAGACACCCACAAAGGCTGTGGCGCTCGCAGGGGAGACCGTGCTGAGGAACTCAGGGCCGAGAAGGGCCAGATGCCCTTGAAGAAGATGGGTGGACATTGCTCTGCGCTGCGGTAATCGGACCAGGCAAGCCAAGCACGACAGAGCAGAGCATGGTCGGGCCCCCGGCCACGGAGACCCGGACAGGAGGCCGGGCAGGGCTGCGGGGGGTGCTCTGGGCCGATGGCACACCTTTAGGGCTAACCCTGAAATTGGCCTCCGGTCTTTGCGGCTCCCAAAGACGGGTTCCTGGTGGAATGCAGGTTAACACTGGAGGGCAAATGGAGAGCACGTGGATGTGTGTGAGGGTTGCTCCATGACCTTCAAACACTGTCCTCATTGGGCCACAAAAAGCACTGACCACGCAGGAGAAGGCGGACAAACTGGATCGTGTTAAAATGAAGAATTTCTGCTCATCAGAGATACTGTAGTGTCACTTTGCGCCGGTGACGGTGGGGGACGGACACGCCCCGACAGGCGTGTGGTGTGCACAGTGCTCCCAGGGCAGCAGGACCGCTAATGGCCCAGGTGCAACAAGGCAGCGGACACGGAGCTTGCAACTCTTCATGAGGCCACACAACTGACTCTGTGGGGGGACCTCACACGTGACGCGGAGGGCAGAGGCTGGGTGCCAGGCTCCCTGGGAACTCCCGAGCCCGTCATGCAGTGCAGCCTGCCCTCTCACAAGTGGTGATGGTGTCTAACGGTTTTAAAGCTGTGCGTGTGCCTGTAATATCTAGTTATGATGCCACAAAGAACAAAAAATTGTCAGTGAAAGGAGATACAAATGTAAAAGCAAAAAAGTAAAAACCCTACAATCTTAAGAACTGGTGGCTCAGTTTTCTCTCTCAAAAGCTGTGTCAGCCCCATCTCTCCAGCAGCAGAGTGGCCCCAGCCCCAGTGGCCCCAGTGCCCGCCTGGGGCTTTTATTGTGTCCCCCACCAAGGCACAGGGCTCCCTAGGTGTGCGGCTGGTGGACAAGGTGAGCAGGTGCTAGCGGTGACCACAGGGCTGAGTCTGGAAAGCCCTGGAAGGGCCGCAGGGTAACCGCAACAGGTGGGAACAGAGTGAAGAGCCCAGCAGTGCTCTGAGGCAGCAGACCTGACCCCCCGGAGCCCCTCCCCAGCACTCACCAGCATGCCGTGGAGTGGAAGAAGGCCTCGGATCCGGAAGTGGCTGGTCCCTGAGACACCTCTGCTTGTGTACAGCAACATATCTGAGAACTGAGCCAGGAAGCTTTAGATAAACGCATTTCAAAAGTAACAAGCTTTGAACGTCTTAACTGTCAGACGAAGTTCAACTCCAAGGGCCCTTATGTGGTTATAGGATCTATTCAGCCTGCTGGAGATTTTTGGCAAAAAGAAGTTTACATTTCACACAATCATTTCTGACCAGAGGTAACTAGTAACCACATGACGCAGCAGACGTCTTGGGCCAGTTACCCCTCATTCCAACTGCTTGGGTCTCAATCTACTGACAGGATGTGAGAAGGGAGTGGATAAAAGGAAACCTGGTGGCAGCGGGAGGGCCTCGGCTCCCAGAGTCAAAGCTGGAGAGCAAGACCCTTCGAACCAGCCACTGGCAGGAGCACTCATCCCTGTGGCTACAGGCGCATGCGCTCTTCTAGCCTCTGGCTTTTGCTCATCCTGCACACAGGTGCCCACAACCCAGAATAAGGAAGGCGGTGGGCCCGGACTGTTTCCTGCGACCCTCACCTGGCTCCTGTCTGACTTTGAGGCTACCTGCCTGGCCAACGTGCTGGCACAGCTCTCCTCACAGAGACACTGGCATCCCACCTACCAGAAAGAACATTCTCTGCTGCAGGCCCTTCTTGGTGAGCTTGTGAAGGCAGCCCTCGCGGATGAACTCCTGCAAGACAGGACGAGGTCACCATTTGTGCTTCTCTGAGCCCGTCCAGGTGAGGCCCGTGCTCAGCGGCGCCCTCCTGCCCAGACGCCCAAGGACCCCCTGTGCCTTTGTACTTTCCTCCCTCTTGTCTGCTCCTTTGGTCACCCGGTTCCTGTCCAGGTGCCAGTTAACTCAGTCCCCAAACTGTCTGCTGAGCACCTGCTGCTGCGTCTCACCTCAGGCCGGCTACGCTGGGGGTCACCATGTAAAGCAAAGGGTACTGTTCTTATTGAAGAGAAGCTTTGGAAGGTTCAGCCATGGAGATAACATCTGAGCTCAACTTTGGGAAAAACTGGGCAGGAGCAGCTTGAGAATGGGAGGGAGGAGGATGAGCACACCTGGCCCCCAGCAAGCATTGGCGGCTGATTCATGTTAGCGGCCGCACTGCCTTTGGACAAAGGATCCCTAGTATTCAAAGGCTTCACAGCCGAAGTGGGGCTGACACTGCTGGAGGACTGTCCATGCTGCGTCCCGGGCAGTCCTTCGTGGAAAGAAGAGGGCCGGGCCCATGAAGGAAAAGGAGACAGGACTTTGCCCCTCCCTCCAGAGCCTGAATGCGTCTCCAGGACGGGGGCGGGGCTGGGGGGGACCACATCCTGTGCTTCCCCATCCATGCTGGAGCACCAGGCCCCGCACCTCTGCCTCTGACGACACAGATATCAAACAGGCCCCAACAACATGCGCTGAGGGCAGAAAGCGAGTGTCCTGGCAACCCACAGACTTCCGGTTTGGACAATTTCTGGAGATCTTTTATTGTCTGTTATTCCTTTCAGACAAGTAGGTGCATGAGCTTCGTTCCCTGAGCACATGTGTGAGGACCCTGTCACAGCAGCCCTCAAAGGACCTGTGTGAAGCACAAACAGGAATCCTGGACAGATTCGGTCACAGCAAGATGAGAACCAGCCCAAACCGAGCTGGCAGTCCTAGACCAGGAGGTGTGCACAGCTGGGATGGGCCACCTGTTAAGCTCTGGCCCTCACTCCAAACCCGGAGCCGGTGCTGCCCCCACAGGCGACAGGCCCCCGAGGCTGCAGCAGTGCGTCACCCTTGCAGAGCCAGCTTCACTGGCCCTCAGAGGCCCAGGGACCCCAAGCAGCAGCCCCAGGCCCACGGGTGTCTTCCCCACTGGGTTCAGCACCCTCCCCAGCTCTTATGGGACCTGCTCCACAGTCTGCCCCTTGATACTTCACGGTTTTCTTATCTTTCACCTTGTCGCCCACTTTCTTACCTGGTTGACAAGCCTTGCTCTGAACTGCCTCTGCTGAAACACTTGCTGTGGGTTGTTTCTGACTGATACACACATGTAACTCAGGGAGACCAGGAACCCTGGGTATGAAGACGAGGCTTTGGAGCTCTGACTAATAAAAACCATTACAGCCCAGCAGCTACTTCATGCAAGGCACTGGCCGAGCAGCTGACTGATATCGGTCCCCTTGCCATCACCCGGGACCCTCCATCTCAGAGAGGTGGGGCCCAGGCCGCACGGCTGGGGAGAGCTTGAATTCCAGCCTTGCCTCCAGAGCCCACCTGGTCCATGCTCTGTGGGGCTACTTGTTTTTGTTTTTTCGTCCCTTCAGTGACAGTTCCCTGGGCCACACCTATAAGTCACTGCATGGGGCGCTGGGGAAGCCACCATGTGTAACAAGGGTCCTGCCGACCTCCAGGAGCTTACAGCCAGCAGCACCACCGGAGCGATGAAGACAAAGGGAGACATGAAGCGGAGCCGTCTGGCAGGCCCTCCGGACGTTTCAGTCCTAGATCGTTTCTTTGAGCTCATGGTCCCGCGCTCGGCAAGTTCTACCAGGCTCACACAGAAACATAATTTACACATCCATACTCCATGACATGTATGTTAGTGTTGAGACAGGAAACATCCCCTTAAAACACTTTCCTTATGTGGACAGTACTGAGTTCAAAGCAAAAAGCATTAGTGATAGAAAGTAAGCAGCCCAGCAGATATGTATGGACACATGGGGCAGAGTTGGGAGTTCAGAAATAAATCCACACCTCTACGGCCCATTGGGTTTTGACCAGGGTGTGAAGACATTTGAACAAATGGTGCCGGGACAACTGGACATCAGCATGGAAAAGGATCAAGTTGGGCCCCTACCTCACACCATCTACAAAAATGAACTCAAAATGGATCAACTCTAAATGTAAGAGCTAAACCATATGAAACTTTTAGAAGAAAACACAGGGATAAACCTTCACACTTTGAATTAGGCAATGGGTTCTTAGCTATGACACCAAAAGCACAAGCAACCAAAGAAAAAATAGATAAACTGGACTTTATCAAAATGAAAACCTTTCATTTTGTAAATGACACTATCAAGAAAGTGAAAAGACAGCCCACCCTACAGGAGAACATTTGAAAATAGTACTCTGGTGAGGGTCTGGTATCCACAATGGATAACGAATCTCACAACTCAAAGGAAAAAGACAGAAACCCAATTAAGAGATAAGCAGAGGGTCTGAATGGGACATTTCTCCAAAGAAGGCAAACAAATGGCCAATAAACACATAAAGATGCTTGACATTCGCCATCAGGGACATGCCAACCACCAGATGGTGAGAATCAAGAAGAGAGGGATAGGGAGAAATCCAAACCCCCAACACTCCAGACGGGAATGTAAAATAGCGCACTTTGGAAAATTCTGGTAACTCCTAAAATGTTAAGCATAGAATTACCCCATGACCCAGGAACCCTTGTCCTAGGGTACCCAGAGTTGAAAACACATGTCCACACAAGGATTTGTACAAGTGTTCTCGCCGCACTAGTCACAAAAGCCAGAAAGTGAAAACCACCCTGCGTCCATCAGCAGACGACTGTGTCCAGAGAATGGGGTCCTCCTCAGGCACAAAAAGGAGTGAAGCACTGAAACATGCCTCATGAACGAACCTGGGAAAGATGCTGAGTGAACGATGATGCCAGTCACAAAGGCCACGTACTATAAGACTGCGTTTAGGAGAAATTTCCAGAACAGGTAAATCCACAGACAAAGCAGGGACGGAAAGGGGCATGGAGTGACTGCTAACAGGTATGGGGGTTCTTTTGGTGATGAGAATGTTCTGGAATTAGATAGTGGTGATGGGTGCACAACCTTGTGTTATACTATGAACCACTGAATTGCACTCTTTGAAAGGGTGAGTTCTGTGGTACATGAATTATCTCAATCAAAAACCAAGAAGTAAGCAGCTTGAAAACTTTCTCAAATAATTACTCACCCTGCCCGGAGCGATGAGGTTCTCTATGCCGACCAAGTCCCGCTGCAGCTCTGTCAGCTTCTGGAGGTTCTCCAGCCGGACGAGGCTGTGTTGGAGCGTGGAGGTCACCTCCGTGATGACTTTGAGGGCATCTGTGTGAAGAGACCTCTCAGTATAGGCACCCAGGCGGGTGGGTCACGGGCGGCACAGAAAAAAGCTCCCCCCTACCTCTTTGTGACAGGAAGTGGCATTTTAAAAAGGCACTTTTAATTCAAGGAACATTCTACCCAGACTCCTCACAGGACTGCCATCCATGGTTTTTGACTGCCAGGCACAGCAAGTGCAGGTCCCTGCACATGACCCGAAACTTGGACGTGTTCACCCTGCACTGCTGACTAGTTAACACACAGGTGTGGAAAAAGAACTGTCCTTGTAAATAACCATTTAATATTATGGGCAAAACAGTATTTGTTCTTGAGGAAAAATCATTTCCTACAGCTTCAAGTCTAATCATTTGCACCCTTAAAGCACTGTAATTTTCTCCTTGAATGGCGGAGCAGATGCTAATTTTACAGTCCAAGCAAAGTTATGTAAATTTGGAATCAGGAAGTGTACAGACGAAACACAAAATCAGACATGGAGAGTGGTCCTCAGAGCACGGGCCAGGCCACACCGGGAACAGCTGCTGGGCCAGACCTGGTCCCGCCCCGGGATGCAGTGACCACATCTCCTTTGTCTCCTTGTTGCAGCCACTCCTGGGGACCCTGGATCTTCCCATCAGGACTCCGGCTGACTGCCTGGCTACAGTGCCTTGTGGTCCCATGAACCACAGCAGATGTCCACTCCCGGGCTCCGCCTGCCTCTCAGCTCTAACCCAAAAGTCTGCTAGAGCGAGGTTGTGTGACCACTGGCTCATTTCCTCTTCAGGGGAGGGGACAGCACCTGCCCCACAGGTCTGATAAAGTCCTATCAGGGAGCACATGGGGAGATGAGTTATTCCTTCATAACTGACACGTTCTAAGAGCCTTGGTGCTGCCACCACAGGTACTGACACCTGGAGTCGGCTCCAGGCAGACTCCTGAGCTCCAGCCCGTCACCTGGCCTCGTCACCCCTCAGGCCCAGCTCAAGTCTTAGTGACACATTGTTGGCAGAGACTCTCTTCACTCTGCTTGTTCACTGCAGGCTGCCTGGCCCCATGTGTCCGCCCTGGATGGCACCTTGCCCTCAGATGCCGTGTTTGCATGGAGTGCAGGGCTGGAAGGTTTCGCTGCCACATGGGTTCCGCATTGCACTTGGGCTGGCCCTGGAAGCTGCCAGAAGCTGGGGATGCACTTCAGGCCTGATGCAGGGTTGCTGTCAAGGGTGCCACCTGTGCCTGGGCTTCCACAGAATCAGTGTGATGCTGATAAACCGTCCACACACACTTAGCACACACTTATTTGAATGAAGGACAAAATTAAGATACAAGGCCACTTTCTCTAAGCCCCAACCTAAAGGTACCCCATTGTTTCAATAGGTTCAAGCTCAAGCTCTTGGGAAGATCAAAATGGCTGGTAACATCTGCACCCCAAGGGGCCTTCCTCTGAGGGGCGTGGGGGAGGGCATCGTGTTGGGAAGGGGCTCCGACCACCGGACCACCGTGGTCAGCTGAGCTCCAACAGCAGGATTCTCCTAGCCTTCCAGAGACGCTGGGGGCTGGAGCAAACCCGTCCAGTTGCCAGTGAGCGACACCATGTTGTGTTAACAATTCACAAGGCACTTTCCGAAATGCAGCGTCCTGTGGCTTTGGCATCAGCCCATGCGATGGGTTTTACTGATGAGGAACATGATGGTGGTGAGCGCCCGGCATGACCTTCCCTGATGACCTGGGAGGGGCCACACCTCCTCCCAGCACTGCCCGCCCACAGTTGACCATGGGGAGAAGGCTGACCTTGGGGAGCATTTTAAATGGGCTGCATTTATTTATTTTCTTGAAAATGCTTGGAAATGTTTTTGACAATTTTGTTTTTTCCTTTTTAGCAAACACGAAACACTTGCTTTTAGAATGAAGAAGAGAGTTGTCAATATTGTATGATTCATTTTGTTTCTTGTATATTAGAAAAGTGTCTTATTTATACCCACTCACGACTATGGGAGACCAGTTAGAAGGAAATGCTAGTCTTTCATCTTATACTTTCAATGACAATAGCAAGTTTACTTGTAAAAACCTTCTGACAGACTCCTGTCCTGCAGTAACTTACATTACAATTAGAAGTCACATTTGTAAGTTGAAAGGTCAGGGTTTATTCCTTTGTCCTTTAAAAACACATACACAAAGGACAAAGTCCATCTATGGCAGAAACCTTCAACAGGCCCCCCTGGCCCAAATGTTTGCATTTTGGAGCCAAGATTTCCAGGACAGACATGTCCCCAGGCAGCAAGTCACTCTGGGGGTACACTTCACCCTGCAGTGCACTTGTGGGGGCTCTGCCCTTGTCACAGCACCCACTCCCTGTGACCAGTCCTTCCCTCTGTCTTGCCCCAGGGTGGTGGGGCTGAAAGACCAGGACCTCTCCCCTCCACCAGCCCGGGGGTGGCGGCCAGGCCTGCCCACTGCATACTCGGATCTCTGGGGTGGAGCCAGCGCCCCCTGCACCCCCAGGTACGGGAGCCAAAGCCTTCAGGCTTGCCAAAGGGGCTCCTGAGCACACAGCCATGGCAGCCGTAGCAGGGTGGGGCCTGGTGCCCGTACTCACCATGGCAGTCGGCGTAGTCACGGTGCCCGGGAGCATAGTGCCCACACAGCCGGCTCAGCAGCAGGCGGTACTGCACCAGCCGCTGGACGGGCTTCAGCAAGAACGTGTTGAGAGGCAGGTAGCAGACTTTCTGGAGCTCGAACTCTCTGTACACTGTCTCCAGCTTCTTAAAGCGTTTGGTTGCCTTTTCCAGTTCTGTCAGGACCTCATCGTGCCTTTGGAAGTAGCTGGTAAACTGCTGTTGAGGCATGAAAGGGGGGCCTTGAGGTTCAGAGACCTGGGCGAGGGTCCAGTTGGCACGCAGCCTGTCTGTCTAGATGGCATTCCCAGTGTGGGTGTAAATTACTAGCTGGACATTCCAACGGGCAGAACAGAGAAAAATGGCCCAGTGCGTGTCAGCTGGGGCTTTCCAGCCTCCATGGAGTTTGTCCTGCCTCACCTGAGACGCCACCCCAACCAAACTTCATTGCAGACAGGAGGGCGGGGGCTTGGCCACAGCCACTCAGCAGCACTCACTGCTGACTGGCTGCACGTCTCATGCGGTGAATGGACAAAGGGCTTTCTCTCCACTTTACAGATGAACAACTGAGGCTGAGCAGGTTGTAAGGCACCTCATGTGACACAAACAGGAGCTCTGGGCGGGAGTTCAACAAACTGCGCCCTTGCTCTGCCCTCAGGACCTGGAGGCGGCTGCTCTCACCCCGACTCCAGAGTGGAGGAAAGCATTTGTCGACCCAGGTATACTGACGTTTTACTCCTGACAGCACAAAGTGCACACATGGATTTGGAGTGTTACTCATATTAGACTCAGCTAGTCCCTATCTTCTAGAAGGTTTCTAATATTAAATCAGTTTGTTCTAGTGAACATTGCAGATGACTTACGTGGTATGATAAGCTCAATCAAACAGATGTGTGTCTATTTTGATTTGAAATTTGTGTAGGTGCTTTTGGGACAGGTAGAACTTACTAAATAACCACCTGGCTCTAAAAACCAAAGAAGTGTCAGGGTAAAAAGTGGGGCTCCGAGCAGGATGGAGCTCTTCTGGCGGGGCTCTCTGAAGACAGAAGTAAGCGATCGTGCAGCTCCCTCGGGTTTCTGGGTATGCAGTGGGGTCTGGAAGACGGTCAGAAATGTGGCTGGATTGGGTCAAAGGGGGGACAGGCCTGAAATGGAGGTGGTAGCCAGCCTAGCGAATGGGCACAACAGCGAAGGCTTGGGGACTTGGAGTGATGCAAGCAGGTGGGGGACTGAGGTGGGAGGGACTCCAGGTTGATGGCCGGATGCCGCAGAGCTGCCAGGATAGACGTGGGGGCGGGACAGGCCCATCCCGGGTCTGTTTCACAAGACTAAGACCCCTCCACAGTGAAAGCACAGCCTGCTGATTCCAACTCCTGTGATACTGGTCCTGACGAGGAGACAGCTCACCTTCCCCACATGATGACCCGGGCTCCCTAGGGTTACCCCTTTTGTACTTTCCCTGGCACATTTCCTTTATGGAACCCTAATGCCTCCGAGGAAAAAAACTGAACTATGAGCCCAGGAGGAGAGTGGAAACCACCCCCAACGGCAGCCCTGACAGGCTCCACGCAGTCCTCTGCAGAATGCTGAGCTCAGCCACAGCAGCAACGGCACGTGGGCCAGGGGCTCGTGAGCCACTGTGAATCACAGTACAGATTTCAGGGAGCCAACCCTCAGCATACTCTTCCTCTCCGACGCTGCTCTGAGGATCGTACTTTCCTGACGAGAAATCTGCTCTGAAGGGACTCCTGAGCTGGAGGTAATGCCATCTTGAAATGTATTCCGTTCTTAGGAGAATGCTGCCCTGAAGGCAACGTTCCTGCAAAGGGGGTGGTGTCCTGGGAGGAACACTGTTGTGCAGGGAACACTGTCCCGAGGGGAAAGCTGCTGTGAGACGGGTGCTGTCCTGAAGGCAACTTAGCTGAGGAGAAGACTGTCCTCCTAGAACATTGTATTGTCAGAAACATTGGCCTGTGGGGAATGCAGCTGTGAGGGGAACACTGTTCTAAGGAGAAGAGTGTCCTGAGGGAAAACTTCCCTGAGGAGAACACTGTCCTGAGGGGTCACTGTCCTGAGGGGTCACTGTCCTGAGGGGGACACTGTCCTGAGGGGGACACTGTCCTGAGGGGGACACTGTCCTGAGGGGTCACTGTCCTGAGGGGGACACTGTCCTGAGGGGGACACTGTCCTGAGGGGTCACTGTCCTGAGGGGTCACTGTCCTGAGGGGGACACTGTCCTGAGGGGGACACTGTCCTGAGGGGGACACTGTCCTGAGGGGTCACTGTCCTGAGGGGGACACTGTCCTGAGGGGGACACTGTCCTGAGGGGTCACTGTCCTGAGGGGTCACTGTCCTGAGGGGGACACTGTCCTGAGGGGTCACTGTCCTGAGGGGTCACTGTCCTGAGGGGGACACTGTCCTGAGGGGTCACTGTCCTGAGGGGTCACTGTCCTGAGGGGGACACTGTCCTGAGGGGTCACTGTCCTGAGGGGTCACTGTCCTGAGGGGGACACTGTCCTGAGGGGGACACTGTCCTGAGGGGTCACTGTCCTGAGGGGTCACTGTCCTGAGGGGGACACTGTCCTGAGGGGGACACTGTCCTGAGGGGTCACTGTCCTGAGGGGGACACTGTCCTGAGGGGTCACTGTCCTGAGGGGTCACTGTCCTGAGGGGGACACTGTCCTGAGGGGTCACTGTCCTGAGGGGTCACTGTCCTGAGGGGGACACTGTCCTGAGGGGTCACTGTCCTGAGGGGGACACTGTCCTGAGGGGGACACTGTCCTGAGGGGTCACTGTCCTGAGGGGTCACTGTCCTGAGGGGGACACTGTCCTGAGGGGGACACTGTCCTGAGGGGTCACTGTCCTGAGGGGTCACTGTCCTGAGGGGGACACTGTCCTGAGGGGTCACTGTCCTGAGGGGTCACTGTCCTGAGGGGGACACTGTCCTGAGGGGTCACTGTCCTGAGGGGACACTGTCCTGAGGGGGACACTGTCCTGAGGGGTCACTGTCCTGAGGGGGACACTGTCCTGAGGGGGACACTGTCCTGAGGGGTCACTGTCCTGAGGGGGACACTGTCCTGAGGGGTCACTGTCCTGAGGGGTCACTGTCCTGAGGGGGACACTGTCCTGAGGGGTCACTGTCCTGAGGGGTCACTGTCCTGAGGGGGACACTGTCCTGAGGGGTCACTGTCCTGAGGGGTCACTGTCCTGAGGGGGACACTGTCCTGAGGGGTCACTGTCCTGAGGGGTCACTGTCCTGAGGGGGACACTGTCCTGAGGGGGACACTGTCCTGAGGGGTCACTGTCCTGAGGGGTCACTGTCCTGAGGGGGACACTGTCCTGAGGGGTCACTGTCCTGAGGGGTCACTGTCCTGAGGGGGACACTGTCCTGAGGGGTCACTGTCCTGAGGGGTCACTGTCCTGAGGGGGACACTGTCCTGAGGGGTCACTGTCCTGAGGGGTCACTGTCCTGAGGGGGACACTGTCCTGAGGGGGACACTGTCCTGAGGGGTCACTGTCCTGAGGGGTCACTGTCCTGAGGGGGACACTGTCCTGAGGGGTCACTGTCCTGAGGGGTCACTGTCCTGAGGGGGACACTGTCCTGAGGGGGACACTGTCCTGAGGGGGACACTGTCCTGAGGGGTCACTGTCCTGAGGGGGACACTGTCCTGAGGGGTCACTGTCCTGAGGGGTCACTGTCCTGAGGGGGACACTGTCCTGAGGGGGACACTGTCCTGAGGGGTCACTGTCCTGAGGGGTCACTGTCCTGAGGGGGACACTGTCCTGAGGGGTCACTGTCCTGAGGGGTCACTGTCCTGAGGGGGACACTGTCCTGAGGGGGACACTGTCCTGAGGGGTCACTGTCCTGAGGGGTCACTGTCCTGAGGGGGACACTGTCCTGAGGGGTCACTGTCCTGAGGGGTCACTGTCCTGAGGGGGACACTGTCCTGAGGGGTCACTGTCCTGAGGGGTCACTGTCCTGAGGGGGACACTGTCCTGAGGGGTCACTGTCCTGAGGGGTCACTGTCCTGAGGGGGACACTGTCCTGAGGGGGACACTGTCCTGAGGGGTCACTGTCCTGAGGGGTCACTGTCCTGAGGGGGACACTGTCCTGAGGGGTCACTGTCCTGAGGGGTCACTGTCCTGAGGGGGACACTGTCCTGAGGGGTCACTGTCCTGAGGGGTCACTGTCCTGAGGGGGACACTGTCCTGAGGGGTCACTGTCCTGAGGGGTCACTGTCCTGAGGGGGACACTGTCCTGAGGGGTCACTGTCCTGAGGGGTCACTGTCCTGAGGGGGACACTGTCCTGAGGTGAATGCTGTCATGTGGGAAACACTGTCCTGAAGGGAACGCAGCTCTGAGGCGCGCACTGTCCTTGGTGGAATGCCGTCCGGAGGGGATGCTGTTCTGTCAGGAACGTTGTCCTACGGGGAACGCTACCCTGAAGAGTCACAATCCTCTGGGTATGTTGGTTTCAAACCTTCACTTGCGCACAAACCCAAACTACCTTTAAGTGATGCATGTTCCTGAGTAGGACGTCCCCGATCCGCTGGTGACTGCCTGCGGCATGGGTACTGGAAGGTCCTTCCCTGAGTAGAGATGCAAAAATACGGTCAAAAACGTATGTAGGCTTATGAGACTCACTTCGGTTGATGTAGTGTGACCAGCTTCAGTCATAGCCAGAAAGGCAATGAGGTGCTTCAAGGGGAAGCCGGTACTTGACAAACAATTGTTACAGTTTTGGACATTCTTGAAAGATGGTAATCAGGCAGAAACAGGATCATCTACTTGTAACTTCCTTTTTTACTTTTCTGGCATAGGATGAATTAAAAGCGACTGTTACAGGCTTACTCCTCCCCACAAGTGTTAAAAATAGACTTCAATGAACTAGTGGTTCTTGTGCGTTAGTTTCTGAAGCCAGGAAATTCCAGAAAGCAGTGATGGTGATGAGGGTGGCACTGCCCATGTAGGGACCCAGAGCGTGCGGGCTGCCCACACTGGGGTCCAGCGCCTGTGTGTGCAGGGTGTTACCAGAGTGCCAGCCGCTGCTCCACCTCACGTAGGAAGCCTCTGTGGAACTCGTAGATGGGGTCTATGTTGGAGAAGAGCAGGGTCATCAGGTCTGCAGGCATGGCGTCCTCCTTGACCACTGCACTGCGGAACCACTGCGGGAAGAGTTCAGGGTGACTGCAGGAGCTCACCCCTGAGGGTCTATGGCCATAGGACACGGAGCACTGACCCCAGAGTCCTGCGAGGACAGTTCAAATCAGTGCTACAGCTGTCCTCTTGGCTGACCACCAAATTTTCACAATATAAGCAAACAATTCTGGATGAAAAGCTTCAAATGGATACATTCCCAGTTTTACAAAGAATTGGACCCTACATGCTGACCTGTATTAGACATGTTTTTAAGGCAAATATATTTCACCGAACATGTACACTTAGATCTTATGATGGCCAAGAGCTATTTTTCACGAGGGCTCTTTTGTCTCTGGGTTAGATTTGAGAAGCGTTAAGAAAATCAAAGTAATAAGGACTTGGGTTCCATACCACGGTGATAACTTCTAAATCCTTCAGGTATGTCCGTTCAGTAGCGAGAATCTCCTTTGCTATGAAATAGGCCTCGTCTGCTCCCACACACTGCAAGAAGCACAAGACAGTGTGAGCACGTGTCGGTTGGCCATGTCACCCACGTTCCTAACACTTGCTCTCTTCTGCTCCAGTTAACATGTCACGCAGTTGTCATCCATAATTCCTGAAGGGGTTTTTCTGAGTAAAAACATAAGGCAGTGTGGTAGCTCCCTCACACGTTTTCTCATTTATGTTATTCCTTTTGCGAAAAGAATGGCTGTTCAAACATTGACTCGTATTGAAGTGTATGACTGGTTCTGTGCAGATCCCACTGCCAGAGGCACGGCTGGTTAACACACAGATCCATGAGTATGTGTGTACGTATGTGCGCACAAACCAGTAAGGCCAACTCACAAAGTCATCACAATGCCGCCGGACAGTGCAGCTTCTAACTGTGCCCCATGTTCCAGCACTAGGTGGCTGACACACTGGGTAGGAGTGCAGGGCCAGAGATAGCCCAGCCCTGGAGCTCTGCCTGATGTGCAGATGCTGGCAGGCAAGTCAGTGATGACGATGAGGCACCTTCAGGAGCAGGAAAGCCCCGCTAGCCCAGCTTCAGCCTCCTGCAAAGCACAGGCCCACACTCAGGCCAGGCCAGGGGCCACATCTTGTCTCCGGAGTTCCCCTGCCCACCCTGAGGCTCAGCCTGACTGAGCTCCGCTGGATGGCCCCTTCTCCATCTCCCCTAGCCTGAAGACACTGGACCTGCTCCTTCCCTGCACGCTTGCCCTGTTGCTCCTCCACCAGGCAGAGGACTTTAGAGACCGACCGTCCCCATGGCTGCCATGGCTGCCATGCAAACAACCCCAACAGGCACCTAGGACGTGCCCAGGAACGGAGGTCCCTGTCCTGGAGCTGATAGCTTTCTAAGAGGAAACAGCAAGAAGCAATGCACAGGCTAACAGGGAAGTTAGCCACCACAGCAGAGAAGTGGGGTGGACACAAAGCTGGGGGGGCAGGTGGGCAGCAGTCTCTAGCAGAGTGCCAGGCTGCCTCCAGGAGAGGATGGGGCTGGTGGCTAGTGGGGCTAGGAGGTCACGGATGAGGGGGAGGGTAGGAGGTGAGCAAGCTGGTTCCTGATCTGGAAGGTAGGCGTCTTTGGGGTGGTGGCTGGGACCCCAGGATGAGCCTGGCTGCTGCACTGAGAGCACGTTGGGAGGGGCTGGCTGAGGCTCACCAGGAGGCCTCTTCCCACTCAGGCTGTGCAGTAGGGGAGGGGAGTGGCATGATGAGGGGTGGGACCCCGACACTCTGAGGGTCAAGTGTTTCTGTGGGTGGAGGTGTGGGAGATGGAGGAGGCCAGGATGACTGTGGTTTTGGGCCCAAGCCAAGGGGAAAAGCCACTGACCCCTGCAGGTGACAGGTGTGGGAGGAAACCTGCAGTGGTCAGGTTTGTACCTAGGAGTTCATGTGCTTTAGACTCCAGCCCGTGAGAAGCTGGGCGAGGTCTGCGGCTGAGAAAGGGGGGCTGACATTTGGCGGCCCACATCACCTTCCCTGTGCCCTCTGCCCACGGGATGGAGGTGGAGACAGAGGCCTGAGGGGTGGGGGCTGGCTGCAAAGCCTTGACCGTGGAGGGGGCACTGGGCTGGAAGCCAGGCCATGGCATGCCACCTCACACAACAGTTCAGGGGCTGCTCTCACTGCAGTGGCTTCAGGGGAACTCGGGTACCAGGAGGAGTGTCTGATGGAGGCCTCGGAAGTGCTGCACCCCACAGCTGAGGAACCTCACGTGTCTGCAGTGGCAGCCCTGGACAGAACATGCTGTCTTTGGCCCATTCGTGATGGAACAGTGGAGTGCTGAAGTCCTCACGATGACAGCTGCCCCATGTGACAGGCACCTGTGAGGCGGGGTGGTGGGGCACCACCCGGGGCCCAGCCCCATCTGGCCTGGCTTGCGTCTGGGGACCTCCACTCCCTGAGAACAGGAGGTTCCTGGCTTCCTCTCCCTGGGCCAACACAGTCCCCAGCTCATTTATTTAACTCCTCTTCCCCAAACATTCCCTGGGCCCTTTGTTCTTCCCTGTGTGCACCCACAAAGCCGCCTTGCTGACTGCCTTGACCACAATGTCACCCAGGCAGAGATGAGGGCCCCGAGGCCACGGGTGCCACTGTCTTTGGCCATCGCCAGCGCCTTGAGCTCCGTGCTCTCTACCTGACCTCTTGGTGCCTGCCTGCCTCACTCCCATCCCTGACAATTAACAGAAACCCGCAGGGGGATTGCCTCCACTTTCCTAAACCCACACGCCCCATGCATCCCCCTCTTCTGGCACCAACACTCCTGTCTGGACCCCGCCCACCTCCGGGACACTCCTCTAGGACCCACTCATCCGTCAGCCCGAATGCCCCCCTGACCGCCCCCAGACAAGACGGGTCCCCAGCAAACTCTTCCTTAGCACCAGACCTCCTCCCAGTCACTTGGCAGAGGGCTCCCCCAGGTCCTGCCTGTTCCCACCACATTTCCAGAATCCAGCCCAACACTTGGAACCCACGGGTGCCAGGAACTGTTACAAAGGTCCCTCATGAGTCCCAAAAAGTGATGGGAGGATCTCAGGGTGAGATTTCACTGGGGAGGCTTGCCCCCAACCCAGGGGTCAGGGGAGTGTGGGCACAATCCCCCCCACCCCTCCCCACCCTCAGGCCTCCCAGCCCGTAAGTTTGCAAACACAGGCCCACCAGCAGCAAGCCCTCCGCTTGGGGCGGTGCCCACCTTGTGCTTCGGCTCCTCATTGTCCATCTTGGCTCCGCCAGCATCGCTGAGGACAGGGCTCAGGAGTGGGGATGAGCCCTGCTCAGCCGGGCCCAGAGTCACCTGAAACGCAGGGCTCAGGCTCAGTGGGCTCTTCCGGGTGGAGGGAGAAGGCTGAGGACTGTCCATAGAAAAGCCTGGAATTGAACGGGGCAGGGGATGGAGCGAGAAATGAGAAAGGGCCATCATGCGGGCCAGATACCACATTTCTTTCCAGGAGTTAGCCAACCTTAGCCTGACACCACCACTAGGCACTTTCTGGAAACTGTAAATAAAGCTGCCATCACATGCAATTTTCAATGTGACATAAAGTGAAAATGAAAACAGGTTGATGGCTGATCAATCTGATTTCATAGACACCAACCACAGACATTTGGACCCCCAGGACTCTGTGGTTCTAGGGGTTTCCCTTTGTTCTAGAGAGGAGGCAACTGAGAAAATAAGCCTATGGAACAGGACCAGCAGGGAGGGGCACCCTCTGTGTAAGTGCTAGAGACGTGTCAAAATGATACTAATACAGCTGGAAAAATGTCTCTTTTAAGGTCATTTAATCGTTCATTAAAAAAACTGGATTATATAAAGTGACAACTCATTATACTGTTTTCTACTTCCTTGAATTTTTCATTAATAAAGGTTTTATTTTGGTTTTCTAAATTATACCACAAAAGTTATTAATACTTAATTTGTTTCCCTTCTTAAAACAATCTTTGCTTTTGACTAGACAGAAGCCAACATTTTGGCCGAGTTCTAAGGAGGCTAATGATGAGGTATATTCCATCATAAATTTTGTAACAAATAAATTTTCTTATCCATTCTTTTTTTTTTTAATTCTCAAAGGTTTATTTCTAATGTTTTCCTATGGGAAATCAGTAACTAGTAAATGCCATATTTTAAAGATACTGTTAAAGCAGTTTTCTGGGAGAAATTTAACGGCTGTTTTAAAGCTCTTTAACATAGAAAGTTCCCTTAAGTTTCCAAACATACAGTGTTTTAACACCCGAACTACCATTATTTCTAACTATGATTAAGTCAGTTCACAAAATGCTGGCATAGAAGTAACTCGATTTGAACCTGTGGTGCCTGCTCACTTCGCCTCCAATACCACACCAGAGGTTCCACATGCAGTTGAGTACAGAGGCTGGGTTATAAAACCAAAACTTGGTTCACGTAGCCTAAAACATGTAAGTGTGTGGGCAGGATGGTGTAGAGGAGTTTCTTGGACACCTGGCATGCCCATTTCCTGCTCCCTGGACGGGCATCAGCACTGAACTAGTCAGGCAGCCCTCCAACGCAGCCTGAGGGCTGGAGGGGGTCCCTATTTTCACATTGACAAATCTGGAGCTCGGGACCCCACACAGATGCTTCCGGAGCTGAACTACCAATGTTATGACGGCAGAGATTTCCTCTGGAATTCCTCACAACCAACAGCTTAAAACATGAGGAAACATTCATTCATATTAGAGAACCTGGACAAAATAAATTATTAATGACCAGTTTATCAGAATTTGCTTTTATTACATTTAAAATATGCTAAGCAACCTGAAAATAACACAATTCCTACATCGCCCCTCCCTCAGGCCTGCACCAGTCCTGGACACAGATTACTTCCCATGTGGAGAGTCCCAGAGGTGAACTTTTAGGGTTTGCCCTCCAAACCCTTTGTCCCTAAGAAGCCCAGAACTGCAGAATGTGATACCTTCACACACTGAAAATTCAGAAAAAAGTCTAGAAGTGACTAATAACTTGTCTATTTATTCTTCACAAGTGTATTGTTCCAGGTATGAGAGCCAAGGTGTTTTATACTCATCGGTTGTGAAAGTAAGTATAAAGCCACTGTTTTACTCCTGTGTCTTCCAGCACCCTACTCGGCACCTCCCTCGAAGATAAGCAGTCCCATAACAGTTACTCGTGGACAGTTTACCAGAAAGTTGCTGCAAAACTAGACTTTATTTTTAAATAGAAGGTGAAGATTGAGGTGATGGTGTGACCAGTGAAGGAAGCATCGTATGACGAGCTCTCTGATCTGTTGGCCAGGGCCGACAACAGGGCCAGCAAGTTAAGAATGCAACTCCCAGTAAACGGCGCCTTGGTGAGGCACTCGTGAGAGTGGAGAGGCTGCTCACTTGGGACGTTAAGTCATTACTTGATGTTATCACTGTAGATAGTAGTTCACAAAAATCGTCAAATCACAGGTTAGTGAATAGATTAAAAAGTACCACAAACTGCCATTAAACATTTGCTTTTATTAAATCTGTTAGTTATAACAAAATACTATGAATCATACCTACTTTCAATTCTGTAAACATAGATCCTACAAGATAAAGTCAACAAATCTGTGTGGAGGTATTTTTCAAGCAAGTGGCCCATTCGAGTGTGCACCCCACACCCCATGCTCGATCCTGTGTGGGCCAGTCTTTCTACTGTGTTTGTGAGTCACCAACACACACTCCACACCCAGAAAACAAGCATGGGGCCGTGGCTGTGCAGGCGTGCGGTCCCAGTGCTGCTGTCTGGACTGTGGGACAACGTGAAGGGTGCTAAGCTTACTGCTCCCCTGCCTTAGAAAGTCCTGTCCACGTTGATAATGCATGTTAGCAAACATGGATGAAAGGCAGGGTCTTAACGATTTTTAAAATGCCAAACATCAAGCTTTAGATATCACAAAATGTTTTGCCTTAACTAACATGGCAAAGAATTAATCTTAAATATCTATAAAAACAGACCCTGTGATTAAGACCCTCTACTGAAAAACAGCCAGAAAGAGTCACCGTTGTTGTGAGTTGCGAGTACTCACTACAGAACCCACAGAGACAGAGGGTACACGTCCATCCCACTCTAGTATCAACAATGACCAACTCCTTCACTTGTAGACAAGGAATTTTTAGAAATGCTTCAATTTCCAAAATTACGTTATTTGAAATTGACAGACACAAATGATAGTTGTTTTACTGAGCTCTGCATTTCTGCAGGAGTGGATGAAAACTGCCCACTCGTGTTCATACAGGCTCTGTTCTTAAAGGTGCAAGTTACACGGTTCCATCATCTTCCAAAAACACATAGAATTAATACTCTTGCAAACTGTCAGCAGTGAGCACCTCTGGCAGCTGATTTTTTTGTGGCATTCATTATTTCCAAAAACTCCTAAAAATTCATCTTATAATTTTTGAAACGTCATTTTAAAAAAGCACACTATTATACTTCGGTGCTTACCTGCACTTTACTCATCTAACCAGGGTATCACATTTAGAGGAAAGTTACGCTTCCTTTTATTTTACACCTTTAAAATCTCTTCTTCAGATCGCTACAATAAACAGTAAATTTTTGTCTAACAGTGGAGGAAGAATTAGCTGCAGTTTGGCAGATTCAAGGTTAATTTTGAAGGTTAACATGATAGCAGGAGGCGTAAGATCTAGAAATTCCTTTAGCTTGAACAATGGCTCATTAATCCCATAAAAAGAGGAAAAGGCTGAATTGTCCAAAAGAATTCAGGTAAATAAATAAGTGTGACTTCGATGAGCTGGTAGAGAACTATTTCTGGCTCCACTTTTGCACTAGACTGTCATGAGTCACTTTACCCAAAATCTGGCTCAAAAACAACAGTGGGAGGTAGAAAAATGGCTAGTAGTGAGGGGCCTTACTACCAGTTCATGTCTTACTGTGTGTTCCCTGCAGGTCACCTCCCTGCTCCTCTTCCCCATCCACAAAACAGCAGGTGGCAACCTGACAGGTGGCGTGGCCTTTCCATAGGGCCGAGGCCTACACAAGGCAACACCCAGGAAGCTTGGAGCGGGTGCCTGGCACACAGGGCCCCCACGGTACACATGGCTGTGGTGTCTCGAAGTTCAGAGGGTGACATCAACACACACAGTACTCCCAAGAAACATTTTTCAGAGTTTTTTCTTTTGTTTTGTTCTAAATAATCAAGACTGTTTCCTTGTTAATAAAAATAGGTGCCCCAACATACGATACAGTGACACTTTGGGCCATTTGTCTAGGTTGCGGTCTCCTCTGTGTATGTGCACGGCGGTCTAGGGAGCCCTGCATCTTTGTTCTAATAAATGACACATTTTGTGTAAAACTTTGAGAAGCTGTGACTTACGGATCCTCTGAACTATTGGAGTGATGATGGCAAGGTCCCCCAAACCAATTATTCAAAACTACGAAGTCTGTAAGTGACATTCATTAGGAAAGAAATGCCCTCTGAAGGCCGTACAATTCTTACCCTAACATAACAGGTCAACCTATGGGTCTAAGGAGAAGTGCTTTGGAACAGTCTATTGAAATCTGGATTTTTTACTGAGGTGCCTCCTTGAGGATCTGCTCACTTGTCAACACTTCACCCCTGAGTGTGACCACTGGGGACCACTGGGCAGGCCTGATGTGGGAAGGAACTGACCGCCCACTCAGGGTTCTGGGGAGTTTGTGCTGACAGGTGGAAGGCCACTGCCACTGGTGCTGCTCTAGTGTGTGACAGAGCAGAGATGCCTTCCGCCCCCAGCCACACTGGGTGCCAGGTGCCCCGAAACCTAGGGAGGAGACCAGTACCCACCACCCAAGTGTCTGTGCTGCTCTGAGGAGCCTGTTCTCACCAGGTTCGCGGAGGCTGCTGCCCAGGAGGCGGGGGCAGCACCCACCTCTGATCGATGACTGGAGTGGGGCTGGGGACATGCAGATGGCTCTGTGGCGGCAGCAAAAATGTGCACTGGCCGAGTGGGAAACTCAGGTTCAGAGCTGGAGTAAGACTCGTCCAGAATCTGAGCAGCGGCTGTACTCTGGGTCCTGGATTTTACTGGTGGTTCTGGCCGATGGGGAAAAAGGGCAACGATGTTCTCATTTCAGAATTAAGAAGCCAACAGCATGTGTCCTGTGCACAGGACAAGCTCAGGGACCAGGCGGTTCATCCCAACGTCGTGAACAGCGCAACCCCGGCCAGCGGTGCCTCAGGTGCGCGCGCGGCCCACAGCAGGCGCGCTAGCCCCACCTGTGCATGCTGGCCCGAGCAGAAAGCACTGGATGAGAGCCAAGCAAGGCGCTGAGAAACGCAAGGCGCTGGTCCCCCACCCCTTGCTGGCCTTCAAGGGACGTCACCATCCACGTCCGAAATAGACAATCGCATCATGGTGCCTGTTTGTTGCTCAGAAGCCTATGAAGCAGGAGGCAACAAGGAGGATGTGAAAAATATGGAGCTGTTTCAGGATTCATTTAACGTGCAAAATAGTCTTTAATCGTGTAAATGAAAACTGTAAGCAAGTAGAGGGAAAGAAAGCTAAAAAGCCCATTTAAAAACTCATAGCAAATATTTCCTTATTTTATTGAATAAACAATTAAAAAGTTCTGAATTAGTACATATCTGCAAATTTATAAATGGCAAATTTCAATGGAAAACAAGCTTTATAAGTACCACAAACCAGGCAACATAATGTCTCTAAAGAATGAACAAGTTCAAATGCATAATGAAATGCCAGTTCCCTTTCTCTTCATTTCCCAGGGGAATGTAGATGCTTTCATGCAAAAGATAGCACCTAGGGACACGGCAGGCATGGCTACTATGTGACGAGAGGGGCCGACAGTGGCCAGCGCACTGCAGCTAGCTGTGACAAACTCTGTATCTTCAGGACAAGGGCCAAGTAAAACCCCAGCTGAGTAAGACTCCACGGCCTTGAGAAGACACTAAAATCCTCAATTGTAAGTGCCTGGGTGGATATTAACATTTTCGTCTGTGAATTAACTGTTCCAACAATGGCTTTCTTTGTTTAAGTCCCATGAACCAGGAAGGGATAACCGTTCTGTGAAGACTTAGACTTGGCATCAAATGTCACACACATAACACACAGGGACAGAGCTCGTGTACTACGCGTGTGTACATGTTGACAACCCCTGCATGCGTGACGCTTACAGCTACTCGTTCAGGGCAGCAGACAGTGGAGGAATCAGAATATTCTTGTACCCTGAAGCAATTAAGAAAGACTTTGCAAAATGACAACAATGGGAATGACATAACCAACAGGTTTTTTAAAGTTTTTCATGCTGAACTGTTTTTGGTGCACTATTTTTATTGCCCACCTTTTATCATCACTACTACTTTCAAATTGTGTGTTCAGTAGAAAAGGGTCCCCTAATCTAATTCCACACTTGGAGAATTCCTTTGTAATACAAAAAAAGGCCAAATGATTAAAAGAGTTATATAGCACACACCATTACCTATTTTAGTGTCAGTCTTAGTGACATGAAACTGTACTGTTGTTAGGCTTAATATTCATATACTGGCTTATGTACAGTACCTGCACTTGGAAACTTAAATATAAAAAACAGACTTGATAACTAACAAAAATAAACATTGGCCCCAAATCAGGGTGTTTCGTTAGAGGCGGACTTAAGGGGAACAAGAAGCTCTGCCTGCTGGGGGCCCTGCAGGGTGGGGACGGCTGCAGGACTGCTGTCAGCTGCCACACCCAGACGGCCCTGGGTCTCACTAATAGATCAACAGAATAAGAGAGAAAACTGTCAACACTTAGCAGGCACTTTTCAACTCCACACTCTCAGCAAATTGGCTGCCAATGTAAGAAGTGTGGTTACAAGTCTTGTGTTTCATTCAAGTTTGCACAACTGTCCTATAATCAGGTATATGCTCCCCCCGTACCCCCAGGTGGTGTCACTGCATAACACAAGTGCTTTCAGCATCAGTAGCCATCAGCGAACGGAAGAAAGGCCGAAGGCTGGCTCAGAGCCCAGAGGCCTCGATCTGAACTGTTCTGGATATTTGAACATGTACTATAAACCATCTCTCCTAAGAGAAAGTGGAACAATGTCAGTAGAGATGTGGAGAGGCAATGTGGTCCTTTGGGCTCACTTTCCCCTGGTTTCTAAAAAATTCCCTCTGGGTGGAGGGTTACAACCCACTCAAAAGTGAAAGGGGGGAGCCCTGAGCAGTAACTCCAAAAAAAGCCACAACTGATTTTTAAAGAAATGATTTCACTATAAAGGAAAAAGTATAAATTGAAAAATATCATGAGCATCCTGGGAAAGTAGAACTTAAAAAATTTCCCCAGATCTCGCCAAAAGTTAAACCTGAGTCTGAAAAGAACACCTTCACCAACAGTGTCCACAGCGTCTGGGGCGCTGGGCTCGCCCTAGAGTTGCGCTGTCACACGCGGAGGGGCCAGCCACGGGGGCTGTGGGAATGTGGCCGCTGTGAATGAGGGGCGAGCGGTCAGTGCGGTGCCAGGTCCAGCCTCCAGAAGTGCAGAGGCTGGGGGGCGGCGAGACCGTGGGACCCGAGGCAGACCACTGGCTTCTTCTACAAGTCATGGCATGAGAGGGGTCTTCTAAATGAGAGGGGACCTAAGAGCTCTCACCACATGCAGCAAGCGGATGGTGTCTGGATCCCCACTTGAACAAAGCAAGCGGTAAAGGCACTTCGACAACTGGGTGAATTTACGTACATCCTGGTTATTAGGAGGGATTACTGAGGGATTACTGATTCGTGCGATGCTGTCTGCAGGAGTTATGCAAGAAGGTGTCCTTATGTGTTGATACATGCAGAAATTCTGAGGAAAGTGGTCAGCATGTCAGGGACGTACTTTAAAATCCTACAGTGAAATCAGTCAGACAGAAAAAGTCGAGAACCATATGATGTCACTCATGCGGGATATAAAACTGAAGGCAACAAAGGAACAAGACAAGCAAACAAAAAAATAAAAACTCACAGACACAGACAACAGTTTAGTGGTTACCAGAGGGTAAGGGGGGAGGGGGGTAGTAGAAGAGGGTAAAGGGGATCAAATATATGGTGATGGAAGGAGAAATGACTCTGGGTAGTGAACACAGAATGCAACATGTAGATGACGTATTATAGAAACGTACACTTGAAACCTATGTAGTTTTGTTGACCTTTGTCACCCGGAAAATTTGAATGAAAAAAAAACACATCCTACAGCAACAAAGCACAGAGAAGAAACGGTGGAGGGCACCAGTGTGGTCAAGCATTGGAGACACCGTGTGGGGAAGGGTGACGGGTTCGTTTGTTCTACTCCTCTTTCTGCTTTCCGTTTTTGTATATTTGGAAACCTTTCTAAACAAAGAGCCAAACAATCATCTCCCGAAAATAAAGTTTCACTGAAGAAACAAAACCAAACCCTTTTACAGGAAGGCCCGGGAAGAGGTCAGATCTCTGGGACAAGAGTGTGACGGGCGTGTCCCCACCGACCGGCAGCCCTGGTGCACAGGTTCGGTCACCCCAGCCCGGCAGCGGAGGTGGCTCAAAGCCACTACCCAGACACTAGGGTGGGTTCCCTTAAAACACCCAATAAAAAAGCCACAAGGGACAACTTGGTTCATTCAGAGCACCATTAGGCACAGCAGAGGAAGGAGAGAGCGGCCATGACATGACTACTGAGGTCCAGGAAAAGCATTCTACATGTAACATGGTGACTTCTCTTCACCACACACATCCAAGGTTTGCTTTTCGAGTGACACAAGGGAAAAACAAAATGTCCCGAACATGCTACTCGAATGACATCACGCTTACCATCTGTCACATCATCAGCCAAACCCTACCCAGTGCCTTCATCGTGTAGACAGTGGGTCTGAGGGACGCAGGCGGGACAGAAGACAGCTGCACACTCTCCCAGCACCAGCCCCGCCGACCAGGGCGTGGTGAGGCTACGTGTGGGTTTAAGGCAGCTGCCAACATGGGAACCTCCCCAACACACTTAGCCAAACCCCTGCTGGTACCGACTGACCCTCCCAAGAAGCCTAGGGCAGCTCTGAGGGGCCCTGGGCACACACAGCAAAACCATCCCGGCAGGCGGAGGGTGCCACCTGGGAGCATAGGCGGGAGGCTTAAAGTCACCCCGGGACATCTGGGAAGAAAGTTAACCGTCAAACATGGTATTGCTCTACTAGGTCAGACCAGAAGGCATCAACGACAAAAACCCAAAGACGAAGCCCAAGGCGTGGACCTGACGAATGCGTCTGTCCAGGGCTGGTGTGCTGGGCGCTGGGCTGCACGCCAGCGGCCCCCTCGTGTCCGCAGGCCCTATGAGCACCAGCCCCCCTCTGCAGGGGGGTAGGTTGCACGGACTGCCTGTGCGGCCACCTCACCTGGCTGCTCGTGCGGCCTGTGCCACTGCCTCGGCTAGTGACTGTGTGTCTCACGGCACCGGGCCTACAGGAAACATTCCTAAGGACAGCGCAAGCCCTTGCCAGCGCAAGTCCCTCTAGTGAAAAACCTGCTCCAGGAGCCCAAAGGAGACAGCTCTCTGGGCGAGCTCACACTGCGACTCTCAGGTTGACCGGAGTCTGGCTCTGCTTTTCCTGCAACTAGATAGGGATTATAGCCCCAAGTAAGCTAACTGTTCAGTTGCGTTTTAAACCGATGCCCCTCCAAGCCCGCTTTTGAAACACAACACTATTTCTGGGTCTTAAGTCATTAATGAGACGATGCCTTTGGCACTGAGACACCTGGGTAGTCGCAGGGACCCCGCTGCATGCAGCTGAAGACCACACACGGGAGGCTGCAGCCTCCGCGCCGTCCCGAGATCCGGCTCATTCGAGACTGTGCGTGGCAGCCGGACAATCAAACAAACCTCCCCCCACCAAGCCATGGTGGCCGCACGCCTCATCTTAAAAAGCAGCATCAACAGGCAGACTACACACATTCTATTAAACACCAACACGGATGAGACCTGTGTGGCACGCAGAGTGGACGGCGGCAGCTTCTGGTTGGATGGAAGCACATGCCACACAATGAAGCTGCAAAGACCAACCCATCAGCTCCCAGGACGACAGCCAGAGATACTCATCTATTTAAACTGGATGCGTCGTTTCAAACATCGTTCCGAGTGACAGCGTCAATCATGACATTCGGAACACAAAACTCAAGAGGATTAGGAAGAGAAAGGAGACCTAGCGGTGGGCACAGTTGCTCTGACACCTGATGCCGACAATCTGAGCTCACCACACCGAGCAGGTGGAGCCCTCCTGTAAAGGAGCCGGGTTTCCATCTATCTGCTCCCCTGACTCAGATCCTGTATGTTACTCTGCAAGTTGAAAATGACTCTCTCCCCACTTGTCTGTGCAAATGGGCCGCTGAACAAAAGGCTCATGTCTAGGGGGACCTCGGACTCAGAGCCCCAGGAGTCGGTGTCGGAGCCGCTGGAGTCCTCAGCTGCCGTGGGTGGATAGCTGAGCTGCTCTAACTGGTCCACGAGGTCAGAGAACTGGAAGGCCGAGCTGGCCTCGGAGCGCAGCGAGCGGGCAGGGAAGTTGGCCATAGAGCTGGCCTCGGACTGCTCGGCGGAGCTGGGCGTGCGCACAGACGAACCGGGCAGCGGGAGGTTGCTGAGGGAGCTGCTCTCGGACCGGTTGTTCCTGAGGGAGCTGCTCTCGGATGGGCTGAGCAGGCTGTGCATGAGGCTGGCCTGTGCCTTCACCTCAAACAACTCCGATGTGTCTGAGGGGTGCATGTCGCTGCCAAAGCCATGCTCCTCCTCAAATTCAAAGCCGTGCTCCCCGTGCACGGGTGCTGCCTCCGTGGAGTACCTGTCGGGGCTGGACCGGGCTGAGCCTGGGCGGCCACACAAAGGGGCCTGCGGGGCCAAACTGCGGTACGGGAAAGAGAATGCCTCGGAGCCCCCGGCAAAGAAAGAGATGTCTGCCGGATCATCATCTATGAACTCCTCGGACACCTGAAGCTGGGTGTTTGTCAATGTGAAAACAGGGGTCCCCCCACTTCCCGGCCAGCCACACGGTTGCTCCCCTTTGGAGCGGGATGAGCCCACGGTCAAGTCGCCCTCCCCACGGTCATTTCTCCCAGCAGCTCTGCACTCCCTGCCGGCCCCCCCTGCACCTAGGCCTAAGGCGGTGCCAGCGTGGCCCGCAGGACAGCTGGGGCTGCCACTCCTCACAACACGACAAAACCCAACACCTTGACAAGGCCGGAGCGCAGGGTGCCCGGGGGCCGGGGCCTGTGTCGCATCGGGGCCTTCCAGCTCGCCGCTGTTCCTCTCTGCTGCCAGCCTCTTGACGTGGGGAGCCTGGGGCCCCATTACGGAGCTGCTGCTGTCCTTGTAATCGGGCAGGCCAGGAGGGGTCAGAGGGGAGGCAGGGACCGAGCAGAAGGAGGTGTTTGCTGAAGATGGGGACGAAAAAGTCCTCATGCCCTCGGTGAATGAGATGCTCTGGGGATCAAAATCAAGAAAAGAAAAATGGGAACATAATTTCACACATTACCATCAGAAAGTTGCAAAGCTAACTGGGCCCTAAGTAGTACAGCCATACATTTGTATCACAACTTCTACAGAGAACTGATCAGACTTCCTGTTAGAATTGAAGATCTATAATGCCGACAGCCTTCCAAAAAGGACCCAGGACCATCTGCCTATAGTCCCTTATAATTCCAGTTGTCTCTCGTATGGAAGCAAACGTGTGCAGCATAGAAAATTTCCATCACCACAAACCAGACACGTGTAGTCATATCTCCTGGGCATCCATCCCCTGTCAGTCATCGTTTCCCCAAGGGAACGTTTCCCCGAGGGGTAAAAGGCAGTGAGAGAGAAGCGAGCCATGCCTTTGGCTCGCAGATCCTAAAGCAAAGTGCTGACAGGGAGACACGCCGGGCTTTGCGGCCCCTGGCACTCGTCTGTCACAGGGTCACCGCTAGGGACACAGCGTGGCAGCGCAGTCACACCGGCAGTGAGGCCGAGCACCTCTGCCAGTGCCGGTGGCACGGGGGCACGAGGTGTCCTGGAGGCACTGGAGTGGCCCCAGTACCAAAGGGGCAGCGGCCAGAGACCAAGTAGCCACTGTGTTACTCGCTGCCCCATGGGCGCCCTGCACCATGTCTTCACCCACAATCAATCCCACACGCGAGGACTCGCAGTGAGCCCTCTCTACTGGTTATGTCACTTTTCACACGTCACTGAAGCAGTCATGCTTCCAGGAAGCCTGATACCCCGTGTACACACACAACATCAAAATGTATATTTTGGTTAGACCAAAATATAACCAGACAGCAACTTTGTGCGCAGGGAACAGCACAACACAAACGGAGGCAACGGTAGAAGGCTCAGCATCTAACCTCTTAGGAATCAATAACACAGCAGGTCACAGCCCATAACACTAATGCTTTCAAACGTCGTAATATCACTTTTTCTTAACCATTCAACCATAGTCAATATTCTCTTGTGGCTTTTAAAAGATAATATCAGAGAACTAAAAGCTTAGCTATAATTTTTAGACTATCTGCACTATTTTAGACTATTCATAAATTTGAACTTTGTTAAAGAAATAAAAATAAATTATTTTAATTTCAATTGATTTAACAAGGAATTCCTAAATAGGTAACATACCTAAAAGAGTTAAAAAATATTTTTATCTAAAAGATTCAAGGGAAAAAAAAATGTTTGGGACACATGCGCTTTAATACATGAGGTATAACTGTTGCTTTTGGAAATACTTTAATGGAATAAATGACAAATTGTCAACAAAAATTAACATTGTGCAGCAATAAAAAATTATAAATATAAAACTATATAGCTGCATGAGGAAATAGTTATGTTATTCCACAGAAAGAGCAAGGTTCTACCTAAAAATATGCTTACATGTGAAAGTTAATATGGAAATGGGAAGCGACTAAAGGGAAGTAGATCTGAAACACAGCGGGGTCTCTTATCTCCCTCACAGTGGCACAGAAGTGTTGGTACCACATTTTGGGACACTGTGAACAAATGATTTTCTATGAAGTGTTTGTGTGTGCCTGTGTTGTATTTGTTCTAATACAGCTGTAATCATGCCAAACACACAGAGATATAAATTGTGTCCTGGTTTCCACCCTTAAGTAGCAAAAAAGTCCACTTAGGGAAGCCAGCTTAAGTCAATCATTTTGCTAAGTGGCATTTAACACTGTTTCATGTTCTTATGAAAATAATATTCACTCAGTTGTTTTCCTGACAACAAAAAGCAGTGTATGCCCACTGCAGGAAACTCAAATAAATGAAAAGCACAAAGAGAAAAATAAAAACTGCTGACAGTGACCAGAAAAAACAGCGACTGGAATGCTATCACCTGGTCACCGTCAGGTTTACTCCACTAGCCTGTTTGCTCCGTGTACCTATTTGTCTCTTTAAATAAAAACGAGAATCCCTTTCCACAGGCCACTTTGCAACCTGCTATTTTCTCTTAGTGACGTATTCTGCATGTGTCCCTGGTCACACTTTCTTCCCAAACAAGACTCTCCAAGGCTCTCGAGTTGTCCATGAAATGGACACACGCAACTCTGCACTGGTGATTCATCCAGCACAGACGTGGCTGCGCGGGACGTCTGCAGCGACCAGTTATAGACACACGTCTTTGCGCAGAGCATTCCCCTAACTTAGGACTCCTAGGACTAGAACTGCTGAGCAAATGACACAGCGTTAGGGCTCTTGTTACAACACGGAACGACTATTTTCCGCAAAAGTACAGGTGATTGATATTGTGTCTGTTTCAACCAGAAGGACTAACCTGCTTTGGCAAGTCAGCAGTCAGAGTACGGACAGTCATCCGAGTCTTGCTTTGTCTTCTGCAAACAGAGAACAAGCTGTGAGCCACCAAGCCTTCCTCTCCTGATTCCTGTTTTTAAAGCAGCATGTGCGGTGCTCGTAAGATCTCACATAAAAACAAGGTTAAGAGTGGTAACATGCCATGAGGCATCTAACTAGAAATGAGCAGGATAAGAAAACAGTGGTTCAAATAATACACAGATGTCCCAGAAAAGGTAAAGCCATCCCCCCCCACTGAAGAAAAAATTCCACGTGCAAAGAAACAATGTGAACTTTCAGATTTGAAGTTTACCATGTTATGTAAAACATTCTGTGTAAACTAAGCTATACAGACTAGAAAGTAATATCTGTTTCTGTATAAAGATATTACACATCATCTTAAAATAATAAAAGAAACAGAACTCAAGTGTCAAAATACATGTTTATGTATTTGAAATGAATCTTATTCAAATGAAGGTTAAATATACTTAAAATATTAATTTTAAAGGCACACACTTTAAATCACAAACACCACAGAGCTCACCTTTCATATGGGGTTCTTTTCATCCCACCGACTTTGACACAATCTACCAGTTGTTTCTGAGTTCTTCCACTGTGAATACACGTTCAAATTTTAAAGAAAAGAATTAACAGTAATTCACAGCATTAATTTTTCACAAAGGCAAAGGACAGTAAGTCTAGCCCCTCCTCTCTCGTAAGTTTACATACATATTTTAAAATTATGCTCTGTAATAAGCATAACTGCTTTTACAAACAAAGTTTTTATTCAGCCTATCTTCCCCACTATTTTATCTGCTATGCTTTCTCCAGTTTTCCAATAGCTGCCTCTGTACATAATTCTCTGAAAGGTCTGACAACCCTTTTTGGTGATTAGAGACATTTCTGTTGTCAGCTCCACAAGGCACGGGAGCCGTGTGGCATTGCCCCACCTGTATCGGAAGGAGGAGCCCCTGCTGAAGAAGACGGCTTTAGCTTTTGGCTTAGGTTGATCAAAAAGTCTAAAAAAGGTGTGATACTCCACACAAATCTTCCAGAAGTTCTTACATTCATCTCTACTACCCAACAAGAATTCCAGTGTGTCCTGGTAAGGTCCCTAGAAACAAAATACAAAGGTTCAAGTAACTAATTCAAGAATAAAATCTAGGAAGCAGGTCAGACAACAGGCTATTCCAAGGATAAAAATTAGGAAGATGTTTTCTTGGAAAATTGTATATATATAGACTTCTGATTCCATTTATGTTTAAGAGAAGAAAAACACTATGTACACATTCGTTATAAAACTACCAGAAAATTGCAGTCGTGAGCAGTCACACACCTGCTGACACCTAGCTGACTCCAACACCCTTGCACGACGGTACACACACTTGTCTGTTACTATGGAACCGTTTTCCTGTGGGGTTTTGGGATTCCTTGGACGTTTAGGACACGCAGTTTTTCAAGCGCACAAACATCACCATGAAGAAACTACCACATTACCTCTCAGGGTTATTCCTTAGCACGAAGTCCCAGAAATGTTACACTGAACTCAGAAACCAGGCAGAGTTTTAACCTTCTGATATGTATTAGCCAAGTACTTTCCAGAATGACTAGTATACTTTGGCTCCTGTAATTAGTCTTAAAAACCTAAGTGTTTAGGGGTATAAAATATAACTTTGCAAGTGCAGCTACAGACACAGCTCTGAATTTTGAAATGTTAGGCTATTCCAATTAATAGCTGCTTTGGGCAGCGATTCTCTTCTTTCCACATCTTACAGAGTAACTGTCCGAAATAGTTTTTTACTTACAGAGAAAAAAGCAGCCTTTTACTGGCATTTTGTATGTTTTGGCATATCTTGCACTTTCCTTTCATCCCCAGGAGAGACATTTGAATAGCAAACAAAGAAGCCATCCTTTCAGGCCTTCGGCAAAGGCCCTTGCTAATCAGTGCCTTTAGAAGCTTAGGTCAAACCTTTCTTCTGGATTGGTCCCCACTCTTATCTCCTTCCACTCAGTGCCTGAGCCAATGTGGCCTCTTTAGCTTTCATGCTGCCACCCCCCCACCCCCCCCAACCACCGTGGCTCGGCTAATCTACTTTATTTCTTAACTTCCTATGTACATTGGAAATGTGACAATTTGAACATCTCTGAATAGTCTGAAGTACTGGCTTTTCCCCCACTATCAGACTGCATAGACATTTACCTTTTTCCATTTTAACTCATTTCCGTAAATTCATGTGCAAGTATTATTTTACTGACTGATAATCTCAAAAGAAAGAAGTATTTATTTTCTGAAAATCAAGGCTCCTTCAATTAGAGCAGGGGTGTCCAAACTGCGGCCGGCGGGCCAACTGCGGCCCACAATCCATTTTTAATTGGCCTGCAGCAAATTCCAAAAATATATTTAGTTTACTTAAATAAACCAGGTGAGGCAATACGTACTTCACCTCGAGTGAGTGGCCCGGCTGTTTGTGTATTTTACCGCATATGGCCTTTGGTAAAAAATGTTGAAAAAAGTTTGGACACCCCTGAATTAGAGCAAGCAGAGGGTCAATTTCTGAATCAAAGATACATGGGAATATGGGGAACGCCCCTCAGCTCTCCCTGGACAGAAGCTCTCCATTGACTTGTTGTCCGGCTTTGGATCCCAGCTGACACTTTCAGTGCAGCTTCCTTACCTGGAGAACAAAGAGGCTGTAATGAGCCAGTAGTCTCAGTAGCCCCTGGGGGCCTGTCAGACAGGCACATTCTCAAGGCCACCCCAGACTTGCCAAATCTGAACCCCCATGCTGCTACACCCTCACGGGGAGACCTGCTGGGCCGGCTAGGTCCCAACTCGAACTTACCCTTAAATTCCTGTTTGCATTATGCGGAAGCAATGTGTCAAGTAATTACATCACTCAATATCTCAGCAGAGCAAATTCTAATTTAACAAGTGCTCAAAATAATACTTACATGGACCTCTGGGTGGAGTTTGATCAGAAATCTTTTCCTCTTGAAGCTGAGTTTGCGGACCCTGGACCAGTTGAAGGTATTAATTTTGGTGGTGCTCTGAAATTCAAGAGATGGACACTTAGGGACACATTTGTAATCTAGATAGAGGCACACACAATTTCTCATAAACTAGAGAATGTTTAAATTACATCCTTGCCAGACAGCACAGCAACCTGTGTGGTATTTTACAATTATATTTGGAATGACTCTGAATTAAAATGTCACTACTTATACTAATCTATCTGTCTTAGAAACTGAGAACTTGATTTCTTCACTAAGGCTTTATTACAAATTATTGTTAATCAACGTCAGTATTAAACATTTTTGAAGCCCACCACTGCAAGGAGGGTGGTCAGGAAGGGCCAAGGTAGAGGCTGGGCAGGGCTGCTTTCCCAGAGCTAAGTTTCCTGAAAGGAAAGAAGGAAAGCTAGCAGGGGCCTGAGTGCTGACAGAACGAATGATGTGAGTTCCTGACACCCCAAGAGCAAAGGGCTCACGTAGTACATGGCTCTGGGTTTCTAACTACTACTCTCCACTAACAAGACCAGGGCCCTTTGTCTTCTGAGGAGAAGCAGGCAAAGTACAAAAAGAACCCAGAATCTTCTGCTGTGTAAGAAAGTGAACAAATGCTCCAAAAATGAGGGGGACATGTCGTAAGGACACAGGAGCTGGAGGGGACTCCCAGTGGCCAAATGTGGGACAATCGAAAGATCAAACGAAATAATGACAACAAATTACCAAATTACCAAGTATACGATTATAATATAAATCAACGGATCCACAGTGATACAAACAAACGGGGAGAAGACCCTTCTAGGAGCACAAAGAAGGGAATTTACAAAGTCGTCATTTGGCAGCCATCATTTTAATCCAACCAGGAAACAGTGGGATGGAGGTGCCGATATTTATATAGTTTCAAAGTCTCTCTCCACAAAATGTTTATCAGCTGCAAAGAATAAAAAGTAACTTTGTTTGCAGTAGAGAAGCTCCATGTTGATATCACCAGCAGTGGGACAGGGACAGACGGACACCATGGCCATTATCACAGGCCGTACCAGGCATATCAGCACTTCTGTGATGCATCTTCCTGAGGAGCTCAGCCAGGGTCTGATCATAAACAAGTACTGGACAAACCAATGTTATGGTCAGTTCTAGAAAATGACCGGCCTGTAAACTTCCAAAACATCCAGGTCATGAGAACGAAGGAAAGGAGGAAGCAAGTTCCCTGTTGAAGAGACTAGGGAGACATAATGGCTGGGCACACTGTTTGATGTTAGATTGGATCTTTTGCAGTAAACAAGATGGGGTAACTGGTAAAATCTGGACGGGGGTGGGGAGGGTCTCGGGTGAAGGAGCTCTTTGTACTGCACTTTTAACTTTTCTGTAAGCTCAAAATTATTTCAACATGAAAACTTTAAATGTACTGAAATACTTTTCTGGCATTTTCTCTTCTACTCTTGATTCCCTGGTGCAAACTCAAGATGGGGACAGCAGGTAAGGAATGTCTTCCCTTCAGAGGAACTAAAAAAAAAGCAAATTGCAGCCGTAAAAAGAATGAGGCACTGAGACATGGCACAACATGAACAGACTCTGAAAACAAGGAAAGAGCAAAGCACAAAAGGCCACGTACTGTATGGGCCCAGGTGAAACGTCCAGATGAAATCCAGAAAGACAGAAAGCGGACGAGAGGTTGGTCAGGGGCTGCCGATGGCTGCATGTGAGGAGGGGAGGTGATTAAAAAGTTCTGGAATGAAACAGTGGTGATGGTTGCACAATTATGTGAATATACTAAAAAGAACTAAATGTATACTTTAAAATGGTGAATTTTATGGTATGTGAATTATATATCTCAATTTAAAAGATTCCTGATTTAAGAGAGGTCCTCAAAGTCAAGATACACATGTCAGGGTCTGACAGAGAACTGAGCACCCTAGCTCCCCAATATGACCCAAACACTAAAGTACTCTAATTTCTACTCAAAGTAAAATCTTGGAGGATTTTCAATGATGTTCTCAAAAAAACAAAAAAAACAAAAACACACACACACACAACAAAAAACGCAAACAAAACACTCCAAACAAAATAGCAACGAAAGAGTTGCTTCTAGATGTTTGCTTGCCTTTCCAGTTTCTCTTTTGCTCAAAACAAAAAATTACAAAGGTACTTTCAATCTGGAAGTTCATGTCTCAAGTTCTGAATTTTTTTTCTCATGCACTGTCTAACAACTTCCCCTGCTGCTTTTTGGTTCCTGTCTCTAAAATTCCTGGATATTGGACCGCCTCGAACACTCCTGGAATTTTCTTTACTTTTCTCTCCCATCTTTCGTCCTTTATCTTTTATTCTGCTGTGTGGCGACTTCAACTTCACCTTTCAAACATTCTCGCTCTGCCAACACTGCCATTTTGCGCTCACATTTCTACAAGTACTCTTCATCTCCTATGCTCCTACGATCGTGTCCTGCTCTTGTTTCAAGATGCAAGGTTTTCTCTTAGGTCTGTGAGGCTTTTCGGAAAATATAACACAGTTAATACATTATATGCTACAGGTACCAAAATGAGTCCACAGTGAGGTCTCCCTCTCATCCCTTCCCAAAGCGGGCCAGTTACCATCACCTTCCTCGAGGCGACCCGTGCCACCCACTTACTTTGAGTGGAATAAACAATGTGGTGTGTGTGTAATTTTCCTTCTTTTCCTCACAAGCAAACTACATACACAGTTTTGAATCTTTTCTCCATGTAACAATACATCTCAAAGACTGTCTCCCACATGAGGACATAGAGAGCCTCTGCATTCTTTGTACAGTCGTCCATTCCCTAATATGGATGCTCCGTCGTTTATTTAACCAGCCTCTTCATGATTAAGTACCAACACTTTATTATTACAAATGAGGCTGGAATAAAAAGTTACGAGAGAAAAAGTTTCACACGTCTGATAAAGGAGTGTTCCCATTTCTCAGGAGCAACATACTTTCAAATACTCAGTAAAGAGCGTTATGTGTGTGCCTGTGTGCTTGTGCATGCTTGTGTTATGGAGAGGAGAGGGAGTAAAATGCCTGTAACAGCTGAATCTGGGTAAAGGGCACATGAAGGTCTATGTGTCATCCTAATTTTTATCATTCTGTAAGTTTGAAAGTCCTTCAGAGAGGAGGCTCTACAATGTTGGCTGGCAGCTGTGGCTGGCACCTGTGGGGTTTCTGGAAGGCTGGTCAGACTCTCTTGAGCGCAGCCTCCTGCCTCACAGATGGCATTCTGCTAGAGTTCCAGGGCACTGTGGCACCATTCAGACCGCAAGCTTTGCCCTGAACCCCCAGTGGGGGCTCAGTGAGACACCTCATCTCTACCTTCTGAGCTGCACTATGGAGAGGAAGACCCCTGTCCCCTGCCAGGGCCGGGAGGGGCTGCAATCGTTGCTCACACAGACCCAGGGACGAACGTAGGTTTCCATCTCCAGTCCCAGACTGCCCACTGCCAGAGGTGCCGCTCCCCGCTCCTGGGGACACCATGGCCTGCTCCCCAGCTTTCCCACTGCAGGCCATTGCATTTCAGTCTTTTCCACCCATCTACCTATTTCCTGACTTCCAAAATTTTGCTGATATTCTTCATCTTCTGTGGTTTCCTTTTCTAGTCTTGGTTCTTACTGATTTAAACTTGAAAAGAAAAACAATTTGCTGTTGTTCTGGTGGAGGTCTTGAGGGGCTAGAAATAAATTCAATCAGCTTTCTCTAATTTGAAGTCTCTAAGCCCTTGCTTTTACAATTCACTCTAGCCATAAATTATGAAACACATGACAACAGCTGGACTCAGGTGGACAACTGACTGGCGTCTCATGCAATGCAGGAACGATGACACCAGAGTGGGCAGGGCCTCTACCATGGCATGTACTCTTTTCTTGTCATGTTTAGTACAGCACATAACACAATTACCATTCTAAATTCAAAATTAAATTCTTTTCTGACAGGACACTGCAATTTAACGGATAGGCAAAGAAAAAGAAAACAAGTGTGCTTGATTAGGGAGCTTGAAGACCAGCCATTCAGGTGACCACAGGCGAAAAGGAGCCACAGAGGGAAGAGCTGCCAGTGCAGGTTCCCCAGGAGCAGGCCTCAGACCGCTGCATTCAACCAGAGGTACACAATTTACACAGGCCAGTGACTGGAGAGCGCCCGAAGGGTCACAGCTGGAGGTGGACAGTTACCTGGGTGGTAAGCGGGTCGGGGAGCCTGCGCTCCAGGAGTTGTCAGACCCGGCGACACCACAAACCCCAGTTCACACATACTTAACTGCAAACAGAACTCAGTGGCCATTTATGTAACCATCTCCTTATCCAAGCACAAGTAATACAAAATTCCCTGAGGCCACACCGAGCGTTCCCACAGGCAGCACCCTCGGATATTTTCTAGTCTGTTCCATCTCATTCACTTAAATGACGCCCGTGATCCACTGCGAGACCTCACAGGGCAGCAGGCCCAGCCAAGGCATGGAGACTGCTCCAGGAAGGGCCAGAGTCTCGGCTTCAGGTTCTAAGGGGGTGATTGCTGGTTCAACATTAGAAGGGACAGTGGGCCGTGACGAGGGGCCCTGAGGGCGATGGGCTCTGTGATGTGAGAAGGACGAGACAATTTCTCTGCTGGGTGAGAGATCAGATCAGATGACATGTACGGCTCCAAGTCCAAGACCTTACTCATCAGAACAAGAATTTACCAGTGTACGTAAGCACCCCCAGCTGGCTGCAGCGCGCACGGCTGCCGCTCCCTGCCGCCTACCTGGAACACGAGGACACCCATGTGGGAAACCGCCAGGTTAATCTTGGCTCCCTCCCTGTCGGAAGCCTTGTGAAACCTGATGCCGTACATTTCCAACTTTCGGGCAACTTCGAGCACCTGGAAATCGGACTCAGCAGGCGTCTGGCCCCTGTGATAAAAGACAGCATGATCACAGCACTGAAGACAACTCCGTTTCTGAAAGAGCCAAACATATACTGAAGTGTTCAGGAAAACAGGGTTAAAGAAACCAGCAAAAGGGCTTAGCTTGTCCGCAGTGACTTGATCCACTTCAAACACAACAGACCGCAACGCAGACCAGAGACATGTGCCCCCTTCCTTCTGCTCTGTAGTCTATTCCCACGGGGTAGGGCGTTTGCTTTGCATTCACTAGGCGCTCAGGAAAAGTGTGCAAACATGACACGCGGAGGCAAATTTAAACAGAGAAAATAGCACAGGTAACACTAGCAGCTCACTGAACCCATTTCAATCCTTTAAAAAAGTACTTTTATGATGTACAGTCTAACCATCAAGGATACACTTCTATGTGAAGGAAATTATAAAACTGAATAAAAGAATCACCAGCAGAACAACCGGTTTTTACCCACGTCCAGGTCCCCATGTGCCAAGTGTTTCCCAAGTGCACGGTGCACAGTCGTGCCCCCAGCACTTGAACATGGCCTCGTCACGCCCACCAGCCTCCAGGCGGGTGGCTGACATTCGGACGGAGGAGCACCCACGTCCCAGGCCTGAACCCTACTCGTGATGACCCGGTGACAACTCTTTTCCTTCTGACTTCCAAATGCCTGAGCTCTGGACCTATAAGGAATAACACAACTGTATGGGTTACACCATTCCTGTGATCTCCATTCTTTGACTAAAATTTCCATTCTCTGATTTGACATAGATGCCTAACTACCAACTTACATTTTCATAAATCATCAACCGGAAGGGACACCAGTGGGACAGAACTGCTTTCAGGAAGCCCTGATCTGGAGGCCGCACTGTGGGGCTGGGTAAGGGAGTTGGAAGGGCTCTGAGGTGCCTGCTGGAATTGGGAACAGTAAAAGGGCAATTCTGGTGACCAAGAGAGAAAAGAGGACAGCGCAGGGAAAGCCTCAACCTTCTTACGGACAGGACACCTCAGCCACCGTGAGCGATGTGGGAATGTGGACGGTGAGGCCCCTCTAATAGCGTCTCACGGGAAAGAGGGGTGTTCTTGGAAACTGCAGAAAGGTGACCCTTGTTACAAGCGGGGAGAAAGTGGGCCGAATCGTGTGTGTGCTCTGGTGTTGTGTGGAGGGTAGAATTGGTGAACAATGAAATTGGCTATTTAGCTGAAGAGATTTCTAAGGAAAGCATTGAAAGTGCAGCCTGGCCCCTCCTGACTTAGAGTAAAACACGAGAGAAATGACTGAAAGACGGACTTGTTAAGCACAAAGGATGCAGAACTGAAATATCTGGAAAATTCTCAGCCTACCCATATCGCAAAAAAGGAGAACACTAAGGGTGTGGTCCAGCGACTGTGTGGTAAGATCAGTGTGGCCAAGACATCTCCAGGGACTCAGGACAGGAAGAAGGAGCCTGAGGCTGCCCCTCCCATCACAGGCCAGAGTACAGGGATCACATGGGACAGGACTGTCCCTCTAGGTCCCAAAGGACAGGCCGCCTGGAGCTGCAGGGTGACCCCAGCCTGGGAGAGCTGTGGTGGGGGCGGGGCCACGACAGAGAGCTGCTGCAGGGCCTTCTGGAGTGACACTGTCACCCCAGTGGGCCTGGAAAGCAGGGCATCGAGCCCAGGAGGATTATTCTCGCGCCTGAAGGTTTCATGTTATTTGTCCCGTTAGGTTTGGACTTGCTTGGGACCCATCCCCCTTTTCTCCCATTCCTCCCTTTGGATGGGACGTCCATCCCATCGCTATATCTGGAAGCACATGACTCGTCTGGTCTCATAGGTCCGGCTGGAGGGGATACAGCCTCAGGGCGAATGGCCCCTGGGGTCTCACCTGCACCTGATTTAATACTTTAAGACTTGTGGGTTGTCAGGGTGAAATGAATGTAACATGCATGTGAGGAGGACATAAATTGTGGGGGGTGGGGTGGGATGTCATGGATGGAACGTTTGACTCCCAAGTTTCCCTGCTGAGCCTGATCCCCACTGTGCCGGCCTCTGGAGGTGAGTGGCTGGAGCATCATGAATGGGCTTAGCGCCCTTACCAGAGACCTCCTCCCTCCCGCGGGGAGGACACAGTGAGGAGACGGCTGCCCAGGACCCAGGACGCGCTCCCCTACCAGACCCACATCTGCCAGTGCCCTGATCTCGGACTTCTGGTCTCCAAAGTGCTGACGAACAAATGTCGGTTGTTTATAAGCACCCACCCCCTTGGTGATGTCTGTTCTAGCAGCCGGATGGACCGAGACACCAGCTTTTGAATCTTTTTCTGCAAACTCAAAGATCCAAAGGAAATGTGGTAAAAGTCAAGAAACGCCTTCCTCACTGTCCTGCTCAGTGATCGCAGGGTGTTTCCAGTGGGTCAGGAAGAGAAGTCTAAACTATGAAGGCATTCATCCATTTAAATGAAGGCGTGTACTGTCTTGAAGACACCTACACAAAGAATGATGAAAAGAAATGACACATGTACAATAAATTTCTGATGACTGTGGAAGACAAAGTTAGCACATCAGGACCACGCGAGCCGGAGACAGCCAGCCAGGCCGGGGACGCTGTGGCTCGCTCGGACAGAGTCCAGTTTGGTTCCTGTGGAAAGCTCATCACTGACTTCTCTCACCGCTTCCTCGAGTTTTCACAGCAGCCACACATGAACAAACACAAGGACACACATGCACACACACACACACGCATATGAACGCACATGCATACTGCACAGGCACAACCAGGCACAGACACACGCATGAACACACGTGTGCATATAAACACACACATGCACAGACCGCCAGCCTTCCCTGAGGTCTAGCTCTTTGTTCCCTCCACAGGCAGGCTTTTCAGTGTCACCACTCCCTGTCACCATTTCCCCACCTCACTCTCACTGTTCTGGCGCCTGCGTCCACCCTGAATCTGCCTGAAGCCACCGAGGCCTAAGGCTCAGTCATGTGGCTGAGCCTGGACATGCTGTCTAGTGGTGGCCGCTGCCTGACGCCTCCCCTGCAGTCCGTGGCGCCACGCTCCTTTCTCTGGCTGCTCATTCCCTTGACCCCTGGCCTCTGCGGTGGCCCCTGCTCCACACATCCTCCCAGGCTGGTCCTCTGGGTCTGCCCTGGGCCCCGCTCTCTCCCATCTTCCTCCTGAGGGGAGCTTACCCTCTGTGCAACATGACCTCCCATCTCCCAGATCCATTTATCCACTGGGCACTGTTGCCTGGTGTGTGTGTGGGGAAATGTCACAGTGCAGCACCCACTACCCTTCCTCCACGTGTCCGGCCCTGCCTCTGTGTGTCTCGGCAGGAAGGAACCCTGTTCCCAAGTCCAGGGACAGATCCTGAACAAGTGACTGTCTCCTTTGGGCTGGCACTGGGACAGGGTTCTTGCCCGGCTGGTCCTCAGGGTCTGGCTGTGACACTTGGAGCTTCCCAGCCAGAATAAAGGCAACACTTGAGAGAAGCCAAGCCAAGGGCATCCTGGAAATGGAGCCAGAGCTCTAATGAGCCCCGGTCCCGCGGCTTCCGTAAGGGTGGCTCAGGGGTGCTGAACCGTGACACTGAGAGGTGCCCCAAACTGTCATACCCAAAACGGAGCTCAGGCGTTGGCTCAGTTTCACCATATGAAGAGGCAGTGACAACAGCACGTCACACACGGCATTGCAGGATGACGTGCAGCCTGGCGCAGAGCCTGACTCGCCATGGGCACTTTTACTTGCTCTACCATGAAACCAGAGCTGCGGGTGCCGTGCTGGGCCCTCCTTCCCACCAGTCAGTCCCGCCAGCACCTTCGGCTGCTGCCCGTGACCAGAATGTCCCCCTCGGCACCCTCTCGACCCTTCTCTCCTCACTGTTCCTCCCCACTGCCTGCCATTCTAGCTCATGTGTCACAAGTTACAGTGATACATTGTGTATGCAGTGCCCGCCCCGGTGCCAGGCACCCCGAGGTTCTGGTGGGTGGCAGTGCGCTGGAGGAGCGCATGCAGCCCTAGCGGGCAGAGTGTCCCTGACTGTGAATCCTGCTCTGTGCCGCCCCCGCCACCCAGTGCAGTGACTGACACACAGGAGGCACCCAGCCCGCTGCGGAAGGTGCTGGCTTCCAGCAGAGCTCACCTCCACGATGTCACCGGGCACAATAACCTGGCACCTCACTGGCTCCTTCACAAGGGCCAGGCCAGCTCATCCGGAGTCCCCGCCAGGGAGGGCTCGCTCCCCTTGGTGAGTTCCAGGTCACAGTCCCAGCCCTGGCTCCGCTTTCTCACGGCCCTGCCCCCATCTCTCTTCAGCCCCTCCCCACTCCCTCCAGCACTGTCCCTCACTTCAGTCCAGAAAAACCCGACTGCCAAGTCTCAGGCAACCGAAGATGCGTGCTCAGCTCTCCGAGGGCCACCTCTGTCATTCGCAGCCAATTCTGACTGACTCACTGACTCACGTGTGCTTCCGATGGAATTCTAGTATCTTCTCCAAAGAGCGCTCCTGATGGGGCAAGTATGTGTGAACTCGGAGGTGCTCGCGATCCTGGGCTTCATCATAATCTCCGATTTCCGCTGAGATGAGATAATAAGTAATTTTAATTTTTAAATAAAGCAAAATACAAGTGTTTGTACATGCAAATACACAAATTACAAGTAGAAAAAATTATCCTAAGTCTGTACTAAATTATATATCCTTAAATAGAGTTTATATTTGATTTTTCCAAATATTTTACCTTATTAAAGGCAAATAAACAGCAGCTAAGGAGAATGTTTTGGGTTTTGAAGAACAAACACGCAGCTGAGGGACTCTGGAGGCAAACTGCCACGTGACTGAGTGTCTGGGTTTTAAACCACACTATCCACAAGTTGTGCCGAGACCATCATGACCAGGATAAATGTATTTTAAATAGTTTCTCCTTCAGGGCCTCTCAAATTCTTAAGGAACAATGTCTCTAATTTCATGTATTTTCAGGCTATACATGTTTTAAAAATAGTAGTTGAAGCCCCATAATATTAAGCAATATACTTTTTTTTTTGTTTCAAGACAATTTCAAATTCACAGAAAGGTTGCATGTATAGCACCCCACTTTAGTATGAGTTTTCCACCAACCAGGACATCCTCACTCCTAAGTACAGCACAACCGCTCAGATCAGGACGGCACGGTGATCTGCAGTGACACCCGAGCCTCAGACCCTATCTATGTTTTACTGATTGCTTGTCTTTTATGGCAAAAAGGCCCAGTTTATAATCATATGTTGCACTTGGCTGTCATGTCTCTAGCATCCTTCAATCTAGGCAGCACCCTTCAAAGGTGAAAATCAGAGTCGGGCAAATTGTTATAACTAAGCTGTACACAGAGCCCTCAAGCAAGTGTCACCGAAAAGCCACCTGCCTACCTGAGAAGACTTCAGGCCAAATAAAAAATAACTACCGCATTTTGCCGTGTATAATGTGTTCCCATGTATAATGTGCACACATATTTTTGGCCCAAACTTTGTTTTAATTCCTCCCCCCTTTTTCTGCCTCCCCGCCCCCACACTCTGGTTCAAGCCGTTGTTTCTCAGTCTAGTTGTGTAGGACACAGCTCCCTGGCCCGTGCTGGTGTTATGAACCTTGTGTTCCCCCAGCAGTCAGTCGTCGGTCAGCCACTCACAGAATCTCACTGCCGCTCACGCTGGCCACCGGCCACTCCTGGCAGCACACGGTCGCCCACAGCAGCACACAGCAGTCCAGCTCTAGGGAGAGCCGTTGTTCACAATCTTAGCTGTAGGGGGCGTAGCTCACTGGCCCCTGTGGGAATCGAACCTGTGACCTCGGCGTTAGGAGCTCTCCAACCACCTGAGCCACCGGGCCAGCCCTCGTTTTAATTTTTTAATTCAAATTTTTATTTGTTTATATTTAGGTACTTGTTTTTTGTATTAGATAGCAATTTTAGCATTTATTTATTTATGATTATACTGTTAACTTATAAGCATAAATAAAATAATTAAAAACATTTATATAGATACAGAATTATACTTCCCATGTATATGTGCATCCTTACTTTTCCCCCACAAATTTGGGCAAAAAAGTGTCCATTATACACGGCAAAACATGGTAAGTCACTTTGAAAACTTATCTCAATGAGGGTCAACAAGCCCCATAACGTATGATGGCAAACCACTGATAAAATTTGCTATCTGAAAGCATGTCAGGGGAAGAACCCAGTAAATTGCAAACTAACCTATATACTTATTAATTCCTAAACTTTCTGAAACTTCCTGCATTCCAAGTTCAGAAACATTCATTCGTGGCAGGAACGGGGCCTCGCCTATGGGCCGGCAGCAGTGTGGATGTCTCCTTCCATCGCGCCAGCTGGCCAAGCACACACCTCTTGTCAGAACCTCTCCTTACATTTCTCCTCGTTTATCTTTGAAGCAACTATGGTTCTTCACAGACTTCAGAACCATCTCGTGCTCTGTGTGACATACTAAGAAATGTTCACTTTTCCCTCAGGGGTTAACGCCTAACTTGTCACCAGAGGGGCTGTGATGGTCACCCCAAAAAGGCCTCTTTCTGGGGTGCTGAGAGTCCAAGTCTGGCTCATACTCTGAAGAGGTTTGCAGTAAAACGCACGAAGGAGCAAATGTGAGAGGACCCGAAAGAATGCACGAGGCCCACGCCTGGGTCTCATGCCTGTTTCCTAGTGCAGACTGTTTGCCTCCAGGAGTCCCACTTGTAGCAGTTAGTCTTCAGCTTAGCAAAACATGTGCAACCTGCCACGCCCGCCCACACACCCATCACACACGCCTCGCTCAGGCCCGGAGACACTACTAACACTGCAGAAGGTGGGAAGTGAGGAGGGCCGCCGTGGTGTCTGTGCAGCTCAGACGCTCTTCCAGGAGGTCTCTCTTAAGTTGCAGGGCAAACAAGTACCTAGAAGGGAGTGTAAAACGTCAGAGAGCAACTCCAAAGGTTCTAGAACACACTCCCCTTGCCTCCGTTGCAGGACAGCACACAGCCCCAGGCAGCAGCAGCAACTGGTGACATCAGAGCAGACAGTGAGCAAAGGCCAAGTGACAAGTAGCCCTTCACGAGAGCTGAGGGACACAGTGCTGGACACAGGAGCGCTGGACGTGAACGCACATGTGCCTTCCTGGCACACACACCCCACAGCACTACACACCTTGGGGGAATTCACAAATGCATGTTACTGCTATTACACACACAAGTACACTCATGATTTTGTGCGAAAGAGCAGAAACATCCAATTAAGACACAGCTTAGAATGTGGCTAGGAAATTTTTAAGCAGACTGATACCATCTGGTCTTGGCTAGCATCTGAGGAACAGGCACTCCTGAATACCACCAGTCGGGGTGTAAGTAGAGAAGGCACTTTGAAAATATTTATATATTCATTTATTCCATCAACAAATAACTACTAAGCACATATTATGTTCTAGGCACTGTTCTTGGATCTGGAAACACGATGGTGAACAAGATTCTCTCTCCCCTTTTTGGAATTTATACTCTAGTGCAAACTGTTCAACTTTACTGTATTCTCTTAAAATTTAAATGTGCAAACCCTGTAACTCAGCAATTCCACTTCTATGGACTTTTCCTCCAGAGGAGTTTCCAGAGTTCACAAAGATACGTAGACAAGGGTGTTTATCTGCAGCGTCAGAAGAGGAAAACTGGAAATAACCCACACATGCACCAACATGAGGCTAGGTACAGCCACATGTACACTAATAGGGAAAGACGCCATGGTCTGCTAGGGGCACGTGGGTAAAAACCAACTGAGCTGTAGTTCCGTGTGCACAGTCTGACACTGCTCGGGACACAACAGTCTCTTTAAAGCCCTAGGTCGACTTGTGCTCTGCTGTGACTTCACCTGGAAAACACACTCCCGTTAGCTTCTGGGAGAGTGAGCGGCAGGCAGTGAAGGGAATGTTCTGCACTCTCCACAGCTTTATGTTAACATTTTTCTTTTCTTACCACAAACATGTATTTTTTAATAAAAAAAAAAAAATGACCTTCTGCACAAACATGGCTTGGACTTAGGGCCCAGAATTTAGGTAACACTTCGAGTTACTCATCATTTTCCAGGTACATATATTTATAAGTTATTCCCTCAAAAGGGATTTTTTGGTGAATGTCAGGTATTTAATATGCGAGTAAGTTCTGTGTTCACTCTACAAACACTTTGGCCACCTTGGGGGTCATTTCCTCACCTGTCAAATAAGGAGCTGAACGACTGTAATCTCAACCTTTCCTCCCAGCTGACAGTTTATGGTTTTGTGGTGGTAAATGACCTGCAAAACCCCTGAAAAGAGAGGCCCCTAGGACACCCAAGCTGCAGGCCTGAGTCCACGTTTCGTGAGGAAGGCCTGACAGTTAGCCTGTTACTCCCATACCATCACGTTCCACTTCATTTCACATCCTACCTGTTGCTTTATTCTTCATTACAAAATTGGTACAGAAAAGACAAGGAAAAAAAACCTTCCACAATCCCGTTTCCCAGAAGAAACAACTGTAAACGTTTTCTTTTAATCATTTCTGCAAAGAACCACCCTTGAATTCAAGAGCAGCATAAAGAAAACCACGGGAAGTTTCTGCCCACCCACATTTGGTACTTCTCCCGAGTAAGCGTATTTTGTTGACAAGGAAGTAAATATACAGGCAAAATTCCTAAGAACTTTATGCACATGTATAAATCTATGCCTATTTGGGGATGTCTGTTCAGCTGAACCCTAATACCCCATTTTTTATTCTCAAATTTGTATCACACACCTTTGTTCCAAGTCCGATTCGCATTTGTGTTTGCGCAAGGGTTAATTGCCAAAATGCTTTAACTTTTAACGACGACACACTGATTACAGTTTTTATGTGCATCGTGGGCTCATTCATGCTTTGAATAAATGTATCCTGAGCACTTGCGGGAAACACAGGTGAATTCAAGGCTCCGCTGAGAGCGGCTGCAGTTCAGAATGGGTTCTTTACCGTGTGTATTCTTCTTGCAACTGACCCGGATCAGGTGGGAAAAATTTCACCGCTAGGCGAAGCATTGCATTCTTTGGCCCTATAAAAAGAAAAAATTTAAACTTCACAAATTAGGCCAATCTCTGATTTGCTTTTGTCCCACATATGGTATGGCTGAGCTAGTGCTTTCAAGTGGACTGTTAAAGAGAATCTTTTCAAATGAGGTATTAAGGAATTTCCTATACACGAAATTAGGAGTCATATATTCCGTCATATATATAAAAGAAAAAGTTTACATCTTTTGTGTTTAGCAGAGATTACTTAAGGAAACCCTAAAAACAGGTGGGAAACTGCACATCAAATTTTGAAATATATTCTTATTTATATTTTAGAATTAAAAAAATGATTAAAAAAAGTTAGAATGTTCACATGATTAAAATAGTAATAATTAAAAAATTAGTTTCAAAATGCTTATATACTTCACTGAAAGAAAAATCATCACTCGCTATACTGATCTAGGACAACCTGATTATCATAAAGAAAAAAACCATAAATTAGCTCATCTGAGTATCTTAGCTTTATTGAAAGTTTCTAATAACACAACCATGTAATTTGCACCAAAAGAAAAGCGGAGCAGTTTTGCTAACATGCTATGGCGACCTAAACAGCCCTAGTTTACCAGTGAATAACGAAGTTGCTTCCACACATCCTTTTCTCCTCAGTTTAGGACCAACAAAGGTCCAGGTGAATTCATACTAGAGATTTCATCCCTTGCAATTACGTAAGAACAAGGAAGCATTACTATATGCCTTAATTTTTAAACTGTAATAGAGACTAACAAAAATAATTATGTTTATAATTACAGAACAGTATTAACTGTTTTGTTCAAAATGCCAATTAAAGGAAGAACCTCAACGTCTTTTCATGGCTTAGAGAGAAATCGCATACTTGTTTTTGCATATTGGTCACATAAAGTGATATCAAGAAGCATGTCCTCTTACTTCCAGACGCAAGGCAAGTAACCGGGAACCACGAGAGAAAGTACCGCCCACCCCACATTATATTTAAAAAGCACAGTGACTTCCAGGTTCCCTGCTGCCAGCGCTCACTGCATGGCCATCCAGAGCTGTGAAGTGAACATCGGACAGGCCCTGAATTGGGACAGAATCTTAAATGAACACAATTTTAAAGAGTTAAAGAAAAGCACTTACTTCGTACTTGTCTAATGATGGGTTTCATAGGTTCGAGCCAAACCTAAAGAGCATTTTAAGAAAAGAGAACAAATCCATTATGTGATTTCTCCATTTGGTATGTTACAAGATACAAAAACACAGTCAGGAGAGACGTTTAGGCAGCGATATTGTGGCCCTCCTGTGCACACCCCAGCCCAGTCCTGGCAGAACAAACTGGGGCCTCGCAGCGCCTGCTCTGAGACGCTGGGCTACACGGGCACCTCCACAGGTCACAGGATGCTGGTGCGACCACGCACAGAACGGGCCTCTCAATTACCTGGGGTGCCGGTGAAGGCCAAACAAATACTGCATACACACTGCACCTACCAACAAACCGATGAGACGACCACTGCGTAACGCAGTGGCCAGAGCTCCACTGTGCTTTCCAAACTAAGCGGTTGATTGTGGTTTCTGTAAAACAGTTCCACCTATATTATTAAATATCAGAGCTCTGCACCTCTAAAGATTCACCTGTTAAATGAAATGAAGCGCAACCAGTTTGGTAAAACAGTTTGCTCGAAACCCACTACACAATGATTCTCATGCAATATGTGCATATGGAGAGAGGGTTCCTTGCACGTGTGCAGGCATATGGAGCAATTGAGGGAGGATGCGAGCAGGTTCAGGTCACAGGCAAACACAGTCCCTGCAGCTGGACTGTCCTAGTACAGCTGTGACAGTAGGGACGTGCAGTGACCAAATATCTTGCTGATGTCACTATAGTAGGTCCTCTGTGACCCATGTGCGCCACGAGCACTTAACGACACACCTGGAGCCTCTTCCCAAAGGTGGACGAGAAGCACGTACCCAGGAGGATGGAACATTCTGGAACTCCAGCCCAAAGTAGTCGTACTCCATCAGATTCAGACGCTTCCACACTTGTGTCAGTAACACCTGGCCATCAGATTTCGGCTGTGGTGACAGGTGAGAAAAAGCATAAAACGGATCACACGACTTTAAAGGACACCTGATGCACAGTGGCACACAGCGACTCCGACACGACGACACCGTGACATCTCACGCCCGCTTCACTTCACCTTCCAGGGCGGCTTACAAACCAGCGCGCAGCAAGCGCAGCAAACAAGGGAGCCTAGGACTTTGTGCTCAGAAACTGACACCAAAATAAAGCTGAAACATTCCTTCCATTTCACATTTTCAGTGTCTTCAGTCATACTTCTTTGTGACTTTCAGCTACAGAAACCATTTTCGGCCTCAGTACTGAACATTTTATCAAATTCGGATATTTACTAAATAGGTGGGTCTCACAGTCCATGTTTACATAAGATCCCAATGAATGACTTATTATTTGGTAACATTTCACATTAGTGAGAAGAGCAGGGACTAGTCTCAAATGAGGTGGGGCAACCAGGTCTTCATTTAGAAGAAAAATGAAGTTAGATCCCTGGTTCACACTGGCCCCAAAAAGAAATTCCAGGGGACTAAATACTAGACTAAAACAGAATATTTCTACAATCTTGGGGTAAGTAAAGTCTTCCTAAGCATAGCACAAAGGAAAAACTGAGAGACTAGATTAAATAATAATGAAAAACTTCTGAACAGAAAGACACTGAACAAAGTTACAATCTAGAATCATACTGAAAAAAAAAAGATAATTTCTCTCTCAGACTGCTCTTATGAATCAGGTGAAGAAATACAAATGGCTGTTAGGCATACAGAAATAAATGGAATAAAGCCCTCTAGTAATAAATGAAGTAAAATGGTGAGATACCCTTTTTCAAACACCAAAGAGGATTAGAAGGATGATGACGGTGACAGTGGTGTGGCCGTAGGGTGACAACCACACCCACACACTGCCGGGAGAGGGAACACTCACATGACCTCTGGGATCATTTGAAAACACCCCAAAACTTAAAGTGTACAAATAGTTAACTATAATTAAAATATATATATAGTCACAGGATGTGAAGTACAGCATAGGGAGTACAGTCAATGGCATTGTAACAGCTTGTACGGTGTCAGCGGGGTAGTAGACTTGTTGGGGTGATCACTTTGTGAGGGCTGTAAATGTCTAGTTATTATGTTGTTTTGTACACCTGAAATTAATAAAAACAAAATAATAAATATGCAATTCTGAACTAAAAATAAAGTGCACAAATACCTTTCTCCAGCAATTCCTCTTCTAGAACTTCCTCCTACAGATATTCTCACACAACTAGACAGAGCTACATATGCAGGGGCAAACTGAATAAAGAACTGGTAAAATAAAAAACGGTACATCCATAACTGAAAGTTATGCAACCCTTAAAAAGAACACAGAACCCTGTCTGAACTATCATGAAATAAAGTCCAAGACTAGTTTAATCAACAAAAAGTTTCCGTGTCTCTACAGTGTATATGATCTGATCCGACTGCATAAAACACGCACCCCCTCCCACTTATATATAATAAAAACAAGTCAGGGAGGCTGTGCACCCATCTTTATTTTTATCTTTTTTTAAAATTTTTTGGGGAACAGTGAGTTTCTCCAGGGCCCATCATCTCCAAGTCAAGTCGTTGTCCTTCAATCTAGTTGTGGAGGGCGCAGCTCAGCTCCAAGTCCAGTCCCCGTTTTCAGCCTAGTTGCGGGGGGCACAGCCCACCACCCCATGTGGGAATCAAACTGGCAACGTTGTTGTTAAGAGCACCTGCTTGAACCAAGCTAACCGGCTGGCCCCCTACACCATCTTTTTTATTTTTTTTTGACAGTTTGGGCACACAGAACTTTATTTTTCAGGTTATCCCCTTACTTAATGACTTTTAACATCACTGTTTCTTCTGATGCTTTATTTTGATATTTCCATAGGCTTCTGTAACTGAGAATTTATTCAAAGTAAGACAAGTTTTCTACAGGTTAGTAATTCTTTTCAAGGCACATATGTCAAGATGTAGACCCACATCTTTCTCTAGACTCCAGAAGATGGAAGATTTTGAAGCAAGAGACACAGAAAAATGGGTCCTTTCCCAATGCTACAGGTTGCATTTGCAGGACAGAATCTCTGGCTCTATGTTAGAATCAAACACCTGAGGATATTTTGAGTCTATATTTGGAAATACGTTTCCAACACTGAAGGCTGAAATATGCTGCATACTTTATAGGCATGCCAGATGTAACAGCAGTGCCATCTGCATTTATACTGTCACCTTTGAGCTTGGGAGCAAAGATTCATGCAGCAGCAATGGCCAACCAGGTGCTTCTCCATTTCTTGAAGTGTCCACTTTACTTTCCTCTGGACAAGTTGGGGGAAGTGCACTGAGATTTTAAATGTCAGCTGCATTGATGTGAAACAGAGGTAAGGGACGCTCAGCCACCGGCAATGTCCAATCTGGATGTGGCAACAGCTATAGCAACTGACTACACATGTAAGGGTGTGAGTTCTACAGGGAATCCCAATGACAGCGCTTCCTGCTCCTCGGAATTACCACAGAGGCAACTGGGTTCAAGGTGGCTTATGTGTCAGCTATAAAGCTATGGTCATCCCCAGCAGGAGCACGTGTTGCAACTGAATCAACAGAAACAGTGGCTTGGCCAAGGCTTGGTCATGGAGAGACAGAAGCAAATCCTCTGGCATTAAAAATCAGTCAGGTGGCCCAAGAACAAGACTCCGGACCGGGAAGCTCTGGAAGAGGAGCGCAGAGACTGGAAGTTGGCCCAGAGCAAGCCTGGAGGTGGAAAATGCGAGGGCCATGGGCAGGGGCCACCCAGCCCAGGAGTGGTCACTTCTGACTTTGAAGGGCCGTGCTCATCGGGACAGTCGTCAGTACACTCTCTTCAGCCAAAATTTTCTCAAATTGTCTTGGGATCTTAAAATAGATCCAGAACTGTATCACTATCTGGGATAGAGGTAAGGGCTCCCAGATCTGTGCACACCCATCTATAAAGGTAACCGCTGCAGAAGGACGAACAGAGGTGGGGGATAGGGACGAGGGCCTTCACTTTTATCTTACTTACTAACTTCTGTAACGTTGGAATTTTTCATTAAAGCCATGCCAGTTCTGTAATTAAAAAATAATATATGCAAGTGGGGGAGAGGCAAATCTCCATTGTCCTGAAGGGTTTACCTGACAGACTTCCTCGCTGCGTGTCCAAGGAGTGTTCCCGCTCCTAAAACGAGAGCTCTTATTTGAAGGGATCCAACTGCGCCCCGCTGTAACTAAGAGAAACAGCACAGAAGAGGAGCTACAGCGAGCTCACACGGCGAATGCAACTTGTAAAGGACAGCAAACCTCGTGGGTCTGTCCCGCTAACACCGGCTCTTCGGAGCTCCTCTGACGTGGTCAGTGGGTACTGGAGGGGCTGCCAGCGCTCTAGTGGGCACCGGGCTCTCAGGTCCCCGCAAGGTGGGGAGCAGCTCAGAAATCAGGGAAATCCTGCAGTTTGCTACTCCAACTCCTGCGAAAGCTCCACGAGCCCTGATTGCAAGCCCTGGTTATAAGACCACCCTAGAAAGTTCTCTCAAAGCCATGCGCCCTCTCCATGCCTTCACCCCCCTCCACCAGGATGACCACGGCGATCCCGTCTCACTGTTCTCCCCGCTGCCAGAGCTGATCATGTCACTGTAGGACTGCAGGCGGGGTGGGGACGGGAAGCGCCACAGGCCCTGCCAGGAACACAGCAGCCCCAGCTCGGTGAGCAGAGCAGTACACGAGCTGGCCTTGCCTGTCCAGGAGTGGCCTGCACTCCCAGACTGCGCCCTCACAGCACGATTCCCTGTCACTTCCATCTGTTGGCCTCCAACATATCCCGAGCACCCGGTAAGGCACCTCACCAGTGGGGCCCCGACAGCAGCCAGCTCCCCAACCACCGTCTTGCCTGGTGCTTGCGCTTGCGCTCTCAAGTTGCTGTCTACACATCTGCCTGTTTGGGCACGTTCCTCCCACTTGGTGGGGACTCTAAAGGGCACAGACTGCGTCTCACCCTTGAGAATCATCCGTGACTCTCCAAGCTCCGCACCTGCAGCTGTGCCACCAATGGCCTAACGCCAAGCCACAGGCCACTGCTCTGCTACCCTCAGGCCTTCTCTCTTCTTTTCCAACTGCCTGGTCTGCCCCATGGCTGCTCGGGTGGTAGGGTAACAGCCCCACCCAGGCCACCCACTGCCAGCCGACCGAGTCCTCACTGCTGGTTTGCACAGGTCTCCTGCTCCAGGAGACCTGTCCGCTCGGACTGAGGGCACCAAAGCACATCGAGTGGGCAGCACACGCACGCGGGCACGGTCACGATGCACCATTATCCTGCAGGGCCAGCACCCAGAACAGGGCCCATAAGGTTGGGTACAAAACCACAGTGTACACGTGTTTGTATTTACACACACACACACACACACACTACGTACAGACACACACATATTCATACACCTGCATGACACACGTATGGACACACATGTATGGAAATGCATACATACATACACACATGAACGAATATGAGGTCAGACAATTAAGTTCGCGAACTTGTCACAACGCTGTTGCTAACCTTTTTTGATATCAGAGGGATTATTCATTATGAATTTGTACCAACTGGACAAACAGTTAACCAAGTTTACTATTTGGAAGTGCTGAAAAGGCTGCGTGAAAAAGTTAGATGACCTGAACTTTTTACCAACAATTCATGGCTCTTGCATCACAACAATGCACCAGCTCACACGGCACTGTCTGTGAGGGAGTTTTTAGCCAGTAAATAAATACCTGTATTGGAACACCCTCCCTACTCACCTGACCTGGCCCCCAATGATTTCTTTCTTTACCCGAAGATAAAGGAAATACTGAAAGGAAGACATTTTGATGACATTCAGGACATCAAGGGTGATACGACGACAGCTCTGATGACCATTCCAGAAAAAGAGTTCCAAAATTGCTTTGAAGGGTGGACTAGGCGCTGGTGTCGGTGCATAGCTTCCCAAGGGGAGAGTACTTTGAAGGCGACCGCAGTGATATTCATCAATGAGGTATGTAGCACTTTTTCTAGGATGAGTTCGCAAACTTAACTGACCTCATACACATGGACACACACATGGATATGCATATAAACATACACAGGTATGATACACATATATACATACACATGTACAAATACACAGACATGTATGTATGTATATGTCTATGTGTATATATGTTTATGTGTATATATGTGTATGTTTAACCTCTTGGAGTAAATTTTACTAAACTGAAAAACTTTTGCCAAGTCAATTATCCTATGTTCAGTAACAAAAGGAATTTTGTATTCTCTGTGTCACCTGGAATACATACTCAGCTCCTACAAAAACCATCAGAATCAGATGTTTTCGTAAACCAGGCAGGAACAGACATTTCCAAAGCTATTCAAATTGATCCAAAGCACAGTGTTTCTGAGTGGGAGAATTCCTTCTAAATCTGTTTTATGAAAAAGAACCCCCAAATTCCAAACAAATCCACACACACACAACCTACAGAAAAATGTCCATTTATGGACATCAATAAAATTATTCCAAGTAACATATCAGCAAACATAAACCAAGCAACAACTGAGAGTACTATATGCCACAACCAAGTAAAATTATGCAAAGACAGAGCATAGTTCAGTATAACATCAAACATTTACCACTATATCATATTAACAGACCTACAGAAAAAAAACAATCCTATGACCGTCCCAGCGTCAGAGATGCTGAGAAGGCATCCGATACAATTCAATCTCCACTGCTGGCATAAATTCCTAACAAAACAGCAAAGACATATGTGTTTCTTCAACACCTAACAAGACAAGGCCACGCCTCCAGGACACTCCATCACTACTGTGTAACACTGATATCAAAATGGACAAAGAAACAAGAGGTAAACAATCAGAAAAGAGGAAGCAAAACTGCCATTATTTGCAGATATGATAATTAACTTTGAAAATCTAAGAACATCAACTAGGAAACTATTATGAAAAAGATGGAATTCAGTTGGGGGGGAATTACTATACAGATATCAACAACCTTCACAGACACAATTAACCACCAGTTTCAGGATAGAAAGGAAGAAACAACCACATTTGTAACAGCAACAAAAAAGTGGAAATATCCTGGAATAAATCTAACCATAAAAGAAAGCTTTATGGAGAGAATTTTAAAAACACTATTACGAGAGAGAAGGGGGCAACAGAGAAGAGGTGTGAAGAGGGGGAGGGCACAGCATGTTCTGGAGAGAAATATCTCCCCCGAGACGCCAGTCCTCCTTGAAGCAGTCCACAGATTCCATCCACACTGTCCTAATAAAAGTACCAAAGGATTCCTTGAGGAACCTGAGAGGCTGATTCTAGAGTTGATATATTTTTTAAATGCAAAAATGGCGAAGAATATTCTGAAAAAGAAAAATAGGGGAGGACTAGCCTTATTAGGTATTTGAATTGTTCAGAAAGCAGAGGAATTAAAATGTTTCGTACTGGTGCAGGTCTACAAAGACAAATCAACGGAAGAGAATAGTAGATGGAGAACTATATCCAAGTACATAAAATACTGGAGTGTCTGATAAGAATGCCATTTCAAATAAACAGCGGGAAGAAAACAGATTTTTCAATAAATAATATTAGGTACCCATCTGGAAAAAATAAGGTTGTACTCTTACCTCACATAATAATTTCAAGATGAGTAAAACATCTAAACACAAAAACATCTATTCATCAAAGTACTGCAATGAGATAATTTTGTTTTGTGCTCTGGTTGGGGAGAAGGCCATTTTCAGTACTCCCCAGAAGCTAAAAGCCATACGAGGAGGCTTCAGAGACTGAAAACACAAAAATAGAAAATGTCTGCCAAGACAGAAACACTGTAAAGTCAAAAAGACTCCTTCAAAGACAAACCAGGAAAACAAAAATTTATACTTCCTATCACAGACAAAGAGCTAATTTCTTTAAAACATAGCAAACTGCAAAAAATCAGTGAGTAAAAAGATTACGGGGGCGGCCGGATGGCTCAGTTGGTTAGAGCGCGGTGCTCTTAACAACAAGGTTGCCGGTTTGATTCCCACATGGGCCACTGTGAGCTGCGCCCTCCACAACTAGACTGAAACAACTACTTGACTTGGAGCTGATGGGTCCTGGAAAAACACACTTAAATAAATAAAAGTTTAAAAAAAATTTAAAAAAATTATGAACTGAGTAGAAAAATGGGCAAACGAACAGGCTGTTCACAAAACAAACCTAAATGATGTTTAAACACACAAAAAGAGGCTCCCTGCACCTATAATGAGAGATATGCAAATGAAAATTGAACTGTGACTCCAAAGTCTCAAAGTCTGAAAGTCTGAAAGCAGGCCGGAATCGGGAGTGTGGGAAACAGGCGTGGCAGCAGGCCGGTACCACGCCTGTAAAGGCCAGGCTGGACCTACCTACCAGAATTTTCACATGCACACCATCCTCTCGAAAGCCCCACTTCTCAGAAGCATGCATACACATCGAGATTTGTTACAACAATGCTTCCAGTAGCCAACGAGTAAGCACGCCCTACACCGACCAGCACAGGGCAGGCTAGTGACTTGTAGCACGTCCATGCCTTTCGGGGCATTTAGATGAAGGCTGCTGTCTACGCACAAAACCAGAAAGGCCTCCGAGACACACTATCAGGGCCAAAAGCATGCTGCTGCAGAGCAATGCCTATGACACCTCTGAATGGGGGTCACACACGGACACAAAGGCGCGGACATGCATCAACCCCGGAAGGAGCACAGTACCTGGGAATGAACGGCGGTGGGCTCCAGAGAGCTGAGCTCTGTGACCGCACAGCCTTCTACATTTTTTGAAATTTGTATCATGAGCATGTAGTAACCTATTTTTTTTGTCGACACATTTTTTTCAACAATAAAAAAAGTAGGCTGAGCATGGGTGGGGGAGGGGCATTGTTTGCACACACGGCCAAGTGCAGGATGTTGAAACCCAGGTGGGGTGAGGGATTATCCTTAGTGAAGGGAAGTCAGCAGAGGCAGCAGCCCGGAGTGGGGTGGCTGCCAAAGCAGCAGTAGGGAGCACTCCGTGGGAGTGTAGCCTGGCAGACAGGGCCACAGCCCCTCGCCCTGTCCAGCGAAAGGTCCTGAGATCAGCAGACTCGGGAAGCAGGGAGCACAGCCCGCGCACACATCTTTCTTGGAGGAAGGGCTGATGCCAGGTCTGGGGCAGGAAGAGGACAAGATGAACCCAGAACATTTTACTCCAGAAAGTAGGGAAGTGCTCAGAGTAATGCAGATGTGTCAAAAGGATACAGATCAGTTCTCAACGGTCAAATCTAGGACAAACGGAGCATCAGATGAGATGATGACATGATGGGCGGAAACCCACTGAGCAGAACAGGAATGCACAAGTCCTTACTGATAGGAATGAATGATTACATTGCCAGCCTGACAAGCATGAGATGTTTACGTGTCTCAGAGAACCTCCCCGCGAAGTACTTACTAAATCACAGAGGGAAAAACAGTCCCTTCCCTGTGGAGAAGCCTGGCAGGTACCACCTTAACCAAGCAGTCAAAGTGAACAGCACCAGGAGCGGCACAAACTGAAACTGTGCGCCACGTGACAGGACGCGCGACAACCCAGCACCCCTCTGTGCCACCCTGTGCCCTCGTCTGCCCGGGCTGCTGTATCACAGATGGGGAGGCTTATAAACAACAGGAATGTCTTCCTCACAGTCTGGAGGCTGGAGGTCCAAGATGAAGGTGCCTGCAGATCCCGTGTCTGGGGAGGGTTCCCAGACAGCAGTCTTCTCAATGTGTCCTCACATGGAGGAAGGTGCAGGAAGCTCTGTGGTGTCCCTTTTATAAGGGCACTAACCCCATTCACAAGAGCTCCACCCTCACCAACTCCCAAGGCCCCACCCCCTGACACCATCACAGTGTGGGTTAGGATTCCAATAGATGAATTTTGGGGACACAAATGTGCAGTCCTTAACACCCTGCCAAAGAGGCATGACCTGAATCCAATGAGGAGGAAATAGCCAAGAGCTCATCTGAGACTCACCTACTAGTATCTGCTGTCATCTTCAAAAGTGGTTGAGGTGCTCAATCACTTTGAGCACCTCTTGTAATTGAAGAAGTCAAAAGTCACGGGCTGGACACCAGTGACGTGACTGTGGCCTGGGTCCTTTGTTATAACGGACACTCGTGGGACCAATAGGAGAACCTGAACGGGGCCTGGGGGTCTGACAGTGGGAACGGCCTGTGTTAATGCCCTGAATTATACGGATGAGGAGCCTCCTTGTTTGTAGGAAATACACTTGCAGTATACGGGTGCTGGGCACAGAGTTGGCAACTCACTGTCAAATAGTCAGGAAAAAAATTATTTGTACTCTTTTTGCATTTGTTTCTGTAAGTTTAAGATTGCTTCAAAATAAAAGTTAACCAAAATGTAAAAATACAGACTCTTAGCAGCTGAAAACAAAAGAACCTACATATAAACTATAAGAATTAAATGAATTTAGCAAGGTCACAGGATATAAAGTTATTACACAAAAAGCAATTGTTTCTATAAACTAATAATAAACTAGAAAGTGAAATCTAAAAAATGCTATTTACTGTGGCAAATAAAATCACATGCCTAGGAATAATTATGAAACATTGCTGAGAAAAGCTAAAGACCTGAACAAAGGGAGAGATGTACTCAGTGCCTTCCAATCTATGAACATGGTACACCCTCCATCTAGATGTCACCTCTCCCCATGTGATCTATAGGTTCAGTGCAGTTCCAGGTAAGATCCCAGCAGCTTGGGTTTGTGGAAACGGACAAGCAGATTCAAACATTACATAAACACCAAAGAACCACGGTGGAAGACTTACACTTTCAGATATCCAGACATATTCTAAAACTACAGTAATTAAGATACTATGGTATTGCTGCAAAAATTGACCAGTATAGTGAACCCAAGAACAAGTCCAGAAACAGACCCAGACACGCACAGTCATCTGGATTACAGCCAAGGCACCACTGCCATTCAGTGCAGGAAGGATGGTCTTTTCAAGAAATGGTATCGAGGGAAGTGACTATCCACATGGAAAAAAGTGAATACTGACTCCTATCTCACACCATGTGCGAACATTAATTAATTCAATACAAATCACAGGAAGGTAAAGCAATAAGCTTAGGGTAGGCAAATAGCTCTCAAACAGGACACAAAGAGTATTAACCACAAAAGAATGATTGATAAATTGAGCTACCTGAAAATTATAAACTTCTGTATGTCAAGACTGTTAAGATAGGAAAGACACAAGTCACAAACTAGGAGATATTTGCAATACAAAAATCCAACAAAGGTCATATACACATCATAAGGAAAAGAGAGATAATCCAATTAAAGAAAAATGAGCAAAAAGACTTGCATTGCTGAAGCCATTCATACATATATACACACCCTGTGACCCAGCAATTCCAGTCTTGGGTATGTATGCAACAGAAATGTCTATCTTTGTACACCAAAAGCCATGTTCAAGAACGTTCACAGTAGCTTTATGCGTAATAGGCAAAAACTGAAAACAGCTGAAATGTTAACCAAACAGGATGGATAAATAATACAAAGGGTGCCAAAAATAGTTATACATATTTTAAGAAAGGAAAAACCTGTATTAAAATTGCACTGATGGTAACCACTTTGAGCACCTCTTGCAATTGAAGAAGTCAAACGTGACTTGTATTCATCTTTTGTTATCGGTATATATTATTACAATTTTAATACAGTTTTCTCCTTTCTTAAAATGTGTATACATTTTTTTGGCACCCTCTGTATATGGTTTGTTTATACAACGACCCAGCAATGAAAAAACAAACTAACCAAGGCTAACAATGTTTTCCTGTAAGTTCTGGGTGGACTGGATGCCTTCAAGGATTCAGGGTCGGATTCCATCACTGTAAGTTCCCTGGAAGCTGTGTGCAGATAAAACATCTGAACACAAAAAGCGCAGTACACACCCTGGAATAACTGAGGGAGCGGAGGGGGAATAGCAGTGTTAATAGTAAGGTTCATCCAGGGACTTAATGACAAGACACTGCTCCGACTGACAGTGTTAACGACAGCCACCACCACCGACAGATCTCAGAGCACACCCTCCGATTACATGTAATGAAATTCAGGACCTGGCCAAACGATTTTATGACACTAAAGACCAAAACAGTGGCCCCTTCTGGGGGCCGTAACTGACTGGGCACAAGGGAGTCCGCTGCACCTCCACGTGGGCGGCAGGTGCAACACACAAAATTCATGGGGCTGCGTGTGGAAGGTGCGCACACCCCACCGTGTGACTCACGCCCCAACAAGAGAGAAGTTACAAGGAAAACAGGTAAAAAGCCCTTCTAGTTCACGGGAAGTGATCTTTACCCTCGCACGTTAATCCCCTGCGTACAGTCGGAGGGGCCCCCTCCACTGCTGCTGGGGGACCGCACCTGTCACACATCACACGGCTGCGGGCAGACGGCTCTGAGGGGGGGACAATGCCTTGCCTTCAGCCAATGGGTCTCTCCGACCTCTACCTCCGAAATCCTCACCTGCTTAATCTCCTCCAGACACAGTCCAGTTTGTCAAGATCCCTTTTAAAATGGTCATTCAGAATAGAACACACCCAAAAAACACAAGTGTGGTCGAGTCCCTACACAGTGGAATTGACTCACTTGAAGGGGGCGCTGTATGGACATTTATTATGGAGAGAACAGATGTCACTCTCCACGACGTCACAGCACCAACACATACATCCAGTTTAGTTTATAAACAAATCGTTTTTCAAAGAACTGAACGCAAAAGAGAAAATTTCTTAGACCGTATGTTTTGAATTTTGGTCAATAACTAACAAAGCTCTGCACATGTAGAGATTTTCACCAGAATGAGTTCTCCTATGGACAAACGCTAGGTGGTTCTTGATGCTTCTACTCAAGTTATAAAAAAGGTCAGGAGGTTCTTCAGCCCCCAGGCTTGTTTACAGGTGGGCACTCAGTTGTCTGGTCAGGAAAAAACCAACCTTAATAACCGGGAAAAAAACTTCTGTCACGACCATAGCCACTGAAGTCCCACTTGATGTAACTTATTAAACGAGGGGGCGATTCATCAGGAGGAAGTGTGCGGTATGTCGCCGGTCACATGCAAAGAAAGCCTCTCCAAACTGGGAGTGCACTGGGAGCCACAGCGGCCCCTCCCGGCTGCCCCCAGGCTCTCTGTCCCTGTAGTGACACGAACACACAGTTTTCAGGTATGTAAATAATTGCAGGAAGATGCTGACCAGTTATTTTCCAAACCTAAACAAGACTAAACCAGAAGAAAGAGCTTAATTTTAATAGTCGATTTTAGCTAAATGTGAGGAAGCTTGGATGGTCAAGGGGACAAACTGCAGAACCGTTCTGCTGTGTTGCCTAATCACTGCCGAAAGAGCAGGGACATCACCAGATGGAGGGTGGGCGGTCTGTGCCCTGAGCAGGGCTGTCCCGACCCCTTGCTGTCAGCACCGGGAACCAGTTCCGTGGAGCAGCTGGAAGAACACAGACTTTACAGTGGGACCCTGGCTGTCACGGGGTGGGTGCGCTGAGCCTGGGTTTTCCTCACCTGAAAAGCAGGTACTGTTCTTACTCTGGGAGGGTTTTATGGGGACACAATCAAATGACGCTCTGCACAATGCGTGGCACGGCCCGTTCCCAAGTCCAAAGCCGGCGGCCGGTCTGCACACACAGACCAGCATCGGATCAGCACAGAGCACCTTTTAACGGCGCGGAGAGGCTCATACCCTCCCCAGCGCTGTGTGTTCATCCAGCGTCTCGCGAGAGAAGGGAGCAGACGAGACCAGAGCCCTTGCACCCACCCCATGATGGGGCACGTTACTCCAAATGGCAGCCTGTAGTTTATTTCTCCTGCCAAAATGTATGTAAACATGAAAACTCACTATCCTTTCTATAATGCATTTGAAAGTTACTTAACTTTAAGAGTCTTTTTCAACATTACCTGCTAACGAGCCTTTTCACAAGTTCATCCCTCTTACTTTTTCCAGGGGCATCGAGACCAGGCCTGAGGGTCATTAATGTTACAGTCAACTCTGTCCTCCGTGTCCCCGGTTGTGTCACAGGGCCTTTCCTACCCACTCACATCTTCTACACTTAAATTTTACCTCTGTTCCTAAAAGTGCAGAAATCCACCGCCAGTTGGACTGCAGTACCTACTGTCTGTTCCCAAAGGAGCAAATGATCAGATGCTGCGAGCCTCGTCTGAATGGTAATGGAACGGCCTCACAGCCACCTGAAGCGCTGGTATCATCAGATGCCCACCAGGGAAGGGAAACTGCCTTCACAACCGCTTCCCAAACCAGAACCGTGTTTCAAAGTCTAGGCCGTAGGAGCAAAGGCACTGACATCACGACGTACAAAATACAGGTGAAAACCCACAACTTTCTGTTCAGTGTTTCCATTTTTCCAGTTGGTCACAGCACTCAAGCTCTTCTCCAGGCTTAGACATAAAGCATATTGTTAAAAATTTACATCAACAAAAGTACCATTAAAGATTTTGTCTGGATAGAAATGGGCTACAAAAGCTTAGCTAACAAAGTACTTCTTTATTCTTTGTCTTAAGCACTGTGGGAAAAATTCTTCTCGAAAAAGCTGGATTTATTTCTTCCTTCAACTTGTTTGTTTCATGTGCCCATTTAGTTCATTTGCCAAGTTATAATATGTCCATCTATCTAGATGTCTCCTCCTATTGTAGAATTCTTATCGCTACTGTCAGTTTCATTACTTAAGATTTTCCTTGTCTAATAATTAAATCAGCCCAAATTTCCTTTTAGAATATTATACTGTGCAATGAAAATAATCATCAAAGCTCACAGGAAACTGTAGCTACATTCATTCTACATTCTTCGAAAGGTCACCAACATTTCTTATGGGCATTTCATTCTCACTCCGGCACACTTTGCAATCTTAGGTTTTCACATATCCCTAAAATACTGTACACCAAAGATCTACCCCAAACGTGCAGAACGCCATAGAGACGTGTGTTAACTCAGGGAGTGTCACGCTGTAACGGCCACTTCTGCTTCTGCGTCATGGCAGAAGTGTACTCCCACGCAATCGGTGTTCCTAGCTCCTAAAGAGATCCTCCCGCACACAGACCATCTCTACCATGAGACGTGGGCACAAAACGAGCTCCCGTGTCAGCGGGCCCATTGGTACCCAGCTTCTCCTACACCAGTTTCTCTTTGATTAGTCAAGGAAACAGGACAACTGAAAGTCCCCACGTTTGGATCTGTTGACATGAGCCTGGGGCAGCAGCCTGCAGACATCTGTCCTCTAGAAGCCGCCCTGTCAGTACAGGGCACTGGGGGCACCCTGGGAACAAGGGACTTCGGGTTTGCCTGCTGCAGTGGCACAGCTGCCAGCCAGTCGCGCCCCTGCCAGCTGTGTGCAAGAGGCCCAGCAGCTCCCCGCTCCAGGGTTCTCCCTTGAACTCTGCCTGCCATCCTGTTCCATGACACCCAGCAACCATCTCCACCCCCACGGGCATGACCCCAGCCCTGGGGGAGGAGGTCTTCCAAGTCGGAGCTGGTGGCTGCTCCCTGCGGCCGGTCCTGTGTGCTTAGTCCTCCCTTCCCTCAGGAGATGACTCGCTACTAGTCAGTAATTACTTCCACTGCGTTTCCCAGTTCAGGCAAATGCTGAACTTGTCTCCTGACTGGACCCTTGAAAATGCCTGTGGTCTGCAGGCCTCAACATCTTTACTCTGGAAAGAAGAGTTCTAAAACCGGGGAGAAAAATCCAGATCTGCAGGGTTCTCCTGCCATGTGCCCAATCTCCAGTTGTTAGCACAACATAATGGTGGCAGAAGCTTGGCACGGCCAGGAGAGGTTCCAAAGTGGAAGGGGTTCCCGTAGGCATCTCTTCTGCTAGGTCCCCCCTTAAAACTCCCAGTTTACCAGGAGGAGAAAATCTGTGCCTTCCAGAGTACTCACACGTGGGAAAGGTGGGTGGCAGCCTGAGACACAGGGGGGGTCATGACGTCCTTACCCCAGCGGCATAGACGGGGTGGAGATGTGAGTGCAGATAGACAGCCATGTGAAATACTGTCCCGTAAGGGGACGAGCAACTCAAGTGTCTTCGCACCAGGTTAAGGGCACGAAGGAAGGACGCACCCGAGAAAGGACGGGACACACCCGAGAAAGGACGGGACGCACCCGAGAAAGGAAGCACCCGAGCGATTGAGGCCATTCTGCTGCATCCAACCTGTTTCCTCAACACATTCACACATAGTATGTACACCAGCAGTCAAACAAGGTAAGTTTTAGGAGTGGGAGACCAACCCACAACTTTTTTGTTCTTTGTCTTTAACTTAGCACCAGGAACAAAGTGAAGCAGGAGGTGTCTTAGCCCAGCAGCCAGTGATGGAAGCAGTCAGCCTTCCAGGTAATCTCTTTCTTCCTTCCGCATCAACAGAAGAGTTTCTGGTCGGCGTGCCTGTCCTTACTTGTGTAGACTCGTGAAAACGCAAACACAAAGGAAACCTGTCTGCCAGCGTGCCCTGCCCACTTACCTAGCCATGGCCCTGCGGCCAGGCAGATGGCATTTTCAGGAGGTGAGCTTGCTTGAGAGTCAAGCTTTAAAAAAGGTCAATGAAACCAGCACTGATTAGTCTGGAACCTCATCTGCAAAAGTACGCAGACAACCAAGAATGACCAGACAGGTAAAGCAAACTCCTAAAACAATGATATCAACCCGAAAAGAAGAAAAAGTAATTCCCAGTGAATACAGCGAATGTGGTATAGCAAAGAAAACCTCTTTTAAAATATTAAGATCCTTGAAAAGGTCAGTGTATTCATAAAATGAGGAGATTTTGGAGGAAAAAAAAGCAACTAAAGAATAAAAAGGGGAAATAAGGAGATGACTTCAGAAATTAAACCTCAACAGGAGGCCTGAATTATAGAGTGGACGAGATGCAGTAAGGTGGAAATTGGAGCCAGTGGTGTGGAAAAGAAACAAGCATTCTTCTTGAGACAGAAGGAATGAAAGTCCAAATTCAGGATTGTCCAAGAGAAATCGCAAGCATTCTAAGAGGAGTTTCAGGAAAGAGTGACAGAGGACACGGGCCGGGGGTGGGGGAGCCCAGAAAGTATGCAGTGACTCTTCTCTCGTATTCTAAGTGGTCATTCCTCAGTATCTTGCAGAAGCATTCAAAACCAGAAAAAAAAAAATCAAAAGCAAAAACAAAAATGTAAACTCCCCTTTCAGCAAAACTAGGAAACTGCTATCTCCTGAGTCACAAACTTCGGGGGAGGGCAGCCACCACAGCAGAGCCAGCGTGTGGGGGCACATATGGGAAGATGCAGACAGGTGCCAGGGCGCAATTTCAGCAGAGGCCATACACAGCAATGGTGAAAGGCACACACAACCTACACCCTGTTTGCAAAAACGAGGGGAAGGGTCTTGGGTGGCAGAGTCAGAGTCCCAGCTTGGACCATCGGGCTTGGCAGAGCACAGGAAGCAGGACCAAACAAGACACCACAAGCAGGCTACATGTGTGGGACATGATGTGAATAGTGCACTGCAGAAACCCCACTGCCAGCTACCTGCACTGGCTGAGAAGAAATAAAGCCTAAACTAACTCACATGCAAACCTCAGCTCATTAGATAAATTTCAAGTTTCAACTAGTCTACAATCAGCCAACCACACAAGACCTCCTCAAAACAGCCAATCGATGAACAACTTACCTGCTTTATAAATGGGTGATACAATAAAAAACATCACTGTAAATATTCAAAGATATTCAAAATAAAAAGAGGAAAGAAACAAAAAAAGACAAATGTCAGATGAACACTCAGCAGAAAAATGTTGCCTCTTAGCAGATGAAACTGTGACCAAAATTTCATCATGAAATTCAGAAACAGTTAATAAGGCAATTGCCTCTGTAATACAAGAACACAAAGCAGAGATATAAGAGCTCTAGAAAGAGAAGAAAAGAGAACACCTATTACAGGAAAAAGGATCACCTGTGTGAGAGTTCCTGTGTCCCGTGTTCTCGCCATGTAACCTTGGGTAACACTTTAAACTGGGTTATTTGTCCTTTTATTATTGACTTCTCAGTTATTTTAAAAAATATATTCTAGGTATAAATTCCTTATCAGATATATAATTTGCAGATATTTTCTCTCATTCTCTTCACTTTCTCAACAGTATTTCTATCACAAATGTTTTTTATTTTAATGAAGTCCAATTTATCTATTTTGTCTTTTGTCATTTGTGATTTTCGTGTCACAGCTAAGAAACCATTGTCTAACCTGGGGTCATGAAAACGTATCCCTAGGTTTTCTCCTAAGAGTTTTATAGTTTTGACTCTAACATTTAGGTAGTTCCATTTTGAGTTAGTTTTTATGTAAGGAGTGAGGTAGGGGTTCAACTTCATTCTTTGCGTGTGCGTAGCCAGCTGTCTCAGCGCCATTTGTTGAAGACTATGCATGCATTTCCCAACGAATCGGCTTGGCACCCTTTTCCCTGCAATTTCATGAGCTGATCATAAATGTAAGGATTCATTTCTGGACTCTCAATTCTATTCCACTGATCTGCACGTCCATCCTTATGCCAGGACCACATTGCCTTGATTACTGGAGCACTGCAGCAAGTTTTGACATGGGAAAGTGTGAGTCCTTCAACTTTCTTCTTTTTTAAGATAGTTTTTGGTTATTCAAGGTCCTTTGCATTTCCATATAAATTTAAAAATCAGTCTGTGAATTTCTGCAAAAAATCCGGCTGAAATTCTGACAGGGATCACGTTAAATCCGTACATCAGCTGGGGAGTAAAACCATCTTCATAATAGTAAGTCTTCTGACCCAAGATCATCTTTCCACTTATTTAGATCTTTAATTTCTTTCAACAGTCTTACAGTTTTCAGTGTGCAAATTTTTCTTTATTTTTTATTAATAATACCACTGGAGTTCATAATACTTCTGCTTGGAATTCAGCTGAGCTTCCCCTGGTGATCCTTAGAATCTCAGCTACCCTAAACAGGATGGAAGTGGTGTGATGAAGTGCAAACCAAATTCCTGGGCTTGCACAGCTGAGGTTTACATTTCATTTTACTGACTCTTCCTAGAAGCACAAGGAATAGATGTTAATAAGTATTTATGATATTTTGGTAAACACCATCCTAAAATGGAAGTGAATAATACGTTTCCAAGTCTAATCTTCTCCTTTAATCTTTAGGCATTTATTGAAGGGGGAAAAAAAATCTCAGTTTCTTCTGTCACTTGGCTCTGGTGTTTAAAATTTCTCTTTAAAGATCACATTTTTCAGAAAACACAGACTAAGATTTATTGAATTTGTTTTTCGTAGCACATACGCTTCCCCTTCCCTCCAATTAATAGAACTTTTCAGAGAAAACACACCATTTAGTTCTATCACATAGCAGCACTTCCAGTGGACAGGCCAAATGCTAATGCAGAATGCAACAGAGATTCAACTACTTTAGGATTTCACATATATTACTGTGTTTAGTTTTTAGGGAAAAAAATTGCAATGTAAAAAATAGTATGTATTTTTGTGGCTGGATTCAACAGAAAATACTCTATACTGTAATTTAAGTTTTAAAATATTGGAAAATGGATGGACAATGCAAAAAGGAGGACAATTTGACCCTATAAATAAATCGGTGGGTCGTACTTTAATTAGAATTCTATTGTGCTTGGAAATTTGCAATTATTTTTATAATTATACTGGGAAGGAAATAAAGACCTCTCTGGGTTATTCCTTTTGGAATTTTTTTCTACAAATAAAAAGTTTAATTCAAAATCTCCAGGTGACTAATTGGCTTTTCAAAACTCTCTTTTTATGGTTTATAACTACAGATGAAATCTGTAGTTGACTACCAGGGAGTGTACAAGTTTTGAGGTTCTTCTGTTCAATTTATTCCCACGTATTTTATTCTTCGTGATGCCATTGTAAATGGAATTGTTTTCTTCACTTTACTTTGGGATTGTGCATATGCACTGAAGAAGGTCTGGAAGAATGAAATGGGTATCAGTGCCAGGGAGGTTTACTGAGGAGGAAAGGATTTCTTTCGGATTTCGTCAGCAGAAGAAGCCCTAAAGTACGTATGGGCTGGGATCCTGTCTGCCCTTGTGGCAAAATGAGTTACATAAACTACAAAATTATACACAAAGGAGTATAACACGTGCACAAAACATTCCAGTAACAATGGTTTGGAAGCACCTACAAATGTTTTTGTGTTTCTCTTTAATGACTAGTCAAAATCTCTCTAAAAATAAAAGCCCTTCATTACTGCAACCCAAGAGTCAAGGACGGAGGGTAGTTTGAAAAAGCCGCCTCCTTGGCCAACAGTGTTAACATCTCATGAACTAGTATGAACATGACAGCGTCAAGGGCAACACGAGTGCCTTCTGGAAGGTCATGGCAGTGGCCACCCTGCCCTTGTGCACAAGAGCCCAGCCCCCTGCAGGACACGCAGGGCCCTCCACTCCTGTGGCCCCAAACTGCTCCTGAACTTCCTCCCAAAGCGGCTCTGCCCTCGGGCACCCGTCTCAGGCCCAACCCTGGCAAGGCCTTGGCCCGTGGAGGCCCCCCTGTCCTACCGGCCCGCCCTGCAGGCTGCAGCTTGCAGACACCACCTGAACGGAGCTGACTGTGGCCACCTCCCTGTTCCTCCCTCATCGTGCATCCAGCCCTGGCTGGGCTCAGATGCAGAGTCCTTAGGCCCTGGCACATTTCTGTGTCTGTCCCCGGGCCCTGGGCCCGCTGCTCCCACCACCGGAGGCCGGCCCCCACTGCCGCCTACCCTCTGTGTGCAGCCCCACGGATCTCTCCGGAGCGCGAAGGGCTCAGCACGTTTGTTCCCCTTGTCTGTCGTGGCGCTCCCACTGCATAAGTGCCGTGAAGGCTGAGCTCACTGGACCCCAGCTGCTAAACGGGGCCTGTGCTGGACCCAGTTAAGATAACCAACTGGCAAGTTTCAGCTCCATGACCCTCTCTGAGACTGGAAACGAACGTCACTCGCCACCACATGGCTGTGGTGATGGCATTCTTACTGGATACCGTTTCTATTCTTTTCCCCGTGCTACCACCACTGTGTTATCTAACACCGTGTGCACACCAACCTTGCGGGCGTGTGTGTGTGTGTGTGTGTGTGTGTATGTGTATGTGGGGGGCGGGGGCGGGGTTGAAAGGCGCTGGCCTAGGAGCTTCCATCCTGCAGCTGGGTAGCTAAGAATAAAAACGTCCACATGTCTGCCTGGTACCAGCCCGCCACGTTCCGATCAACCTTCCGAGACAAAATCATCGGTTTCAGAAGCTGGGGCAGAGTCACATAATGGCTGAGTACACTAGAAACACGTAAGAACTTTTGTGTAAAGCCTATATTATCCCCAAATTTCAGAGGCCGAATTACTAACTTCTTCTTCTGAGATCAGACCAAAATAAGTTCTAAGGCAGTGTATGTGCCATATTTAGGATGTTCATGTGGGAGCAATGACAAACATCTGGCCGTGATACTTTCTGGAATTTTGACTATTTTTTCCTGGCCAGAAAGAAAACATTAAGTTTTTACTGGAATAGCAACCTAAAGTCTTCTAGCACGGAACTTCACGACTGAGAATCCATCCTCCTACTTGTCACATATTTAAGCAAAAGCTTTTGCAATTCTTAAAAAAAGAAAAGAAGCCCACTCTAAAATTGTGAAATATTTTAAGGAAAAGGGGAACGTGAGCAAACAGACTAACAACAATGAAGAAAACACTCGGTCCCCACTTGCCAGCAAAGGCACAGGGCACACACACCCAAACTACGTCCCGGAAGTTCTTTTAATCACCAAATAGCACGTTTTCCACAATACCAACTTCCAGATGAGAGAAAAGCTATGACTCGCATTACTTCCTAAACCTGAGTTAGGAAAGGAGAGGCTGTTGGGATCTCTTGTCCTGAGGTAGAGGAGGCCTCATAGGAGGACTCTCAGTCCCAGCCCCGCCTCTCCCTGCACGGCACCCAGGGACAGTTTGGACAGCACACCGGGAACACGGCTTGGAGCTGGAAGCATCTGTACGCCATGACTTTGCACACAGGACAAGGCAGGCGGACACATGGCTTCCAGATGGTTTCTTTTATGGCTCAGAAAAAAGACTTTCTAGAACTCAGGCCAGATTTCTATTTTCAAAACCACAGAATTCACTCAGTCAACTGAAAACAAATCAAGATTTTACTAGATCAAAAAAACTGGCCACTAACTGACCTTCGGGTAGCTTAAAACCCCATCAATAAATGTCAAACATAAACGGCTCCACCCTCAATTGGCTGCACAGATTTCTCCCCCTTTCTCGGCACCAGCACAGCAAGTGACGTCCGCACGAGAAGGATTCAACGTCCTGTGCAGCCAGCACGAAGCAGTGCAAAGAGCATCACTTCACTGCCATACAAAACCCTGGCGAGCACGTTTCTTGCAGCAAATGAGTGACACAGAGGAGGGTGATCCCAGACACTGTAGCTACTGCTGACCAATGAGATGGATATTTAAGTACAGTGTGAATGAAAGTTCCTAATTCTCTGAATTTATATGACAACTCTAAATGAGACTTTTAAATGTTTCTAAAAATAGTACCAGTAAGCTTCTGCTCCTTGCCAGGTTCACTGTGGCCCGCCCTCAGCTGAGCTTTCTCCATGGTCCTCGCAGCCCTGGGAGGTAGAAACGTCGTTCCCGTAGGTGGTAACTGGGTCCAGCAAGGCTTAATTAACTTTACTGTTACTGACAACCTATCCAAGGAGCCACCCCAAAGTCCACTTTTTAACGGTATAAATTCTCCTATTTTTGGCTCAAAACCTTCCTTTTTAGCCATTAAAAATAACTTTTAAAATTTCATCTCAAACCATGAGATAACCACTTCATACCCACTAGGATGGTTAGAATCAAAAAGCCAGACAAGTGCAGGCGAGGATGTGGAGAAACTGGAACCCCCAACATTGCTGCTGGAATGTAAAATGGTGCAGCCACTTTGCAGAAGAGTCTGTCAGATCCTCAAACCAGTAAACACAGTTACCGCAGGACCCAGCGATTCCACTCCTAGTTAGATGGCTAAGGGACAAAAACGTGCACAGGAATGTTTATAGCAGCATCAATCACAACTGCCAAAGGTGGAACGTTCATCAGCTGACGAATGAGAAACAAAATGGGGTGTGCCCACACAGTGGAACATTTGGCCATAAAAAGGAAGGGAGTGCTGACCCTGGCGACAACGTGATGAACTGCTAGAGCACGCTCAGTGAAAGAAGCCACTCACGAAACAAAAGGCCACATGGAATTGCACTCGCATGAAGCCCAGGACAGTCACACTACAGACAAAGTAGTTACTTTGTGCTTAGAGCTGAGGGGCAGAGAGGTGACAGCTACAGGGTGTGGGGCTTCTTCGTGACTGACGAAATTGACTGTGGTGACGGTCGCACGTATCTGTGGCTAGACTGAAAAAACCTAGAACTGTACATTGTAAACGGGTGAATTGTACAGTATGTAAATTATATCTCAATAAAGTTATTAAAAATTTTCAGCTTACATTTACCCTTCAACACTACTAAACATTGTTCGAGAAAAAGGAGACCCTAGCTTCTGGCTTCAAGTCATCCTGACCTACCGGCAGCAAGACCTGGTCAAGCGCGGTGTCTAGATCTAGAAAGGAAGCTGGAACAACGATGCTGTGATGCGCCGCTGACGATGGATTAGGGGCGTTTATCCTTGTGCGAACTCCACAGAGGCAGCTCCACACCCAGGCGGTCCAGCCTCCCACACATCTGGGCTCCTGGGCTACCAGCCTGCACAGCACGTGACTGCACAAAACCACACGACATTAAATCAGCACAAGAGAAAAGGATGCAACGGAGAGACGCGGTGAACTCGGGACGTATGAGGCTGCTGCTGGCGTTAACAGCACACTGTGCCACAGCAAATGTTTTTTTATAAGTAGAAAGAGTGCGCTTCTAAAACAACGATGAAAAGTATGTATAGTAAACATACAAACCAGGAACATGGTCATTTCTTATCATCAAGTATTACGTACTTTACATAACTGTCTCTTACACTGTTACGTGACCGGCAGCACAGTAGGTGTTTACACCAGCGTCACATCAAACACGTGAGGAAGGCGTTGTGCTGTGACGTTAAGATAGCCAGGACGTCTCTAGGCGAATGTCTCTTTCAGCTCCATTGAATCTTATGGGACCACTGTCATATATGTGGTCCACCGGTGACCAAAATGTCATTTTGTGGTCAAGGCTGTACTGCTTGCCCAATCAGCTTCACCAGCTTCTCTGCCAGCAGTTTTAGCTCTAAAAACACCTGCCGTCATGGAGTGGTCTACACTGACAGAAAACCAAGTTCGTTTGCACACATGGAGAGATGGGAGATATAAATAAAACTGGGTCTTGCAGAGCTCGCCTTTCTGAAGAAAATATAATGAAGCTGGCAAAGGCTGTCTTACTTGTTGAAGATAAACACGAAACACGTAACCACAGACTGCATGGAAAGATAGACAGGACCCAACAGGGCATCTTCAGGCCAAGTTGCTCTATATTTTCACTGAAGCAAAGTATCAGCATTCCAAAAATAACTAAATGTCAAATTCTTCCCTAAGTTAAAAAGGTCCCATAAGTATGAACCTTTGATATGATCTGGTGGATTCTACATGATCCCACACAATGCCAGTGTTTAGCCACCATCTGTCTGTGCATGGAAGCCAGTGTTTTCCAAGTTTTTATCAGCTCATCAACCCTGCAAGTTTACAGATACTACTAAAGACTTAAGTGAAAAATAAAGCAAATAACAGACATAAGATAGGTGTGGATGGCCAAAAAACCCAGAACAAGCAAAAACACTTGAAACCCTGAGGTCAGAAAACATCCTATAGAGGAAAAAGTTCAAAACAGTCTTAAATAAGGCGAGTTGATCCAAGCTAACTTTTTTTGACTTTTAAATCACTTCATATTTGATTCAGTACTTTATTAAATTTTACTACACTTTGTGATATTTAGCAATATTTTTTGAAGAATCCAATTTAACTTGATTTCGTTCATTCAACACACATTTACAGAGCAAGGCACTCACTCTCCAAGCACTGAAGTTACAGCAGCGGATCAGGGGAAGCCTTACCTCCCAGAACGTGCCTCCCAGGAGGGCAGACCCCAGGCCAGCTCTGGGCCAGGGATGGTCCTCACTGGGACCCAGAGACCCACACAGCCAGGGAACTCACTACTCTGTACGCCCACGCTCCATACTGCGAGTCTGCACCATCCCACAGATCCAACAGCAAATGTCACTTGACCACAACCTGTGTCTGTCCATTCAAATATAAAGGTGGGGGGCGGGGGTGGGAGTGGGGAGACAGAGGACCAGTGGACGAGGGGTGGGAGGCCCAGGTAGGTAACCAGCCTTGACCTTGGATCTTTAGGATCTTTGGAGCTGCGGCCCATGGGAGACACTGGGGAGAAAGGAGCAGGGCGACCCTGCCTGCTCTGGTCAGCCCCTTCTGGAGGGCCGTGCAGGAAGCACGTCCAGGGGCAGGCCGCTCGGCTGGCTCAAGGCAGGCCAGCAAAGCGTGTCTATCACGTGGCAAACCAGCCCAGCCCCGACACCAGACAATGGAGCTTCACAGACAGTCTTCGTTCCAGGACTGCATTCCTGATCCTCTGGCAACAGCTGCTGTGGCAGCCTGCAAAGGGCCACCGCTTCCTGGGCACGCCCCATCAAGGTGGCTCTGCTTCTCCACCCCTGAATCTGGGCGGGCCGGGCAGCTGGCTTCATCAGTAAAACGTGGCGGAAGCTACAATACAGGAATTCCAAGCCTCGACCTCAGGGACGAGTTTCCACTCTCCAGAACACTTCCATCAGGGTGAGCAAGGCCAAGCTGGGGCTGGGGGGAGATTCCAGGTGAGGCCCCAGACATGTGCATAAGGCCATGCCAGACCACCAACCGCCCAAGGCCAGCCCCGAGCACAACCTCCAAGCCAACTCAGACACGCTGCAAATAGGAAATATTTGTTGTTTTAAACTATTTGTTTAAAATATTTGTTGTTTTGGAGTGGCTTGTAACCTAGCAACGCTAACTGATCGTTGCGGAGGGTTGGGTACTTGGAAGCAAATTACAACTAAGTTAAATTTGAATTTTAACTCCTCTTAAAAGGTATGCATCAGTGGATAACACAACTTAAAAAGTACCCTATCCAACTGAGGATACGCAACAGCAATCTGAGTCTTTAATTTCTGGGAACTTTTCGGGTATATTAAAATAACAAACATGATGGTTATATTTGATCTAAATATAAACAACAATCCCAATTTAGGAAAATCTTTACAAGCTCTAAATATTCTGAAACCTTTACAAAATGCCAGCTCTGATTTCCTTAAGTATAAAATGACCCAGATACTCGTTAAAGTGAATTTCTCAAGAGAAGCATTACATCCTATTTATGACAACAATAAATGTGTGCTTTTTTCTTTTTTGGGCCTAGTTTTAGTAGATAAAAACCATTAAGCTGGACCAAAAAAATGATGCTCTAAAAGTAAACTGTATGCAGTTTGTGTCTTCCTTCCATCCTTTCCATCTTTTAAACATTCTGAACCTGTCATAAGCCTTAACAAGAGTGAATGTATTTATCATAGGATGGCTACTTGGTGGAAATGCTTGCAAACACTTGGCTGGAAGAGATTTGGGAGCCCAATGAATCCCTAGACCTTTAACCTATTTCCTACAAGCGATTCTTGAAGAGTACCTTGGTGAGACAGGCAATGCTGTCAGAGAACCAACGGCCAACCACTAGGGTTCAAAGGGTGCCTGTTTCAGACCACCTTCTCTTGCAACATGGGAGTGATATGGGAAGTTGGACAGACAGGTTCAACCAGTTTCAGTTACCACTGCCCTGATGAAATGATAACTTGATTTCCTCCTCAAATAAGACCTTCCAAGAGGCATTCAGAGTCCCGAGTTCAGACCCTTGTATCTAGGCACCAGCAACCTGTCATCAAACATTCAAGCGAGAGGCTGCCGTGCCCCAGCTGAGCAGAAGATTGCCTCAGAGCAGCCCCTGCTGGCCCCTCGGGCCCGGTGCCCCCTCCACCCTCACTTGCCCTCTCAGGCAGCGTGTTCTGCAACTAGTAGGCACCACCGGAGCCTAGCGGAGCTTTCCTGCAGGGGCGCACAGCTCGATGATCTTTTCATTTTCTGTGTAGCATCGTGACATCTTGACAGAAAAACCCGAGCGCAAATCAACCTCCTTCTCAAGTTTAAGTTAATTCTCTTGTCCTTATTTTGTGACGTCAAGAGCATGAAAAGTTTCTAAAGATATTACTGTTAAGTCAATATGAAAATATTTAAGAGAATATATTTATGCATTACATATGAAAATAAATAACTTTTAAAAAGAATATTCATTCTGATGTCATTTAGAAAATCAGAAAAAATGTTTCCTAATGTATTACACGGGTCTAAAACCTGTTATTAAAATATATACATATACATATACTGGGGGTGCCAAAAAAGATATACACATAACTTGTATACATCTTTTGTTATTGGTATATATTATTTCAATTTTAATACAGTTTTTTTCCTTTCTTAAAATGTGTAGACATTTTTTTGGCCCCTCTGTATAACTGTTTTGGCAACATTATCAATGCACTAATATTAGGGAATTTTCAAAATAAAAGTGTTATTCTTCTGAACTAGAAAATAAGCTCTATGCGAACGCCGTGCCACACGCCCCATGTCCAGGCTCTCTGCACGGTGAGTTCTCAGTCTTCACCCCAGCCACCCCGAGAAGGGGGTTGCAAGCACCCCCATATTTCAGACAATGAAGCTGACATGTAGTGAGGCTAAGTGACAGCCCTCAGCCAGGCAGCCAGGGATGACCCAGGAAGACTTGGGCAGAAGCCACATGGTTCCAGTTTGCACCGTACAGCACAGAACCAGCCTCTCAAAAGACAAGAATGGAGAGATCACAGGATGGCAGAATTTTAAAGGAAAGACAGGAGAAACCATTCTCCAAACTCAAAGGAGAAACTCAGACTCATGTTTCCAAGGATTTTACTTTGTGTCACCAAAGTCACTCTTGGTCAACTTCACAAATAAGCAAATTCCAACCAGCGAAATGGAATGTGAGACGTAAGACTTGACTTTCAGAAAACATAAGGCAGTATGCCTCCCGAAATCGTGCTTCTTACCTCAATGGCAAACACTTCCACGGTGTCGTCCAGCAGCTTCACTCTCAAATGCAGGTGTGTCTGCATCCTGCCGGGGGGCCCTGCCGCTGCCGCGGGAGCCTGCCCAGGCTCGAGGGTGCTCACTCCCTCAGCGGTCTGTGCACCCAAGCGGCTCCCGGGGGTCTGCAGGACTCTGTACGTTCCTTCTATCTCCCCCATTCTTCACCAGCGAAGTGATGAATATGCTAAAACGAAAGCAAACCAAAAGAATCATTACCAGTTATTTAGATATTAAAACACTGAAAAAAATCATCATGTCCACAGGAATTCTCCACATGATTTTTGAACTTCTGTGAGTCTTACATTACATAAAGATAAAGAGTGAAAAAAAGTCTGCCTTCTACTCGTATGGATCAGCGAAACATAAAATAATGACAAGCAACGCTTCAGTAACAATACTTCCCAGGGAATCCTGTGAGCCAGGCGGCAATTTAATGGACTGAACCTGCAAAACCATGTAAGCGAGTGCCAGCGGCACCCCCGGCAGGGGCAGGAGGCGACCGACGGCCTGCGTCTCTCAGGCTGCCTGGCATCCTGGCACATCGCCCCCCACCATCCACAGTGGTATCCACTGTGCTGACCACACGCGGAAAGCGCCGGACAGTGCGTTTCAGCAAAAGTAAACACTTGCGACATGGCACAGCACCAACATGTGCCAGGCAGTGCTTGGCAGGTCCCTTATCTCTGCTGACAGGGTGGGGAAAATGCCAAGAAAAGTAGCTGACGACAGCCTGCTTTGCAGGCCTTGGTTTTTCTAACTTGTGCCTCAGGCTGGAGTGGGTGCCAGCGGTGATGCGGGAAGTAATTTCACACACAGCACTGAATGACAGCCGGGGTGAGCGTCACGAGGACCACACACCTGGTGTCAGGAGGCACCGCCTTCTGCTGTCCTCACCAGAATCTTATCATCACCACCTACCGCCCACTTAATAGATACCGACACTGAGGGTCCCAGAGCGCCAAGTAGCTGGCCCAGTGTGGCACCTGTGCCTCTTTCAATCCTCCTTGTGCCACAGGAAAGGCCTCTGGTTTTAAGCTAGTATGCTGAACAGGGCTAATCACTTTTTTGTTTTCAACAAAGAAAGAACAGACTTAGTATCAGTGAGAATCTAGTAATAATGGCTTGCTTTTAATTGTATTTATTAATGTAGTTACCTCCTATTTTTGGCAAATTTCCTTCTTAAAAATATGTTTGAAAGTCAACTTAAAGAAAAATATTTAATAGTAAAGTATAGCATAGCCAAAACAAATGCCGATGTTGAATCAGGAAAAAAATGCACCTGCTGCAAGTTATCTGATTTCGCTTAATCATCTTCAAAAAGTCTTCGAGCAGTCCGCAGTAAATGTTTTAGAGAATTAATCTCACTAAATTCCAGGTCCAGTCCCTCGTGTGCCAGCGTAACTGCTCGGAGTCCTCTAACCCTTTCCTCTTCTTCATGCTTATTTTGTTATCAAACTCACGAGCTTTTTATATTTTGAATTAAGTTCAAAAAGCTTCTCAATGACCCGCTGCCAAGCACTCCTGCTGTACACTACAAGTCTACACAGCGAAGGTGCCCTTCCCAACCCACGAGGGAGAGAATCTCCACGCCAGACAAGCAAGAAGACGAGAAAGCCAAAACCCCTGGGAAGTGGACTGTGAGGAGTGTGGCAAGTGAAGAGGCCGTGTGACATCAGCCAAATCCATCGCCGTCCCAACTGCTGCACAAATGAATGGACCACATTCGGTTCAGGCTGGTGGTTACCCATCATTCAGAATTCTTTCTGCAGGCTGTATGCCCTGAGAGCAGGAACTACGAGGTGTGATCAAACAATATGGTGTGTTTAAATAAAAACACATTTATGACAGTAAAAAACACACTGCCATTCACTGTCCCCTCACAATACTCTTCCCTGGATTTTAACACACTTATCCCATCTTTCTTGTTACCACTTTCTGAAGCAGCTCTGGAAGTCCTCTTCCGTGAGTGTCTTTAGTTGCGCTGTTGTGACTGCCTCGGTGTCCTGAATCATTTTGACTTTGGGGAAGAGCCAGAAGTCGCATGGAGCCAGACCCGGTGAATAAAGTGGAAGAGGACACACTGTCATGTTTTTATTTGAAAGAAATTGCCATACTGATGTGTGACACGGAGTGTTGTCATGATGGAGAATGATTTACACACACTTTAAAACACACTTTCTTTCAACCATAGCTCACACCCAACTAACTGCACCAAACAAGTTGAAACTTGTCACACATTGTTACTAAGGTTCGACGCTCTTGCCACTTCCTGTATTGAAGATCCCTGCCTTTCCGTTGGATGGCACTCGGCAGCAGCAGTCACCGTATTTTATGATCATAATGGAAAGGCTCCGTGTTACACATCCCTTCTGGTATGGCAATTTCTGTCAAATAAAAACATTACAGGGGCCGGCCTGGTGGCTCAGGTGGTTGGAGCTCCATGCTCTCAACTCCGAAGGCTGCCGGTTTGATTCCCACATGGGCCAGTGGGCTCTCAACCACAAGGCTGCCAGTTCGCTTCCTCGACTCCCGCAAGGGATGGTGGGCTCCGCACCCTGCAACTAAGATTGAACACGGCACCTTGAGCTGAGCTGCTGCTGAGCTCCCGGATGGCTCGGTTGGTTGGAGTGCGTCCTCTCAACCACAAGGCTGCCGGTTCAACTCCCGCAAGGGATGGTGGGCCGCGCCCCCTGCAACTAGCAACGGCAACTGGACCTGGAGCTGAGCTGCGCCCTCCACACTAGGATTGAAAGTTCAACAACTTGACTTGGAAAAAAGTCCTGGAAGTACACACTGTTCCCCAATAAAGAACTGTTCCCCTTCCCCAATAAAATCTTTAAAAAAAAAAACACAAAACATTACTATGTGTCCTCATCCACCTTATTCACTAGACCTGCCACTGTATGAATTCTGCCTTTTCTCCAAATTCAGAATGATTCAGGACATCGAGGCCGCCACGACAGCACAACTAAAGACCCTCACAAAAGAGGACTTCTTCAGAGAACTGCTTCAGAAAGTGAGAAGAATGACGGGACAAGCATGTTCGAAGCAAGGGGGAATATTTTGAGGGGGATTAATGGCAATATGTATTTTACTGTAAAAATTTTCAAACATTCACTGTGTTTTTTTTTTTATCACACCTCATAAATTCTTACCGGAACGTTCCCAGAGTCTTCACTTCGCTGATGTCACTGGTGTAAAAGCACAGCCTGCCTGTCTCCTAATGCAATACTGCACTGAGCACAGTAACCAGGGACAAAGACTCCCCACAAACACTACCTCAGAGAATCAGTTTCCACGCCGCTGATATAAAACCTGAGATATACCACGTTCTGAGGACATGAATACGAGCCTTTGCATTGCAATCTCACAAACTTGAGCAGTTATTCCAAAAGGGAGAGAGCCCACCTTGAAGGTGTCTCCAGGGTGCAAACAGATGCTCACGTTCTAGCTCAGCTCAAATGACCACACACGGAGCCACCAAGTGTAAGTTCTTCTCAAACAAGCTATGGGGTGTTTTCCTGCGGGCACCAAAGTGATCCTCTCCTTCTAAGTAAAGCTACAGTTCTGAATACACAGATACAATCAGAATGTACTTTTAGAAGTCACCTCTCTTAGTTATTCCTTCATGTAATTCTTTTATATTTTTTCTCAATTTTAGATGGGAAAAAAATGTCTTCAGTTTGTCTTCTCCTCATTATAAGAAAGTCATGTCTAAATACATAATTCTAACAATAAGAAAATGGCAAGACCAGCCCACAGTGTCCAGAGGGGTACATCTGGGTGAGAAAACCCGAGGAGAATGTGCAAGGAGGGTATTACGAGAAAAGTTAGGGCACTGGGCCCTCTTGGTGACAGGGGGTCTGTCACTGGGAGAGGGGACAGGAAAGGAGTCTCTGGTGTGGCTGGCACAGTTCTTCTACTGCTTGACCAGGACAGTGTACACTTTATAATTCATTAAGCCATACATTTGATTCACATGGTGGTGATTTTATAGTACAAATATATTCAAAACAGCATACTTTTAATTTAACATTGTTTCATCTGTCACAAGAACTAAAGGCATATTAGACAAATGAAGGACTTTTCTTACTTATTCAAGGAATACGAAAACACGGCTGCCTAGAGGAAACTCCTCTGAGCAGCAGACTTACATCCTGGCTATTCTCATCCAACCCACAGTAAACGTCAACACGGCTGAAGCTGACTCAGGTCACAAGACACTCTCTCGTTCCTTCGGGAGGCCATCGGAGGAAGACAAGTTCACTGAAGAGTTAATGACCCCATGAGGTACCTTGCTGTGATATTCCAAAGGAAACCTGTTTGCTATCCCACAATACCCTGTTATCCCGAAAATAAGACCTACCCGGACAATCAGCTCTAATGCATCTTTTGGAGCAAAAATTAATGTAAGACCCGGTCTTATACCTGGTATTACATTATGTTACATTATATTATATTATACCTGGTCTTGTATTATAGTAAAATAAGACTGGGTCTTATATTAATTTTTGCTCCAAAAGACGCCTTAGAGCGGATTGTCTGGCTAGGTCTTATTTTCGGGGAAACACGGTAGTAATGTAGCATAAAGTACCCATTTAATAATTACTCAGCCTTAAGTTTAACAAAGCTTGGGAAGTAGGGAACTTAATAGAAAACTGATACGCAATGCCCATGCTGTGAATGTCAGTTAACCTTGGTCCCAAAGTCTACCAATCTGTGTTAGAACAAGCAGCAAACTGGATACTTCCTGTAGAAACGTGCACCTGCTCATCTATCCAACACTTTCCACAGACTGACAATGGGAAAAAAACGAAAGGAAAACTGTATGCACCGAATCTGTTTTACACAAATTACGACCGAACAGAAATTACTGTTTTGTGTGCTTATAAGCAAACATGACAAACACCGCAAGGCTGACACACCAAGTGTTCTGCAGCCCTGGGGCCCCAAATGTTGCATGCAGCCCCTGCTCACGTCTCTGCTGCTGCCAGAGAACTTTCCAGAAGTCTAGAGGGAAGAGGCAGTGCAAAGACCCAGAGACCTCTGGTTTATTTTCCCCTCTTCCTACCACATGGTCTTCCCTCCTAGAAGCATTTCTGGTGGCTGGATACAATCCCACCACTGACCTTATTGCTGCTACCTACAATTATACAAACTCAGCTCCTGTGCATCCACCCTCAGTAATAAACATTTAAAAGGCACCTGGAGACATATTTCCATCTTGAAGTTGGAAAAATTTGGCTCAAAAGTCTGCTAAAGCTTTGAGTGATGACATGTCAGTGTAAGTTTGTAACAAATAACCCACTCTGGGGGGAATGTTTACAATGAGGGGAGCAGTGCATGTCTGGGGGCCGGGAGCACAGGGGAAACTGTACCTTCACTCAACTTTGCTCTGAACTAAAAAATGCTCTAAAAACTATTCTTTTTTAAAAAAACACAGAACACATAGCTCAGAAGTGACAGAGTCAGGACTCCAGCCCACTGTGGAGTTGGCCACCAAGCCTTCCCCCTCCCGCTGGAAAATCAGCACATTGGTTCCCAGACAAGACACAGTCCATCGTCCCCACTAAAGGAAACTGGCTAAAACTTTTAGAGCAACAAACCCCACTCCCTTGAAATCTTTTTGGTTGCTTCTTTTAGAACCAAAACACTCACTGCAGGTCCTGGACTAATGTCATTTCGTTCAACGTCGTTTAATTATAACGTTGATGAGGAAAAAATCAATTCCTGGCTGGGCCACTGTCTGTGTGGAGTCGCAGTTTGGCCCCATGTCTGTCTGCGTGAGTTTCCTTGGGGACTCCCACGTCCCCGAGATGTCGTGTTGGGTTAAATGGGAAATCGACCTTGTCCCCGTGTGAGTGGGTGTGGGTGTGAGTGGCCCTGAGCTGCCGGGGGAGGCTTGGGGCCCCTGGGGCCCTAAACTGGAGTAAGTGGGTTGGAAGGGAATTACCTTGCTCCTATTCGCCTTTCTCAAACATATGTAGAGCTCACACTTATGTCAACGTTTAACATTAGAAGTGTTTTGGGTCTTTATTTAGAGGCTGGGTGATGTTTCTGTGACTAGAAATATGCTGTGGGGACTTAGCTCATGTTCCTATCCTCGGCCTCTGGTCAAACTGGTTTCGTGACCATCATTTCCCGTGAAGCCGCAGTTTCCACGAACCTATTGATGACGGTGAGTGACGACTCACTGTATTGAGCTGGCCAACTCAGGAGGCAGAGTGTGGCGCTTAACCATGCTCACCGCATGTGTCTCACAAGCCTGAAACCCACTGCACGGTTAGAACGAACTTCACTGCTGCTGATACTACACCTGCTGCTAAATTCTCACCTAGTTCCTGGACACTGAGCTGCATTACGTTTCTATTACAGGGAAGCAAGAGATGGATCTTTTTTTAACTCCCCTTTAGTAGGCATGGCTGGTATTTTTTAGAATAAGCAACTAAGTAATGCAATCACTGTCAGGAATTGGAGGAAAAACAGTTACAACTCGTCCTGCATTGCCAGGCCTCCGAGAGCTGATGGGCAAAGGCTGGCGGCCGGAGGGCAGGTGGCCACCCACGCCCACACCCCCCGGAATACAGCTTGCTGGCCACTGAAAGCCAACCCGGCCAGAGCACCACAGAAACCACGTTCAGTGCCGGAGACCGGGGAGGGTGGAGCAGAACTCACCTGAACACGCTGCTCCAGCAGGTGCTTCGGGATCTATGTCACCTAGTAAAGCCTAGGGACTGACAAGAGCCCAAAGTCAGGGCAATGCTATCCCTCAAGCACCAGGAAGGGCAGTGTAAGTCACCAACCTCAGAAACCTCTGGGTTGGAAGGGCGGCTCACACAAACAGAAACTTGTGACTAGCTGCAACCCAAAGGCCGAAGGCCGAGTGAAAAGGCAGGCACTAGACTAGGGCAGCAGGAAGGGCGGGGAAGAAGCCGGGAGCACAGGCCTGAGGGCAGCAACCCTGGGGTCCAATCCCTCTCTGCCAGCCATTAACCAGCTGGGCCATTGCACCACACCCAGTGGCACTTATTCTGCAAGGTGATGGGGGAGGGGTTGCTTTCAACTCTCGGAATCTATGATTTTTGTGCAAAGGCAGATCAATGTGAAAACAAAATGAAAGATGTGTTCTTGACTCCAATTAATCTATAGTATTTAGCAACCAAAAAAATAACGAAACCTCATGAAAATCATGTCATCCCATCCTTCCTACCTCACCATATGGAATAGTAGCTAAATGTCTGCAAGAAAAGGAGGATTGCTTTCAAAGTCCACACTACAATATAAACACAAATTATTGGTCCAAAGAGATAACTTTGGACAAAACCAATATTTGCAAACCTTAGAATTCTAATTTTCCTCCTGAGGTTTTTAAAACAATTGCTTGAATACTAAACAGATGTCAATATTTTTGACCTTCTTCCATCAGGTATTCTGACTTTATGGTAAAAAAAAAATTCATTTAACTGAAAAGTAAAGTTTCAAGAGCTGAAATGAATCCAGATAACTGACTATTCTCAACACTTTCTTTTGGGAATGAAGCCATCTAACTTAATGTCAAAATCCTCACAAAGCAAGGCAGGAAGATACGCTGCTTTGGTTTGAGAGTGAGTAAAAGCCAGGTGCAAACGCAGGTGCATGGTACACTAACATTAGTTAGAAGAGGAAGAATATAAACACACGCATCTGCTTATATTCAAACAACAACAGAAGGATAAACTGAAAACTAAGGAGCATGGTTAGCTATGAGGGGTGGGGTGTTGGGAAGACAGTGATGGAAACTACTGCTTCTAAGACACAGTGTTCAGTCATGTTGACTTGGGAACCTTGTCAATGTTTTTACATGATGAGAAAGCAAAATGAGATATAGACTGACAAAGAAGAATGAAAATATGAGATGGGAAAAACTACAGATGAGTTGGGCAAGAGAAGAACGGCTAAATTTTAATTTTTGTAAAAGTGCATTTGTAAACTTGGATAATAAAGCTGTGCATCAGTAAGTTTTGTAATAGAAACTACAAAGTCAGTTACATTTCTGTGTTGCATGGTGAGGTGAAAGAGTCAGGCCAGGAGTCAGAAGACATAATGTTGTGTCTGGTCTCTGACACTGACCGTCTTTGTGGGTTAGTCAGCTTATCTTTCTGAGTCTTGTTTCCATGTCTGTAAAATGGGCAAAATGCCAATTATGCCTACTCTGAATTGGCACAAATCAAATGAGAGAATATATAAAAATACTTTGTATGCTGCTAAATGCTACAAAACACAAGATAAGTGTTTTAGACCTTTTTCGGTCTATCTACCTAGTTCATAATGACTCACCTTTCTTTGAGAGTTGCCTTCCTGTTCACTGGATGACTCCACTCCCCCAACTGTATTTATTACGTCACTCCACCCAGCTCCCCACAATTGACTGGCCCAATATCGCACACCTGATCCTACATGGGGTGCATCAGATTCTCTCTCCTGAGAATTTCGACCAAGATTATCCAATTTACACAGGTTAGTTGAACAAAAATGTAAACTCTGGAGCAATAGGTTGGTCGTCTTCTGCCTGCTGAGGGCGTGGAGACACAGAGAAAGGCGGTGTGACAGGCAGGGGCAGGCTGGGAAAACAGGGAGACAGAAAGAAGACTAATGCTTTTGCTAGCAGCTCAGTCCATGCTCTTCTTCCTGAGGGCGGACTGCTGTGCTGCCTTAGGATCTGTAACACACTCTTTGTCCTATTCTTCACAACATGGTTCGTGTTGTTCTGTAATTTTCAACTGAAGAGTCTTACTGTGTTTCCCTGAAAATAAGACCTAGCCGGACAATCAGCTCTACTGTGTCTTTTGGAGCAAAAATTAATATAAGACCAGGTCTTATTTTACTATAATATAAGACTAGGTCTATAATATAATATAATATAATATAATATAATATAATATATCGGATCTTATATAAAAAAAAAAAGCAAAATGAAATCAGTGTTTTAGAAAAGCAAGCCCTAAAATTCAAATAAACTAAACAGATAATCCTACCTGTACATTAAGACAGTATCTAAACTACAAAGAGAATTCGTTCACGTGACTTTAAAACTCAGTAACTTCATTATACATCACTAGTGAAATAGTTCCTAAGGATTAAAAGACTACAAGTAGAGCCGGCCAGGTGGCTCAGGCTGTTGGAGCTCCGTGCTCCTAACTCCGAAGGCTGCCGGTTCGATTCCCACATGGGCCAGTGGGCTCTCAACTACAAGGTTGCTGGTTCGACTCCCACAAGGGATGGTGGGCTGTGCTCCCTATAACTGACAACGGCAACTGGACCTGGAGCTGAGCTGCGCCCTCCACAACTAAGACTGAAAGGACAACAACTTGAAGCTGAACAGCACCATCCACAACTACGATTGAAAGGACAACAACTTGACCTGGAAAAAATTCTGGAAGTATACACTGTTCCCCAATAAAGTCCTGTTTCCCTTCCCCAATTAAAAAAAAAAAAAATCTTAAAAAAAAAAAGACTACAAGTAACCCAAAATGTGGCACATTCTACAGGAAAAATGACCTCACTTCTTCAATAAATGGCCCCCCCCAAAAGGGGGGGGCAGAATGAAAACGGTTAAAGATGTTACCTGCCAAATGCTATGTGGGGGCCTTACTTGAATTCTGAGTCAAATATTTATGGAACAATCAGGGAACTCTGAATAGTAACTGGATACTAGATGATATTAAGTAGTACTGGTGATTTCCTGGATGACTTAATGGTGTTGTGCACATGAAGAGGAACACATTCCTCCCTTAACGATATACACTAAAATATTTATGGGTGGAATGAATAATGTCTAGGATTCACTAAAATAATCCAGTGAGGTGGAGAGCTGCAGTGGGGACGATAGGCCAAACAAACAAAAAGCCCCAAACTACCACCCATAGGTCGATTATTGAAGCTGGCTTTGATAGATTGTTTTCTCTACTTTTGTGAATGTTTGGAGTTTCCATAAGTTAAAAAAAAACAACAACGAAAACCCCTGAAACAAAAAAACAGATCTAGCAACAATTTTCAATGTATCTAAAGATCCAAGGAACCTCTGGAATAGTGCACAGCTGAGAGAGGCCATGTGTGAGCCTCCTACACTACGAAATGCTGGCCCAGTTCCATCCCGGCCATGGGAAATCACAACCAGAGAAGGAAGCTGCTTGCTGAGGCCACAAGACCCAATCTGTGGGGAGGTGAGACCAGCATCCAGCATCCTGGCTCCCAGGCCTATATAATATAAGGCAAATTCTTCGAGATTAAAAAAACGAAACAAAAAAATTTGACTGAAAAACCTGTACACCTGTGCATTATAAATTCACTCTTTCCTTTGTCACTTCCATTTGTTAGTGTATTTTTCAGTTCTAAAATTCCCTTGTTTTTCTTTATATCCTCATTCATTCATTTATTGCCAAGGCTTTCTATCTTTCCATTTATTTCAAGAATACTCTAACTTCTCAGAACAGTTTAATAATAGTGGCTTTAAAGTGGGTTTGGGTTTTTTTATTGCAACAGTAACTTACCACAAAGTTAGCAACTTAAAATAACAGCCTTTTAGAAGTTTGGGTGCAGGGTGGACCAGCAGAGCTCTCTGCCTAGGGTCTCATGAGGTCTGAGTCAAGATGCCACCCAGTCTAGGGTCTTATATGGGTGCTCTAGGGGAGAACACACTTCCAGGCTCATCCAGTTCTGTTTGGGAACACAAGGGAGGCCCCCAGTCCTTGCTGGCAATCAGCAGTTGGTTGTTCTCAGCTTCTGGAGGCCAGCTGCCTTTCTTGGCTTCCTCCATCTTCAGACCCATCTGAGGCAGTCTGGTGAATCCTTAAGCCTCCACTCTCTGCCGTCCCTTTCTGCTGTCAGCTAGGGAAAGGGCTCCACTGTTAAGGGCTCACGTCATTAGATGAGGCCCACTGGATAATCCAGGACACCCTCACTCTTTTCAGATTAGCTGATCGGTGCCCTAAATCACACCTGCCCAGCACTTCTGCAATGTAAGCCCACACATTCCCAGAAGTAACACTAGTGTGTCAAGGTCATGAGGCCCAAAGGCTTGGTCAGATAATTCCAACACCAGCAGCATCTCGGCTTTATCCTGGCTTTTCTCTCATGAAGTGATATTTTCCTGGTTCTGCACATGCTGGGTAATTTTGGATTGTATCCTGGACATTTTAAATAGTGTGTTGTTCTGAGACTTTCGGTCCTGTTGAAACGCCACGGAGAATGCCGGTATTTTTGATCTAGCAGGCACCGGCTGAGTTCAGGCTGTGTCCCACCCAGCCTTCTGTGGGCTGTGGTCTCAGCATCAGTTCCACCTTCAGAGGCTGTCCTTCCTGGTCACCAAAACCCAGAGGCCAGCATGGGTTCCAGGCGGTCCACCCTGTGACGCGGAGTTCCCAGTCTCCAGCAAGCTGCTTGGGGTTAGACCCATGTGTGCACAGCTCAGCACTGAACCCCTAACTTTATAAGCCACTTTAAGTGCCACTTTTCCAAGCCCCTCCCTCTCTGCAATCTCCCTGGTGCACTTTCCAGTGCCCTGGGGCTCCCCTGCCTAGCTAGTCCTCCAGCTGGAAACCTGGGGCTTTAGTTACCCTGCTCTGCCATTCACTTCCTGTGTATTGCCTGGGACCATGTTGCAGGAGGACAGAAAGAAAAGGCACCGGGGTTCCCCCCACTCCCTCAGTTTTGGCGTCTGCCGGCTCCTGCTGCCACAGGAGTGGAGAGACAGGGAGAGAGAGGAGAGAAAGGGGGTGGCTTTCCCCCACTCTCTCTTCTGGAGCCCAAAGGAGAAGGCTTCTCCTCCAATTCTCCCGGTTCATACACGGTAAGTCTATTTCCTTAGCCAGGTTAGGAAAGTTTTCCATTATCATTCCTTCAAATAAATTCTCAATCCCTCGCTCCCTCTCTTCTCCTTCCGGTAACCCTATGATATGAATGTTATGATTGATGTTATCCCAGAGGCCGCTTAAATTATCTTTGTTTTTTAAAATTATTACTATTCTTTTTCATTTTTGTTGTTCCATTTGGGTGTTTTCTGCTACGCTGTCTTCCCAATCACTGATTCGATCCTCTGCTTTATCTAATCTGCTGGCGATTTCTTCTAGTGTGTTCTTCATTTCAGTTGTTGTATTCTTCACTTCTGACCGGTTCTTTTTTATGGTTTCTTTGTCCTTCTTTTTGCTTACTTATCTGTTTGTTGAAGTTCCAAGTTCCTTACGCACTCTTAGTATTAGTATTAATTAGTATTTTAAACTCTCACTGGTAGATTGGTTACCTCCACTTCATTTATTTCTTTTTCTGGAGGTTCTTTTATTTGGGATGCATTTCTTTGTTCCTCATTCTGGCCGCCACTCTGTAAGTGTCTATGTAGGAGGCAGGTCTGCTATGTCGCCCAGTCTTGGCCAGGCGGCCTTACGCAGTATGTGTCCTGTGGGGCCCTGGCACAGTCTCTCTGGTCACCTGTGCAGGGTACTCCAGGATTGTCCCTTGTGTGGGTTGCATGTGCCCTCCTGTTATAATTGTGCCTTGATTGCTTTTGGCACATCAGGGGGCGGAACTGACCCTTAGGCTGACTGGCTGTGGGGTTTGGCCACATCCACAGCTTATAAGCTGCTGTGTAGGGGCTGACGCCTCAGAAGGGGACTCACCCCCACGGGCTCCTGTGCCTGTTGAGACTCCCCTTTTGGGTGTGCCACTTGGTTAGGACAGACTTAGCAAGTAGTGCTGTCCTGTGGTCTGAGGCTGGCCTCTGGGTGTGTTGTTTCTGGTGTCTCTTGGGCGGGGTTCTCATGCAGGCCAATTTCAGCATTGCTGTGACTGGCATGGCACTTCCTGGTACTGTGTTTCCCCGAAAATAAGACCTACCCGGACAATCAGCTCAAATGTGTCTTTTGGAGCAAAAATTAATATAAGACCAGGTCTTTATAACATAATAACATAATACAATAATATATATAAGACCAGGTCTTTATAATATAATAATATAATACAATAATATAATATAATATACGTGTAACAAATATAATATAATACAATATAATACCGGGTCTTATATTAATTTTTGCACCAAAAGATGCATTAGAGCTGATTGTCTGGCTAGGTCTTATTTTCGGGGAAACATGGTAGGGGCCACAAAGCTGTATGTGGTTGGCTGTTGCCTGTGCTGGACCTGGAGGTGCATGGGGGTGACCACGCTGAGAACCAAAGCCAACTGCCACCAGTATCAGGCCTGGGATAGCTTAGCAAAAGGCCTAGGGCACCCTTAGGCCTGTCTGTTGACACCTGCCAGCTGCCCGTAAGGCTCAGCCGCTGAGAACCTCCTGAGGGGCGTGGGGCCAGGTTGCCACATGCTGAAAGTGCCTCTGGTGATGCTGTGTGAGTTGGATGGGACGGGGTCCCAGGGAGCCACCAGAGTGGGGCAGGTGGAGTTCACAAGGTCAATGCAGATTCAGTTCTTGCACTAGCACCAAGCCTGTGGCCACTCTGCAAAATGCCCAGTGAACACGGCGGCCAGCCACTGCTCCCTTGGGCCTGCAGATTCCCAAGAGTTAGTTGTCTACAAAAGGCCACAGCTCATGTTGGGATTGATTGCCCGTCACCGAAAGGGTCTCAGATGGCCACACAAGCTGCTGTGGGTTGTTTCCTGTAAGAAGAGCCTCCTCTAAAGCCTAGCCATTTATACAATCTGTAAAACTACCTAGTGTTGCTTCCTCCTTCCCAAGCACAGTCCTTCTAGCGGCTGGAAGATACACTGAGCACCCTCACGCCATGTGCCTATTGTGTTACCTGGGAACAAGCAAAGGGCCAGGAACTGCCCCCACAAAAGCAGCTTTTTATTCTGCCTCCGGTATCTGGGCTCCTCACTTGCACCAGCCCCTTCCAAGGTCCTACACAAAGTGTGCCTATGGTCACATTCCTTTGTAAAATGTATAAAAAATATTCTAACTGCAATCTGCTAAGACTGCTGCCTCTTTCCCCTCCAACTTTGCCTGTCCCGCTTTCCCTCTATGTCAGGTAGCTTAGAAGGGGCTGTCTGTGTTTTGGGGATCCAGCTAAGGGCACGAGTTGGAGATGCATTTGGTTTGGATTTAGTGGGATTCATTTATGTTGTCTGCAGTTCTTCCCGGGTATACTTAAGTTATTAATCAGGGATGGATTCCTAGAGTACTGCTATAGCACTGTGCCTGCTCATTAGACATTTACGAAACAAAGGGACAGAGCTGGGGGGCTGTGGCACCATGAGTGGGTCCAGTGGCGCCTGGCACTGGAAGTGTGTGGGCAGTGGGAGAGAAACAAGTTTGAAAAACTGCAGTGCTTGCCTGTCAGAAAAATAATCGATAATGTAGCATAATTATAAACATAGCATAGACTTTTTTTTAACTTTTTGAATAGAATTATGCAGAAGAGAATTTCCAAGACACAAACCTGTAGCTGTACTAGAAACAGCAACTGTGTCTTTATGTGAAATCATATTTTATGCATCCTATCAATAATAAAAAAATTTTACCAACTGAACTAGAGGAATCACTAAATTCTTTCTATTCTGTCACATAAAGAGGTACTTAAAAAGTATGTAGCCAAAGAAAAAGTATTACAGCACACAGCAGGTAATTAACAAATATGCTACTTTCCTAGATTTTTTCATGTTTGTATTACTGGTCAGATTCTTCAAATCTGTAACTTGTCTTTTCTCATTCTACATATTCATTTTCAAAATTAATTTTTGTTTGTAACATTGGATTCTTTTCATAAAGAAGCCTCCTTCCCCTAATTATATAAATTTCAGGTCCATAAAACTTGGCACCCACCCTTGCCCCAGATGTAATTTGATTAATTTATTTGAATATTTACTGAACACCTAGCCTGTATCAAGCAAGTAGAAGTACATAAGGATAGGGGACTGTAAGAGACAGAAAATCCCTCCCACTAGGTGGAGGACGACAAACAAAGAAGATAGTATGTTACATGGTGCTAAGTGCCATGGAGAAAGTGAAGACAGCAGATGGGAATTTGATGGGTGGAGAGGGAGGTGAGAAGGCTTCACCAAGAAGAGGGCATGTGCGTCAGGACTGACGAAGGTCCTGATGCAACAGCCACTATGTCCTGAGTGACCGCCACTGCTGGGCCGCCATGCCACACCCTCGACCACATCATCTCATTGAATCCTCACCATCCCCACTACACAGATCCAGGAACTCGAGCTCAGGAAGGTCAGTGACTTGCTGGTGGTCGCTGAGCTCTGTAAATGGCCTCAACCCCTCCCTGATTCCACGGTGTGCTGTCTCCTCTCTGCTTTGAGGGACCCCAGATGCCAAGCACAGAGCACACAAAGACCTAGAAGGGGAGACAACTACGTAAGTAGCCAGTGCCCCCTTCCCACTGCATTAACAGAGCAGAAACCATGAGGTAACACCGTGGAAGGGGGTGTTGCTAGCCTGACCCAGACAGGCTTTCCTGGCATGGAGTCGGAGCTGGGCCTTGCAGGGGACAGGAGACCAGCTGGACAGAGAGCTGTGTGTGCACGGGCACGGGACTGCTGGGCAAGAAGGGAAGGCTGAGTGTGGCTGGGGCCCTGAGGGTCATGGGGGGCTGGGCAATGAGGGATGTCAAGCGGTGCTTGGGATCTGGGTGTAATCTCATACCTACCTCTGTGCTACAGCTGGGAAGCAACGAGCAGGCTGAGCTGGGGAGAGGTGGGAGGAAGGGTCATCACTGCCTCTGACATTATAGGACCTTTTTGCCTGAATTTTCAAATGGCTATAAACTGAAACACCGGTTTTGGGGGAAACAATCCATGACTCTAAAGCAAAGCTCCTTATGTCATTCTAACTTCGCTTCTGATCCTTGTCCACGTCCTTTGTGGTTGCTGTGTACACATTCTTCAGCCTTTTGGGTTAAGGAATGCTTTGCAACACATTTCTATGAATCAAACTGGGGCTACATGGGTCTGAAAGGGCTTCGTGGAACTTTCCAGCATCAATCAGCTTTGGCAATCCGTTCACAGCCTTCTCTGCAAGCAGGGCAACTGCTTAAATGCTGCCTGCTTCTCTCTTGACTGCTCAGATTCATCTTGCACCTGACAACATAATGGCTAATGTTTATTAAGCACTTACTGTGTGCCAGGTATCTTGCTAAGAGCTCTTCTACTGAAACTTCGTCCTCACAACAACCCTGTAAGGGAGGTCGATTCTAACCCCATTTTAACAATAAGGAACCCGAGGCTGAGATAAAGTAATGTCACATAAACTTCCTTCTTGGGAAAGGAATTAGCACTGCAGGAACGTGCAGGTCTGCTATGAAAACGTCCAGCAAACTCGTGCCATGCACACTAGTCTCTAGTCCAGTGCTGAGTGACAATGAGAACGAGCCACCTGCCACGGGGTGACCCACACCACTTCCTCTCTGTTACAGAGGCACAGCCACCTGGCCACATCTCCTTCGCCGATTCTGAGAGAACCAAGCAAAGAACAGGCACGACGTGCTCCACAATCTGAATACAGTTTTATCTTGGGGTGTACAGGACTCAGGAAAACTTCTCAAACAACGGCAGATGCAGAAAATTAAACTTCTATTTGGCCAACAGTAAAGGTCACTCCATGCCCGCCGACCTCAAAGGTCTCCTGCCATCTCTGGCAGCGAGAAAATCTGTGTTGCCCGTTGTGATGCAGTCTGCATTTAACCAGCGCTCTAACCCCGTGTCACCTGATGGGTATCAAACATTTCCACAGCGCTCCAGCCAAAACTACCTCATGGAAACAAAACAAACGTAGCGAGAAAAACCACCCTTTGAAGATTTCGCCCTGGCTTTCCAATCTTTCCACCCTTTCTTTACACTGCGGACGACCACTACGGCCTTCAATACGCCTTGGTCTAATTTCTTTCACAGCCATTACTGACTAGCACAGGAAAGCGGCAGCGGCTGCGGCCAGCAGAGTAAATGAAGTCTGGCCCCAATTTCCACGCTTTTCCCTCAGAAGCCTCCCCACTGCCTCAGGAGTATTTCTAGAACTTAGCGGAGTACAAACAGTCCCATCTAGCACGGGATTCCCACCTCCAAGACACAGTTTAAGGAAAGCCAAGAAGGGCGTGGCCACACGCCTGGGGAGCTCCACCTGCGGCGCTGCGCTGGCCTCCACCGCGCACCTGGATCTCCACATGGGGCATTCTCCTCCCCGAGAGCTCCACGCGGGGCCCTGCCCGGGTCACCTCGTCCGTGGGCCTCCACGAGGGACCCTCCACCGGCCCCCCGTGGGCCTCCAAGCGGGACCCTCCCCGGGGTCTCCACGCGGGGCACTCCCGCCCCGCCCACCTCCGGGCCTCCAGATGGACCCCGCACCGCACCCCGAGCCTCCAGCTCCCCACACACAGGCCCTCCTTGCACGGGGCCCGCCGTCCTAGAAGGCCTCTGAGCCCGTGGGTGGACTCTTGTGGCGGACCGCAGTCCCGAGGTGTCCAGGCCGCCGAGAGTCTCAGCGCCCTCCTTGCTCAAGGCCTCGGCCCTAGGCTTCGGCCGCGCGCCCCCGCCCCCGCCCCCGCGTCCTTGCGGCCCCACGTCCTCACCCGCCGGCCCGGCCCGCGCCGTCGCCTGCAGCGGCCTCCCGGTCCTGCGCGCCGGCTCCGCCCGCTCCCGACTGCCCGCGGGCCTCACCGCGCCGCGCGCCCCGCCCCCGCTCCGCGCGCCCCACCCGGGACCCCGCCCCCGCCCCCGCGGACGCGCCGCCGATTGGCTAGCCTGGAAGCGCGGCACCGAATTCTGATTGGTGAAAGACGGGGAGGGGACGGAGAGAGGCAACCCTCGGAGTCGCGTGCAAATCAGCAGAAACTCGGCTCGCTGGGCGGGCTGCTGCTTAGGGTGGGGCGCGGTCTTGGGCGGTGCCTCGGCTCGCTGGGCGGGACGCTGCCCTGGGCGTGGCCTTCGACTCGGGGGGCGGGACGCTGTCCTGGGCGGGGCCCCGGCTCGCTGGGCGGGACGCTGTCCCTGGCGGGGCCTCGGTCGGGGCGTGGGACGCTGTCCTGGGCGTGCCTTCGACTCGGGGGTCGGGACTTTGGCCTGGGCGGGACCTTCGACTCGGAGGGGGCGGGACGCTGTCCTGGGCGTGGCCTCGGCTCGCTGGGCCTGGCGCGGTTCCCCTGGTACCCGTTCGCTTCGCCCGGCTGGTGCCCGCCAGCTTTAACCTCCACCCATTGCACTCCTGGGGCTACCGAAACCTTGGCCTGAGGGTACTAAGAGCCACGCGAGGATGTACAGTGTAGATTGGTCGCTCTGGGGAGGCGGCCCACGGCCCTCCAAACCTTCGCGGTCCCCCTGCCTCGCGACCGCCACCTGGGAATGGAAACGTGACACCGCTTCCTCGAGGGGCTGTGAACTCCTACGCATTCATCAAGACCCCCGTCCAACGTGCCCTCCGAGGTGGCTGTGGTCCTGGCACCCATGGCTGTCCCCTCAAGGCTTTTGAGGGGAAAAATCCAGGGCCGACTGAGATCGTCCACGAGGGGAGTTCTCCTCCTACAGTGCTCCCTCCTGAGCGAAGCCAGATCCGATTCCCAAAAGCCAAGATGGGAGTCAATATTGGCCTCAGGGTCTGAGGCTGTGCAGGAATCCCACCCCCTGGGGCTCAGCCCTGCGGGGGCGACTCTCCCTCCTCCTGTCCCCAAAGTCTTCCACCACTCCCTCTGGTCTTTTCCTCTTACCAGTCCCCAGCAACACCGCCAGTCCTGTCGTTTAAGTACCCAGCAGACTGTCCTCGCTGCCCCCAGGATGGTGCAAAGCTCTGACTGAACCCCCCCTCAACACCACTCCAGGTGCAGCGGAGAGCCTGGTTAGAGGGGCCGGTGACCCCGAGGAGCCTGCGGGGTGTATCCTGGCGACTGGAGGGAAGCCGCGACAGACTGCAAGGTATGGGGGACCGGAAGACTAGAGACAGTGGGAGCTTCACTGGCGTGGTCTAGGAAGGTGGCTCAGGAAAGGGCCCACACCAAGGATGGAAAGGGACTCTGTGTCCTGGGTGGTCAGTAGGGTGGACAGCAGGTGGGCCGCTCAGCCACCCAGATCAGCCTTAACAGTCCAGGTTTTAAAAATGTCTAATTGTAGAGGAACTTCCCTTACCTATCTTTTCTTAGAGATACTTAGAATAGAAATTATTTCTTCTTAGATATATTTCAGTCATTCATTATATTTCCAGGTATTTAGTTAGTAGTTGTTGCCCCTGAATGAGATCTTTCTTTTTCCACTAAATTTTCTAACTAGTGAGTAGACATCATTGAAATCTTACTAGTGCTAATTTTTATCAGGTATTCTTTCATTTTAAGCAGGTGATTCTTTCGCTGTAAGTAATTCCTGTCCAGTCTTTACGATTCTTTCCTTTGGGCTGGGATCGCTGATGCTATTGCTGCAAATAATTCTACCTGATTTTATATACGATATTCAAAGGGTTCTGAACCTTTCCCAGAAGACCTTACACCTTTTCCTTGAAAAAGAACCAATAATGAGAAGTACTCACTTAATGTCTTAACTCACTTAATAGTGCTTTATTGGTAAAAGGTTAGTTTCAATGGATACAAAATTGCTGTGTAAAATAAGTTTTCAAAATACATTTCAATAGGTAAAGATTATCTCTTAGTAAAAGAGCAATTATCTACTAGCAAAAGTATGTATTTAGGTATAGGCAACAAAAGGGGATTTAAAAGTGTAACGGTGTAGGTCCACCCACACACTTAACCATTATTCAGGGCAGCTAGCCCTAAGCAGTAGTTTAACTCAAACTACACAGGGCTGACACTGACCACTTGCAAATGTCCCCCTGCCTCCCTTTAAACAGCTTTTATTAGCACAGTTGATCAATGCCAAAATAACCCCCATGAGTGGCCTTGAAAAGACACGGAACACTTTTTCTTGGTAAAAACTTTGCACAACATGCCTAAACCTAAAGCTACTGACCGTTCACAATTATGCAACAGTGAAAGGGCCAAGTAAGCCAGGACACCGTATTATTTGCTATAGCACACTTTTGTAACTAATATATTTTGACCTCATTTCATTATTTTGGCCAAAACAGAAAACCCTCCTCATCCTCGGATCAAGCATTTTCTCCATCTCAACCCCTCCTGTTAGAGCAAAATGAAAATACTGAACCAGCACCTGTTCCCTCCAGGTCCCCTTCACCAGTCACTTTCTGGGGACCCATTTCCCAACATCAGTAGAAATGCTCAAGGACAGGGCCCTGGAACACCAGCACCCTCAGAGTGCACAGCAGGGGACACGGTAGGAGGGAGAGGGCCAAGGCCAGAGCACAGGATACCCACAGGTGTGGCTGTGACTGGCAGCACCTGCCCACCAGCCCACGGTACAGATCTGAAATGTCTTTCATTCTTATACGACACACAGAGAAATTATATTGCATACAGTGAAGGAAATGGATGAGACAGCCGGCACATAAAAAAATGACCACTGCTATTTGCCTCCTATCAAAAAACCATCCAAAAAAGGAAGCGTTAAAGGAAAGCCAAATCGGGAAAAGCTGGCATTTTGGGTTGCATTAGGGCTGAGGCCTCAGGGTCTGTAATAGGTCTGGGTTCAGAGGCACCCACCCACCCAAAGGACCCTAATTTCCACTGCTGAGGCAGTAACTACACCTGCAGTTATAGAAAGTATATTAAAGTGCAGTATAAAAGTACAAAAGGTTAGTTTCTGAACAGATCAATTGTTAATTTTCCTTAAAAAGTTATTTTTTAATTTAGTTGAGTAAAAATAGTTCATTGACTCTCATTGTGTTGGTAAGAATCTTAGCTGCAACATGAAAACTGGAGCTCACGGGTACGCTGATGTTTTCCGTAGCAGAGTATAACTAGCATTCGTGGAGAATACTACAAAAAGTGGCTTGTGACAAGTTCTCTGCATAGTGGTTTAAAAATGACCTAGCTTAAGGATCCAGAGACTTGGTAAAATCTACCCCTAAAAGCCTGTTCTTTAAAAGAAAGTCTAAACATGTATGTCGTTAGATAACTCTACCGTTTCATTTGGTAAACAGATAAATGTGCAGATCAACTAACGGTACTGAATTATAGCAGCAAAAGTGGTTTTAGGTGTTGTTCTCAAATAGAAGAAAGGCGAGGATGAACCCCGACATGGCGCATCCTACTAAGTAAATGGCCTTGTACCTCCTATGTCACTAGGTCCATGTTTCTACCACTCAGGAACATTCTGGGAATTGAATGTTCCAGAAATAAATCAAGAGTGCTCCTCAATGACTAGCTCCTCAATGACTCAGGCCAGCCAAATCATATTAACTACATATGCTGGCTGATCCCCGGAAAGCAATTCTAACAGTAGTGGTTAGTTAAGGTGAAAGAAAATGAAAATGCAAAGTTCACGCACAAAACAGAAGTAGACCCTAGCAATGAATACAAATGTTTAAACGTACTGCATACAAAAGAATACATCAAAACTTAAAAAAAAAAGTTCTCGGGCCACAGGCACTGGAAAATGTGGACGGGTACCCATCCAACAGCTTCTTGAAAACGCAGAGCTGGTGTTACTCATCCGCAATGTTTTATCCTGCGAAGTGTTTTCTGGAAAAACAAAGTACAACACAGTGAGATGGGAGGGATGTAATGCTTGCTGCGTTGACCATTAACAGCCTTCTTTTCTGCCTAACAAAGGGCACGAAGTGACCAGAAGGTGGGGCTCATTGGACCACAGAGCTTAACGGAATCAAAACGTCCATTTGTGAAGCTCTGGGAAACTGAGAGTACTGCAAAACTAAAAAGTTTACCAAAGTACAGATCAATTTTATGTATCTAAAGTAGAATTTCCATAGTTTCCAAAAGAATGGCAGCAAGGTCAGAGAAAACAACATCGTCAGCCCTCCGGCCTCCAACGAGCCTGCCCCAGGGTCCCTGCTTCTCCACGTGACCTGCATTTCCTGTTGGCACCAGTCCTGCTCCTGCACAATCCGCCTGCCTCCCTTTCTCCTTCCCTCCCTTCGGACTGGCTAGTTCCCTGCCCAAAGCCATGTAACTGTAAACCCCTGCACAGCATCAACGGCCTTGTGGGAGAAGTGTGAACTGAGCACGTACCCTTGGGACGGTTCTAAGGTTTCAACGTGATGACAACAGTAAAGCCACCAGGTGGGGTTACACAGACGCTCCCTTCAGAGGACCTGCTCACGCTGGACGTATGGGTCTGTGCCTTTTTGTGCATATACTTCACAACAAAAACCTTTCTCAACAAGCCACACAAGGGCAGGAGCTCTGGGGAGGTGGCCGACACCCCTGAATGCTCCTCTAGGTCCTCTGTCTGTCACAGTCTATTTCTGACAGGTGTCCAACCTCTGGGCTCTCTGCCTTCTGTCCTGTCAATCCTGCCAGGTGTCAGCTGAGCCTCGAGTCACTCATGTCACAGCACCTCCCTGTTTTCATCAACAACACTCTCAGCTGTGCACGGGAGACTCAGTGCCTCTTCCCAAACCTGTGCCAGCTCACACCTGTCCAGCCCCAGTCCTCTCTTCCACAGAAAGGGTCTGCCTCCCCCAACCCCATGGAACTGCTTCCGCCTCTGGTCTTTATCTGGCTTCCTCTCCCTCCGTCCTCTCGCAGGCGATGACAGCAGACATCCAAAGAGCTCTGCATGCTCAGCAGTCCACAGGACACAGGAGCTTTTCCAAGTCGCGGGCCCCTGGTGTCCAAAGTTCCTTCAAGCAGGAAGGCCAGCCAGCCACGTGACTGACTCCAGGGCTGGAGCAGAGCTGTGCTGAGGGGTAGGCGGTCCACAGTGCCCCTCGAGGTGCCCGCCTTGCCCGGCAGAGTTCACCCCCTCAAGTGGCCTACACCAGCTGTTCACTAACACTGAACATTCTCTCTGAAGGGCTGTTTGTTTTGCAGCTTTAATAAACTTCTAATTGTCTAAGTAACGAAAGCTCTTCTATTGTTCACCCTATCACGGCTTAGGAACCAGGAAGCCTCTTCACTGGACACTGGACAGGAGTGGAGAAACTTCCCTTTCCTGGGAGCACCTTTCCCCTGGAAGGCCGGGACGTGAAGACAGAATCCCAGGCGCCCTCACCTCAGGCCAGCTGCCCGTGGGCCCCACCGTCGCCATCCCCGCCCTGCAGCTGCAGCTGCATCTGGGCCTGCATCCGGGCAATCATCTCCTGCATGCGGCGCAGCTGTGGGCACAAGACAGACAGCGTGTTACTGCGGGCGCCCAGCCCCCTGCAGCCCCACGTCCCAGAACACCCACTTCTGTGCTTTCCCAAAACACGCCAAGGAGCTAATATACACCCTCTTACAGACCAGTGAGACCGGCAACAACCAAGAGATGACCGAACAAATGACAGGAATATGCAATTCAAATAAGAGCAATTACCAATAAACAAGCAAAGAATGAGCAGAGGCGGGAGATCTTTCCTAACCCAAAGGCTGGAGGAGACCACCACTGGCCCGTGGAGGGTGTGCAGTCAAGGGGGGCAGGGCGGGTCCTAGCCCTTCAAAGGGCGATGCCCGTCCTTGTGTCCCTATCAATTTTATCCTTGTGGTTTCTGTGTGTTTACAAAGACCTCCAGGCAATTATTATAAAATATGTACCTGATTTTTTTCCCAGGCAACTTTGTTGTTTGTGACATTTAAATATTTGATCCATGCTGAATTAATTTGGCTACAGAAGTTGAGTCTTATTTTTGTTTCCAAAAGGATGGTCTGTTCCGTGATTATTTACTGACTATGCCTGGATTCCACAACTCCACAGATCTCAAGGCCAGCTTTACCCCAGAGCACATTTCTCCCTTTCTGACCTAGTTCCAGCCCTGTACCTAAGCAGCCTGCCACGCCTGGACCAAACACTCTAGGTGACCACCGTTCTCTCATGTTGCCGTAACCAGTAAGACAAGCCTCTTCTCATTAGTCCATTCTTACAGCTTCCTGTGTTTCCCATGGTTAGTCTTTAAAACAAACATTACAGTTATCTTATCAAGCTCTCCCCTAAAAGAAAAAACTCGGCAAACACACGTAACTCTGCTGGAACTGCATTAAATTTAGAGATTAGAGAGAACTGTGATCTTGGAATTAGCATCCTAAAAAGTTACGTCTGTTAAAATGCTGAATGTTTTATTAGTAGTGTCTTTCCCCGTGAAGTCCTACACATTTCTTCTTACATTTTTGTTAATGGTTGTGAATGGCAATTCATTACTTTCTAATCGGTTATTATCTATGTATAGGAAAACTGATTTTTGAACATATTACAAAATCAGGCATGTTATTAAATTCTCACTATTTCTAAGTTTTTTCCACTAAATTGCTATTGGAGATTAAATAACATACTTAAAGCAATATGCATATTATTACGTATATATAAAATACATTAGCTATATGAAATATAATTCTTCTCAAAAAAACAAGGAAAACTATAATAAGCTAACTACAAATAATATTTTTGGGTACAAACTACACAGCTTTAGACTTAAAAATAGTACTTTTCTACTTACCTCAGCTTCCTTTTCCAGCAAGATCTGGTCTTTATTCATGTCCTCATTTTCCACTTTTCTAAGAGTTGAAGGAAATTACAATATTTTATCAAACGTAAGTTGGTTATTTCTCATGACAGAGACCCCAAGCAAAATATCACTTTACATTTTGGAGAAATGTACTTAAAATTACGTATATTTATCGTTTTTCTGATTAATGACATGAATAGGTAAGTAAGAATGATGAAAAAAGAGCAACATGAAATGGAAAATCCAAGAAATACTCTAAGCTGGGTTAATAACACTTCCATCTTTATCTACTCAAAAAACAGTAGCCATTATCTGAAGAATACTCTTTTCCAGTTACTTTATGCACACACTACCCCCATTGCATTGAAAAAGGAACAGGGCCTGATGTCTCACAGGCCAGCACAGAGACCGTCTGAGCTCATGAGGACACAGCACTGCACATGCCGATGGCCTGGGACCTAGTGGGGCCTCCTCGCTGCCTCGAAAACTTTTCTTACTGTCTGGTCCCCATGTTAATAATAACACGATAGACTTTAACATATACCTCGTACATACGCACAAATCCACCAAATTTTAAAAATGTGAACATTTTAGTGAACTACAATATAAAACATTCTTTTTATAAATGATGTGTATCACTTATATGTTAAACTCTAAGCAGAGATGTGGTTTTATCAGATACAAATCAGGTCTCAAATAAAAACTTATTAGGATGGTAAAAAAGAGATGAGTAAGGGTGGCTGCTCCCCCTTACTGGGGCGGTGCCAGTTTCTTAATGTTCTCATTTACAGACAGAGGGACGCTTCTGAGAAAGCCTCCCCCCCCCCACATCTCCGGCCCTCCCATCTGAAGCTGTGCTTTACGTGTAGATGATTAAAGCCACCTTTAACAGTCTACGAGGAAAACACAATTCGATTAAATCAGCAATGAGGATCTTGCAACAAGAAACCGGATCATGTTGCTCAGAGGTGAACAAGGCCACACTGGACACATACAGGAAGGAGACAGCACAACTTGGGGTGACACAGTATGGACACAAGGGGACAGCGTGATAATGACCTGCCGCCTCTTTTGAGCCTCTCAGAACGGAAGTTCTCATAGTGAAGGTCCTGGGTCACTTCCTGGAGGTCCTGCATGTGAGTGCTGGAAGAGAGAAGAACACATAGCAGGGGGCTCCACACATGTGCACACATGTGCCATTTGAATGGAAAAAACAGCCAATCAAGGACATGGGGGAAACACCTGTAACAAAAAACACCCTTATGACTATAAATTGTATGCAAAGTTCCTGGAATTTCGGGATAAGGGGGTGAGGCTATGGAAATATCTATAGAAGTGCAGCTCTCCTCGCTATCCCATCAACCGTACACAAACACGCCCATCCACAGGGTCTCTGCATGACACCATCACCACTGGACAGACGTAGATGCACAAAGAAGTTTGGGGAGGTTTTTTTAGGTAAGCAATGTCTGAAACAGAATACACTTTTCTAAAAGTACTTCGAGAAAACATGCAATTCAAATAGTCATGATTTCTTAAGCTCAACATTTATACCAGAAGTTAATTAGTTTAAGCTATAAAGAGCTTATAAAGAATAAAATTAATATTAATATTAATATTCTGCATAAAATAGAAACAGCACTTCCAATCCTCTAATCATCGTATAAAATGTTTCTGGGTTTTTTGGACCAGTCTTTTTAAATACGTAATCACTCATGAGCGAATAAAGATGCCGTGTTCCTGTTACTCAGGACCCAAGTAAACGGACCAGGTCACGGCCCAGGGGTGGCCCGTCCTCCCTTTCTGAAAACACACACTGGACACTACAGCCTCCACACAGTCCACCTCTGTGACAATACATCAGAATCACCAGGCTTCAATGAGAAATTCAATGGATTACGACAGTCACTTTCAAATAATTTTGAGCTGCCACAAAGGTACCTATGCTTGCATTTGGGGGGAACCCATCCCTGAAGGGCCTGGGGTTCACTTTAAATGCCTTAGGCTGTGACTGAATTACTCTGTTTCCCCAAAAATAAGACCTAGCCAGACCATCACCTCTAACGTGTCTTTTGGAGCAAAAATTAACGTGAGATCTGGTTATTTATATTACATTACGTTACATTACACCATAATATACTATATCCGGTTTATCATAAATTAAGACCGGGTCTTATATTAATTTTTGCTCCAAAAGACGCATTAGAGCTGATGGTCCAGCTAGGTCTTATTTTCGGGGAAACACAGTATCAGCTTGAGTAGTAATTTTAGTGGTATTTTAGTGATTTGTAATTCACTAAAAATTCTTCACACAAGTGAGACACGTGGCCCAGACAGCGACCTTCAGTGACTCCAAGGTTACCTAGGTGAGCCATTCTCTGAGATCGTCTGATTGAAGGGTAACAGACTGGAGCAATACTTTCTTTCAGCCTCTCCATTCAAGGGCAACAGCAACGCCCGGATGTGACTAAGTGTGCAATCTATTTGCAGAGGAAAACAGTCTTGTTTCTGTAGTCACGTCTGCTCTAGCTGCTAAGAATCGATTGAAGAACGTCAAGGCTGGCTGGAGCCATCGCGACAAGGGCCCAAGACCGACAGCTGGCACTGGGGAAGCTGTTGGGCACCCCACCGCGGATCTGGCTGTCCTCTACAGCAGGGCCTTCCCGTGCCGGGAGCGACCACGCCGGGGTTTGAGTCTAGTCTACATTTAGCCTCAAAAGAGGCCAGAGAGACAGACCAGTAAAGAAGGAGAGGGCTGAAACCACATGCCTCAGCACTGTTCCAGAGCCCAGGTGAGGGCCTCCGCCCAGGGGGAGCTGGGAGCTGAGGGAGGCCCCAGGCACCACCATAGGGCGCTGCTCTCGTGCCGATGGGTGCGACAGTGTCTTACATGAGCATGGTCCTCAGCTTCAGGAAGTCGTTGTGCTCTGGGTTCTCCACCTCCACGACACCCCATGGGTACAGGCGGCCTCTGACCTTCTTGCCCTTGGCTTCAATCAGCTGATTGGATCCAACCACAGAGAACGGGATACTGGCCTGGAGAGAGACACATGGGGTAGATGGGCCCCACGGGGAAGGAACCGTGATGGTCCCTGCGGGCAAAGGACGTCAGCATATGGGCAGAGCACTTGGCTGCTTGCTACAAGGTGGACTTGGAAAGCGAGGAGTACACAGAATTTTCTTTCGAAGTGGTAGTTATCGTCCTCATGGGAGAAACTGCATGACAGTAAATTAGGCCTGCAGTAAGATTTAAGCTTTATAGGGACTGCTAGGTCAGAACACACTGAAAGCAGAGACACTAGAGCAGGGGTGTCCAAACTTTTTTCAACGGTTTTCACCAAGGGCCATATGCGGTAAAATACCCAAACAGCCGGGCCACTCACTCGAGGTGAAGTACGTATTGCCTCACCTGGTTTATTTAAGTAAACTAAATATATTTTTGGAATTTGCTGCGGGCTAATTAACAATGGATCATGGGTCGCAGTTGGCCCGCGGGCCGCCGTGTGGACACCCCTGCACTAGAGTAAGCAAACCCACCCGGACAATCCCTCAGTCAAGCCGACCAGGATCTGGCCCTTTGCCCACTCCCGTCTTAAGCGTAGGCAACAAGCAACAGGACTGAGTTGTTCTGAGCACATGCGTGCCGAGTTCTTACCTTGAGAAGCCTCGTCTGCTCTTTAAAATCTTCATCTTCATCTGACTCTGCATCAGGTAAATGATAGATTTTGATGTTATGTTCTTCAATTTCATCCAGAATCTGAAATAATGACAAAACCAGGAACCATTTTAATGAACTACACAAATCTTTGTTAAGTCTAACTCACTGCACTGGACAATACATCAGAATCACCAAACTTCAATGAAGAATCCAATGGATTATGACAATCACTTTCAAATGATTTTGTAAGCTGCCGCAAAGGTACCTATGCTTGCATTTGGAGGGACACCTCTGTCCAGAACAATAATGCACCACCTCCGTCAGCGTACAAAACCCCAGCACAGTGGCTGCAATGAGATCACGCCCCAGCCAGCCTCAAGAATGACACACGCCATGGGAGAGATGGGGACACGCAGCCAGAAGCCACAGGCACAGAAGAGTCCCGTGTGTCACCTGAGGCATCCCTGAACAACAGGCTGAAGTCTTACAGGCCAAGGAGGGGGCACACAAGAGGTGTGCTGGGAACAAGACATCCAGGATGGTAGGGACGCAGGACACGTAGCTGGTTAAGACCGCAGGACAACTGAGAGACCAAGTGCAGAGGCCCCCGAATGCCAGGCGAGGGGCCTGGGGATCCGACTGTCACTGAATAGGCATGAAGTGACCAGCACTGGCATCCCACTCTGCACTGTCAACCAGGCCGCAGACTGGCCTAGAGGGGCTGGAGCTCAGGCAAGCAGTCATTCATTAGTCAGTGACTCACATACCCAGCTCCCAGGGCCCCCACATGCTGGGCATGCCACCAGGACCAAGGCAGGTTGGAGCTCCGCCTACTGACACCCCAGGACCTGGGCCTTGTGGATGGAAAAACAGGGACTCCACGGAAGTCACCTCAGGGTGATCTGAGGGTAAAGCCCCAGCTGGGCAGGTCACAGGGTCGTCCCGCCCAGGCCTATGACTTCTTTACTGAAAGGTTATCTTGGCTTTAAGCAGCCCTGCCCATCATTTCTGTGCATCTAGGTTCACACGCCTTGAAATATCTCCTTCAGACCCTCCTCGTAAAGTGAGAACAGTCTTAACTCCCCTGTGCTCCATCCCGCCTGCTTTCTCCTCGTGTCATCTTCCTTCTGTTCCCTCCGTAACCTCAAACGCACACTAGAAGCTGCAAAGCTGCTATTCTTGGGAGCATTTGAGATCTTGATCCCGGCACGTGCCGTCAGTTTGGCTCAAATAAACTCCTACAAAAATTCTCTCCAGAACTGGCATTTCCTATGTCTACAGCCTTTAGGGAAGACAGAACAGAAGCCAACTCAGCAGGAAACACCGCTACCTCACACCGTTCCTGAATTTGTTCTTAGTGTGACCTTTCTTGCCTCCAATGATCAAAATCTTACTTAACAGACTGTCTGCACTGATTCAGTAACCTCCCGTCCCCCGAATCCTTTCTTTGCAGCCTGACCTGCAGTCTTCTCTCCACTTGTCATTCCTAAACGAAATGGAGGAGGCAGAAGCTGAGCCGTATGAGGTGCGATCAAACAATATGGTGAATGTTTAAACAAAAAAAAAATTATTACAGTGAAAGACACAATGCCACCGATCCCCCTCCAAAATACCCCCCTCACTTCACATACACTTACCCCATCTTTCTTGTTACCACTTTCTGAAGCAGTTCTGGAAGTCCTCTTTCGTTAGCATCTTTAGTTGCGCTGTCGTGGCTGCCTCGATGTCCTGAATCATTTTGACTTTGGGGAAGAGCCAGAAGTCGCATGTGCCAGATCCAGTAAATAAGGTGGATGAGGACACACCGTAATGTTTTGATTTGAAAGAAATTGCCGTACTGATGTGTGACACGGAGTGTTGTCATGATGGAGAATGATTTACGCACACTTTAAAACACACCTTCTCTGATGGAAGGAGAACTGACTCTGGGTGGTGAACACACAATGTAATTTATAGAGGATGATGTGATATAGAATTGCACACCTGAAATCTATGTAATTTTAATAACAATTGTCACCCCAATAAATTTAAATAAAAAAAAAAACACACCTTCTCTCAACTGTAGCTCACGCACAGCTGACTGCACCAAACAAGTTGAAACTTGTCACCGAACAAGCTGAAAGTTGTCACACACTGTTACTAAGGTTCGAAGTGCCACTGCCTGTATTAAAGATCCCTGCCTTTCCATTGGATGGCACTCGGCAGCAGCGTTTACCATGTTTTGTGATCACAATGGAAAGCCTCCGTGTCACACATCCCTTGTGGTATGGTAATTTCTGTCAAATAAAAACATTAGGGTGTGTCCTCATCCACCTTATTCACTGGATCAGGCATGCTGCGATTTCCCCAAAGTCAAAATGATCATGAAAGATAAAATGTTTTGAATCAATTCAGGACATCGAGGCAGCCACAATAGCACAACTGAAGACACTCACAAAAAAGGACTTCCAGAACTGCTTCAGAAAGTGGCCCGAACGATGCGATAGTGTGTTCGAAGAGAGAGGGAGTATTTTGAGGGGAACTAATGGCAATGTGTCTTTTACTGTAATAAATTTTTTTTTAATTTAAACATTCACCATATTTTTTGATCATACCTTGTAGGCATGGCCCAAGCCACCTGCCCCCGTTCCCACCTATTACCAGCCCTGCTGACCACCTTTTCTCCTACGATGGCCTCAAACAGAATCACACTGTGGACGAGAAAAGAGCTGGGAAATATTTAATAAGTAGGTCTTTTAGAATTAGAAAAGGATTGAGAAAGTGATGAATCAAGAATAATTATGCATTTTTCAGCCCGGGTGATGGCAAGAATTGTGGGACCATTTACAGAGCTCAGGAAGTTGGGAGAAGAGCTCATCAGTGGGGGAGGTTACACAAGGGGTTCACATGAAAAGTAATATGATTCTTAGACGGGAAAAGCAGAAGCCACAGGTGATGATATGACCAGAATAATACTAAGTAATGCTGACATGCAGGGACCAGGAAGAAGGTGGTGAGAGAGGCTGAAAGACAAGTCTCAGGAGCACACAGCAAACCCCACTGGCGAGGCCCAACGCTGATGATGGAACCGCTGGCCCAAGACAGGACAACTGCAGGTGGGCAGGGGAGGCCAGAGTCAGAGATTAAGGAGAGGGTAGAAGACACCAGGAAGGAGAAGATGAACACAAACGCCAGGTGCTGGCGGTTCTTTGGGATCAAGGGGCACGAGTGCTGTGGTAGGCAGATGGGAGAAACCAGGTAATGAGAAGCGATTCAAAAGGCCCCCAAGATCAAAAAGGGCACAAAGTATTTCACTTCACTTCAGACGTTGAGATCAGGCCCTGAGTGTTTTGGACACAGGATTGGAGTGGGTATAGAGCATGCTAACCAGACAACCCCTTCCCCTACGTCTCCGGAATGGAATGTAACAGCCAATAAAAGGCGGAGCTCCATTAAACAGGAATTGCTAAAATACTCATTGTGAAGTATAAAAATGCCTGTGCTTTCAGGGGCGTCCCCAAGGGCCTGAAGAGTTCCTAAGATTGGCAACCCTGAGACAATACGGAAAGGGCTGAGAAATGTGAGGACATCAGTGAGAGACTGCTATGCAGAAGACAGCTGTGAAAACACGAAGATCAAACTGGGCGAAATCAATCATCTGCGACATATAGTCAGTGTCTAAAAACTACAGTATCTGTCAGTCAATAGAAAAGCAATGAAAACAGAGACAAGGCTCTAAAACTCAAGGGAACACGCCAAGGGCACCAAGCACGGGGACAAATACTCCCACTTGCAACTGGGAAACACCTGACCAAAAACTGGTAACATTCCCAGGGCTGTTCCCGGGCTGGAGAGCAGAGCACGCCACATGCTGCTTTGGGATTGTACAGTTACAATGTGGGGGATGGTTAGCCATGTTTCAAAAACTGAAATGTGTGTCACTGTCCTTTCTAAGAATCCGTCTGACTTGCACAATTGTGAGAAGACACACACGTAGCAGTGGCCACTATATATGCATTACTGAGTGCCTGGCACGTGCCAGGTCCTGTTCTGAACTTGTGGAATACACAAGTGAGCAAAGCAATGATCCCTGGTGTCAGGGGCCCAGGGACGTGGTGGGAAGACCCAGACACACATTGAAGAAACACTTTGTGGGTTCTGAGCAGAGCAACAGGGGGGTGCTTTCCGTGAGCGAGGGGCACACGGCTGGCCGACAGACAACAGCGCCGCCGCAGCTTTACATCCAAATGCAGGACCTTTTCACAGTCAACCGCAGACTGCTGTAACTAGCCACGTGCCCAGGGGGCTGTATGGAGGGACATGTTTTGCTGACTAAAGAACCTCATGGACGTGACCACACCTCCACATTCACTACCTTTACCCAACACGTCAGAGTCGGCACACAGCCACCAGCTAAGTCAGAGGTGAATTATAAATAATAATAATCCAATAACCTTGGCGAAGCCAAAATACACAAAGATGACACGTCAGTGTTCCACGTTGCTGAAAACCCACCACCAAACTCCTCACCCCACATCCCATTCGTTCCTTCCTCCCTCCCTTCCCTCCTCACACCCCTCCCTGCACTCACCCTTTTCTTCAAGCGCTCCCGTTCCTTCAGAGTGAGAGTGTCGGCTTTTGCAATGACAGGCACAATATTGACCTTGTTGTGTATTGCCTTCATAAACGCGACATCTAAGGGCTTAAGCCTAAAAATAATTGTGGAGAGGTGTCACGTATTTAGGGAAAAAGGAAGACCACCCAGAATTTCTCTCTCTCAAAATTATCTCAGTTCTTGCGTCACAATATGCTGTTTTGGGAACGCTGCGAGCCCGGCTAGCAGAGATGCTTTCTACCCTACACCCCAGGCCTTTGTGGGGAGCCAGCAACCACGTACCCGTGTCCAAAAGGGGAAATGAAGTAGAAGCAGCAATGCACCCTGTTGTCCACGATGTGGCGTCTGTTCAAACCACTCTCGTCGTGCAGGTACCGTTCAAACTGCTCGTCAATGTAGGAGATGATTGTCTTAAAGCTGAGAGAAAGTGTGACTGGTGACGGCATGCACAGGCAGGCAACCCCAATCCAAAGACAAACTTCGTCTTCCTGGCCCCTGCACCCACCAGATGTCAGCTGAGCCCATCTGCAGGATGTGAATGGAAACTGACTCCTGGACTTGGCATGATGGAGATTTCTGGTAACTGTGCCAAGCCTAATTTCCCTTACGTGTCGGGGTCAAAAGCCTGAATGGAATAGCCACAGGCAGCCTGAGGTGACTGGGTGAAGACCCTGGGCTGCCAATGCTTTCAGGGGGTGTGACTGTGAAGAGGGGCGCGGGCAGAGCCGAACATGGGGGCCAGACAGGTGTGTGAGCCGCAAATGCAGCATACCGTATGATGCCAGAATGACCTGCGGGAGAGAAGGCAGGCCTCTGCCCCTTCCTTCTCCTCACCCAGTGCTTGGAAGTTGGTGCTTCAGGCTCACGGGGAGCAGACCAGGGGACTTTGTACGATGGAAGTGCTACTCTCTGCCCGGTCCTGGGGACAGACCACTCTTGTCTTCTACTTCTTCATTCCTTGCTTGTGCAAATGACGCCAAGGGCAGCCATTACAGGCACCACGACTTGAGTGAGTCTGAGAGGCCTCATTTCCTCACATGGGCAAGAGGAAGACTATACCCCGATGTCATGTCCACGGCCACGGCTGAACCAGGCGGTTTCATTTATACCCGCACTGGATGGATATTTGGCTGGGATCTCAGCTCTCACTGAAATGCTCTCAGAGGAAAAAATACTCTCTGTGAAACTCCGTATTTAACATGTCGTAATTAACATGCTTTCAACTGTCTCGTTATTTCACCATCTACATGTACTCCAGACCTGTGATCACTTGGTGACACCGTAAACCTAAATACACTAGAATAAATGTAAACCCGGGCGCAGGCCCGGCGTGCGTACCAGTCCCTGCAGTTGATGGCGTCCCCGTAGCCGGGTGTGTCCACCACTGTCAGGCGCAGCTTGACCCCACGCTCTTCAATCTCAACGGTGGAAGCCTCAATTTGGACAGTTCTTTCAATTTTCTCTAGAAAAGAAACAAACTTACATAGTGAATGTGCTTAAATGTTGAGCCAGTATGCAAAGAGAAGAAAGGGCCCGCTGGTTAATTTATCATAAACAAATGATTTGGAAGTCACTATTCTCTCTGAGGAAGGTTCTCAGAAGGTAACATGAGAATTGTGTGAAAATGATACCAGAGTCAGCAAGGGAAACACCTAAGCGAAGACTCAAGGGCTGCCTGGGAAGGTACAAACGCCAATATTGAAAATCATGATGTCGTTTCCTGGGACCAAGGGAAGGATTTAGGTTCACGGAGAAGCTGAATCCCAGAGGCTGTGTCCACGTGGCAGCCCAGGTCCCAGGCGCTCCTGTTCTGAACACACGCGGCAACAGTGTTCCCAGAAGCCTATGTCCTGCGTGGGGACGCTCGCCAGCAGCAGCAAGTGTCCGCCCCTACTCCCAGTAACCTCCTACTTGCACAGCCTTTTCTGTGATAGCACTAGCACCTGATCCTCCCATCAAACATTTAATACAGACGGAAATATTTATTACACTTTCTAGACAAAGAAACCTGCAGGGAGGAGGTACCATGGTCCGTGGCAGCGTCCATAACCCCAATCCACAGACCTCCAGGCAGCGCCTTTCCTACCACGTGTGTTCTCTGTGTTTAAAGCAAACAAACAAGACACAGGGCTCGGGCCTAAGCATGTGATGTCGCCTCAGCATTGTCCACGCAGACTTGCACGGAGACCGTGTGGCTTGTGTACCTGCAGCACCGGGGATGACTCTCTCTGGGTAGAGGTCGGTCAGGAACAGGCTGTTGATGAGAGTTGATTTTCCTAGACCCGATTCACCTTCGAATGGAAACGAGAACAGTGTCATGGCGCCATCAGGACGGCAGGTAACCTGCTGGGTGCTTGCTGGCCCAGCACTGGGCTAAGTACCTCACAAACACCACTCTCTGGACGCCACACTGTGGCTGTGAACTTGGTACAACCCCTCTTTCCAATGATGGGGGAATGGGGGCTCACGGGCAGTGTTCGACCCAAGGCAGGGCCTTAACCTCAACCCAGGTCTGTGGGTTCCAGAATTCGTACATCTTGTATCAGACATATGATCTCACCCTGCACAAATGTATGGGATGGAGCTAGAGGAGGGACTTTATTTTCTGATAAAACAAAATGCAAAGGACATTTTCAGTGATGAGTTTTGCTGATCGTTTAACTCGCCCCGTTTATTTCCAGAAAACTGAACACATGTACTGAACAATGTCAACAGCACTGCGCCTCCCAGGCTGCGGCGATGGCAAACGGGACAGAACTGAGACTGCCTTGGACATGGCCAGATGGAATCTCCCCTGGTAGACAGGACGACCGCAGCCCCTCCTCTCTTCCGGTTTGAAACACCCCCATGTCCCAACACTGGCACTGCCCGTGTCCGGCAACTTCCCTGCCCCGTGCCCAGTGTCGCATGACCAGTTTGGGCAACACACTCATTGACGTGTGGAACATGCCCCAGTCCCTCTTCAACTACAGAAACTATGGACTGTAAACATTAGAAATTTAACCTCAAAGAAGGTGCAAAATACCCCAAATTAAATCTTACATTCGAAGGGAGCACTGCAGGTCATTAGCTAAGGCTTAACTCCGCATGCAGAGGAACCTGTGAGCATGCTGCCAGACTGCCTCCCGGGTTCCCGGGTTTGAACCTCCCCGGCCTCGTTGCGCGCAGCATGGGAAGGAGGACACACCTGCCTTAGAAATCATGAGTGTTGGCAAAGTGCAGGACAAAAGAGTGAGTCTGGAATGTGTAGACATGAGGTCCGACAATTAAGTTCTAGAGCCCATTCTAGAAAAAGTGCTACACACCTCATTGCTGAATATCACTACGGTTACCTTTGAAGTACTCTCCTTGGGAAGCTCTGCTCCGATGCCAGTGCCTAGTCCACCCTTCAAAGCAATTTTGGAACTCTTTTTCTGCAGTGGCCATCAGCGCTGTCGTATCACCCTTGATGTCCTGAATGTCATCAAAATATCTTCCTTTCAATATTTCCTTTATCTTCGTTTGGGTAAAGAAAGAAGTCACTGGGGGCCAGATCAGGTGAGTAGGGAGGGTGTTCCAGTACAGTTATTTGTTTACTGGCTAAAAACTCCCTCACAGAGAGTTCCGTGGGAGCTGGTGCTTTGTCAAGATGCAAGAGCCATGAGTTGTTGGTGAAAAGTTCAGGTCATTTTCATCTTTTTTATACGGCCTTTTCAGCACTTCCAAATAGCAAACTTGGTTAACTGTCCAGCTGGTACAAATTCATAATGAATAATCCCTCTGATATCAGAAAAGGTTAACAACATCATTTTGACTCTTGATTTGGACTGATGGAACTTTTTTGGTCGTGGAGAATTGGCTGACTTCCGTTGTGCACCTTGACGCTTAGTTTTAGGGTCATATCGGTACACCCATGTTTCATCATCAGTGATAATAACACGGCCCAAAACATTGTCTTGCCTCTCCAAAAGGTCTTGGCAAACTTGGACTCTCCTTTGCTTTTGTTTATCAGTGAGCTCCTTCAGGACCATATTTGCACACACCTTTCTCATGCCAAGATTTTCAGCGAAGATTTTCCTATCTGTTTCTTTATCAATGTTTACATGGTCTGCCATGCTTCTCACAGTCAGCTGATGATTTTGACACATAATTCGACAAATTTTTGCAATGTCTTCAGTTCTGCATGTTACTGGCTGCCCCGATCTCTCTTCATCAGTACAAGCGTTAAATCCATTTGTACACTGCCGTTTTCTTCATAGCATTATCTCCATAAACTTGGACTAGGGTTCCCAGGTGGGAATTTCGCCCATTCTCAGGAATTTTTTCCGCTTTCCCGTTCCCGAATCCCGAGACAAAAACTGTTCTATGTTCTCCACGATGAATTGTTTCCACAAAGTGACGGCCAATACTACCAACCACCTGGGTTCAAGGAGCTCATTTTTCCTGATTTCCCAACCAACTTTTCTCAGCATTCGGGAATGGAAAAGAAAAAAAAAAATTCCCAAGAACGGGCGGGGATTCCCACCCGGAAACCCTAGCGATAAATAGAAAAAATGTCTAAGAGATACATTGTGAGTAGTACGTTTATTTCCCATTGTGGGTATTACTAGGTTCAAGGAGCCGATTTTCCCGATTTTCCGACCAACTTTTCTCGGGATTTGGGAACAGGAAAGCAAAACAAATTCCTGAGAATGGGCAGAATTCCCACCTGGAAACCCTAACTTGGACTAACATGTCCCTGATTTCACTTCCACTCTTGCCAAGTTTAACAAGAAATTTATTGTTTGTTTGTTACTCTAATTTAAGCTCATTCTCACGACGGCACACAAAAACACGCAACAACAATAATGCCCCCTAAACAGGACACCGTCACATATCAACATGAACACAGCTGTGAGACACGGATATAGGAAGGTTATGAAACCTTCCCGAGCTGTTTGTACAGTGCTGTCAATGTAAGCGCACGGTAGCAAGTTCTCGAACTTAATTGTCAGACCTGTACGAAATTAGGACTACACTTTAATTAGACTCAATTTTCACAGATGAAAAGGAATAGTAAGAGGACAAAACTGGAATTACGTGTTTAACGTGTCCAAATACAAGAGTGTGCAAATGTGACTAAACGCCCAAGTTATCCTTTTAATAAGCTGTCCAGCAATGCCCCTTTACATTTTTACTACTCCTGATGGGGGTTTTCCAACACATGGTAAATATACTGTGTCCCCAGCACAGGTCAAGGTGATGGGACACAACAGAAAACAGAACAGATTAAGTGCCTGCTCCCGTGAAACCTTGCAGCCCAGTGGGGCAGATGACAAGGTTACTCCCACCGGCTGAGTCATGACGGCCGTGGAAAATAAAGCTGAAAGGGGCTGGGTTGCAGAAGACATGTGAGTAAAGGCATCTGAGACAGCCTCTTCTCAAACAGCAGTCGACAGTATCCCAGCTGATTCTAAATTCTAAATCTTCACTTTAAGGGTGGATACGATTATGTCACGTGGAATAGCTTTTGGGTGACATGTAGACACATGTGCTCGTTAACTCAGAACACGATGCTACTCCTGGGCTAGATTTCCGAGAGGGCCTAGCTTTGCTCTGTCCACACTCACTGGCCTCTTTTTCCCAGGCAGGCGTTTCTCAAATAGGTGCCTTTAAATGGGGGAAATGACACAGAGATCTGGACCAGTGCAAATCCAGTACTATCCAAAAAATTTAACAGGAACATACTGGGGCCAACGATCTTATGATAACCGAGGTATCCTTTAAAAGTGGTGATAGCAAAGGTTGATTGGGACGGGAGGTATTCAATTTACAAAATGGCCCATGTTTTCACCAGCTAGGAAGAAATACACAGCATCAGGCACACGGTAGTGATGTGACATTAAAAATATGAGGTGGGTGAGAAAAGTTGTGCTTCCTTTTACGATAATAACATTGTGAGATTGTCTCAAAAGCTTTCGATTTGGGGCAGCCAGATGACTCAGTTGGTTAGACTGTGGGCTCTGAACAGCAGGGTCGCCGGTTCGATTCCCACATGGGCCAGTGAGCTGCTCCCTCCACAACTAGATTGAAGACAACGAGCTGCTGCTGAGCTCCCAGAGGGGCGGCCGGATGGCTCAGTTGGTTAGAGCGCGAGCTCTCAACAACAAGGTTGTCAGTTCAATTCCTGCATGGGAGGGTGGGCTGCAGCCCCTGCACCTAAAGATTGAAAACGGTGACTGGACTTGGAGCTGAGCTGTGCCCTCCACAGCAGGTAACAACTAGATTGAAGGACAACAACTTGGAGCTGATGGGCCCTGGAAGGGCACACTGTTCCCTATTATTCCCCATTAAAATTTTATAAAGGAGGGGGGAAAAAAGCTCTAGATTTTAATCAAACTGAAGTTTTATTTTTTAAAACCTAGGCCCTAAAAAATATACAGCAACAAAACTCAGGCCAAGCCAGGACCGCTAGAAAATAAAGAGCTTTCTAACCTGGGGGAGGTTATCTTCACATTTACCTTTGATTTTCACCAACAAGAAACTGGTTCCTTAACATATAACGAGGGCCTTTTAAGAAGGCTCTGCAGGATGTTCTAAGTGGTCACTTTTGCCCATTCAAGCAACACCTGTCATGTGCCAGTGATGGCAGGATGGAGCTCCCAGGAGGGTGCTCCGCAGACTCCACACACTGGAGAGCTGCCCCCTGCCCTTGGCTCACGTGCCCTCAGGAAGGAGTACCCACAACCCCAGAACGCAAGAACCTACAATTATGCTAGCCATTTTTACTTTAAGGCAGTTACATTTTTTTTTCAGCTTAGTTCTGAAGTTCTCAGTGTCCACTCCAGCCCTCTTGTTAATTTGGTCTCACTAAGCATCCTACCGACTTTCCAGCAGGTAATGTATGTGGCAATGAGAGTTCTATTTTCAACCTTGCTTTTCTTATAAATTGAGCCACCATCCCAGCTAACTGTGGGAGGCGAATGACTTGTTATTACCAAGTAGCACCCTTTGAGGAGACACTTCAGCAGCATGGTCATGTTCTCTCGTGGATGGCCCGCCACCTGGCTTCCTTCCTTGAGGTCTTTAAACAACTTATTTGTGATTTTAAAGTTCTGTGCAAATTGCTGCCCAAACGTCTGCAACTTTTCATTTGCACTTGGTCTGTCATTTTGTGCAATTTCTCATTTCTTTAGAAGTCTGCCAAAATTTAAAAACTACCTTTCCTCTTCAATAGTCTCCGAACTTACAAGTTGGGGACATTGAGTTTTCCCGATACACCATTTCTCTTGAACTGCTCATAGTTACAATTTAAAAGTTGAGGGTTTTGTGGTTAACTTTCCAGGCATTTTGCAGTTCCATCTTACCCCTAATCCCCTAACTACCCGCTTTCTTTATCAACTTCACACAGGTATAGTTTACATATTTGTCAATCAGTTAAATGCACCCATTTAAACCATACAGTCGGATCTGTTCTGGCAACAGTCTACATTCAAACTCAAGATAAAGAGTATCTCCATACCATTAAGAAGTTCCTTTAACCACTTAGTCAACTCTACCCTCTTGCCCCCATTGCATGCACACACCAGTCTGCGTCCTGTCACTACGGATGGATTATTCTAGAACTTCATACGTGGGCTTGTACACCAGGCCTTCTTGTCTGGCAGCGTTTGCTCAGCACAGCTGGCTGAGCCTGCTCCCTGCTGCTGCATCCAGCAGTCTGTCGCTTTGTGCTGAGCAATGCTCTACTGCGCGGACGGGCACACAACTTGCTGATCCACCTCCTGCTGGACTCCTTCCTCCCCCTCGTCCACTGACATATAATTGTAAGATGGTTGAGTTCAAGGCTGCCCTTCTGCTACACTTTTCCTATTTGTCTCATCTATTTTATTTCACCTCAGATGCTGCATTAAAAAAAAATCTCTAGATGTTCCCTGGGGTTCTTGTTGTTTGCTTCTATAGAGCTCATTATATTCATGTTGTTCTATCAGTGGAGGAGCCTATTTAAAATACTTCCAGTTCTTTGCCCATTCTCTCAACCGTGTCATTTCCGGGTCTGCATCTGTTGCTGGATTTCTCGTCTCGTTCTCTGCCACACGGTTTTTGCTTCTTTGCATATCCAATAATTTTCTGTCAGATGCTAGATATTATGAATGTCACACTGCAAATGTCTGAATTTGATGTCCTTCTCTAATGAGTGATGAGTCTTGTTCTGAAAGCAGTTACATTTATGTGTAAACCAACGTGATCCTTTCAAGTTTTGCTTAAAAACTGTTAGGGAGGCTTTAAAACAGCCTTTGCGTCCAGTTTAGTCCTACTCCTAAGCAAGGACTTTTGGAGATTCCACTGGATGCCTTGGGTGTTCAGTAAAATGTCTCCTCTGCTTGGCTGGAATTCGAGGTCTCTCAACTTCCTTGTGGCTCCCCAGCTCCACGCAGTCCCCAGGTCAGCTTGGTTTCCTGGTGGTCACATTTTGCCCAGGCTCGTGGAAGTCTACCCTACCTATAGGCGCGTTCGTGTTCAGCCAGGGTCCTCTCAGTGCAGATTTCTGGAGTCCTTCGTCTGTTCTGGAACTCACCACGCTACCTACCTCAGGATCCAGCCACCTAGGCTTCCCTGAATCATGACTGAGTCCTTCAGCTCTGAGCCTCCTGGGCTCTGGCTGAGTTACCCCTCTCTGGGGCAGGGGCAGGGGCAGGGGCAGGGACGGCAGAAAGCTGCAATGACTTTACAATGCATTTGATTGTGTTCCTTCTCTCAAGGACGGAAGTCCTGCAATGCCTGTTGTATAATATCCCAGAAGAGCTGTCTGCTATATTTTGATCAGCCTTTCAGTTATTCATGCCAGGACTAGTCTGGTAGCAGTAATTTCAGTGATCAGCAAACGACGACCCTCAGGTCAAATGTAGCCTTGCCCGCCACCCTGTGAATAAAGCTTTCCTGGAACACAGCTACGCCTATTCGTAGACGTATTGTCTACAGTGGTTCCCCCAAGACCACAGGAAGTTGAGTGGCTGCACCAAAAACTATATGGTTCACAAAGCCTTAAATATTTACTACCTGGTCCTTTAGGGGGAGTCTGTCAACTTCTGAATTATTCTATCACAGCCAGAAGCGAAAGTTATTGCCTGTTTTTGAATGCTTTAAAATTAAATAACTCTGTGATAGATTGCAATGGATTTCTCTTTTCTATCAGGAACTTGAATTTTCACGATCATTATCATGTAACTGTGATCCTAAAACATGTCACCATTCACTTCTCTGGACCAAGAATCCCACGTTTTCTTTCATTTCAGATTTGTGAACTATTTACCCTACGAAACAGTCATTCATCCTACTTGTACATGACCATCGTCAAGCTACCTCCTCCTTTTTTGGAGAATTTTGCAGTTATCGAGAATGAAATAATGTGATATGGTAAGCAGAATTAATAGTTCATCAGTAGATAATTCAAGTTAAGTTTGTTATGGACATGCTGAAACACAGTATTTGCTATAGCCCATGGCAAAATATATCTGACATAATAGAAAAAAATTTCAAGTAACCACTAAATTTCAAAGGAATTTAATAATTCAGAAAAACTTGTAAAGATTACTTGTTTAAAATACATCCAGCACAATAATTTAAGGAGTTTTTTTTGAGTACTAAACACACACACTTCTAATTAAATATGTGTATTAGTTATCTATTAACATGTAACAAACTACTGTAAAACTCAGAGGCCTGAACCAACAATCGACATTTTTTATGATTTCATGGCTTTTTCAGGCCAGGAATTTGGGAGTGTCTGCTCTGGTGGGTGGTTATGGCTTGGGGCCGTCTCTCAGGCGGTAACAGTCAATGTCAGCCAGGATGGCTGTCACCAGAGGCTAACTGGGGATGCAGGATGTTTCTGAGATGGTCACTTACATGGCTGCTGGCAGGCCTCAGTTCCCTGCCTTGGGGCCCTGCGCTGTAAGGTTGCTTGAGTGTCTTCCCAACATGGCAGTTGGCTTCCCCCAGCGTGAGTGAATCAAGAGAAGGTGAGGTACAAACCACAATGTCTTTTGTAACCCAGGCTTGAAGTCATTTGCCTTCACTCATGTGATGCCCTACTGGCTACCCAGGTAAGCGCTATCTGTTCACAGTGGGAGGCAACTAGAAAGCCACCCAACACAGGAGGTGAGGGTCACAGGGAGACATGTGGGAGGCTGGCTGCCACAATGAGTAAAGACTTTCACTACATATGAATAAGGAGATGACAAAAATACTATAATTTTCCTCTGAAGAAAAATTTTCTAAAGAATCTTCCTCCCAAATTTTCAAGTTATTTGATTTTGCCAACAAAATTTTCCCTTTGACTTTACAGGTCATACATACTATTCGTACACCTTACAGGTTGGGGAGGGGAGAGGTCCACATATTTAATAAGCTTGAGAGTGTAAGTTAATTTCTTACCGACCACCATTAGTGTGAACTCGAAACCTTTTTTCACTGATTTTCGGTGAACTTGGTTGGGAAGATTTGCAAATCCAACATAGCCAGGAGTTTCTGGATTTATAAACTGAGCTGGTTGTTGCTAAAATCAGATTTTTTTAAAAAAAGAACGAATAAACACATTAGTTGCTTTTAAGATATAATCAAGCTACGACATAGGTTATCATTACCTCTCACAAATTAAATATATATGCTACATAAATAACACATAAATAACACTTCCAAAAGATCCCTTCTATCAGAAAACTGATGGTATTCACTTATGAACACTTATTGGAAAGAAAAACCAATCCAGTATTATTTCATGCCTATATGCTGACCTAAAATTACATTTCTGCTAAGCAATCCATAGAAGAAAATACTTCCAGGTATCAGGTGTGATCATTTGTGGAAAGTAATCAAGAGGAGATCATGTTTCTACGGAAGAGAGCCTCACCAAGGCTGAATGAGACACGCAACTTTGGAGTGGGATTTTGAGTATCTAGCTTCAAAGATCATGGAGGAGAAGATTGGGAATGAGATCACAGCTGACAACGCTGAAGTATCAATATTCCCTGATCGGTGGACACCCGATATGAGGAATGGACATGTGACAAAGCAAGTACAGTAAAGCTGTAAACCTGGGCAGTGGCACACTATAAATGGGAAGAAATCAAAAGACACATCAATTGATTTGTTAAACCAATTGATTTTTTAAATGTATATTCACGTGTAAAAAAGAGCATTCACACAATGCTATCAGTGGTTATTTCTGGGTGATGGAATTACGGTTAATTTTTATTCTCTTTTCCCCTTATTGGTGTTCCATACTAATACTTGTATAGAAAGCAAAAATTAGTATGATACTTATGCATTAGATAGTAAGGAATACCCAAAGATTCAAAAACAAAAGGTAAAAAGAAACGACGATCTTGTAACTTCAACCACAAGTTCTGCTTTTCTCAGCATGTCTTTTAGAACTAATTTATTACACGGCTCTGGGCTAATTTGCAACAGCCAACCAATATAAGCTAATTTATCAAGTCTAAGAGCCCCATCAATTTCATCATGATAAATTATCAGAATTTTAAATTATCATTTGATTGGCCTGCTGAGAATGATCTAAGAGGCTAAAAGGATTGTTACTGATGTATTTAGAAACAAGAAATTGGAAATCTGAAAAAAGAAAGCTCAAACCTTTTAGGACAATTAAATTAGAGCTCTGTCTTAATGAATCAAATATGTCAGTTGTATTAAAAATAATGAATCATAAATCTTGACTATAGTTTGAAAACATAAAAGGAGTTTCTCCTCATACTGTACACATAAAGTGTGAGCTCTTACCTTAGACATCTTTAGTGAAGTTTCGTGAATCTATTAAAAAAAAAAATAGCACATGTATCCATAATGCATACACATTTAGCTTAGCATGAATTGACATGTAAAAAAACTTACACCTGAGGCGTCAATAGCTTGTTTCACTTACTTTCTCAATTACATCAGATACTTCCTTAGAAATGGTAAAATGATCACCTCATTATAAAGATAAACTAGATATAATTAGATTGATGAAAGCAACCATATATACCTATATTCATGCCATATTTTCAACGATATGCAAACGTCAGTGCTGATGGTTAAGCACTGCAGACACAGCAGGTGATAAAGGCAAGTTTCCATGACCTCTGCAACTGTGTCACCTGCTTTCTCTTTCAACCTTTTGAAAAAAAGTGAACCTTTTCAACACTGGAGAGCGCTGTTTAACAGCTGTCGGAGATGCCTTGTGCTCCCAAGAACTAGACTGACAGTGGGGCACACAGAGCAATATGAGTAAACTACATTCATAAGCAAAGGAAGAAGGATTGAGAGCACTGCCATATTTGATAGGTGTGAGAATTTTAGAGATCTTCGGAATTTTAACAGAAATCTTAGAAGCCTTGAGACTTTGGGAAATGTGGGGTCTGTTGGCTAACCTCTGGTAAAAAGTCAAAGGATGAACGCAGTCAAATCTGACTCCCTTTGGAGCTCAGAAACTTATTAGAAAGCTTCTTGCTTCCCAGTTTCCCCCAAACCTTAACATTCCTGAATACTGCATACCCTACGTTTCCCTTTTGAATGGAAATGTCCTCAAGCATCTTTGAAAAACGGAGAAGTCTCCACCCCCACGTGAGGCTTGGTTAACCAAGGTTGTTGAGAGAGGCTTCATGAGCCTGTGACTCTACAGTCTTAGGCCACAGAAGGGTTATAGTCTCTTTCTCCTGTTTAGTAGCCCACTGGAGGCCTTCCTCTCACTTGTCTGGCAGGAATGAGAAGGGGAGAGGAAGAGGATGGTGAGATGAATACTTATCAATGCGTGCAGTCTGGAAACTGCTCCTCACTGTGACAGATCATTACCGAGAGTGGGAAGGGGGCGTTATCAGGTGAAACCTTGAGTTCGACATAAGAACGACTAAGGACCAGGTGAAGCTAGATCCAGATGATCCAAAATGCTTTCAGCATCGGTAGTGGCATTAAGGGAAGCTTAAAGGAAAGCAGGAATGCTAGGCTGGGGAAGCAGCTGAATTCAAGTCAACCACCTGCCACTGGTTTACAGCAAGACCTGAATTAGAAGCAAGCCGTTTCCTTAGCCTTTTTATTAGACTGGTTGCTGGATTTTATCATGCCTCCTCAGCCTCTGTTCATACGATTTTCTACTTTAATTTGTTGTAAGAGCTTATTTTGATAGATAGGTACATTTCTGGAATCTAATTGCAGCAAATATTTTGCTGAGACCTTTTGCACTTACATTCATGAGACAGACCTACCCCGAGCTACGGTATTCTTTCTCAGGCGTCCATCTGGGTTTGTTATTAAAGGTGTGCTGTCTTCATAAAATAGATTGGTGCTTTCCCTTTTTATGCAGTGGCTTAAGTGACATTGGTGCTGTGTGGGGTGGATGGAATTCAGCTCTACTTCTGTCTTTTCATTGGTAGATGTTGACTCAGCTGTTCAGTGGTTATCGTCCTAGTAATCAGTTCCATTTTGGTAACTTATAGTGTCTCAGAAATCATCCATTTCTTCCAGATTTTCATATCTGTGGCCATCCTGATACATGTAGTCTCCTATGTCTGATTATACCTCTATACCTTCTGTGGGGTCAGAGCCAGGTGAGCAGTTTCCAGGCTCTGGACCTCACATGGAAAGGCGGTGGCTCAGGTAGTAGATGGGCATCAGCTGTGACTAGTTGGCCATCAGCTGTAACCAGTTAGCCATTAGCCAATAATATAACTTCCGTGGCTAGCCTCGGGGTTGGGTTGGCAGAGAAGCGGATGGTGGATTGTGGCTAGCAAGCGCGAATGGCGGATTGTGGATCGTGTGGATCCTACTTCCTGTGTCTCACCCGGCCACCAGTGAGACTGGGGTGCAGGATAGACCCCTCGTTGGGGTACCGGCAGATATCTGCTTTTGTATCTCGACCAGCCACCATCGAGACTATAATGGTATGATTCCCCTATCTATGGCTCCGTTGTTGTTCCTTTTTGGCCTCCACGTCTCCTGCGTTCTTGTGTGGGGAGTAGGAGCTGAGACCCTGCATTACACCTTCTTTTCTATATTGCTTTTTTTCTCTAATGGGACTTCTGAAGAATTTGTTTCAAAGAACCAGCGTGTGGATTTAGTTACTCTTCCATTATTTTGTTCATTTCTTAATATTGTCAGAACCAAATTTCTGTATTTTCAGTGTTCCTTCATAACGAGAATATGTAAAACCCAAATTCTCATCTGAATCTATGAAGCTTTTGCTGTGTCTTCTTAGATTGTGCTTTTGTTACCTTCCATGATTCAAAGGTTACCCAGAAATGTTACCAATTGGGAGTTACTTTTAAACACTCCCCCCCAGTTTTTAACAGATCATGATTTGTAAACATCTGTAAAAATCTCTTTTAAAATTTGTTTAAAAGGGGATCAAGTATATGGTGATGGAAAGAGAACTGACTGGGTGGTGAATACAGTGTGAGATATATAGAACTGTATACCTGAAATATATGTAACTTTACTAACAATTGTCATCCCAATAAACGTTAATTAAAAAAAATAAACAAAAGTAAAAAAATAAAATAAAATTTGTTTAGATTTTCTTTACAGCAGTTACATGGTGATTTTTTAAATTTTCAATTGCTTTTCTTTATGACATCGACCAAAGCACCAGGTTTTCAGTGAATTAGCCTTGATCCAGCAATGCAGAATGCCAAGCACCATAATTAATTTAAACTCTGGGTGCAGACCAATTGGATCTCCCAGTCCTCAAAATTGGTCAAGTGAAAATTTTATTCTTTCAGGTTGTGCTCATTCTAGATGCTAGCAATTGTTTTTTTCTCCTTGATTCATGGCTTCCTTCTTCAACAGAACAATACTCCCATTCGAATTCACAGAAGAAACCAACTTTTCCAAAACAAAAGATGAAGAACAAGGCTAAAACTGGATTCTTTGCAATACGTGTAAACATATTTTGCTGGTGGCATTTATATTAGTGGACTACCTGCAACTACCATGCATTGACATGTTATTCTTACATTTACAGACATCACCCCAGTCCACAAAAAACCCTACTTTCGTAGGGCCCCGAAAGTCTGTGATCCCTTATCCACAGCCCTTGGAATGTCCTGGCATTCAAATTCTTTGGATCTGAGAAAGTACACATACCATATGGCACACAACACCCTCAACGGCATCCTGGGCACCACCTGCAGTCAAATGCATTTTCTGTAGCGACACGTGTGACCATTAGTACAAAGTGGGACATGGGCTATATAAATGGTTTCAACCCGATTCTACTGCCAAATGAATTTTGGTGTCCCCTCTCTGGGAAAAATAATGAAAACACTGTTTTCAGCAGTTTGTCCTTGGAGTTAGGTAGAAAAAGGGGCCTGAATCCCACTTATGAATGGTAAGAGAGGGAGGTTCTTCCTCATGCCCTCTCCATTTCCCCACTTTGCCCTGCTAGTTCAAGAACAAATCTGATCTGATGGAAAAGCCCATCTTCTTCACCCTGAGCTGCTCCACTGGGGAAGGTGGCAAGTGGAAAAAAAAAATCAGGCTGTCCTTTATGGCTGAGACCACTGCCAAGATTCAGGAGAGCAGTACATGTTGCGAGTTAGGATGCTGGGTGGTGCAAAAAAAAGCCTGAACCACCAAAAATGAAAACAATGATCCTCAAATTACAAACACCAGGACACAACTTCCATGACCCTTCACACCACTATATATCGCTCCTTATGATGGCAAGGCTGCTTTAGAGCACTAAATTTCTCTTGAGGTATTATGATTTGAGTTATGCAACAAGTATTTGAGAACCTACAACATGGGGGTCGCTGTGCTACGCAGTGGGTAAGGAAGCGTGATTAAGCTTCGCACTTGCCCTGCTCCTCAGAGGACTAGTGGTCTAGTGGAGGACTGACTACCAGGAAGTACCATAAAGGAATCAGGCGAACACCTTTTCCAGCCAGAGGAAATACAACCTGGGCCAAGTCCTGAGTAACAGAGCAGGGACTAGGCAAGCAAAAGGAAGTCAGAGAAGATGGGGAGGGAACCGGGTTCCAGACAAAAGAAAGGGTTTGGGCCAAGGCCAAAAGTGAGAAGGACCACAGCAGACTGAACCAGTTCAGTGTGGTTGGGTCATGTGTCTATGTGTGGGGGGAGGACAGAGAAGGGAGGGGTGATAACTGGCAAAAAGTGAGGCCGGAAAGGCAAAAGGTGTCCAGGTCTTGTGGGCCCCGTGGGTCACGTGACAGGTGGGGGCGCTCCTGACAGCGCTGGTAGCCACAGGTCCTGGCCTCCTCACCTCAGGCCCTCATGGGAATGCTGGGTACCCCCAATCTCTGTCCCTCGGGATTCGGTCCTGCACCGGGTAGGGGCCTCTTCCTTCTCCCCCCCACTTCGTATCTGCGGCCAGGGCGGGCCTAGAAAGTTAACCAGGCGGCAAGGACTTCTCGCGGCTTACTCTCTACCAGGGGCTGGCGGGATGGAAAGGCCCATGTCAGGGCGATGAAAGGATGGCCGCAAGACAAAAGCGCCCGACAGGCCACCATGTGCACCTTTCCTCCCGAACTACGACTACGTTCGGCACCCCAGGCCCACGACTGAGACTGCTCCACGTAATTCCCACAGGGTGAGCAAAGGGTCACTGGGGTTCTCCCGGGACACACCCCGCCGCTTCCGCCCGAGCCAAGGCTCAAGGGGGTGCAGTGGCCGGGAAGGGTCCGGGAGAGGCCGGGAGGTCCGAGGAGGGCGGGGAAAAGACAGAGGTGGGTCAGGGACCTCAGGCCGGCCGCCCTTCCCCCACACCGCGCCATCAGCCCCGCCCGCGCGACCCCCGGAGCGGGCCGACCGCCGTCCCGATCAGGCCTCCGGCCCTTCTGTATAGGCCCACAGTCCGCACCCCGGCTGCTGTGAGGACCCATAGCTGGACACTCACCGTCCAGGAGCCGAAGAACAGAAGCCCACCGACCGCACCGCGGATCCGCCCAATGCCCGCCGTCCGGTCGCGCCACGCCCCGCGCGCAGGCGGATTGCGTCATCACGCCGCCCCGCCCCGTTGCCAACGCTGTCCTCGCCTCAGCGCAACTAGGTCTTCCTCCCTTCCCCCATCGGCCGGCTTCCAAGTGCGCAGGCGCAGGCTCCTCCGCGTTTTACGCCTCTGCGCAGGCGCCGTGCCCCTCCCACGGCGGTTGGCCATATAGAGGCTGGGGGGGTGGGGGGAGGTCAAGCGTAGCCTCTTCTCCTTTACCAAGATGGCGGCTTGTGCCTGTTTCGCCACAGTTCCTGCTTTATGAGCTTGTTTTCCTTACGCTGGTAAGAGTGGAAGAGGTAATGTGATTCTTCGCATTGTGGATAACTAGAGTGGGGGGAGGAAGTTTCTTTAGAAGGAGCTAAGTGACTGCTGAGGAGGAGAGGCGGTCGGGGGAGGGCAGGTGGAGGTAAGAATGCGGAGCGACCGGGTTGGGGGGAGCCTTCGCCTCTGGCCCTCTCCTCCAGGAAGATGGCGGCAGCACCGAGCTGGGAGCGCTGGAGCGGTACCGGGCGGCGACGGCGAGCGGCCGAGCGAGGCTGGTCTAGCCCCGGGCCGCCGTCGTCTCGATGGTCGGGGGGCCCTCGCCTGGATTGGCTGCCGCAGGTCACGTGGGTCGACGGGCCTGTGTGCGCGAACCATAGAGTTGTGCGGCTGTCCCCGGGGACGTGGCCTTCCTGCGCCCAGGGCTGGGGCCTGCGCGGCCCCTCGCTTTCTCCCTGTGGTGTGGTCGCGCGGTGTGAGACGCGGCTCGGGGGCCGGAGGGCGACCTGCCCGGCCGGGGCTGAGACGGGAGCGGGGCTGCCCCGCGTCTCCCGCGGTGGCCCTTCTCCCTGCTGGCGGCCCGCAGGCCCAGCAGCTGTCCGATACTCCCTTCCAGCTCGGCGCAAGGGGGCTCGTTCAGGAAGCCTTTGTAGATTGCTCCCGACTGAAAGGAAGCACGTTTTTCGCGTGTCTGATGGGAGGCCGCAGAGTGTTGGAACCTAAGGCTGTTTCTGGCCCTAGGGGGTCCTGAGGGCAGTTTTTGAAAAGTGGTTAGGTGCTCAGAGCCAGGTGCCAAGTCCCCTCTCCTAGCCGACTTCGAAAACGAGAGCGTCAGACTTGGCGTGGAGTTTGCACACCATGTAAAACCAAAGGGAAAAGCGACCTGTGTGGTGGTGGTTAAACAACGTTTATGGTCACACGAAGCCGCTGAAGGAATACAGATGAGGTGACATCTTCAGTGACGACGGTGCCTTGCCCTTCAGTTTTGGGTTTTGACGTGGGTCCTAGGGTTCACGGCGGTCTTCGGGCAGCGATGTCACCTGTGCTTGGTGTGTGCTTCAGGACAGTCGCTTTCTTGGCAGGTGACTTCCTTGAGGCCCTGTTGAGATAGTGTGTCACAGCACTTTGTCTGACGTACACGATCAGTGTTCATGGATGGAAGCAAACCTGGGGTGACGGAACAGGATGGAAGACAGTGTTTCGGTCTATGTTTGACCCCTTTGAACCCTCTAGGTATCCACAAGCTAAACTCACTGAGAACCTCCTCTGCTAGGATGCTTGGAAACTGTTTAAAGTAGTTGAGAAGGTATTTGTTTAAGAATGGCTTCCGTCACGGGAATTCCCAGTTCTGTCTGTCTGAAACAGTAACCTATCATAAGAGTATTGCCCTGCGAGAAGCTGAGCACACCCCCCAAGCCTGGAGGGGCAACATTCGAAAGCCAGTTAAATAATATACAATGAGGATTAAGCTTCCGGTGTTTCCCCGTTGGGGGGCTTACCTCATCTTCTCTAGTGAAGTTCACGTCACCTGCGTAAAGGTGCGGTGTGTGTGAAAGAGCACCCCTGAGGTCGGCCGCTGGCCCACCTTCAGCACCCCCAGGCCACAGGGCCCTCTCCCGTGGGCCGAGCTGATTTCTCAGCAACCTGATGGGAGAATTTTGTCGCGAATCATCAAGTATTTTTTCCTTTGGTTTTGTTGTTGGGGGCCTCTGACTTCAGCCTCAACTTCACTGCTTCAACAGTTCAATTCAGAAAACATTAATTGGAAATTGCTGTGTACCGGACACTGTTAAGGGTTCTGGGGGTGCAAAGCTAAAGGATATAGACTTTTTTTTTTTCTCAAGCAGTTTATGGTCTAGTATTCACTTGTAAAAGAATAATTAGATTACAGTGTTCTTAGTGCAGTAATGGAAATATATACAACATTTGGATATAGGAAAGAGGAGGCAGTAATTACCTGTTAGAAAGTCTTCACAAAGAATGTGGTTCTTGAACTAGGGTTCAGGGGATGAATAAGTTTTTCCAGGTGGAGTCGACAGGATGAGGTGTTCTAGACAGGAAGACTAGCTTATGCACAGGAGACACGGGGCAGCTATCGTGGGGCATATATATGGGCAAGAGGTTGAGTATTTGGTAGACTGCTGAGCTCTCGGGTGGTGGAGGGCTTGCTGAGATCCTGTTGTGAAGGACTTCATGACCTTCAGTCGGTCCTATTATCTGAGACACTGACTGGGATGGAGTTTCAGATGATTACACTGCCTGCAGGGCTGACTTGTGACCTTTAGTCCGAGCGCATCAGATAGAGTCTCAATAACGCTTCCCAAGTGAAACTTGCTCATTTACCAAAAGGGCTTGAGCAGAGGACACGCTTTTTGAAGTACCGAGTGGTACTTGTTTGTATTTGGAATGCCCCGTTCACTGGACACTGCTCCCACAGGGCTCGTAAACACAGGATCCCTTTTCTGTTAAATAACCAAGCTCCTGGAAGAAACAGCACACAGCTGAGTTCTCAGTTGCTGAGTTATGGCTGCAAAAATTCCAAGATGCATGTTGTAAAGGTTTTTGACCAGTAGAAAAGCAGCCAGAGAACCTCAGTGTGTCAGCATGCCTTTTCCCTTAAATTACATAAGCACTGCAACGTTCAGCATTTGAAAACCAGGAAAAGAATTAAACTCTTTTCATGTCCGTAACGTTTTAAAAAGTGATTACACAAGTTATTTTGGGCCAAAGAAGAGTTTTTCTTTTTTTTCTAAATTGCTAAAATCAGAATCATTTTGGAGGTGACATCCCTAGTAGGCTGTTGTTTTCCGAGTCACGCTGAAGTTCCTCGAATACACTTAAAGACAGCCAGACATGTGGTTGCAGACATGTCTGGGCATCGTCATGAGGGGTTAGTCATCTTGATGCTTGCTGTTAATTTGGTAGCAATACACCGACTGCATACTCTCCCTTAATCCTTTTTGTTGGCATTCATATGAATTTTAAAATTACTTTTATTTCAAATCAAGGCTTAGATCAAATACATCTAGAGAGACTTGGAGGGAAAAACTCGAGGAGTTTCTGCCCCGTCACGTTTCCTGCCTTGCAGGCGCCCACGTGTGCTCCCTGTTTGTCTTTGGCCTTTGCCACCACCTCAGTAGCCCGCGTGCCTGCCTTGCTCATTCATTGGTCTTCCCTCTCATTTCACACAGTCTCTTCACATGACTCTGAGAGTAGATGTGACGTTGCCCACTTTCTTTCACCCACCCCTCTGCATTCTCTGTGCAGACAGACGTGGCTCCCCAAAGCAGGTGCATCTTTGATTTGGTTAGTTCAGTGTTCAGTGTTTATGTTAATGTGACTATATCGTGTTATGCACAGCGAGGCCAAATGGTGTGGTGCGATCACTTTTCCTTTCCCGGGTAAGTTTTTGTTTTCCATGAAGTTCTTATGAGTCTTGTTTGGTTTTTGTTGGCTTAATTTTCTACGTATTTGTCACTGAAACTGAATCCCAAATTCACTAGTTGTCTAGCTCTCCTTCAAGAAATTCAGTTAGTCCTTTTTATCTGCTGATGAAATTCAGTCTTTTATTAACCTCATCTTGAATCTCTCCCAGGCCTCCAACCTACTGGAATCTTCCTGAAGCTCTCACCTCCCCTTTGGGTTCTTGGTTTCCTAGAACCTTTGGTTTTTCTTTCTTGAGTTTTTTACCCTCTCGTTTTGATGCAGCACTTCCTCAAGGAGTTGCCTGGGAAAAGATGCATGAGAGCTAAAGTTGTGAGAACCTGGTTGTCTGGAAGTGCTTTATTCATCCTGCTCTCATACCTGCCGGGAGAGTTTGGGCACCGTTTTGCTCCTCCGTCTCCCATCTGCCAGTGTTATTGTTGAAGCCTTCATATGTGATTGTGTTTTCTTTGCAGATTGAAGGATTTTCTGTGAAATTCAAAACACCCAGTATAGTGATGTCCTTTAGAGTTTGTTTTTATCTAATGTCTTGCCCACACTTTGGGCTCCTTTATTTGGAATCCCGTTTTTCAATGCTGAGCATTTTTCTTGATTTATTGCTTTGATTTCTTCCCATTCACTTTCTCTCTCTTTCTAGAATTAAACTATTGGATCTTCTGGATTGACACTCTGATTTTCTTAGGTTTTCCATTTTCTTTCTGGAAGACATTCTCAACTTTATCTTCTAGCCCTTCTGTTGAGTTTTTCTCATTTTATTTCGCAGAGCTTTTCCTTGTTCTCTCTGTTCCTATTTTATATTCTCCTGTTTTTGTTCCATGGATATAGAATCTCCTCTTATGTGAGGACATTAGTGAGTTTTAAAGTTTTCTTTACCCTGAAGTCACTGTTTGTTTCAGGCTGCTTTTTGTTTGGCGCTTTTGCCTTTCACATCAGAGCCTTTTCTGGGCTATCTGGTGATGTTTTTGTGCCTGCTCATTTGTCAGAGGGCCTCTGAGCCTGCGGTCGGGACTTGTCAACGGTGACATAACTGTAGAGGTACCTGGCAGGGCTATTTCCTTACTACACCCTGTTAGCTTCTTTGGGTTACCCAGAAGAAGACCTTCTAGCCTCTTGCCTGGCTGCCTGCGTTCAGGGGGCCAAGGGAGGGAAAAGGCTACAGTCTGAGCAATAACCCTGGAAGAACTTCCCCTGTCTTCAGAATGGTTTCCCACTGTCCACTGGAACTGGTGTCCCCATCCAAAGAGTCTACTTCCTTCTTCAGAGAAAAAGCACAGCCTTTGGCCAGCGCATGGGAGGCATGCCCTTTTTAATGGTGTTTTCTTATCACTTTAGCATGGCAGTGTTCTTAGCTCACAGCTTGAGTTTCTCTGAAATTGGTAGTTCCTCCTGCTCTTTGCCTCTCCTTTGTAGCCCAGCTGTGGGCTTCACTTTATGTTAATGTGTCCTGAGACACTGGGCAGGAAGCAGACAGAGCTCGTGAATGGGTTGTTCTTCACAGTTAAGAATTCCAATGGCCAGCAAGCAAAGCAAGATTTCAGCTTCACTGATGATCAAAGAAATGACATTAAAATCATATTCCCTTGCAGATTGGGAAAAATAACCATGAGCATTTTAGTTATCGAGGGTGAAGGGACAGGTATATGAGGTGTGATCAAAAAATACAGCGAATGTTTTAAAAAAAAAAAGCATTATTACAGTAAAAGACACAGTGCCATTGATCCTTCCTCAAAATACCCCTCCTCGCTTCAAACACACTTATCCCATCGTTCTGGCCACTTTCTGAAGCAGTTCTGGAAGTCCTCTTTCATGAGTGTCTTTGGTTGCGCTGTCATGGCTGCCTCGATGTCCTGAATCATTTTGACTTTGGGGAAGAGCCAGAAGTCACACCGTGCCAGATCCAGTGAATAAAGTGGATGAGGACACACCGTAATGTTTTTATTTGACAGAAATTGCTGTACCAGAAGTGATGTCACGCAGTACACACGCAGTGTTGTCACGATGGAGGATGGTTTACGGCACATTTGAAAACACCTTCTCAACCGTAGCTCACACCGGACTGACTGCACTGAACAAACTGAAACTTGTCACACACTGTTACTAAGGTTCGACGCACTGCTCCCCATATTGAAGATCCCTGCCTTTCTGTTGGATGGCACTCGGCAGCAGCGCTCACCGCGTTTTGTGATCGCACCTTGTACTCGGATGTGGTAGAGTGACTGGTTTAGCTTGTCGGGAGGATGGTCGGCCCTGGCAGTGCCTATGTCTGCACCCTGGAATCACACAGTTGTGCTTCCAGGGATTTATCCTGTAGTGGTGCGGGCCCAAGTCAGCAGAGGGTATTCTTTTCAGCAATTTTAGTGATCGCAAAAAAACCCCAAAACAGGGCAACTTCAACAGGGGGTTGTTAAATTATGTTCATTCCATTCAACATGTGCTTGTTAACAAACGAGGACAATTTGCATGTGAAACTTGGAAAGAGGGTTGTGATGCATCTTTAATGGAAGTAAGCGGAGCAAGTGGAGAAACAATGCTTATAATGTGACCCTGTTTTTATTTAAACCATGTATTAATATAGCCAAGAAAAAGTCTTAGATAAAACAATATTTTCTTGGGGAAGAACCATGAGGGATTGCCACTTTTTGCATTGTTTTGTTGTAGTTGTATTTTATAATAGTTTTATGCTAAAAATTACATTTCTTGATAGACCACTGCAGCAACCTTGCTGTAGCCCCCTCAGCCCCTGCCCGTCCTGCCCAGGCTGTGCTCTGGGTGAAGGGTCTTCTCCAGAGGCTTACCTCTGCCCTCAGATCCCACCCCTGGGACAGCAGGCCTTATCTGGGGCCAGCAGAGAGAGGCAGGAAGTTGCTGGTGCGGGAGCCAGTGGTTAGTTAACAAGTAGCATTGAGCAATCAGTATGAATTCTTTTCAAATAATTGCTTTCTGAAAACCCGCTGAGGTTTGCCTTTTACTTGTATGAATTGATACTCTTAGACATTCCTGGAGGTGGCCCTGTGCGTCTTGCGTCTTAGGTATAGATTGCGGGGCATTGGTTCCTTCCAGTGGACAGGACGAAGGGTTGGGGTGTTTACACAGGTGGGGAGGCAGTGGTCGGGGTGCAGGCAGAGGACTTGGATCAGATATGTGTCTCCGTTTGGGACCTACTCTTCCTCAAGTGTTCTGGATCTGTAGGTGTTCTGGATCTGTAGGACTTTAGTTTCTTTCTTCTGCAAATGAGGAAGCTGAATCTTTGCGGTAACTGTCCAACACCCCCGCCACCTTTGATAGTACTGAACCCTTGGTCAATTCAGTGTATCAGAAATTTAATTTTCAAGTTTGGGAGAATGACACTGGGAGCTGATAGGTACTCATACTGCAAGCATCCCGTTTTGTGAACCATTTCAAGGATAGACGCACGAGTGACACAAAAAGCTTTGCTATTAACACTATTATTCATTGTTTCCCACATACCAGGCATCGTGCCCTCTCCCCAGCAATGGCTCAACCAGGCAATGTTGCCCCCAGAGAACATCTGGAAATGTCTGGCAACATTTTGGTTGTCCTGACGGGGGTGGTACTGGCATCCAGTGGTTAGAGGCCAGAGGTACACAGCATCCTTCAGGGCCCAGGACAGCCCCACAATGAAGAGCTGTCTCATTCAAAAGGTCAGCGGTGCCAAGGTTGAGCAGCTCTGCTTTCCAGGGTCAGCCCTGAGCAGCGCTCTAGGATGTAGCTGTCATCGGCTCTGTTTTTCAGTTGGAAGAGTAGAGACTGGGCAGGTGAAGCCACTTGCAGGAGTGGCTGAGTTGGGACGGTGTCGCCTGCACTGTTAGAGTCCTCACGTGACAGATACTGATGAGGGCGATGGTAATAGAAAATCCTCACTGAGCTTTTTGTCCTGTGTCCCTTAGAATTTTGAATGTCTCTCACTGCTTTAAGCACCAAGTAGTTAGTTTCCACCACGTATGTATTCATCAGTAGGTTTCAGGTAAGGAAGTGAACAAATTAAAGTCCCGTCCTAAGCATTCGAGGCCCATGTCTGTGGTCACCTGTCGGTGACTGTTGCCAGACCACCTGCAGCCACTTCAAGGGGTCAGCTGTCCACTCTGGGCTCTTGCTGGACTAATGTTCCATCATCCTGTCGCAGCAACCCAGCGCCACCACCCCTGGCTGACTCCCTGATGTCGCATGAAGGCACATATCTTGTGAAGTGACCCCATCTGGCTTTCACCTGCCCCTCTCCCCCCAATTCTGGCTTACAGGTTAAGCTGGCCCCCATGGCACAGCCAGTAACCTGCTCATGGCACATTTTGAGGGGATGAACCGACAGGACAGTGTCGATTGCTAAAATTTTAACGGCATATTCTGAACATTTGTCCTTTACCGACTTTCGGTGAATTTCAGTGGACTGCTAATTGGAGCGTAGCTGTCCAGGCTCCAAGGGGGACGCTGGACAGAGGAATAAGCCGGTCTGCAGGCCAGGTCCCAGGCTGTTGCTCTGGTGGTCCTCAGCCACTGTGGAATGGCCTCCACCAACAGCTTCGCAGAGCGGCTCTCTGGAGGGTTGGGCATGTGTGGACGGACAGACCGCCGAATGCAGAAGAGTGCTGCCGCGTGCGTGCCTCTGCCGGAGGGCCACACAGTGCTCGGGCGGCCAGGGTTCCTGCGGGAGGTGTCCCCTCGTGCTCTCCACACTGTCACCGTCCCAGCACGATTCAGCTATCTGACTGGCTAGCAGCTTTTTTGGGGGCCGTGGACTGAGCTGGGGACCAAATTTGGAAGCGGAGCCGTAGTTCTTGGCCTTGCTCTGCTAAGAGAGAGGACCCCGCGTAGCATACCCACGTCAGCTCTGTCATTGATTACTCATGGGCATGCGTTCTTCCTGGACATGAGGTCCGATGATGGCACTTAAAGCTTCCAGAGACAGTGCAGGCTGGACCACTGCTACTCTTGGTTTCTTTCTGGAGGGGGAATAACTGCCGCCGGTGCGCTCAATGTATGTCGTTATCTCTGCTGGAGAAACTGATGTACCTTCCAGAAAGTTCTGTGGTGTGAACTCGGTGGTGCTGCCACATGTTGGGCCTGGGCGGCTGGAGTGAAGCGATGGGGACTGGGCAGCAGGGCACTGTAAGCTAGATGTCGGACTGTGCCCAGGGTCAGGCCCAGGGAGGGCATGGTGGCCGAGCTCCCCCTGCCGGGTTCTAAGTCATCCTGCAAACCTGTGTGTGTGGTTCCTGCGGGAGGGAAGGCAGTCTTCCCGCAGGTGCCTCAATAGCAACTGGCTGCATGGCAACCGCTCCGGGCCCTGGGAGGGGATTTACCTCCGCAGGCTCCAGGGAGCTGCACTTCTGAAAGGGAGAGGTTGCCACAGCACACACAGCCTTGGGGGAAATGGCGAAGCTAGAGAAGATGTCCTTATCGCAAAAGGACCAGAACCCCCTGGGACAAATAGAGGTCAGAGGGAGAAAGGAAACAATTGAAGTAGAGCGTTGAATAATTTTTGAGGGGGGGTCGTACATTTGGCTTTTTTTTTTCTGTTCCTGAAATTGGGGTCGAGGTGAGTGACTTGTTGAGAAGTCGTTCTGCCCTCAGGGCTCCCTCCTGAGTATAAAAATGTATGGTTTCTGAGTCCTCGTTGCATAGGGTTGAAAACTTGGTGCCCTCTCTTACAACTCTTTTTCTTTAGAAATTACAGAAAGGAAAGAGGAAAGGATGGCCCAACACGATGGCGTCTGCCTTTCTGCTGAGCCATTCTGACGAGGGGAGCCTGTTACCTGATGGTGCCCCATACGGGATAAAAGGAAGGCCCTGGCCTGTGTCTGAGTGGGAGGGACTTGCTGCGCTTTGTGCTCTGTGTGTGGGACTCCCGGTATCTACTGGCTGGAGCGACAAATTCAAATATGTTGCGTTGTTTTACTTTGTAACAAATGTATGTGTTGCTCTTCATTTCACTCTCATATTATAGGTTTCTGATTTTGTTAATACTTAGCTCATTTATAAATATCTTTCAAATGGACTTCCTGGATTATATTTACTATTTTGACTTTTTCTGATAAGTAGGTTAGGTGGTCCTGTAGCACTGGCTTAAATCAGTGTGTATGAGATCAATTTGAAGAATCCATTTTTTTCCTTTTGAAACAAGGCTTCTATTTTGATACATTTGCCTATGCTGGGAGCTGACTCGCCAGCCCCTGAGACCAAACTTCTGTGTTGCCTTTGTCGTTGTGCAGTGATCTCAGCAGTGCTGCCAGGCTGCGTGTGCACAGGGCCCCTTGGCTCCCAGGCTTCGCCCTGTGGTCCCTAGAACGTCCAGACAAGAGCCAGCTGCAGCCAGGACGGCCCATCAAGCTGGGTGCTTTCGGGGTCCACCCTTAGTTTATACAGGTGCTGGTGAGGACCATCATGTCCCCTTGAGGTTGGTAAGTGCAGTTCTGTTTTGAAAGATTGGGTAAACGGAGAGAAAAGGATGGTGTTACTGGGGGAGAGTCAACAATCGATCTTTACAAGCAGGGTGGCTTTCCTTCGAGCCGTGAAAGATGCCTTTGCTTTTGGAGCAGCGTAGCGTGTCAGTCTCTCCTCCTTGTCCTTGGTTGGTTGGGGCTTCCAGAATGCTTAACTACTGCAGATGCTGCTGAGCTGGAGAGAGAGTGCGTGGAAACCTCCCGCCCTTGATTTCTTCCAAATGGGGAGGGACTTTTTAGTTTCAGGCTGTGCTGCTAGTTTCAGAACTAGATCTCCAAGGAGGAACTGGCGTGTGAAAGACTCAGTGTGATCTGTCGGTCCTGGCCCCTTCGTCAAGTCTCACTGCAGTTGACTTGTGTAGTAATTAGGTTTTCACTCTCAGTTGGGGATATGGCTTTATTGAAGGCTATTTTCATTTCAGCCTACTTGGAACTTATTTGGTATGCATTAGGGAGCTTCTTATAAGAATATTCGAATTCTCCAAAATGTACATTTGCTGTCTTCTTGTCTGCTCACCCCAGTCCTGAAGAGGTAGGTGTGTGCGTGTGCGTGTGTGTGTGTGTGTGTGTATGTGTGTGTGTTTTGGGGGGTGTTCCTCTCTCTCAAGCCATTGCTGGTTGATGTGGTCACTCCCCTCCCCCAGCCTGCATGCCGCTCCCCTGTCCACTCCCCTGTCTGCGGGTAGTGCCCCTCTTGTGTGACGTGGCTGGCTCCGCCTGCCAGTATCTGAGTTCTCCCCGGGCTCAGAATAGTCGGGTTGGGGTTCGGCGGTGCTGATGCTGGCAGCTAGCTCAGATGGAGCATCATGTGCTTCTCCCCCGAGTGCAGTGTCTGCAAAGCTGGGGAGCACCCAAGACTCACAGGTGTCCTGCCTGTTTCTGGGGAGGGAGCCAGCGGAGGGTCCCTTGTGGACTTGATGTTTGGGACGTCCTACTGCGCATGTTCGCATTGGGCAGCCAGCAACTTGCTCAACACTTTCTGATGGCTTAAAAATCTGCTTTCATGGACTTTGAAAAACTGATGACGTATAACAGATATAAAACAGTATCCTATACAGGTAAAACTTTGTTATGCTATTTAAAATGTGGGTGAAATGTGCATTGATTTTTATAGTTACACTCATAATGACACATGTGCAATCAAAATTGAGTTTTGACTTTGAGCTTGAATGGTCAAGCTTGTTTGCCGCCCATCTCCTGTATTGACGTTTATTTCCAGATTAAGGCATTTATTTCTTCTAATTACAAAAATAGTACTATTTGCCATTTAAATTTTTTTTAACTTGCAAGTAAGGTACAAAACACTTTGTGAACCAGCTGAGAGTCAGTTGGGGACATGAAACCTCATCACCCTTGGCTCTTTTGGTGTGTTTCTCACAGACGACACTCTCCTCCTCAACCACAGTACAACCGTCAAATCAGGAAACTGACATGGATGCGTTGCTACCTTCGGACCCATTCACATTTCACCAGTTCAGAATCACGTGTTAACATTTCGTTGTCCAACCTCTTTAGTCTCCTTCAAACTGGAACATTGACTCCATCTTCCCTTGGCTTTCCTCATGGGGACGCTTTGATTGATTACAGTTATTTTGGACACTGTCCCTCAGTGTGGGCTTGATGTTTCCTTTTGATTCCATTCAGGTGTTGCATCTTTGGCTGGAATAGCGCAGAAGGGGGCTGAGTTCTGCGCCTTGTGTTCTGTCAGATGGTGGACGGTTTCCATTTGTCCCGTTACCAGTGCTGTTCACTGATCACTGATTTCGGTAGTTGCTGCCAGGCTTCTCCGCTGAAGTCTGTGGTAATGAGTAGACTGGGGAGCTGCTTTGAAACTAAATATCTGTTTCTATCAGACTTTCTGTTTATTCAGTCATGTCAATGGAGGCTCACAACGTCCCGTTTCATGTAGTAGATGATCATCCTTTATGATTATTTGTTTTGATGCTCATATTGCCCCAGGTTTGGCCGTGGGAGCCCCTTACGGTCAGCTTCTGTGTCTTTATCTGATCTGTCCCCATTATTTGTTTAGCACTGTTTTCTGGCACAAGATACCTGGGTTCTTCATGTACTTTCCTGCCCCAGACCTGGAATCAGCCTTTTTCAGGGAAATCAGGTTTCTTTCTATGGCAGTTGGTACTCAGAGAAACAGCCTGGGTACCAGATATGTGGTTGTTGGCGTGTTATTGCACCCGGGCCCTCTTGCTGGACAGAGAGCGAGAGCGCGAATGCCTGTGTGCATGTATACACGTACACACACACACATATGTACAAATGCGTGTGTATTTAACCGTATAACATGCTCATGTCTATTTTTATATCTGTGTATTGAAAAACATGAGTTTATTCCAATACCTCCAGTTTCAGTCTGATACCACAGGGTTCATTCCAGTTTTCCCCTTCCACATCAGTAGCTCCCTTTTCCCATGTGACAGTGCTAGATGCCAGTGTCCCTAACACACTTATTTGATCAGTTGTCCCATATGCTGCCAGGCTCGCGTTGCTGCCCCCTCCCCTGCACAGATGCCCTCTGCCCTTTGCGTCTCACTCAGCCTCTTCCACCCCAGCTGGGACACCCTGTGGAGTGGAGGCTCACATCCCAGGTTTTCAAAGCCAAGTCCTGTACACTGTCTGGTCCTCTCCAGGCTGTGAGCTGAGCTATCAGCCACTTCATTGTTGGCGAGTGCACACCTGCTGTGTGGTGTCGCTGTGTCACTGTAGTAGCACTGTAGTAGCACTGTCACACCTGTGACCTTTGCAGGCCTTGCCTGTGGTCAGTGCAGCCAGGAGCCTTCTCAACATCTCGTGCCGAAGCCTGTGCGTCCTTCTAGGTGCCTGGGAGAGTGGCTTCTGTGAAATGTGATCGCTGCAATGGCTTGGACATATGTGTGTCTGTTATTACGAGTTTTTAAGGCCTTCCAATTTGACACATCCTCAGGGGTCAAGTAGCCTATTTTTCTTCAGCATTTCAAAACTGCATCACTTTTGTTCATCTTTGTTGATCTCAGAGTAAGGGCTGAGTGAGGATGACCATGTATTTATGTGTTTACATGCAGAATGTTATATTTTCTGTGAACTGTGTGTTGATATGTCTTAGCCTATTCGCATGTTTTCCAGAGAAAAACTCTGTTTGTATCCTAACTTCTATATCAGTCTTTGCTGTACAAAATTCTTAAGTTCTAATAGAGTCAAATGAGTCAGTATCTTATTTGATGGTCTCTACAGTCTGTACCATGAGGAGGCTCTTACACCCCTAAGTCGCAGGTTCTCCTCCTCTGTCGTCCAGCTCCTCCAGGCTTCCTTGTTCAGCCCACACGTCTAATGCAGCTGAAATTTATTTTGGAGTGTGGTGTGAGGTACAGATCGCCCTTGATATTTCCTCAAAGAGGAGAGCAAGTTGGCCTAATTCTGTTTATTGCCTTGTCCGTTCTTCCTTGCTGATTTGAAAATGATAAACTCATAGGTACACGAGTCTATTTCATTCACCCTCTTCCCCTTAGCCAGTGCCACGAAGTACTAATTACTATTGCTTTGCAGTATGCTTTGCTAATTGTAGGTGAATCCCAACTCTTTTTTTCTTTAATGCCAAATAATCTAGGCTGGTTTTATTTTTAGGTGAATTTTGGAATCTTTTTTACAGTAAAATAAACCCCACAAAAACAAAAAACCTACTGGGATATTGTGTTGGTTTCCTAGGGCTCCCATAATAAATCACCACACACTTACTAGCTTAAACAACAGAAATGTATTCTCTCACAGTTCTGGAAGGTAGAACTCTGAAATCTGGCAGGGTCACACTCCCGCTGGGGTCTCGGGGAGAAACTGTTCTTTACCTCTTCCAGCTTCCGGTGACTGCATCACGCCCAGTCTGCCTCAATCCGCATATAGCTGTCTCTCCATTGTGTTTCTTTGGCCCCCTTTTATAGGGACACTTGGGGTGGCATGTAGGACCCTCCAGATAATCCAGGGCAATCTCCTTGAGACCTTTAATTTAATCACATCTGGAAGGCCTGCTTTTTCCAAATAAGGTAACATTTACATTCCAAATAATGAGGACCGGATATCTTTGGGTGGCTGTGATTCCACCTGCCACAGGTATTATTTGTCATTTCCTTGAGGGTGTAGATGAACTTGGAGAGAACAGATATCTTTGGATATGTCTTGTGGACTGGGACTTGGTATCATTTCCATGGTTTGGACCAGGAGACAGAGGGAGAGAGTTTTGTTTTGCTGACTTACTGAACTTTCCTTCAGTGTACCTAATGTTTCATATAATAGAGGGGTCTTCTAGATAGATGGTGATCTGCAAACAGTGGCATTTGTCTCTGCTTACTCATGTCTCCTCAGGTTGCATGTTTAACACTCTTTGACAATAGACATCTTTGCTCTTTTGTTACTTATTTCAAATAGGATAATTTTAGCTTTTCACTAAATATGATATATTTTACTTCTGGGCAATATTTTTATAGCCAATTCTGTCTATTACTGATGTTAAATTCCATAGGAAGCAAAGAATAGATGCTGAATTTCATCAGTCTTTTGGGCATTGTTTTAAATGGCCATTCATTGTTTATGTGTGTATGTGTATTTGTCCTCCTTTGAACTATAAATGTGCGATGCATACACTTCCTAACGTTGACTCCTTGCTGCATCCTTATAACAGACCCTACTTAGTCGTGATGTCTTCTTCCCTAAGGTTAGTGCAGATTTATTGGGCTGGTTTTAAATTTTTAGATGTTTGTAAACTGCTTTGTATTTGATATCTTTACTCATTGTTTCGGGGAAGCAGACAATGTGTGATTTTCCTCTGGGAGCCACCCTTTTCCACGATGTATTTTGGATGAAATGGCCGAGGTGCATGGGTAGACCCTGATTGGCTGTGGCAATAGTCATATCCCATCCCCTTGGCCCCCTGACTGCTGTTACTGGTCCCCTAATGGGCTCAGAACCCAGTTATTGCCAGTGAGATATAAAAATAATTTGTGGGGCCTCATGGGGCAAAGAAGCTGTGACTTCTTGCCGTCTACCAGAAGATAGAATTACTGCTATTGGGCCACTGTTCTTATTGTAAAACCCAGCAAGAATAATACTGTATCATTGTGAGCTTGTGTTGTGTGTTTTCCTTTTCTTTGTCAGACTAGAAAGAGTTCATTGTTCTTTACTTACTTTTTCAGATTTGCTTGACCGATCCATCTGTTTTTTGTTTTTTGTTTTCTATTTCAGCAATTCTTACGTTTCTTGTTTTGATTTTTCTCTTTCCATCGTAACTTGAATGCTTAGCTCATTTATCTTCATTCTTCCTGATAATGAAATTTACAAGTTTGATTCACCCTCTTAGTGTGGCTTTGGCAGCATCCTGTAGGCCTTGAAAAGTAATGCTCTTTGATCTTTTTCTTTTTTAAGCCTTTTTGTTAGGAAAACTTTCAAACATACCCCAGAGGAGAGAATACTGATAGCTCATATACCTATCACCTGGCTTTAATCATTGCCAGTATTTGCATTTTTGTTTTATCTTTCCCTGACCCACCTCCCCCCCCCCAATACTCTATTTTGAATTTGAGTATTGTAAAGCAAATCTCAAATTTCATGTCACTTGTGAATACTTTATCATGTATCTTTAGTTAGTGAAGGATTTAAAGCAATCCTACCTTAGAAAATTAACTATACTTTGTTAATGTCATCCAATATCTATTGTGTTCAATTTTCTCCAGATGTCACAAAATATGTTTTTATACTTGTTCTGTTTTAATCAAAATGTAAAGAAAGTCTCCACACTGCCTTTGGTTGATGCCTCTTAAGTTTCTTTTAAAATCTATAGCAATTTATTTTCCTCTTTTTAAAAACAATGCCCTTGATTTATGAAAGCAATAGGGGCCCCTGTGCTGTGGTATTTACCACATTCTGGATTTGGTTGATTGTATTGTTGTTATGGCATGTGGCATGTTTCTCTGGTCCCCATATTTCCTGTAAACTAGTAGCTAGGTATAGATGCTTAATTGGTTTCAGGTGTTTATTTTTTAATTTTTTTTTTTTAAAAAGATTTTATGGGGGAAGGGGAACAGGACTTTATTGGGGAACAGTGTGTACTTCCAGGCCTTTTTTCCAAGTCAAGTTGTCCTTTCAATCTTAGTTGTGGAGGGTGCCATTCAGCTTCAAGTTGTTGTCCTTTCAGTCTTAGTTTTGGAGGGTGCCGTTCAGCTTCAAGTTGTTGTCCTTTCAATCTCAGTTGTGGAGGGCACAGCTCAGCTCCAGGTCCAGTTGCCGTTTTCTAGTTGCAGGGGGCGCTGCCCACTATCCCTTGCGGGAGTCGAACCAGCAACCTTGTGGTTGAGAGAATGCGCTCAAACCAACTGAGCCATCCGGGAGCTCAGCGGCAGGTCAGCTCAAGGTGCCGTGTTCAATCTTAGTTGCAGGGGGCAGAGCCCACCCTCCCTTGTGGGACTCGAGGAATTGAACTGGCAACTTTGTGGTTGAGAGCCCACTGGCCCATGTGGGAATCGAACCGGCAGCCTTCGGAGTTAAGAGCATAAGAGCACGGAGCTCTAACCGCCTGAGCCACCAGGCCAGCCCTATTTTTTAATTATTTTTTGCAGGGGTGGGAGGTAGAGGAGGTGTCAAGAATAAATCATAGAGCGCTTGTGTACTTCGAATGGCGTTACACCTGGAGGCATACTGTCTGGCTGTCTTTCTTGATTGATGAGTGTGTACAGTGTCAGCAGGCTGATTCTGTCCCTTATAAATTTTTTTTATCAACCAGTTACCAATGGATTTAATAGCCACTTTGCTTGTACAGTGGTACCTTGGTTTTTGAACATAATCCGTTCCGGAAAACCGTTTGAGTTCTGAAACATTCGAAAACCGAGGTACTGTTTCCCCATAGAAAGTAATGTAAAATGGAGTAAACCGTTCCAGACCTTTAAAATCAACCCCTAAAACTGCAAATTTAGCATGAATTTTTCTATCTAATGATACCATAGATCCATAAAATTTACAGCATTCATAAACCGAAATGTTCGTCAGTGGAAACGTTTGAAAACCGAGCTACCACTGTATCCATTGTTTCAATGGTGTATTAGTTTCCTAATTACAAATTTGCTATAACAAATTACACAAACATGGCAGAAATCTGTCTCACCGGGGTGAAGTCAGTGTGGGGGCCTCCTGGAGGCTCTAGGGGAGGACCCATTGCTTGACTTTTCCAGCTTCTTGAATTCACCTGCATTCCTTGTGGCACCTTCCTCCATCTTTAAAGCGTGTGATTTTAAGGACACGTATGATTACGTTGAGGTCATACCTGTATAACCCAAGACAATCTCCCCATCAGCGCTCTTACCTTAATTTGTCTGAAACATCCACGGGTTCTAGGGCGAAGGACCAGGATATCTGTGGGGGCCATGACTTAGCCTACAATGGCAATTGCAAAAGGAAGATTTTTCTAGTTCTATTTTTACATTTATCGGCATTCTTACACAGGCGTACCTTGTTTTATTGTGTTTCTTTTTATGGTGCTTTCCAGGTGTTGGGTTTTTTTTAACCAGCTGAAGGCAAGACGCTCCACTAGCAAAGGACTACGACTCGCTTTATTGCAGCACTTTCTGTATTGCGGTCTGGAACCGAAGCCACAATGTCTCTGAGGTGTGCCTGTATAAAGAAGGCTCCCCTTATCAATTCTGGTAACCCTGAAATACAGTTCCTACTGGAGGGAAAGGAGAAATAAATGATTTCTTTCCTTTAGCAGTGTTTAGAGTGCATTGGGACGACCAACTTCCAAAGTGACAGTGCATTTTTGTGGCTCCACCAGGCCCAGTATTATAAATTTGTGTATTTGTACGTAATTGTGTTTCAACCCATTGAAGTCATTTTTTGATGCTCAAATTGTTACCCTAAGTTGGTTTCTATGTCTTTGGACATGACCCCTTAGTCTGTGAGTGCTTCCTTGATTTTTGCCACAGCAGGACACTTGTCGTTACCTGCTCCAGACCTGGGCTCAGCTGTTTTTCTAAGGAGCCCTGGTTCCGTTTAGTGGGGAGTGGTGTTGGGGTGCCAGCGTGTGTTAGAGCTGCTCACTACTGCTGTCTGCTTCTCCTGGCAGACAGGCAGGCCTAGGAAACCATCACGAGTATAGGTACTTCCAATTGAAATGAAAATTTACATGGTTTTTACTTAAATGGTGTCATATGGGCACTCTGCTCCCGCTCCCCGCACCAGAACGCAGGACATGGTGAGGCCAAAAAGGAACAATGGAGCCATAGATAGGGGAGCCATACCACTATATTCTCGCTGGCAGCTGGCTGAGACACAAAAGCAAACATCTGCCAGTACCCCAACGAGGGGTCTTCCTGCACCCCCAGTCTTGCTGGCAGCCGGGCGAGACACAGGAAGTAGGATCAACATGATCCGCAATCCGCTTGCTAACCGCACTTCTTAGCCACAATCCGCCATCCACTTCTCTGCCAACCAACCAACTCCCTAGCGTAGCCACGGCAGTTATATTAGTGGTTACAGCTGACGGCCAACTAGTCACAGCTGACGGCCATCTACTACCACAGCCAGCACCTTTCCACGTGAGGCCAAGAGCCTGGAAACTGCTCTCTGGGGACTCTGTCCCCACAAATGGGTATCTTTTACTTGTGTTGAAAATCTTGGTTTATAAAGGATAGTAACTTGACTACCTAGTTACCTTATAACATACAATATTTTTACAATAACAATTCTCATATTATTAAGACATATCCCCCTTGGACTGTACTGTCAAATTATTGTATTTTAAAGTTACATTTTTTCAAATGCTTATGCTAACGGTGTGACATTATTAGATTCACTTCAGTTATTTTAGTAAACTTTATTGAAGTGTGATAAACACAGAGAAGAATGCAAATCCTAAATGTATACGGTTCAGTGAATTTTCACTAACTGAACACACCCATATAACCAGCATCAAAAAAAAAGCAGGACATACTTTACTTTTAGAGTTTGTTCTCTGATTTCTATGGTTTTAAAAGTAAAGGTATAGATCATGGTATATTCAGAAGGGTTGGCCTTCCACCCCTGTCTGTCTGCCCTTCTCCCACTGTTTCTTTTTGAAAATCTAAGCAGGCAGACACACATCTGTGTTTCTGGCTCTTTCTTCAGCGTAGGGTGGTGTGCTCCGCGTGTGTGGGGCTCCTTCACTGTCCACACGAGCCGTGTTCCCTGGGGACCACACCCAGCACTGTGTGTTCTGTTCTGTCACCTCCGTGTGCCAGTGCTGCTTGTTGCTCTTTGTCAGCTTTTTCTCCTCTCTGTTGCTGCTGTTGCTTTTCTACAATCCTTTCTTCACACAGCAGCCGGAGTTCACCCCAAGTTGGTGTTTTGTGTCCTCAGCAGCTTCCCCGAGGCTGGCGCCACCATGCTGTCCAGCCCCTTCACGTCTGCCCTCGGCGCGCGTCTTTCTCTCCGTTCCTCTTTGCGTGGCACTGGTTTTCTATCATTGGGCTAGTGTTTGTTTCCGCCCTGCTGGCTTTCTTTCTCGACATGAAGTGTCTGCAGCCCTGCTCCCAGATGCTCGTCCTGCATGGCAGCCTGCTCTGAGGCAGGACCTCTGTTGTCTGACTTGGGAAGCAGTAAAACACCTCCACTTTGGTCTGCACATGGTGCTTGTATTATTAGGGCACCGTGATGTTGAATTTGTTCTTTGGAGGACAGCTGTATTAAGGGCATCCGGAAGTCCTTAAATCCAAAAGTGAGGTTTATTCCAAGAGTAGACTCAGAAAGACAGTACTGGAAGAGACGCTGGAGTCCCACCTCCTCGTTTGACAAACCAGGAGACAGGCCAAGTGGAGAGGAGTGACGAGCCTAGAGCCTAGTGTCACCACCCAGGTGGCAGCGTGCTTTAAGTGACTACTGTGGCTTAACGCCCTGGAGAGTAGAGAATCCAAAGACTTGTTTTTTCCTGATGTTTGGTTCTTCTTTTGTAGAAAAGCGTTACATTTGTAGGACTGGTTCTAATTCCTAAGTATTTCCACCCATGGCTTTAGCTAGCTTTGTATCCATAGCAAAGTTTTTTATAAACATGAGCTAAGCTCATTCTAGCTCATGGAACTTTTCTATGTAAATTGTAGGAAGAAAAATACCTTCAAGGATAAATTGTTGCCTTAGGCCAACCGTGGAATTCTTTTACTTCTTATAGTTTAATGGGATTTATAGTTGGAAGATTGAAAGTATTTTTTAGTTGGAGGGCTCAGGGGGAGTCGCCAGAGCCCTCTTCTGCAGCCATTCCATCCCTGTCTTGGCCTTGCGGTGGGACCTGCTATGGCTCCAAGCCTGTGGCGAGCAATCGTGTGCACAGGAGCTGCTCTGAAACATAGTGCCGTGGCTTTCTGAGACATGAAGGGCCCAATGGTCATGCGGATGGATGCATGTCCGCCTGGAAGCACAGGTGGTTTCCTGAACGAAACCATCAAAGAATTGTAGAGATGGAGACCGTGAGAAGTCATGCAAGCTGGCTGTCTGCTCGGTGGGGAGCACGTCGCCGGTGGGAAGGGCTCTGCCTGGTCTTCAGGAGGAAGTCCAAGTGCCGAGAGCTGTGCTGTCTCGCAGGGGCCTCTCCTCGTTCTGCGGTGAGCCATGTCTGCAGTCCTGCCCGCTCCTCACTGTCCCCAGATGTGCCCTGGCTGCTGGCCGGCACGCAGCCCTCGGCACTGCTCTCCACAGACTCACAGGCGGCTCTCAGATTTCCAGGGGTGCACGTGGTCACCTGTTCTGTAATCAGTGGTCCCTCACAAAGAAACTAACAACCAAAAATCTCCCTTCAGACAACCTACTGGTAGCGCCGTCTCCTATCACTGGCGACAATTCTTGTGACTGCCCTTTTGCGGATTTGTGGTAGCCAGTGCTACTTCACGCCTTGCTTCCTCTCCAGAGGGAAGCATCTTTGTTGGAAAACGCAAGGAGGACCAGGGCTTTTCTCCTCCTGCAGTTGGTTAAGTTGTGAGCACTTAGCATAATCCCTCTACCTGTTAAAACACTATTTTTGGTAAGTGGTGTCTGAAGTAAATGCTGTCGTGCGACCTCCCACCTCACAGTCCAGCTGCTGCCTTTCCGAGTCGCTAAGTGCTGTACCCCTTTACCCCGTGGCTGCCTCTGCTTCTCTTCTGTTCTCAGCGGCTTGAGTGTCCTTCTAGAGACCCTTGTGCGTCCACAGCACGTCTCCAACACAACTGGTTACATGGCGGCAGAACACACAGCTGCCCTTGCTCCTTAGTTGATCGGGACATGGGGCATGTGGTCGTTCAGTCCCCCATCGCTTCACACAGGGCTGAGCTGCTGCGCTGACGCTCTGCTGACTGGGTTCTACACAGTGTCTTCTCCTGTAAGCCGAACTCCTCATGAGGTCGTCTAGGACTTGCAGCATCAGTGTCCTTTCAGTGGATCAAGAATTTAAGGCACTTAGGAAGCAGTTGGAATATTGGGTTCCTGGAGATTTTTATGTGTTTTTGTTGTTGTTGTTGTGTGGTTTCTTTACTTAAGTGACATAATTTTTTTTTAAAGCAACCTGCTCTTATTGAGAATTTCACTGTGCTGAAGTTAGTATTCACTGAAACATTTCTGTGGCTCGTATTTTCTTTATATTATTTTAAAATTATGTGCTTACCTGAGCAATCAACTGGCATAAGCAGATTTAGGAGCAAGCATACACCGTCACAGGGGCCTGCAGTGCAGGGTGCCCTGGGGGCAGTTGGTGGTGGGTCCCTGGGTTTGCTGGCAGAGGGAGGACGTGCTCATCCAACAGGTCATTTATGGAGGCAGTTATGGGACTTGGCGCCCCACCATCGTGCTTCCCCGGTCCTCTGCCAATAGCAACGACACAAACGCCCAGGCCTCTGCTCAGTCACTACTTACCTGTGGGCACGTACAGGAGTACCTCTGTGAGAAATTCTTAGAAGTAGGACTTGCTGGGTCAAAGAATATTGGTATTTTAAATTACAGCCTGTAATCAAATTGCTTTCCAAAGAGATCACATCAGTAATTATTCCAGCCACACCAGTTTTCCCACACCTTTTCTGACAGTCATCAAACTTTATTTTTGCCAAACTGAGAGGTGAAATGTAGAATCTCATGCGCTCTTCAACTTGACTTTTGTTTTGTACAAGTTAAATAAATGTTTCTTGGGTTTTTGCAAAGACGTTTATATCTTTTGCTCCCCCCACTTCCCCCATGTGTTGTTAGAATCCTTGGAAGAAATACTGTAAACTAAGCTTGGTCACTTCTTTCCCGGAAAATCTTTGAGACTGTGCTATGCCACACACCCTACCCGCTTGGGCTGAAAGAGGTATTTTCATCGCTGAGACAAGTACCCATTTTGCATTTTTCCTCTAATCTAAATTTATTCATTATAAACAAGAGGTTCATAATAAATGATTTGAGATTTGTTTTCTCTGACTGCTATATAAAGTTTATTAATAAGAAAAGCTTTTGTCACGTCACTTTCTGCTTTGGTTTGGGAAACCAAGTCTATATATTATAGCACCGCTGTTCAAATACCGTAGGAGCTACATTCATAATTTAAAACTTTCTAATACCCACCTTAAAATGTAAAAAGAAACAGGTGAAATTAAGTTGAATAATGTATTTTGTTTAACCCAATCCAAAATATTATCACTTCAACGTAATCAATATAAAATTATTACTAAAATGTTTTACATTGTGTTTTTTGGTTCTAAGTCTTCAAAATCCAGCGTGTATTTTAGACTTCCACGTATATCAATTTGAACTAGCCAGCATCTCAAGTGTGGACATGTCACCAGTACGCATCGGCCATCAGCTCAGCTCTGAAGAATAGTGTTTCATTTCTTTCTATGGAAACTCATAAGTTACTGTTTTGAACCCAGCATTTGTCCCATCTGCTTTTTAAAAACATTAAAGAGTGTATTTATGTGACACATGTTCTTGAATTAGGCTCTAAATACATTCTTCATTTACCTGTATAAAGATGCTGATTATCTCAGTATGCGTGAAGTTAGTGTCATAGCGTACTGGTGAGATGGACTCATTCGGGAACTAGACGCCAGTACCCGCCAGCAGTGAGATGCCTTCTGCAGAGCACATCCTCTGCCTTCGCCTTTTTAACAATTTACAAGGACCCCAGAATTCGCAGGTGGGGAGCGCGAAGTTGAGAGCTGAAACAGGTAGCCAAGATGTCGGGCAACATTCTGAGCTTGGAGTCCCGGCCGCGGGCTTGGTGTTTTTTACACGGCCTTTCTTCACTACAGATGCCGGTACCACCTTCGCTGGATCTTGGGTTAAGTTATGTATTTTCACATTTCAGAGAAATGCATGTACCTAATCAGAGTAACAGTGTCATTGAAGAAAATTCTGTTACCCATTCTGTGACTTCCTGACGAGAGTGAAACTGACAGAATCGGTGGCGAAAGAACAAAGCAGTGTAAAGGCGAAGTAGGACTACCGTTCTTTGTACCTCATCTGAACTTGGACTCCTTTATTTTAGAGAAACAAAGCTGCTGAGTTGAATGTACATATGGTGATAAATACTATCTCTGAGCCAAAGAAAGGAACCTGGTTTTGATGTGTGTTCAGTATTAGAACAAGGCATGTTGGGTTGACACTGCAGTTTATATCGCTAGCCTAGTATAAATAAGCTTAATTATAAAAGGAGTTAATTGGTATAGTTCAGCTATCAAGGGGGATGAACACCCTGTTCTTTGCCCTGTCCTGACCACCCCACTCAGTGTGGGAGAGCAGACTGGGCCAAGCCCTTAGCACCGCTTCCTATAGGAGCTCAGGGCTGTGGAGCAAGCGGGGACCTCAGAGATGGCCTCTGGCCTGCTCCTCCTGCAGACCCCATCGGCGTGGCCCCATGGCAGTGAGTCCTGTCAGGTGGTTGGTTAGAGCGAAGAGGACACGCGGCATAAATTCCACACTCAGTGTCTCTGTCCACGTTTGTCCGCGGGCCTGTCATGGGCAGCAGCGCTGTGCTTTTCCACGTTTCCCTTTCCTCACGTGGAGAGCTTCTTCCTAAGGTTTCTATCCAGAAGTTGGGTGGTTCTCCCTGGTGTTTGCATCTTAAGCCTTAATTCATAGGCCTCGTGAGTGGGGTGAAGGAAGGGTGTTTCCTCACCTGAGCGAGCAGTTTTCCCAGAGGCAGTGACTGTAGGCCATCATCCGGAAGGCCACCTCTGATGGCAGTGGCCTCTGTCAATCAGGCGGTGCGGCCCTCTCCGTGCTTGTCCCCTACCAGCACCATGCCGCCTGAGCTCCTGAGGCTGGAAAACCTGGGCCTTGGGGAAGCCCAGTTCTCCCCAGTTTGTTTTCTTCAGAGTTGTAGCGGCTGTTCATGGCCTTTGGTTTTTTTTATAAAATTTGTTGTATAAATATAAATTGCATATGGAAATAGTCTAAAAGTTATGTATATACATACTGTTTTACAATGCACTATTATAAAAATGTATATAGAAATAAAAATTGTGTAACATCTGGTTGTAAAATTCCACACTCGTGCATATGCACACCCCTTTTGGGATTTAAGTTGCATTTACATTGAAATGCAAATGAAATTGGGGAGAATGGTAGTCTTGATGATTGTCTTCCTCTGTAGGTGAATGTGGAATTTCTCCATTTAGATCTTTTCTGCATTTTACAGAGGTTTTTATGATTCTATAAATCCTGTTTTCTCATTGGCTTTATTTCTAATGGTTTGTTGCTGGTGTTGGACATAATTAATTCTGTGTACCAGTTTTTAATTGGTTCTGGTGGTGTGTTTGCACATTCTCTGGATCTCATGAACACTGGCAGTTTTGCCTTGTTTCCAAGCCTCTCGTACCTTTCTTTTCTTGCCTTACTGCCCTGGCTAGAACTTCTGCATACAACCCTCATTGGTTCCAGTGCATACAACCCTCGTTGGTCGCCCTGTGCAACCTGTGTTCTTCGCGGTCCCAGTGTGAATGCTGCTAATGAGGGCCCGTGGTAGGCAGGTCATCTCAGTAGGGAGGTGTCCTTGTAGCCCTAGTGTTTATTGGGAATGGGTAAAGCGTATCAGATTCTTTATTTGAATGGTTTGGATGAACAAATCATTCTTGCTCCAGTGCTAACACTGGTGAATTACTTTAATCTATTTTTCTAATAGTGTAACTAACCCTTTGCATTACTGGAATAAACGTGACTTTGTTATGGCATATTTGTTGTGGCATTTCTGGATCAGTTGGCTAGATTGTTAGTTAGGCTTTTGCTTTTCAGTATGTACCTAGATGAAATTCACACTTTCTTTTTTCCTGTTTTCCTTGTCTGGGAGGTATTAGAGTCTCCTGGCTTGGTAAGTGAGCTGGGCAGGTAATCTCTTGGGGCTTTCTTACAGAAGCATCTGGGTCTGCCTTTCTGTTGTGATTTTTATATTGTTTCTTCAAAGAGTGGAGAGGCTTGGTTACTTAAAGTTTACATTTCTAAGCAGAGTCAGTTTGGGTAACTTATTTTTCTAGAAATTGCCTATTTCACGTTTTCAAGTTTTTGATAATACGTACTTTCCTCAATAGAATTCTTGTATGATCTTTCAGTCTCTGTTGTAGCTGTAGTTTTTGACCCCCTTTGAATTCTTAATATTGCCTATTTATACTGGTTCTCTTTTATTTCATTGATCATTTTTGCCAGAGATCTAACAATTCTTTTTAAAGACTCAGCCATCGGTTGTGATTATTGTCCCTCGTATATGTCTTTTACTTCATTAATTTCTTATCTTAATTTCTTTCAACTGTCTTTAGGCTTTTTCTCTTGTTTTTCTACTTTTAGGAGAGGATGATTAGCCAATTAATTTTTACTTTTTCCTTTTCACTAATGTGATGGCTTAAGATTATAAATTTGTCTGTAAGTAACACTCGGACTTCATTCCATCAATTTGGATATATAAGTGCTTTATTCTAAATATTTTCTAGATTGTAAATATTTTCTAAATTTTTTCACATTTCTTCTTTGCCCCGTGAGCTATTAATATTTATGAGTAAGTTTTAATATTTCCAGGCTTCTTAAAATTTTAAGATGACTTGTAATTGATTGTGTTGTGGTCAGAGAATGTTATGATATTTTTTGCCATTTGTTGGTTGGTTGGTTGTTTTGCCTCGGCTCCTGTCCAATTTTTATAAAAGTTCCATGTATGCTTGAAAAGAACATGTCATTTTTAATCATTAGGCTAAGGATTACGTAAATCTAGTAAGGTAAGTTTATTAACTGCATGGGTTTAATTTTCTGTACATTTGCAATATCCAAAATCTGTTACCAAGAGTTGAGTCAGTCTTCCCCTGTAATTTTGGGTATATCCATTTCTAGTGAGGTTCGGTTTTTATCATATATTTTGTAGCTATGTTATTAGATACATAATCAGAGTTGATTGAATTTTTTATTCTTGACCTTTGTTCTTAATAATGCTTCTTATCCTACAGAATTTTATCTGAAAATACTAGAGCTAGCCCACTTTCTTTAGTTAGTATTTGCCTGGAGTACTGCTTCCATTTCTTTACTTTCAACTTCTGTGTCCGGCTCTTCGATAGCTTATTGTTGGGTTTTGTAACTGGCCAGTTCAGTGTGTTAACATTAGATAATGTTGCCACGTTTGGATTCATGTTTTCCATCCTTTTTGTGTTTTAAATTGGTGTTTAAATTGCTTGTTTTACTTCTATTGCTTCCTCTTTTGTTTTCTTTTTTCCTCTTTATTTAGTAATTAGTAATACAAAATAACGTGACCAGTAAGTATAATAATAACAGATGTTGTAGTGAATACCTCTGAACCTAACACCTTATCTAAGATAGAACATTGTCAGTAACTTAAATTTGAATGAGTTTCAGTTTTGGTTTGAAAGTTTAAAGCTGTTTGTTTTTACTAGATTATCTTTAAATTTTTGTCATTCATTTAACAAGGGCAAAAATGAATATTTTTAACCTCTCCCCAAATAATATACTGATTTTAAAATATTCCAACTTCAGTTTCTCCCCGCACCTTATATTTTATTGCTGCCTAGAATCTTAATTCTAACTTATATTTTAACTCTCTCCAGATTTTATTGTTATTTTTAGTATATGATCAATGCTTGTTTCACTTTAGTTACTGGTTTATCAGTATGTTTCTTGCAAGCTTCTGGCTTTCATTTTCTTCTTGCTGAAACATATCCTTTAGTAGTTATTTCGGCAGTTATACATTGATAGTAAGTAATTGCTGTATTTTGTTTCAATGTATATATTTCACTCTGGTTTTTAAATGAGGGAAAGAACTCCAAGTTGAGGGGTAGTTCCTTCAGTGTAATTTACAGGTGGTCTATTTCATTGTCTTCTGGTAGGTGGGCATTGTGCTGTTAGTGGTCTGCCCTCCTCTCATGGTGCTTCTCTGTAGGTAACCTGTCTTTTTTTCCCCAGCTGCTTTTCAGTTCTGCTCCTGTCTTTGGTGGTCTGAGGTCTCACTATAATGTGTTTTTGGTGTGGATTCCTTGCAATTATGCTGCTAGCCACCTGTCTCTTTTTGGGAGGGGCGGTGGGGGGGAATGTCATATCTTTACATTCTAGAAGTTTCTTCAGTAATTTTTCTCTGTTGTGTTTTCCTCTTTTGGAACTGCTATTAGACAGACATATGTTGAAATTCCTAATCCTCTTATCTGTGCTATTTAACCTCTTTCACTTGTTCCATCTCTTGATTTTTTTTTTAATGCCATCGTTATGTCTCTAATCACTGTTAAGATTTTTTTATAGTCTCAATCTGATAGTTCTGTCACCTGAAGTTCTTGAGTCTAATCCTGTTTCAGTCTTCTTAGTTTTTGAATTTTGGGCTTTTAACCTCTGCAGTGTGGGTAGCCTGTCCATGCATGTCCTTTGCAGCTTAGTGTGAGGCTCATTCCCTTCTGAGTGGGATTGCTTTCTGTTTTGTTAGTTTCTACGTTTAATCTAGAGGTTCTTGGACATACGGGGTTGTAGGAATTTGAGCCCTAAACCTTCATTGACTACTAGTCCATGGTTGCTGGTGCACGAAAGGTACCCCCACCTCCCAGCCATACTGATCCGAAAGCACCCTGTAGTCTGTCCATGCTAGTGAGCTTTGCTTCTTTTGTTTTTCTAGCACCTACCTACTGTTGAGGGTTAGTCCTTTCGGGGATCATGACTTTAAGTGGGGGTTGTTGGTGGTGGTTTGTTCTTACTTTTGACCTTGAGCAGGCCCAAAGCTTATCCCCTGCCCTCTTGAGGGCTGAAAACCCAAATGTCATAGACTGATGGGCACTGTTTGAGACAACCATAAGTGGTTTGCACATTATCTGGTGTGAGGATTGCTGGACCCAGATATCTCAGAACTTGCCTCTACAAACTATTAGTTTCACCGCACTGAAGTTTGCTGGGAAGAAAAGCTGGTGACAGTGCTCAGCACGGAAGCACCCTGGGGTGGTTTGTGGCACGAGCATAACATTTGATTCTATAATCTATTTTGTTGATTATACGTTCTTTAACCAAGTCTTTTTAAGGCCTCCTGTGTGTTAGGTACTGTGTGAGGTTCTGCCTGTGGCAGCTTCTAGCTTCATTGGAAGGTCTTTGACAGTGGACCCGCTGACTGTTCCCAGATCCCTCCCGTCTTCCTCCCGCCTCAGCCCCCCTCAGTAGTGCTGAGCCCTCAAAAACAAACCACATTTGTCTGAGTTGCTGGGTGGGTAGTCCAGCAGCAGTGAGAACACAGAAAGGGGTGCTGCAGAGTTCCTTACTGCTTAAAGAGGCTCTTCCCCATGTAAGGAGGTGCCCCGCCCAGGCCCTTCCCAGGGACCCAGGGCACTGCCTTGATGGTGAGGTCCTTGACTCCGAGGGGTGGGCTTCTCTCTGCCTCCCATGGTCTCTCCCACGGTGGCCCTGCCTGCTGTGCTCGCCTTCTCCCTGGCCTTCAGCTTGCCTGCTTGACACCCCACTTGCTGTCCAGTGGGCATCTCACACGGCACATCCCCAGCATGAACTCCTGCGTTTTTACATCACTCTTACTGATGACTTAGGCTTCCTTCAGCCCTCTCCTCCCCGAGGGCTGCCTGAACCTCCACACCACTCCTGACTTCCTGTCATGCCTGTGTCCAGTTAATCATGAACTCCTTGGTGCTACCTTCCAAGTCTGGCCACGTAGTTCATCTGCCATTGCCAACCACGATGGAAAGCCATTGTCATCTTTAGACTGAACAAGTGTGGTAGCCTCCCCCCCCACCCCCTATGCTCTGACAGCGTTCCACTGAGAGGACACCTGGCCGAGCCTTCTGCTCCTGGAAGCTCCCACCAGCTTCCCATGATCCTGAGCGATGCCTGAAGGATGACTACAGGCTGTGCTGGTCAGGCCCTGGCTTGTCTGAGTGACCTCTGCTCCCACCAGGCCGGTGCGCCCTGTGCCTCGCTCTGTGTGGGACGGTGCAGTCCCAGTAGCCATGCTACGCGCTCATCCTCCTGCGTGACTGCTCCCAGGCCCCTGGTCCCCGCTGCAAACAGAGGTGTCTACAGCCTTCTCTAGACCGTACCCCTGATAAAGAGAAAAGAGACGGCAGTTATCACTTCCTGCGTGATGAATGCAGACCTGACTGTTCTCTCACCCACTAGGGTAGAAGTCCCCTGAGGGTGCAGATTCTGTTCTGTTCACTCTTGTGCGTCTAGGGCAGGGCACGTAGTAGGCACACCCATTCTTACCTGCGCTCTAAAGAAAGGGAGTTCTACGTTTTGAAGGATTAAACTGGGAGCCAAGGAAGAGCGTAGGACTTTCACAGCAGTAAAGGAGCAGAACCCGCGGTGAACGAGGGAATGCATATGGTGCCCCAGACTTGGGAGGTTGGGATGTTCCCAGAGGAGTCTTGTCAGGCTAAAGCCAGCTTGTTGTCCAGCTGCTGAGAGTTGGAAATGGTTGGGGCAGCAGTTAATTTCCTTTGTGTTGCCCTCGAGGCTGCTTGTTTCATTTTTGGGTGGGAGGGAGTGATATTGGTGACCTCTGCCTCGGGAGCGGCAGTTCTTCCCGCCCCCCTTCCCTTGGCCGGCGCGTGCGGGGCTCTCCCCTGCTTTCTGGAGTTGGGCTGGACTCCGTGTGCGCCCTGGCCGGAGCGCGGCGCGGGCGGGGGCGGGGACCCCGGGGCGGCGCGGGGCGGGGCGCCGCTGTCTGACGTGTCTCGGCGGGATTGGAGCCGCCGCCCTATATAGTCGCGGGGGCCCGTGCGCCGGCCTCGGAGCGGAGCCCAGGGAACCTCGGAGCGGCCGGCTTCTCCCGCGGGTGGCGGGCGGGCGGGCGGCGAGCGCACCACACAGTGAGTGAGCGAGCGAGCCAGCTGCGGGCAGGGGTCGTGGCCCTGAGCAGCCGGGGGAGGAGGGGGCTGCACGGGGAAGTTGGGGCGCCGGAGGCGGGGCCGGGGCAAAGGGCTGGGCTGCCGACGTGGAGCGCAGGCCGGGCGGGGGAGGGGCCGGGGTCGCCTTCCCGGCCCGCCAGCCGGTCCCCCTCCTCCCCGCCCAGGCCCTGGGCGTCCCTTCCTCCCCGGGCCGGCCAGGCCGGGTTGGGGTGGAGGGGGGGCCCGGCTACGTGTCACCACTGCGCATGGGCCGCGGCGCTGGCACGGGGAGAGTGAGAAACTTTTCCCGAGTCCTGCGCCTGCCGATCTCGCGTGGCCCCTCCGGCTACGGCGCGGGTGGGGGCCAGGGTCGCATTCCCTTTGCACTCCCCCCACCAGTGCCGAGGGGGTTGGAGCGGCCGACCTGGGCCCAGGTCGGTGACGTGGGCGGCCAGGCTTTGCCCCCTTCCCCCTACGAGGAGCGCCCCTCCCCCAGCTCGGAGGGGGAGTCGCGGATGTCTGTCCCGCAGAGGAGCGCAGGGACGGCGGGAGGGGCCTGGCAGGCCGGCGCACCTCCACCTGCCGCCCGCCGGCCGGCCAGCGAGGTCCGGGCTGGGCCTGCCACCCTCCTCAGGCCGGAGCGCACCTGGGACGTGCCCCAGGGTCCCCACGAAAAACACATTACGGAAAAATACCGAATTTGGAGGACAGGCGGGGAGGCCGAGCGCGCTCCTGCCCCTTTAAGCCTGTCCCCGCCCGCGGGCTCTCGTGGCCTGTGGGAGGGCCGTGCTGAGGTGGCATCTGCGAAAGTTCCTCCTGCAGGATGGTGCCGACTTCCAGAACTTGGCGAACCGCACACATGCCCTCCTCCTGTTCGCCACTCGGGATTCCTCATGCGAGTCCTGTTGCGGCCGGATGGCCTTTCTGAGACTTAAGTTTTGTGATCTCTCAGCCCATCGGGATTTTATGTTTCATGCTCAAGTTTGTTTTGTGGATCCTGAGAAGTACTTGGAAAAAAATTTGCTTTGCAGGTTTGCCGTGGGAAGAAAAGTTTAATTTTGAAGAAGAGAGGAGACGGCCTGTGTTTCAGCTGGAAGTGTTTGGTACTTTCCATACCCTGGCCTATCGAGTATGAAAAGCTCCGAAGTTCACATTAGTTGGGAGAGAGAAAATTCTCTCTGGTCTATTACTCAGGAGTCCTCTTTGCAAAGACTTTTCTTTTGAATTTGTAATTGGCAAAACATCACAAGGGAATCATCTTACACTTTGTTGTTTCAGAGGAAAAAGTACAATTCTTCATTTAAAGTCTTCTCCAATTAGGACCAAGCTTCAGATGTAATCCTCGTGTGCGTTGACTTCACGTGTCTCCCATGGGGAGTCACGGCTTGACGGGGCCGTGGGCTGGGGCTGGGAGAAAAGGGTTTTGGCCTCTCTCCACCCTCCTTTCCTACTTCTGTTTGCTGCACACTTATAGTTGGAGATGTGGCTTGTTTCTTTGCTGTGGACATTTCCACTCTGAGAAACAATACTTAAAGTCCAGGCTGAGAATAGTTTGAGATCTGTGTTGGGTGGCCTGAGTGCTTTGTGCAGGGAGAGTAGTTGGGAGAATGATGGAAGGGACTGGGGCCATCTTGGGAAGAACTGAAGGAAGGAGAAAGGGCTTCACGCTTCTAAAGGGGTCTTGTAGGAAACAGCAGACAAACAGTTCTCTGTGGCCAGAAGGGGGAGAGAAGTTGTAAGTTTTGGCACAGAGTGAAGCAGACTGTTCTGACAGTTGCACGGCGGCGGACAGAGGTGGCGCGTGTTCAAAGACGGCAGTAGAGCCGTGTCTCTGGTCCCTTTCGATATTCATTTGAGCTACATTAGCGAGGAATTGGGATAGCACACGTTTGGCCTCTTCCTCTGAGAACGAGGCCTAAGGTCTCCTGGGAACTTCGGATAGCAAGTGAAAGAGCGAGGCTGGAGAGCCCACCCAGCCATGGCCACTGTTGAGAGGTCATCGAAAGATCTCTGTGGGTAGGAGTGAATCTGTTGGGTGTTGTCTATGACGGCAAAGGTCTGTGCTGTCCTTTTATGAGATCTGGCCGCAGAGCCTGAGGAGGGGCGGAGGTCTGCATTTACACGTGGCTCACCAGATGCATGTTTTAAGTGGATTCTTGAAAGATGAGGTTTGGTGGAGTTTATAAGAAAAACAGTAGCCTTATTTGATGATATTACAACCTTAGATGTTAAACCTGTTGCTCGATTTAATCCATTCACCTATAACATTTCAAATTCAAAATGCCATTTGAAATCTGGAGACTAGAGACCCAGTGTATCCTGTCAAACCAGTCTGGAGTTTTCTGGAGGTCCACTTTGTTTGTCCTTGGCTGCCCGAGGGCCTGTGCACATGTGGGGCCGTCAGAGGCTCTGCAACAGCTTCTCCCTCCCACACGGTAGGTTTGGGGCATTGGTGCCCCTTCCCTGAGCTGCTTGGACCCAAGGGTTCAATAGGACGCCTAGCTGGAGTTGACGTCTGAACGGTGTATGAGCAGCAGCAGAATTCATCCCATCTTGTGTGTGACACCAAGCCCAGGGTAGGGATTGGCTTGGCACAGATCTTTGGCCGGAGCGGACGTGGATGGTGACTATACTTCAACGGGCCTGTGGTGTGCCTGTCACTGGGCACTGGACTTCTTGTCCAGGAAAGTAGGACTGGTCACTGGGAGCACGGAGGACAGGGTGTGGGCGTGGTTGTGGTCATGTGGGTGAAGCTGGCTCGTTAAGGGGTGGGTGTCAGTGGATTCTAAAGAGTGGTGTTGCTGCCTGGGGCAACCTGCAGCAGGAGGCTGGTCAGGTGGAAGGTCAGCCGGCAAGAGCGTGTGAGCACCTGACCCTGGCTTCACTGTCCGTGTGCAGACCTAGAACACTATGTTGCTTCTGGCCTGGCTAAGTGTGGACTGGCCGGACACTGGGAATCCAAGGAACACGCCCCCTTTACACCTGTCAGCCCCGCTCGCTGCACGGATGTGCTGCTGTGACACTGGGATTACATGGAAAGATTTTCTTTCTTGCTGTAATCTTTAAATTTCGCATATTAGAATTTGTTGGAGATGGATTCCTAAATAAAATAGTGGGCTCGGTCAGTTTGTCCTCACCTTTCCCCCTTAGGTCTCAGGGTGCATCAACATCTCGGGTGGGACTGGGAGGGACCCCAAGAGGCTCTGCTCTGCCTGTGGATTGTAGTACTTTCCCCCCGTGACTCATGTCCTCCCTTCCTGAAGTGCCACTGGTCCACGTCCCAGTGGGGACGATGGGACGGTTTTCAATCTAGTCGTCTGATATACCTCCAATTGCCGTGAACTGTCCTCGTAGCTCCGGAACCACGCGTATTGTGGGCGAGGATGGGTGGGGGCACTGTCCTTCTCCAGGCAGGGAGGGGCTCTGTTACTGTCCCCTCCTACTTTAGGCCCTTGCCTTACCTGTAATGACGTCGACCTTACCGAGCGCATGGGATGGCAGCCTCACTGTCCCGAAGTCCCCAAGGCCAGTTGACCCAAACCCTCTTCACAGAGGGGTTCTTGGTCTTCCCCAGGTGGCCCTGGAAGCTTCCTTCCAACCCTGCTGTTTTACTGCCTGGTTTCTAACGCCCGCTGGACTAGAAGGGACCATGGGACTTCACAGACAAGCCGAGCCCTCAGTCACCCTAAAAGCTCAGGAGCCACCAAGGACGGCATCAGTCCCGCGTCCTGGCACAGTGTCACAGAACCTATTCCTTCTGGCTCAGCAGTCAGACGCAGAGCAGTGCAGGAGAAATTGCTTAGCCGCGCAGGAGAACGAGCCCTCAAGTTCGCAAGGATTTACTGCAAAATGGTTAGAATGCCGAGTTGGGGCCCTGAAGGGGTCGCCCCCTCAGGGTCCCTGGAAGGTTGCTCTCGAAAAGGTCTAGAGGGTTTAGGTTTTACTGTAATGTGTTTCGAATGAAGGGAAGGGCCTAAGAGCAGAGCTTCCCCGTCCCACCTCCCCCCCGGCAAATGGCCTACATATTGGTAAAGTTTCAGTTATACTTTGCTTTTTTCTGGTTGGGAGGTGAAAGGATCTGGGTTGTAGAATGCAGATAAATAACTTCTCTGGTTCTCCTTGTTCCTCTCCCTTCTTGTCCACACAGCAAAAGCTGGCAGGCTGACAGAGGCGACCTCAGGACGGACTTTCTGGCTATTGACCGTTTTGCTGGTAAGTTTGACTGTCCTATCCCTTGGCTGCCTGTGTACTTGCCTTCATTACACTTCATCCTTAAGTTTCTGTTGCTTCTTTAGAAAGAATTACTATGGCTCCACCCCCAGCATGCGCAGTGGGTACACGTGTGCCCTTCAGATGTGTCATCTGGCTTCCATCTGTTTTTAATCTTTTTTTCTTGAATGTGAATTACGTTTGCTCAGGATCATCTGAGTTTGGATCTTGCCTCTGTTTAACGTAGAGCTCAATTTTCTTGAGCTTGGAGAGGTCTTACTAAGTTGTAAGAATTATGCAAAATCTCACTCCTCTAATTAAGTTACTTGGTCCTCATACTTTTTTCCAAGGTGGTGCAAGGCACTTGGTGCGTAGTTGTGTGATGGGAACCTCTCACTGTGGTAGCATAGGGCTCACCTAGGGTGGGGGAGGAAGCCGTGAGCCCCCTTTGCCAAAGAAGGGCGCTGTGGCTTTGAGAGCCGGAGACCACTGAGTACAGTGGCACTCGGGTGGGGTCTGGTTCCTGCCTAACGGGAACTGTGTGTGCCCTTGTGCCAGGTTCCACCTGCTGCAAGCCCCTCCCACACATAGGAGACAGGATATAGGGATCACCAGTCGGCACGTGTCCGAGGCACTGAACCGCCCTTCGGGCTGTCCCTGCTGCTTGCTACTGCATTGTTGCCACCGAGCACCATGGCTGCTCTGCCCGCCCCCCAGCCGGTCCCTGTCAGCAGCGTGGGGCTATTCAGCTCCCTGGGCTCTGGGTGCAAGTCTGGTTTCGGCTGTTTGATGGGCTTTTGGGCAACACCTGTCCTGTGATACATTTTATAAGCATCAGGAGGCATATGAGTGAACAGATGAACAAAAGAACTGAGATAGCTGTGAGGAGAACCCTCCAGACGTTGATCTGGGTCGCTAGGTCGGACATGCGGAGGGCTCTTTGGGCCCCTTGGGGGCAATACAGACTGTCTCTGTGGCCCCTGGGCGCCTGGACCTGATCCTCAGCCGGGGCCTCCATCTCCTCAATTATAGCGTGGTTTTTGAAGGGACAGTTGTCCCAGGACACTCCTTTTCTTCACTGGCTGAGCCTTTGGGAATCACCTTCCATCAGAGGTCGTGAGTGAGGAAAGTAAAATGTGATTTGCTGGTAAAAGAGTTCAACCCTTGGCGAAAATTCAGCTTACCGGTCTCACCAGTGGCTGAGAGCCGGCCAGCCGCGTCTGACCCGTCCCCTCCCCTCTGACTCGTTTTCTCCAGTGGCTCCCCCGGCTGTGTGTGGGTGTCGGATCAACCATGAGCTCCATCGCCGTTCTGACCCAGGAGAGCTTTGCTGAGCACCGGAGTGGGCTGGTTCCGCAACAGATCAAAGGTGACAGTCCTGCATGCTCTTCTCCTTACGCTTCTGACACCCTTCTCTCCAAGCGCTTGTCAAGTCTTGTGACCTTCTCAGATGTGGTTGTTGACCCTGTCGGTGTTGGGTAGGGGCAGGCGCTGGAAAGCCAGTGGATTTGACCCTTGGTAACTAATGGATTGTTTTCTCTAAACTGCTGGGCTGTGAAGCATCTCCCGAGCACTGCCAGGAGCCCACCTGGAGGATAAAGGATGGCCCCTGACTTTTCAAGGTCGGGAATGCTGCCGTCCGTCCACTGGGAACAGTGTGAGCTAGTGTGTCTAAGACATTGTCACGTCAGCTTTGTAGGAGTGGAAATGGACCTTTTCACGTTCTTTATTCCCCTCAGATCTGGTATATACAGCACCGGGGGTGCCCAAATAAATGTATGCGCGTGACTTGTATTCGTCCTTTGTTATCAGCATATATTGAGTATTACAATTTTAATACACTTTTTTCCTTTCTTAAAATGTATATATATATTTTTTGGCACCCTCTGTATTTACAAGTGCAGGACAGCTTGATTTGAATGGTAGATTTTCATCTAAAATCCTTCGTCTGTGTTTTGATTTTATAAAATGTCAGTTGAAAAAGTAGATTATTCTACTTCAAGGTGTTGCAAACATTAAGCTTTTCATAACAATCAAATACCAGTTCTTAAGTTTAAAGTCATTAAAATTTAAAATTAATTTGGTCAGTCCCTCTGGCCACGTTTCAGGTGCTCATCTCTAGGGCAGTGGAGACTAGACACTGCCGTCACTTTGGCTCGGAGGCCTGCAGGGCTGTATCTTTCTAGTCGAACCAGCAGCTCTGGGGTCTGCGCTGTGTGGCCCTTTGTAAGTGAGGGATGGATGCGAGGCCCTGACAGAGCGCAGCTGCTTGTCAGCGCTCACCTTTACTAGTGTCTGGGTAGCACAGCCACATGGCTACACGCGGTGAACCCGGAGCCGCACAAGGCCTGTCTGGTTCTGAAGGGCCTGCCCCACTCTGTGCGCATCCGTTCACAGTTCCTGTTACTGGGCCTTGCCGTGCCAGATGCAGTGTCCGGCCCTGGGCATGGGGGCCGATGCAAACAGTCACACCCCTGCTTTCATGGAGCTGAGTTAATGGGGACAAATGAATGGTGAGGGCGGGACGGAAGACGGAAGCAGTTAGTGAGTGGGGGCCTGATTTCCAGAAGGCTTGCTGCTCCGTGTGGAGGGTGGGGGCAACCAGCCCAGCAGTGCCACGGGAGTTCTTTTTGACATTGTAAGGGGCAGAGGCAGTTCTCACAGGCACTGCTTGCTGGGACCAGTATTTTGTTCTACAAGTGTAAGGGCAGGCTCTGTGCCAGGCATTGTCAGAATTGGCATTTTTTTAAAATACAGGATTAGAAGATTCTTGAGGGGTTAAAAATCTCAGTAGCACAGCCTGCCTTCAAGGGGCTCACCCCTTTAGGGGGAATGGGACGCCTGGTGTCCGAGCTGACTGTTCACAAAGGAGGTTTTGCAAAGGACGGGTGTGGTTTGCCATCAGGTTCAGAGCTGGGCCCTTTCCCCACGGCTGCAGGAGGAGATGGGAGCTGTCACTCGAGCAGTTAGTGTTCTTGTTGACGTTAAAACCCTCCGAGTGTTTTTCCATCTGATACTGAAAGCGGTGTGCTTCCTCTCAATCTGTGTTGGCTGATCCAGTTGCCACTTTAAATTCCGAAGAAGAGAGTGACCCTCCCACCTACAAGGATGCCTTCCCCCCGCTCCCCGAGAAGGCAGCCTGCCTGGAAAGTGCCCAGGAACCTGCCGGCGCCTGGAGTAACAAGATCCGGCCCATCAAGGCGTCCGTCATCACTCAGGTAGACACCCCGCTCCTCGTTCAGAGGCCGCGGCAACATCTGCTGGAACGGTCCTGAGCCCACAGGCACTGCAGGCACGAGAGTGCTTTGTGATGGGGACGGGAAAGGGGAGGGTGGGCCAGGGATTCAATCAGCTTCCCCCCTGCAACTGCCTGCGCTCACTGTGTGTCCCCACAGCCAGCAGTGTGTCCCCTTGTATTTTCTCTCCTCCGCAATCTAGTCTCTGCTCCAACCGCAGAAACTGCCTTTGGCTCCCACATCACCGACTCCAGCAAGAACGTGTCTGTTTCTTCTACCTTTTGTCCCACTGCCTGGAAGCAGTCTTCCCTTTTGGCTTCCATGACACCATTTTCCTGGCTTTGTTTTTGTTTGTTTTTCACTTCGCTGGCCTGTCTGCTACCTGAAGCTGGGGTGTTGGCGGGCTCAGCACTTTTCTCTTTGTGAACTCAGGTCGGGTCATGGTTGTTGACGATCCCCTGTGCGCTGAGAGGTCCCCTTCCCTAAACCCGGGACTCATAACCAGCTGCGTCCTGGATCTTTCCATCTTCCTAGTGGGTGTGTGAGACAGAACTGGCTTCCTGATCTTGTTAAACGGGCCACATCCTACTTTAGTGCCCAGGCCCCTGCCTCTGCGCTCAGTCTCTTCTCCACAGAGCAGCTGGGGTGCCCCTGAGCCAACGGTCAGAATGTGTCCTGCTAGAAGCCCTCGTTGCCTTCTCTTCTCACTGCAGGTTCCTCTGAGGGCTCTGGCTACTCCTTTCTATCCTCCCGGGCTGCACCCCCATCTTCCTCTGTGTCATTGTCTTCTGGCTCTTCCTCACCTCCCAGCAGAGCCAGCTACGTTTTGGACTCTTCTGGAAGGTTCTTCCTAGCCACCGTTGTACCTCCCTTCCATCCACCTCTAGCCAACCTCGCTCACTACCCCGTTTGTTCCCTTCAGCCCTTGCTGTTAATTAGTATCGGGTACCATTTGCTGTTTCACTCGGGGCGGCCTCCTGACTGTAGGCCTTTCTGCAACCCTCCTCACTGCTCTCTGTGCCTTAGAGCCGCGCATGGAGAGGGCTGGCACTTAGGGGACGGAGAGACTTGGCCATTCGGTGCCTGGATACTCAGACATTCTTCCCTCTCGGTCATGGAACTTTCCTTTTCCGCCCTTTTCTGAGCAGGTGTTCCACGTACCCCTGGAGGAGAGAAAGTACAAGGACATGAACCAGTTTGGAGAAGGTGAACAAGCAAAAATCTGCCTGGAGATCATGCAGAGGACCGGCGCCCACCTGGAGCTGTCGCTTGCCAAAGACCAGGGCCTCTCCATCATGGTCTCTGGGAAGCTGGACGCCGTCATGAAAGCCCGGAAGGACATTGTGGCGAGGCTGCAGACGCAGGTAGGTGCTCCCAGGCCTGTCCCTCCAGGTGGGCGCACTCACACGTGCCCCCGGCTCCGACGTCCTCAGACCCCACCAGTGGGGCAGGTGCATAGTTCAGAGGCAGAGCAGCAAGGTTTGGGGCCTCCTGGCGTTTCCAGTGAGAAACTGCCCACGAGTGCTGGAGTGGGACGCCAACTGCTTGTGCCGTTTGCGTGAACGAACAGAAATTAAAAGCTGTCCCGGAGTGAGACACTTGGAAGACACGAGGTGGCCCAGTAAGGACACAGGTGTAGGTCTTCAGTGGCAAGTCCAGGAGTCGCTGAGTGCGTGGTGTTAACCACACAGGGTCAGGCCGTGAACTTGAAGGTCACAGTTCAGATTTCGTGGTTTGAAAGCTCTGCATAGACCTCAGCAGCTTGGAACCAGTGCTGGGCCTAACGTGGGGACCATTGGAACACCTGAGGAGACCTACGGGCTGTTCCTCCCGGAGAGGAATCTTTTAAAGACCAAGGTTCTCTGTAGAGAAGCTTACGAAAATGTCATATGACAGATACAGCTTTAAGAAATGGGGGTCTGATGCAAGAGGGGCCAGGGGCTAGCAGGGCGGAGAGTGCTGCCCGTCTCCCCACCCCTCAGCCACGTGGGGCCTTGGGACAGTCCCTCAGCCCCACTAGCTCCAGGGTTCAGTCAGTAAGTGCAGGAAGTGCAAAATGCTGGGTATCGTTGCTTCCCGTTGTGGCTGGTGTGTCATGGGCTCTCACACTTCTGTTTGAGTATTTTGTGATTGAGCACTGGGTCGGGGAGGGGTCACTTCGAAAGCGTTGAGGCCTGAGCATTTCATTCTCCGGCCTCCCCCAGAAGCATATTCACCTGTGCATAATTCAGTGTGGTGCCTCTGAGTTTTCTGTGTTTATATCCCACTACGCTCTTCACTCACTTACTAAAACTCATTGTAATTCAGAGTACATCCATATCCAACCCCGTCTCTGCATGGGCACCCCTCGTTACCTCCGAGGTGTCCGTCCAAGGCGGTGTGCTCAAGTCTGTCCACACGAGGCCTGCCCTCTGCGTGCATGTTGGCCAGTTCTTGCGTCCTCTCCTTTCTCAGGGCTGTTTGGGGGCAAACAGGTGTCTGGTTGTTCACTGTCTGTCACTGTGTCCTGTAAGCTGGCAGTCAGATCTCAGGGTTTGGTTCCTTTCACATTCAGCTTGTTTGTTTGGCAAGAAAGCCTGTGGGTGGGGCTGTGTACTGGGTCTCGATTCCAGGGTTGACCAGTAGACTGAGGTCTTCAGCCTAGGGCGTCCGTTAGGAAGTTCCCACGCGGTCTTTGCTCAGTAGCTCACTGTGTGTCGCGGGTGACCACCTGGCTGCGTCAGGCTGGAAACGGTGGTTTCTGACCGTCCGTCGCACGTCAGTTGGTGGTGTTGGGAAGACCTTCTGTCCTCAGCGCTTCAAGTGGGGAGTGAACGGTAAGTCACTGGTCCTTCCCCTCCCCTTAAGTGTGACGCTAAATTGACGCTCTCCCTTCTTCACTGGTGATCTGTGAATCTTCTTAGCGTCATGATGAACTTTCCATGTGGTTGTTAGTTATTCTTTATGCTGACATTGCCTCATCTTTGCCCGGGGGTTGGAACCCCTTCAGGTTGGCTCCTGGCAGCTTTCTGACGGGACCATTCATCTCCAGTCACTTCCTGATTCCTAACGCAGGTGTGTGGACAGACCTTACCCATTTCTTTCCACACACCCAGAGTTAGCCGTTTGTCCAAGAATTTGAACATTTTTAGTAGGAAGTTGCATGAGTTCACACTGGTCCTTCTGATGGTGAAAGTGAAAGACTGTGAGGTATACAATCACCTGAAGTCATTCTTCTTTCTATTCAGGTTAGGCTGTCACCTTGATTCATGGTTAGGTTCATTCGCTTTAGTAAGTTACAAAAACATTCCATGACTGCAGAGGCAGAGCTTCATAAGCAGGTGCCTCCAGAGATGGCTTCTTCACCCTGTTCCCACCCACTCTGCTCAGTGGCATTCTTAGTCTGCGGTGTATCCTTCCATAGTTTGAGAATTGAAGCGAAAGGTAGATAGCTTGCTGTAAACTCTTGTTCTGCACCTTGTTTTTCCTGTTATTTTCTGGAGGTGTCCGCTGTCGGCACCTAGTAGCTCTACTGGCTTCTTTCCCCAGCTGCGCGGTGCTCTGTGGGTGTGATGTAATTTATTCAGGCATTCCTGTCGATGACTTTTGCATGGCTTCGGACTTTTGCTCTTAGGAGTTAGTGCGTGTGCTGTCCTGTTTTGCCCAGTGTATCTTGGGATCAGTTTCTTAGAGTGAGATGGCTGGGTCAGAGGAGAACTGCAGCTATGACTTCGCCAAAACAGCCAGGTACCTGCCTTGGGGCAGTGCCCTCCACTCCATCGCTTCCTCCCGGCCTGGCCGGGCCCAGCCAGTGCTTGAGTGTTTGTCACTCTGAAAGGTAGCTGACTATTCTTCTAATTGCATTTTTTTGATGAGCAAGATTGAGCATCTTTCAATGTCTGAGGGCCTGTTGCATCTTCTCTGTGCACTGTCTGTTCTTGCGCCCTTCTTTGTCAACTTAAAGTTGTCCATCTTGCTCAGTGTATCTTGCTCAGTGTGTTAGGGCTCTTAAAAACCCTTCGTCAGTCATGTCAGTTACAAATAACGTTTCCCACTATGCCATTTGGTTTAGATCGTGATGTGTTCTTTGTGAAGACGTAGCCCTACACCTAGTAACAAGCTCTCCTGTCTGTCTCTTTTACAACCCGTTAAGAAAATGGAAATAAATCCAAACCCTTCATCCCATGAGTTAAACTGCCAGAAATCAAACAAATTCCTGAGTTCACAAGGAAACCAGAGAGGAAGACCAAGGCTTTATTTCCATTCAGTCAAATTTATTAAACAGTTTGTTATTCTGAGTCATTGTTGGGAAAGTCTTTTTCACTTCCAGGTTGTAAGAAAGTTTGTTCGTATTTTTTCTGGTGCTTGTAAGGGTTCCTGATCTCTGTGGAATTTATCATGAATTGTGTGAGGTTCAGATCCAGTTTCAACCTTTTCCATGTGGCTATCCAGTTATCAATCAAATCCTAAATTTTCACATTAACTGTTCCTGGGTTTTTCCTTCTGACCTGTGGTCTCTCTGTGTACTAATTAGTAGTCTCCTGTTTCAGTGGTAATGGTTTTATATTTTAATATCTGGCACAGTTATTACCATTCCTCCCGTACTGTTCTTGTTTTACCATGCACACTTTTAACCAACTTTTTGCTCAGAATTGCATTAGATCTCCTAAGGGGTATTTTTTGATTTCTGATGCACATATTCTGCTTCTTGATAGTTTTATGCCTAGCTCCTTTGTCTCTCTCTCTCTTTCTTTTGCCTATTGGAAATGGGCAGTCTTCTCCATTACGCGTTCTAACCCGTTGTTTTTAGCTGAGTTGAAGCTGTTGACTTCTGGATTCTAATTTTCCTCCCTGTTATAGACAGTAAAGATTTGATGAAGCAGGGACTCCCCAGGATTCCCAGTGTGCAGTCACGTGCCTCTTCCCATCCAGCCTACGTGTCTGTTTCACTTTCTCATCTCCTTTGGTGGGGAAATACTCTAGGGGAGGTGGAGTCGTGCTGTGGGCAGTACACGGCTACAGTGAGCACTTTCCCAGAAGTTAAGAACAGCTTTGGGGCTGAGGTGTATGTTTGTCGTGTTCAAAATACAGTAAAGATGCGCATATAAGTGGACCCGTGCAGTTCAAACCGGTGTCGCTCAAGGGTCAGCTTGTATCCATTGATTTCTATTTTCTTGCAGATTGTTATGAATGGATTTAAATTTTGCAGAGATGATCATTTGATTATTTTTTCCTCCATAGGTCTAATAATATGAATTATATAAATGGATTTCCTAATGTTGAACCAATTTTGGAATAAACCCCGTTTGATCATAATGCCAGTCGTCTTCCTTTCTGTGCTAGTTGGGAAGTGAGGAAGGACCTATTTTATTACCTCTGTGATACAATTTAACGTTTCTATTGTGAAGATTGAATAGAAACGTATTAAAAATTGTATCGCTATAAAATTGTATCGCTTGGGAACCTTAACCCTTTTTTTTTTTTTTTTTTTTAAGTATTCTTAGTTGACGGCTGTTTTCTGTACAGAGTTAGGAAGATGAAACCTCAGTCTTCCTCCCCAGTTTCCCTGTGACCTCAGATATTTGCTTGATTTCTGGCAGTTTAACTCACGGGATGAAGGGTTGGATTTATTTCCATGTTCTTTACTCAGATAAGTTAACTTAGGTTGTAAAAGAGATAGGAAGGAGAGCTTATTACTAGACATAAGGCTTACGTCTGAAGAAAATAGCCAAGTACTCCAGAACAAATCTTAACCTGGTTGGTCAGTATGTCCTGCTTTCCTGTCGTGTCCCAAATCATTGACGTGCAAAACAAGACAGACAGATGCCCGTCCTCGTGATGGCTTATAGCTGGGCTGAGAAGATGGTGAACCAAGAATTCCTACCCCTAAGTAATTGTGATAGCTGCAGGTGTGATGCGGGTCTTGGGAATACAGCGGGGGTCAGGGCGGGCTTCCGTCCCTCGTGTGTACCTGAGACTGTTTCAAAGAACAGGTGGGAGCTGACTCAGCAGAAGCTGGTGAGAGTGGCCTTCTAGCCAGAGATGTCATGGGAGAAATAGGCTTTTCCAGATCCAGTGATGTTTTGTTCCCTTGGCTACTCTTGCTGCTGTAGGCCTCAGCCACTGTTGCCATCCCCAAGGAGCACCACCGCTTTGTTATTGGCAAAAATGGAGAGAAGCTGCAGGACTTGGAGCTAAAAACGGCGACCAAAATCCAGATCCCGCGCCCAGAGGACGCGAGCAACCACATCAGGATCACGGGCACCAGAGAGGGTATCGAAAAGGCACGCCACGAGGTCCTGCTCATCTCGGCCGAGCAGGACAGGCGTGCCGTGGAGAGGCTGGAGGTGGATAAGGCATTCCACCCCTTCATCGCTGGGCCCTACAATCGGCTGGTCGGTGAGATCATGCAGGAGACCGGCACGCGCATCAACATCCCCCCGCCCAGCGTCAATCGGACGGAAATCGTGTTCACAGGAGAGAAGGAGCAGCTGGCTCAGGCCGTGGCTCGAGTCAAGAAGATTTATGAAGAAAAGGTAGTGTTGGGAGGGGTCCCCATGGGCAGGAGCCGAGAAGGGTTGGGGCCCAGCCGTGCGCCCCTGGCCTTTTAGCTCTGGCAGCGGGCCGAGCTCTGTGCTAGAGGCTGTCCGCACCGTCGGCCCCTCTCCCTCCCCGCCCTGGACTGGGGCTGCCACGGGGCTGGATGCACCGCGCAGAACTGACTAATCATGTCATGAGTAAGCTGTTAGCTCGAGTTGGGGACTCGCAGGTCCGAAACTGGTTCTTTGCTTTGGGGAAAGGACTTGGTGTTTTCAGCTCTTCCAGCTCTCAGTTATCAGTCTGCCATGACTTAAGTTGTCAGGTAATTCTTTGCAAACCCAACCCTTCATGAGTAGTTCCCTGGGATGGCTGGTCATCATCTTCCCTTCCGGTGGCTCCACAGCTGTCGTCTGGGCCTGTCCTTTCGGTGGCAGCGTTCTGTGCCCACTGCCCCTCCTGTGCCCGTCCCCCTGACACCCTATCTTGGTCTTCTCAGAAAAAGAAGACCACAACCATCGCCGTGGAGGTGAAGAAGTCCCAGCACAAGTATGTCATTGGGCCCAAGGGCAACTCCCTGCAGGAGATCCTGGAGAGAACTGGTGTTTCTGTGGAGATCCCGCCCTCAGACAGCGCCTCAGAGACCGTGATACTTCGCGGCGAGCCAGAAAAGTTAGGGCAGGCGCTGACCGAAGTCTACGCCAAGGTACTACCTCCCACAGTGCATCGGGGCCATGTCCGGGCGGCGCTCCCTGCCTCTGCACCCATGTGAACACCTGGGGCCCATGTGGCCTGGGCCCTGCAAACCTACCGGGGTGCTTCCTGCTCTCCTAGGCCAACAGTTTCACAGTTTCCTCCGTCTGCGCTCCCTCCTGGCTTCACCGTTTCATCATTGGCAAGAAAGGGCAGAACCTGGCCAGAATCACTCAGCAGATGCCAAAGGTGAGCGGGCATGGATGATTGCCGGCCTTGTTTCTGTCATCCTGTTTCTGACCTTTGTTTTGTGGTTGCTGTTTATCCTGCTGGGTGTCTTTGAAGGCTGGACATTTTTCAAAAATCAGAGGAAGTGTTTAAAAAATATCTGTCATTCTTTTGGTCCTTTTCACTAGAGGGAACGTGTCCTGCCAGGTTTGATGACTGACGTAAGACCCATGTCATTCCACTGCTATGGCATCCTACCTTCCTAGGGGTTACACCTGGGAACTTGTATACAAATTGTGTGAAGTGTCTTCCTGACCACGTGTCCTGCAGGTTGTCTTAGTTCTACAAAGGGGACAGTAGATCCCAGGAACCGTGAACAGGATGGGAACCCAGAGGACACGTCCCTCGTCTTATATTTCTTTTCTGTTTGGAATTCGCTTCTCATGTACTCTTTGGTCACTTGACTAATCTAAGTTCAAAGTCCTGATTCACACAGATGGGACTGGTTCCTGGGGCCAGTCCCCATTATGACCCTCTCACGCGTTACTGCCTTTCCTGACGTGCTATAAACTCTGTGGACCACCATTGGGCAGCTACACTTGGGTGAAAATTGCACCCCTGTTTCCTGTCTCATTCTTTATGCAGCCAAATAGGAGTGGGCATGTAAGCATGAGAAAGATACAGGGAAACGGGAGGTATTGATGTGCTTCAAGGTGGTGATTTGGTGGCCAGTGCAGTGTGAAGGACTTGGCAGTTCCCATTTTGGAAGAGATGTTTAGACCACGATATGTAGTATCAAAATAAGGGTGGTCTCCCAGCCCCCATTTCCAACTTTTCATGGTGTCTGTGGATGTGCTCTTATATGAAGCACTTTGGGACCGGCAGCCACCCTAGGAAAGCACCTGTGGGTTCTTAGAGGTCTCTGCCGCTCTGTCCTGACTGTCCCTTTCCTCCTTTGCTGTGGTAGGTTCACATCGAGTTCACCGAGGGCGAGGACAAGATCACCCTGGAAGGCCCCACGGAGGACGTAAATGTGGCCCAGGAGCAGATCGAAGCCATGGTGAAAGACCTGGTAAGTTGCCCGCCTTTCTGAGGGTTTCGCGTGCCAGTGGGTTGGGGCAGTGAGACCTCATGTGTGCGGGCACAGAGACCAACAGTGGCCCAGTCGGTGAGTGACGGGCTGAGGCAGTTAGAAGCTGGCCAGCGGCCCAGAGCGGCTTGGATAGAGGAGACCTTGTTTTGAAGAAGGGTCTTTCAAAGGGACCAGGAGGACTAACTTGCAGCAGTCCCCGACAGTTTGGTGAGAAGAGGGGACAGCTGCCGTCCTCTGGACTGTGGTCCTGGCTGTGTGTCTGGCTGTGCGGCACGTCCCATGGCGCGGTGCCTGGCGCTATGGGCCCCTCCCTCTGTGCTCCTGCAGAGTCACCGGATGGACTACGTGGAGGTCAGCATCGACCACAAGTTCCACAGGCACCTCATTGGGAAGAGCGGAGCCAACAGTGAGTGGGCCCAGCGGGGTGGGGGCAGACGGGCCGGCGCCACACGTTAGGCCGGAAGGAGAGTCACAGATTCTGACTGGATGTCCTCGTCTTCTCCTCCGGCCGTGGTGGCCTGGAGCCGTTTGGCCCAGAGGTGAACGTGACCAACCTGTTCAGTCCCCTGCCTAACCCACGAGGGCCACGGTGAATTCACACCCAGGATTTTGTCCTTCACGTTTCTGCCCGACCTGCTGGGGATGCAGCCCAGGCTTCTGTTGTAACCCTCACTACCTAGTACCCCAGTCATGAGCCCACTGACTAAGAGATTTCCGGACTTGTGCCCAAGTCAAACGCAGGGAGGGATTCTGTTGGGCAGAGGGCTCCGTCAGTTCCACGTGGGACTTACCTGTGTCAGGCTGGTAGCACCAGGTGGGACATCGGCGGTGTGCTGTGTGAGCTCTGTTTGAATCGGCGGCGGTTCCAAAGCCCGCTCCTTCGCTTGGTTGAACTGCACGGCCATCTCACACACCTCGGTGTTTACCGGTCTGAAAATTACCATCCTGTTTCATCTCCGGTGGAAAGTGAGGGCTAACATGCCTGTCCCTGGGTCCTTCCCTAGGTTGCAGGGACCCCACCTCTGTGAGCACGTCCTCTTCGGGTTTTGCCCTGTGCAGCCCAGTGTTTGTTCATGTGTAGATAGGCTTGTTACTCTCTTTACTTGTCAGTCTCATGTTCTGGGAGCCTTGTAAACAGCGGGCGAGGTTCCCACTTACAACGCAGCTGCAGTTGGTGCTCGCTGCTTGAACTTGTGTGCACCAGAAACTCGCTTTTGTTCTGGTTAACTGTGGTGTGTTCTTCAACGGAAAAATGTAAGGAAGTACAGTTCTAATATCTCTGGTTTCTGCGCCCTAGGAAGTGTGGACCCACTTAGCATGGTTCCAAGAACTGTATCTGTTCTGTTTTCTGGTTCAGTTCCTAACCCTCGTTTTCTGTCATAATCTAAAACCTGACGCCCAGCTTCTGTCCTCGGCTTGTATTGTCCTACACGAGCCCCCGGGAACCTCCTCACCTCCGTCCCCAAGCACATTCGCTCCTGGCTGTCTCTGTGCGCTCAGAACTCTCCTTCGCGACCCTCTCAGGAGCGTGGCTCCCCCTTACAACACAGTGGGCCAAATGCTGATCCCTTTCTGGGGGTAAGGCTTCTCCGGGGTGTGGAGGCCTGGGTCTGACCACGGGCTCTGGGTTCTGTCCAGAAAAGGTGACTGGAGGAGGGTTTTCAACCCCACTTTTTTTTTCAGACAGTGAAGTGCTCAGTTTGGATCTGAGCTGATGATGGCATCTGTTTGGGTGGCAGTGTGGCCTCCCTGGGGCGCTCAGGTGGTTGACAGAGTGCTCTCCTCTTCAGTCAGTGTGGCGTCTGCTGATTTCTAAGGGTTTTTAATGCTTATTTATTTATTTAGAGAGAGCAATTTTTTGGTTTGTGGTTCCCAAACTTGTCTTCACGTTAGAAATACCTGAGATCTTTTCAATACAGTGAGTCGTCACTCACCGTCATCGATAGGTTCCTGGAAACTGCGGCTTTATGGGAAACGACGTTCACGAAACCAGTTTGACCAGAGGCCGAGGATAGGAACATGAGCTAAGTCCCCACAGCATATTTCTAGTCACAGAAACATCACCCAGCCTCTAAATAAAGACCCAAAACACTTCTAATGTGAAATATGGACATAAGTGTGAGCTCTGCATACGTTTGAGAAAGACGAATAGGAACAAGGTAATTCCCTTCCAACCCACTTACTCCAGTTTAGGGCCCCGGGGGCCCCAAGCCTCCCCCGGCAGCTCAGGGCCACTCACACCCACACCCACTCACACGGGGACAAGGTCGATTTCCCATTTAACCCAACATGACATCTCGGGGACGTGGGAGGAACCCTGAGTCCCCGAGGAAACTCACTCAGACAGACATGGGGCCAAAGTGCGACTCCACACAGACAGTGGCCCGGCCAGGAATTGATTTTTTTTCCTCATAAACGTTATAAGGAAGGATGTTGAAGAAAACATTATTCGAGGACCTGCTGGGGTCTTGAGTGCCACCCGCTCTCCAGAGCAGCGAGCCCTCAGGCTCCATGCGGTGCTGCGTGGTCTGTCCGGTGGGAGCGGACCTGCCTCGTGTCAGAGAATAGACAGTTGCTTTGGGGCCTCTGCGTCCTTTCTGCTTGTGGGGTGGCGATTAGGTTCCTTGGCTCTGCGCCAGTGTCACTGGTGGAGTGGAGTCAAGTCTGCATACGAACCCTGTCTCTTTGTTCCAAAGTCAACAGGATCAAAGACCAGTACAAGGTGTCGGTGCGCATCCCTCCCGACAGCGAGAAGAGCAACCTGATCCGCATCGAGGGGGACCCGCAGGGCGTGCAGCAGGCCAAGCGGGAGCTGCTGGAGCTCGCCTCGCGCATGGTAGGCCCACGGCGGGGCGCCTCTGCACAGCGGCCTTCCTGGCCTGCGCTCTGCTCTCCTGTGGCTGGCAGTCACCAGGTCTCCCCTGGGCACGTGGCTGTGCTAGTCTAGCAGGGCTCTGGGGCAGGGCGCGCAGCCCTGGCCAAAGACTGGAGTCCATGAGGCCGGAGCACTCACCCGGGGACTGGGAAGGCACCAGGTGATGCTCCTATGTGCCCAAGGTGGACAGTCACTGCTGGGCGGTTATGTGCAGATGTGCAAGGGGCTGAGCAGTGGGCCTTGTGCCCTGCTGAGCTGCCCTGGGCTGGGCTGCCCATGACTCAGCCGCACGTCAGTGCCCCTGAACCCCCACCCGTGAGCCCTGTACTGCAGGAGTGCACATGTGCACACTTAACGAAAGCCCAGGCTGGCGCAGCACAGCCCTGGGGTCTGCTGTCCTTCACCCCAGACAGTCCCTTCACTCTCGCCCCAGTACTGTTCCACGGGCGAGGGCACAGCACTGCCCTCTGGCTGTCCCCGAGCTCACTCCTCAGCTGAGTGCCACGGGTTCTGCCCTTCGTCAGCCAGTTTCGTCCTGACCATCTAGGGTACCTTGCTCTAGAGGCTTTTGTTGCTAAATTCCAGAATCCTCATTTTTCTGTGACGTGATGTCAGTCCGGTCCAGAAATCTCCCAGAATTCTCTAATGTGTTTGGTTGGTCGACGGCTTGTCTCCCTGCCCTCCCCCTCTGCTTGGTCCTTTGTGTTCCTCTGACATGTAATGGGCTTCTGGGGACATTGGGCACCGTGTGTTCCGTGCCCTGTGCTGAGCCGTTTTCTTAATCACCCTCCCAGGGAGAGGAGTCGTCCAGGCCGCCTCGTGTTCAGGAGGGTCACTCCCACTAGGCACAGGGCAGGCCTCAGCGTCTAGTTGTAATTAAAACACAGCCACTAAGTGACCTGCTTTGGGGACTGTCTTCTGTGGTAGCACTTTGGTTGGAGGGCCCTCCTCAGTTGTGTCCTTGGACCCTGTTCAGGAGAGTGACCTGTGCCCGGTGTGATGTGTGGTGTGGCAGTTGTGGGACAAAGCAGGTGTCTTCTGGCCAGAGACCCGAGCTGCTGCGTGGGGCGTCACCCACCTTGCATGTGATGGTGTCCCCCACGTCACTATTTCAGGAGAACGAGCGCACCAGGGACCTCATCATCGAGCAGAAGTTCCACCGCACAATCATCGGGCAGAAGGGCGAGCGCATCCGGGAGATTCGCGACAAGTTCCCCGAGGTGATGACCCCGGTGTCCCCAGCCCCTGGGAGTCATTGGACTGGCCCTGGGCAGTGTTCCATATTGGGCTTCTGACCGACCAGTCATCGAACCTGGCCTCCTGATGGTTTATTTCAGGTTATCATCAACTTCCCAGACCCAGCACAAAAAAGTGATATTGTCCAACTCAGAGGGCCCAAGAATGAGGTGGAGAAATGCACAAAGTACATGCAGAAGATGGTGGCAGATTTGGTAGGGGACATTTTCCATTCTTTGTTGGGTGACAGTGTTAGGGGGCCGGGGGGTGCCACCAGAACACCTGCTTCAGGGTGCACGCGTGGGCGCTGGATGGGTCTGCGTCCCGGGCTTGGGACACAGTAGTGACACCATCTCTCAACCCAATGGTTAGATGGCAAAAGTTGTCATGGCTTGAGTGGTCTATGGCATTGCAGTGGGGAGACCCTCTTTTTCCCATGCCACGTCACTTTGTTTCTTGGAGGGGTCTTCAGGTACCTAGCGAAGCTGTCCGTCCCGTCCGGGGAGACTGGCACAAGTAGTGTGAGGGGCCGTTGACTGATGTGTCATCTCAAACCTGGATAGGGAAGTGGGTGGTGGGTGGGCAGGTGGCAGGTGGCCTGTGTTCTCTACACCTCCTTACACGGCTCACACGTAGCCTGTGGCCACTGGAGACGGGGGGCAGGGAGGGCTTCCCAGCACTGGGCTCGTCTGCGTGCCCTGGAACGCCGGGGTCCTGACAGGAGCAGCATCTGGGGGTGTTCTGAGCTCACTTCTCAGAAGCCTGGAGTCCTGGCCTGTCAGTCCCCAGCCAGCTCTCGTCCTGAGTGTGGCAGGGACTCCATCTTAACCCGGAGCATTGGTTGAGGGCCCCTGGCCAGACTTGATGGTGTCTGGATTGTGGGGCATGCACTAACAGATCACAGCTTCTGCGGCATGCCGCTTTTTATAAAAGGGGACTTTGCATCCGTCCGCCTGTGACGTGCCAGGTTGGTCAGTTGTTGGATAGTTGTCTCACCCGTCCTCGTGACACACCTCTGAAGGTCAGACAGTAGGATAGAAGTCTGTTTCAGAGCAGGGCCACATGGTTCCGTGCTGCCCTCGGGGCTGGGAGGGCACCTCCTGCTCTGGCATGCATGTTCATTGTGCATCTCTTGTTTTTAAGGTGGAAAATAGCTACTCGATCTCTGTTCCAATCTTCAAACAGTTTCACAAGAACATCATTGGTAAAGGAGGCGCAAACATTAAAAAGGTGACCGGCCAGCATATCCCCTGGATCCTGGCTCTTCTTGCCCTGCCCCTCCCTCCCCCTCCCCCCCCAGCCCTGCGCCTTTCCGGCTGCAGATTGCAAGGGTCTCACCTGGTAGTCAGCTCCTCACGGTTGCCTCTCTCCTCGTAGATCCGGGAAGAAAGCAACACCAAGATTGACCTTCCAGCAGAGAACAGCAATTCAGAGACCATCATCATCACAGGCAAGCGAGCCAACTGTGAGGCTGCCCGGAGTCGCATCCTGTCCATCCAGAAAGACCTGGTAAGGAAGCGGGGCTGTGGGGCGAGGCACGCACTGTGGGCCCTGTTGTCATGTCTCTCCAGCCCCCATAGTTCTAGCCTGGGGTTCAGGCCTGTGGGCCCAGCACTCTTCGCGGAGCAGAAGCGACGTCGGAGCACCCTGCCACCGGCTTCCCGCCGCTGGCCCACAGGTGCTTACCAACAGTCCTGAGCAGAAGCATTGACTCGGGCACTCGGAGATCATTACACCCTGAAGGTCTTACAACATTTTTTTTCCCAGTTTTTGAAAAATGAATGTGTGAGAAACTGCACGTTTAAAGTGTGCAGTTGTACACGTCCATGGGATCACCTCTGCGATCGAGAAAATGGACTTGTGTCCTTTTAACACCTCCCTCGTTCCTCTCCCCCCCACTCCCCACATCCCCCCCAGACCCTTACCTGCTTTGCCACAGGAGATCAGTTTGGATTTCCTACATTATGAAAATCATGGTTTCCACTGTCTTGGGTCAAGCTGCTCTTACTTTGTATAATTATTTTGAGATTCATCCATGTTGTCCTGTATCAATACTTCATTCTTTAATTGAAACAATTGACATACGTTACATTAGTTTCAAGTGTTGTTCAGTGCTACGATTTGATATTTGTGTATCTTGTGAAGTGATCACCATGATGAGGCTAATTAAGTCATCACCACACAGTACAGCTTTTTTTTTCTTGTGATAAGAATGTTTCAGATCTCTCTCTTTGCAACTTTCAAATACGCAATCCAGTATCACTGACTGTAGTCCGGTCACCGTGTGGTATATATAGTACATTTGCATCCCCAGGACTTATGTTTTAATTGGAAGTTTGTACCTTTTGACCCCCTTCACTCATTTCGCCCACCCCCACTCCCGGCAACCACCAGTTTGTTCTCTGTATCTGAGCTTAGTTTTTTTTATACTTTTTTTTTTTAAGATTGATTTTTTAAATTAATTTTAGGTGTACAGTCAACATAATGATTAGACATTTAGACCCCTCACAAAGTGATAAACCCCCCAAGTCTACTACCCCTCTGGCACCATACATAGTTATTATAATACCATTGACTGTTCCCTATGCTGTACTTTACATCCATGAATATGTATATTTTTTAATTAGAGTTGACATTCAATATTATTTTATTAGTTTCGGGTATACAGCTCAGTGGTTAATATACTTCATTTTTTTTATTGCTGGGTTATATTTCACTACATGGATAGATCACGCCCCCTTTTGTGCAGGCTTTGGTAGTTGGTATCTTTTAAGAGGTTCCTATTTTATGTACGTTGTCGAATTTATTGGCATAAAGCTTTTCATAATATTCCCATATTGTCTTTTTACTATCTGTAGTGTCACCTCTGTCATTCCTAATATACGTAACTTGTGTCCTTACAAGATGACCTCCTTTTACCCCGGTAGTATTTTTTGCTCTGAAATCTACTTTTATATTTAAATGGGTTTCTTTTAGGCAGCTTGCTTTCTCTTCAATCTGACAACCTCTGCCTGTTAAATTGAGGTGTTTGCATTTAATTACATTGGTGCTTATATACTTACATTATTACATATATTATCACGTACACTCAGTGTAATTATATCTAATGTGATTAATGTTTTCATTTTTAAATTTGGTAAAATATAAAGTGCACCATCTTAACCATTTTAAGTGGACAGTTCAGTGGTGTCAAGTACATTCCCGTACGGCCATTGCCACCATTAATTTCCAGAACTTGTTCGTCTTCCCAAACTGTATCCATTAAACAATAATAATAACGCCCCATCCCCCCTACCCAGCCTCTGGTCACCTTACTGTGGTTATATTGTACAGTGGGTTTAAATCTACGTCTCACTCTTGGTTTGCTTTTTGTCCCATCTACTTTGTTCCCCTTTTTCTGTCTTCTTTGGGATTGAATATTTCATGCCTTTTAGATCTTTTTTTTGGGTTATCAGATGTAACTGTTTTATTGTAGTGGTTGCTTTGGGTTTTTAGTGTACATCTTCAGCTTAGAGCCTCCCTTCAAGTGACTGTACCAGCGGTGTCGTTTCATTCCTTTCGTTCCCCTGCCCCCGGCCTCTGTGCTCTATCATCATGCCGTTTACTTGCACGTGTCACAAAGCCCAAGTATATCAACAGCTTTTTGTTTAAACACCCAATTATTGTTTAAGGAGATTTCAGTAAGAAATTCTTACACTGCCCGTGTATGTGTCTTCTGTACTCTCCGTTTATCCCTTCTCACCCCTCCCCAACCGCTGATCTTTTTACTGTCTCTCTAGTGTTAGCCTTTTCCAAAATGTCAAGGAGTTGGAATCTTGGTGTGTAGCCTTTTCAGATCGGCTTCTTTCACTTTGTTGTAGAGCGTTGGGTGAGAGTATGTTTAATTTTGTAAGAAACTACCCGACTGTCTTCGCAAGTGGCTCACCAGTTTGCATCCCTACCAGCCTGAGATTCCTGTGGCTCCATGTGCTCAGACTTGTGCTTTTCCTTTCGGTGCTTTGGGTTGTTGCTGGCAAGACATCTGGTGTTACCCTTAGCTTTACTCATCCACACGGACTAGGTTTTCTTTATGTTTCTTTACTTGAAGTTTATATTGAAATTCTTGGATATGTGAGTTTAGAGTTGATCAAATTTCCCATCAAATTTGGGGAAGTCTGGGTCATTATTTCTTAACAGTTTTTTCTGTCCTCCCCTTCAGGGACTCCGATTACTGAGCATTAGGCAGCCTGAAATTGTCCCACCATTGACTGACACTATTTATGCTGGGGTGGGGGGGGTATTTTTTCCTCCATGAGTTTCTTTTAATTAATTAATTTTCTGCAATGTCTAATCTGCCTGTAATCCCATATAGTATATTTTTCATTTCAGATACTGTTTTTGCCTCTAGAAGTTCAATTTGAATTTGCTGTTTTTATACTTGCCATGTTCGATCTTTTCCTTTGGCTTCTTGCTCATACGCAGTGTAGTGAAAATACCTGTTTGTGTCCTTGGCCTGACGTTTCTGACATCTGTGTCATTCCTGGTGGTTTTCTATAGTTTTATCCTAGTGTGGGCTGCTTTTTCCTGTCCATTTGCATGTCCAGTATTTTTTCTATTAGGCCAGACGTTATGAAGTTTACTTGGGTGGATGCTAGATAGTTTTGTATTCCTGTAAATGTCTTTGTACTTGAAGTTACTTCAGTACAGTTGGCTCCTTTTTGGACTTGCGTTTAAGGCTTGTTCGGTGTAAGGTTGGTGGTGCTTATTAGTCCAGGGCCCGTCTTTCCCTCTGTGCCCTGAGAGCCTTCCGAGAACTGTGGCCAGGGCCCCAGGTGGGACAGCTGACGGAGCTGTGGGTCCCGTGACCCTACTCCTCCGGGTGGTTCTCGCCCTGGCCCAGGCAGTCGCCCTCTGTGTGTCCACATGGGAGCCTCTCTCCACGCTCTCTTTCTTGGGCTTTGACACATGAGCTCAACCAGGGGGCAGTCAGAGGCTCACCTTGCTTGCTGCCTGTCCCCCATATCTTGAACACCATTGTTTCATGTGGGAGGAAAATCCAGTCTCTGGAGGCAGAGTCTCTGCTTACGGGGCTTTAACAAGAAAGCTTGACGCGTACACATCTTGGTCGCAGCAGAGAAGGGCTGATGGGCAAAGTGCTGTTTTACGTCTGATACCATGGCTCGCCTCGTACGCAGTGTGTGTGGCCCTCACACAACGCACGCCCGCGTGTCACAGGCCCTTCTTCAGCAGGCGTGTGCTCCTTTGTTGAACATGTCACAGGCTGTGGCTTAACCCTTCTCTAGCCCTTACTTGTCACCCAAAATGTCCTCGTGCGTGTGTGCTTCCAGGCCAACATAGCCGAGGTGGAGGTCTCAATCCCAGCAAAGCTGCACAACTCCCTCATTGGCGCCAAGGGCCGCCTGATCCGCTCCATCATGGAGGAGTGCGGGGGTGTCCACATTCACTTCCCTGTGGAAGGTTCCGGAAGCGACACTGTTGTCATCAGGGGTCCTGCCTCGGATGTAGAGAAGGCCAAGAAACAGCTGCTACACCTGGCAGAGGAGAAGGTAAGCACCACCCGGGAGGGGTCAGCATGTTTGTTCCATGCAGGAAATGGCCTTTTTCTTCCTGGTAGAAAGCTCCAAGTGCCCTTGTGGCAGGCCCGAAAACTTCGAAGACCTTTGTCTCTTTGATTTTTGCCATTACCGAAGGGCCTTTCCTCATCAAATGCCCTCGTATACGATGTAGCAAAAGTATGATGTATATAAAGTAAAATCCACTCTTCTTAGTATGTAGTTGTGACTTTTTACGAACATGTATTTGTGTGATCTCGACTGCAATAAAAATGTTTCGACCAACCCCCCCAATCCCCTAAATTCTTCACTGAATCACCTTTGTCACAGTCCACCTGCAAGTCTGTCTCTGCACTCTGTTGCATCCCAGCAGCTCCACAGGTGGGAATGGCTGGCTCTCTAGGCTATCGGCGAGCCCTTCAGCTTTGTGCTCTGACTGTTCTAGACTCTTGCCTTTCCAAAAGCACTTTGGAACCAGCTTGTCCGTTTCTAGAGGGAGAAAATCCTGCTTAGATTTTGATTGGGATTACCATAGTTTGCTGGGTATAATGCACACCCACGTTTTTGACCCAGACTTCAGGGAGAAAAACTATTTCATTTTAATTTTTTTAATTCAAATTTTTATTTGTTTATATGTAGGTCCTTTTTTTTGGCATTATAAAGGAATTTTAGTATTTAGTTTTTAACATTATGGTACAAGAAATTTTATGAATAAATAATTACAAATCATAAGAACAGATACAAGGTACAAGAAATTTTATGTACTGGTAACAAATTTACGATATTTACGCATCCTAGAAGGCCAAGAACTCCTCGTCGTTGCAAGTTCGTCATAAGTTAAAAACCGATTATTGTATTCCAGGGTATTATTTTGCATACAGATATTGTTACTGATTTCTTTTAGAGATCAGTATTCATCTCTTTTAACTCATAAGCATAAGTAAAAGAATTAAAAACATATAGGTACAGAATTAATACTACCCATGTATAACGCGTATCCTTATTTTTCCCTCACAAATTTGGGCAGAAAAGTATGCATTATACACGGCAAAATACAGTATGTTGAAGCCAAAGATCAAACTGGGGAGAACTGAGATCAGCAGTTTGAATCTGCTACTGTGTGTGCCAGTTTTTAAAGTCTGGCTTCTCATTCACTGCTGTTTTATAGTTTTTAGCATACAGACCTTGTTTATTTTAGTCAATTGATGTCTTTTGTTGTTTAGAGGTGGTACTTTTGTGATTCATTTCAAGTGTAAGTTACTGTAGTATTAGAAACGTATTTGATTTTTGTGTATTGGCCTTGTTTTATGTGTCTGGTCTAAAGCTCACTCTGGTAGTTCCAGTAGCTTTTTTTGAGGGTTCTTGTGAGTTTTACTTTATGGAAAACACATCAACTGTGAGTGGATGGTGCATCTCCTTCTGATTGTACACCATGTGTGTCTCATCTTACCGCGTTGCCTGGGCCTCCAGTGTGCTGAGAGCAGTGGTGAGAGCAGACGGCCTTGCTTTGTGGATGAACTTGGGAGGTACTGAGCCTGTTCACCATGTTAGTGTGCGGTGAGCAGCCAGTCTTTTGCAGATGCTCTTAACAGGGATGGATGCTCCCTTCTGTCCCATGTTTGCTGAGAGTATTTTGGGCGATGGGTGTTGGATCTCGTCAAGGCTTTTTGGTTGGTTTTTTTCATCTGTTGGCATGATCACATGGTTTCTCTTTTTGGTATATATATTAGATTGATTTTTCCTTTTTAATGTTTCACCAGCCTTGCATTTGGGGGTGAGCCCCACTTAGGATGTATTTCCTTTACCGTGTTGCTGGATAGGGCCCGCCTAACTCGTTAGCTTTTTAACAGCGCTGCTGTTCACGAAGGTCTGTCTGAATGGTAGGAGAGTCCCTCGGTGGTGTTCGTGAAATTGGCACTTGAAAGATAACAAAGTCAGTTGTTTACTGATTACATGCTGGCAGACCTCCTTTTCCTGTGTTCCTACTTCCTTGTGGGCTCAGTTCTAGGACCAGAGGAAAGAGAGAGAGTGCACTGTGTGGATCTGAGTCAGCCTGCAAGAGTGTACTCTCCGGGTGACTCTGCCAGAGGAGCTGGCATCTGCCACAAGGTCCCTGTGTCGGGGCCTGTCCTGGGCCCTGCTTTCTTGGTGTCCGATGAGGGCCCTGGTTGGCTCGGGTCTCTCTCAGTTTGAGATTGGGGTGTTGCTGGCTCTGTGTGGGCTCCCCTAGGGTACGAGCAGGGGGAGGACTAGACGGGGTGCACTCTGCTTGTGTGGGGAGCAGTGGGAGTGCCCGTGCTTGGGAGTGGGGCCGGCAGTGCTGTGCAGGTGCTCCCCCGTCCCCATAGCGCATGGCCGCACTCCCCCATTACCTGGCAGGTGGAGGGCCGCTTGCAGAGGTTCAGTCACAGCTGGTACGTGGCAGCACTAGGGCTCTGTGTCCACATGCTCTGAACTGTGCTGGCATCTCTTACCACAGTGGAAGGAAGTACAAGGACAGCCTGTCTGGGTGGCCTGGACATCGTTTGTTTTGGTGAGGTTTAATTTGTCCCATTCAGGGGGACATTGGTGACAGTGTGAGGTTAGCTTCACCGCACACTGTTGTCCCCTAGGCCCGCCTGTTCACCTGCTCCAGGCCCAGGCAGGTGGCATCAGGCCAGCGTATGTGGGTTGGTCTCCACAGCAAACCAAGAGTTTCACCGTTGACATCCGCGCCAAGCCGGAGTACCACAAGTTCCTCATTGGCAAAGGGGGTGGCAAAATCCGCAAGGTGCGTGACACCACGGGCGCCCGCATCATATTCCCGACGGCTGAGGACAAGGATCAGGACCTGATCACCATCGTGGGGAAAGAGGACGCCGTCAGGGAGGCTCAGAGGGAGCTGGAGGCCCTCATCCAGAACCTGGTAGGCGCCTGGGTCCTGGGCCCGTTGTGCGGGGCGGTGGGCGGGGTCTCGATGTCCCTTTTCCTGTTTCCACGCCGCAGGACAACGTGGTTGAAGACTGCATGCTGGTGGACCCCAAGCACCACCGTCATTTCGTTATCCGAAGAGGCCAGGTCTTACGGGAGATCGCAGAAGAGTACGGTGGGGTGATGGTGAGCTTCCCGCGGTCCGGCACGCAGAGCGACAAAGTCACCCTGAAGGGTGCCAAGGATTGTGTGGAGGCGGCCAAGAAGCGCATCCAGGAGATCATTGAGGACCTGGTAGGCGCCGGGGGGCTCGTGGGGCCCTCAGGCCTGCTGCTGGGGAGGCACTGCCTGTCCCCTGCAGGCAGCAGGCCCTCAGCCTGCCTGGCCTCCTTCCTGACGGTGGGCGGGAATGCTGCCTCGGAGCAGTGAGTACTCACTGTACAGTGAGTACAAGGAACCAGCTTCCTTGTCTCTTCCTCTTCTCCAAAGGGAAGCAAGGAGATTGGGGGAGAGGGTCAGAGCAGAGCGACTCCATAGAAAAGTCACGTAAACGCGCTGGTCTTTCTAAACCCGCCTTTAGAGAGCGTTGCCTCCTGAGTGCCCTTGGAGGTACTTTCTGGTAACCAAGCCTGACTCCTTGTTGAGTCAGAGCCACAGCATCCAAATGCTCTGTCATCTGAGACCAGTGGGGCCACCTGCCTGCTGTTTGAGGGCCCCCCGCGTTGTGTATACAGAAATCGGGTGTCGTTACGTTCCGCTTCTGGGTGTCAGCAGCGTCCGGGGCAGTTTTGTACGGACAAGTCACTGATTCGGTCTTCATCTTTTGGGGGAAGCACCTCAGAAAGACGCCTCCCTTTGGCCCTGCCCCATGGCCCTCCTCCCTCTACCCCATGGAACATCGAGCTCCGGATTCAGCTTGGGAAAAGGGGGTGCCTGTGCGCTTGGGAGTGGCTGTGCAGGACTGAAAGGAAGACGGCGTGAACCTGAGGAAGCGTCAGCGGTTAACCTTCGCTTTTCTCTTTGTTCTTCTCACTCTGCCCCTCCCAGGAAGCCCAGGTGACCATCGAGTGCGCCATACCCCAGAAATTCCATCGGTCTGTCATGGGCCCCAAAGGCTCCAGAATCCAGCAGATCACGCGGGACTATAATGTTCAGATTAAATTCCCAGACAGAGAGGAAAACCCAGGTGGGTCCCCGTGGTGTGCTCTGTGCTGGGTGGGAAGCGGAGGTGTGGGAATGGTGCCAACCGGGGGCGAGGTGGGTGCCATGTGTCCTGGTGAAGGGCTTTCCCACTGGCTGCGGTGCTGGAACCCCGTCAGGTGTCCTGGGGGCCGCCAGAGGCTCGGGCTCACCTGCTCTCCTAGCAGCACAGCATCCGTTGCTGCAGGGTCATGAGGTGTCCTGCAGGTGTCCTGGAGGCTCGCAGCTGGTGACAAGGCCCTAGGAGAGCACGTAGGGGAAGCCCCGTGTTCAGTGCTGCCGCTCACGGAGCTTCTGAAAGCAGATGTGACAAGGTTGCGTCCGTCTTGTCCACAGCCCCACTCCTCTATGGGCCATGACCCCCGTGAGGATCTGGCTTTGGTCTCAGACCAAGCTCTGTACGTCCTGATCCTTCTTGCACTGACACAAAGAGCGTGTTCTGCCTTCTGTTGACTCGTCTTAGTTGGCCGTGGGGTCTGGCTGGCAGACCTGCAGCTACCGAGGGCCCGCCGTGGGCTCTGGCCTCTGTGCAGCTGGTCGTGCCCTTGAACAACCCTGTTTCTGCGAAACCAGGCTATTTTGAGTAGAAAACCAGTTAAATCATAACGTCATGTGGTACACACTTGAATATTTTTTTAAATTTTGATGTAATTTCACACTTAAAGAAAAATTGCTCCGAATTGCATGAAGATAAGTCCTGTGTACTCATCCAAACTCACCAGTTTTTACACAAACACACGGTTTTTTCTGAATCGTTTGAGTGTAATATTCAGACCTGTCTGTTATCCATAGTGGTTATTCTAAGAATAAGGAGACTCGCTTATGTCATTTAAGATAACCATAGCATGTTCATCAGAATCTGAAAATTGAGTTATGTGATACTGTTACTGAATTCGTAGTTGACATTCAAATTTGGCCAGTTTTAAAAGCGTCCTGCAGAGCCCGCCTCTTTTCCTAATGTTTTTTTGAGAATTTTTGAGTTTGAGCCAAACTGAAAACATTGTTGGGAAGAAGATCTCAAATGTTCCTTCTTTCCCCGGTTTTAATCCAGGATCGTGACAGCGTTAGGCAGTCATGCCTATGGACTTAGTTCTGTCGTACGGACTCCTGGATTCTCACTCTAGGAATGTGGTTTTGGTGTTCATTTTGCTGTGCACCTGGTCCCCAGTGTGGTCCATGGGAGCCCCACCTGTGTGGCTTCTGTGTCCTATTTCATGTATCTTAATTCTGGGTGCTTGCTTCCTTCCTGGCATGAGAAGCTGGTGCAGCCTTACCTCGTCCCTCCTGAGTCTCTCAAGCACCCTCACCTCCCACCCTGCTCCCAGCGCCTGCTCCCAGCGCCAGGTCTCCTGGGCTGTCAGAATGTCCATTCTTCCCTCCCAAACACAGTGGGCCCCACTTGTGGCTCTTCCCACACACCAGCTCATGTTTCTCACTTTATCCTTTGAGGTAGGTAGTTCCACGTTCAAGGTCAGGGAGCAGGGTGCAGCGCTCACAGCCACACTGGAAAGCAACAGTGCCCTCCTGGTCCAGGCCTGTGCCAACGGCCCCTTCTCTTTCCCCGTAGTTCACAGTGCACAGCCAGCCGTCCAGGAGAACGGCGACGATGCCGGGGAGGGGAGAGAGGGCGACCCTGGCTCTCCAAGGAGGTGTGACATCATCATCATCTCTGGCCGGAAGGAAAAGTGTGAGGCCGCCAAGGAAGCCCTCGAGGTACGTGCGGCCCTGTCCCCTCCCTGGGGCGAGGCGTGGCCTGAATGACGCTGCCCTAGTGGCTGGCAGCAGAGGAGTGGCTCGAGTCAGTCACTTTTGTTCTCACCCCGGAGCACTCGGCCTACAGGCCTGGGGGTCCTGGAGAGAACACAACTGGTGGGTGAATGTGACCTCCAGGCTCAGTGTCCCGCTCTGAAGCGGGGCTGTCTAAATCTACCTCGGACTTAACAAGGCTGAGTCCTTTCGGAGTAAGTACTTGGAGTGCCACTTCCATGGTATGTGTGTCCTAAATGCACGACGACACTGGACAGCATCGTGTTGCCTTGGAGTGGAGGCACAAACGAACCAAGAGGACCACACAGCAAGGGGTTAAATGCAGTCGGGGCTGGGGCGGGGACAGAGCCGTGCCCGTGTCCGGTTGTCCTCGTCTCGGTGACCTGCATGGGCTTGGGCCACAGTCCATTCTTGACCTCAGTGAGGCTGGGAGCCAGGGTGAGCCTCTGCATCGGAGCCCCCTATGTCCCCATGGACCCCACGCCCTGTTTTTCCAGGGTTTCTTTGGTTTTGTTGTTGGCTTGTGCAGGGCCCTGCCACAGAGGCTTGGGGCCAGGGCTTGGAAGTTCGCTCTGCTGGCAGTAACTGAAACACTGGCTTCCGTCCTCTTGCCACGTGTTTCTGTTGAGTTAGTGGCATTCTCAGGTGGAGCAGTGTGGAAGGTTGTGGGCGTGCACTAGTTCCCATAGCGCTCTTTTCCCTGTGTCCCCTGAAGACCTGTTGCTGGGCCCATGGCGTCCCTGCCCGCTGCTCTCAGGCCTGACTCTGACCATCTTCCTCAGGCGCTGGTCCCTGTCACCATTGAGGTGGATGTGCCCTTCGACCTTCACCGGTACATCATCGGGCAGAAGGGGAGCGGGATCCGCAGGATGATGGACGAGTTCGAGGTGACGCGGTCTTGCAGGCCTTTTCCCTGGAGACCGGATGTGGGGCGTGCGCTCTGTCACGGTGCTGCTGGGAGTGGATGGATGCAGCCCCTCGGGGCGCGAGGCCCCGTCCACCCTCCCTTAGCGGAGGCGCCTTCCTCCTGCTCTTTATCTGCAGCAGCTCTCCTTCTGCAGGGGTGGACACTTCCCACCCTCCTTGTCCCGAGCCTGCAGGGGTGTCCCTGGTCAAATGGGACAGACAGGCCACTGCTGATGACTTCCAAGCTCACTCTCGGTGAGGGCCAAATAGACACATTCCCGTCCTGAGGGCTCCCGTCTCCACGTAGGTGAATATCCACGTCCCAGCCCCTGAGCTGCAGTCCGACATCATCGCCATCACAGGCCTCGCTGCAAACTTGGACCGGGCCAAGGCCGGGCTTCTGGAGCGCGTGAGGGAGCTGCAGGCGGAGCAGGAGGACCGGGTGAGTGCCTGGTGGGGCTTCCGAGAGGTCCGGCAGCCGGCTCTGGCGCCACCAGGTAACCGGTGGCTGGAGGTGGACCGGGTCCCCTGACCAGGCAGTCAGCGTGGAGATCCTGCTGAGGGGCGGCCCTTCGGCGGCGGTTAGGAGCAGGGATAAAGCTAGCGGCTTCTTCAAAGGGAATCCTGGAGACGTGGAGCCCTCAGCCCTACAGGGAAGGTGAGCTGTTACCCAGAGAGACCACCACGCATGTGCTGTGCGGTCTAGAGGACATGGCAGGGCCCCATGGACTTCCTGCCTCCACGGCCTCCCTGTGGAGTGGGTGAGAGCCCGTGTCGCCTGTCGGTAGAGTTGGCTTTTGAAGGCCCGAGTGATGGTGGCAAGGCAGGTGTCCTGGGATTTGAAGCACCTTGTGGACTATGGGGCTTGGCCGGTGATGGCACCCAGCTCATAGGCCCCGCCAGTCTGAGTGTGTTCCGTCGGCTTCCAAGTCTGTCCTCTGTCCTGGCCACAGACGCCTTGGGCTGTGTCTGTCCCATAGCACTTCTGTTTGTCTTTTATTTTTAGCCTGCTTCTGCACCCCAAGCCTTCCAGGCCCAGAGCGTTTTTTAGGCTTCCTCCTCAGAGCTGTTTCCCGGGTTAGGAGAGTGGAGCCGCGCCGTCACGGCGAGCAGGCAGCTAGGCCAGTTACACCTGGTCTTGCAGGTCCTCCGAAAGGCCTGCAGACTTGGCTGTGGAGTGGGCAAAGCCTCTGGGTCTCATTAGCAGCGGTAATGGAACGTGGCACAGAGGCTAACTGCCGGGCCATGTCTTGTTTGTGTTGCCGAGGTAACAGTGGGTGCCTTCCAGGTCCAAGTTGGAGTTGGGCCTGTGGGTGCATGTGATGTTGAAGGTCAAGACTGAAATATTGGACACTTTGCCTCATTCTCGTTGTTTCCTCTGTAGGCTTTAAGGAGTTTTAAGCTGAGCGTCACCGTTGACCCCAAATACCACCCCAAAATTATTGGGAGGAAGGGGGCGGTGATTACCCAGATCCGCTTGGAGCATGACGTCAACATCCAGTTCCCTGATAAGGATGATGGGAACCAGGTAAGGAAGACCACGCGGGCAGACACCCCATTGACGCACTCTGGGGACCTTTGTCCTGACCTGGGGACAGTGGCCAGGCAAACTTATGCCAGACGGGTGGTGGAGAGGGCAGGATTCAGCGAGGCTTCACGAGGCAGGGTTTGGCTCAGGCTTTGGGCCCCATCTTGGCCCGTGCCGGCTGGGTGAGGTTACTCTGACATGGTTGTGTCGCTGTGTGGACTGGGGGCGCTTTTCCTGTGCCCACCTGGTCACCTGTGCAGCAGGATGTGCCCTCGTGGCTCCCGGCAGCCAGCTGGGCCCTTCTCACACAGTTGTCCTCACGGTGGAGCCCCGCAAATGTGCCCCCTCCACCTGCTCTCTGCGCCGCATGTCAGTCTCCTCACAGTGGAGGCCAGGGCCCCCCACCGAGCTGGGTAGGGAGGTCCCCCGCCAGGCCGGTCCCTGTCAGCCGCTGCTCTCAGGAGCCTGGTGCCCTTGTCTGCGCACCACCCGCCCGTCATACAGCCCTGCTGTCTGTCTAACCTCTTGGGCCTTCTGTGCCTTGGCCCCACCTCTGGGAGGTGGGCCGCCCCCGAGCACGGCTTTGCAGCACAGCACCTAGAAATGCTCCACAAGAACCGCGCCTCGTGCCATCACACCTGACAAGGCCTCTGCAGACGGGCGCACCGTGCCTTCCCAAGCCTGCGTCACTGTTGTGGGGGCCTTGTGGGGGCTGCCTGCCGCCTGCTCACCCCAGCCTTGCATATCCTGGGTCTTTCAGGAAACAAGCGTCCTTACTGTTCCCTGGTCCTGAGCCCTCCCCAAGGGCTGTCTTCACAGTGCCGCCTCCTGTTTAGCTGTTTCTGGAGGATATTTCTGTACCGCAGACTTAATCACCTTGAGAACTTAGCTCTCTTAAATCCCTCACTTTCACTGTTGTGTACTTCCTTCAATTTTCCCATACAGTTACTAGTTTTTTAGTCATTCTTTGTTTAGACTATTAATACCTGTGAGAAGCATGCTTCGTTTGCAATCCGTCCTGTGCCCGCCATGGCCTTTAGCGGTGCCTTACCTGCCGATGGGGGAGTTCTAGGCCAGGGCAACGTCGGGCCGCCTCCGGCTTCTGCATTTGCTTTACCCGGACAGGAGGCGCTTGGTGGTGCCACTCTGAGTCCCCTGGGTTTTCTCTTGCTTCTTCCTGGGGTGGGTCTCTTTAAGTGCCTGCTCTTCTCTTTTATTCCAGGTATTTATTCTTACTCTCTCATCCTTTTACATTGTCTTCTGTTCGTTTTTTGAGGGTGTAATATTTTCTCAGGTCCTGAAGAATGTGGTTTAAGGTTATTTCGTTTTCAAGTTTCCTTTTTTGTGCCTTGAAGAATCCATTTGTTCTGTTCACTCTTTACATCCGGGGCCCTCTCCTGTACCTTTGTATGATTGGAGGGAGGCCCTGGGCCCGGGCGCACTGTAGGTGTGGCGTGCCGGCCACGGCATCTGGACCTTCTAGGTCATTGGGTCTCCAGACGAGGGGCCTGAGGGGACCTTCCCTGACGCGGACCCCTCACTTGCCAGTCAGTGTCTTACCGTCATCTTTGTGGGTAGGTGCTCTCTCTCCCTGTGTGTGACTGCCTTTTTGGCGGGTCTTGGGAGGGGTCAGGGCTCAATGGGCATCGTTAACCTGTTGTGTTCAGTTGGACTCCTGGTATTTCTTTCTCTACTGAGTGGATCCGTTTGCCCCTGAAGGTGAGGCCTGCCTCACTTCGCCCTGCATCCAGCGCCTCGAGCCCCTGTGCACGCCTTCTAGTCAGGAGTCCCAAAGGCATTTCCTTTGTGACTGGATTCTCCTGTCTCAGCCCCAGGACCAAATCACCATCACAGGGTATGAAAAGAACACCGAAGCTGCCCGGGATGCTATACTGAAAATTGTGGGTGAGCTCGAGCAGATGGTTTCTGAGGATGTTGCGCTAGACCACCGTGTTCATGCCCGGATCATTGGCGCCCGTGGCAAAGCCATTCGCAAGATCATGGATGAGTTCAAGGTGAGTGTCCAGCCCCACCGTGAAGGGCGTGCTGGCCGCAGCGCGAATAGTACCTGCTTCCTGCCCTGTTGGGTTGCTGCTTTCCACGTGGGCCAGTGAGGGGTGGGAAGTGGGGACCACTTGGGCCTCCAGTCTTCTGCCTCAGCTGCTAAGCACGCACTGACCCACTGGGCTCTGGAAGCATCAATGTCCGAGGCTCAGGTGCTCGTTCTGAGGCAGTGAGGCCGAGGAGGGTCACAGCTGTGTGTGTGTGTGGATGCCATTGGCAGTGCCCTGCGCAAGTCCCCAGTGGGCTCCACACCTCAAAGGGGCTATCCCCTTTGCCTTCTGTAAACAAGGAGCTCCCGCGGGCACTGGGCTGCGTGTCATGATAACGAGGAAACAGCCATGAGCCCAGATCTGTACATTTTCATTAACTCAAGGGGAGAAAACGAGAAGTGCACTGTTCCAGCCACACAGCATGGTGGCCAGTTAGTCCAAAGCTGGCGGATGGGTGCTCAGCCAGCTGAGGTGCTGTGTGTGCTCCTTCCAGGTAGACATTCGCTTCCCGCAGAGCGGGGCCCCAGACCCCAACTGCGTCACCGTGACAGGGCTCCCAGAGAACGTGGAGGAGGCCATCGACCACATCCTGAACCTAGAGGAAGAATATGTGAGTCCTGGGGTCACGGCAAGGTGGGCGCGGGCGAGCCCCAGACGTGCCTGGTAGGCCCGCGGGGCACTGCGGCCTGACACCCCCTGTGCCCGCAGCTGGCCGACGTTGTGGACAGTGAGGTGCTGCAGGTGTACATGAAGCCCCCTGCCCACGAGGAGTCCAGGGCGCCGTCCAAGGGCTTCGTGGTGCGGGACGCTCCCTGGACTGCCAGCAGCAGTGAGAAGGTGAGGCTTGTCCGGGGTGCCCCCGTGCCCGTGAGGTGGGGTGCCTGCCACACCAGCCTCGCCTGGACGGGCCCAGTGGCTGAGGGTCGGGGTCATTTTGGAGCTGCTTGAGTGCAACCCCCTTACTGAAGCGGTGCCCTTTCTGTCCCTCCAGGCTCCTGATATGAGCAGCTCTGAGGAATTTCCCAGCTTTGGGGCTCAGGTGGCCCCGAAGACCCTCCCTTGGGGCCCCAAACGATAATGATCAGAAAACAGAAACTTCTGCAGCCTGCTGACCCAAACCCCGCCACACAATGGTTTGTCTCAATCTGACCCAGCGGCTGAACCCTCCATACATTGTTGACGCTCCCCCTCCCTGAGGTCTCGCAGTGAAGCCAGGCCACCCAGCGTCGTGTGTGGCCGGTTCCTGGGCCTGGCCAGCTCTGGGCATGAGCTCAGGACCCGACACCTGCACTCTGGGACAGCCCTCCTGCTGTGAACACTAACATGTCCTCGACGTGGCGCCATCAGCGTCTGGTCCACCCAGCATGTCAGTCAGGCTCTGGCCTCAGAGAGCTCCACGGCTGTGGCTGAGTCTACTTCCTGTGTCATGACCTCAGGAAATAAATTCCTTGACTTTATAAAAGCCAAAATGTTTGCCCTCTTCCTTTCCCTCCTTCCAGTAGTCCAGACCACGGGGGAGGGAGGCGCAGTGTGCACGCCAGGGGCGCCCGACCCTCAGTGGAGCTGGGGGGAGGGAGCAGAAGGGTGACGTGGGTTCCAAGTGTGTCTGCCCTGCACTACAGGAGCGAGACCTGAAGGTGGGGCTGCAGGTCCACCATCTGGGTGCACGGTGGCCTGGTGGGTGGCCTGGTGGGCCCTGAGGGACGCCACTTCCCCTCCACCAGGGCCCTGCTGGGTAACCGCCGCCTGGTTCCACCCTGTCTGGTTCCACCGTGTCGGGCTGCCTCAGGCCCACCCCTCCCTGATGCCTGTTCGCGTTCCTTCCTTCTACCTCAGCCAGTGTGGTGGTGACCTCACGCTCAGGGTCGTGCCACCCTCGGCGCCCGGCCTCTCGATCTGACGTTTCCTGTGGTCATGTGTTCGCTGCTCCCTCCCTCCTCACTCCCTCCTTCCCTCCCCCACAGGTGGTCAGTGGCCAGTGGGCCCGTCCCGAGTGGGGAGTGCACACGTCACTGCCCTCAGTGGGCTGTCTTCTTGACACATGCTCGGGGGCTGTGCAGACCCCTGGGAGCTGGCCTCCAGGGGCAGGCTTCGCGGTCCTAGACGGGGGAGAGGCTGTCATTCAGCCTGGACTAGAGGACCGGGTGCTGCTGAGGGCATCTGCTTTTCTCAGGTGTGGTAGGTAATTCCGGGCGAGACAAGGTGTCCCCGTCCCCGGGCAGCACAGGGCCCCTCCGTGTGGTGCTGTGAGAACGACAGACGGCCTGTTTCTAGGAGGTCTGGTCTCCCTGTCCCCACCTGTGTGCCCGTGAAGGTGATGAGCCATCCCAGACAGATTCTGGAGTTCCTAGAGAAGCCCTTCCCCAGTGGTGCTCAGTATTCCTTTGCCATCCCCACCCCAGAGTTTTTCACTCGGTTTAATAACTCAGTTTGGCAACCTTGAGGCCGAAATTCCTGACTAGACCAAGAACTGGTTAACCCAAGTGTAATATCAGTGGCCTCCGAGCTCCCGTTAACCTGAGCAGCCCTACATGTGCCCCTCTATAGGAACGATAAATGGGGATAGGAAAGAACATTTGCTTCACCAAATAGGCTGCGGGACCCCAAATTACATAGGTCGTCAATGGAGACCCGGAGCGAGAAGGCAAGGCACTGTCTGCCTTTCTCCAGGAAACTGCTGCCACCTGGGAAGCCTCAAAGGCAACATGCTGGGCCCCCCTTCGGCTCCCCCTTCTCAGCAGGAGTCTGGGAGCTTCTCCTGGTGACCACCGAGCTCCACCCACATCGCCCTGTGGGCCCTCAGGTATCTGCCTTTGTCTTGTCTACCACCTCTGGCCCCACCCTCCCCCGAAGGTAAACTATTCTCACAGCTGCAGTTTGCACAGCAGTGTTTGTCGCTAAATGTTGTCCATGCAGCTTCCCTTTCCTGAGCTGTTCAGGTGGTGGTAGTAACCTGCCCAGGCCCCTCAGTCCCTGCTGGGAAGCCCACAGGGGGCTGGGAGCCTGCGTGTGTTCCCTCCTGTTGACTTTCCTCCCTATCACGGGTGTCCAGTTACCACCCATCCTTTGGCCTTAATTTTGGAATTTGGAGAGTATGTGCAAACATGTATAAAGGCTCATGAATGTGGACGACACTGGAATTTTACAAATTCTAAAATAAAACCCAAAACCAGATGCGTTGTGCTGGGGCTCATTTTATCACTCCACATATGTGTGTCCCTGGTCCTGGGAAATGGGGGGTGTTTTCACGCTGCCAGCGAGGGGTCCCTGGACATCTGTAGATGGTGGTGGGCTTCGGCGTGGTTCTCCCAGCTGGCATGTGGTTCTCAACCCCATTTTAACAGCCTGCCATGCAGGAGCTGTGGTGCGGTGTGAGGCCAGCAGTGGTCACAGCTGGCTGGCTACCTGGCCCAGACTGCCGTCACCATTGGGTGACGGCATCCTTGCTGTCAAGCAGCGCCCTGCCACGTCCTTGCTCAGGAGTCTGCCTGAATTCCCTCTCGCAGACCTGGGTGGCATTCCTGGGGAAGTCTCCCAGCACCGAGCAAGTGCTGAGCTACGATGGGGAGGGGTCACCCTCATGTCAGAAAAACCTGGAAGAGGCCAGTGGGGTGAGGGAGGCGGCAGCAGGCAGCAGGGGCCGGTGGTGGCGTCTTCCTTCAGGGAGCACTGCACCGCGGCCAGCATGGCAGTGACACCGGCACCGGTCAAGCTCAGGGTCACACTGGGCTCCACAGCCAGTTCCATCCTGGCTTTCGAGGCCGAGGTGGTGGCTGCCCTGGGTGGGAGGAGGGTTGTGTGGGGAGGGGCCCGCGCCCCACCCTGGGTCCTGGTAGTCAGGGCCCTGTCTTCATTGACATGCTGACTGCAGTAGTATGTTCACGAAAGCCGAACACGTGACCAGCATTTTCTTAAGTTTCAGTAAATTTACTGTAAAATGACAGAGTTTGAGACAGAACAGGCACAAAGCCTGAGAAGTCCCGGAAGCACAGTGTATTTCCAGACTTCTGTTCCAGCATGATTTATGACGGGAGGAAGAGGAGCGCCCAGCTCACGGGGGAGCAGCAAGGGACCAACCACACACAGCAGTTGACAGAAGGTCAACATGGGAAGAGCTTCGCGAAGCCAGCGGACGGGGTCCAATGCAGGTCCTACTGAGCTACCAGCTTTGGAAACAATCACATGTAACACTCAGGTCACTGATGTTACAGGACGTCCTTCCCTCCAAGTGTTTGCTCAAAGAATGAAATGCAGTCTTCCAGTCCTTCCCCACCGGCTGCTCGGTAGGCCGTGCTGGCCCAGCCTCGACGCATAGCCTGGGAGGGGCTTTGGCCTGACTGCCCAGGAAGGTGACTGTTCACTCACGCTGTTGAGTGGCCAGGAGGGAAGGGGGGCCCAGTTCAAGAAATAGGAAGATGGAACCAGGAGGCCTTGGCGGACAATGGGGAATGGAGGGCTGGGTGGGGCGGTGAACTCCCTCCACAGCTGGGACCCGGAACACGGTGCAGAGCTGACAGTGGGGCTGTGCTGGGCAGGCGCGACCCTGCGTGGACAGGACAGGAAGAGGCAGGAGTGGGTCTGCAGAGGGGACACCACCATTCAAAGGTCAGCAGATGCAAAGAACACCAGAGACAGAACAGAGGACCCCAAAGTCCACTGGCTTGATGGGCAGATGAGTCACGTCTGAGGGCTTAGGGGTCAGTGGGAGTGTGAACAGGGAGAGGTCAGGGGCAATGGAGTGGAGGGTGTAGGCCTGGAAGGGCCAGGGCTCTGTGAAGAGGTGAAGAGCTGGGAGGAAAGGGGACAGTGTGCCTAGGGATTGGGGAGTGGGGGGTGTGACAGCAGCCAGCGTCTCAGATGGGGGCCATGCTGCCCCAGGGGGAGTGAGACGATGCTGGCTCATCGGCTGGCTGGGTGGGAGATGGTGAGGGCAGCTCCCCGACAAGCTGCCAGGTGCCCCAGGGTTCCCCTGGGTACGGTATGCCCTGTCCAGGTGCCACTGCCATAGCAGGCTGGCTTTGGATTCTCCAAAGGGGTGGCCAGTGGGGGCTATAACCAGGACCTGGGAGGCAGGGCGCATGAGCAGAGGCCCAAGGCGGCCAAGAGCAGAGGGGTACGGCATCCAAGCCCTCAGCTGCCAAATCTCGGGGTGACCATTGTGACCTCAGAGGGAAGGGACTAGGGACCTGAGAGGGAGGCTTGGCTGGCTTCTGGCAGCCTAGGCTTGTGGGCCCAGATTCGTCTCCGAGGCTGGGGGCCGGCCGTCCTTCACTTCACTTGTTCCAAGGAGAGCCTGTCTCCAGGAAGGGGTGGCAGAGGGGAACAGTGTGATTAGACTGACTTTTCACACTGTCACCACTGCAACAGAGCACCAGGCTGGGGGCCACCCCCCACGGGTGTGGGAGAATGAAGTGTGCGGGCTGGGGGAGGGGCTCACCTCGTTCTCGGCCAGTGCCTGCTTGGCTAGGTAGTACTCCCTCTTCACCTTGACTTCCACGGACTCGGGGATGTCAGGTACCAGGAGGTCAAGGACGTGACTGATGGAGAACACCACGTGCTGGGGGGCAGGGGACGGTATAGGGCCAGGTGTGGGCACCTGCTCCCAGCTTCCCTGGGACACTGCAGAGCCCAGTGATGGTGGCCAGGCAGGGATTAACTCCATTTCCCAAACAGGGAAACGAAGATGCAGAGAAGAAATGACTCAACCAAGGTGACAGAGCAGAAGTGCTGGGACCCTGCTTCCTGGGTCTCACAGAGCCCCCAAGCCAAATGTGAGATTAGGCAAAGCAGGGAGGCCGAGAGTGCCAGTGGGGGAGGCCAGCAGAGGAAGTGGGAGGTGCCTGAGCTACCTCAAACACGATGACAAAAGCCAGGCGGATGGCCAGAAGATGCCAGTAGGTCCAGGAGTAACGCCCATCGTCTTCCCTGAAGGCCCGATACCTGCAGGAGGCATGGCACTCAGTGTGGGGAGCCCTGCAGGTGCCTTTCTCAGCTTCACCTTCCCCTCCCTGATCCTGTATTTCTGGGCCTGGCTTTGAGGGGGCCTGAAGCAGAAACTCCCAAGCAGTGTGTTCTGACAGTACCTTTAGCTTTAACTGCTGTGGTCCCAAAGGATGGATGAGCTGGAGTGTCCCATTTTCCTACCAGACTAAAGTGGGCCCCACAGTGGGAAATGCCTTATTATCTAGATGTGGCAAGTCTGTGCTTCTACAGGTGATGTCAACCTACTCACACCATGCAGTCTGCTCAGAGACTCCGCCTGCCCAGCACTTAGCTCCCTTCCTCTAATAAGCACAACATTCAGCTTTGCTTTCTATTTCAGATTGAGCGATCATCTTGTCATCCTTTGACAGCTTCCTATATTTCTGTCTTGTGGTAAGATGTGGCATCCCATATTGTAACAAACTTAGATGTTGTACTCCATGGAAAGCATCACTAGGGCCAAGTTGTAGGAAAACAACAACAAAAAAATCTTGAAAGTTAAAAATATAATCATTGAAAAAAATTCCTCAATGAATGGGATAAACTTTATGTGGCTACACTAGACACAACAGAAGATGGGAACTAGAAGACAATTATGATGAAATCACCCTGAACGCAATAGAGAGAGCCCACAGATTTAAAAATATAAAAATGCGCTCAAGAGACATGAAAGAGAAATGGAGAAGTTCCAACATATTGGGAGTTCCAGAAGATGAGAATGGAAACAAGAGTGGAGACATGTTATTTGAAGGAATAAAATGGAGATGTTTCCAGGACTGACTAAAGAAAGATACCACTCTTTAGATCAATAACACATTTTGAATCTCAATGGGAAATTTTAAATAAACCCTACCATGACAGATACCTGTTAGTGACACAAGTTAAAGAAAATGAGAGAAAATCTGAAATGCTATGCATGCTTCCAACAACAAAATCCAAGTCACTATATAATAATATTTCCAAAGACCTGATAGAAAATAACTCTAAACCTGGAATTTTATACCTGCTATTTGAAGGACAGAGAGATATTTTAAGATATATAAAAACCAACATACATAAGTTTACCAAATACACACCATTCCTGAATGAGCTGTTAAAGGATATTCTTCCGCAAGAAGAAAAATGAATTCAGAGAGAAGGCAATGAACATGAAACTACTGTAGCCACAGAAGTTAATAAAACACACCAAATAGATGTGCTTAACAAATGACTAAAAATGTTTTTGTGTTTTTTAATAGTGAAATTAAAACTCTGTATAACAATAAGATGGAATGATGGGTGATCAATAGGTAGTAAAGTACATGAATCCCAGTCGTGCTCAAGCAGAGGAGACAACAATGAATTCCTTCAGGTTTCATTACAAAAATATTTAGTTAAGAATGTACACTAAAAATGTAAGTGTAGCCCCTAAATAATAAAAATATACAGCATCAGTTCCAAATGAACATAAAGACAAAAAAACATTTTTACTCATCCACCAGAATGAGAAAAACAAACGAATCAAACGGAAGGTAGGGGCAGAAGAGAAATCGAATGGAAAAAGTATCCACTAAGAAGAGATCACAATTATGAACTTATATGCAACTAAGAACCTGAAAATACATAAAGCAAAACCTAACAGAACTACATGAAGAAACTGATAACCCTACATTCCTGGGAAGATTTTAACTCACCGCTATCAGAATCTAATAGAATAAGCAGGAGAAAAGGAAAAAAGGAAAGAGGAAAAGCCTGACTAATAGGTATATGTAGAATCTTGCTCCAAAATTAGCAGGAAAAAAAAATGATTTTCAAGTTCACCTGAAACACGCAAAATCCACTGTGACCAGATCATAAAGGAAGTCTTAGCATATGTGAGAGATGTCCATCATATCAACTCTCAGGTTCTCTGACCTCCAAGTAATTAACAGAATCAATGATCTTTTTAAGTAGCAAAAAGAATTTGCAACAACATAGATGGATCTAGAAGGTATTAACATGCTGAGTGAAATAAGTCAGAGAAAGATAAATACTACATGATTTCACTTATATCTAAAATCTAAAAAGCAAATGAGCAAACAAAATGGAAACAGACTCATAGGTACAGAGAACAAACTGATGGTTGCCAGAGGAGAGATGGGTGGGAAGACGGGCAAAAGAAATGAAGGGGGAGTAAGAGGTACAAAATTCCAGTTATAAAATTAGTCCTGGGATGTAAAGTCCAGCCTAGGGAATATGGTCAATATTGTAATAGCTTTGCATGGTGACACGTGGTAACTAGACTTACAGTGTATAAAAATATTGAATCACTATGTTGTACACCTGAAACTAACAATAGTCAACTATTGTTATGAATTAAAGTATGTCAACTATAATTCAATAAAAGCGAGCAACTCCATGTGTTTGGGAACTTACTCTCCTAAATAATTCATGGCTAAATAGGGAAATCACAATTGAAGTTATGAAGTATTTAGAAGTGAAGGATAGTAGATGTATTATCAACACTAATGGAAGGAGACTTTTAAGGGGTATATTCAAGTAGAGTTTTAGACATGAATTTGTTTATTAAAACCCAAGAAAAACTAGAACAGAACGAGTTAAGGTTTCAACTCCAAAAGTTTGATTTTTAAGAGTAAAGACCCAAACTATATCTGGAATGGAAATGGGGCCATAACTACAAAAACATGTGAGCTTACAATCATAAAAGAATATTATGAATAAATTTGTGTCAACACATTTTAAAGCTTACCTGAAACAGATTTCTGTACACAAAAAATTTGCTATAATTGACTCAAGACGAAATAGAAAAGGTGGAACTAACCAGAAGGTGCCCCTTGAACAACATGGTTTCAAAAACTCAAAAATCCCTGTATGAGCGGGACTCGCGTTGTTCAAGGGTCACCGGCAGTTCGGAGTCCGCTTGTGCGGAGGCCGGACTTCAGTTATGTGGGCGGCGCCCTAACCCCGCGTAGTTGCAGGAAAGGAGGGGGAGTGGTGGTCACACTGCGCGCCCCTGGGCTCTCCTGAGTCCTGCAGCCGTGCGCGCGCGCGTGTACGTGGGAGGGGGGTGTTGACCTGCAGGCTCCCAGGCCGGAAACGCAGGGCACGGCGCCCACAAGCTCCCGGGTCCGCGCCCCTCACCTGCACGTGCGGTTGTGCTCCGCTGCGAAGGTGGGCGGGGCGCGCGCCAGCGTGAAATTGACGAAGCCGCGCAGGTCGCCGGCGCGGGTCCACCGGTAGTAGGCGCGCGGCAGGAAGTCCGACGAGAAGGCCAGCAGGAAGGCCTGGGCGCCGAGCGGTCAGCGGGGTGGTCAGCGGGGTGGTCAGCGGGGCCGCGCGCCCGCCCCCGCCCCCGCCCCCGCCCCCGCGCCCCCCACCGGCTCCCTCCGCGCTCACGTTGCTGATGACGGCCAGGTGCGTGATGCCCGCCAGGATGGGGAACCAGATGCCGACGTCCTGCGCACGCTGAGCCACCGGGCGCCGGCGCTCGCACACGAACTTGCGCGCGTCCAGGCGGATTTCCACCCAGTTGTTGAGCAGCGCGAAGAGCGGCGCCAGCGGGCAGGCGGCCACGAAGATGGTGACGAAACCGAACTGCAGCACTGCGGATGCGGGGGTCACCGCTGGACCCGGCGCCACCGTGCCCCTGCCCGCCTTGAACCCTTCACTGCGCGCCGCAGGGAGACCCTGGGACACCCCCTTCCCGGCCACTTGTTGCTCCTCCTGCTCTTGCGCGTCCTGAAGTCCCAGCCCCAGGGCCCCCTCCCCCAGGAAGCCGCCCTGACTGCGCACACAGAGCTGCGTGCGTGTCATGGGCCTCCCCAGGCACCCAGAGGTCAGGGGTTATAACTCTCCGTTCCAGGGCTCGGCCCACCCTGTAGACTCATTGCTGGAGGGGGAGCAGAAACCTGCCTCTGATTTTAGGGTTGGCGACCCCATTCACCCCTCGGGGGCGCTCTGCAATGACTCCTTGAAAGGTTTCCTGGGTCTTCCTAAAATTACTAAGGAGAGCATCAGGTCCCATTGCTTTTGCCCAGTGGAGTAGGACACACAGAGTCAACCCCACTCACACTCTATCACGAAAAAGCATGTGAACCTTATCCACGGACCAATACCACTACTGTCACCCCTTTTGCTGGAAGAACTCAGAGTGACATGTTTGGCTCAGATATAGCACTTAACATTACAAGAGCTCCATGATCTCAGAGGAAGACCCTGAGCCGCAGGGACCCACACCTATGTTAGATACTGATGCTGGCCTCAAAAGGCACGCCACCCCATGCCAGGCACGAGCCACCACCTGGCATTGAGAAAATTTCTGGAGAGTCGACTCCCAGATGGGCCCCCAGTGGTCAGGACACCTGAGGCTGGTGGCCTCCCAGGTGCAGCCTCACTCTCCAGGGCCATTGTCACCAAGCCTGCACCTGCTCTCCTGAGCACCAGGCTTCTTTCCTCGCGGATGCTTTCCGGGGAGGGGGGCGATTATGGCCACTCAAGGAGGGCCCCAGCGACTGCCCCAGGCCCTCTCCCCAGCCCCAGGCCCAGGATGCTGGCCCTTCCCATCCTCAGCCAACCTTTCCCGGTGCTCCCCACTCTGCCCCTCGTTTCTTCCAGGATCCTTTGCAGGCCTGCCTCCACCAGGGCCCCTCTGAACCCACCAGACCCCCACATCACGTTTCAAGGGAGATGTGGACAGGAATGCTGACGCTGGAGGCGCCGAGTGGCACCTACCCATTTCGAGGTACTCATCAAACAGGCCCTCACATGGCAGGAGCTCATAGTCTGCTTCCCAGGGTGCCTGGCCAGCCGCTGTCGAAGCCCCCACCTTCCTCTTAGAGCGAAGCCGGAACTTCTGCCACCAGCCCTTCAGCTTCCTAGAGATGGGACACCCAGGGAAATGGCTCTTGCTCTTCCAAGCTGGGTTGCTCTACACTTAAAGGGCAGGAGAGGGTCTGGGGCCCTCGGTAGGCACAGCAGGGTGACACCTCGCAGAACACTGTCCTGGGGGCAGCCCCTCCCCCAGCTCCCCTGCAGCACCCTCAGGAAAGCCTGCACTGCTCCTGGAAGCTTGGGGGAGCATGGATTTTCCCCAGGGAATTGCAAAGAGGTGCCAAGAGCTGTGTCGAAGTTGGGAGGGAGCAGATAAGGACTGTGTGCATCGGGAGCGCGTGGCTTTGTCATACATTGGGTACATTTGTGCATGGCTTTGTCCTGCATGAAGGCATGTGTGTGTGGCTTTGTCACACATGAGGCTTCTGTGCGTGTGCTTTGTCATACATAGGTACATGTGCTTGTGACTATCATACGTGGGGGCACATGTACATGTGACTACATAGGGTATGTATGCATGACTCATGCATGGGGCACGAGTGTGTGGCGTTGTCATGTGAGGCATGTGTGCGCATGGCTTTGCTGTCACTTATCCAGCCCCCGCCCTTGTGATCTTGAATTCAGCTTCATAGCACTGACTGCCCTGAGATGCAGGGCTGCACCCAGAAGGGATGTGCGTTGGCTGAGGTCCCACAGCTACAGTTCATGGGACCCCATGGGAGTCTATGCTGTCTGAGGGAGGTCAGATGTGCAGGGGGGAGGTGGGAAGGTGTCCAGGTTGGGTCCAGCCTCAGGCAGTCCATTGCCAGGGCTCTCGCCTGGGAAGGGGGCCCAGTAGCCTGGATGGGGGCCACTGCAGGTAGCACTGGGGAGATGGGTCCCCAGTGGTCAGGGACCCTGAGGCCTGGGGCCTCCCCTGGCTCCTCTCTCTGTGCTGCCTTGGAGGCTGGAAGAGCTGCAGATACAGACAGGAAGGGCTGACGTGGGCAGAGCCCTGGAACCCAGGCTTCCTGCTCCCACCAAAGGTGGCCCATGCAGCAACGGGTGTGGTGTCACAGAGCCCATGGGGCAGATGGCCCAGGGCTGACCCTCCCCTCTCTGCAGATGAGGCGTCCAGGTCTAGGAGGGCCCTTCTGCAGGCTGGGGCTGGGCTGGGGGCTGCAGGCCCACACACTGCCAGTTCCACGGTCCCTGGACTCTGCCCGGGGCAGGGTGGGGGTGACTCACGGGACGAGGATCTCCTGCACATTGTTGATGACCTGCTTGCCCACCATGATGACCAGTAGCTCCTGAGCCAGCTCGATGAGGCAGCCTCCGGCAGCACACTACAGCAGCAGGGCTCGAGGTCAGCTCAGGGAGGGACCAGCCTCAGGTCCACCCATCCTTCTCTGTGCCTCAAAGGTGACCCCGCCATGCCCTCACCTGCCTTTCAGACATGCCCTGGGCACCTTGCGGACTGCACAGACCCTCCCCCCAGGCCCAAGCTCCTCATATCGCCCCCTGTCCCCCGGACCAACTGGTGGAGTGTGCGTGGGAACGACCGGGGGCAATGCTGTTTTCCTTTGGGGACCCACATGGCGTGACATGGGGATGACTTTAGCCTGTGGCTCCAGGCAGCGTCCCAGGAATCACTGACCCATTCAAGCCAGTGAGAGGTGGACCCAGGGCTCTCGGGGAGCTCCTGGGACAGCGTATGTTGCATGGGGGTGTCACCCTGTGCTGTTGGGGTGTCAGCCCCCAGGTGGTTGGGGAACCTGCCTAACAGCAGTGTAGCATTGTTTGAACACCTGATGCAAACCCCCCCTGGCCTTTTCCGCACAAACGCCCTTTCTTGCTGTAGCCGGTTTGAGTTGGGATCTTTTCTCGCTGATGACTGAAAGCCACCTGGCTGATACAGCGTCCCTGAGTTGGGATCCCAGTTGCTTCTCCTTGAGAAGCCCCTCCCCTGACAGGTGAAAGTGGACGGAGTGTCTTGGGGGCAGCCACAGTCACAAACCTGATGTGAGAAGGAGGGAGGCCTCCTTGTCAGAGAGGAGGGTCTTTGGGGTGAGGCCACCTGGGGACTGTCCCAGGCCCACCCAGCAGTGCCACCTGTGCCCTTGGCTTCAGAACATGTGAGGCTCTCAGCCAATGAGGAGCCAGATGCACGGGGACAATTTTGAGGGGTTTCCACAGTGTCTCTGACAGTCAGGACAGGGCCAAGGCCAGGTGCCCACAGCGGTGACCCTACATTCCATTACCTGCAGGCGTGGGGCACTAAGCCCCGTGAGAGTCGCCAGCCTATGTCCCCAGCTGAGATCTGGGCAGTGACAGTGGCTCAGGTGTGAATCAGGTTAGAGCAGCTAAAGGGTGATACGTATGGACACGGACTGTGGGTGTTTTGTGGGTGGCTGCTCTGGTGGGGGTCTGAGGAAGTGGTGTGAAGAGGCGGTGTGGCAGCCTGGGGGAAGTGGCGGTGGCACGAGCCGCCACAAACTACGGCTGATGGAGGTCACGGTGGCAGGACCGGCGGCCCCGGCACGGTCTGTGGTGTCGTCTGCCGCACACTCACCTCCTCGTTGCGGACCCCAAACAAGCTGTGGTAGCTGCCCGGGTACCCCACAAACCTAGAGGAAATGAGGTCCCCAGGCCACGAGTAAGGAGATGCTTCCCGCCCACCGCTGTGCCCACACAGGGCCGGGGGCCCGGGGCAGGGCCGGCGAGGGCTGTGCACCCACCTGCCCTTGAAGAAGGCAATGTAGATGGGCGAGGAGTAGAAGTTGACGAACTGGAAGATGAAGACCTTGAGGGTGAAGGCATCCTCGAACCTGGTCTGCGTCCGGTGCATTTCTGCCACAGAGAGGCTCCCTGGTCCTGAACGGAGCCTGGCTGTCCCACAGCCCCACCCCTTAGGACCACCCACCCACCCAGGGAGGAGGCAAAGTGCGTCTTTCCTGAATGTCCAATTTCCCAATCACCTGAAAAACGTTATGTTGGTAGAGGAAGAGCTGGGGCACGTGACAACAAACCATATCAATGCTAAGAATGGAAATGGGGCACAGGTGAGCAGGGCAGGGTGCCAGCCTGAGGGCTGGGCTCAAGGGAAGGCGGTGCTCAGGCGGGGGGGGGGGGGCGGGGGGGACACCCGAGGCCCGAAACACTCTTGGCGGCTCCCCCAGGGCCCTGAGCCTGTGTCCCCTCAGCTGGAGCTCCTCCCTGGGACACCGGCCCACCCGAAGGCCCCCCATTTTCTCCGTAGCTCCACCCCCATCACTCTCCCTCGGTGGGCACTGAGCCCTCCATCCTGTTCCTAGACTAGGGCCACTAACAGACAAGCAATTTGTGGAATGAATGGATTGGTTCGTTAGCGTTTATCCTTAGGAAATAGGGTGGGGGGCTAGAGAAAGGGGGGGAAGAGGCAGGCAGGGGAAGGAGGTGAGTATGAGAGGAGGGAGGGAGGGCAGAGGGAGCTTACTCTGCAGCTGGCTACCTGCAGTCGCCTTAGACACTTAGGAAAGTAGAGAGCTGTCAGCCAGTCCCCTGAGGGGCAATCAGACTGGGCCGACCAACCTGCACAGCCAAGGGCCCCCACCCCCCACAGCCCCAGAGGACCTCAGCTGCAAGGGGTCCTATGCAGGGGGGTGGGGGGGCGGGCAGCATGCTCCCAGAAGCAGGACGAGGCCTGGGTGCCCTGAGGGCCCTCCTGTCCCCACACCCAGGCCCAGCTCACAGCTGTTTAGGGACCCCTGAGGGAGGGTCTGACACCCCATCTGTGCCTCATTCAGATACAGGACCATGCAGACCAGCACGAAAGGCACTGAATCCAGCCAGCAGGGCTGGGGCGGGTCCTGGGTCAGCCCTGGCCACTCACCCCATCTCGTCAGGACATGGGCTAGGGCCACGTAGAGCTTGGAGAGGATGAGGATGAAGACGAGGTTGACCACGGACCCCGTTAGGCTGGCGATACGCGATGCCTAATGGGAGGTGGCCATCAGAGTGGGCGTGGGGGGTGGTCCAGGGCCACCCCCGAAGCAGGGGCAGGTGCTGGAGGCTCACCCAGGCGGCCAGCAGGGTGTTGTCCGACCTTGACACCAGGATGGCCATGATGGCCCGGTACAGGATGATGGACACGAGGCACATGACCACCACGGCCACCTTCGGAGTGACGGGGTACATGAGGCCAGCATCAAGGCCACAGCCCCCACAGCAGCTCCATTGCTGCTCCCACCTCTAGACCAAGTTGTGCCCGTGTCTCTTCCTGGTGGTGGTTGGGGGACAGGCAGGGGAGTGGGGGGACGGGGAGGCAGGTCATTTAGAATTAGAGGGTGGAAGTCAGGGTCACCTTTGTGGGTCATTCTTGGCCCCACGTCCTGGGGAATCATGCCTCCTACCCCCACACCGGCCTCTCAGCAGCCGAAACTGGGGACTCCTGGCATCTTGGAGGGGGGAGGGTCATCCCTGTGCTGGGATTGGCCCCCCCTGCTGGAAGGCTTCCCTGGCCCGCATCTGTGGGGAACTCTCCCGAACCCCCTGCCCAGCACACACCCAGCTCTTACACCCCAGACCCCAAGGGAGCACGAGGACAGAAGCTGCCCTGGCAGCTCAGGAGGAAGAGGCGTGACAGGGAGGGTCGGGGAGGGCACGGGGCCTCACCATCATGGCGACCACCACAGAGCCAGCCAGCACGCGGTGCACGCGGCTCCTCCTGGGGAAATAGGGCTCGTCCACGCCAGTGATGGGGTTCGGGGCCGTCGTGGGGGCCGAAGCGGCAAACTGGGGCCGAGGCCTCTCCTGGAAGGGAGCCGGTGCTTAGCGGCGGGCCGCGCAGGGTGGGGGTGGGGATGGGGGTGGGGACGCCACCGTCGGGGACGATCCACCTCGATGTCCTCGAAGTCGGAGCAGCCCCAGCGATAGGCCAGCGTGGCGCTTTTCCGCTTCCAGTACTCCAGGAACAGCACGGCCCACAGCGCCACAAACGAGCTGAAGAAGACGGTGCCTTCGTGGTCAAAGAGCCGGCCGGCCTGCGGCGGGCGGAGCAGGACGTCGGGCGCGGGACTCGCTGCCCGGCTGCTGGGGCCCCTGTGCCCCCGCCCCGCCCCTTCTGGGGACGGCAGCGCTGTCCTAGGCCTGCCCATCAGTGCAGCTTGGAAGCAGGTGCCTTGTTTCCTGGTGCCCTGGGCATGTTGCCCAGAGTGTTACCCTCCATGACAGGGGATTTAGGTGAGACTGGGGACTTGCTGAGCTGCTGACACTTGAATGAGACTTTTGGACTTAATGCTTTGAGAATGTGGGGTGAATGCATGTTGCACGTGGGATGGACATGAAGTTCTCAGAGGCCAGAGAGTGGACTGCACTGGATTGAATTGTGGCCAAAAGACATGTCCACCCGGAACCTCAGCAAGTGACCTTCTTTGGAATAGGGGCCTTTGCAGGACTCGTTAAGGTGACGGCCTCCAGATGACAGTAGCTGAACTCAGGGGCCCTGAGCCTAGGGACAAATCCTATGACAGAAGTGACAGGGAAACAGGCGCACGGAACGAAAGTTCACGTGAAGATGGAGGCAGAGACCAGCGTGGCGCAGCCACTAGCCAAGCTCCTCCAGGCTCCTGGCAGCCACTAGAGAGCAGGAGTGAGGCAGGGAACAGTTTCTAGGAGGAGTCTGCTCTGCCAGCTCCTTGACAATGACTCTGGCCTCCGGAGCAGAGACGCCATACATTTCTGTTGTTTCAAGTCCCCCAGTTGTCTGCTCTGTTACAGCAGCACAGGATACCGGTACAGGTGGGGGCCCAGGAAGGCGTGTGTCAAAGGCATCTCTGGTCCACGAGTCCGACTTTGCACTGAGGGCTCCAGGCCCAGTGTGTGTGGGGTGCAGGCAAGGACACGAGGACGCTGTTCCCCTGGAAAAGCTGACACACTTCACAGTGTGCTGGGCTGGTGTGCGGGCCAGTGGAGCTCAAGGGCTCCAAGGAGCCTCCCCCACCCCCACCCCCACCGGAAACTGCTCAGCTGTCTGTCTGCCTTGGGGGCCCCCCAGTGATCCCTCTTGGTCAGTTACACACACAATAACGATAATAGTAAGAGCCGACGTGTGGACACCTACTGCGTCAGGTCCTCTGCCAAGTGCTGTGAGGTGGGTGCCAGTCACACCCCGAACTCCGGTAGGAATCTCTCCACAGAGCTTAAGTGACTCACAGAGGGCTCTGCCTTAAGTGGGGACAGAGCTGGGGTCCCAGGCAGGGCAGGGCGAGAACCTGGGGAGCTGCCATCTTCACCTCGCCCACCCCCTCTCTGTACCTGGACCTGGGCACAGGCGCTGGAAAGCAGCCAGAAGGGGCAATCGAGGCAGAGTGGGCACATCTCGAAGCTGTCTGCGCTGCTGCACACCTCCTGCCTTCAGAGCGGGGTGGGGGTGCCAGAGTGTGGGGCAGCCGTCCGTCAGGCCGACCCCTTGCCCCCTCCCTCCCACCACCGTCTCCTTTGCTAGGCCCAGCATTACTTTAAAATATATACAATTATAATTTTTGAGATCACTTTTTGAAATTTCAGCTCCATAATAAGGTAAAACCCAAGGCTAGTTATTTGTTTATTATAAGAAACCAGGGTGAGTGCCAATCAGCCAGGAGCACACCTGTCCACCTGTCATCCTTCCAGTCAGGTCCACAGGGCCCTCTGTGACATCCACGAGGGGAGGGGTGTGCTTGGTGCTCACCTTCAACCCCACTCCCGCTCGGCATAGGGCGTGGCACCTGGGGGGGTCTCCTGACCACACCCCCCACCCCCAAGACATAGGTCAAGGCCTAGGGGCTGAAGGGAGAGGACACTTACGTGGGTGTGTCTGAGAAGGCCATGAAGCAGCCCACCAGGAATACCAGCGTGCCCACCACTGCCGCTGGAAGGAGCCAGCATGTGTAGAACCCTGCAGAGGGGACCCCGGTGTTGGCCACCAGTGACCCGGGTGGGGAGACCCCAGGGTCAGCTGTCAGCAATGTGGATGGGCCTGTGTACCCAGTGCTTGGCGGAGCACTGGATGGGGGTCTGCACAGCCACGCTTGTGCCCCAGGGACCCACATTGAGCTTCTGGGAGGAAGCTGGGAGGGAGGGGCATGGTCCTCTGGAATGTTCCCGGCAGGCCCCCACTCCTGGCCCTGCTGTGGACTTTGGACCTCCCACCACCGTTGACCAGGGCCTTAATGGGCCACATCTGGGGCAGGGACACTGGGGGCTGGAGTCAGGAGGGGCCACGCCTGCAGAAGGGGGTTCCCAGTCCCTCCCTGGGGCATCAGGAGGGCCCCAGAGCAGTCACAGCACTCAGCTGTCTTATCCTGCCGGTGGCTGTGTTGGCCTGGGAGGGGTCAGCATGCTAGTGACCAAGGCCTATGCTCGGCTCCCCTCTTGGGGGCCCAGAAGCAGACTGTGACCCTGAAGACCCAATTGGGGGCCCAGGGGGGCCCCAAGGGGCAGGACTCACCGAGCCAGGCGAAGTACAGGGCCACCTTCTCCCCGAAGTACCTGCGCACATGGTCCAGGGGCTGGTACTTGTACCACTTACGCCAATGGGCCCAGTGCCGGAACAGGATGTGCCGCTGGCTGAGGCCTGTGGCCCGCAGGCCCTCTGGGGGCGCCGTGAAGGGGCCCTGGGGAAAAGGAGCGCTGGGACCCGCCCTTACCGGCCCTGTTCTAGCTGTGAGGGCGTCAGCGCTGGGCAACACCTAGGTGGCGCCCAGTGTGGGAGGCAAGTGGACAAACCCGGGACTCAGGATTGCTCCCCAAGTAACACTGGGGGCCCCAGGGCCTAGGAAACCTCTCTGGGGAGGGGCCATCTGAGCTGAGCCCCTCAGCCCCCCCAGGGCTCCTGGGGTCTGAGGTCAGGGCAGAGGAAGGGCCCCAGCAGGAGCCAGCGACTGTGGCCCCACGTGCAAGTGTTGTTTCTGATTGCGGTTCTATGGCTCAGGGCTGGCAGTCCCCCAATGGTGGGCAATCGAGGCTGACTGCCAGGTGCTGTGGGTTCTGGGCTCTGGCCGGAGGCAGGACGAGCGATGCCACCACAGCACGAGGTGGGCAGGGCTGCAAGCTCCCCAGCGCTTCCTCACGGTGCACAGGGAGGGGCTGTCCCACGTCACACAGCAGTGGCTGAAGGCCTGAGCCGGGCCTCAGGCCCCCATGCCCCTTCCTGCAGCTCCGAGGCCTGCTGGGCGGCCGCGGGGGTCGAGTGTGTAAACAGCCTCCAGACCACATGGTAGACATTTTGTTAGGACAGTGGTGAGGCTGATGGGCCCAGGTACAATGGCAGCTGGCGTGGTGAGTGCCCCTCCACTGCCTCAGTTTACCCAGCTTTATTAGAGCCACAGGGGACCTCACTGTCTTGTCCAAAAGGGAAGCTGCCCAGGCAGACAGCCACCAGGCCTGTCACGTGGCCAGGAGGGCAGCATCTGGCTGTCCATGGTCTCTGACAGGCTGTAGTGTGGTCTGGTCACATGGCAAGTATGTTGCTGACACCCAGCACAGCCTCCAGCACAGGGGCAGAGCCCCCCCCCCGCATCCCCTGGGGGTGGACAGCAGGCCCCCTTGTCCAGGAGCTCACCCCACGCCCAGGCCCTCCAGCCCCCATGTCTCACGTCGTGCAGGGGGAAGGCTGCCCTGAAGACGCCCTGTGACAGCAGCTGGTCAACCCCAAACAGGCCTTTCTTCTCGTGGCCGTAGGGGGTCTTGGCCAGGATCTCAAATATCTGGGAGTGGAGAAGGAGGGCACTGGTCTCCTGGCCTGTGATGGCGGGATGGGGACATCCTGGCGCCAGTCCATGGACAGCCTCCCACAGCCCTCTGGTGGTCAGCGGGGGACAGGCCTCCCAGAGCAGCCCACTTGGCCCACCCTTCTCAGGGACGCTGCACCTGCAGGTCGGCTGTGGCCCTGGGCTCCCTTGACCATGGGCCCAGTGGCCGTGGCTGCCTGTCCCACAGGTCCATAACCATGATATCCGTTCCGGGCCCTGGGGATCCCCGAAGGGGCACTGAGCAAGGCCCCAACTGTATGCAGTGAGGTAGGGCAGCCTCCAGGTCTCCAGCCCGGGATCTCGGCCCTCTGGTGGCAGAAGAGCTGCCCTTGTCCCCAGAGGCCTTTGCTCCCAGGCTTGGGCCCGGGGGCTTGGGGCCAGCAGGCTCCTCAGAGCCGGGTCAGGGCTTGGGGACTGCAGTGGGACCCCCACTTACAATCTGGTGCCTGTTGGTGCAGGTGAAGAATGTGTCTTGGTTGTCACTCCCGAGGAACCTGAGCGTGTGGGAGTGCAGAAGAGCTCGAACAGGCAGGAACATGCACACGCACACTCACGCGCACGCACGCCTTCGCCCCACGCGCAGGGAACCACCCCGCCCCCCCCACCCCCGGCAGTGTGATCAATCCCCGTTCTTCCCTTTTCCCTTCTGGAGGCAGGAGGTCACAGTGGGTTTTCCAGCTGCACAGACACCCCCCTCCCCAGACCAGCACAGGCCAGGGAGGCGTGGGAGCGCCTGGCTCAGCAAGGAGCGCAGTGGCTTTCCACACAGCCCCTGGGGTGCTGAGCGAGCATGGGACCAAAGGCCTCATGAGCAGTGTCTGGTCATGGCCTGGGGAGAGGGATCATTGGCCAGAAAGCCCTCCCCGGACCCCAGGATCTTGACAAGCCCCGGGGGTGGGACAAGAGTGAGCGAGGCTGAGCTGCCCCCAGCCCAGAAAGGCGATGTTCCCAGCATGGGCCGCGTGGGAGGCTTCAGTGCTGGGCACCCACACAGGTCTCCCCCGTGCCCAGACACTGCCCCAAGTCTGCAGGTGGGGTGTAGTGTGTGACGCGTGCACCTGGGAGAGATGCTCCCAGGAGCCAGTGTGGACTGACCACGTCCATCTTTGGCCTCGGCAGCCGGGGAGAGCTGGGATGGGAGAGGGCTTCCAGCCGCCTGGGTCCGGGAGACCGTGATGAGCAGGGACGTTGCCACCCACCATGGGCCCACCCACACAGGAAATGGCCTGTGTGTGCAGCTACTGAGGTTGCAGGGACGTTTGTCCCGCAGCAAGCCCTGCCTAGCCTGACCGATGGGGACGTGCGCTAAAGCTTGCCCACCTGCAACTCACGTTCCCCAGTTGAGAAGCGCCAGGGAAGGAGAAGGTTTGGGGACAGCCAGCACTGCGTGGAGCTCTCACCGTGACAGCTTGCTCACTTTGAATTGGCAGGAATAGTACTCAGGCGGCACATCGGGCACGTCTTCCAGCAGGATGTTGGGGACACCCAGCCACTGCAGCAAGCCGGCTGACCAGTTGGAGGCCTGATTGGGCAACTCCTGGAAGGAACAGTCAGGGGTTCCTCCCACTCGAGCGACAGACGCCGGGGGGAGCTTGCGGGTTTGGAAACTGGGCAGCGCCCAGGGCTGCTCAGCTGGTCAGCGTGAGGCCCAGAGGCTGCAGGGCGGGAAGGGACAAGAGGATAGGGAGTCTGTAGGTGACAGAGTGTGCAGGCATGTCATCTGGAGGTCACCTGCTGTCCCCTCCACCCTGTGTCCCCCAGCCTGGGGCTGCCCCTTCCCCACCTGCAGTGCTGGCCCTCAGTGGGCGTCCCAGGGGGGTCTGGGCCTGCAGGAGCCCAGGTGGCCAGCTCAGAGCCATGGCTGCAGCACACACTGTCCCCCTCCCCACTTCCGCTGAGCCTGCCATGGGGGGCGGTGCCATCACCCCACCCCCTATGGGGTTCAGTGTGATAGTTGGTGGGGGACCCTCGAGGACACCAAGCGGGGAGCCCCAGGATTGTCAGCACTGGACGCTGCACCCAGCACATGGGGTGCAGTGATGAGTAACCCTGGCCTGGGGCCCGGCCCACACACCCCGTACCTGCAGGGGCAGCTTCAGGCGCAGGTCTTCTGCGTAGTAGCAGAGCACGGCCCAGGGGGCACTGAGGAGGACGTAATGTACTGCGCTGTCCTCGTCCTGGATGTCACGCTGTGGGGACCCAGGGGCTCATGAGAGCCTGCGGGTGTATGTGTGTGTACACGTGTGCACATTTGCAGATGTGTTCATGTTTACACACATGTGCATGAATGTGTGTGTGTGTGTGTGTGTGTCCACGACTGTGCGTGTTCACAATTCTGGGAAAGGCAGATGTTTCTGAAGCCATGGTGACCACTGACTAGCTCTGGGCTTAAACCTGGGTGGTAAGTGACAGCTTGCTTCTGTGTCGGTGCCTCAGGAAGCCCACTCGGCAGTTTGGACGTCAGCCAATCAGAGGCCCACAGAGGATACCAGGCTGCGAGGCTGGTGGGGACCACACTCCAGGGCCCCCAAAGCTGTCTCCACAGCCTGTGGCAGAGCTTTGCTATGCTCAGTGCTGCTCCAAAGGCAATACATTCGACTTTTGGTTTTCAGATGTGGAATGATTGGCCCTGTGACAAGTTCTGGGTGTGTATGTATGTTATGTATGTGCACATGGAAGGGTGCACACGTGTGTGAATATATGGGGGCATCACTGTGTCCACATGGCTGTGCGTGTTTGTGGACACATGACAGGTGTGTCCACGCACACTCCTGGAGCCCCAAGATGGGGACTTTTAGTTCCGTGGTCAAGTGTCTCTACTGAGTACACTCCTGTTTCCCGAAGCCCTCCTCTTAAATGCAGGGGTTCTTCCCCCTTGACACATCACCGCCATCTGGGGTTCCCCAAATGGCAATTCCCAGGCCCCACTCGGGGCCGAGTGGAACAGACGCCCGGGGCCAGGCCCAGGCTCAGCACTGCGGGCATCCCCAGATGGTTGTCACGCGTGCTGAGAGCTGGAACTGTCATGCAGACTGCAGATTGCAGGCACTCGGGCAGTGTGTCAGGGAAGCCCCCGTGTTGCCCCTGCAGTTGTTCCTCTGTGCCCCCACTGAAAGGTAAGCCACCAATTCTGGAGGAAGGTTTTGAAAACTCATGTGGCCATTCCGATGTGGTTATCCGACAGCCACACTGTCCCATAAGCTTTTCCCATAAGAAGGGGTGTCTGTTCACCCCCAGCCACCAGACTGATGAGCGGGCAAACTCTTGTCACCAGTCCCATCGTACATGTGTTCACTGACACCAGGGCAGCTCAGGAAGGGAGGGCGGCAAGCGGTGGCCTCGCATGGGGTAAGGTGAGCAGCGAGTGGAAGCAGCTGTGCACCCCGTACAACAAGCAGGAAATGTGGGAACACGAAGGTGGATGGGAAGTGACAGGCCCAGAGGGCGGCCAGAGTCCACACTGATTAAAACCAACTAGGACACCGAAGTGACGGTGAAGGGCCAGCTGGACTGCAGGACAATGCTTGCCACATGCACCCAACAAAGAGTTAGTGTCCAGAACACATGAGCGCCCATGCAGTGATAAGAAAAAGGTAAACAACCCTGCAGAAAAAAGAGTGAAAGACGGGAAAAGGCAAGTCGCGGTACTGGAAACACAACTAGCCCATAAACATGTAAAACATGCTCAACCTCTTCAGGAATCCAGGAAAACGTAAACTGAAACGACAGTGAGACTCTACCACACACCACCCAGATGGGCAAAAATTTAAGTGAGACAAAGCCAAATGTTGAGAAGACACAGAGCACGGGGTGCCCTGCACAGCTGGCCGTGGGGCACATGGAGACCACCACTCGGGAAGACGGCGTGGCCACACACACACCTGAGCCAGCAGCTCTGCTCTCAGGAGAAATTCTGCACCGGGGCACAGGGACACAATACACACGAGAATCTGCCCCAAACTGGGAGCATGTCAAGCGTCCCTCCACAGAGTGGGTCAGTAAATCATGGCGGAGTCACACAGTGGTGCTCTCTCAGCGGGACAACGGCCCAGTGGCAGTGGCACTAACAGCACAGCGTGATGTCAGGGAGAATCACGCTGAACATGATTCCACTCCATCAAGTGCAGACAAAACCACGCCGCATTGTTTGGCAACAGACAGTTGGTGATCAGATGATAAAGACACGCGAGAATGTGAGGAACATAAAAACCCAGGGTCGATGACTCTGGGGTGGGGGCACCTGTCGGCACCACCTTCTCCCAGACAGAGGAAGGGGGATGGAACGGAGGGCAGAGAATGCAGGAGACTGTAGAGGGACCCAGCGATGGGGGCAGGGCAAGAGGGAGCCAGAGCGGGGCCCTGCGCCCCATCCCCCACTGCTCCGAGCCCACCTGCTGCCCTCCTGCCTCACTGCACACCCGGCATCCACACAGCTCTTTCTGCTTCCGCACGTTCCCTGCCGCTGCTTAAAGCATTTGAAGTGGGACCAACTATTACAACTGACATGAAACATGTAGATGTTTTAGCTGTTAGATTCTATAAGCACACGAGTTCCAATTACAAATGTTACACCTAGACAAAAGCGTTAATGTTGGAGGTGGGACAGATGAATGGAGAGGGCAGCTTCTGAGTTTCAGGTGAATCTAAAGGGCTCTGGCTTCTATGAGTAAGCTTGGTGGATAAGACGGGCTTGATATTTGACTTAGGGGTGCGGCATCCCACAGAACCCTGGGCTTGATTTGTTCCAGGTCTCGGGGTACCCTGCTTTCAGGCCTTGTGCGGAAAGGTCATAGGTCACAGAGCAGATGCAGAGCCTAGGGCCCTGCCCAAAACCCACCCCACGTACCTGGTCCACATGCAACCCAGCCACACGAAGGTTATCCAGAAAGGTCTCCCTCCAGGCCCTGTGTAAGGCTGTCTTGTCTCGGCTGGCATTGTCCTGCTGGCGACCGAGCCTCAGGTCTTCCTCCCAAACAAGGACAAAGTCTGCTGGGAACCAACAGGGACAGAGGCAGGGAGGAGGGGCTAACTCAGAGCTGCCAGCATCCCAGCCAGACACCCGGGTTCTAGGCGGGAAGTTGGAGTGAAGCACCTGGACTCCTCTGCACAGTCAGGGTGGGGCCATGGTCGGAGAGACCAACACACTGTCATTTGAGAACCAGAAGGAGAGAGTGGGAAAGAAGCAGTCTTTGAAGAAAAATGGTCAAGAACTTCCAAATCTAATGAAAGAAATCAACCCAAGATTCAAAAAGCTCAGTGGTCCCCAAGCAAGATAAAGAAATTATACTGAGGAAAATCATGGACAGCACATCTTTGCTGTGCACTAAAGAGAAAGAGAAATCGTAATAGTGGTAAGAGAAAAAAAAATGCTCAATTTTCATGTAATAATAATAATAATAATAATAAAACAGACACCAGATTTCGCAACAGAAACTATGGAAATCAAGAGAAAATAGAATAGCATCTTTAAAGTGCTGGGGAAATGCGGCACAGCAGAACTCTTTATCCAGCAGAAATGTTCTTCAGAGATGAAGGCTAAAGGAAGGCCTACTCCACAAACGAAATCTGAGAGATGTGGTCCCAGCCCGCCAGCTCTACAGGAAACACTGAAGGAAGCTTGTTAGGCTGAAGGAAATACTCTCAGACGGAAGTGCAGATGTGCAAGAAGGAATGAACGTACCACAAAGGAGAAAGAAGTAGACAAATGTAAAAGTAAAGCTATTTACAGATGACACCATCTTGTATGCAGAAAGCCCAAAGGAATTCACTATAAAAACTATTAGAACTAGTAACAGGCTTGGCAAGGTTGCTAGATACAAGCTCAACGTACAAAAATCAATTGCATTCCTATACACTAGCAATGAACAGTGAAACGGAAAAAAAAAATTCCATTTACAACGGCACCAAAAAAAAAAAAAAGGGAACAAATTGAACAATCACAACAAAAAATGTGCAAGAATTATACATTGAAAACTACCAAATGTGGAAATAAATTGAAGAGCAAAGACATCCTTTGTTCATGAATCCCGTGTGAAGAAGACTCAGGTGTGTCCAAACTTTTTTCAACGTTTTTCACCAAGGGCCGTATGCGGTAAAATACACACACAGCCGGGCCACTCACTCGAGGTGAAGTACGCATTGCCTCACCTGGTTTATTTAAGTAAACTAAATATACTTTTGGAATTTGCTGCAGGCCAATTAAAAATGGATTGCGGGCCGCAGTTGGCCCACGAGCTGCAGTTTGGACACCCCTGGTCTAGATAGTAAAGTGATCTATAGATTTAGTCCCCATCAAAATCCCAGCTGCCTTTCTTTGCAGAAATTGACAAGTTTAAAGTTCTTGCAGAAATACATGAGACCCAGAATAGCCAAAAGTGTTGAAAAAGAAAAAGTTGTAAGACTCATGCTTTTTTATTTCAAAACTTACTACAAAGTTAGAATAGTCAAGAAGTGTGATACTGGCACAATCACAAATGATAGGCATATCATTTGGATAGGAATATATTTGAGATTCTGAATATAAACCCATATGTTTATGGTCAGTTTTTTTTACAAAGGGGCCAACACAATTCAATAGGAAAAGAACAGTGATTTCAGCAAATGGTGCTGGGAGAAGTGGATAGCCGCCTGTCAAGGAATGAACTTGGACTCCTACTTCATACTATACGGAAGAATTAACTAAAGTAGAGTTAAGATCATCAGATAAAAAATCACAGAACTAAGGATAAGAGTTAAAATGGTAAGACTCCGAGGAGAAAGCAGAGTTGTAAAACTTCATGACTGGGTGTAGGCAGTGATTTCTGAGATACGACACCCAAAGGCATAGCAAGAAAAGAGATTGATATGATCGACTTCATAAACATTAAAAACCCACATTCTGCAAAGGACACCATCAGGAAAGTGAAAAGGCAACCCAGAGAATGGAAGAAAAGAATATATATGCAAATCATACATCTGATAAGAAGCTTACTTGTGTCCAGAGTGTATAAAGAACTTTTACAACTTAACAATGAAAAACAAATAATACATTTTTAAAATTGGCAAAGATTTTGAATAGACATTTCTCTAAAGAAGATACACGAATGGCTAATAAGCTCATGAAAAGGTGCTCAATAGCCTTAGTCATTAGGAAACTGCAAATCAAACCACTGAGATGCCACCTTACCCATCAGGACGGCTACAATGAAAAGACAGACAATAACGAGTGTTGACCAGCATGTGGATAAATTGGAACGCTTGCACGTTGCTGGTGGTTTGTAAAACAGTGCAGTCACTTTGGAAAACAGTGTGGCAGTTCCTCAAAATGTTAAACATTTAGTCACCATATGACCTAGCAATTCCACTCAAAGCTACACACCCCAGACAGACTGACACTTACATCCACGCCAAACTGTACACATGAATGTTCACTGAGCAGTATGCACAACAGCCCCCAGTGGAAACAACCTGAATGCTGGTCATCACTTCCTTTGGGGGTAGCCCCAGACGTGGGGTCGCGGGGCCACATGGCCACTCTGTGTTTAATTTTCTGAGGAACCGCCGTGCTGTTCTCCACATCGGCTGCATCTTTTCACAGCCCCCAGCAACGCACGCGTCCTCACCCACACTCGTTGTTTTCTGTTTTTGTTGTCGCCGTTGATTAACGAGCAGCCATCCTGATGGATGTGAGCTGAGGGAGTCTGCTTCCTGTAAGGGTGTTTCTGGTGCTGTCTGGACAGCACGGTCAGGCAGGTGGGCACTGTGAGCCCAGGTGTGTGCATTCCTCTGGGGCGACGATGGGGGCTTGGGGCAGAAAGGAACACTGAGGGTGGGGTGAGAAGTGGCTCCGATCGATTTTGAAAGTAGAAAGGGTGTGGGGTACAAGAGATAAGTCAGATGACTCTGAGCCTCCTGAGGCCAGAGCAGGGGGGAAGTGGGGGCCCTCTCTGCCCTCCAGAGCCCTCTCCAGCTCCACCCCATCAGCAGGGCACCCCCTTTCCTGCTGTCACCCCAGGCTGTGTTCTGCTCACCCTGAGGCCTTCACCCCATTTCCCAGCACGGAAATTGGCCCCAGAGCTGGCTCAGGAGACAGTGTTGGGTGAGGGAGGGGCAGCCTGGTTACAGAGGCCTCCTGTCCTCCTGCTGCCACCTGGGTGCCCCATCTGTGTACCCACCCCCACGACCAACACAGGCACAGCTGGCAGATACTGGGAGGGGCTCACCGATCCGGGGATTGGCAAGGGTCCCCGCCCTGCAGGCGGCCGCCTGGTGTCCACCCGGCTGGAAGGAAAGCATCTGACCGTGAGGCCTGGCCCCCACCCTGCCCTAGACCACCCAGGGACATGGAAGGACGAGTCGAGGAAGACACAGCTGTTGGAGTGGGCAGGGGGCTCACAGGCACTTGCAGGGGTGGGGCAGTCCTGTGCCCCTGCAGCCTTCCCCAGGGCCTTCCCGGGCCTGTGAGTAGCTGCCCAGGGCTGTGGGCAAGGCTTACAGGCAGCGTGGCCAGTACCCAGGGGTGCCCGCCACACCTGTGGGCCTCCGGGGCTAGAGGGGAGCCGCACTGGCCCCTAAGTGTCCCTGTGGACGGGCCAGAAGTAGTGATGGTGGCCAGAGGGTGGAATCCTGCTCCAGGAGAGCGAGACCTGGTGCCCCCCACACCCCGGAGGCTCGTCACGGCTGTGTTGTGCCCACTCTCAGCTGTCGGGTGGGGCGGGCAGCCCCCTGTAGGCAGACACAGGGTCCATGAGGACGGGGAAGAGGACCCTGGTTGGGACAACCCCACTCAGGGTGAGTGTGGCCCCTGGGGACAGGAGCGGGAGCCCTGCATCCCCCTTTCCTCCCTCCCTGCTGGTGGGATCTGGCCATGCCCCTGCCCCTGCCTCACTGTCCCCAGGGGTTTCTGCACATCCCGGGGCCAGTGAGGCAGGCAGTGACCTGAACGAATGTTATAGACACCTCCCTCTTCTTGTCACCAGGCAGCTGGCGGGCACAGGTGGGACACGCAGCCACTGAGGGTTCGGGGTCGCGGGAAATGCAGATGGGAAATCACGTCATGGGGGCATTGCCTGCCCCCAAAGTCTCGGGGCCGGTGCATGGCCTTTGTCTCCTGGTCCCTGTGCCCATCTCGGGGGTGGGGGCTCAGGGACCCCCTTTAATCCACCACAGACTAGGGGCCTAGAGCCCGGGGAGGGGAGGTGAGGGGTTGCTCCGAGGGCCTTCCGTCCCCCAGGCCTGGGACAGTGTGGAGAGTTACCTCTGAGGGTCTGCCTGTGCTCCCGTAGGAGTCCCCCTTCTCTGGCCTGGGGGCCATGTCGATCAGGACGGCAGTGTCCTCGTCCATCACCCGCCTCCGCAGCGTCCCGCTCCTGCACTCACCAGGACCAGGTGGGGACAGGTAGAGAAGGGCACGTGAGACCAGGTCCCCAAACTCCCCCGCGCAGCCTGCTGCACGCCCACCTCACAGGTGAGGGCAGGGGCTTGGCGCCTCGGGTAGGGCCAGGCCGAGCTGTGCAAGACCCCCCAGACTGGGCCTCTGGCTCCAGGAGGGGACCAGGGCGAGGAAGCCACCTGTCCGTCCCTCTGTCCTGAGTGCCCTCGTCCCTGCACTCTGTGTGGGCGGCAGCCTGAGGAGGCCGACACGGGCCTTGGAGGACAGCTGCGCCTTCCTTCTGCATTCCTGCAGGGGACAGGCTGTTTCCTTTAACAGATCCAGATGGGCCTGGCTCCTCCTGGGAGTCGTGGGCCTGGCTGGGAGGCTGGCCTGGCCATGCTGACCCTGTGTCCTCCCCCCTGGCCTCTGCATCCCTTTGTGAGAAGGATGGTCGCCACTGTCCAGTTGAAAGGTTGGCAAAGGGAAGGTGAGAGGACACCTGTGGCCGGAAGGGGTTGATTTGAGCTGGGGCCGGTGGCTCAACCCAGCAGAACCAATGTGGCCCTAAGGGATGTCACCAGGGCCACATTGCTGGGAGGCGGGGAGGCTGAAGCAAGCACGGGGCAGCTCATGTACTCCACATCACTGAGGTCTGGGCAGGCAGGGTGGCGGCCCGCACCTACTGACCCCTGCCAGCTTCCAGACGCCTGGAGCCAGCATTCATGACATCGTGACATGGTCCCTGGGCCAGGGCTGGGAAACCCCAGAGGAGTGTGGGTCGTGGGGCATCCCTGGAGGGCAGCAGGAGTCCCTGCTGTGGTGGGCAGGTGGGGGTCCAGCCACAGAGACCCAGGGGTAAGCTGCTCCATGGAGGGCACAGCCCCACCTGCTGCACAGGTGGGGTGCTCTGCCCAAAGCTCGCCGAGCACCTGGCCTTGTCACCCCTTGGGCCTGGAGCAGGCACTGTGCCCAGTCTTGGGACACCAGGGCGAGTCCTGGAGCGTCTGCCCACATGGAGCTCTGCTGGGCTGGGGTGCCACCAGCCCCCCTGGAATCCTCTTCCCCACCTCCCCTTGCCCGTGCAATGCAGAACAGTCCCTACCTGGCACAGCGGCTACCGGAACAGGCCTCCGAGGTCATGGCCAAACTCCCAGCTCCAGCCTGGTCTGGCAGCTGAGTATGGGTCAGCCCCACGGGCAGAGACCTGGGAGGGACCCTGTGCTGGTGACTCTGTGCAGGCGGTGACGGCTTGCAAGTCCTCGCCGCGCCCGGCAGACGGGCCAGCAGGAGAGGCACCTGGCACAGTGGCCAGGGCAAGGCCTCCGGCTCCTGGAACAGGATCTGCCTTTGTTTGGAAAGGGGGTGTGAGCTCAGTCTGCAAACAGAGGCCCAGCGTTTTCCTAGAGCCTTCACAGAGCCCGCATGCAAATGCCACTGTCCTCCCCAGCTAACGACGTGCTCATCTTTCTCCCCTTATTTTACTGAAGGGCTTCAGGGCCCATATCTGCTCCTCTGTGGGGGGTGGGGACAGGCGGAACTCGCTGGATGGCCACAGGTGTGGGCTCTGTCATCCCCACTGGGGGTGTGCCAGCAGACACATCTGGGGACCCAGGTGGCAGACCTGGTTCTACCACTTCCTGCGGGTGGCCTCAGGCATATCTCATCAGCTCAGGGCCCTTCCATGAAAGGGGTGCAGCCCTGCTCACTGCAGGGAGAGGTCCCAGCCCTCCTCCCGGTGTCTCTGGGCCTGTCTCCCGGGGCCCATTCACCCACGCTTGCAGCCCCCAGGCACGGCAGCTCTCCTCGGTGCCCTCATCTGCCTGACCCCCACACCCCTCCCAGGAGGCCCTTGGACAGTGAGTCCAGCCCCTGCGGGCCAGGCTGTCTCCCTCATGCCCCGCAGAGCCCGGGCGGTTGTGGGGACAGCCTGGGCCTGAGAGCAGCTGCACTGAGGTGTCTGCCTGGGGTCAAACTCTCTCCACACGGACCCTGAAGTGGATTCCTGTGTGAGGACAAGACTGGGGAAGTGCTCAGGGCCCTGGAGGAGTGGGAGGCAGGAGGGCAGAGGGTGGCCTCAGCCAGACCCCACGGGGCTGCTGGAGGGGACGCATGGGTGGAAGACATGTATGTGAAGACATGCTGGGAAGTTTTCAATTTTTACTCTCTACAATGTCTTATGGTTTGGAATGTTTTCAAGTTGTATTGCTTTTGCAGTTTTAAAAAGTTAAGAAAAAAGAAAGGAGAGAGAAAGCAAGCGAGTTCCAACGTGCACATGCACTTTATGTGGCTCTGGCATGGTCTGTCCCCAGCTCAGGCACCGTGTTTCCAGTTGAGCTCAGGTGCGAAGGGCCAGACAGGAAGGCACTCTACCACGGACACTGCAGCACCTCCGGCCCCCACCAACCCCAGAGCTTCCTGATGGCCTAACTTCCATGACCTGTGATGCTCCCTGGTCCCGCCTACGCTTTCGCTGGCAGCCCACTCGCTGGTGGCCCGCTCGCTGGCTTCCCTGACCACCTGCGCCTGTGTCTGTCCTGGTTCCTATCTTCTGTGACTTGTGGGAGTTCTTTACATCTAAACATGAGGCCCTGGCCAGTTTTGAACATTGCCCACACTTGCTGTCTGCTATGGGGGGGGGGCATTCAAGGTGCTCAGTTCTACAGGAATTTTCACTTTTCTGTCAACAAGCTCAACTCCACCTCGTCCTGTGTTGTGCTTCGGGGTTTTAAGCTCTGCTCCACTCCTAGCTCACACGTAGCTTCTGTTCTGCCTTTCACACTGCGGTTTGCCGTCCTCTGGTCAGCCCCGCAGGGAGCAGTGAGATGCATCTGCGTCTGCGTCTGCGTCCACGTCCACGTCCACGGGCGGGCGGGCGGGAGAACTTCAGCTGCCACCTGGCCCCTGGTCTGCCTGCCGGGCTGACTGGCCTCACGTGGCGATTACTGTGGGTCTGTAGCTTTCAGAATCTGGCAGGCAATCTCCTGCCTTCACGTTTTTCCAAAGCTGACTGAACTTTCTCAGTTTCAGGGTTCAATGTGGATCTTTTTTCTTTCATATAAATGTTCAAGTTTAATGAGTTTCTCAGAGAATCAAATGGAATTTTGATGGGGATAGTGCTGGGTTTGGCACACCTTTCCGCTTCCCGTCAAGCTTTGTACAACTTTTTTTTTTTTTAAGGAACAGATGCTGGATTTCAATTTGTGACCCATTCTGAGAAAGTGTCACTTCCAGCGCTGGCGCTGTCCTGTCCCCTCCCACCTGGGAGCATCCCACTTTGCCTGCCTGCTCTGCCCGCCCACCCGCAGCGCCCCCTTCAGCCTTTGCACCGTGTCCTTTGCTTGGAGGTTCTGGTTTTTCCCTAGTTGCGAGTTGGACATTTCATAACTTATTTCTGTTCTATTAGTGTAACTTTAAACTTGTGTTTTCCCACCAACTCTATTGCTTCCTTTTTCCAGACCAAGGTGAATTGTGTAAGCTTTCCTTTTTCTTGCCTCCTAGACTGAATACCAACCTTGCGGCTTGAATCCCTGGTCGCTCACGTCGGGCACATTTTCATCTTTTTACAAGCTGTCTTCGTGTTGCAAAGGGCTCCATAAGCGCGATGGATACATTTTTAAGGAAAGTTTTGCTGGTTTCGGAGCTTGTTGCTTCTGCTTCTAAAGCACAGTCCCCGTAAGCTGTTTCCCTGGATTCTTTTGTGTAGAAAGCTCCTCTGAATGTTTCAGCATGGCACCCAAATCCTGAATCCTTGTGTCTCCCTCGTCCCCAGACGCCAATGGTGTGTGGAAAGGGCAGGATTCTAGGGTCCTAATCCACAGGGGCCACGCCCTACGGCACCTTCTCTCCTTCCCATTTGCTTTTCAATAGGTAGTCGCTTACAATCAGGCCACACAATTTATTTTGGAGCAGATGAGAATCAGGAATTAGATACGACCTTCCAGCTCAGGCAACCCATGCCCACAACATCCTGGGCTGTTGAGGCCTGCTGCCCGGAGATGCCCCCATGCGCTGGGCCCAGGGCAGCCTGTTTCTGGCTACGTCACAGGGTTGGGAGCAGTGCTGCCCAGGGCAGGTTTCTGTGACGGTACAGGTGGTTGCTCCTCACAAGGTGGAGACTCAGCCCTTGAAATACGCTGAGTGCCACCGAGAAACTGAACTTTTACTTTCACTTTATTTTAAATTTGAACTGAAGCTGCACATGTGGCAGCGAGTGGCTCCCATCCTGGACAGTGCAGAGGGACCTGTGGTGACCCCATGTGAGTCCTCATTCTGCACAGGGGAGATCTGACACCCCGAGGGAGGACAGGTCCTTGTACGGTAAATCCTGACCCTGGTCCCTGTGGTGGTGAATTTGACACAAAACAAGCCAGCACAATGACGGGGTAAGCATGGGGGGCGGTATTAAAGGCAGTCGACAGATCAGCTCTGTGGAGCCTTGGAGGAGACTCGGTGGGGGGGCAGCGGCTCAGGCGGAGCGACCTCAGAGGGTGTGGGCTCGGCCACCTGCACACGCCACTGGTCTTTGAGAGCTGAGGTCACCCAGGCGTCATCCTTTACCCACCATGTGGCTGGGTTTTTACATATAGTTTTTAAAAAACTGGTACCGACTGGTCTAGAGGACTGAAAAGCTCTGAGCACACAGGCCTCGAGGGCCTCTGGACGGCCCCTGAATGCCCACCCAGTAGCACATGGACCTCTGACAGCACCCAGACACGTTCCACCTCCTCAGGTGGAGGTGACCTCCCTGACAGAGAAGGAAACACCGAAATGGCAGCGAGTGGCACAAGTGCAGCGGCCGGCGACAGTTAGCTAGGGACGGCGCGCGGCGGGAGGTAAAGCGACGGTGTCTCCGTGCTGAGCGGACATCACACACTCAGTTACCACTCAGTGCCTTTTATTGCCATTGGGTTTGTGACTTGATATAGTGACGACTTCTGGAGCAACGGGCGGACTAAAAAACCGTGGCTAGGAAGTTCTTTTGCAGAGAGGGGCCAGGTGAGGTGCGGGGGTCAGAACCTGACAAAGGTGGCATCGATTTGTCGCACGGAGGGCAGGGCCAGCATGACCTTCCGCCTGTACTGCGGGTCTCTCTGCAGGGGGTTCCGCTCCAGGTACACCGTCTCCAGACTTCTGGCTCCCTTCAGCTCGTCCAGGTCGCTCCAGTTGTCCAGGAGGTTGTCGTTCATCTGGGAGGACACAGGCGCGTGCACACACACATGAGAAAAGCCTCCTTTAGGAGAGAGCTGCCCTGCCCTTGCCCCAGCCACCCCCACAGAAGCTAGTGTCACTTGGTAGGAAGTCTCCCCGGCACCTCAGAGCCTTCTATCACCCCTGGGTACAGCCTGGCCACCTTTCAGCAGAGTCCCCAGTGGTGTACTTATTCATGCCCAGAATCTGGGCCACCTCACACGCCAGGGAAAAGGCAAATGAAAATCAGCTGAGAAGAGCCGAAGCAGCAGTGACCATAGCTCCCGCAGGTCCGTGCATTTGCTATAGACCAGCTCTCACCATTGTCCCTGAGGCCTGACTATGTGCCATGATATGTACCTGCAGCAGCTCAGAGGCCACTTCACCCCAAACCCGCAGCTCTCCCGTGAGTTGCCCCGCCTTGTTCCACTGGGATACCCACTGCCGGGTTCGGTAGTATACATGCCCCACCGTGGCTGACTCCCCACTACCCACGTGATGTCCCAAGATGTGAAACTTGAGCAGGATGGGCTCAGAGGTCTGAGTTGCAGGCTCAAAGCAGGTTCGGTTTCACATGTTGACTGCCAAGGCTCTCTTGGAGGAGACCCGCCTTAGCCAGGAAGAGTGCTCTCCCTTTTCAAAATACCGTCAGGACAAGGGCATAAGGGGCTCTGGGCTCACAGTGCCCATCACAGAATCTGCATATGATGCCAACTCGGTCCACACCTGTCTAGTGGATGCTCGCGGACCCTCTGGTGGGGACAGGGCAGGAGGGTCTGCGAGACGAGCCCCCCTGGTTTCTATTAAAATATGGCAGAGGGACAAGTAAAATCAGACAATACACCTACGCCCGTGAATGCAAGATGCACTCAACTGCCTGACAAAGGATGAGGGGGAGAGGGCTGCGGACGAGCACACGTGGGGAAAGTCACCACGGCTCCAGGCTGGTAAACGTTTAGCAACCGGCTCCCAGAAAAACTGAACAGCCTGGATTTGTAACGTCTGCCAATTCCTGCGTGTAAATACCCCACGTGGCTGATTTTTGTTATACTTTTTTGCAGACTTTTTTTCAAACATACGTACTTCAACAGAGTTGATACTGCGCGCAAGATTTTCTTGTTCTTTTAGAATATACTTTTCTAAACTCTTTTTAAATTATAAAACAAATACATGTTCATTATGTTAAACTTAGAAGAACCAAAGAGTATGAAAAGAAAAACCAACTACGTTTTTATAATCCAGAGAGAGGTAAGGGCTTCTTGTTTCTTCATGTTTCCTTCTAGTCTTTTTTCCTGCGCGTGTGAGTCCACGTGCACTGAGTCCATGGACAACTGGATGTCTCCCCAATACTCTGCACCTTCCTTTTCTCATTAGCACTATATATCATGAGCATTTTCTGTAATTAAATTTCCCTTACAAACATCATTTGAAGGCCTCATTTTATGGTGGCATAATATTTCCTCACATGGCCATATCATAATTTATTCATTATTCCCTAAGTTGGAGAAAAAATATACGTATAAAAAATAAAAACAAAGTTTTAGAATAAAGTCAGGTGTTTTTATAAATTTTGGGTTTATAACCTTTTCTAAACTGCCTCTAAACCCAGAAAACCAAGGAAAAGACAGATTTGTCTTTTCTAATCAAATCGTTTTATTTTTACAACGAGCAGAGTAGTAGCATGAGAAAATACAACAAAGCTATTTCCACTGTAAAAAAATGAATCCTGATATTTATATATTTTTGTACATAAACCTTTGTCTGAATTGCTCACCATTTTGTTGATTCTGAACACCCCAGGAAACGTGTGCTAACCAGAGTCCTGCCAGTAGCCAGGGGTGCACATGGCGTTGCAAACCGGTTACCATGGCGTTCTGTAAAAGCCTTTGCTAACCTGAGCCCAAACACTGTATCCCATTATTTTAGTGCATTTTAAGAAATTAATGGATAGAAACCATTTTACATGTTTACAAGCAACTGTTTCTTCTTCCCCGGTGACTTGCTTGTTTATGCTCTGCCCCAGTTTTCAAATGGCATTTGTATGGACCATCGTTAACATAAGGATACCAACCCTCATTGGAGATTTCCGTGTAAGCGTGTTCTCCACATTATCTATAGGTGACCTCCACCTGAAGGTCCCCTCCTGGAATCCGACTACCCCCTGCCTGCCACACAGGGTCAGATAGGAGAGCAGTCCACATACCATACAGGCGGGTTCTGCCTGTTCTCACTGTCTGCCCGCTGGGCTGAGACGCAGGGCTCTAGGGTCACAGGGCCAGGGGCTAGCCAGCCTCCAGTGGTCACCAACCGACCTGCCTGCCTCCCTGGTAGCCAGGGTGCCCATCTGGCCCCTACCTGGTCTCAGCACCTGTGTCCCATGCTCTGTCCCTTGACAGGGCATACAGAGGGACCTCACACTTCAGAAGCCCTGCCTCAGGATCAGCTGTCTCCTTACATTTTCTGCCTGGTGCCCTCTCGCTGTGGCACAGGTCCTCTTTCTCTGGTCTCTGGTGTGGCTCCCTGGATCCCCCGGAGCCAACCCCTTTTGCTCCCAGCCCAGCAGCCCACCAGCCACAAGGCCCACGTGGCTCGCTCAGCCGCCCAGCCTGGCACACCTTCACCACCTCACATTCTGGTCTCCCAGACTTGCTCTGGCGCCATACCCAGACACCACCCAAGACCCAGTGCTATTAAGAGGCAAGGGACATTTTCACCGCAGACCACCTGTGTTCTCAGGAGACTTGGGTGATCTCGGAAGACGAGGAAGGGAAAGCGCACAGGGTGTCAGCAGGGTCTGCAGCACAGCCAGACCAGGGGAAACCACACTTTAGACTTGGCTCACAGCTCAGAGCAGAATGGATGCACCCAGGACAGCGCTCACTTCAGTTACAGGGCGGGACCTGAGCACTGAACCCTGCAGGGGCCGCGAGCCCAGGGAACACCCTCAGGGATCTGACACCCAGGACCTCAACTTGGCCATCATTTGCAACCTCTTTCGAGGAGTCTCGAGGCTCTGACATCGTGTCTTCCGACTGGCTCCGTGACACTGCTCCCCAAACCACACCTGTAACCACGAGCCACATACAGCAGAGGCCAGGGGGTCACTGCGGAAGGCCAGCCCACATTCCCTTGCGCTGCTGGGACCCCGAGTCCCAGGCCGCTGTAGGCTGTCCATACACTTCCGGGCTCTCACTGCAAGCGCCCTCATCACTTCATCAGATGCTGGTTTGGGGTCAGTCTGTGCATCGGGGCCGGTGGGGCCGAGACCCGCATTGTTAACCAGCTCCCAGTGAAGCCCACACCAGCCTGCGACGGCAGCGCAGGCCCCGGCCACTCCACACCCCTCCACCTCTCGGGCCCCCCTCATCCACACCCGTCCGTACTCCATACCTATCCACCCTCCCCCCACACGGGCCCCCCACTCCACTCCAAGCTCACAGGGCTGGAGCTCCTGGCACTCACTGTACTTTACTCAGGGGGATCAGTTTAGCTGAAGTATCATCCATCCCAGGGACTGCTGTACTTACCCAGAATTCCTGTAGCTCTGTTAGATGGCTGATATTTTCAATCTTTTTTATTCTATTTGACGCAATGTCCAACATCGTGAGTTTGTTCTAAAATAAGGAAATAAAAATTTCCCAGGTTATTGCAGCTCAACCATGACTTCATGACCATGCACATAGTGCCAGGTGCTGAGCTGAGATCTGTGGACAAGCCACCCTCTCTGCTCTCCCAGAACAGAAGCGAGCAAACGGGGACAATGGCACCTGCACATGCTGGCAGCCCACCTGGGCTGGAACACAGCACCCTCATGGCCACCCCATCGAGCTCTTGTATGACTGGGATTGAAACGGGTTTTGTCAGACTCCTAGCCCTGGGCTCCCAAATCCCTGTCCACAGGACCCAGTGAGATGGCGGTCCTGGGCAGAGTGCAGTAACCCTGCCGAAAAGCACAGGGAAGCCCGGGCGGAATGGCAGCTGGCATGGTGCGTGCTGAGCACCTGAGCCGGCCTGTGCTCATACACCTGAGGCTGGCCTGTGTTCACACCTGAGGCTGGCGTGTGTTCTCACCCCTGAGCCTGCCCTGTGTTCACACCTGAGGCTGCCCTGTGTTCACACCTGCGGCTGCCCTGTGTTCACACCTGCGGCTGCCCTGTGTTCACACCTGCGGCTGCCTTGTGTTCACACCTAAGGCTGCCCTGTGTTCTCGCCCCTGAGCCTGCCTTGTGCTGAGTGAAGGCAGGCTGAGCAGGGCAGGGAGGAGTGTGGTCAGGCCTGTCTTCACCAGGGTGGTGACAAGTGGAAGGAGGAAGGACCTGCAGGCGCTCCCAGAGTGGAGGCAGCTGACAGAAGCTGTCCTTGTGGCCCCTGCTGACTGGGAAGTGGCCCCGGCTGGCCGGGAAGTGTGTGGCCAGCAGAGGGCAAGAGGGGCAGCTGCGGACACCTGCCAGCCATCTGTAGTTAGGCAGGCACAGGAGGAGGTAGGGCTTGTTTTTTACAAATCCGTGAACGCTGCCCAGCGAGGGGACCCTCTGAATTCCTGTGCTGAGATGACACCCTGGCAGGGCGGTCAGCTCAGGGCTAGCTCGGGACAGCTGCGCCTGACTGGCCACAGGCACTTGTTTCATGCATTTCCCACGTGAGGAGGGTCGCTCGGTTTGTAGGACTGGAAGGTCTCTACGATGAACCTCGACGCAGCGTGTCCACCTAGAGCAGCCCTGGAGGTGGCCTGCCTTGCACCCGCATGCGCACGCCTCCCAGACGGACACAGGGAGCCTTACGTTGTTCTCCAGGCCCTCGATGGCCTCGATGCCGTTGTGGCTGAGGTACAGCTCCCGCAGGTTCACCAGGCTCTGCAGCCCTTCGATCTTGGTCAGCCGGTTGCTCTGCAGGAGGGAGAGTGACAGCTCAGACTCGGTAGAGGGAGGGACACCACACAGCTGCTAGGATACGAGGTTTCTTAGGTGGACCATCCTGCTAACACTCATTCCACATAAAACGCGCCAAAATGGGACTTACTTACGGAGAAAAAGATCCAAATCTTTGCTAAGATTCATGTGGGAGGCTTTACGCACAGAACACACTTCTTCAGGTGTACTTGGGTAAAGTCTACCTCAATTAACAGCAATTCAAAAACGTCAAAATCACTGGGTACTTTAAAATAAGTTAATTCTCATATCTTTTAGTACTCTGTTTCCCCGAAAATAAGACCTAGCTGGACAATCAGGGGACAATCAGCTCTAATGCCTCTTTTGGAGCAAAAATTAATATAAGACCCCGTCTTATTTTACTATATAACATCTATTATTATATTTATATAATATAAGACGGTGTTTTATGTTAATTTTTGCTCCAAAAGAGGCATTAGAGCTCATTGTCCGTTTAGGTCTTATTTTTGGGGAAACACGGTATATATTGTAACTCAAATTAAAAGTACGACGTCCTGCCAGGCCCTGCCCCCAGAACACCCTAACACATGCCGGCTCATGAGTCCAATTCTCTCATTTGGCTTCCTACAGAAGAGGTCACGTGAGCCAGGAAATTCAAGTGCCGACTGATTTGTAAACACGGGGTTGGCGTTCGGCACGGATGTGGAAGGAATCGTGCCTCCCAGTGAGCCAACGCCGTAGGAGCACTTGGAATAAGCTCAACCTTCTAAAGAAGCCCCTTTGCCTAAAAACCACCAGGGACTTTCATTAGGAAAAGTAACGCGACCCATAAAGAAGTCTTAGTCCGATGTGTGTACATACATGTACGACATGGGTATGTGAGAAATCTCACGTTTTGGTTGCTCGTGATCACGGACACAGTGGGAGACAGAAACTGGTGGTTTAGCAGCCCTGGGGGGGTGCGGTGTGTGGGGGGGAAGGAGGTCCTGGGTGGGGGGCACAGGCCCTAGGGAGGGCACAGGCCCTGGGGGTGGGGCGGGGGGGGCAGACAGGCAGTGGGGGCACAGGTCCTGGGGAGGGGACAGGTAGGCTCTGGGGGTGGGGCAGGTGGGGGACCACACAGGCCCTGTGAGGGAGGTCGTGCAGGCCCTGTGTGGGGGGGAGGGGGGTGAGCAAGCCCTGTGTGTGTGGGGAGGCACACAGGGGGAGCGTACCTGAATACTGAGGACTGTCAGGTTGGAAAGGGCGTCCAGGTTCTGAAGTTTAGTGATCTTGTTTTTCCCCAAAAACAAACTCTCCAGACTAGATAATGCATCGATATTTTCAATCGCCTGAGACAAGGACAGAGAGCAGTTAGGACTGTGTGGCCGACCAGCTCCCCCAGGGAACGGGCAGGTGCCCGGCCAGGAGACAACGCTCTCTGGATGTCAGCCTTGGGATGTCAGGCAAGTTACTTTTCCACTCTGGAAATTTCCAACCATACTTGAAAGTACAGTATGAAAAAAAGAGAGAAAAGGTAAAGGGTCCAAGGCGTCTTCTCCTGGGCTTACACCCAACCTGTAGAATTCTGGGGACAGTCTGGAAACCTCTGGACCAGATTTCTCACATCCCGCCCCCTTCTAAGCTGACACAGTATTATGTTCAAGTGCATTCCCGAGAGCCTGGTTTCAAAGCAGCAGCGAGATGCCTGCCTGCCTGCCTGCCTAGGACGCATGACTGCCTGGCTTCCTCAGCTTCCGGACCTTCCTTCCTGGCTCATCCTTGCTGTGGCTTGAGCTCCTCTGCTGCGTCTGTGCACAGCAGGTGGCTGAATGAAGGTTTACAAACTAGGTCTCAGCTTCCCTCTGCTGGGCTCACTGCTCTCTCAGCACAAGCTAACTGTCCACTTTTCAGCGGACACTAAACAAGCAGAGTAGTCCACGCTCACGCAGCAGGACTCGGCTGCGGGGGGGCTCTCTAAGTATGGAGGTTCAGGGGAGGGCTTCCTTAACTGCCACTGCCTGATGAGCCACTTTCTCCTGGAACATTCCAGAGAGAGATACCTGATAAAATGCTGACATCTGGCGCTCTCTAGTTTTAAATGTGCTGCCTGGCCACCTGCGGCCACATTACCGCTAACAACTGTCCAAAGAGGCCGTCAGAACCCCCCTTGTCGTCGGCCTGTATCCTGCCAGCTCTGAGGGGCCAAGCCCGGCCGACTATAGCACGCTATAAACTTCCCCAAGCCAAACAGAGGGGTCCTTCCAACACGGAGGGCGGGGGAAGGGGTCCTTCTGTCATGGACAGAGGGGGAAGAAGTGCTCAGCCCGTCCCCAAGGCCGTGGGAGTGCAGGCCTGGCGCCCTGGCCCCACTGGGATGTCGCCAGGCCAACGCTGCTGGCCACTGGTGAGCACACGTCCTCCTCCGTCCTGCTGAGCCTCCCTCTTCTACGCTGGCAGCTCCACCCTGCCTCCTCGTAGAGCTCGTCCCGGTGGCAGCAGACCACGTTTCCAAAGTCTTTTATTTCCACGCTGCCCAGTGCTCTCAGTAAATGGCAGGATCTAATGCTGCCCCCCAAGCTTCCTGCAGCTTCTGGTGTGGAGGTCGGGCCGCGGGAAGCCACCCTCTGCTCGGGACATGCTCGCCTCTGACAGGCTTGCCTGAAACAACAGCACATTCCAAAGCCACGTTTGGGCTGATCAGTCACCTCGGGCGAACGTCCTGGGATGCTTACTGTGAGTTTAGGTCCCGACAATGGTGAGCAAGTGACGCCTACGTGCACAGGCCAGGCCGCCCCACTTGGGCGCACATTCTTGTTAATACTGACCTCCGGCTAGCATTTTTCTTAAAAAACACTAACTTCCCCGTTCCTGAAGAAAAATCAACGACATGAAAAACAAAGCCCACCGCCCCTTCCCCACCTGCCCCGCCACCTGCCCCGCCATCCGGCCGCACTGCTGCCCTGCAGGGGCCACGCCGCTTGCGCCCATACCTACCCGGATACGGTTGGATCCCAGCTCCAGCAACTGCAGCTGATGTAAGTTGCTTACATTCTCGATTTTACTGATTTTATTGTTGACCAAGAAGAGTTTTTTCAGTTGTGTCAACTTGTCAATCCCTTCAATGTTTCTCAGTAGATTAAAAGAAATGTCTAGAATCCTGGAACAAGCAAAACATTTATTTTTAATGAGCACAGGCCACACAGAGCTCAGGATGTAACTACCTTAGAGGTGGCAGGATCATGTGGCTGCCCAGGGAGCCCCAGGGAGAGCGGGCACAGCCTACAGGGCCCCCGACATCTGGCTCACAGCACTGCACACATGGCGGACACTGTGTCCTCCCTGACTGGACCAGCCAGAGGCCTCCAAGCAAAGGGTTAATCTGCAGGTTGAGATTGTGGGCAAGCCGAGGCCCCCTCTGGAGCCAGGTGCCCCTAGGACCCTGAGGCAGAGGTGGCCTCTCAAGGCTGAGCCGGGCCACGAGTTGGTTCTGGGGACACTGGGCAGGCCAGCTGTCATGTCCCGGGTCTCAGCACTCACTCCAGCTCTGTCAGTGCATCCAGATTCTCAATCTTTTTGATCTGGTTGTCATAGAGATCCAGCTCTCGGAGGCTGTGCAACTCTTCCAGGTTCTCGATACATTTAATCAGATTCTGACGGAGGCACAGAGTCTGCGGACGGAAAGAGGACAGTGACCTGGGAGGCCCCGGGATAGCCTTTGGGGAGGACGTGCTTGTCACCCTGCTGTCATTTTCTAGAGAGGGGCTGACCTTGGTGAGGATGGCAGACACCCACAGGGAGGATGGCAGCAGGCTGTGCACCGAGCACACCTGCTTGTGAGGGAGGCCTTGCTCAGGTTTGGGGTGTGTGCTGTCTCACGGCACAGCGAGCCCTTAGCGGCTCGACTGTGAAGAACAAATGGAGCTCAGTGAGTTAGGACTGTCCAGGCTGGTGCGTGCATAACTGCGGGCAGGCTGGGCACCGGGCACAGAGAGCAACGGCAGGTCTGAGCCGCGCCTCAGCTCAGGGCCTGCTCTATCAACCTGCCAATCAAAGATGCTCGAAGCAGTTCCGGAGGATGGCAGCACCATCTGTAGGACTGTCCCTGACAGAACGGACTCTTGGGTGTGCATTTACCTACATCCTGTGCGTGGGACGGACTCTGGGTGTTACAATGTCACCGCATGTGAAGGGACAGAGCTCCTCTCACCTTCACTTTCTTCAGAACCTCAAATCCTTCAATTTTCCCAATGCGATAGTGATTCAGATCCACATCCTGAAACATGAAATCTAGCTCAGTGGCAGCAGGGCCCGGAGACCTGGGTGCCAGTGAGGGAGCTAAAGGCGGCCTGCCAGGGGCGGACAAGGGGAGGAGGGGAAGGAATTGGTGAGTTGCAGCAGACAGGTGACAGTGACATGGATGTGAGCTTCAAGATGCTCGTTGGTTTAGCTACGATTTATCACAGTTTTACATCAACAGACCCTCCAAACAAGCGGCATGTAAAGCCTTTCTCTCACCCCTGGTTCCCTGGAGCACAAAACATCAGCTGCAAGGAGAGGCACCCGACCAGGTCACTGTGGGTGGCCCCAGGGTTGGTTATTATGCAACAGGTGCGTCTGCCCTTCCCGGCAGGCTTTCGCATGCTCTGAATTGTGAATAAATTTACGGTGCTTTTCAGATGGGGCTGTTAGGACCCCGCCATTTACAACATAATCATCTGACTCATAGAGTTTATGAGTCAAAGGTGTTTCATTTGCCACCATGGCTAAACAGAAATGGGATTTGTCACCAGTATTAAAAACAGTTAAGAACATAAGGAATTGGACCCAACCAAGGGAGGTTTAGACAACCTCTTCTAGAAGATCACTTACTAATCTGGCACCGTCATAAAAGATAACGTGACAGAGTGGCCCGCCACTATACCCCGAGGCTGGGCCGGGCAGGTGGCATTACCTCTGCATCTCTGTCCAGGTTAATAGTTTCCATGTCTACAGGCAGCTCTTGTCCTTCTGAAAACATGAGAGATAGAGAGAGAGAAAGAGAGAGACAAACCATTCAGAGCCCCGTTTCCAGGAGGCAGCAGCCCTGGCACAGGTGAGAGCTGGCACTCAGGTTGCCCTACTCAGAGAGCTGACTCAAACATCACATGGGGGACCTAAATGACATGGGAGGGCTGAACACCCTGTCCAACAATGCTCATCTTTCAGGCACTCTGAGTTTCCTGAATTCAGCTACCAGCAAAGGTCTCCACAAACTTCCATCCCACAGCTGTGTAACTGGCAGCAGCCCGCCCTCCCAGTTTGTGGCAATAAATCAGGAAATTTGACTATAGATCACGCTGGGCATATCAGATGCTGCTCTAGGATGAGCCTTTTATTGCTTTGGAAAGTGGCCCAGCAGAGGATTGGGGCCCTGCTGAATAATTTAAATACGCTTCTCGGTTGGGAGGCCGGGGAGCTAATCCCAGCGAGGGCCCTCTGGCCTGGGAGCTGGCCTCCCTCCTGGTACATCGAGTGCCCGAGGGGAGCTGCGAGCCGACTCTTACTGTGGACTGAAGAGCCTCTACTCAGCAGCGCACCCCCCTGATCGTTTCATCTAAACTATCGAAGCGTTTGTGCCTAAAAGGATTCAATTCTTTAAGAGTAACAGTGACTCCTTGATTTCACCACCTGCCTATGATTTCTTCTCTCAGTCTACTTGAATTAGGATCCGAATCAGGCCGTATTTGATGGCTGGATGGCATTTCTCTAAAGGCCCTCTTTGCTCTTGCAAGTTTTGAAGAAGCCGGACCACCTGTCTTGTAGTGCTTCTCCCAGCTGGAGCGTGGGGCTGCTGTCTCTCCTACTTCATTAAAGTGGTTGTTACCGTCTTGCCTGGCTCCTACTGTTGCCTCTTCCCTATGGCAAAACTGCGTGTGTGTCTGCGGTGCAGCGGGCTTGTACCCGACCTCCCGAGGACTAGCGAGCGGCCTGTGTGCTGGTCAGCCTGGCCCCTGGACTGGAGGCCTCGGAGGGGCACACTCTACACAGGACCGGCTTAACAAGGAAGTAGTGGCCCCACACCAACTGAATTCACTCTATCGTGTTTTCACCATGTCTTTTCCAGAACAATCAAGTGGCTAGTTAAAAAAACTCACTTACTATATTTTATCCATAACTTTATAGGATATCAACCAACCTAAGAATTAAATTAAAGAAGCTTGGCAAAACCAACAGGTATACCCAAATTACTTGTCCCCCTCCCCCAAAGACAGCATACATTCAACATCATGAACTCAGGCAGTTGCAATGAAAGAGTCACTACAATGAAGGCAGGGCGCCCAGGTCACTTAGTGTCCAAACTGACACACTTTAGGAGTAAAAGGCACTCCAGACAATCATTCTGGGCCAGCAGGTGACAATGGGCTGTCTTGGGCTCCTCAGGACATGTGGTCACAAGGCTTGAAGGGGTTCTGTCAGCAACACATCCAGCACAGGACAGGGCCCCCCACCCCCACTCCGAAAAGTCAGCTTAATTTTGAAACAAAGTTACCAACCTAGAACATGTTCCTGAATGCATTATGTACTGATTGTATTTTTTTGATTTTAGGGAAAATAAGTGAAAGGTAACAGCTGACATGTTTGAATTTGTTTTATTTAAGACTTAAATAAATACATGTAGGAGCAAGTCCCGATTTTTTTAAGGACTTTCAAGAATGCACATTTTTAGGCAAGTCCTAGTTAGCGCGGAGTCTCTAGTTACACAAGCCGGGTCCAAGTGCAGCTGATGGACTTTGCAGCCGTACGCCCTTGGGTGAGGCCCGGCCAGCCTGTGCTCACGAGCCAGGTGGAGAAAGCCCACCTTGGGGCTCCGGCAACTCTCCAGTCCCTCCACAAGTACCAGATGTTCAGAGGTGAGGAAAGGTGACGCTCCCACCGCGTGGCTCTCTGGGACTAAGTTAGACAGTAATGAAAGCTTTCATCTATCACTCCCATGTACTTAGCCCGCCCACGTCACTTCCAGAATATCGACTCTCAAGTTCCAAAATGTGATGGGTACTTTTGTGGTAATCTCCTTTGCCTTAAAATTAGGTTTCCATAGTTACCAATCATCTTCACTGGCACAGAGAGCACAATGTTATTTTAAAAATTAGTTTTGTTTTTTTCTAAATTTGTTAAAAATGGTCATGTATGATTACTACCTTAAAAATCCATACATTGTATATAAATCTAGAAAATGCAGAAGGTATAGACCCTTACCAACCTGCTGTTCAGACACCCTCAACAAGTTTGATGTGATTTTCTCTTAAGTAGGTAAAACCACATATTATTAATATGTTTTAAATAAAAACAAGATTTCAACATGCATACTGTTTGGAAATTAGCTTTTTTTCACCTAATAATATATTTGGACATCTTCCTGTCTGTTCATATGGTTTCTCCTCATTGTTTTCAATATAAATTGATTTTGTAAACAAACAAACAAACAGGCTTAGATCATGGTTGGAGTGTGTGAAAAACTACCAATTCGGGCTGAGGACTTACTTTTCTCTAAATTCCTTTTGCTGTTTTTCACTAAAGGAGGCCATTGGGACATTTTCTACATAAAATGATTTTCCTAACATCTAGCGATTAAGAAGTCCTTTCTAGGTCTGTAAAATGGTGAAGAAGGGCTCAGAATTGACTTCTCTAAGACACTAAAAGTGCTATTCTGAAAGTAGGCTGTTACCATGGCAGGAAATAAAAGCAGAGTAGTCAGCCATAATGTTTATTTCAAATCTCACTTTCTGAGCACATGGTTAATAAATCAATTTTTGGGGTCTGTCCCAGATGACGCACCAGTACCAATATTATCAGTAGTAGTATTTGGCTTCAGTGGAATTAGGAAAAAACCACATCCTGCCTGCAAGGGCCGTTATGCCTGCTGGCCAATGGCGCGCCCAAGTTACAGGTCCACCATTCCCAGCCTGCCGAGGGCCTGGGCGCTGTGGTAGCAGGCAACGCCCGGAGCCCAGGGAGCTCCCCAGGCACAACAGAGGCTGCCACCTGGCAATCCGCACGACATTGCCCTCACCCACCCCCTCGGTGAGCTCAAGGCTCAGGACTCGTGCCGGTACCTTGTGGGTCCTCCTCCCCCCGCTCCGCTCCATCCTTCAGGCTGTGCTCGCTGAGGTCGGCCACGACGCCGCTGCTCTGCTTCCTCCCCTCTTCATCGCCCGATTCTTCAGACTCGACCCGCCTGTCAACTGAACCCACACAGATCAGTAAGAATTCCCATCCACTTCACGTGACTCTTTCAAGAACTTGTAACAGACTGACATCCAGTTGTGAGTCACAAAGACTTCACTCAAAAAAGTGTTGAGTTCAGCTCAATGAGCATCTGTGTGTCCTCCAGGCCCCAGGCACTGCCTGAAGTGTAGTGGTGGGAGAACTGGGGGCAGGGTGGGGCGGGGGGCAGAGCGGGGAGGCACACGGCAAGGGGAGAGCATCATACTATTCCTACCCTCAAGGCCTCCTGAAGAGTCGCCAGGTGTCCTGAAAGCCCTGGATGGTCTCATTAAACATACTAATGCTGACACGTAGCGAAGCCTGCACATTGCGAAGAGGGGACCATTGTGACCCTCCTGCCACATACCTTCATCCATGCTCCACTATCCATTTGGCCAAGAAAACCAGCCCAGTTCACAGGCCCACGTTCTGAAAGAAATTAAGACTAACTCAAATCAGACTGTGGGTGGGGGGGCTCTAACGAGACAGGAGAAGACAGCCAATAGTGCTAAATGCCCCACGAGAAGGTCACAATGCTAACTAACACCAGGGCATAGTGATGGCAGCTCAAAGCTCTGAAAGGCTGGTAAATAATGTTTTTCGAATAAACACGGCAATGATTACATGGGGCAGACTGATAAAAATTCATTGGCAAAACTGTCAGATAAGTTTCCTTTCTCCTAACTTTTTCATGACCTCTTTTGGAAGTCTGTCTGGAAGCCCTCAGGCACTAACAGCTTCCAAGTTTCCTGACTACAGCTTATCTCACAGGAGCGTGCTCTTTGAGAGGGAGACGGTCTAGTTCCAATTTGTATCTCCCGCTGGGCCAAGTGAGGAAGCACCCAGGAAAGGACTGCTGGATGAAACACGTCCCTATGGAACCCACCTCCAAAACCTCCAAATCCATTCCTTCTTCCCTGCCCCCAGCAACTGCCTCGGCTCAGCTACTCCTCACCTGTGGCCTGGGCTCCTGCTGGGCCTCCTAACTGGTCTCTCTGTGGCTTGTCTGGCCCTGACTAATCTATTCTCCATTGCCAGAGTCTGATCTGATTCTAAAACCCAAATCTGATCTGTGACTCCACAAAATTTCTGGAATACCAATGGCTCTTCCTGACTTTGCATCTTGCCCCTAGAGACACAGCTTTGGCAGTTACTTCCTTTTCCAAGCCTCAGTCTCCAAATCTGCAGAAGGGAGCTGGTATAGTAACTATATCTCAGGGCTGCTGTCAGGATTAAATTAGATAAGGCACAAAAGCAGTTAGCTTTTAATAAATAAAAGCAGTACACAATTAATTAGTTACAGGTACCCCTGCTTTTCAAAAGTTCACTTTACACCACTTCATTTTTAAGAAAGACTTATATTCGTACCTGTTATCACTAATGAAAGAAATCTGAAGAGGAATTTAGTTTTTACAAAAAAACGTGAAAAGTGAAAATAGCATTGTTTTGTTTTGCAGAGAGCCCTAAAAGAGGCAGCACACACCCCAGTGAGTGGCACCACTAAGCCTAGACCCAGGGCACCTACACCCAGCGTCTCAGCATCGAGCTGACATAGCTTTGAACTGTATCTGTGAGCATCTATGTTTTATCTCAATTTTGTGCATCTGCAGTAAGTTATGTCCTAAGGTAACTGCTTCTTTGATTTATGCCGTTTCGGGTTTGAAAGGTTTTATAGGAACGTTCTACTTTGAGATACTGGTAGCAGCGGAAACCTGCCTGCACTGCCATTCCATGCACTCTGTGGTCAAGGCTAAGAGCAAGTTCTACTGGGTTATGGATGTGGCTCGGCCCAGGGCGGAAGGGGCTTAGCTAAGGAAGAGCAGCCAACATGAAACCTGGGATTCTATCCTGAGGGTTGCAGAGTATGGGGCAAGTGACAGAGGACCACCATGTGAGGCCCTGGGGTCAATGGGCTGGCTCAAATATTGGCAGTGGGAACGAAAGACGTTTGAAAATTTGGAGATTTTAAGGAAGTGGAGGCGTCAGAGCTTCCTGACCAATGGATGAGTGGGTCCAGAGAGAGAAATGCCTGGGGTTTTCGTTTGTCATTTACTAAGGCATGGAAGTGGTTGGTGGGTGAGGAAGAGAAAAAGGGGACAGGAAGAGGCACTTCCTTGCTTAAAAAGATCCAAGGGTTTCAAAGTCCAGGACTTTTCAAATGCTTCCCCCCCACCCCCCACCTTCTCTTGCCAGCTTCACTGGCACTCTCCACCCTCATCCAAAATGACTGTCATCCTTGGTCAAGCTCTCCTCCAAACAGGTCTGGATCTCTCACAGCCCTTTGCCTGTGACTGTGTGGTTTTCTTCCCCTGAAATGACCTTTGATCTTTCCCCCACCCCCAGCCTGGCCGAACATTTAAGGTCCAACTTGGAGCTTTGGTTGTGCCGCCTTCACTGCTAAGTACGCCAGCTCTTCCTTTATGGCACCCCACCTCCAACCCTTTCTGCTTCCTTCTTACCGGCATTTACACTCGAGTGGCTGGCTGCTCTCCTGGAGCTCTGTGTCCCCCATGAAACCAGCGCAGCCAAGAGCACATCAGTATTGTGATAGAACTGACTCTCCAATTGAGTGTGTGTGTGTACAGTCGTATGCACATATATGCATATAATTTTTTTCAACAAAGTGAAAGAGTTGAATTTAGTCCTCTCCTAACTGTGATAACTTTGCAAACAGGCACCTGCTGTTCTGTAACAGTCTCTCGGCTCCCTGTCACCCCCTTCTCCACAACCCATTCGCTTTCGAGAGGACCCTTCTCGAAATGAGCCTTCACTAATGAGCCAGCGCGGGCAGTTCCCACGGCGCCCTGCGCCTGTTTCCTCGTTAGTTGCACGGGGACCCCGAGGGTCAGGCTCAGAGGTTCAGTGCGAGGCTCCAAACAGAGGGTGAACGCCCGCGCTGCGGGACTACGGCGCCGTCAGTCCCCAGCCACCCACCCGCCCACCCCGCTCATGCCGCCGCTCTCCCCTCGATCCTGGGTCGGGCGCCTCCCGGTCCGCCCGCGCCTTCCCGGCCGCTGCCGCCTTGGCTCGGGGCCCCCAGGGCCGCCCCCGCCCCCGCCCCTCCGAACCGGCTGGCAGCTGTCAGGGGCCGCACGGCAGGGCCCGGGCTGTGGTCGGAGGCGGGCAGCCCCGTTTCTCTCGGGCAAGGTCGGTGCGGGCCGCCACCCCCAGCCTGCTGGGCCTTTCGGCCACCGCCCTGTGGGGCCGCTCACCCTCCATCATCTCCTGCGACTGTTGCTGACCGGCACCGCGCTCAGCCGCCATGTTGGCTGCTCTTCCCCTTTCCGGAATCTGTCGCCTCAGGCCCTTCAGCCAATCAGGGCTCCCAACTCAGAACTCACCCAGCCAATGGAATCCCAGCGGAGGGGACTGAAGCCCCGACGCGCCTGCGCGGCCGCAGAGCCTCACGGTTAGTTGTAGTCCATCCGCGAGGTCGCGCGCCCTCAGTCTCCGCGCCGGCCGTCTCACCTCCCCCGGGCAGGTAATTTGAGAGCGCCCCGGAGGCGTCTGGAGGCGAGGAGCGGGAAGGAGGACTGGGGCAGTTGGGGCTGCACGCACGGAGCAGTGGCTGCAGGCAAGCGGAGAGAAGAATCTGGGAGATGCTCTGGGCTCGTAGCGAGTCTCTGCGTGGGGCTGCAAAGTGCGGGCCTCCGCAGAGGCGTCTGTACAATGGGCCGACTTTGTCTCGGCGTCGCCGCGCGGACTTAGTCCGAGTGAAGGGGCCGCCTCCAGTTAACGCTCAGCGCGGGACGGGCTCGGCGCCAGGGCCGGGGCCGGGGAGGAACTCCGCCCGCAGGTGCCGGGAGAGCCGGTCGGGGCCCGGGACGCCGACCCACCCACAGCGGGCGCCGCAACCTCCGTCGGCCCTCGGCCCCGCGGGTGTGCTTGGCCCGTGAGGGAGCCGCCCCTGCTGCCCCAGCCTCCAGGGCGAGGCTGCTGAGAGGCGAGCTTCGCGCTGCTCACCCTTCTCGATCCCAAGACCAGAGGAAACGGTGTCTGCCGTACCCGGCTGGCGGGCCGCCGTCTCTTTTGGCTCCTCGGAGGCGCCGTAGAAGGAGTCCGGTGCGTCCTTAGCAACCGTTAGCGCGGGCTTCTCCACCCCGGCTCGTTGAGTCCTGCCCACAGGCGCCAGTGGTTGGCCTATGGGGCCTGTCAATTGGCGTGAGTTGCTCCGCGATTGGCCGGCGGGGCTGGAGGCGAAGATCGGCTTCCTCGCGGCTGGGTGAAGCAACCGGCCGGCTGACTCGTCCCCAGGTGAGATGCCTGCGCTCCTGGGAGTCGACCCGGGCTCCGCAGGGTCCTGCTGCCCGACCCCGGCGAGGCCCTCGGACGAACCAATCCGAGCCCGGTGCCCCCGCCGCTGCCCGCTTCTCCGTGCGACTCCCGCCGGGGTAGCGGCCCGGCGCCCAACGGCGGTTTGTGCCGCTTCGCGCCCTGGGGCCCTGGGCGGAGCCTCTCTGGTCCTCAGCGTCTGCGCCCCGGCCCCACCCCACCCGGCGCTCAGTCCTCAGCTGCAGTTAACTGTGTGCGCTTTGTAGTCACTATTGTTGCTTCTCCTGGAAGGTGAACTCCAGAATGGAGACTGCCCTCCTCTATGCTGGGGACGGTGCCTGTTATGCAGGACTTTTCAGTAAATATCTGAATGCGTGAGCTGTGGGGTGCAGCCCGGCTTCTCGACATCTCCGCTTGGAGGCCTCCAAATACCTGGGCTTTGTCCGTCACCTTCGCCTTTTCTTTTCCAGAGAATGGCAGTGGCCTGAGCAGAAACCTTGGGGTGTGGGCTTGATGCTCCTCATCCCCTCATCCCCGTACCTTGCACCTCTCGTCACCCAGTAAGTCGACGGCAGCCATAGGTCGAGTTTTGACTTGGCGGTTCCTCTGGCCGTCTTTCTGACATCGCTTATTTTAAGACCTGCTAATACCTTGCCTGGATTACTGTAACTTTTCTCCCCCCTTCTCCCCCCAGCATTGCCCCTGGAGTGACCTTTGTAAACTGGGCATCTGGTCATGTTCCCGAGCATGGAGCTCTTTAAAGTCAATGTTAGGGACGCAGTCCGGACTCCTGGAGGAGGCCCAGGAGGCCCTGGGAGTCGTGCTGGGCTGCTCCAGGCCCATCTCCACCTACTTTCCTGTGTGTGGACTCCTCCCCAAGGGCGCTGTGGGCACCTTTGCCCTGTGGTGGTTCTGCCTGGAAGGCTTCTTCACAGTGCCAGGCTCAGCTCTGCCAGTGTTCCCTGGAGGAAGCCTTTGCTGACACCCTCCGTTACAACAAATCCAAAACAATATCCTTCATCCCGGATATTGTTTGGATGCCTGATGCCAGAAACAGAGGTGCAGTCTCAGAACGGCTCTAATGGTGAATGAAGCTGTTGGCCCCCAAACCTGAAATCCCGAGGAAGGCTGGTTTTAGGGTGGGTGTATCCAGTGCCCCACGTGGCATTCTTGCCATTTTCTGCTCTTCTGCCCGCCATGTTGGCTTCACCCTGAGGCTGGTTCTACTCGTGGTTGTACAGCAGTGGTGGGAGAGTTGGAGCTGCTTGTTACCTGGCTTGTGGTCTGGTGGCAGGAAGGTGGTTGGTTGCATCCAGAAGTTCACCCATGAGAGGAAGGAGTACTTTCCAGAAGCTCCCTGCAAACCTCTTAGAAATGACCTAAGGTGATGTGAAGCCAGGCTGTGCTGTCAGCAGCCAGCCTCTGGCCATGGCGTGGGAGGCCCTCGTCCCTGTGGTGTGGAGTTGCTGTGCAACGCTGAGTTGGCGGGGAGGGACCCCCCCCCCCACGGCACAGAGAGAAAAGGACCTGTCCTTCCTGTATTCACTTTTTTTAAATTAATTAATTAATTTTAAAATTTTTTATTGAGGAATACTGGGGAACAGTGTGTTTTTCCAGGGCCCATCAGCTCCAAGTCGTCGTCCTTCAATGTAGTTGTGGAGGGCGCAGCTCAGCTCCAAGTCCAGTCGCTGTTTTCAGTCTTAGTTGCAGGGGGCGCAGCCCACCATCCCATGCGGGAATTGACCCCACAACCCTGTTGAGAGCTCGCTGCTCTAACCAACTGAGCCATCGGCCACCCCCATATCCACTTCTTGATTGATCAATTGTCGGCACTATTGACTTGTTTTCATGAAAGATGACATTTCTTGTCCTTATCCTCCCTTCACATTACCTTCCCTTCTCTCCCATTTGTTATATTACAAAGTGAACTTTTGTAACATTTACAATGTAGTCCAAAACTAGTCAAGTCTTCTGTGCTTTGTCTATAGGTTGGTTGTATAAAACATCTTAATATTTTAGTGTATACTAGCTGATTCATACAGAAGGAGAAATGCAATATTAGTCATGAGTCATGACAGTAAAGTGAACTCATTTAAACTCACCACCCAAATTCGGAACCAGGGGACCCTGTGCTATTCCAGGTTGCTGCTGGACCCACAGAAGAAACCTCCTGCCTGAAGTTTATCACTTGTGGGTGTAACCCTAAAGGATTTGTTTAGATTGGGGGAGGTTATAAAAAGGGAGCCTTACTGTTGATAGTTTGTTGTAACTTGGTTTTTTTCACTTTTTATAGGGCCAACATTTATCCTTGTAGTGTGCATAGAATTTTTTTTCACTCTATAATTCATAACAGAATTTACAATCTATTTTCTTGCTGCTGAATGCTTAGGTTTATTATTTTTTCTTTTTTTCTGTTCACATTGTGAACCATGCTGTCCTGAACATTCTTGTGTTTGACTTGCTACCCATGTGTAAGAATTTCTATAGAATATAAATGTAAGAGTGGAATTTCTGTCAGAGTAGGCAAATGTTTGACTTAAGTTGTTTCCTAAAGAGGTTCATTTGTTAGAATTCCCCTTGAGCCGCATCTTTATCGATGTTTGGTGTCATTAGAATTCTTGATTTTTGCTGATTTAGGAGGTATAAAATTGTGACGATTATGGTAACAGAGAAGCCTGTTGTCATAGGCTTGCTTGTTGGCCGCGAGGGTTTCCTTTTCTGAGAAATTCTTGTTCCTGTCTCTTGTCCATTTTTCTATTGGGCTGTGTGTCTTTTAAAATTTTTTAAATTTTAAATTATTGACCTTTTAATCTCCTGGATATTAGTTATCTGTTGGTTATTCACGTGGTGAATATCTTCTCCCACATTGTGACTTATCTCATTTTCTTTATGACACGTTTTGTGAGCAGACATTCTCAACACCTAGTGTGCGGCCGGGGTCCAGGATCGGTGGGTTTCTTCTTTTGTTATCGAAGATTGTCCACTCTTAGCTCTTCAAACGTTTCTTCCTTTCCATTCTCTGTCCAGTTACGAATTAGATTACCTCATCTTCGTCTCTTAACTTTCCTCTCATAGTTTTGTTTTTTTGTTTCTCTGTTGCATTCTGGGCTCTTTATTCAAAAATATCTTCCAATTCACTAATTTTTTTTCAGCTGTAGCTACCTGCCTCTTTTACCCACCCATTGACATTAAAAGTTAACTTTATTGAGATGTAATTTATGGACAATAAAATGCTCTCATGGTCTGTACTTAGTTCAGCGAGATGTATATGTAGTCACAGCACAGTTCAGTCAGAATATTTCCGCCACCCTAAGAATTTGCTCTATGCTCTTTTTCAGTCCATCCTCCACCATGGCCCTGTCCTGCTCTGCTTTCTGTCCCTGTAAATCAAGTTTGTATTTTCTGGTGTTTCGCGTCAATGGGACCCTACAGGAGGTGTCTTTGTGTCTGGTGCCAGCGTGCATCAAGTGTGCCGGTTCTGAGATTCATGCACAACGCTGTTTGTGTCACTGCATCCCCTTTCACTGCTGCGTATGAGGCCTTTGTGTGGATACTCTTCAGTCTGCATGTCTGGTCTCCTGATGACGGGCGTTTGGATGGTTTCCAGGCTGCAGCTCGCTGCAGTCATGCTGTACTTGGCATCCGTATAGGAGTCTGTGGACTCGTGCTTTCCTTTCTCTTAGGTAGATGGCTGGGAGTGCAATCACTGTGTCCTAGGGCAAGTGGCACGCTTGTGCCATGTGTGTCCCCACCACTAATCTGAGGGCCCCAGCTCTGCACCCCTCACCAACCCTTTGTACTTCCATTCTCTCTCATTTTAGCTGCCCCGGTGGTTGTCATGATAGCTCATTGCGGGCTTCCTTTGCATTTCCCTGGTGACAGTGATGACGAACATTTTCTCCTGTGCTTCTTCGTGATTTGTGTGCCTTCTTTGTCTGTTTAAAACCTTTATCCTCCACCCCCTTTTTAAAAGAGTGGGTTGGTAATCTTCTTATGAATCCTTAGGATTTTCTATGTCTTCTGTGACTTGAGACAGCTGTACGCCCTCTTTTCCGGTGTGTGTGTGCCTGTCGTTTCCCTCCTTTCCGGTGTGTGCGCCTGTTGTTTCCCTCCTTTCCGGTGTGTGCGCCTGTCGTTTCCCTCCTTTCCGGTGTGTGTGCCTGTTGTTTCCCTCCTTTCCCATGTGTGTTCCTGTCGTTTCCCTCCTTTCCCGTGTGTGCGCCTGTCATTTCTTTTTCTCGCCTGTGTGCCCTGGCTAGAACTTCTAGGACAGTGCTGGATAGAAGAGGCTTGAGTGGCTTCCGCCCCCTGACCCCAGGAGTGCGTGTTCAGTCTCCCCCCACCAGGTGTGTTGCTAACTGCAGGTTTGTCACATGTGCGCCTTCAGCAGGTTGAGGAAGTTTCAATTCCTAATTGTTGAGTGTTTTTTCTCATGAAGGCGCGTGGGCTCTTGTCAAATGCTTTTTCTGCATCAATTGATGGGATAATATGAGTTTGCTTCTTTAGCCTCTTCACATGGTGGGTCACACTGGTTGACTTTCAAACATTAAGCCAGCCTTTCATCCCTGTGGCAGCCCCACTTGGTTGTGGGATATTAATTACTCTGTACGTATTGTTTGATGGATTTGCCAATATTTTGTTGAGGATTTTTACATCCATGTTCATGAGAGTTATTGGCCAGTCATTTTCTTTTCCAGCAATGTGTTTGTCTGGTTTTAGTATCAGGATAATGATGTGGCCTCAAAAACTGGGTTGGATGCGTTCTCTCCTTTTTTAATTTATGGGAGAGCTTGTGCAGTATTGATAATATTTCCTTCTTGAATATTTGATAGAATTCACCAGTGGGGCCATCTGGGCCTAGAATTTTCTTTGTTGGAAAGTTTTAATTCCAAATATTTTTTTAAATCCTCAATTTTTAAAAATTTCACTTCTAAAAGCTTGTTTCTTTCAATCTAGCTGGTTTTTGAGAAATTCTTATTTGCTCTTCGTTGTGACTTCATCTTGTCTATTTTCAACCACACATGCAGGTATTTCTAGTAGCTGATGTTCTTGTACCTACATCTCTGGTTTGAGTTTTCGGCCTATAATCACTCACGAAAGCTCGTCTGCGGGTCTGTTTAATAGGAAGAGAGCATCCTTGCTTGGCCCTGATCTTTGGGAAACGGCAGGCCTGTGTTTAGGATGTGTGGCTTTGGAGAGGCTTGCTTTTGCCAGGCTCCAGGGGCTGCTATTGAAGCCGGGCCACCCTAACCATCTTTGAAGGTCCCTGGCTTCTTTTAGGAGCCGTAGGGTAGCTCTCTGGTCTCCTCTGTGTGACTCACTCTGATAGGTCTGGTGTTGGGGTCCCTGCTTTCAGGCAGCTCAGAGATGCCATAGAAACAGTATGTTGGTGAGATCCAGTTGTTCTGAGAGGCAGGGCCGCTCAGTTATCTGGTCCACTATCTTGTTAGTCTTAGTTTTTTAAAAACTTTTATCTTTTGTTCTTAAATTAACCTGGAACAAATTTTTGTACATGGTAGTCATAAGGGATGCCGTTTGACCCCATACTATTTTCGCCATATGCAGAATTGTATATGGTTCACAAACTGTTGACTGAAAGGCACTGCCCTCCTGTCCTGATAGACCTTGATGACGACCTTGAAGCCAGGATAGAACTGGTGGGTTGGGTCTCCTTGGAATTGCGGGCTGGACTGTGGTGGCATGGGAAGGCCTGGCCCCCTTTCCTTCGCAGCCCAGGTCCATCCTGTGTTGGGAGGGGCGCTGTGTGCCCATGTGTGGGTGCCCCCGCCTACTTGTTGAAGCTTGCTCTTCTTGCAGAGGTCACTCCATGGCCTGTCCTTTGGTCTGTGTGTGCTGATGTGGGAGGACAGTGAGGAGCAGAGGCCTCCCGGGTGGTCTTGGGAGTGCGGTCCAGGCCCTTGGTCCGGGAACTCAGGGGTTCCGCAGATCTAGAAGGTGGTCTGAAGGAGGGCATGCAGGCTCCGGGTGGGCACTCTACCCCAGCCCCTGGCCCAGGCCTCCGGGCAGTGGTTCTGTGCTGCAGTTATGCAAGATGTCACCACGGGAGGAAACTTGGTGAAGGTGATGTGGGATTTTCTGTATTTTTGCCTTCTATCTGTATGCAAATCTACAAGTATCTAAAAATGAAAAGTTAAAAACACAAATCTCTGGTGTGAGCCCATCTCCTGACTCCTGGCCTTTATCTCATGTTGCCATCGTTTGGGAAGCTCCATGGGTGGTTCTGGGTGCAGCTAGTCTGACCCACTGGATTCGTGGCATCGGTAATGTTCCTCTTGACCTGACAACAGTTTCAGTCCGTGTGGCCGGCAGCTCTGGTCTTCCTCACGCCCTTGCCCACTCTGGTCTGTTTTTCCCTCTTTTCCATCTCTTCCTACACACGTGTCTGAAAGGGGTCCTTTAATCTGGTGGTGGTCCGACCGACTCCCCTCCCGGGTGGGCTCTGACCCCGATGGCAGTGGGTGTATGTGTTGGGGGTTGGGCCTAACATCACCGGGGGAAGAGCTGGTTGGTAAGCGTGCCTTTACGTGCTCTCATTGCAGATGTTGAACAGGGTCCCCTTGTTTTCTAGTTGACAACTCTCCCACGGCCTACCGTCTCCCGATGGACGACAAAGGCTCGCCGGCCTTTGAAGGGGACCGGAGCTGCTTGTGCCGGGGCCTGTCCTCGGCCCGCAGACACCTCAACAGAAGGAATGGGCTTTCGAAACTCTGCCAGAGCAAGATGACGCTGTCTGGTGATGACCTCCTTCTAGGCTTTGCGGGCGTCAGTGGTGACAGTGAGACGTGCCATCGCTCATGTCTGCCCTTGGTTTAGGCGCTGGGTGTGTGCAGGCGGACGAGGCCGCAGGGCGCTCTTCTTCTCTGTCTGCTCTGCGCAATTCTCAGGCATGAGACTCCTTTTCAGGCAGCGTTGGAATTCACATCCATATTTCAGGGTCGAATTAGAGTAAAATGTCACTTGTTACTTCAGAGTGTGGGACGCCGTCCTGAGTCGGCTGCATTACGAGGGACACACGGCCGATACTTGCTAACTGCACTCCAGGCTCGTGTGTCCCCCCGGACACGAACAGACGAGAGGAGGTGGAGGGCAGCCCACTTACCACGTGGGTGGTGCTGCCCCGGGGAGGCCAGGAATGGGGGTACCCGCTGCCCACTGTCCACTGACTGTTCCAAGTCAGCCAGTGCCCCTAGAGTCCAGATACCCCTGGGCCCAGACACAGTGAGGAAGAAAGTATTGTCCTGCCTTTGAGGGGGTCGTTGTCAGGGTGCTTGAGGAGACAGCAGGGGGTACACACTTGAAGTTGGATGGGCCTAGAATAGGAAGCCTGTCCGCCTAGTAGAGGGGTGCCTGGAGCCGGAGGACAGGGCTGCAGGGGAGGCAGGGGGTCTGGTCTCCAGGACAGGAGCAGTTTGACAGCAGAGGGCCTGGCGCCGAGCTTGCCTGCAGGGGGTGCGAGGGGCTGGTGGCGAGGGCTGGAGACGCTGCAGGGTCGTGAGGCAGGCAGGCAGCCCCTCAGGAGCGTGGGCTTCAGCCAGGCACCAGGCTGGCCCAGGGACGGGTCACTGTCGGCAGCAGAGGCCGAGCTGGGGTCGCACTGCCCGTTCCTTGGGACCAGCTGCCTGCGGAGAGGAGCACTGGGCCAGCAGCCATGTGATTTCTGGTCCGGGTGAGGCCCCGAACTAAGGAAGTCAGGGACTCCTCACCGAAGGACCCACAGGGGACAGGAGGGTGACTCAGGTTTGTTTGGTTTCTGAGCCGCTAGAAGGATGGAGCTGACATTTCTGAGATGGGGAAGAGGGGATCAGGCAGCTGGGCCTGGGGAGGAGTGAGAGGAGCTGGCAGCACACTGCCAGGTGGGGTGTAGTTAAAGCCCCCCCGCCCCCCGTAGACGGTGTGCAGCAGAGGGAGGCTGAGCCAGTCCCCAGTGGTGAGAGGTCGGAAGGTGGAGGGACAGGGTGCCCTGCTGGGCGCAGCCAGGTGGTGAGGAGGCCCAGTGCACCTGCAGGGGTGCCGGGAATGCCTGGGAATCCGTGGGCCTGGATGGTGGCCGGGAACAGGTCTTCTGGAGGTGAGGGGTGGCCATGGCGGCATGGAGGCAGGGAGTGGAGGAGGCAGGCAGCACAGGAACAAGTGACAGGACAGTAGCTGGGCTCTGGGTCGTGGAATGGTGGGCACAGGAGAGCGCCCCGTGGCTGGGTGGGCGGTAGGGGACCTCAGAGTGTCATTTACACAGCAGTTTGAGCTCTGAGGGGACGTGGCTCTTCGTGGCTGTGGAGCCCCTGGTGGCGGTGTAGGTGGGCCCGGGGACTTGTGGGGCACACAGTTAGAGCAGGAAGCACCTCTGCAGGTGCATTGAACCATTGGATTCTTTTGCAGGAGTTGGGCGAGGGCCGTGTGCTTCGTGTATTTCAGAAGCCAGCTCCTGGCGGCCCCAGGTCTGCAGCTTCCTTTCCTTTTCTTTCCAGAAGACAGATGGAGCTCCTACTGCCTGTCGTCATTGGCTGCCCAAAATATTTGCACAGGCACACTGCACTGTCTGGCTGCGGCCGAGCAGGTGGACCTGGCCACGTCCCTGGGCAGCACGTCCTGCTGCTCCCTGCTGCGTGGCCTGTCCTCGGGCTGCAACACGCCCCTGCTGCCCGCCCCCACAGGCAACCCGAACAAGGCTATCTTCACTGTGGACGCCAAGACCTCAGAGGTAAGTGCATCGCTTTGTGCCGCAGCCGTGGCTTTGGGGTCTGTGCCTTCAAACTGTTACCTTGAACCAAGGAATCTGCATTTTAAGTGAAAACCATCTGGTTTTACCTGTGCAGTAACAAAAGAGATAGGAATTTGGAGACCTAAATGTCAAAGCAAACACTCCTGTTGTCGAGATAGAGATTCAAGGGAGGGATGAAGCCTGTTATTTACTCATGCTTGCTACAGTGTTGTTACAACTCAAATAAGAATGGATTTTGATATTTGAATGAAATGCGCTAGCACAGTGCACGTTTACAAACACAGAACTGAATTGTTAGATGGGCAGGAAGTGTGGTGTAAAGCCCATGTCTGCCTCACCGGGTCTTCATGATACGCTCGCCCACCATGGCAGGTGAAGGGTGTGCGGTGTGATGCACTCACTGGTGGGTGTTCTGATTTCCATGGGTGGCACTGTTGGGAGCCTCCCCACTGCCGAGAGTTGGGGAGAGGTGGGGCCTCTGGGCCTTGCCCACCGGTGCCCGCGCCACCTCCTCGCCATTCCTGGGAGGCAGAGATGGTGCTGGTGACGCAGTGCCTGCCCTCTGCAACCCTCAGATCCTGGTCGCCAACGACAATGCATGCCAGCTCCTGGGGTATAGCAGCCGCGACCTGATCGGCCAGAAGCTCACGCGGTTCTTCCTGAAGCCAGACTCCGACGTGGTAGAAGCCCTGAGCGAGGAGCACGTGGAGGCCGATGGCCGTGCCGCCGTGGTGTTCGGCACGGTGGTGAGTGTGGGCCTGACCGCGGGCCAGTCAATGTGGGCGCCGTCTCCCCCGCCCCTCCGCCCGTCGTCTTGGGGAGTGGCTGCGTTATCCCGGAAGCAGAAGCGGTGTTGCCGCCGGCCTGGCACTACTGGGAGGGAGAAGCTCGACTAGCGTTTGCAAACCTGCAGGGCGCCCCACAGATTCCTGAAAAAGAAAGAGGATTCTACTGCTTCACGTTGGGTCGGGGGGCTGGCGAGGCTGGAAGGGCTTCCTGGAGCTCTGATCCTCCTGCCGTGCACGTGTCCAGCCTGGACACTGACAGATTGAAGGGCTTGTTAGATGCTGAGCCCTGAGCCTCAGGAAGGAGTTAAATTACCCGAAAAATTACCCATCCAAGGGACTGACTACTGAGAAGTGAGACGTTAGCTTGTACTGTGTATGCTGCTTTAAAACCACTGGTTAAAATGTGCCCTTCTGCTAGAATGTTCACTCAGAGGCTGTAAGGTTCAGTGTCTGCATTCTGGAGACTTTCCGGAATGTGAGGCGGGTGGGCAGAGCTTGCAAACGCCCACGAGCCTGGAGTCTGGGCCCTGGCGGCCAGGCGCTGCGGGGCACAGGGCGAGCCTGTTCGTGTCCGCAGGTGGATGTCCTGAGCCGCAGTGGGGACAAGACCCCAGTGTCTGTGTGGATGAAGGGCGTGAAGCAGGAGCACGGCCGGTGCTGCGTGGTTGTGCTGGAGCCCGTGGACAGGGTCTCGGCCTGGGTGGCCTTCCAGAGCGATGTGAGTTTGTGTTCTGGTCTCAGCTCCTCACAGCCTGGCCACGCATCCCCTCCCCTGCCGTGGGCTTTGGGGCAGAAAGCAGTGTGAGGGTTCTGGAGGGTCAGCCCCCGTCTGCTGAGCCCGTTAGTATTTGTGTACTGGGGCCAGAAACCCACTCTCCATGCCTCAGTTTCCTCATCTGTAAAATCATAGAATTGTTTTAATTCAGTAAAATTACATACGTAAAATCCTCAGGCTGGTGGCTGGCATGCAGACAACTCTCAGGTGTGAGCTGTAGCTGGGTGGCTGTACTTCTCACCAGTGAGTGTCTGTGTGTGCTGGGCTTCTGTGGGATGACTCCAGAAGTCAGTGGTTTAGGCCGTCCGGCAGGAGGAGAAAGACGATGTGACCCAAGCTCCTGTGTGCCTCTTGAATTTCCGCTGTGTGAGCAGCACGAGTGGTCTTGCTCTGATGCTTACTAACATTGCTTTTCCTCCAAGGGAGCCATAACGTCGTGTGACAGTCTCTTTGCTCACCTGCACGGCTACACATCTGGGGAGGAGGTGGTTGGGCAGCGTATCACAGACCTGATCCCTTCCGTGCAGCTCCCTCCACCTGGCGAGCACCTTCCACAGGTAGTGCTGAGTGCCTGCCCCGCGTGGCTGGATTTGGGTGCCCTGCTCGGGCCTCTGCTTTCCCTGGGAAGACTGAGGAAGGAAGGAAGAGCAGTGTGGGGTTGGGTGTCCTGGGGGACCCCCCCATGACGCGCGTAGCACCGATTTCAGTCTAAAGCAGCAGAGGCTCAAATCCGAGATGCTGCCGTCAGCCCCGTGCATGTCTGTCTTTCAGAATCTCAAGATTCAGAGGTCTGTCGGAAGAGCCAAGGACGGTACCACCTTCCCGCTGAGCTTGAAGCTGAAATGTGCACCCCGCAGTGAGGATGTGGAAGGCGGCCAGGTGGCCCCCGCGCAGGGCTATGCGGCATCCGTCTGGGCGTTCTCCACCATCAGCGGTCTCATCACCCTCCTGCCAGACGGGACCATCTATGGCATCAACCACAGCTTTGCTCTGATGCTGTTCGGTTATGGGAAGTCTCAGCTTCTGGGCAAGGTGGGGCCTCCCTGGGTGGCCAGCTGCGTCCCCCTGTGGGGAGCTGGTCCGAGTCTCACACCGAGGGCATGTGCTTGTCCCAGGCACTGTGCTTCTGTGTCTTCCAGGCCAGCGTGCTGGCTTCCTTGGGTGAACAGGGGCCCGAGGGGGAGTTCCCTGCTCATAGCCCCGCATTAAGCACTCGACCCCCTGGACCATCTCCAGAGCCATCCCAGGAGAGGGGCAGGCTCTTGCCTCCAAGCCCCATCCTGAGTCTGGCCTGAGTTACTGGACGAGGGTGTATGTCACAGCTGTGGCCATTCGTTCTGCACCCCCAGGTGGGGGCGTGTCCGCACATCCCCTGACGGTGATGGAGGCCGCTGCGGGGCCTGTCACGTGGTCAGGATTGGAGGAAGGTGTTCTATCCCCCTGTTCCCTGGCCTGAGCTTTCTTGCAGCCCCTTGACTGTGAGGAGGTGGAGGTCTTCGTACACCAGGGCTCAGGCCGCCATGCGTGGTGACTGCGCCTTTCTCCTCATCCGAGACCGCCGAGCGGCCTTGTGTCAGTTTCTGCAAGCAAACCACCACGCACTTAGTGCGCACTTAGCAACAGTGCCTTGGTCCCAAATAGCCATTTGGGCTGAGCTTCAGTGGGATAGCCTGTTCTGTTCGGTGTGGCTCAGCTGGCCCGCTGGCACCACACCTGGGTGAGCGTCTCGGGCAGCCTCAGAATGCCCCTCCGCAGTGGGCGGCAGTGCCCTGGGCTCCCTGGGAGGAGCCTGAGCCCCCCACTTGGTGGCTGGAGGGCCTGGCATTTGCCCAAAGCCTTTGGTGAAGCACCTGGTACACCACGGGCTGCTGCAGAGGGGGAAGTCCGTCCCCTCTTGTCACTCAGGCTGGGGCAGACCCCAGGCCCAGTGACAGCCGTCAGAACTTTGTGACCTCATTTGAGCTTCCAAAAACATGTCCCTCTCTGTTCTGTGTTAGAAATACTAAGATGCAAGGAAGCTAAAGTTTAGTTAAGGCAAACTTAGTTCCGCTGAAGTTAACAGACGCCATTAGTGGATTTCGGAGAAGGATTCCCGCAAGAACACTCAGGAAGGCAGGTCTCTGCAGGGAGAGTGTGGCTGACGCAGCCTCCCTCTGGAGCTGGAGTGTGTTCTGCACTCAGCGCAGCCAAGGGCCACGTGGGGGTGGAAACACGCAGTTCAGGGAAAGCGTCTGCCCTTGCAGCTCCTGGCCCCGCGACTGTTACGCTGAGGCCACGGCCAGCGGGTGGGGGCCCCTGCTGGACCCCGGGTCAACTGCCTGCCCGAGGTCCTTTTGTCCTTTAATACCAGGGCACGTAGCACTCTCCGGGGACCAAATGAGAAGGTTGCAAACGGGCTCCCAGGCCTGAGGAGGACGTGGAGCAAAGGCCAGATGCCTATCTGCTCGGAGGACGTGTAGATGTCGGAATAAGTAGCGTCAGAGTGTGTTCATTTTATCTTTTCACAAGAAAAGGGAAAAGTCACGAATTCCATGCTGACCATCAGGTGCTTTGGGCCTGTCAAAGGAGTTTGAGGCTGGTCCCCCGCCCCGGGAGGGATGGCATGCCCAGAGACTGGCCACTTGCTGTCATTGCCTCCCAGGACGCTGGTGGTCCAGGGAGGTCTGCATTCTCCGGGCTCTGAGTGCCGCGGTTTGTTTTCTAGCACATCACCTTCCTGATCCCTGGTTTCTACCGCTACATGGACGTTGCGTATGACAGCTCCAGCCCCGTTCCACCGCGAGGCCTGGTCAATTGCCTACACGAGGGCACCCGGACTGGGCCTGGGGAGATGACAGAGGACCCCAGGCAGAGCTGGAAGCCAGCGGGCGAGGCTGAGGGTGAGCCCCGGCCTTCTCCCAGGGCGCCTGCCCTCCACCCCCCGCCCATGCCTCCAGCGGGGTCCGGAGGGACTGGGGCATGGGTGTGGTGTTCCAGGGGCTGGGACATGAGTGTGTCCCACTGAGGTGCTTGCAGCGATAGGGGGACTGGAGCCGCCCCAGGGTACGTCCCCGCGGTCCTCGGTCAAGGACGCAGGTGGCTAACTGGCAGTCTTGTAAGTCTCCGTGGTTCTGCCTGGTCAAAGGCTAAACTGATGTGGCATCTCAGGGTAACTGCTGTCTGGGCAGCAGGATTGCTTTTTTGTGTTGGTTACCCCTGTACTTGTGACATTTAAGATTATTCCCACACATGTGCTGAGGCCCCACCCAGGACGTGAGCCTCTTAGGCACTGTGGTAGGTGACGCACTTCCGCCCTGAAGGGACCCTGCTCTGGCTCTGGGCTCCTGAGAAGGAGCAGGGCCACCTCGGAGCCCCCTTGGTGCCCACGTTTCTGGTGACTCGGGTGCTCCCAGCTGCGCCCGGGCTCCATAGGTTGGCGTCCCCGATGTCTCTCCTGTGGGAGGGTCAGGCAGTGAGACGAGACAGCCCGAGCAGCCACATCAGGGCATGGGACGAGATGGCACTCTTGCGACACTGTGGGCACCTGGCCAGCTAAGGGTTGTTTGTGTGCTGTGAGCTGAGGACAAGTGCGGGAAGAGGCTTGGTGTGTGAGTCAGCACACCGTGGATTTAATAACAGCCACTGAGGGGACGATGTCACTACGATATGATTGGTGTTCATTGTTCTGGACGCTGTGTGACATTTCGTCAGCACGTGACCCCATGTTTGTGGCCGGGAGACGCAGCTCCGCCCCACAATGTCTCTTTGGGGCCATTACAAGTTGGATTGAGGCGTTTTGCTTTCAAAGGTGCTTTGTTAGGTTGCTTACTCTTCAGATGACGTTTCTAACATGGGATTTTCTTCATCATGTTTGGGTTTTTCCATCTGTGAAGACGGTCCTTCCTCAAGTGTTTCCCCCACTGTTTTTCTCTCTCTTTTTCCAGAATTCCAGAACATTTATGTGTAGTCGATGTTCTTTGTAGAAAATTGCGGGGGGAGGGAATCACAAAAGTTCTGTCCTTCATTGTGTGCTCAGGGCACATCCTGAGAAGTGGCGTTTCTGGGTGTGTGGACATGCGTGCTTTTGCTAGCTGTTGCCAAATGCACTGGAGGGATGGTGCCAGCCTGGCCTCCCGTCAGCCAGGGGCTACGATTCTTTCTAGAGCCTCCTTCATCGGACTGCTGGCTAATAAGAGCCGTCTCACCCCTCTGACCCGCTTAACCTGCTGTGTGCTAGGCCAGCCCTGTGGAGCTGGTGGGAAGTAGGTGACACACAGTATAGGTGTGAAGTGTAGGAGGGAGCAGCGCTCAGGAGGATGTCCGACCTCGGCCCAGGGCCTAGGAAGAGCCACCTGGGAAGGCGGCTTTTAGCAGAGGCCCCAGGTGGCAGGGGTGTCATTCTGAGGAGAGGGAGTAGCTGTAGGCCAGGGCCAGGCTGGAGAGGCCCGGGGAGGTGCGGGGAGCAGCAGTCAGGCCGCAGGGCCGTGGGGGTCATCTTGGGGACTGTGGCTTCTCCCCGCAGTCAGTGGAGCCCTTGGAGGGCTGTGGGAAGATGAGGGCCCTGTTCTGACTCCGGTGTTAGTGGCTTTATCCTGCCGGGTGCGCGGCTCAGGACAGAGGGTGCTGGCCTAGGCTGGGGCCCGCTGCGTGGTGGGAGGTGGCCGGATCCGGGACACGCTGTGAACATGGCTGACGGACTTCAGTGCGTGAGGTCGGCCCCTGCCCCGTGTGCCTGAGTCTCAGGGAAATAAGGAGGTCTGTCTCGGCAGGGGGTGCCTGAAGATGAAAAATACTCTGTTTTGCTGTTCCTGCTAGATCCAGGGGTTAATGAAGTGCTTGCTGGTGACCACATACTGCCACAAGATGCGACTCTAAAGCCAGTGGGAAGCCAAGAAGCCGTCACTCTGTTCCGGGCTCAAGTGGACACCGGAGGCCATCTCCCTGCTTCTCTTCCGTCTCCACCCACTCTGGAGTAAGTCCTCTGTGGAACGTGCGGGTGTACTGAAGGTCAGGAACCTCCCGTGTTACCTGGTGTCCCAGTGGCCTCTGGGACAGCCCCCATTTTACCTGTAAGGAAATGTTTAGGCAGGTTCCAGGGAACTGATGTAAGCATAACTTGCTCATTTTTAAAATCACTTGAATCTGTTCTCTTTATGCATGTTCAAATAACAAAGTATTCTATTTAGACTAAAGGAAGTTCGTATTAGAAAATTTGGAAAATTTAGAAAAGTAGAAACAAAAGAATCCAGGGTTGAGTTATCACAGTGCTGTTGTGCATTTGGTGTGTTTTCAACCAGTTTTGTCTCCTAAAGATCTCCGATGCGTGATGCATAGCGTGCAGTAACATGCCACACCCTGGGGTGCATGTGCCTTGGCCCAGGCCCCAGCACCCCCCAGCACCCCTCACTGCCCTGGCTGGGGCCAGGATGCAGGGCCAAGGGGCTGCCCTTGAACTTGAACTATGCATTTCCTTATGTCTGGTTTCTTATGCTCATCGTTGTGTCTGGAAATTTATCCACATGGTCATATTTTCCAGTCTTTCTGAAGTTATTTTTAAAATATGTAATATATGAATGTGTGTACTGTTTTAAAGTACAGAAGAAAATAGTAAAAAGGAAAAGTCCCTGTGACTATCTCCCAACCTCCCGAGGGAACTACTGCAAGCAGTTGTAATTTTCTAGGCCATTATCCTGTGCACTTAAGTATAAAAATATACATGTGTATACTCATGTGCAACTGCCCTTGTTCCTTTAACACAAATAGGGTCACACTGCACGTTCTCATCTGCATACATGCATATGTGCACACTCGTGTACACTAGGGTCACACTGCATGTTCTCATCTGTGTACATACATGTGTGCACACGTGTACACTATTAGGGTCACACCGCACGTTCTCACCTGTGTACACGCATGTCTACACACGCATGTGTACACTAATAGGGTCACACTGCATGTTGTCCTCTGTGTACATGTGTGTGTACAGAAATATCACACTGTGCCTGTTGTCCTCTGTGTGTAAGTGCTTTATTTTTTAACTTTGTTACAAAATTTATGTTTTTTTTTTTCTGTTATAAATGCATGTTGTCAAATGCTTTGTACTTGTCTCTAACAGAGGGGAAGTCCCTGTGATCTTTCTTTTTGATTCTTCTGTGACTCCTAAGTAACTGTGTCATTGTGTTTCAATCCCCAGGGTGGACAGTGTCCCAGAAGGAAGCCCGCCAGCCCAGGAACAGTCATTGTCCGAGGACCCACAAAATATCCCAGAAGGAAGCCCATCAGCCCATAGCCAGCGGCCATTGTCTGAGAACCAGCAGAATGTCCCAGAAAAAAGCCTGCCAGCCCATAGCCAGCGGTCGTTGCCTGAGGACCCGCGGAACGCTATCTCGGAGAAGGAGGAGCCTACAACAACAGAGAACCTTAGAGAGGACGTTTTGGGAGGAAGCAGGCCCGACTCCGTGGATATGGGACCACTTGTTCCCTGTGGAGGCTCTGGAGCTCTGATCCCATGTGATCCCAGGAGCAGGAGTCTGGAAATGTGTGGCCTGCCCCAGGAAGCACAGCTGGCATGGACGGGTTTGAGCAGGGTCAGCGTTTCAAACCATCGGGGTGACTCCATGGGGCAGCCAGCTGGGGACAGCCTCCCGATGCTACAGCCTGAGTCTGGGGGTGAGCGGAGTGTGCCCCAGGGGAGCCTAGCCTTGGCCCCCATCCCCTCTGGGGTGCGACTCTCGTCCATGCCTACTGTGGGGGAGCTGTGGCTGGGAGCGCAGAATGACAGGGAGGAGCTGCAGACTTGCTTAATTAAGGAGCAGCTATCCAAATTGAGCTTTGGGGAACCATTGGGTGTGTCCTACGTCGGGCCGGTCCCAGCTGAGTGCCCCCCGTTCTCCGCCCCTGTGTCGCTGTGTGACCTGGGAGGCAGGCAGCTCTATAGAGGCCACTCGGGCAGCTCCTCGGCCTGCTACGCCCTCGCCACAGACCTGCCCAGCGTCCTGGACACAGTGCAGACCCGCGAGGCCGGTGGGAATTCATTCTCCTGGGACCTCAAGGAACTCTATTTCAGTGAACGGACAGACCGAACCTCTTCGAATTGTTCCTGCGCTTCGTCTGAGCTCCCGGGGATGGCCTCTCCCCCGCTACAGGGCTCCGATACCGACGTGAGCTCTGTGCACAGGCAGAGGTCAGAGGTTCTGGACGACCGAGAGCTGTTACTGCTGACAGGCGCCTATTGCAGTCTTGGCGCAGGCTGGCGGTTCCATGAGAGCTGTCTGGGCCTCGATGGGACCCAGCTGTCCGACATCTGTTTGCTGTCCTCGGAACGTGACGGCGTGAGTGGCAGAGAGAGTCCAGGCTGCATCGTTCCCACGTTGGGAGCTGGCCCTGTTGACACGTGCCCGTTAGAGGAGCCCAGGCACAGCGTCCAGGTCACCTCCACTCCTGTGAGAAAGGAGAGCTCGGTGTTGCCCGGGGCCACCAGCCTGCAGTGCAAGATCCAGGAGGGCACCTTTGCGGGGAGCTGCTACCACCGGGATGGCTCGCTGCTGAGTATGTCCTGGCGGGGTCTAGAGCACAGCCTGGCGGGGAGCGGGCCCTCCTTGGCCCGGGTCTCATGGGGCTTTACCCCCTGACTAGTTTTGGCAGGAATGAAGTATTGAAGATCCTGCAGTTATAGCTGACCTCTTAAAAATTAGGATTACAGTGTGCGTGCCCGGGAAGGGTGGAGCCCCTGTCCCACGGCGCAGTGTTGGGGTCACACTGAGGGGCAGGGGAAATGTTCGTGGCGGGTCTTCACGAGCTTTTGGAGTTCAGGCTGCTCTGCTCTAAAAATCTTTGCTCTGAGAGGGCCTTCTGGTCAGGCTGCTTCACTTGCCCCTTTGAGGTCGATTGTATTTGTTTCACTTTTTATTTTCCTAATTTCTTAACAGGTCATGTTATTTTAGCCAGTTGTTTCTTTATTGCTGATTTTGTAGTGTTGATTAGAAAGGCTTTTTTCAGCAATACTTCTGAAAAGTAGTAATACGTGTCATTTGTAGAAGTATTAGAAAATATAAACAAAAAGAAGATAATAAATTCACCTGTAAACCCCCCCATAAAAAAGATAACCAGGCTTGTTTTGGCGTATACCCAGGATGCTGTGGAAAGCACACCCATGTGTGCGTAGCGAGTGTGGTTTAATGTGGGTCTGAAAACCACAGCGGGCGCATACGTGTATGTTTCCATTGGAGCCGTTCATGTTCTTTCACCCAGAGGCAGAGGCTCCCCTGTGTCGGGCATGTAGAAGGCGGCTTTCCAGGCATTTGTGAGTTGGCAGGTGCCTCTTCAGTGTTTCCCGTGGCCTCCGGCTGCCCCGTGGACACGCTGAGCTGCTGACCCCACGTCAGGTGGAGGTCCGGCATGCTCGGCCTTTCCCTGCCTACCCGCCACGCTGCCCCTTCTCCAAGCCTCGATGCCCTCTGCTCTGTGTGGTGTCGGTGCTGTCTGGGGCCACATGCTTTTTCATCCTGGGGCTGTGCTTCTGCCTTCCCCTACAGGTGTGCACTTTGAGGTGAAGCGAGTGGAGCTCCAAGGCCCCGCGCCCCTCTTCTGCTGCTGGCTGGTGAGAGACCTGCACGGCGCCCAAGCCCCAGGCCCACGGACCCGCCTGCTCCTGGCCAGCCGGCCCAGCACCGGCCACTCCGTGTGCGAACTCCCTGGACCTAGCGTGGGGGAAGTAGGTACCTGCAACGTGCTGGGCCTTTCTGTGTGGGGCGTTCTCCCAGCAGCACCTCTCTGTCTCCTGGGGGTGGGAAGAGGGTCTGCTTGTGGCTTTGGATCATTGTCTCCTCACGCCCTGTGTACGTACTAGCCCCGTGCGGGGTTTTAAATCTGTGTGTGCCCCACGTGCAGGGTGGGGTGTAAACACGCTTTGATGCGTGTACCAGTTTGGACCGCGTCTCAAGGCCGCCTGGGAGGAGCAGCCGCAGGGTGCAGGTGCTGCTTTTCCCACAGCCGTGGGGCATGGTGGCTGGACGGGGGGGGGGACGCGCGCCGCCTGCGGTCGGTGGCGTGTGGTCCCCGAGACTTTCCTCGTGTTTGCAGGCACTCAGAAGCCAACCACGGTTTGAGGAGTCCCCCAAAGCTGGGGAGCTGGACGGGCTGGCGGCCTGCGAGGGTGCGTACTCGCACAAGTACCGCACGCTGAGCCTGCTGGGCAGCGGGGCCTTCGGCTTCGTGTGGACCGCGGTGGACAGGGAAGAGAACAAGGAGGTGCTTTGGCTCGGAGGGAAGCGGGCCCTGCCCCCCCCGCCCCCCCCCCCCCCGTCCCCATTGCATTTTCTAGTCGCTTCCTCTGGAATTGACCACAGCTGCGTGTCTGGACCCACAGGTCACACATCAGGCTTCCTGCTTTCCTGATGTCCCCATGGGTCCTTTCTGACTTTTCAGATGACCGCTCATCCCTCTGCTGGTCATGATGCTTGTCTCTCCTTTTCTGTTTGTGTCTCCTCGCCCTTGCTTTGCCTTCCCTGCTGCCGCCTGGCAGGACCTGCCGAACCCGGAAAGTGACGGGTGTGCCACCGGTCTCCTGCTGTTCCCTCGCTGCCCCTTTATTTTTGAAGGATACCTTTCATTTGAGGATATTTCATTTTATTTTCAGCACTCTGAATGCTTTTTTGAAAGAATGAGTGTTGTTCTATCAAATGTCTTTCCAGCATCTTTGAGATGGTCATACCCATGTTTCTTTTCCTGACACAAGGTGTCACCAGTCAGCTCGCACTCCTGGACTCAGGCCTCCAGTCTGCTCTTACGTGCTTTTAATGCGTTGCTGAATTGGTTTGCCAGTATTTTTATTTGGGACTTTTTCCCATTTATATTCATCCATAAGTTTCTTATTTTTATGTCAAAGTTAGGTGAGACTGGCGGCGGCGGCATGCCCACGCGTGTGGTGTTGCGTCTGAGGTGTTTTCTGTGGCGCATGGCGGCCCCTTGGCTGTCCAAATGTCTGAAATCTTAGGTTCGCTCTCTTTTCTTTGCCAGACTTGCCATAGAATTGTCTATTTTATTCATCAAGTATTCGTTTTGTTTTCTTTTAATTTCCTTTCTCGTACTTTCTATGAGTTAATGTTGCTATTTTTATAGCTTATTGGATTGAATGTAATTTTTAAGCTGTTCCTTATAATAAAAGCATTTATACTTTGGCCTCGTGACCTGTATTGCTCTTGCTGTCATGTGCTCCCACTCTCGCTGTTGTCATTAATTTGTCTGAGTCAGATCTTCTCATTTTGGTTTGGATCAGAATCCGATAGGCCCTAGGTGTTTCTTTACACCTTTGTACCTAAAGGAAGAAGAAAGAAGCCCCAAAGTTCTGTTGGATTAAAATGAAACACATGAGTATTTTTGCCTTTCAGAAAACAGATGTTAATTTACATATTATTAGGCCAACAAATTATTAAGTAAAGCAGCCAATCAGAAACAGACTTTTAAGGATTAAGCTACAGTTCACAGTTGGGGTGTCTTACTCTGTAGGTCAGTTTGGGGAGTTTTGCCATCTTGACAGTGTTGAGTTTCGTCAACCAGGAGCATGGGGTGTCTTTCCATTTGTTTAGGCCTTTGATTTCTTTCAACAATGTTTTTGTAGTTTTCATTGTCTTTTTGTTGAGTCTCTATTATTTTTGTATCCCGTTTCTTCTCTTTCCTGTGTTTATGTTTCATTTGTTGGAATATATTTGTCACTAATTTTTCTAGAAAGAATGTACTAATTTTTCTAGAAAGAATGATAAGCCTTTTTCCTCTCAGGACTTTTTAGACCTTGTGTCTGTTGTCATCTAGTATTATTTTGAAGTGACTTTTCCTGCTAACAGCCTGTTGTTTTCTTTTTCCTTCTTGGTCTTCTTTTTTTTTAAGCTTTGGATTTCAGAAGTTTCACCAGGATGTATTTCTGTGTGTGTGTGTGTCTTGCTTGAGACTTAGTAAGACTTTGATCTGAGTCTTTAAAGCTTTCTTCATCTTAAGAGAATTCTGTTAATTCTTGTCTGCTTTCCCCTACGCTCCCCTTTGGTGTGTGCTGGCGCTCGCAGGAAGCCTCCCTTCCTGTCTGCTTATGCTGGACGCTGGATGGGCAGCAGACATCTCCCCTTTCACTGTCTGAATTGGAGCTCCTGCCGTGTCCCGCCCCACCTCACTCACCCTGCCCTCACAGAGACAACCTCGTCTTCTTGCTTTCTCTCGAATTTCTCATCTGGCCCGTCCAATCACGGTGACCCTCCCTTCGAAGGATCTTCAGAATTTGTCCAGTTGTCACCACTCACATGCTGGCACCCAAGCCATCACGTTTTTCCTCTTGATTATGGAGAAGGAGTGGACATTGCAGAAGCTCCTAGCTGTTCCTCCTGCTCCTTCCCCCAGGCTCTGTGCTGCGGCTCCAACGGCCTCACAACCTTCACTCCATCCTGCTTGGCCTCCATGCCTTTCCCGGGCTCCTCTGGGAGTCGCCTTTACTCTCCTTCGTCATCTTGGCATTCACTCTCCCTGACCCACGAAGCACCCTCTCCCCAGGAGACCGTGAGCTCCCTGAGGGCGGGGCCTTCCGTCACCTCGTTCAGGGTCTCGCTGAAGTGCATGCAGGCCTGGCCCTTGGTCCTGCCTGTGGTCACCCTGCCGTGTTGCTCCTTCAGCCGCGTGCCCAGCACTCACCTGGTTGCCAGTATTGTGTTGAGAGACAAGGTTACTGGCCAGCGAGCTCCAGTGTTTATTTCCATTACAAGCACCATCTCTTTTCCGTTACACTTTCTGGTTGACCATCATTAATTGTACTCACATCACTTTTACGTTTATCTTGTGTCCGTCACCCTCATTGAGCTCTGACTCGTTCTCAGGACCAGATGACACTTTTTATTTAGTTTCTAGTTTTCAGGCCTCTTGTCTCATGTTCGTGGTCAGGACATTTAGTCCTCGGTGGAGAAATTGGGGTGATGCAGGGTGTTCTGGGGAGCGCCCACTCCGAGGTTTTCTAGGGCGTCTTTCCATCAGCGGCTGTGCTGCTCAGCCCCCAGGCTCCCATGCCAGTCCAGCCCCTCATTTACCAACAGCAGCTACTGTATCCTGGTGCTGCCAGGGCTTGTCGTCAGTGCCTTTCACAGCCTGGGACTCAGGGAGGGATACGTGGAGCTTCCGGCTAATGCCGGGAGCCAGCAGGGCACCTGGTCCGATGTGGATGGAGGATGGTCTCAGCTATTCTTCCCTCTGCCTTCCTCGTAGGTGGTGGTGAAGTTCATTAGAAAGGACAAGGTTTTGGAGGATTGTTGGATCGAGGACCCCACACTTGGAAGAGTCACGTTAGAGATAGCGATTCTGTCCAGGGTGGAGCACGCCAACATCATCAAGGTGAGGTGGTGTTCTCACCCGCGACGCCCTGCACTGCTCACGGGAAGTGCCTTCAACGTGGTCGGAAGATGCCTCAGCAGTGCTGGACCAAGCTCTGTCTCTTACCAGGTCTTGGACGTATTTGAGAACCAAGGGTTCTTTCAGCTGGTGATGGAGAAGCATGGCTCTGGCCTGGACCTCTTCTCATTCATCGACTGCCATCCCAGCTTGGACGAGCCGCTGGCGAGTTACATCTTCCGACAGGTGAGCGCAGGCTGGGCACAGGTACCAGCGGCTGCAGAGATGGTGTTCACATTCGGTCCCCTCTCTGAGTGTGGATTTAGCTGGATCTAGCCTTCAGGTTTGGGGTTTTTGGAATAAGAAAGGTATTTTGAGGAGAGAATTCTCTGGTCGAAGTAGAGAAAGTGAAGCTGGATGGATGGGGGAGGCCAGATGCCATCCTGAAACAACTGGGAGGCGGGTTCATGATCAAAGTTTGTTTCTATACGTAGAGGATCCCCACCAACCTCAACATTAGCCAGCAAAGCTTTCAGTCTGGGCTCCGAGACCTCTGTGTCTGACCTGGCCCTTGTCTACCAGCAGGAAATCATCACCGATCCATGCAGCAGGGGTTGTTCTAGTGCTGACATCGTGAGGCTGTTGGGTTAAATCAGAGAGCTCCCTGAAGGGAACAAGTCACAGGTTTGCTCTTGGACTGTTTCCTGGAGGCGACTCATTTTCTAATGACAGCTTTCCTAAAGTGACATTTCTTTCTCAAAGCTCTAAACTCCCAGAAGTTATTGGGTATCTGAAATTAAGTTTCTGAGGCACCTACTTACAAGTTTCAGGCGTCATAGCTCTGCCAGAAGAAGGTCATCTCTCCCTCTTCCTGCTTTGGAAGGTTGCATGCTTGTCTGCTTTACTTCTGGCAAAGATTTGTTTCTGAAATCTTCCTGGTGAAAAGAGTGTCTGATGTAACACTTAAAGCTGCTGGCTAACGTTCATTCTGGGGCTGACAAGTGTTCACTACTTTACAATTTTTGCAAGAAGTATTTGTAGTCTCTTTGTGAATCTGTACATGTCCTAGGTGTTATTATGTGTAAGTATGGGTTCACAGTTTTATAGAACTATCATCATCTGGAAACGTGTGCACATATGGTGCCAGTCAGCAGTGTGTTGCCTGCCCCCTGGCGGGGGGCTGGGGCCTGTGAACTGCTCTCCTGGCAGCTAGCGCACAGGGTCCAGCGGGAAACAAACCACACATTAATGGGAACCTGAAGGTTCCATCAGGTTTCTTAACTACAAAGGGGGGCGCGCCTGGAGCAGAAGCCGCTCTCCCCGCTGCGAGAGCCGGAAGTCGGCGTTTGGAGACCGGGCTCCCAGGCTGCTGTGTGAGCTCCGTGAGCCGAGGGTGCCGGACCAGGCTTTCCCTAGGGCTGCTTCCCAGTTAGCACCCGGCCCACCCTCACGAAACAGCCACCACATGTCTTTGCAGCTTCTGTTGTGGTCTCTCTGTCCTTATAACTGTGCTGTCGTGGCACGTGTTGCAGGGTGAGTGAATGTCTGCTGCGAGGTTTCCGTCAGTGGCACAGACAGGACTTAAGAGTAGCTTATTTATCTGGGGGACGGAGAAGTGGGGGTAGTGAAAGAGTGCGGTCTCAGCTGTGCTAGGTGAGTAAGCCCTCGAGGTCTGCTGTGCTGCCATTCTGGCTCTTGCAGCGAACGACGCTGGGCTGTAGACTTAAAAATGTTCCGAGCGGGTAGATCTTATGTTGTCTTCATCACAAATAATAATAATAATAATAATAATAATAATAATAATAATAGTAATGTGATTTTGAAGACTCACATGTCCATGTTGCCGGTTTGTGGGGAGGTGTGTGCCGGCTGCAGTGAGCGCACCACCTGGCACTGCCTGGCACCACCTTGCTTCCCGTCATTGGGCCACGTCTGCAGCACCAGAGGCCTTTCCTGTCACAACTTCACTATGAGTTAGGGAACTCCTTCTTTTCCTGTTGCTGTTCTGTCCATTCTTCTTGTCAGCCCTTACTTGAAGTGCATCTTACTTGAATTGCCTATTAAAAGCCCCCTGTGCCCCTGGTTTCAGCTGGTGTCGGCAGTGGGGTACCTGCGCTCGAAGAGCGTCATCCATCGGGACATCAAGGACGAGAACATCGTCATCGCCGAGGACTTCACGATTAAGCTTATAGACTTCGGCTCCGCTGCCTACCTGGAAAGGGGCAAACTGTTCTACACGTTCTGTGGAACGATCGAGTACTGTGCGCCCGAGGTCCTCATGGGGAATCCGTACGTATCACGCTGCAGTGCAGCCCTTCTCACGTCGCCCGCGGGAGCAACCTCGTCATTGGTGCATTTTAGGCGGGAAAGTGGTTTCAGTTTTGCCGTTTGTGATGAGGGTGCCAAGGGATAAAGGACAGTGTTTTGGAAAATGGGCGGGCAGGCAGGCAATGCGAGAGTGGTCAGGGGAAGCTGGGTAGTGGATGTCAGGTTCACTTATTATTTTCTCAACTTTTATGTTTCCAGTTTTATATAATTAACAGTTAAGAAAAAGGTAAAGTTAAAAGAGTCCCAGAAGTTGGGCTTCTTCAATTAAATGAAGAGGCTTTCTAGCCGGGTTTATTTTGATGACAGGAAGATGTTGCTGGGGTGGTGTCACTAGAGCAGGGAATGAAGCGGTAGGAGCAGCCCCCCCAGGGAGCACCCATGTAGGATTCGGGCCCGAGCAGGAGGCTCTGTTGCTGGCCAGGCCCTCCTGCTGGGGTATAAGCAGGGTCCAGGCACTGTCGAGTTGGCGTCTCTGTGCAGGGAGTCCAGGCAGCACCTGCTGTCGGGGCGTCAGGACAGGACAGACTGGTTGCTGCTTGTGTGGCTGTGGCTTGAATATTTCCTGCTTCACATGATGGATCCCATGTCGTCTACAAACAAGCGAATGTGTCTTGTATGAAATGGACCTCGTCAGGTCACATCCAGACAGCAGGCTTCTTCCTGTGCCACCGGCACTTGTCTGATGGGTTGGGTGAGAACATGTCTGTAGGACAACTTGTGGTTACAGGGACGGACGGCCACAGGCCCATGGACCTCGCCACCTGCTGCTGCCGTGCTCTGTGCCCGCGCCTGTGGTCTTATTCTCATGTGGCAGGTGTGTGGGGACCTTCAGACCTGGTCGGAGTCAGATTTGAACCCTGGTGACCTGAGTCTGGAGCGTTTGCTGTAGCCACGGCCATCTCCATGCCGAGCCTCAGGCTCACAAACGTCCTTCAGCATCTCTGTGAGAAGTGACCAGGGCTCCGATCACCACGTCCACTCAGGTCATTTCATTTCAGAGTCAGGAAGTGAAGGCCGCAGGCTGCCCGCGTGGAGTCCGCCCTCCTGACCAGCTAGCGCAGCTGGCCCCGTGAGCAGGACGGCCGGGCTCTGTGCAGAGCAGAGCGTGGAGGGCGCTAGTTAAGCCCTGCGCCTGTCTTCTCCACATACCAGAGCCACCAGACAGTATGAGATTCTGAAGTGGGTGGTCTAAGCCTCGGAGATCCCACAGTGCCGCGGGATGCTGTCCTGTCCCGCCAGGCATGTGCTCGTGGCCTATGAAGTCCCACAGGGGCTCGGGGCGGTGGCACTTCTGTGCCTTGGTGCTGCTCAGCGGCTTCAAGGCCTCCCTCCGGGAACCGGGCTCCCACCTTCTGGCACCCCTGCCCTGGGCTGCAGGCGTTCTCCTCTGAGCTCCTTCCTCCATCCCGTGTGCTGTGCCCACCTCAGGGGCACAGGTTTGCTGAGCTTGGATTCTTCAGCCTGTCCTCAGGAGCTTTGCTTCCTCCCTCCTCCTGTTCATGTCCTTCTGCTCCAGGGTTGGACAAACTATGGCCCTTGGCCAAATCCAGCCCACCGCTTGTTTTTACAAATAAAGCTTTATTGGCACACAGCCACACACACTGGCTTGCTCGTTCTGTGGCTGCTGTGCTGCTGTGGCAGGAGTGGCCGCCCAGAGGCCGTGTGGCCCACAGCCTAAAATGCTGACTCTTGGGCCCTTACAGAGAATTTGCAGAGCCCAGTTGTACTTTGTTGGGTTTCTCTCTTTAACCTCCAAAATTCTCAAAATCTATTTCTGAAACAGAAATGACACAAAAACAAAAAACGTCGAATCTATACTTGCTCCAGTTCATGCAGCCTCTCATCCCTCACTTCCCCGAGGTCTGTCCTTGTGGGCCCTCCCCGCTTGGCCACCGAGGCCCAACTCCTGCCCACGCTCCTGCTCGGGGCTCTGTGGTCTGCGCGTCCCAAATCGCTCCGTCGCCCCTGGTTTTCTGCCTCCTGATGTCCCCAGGCTCTCTGTGGCCCCCTGGATGGCAGGGCTCTGTCCTGGCCCTCTTCTCATTCACCCATTTCTCTGGCCACCTTGTCTAAATCTGCGGTCTGCTTCCCATGTTCCCTGTGTGGGCCCCTCGATCTGCGGACCCGGCGACCTTGGCAGCATGGGGACATGTCTGGGGACAGTCAGCCCGCTTCGGTGCTCTGGCAGCAGTTCACATCTTCTACATAAGACGCGGGCCACGTTTATGTCACCAGCTCTGTGAGCGCGGGGCAGTGCTGGCCTCTTGTGGGTGGTTGCTGGGAAGACGGTGTTTGCAGACATGGATGACACCAGTGCGCCTGGGGCTTCTCCCCAGAGCTTGCTCCTCCATTGGCCCAGCAGCCGGGGCCCCTCCCACCGCACCTTCTTATCCACTTTCTTCTCTGTCCCTGATGCTGTCACCTTACTTTGTCCTTAACAGTCGTCACTGTGCCATGTCACCCTGAGCACCCTTCATGTGTCACCTCAGCCAGCTATCTGAAGGGCACGCTGCCCTGTTCTTAAACCCCCTGTGGCTCTCAGTGGCCCTGGTGAGCTGAGAACCTGTGGGGTCCAGTTCCTTCTCCTCCAAGAAGCCCCACATACCCCCAGAGGATGCCATGTGCGCCCATGTGCTGCAGGCACTGCCGCGTCCCATGGTTGATGTTCTGTCTCCAGGATTAGTCTGATTCACCAGCCCTGTGACGTGGCTCTTCCAGTCTCTCCTGGCGCATGGTGACGCCTGGCTGGGTGTCGATGGAGCTTGGCTAGCCTCACCGGGAGCCGCACTTGCTCGGGTGACTGGGGCCCAGGGCTCACTTGCGGGCTGGCCTGCGCCTCAGCCGAGCACCTGCCGCCCCGACTGTTTCCTTGTCCTGTCGCAGGTACAGGGGGCCGGAGCTGGAGATGTGGTCGCTGGGAGTGACGCTGTACACACTGGTCTTTGAGGAGAACCCCTTCTGCGAGCTGGAGGAGACCGTGGAGGCTGCAATGAACCCCCCGTACCTGGTGTCGCAAGGTGAGCGCGGCTGCACCCAGCGTCTCCCCGCCTCCAGCCTTCGAGAGCGTGTCCGTGCTGACGGCCTCCTTCCTGTCTGTTCCTCTCATACTTCGATCTGCATGTGAGGATCGTTTGAATATGACTTCAAAACATCACAGTCATTGTGTTTTTGTGAGTGTTCCCCTTTGGATCACAGGGCCCTGTTCTGAGAGACAGACCTTAGAGCGCTTGAGTTCGGCCGTGGCAATGACTGTCGGTCCCACCCTCAGCTTAGAAACTCAGCACTTGGGGTGATGGAAGGACTTGCCCCCAAGCAGCTCCTGTGGATGGAAGCCTCGGGTTTCTGTCCCACCACAGGCTCCCCTCAGGGCCACGGTGGCGGTTTGCCTCTGAGGTGGGGAGGCGGATGAGGGCTCGGTGGCTGGGTCCAGAGTGGGCCGGCCCGGTACACTCAATGAGGAGTTGCGAGGGGTTGGCAGAGGTCTGACAGATGCCGGACCCGGCTTCTGAGGTCCCTTCCAATCTCGACATTCTGTGATTCCGTAGTTGTCATTTATCGTTATGACAAGTGAGGTGAGAGGGCTTCATACACGAAGTCCGTGCCTGGGATTTCTGCTTGGCTTAGAAGCCTGTGTCAGTCGGCTCAGTGGCCATGACGGCCACCACCAACAGGCCGAAATGACAGACGTTTACTGCTCATGGTCTGGAGTCCGGGAGCGCGACCAGGGAGCTGGCAGCGTCACATCCTGCTGAGAACCTTCCCTGTCAGCAGTCGCCTCCTTTTTCTCTGGGTCCTCCCGTGGTGGAGGCGGGACAGCGAGCTTCTTGGCATCTCTTCTTATGATCGCGTGGTGGGCGGGCACACGACCTCACCTAATCAGCCTCATCACCTCCAGACACCATCACGAGGGGGTTGGCTGCAGCTTGTGCATCTGGGGGTCACAGCGGCCCAGGAGAGGCCTGGCAGGGCTTGGCTCAAATTCTGGGCCCGACAACTCCATGGCCCATGCAGCATGCTGTCCCACCCACAAAGGCTGTCCCATGTGCTCTCTCGTCAGGCTCTCAGGACACTTTGCCGGGATAGGGAGGCTCGGAGTGCCCTGGGGTGAGGGGCACCCATCCAGACTCCAGGCTGGGCCTCTTCTCAGAGCTCGTGCTTCCTTCCTGTGGGGACGCACTGGGGGCCTCTTCCCTCTGCTGTCACATGCATCCTGTGTCATTCACAGCTCTGCACAGCCAGAGCCCCCAGGACAGGCTGCTGTGAGGGACCTCTGCGCATCCTAAGGCAGGACCTTGAACGCCAAGTTGTCATTTTAGAGGTGATAGATGTCTCTCGCAGCCTTTCTCGAAGCACAGCTGGGGCCCTGTGCGCCAGAAACCCTGGGGTACTAGCTAAAAGTGGGGTTCCAGGGCTCCTCGCTGCCGGTCAGGTGCTCATGGGGGCAGACCAGGACCCGCGGTTTTCAGATGCGCTTCACTTGACCCAGGCCAGACCAATGTTGGTCTTCTGGCCCCATGCCTAGGGCAGCTTTTTATGTCCCCAGATCTAATGAGCCTCCTGTCTGGGTTGCTGCAGCCTGTCCCTGAGCAGCGCACCACCTTGGAGAAGCTGGTGACAAACCCCTGGGTGACGCAGCCTGTGAACCTTGCTGACTACACCTGGGAGGAGGTGTATCAAGTAAATAAGCCAGGTGAGAGGTGAGGAGGTTCCCCAGGCTGCCTTTTGGGTCCGGGGAGGACGGGGAGGCTCCCTCCTCCCATGCTGTTCTGGACACAAATGTCACGGCCCATAGCTGGCTCGTCCCCTATGAAACAAACGGGACTTGATTCTGTTCCAGGGGCCCCTGAATGCCCCCGGGGTTCAGAGCTTTGCCTGTGGGCCTTGGAAGGTGGGTGAGTGAGTCCCTGTGGGAGCCTGTGATGAGATGGTACCTACAGAAGGGGTGGGGGCTGGGGTTTGAGAAATGCAGTTGCTGCAGTGATGTGAATGGGCTGACGAGGGGAATGAGGCCATAGACGTGAGTCAGTGTTCGGGGACCTGCAGGGCCCTGCTCTTCAGACGAGGCAGATGGCTGCCCAGCCGGGCCACCCAGCCCATGTGGCTGGTCACTGAGCTGGTGGTGATGACTCCAGCCTCGAACCCCACCGCACCTCGGCGGGTCCAGGGACTCTGGAACAGTGCCAGTTGGGTTTGGAAGGGTCCCTCGGATGGCTTTTGCTCCTAGGAATTCTTCTAGAGGGAAGCAAAGTGGTTTAGAATCATGTGGTGTTAGCATATGATGCACTACCATCTTCTTTCCTCAGACAGCGGAGTTCTGTCCATTATGAGTCTGGAGACGGAGAGCAGGACCCCAAGCACAGTGGCCTCGGGCCCCAGGGGAGCCCCCTAACGATGGTTTCACCCAACCAGGAAATCACGTTGTTTTCAGGCCCTTCTGTTGAGAGAAATTAATTCTCAGGAATTAGGCCAAGTTCACCTCTGAAAAACACATGTGTGAGTTTGATAAATGCTAGAACAAAAGCCCAGTGATGTTGTACCATTTTAGGTTTATAAAATAGACTTGGAGTTCATTTTTTTCATGACTTTGAAAAAACATGGTAGTATTCAATTGAGTTTTGTACTATGAGAGGCCATTTCATCTGTGAACTTCTGAAAAGCATCAATAAATTTGTAAATCTCTTTCTACTTCTGTATATATGCACATTTCTGTTTCCTCTGACTTGGCCTCTGCTCATCTGATAGGCGGAATTTGCAGAACTGGTTAGCCAAATGACCAGCGTATTTTATTCATTTATTTCCTTGAACATTTTCCAAATTAAACCACTTTGTTAGTAAACACTTACCCTGACTTGGACTGTCTGAATTCTTCCACAATGCCAGTGTGGGAAGCACTTTGTTTCTGCACCCCTACTCACTGCAGCTGGAGGGAGGGCCAGCCTCACACAGTTTGGGGTCCCTCCAGGGACCCCAGCAAGCTTTGCAGCTTGCTCCGTCTCAGGAGACTGGGAGAGAGTGGCGGTCTCGGGCACCTCCCTTTCTCTGGGCCCAGCTTGTCCGGGTTGGCCCATCACCTGTCTGGGCTCTGATGTCAGGCGGGCTGTGCAGCAGACCCTCCCAGCAGCCCCAGACATCCCCGCGCCAGCCTGGCGCCACCTCTCCCTCACTGTCCTACTCTTGCTCCGGTCCCAGGGCTTCTCACACTCAGATACCCCCTGTCCCCGGCTCCGTGCATCCCCTCTGAAACAATCAGCTTGCTCAAGCACATGAAAGCCAGGCTCCATTTTGTACCTGTTGGAGGGGAGAGAGTGCTTAGGGGTAAGAGGAAAGTTTCTCCCCTCACGCCTTCTGAAACACCAGGAAGAAAACAAGAAAAAGGAAGACTCCCCACTCTCTTCCCACAGTTCCCACTTGCTGCAGGTACCAAGGCGGCTGCTGCCCAGAGCCCTGAGGAAGGTACTCGGGGGCCAGGCCGCCTCCACTATGGCCCTGTGCTCAGCACTCAACGGTCTTAATATTTTAGGACGCTCAGATAACAGCTAATGTGATTCTCAACTACTAGGACACAGGATTTCCCCATCTCTAGAAATTGCTGTTCGAGTCTCTGCCATCACGGGAAAGAGATGGGACTCCTCCATCAGGGTCAGTTAGACAGAGCTTGGAGACATGTGCTTTTATGTGTAGGAAAAAGTGATACAGAACTTCAGAATTCAAATGAGTTTCCTTATGTTCTAAGAACTGTTTTCAAAAGTGGGGGGAAAAAAACCCCAAACATTTATCCTTGTAGTGTTTATGATGTTTATAACACAAGAGCAGTTACAGAATGTTTTTTTCAGACAGGCGTGCCATGGGCTGATAATGCAAAGTCCTCACTCTACAAGAGCTGTTCGTTCTTTATATGAAACAAAATTCATCTGACTTGATGGCAGTAGAAGGTTTGATACTTTGAGAGTGTTTTTCACAGAAAGAACTGGGGAGAAAAGTTCTGAGTCTGAGACTGATGCATTTTTCTGTCCACGTTCCAAGTATGTGCCCAGAGAGCAACATGTTCATAGCAAACTGAAGATACTGCTGGCTCTTAGAGCAAACCTGGCACCCCAGCCGTTTCTTTGTTTCCAGAGCTGGATAACTGCTTAGGTTCCTTGATGCTTTCCAGGTTGTGGGGTAGCACAGGGTTTTCTTAGGCTTTGGGTGTAAAAGCATTAACAATTTATTTTGAGGTGCTGACAGTGGAGTGTTTTAAGAAGAAAGATTAAAAACCATCAAAAACAACCAATTCTTTGACCCCACACAGATTACAAATGTCCTTTTCTTTGATGTAATCCTTGTGTAAAAAGATAGGTCTTAGCACCCAGCGCAGTGCTTGGCACAGAGCAGGTACTCTGTAAATTGTATTCATGCAAGAATCAGGTCCCTTTTCTGAACCAGAACCAAGTTCAGAACCAGGTCCCAGTTCAGAACAAAGTTGGTGAAACAAGAAGAAATGTTTATAAAGTAAGGTACTGGGCTTACGAGTGGTGGAATTCAGGCAGTTGAGGGAACACACCGTTTTAGTTTTTTTCACAACTACCCACGTTTGAAAGATGCGTAGGCTCTACACCCGAATTACTACAGGTTTGAAATTTAAGAAGAAATACCATGACAAGAAAATTCTGAGATGTCGTGAATTAATTACAGCAGGCCAGAGGGTGGAGGGAAGACACAAGAAAGAGGTTAGTCATTTAAACAATGCAGGGCAAAACCAACAAGACTGCTTGCATTCCTGAGTGTGTGTTGGAACTTCAAATTAACTTCCAAGTGCCTGTTTCTACGGTTATCTGGAGAATAGCTAGGGCCACTGCCCCCCAGAAGCCTCCACTTCCTGGTTACCTGTGGATTCCCCTCACTGTTGCCCACAGCCAATCCAAAGGAGCAAACACTTCCTCCCTGGACTGCACCCATCCCCAAGCTAGCCCTGCTCCACCTTCTCACACCCCCTTCACAGCCAGTATCAGTTCTTGAACAACTCACATCTTCCTTCTACTTGCTGTATACCAAGAGCTTGTCAACCCCAGGACCGCGGACATGTTGCCTTCACCTACCGTGTTTCCCCGAAAATAAGGCCTAGCCGGACCATCAGCTCTAATGCATCTTTTGGAGTAAAAATTAATATAAGATTATATTATGAGAAGAGCGGGTCTTATAGTAAAATAAGACCGGGTCTTATATTAACTTTCGCTTCAAAAGACGCATCAGAGCTGATGGCCCGGCTAGGTCGTATTTTCAGGGAAACACGGTAGCACTGCTGCTGGCGGTTTAGACTGCACACCCCAGGACCTGGTTCTTTTCTGGCTAGCGTATGGCTCAATACACCCTTTCTTTCAAAAAAGCTTTCAATCATGAAACTGTTTTAACAGCAAATTGGGCTGAAACATTACTGGCTTTCATCTCAAGGGGAAACCAGACCTCCGAGTGGGGAGGACTTGTGTCAATAAGGGGACATGTGTTGCAGTTCCTGTCATTTGATGACTTGGGTCGTATTTCTTAAAAATTGTCAAGACTTCCGGAGTTCCTTGCGATAGTTTCAACACCCCTAGAATACACCTGTCTTTTAGTGTGTGTGTGTGTTTCCTCAGTATTCATGCTGAATACAGATTTTCACACAGTAAGTCTTAAACATCTTCATCTGGGACCCCGTGTTTTCTGGCTGCTTCTACCCCGACGTGAAAACGCTTCGGGAAGTTACTGTCGAACCACGGGACGTGGCCGGTTTGAGTCCAGGTTCTAGTTTCCTTTCACCTCTTCTCTTCAGAGGGATTTTAAAGTAACGCGAAGCGAAGGTTTGGGGAAGGAGCTGTTCGCTAGCCGCGCTAGCCGAGAAGGCGAGAAAGCGGGAAAGTGGCAGCGGAGAACAAAGCGGAGAACCCGCCCCGGGCCCGCCCAGCGCGGGACACGTCCTGAGAAGGGCCGCCGCGGAACGCGTTTCCCGCGCCGTCGCGCTTGCGAGGGGGAAGGCGGAAGCGGCGGACGGCGGGCGCTCTGCTTCCGGCGCCGGAGTCGCGGTGGCCGCCTTCGCGCTATGGCGGCGCTCGGCCGGCAGGTGAGGCTGCGCCGTCGGCTGGACCCCTGGCGGGTCGCGGGCGGGGGCGCAGAGGAGTCGCCGGCGCCCAGGTGCTTCCCGGCAGGCGGCGACCTGTTGCCGTCGGAGCCTTCCCGCAGGCCGGTGCACACAGCAAGTGCACGCACCTGGGCTGCGGCGCTCGCTGTCCGCTCGGTCAGCGCGCCCTGAGCGCAGCTCCGCCCGGCTCGGCACTAGCCGGGCCCGGGCGTGAATCCGGCGGCGGGAGCGGGTGGGCCGCGGGCGGGGCGAGGCGCGGCAGCCCGGGGGCCGCGAGCGCGTGGGCTTGACTGCCTGCCGGGGGCCACGCTGGGTGACGTTTGGGCGCGCGGGGACCCGTCCGGTTTGCTCCGCGCCGGCCTGGGCCACGGACCACTTTTGAAGTGAGCGGGAATTCTACATACAAGTTGGCTGCCGGACTAAGCTGCATTCTACCTAACAGGGTTGTTTCTGTGGAATGGACTTAGGGCCATGAATCCCGAGCCTAGTAGGAGGTCCCGAGTTTTCACGTGTGGGACCAAGTCGGCGCCCCGGAGTTGGCGTGGAAACCATTGTAGACTAAAGACATTTGAGATTCGGCACCTACGGGAAGTTTCCTCAGAGCTTTGCTTTTCACTAAAAGCAGAAACGGCTGGGAGTGAGGCTGCCGTGGGTCCTCTCTCCCGGGGAGTTTATGGCCGGGAAGGAAAAAAAGAAAGAAGACCACTCGGCACCTGTATAAACAGACAATCCGGCAAACTTTCTCATCGCCCCTGTCCCCCTAGAAACCCGCTGGTTCTTCCCATAAGAGCCTTTTCTCCTCCTCCCTCTCCGTCGTGAAGTTAACGTCCGTCACTAGCCACATAGGGAGCTACGTCTTTTGTTAGCTGCCATATGCACGTTAAGAAACTTGGGGGATTTTTCTTCCTGTGGATCTACTGTCAGTTAAATTTGCAGCCTCCGCCCCCCCCACCCCCCCACACTGACCCTGACAGGGTGAAGGAAACGTCCTCCCCTCCCCCAAGCACTTCACCAGGCGGCACTGAAATAGTTCCCTTCCCCTCAGTTACAGGAGCCCAAGCTGGGAGCCTGCGTTGCTCTGACCTCTGCCCTTGCAGTGCTCTGCTCTCTGTGTGGGAATCTCCTTCTGTGTAGGCTTTTGAAGTTCACGTACGATTTTGCAGATGTCTTATGAAAACAGGTTCCTGTGGGACCAAGGCACAGATACCCTGCTCATCCTGCTTGTACGTCCTGCGGTGCCCGTGACATGGGGCGATGAGGAACTGATGCCCTTTTGTACTGTCTTCCAGGTCTCGGCTTGGTACCACCTGATCCCCCTCACCTGGGCCCGCATGTCTAGGCAGACTCCTCAGAAAAAGATGACGGCTTCCTCGTTGTGTAAACTGACCACAGCCTCCACCGGAGGGGGCCTTGAGGAGGTACCCTGTGTGCAGGACCCAGCGTGCAGGACGCATCTCCCTCAGTGCCTCCTCGAGAAGCAGAGTGCTCCTGTGGACGGAGGGCCCTGGGAGCGAGAGGAGGTCATCACTTCCCTCCTGGACATGGGTTTCAGTGATGTCCACGTGAATGAGTTGCTCACAGTGCAACCAGGTACCCACCCTCAACAGGTGCTGGATATCGTTTCAGAATTAATACTCTTGGGTGTGAATCCAGAGCCTGTGTGTGTGGCTCTGAAGAAAAGTCCTCAGTTATTGAAACTGCCTGTGATGCACATGAAGAAGCGCTCCAGTTATCTGCGAAAGCTTGGCCTTGGAGAAGGTAAAGGTGTAGCTTTTATAGATAGTGCCCAGGGGTCCACGCTGGGGAACGAGCAGCCTCCGTGAGCTGGATTAGGGGAGGTTTCTGGGGAAGGCCCTTGAGAGGACTGTGTGACTTGGTGTGGAGGTGAAGAAGAGGCGTGGTCTCGTTTCAGGCGTTGCAGGACGGGAGGAGGCAGTTGGGTAGCAGGCAGGGACTCTCGTCTTGTTCCCTGGGGGGGCTCTAGCGTCTAGAACAGGTGGGCACGGGTGCTCACAGGTGGATGTCAGTATGCGATATAGACGTGTATAACCTTTGGTGTTTAAATTAGCTTAGGTGGTCTTAGTGCTTTGTGTCTGAGGTTGAGCCAGAGCCATACAGAGTCCCTGGTAAATGCTTGGATTCCAGCTGGGTGTCTTGATTTACTGTGGAACGGGAGATCTTCCCAGATTCCTGGGAAATGGTGGAGCAGCTGTTCCCTCCAGCCGCCACCTCCAGTCCCAACAGAATTCTAGAGAAGTTCATTGGGTCTCTTTATGGGCCCTCTGGAGAAGGGGTTTGGGGGCCCAGGAGGGTCTCCAAGGACCCCTACCCACTTTGACCAGAGGAGTTCCACTGTTCTCTTTTTCACTCTTGACTCTCACTGGTTAGACGTCGGGGGGGAAAGGTTTGCAGACCACGTTTCAGATGACCTCTGCAGGCCTTCTTCTCCAGAAGTAAGCAGAGACCGCCTTGTGTGTTTCTCGGACCCGATGACCTGTGGCTGTATAATCGGAAAGACTAAACGGAACACCTTATGTGCTCTGATTATAAATTAGCAAGCTCAGCACGGCCTTACGTGGCAAAGATAAAGTCTAAACTCCTGAAATTCTGATACATTTTGGCAAGACAGTGACTAATTCAACTGTTAGGAGCATTTCAACTAGCCATTTAAAGAAGTGATTTTAAGTTTCCAGGTACTAACTTTTACCAACTATCCGTAGGAGACCATGTGCCGCACGCAGTTCACCTACCTCAGGCAGTCTCAGTTCACACCAGTTATCTAATGCAATTAACAGGGCATCTTTCACCCAGTTTGGATAAAATATGTGGTCACCCCACTAGGTGGGTCATCAGTATTTGTGCTAGTTGTTACTATTATGGTAATTATTTTCATGGCACTCCTTTTCTTTGAGTTCAGGCCCCCAGGTCTTAGGAATGTTGGTTGTGAGTGGTCCGATGACAGTTTTATTCTGGAAGGAAACCTCAACCCAGAGTCCCATGGTGAGGGACGCTACTCCCCATCTTACTGTCTGACCTTTTCAGGAAATCCCTGTGAAATACTTTTCTAGGTGAGGGCAAGAGGAGGAGACATAGAATATGTATATAAAGCAGGCGCCTTTCAGCTGGGAGGCCAGCGAGAGGCAGGCACGTGGGGCAGGGAGGGCTGCAGAGTCTGAGTGAGGGGTTAGCGGGGAGGTGGGCCGTTCTGGCTCCTCCCTCTCCCCAGGTGCTGCTGGGAAGACCTCTGAGGCCGGCACTGGTTCTGTGGGGGCGGGGGTCCTTATTCACTTTGAAATGCTGGTTTGAGTTGGGTGGGCGCGGTTAGCCTCTTGGTTTCTGGAACACCCTGAAATTCCATACTTGCCCTTTTCTGTGTTCCGTAGGGAAGCTGAGGAGGGTGCTTCACTGTTGCCCCGAAATCCTCACCATGCGTCAGAGGGATATTGCCAACACTGTCAGGGTTCTCCGGGACAAGTGCCTTTTCACCGTGCAGCAAGTAACCGAGATTTTGCACAGATGCCCCTATGTTCTTCGGGAGGACCCCGGTGAGCTGGAATACAAATTCCAGGTGAGGTGGCCGAGAGAGTGGCTGGGGGAGTGACAGTGGGCTTTCCAACTTAGCAGGGGCAGCTGCGTGGGTAAGATGCTTCGCCGCCTGGCAGCCGAGGAGAACGTGTTGGTCTGTCGCTTGTTCATTTCAGATAGGGTCGCTTCTGTGGCTTTTCTGCTGTTAATCCTGAAGGACCCAGCCCTGTTCTTAGGGTCCACACCGGCCTCTGTTTGAAGTGGCTGATTGAAAAGTAGTGAAAACCTTCCGTCTTTCCAACCTGTGTTGCACGTTGGTTACAGAGATGTGAGTGTGACCGTTGTCCTCACTTTTCTGGGAACAATGGTGCTGAGGCGGCTCAGACCCCTGTGTTTCTGACCTGTGGCCTGTTGTCCCCATACTCATGCTTTCTCCTTCCGTCTGAGCAATGGTGGGACTCGGTCTCCCCCTGCAGCGCTGTGCTCCCTGCTACGCTGTGCTCCCTGCAGCCTTGTTTTCCATACGAATTTGAAAATGCTTTGAAAACTGGCAGCTGTCAGACAAACGCGGGCGTCAGAGTTGGGCTGCCGCCGTCCACTAGGCAGTTGTTGAAGGCTTTTGGACAGGTTGGGTCTCCCGTGACTGGGGCGGCAGGTTTCAGGTCTGCAGCTGAGGCCCTGACCTGTCTGTGTCCCCAGTATGCCTATTTCAGGATGGGCGTGAAGCACGCGGACGTGGTGAGGACCGACTTCCTGCAGTACTCCATCACCAAGACCAGGCAGAGACACACGTTCCTGGAGCGCCTCGGACGGTACCAGACCCCGGATAAGAAGGGGCAGACACAGGTCCCTAACCCTCTACTCAGGGACATTCTCAGAGTTTCCGAAGCTGAGTTTCTGGCCAGGACGGCCCGTTCTTCTGCTGAGGAGTTTGAAGTTTTTAAGAAGCTCTTGGCTCGGGAGGAGGAAGAAGAGCCTGAGAACCCCATGCCTGGTGACAAAAGCACAAGTGAGGACGAGGAGGATGGGGACGGGGCGGGGGAGGGGGAGCTGTGATGCCAGTGCCGGGATGAGCCAAGCCCCAAGACGTCAAAGGGTGTTTTAAGTTTCTCGACACTTTTGGGAGCTTCGCTTGGATCTTCTCAGGTTATTTTTCATTCTAAAACTGGTCTTTTGATGAAAAATTATTATCCATCACCTGAGAAGTGGTCAGACTAAGGGGGAGGTGCGTGCGTCTGATGTGTTGTCAGGTTTCTGTTCCTTCGTGAATAAAATACTGACTTGGAGCTGTTAAAATCAGGGAACTCAGTATATCAAAACTTGGTTTTATTTTTTTGTCATGTATGTAGGTGATAATTCATGGCAGTGTGGGGCACGAGGTTCCTTCTGGTTCAAGAGTCATTTTCTGTTTCCTTCTAGTGATGAAGGTAAAATTAGGAGAAGGCAGTGAGGTTTTAGTACATCACAGCACTTTATTTTATGAAAACAAGTAGCAGGTTTTCCACACAAATACTCATGTTTTTAATCCAAAAATATTGCTTCATAATTGCATTCAGTGTACAGCAGAGTAGAAGTAGAGGGAAGTGGGTCAGTGACACGTGGCTTCTTCATGCCCGCGACGTGCTGGGGCAGGTTGCTCTGTCTTTGTGAGAAGCAGGCCTGGCTCCGGCCTCAGGGAACTTTGCTATTGTGCCAGCCCGTGGCCAGCGGGGCACAGCCAGGCCTGCAGTCTGTGGCAGCCATGGATTGCCAGAACGGGGTTCGTGGAGCCATCCTAGCCGCCTCTTCCGCTCACTTCACAGAGGGGCATCTGACACCAGAGGACAGAGCAGGGTCGGGCAGGGTGGGGCCTGGGCTGGGGGGCGGTCTTGGGTCATTCCAGGGAGCTCTCCATGACACCAGAGGGGAGGTGTCATGGGCATCCCCTCGGGGAGCCCAGTGGGTTTGCGGAGTGACTACAAGCGTTGGGGTCAGGGAGTGGAGGTGGATGTAAGCCAGAGGTCACCTCTGACGTGGAGGCCCAGCCCTGGTGGCATGAGCTCTGTGACAGAGGGAGGGCAGGCTCGTCCCAGGACATTCTGGGCACCCCTTCCTGGGGGGACTGGCACAGGACCAGTGCTGCAGAAAATATGTTTGGGGATGTGACTAAAGTTCAGGCCTTGGCAGCATTTTAACAACTACATGAGACTCCTAGCTCTTGGCCTTGTGTTTTGCAGACCACGTAAGAATCGTGCCAGGCAGCCATTCTCCGCTGGGGGCAGTCTGGGTCCCAGGGAACATCTGGGGACACTTCTGGTGGTTAGGACCAGGAGAGAGAATGCAGTTGGGATCTGGTGGCTGAGGCCAGGTCTGCTATTAAATGTCCTGCAGTGCATGGGACAGTCCCACAACATGATGATCCAGCTCCAAGTGTCAGCTGGGCCGAGGGAAACTGCTGTGAGGCCGGGCCCAGCAACGTGCGACTGTCAGTTTGTGAGAACTTCAGATTTAAATGCCTCGTATTTATCATATTTGATTAAAAAGACAAGTAAGTCATTGGTTTTTTTACGAGTTCCTTCCCCTGTGCCCTGGAGTGCTGTTGGTGGGTTTGAACTGTATTTTACTGGGGATTCAGTGCTGACTCAAAAGAATTCATGCTTTTTTCTCCAGGCTCATGTTTGAGCATGGCTACAAAGAGAAGGACATTTTTTGCAAAAGAAAATGCTCAGTGACTCCCTCCACACGTGGCAGTGGCTTGCCAGCAGGAGCAGTTCCAGCTATGGGAAGGTGCTGGGGCGGCTGGCACCGGGTGGTCCCTGCCCGCTGGCTTCGCAGGTGGGAGAGCAGTGGGTGAGCATGCATTTCCTCATGTGCCTATGACAGCCCACGTGCAGCAGGGGAAAGGGACATTTGATCTTCGCTGTCTTTCTTGGCGATGGACAAAAGTACTTGAAAATGAAGACAGTTCACTCTGGGCCACTGTTTTCACTTTTCTTGCATTTTGTGTCATCTAAGTGCCTGACACTCTGGACCTGGGCTGCTGTTCTCGTGCCTAGGTGGCTGGAGTGGGTTCCTAAATGTATCTGATTAGATGGCGAGTTCATCCAAGTTTGGGCAGCAGATGGTGAGCACAGCACCTGGCGGTTGCCCCCTTTCCTTCCAACACAAATAAATGCTTATTTGATTCCGTGATTATTGATCTCCGTGGGTGGACGTGGAGTGTTTTCAAGGACATTAGAGTTTTAAGAAGGAGCCCCGTGATGAAGGCAGTGACTCATTTGGGATGTTTCAGGATGAATGGTAATTCCTTCAGCATCAAGAAGTCTTTACTAGATACTCAGTTTGTAAAGTATCAAAATGGATTAATCGACGGCAGTGCAGCGCAAACTCCAGCGACTGTCCTGGAGAAACCATTGCTGCCGAGGGAAAATCTGAAATGCGTTCACGCTGGCCTCGCTGCTGAGGGGCTTGAGGTTACCACCGAGGTCGGAGAGAGTCTCAGCTACATTCAGTGACATCACTTGGTCATGCCGTTTGCTAGCGATGCCGTAGCTTACACAGACGCGGTGACAGGTCCCAGTGTCGCAGCAGCGGTCAGCAGTACGTGTTTGTGTGCGTGGCTTTCTTGTTCACACAGGTGAGCCCTGGGGACCGGACGTTCTGGAGTCCAGTGGACACTTAATGACATGACGGTTCCTCCTTTCTGAAAATGACAAATTGCATAATACACAGACATATGCACACACGCGCTTAATAAGAATAAAAAGTCTAAAATATAACTCTTCAAAAAATGTTTTTATGAAAGATGAAAGGAGGGGTGCTTCCAGTGGTGAAAAGCTGACTTAGGGCAGAGTCCGTGGGAGACGCATGGGGGCTTATGTCCCAGCTGGGTCACTGTGACCTGCTCCACACGGGTGAGGAGGGCTGGCCTCTTTGTTCTGAGCTCCTCTGCAGGGAGGAGAGAGCTGTGTGCGTGTGGGCTGGCCACGGGGGTCACGGTGAGGTGACAGCGCTCTGCGGCTGGTGATGCTTCGTGTGGACATGCTGGGACCCTGCAAGCCCACAGTGAGTGGTGGACAAGGATCTCACACGTGACCTGGCCAAGCCAGCCCGCGGCCCGTCTTCATTACTCAGACCTGTAAGGAGGAGCCCTGCTGCTAGTGTGGTGCCTTCTAGCGGCGTCAGTGTCGCACTTTGTGACATCCGGGGTCTTTGGTGCCCTGGTGTGACGTGTCGTCGGGGATGCTTTCTCTGAATCAGGCTGAAGCCTGAGTGGGGCTTAGCCAGTGATGGCCATGCAACGTGGCCCCCGTTTTTGTAGATAAAGTTTTATTGGGTCACAGCCATCCCCGTTGAGGCACGTGTCGATGGCTGTTTGCACTGTGACCCAGAGCTAACTAGTGGCCACAGGGACCGTGTGGTCCACAAAGCCCAAAATACTGGGGGGTGGCATAAAAACACGTACACGTGACTTGTGTTCATCTTTCGTTATCGGTATATAGTGAGTGTTACAATTTTAATACAGCTTTTTCCTTTCCTAAGATGTGTATACATTTTTTTGGCGCCTTCTGTATTTACTGCCTGACCTTTACAGCAGAAGTTGTAGAGCAAGTGTGTAAACTCCATCTTAGCACTAATTACCATTTCCTCCTGCACAGTCCTTGATCTGTGTGGTGAGCACTGGCCTGCAGGGTATCTGCGGGAATAACCTGCCAGCAGAGCCTCCAAAGCAGACAGCTGGCTTTCCTTTGTGTCGCCTCCCCGGCCCCCGCCCACCCACCCCCTCAGCCCTCCCCCCATCCCCAACCCTGTCTGCTTGCCCAGCTCGCCCTCTGCCTTGGAAGCTGTGGACAGTTGCTCCTCCTCCACTGGGTTTAAGGTCTGGGGGCGGGGGTCCTCTTTCTGACTTTGGGATCTAGAACTGGTTTCTGGACGTTGCAGAAGCTCCTGGCAGTCGGCCTCGCTCGCCCAGGGCTGACGCGCACGCAGCACTGGCTCATTGACCACAGCACAGGCTGCCCCTTGGGGATACACGGCCTGGGTTACAGCAGTGGGCTGGGAGGTGCAGCGCAAGGTGCAGAGATGGTGGCCGCAGAGGGTGTCCCTGGCCATGGCCTGGCCTGTCTGTCTGCTAGAGGCCAGAGGAGAAGCCGCAGAGGGGACGGGCTCCAGCCAGGACCTTGTCCCCCAAGGTGTCCTTTTCAATGCGATTTTAGACCTCGTCTTTCTGGGTTCTAGAAACTTGGGAGGTTGGTGGAGTGTCCCAAGAACGTCCCGAATCCTTTGAAGAAAACAAAATGGGGCATGAGGAGAATGAAACTGCGCCTTCCTGTTTGTCTTAGTGTCAGGGTCGCTGCCCCAGGCGTCAGAACTGTGAGGTCCACTCCCTTTAACGAGGCAGTGGGTAGGGACGGGTTTGTGGAGGACTGACCACGTCCCCCAGAGGGAGGGAGCCCCCCTCCCCCCACGTGGTGCAGCCCTTGGATCCTTCCTCGGAAGACATGGGCCGTCCAGGTCACTCTGGTCACGTGGATTGGAATGAACTCTTGCTTGGTGTTCTTAGGTGTGTGTCTGGGTATGTGGGTTTCTGTTCTGCCTATTTTGTTTTCTCCGTTGTTTCAAGAGTGGGTATTCTAAAAGCTGATATTTGACAATTAGTTGAAGGTTTCTGATTTGTTTTTATAGAAATGGATTTGCTGAGTGACTTAAAAAATACTCTTTCAGGTAACTTATTGCAATATACATATTTCAAACCCAGATATATCTGTGGCTTCTTCCCCAGTGTGAGATGCTTGTAAGTTTTGGAATGTGTGTATTGGATGCGTGTGTCGGGGGCTTGAGGGGGCGTGATGCCTTTGAGTGGGCTTCACACCTGGTGGTACGACTGCGCAAGGGGAGGCCACATGGCGCTTCCCGCCCCACAGATGTCCGCCTGGTCGGTGGGAGGGGTCCCCCTTTAGAGTCAGCCTGCAGCCGCAAAGCCCTCCTGCTTCTGGTTGGTTGTCAAGGTCTCTGAATACCATTCCTCAGCTGTATAATAACCGTGGCCTGTTTGAAGCTGCCTCCCTCCTGTCCTGCTCACAGGAAGATGGACGGTTCGGCTCATTTATGAACGGGAGTCGTGAGCTGTCCTAGGCTGCCCAGAATTCTTTCATTCCCAGAGACGTGTTGATAAGAACCTGTGGTCAGTGTGACGCTCCTTACAGGCTGGTTTTAACCCACTATCTTCCGAACTATTGTGAAGATTTCAGCAGAGTTTACGTGTGGGGAGGTGGGGTCACATGCAGTTGAGTTGCCAAAAGGGTTTGAGAAAGGCTGGTTTAAACCAGATCAAGTCAGAAAGTTTCTTTCATTTCAGGGTTTCTGAGGCTTAGGGTTCCTGTGTCCATTGGGAATCTCCCAATGAGAGGGCGTCTTCAGGACTTCCCGAAAGTTAGGAGATCACGGCTCCCCATTTTTCCTTCCAGTAGGTGGCCATTCACAGGGTCTGGGAAGCACTTCCTTCGGTCCCCGAGCTCTGATGGAGTGGGGTTCGTCCTCACCCCCAGACAGCCTCGTCTCCACCTGAAGGCTTGCATCCATTGGGACGCCTCACTGTCTGTTCTCACCCGTCTTACCCCGTCGGGGCATTCGGAACCCTGCCTGGGAGTCTGTAATAAGGGCACACACGGAGTTTTCCCTGGCGGTGCTGGCAGAAGGGCCGCTGTCACTGGGGAACGTACCTTAAGATGTTTTCAGTGTTGGACTGTCACTTTGTTTCCTGAAACAAGTAGGGAGAGGTGGTTTATGAAAACCAGACTGTGTCCGCGGGACCCTGGCGCCCCCTCCGCCCGGCCATCGTTCTTCAGCTCACACACAGCCCATGTTGGGGACACCATCACTGTGGCACTGAGGTTAGCATTTCAGTGTGCCCACCTGGCTTGAGGTGCACATTGTGGAATGACGGGGACAGCCCCTGGCTGGACGAGTCATGGAGAGTGAAGGAGGGTATGGGCGGAAGAAGGCCAGGGCTACCCGAGGGGCGCACCCACGGCAGCCACCCAGGTGAATTGCGCACTGCAGCTTCCCTGACACTGAGTGATGCCCCAGTGTGTGTGGTGACTGGGGTTTGGGCTCGACTCTTTAGAAGTATAACATACTCAGGCAGTGCTTTGTATAATGATTCTTGTGACTAGCTTGAACCCTTTGGGGAAAGAACCTGGGTGTGAGCGAATAAAAAGTAAACAGATTTGCTCTATTTGCAGCCAAGTATTTGGGCCTGTTGATGACGCTCTTGCTTCCCAGTTTTAGCACCAGGTACTGTGTGCACTCCTCAACCTACCCTGCGGCTTCCAGCACCCACCGTGCCTGGCGATACCAACCGTGTTTGCTCACATGTGCAGAGTTTCTTAGAACATGGCCGTGCAGGGCAGCCCAATGGGCAGACATACAGCCTGGCTCAGCCCCCAGCCCTGCGGCATCCACAGCACTCCATCCCCAGGGCCACCCTCACCCCAGTACCCTGTGAACTACAGGACACAGCATGCCCCTCCCCACCCCCCACGAGATGGCACCTGTGCAGGGTTTTCTTGATACTGGTGCTCTCACAGCTCTCTCTGAAGCAGATGTCTTGGTGCAGTTTGTAGACTCGTTTATACCTGTTGCAAGAAAGCTCTGTAAAGGCCAGACCTGGAGCTGCTGCACCCAGGCCAAGTGTACCCACAGTAGCAATGAGGGTGTTGGGGGAAAGGCCTTATTTCTCTAATAAAACTTAATCTCATAGGAATGTACTAAAATGCCCCACATAAAAATCGTGTGATTTTTAAAAATTATCTTTACCAAGGTGTGATTTACATTAAATAAGATACACCCCATTTTAAGAGTACGTTTTGAGGAGCATTGACAAAGTCAATGATACTAAGAGAGAACACGTGAAATTCTGAAGACAGGTTCTGCTTGGGGCAGACCACCCAGCCCTGAGGCCTTGAGAGGCTGACCTCACTTCGTCGGTGGGCAGTTCACGGAGAAGTTGGAGAAGCCTGGTAGATGCAGGTGTGAGATGCTGGTGGGTAGTGTGGAGCAGGAGACCTGAATTCAAGCCCTGCCTCCTGTTTACTAAGGAGTCTGCTTTGCGCACGGCTCTGAAACTTACGCCTCAGTTTCGTGTGAAACGGGAATTATTCATGCCACCTCTGGCCAATTTGTAGATGATAGTGAATGGGAAAGTGTCTTGGTTCTTGTTGATGCCCTCAAACGTCAGAGCTCTTGAAAGAGATCCAGGGACTTTGAAGGCAGAGTTCTAGCTCCTGTGCTCTGTCTAGAACCTTTGGATTTAGGCCTCTGGTTAAGACTTCCGGCCATCAGGGAGTAACAGGATCGGAAATTAACTTCCCAACACAATAACCAGAGAGCTGGGCAAAATATAAGTAGTAACTCTTTTCAGATGTTAGAAAACAGTGCAAAACTGTGATCCCTGAGAGAAGGGAAACAAATGAGATGAGTTCTGCGATTGCCCTGGACTTCAGTCTGGAGGCACCTTTTGGACTGCATTGCAGGGGCCAGGGAGAAAACAGAGCTGAAGAAACAGATTGGAGTTGGGAAGGCGGAGGCATCTATGTTTGTGAGACAGAGTCCTGGAGAGGAGGGGGGTAAGCAGAGGATGAGCTTCAGAGATCTGGACAAGGGTCCCCTTGAAAAAGAAGCTGTACATTCATAGGGTAAAACCCCGTGAGGCCGGGCAAGAACTACCAAGGAGGTGAGTGAGTCCCAGAGCCAGAGTGGAGAGGTCTTGATTAATAACAAGCCATTCCATAGAAACAGAAACCCCAGAAAGGCCAGGCCCTAGAAGTGGGACAAAATTAATCCCAGAATAAAGGTGATGCTGAAGTCATCCTAAAACAAGCCTCAATAGGATCAAACTGAACTTAAATAACTACATTGCAGAAAAAAATAATGAACATTCTTGAAAAGAATACAAAAAATAAAAATCCAGCATGCAGTAACAAAGTTTACAATATCCAGCATCCAACAAAAAAATAAGACATTCAAAGACGAGTGGAAAGAATCAAGAAAATGTGACTCATAAGCAAGGAAAGAAAATAAAAGAATAGGAAAACTCCCAGAAATTAGGTCAATCACAGAAGCAGCAGATAAGGACCTTAAAAATTTGTTCCATGTGTTCCGTGATCGAAAGGAAAACATAAACAAATAGAAGATAAATGGAGGAACTAAGAAAGAACAAAATGGAGCTTCTAGAGATGGTAAAAACATAGTATCTGAAATGAAAATTTTGCTGAATGGGATTAATGGTAGGTTAGACACTGCAGAAGAAAAGATCAGTGAACTTGAAGGCATAGCAATAGGATCTATCCAAAATGAAGTAGAGAAAAAGACTGAGGAAAATGAAAAGAGCCTCAGTGACCTAATGGACAGTATCAGTCTAATACATGCATAATTAGAGTCCCAGAAGGAGAGGAGAGAAATGAACAGAAAAAAATATTTAAAGAAATAATGGCCAAAATTTCCCAAATTTGATGAAAGCTAAAAAGCCAGAGATACAAGAAGCTTCATAAATTCAAGAGAGTAAATACATACACACTCACAACTCTACGAAAGGATATCATAGTTAAATTTCCCCAAACCAGTAATAAAGAGAAAACAAAAGCAGCCCGTGTGGGTGGGGGACACATTTCATATAGTGAAAGAAAGATAAGAACGACTGCAATCTTGTCTGAAACCATGGAAGCCAGAGATAAAAGAATGACGTCTTTAAAATGCTGGAAGAAAAAACACATGTGTCAACCAAGAATTCTATATTGAGCAACTATATCCTTCCAAAAGGAAGGTGAAATGAAAACCTTTTCAGCCAGACAGCAGGCAGAGAGAATTCATCCCCAGCAGACCTGCACTACAGGAAATGTTACAGCAAGACCTTCAGGCAAAGGAAGACGGCACTCAGAGGCCCACGTACCAGAAATGGCAGCCACGCAAGTAAGTACGACTGCACTCAAGGTTTTTAAAGGTGATTGTTGGGAGGAAAAACAACATATTGTGTGGTTCAGAGCACGTGTAAAAGAACACGCCTGACAACAGTAGTCAGTGTGAGGGCACGCGGAGGCTTGCTGCCGTAGGGGTCTCCCCTACGTGATGTAGTTAAAGGTCTGTTGTGACAAGCTGAAGATGAATATTGGAAATCCCAGAGCAGCCACAAAAAAAGTTAAACCAAAGCAGTATAACCAGTGAGCCAACAGTAGAGGTAAAAGAGAATATTAAAAAATAATCCAGAAGTAGGCAGGAAAAGAGAAAAATGTAACGAAGATCAGATGGGGCAAATGGAAAACAAATAGCAATACAGTAGATTTGAACCCAGTGACATAAGTTATTATATTAAATGTCAGTGGTTTCACTACTCCAGTGAAAAGCAGAGGTGGCAGACTGGATATACAGCAAGGCCCAGCGTGTGCTGAGTGCAGGGGGCTGCAGAGGGAGGATGCGAGCTCTTGGCACGCAGATGTCGGTCGCTGAGGGCTGGTCAGCTACCCGGCCTGAGGCTGGTGGCTCCTGTGGCTTCGCCTGCCGTTCCACAGAAGCCACGTTCGGGTGGCCTGCAGACGTGGAGTCCCAAGTCCCAGTGCGGCTCGCTCTGTCCTGTTTCCCTGCTTTGTGTGAAGCCCTGTGACCTTGCCTGCCTACATCTGATCCAGAGTGACCCGAAGCCTGTGATCCTACATGTCCCTCTGCTCGGCATCCTCCTACTTCCTCACGTCACAGAGAACACATGCCAGAGTCCTCCCACGGGTCTTCAGGGCCCCCTGGCATCCCCCTGTCCCTAGCCCTCACTCAGCACCAGCCCCACGTGGGCCCGCCCCTGGCGTAGACCTGGGCAGCTGACATGCTGACTCTGGATGTCCTTCCCTGAGATACCCCTCACCTGCTCCATGTGTGTTAGGTGTCACCTTTCCCACGAGGCTTACCTGACACCCTGTTGAATGCTGCAGCCAGCCCATTGCCTGCCCCACCCTGGGCTTTCCTGGCCCCACGTGCTCATCTCTTTAGTACTGACCGCCTTCCAGCACTGCGAACATATACCGTGTGTGCTTCCTGTGTCTGGCTGTCCCCTCGCCTAGAATGGAAGGGCCCGAGGGCAGGGCTTGGGCCTTTTCTGTTCACTGGCACGTGCTGAGGGTCTAGAGCTGTGCCTGGCACATAATAGGTGCTCATATGTCTTTGTCCACTAAAGAGATTGTAAGTGGGACCCCACATTGTAAGAAAGGTCCCAAGAGGGGCGGTAGGCAAACTGTCGCTCTGAAGCCCGTTTTACAGAAGGGAAATCTGAGGCACGAGGGCCCTGTCATCACTTAATGGCAGAAGCAACACTCAGCTTCTCATATGCTGTTGTTTCTTTTCGGGGTCTCTGAGGTAGAGAGGAGCAGACCCTGCCATCAAGGGAAGCGGGGCCGACTCCGCCAGAGGGGGCGGGAGCCAGGCCTCCTGCGCCTCTGCTCCCAGCTGCACAGACTTCCTTCTGCCTCAGTTTCCTACTGTGTCAGAGCACGCCGCTCTGTGCCTGCCCGATGGTGTCCTCAGGGCCTGAGGATGGGGTGAGCTGCCGTCTGTGGAAGGTCAGGAACACAGCAGGCGCGGTGAAGGTGGAGGAGAGACTTACACGTGGTGACAGACGCCTCCTTCCCAGACCGGCAAGGACTTTGTCTCCGAGAACAGCCGTGTGCAGGGCTGGGGCACTTTCTTACAAGCTGCGGCACAAAGGGGAGGGCCGTGGCTCAGGGGAGCGGGGGCCCAGGTGGCACTCTTCCTGCACCCTGGGGGTCCCGGCAGCTGGTCTGGGACTGCGTCCTCAGCAACTGGGGGCTGCTCTGACTGGGGTCCTTGAAGCCTGCAGGCTGGTTTCCCTCGGGCTCACCATAGTCTTGGGCATGAAGGGCCTCAGGGTGGTGTCGCTGGCTTGGGACTTCTGGCCCCCCACCTCTTGTCCTCAGTCCAAAAGCCGTAGCAGGAGCCCGTGGCCTTTTCCCTCCCACCTCCACATCCAGCCCCTGAGCCACAGGAGCCCATTGCACCCCCCTGTCACTGAGGGGGGCTGTTGCTCTGCCCTTGCTTTCTGAGTGTCCCCAGACCCCGCACTTCCCAGGCAGCACCTTGCACCCTGGCACTTGGGGGCAGTGGGAGGCCCAGTGGCTCACTGCCCACCAGCCTCCCTACCTGTGCACTTGGACATCTGGGCACCGAGGCTGGGCCCCCATCCTGGCACCACACGGTTTGAAGTCCTGTGGCAAAGCCAGCCTGGGCCAGGGGTGTTGTCACAGCCTGCTGTACTAGGGTCTCAGGCGTCCCCGGCCCAGACAGATGAAGGCAGTGCCCCCGACTTACCGAGCTCACAGCGTCTGCCTTTGAACCCCGGGCTGCAGTCACAGGTGTGGGCGTCCACGCCTGGCACGCAGGTGCCTCCGTTCTGACAGGGGTTTTCCGAACAGTTCCCAGGGGCGTCTGCAAACAGGCCGTGAGTGGTTAGTCCCCTGGACCCCAGAGGAAGTCCTCGTAGCATCGCCATGTTGCAGCCTCCTCCTGGTCCCAATGCCGCTGTGCCCTCGAGGGGGTCCCGTTTCAGGTGGTTGGAGAGAACAGAGGTGAGAAGACTGGCCTCGGCAGGCCTGGGCCTCCCCCCATGACCTTGAGGGGCAGGGGCAGGACCGCGGTTTTGCTGGGACCCTCAGTGCTGAGCCCCCCATGGTGGAGGAGCCTCATCTCGCAGCTTAGATTGTGGTTGGACTCTGGTGGCCTTCAGTACAGACCCCCAGCCCCGCCCTGGCCTGTGCCACCCCCTCCCCACGGTGCTGCTGACTGTGCCCTTGCACAGGGTTTCTTCTACTCAGAATGCCAAGGCTGCCCTTCGACAGCCCCACTTGGAATTCCCTCCTCGCCCTTCGATGCCTGGCCCGTCCCCAGGCCACCTGTATCCCCCAGGTGGCCTCACAGCCCCAGTCCAGGCAGCCCTCTGCAGGGCTGTGCTGGCGCCTGTGCCTCTGTGGGCCGCTGTCTGCCTGTGTGCCCGACAGCTGCTCACCGTACTGCTGGCAGCTAGAGGCAGGGTGCTCAGTGGCTGCCAGGGAGGGGCGGCCAGGCCTTGCCCTCTTGGGGTCCACAGTCCTTTCTTTTTAGCTTTGTCAAGATATCTATTGTTTTCCTTTTCAAGTTTAAAAAGTTAAACACAAAAGAGTAAGCATTGTGCGTCGCCCACCACCCCCAATACCGGAGGGCCAGTCTCCCCTCCGCCGTCTAACGCAGCCCCCACCCAACCTCCTCGTGCAGTGCTCACGGGGCCGACCCACCATGTTCCCGGCCCCCCCCACCCCGGCCCTCCTGGGGGCTCGCAGTGATCCTTCCTCACTGCCCTACTTCACGTCTCTTCTCCCCTCACTCCTCAGGCTTCCCTTGTCTTTCCTGAAGTGCTGAAGGTGACTTGCGGGCTTTTAAAAAAAAATTTTATTAGAAAAAATGTCAAACCTACGACATGTAGACTATGAAGAAGCCCATACGTCACTCGGCTTCAGTGGTTATCAACATTTTGCCACTCTCGTTCAGTTGCTTTCCATCTTTCCATCTCCCTTTCTCTCTCTCGTTGAAGAACTTCAAAGCAGTTCACAGACACTGTTTCTCTGGGAATCTGATACGTATCTGATACATAAAGACGTGCACATTTCTTACAGAAGCGTGGTGCTATTACTACAAAATTAGCAGTGCAGCCTGAGTATCGTAAGTGGTCGCAGTCCACCTTCCATCCCCCATCATCTTAAAAGTGTCATTTACAGCTGGTCGCATCTAAGTAGCAGGCAGAGGCCACAACTCACCATAGTGGGAGGTGTCTCGTCTCGTCTGTCACTCAGTCTCCTTCCCTTCTACATTTACTGAAGAAACGAGGTCGTTTTTCCTGCAGAGTCCTCTCCTGGATTTGACTGCTGCTTTTCTGTAGCATTAACTGATTCCCCATCCCTGTGTTCCTCAGACACTGGTAATTAGAGAGAGGGGCTTCCGATGGCCTTTACGGGACTGCTTCCCGGGTGGAGGTCATGTGCCCTTCGTTACATCGTGAGACGCGTGATGTCTCCGAGTGGGTTAGTGACAGGGTCGTGCCCCGGGGTCTGCGTCGGCAGCCTTGTTAGTCCAGAGTGGAGTTCTCCTAAGCTCTGTGCCCCTGATACGGATCCAAGGTCCATCGTCTGTCTCCCCAGGGCCAGAGCTACAGCTCTGCCCTCCTCCGCTGTCACTAGCCAGCGAGTCTTCTGGGAAGACCTGCTCTCACTTGGTCACCCGGAAGTGCTGTCTGCACAGCCCAGGCCAGATAAATGCTCCATCCTTTCCTTGTGTACTTGCAGAATGAGTCGGTCCCCACCTCGTGGTTCTTTTGAGCTTCGTGATGGATTTCTGTGTATTTGATGAATTTCTGTCCATTGCTTCCTTAGTTTTCTTGATGCTCAAATGATCTCATCTTTGGCCAGCGGGACCCCTTTCAGGTTGGCTGCCCTGCCCTTTCGACACAGTCTCAGTTGTTTCTGAGAGCTTGCTTGCCCTTTTACGAGTATGTCCTGGGCTTGTTTTGTCCGTGTTCTGCTTCAGTCTTGGAATCAGCTGTTTCTCCAAAGACCCCGGTTCCTTTTGGTGGAGGGTGGTCTCTGGAGCCCACAGCCTGAGAAACGGAGGTGCTCACTGTTACGGGGGTCTCAGTGCGCCAGGGCTTTTCAGTAGACAGAATGAGGAAATTAGATTTAAAAAATAAAGATGAACACTTACGAGTTCATACCAGTATTTCCAGTTCAAGTTAACAGTTAAACACAAAGGAAAACAGGGGCTTTCCTTCTTTGGTTTTGTGTTGTATCTCATTGTGCTGAAAATCTTGGTGCCATTAACACGACTTACCCCACAATGTACATGTACTAGTTTTAAAAGAACAGTATTTTAAAATAGTGTTTAAAATAACCAGTATTACTACTAACACTAAGATCACTGAGTACAGCTTAAAATTTCTTGGCAATTCGTTTTATCCTTAGAATATATCCCACTGGGAGTGAATAGTCAAATGCTGTTTTTAAAATCACTTAAAATGATATATTTTTTTCCCTGTGTGGTTATGCCATCAACATGATAAAAATAAGTTTATTTTAGTTTGCTTTCAATATTAGGTGTTGCTTTTTTTGAGGTGTCATTTAAAAAATGTTTTATTGTATTTTAATGTACTATAAAGGCATACATAGTCAGAGAAGTCTAGCGTCCATGTCCACGCCCGTTATTTCCTTGTTCTTGTTCTTTCTTTTCTTATATAGTTAATACTTTTTACTAGTTTTACTTTTTAAATATAGAAAATAAGTAAATATATTCATATTTCTCTTCCCCACTTTCCTACACTGAAGAGATACAAAAACACTGATCTGCACCTTACGTTTTTAAAGCAGCTTTGTTGAGATATAATTTATATACCATACACTTCACCCATTTAAAGTGTAGAATTCATTGTTTTTTTTAGCATATTCACATACATGTGCATCCATCAATGGGCCGTTTTAGAACATTTTTATTACGTCAGAGAGAAGCCCCACACCCTTCAGCTGTCACCTCCCTACACCTCCACCAACCCCTCCTCCCCCCCGCCCCGGTCCTAAGCAACCACTGATCTCTTTCTGTCGCTATCGATTTACCTCTTCTGGACTTTCATGCGAATGGAATCATATTATATGTGGTCCTTTGTGACTGGCTTCTTTCACTTAGCTTTATGTTTTCAGGGTTCATCTATGTAGTAGGCTGTCCGTAATTCTTTTTATGGTCAATTAATGTCCCACTGTGTGGACAGACCACATTTTGTTTGTCATTCGTCAGCTGGTGGACGTCTCAGTTGTTTCCACCTTTTGGCAGTTGTGAGTTGTGCTTCAGGAACACTTGTGTCCAAGTCCTTGTGGGGACACATGTTGTGGGCCGTTACCAGAGCGGAACTGCCAGTCTCACGGTGACTGCTTTAATTCTTCAGACTGTTTCTCTCTGAAGTGGCCACAGCATTTACATCTCAGCCACAGTGTCCGAGGCTCCTTTTCCCCACCTCCTCTCCAGCGCTTATTGTTACCTGGCTCTTCTTATTGTAGCCTCCCTTGTGGGTGTGAAGTGGCATCTTGTGGTTTTGGACTATTTCCCTGATGGGTAATGATGTCCAACATCTTTTCATGGGCTTGTTGGCCACTCTTGTATCTTCCCTGGAGAAATGTCTATTCAGGTCCTTTGCTCGTTTCTTAACTGGGTGTCTTCTTCTTATTATTCAGTTGTAAGTATTCTTTATGTATTTTAGATACAAGATACTTTTCAGATGTATGATTTGCAAATATTTTCCTACTTCATGGATTGTATTTTCACTTCCTTGATGGTATCCTTTGAGCACAAAAAGTATTAAATTTTGATGAAGTCCAATGTACCTTTCTTCTTTTGTTGCTCACACTTTTGATGTCACATCTGAAAATCCTTTGCCAACTCCAAGGTCATGAAGATTTACCCGTGTTTTCTTCTAAGAGTTTTATAGATTTTGTTCTTACATTTAGGTCTCTGATCCATGTTGAGTTCATTTAGTGTATGGTGTGAGGTACATCCTTGTGTATGGTATGAGGTTCATCCTTTTCCGTGTGCACACCCAGTGGTCCCAGAACTGTTTGTTGAAAAGGCTCTTCTTTCCCTCATTGACTGGACTTGGTGCCAGTTGCAATCACCTGGCCACAGACGTGTCGATTGATTTCTGGACTCGCAGTTCTGTCCCACTGACCTAGGAGTCCTTCCTTGTGCCAGTGCCAGCCTGACTGGATTACCATTGCTCTGTAGTAAGTTTTGAAATGGGGTATAGGAGTCCTCCTACTTTTTTAGGATGGTTTTTGCTATTCCGGGTGAATTTTAGATGCTGTACACAACAACTGTCCAGAGACACTTTACCATGATCTTGCGAGCGTGGCCGTGTGAGCCTGTGTCAGCCACTCTTGCCCTCCCTCCTTGGGCCCAGGCTGCAGAGACTTGACTGACATTCCTGACGTTCCTGACAGCTGGGACCCTAAGCCAGCAGTGCACGCAGCAGTGGGAGTTTTTACCGGAGCTCCGTCTCTGTAGTCTCACCCTACAAAGTGGTCTCCTGAATCCTGAGTTTATCGTGGCACACATTAAAATAAATAAAACCCGACTGGAATAGGAGTGGGCAGGGAGGAGAAATGACAGAGCAAAGAGGTTTAGGTTCTGCCCATGCCTGCTGTTGCCTGGACATGGTGACTGCCTGCCTATTTCTGGGTGGCAGCTACCCAGACCACCGGGGTAGGTGTCCAGGGATCTGGGTTGTCCAGAAGCCCTGCTGGGGTGAGAAGTTGGGGAAAACAGGAAGGATTTGAGTAGCCTCAGTGCTCACTCCAAACTCCCAGGATGACAACCTTAGGAACCCTCCTTCATGAGCTTCTTCTGGGGGATTGAAGGTGTGGCCTTGGCCTGGGGAGTTGCTTGGTGAGGAAACGCCAGTTGGGAGTGTATGAGCCAGTTGGGAGTGTTAATTGGGTGCCTGGAACACTGTGGATCCTCCTTTCCTTGAGAAAGAAAAGTCTTACAGCTTCCAGAGGGAAGGAGCAGGTTATCCTACAAGGAAACAAGACCAAGATTGACACCCAGTGACAGCAATATGGACAGAAGATGACAGTGGACTGATGTGTGAAGAACTGAAGGGGAGAGGAACTTTGAATCTTGAATTTTATATCCAGCCAAGTTGTCCTTCAAATTTGAGAGCCAATGAGAGTATTTTCAAGCATATAGGAACTCAGGAGTTTGGCCATGTAAAATCCCAATGAGTGTCTTGTGGACCTTCACCAGCTGATTGTAATCTTTTGCAGAGGACCAAGAGCAGCCAAGGCACTGAAGGTCAAGGGAGAAGACTGGCCCTGAGGGACGGCATGCCTTAACAAGGATACTGTCGTGAAACAGTTGGTGTTGGCACAAAGAAGGTGAAGCCACGGGAAGGAGTGAGGCCAGAACATTTGCTTGGTACCAGTGAGCAGATGCTCGACCGTGTTGGCACTCCAGAGATGCAGATCAGAGCCCAGGAGTTGTGTCATACCCGCTCCGCTGGCAGGACCTGCGAGCCTGGCACCATCAGGTTCTGGAGAGGCTGGGAATCACCCATGTCCCTGACACAGCTGGAGGGCATGTAACAACGTAGCCTTCCCATGTGGTTCAGGGGTTCACACATCCCTGCCTAGCATTTCCATTTTCACACACTTGTGTGATGTGTACAAGGCCGTCAGAGTGGCAGTGCTGACACCCACCGAACACCCTATGTGCTCCCAGGCAGAGTGCAGCTGAGGCCACGCAAATCACCCGCGGACTTGATGCTGCATAGTGACAGCGAGTGAGCTGCAGCTGCACGTACGGCACCGACTGACCATGGCGCAAAGACGCTGGGCCCAGCATGACGCTCACCTGGTCGCGAGACCCACCATTGTTCAGACATACGTGGAAATGTGCCAACCTCACTCCCCCTATCGTCCTCCCCGACAGAGCAAACGGACGATACACACAGGGAGTGTGACAGCAAGCACAGTAAATTACTGTCTGCGTCCTGGTTCCTGGTCGGGGTCTAGACCGAAAGACCATTATTTCAGCAAAAGCTAACTAAGCAACTCCATAAAAGGGGCTAGTATGGCCCAGTAACGAGTGTGACAGGAACCAGAGGCCATGACTCATTCTGCACAGCTGGGGCCACTGAGGACTTTCTCTGTGATCACCTAACATCATCTCGTCCCCCGCCCAGAACATGCACACCTCACGCTGGCCAACCCTGCACACTGCAGTGCCAGCGGGGCCAGCCCTGGCGCCAGCTTGAGTCTCCTTCACAAGGGACTCAGGAGAGGCCATTGGTCAGTTTTATGAAACGAAACATTGAACACTGAAAAGGGCTGACATAACGCAAGCCCTCTGATGACTTTATTTCACTTATAAAACAGCAGCGATGAGTGTCTCGCCCAGCACCATGACAGAATCGTCCGCCTGCTGTCTCTGACCGCAAACCGGCCCTCTCGGAGGCCGACGGGCTGCGGGGTTGCCGTTGGCACGTGCACCCTCTGGCAGGTGCCCTGGAGTGTACAGGTGTCCTGGGGACCCTGGGGGCCTTCAGGGAGCCGTGCCCTTGGAGATGGCATGCTGGGCACTCGGCTCCCCCTTCATCAAGTGCTCTGCCTTCTCTGGGATCCGGGTGATGGGGGAGCCCAGTCTGAGCCTGTGGCCGACCTGGGAGAAGGCCACGGGGTCCTGGAGGAACTGTCCCCAGGGGGACGCGGCCTTGAGGGTTAGACTAGAGGAAAGGCAGAGCAGTGTCTGGACTGTGTACGGAACATGTGCATGCCTGTTTGCGTGTCCAGAGTGGGCTGCCCTGTGAGAACGCCTGCAGATTGCACTAGCCGTGATTCTCACCGGGCAGAGCACCACGCTGGGGACAGTCCAGGCCCCGTGTAGCCCAGATGTCAGCAGGGGGCCCCCCTCAGCGGCCGCCCGGGCTCCTCCACCGAGTGCTGCCCTGCTCAACATGCCCCTCCAGGGAGGGGCCGGCGGCGGGCAGACCTGGGTGGTTTGCGCCTGTGCCATCCCCAGGCCGTCCCGTCTGTGAGAGGACGGGGTGCCGCTGCCTCCATGGTGTGGCTCACCCCAGCTTTCCAGGGTGGGGCGTTGGGGCTGCCCGTGGGGTGTGCTCTGCCTCCCACTCCACACTGCGCAGTCGGCCCTAGAAGTCCTGTCCTGCTGACTTACTTTCCACAGCCTTGTCACCGCCGCCGCGTTCGGGGAGCTGGAGGGCCAGGCCGACCTGCTCGGGGGCATCTCCTGTGTGCTCGCGTGGCAGCACAGCCGTGGGTTCTAGGAGAAATCAGGTGCCACAGTGCTGCCCACAGACCCCACAGCCTCGGGCCGCCTCCCTGAGCTGCTTCTCCCCATCAGGGTGTAGGGCTGGCCGTGGGGGTGCCCTGTGTGCGGGAGCAGCATGTCCACTTGCCTGCTGGCCCCCACCTTGGGCACGGAGCCCCGTGGGCCTTGGCATTGCCTCCTGTAGGACCGCCTTTTCTCCAGGTGGGGCCCAGCCCTCACCTGCCCACTGTCTCAGGGACCCAGCTTCAGCTGCCACCCCAGCCAAAGCTACTTTGAAGGTCACCAGTGGCCAAGGCAGGGCTGAGTCTCCTGCCTGACCATCTGGCCTCAGCCTAAGCGTCCTTCAGATCGCGGTCTCCTCTCCCTCCAGCCTGCTTCCTGCAGGGGCCACGACGCCCCCTTGTCCCCCTCGAATCTGCCCTGAGGCCACCCTCCCTGCTACCAGCTCCTCGGCAGGTCTCGGCTACACCCTTTGGCATCGGCCCTGAGGCTTCAGGCCTGTGCCCGCCATCCTCCTGGTCACCGTGCGCAGTGACCCTTTCACTGCCCCTCTGCTGGTCACCGAGGGCTGGGGACACTCTGCCGTCTCCTCAGCCCCAGGCACACGTTCTTTCCCTTTGCCAGTGAACGCTTTTGTTGGTTGAAAATTCTCCTTAAACCAGTGATTAGGCTGCCAGAGAATTCCGTGCAGATGGGACCTGGCTGACCAGGGAGGATGAGGCCTGGGAGTCCTGCCCAGAGTCCCCAGGTCGTCTGGGGCGGGGGCAGCCAGCAGGCCTGCCATTTTCAGAATTCTTGGGGGTGGGGCCTGCTGCAGACGCCTGGCCCGCCCCCACCTGCTTCACAGGTGGGAGGGGCCAGGACCTCCGTACCCATCGCCCCCTGTGCTTCAGGGCCAGGCAGACAGGCCTGGTGGCTGCTGCGGGCGGTCGAGCTCGACCTGGCCGAGCAGGACCCGAACCCACAGGCTCTGCCCCGAGCCTGCGACACGACCGCAGTGTGATGGGGACGTGAGCTCCTCGGGCCACAACCTGTGTGCCCATCACCTGGTTCCCTGTGGGCAGACGGAGCCCATGGCACAGCTAGAAGCCCCCAGGGCAGGCTGGTGCTGCTGGTCCAAGGGCCACGCTTTGAGGAGCAGCACATTGATGGAGTCACGCCTTTGGGTCTGCTGCTGACCAACGACGCTCAGTCCTGGCTTGGCGAGCAAAGCTTGCATGTCTTGGACCTGCTTCCGACACGTTTATTTCTCTTCTCTCATGTGCCCTGCTTGCACCCTGTACGTTCACCCCATCTGGCTGTGTCGGGAAGGCTTCCTGTGAATCTGGATGGCGTAACCTGTTCGTGCTGGCCCCAGCGCCCAGGGCTGTGCACTCTGTGGGGGTCCCTGACCGGAGATGCCGTTAGGCATGGGGGGGTGATCTTGAAGCTCTGGTTTTAGGGGCCTCATCCCTTATCGTCCTGGGAACAAGTGCTGAGGGCATGGCACTGAAGCTACTAGGGCTGGCCACGATACTCACGTGATGTCACAGTGACCGATTTGCTGGGTGAGCCACCAAACTTGGCACTCGTTCGTCCTCTGCCATCCACAAGCTCCGAGAACCTGCTGGGAGAATCCCCAGGGTCACCACGTGAAGCACCGTGCCTGGGGCCTCGTGAGGTGACCGTGGCATCTGGCTGCTCCGTGGCGGCTGATGGCGGAGGCGTGTACCTGGGGGCCTGGGTTGGCGTTTCGGGGGCCCCGCGGTCGTTGAGCAGACGCAGCTCCGGCAGGCGTGCTGGGGGCGGTCTGTTTCTGAGCACCCGTGGGTGGAGTCCTTCCCGGTGCCAGCGTCTGTCTGCACCGTCTCTTGGGGCTGCAGGCAGGTGCGGGGCAGGGGCTGGCCACATAAGGCAGGTCTGGGGCTTCCCTGTGCCTCCGTCCCACCCGCTGCTCAGAGAAAACTGAAGGGACGCGCCTGTCCCTGTGGTCCCATGGCGGGGTTGGGGTTTTCTGAGAAGCCCTGGAGCCCCACTCCCCACCTGCCTGCTGGCTGGGCTCCCATCTGAGGAGGAACCACCGCATTCCTGCTGTGAGGTGGACACTGCCTGGCAGGGTTGACGTGGGCTTATCCTAGCCCCCACCCTGGCCCAGGTCTCGTCCCACAGGGTGGGGCCAGGCTCTGCCATCAGCCCCCACCCCCACCCCGTGCTCACCTCGCAGGTGGTGGCATGGCTTCTCTGTGGGTCCTTATCACCTAACTGTGCCCTTCACCCCCCTCCTTCACCTGTGAGCCCTCTTCCCCTGGCAGGTGCACCTGGACAGAGCTGGGTCTGAGTCTCAGAGCAGGCTGGCGGGTCGGGGAGGAGGCGCCCGTGCGTCTGCCCCCCGCACCCCCCCCCCAGGAGACACCGTCTCCACAGACCTGCCTGAGCTCTAAAGTGTGAGCAGGGCTGTGCAGGACCCTGGGGGCCCCATGCCTGAGCCTCCGCGCTCCTGAGCTGCCCCCGTCTGTCTGCCTCTCCCAGGCCACCCCGCCCTGTGGCTGTCCTGGCCTGTGTGTTGCCCTAGCTGCCCACCTCACTGTGGTCCAGCACTGCCCTCTGTCAGCACCTGTTTCTAGGTGATGCTCTGTGTGCCCTGCACAGCCCGCCTGGGGCGCCCTGAGGTGGACGGTGCACAGCGAGGACGGCACAGCACGCTGACTTTTCCACATTGCTCGCACTGGCCCATCTCCAGCTGTCCTGAGCCCTTCCCCCCACTGCTTCTCGCCCACAAATTCTCCTGCTCCTAGTCTGCCTGTTTGATGTCCCTGGGATGGTGTGGCCATGCCAGGGCAGGGGGCTCTGTCCTCATGCCCGCTGCACTGCACTTACAGGTGATGATGTACAGGTGAGCGGGCTCGCTGTGCAGCTGGTCGCCTGCGGTGCTCTGTACGGCCGTCACCGAGAGCTGGTACCGCCGCCCGGGCACCAGGTCCCGCACCGTGTAGGACACCAGCCTCCCGTTGGGGACGTAGCGACTCTTGGTGCTCTGGCTGGTGGTCACGTTGATGACATATGCTTCCAGCAAGGTGCCTGGAGTGGGGGCATCCCAGACCACGTGGGCGGAGGTGGCCGTGACGCGGGTGGCGGTCAGGTTTGCTGGCGGCAGAGGCCCTGGATGAGGCATGGAGCAGGGGAGGGAGGTGAGGGGCTGCTCGGGTCTTCTGCCCGGGACAGTGTAAAGATCTGACACGGATCGCTGAAGCCTCGTCTATCCAGATTTAGTTACTACAGACGTCTTTGGGTCCTAAAGGATGGCAGGCAGGGGACATGGTGGGGGCATGCAGCTGCACATGCGGGGTGCAGCTGCTCAGGGTCTGCAGGGGTGCCTCCTCTGTCCCGAGCAGCTCCCCAGAATGCCTCCCCTGGCACCCAGTGAGGCCCACATCTGCTTATTGTGATTGTCCTCTGCTGTGGGGCACTTCTGATCCCTCTGAGCCTTGACACTCACACCTTCCCCTGGGACGGAGATGAGGGGGATGGGCTAGATCCACAGGGCAGACCAGGCTGCCAGTGCCCAGGGTCAGAGTCAGTGCTGACCCCCCGCCCACCTGGCCAGGTCCTGCTCACACTCCCTCCTCACCCAGCCACCTCCCTCCTGCCTGTTCACTGGTGCCTGTTGACAGCATGGTGCTTGCCCCTCCCATGCATTGGGGAGGGAGGGCCAGGTGTCCGCACGAGACCCCGTGGAGCTCAGCACAGGACAGCTTGGGCACCCTCGTGAGAGCTCCTCTGGCCCTGTGCTCAGCGACCGGTTCGGCAGGAGCCCTTAGCCCGTGGGTGTAAAGGTCACCCTAGCAGGGGGCCTGGCCAGCCCCCTGTAGCAGGTCTCCGGCACACTGCCATTTGGGGCACACTCAGCCTAGGGTTGGGTGTCTGGTGCCGCGGCCGCTGTGGAGAGGACCGAGCATCTGGGAGAGGTGAGAGCCTGCACGGCCACCTGCGTGAGCTGGCCACACCCCTACTTACGGGTCCACACGTGTTGCGGCGCCGAGGCCAGGCTCTCGGTGGGGCGTCCCTGTCCCCCGAGCCCACTGAGGGCGGTCACCCAGATGGTGTACCTCCTTCCTGGCAGCAGTGCCCTGTGGGGAGAGGACAGGATGCTGTCCTGGCCCAGGCAGCCTCTGCCAGGGTGAGCTGTGTGTGTTCTGAGCCGAGTGCTCCTCGATGGGAAGCTCCCGGTCTGTGTCCAGGGCAGTGAGAAGCCTGCCTGTAGCGGCTGTGGCCAGCTCTGAGGTCTGTCTCCTCTCCTGTCTGAACAGTAGGCAAGGTGGTCCTTGGCTTGAGTTCCCAGGAGGGTCCCCAGCTCGTCATGGATAAGAGGGCCCTGCTGCACCTAAACGTTTGTGCAAAGTGGGGTTCACGCCCAGCACCGCTCTCCCCCTGGGAGCCTGGACTCTGCCCCAGGCAGAGGGTACCCTGACCAGCCCCATAACCCTGGGTGCTACGTCTCTAACGGGCTTTCCCGGGCCTCAGGTGTGTCATCACGACTGGTGGCGGGGAATTAACTCCATGGGGAGGGGGCTCTGGGAGCTCACGCCCGGTCCCGACTTCTCCCCGTGAGCCTCTTCCCTTCCGTGTGCTTTGCACCGTCTGTCATGAATCCCAGCTGTACGTCCTGGGAGTCCTGGCGAGCCTGGGGTGGTCTTGGGGACCCCGACACAATTACCAAGTGCCCACCTGGGGCCCCAGTTGTGTTTCTTTGGAAGCGGGTAGGATGTGGATCGAGAAAAGTCACAGTAACAGTTAAAAGACAAAACAGTCTTGTCTCCAGCACAAGTGGCCCTCTGGTTGGAGAGAAAGAACACACACTTGGGAAAAAGTGGCCTTAATAAGTCTGCAAACTAGAAATACGGGCAGCTCAAAGGATGCACAGGGGACATGGCGCCTCGTCCGGTGGCACCTGCGTCCCAGACTCCGCCTCCCCACGACCACGGCCGCTGGCTGCTTGGGACTGGGAACTGCTGGGCTGTTCCCGCTGAGCCCGCCAGATGGATGGACGCCTGGTCAGAGGCACAGTCATTGGACGGCCATTCCCTCAGCTGCAGCCGTGTTTGTCTGCGTGTTTGCTCTGCCCAGAATCCGGGCCCCGGGTGGCCGAGGCCACTCCTCCCCGGGAGGGACACTGCCCAGGAGTCCTGTCTCTCTGCTCGTCTAGCTGCGTGCCCACCCTGTGCAGGGTCCATCGTGGATGAAGCCTGGGAAGGCCCGCTGACCCGGAGGGGCCTGGCCGTGCATTCTGAGACTTCATGCAGGTTGTTCGAGGGTTTATTTCAGTCAGCAGCCATTTTGGATGACTGGCGGTCATTTGAATTGCATGTATCCTGTAGTTTTGTCTTTAATTTGTAATAATTGGGCATAAGAGGTTTGTATGCCTAGTTTAAGTTCTGAACGGATTATCTGAACAAAATAACAATTTAAGGCGACCCTGGGGTTGGCCCGCTTTTTTCCTCTCGGGGGTTCTGCACGGCTCAGGCCGGAAGGGCTCGGGCGAGGCTCTCTGGATGTGTGCAGGAGACACTGCCCCAGATTTGTGGGGCGCCCCTGTTCTTTTGGGACACTTAAACACTTGTCCGGCAGCCTGTGAGGAGGCAAGGCGAGAGACAGGGACAGAGGGTGGCTCCGCCTGCTGGGGGTCAGCAGGTCTTGGGGACACGGGAGGCACCCACCCCGGTCCTCCAGGCGGGCTGGGCAAGTGGGGACAGCACGGAGGGGCCCAGAGGACCAGGTGCTGGCCTGAGGCTGGAGGGGGGCAGTGGCCTCACGCTCTCACCCGAACACGAACTTGTCCACACTCCTATCCACGTCGGTGGACTGGTCCCCCTGGGCCTCGGGGTGGCGGATGGACACGCGGACACTGCTGACAGTGGCATGACGGACCCGGTGCAGAGCCCACCGCACGGAGATGGCGGTGGCCGTCACGTTGACGACCTCCAGGCCCTCGATAGGGCGGGGTCCTGGGTGACAAAGGGGTTGCTCAGCCAGTGCAGGCGCCTCTTCGCCCCTGGGGGAGGGCAGGGGCTCCAGATGAGGCTCAGGAAGTGTGCCGGGGAGTCACCGAGAGGTCCCCATGTGAGGCACCGGCCAGTCTGGGCCTGCCAAGTGCGTCCCTCAGCCACAATGGGCACTGGGTCTGGTGGGCACGCTCCAGGCTCTGCCCTTTGGGGGTTGCTTAGGACCAACCAGCTCGGCCAGATCGGTGGGTGGGGGCAGGCCGGGTCCTTCCTGACGTGCGCTGACCTCGGCAACCCCTGGTCTTTGCTCTGGGTGACTGTTTTGCTCTCAGTGACAGTGACAGACTGGGTGATGCTGGGGCCCATTGGGCATAGAGGCCAGGGGAGTCGTCTGTGACCCGACCCAGGGGAGGGCGTCAGACGTGCTGCAGTGTCCCAGTGCTGCAGTGTCCCAGCCGGGTGAGCACTGGTCCCTCCCTCCCTCCTGGTGGGGACCCCGTTCTGCTGAGGCGAGGGGAGGCTCCATCCTTCTTCCGGATGCCTTTTCCGGTCAGACCCTGCTGGGGCGGCCTTGGAAGCGCTTCTTCCTGAGCCAGCCCCTCCCCCCTCAGAGCCCTGATGGCCCCGCTGGCCCCGGGGCGTCCTCGTCACCTCTTGGCTGGCTTTCGGCCCCACATGCCCTTCCTGAGCTCCTGGTCGCGTCCCTCACTTGACCCTCAGTGTCCTCAGTGTCAGTGCCTGGCAAGAGCCGGCAGGTGACGCCAGGAGGCCCTTTTCCTCCTGCTGAGGCCATCTCTGTGCCTCACCTCTGAGTGACGGCCATGGGCCTGCCCAGTCCCTCCCCCACCCAGCAGTGGCACCGCCTTCCAGTCCACCCCTCTCCTCACGCCCCCAGGCTGCCCCCCACTGGTGTCCTAGCATTCCCCTGCCCCCGTCCATCCCCCAGCGGACAAGCCAGTAGGCCCGAAGCCTCTGTGGATGCCCCCACTCGCCGCTCCCCACACCCTTGCCTGCACCCCAGGAGGCCCTCCCTGCGGTCCCAGCACTTAAGTCCCCTCTGAGTTACTGCCCCCTTCTCAGCAGCATCAGGGTGGCCTCCTGACCCCTGGCCTGACCCCCAGCCTCCCCCACGAGTGGGCTGGCTCACCCCAGGCACCTTCTCAGGCCCCCCAGCTCGTGCCCTAACCCTGCCGTCGCCTCGTCCCTGTCAGCCTGTGTCTGTCCTGTCTCTGTGTCCCACCTGCCGGGTGCCTGGAGGGCATGAGGGGGCCACTCACGCGTGCGGGCGAGCAGTGCCACCGGCCTGCTGATGTCATTCTGGTTGTTGGCATTACGCTTGACAGAGAAGACAGAGATGTTGTAGGCCCTTCCAGCCGCCAGGGCCCGGAGCTGGTGCGAGGAGCGGCTGCGCTCGACGAAGTCCGTGCGGCGGGCCGAGCCGTCCGAGGACGCGTAGGTGACCGCGTAGCCGTCCAGCACCTGCCTGGCAGCCTGGCCTTCGGGTGGGCGCCAGGAGATGGACACCCCGCTCTCCTCCACTCGCTCCACCTTGAGGGCCGTTGGTGGGAAGAGCTCTTCAGGGTTTCGGTCAAGAACAAGGGAAGGGGGGTGGTCAGCTGTCGGCCATAGAAGCCCCGGCCCCCAAGCAGGTGTCCAGCCCAGTGGCCCTAGGCCTGGCTACCCTGGGGCAGAGGTGGGCACTGCTGGCAGGGAGCCTGCTTGTGGCACCTGCAATGGACTCCTTCATTTTGGTCTATGGCCAGTGCCCCTTGGAGGGTCATGTGCACACACGTGACTGCATTTGTGCCCCCTGGAGGGTTGCATGTGTACACACACGTGACTGCATTTATGCCTCCTGGGGCTTATCTGCCCCTCTCTGCTTCCCAGCCAGAGCCTGGGTAAGCAGCTGCCTAGGTGGTCTGCCATGGATATGCCTCTCGGCCCTTTGGCCTGTCCTCTGGCGTGTGTGCCCCCTCTGAGGGAGGAGGGGAGACCCCACCCCGTGCTGGTGCCCTCAGGCCTCACCTTTGGCGCAGTCCTTGCCAGTGTAGCCCACTTTGCAGGTGCAGCTGTGGGACCCATTGCTGGCCAGGCAGTAACCGCGGCCCCCACAGGGGCTAGAGAAGCAGGGGTCACTCACTGGGAGAGGGAGAAAGCAGCAGTGAGCTCTGGGGTGTCACCAGGCCCCCCCATTCCGGCTGGGCCCTTGCTCCTGGGGACACTGGGTGGTTCCTGTGTGGGTGTATTTGTGGGTGGTACCGTCATAGGCAGTGCTTTTGGGATGGGACGGGGGACACTCTTGGAGGGGGAGGGCAGGGCTTGCCAGAGGCCCATGGAGAGGCCAGGCAGGTGTGGCCTTCTGACTCAGCCAAGCCATGCTGCCACTCCCCCAAGCCAACAGCCCTGGTAGGCAGGGACTTGGGGTGGGGTGAGCACAGGCCTGCCCCTCCTGGGGGCTGCCTGCAGCACCAGCCCTCCCCCATGGCCTTGGGGCTGTGGGTGCTGGTGTAGACCTGAGGTTCCAGGCCAGGGCAGGGCCCCAGGGGCCCAGCACGGCCACAGGACACACGTAAACAGCAGTGAGCCAGCATCATGGTCACAGCCACTGCACTGTCCCCCGGGGCCCTTGCCCACCCCAGGCCTGTGTCCTGCAGGCCTCTGTCACAGATCTTGTTCTCAGTGCAGCCTTTACTGCCCTGTGGGGGGGCAGAGCCTAGAAGCTGAGTGCTGCCAGCCAGGCCCAGGATGGGGGCTGGGGACACTCCAACAGGCAGGTCAGGACACGCACCAGTTCTAGGGTGGGATGCATTATCAGCAAGTGGGGGAAGTACGGACGAGATATTCCTAGAGAGCGGGAAGTGTTCTAAAGGAGAGAATGGTGCAGGGGTGTGAGCGATGGGGGCACTGCAGGTCAGAGGTTAGGGGGTCCTCGTGCAGGAGGGGCGTTTCAGCCAGGACCTGCTTCCTGAGGAGCCCCTGCCATGGGCTGACCAGCAGAATAGACCAGATGTAAGGAAGAGCAGGTTCCCAGACCCTGGGGCTGCAGTGAGCTTGGCCGTCCAGGGATGGCAGGGCCGTGTGGCTGGACGTGGGACCGGGTTGGACGCGAGGCCTGCTGGAGTCTGCGAGGTGTGAGGCAGGGTCCCCGTGGGGGTTAGTGTGGTGGGGAGCTTGGCTGGGCCAGGGCAGGAGCGTGTGGTCTTGCCCCACCTGTCTCACAGTGGTAGCCGAAGAAGCCCTCTGGGCAGACGCACAGGTAGGCCCCGCCGCCGTTCTCGCACCGGCCTCCATGCTGGCAGGGGCTGGAGTGGCAGGCGTCCACCTCTGGAGAACATCCAGACAGTGGGCCCGAGCGGCAGGGGGGAGTCTGGGGGAGGGAGGAGAGGACAGCGGGAAGAAGGGAAGGGGGAGGAGAGAGGCTGGGCGGGGCAGGGGCTTGGGGAAACCCCCTCACCCTGGGCAGGCACCCTGCTCTCCCCTCACCCCTCGCCTCTGGGTCTCTCCTACAGGGGGCCTGTCCAGCAGGGTGCCAGGGACTGCCCTTCCCTCTGCTCTCTGAGCGGCCCAGGGTGTCTGGGGCATCACAGGTGGGTGAGGGCCTGGGCAGATGGGGGACCCGCCTGAGCACAGCCCCTACCTGTCTCGCAGTGGACTCCAGCATATCCTGCGGGACACTGGCAGACAAAGGCCCCTGGGAGGTTCCTGCAAGAGCCTCCATTTCTGCAGGGCTGTGCCTGGCACTCGTCTGTCTCTGTAGAGACAGGACACCAGGCTGCATGGCCCTATGTGGGCCCTACACATCCTTACACGGGTGCCACACAACGTTACGAGATGTGATCAAACAATACGGTGAATATTTCAAAAAAAAGTATTACAGTAGAAGACACATTGCCATTGATTCCCCCTCAGAAGACTCCCCCTCACTTTGAATACACTCATCCCATCGTTCTTGCCACTTTCTGAAGCAGTTCTGGAAGTCCTCTTTCATGAGTGTCTTTAGTTGTGCTGCTGTGGCTGCCTCGATATCCTGAATCATTTTGACTTTGGGGAAGAGCCAGAAGTCACATGGTGCCAGGTTCAATGAATGAGGTGATGAGGACACATCGTAATGTTTTTATGTGACAGAAATCACCATATACCAGAAGCGATGTGTGACACAGAATGTTGTCACGATGGAGGATGATTTACAGCACACTTTAAAACACACCTTCTCTCAACCATTGCTCACACCCGACTGACTGCACTGAACAAGTTGAAACTTGTCACACACTGTTACTAAGGTTTGATGCACTACTCCCCATATTGAAGATCCCCGCCTTTCTGTTGGATGGCATTCAGCAGCAGCATTCACCGTATTTTGTGATCACAAAGGCTCCGTGTCACACATCACTTCTGGTACAGCAATTTCTGTCAAATAAAAACATTAAGGTGTGTCCTCAGCCACCTTGTTCAGCGGATCTGGCACGGTGTGACTTCTGGCCTTTCCCAAAGTCAAAATGATTCAGGACATCGAGGCAGCCACAGCAGCACAACTAAAGACACTCATGAAAGAGGACTTCCAGAACTGCTTCAGAAAGTGGCAAGAACGATGGGATGAGTGTGTTTGAAGCGAGGGGGAGTATTTTGAGGGGGGTTAATGGCAATGTGTGTTTTACTCTAACACATTTTTAAAATTTAAACATTCACCCTATTTTTGTTTAATTTTTCTTTTTTTATTGGGGAATATTGGGGAACAGTGTGTTTCTCCAGGGCCCATCAGCTCCAAGTCATTGTCCTTCCATCTAGTTGTGGAGGGCGCAGCCCAGCTCCAAGTCCAGTCGCCATTTTCAATCTAGTTGCGGGGGGCGCAGCCCACCATCCCATGTGGGAATTGAACCGGCAACCTTGTTGTTCAGAGCTCGCGCTCTAACCAACTGAGCCATCCGGCATCCCCACATTCACCGTATATTTTGATCACACCTTGTACTGGACCCACATGGACTTAACACGGCCCCCAGATTCTGTGTGCAGGCTGAGGCCTCAGCCTCATGCCTGCCTCTCCCTGGTCTGCCCCATGAAGGCCCCACCCCCAAGCCGCTCCTGCACTTCACGGCCCAGGCCTCCCAGGTTTCCCAGGGACCCTGACTGGACATCCTGGGCCTGGCCGTCCCTGGGGCAGTGTCTATGTCTCAGGGTTTAGAGCCCGACACATGCATGAGGGGTGCAGGGCTCATCCAGCCGTGCACCTGGCAGGCCTTCCCTCCTTCTGCCAGCTCTGAGCAATGGCCAGGCCCTCTCCAAACCCCACGTTCTCTGTCCCCCCGAGGCCAGAGTTTGCAGGAGGCAGGAGAAGCGGGTTGATCAGCGGTCAGCGTTTCTCAGCTGAGCTCAATCTCCCCAAGGAGGTGGAGGCAGAGAGGTCTGTAAACCACTGTCCTGGACATAAGAGCTGGCAGGGGCCTGAGGGCACAGGCAGTCCCCAACCAGAGGCCAGCCCAGGGAGAGGACTGGCTGGGGCCGGGTGACCACGGCAGGGGACCCTAGTGCCTCAGGCCCGACCAAGGTGCTGGGCTGCCACCTGGCAGTGAGGGCCGAACCCATCTTACCCAGCTCACAGTGGGCTCCTTCATGCCCTGGGCTGCAGATGCACTGGTAGCCGGCGACTTGGTCCTGGCAGGAGCCCCCATGCAGGCACGGCTGGGATCGGCACTCATCAATTTCTGGGAGAGGAGCACCCGGGGCGCGGGAGCCAGGAGAGATCCCAAGAATAAAGCAGTGCTGTGTCATTAGAGGCAATGGCTTGGAGCCAAATCAAGATGGACATGAGTTTTGTTCTGAGGAGCTGGGCGGAATTCTGTGACATCCCCTTAGTGCTTGGAGGGGCCAGAATCCAGGGCGGGCACCCTGGATGCGGAACAGGCACGCGACAGACCTGGGACTCGGTGCTGGGCTCTGTCTATGAATAAAGACCTTGGAGCTTCTCAGAAGACACTGGGACTCAATTCCAACGGCTCTCAGGTGGACGGGCCCAATCTTGCCAATTCAATAAATAGCATTCGTGTATGAAACCGATACAATGGGGATGAGTCCTACGTTTTAAAATATTCACCATGGGTTTTTCTTAAACTGGGAGTTGTGCTCCTGGGTTCAAAATGTTCAATTTAGAAAAGTCTAATTGGAACGCTTACCATGTAAATAAGTAAATAGTAGTGACATCATGACACCTGGGGGCCAGCACCCAACCTGACGAGCTCATCTGGCCACATGCACGTCTCCATTCCGTGTGACACGGATTTCTGTAGCTATCATCTCTCTGCCTCTTTAGTTTTTAAATTTTTACGAATTGCCTAACCAGTACTGTATATGGTGTTGTCTCTGCTGTTCACGAACTTTCTTGGCAGGACACTGTTTCATACTACTCTTCTCTCCACATTACGTTAGTATCTGCATGTGGTGGGTCGCTGCTGTTAATACATTCCACAGTGTGATCACGGCGCACGTCATCCATCCTTGCTTGGTGCGCATTGCGTTGGTTCTAGACTTCTTGCTATTGCAAAAAAAAAAAAAGGATGCTTCTGTGTATATTCTCTCACATCTCCTGGGGCAGATGTGCAAGCTTTTCTTAGATTTACACCTGGAAGTGGAATCTCTGGGACACAGTCTGTGTGACTGTCAACTCAGTAGGCAAATTACCACGTCATTTTCAAAGTACTTAAACCAGTTCACACTTCCTCCAGCAATTTCTGAGAAGTCCTGTTGATCCGCTTTCTGCTTTCTCCTCGACATGTTAGACTTCTAAGTTTTGCCAGGTGAACGCTCCACTTTGTACTTTGGATCTGCACGCAGGTGATTGATTGCTGGCGTTCTTTTCACGTTTGCTGGTTTACTATCTCTCCTTCCATGGAATGCCTGTCCAGGTGTTCTGCCGCTTTTCCTATCGAGTTGATTATTCTTTTCTCACTGATTCATAGAGTTCTTAATATATTCTTGAAACCAGTGTGTAGCTTATATTTCACTTTCTTCTTTAAGGCTGATGAATTTAACTTTTATATAGTCAAATTGTCCGTTTTTTCTTTTATTGTTAGTGCTTTTTTTTTTTATGGCTTAAGGAATCTTTTCTTACCCCAAGGCCAAAAAGATATTTACCTGTATTTTCCACACAAAAATATATAACTAGAAAACATTTAAATCCTTAATCCATATGGAATTAGTTGTTGTGTATGGTGAGAAGTAGAAAACTAATGTAATCTTTTCCCAAGCACATGACCCATTTATTCCAGCCTGTCATGAAGATTTTCTCATGTGCTTTTTAAAAAGAAGTTTATACTGTAATTTTAACTTTTACATTTATGTCTATAATGAATTTGACACATAAAATTTATCATGTTTTTGATACTATAGTGCATGATGCTGTTTTATTTTTCAAGTGTTCACTGCTAGAATATGAAAATATAACTGGTTTTGTATATCGACCCTGTATCCTATGACCTCGTTGAATTCACTTACTAGTTCTGTAGCTGCTTTTACAGAATTTCCTTAGCATTTTCTATGTGCACGATCATGCCATCTTTACTGCTTCCTTTCCGATAGATACGATTTTTATTTCCTTTCCTTGTTTATGGAACCACCTAGGACCTCTAGGATAATGTTGGGAGGAGTGGGTGAAATGGACTTCCTTGCCTTGTTACTGATTATCTCTGGAAGCCTTCCACCATTAAGTATTTTGTTGGCTGTTAGTTTTTCAAGAGTGCCCTTTATCAGGCTGAAGAAATTCCCTCTACTCTTAATTAAGAGTTTTTAATAATAGTTGAATTTTGCAAATGATTTTTCTGTGTCTATTGAGATGATTGTATGGTTTTCTCCTTTATCTCCTAATATAGTGAATTACATTGATTGATTTTCAAATGTTAAAGCAGCCTGTGTTCTTGAGATAAATCCCACGTGGTCGTGATGTATTATCCTTTTTATGTAGTACTGGGTTTGATTTAGTAACATTTTGTTAGGATTTTTGTGTCTATGTTCATGAGGACTGCTAGTCTGGAATTTTAGTTTTTGTAATGTCTCTGTCTGGTTTTGGTATCATAAAATGAGTTGAGAAATGTTCCTTCCTTTTATATTTTCTAAAAGAGCTCATATACGTATTATTCCTTTCTTAAGTGTTTGACAGAGCTCACCAGTGTTTTGAAAATCTGGTCCTGCCATTTTATTTGCAGGAAGGTTTTTATTACAAATCAAATTTAATAATTATAGGGATATTCATATTTTCTATTTATTCTTCTGCCAGTTCTGGTAATTTATGCCTCTCAAGGTCTTCATCCACTTCCTCTAGGTTGTGAGGTATAGTGGCCTAAAGTCACAATACCCCTTGTCCTATAAATGCTGGTAAGATCTTAGTGATGTCTCCTCTTTCATTCTGATACTGCCCATTTTCCTTTTTTTCTTAATCAGTCTAGCTAGAGGTTTGTCTGTTGAACTTTTCAAGGAACCAGCTTTTGGTTTCATTGATTTTCTCTGTATATATCTTTTTTATAATTACATTTTCCCATTGTTGATATATAAAAATGCAATTAATTTTGTTATAATAACCCATATCCACTAAACGTGTTACATTTTCTGTCATTTTCAGTAGTTTGACTGTAAAGACAACCATATCCACCGCAAATACTGTCAGTTTACGTCCTCCTTTAACATTTCATGACATTAATTTCTTTTCATTACTTTATTGCATTGGCTAGTGCTTCCAGTATAATACTGATTAGACTTAGTGATAATGGGGATCCTTGTCTTATTCCCAGTTTTAAGGGGAATGTTTCTCTACTTAGGATCATGTTTATTCTAGGTTTGACAAGAGGCACAAGTAAAATTGCCTCAGAAGCTAATTTCCTTCCCCTGTTGGTAGCTCAGCATACGTGAGTCAGATCAGCAGAAGAACAGCTTTTGAATTCCAGATTCACTTCCTGTATAACAAGGATCAGAAAAATGCCCCACCGTTCTCGATGTAATCTGTACTCCTTCCTCTATGAATGTGTGAGTTGTTACGGTCCTGCTTCGCATGGCAATGGCCGGTCTAGCTATGCCTGGCCTAAGCACGCCTCTCTGTGGGATAATGAACACTGGGGGGGCGGGCGGGGGGTTATATGGGCTTTGCTACTCCTCTCTTTTAAGTTTTCCCTCCAATAATCCTATATCATTTTACACCATGTGGTACTAGAGATGTGTGACGTCATTTTTATCTGGATAAGGAAGTACTTTTTTTATTCCTGTTTGATAAGAATTTATTTCTTGAATGGGTATGAATTTTTGTCAAGTGCTTATTTTGCATACATTGAGATTCTTATTTTTCTCCTTCAGTTGGTTGATGTAGCAGATTTTTCTAATATCAACAACCCTACTTGTTAATGGTGTAAATAGTCTTGATAGACTGTCAAATTTCTGCATCTTTGTTTGTGTTTAATGGACACATAATTTTACTTTCTCCAACTGCCCATGTCTGGTGTTGGTTCCAGGTTACCATGGACTCACAGAATGGGTTGGCATATGTTCTTTATTTTCTACTCTTTAGAAAGACTGTGTAATGCTGCGATGATCTGTTTCTTGGCAGTATAGAATTTACCTGTTGCATTGTTTGAGCTTGATGTTTCTTTGTGGGAAAATGCTTTAACTACTGCTTCAATTTCTTTAAATAGTTATAGAATTATGTAGACGTCCTAGAGTCATTTTTGGTTAAGTTATATTTTTTCTATAAATATTATGCCCATTTCTCCTAAGATTTCAAATTTATTTGTATAGATTAGTTGGTATTATTTTGTCGTCTTTCAATCTCTCTCTCTGTGTTTGTCACCTTTTTCATGTATACAGATTTTTATTTGTGCTCTTTGTTTTTCCTGATCAGTCTTGATAGAGATTTGTCCACTTTAGTTAAGTTTTTCAAAGGACAAATTTTGGTGTTGTTTATCTCTTCTTTTGTACCTTTGATTTCTGTGTCATTAATTATGGCTCCCACTTGTGGTGCCACTTTCTTCCACTTTCTTGAGTATCATTTGTTGTTTTCCTAAGTTTTGGAGCCAGACATTTAGTTCATTAATTTTGAACTTTTCTAACGTGTCTGTATTTAAGGCTGTAAATTTCCCATGAAGCATGGATTTTGCTGCATCACATAAGTTTTGATATAAAAGTCATCATTATTATTCATTTAAAATATTTTCACTGTCCATGTGATCTCTTCTTTGGCTCAAAGCATCTAAAAATACTTTCTCTAAAAGTATCTAAAAATAAAATATCTAACATAGAGATTAAAAAAATTATCTCATTTTTTTAATAACTTATTTTCTTGTGTATTCAGAGAATGAATTAGCTCAAATTATTAATTATATTGTTCACATCTTCTTTTTGTTGATTTTTTTGGCTCCTTCACCTGAATTGAGCGAGATGGTTCAGAATTTCCCAGTATTGTGGTGAATTTGTCAGTTTCTTCCATCAGTCTGTTAATTTTTGCTTTATATATATTGAGACTATTGTATTTGATGTTTGAATGTTTGTAGGGGTTGTATCTTCTTGGTGTATTGAAACAATTGTCATTGAGAGACACCCTTCCCCTCAATGATGTTTTCTGTCTTACAGTCTGTTTTTTCTGAGGGTCATGTAGCTAAACCAGCTATATTTTGAATTGTATTCACCTGATTTTTTTTCCCTATACTTTTACTTTGTCTTGCTATGTCCTTATGCTTTAAGGGTATCTCTTCTGAGTTTGTAGCTTGTTTTGTAATAAATCTGGCAATCTGTCTTTTATCTGAAGAATTTAGTCCATTCTTATTTGTATTTTTTCTATCATAATTCTTTTTAATCTGAAGTTTTGCTTTTTCTGTCTCCTTTCAGATCTTGAAATACCTTACTATGGTATTTTATAATTTTCCCTTCTCCTACTGCTAACAGAATATTCTGGGTTGATCTTATTATTTTAGTAGTTTCTCCAAAAAGTGAACTTTTTTTTTTGGATGGGTAAGCCTCTAAGGCTGTGTTTGCATGAGAATGTTTTTTATGTCTCATATTTGAATAACAATTTGGATAAAATTTTTAGGTTTTGTGTTTGTATATTTCAATTTTTATCCTGCTTGCTATTTGCGGAGCTTCTTGTATTTATGGGTTGGTGTATTTCTTCATTTTTAGAAAATGCTCAATCCTTATCTCTTCAAATATTTCTTTTGCTCATTCTGTCGTCTCTTTCTGGGACTCTAATTAGGTGCTTGTTTGATAATGGGTCCCACAGATTTCTGATCCTCTGTTGCTTTTTAAAAAATTCATTTATTAATTTAATTCATAATTCTTTTTCTCTCTGATCTTGAGTCCTATGATTTCTTCTTCTGTTGTATCCATTCTGTTGGTAAGCCTATCCAATTTACTCTTCATTTCAGATGTTGTATTTTCTATTTTGTTATTTTTAAAAGTTTGTTTCTTCTGTTCAAAATTTTCTATTCTTTCATTTATTTTGCCCCTCTTCTTTAACACGGTTACAATGGCTGTTTAAAAGTTCTTGTCTGCTAATTCCGACACGTGGGTCATCTGCAGGCCTGTTTCTATCAACTGTTTCTTCTCGAGATTATGTGTTACCATTTCTTCCTTCTCAGACATTGTGTGTTCCAGAACAGAGAGACCAAAGCAGAAAATGCCCGCCCTTGGACTGGACATGCTCTGTACTCCGCCAGGCAGCCAGACTGTGGAAGTGATCTCCGGCGTCATCGGAGGTGGGCTCGGCTGGGCGCAATTCAAGTTAGTTCCAGTTCACGATCGGTTTTAGATGCTTTAGGCCTGGACCGGGCCTCTCCCTCCCACTGGACTTGGGATCTCAGCCTCGTGAGGCTGCAGAGTCTCTGCTTCTCATGTGCTCCATAAAAACCCTGGGCGTGGGGTGGGTAAATGGTGGGTGCTGAGGTCTTGTTCACATCTGCACGTCTCGTTCAATCTGCTATGCGTGCCTGCAGTCGTCGAAGGCCTGGTTGACTTCCCAGCTGTTCCCGGCACACTGCCCACTCAGGTTTGCTCCCACCCAGGAAGGACTCGTCTCAAACTCTGCTTCCTCAGGTCTCTGACAGGTTAAAAGATGTGATTTATGGCTTATCTGGTGTTTCCTTGATGTCACAGTGAGAGCCATGGTATTTTGTAACTGTCTCTATCCTAACCGAATGGATCTCCTTGGTACTTAACAAGTACCGTTTCATTATCTTACATGTGACACCACCGTTGAGAAGTCTGGTGCCAATCTGATTCTTGTTTCTTTGTAGATTCTTGTTTCTTTGTAGATTCTTGTTCCTTTTTCCTCTCTGGATGTTTTAAGAATTTTTTTCTGTTTGCTGCTGATATTCTTACATTTTATTATAACTTTCTAATATTTCTCTTTTCTCCTGTTTGATGTTCTGTGGGCCCTTTCACCCTGTGATCATTCGTCTGCAGTTGCAGGAGTGTTAACTCATAGTCGCTCAAACATTTCAGATGTCCGTATATTCTCTCATTCTTGGACTCCTCTCCTCTCATTGTCGGCACATCCACTTCCACCCCCACATACAGTGCCTGCAGGTTCTTTTTGACTTATATCCAAATGCCTGGGGAAATTCCTCAAACTGGTCTTTCCACGCATTAACTAAATCTTCATCTATATCCGTCCATAACTTTATAAGCTGTGTCTGTTATTTCAACTACTATAGTTTTTCAGTCCTCTACTTTCTGCTTTCTTTTAAAAGTCGTTTATTGGTCCTGCTTTTACGGCCCAGCGTGCTTCCTTCTGCATATGTGTCACTCTTGCTCTGTATGCGTGCCTGTCCACACTTCTCCCAGTACCACATGTGCTGTCCGGACTTGTTGTTTCTGAGGTGGTTGTACTTCTCCAGGGTCTTGATGGCTCAGCTGTGAGTGCACATTCCCCGGGGGGCACTGGGTCCTCATCTGATACCAGTGGGAGGGGATCCTAGACAGCACCCACCAGCCTGGGGGCTTGGGAGCACAGGCATAGAGGAAAGACGCTTGAGGCCAGGTGTGCCCACCTGCCTTCCAGAACTCTTTGCAGCACAGGCTGGGCTTTGCAGGGCATCTGGGAGATAACGCGTTACGTGCCCCGCCCATCTCTGGATGCTGTCACTGTCCCTGCGTGAATGTGTTTAAAAATCTGCTTCATGAAAAATGTGTTAACATCACACAGATTTTCTCATGAACAGAGCTGGAGCGCTTTGGCGCAGTGCAGTTCGCTTGCACTTGTTAGCAACCCCTTGCCGCCCCACCTCCAGGCATGTCCGCAGCAGCAGGAACCCGTGAGGCTCCACTGCAGCCCTCCTCAGCTCCCTGGGGCCCTGATTCCACAGGTCTGGGGTGGGGGCCGGGAGCTAGAGCCTCTTTAGGGCTCTGCCCCTGGGCTCCCTCCCGGCTTCAGCTGCTTTATCTGCGGAGTGTGCATGTGAGTGTTGGAGCCCCAATCTCTGGGTGGCTCTGAGGACAGGGGAGCCCTTAGTGATGGTCCAGAGTGGAGACCTGGCACCAGTTATCCCCACTGTCACCACAGGCTTATGCCTCATTTTGTGGGTTGGAAACTGAGGGGAGAAGGGGCAGGGCCAAGGTCAGGCCTGAACCCCTGAGCTCCTCCACGTGGCCGGGTGAGGAGGGTATGCGCCTCACGGGCTCTGCCCACCCACCTGCCCCTCCCCAGAGGGCCCACTCACCGTGGCACTGGGGAGGCTCGCTCCAGACACCATGTGGCTGGCAGACCCGGACGGAGTTGGGGACACTCAGGCTGTAGCCTCGGTCACACAAGTACAGGGCCACCGAGCCCCACCGAGTGCCATTGAAGCGCAGCGTGGCATGCTTCACCTCCTCGGGGGGGCCGCAGTCTACCTCTGCAAGGATAGCCCAGCCCTGTGCTGCATCTCAGGGCCCCTGCCTGCGCCCCACCAGGCTGCAGAGCTTGGGACCACCGCTCCCAGTTCCCCGCACAGCCCATCCTACAGTGAAGGCGCCCTGACTTCCAGGACAGGCCACTCAGAGATCTCTTTTCTTTCTCCCCTCCCTCCCCCCTGCCCCTGCCCTGCTCTTCCAGGATTAGGGCGAACTCCCGTGCCCCCACTCTGACCTCTCTGGCCCTCTCACCCGCCTGGCACCGGCGTCCCGTGTACCCTGCTTGGCAGTGGCAGGAGAAATCTGTGCCCAGGTCCTTGCAGGTACCCCCATTCACACAGGGGCTCCGGAAGCAGGGGGAGGGGGCTGCAAGGGCACACAGGGTCACCATCACCCGTCAGCGTGTTTTTCCTCTGGGCTGCATGGGGCATCCCCTCCAGCCCCCACTGCCTAGGCTAGCCCTTCTGGGGCCTGGTTTTGTGTTCAGCTGGCCTGACCACTGGCCTGCGTCCACCTTACCTATCTCACAGTGCCTCCCAGAGAAGCCTGGGGGACAGTCACACTTGTATTTGCCGATGTAGTGAAAGCAGGTGCCTCCGTTGTGACAGGGGCCCGAGGCACACGAATCTGGCTTCCCTGGAAGCAAAAGGAACCATTGGTATCTGGTGTTGTGTGCCCACCACCATTGCCCCTCCCCGGGTCCCCAACATCCCAGAGCTGGGTGCCTTCACTGGGACACTCCCCACAAGCAGACATGTGATGGCCAGGTCAGAGGTCTCGGGCTGCTCCCCCCTCCTCCGGCTGATCCCAGCTGGCTGGAGCCGCACCGATCTCACAGTGCCTCCCGGTGAAGCGGTAAGGGCAGCTGCAGTGGTACTCGCCGCCCGCCTCCTTGCACGTGCCTCCATTCCGGCAGGGCCCCGAGCTGCACAGGCGTGGCCGGGCTGTGAGGAGGGACAGGGGAGCAGAGAGAGGCGGGTGAACGAGGCCCGGCCTCCTGGCCCAGCAGCGCCCACACAGCCCATTTGTGTTCTCTCAGGCCCCGGCCTTTTCTCCGCTGAGTCCTACAGGTCATGTACATGCTGGGTTGGGACTCACTGTCTGGAGACCCCACCCAACCCGCCCCTTCTATGTTCTCTGCCACAGGCTCTGGGGACCACTGGGCCCTTCCTGATGGAGAGCTGACCCCACAGTGCAGGGCACACTGCACTGTCCTCTACACAGTGGATAACAGACTGTGTTGGCACTTGCGCCCCTAGGCCTGTGCTTGGGCATCCACACAGTTCAAGGTGTGACTGGAGGGGCACGTCTCCCACCTGGAGCAGTCACACCCAGGACAGCGGGAGTGGCCCAGGCCCCAAACCCCAGGAGGATGGGTCTCGGCCATACTGGGGGTGGGTGGCTGGCCCTCTGGGTTCCCTGGGGTGCATGGTCACGGCTAACACTGCAGAGAGGGACAGTCCAGGTGGGTGCTAGCGAGGACAGCGACGCCTGCGAGGCACTCAGGGGAGAATATTTACACTCTGAAGTGGTTAAATGTCATAAAATGCTGACACTCTCCAAGCTGAATTAGATTGAACAAGGTCCTAATGATTTTTTTTTCCCTCAAGTCAATGCTTCTAAAATCTAGTTGGAAGAATTCCAAGAGGAAATGAAGCCAGCTCCGAGGAAAGCAAGCCATGGCCAGGAGGTCACAGATCAGGAGCAGCAATGAACACAAATAACCCAGGTGAGTGGAAAGGGGGCGCTGTCCGCGGTGCTGAAGCCCACCTTTCTCGCAGTGCCTGCCATGGAACCCGCGGGGACACTCGCACGTGTAGGAGTCGTCGTGGGCATCACAGGAGCCTCCGTTGAAGCAGGGGTCGGAGTCGCAGGGTGACGGCAGTGCTGTGGGGGCAGAGGGCGGCCCTGGAGCTGGTGTCACTTCCCCGGCCAGAGGCTGAAGGGGCGACACCTGCCAGGCTCACCCTGACACCCTGGCTGGGACCAAGGCCGCTTAAAATACACTCCGCTGGGTCCTGATTCCTCACGCTGGGCCCTAGGGCCCCTCCCTGGAATTTCTTTGATTCCTGATTTTTCCAGAATACAGCCTCCGTCTTGTATGAGCTGGGATTGAGCTGTGGTCCAGGATGTCTTCTCACCCCCCACCCACCCCCACGATCACACCTAATTACATGCTGTGTAGGTCGTTCTCTGGCCGTACACTGACCATTACACAGCGGCGAGTGTTCTCACAGAGAAGCTAGGGGCTTGGGCAGGACGCTGCTCGGAGAAGCGTGTAGGCGGCGGGGCTCTTCCAGCTGCGAGCTCAGGGCAGCGCAGAGGGCCGGATCCGCGGCCGCGTGGCACTGCGGAGGAAGGCTTGGGAGGCGCTCCCACTGCCCGTCCTCGTCCCAGCAGGGAGGGTCTGGCTGCGGCCCTGTGCCTACCACCTTCCTCCAAACACCACCGCCGGGTTTCTGCGTAGCATCGCAGCCCGGGCCCGAGCCCACCCGCCCCCACTCACGGTGACTGACGTTGTGGTGGGTGTGGCAGACGCACAGGTAGCTCCCGCCGTACTCCATGCAGTAGCCCCCGTCGGGGCACTGCGTGTTCACGTTGCAGGGCGTGGCCGTGACTTCTACAGGGACAGGAGGAAGTCCGTCTCAGGCGGTCGCGGGGACCTCGTGTCCTTGACAAGGGTGGGCAGGACCCAGTGCCCTCCCCAGGGCGACCAGGTTCAGGCACTTCTGAGGCTGGCCCCCTTCGGGGAGTGGGGTTGGGGGTCACGAGACCACTGTGGAGGACCTGTACCTGGGGGTCCCAGTCCCGCCCACCATTTAAACCCTGGTTGGGGGACGCTCAGGGGCAGGGCAAGAAAGCCCCTCCTTCCCTGGCCGCCCCACCCTGGTTGCCTACCGAATTCGCAGAGGAACCCAAAGAAGCCCGGGGGGCACTGGCAGAGGGTGGTGTTGGCTCCCAGGCATCTGCCACCGTTGTGACACTCACAGTCGTCCTTGGGGGTTCCTGCCACGGAGAGAGGGAGGAGGCCCTAATGGGGGTGCTGGAGGGCGGGGCCTCTCCTGCCTGTGCTCTGCCCCTGGCGACTTCCCATACAAGCTGCTGTGTGCTGCCCCCCACTCTCACACATTCTGTCCTAGGTGTTTGCATGGACACCCGTCTGCCTTCCTGCATGCACACCCCACAGGAGGCCCCAGCCCCGGCCGGCCGCACGCACTCTCCCTGCAGTCCAGGCCCATGAAGCCTTCTGGGCACTCGCACACGTAGCCCTGATCTGCGTCCACACAGGTTCCCCCGTTCTGGCAAGGGGCCGACAGACAGGCGTCGGGCACTGGGTGGCTTCCTGCAAGAAAGACAGTGGTCACCAGAGGTCACAGCACACCTCAGGGTTTCAAACTCGGTTCTCAGTGCCAAGTGGAGTTCAAGCCTGAGGTCTATTTCCTGGAAGCTGACTCCCTGCTGCCCTTCACCTGCCGAGCCCCAGTTTGGAGGAGAATAAGAAGGAAGGGTGAGAAGGGGTCCACTAAGGCCGAAGGCCTCCAGACGTTTCTGATCAAGCATCTCTGGGGGTAAAATTTTGGGATTTTCCATATACCTTTCTGTTGTTAATTTCTAATTTAACTTTTCCGTGGTCAGAGAACACAATCCTTGCCAATTTACTGAGCCTTATTTTCTGGCCTGTAGGGTGGTGCGTCTCGGTGAGAGCTCCCTGAACACTTGGAAAGAGTGTGCGTGTAAATGTCAATCAGGCCAGGCTGGTTTACAGAGCTGGGCAGGTTTTCTGTCCACGTGGTCGAGGGACGGAGAGAATGGCGCTGAAACTCCGCCTGTAATGTGATCTATTTCTCCTTGGAGTTCTGTCAGCTTCTGCTTCATGTATTCTGATTCATGTTAATAGTATATTTAGAGTTGTTTGTCTTCTTGATGAATTGACCCCTTTGTCCTCATAGAAGGTCCCTCTTCATTCCTTGCAGGATTCCTTGTGCTACAGTCTAATCTGTCTGATACGAATGTAGCCAGGCCAGCTTCTCTGGATGAGTGTCGGCCAGCCTATTCCTCTTCATTTCCTAGGTGGTCAGTTTCTTCATGTAGTTTCAGAATTTATCTGTTAAATTAATATATAGCACAGTTGACTTGTTTTTGCTATACACGCCCATGAATTTTAATGTGTGTAGATTTGTGGGACCCCACCCCACCCTCAGGATCAGAACTATCCATCACCCAAACACATCCCTGTTCTCTTTCTTTAGGGTCACAGACGTCCTCCTTCTACTTCATACATAACAGAAGGACCTGACAATATCATACTTCCATCTCTCCCTTCCTAGCCCTTACCCAGAGAAGGATAAACTGTCCCATAGACCAAGTCTTGCCTGCCACCAATTTTTTAAAATAACGTTCAATTGGAACCTAGCCCTGCCCATTCGTTCATGTATCGTCTGTGGCTGGCTGCTTTGCATTTCACTGGCAGAGCTCAATAGCTGTAACCACATGGCTGTAAAGCCAAAAATATTAATATCTGGCCCTTAACATAAAAAGCTGGCACACTCTGCTTTAAGCCATTGGTGTCATATATTTTATTTCTGTATCTGTTACCCCAAAATATATTTTTACTGTTTTGTTTTAAAAATTATCTTTAAAGAGATTAAAGGACAAAGAGAAAAGTCTCATATGTACCCATATATTTACCATCTCTAGAACTCTTCATTCCTTGATATAGATCCAGATTTTCATCTGGTACCATTTTTCTTCTGTCTAAAGAATTTCCTTTAATATTTCTTGTAATACAGATATGCTGGTGATGAATTCTCTCAGTTTTTGCTGTCTGAATGTCTTTATTCCATCTTCATTTTTGAAAGTAGTTTTTCTGGGTATACACTAGTAGATAGTGTTTTTCTTTCTGTATTTTAAAGATGCTGCCCAACCATCTTGGGCTTCCAGTGTCTCTGACAGGACGTCTGCTGTCACCTTGTTTTCTCTCTTTGTACTATGTCTTTTTCCTCTGGCTACTTTTAAGATTTTCTCTTTGTCATTGGTTTTCAGCAAGTTGATTGTGATGTGGCTTCACGTGGTTTTCTTCATGCTTTTCTTGGATATGTGGCTTTTAGTTTTCATTAAATGCAGCAAATGTTTCTTCATATACTTTTTCTGTGCCTCCAGCTGCTTCTTCCTCCTGGGATTCCAAACGCACATGTTTGAGATGCCTTGACATCTGTTCCAGTCATTGAAGAGCTGGTCTTATAGTCTCACTTTCTGTGCTGCACGTTGAATTGTTTCTATTTCTCTCTTCACGTTCACTGATATTTCCTTCTGCAGTGTCTAACCTGCTATTAATACAATCCAGTGTATTTCTGAAATTCAGATAATATATTTTCATCTCTAGAAGTTTCTTTATCTCCTACTTTTCATTATGATCTTTTCCCTTAGCAGTCTTGGGCATATTCATCCCAGGTGATCAAACATTCATATTTACTAATTTAATCCTCTCTGGCATCTGTTTTTATTGATCTACTTTTCTCCTGGGTGTGGGTCCTATATTCTTTGTATGCCTGATAATTTTTTATTGTCTATTTCAGGGTCCTGGATTCTGTTATATTCCTTTAAAGAGTACTGGATTTTATTCTGATTCACCTTTAGTTCAGCTTGTATTTAAGCTCACTGCGAAGGTGACGCTCTACTAAGGACACCACGCAGAACTGGCCCTGGGTACAAAAAGCTCCCTCCACTTGGCTGGTAGAGAGGCAAATTATTGCCAGCCCTGCTGAGAGCCAGGGCTGGACGCACTGCTCCCATCCTAGTGGATTTCACCCCAGACTGTACTAAGCAAACACTCAAGGGGGTCCCTCTGCAGAGCTTCAGATTTTGATTTCATGCTCCCTCCCTTCTTTGCCCCCCCCCCCAGCAGCTCCATCCTCACTGATATTCCACCCACAAATTCCAGCCACCAAACTCGAGTCTCTGTCTGCTCGACTCAGAGACTCAGAAGGACTACTGGAGTCTGGACCCCTTAATGCATAGCGGCCTGTACTGCCCCCAGGCAGAACCGGGGTGACTAGGGCTCACCTCATTTCATTCCCTCTTCTTGAGGACGAGGGTCCTGTGCTGTCTATTGTTCAATGGCTAAAAACTGTTGTTTCATATATTTTGTCTGGTTTTCTAGTTCTTGATGGTGAGAGGGAAATCCCAGAACAGCCTCTTGGCCAGAAGCAGGAGGCTAGATATGCTCTCTCTCTCTCTCTCTCTCTCTCTCTCTCTCTCTATATATATATATATATATAGATAGATAGATAGATAGATAGATAAATAGATATAGATATAGATATATCTTTTTTTTTTCCCCTCCAAATTTTGGTCAACTTCTTACAGAACGTCAAGGTTTGTACCTTGTAATGTGGCTAATGAGCGTATACGAGTATTAGGTGTAGAAGTGTCAATTCTGTTGTTTATTCCTGTTGGCTTTCATTTGCTTTATTCTGTGCAAAATGTGGTTTCTTTTCAAAATCTTTTGAAATCATTTAGCTGTTTTCTGACATGAGTTTGTTAAACACACTGATGTTAGATAACAATCTGGGCAAGGACAACTGAAACTGATTTTAAGCAACCAAACAGGTCAGGGTGCCGCCCTCTCCTGAGGTCACAGACTGCCTGCATGTGGCCATATGACCCAATGACCAAAGGCAGGCACAACATCCATCTTTTTCTTACTTATGGGTAAAATGTAATTTCCTTCTTAAGTTTTTACCCTCAAACTAAATCTAATTTTTGTCTGAAATGTATCCCTGGTGAGAAGCTGCGGAGCTGCGTGCACAGGGGCTGCTGGAGGTGGGGACGATGCCCTGGATTTATTCTATGTGTTGTAAAACCTAGTTGGCCTTTTCATTGATCTGAGTCATAACCAGCAGTTCAAACATGAAATAGAAAAGAATCTAGCAGATTTCATCACACGCAGTAAAGTTCAGGGTTTTTTTTTTTCCCCCCGGCTCCCATGGTGCCTTCCCTTGTGTGGGGAGGAGTCTGGAGTAGGAAGAAAGGATGTTAAAAGGTCAGGACTCTCCCCAGCGGAGAGAGGGGCCTTGCGGATGTGGTCAGCCATCCCTGCATTTTGCAAGGAGACCAGGCGAGGAGAGGAGAGAGGACTTGCTCAGGCTCACACAGCACCTGAGGCACAGCGGGACCAGAGGGACAGTCATTTGCTTCCAGTTCCTCCGCAGTCAGCGACTCAGGGGACAGGCTGGTGCAGGAGACGGGGCACTGAGCCGGACAGTGAGGGAAAGGGGGCGGTAAACCCTCAAGACCACTGACACCTGTGGGGGCACGTGCCCATTACCTGTCTCGCAGCGCGGTCCCTCGAAGGGCTCTGCGCACAGGCAGGTGAAGTTCCCCACGAGGTCCACACACGAGCCTCCGTTAAGACATGGGTCGGAGCCGCATTCGTTCAAGTCTGCGGGCAGCAGAGGCGGGAGCTCCGCTCCAAGCCAGCCTTGATCAGCGTCCTGGCGTCTGGCGGCGGCAACCTCTCCCCGCCCAGCTCCCTTCCCCTTCACACGCCCGGCCCGCCCCGCCCTCCCCACCAGCCCCGCCCCGCCCTCCCCACCAGCCCCGCCCCGCCCTCCCCACCAGCCCCGCCCCGCCCTCCCCACCAGCCCCGCCCCGCCCTCCCCACCAGCCCCGCCCCGCCCTCCCCACCAGCCCCGCCCTCCCCACCAGCCCCGCCCTCCCCACCAGCCCCGCCCCGCCCTCCCCACCAGCCCCGCCCCGCCCTCCCCACCAGCCCCGCCCAGCTCCCTTCCCCTTCACAGGCCCGGCCCCGCCCCGCCCTCCCACCAGCCCCCGCCCCGCCCCTTCTCTACAGGCCCGGCCCCGCCCTGCCCTCCCCGTCAGCCCCGTCCCCTCACCTCTTATCCAGGCCCCTCCCCGCCCGCCCCGCCCCGCCGGTGCCCAGGCCACTCACCCGTCTCGCAAGCGATGCCGGTGTAGCCGGCCTGGCACACGCACACCGCGGAGCCGCTTTCTGCCTGGCACTGGCCGCCATTCGCACACTCTTTGGTGTCACATGGAGATAGTGCTACAAGTGCAGAGGGTGGAAGACCGTTGGACTCCTAGCTGTGATGACCCCTGGGGACAGTGGAGGGGACTGACCAGGGCAGTCCCGACCCACCAGCCGCTGAAAGCTGGTCAGAATCTGGTTTATTTCAGTAGACCTGGGTGGAAGGAGGCTGCGTGCGCTGGGCTGGGGTCTCAGGGGTGAATCAAATCCAGCTCCCACCCTCTCAGGCCGCTCTCATGCTAAGCTGACCGACTGTGACAAGAGCGGTGGTCGCAGAGCCAGACTCTGGGGCACTGGCTGCACCCTGTCAGGTTGGGGGGACACAGCCTGTGATGGAGCCTTGAGGGGTGAGCAGTGCCCAGGGGTGCGGGAGGGGCTTGTATGGTCCTGGGGCGTAGGAGGGGCCGAGGTTGGGGAGGCGACATCTTGCTGCAGGGAGGGCGGGTGCAAAGGCACTCAACCCCCAGTCATAGTGGGGTGAGTGGTGTCCCCATCTCTGTCCACCCTCTGACCCATCCCTTACCAGGGATGTGGCCTCCCTGACTCCCTGGTGGCCGCTGAAAAACAATACAGGGACCAGATGGTCTGAGCAAGCAGCCCCCCATGGAATTGTGGGGGGCCAGGAGAGGAGGGAGGGGAGGAGGAAGGGGAGGTCCTGCCCCCCAGGAGGTGTGGCGGTGCTTCGGTGGCTGACTGCACACGCTGACCGCACCTCCACCAGAGAGCAGGCTGGGTGTCAGTGGGGGAGGGGAGACTCAGGCAAGCAGCAATGACCCGATGGGACTGCTGTCAGAGGCTCTGGGGGCTGAGATGGGTCCTCAGACCAGGAACCTCAGAGAGGGGTGGGGGCTGTATTGGTGGATGTCGGTGGAGTGGCTATGAGGAGGCCAAAGCTCAGGGTCCAGGCTCCAGCCCCCTGGCGGCCTCCCTGAGCCCAGACACGTGTATCCACACTGCAGCTGAAGACCAGGTGGGTGAAAGGCCAGGGTGAGGGGCCTGAGACAGGACTGGGGGCAGGGCAGGTGGGGGCTGGATCTGAACCAGCTGCTTCCTAAGAGCCACTAGGAAGGAGTATGGCCATGGTTTGGAAGCAGCAAGGGGTCCAGAGCAACCCCAAACCACGCCTGGGCTGTGATGTGAGAGCCCTGGGGGCTAGAGTGGAACAGCCTCCATTGCCAGGAGCAGCTGGGGCTCAGGGTTCCGAGGGCACAAGCAGGACAGTGGGGGTCTGTGCCCCTCGCCATCCCACAGCTGACCTGTCCCACCTCATCAAGTCGGGTCTGGGGCGAGAGGGGTTTGATGGCTCCTACCACACCTGGTGGGCTCTCAGCCAGGCGCTGTGGCCAGTCAGGCCCTGACTCTGGCTCAGTCTGGAACCGGGCCCTGGCCTGCAGCCAGCGGGCCCGCGGGGCCCAAGCAGGCTCCTCCTACCTGTCTCACAGGTGGGTCCCCCGAAGCCGTCCGGGCACTGGCAGCTGAAGCTGTTGACGCCATGTGTGCAGGCCCCGCCGTTCTGACACGGGTGAGATGCACACTCGTTCACATCTGAAAACAGCGCAGGGGCCTCAGTGCAGGAAACAGGTTGGGAGGATCGGCCACTCCTGGGGGTGAGGGGACAGCAAGCCTGGCCCTCGTGGGCCTTGCTCTGCTCCAGGGGCCATGGGCTCTGACAGCAGCTGCATTACCGCCCACCGTACTCACGGTCACAGACCCACTGCATTTGGCACCTCAGTGGTCCCCACACCTGTCACCCACACCACAGGACACAGACCCTGGACCTTGGGCTCGGGCCACTGGCTGTCCTCGCAGTGTTCCTCCAGAGCCCAGGGCCTCCCAGCGGACAGTCCCAGCAGTAAACTCACACAGGTGGCACCTCCTCCCCGTGAAGCCTGAGAGGCAGGAGCAGGTGTAGGAGGGGTTGCCTGTGACGCAGTCGTCGATGCACTTGCCACCATTGAGGCACGGGCGCAGGGCCAGGCACACGGAGGCTGCGGGCACAGCAAGGGGCAGAGCCATCACACCCTCCCTCCCTGACCCAAAGGCTACGTCTCTGAGGAATGACTGTGTCCTCTGCCGGCGGCCTAGCGGCCAGGGTTTCACTTCCCGGTCTGCACAGGGCACCCAGTGTGGCTGACATCTGCCCTCTGCCTGTATTTCCCATTGACATTTTGTTCCCTAAGCTGTGACTCTGGCTGCCCGTGGAGGGAGGGCCGTCCCAGAATCCCTTTCACCTTTGGCACCTTTCTATCTTGTTAACCCATCAACTTCCATACTTGTCCCTGCTAAGATGACAGGGACCTGAGGACGCCCAGCAACACGGGGAGACACGAGTCCTTGTGGATGAGGGGGTCCCTGAGTGGAAACCGGAGGCAGTGGGGGGGGACTCTCAGACCTTGGGGGGTTGCAGTCTGGTCCCAGCGCTGCCTCAGACATTTACAGAAACTCGGAGTGCCCTGCGCCCCTCAGGTTTCCTTAGGTGGGAAATGAGGGGACTGTTCAGAGCTGCTGAAGCTGGTATTTCTCAAAGCTGGTATTTCCCAAGGGCCACTGACCCCCACGCCCAGCCCCCTAGGACAGGCAGACCACAGAGCTCAGCTCATGGAGCTCTGGCTCTCTGGGGAAGCAAGGCTACTGAAATCTGTGACTAATAAACACAAATTGGCAGGTAACTGGAGCATCCCAAGGTCTTGGATCTCGTGTTACTAGGAGGGGCCCAGGGACAGGTGGCGTGGCATTGACATTCCGGGAAGGACTCTGTGGTCCAGAACATCATCAATGCTGTGGGTGTCTTGGGACTGTTCCTGTTCCTTGCCTGTACCTTTCCAGTCCTTTAGTCACATTGTCACTCAGTCCACAGTGGTGTGGCTACATCGTGGTTTGGACTAGCCTTGCTCAGGAGCTAGACTTTTAGCTGTGGATGCGGTGCCTCTCGGGTGTAAACTGACCCTCCCTTCCTGGTAACCCTGGGACTGGCACGCACAGGCTCCATCTCCTGGGCTTTCAGTGTGGTGGTGGGGACACTGGGGCACTGGCCCTCCCCAGGGCACCACGCTCCTGAGGCCTCTGTGGAGGCCAGTTTGGAGGACCTGGCAGTGCCTACTCCTCTCAGAGGCCTGGGACAGTGGGCAAGAAGCACCTGTCCATGGAAGACAGGACCCCGAAGGGCTGGCTGGATCCTCCTCTGAGGATCCCGCTCCTGGGGTCCCAGCTTGCAGCCTCTTCAGGGAAGCATGGACCTGCCCACACGTGCGCCCATACCTGTGCCCACGCCTGCCTGACACCCACTCACACCAGAGCACACCTGCACCCATATCTTATTCTTCAACCACAGCCCAAGCCCCTGGCCCCTGGCAGGTGACAACCAAGCAGACCTCTCTGCCGCCCACCCACATGAGCGCGCCTGACACACCTACCCCCGGAACCACCACTGCCCAGAGCCTTGGCCCTCCCGGGGCTGTAGGAGGTCTTGCCTCTCAGGTGCCCACTTGCCACTCTGGGGAAGGGGGCGAAGTCATTGGCTTCTGGCTCCCTCAACCCCTAAGCTCAGGCTGGGGCCCATTCGGTGTCCCCGGGAGTGGGCGGGCTCGGCTCCCAGGTCTCTCTTCCAGGGCACCATCCGGAGTGCTCTGTGAGTCCTCCAGCCCTGAGCGTGGTGCACGCCTGTCCTCGCGGGCCCCTGCCCCGCGGCGCGAGCGCGGTGTCTGTCCCTACGTGGTGCATGCGCATCTCTGCCTGCCCTGGCCCCTGCCGCGGGGTGCGCGCTTGTCCACCAGGCCAGTTTGGATGGGCGCCACCGCGCTGGGTTCGCTCTTGCAGACTCGATGTTCAGAGAAGCAGCCCTTCCCGGTGGCCTCGGTCCCCATCCGCGGGGGTAAGTCCCGGGACCCTCCTCACTGTGACCCAAGCTTGGCAGACTGTCCGCTCTCGGCGGAGTAGCTGAGTCAACAACTTGACGTTCCCTCCCTCCGTTTATAAGCAGTAAAGTTTCAGGAGGGTCTGTGACTCGCCCAGGGCCACACAGTTCTGCGACCAGTCCGACTGTCCCCACAAGCCGTGTGCTCGCCCCTCGGGTGGACCCTCCCTCCTCTGCTGTGTTCTGGGCCTGAAGGACCCTGGGTGTCTCCCTCCTGCCCGCTACATAGATGCCCAGGTTATCAAACGAGCCGCAACCCCGGCAGAAAGGGGAAATGGGTTGAACAGAGCACCTGCCTCCCAGGTGGCCCTGGGGAGCACAGGCGACTGCCGGGTGCCCCTCCCGGCGCAGGAAGGAGGCAGGGCTCGAAGGTGCGGAGAGGAGGACCTGGCTCCTCCCCTTTACACCGCAAATCGTCCTCTCCAGCGGATTCCTTCACCCTCCCCCCGCCGCGGAGCACAGGCTTGCAGGAGGAGACAGGCTCAGCACTGAGCACGCCGGACCGTGCGGAGGCGGGCGGGGCCACGCGCAGCCCCCTCCCCGCTCCCTGTATCCCGCCCCGCCCCCTCCGCCTGCCCCTCCGGAGGCCACACCCGCCCGTCCCCCGCCGCCCTGAGCCGCCCGCTCGGTCCTCTTACTTGTATGGGCGCAGCCCCCCACGCGCACCTGGGCATCATCGATTCTGAACGCCCAGCGCCCGGGCGCTCCCACGTTGGTGGTGGTCTCCACCTCTGCCATGTCCGCTGTGCGTGAGCCGGGGATGCTGAAGTAGCGCCGCCCATCCCCGGCGTTGAAGCCAGCCTGGGTGGGTGTGGAGAGAGTGGGGGGCAGGTGTGGGCTGGGTCCGCAGGTCTCCCTAGTGTTGCTGACACCCACCTCCCCCGGTTAGCCAAGGTCAAAGAGATCATGTGGGAGACGGCCTTGTAAGTGGGGGAGCTCTAAGATCTAGGGGTATCCTCACCCCCACCCCCCACATTGTCCCTGCCCTATTCAGCAGCCTCCCAGCCAGGTACTGATGGCAATGACAGTTCCCAGAGCCAAGAACATTGTTGGGTCCTGGCAGCTGCCCCAGCAGCTCCCTGCTGTGCTTCTGGGTCTCCCCTAGGGCCCAGGGGCAAGTGTGACTCCGGGGGAAATAGATGGGGGCGGTTCTTGCTCAGCCAGAAGGACCTTCAGCCCCCTGGGCGCTGACACTTGACCATGCCCTCCACACCTGGGACTTCCTGCTGGCCACAGTCCTTTGAGCCACAGCCCAGCCAGACCCAGGGGCAGTCAGTGCAGAGATTCCAGGACCCTCTTGTCCCTGAGGGGCCAGGCCCTGTGGGTCAGGACAAAGGTGCCTTGGGCACAAGGGTGCTTTTGTCATTCTGGGCTGTGAGGGCTAGGATCGCCTCACACCGGCCTCTGCTCAGTACTGCGTGTGTGTGTCGGGGGAGGGGGTCTGCCCGCCTCATCAGCTCAGGACAGTCCAGGAGGTGGGGAACAGGGGCCCCTACCTGGGCCGCGATGCCCCCCAGGCCAGTGGCGTCGCCCCCGCTGCTGGCATGTGTGCCAGTGGTCCACGTGATGGACTCGTAGTTGAAGATGGTGAAAGAAAACTTGCCATCAGTGACAAGCACGGTCTGGAACGTGTTGACCTGCCGAGGAGGGGGACCTGAACAGGGCCCTGCAGCCCCTTGTCCCTGCTCCAAGGCCCTGTCCAGCCCCCCACCCCTGCACACACTGTCATCGTCCACTGACCCCTCGTCTTCCTCCCTAACTAGATGGTTGGTCAGTCACAGGGTAGGACTTCGATAGCCAAATCCTCCATCCTCCACTGTGTCCCTGTGCTTAAGGCCTTGGCTCAGGCCATCCCCTCCCCAATAATTGTTGTCTGGCAAGAGAGTGAACACGGTGAGGAGGTTATGGGACCCCTGGACGCCAGGAGCAGACACTGTCCCCTGTGGGGCCCGGGGGCACACAGGCATAGTGTTTACGTGGCCAAATCCACAAAACTGCCTCATGGGAAAAGCACAAGGATGTGAAAGTACAGGGGAAAGATAAAAAGAGGAATCAAGGAAAACTGTTTTTAATAATTAGGTTTTATGGTTTTCATGGAATTCTATTCCGCCAAAATGTTAGTGGGTAGTACACATGAGGTGCTATTTCAGTTAGGGCAAAGGGTGGGGTCTTAGGACAAATAGGAAATTCTAAAAAAACAATAAAATCAGAGCTTTACATCATTCATGAAAATACATCCGAGTCAAGTAAAGTTGTAAATGAAACCGTCCAAGTCCTAGAAGAAAATGTAGTCAGATGTGTAGGGCCTCTGGGGGAAGCACATTTAAACACGTTTGTTAATGTGAAACCAAAAAGAAGATTCATATGTCGGCTATAAAATGTTCTGAATAAAACAGTGCCATCAACTCAAACGGAATGGCAAACAGCAAAGTGAAAAGTGTATTTATAACATGAGGCAGATAAAACTGATGACGTCCTTAAGTCAGGAAGAACTACAGGTCAGGAAGAATCAGACCTAAAAGATTACAGAAAAATTGGCAAAGGCTGTGCACAGACTCATCACAATAGAATACAACCAGCTGATAATACTGGGACAAATTCAGCATTGCTAGAAATCAAAGATGTGCACGTTTTAAAAGGGCATCCCCTTAGCCTGTATAGTTAGCAAGGAGGGAAAATGCTAGTGCGCTTGACTGCAGCGCAGAGAAATGGGCACGTCTGATGTGGCTTACGGGAGTACACGTGGGCACAGTTTTGAGGGGGGTCTTGGCATTCTGCAGGCATTAATCTCCTTTCTAGAGACGCGTGCCAGGATGTGATCTCACAACGAACTCAGGCTGGCAGTGCCCTTCTCAGGGCATCTTGCGACTGGGGCTGTGGCCGACTCTGGGCCAGTGTGCGGACATTGCATGTGGCAGGAGAGCATACGGTGCACAGGAACCCCTCATTTTATTGCGTTTTGCTTTATTGCACTTCGCAGATAAAGTACTTTATAGAAACTGAAGATTTGTGGCAACCTTGCATCCAGCATGTCTATCGGCGCCATGTTTCCAACAACATGTGCTCACTCCATGTCTCTGGGTCACATTTTGGAAATTCTCAAAATATTTCAAACTTTTTCATCATTATTTTATTTGTCATGGTGATCTGTGATCAGTGATCTTTGATGTTACTGCTGTAATTGTTTGGGGTGCTCAGGAACTGCACCCATACAAGACGGCGAACTTAATAGATATTGTGTGTGTTCTGACTGTTCCACTGACCAACCTTTCCCCATCTCCCCCTCTCCTCGGGCCCCCCTGTTCCCCAAGACACAACAATGTTGACATTAGGCCAGTTAGTAACCCTACGATGGCCTCTAGGTGTTCAAGTGAAAGGAAAAGTCTCAGGTCTCTCACTTTAAATCAAAAGCTAGAAACGATTAAGCTGAGTGAAGAAGGCACGTGGAAAGCCAAGACAGGCCGAAAACTAGGCCTCTTGTACCAGTTGGCCAAGTTGTCACTGCAAAGGAAACATTCTTGAGGGAACCTAAATGTGCTCCTGCAGTGAATACACGGATGGTAAGAAAGCGAGACAGCCTATTGCTGATACAGAGACGGTGTTAGTGGTCTGGATAGAGGATCAAACCAGCCACAACACGCCCTTAAGCCAAAGCCTACTCCGCAACAAGGTCCTAACTTCAATTCTGTAAAGGCTGAGAGGTAAGGAAGCTGCACAAGGAAAGTATGAAGCTGGCAGAGGTTGGTTCACAAGGTTTAAGGAAAGAAGCTGTCTCCACAACATAAAGTGCGAGGTGAAGCAGCAAGTTATCCAGAAGATCTAGTGAGAGAATTCATGACGGTGGCTGCAGCAAACCACAGGTTTTCAGTGTAGACAAAATGGCCTCATCTTGGAAGAAGATGCATCTGGGACTGTCACAGCTGTAGACGAGAGTCAGTGCCTGGCTTCAAGCTTCACAGGACAGGCTGGCTCCCCTCTTAAGGGCTCATGCAGCTGGGGACTGGGTGCTCGCCTTTGGAAAGGGAAACCTAACGCTGAGCTCTGGAGACCGTGAGGAAGAGATGGCCGTGAAGGCGGGCAGTGGCAAGGTCCAGGGCAGGGCAGGACTGTGGCCTGCGAGGCCAGCGGCCGGCTCTGCGATCGGATGAGGTCCATGCTTTTGAGGAGAGCGAGGAGCTTAACCGTCACTTTCTGTTGATCAACCTGCTTCCGGAATTGCCACTGGAAAGCGGGCTGGCTCTCCAAGTCTCCCAAGCTACAGCCTCACTTCCAGCCCAGACTCAGTCCTGACTCCTTGTCTTGCGAGCATGTGATGTTGACAGTCATTTTCTAAAGAACATCTGGGTTTCAAAACAGTAGAAGGTTAAGTTTCTCTCTGTCAACTCAGGAGGGGCCCTGGGCCCCTCCTGGCTCCCAGGCATAAAGGTATTAGGTAAAGTGACTCTGCAGAGGTGAAATAATACTTTTTTAAATGATGTAGAAGAACGTGTAAGAATGAGGAAAATGCTCATAATACTATTGAGTGAAAAAAAACACTCACAAAACAGCTTGTTCTTGGCGTTTCTATTTATTTTGTAAAGTGTGGGTCCATGTACGCTAGGAAATGTTTAATTTAAAAGGTAACTACCACGTTACCTTTTGTTGGTGGAATTATAGATTTTCAAAACTTTTTGTTACAAAGTGTTACAAAATGGTAATAATGAAAAAACAAAACTTACAAAATATGAGCGGGCTCTATACGAACAGAAGTTCACTAGTGTGAAAATTTATTTGTGGTAATGTTTACAGAAATAGCGTGTCTTTCCTGATTCACTGTCATACTCTTTGTTAAAGATCCAACAGTGAGTGTCTCAGTCTGGAGATACCTGGCTAACTACCTTCTTTCTTTCTCTTTCTTTTTCTTTTTTGTCTCGGCTGCTGGAGAGCTCAGGGTCTGTGAGCACCTACCTCATCACTGGGCACATCCCTTCCCCGACTTTCTCTCCTACATTCACGGTTTCCCTGCGCCACTACTTCTGAGGACCCCAGGCTCCATGTACTTACACTCTCTGGGCAGGGCCACCTCAGCACATCCAAGACCGAACCTGTCCCTTGCACCCCCTCGACCCTGAGCACAGGCCTCACCTGCCCCCTGCCCACCCCAGTGCACACGACAGGAAGCCAGACACTGCGCTGATTGCGTGTGTCTCTCCTCCTTCTGCCCAGTGTCCTGTCATATCCACCCCTAATGGCCGCTCTGAACAGTCCAGTTCCTCCTGCTCCAAAGCCCCCATGTGGCTAAGCCCCCGCCGCTGGCTGGCACGGCAGTCTTAGGGGGAGCCCTTGCCCACTGGCTATGCTGTGTTGGGCACTTCTTGGTGCCTGGCACCTTTATTACATGGTCGTTTGTGTCACCCTTTGGGAGAGACGTGTCCTATCTTCTCTGTCAGGGCTGTCGCCCCAGTGCTCCCCCAGAGGTGCCCTTAAACAAATGTTTATTAAATGAGTGAGCAAACAGCTCTGAAAATGTCACTCTGTACCCAGTGGCTCTTCTCTGGGGAGTGACCCCATGTCATGCACAGATGTGACCCACGGGAGGGGTGAGCTGCTGTCCTCATTGAGGGGAACCACCCATCAGAACTTGGGCAAAGTGCTCAATCACTTTCGAGCTCATGTGTTTTGATGTTTGGTACCATCAAGGACTAACGGAGAAGATGGGGGAACTTCCTGTTAAACTCTTGCATCCTGACGCATTCCCAGTGGAAATCCTGACCTCACTCAATTCTCCACTGGGGCATTTGGGGTTTTCCTGGAGGACCGGGGAGAGTCGAGGCCTCGTCCTCCTCCAGCCGAGCTCTGTGACCCTGGGCGGGTGACTCCCAGGCCTGAGCCCCATTGTTTCCTTTTGGGCACGGACCACTAACTGCGCTGGACCCACCTCAGCAAGGCGTGGGCCCTGGAGGGAGACCCTGGGCCCCAGCTGCACGTCCTCCCTTCCCCAGGACAAAAACTCACGGGGGAGGAGGAGCTGCCTCCAAAGAAGGTCACACGGTACCAGGTGGCGATGAAAACCCAGGTGGCGGTGAAGTCTGGGAGCTCGGGAAAGTAACGTCTGATGTCCTCTGTGGCTCTGTGCAGCGTGGCGGGGTCGGTGGTCTCCCTGTAGTACACGTCCCCTGCGCGCCGGTTGTCCACGTCTGCCCAGAAGGCCGCCACCACGCAGCGGTCCTTGGCAATGGGGAAGGCCACCGGGGTGAACTGAGAAACCTCCTTCAGGAAGGAGATGATCCCGTTGTTGTTCACCTGCCAGGACAGGAAGCCAGAGAGGGGACCGATGGGGGCTGTGGGTGGGTGGGCAGCACCGGGCCCCTCCAAGGCCGCCGAGGCTGAGCTGGCCTGGGCAGGGTAGACACAGACATGGGACCCCTCGGTCTGCTCCATCTCCTCCCAGACAGGCTGTGGCCCTTGTGCAGCGCCCATCCCTGGGCTGTGCTGTGGGGTCCGGTAGACCCCAGTGTGGTCCCCGCTATTGGGGGCCTGCTCAGTAACCCCAGCTCCTCAGGCACACCCCAGCCAGGGGCCTCAGGAGGGCGGGGCAGGGCCCCCACCCTGGTTTGGAAGGGTGAGCAGGAGGCACGAGGTGGTGTGAGGGGAGGAGCGCCCACAGGGCAGAAGCAGGGGTGGGCCGGCCAGTGGCCAGGGGAACCTGGACAGGCCTCTGAACTCAGGACCCAGACAGTGGAAGCTCCAGAAGGCTTCTGCAGAGGGGGAGCAGCACCTCTGCAGCTGGACACAGCTGGTTCCCACCTGGCCCCCCACTCACTGTGCAACCAGGAGGCACGGCCCTTGCGTCTATGCTCCTCTGACACAGGCGAGCACTGATTCTGGCCTTACAGGGCGGGTCGGGAAGGGAGGAATGAGTTAATGATCACAGGGCCGGGCTCTAGGCTGTCACCGTGCTCCTGGGAAGACCGTAGTCAGAACTGTGCTCTCAGAAGAGACCCTTGGGACTTCCCCTTCAGGGGTGGGCAGGCTGTGTAACCCAGACCACAAAAAAGGCCAAGAAATACACCTCTCTTCTTAAAGATGCCAAATAGCAAACAAGCGAGGGAGGGTCCGGATTCCAAGTCGCGGACAAGACACTAGAGGTGAGCCTGGCACTCAGGGCCCCTGACTGAAGGAAGTGCATCTGCGACAGAAGAAACAGCCACAGAGCACCACCGTGCTTTTAGTGGCCTCGTGGAGGGAGAGGGAGAGGTCAGCCCTCAGCCCGGCTCCAGGTGGAGAGCCCAGCACCCCCGCTCAGGCCACTGGGACCCCTCAGGACACCCCTCACGGTCAGGGTGCACCCCAATGAAGACTCCTGCGCAGACTCACTCCGGCTTCCTTCACCAGAGCCGTCCTGGGCACCGCAGGCCTGAACCTTGGACTAAGGTGGTTACTGACAAGTAGCATGTCCAGGTTCCAGACAAAGCAGAGAGAAACCCTCTCTGGAGGAAGATGGCATCATCTCAGGCCTCAGGTTAGTCCCACGAATAATGTTTCACGTGCAAAACCTGGGACACAGTCAGATAATCGCGCACACAAGGAATCGACACCAGTTAACAGCAGAAATAAGAGAAACTCCAGATATCGGAATTATCAGGCACAGACAGTAAAATAACTAAGTTTACTATGTTCTAAGAAATCAAAGGCAAGCTTTAAAATTTCATCAAGAGAATGGCCAAAACAATCTGAAAAAGAACAAAGTTGGGGGTCTCATGCTTCCGGATTTCAAAACTTACCACAAAGCAACAGTCATCTAACCACAGTGGCATTGACATAAAGGCAGACAGATAGACCCATGGAATACAAAAGAGAGCTTAGAAATAAACCCTCACACGTATGGTAAAACGATTTTCAACAGGGGCGCGAAGACCATTCAATTAAAAAAAAGACAGTCTTTCCAATAAAACTGGATATTCACAGGCTAATTAATAAAGTTGGACCATTATCTAACATCATATACAAAAATTAACTCAAACTGGATCAGACGCCTAAATATAACAGCTAAAAATATAACCCAGAATAAAAATAGGGCAAAGCTTCATGACATTGGCTTTGGCAATGATTTCTTCGATGTGACACCAAAAGCACAGGTAACAAAAGAAAAAAGTAGACAAACTGGAGTTCATCAAAACTAAAAACGCTTTGTGCATCAAAAAACACTATCAACAGAGTAAAAAGGCAATGCACAGATGGGAGAAAATGCTTGCAATGATATATCTAATAAGGGATTAATATCCAGGATATATAGAGAACTGCTACAACTCAATAGCAATAAAACCCCAAACAACCTGACTCAAAAATGGGCAAAGGACTTGAAACAGACATTTCTCCAAAGAAGATCCAGGAATGGTCAACAAGCCCATGAAAAGATGTTCAGTATCACTGATCATCAGGGAAATGCAAATCAAACCACAATGAGATGCCACCTCACCCGTCAGGACCGTTACTATAACCCCTCCCCCCCCCAAAAAAAAGAGCAAGAGTTGGTGAGGACGTGGGGACACGGGAACCCTGTGCACTGCTGCTGGGAATGTAACCGGCACAGCCGCTGTGGGAGCAGTGAGTCGGCAGCGTTCTCCTTGCAGGAGTTCAGAGGTCAGAGGGCACTACAGAGCGCAGTCCCCCAGCCATCCACAGAGACTCAGCAGGCGTCTGGAGTCTGGGAGGAGGAGGACCACGTCCCAGCTGGAGCTGACACAGGTCCCAGTCCTGCAGCACCCCCTGCCTGCGGCAGGGCCCAATTACACCCCATTTAAAATTGGGGTGCTGCTGGCTCCAGGTGACAGCTCCTAGAAGCTGAGTGTGACCCATGAGGCCTCGTGACTCTCTGGCCCAATTTGGGGTGGGTCAACTGGGACGTGACCACCAACAGGAAGGGTCTGACAGGGTGGGCGGCCAAATGGAAGTGCTACAGGTGCCGAGTGACCGTGGTTTACATGACGCGATGGCAGCTACCCCTGGGGAGCCTCGTCTCCCTCTAGCATCCAGCGAAGCCATTGGCTTCGTGGGCCCGAGTCCCAGAGGGTCCCCTAAGAGCCTGCCTGGTTTGCGGATGGTCCAGCTACACCGGAACCCGATGGTGTCCACTGGGCGGCAGCAGGCGTCCAGCCGCAGCCCCAGCGCAAGAGGCTCAGTGACAGGCCAGTCAGTGCTTTGAGCGGAACCGGAAGCATCACCCTGGTCGCGGGGGCTCTCAGGACCAGATGCGCCCGGTATTTATGCCCTTTGGTGAAGTCGGCGTCACAGGCTGTCCTCTGGGGGCCAGACAGTGGACCTTGTTGACCCATGGGCCACATACGGTCTCTGTCACCTAGCCTTCTCTGTCCTTTTTGTTTTTACAGTCCTTTAAACAGGCAAACAGCATTCCTCGCTCACAGGCTGTGCTCAGACGGGCCCTGGGCCATGCTCTGTGGCCTGGCCTCTGCAGACCCCTCGTCTGGTTGTGCCCGCTTGCTCACATGCTGTCTGGAGCTCAGGACTTGGGGGCGAGTCAGAGCCCTAATGGCTGCAAGGCTGAAGCCCTGTACCGAAAGCAGCGCCGGCCCCATTTGCCGGCGGGTCTGCACTTGGAAAAGGACGCCCACTTTGGGGCCGGCTAATGCGGGAACAAACTGGCCTCCGAGACACCCATGTCTGGGTCACTCGCCTGGGCGCCCACAGGCGGTGTGTCCTTTGATGGCACCGACGGGGACCAAGCTGCTGATGGAGGTGCCTCCAGTTCACCACTGCCTCCTGGATCTGCCTCAGACCAGGAAGGGCAGCGTAGCCACCAATGGATGCCGAGAAGACGGGCTGTGTGCTGCTGCGGCCAAGTCACCACCGGACTCTGGGCTTGTCTCCCGCAGGCGCTAGCCTGCTTCTCCCCTCACCAGGAGGACCTCTGACCCCTCCCAGGCCCGCCACAGGGGCCTTCACTGCTCCAGCCTGATCAGCCCGCCGGCCACACCACTTTCCCCCATGACATCCCGGATCGTTTGTGTCAGTGACGTCTCCGTAGTCTCCAAGGCCACTCCAAACTGGCTGATGGCCACGTGTCCAGTGAACATTCCACACCCCCACTGTCCGCAGGCATCTGGTTCCACTGGGTCCTGGGTCCCCAAGTCAACCCCAAAGACTGTCCTGGTGACGTGTCTGGCTGGGCAGTTTCCTTCGGAATGTGCTGTCCCCACAAAGGGTTCGTCGCTGCTGGCCGACCCCTGGGTAATGACCAGGACAAAAGGGAGCGGCTGGCCTATTCTGAAAATCTCCCACACGGTACGGCCCCTCTGCCGCATCCCTCACAGCAGCCCAGGCCAGCCTGGCTGGGGTGTCCTGCGGTGTGGCCCGGCCTGACAGGGCCTCGGGATTCCAACTTGACACTGGCTGGGCCACCCCGATTCTCCTGTTGGATCGACACGGTCCTCGGTCATGGAGACACGGGTCACTTGGTTAAGGACACTGCCTGCTGTCACCTATGGTGGTCCACGGTGGGGGTATCGTGGGTCTCTAAATCTTACACAAATGCCCTTGTTGCTTTTGTACCTGAATTCTCCAGGCGAAAGGTCCAGATGTGAGTAGGGATTTCGGGGAGAAGGTAAGTAATAGTTACCGGGACGGGCACGCTGGTCATGGCCATGGTGGAGGGTGCTGAATGGGGGGTGCAGGGCTGGGAGAACAATGACTGTCCCTGCTCGCAGACCCAGCGCCTGGCAGAGCCCGTGGCCCCCGAGTCAGGCAGCACTTGCCCTGGGTCTGCCACCCCTCTCTGTGCGCTACGGAAATGGGAAAACCATGGAGACACTGCCAGTCACAGATGTTCTGCTGAGCCTGACACCAAACGAGGGCCCCACGCTCCCCGCAGGCAAGTGCACGGACGGCACGACCTGCTTCAGTCTTAGGGACCCGAATTCGTACTTGGTTTTGGGTTATGTCATGTGTGGTGACAGAGGCGCAAATGCTCGGTGACACGGCGCGCAGATCATAACCAAACCATGTAGCAGTGACCATGTGAAGGCCAATGACAGACCCCAAACTGGGGCTGTGTGTCCTCGGTCACGTGTTTGCATGTGAGGGCGAGAGCCGTGGGACGTCTCTCTGTTGGGGTGAGGATTAGGGATTCAGCCATCCTGGTCTGCCTCCGACTGAGGGGGTCCCTAGGACTTTCACTGCTGCACCCGGGCGGTTCTGGATAAAGCAGGAGCCAGCTTTCTGGCCTATTTATTGCCTTTGTTATTACTGGTGATGAGATCAAAGATTAACAGCACAGTCTGAACTCCTTGCATGGGTTAAAATGGATAACAGCCTGGCCTTGGAAGTGAGACCCACAGGCGTCTGTGGGATGCAGGCAGAGCTGGCTGCATGGGCACCGGGGACATGGCTGAGGGCCATCGCCTTGCCCATGCAGGCCCGTGGGCAGCAGCCTCAGCTAAATGTGCTGCGAGACAAACGACACAGATTTCGTGCTGGCCCCTGTGGGTCTGATCAAGGAGAGTGTTGACGACATGGCAAACTCATGTGAAAAGTTGAGTTTGGCTGAGGACATGTGGGGCCAAGCAGGCAGACTGTGGGCAGAGGCAGTCGGCCTTGGGCCTCTGCGTTTTTGTTGGGTGTCCTGAGAACGCCAGCCTCCATCTGCTTTCCCCGGACGTATCTTAGTGTCGTTTGTAGAGATCAGCCTGAGGGATGACGTGATGTGTTGTCCCCCTTGGGGACGGAGAGGGCAGGCTTGCTATGAAAGAGAGGGATTCCCTGAGCACAGGGTTTCCTGGGGGACGCAAGCCCACAGTGTAGGGAGCTCTGCCCGGGCCCCTCTGTGTTGCCCCACAGGACTTGGAGAGCCAGGGGCACCGGCACAGCCAGCATGCTTGTGCCGCTTGCGGTGCCTGCTGTGTGAGAGACAGCCCCCTGTGTTTCTGACCCAGGAATCTCGGGTCTTCTGCCAGCACCTGTGAATCCGTGACAGGCTAACAGCGCTGGCTTGTAAGGAGGGTACCGTCAAATCGCAGACCTTGACAATTTTACATTAAGAACTTTGAAATTGAATATAAAATGGCAAGTTTTCTAGAAAAACACAGCTTACCAAAAGTGAGTAGAAATAGAAAACCTAATTTTTATAATCATTAAAGAAATTGAATCAATATTCAAAATTTTCCCACCAAGAGAACTCTAGGTCTGGATGGCATCACCAGTGAGTTTTACCAAACATTCAAGAAATAACTCCAGAAATGCATTAACTCTTCTAAATGGAAGAATTCATAGTATGAGGTGAGTACAACCTCAATACTAGAATTAGACAAGGCAAGTACACGGGCGGACAATAACAGGCCAATCTCACTTATTAAAAAGTTGCCAAAGTCCTAAATAAGTTATTAGCAAACAGAATCTAGGAATATGTAAATAGGATAAATAATTGATCATTAACAAGTTGGATTTTTCTTAGGAATACAAGCTAGGCTAGACAGTAGAAGACCATTTAATTTAAATGACTGGCTTAACAGAGTAAAGGAGAAACTTATATAATCATCTTAAAAGGTATAGAGATGGCATTTAATGAAACTCAACATCCATTTTGATAAAAATTCTCAGAATACTAGGAATATAATCCGATAAAGGGTATCTTCAAAATAAACAAGAGCAAACTTCACGTTTAATGATAACATACAGAGCACTTTCTTTCCGAGATTAGGAACAAGGCAAGGATGCTGATGACACCATTTCTACCTGACAGTCTACTGGAGACCTGACCAACACAGCACGGCAAGGAATGAATCAAAATTTAGAACGATTAGAAATAGAGAAACACAACTGTCATTGGCTGCGTACAACAGGAATGTGATGTAGAAAATCCAAAAGGTCCCCAAATAATTTAGTAAAATTGATAAGAAGTTTGGTTTGTTTTTTAAATATAAAAATTAGAAAATGCAAAAAATCGATTGTGACTCTACATACCAACAATAAATAGAAAAGTAATTAAAGAAAAGACACCATTGGCAAATGGCATAAAAAGCACCAAGTACTTAAGAATAAATCTAATAAGAGATGCCAAGACTTCTCTGCAGTCAGTTCTAAGACTTCCCTGAAAACACTGACGACAAGCTGGATAAATGTGGGGATGCGCTCTCTCCCACCCCCACACCCCCCGCCCCCGCCTATGTTCTCAAGGCGTCGCAACAGAAACCCCAACAGACGTGCTGCGTGCATGCCCGTCCCTTGAGAAGCCGATTCTAAATTTTATATGACAATGCAAAGCCAGGAATAGCCAGGGCCCTTTTGAGAAGAACAAGATGGGAGGACTTGCTGTGATAGCTCCGAGATCTCTTCTGACGCCATCATCAGCCGTGCGATGGGGCACAGGCAGACAAGTAGGGGACGCAGCCGGGAGGTGACCCAGACGCCGCTGCGGGGCCCTGGGAAAGGGCTGCCTTTCAACACGGTGGCTGCGGTGGTGGTTCTGTTTTTCTTAAAACAGGGAGCCCATGTGCGCCTGACCTCGTGCCACACACAAAGCCTAACACCAGTTGTGTTGGGCACGTCCGTGTGAGTGAGAGGACAACACGCAATGACCCTGTTGGAGAGCGACGTGGGGGGCTAGAGTCATGACTTTGGAGGGGGGTGCTGTGCGGCGGGCACCCCAGGCCGCAGTGTCTAAGGTCCCCGGGGGGCCACCCCAACCAGCCGTCCCCTGGCCGGGGTGCCCGCCACCGAAGCGTATGCTGACGGCACCGGGACACGTGTGCACCAGAATTCTCTTGAACGGCGTTGTTAAGAATAGTCTAAAACTAGGAACAGCCCTGAATGTCCACCAGTGAGACGGGAACAGCACGTCGGCTATTCATCAACCGTACAGCAGTGAAGGAGCACGCAGGGGAAACAACCTAAACACAGCTGGGAGCGGAGGTGACAGCGGCTTTCATGTGGAGGAAGTGAGGGGTATCAGGCAGGAGGGCAGGGAGTGCGGTGCCGTCAGGAAGGGGCACGGTGGGGGCTTCTCGAGGGTTTGCCGACTTGGCTCTTTGGCTGCACATTACGCTGCCTTGTCTGCATGTGTTCAGGAAAACAGAGTAAGGGTGAGAAGTCACAGATGGGAAAGGCGCCTGTGGGTGGGAGGGCGGGCAGCGTCAGGCAGGCGGGAGGCTGCAGTGGGGGCCCTGGGGCTGCCCGGGCTGCGGGCCACCTGTGGGGGGAGCGGGGGTGGGGGAACCTGCCTGCACTGCCCCTCCCTGCACCCCACACCCTCTTCCCCCGCTGGCCCTGCTCCTGCTGTGGCTCCTGCAGCCGGACCCAGGTTTCCTTCCTGCCTTTGAAGTGCAAGCCCGACTCTCAGGTGTGTTGGTGTGTGTGCCGTGTGCAGAGGCCCCTGCCGCCCGCCGCCTGCCTTTGGCCTCGTCCACCTCTCCTCTTTGGCCCCCCACGGGATGTGGGCCCAGAGCCCGGGGTCCAGGAAGGAGGCAGAACAAGCCAGCCCTGTTCCCTTGCCAGGGCCGGGCAGGGCTGGGACCACAGCGGAGAAGCAGCGGGGCCAGGCGGTGAGCAAGCGGGCTGCTGGCAGGCGTCTCACCTGGACAGGGGCCTCCTCGGATGTCCTTCCCCAGCCCAGAATTCTGAAGGTCCAGTGTGGGTGGGGAGTGCGCAAGGCCTTGACCAACCGGAGGGCTGGGTGCATTGGACCCAGGCCAGCAAGCTGTGCTGGGGTCCCTCCTCCAGGGCCCAGCAAAGCCTATTTCCCGCAAAATCGCAGTTTTGTTCTTAGTTGTCTACCGGTGTAGCACTTTGTAAACCCAGGAGAAAGGCTTAGGCCGAGCCCTGCCGGAGGCCCGGCAACCACGCACACCCTAGATGAGTACAGCAGGTTTAATCCCATCCTTCCCTGCACAGGTGGGTCCCACCCATGCTCCTCTCAGAACGTGACTGTGGGCCTGGTGTTGGCGTATAGGGTCTGGAACGTGCTGCCCACGCCCGCTGGCATAAGGGCCTGCGGCCAGCTGGGTGGACCCTCCCAGACCAGCAAGACCCTCGCAGACCCCAGGAGTGGAAGGCGGCGTGCTGGTGGGGATCCATGGCGCTCTTTGGTCTATAGCCCTGCAGCCCCCCAGCCCCTCCCTGTGGACCCCAAGCCCAGGTCTCAGGATTAACTCTGGCCTGGGGTCACTTCTCTGGTGTGCACACACTTGCTGCTGAGAAAAACAAGGCTGCCACCAGGTGTCACAGCCTGTGGAGCTGAGTGCAGGGGAGGGGGCGGCCGTGCACCCTCCATGCCCACCTGCTCTCTCAGGCAGGGCGCAGGGGGCCTCCTGTCAGTCAGTGGAAGGGGTGTTCCTGAGAGTCGCTGTCCCCTGCCTGGACCGTGCCCTTGGGGAGGCCCTGAGACCACATGCTACAGTGATTTTGTGAACCCACGGTGACCCTGGAGCATGAAGGAGGCCCATTTTGACCTGGGGGCGGGGGCGCGTGTGGCCAGCAGGTACCCAGGCTTTTCCTGCGAGACATGGCTGGCCTTCGCTGGTTCCGGAGAAAGCACAGAGACTGCGCTGGTGGCATTTCCGACTTGGATAAAACCAGGAAAGAGCGGAAATGTCCTGGAGAGTCTCTGGGAGGCGACTTCCAGCCAAAGTGTGTGACGTGTGACTGACTGGTCCCCGAAGGGGGGAGTTAGAGGGCTCGCTGGTGCCACCTTGCTGGGCGGCGGGGCTGTTCTGAGCAGGCGGCCTGGAGGGGAGCCAGGGGCCTCGCGCGCGCACATGACCACAGCACCCCAGCTCTGCAAACATCAGAGCCAGAAGGGCGGGTCTTGGTTCCTGCTTTGACTTCTCTGCCAAAAATAAAACAATAAAGCCCCTGAGGCCTTTTATAAGCTTGTTTTGAAAAATGTAGGCATGTCTTTTATTTCCTGGCAGCTTTCTGGGTAATTAGGGTTCCTCCCACAAGCGCAGTTGGGGGCTGGAGTCCTGCTCACAGGGCAGCGAGTGGGCAGGGCCCCTGGGGCCCACAGGCGAGGCCGGTCTGAGCACCCAGCCTGGGAAGGAGCGGAGGCTGGCTCTTGGCTGGGAGCCCCGTGCCCACTGGTCCTGGGGGCACAGCACTTGGGGCTGCAGGAGGGGAGGCAGTGACCACCAGGGCCAACTTCCTGGGGGAGGGGCATGTGAGCTGGAGTCAGTGCCCAGTTGGCTGTGGGGGTGGGGGGTGAAGGAGGACTTCCCTGGAGGGTGGGAAAGCAGAAGCCTGGTGTTGGAGGACCAGCCCTTCCTTCCCTCCCAGGCCAAATCCTGTTGGTCTGTGGGCCTTGTGGTTGTACTTCCTGCTGTGTCCTGCTCTCCTGCCATCTGCCGCCCAGGGCCTCCCTGAGGCCACCCCTTCGTCTCCTGCAGGGTCTCATGGCACTGCCTGGAGCCCCCTCGAGCGGGGTGACCAAGCACCTGTCCCTCCCAGGTCCTGCCCCTTGTTCTCCACTGGAGCCTCTCCTTCCCTGAATGGACAGCTGCTCCTGCTTCCCCCTCCCTGGCAAAGCCGTCTCAGCCAGGTGCCCCTGTCAGGCCAGAGCCCGGCTCCCACAGGGCCCTGGACCTGTGGGCAGCAGTCCCTGGTCCACAGCTCAGAGGACCCTCCTTTTGTACAGCCTTCATCTCTGCAGCCACCACAGCTGGATACGCAAAGTCCCACCTGATACACACCGCTGCCCCCACGTACCTAGGCCTCTCACTACTGGGGACAGCGGCCGCTCCTGCAGGACTCAGCCCCATCCCAGGTCCCATCCCCAGCAGGCCTCCAAGGTGGCTTGTGCCCGATGCCGCAGTGCCCAGAGCAGGGGGCAGGAAACGTTTGCTGCAGAATGTCTTCGAGGGCCCGGGGCTGTGTCACCCCGGACAAGCCCCTGGGCCAACTTGGAGGACAGTGTGGTCCTGACTGCCCCACTGTGTGGAGGGGTCGGGGTCTGGGACCCAGGTCTGGACACTGTCCTGTTCCCATGCCTCCCACACTGGGCGCCCTGCCAAGCTTAGACACTGAGTCCCTGGCTGGGGAGCAGGGACGAGGCCACACGCACACAGGCGGCTAACGAACGACTTGTCCGTGTCTTGCAGAGCCAGTGTGAGGCACCCAGGCGGGGCCCCTGGAGGAGGTGGGGTGACACCAGGGGCGGCCACACCCAGCCCAGGAGCAGCAACACCCTGGGGTGCAGGGCTTCCAGCTCATCCCGTCCTCGGGCCCGCCATGGCCCACACCACTCCTGTCAATCACACAGGGCGCCCTGCCCAGGCCAGCCCGGCACCAGTCAATGGGAGGCAAGGGACACTTGAGCCTGCAGGGTTAGGAGTGTCCAGGGTCACCCCGAGCAGGACGACAGGCAGGTGGGTGCCCTCGGGGGGAGCAGCACTTCTCAGGAGGGGCCCTGGACAGGCACGAGGACACCTGCTTACAATGCTGATTCTGGGGTCCTTGCATGCTTGTGGATTCAGACGTTCTGGGAAGGCCCAGGCGTCTGCATTTCTATCATACCCCCAGAGGACCCTGCAAGGGGTCACAGGCTGGGATCTGTGCTGGCGATGGGCAGCATCCTGGATGGCGCCAGAGCTGACCCGGGCCAGGTGAGGGGCCCCTTCACCCCAGCGTTGGTGCAGACGAGATGCCCTCTGGACCAGGGGGCAGTGGGGAGAAGCCGTGAGTAAGTGCACTCGGGGAAAGGAAGGATCAGGGACCTGCACGGAGGGCGCAGGACAGGCCGTCAGATCCCGGGAACACTGAAACCCCCACGTAGCCGACCAGAGATGGGTCAGAACAACACGGTACAGCCACAGGATGGAATATTACACAGTCATCAAAAAGCATGTGTTTACAAATTTAAGGCATGGAAAAACGCTCACGGCACAACACTCGGAGAACTGTCGTAAGAACTTGTACGAAATGGCGAGTTTGCTTTGTGGGACCCTAACTGCGCTTGAAAGCAGATCGGGATGCATTTCACCCAAATGTGAAAAGTGCTTATTTGGGGTGTGGAATTGTGGATGTGTCACCTCTACGATCAGAAGGGGAATGACAAGCACTCCCTGAGCAGCTGCTAGGGGCCAGCGCTCTTCTAGCTGGGGCAGCACAGGGGACCAAGAGGACAGACATGATTTCAGTACTTGGAGTACACATGCTGTGCCGCTCTCCCCTGGGCTCAGAGCAAGGGCTCAGGCAGGACTTCAAAATGAGTGAGTGACTGAGTCCATGGAGGAGAACGCACCAGGTTCCCACGGTGAGCTGTCTGGGAGGACAGTCTGACAGGCCGGTCACTTCCAGCTAAGAAGTGCTGCATCAAAGTCACCAAGCGCTAAGGGGTGGGGACAGCGCAGTCAGTCCTGGCGGCCAGGCTTGCCTCCCAGGGAGGCGCACGGGGTCAAACCACCAGCTTCAATGCCAGGGGCAGGTAAGGCCGAGAAGCAGAGGCTGAGACACAGGGTCCCAGGCCCGTTTGGCACTGCTGCTTTGGCCATCCTGTGGACAGGCTCAAGGGGCAAGGCAGGAGCTGGAGCCAGTGCACGGGGACGGTGGCCTGGCCCAGAGCCGTGACCGCGGGGGTGCTGGGAAGGGGACATGTTCCCAAGGCATAGCTGCCAGCCCAGTGCTGGCTCCGACAACGTGGGGACGAGGATGGGCGGGACGCACTGCAGAGGGTCCCGGGCTGCCTGGACACCCTGGATGGTAAGGAGGCAGCTGGATCCGGGGGTCTGGAGGCCCTGGAGGAGCACTCGGAGCCTCAGTTTCCTCATCTGTACAGGGTGACTGTCTTTTCTGTCCTCTGACGGGCCCACAGGGCCAAGGTCCAGGCAGACGGGCTGGCCCCAGCTTGCGCTCCACACAAAGTAGCCAGATCACTCCAGCACCCTCCCCCACCCTGGATCTCCTCCTTTCTGCTCTCCCTCCTCCTGGGGCACCAGCAGGAAAGGAACCTGCTGACGAGGGGTGGCCCAGGAAGAGCAGGAAGGGCCCGGGCCACCCTGGGGCCTGGCCTGGGGCTCAGCGGACAGGGTCCTGTCTGCCCTCTGGGGATGCAGCCCCTCCTCCCAGCTGGGTGCTTTTGTGTTTTGCTTGGGTGTTTGGTGAGTTCAGAAAAAGCAGAGCTGTGCTACCAGAGCCACCTGCCAGACCGGGCTGTTCTTGTGGGTCAGGGAGCTGGTGGCCAGAACAGCTGTGACATTGATGGCTGGACATGTGTCACAGGCATACTCAGATGGGGGCACTGTGCTGCACAGAGGGGAAACTGAGGCTCACAGAGAAAATGACTGCTCCCCTGGGTGGTGATCTGGGAGAGGCAGGGTAGGGACAGTGGCCTCAAGATGGAAATGCAGGGAGCAGGTACGGGTGTGGAGCCCAGCCTCCTTGGCCAAACCTGCTGTCAACACTCCCGCCCCTCTGAACCCCACAGGCACCACTGCCCACCCCGACTCCCACTCAGGGCTCTACATTCTGGGACTGGCCCCAAAGTGTCCCAAAAGACAAGGAGGGTGAAGGTGGGCCAGAGCACCACGGGTGAAGGCAGCAGGGGCTGGAGCAGGCCCCGGGGGGATGGGTGGGGGGGTACCCTGGGAGCACATCTTCTCTACCATTCCAACAGCTCAGTCTTGGATATGCGAGCAGCGGACACTGCACCCCTGTAACAGACTTATGGGCCCCCACACAGGGTGCCTGGCACCTTCATGGACATCACCCACCGAGCACACCCTTCCCCCAATGAACGAACAGAGGCCACGAGGTGACACACTACCCGAGGCCACCAGCTGCGGCTCCCAGTGCCATAAATCAGGATGTTCCTTTGCATCCCCAAGTCCCCACTTTGGGTTGGGAAATGGGAGCCCCTCGCCACCATAGCCAGGCTCACTGCCTTTCAGTCCTCACGCCGCCCTGAGTGGACGTTCCACCATGGCCAGTCCCATGGGCCACGGCACGGCTGCTGCTGTCCACGCCCACCAGCAGCACTGGTCTAGGTTGTGTAGGGCCTTAGTGATAAAACCATTCTCCACAGTTTCAAGAGCCTTATAGCTGACCACATACAGCTACTATGGCATGAGAAGAAGCAAAATGATGGGTGCCTTTTCAAAAGGGGAGCCGCAACACACCACAGGAGTGAGTCCTTGCTAGAGCAATAATCTGTGTGCTGTTTCTGATGGAGACTCAGAAAGCACTGATCTCTAAGGAGGGTCACTTCTCACTTCCACGTGTGATATATGGGCCCTGTCAGAGGGCCAAGGCATCCATCCATCCATCCATCCACCATCCATCATCCATCCATCCATCCATCTATCCATCTATCGTCCATTCATCCATCAACCCATCCATCCATCCATCCATCCACCCACCCACACACCATTCATCCATCCATCCATCCATCCATCCATCCATCCATCCATCCATCCATCCATCAACCCTTCCATTCATCCATCCATCCATCCATCCATGATCCACCCATCCACTCAACAAGCCTGCTCTTTGCCAAGCAATGGGGTGGGGACTGAAGGGGCAGAGGCCAGAGGGGCAGGGCCAGCCTGGAGAGGGTTATCACTCAGCTAGACACAGGCACCTGGGCTCAGGGCTGGCCCACGCTATGTCCTGCTGGACAAGGGTCAGAGCCAGGGGCATGTAAGAAAGTGTCCTCTCAGCCTGGGTGGGCATGGGAGGCACCTGTTTGGATCAACTTGCTTCAGAATAAATGCCTTCCCTTCTCTCCTTCAGCTGCGATTCCAGCAGCCTCCACACCCTGCCTCCTGTTCCCACCTTGACCACAGAGCTCTGTAGTTATTTCAGGCAAGGTGTCCTGGGCATCGCTCCCTCAAGGATTCCATTGTCTTTTCTACTGAGTAGAGAGAAGGTGAAGGGGACTCACTGTGTCCACATGGCAAGTGTTTTTCAGATGATATATTTGTTTCAGGAAACAGCTCTCATGGAGATATATGTTTTGTTAGCAGCCAGAATGTTGGTTTCTGATGAAACCCTTTGTTTTGCCAGCAGATCTTCCCACTCTAGAGCTGTTTCTCCCGGTTGTTTTGGCAAGGGCAGATGTTTTTAGTGAGGCTGTGAAGAGGGCCAACCGCTTTCATAATATTTTCACCTGTTGCTCTGAGTGGGAAAGTTGAGCCTGGCACGGCTCCTAAGGGACATTCTGATGCAGTGTTGTGTTAAGAGGGTGCCAACGTGAGTTATCCCGTTTCTAAGCTGCTAGGGCCTCCTCCAGCTCGGCAGACCCTGAGCACAGCTCTGCCCTGCTCACCCCACACTTCCAGAAGTCAGTGCTGCCCCACCATCCAAATCCTGGTCCAGAGGGACTTTCAGCAGGGTGGTACCTACAGGGAGAACGGCCGTCTCCTCCCACCACCATCGCAGAGCCAAATGCTGCCCCAAGGTTTGGAGGCCTCCCTGACGGGCACAGGAAAGGCCATGCCCGGCTGTGGAGTTGTCGCAGTGATGGATGAGCGGATGGTGTTGGCGGCTGTGGTGGAAGGGGGTGGGGTGGCAGTACATGAACTGGTAAGGAGGACAGTAGTGCCACCCATGTGGATCGTGGTGGAGGTGGTGCTGAAGCTGGCGGGATGATGGAGGAGGTGACAGTGCTGGTGGGGGAGTTCGGAGTGCAGGGGGTGGTCCTGACGGGGAATGATGGTGTGTGTGTGTGTGTGTGTGTGTGTGTGCACACTCGCGCGCTGATTGATGGTGGGTGGATGGTGGGTGGATGACACAGGGTGGTGGAGGTGGTGGTGCTGGTGTTGGAAGTGGCAGAGGTCATGGTTGCTGTGATGTGGTGGGGGTAACAGTACATCAGGATGCCCAGCATCTTTCTAGTCTGGATTCAGGGAAAGTCCAGGGGCCACCGGGTGCCAGTGCACGGTGGCCCACCCCCAGGAAATGCTCAATGCGGTGATGAGGCACATTTCTTTCTCTCAGTGGCCCACTGAGAATTACGGACCCAGGGTCCCGCCCTGGGAGTGGTGGAGACAGAACTGGCGTGTGCCTGCTGTCTGTGAAAGAATCAAGACGGGGCCAGGACTCCCCCCACCACGATGCGGACCAGGCACCAGGCAGATGCGCTCAGTGCACGCTGCCCACGCTCCAGGTCCGCCAGGCCAGGGCAGAGGCCGGGACAGGAGCGCGCCGCCCTCCAGTCGCCAAGGTGGCCCTGCTGCCGCTCACACCCCCACCCGGCCCGCCTCTCATGCGTGCCGCTGTCCGGCCTTGGCCGCCGAGGGAGGAAGCGCTGTCCTCATTCCACCTCTGGCCGCCGTGGTGCCAAGCTGCTGCTGGCGGCGGCAGGAGTCAGGGCGGCGGGCGGGCAGCGGCGGGGGCGCAGCGCCCTCCGTGGCTTGGGGTACTCACGTAGAGTCCGGAGTGCTCGGTGCCGAAGAACGGGAAGGGCACGGAGAGTGGCTGCAGCCCCGAGCCGCCGTCGTCTTGCTTGAGAGTGACGGCGTCGCCGCGCTCCGCGCCGAACGGGTAGAAGTCGCCCAGGGCCACCGCGCCTCGCACTCCGCGCGCCCCGAGTCCCAGGGCCGCGGCCAAGAGCAGAGCCCAGGCGGCGCCGGGCTGCATCGCCGGCGGTGGGCGGCGGGGATAGAGCGGGACGGAGCGGGCACAGAGCGGGGACAGATCTGGACAGAGCGGGGACAGAGCGGGGACGGAGCAGGGAGAGCGGGGACAAGCGGGGACTCAGCAGGGACAGAACGGGCCTTTGCGGTCCACGCGGGCTGAGATGAGGCCGCGGTCGGGAATGGCCAGCAGTGCCGGGCGGTGTGAGGGCAGCGCGGCCGCGCCCTCGGTGGCTCCGCGCCCCTTGCCCGCGCGCTCGGCGGGGCCGCGCTCTGGTGGCAGCTCCGCGGAGGAAGGCGCCGGGCGGGACCGTGATCGGGGCTGGCCCCGCCCCTGGGGCCGCGATTTAAATATCTAGCGGGGTGGCCACACGGGCCGGGGCGGGGCCAGGGCGGGGCCATGCAAATAAAGCGGCTCTTAAAGCGCCAGGCGCGCTGGAGCACGCGGGTACCCTGCGTCCGTTCCCCTGGCGCTCAGGGCGCATTTCGGCCCCGCGCGTCTTGGAAGCCCAGCCTGCGGCCCCCGCGCCCCCGGAGCTCCCCTGGCCAGGGCACTGGCTAGATGAGGGCTTCGCGGGCGCGCCTCCTGCGGTGGGGGCCGTCCTCCTCCTCCGTGAGTCCCCTGCCACCAGTGGTACCCACCGAACAGTTCTGGGGCAGGCCTTAAGGCAGTCGGTGCCTCTTTAGGTTGCTGCCTGGCCAGAGGACCCGGTCACCCCCTGCCAGAGTGTCACCAGTGGGGGGTCACCCTGGTTGAGCAGTGCCTGGATGAGCCCTTCTGGAAGTGGCCAAAGGCTTCCCCACGCTGCCCACCCCAGCTGCCCACACCCCTCCCACCTCCCCCACCCCCTGCGCCCTGAGCCTGGGGACACTGGATTTCTGCGCAGGGGCTAGGCTTCCCATCTGGTTTAATATGGGGATGACCCCTGGCCTGGGGGACCTCAGGGTATTAAACAAAGGATTTCTGCCCTGGAGGTTTGCTGACGGGTTCAGGGGCGTCAGGGACCTCACAGCAAGAGAATCTTGGCAGACTCCAAGTAAAGCAGCCTAAAGAGCCGTCAGTGGGAGAAGACTGGTCCACAGGAGCCTGGGCAGTGGGTTGATGCCACTGGGCCCCCAAGTGGGAGTGAGACAGCTGGAGCCTACAGTTCAGATTCTCTGTCCCCAGCCTGGGGCCATCCAGCCCTTCTCCTGACGCTGACCTCAGACGTCACTCTGAGCATTTGTCCCTCTTCAGGGGCTTGCATCTGTCCACTCCTCGTCCTCAGGCCCAGGGTAGGGCCCTACTCTTAGGGCCTCCGTCCCTCCCCCATCCACCCTGCTCCCTGGTGTTGGGTGACAGTGACTGCAAGCCAAGCCTGGGACCCCTGAAGACAAAGATGAGCAGAAAGAGCAGGACAGTCACGGCAGCCACCACTGAGGCCCTCAGGGGTTTCATATTTGGCTTTGTGTTTTTCTGTATTCTTAAAAACGTCTTCAATGAGCATGCATTGTTTTGCAGTCAGAGCAAGGAACATTAAATGGTTTTTAAGAACTAGTGGAAGGGTCTCTGTGTGGTGTCTACCGGTTTATGCAGATCCCTTTAGGCTGGAATCAGGGTCGGACAAGAATTTAAAGAGGATGACCCTGTCCTAGCACCACCCTGAGAGTGAGCACCCCTTAAATTTCACCCTAGCCCCACGCTGCTCAGCTGTGGGACGGCCAGGCCTACGCCAGGCTCCTGGCATGGAGACCCCCAGGACAGCAGCACGACAGTAGTTCCAAGAAATGAAGGATGAGAAAGGTCAAGACCTCTCACCTTTGGAGGGAAAAATAGATGACGTCTAATTTCAGGGGCTGTGCTGAGAGAACAGAACCCCAACTTCACACGGCTCTCGGGAACCTGGGAAGGAAAGGCGCATCCCCACTTGTCCTCATCCACTCACTCACACCCACTCACACACATGCGTGCATGCACACTCACACGAGTACCTCACACATTCCATCTCTCTCACACACATACTTTCCCACGTGCTCACATGTGGAGACAACACTCACATGTCCACGCTCACTCATTCATACCCTCACATATACAGGCCACAAACATCCATACACACTTACTGACACACACCTGTCATTGTCTCACATGCTCACAATTCACACACACACGCACACACACACACACACACACACGCAGTGCCAATTGGGGTGGGGGTCATCAGGGTCCGACCTCTGACCTCTCCTAGATCAGTCCACCACCTGCCCGGCCTGCCTCCTCCCACTATACTTTCTTCCTCTGAGAAGGCTGCCCAGACCTCGCTTGTTTCTGGCTCCACCGGGGGCGCACAGCCGCCGCACAGCCCAGCATAGCCCCAGGCACGTGGTGCCCAGTAGGTGAACCCAGTGAAGGCCTGTTTCTCCAGGCATGGCGGGAGGGGTTGGCCTACATAGGGGGGCTCGGCCCCACTACTCATGGGAACCCCCTGGGAGGCTTTGTGTGGTGCTCAGGCCCAGGCCCCACCTGAGAGCCCGAGCTCGTGGCCTGGGTGGGGGTCAGCCGCACGCAAACACTGGGGTCGTGGCCCCCAGCGAGGCCGTGCTCGCACCTTATGGCTTTCACCTTAGGCTACCCGCTGCCCAGCCTGGGAGACCGGGGGTTAACATGCGGCCTGACGACCACTGGGCATTACCTTACACACACACACACACACACACACACGCACACACACACACACACACTCTCCACAGGCAAAAAAGAGAAAAAAGGGTTTTTTTCAGGTGCTAAAAATATTATCAGGAAATAGTTTTCAGCAACGTGCTGTTTTAGGTTCCCCTCCGGACTCAAGGGCGCCTTTGTCTCTGCCACAGAAAGTCCACATTTATCAAAACCAAAATGGTTTATCAAAGCAGGCTCATGTTCTGTGGCAGGAAACCTGAGCCTCCCCACCGGCCTGTGACATTTTAATTTAGGGCCTGAGTGTGTGTGCAGTTTAGATGGGGAACCCGGAGCTGACCTCTGGACACTCCAGGACTTGGGGCTCCGTGCAGGGCAAGGTGGCCAGTGTCCTCAGCTGGCCCAGTGGGCTGGTCCCTGCAGGGCTGGGGGCGGGGGCTCCAGGTGGGACTGCTAGTGGCAGGGGCTGACTGGCTGCACCCCCCAACTTTCTCTCCTTTCCTCCAAGAGGCAGCCAACAGGGCACAGATCTCCCCAGAGCAGCTTGTCCTTCCATGGAGGTGAAAGCAGAAGGCCCTGCCCAAGGTAACCTCACACCTGCTCAGGGAGTGAGGTAGGGAGGTCACAGAGCCCAGAGGGGCAGGTGGGATCTCCTGCAGAGGCCTGCCCCACCTGTAAGGCCCCCCACGGAGGCCGAGGTGGGAGGGCCTGGCTGAGGGTGCACAGCTGTCAGCAGCCCTCCTACCTCCCCTCTCAGCCCCTCCCACGTGCAGCGAGGGAGTATGGCCCCCACAGAGCCCCACACACCCGGACAGCCACGACGGGACTCCTGCTGTTGATCTTACGGAAATGATCCTGAGATATTTGTTGCTGTTTTATTTGAAGAAAGTAGAGAGGAACCGGAAGCATCTTGAGCTAGAGGTTCTGCAGGGAGGGGTGTGAAAGGTTACAGGTGGGCTCAGGTGCTCCCCCTGCCCTGAGGGGATGACAGTCAGTGTCGCCCATCCCCCTTCAGCCCTGAGGCCAAAGACCCACTTTCTGAGTGTTCCATGACTGCTGGGATGGCCGCAGTGGAAGGTACTTAGCAGACCCGGGGCCCATCGCTGTTTAGCAGCCAACAAAATCATGCTTCCATGGCGTTTCTAATGACGTGGGAAAACACTAGTGACATATGTCAGGTAGAAGTTTTAGAAAAGAGTATTCAAAGCAGCATATGCATCGACTTCAGCCTTCTGTGCTTGTCCAGGAGAAGAAGCCTCAGAGCTCACCTCAGTGTCTGCAGCTGATGGGCCACGGCTGGTGGTGACTTTCTTCTTTATGTGAAGAATATCGATGTTTTAGAAGCCCACATACCCACAGCCCTGGTCCCGCCGCCCATCTCCTGCCCAGCTGCAGCCAATGTGGGGCCTTTGCCTCCCTGGCAAGCAGGGTGCTTTGGAGGCTGGGCCTGTCTCCTCAAGTGCTCTGTTACTGTCATGCAAGGTGTCATGCGGGGTCTCAGCTCCCGCTCCCCCACATAAGAACGCTGGACATGGTGAGGCCAAAAAGGAGCACCCACGGAGTCATAGACAGGGGAGTCACACCACTATATTCTTGCTGGCGGCTGGGTTGGAGACACATTAAGCAGGAGCCACACGATCCGCAACCTGCCGTCCACTTCTCTGCCAACCCACCTCACTTGCTACCTGCAATCCGCTGTGCTAACTGCAATCCGCAATCCACGCTTGCCAGCCACCATCTGCTTGCTAGGCCCCCTTTTGCTGCTATCGTAACATGGCAGTTATATTCGTGGCCAATGGCTCACTGGTTACAGCTGACGGCCAACTAGCCACAGCTGATGGCCATCCAATCACAGTCGATGGCCATTTACTACCTGAGCCAGCACCTTTCCACGTGAGGCCGAGAGCCTGGAAACTGCACTCCTGGCTCTGTCCCCACAGCTCTGACCCTCCCCTGCCTGGTCTGTCTGGGGCACCACCTTCCTTCTGCCTGTGTGCTCCCGGCTTGGCCCTTTCCCTTGGCTCTCCCACTCTCTCGCTCTCTTGGGGACGAGCCCCCACCGGCTGTGGGCCGAGCCACAGCAGCTGTAGGGTGACAGAGCTGCCACTGTTTGCTGACACTTCCGATAGGTTTGGTGTCAACTTGGGCGATATCTATGTAAGACTCACCACGACCCTCTGGCGTGGGGTCACCCCACCTTACAGAGGAGGAAACTGAGGCCTAGAGAGCCTGTCCAGGATTGCACAGCTGCAAAGGGGTAGAGCTAGGACTCCCTTCCCGTCCAAGGCTGGCAACTTCCAAACGGATGCCAGGATCTGCTGGGTCTCTTACAGGCTGGGAGCCTCCATGTGGGACAGCAGGAGAAGCAGCAGCATGGTCCTTCCCTGGAGTTCCAGGGACCAGGGCTGGGTGGGAGCAAGCTACCTTCCTGGTCCTCAGCCCTGGGACTCTGGGGAGGCCATGGGCAGCAGTACAGTCCTGCCCTTCACAGCGGGACTAGCCCCTACCCAGTCCTCTTCCTCCTCCTCACCCCCAGGAGGATAGGCAGATGGCACTGCTCCAGCATCTGGGCACTGGGCCTTACCTTGCTCGGGCCACTTGGCCCAGCTCCGTCCTCCAGGCAGGACCCTGAGCCCGCAGCCTCACTGGGCAGACAAGGGGGTGAGACCAGCGTGGGGGACTCGGGCCCTGCCTCACCTGTAAATCGGTGCCCCCAAGGGCTGTTGCGAGAATAGAGGGAAGCGAGTCTCAATTCCTCAGTAATTGTAGAATCTAACACAACAGGTCTTAACACCATTGGAAATGCTGAAGAAAAAACCCATTTATTCCCATGAGAAAAGCCCTTTTCCTAACAATCCACTGGAGGTGGAACAAGTACGAATAGTGTCATCTCCATGGACTGAACTCTTCGCTGGAATGTCACAATCTTCGAGGCGTCAGGTACTTTGATGTCTCCCCTGAGACCAGGAGCAGCCTGCACTTCCCAGGGAGCGTGTTTGTCAAATTCTGGGCGGCTTTAATTTTAAATCTGAGAAATCATCCTGACCCCTTTCATGTCTGAAGTGGAGTCCTCTTCCATCCATGCTCCTTGCTGGGAGCTTCAGTCCCAAAGTTGTGACATGGGGACGCCAGTGGACACCGCAGGGATGCAGAGAAGAAAGCGCTGTCACAGACTCCAACCTCTGGCTTCTGGTTCCTTCTTCCCGCCCCCATCCCTGAGGGACCCAGTGTTCACAGGCTGGGAAAGTGGGAGGTTCTGCATCTTTAATTTACACTCCCGTGAGTCACAGGGGACTGACTGAGCCACTTGCAGCCACCTGCCACTGTGACGGACCTTAGTGCCCGGATATGGAAGGTTCCACAGTGTCCGGAGGTGAGGAGGTGGTAGCTGGGCCTTGCAGGACGTTAGGGTTTCTGGCACCAGTTGGTGGGAATGTTTTTTACATGTCTCCCGTGTTTACAGAGCTGAGGGCACAGAACGCAGCCCGTGGCTGTGGAAGCCCACCTGACGGGGCCTGGCCACTGGGGTCTGGCCAATCAGCAGTGTGTCCAGGGCAGAAACCGAGGGCCAGGCCTGTGCCAGTGTGAGGAGGCTGTCTGTGGCTGGGGAGGGCTGTGGGAGAGGAGTGTCCGGAGCGCGGTCCAGCGCCAGCAGAGGCCCAGGTCCTGAGGGCCAGGGGAGCTCAGTGGTCAGTGGAATCAGAGGGTGCCTGCTGACGTGGGACTCCGGGGGATGAGTGGTGGGCTCGGGGCTGCCTGTGCCCTGCGGCCCCCTCACCCCCTGAGCCCCATGAGGCATCGGTTTTCCTGTTAACAGCTTTGCTGCCCCTGGGGGTCAGGCCATGTGGGTTAGGCCACGGGGCTCAGGCCACGGGACTCAGGCCGCGGGGCGTCGGCGGCAGCAGGGCTCACTTCCTGGCCCAGAAGGCCTGGCCGAGGTGGACATGTTGCCGCTGCTGCACTTCCTGGTCCAGCTGCTGCTTCAGGCTGGCCCTCCACCTGGGGACAGGTCAGGAGCACAGGTGGGGTGGGCTGGTCCCTGGCCAGTGCCCCAGAGCTCTGTGACAGGGAGGGCTGGGAGGCCACAGTCCATGGCTCCCCCGGAGAGATGGTGGGCGTGGGACTGAAACATTGGGCAGACAGACAGGGATGCAGCATCTCCCCCTCACCGGGACACCCACCCATTGGGGGTGCTAGGGAACCAGGCAACCGCACACGGCAGTGGATGAACCCCTTTCCACTCAGGCCATGAACACACTCAGAGCGATAAGGAGACAAGGGCTCCTGGGCTGATACATTTAGCAAATGTGGCTTGGTGGGCCAGGGACACTCACGTGGTGGTGGCACTGGGCAGTCACTTTACCTCTCTGGGCCTCAGTTTCCTTACCTGTAGAATGGGGTCGCTCATAGCTTGGAGCCTGCGTGTTAGCGGGGCAGATGTGTCTGTGCGTGTGTGGGGTGGTGCAGCTACACTCCCAAGGCTCAGTCACACTTTGTTACCACCTCATCCCCACACATGCCACTGCTGTCCCCTGACTCTGAAGGACAGGTGCAGGGGCCACCTCTGCTACAACTGCCGCCTGCCAAGCACTGTGTGGACACTTCACACGAAGCCACCTCTGACCCTCCTGACAGGCAGAGGAGGTGGTGACCTGCCCCGAGAATCCTCTCAGGCTCCCAGTGACGTGGAGGCCCTGGAGGTGGGCCGGAGCCCTCTGGGCAGCAGAGCTGACACCCCGCTGCTGGAGGGCCTCTGGCTGGAGGGTCCACTCTCGGGACTCCAGGCCTGCAGTCTGGCCCCATGCAGTGGTCGGCCTCTAAGGCCCGGTCCTGCTAGTGCTGGTCAGTCACTCCCCAAGCCGCTGGGTGTGGGCCTGCCCCAGCTCTGCTGTTTGGACCTGGGGTGACAACTTGGGCATTTTACTGCTGCCTTGGGCTGATACTTTGTCCAGGCCTTCGTCGGCCTGCTGCCCTCTGCTGGGACTGGAAGCAGGCTAGAGCCCCACCCACGGGCCTGCAGGGTGGGTCTTACATCTGCTTTAAGGGCACCTGGTTTCTGACAGGCTGGACGGGGGCTCCCACAGGCCTCACAGGCTGAATTTTGCTGCCTCCCCCACCTGTAAATTCCTTGTCTGGGGAAGGGGGGGTCTGTCCAGTGGTGGAAGGGGCAACCCCCCAACATGCACATGGGAGCAGCCCCTGACCTGTGCTTCCCACACCCCTCCCCACTCTGGCCACGCGCTGGCCACGAGGTCCCTGGTCTGTTCCAGCACTTCCACGGGGCCCATGAAGCCCCGAGTCCTGGCTCCAGTTCTGCCTGGCACCGTGTCTGAGGGGTGCAGCCTGCCCTTGCTGGCTGTGCCTGCATATCCGTGTGTGTGCACCCTGGACAGACGCATGCTGGGCACCCCTCTGGGACCCACGGCCCCTGGACCCACCCCCGAGGCTGGGGTATACCAAGCTCCACTGGCCGGCTGACCTGCAGCTGCTGGCTCTGCCTCAGGGCTGGTCCACCCGGGGTGCAGGCTCCTTGGGGACTGTCCGTGTCCTGTGCCCTCCCCTCCACAGTGGCTCCTACTCCACCTGTAAGAGCAGAACCTGCGGTGGCCTCCTGACAGGGGTGGGTCAGGCCAGCTTCTCTCTGGGGAGCACATGGGTGTCGCTGCAAAGGGCTCTAGGTCCCCGGAGAGCTGGGCCAGGACACCCAGCCCCACCCAGGGCCTCTGGCATGTGCAGCCAGGCTGAGAGCTGAAGGCGCGTGGGGTCAAGTGATGGTCCTGCTTCAGACCATCAGAGGCCTGTCGACGTCCTCAGCCGGGGAACGCGACATCTCTTCAGTGGCATTCTGGGCCCTCCCGGAGCCCCTGTCAGCACCCCCGAGCCTTAAGAAGCTTGGCACCCCTGCATTGCACGCACCCCCGAAGCTGCTGGCAGGACCTGCTGAGCACAGGCTCTACCCTCCCTGACCTGTCCTAACAAGCCTGTCAGCGTCACTGTTCCCACTGTCTGTCCTCCTTAGAGCTGCAAGTTCCCCGAGCAGAGCCCTCTTCTTGGTCCCCCCACCCCCCAAACACGCTGGGCACATGCAGGAGGAACGAGCTGGGGCTTAAACGTCCAGTGACCAAGAGACACACATTTCTGCTGGGAAGGTGGGTGGGGCTCCTTTTGCCCCCTGTGGAGGGGGAACAGACACCCCAGGCGTGACTTGTGGTTCTCTCTGTGGACAGTCTCCTCCCTGAGGCCCATGCGGTCCCGGGACTGCCAGCAGCTGGGGCAGGATCAGAGGCCAGACCTGCTGTCCAAACCAGGCCTGTCTACTACCCGGCTTGCCCGGCCCTGCGGGTCCTGCCCCGGCCCGGCTGCAGCCCAGGTCGGGCCTCCCTTCAAAGCCTCCAGACGTGCCCTCTCGCCCTCGGGGAGGAGCAGGCCTGGTCTCTCAGGGGCCCTGAGACAGAATGGAGCAGTCTCAAGGGTGAAGTTACGGGGTTAGTGGTCAGAAACCTACAAAAAGGATTCCTTTCTTCTTCAGGACTGAGGAAAACAGAGCCCCCTCCACTAAAAAAGGAAGTCCTGTGTCTTTAAAATTCCAGGGACAGTCCTGGAAGTGCATGTGAAAAAGAGAAAAGTGAAGTCCAAGATCAACAAACGGCCACGTCCGGGTTTCCCCTCCTGAGACACCAATAAAGGGTTTATGGGTTTTCGGCCCCTCACAGCTGACCTCCTGGAACTCATTAGCTGTTCCTTCCCTCCCCCACCAGCTCCAGGCACCCACACTGGCCCTGCTGCTCCAGGCAGTGCCATCGTGGCGAGGCTCGCCCCCCCAACCCCCCCAGGAACCCCCAGTAGCAACCCCAGGAGGCCTCAGCTTCCTCAGTGCTGGGACAGCCCTGGAGGAGTGGCAGGGTCCTGGTGACCTTACCCGGCTGCCTGACCCTCCTTCCTGCCAGGGCAGGTGACCCTGCCTGGATGACTTGGCCAGGGCTTTCAGTGATTGTCCTGACCCACTAGCCTCCGTGCCTGCATGCAGACCCCAATCCTGTTCCCAGGGTCCCTGCCCCCCACTAACCTGGCCACTGCCCTCTGGAAAACACTGCTGTCCCTGAATACACCTCAGCTGGACAGTGTGAGCCTGGTGGCCAAGGCCTGCCTGGGACATGTGATGGGACAGGTACTCTCCTGGAGGCTCCGGGCCCAGCAGTCCCCTTGCCCAGGGGTCTCACTGCTTCTTCGGGGCGTGTGATGAGTCTGCTCTGCAGCTGCCTCTCCTTGTCAGGAGGGGCTGCCGCACGTAGCGGTCACCCCTCCACCCCACTCCAGGGAGCCTGGCTGCCCTGTGTTCTGCCTCTGCTCCTGACACACTGAAAACCCTCCTTCCTACCTTGTAGTGGCCTGCGGCCTCTACCTTTTCTCACTGGTGTCCACATGCCCTGCTGGCATCTTTCCCCTTCGAAGTCTGGGAGCCCTGGCACCTGTCACCTTGTCAGTCATTCCAGTGAGGCCAAGCTGGGCTCTGTGGTCCCCCTGGTCCTTCTGCCCTGGGGCCACACTGCTCAAACAAGCCCCACCCCAGCACGAAGCCAGTCTTTGCAGGTATTGGTGATGCAGTGACAAACGCAGGGATCCACTGGACCTGAGGAGGTCCCTGCAAAATCTGCTGGTCTGTGCCCTCTAACACGGCCTCCCTCACTCCTTCTGAGAAGCCCTGGCCAGACACCGCTGCCTGAAACAGCCATGAGTGACAGATGCCTGCTTCCCTTTGCACAGGTGAGCCCAGGCTGGCATGCCCCTCCCACACTCCTGCTCAAGGCCAGTCTGCAATGGGAGGGAGCACACCTGTATCCAGACGGCTGTGCTGGGCAGGCAGGTTCCGGTCCCTGAGCCCCTCCTGTCTGTGCCCGCCTCCCCCCACTTCTCTAAGGACCACCCATCTGAGCCGAGTACCTGCTCTGGGTGCGTGCCTTGCCGCGAGCTCCCCCTGCAGACGGGCCCCTTCAGGGCGCAGGGCGGCCATGCGTCCGCGCCAGATGCGCCTCTCAGCGCGCTGTGCCCCCGCCTCCTGCTCTCCGGGCTGCCGAGGGCGGAGCACCTGGGCGGGGAGAGGTCGCGCGTGGGCGCCCGGCTCTGCTGATGTTTTATCCCTGAGTGGCGCGTCCACAGTTGACCCTCTGTCTACAGGAGCTTACTGTGGAGTAAGGAAGCCCCGCGTGCCCCCTCCGACCTCAGTTTCCCCGTCTGTCAGCTGGGGACTGGATGGTGTCTGAACACCTGGACCTTCATTTAGGCCCAGGGACTGACTCCGGTAGGGAATGCAGGCCCTGCCCTCTGGGGGCCCTCACCTGCTGCAGGGGCTCCAAGGCAGCCTCGGCCTCCTGGCACCTGTACCCGCGGCGGGCGAGCTGCTCCTCCAGCAGTCTTCTCCTCAGGGCCAGGCCCTGGCGGTGCCTCCTGCTGTCCCCCAGGGCCTGCTGCAGCGCGTCCACGTGCTCCTGCGGGCGGCAGACAAAGGCCCTCCTGGAAACTCGGGCGGGTTCCAGGGAGGCCATGGAAGGGCCGCTGCCCAGACTCCACCGCAGATCGCTGAGGTGTGAGGAGACAAGGTGAAGTGCAACGTGCACAGATCAGGCGATGTATGATGTACCCATGGGGGGTCCTGGAAAGCAGGCCTTCTCAGCACAGGCTCCGTGTGTCCGGTTTCTGCTGCGGACAGAGTGGCCTCAGACACATCTGGTGTCCTCCCTGCCTCCAGCCTTGGAATGAAGACCACAGAGTCCTCCCAAGCCCACGGAGCCTGTGCAGCGACCCCCCCATTCACCACAAGCTCCCCTGCCACAGGGCCCTGCCCTCCGTGCCTACTGCCATTGCTCTGGGCCTTCTTTCCCTGCTGTGCAGCGGCCTCCCTGCCATCCCTCTGCCCCCAGCCAGCCATCTGCCTGTGTTGCCGGCATGCACTGGGGCCTGGAGATCTCCCGTGAGTTCTACGACACGACCCGCCATAGGAAACTTGTGGTCTGGCTGGTGACACATCACGGCTTCGTAAGGCCGCGCGAGGCTCCAGCTTTTGAATCTTCCTGCGTGTTCTGTGGGAGAAGTGGCTAGCGCCTTCTGGTGCTGAGGACTCTGAAAAGGGTGTCGACACCCTGCTGTGGGTGTCGGAGCAGGAGGCGGAGGGGAGGGCCCTGGTGGTGTCCACACAGGAGCCTGTGGGGGCTGGGAGTGGGAGGACTCAGCCATAGCCTGGGGGGCCATGTGGGGTGAGGGTTCAGAATTCGGTCTTGGGAAGTGCCCAGGTCATTGGACTGGTGGACAGTGTTGCAGAACCAGGTGGCTCTGGAGGCCACAGGAGGGCAGGGGAACCCTGGTGAGAGGGGAGAAGGGGCAGACAGGTCCTGGCAAGGTGGGTGTCAGAGCAGAGAGAAGAGTTGATGGCAATGCAGGGAGCTGGCAGAAATCGGAGGGAGACATCAGTCCCTTTGTGGGGTGCCCCAAGGGGTCAGGTAGACACAGACCCAAAGTATCCTTTGGATGGGACCAAACATTGCTGGTGACATTTGTGAGTATGTGTGTGTGTGTGTGTGGGGGGGGGCGCTGAGGGAAGCCTGGCTGGGGGAGGGAAGACAGGGCCACTCAGGAGAAGTGTGAAATGTGGGGGTAAGAGAGAGACTGGGCACAGGTCCAGAGAGGGAAAGCCTGAAGGTGCAGGGACCCCCACTGACCCAGGCAGGCTCCAGCCCTCAGGTTACAGGGTCCCTGTCCCAGCAAATACATGTCCATCACAATGACCACAGTGGTCATGTCCTGGGCACTATCTGTCCAGAGCCATCACGTCCGTCCTCTCACTGGATTCTCACTACTAAATGTTGGCCACTTACAGGAGGGCTGCTTGGAGGAGGGAGAGGACTGGGCATCCCGCAGTCCTGCTGGGTGCCGGGGGGTGGGCGGGGGTGACCCTGTACTTACATTGTGTGTGTCTAACACTTGAGTACTTTAAAAAAGGAAAGGGAGGAGGGCAATGCTTGTAGCTAAAATTGTGATGTTTCACTCTTCCTTGCAATTTGGAAAGTTACAATTTTCTGTTTGTACACATTTTCCAGTGGAAAAGCAGAGGTTTCCTTCAAATATGGCTTAACTATCTCTTGGGATTTTAAAGAGGCCCAAACCACTTATGTGAAGCATCACACTCTTGTAATGGCTCCACTTTTAAGAAATCCACAGGAGCCGTGGCAATTGCACGGTGCCCCTTTATGACTATCACTCTGTGCCCGCTAAGTGACTCTCACCTCCCGTGTCGCTTTGGTTCCAAGTCCTGATCCTGTACAAGATGCGGCTAGCTGAGCAAGCCTCACAAACACTTTGTGGGTCCAGGTGGTTGCTGGGAAGTGTGACTCCAACCCTCTGCCCAGCCGTGAGCGTCAGCTCTGGGGCTCTACCCTGGGAGGCCGGCTGGCAAGAGCCTGGGCTTGGGGCAGGGGCGCAGGACTGTGTGTGCCCTTGGACCAGGCCCCCAGCCTCAGTTTCCCCATCTGTGATGGCTGTGATGCAGTCTCATAGGGTTCTTGTCAGGACCCAGAGAAGGATGGCAAGAGGGCTGTAAGGTGCCCCACCCATCTGGGGGCTACTGTAAAACGAGGGTCTTGCAGAACGGAGGGTGGAAAATATCTTGTGCACTAACACAGTGGATGGGGTCTCATTGAACATCCTGCCTGTTGCACTGTGAAGAGCGGAGCATGCCACACACCCCCGGCCCCCAAGCCATCCTGTGAGCCCTTGGCGTTCAGCCTAATATCTTTTCATCCCCTGGGTGACAATGGATCAACTCATTTGGCAGGTGACCAGCATCTTCTGACCCCCCCCTCCCACTGTGGGCAGGCGGTGGGGGACAGTGCACGGGCCTCCAGGTCCTGCCCTCCAGAACCAGCATCGGAACTGCTCAGATAAGGGGGTCAGCACCCCGCACTTAACAGTGGGACTCAGTGGTCCAGATAGGAGCCCAGGGTCTGGTGTCAGTTAGTGGTGGCTGAACACCTCTGGACTCTACGCTTTCCCACTGGCCTCTTTGTCCAGCCTGTGCCAATCCCTCCTGCTTCAACCACACGAGCATTATAATCAGTTTTACTAGGCTTTTGCACAATTTCTTTGGAAAATCTCAAACATCTATTCTTCCCTGTAAACTTTGCAATCAGCTTGTCCAGTTTCCCTCCAAACATACCACAAACAAATAGATAAAACCAAACCAAGAAAGCAAACCAGCAACCAGCAACCAACAAACCGGGAATATAAACATAGATCCATCCAGAAGCCGATCAAAAGACCCTCACTGCCCAACCCACACCCTCTCGCCAGTAAGACTAGAAATAGTGACAAAAAGAGGCACAAACGTAATTATTCATTAAAAAAAAGCCCCCTTCAATTAAAGAAGTAAAAACTGAAACTTCCAGAAAATGGGTAAAAAGGAGAAGAATTCAGATCAAAACCCCATGGGACACAGCAAACCACTATTAGTGAAAACGTGGCAACATTGAATGCTCTTACTATTAGAAGAGAAACCCCAAACCTAAATACACCACGTACTCAACTTAAGAAATCAGAAACATTACAACAAAAAGAGGATATTGATAAAGATAAAAGCTGAAATGAATAAACTAGACAAAAATAGGAGAAGAGATAAAAGTTGATTCTTTGAAAAGACCAATATGGCAGAGGAACCACTGGCAAGGTGTGTGGGGAGAAACAGAAACAAACCTCCAGGATCAGGAAAGAAACAGACCTAACTGCAGATATAAGCACAGACGTAAATACCACGACGTCAAATACATGTGCACTTAAAAGCAGAAGGTGGGTGACTCCCAAATGACAGACACTGACCCCAGAAGGGATGGAAAACTGAAACAGGCCCGCGACAGAAAAGAGATGGGGAGGAAGTTGAAGTGCATTTAAGATGACAGGAGGGGCACTGTGTGCAGGCAAGTTCAACATGATCTTTCTGAAAGTTTAACTCAGGATATTTAGACTATTCCACATGACAGAAAACGATGGAAAGCTCACCAATTTATTTTATGAAGATAAAATAATCTGAACACACAAAAAGCTGATAAATACGGCACAATGAAGAAACACAGACGCAGACATCAGTCACCTCCAGCGACAGTGTGGGCCCCACTGACTGGCACAGCCTCAGCTGCCCGGCTCCGAAGCTCCAGCTGTGCTTCTAGAACCTGGAAGAAGCTCAACCCGGGCCTGGAGGAGCATTCTCAGGAGAAGAGGAGGGCGTGTGCGGTAGGGCTGGCGCTGGGGACCTGGGGAGCTGGTGAGGTTGGATGTAAGTTTGGGTGCCACGCGGACACTGAGTCCCTGAACCAGTGAGGCTGTGACCTGGCTCTAATCTGAAGGTAACATGGGGCAGCCTCTCCCAGGGGCACGTGTGGGTGACACTAGGCCGCCTGCATGTCCCCGGCTCCATATCCCAACGCCCTGGGCTCACTCTGCATTGTTGATCTATTGAATTCCCAGGGTAGCCCGGGAAACGGGAGGGATTTGCTCTCAAACAAGAATCTTACTGTTTGCATAGCACAGCCTACCATTTAATTAGAAAAATATGTTTTTAATTAACTTTCTCTTGACAAACATGTTGGCTTATGTGAAACGGGGGAAAAATCCATTCTGTGAAAGTGAAAGAGGTTGTGTAAAACACAGACCTTGCTCTTGCAGAGGGGGCGGCTCCACAGCCTGACATGACCAGGGGGACAGCTGTGGGCACAGGGGGTGTGGCCACGTGTCCCAGGCCCCTGGCTGCTGCAAACACTTCTGCCTGGGTTTGCTGTTTGTCAAAAGTGCCTGGGGCTTCCGGTGACTTAGGCGTGTCTCATCCCACTCCCAGGTGCCCACGGTGATGGCCAACAGGTTACAAACATTGGGAAAACTTTCCTCGGAGCTGGAGGCCAAGACTTAGAGGGTTCCCTCAAGATGGAGGGTAGACAGAACCAAGTGGCCTAAGAAGAGGAGAAATGGTAACGGCCAGAATTCTACGAAAAATTTGGCAGAATACTAATAGATTTTAGTACACACACTTTACTGGAAAATTCAGTCAATTCTTGATCAAGCAGAAAAAAGAACATGGGTAAAGAGGATCGGAAAACCGAGCAGAGGCTGCAGCATCCGCGCATGTAGACCACAAGCAGAAGCCCTCAGTCCCCCAGGGACCCGGCTCAGAGGGCCAGGGCTGGAGGGGCTGCGGGACGTGGAGGGGAGGCCTCCGGGCTGAGGGTCATGGTGGGTGAGTGACAAGAAGGCCCCTGGCCCCCTGGCAGGCAAATAGCCAGAGGCGGAGGCTGGACACCACCGCAGCTGAGCCCCCAGGACGGGCCCTCGCCCACCCCATTCCTGGGACAGAACAGCTCTAGTGAGGACTCGGGGATACTCCTGTGCTGGCTCCACGTGTGGAGGTCCACGGCTCCCACAGTCCCCACAGCCCCCCATGGCCCCACAGCCCCCACGGCCCCCACAGCCCCCTGGCCCCCCATGGCCCCACAGCCCCCCATGGCCCCACAGCCCCCATGGCCCCCACAGCCCCCCACGGACCCCCAGCCCTCACGGCCCCCATAGCCCCCCACGGCCCCCCAGCCCCCACGGCCCCACAGCCCCCATAGCTCCCCTGGGAACCTTTCTATCTGCCTTTCATTTGGGCCTGAAATATCTGGGCAGGGACACAGGAAGTCGCCGGTGAGTTCTTCTGCACTCCCAATATTGAGCAAGACAGGACTCCTTCTTTAAAGATGCACAGAGGGAAAAATCACTATGTAAGTACCATGTTTCCCTGAAAATAAAACCTAGCTGGACAATCAGCTTTAATGCGTCTTTTGGAGCAAAAATTAATATAATACCTGGTATTATATTATATTATATTAAAGACTGGGTCTTATATTATAGTAAAATAAGTCTGGGTCTTACATTAATTTTTGCTCCAAAAGACGCATTAGAGGGCCAGCCTGGTGGCTCAGGTGGTTAGCGCTCGCTCCATGCTCCTAACTCCGAAGGATGCCGGTTCAATTCCCACATGGGCCAGTGGGCTCTCAACCACAAGGTTGCCCGTTCAACTCCTCGAGTCCCGCAAGGGATGGTGGGCAGAGCCCCCAGCAACTAAGATTGAACACAGCACCTTGAGCTGAGCTGCCGCTGAGCTCCCAGATGGCTCAGTTGGTTGGAGCGCGGGCTCTCAACCACAAGGTTGCCCGTTCAACTCCTCGAGTCCCGCAAGGGATGGTGGGCTGCGCCCCCTGCAACTAGCAACGGAAACTGGACCTGGACGTGAGCTGCGCCCTCCACAAGTAAGACTGAAAGGACAACAACTTGACTTGGAAAAAAAGTCCTGGAAGTACACATTGTTCCCCAATAAAGTCCTGTTCCCCTTCCCCAATAAAATCTTAAAAAAAAAAAAAAAAAAAAAAAAAAGACGCATTAGAGCTGATTGTCCGGCCAGGTCTTATTTTTGGGGAAACATGGTAGCAGCTGTGGGTCAAGGTACAAAGTCAATCTGAGGGTCTCAAATTCAAAAGAGAACAGTTATTGCAAGAAGCAGAAATACGTGTCAGAAAACGTTAATTGACGTTCTCAGGGCGAGACCAGGGTTGGGGCCTGAGAGCGAACAGTGAGATCAAAACACAAGCACCAACCCAGGACAGCAGACCGGTCAGCTAGGCAGGAGAAGACCCTAAGCTCTCCCGGGACCTGGAGGAGATGCCACCGGTGAGAAGGTGAATTTCAAGGTCGTCAAGGAGGACTGAGCCCAGAGAGCCGCCCCGGGCCACTGTGAATTTCAGGACAAATGAACAGAGAAGCATAGGGGCACAGAGATGTTTTTTTAAGTGGAAAGAACATGTAAAAACTGAGATAGATTTGATTCTGAGCACAGAGAGGGCTCACCAAACACAAGCACAAACAACTGAGGGACTAACTGAAGGCACTATTTTGGTGATGTTTTTGAATTTCAAAAGTAAATGGGCCTTCTGGCTTCCACTCTGCAAGAGCCCTTCAAACAGGCTACAGCCTTATATTTCTGAGGTCAGGGGGCAAACAGCTACCCTGAAGTCTAAGGAAAAACAAGCCCCTCCCAGAGAGATGGGATGGGAGCCTGACTCACCTGTGTTACCTGTGAGCGCGAAGAATTCAGCTGACACATGCAGTTCAACAAATGACTGACACCAGGTGTGGTTGGCAGACTTAAAAATGGCCCGTACTTCTGACCCCTGATGTCATCCTCTGATTACGTCAGATTACGTGGCCAAGGGATTTGCAGGTATAATTAAGGCCAGTGATCAGCTGGCTCTGAGTTAAGCAGCCGGGAGGGAGCCCACCCACGTGGGCCTAACATCCACACGAGGTCTGAGCGTGCAGGCATATGAGCGACAGTCTTGCTGCCACTGTGTGGTGGGCGCCCAGGAGAAGGCCCAGGCTGGGGACTGGAGGAAGCCTGTAGAAGCTGCTCCGTCCATCTTCAGCCGACAGCTGGGAAACGGGATCTTGGTCCCACAACCGCAGGGAACTGAACCCCGCTGCACCCGCACCGGGGTGAGCCCACAAGGGGATTCTTCCCAGCCTCAGGTGAGGACTGGCCCAGCCCACCCGGAGGTGAGACCTGGGAGAGAAGCGAGCCACCATGCTGGACTTCCGGAGGGCAGGACCGGGAGCTCACAAACGGGGTTCTCTCGTCACCTGCGATTAAGCAGGAATGCACCGCATTTGGGCTGCTGTGGGTCTGCAGACACGAGGAGACTTCAGACTTGGGGGCAGGCTCTTCCTGGACCCCACCCAGCACTTAGGAGAAAGACAGCGGTGGGCAGGTCTGGAGGTGGGGAGTCCCCTGAGCACAGGTCTCCTTAGGCCCCCAGGGCACAGGTGCAGACCCCTGCAGCTGGGGCGGCCAGGGGCGCAGGGAGGGGTCCCAGCCCAGCCATCAGCGGTCTCTGAACAGTGTGACACCGCTGTCACACTTACCACTGTAACACTCCCCTACCCCCTAGAGGTGCCAGGACGTGGCAGAGGGTGGGCAGAAGGGATGACACCAGGATGTGGGCAGTAGACGAAGGGGGAGAGCAAATAACCTACAATAAAGGGCAAAACGGGTTGTGAGAACGCGTTAAAGCAGCAGGTATCCTGTCAGAGACCAAAGGACAGCAGAGCCTACACGTCATCGCAAAGCTTGCAAGTGGGATGAATTCCCCCGGAAAAGGCAACGGTTCTGAGGTGGATGATGGTGGAAACAGGGCAGAAGGGCCGGGCCAGGGGTGGGCACGACCACACCAGGTGAAGTGGGTTCAGGATGGACAGTGTTTCACGGCGGCCTCTGGACCCGGAAAAGCTACAGCAGCCGAGAAACGGAATTCTGAGGAGCATGTCATAGAAATCTGTAAGTCACAGACCCTTAGGAATAAAGGACACGTTGCCAAGAAAATCACAGTGGGCAAATTCAGCTCATCAGTCTGAGCTTTGATAAAGTCAGGTGGAACGTTTGAATAACGTATTTGTAAAGGTTGATTTACTAGGCGTGTTTTCAAACGTGCAACCTGCAAACAGAAAACTTCATCTTCAAATGTATGTGGAATGGATACATGTGAATGTATGTGTAAAATGGGATACAGAGCTGCCCAGCCTCCCCTGCTCTCTCAGACCCCCACGCCAGCCAGGCACCTGGGCCCTGAGACTGACCCCAACCCCTAGCTCCCCTGGCTGCTGCGGTCAGAGGTCATTGAAACAAATTGCCGGTCATCTCACAATTCTTTTCTAGGCTGAGCTCTTCTGAGCTTTCTCTGCAGCCCTGCCTCTGCCCTGCCCTCCCCTGCAGGGCCATCCCTCTCTTTGGTGGCTTATCTGGGGTTCCCTCCTCACAAGACTTGGAGAGCGGTGACTTGCAGGCAGCTCGTGGCACTTGTGGGGCTGAGAGCCCGTGTCCTGCCCCCTGTCCTGCTCAGTCCCCTCTGCTGCCCCCGTCAGCCTCATCTTTCCAGCATGGGCCCCTGACTCCCCGACACCTGGGTGTGTCCACCTCTGAAGGACCAGTGCTCCTCTATGACCCCAAGGTCCTCAAAGCATCGGCTTTCACTTGTGGGCCTGGGATGGGGCCCAGGGTTCCCCGTGAGCAGTGAGGGGGAGGCCTGGGCCAGACCCCATCCATCCAGGCCTGGCCCCCCTCTCGGGGCCCAGATTTCTCACCTGAAAACTGTGGACCTTCACAGCACAGAGCTCATATGTGGCGACATTTACCTGAGTTCATCCTGTGTAACCTTCTATGTGTGAGTGACATGGAATAAAACATGTGGACATGCAGTGCCACAGCAGCGTAGGTGTGACCCCACAGAAAAGTCCAAGGCTAGGCCAGTGCCACCCTATGCCTGCCAGTGTGGCTACAGAAAGGATGGACCTGGGAGGCTGGGGGTCTGATACTGCTTCTGCCCTTGCTGGCCCTGCCACCCACACCAAGTCCCTCTCTGGGCAGGACTCAGTTTCCCCAATCTATAAAATAAGGGCTGGGACCACCTCAAAGACAGCTATGTCAGGATGGCCTTGATGAGCTCTGTGGGGACCCACTGTCCCTCAAGGCCGCCTGCAGGGACCTGAAACCTCCCCTCCCGCCTCCCTGCCCTGGGCTGTCCCGGGGCTCCACCCCGCCGTATACCCCACCTGGAGCCGCTGCTTCTGGCCTGCCACCTGCACACTCGCCAGGGGCTCGGTCTCCAGCCTCCGGAGTGCCTCCCCGTGCAGGGTCCGCACGGCCTGGATGCTGCCCGCCTGGCTCTCCGCCTGGCGCCAGCCTGTGGGGCAAGCAGGGTGGCTCGTCTGGCTGCGGATGTCTGAGGGCTGCCACACGGAGTGGGGGTGCGTGTGTGTCATCCCCTCCCGTGTCACAGGCCGGGAAACAGGCCCGGGGGCGGGGTCTAAGTTACTGGCACCTAGACGACGGGGGCTGCAGAGGCTCCTCCTGCCTCAGAGTTCAAGGGCCCAGGGGCTGGGGCGGTCAGGGGTCCCAGTCCTCTGCCTGGACTCCAGGCCCTGCCCCCTTGTCTTGCAAGCCTTCCTTCCAGATATTCAGGCCCTGGGCTGGTACCCTGAGGGACGGGCTAATGGGGGAAGGGAGACAGAAATGCAGTGGGGGTGGCCAGCCAGGCTGGTGGCCTCTCTGAGGTGACAGGGGCAGACACTTGATGTGTGGACAGGTTTTGTGACTGTCTGGGGAAGAGGGCTCCAACGGGGGGTGGGGGGGCACCGCCAGTGCAAAGGCCCGGGGTGGGGACAGCAGGAGGCTGGTGTGGCGGGAGAGGCTGGGCCCCTCTCAGGTCTCCGGACTTGACTCCCTTGTGATGGGGAAGGATTGCCGAGAAGCCCCACGCACCCCCGGCCCAGGGGGGCTGCCGGTTTGGGTGTTGCCCTGTGGCCCAAGCCTGTGCAGTTCCCAGGACTGGTGGTCAGGAGCTGGCGCTCTGGGGCCCCCTGGGGAAGTGGCGGTGCCCAGGCACGGGTTGGGGAGGGAGGTCACCTCACCTGCCTCCGCCTGGGCCAGCGCCCTCTGCAGCTGCCCCTCGCGGCTCTGGGCTCTGGTGAGCTCGCGCTCCACCTCACTTAGCCGGCTGCTCAGGATTGCCACCTGGAAGCACCAGTTGTCCTGGCAGAAGGACCAAGGTTAGCCCGGGGCAAGTGGAGGGCTGAGGCGTCAAGCTAGAGATTGTGGGAGTCTGGTGGGGCAGCCCGTGGATATGCAGGACACAGCAGTGGGCAGCTGAGCTGACCTACAGGCCCTGAGGAGGGCATGGAGGGGCTGGGTCCGAGTGTCCAGGTTTAGGGTATGGACATAGAGCAGGGCAGTAGGCCCGCAGTGACCGATAGCCGGTGGGGTCAGGGCGATCTGCAGGGACTGTCCCCTGGCCGGCCCTGGGGCTGAGTGATGTTGGGCGTACCTACCCCCTGGGGCTGGCTTTGGCTGGAAGGTGGCCTGAGGTGAACACTGTCCGTGGAGTACCCCAGGCCAGGGCTGGGTGACTGTCAGTCTTTCCCCATAGCCCATCCCACCTGGCATGTCGGGAGGGGACACCTGGCCGCTGGTGGGCAGCTCTAGGGGAGTCCTGGGGTGGCCGGATGTGGAGCAGCTGCTGGGGAGCTTTGTCCCCGTGTGAGTGGTCACGGGGGACACTCTGCAGGTGACCTGGCCAGCTCCTGGGGACAGGTCTTCAGGGGACAGGCATGGGATAGTGGGCTCCAGTGGGCATCCCAGCAGGGCCTGGCTGCAGAAGGACCTGGCTTCGGTCTGCAGAAAGCTGGTCACCCGAGGCCATTTGGGGCAGTCGGGCGTTGACGGACTGTGGTATTTATCACACCTAACAAAGGACGGTCTGGACACTGAGGGGCCCAGTGACCTGCAGGCCCCGCCAGGGTGGACAGGTGGACAGCACGCTGAGTGAGGCTCCTCCCTGGCTCCTGGAGCCCCTCTTACCCGCTCCCGCTGGGCGTCCCGAAGCTTCTGCACAAAGTCCCTCAGGGCGCTGCGCACTGAGGCCACGTCCACCTCTGGGCCGTGGTGTCCGGGTGTAGGCAAGGGCCATCGGAGTGGTGAGCGGGGCCGGGCAGGGGGACTGGCACTCTGCCGCCCAGAGTGACCCAGGGAGCCATCCAAGCCTGCAGGACAGTGATGGCTGATGGGACGTGGTAAGGATGCTGTGACACATGCAGGCACCCTGTCCCCCTCTTTCTCTGCTGTCCCCACCCACAGGGAGCTCATTGCATGGAGTGTGAGGCCCAGGGAGGGGTGGGTGGCAGAGCTGGGACAGGACCTCCCTGATGCCACTGGGGACACTGACCTTTGGTAGGGGAGCCAGGCCGCTCAGGGGACGTAGAGGGGCTCTGTCCTGGGAGCCCCAGTCCACTGTGGAGCGTGGACCAGAGCTGGCCCAGCTGGCCCTCTGCACCCTGCCTGGCACCCTCCGCCTGAGCCAGCTCCTGCTCCAGGCTGTGGACCCGGCCACAGGCCTCGTCCAAGCGATCCTGGAGGCTGTCAGCCACGCCACTGGCCTGCTGCAGCTTCCTGGTGGCAGCGTGCAGCTTGGCACGGAGGGTGTGCTCAGCTTCCCGGCACGCGCGGAGGCGTTCCTCCAGCTGCTTCTCCCGGGCCTCACCTCCAGCCTCCACCTCTGCCAGCTTCCGCCGCAGCCACAGGACCTGTGGGAGGCCATGGGGGCTCAGGAGGCCCTCACCCCAGACCCACCTGCCTCTGTGGACTTGCCCTGGCCTCTTGCCTCAGCGCCTTCTCGGCACGTCACAACCGGGGGGGACCTAGGACCTGCCTCCCAGCCCAGGTTTGGCAGTGGGGGCACCTGAGCCCAGGTGGGGAAGAGCACCTAGCCCCAGGGAGCATGTCCTGGCAGGCAGCAGAGAGCCCGCTGGCAGGCTCATGGATACCCGGGCTGGACAGGGCCATGCCCACAGACTGCCCACTCCTGCGGCCTGCCGGGGGCCTTCCACTGGCCAGCCACACGCTTGTCTGCCATGCTCACGGCCTGTGGTAGCGGAGGCTGGGTCAGTGTCATCTAGTGACCGGGGCTGGGGAGCCTCAGGGTGCCTGACCCCCCACCACTGGCTTCCAAGTGGGTAACACCACAGATAAGTGCAATGTCGTCCACCGTGCCACAGCCCGTCCCCCAGCACACGGCACACGTGGGCTAAGACGGGCTGGCGAGGTGCTGGGTGCTGTTCTCCCGCCTCCCTGGGCCGGGGCCACCCTTGCTCCCTTCTGGCTTCATTGCGTCCTCCTGTCCCCATGGCTCCCCTGCTGGGCCGCTCTCCCCTCCCTTCTCTTGCAGCTCAGCCCATGTACAGAGGGCCCTTCCTGACCCAGCTATCCCTCTGCTGCCAGCCATCCTGTCACTCCCAATTAGGTCCCCATGCCTGCTGCTGCAGACCCTGATCACGGCACTCCCCTCACAAGAGGTGCCCTCTAAATACTTGTGACTGAATGGGGGAATAAACGGGACTCCATCACCCTTCGGGAAGTGCACAGGTTGGGGGAGGAGGTGGCCAGGCCCCAGCTGCAGGCAGCAGAGCCCCTGCCAGACCGTAAACCCTAGGGTACCAGGCCTGGCACAAGGCAGGCCGGCCTCGTGTCACCTCCCTCCCTGGGTGGCCGCAGTATAAGGACCCCATTCACAGACGGAGGTGATAGCTGTGAGGTCACCCAGGGGTCACATGGGCTGTGGGAGGTGGACCCATGTTTTCTGGGCATGGCGGTGCCTGATGCATAGACAGCCAGTCTATGCATGACTGTGAGTCTGAACCAGGGGGCCCCACGCAGGCTGAGGCCCAGGGAGGCCTTCTCACGCTGTGTATGGGGGTCCAAGGCTACAGGGTCACGTGTAGCATAGCCCTGCAGCAAACCGAACCCGAGGGGCGGGGCTGGGGTTGAACAGAGGGTCTTTCAAATGGGCTTGGGGGCTGTGAGCGCAAGTATGGAGGGAGGAGTGCTGCAGGCGTGTGCCCGAAGCATGGGACACCAGAGTGCAGGCGTGGCGTAGGCCTGAGCAGAGTCCTGAGGCTCTCGGAGAATTGGTCATTTTGCCCCTGTCCCTCCCCGCCAACCTGTCCCCAGGCTCAGAACTCTCTTCACCTGGGTGGGACTCTGTCTTTTACTAAAACACGAGCACCCTGGGAAATGCAGGGGAGGGTTGTCACTACAGCTGGATGAGTTTGGTCAGAGTCCTTCTCCCTTACCCTGGCCGCACAGGCTGGGAAGTGGGAGAGCAGACAGACCCACAGCGCATGCGGGCGAGAGGCAGGCCTGGGCGGCCCTGGCCCTCCGCTGTCTCCCCAGGCCCTGGTAGCCCTGGCCCTCTTCCTGCCCCTCCAGAGCCCCTCGGCCCTCCTACCTCTTCCTGGGCGGCCTCCCTGGTGGCCTGCGCCTCAGCCACCTGCCTCTGCAGCTCCAGGCCTTCCTGTTGGCTCTGCTGTGTGTCCTGAGATCCCCGGGCCTGCAACTGGCCCAGCTCCCGGCTTTTCCTCTGGTTCTCGGCCTCCAGAGCCTTCACCTGGGGGTGTGGGGGTGGCACTGTGGGGTCACCTGGGCCCCCGTGCTGTGGGGGGGAGGGCTCTGCCTCTCTTGCCTCTCCTGCCTCTGCTCACACATCGTGGGAGGAAGCCTCCCTTCCAGGCGGCTCACCTCGTTCGGGAAGGCTCAGGCCGAGCCCAGCTCTGGGCCGGGGTCTGTGATGCCCTTAGAACTTCTCCCTCAGCCACTCCACACACCTGGCGCCTCCTCTCTGGGCCCAGGACACTACCGTGTTTCCCCAAAAATAAGACCGGGTCTTATATTAAGGTTTGCTCCAAAAGACGCATTAGGGCTTATGTTCAGGGGATGTCACCCTGAAAAATCGTGCTAGGGCTTATTTTTGGGGAAACACGGTAGAGCTCAGACCAGCACCAGCTGGGTGCCCCTGGGTCAGAGCAGGGCTGGGGGTGGGGTGGCCCCAATTAGGAAGTGTGGGCTCTGGGCTCAGGGACCCAGTCCTACCACTTGGCCGCTATGCCTCAGCGTCTTCATCTGAAAAGGAAGGTCCTAGAACTTTCCTCACAGAGTCATGAGATTAAATGATCCTGCAAAATGCCTGGGGGTCATTAAATGACCCCCAACCAGCTTGTCTGAAGAAGTTTGACAAAGTGGCTGCAAGGCTGCGACAGGCGCCTCTCCTGCCGGTTGGAAGCCCAGTGAATTCAGCCAGGTAAAGGCCGAGACGTGGGAAGCCCACAGAGGAAGCAGCGCCCACCTGTTCACCTGAGGCAGCCATGCCAGGAGGAAGCCCAGGCCACTCAGGGACGCAGGCGGTGCCCAGCTGACAGCCAGCATCAGCCACGGGACCTGTGAGCGGGCCTCCACGCGAGCCCGGCCCCACCACCAGACCCCGCAGTGGAGCTCTCTGGGCGGTGTGTCGTGGGGCAGAGCCAAGCTGCCCCTCCGTGCCCAGCGGGACCCCTGAGCCTCAGCATATTGTCTGAAGGTCTTAGGTTCAAGGCTTGCCATTGGCGCCCCACCGGGCAGACCCAACCAGGATCCTGGGAGTCTGAGCAGAGCCCTTTTGCGGGGGGCTCCAAAGACCTGGGCAGTCCGGGGGTGGGATTCTGCAGCCCCAGGGTGTCCGGGGAGTTGGAGGAGCTGGGGCCCAGGGTGGGTGTGGACATCTCCGTGGAGGGGCAGGGCTCACCTGTCTGGAGAGCTCCTGGAGCTCGCGGCGGGCGTCCATCCGGGCCTGCTCTGCGTCCCGCAGGCTGGCCCGCAGCTTGCTGGCCTCCTTCTGGGCCGCTGCTCGGGCCCCCTCCAGGACCATCAGCTTCTGCTCCTTCTCTTCCTTGGACCGCTGAAACCTGAGCAGAGCACCACAGGCTGAGGCTCTGGCATGTCCCATGGTTACCGTGCAGGCCACCAAGCAAGCTGCCCACCTCACACTAGCAAGTAGCTCCCAACAGCGTCCCACAGCCCAGCCTCCCTGGGGCCTGAGTGCCCAGCTGGCCTGGCACCTCTCCCCGTCTCCAGCCCCTCTCACCACCACTCCCCTCACTCCAGCCACACTCCCAGGCCCAATGTCCAGGGCCAGCCTGGCACCTCTGCTGTCCCCCTGCAAGGGCTGCAGTCCTGGCCTGGCTGTCCCCCCACAGGGGCGCCTCCTGGGCCCCTGACCAGGCCCCTCTGCCTCCCTCTGCTCTCCAGCCCTTGGCTACCTCCTGCTGGCCTGTTGGGGCCTGTCTGGCCTGCTGGATGGGAACTTCCTGGGGGTAGGAACAGGTCTGTGTCCTGCTTCCCCTCACGGCCGACAGCAGAGACCCTTTGGATGGGCAGCCGACACTGCGACTCTGCTATGCCACCATCACCTGGCCCAGCTCAGTAGGACACCCCCTGTCCTACCGCTTTGCCCTGGGTCCTCCCCACATCCTGGGGAGCTTCGGGGCCAGGAGGGCTCCCCCACAGCCACACCACACCTGGCCTTCTCCTGCTCCGCGCTGCGGATGGCAGCCCGCAGCTCTGTGTTGGAACGCTGCAGCACGTCCTTCTCACGGGCCTCGTCACCCAGCGCCCGGCGGGCCTCCAGGGCCTCCCTGCGCAGCCTGGCCATCCCGTCCTGGGCCTCGTCTAGCTGTGCCTGCAGCCTCTTAGCCTGGGGGAGGAGCGTGCGGCTCTAGGGGCCAGCTGGAGCCACAGGCAGGGGTTGGGGTCAGGGGCTGCCAGCAGGGACGGTCACGGGCAACACATGACCTCAGGCTCTGGTCCGGCAGTGCTGGTGTCCCCCAGCCCTGGGTCCCCAAGTGCTTGGAGGAGAAGCCGACAGCCCAGCCTTGCCACATTGTGGTCATCTCCCCTACTGCCAGAGACTGCTGGGTGGCTCTCAAGGGCCAGTCCCAGAGCCCAGGGCGCTGACCACTCCTTGGCAGGGCTTGCATGGGACACGGCTCTTCCCACAAGTCTGTACTGTCCCCCCTGCCCAGGTCCAGCTGCCACCGCCTGGTGGCCCTCGTCACCTATGCCTACTCCTCTCCTTCAATAATGGTGCGGCACCCAGGGCCGCTGTCTTCCCTGGCGTGGGCAGCAGTGCCCATGGCCCAGGCTGCTGACCCCTGCACAGTTGTGGGCCTTGTGTCCCTGCTGGGACTGGAGGCAGTGGTTAGGGCGGGTCTCTGGGTGGCCCTGGAATCCTCCGGCAGCACCAGGGCTCCCACGGGCCGGGCTGTCCAGCTGCTCAGGCCGGAGGGTCTCGCCATCATATGTGTGCTGCGTGGAGAGCTCCACAGAAGCGTGGGCCTCCGAAGCCCGAGGGGTGTGTCAGTGGAGGCCACGGTGGGAAGTCTCTGGGTCACGTGGAGCCCCATGCTCACATCCATCTCTGCTAGCCGACCCAGCGACCCCTGGCTGGGGCGGGGTGGGGGGAGCGGCTGCAGGTAGGTCCCAGACCGGCTCCGGGTCCAGGTGGGGACATCCACTTCGCTGGAGGCAGGACCCGTGTCCTCCCCTACCCCAGGGCCCTACACTGGGGACTTCCCGGACTCTGATGTCATGCCATGTGAGGCAGAGATGAGCCCTAGCTGAAGTGTGCCTGGGTGTCAGGGGCCCTGCTCATCCTGGGACACAGGTGCCTCGAGGCCCCTGGGGGGAGCGTCTGGAGGACGGTGCAGACCCGGGCAGGGGCAGCCCAGCCCTCAGAGCCCAGGCAACGGGAGGGGGCTTGCTGGGGCCCCTGGTTTCTTGCCTCCCGGGCTGACTATGGCCCTGACAGGCACTTTGGAGAAGGTTCCATTCCAACTCACAGGTCCCTGAGGAGGAGGCAGAGGACGCCAGCAGGGGCACGCCAGGGAGGGGGAGCCACAGGGACTCAGCCGTGTCCAAGCACCGTGTTGCCAAGCGCAAACCCCACTTTGCTGGCTGCTTCAGTGGGACATTGTCCAGGCCCCTGGCCGGCCTGGCTCCCGCTTCTTCCCGCTGTTCTTGTTGTTCTGTTTTTGGGAAGGGCCTTCGCCCCCCTCCGCTCCCCTCCCACCCCCCACATGTGGGAGCCACAAGTGAGCAGAGCATTTTCCGCTGAGCTCAGCAGAAATCCACCCAGAAGGTCAAGGACCAGCGAAAGGGCCTATCCATCATGAAAGAAACTGTTTTCATTTCCCAGGACGAGGAGATGAAAACAAGCAAAACAAATGCGGCAGGGCCCCTCCCCCATGCCCCCACCCGCCTCTCTCTGCCTCCCGAGAACAACCATCCCTTTTACAGGAATTTTACAGCCAAATCGCTTAATGTGATTATAATAATTATTTCTTTACTAGAAATTGTATAAACAGCCTCTTTTGAAATCTCCTGCAGGGAGGCGGCTGAGAGCTCTGCAGGGAGGAGGGCGGGTGGGGGAAGCAGGGGGAGTGTTGAGGGGCCATGGCCTGTTTGTGTGCTTGGTGTGAATATGTATGTGTGTGCGTGCAGCACTGTGAGCCTGTGGGCTGTGCATCTGCACACGCGTGCACTTCGTGGGGTCCATGTGTTTACATGTATGTGTGTTGTGTTCACACATGAGTGCATGTGTGTGTGCATGTGTGCATGAGGGTGTGTGGTCTCCATGTGCACAGGTACATGTGTGCATGAGTGTGTGGGCTGTGCAGTGGGTTCACGTGTGTGTGCACGCACACACACGTGTGGACCTCAGCAGGGCTGCGAGAGGCCTGGACGTTCCTCCAGTGTAAAGGCCGTGAAAACGTTATGGTTTCCATGGCGACTCTGGCTAGCCTGGCGCCTGGGAGGGCTCTTCCACGCTTCTCTGGGATTGTTTCTCTTGCCCCACTCACCCCTCAGGCTCCCCGGCCCCCACTCCCTTTTTGGGGGCCCCTCTCCCTCCTGGGGGGCCCTCTCTGAGAACCTGAACTTCCACTGAGACCCACATTTCTTCCTTCACCCACCAGAATGAACGTGCCCCGTCTCCTGGCTCCTTCCCTGCTGCCCCCAGTTTTAAAATCTCATTCTGCTTCTCCGTGTGGTCGCTGACCGGGCCTGACTTTGAAATCTGTTGAAAGGAGACCTTTCTCTTTGGGGGCCAAAGTAAACAGCCTGTCATGTTAAATCATGCTCTCTTCCTCTCCTCCAGCGCAGCCTGCCCTGGGGGTGCTGGGGGAGGGGAGCCCCCCTCCTCACCGTGCCGCTGCCAGGGGGCCTGGTGCGTGAGCGTGGGGTCAGCGCCTGCCCGCCAGCCTTGGCACACTGCCCGGGGTGCACGAGGCTGCCTCCCCTCTGCAGGCTCCACCTGGGCGCCGGCAGATCCCCCCCCAGCACAAGTCCCTGTGCCCTCCTGTCCTTCCCTCTCCCAGGCGTCCGCTGCTGTCAGACCTGCCTCAGGAACACCTCCCCAGGCGGCCTGCTTGCTCAGCCCCCGCCCGTCCTAGCTGGGGCCTCTCCTGTTCGCCCGCACGCCACTCCCCCCACCCCAAGACACCATCACATGGCTCTTGGGGGCCCTGTGTCAGGCCCATGTGTGGCTGTCCTGCACTCCTCCTCCTGTCCCTCCACCCCATGCAACCCCCAGGGGGCCTCATCCCACGCCCAGTCCGATGGAGGGTGGCACGTCGCCTGGGGTCTTCTCACGGCCTGTGGACGGATGGGTCTCTGGGCTGAGGGTCCAGCGTCTTCCTCCCCACCGCCCAGCTCACACCTGCCTCACAGGAAGGCCTTCTTCCCCCAATCCTAGCGACCCCGTCTCTCCCCCTCTCCTGGCACCCCGACTATCCTCCCTCTCCTGCCCCCCACTCCTCCTTCTCCTGCCCCCCTCACCTCTCTACCCATGTTGCTCTGCTCTGCTGCCATCTCCCGGAGACTCTCACTCAAAGCCGCGGCCTTTCTCTGATGGGCGGAGATGGCATCTTCAAACTGGGCCTGCAGGGCCTTCAGCTCCGCAGCCATAGCGCTGACCGTGGCCTGGGGGAGCAGTAAGCCGCGGAGGCATCAAGGGCCTGGCGCTCTGCTGAGGCCCAGGCAGGCAGCCACAGTGTCCTGGGACTAGACAGGCAGCTCGCTCGTGCCACACGAGGCGGGTGGGCGTCAGAGCTGGCCTGGGGCTCTAGGACTGGTTCTCGGGCTGACCACAGCTAATGCCACCATGCCAGGTCCCAACGAGACATGGGTGGGCTCAGAGGCCCCAGAGGGGAGCTCTCGGTGGGGAGGGAATGACTTTGTGCCCCCTGTCCCCTGTGCCTTTCCTTTGGGGTCCCCAGGCTGCCAGGCCAGGTCAGGGTTCTCAAGTGTTCGACCCCTTTCCTGCCTAAGCCATTGCTATCGGGTCCACTCTGTTGAGTGTGAGGGGCCAAGAACGACCATTTGGCAAACAAGAGAGGCCCTCCCCTCCAGGGACGTGGGGCTTGGGCTCCTGCAGCCTGGGCGAGGGCCGGCCTTCACAGCAGGGGCTTGGGGCTGAGCCTCTGGTCTCAAGGGCTTGCTGGGCTTGGGAGGGGCGCCCACGTCCTGTGGCCCCACGGCCAGAGAAGGCGCCTCTGGGGCCCGCCCATCCGTGTAGGGCGAGACCCCAGCTCAGAAGACACTGCAGCGGCAGGGGAAGGAGACGGCTGTGTCTGAGGAACAGCGCTGTCCCCAGGTCCAGGTGACCGCAGGAGCCCCTCAGTCAGCCGGGCCCTCGGCTCCCAGGACTTTCAGACAGGCAGATGGGAGTAGGGGATGCCTGCCAGCTCTGTAGTGTCTGTGTCCCCTGCACGGCCACACTCAGGTGACTCAGACATCCATCAGGACTCAGCTCGGCCCAAATCTGGTTTCCTGTGGTAGCAGCACCCACGCGCTTTCTCCAGCGCTCACCAGCCACGGGGCACTTGGAGGGCAGGGGTCAGGCGGAGCTCCAAATCATCCTTGTCCAAGAACAAGGCCACCACCTGCTCACCCTACGGCCGGCCCAGCTCCCTACCAGGACACAGGGTAGTCTGAGCATTTCCTTAGCAGGCTTCACGCTCCACACGCTCTCTGGGAGACAGTCTCCGCTCCCGCCACAGGGTACAGCAGGCTGCTGGCAGGCTGCTGTGCAGGGCAGCGGCGGGCTGGGGCTCTCAGGCCCTGCCCCTGCTCCTGGTGGTGGACTTCCTCTGCCTCCGCCCTGCTGTCCCTCTCTGCTGACAGGCATTTGGACAGCCAGGTCTGCTGTGACCCCAGGACGGTTCTGTGCCGCTGTCGTGGGTGCTCGGTGTGGCCGGGCTGGGCCGCCCCTGTGAGAACCGTGGGCTGCAGGGCTCAGGCCGGGCCCCTGCTCTGGCCAGGGAGGCTTGCTCTTACGTCACCCACACTGGTGTTCCTTGGCTGGCGTTTCTCCCCTACTTCCCCTCTCGGTGGGTTGTAATTTCCATTTTCTGAGCTGAGGTGGCCAAAAAAATGCTTCATGAGCTCCCTGAAGAGCCTGTTGACTGGCAGGCCACCCCAGCCCAGAGGGAGACACAGCCAGTGCGAGAGGCAACCCCAGCTTTCCTGGTCCCCTGCTGCTGGGGAGGGCTGATCAGCAGCTTGGGGGTGGTCAGAGGAAGGAGGACACAACCCCAGGGGGCTCCCCCACACCGAGCAAGGGGCTCTCGGGCAAGGCTTTCCCAGGTGCTGGGAGCTCTGGGCTGCTCCACTCAGTGACTGGAAGCCAGGCTGCCTGCCAGGCAGGAGGGTGGACAAACACCCTGGCGCCAACACCTCACTGCACCCCCTTTCCCATCGCACAGAGCCCCTGCAGGGCTGTCCCACAGGTCAGCGAAAACGGGGGGGCTTTCCCAAGCCAGGAGGCCTCTCGGGCCCCCTGCTGCCTGCTCAGACCCCTGCAGCCCACAGGGATGGCCCACTCCTGAAGACAGTTCTGGGCCTGGCCGTGCAGTTGGCGACCTGTGCACTCACTGAGGCGTTCGTTCACCACCAGTGGACCACCTGACCTATGCCCTTGGGGCTGGGGCACACCAGGGACCAGGGTGGGCAAGGATCTCCTGGGTGAAAAGCGAAAGGTGACCAGGGCTGGAGGGAAAAAGTCAGGGACAGAGGAGGCGGTGCTGGCCCAGCCAGGCTGATGTGCCTCCAGGGAGCTGACCCCTGGCTGGGCTGCTTCCTGTCTCTGCTCAGGGCCAGCCCCCCAGGGCAGCCGTCCTGACCCCAGCTGCAAACAGCTCCCTGAGCTCTCTCCATCTGTGTCCTATACCTTGCTCGGGCCACTTCCTCCTGTGAGTGGCCCTTACCTCTGCATCGCCGACTTCATGAACGGGCCAAGGCCAGCACCGTGGGGTCGGGCACCGGGCCCAAGTCGCCGCCCCACTGCCCAGAGTCCTAGTTGCTACTGCCTGCCCTGCCCTGGACATGGGCTCCTGAAGAGGAGTCGGGGCCCCAGCTGACCCAGGCTGGCCGCCTGCGGCTGCCTCCGGGCCTCGCTGCCCTTCAGTGGCTGCCTTTCTTGGGGCTCTGTGAGTGGGATCCCGGGGTGTCCTTCCGGGTGAGTGGTGAGGGTTTGCCTCAGGTAGATGCTGGCCTCCCTGCTTTGCTTTTTCCCTTGGAAGGGACCAGCAAGTCGGCCCCAAGAGGCCTGGTGCACGTTTCCCGCCGTTATCCTTGGCACACAAACAGGAAGGCTGGGGGCTGGCGGGGTTGGGGATCACAGGCCTGGGCTCGGTGCCTGCTGCTGGCTCAGGGGCAGCCCAGGCCCTGCCCTCTCTGGCCTCTGCCCCGCCCAAGGCTTGGTGGCGTCCTTGCAGTCCCTGGCCTGCGGAGGGGCAGGGACGGGCTCCCTCAGCAGCACCACCAGCTTTGGCTTGCTCAGCCTTTCCTCCCCGTCAACACAGTGTCCCCTCCCAGCAGAAGACCTGGAGATGCCCAAGGGAAACTGAGGCTTGGGAGGCCAGGATGGAGGGGGATGTGTCCCTGGGACCTGGCCGGAAGAGGTGTGTGTGGGATGTGGCAGCACCTACTGGCAGTGCCAGGTGCCCAGGCAGGTGCCCGGTGTGAGGCTGATGGGGGCACTCGGCTCACCTCTGCTTGCTCCTGCTGGCCGCGGGCCTCCTGCTGCACCTGCTCCAGCTCCTGCGCGGCCCTGGAGAGCTCCTCCTGCAGCAGGCTCTTCTCTGCTGCTTTCAGAGACAGGGCCTGGCGTGACAGTGGAGAACTGGATGCTGAAGACCCTGGCGGGATGCAGTGCGTCCCTGGCTCCATGTCCCTGCTCTGGGAAAGGGCAGCACCCCAGAGGCAGCCACATCCCGAGGGGGCTGTGGGGGGGCCTGTCGCCCCTCCCACCATGGTCCAGCCTCTGTACCTGTGCTCACGCAGCTGCCCCACTGGGTGCCCCACACCTTCCCCACCGTACACCTGTCCAATACTTGATCCTTCCCAGGCCACCTCCTTCCCGGGGCCCCTCAACCCCTCTAGGCAACGCTGCCTACAGAGCACACGGTGGGAACCACTAACGGTCCTGAACCACCGAAAATGCCCTGTGCCACTAAGGGTGAGGGCTGCCTGTGAGCACCCGGACACCGCATTTTGCCCGCCAGCCCGAGGGCTTTGGGAGGTGGAAGGAAGCTGGCAATGACCATTAAAGTCACAAGTATGTGCGCTCCCAACACCCAGGCTCACGGGGAAGGCAGCCCAGAGAGATGCGTGTACACATGCGGGACGGACGACCTTCTCGGGTCATCGGTTATTGTTCATAATGTTGTTTGTAACAGCAAGAAAGCTGGAAACCCAGATGTCCACTGATGGGGCCAACAAAACAATGGTGATTCAAGCAACTGCGGACTTCACGCAGCTGCGAAAAAGAATAACGAAGCCCTGAACACGCCGATGTGGAAAGACCTCCACGACACGTCGATCCTGAGACGAGGAAGGCTGGGAAACTGCATGTGCTTTTCAGACTTCCTGTTATAAAGGCGGGGTAACTATACACATTTCTGTTTGCTCTTCTATGCACAGCAACCTTGGGAGGATGTTTCATAATAAAGGTCTGGTTTTTTTGTCCTGGGTCCTGGGAGGAGCCACTAAACCCCTGGAATTCCCCAAAGGAGCAGTGCCTTTGTTATTTCTGGGCCCTGGACCACACCTGAGTTTACTCTAACTGGCGACTCAGGGCCACCTGACATAGTCTGGGGGGGTGGGTAGGAGGGCACTGTGCCCCACCAGACACAAGATTAGAGCACAGGGCTACGGGCCACTGAGATCTCCCAGCCTGAGGGAGGAGGTGGGGACTGCTTCCCATCACGTGGCCAGTGGCTCCGGCGGTCACACCCATGTGAGCGGCCTCAGTGGAAACCCTGGAGCTCTTGAGTGGTAAGCTCACTGATGTGCAGAGGCCCACGTGCCCTGATTCCAGGGGGAGAGACACTGATTGTCCCATTGTCTCTTCACTGGGCTGGTCTTCACTTGCGTCGTTTAGAGTTCCTGAGTTCTGTGAGTCCTAGCTCTTGGGTTCTGGTGAATTGTTGAACCCGAGGGGTTCAGCACAGAACTTCGTGCCATCCCTAGACATCCTTTCCCTCTCTACCCGACAGCCTCTGGTTCCTCCCTTAAGGTCCCTCCCCCCTTTCAGGAAGCAGAATAGTGGATAGAGCTATGAGCACGGACGCCAGAACGCAGTAGGTGTGCTGTGCAACCCTGGGCAAGGTGGTTACCATCTCTGAACCTTACCTCTCTCCCCAGTAAAATGGGGCTAATAAGAGCAGGTACTTCAGAGTGCTGTGAGAATCAAACTGGAAATGCAGGGAGTCTGACAACAAACCTTGGTTACTCCTGCTACTCCCCTACGATTTGTACTTTGTACCAACATCTGAGAATTCTGTCACACTGTGTGACGACACATGTGAACACATTTACTTGTCTGTCCCATTCAGTGAAGAGTGACTGCTACACAGTGTCACAGTGTACTGGACTCAGAGGGTAGCTCTTATACACCCGGTGTCTGAACCCTGATAGCCGGTGGTTGGTCAGGTGAGTGGCCGATGCGTGGATACATTGATGGGTGACCTGTAGGCTGATCAGGTGGTGGATGGAGTGGGGTCAGACACATGGACGAACGGGGGACGCAAATGGACAGCTGAGTGTGTGGACAGAGGGGGGGCTGTTTAAGTGAAGGGACAGATGGATGGTCAAGTGAGTGGCTGGACAGACATGTGGGTGGGTGGCTGGGTGCATGGATAGTTGGATGGATGTTTAAGCAAACTGATGGATGGATCGATGGTCAGATGTGTGCTTAGACAATTGAGGGTGTGGACAAATGGCCCTGTATGTGGCTGGACAGCTGGGTTTGTGGATAGAAGAAGGGGTATTCAAGTGAATGAATGCATGACAGACAACTGAATGGAGAAACAGTCAAGTGCGTGGATGGATGGACGGACGGACGGACGAATGGATGGATGGGTGGGGGTAGGTGGGTGAATGTAGGACTGCTGTGGAAGACCAACACTACAAGAGCAGTGCCCCAAAGCTGGCCCACACAGCCCTCTGGCGGGGTCCGAGACGACCCGGTGGGTGGGTGTGAGGACCCCCCACTGCCGCACAGTGGTCCCCTCACCTGGTGCAATTCATGCTTCAGGCTCTGAATTTCCTCCTCCAGAGCCTCCTTCTCGGCTGCACATTTTGACACTAGCTCCTTCTCCTGTTCCAACTGGCGCGAGGCCACCTCCTTCTCCTCTGTCAGAGACAGGCTCAGGGTGTCCTGGGCCGAGGCAGAGGGACAGGCTGTGAGGACTGCACAGGCCAGGACACAAGAGACCAGCCCTACCTATGGGCCTGCGTGAGATGTAGTTCAGGGGACGCCAGCGCAGGACAGGTCCCCGGGAATTGTCTAGTCTAGCTGCTGCATGCCCTTTGTCTCACACACAGTGACCCTGAAGCAAGCCCTGCCTCCGCCGTCCCACATTTAACAGTTTACAGAGCTTTCCTGAGCCTCCACAGTGCACCAAACACCATGGACATGGTGTGTGAAAACATGTCAAACATGGCACACAGGAGCCTGTGACCAGTGGGATGGCTCAGACGGGTGACAAAGCTCCCTCCAGCTGCGGCTCTGTGAGGGAGAGGGCCTGGCCCACACATGCTCAGGCCCCATGACCCCAACTGCCCCTTTGAACTCTGCCCCAGCCTCAGCGTGGCCTGGGGACCTCCGCCTCCTGGCCGGTCTCCTAGGACCCCTCCCCGCAAGGGTCTGCTATTCTTTGGGTCATGGCAGTCTCCTGGGAGGGACCAAGCAGCAGGTGTCCCCAGGGAAGCAGACCTTCTCCCTCTGGAGCCGTGCCAGGTCCTCGCGGTGGGCCAGCGCCTGGCTCTCCAGGGCCAGCTGTGTATCCCTCTCCTGCTGTTCCACCTGCCACTGGAGCCGCCCCAAGTCCCACTGCAGCTTCGTCTCCTGGACCTCCCAGGTGCTCTTCAGCTGCTCCATTTCCACTGTGAAGTGACAGGTGCATCAGGGACTGGCTGCCAGGTCCCCATACCGTGGAGCCCCCCGTGGCCCTTGAAAGCTCCCTGTGGAGTGATGGCTGCATGGAGTGCCAGCAACCTAATCTGAGGAGGCTGCCCCAGCTGGCAGGGAGGGAACCCCACTGCGGTGTGTGTCCTGAACCCCCACCCAGCACTGACTATGTTCAGGCCCAGGGGCTGGGCAGGAGCACGGGCAGGGCGTGGAGGCAGGGCCACCAGGTTGGCCCTGTGGCCACAACCCATCTCTGAGCCTCGGACCAGGGCTGGAAGCAGGCCACGCAAGGGCCCACAACTCACAGGAAGTGGTGGCAGGACCCATTCAGACACATAGGCTCCAGGCCCATGTGCGTGCCCCTCCTGGGTGCTGGGAGTGGCAGCAGCACATTGGGACTGAGCTTATTGAAGGGGCCCTTGTGGGTGCTGAGGGGCAGGAGGAGCGGAGGGAGCCGCTGCGAGCACCTTGCAGGGCCTGCCGAGCAAGCCGGGCGCTCTGGGCCTCTCCCGCTAGCTGTTCCCGCTGCTCTTGCAGCTGCTCTGCCAGCTGCTGGGCCTCAAACAGGCTTCTCTCCAGCGAGTCCCGCTCGGCCCTGCAGAGATGCATCAGACAGTGGCGAGTCACCCTGGTGATCCTGCCGACAGGGGACGAGGGACAGCCAGGGCCTATTTGCTAGATGGCAGAACAGTGCCCGCAAGGCTGCGCTGGTAAATCAGAGGGTAACAGGACATCTTATTCGTCTGGTATCTTGAACAACAAATCGAACCCTACACAAAAAAACGTTTCAGATGGATTAAAAGCTAAATGAAAAAACAACAACTAAACAACTTGGAACTATACAAATAGTAGAAAAATCACAGACGGGTATTTTATAACCATCTTATGCAAGACACAAAAGCTGGAAGACAGAAATAAAGAGGCTCACAGATCTGAGCACAAGTAAAGAGAGGGAGGAGGCGCCTTAACGCAGACACGGTTCCACAAACCAACTTCAAAGACAAGGGACTAGGATAAAAAGATCTGCACTCAATATACGAAGGTCAATGCCTGCCGTATGCAGAGAGCTCCACCAAGCAACGACAGAAAGTCTGCTGATCTGACAGAAAAATGACTCTTATTCACAAAATACCTCACAAATGATGAATAAACATACAACCCTTGCTTAACCTTGCTGGTATTCAAGGAGATTCAAATCACAGCCACGAGGCATTATTGATCATGTGTTAGATTACCCAAAGATAAAATAATGGTAATATTCAGGGGCCGGCCCGGTGGCTCAGGCGGTTAGAGTTCCATGCTCTTACTCCAAAGGCTGCCAGTTCGATTCCCACATGGGCCAGGGGGCTCTCAACCACAAGGTTGCCAGTTCAATTCCTCAAGTCCCGCAAGGGATGGTGGGCAGAGCCCCCTGCAACTAAGATTGAACACGGCACCTTGAGCTGAGCTGCCGCTGAGCTCCCAGATGGCTCAGTTGGTTGGAGCGCGTCCTCTCAACCACAAGGTTGCCGGTTCAACTCCTGCAAGGGATGGTGGGCTGCGCCCCCTGCAACTAGAAAACGGCAACTGGACCTGGAGCTGAGCTGCGCCCGACACAACTAAGACTGAAAGAACAACAACTTGAAGCTGAACGGCTAAGATTGACACAACTAAGATTGAAAGGACAACAACTTGACTTGGAAAACAGGCCTGGAAGTACACACTGTTCCCCAATAAAGTCCCCAATAAATTCCCCTTTCCCAATAAATCTTTAAAAAAAAATAAAAAATAATGGTAATATTCAGTTGGTAAGGGTATGAAGGCCAAAGCCCGGGGGGACAGGGTGGGGGAAAGACTTTCAAAACTTAAAGTGTGCCTATCTTTGAGCCTGCAGTTCCACTTCTAGGTGTCAGTACTTTGGAAATACACATGAACATGTGCAAAGACGCTCACTGTGGCTTTTCCTAGGGTGTGAATTGGACTTGGCGTCAATGCTGATGGACTGCAGACTGGTTTATGAATTATAGTTCATTTGTCAGTTGTAACGAGGATGAGGAAACTCTTCCCTATTCTCTTGTCACAGAGGGAGCTGCTCTGAGAAGCAGCAGCAGAACCACACACAGAGTGACTCCTGTCTTGCACGAGATGGGATTGCTCAGAAAACACCCGAATGGCACACAGCAGCTGGCAGTAGCACCCATTTCTGGAGAGGGTGATGAAGCACCTGAGTTTCCCACCGCCAGTCCATCAGCCATCAACCAGCTGGTGAGCACACGTTAACTGTTGCTATGCCCTGCTGTGCTAGGTGACAGACGGTGAGAAAAACAACCAAGCAAACAACACACCATGAACACCCACAGGGACACACTAACAGCTTATGCACAGCCCCACTAGTCAGTGGGTGGGGAAGCCGTGGGTCCTGGGGCCTTGCCCAGTCTTGCTCGGGTCCCTGCACCACTGTCACCTTCGTCGGGAGTTGGACATCTCTACACCTCCTGGGGCTCTCCCACGTCTGCAGGCCCAGAAACGTCCTGGTCCCCCTTCCTGCCCCTATGCTCGTCAGCACCCCACATGTCCCCCATTTCCTGCATCAGCACTCCCTCTGCCTGGACTGCTCTTCCCAGCTCTGCTTGTGGAAAAGCCTCCTTCAGATGCACCTGGAGCCCTCCTCCTCCCAGGTGCCCTCCAGGTCTCCAGGTGTCCTCCGGCAGACGTGGCTCCTGCTGCTGAGTCTGTACCCAGAGGCCTGGGAACCCGAGGGTGCATCCCGTCTCTCCCTCCACAGGCGCCAAGGACACCTCAGCCTCCTGGGCAGAGGCCTGGCATGGCCAGCAACGGTGCATGGAGGGGTGTGGTGGGACCCCAGTCCATCTCGCTGGCTGAAGAGCGTGCCAGTGTTCCCAGAGCTCAGCCTTGTGAGGGCTGGAGTGGGGCTGGAGGATGGCAAACCCGGGGCCCCCGACATCAGGCCAACCGTGGGAGGTTTCATCGGAATGAGGAGCTGGAGCAGGACTTCTCACAGCGCATGGTCGTCAGCGTGCCCTGGGAGCTCACTGAACTGTGGCGGCCAGACCCTCCGGCCCCATTGAACCAGCCAGATGAACACACACTGTGTGTGCCAGGCAGATGTGGTTTAAGGACATGTTCTGTCACCAGAAGCTCAAGCTGGTCATCATGAAATGCTGCCTAGCAGGTGTGTGACTCTGCCTGGGGGCTGCAGGGCCCTCGGCCCAGCGGGCAGGACCCGGTCCCTGAAGCCTCTGACCAGGGCCTGTGATCCAGGCAGCAAATGTTGGCAGGAAGAAAGCGGCCTCTAATCTCTGCTCTCCTGAGCACCCGTAGGGTCTGGGAGGTAGCCATGGGCGGGGTCTGGGACCTCTCTGCTCCTGCCAACACAGCAGCCTGCGTCAGGCTTTGGTTCTGATTTCTGTGCAAGCTTTTACTTGGAGAAGTTTGTGAAGATGATCTGGGACGCCAAGGTTTCTCATGACCCCCAGATTCTGGAATTCCAGGGGGAAATCTTTTCAACAAAAATACTTAGATGTCCCTGAGAACAGCCTCAAGGTCCAGAAAGCCATCAGCTTTTGGATTTCCATGGAGGCCATGGGATGAGCTCAGCTCACCAGGCGACAGCCTACAGGGCACCCCCGGTGCTGTCCAAACTGCTCATTCCACGGCTTCCAGAAGTGGACCCCACGGTCTTTGGTGCCCACCGTATCCCTGCTCTCAGCCTCATGGTTCCCTAGGGCTGACACCACCCCCGACTCCAGGGACAGGCATGTGACCCCAGCCTGCCAATCTCAGCCCTGCGACTCCCAGGATTGGCTCAGGGATGTCAAGTGGCTCGAGATGGCCAATAGCAACAGCTCTTGGGTCTTGTGGAGAGAAGGGCACTCTGTGTCTGCTAGAGAGGGAAGCCTGAAATGGCCACAGGCCATCTTACCACCTCTCACCCTGAGCCTGCCCGAGAACAGCACTGAGCGGGGAGGGGCAGGATCCTGAGGGCACTGTGGGAGTGCCTGGATCCAGCCTTGCCTGAAGCTATGGGGACCCTGAACTTCCCAGATCCATGAGCAAGATATCCCACGTCCTTCTGCTCCTTGCCACCTGGTCAGCGCAGCCACTCCTTAGGAAGGCCGTCTCCGAGCTCCCACTGCTCTCACCTCTGCTGAAGAGGTGTGGGCGCCTCTCTCACAGCCCCTCTCCCAGGAGACACACCTGCCTGCGCGGCAGGTGCTGAGTGAGTACCGGGCCCCTGCTACACTGCAGGTTCTCTGAGGGCGACGCCATCAGACACGCCCGCCCGTGGGCCCCGGGTACCTGAGATCAGCTGCCTCCTCAGCCATGAGCTGGCCCTGCCTCTCCAGGGCCTCCTGCTTGGCCAGCAGCTGGGCCCGCTGCTCAGACAAAGCCTCCTTCTCTTGCAGGGCCCTCTGGAGAGTGTCCATCTGGGCCTCCCGGTCCTCCCGGCTCCGGGCCAGCTGCTCCTCTAGGGCCTGCTTCTTGCATGTGACCTATGGAGGGGGGAGGGGAGAGTGGGGGGGAGAGGGGCCCTCTTAAGGGAAAAGGACTTCAGAAGAGGTGATTTCATGCAGAATGTCATGGAGGCAAAGGTGGAGGAGGACAGTGGGTATGACACATCAGACCTCAGATGCACACAGGTGTGTTTTCACAGTAGAGGGGCACCTCACCATGATGGAGGAGTTACTGAACTGACCACTCCCAGCTGCCAATCTAAATGGACTCTTGGTTGAGCCACAAATGTCCAGGCAGCAGGAAACACTGCATGGAAATAGCAATAGAAGGTGACAGACAACCAGGTTATGGCAGAGTAACACTTCCACCAAGGGCATCACAAACATCTAGGTGAAATAGATCATGGAATGTGTATAAAGCCTCAGAGAGCTGCCAAGGCAGCTGGGACCAAAGATGCCAAGAGCTTGGAGAGAAGGTAATAGAGGAATGAGCCATTTGTTATCTCTTCCCGTCTCGTAACATTTGCTGATTTAAAAGTTTTGGCTGAGAAATTGGGAAGCCAGAGAGAGCTTCTGGCAGTACTATGGCCTTAGGGGCCCCAAAACTCAAACTCAGGGCCATGAAAGCAGAAGGGCCCTGATAAACACCCCAGGTCTCCAGCTGTAGTCACAGAAGGCCTTCACACTTTGGGGGTCAGAAATAGTCCATCCCTCATAACAACTGGAACTCAGCCTTGAATCTTTTCAGTCATGAATGATGGGGATCACCTACTTTCACTGCCTGCCAGAATCCAAAGTAAATGCTCTCTAGAAGAAGGATGGCACTATCAAATTATTTCTATAGTTTTTATGTATGACATTTAGGCATTTAATCAATATTACCAGGCATATCAGGAGATAAGACCATATGTAAAAACCACATGTAAGAACAGATGCCTCTCTGTCTTTTTGGCTATCCAGAGGCTGGAGTTATCATACACAGACTTTAAAATAGCTGTGATTAAATGTTCAAGAAGATGAGTAGCAAGATGTAGAAATTCATAATAGAACTAGAAACTAAATATAAACAACATAATTTTAAAATACAATAACCAGAATTAATAAATCTAATGGTTCAATGACAGATGAGACAGAAGAGAAGACTAATAATCTGGAAGACAGACAAAAGAATGTATTAAGACTGGCTCATGAAGAGAAAAAAGGATGGAAAATACAGAAAAGAGTGTAATAGACATACAGGACAAGGTACGAAGATCCAACATATGTATAATTAGAGTTACAGAGGGAGAGGAGAGAGAATTTTTGAACAGATACTGGACAAGAATTTTCCAAATCTAATAAAATAAACCAAGCCACCGATTTAGAAAGAGCTATAATACCCCAAAAGAACACACACAAAGAAAATGTCACATGGATATATCTTAGTAAAATTTCTGAATACCAAAATAAAAAAAAAATATCTTTAAAAATCAGAGGGGAAAGAAACCACACACACACACACACACACACACACTCATACACACAACCTTTAAATGAGTAACAGTAAAACCTACATTTGACTTCCCAACAGCAACAATGAAAGTCAGAGGATAGTGTAATGGATTCATCAAAATGCTGCAAGAAAACATGGCTATCCTAGTATGCTATACCCAGCAAAAATATTCTTCAAAAAGAAAGACCAGGACTTCCTGCTTCTGATCGTGGTGAAGTAGATTGTTGAAGACCAACCTTCCCACCTGGCGCAGCTAGAAAACCTGCACAATGCAGCTCCGACATATCTGTGTGAAGGCCTTAGAAATGCCAAAGCAGCCACAACCCAAAGGGGCCTGATTATTGAGAGACATGGATTCAAGTGAGCCTGACCTTCTACTGCAGATTTCCCCTTGAGGGACCTGTCAGCTCCTAAGTAGCAAGAGTGCAAAGCTTCAGGAACCAAGGACAAAGCCTTAGCCAAAAGGCTGGCAACTTGACCTACGGCAGCAGGCTTCTAAGACTGGGAGGACATATCGATTATCAGGAAAAGTAGATAATAATAAAAACAGTATTACTAGAGATAAGAGGGGACATTCTATAATGATTAAAAGGTCAATTCGTATGAAGATATAATACCAATATGTATGCAAGTAGTAATAGGAATTCAAAATATTTGAGGCAAAAATGGACAGGACTAAAGGTAGACAGAGAAAATCCCACCATCATAGGAATTTTAATGTCCTTCTGTTACTAACTGATGCCGTGTGTCCCTGAAAAGAAGACCCAGCCGGACCATCAGCTCTAATGTGTCTTTTGGAACAAAAATTAATATAAGAGCCGGTATATTATGTTTTACATTACATTACATTACATTACATTACATTACATTACATTACATTATATTATACTGGGTCTTATATTAAAATAAGACCAGGTTTTATATTAATTTTTGCTCAAAAAGACACATTAGAGCTGATGGTCTGGCTAGGTCTTATTTTGGGAAACACGGTAGGATAAGTAGACAAAAACAACCAGCTAAATAAAGCAAGACAAACAAATAAACAAAAACCAGTAAGGACACAGAATATTTAAACAACACTGTCAAGCAACTAGACTTAATATTTATAGACACTACACTCACCAATAGCAGAATACTTCACATCACCGTGGAATGCTCAACAAGACAATAGATTGAGCCATAAAACATGCATCAATACATTTAAATCGACTAAAATAACATGGAGTATGTTTTCTGACCGTAATGGAATTATAGTAGAAACAGGTAACAATGAGATAGTTAGGAAATACCTATATTTGGAAATCAGGCAATATGCATCTAAATAATCAAAGAATAAATCACACGGAAGATGAGAGACTAGTTTGAACTGAATGATAATAAAAATGCAACAAGCAAAACTACTAGGATGAAGACGAAAACAGCCATAAGAAACAATAGGAAATCTGAGTAGCCCTATATCTGTTAAAGAAATTGAATTCATTATCAAAACTTTTCTCACAAAGAAAACTCCAGACTCAAACAACTTCACTAGTGAATTCGACAAGCGTTTAGGAAGCAATGACACCAACTTGAAAACACTTTAGGAAACAGGAAGAAGGAACACTTCCCAACTTATTTTATGAGGCCCTGATCCCAAATCTGACAAAAACATTACAAGAAAAGAAAATTACAGACCAACATTTCTCATGAGTATAGATGGAAAACTCCTTAATAGTATGAAATTGAATTGAAAGAAATATAAAATATCTATTAACTTATGACCAAGTAGGGTTTATCTCAGCTATGCAAAGTTGGTTTAACAGTAAAAAATTAACCGATATACTTTACCACATTAACAGAATAAGAACAATGATATGATCTTTGTTCTTAACAGATACAGAAAAACCATTTCACAGGATTCAGAACCCATTCATGATTTTAAACAATCTCTCAGCTGACCAGGAATGGAATGGAACATACTCAATCTGATAAGGGGCATCTATAAAAAGCCTACAGATCACATCACACCTAAGGGTGAACTGTGGAATTCTTTCCCCGTGATCGGGCTTGGTGGAAAGACGACCACTCTCAGCACTTCCTTTCAGCTTTGTCCTGCTGGCCTTTAGCCAACGCATTAAAAGGAGAAGAAATAAAGGCAGTGAGATCAGAAAGGAGGTAAAACTGTTGTTACTCACAGATAACGTGATTATGCACATGTAAAACCCTGGTACTTACAAGTGAATTTGTCAAGGTTGCATGATTCAAAGTTATATGTAAAATTGTATTTCTATATACTAGTAATGAACAAGAGGGAAAGAAAATCAAAAGCAAGGCAATCCATAATATCAAATTTAGGTATTAATTTAATCAAATATGTGCAAGGCCTCTACACTAAAAAAAACTATAAAACACAGCCGAGAGGAAGTCAGTACAGAAAAAATGGAGTGATAGGCCATATTCATGGATGGACAACTCAATACAGTTAAGACGTCCAGTCTTCTCCCGTTGATCTATGAAGTCAACACAATCCCCACCAAGATTCTAGCGGGCTTTTGGGAGGTAGAAATTGACAAACCTCTAAAATGTATATGGATATACAAAGAACTTTGAACAGCCAAAGCAATCTTGAAAAAGACTAAGATTGGAGAACACACATTACCGAACTCTAAGACTTACTAAAAAGCTACAGTTTTCAAGATAGTGTGGTTTTGGTGAAAGGACGAACAGGGACCGATTTGCACAGATTAACAAGTCACCAAGATAATTCAAGGGGGGAAAGGAGAGTCTTTTGAAAAACTAGTGCTGGAACAACTGGATATTACCATGAAAGACAGTGGACTTCAGTTGCTACTTCATACCTTACCCCAGCGGCTCTTACACTTTGGTGTGTATAGAATCACTTGGAGGCTAAAATCCAGATTTTTGGACCCCACCCAGAGAGTTCTGGACTCAGTCGGTCGTGGGTGGGCCTGAGGATTTTAACATGTTCCCAGGTCTGAGGCTGCTGGTCGGAGCGCCCTTTGAGAACCAGGGCTCTACACAAAAATAAACCTGAAACGGATTACAGACTTCATGTAAGAGCGAGATGAAAGCATAGGAGGAGATTTTCTTGTTCTTGGGTGAGGCAAAAATCTCTCAGACAGGACCTAGAAAATACTAAGTTTTTAAAAACCTTAGTTAATCGGACTTTGGCAAAGTTCTGTCCATCAAAAATACCATTAAGGAAATATATAGGCAAGTCACCAACTTGAAAATATTCAAAGTACTTGTATCTAAGATATGTGAAGAACTCCTATGCAGCCATAACCAAAATAAAAAACATAAATAAAAAATAGGCCAAAGCCTTGAACAGACACTTGACAAAATAAGGTCTACAAATATTCACTAAGCACATTGAAATGTGCTTACCACCATTCGTTACCAGGGAAATGCAAATTAAACCACGTGATATAGAACGTCATACACATAGGATAGATAAAAAGTAGAAACGGATGGTACCAAATGTGGGCAAGGCCAGGGAGTGGCTGGAGATCCTTACGCTGCAGGCAGTCAAGTAAAACGACAGAACCACTTTGGGAAGTTGCTGGACAGTTTCTTATAAAGGTCCACACTCACCTACCCGGTGACTCCACAGTTTCACTCCTATGTATTTACTCAAGAGAAATGAGAACATAAGTCATGACTTATACACGAATGTTCATAACAGTCTTGTCCATTATAGCCCCAAACCGGAAACAACCCAAATGTCTAGCCATGGGTGAGGGGTCAGCAAACACGATTTATTCCCACAAGGGAATATCACCATGGAAAGCAAGTACATGTTCTCGATACACCCAACAACATGGATGACTCTTAAAGACATGTTGAGAGGGAGGAGCTGGACACAAAAGTGTCTGCACTCTGTGACCGGGTCCTGCTGGTACTTGGCAGAGCAGAGGCTGCCTGGTGGGGGGACGGGTGACTGGAGGGGCACGAGGGACCCTGCTGGGCTGGGGGAGCAGCTCTACACCTTGACCTCGTGGTGTCTGCACAGGTGGTGGCTACACAGGTGCGTACAATTGTCAAAACTCACGGAACTATGTGCTGGCTTACTGACTGTAAATCATACTGCAATTAAAAACAGAGAAAACAAATGACCAGGAAAGGACAGGACAGAGTCGGAGACACGGAGCAAAGCTGTAGTGAGTCCACAAAGTAACAGGGGCCATGGCGTCTGAAAGCCCCTGGGGGCCCAAAACTCTGCAAGGAGAGGGTTGTCAGGTGGCCAACAAGGCTGGGATCAGAAAAAAGCAAACTGCTTCACTGTCACTCCCCAGTGGCCTCCGCCTTCACACGTGATTTATGTCAACAGAAGACCTGGGAACGACTGCACAGGCGAATGAATGACTGTGGAGTTCAGGTGTGGAGAGAAACAAGACAGGAGGAAATGGTGAGGGCGTGGAAATCAATGGGTCTTTGATCCTCTGACGAGGGGCAGAACCCAGCCCCTGGGCACTGGGGACAGGTCTTCTGTGCATCTCTGTCCCTGTCTCCTACCCCCACCACGGGGAAGCCACCTCTGAACACAGCCCATCAGTGAGCACTGCAGTTAGAAAGCATAGGTGCTGACACCCTGGGCCAGTGGGATGTGACATGGCCGTCCACACCCCAGAGTGGAAGGGGCGGCCAGCAGGGTGGGGCCGGGCAGCAGTCCCGAGAGTGGAGACTCACCTGGTGCACGCGCTCCTGCAGCCCGGCCACCTGCCCCTCCAGCTGCCGCTCCAGGCGCCCACAGGCCCGCTGCAGGCCCCTGCGCTCAGCCCAAACCAGCTCCAGCTGCTCTCGGGCGCCTGCCTGCTCCCGCTCCAGCGTCTTCTGCTGCTCCCGAAGCTGGTCCCGCTCCTGCTCCAGCTGCCAGCAGGGGCGCGGAAGGGCCTGTGTCCAGGCCCCTGCACCACCCACCCTCGGCCCCCATGGGTGGCCCAGCCCTGCTCTCGCCTGCCCTCCCTCAGGCCCGGCCAGGGCTGTCAGGTCCCCTCGTCCCTCTGGAGGCCTTGTCCCCCCCCAAACCTTCTCAGTCCAGAAATGGAAAAGGTGACAAGAGGATGGATAAAAAATGGGGGCCTGGGCTTGGAAACCAGCGCTGGGGCCGAGCCTCACGGCCACCCTGGAGAATGCGAGGCTCAGGGCAAGGTCTGCCCACCTGGGCCCTCGTCTCACCTGCAGGACCAGGCGGTTCAGGGTGCCTTTGTCCTGAGCCAGCCCCTCCATCAGGGAGGCCATTTTGGCCAGGGAGTCCCTTTGCTCCACCCCCTCTGACTTCAGCCTGGTCATAAGCAGGTCCCGGTCCGCATTGCTGATCTCGGCCTGGGGAGGGAGGGAGGGCGCGCAGCGGTCACCCCAAGGGGGACACGGGGTGGGGGGGCTTTCAGGCTCAGGGACAGAGCGTTCCCCCAGGTGGAGCTGTTGATGCTGGGGAGGGAGTGAGTCCCGCATCATGGGAGGTATGCAAGCTGGAGCTCTGGGTGGGACAGGGTGGAAGGAGTCCCACGGCGGGCAGCCTCTGGAGTAGACAGAAGCCCCGGGGTACTAAGGCTGCAGCCAGGAGAGGTGACGGGGTGGCCGAGAGGGCGCTGAGATGTGGCGTAGCCATCGTCAGGGAGGACGGTTCGAGTCCACTGGTCAGTGGCTGAGGAGGCAGGACTGTGGTGGCCTCGGTGACTTTGGGAGCTCTGGGGTGGACCGAGGGCCCAAGAGGGTGAGGAGCAGAGACATGGTGGGAGAGAGAGCACGCAGTGGGAGAGGGGACATGGGCATGGAGGGTACCCAGGCCAGGGCACTGTGCAGAGTGTCCTTCTCGCTTTCCAGGATGTCCCTCTGCAGCTGGACCGAGTTCAGTGCCTCCCGGGCCGACATCAGCTCCTTCTTGAGCCTGGAGACCTTCTCCTCCAGCTGTTCCAGGCGCCCTTGACTGAGGTCCCAAAACCAGAGACAAAGGGCATGAGGACGCCTCAGGGGAAGAGGGGGCCACCTCACAGCACCCAGCAGGCAGGGTGGCTGCCTGCAACTCCCTCCAAGCCCAGGGAGCCCCAAAGGAGCCCAGGGTCACCCTGGAGGCTGCAAGGTCAGTGAGTCCACAGGACAGTGTCAAGACCAGGCCCATGAATGGGCTGGACTGGCCTGGGCTGGACTGGCCTGGGCTGGGGTGGGGTGGGGTTCTCTGTCCATGCCTCAGTGGACACGCCTGGGTGAAGAGTATGTGCCCACATGCTGGGGGACGGCCACCTCTGCTGGGCTCGGGGTAGTGGATGTGCCTGGGGCAGCTCTGGGTGGGTGTTGGGGTGTCAGGGTGATGGGCCAGCATGGGCGGAGCCTGGAGGGTCTTGCACCCCTGCTGTCTCATTGGGCACCTCCCACTCCCTCAGGCAAGGAGGCGGTCCCCTTAGTGAACATGACACTGAGGCCCAGAGAGGGGCCTGAGCACGTGGTGCTGCCCGGCCCACCTGGTCTCCAGCTCCCGGAGGTCCCGCTCGCCCTGCTGTGCCCGCAGCAGCAGGCTATCCTGCAGCTCAGCGTTCGTGGCCTCCAGCCTTTTCTTCTCTGTGTCCCGAGCCTCCAGCTTCCCCCTCAGCTGTTCCACCTCCATTTCCAGAGCCTTCTTCTCTCTGGGAGCAGGGGTCCGAGAGTGGGCAGCCGGACGTGCATGGGGGAAGGGAGTTGCAGGACCCTCACTGGGCACATTTGAGCTCAGTGAGTGGCAGGATGGCAGGGCAGGGGGCGCCAGGTATGGAGGCCGCCAGGCAGCTCAGGGAAGCATGGGGAGGGACGAGGAAAATTCAGCCACCTCTGGCACCAGGCTGGCCTGCGAGATGGGGTGGCCACCAGCAGGCTTGTCCCTTCCTGGTGGCCCCGTGGGAGCCCCTAGAGCATACAGGCTGTGCCTCCTGAGGTGTCCCCATGCTGATCCCTCTGCCACGCGCAGGCCAACTTCAGCCAGTCCTTGCACAACTTGCTGGGAGGAAGGGACACCTCCCCGGCCTGCACCCTCCCCAGCTCCACATCTGCTTGTCCTGCTCACCTGTCCCGACAGGGCCCCGGACCCGCCCAGTCCAGATTCCTTTGTTAAGCTGCACTCAGTGCTGGCTCACTTGGAGTCCTCACCACATGTGATCCATCATCCAGGCACCTGAACCCTAGCTGTCCCCTCTGGCCCTGGGCCCTGAAGCCCCCATTTTCCAAATGCCCCTCCTACCCCCATGCTGAGGGGCCCCCTTGAGCCTGTCCATCTGTCTCCAGGACACTGCAGCTTGCCCCCTCGGCCCCTGCTAACAGCTCCCCTCGGGCCCCCACTGCCCTCTACCTCCTGGCATGGTGCTGTGGCCCCTGCCCACCTCGCCCTGTGCACAGCTTGGCTCCCCTCCTCCCCCAAAGGCCCTTCCTGCCCTCCAACTCTTCCACCCTCCAGGGGCCCTCAGCGCCTCCATTGCCACACCCTGTGCCAGGTGGAGCTGACCTGTCTCCCTCTCCTTGCCCCTCCCCGTGCACCTCTCAAGGCTGGATTGGGACTAAGTTTTCCTTGGGCCTCCTGTCCCAGCACTGAGCGCACTGTCGGGTCATTGAGTCCCGACCCCCAGGGGTGCGCGAGGGGGTCTGCTCCCACCCCTGCTCCTGCAGGAAGCCCTCCCGAGCCCCAGCTCACACGCAGCCTCGTCTGGCTCCCACGTCTGTCCGGCTTCGGCAGTGTGTGGGGTGGGAAGCCCCACAGAGCCGCTCACTCAGGAGTGTAAGTCCTGGGGGGTTCTCGTCCCACCACCCCCACTCCCACCAACCCCAGGGTGGTAAGACATGCACAGAAGTGTCCAGAGAGCCCCAATGTCAACTGCACCACAGCCACCAGATTCACAGGACACCAGGAGGGCACGTGGGCCACCCCAATGGACGGGGAGGGAAATGAATGGGGGTTTTATGGACCATTTTGGAAGGATGGAGAAGACCCCAGGAGGAGTCTTGGGAGCCAGGGAGGAGGTGGGAGAGCACAGCCTGCTCTGGGGAGAGTGTGGAGAGGTTGGGATGCCAGTGAAGAGGGCAGGAAGGTGAGTCCTGGGTAGACTCAGGTGGAAGCAGATGAGGGGAAGGGGGGCTCACTGCTGGCGGGGGGAGGGGTGGCAGGAGGCGAGGGGTGAGGGGTGAGGGCAGGTGGCCTGGCCAGAAGCAGTTTCTGTCTGGGACACATGGCCCTCTCCCTCCCACATGGAAGGCCTTGGGGAGGAACCCCCACCCCAGGCAGGGACTGCCTGCCCTGCCCAGCCCATGAGGCACCTTCCCAGGAGCTCGCTGGCTGCCCTGTAGTGCTGCGTCTCCTGGCTCTGCACTTCCAGCTTGTTCAGGAGGTCCTCCCACTCCTGCATCTGCTCCTGCAGGAGTCTCCGAGAGGCCCGTAGCTCCTGCTGCCTCTCCGATAGCTGCCCACGGAGCTGGGCCACCTCCACCTGGGAGGCCTGCAGCTGCAGGCATAGCACCTGGGGGGAGGGGGTGCGTGCAAGCCCCCTCTGGTCTGGGCAGGCCTTTGCCCACACTCCCCCAGACAGGAGGTACTTAGGCCTACAGCCCACCCCCTGGGGCCATGGGGCTCAGGGCAGGCCCGTGGAGACCCCCCAGTCAGCTCACCTGGGTGACCCGCAGGTAGGCTCTGTAATGGCGCCTCTCAGCCAAACAGGCAGGTTTCCTGGCTTTGCCCCCCGTGGGGACTGGGGCAGGCTCTGGCTGCCTACCTGCTCCTGCTGCTGCCGCCTCTCAAGGGCTATCTGCACGGCCCGCAGTGCGGGGTCCTGGGCTGCTGGGGAATGGGTCCGTGACGCGGTACGTGGGGGGCTCCTCCGGGGTCCCTGTGCCTCTTCCACTTCAGTGCCACTGCTCCGCACCAGCTCTGGGCACCCCGAGTCTGCCTGGGCCACCTTCGGGGCGCAGGGAGGAAGGGACGCGGTGCGAGAGCTCAGGGCACGGCCCGACAGGACCTTCCAGATTGTCTCACAGGTCAGCGGGACCCACCGGGACCTGCAGCCCCCCCACTGCTGTACCACAGGGGACCCAGGTGGCCTGCACCTCTGTGATGGTGTCCAGGACGTGCTGTAGGGACGCAACTTCGCCCTTCAAGTTGTCCAGTGCCGGCTGGCCTCTGCTGTGCCCGGACTCCTGTGACCAGGGCAGACCCCTCAGTGAGGCGGCAGATGCCCCGGGCAGAGCCACCCGTCTCACAGCCCCCGCACCAGTCTCTGAACGTCCATTTTCAGGGAAGAGATGGTGCTCTCCTTCTTCATATTTTCTTCTGTGAGCTTCTCCACCAGCAGTGTCTGCTCAGAGAGTCTGGAGAGAAGTCAGGTGGCGGGGAGTGGGGTCAGAACACAGCACAGAGCAAAGACCTGGCACTGTCAGTGGCCAAGGGAGCTGTGGACCCCCAGGCGCTCCAAAGTCACGCCCGGTGGCAGCAGGTTGGGCCTTCAGTCTCCCCGGTTCCCACTGAAGCTGCCCTCGGCAGGCCCAGACGGGGGTCTGTGTGCAGAATCTCCCACGCCTGCTCTGAGCTCGCAGCAGCCATGGGCCTGGCCCTCTGCCTGCCACAGCTGCGTACACACTGACCTCAGAACAAGCACCTACCCTGGAAGGATGCGCTTTTAGCCTGAAAATCCAGAACCAGCCACAGGGACAATCCACGTGTCCACTGCAGTGTCCCCTGAGGCCCTCAAAGTTGGGGAGCCCTATCTTTGGCTGGTTAAAGAGTTTGGGCCCATCTACCCATGAGTGTCACGTGGCTGCTGGGGTAAGGATTGTGAACTGTGTGTGGAGTCAAGGGAAGCGTGGTGGCAGAGAATGCTGCTGGCGATGAGGAAGTAAATCTGCACGTGAGGGCCTGCCCATGCCCCGGAGCACAGCAGAGGGGCGTGGGGTGTCCCCGCCCGCCCACCTGCCCACCCTGGGCGCCCACCTGGCCTGCAGCACCACCTTCTCTGTGTCCCAGCGGCCCTGCAGTTGCAGCATCTCGCACACCTTGTCCCGCAGCTGCCGCTCCAGGGTGCTGGCTGCACTGCTGGCCGACAGCTGCAGGTTGGCGTCCAGGTTCAGGCAAGCCGTATGCAGTCGCCGGGCCGTCCTGGCCGCGTCCGCTCGCATGTCAGCAAGATCCCTGGGGACAAGGTGCCCCCCCCAGTGAGCCTCAGGACCAGCTGTGGGCTCTGGGCCCAGGCGGCTGTGAGCCGGCTGGGAGGGCAGGGTCCGGTCACGTGGCAGACCCCCCCACCCACCATCCCTAGGACAAGCCCCCACCGAATGTCATCAACCATCCCATGTCACAGCCCGAGACTGGTGAGCGGGGGCAGGGCAAGGCCAGACAGGACATCAATCCTCTGAGCCCCAGTTTCCTTGTGTGCAAACTGGGGTGCTGACAAGTACACCTGTAACCCAGGACAGACCCGTGTGAGGTGCCAGCGAGGACCAGAGGGACTCAAAGCTGCACTGGTCTAGCTCCTGCCCTCCTCAGGTCACTCCCCTGCTGCCCTGCCTCCTTCACTCTGTCCATTTGTCCTTCCTGCCCCTAACCCTTCCCGCTCTCTTCACACGCCAGGACCTGCCCAGTGCCAGGGCCCTCCCACCACATGCCCCCTCCCCCCACCCTGGGAGGCCTATGCAGGCTTGGGCTAGGTGGGGCGGCTGGCTCACCGCTCGGAAGCTGACCGCAGCTCAGCCAGGTGTGCACGGAGCGCTGTTACCTGTCTCCACAGGAGGAGGAAGTCCCGGGGCTCCCCCAAACGCGAACGCCGGGTCTGAAAGTAAGAGGCTCATGTTCACTTCAGGCCCAGGTGCTGGGAGGTAACCCCTTCACTCTCACCAGATGCCATGTGGCCGGCCCCACGGGCCACACCCTGCATCTCCTACAGGTTCCTGCCTCCTGTGTCCCAGGGACTTACCTTCCAGAATAATCTAAATCCCCTACCCCACCCCACAGAGGACCTAGGGGTGACCACACAGGTCCTGCCCACAACCAGGACCACTCAGCCCAGTCTCCTTGAGCGCCCCCGCCCAGCACGGGGGAGGGGCAGGCTCTTTCTCCTTTCCCAGGACCCAGAGCAACTGTTACTCTGGCAGGGCCCCCGCGACATCCAGGTGAGTGGCCTGCTCTTGAAGGTGCCGGGACGCAGAAGCCTCTCCACTCAGCTCATCGGGGGCAGGTGGGGAAGCCACCGTGAGATAAGGGGCAATGAATCAGGATTCTAATGGTGGTGGGGAGGCCACTGCAGGGTTTGGTGGGGAAGGGATGGGTGAGAGTGGGGGCCAGGATGGGACAGGGCCCTGAGCGGTCAGTCGGAAGTGGCAGGCTTGCCCAGAACTCAGCCAAAGCCACAAGCCCTGAGTGTCCCCACCACCCTGCCAGTGCATGCACCTGGCCGTGTCCTGAAAACGCTGACCTCCAGGGATCCTAGAGGGCTCACCAAGGTGCTCAGTGCCCCCTGCCTGTCACGGCCCCAGCCCACGCTGCTTTCGGCTAGAGCTCACTCACATTCAGCTGGTTCTCAAGACCCACACACCTTCCTCTTCCTTCCGGAAGCCTTTGCTGACCCTGCGTCTGAGGTCCCCCTATTGAGCCCCAAAACACTTTGCTGTATACCCTTTGTAGGGGGTGCCCCTTTGTGCCTGGAGCCAGAGCCCTCTGTGCACGCACCCCTCCTCACCCCATTGAATCATCAAAGGGGGATGAGCTCAGCCCTCCTGGCTAGCCAGCCGGTGGGCAGTCGCCTCGGTTGGCCTGCCCAGTAACTCCAACTCTCATGTCAGTTTCCAGACTTCACAATTTCCTGAACTCCAGGCTGGGCTGCCCAACACTGTGGGAGCACGCAGGCCAGGAACCAGGGGAGGTCGGGGACTCGGACGGACACGGGAAACGGTGCCAAATGGAGCAACTTGGACAAGTTTCCTTGACCACAGGGACTCAGGGGAGAGAGAAAGCGTAGGGACCACCCAAAGGGGGTGTCGGCTTGCACAGAGATGCGACACCTCAAAGCCGTATTCTATGTAAGGTGTGCTAGAGGTGAGTGAATAGGAGGGTGAGCTAGGACACACACACACCTCTGTCTGCAGGACACTGGAAGGAGGTACAACGGACTAAACGTTTGTGTCCCCAAAATTCATCTGTTGAATTCTAACCCCCACGTATTGGTGGTAGGAGGTGGGATCTTTGGGAGGTGGTAAGGTCATGAGGGTGGAGCCCCATGAATGAGGTTAGTGCCCTGTCCTGCGGGGTGTCAGGCGGGGTCTCAGCTCCCGCTCCCCACATAAGAACGCAGGACATGGTGAGGCCAAAAAGGAACACCCACAGAGCCATAGATAGGGGAGTCATACCACTATACTCTTGCTGGCAGCTGGGTTAGAGATACAAGAAGCAGGCTCCACACGATCCGCAACCTGCCATCCGCTTTTCTGCCAACGCACCTCACTTGCTAGCTGCAATCCGCTGTGCTAACTGCAATTCACGCTTCCTAGCTTAGCCACGGCACTTGTATCAGTGGCTAATGGCTCACCAGTAACAGCTGACGGCCATCTACTACCCGAGCCAGCACTTTCCACGTGAGGCCGAGAGCCTGGAAACTGCTCTCTGGGACTCTGTCCCCGCATGCCCTTATATAAAGGACCCCGCAAGTCCCTTCTGCCATGTGAGGTCATAGTGAGAAGGTGTGTATGATCCCAGAAGGGGTTCTCGCCAGACACGGAATGGGCTGGCATCGCGGTGTCAGACGTCCAGCCTCCAAACTGTGGGGCACAAACATCTGTTTCTAAGCCGCCTGGTATTTCTGTCACAGCAGCCTGGACGGACTAAGACAAGAAGGACAGAGACCTTCCCTGTGGACTTGGAACCACGAGTTAGCTGTTATGCAGGGTTCAGCCTGAATTCACATCGCTGGGGTGGTTTCTATTAATAAAAACTCAAGCTGAAAATTTACTTCAATGTGGCACCAAAAACTGTCAGCACCTCTAGGCACCTGTCAGAGCAAATAAAAGTCCTGGCAGACACCACAGGCATTTCAGGTATCAAAGAATTGTCATGAAGTTCCAAGGAAAACAAGCGGCTCTTAGTTGAAATGAAAACGTCACCAAAGACATAGGGACACAAAGCACATGCCCGAGGGCTAGCAGAAGCCGTGGACACAGGCCTGGAAGAACCTCAGACATTAGACCATCAGACAGCCTCCAAAACAACTGCTCAAATCAACACATGTGAGAGGCTTGAACGTGTGAGCTAAGAGTAAGATATCTGGAAAAGAATCCACCAGAATTTGTAAAGATGAAAAATACAATGCTGGGAATTGAAGCCAGGTAGGCGAGTTTAACAGAGATTGACAAAGAAAAGAAAACTGAGGACCAGGAAAGTAGATTTGAAGAAATTACGTAGAAGACAGATCAGGATGAAAAAAAGAAAGAAAACCTGGGCAGAAAGAAGTATGGGAGAGGAGGCAATACTTAAAGCATAATGGCTACTTTCCAAGAATACTGGAAGACACAGAGTCTGGAAGTACCCTCAACGGGATAAGCAACCTCCACACAGACATGTCACAGAACTGCAGGCCTCCACTAAGTGACACAGTCAGACAGAGACAGACACACACCATACGATCTCACTGATGTGTGGAATCTAAGGAACAAAATAAACAGAAAAACAAATTGCAGAACGCCAGGGTCAAAGTCGAGACCCCAAGGCAGCAGGAGGGAGGAGACTGACCACTTTTACGAGGGCTCGGTCAGGATCAAAGACACAAAAGGTATCGGTGCAGTGCCGAGAGAACACACCTGCTGACCAGGGAGACAGGTCCTCGGGACAAGGGGAAATAAAGACCCCTGGCAAACCAGTGCCACACCGACCTCAGACCTGCCCTCCAGGGACATTTTTGTCCTGCGGCGGGCAGGAGCCCTGCAGAGAGGTGCGGGCTGGCAGGGCGTGGGGCGTTTCAGAGTACATGCAGATCAGGCATGGCTGCGGGGGCCCTGCTGACCCTGGCGGGTGGGGAGCAATGGAGGGGGACCCCTCTCGTGCAGTGTGATCAGGAGTCAGGCCTACGGAGATCTCCTCCTGTCTCCAGGACCTGGCCCTGTCCCTTATTCTATTTCCCAGGCCTCAGCCTCCTGCAGTCCTTCTCTCAGGCGGTCTCCCCGCCCTGGTGTCTCCCACTCCACAGACCACTGTGGCCAAGCCAAGGGGGGATGTGGTGTGGCAGGAGGCCACCGGGCTTGCCCCGGGGGAAGCACAGCTGAAGCCAACTCACCCTCTCCTGGTCCCTGCTGCCCATCCCCCCCCACACACACAGCAGCCACAGACATAAAAACAGGTGCCCTGCCAGTGGGCAGGGGCAGGGGGCACCTCTCTCCTGGTCCAGCGCTGCGCCTCCCTCAGCTCCAGCTCGCCCCGCAGGTGGAGTACACGGCCCGTGGTCCTGGCCAGCTCCTGGGCCAGCGTGTCGTTTGCTTTCTTCATGTGCTCCAGCTGCTCCCGCAGAAGGGCGTTCACCTGGGAGAGGCCGGCGCTCCTGGATGGGCAGACACCACAGTGGCGTGGCCGTGGGTGGGTGGCCACCCCTTAGAGTGGTGCTCAGACACCCAGGCCCCGAGCCCCGGGCCCAGCTGACCCTTGCTCAGGTGTGCAGCCCCCGCACTGCCCCTAGGCAGCACGGACCACCTGAGTGGGACACCAGTTGCCCCCAAACTGGGGTCACACCCTGGCTGCCTCCTCCTTCCCTGAGACACCTGCTCTCACCCTCCCCGTCTGAGCTTTCCTGGCTCTGCCCCCCAACTGTGGCCGGCTCCTCAATCCCTGATACAGAGGTGAACCCCCATACAAGTAAGGGGGACCGGGCTTGGGAGCCCCCAGTCGAGCACACCAAGGCTGTGAGGGAGATGCTGTTCTTGGAGTGGCGTAGGTAGGGATAGGGAGGGGCAGCCCCCTATGACCTGGGGGCCTTGTCCATCCAGGGCAGGTCTGTGGCTGCAGACAAGAACCCCAAACCTGCCAAGTTGGGGTCCCACCCTCCAGAGCCAGCACCTCCCTGCCAGGCTGCAAGTCCACCAAAGGACATTCTCTGCTGTTTGCTCCAGGGGCATTAGCCTCCACTTGGCTCCCCCCACCCCCAGACTGGTCTTCAGAAAGCTTCTCAGCACTTTTCCCCCTTTCCCAGCCCCTGCGGGTGAGCAAGCAGGACCATGCCAGCCGCTCTGCCCTGCTGGCAGTGGCCTGGGGCTTGGGGGTGCAAGACCTGCCTCTGGGGGGCTGAGGTGTGACACATGCTCACCAATGGTGAACAAATGAGGCTTTGACCATGAAATCAGAGCAGCTCAAGGCCAAGGGGGCCTGGGAGTCAGGGCCAGGGCGCAAAAAGCAGGATGGAGGGTAGTGCCGTGGGCATCCCAGGACGCGTTGGGCCACCCGAGGGCCACAGTCGGTTGCAGTGCCGGCCAGAGCACCAGACTCAGCAGACGTCGGGGGCCCCGGGAGGCACACTTGGGAGAGCAGGGCTAGGGGCACCCTCACAACCTGTGGGAGCTGCACCCCGTGCTGAGGTCTCACAGGCCTGGTCCCGCTCCCCACTCTGCTCAGCTCCCTCCTGTCTCCCCAAAGCCTGCAGCTGACTCCAACAGGCCAGTTCAACTTGGAGTCACTTTGAGAAGAGGCTGGCCGGCAACCGCAGGCACAAAGGGGTGGGGGGCGCAGGGGGGGCCACTGCCTCTCACCACAATGGCCTGCTCCTGCAGCCCTGACTGCCCGCCTGGCCTCACCTCTGCTCAGCGGCCTCCAGCCGGCCCAGGGCCTCCTCCAGGTCCCCGCTGTGCTCCAGCTCTGACCTCCGCAGCCGAGCCTCGGTGGTCTCCAGCCGGGCCTGCAGCTGGAGAGGAGTGAGCCCACCTGGCTGGCAGCCCCCAGCCCAGCAGGCATAGCAGCTTTGGCACAAGCCCTCAAAAGTGTAAGAGAGGGCTACTCTGGGGCTCCCAGCAGCGCTGGGGTCAGGCTGGGGTCCGGGCTGGGTCAGGTGGCTGGGTGTGCACATTCTACCCCCTGGGCTAAGAGTCCATGGCCAGCTGAGGAGGTGGCCTCCAGGGTCTGGGTCGCCACGGAAGGGGCAGGACAGCCAGTGGCAGAGCAGGCCTGGGGTCACCCCACATGAGATTGAGTGAGTGTGGGGTCCCACTAGCTGCCCCACCTATCTGTGCTCACACCTTCATCAGCTCCCAGTACTGCATCCAGCAGGCAGAAGGGAACCCCTGGGGTGGGCCTGTGGGGGAGGGGAACCATTTAAGCTGGGCGGCTGGCTGGAGTCTGAGCAGATGAGGACTCTGGGGCTCCGAGGGGGAAAGGAAGTGCTGGGGATCCCCCCACACTGCACCCTGACTCAGAGTACACTCTGGGGTGTTGGGGGAGGTGTTTAGGCCTAGCAGGCAGGCTGGTGGGGGGCTGAGCTGCAGGAAGGTCAGGAGAGCTGGAGGCCACATCTGTGGAGTGACCCGGGGCCAGGTGTGTGGGGAGGTGAGTGGCCCCTCCTTAACCACCAGCTGGATGAGAGGTAAGGGGCTGGACGGCCCAGCTGGAGCCAGGGGCTAGGGCAGGGGCTGCCCCCACCCCCATAGAGATGCCAAGAAACAGTCTTGCTGGCCACCTTGACCCCCAGCCCCTGGCCATCTGCGTGGGGTAAGTTGGGGAGGCCCAGCCCCTTCTGGCATTGCACAAGGGAGCCCGGGTGTGTGCAGAGTAGCCGGGTCTGCGAGTTCCGATCTGAGTCACGAGGTTTACGACTATGTCTGCAGGAGTTCTGCGGCCTCTATTCCCAGAGGCCCGTTCCCAACATCTCCCCACCCTGTGCTAGGAAGATTCCCCACCCCCGCTGCCAGCCCAGCCACAGATGGCCCGGGAGGGCAGGCAAGCCCTGGTCTGGATGAGAGGGACCCTCAACTCACAGCCTTGGGCTGGGGCCCACGAGAACGGGTGTTCACAGTGTGGGGGTAGGGCAGAGGGCACCTCTGTGGGGCCCGTGATGCCACCTATCCCTGAGTGATCACGGGCACTCATCACTGGTCATGGTCTCAGCCCCAATAATGGCAGCATGGCCTTGGGCAATGCATCCGGAAAGTGGGGTCATCCGTCATGCTACGACAGCAAGGGGGGCTCTGAAGACAGCAAAGGTGGAGGCTGGGCCAGACCCAGCAAGGCCTGTGGTCCCTACACTGTGAGCCAGGGGTCCCTCGCCCAGGCCTGCCTCAGAAGCTGTCATGCCTTGGAGTGCAGACATGGGAACGAGGCTCCAACCAGTGTCTTCACTTTTCTGCCTCGGTTTCCCCATATATACAATGGGAGGCCCTCACACCCACACTTTGCGACCAAAGAGGTCTCTCTCTTGCTGCAGCTTGCCAGTCACCCTGGAAGGTACAGAGGATCAAGAACTCAGGGCCAAAGGTCATACTTGTCCCCGAAGCCTGCGCCAGCCTCTTGTCGGGAAGGGCTGGGGGCTGGGGGCAGACTCAATTCTTCACAAGCTGGGTCTCAGGGTTAGGGCCATTTCCGTGGAGGTCAGTTCCCAAAGGGGTCAGTTCCTCCCAGCTTGCCTTCCTCCACCTTGGGCTGGTGCAGGCTGAGTGCTGGTGCCAAGCTCACTGGGCTAGGAGCTGGGCCCAGAGGGCAGGACTGACCAGGCCACCCCCCAGGGTTTCCGGGCAGGCAGAGCTGTGAGACAGGGCGGCCTCGGCGCCCTCACCTACCTCTAGACTCAGTTTCCCTGTTGTCACCCAGGGTTTGGAGTGTGACCAGCACACTTACCTTCTAGGATTCGCTGACGGTCTTCCGGGTCCACCTGCCAGTCCCAACGGTGGGGGCCTCACCCGGGGCCAGGCTGCCACCCCCTGGCCTGACACGTGCCCACTGCACACACTTACCTGCTCACTGACCGCATGGTGTCGGCTGGCCAGCTCATCCCGCTCAGCGCCCACCTGGGCCAGCATGTCCTCCAGCCGGGACAGCTCCTGCTGCAGGAGCTGGTTCTCCTCCCGCAGGCTGGCTGAGGTGGCCAGCGGCTCCCGCACCCCTGCAAGCGTACAGGGTCAACCTAGGGCCAACCCAGGCCCCACCTCAGCACAGCACCCTGTCCCCATGGCGGCATTTCAGCTGGTCTGTCCCAGTATTTGGCAGGAGGGTCCCAGCTCTGACCCCTGAGACCCAGGTGTGGGGGGTGGACTTCACACTCTGGGCCTTGCTTCCCCCCCCAATCCCCTCTCAGGGGGCATTCTCCCACCTCCCTGCCTTTTATCAACACCCCCTTAACCCAAATACGGACCCCTGACCAAGGTGAACCCCAAACCAATTACAGTGGCATGGGGGGCCTGGGCACTGGGTGTCCCCCGCCCCCGGGAAGCAGTGGGAACTGCTGAGTCAGTGTAACCGGATCCCAGCTCCAGTAGTGAGCTGCTTTTCTAACCACACGTGGGCTTTCTCTTAATACACACAGCGAGCTGCCCAGTTCCTTCAGGAGGCGGGACAGACCATCATTAGAGAAGCTGTCCGGACACATGCATGGGGGAGGGGAACTGGCTCGGAGTCACCAGCAGGCACTGGGGCCGGTGCCCGCGGCTGGGTGGCCTTGGTGCAGCAACCCAGCCTCCGAGCCAGTTCCTAAGCCAAAAAGCGTGCCAGTTAGGAGGCACCTTGAGGGGGCCAGCAGGGCTGAGTAAGCACAGGGGTGCGGGGTGGGGTGGGGGTGGGGTTGGGGCTGCTCCGCCTCTGTGCTCCCTGAGTGCCAACCTTAAGTATTTTCACTCATCTAATGAAAAACAAATGCACCTGAAATCAGGACTGGCGGTCACACATGTGTCACAAACAGAAATGCCGCTCTGGCCTGAGAAGGTCCCTGTGGCCTAGTGGTGAGGACGCTGTGGTTATCAACACGTGACCCCCGTGGGCCACCCTGTAGGAGGGTGTGGTTCTGTGCCCCTTCACACTAGGTGGTGACAGGCCAGGAGGGCCCAGTCAAGGGACAGTGGGGCTTGGCTCCCCGAAGCTGGGCTCCAGTTGATGGCTGGGTAGCTCCCTGGTGCCTCCACCCCCGCCATCCCCACCGTGTCCCTTCACCTTGGGGCGGCTCCTCGCTCAGGCTGCTGGCCACTATGTCGCGGATGCGGGCAGGCACGGGGGTGGGCAAGGCCCGCCAGCCTACCCCACACACAGTCAGTGAGCGGTCTTCTCTGCTGGCCGTGGGGCTCAGGACAGTGTCCTCCAGCCTCTGCAAAACACCCACCACAGACCGCTGGGGTGGGCAGGCCCCTGGACAGCTGTCAGACACCCCCATATGAGCCCACTGGAGTTAGCGGGGGTGACCACAGGGCAGTGGGTGCCCTGGAGAGGCCTGGGTCATGCTGAGGTCAGCCAAAGCACATGCCTTGGTTTCTCCGCCTGCTCAGTGGCTCCCTGCCTGTCCCAGCACCGCTCGGTTCACCAATGAGGAAACTGGGGGAATAGCTTGTCCAGAGAGCGCCTAGCCCAGCTCGCCACCACACCAGGCCCAGAGACCCCAGACTCACAAATCCCAGACTTGCCACCATATGTACAGATGCCCCATCTTTGAGACTCCACTCCCTGTGCCCCTCAGACCCACCGCATGCTCCCCTGCCCTGTGGCTCCCCAATCTCCCTGCCAGCCCACGGTCCTGGTGGGTGGCCAGCGGGCAGCCTCCTCCTTCCTCTCTCCCCTTCCTCTGACTTCCTCCCAGCTCAAGACTCTCTCCTGTCTAGACCCTCCACCGGGCTCTGGCCCTCACGCTGGAGCTGGTGGGGGCAGAGGGCTTCCTGGGTGCGCCTCTGCTCCCCCCAGCCTGTGACCCTGGCTCACTCTCACGCCATCCCCTCCTCCTGAGACCCCAGCCTGGCCTCTTCCACGCACATCCACCTGTGATGCTCCCTGGTCCTGACTCTCTGTAAAGACCAGACTGCCAGTCACCCTAAGACCCGCCTCCTGCATGACACCTGTGAGGCTGGTTCTGATCCCCAGCAGCGGAGAGTGACAGGCAGCCCGGTGTGCTGGACACATACCACTGCCCTGGGGAGAGTGAGGGGCCTGGTTCTGGTCCCCTGGAGCTCAGCCCTCCTTCAGGAGCCCTACTTTTCACCTGGGGGCTTGAATTTGAGTTCCTTGGGGAATCTTGGGGAGGTACCTTCACTCAACATCCCCCCAGATGACCCCCTTCAGTCCTACTCTGGGTGGGCGTGAGCAGCCTCCCTGGGGGGGGGGGATGTGCCTGCTAGTAGTCTCTGGGCCAAGCAACCAGCCGGTGGTGCCAAGGCCACCCATGTCTCTCCTGTCCTAGGGGACAGGGGCAGGAAGGGGCTCAGCCACTGTCTGCTCTGAACCCTTATTTGCACTCCGGGAAACTGAGGCCCAGCGGGGCCGGGAGAACCACACCAGGCCGGCAGGGGCGATGAGCTCCAGGAAACGCTCCCTCCCGGGCCAGGAAGGCCCCTGCCCCTGGCCTCCCGTCCTCCCCTCCGCTCCCCGGGGCATCCGCGGCGCCACCCGCTAACGGGAAAGCAGCAGTGCGGCCTAAACTTGACTCATTCCTAACATTTACAGAGGGTCACTTATTAGCCTAAGCGTCCCAAGAGGCGCTGGGGCCTAATGGGTTCCAGCTGTGTCCGGGTGCCTGCGACGGGCCTCGGCCCAGCTGGAGCCAAGGGGGCGCGGCGTGGGGGGGGGGCGGCGCGGAGGGGGCGCTCTGCTTCCCCTTCCCCCTCCCTTTCCCGCTCTTGGGGTGTGAGGCAGCCCCGCCCCCACAGAAACAACGGAGGGGGAAGGAGGGGATGGAGGGGAGGGACGGGGAACGGAGGAAAGAGGGGCGAGGGGAGGGGAGGGGCTCCATCCAGGGCGTGTCAGGACGCCTGCGCGGACCTCGGGCTTGGACCCCATTTCACGCTGCCTTCCAGGCCGGCTCGAGTCTGGCCCAGAGGGGCTGCGCCGCCCACGCCCTGGGCTGGTCGCCGACTCCCAGGGCTGGGGCGGGACCCTATCCCGGGCGGGGCCCACCCCTTCCTGGCCGCGCCCCCCCTTCCTGGCCATCCACTCCTTGGCCGTCTGGGCTCTGGACGGTGCGTGTCCGCTGTGACCTGGCAGTGCCCCAGGAGACTTTTAGAAGCCCCTCCACGGGACCCTCGATCAGTCGGAGGGGACACAAGGACTGGGCATCAGTTTACCCAGAGACCCCAGACTCACAGCTGAGCCCAGCCATGCCCCTTCCTTCTGCCTGCCCACCACCCTCCGCCATTCAACCTGCGCGAAAGACTGCAGCTGGGTCACGGCCCTGCTCGCCCCCTGGTGGGCCCTACAGAGAGTCCGCGTGAGGCGGCGGGGCAGCCAGCCCTTCATCGCAGCCCCTCCCCCCGCGGCTGTGTGGAGGGCGAGAGCCTCCACCAGGAGGAACATGGGCTCCTGTCAACCCCACCTGCCTCAGAGCAGGACTCCCTTTAAGAGAATTGGGCTGGGATCCCTGCTCCGCCGCTGCCAGGGAACTGGGTGACAAGGGGCCTGTCACCTGCAAACCCCCTCTCCCCGGCCCCAGCCTCCTCTCTTCCTCATCTGTGAAAAGGTGTGTGTGGGAAGGTCCCAGAACAAGGCCACAGCTGTGTGGAGGATGGAGTGTGGGGGTCTCTGGGACGCCCTCCCATATTCACACATGAAAGCCAGGAGGGCAGGTGAAGTTGTAGGTCAGAAATGTAAATCACAGTCAGAGTGATTTTATCACTCGTCCTTGCTGGTGACCAGCATCCGAACTCCCTGAATGTCACCTCCTGAACCTCCAGGCTGCTAGGGGCACAGGGAGAAAGAGTCTCTGACCTAGTCCCCAGGGGAGAAGAGGATGGACTCCCAAAACGAACCCAGCCATTTCTGGATGGAGGAAGATGAGACTCCTCGCCCCCACCCCAGACCCAAGTTAGGGAGCCCAGTGGCAGGCAGAAAGGGCACCAGACCTCTGTTTAAAATCACCTTGGGAGAGGGGGCGTCCAGTGACTGACCCCCAACTCAACCAGGACACAGGCTGAACCCTCCTGGGGCAAGAGAGGGCTGAGTGGGGAGTCACAGTGTGTGGGAACTGGGGTCCTGGGGCCTCTGCTGGATGCACACGGTGGGTCCAACAGTGCCACCATGTGGCTGCAAGGGGCGCTGCAGGAGGATGGAGGCTGGGGCTCCCGCCCCTAAAACTTGAAGTGCCTGTGACTGACTGCTCCAGTAAAGTCAGGTATGGCACTTGCCTCTCAAGGTTTCTCAGCAAACCCTTTCGTATTTATCTTCTCCCCTCCACTTTACGGGGGAGGAAGTTGGGGACTTGCTCAAGGTCATCCCCTCACAAATGGCGGTTAGGACGGGACCCCATCTGGGGGTTCCCAAATACTGAGCCGGTGGTTTCTGAGCCAGCATGTTACCGTTGGCCAGAGATTGGGATCCAGCAGACACGCTGGCCTCGGGTCTCCTCGCCATGTGCCCCCCGCCCCCCAGCCTGAGCAGAAGGCAGAGGGGCCTGCACCAACCCACAGGCCTGCCTGCACCCCCAGGTGGTGGCTTTGGCCCTCACTAGGGGTGGGTACAGCTTGGAGAACACAGCTGAGGACAGAGCCTCCAGCCAAGTCCAGCCACCGGACGTCTGCTTGCCGTCCTTCCACAGCTTGGCTGCTGCAGAGAGGGCCTCGGGCAGGGTGGCCGCTTGCCAGTTTCTATTTCCATAGGAGAAAGAGCGCCTCTGTGTCTGGGGTAACACCTGGCCCCTCCGGCGGCTGTGCTGTGCTATGCTGTACCTCAGCTCTGCTCAGTTTAGATCTCTCATCGGTTGAGGCCTGGAGACCTGGGGCAGAGTCATACTTCTTGTGGGTGGCGGTTTGGTCCTCAGCTAATAATAAACGGGAGATCGCGGCCAGGCATTGACCCAGGCATTGTGGATGAGGAGGACAACTTCTAATTCATCTCTGGGCCCCACCCCCAGCCCCCAGCATGGCGGATGCTTGGTACACAGCGGGCTCAGACAGGCCACCACACGAATGACTAAAAACCCAGCCTAAGGTATGAATCACTAACTGCCACATGACTCATATCAAGGAACACTTGGGAAGGCAAGAACCCTGTCAATCGTGTTTGTTCCCGTGTCCCCAGTGCCCACGCAGGCTTCCTGGAGGAGATGGCAGGTGAGGTGGACCTTGAAGGAGAAGTAAGAGCCCAACAGTCAGAAGAGGCATACGTCAGGTAGCAAGATGGGTCTCTAAAGTTTGCAGGGGGCCTGGAGCAGGGGAGGGTGTGGGCAGGGGGTTAATGAGGCAGGAGAGGAAACTGTCAAGGCCTGTGGGGCCGTATCTTTGGACCACAGGGCCTGGGGGAGTGGTGTTTCTGAACAGAGAGGGAGATGAGGCCCGTCCGATTTGCACAGTGACCCTGTCTGCATCAGGGCAAGTGGATGGGCGACTCGGACGTGGGCCTGTGTCCCCTCCTCCCTCCTGGTTTGGCACAGGGAGCAGCACAGGGCTTGGCTGTCAGCACGTGACCGATGAGTGCCTGCCACACCGCGGCGTTCTCAAACCATCCCAGCTCCTGTCCCATGGATGGGCTCACTCAGGCCCTGGGGATCCCCAGAGACTGTCTGTATCACCCCATTGTACAGATGGGGACGCTGAGGCAGTGCCAGAGCCAGCGCCAGACCAGGACACCACATTGTCAGCCCCTGTGCTCAGGGTCTGGCCTGCCTTCATCACTGTGCCACCTCCTCTCCTGGACCTTCTGACAGTATCTTCCCTCCCTTCCTCCCCCTCAGGACACCACACATTGGAAATGTATTCAGTCTCTTGAGGACAGCAATTCCTTTCTCCTTGGGGATTCCCAGGGCCCCTGAAACCCCTGTGGAGAAGCTGTCTTCAACAAGTTAAGATGTGGAGGCCCAGGGTGGATGCAGTGAGCAGCGGTCTCCGGGCCACTAGAGTAGCTGGGAACACAGAAGCTACAAGCACATGCCACCTTCTGAGTGGCTTTTCCAAATGCAGGGCTGCATGCAGAGCAAGTGTACATGGATGAACCTGTCGGGAGGCTCGTGCCATGCTGGTGACGCCCTGTGAGTGCCAGGCACACGGGTCGGCCCAGGGAGGCCGCACACTGGTGGCGTCTGCACGTTCCTGCACATGTGCCAGGCTTTAACCAAAAGCAGAGAATACGTCCAGCGATTGTTTCCTCTCAAAGGCCGAATCCTCGTGTATGGGGCTGTGCTCTTCCCCCACACTTCACGGGCAGTCTTTCCATCGTTCTCCAATCTACCGCCAATGCAGCCGTGCGTCCCCACCCCCTGCACCACCCACCATCACCAGCCCGCCCACCCACACGTCCGTTTGGTCCTCTATCCCCAAACTAGACGTCAGCAAGTACGGCCAAATCTGGCTGCCACTCATTTGAAAATAAAGCTCTCCTGGGACAGCACACAGCCATTTGCTTAATACTGTCTACGGCTGCCTTCAGAATGCAGCGACAGAGTTGAGTAGTTGCTACAAAAGCTTTACGGTTGGAAAGCCTAAAATATTAATTATCTGGCCCTTTCCGGAAAACGTTTGTCAACATCTGCTCTAATCCATCTATCCACTCACGCCACTCCCACCATCTTCTCACATATTTCAGACAGGGCTCCAACAAGCCTTGCTTCTCTTATGTATCAGGGATTTTTCTCTAGCAGACACCTCTGATTGACACAAACTGTTTCAGTGTGCCCCCACCTTAAGAAGGTGTTGCCCTTACATCCCCACCAGGTACCCTGCAGTCGAGTTCCCCTGTGCTGCTAAATCCGGTGGTCCTCACTCATCTTGCTTGATCTGTTAGCAGCACTTGGAGGATCGCCTCCCGGAAACACTCTCCTCGCAGCCTTCTGGACACCGCGCTCTCTGCCACCGTTCTCACTTCACTGCCCCCGCCTCAGTCACCCAGGCTGCTTCCTTCTGCCTCCCCCATCGTTCAGTGTGGGAGTGCTCCAGCTCCTGCCTGCGCACCCGTGACCCCCGCGGGATCCCACACAGCTACCCCCATGTCAACAGCCCCTGACACCTGTTTCCAGCATGGACCTCGTCCCTGAAACCAGATCCATGTGTCCCTTGCCTCTTGCCGCTGCCACATGGATGCCAGCTGGCTGCTCCACTCAGGTGTCCAAAACAAAGCCTCGAGCACACTATAGTTACACTAGACGTAAAAGTTTTTGAAAAATTTTGGTATGTTTGGAAATTAAGGTATTTATACCACTGGATAATCCATGGATAAAATAAGAAATCACAGTGGACCTTAGAAAACAGTTTGGCTAATAACAATAAAAATTAGTGTATGAAAGTTTATGGGATGCAGCAAAGCATACATTTCAAAAAAGAAGGAAGTGGGGATACAAAGTGGGGATGTCACTGTAGAAAACAATCTGAGTTTCCTCGCATTACACATGGAGTCACCATGTGACCCAGCGACCCCTCCGCTGGGGATGCACCCAAAAGAAGTGAAAGCGGGTCTCTGACGGACATTTGTGCATCGATACTCAGAGCAGCACAAGTCACAGTAACTAAAGGGGGACAGAACCCAGCCGTCCATGAACAGATGAAGGGATAACACGGCGTGGTCCGTCCACACAGGGGTATGACTCAGCCTGATAAAGGACGGGATTCTGACGCCTGCTCCATCATGGATGGACCCTGAGGACACCGTGCCGAGGGAAACAAGCCAGTCACAGAAGGACAAACACTGTGTGACCCCACTTACACGAGGTCCCTAGGGGAGTCATGTTCATAGAGACAGGAAGTAGGAGGGTGGGTGCCTGGGGCTGGGGGACGGGGATGGGGAGTGAATGTTTCATGGGGACAGAGAGTCAGTCTGGGAAGATGAGAAGGTTCTGGAGACGAGGGTGGGGATGGCTGCACAGCAGTGGGAGTGGACCCAATGCCACTGAGCTGTACCCCTAGAAATGGTTAAAGTGGTGACTTTTATGTACATATATTCTACCAAGATTTTTTTAAGAGTGGAAAAAAACTTTAAAAAGAGGTTGCAAATTAGTGAGCTAAGCACACATCTCAGAAAATTAGATGAGCAACAAACTCAAAGAACTGAAAAGCCAAGAAATAATAAGTGCACAAATTAATGAAATAGAAGACAAAGGAGTACAAGTGATGGGTCCCAGAAATGAGCAAGGGAGTGTCACTTTGGGGTGACAACTCACTGGGCCTGCCCGGACTGCCTGGGATTTCAAGTCCTGGGTCCCAGGCAACCCCTGGGTCTCAAACTCTTCAACACCCAGGGACCGGTAGTCACCCTGTTTCAGATCCTCAGATGACAAAAAGACAATGAGATGATCCTGGGGACAACTCTTACCAGTAAATACACGATTTGGGCTATAATGGACACACTCCCAGGAGTGTGTCCACCAATCAAAACCTGACCCACAGGCGAGTCTGAGAAGTCCCAAAGCTGTTCAAGGACCTGGTCCAGAATCACATCTCTCTGGCCGGCATTAGTTCTCGCACTGCCCTGCTCTTCTGAGCACTGGCCTTCTCCACGTGCTCCCGCCGGACCCTCAGAGAGTCCAGCCTCACAGGGGGCCTGAGCGGGCCGGACGCTCTCGGACGCTGTGCAGGGCGCAGCAGCCCTGGCTGGATGGAGTGGGGCGTCAGGAGGCCCCCCAGCTTGAGGAGCATGATCAGGCCTCGTTGCACACGAGACCCCCGCCCCCATCCTCAAGCCACACCTTGCCCAGGCCCCTCAGTTTCCCCGTCTACAGCTGGAGAGGCTGGCGGGAGGGCGGGGAGATTCCTGCCACCCAGTCTGGACAGGCCTATCTGGGCCCCTGGTGGCACCCGCCGGCCTGCTCACCTTGGTGTGATGGCACCAAGATCTCAATTACTGCAGTGCAAATAACAGGTGTTGGCTGTGGGCAGAGCGGACCTCACCCAGGTTGCTCGTGGCCTCCGGACAAGTCTCCTACAGACGTTGCCCAGGCACCGATGCCCACTGCGACGAGGGTGCCCTCCTGTGTTTCTCCCTCAAACCAGCCCGTGACCATGGCAACTTGCTTCCACCCTGGAGCCTCTATTTCCTCAGATCTAGAGGGATTGATGGAACCCTCACCGGCTGCCAGAGGACCAATGGGACACCCGACTAAAAGCCTTGGAAACTAGTGTGCAAGACATGCCTCCATCCATCTGCCATTGGTCAGCCCCTCTCAGGGCCTCAGACAGTGGAGACCCTGTGGGAGTTGGACAGAGAGCGTCACCCACCCAGGGCCACCTCGCTGGTCTCGTTGCAGCTCCTCACACTAATACCCTGGCTTGTCACGTTCTGTCCTGTGTGGGCACCTGTGTATGTGTGCACATATGTGCAGTGACGCCACTATGTTACCTAACTACCTGGTACCAACTGTGGGCAATTAGTCTTCTCCAGGGACCTGTATTGTTTATATAGGGCCATGTCACCTCCTACAGCGTAGTTTCGAGGTTCTAAGAACTGGGTTAATGAACAACCGTGAGTCAGCCACCGCGTGGGCCATCACTGGGATCCTCAGGGAGTCGGTCAGGTGGGGGCTGCCTGGCTGTGTGGCCAGGGTCAGGCCATGGCTCGGTTGGCTCTGGGAAGTAGGGGGTGAAGGGGAACGGGCCATGGGGACAATTCCAGTCATTTTGTTGTTATGCAGGTGGGTGCTAAGGAGAGAGACAGAACTAGAACTTCTGGAACTCACAGGATAGATACTGGGGACCGTCTCACCCCCCACCCACCCAAGTGTCTCTGAGTAAGGACCACCGGCTCCCACATCGCCACAAAAAGAGCAGACCCCAGAAGGTCAGGCTGGGAGGATCCCCTGTCCCTCCCCACCCCAAGTGCTGCCAGCCTGAGGCTCCGAGATGGGGGCTGAGCTCAGGAGGCGGACTCAGCCTCCCAGCCCCCCCGTCCGTCTCCCCAGTCTGCACTTACGTGTTTGTGTGTATTGGGTGTGTGCTCATGCTGACCACGTGAGCAAGTGGAAAGTGCCCCTTGAGCCGGGGAGGTGTGGCTTCTGTACAGGGTCCCTTCCCTCTCAAGGTGCCCTTGGAGCCCGCTAGGAGGGTGCTGGAGGGCGGCGACCCGACTGACCTGGATCACGGCGTCCAGCCCCAGCCGGGACCGCTCAGTGGTGGCCCCATCGCCAGGCTCGCTGGAGGCAGAACTCATTGCAAGCAGAGCGTGTGACCCAGGAGAAAGCTGGGCTCCTTCTGGAACCTCCTTCTGTGGGGGGGCCCACACCTGTGTAACACCTGCTCCTGTCCTGGGCTCTCAGCTGCCCCCTCTGGGTTGGGACCACGTGGACAACTGAGCTCTTAGGTGTTGCTGTGGCAACCGCGACGCTGAAGGCTGGGTTTCCCTGGAAACAGGCGTGCAGGCCTGGTTGCCATGGGGACTAAGGAACGCTGTTGTCTGGAAGCGGTTTTCTGGAGACCTGGAGACGCCCTGGGTGACGCTGTCCACCTGAGCCACCACACCCGGGGAGGGGCTGGCCTCTCCCCCAGACCCTACACCTGCGAGGAAAGGCCCTTCCATTGGGCGGCCACACACCAGGTACAGGTGGCGCGTGACCACCGGTTCTCCTGATGAGAAGCATAGCTGACCCCACTGTAAGATTAGGGAAAGAACTTGGAGTCCACAGTGCACTGGCCTGTAGCAGAGCTGTGGACTGAGTCCTGGGGAGGGGAACCACCCACACGGACCCGCGTCTTCTTAGCCCTGCACTTGGAATGTGATTTCCCTTTGGCCCCCTTCAGCGTGACCTGCCCCATGGATAACGTGTTTCATACTTACCAGGGGAAGGGCATTTGTTCTCATTCACCGGAACCTTCCCAGAGCCACAGGGACCACAGGGACACTGCCAGCTTATCCATCAGGCTGTGGGACCCCGTCCCAGTGGGGAGGCGAGGGAGGGAGGGACCCAGGGCGGTCCCTGCAGACACAGAGCTCTCCTCCCTGCCGGGGTCTCCGGGAGGCCTCTCTGTGTCTGGCACTGGACGTTCAGCCAGGGCAGCGTCTCCTCCCCCTTCTTCTCCCCTGGGGCCTCCTTGTCCTAAGCTGGACCTCTCCCAGCTGGACGGATGCCAACAGGAGTCCCTCTTGGGAAGGGACATGCACTGGAGTGGGCCCTGCAGCCAGGAGCGACTGCCCCTCTAATGAGAGGCATTTGGGGAGCCCTCGGGATGGGTGTGTCTCTGAGACTCCCCAGACCCAGCCGTCTCTGAGGCTGCCCAGGAGAAGGGAGTGGGCAATGAGCATATCTGTACCCAGTGCTGCCAGCGGGGAGCTTGATGGGACCCAGGCCACGTCCTCAGAACCAAAATTCATTGAAGGGAAGGGCCTGTCCTCCCGATGTCCTCGGGGTCCCTATTCCCCCACCTTCCCGAGAGGACAGCCACCAGGGTACCCCATACAAAGGCAGGCTAGGCTCTCGGACCAGACACAGCCCCACTGGGCACCCAGGGCTGGCGTGGGGTTTGTTGGACAGTTCCTGGGGGACGAGGGCCTAGTCAGTCCTTCTGGACTAGCTGGACTTCCAGGTCCTGCAGGCACACAGCAGAGGCCCAGGTTCAGAGCCCTGGGGACCCACACCATGGCCTGGACTCCATGTTGGCACCCAAGGCTGCCTCTAGCACCCAGAGTCCTGTAGTCTCTGCGGTTCTGGAGGAGTGAACCCCAAGGAGCTTGGGAGAGATGGCAGGGAGTGGGGGAGGGGCAGCACAGCATTTCCTGCGGCCCAGGGGTCTGACTGAGGTTGTGGCCCTGCCCTCTGGTTAGAGTTCCTGCTTGGGGGCTCCATGTGGGGTGCTCAGACAGTGGGGAGTAGAGGGGTGAGGAGGCCACAGAGGTCAGTGTGACCAGCTGTGAAGATCACTTGGATGAGTCACAATCAGATTCCACTCACCGGAAACCAGGGACGTAGGTGTCCCTGTGGTGGGTGGGGCCCTCCCGCCAGTGCCGTCCCCCGCCCCACCTAACACTGACCTCGCCTGTTCTCCTCTGCTGCTCCATGCCCACTCCTGCACCCTCTCCTCCTGGATGCCTTCTCCCACCCCTGTGGGCCCCACAAAGCCCTGTGCATAGCACCCAAAGCCTCACTGCTTGGCGGCCATGCTCGTGGCTCCTGATCCTGGGCCACGATGGGCTAGGAGAGCCCTGAGGGCAGGGTCAGCCCTGGGCTTGGACGCAGCCCCAGGGATTTTGTGGACCCAGTGGGAGGTGTGGTAGAGGTCCTTACTGTACAGGGAGCACTTCTGGGATGGCCTGGCTGGCAGGGTGGGACTCTGGGGTAGGGGGACACAGCTGTTCTGACCCTTGTCCTGGTGGTGCTGGGCTCGGCTGTCTGCTGACCGGGGCCCTGGACCCTGACGCCACTCTCTGGGGCTGGGGAAAGTGCTGGGGGTCTGTGGGCAACCAGGACCATGCTGTGGCCTGGCCCACAGAGGGCAGACCCTCCAAGACGAGCCATGGCTGGCTTTTGTCATTATTCCCTCCTCCAAGGAGGAGACTTACTGGCTTTCACTTGGCACCTACCATGTTTACAGTGACAAGTCACCCACAAACTGGGTTTCCAGCTCCCCTGGGACAATCCACAGTCCTGGCCGTGCCAGGCCCATGCGTGGCCATGGGGACAAGGGGCTGGGGTGGGGACTGAGTAAGGTGAGGCAGAACTCAGCTGGCCTCACGTTTTCCTGCTCCCTGCTGGCCCGGGGGCACCACAGTTTGTCACCCCTGACCCAGACCCTCCCCAAGAAGGAAGGGACCTCAGAATTTGTTCACAGCATAAGGCGGGGCAACTCATGCCTTTGGTTGGCCTTGCTCTGACAGACGGGGCTGCTGTGGACGAGACACTCAACGCTGACGTGTCCTCCGAAGACAGGTCACATGGAGGACACTGCGGGGAAGAGGGCGGGAGGCCCCGAAGGAATGCGGTGCCTTCCGCCTCCGCCACAGTCGGGCCTCCAGGCTGTGGGGCCCACCCCAATCGCTCTGGCATCTGCCTGTCTATCACCGGCTATGCTCGTAGGTGACTGTGCCCCCAGGGACCTGCCCCTTCCCTAAAGGCCTAATTGTACACCCCGCAGACACCACACTGTCCTCTCTCCTAAAGGACAGTGTAGGAGTGGCTTCTGCCCGTGGTCATGGCTCAACTGACCCGGGTTCACGACCCTCTGGGGAGTGTCCCCTGCAGGTGCCGGACAGGAAGTAGGAGGTGCGTTCTGCAGCCGTGCTAACATACAGCCTTGTTTGGGACACTGGCTGGGGCACTGACTCGACCCCGCCCAGAACTGCTGACTAGTGCCAAGGCTGGCTGTCCTGCTGTCCTGCTGCCTGCTGGGTGGGCACCCCAGGCCACTAGTCTGCGTGTCTGTGTTCCCCTGGCCATCTGTCCACGCCTGAGGCCTGGCCTGGGGACAGCAATGAAGGCTCTGTAACTGGGTGGGTCAGAGGGGCCCCTGGAGGCTCATATTTGGATACTACCAGGTCAGCCTCCCGGGGTCCCCCCAGTGGATCCCTGGGTACTTGTACTCAGGAGAGAAGTCTCACCACTTTCACTTTCTGTCCAGCTCTTAGGGCCTCTCTTGACATCTGACCCCTGCCAAGAGAACCACGAAGGGCTGTCAGGTGGGGGAATCTAGGTGGGGCTCAGTCCTGAGAGGTTCACTGGGGCAGAAGCCACCCCGTATTCATCTATTCAAAGGGTGGCCTGAGGATGATGGCACAGGCAGACCACAGGAGAGCATCCTGGGGAGGGGTTGCTGGGGTGACTCTTGGATCCTGCTCTCTGACACACACTCTTGTGGGGTGGCTAAAATGAACCCGCACCTACTGTGCTGCAATGAAGAAAGGTGCCTGGGGAGGGTTCCTCTTCTTGGGGCAACTGGAAGGCCTGGGGCTGTCGCGGTGTCAGGACGCTGGGGAGGGCCCAGTCGTAAGAGCTGAAGCTGCAAAAGTGTTAGAAGGAAACAGGGGAGCATCTTCACAGCCTCGGACTTGGCAGCGATCGCATGCACATGACACCAAAAGCACAGGCAACGAAAGAAAAGAAAGGAGAATTGGATAAATTAAAAACTTTGGTGCATTAAGGGACTATATCAAGAGTGTGAAAAGGCAATCCACAGAATGGAAGAAAATATTTGACAATCATACGTCGGGTATTAGAATTAATATATAATATACATAAAGAACTCTTACAACTCAACAACAGAAAAACCCAAACAACTCAATTTTAAAATGGGCGAAGGACTTGAACAGGTGTTTTTCCAAAGAAGATACACGAATGGTCAACAAGCCCATGAAAAGACGCTCAACTTCACTGATCAAATTAGACCCCAATGAGATGCCACCTCACACCCATCGGGACGGCTGCTATCAAAACCCCAGAAATGACAAGTTCTGGGAAGGTGTGGAGAAGGTGGAACCCTGGGCACCGCTGGTGGGAACGTGAAAAGGTGCAGCCGCTGTGGGAAACAGTGTGGAGGTTCCTCAAAGATTCAACAGAGTGACCATGTGACCCAGCGACCCCGCTTCTGGGTCTATACTCAGAAGAACTGAAAGCAGGGGCTTGAAAAGACGTTTGCACAGCTGCGTTCACGGCAGCGTCACTCACAATGGCCGCCGAGTGTCCGTGGATGGACGATGGACAGCAAAGTTGGTCTTAAAAGGAAGGAAATCCCGACACACGCTGCAACATGAATATGAGTGGAATCACACGGCGTTTGTCTTTTTGTGACTGGCTTCTTTCATTCAGCACAAAATCCTCCAGGAACTCCTCACTCATATGAGATCCCTGGAGGACACAGATTCAGAGACAGAAGATAGGATAGGTGCCAGGGGCCGGGGTGGGGGAAGGTGACAGAGTTTCATGTTGGGAAAAAGAGTTCTAGAGGTGGGTGGTGATGGTGGCACAACATGTGAATGTTCTTAATGTCACTGAGTTGTACATTTAAAAATGTACAATTAAGAGAGTAAATTTTATGTTATGTTTATTTGTTACAATAAAAAATACCAAAATAAGTCCAGCCACAACACCGATTAGCCACCTCTGCCTGCAGCACCTGGGGGCGGGTTCTCCCACACCTGGCAGGCTCAAAGGAGATTCAGTGGATTCTTTGGTCCAGGCTGATGATAGATTCCACATTCCAGGGACAATTGGGGGAGCTCCAGCCTGGCCCTCGGCTGACCAAATGGCCCCTGGCAGACAGAGTTGGCCACCCTATGTGTCCCTTCTCCCTGCACTTGCCAAGGCCCTTGGAGCTCTCCTCTCCCCATAGCCCCCTGCCCACCCCTGTCCTGGGTCTCCTGCCACTGGCTGAGGGCAGGTACCTTCCAGGTGAGGATGCTGGTCTGTCTCACGTCTGATTCTCCTTGGGTGGCCCTGAGTATCCACAAACACCTGGACAGCTCCCTTCTCAGGGTCACTCCCTCTGCAGATTTATCCTCAGCCCCACCCCAGCACAACTGACTGCGTTTCATGCAAGAAGGGGTCTGCCTGCCTCCCCAGCCCGCCCCATTTGTCCTGCGCGTTTCCTGCTTGAAGGAGCGGCATGGGTGGCGGGAGACGATGTGTGTTTATGCCACGCTGGGCACTCCAGGAGGGTGGGTCCCTGCGGGAGGAGGCTCTGGGCCCTCGCTGGGCAATGACCCCCTCCGCCCACCGTGCCCCTCTCAGCGGGCGGCAGCGCCTCCATAGCCGCTCCTATACTAAGACAGAAGGACAGCACTGGGCCTGCTCGGCTAGCAGGGCCTCTGGGTGGTGACGAGTCCCTGGGCCATGGGATGAGGGGCAGTGATTTAACTCCCGGACTCTGCAACGTGCTCACGTCCTGGGACCAAGTGGAACATGACTTCAGAAAATCACTGGGAATTGGGGTGGTAGTGGGGTTGCACCAGGTGTCACTGTGCATGAGCCTGAAGCAGCCTGATGTCCCGTAACGGGATGGCAGTTGACATGGGTGCTGCATAGCTGTGCCGTGAGCTGAGGGGACAACAGGAAGAGCCCAGGAACAGAGTGTGAGGGCAGGGGCAGAGGGCCACCCTCAGGTGGCTCCGTCAACCAGGAAGACTGGAGAGGGAAGCTGGGCAGGGGTGCTGGTCACGTCCATTCAGGGGCTCCTCCCGGGCACCTGGACTCCTTTCTCTGCAAGCCCCTCACCATTTTGGGATTGTCAGGCCTCACCTGGTGCCCGGACACTGCAGGCACCCCGAGATTCCTTTCAGGGAGTGTTTGGGTGGAAAGCCCCTCCCGCCCCTCCTGCCCAACACACTGGGAATTCCTGTAATACAGGATCCATGCACCCTGACGTATGAGTTACGCTGAGAGGCAGAAGCAACACAAACACGTCCGAGGCCGGCAAACCCCTTCCTGAGCCGCCAGGGCCCCATGGAATGTGCCAGACCGCCCACACTACTGCCCACGCTGGTCCCCCTCCCCCGGCTCGCGGCTGGGGCCTGCAGGCCCTGGTGGCTCCTCCATGGTCAAACTCTGCCTGGCAAGCCGGGGTTAGGGTCGAGGGCACCTTTGTCTCCTCTGCTGGCAGCCCCATCCTTCCCGCTCTCCGCTCTCCTTGCTGGTCCAGGTGGCGCTCACATCCAGCTTCCTGGGGCTTCACTTGTCCAGAACTCTGTGACGTTGTCCAAAGGTTTGCCCGCCTCTGTGCCATCTCCAGAACACACTGAGGAGCAGCCCTGCCCAGGGAAACAGTCTGGCCATGTGACCCTCTGGCTTCATCCCCTTCCAATTGTCTTTGCTCACAGAATGGGATCCTCACCTCCCACCCTGGCCTCGTGGCGGGGCCCCTGCTCCACTGTCTGCCATGAGCAGCTTGTGGGATGTGGAGCTGGGCCTTCATCTGGGCTCAGAGCCCTGGGCACTTTGGGAGGATGAGGCCACTGGGACCCCTGGGAGAGTTCAGGACACAGTTGCGAGATTCCTGAGAAAGTAGGACTGGAGGAACGTGAGAATCCAACTCACAGACAGCGACGGAGGGTCAAGGTGAGGGTTATAGGACCAGCTCCTCTGCAGCGATGCCCCTCCCTACTGGTCAGAGTCCCCTGGAGATGGAGGGGCCAGGCAAGGGGCAGTGTGTGGGGAACAGTGCGTATGGGGGCGCCGGGCGGTGTGAGGTGGGCCCCAGGGCACATGAGTCCTGACTCTGAGCAGCAGTCCTGGGGGAGAGGCACACATGTTCTTGTCAACCCCAGAGGACAGGACTGCGCCAGGTTTGAGACAGGAACTCTGTCTCTTGCTTGACTGCCCTGTGAGGTGGTGAGCTCCCTGTCCGAGGAGGCATGAAAGCAGAGACCCCTCACTGGGGCTGCAGCTCCTCAGAAAGGCTTCCAAGTACCAGGAAGTGAGTGCCTTGGATCCTGGTTCTGCCCACATCTCCCCTGGTGTCTGAGGCCCGGGGGACGGAAAGTCAGGGGCTGTGGGGCGGTGTCTGTGATAGCTGTCTGGGGCTGTCTCCATGTTCGCTGTTTGCAGAAGCTCCAACGGGGAGTACCTGATGCACATGGCCAGCCTGGAGGGGCCAAGGGTCACGTGGGGGGTGGGTGGGGGGTGGCTCCCAGCTGCTGGTTGGGACTTGCACAGCCCTGAGCAGGGAGGTGGGCTGGGCCGCCAAGGAGATTTCTCCCAGAACCAGACTCACTCCGCCTACAGGCCCAGGTGGGTGCCGCTCCTGTCAGGCTGAGGGCCAGGTGGGGTGGGGGATGAGCAGCCCGAGGGCCCAGGGCTGGGGGTTTGAGGGCACTGAATACAGGCTTTGCAGGGGGAAGAGGTGGGGTTCAGGCGTGGACGTTGGTGGGTGCCAGGTTTGAGACTCCCAGCTTGAGCGGTGCACAGGTGCAGAAGGGAATGTTTAGGTTGCTATAGAAACATAGCCTGCAGCCCGGGCCTGAGGCTGGTTGTTTCCAGGCTACCTCACAGAGGGGCTGCTGGGAACTAGTAGCTCCAGGGGGCAGCCCCCACCCTCGGGGCTGGGGCAGCCACCACCCTCGGGGCTGGGGCAGCCACGTCCTGCCTCACCTTTCTATTCTGAGCAAAGGGGAAGCCATGTGTGCAAACACCTAATCTGGTGGGGAGGCCCTGATGTCACAGAGGCCCTGAGGCTCTGTTTTTGGGGTGAGGGTGTGAGGGGGAGCCCAGGAGCAGGCCCCCACCTCTAGGGGCAGTGCAGGCCTGGGTGGGCGGAAGTCCTGTGCCTTGGGCCAAGAGACAGTGTGACAAGAGGGAGGAGCCCAGGGAGGCCCCCCTGCTGCCTGCTCTGTGACGTTCCTAATTGTTAGTGACTGACTCACCTCACTTCAAAGGCTTGGTCCACGTTCAGCTACTTAACCTGCTGCACCAGCCGTCACTCTGGGACTCTGCTCAGGGGGAGCTGGGACTGGGCCCCACCTGTGGCCCTGCCCGTCACCAGAGCAGCTGTCTCCTCCCAGTCTCTGCAGCTCCCAGTCGTGCTCGAGAGCTGGCCCGTGCCCTGGCCCTGCCATGGCCGTGCAGGTGTCCCTGTGGCACCACTACCTGCGGGCCATCCGCTCGCGGGGCGCGGCCCGGGTGCAGGAGTACCAGCGTGCGGAGGACGTGCTGCTTACGGTGCTTGAGCACCTGCACACCCTGGACCCCCGCTTCCTCGTGGATTACTCCCGAGACCTGGAGGCCTTCCAGTTTGCCTTGCGCTCCTCGGACGGCCCGCTGGACATGGAGGTGCCCCTGAGCGTGGAGGCCGCAGCCCTGCTGGTGGAGGAGCCAGAGGCCGCCCAGACCGAGGATGGCCCCACGTCCTGCCGCCTAGGTGTTCCCAGGGGAGGGGCCAGCCTGGAGGCCTGGGTGACTGACGACGTCTTCACCGCCTCCTCGGAGGACAGCGCCAAGTGTTTGGGCCACATTGTGCCCAGCAAAGTCCTGCATGTCCTCAAGGACCGTCTGGTGGCTGCCATCGTGCACTGCAAGCACCACGGCCTCATCACACCAGGTAGGGGCACAGGGGGTGCTCTTCACACATGAGTGCACACAGGTGCGTGTCAGGGGCACGCCAGCTGGGGAACATCGCTCTGAGGTCATTTCTAGTTCCGAGAAGACATATGTCATATTATTGAAGTTTTACATGGTGATTTTGGTAGTAACGGTTAGCGGCTAGAAACTGTGACCAGCACCTTGTTTTCCAGTTAATCTGCTTGACGAGGGTCCCTGCACTGTTCTGGGCAAGTCGTTCCATTTTCGGTCCCAGCTGCACGTGACAGTCCTCGCAGCTGTCCCCACGTCAGGCATCTGGTCACACTGTACTGGTTTGGGAGGACTCTGTGCATGCATGTGTGTGCGTGTGTGACTGCAAGATTGTGAATACATGTGCCACACGCGTGGGCATGTATGTGTGTGAGTGTGCACACGTGACTGTGGAGGGTGTGCATACATGCATATGTGTGCACAGGTCTGCTTCAACTTCGGGTCCACTTGCTAACTGGTGTCTTGGACCCAGAGTGAGCTCTGTGGCCAGGTACTTTCAGGTGAGCCAGGGTTCTGGCCTCAGTCTCTCCTTCGGTGCCTTGTTGATGTGAAGTGGGGGGTGGTGAGCCCCAAGGTCGGCAGGGGCAGACGTAGTGGGCAGGGGCTGCCCGGACTAGGAGGCGTTGGAAGGACAGGCTCAGCCTGTGCAGGGCCCAGGACAGCAGGGGCCCAGGGTGAGGAATTCCAGAAAAAAGACGTCAGCTTGTCCTGGCAGGCAGTTGGGGACTGAGGCAGAATGCCCTGCTTCCCGTGGGAGGGACAGACGTGTGGCTGCCACCTGGTATTAGTCTGGCCCTCACATCCGCTGTGAGAGCAGCAAGTGGGATGGTCAGCTCACCTGACAGCCAGTGACCTGCCCTGGTGGCCAGCGTGTCGAGCCCCAGTCTGGCTGCACATCCAGGCTCGGGCCCACCTGGTGGCATGGGGACCTGAGCCATCTGGACCCACAGGACCAGCCTTTCCTCCTGCGTGCTTCCTGTGGGCTCTGGGGAAGCCGGGAATCCGTCAAAAAATGGCTGGACTTCTGGATAGATTTGTAACAGGAGGGGTGTCGCCCCACCCCGGCCCCTCCCCGGACCTGCCTGGTTACCTGGGGCAGGTGACACCACTCAGGGGGGTGACAAACATTGCCCTCACAGGGTGGCCGAAGGCTGTCATTAAGAGCCTGGCCCGCAGACATCTTATCTGATCATCTCTGAACTTTCCGATGCTCACAGGCAGCTTTGGCAGGGCCCTTTCTGTCTATTTCTGTGACCTAATGTGGGGATTTCCGCCCTGTCACCTGCAGGCCCTTCTCCGCAACTGGGAGACAGATCCACCAACTGGTTGAGCACAGGCTTTGCCCAGCCCTTCAGGCACATTCTAGGCTGCCAGGCCTCTCCTCACGGTCCTCAGGTCCCACCGTCCTCAGGTCCCCACCATCCTCATGTCCCCACCACCCTGAGGTCCCACCGTCCTGAGGTCCCCACGGTCCTCAGGTCCCACTGTCCTGAGGTCCCACCCTCCTCATGTCCCACCATCCTCCAGTCCCCACCGTCCTCAGGTCCCACCATCCTGAGGTCCCGCCGTCCTGAGGTCCCACTGTCCTCAGCTTCCTGGCTGAGAACGCAGCCACACCCAGGGGGCTGAGCACTAGGCACCCAGGGACATTCCGAGCATAGCTTCCTGCCACTTCCCTTCAGAGAAGTGTGCAGCTCCAGGTGACAGCGTTCAGGCTGCCCCTGGGAACCGGTGAGACCAGGCCAGACTGAGGTGGGAGTGGCTGGAACGCGCAGCCGGTGTGGTTGGCTGCCTCTCAAGCCACATTTCATGGACAAAATGTGTGACCAGTGGTAAATAAGGAAACGAGGCCACCGCGCCTTTGCCAGACGGGTGCCCCAAATGCTGAACGGGAGAAGCTGGGGATCACTGAACCCCTCTCTCCCTTTAACTGGGGAAATTGAGGCCCATTCAGGGGATGGAGTGGCCCTGGTGGCAGGAGCAGAACCTGGGCCGGTCCCCGGAGCTGCCCTGCAGGAGACTGGAGGGAGGGGTCTGTATCTGGGGCTTGGGACTCCTTCCTGCAGGACCCCCAGGGCCATGGGTGGGCCAGGGCGGATGGCGCCTGCTGTGGGATGTAGAGGGTGCAGCTCTCACACTCACAAGCTGTGGAGACCTTTCTCTAAGCCACACTTAGGAGACTCCCTTTGGGACAGGCCTTTGAGCTCCAGCTGGTCGGGCTCCTTGACCTCTGACCCAGCGCCCCCACTGGGCTGGGCTGGGGAAGGTGGGGGAATCTGCTCCATGTCTGGGACAGTGTTGGTCAGGGCGTGATGTGGGGGCCCCCAGCTGCTCAGCTCGCCCTCCTCACTCTCTCTGCTATTAATTTGTTTGGGGGACAACTGAGGGCCCTGGTGCCCCCCTCCTCCCCAGCATTATGATCCTGTGGAACTTTCCTTCCTGGGTGGTCTGAGAGTGGGCGCTGGGCTGGGTCCTGTGGGGTCTGAGTGGGATGGGACGTGGGAAGTGTCTCAGCTAGAACGTGCTGTCCCCCACCCCCCAGGGTTCCGAGGGGCATCCAGGATGGCATCCTTGTCTGCCCCTCCGCCCACCCCAGGCCCTCAGGGGCCCTGCATGTTTTGTCCCGCCCACAGACCTGTCTCTCACCATCCCAGCCCTCCTGGGAGGTGTGTCTGAGGCGGGGATTCCTAGGCACCAGAGGGGCCCTCAGGGAGGCTTGGAAGGAGCAAGAGGCGTGGGAAGGAGAGGGCAGGTGTGACCAGGAGTCCAGCCTCGGCCCAACACTCCTGGACTCTGGAGCACAAGTGCCAGCAGAGGCTGCCCCCAGCCTCCCTCACTGGCTCCAGGCTGCTGAGTCAGTGGGACCCACCTCGCGCCAACGCTGAGCAAAGTGGCCCCACAGCAGACTGTCCTCTGCAGAGGGATTGACATGACCCCTTAGCATCTCGGGGGTGGGGGGGTATGAGTCCAGGAAAGGGCACCCACCCCCAGTCATTTCCTAAAGACCGAGGAGGCATTGGGGTACAGCCTGGCAGAGAAGCCACTCAGAGAGAAGTGCTAGAGACCCTCCCAGCAGAGAACTGCTAGGTCTCAGAAGTGCCTGGGGCATGGGGCGGGGGAGGTTGCTGGAGGATGTTGGCTGTGCAGGACCCTTCAGGGTCAGGCGGGTGGGGGCATCGCCTGGGACCACTGGCCAAGAGGACCCGGCCTGGGGCAGCGCTGCTCCTTTTGGAGGTGGCCTGTCCTGGCCCAGCTGCTGCCACCCTCCTCCTCGCAGCCTTACTTTACCCTGTCCCCTCTTAAAGACCCCCGTTTCCAAATAGTCGCAGTCTGAGGTGTAGGGAGTTAGGGTTTCTACACATGGATTTGGGGGACACAATTCTGCCCATAATGACTGTGCAGGTTTGTGCCAGGCCAGCCCCATGCCTGGCTGAGCTTCTAGGATGGACACACGTTGGGGTGGAGGGGCCTGCAGGTGGAGGCTGGGCTGGGGCAGAGAGGGTGCAGGTGGGGGGTGGGCAGGGCAGTGCGGGCTGAGTGGGCAGTAGTGGGGGGCCCTGGAGTGTCCTGGCAAAGGCTGGGCCAGACACAGGTGAGAGGCCAGCAAATCGGATCATTGCAGGTTCTCTGAATGTGGACAGCCTGAGGGAGGAGAAGCTCGGCCTGTCCCTGCTGGTGTCCAGTGGCTGGAGAACCATCCGCTTCAATGTCGTGCCTGTGGTGCGAAGGAAGCACCGGGTGCCTGCCCTGGAGGGGGCACAGCTGACGCTCGGGTTCCCTGAAGGCAGCTTGAAAAGGATCGTGGGCCAAGGGGTGGCCCTTGTGCCAACTAGTGCCCAGCTCTGGAGGTAGGATGCCCCTCGTGGGTCGGCGGGATCCTGGGGCGCGAGCAAGAAAGGGGTGCCAGCCCGATGCTCCCCTCACTCGAGGCTGGAGGAGCTATGGGGTTCCCTGCCCGCCCCTGCCCTGTGGCCATCTGTGCCACGCTGACTGTGGGGTCTCAGGGGAATTTGGGACCTGGCCACGATGGTCGCTCCCTGCTGCTAGCATCCCCTCTCAGAGCTGCGGGGAGTGGAGCTGTGCCCTCTGCCACCCCAAGAGTGGGCCAGTGTCTAGTTGTGAGGCGAAGCCTGAAAGTGTGGAAGGCCGCCCTGGCTGGGACCCTTCATTACCCAGCCTAGTGCCTTTGCTTCAGGTGGGAAAGCAGCAAAGAGGACAGGTGACTTGTCCAGGGTCACAGCGGGTTCCCAGAGCAGCAAGGAGGGGTCCCCCCACAGTGACGGTGGTCAGAGTCAAACAAGACGAATTAACACTGAGGTCCGTCCAAGTCCCCATCTGGGCTGCTCTTCCCAGATTAGTGTTCCCTCCTTTGGATGTCCTGGGAGCCCCAGCAGCACCTCCTTGCCTTCTCAGGTCCCCCAGTCTCTGCCCCTGCACCTTGTGAGGTGAGGGTGGGGGCCTCTGCACGGAAGGGGAGGCCTGGGTAGGTTGTGTGAGAGGGAGGGAGGGAGTGGGGAGCATGAGGCAGAGGCTGAGCACCCCTGGAGCCCCATCCAGACCTCACACTGCTTAATAGCAGCTCGCCTGGCCAGGGCGACTCACGCTGCCTGCTCTCCTGCCTGCGTGACACTTCAGGAATGCAACACTGTTCAGGTAAGCGGGGGTTGCTCTTATACTTAATTCTTGAAAGTCAATGAATTCTGAAAGCTGGCTGTGCCCATCTATGGTTTTCTGCTGCAGAGCGCCTGGGAACCCAACCCCACCCACCTGACCCACCTCTGCACAGAGCAGGGGCTGCGTCCAGGGTTGTAAATGACCACCAGCCACGAAGAAAGGGGAAGGGCTGGGCTAAGCAGCCAGTTTTGCAAGTAAATGGGAAAATGGCCTTTTCTATGCCTTGTCCACCACGGACTCAAGGCATGTGGGCAGCTGACTATCCAGCACTGAGGCAGCACAGAGGGGACCCATGAGGGAGCTGTCCCCTGGCCCCACCCCTCAGTCACTCAGCAAGCACACGGTGAGTGCCGGTGGTGATCTGTAGCTGCAGGCTGGGACGTCACCCCTGCCAAGCTGGGGTGACTCCACCCACACCCCGGCCAGGGACCAAGAGCTCCTGCTCCACCCTGGGCCGGTGAGAGTGGCACCTTCCTGTCCCCACAAAATGACCTGACTGACTGACCAATGTCACCCTAATAAATTTAATACATTTTTTTTAAAAAGTGTGCAGCTGGCCTGGAGGCTCCCCAGGGCCCTCTGTTCTCTGGGCCCGGCGTCTAGTTTAAGTGAAAACCTTTGTGTGTACTTCCTGAGAAACTCATGGGAGCGGTCTGGCGGGGGCCATCCCGTGGGGCTCCCCATCCTGCGTTGGCCACAGAAGCCGGGGAATTTCCTTTCTGGGGAGAAGCTGTGGAGGCAGCGTGCCTTGGACGCTGGGCGGGTGCCAGGAAGAAGCGTCAATGCTGACCACAAGTCACCGGTGTGTCTGTCTGGGCTCCAGGGTCTCCACCGACGACCTGCTTACCAGGCTACTCAACGTCCTGGGCTCACTCCAGGGCCACCGCCTGGACAGCCTCTCTATCCTGGACCGGGTCAACCACGAGAGCTGGTGTGACGGCGGCCGGAGCCCCGGCCTGAACTTCGGCCACCTGAAGGTACGTGTGGGGGCTCAGCGGGCCCGCTCCCTCTCTGCTGGGCCCTTGTCTGTAACCCGAGGCCCAGGGTAGAGGCACCCGGCTTGGACCCTGTGCCAGTTCTGACTGATGGACGGCCTGTGGCCTGGTGAGCTCCGCATTAGAGGACTCTGTGTTCTCGCCGGGGTTCCCAGGAAGTGAGGCCCAGGCTCACGGGTGACATCTGGCGGCAGAGTGCAGTGGCACTTGAGACCCACATTTGCCATCCCAGGGCTGCTGACCTTGGGGGTCCTCCCGGCCCAGCCTGGGAGCTTGCTCTTCAATCCGACCTTGGAGTTGGGTCACACAGAGCCAGCATTCCCACCAGCCCGTGTCAGCTGTGGGAGCCGCCGCCCTCCCGTCCCAATGCCCCTGCCCTCAGCTGGAGTCTGTGAATGTTACCTGGGATCAGCCCAGGCCTGGCTCCCCTCCTCTGCTGCTCACTGGCTGCTGTGACACCTCTGGGAACTTGTCCTCCTAGGGCTCTGTGACGTCAGGTGATGAGAAGAGCAAGGCAGGACGGCCCTGGCTCTGGGGGGCGGCGAGTGGGCTGTGGAGCCTGGGGTCTGTGCCTGTGGCGGGCGCAGTGGAGGCCAGTGGAGTGTTGCTGCGTAGATCATAGCGGTGGGGGTTAAGGGAGGGGTGGCCTGGCCTGGCTCCTGAGAATGCGCCCCATGGGTCCCTGTGTGACCTCAGGCCACTCACCGCCCCTCTCAGGACTCCATCCCCACCCCTGGGGGGGGCAATTTCTGAGGGGGTGTCCCTCGGGGTCTGACACACTAGCTCCAGAAATGAACTAGGGGTTAGGGGGGCCGGCAGAGGGAGAAGGGTATGAGGACACAGCAAAGCACCTGTGTGAAGGAGGGGTTCCCTGGCTAGGGGGACTCAGCGTTGGGAGAAGGTGCCTGGGGTGACTGAGGAAGTCCAACTACGGCCTTCAGACGTATTCCAGGCCCCGGCATCCTGGGCACACAGACGGGCTGGGAAATGCCATGGAGTAGGGCTCTGTAGGACGGGCCGCAGGGTATGAGCAGGAGTTCGGGGGTGGGGGGCATGAGGAAGGGCCCAGAGGAAGGGTAGGCAGTGCAGCATCCTTGAGAAGGACCCTGGCGGCTGCGTGGGAGCACCCTGGAGGGGAGGCTGGGGTGGCCTCCTGCCGGCCTTGGACTCAGCCCAGGGTCGGGGCATCCAGGAGGCACTGGGTGGGGACAGCAGTGGGGGAGGGGCTGGGATTCACGCTGGGACACCCTGGGGAGGTGTGAGGGGTGGGGCAGGAGTGCCAGTGGGGGTGTGGGGAGAGTGAGGGGCGGGGAGGGCCTGAGTGCCGTCCTCCTGTCCTTCTGCAGACCGTGCTGCTGTGGGCCTCGGTGCTGTTCCCCGCGCCGGAGGACTGGGCAGAACTGCAGGGCGCCGTGTACCGCCTGCTGGTGGTGCTTCTGTGCTGCCTGGCCACCAGCAACCTGCCCCACTTCCTGCACCCTGAGCAGAACCTGCTGCAGGACGCCGGCCTGGACCTCCGGGCCCTGTACCAGCGCGTGGAGCTCTTCGCCAGCCAGCCCGAGGCGGCCCTGCGTATCCATGTCACCCACCTGGGCCAGAGCCCCCCGCCACGCCTCAGCAGTGGGGTCAGGGCGTTGCTGCAGCTGCCCGCCAGTGACCCCTCCTACTGGGCCACTGCCTACTTCGATGTCCTGCTGGACAAGGTGGGTACAGTCGGCTGAGGAGCGTCGGGCAAGCCCAGGGTCACATGCAGGTGGGGACAGAGTCTGGTCTGCTCCCCCGGGACAGTGAGAACATCTATGGGGAAGGATGTGCCATCTGGGGGTCAGATAGGCCATGAGTGCCCCCACCCACCAGTGGCCCCATGGGCCCAGGGCCGCTGTCTGGGAACCAGGGCAGCACGTCCAAACCTGCCGCCTTCCCCCGAAACCACTCCAAACCCACACTGAGAGCGCTCAGAGGCCTAGCGGCTACCCCGGGCTCCATTCCTCACGGAGGGGCGTGGTCTCCCAAGCTCACAGGCCGGTTTCCTGCTGCATCCCCGGACCCAGGAGTCCCACACCACATACCCTGGCATCTGGGGCTGCTTGGCTGCTCCACCAGCTAGCTGCCCTTCTGGAGCCCCAAGGTTCCGCTATGTCTACTAGCCGACCCCTCCCCCACCCCAGAGAGCCCAGTTCTGTTCTTCCCACAAGGGCAAGCCCACCCTCCCCCCAAAAAGCCAACATGGTCTCGTTCCAGGGCACATCCGCGCATGGGGTGGTGGTCGCGGGAGGGGGACACTCAGCACTCAACAAGCACCTGGCAGGGGCCTTCTCTGTGTCAGGCCCACCCAGGGACACCTGCCTGTGAGGAAGGCAGCGGGGGAGGTGCTGGGCGGGTCCACCTGCGGGAGGACCATCCAGGCAGAGACCCAGAGGCAGGAGGGCCTGGTGGTCAGGGAGCGAGTGTGGTCCCACACTGTGTCCGGGGCCCTGTGACAGGCTCCCAGACGTCTCTGTGACCGCTGTCCCCACCCACTCGCAGTTCCAGGTCTTCCACATCCAGGATAAGGATCGGATCTCTGCCATGCAAAGCATCTTCCGGAAGACCAAGACCCTGGGAGGTGAGGACCGCTGAGTACGCTGCCTGGGCTTTGCCACCCACTACACCACCCCACGGAGGCTCCCAGGACGTGGGAAGAAGGGAATGGGTTTCATATTGAGCCGGTGATGGTTGGTGGAGGGACCTTGTCCCCAGGGACTGCCTCAGACAATCCAGGGGACGACCTCATGGGAGTCTGAGTACTGGACAGCGGGCCACCTGGACAGCGGCCTCATCTGCAGGGGCAGGGCCTGGGATGAGGTGCTGTGTATTTCATGTGATGCATATTGATCCATCCTGTGTGAGGCCATCAAGGCTGAAAACCAAGTGTTTGAAGAAGCCCTGGGACCTGAGGGCTTGTCCCCCCACCAGCGTCGTGTGCTACGCCATGTGATGAAATGCTATATATCTGATCCTGAATAAATGAATGCATGTCTAAGGAATACGGTTCTTGTACCTTGCCCCATCTACCACGAAGAACAAAGACAGGGCCTGGTGGCCTCTGAGGATTTTGGAGATGGTGTCACCCCCTTGGAATTGTTCATTTACTGGGTGGCTCAGAGGCTGTTAGTTCTGAGTGGGCCAGAGCACAGGTGGGCTATCTAGCAGGTTCATGGGCTGGGGTGCCCGTGGCACAAAGGGCACCCTGTGGCATTTCTGGGAAACTCTAACGTGGAAGCTGAGGTTCTGCCGCAGAGAACTACTTGCTTTTCAAAGCGACGCGTCTGGTAGGATGTGGGCCTCAGGGGAGAATGAGCCTCGGCCAGGAGATCCCCAATCACTAGGTGACCTGAGCTGCCCATCGTGAGCTGTGTGTTATAGGCTCCTTGCCTGTGATCCGAGCAGGAAAAATCAGTAAACGGCATGAATAATGGGAAAGAAGGAGTAAAACTGTCATTATGCATAGACAACTTGATTATTTACAGAGAAAGCCCTAAGGAATCTACAAAGAAACCTCTAGACTTTGTGAATTTAGTAAGGTCAGAAGATACTGGGTTAATAGAGAAAAATTAGCTGTACTTCTATATATGAAAAATAAACCACTGGAAATGAAAATTTTTAAATACCATTTACAAAATAGCAAACACCTAGAAATACATCTAACAAAAGCTATGTGAGATTCTACACTGAAACTAGAAACATTGCTACATATAATTTTAAAACACCTAAGTTAATGTTTAGGTCTTTAAATTTTTTTAATTAAAAATGTGTAATATCTTGGTGATTTCCATTGTGCTTAACTTGATACATAGATTTAGTGCAATTCTCATCAAAACTCCAGCGAGCTCTAGATGATTCCAGATGATTCTAAAACTTACATGGGAATTCAAAGGATCTAGGGTAAGAAAAACAATCTTAAAACAACAAAATTGGAGGACTTGCACACCTTGATTTCAAGACTCATTAGTATAAAGCTGCAGTATTTAAGACAGTTTGGCACTGAACCAGGATAGATAAATACAACAAAACAGGGTGGGGAGGCCAGAAACACACCTGTACATATGGTCAGTTGACAAAGTGGCCAAGTCAATTAGACGTGGAAACTAAGTGTGTACCAAACGTTGCTTGAACAACTGGATACCATCAGCCTGGATAAAATCGAACTGTGACCCATTTTCCACTGTATGCACAAAATTAACGTGACGTGGATCATAAACCTACACATAAGAGCTGACACTGTTGTTTCTAGGAGAAAACAGGAAGATATCTGCAGGACCGCAAAGAAGGCAAATGTTTCCTAGACAGGATGTGAACAGCACAGACCATTAAAAAAAAAAAAAAAAAAAAAAGGATAAGTAGGACTTCATCCAAATTTAAAATATCTGCTCTTTGAAAGACATGATTTAGAAAATGAATAGGCGGGTGGCCAGTTAACTCAATTGGTTAGAGTGTGGTGCTAATAATGCCAAGGTTGCCGGTTCAATCCCTGCATGGGCCACTGTGAGCTGCGCCCTCCTTAAAAAAAAAAAAAAAAAGGAAAGCCACAGAATAGGAGAAAATACTCATGCACACGTATCTGACAGAATTCAGAATCTATCAAATAACTATCACAAATCAGCAATAAAAAGATGAAAATCAAATAATGAGAGCAAAATACTTGAGCTGACACTTCTCAAAAGAAGATACACGAATGGCCAACAAGCACGTGAAGAAATGCTCAACACCCTGAATCATCAGGAAAATGCACATTCGAACCAAGCTAGTCTCACCCGCTAGAAGAAAAGACAACCTGACGAGGAGGTGGGGCTGCCGGAACTTGCATACTTCTGGTGAGCTCCGGTGAGGGTGGAGAATCTTGCAGCCACCCCCGAGAATCTTGCTGCAGGTCTTACAAAGTTAAACCTGTGCTTACGTAGGACACACAAAGCCTGCATAACGATGTTTCCACAACCGTATCCATAACGGCCCCCTGTTGGAAATCACTCAGAGGTCCGTCAGCAGTGCACCAATGAACAAACTGCGATTTGTCCATACAATGCAATAGGAACCCCCACAACCGCAAAGTGCTAAGTGAAACAAGCAGACAATAGAGAGAATGTATTTTGTGATTCTTTTCTGTGAACTCCAATTACCTTATCTGTGGGGATGGAAATCAGATGGCGGTGGGGGTGTTGACTGGCTGGGGAGCTCAGGGAGCTGCCATTGGATAGTACTTGTACCTGAATTCTCATCTCTGTGTCTGCTTCTGGGGAAGCCCAACCAAGACAGGGCTGCCTTTGTGACAAAGGCCAGAATCTTCAGGCTGACTCACGTGGCCCTGCATGTTTGGCCCCCAAACTCTCTGGCCTTCTCTGGAAGAGCCCCTCCCTGCCTTTGCCTTCTGGATTTCAATGCTCTGGCCCTCTCCACTCCTGTGCTGATGACAGCTATGAGGTGACAATGTCCCATTAGTGCCCATCTGTCCTGGTGCCCAGAGCACTGTGGGGTGGCTGGCCTCTGGTCTGCTCAGGGCCCTACCCCAGTGCACCTGGGTGAGCAGCAGGGACAGAGCCAGGCCAACCTCTGCTGCACACAAGGACACAGGGGGTATTAGGCTGCAGAGTCCACCCTGCTTGGCCTGCCCCCTGGGGGTTCTTGGGACCAGTGAAGACCTGGAAAATATGGGCATGGCTGAGACTGCCTGAAGCATACACCCGTCCATTGTAGGTCAGACGTGGGCCTGGTCTGAAACTTGCTGGGAGGGACAGGTTGAGGGAAACCCCAAGTGAGGGGCGGAGTTAAAGGTCCGAGGGGGACAAGCCAAGGAGGGGGAGGAGGCTGAGGCCCTCCCAGACTTGTCTGTGTGTCAGGTCCTCCCAGGTACAGGTCCTGGCTGTGTGCTCTGGGCATGTTCTGCCCTTGTTCACGACTCAGGTCGCACATCAGCCCTGTGGGCCGTGGAGCTCCCCTGGAGGCAGTGTGTAATGACATGTTTTGCAGGTGTGAGAGCTGGGGTCTCTGCACACCTGGACTTCCAGCCCCAGGGAAGCACCAGGTGAAGATCTGCCCCCTGAGTTCGCTCCAATGGAAGTTCCTTCCTGCCAGACTCTTCTGCAACCCACCCCCACACAGTGAGGACAGATGACCACCCGGTTCTTTATTGAGTATTCCCAGGCCAGTGACCTGTGGGGGCTGTAGCTCATTTGGGAGGAGCTATGAATCCTGAACTCAAAGGAACCATTTCCAGAAAGTTCCAGGAAGGAGAAGGGCCTCCTGGGCTGGGTCAGCAGCTATCCTGCCTCCTCCAGCCCATCCATCTTGCAGAGTCTAAGCCTGCACCGCCTGCACCGCCTGCCCCTCCAGGAGGGTGTGCGCTGGTGGCCAGGTCACAGCTTGTTCCGGGGGCAGTGCTGCAGGGCCTGCTGCAGGGCCTCGGTCACTCGGTCCGCATTCTCCCGGGTGGCATTGCAGCCCAGGAGGCCAATCCGCAGCACCTGGGGGGCAGACATGGGCCTCTGTGTGTGCCTCGAACCATGTGGGCCCCAACGAGAGCACCGCAACCCTGGGTACACCCAGGGGGCCGAGAGCTTCCTCCAGCCACACGGAGACCCCAGACCCAGGTAGACCCACAGAGCGTGAGAAGGGCATCTAGGGTGGCGGTCAGTAAAGGCCACTCAGATTCGCCACCTCTGTGGGAACAGCTGGACCTGGGCACAGGCCCTCCGCCTGGTCTGTGACATGACAGGAAAGGACATTCTGGGTGAAATAGGAGATGCTGCACCCCAAGACCTCACCAGCTGGGGAGAAACACCCCCCCCCCACACACACACACAAATCCCTGGGTTGGGAGAGAGTGCCCCCTTCTGGATGCCCTGCTATCCTGGGCCTTCCGATGACTGCTGACCTTGTCTGGGCCTGGACAAGGGTACAGTCATGGACCCTCCACATGGGGCTGAACCTAGTTTCTGGGCCCCTCCCTCACCTTCCCCAAGGAGGGCCCAAGGCCACCCGTGATCTCGATGGAAAAGTGGTCCATTAGGTAGTTGACAATGTCTCTCCAGTCGTAGCCAGCAGGCACAGACACGGTGGTGACGGTGGGCAGCCGGAGCGCCTGCAGGACAGGCTCGGTTCATCACTGTCATGACAGCTCGGGGCCTGCCCCACCCCCCTGACCTCAGGCTTCTGAAGGCGGTGGTGAGAAGGGGCCTGAAGACAGTGAGGTCACCCTCCCCCAACAGCCACCCCCATCCCCACCCCAAGCCAGTGACTGGCTAGGGCTCTGGAGACCAATGGGTGTCTTCCAGCTCAGAGATCACCCATAACTACTCCAGAGGGCCAGGCTTTGGAGAAGACTGGGGGCATCGAACTAAGTCCTAAGATCCAGAGTCTAGGGAGCCATGACAGGGACCACCCCTCCAGGACTGTCCCCACCCCTCCAAAACCACAGGACCCTGTGTCTATCTAGAGGGGGTTGGTCAAGAGCTGTCACCTTCCCACACTCGCTTCCCCTGCCTCCTGCCCTTGCACCCCAGCCTCTACCTCCTGCCCCCTGCCCCCTGCCCCAGGCCCCTGCCCTCTACCTTCTACTCCCTGCCCTCTACCCTCTGCTCCAGCCCCCTACCCTCTACCCTCTGCCCCTGCCCTCGACCTTCTACCCCCTGCCCTCTGCCCCTGCCACCTGCCCCTGTCCCCTGCCCTCTACCCTCTGCCTCCTGTCCTCTGCCCCTGCCCCCTGCCCCTGTCCCCTGTCCCCTACCCTCTGACCCCTGCCCTCTACCCTCTGCCCCCTGCCCTCTGCCCCGCCCTCCTTACAGGATCCTTCACGAAGAGCTGTAGACCCAGCCCCTGCAGGCGCCCTTGCAGGTATGCGGTAGCCTCCCGGTGCTGCCGCCAGCTGTTCTCCAGGCCCTGTGCAGGGAGAGGGCACCAGGTGGGCAGGGCAGGGTCGGGGGTGAGGAAGCTGGCTGGAATCCACAGCAGGGGCAATTCAGCTGGGGAAGGCTCCTCTCCTGGTCTGGACTCTGAGCCCCTGGAGAGCCCTTTTGAGCCCCCAGGTTTGGGCCTGGCTCTGGCCCCAGGCACTACCTTGGGGCAGGTGGACATAGTCTGGGTCTGGGAGACGAAGAGGGGACAGCCAGCTGTTGGCTCCTCGGGACAGGGGAGGTGGGGAGCTGGGGGGAAGTGGTTTGTGGGCCACAGCCTGCCTCCTGTCTCCCCAGCACACTTACCCCCACAATCCGTATCCCATGTGGACCCACCCTCTCCCCGTCTTCAGAGTCACCCCCTGTGAGCACACGGCCCAGCGGGGTCCTGGTGACCGCCACCTCCATTCCAGCTTGGCCCTGGGTGGTGGCTTTATGAGCAGACACAGCGCCACCTGGCCTCCGGTGCAGCTCTGCCGCCTCAAGGGGAGGCCGCCCACAGCCCTGGTCTCTTTCTGGCCTCTGGACCAGGGGCTGGCAATGGCCCTGGGGGACATCAGGACGGTGAAGGCAGGCCCGACTGCGGGCGGGCCATGTGTCCTGTCCTGTGTGGACGTTGCCCTGGGCAAACATCACCTTGTGTCACCCAGTTGTTCCTACCAGGCTCCTGCCCCAGCACGGGAGCCGGGAGAGGCTGCAGGAAAGTGGGCAGATGCTGGAGTTTAGTGTCACTTTACACTCATGACTATGTCCTGGCCCTTTCCCTCCTCTCAGCACACCTCGCCCGTCTCCTCAGAGCCCTCACTGTCAAAGCCATCTGGGCCCCCTCACCGCATCTGCCCGCCCCAGGGCTTTGTCCTCCTGGCTCCCCCCCGCCCCTCTGCCCACAGCCAGCGCTGCCCCTCCTCCCGCACCTTCTCCACTATGAGGGCCAGGCTCTCTCTCAGGCTGTACAAGCCGATGACGGGCGTGGTGTGATGGTACCTGGAAGACAGGAAGGGGCTTGGTTCAGCATCACTGGGCGGGGGATGGAGCAGCAGCTTGGTGTACCCCAGCCCCAGCTTGGTCAGGCTCCCTGACAGCAGGGCTCGTTCCCTTCCCAGTTTGGAAATTGTGGACTCAGAGCTGGAAGGGCAGGTATATCTGGGGGGAGCAGGGCTCAGAGGGGGCTGGCAGGTGCAGAACGGTGCTGGCTCCCAGCTCGCCTCCGGGCCCCCTGAGCCCCAGTGGCTCCTAGAAGCTCACACTGCACCCAGTGAGGCCCCTGGGTAGGGCCCAGGTCCCCATGAATGACATAAGGGGCCTTGGATTATGGCCAAAGCCAGCTCACAGAGCCCTTGGTTCACCCCTTCCTTTGAGCTATGGGTAAACCGAAGCCCAGAAATGGAGAGATGTGGCCAGTTCCAAAGTGTCTGATAGTGCAGGGGGACTTCCGCAAAAGGATGGGGGGTCGTGCTGCTGCCCTGAGCCCCCAGGCCAGGGAGGAATGGAGCAGCTTGGATGGGGGCACTGACGGGGGCTCAGAGCCCAGTGAGTAAAACTGATGAGGGGCTAGGGTAGTGAGAGACCCCCCCATGCCCCGGCCACACGCAGCAGTCCCACCCCTGCCCGGCTCACATCCTGGGCTTGTTGTCACAGCCCCAGAAGTTGGCCAGCCACTTGACGTCCATGTAGAAGGAGTAGGGCTTCGTCTTCCGCGTGTAGATCTTATTTCTAGGGAGGAAAAGCCACCTGAGCACCTGCCTGTCCGGCTGGCAAGCCTATGGGGCCGTCTTGCCAGGCCCTTCTGTTTTGCAGCAGTAAGACAAAGGGTGGGAACCTCAGGAAGAGAGCCAGAGAGGTGGGGCCCCCTCGGGTAGCCCAGTCGTGCTGGCCCTTGGGCCTGGCCTGCACCCGTGCCACTGGGAGTGACCCTGTCATGTGGGGATCTGGCCTGGCTCTCCCTTCCCAGGCGCCTTCATGGAGTCGTCCTGCCTCGCTCCCCAGGTCAGCGAAAGGTGACCACCATTTAAAGACAGGAGGGTCTGCTGCACTGGTGAGTCCAAACACAGCGAAATGACGGGGGAACCTGAGGCTCGGGCCTCACCTGCCCTGGAGGCTGCAGCACCTTAGGGTATAAACTGTGAGGCTGGGCTGGCATTGAGGGGCCTCTCAGGTACCCTCGCTTCCCTGGGCTGGGAATCCAGATTGGCCGAGCAGACCGGGCCTCTCTGCCAGCTCTGCTGTCAGACACAGCTACCTCCTCTTCTCTCCACGCTCGTCCACACACAATTCCTGATCTTACCCCAGATGGTCTCTGTTCCAGTAAACGGCACCAATCGTCACCAGGCGCAGCTGATGGTAACGGCCTGCGAGGGCTGGCCCCCATCCCCTCCCGCAGCCCACCCTGGCCTGCTCAGGGTCTGCACACTGGGGACATGGGGGAGGTTGGGGCTCGTGCCCACCCCGTGGAGCAACTCCTGAATCAGCTCCTAAATGCTGAGCCGGGCTGGAGGCAGCGGGGGCTGCTACGGGACTCTAGGACTCGGCTTGAGGCCGGGAAACTTCTGGAATGCCAGGCCCTGCACCCCACACACAAGCTCAGGCTCCACAAGGAGTGTCTTCTGGAGGCCCTGGCCCTCACCGTGCCCCAGTCACCCGCTCCAAGAGCCATAGCTTTGGCACCCATGTCAGGGTGGGCAACTGTCTGGGGTGGGCACCTGTCTGGGGTGGGCACCTGTCCGGGGTGGGTAGGGAGCATTCTAGAGGCATCTCTGAGCATGACCCGAGGGCCCTTCCCTCCCTTGCTCCGCTCCTCCCTCTTGGGGCCCATCTGGCCTCACTGCACACCCAGCCCTGGATTGGGGGTCCAGGGGTCACTCACTTGGCCTTGTCATTGAAGGAGATGAGTGAGGTGCCCGGAGGGCCATTCAGGACCTTCTGAGAGCCCGTGTACAAGACATCGATGCCTGTGGAGGGGGGGCACAGGCTCACGAGAGGCCGAGTGCCACCCAGGGTGGGCTCATTCTAGCGGGGGTGTCCCTTCAGCCAGGACCCAGCAAGCCAAACACAAGTTTTGGGGAACCTGGCGCCCCACCATGCAATTCGTCTGGAGTGAGGGAGGATAGCCGTGTAGGACCAAGCCTGGACCCTGTGGGATCTGACGCTATCTCCAGGTAAATGGAGTTCAATTGTGGGGCACCCAGTTAGTGTCTGCTTGGTGTGGGGAGACCCACACTCTGGTGTCAGCATTGTGTGGTGAATGTGGTGGGCGCAGAGGGAGAGGAGGAAATGAAGTGTTTCTTTTCACACCTTGAAGTCCTAGTGCTGGGACCTTTCACAGAAAGCCCACAGCTTCACCACCTGGGGGGGGGGCCTTATGGTTCTAGGCAGCAGTGCAGGGGGGAGGAGCAGGGCCGTGGGGCGGAGGACCCAGTGCTGCCCCACCTTAGGGGCCCACAGGGCTGGTCCCAGTATGCCCTCCTGGCATAGGCAGGAATGTTCCACAGTTTTTTCCTACGGGCCTAGGACTGAAGAGAACCCGAATGTCTACCAATAGGAGGGAGAAGCATGGTGTGTTCTCACAGTCGATGGAAACTGAGGAGCGATGGCTTATACCACAACACGGCGAGTCTCATGGATGGAGGTCATTTGGGGTCTACAGAACCCCTGAACCCACGCAGTGCCAGGAGGGCAGAGGCGGGAGGGCATCCTGGGTTCGAGAGCTGCCCTGCTGCTGTGGGATGAGCACTCTGGGATCTCAGGCTAGGGCCTCTCAGTGTGGCTTCTCCCTCCATACGGGGCAGGGGGCGGCTAGGCCAGGAGGGGCAGAGTGGCATCTCGGGGACAGCCCTGCCACCCTGCACTATGCCCTGGGCCCATCCCCAGGCCCTTCCTTTCATAGCAGTGGTGGAAGGGCCATCCGATCAGTCCCCCCTTCACTGCCCCGGAAGGCTTCTCAGGGCTGGCCTGCAAGGCAACCCGACCACGGTGCTCTCTGTGTGTGACAGGCTAGTGGGGCTTGGGGAAGATGGGGAAACTGAGGCCCAGCTGGGACCAAAGGCATTCTAGCCCCAGCACTTCTCCCACCGGCTTCTGCAGGGGCTCTGAGCGCCTCCCCAATGCTACCCTCGCGGGAGCTCGTCTTCCCACCTGCCACCCACATCCGTGCCTGCAGCCTGGCAGAAACACTGGGTGTTGATTAGCTCCTGGAGCCTGTGCTGCCCCAGCCAGGGCTCCTGTGGAGACACACCCCATCCGGCAGGCGGACGGTGGGTGAAACCTTTCCACTGAGGGCCTTCTGCCCCCTCAGAGCCCACTGGTTGGCTGGGGTGTCCGGGGCACATCCTTACCTTGCTGGTCCATGTGGATGGGGACCCCACCCAGGGACGCTACGGAGTCCACCAGGAGCAGGCAGTTGTACCTGGGGTGGGGTCGGGGCATCAGCAGAGTGAAGGAGGATGGGCTTTAGCTCCCCCCCTCCCTATGGGGTTACTGGGGGGACCTTGAGAGCCTCTGAAAGCAGAGGAGCCTTCCTCCTCCCACATGGGGCCTGCCCCTGGACTCTTAGTCCCAGGACCAGCTCTGTGTGTTAGCAGGAGGAGCCGCAGGGCGAAGCAGGTATCACAGCCTCGGGGAGTGCCAAGGTCCCAGGATCCACACACACAGGGAAATGTGAGGGCCGGCCCAGGCAGCCTGTGGTCCTGCTGGCGCCGGGAGCTCTGAGCTCAGGCCCAAAGGTCTGTGCAGGCTCTAGGGACCGGGCGGCATGCGTCTGGGCCTCCCTCTGCCAACTGCCCGCTGACCGTAAGTTCAGAGCCGGGAGGACAGGGTCCAGCACAGCCTGAACCAAAAGCTTTGCTTGTCCTCCACCTCCACGCTTCCTTAGAAAAAAGGCATAACGAGTGCCACCCTGGGCACGGAGGGACAGGGGGATCCACGGGAGTCACAGCCCAGGTTACATTCGTGAGCTTGACTCACTGGACAGGACTCGAGGGACAGGTTGTCGGAGCTGGGGCTGTGCTCAGCGGCCCCCACGAACCCTGCCTGGCTGTGGGGTTTTTCTCCTTCCAGGCTGTGCTCAGCCCTGTAGAGCAGGAGGTCACAGGAGGGAACCCACCCCAGTCCAAGGCCTATGTGCCCCCGGCAGGGGTGACGGAGGCTAGAGAAGGGAGGTAGAGGGCAGGAGGCTGCCCTGGTGTTCTGGGGTCTCAGGGTGAGGTGGGACAGGGCCCAGCAGGTTCTGGGACCTGGACAGCTGGGTCAGCACCAAGCCCTTCCCAGCCACAGGGACTGGCAGGCAGTGGGCCCTGGGAGGGGGCACAGAAGGGAAAATCCCAGCCAGACTCAGCACAGTACGGGGGTCTCTGGGAGGGGCCTGCACCCCACACCACATGACAGAGGCTGGGGGGAGAGTGCAGGATGGGGACTCTGCCACCCCCCCGCTACCACCTGTGCCGGAGGGACTTGTCAGCACCCCCATCCCCACCCCAACCTGGGCTGAGCTGTGCTTGGCTCTACCCCCAGCATGGCCACCTCAGGATAGGCTGACCTGCGGGCACAGGCTCACCTGCGGGCACAGGCTGACCTGCGGGCACAGGCTGACCTGTGGGCACAGGCTGACCTGCGGGCACAGGCTCACCTGCGGCAGAGGTCCCCATAGCCATCCAGGGGCTGCAGCACGCCGCTGGAGGACTCCCCGTGAGTCAGGAACAGCAGCACTGGCTTGTGCTGGGCCAGGGCCTGAGGGGGACAGAGGTGACAACTGTGGGCAGAGCCACTGGGGGGAGGGGCCTTCCCGGGACAGCCAGCCCCTCCCAGGGGACTTCTTCTGGTGAGGGCAGGGCAGGGTCGCCCCCCCCAACATTCCTCCCTCCCATAGTTGGTGCAAACACTCCTGGTCTCTGTGTGTGCTGGGCATCTTGGCTCTGGAAGGAGGGCTTTTTCCAGGAAGAAAGGGACTTTCTTCCAGAGACCCAGGAAAAGTGGCCCCATCCCGTTGGGGCCTTGGTGCAGTCAGCTGAGTCCCCAGGATCTGGGCTGGTGGGACTGACCTTGCCCAATGGGGAGGGGCTGGCACCCCAAGTGTTAGGGCATGTGCTGCTAACCACCTCTTACCTCCAGCCGCTCCAGCCCTGCTCATAGGACGGGGCTCCTAGTTCCCTGTTGGGCAGAAGCCTCCCTAGCAGGCTCCTCACCTGCTCCCAGTATCACAGTGTTCTTCCTGTGGTGGGTCACCTAGCGCCTTCCAGCCCCGAGCACACACGGCTGGCCAGCCTCCTCCCTTCCTCGGGGCCAGCGCACCCCACCGTACCTCCTCCACCTCCTGCAGTGTGTAGTAGCCTCCGGGGTCCTTGGTCATTGGGTGCACTCGGGCTCCTGGGGGCAGGGGCAGAGTGAGCAGTGAGCCACCCCCTGACCTGGCACACAGGGCAGAAGCCAGTGTTAGGGACAGAAGCCGTGCTGAGCAGGCCCGATGAGGGCAGGGACCGGCCACCCCAGCCCCAGCCACTGCATGGAAGAGGAAGATGGAGTGTGCTCAGTGAGCCTGCTCTTTGTGAACTGAGGTTTCGGGGTGCCCTGGTAAATACGGTTTCAAGCTCAGCTCCACTGTCCCTTCCTCAAGCCGCCTTCCCTGAGCCCAGCCAGGCCAGGAGGCTCCAGCGGTCCTACACTAGAAACAAACAAATATTTGCACAGGGCCGACTTGGCGGGTGCTTCTCAGCAGAGGGTGGCTATGGAGGGGCCACGGGTTTGATAAAGGAAGGAAGGAAGGAAGGAATGGATGGAGGAGGGCCTGAGCAGGCTTTGCCCCCTGTTGGGGCTGGGGGCTCCAGGAAAACAGGCCCCTGTTCTACTCCCTCTCTTGAAGCCCTGTACCCCCCTGCACATGGAGCCCCAGAGCCATATGTAGGAGGGTGGAGGCCCCAGGACCATGCAAGCTTCAGGGGAGGGCCTGAGGCCAGGGGTGTGGGGTGGGGGCAGGGCAGGGGCCTGTCCAAGCCGGGCAGCAGTGGGCAGTCAGAGCCATGGAGCATGGATACTGAGCTCCACCTGGGGTCTTGGCCTCTGGGCCCCCTTGAAAACCAGTGTGGACTAAAGCGGACCAGGCGAGGGGACGGGCCCCCCTTGAGCCATCAGAAGTTGTCCATTAAGCGGACGGGGTTCGGCCATGTGCGGAGCTGACTAATGCAGGAGCTGCGTGATGTTTCCAAACGCTGGCTCAGACATTAAACCCAGGCATCACCCTGCTTTTGGTTTTGTCTCCCTCTTTAGAAATTTCATTCTAATCCTCCATATTTTGTGACTCCAGGAAGAGAGCTGTTTCTGAGATTTTGAGGGGGGATTTCAGCCTCTGAAACCCTGTCTTGTGACAGAGCAGAGGTGACACCTGGGGACCCCAGGGAGTTGCGGGAGCTGAGACTGGAGTATTCCCTGCAGTGTCCTCCCTTGTGTTCCAGAATTAGCTGTCCTCAAACTCGGGGAGACCAAGGGGATGGGGGCCCCTCGAGTATCCCAGTGCCCAGGCTGGCTGGGAGGTGGAGGCCACACAGGGAAGGGAGGTGGGGGCTGGCAGGCATCCAGCCAGAGGTGGGGGGCCGTGGGGAAGGATGGAGCAGGGCCACACCCCACCGTCTGCTCACCCCCTTACCAACGCGCTCGCCGATTTCAGCTGCCCGCTGCCCCCAGATGCCATTGACACCCACTAGGAAGGGGTCCCCGGGCTCCAGGAGGTTGACCACGGCGGTCTCCAGGACGCAGTGCCCCGAGCCGCTGACAGCCAGCGTGAGGGGGTTCCTGGTCTGGAACACGTACTGGATGCCTTGCTTGATCTCGTCCATTATCTGGGGTGGTGGGCGTACAGGTCAGGCCCCGCCCTGGCACCCGCCCCGCAGGGGACAGCTTGGGGACTGACCGCTGCACCTGAGGCCCACCTGGTACATCTCCTTGTGCATGTGGCCGATCATCTGCAGGCCGCCGGCCGCCAGGACGCGCGGAGCCAGGTTGGAGGGGCCGGGCCCCAGCAGGAGCCGGCTGGGCACCGACAGGGGCTTTAGCAGGGCCTCCGGGGGGGCCACGAGCAGCTGGTGCGAGGCCATGGTCCGCACCCAACCTGCCGCCCGGGGCCCCAGCGCCACACTGGCCGAGGTCAGCACACGCAGCATTTCCCAGCTGGCCCTGCGCTGGACGCTGGACGGCGGTCAGAGGTGAGTCCTGGTGGATGGGCCCCACTCCGTGGCTCCTGCCCTTCTTGTTACCTGACCCCTGTTAATGCTTATCCTGCGTGTCAGGGCCTGACAGCAGGGCTGTTGAACCCTCGGCGGGGGAGGAGGAGCTTCCGACTCCAGTCAATAAAAAACAGAGTCTGGAGAGCTGTCCTCCACTTGCTGCCCCTCCTTGGGGCTCCTCTCAGCGTCAGGGTGGGTGCTCGGCCCAGTGCTCGTGCTGGGCCCACAGGATCCCACAGTGCTTCCTAAAGCACCGGAGAGCGAATAATCCAGGCTCGGCAGGGCTTACAGTCTGCGTTGCACATCCTCAAACTTGCTGTTGAGGTGCAAAAGCAGCAGCGGTGGTGTGGCTGTATGCCAATAAAACTTTATTTACAACACAAGCTGTGGGCCAGATTTGGCCCAGCTCAGGGAAAGACTCCATTTAGAAAATCTATATGCTCTGTGCGTATAGAAACACATGCGTGCACACCAAGGACACGGTCGTTTCTGATCCTTTTGGAAATCAATATTTCCTCCGCCCCTCTGTGCCTGCAGCCCTGAGGTTTGGCATTCACACGTGGAACCAAGTGTGCGGGATGTCTCCGCTTGCTGAGTCAACAGGTGTGTAGAATAAATGCAGTCAAGGCTTCTGCAGAAGTTGCCAGACCCAGCTGAGGGCGACCTGCCCAGCAGAGCTGCTGTCCTGGGCTAGGGAGGTCCTGACACCTGGGCTTAGTAACAGGGGAGTGTTGGGGCTTCTGCAGGTGACCAAGGAGGCAGCACCCTCCCCCTGGGGCCCAGCAGGCGACTCCTCGGCTCAGAAGAAACCCTCCATCTAACACTCATTGCTGGGGCTGGGTTTGTGTGGTCTCCTGGGGGCACAGGGACCTCACCAGTTTTAACCAGGCTGGACAGTCATAGGCTGAGCACCTGGGGACCCTCGCAGCCCTGCAGGGGTGGCGCCACTCTGTCTATGAAAACATAAAAGAAGTAGGCAAAGGGACCAGGCCTGTGTGCTGGGCAGAGAGCAGCCCAGGGCACCTCCAGGCCCCAGTCCCAGGCCTGGACAAGGTGACCAGTATGTGGTCTCTGCTGGCCCAGGGCAGGCATGCCATGACACTGACCTTCTCTAGCACAGGGAGGCCCGGTGGGAGCTCTCCCACTTCCTCCTTTCCTTCCTCCATCCCCCCAGCCCTTTCCTTACTGAACTTGCTCTGGGCCAGGACATAGTGTGGCTGCTCCATCCATGCAGCGTCAGTGAGAAAGGAAGCTGAAGCCCCCTCAAGCCGCCGACAGGTGGAGCAGAGGATGTCAGAGTCACCAACAGCCCCCTGGGAGCTGGGAGGAGCGCCTAGAGGAGAGGGAAAGCCCTCAGGGGCTGCCAAGGGGCCGTGGGGGAAATCGGAGCGGAGCCTTGGAGAAAGGAGCTGTGTGCCCACCCTGGGGCCAGATGGGGCGGTGAGGGTCTGCCAGGCCAAGGGGACTGCAGGGGCTCAGAAACAAAGGTGGCAGGTCTGCACAGCCTGGAGGCTTGTGTAGGAGGCCTGTGAGACCCCTGAGGGAGCCGGCAGCCTCAGGTCCTGCTCCGCTATGGTGGCTGGGGCCTGGTGCTGGCCTGCGGACCTCTGTGCAGCACTTGACCTCTGGAGACATAGTGAGGTGTCAGCCCAGCCCAGCCTGGGGCTGACCTGCCACAGCCCTGGTGAACTCTTTCTCTGCCTGAGAGGCCGCAGCCTCGTGGCTGTGCCTTGGGCTGGGGGTGACACACTCCACCCTGGGGACCTCCTGCCTGCTGGGGGTAAGGGGCCACCCTCCCTGAGGGCCAGCCCACCTCAGCTCGGGTCTGGCCATGGCCTCCTTGTCTGCAGCTCATGGGCCCTGGGCCCCTTCTGTCAGTGACTGCACCCCTTCCCTCCGGGACCATCCTCCCTGCCACCTGGGCTGCCTTACCACCTCCCACTGGCTCAGCTTGTCTCCTCAGGGCATCCCCAGCTCTGTTTCCCCCTTCACTCCCATCTAACATACACATCTGTGCCTTTGCATGTGCTGTTCCCTTTGCCCTGTAATGCTTGTCCCTGTCTTTGCTCAGCCCCTCTTCTGCTGTGGTCAAGTCTCCCACTCAGGGAGTCATCTCAACTGTCCGGAGTTCCTCGAAGGCCCCTGATCAAAAGAGTGAAGAAATAAAATAGAGTCAGTATGGTCAAGCTGCTAAATTATTAACTCAGGCCTACACTACGGCCTGAAGACAATCATTCTGGGACTCTGGGAACTTGAACTTCTGGACTTTCCTGCGCCCATACCTGGACACACATCAATTTGTTATGTGTCAATTCCTGGACATACATCCAGCCTTCAGTTAACCATCTGAATGACGATGTCCCGTTGTCCAGGCCACCGGACTCCTAGCGATCACCATCTTGGACCAGTCCAGGGGCTGAGAATGCAGGACTGACTCTCTTGGACTGTGCCTTTCACTCTAAAACGCTCAGCGGTCTTTCTCCCTGGGATACTCTGGGTGTTGCCTCAGAGTGTTTCCAGTTTGCAAACTCTAAGACCCTTGAATAAATCTTGGTTATTTGTTTCTAGCCAGAGTCCCCTGACTCTGAGTAAGTTCAACGCCCTTCTGCCACTCTGCATGCCACATGGGTCACACTGTTGACTGACCACCTGCCCCCTTGGCAGGACTCCATCTCATGCAAAGCCTGGCACATGGGAAGGCAGGGGAAGCCTGGGCTCAGCACGCAGCCCAGGAAACCAGAGAAATGTGTGTGTGTTTTGTTCCCAAACAGGAAGGTGTCCTGTGCCAATGTAACTAGAGGGGAGCTGTTGCAATGCAGAGAGGCGTTTCCTCAGGCCAACAGCTGATTGGGAGCTGTGGGGCCACTGACCACAGTGAACAGCAGGGCAGGTAACAGACCTCTGTCTCCTGAGTCCTGGAGATAAGGGCCACATGGCCAGGTAGGCCAGGTAGTTCCTGCCTCGACGCCAAGGCCACAGGCAGCACCTGCCCCGGGAGCAGCGTCTCCTGGACCAGCCAGCCCTCCCTACCCTGCCTTGCCAGGGCCCTGGGCCAGCAGCCACAGGGGTCTAGGAGGGCCGTGAAGTCTAGACTGGGACCCGCTGCCCATTCTGCCTTCTCTCCCCCCACCGTCAGGCCTCCCATGCCCAGCTCCCCGTGGACCCAGGCAGTGGTGGAACTCTCGGGCTGCTGCTGGCCACACTGGGCTACAAACCGAATCTGTTGTTGTTGTTTTCAATTTTATTTCTGGTTTTCCATAATTGATGTGAAAAGTGCAAACAATAATAGCTTTAGCTATGGGTCTCAACCTGCCGCACCCCCGAGTGGTGTTATGAAGGCAGGATGTGTGCCACTTGCCCCCTTGGCACTGTAGGCAGAGTGACCTCCCCTTCTGCCACTGCCAGCTACCCACTCCTGCCGGGCATCTCCATAGATGCTGTGTTTCAAATGCACAGCTAAAGCCAGCCTGTTGTGGCATTGAGGTGAGAGGAGGCCATCGGAGGCCCATGTGCTCACTTCTTCACAGACAGCCAGTGGAGTCCCCGATGGGAAGGGCTTGCCCTGAAATCTGCAGCCTCAGCCTGAGCAGCAGGACCCTGGAGCTGCCTGGTGTGACACGCAGCTTTGTCCCTCCATTCCAGGTCAGAGTGAGTGTGGCAGCAGTGGGGCTCTTGGAACCTGTCCCATTGAAAGCCCCCGATGACACATTGTGTCCCTGGGATTTGTTAGTGCCACAGGTGGGATTAGAGAGGGGCCACAAGACCAATGTTTTTGACGTTGTTAGCACCCCCACCCCCAGCCCTGCCAGCTCCATGTTGCTTCCTCTGGGGACAGAACGCAAAGGGCCTGTGTGTGTGGTGCCTACACTTGCAGTGAAGGGCGGCAGCCTGGTCTGAGGGTGCAGCCCCGGCTCTGCCTCGGTGGAGCAGGGCTGAGCGGGACCCAGGGCACTGTCACAGGTGGGCTTCTGAGCTTTGTCACCACAGCGGTGATGATGGCCGGGAAGTTGGTGGCAGCTACTTCCCCCTGCACACCCCTGTTAACCAGGCACTGAGCAGCCGGCAGGAGGACGGTGCCACGTAAGGAATGACTAACAATGACAACAGCCCATGTGCTGCTGGAACCTGGAACCGAGCAGCCAACCATGGTGACCGTGGTTCCTGGGGCTGGAGAGGCGGCGCTGCGGTACCTGTGCAGCGTCACGGGCCACGCCTCCCACACCTGGAGCCTCCGGCTGCTGCGAAGTGGTAGCTTTGGCCAGGCTGTGAACAAACCTCCATCTGCTCCCCTAGCCCCTGCCCCTGGGGGCAGCTGGGTACCAACTGGGCCGAATATACCAAGAGGTACTTTTGAGTTGCTTTCACGTCATGTTTGGGGGTATTTTTCACTGATATATGGACTTAAAATATTGCTTTCAACACAGCAGAACCTTGGTCTAGGATAGCCCAGGGAACCCCAACCTGTCACACCCCAAAACCCAGTAAAGTGGCAATTTGCATTTCCTACCTGCAGGAAGTCTGAAGAGGGCCACGCCCCTCACCCTGGGTTCTGCCCACAACATGGGGGAGGGGTGCAGACTCTGCAGCTGGTCTGGGTGGGTGCGTGCAGGCAGGCCCGGAGGTCACCCACCTTCCTGCACTAGGAATTTTGATCACAGCTCTGGTCTGGCATGAGCAATGCGACAGTGACCTCCTGTGGCCGCAGTCTGTGGGGACATGAGAAGCAGTGACAGGTGATGGGGCACTTGTGGGAAGGACAGTGTGGCAGAGCCCGTAATCAGCGTGACAATGTCTTCAGTGAGTTACAACAGACATTCTCCAACCGGACACACAGGCAGAGCACCAGGCATTTCGTCCGACCCGCCAGTCCACGGCACCCGCGCCCGTCATTTTGCCAGAGCTGTAAAGCCAACCCCAAACTTTATGTTATTTCACCCAAGTCTTCCAGCGTGCGTCTGGAGAAGCGGACATTTCCTCACGGAGACTCAGTGCCGTCACCTTACTTAACGAAGGTAAAGCGGATTCCTTAATATAATCTAATACACGACCCAGAGGCAAGTTTTCCCCATTGTTTAGAAAATGCCTTTTCAAAGGTGGTTTGTTAGCTGGGATTCAAACTGAGCCCCAGTTTCGTGTGTTTCTGGGTGTAAGTCTCTTTTAGTGGGCGACAGGGCTTCTCATGCTTTAGTGGAAACACACCTCAACAGATGCTTGTCAAAAATCAAATTCTGGAGGCCACAGTGAGCTCAAGACTCTGCATTTATATGGAGCCCCATGGCATGGAGACCTCTGAGTCTGCAGGCCTTTGCTTGCTGCCCACTGCCCCTGCCACCTGCTGCCAGCCACCTCCTCTCCCTGAATCTCTCACCTGTCCCCTCACAGGAGCCTCTGGGCAGAGGGGCTGGGGGTGAAGGGGGCAGGGCAGGAGGGTCCCGTTCCTCCGGGGTCTGAGCTTTGACCCCCGTGAGGCGTGGGGCCCAAGGCTGCACCTGATTTCCTGGTGGGAAAGGTAGAAGTGCTCTGAGAAGGGTCACCCCAGGCCCGAGACGCCCCCTCCTCAGGACAGAGCCCCCCGTTCCCCAAGTCTGCAACTCACATCTGTGCCCAGATGTGCTGGAAGCAGCTCCCAGCCCCCGTTGCTCCCTTGCCTCTGCCCTGCCCTGCCCTGCCGTGAGTCCTGGGAATGTCCGCACATCCGCTCTGTGCTGCCCCTGTCCCCCAGACCTGGGGAGTGTGTCAGTAGAGGGGTGTACCTGCCCCCTGGGAAGCTGTCACCAGCGAGGATGCTGGGTTTCCCAGACTCCGGACGTGGCCCAGGAGGCCGCAGACCAGACCAGGGAGACTCCGGGACGATGTGGGGACCCGAGAAGAAACTCCTTCTCACTGCCTTGCCAGGAGCATGGGTCATGGGGGTGCTCGGGGGAAATGGGGCCCCCTCCTCTGCCCCACCCATCAGGGAAGGGCTGAAGCCAAAAGGCGAGGTGGGAAGTGGGTCTCCTGCATGGTCCAGAAACCAAGGGCATGGTGAGTGGCCCTCGGGGGCTGTGTCCTTGACACTTTTTAGAGCTTAAGTCAGCCAGCCCTCGCACCCTCTCGAGGAAAGCAGGTTTTTTTATTCCCTGTTTCAGATGAGGAAACTGAGGCATGGGGTAGGGAATGACCTGTCTGAGGCACCTCCATTTACAATGGGGAAGAACGTGGGGAGGGGAGGCTGGTTAAGGAGTCCTGGAGGAAAGGGGGCCGGGGATCCACACGGACCCTGGGTCCCTGTGCACAGACCGTGATGGGCATCGCGGTGAGTCAGCACCCCGCTCAGCTGCAGGTGGGCATGTGGAGGAACAACATTGGGATCCCTCAGGGCCCCATGTGGGATCTCCCTGGGAGGTGGGCAGCCCTACAGCCCCACTCCTGCTGGCCAGGACCCCAGTCCTCAGGAGAAGGGAGCCTGGGCCTGGCGGGGCAGGGCCCCAGGTGGACAGGGCCTGGTGTTTGGGCTCACCAAGAAGACTTACCCTCTCAGGGGCACCCTGCTGACCATCCCTGTCATTTCAGATATGTTCTGGGTCCTACGTCCTGTTCCCAGAATGTGGCTCAGACCATGGGGTCACTGGGATCCTCTTCCATGCTGACCAGGCCGAGGGAGGGAGGGAGCTCACTTTCCCCTGTCAGGGCCGCACAGGCTGAGCCTTGGTGTCCAGATTTCTGGATTTCCCAGACCACTCCGCCGCTGCCCTGCCTTTGCCTGGAAACTCCCACGTGCCCCCATTGTTTCATCTATTTTCTCCCAGTAATTGCACCTGGAAGGGGGCAGTGCGGCCCACAGCCCTGGCCACTTCAGGAGGAGGCCTGAATCTGCCCAGGAAATCCATGTTCTGTGTGGCCAGCGCACACAGGTGAGAGCTTAGCAAGTGGCACCAGTGTCAGGCTGGACTGGCCTCCAGCTCCCTCACACGTCCTCGGGGAAAACAAACGAGCCGGACACTGATTCCCCAAACACTTTCTCTATAGTCAGTCTCTCTCCTGCCAAGATCTAGGGAAAGATTTAATTACAGCCACTTCTGCTGCCAGTTTGGTTTTTGCGGTGTCATCTTCTGACCTCCGTTAGGAATGACATGCTCGGTGAGCTGCATTTTCTGGCCAAGACGCAGAACTGAAGCCCCTCAATGGAGTCCCTGCTGTCGGGCGATTGGCCTCACCAGTCAGGAGGGGACCCGAATGATCAAGTCCTTGGAAAAATCACAGGCACATCACGCTAGGAGAAACATAAATTATAAATTTGGGGGGAAACACAGACAGAAAGATACCAACACTGGAACACGTGGGAGTGAATGGCCTCTGAGTACAAAAATCCTGCCTCTGGGCGCGCAGCCTATGGGTTTCACAGAAGTGCCTCACCCAGGGCAGAGCTCCTGGCAGCAGGTGACAGACAATTGCATGGCCAAGAACAGAAGTCGGTCGGATTGATTACAGGGTGTCCATGCTGGCGATGGTGGCAGCCATTGAGCCTGAAACGGTTAAACAACAGAATGAGCAGGAAGTTTGGTCACACTGGAGTGCAGTAGAAACCTGGCAAATGCAGTGTCCCCAGGCGGTGGTCCTCAGCCTGCTTGCACATGGGGTCCACCTGAGGAGCCCTCAGACCTGCCCAGGCGAGGCGGCTCCCTGACTCTCAGTTCCCGGGAGGTGTAGTCTGCTCCCCGGGGTCATAACACCTGGTCAGATGTCACCAAGGCTGCCTCCTGTGGACCATGCCAGTCAGGCTCAGTGGAGAACTCACTTTGGCCGGTTTGAACAGAAAGGGGTTACTTGCAAGGTGCTGCAGACCACTCTGGGTCACTCGGAGGACTGCAGACGCAGACTTTCTCGGGCTTCCAGCAATGACCCAAGGCATGGCACTGACCACGGTGGCCCTCTGCCTTCCATACCCCTGTGACTTCTTGGGGTTGGCAGAACCTACCACAGCAAGGGCATTTGGGAAAAACTGACTCTCGGTACACAGCCTCCGTAGGAGAGGAAAGCACACAGGCTGCTGTGGGGACAGAGCCAGGAGTGCAGTTTCCAGGCTCAGCCTCACGTGGAAAGGTGCTGGCTCAGGTAGTAAATGGCCATCAACTATGACTGGATGGCCATCAGCTGTGGCTAGTTGGCCGTCAGCTGTAACCAGTGAGCCCTTGGCCACTAATATAACTGCCGTGGCTACGCTGGCAGCAAATGGGGGCTAGCAAGAGGATGGTGGCTGAGCTAGCAAGAGTGGATTGCAGCTAGCAAGTGAGGTTGGTTGGCAGAGAGAAGTGAACAGCGGGTTGCAGATCCTGTGGCTCCTGCCTCCTGTGTCTCCACCCCAGCCGCCAGCGAGAATACAGTGGTGTGACTCCCCTCCTATGGCTCCGTGGGTGTTCCTTTTTGGCCTCACCATGTCCTGCGTTCTTGTGTGGGGAACGGGAGCTGAGACCCCGCGTGACACACACACACACACACACACACACACAGTCACAGTGAAGTGGGGCCCCGAAATGGGCCTGGACCCCGGCTCCCCCAGGCCTCACTCAGCCAGGCCCCTTCCCTCAAACCCCACTTTCTGACTCCAGGGTCGGGGAGGGAGCTGCCCAAGTAAAGACCACCTCAGTTTTCTGAGTTCTCATGGCACTTTATTCAGTCTCACACTTCTTTGTAGTTTAAGAGAATTTGGATATTTCTCAAAACATTTCAAAGTTAATGACTCCTTCTATAAACACTCAAATGTACCGAAGAGTCGATTTAACATTTAGAGGTAATTCAATGTCATGGATACAGATACATGATCTCATGTATGTCATGAAAATTTTCTCCTACTGGATTTTTTTTGTCATTCAACTCTGTCTCTGGTTGATTTTGTCATATTCAAGTTCTAGATTTCGATGTGGCCACATCTATCAGGCTTGTCCTTTACAGCTCCTGGATTCATTATGCTCTGGAAAGTTTTGTAGCCCAAGGAAATGAAAAATAGATATGTATATATTTTTTGTACAACAAAAATAACCAGAAGTTTAATTTCTTATTTTACATTTTGAATGCATTTGGATTTTGTGTGTGTGAGTATATGGAATGAGGAAGACACCTTATTTTTTCCTCCACCAGTAGATCCTTTACTCAACAAATGTGGTTCAGAAAATTGACTTTTCCCTATTGGTCTGACATACCACCTTTATCATAAGCTAAATTAATTTATATCTGTTTTGTTTTATTTATCTTTTTGTCAGTTCCTTTGCCAGTACTGAATTGTTTTTAATTATTATAGCTTTAAGGTTGATTTGTCATAAGATAGGTAAATTTCCCCTAGTAATTATCTTTTCCTTGTTTCATTTTTTTAAGTTATCTATTTTGATTTGTTGAAATTAAGTTCCTAAAATATTCTTATGATTTTTATGGCAATTGCATTAAATTTACATTTCTTAGTCTTCCCTTTCAGAAAAGTATTACATCTCTCAATTATTCAGATTAATTCTATGTTTTTTAAAATAAAGAACTTATCTATTTACTGTTAAGTTTATTCCTAGGTACTTAAACATTTGTTGCTGCTGTGATTGGAATCTGTCTCCATTACATGTTTAATTATGTTGTAAAATATTGTGAAAGATTTCAAAATCCATGCACCCACCATTAGATTTAACAAATGTTAACATTTTCCTACATTTGGTTCAGATCCTGTTCTTTAAAAAACTAAAGAACTCATAGCTACAGTAATCAAGACAGTGTGGTACTGAAAAAAGGAAAGAGCAATTGATCAATGCAACAGAATAGAATGTCTAAAAATAGACCCAACACATATAGTCAAACGGTTTTGTCAAGGGGGCCAGTGTGGCTGAGCAGGAAAGGAAGGCTCTTCCACGAGTGCTACTCTCACCAGTGGGGGCCAGTTCAAGCTGTATCACAGACATAGAGGTAAAAGTCAACACAGCAGAACTACTAGAAGAAAATGCAGGAGGGTTTATTTATAGCCTTGGGGGATTTCTCAGGGCACAAAAAAACGATAGACACAAAAGAAAAAAATGATAAATTGGACTTTATCAAAGTTAAACACTTCTGCTCGTCAAAATTATCATCAAGAAAATGAATGCGCAAACCACAAACTGGTAGACAATATTCATGGCACATATAATTGGCAAATGATTTGTATCTAGAATATGTAAAAAATCTTGCAACCCAATAATAAAGAGACAAATATTCAACCTTTTTTTTTTTATGGGCAAAGACTTGAAAAGACATTTTACAAAAAAGATATACAAATGATCAATAAGCACATGAAAAACTTCTTAACATCATTCACCATCAAGGACATATATCTTCTAGAAAGGCTGAGAAAGACTGACAACAGCGAATGTTGGGAAGATTATGACATGAGTGGAGCCTTTTACATTGCCGGTGGGAGTGGAAAATGCTACAACCACTTTGGGAAACTGTACTGCAGTTTCTTAAAAAGACATATATATATATATATATATATACACAAATTTTTTTCCCCTATGACCCAGCAGTTTCCCTTCCAGGTATTTACTCAAGAGAAACTAAAAATATTATATCCCCCAAAAGCCTTGTACAAGAATGTTCAAACCTTATTCATAACAGCCAGAGACTGGAAACAACCCAGACATTCATCAACAGAATGGATGAAGAAACCACCACAGCTATAGAAAGTCTTACTACTCAACAGCCAAAAGAGAGAAACCACATGCAACATCACGGTGAATCTCAAAAATAGGATGCTGAGTGAAAGAATCCAGGCTCAAAAAAGTACAGCTGTGGGGTTCCTTTTCTATTTTCTATGAGAGTGTAAAGTAGTAACCCACGATGAAAGACGTCAGCCCTGAGGTGAGGTCGCCTCCGGAGCGAGGGGCGCAGTGAGAAGGGAAAGGATTTTCTGGGGTGATGGGAAGGCGCCTCGCCTTGCTGTTTGTATCCATCAGAACTGATTAGATGGTGTACATCTGGGCATTCCGCTGTCTGTAAATTACACCCCAATAAAGACCACAGCCAAACATCTCGCAGAAGCAGCTGAAGGTTTTATGTTCCTTCCCACAGTCCTATCCCCTTCCTCCCTCCCCAGAGAAACTCAACTCCAAGGTCAGTGAGATTCAGTCCATGTCTTCATTATTTTGTTACATCTGTATGGATCCATAAACAGTAATTAGAAATGTCTCGTTTAGTAGAATCTGTACAGCAGACAACAGCTGCTGGCCCTTCTCACCCAGCGTATGTGTCTGGGGTTCATCCCCGTCCCTCTGCGTAAATCTGTATCTGCTGTACACTCATTGTACGAAAGCATCACACTTTCTTTACCCATTCCTTTGTTGATGGGCTCTCAGGGGCTTCCAATACTGCGCTGCACACCTGGCATCGCGCTAGGTAACACCACAGGTGTCATTGTCCCTCTTCCACCCACAGTCCCGAAGTGGGCGGAGGGTAGGCGTTTTCACTATGGCCAGCAGTCTGGTCCCTGAGGGTGTGCAGACAGACGTGAGTGCTCAGGCTGAAGACCCTAAGCTGCCGTCTCACGACCACCTCCGTTTTCATGTGTGGTTGAGCATCTCTTTAAGCGTTTGCTGTATTTACCCGTCATCCTGGTTTCCTCCCCTGGGAATTGCTTCTTGCCGTTACATTTTCTCATGTTTACTGCTGGTGTCTTTTCTGGTTCATTTGGTATTTGGCGCCCTTACTGACTTTTCTTATTCTCTTGTTTTCTCAGTAGTAGAAATGTTTTACCTGAAAACAGTCCTTAGATGTAGCAGTTGTTTTTCTCATCTTCACACTGAGCAGGACCACAAGAATACTGAGTTTGAACAGCAGTGGCAACCATCCTTTGTTGTTTTTAACGTGCATGGGGATATGGTGACTCATTTCATCACAATATTTGTTTATTTGTTCATTCATTCATCAAGTATTTCTTGGCCTGTATTTTTGTGCTAGGCACTGTTTTTGAGTCTGGATATATAATAATGAACAAGGTGGACACATATGAACATTAAATTGAAAATAGAGTAGGGTACCCTGTTTGAGAGAGACAGACACTGTGTTTGGCATTGGGTTTTGATAGACATCTTTTTTAAAGTTGGGAAGAGTCATGCTATTCCTAGGTTAGAAATTTGTATCAGGAGTAATTGTTGAATATCATCAAATGTATTTTTAGCACGATCAATACAACATGATTTTTCCTGCTCTACACTATTAGTATAATAAATTATGTTATAAGATTTCCTAATATTGAACCATCCTTTCATTCTTGGAATAAATTCTACATGGTCATGACCTGTCATTCCTGTGTTATACTATTCAATCTCACGTAGGATTTTTGCATTTATTTTAGTTTCTCTTTTGTGTTACTGTTGATTTTAATATTATGTTGCTGTATTCGAAGAACAAATTAGGGATCTTGCCATATTTTTTTTCTGCTTTCCACATTAAATACCAGATATGCCCTGTTCCTTCAGGAGTGGGAAGAACTTGCCCATAAAATAACGCGGTTCTAGAGTCCTGGGAATGAATGCGTGAGCTAAGCCAGAGCTGTGTCAGCTACTGTGCCTTCCATTTCTTCCCTGTGTTATTGAACCATTCTGTCAGGAAACTGGCCACACGGCACCCTGAAATGGGGCAGTTGCAGAGACTTCAGTGATGATGACTGACAGGCAGTTTACTCCAGGTGGGCAGGGCTGAGGACCCACAGAGGGAAGGTGGGGCCAGGCATTAGCCGTCCCAGAGTCTGTCCCAGAGAGCAAGCGGACAGAGCCGGATGGATCCTGGAGAAGGTTCCTTGCCGGAACCAGAGCCCTCAGCACAGTGGCAGCCCACCTGGGATGATCTGAAAAGGAGGGACTGCCCCCCCTCCACCCCAACCTCTCCTCCCTCCGGTGGGTCCCTCCCACACCGAACCCAGAGCGGTCAGCCTTCAGGGACAGAGAGGGCAGAGGTGACCTGAGGAAGGAGGGTATCTGGGGGATTCCTGCCCTGCATCCACAGGGCTCCACCGTGGCCCCCTCCACTTCCCCCACTTGGCTGTAAGGTCTTGGGGAAGCGTCCTGTCTTCAGTAAGACTGCAAAGCTGCCTGCGTCGGACTGGGACCACTCAGTCCACTAGCTGTGGCCAGCGCCTCGCTGCTTGCTGACCCCCCCGCAGGCCGAAGCCCATTAGATCAGCTCTCTAACCCCCGGCCCCTCCCCCGCTTGATGTGCAGGCGGACAACAGGACAACAGGAGCCACGCCTGAGTCTCTGGGGAGCCCTCAGCTGCTTCCTTCCACCCTCCACCCAGCTCAGCGTGGACGCTGGGTGTCCTGATTTCTTAGCCCCACCTAACAAACAACATACGTGTAGTGTAACACAGAAAGGGACAGCCCTTCCCGACTTCTCTGCACTCCACAATCCACAGGCACAGCTCAGAGCTTCCCCGGTCTTTGTGGACGCATAGAGGAGAGAAAACAGCGGAGGGGCCATGAGGCGTGTGCTGGGGACCTGGGTGACTTTTCAAGAGTCAGCACTTCTTTCTCAGCTGGAAGCAGTTGCTCTGCAGACATGGGTACCCAGGATGGGCTCTGGCCCCAGCGCAGCCATCCGACTGCCAGCTGCTGCTGGCCAGACACTGAGTCAGCAACCCGCAGCACGCAGAGCCCCGCGGAGCGGTGCACAGGCAGTGCAGATCCCTGGGCACCTCCCAAGCTGGAAGCCCAGGACCCATTCACTTGGGGCCTCACCAATCTCCACCCCTCGCTGAGTGAGGTCTCCCAGCTCTGCTCTGTCGCTCCCTGGCTCTGGGGTCCCAGTCCGGGATCCAGCAGTGCCTCTCTTCTGCAGGCTACTTCACTCCTTCATGACACACTGAGGTGAGATCAGGAATTGCGAAGAGGCAGGGTCTCCAGCCCTGCCCACTCTCCAGCTGAAGAGCCTCCATTAATTAAAGCCTGCGTGGGCCAGTTGCCCCAACCTGCTTCCCACCATCCCCCCAAAGCTGCCTGGCCCCCTGTGTCTCTGGCCCCTGAAAAGCTACTGGAGTCCTGGAAAGAGTGCTCAGCCAGGGGTCCTATCAGGCACCCTCTGACCCTCAGGAGCCTTTTCCAGTCTCTCAGCCTTGGTTTCTTCATCCACAAAATTGGGGTGATAATTGTGCCTCCCTATTCAGGATGGCGTGCAGGAACTGAAGTCAGTTATTCAAAAGTAAGCACTTTGCAAATTCTGCATTGTGCTGCAGATGCTGGACGGGCCCAGGTCACTGGTGTGAACCAGGAGCAGGTGTCTCTGGGCTGCCTGCCTGGCTGGCCCTCTGTGTTCCAATGTGGCCTGTCCAGCAGGCGCCTCCAGTCAGCTCAGCTCCAGCCAGGCATGTCCAGCCGCAGGCTGCCCTCAGGTCAGCCTGATCGAGAGTCTCAGCCCTCGTACTGTAGTCTCCGGCCTGCTCTTGGGCCCCAGTCCCACTGCACATTCCGGCCGGGGACTGAGGCTCTGTGGGCCTCCTTCCCCAGCACACACACTGCTGGCTGGTGTCGGTCCCAGCCCACTTTGGCCACCGCACATCGTGCAGGAAACCTGTCCACACTGTGGCTGAGGTTCCGGAATGCTCTGCATACATGCTGGCCTACCAGTCTGGGGACTCTGCCTCGTCCTCCTGCCCAGGACTGCACCCAGACAACCTGGTTCTCAGACAACTCACACGCTGCCTGATGGCACATTTGTTTTACTCTTCCCCAAAACCCAAGGAGGGCACTGTCCTCACTTGAAACAGGACCCGAGTCTCCCAGAGTATAGGATAAACGAGAACTCAGAGATGGGAATATCCCACCCACCCAGAAAGCCTGCACGGAGGAGGCACCCTAGCGGGGCCTGGGAGGGTGAGAAATCTCAGTGTGAGGGAAAGGAAGCAGAAACCGGAGAGGAAATGTGACTACCGGGTGGGTGGTCGAGGCCTGCAGTGGTGCAGCTAGGAGGGCATGCCTAGAGGATCAGCAAGGACCAGGTGGGCGAGGGGCCTCAGCCAATTGGGGGGACGCTGGGTACAGGATCCAGAGTCCAGATCAGAGAAACTGTCCCACACAGGTCATTCTTGGGACCTGGACCTGCTTAGCCCCTGAGCAAAGTGACGAAGAAAAGGGTTCTGGCTGGGCCAGCGCTCTGGCTTGGAGCCAGTCCTTCTCATTTTCCCATCTTGGCCTCAGTTTCCCCATATGTAAAATGCAGCTTTGGATCCCTAAGGGCCTTGAAGCTTTGGATCTGGAACCCCACCGCGATGCAGCTCGAGTCCACAGAGACACGCCCCCCGCCCCCCCCCCCGCCCCTGCCCCCCCCCGCGGCATTGCTCCACTTCAGGGTTCGGGCTCTGGACTCCGCAGGCCGCTCTCGCCTCAGCCTGACGCCCCTGCACTAGCACCATCCGGCTCTGCGCGTCAGGCTGGACACCCCCCGCCGTTGCTATGGCAGCGACATTGCCCGGTAGCGCAGGGGCCCTGAGTTTGGCTACCAGGGGTTGCCACGGCAACTAGGTGGGCCTTCCAGGGGCGGGGCTTCCAGGGGCGGAGCCTCCTGTGGGGCTGGGACCCGGTATCCAGCCGATGTTCGATGTTCCGGACCTCGGAGCTCGCTTCCCAGGCCCTTCCGGCGTGGTCCCTGCAGGGCGGTGGGCGCCGGCGGAGGTGCCCCGGGCTCGGCCGTTCCCGGTGGGGCGGAGGCTGCGCAGCCCCTTCCGCATCCCACGGCCGTCGGTCCGCCTGGAGTCCCCCAGGGCTCCCACCCAGCTTCGCAGCCAGGGACTCCGTAATCGGGGCAGGCGGCAGCCCAGCCTCACATCCCACCGCTCCCCCCCAAATGTCCAGGTGTCGCTTCTGCTCAGGTAACCTGTCTTTTGACTCCGTCTTTCATTTATTTATTTATTTTTTGTCACTGGTATTCTGCAGATTTAGTTTTATTTTTCCTATTCGGGATCAGATTGATTGCTCACTGGGCGTTTGTCTATCTGCAATTCTGGAAAATTCGAAGATTTTCCAGAATATTATTTCTTCAAATACAGTTGCAATGTCTCTCTATTCCTCCTTCTGGAATTTCAGTGCAGGGGCTTCCACCCTGACCCCACCCCTCCTTGGCTTTTGTGCTGAACCAGCCTCGTCTGGACTTGGGTTCCCGCCAGGCCGGAGCCTCACGGCCTGCTTTTCTTCCCAACCTTGGCACGCGGCTCTGGCAGGTCCAGGCCTCAAGGGGGGCCCATGTTAGACAATAAATGTTTATTTTCAGAAATTTATTTTGATGTGTCAGGTAGGATGCAACTTTATATATTTCCCACAGTGCCCTACACCAGTTATTAAATCATCTGTTTTCCTCAAATTATTTGAAACGATACCTTTATCATAAACTTTTGATGTATATCTTTTTCAATACTGGCATCTTGTTAATTATTAGAATTTCATAATATGTTTTAATATCCAATAGGACAGCTCCTCCTTGTTGCTCCCCTTTTTGACAGTTTTTCCTCATCAGTCTTGCATGTTTGTTTTTCCATGTGAACTTCTGTTGCTGTTTTAATTGAGACTGTATAAAATGTTACATGTTTAATTTACGGAAAACTGGACCTTTTACAATACCACTTCTTCCTTTCCAAGAATATGCTATGCGTTTCCATTAATTTGCCTCTTTTCAGTGTTTCTATATAATTTCTTTATAAATGAGAAACCTGCACATTTGTTGTTATTCTGGGCATCTCACCTTTCTTAGTGCTGTTGTGACTCCTCCATTCAGGCTCTAACTGGTTAGTGTTTGTTTTCATGGAAACTGTTGCCTTCTCAGTGATATTTTTTATTTTACCTGCCCCTAACTTACTGTTTCCTGTAGCTTGTCCCTTAAGTTTTCTAGGGAGACAATCACATCTGTAAATAATGATAATTTTGTTTCTTCCTTTCCAAAAATTTTCCTTTTTTTTTCTCATTTGTAATTGCAACTGTTGATACTTCTAAGTCAAACAAAGGTAGTGGTGTACGGCTGTCATTGTAACGGGACCCTTTTGTTGTTTTACCATTACAGCTATCCTTTGTATAGGGCTCACTGCGCCCAGCCCTGGTCTCAGCATTTCCCACGGGAATCCTTACCACTGTTGTAGGAGGTTGGTACTGCAGGAGAGGTGACAGACACAGGGGCTAATGAACTTGCCTGGAGTCACACAGCTGATGAGAATGAAGCTGGACTCTGATCCTGGCTGCCCGTTGACTGGACTCATCCACTGAGCCCCTGCAGGGCTGCTGTTTCCTCAGGTAAAGGACAAAGCCATCTTTGCCCAAAGGGCTCAGTTACTTGCTTTTTAACCAGACACGGATGGCCCCTAGGTCAAATGCCTTTGCAGCACCTATTGAAATCAACCTATTTCTGTGTATCCTGTGACTTACTAGAGTGGTAGATTATAGACGACCTCTAATATGGACCCACGCTTGCATCCCAGAGAAGGATTCACTCGTGGTGCAGGATCATGGCAATGCTATTTACATTGCAAGCAGTGCATGGCTCCTCCTTTACTCCACCCCACCCCCAGTCTGCAAGGGCGGCCTCCTCTCCACACCACAAGGAGGTGAAAGAGAGGAGGTTTGTTGTGTTGTGGACATTTCTGAAACAGGGTTTGGTCACTTTCTGAGGACCTGCCTGTGGGAAGGAGGAAGGGCAGCAGCCCCCAGTGGCAAGAGGGCGATTCCTTGACCTTGGTTCTGAGCTCATCAAATTTACTGGTTTTTCTTTATTCATGAAAATAAAAACCCACAATTTCACCTCCCACCTATCTTTCCAGAAGCTGTTTGGGGCCCACAGAGGAGTAAAGCCCTTGACTTGCATGTTAACAAACTCACAGGATACATTTGAAATGTGATCCAGGCGGACACTTGCAAACCAGAGGAGTCCCGGGGAGCAGGGTGGAGCGCACCCTGAAAGGAGATGCTGGTCTGTATCTCAAAAGAAAGGGCATCAGAATGTGCTGTTAAAGAGAGCAGACCCAAAATGGAGTCACTTGTGCTAAGTCCATCTCATCAAACACGACTTATCCTAATTGCACTCTTGGACTCTCCCAGGAATATGACCTTTAACCGCTCAGCTTGGAATTGCCTGGTCAGCACCAGTGAGGTAAAGCCCAAAGACCCCTTTCATCCCCCAAAACAGGGTGACCAAAGTCTGAAACTATCCACTCTTTGCTAGATATTTCCTTCCCCTGCCCCCTTTCTGTCAATAGAAACCTTCCCCTTTCTGCAGCTCGCAGGAGCTCCTTTCTACTCGCTAGATGGGATGCTGCCCGATTCATAAATCATTGAATAAAGCCAGTTTGATCTTTAAATTTATTCAGTTCAATTTGTGTTGTTTATAGTGGGTTGGGAGAATGTAGGAGGGTGTGCTGTTGCAGGGCTAAAATATGAAGATTTGAGTGTTAGTGCAGTCATTTTGATGGCAGGGGGCATTGAATCCTGTCATCACCCAGAAGGCAGAGGGAAAGGAGAGTTAGAAAGTATGAGGACATGAGTGAGAGCTACACAGGGGAGAAGGGCCAGCATACAGACGCTAGGACGAAGAACGGAGATATTATTACAACAGGGAAGAGAAAATATTTGAAATACAGTGGAGATAAATTTTCCAGAATTAAAGTAAAATAAAGAAATTCAGACTAGAAGGGGCTCACAAACAGGAGAGATACAGAGAAATCCACACCATTAGAAAGTTCTAGAAACATCCTGAGAGAAAGACAGGAGCCTGATGGATGTTGGACTTCTCGACAGCATACAAGGAGAAAACAAAGTAATATATTTAAAATATTGAAGGAAACAAACTTTGCACCTAGAATTTTATATCCAGCCAACTTGAAAGCATAATAAAAGTATTCTCAGCAATACAAGACTTCAGAATATTTTCCACCCCAGGACCCACATCAATAATACTTTGTATTTCATAAATAACAGAAATGCAAGAGAATCATCAAGAGGTATGGAAAATAAGGATGACCAAGCATGTTGGAATGTGTATTAATTATCTTAAAAAAATGCAAGAACCAAAGGGAAGACAAAGGGTATATCCACAATAACTCAGAACTATAATTCTGGACAATATCAATAGTGCCTGTGTGTCAGGACATGACCAAGCTAAAGTACTTGAGTTTTAGGGGGAATATGTAACTACAGAGGGTACATAGGGTAAACAAAAAGAAAAAAGAAACTCTAAGGGCAATGGCCACAAGAATAAAAATAAGTAAGGATAAACCAGCAGGAGAAAACTCACTCTACTCAATGAGAGAGAAACTGGAAAAAATATACAATAAACGGAAATGTTTATAAGATGGAAAAGCTAAGACTGAATATAACAGTAATTACTATAAATGTAAAAACAGATTAGATTCCAATTAAAAGGTAAAAACAGATTAGATTAAAAAATTCCAACAGTTGCCTAAAAGAGATGCACTTAAAAAAAGATACAAAATTTAGAACAAAAAAGTTGGCAAAAGGCATACCAGGCAAATATGAAACAAAGGAAACTGGATTGACATCTTAATATATGACATTCAAATTTGAAGCAAAAAATAAAAATAGAAAAAACCCCAACAACAAAGAAGGCCGCCACATGCATACTGGTGAAAGGGGGTCCAGAATGGTAACGCACATCCATCAGAATCATTCGATACCCAAGAATACGGCCCAGTGAGCATCAGATAACATCTGCCGGGATTTCAGGGATAAGTAAATATTTCAACAATTGTAACTGGAGATTTTAATTTAAAAATAACAATTTAATAGCTCAAGCAGACAAAACTTAGCAGAGACCTCCAAATCCTGATGAATGTAAGTAATAATCTTGAACTATTAAATATATACAGTACTCTATATCCATCAAACAGAGGTGAGGAATATTTACGGAAACAGACCAGATGTTAGGCCCTAAAAAAGCCTCAGTAAATTCCCGGGGCCACATTCCATGCAGATGGGCTGTGATGTTCCATTGGTGCTTCTACATCCTCTTTGCCACATTCCCTAAGAGACCGCCCTAAGTGGACCTGGTCTGTGGGTGCCCCTGCCCTCCAGCTGCCCCTTGGATTCAGCTAAAGAGAGCACTACCCAATCCTGGGAGAAGGGAGGGGGGGTTCAGGGCTTTGTTGCCCAGATCCCTCCTGATGGGTGTTCAGGCTCACTGGGTCCTCTTCTCCCACCTCCCCTGCATTCAGGCCAAAGTGCCACTCAGCCTTGTGGTTCCCCTAACTCTTACCCACACCTTTGTAAATAGTTCCTTTATCAAACACTTCTCAAATTACCCAGTTTGAATGTGCCATCTGCTTTCTGCCACGATCCTGACTGAACACAGACTTTGTTCTCAGACAATAATGCAATTAAATTAGAAGTTGGTAACAAAAGGTTATAATAAAAGAAACACTACTGGGAAGTAAGTAACATTATTAAATAACCCATGGGCTTAAAAGGAGATTATCAAGGACATTAAGAAATATTTACATCTGGATGATAATGAAAGCATTATATGAGTGTGTATGTCCAAATTTGTGAGACCTAGCTAAGACAGTGCTGTGGAAGGAATTTTGTAGCTTTAAATAGATCTATCAGAAAATGAGAAGGTTTAAAAATAAATGAGCTGAGCATTTAGCTCAGGATGGAGCAACAGATCAAATCCAAAGAACCAAAAAGGGAGGCAATAATAGATAAGGACAGGAATAAATGAAATAACCAGAAAGATGAGATTAACAAAACTGAAAGTTGGTCCTTTGAAAATGTTTTAAAGTATTAAAAAAGAAAATGCAAATAAAGTACGGAATAAAAGGGAGAAATAAGTATAGAAATAATAGGTATAAATAAATATGCTAGCAATTTTAAAACCTCAATGAAATGTATTAATTCTTAGAAACATGTAAAATGAGAATTTTGGTTCAAGAAATAGAGAACTGGACCAGATCAATAATTATGATGGAAGTGGGAATGGTTACGCCCCGCTCACACCCAGGTAGTTTTATTACTTCTACCAAAAGTTTGGAGGAAAAATAATTTCTCTATTATGCAAGTGGTTCCAGGAAATAGAAAAAGGAGGAGCTGTTAGGGAACTTTGTAGGGGAGGAGAGGGCAGGGGAGTGGAGGGGAGGGTGGTCTGGTGGATATGTACCTGCGCCCTTTTTCCTTTCACCGGCACGTGCCACACGTATACCGCACACCAAGGTGAGGTGCGTCCCACCTGACGACGTTATTTGCAGATTAAGTGGTTAAGAAAGCAAAGCCTTTACGGCGGCGCCTGGCGGTGGGGGGGGGGGGGGGAAGGGGGCGCTTAGCCAGGGGACACTGAGATGCTGACAGCAAGGCCTGGGCTGGAAAGGGATCGGCCCCGGTTTCATGGAGGCATGACGTCACCGCACCCACCGCAGTTCCGGTGGGTTAGCTGGCCAGAGGCTTTGTCAAAGTTGCCCAGCCCTGGTCGGCTTGTGGAGGTTGGTGACACACGCAGGGATGCCAATCAGCCCCTGGTGGCCCGGAGAGCGGCTGGGGGACTGACAAAGGCTGGGGTTTTCTAGTGTGGATCCAGAGCAGCGTGTGACTTGGTGGTCCAGGGAAGTTAGGCTCCAGAGACAGACAGGGTGTGACGATAGACGGGGCTGAAGACCTGGAGAAGTGGGGCGGGCGGAAGGTGGGGTCTCCACACCCCCAGGCCTGATGGGAAGAGAAGGCCGCAGGTCCGCTAGCCCGCGGGTTGCATCATCCTGCCCGGAGCGCTGTCTGCGTTGCTCTGGTCTCCAAGTGCTCCCGCGGAACTCACCTGTCACGCATGAGGCAGCGTCCCCCTCACGCCCCCTACAACTGCTCCCCGGTGCAAGGAGCCCACCCGATCTTTGTCCCTCTGCGACGACGCGTTTGGGCTGTTGGCTTCGCGGGTGGGGGCAGGTAGAGATTTCATGATTTCACTTGAAAAAGGTCATAGTCGGGGAGGGCCCCGCGTGGGGTCCGCGGGCAAGTTCGGTTGGCTGGGGGTGTTCGGGGTTGGACGCCGCGTGATCCCCTTTTCCCTGCAAGGTCGCGCGGGCGTGCGGGGGCTGCGCTGGGAAAGGGGGCGCCAAGTCCAAGCCCGGGTGTCGGCCCCCCACGTCTCCACCCAGCGCGCCTTGGTGTCAGCGGTGATGTCACAGCCCGGCCCCAACCTCCTTTGGCTCCAGCCCCATCCCCGCGGCGGCCGCGACGCCCGTCCCTCTCCCCGCGCGACAAACCAGCTGGTGGCTGGGGCTCTGGCGCCGCGCGCAGCCAACCAGCGCGGCGGGAGGGGTGCGGGGCGGGCCGGGCCGGGGGCGCGCAGCCCGTCACGCGGTGCCGCCGTCACTGAGCCCAGCGCAGCCCAGGAACAGCAGCAGCTCAGGGCTCGGGGACCCGCGCCCATGCCCGCACCCATGCCGAGCCGCCGCCAGTGACGCCGGAGAGGTAAAGCCGCCGCCGGCCGGGCCTCTGCGCGCCGCATCCTGCACCTGCACCTACTGTGCTCCAGCAGGGAGCTCGAGCCCGGCGCCGGCGAACTGGTCGCGGCCCGAAGCGCTGGCGCCGCGCGGCCCCTTCCCTTCCCCCGACCTCCCCCGTCCCCGCGGAGAACAATGGGGCAAATTCCGGGGTGTCCGCCCTTCATTCGCAGCCGGGCAGGGCCCTCTGGGAAGGCCCCTTCCGCGCAGCCCCTGCTGCAGCGGGACTCTCGGCTGGGATGGGCGGGGGTCACCAGGGGGAGGGCGCGCGCGGCCGGCGGCATCTCGAGACACGCTCCCTCCCCCTCTCCTGGAGAGCAGCCACCGAGCAGGGATGCGGCGCGGGCTGCGCCTGGACCGGCGGGGGCGGGGAGAGATGCAAAGAATGAGGATGGGGGCACCCGGGAGGGGCGCGGATGCAGCGGCGGGGCCCGAGGGAAGGGCGCCCAGGGCGCGGGTAGCTGCGCTGGTCCCCGAGGTGGGAGGGCGGCTGCCGGAGCCCAGAGCCAAACAGGCCGGCGGGCGGGGCGCGCCAGGGCTGCGGCGGGAGGGCTGCGCCGCCCACTTCGTGCGCATCCCGGGGGCTGCCCGTCACTCCCATCCCAGTCGTGTCCTCTTTCCAAGAGACCCCAGCTCTCTTCCAGAGGACCCGCGGCTTGGGAGGAGCCGCCAGCGGACAAGGCCTGCGTCTACGCAGCCAGCGCCCCAGGAACAGGTGTGGCCCGGCGGCGGGCGGGGAGGGGGCTGCGGGGCCGCGACGGCTCGGCTGCAGCGCTCCCCACCAGGCGCCCGGGCTCGGATGACAGGGCGGAAGCCTGCAAGAATGGCCCTTGCACTCCCCCTTTAAGCTGCCCCTCATTCTAACCCCCCCCTCCAAAAAAACCCAGCACGCAGCCCTTGCGCTCGGCTGGGGAGTGGGGTCCGCAGTCGGCTCGGCCCTGGGTGGGCGGGGGGACAGTGAGCTGCAGGGGCGGGAGGGGGAGGGAAAGGAGGGAATGCCAAGTCATGGGGCCTGCTGGGCGCTGGAGCGACGTGGCCCCGGCGCGGACCCGATGCGCGCCCACGTTCCCAGGAATAGGGACATTCCCCCAGAGACCGGCATAGCCCTCCGCGAGCGGCCGTCCCCCGTCCCCCGCCCGCCCCAGGCGGTGCCCACATTGCTGGGATTAAAGGTCTGTAAGGGCTAGCGGACTGGGTCTTGTGACTGCGGAGAGGAGGAGGTACAGTGGCCCGTCCTAACCCTGGGACTCAGGCACAGGGCGCCCCTTCCTGCAGAAGTCACATCCGACCTGCCCTCTCAGCCCTGCTGTCAGCTGGCTAAGGGGGCTCTGCCAGGGCCACCATGCCCATGGCCTCCCAGGCCTGAGAAGGCAGATTAAGGTTTGAAGGGAAATGATGGGGTCCAGAGTGGGGGGTGGGGGCTGTACCTGTGGCGGCCATTTTGCAGGTGTGGTTGGCTGTGGCTGTGGGATGAGGTGTGGCTCCTGCAGTGGGGTAGTGTCTGCAGTGCAGGGTGAGCACCTGAAGATGGACAGAATGTTATCTGTGGGGTGTGGTCCACAGGGCAGAGAGGCTGGGATCAGGTGCGGAGTCAGGGCCCCTCAACCCCAAGGCTCCCAGGGAGGGCCCCTGTAGGGAGGCCATGCCCCAAGCCTGCTGTGTGACCCCTCCCCCAGTGCCCCACAGACTGTCCCTCCCAGGACCTGCTGCTGGGCAGCCACAGCCAGGTGAGACTGAGGCTCTGCCCGAAGCGCGGAGCCCAGAGCCCCTGCTGGTGCTGGCAGAGCTTGGGTTCATACCCAGACCCACTGGATGGAGGGGCCCGCCACCCAGCCGTGCCCTTTCCGTCTTCCAGTCTTCCATGGTGTCACCAGGGCTGACCCAGGGCTAACCATGTCATTTGGAAGCAGAGCAGGGAAGTCCTCCTTTGAGGGGGGTTGGGGGCAGACAGGGAGTTAGGGGACAGACATAGGAGGGAGGTGGGGAGGGGAGCAGCACAGCCCGAGGGAAAGGACCTGGGGATGGGGGAGCCTTCTGGGCCCACTCAACTCTCATAGGCCGACCAAGGCAGATGAGCTGGGTGTGGCAGTGTGGCGGGGGGATGTTTTGATGGGGTCCTGGTAGCATGGGATGGAGGTCGGGGCTGTGGAGAGGCCCCCAGTTCTGGAACCTTGGCTTGGCCTTTGGGATTACCTGACCAGGCCAGCAGAGCCCTTCAGGCGCAAAGCCCTGCACTTCCGAGAGCGGGAGGGGTGTGTGTGTGGGGGGGGCGGGGGTGAGCTGCCGCCCCTCGTGGAGGGGTGGGGAATGGCGGGCCGGGGGTCGCTCAGCAGCTGGTGAGCCCAGGATGAGCACGTGGTTGGCCACCTGCCCAGTCCCATTTCGTGTCCTTAGGCCCAGGACAGGGACCCAGGGTGCCACCTCTACTGTCCCTCTCTCCCTTTAACGCCCTAGAGCATATCTGAGAACTCTCTTGGGGCTGGACCACACCCAGCCTCAAACCTCTCTGCTTGGGGGTGTCCAGGGGCCCAGCCAGGCTGGTGGGTCAGAGAAGTGCTCTGTTCTACAGCTGCTCTGTTAGCTGACCAGACTGCCCACCTGGTCCCCCCTTTCCCTGACAGGCACACCCAGGGCAGGGGCGAGGGGTGGGGCCCGGCGGGCTGTGCGCTGCATGCCCCACCTGATCTAGCAGGTTTGCTAGATCCTGGCTGCTGGCTGAGGGGCGATGGCTGACCCCCAGCACCCTCAGAGCCTCCAGCCCCCAGGCTCCAATGCAGGGGTCAGTGCCCCAATGCAGGGGTCAGTGCCGTGGCGCAGTCAGCTGAGGCCGAGCCTCCTCACCCCTCTGGGTTCCTCCCACTGCCCACACACCACCCCACACCTGCTTTCTCCCTAGCTTCCTCCACATGGCTTGTGAAGCTGAACCCCTGATCTGGACACACAGCCTGGGAGGCTGGGCACCCCGCTTCTGACCTTGGATTTAATCCCATAATCCCCAGCCCTGTTGTAAGCCCACTTCAGACCCTGGCTCTCGCCTCCACGTCTGAGGGTGGGGAGTGTCCCCTGCGCTCCTCCTCCTGCCCAGGGTTGGGGGTCTGAGGAGGGCAAGGCTGCACCTGCCTGCCCAGGCCCCTGTTCTTACTCCTCGCCCTTCCCCACGTGGCCCCTGGGCTGGAGCAGCCACCCTGTACACACTCACTCACACTCACATGTTCTCTCACACACTCACCCCACACAGGCTCACACTCATGCTTATGCACGCGCGCACACACACACACACACACAGTCCCTGCCCGGGGCCCCTCTTTCCTGGAGCAGTCCCCCCAACCCCACGTGAGGTTCCTCGATGCCCCAAAAGGCTGCCACCACCCTGAAGTCTGCTATAGGCACCCCAGGGGGTCACCTTCTCCCACTGTGATTTGGAGGAAGAGAGTGAGCATTTGCTGGGTGCAGACTGCAGTGTACTCCTCATGTGAGCCCCTCATCTGGTGCCCCCAAGACCGATGGGAAGGGTGAGACTTGTCAGGGAGCTCCTGGCGGGGGCGTGGGGTTGTACCTGTGGCGGCCATTTTGCAGGTGTGGTTGATCACCGCCTCAGCTGGGGCTGTGGGGTGAGGGTCGTCCTCCTTCCCAGCTTCCTGTAGCTCACAGGGCGGAGCCCCTTCAGTGCTCATTCCCTCCAGCCTTCCTGCTTTCCCCCACTACCCACTCCTGCACAGTAGGTCCTCAGCGACTGCTGTTTCAGGTAGAGCCAGGAGCTTTAGCCCCAGCTGTTCATTTCCGGAGGTCCCAGGGTGAGCAGCTGCCACCCTGTCAGGGGTAGGAGCCCTCTGTGTGTGCCCCATTCAAGTCCCCCCTCCTTTGTGTCTCCCGAAATGCAGCTCTATGTTTAGGGGTGGAGTGGCCCTGACTGCTTCTGCAGGCCTGGCTCCCCGCAGACCCCCTTTCCCTTGAGCCCAGGCTTCTTCAGAGGGAGGCCTGTGGTGCCCAGGGATAACCTACAGGGTGTCAGGTGTCCTGCGTCCCGCCCTCAGGTCTCAGCCCTGCCAGTGACACTCAGGTGGGTTTCACTTTCCTTCCCCATCTGTCATCAGCTCAAGCCAGGAGTGTGAGAGGCAGGGCTGGAGTGTTAATACCCAGGCCATGGGTCAGTGGGGACCAGGCTTCTGAGGGGCTGTCAAGGGGCTGGGGCAAGGGGGTTACTCAGCTTCTTGGTATTACTGTCCACTGGTACTGGGGTCAAGGCCACACCATGGCGGCAGGTCCCTGGTGCTCGGGAGGGTGGCAGCTCCAGGATAAGCAGGGATGCAGTAGGCCACATCCAGACCAGACAGGAAAGCTTAGGGCTGCATCTATCCCCTTTGCTTTAGCTTCTCACTCAGGTAGGTGTTTTATTTTCCTTAGAGCTGAGCTATCTTTTTCTTCTGTTGAACACATTTCTTTTGTCCTCACTTTCCCCAGCTGTCAGTCATACTCTGTCTTCCTGGCACCTCCACCCTGGGAGCCAGCTCCCTCCTGTCTGTCATCTGCCCCTTTCCCGCCCTCCTACTGCTCGCCACATCTCTGGGTTGGAGTCTCTGTGCCTTGGCCTCCAGAGCTGCTTCTTTCTCGGTTTCCTGTCTTGTTTTGCTGGAGCACATCCTTGTGTGACTTTCCAGATAAGGTGATGAGTCCTTGGCGGTGTGAGAGCGTCTTTGGTCTGTCATCACATTGGGTAGATGGTTTGTGGGGGTGAGGAGGCACTTGTTTTTGGTAAATCATTTCTCTCAACCCTGAAAGCATCACCAACACCTACGACATCCAGTCCAGTCACCTCTGAGAAGTCTTTGTTGGCAACTGTTTTTGCTGGTCATGTGGTCACAGCTGCACTAGTTACCGCCATCTTGTGTTCAAAGTGGTTGTGCCAGTGATCTTCTCCCAGGTGGACCACTCCTTCCTGGTGTACCCTTACAACATTTAGTGTTGTGTGATCTTCCAGTGTTGTGATCTGATGGCTATGTTTTGAGCCACGCTTTCTTAATGACTATTGTCGTTGAGTATCTTGTCATGTAAATTACCTGTACTTATCTTTTGCCCATTTTTTCTTTTGTGTCTTTATTTTCTTTGGTTTTTGTCTGTCCTCTATGCCCTGCACAGGAATCCTTGTCTATCGTATGTGCTGCAGACGTTGTGTGTTTGCGGGGCCTCCCTTCACCCATCCAATGGTATCTTGGTGGCGAGCTTTTCCTTCCGGTGCTTTCTGTGGGCTAAGTATTCCTTCTTAAAGGACAGCATGGAGCTATCACTCTTCTTCTTTTCCTTCTAAAACTTCGTTGTTCACACTTAGGTCTTCAACCTACATGGAATTTGTTTGGTGTAAAAATGGGATCTAATTTCGTATTTTTCCATATGGCGAGCCAGTGTCTTAGTCTGTTCGGGCTGCTATAAGAGAATATCACGGACTGAGCATCTTATAAACAACAGAAATTTGTTTCTCACAGTTCTGAGGCTGGAAGTCTGAGAACCAGCGTGGCTGGTTCTGGTGAAGACCTTCTGGGTTGTACGTGGCCCAGAGCAGAGAGGAAGGAAGCTGCCTTGGGACCCTTTACAAGGGCACTAATCCATTCACGGGGCTCCATCCTCCTGGCCTCATCTAATCCTAATACCTCCCCAAGACCCCCCCAAGACCATCACATAGGGGTCCAACAAATGAATTTGGGGGACACAGACATTCGGTCTGTAACACCAATTTCCCAAGCATCGCTGGTCAGTCCTCCCTCTTGTTATTGACCTGTGAAGTCACCTTTGTCAGCTATCAGAAGGCCTGTATCTATGTAGGTCTGTTTCTGGGGTCCCTTCTGTCCCATTGCTGGTCACTTGCCTTGTCCCAACCACCCTGTTTTAATTACTGTAGCTTTACACTAAGACTTGGTATCAGTGGGGCGTGTTGCCTTCTGTCCTCTCGTGTTTCTTCAGACCGTTATTAATATTCTTAGCATCTTGTTCTTCCATATACATTTTTAGGAGCAATTTGTCAAGTTTCACAAAAAAACCTGGCTGAAATTTCATTGAATTTTTGGATTTATTTGAAAATAAAGATTTTTTAAAGAAATTTCTTTTCCACAAAGAGGTTTAAGTTCTTCATTTAGATTTTCTATAAATTTTTTGGTAAAGTTTAAAATTTTTCTCCATGAAAGTTAATATATGCATCTTTTGTGACATTTATTCCTATAAAGGTACTTTATCATTTTGGTTCTTTTCAAAGTGGTACCTTAAAAAATATTTTTAACTTTGTCTAGTGTATACCCACATGGTTGGTTCCTAGCAGCTTTGCTGAACTTTCCCACTAATGCAAATAATTTGTCTGTGGATTCTCTTGATGTCTGTGTCCATAAGCAAATAGTCTGCGAATAATCTGATCCTTCCAGGCCTGATTTTAAGTTTTTCTAAAGTTGCTCTAGAGTACATATCACTCCAGGGATGGTTGAGCCCTACTAAAGTATCATTTCTTTGGGGTGTCTACTGAATGTCTGGGAGTGGGGGAACAAGAGAACTCCATTCCAGCGGTAGAGTGCAGATGTCTTCTTACTTTGTGTGAGCTTTGGGGGTTATTCCGTCTTCTTTGCCTGGACCACATGGGCCTGGACCCCTATGCAAATTTCTGGAGCTCCTTGATTGAGCTACTCCCCCTTTCCAGAACTCTGACCACAACTTTCAGCTGCCTCAACCTATCCAAACTCTCACCCCCGTCTCCTCAACTCATCAAAGCTGCCGGGAGCTTTGGAGTGATCGTAGGGCTCGCTTGGTATGTTTCCCTTTTCTCAACAATCCCCGTCCTGCTCTACCTGTTGTACAATGTCTGAAAACAGTTGTTTTCTTAAACTTTGTCCAGTGTGCTAGTCGCTGTTTACAGTGGGAGGTTAAGTGTGGTGCTTGTAACTCCATCGTGGCTGACGGTGGATGTGCCATAAGTTTGGCTAGTAGTATTTTCATGATCATTTACTACTAAGCTTATTTATATCCATTGTGATTTTTCCTTATGTGTATTAGTTATTTAGAAGTTTATTTTTCAATTTCTAAGCATATGGGTTTTTAATGATTTTTTTTATTGATTTTTAATTGACTTGTGTTGAAATCGCATGACCCATTTGATCCAGTTTTTGAAACTTATTAGGGGTTGCTTTATAGCCTACTACATGGTAAAATATTGTAAATGGTCCATATGTGTTAGGAAAGAATGTGTTTCTCTAATTTTTGAGAACAAGAGCGCACATACGTTCATTGGTTCATGGTTATGTTATTCAGTCTACACCCTTACTAGTTATGTGTCAGCCTAACCTGTCAATTACTGAGAGGTGTATTAAAATTCTTACCATGCCAAATTAATGAATTGTTCTCTGTGGCATGATTCTTAATCTTGGTTTTATGTTTTCATCATTTTGTCTCTCTGGGACCATTCTGGGTAATTTTTTCTGACACATTTTCCAGTTCATTAATTCTCTGTTCAGTTCCATTTAATTTGCTGATTAACATGTCTGCTAAGTTTTAAAATCTAAATGGTTACATTTTCCTCGCTAGAAGTTCTGCATGCTCTTTCCCCATTATTTCCCATTCGTCTTATTTCCGTAAACATTTTAACCATACTTGTTTTATAGTCTGCATCTGTTAGTTCCAATAGCTGAAGTCCCTGAGGAGCTAATTCTGGTTTGCTTTCCCTTGCCCCTGCCCCAGCTCTTGCTCATGCTGGATTGCTTCTCTGGTGTTTGCTGAGGTCTGATCGTGAGCTCACATTTGACTGATCATCTGATCTTCAGGTTGGGGACCTGAGGGAAGGAAGCTATTTGCAAGGACGATTTGGATTTGGTTTCAGGTGCCTTGGGTGCAAAACCTGAGACCTACTCTGTGCTAATTTCTCAGTGGGGTTTACTGATCATGCAGGTATGTAAATAGGAAACCCCAACCTGCGTGAGGACAGGTCTGTGGCCTCAAATTCTCAGAATCACTAGCTTTTTCGCCATATGGCCTGGAGAGTCATTCAGACGAACTCCCCTGTGTTTCTCTGATGGCGGGTGGCTTTTCCCCAGCCTCCATTTCACTGGGGTTGTAGCTTTGGAGGATCCGACTTTCTGGTTCCAGTCCTGACTTGCACGTGTTTCAGGCCGTTCCTCCCTTCTCCCACCTGGCAGGTGAAACCCAGTTCTCTGCACTTCTGGTGTCAGCAAATGCCTGTGCTTCCTCCCAGGTGGGCCGGCCACTTCGATTTTGGCTTCTCCTTCCTCTTTCCTCTTTCCTTCCCCTTAGAAGTTTTCTTATTTTATTCTGACGTTTGCTATTCATCCCAAGTTTCCAGGTGATTTCTAACGGGGGAGGGTGTCTTGCCCATCACATTGCCAGAAGTGGAAATCTCTCATTCGCCTTTTTTTCCCTATCAATTGAGAAGTATTAATTTTAATGAGCAAACTGATTTTTATCTTCACACATACCAGGGTTTGTCCACCAAACTGCAGTCTTTTAATTGATTAAATAATTAAGCTTAACTATTTTGTGGAATTATTTAAAAATAATTCTTTTTGGGTTAAACATGAACACAGTTTAGAAGAGTCAAGTATATCTTCAAAACTTATTTAGGAAATCAGCAGTTTTTGCTCTCCATCCTCAATCTCTTTCAACTCTCTTAGTTGCTTTGTTGTTGTTGCTATTTAGCTCTATCTTGCTAAATACTGTGCTCATTCTGCTAATTTTTGGCCTGTTTTAGAAGTTACATAAGTTGTTATAAAGCGTGTACCCTTTTGTGTTCGTTTCATCTTTTCTCAGTGTTATGTTTGTGAGATTTATCCATTTATCTTCTCTTCCTCCTGAAAGGACACTAAAATAACAGTAAAGATAAACTAGAGAAAGACCCAAATCTTCCATAAGGATGATACAACAGAAGAGAAGGCACAGCAACCACATTCTGGAAAATGAAAAGCAGAACCCACGTGGTAACTGGTAGCAGAGGGGAAATTGGGAAGCAAGCTGTGGACGTCCCACAAGGCTCCGGAGCTGGGTCCCCAGCTGCCCCGGCAGTGGGGGTACAAGTCAAGAGGACTCGTCCAAAGTTGGCTTTAGAAGCAGTGAGATGCCCCAAGCTTCTCCCGCACTGCTCCTTCTCCATCTCTTTTCCTCTTTCTAATCCTTCTCTCTTGTTGATCTCATCCATTCCTGTAAGAATCAGTGCTCACAAGTGACTGGTTCATTTTTCCTGCCCTGGCACCTCCTGGATATCTTCAGCTCCCCAATGCTGCTGATGGGGGGTGGGGGGATAAGAGGGGAACAGACAAGAGGGGAACAGACGAGGGCAGAGCTGGGTCCCCCCTCAGGGCAAATCTTCCAGTCCCAAAACTCCCTGAGGGATGCTGGGGTTCGCGTTGACCTGGGCATGATGCGGAGGAACCCCCTGAACCCTGATGGTTTTGAAGCTATACATTTCCTTGTGAGACCTGCTGTAGCTCATTCCACAGTGCTGATATATTATTCCATGTTAATTATTGTTCAGTTCAAAATATTTTCTCATATCCTGTGAAATTTTTCTTTTCTTTGACCCATAAGAATTGTATGGCTTAATGTTCAAGCAATTGGGGGATTTTGTAGGGTTGTTTTCTTTTTTCTTTTGTATGGACGTATAGCATTACTTTTCCACTTACATGGTAATGTCGGTACTTTAGAAACTTGTCTTTGGCTTCCATCATTTCTGTTGAGAAGTCAATTGTCAATCTTATTTTTGTTCCTTTAAAGATTATATGTCTGTGATTTTTTTCTGGCTGCATTTAAGCTTTTTTCTTCATCATTGGTACTCAGCCGTCTTCTTATGACGTGGCTTGGTGACGTTTTCTTTATATTTATCCTGCTCTGTGTTTGCAGAGCTTCTTCAATCTGTGCACTGATATGCTTCAGCAGTTTTATACAATTAATGGTCGTTACCTTTTATTTATTGATTTATTTTTTAAATTGGGGAATATTGGGGAACAGTGTGTTTTTCCAGGGCCCATCAGCTCCAAGTCATTGTCCTTCAGTCTAGTTGTGGAGGGCACAGCTCAGCTCCAAGTCCAGTCGCCTTATCAATCTTTAGTTGCAGGGGGCGCAGCCCACCCTCCCATGCGGGAATTGAACCGGCAACCTTGTTGTTCAAAGCTCGCGCTCTAACCAGCTGAGCCATCCGGCCACCCCTCCGGTAGCTCAGTGGCAACTTGTTGTCTTCAGTCTAGTTGTAGAGGGTGCAGCTCACTGGCCCCTGTGGGAATCGAACCGGCAACCTTGTTAAGAGCTTGCACCATCCAGCTGCCCCGTCGTTACCTTTCTAAATATTGTTTCTCCCCATCCCACTCCTCTCCTTTGAAGTCCAATTACATCATGATAGACCATGTCAGTGTCCTACATTTCTCTGATTCTCATTTCTATATTTGCCATTCTTTTTTCCTCTGTTCTTTAACTTTCTATTGACCTGTTCTCCAGTTCATATACACTGTCTTCTGCTGCGTCTAACCCTTTGAGTTCTTAATTTCAGTTATGTTTTCAGTTCTAGAATTTCCATTTGACTCCTTTTTTATAGTTTCAGACCCTCTTGCAAAATTCTCCATTTCCCCATTTATTTTCTCCATCTTTTTCTTTTTGAAACATTTTTTAAAAACTTTTATTTATTTTAAGTGTGTTTTTCCAGGACCCATCAGCTCCAAGTCAAGTAGCTGTGGAGGGTGCAGCTCACAGTGGCCCATGTGGGAATCAAACCAGCAACCTTGTTTTTAAGAGCATCATACTCTAACCAACTGAACTAACTGGTCGCCTTATTTTCTCCATCTTTTTCTCTCTTATTTGAACATATAAGTCATGGTTATTTTGAAGTCCTTGTTTGATAGCTCCTAGATCTGAATCATATGTAATTATGTTTCTTTTCTCCCTTTGTGTTTTTCTTTGCTTTTTTTCCCCCAATTTGTTTTGAATCATATAGTCCTGTCGCTTTTCATGCCTTGTAACTTTTGATTTAACGTCTGACATTACCTATTAAACTACTGTCGAGGCTGCAGTTGGTGCAGCTTTTCCAGGCAAAGAGAATCGTCCCTGAGACATTCAGAGACTAGGCTGAGTCAGGGCAGTTTTGATAGTGCTTATCCTGCCTCTGGTTCTGCCCTGCTTTTAGATTCTGTGCCTTCCAGGCCTTCAAATCTGGCCTCGTGTGATCACTAGGGCCCTCTTCCCGTCGCTCCTAAACTCCAATCTTTGTACCTTAGCACCTGAGACTATGGAAGACTCCTCTCGGACTTCTAGAAGCTTTCTGCTTGAGAATTTAAACTTCCGCTCCTCATACCTTCAGAGTTCGGCATGTCTTGCGGGGCGAACTGGCCATTTGTTAGGTTTTGTTCTCTCCATCTTTCTCCTGGGATTTGGCCTCTCAAGCTTGTTTCTCTTGACCAAAAGCTCTGCAGGTTCCTCCATCCCCCAGCAATGGCTCCCTGCCTGGGGAGACTCTAGATTCCTGCATCTTGTCCAGTAAACAGAACGCAGACATGCTCAGGGAGAAAGCGCTGCAGATGTCAGATGTCTCCTGCTCTGGCAGTCCCCCACCCCTGGAATCTTGGCCTGCTAGTCTGTGGCTTCAGTAGCTCATTGATTCCTTCAAGCAGATTTCACATCGTATCCAGCTCCTGTAGTCTGCAGGGTGGGAGGGAGGTCGCTCTGCTACCCCCATCGCCACCTGCAGGCAGAAGTCTTCCTTTGCTTCATGCTTGGGGCTAATGCATCGTCTCCGCCCAGAGCCATAGCAGAGTTTCCTATGTGTGCTTGTAATGTTGTCAAAGATAAAGTTCTAGCTCTATTTTTTCAGTGTGGGAGGACCAGTCGTCCCAATGCCAATCCTACCCAGTTACCTGAGATGCTGCCTTAATAATTGTTGGACGTGTCTGTGTGCGTGTCTGTCTGTCTGGGGTCTGTGTTCATGCTTGTCCTTTCCATCGAGCTCCCTGTTCGTGTGTCGTTACTGCACCTTGGAAATCATTATAGCTTTATAGTAAATGTAACAGCTGGCAAGGGATGCCCCTCCTCCTGTGTTCTTATTTTTCAAGACTCTCTTCCATACTCTTGCCAAATTCCACTGAAAGTCCTGCTAGAACATTTTGCTTATCAGAATTGTACTGAATTAACTTGCTCAATTAGGGGAGAACTAAAAATTTTGCAATAGCAAATTGAACATCTGCTTTCATAAGTGTTTTCTTCATTTCTAATTATTAATATTTCCTGTTTCAGTACTTGGGATGCCTTAGTCAAAGGATATAGCCTTCTTTCTTAAGGCACAAGGCATGTGGCTAAATGCTGGCAAGAGATCTCATTCCAATTTGTGTTCTCACCAGGAATTCATGACCTTGCTTTTACTCTTCCCATCCCAGCCCCAATGTCCTACGACTTTTCTCAGTTTCAAAAGTGCAAAGATTTTCCGGTGTAAGGAAACGTGGATTCTCAGAGAGGGACGCCCCTGCAGTCCACGGCTGGGTGGTTGTCCGTGGATGTAAGAAGGTGACACGTTGGAGCCAACACTCATGGAGTGTACATGAGGCTGTGTGCTTGCAGGATTCCAGCCCCCGAATGGATTCTGCTCCCCATCCACCTGGGCTCTGCTCATGTCCTGATCGTGCTGGCCCTCAGTTGTCAGCTGGTCTGGCGTTTCCTTCTCTCCCTGTAGTCTCTCGAAGAGCTGTGTTTGCCTGAGGGGACAGTCCTGCTCCATGTCTAGCCTGTTCTGGGGGAATTCTGAGGAGTCAAGGAGCTGGCTCTGGGCAGAGCCTGGGAGTTGACAGCCCGAACTCTCCATGGATCCCAGCCCTCGCCGTGCTCCCCATCTGCAGAGAGGTGGGCCCCAGGGTGCTCCATAGGCTCCTCCTGCTCTTGGTCCTGGGGTCCCCAGAGGGCATGCCCAGAGGAGGTGACAACAGTCCACTGTACTAGATGAAACTCACTTGTCCCTCGCAGTAATCCAAGGCCTGATTGCAGGTGGGGGCTGGAGTAGAGCTGGTGCCCTGTGTGCCAGGCCCTGCCCCCAGGCGGGAGGAGGGCTGCCACCAACAGGAGCACCTACCCACCTTGGCCGGCGCCTCTCCCAGGGGTTCCCTTTGGACATCTCAGTCTGGGTGCTGTCCTATGTGTAGGGCAGGTGGGTAGATACCCAGGGGCCAACCTCTGCAAGGGGAAGGCTGGGGTGTCATGTGGGCCCCCCTCGCTGAGTCCAGGCCTTGCTGCTCCCCACGTTCCCACCCCCTTGGCCTGGCACCCTCCCATGGGGAAGCCCCCCTCTTGTCTGCGTCTTGCAGCAGGCACAGCGATGTGCACTCATCTCCGACCCGTGCGCTCCCAGCACCCACGGACAGTCCTCTCGAGCGGGCAGTCACGCTCAGCCCAGCACAGACCGGGCACAGAGCCCACCCCGGGCCTGTGTCCTCAGGGAGAGCTGCTCCCTCACTGCGAGTATGAAGGTGACCTTCAAGTGGATATGGAAGTTCCGTTCACACTTGCTGAGGTTGTCGCAGAGCAGGCCCCACGGAGTCACCGCGACACACAGCTGCTGTCCCGGCAGCTCGCAGCGCGGAGGCCTGGGCAGCTTCGGGCTTCACTCTGGAGCCCCAGCCTTGCGCGCGTCCCCTGCTCCCTGATCTCCATCCTGAGCACCGCGGGGCTCCAGCAGCAGTTCCCTCCCCTGGGTTTTCTCCTTTTATTTGTTCTTCAAGTTTTGCCAAAGGAACACTTGTCAACATAGTGTCACAGTTGAATGGGGCTATGAGACAACTCGTGACAAATAGCTCCCACTCGTGCCGTCCCCCCCGAGGCCCTGCTCAGCTCCCCCAGGGGTCTCTGGTGTTTACCCCCAAATCACGTAAGTCAGGCTTCCTCTGCTGTTCCTGCAGGTTCCGTTTTCCTAACCCATTTAGAGTCTCAGTGTTAGAGGTTCATAGCCCACTAAGACCCCCCGCCATACATGACACTTTCTCCCTCGTCTTCCCACCGTATTTCCTTTGTTAGTATTTGTGTTTACACTAATAGGACTAATAGGTATTCTTTCCTGCTATTCTCAGGAGAGTTCTAGGCTTCTCTTTTCTTTCTTGTAGAGCGTTTTATTCGGAATAAATGGTAAATAATGCAGGCCTCCCCCTGCGGCTTCCATGGCAGCATCAAACCCCTGAAGGACGCTTCTCCATATGGCATAGCCCAGCTTCTCTCTGTGGCGTCCCTCCCATCAGCCTCCATTCAGGGGCATCCCCCAGTGTCCTCCTGGGAACCCCTTCACCATCCTGTGGACCTGGACCCCACGTCTCCCTTTCTCCCTTCCTCCCTCCCGTTTACTCCCTCACGTGCTTGAGCACTGATTCTAGCATCTTCCAGAGTCGTCCTGGGTTTTGATCCACCCTCACACTCGGCTGATAAGTTTGGACGAGCTTAGAATTCTAGGCCAACAGTCACCATTCCTCAGCAGTGTAAAAGGGTCTTTTCATTACCATCCTAAGGTTCCGAAATCTCACAGTTTGTCTTATTGTGAGACTTTTTATCATTTGTGGGTGGGTAGGTAGGAAGACGGATCCTTTGAATTTGGAAACTCGTGGCTGTCCGTCCTGGGAAGTTTTCTTGAACGATTTCCTTAACAGTTCCTTTTTCATTGATCCTCCAGGTGTATTTCTCTCCTCTCATGGAAAATTACTTAATTGTATTTCCAACTTTTTATTTACTTTTAAAGTTTCTGTTTTCATATTCTTAATTTCCAAGAACTTGTTCTTATTCATTTGTAAAATAGCGTTGTCTGCTCATTCATGGGTGTAGTAACTTTTCTCGCTGAGGATATAAATGATAAGGTATTTCAAATCTATTTTCTTCACTGCATTGTCTCTTTCTGTTGTGTTCCTTTTCCTTTTCTGTCTGTTTAGTCTATATTTCTTGCTAGAGGGTGTGGTCCGGGTCAGTTTCCCCAGCAAACAACCCTGCCCTACCGGGTAACAGCCAGCACGCTGGGCTCCCAGCGCAGGAGGAGGAGGCTGCGATCCCACAGCTGGACATTTTGGGTGTAGTTCAGACCTCTTTTCAGTAGGTGCTTCACACCCACCCTCAGCTGATCCTCAGACTGCCCCCGCGCTTCCAGGCTGGACAGAGCTTCAGTCTCAAAGAATCACCTCTGGCCTCCTGCCTGGTGAGGGATGGGGTGTTGGGGGGCAGGGTCCTGGATGTTCACAGGGTGGGGATGGGAGTCTGGGGGTGTTTGTTAGTCTGCTAGGGCTGCCATAGCAAAGTACCACTGATGGTATGACTTAGACAACAGAACTTGCTCGTCTCCCAGTGTCATGCAGGGTGTCATGCGGGGTCTCTGGTCCCGCTCCCCACATAAGAATGCAGGACATGGTGAGGCCAAAAAGGAACACCCACGGAGCCAAAGATAGGGGAGTCATACCACTATATTCTCACTGGCGGCTGAGTTGGAGACACAGGGAGCAAACATCTGCCAGTACCCCAACAAGGGGTCTTCCTGCACCCGTCTCTCTGGCATCCCGGCTAGATGCAGGAAGTAGGATCCATACGATCCGCAGCCTGCCGTCTGCTTCTCTGCCAAGCAATCCCACTTACTAACTGTAATCCGCGCTTGCTAGCTCAGTCACGGCAGTTATATCAGTGGCCAATGGCTAACTGGTTACAGCTGACGGCCAACTAGTCACAGCTGATGGCCATCTACTACCTGAGCCAGCACCTTTCCATGTGAGTCCGAGAGCCTGGAAACTGCTCTCTGGGACTCTGTCCCCACACTCAGTCAGGGGTGGGAAGCCTGAGAGCAAGCTGTTGGCTGGGCTGCTCCTTCTGAGGCTGTGGCGGGGTCTATTCTAGGCTTTTCCAGCTTCTGGTGGCTGCTGCCAATCTTTGGTGTTTCTGGGCTTATAGACACATCACCCCATCTCTGCGTCTGTCTTCACAGGGCAGAAATGTCCCCTTTTATAAGGACACGAGTCAGGTTGGATTAGGGCCCCTCTGACCCAGTGTGACCTCATCTTAACCAGTTACATCTGCAAGGACCCCCATCTCCAAATAAGGCCACGTTCTGAGGTCCTTGGGCTTAGGGCTTGCACGTGTGAATTTTGAGGGGCTATAATTCAAACCATGACAGGATCTAACGCTCCTCCCACTGACTTTCCACAAATGCCCGTTTCCGGTCCTCCTAGACGCCGGTCTTCACAGGTACCTGCCTAGAGGCTTTCTGGGTCCCCCAGAGCGAAGGGCTTGTGTGCCTGTGTCTTGTTAGGCTCCAGCTTTCCCAGGCTTGCTAAGCCAGGCTCCACTCATCCATCGGCTTTCTTTTCTAAAATGCGTGCTGTTCCTCAGCTGCCCCAGCCGTTCCTCACCCGTCACTTCGCGGGGTTTTGGAGGGGAGTGCGTTCAGTCGCCAACCAGAAACACCTTTGGCTCTTGTTTCCTATTCGTGTCTCCCTTTTTCCCCAGGTGTCTCCCACGTTTGCTGGGGCTCCCGCCGCCGCTGCTAGGAGGACGCACGAAGGCTGCAGAGATGGCCGGCGCCTCAGTGAAGGTGGCAGTGCGCGTCCGCCCCTTCAATTCCCGGGAAACGAGCCGTGACTCCAAGTGTATCATCCAGATGTCGGGAAGCACCACCAGTGAGTACAGGCTGCGGCTGCGGCTGCTCGCTCGGGCCGCGGGGTCCTGGCCTCCGGCCCACACAAGCAGCCCACCTGGCTCCTGCTTCCTCCTCGTCCACTTGGTGTTTGGTTTCCTGGGGCTGCAGTAACAGAGGACCACAAGCTGGGCGGCTTAAAGCCACAGACATCTGTTCTCTATGGTTCTGAAGGCCAGAGCCCAAAAATCACGGTGTTGACAGGGCTGGCATGTCGTGTCTTCACGTGCACGTCTCATGGGGGCACCGGTCATTGGATTCAGGGCCCGCCCTGCCAGTGTGACCTCATCTTAACAACAAATCACATGTACACAGACCCTGTTTCCAAATAAGGTCTCCTTCTGAGGTTCAGGGGACGGGACTTTGGGGAATGCTGTTCAAGCCGGTACACATGGTTACGGCTTCCTCGCCTTCTGTCAGCTGCCTGAGGTTCATACATTGTTTTCCTTTGCTTATTCTTTTGCTTCATGTCTAATTGAAGCCATCTCAGAACCTTCTGAGAAGTGGGAAGCCAGGAGTCCACATGATGAGTGGGAAGGAGGGAGAGCGACCGGCAATTTGGGAAGGTCCTGTCCTCACGGGTCTTTAGCGCAGAGGATCCCAGCTGCCAGGGCTGCTGGAGGTGGGAGACAGACTCCCCTTGGCACTTTCTTTTATCACAGACGTTTGTAGTGAATTGCAGCAGGCATGCAGACAGTGGGCAGAGCTTTCAGTCCGAGTGACACCCAGACCCACGGCAGAAGCCCCCCTGCTCCCTATCCTTACGCCAGGGGGAGCCAGCATTGCTTCTAAGACCTAGCTTAGTTAGGCTCCTTTCAGGTCCTGTGGAAATGGAGCCAGTATTGGGTTATCTCCTGCTGACTAACAGCCCACCCCAATACCCAGTGAGTCCTCCGTATCTTAAGGACCCCTCTGTGTCTCCCCCAGTTATTCAGTCAACTGGATTCAGCTGGGCCGTTTGCACTTGGGGTCCCTCGAGCAGTTGTAGCCACTGCCGTCACCCACAGGCACTGGTGGCGTGAGCTGTACTGAGTGGTCGGCACACATGCCCCCCTCGCTCCCTCGTGCTCAGGTTGAGGGGTGACAGCAGGACTTGCCCATCCTCAGGTGCTCTGTACCTGTGCAACCCACACCTGTCTGTTACCTGCCTGCTTTGGAGGGAGGGGCCTCCGAGGGGAGGGGCACTCGGGCTGGCGGCAGCAGCCTGCCTAGGCCTGTTGAGTGAGGATTTGGGCATTCCTGGGGATGTTCTGTGCACTTTCAGGTTCTGCAACGGGGTCTGGGCTGACAGATCTTCCCAGAAGGCTGTGGAGCTCTGTGGCTCTTTCTCCTGTGTGGGCAGATTATGGAGGCCTCGCTCAGAACTTGTGTGTGGCGGGGCTGTTGAGCTTGGCGCCCCTTGCACACCTGGGGGTTCCTCATGACTCCTGTGAATGGTGTCGGTCCCTGGAAGCAGACCCTGAGCCGAGGGTCTGGGTGCCAAGCTGTGAAGGGGCACTGATGAGTGGGTGGCAGCCTGGCCTTCCTGCTTCCAGCCCTCCTGGATCCTGGCAAGTTGGTCCCAGTGTGTTTTCAGGGAATGGACCACCATGCTGCGTGGTGCACCGGAACATTCTGGACCCTTCTCTGACCACGCAGACACTGCGAGTTGCTCATGGCAGTCTTTCCCACCAAGGCCCTTGTCAGCCAGCAGCGCTGTGCAGTCTCAACACCTAACTCACCTGAGAAGTCAGCTGCCATTTGCCATTGCTGTTCTGGAATGTTCTAGGCCCCAAATAGAGTGAGACTGGGAATGAAAGACCACAGAAAGGAGCTTGGCTGTGGCCAAGGAGTTGGTGACACTGCTGTAGACCTCTTTATTAGAAGAATGGCTCAAGACCCGTGATATTGAAGGAGGGGCTGTAGGAGGCCAGCAAGGCCGTGGGCAGCAGCCTCCGCCATGGTCACTGGGGGCCTGCTGTCACTGGCTGGCACCAGGCTGAGACGCCCGTGGTGCTCTTGACAGCACTGTCCAGCAACAGCTCAGAGGCCTTGAGCTGCCCTCTCCCCCTGGAGGCCCACCCGTTAGAGTTGAGCTGGGCTCTCTGCTTGCAGAGGTTGCGATGGTGACCCTGTCTGCTGTCCCTGTAGTCCCACAGGGGTGAGGACTGTTCCCATAGCACAGATGGGGACAGTTCTGTGAGTTCACCATGTGTCGCTGCACGGGCAGAAGAAGGTGGACGTGGGGTCCCTTCACACCATCGGCAAACATTTGCCAGGCACGAGTTTGTACCAGGCTCCACTCTGGGCATCAGGCCCCGGGAGCAGCACAGAGGCTCTTCCTCCCTCAGAGGTGACATTCCAGCGGGCAGATGGGCGGTGCACACGTGTGAGTAACGAGACGGAACTAGACCGGCCAGTGCCGAGAGCCACGCCCCATAGAATTAAGTGGGGTGTAGGGATGGGGCAGAGGTTTTGCTGAGGTGTGGTGGGGCGCAGGAGATGATTAGATTCTCAGTGGGGAGCGGGTGACAGGGGCGTCTCGTGTGGGCTCACTGGAAGGTTAGTACAGACTGCCAAGTGTCAGATGGGTGGACATCGAGCTAACTGGTCCCAGAACCCCACTGCGCTTTTAGTCTCTGTTTCATCTATACCACCTCCTAAATCTGGCAAGTTTGGGGCAGCGGCCTGCTGGTAAACCAGTTCCCCCCTCCCTACGCCTCCCCGCCCACCAAGCACACGTCTGTGCCCCTCTCTGTAGTGTAGGCTCTCCCCATGGCTGGTTTCATGCTACCGCGCGCGCGTTTAACAGCAGGCTCCCTGGAAGGCCGCTGTGCGGGAGGCAGCGTGTGTCCCTCGCTGTAACACTCACGATCGCAGGAAGTTCAGGCTGAGAAAACGGCTTCTGTTCAGCTCCTTTCCTCCTGTTCACCTCCCTCTTCAAGCTGGTGCCCCTAAGCTCACATCTTTGTCCCTCAGGATACTGGCCTCTCTGCTCGCTCCTGCAGAGCCCTGGGCAGCTTGCCCTGGGCAGGGATGGAGGGGGCTCAGGGGCTCCTCAGGGCCCAGCGTCGCCAGCTCATAAGCCCCAGAGGACCCATTCTTCCTCCTCCCTCCTCCAACCCACACAGGAAGAACCCGAGACCCTGCAAGGGAAGGCTTTTGTCCAGCAAAAGAGTTCCTCTCGGTGCACAGCAGGCTGATGGTGGGGGGTGGGGGTCCCCATCCGGCCCTGGCTTTGGCGCGCTGCCCTGAGGGCTTGGAGGCGTTGGTGGAAAGCCAGGCCTGGGCAGACCCTGGGCTCCAGTCCAGCTGTACGCCCTGTGACCTGGGCAGAGTGAGGCCCCTCTGGGCCTCAGGATATCCTCTGTAATGACAGAGGGCATTTCTCAGATACCACAAGACCTCCCAGGGTCAGCCACACCATGGCACCAAGAGAGCGGTGGGGGCAGGTCCCAAGGGCTGGAGCGGCTCTGCCCAGTGATCCCCACGATGGGCTCTCCTCATGGCCTACTCCTTTCTCACTCACCTGAGCCATTGGCTTTCCCCTGCCCACCCAGAGTTCCTTGAGCCACACCTGTGCCCTGTCCTTGGGGGTCTCCCACCTCAGGGAGCTTATGGTCCATACAGGGTGTGTAGCAAACAACCCAGTGCCAGGACACTGTCTGTACAGGTCAGGGCTTGGGGCTGGGCAAGTGTCGTTTGGACAAAAGAGAGCAGGCTGGATGGGGGTGGGGCATGGGGCCAGGCCTGCTCAGAGAGCCAAGGTGGGAGAGCAAGTCGGGGGCTGGGCCTGCCTGAAGACCTGGGGGTGGGGGATCTAGGCTTGTCGTGGGATCCTGGCCATGCTGCAGGGCAGTGAGGAGACAGGAGATGGAGGGAGGCGTTGGGGGGGTGCACCGGGGGCCCTGTCGTCGCTGCTGCCAGAGCTGGCGGGGACGCACCCCTGGCTGCCTGTGTCAGGAGGTGCTGCGATTGTTGTTTCTATGGCGCTGCCATTATCTGCACCTGGGGTTCCGGTGGCTTTGTCCCCAGGCCAGCTCACTCTCCTCCGGGCCGTGCCCCTGGAGGCAGCATGTCCTCTTGGCTCTGAGGACAGGGCTGTGATGGTCAGTCACCTGCTCCATCCTGTGGCTTCCTAAGGGTGCCGGGTCATCTCCCAGAAGTCCTCAAGCCCAGGGACGGGGGCCCAAAGCCAGGTCATCCCTGAGGACAGGGCTTCAGGTGACACTTGTGCTGTGAGCAGGACATTTAGCCGGATCAAATGGCCACGGGGCCTGCGGCAGCTGCAGAAGCCTGGCGAGGATGGGACTGTCAGCTTCCCAGAGCTGCCGTAACAAAGTTCCAGACTGTGCAGCTTAGACATCAGCACTGGAGGCGGGAAGCCGGAGATCAAGGTGTTGGCCGGGCTGGTTCCTTCTGAGGCCGTGGGGGGGTGGGTTCCCTGCCCCTCCCAGCTCCTGGTAGCTGCTGCAATCCTCGGGGTGCCCTGGCTTGTATACACATCACCCCATCTTTGCATGGCTTGCTCCCTGTGTGCGTGTTGGTGTCAAATGTCCCCTTTTATAAGGACACCAGTCGTGTTGGATTAGGGCCCATCTGACCCCAGTGTGGTGTCATTATAACCAGTTGCATTTGCACGGACCCCCATCTCCAGATACGGCCACGTTCTGAGGTCCTAGGGCTTAGGGCCTGCACATGTGAATTTTGAGGGATACATTATAATTCAAACCATGACAGGGCAGGGTCTAGTTCTCTTGAGGCTGGTGACAGGTCACCTGGCGGGGCAGGGGTGTGGGGTCCTGGAGGCTGTGCCGTGCCCAGGAAGGTGAAGCCCCCAGCCCACTGCCTCTGAGGAAAGCCAGTGGAGGGGTGGGCAGCCATGGCCTCCATCTCCAAACCTGGGGGTGTGGCAAGTGAGGGGCCGCCTCCTCAGATGGGACAACATGGGGGGCAGTGGCCTCCCACATGGACCTGGAGCCCTTCCCAAACAGGATTGGTCTGAGCTCTTGGTGGATGTGAAAACCAGGGAGGGATCTGCCTCCAGCCAGCCGGAGCCTCCGGGGGCCTCAGGGGCCTCTAGCAACATGGTCATTTTGGGGTCGGATAGCGGACAACAAGAAGGGCAGCCTGACAGGGGCAGGGGCGGAGGTCCCTCCTGCCTGGCCACCAAGCTGCCTGCTGGGCCCAGGGTCCAGGAAACGCTGGGGCTGGGGCTCCCGCAGGCCTGGGGCAAAGCAGCCGTGGACTGGGGTGTGGGGTCTCTTGGGACACTGAGCAGGCGCTGGCAGTGGGTGACAACACCGTGCATTTATGGCCTCATTCCTTGTTTGATGAACTGATATTTTATGAGCAGAGCACTGCTTCGGTGGACGAGGGAGGGGGCGACCTATGCAGGGGACAGTCCTGTAGGGCCCACGAGCGCACCCACAGGAGAGGAATGAGTTGTACTGTCCCTGCGGTGGGACAGCCCATGTGCCCCGGGCACACACAGTGCACAGTCAGCCCATGTAGGCTTGATGGCCTGAAAAAAGCAGGGCCACAGCCGTGACGGGATACCCCAGCCTTCTGGGTACTTCCAGGGCACGTGCGTGCAGAGCAGGTGCTTAAAGATCTGGGCTGAGGGGGTGAGCAGGCTGTGATGAGAGGTGGGGGTAGGCTCGTCTGAACCCCCGTCTGCAGGAGGGAATGGCTCCGGCTACCCTCAGGGGCACTGGGGGGCAGCAGGGTCCACAGACAGACCGAGCAGAGCGGGCTGTCTGCCTGGACTTGGGGCCCCTCCCATTGGGGGGCTGGCTTGTCTGGGGTCAGAGGCCTCTGAGGACCGCCCTCCCTGCCTTGGGGTCCCTCTCTGGTGGGCGTGTTTCATGTGTCTGTTGGCCCCCCGCAGCCCAGCACTAACCACGGTGCCTCTCCCCTCCCCACAGCCATCGTTAACCCCAAACAGCCCAAGGAGACCCCCAAAAGCTTCAGCTTCGACTATTCCTACTGGTCGCACACCTCGGTAAGGCTGGGGGCTCAGGGGAGGAGGACCACTCAGCCCCTCTCGCTGTGTGGCCCTCGGCCAGTCCCTCAGCCTCTGATCTGCATGTTCCTCTCTAAATGGGGTGATGACCACCCTTCTGCCCTGCGCGGCCCTGTGGGAGGTGGGGGAGGGGCCTGCTTCCCTAAGTTGTCTTGTGTGCAGAAGCTCACCCTGAGCTGTGAAACGCACTGTCCCAGCTGAGGCGGAGTCAGGGGGCCTGAGCTCACTGTGGGCAGTTTCCCAGCATCCAAGCTGGACATGCGTCTGCCCGCCAACGTCTCCCTCCCTGACTTCCCAAATTCAGATGTCCGCAGCTGAATCTGGCGCCCTGGTGTCCTACCAGCTCACCTGCCACGGGCAGCACCTCAGCCTCCACTTCCCCCAGAACCCTGGGGCATCCCTGGCCCTTTCCCCCACCCCTGTCCCCCCCCCATCCACACCCAGCCCTGCCCACCGCCCAGCCCCGACTCCTCCGAGCAGGCATCCTGTCCCCCTACCCCGGCTAACATCTCTGACTGCCCAGCCCCCACAACAGCCGCCAGGGCTCCCCATTCCACTTGGATGTCCAGCCCCACCTGCTCCCATCGTCAGGACAGTGTCCAGATGCTATAGCCCGGCCCATGGGACCCTGGGCTTGGGCCCAGCCCCTCTCCAGCTCCACCTCTGCTCCCTCGCACGGCTGCCACACTGAGCCATGATTTTCAGCACCACGCCACACACTCCCACCTCTGAGCCTTCACGCATGCTGTTCGCTCTGCTAAACTGCCCTTCGCCTCCCTGGCTCCCTCCACGCCCCTCTCAGGAAGCTGTGCCCCAGGCAGGATGTTGTCCCCTCTCCCAGGAGCCTGTGAGTGGGCGGTGGGGCAGGTGTCCTTCCCCATATGCTGGCTCTGGTGCCCCGAGACCCTGGGATGCGGCACGCCCGGCCTCCCGCAGTGGCAGCCCCTCTTGTCCTGCAGCCCGAGGACATCAACTACGCGTCGCAGAAGCAGGTGTATAGGGACATTGGTGAGGAGATGCTGCAGCATGCCTTCGAGGGATACAACGTCTGCATTTTCGCCTATGGCCAGACTGGGGCTGGCAAATCCTACACCATGATGGGCAAGCAGGAGAAGGACCAGCAGGGCATCATCCCGCAGGTACGTGGGGGTGGGGGTGGCAGGACACGCAGGGCAGCACCAGCCCAGGCAGAGACCTGGGCAGGGTGCCCAGGGGAGCAGCCCCAGAGAGAAGGGAGCCACAAGGGAGGGTAACCTGGGAGGAGGGTGGGGTCAGGGCAGCAGGGGGCCAGCGTGGGACAGCTGGGAGAGCCACTGGTGGGGGCCCTGAGGGCTGATGGTCGGGGCAGGGACAAGTGTGGCCTTCGGTTAACTAAAGGCTGACACATGGGTGCCTCAGATACTGCTGGGACCCTGGTCCCGACCCCAGCCCAGCACCCCGAGGTGGAGCTCTGGAGTTGAGCTGGTCAGGGCAGTGGAGAATACCCAGTGGTCTGTAGCAAATGAGGACAGTATGAGGCAGCGGCCAGTGTGAGCTGATGATCCACAAGAAAGGACCAGATATCAGTGGGGGGCCCTGAGAGAAGCAGAAGACAGCAGCTTCTTAGCTGCAGGCCTTCTCAGTGCCTTTAAGATGGACTGTGAGGGTGCGAGGGGCTAGGAGAGCAGCGTCTCGCCTGGGTGCAGACCGCCCATCGCACCTCGCGGGACAGGTTCTCATCGTCTGACTCTGTGTCCTCGGTCCCCGCAGCTCTGCGAGGACCTGTTCTCCCGAATCAATGACACGACCAATGACAACATGTCCTACTCTGTGGAGGTAGGGCACCCCTACCCGGCGTCTGGTCCTCGGGGAATGGCTGGGGGCTCGGGGCATGGATGGCAAAGCTTTTCTGATGTACAGTGTGTCCCCGCAGTGGTCTCTTACCTTATCACTTACTCACGCACGTGCAATCGCGCCGCCGTGCCCACCCCACGCCAGACCTGAGGATGCTCGGGGCACAGAGGAGCGATGGGTGGTCCTCGGCTCAGCCGGTGATTCATGGCAGCCACTCTGCCTCAGAGCTGGATAGCCTGGGCCGTACTGCGGCCAGGGGCCCCAAGGTGGCCATGGTGGCGGGATGGGCTGACAACCCCAACGCATATCCTCATGCAGGGTTCAGAGTCCTTTGCATACCTCTCCCACTCAGTGGGCGGTACCCACACTCCCTATCCCAGAGTCCCTGATGGCAGCCCCTGTACCCCACCTTGGAGTTCCCTGATGGCGTGTCTCTGCCCTGCAGGTCAGCTACATGGAGATTTACTGTGAGCGTGTCCGCGACCTCCTGAACCCCAAAAACAAGGGCAACCTGCGTGTGAGGGAACACCCACTGCTGGGGCCATACGTGGAGGACCTCTCCAAGCTGGCCGTGACCTCCTACAATGACATCCAGGACCTCATGGACTCAGGGAACAAGGCCAGGTGTGTGTGGGGTAACACCCATCTTCCCTGCCCTCCACCCCCACTGTGCACCCACTCTGCGAGCCTCTCAGAGGAAGGTCGGGCCCTGGGGCTCCTGTCTTCTTCCCATGGAGTCCGTCAGGTGGCCCCATGGAGGTGTGGGCTGAGGCCATTCAAAGCACATGCCAGCCCAAGAGGGACCTCCAGCTCCCCCTGTACAGGGGGTCTTTGTCACCTACATGACAGCTATTCCTCCTGGGGGGTAGGTGCTGGCGTTGTCTGTGGCAGCTGCCCCAGGTGGCCGTCCCCAGTCGTCAGGAGACAGGTGCAGCCACGCCTGCTCAGAGGGCAAACGGCCCTGTGGACAGGGCTCTGGGCAGGGGCCTTGTCAGCCGCAAGGCACTGCTGGCCATAAGTAATGGGTCTCTCTGGCCGTCCTGCCCTGGGCCTCTCTGCCTGGAAGGGTCTGCCCTGATTGTCATGGTAACAGTCCCCCTCTGCTACCCAGGTACACCCTGGATGGTGAGAGCTCCCTGTGTCAGTCACCACCACGCGGCACCTATCCTGGTCCTGTGGGGGCTGTTCTGACGAGGCCCGTCCGTGCTCTGGGCTGTCAGACAGGGAGCCGAGCCTGGGGACACTTCCCTAAGGTCTCTGCATGTCGGTGGCCTCAGGACCAACCCCATATCTCCTCTCAGGCAGCCGTGGCCTTGGCCCCCACGGCCATGCCGCTGGCCCTCCCTAGAGCAGTGGATGGTGGGCGTCCCTTTCTCTTCTGGGCACCTTCCCACATCACAGCGAGTTGAACGAGGGGTACCTGGGCTCTGCTGAGCCCCCGGGAGGAACACCCTGAGTACCAGGCTGGAGCTGGGGGCGGAGGGTCCCACAGTGGACGTGGTAACTGGCGGTTGTGGGCCCTGCTCCGCTCCGACAGGAGGCACGGTCACCACCAGCAGGGCAGCCCTGGGAGCCCAGGAAGCTGATACCCCATGACCTGGCTCAGTGGGCTGGCACCATCAGTGACCCTTATGTCCGACTACAGGGCGACTGGTAACCACATGTGGCTTCTGTTCCCCCAGGACTGTGGCCGCCACGAACATGAATGAGACCAGCAGTCGCTCCCACGCCGTCTTCAACATCATCTTCACCCAGAAGCGCCATGATGCAGAGACCGACATCACCACAGAGAAAGTAAGCATGGCCTTGGCGTGTGGATGCCACCTAGGTGGGGGGAGGGGTCAGGCTGAACGAGGCGACCAAGGCACACGCTGACCTGTGAGGAGAGGGCAGTGTCCTCTCACCAGGCACTATGCACCCCCAGCCCAGTGTGGGCCTGGGGAGAGGTATACCAGGCCTGCAAAGCCACCTCATCCTGGCGTTTGGCGCCACCTGGGTGTGGAAGGGCCATGGACCATCCTCCTGCCAGATGGCTGGAAGGGATGTGCCAGGGCTGCACCACAGCTGAGCCCCCACAGGCCCAGGATGCCAGGGCATCCCTTGGAAGGCAGCAGCGAAGGCTGGGGGGTCTCAGGTTGAGTCAGTGCCTGTCACAAAGGTGACGGTGGGCAACCTATGGGTGCAGGGGTGCTGGGCTGGGAGCAGGGCCTCCTGGTGGCACTGGCCTCTGCGAGCACAAAGGAGAGGCTGTGCTGAGCGGGCACTGCCCGCCACCCCAGCCTCAGATGCTCTTCCCACACGCCTTGGCATTCTCAGTGGACCATGGCAGGGGTGTCCTCTCCTGGGCCTTTATCCCGACACACAGCACGTGGGCTCTGAGGAGAGGCAGCAGGGCAGGGTCCACGCCTACTCACGTCTGTCAGTGCTCTGACCTATGGCATCGGGTTTTCGCCAGCTGTGCCCTCTCCCCCGACCCACATCCAGGCTTCCTCCCGGGACACCTCCTGAAGGTCTAGGCTCTCTCAGGTAGCACCCCAGGATCTGCAGAGGGGCCAGAGGAAGTTAGCGAGTGTCATTTAGTCCTGATCGTGCCAGGGTGACTTCAGCGGGTGTCATCCTCCTGGAGGTTTGCAACTGCACACTGGGGCCTGGGGAGCAGGAAACTGTGTCAGCCTGGTCGCACGTTGCCTGATGTCCCTTCCACCCTGCAGGCTGTTCACACCTGAGTTAGTCCTGCCAGCAGTAGCCGTGGCTCGGGGAAAGACTCAGCCTCAGGACGTGCGTGGCTGTCACCCCAGGCCATGGGAGTGTCAGTGAGGGCCCCCTGCCCAGCCAGCTCATGCAGCTGCACCCTCATGAGGCAGCTGAGCGTGGCTAGGGCACAGGAGCCGGGTTCGCACCCTACCACAGAGGATGGCCCTGTCTGTGGAAATGGGTGGTAGTGATAGGGAACACTCAGAGGCACCGCGGGGAATCCATGCACACACACGTGAAAAGCGCCTGCTGCAGAGAACACCATGGCTGTGGCCCTGGGTGCCTGGGGAGCAGGGGCGTGCAGCCTCTTAAGGGAGGTGGCTTTGAACCTCAGGCAGTGTTGGAAGAGCTGGGAACAGACCAGAAGGAAGCTCTGCAGGGTCAGGGCCACTGGACCCCCAGTCAGGGGCTTGGCAGGTTCCTCAGGCAGACCCTTGAGGCCGTGCCCATAGTGGCTTTGGGGCATCTTCTGCACTTGTCACATTTGCCATTCCAGGTGAGCAAAATCAGCCTGGTGGACCTGGCTGGGAGCGAGCGGGCGGACTCCACAGGAGCCAAGGGCACACGTCTCAAGGTAGGGGCTAGGCCACCACGTCCACGGAGAGCAGCAGGCTCCCTGTACCTGAACTCACCGGCAGGGTCCTACCTCCAAGCTTGGCTTGCTCCAGGGTGGGCATGGCAGGAGGGCTCCTCTTGGGGCTGGAGAAGGTGTTAGGTCCACCCCCAAGGGTGAGCCTGGGCGGGGTGTAGGGTGGAGTGGGGACAGGAGGAGGCCCCCAGCCAGCAGCTACCTGGCAGGAAAGCTGGGCCCTCCGTGGTCTCCCACAGCACCTCGCCACTGGCATCTGCGCTGAGGCAACAGCAGGAGTGGCTGGCCAGTCCTGAGGGACCCCTCTGCTCAAAGCAGTCTTGAGTGTCAGGAAGGAGTTTTTTTTTTCCTGAGTCCCCCTTTGTTCCCCACCACTACCTGATGGGTGGGAAGGGCTCTGGAAATCGCCTCAGGTGGGGCATGTGAGGTGTCACTAGGATCCCAAAGGAGCTGGGGAGAAACTCCGCACAAACTGCACTAACTGCCTGGCCAGGTGGGATGCTGACCGGCTTCCTGCCAGAGCCTCCCATGCCCCCCGAAGTCTGAGGGTCAATAGTCCACGCCACATGGCTCAGGCGCCAGGGGATCACACTGGTGCGAGAGGCTCCTGACGCTTCCTAACGTCCCTGCCATCTTCTCCACACACAGGAGGGAGCCAACATCAACAAGTCCTTGACCACACTGGGGAAGGTCATCTCTGCTCTGGCGGAAATGGTGAGCTGGCTTTGGAAGGCAAATCCCAGAGATGTGGTGTCACTAGGCTATAGATGGCGTAGTGATCCCTGTCACTCCCTGGAGCCTCAGTTTCCCCACCTGTAAAATGGGAGTATGCCCCCTTCCTCACAGGGCCCTTTGACGGTCACCGTGGGCTATGGTGACCTTGTTGGATGGCTTCCTTCTGGAAGGGCAGGACTGTGGTCAGCTCTGGCCTCAGTTAGCCCAACCCAGGCTATCCTCCAGAAGGAAGCCCACAGCCCTTGGAGGTGAGAAACTGGATTTGATGGGCCCCACAGGACAGGTAGCATTGCCCACTCACCAAGACATCCAGGCCTTCAGCCAGGGAAGGACAAATCTCAGGAGAACCTACCTTACTCTGAAATTGTTGGGGGGTGGGAGGAAGAACTGGTGGGTGAGAGCAGCCCAAGAAGCTGCACTATTGTTTGACCTGACTTTCAGAACCAGCTCAGGGTGGTCAGCGATGGCCAGGTCGCGAGTGATGGATGCCTGGCACATGCTCAGGCCTCTCCTGCTCCTTTGCCCTCTGGAGCCAGCCCGTCCTCCCCTCCCCATATCACCTGGGGCCCCAGCTTTACTCCAGGTCCTCAGACTGTTTCTGTCTTTTCTTTTCCAGGACTCTGGGCCCAATAAGGTAAGCTGCTTGCTTCAGTCCTAGGGAGCAGCCTTCATCCTTGCAGGCGAGGGGCTAGGAGCACAGAGCACCCTGAGCTCCAGCCCTCCCCGTGAGGGTCTCCGCAGAAGTCACTGAGCCAGCCGGGCAACGTGCGGGCACCTGTGCCATGTAGTTGGGAAGTCCAGTGTAAGATGCTGAGGACAGAGAATGCTGTGAGGAATTGTGTGGGGAGCTGTGAGCGACTACATAAGGAATTGAGAAAATGACAGGAAGTGTGTAGGAATTGTGTGATTCTCTGTGAGGAACTGTGTGAATGGCTGTGGAAAGAACTGTATGGGACGTGTGTGTGGAATTTGAAGAACCTTGTGAGGAATTGTGAGGTCTTGTGTAGGGAACTGTGAGAGGATGTATGCGTAATGGTGTGGCAAAAATGTGGGAATTCTATGAGGGAATTCTGTGGGCGACTGAAATACCATGTGTAGGAGACTGTGTAAGAACTGTGTTGGGAAATGTGAGACTGGGTGAAACTGTGAGATTAGGGGGAGCTATTGGTATGTGGGGAATTGTGAGGAACTGTGTGGGGAACTGTGTGGGGAACCGGGAGAGACTTTTGGGGAAGATTCATGAGGAACTGCAATGGCCTGTATCAGGACTGCAGAGAATTATGAGGAGCTGGGTGTGGAACTGTGTGAGGAATTGTGAGAAAATGTATGTGAAACTGTATGAAGAATTATGAGTAAATGTGTGGACTATGTGACGACCTGTAGAATGATGTGGGGAACTAAAATGGATAACTGTGTGAGGAAACTGAGGCACTGTGTGAAGACCGTGAGGAACTATGTGGAACTGTGAGAGGAAGTGAGTGAAACTGGGAATTGTGTGTGGGGAGCTGTGAGGAAGTGTGTGAGGAACTGTGTTGGAAGGTTGACATTCCGTGTGGGGAACTCTGTGGGAACTGTGTGGAAATGCGTGAAGAATTGTGAGGAACTGTGTGGAACTTGGAGGCGAAGTGTGCGAAACAGAATTGTGTGAAGGATCTCTGAGGAACCGTGTGGAGGGCTGTGCGAGAGATTCTGAGGGACTGTGTGGGAAAGAAATCTAGGTAAAGACTGTATGAGGAAGTGTGTGTCGAGCTGTGGGAGGAATTATGAGGAAGCGTAGGTGACAGTGTGGGGAACTGTGTGAAAACTCTGTGGAATGGCGAGAAGAATTGTCCACAACTATTTGTGGACTCCGTGAGAAACTATGGAAATGTGAGGAGAAATTTGTGAAATAGTGTGTGGAACTGTGGAAGGAACTATGGGAGGAATTGTGAAAGAACTGTGAGAAACTGAAGAACCGTGTGGGAAGTATGGTGGAATTGTGTGTATAACAGGAATTGTGAGCTACTGTGTGACTTGTGAGCAACTTTGTGAAACTGAGAGGATGCACCTGAATCGTGTGGGGGACAGTGTGGGAATTGAGGGAGGAAACTGAGGAACTATGTCAGCAACGAAGAAACTGAGGAACTACGTGGGGAGCCGTGTGGGGAACTGTCTGAGGAAATACTTGAGGAACTGCACGAGAGACTATGTCAAAGGATGTGCACATTGTGAGGAATGTGTAGAATGGTGTGGATGCTGGAATGAGTAACTGTGAGGAAGTACAAGGAACTGGATAGAAATGTGTGAAGAAACTGAGGAAGACTGAGGATCTATGTAAGGAATTGTCAGAGGAACTGTGTGAAGAACTGTGTGGAACTGTGAGAGACAAAGTGTGTAAAACAGTGTGGGGGAAGTGTGAAGAAATTGGGGGGGAACTGTGTGGAGTGATGAGGGAACGGGAACTGAAGAACATTGTGGGTGTGTGAGGAGCTGTTAGAACTGTGAGGAAGTGAGAGAAACGGTGTGACAAACTGTGTGTAGAATTGTGTGGGGAACTGTGGAGAATTGTGAGGAAATGCGTGTGAGCTATGTGAGCTGTGAACTATGTGAGGAACTGTGTGGAGCTGTGCGAGGAAGTGTGTGAGGAACTTGTGAGGAACCTTCTGAGGAACTGTTTGAGGAATTGTGAGAAACTTTGGGGAAATGCATGGAGAACTGTAACACACCTGAAGGGACTGCGAGGTCGTGTGTGTGGAATTGTAAGAAACTGAGGGAAGGAGTGTGGAACTGTGTGAAAATTGGGTAGGATCTGTGTGAGAAACTACCTTAGAAGAAGTATGAGCAGATCTGAGATGAAAACTGTGTGAAGGAATTTGAGGAAATGTGTGGGGAATTGTGAGGAATTGTGGGAAACTAAGGAAACAGGTGTAGAACTGGGTGAAGAATTGAGAGGAACTCTGTGAGCTGTATGAGGAACTGTGTGGAATGGTGTGGGGGAACTACGTGAGTCACTGTGAGGAAACTGAGTGATGACGTGAGGCATTGTGTGAGGACTTGTGTAGAGAATTTATGGAAGCGTGTCGGGTGGTGTGAAGAATTATGTGAGGACCTGAGAGGAACTATGTGAGGAACCGTTTAAGGAACTGTGGAGAGATCTATGTGAGGAACTGTAGGGAAGAATGAGAACTGGATGAGAAACGGAAGAACTAACTGGTGGGAACTGCGTGTGGAACTGTGTGCACGTGAGAAACTGTGTGGAACCATGAGAGGAAGTATGCGGCCTGGTGTGGGGAACGGTGTATGGAAGTCTGAGGCACTGCACTGGAGCTGGGTGGGAGGTATGTGCGGGGAACTGCCGTAGACACAGTGTGAGGGACTGAGAAATTTTGAGGGGAGAAGTGCATGAAGAACTGTCAGGGCCTGAGGAAGTGTGAGGAGCTGTGTAGAGACCTGTGTGAGGACCGGGCTGGGTCTGTGTAAAGAAGTATATAAAGAACTGTGAGAGTGGAACTGTGGGATGAATTGTGTGACAAATTGTGAAAACTGTGTGAACTGCTCTGAAGTACTGTGAGGAACTCGAACTGTGCGAGGACTGTGGAAGGACTGTGGGGAAATGTGAGGAACTGGGAGGAAGTGCAAGGCGCCATGTGAGGAAGCGTGTGATGCACTGTGAGGGGAAGTGTGTGAGGAACCGTGTGGGGTACTATGTGGAGAACTGAGTGAGGGAGTGAGCAAGGGACAGGTCAGGTGTGAAAAACCACGTGGGAACTGTGTGAGGGGCTATGTGATGAGCTGTGTGAGGGGCTGTGAGGAAATATTCCAGAGACTAACTATGTGAGGGGCTGTGATAGAAACTTTTTAAGGAACTGAGTGAGAAAGTATCGAAGAACCGCCTGGAGCAGGGAACATGGGGGCATATAGATGACGAGGCCGCAGGTGGGCAGGGACCTGATCGGAGGTCTTTAGTCCATTGTCAGAAACTAATTGATTGTGGTTTGGGAGGCAGTGGGTGGGTTTTCAGCAGGGCTCGCAAAGTCTAGAACATTTCCCTTAGGCTGCTGCGGGAAGGATAGATTGGGAGTGGGATGGCCTGGTGTGGCAGTCGAGAGAATGGGAGGTCAGTGTCGCAAAGACCCAGGTGGAAATGGAGGCTAGGAAGGCAGAGGAGAGGGAGAGCAGTGGTGGTCCTGGGAGACGCTGGAGTGTGGCTGAGCAGGGGCTGCGGGTGGAAGGAAAGGGCACTGGTGAGGGAGCAGCAGAAGCAAAGATGTCCCCTGGGCTCCTGGCTGCAGCAACTGAGTGATTGTAGGGCGTTCACTGTGGAAACAAAGGCAAACATGGCAGAGATTCAGCCTTAGGAATTAAATAATCAAAGCACAAAGTAGAAATAGTTTTCCACCAGTCAAGTTTCCAGAAGAGAAAAAGAGAGCCCCCTGCACCGATGACTGGAAGCTCTCAAACCCTGCTCACACAGAAGTTGGCACAGCAGCGTTTCTGAAAGGCACTTCAATACAGTGTCTCAGAGCGTTCATAATTTATGTCCCCTGAGAGCCCGTGGAGCTCCTCTTGAGGACCAGGCTGAAAACAATGACGAATGAGTTTACCTTCAGAGAAATGGTGCCACTCCAGTAGTGGCACCTCTGTGCATCTCCATGGGAGGGTGCTCTGGGGTCGGGGCCGTGGCTGCTGGCCACTGCAGGTGCTCTACAAACATTCCGTAAGCAATTACGTACCTAAACAAGCAGACAAGGAAAAGGAACTGAATATTCATGATCAGTGGAGTCACTGAGTCGGTCACAGAGTGTCTACAAGAAGCAATTCCCATCAGCCATCACACAGGCTGGAGTCCATATTTGAATGACCTCAGTTTACCTTAAAAGACGAATAAAGAGCCACAGGAGCAGCCGGAATGTGGAAAATGCTTTGTTCTCAGGGAAAGGGTCAGGGGAACAGGAATTAAAGCAGGGGCTTGTGAGCTGGCTTCTTAAGGACAGTAGGAAGTTTGATGGGGGAATTCTGTGCAGAAGGAAGGGAAGAGGTAAGCTGGGCGGGTGCCAGGAGAGGCCCGGAATACCACATTTAGCCATGGGGCCTTTTCTTTTTAGTCAGAGCCACTGCTCATGTTTGAGGAGGGGGTCGTCGGCTTAGAGCAGTTCTTCAGACAGTGAAGGGAGGATGCACTGGCCAGAGATAATCAGCATGCCTGGGCTCCGGCCCGGCTGTGTGGCCCAGACACGCAGTGGGGATGGACAGGGAGGAACCTGAGGGATGTGCTATCAAGTCCCCTATTCTGTCCCCGAGGTGCCTGGGGGTGGCTTCTGGCGGTTCAGGTGGGGAGAAGCTTGAGAGCTGGCCCAGCCCTGCCCCCGGTGGCAGACTTGGCTTTGGGGACCACCCTGCAGGTCCTGTGCTTGCTCCTCCACTTCTGTGAGCTCAGGGTTGACCTTGTATGTTCCTCCCCCACAGAACAAGAAAAAGAAGAAGACAGATTTCATTCCCTACAGAGATTCCGTGCTGACCTGGCTGCTCAGGGAAAACCTGGGTGAGGACGGGCGGGTTCACCCATCCCCAGGGTTCCAACTTCTACCCTGGGCCACTGACCCATCTTCCTGCCCAACTGCCAGGAGGTCTCTTACCCTTTCTGGGCCAAGGCTGAGGTGAACCTGGGTATCCTTCCAGAGGGCCTGGGACAGTGACCAGAAAAGGGTTAACAACAGCATGCGTGGGGAACCACGATGACCAATGAACACACACACGCATGTCAGTGCCCATGGTTCAGGTCTGTGACACCCAGACCAAGTACCCTTCTCGGCCTCAGTTTCCCCATCTGTAGCAGGGCCCCAGGACTCCATGATTCTGGGGAGTCCTGTTTGCTTGCTTACTATGTCGGGTTGCTATAAGTCACTTCTCTCTGGCTGAGTTCTGAACCAGTGAGAGATAGATGGGAAGATAAAGACTGAAATGCCTCCCACCTAAAAAATACCCTCGGGAATCCTTCCAGGCTACGTTTACAGCTGGAGAGGCTGATACTCAGGGAGGTAAACTGAGTCTCAGGCCAACCTGAACATAGACAACTGTGGCTCCCTGACCTTCCTTGACTGCATGGCTGAGACGGCATGCCAAAACCAGCCTTGGAGGGGGCAGATGGGAGCTTCCAGGGAAGGTGGGCCCCCAAGAGTGGACAGGAGTGTCACAGGAATGGCTGTCCCTTTCCCTGAGGTGCAGGCTGGGAAGAAAACCCTCCTCACAGATCCATACCCAGGCCCAGCCTGGGGGTGGGGGTGGGGAAGTCCCTCATACAACCCGTCCTGGTACCTCGCTCGGCATCAGGCCCCAAGTCCTTCACACTGTCACCTCACAGTCTGTGTGGGGGCCGCACCCTGGGATCATGGCCCCAGGATACATAAGGTCCCTGAGGTCAAGCAGGACAGGCTGTCCAAACGCTGAGCAGAGACAGGCAGCAGCCTGACAGGACTGACTATCTGGTACTCAAGGTTAGGAGCTCAAACGATCAATTGCCTCCAACTAGAAGTCAAACAGTCTGTGACCTCACACTGCGTGGTTTCCTGAGGCTGGCATCCACGCTTCCTGGGCCAGGAATCTGACTGTGAATATTGAGAAAAATATTCCAAACAAGAGAGAGAAAAGGGAAAATAGTATTGAACATGAACAGTCCTTAGCCTGCAGTAAATGCCACAAAACCCTCCACAACTTCTTCATTAGGGGGACGGGGAAGCCTGATTGTCAAGTGACCCCAAAGGTGAGCAAAACACTGGATAGAAGAAAAATAACCAAGGTGCCCGGTGCAGGGATGAAGGCTGGAGCCCCTCTGTCTCTATTTACCCAGTCGGCCCATGACTCAGTTTACCTCAGCCTCTCCAGCTATAAATATAGGAGGGGACAGAGTGGGGAGGGCATGGCAGTTGGCTGGCGCTCCTTCCAGCACGGCCTCTTCTCACAGGTGGGAACTCGAGGACAGCAATGGTGGCAGCCCTGAGCCCTGCAGACATCAACTATGACGAGACACTGAGCACCCTGAGGTGTGTCCTTGACGGAGGTGGGCCCCGTGCCCCACCTGGCTTGGGTGGGAGTGGTCCCTCCCTGCCCGAGTCAGGAACACCTGCAAGGGGGGTGCCTCTTGGGGAGACCGTCTCATCTGTGACTTCTGGAGGCTCAGTGGCTGTCGGAAGTGCCTGGGTCTTCATGGGCCCTGTTCCATTCCCATCACCCATCAGGGTGCACTTTGGGGCTGTGAGCTGTGCTTGTAGGCGGAGCAGTTTGCACACATCTGTTGGCCATGGGAGCCCCAAGGTCTTTAATTAGTGAAGAGGTGCAGGTGTGTCCTAAGCATCCCTCTGGCTGCAGGGTGGGTGTCCTGGGGTCGGAGCCTGGGCCGAGTCAGCATCTCTGGCTTCTTGACCAAGCACCACTGGTAATAAAGAGAAAGAAGGACGTGAGTCCCCATGTAGGGACATGCACTCATCTGTAACTGCGTGGGCATTTGCTGTGTGAGGTATGGGCTTGGACACACACACACGCACACACACACACACACACACACGTCGATGTTCTCACCCCCCACCCCCACTTTTCCCTCCACCCTGGGGCCACAGGCCCAGGTGCAAAGGCCTCACTACAGGGAGAAGATGCCAGGGCCTCGGCTTCCCCAAGCAGCTGAGCTGGGGCCGTATGACCCCACCTGTAGGTCTCTGGCCAGTGGCCCTGGTGACCCCAGTGGGGGTGACTCCTTGCTATGACAAAGCCCCCAGGTCCCCCCTGCTGTGAACCTGGGCCCCTTGGGTCTGCTGGGCACGGGCACAGCCCACAGCGCCCTTTGCTGCCCAGGTATGCCGACCGGGCCAAGCAGATCCGCTGTAACGCCGTCATCAACGAGGACCCCAACAACAAGCTGATCCGCGAGCTGAAGGACGAGGTGACCCGGCTGCGGGACCTGCTGTATGCACAGGGTCTTGGGGACATCACCGACAGTGAGTGTCTACGTCCGCCTATCCTGGGCAGGGTGGCCGGGCTCGGGTCCCCAGGGAAATCTTGGGCCAGCCTGGCCTCCCTCCTGGGGCCACCACTGGGATGGGGTGGGTCAGGCTGCCACCACAGCCGCAGCCCCTGCTTGGTTCCTGGGCAAAGCCACCGTGGGTGAGAGGGCGGGGTTCTGGGCGCACTGCATGGTTTGGGTTTGGTGTTGGCCCAAGTAGGCCAGAGATGCTTTCCCCGGGAGCCACGTTGGCATGCCCCAGGTGCTGGGGCTGTGGTGGTCCCTGTGTCCCGCTGAAGCCCACAGCCACCTGCCTGAAGCCTGGCCTGAGACCCTGCGGAGACAAACCTGTTCTTCTGTTTCTCTGTCTCTCCTCCTTCACCCACACCTTCCCTCCCCCTTAGCCAACACTGTGCCCGGAGGACCCAAATGTGTGTATCCCCTTGCCGCTCTCTGTGCATCCCTGCTTCGTCCCGCCCGCGGGGTGTAGGGCGGCGCAGGCAGACGGCGGGGTGCGGCCAGGGCCGGTGGGAGGGCTGTGTGCACTCTCCTCTGCCTTTCCCCTCTGCAGAGTCTGGGACAGCAGCCTTCTTGCTCAAAGGCACCCTCCTGGTAGATTTGGGGCCACATCCCCATGTCTATATGGGAAACTGAGGCACCGGGGAGGCAAGGGGCAGCCGAGGCCTTCTCAGGCTGAAAGGGACCGAGCTGAGGCTCTCTGACCCCCGTGGGCTCCCAGAGGCCGGGAGGTTCCCAGTGTCAGTGCTGGAAGGCCAGGTCCGTCCTGGCCTCCCTGTGGCCACACACCCCAAGGCCACTCCCCCTAGAAATGCCAGGAGTCTGAGTGCCTCCAGGTCCTCCCAGCCTGTGTCTCCTGCTGGCCTTGGGCCTGGCTTCTGGGACAGGGGACAGTTCGGTGCCTCCCTGACCCCTAGGGCTGCAGGGCCCTTGGCTCCCTCTGTACCCCGTGCTGGCCCTTTTGCCACCACTCTGGCTTCTGCCAGGAGGGCCGGCACCTCCCACCCCAGGGGGCCTATGGGCAGTTGGGGGCTCCCTGGGTGCCCCAGTGTCAGAAGACCCTGGGCTCAGAGCAATCTCTTGGGGCTGGAGGTGTAAGGACTTCCTGGGGGGTTCCACAGTTCACCCCTCCTCCAGGTTTCTCCTTGGGGTTGGACAGTTAGCACAGCCTGACCCCGCACCTTGGGAGTGCAGGGTAGGCCAGGCGAGGGGGTGCCCCCAGCAGAGCAGAGCAGGTTAAGTATCAGGGCCCAGGTGCAGGGGGGCCGCTGGGCAGTGACAGCGAAGGTAGTAGACAGGGAGGGAAGTGCAGGGAAGGTGGGGGGCAGAGGGCATCCTGGACCTCAGGCAGCTCAGGTGCAGAGGTTACAAGGCAGCCTGGGAGGTATGGGCTTTGGTGCACGTGCAGGGAGAGGGAGAGGCCCAGGCCCAAGGCAGGGGAGTGGAGCGAGGGGTGCCCAGGGGCCTGGCATTGCCGTGCTACTGTGGGCAGAGGGCATGGAGCTGGGACCAGTTCCCGTCGTGGGGGTAGCAGGCGGCCCTGCATGCGCTTGTCCGGCGCCTGGCGGCTGTGCTCATGGTTTGCTTCCTGCCTTCTCTTCACCCACCTTTTGCTTTCTCCCAACTTGTGTCTCTTTTCTCTCCCTCCCGTCTGTCTGCCCCCCTCTCCCTCCCTTCCTCCCGTAGACGTGTCCGACCTTGAGAACAATAACTGTAACGGTGGCGGGGCAGAGTTGAGTGAAGCCCCTGACAATCTCTCCACAGTGACCAACGCCCTGGTGGGCATGAGCCCCTCATCCTCACTCTCGGCCCTGTCCAGCCGCGCCGCCTCCGTGTCCAGCTTGCATGAGCGCCTCTTATTTGCCCCGGGCAGTGAGGAGGCCATCGAAAGGCTGAAGGTGAGGGCAGGGCCAGGTGGGGTGCCAGACCCCAGGAAACGGGCTGAGCTTGGCGAGGTGGGTGTCAGGGCCCTGCCTCGCCCTGTACCATCCGGGCCCAGGGCCAGCCAAGCCCTGTCCCCAAAGGCAGGAAGTGGGACTGGCTGGAGGCACAGTGAGCCTGCGGTGCCCCCAGCACTCCCTCCACACTCGTCACCGCTCTCTGGTCAGCACCGCGGGGCCCCCATTTGCTGGCCAGGGCAGACGGGTGTCCTAGGGGCTCCGTACCCCTCCCACGTGTCCTATGCTCATGACTATTTACACACTGGCCCCCTTGGGCCCACGGTCACTCCCTGACCCCAGCGATGTGCTCGCTGGTTTTAGGGTTTTCATCCAATGTGCCAGGGTACAGGGTGAGCCCCGACCTTGGAGACTGAGGGGGTTGAGGACTCAAAGGCACAGAGGCTGGACCTGAGGCAGGGGTGAGGCAGGGCGGGGAGGGGACCCTGGAGCATAGGGCCCACCTGGGGCACGGGGCCCACCTGCTGTGGGGCTGGAGGAAACGGTGAAGTGTCCATGGCCGTCTGTGCCTCAGAACCAGCCTGATGTCTCCATGTGTGTGTGTTTCTCTCCTTCCTGGGGTACTTCGCCTTTCCCTCGCGTTCTCGGGGTGACATCCGCAGGAAAGACAGCTGGTTCTGAAAACACACACACCCTTGATCCTTCAGACATCGCGCTGCCAGGACAGACTGGCGGACTGGGGTCTTGGTGCCTTGCAGACTGGCTCGTGTCCCCTCTGCCTGGCCCCAGGCCTCTGTCCACTCTCTGCCCCAGGCCTGACCTCCTCTGCTCGGTCTCGCCCCGCAGGAGACGGAGAAAATCATAGCTGAGCTCAACGAAACCTGGGAAGAGAAGCTGCGGCGGACAGAAGCCATCCGGATGGAGAGGTGGGGGGCAGGGATGGGAGCAGCACAGCCCGGCGCTCTAGCCCTGGGCTCCCTACAGACCCGTTCCCTTCACCCAGTGACCCCAGCTCATGTCACCGTGTCACCTGGCCCCTGTTGACCTGATCCCTCAGCAGGTGCTCAGTCCCTCCAAGCAGATTGCTTAACTCACTAACCAGACGGGTCACTGCCTGGCTGCTGCCCACGGGCTCCCGGCCACTCAGTTGGTTATTTGTGGATGAGGTAGCCTCTTGGGGCTCGAGCTGACCCCAGTTTTGCTCTGTCCTCCCAGAGAAGCGCTGCTGGCCGAGATGGGCGTGGCCATGAGGGAGGACGGTGGCACCCTGGGTGTGTTCTCTCCCAAAAAGGTAGGAGTTAGGCCCGGTTCTGTGGGGCTGCCCCGGCTTGGACACGGATGGGCGACCTGCCCTTCTCGGGGGCTCATTCCTTTGGGGGGAAGAGGAGCAGGGCAGGGGGTCCAGGCACTGGGGGCCACGTTTACCACAGCCAGGCCCTCCCTGCCTGTAAGACCCAGCCCCACCACCTCATGGCCGGCATCCCCATGGCCTTGGGACAGCGGGAGGGTCACTTAGCTGCCTGAGGAGTGGACTGGGCCCCTCGAGGTCAGGGTGACACTGGGAGCCACACTCAGGCTGGAGACCTGAGACAAGTGGGGCTGGACCTGACCTGGAGCCAGCTGCCCTCTTGGAGCTTAGCCAGAGTGGGGTCCAGCTGTCTCAGCAGGGATCCCTCTTCTCCCACGCAAGCGTGGCACACACACCGGATCCAGCCCTAGGGAGGGTCTTGGGGGTCTGTCAGCTAGGGTCCCTCCAATGGAGCAGAGCGCCCCCTCTAGTCAGGAACTCAGATGGGGCATAGCATGAGCATGTAGGTAAAAGTTTCTCTGGTCCTAGGACCCAGGTCCCCCCACCCCAAAGATTGCCAGACACTTAGAGCCAGTAGGAGCTGAGCTCTAAGCCAGGAAGACCCCTGGAGGCAGTAGCAGTGGGGCTCCAGGCCCTGCCACCTTGTTACTGAGGAGGTGCCTGGCCTACTTCCCTCAGAACAGCCCCCTTGGGGCCGGCTTTTTACCCCGGCTTTGTTTGGCAGTCCCTGAAACCAGCAGCACGTGGAGTTCCCACTGGGCCATTGGGGGCCCCAAGGAAAGAGGGGCACAGGGTGCTGGTGCAGTGTGCTCTCTGGGGACAGGGCCAGGCTCCTCAGGATTCTGTCCCCATGCACCCCACGCTGGGGGCAGTGAGTGCTGAGGCCCTGAGGCAGGTGGGAGGGGTGCTGGGGGACCTGGGGCAGAGTGGGGAGCAGGTGGTGCCCTGAGGGGTCGTATTTCACGTCCCTTCTGGAGACGCCTTGGTTGTGTAATCTGGAGTGGATTGCTCCTCAGCTCTTTCAGACCCTGCCTTTTCCTGAAGGGGTGGGGCACCCCAGGCTGGCATGTGGAGCTGTGTGTGGGTTCAGACGCCTTGGAATGCTGGGCACCCTGCCGTTCTGTCTTCAGTGGTGGCCCTGAGGCTGGCACGGCCCAGGCGTGGGGGGACGCCCTGGGGACCACTAGGGACGCCTCCTGAGAACCACGGCATTCCTGGGACTCTGGGGAATCACATGGCTCAGCCGGGTCCCCTCACCTCAGCCCAGCAGGGCCAGCATGTCCCTTCCACGCACTCCTGCTCAGGGGCTGGGATGGCTGGGGATGGTTTGTCCTGGAGTCTGATGACCGGGTCTTCACAACCCTGCACAGATGTGTTGGTGGGCATCGCAGGGCTTACAGCTCTGGGTGGGGGCGGCTTGCCCCAAGGTTCCAGGTGGGAAACTGAGGAAGCAGTCCAGCCTCTGCCATGTTGCAGGACCCTTGCCCGGCACAGTGTGGGTGGTGTTCCTGAGCTGAGGGAGTGTTGGGGTCCAGAGAGACCCTGGGGTTAGAGCAGTGAAGGAAGTGGTGATGGGATGTTCAGGCCCCAGTGGGCAGAGCCTGCAGTGGCTGCTGGGACAAGGTGGGCAGGGAGCCCAGGGCAGTGCTTAGACAGCTATGGCTGGCAGGAGGTGGTCACCTTGGCCTTGGGCCATGTTTTTCTAGACCGGGGACAGGAGCGGTATAGGGGGTCCAACCTGGGTGGAGTCTTTCACAGCCTCTCTGCTCCCAGCCCCCAGGGCCCAGGGCCTCCCTAGTCAGTAATGTAATTCTTGGCTCAAGGACCCACCGGAGCCCTCACCCCTGGGTGCCCAGGACCTCGAGGGTACACCACGGGTACAGGGCCAGTGCTGGGACCTGGCCTGCACCCTGCACGTTCAAGGGCCCACCACAGCTCCAGGCGCCGCTCTGAGTCAGCGCCCCTGTCAAGGTCAGGCCCCCACCCAGCCTGCCGCCTGGCTGTCCCCCCAAGACTCTGGGATTCCTGTCCAAAGTTCTTCCTCAGGGAGCCTTTTCCTTCACATCTCCTGTCCTCCCTGCCAGGCCGGGAGGACACTGGTTCCCCTGTGAGGCCAGGCCCAGGACTGGTGGTGGTCTGGCACTGGGGAGAGGGGTCAGGCAGACAGCCAGTGCGGGAGCCCTGCTCCCTGCAGGAGAGGTGACCCTCCTGTCTCCCTCAGACACCGCATCTTGTCAACCTGAATGAGGACCCGCTGATGTCCGAGTGCCTCCTCTACTACATCAAGGATGGGCTCACCAGGTGGGGGTCTGACCAGGTGGGGGGCTCACATGGTGGGGGGCTCACCATGTGGGGGCTCACCAGGTGGGGGCCCACCAAGCAGGGTGGGGAGCTCACCAGGTGGGGGTCCACCCGGCGGGGTGGGGGCCAGTTGGGGTGGGGTCGCCATCTGCCCATTGCTGGAGGTGATGCTGCTTGCCGCTGGGCCATGTGGCTCTCCCAGGACCGCTGCATGTGGGGACGTCCTCTGTGCCCCACTCCTGTGCACCTTGGGCCTTTCCCATAAAAGCCTGGCTGGGTGTCCTTGGAGGCCCGGGTTGGGGGCCAGTGGGTGGCCTCATGGGCACCCTGGGTCTGGCCGTTGCTGACGGCGCCCCTCCCCACGCAGAGTGGGCCGGGAGGATGCAGAGAGACGGCAGGACATCGTCCTGAGTGGGCACTTCATCAAAGAGGAGCATTGCGTCTTCCGGAGCGACTCCCGGGGGTGCAGCGAAGGTACTGCCCCCTCCCCGCGTCCCCGGTGCTGCCGAGTGTCAGCCCCAGGCCAGCTCTCCACCTCCCGGCTCCCAGTCAATCCCGGGAATCCCCGCTTTAGAAAGGGGCTTTGGTGGCTGGGCTGGGGACAGGGACAGTTTGGGGGTGTTCTTGAGTGGAGGACAGTGAGCCATGAAATGAGTCAGATCGAGGGTGGAGAAATATTTTGGGACCGCGCTTGCCCACTGGCTGTGCAGCAGCCGTCCGTGCCTGCGCACCTGGTCCCCACCGCCCGTCTCGGGTGTGACTGTCGGGGGTACTACCTGCTATGTTGAGTATCACCATTACAGTGCCCACGCTCCCCAGCTCAGGGCAGGTGATCACCAGCCTCTGGGCTGCAGACCAGTGACGGAACCCCGCTGTGTGACTAACACCTCAGGGGGTGGCCTTAGGCGGTGTTGGGGATGTTGGTTCTCCCAGATGCTCTGTGCCCAAAGCCTGCCCTCCCTGAACGGGTGCCCTCCCTGGCTGGGTGGGCATGGAGCCCAGAAGGGCTCTGGGACTCCCAGGGGTGTGGCTCCCCCATTCCCATCCATGCCCACCTGGAGACCCTGATAGGGCTGGCGGTCAGCCAACACGGCCTCCCGACTCTCTGACTCGGGCACCACTCTCCTCATCTGGTAATCGGGGTGCTACCTTCCTCCGGCTTCTCTGAGGTCCAAACAAGGTGCCACTGGCAGTCAGGCTTTGCGGCTAGCAGGAAGGAAAGAGGGCGGTGGGGGCCACACCTGGGTGGTGAGGTGAGCGGAGCCCTGTAGGTAAACAGAGCGTGTGGCACCCATGATGACAGCCCCTCCCAGTCGTCCTCTCTGACCCCACTGTCTACCTGCAGCCGTGGTGACCCTGGAGCCCTGTGAAGGGGCAGACACTTACGTCAACGGCAAGAAAGTCACGGAGCCCAGCATCCTGCGGTCAGGTACAGCCGGGTGGGAGGCCCCTGGGCCACCCCTGCAGGGGGCCCCCCGCCTGCTCTGAGGGCTGTGGGCACCTGGGAGGACGGGGGAGAATGGGGCATAGACCCTGTTCCTGCTCCTTCTCCCCTGCTTGGCCATGGCAGGGCCACAGAGAGGGCAGTGCTTTGTAAACATCACCAGCTGCTGAAAGGGGAGGGGCCGAAGGGCGGGTTTGGGGGGAGTGAGGAGGCCAGTTCAGGTCCTAGCCAAGGGAGAGGTGGCCTGCCCGGCGAGGGTCAAGGGGCAGGGCACCCCGCGCGGAGGACCCAGTGGGGTGGCTCCTGGGGTGCACGACACTGGGAGCTCAGTTTGCGGAGGGGCCTGTTCTCCCCTTTGGCCCTCCTCACCCCTGGAGGCTGCCCCGAGGCTGCAGCCCCCCAAGTCTGGCCTCCCTCCCCCAGGGAACCGCATCATCATGGGCAAGAGCCACGTGTTCCGGTTCAACCACCCCGAGCAGGCCCGGCAGGAGCGCGAGCGCACGCCCTGTGCCGAGACGCCTGCGGAGCCCGTGGACTGGGCCTTTGCCCAGCGCGAGCTGCTGGAGAAGCAGGGCATCGATATGAAGCAGGAGATGGAGCAGAGGTGAGGCCGACAGGGCTGCCACACCCCTGCAGCATCACCACCCCCGCAGTGTCACCCACCGTCGCATCCTGTCATCGTCCACGCAGTTTCACCCACCCTCGCCTCGTGTCCACCCTGCATCACGTCCACCCTGTGTCCACCCCAGCAGCATCACCCTGTCCCGCTCTTGCAGGCTCCAGGAGCTGGAGGACCAGTACCGCCGGGAGCGGGAAGAGGCCACCTACCTGCTGGAGCAGCAGAGGCTGGTGAGGGTGGCTCCCCAAGGGTGGCCCCCACGGCTGGGTGGGGGGAGCCAGGGTCCCTGTTTTCCCGGCTGGACCCTCCGCGGCCCAGAGCCATTGCTGTGGTGGGACCCTGCCCAGGTGCACTGGGCGGCCTTGGGGCTCACCACGCAACAGCCCAGGCAGGAGGGCTGTGCAGGGGCCTGGTGTCGAGTTGGAACCACGGTTCCTGCTTCTGTGCCAGGACTACGAGAGCAAGCTGGAGGCCCTGCAGAAGCAGATGGACTCCAGGTACTTCCCAGAGATGAACGAGGAGGACGAAGAGCCAGAGGACGAAGGTACGGGCTCCCCACTGGAGCAGTGGGCAGGCCTGGGCCTCGAGCTGGGAGGGGTCTCGGAGAGGGTGCAGCCCCCAGGCCTCTCCCTGGAGGTCAGCTGTCCGGAGCCTTGACCTGGGGGCTCCTCTTGTCCCTCGGGAGAAGGCTCCTTGTCCCTGGGAGGCAGGATTCGGGGAGTCTGAGCAGCAGTAGGAAAGCATCCACACACACACACACACGTGCACACATGCACACACACAGAACCACACACACACACACACACACACGGGTCCTGGCGAGAGCAGCCTGGACCATGGGGAAGAAGGAGTGAGTGAGGCTCACACAGGTGCCCTGCCTGTGGGGGGTGGGGGGTTGGTGCTTCCCCAAGACTAGGTCACCCTGCTCTCACCCCGGGACTCCCTTTGCTAGCATTTGCTTGGGTGGCCCACTAGTGACCTCATGCTACTATGGGGCCCAAGGGTGGCTGTGGGGTTCACACCCTGCCTGGCATCTGGTCTGCACCTTTGTGCTCATGTGACCTTGGTCTCCCCTTGTCCGGACTCACCTAGCCGATGAGGATTCTTCAGGCTCCACAGGATGGGCCTGCGGGTGGGAGGAGACGCTGGGGGCAGGAACACGCCCTTCCTGGGGGACAGAGAGCGTGTGAGCTGGGAGTGGCCATGCGGGGCAGCCCCAGCCTGGCCTCCTACTCCTCTCCCGTGGGTGCCCCCACATGGTGGTGTGGCTGTCATTTCGCTGCTGACCCCCCCGTCCGCCCTCACGGAGCCTCAGCCCGACTCTCAGGACTGTCATACACTGACCTCTTTGGGGCACACGGAGCCTTTCATGTCACACGACTTCCGGTCTCAGGTCTTTCTGCCGGTTTCCTTCTTTCTGAGCACCCAGAACAGTTAGTGTGCGATTGAGAACCCAAACACAGAGCCCCCAGCCCAGGTCCAGAGTGGGGGTGTCACGGTGTTTCCTCAGTGACCACTTGGCCTCTCCCCACAGTCCCGTGGACGGAGAGGGAGTGCGAGCTGGCGCTGTGGGCCTTCCGGAAGTGGAAGTGGTACCAGTTCACGTCACTGCGGGACCAGCTGTGGGGCAATGCCATCTTCCTCAAGGAGGCCAATGCCATCAGCGTGGAGCTAAAGAAGAAGGTGGGCGCCACCCGCCTGACGCCCACCTGCTGCAGAGGGAGGGTCACCAGACCTGCTGACGGTGGAACGTGGCACTGGGGAGGGTGGAGCCGCCCACCTGACCTGGGCAGTGGAAAGGGGAGCTGGGCCGGGCTGAGGTGGACACACGCCCTCCCTGCTCAGTGCGTAGGCTGGTGGCTGGTTGGAAGGTTCCAGTGTGCGGCCAGCGTCTCGGGAGGTGGGAAGGCAGTCCTGTAGGGGACCTGGCTCCCACCCACCAAGGGGCTGACGGGAGGGCATCTTCTGCCTGTCACAGGTCCAGTTCCAGTTTGTCCTCCTCACGGACACACTCTACTCCCCACTGCCACCAGACCTACTGCCCCCAGAGGCTGCCAAAGACCGAGAGATGCGCCCCTTCCCCCGTACCATCGTGGCTGTGGAGGTCCAGGACCAGAAGAACGGGGCCACCCACTACTGGACGCTGGAGAAACTCAGGTGGGGTGACGTTCAGTTTCTGTGCAGGAGGGCAGGTGACAGGTGCTGCAGGAAGGAGGGCAAGACGGGCAGGGAGGGGGCCACCTGGGGTGGCTCGGAAGACTGGGGAGTTGTTGCTGTCCTGTGAGAGGTGTCTTTTCTACAGGTCCATCTCCATGGTCCCCACACACTCACTCTGACGTGTGCTCGTCCTTTAATTTATAAAGGTGACTGGATGAGACATGACAGGTCAATGCCATTGAAGAAAAGTTTAATGTCACTTATAGTCCCCAGAGAGTGGAAGGCCCACACGCCGCGTTGGGGGAGCACAGGGCGGCAGGAGGCAGAAAGCAGCAAGGGGGCGCCTTGGCCATGACCTCTACTGAGGTTTTCCCAGGCCCGGTGGGTGGGTGGATGGCCAGGACAGGCAAGTTAGAATCGTTGGTGTGCTTTGGGGCACAGGGCTGCCCCTGGTGGCCTGGTACCTGGCCCTGGGGTGACTGAGGGCAGGGGGCACTGGCTGGGTGTGTGAGCCAGCTAACGGGGCGACTGGGGGTTGGTGTGTGTGTACGACTCCCCCACAAATGTTTACCGTCTCTAGGAGTTGGCTGCCCCTGGGAGGGCCCTCTGTCCCCAGCCAGCGAGACCCCCAAGAAGTCAAAACATCATAGCACAAAGAGAATGAAAATATGATTAGAGTCGCACACGTGCACACTCACACTCACAATTAGTGTCACCCCCTCATGGACTCACACACTGCCCTGTGGCTCACTCACCCACACTCACGCTCACACACACACAGTGGTAGGCGTGCACTCGTGAGGAGTCACACTCACTGCCCCCCCAGCCGGCGCTGCCGTCTGACACTTGGAAGGACGCATGTCTCTCTCCTTGTCATTCATGTTACTCTGAGCCCTACAGGGAAATGACTGCATTTCCTTTTTTCCTCCACTTGTTGGTTTTCCTCGGGTAATAAGTTTTAAAGTATCATTTTCTATATCCTCTCACCAATTTGCCCCTCAATCCTTGAGTGTCTTGGGCTCTGTGACACAGTTCCCACCCTGAGCTCCCCACACCAGCTCCAGTTGGGGTTCTCTCCCCCTTCTCTGCCCGCCTCTCCGGTTCCGTCCCTGTCGCTGGTTCCAGGCCCATCCTGCCTGCTTCAATCACACTGCTGTCACCTGGCCGGAGTTGGGAGGCGTTTAGTGGTGAACTCATACCTTTACCTGGCAGTCCCTTGCTCTCGGTTGACCGATTTCAGGACCACAGAGGGTCTGTCAGCAAACCAGCTTAGGCCTCAGACAGCGCAGAGCAGGATGAGGTGGCGGGAGCCCCTGTCCCTGGAGGTGCGCCTCACAGCGCCCCCCAGCCCACTCTGCTCCCCGCGCCCCCTACAGGCAGCGCCTGGACCTGATGCGGGAGATGTACGACCGGGCGGCCGAGGTGCCCTCCAGCGTCATCGAGGACTGTGACAATGTGGTGACCGGTGGAGACCCCTTCTACGACCGCTTCCCCTGGTTCCGGCTGGTGGGCAGGTGGGCACCTCCCTCCCTCCCTGGGCTGTGAGAGAGAGAATGAGCAGTAGAGGCAGGAGCAGGCCTCCTCCCAAGGCGGGACTCCCGGCTGGGCCCTGTCCCCGAGCCTACTCCTCTGCCCTCTCCCTTCCTGGTCTGAGGTCCCCCAGCCCCTCCTCTTCACACACCAGTGGGCCCTTATTTAAGGAACCGCAGAGGGATCTCGTCGTTGCCACCCCAGCCACTGTGGGGTGTGGCCACCAGGTCACACATGTCCATATGTGTGAATGTGTGAGGCTTAGTCAGACTTTCTGGATCACCTGGTGACACAGGACCATGTCACTTCAGAGCCTCAGCGTCCCGTGCCTCCTTTCCCGGTCTCCTGGTCGGGGACTGTGCCCAGCCCCTGCACCCCACAGGACGTGACGTGTTCTGAGGCCTCAACGTGGCCAAGCTCACGAGGTCCTCACACAGCCTTAGCCACATGGGAGGTACACTGCCGGTGCCTCCAGAACCTTCCAGAACCTTCCACTGACCGTACATGCAGTTTCCTTCTAAGCCCGGGATGGGATGCACTTTCAGTTCTCTTGTCTTTGAAGGCAGTGTTCTTGGTGGTTGTGTGTTTGGACTTGGTTGTAAACAGAGGCCCCCACCCCGCCCGTCCCTGTGAGAAGCTGGTGTTAACTTCTGTCTGTCTTGTCGCACTAACCTCAGTTCAGTCATCTCTGGCTGCAACAGCTACCCTCTTCTCAACACATGCATGAGCGAGCGCATGGCTGCTCTCACCCCCTCCCCCACCTTCTCGAGCCCCGACTCTGACAGCACGGAGCCTGCGGAGGAGCAGAGCGTGGGGGAGGAGGAGGACCTGGAGGACGACGTGTTTCCAGAGCACGCGCTGTGCGACGGCCGGGACCCGTTTTACGACCGGCCCCCCCTGTTCAGTGTAGTAGGAAGGTTGGTGAGGTCGAGGACAGCATGCTGGGAAGGAAGGAGCCAGCTCTTTGGCACAGGAGCACTGCTGCGGGCAAATTTGACCGTCAGGGGGTGGCCCCAGAGCCCGGGCAGCTGGGGGGCTGGCCTTCCAAGGGGGTTTTGGGGAGCGTGAGGGCTCTTGGCTGTCCTGGAGACAGGGGACCGTTGGGGTCCTAGTTATGGAAGAGGCAGGTACATGGCCATGGCCACCAGCTCCATGCAGGTGGCACCGTGCTGCAGAGGCCCTGGGACCTGGGAAGTGGCCGCTGGGACCCAGGGAGAGTCCTTCTGCAGGGCCCCTCGGGGGACATTTGGAAAGGAAGGAGGAGCAGGCCATCCCCAAGTTCCTGGGGTCCTGGAGTTCAGACCCTCCACCAGCTCAGGCGCCTCCCCCCCTTTTCCTGAAGAGATGGAGACCTCTGCGCCTCTCCCCTTCCTATGGGAAAAGGAGCAGGCTTGGAGGAGGTCGTCCCACAGGGCAGGGGAGGAAGGGCTAGAGCGGGCAGTGGAAGGGCCCCCCTTGGAAGCGTGGGGCCCGGTGGACCCCACTTTGCTCTGAGCCTGTCTCTGTCGGAAGGTGAGGACTCTTCATCCTTTGGACCTCCCTGGCCAGCAGGGCAAAGGACAGACACATGTGGCCCTGTGTCCTCACAGGAAGTGCTCATCACTGTTTCTGGGATGAATAAGAGAAGCCAAGGTCAGGAAAGGGGGCAGAGGCCTGGGGAAGCCCAGACCCTGCCAGCGGATTGGGCAAATATAGCTGCCATTCACGTTTGTTATTATTATGGAAGGGAAGCATGACTGGTGAAGGAAAGATCTAGAAAGCTCCTGTGATAGAAGGAAATGAAGCTCATGAAACAGCTGAAGTTATATCGCTGACAACGTAAAAGGGGTGAGAGAGTTTTAATAGCAACCTTTCCAGAGTTGGCTTCCTTGGGCTCGGCCGATGGAAGCTTTTGGAAGTCTTGGCTTTGGAGCACCAGGACTGAAAGCTGCAGGCTGAGGCGGCCCCAGATAGTGGGGTGCACAGTGGGAGTCCTTGGGTAAAAGCCCCTCTCGGAAGCGTTCCTCTTGGAAGGAAGCAGGCTTCTGTGGGCAGATGTCCTGCATTTATTCTGATTTTTGTGTTCCATTAGTGTGACAGGCTGGCCTGCGGGATAAAAACGTGTGGCTCTCTCCCTCCCAGACATCCTGGGCCGAGCTCCCCTGGGAAAAGCTGGGTCCGAGGGCTGTGTAGTAACCTCAGGCCAGCTCCACACAGGCCTCTCAGAAAGCCTGGCTGCTAGGGCCTGGCCCGCTGGCCTGCTGGGCCCAGGAGGCTCTCCAGTGACAGGTAGGCGTGGGGTCAGGGTGCAGGGGAGCCAGGACCCTGGGAGAAATGGGGTGTGGGTTTTTGCAGTCTCAGCTGGAAAGAGCTGGGTCCTTCCGACACTTTTTCCCTCTGTGAATCTGAGCTGTTACAAAACAGCCAAAGCAAAGCCAGGTCACCAGTGAGAGGCCGGCCCCGCGTGTGAGCGGGTGGTCTGCGAAGGGCTTCCACTGGGACCGTCTGATCTTTTTGGTTTGGCAGGAACTGCTTCTCCCGCAGCAGCTGTGCAGGCCCGGGCCTTAAGAAAGACCCGTCTTTGGTTTTCTTTCATCCTTCGGTAGCTGCTGGCTCCCTCGCCAAAGCTTAAGCGACATCGGGGTGCCCACTGTTGTCTCCCCTGGGAAAGGCTTTCCTAGCCAGCATGCGTCTTTGTACCTCACCATCTCCAGTCAGCACTGCCTCCTCCCCGCCTGTGCCGCTTCCTCTCTTTCCAGGGGCGCCTCAGCCTGCCTCACGGTGCGCTCACGGTGCACTCACCTCTGTGCACAGGCCCCCTAGCATGAGCCTTTCCCGTCCCACCCCAGGGCTCCTCCCCTCGGTCCAGGAGGCCTCTCCCTCTGCTGGTCTGGGGTGTTGCGTGACTTGGGGTGGTGGGGCGGGCAGAGGAAGGGCTTTCCCCCAATTACCCCACCCCTGCCTGGATGTGGGGGGCAGGGGAGCTACAGAGAGGAGGTCGGGGCTGACTGCCTGGGATGGAAGGTCCCGGGGAAGGGCCTGGCTGTGGGAGATGAGGTGACTGCCCAAGGAAACTGTCCAGGACTCTGGGTGCTGCTGCTGGGGGCGGTGGCTCCTGGGCCCCAAAAGTCCCTGAGGCTAAATGTGCCGGTCACCATCGGCGAGCAGACTGGGATTCGGAGATGGGAGCCAGCCAGGCTTCCTTTGCCTTCTCTGCATCTGGCACCAGAGTGCCAGACAGATCTGTGGGTTCCGCCTGTGTTTTGCGTACCCCTAAGAAAGAAGGATGTGGCCAGCTGGCCTGAGATGTGCCATTGGTCAGTAGAACCCCAGTCTCAGTGCTGAGGTGTGAGAAGAACCCAGGAGCCGTGGGCGCACCTACCGCCCAGGTATGGGAAGAACAGTTGTCCCACTGCTGGCCCCAGTGAGCTCAGGGGTGTAGGCCCGTACGTGAGCTGCCAAGGGGATGATCTGAGCCTTGGGGACACAAGGGCCCACTGTGAGTGGCACTCCGGTGGTGCCTGAGCCCTGGGCCCCGCCTGCTGGAAGCCAGCCCCTGTGGAATGGCCCCTGAGCCTCCCAGCACAGTGGACCTATCCTGCCTCCCGTCCTGGCTGGGAGATGTGACAGTCCTTAACCTCCGCGGGGAGGCTGCACTGATACAGCACCCTCGTGCCTGGCACCGTGCCCTCACCTAGCCCACAACGGGAGGTGCCCCTGTGCCCCTGTCCCCCCGATGGCCCTCTGTGGGTTGGGACGGGCAGGCTGTGGCCTCCACCTCTATGCCTGGGAGCGTCCTCAGGGTCTTCCTCCAAACACCAGGATTGCAGCAGTGGGCACTGCCCCAGGGCCCTGCTCTGTGGGGTGGGGAGGGCTGGAGGGCTGGGTGCTGACTCGGAGACCCTGCAGCTCCTTGGGGCTGTCCTACCTGGTCCTGGTCCCCTTAGCTCTCTCCAGCATGGGATGGCTGGACAGGGCCCGGCCGAGGAGGGCAAAGCAGGGTCTGCCCCTCTTCCCGTAGCCTGAGTCCTGGGCTCGCTCCATGTCCCCCTCCGGACCTCATGGCTTTGTTCATTTCATGGCAGCCCCCTCACTCACTCCCAATTTCAAGCAAAGGCCCTTGGCCAGGAACCCAGGTACCCAAGAGTGAAGGCCACCACTGTCCCCATCACAAGGCGGGTGCTGGCGCAGGCCCCCGCCTGCCCCGTCTGGTTCCTGCATGCTGTTTCACTGCAGCAAGGCTCTCACTTTGGGCCTCAGTTTCCTCTTGTGACCAGGGCCAGAGCTGGCGTTTGCTGGCAGCTTCCACACCGCGCCGCAGTGCTGGACAGGGGTGTCCCAGGATGGACTGGGGGCCCATGTGGCTGGACCGGGTTGGGCAGCAGAGCTGGGAATGAGGCAAGGTACTTGTACACCACCAAGGGTGGGGTCTGATTGGCACCCCAAGTCCCCTCAGGGTGCTGTGGGGGCCATGGGGGAAGCAAGAGTGTAGCTGGTGGTAATGGACCCTCCGAAAGAACTTCAGAGGTGAGACTGAAGGATTTGAAAGATAAGATCCAGGATGGTACTCTGGTTTCTGATCAGGGCTGGGGTGCAAGATCAGGAGTCCACCTGGGAGGGGGTGCCAGCCACAGCCCTCTCTGCCCACAGTCACAGTAGGGTCCAGAGCACTGTGTCCCGAATCTCACACTATGTGGTGAGGCCAGAGGCTCAGCTTGGGTGGTGTCTGACCTTGGAGCAAGCTGAGCTAGGGGCAGGTGACAGGGTGACATGCCTGTCCTCCCAGCTCCTACCCACTCTGTCCTGCTGCACCCTTGGCCATACACCTGGGCTGGAGAGGAGGGCAGGTTGGGGGGTGGGTCCTGCTGGAGCGTGTCCACCAGGGGCTTCTACCCCGATGGCTCATGTGGCCGGGCCCCCCAGGAAGGTGCCCCAATCATAGGAAGGTGCCCCCAGGAGTGTACCCCCAGGAGGGTGCCCTGATCAGTGGGGCAGTTTTGCTCCACATCAGCCCACCCACCCGCCTGGGCAGCACAGGATATTCCAGGTCCTGTCTGTCCTTGCTGCTCGTGTGACCCCCACATGTTGGTGAGCTCAGGAAATGGGTGACATGACTTCTGTCCGGCTTGTCCTGGCACCAATTGGGCACTGTTGGGGTGAGGGAGGGTTCTGGGTGCTCTGTGGGTAGCTGATGGGGGTACGCCAGGCAGCGCCGTGGCGTCTGGGGGGTGTCTGTTCAGCCATCCCTCCCTGGGCACTGGGCCAGGGGACCCCGTCTTGGCTGACGGCTCAGAAGGAGTTGTGACCATTACTCCACATCCGGGCCTGCGAGCGTCAGGCCCCTGGGAAGTGGGCGGGAGGCGGGAGCGGCCAGGGCCTCAGCGCCAGTGTCGTAGCTCCATAGGCCAGGTCCTGGGGTCCTCCTCCTTGAAGTAGGCTGAAACCCCCTCCTCAGCTGCTCTGTTGTCAGCCAGCGGGTGTGGCCCTCGCTCCGCCCGGTGCCCAGCCCCACCTGCCACCGCTTCTGCTCGCAGCGCACACCCTCCACCTCCTGTGCCCTCTGCGTGCTGCGGCCCGTGGACCCTCCGTCCCTGGCCCCGAGCCCCACCCGGCGCAGCCCCTGCCTGCTGCCCGCTGCCCGCTGCCTGCTGCCGGCTGCCCTGCACTGCGCCCTGCTCTGCGGAGTTGTGTCACGAGCCCGGCCGTGCTGTCGCCCACTGCTGCCCGCACACGCGGGGCTGGCCCTGACCACGGCCTCTCTTCCCTCAGGGCCTTCGTGTACCTGAGCAACCTGCTGTACCCCGTGCCCCTGGTACACCGAGTGGCCATCGTCAGCGAGAAGGGCGAGGTGAAGGGCTTTCTCCGTGTGGCCGTCCAGGCCATCTCAGGTACGTGGGGGGCCACTGGGCCTGGCTCTGTCTGTCACAGAGGGAGGGCCTGAGTGGGGTGGCCTCCACAGGCACACACAGCAGTCAGCGTGCAGCCAGCCCCTCCTGGGCCCCTGGCCTGTGCTGTTTCTCTGCCCCTCCCCTGGTGGGCAGCCACCTGCTGACCCCCAGGTGGGGACTCTGGGAGAAGGCCCGCTGCTCAGGTCTTGGCTCTGACCTCCTGGACTCTCCCAGGTTAACTGGGGCCCACTGGGGCTGTGCAGGTTGAGCCCAGGGCTGTGTGAGCCCACCCTGGCTTAGGGGACCTCCCTCCCATCAGGCAGCCCCAGGTGGACACAGAGACCCAGGCCTGGGTCATAGCCGTCCTCCCCTAGCTCACCCCTCGCCACTGCCTCTAGGCCCCAGGACAGGCTGCAGACTGCTGCCCACAGCGGCCCTCCAAGCCCCCCACTGACTCCAGCGCACCCCTCCTTCAGGCTCCCTGGCCTTTCTCTCCGGAGGGTACGCACCCACTCTGCCGTGTGCCTGGAGATGCCAGCCCCTCGCTGCAGAGGCAGACGCCCTGTCACTGCCCCTGCTCCCTGGCCAGGGTCCCGGGACCAGACAGCCTCTGAATGCCCCGGGCCTGGTTTGCTTCCCTGTTTGATCCAACTTGAACTTCCTACCGATAGGAGTGAAAGATCATTCCAGAACACAGATGTGAGCGTGCCTGGGTGACCGCAACTAGTGCTCGTGGTGTAATCGCCATTCCTCCATGCTCTGCCCCCGCCCCTCCAGCACAATCCCCTTCACGGGCCTCACTGTCTTCCCCACAGCCTTGGGGGCCCATAATTTCCAAACGCCCTTTACAGCAGCTCCCAGTGGTGTCACTGTGGTGCCGACACGCCGGGGACCCAGTTGTGGTTGGCAGCGTTGGAGATCCCCCCGTGTGGGTGACAGCACGGCCTGGTTGCCATGCTCTCCCCTGCCACGGCTCGGCCTGGCTCTGCCACACCACTTGGGGACAAGCAGGGCCCTGACCATCTGCTTGGTTCCTATTTCAGCTGATGAAGAGGCCCCTGATTATGGCTCTGGCGTCCGCCAGTCGGGAACCGCCAAGATCTCTTTTGACGACCAGCATTTCGAAAAGGTACCGTGCCAGGGTGGGCCCGGCCAGCCAACGCCAGCTGACACACCTCCAGCCCAGCCTGAGGTGCCAGCTCTGCTGTGGGGCCCTTGTGCCTGGGGTCTGTCCTCTTCCCTGCCCCGAGCCTCAGGGCCACCCGGTCCCTCACTGTCTGACTTACCCACTGGGCTGGCCTGTCCCCTACACGCCTCCCCTGCTTTCCCCCCCTGGCCCTCGGCCACAGGCAGAGCACAGAGTGGACGGGTGCCATGAGCTTCTGGAGCCTTAGGTGGTTCCACACCGAGATGCCTCCCCCACATGGCTCCCCTTCTGTCTCCTCTCAAGGCCCCCACAGGACACTGCGTTTCCACCACCGCCCTCGCCCCCGCCCCTGACATCTCAGAGAGGCCTGTCCTCAGCCCTGGTAGTGGGTGCTGGGGTGGCCCTGCTTCGGCACCAAAAGACCAGGTGCTGCCCTCGCCCTCACGTGAGGGGACTGTGCCCTCCACCCGGGGCCCTCTCTGCTCTCAGCCAGGAAGTGGAGCAGTAGCAGCGTCCAGCTCAGGGTCCCCAACAGGCCAGGCCCAGGTGCTTAGCTCACAGCAGGTGGCCCCCGCCCCCTCAGGCTCTCAACCTGCCCCCATCGGCCACCCTCCACCTGCCGTGAATCTCAGTGCCCAGGGCAGTCTGGCTGCCCCCACAGTCCCTCTCAGAGGGACTCACCAATGCTGGGGGTGCACAGCAGGGGCAGAGGACATCAGGTGGAGAGGTCAGAGCAGAGGGGCACCTGGCACGGGGGCCTGGTGAGGACCCTGAGCACCAAGCAGAGCGGTTACCTGCATCCTGCCCGTGGGGAAGAGAAGCTGAGGGAGGGGTCCTGGGTGGGGCAGACCTTTCCCAGCATGGGGCCAACATATGCTATGACAGCCTGGGAAACTGAGGCCGAGGAGGTGGGGCTGCCCGCCCAGGGCAGGTCTGGAGCACAGGTGGTGGCACAGCCCTCGTCTGCGCCCTGGATGGGCTCTCTGACTCTGGTCCCCACACGCACAGTTCCAGTCGGAGTCGTGCCCCGTGGGGGGACTGTCCCGCTCGGGGACCTCCCAGGAAGAGCTGCGCATCGTGGAAGGTCAGGGCCAGGGCGCCGACGCAGGGCCCTCTGCCGACGAGGTCAACAACAACACCTGCTCAGGTGGGCCACGGCACCGCCAGGGCACGGGGCTCTGGGACCCTGCCCCCCCGGGTGCCCAGGGAGGCTGTGTGGGCTCCAGTGCCCTGGGCGGTCCTGCCACGTGGCTGTGCCCTTGGCTCCCAGCAGCAGCACCTCCGGAAGGCCTCCTCCTGGACAGCCCCGAGAAGGCCGCCCTGGACGGGCCCCTGGACAGCGCCCTGACCCACCTGCACCTGGGCAGCGCCTTCACCTTCCGCGTGACCGTCCTGCAGGCATCCAGCATCTCTGCCGAGTACGCCGACATCTTCTGCCAGTTCAAGTGAGTCCGAGCAGCGGGCAGGCGGGTGGGAGGGCCGCGGGCGGCCTCCCCCGGGCAGGGGTGCGGCAGGCTGCCTGGGCCATGCCCCCGCTCAGCGTCTCCTCCTGCTTTGCAGCTTCATCCATCGCCATGACGAGGCCTTCTCCACGGAGCCCCTAAAGAACACAGGGAGGGGCCCCCCACTGGGCTTCTACCACGTCCAGAACGTATGTCCTCAGAGCCTCTCCCCAAAGTGGCTTCATTCCTTCCCCCTATGCTGGGTACTAGCTGTGTGTGGGGCGCTGCCCAGGCCTGAGGACACAGGGTTTCTGGCACCAGGCGGGTGGGCTCCTGCAGGGCCCTGAGTGCTCCCCGCAGGGAGCCTTGAGCAGGTGTGGACAAAATGTGTCTGGGGCAGCCGGGTCTGTGCTGAGACGGGGGCAGCCTGGGCTGTGTGGGGCCAAGGCAGAGGCAGGGCCGCAAGATGCAACCATGATCTGGAGAGTTCAAGACAGCTCCAGGCAGGGGACTGTCCATGCCAGGCTGTCAGGAGCAGGGGGCTTTCAGGGTGCAATGGCTGTGTGGGACTGGGGAGCGGGACTAACCAGGCAGTGGGGTTGGGGACCAAGCACCACGTGGTCACAGTGAAAGCCGCCAGCTGACGAGGATGCAAGGGCCAGGCAGGGAATTTGACCCTGAGCAGCCCGGCTGTGGCTCTGCGGCCTGGGCAGTCTGAGGCCCTGCAGACTGGCGCATCCTGGCCCTCGGGTGACACGGAGCGAGCAGCGGCTTCTAAGACAGACAACAAGGCAGGTCTGAAGTATGTGCACTGGGTGGCTTTGTTTCCTGGGCTGCCCGAACAAAGCCCCACATGGGGCAGCTCAAATAGCAGGAAGTTTTGGCCCCTCAGGTCCGGCTGGAGGCTGGAAGCCCGAGATCAAGGTGTGGGCAGGGTCCTTCTGAGGCCGTGGGGAGATTGGTCCCAGGCCCCTCCCCTAGGCGTGTGGACGGCCGTCTTCTCCCTGTGTCCTCACAGGGTCCACCCTCTGTCCATGTCTGTGTCCCGATTTCTCCTTTTCATAAGGACACGCGCCGTGCTAGATTAGGGCCACCCAATGCCCTCATTCTAACTTGCTCGCCTCTGTAAAGACCGTGTCTCTAAGTACAGCTACTGGGGTTAGGACTCCCACTTATGAACTGGGGCCGGGAGGCCGGGGGGCACACAGTCAACCCATCATCACTCCTGCCGAGTGGGCGCGGGCCCTAGGTCAGACCAGTCTGCAGACGCACCCTGGCCTGTTACCTTCTTGAGCTCTGGGTTCTGAAAGGGCAGCTGAGCCCTGGGTCCCCAACCCCGTCTGTCCTGGGGAGAGAGGCCAAAGGCCACCCACCCCATGGTCTGTTCATTGCCTGTGTGACGGGTGAGAGGCAGGGCCGGAAGGATCTCGGCAAGGAGCGTGCCCGTCGTGGGCAGAGGTCGGCCCATGGGCCTGGAGTGCTCGGCCCTCCATGGAGGCCTGGCACCCACTGGAGTCTCCCCCGCTCTTGACCACCTGCCCGCTCGCCTGCCAGATCGCTGTGGAGGTGACCAGGTCCTTCATTGAGTACATCAAGAGCCAGCCCATCGTGTTCGAGGTTTTCGGCCATTACCAGCAGCACCCGTTCCCACCTCTCTGCAAGGACGTGCTCAGGTCAGCGGCCCCTCCCGGACCTGGTCCTCCAGCCGACTGCTGCCCTCTGGGCCGTGGCCCTCCTAGCCTGCGAAGCCGACCCTCGGCCTAGAAGGCCTGGTCTGGGGCTGCAGAGCTGTGCCCACCATCCCGCAGCTATGGGAGGCCGGCTACTGAGGTCCACAGGGCCCAGAGCGAGGCAGACCACCCTTCAGGATGGAGGAGGGGGTTCAGAACCAGAGCCATCGCTGCCAGAACCTAAACCTAAGCTGGGCGTGGGCAGTCCTAGGGCTGAAGGAAGCTGGGCTGGGGATGGCCAGGGCTGGCCTGTGGGGAGGATGGCCTCTGCTACCACTGAGAGCTCCAGCAAAGGGGGCCCTGCTGTTTCATATCCTGCAGTAATAAGCACCTAACCCGAATGAGGGGACATTCGTCCTGCTCTTTCATTCCATGCGACCTCCTGGGGGGTTCTGAGGGTGGGTTGGGGTGTCCCCTCTGTGGCCAGGCTGACCCCTCCCGGCCCCCCGCACCCTCGGTGCAGGGAGAACAGCACAGGGCCATAGGACCTTCTGTTGCCATGTCCATCTCCCTGTCGGCTGCCATGTGGGGCCCGAGCTAAGCGGGCGTCAGGGTAACGGGGGTAAAGAGGGGCCATCAGGCACTGGTCCGGGGTGTTGGGCTGCAGGAGCCTCATTTGTCCTCAGAGGAGCTAAGGGAGGCTCTGTCCCGGAAACCCCCGGACGGAGAGCCACAGCCTGATCTCGCCCTGTTCTCATGGCCTCTGGGCCTCCCTCCCGGGTGGGGCCTGCGGGCCCTGAAGAGCCGTCCTCACCCTGAGCTGGTGGAGGGCCTGAGACCAGGGCCTTCCGCAGGCCCTGCAGGGGGCGGATGGAGGGAGGCACAGGCCAGCCCCTGCCCGCGGCCCCGCGGCCCCCAGCCTGCGGCTCACATTGCACTGACGCTTCTTCCACAGCCCCCTGAGACCTTCACGCCGCCATTTCCCCCGGGTCATGCCGCTGTCCAAGCCAGGTAGGCGGGGTGCTCCAGAGTCCCCCCCAGCCATGGTAGTGAAGCAGGTGCCCACACTGTGGGTGGGCCGTCCACCGCTCAGCACGGGCCTCATCATGGGTCATTGCTCCCTAGGCTCTGGGGGCCACCCTGCACGCACCGGTCCTCGCGGGTACCCACAGAGTGAGGGGCTCCTCTTGGAGCAGGGTACGGGGCGAAGGCACGCAGACAACTGGGTGTCCTTTACCGCTCCGCACACCAGAGCAGCTGGGTGATGGTCAGGCAGTGCCTGCCCCATGTCCCCGGGGGGTTTCTGGGCAGATGACAGAGGCGTGGGAGCCCAGAGAGGAAGGGAGTGAGGGGGCCGGGGCTCGGTGAGGCCAGGGCCGTCCGTGTGAGCCTGTTGGTCAACATCTGGACACCCGTGGAGGGCCAGTGGGACCTGAGGGGCGGGGCTTGTTGGCCCTGGGCGAGGTGCTCGGACTGGTGCCATAGGCTGTGGCCTCAGTGTGGTGTAGCAGAGGGCCCTGGGCAGGTTGGGGACCTGACCGAGCGTGGCTCCTGCCCCTGCTGGTTCTGTGGGGTCTCAAGGCACCTCCCTGTCTCTAAGGGCCTGGCGTGTACAGAGATGTGAGTTGTCACGTCTGTTCCTGAGCCAGTACATGGCTGCTGAGACCTGACTGTGGCCAGAACCAGGCCTATCCTGGGGCAGGGGCAGGGGGTCCGCTGGTGGTTTCTCCTGGAGTGTGGTGCCCGTGCTGCTTTCGAGGCGTCCCCAACCCCACATCCTCCTTGAGCGAGCCCTCAGTGTGTGGAGAGTCAGTTTCCCATCAGTGTCTGCTTCTCTCCTGTCACCCCCAGTACCCGCCACCAAGCTCAGCACACTGACTCGTCCCTCTCCTGGCCCCTGCCACTGCAAGTATGACCTGCTGGTCTACTTCGAGATCTGTGAGCTGGAGGCCAATGGCGAGTGAGTCTCGGTGCCAGTGGTGCCCGTGCTGGGGCTGCTGGGGCCGGCAGGGTCTGTGGTGTGGGGAGGAGAGGGCCCTGGGGGTGGCTGGGGCCCCCAGGGTCTGTGGTGTGGGGAGGAGAGGGCCCTGGGGGCTGGTGGAGGTGGCACACGGTGGGTTCCTTGCCCAGCTGACTTTAGTGTCCATGCATTGGGCCACTCTACATTTGCCAGAGGGAGTGGCTGACTTTCCTGTTCTCAGCCCTTCCACTCTCCCGGCCACATGTCTGTGCCGTGGGTGGGTGGGGACGAGGGCAGGCGTGGCCTCACATCCGTCCCCGTCTCTCCCAGCTACATCCCTGCAGTGGTGGACCACCGTGGCGGGATGCCATGCATGGGGACCTTCCTGCTGCACCAGGTACGAGGCCCTCCCCACCGCTGCCCGCCCCATGCCCCTGCCCTGCCCCTGCCCTGCCCCGCAAGGCCCCCAGGCTATCTGACCGTGTCCTCCCTCCTGGCTCCTGGCAGGGCATCCAGAGACGGATAACTGTGACGCTGCTGCATGAGACCGGCAGCCACATCCGCTGGAAGGAAGTTCGAGAGCTGGTTGTGGGTGAGTGAGGCAGGAGGGGTCTGCCTGGGGGGCTGGGCTGCGCTTGTGGGAAGGACGAGGACCCCTGTCCCCACCCCCAGGCCAGATGCCTGAGTTCTAAGCACAGCTCTGCCCTGTTGCTGTGTGACTGGCTGGGTCACTTCACCTCTCTGTGCCTCAGAGGTTGGCCCCCAGTGGTGACCCCAAATAACTGCTCGGTCACTGTGCTAAGACTGCTTAGCAAAGTGCCACAACCAGGGGGCTTCAGCTAGAAGTTTCCCCTCACAGCCCCAGGGGCCTGAGTCTGAGGTAAAGGTGTCGGCAGGTGGCCAGGCTCCCTCTGAAACCTATGGGGAGGACCCCTCCTTGCCTCTCCTAGGTTCTGGCGGTTTGTGGGGACTCCTTGGCACTCTGGCTTGTGCACGCATCCCTCCAGCCCCCACCTTCACGTGGGCGCCAGTCACATTAGGTTAGGGACTCGCTTCCAGTGTCACCTCATCTCAACTAATTGCATCCGTCAGGTCCTACTCTGAGGTGCTGGGGGTTAGGACTACAACATGTCTTTTTGGGGGGGACACAGTTCAACTCACAGTGACCATCCAGGTCCCAGACTGTTTTCTTCTGTGACATCATGCTGTGAAGTCTTGTCTACCCAGAGAGCTTTGCTTTGCCAAGCCGTAAAGAATTTGTCTTCCTGGTGTTCACTCAGGGACACAGGCAGCTGTCCATTCCAGTGTGTCACCCGTGTGAGGCCAGCATGCCCCACCCCTGCTCTGGAGCTGATGGCCGGTGCCTCTGGGAGCCCCACTCTGGGCATTTCTGTGGCGGGTCCCTGGGGCTCGTAGAGGGGTCTGAGGCTGCAGCAGCAGGGCTGGGACCATTCCTCGGAGAAGCAGAGGGTCCATTGAACTCTCAGTGCCAGACACGAAATGATGAGTGAGGCCACCAGGCAGGGTTCCTGGCTCACAGCAGCCCCGGCGCCTTCCCCAGGTAGCGGCGCCCCAGTGCAGGCGGGTGCCTGAGCACTCTGTCGGAAATGCCCTGCAGGCGACGTTTATGGCACGGATAGTCTTTCTCTTTCTTCCTTCCTTTCTTCCTTCCTTTCTTCCTTCCTACCTTCCTTCCTTCTTTTCTTTCTCCCTCTCCCTCTCCATCTTCCTCTCTCTCCCTCCCCTTTTCCCTTCCTTCTTCTCTTCCTTCCTCCCTTCCTTCCTCCTTTCCTTCCTTCCTTCTTTCGTGTAAGTAGAAGAAGGAATATTTTCTCCTTCTCATCTTGCTAAGATTTCCTTTGCCAACAGGTAGGAGGGCCTGTGCACTCTGGGCCAAGTGACTGGAATCTGTTAGTTGAGAGAGAGATAGGGTGGAGGTGGTGTGGGGAGACAGAGAGAGACAGGGAGAGAGTGAGATACTTACGGCTGAGAAACGAAGACACTCAGAACTTAGGCTGCGGGAAGAGAGATGGGACGGGCAGGGTGTACTGACCCATGGCACCAGGCCTGCCGCAGACCCTGCACAGGTCTCGCTGTCCACCTGTAGTGTGACCTTTTGCCAGGTGCTCTGGTGGCCGCGTGGGGAGCTGGTCCCCCAACAGGCCTCCTAGGTCAGCAGGCCCCGCTCGGGCAGAGGTGCCGAGCAGGGCGGGCGACCCTCCGGGAAGTGACGGGCCATCACCTCTCCTGTAGGTCGCATCCGCAACACCCCGGAAACCGACGAGTCCCTGATTGACCCCAACATCTTGTCTCTCAACATCCTCTCATCGGGGTACGTCCACCCGGCCCAGGACGACCGGTGAGTCCCCCTCGGGCGGCAGCAGGGGCTGTTTCTGCCTCGCTAGAGACGGGGTCCTGGTCAGGACCCGGGCGTGTCGTCAGCCAGCCACACGCTTAGCCAGTCTGGCCGTGTGGGGCGCAGCCACGCAGCACATGGCCAGCCGCAAAGCTTCTAGGCCTCCGATGGGCGTCTGATGGAACAGGAAGGGGAGGGAGGCTTATGGCCTCAGAGTCCCTGGTGCGCGTCTGGGCATCGTCCCTGTCCCTGCACGGCCTCACACTTTCATCCGTTCATTCAGTTACCTGGCAGAGGACGGGGCTGAGGGGGGTTTCGGGCCGATGAGCTGGGTCTTGTCCCCTGGGCACTTTCAGGGGTGGGTGGTCGGCACGGCGGAGCGCAGACAAGCGAGTCACCTTTCCCAAACACGCTGCTGCGGGCGGCTCTGTGGCCTCTGGCAGGGTTCCTTGGACCGGGGGTCCTTGAGGCGGCTGAGGGGTGCACTGGCTTGTCGGCCCAGCACCGCAGGTGGACACCTTGTCACTGGTTGACCTTTCCAAGCTCCCGGGTGATAGCCGAGGTCCCACAGCCTGGGAAGTCCACGCACACGCAAATCCCCAGCAACAACCAGCCATGTGGGCAGGGTGTGAGGGGAAGCCGGGGCCAACCTTGACATCGGTGGGCTTCGCCGTGTCTCATGTGCTGCTCTAGGGGAGGGGTGCAGGGAAATCATCGGGTGCTCCAGTCCTGGCCCCCTGCACCTGAGGGCTCTGCCTGCCTGACCCTCGGAGCTCGAATTGTGGGTATCTCGGGTTCCTGTGGCTGTGACTGCAGGAGAAAGTCTGTGAGGGCTGGGGTAGAGACCCCACTTTTGAGGGTCCTGGGGGAGTTGCTCCCATCCTTCTGACTCCTGGGTTGGGACAGAGCACAGGTCTTTCAGACACCCCACGAGGGGGTTGTAAGGACCACCACTCCGACTGGCAGCTTAGGGACAGCACACAAAGATCCCAACAGAGGCAGACGTAGCTGTTTCCAGCCCTGCCCTGGAACCTTCCGGAAGGAACTCACCCTGCACTCATCCAGAGGAGTGTGGAGGTGGAGAATATTGGGGGGTGTTCTCAGGTGGAGGCAGCACCATGACAGGCGGGCTGGGGGCTACACCTGGGAGAGCGGGAAGTTGAGGCCACCAGTGGGGCTGGGCCGGCTCCTGGGCTTCTCCTGTTGCCATGAGAACACACCCTGGGGACGTTGCCTGCAGAGATATGGGCCGCTGTGCCTGGGCCGAGGGGAAAGGGACCCCTGTGGAGGGCTTGTGCCACTAGGGAGGGGTCTGTGTGCCATGCTCGGTGACGCTTTGGACCTGAGGGACAGCCTCAGCATTCCCTGACCTCTGACCCTTCCTTTTCCCTGCAACTCCTAGATTCTTGGGACAGAAAGGGAGTGGGGGGCAAAGGGAAGGGGTGAAGGGGGTGCCTTCTGGGCCTCCCGCCCTGCACTGAGGACTGTGTTTGTGGGCCTGCCAGTGGCTGGAAGCAACCTGGGGGCCTCAGCCTGGGCTAAACCCCGGGGTAGCTTAGGGGGCCTGGCTCCTGACTGGACCTGGGGTCTGCGGGGCTCTGGCAAACAGTTCAGCCTATCCCAGGAGGCCCGAGGACCCATTGCTACCAGGCTTCAGCCCTGCTCCCTGGGCACCCTGGGAAGTGAGGCAGCCCCAGGACAGCTCTGGGGCCATCAGCCTGGTGCCTGAGGGTGGACGAGGCCCGTCCACAGGGCTGAGGTGGACCTTCGCTGCTTTGGCCCCTGCTTGGCCCCAGCCATGCTGGCGCTGCCCCAGGACGGCCCCGACTCCCGCCCGGCCCTAGAGAAGCCTCGGGGACCCTCCTCAGCCGGTAGCCCCAGGCAAACTTCATTCTGAGGCGTGACTCCCGAGGGCCTCCCTCCTCCTGGACTGGGGCGGACGTCCTCGAGTCCAGTGATGGACCCAGCAGCTCTGAGGACGAACAGGGGGCCTTCTCCCCGCCTCAGATGCTGAAGCTCAGGGACTCCAGGCGGAGCTCGGGCCGCGGGCCTTGGGCTACCCACGCGCTTTGCCACAGCCTGGGCCTCCCTGCTCAAAGGCCCCACGCTTTGCAGCCTCCCCGCTCAGAGTAGGCCTGCCGGCCTGGGCGGCTTCTCTCCACGCAACCCCAGCCCTCGCTGCCGCTGCCCCACCCACCGCCCTGCTGCCCTGCCGCCTCACTAACCTGTGACTGTTTGTGTTTTGCAGGCAGTTTCTTGATTCGGACATACCTAGGTATCATTTGTGCCCTTGGTTTTCTTTCAGCCTCCCCTGCCCTTCTTCCCACCCTGCAGCCCTCGGATTTAATTTTGGCTTTCCGGATTCCTTCTATACTCGCTCACTTCTCTCTCCTGTTTCTCCATCTTCTTTAGTTTTATTTCCTTGGGATACTTTTTTGATTTTGTTTTTATTGCTTCTCCACCCCCCGCCCCCCGCCCTTTTTGGCTGAGTCCCTTCTGTCCCCACTCTTCATTTGGCTGCTTTGGTAGTTTCCTGCCCCCCCATAGACACTGGCTGGCCTCCCGCTCTTCCCACCCCGAGCCTTGCTCATCCCACGCTGACCCTGACCCCGCCCTGCAAGGGGAAGCAGGTGTCCTGCATGCAGGCTGGCTGGCCTGGCTCCCTGCAAGGTGAAAGAGGAAAGGGGGGAGGGAGGGGCAGATGGGAGCCGCCCCGCCAGGAGACCTCCACATCTGCCCCTCTGCCCCCAGGGAGAGCCCCTCGCCTGGCCATGGCACCACACACCCCTTTGAAAGTAGGTGGGTGGCGAAGTGTGAAGGGCCCAGTAAGACTCTGTACTCATGTGGTGGCCCCAAGTCCAAACCCTCCAGAGGCACGGGTTCCTGGGCCGGGGACCTCGCTCCCTCCTAGACTCCCTCGAGGCCCTTGCCCACAGCAGCTGGGTGTGTGGTCAGCGAGGCCCTGGGGGGGTCAGCCTTAGTCCCTAATCCAGACTTTGTCCGTGAGACTCGAGTCTGTTCTGAACAGTGGTCTAGGCCGTCCCCTCCTGGGTCCCTGTGGGTGTGACCAGAGCGCTGTGTGGTGATCTCGTGGGTCCCCTGTGGGTTAGCAGTGTTGAAAGATGAAGTGAACCATGGAAAGGCTTCCGCACGAATGTGTGAGGTGGGGCAGGGGTGGGTGGCCTGTCTGAGGCTGTGTCCTCATCAGGTCGTGGCTGTGCTTGGTCAGGACAGATGGTCACAGAATGGGGCAGTGAGCCACGTTGTGGCTCCTGTTGGTGAGCCCCTGAGGACAGGTCCGCATATGACCTATTCAGTGACAGAGGCTGCTGCAGGCCCTTCCTGGGGACACCAGCTGGGGGAGCCAGAGACCCCATGGAGGGGAAACTGCACCCAGGAGGGGCCAGAGCACTGCGGGGCTTGGAGCAGGACCCTGCCTCACCTGGGCAGTCGGGAGGGCTTGCTGGAGGAGGCAGTCCACTGGCTGGTCCTGGAGGTGAGCCAGGCTGGCCGAGGCGGCTGCAGCCTGCTGGGCTCTCTCCGTCCTCAGAAGACCCTCCCTGGGTGGGAGCCCATCTGCTCCGGTTCACCCCTGGAGAGGACCCAAGTTAGGGGCTGTTTCCTTGACGAGTGGAAACTTCCAGGCCCATCAGTGTGAACACATGAGGGGAGTGGACGTTTTGTTCAAGTTTGCATGTCTACAATTAGCTCAGTATGATAGAGGGGTGCTCGGGCCAGTCCCAGACACCCCCACTCAAACACATCAGCCTCCAGGAAGGTTCTGGTAAAATGGAAACAGTGCCTCGTGGCCAGGAGCAGACCAGGCACCTGGGAAGGAGGGGGATGGCTCTCCTTGTCAGTAGGGCGTCCAGAAGGCTCGTCCTTCTCCAGGCCCCCAACATCCTGAGAGCCTCGCCCTGCACCTGGGCAGGGTGCACGCCCCTGACTGTGGAGACAGGCACGTCAGCCCTGGGGGCTTGGCCTGCAAGAAGCGGCTCAGAGCAGAGAGGAAAGGGGGACCAGAGTCCCAAGATCTGGCTGGCGCCTCCTTCTCAGTCCAGGAGCCACTTTGGTGGGTGGCACCGGGGGCAGCGGAAGTGGCAGTGTGAAGGGAGGGTCTCATCCCAGTCATCTGGAGTGAGGCGGGAGCCTGAGGCCACACTGACTGGACTGAGGCAGCCTGGCTGTGCCCTTGTGGACAAGTGGCAGAACCTTCTGGAACCTTGTTTACCTCCCCCCCGGAGCATATCGTGAGATTAAATGAGATGGTACGCGAAAAACTCAGCACGGGGACTTGTGCACGTAACTGTAGGTGTAGGTCATGTGGTCATCACTAGTATTTAGTATTTAATTAAAAATATTCCTAGTTAATGTAAAATGCATTCATAGCTCCTAAGCAAAAACACGTTTCTTACACTAACTGCTCCCGTTTTTCCCAAGGGGCTGCACCTCCTCCCATGTGTGTGTCCCACACTGCGCAGGGCCACCGCACATGGGAGCGGGAGGAGCGCTTCATGACAAGCCATAATTTGAAAGACACTTGGCTCCAGGCTCCCCTGCGTTTCGTCTTACCCAGGGCCCACGCTCCTGCCCGGAGCATAAGGATCCACGAGACCCTTTGAGGCACTGCAGTGTTGAGAGATAGACGGGTGGCCCATGGTGATGCCCGCCCCTGCCACCAAGTGAGGGATCTGATATCCCCAAACAGGTGGCCCAATCTGGTGCCCCAGAAGCTGCCCCAACCTCCCGGGAAGGGATGTGGGGTCTTGTTGAGACCCTGTACCTCAGATCCTGCACCTGGTGGGTGCAGGGAAGGTCAGTGTGGGGCTGGACGGGACCCAGGAGTCTGCATTTCTGACCAGTTCCCCTGTGGTGCTGACACAGCAGGCCCAGGGACCCCACATCTGGGTGGCACATTCTCCTGTAATTGTATCTGAGGGGTTGGCTGAATGTCACATCGGACAGACTGAGGGCCACTGCGGGGAATGGGAGCTCCCTTCCTGGGGTGACCTGATGCCCAGAGCGGTCCTCAGAGGGAGCTGCTCATGAGTTGGGGTCTTGGTGTGGTCTCCTTGGTCGGCCTCCATGGTCTGGGTTTCCTGCCGTGTGGTCGAGGGGTCACCCATCCATGCCCTGCAAGTCTGGGCCATTCTGCGTGGCTGCCATTCTGCTACCCACTCCCCCCGGAGCACACCCACCACCATCCACTTGGACTCCCTCGGGGTCTGGGTGAGAACCCGGCCTGCAGAGGCCTCGGGCATGGGGCTCGGGTCTGTTGTCTAGGACCCTCCGTGCCGGGGCTCCAGGGTTTGGTGCCTGGGGCTGCATGAAGCCACCGCCAGCTGCAGGTCAGACCCTGCTTGGGCTGGCCATCTTGGCACCTGGGGGATGAGGCAGTAAAAGGCCCAGGAGGGCCCCTCCCACTGCCCTACCCCACATGTGATACCCACCGGACTCAAGTTTGGGGAGAGATTCTAGGTCACCGGAGTCCAATCGGGGAGCCACGTCCTAATGTGACGGCCTCTCCGAGGGCTGGCCTCTCCTCACAGCCCAGGCCCGGGTTGCGCAGGCCACCGTGCTGGCCTCTGGGGAGGGGCCTGCGGCCATGCCTTACCCAGAGCATCGTAGGACCTCCTGGCAGGAGGACTAGTAACAAGAGTTGTGATGCCAACATGTGCCACCCAGGCCGCAGTCCAGTGCACTCGAGACTTCGCTCATTAACTCGATGAGGCAGGGACAGTCTGTCCAGGAAGCAGGGCACACAGCTAGGACGTGGCATTTGGAGCTGGCAGGTCGGGGCGTTTGTGCTGGGCCGAGCCGAGCTGCAGTGGACGTCTAGCTCTGCCCACAGGCCTGGCCCCACACAGCCCAGCCATCTGGGGGCCCTAGGGTGGGCGGCGTCCCTCTAGGTCTTGGTCACAGCTCCAGGGGTAGCTGCCTGGTCCTGCCGGGGACAGACCCAAGGCCCTCACTGCAGACACAGTGGGGAGGGGGGTCTGCAGGGGCATCTGGGCCCGTGTCAGGTAGCTTGTTGGGTGACGGTGCGTGTTCTGACATGTGCATCTCTTCTGTGTGTGTACGTGTGTGTCCCCGCTGCCTCGCCTTAGCGTTTCACTCGGAAATGACACTAGGTACACTCACTTCTCTTCCGCACTCGCTTGGTCCACTCTCTTCTGCTTTTTGATTTCCTTTCTCCCCCGACGTCTCCCTGCGCGCTCTGCCTGTTCTCTGGTGACCCCGCTGTCCCCACGTCCCTTCCTCTGGATCTCTGTCCTCAGTGATGTGTGTTTGACTGCGGCCCTGCCCCATCCCACTGCTTTGCCCCGCACCCCTGGAGCGTGCCGTGGAGACACGGGCAGCCTCCACACTCCTGGGCCTGGCAGGTGGGCGGGCGTGTGCCGCTGCCAGCTATTTGTGTTGGCGGGTTCTCAGCTGTGTCTTTGTGAGGATGCTCGGATGGAAACCGGGCGAGGTGGTCCCACTGGGCGGCTGCAGCGTGGACTGAGGCCAAGTCCCACCTCCAATGTGAAGGTCCTCAGAACGTGTGCCTGGCCCAAGGCAGGAGTTTCTGTGCTGTCAGATGGCCTGAGCTCCCTGGGGGGGGGGGGGGCTTTGCCTGTCCCAGACTCATGCTCTCCTTGCTGTCTTTCCGGGTTAGAGATGGAGGCAGACAGAACACTCCTGCCTTGTGCTCAGTGGGGAGCCTGGACTGTCCAACATGGGCCACCGGTTTCCACGCCCAGCATCCTCCCTGACGGGCCCTTCCTCTCCCAAGGGCATCGGCTGATGGAGGGAGGGGATGGGCCCTGGAGGGTTTGGGCAAACGTGGGCGGGTTCCTTCATGTCCAGGGAGAGACCATGGTGCCTCCTTACTCAGACCGAGTCCCCACCCTCTGCCATCCCTTGTGCCTCTGTCCTCCCTGCCTCAGTCCCCGTCCCGTTCTCTCCCTCCCCTTTCCTCTGCCGCTCCTTCCCTCTCAGCCCTGGCTGTCTCTCCTCCCTGAAGCCTGAGTGCTGTGGGCTAATGCATCCCACCCATCCGTCCACGGGGAGCTGACACCTGGGCTCACCCTGCTGGTGGCATCCAGAGCCCCTGCCCCTCCCTGGTCCTGAGTAAGGAGGCTCTGTCCTTCCTGCGGGTCACCCACATGTCTCTGTCTGTGTGTCCATCTGCATGTCCCCATCCCAGCTGAGAGTGGCCTGCACCTCATTATCTAAGCTCATGTCTGCTCCCTTCTAGGACCTTTTACCAGTTTGAGGCTGCGTGGGACAGCTCCATGCATAACTCTCTCCTGCTGAACCGGGTCACCCCGTATCGAGAGAAAATCTACATGACCCTTTCTGTTTACATTGAGGCAAGAAACCTATGTTCAGGGTGTGCTGCCAAAGTCCCCCAAGCCTGAGGGGCTTGCCAAGAGGCAGGGGGGGCGCTCGTTAGCCCTGGACACGTCCAGATGACCCCGCTGTCTTCTCGTTAAGTCCTCGCACCTTTAGCAGCAGCCTTTACAATTAATCCACTGCACCATCTTCAGTGCGGGCTTGTCCTTGGTTTGCAAGGTGGCTGTGGCCCACCAGACATTGCATCTGTGTTCTAGGCAGTGCGAAAACAGAAACCTGCCCCCATGTCCAAGGTCTTGAGCTGTGGCCTCCCTTTGAGGCACAGGAAGAGGCTGGGGACATGGGCGTGTCTAGCTGGGCAGAGGCGTGAGGAGGCGGGAGGTTTGGGGTCAGTGAAGGCGTCCACTTCTGCCCGAGCCGAGTTACTCCGGCTGTACCTGTGTGACCGCCACATGGATGGTGGCTTGCTGGGCTGAGAAACACCGGCCGCGCTCTGTCCACACGAGTCCCCAGGAGCCATCAGCTTTGTCAGCTACCACTGAACTTCAGAAGAACAACGAGCCCTCTGTTTAAGACAGCGCTTCCATCGCCAGGACCTAATATTCACTGGCGTGTTAGACTTACCACGGCGGTGCAGTCTCACAAACATTTCGTGCAGTGTCACCGATTTGATGGTGAGGCAGCTGAGGCCCAACAGGGTGAGGCCTGTGTCTGGGACCCTCAGGGTGCCCTACACAGACACCGGGCCACCTGCAGCCCCAGGAGTCAGCTCTGGGGGAGCAGAGACTTCTCCCACCTGAGTGTGGGGCCATGTCAGGGCCCAGAAGGTCTGGGCTGTGGTCAGTGCGGTGGTTAGAAGGGGGGCCTGGGGCCAGGGCACTGGGGGAGTGTCCTTGTGCCTGAGTCCCTGCACCCCTCACCCTGCAGATGGAGAACTGCACCCAGCCGGCCATCATCACCAAGGACTTCTGCATGGTCTTCTACTCCCGCGACGCCAAGCTGCCCGCCTCACGCTCCATCCGTAACCTGTTCGGCAGTGGGAGCCTGCGGGCCTCGGAGAGGTGAGCCTGTGGGCTGGGCAGAGGGGCACCCTGGGCATATGAGGACCAGACCAGGCTCTGCTCTGGGAGTGGCCCCCCAGCGGTCTGGTGCTCGCGTGATGTGGGTGGGCACAGAGATGACAGCCGGGCTTGGCCCAATCCTGGCTGGCACCCTGCTTTTGGTCCTTCTCACTCACCCTGATTTTGGGGTCACTGCATGTCGTAGGACACATGTGGGGACACTGATGGCATATTGAGGGGCCATGCGAGGGCCGGGGCTTGCCTGCAGGATACAGTGGGGAAGGCCTGGGGCGACCGCTCTGGTGCCTCCCGGGCGGTCCGGGGGCCACACTGCACTCCCACTTCCAGGTGACCTTTTTCCTGGCGGCCACAGGGATCTATGCCATCAGGACTGCTTCCTGCACACATCGGGACACATGGGATAGATATGGGGGGCGAGGCTGGGAAGGGGGGCTGTGGATGGAGGCTGGCAGCACCTGAGGGAGTCGATGTCAGACAGCAGGACCAGCGGTCCCTTGTCTCCCAGCCCTCCTCCATTCTCGTGGGGAGAATGTCAAGGACGTGAGGAGAGGCCCTGCCCCAGGAGCAGAGACCACCGAGGGTGCCGAGCCACCTGTGGTCACCTGTGGTCACCTTCAGTGAGGCCCCCCACACTGTCTTTCAGACGCCTGTGTCCCGGCCACTCTGGGCACAGCTGGGAGGAAGGACTGTGTGGTCAGGACTCAGTGGCCCTGGGCGGGGCATACCCGTCATGTAGGCGTTCACGTCGGCCGCAGGCTTCACCTCCACGAGAGGGCTGGGGGGTGCCCTCAGCGGAATCAGTGCTCCTGGGCAAAAGGAGTCCAGGCTGCACAGGGCTGCAGCAGGGGGACCTGACACCCCGGCTGCTCCCTGCAAGGCCGCCAGCCTGGGTGTGAGGCAGGACTGGTGCCCAGTGTGCATTTGGTGGCAGTGAGAGTTGGTTCTGGGCATTGCTGGTGCCCCCTAGTGACAATGTGCCCCCCTGTTCCCCACAGCAACCGTGTCACAGGCGTGTATGAGCTCAGCCTGTGCCATGTGGCCGATGTGGGCAGCCCCGGTAGGTATCTGCCCTGCGCTCTCTGGCTGGTGGGGGTGGGAAGGCCTCTGCTGAGAGTCAGCGGGGTTCTCTGGGTCACTGGCCAACCTCAGCTAAGCTGCCACTTGGGGGGTCCCTTCCCTGCAAAATGCACGTGCTAACTTTGTGACCTCCGGAGTTGTTCCTAGGCGCTGGAGGACAGTGTGGGGATGAGCCCAGCAAAGGGAGAGGCAGCTAGCAGGTCGCAGCCGTGACCCCCATGGGGCTCAGTGCTGGATGTCTTCCTGCGGGCCAGGCCCAGCATGGCTGCGGCTGGGGGTGGACCAAGGGCGGGAGGTGGGGTCAGGGAAGAAGCGCTTTACCAGGGGGCCGGCCTCTGTGTGGTGGACCCCCGTCCCCTTGCCCACAGGCAGGGGTGTGGTCCCATGGGCAGGGATGGGGTCCCACAGCAAGGGTGGGGTCCCACGGGTAAGGGTGGGGTCCCACGGGTAAGGGTGGGGTCCCATGGGCAGGGTGAGGTCCCACCGGCGTCCCCTTGGCAGGCATGCAGCGGCGGCGCAGGCGGGTGCTGGACACATCGGTGGCCTATGTGCGGGGAGAGGAGAACCTGGCGGGCTGGCGGCCCCGCAGTGACAGCCTCATCCTGGACCACCAGTGGGAGCTGGAGAAGCTCAGCCTCCTTCAGGAGGTGAGCTGGGGCCACGGTCGGGGGATGGGGTGTGTCCCTGGCCACCCCGATGGATCGTGGGACACACACTGCCCAACCGGGGCTTTGTGACACTTAATGAAAACAAGGCCTAGCTTAGAACAGGTGTGCTGTCAGCTTACCCCAGAGGACTGTCAGCATCCAGACAGGGGCTGAATGCTGACAGCCCAGCCGAAGGCCATGTCCACCCTCTGGACCCTGCCCAAGGCGAAAGCTGCAGAGCCCAGGGCTCTCCCCTCAGAAGCTGCTGTCTGCCTGCTCAGGGCCGGTGCGCTTTCTGGGGCACAAGACCAGGACTGCAGTGCCCCAGTGAGCTGGCCGCAGTGAAGGGCGGCTGCAGGACCCAGTGGGCATTGAGTCCTGCCAGCAGCATGGCTCCATTTTGCACGCTGTCGCCCGGGGACAGGTGGGCTCTCCCAGGTGCTCGTGGGGACGCTGAGGGTAAGCGGCAAGGTGGCCCTGTGGCCCTCGTGTGCAGGTGGAGAAGACCAGGCACTACCTGCTGCTGCGGGAGAAGCTGGAGACCACCCAGCGCCCAGGCCCTGAGGCGCCGTCTCCCACCTCCAGTGAAGACGCCGAATCCCACAGCTCGTCCAGCGCCTCCTCCCCTCTCTCTGCCGAGGGCCGGGCATCGCCTCTGGAGGTTCCCAACGAGAGGCAGCGGGAGCTGGCTGTGAAGGTGGGCAGGCGGGCGGCAGAGGCATGACCCGGACCCAGCAGTGCGCCCGTGACTTGGCTCCTGTCAGAGCCAGGAGCTGGGGACATGGGGTCCAGAGTCCCCTGCACACACTGGATTCTGGGGGCCTTTTACAACCTCCTCCCTGAGCCACAGCCTGCCCTCTTGAATACCTGCCTTGATGGGGAGCTCACCACCCCCATGCAGAGATGGCCCTTTCTGCTGCTCGGAGCCCTGGCTGCCCTGGGAGGTCTCCCGGCTGGCCCCACCTACCTGACCTGCTGCGCCTTCCAGGGTGGCCACTGACCAGGCCTTTGCTCCCCCTGCAGTGCTTACGCCTCCTCACGCACACGTTCAACAGAGAGTACACGCACAGCCACGTGTGCGTCAGCGCCAGCGAGAGCAAGGTGGGCACCGGCTCAGGCCCAGAGCCTTCACCCCAGCTCCTGCCGGGCCAGCCTCCGTCCCTTTCCCTCCCAGGAAGGGCCTCTTGCCATGGCCCTTGGGCTGCACATCCTGCAGTCTGGGCTCAGCCCCACCTTCCCCGTCCCCACCCAGTGTGGCCCTCCTTGTCCTTTGAAGCCCTTATGAGGCAGGGAGAGCAGCAGCCCAGGCTGGGAGGGGGTCAGGAGTCTGGGAAGAGGGTGCCTGCAGTTGTTGGGGGTGCCCAAAATGAGAGTTAAAATGTGAACAAAGAAATCAGCCACTGCAGGGGTGTCCCCACTCATGAGGGCACAGACTGTCCCCTCCCTGTGTCCCCTGCAAAAGGCTCTCTGTCCTCCGCAGCTCTCCGAGATGTCTGTCACTCTGCTCCAGGACTCATCCATGTCCCCTTTGGGGGCAGCCACGCTCACCCCCTCCTCTACCTGCCCCTCTCTGGTCGAAGGGCGGTACGGTGCAGCTGACCTCAGGTGAGTGAGCTCCAGGCTCTGGAAGATGCTTCCAGAACCACAAGCTGACTGATGACAGTGGCCCTGACTTGGGCACAAAGTGTGGGGGTGGGGAGGGACACAAGTGGCTGAGTGACTTTGGACAGCCACAAACACCTAGGGTGGGGTCTGCAGGCCCCGCCCCCAGAGCCTGCCCTGGCCCACCCTGCAGACCCCGTCCCAGCATGCAGACCCCAGTCTTACCTTTCGGCCCGTTTTCTGCTGAAGCCTACATTTAAAATGCAGCCGTGAATAAAACCAGGAATGGGTTAAAACAACACAAAACAAGACACCCTTTTCCTAGGGCAGTACGCATAAATCCTCAGTGGGAAAAAAGGTGACTAAACAGAGCTTAGAGAACCACTAAGCTCCCTATTATAAACAGAACCCTGTGACGCCTGCTGGGCGCTGTCTAGAAGGGACTGCCCCACACGCTGCCAACACTGCTTCTCTGCTCCATCTGATTTTAAAATCCCTCAGCGTGTTCAGATTTCCTTCTTAAAACAAAAGAAATAAGATGACATCGAGCCCTGGGGCCCTCATCCTGAGACAGGCCTCCTTGCCACCAGGCTGTCACACGAGCTTGGTGGGTGCCATTTGCCAGTGGCTCCCTCTACATAGACGGTCCCTGAGAACATGTCACCTTCAGCTCGATTTTGGAGATGAACAGTTGCTGGACCCACTTCTATGGGGGTGGCGGGGGAGGGACATAAAGTGCCACAGGAGAAGGGCGTTGATTCCCACATAGCTGGGACCCTCTCTGCTGTATGCAGCATAGTCCTGGACTCAGGTGGCGGGCCCCAGAGCTCCACTGTGGGCACGGTGGGCAGACCCCTGAAGGTGCCCGCAGTGGCTGAGGGCAGGACTAGCCGCCGGGGAACTCTGGTGGAGATAGTTCTGGGCCCAGCGAGGGGCCTCCTGGCAGGAGTGCAACGGCTTCGCTCTGCTTTTCCCAGGACCCCCCAGCCCAGTTCCCGGCCAGCCAGCCCAGAGCCCGAGCCCGTGTTAGAGGCAGATTCCAAGAAGACAGCGTCCCCTGCTCCGGTGACAGAGGCAGACAAGGAGCCCCAACGCCTGCTGGTTCCCGACATCCAGGAGATCCGGGTCAGGTGCGTGGGGACGCTGCCCCAAATGGGCTCTTCTAAAGCACCAGCCAGCCAGCTTTGTCCCCACAAGGACAGGCGGGCCGCCCCTGGCCCAGGGCCAGGAGGTAGTGGGCAGCTCTGCAGAAACATTGCTGTAACACGTCTAAGCTACGAGTTTGGCCACTCTGCAAAATGACTGGTTGGCCCTTCTGGCCCTGGGAATGCCACAGTTGACTGGTTGTAGTGGTGGGATACAGTGTGACAGGTCGGGGCAGCTTCAGCTTTTAAAAAGTTTTTCCATTTTGCAGCTGGGGAAACTGAGGCTGGGCCAGTGGTTCTGGTCTCTGGTCTCCCGGGTTGGGGTTGTGCCGGTTTTTGGCCCTGGTGGGTCCTCTTGGAGGTCCCTTTGTGGCCTGCGCTGTGGTGGCACAGCTGGGGGTCTGGCTCGGTGGTGGACGGTGGGCCCCCGACTTGCCCCCCCACTCCCAGGAGGGCACAAGCGAGCAGGTGCCTGCCCCCCACAGCCCCATCGTCTCCAAGAAGGGGTACCTGCATTTCCTGGAGCCGCACACGGCCGGCTGGGCCAAGCGCTTTGTGGTCGTGCGGCGGCCTTACGCCTACATGTACAACAATGACAAGGACTCTGTGGAGAGGTTTGTGCTCAACCTGTCCACCGCCCAGGTGGAGTACAGCGAGGACCAGCAGGCCATGCTGAAGGTACAGCCACCGCAACGCGGCGGGCGGGGCCCGGCTGGCCGTGAGCCCCCGGCGGGCCGGGAGGGCGGGGCCAGCCTTGTCCCCCTGTGCAGACCCTGTGCCTGCTTACCGCTCGTCTGAGGCCACCCAGTCCTGTCTCTCGTGGGTGGGGACACTGGCGGCAGCCTCCCTATCCCTCTGCCTCTAGTGTCCCAGGGTCTGTGCTCGCCCGTGGGGCTCACAGTCCCGCTGACAACCAGCAGTGATGGCTGGGACGAGCACAAACCCGCTCCCATCCTATGGCCAATGACCCGTCCCCTCCTGGGGATGCCGTGGTGGGTGAGACCAGGTCCCCAAAGGCTAGCAGTGCAGGGGTCCTAGGAGTTCAGCCCCTTGCCCCCTGGCTGTGTCCCTGCTCCTCTGAATGAACAGTGGCCTTGGATGTGTACCAGGAACCCTGAGGTTTTCCTGCTGGTGACCGCGGTGTGCATTAGATGCGTTTTTATTCCCTGGGGTGGGGGGTGGGCTGGGAACCTGTCACCTACAGCTGCCACACGGAGGACATATGTGGACCACAGCTGAGCCAGGCTCCTAGGAGAAGGAACCTTGGCCCGTAAAGGGTGGACACATCCTGTGGGGACACAGAGCAGTAACAGGGTGGCCCCAGGGTGTCCTGACAGCAGAGCCTTCTGGAAGGGAGCACAGCCTGTGTGGGTGAGGACGGGCCATGCACACCGCAGAGCTCACACAGGCGCTTCAGCTGTGCCCTGTCCTGTGGGGCTTCCTTCCTGCTCCCTCATCACTGAGACTTGCCTGGTGCCCCACGGGGCCGGGGCCGCCGAGAGCTGGCCGCCTCCCCGCATGATTTCTTGCAGACACCCAACACGTTTGCCGTGTGCACGGAGCACCGTGGGATCCTGCTGCAGGCCTCCAGTGACAAGGACATGCACGACTGGCTCTACGCGTTCAACCCCCTCCTGGCCGGGACCATACGGTAGGGCCACACTGACCCACACGCGTGTGGCATCTCCGCTGGGGAGAAGGGAGGGCGGGGGTCTGGGCGACATTCTTGAGAACTCCAGTGCTCGTTTTCATGTCCTTGTCTGAAATCCCGACAGTGTTCAAACTTTACTTACTGCCAGGGCGGGCCTTTCCATAGAGAGAGCAGCTTTGTGTAAGGAATGGCCAGGCCCCCGTGGGAGGCAGCCTTGCCCCTCCCGCAGCAACGACTTTCAGGAGGGCCGGCTGCTCCTACCAAGTTCCAGTGACAGAAAGCAGAGGTCAACTCTCTGGGCGGCGATAAGCCACAGGGGCCAGGCTGCCTCCTGCCCGCCCTGATCGCTGCGTCTCTCCTGACCCCCCAGGTCCAAGCTCTCCAGAAGGAGGTCTGCCCAGATGAGGGTCTGAGCCAGACGACACCCCAGCCCTGGACACAACCAGCAGGCCCGGCCCTGCTCCCCAGTCCTCTGCCACCCATTGTGTCATCGCCGCCCAGCCCTCCCCATCAGGCAGCCAAGTCCCCTCCTCCTGGGGACGCCCGAGCTGGGCCCAGCGAGTCCCACCTCTGGCCGGGGGACCTGCACCACATGACGAGTCGTGCTCCCAGCAGAGGCCCGTTTGTTGTCGGTTCTTCTCAGACGTGTCCTAGGGGGAGGAGTCGGGAGGTGCTGGAGAGGCCAGAGGGCACAAGTCACAGGGTGTCGCGCCGTTCTAATATTTTTTTAAGCATAGACAGACTTACAATTAATATACGGTAGTTAGCGACATGAAACAGTCCGCTCAGAAATTAACTATAAGACTGGTTCTATTTATAAGTATTTATTTCTAACGCCCTCACGTAGACCCGTAGGAAGCAGACGGACCCTGCCCCACTTGTCCCCACACACATCTCCAAACCTCTTAGGGACAGTCAGGATGAGGCAGCTGCCTTGGAAAACCACAGTGAGCAGGTATCTGGACAGCAGGCACCTTCTGGTGGGCACCGTGGGGGCCCCTGGCCAGGCCCAAGGTCTCCGCAGCTGCATGTGTGCGTGTGTCGGGGGGTCTGCCCGGAGTCTGAGCAGCACAGAAGGGGCCTGTCTACCTGAGACGCGAGTCTCGGGTAGGGGCAGCTCCCTGGAGCGTGCGAGAGGAGGGAGATGGGCGGGGTGTGGGTGGCTGACCTGGCAGGGACGGGGTAGAAGGCTCAGAACCCCCCGCCCCCAGACTTGTCATGTGTCCAGGCCGGCAGAGCACAGGTCGCTGGGGTTACGGTTGTCCAAAGTGACAGCTTGGGCAGCGAAGGGCTCATGGTACAGCCTCTCCAGCTGCGGTGGGAACTGAGTTGGTTCAAGGTCACTCCTGGAGGAAAGCCTGTGACTCCCCCTCTTTGTCCCAAGAAAAGAGAATCTCTGTGAGTGCCAGTGAGAAGATTCCGTGGGTCAGGTGAGCCCGGTGCTGGGGTCACCTGCCGCCAGGCCTCCCCCTTCAGCACTTCAGGTGCTGCCGTGTCTTCTTCCGGCCTCCGTACAATATCCATTCGGGCCCCTCTCACAGCCCGTCCCAGAATGGACCTCGAGTCAGCCCAGGCTGCGTGTGGCCGGGCATCATCTCAGGCCATATACCCATCAGAGAGCCAGGGGTGCAGGCTCTTCTGTGCCCTGTTCCCACACCCAAACAAAGGCACATTTGGCCTCTTTTGTGCTCAAGGAAAAACAGCAACCAAACTGCACCGCTCTCCCCACCGTGGCCCACCAAGTGCAGGCTCGCTCCAGCCTTGCTCGGCCCACGGCATTCTCTGACACCTTCCACCTCCCTGGGCAGCCCCTGCCGGACGCCGCTCCCTGCCACCTAACCTTTCCAGGTGGTTTGGATGACCCCAGCACACCCTGAAGTCAGTGGTTGTGAGACTCCCTGTTACACTGGCCCCATGGGGCACGGACATGACACATGGACATTCTCATGATTTGTGCACTGGGGACGTGTGGTGGTGGCTCCCATCCGAGTGAGAAGGAGGTTCAGGCCTCTGAAGCTTCGCCTCAGACGAGAGGTGCAGGAGAGTGGGCTGGAACCCCTCTGGCAGCAGTGTCTGTGCCTGCTGGCCGGCCAGGACCTTTCTGTTCCTGGTCTCAGGTGTAGCACGTGGTGGCCACCCCGCTCCCTGCTGGACGGCACCACTGATAGGCTCATCAGTAGGAATTGGGGCCTGGGACCACATCTGTGACACACGTGCAGATCCCAGGAGAGGGTCACATCCTGGACTGGACTTAGACATTTTCCAAAAGCCGGGCTGAGACATAGAGAAGATGTGACAGCACAGTCAGGGACAGGACTTAGTGTGGCTTTTATGATGGCCTGAGGGCAGGAGGGAGAAGCAGGGAGGGGTGAGTTGTTCTAAGATGAATCTAGCTCCCGAGGGTCTGGCCACGTCCCACTCAGGTCAGCCAGCCTGAGGCCGTGGCCTCCAAAAGGCCAGGCCCTCGCACCCAGGGCACAGGTGTCTGAGGCCAGCCAACCTGCAGGGCACCTGAGGCATGGGGCAGGGCTGAGAGAAGGGGCCCACTCGAAGGTTTCTGAAAATCACCCCAATTCAGGAGCTTCCATGGCCATGGAAGTCCCAGGGACTGTCTCGTCTTGGCGGTGACTAGGAGCCAGGTGTGGGCCACCTGAGGGCCCCCTTTCAGGCCAGTTCAGTGGGAGGGCCTGGGTCAGAGTTGCTGGAGAGGAACCCGGTCTCCATGCCCATGCTGCCCGAAACTACTCACGTGTCATACGAGTTGGGACAAGTCGTTGAACAAACTGAGACTTGGTTTCTGCATCTGTGACAGGCAAAGCTGATCTTGCAGGCCCCTGAGGGCCTCAGCTTGTGGGGTGCAGAGAGGAAGGCCTGGCTGTGTGCCGCCCCAGCTAAGAGGGAGGGGAGAAAGAGCCAGAAAGCTATCTCTCGGATGATCTTTGTTTGAAAACTTGATGCTTCTCAGGCGGCAGACTCATTTTGTTTAAGGAGCAGCCGCCCTCGTCTGGAGAGGGCTCTCTGTCCCCTCCAGGGGAGGGTGAGCGCTTTCCTTGTGGCCCCAGGGAGGGTAGGTGCCCAGGGTGGGGGGAGATGCTGGTGAGTTGCAAGGCCTCCCGCTCTGAGGAATAAATTGCTCATAAGATACCAATGTTTTATTCACAAACAGACCGCAGGCACACACACAGGCACACTCCCGGGGCGACTGCAGTGAGGTGGTCTCCCCTTGGCCCCTCTGGGGCGGGTGTGGCAAAGCACTTGGGGAGGGCCCCTGAATGTCGCTAATGCTACAGGTACAAGCGGGGTTGCCGTGCTGGTCCTCCAAACAACAGGCTCTGGCTTCTTCCTGGGCCGGTGCTTCCTATAGCTACCTGTCCCCTGAGGTCCCCTGTGGCTTGTACATACGTGGTTGTGTGACACACCCCGGCCCCTGCACCATAACCGCCATCCTGACATAACGACTCTAGTTCCCTGACGTCCTAAACCTGAGTGTTAGGCTCTAGGCTCCTGTACTGTGTGTGTGCACTTAAGGCTCTGTCCATTAAGAAATAAATGTGGTTCCTTATGCAACACCTGCCCTGTGGGCCTCTGCTGTGTGTTATTTGCACATTAGGTCTGTTGGTGGAGCTGAAAGTGGTCACGGGGTGCAGGTGTCCAGCATGGCCCAGAGACAGTGCCCACACCCCAGTGGCACCACAGGGAGAGGAGGGAGCCTCGGCTGGGAGGGACAAGACAGGGCTTACTGTGCAAGGGCCCACCTGCCTCCCTCAGTACCTGGCTGCACCTGTCTAAGTAGCTCAGGTGCCCTCAGCATGCTGACGCCATACAACCAGCCTCATATTCAGCAGCCTTGTGTCAGTTTATACGGTCAGCATTACCCTGTACAAAACCAGACAAAGACATTGCAAGGAAATAAAATGATAGACTGATAGCCTTCATCCACATAGAAACAAATATCCTCAATAATATTTTATCAAATTGAATATGATAATATATAAAAAGGGTAACACCTTGTGACAAAGTGGGGTTTACCATGGGAAGGCATGGTTAGTTCAAAAAACTAATCAATTCACTGTTAAACCAATAAAAGAAAAATCATCATCTCTATAGATGCACAAAAAGCATTTAACAAAATCTGACATCCATTGCTAATTAAATTTTTAAATAGAAGATAACTTCTGATAAATTGTGTCTATAAGAAAGCTGCAGCTAATATCACACTTAATGGCAAAAAATGAATGCTTAACCCTTAAGACTGGGAACAAGATAAGGCTACCCTCTGTCAGCATCCCGATTCAATGATTCAATGTGGTCCTGGAAGTCCTAGCCAGGGCAACCAAGCAGAATGAAGAATGAAATGCACATGGGTTATAGTGGAAGAAATAGAACTGTCTCAGAATACAAACAGAACTTACAAAATATAAGGTCAATATATAACCACTAATTTTATTTCTATATAGTAGGAGTAAACAATTGGACATTTGAATTTAAAAATCAGTATCATTTATAATAGCACCAAGAATGTGAGCTAAATAGGTATAACTCTAACAAAATATATGCAAAATTTGTATGAAAACTACAAAATACTAATGAGAAAAATGAAAGACCCAAGTAAAACGGAGAGATACACCATGTTCACGTATTGGAAGATTCAGTGTTGTTAAGATATTATCTCTCCCCAAATTGACCTGTAAATTCAATACAATGTCAATCAAAAGTCCTTGTAAATGTCACGCAGCTGATTCTAAAAGTATGTGAAGAGTAAAGGGACTAGAATAGCTGAAACAAATCTGATACAGAAAAATAAAGTTAGAAAAGCCCCACTATGCAATTTTAAGACTTACTATAAAGCTATAGTAATCAAGACAGGAAGAAGATACTCGCAAATTACATATCTGATATAGGACTTGTCTCCAGAATACATAAAGAACTCTAAAAACTGAATGACAAGAAAGAAAACCACCCAATTTAAAAATGATTAAAGATACTGCTACCCACTTATTTGCCTGCCCAAACAAACAAACAAAAAACTGACAACATCAAGTGTTGGTGAGGAGATGGAGCAACTGGAACTCTCCATTGCTTGTGAAAATGCAAATGGTACAGCCACTCTGGAAAACGGTTTGGAAATTTCTTAGAAAGTTAACATACACTTTCACATGACTCAACAGTCCCACTGCTGGGCGTCTACCCCAGAGAAATGAATAACTGCACATGGGAAAACCAGTATACGTATGTTTAAAGCAAACCTATTCATAATCACCCTCAATGGAGGCAGCCCACACCTTTCAACAGGTGAGTGGTTAGACAAACTGGTCCGTCCGTCTATCCATGGAAAAGTACTCAGCTATAAAAAGGAGTGGACTACTGATGCATGCAGAAACTTGGATGATCTCTAAGACATGTTGCTGAGGGAAAGAACTAATCTCCAAAGGTTACATTTTGCACGATTTCATTTATAGAATGTTCTCCAAACGACACCACTGTAGCAATGGAGAAGAGATTGGTGGTCGCCAGGGGTGATGGGGAATATGTTGGCATGAAATTTTTGTGTGTGTGTTTCGTACCCTAATAACAGCTGTGGTGATACAAGTCTATATACACAGAACTGAACGTCGACAGGAAAAAAGTCAGTATCAATGCCTGATAATTTTAAAAACTAAGGTTTTTTAAAAAGCGATTCAGTGAAGAAAGGACAATCTTTTTAAAAAATGGTGTTGGTGTTGGAACATCTCTATGAAAAAAGAAAAAACACAAAAAATCCTTGGCTCATACCTAAAATTAACTCAACTGGATCACAGATCAAATGTGAATCCAGAAGCTATCAAACTTCTGGGAGAAAAGCTTTGTGGCCTTGAGGCAAAGATTTCATATATATGAAACAAGCATGATCCATAAAAGAAAAAAAGAGAGAGAGAAATTGCACTTCATCAAAAAGAAAAGTGTATAATATTTGAAAGATACTGTTAAGAAAAAGAAAAGACATCACACAAACTGACAAAACATAAGTGATAAAGGACCTGTATCCAGAATATATTTTTTAAAAAACTCTCAAAACTCAGTTACAAGACAGCAAACAACCCAATTTAAAAATAAAATCCAGAGTGAGGGGGACAAATTAAAATAAAATTAAGAGACCACTTATGGATTTTGATTTTTCTAAAAATATCTAAGAACTTGGCAGTCGTGATTCTCATCCTAACAACAAGAAAATGCTGAATAAACCGAAAGTCAACGAGTTTTCTTGCACCCCTCAGCGAAGTGAGGTCGCAGGGAAGAATGCCACCCCCAAACCTGGAGCAACAAGAGCAGATTCACCATGGAAATCTGCTCACCAGGAGTAGAAGGTTCTGGAGCCACGGGATGGCAGGTGACCCATTGCTGGAGAGTGAAAAACTCCGGGGGCTCAGGCTAAGGGGCGGAGCCTCACACTTGCAGGGGTTTTACCACCAGGAGCCTCACCAAGTTTTCAAGGTGAAGAGCAAAGACCAATCCCCTGTGTTTCTGTTGGGGGAGAAGAGGAAGAATCGTGTGGACGTATACACAGAGCTTTCTCCACAACGCAGTACTGGGGAGGTAGAGGGACTAGGATTGAGGGGACAGCTACATGATCCTGACATCACACTTGGGGGCGAAAACCTGGAGGGCGCCCCCTTAGATTGAGAACAAAGCAAGGATGTCCCTTCTCGCCAATCCTACTCAACTTCATACAGGAAATTCTAAGTGCAATGAGACAAGAAAAGGAAAAAAAGCATACAGATTGTGAAGGAAGAAATAAAACTGTTTACAGATGATAAGATTGGCTATGAAGAAAATCCCAAAGAACTGACAAAAAACAAACAAAAATCCTCCTGGAACTAACAAAAGATTATAGCAAAGTTAATACATAAAAATCTATTGCTTTCCTATGTATCGGTAGTGAACAAACTAGAATTTGACATTTAGAAAAACCATTTTCAGTAGCACCAAAAGGGGAGAGAGGGAGGGAGGGAGAGGAGAGAGAGAGAGAGAGAGAGAGAGAGAGAGAGAGAGAGAGAGAGAGAGAGGAGAGAGAGAGAGAGAGAAAAGAAGGAGGAGGAGAAGGGAAGGAAGGAAGGAAGGAAGGAAGGAAGGAAGGAAGGAAGGAAGAAGGAAGGAAGGAAGGAAGGAAGGAAGGAAGGAAGAAGGAAGGAAGGAAGGAAGAAAAGAGAGAAAGGAAGAGTCCAGACACAGACCTTACACTTTTCACAAAAGTTAAGAAGTCAAAACAGATCTTAGACCTAAATGTAAAATGCAAAACTGTAAAACTTCTAGAAGTACTTAAGTAAATAACCAAGGAACTAGGAGAAAATATTTGCAAAACAATTATAAGACAAAGGTCTTGTATCCAGAATATATAAGAATACATGAAGAACCATTATAACTCAAAAACAAAAAGATACACACTCAATAAAAAAACTGAGCAAAACTGAACGACCAATAAACTAATGACAATGTTTATCATCTATCATCAGGGAAATGCAGCTAAAGCACCAAGAAAAGAACTAAACAGCAGGCAGAATAGAAAATGTGTCTAAGTCTTCCCAGTACCAACTTTCTTACCAGATACCATACATCTCACACGTCCTCTGGACGATGTAAACTACTACCGCTGCCTGGGCAAAGCGGCGACAGAACCTCACAGAGTTATGCACGCACCTAACCATGACGCAGGTGTGTCAGGTATGAACCCCACAGAAAGAAACATTGGTCTGCAAAGACGTACACAGAAGCGCTTACAGCAGCTTATTCGTATTAGTCAAAAACCAAAAACTTAAATGTTCATCATCACAAAAATGGATAAACAAGCTGCAGTTCATCCATAAAATGGAATTCCATTCAACAAAAAAAAGGAACGAAACTCCGGCACTTCAGCCGTCAGGCCCCGCGCAGACAGCCCCAGGCAGACACACGGACACCGCACGGCGGGGGTGCCCCTCTGTCCCCAGGTCCCCGTCCAGAAGAAAGCCTGTGCTAACATGAGTCAGAAACACAGACGTGTGTTGCCCAGCATGAAAAAAATGTCCCCTTTCTCGGTAATGACGTGTGTTACCTGGATGTATGCACTTGTCACAAGGTGTGGAAGTTTACTCTTAGGAGTGATGTGCTTTGTTTTGTTTAAGTTTTATCTAAAAATTAAAAAGTATCTAAAAATAAAACATTAATTCACATGATTTTTCAGTGTGGATAATCACCGGGCTCGAGCCGGGGGTTTGTGAGCTCACGGCTGTGATGGCTGAAAGCGCCTTCTGTGTGTTCTCACCTGAGTAACGTGTGGATGTGTGGGCCGTGGAGACCCTCCCACCTGGTGGGAGCAGAAAGGCCAGCCAGGTCCTGAGGATGGAATGGGACGTCCCAGCACGACCTCACTCTCTACATGACCCCGGAGGAACCCTGGGCTGCCCAGGCCCAGTCTCCAGGCCTCTGTGGCTTCCAGAATGTTCCCCCACTACTCTGAGAGGGCAGGGGCCTTGCACAAGGAAAGGACAGGCACAGCCTTCCTCCCGCCCCCGGGGTTGGAGTCTGGACTGGTTTGTCCACCATCCAGGGTGAGGTCCGATGGGCCTGGGGATGGTGACTGGGTTTCCTGCAAGGCTGCCCCAGGTGGAATTCCTGGTGGGGTTAACCTCACCCCCTCTGGGAAAGTCCTGGGCCTCAAAATTGTCTGCTGGGACGACCAGAGAAAAGGTCAGCGCCTTGTCCGCTGGGCTGCAATTCCTTCCCTCCCTGGGTCTCTGTCTCCCTTCTGTGAAGGGGCATCTGGGAGGCACAGACTTGGATTAGAAAAATCAAAACAAAAGGAATGTAAGGGCGGGGGAAGTCGTGGCAGGACACGAAAGGGCTTTCTTTGGGAAGGATGAAAAGGCTTGCACTCTGCACATACAACCCAGGGAGGTGGGCTCCACAGCTGGGGCATCACTGGCTCAGAAACGCCCGCGGGGGCGCGGCCACGATGCTGCACACGCCTGGGAGCCAGGGCCCACGAGGTGGTCGGGCTGCTCTCACCCCCCAGGTGGCGTCATGCTCCACAGCTTCTCCAGCTGAATATGCTGGAACACTGGGAAGGAAATTCAAACCAATTTTGATGGCAATTTTTTCTTAACTTTGGAGTCACTTACTGGGAAGAACTGGGGAGGTGCTGCTGTGAGGGGTGGTCTTGCCTTCTCCTGAGGGGCAGGGGTGGGGGAGCAGGTCAAGGAAGGGGTGGGAAGGAGAGGTCAGTGACTGCTGTGGATCGAGGGGTCCTCCAGTGGGCACAGGGCAAGGGCGGGTGGGGGGTGTCATGTGGGGTGTCACACAGGGTCTCAGCTCCTGCTCCCCACATAAGAACGCAGCCTATGGTGAGGCCAAAAAGGAACACCCACGGAGCCATGGATAGGGGAGTCATATACCACTATACTCTTGCTGGCGGCTGGGTTGGAGACACAGGAAGCAAGAGCCACACGAGCCGCAACCTGCCGTCCCCTTCTCTGCCAACCAACCCCACTTGCTAACTGCAATCACACTTGCCAGCCCAGCCACTGTCTTCTTGCTAGCCCCCATTTGCTGCTAGCGTAGCCACAGCAGTTATATTAGTGGCCAATGGCTCACTGGTTACAGATGGCGGCCAACTAGCCACAGCTGATGGCCATCCAATCACAGTTGATGGCCATTTACTACCTGAGTGAGCACCTTTCCAAGTGAGGGCGAGAGCCTGGAAACTGCACTCCTGGCTCTGTCCCCACAGGGGCATCAGCTGTACCCTTTCTCTAGGGTCCCCTGGCAGTGTCTGGACCATGGGGCACTTGCCCTGCAGAGACCCTGCCTCCTGGGCTCAGAGCCACCTCCCCAGCTCTGCCCAGCCATCTGCAGGGGATGACATGGTTTGGGACTTGGGGTGAGGGGTGTGGCACCTGGCGCCCACCAGCCCTCCTGCCCTGCTGGTCCCCTGCCCCACTCTGCCTTGGTCCATGCATGGTGTGGCCAGGGACATCGCTGTGTCTGGGGGACCTCGACTTGGGTCTTCAACAGCAGCTGCCCCCACCCGACTCGTTCCTCGTCCAGGTAATGTCCCTCCATAGGGCTTCTTACATGCCACATCTGGCCCCAGCCGTGCCCCTCTTCCCCCTCCTGGACAGACCTGAGGGAGGGGCTCAGGGTACATGCCCCCACCCCCGTGGAGTGGTCTCTGAGCTTTGCTCAGCCTGTTCCCTCTGCCTGGAGTGACCTCCCCACTGGCTTTGGCAGGGCCCCCGATTCCCTGGTCCCTCGAGAGCCACGGCCAGTGACATCCTCAGGAAGGGGGTGCACTCCGTGAGGGATGGGTGTGCAGAGGTATTCACAGGGAGCCCCACTTGCCAAGGGCCTCTCCTCCAGTGCATCACCTCCTGCGGCTGCACGAAGCACCCGCACTCCTCAGCCAGCCATCCTGCTTTCTTAGAAAAGCATGTTTACTTGTCTGTGTGCCGTGCAGACTAGCACCATCCATGGAGAGGTGGGTCTTTCTGCAGGTTCAGCTTCTTGGGGTGTACAGAGCAGCCTTGGTGGGGCCCCCACGGCTTCCTTGTACGGGGATACCCAGCCCCACTGATGGCCCTCATGGAGAGAACTGGTGGCACGTGACTCAGATCCAGGCAGCGCCAGGGCCCCTCACCCGGGAGGGGGCACAGTGCAGGGCCCCTCACCCACGTGGGGGACTCAGTGCAGGGCCCCTCACACAGGGGGGACAATGTGCAGGGCCCCTCACCCGGGGGTGACACAGTGCAAGGCCCCTCACCCGGGGAGGCATAGTGCAGGGCCCCTCACCCGGGGGGGACACAGCCCAGGTACAGGGAGTTGCCAGGCTGTGCCCATGGAGGCAGGAGCCTAGGGTGTGAGTCATGGAGCTCATGGAGGCTTTAAAGAGCTGTGGCCCGTCTCCAGTCTCCAGCACCAGGGTTGGCCGAGTGGGGTGAGGGGCCTGGTGTGTCCCGCATCCAGAGGAAGATGCCTGGCCGAGGGGCAGTCTGCTGTGGGCGTTCCTGGCTCTGCTCCTGAGCCAGCAGCAGGTAGGATGGGGGTGAGGGTGCAGGTGTGGCATTCCCAGGGACGCTGGTCCAGGTGGACTCTTCCATGGCTCCCCCGCCCTTGGGGCTGGGGTGGGTCAGCCCCTGACACGTCAGCTCAGGTCCCCTGCTCAGCCTGGCTCCTCGTGGAGCTCCCAGGCTGATGGCTGGTCTGAACGTGTCCCTCTCCTTCTTCTTGGCCATCATCGCTCTTTGCCAGGCGGCCAGGAGGGCGTCTAAGGCCCTGCTCCCGGCGGGCACCTACAACAGCTTTGCCCGAGAGGCAGCAGGCGCGGCCCAGCTGGGGGCCTGCTGCCTGGAGCTGAGGGTGCTGGTGGAGCTGGGGCCCTGGGCCGGGGGCTTCGGCCCCGACCTGCTGCTGACTCTGCTCTTCCTGCTGTTCCTGGCACACGGGGCCACCTTCGACGGCGCCTCAGCCAACCCCGCCGTGTCTCTGCAGGAGCTCCTGCTGGCCGAGGCCTCTGTGCCCAGCACACTGCTGAAGCTGGTGGCCCAGGCGCTGGGCGTGCAGGCAGCCTGCACGCTGACCCAGCTCTACTGGGCCTGGGAGCTCAGCGACCTGCACATCCTGCAGAACCTCATGGCCGCTCACTGCAGCTCTGCCCTGCGCACCACCGTCCTCCACGGCACCCTGGTGGAAGGCGCCTGTGCCTTCTTCTTCCATCTGACCCTCCTTCGCCTCCAGCACAGTCTTCCCATCTACAGGGTGCCAGCCGTGGCCCTGCTGGTCACCATCCTGGCCTACACAGGTGAGACCTGGGTGCCTCTCCACTGGGTCACGTCACAGCCTCTGCCCCAGTGGCTGCCATGCCTCTCAGGCCTGCGGACACCCAGGAGAGGGGCTGAGGGCCGGCTGGGGCGGTATGCAAGCCACAGACACTGGGGGCGGCAATTTCCTGGGGAGCTGCTGGTGGCTTGACAGGCAGCTGAGCAGTATACAGCGTGGTAGGGTGAGGGCCCAGGGCCCTGTCCTTCCAACTGGGCCTTACCACATTCCAAGCTGTTTCTGTTCATCTCAGAAGGTCCACACCTGGGGCAGGTGGGGTGGCCAGTGCGGTTTCTCCAGGGCCCAGGCTCTGGCACCCCTGCATCCTCCATCACCCCTTCCTATAGTGCCAAGCCGGCTCACTTCTTCCTCACCCACTTCTTTCCCTCCCCTGTTGGTGCCAGGAGCTTCCCACGAGGGCAGCAGACCCCACCTAAGCAAGCCTTTTGACCCAATTCTTATGGGGTCCCTCGGCCCCCAGCCACACCCTAAACCAGTGCCACCCTCAGACCGAGGTCACTTGTCCTGGGGTCCTACGAGGGCCTGTCCCCAACGTGATGGTGGCACCTTTCCCACCTTCGTGGAGAAACAGACAGCCAAGGACAAGTGTGGGTCACACCAACCACTGACCTCACATTCCAGGTGTCCCTGCATTGGGGACAGAGCGGGGCCAGCACTCGGAGGACCCGGGCTGGGGCCCCACCCTTATTCCATCTGTGGCATTTGCTCCCCTAGGAGGAGTCCTCTGGCTGGCACACTCCCTCTGCCCCGGGCACTGGCACCAGGTCTGAGCAGGACAGCAGAGCCCGCCAGGAAGGTGGCCGGGGGGTGCCACTCTGCGCTGGGAGGGGACACGAGCCTTGTCCTCGGGCTGCAGGTTAATCCACAGGCTCCTCGGGCTCTGGGTGCTGGGGATGCAGCAGGAAGGGGCTGAGGCCGAGCTCCCCGAGTGTCCACTGGGGGAGACTCCATGGGGACAGAACCAGCACTGAGGGCCCACTGTCCATGCTGCTGACCACACCCGGCCCAGGGAGGACACTGTGGGACCTGGGCCACCAACGGCCAGAAACGTGCCACCAGAGCCGTGTATAGGGAGGGAATCGGGCCCTGGTGAGCAGACAGCTTGCCTGGACCCCCTGGGGTGACCCAGGAAGTGCTGCCGTCAGCACAGGAGCCGCCCACCCCGTCCCCGTGCCCAGTCTCCACCTGCCAGCTTGGAAGCCACCTGCTCTCCGCGAGGCCCGGACCTGCCCTGGTGGAGGTCCCTGCCTGTTGGCCGTCGTCTGCCTGGCCTGGGGCTGAGGGATGCTGGCCCAGCTCCTGCCGCCTTCCAAATCTCCCCTCCCTGCCCATCCACCACTCCCTCCTGGTGTTGTTTCATTAGCCCGAGTCCCTTTCCATCACCTCTCTGTCTCTCTGTCTCCCTGTCTCTCTGTCTGTCTCTCTCTTCATCTCTCTCTCCCTATGAAACCTCTGTCCTTGGCGGAGCGGCCCACCTGCCTGTGCTCCTATCAGTACAGGGGCCTGCCCAGGCGGAGCTCACAGTAGGAGTTGGGGTGGGGTTTGGAGGCCTTCTGGTCCTGGTTGCGGAGGTGGCTACAGGTGAGGCCACAGGGGGCCTGTGTGCATATGCTTCCTCCACAGCTGGGCCCCTCACGTCCGCCTTCTTCAACCCTGCCCTGGCCGCCTCGGTCACCTTCCACTGCTCGGGGCACACCTTGCTGGAGTACACCCAGGTGTACTGGCTGGGCCCTCTGACAGGTAAGGCCTGCAGGGGCTCCTAGGAGCAGGGGACACACAGAGCATCCTGGTCGACAGGACTGCGGGGTCCAGCTCGCTGGCGGGGAGTCCGTCCGGGACCTGTTTCCTGGCTGTGGGGTCCTGTGGGGAGAGGAGGGCGCTGTTGTGGGGGTTGGGCCCCCCTCACTGGTCTAGACACGGGGACACCTCCTCAGTTCCAGCCGGAGGCCCGTCCCTGACCATACTGGGGGAGGGGCTCTGAGCAGCTTTTCTCGGTTTGGACATCATCACAGAGGGGACTGGAGCCAGGGACAAAGGTGGTGGGGAGAGGCAGATCCTCTGAGGGTGTGGAGCAGCCAGGAGGGGATCCCTGTGTCCCCTGCAGGGATCCTCATAGACCCAGAGCCAGGGTCCCTTGGCCAGGAGCTGGGCCTCCTGATGTGGAGCCCCGGGGGGCAGTGGGCTGAGTCAGACAGCTAGAGGGACCGTGCCCCCGGGCGGGCTGTGGACGTAGGGCTGGCTGTCCCGTGTGGCTCCTGGGTGAGGCTCCCCTCTGACTCCCGGAGGCTGGGGAACCCCCAGCTCACCCTACTGTTTTCCTTGTACCTGCGGCTGGGAAGAGGGGTGGTGGGGAGGCCCCATGGCCACAGAGGGAGGGAACAAGCCAACCTCGGTTACCAGACCCCGATTCCAAACTCCCGGGTCTGAGGGCCCAGGTGGAGGTCACACCCTCTCCCACTCCTGGTCTCAGCCCCTCGGCCCCTCTCCACACCTTTATCAGATGGGTCACTGGGGTCTAGGGGAACTCTGGAAGCAGGAGAAAGGCACCCGGCCTTTTGCTCTCTGGCACCAGCTTCCTCCTGGGAGTGAGCATGTCACGTCCTCTCGTGTTATTGGTAATGGAGCCAAGTCAAGTCACACGGCCGTGACCAGCCCCACAGGCCCTTCTGGCCCAGGTCCGCAGGCACCTCGTCCTAGGGAGGGTCTGGGGTCTGAGTTGCAATGAGCCTGAGGGCCCTGTGCTCTGACACCTGGTCTCTTGCAGGGATGGCGCTGGCTGTCTTGCTGTATCATGGCCATCTCCCCCGCCTTTTCCAGAGGAACCTGCTCTACAGCCAGAAGAACAAGTACCGAACCCCCAGAGGGAAGCCAGCCGCAGGGCCTGGAGACACCCAGATGTCAGCAGAGGGGTGCAGAGTCCAGGAGCCTGGGCAGCGGGGGGTGGGGCGGCAGCTGCCGGGCTCCAGTGGGCATGGTCCCTGTGAGCGCCCTGTGAGGGGACGAGGGCCAGGTCCCCGGCTGGGTCCCAGGAAACCTGAGCTGAGGGAGCACCAGACCCGCCCCCACTCCTCCCCTGAAACTGTTTGTCAATAAACCATCCTGAGACCTGCCTGCTTCCCTGGCCTGACAGAGGCTTCTGAGGGAGGCGGGGTGAGGACTGGTCGACGTCACCTCCATCTTCCCACCAGGTCTGTCTTGCCTCTTCTTTACAGAACCAGAATCAAAGTAAGACCTAGGAAGAAACGCCAAAGGTCCAGGTGAATCAACCTGGTCCTGAGAAGAACCCAAGGGTAGAGTGTTCCATAGATGGTGCCTGGCTGCCCTGGACACGCCTCAGTGCTCACTGCCCAGGGAGGCCACAACACCCTGAGACCTGCTGGGACGTTCCGGGTGGTGGCCGGAGCCTGAGGCTGCAGGAGAGTGGGTGGGACACAGGGCACCCAATCCCACCCTCTGCCAGCACCCTGAGCCTCAGGGCAGTGACCCATAGGTCCCCAAAGAGCCTCCTGGCAGACCCTTAACCCCCCTCACCAGGCTGGAGGATCCTCAGCGTTTCCTCCCCAAAGACCAGAGCAGATCTGGAAACTTCCACCCCAAGAGGACAAAGGCCCCTCAGCTGGGGGTCCCAAGCACAGAGTCAGGCTGGCAGGGGCTCTAGCCCAAAGCCCCCCCGCCCCAGGCTGAGAAGGGTAAGAGGGAGAGCCAAGGACAGCCCTGGTGAGCCTTTCCCTGGGGGTGCCAGGTGGGGGCTGTCTTCCTGCACCAGCTCCGGGGTGGGGGACAGAAAGAAGAACCCCCACCCCACTTCCTGTGGCTGCCCCTTCACCCCTTTTAAATCCACTTCCCCACCCAGCCTGGAAGTGCTGCTGCTCTGTCCGAGCCCCAGCCTCCTCCCCTCCTGGGAGTGGCCACCCTGTAAGGGAATAAGCAGGGGACACCCCTGTGTTAGGGCCTGAAAGCCAGCCCTGTGTGGCTTCCAGAGAGCCTAACAGTGCTGCTCAGAGGCTTCTAGAAAGAGAGCTGTGAGCACACGGGTGCGATAGGATGGGGGCAACCAGTTCCCTTCGTAGGAGGGTCTATGGGGGTCTGGGCAGGGCCAGGGGGGATGGTCACTGCAGCAGCAGCAGAGACAGCAGAGGTTGTAACCCTGGGAAGAAAGAGGGGGTCCTCATGGGGAGCACCAGGACCCCAGCTAGGAGGCTGGCCGGCATATCTGTCCCCATAGAAAGTCCCTTTGGCCTCTGAACGACTACTTCCAGGACAGAAACTGCGGGTGCTTAGGCAGTGAATTTTATCAGTAAATTAGTACAAGAAAATCAAAGATGTGCACATTGCAGTAAAGCCAGCAAACGGTTAGAATCATTTGAGACTTGAGAATCCCTGTTTCGGAAGACTTCCACACGATCAAGCAAAGTCCATGAGCTTGGGAACAAAAACTAAATTTAAGGAACCCTGCGTTACACAGAAAAGAACACAATTTTCATACGAAGCTCTGATAAACCAATTAGTAACATGGAAGAGAACTTAAAAGTAATCTTTGCACATAATTGAAGATACAGGGATAAAATGCACAAGATGCGGACATGATCTCCACAAATTACAGGACACGTCGGAGGGAACAGTGAGTGACACAACGCTATAGATTTGCACCTCAATTTAAATTCAAACTTACACAAAATTGATTTGTATGAACAGTTAAATCTTTTTTAGAAAAAATCACAAGAACCATCAGCTCTAAATGTGCTAACATTTACGAGTATGTTTCAAAATGATTTATTGGAAAGGATCCCAGTGCTGTGGCAACCTGTAAAATACTCTGGACAGCTCCAGCAATGAATGGTTCCATTAGCAGAAAGATCCTTCTCGAAATTAAAACTTGCCGAAATGATTTGCAATCTTGCATTTGCTAAGAGTGGCTGATATTGCTTTCAGTTACATTACTGAAGATGAAGTTGCTGCGAGTTTATGTTATGAGGACCTAATTAATGAATTTGCAGAAAAGGGAGTCAGGAAATCGCATGATTAATCAAGATCTTTTATGAATAAAGTAGTACTTGTTGTATTCGATGTCACACCAACCACGCCTTTTCTGTTTATTGGCAATGAGCTGTTTTAAGGGAAAAGCTTTCTTTCTGTTTTAGTACCATCACGGTCCCCTTTCCCTGCCTTGCGCAAGGACCGTATTTTGCACTAGGACCGTTTTTGCACTGGGCGCATGCGGGCCTTCTCCTGCACCTCCGCGAACTGCCGCCGGGGGAGCCAGGGCGCAGGCTCTCGGGGCCGAGGCCCGCCAGGCGGCAGCTCGTAGTCCCGATGGGTACCAATCCGGGGCTGCGCTGCGCCCGCCCGCAGGGGCGCGGCCCCGGGTGGCGATCAAGTGCTTGCCGAGCGCCCAGTCGAGTGCGTTCAGAGCGCAGGCGCAGCGCCCAGCACAGCGCGAGCCCCTGCAGCACCAGGGACTCGTCCAGGTGCTGGAGATCAGGTCCAGGTGCTGGCCCACTGACCAGGCAGCCCTTGGTCGGGTCAATGGACAGCTAGCTGCACACAGGACGCTGTCCACCTGCAGGGGGACCCAGCAGCTCCGCGGGGTTCCAAAGTCAGTGCGTGGGCAAGAGGCGCTGTCATGCAGGAGACCCTGCTCACTGCGCCATGTGTCGTGCGGGGCGGCCTGCGGGGTCTCTGGTCCCGCTCCCCACATAAGAGCGCAGGACATGGTGAGGCCAAAAAGGAACACCCACGGAGCCATAGACAGGGGAGTCACACCACTATACTCTCGCTGGCGGCTGGGTTGGAGACACAGGAAACAGGAGCCACACGATTCTCAACCCTCACTGCACCGCTTGCAGGCTCAGCCACCATCTTCTTGCTAGCTCCCCCTTTTTCCTTTTTGCTACTAGCCTAGCCACGGCAGTTATATTCATGGCTAATGGCTCACTGGTTACAGCTGACGGCCAACTAGCCACAGCTGCTGGCCATTAGATCACAGTTGACAGCCATTTACTACCTGAGCCAGCACCTTTCTATGTGAGGCCGAGAGCCTGGAAACTGCTTTTTGGGGCTCTGTCCCCACAGGCGCTCTGCTCACCCAGCCGCCTGAGGCCTCGGTGCTGCCCCTACTAGCATGCACTGCAGAACTAAATACATACATGTATACATTTTCCGTCACAGTCTGGACCTCTTGTGGTCACTGACCTCCCACTGGCGAACTTCTCTGGCATCACGGAGTACTTCGTAGGGATTTCAGGTTTCAGGAAATCCTTTTTACTTTACATCCTTTAGTCACTTGCCCCCCTGTCTCAAATGGAAACTTTCAGGTCCGGTACCCAGTGGTCACCGCTGGGTGGTGCTCACTGGCTTTTGCCGTGAGGTCTGCCACTCCACACAAGGCCTTCGTGCAGAGAATTTGTCCATCCCGACACTCCTGTGTCTAACACACTAATTACAATGCGAATCCCTGTGTCCACTGATGTCCTATGAACCGTCTCAAGTCCATAAGCTATGTGGGCTCGGGCCATCTTGTCACTCCCCGTTCAGCACGCCCAGTCAACGCTGGCCAGAGGCAGGTTTCCACGCCTTCTGCTCTACGGCATCAGGTGGCAGGAGCACTCCCCACACAACATCCCCCAATTCAGTCAGGGACTAAGGAGGCAAACCCTTCACTTCATATCGAGTTCGTCCACATCCCAATTTCCATCCAGACTTTCACCGTCATCCCATCATCCCTTGCGTTCCTGTATCCTCCCATCCCGACTTTAGCTTCTGGTGGGACCTCATCTCTAGGCCTTGGGATCACAGAGCGCTGGGCCGGCATGTCAGGCAGTCACACGCGAGTGGCCTCGAGTTCTCCACTGTCCAGTGACGCTGCTTCTGAAGACCCAGACCACTGCACGAAGCTTCCCTCTCTACTGAAATGGTTTTCATTTTCTCTTTTAGTTTTATTGCTATTAGGCCATCATCAGGGGCTCAAATGGAAACCACTTGATGGTAACTCCTGGCCACTTCCGGCCTCTCTCCCCACCCCTTCACGTGAGACCACAGGGACACAGCCCTGGGAGGCTCCTGGTGTGCATGTGTTGGCAGCCAACACCTAGACCTGGACATGGCAGGTTTTGAGAAATATTTGCTGATAATGTGAAAATAAAGAAAAAGTCTCATTCAGATAGTCTGGAAGTCTTGCAAGGGGAGCTCTCCCACACACACCACCTGTAGCAGCTTACTTGAAAACTGGGGCAGGAAGGAACTTTATTTACTACCCCAGCAGGAGGAAGGAAGATTTTTTTTCCTTGCCTAGCAACAGCCCAACCAATGAGAAACCACCTTACCCTGAGTTCCTTCTCTCCTCCAATGGACTTTTGCTCATAACTGCCCTTCCCAGCTTTCTCCTGTTTCTCTATCCTTTGTTCTCCAGACTTGCCTGTGGTTCGTCATAGTTCGCATGTCCCAAACTGCAATTCCTCTGCTAATCCCAAATAAACTCATTTTTGCTGGTAAAATAACTGGATACAGTAGTACCTCGGTTTTCGAACGTCTCTGTTGACGAACATTTCAGTTTATGAAGCTGTCAACCCAGGAGTAAATGCTTTGGTTTTTGAACACGCCTCGGAAGTCGAACATGTTACATGGCTTCTGCTGAGTGCAAGATCCTGAGGCCTAGCTGTCGGCTGTTTTCAGAACTCGAACGGTCTTCCGGAACGGATTATGTTCGAAAAACAAGGCACCGCTGTATTTTATTTTTAAGGCTGAAAATAAGTCAACACTAGGTTGTGCCCAAACTTGGAAAGTGGAGCTCGGGGCAGTTCAAGAGCCTCTGGAAAGTTCCCTGTCCTGGATGGCAGCCCCCTCCTCGCTGTGTGGATCTTGTCTGGCTGCCCCTCAGCCCGGCAGCCTGCTGTACCCAACGTTGCCTCCAGGCTGGGAGGGCCTGGGTCTCTGGCACCCGATTCCCCAAAGGGGTTGGTACTGAAAGGTGACTCCAGCGGCTGCTCCCTGGAGAAGTTGCCCTATAAGCAAGCTGACTCAGGGTGAGGACGCAGCAGGCTGAGCCCACGCTCCTCCCACATGTTTGCCAACAGCCTGAGCCCAAGGCCCCATCTCTCCCCGGGCCTCAGCTCGAAAGGTTCCCATGGAGCAGCCATGCCCATCTTCCTGGAGTCAGACATAGGCTTCCTTGGCTGGATGCGGAGGGTGGCGCCAGCTGGGGAAGCTGGTGGACCACACAGCGGCCTCACAGGTGATGGCTGCCTCCCGGACCCAGGACCCTGAGTACACATGTACAGGCTGAGGTACAAGGTGTGGCCGCTTGCAGCTCAGGGCTCTCTTCTAAGGCCACCTCTTCACGGTGACACAGGAGTGCCCTCTTCCAGGGCCAGGCAGGAGGGACCCTCACTCATTACAGTTTCTGTGTGTGGGAGGGAGAGGTGCGGGGCTGGTGTCTCACCCCCTCCTGTCGGCCGGCTGCCACTCTGGCCAGCATGAAGCCTCACGAGGAGAGCGGGGGCAGGGGCTGTGGCCACACTCTTGGCGTCCCGAGGAGCCCCACACTTGGGCCAAGGACAGGACAGCTGCTGTTGACCTCCTTGGCGCTGGAGCAGGGCCAGCGGCATAGATACCGCTGTCAGCCTTGGCCACACAGCAGCGTGCCCGGGTGCCAGCGGTACCCACCACCTCACTGGAGCAGTGGGGTGGGGGCCGGTGAGCTGCTTCTGGTTAGTGCAGCCAGGGCAGCCGGTGAGCCTCGCCTCCTGGCAGCAGACGGCCAGAGCAGGCTGTTGATGAGGCACCGGCACTCACTCAGCGGCTCTGACCAGCAGCCCACGCTGACCACCGTGTGGCTTTGGCTCAGGGCCAAGAAGTACACCTGCCTCAGGTTGAGGCTGGTGGCCCTGCAGGAAAGCGGGTCTGGCTGGGGGCACCGCCCGAGGCCTGTGTGCCCCCATTCTGCCCGAACAAGTCTCTCTGTGCAGCTGGAGGGGCCAAGCAGCGTCCCTGAATGCCCTGGACGATGTGCAGATACTATGGTCAGGCCGTGGGGGGTGGGGCGGGAGGGGCGGGGGAGAACGGGGGCTTGAGGAAGGGGGCGGGGTTCTGGGTCTGATCCTTCCTCCTCTCAGCTGGTCACCTGAGGCTGTCAGCCTCTCTGCTTCCCCAGCCCCAGGTTGGGGCCTCCAGTTTCCCCCATGAGCCCCTCGGGACTGTGCCTAGCCAGGGCTTCTCAGAGGAGGTGTTTGTGCTGATCCCGTAATTCCATTGCAAGCCAAGCCCTCTGGGCTGGGGGGTGGGCACACCCCGAGATCCACGGGGTCGTGAGGACAGGCAGGGTCCCAGGGCTTCCTCTCAGCCCATCTCCATCCCTTCACCTGAGAGGTGATAAGTGTGAGGTCCACAGTCAGACCGGCCTGAGCCTGCAGAGGAGGCTGAGAGGGTCTGTGAAGACTGGGGGTGGTGCTGGAAGAGGTGAAGTGGGGAAGAAGGGGGGCCTGGGCAGCACCCCCCAAGGGAAGGAAGGAGACCTCTTTGACGCGCCTCAAGAATCCAAGTTAAACATTTTATTTAAAGGATTTTCTTTAAACTCATTAAGTGGCTATGTCTCTTTAAATGTCACCGTGTGGAGATGGGTGCCCTGCAGCCCTGGGACCTATTTGGGTCTTGTAGCAATGGTGTGGAAGGCTTGACGAGAGACCCTGGAACTGCCAGTAGATTTCAGTGTGTAATCATAATCTGAGGGAAGTGAGGGAAAAATAAGCCTTGTTTTTCTCTAACAGCCGCCCCAATCCGTGCAGGGGCCGCTGCCTGGTGCTCAGAGGGACTGCCTTCCAGATCATCTTAGTGGGTGGGGGACAGAGGTTGGAGGTCAACCGGGTGGACATGGGGGTCACTGCACCATCGAGCTTGAGAGCTGGTGGGGTGGTGGGGGGGCTTACACACTGACAAGGTGAAGGAGCACCTGAGAGGCTAGCTGTGACTGAGGCAGAGCTTTGAGAAAAAAGATCCATGTGGTGGCAACCCTTTAATTGGGGGGTTAGAGTCTGCTTGCAGAGGGGAAGCCCTCACCCCCAGGACCCGTAAATCCTCAGAGACAGCACCAAAGTCACACTGCGCTCAGCGAGGCTGTTCCTTGTGGGCATGGTGGAGGAGGGGAGAGAGCAGCCCTGGGGGGACCGGGTACCCCCCAGGGCACGGGCAGCGTGCTGCAGCGCTGTGTGTGGGGCCCCTCCGGTGCTGCTCCGCGGAAAGACCAAGGCCTAGTGAGGATGGCCCCCACCTCCTCCTGGAACTCTGTGGCCACAAAATAGTAGCAGATGGCGTCCAGGCAGCAGTTGGCGTTGGCAATTCGGGAGCTGACCTGCACGAAGGTGGCCACCTTCTGGACCGTGGGGCAGTCTGCATCTGTCCACTGGGCCATGAGCTTGGCCAGCAAGGCCACGTGCAGCGGCAGGAAGCAGAGCACGAAGGTGGCCAGGTTGGCCGCCACCACACAGAGGGCCTTGAGGACCTGGGCAGCGGCCTGGGGCGGGGCCCGAGTCCACTCCCGGAGGAGACACCGGAGTACCTGGGCCGAGCAGAAGCTCAGGATGAGCAGGGGGAGGACGAAGAGCACCAGGGAGAGAAGCAGGGCCCTGGGGCCCCGTGTGCGGCCCCGCCCAAAGCAGAAGCTCTCCCCTGGGCGCAGCCAGGCCGCTGGCAGGGCCACGGCCCCGATCACCAGCAGCCAGAGGGCCGCGCAGGTGAGGGCGGCCTGGCGGGGGCCGCGCCAGGCCCGGGCCCGCAGGGGGAAGCGCAGGGCGGCATAGCGGTCGGCAGCGATGGCCGTGAGCAGCCACATGCTCATGTAGGTGTTGATGTAGTAGAAACTCTGCAAGACCCTGCACAGGGCACCCTCCTGGGTCCCCGATGCCGACGTCGGGCCCAGCGTGTGCAGTACCCCCGGGAGGCTCAGCAGCAGCAGCCCGTCGGCCGCCACCAGGTTGACCATGTACACGCGGGTCTCCGTCCACCTGCGCAGGCGGCAGCAGAAGACCCAGAGCGCCAGGCCGTTGAGCAGCAGGCCCAGCACCAGGATGAGGTAGATGGAGACGCTGGTTGCCACCTGTGACAGGACGCCCCTCTCCATGCTGCAGCCGTCAGAGTTGTTTGCAGTGGCAGCAGTCGCAGACACCATAGCTGACAGCCTGAGAGGGGTGGGAAGGTGGCGGGAGCTGCAGCTCAGGGCTGAGGGGGCACAGCCAGACTACGCCTCTCCTGGGGGACAGGGTGGGAGACACCACAGCCTCTCTCTCCTCGTCCTCCCCGCTCCCTCTCCATCTCTCTCGCCCTCTCCCCCCAATTCCTGTGTCAGTCCCAGGGCTCCTGAAGAACCTGGGTCAGGGTTCCCCCTCCTATCACCCCAGGTGCTCCACGAGTTGCCCTCTAGACTGGGGACCAGCTCCTCCCCTGCCCTGCCCAGTGGGCCCGGGGCCTGTGTGTGGACCGGAGGCATCTTGCCAAGCAGGGGGCTTTGTGGGGGCCCCTCTCTGGGCCTCCTGACCCAAGGCTTCTGCTCAGCCCAGGACCTTTGCCAACCTGGGTGTCTGCTCAGTTACCCGTCCCCCTGGCCCAGGTGGCCCTATCTAAGGACCCTCCTCCCGTGGTCCCAGGAGTGGGGCCTCCAGGCTCCTCTGGAAAGCAGAGCTGGCCCAAGGTCCTTTCTCAGGAACTCAGGACACACACCTACACCTGCTTGGCCTCAGAGCTCAGGACCAGCTGCCCACAGAGGCAGGGCCCCAGCCAGGGACTGACAAGGATGGACAAGAGCCAAGTGGACCCCTGCTCCTGGGAGCCCTCTGTGGCAGCCAGCAGGGTGAGGGGACAGGCCTGGCTCGGGGAGGACTCACCGATCTGGGACACCAGGGCCTTGGGGACTGCAGCTGGGCCACTCCGCACACAGCCAGGCTGCTCGGGCTGGGCCAGGCCCCAAGGCTGTGGTCACCACCTTTGTGCTCTCCTCGAGTGGGTGGAGTCACATCTCTGAGGTGTCAGGCCGGTAGGCAGCCCCTGCGGCTCTCCCCTCCTGGTCTTCATGTGCAGGCTGCCCCAGCCTGTGGTGAGTGACACCCTGCCCACCCTTCCTTCCTGAGCATAGCTCTGTAGCAGCCTGGAGCTCAGGGCCGGATGGAGACCTGGGACACTCCAGCCTGCGGAGCCTCGGCCTCTCACACAGCGGTGAGAGGGCGGGAACCGCTCCTGGGGCAGGCCTGCTTTGGCTGGGTGCTGCCCACCCCTTCCTGGGCGTCTGTGGTGGGCGCCGGCTGGGGAACCCCATGTAGGATGGCCCTGCGGTACATGGCTGGCACCAAGTCGCCCACACTCCAGGGGAAGCCAGGTCCCTGGGCCAGCCTCCCCCACCCCACGGCCGTGAGCCTCAGAGGGCCTACGGGGAGGGCGACTGGCCCGGCAGCTGCAGCTCTGGGTCCAGGTACGTGGCCTGTCAGGACGGAAGCTGTAGTGACAGTGTGGCGACACCCTTCAGGACAGAGGTGCACACTGCCCGCCGGGGCCGGGGCCGAGGGCCTCTGCAACTGCTTTTAGTAAGTGGCTCATCAGAAGCCCAGTCTCCAACAGCCGGCCCGATGTGGTCAGCTCAGGTGACCCAGCTTCGGAGCGCCCTGGGGTCACGGAAACCACCCTTCTGCCCACCCTGCTTCACTCGCCCCTTTTTGGGTATAGCTCTCAAGAGCACTGCTTGCAAACCCCATCTCAAAGGGGCTCCCAGAGCACCTAGTGCAGGGGTGCACTCCTGCTGAGGACGAGGGTGGCCCACCCTCGGCACAACAGATGCAGCCCCAGGGCCACGCATGGGTTGAGCGAGCAACCTGGGGAGTCAGAGACAAGGACCGCAGTCAGTCTGCTCAGGACCATCTGGAGGGGAGCTGGGGAGGGATGTGTGTGTGAGCTGGAGCACCTCCTCCAGGAGTTTCTGTGTGACTCCGGCTGCCCACTCACGGTGCCCAGCAGGTGCCCTGGGCAGGGCAGGGGTGGGGGCTGCTGTGAGGAACAGCCTGTCCGCACACACGCACAGACAGGAGTTGACTGAGCAGTGCTGAGGGTGGGCACCTTGTGGGGCAGGGCTCTGAGAGTGGGGCAGTGGCGCCGCTTCTGAAAAGCGTGTGCTGCCACACCGGCCGGGCTGCCCCACCCCGCCAGAGAAGGGCTCTTATCGGTAATGCCATTTCTGCCTCCCCTCTGCATTCTCTCGTGTGGCAGGGGCTGGAGGGCACCCTTGATGCCAGGGGACAGTCTAAATTCTGCCTGCACAAGAGGCAGAGGCTGACGTATCCTCTCCGTGTGTGGCTTTCAGTGTGGTCAGTCTTGCTGTGCCATTTGGTCACTTTGGGGATGTGGAGAGCAGTTTCCTGAAGTTGGCTGGACTCTGCATTCCACCATCCATTCCTGGGAGGAGGGGCAGCCCTGAAGCGAGGTCCCTGCAGCTGAGGGCTGCAGCCCCAGCCTGCACCACCTCCCTTCTCCTGCACCACCTGACGATGCTTTTTTTCACACAGGAGACGGGCTTGTGTGCTTAGGAAAAATCCCACTGAGAGCTCACGGACAGTGGGGACCTCAGGCACAAAGGAGACCAAGAGCAGCTCCTGGCCCACATGCAGCCCCTCCACCCCAGACCACTCTGCAGCCAGGCTTCACTGCCAGCAGGGACAGGAAGAGCCTTCAGGGAGCCAACTGCCCAGAGAAACGTCTCACAGACGCTGGCACCAGTCGCGTCCAGCACAACATGGGTTGTGGGGAAGGAGAAGGGCAGCACAGGGTTAAGAAAAGACAGAAGCCAGGAATAGAATTGAAGCACGGGCCAAGGGGAACAGTCTCAGGGACTGAACCCCGAATCGGGCCAACGCGTAGTTTTTATTGGTAAATTTCTAAACAGGTAATGATTGTTAATCTCAAGATCTGTGTGTTAGTAGCCCGCTGGCTGTCTTTCCGAAAGTTCCCATTGTGTTCCAGCCTGGACTTTGCCTTCACACACGCACATCTCCAAGGAATCCATTGAAGGGGCGGGACCGATATAACTCCATCCGGCCTCAGTTTCCCTTGTGAAATCCTGGGAAGAGCGCGGGGGGAACAAACGGTTTGGCAGCTGTAAGGCAACAGGCACCAGCCAGGCAGACAGCAGACTGTTAGGAACAGGGTGACATGGGGCTTCCCAGCAGCAGCTCAGTCTCTGTAGGAAAATTGTTGGCCACTCAGATTCTGCATCAAACCCCGCTCTCTGGTCAGAAGCAGCTTGGTTCTGGGCAGTTCTCTGCGTGTAGACTCTGTAGCCCCCTAACCTGTCTGCTCCATGGTGGATTACAGATGGCCACCACTTCCTAGGAGAGCTCCCACCATCAGCTGACCACCCACACTTCCTCTGGCTCTTCCCAAGGGGTCTGGCTTGCCAAGCCCTCACCAGCCTCCCCCAGTGCTCTGTGCTCAACAGGCCTCTAGCCAGATAAAATACCCAGGTGTGACCCTGGCAGAGGGGGCATCAGCTTCTGTCTCCCACCTTCTGAGCCCTGTACTTCTCTGGATGCAGCCTCAAAATGAATTGGCTTTTCTTTCAGAAGCCTGTTCATTGCTAATTGTCCTGTCAAAGTACCAGGCAGCCCTTGGGCCCTGGAGGGTGGGTGGCAGGGGCAGCCTCATGCTGGGGGAGGCTTTCCCCTTGGCCTGGCCCCGCCCAGAGCCCCTCCTCTGGTGTAGGATGCTCAGAGTGTTTGAGTCGTCATCAGAGCTCAGAAGCCAGCTCCTGGGATGCTGGACAATGTTCGCCTCTGTTCCTTTCCTCATGGTTCCTTCAGGAATCTCGTGGGAGTCCAGCTGCCTCCACTGTGCTTCAAGCCCCGACGGGCCAGACAGAAAGGGAATGTGTGCACCCCCAGTCACAGCCAGAGACTGGGGGGCATAGCACCCCCAAGGGCCAGCGAGGTGGACAGCAGTGCATCCGTAGGAGGGGGCGGTCCTTGGAGAGCTGGGTGCCGCCCACCAGCAGCACCGCCTGGAGGCCTGCGGGTTTCTCCCCTCCCACTGCTTTCATTTCCTCCACCCCAGAGAGGACAGCCCTGGCAGGGCACACGTGGGCGCATGGCAGGGCTCAGCTGCAACTTGTGCAGATGTCACATCAGCTGTGCCTCTGAGCCCACAGCAACCTCCGAATCCTTCTTAACACAAGGCCCTAGGAGGCCACTACCACCTGGCCAGAAGTAACCTTTCCATCTGAAGCTCTTTCCTGTTGCTGGTCTCACGGGCCGTCTGAGCCCCCTCCTCAGTCCCTCAGTGCTGGGTGGGGTGGGGGTGCTGGAGCTGAGTCCCAGGCCCGGTTCTCCTACCTCTCTGACCCCCAGTCTGGCCAAGGACAGGACCAGGTGCTTATGCTCAGCCCTGTGTCATTGGTCAGTGCAGAGGGCAGCCCATCTGAAGTAAGAATCATCCCACTGCTCCTCCGCTCCCTGGAAATCAAACCCCTGGAGGGCCAGGGGGGTATAAGCCAGGTTTGGACACCGTCAGCTTGGCCCTGCCCACAGCAGGGCAGGGCTGTGAGGATAGCAGGCAGGGTTGGGGTGCTGGAGGACCAGGGTCGGGGGCAGACACATGGGGAGACTGGCTGGGGTGAGGGGTGTGGGGAGCCATGGGAAGCATTCCTGGGGACATCGGGCTTGGGGAGTTTGGGGCAGATGGGAAGGGCTGAAGGCTGTGCGGCTAGCCAAAGGCCACCACCTGTGTCAGGGCACAGGAGGGATGGGGGCAGGGTGGAGGCAGGAGAGGGTGCAGGCTGCCTACAGGGGGCCACTTACAGCTCTGCCATCACTCACACCAGAATCCTCACGCCTGTGTTTGCCCCGTTCCTGACCCACTGGACACACCTGGCCACCCTGTGCCTTCCCAGGACAGAATGCAGCCCCGCCCCTCCCAGGTGTGCAGGCATGGTGGCCAGAGGCCACCAAAGGCTTGGGTTCTAAGAAAGGGGACACAGGTGGGGTTCCCCTGAGAAGGGCTTTCAGTAAGGGGAAGCCTGAGGAAGGGTGAGGGCGGGTGGAGGCTGAACACCTGGACGGGCAGGCCGGCCCTGGTAGGATGTGGTCATATTCTCGCTCCCACCACAGCGGGAAAACAGGGCAGGGAGGTCGTTTTGTGCCCGAGGACACACAGGTGGGAGGAGACAGAGCTGGCCTTGAACCCAGGCCCACCTGGGGCCGGCACAGGGGCCTCTGGTCGCTCCAACTTGAGTCTGGCTTCCCAGCCCCATCACGGAGGCCAAGGAGATGCGGACTCAGCACAGAGCCACCTGGCTGAGCACCCGGCCCTTCCCCCACCAGGCAGGGCATCAGTTCTCCTGAGTTCACACAGGACAGAGTCCCCTCGACAGACCCGCCCTGTCCCCGCTGCCCCTAGCCTCCACCACCCTGTCGCATCTGTGCAGCCCCTACAAGGGGTCGGCTGAGGGGTCCTGGGCCTGCATTGGCAGGAGCAAGCCAGGCCGAGTGCATTGAGCGCACGCCTGCCAGGAGTACACAGCACCCACCAGACTTCAGATGGGTGGGGAGCAGGTCTGAGGGCCCAAGGAGAGCCCCAGGTGGAGAACCATAGGGAGTCATCTGGGGAGATGCCCGGCCCTCCCGCCTCTTACCAGGCGAGCACAGGTGGCACCCACACAGCCTGATCAGGGCCAGCCCTGGTGGACAGCTTTATTCCGGCCCCAGCGGGCTGGCATCAGAAGGCTGGACATTGAAGCCTTGCACCACCCAGGAGGTGCACCAGGCTTTGGGCACAGCAGGTGTGCTACCCCACTCCAAGTTCCTGCAGGTGGACTTGCTCAGGCCTCAGTCCTCTGGCTATCCCTCTCCCTGTCCCTCTTCCATCCCAGAGGTGGGGCTGTTGCCTCCCAAGCCTCTGTGCCTGGGTAACTGTGCCCAGAAGGCCTCCTGGAGAGTGCCCACAAGCCATGGCAAGTTCAGGGCCGATCCCGGGCCTACTTGCTGCTTGTCACAGAGCTCCCCAGCAGGCTGAACCTCCCGGAGAGCCGGGGCCTGGCTCCCCGTGCCGGTGCTCGCCCTTACGACAGCGTCATACACACAGAATCCTGGCTCTTGTAGGCCTTGGCACTGGGGGGCCCGGCCAGCGCGGACGCTTCCTGGAACTCCTTGGCCATGTAGTAGTAGCAGATGGCGTCCAGGCAGCAGTTTGCATCTGAGATCTTGCTGGTGACATAGAGGGCACCGTAGATGGCACAGGTGTTCAGGCCCGTAGCCAGTCGCCACGTCAGCACCACGTGCAAGGGCAGGAAGCAGACCGTGAACACGACCAGGTTCGCCCAGACCATGTGGGCGGCCTTCTGGGTGGCCTCTGCTTGGCCCGAGTCAGTGTCCGGCCTCTGGCGCAGGACGGTCAACACCTGCAGAGAGCAGAAGCCCAGCACGGCCAGGGGCAGGTAGAAGCCCAGCAGTGAGAAGGCCACGGTTTGGGGGTGTTGCCGGCACTGGTTCGAGAAGCAGAAACCACCGTCCTGCTCCCTCAGGAGCCAGCGAAGCACCAGGGAGCCGATCACCAGTACCCAGAGTGCCACGCACACAGCCGCAGCCTGCCTGGGCGAGCGCAGCCCGCGGGCGCACAGTGGGTGCCGCACGGCCACGTAGCGGTCCAAGGCGATGGCTGTCACCAGGCTGATGCTCATGTACCTGTTGGCCAGGTAGATGCCCTGGGAGAGCTGGCAGAGCAGTGTGTCCTCGGAGCGGTCCTTCAGGGAGTAGAGCATGAAGGGCAGGACACAGAGCAGGCAGAGGTCGGCCGCCGCCAGATTGACCATGTACACGTGGGTCTCCGTCCACCTGCGCAGACGGCAGCAGAAGACCCAGAGCGCTAGGCCGTTGAGTGGCAAGCCCAGTGCCAGCAGCATGCCCAGGTAGGCGTAGGAGATGTGTGTGGGCATCACGGAACAGGTGAGCTCGTTGGGGGTGCAGGAACTGTTGTTCATGGTCCTGGGGCTGCAGGAGGGGAAGCAGGGGGTGAGGGCGGTCGGCAGGGCCTGGCGAGAGCCCGGGCGGGGGCTGGCCAGCCCAGGGATGCAGGAGGTGAGCCCCACCCCATATCTAGAAGCTCCAAAGTCATCTTCCCAAAGAACTCATAGAAATCCTAAGAAGCTCTTAGGTAACCTGCAGGTCAAACCCCTGCCCACGGGATGGGTGAGGAAAGCAAGGCCTTCAGAGGCCGGGCGGGCCTGAGGTCACACATTGAGCACCTCAGTCCTGGAGCCAGACCCCTTTCCCTCTCCGGAGCCCTCCTTTCCCGGGCCCTGCCTGCTGCTGGCCAGAGACAAAGGCACGAGGAGCTCACTGTCCACCTCCAGTCCCAGCAGAGCCAGCTCTGAGATCCCGAGGGGTCCCTCTCCTCCAGCTGTCAGGACAGGGGGCCCAGGGAGTGTGGTTTGCCACCACCTGCTGCCCCAGTGCCCCTCTTATCAAGACGGCTCAGAGGTGGCGCCAAGACAGGCTCAGGACAAAGCCCAGGGCACAACTGCCCGCTCCCTCCACACCCTCCCTGGACCAACTGCAGGAGGTACCCACATGTGAGCCACACCTGCATCTCAGCAGGTTGGTCAGCACCTACTCCACCCGCTATTCCTGCCAGCAGAGTTCCAGGACAGCAGGGCCTGTGGCTCCGGACGGGTCCCCAGAAAACTCCAGAACTCTGGCCTCCCTCCTCCTGCCCCCCCCCGAGTGCCTGCCCACCCAATCCTGTGCCCTGAGGCCTCCACCCCATCACTGGCAGATACTCTCACACAACCTCACCCTCTCCATCCCTGCTGGCCCCTCTCCCCGGACGTGCTCACGGCACAGCCCAGGATGGCTGGGACCAGTCTGTCAGATCTCCAGGCTGTTGGGAGGCTTCTGGATTCACCTGAGCCGGGCCAACCTCGGTTTCCCCTCATAGGACATGGGCTGTCACACACGGTGGGACCAGGGGGCACAGGGCACACACAATCCATGCCGCTCCCAGCCCCCCCACCTGATTCCTCTGGCTTGAAGGGCCTGGGGAGCGTGGCCTCCCTCCCCCAATGAGCACAGGCTCTCTGGGGGCTCTCTGCCCTTTACCTGGGCCATTGAAGGGGGTCAGTCGACCCAGGGAAGAGCCCAGGGCCCGGCTGGGCCGGTTCTGTTCCCCTCAACTCTCCCCACACATGAAGAGAAGAAATATCCAGAACCAAGCGTCTGCAGCTTTAGGTTCATTGGGCTGGAGGACGGGCTCCTTTCCTCCCCTGCAGCCCCCTGGGAACCTCCAGACTCAGACCATTAGGGAAGCAGGAGCACAAATTTCAGCCAGAAACAGCAATATTCCACCAAAGACTCCATTCCATCCCTTATGAATTTTAAAATGGCACATTTGTCAGCAATTAAAGTTTTACAGACTCTTTCACCGTGTGTAAAATCTCCTGACACATCATGACAATCTCTTCATTTTCGAAGGATTCTGTTTGTTCTCTGCCTGATCTCTGAGTGACGCCTCTCTCTGTGCAGGTCCTGAGCTCCCTCGGACCCTGAGCCAGGCCAGGCTCTGTGGACCCCCCAGAATCCACTGGAACCAACTGCTGGGATCCTCCCTTCCTGCCTGCCCTGCCCTCCTGGCTGCAGCCCACCCAGAAACACCCGTGACCTGCCAGGCCAGCTCTGCAAGATCCTCCAGCAGCCCAGTGACCTCAGAACCTGATGGAACCACTGCAGGGGTGGCTCTGCAGGGGTGGCAGCCTCAGGCGGTCCTCTGTGCCATCAGCACTGTCCCCCTCTCTCCTGCCCTGGACCGAGTCCAGGGACAACTTCTCGCTATTCTTGCCGGTGGTCCTGCAGCAGGTCAATTGCTGACCCCCCAGGTTACCACGCCCTGCTGATGGGGCCTCATCTCTGTCCTTTCAGGTGCTGTCCAGAAAGGCTTAGGAAGTCAAGTCCCAGGTCCCACCCAAATGGCATGGCGTCCCCAGAAGCCACTGTATATCCCTGCCTGTGCCTAGCCCCAGCCTGGGGATATATGTCCAGGACAGACCCGGCTGGCCTCCTGCCCATATATGCAGGCCATCCCCTCCCACAGACACTGTGTAGCCTCACCCTGGAGTAGCTGGGGCCCCACTGCAGAGAGCAAGTGCTCAGAGTGCTGAGCTGCCAGGGGCCCTGTCATTTCCTGCTGGGGGAAGCTGCCATGGCAGAGACCGGTGCAGCCTGCCTTCTGCACAGGAAGTGGAAAGCCACCCTTTGATATGCTTTGTGCAATCACATGGAGAGAAATCTGTGCGTGCATTTGGGAGGCCCAAGGACACTGCCGCCTCCCTTAGGCCCCTCCTGTCTGACAACTCCCTGAGGGGGATCTGGGATAGAGAGTGGGGTGCAGACCCCCATTTCCTGGGTACCGTAGAGACCTCTAGAGCTGGGACTCCACAGAAGAAACACCCTAGGATCCAGGACAGGCGTGTGTGAGTGAAACAAAAGTTTCACAAAACTGGAAAGGATGTGGAGAAAAGGGAACCCTCGGGCACTGCTGTGGGATTGTAAATTGGTGCAGCCACTTTGGAAAATAGTGCGGAGGTTCCTTAAAACATTAAGAATAGAACCACCTTATGACTCAGCAATTCCTCTTCTGGGTATCTACATGAAAAACGTGAAAACACTACTCTGTAAAGATATCTGCACCCCCATGTTCGTTGCATAATTATTTACAGTAGCCAAGTTATGGAAGCTACCTAGCTTGTAAGTGTCCATCAATAGACAAACAGATAAAGAGGTAGTACTTATACACATTGGAACACTACTCGGCCACAACAGATGAAACGCTGCCATTTGCGACAACATGGATGGACCTTGAGAGCATCGGGCTAAGTGAAAGAAGTCAGAAGGAAAAGGACAAAAACATATGATTTCATGCATATGTGGGATAGAAAACGGAAAGCAACAAACAAAGAAACTCATAGACACAGACAACAGCACGGTGGTCGGGAGGGGAGGGGCGGGGGAGGATGAAGAGGGTCGAGGGGGTCACATACGTGGTGACAGAAAAAAGGAGCCTAGACGGCAGGTGGGGAGCACACAAGGCGACATACAGATGACGCATTACAGAGCTGGACCCCGACACTCATGTTATTAACCGATGTCACTCCAATCAATTAAAAGCAAACATTTCACAAAACAGAGCTCACCCAACTAGGAATGCAGCACTGAGACATTTGCTGTCTAGTTTCTCCAGGGCTGGTCACAGCCCACAACGTGGATTTCAGAGTCTCGAATGAGGTGGAAGACCAGGCCCTGAGAGACACCCCGACTTTCTCTGCATTGCTGTCCACATTCGTGGAGGAGGGTCCCCCTTTCCAGACCATCGCCCCCCTCAGCACTCCTCCATCAGGACACTCCCCGGAAGTTCTAAGCCCCCGTCACAGCCCTGGCCCCGCTGAGACCCCAGGCCCCCTGTTGGTACTGACCTGCAGTTAGTCTTGGTTTCCCAGGTGGAACCGTCTCCCACCCTCCCCTCAGGCCGTGACTATACCTCTCCTTAAGGAGGGTAGGTGGTGGGCGGGCTGACGACAGCAGAGTGGGGGTGATGGGCTCCCCCCTCCCACCCCAGGGCTGTCTAGGGGAATTTCCAGGAAGGGAAGTGGGTGCTGGGACACTTGCGCTGACACTTCCAGAGAACCAGCATGCTTGCTATGAGTGACAGGGCGCTTGTTCTGGAAACAACCTGGTGAGCAAGACCCCCACAGTTCTGCAGTGTGGAGGCGCCTCTCCCATTCCTGTCTACCCTGCATCTCTGGAGGCGCCGGCCGTCCCCGGCTGGGCCCCCGCGGCTGCGGTCATCTGGCCCCGTCTGTGCCTAGCACCTGACAGGAAGCCTGCTTGCTCGCTGCACTGTGCACCCTGACACACATTCACGCTGATGGGTGACCACCAACATGCAAGGATGCAGAGACTCTTGGCCAGCCACCAGCAGGGACGCCCAGATGGGTCCACTTCGGCCCCTGCTTTAGTCACCTGCTCTTCCCTCCACTCCAGCAGCTGCCCTCCTCCTCTCCTCAGATGCCTTCTTTCCAGACCACCCATCCTCCAGTCTAGAATGTTCCCCATACCCCCAGGCCTCCATGGGGCAGCCACCTTGTCAGACCTGTGTACTCTGAGCCCAGGTGAGAGAACCTGCCTACCAGGTCTCTGCAGCCCTTCCTGCAGACCCTGCTCAGCCCATGTACCCTGAGAGCAGGGGCTGTGTCTCCTCAGTTTGCCCGCAGTCCCCGGCGCCTGCCTGCTCACAGCATCTCTCTCTGCACAGACTGCAAAGGACAGGGGATCCCCCTGGCCCCACCCCTGCCCACTTACAGCAGTAGGACTGAGGCTCCAAGAAGGGGAGTGGCTGGCCCAGGCCTCCTGCCCACATGCGCCTGAGGGGCCTGGTCTCCACCCTTGTCTCCCCAAGTTCCCCACACACATCCCTGTAGACCCAGCCTGCCCGCCTCACCATGGGCTCCCTTCGTCCCCGGCTGGCCTCCTCCCCACCCGAGTCCAGTGCCCTCTCTCCACCAGGTTTTCTTCATACAACTTCCCAGGAATTAAAATAGTTCCTCTGTGTACATTTGACCCTGAACAACTTGGGCGTTAAGGGCCAGTTGAAAATTTCCACATAACTTTGACTTCCCCAGACTTCCTACTAATAGGACAGCAGGGTTCCTGGCTCCCAGCAGGTGCTCCAGAAACATTAGCGACTGCAGGCTCAGAAATGTCTGCCCGGGGGGGATGGGGTATGTGCCCCTGAGCCCTTCCCTCTACTGACCATGCTGCTGGCACCCTCCCAGTGGAGGGCTGGTGGCTGACCCCGGCACGGCCGGGTCCTTTCCTTCAAGCCCACGGGGTCTTGGGGTCCGAGAGGCCTGGCCACGCTGGATAGACTTCAGGGTCCACACCAGGCCCATTCCCTCATTGGTGGGCAGCCTCCAAACCATAGCAGTGACCCTCTGCTCAGGAGGCCTTGCCAGGGACCAGCCTCACTGCCAGCACCACTCCATGTTGATGGCCTCCCTCACGTGCGGCCACCCCTTGCTGTGGTTCCAGCACGCTCTCCTGCTTCACACCTGCTGAGCCTGGAGAGTCCATGTGCCAGGCCTGTGTGGGGCCAGGCGCAGGGCTGAAGGAATGCCCTCCGGCCTCTCCCTCCGAACCGCTGGGGCTGGAGGGCATAGGGCTGCCAGGCCCTCCATCTAGAAGAACGCTCAGGGAAAGGCCCCAGGGGAGGCTGAGGCCAGCTCAGGACACCCTGCAGGCTCCTGGGGCTCCCAGCCCTGCCCTTGCAGCTGCCACCCCACCGCAGGACTCCTTCCTGCCTGTCTTCCTACACAACAGTCGTATGTGGCCTCTGAGACTCACGCCACTCTCTCACCCACTCATTCATTCACTCAGCAAATGTGGCTGGGCATGGAGGGGTGCTGCTGAGAGTGAGGGTGGGCACCGAGGGCAGAGATTGTGGGAAGGCCAGCGGATGCCCTCAGGGCCTGGCTGTGCCTGGGGATCCAGAGCAAAGCATCCCTGGTTCCACTGGTCATGTGGGGATCACGGAAAGATCATTTGGGGGGAGAGCACATGGACCTCAGGGGTTGCCTGTCCTGGTCAGACCCCCACCCCCACCCCACAGGCCCAGTGAGGGAGCATCCACGGCACCACCTTCCCTGTGCCTCCTCGTGCCCGCCCACCCCCTTCAACAGCAGCCATGCATCTCAGAGCCTCTGCCCTTGGACGCTCAGACACAGGGCAACTGCCCCCCTTTGAGCCTCCTGCCCCCGGCTCACTTCTGTCACCCCAGCCTATAGATGCCTCTGGGCAGGTGACAGATGTGCCCCCATCTGCTGGCTGCAGCCCCTCACCCAGCAGGACGGGCCACTGCATAGGCAGACACAGGTGTGGCCAATGGCCAGAGGAGACTACTGGGTGCAGGCAGCCCGCCCAGCACGAACCCCGGGCCCCTCACCGCCCCAGGTCGGCTCACTCACCCCTGGACAGCTTCTGCTCCCCTCCTCCTGGGCTGGCTCCCCAGGGCCACCTGCTCCCTGTTCTGCAGCTGCTGAGCCCTCTGGGACCCCTGCCCCCAGCCAAGGCAATGGCTGTGTGCGGCATCAGGGCGTGCTCCAGCCGCAGCTTCCTGGCTCCCCCGCCTCTTCCCCTTTGCTGCCCCTGAGTTATTCCTACACTCCCAGCTTCTTCCCCTTTCTCTCCTGAGGCTTCTCTGACTGGAAGGCTGGCTGCTGGCCCCACGCCAGGCCCTGGTCCTGGAGGCAACTGCGAGCTGCCTGCCCTGGGTGAGGGGCCTCGTTTCCCAGCACAGACAGCCATCCTGGCCCCCGCCCGGCAAGCCCCTGCCCACTCACCACACCCACCCTCTTCCAGGTGCTCCTTCCCTTGCCCAAGAATTTGCAGGGGCCCCCATTGCCGGACAGAAGTCTCAAGACCTTGCTCTCTGGCGAGGCCCTCAGGCTGAGTGTGATGGGCAGACAGCCGTGTGTACCGGCATCTCACCCTGCTTGAAAGTCACGACCCTCCCGCAGCTGGATTTGGAGCAGGAGAAGGGGGATCTCCTTTGAAAGGGCATGTCTCTCTGGGGTGTCACCCGCCCCCAAGGGCAGCGGGCCTCCACCTCTGGCTGGTTCGAGCCAGTCTGTCAGGGGCAGACCCAAGAAGTGGTAGTTTAACCAGCACCCAAGAGACACTGAGGCAGGAGGGCCTCCACTTTCCCTGAGAAACACTCTGCTGAGGGTTCTCATGTTCCTCCCCAGGACCATAGCCTTCTGACAGTTCCTCTGGACACTGGGCAAGATGCCAGCTGTTGATATACAAACGCAAAATTCACAGAAAAGAGGATGTAGATGGCTCATTAAACATATGGGAAGATCTCAGTTTATTCCTGAAAAGAGAAATACAGATCACAAGTGTTCTGCGATGTCACATGGCAAAGCCCAAGCCTCTGTTTGCTAACAGTCTCTGGGGGGAGACATGCTCAGATGTCACCTGCTGAAACTGAACACGGCACAAACACGTGGGGTTGGGGGGGCGTTTGTCAGTTTCCAGCTGAATTAGAGCCTTTGACCCAGTAGCCCCGCTTCTGGAAATCCACTCTACAGACAGACAGATGAAAAAGATGTTTCTGAATTTATATGCACATTAAAGTTAAAAATTAAACATTGAGGGGGTGATGTCATAGGAATGGCGGCAGCAAGGCGGACTTTTTGAGTTCTCCTCCAGATCTTATCACAAATGAGACATCTATAACCCATCAAAGGACTCTCTGCAAATCATGCAGAACAGATAAGAGACTCGTGCAAGGATTACTTGAAGGTGGGCAAATTGGGCGAGCAGGGGAAGAGGGAAGGGAGCCGAGTGGAGACGCAGCCACATCCGTGGTTGCAGGGACGCAGGGGATCCCAGGACGTAACAGAGACCATAAAAGCCAGGAGGTGGGCTCTTTCCCTGCGTCCCACAGCTGATCTCTCCCACCACAGGGGCAGCATATCCAGCATTTGAGGCAGTAACCTCAGCTGACACCTCCAGCTGGGCCGTAGGTCGGACAAAGTACACAAACTCCATACCTGGGCCCCTCCTCCCACTCTCCCAATCCTACCCCCTCCCTTCCAGAGACTTAAACTGGCCCCTGAACTGAGGAGTAGTGTCAGATTACAGAGGAGCCTTAGTGCTCAGGCTCTGGGAAGACAGGCGTGCAGCTCTGACCCAGGGAAGAGGCTGGGCAGAGTGTGATTTTTGCTGGGCTGGGAGAGAAGAGACTCCTCCACTCCCAGCCACCACCTTTTCTGGCCTGTGGGAAGAATGTGACACTGCTGGGCTGGGAGAGAGAAGACCCCTCCATCCCCAGCCCCCACCCTTTCTTGCCTGCCTATGGCAGAGCAATTACAAATGTGGAGACACACCCAGGGATCAGTAGTAAGCGGCAGAGGCAGACACAGCCCTGGGCTTTTAGCAGCTCAGAAATCTCCCACCCGCCACACACACACACACACACACACACACACACACACACACACGGAAGAAATGCCCTAAGACTCAGGAGAACTGGGCACAGGACTGGTGGTGCTACTCTCAGTGTGCATATGTGCAGGCAAGGGCAGAAACTGCACTGACTTTGTAGAAACTACCATCCAGATCCCTCAGCCCCACTCATCTAAATCTGCAGTCCCAACATCACTCTAAGCACCAGGTGACCAGCTCTGCCTGCACAACACACAGAGGACTCTTTGATACAGCAGAGGAAAACCTGGAGATCACTTGGTGGGCTTAAGCCAAGACTGGCGCCGCTTTTTTTTTGTTTTGTTTTGTTTTTATGTCTTTGACATCTTTGCCTGTTTTGAGTATGGGTTATCGGTTGTTTTTACATGTGAATGTATTTGATTTTTTTTCTTTGTTGTTGTTGTTGTTGTTGTTGCTTGGTGATTTGCTTTGTTCTGAAATTGCCCTACACCAGGGCCCAGCTTAAGAGGCACAAGATTCAACACACCCAGAAGCCAACTCCAGAGCAAACCAGAGTATTATTGGGTTTGACCTACAAGTGACACACCCAGAGGGAATTCTCTAAGGGACAAGAGCCCATAGAGGCCAAACCACATTTAAGTGGTCGACCCTCATGCAGCAGAACATCCTGCTGTGGGCAGAGCCATGTCTCACAACTAGTCAGATTAGGAGTCAACACCACCTACTCACAAGCTAAAAGCAATTAAAGATCAACTTTAACAGGACGATATACACAACACAAGAGTCACTTTGGAGCACACGCACAGGAGAAGAAGGAAGTGGTGCAAGTCAAATGTAAAGGACACACACTACATAAAGTAACCCAGCAAGAACTAAGGACTCTAGGAGATCTACCTAATACATCAAAGCAAACACAGAGAGTCAGCCAGAATGGGGAAACAAAGAAACATGTCCCAAAGAAAAGAACAGAAGAAACCTCCAGAATTGGAAACAAATGAAACAGAGGTAACCAATCTATCAGAAACAGAGCTCAGAACACTGGTGATAAGAATGTTTAAGGAGCTTAGTGATGACATAAAGAAGGATACAGAAATCATAACGAACAACCAATTAGAACTAAAGAATACAATAACTGAAATAAAGAACTCACTTGAAGGAATTACCAGCAGGTTAGATGAAGCAGAAGATCGAATCAGCGACTTAGAAGACAAGTTAGCAGAGATCACCCAAACAGAACAACAGAAAGAAAAAAGAATAAAAAACAATGAAGATGGTTTAAGAGACCTCTGGGATAACATCAAGCGCAACAACATGCGCATCATAGGAATACCAGAAGGTGAAGAGAGTAAGCAAGGGATTGAGAACATATTTGAAGTAATAATGTCTGAAAACTTCCCTAACTTGGTGAAGGAAACTGACATACAAGCCCAGGAAGTGCAAAGAGTTCCAACCAGGATAAACCCAAACAGGTCCACACCAAGACACATTATAGTTAAAATGGCAAAGCTTAAAGACAAAGAGAGAATCCTAAAAGCAGCAAGAGAAAGACAGAGGGTTACATACAAGGGAATTCCCATAAGACTATCAAATGACTTCTACAGAAACATTGCAGTCCAGGAGGGAGTGGCAGGAGATACTCAAAATGATGGAAAACAAAGGCCTACAACCTAGATTGCTTTACCCAGCAAGGCTATCATTTAAAATTGAAGGAGAGATAAAGAGCTTCTCAGAAAAGAATAAGCTACAGGAATTTATTACCACCAAGCCAGCGTTGCAAGAAATATTAAAAGGACTTCTGTAAACAGAAGAAAGATGAAAACAATCTTACTACAAATTTTAAAAATGGCAATAACTATATACCTATCAATAATCACTTTAAATGTAAACTGATGAAATGCTCCAATCAAAAATGTAGGGTGGCTGAGTGGATAAGAAAGGAAGACCCTTGTATATGCTGTATACAAGAGACTCACCTCAGATCAAAAGACACACACAGGCTGAAAGTGAAGGGTTGGAGTAAGATATTTCATGCAAATGGAAATGAGAAAAAAGCTGGAGTTGCAATACTTATATCTGACAAAATAGACTTTAAAATGAAGAACACATTAAAAGACAAAGATGGACACTAAATAATAATAAAGGGATCGATCCGACAAGAGGACATAACCCTAGTAAACATCTATGCACCCAACATAGGAGCACCTAAATATATAAAGCAGATATTGACTGACATAAAGACAGAGATCAACAGTAACACTATCATAGTAGGGGACTTCAACACACCTCTGACAAGGGACAGGTCTCCAGACAGAAAAAACCAATATGGAAACAATGGCCTTAAATGACACATTGGACCAGTTGGATTTAATCAATATTTTCAGAGCAATTCACCCCAAAGCTGCAGAATACACATTCTTCTCAAGTGCATATGGAACATTTTCCAAGATAGACCACATGTTAGGCCACAAAACAAGTCTTGATAAATTTAAGAAAATTGAAATCAGACCAATTGTCTTTTCTGACCACAGTGCTATGAAATTAGAAATGAACTACAGGAAAAAAACTGGAAGACACACCAATTCATGGAGGCTGAATAACATGTTACTAAATAATGAATGGGTCAACCATGAGATCAAGGAAGAAATCAAAAGATATCTCGAGACAAACGAAAATGAAAACACGACGACCCAAAATCTATGGGATGCAGCAAAAGCAGTCCTAAGAGGGAAATTCATAGCATTGCAGGCCTACCTAAAGCAACAAGCAAAATCACTAACCAACAGTTTATCTTCACACTTAAGGGATCTAGAAAAAGAACAGCAAAATAAGCCCAAAGGGAGTACAAGGAAGGAGATAATAAAGATCAGAGCAGAAATAAATGAAATAGAAACAAGAAAAACAATACAAAAGATCAATGAATCCAAGAGTTGGTTTTTAGAGAAGATAAACAAAATCGACAAACCTTTAGCTAGACTTATTTAAAAAAAGAGAGAGAGGACCCAAATTAATAAAATCAGAAATGAAAGGGAGAAGTGACAACAGATACCAGAGAAATACAAAAAATTTTAAGAAGTTACTATGAGCAACTATATGCCAACAAATTTGACAACTTGGAAGAAATGGACAATTTTCTAGAGGCATACAACCTTCCAAGGCTAACTCAGGAAGAAACAGAAAACCTGAATAGACTGATTACCACCACGGAAATTGAATCAGTAATCAACAGTCTCCCAACAAACAAAAGCCCTGGACCAGATGGCTTTACAGGTGAATTTTACAAAACGTTCAAAAAAGAATTATCACCTATTCTCCTCAAGCTCTTCCAAAAAATCCAGAAGGAAGGAAGGCTCCCAAACACTTTTTACGAGGCCCCTATCACCCTGATCCCAAAATCAGCCAAAGACACCACAAAAAAAGAAAACTACAGGCCGATATCTTTAATGAACATAGATGCAAAAATCCTCAACAAAATATTAGCAAACAGAATTCAGCAATACATTAAAAAGATCATACACGATCAAGTGGGATTCATCCCTGGTATGCAAGCGTGGTTCAACATCCGCAAATCAATTAATGTGATACACCACATTAACAAAATGAAAAATAAAAATCACATGATCATAGCAATAGATGCAGAAAAAGCATTTGACAAAATCCAGCAGCCATTTATGATAAAAACCCTTAAGAAAGCGGGAATAGAGGGATCATATCTCAACATAATAAAGGTCATATATGATAAACCCACAGCTAACGTCACACTCAATGGGGAAAAGCTAAAACCATTCCCCTTAAGATCAGGAACAAGGCAAGGTTGCCCACTTTCTCCACTTCTATTCAACATAGTGCTGGAAGTTCTAGCCACAGCAATCAGACAAGAAAAAGAAATAAAAGGCATCCAAATTGGTAAGGAGGAAGTAAAATTGTTATTATATGCAGATGACATGATACTATATATAGAGAACTGTAAAGACTCCACCAAGAAACTATTAGAGTTGATAGATAAATTTAGTAAAGTAGCAGGATACAAAATTAATATTCAAAAATCAGATGCATTTGTATATACCAATAATAAAACATCAGAAGGAGAAATTTAAAAAACAATCCCATTTACAATTGCTTCAAAGACTATAAAAAACCTGGGAATAAATTTAACCAAAGAAGTAAAAGATCTGTACTCAGAAAATTATAAGACACTGAAGAAAGAAATGAAAGAAGTTACAAATAGATGGAAACACATACCATGCTCATGGATAGGAAGAATTAATATCGTTAAAATGTCCATACTGCCTAAGGCAATATACATATTCAACGCAATTCCTATCAAACTACCAACGATGTTTTTCACAGAAATAGAACATATAATCCTAAAATTTATATGGGACCATAAAAGACCCCGGATAGCCTCAGCAATCTTGAGAAATAAGAACAAAGTGGGAGGTATTATGATACCTGACATCAAATTACACTACAAGGCTACAGTAATCAAAACAGCATGGTACCGGCATAAAAACAGACACATAGATCAATGGAACAGAATAGAGAGCCCAGAAGTAAATCCATGAGTACATGGCCATTTAATCTATGACAATGGAAGCAAGAATGTACCATGGAGTAATGACAGTCTATTCAATAAATGGTGCTGGGAAACCTGGACAGACACATGCAAAAAAATGAAGCTGGACCACCTCCTTACACCATATACAAAAATAAATTCAAAATGGCTTAAAGACTTAAATGTAAGATCTGAAACCATAAAATACCTAGAAGAAAATATAGGAAGAAACTTCTCAGACATTACCCGGAGTAAGATTTTTACTGATATATCCCCTCGCGCAAGGGAAGTAAGAGAAAAAATAAACATGTGGGATTACATCAAACTAAAAAGTTTTTTCACAGCAAAGAAAACCATCAATAAAACAAAAAGGGATCCTACTGAATGGGAAAAGATATTTGCCAATGATATATCCGATAAGGGGTTAATATCCCAAATTTATAAAAAACTCACTCATCTCAACTCCAAAAAAACAAACAACCCAATCAAAAAATGGGCAGAGGACATGAAGAGACATTTTTCTAAAAAGGACATATGAACAAATGTAAACAGACATATGAAGAAATGCTCAACCTCACTAACCATCAGAGAAATGCAAATAAAAACCACACTGAGATACCACCTCACCCCAGTCAGAATGGCCATCATCAATAAATCAACAAACAACAAGTGCTGGCGAGGATGTGGAGAAAAGGGAACCCTTGTGCACTGTTGGTGGGATTGCAGATTGGTGCAGCCCCTGTGGGAAACAGTATGGAGGTATCTCAAAAATCTGAAAATGGAACTACCTTATGATCCAGCAATTCCACTCCTAGGTATCTATCTGGAGAAATCCAAAACTCTAGTTCAAAAAAATTTATGCACTCCTATGTTTATTGCAGCACTATACACAACAGCCAAGAAATGGAAACAACCGAAATGCCCATTGTTAGACGACTGCATTAAGAAACTGTGGTACATTTATACAATGGAGTATTAATCAGCCATAAAGAAGAATGAAATCTTACCATTTGCAACAACATGGATGGACCTAGCGAACATTATGCTAAGTGAAATAAGTCAGACAGAGAAAGACAAATACCATATGATCTCACTTATGTGGAATCTAAAGAAAAGAATAAGTGAATGAACTAATCGGAAACAGTTTCGGAGACATAGAGGAAAAACTGAGGGTTGCTAGATGGGCGGGGGGTGAGGATAAAGGGGAAGGTGAGGGGATTAGAAAACAATCAGTAACCACAGGATGGCCACGGGGTTTGAAAATTAATTTGGGGAACGTAATCAATAATGTTGTAAAGATTTTGTAGGGTGTCCGATGGACACTTGTCTCATTAAGGAGACCACCTCAGGGAAGATGTAGATGCCTGATCACTGCACTGTACACCCGAAACTGAACAATAACGAATGCCAACTATAATTTTATATATATATATATGTATATATATGTATGTATACACTTACAAGAAGCGGAGTACAGCATTAGGAATAGAGACAGTGGAAATGCAATGGCTCTGTGCGATGTCAGAGGGATAGTGGGTGGGGGAGGGGGGTTGACACAGTGTGAGGGATACAAATGATAAACGTCTAACTATTACTTTGTTTTGTGCACCTGAAACTAATAAAATGAAAAAAAGAAAGAAAAAAAATACTATCTCTGCAGATAAAAAAAAAATCAACATGGCATTTTCCTCTTGAAACATACAAGTAAAATTTGGAATTATATGTCTTTGAATCAATGCCTTTTCTTTCTTTTATTTTTTTGTGTTGGTTTCAGATGTACAAAACAACATAATGATTACACATTTACACCCCTAACAAAGTGATAGCCCCTCTCAAGTCTACTGCCCCTCTGACACCGTATGTAGCTGCTACTATACCATTGACTGTATTCCCTAGGCTGTGCTTTTCACCCTGTGGCTATAAATAAATATATACATATATATTTAATTATAGTTGACATTCAGTATTGTTCAGCTTCGGCTTCCGGGGTACAGCTCAGTGGTCAGATGCTTTTCTTTTATATTAGGCAATGGCGAGAAGGAGCAGAAGCTGTGTATATAATCTGATCGCTTTTCTTTCGCCTGGGCTGCTGGGAAGTTCCGAGTTAAGTTTGTATCACTTGCAACAATCACCCCTCACCTCCAATCCCCAGGAAAATTTCTTCTCATAGTTTTCCTCAACCCTGTTCTCTGCCTTCAACACACAAGGCTCCTGGATCATGCTCCCCACAAACCACACCAAGATAAGAATCTAATCTTTATTTTAATAAGTTACCTCAAAGTCCTTGCTAAAAGTCAGCAAGCACACATCCTGAATTTTCTAAGACAGTCTGAGATCACATATTCAGCTTTATTTTCCTCATAAACGATGTGAAGTTCTAATAAATCTCACTATTTTCCTTCTAAAAAAAAAAAAATTAAACATTGACCTAAAGCTGAAAAAGGGAAAAGAAAAAGATGCTCGGAGGCTATTCCTTGTGGCCGTCGGTGGCCCCAGCTGGGAAGCCATGCAACCGTCCACCCACAGGGCGCTGGCAGCACCGAGGGTGTTCCGCCCCCAGCATGGAGCACGGAGGGCAGTTGTGTGCAGGAAGGGATGTCTTTGTGATACCTCTGTGCTTGTCTGCAGGGAGTGCTGCTAAGGGCACAGGTGTTGGCACTTGTGTATTAGTCATTTACTTAGGGCCAGCAGGTTATGTTTTCACAAATGGAGGGATAAGCCTTAAAGCTTGTTTTCCGTTAAATTGCGACCTACGGGGAACAGGTGGAAATGGGGGGAGGAAAAGAGGGGTAGAAAGTAGACTTCTGTGAATGCTCCTTGGCTTATAGATTTGGCTTTAGAAACATGTAAATGTTTATGTAATTACTAAATTCAATTAAATCACGATTTTAAAGGAATTCTTAAACTTGAAAGCAAGATGAAACTATGAACTTGGATTATCGGTTGGCAGGAAACCTACCAAACTCCTCAAAGCGATTTTAAAATCAGCATTTTGACTGTATGTCTCTGTAGTCTGAGGACCAAAAGAATGGCAAAGATGTTTTATTTTCTGTAATCGTTTTCCAGATGATTTTAAAACACAGTTTGTGTGTACATCTACGGAGGGTGCCAAAAAAATGTATACACATTCTAAGAAAGGAAAAAACTATTAAAATTGTAATATTCAATATAGACCGATAACAAAAGATGAATACAAGTCACGTTTGACTTCTGCAATGACAAGAGGTGCTCAAAGTGGTTCCCATCAGCGTCCAGACACTTCTGATAATGAACTACTGCTTGAGCAACGGTGACCAAAGTGTCCACTTATCTACATTTTTTTGGTGCCCCTGGTATATAACCCAAGGACCTTAAAAGCACATACAAGCACCTTAAGCTTTTCAGTAACCACGCTGTTGATGGCTGTGCTGGTATTGTTATCTGGGGGTTATTGTGTGTGTGGGGACAGAGCCCCAAAAAGCAGTTTCCAGGCTCTCAGCCTCACATAGAAAGGTGCTGGCTCAGGTAGTAAATGGCCATCGACTGTGATCAAATGGCCATCAGCTGTGGCTAGTTGGCCGTCAGCTGTAACCAGTGAGCCATTGGGCACTAATATAACCGCCGTGGCTAGGCTAGCAAAAAAGGGGGAACTAGCAAGAAGATGGTGGCTGAGCCTGCAAGCGGCACAGTGAGGGTTGAGAATTGTGTTACTCCTGGTTCCTGTGTCTCCAAACCAGCTGCCAGTGAGAGTATAGTGGTGTGACTCCCCTACCTATGGCTCTGTGAGTGTTCCTTTTTGGCCTCACCATGTCCTGCGTTCTTGTGTGGGGAGCGGGACCAGAGACCCCACAGACCCCGCCTGACACCCCACACGACAGTGTGTGTTAGGGGGTAAAACGAAAGAGCAGTTATGTTGGGCACTGCTGACATTTCTGGTGTGGGGTGAAGAACACAGCTGTAACGTCAATAAGATTAGTAAAAACCAGGTAGGTCGGGACTGACTGAAAGGTATTGGCGTCACTCAGACCGTCTTACTGGACAAAGAAAACATGCGATTCTGTCCACCGACAAAGCCGATAAACAAGCACCCCTACCTCCAGACTGCGGCCTCTGGATACCATTTCTGGGGGGTGTTGGGGGCCTCCTGAGAGACGTGGACCAGCACATCTGGGTCAGGAAACAGGTACCATGAGCCTGGAGTAGCTCTTCATACCAGAGAACAAGACTGTTGGGCAAAGAGACTTGGTTCGCTTGGGTTTGCTCCCACTGCCCAAAGGTGGGGTGATTTGAATATCAACACAAGAATAATTTTAATGAATTGGAACACAAAAATGTTTAAGCCCATGGATTTGTAATTATACTTAAAAAGAACACCAAACTCAGTCACTCATGGAGCAGTCCTGCCAAAACCAAAAATCACACCTGAACCTGATCACGCAGGTAGAGCTACGGGCCCAGGGATGAGAGCTGTTGAGTGACAGTGCAGGGTGTGAGCTGCGAACCCCGCCTGGGGACCACGCTCCAGGCAAAGCACCCACAACAAGGGGAGATGAAGAAAAGGAGGAGAAACCTGTCCCTTAACAGACTTGACGACACCTCAGTCACTGGAGGGCAGGGACTCTGTCCGGATCCCGTCGAGCTGCTGGTGGCCAGGTGGCCAGTGAGGACGCTGAGCCAAACCGCAAGTCACAAGCAAGCCTTTACTCACCAGTGTGCCAGTGCAGGCAGGAGGCGGGAGAAAGGCAGGGACACGCCAGGCGAGAGTCAGACGACATGCAGACAGGGCAGGGCTCATCTCACTGCGAGGAGCCCAGAAGATTCTCCTGCCTTTGTGTGGCCCTGGGTGTGGAAAGTACTGAGTCAGCGTGGAGAAAGTGCCCCGCCAAGGTCAAGGACGCGGGGCAGGAGGCCTCCCTGCAGAGTTGGGCTGGGAGTGTGGCTATGGGGAGAGTGACAGGTGGGGTGGGTCCCCAATTCTGGGGTGCGGGCTGCCTGTGGGGCCTACACCCCCGCCCTGCCCCGTGTCATGGCCCTGGCGGGCCGGCGACCACACACAGGGACCGCGTGCTCAGCCGGACTCTGCAGACCCCAGTCCAGCCAACCATTTTACTTCTTCAGTGTTCACGACGGAGGGGAACAGGTGAAGGCTGACTGTGTGTGTGACGAAACGACAGTCGCATTCACGTTTTGGTTAGCTGTGGTAACGGTATCGCCGTCATGGAGTTCTACAGGTCCTTCTCTTTCATTCATACTGAAATTCTGGTAGACGAAGGGACATAGTGGCTGGCACTTGCTTCAAAGTGTTCCCGGGCTAGTAGACGGGGGAGGTGACTCAATATCAGCCGGGTTCGCCAGCTGCCAAAGGTGGGGCGATGGGCTCGTGGGCTCTTTATACAAATCTGTCTATTTGCATCTGTTTGAAAACTTCCAAAATAAAAAAGATTTTTAAAAAGACAGCCAAACACCCCTCTACTGGTTCCTGTTAAGCACGGAAAGTTCTCTTGTGACTTTTTGTTTTAGCTCCACTGTAGTGAAGGAAAAGCTGGGGTCTTTTCAGGAGTCCTGTAGTGACCAGATATCCCTGAGAGTCAGAGGCAGGAGGCAGCTGATGACAGGGGGATTCCGTGGGCCGCAGTGTGCTCGGGAGCAGACTCTGGACGGAGGGCGGCCTGGGGCTGCCCGAGGGGGAGGCCAGGATGCAGGGGCCACGCCGAGCTCTGGGCTGACTGCATTTGGGCCTGACTTCCTGGTGTGGCTGGTGCAAAACAGCTTCCCCTTCCCCCATACACACTTGCAGATACACACACACAACACACACCCATATGTGCATATACACATATGTGCATCCTGCGCATGCACACGTGCAAACACACGCACACATCCACACATGCATGTACACATGCACACAAAGCACGCACGTGTGTGTGCACATGCATATAGCACACATGTGTGCACATACAAACACATGAACACACATGTATGCATACCTGTGTGTGCCCACACATGTGTGTATACACAGACACTTCTGCCAAGCTATGTCTATGGGAGGGGCTCTATGGGAGAGGCAGGGCTGTGTGGCCCATACAAGCCTGAGTCAGAGGGACTGCCCACAGGGACTCACACACAAAGATGGGCACCAGCTGGGCACTACCCAACACCTGGGAGAGGACCCCCACTCCATGTGGGTGAGGAAGGAAGCCCAGAGCTCATGGCCCTACTCCCGCCTGGAGAGCAGAGGCCCCCCCAGGACTGGGGACTGGGTGAACTAAGGTCCAGGAGGGACAGTGACAGGCTCAAGGGTGCCATGGGCCATGGAGGAGAGGCTGGAACGCTCCTGGCGACAGCTTTGAGAGCAGGGAGTCCACAGTGGGGACCAAAGGGTGGGGGAAGGAGCAGCAAGGGTCCTGAGCTGGCCCCAGCCACTGCTGGGCTGTGGAGGGGAGGAGGCCCTGGAGATGGGGAGGAAGATGCACGGGGAGGCGTGGGGGAGTGGGCACGGGGTAGGGGAGGAGAGCAGGCTGCCTCTGGGCCGGAATAAGGTGAAGGACAGCGTGAGGGTGGAGTCCGGCCGGGCTGTTAAGTCGGGTTAGAGCCAGGCCGAGGTCGCCGCGAGGAGCCCTGAAGCCCACATGGAGTTGAAGCCTGGCACTTGTTCACTTTAGAAGTCGAGTCCAGAGTGTGTGCGGGCACATGACCATAGACACACCACCACCACCACACAAGCAACCCAGGGACGTTTCATGGGCCCTACTCACATCTGCTCACCCGTACCCGGAACACCCACCCTCTGCTCTCACTTTCGCCCTGCGCATCCTGCAGGCCTGCCGTCCACCAGCCTCACCCATCCCCCACATGGCTGGCTCACTTTCTCCCACATGGATTTCCTTGGCCAGACCCTGAGCTGGGTGCCAGCCTCTCCTCCACGTCAGCGATATCTGCACAGCTCCCAGCAGGTGGGGCTTGTACTTCTGGGAAGTCGATACCGACACTGAAAGAGGCAGACCGATTAGACCGCAGGGGTGTACAAAGCCAGAGGCCCAGTTTAGATAAGCGTCCCTGGAGGGTTGGGGCCTGGGGAACCTGCTCTGGAGGTTGGCTGGCTGGCTGAAGGAACAGCTCCCAGGGCAGGACTCCTGAGAATGGTCACCTCGGCCAGCCATGTCACTGGTCCTGCAATGCTCAACCTCCCTGCACTGCACCTGCCCCTCTGGAAAACCCTGACCCTGAATTTGGCCAGGCTCCATGGTGCCAGCTGACTGCCCAGCCCTGCTAGAGGACCATGCAATGGCTGAGGTCTCGTAAATTCTCCCAGAAGAGCTCTCCTCACGCACAGTGTTGATTTCCTCAGAACTCCTCGGGGTATAACCACTGGGATTAGGCTCCCACCACACTCAGGTCCCTGGAAACATCCCCCTGTCACCCCCCCTCAAGCAGGCCCCCTGCCAGGTATCATGTGACTCCTCCTCCCAGCAGCATTTGGCAGAGGTGACCCACCCTTAGTACTTTATTTTTCAAAGTTTTTATTAAAACACCAAATAGCTCTAAATGTATACCCATGCACATGTACACAGGTAAGGTGGAGAGCTTCAAGTGGTCTCCGAGGCCCCCTGGCACCCTGCTCACGTTCCGGAACCCTCTGTGGCAGTGCCCAGGGGGCACTGCCGGGTACTACCTTCTTGGCTTCACGACAACACACTTGCCCTGTTTGCTCCTTCCCATCTGGCTTCCCCTCTCACACCTCTTACTCTCCATTTGGTCTCTAAATTGGGCTTCACTGGGGCTCGGTCCTGGACCCTTTTCTTGTCCCATCACCACTCTCCATAAGTAGACTCACCCAGTCCTGTCGATTCAACGGTCACACCTATGCCCATGGCTCCAGCCGCCAGCTCCAGCCACACCCCTGGGCCATGGAACTGTCTACCGAGCATCTGCTCTTGGATGTCTGACAAGCACTTCAAATGCCACTTGTCCAAAACTGACCACATCATCAAGCCACTTCCCCATGGCCCCAGTAATCGAATCTTCCTTCTAAGTTCCGCGTCTCAGAGACTGATCCCTCTTGCTGTCCACACAGATGTTTGCGTGTCATTCTTGACACTCAGTTTCCCCCTCCTGTCCTTTCCCCTCCCTCCTACATCCGATCAGTCATTGACAAGTTAGATACCCATGCTGTAAACCCAACAGCAACCACTGAAAAGATAAAACAAAGAAGTGTAATTAAGCCAGTAGAGGAGATACATGGAACATAAAACAAAATATTCAATTAAAAAGAGGGAGAAAAAGTACAAAGACTAGATGAGATATAATGGATGAATATAAAACGAATAGCAAGATGGTAGATTTAATCCAACCATTTCAATAATTACATTAAATGTAACTATAAGTAAAAGGCAAAGATTATAAAACAGGATTTTAGGAGCAAGAAGTCACAACATGCTATCTAAATGATAAACATTTTCAATAATAAGACAGGTTAAAAGTGAAAAAACAAAAACGAAGTGAAAAATGGAAAAAATATAAAATGCACACACTAATCATAAGAAAGCTGGAATGGGTACAGTAATATCAAAGTAGACTTCAGGGCAGGGAATCTTACCAGAGATAAAAAGGGACAGTTCATCATGATAAAAGCATCAACTGAGAAGGAAAAGCAGACACGTCCACAATTGCACCAGGTTATTTTGACTCTCCTGTCTCAGTAACTGAGAGAAAAATTAGTAAGGACACAGTAGACCTGAACAACTTCAATCAACTTGTCCAAACTGACATGTAGAGAACAGTACACCCAACAACAGCAGAATACATATTCTTTTCAAGTACACATATGAACTTCTCCAAAATAGGTAATAAAACAAGTCTCAAAACAAGTAAAATGACTGAAACCATACAGAGTATGTTCCTCAACCACAATGCCACCAAAGTAGAAATCAATGACAAAAAGTTGTATCTAAACGATACCCAAATATTTGGAAATTAAACAACACATTTACAATTAACTCAAGGGTCAAATAAGTGATCAAAGGGAAGCTAGAAAATACTTTGAACTCAATGATAATGGAAACACAACCTATCAGTATTAATGAGATAAAGCTAATGCAATGTTTAGAGGAAATTTTGTAGTATTTTATGTGCTTATATTAGGAAAGAGGAAAGTTCTAAAACCATTGATCTAAGATTCCACTTTGGGAAGCTAGAAAACAACAACAATAATTTAAACTCAGATAAGTAGAAGAAAATAAATAAGAAAAAGTGGAAACTATAGAAATATAATAGAAAAGTAACAATAGAAAAAAATCAATAAAATGAAAGTTGGTTCTTTGAAAAGTTGATAAACCTTCAGCCAAACTGATAAAAAAAAAAAAAACCACAAATGACTAATACCAGAAATGAAAGAAGATGCATCATGTCAGATCTTACAGATATTAGCAGAAGAAAAATGGAACTCTATTAATAATTTTCTGCAAACACATTTGACAACTTAGTTGAAATGCCTCAGCTTCTTAAAAGTCACAACTTGCCAACATTTGTACAAGAAATAGAAAATTTGAATAGCTTATATCTATTAAAGTTGCTGAATTCGTAATTTAAATCCTTTTCTACAAAAACTCCTGACTCAGATGGCGCCATTGATGGGTTCCATCAAACATCTAAGGATAGAATGACATCGATCTTAAACACTTTCAAAAGAGAGAAGAAGGAGGACACTTCCCTATTCATTTTCGAAGGCAAGATTTACCCTCATACCAACGTTGGACAACAATGTTACAAGAAAAGACAACTACAGATCAATATCCTGCTTGACCATAGACACAAAAATCCTTCAGAAAATGTTAGTTCATTGCATCTAGCAATATATATACATATAAAGTCAATCATATCCCAAGGACCCCAGGAATGTAAGGCTGATTTTAACATTAGAACATCAATCAATATAATTTACTGCATTAATAAAGGAGAACATTTATATAATCCTCTCAATCAATGCAAAAAATAATAATAATTTGGCAAAACCCAACCCCTGTTTATGACAGAAATGCTCAGCAAACGAGGAATGACAAAAGGCCCTTGACCTGACAAAAGGCCTCGCAGACAACCTGCAGGGAATTGCGCTCTTAGTGGTGGGAGACCCTGTCCCACTGCGTCAGCCACAGGGAAAACAGCTCTCACCACTTCTATTCAAAATGGCTGGGCCGGGGCCACTGCGTCAGGGGCCGGTCCTGGTCCCCTGCAGGTTCCTGGGACCTGGGCAGGGGTGACGATGGGCGGCCGTGGCACACGTGTGTCTGTGTTCCAGCTGGCATGTTCCAGCTGGAGTCCTAACCAGGGGAGATGAGGCAAGAAAAAACCTGCTATCAGAGAGGGAAGGAAGAAGGAAAACTAGAAAGTTTCACAAAGGACATGTAATTGTGTATGCAGAAAATCCCAAGGCATTTACCTCAAAACCCCAAAACAATGAACTAGTAAGTGAACTAGCAAAGTTATAGGACATAAGATTAATATACAAAAAAAGTATCTCTATATACTGGGAACAAACACAACCAAACCAAAGGGCGTTGTGTTAGACAGCTTAGCTTCTGGGCATCCCACAACTCTGACCTCTCAACCTCCACCACTGCCTGCCAGCCAGGCCACCGTCACCGCTCCCTCAGCCAGGCCACCGTCACCGCTCCCTCAGCCAGGCCACCGTCACCGCTCCCTCAGCCAGGCCACCGTCACCGCTCCCTCAGCCAGGCCACCGTCACCGCTCCCTCAGCCAGGCCACCGTCACCTCTCCTTCAGCCAGGCCACCGTCACCGCTCCCTCAGCCAGGCCACCGTCACCGCTCCCTCAGCCAGGCCACCGTCACCGCTCCCTCAGCCAGGCCACCGTCACCTCTCCCTTGGATTCTGCAGCAGTCTTCTGGTTGGTCCCTGCCTCCAGACCATCTCTGAGACCTCAGCCAGAGGGAGGTGTCAAACATACTCACATCAGTTCCTGTGTAAACTGAAGTGGCTCCCTCCTGCCCAAGCTCCTTAAACGGCCTCAAGGTCCTTGACCTACCTCTCCAGCCTCAGCTCTTGTCACGTTCTCTGAGCCCACTCCCCACAGCTGGCACGAGAGCCTTTTCTATTCCCTGCGGGTGCCCAGCTCCTCTGCCAGCCTCTGCCCTGCACTCAGCTGACCCGAAGCTGGTCACGGACCACCCCACACATCATGGGGTGGTCAGGGCCATCTAGGGGACCTATGTGCGGCTCATCCCCTAACGACCCCTCAAGGGCAGAGGCTCCTGGCGTCTCGGCCACGTCCACAGCACCCCACTGCATGCTTGCAGAGGACTTCGGAATTAGGGGGCAGAGGGGGCCAAGGTGGAGGAGAGTGGTATGAGAAGCTGGTTGGTCTTCTCAGTGGGGTGTGGGGGACGAGGGATGAGCCCATGCCAGCGAGAACACAGAAACACACGTGTGCCACAGCCTCCCATCGTCACCCCTGCTCAGGCCCCAGGAACCTTAGGGGACCAGGACCTGGCCCAGGCCAAGCCACTGCTGGCTCCCTGCCCAGCAACTTCACCTCCTGGCTGACTTGTAAAGGGACCAGGAGTCCTAGGCAGCTGAGGGGGGCGGGGCCTGAGCCCTAGCTCTGTGTGTGGGGGTGTGGGAGTCGACAGAGAGTGTGTGTGTGTGTGTGTGTATGTCTGTGTGTGCGTGCGTGTATGTGTGCATGTGTGTGCATGTGTGTGCATGTGTGTCCATGTGTGGGGTGTGTACCTGTGTGTGTGTGTGTCTGTGCGTGAGGTGCTTTAGGAAACACACACAAGTGTCCCCGACTAGCCTTCCACTCCCTGGGTGAGCAGGCCTCGTGGTCTCAGCCCCAACTGGGGACGACGCTGTATGTGAGACACAACCTTACTTTCAAGAAATCAGACAGGAATGGCCAGAGGGTCCTGACACGGACTGGACGCCCACAGGCTGCAGCCAGAGCCCACGGCTTCCGTCTGGGCTTCCCCGGGGAGGGAGGGGGCCCCACAGCTGCAGAGCTGAGAACTCTAGGGAGCTGGTGGGCTCAGCCTGCCCCCGCAAACTCATGCTCAGAACCAGAGAAGGCCCTCCCCTGATGGGGCACAGTCATGTCCAAAGACCCCAAAATGTCCCCAGGAGCAAAGTGACTCTTCCATTCATGTCAAAGTGCAGCAAAGCTGGCTTAAATCTGTTAAATACTGGGGGCAGGGGGACTGCAGCAAAATCAGGTGAGGCCAACATGGGGCACTCAGCAGGAAATGGTTATGAATGGAGAGGGAGACAGAGAGTAACGAGCCTGGAGCGTCTGAGAGCCTTGGCCCCAGCCTGGCCGGCCCTTGCCGTCTCACTCCAGGTCCCTCCTGCCTGCTGCTCAGGAAGCCCCCAGCCAGGCCCCCTCCCTGACTACCTACTCTCAGGGCACCAGGGCCTCGATGCTCACGCGGAAGCTCTGCCCCCACCCCACCACGAGACTGACCCGGGCCTGCGGGAGGGAAAGCGGGCGGGACAGTCACAGAGAAGACTGAGGACCAGGGCTGGGCAGGACACGGCTCTTACCGAGAAGGCATGGCCACCATGCCTGGAACAGGAAGTGGTGCGAGATGCCAAGAAGGAAACTGACACGGGACAAAGTCTGCTGGGAAAGGAGGTGTTCTCACCTGCTCACTCCCAGACCTGCCCGCCTGGGTCTGCCAGGTCACCGCGAACGGGAGGGAGGCAGTCATCACCCGACACAGTGCCCCACCAGCAGGTCCACGGAGCAGCTGGGGACCCGACAGGCCGGGCCCTGGACACAGCCTGGGCTCAGCACTGACACTCAGTTTGGCCCTGCTCGTGGCTGCCTCTGAGTCCCACGGAGCCCCAGGCCGGCTGAGACAGCAGTGGCCTGCCTGGGCCCCAGGCCCTCCCAGTCTGTGCGGGCCCCAAGGTCCGCAGCCCCAGTTCAGCCTGGGCTGCCCTGCACTGGGCTCGGGGCCAGTGTCAGACGTAAGAATATAAACTGAGGCTGAAGTGTCTGGTGCATCCGAGTTCCAGTAGGGGGTGGCAAGGGGTGGCAAGGGGCACGGCCACTGCCGCCGGGCGTGCTCGGACCCTGAAAGACCCCGGGGAGCAGGTCCACCACGTTCTCAGCAGTCACTTCCAGGCGGCCGAGGACTCCAGGGAAAAGCAGAGGGCCAGCCCTGAGAGAGGGGACACACTGGGAGTCCAGAGGGCACAAGCTGCTTCTGGAGGTCACCCAGCTGGGTGGGGGCTGCGTTGAGTGGCAGCTGGCCTGTTGGGGGCTGAGTCTGCCCTGGGGGAGGCTCCTTCAGTGCTGCCGGTGGACCTGGAACCATGTGTGGCGGGAGGGGCGTGGAGACCGGGCCCCACTGTGCCCAGACCCCTGCTTCCTCAGCCTCAGCTGCGCGTCCCAGAAGCCCAGGTGGCAACTGTCTCCCCCGGCTGACTTTCCATCTCTGTCCTCCGTCCTCCATCCGCCAGGGCCCTCTGCCAGGCGAGTCCTACCCCATCACCCAGCGAGAGACCCTGACGCAGCCCCAGATCTGATCACAGCAGGGCTTCCAGGGCGGGGAAAGGGAGAGTTACCCAAGGGTACCTTGTGGAGGAGCTGCCCCTGGCTGCCTGCCGGCACCCCCCCATACCCCACCCCCACGGTGGAAAGGCCAGCCCCTGCCTTCGAGGGTTCTGGAGGGTTCTTGGTGCCTTGCCCAGAAGTGATAAGTTGTCAGCATCTTATTTTTCAGGGTTTGTAGCACAGCCCCCTCCTTTGGGAGGATGGCACTCCACCGCACTCGCCAATCCCCTGCTGAGGCACCCATCGGCAATCTTAATGGGTGGGGAAATGCTCAGCTTTCTCTATTTGCATGGAATCAACTGCTTTGCAGCAAAAGAAGCGAAGGGAAGACTGACAGATGGATCCAGAGCCCAGAGGCACGGGCTGCAGCTCCACGGCGCCCCTGGAGGCCTCCCTGGGATGCCCCAGCTGGAGCGGCAGCCCCGGCCAGCATCTGCCAGCCAGCGTCGTGTCCACAGCCGGAGGCAGTGATGTTGGTGAGCTGCGCTGTGGCAGATCACCCAGGCAGGGCCATCGGGTGGGACGGCAATTGCAGAAGGGGCTGTGGGCTGGGCGGGGACATGGGGGTCTGGATGGCCTCCGCCCCAAAAAGATCAGAATGAGCTCAAAGCAGAGCGGCTGCAGAGAGCCCACCCATGGAGGCTCAGGGAGCAAGGCCACTGGGGTGACCTTTGCCACAGTCTCAGAGGACAGGAGCAGCTCTGGGCAGCGCCCCGCCCTGCTTGCTCCCCTTCTGTCTTGGCTCGAGCTGCCTGACAAGCTACCACAGGCTGGCAACCTGAAACAACACTGATTTCTACAGGATGGACGTCCAAGGTCACGGCGCGGGCAAATTCGGTCCCTGGAGAAGGCTCTCTTCTCGGCTGGCAGATGCCACCTTCTCGCTGAGTCCTCTGGAGTCTCTTCTGATAAGGACTGCTCCCAGCACAGGGGCCCACCCTCGTGGCCTCATCTAAACCTCATCACCTCCAAATACCATCACGTGGGGGTTGGGGCTTCAACAGAAGAATTTAAGGGGCACCACTCAGTCTGTAGCCAGCTGAGCATTCCCCAGGGATCCCCCCAGGCTTTCAAGCCAAGGGTAAATTCCCTCTGAAGGGTCCCCACTGAAGATGGCACCAGGCTGACAGTTTTCATCCAAATGGATGCTCCTGAGAGGGAAGGGGCGGGGCAGCTAACAGTAAGTCTGCCGGACAGGGGTGACCTGGAGTGTGTGTGGGCACGTGGGGCCTCGGGGCCCTGCAGGACGTTCTGCTCCCAGCCTCCTGCTGTCAGCCCCTTTGGCCAGCGTGCCTGGGAGACGGAGCCAGGCGGGTGTCAACACCAGCATTTCAGCCCCATGTGGGAGCCGGATGCTCCAGAGCCCCCTGGCAGTGTGGCCGGGATGTGGGGGCCAGCACTGAGTCAGACTCCTCCTTCTGCCCTTATAAACAGCTTTCACCCCACAATTATTTCAGCGTCTGCCTCTGCAGAATCCAACCTTAGTCCGGAAGAGAGTCGATGCCATGGGGTTTGGGGTTTGGAGCTGGGTGACTCACTGCCTGCTGGCCACAAGGACTGTCTCTAGTGGCAGGGGTACGGTGGCCCCTGGCACAGGTGGTGGTCTTGTCCTGCCCGATTGTTAAATTTGCTCCAGTGTTGAGTCAGAGGTGTTGCTGGGGAAGAGATGGTGTCAGTGGGCCCTGAGCACTGCCGGCCTGAGGTGCATGCAGACAGGGCTGCAAGGGTGACAGGCAGATGGCTGGAGGCCAGGGGTCAGGAGGTCCTCACAGAAGCCCTGGCTGGGGGACAGAGAGTGCCAGGCCCGGGACCCACTGACTGAAGAGGTGGCCGGGTCCCAAGAGGCAGGCTCCACCCCCACCACGTGTGCAGGACAGACTCCCCCAGAAGCCCCCAGCCCTGCCCAGCTATGGCCCCCTACTGGAGGCTGTGCTCCAGGAGAGGTAGAGGGACGTCAGACATTTGAGAACCAGCGGTTCAGGGGCACACAGGTCCTGAGCTGACACTAACCAGAGCGTCCTCATGGGCCCTGTCAGAATGGGACACACGTCAGGCAGTTAACAACAGAGCCTGCCAGGACTGGCCCACAGTGGGCCTGTGGGACCATGTCCAGTCTCCAAGCACATAGTGGGGACTGACATGCGACCAACACCCTTAGGGGGTCAGAGACGTTACTGTCGGGAAGGCCAAGGGGCCCGTGCAGGTCGGAGACGAGGCCTGCCCCGGGGTCTGACGCCGTGCGCGTGCTGGCCCCTGCGGAACGGAGCACATGGATGACCGCAGGCTCGTGGGGGGGGCACTAAGGCCTCAGGCACGGGTGTGCCCATGATGGAGTGAGGCGGGAAAGGTCAGAAGCGGCCCACACGCATGCGAATGGACAACAGGCAGCGGCTGTTTTTCCCAAGACCTTCTGTCATAATGCAGGACAGACACCCAGCTGGCTGGGCCCTGGATTACGCTGACGACAGGATGCTAATGGAGGAACAAGGTGGGGGGCCTGCCACACGGGGATGGTGAGGGTGCCGGGTCAGAGGCCCCGGGGAGATGTCCTCCGAAACCGAGAAAATGACTGTATCTGGCAGCGCCCGCCTGCCTCAGGTTCTCTGGGGGCCTGCACAGCACTTTCCATACCTGCGAATACCATTTGGCTGCTCACCAGGTGACTGAATGGCTGCCAAGTGAGGAGGAGATGGGTGCCAGGCTGCTTCCAGCCGCTCCCTCCTGCTCGCCCTGGGCACGCCCTGTGAGCCATGCCCCCCACCCCCCACAGACCCCCTCCCAGAGGCCACTGTCCCCAGTGTGTCAGCAGCCGGGTGGACAGGCCTGAGGGCCTGCCCTGCTCCCTCAGTGAGACCAGCCGGAGTCACCTGTAAACCACTCAGCACTCACATTTATTTATAAAGTTACATCCTAAAAACATTTCTAACAAATAGTTTTAAACAGGGTGTGTCGTGACATAGTCCCGTCTGTCTGCCATAAAGCCTCTCTCGGGAGCCCTGAGAGAAGATGTGGGGGTTTTCGTCACGCTGCCGCCAGGCGGTGGGACAAGATGCCCACAGGGGTTTTCTTGCCGTTCCTGCAGCACCTGCCCAACCCCAGGGCTCGTCACCTGGACCGGCAGGCACACACGGCTGCTGAGCTCAGGAGGGGAAGCCGTAGCCCTGAGGCTGGTGGCACCGTGTGGGGACGCTGTGGGCCTCCGTGAGCCCCGGGGACCCCAGTCACCAGAGTTGACACTCGGGGTCATCCAGTTAGGTCTTCATCACTGCCTGGAAGGAGGCCTGCAAAAGGAGAGATGGCGACATCTGGGCAGCGGCTGCGCCTGACGGACGGCGGGTGTGGCCTGCGTCCTCAGCACCCACTGGCACTGCCTGGGGACCTGACCACAGTGTCAGCTTCTTAGCCCCTTAGAAGCTCTGCCAGGTGCCTCTCAGGGGAAGAGACAAGTGCAGCTTGCGTCCCCAGGCACGGCCCAACCTGCAGGGTGGCTGCTGTGAGGGGGCTGGATGAGTGAATACCCCAGGGCCCCATCATACCTCCTGGAGGAGCTGCCCCAGCCTTTCCTGGCTGTGGATGGAGCGCCTGCAGGAAAGAACATCTCAGTCAGCCCTCCGGGTCCCCCGCCCACACAGGGGGCGTGGGGGGGCAGGCACGCCCAGGCCCATCCATGCGACCCCCACAGGCTGATGGGCAAGGAGTCTGCAGGCACGCGTGTCAGCCTCGTCTCTGCCAGGACAGCTGAGAGCTGGGGCTGTGGGGCAGGTGGGAGAACACAGGGCGAAGGTGGCACCGGGGCACTGGGGACCACAGCCTGCTGCATGGCCCCACCTGTCTATCCTGGTCGCTATGGTCACGGTGAAGCTACCCTCTGTGTCCGGCAGGTAGGTGGAGGGCACCACCCTGTAGGTCCCCGCAGAGAGGTGGCAGAGCCGGCTCACTTCCTGGGCGTAGCAGTGTGGCACACAGCTCAGCAGAGGCTTCTGGAGCAACAGAGAGGTTGTGCCCTGGTCCCCGCCATCTGCTGGAACCTGGGGAGGCAAGGGCACAGACTGGCAGGCCTGTTCCTGGGCAGACACAGAGTGCCCTCAGCAGTCCTCAGGCTCAGGACACTCTCCTTCCGCGGCCAGAAGCAGGCCGGGCTGTGGACATCAGGGCAGGAGCAGCCAGGTGCTGTCTGCTTGGATCTCCCGGGGCTTGGTACCTGGTCCCCCACCCCAGCCACATCACACACACGCATGCTCGCGTCTGAGGGGGAACTGCCAGCCCCACAAAGCTGGGCGCACCACTAAGGTCCCACCACCCTTGCCAGGAGGTCCCGTCAAGTGTCAGGTGCCCACACCTGGGGGAACCACCACAATCACCCGGCCTAGGCCCATCCAGAGTCATCTGATTGGCCACCAGCACTTTTGTCAAAGCTCCTGGGTGCCTCTGCTCTCCGGGAGCACAGCGGCTCTGCCCTGCACCCCCCAAGGGGACACAACCTTCTGAGAAAACACGACTCTTCTCCCAGGTCACTGTGCTTCATGCTACATGTGTCCCCTCCACCCCAGTGGATCCTGGAACAAGGCTCCGGGTCAGCCTCCCAGCCCACGTCCTCCTGGGACACCGGCCGCCGTCCTGAAGTGGGGCCCCCAGGAGGACACTGCGTGTGGGCTGGGAGGCTCATCAGCACCATGGGGTCCTGCGACCTCTGACCTCTGGCACTTGACCTCTGCCCCTTCCTCCAACTATTGGTCTGCTAAGCGCGACTTGCCTGCATGGCAGAAGAGAGGGCAGACTGACCAAGGAAGGTCCTCCGGGTGGTGCTTACGACTCACTGGCCCTTCCCTGACCTCCACGCGCCCTCCTCGCCACCCGTGGGGGGCACTCAGCAGACCCCACCCAATACTTGGAGGGCAGCAGGCCCCTTCCGTGGGGCTCCCCAGGCACACACCCCATTCTGAGCTGAAGGTGGGAACAACACGCTTTCAGCCCCAGTTCCTGGAAGCCACCCTTCCCCCTGGACCTGGCCGGGGTTCAGGCCCCGCCCCACAGGGCTGAGCGCCCTGGCCCTGGGACCGTGGGGAACCTTGTGAGCTCATCACCCACACACCTGGCTTTCCCTTTTCTTTCCGATCTGAAAATCTCGGGCGGCAGAGTGGCCGTCAGTCACTTAGCCGCCCCTCCCTCCCTGCCCAGCTCTTCCCACAAGCCCGCACCATGGCCCTCACTTCTGCCTGGCTCCCAGACGGTGCCCACGGCCCCAGGAGCAGCCTCAGGGGCACGGGGCCCGGGGGGAGGCTGGGGTTCCAGAGCTTTGGGGCTGCGGCTGACGTACAGGTGATCCCTGCCCAGTGACGCCACTGGGAGGCACCGTCCTCGTGACACAGTTGTTGTGAGCCAGGTGAGTGGACAAGCGGCTACCTGAGCTGACCTGTGACCCCAGTGAATTACGAGTTTGATGAAACCTAGAAATGAGTCTTGCACGTGACCGACCAGCCTGGCCAACGTGCCCAGATGATGGCGTCCAGGCCTGCGCGTCAGCCCGCTGTCCACAGGGACTCAGCTCCTCTGAGGGGCCCCCCAGGACATCGCGGAGCTTGCCTGGAAGACGTGGAAGCCGATGGGATGGCGGTCGCCGTCCGGGCAGTGCTGGTGCAGACTGATCCGGACACAGCGGGGGCCCGCGCCCCCCGGCACCGAGAGCGGGAAGCAGGGGTTGGTGGGGTAGGATGCGAAGTTCCTGCTGCCCCCCGCCGTCCGGCCAATCCTCCAGGAGCCCCGCAGCCGCACAGTCTCCCACTCCCCTTCAGGGTCGGGGCCCTCAGCCACCGGCTTGATGGCACTGCCCAGAAAAGACAAGCACAGGGGGCGGCTGCAGCACGACTGGGCCTGCCTCGGGCACAGCCGGAACATGCAGGACCTGGGCGGAGACTGCCCGCCCTGTGGCCCCTCACCTGAGGGAGACTCTCCCACTGGAGAAGACCCGGAGCAGAAACTGCCCTGGTACATCCTTCAGAAAGGTGCTGGGGACAGCCAGGTAGTAGCCAGGGGCGAGCTCACAGCGGAGATGGACCTCACGGTCGTACGCATGGCACACGGTGCCAGCCACGGGGGGCGTGGACAGAACCCGGGGCAGGCTGACCCGCCGCTTCTCCACCTGAGGAGAGGGGGCCTGTCACAGAGATCAGCCCAGCCCCCGGCTCCCAGCATTAGGGCCTGTGGGCCCCTCCCCAGCCTCTCAGGGACCAGCTGAAAATGCCCACGACTCCCAGGCTTTCACTCAGCCCTGTCCCAGATGTGAGCTGCAAGCCCTTCTGCTCCACGGAAAGCAGACAAATGTGCCGGCTGTGCCCCAACGCACATGGCTAAAGCACCCTGGAGCCGCTGGACAAAAGGCCTGCCCACAACACCTTTCGCAGAAAAAAGGGAACACAATGTAAGCCATGCCCACAACGGGACAGGGAACACTGTGCTGGGAGCTGTCAGACCTCGGAGGGACACACGAGATGAAAAACCAGGCAAGCGGGCAGCACGTTCCTGTGCCAGACGCTCCTGGCCCTTGGGAGAGGACAGGCGTCTCCATCGGGCCCAGGCGGCTCCTCGGACCGTACCATGAGATCAGAACGCTACCACCCCATGGGTAGGGAGACTGAGGGAGGAGGGAAGGGGAAGAGGCCTGTGGAGGTCCCATGGGAAGTGGCCGAGCCCAGGCCCTGGCGTCTCAGCAGTGGTTCTAATAACCCGGCTTTCAGGAAGGAGCCTGGGTCAGGGGCCCACAGCCTGGCCCACTGGCCGGCTCTGTGGGGGCTTTGGTTCTGTTTGCCTTTGGCCGACAGACACACCTGGGAGAGGGAGAGGGAACCGAGTCCTGCAGACCCAGATCAGCGCTGGGAGCACCCACAGGCCTGATCCCCAGGATGGCCAGGCAGGGGGGCACGTGGCGCTGGCTCCTGGCACCGTGCGTGTCCTGGCACTGCAGGTCCTGGGACTCAGGCCTCCACGGGCCCCGCCCTGACCCCTGCCCCTGAGCGGGAGCCGCGGGCCGTGGAGTTACCTTCCAGAGATGTAGGCCCACGGCAGGGTAGTCCTGGCCTGGGGTGCGCGCCGGGCTCCACGCAGTGTGGTCGTCCCCTGCGGGTGCCCGGGCCCGGCCGGCCCAGTCGGATGTGCGCACCCTGGGCCTCTGCAGGACGGCAGCGCACACCTCGCTTGGTTCCCAGACCCGCAGCCAGAACTTGGGGTTGCTGGGGAAGCCGCTGTTGTTCCGGCAACCTCCTGCCGACTGGCCCCTGACCCAGGCCCCAGGCAGCGCCTGAGTGTGGCACAGCAGCTTCTCTGTGGCGAGAGCACAGGGCGTCAGGTTCCCACGCCCCCTCACACCCTCACACCCGCCAGTCCTCCAACAGCCCCGCTGTGTCCCCACCTCCAGCCACCCGGGACAGGGACAGGAGGGGACAGCACAGAACAGAAGCCAAACGCACGTGGGGCCCGACTTCAGAAGGCAGAGTCCGCTGCACGCGCACAAAAGCTACCCCTGAGTAATTTACCCGAGTAGAGGCTTTGCAGGTGGCCGGCCTCTGTGACTGGGTAGCCAATGGTGACCTCGTCAAACTCCTGGAGGAACTCCTGCTCTTCCACCCAGAACTCCCCTTCCTGGAGCTGGGACAGCAGCTCAGACTGGTCGGCCGCCTCCACCCGGCTCCAACCTTCGCCCCTAGAACGAATCTCACCTCAGCGGAGGCCTCATCTGAGAGCTGACGGCGCTGACTGGGGCGGACGGGGACCCAGGCGGCATCTTGAGAGCCCCTGTCCCTGCAGCCCTGGCCCCTTCCCATGCTCTGATGTGCTCTGGGCTGGACCAGCCTCGGGGCAGTCACTTGTCACCCCTCACGGGCTCCTGCCTCTGCATGCCTGTCACGGCCTGGCTGAGTGGATGGATGAGTGAGCGGTGAAGGAAGGATGTGTGTCCTCTGCCTCGGGTGGAGCTGCTCAGACCAAGTGTGGGGGTCTGCTCACCACCCCGCTGGCGAAAGGGAGCTGTCCCAGCACCAGGACGTAGCAGTGGCACCGCATCCCATGGGTCCCTGGCATCCGCCATTCCATGGGCAGTCAAGACCGGACCCAGGGCCCAGGGTCAGCCAGCCTCCTGGGGCCATCTGGGGCCAAGCACAGGACATGTGGCCCATGAGCAGGGGCCGAGTGGGCCTCACGGGACCCCACCGAGCCCTGTCCTGACCATGGAAACGCCCCTGGCACGAGCCCCGGCACTGGGCCCGGCACCCACACTGCTGACGGCCCTCGGCTGCCACTGGAGTCCCCGCATGGTCAACTCACCCCTCTCTCCAGGGCCCCTGCCAGCAGCGCCGGCCCCAGGGGTTCTGAATGCACAGGAGCAGGATGCTGGGACCGGCAGGAGTCCGGAGCTCGCGCAGGTCTGAGACAATAAAGGCGTGAAACTCCCCCAGCTCCCGGGAGCCTGGCAAGGGACAGTGCAGTCAAGGCGGGAGTTCCCAGACCGGGTGGACGCACAGCTGTCTCCTTCCCGGGGCTGCTTCAGCCACCCAGCTGCGGCTGCACAGGCATCAGGACCCCCACAGACCACGGCGGGGCTCCTCTGCTGCCCGCTGTGGACAGGTTCACTCAGGCGTGGCCTTTGCCAGCGCAGAGCCACAGCAAAGGGTGGCTCTGGACACAGGCTCAGCTGGACCAGGCCGGCCACTCAGTCCCTTCTCGGGGCCCCGGCCCCCGCCTGGATGGACGAGGGATGCAGGCGGCACACGGCCAGTTCTGAAATGTGCTGCTACTAGCACGGTCGCCAATGGTCTGTGACCAAGAAGCGACAAGGGACATCTCGTCAGCAAGGCGAGCTGGGGAGGCAGGGGGCGGTCGGGCAGTGGGAGGGCTGAGGCCCGTGGGAAATGACTCCACTTGCCCAGACAAGGGACAGACTACCTACGTGTGGAGGAGCCAAACAGGATGGCACCGTCTGGGGCGGAAGGCGGAGGGCGGCGGCCCAGAGCGGAGAGAACTCCTGGCACACCTTTAAGTGCTTCATTCACACGGCAGTGTCATTGGCCCTGGGTGTCCTGCCCACATCCCCGGCCCCTTGCCACCTCACTGGGCTCCAGGCGACACCCAGCACCCATCTACCCCATCCTGGGGGCAGCTGATGCTAAACACAGCCCCTATCCCGCAGGGCAGGCTCCCCGCAGCCCCGTCCCAGGCTCTGCGTGTGGCAGACCCATCACCAGGCCTGTGCCAACTCTCACACACCGGCCAGGGCGGTGTAACTGTCAACACTGGTGAGATTATCGCAGCGTTCACAGTCTCTGAGCAAAGATTCCATGATGAACAGAATCCTAAATAGGAAACTTTCATGCATAAAGATGTTCACTGCAACGGTATTTATAACAGCGTAAAATTGGAGTGACCCAAAATACCCACGTTAAGGGACGGATGAAGGAAGACCCACTAATGAAAAACGTAGCTTACGTAACAACAGAGAAAACAGCATTTAATGCCGAACGCTGAAAGTGCGTGTTTATGAAAAAACTGAGCGAGCACTAAAAAGTCAAGGCAGTTATGTCCGAGTGATATTTTCCTTTCAACAACCTTTCTCTAACGAGCGCATCTGTCACTAAATCGATAATCTGAGTGTTGATTTTGCCAGGTTACCAGCTGGGCAGACATGGTACCATCTGCCTCCTCGACCGTCTCTGCAGGGCGGTTACCCCTCCCTGGGGGGGTCCTGGTCAGGGAGAAAGGTGGGCAGCAGGAGGTCACACCCAGGATAGCAGCATGGAAGGACAAATGTCCTCGTTCCATTTGGTCCTGTCAGGGCCACAGTGAAAGGCCCGTGGGGGTGTGAGGGCACGTGCCACCCCTCCCGCTGCCAGCGTCTCACCTGCTCTGGGGCTGAACACCGAGCAGCTGATCAGACAGCGCTCCTTGAGGCCCAGCAGGTGCCGGCAAGTCCTGGGCTCCGAGTCACCGGGTCTGTCCTGCTGGCCACTGGTGTGCGCCAAGTCCTTCAGGTTCCACCTTTCTGCCAGGCCCCCGGTTAGGTCCACCAGGGCTTCCGCCACCTGCCCTGCCCACAGGTGCTCGTAGGACCCATAGACCCTGGGGAGACAGCCGAGTGGGGTGAGCCTCCGGCACTGGGGCGCGTGCAGCTCCCCGCCTCACTTCTACCCCCAACCGACAACAGCCACATCATGCCCTGAACCCCACTTCAGTCTCTTCTCTTCCCTGCCGCCTAGCCCTCGCCACGTCCTTCACACGCTGCCATGCAGCGTCCCACGTGGGCTGCAGTGTGAGGCGGTGAGCTCCCCCTGTCGGTCAGGACCAAGCCCCACACCCTGACAGCGGCCGTGGGACACAGGGGCTCAGGCCCACCGCCCGGACCGCAGCTCCCTGCCTATGGGTCCAGTCTGCCAGCAAGGTGACAAACGCACTCTGAGAGGACAGTCGACTCAGACTGTGGGTCAGGCTCTCGGTCTCAGTCGGGACCCTGAGAAACAAGGAGTGATACAAGGTGGCCTCTTTCTTCCCCAACAACTTGCAGAGAGGCTACCTGTCCCCAGCAGTAGAAAACCGACAAGTGTAAAAATCTTTGTTGCTGAGGTTTGAGGAAAGAGAAGATAACACACATCCTCTTTCTGGGGTGATACCTTCCTGCCCAACTTTGAAATGAGGGCAGGGGAAGAGGGCGTGAGCAAGGAGGGAAGGCCAAGCACAGGCCCGGTCTCCAAGTGTCTGTCTCTCAACAGCCCTACCCCGCCCTGCCCAGGACTGGCCCCCAGACCCTTGAACCTGACAAGGGCGCTACAGCCCGAGTGGTGATGCTTCCGGCAGCCTAAGGTGGCCGCGGCCCCTCCAGCCTCCAGCATGCGTACTTGGCATAGACTTTCTCCAGTAACGGAAGCCAGAACACATCTTCTCTCTGGCACCGGGAGAAGCAGAGTCTCCCTGCAAGACAAGGCAGACGGTCATCTATGGTCACCTCCACCCAGTGTCCAAACTGCCAAACTCGACAGGTGAAGGAGCCACGGTACGTCTGGTCGAGCCAGCTCGGCTGTCCGGGAGGAATGACCTACCGTGTACAGGAGAGGCAAACGGAGACCGTGAGACACAAACATCGCGCTGTGCGTTCCAAGTGTCTAAACCAGAGTGTAACTCAACTGTCCCACAGGCCCCTACGGTTCTGCAGGGGCCTCAACCTTACTCCACACCCAGCTGCCAGTGCTCACGGAAAACCAGTCACAGGACAGAAAATAGCAGACCTTTCAATAAAATATTTTAAGACCACAGTGAGGAGGCCAAGTGTCTCTAAAAGCTTCAAGTCCACCATTGAGTCCTACTGTCCCAAATAAGCACGAGACCTGAATCCAAAACACACGTAACTTTTACAAGCATGAGACCCAAGTCTGGATAGAGCCAACTGCAGATGGCAGGCCGCCATAGGCACAGCAACCCCCTGCAGGAGCCTGGAGCTCAGGGCCTCTGCCAGCACCTGGACACAGAGGCAGTGCGGGCTTTGCACCAAGGGACTTGTTTGGTCCTGGCTCTGCCATCCACTAGCCGGAAAAACAGTGACAATGGTTCTAGTGCCCTCATTTGTAAAAAAAAAGTGAAAGCCGGTGGGGCCTGTGGGAATGAAAGCCAGTGACATGCCGTGCGTAGCTCGGGGCCTGGGACAGGGAGGCGCTCTGGACGGGGTCACCACCGTCCACTGTCCACGAATGCTGCTGCATTCATCAGCCACACTCAGCAAGGAGCCAAACAGAAAGCCGTGAGGGCCCCGGGGAAGGAGTGTGAGCACCTGTGGGGCCCACCCGGCATCACCGACAGTCTGAACCATCTTTTACCAATTTATAGTCAAGCTCAAGTCAGCTAGCTAAAGAAGCTTATTCCACGCCAGGCGCACAGGCTCCCTGGGCCAGCCCTTTTCCATCGGGCTGGCATGTCTGGCTTTTTATTCCACATGTGTGGCTCTGAGTACCTCAGCCCCCAACGCTCAAGAGATGGCAGAGCAGGACAGAAAGCACCCCCCGGACTCCTGCAGGAAAGAGGGACACCGCGTCTGGGCCTCGGAGCCCACGGCCCACACTAGCAGCCACAGTAGAGCACCACGGAACAAGGGGTTCAGCTGCCTGGCCCCCCACTTCCTTCCTGTGCACGGCAGACAGGACGATGACAGCAGGAGGAAACTGCACTGTTGCAGACACCTGCTCCAGGAGATGCCGACTCTTCTGCAGGGCGGCACAGGCACACAGGAACCAGCAATCCCCCAGCAGCCCTTGCTTCACTTGTCCTTCCTGGGGGTTATCTGGAAACAGCCGGGGCGTGGCACAAATTTCCTGAAATAGAGGAAATTGTCCAGAGTTACATCAGGCCTGATGGTGAGTCTTTAAGAGGCAGAACGGAGGGTCTAGGTGATGGGCTGCAAGGAGCTCCTCCGCTCATCCACACTGCCCCGCAGGGAGGAGAGGCGGCCGGCTGCTTGCACACGTAGCGTCAGCTCACGTCACTCCCTCCAGCTTAGATTGTGGGGTCCCTGTCTCTGTCCACCTTCCTTAATTGGCAAAACCCCCAAACCTGGATGAATCCTACCATCCCCCTTCTCAAAGCAGTGAAATGTTCACCTAGAAAATGGTTTCACTTTAAATTCCTAGCGGTAAATCTCGAGGGGTCCTCTACACTGCTGGAAAGCCTACTGGTTCTCTAAAAGGCTTAACTTCCCACTGCCCAGACTAGCTCACGCCTTCGCTGTTCTCCAGCTCTTCTCGACACCTCCATGCCCCCTCCCTTCATGCTTCATCGGAAGCCACCTGACCTGCCCCTCTCTTGCCTCAGAGCCTGGATTCCTCCTGCGACCCCCTCCCTCTGCCACCTCTGCGGGCAGAATCCCAGCAGCTCAAGGCACCAGGGAGAAGCTCCGTCTTCTCTAAGACATTGCCCCCCAGCACTGTTTCCCCTCTAGGTTTCCCTTCACTGACCAACTTCTGGAAAGAGCTGCCGCCACTCCTCCTCCCTCCGGCTCACTCTCCACACCGGCTCCTCCAGCCCCTAAGCCAGTCACGCCCCAAACTGCCTTCACCAGTGTCCCTGCCTGTCGTCTGTCCTCATCTTCCCCAACACCCGGCAGCATCAGAACCGCAGTGGCCTGGTGGCTCCCATGATTCCATGTGCTCCTGGCTGTCCTTTCACCTCACTGCCTGCTGCTTCTCAAGTCTACCTGTCTGGGCATCTGCGTGACCCCACTTGGAACGGTTAGGGCTCAGCAAGGCTCAGTTCTGAGGCCTCCTCCTTCTCTCCCCATACTTTCTCCTGACATACTCTTCCAGGCCCTGGCCCATAAGCCACACGTTACAGCCCCGATTCCCAGAGCAGGGTCTTCCCGAGCTCCCAGCTCTCATACCCACCACCTGCTGAGCTCCGATGGAACACACGAGAGCAACACCCGACAGTGGATCTCCACCTCCAGTTCTCCCCCAGTACATCAAACAGGGCCACCCTGCACCACGGTGCTCGGGCTGGACATCTAGGTCATTCTCGATCGATTCATCACCCTCACCCTCCACTTCCAACCAGTCACCGAGACCCACCAGAGTACTTTCCAAACTCCTCCACTGGTAGCAGACGGCACCCTAATCGGAGCGCCTCCATCCTTCTCCAGGACTGCAATGGCCACTTGCGTTCTGGCCCCCACAATCCATTTCCCACAGGGCAGTAGGGGTGAGCCTCTTCAAACATACACCCAATTGAATCAGCCTTCTAGGACTGCCCCCCTGCCCCCCAGGGCCTCCCCTTGCACCTGGGATCCTTTTTACCCAAGTCCCACTGGCGTAGCCTATAAGACCCTGGCCTCCTCTCCGGCCAAGCCCTCTCAGTGCTGCCCGGAAAAGCGCCTCGGTGCAAGTCGAGCAGCTCTGGTGGCCACACACACTCAGGAAAGGCAGGATTGTCCCTGGGACAGTCTTATTCAGCAGGTAAGCCATTCCTAAAGATGTCAACGTAGCACTAGGCCAGAGCATCCTTTTAAATTGCCACCTTAAAACGTTCAGATCTGAAAAGGCAGGTGCACCGAATCCACAAGAGAAAACTGCAGAGCAAAGCGGCGTTGTTTTGTGGGCTCAGCCTGGCCCTTCTAGAAGATCATGCAAGGACCTCACTGCCGCTGAGCAGTAGCCACAGACAAACACGCGGAACAGAGAGCCACGCAGACTGGAAGCCAAGTCTGGTTAGACGCCCTTCGGAGCAGGAGGGAAGCGGGGCTGGGTTTGTTAACTCTCCCCTCTGGCGGGCTGCCTCCCGTCTCCCGGACACAGCTACCACAGGTGAGGGTCGTGAGCTCCGGCTCTAGAACACCCTGAAGAGGCTTGAAGTGGGATGGAGAGCCGGGGAACCCCATCCTGAGGACAGCAGCAGGCCTGCGGGCCACCGCGCGCCCAAACCCGGCGGACCCCGGCCACCTGCCCCGCCGCGCCGGCCCAGACTCCGCGCTCGCACGCTGGCAGGAAACAACGTCTAAACACCCGACCTGAAACCCCGCCAGCGCCTAACCTGGGGCCGCTTCCACGTGATGTCCTCCCGGAACTGGGCCAGCGGCGTAGAGAAGCTGGAGAAGAGCGAGGAGCTCGAGGCGGGGAAGGCGGCGTCTTGGAAGAGCTCCCTGGCCGGCGCCCGCATCTTGGGCGACCCGGGCTCCCATGTGCAGCACGAGCCCCGGCGCGAGGGCGAGCGCGGCCGAGGGGAGCACGGCCCGGGAGGCAGGGCGAGTCGGCTGCCGGGCTCCGGCCTGCCCGATGCTCCCCAGCTCCAGCCGGCTCTCCACCCGGGTGACAACCGCAGCGACCCCTGGGCCCGGGCGCCGTCCGTTCGGTCGCCCCGGTAACCACCTCCTCTGGGGGCGGGGCTTCCGAGCTGAACTCTCGCGAGGCTGAAGCATCTTCCCAGCTGCACTTCTCCTTCCGGGCCAGCGGGGCCCAGAACCGTCCCGGCCGAGATCCGCCGCTGAGAGGCGACGGCCGTCTTGTCCTTGAGCCCGTGTGGTTCGGCCTGGGGCGTCGGGACCGCTTGGACTCACGGGTTCGGGAGACTAACGGGACCGGAGAGGCCACTTGGGCCGAGGTCGGCCGTGGACCACTGATCCCAGCATGCAGCGCTGCCTCCCAGAATGCTCCCCTTCTTCCGGCGCGCGGCTGCGGGGCCGCCTTTGTGGGAGCAGCCAATGGGAGACGCGCTTCGGAAGGTGAGTCGCGTGCGGTCTGCGGCAGGTGGCAAGTCTGCAGGTGTTGAGGTTGTATCCTGAGGTCCCGGGGAATGAGATGGCCCGGGGGAGGGCCTGGCCGGGCCTGGGAGGCTGGGTCAAGGCGGTGGCATTAGACGCGCGGGGTAGGGCACGAGATTGGCGCATCCTCCTGGTCCCTAGATAGCCGGGCTTCTGGTCCTGCTGGACTGGACAGTGAGTGACCTGCTGGGACGTGCGGTTATAGCTCCTAGCCGCGCAGTGCTGCGGGGAGGTGAGGACAGTGATTTGCGCACCTGCTCAAGGATGCACCGTTGCTGCAGGAAACTGCCCTTCGCCATCCTTGTTCCCAGCGAGGAAGGCGGTCAGCCAGAAGCTTATTCTCTGCCTGCTCTCCAAGCTGCGTCAGTGTGGCTGGAGCCTTCACAGAGGACCCGGCAGGGGAGGAGAACGGGGCTTACTAGTGACAGCTCTGCCACCTCTTAGTGCTTCTCAGATTTTGCATCCCCAGGCCGCTTTTACCCAGCCCCTGGATATGAAGGGTGGTTAAAGCAACCCCCCCTTTTTAATTTATTGTGGTGACAGGGGTCAACAAAACTACATAGGTTTCAAATGTGCATTGCTATAATATGTCATCTATATGTTCCATTCTGTGTTCACCACCCAGAGTCAGTTCTCCTTCCATCACCATGTATTTGAGCCCCTTTGCCCTCTTCTACCATCTCCCGCCCCTTACCCTCTGGTAACCACCAAACTGTTGTCTGTGTCTATGAGTTTTTGTTTCTTTATTTACTTGTCTTGTTCCTTTGTTGCTTTCAGTTTTACATCCCACATATGAGTGAAGTCTTATGGTTCTTGACTTTTTCTGCATAACTTATTTATTTCCCTTAGCATAATGATCTCCATATCCATCCATGTTGTCACAAATGGCAGTATTTCATCTTTTCTTATGGTCGAGCAGTATTCCACTGTGTGTTTATATCACAACTTCTTTATCCATTCACCTATCAAAGGACACTGATTGTTTCCATGCCTTGGCCACCGTAAATAATGAACACTGGAGCACACATATCTTTATGAAGCAATGTTTTCACATTTTTTGGGTAGATACCAGGAGAGGGATTGCTGGGTCATATGGTAATTCTATTCGTAATTTTTTGAGGAACCTCCACACTGCCTTCCATAACAGCTGCACCAGTCTGCATTCCCGCCAACAGCGTATGAGGGTTCCTTTTTCTCCACAGCCTCTCCAACACTTGTTACTATTTGTCTTGTTGATGATAGCCATTCTGACTGGGGTGAGGTGATATCTCATTGTGGTTTTTATTTGCATTTCCCTAATAGTGAAGTTGGGCACTTTTTCATATATTTGTTGGCTGTTTGTATGTCTTCTTGGGTGAAGTTTCTGTTCATGTCCTCTGCCCATTTTTTAATTGGATTGTTTGTCTTTTTGTTGTTGAGTTGTATGAGTTCCTTATATATTTTGGATATTAGCTCCTTATCAGAGGCGTTGTTTGCAAATACCTTTTCCCGTTCGGTTGGTTGCCTCTCAAAGCCCTTTTGCAGTTAAAACCGAAAAGCTCTTACTGCTGGATAGGAAACTGAACCTGATCCAAGAGCCCCTGCCCCTGACCTTTCTGCTTCCTTGGAGCTCCGTGACAGCTGCAGCTCCTCCCTCTGAGAGGCTCGGCAGGGCCTGCATGAGTAGCAGCTGCTAGCGGTGGCACCCCACTAGGCCTCAGCCTCCTGGTTTGGGGCCCTAGGGTACTTATCTCTGCTGAGGTTCTAGAAAAGGGGTGACCACATTGCCCAACATGTCTCGTGACCATTCACACCCCCGTAGCACTAGCTGTCCCAGAAGATGTTTCCGACCTCTTGGCAGGCGGGAGGCTGTGCTGTAGCTGAAGACAATCAGCAAAAGCCTGGGCTCTGCTGTATGCAGGGGTCCTGAAGGGGTCAGAGGCCATTTTTTCCCCTGTCCTGGGGTGCTGGGCACCTGATCTGCCCCAGGTAACACATAGAGGTGGTTAGCAGCAGAGCTGGGGCCAGCCCAGGATCGGGGCTCCTGACTGGGGGCCTGTGCTGTGCCACTCACCCAGGCTTGCAGTGACAGCATTATGGCCGCTCTGCTGTCAGCCTGTCTGGCACAGCTGCACCCACACCACCCATGGCCCACACGCCCTGTGGTCCTATGTCCCACCCCTAGGTGCAGAGATGCTCCCCAAGCCAATCAGGAGTGCGGGCCCCTGTGCCTTCTGGGCCCACCCCAGCTCTGCAGAGTGGGGCCTCTGGCTCCTGGGGATCAGGTGGAAGCAGCCCTGGCCCTGGGACAAGAGGGTCTGGAGGCAGCTAGTTCTCGACCCACAAACGCAGGCCCTGGGACAGGCAGTTGTTTACAGTCTGAGCCTCAGCGCCCTCGCTGTAAGGTGGGATACCTCCCCCATATCACAGTGCTGTTTGAGGGTTACAGGAGGATGAAGGTAAGGTTCACCCTCAGGCAGGAGCGGCCGCCACTGACCACACGCAGTGGTGGACTGTATAGCTCACTTCTAACCGCTTTCCGTCCCCAAGCTCATGGGTGCTGCAGGCCCTATGGAATCTGAACCCTGCCTGCTCTCCCCCCAACCCCAGTCCATGTGTGCCCCCCAGGTTATCCCTGCTTCGGACTTGGCACTCCATGGCTCTGCTTACACTCCTTATCCTGCCTGGATGACTGCCCTTGTCGCTTTTCAAGGGGTGTTCCAACTTCCTAGCCAGGGGGGTCTCCCCCTCTGAACCCCACATCTCTCCTCCGTTTGTCTCGTGGGCAGTAACCGGGCAGTTCTCTGTCTGGGCACTGTGTTCTCACGGGGGCGCAGAGACTAGACACTAGTGTTCTGCCCACAGGTCACCCCAAGTTAGGTGGAGCTGAGGAGGGCAGCGCTGAGGTTCTCCATGTGACGGGCCAAGCAGCAGTAGCTGGTGGAACAGGAGAAGTGCTGGGCCGACTGCCACATTCCACCGAGATCCACCACAGCCGCTCCTGCGTCAGCACCAAGAGCCCCTGGTTTTGCTTCTGCGTAGTTGCTGGCAGCTGGGGCGTCTGGGGTGTCCCTAGCTCCAGAGCCAGAAGCTTTAGAAAGGCTAGGCGGGGCATAAGAAGCAACCCCCTGGGGCTGCCGGGAGGCTTCCACAGTCTGCAAAAGGCCGGAGGGTGGGTGTTCTCCTGCAACCAGCCCTGGGGTGCCCGGGCGGGGCTGTTCGCCAGACACTGCTGCTGCCAGATCGTGGCCACAAGGGGACAAGCCAGAGGACAAAGGCCAGTATGCTGAGAATCCAGAGCAGGAGAAAGAGACTGGGTCTTGTTGATGTCCCTGAGCCCCGGAACTGGTGGGTCCTAGGATCGCCCTGTACTGGTATCTACTGCTGGTAACAAATAACTTAGCAACTGCAAATGACAGAGATTTATTATCTCACAGTTCCCGTTGGTTGGGAGTGTGGGAGTGACTCCAGTGGGCGGTTCTGGCTCAGTGGGAATGTTGGCCAGGACTGACGTCAGCTGGAGGGTCCACTTCTGGGCCACTCACAGGAGGCCTCAGTTTCTTGTCTCGTGGACCTCCAGGAAGCTGCTCAAGTGTCCTCACCACGTGACAGCTGGTTTCTCCCAGAGCAGGTGGTCCAAAGGGGCGGGGAAGATGGAGGCTGCACTGTGTTTCCTGAGCCGCCTCAGATGTCTGCAATATTCCATTCGTTGGAAGCATGTCACCAAGTCCAGACCACACTCAAGGGGGGCGCGTCAAGAACCACCTTTTGAGGGAGGGGCCTCAGAGAATTTGTGGATGTATTTTTGGACCACTGTGTCCCCAGGGCGTGAGATAGGTGTGGCGAGCCTAGGGAAGCAGTCTGGGAACAGGGAGGGTGTGGCGGCCGGGGTTCTGATATGGTCTGGAGGTGAGAACCGGTCCGGAGGTGAGACCCGAGGCTCTGAGGGACTGGAGGCAGGCGGCATATTTGCACTTGAAAAGATCACGCCCCTTGCAGGGGCTCAGAAGTTGGTCTTGAGGCTACACTGGGAGAGTGAGCTCAGAGGCCCAGGTTCTGGCCAGCAGTGGAGAAAGGCGCTTGGTGACTAGTCACGTGAGTCAGAAAGAGGGAGGGTGCCACAGGACGGCGGCACCAACTGAGGCAGCCCAGAGGCTGCGGAATCCCATCGGTTTCGGAAGCTCACGGGACTCAGAGTCCAAGGATAGTCTTTGTGCAGGAAAACCTTGATGCGGACTTGGGTTAGACTCATCGTCAGTCACCTTGACGGGTCTGAGCTGAGGGGTAGTTTCAGGTCCCGCATCCCGTCCCCCGGCAGCCAGAGAGCGGGCCCAGTGTCTTGGGCCTGTGGGGCAATGGGGCGCCTGCCCCTCTGAGCAAGCCTTCTGTCCAGGATTCTCATGAGGGCCCAGGACTGGTGGAAGGCAGCCTCTGGCTCCCCCACGAAGCCCCCACCTTAGCAGGACCAGCCACCGGCCCACACATGCTGGAGCTAACTGCCCTCTGAGCACTAACTGCCGTCTGAGAGATGGGGGAGCCTGGGTGGCCACCCCAGCGGGGCCAGGAGGTGTCTAGAACATCACCGCAGGGCCCCAAAACCCAGAGCACTCAGAAGTTACCTGAGCAAGTATTGCAGGAAGCCTGGTCCTGCTGGTCAGGTGTCCCGGCCGCTCCGCGTGCCTCTGTCTCTTCATCTATAAACCCCCAGGTACAGAGGGCCCAGGATGGTTCTCAGGATTAAGTGAGAAACGATGCAAAGTGCTTGGCTGGCCCTGGGCTGTGAGAGGTCAGTGAGGCCCATGGCCCTGGGCTGTGAGAGGTCAGTGAGGCCCATGGCCCTGGGCTGTGAGAGGTCAGTGAGGCCCAAGGCCCTGGGCTGTGAGAGGTCAGTGAGGCCCATGGCCCTGGGCTGTGGAGGGAGATCTGGCCAGTGAAGGTCACGACCCTTGGCCAAAGGGAGACTGCCTCCGGGATCATCCTAGCAGGAGGGGGAGTGGTGTCCTGGAAGCTTGGGTGTCACCCCTTCCCCCGCCTGAAGGTTCAGCTGAAGGGACCACCTGCTCTTACCAGCAACTGTGGGCGCTTCTCCAGGAGAAACAAAGAAGGGTCCAGCCCTAAGGCCCGAAGGGTCAAACCCATTTGCAATAAGGAGACAGCAGTTGGTGTGACCTTCACATCCCACCGGTAGGCATCCCATGCAACAAACGGAGCTTGGAAGGGAGAGGGCAGGCAGCCCAGGACGGCACAGCTGTGGGTAGGACACAGCGGCTGCATGTGGGGCAGCCCGAGTTCCCAAACCAGTCAGGCCTTGTCACTTTGCTCAGGGCTGCAGGAGGCGTGCGTTCTTTTTGGGTGATGTTTTAGGTTGAGTCCGGGGTGTGTTTTACTCCCCGGTATAAAACCAACACATGTTTCTAACAGGAAGCTCCCCCACTTGCTGCCCTGTGGTCATGTGTTAAGTGTTACTCCGGACACGGGGCAGGTCCTCTCCAGTTGCCAGCAGTCCTTGGAAGTGAGCGCGTTTCAGTGTGGGCTGCTCTGCGTTGCGGGCGCCGCCGTATTCAGACGGCGGAATCATTTTGTGTCTGCCTGCTCGTTGGTGTTTGAACAAGGAGAGGCTTGTCTGGGCCTGGGTGGTGGCACTGATCCTCTTAGCACCCTGCCCCGAGCCCCTGGAAGGCCCTCAGAGACGCTGGGCCAGGCACTGTGGACAGCCTGACCAAGGCCCACGTTTCGTAGGCATTTCCCCGCTCTGGGGCTCCTGTTCTGGGTCTCGCCGGGTGACTAGAGAAAGTGGAAAAAAGATACAGCCTTAACAGCTAACATCAGACTCTTTCAGGTAAAGGATGGTCTGTATCAGGGAAGACATCTTGATAGGTGGGCCGCCCACGGCGTGGCTGCCACAGGTGGCTCAGCCTGCCCGAGTGGGGGTGTCTGATGGCAAAGGGGAGGCAGTGGCTGGGGTCCCCCCGTGGGCGAGGGCCTGTGGAGACGCCCCGTGTGCAGCCAGGACGCCTTGACCAATTTGAACGTCTTTGTGCGGCTTCACGTGTGTCTCCACGCGCCCAGGGCCTTCAGTGGATCCTGCTACTCCGCGGTCCCTTTGCAGAGCCCCTCTGCTGCCCCAGGAGGCTCGCTCTTGCTAGTCCAGCCCGTGCGTCCATTCCTCATGGTGACCTTTGCTGAGCTTCTAGTTTCTGTTTTAGTAATTGCTCCCTTAAAAAGTGTCAAGTCCTCTGTTGGTTTTCATACTCCCTTTGTCTCAAGGGCTGTGCCCTGTTTCCTGGTTTTTCTCAAGCCCCCGTGGGTGGCAGATTTCAGCCCCAGGGCTCAGAGTCTGATGGCTCTGCTTGCCCACTGCTCAGGTGTCAGTGTCGTCCCTGGAGCGTGTGGCCCGGCCCCACACACTTCCCGCCCAGCTCCCAGCGTGAGCTGCAGCTTTAGATCTGAAGTTCTGGACGTTCTGCCCAAGGCATCTGGCCTGGGAGAGGGGGACTTACCACCGTTAAGAGTGAGAGCTGGACTGCACAGGACGCGGCCTGAGGGGCACAGAAGACCTCACTGGCACCGTGAGGCCTAGAGAAGCTCCTGGCGGCAGGGGCTCCGCACGAGCCCCGTCTCCCTCGCCCTTCCTTAGGCGTCGGCCGGCAACCTCCTCGCAGAAGCCACTGGTCAAGGCCCCGCCTCCCTTGGCCCCAGCCGATCCCACCCTCGTGGCCCTCCCCTCCCCTTTCTGGACCGCGTCCCCTGGCCCCATGGACACCGCCGCTGGGCCTCAGCACTCGCTGCTGTCTGGAAAACACAGCTGTTTCCCCATATTGTGCGCTCAGCCCTTCCGGGGGCCTTCGGCCGCGTGCCAAGCCCCATTGCTGTGCACGTGGCAGGGGTGGTTGTGTGGAGCCCGTGTGAACGAACAGAAGGGGTGCATGGTCCCTGTGCATCCGAAACTCTTGTCAGCCCTTCGCTTATCTGTGGCAAACTGCCTGGAATGTTCCAGATGCTCTCTCCCTCAGCATGGGCCCCTGAGGACGCAGTGACGGGAAGATCCCCACCCCACTGCCACCTGAAGTGTACATGTAGCCCGACTGTAAAATAAACCTTTGTGGTTTCCAATGGTCTTGTAGAGTTGCCTGTTGCTGGGGCACCCCTAGCCTGTGGGGTGGAACCGGCCCCCACGAGAGGGCTGTGGCTCTAAACGCAGGACACGCGTGCCCTTGGCTCGGGCGGGCTGTGGCCCGCTGCTGGAAGCAGAGTGTTGGCAAACATTGGGAAAACTCAGCTGCGATGACTCACGCGGCCGGTGATGTCTGAAATATCTCGGTCAGGGCGGGGGGACATTAGCACGTGCTGGTCACAGGCTGTGTGTGGCAAGACACTACCAGAGATGTACAGGAAAGCATTCCAGGTTTGCAAGCTGGGAGGAAGGGAATCGAGAAAGGCCAGGCATGCAGGGGCTCCCGGCTGGACAGCAGTCCTTCCCGCTTGCCCCAGAGGGCAAGTCCGGCTGGATCACTGGCAAGGACATGGAGGGACCTCATGGCTGCTGGGAGCTGCTCCTGAGCTTTGCAGTCGGGAGGACGGCAGGGCGGAGTTGGCCGGAGCCCAAGGCCCCTCGGCAGTGACCCGGGAGGGCTGGGGCGTGGGGGCTCTGTGGGGGCACAGACCACCGCATAGGTGAGAGCAGAACTGCCAAAGGAACCCAGAGCCCAGGACTGAGAAGTATGAGACCGCTGACGTGCACAGCCTCACAGGGAAGAGGCTGAGCGGTGGTTCTGCCCCTAAGGAGGGCTCCTTGGTCACCGCCATGTTCCGGGCTGGCTGAGCAGACAGGAAGACGACGGAGTGCCTGGCCTGGGTGCCCCCTCCCAGGACAGGGCCCCTCTCAGCGCCTGCCTGGCGGGGCTCCAGGATTATGGGCAGGGGCTGCGAGACCTCCCGTGTCCTGTTTCCTCGGGGGGTTCCTGCACCGGCCCAGTCCTGTCCCTGCTGGGGGTGACTGGCCTTCCAGTTTGCAAGTCCCTGGGTTGAGTGGAGCCCCACCTGGCCCTGGTGCAGGGGTGGCACATGGATCCTCCTTCGTGGAAACCACCTGAGATCCTGGGCGTGGGCTTTGGGCTTTGGCCATGACTGGATGGGGACGGGGCCATCTCCTGGGGAGAGAGGTCTTAAGTGCAGGGAACAGGTCAGTGGGGTATTTGGTGACGTGGTGGCACCAGGGTGCTGGTCCTGCTATGTCTTGGTCTCTTGTGTAGTGGGGCTCTGGGCCTGGGTCTAGCCGGTGGGTCGGGTAACGTCACTGTGGACCGAAGCATGTAATCCTGGAGTGAGAGCTGGAACAAAAGCACAGCACTGTCCAGTTGGCCTGAACCTGGGGACGATCACGGGGGGCCAATTCTGGACGCTGCCCTGTGTAAACGCAGTGGCTGCATTGCTTCCACTGTGCACAGCTCGGCTGTCCTTCGTGGTGACAGAGTGGCGTCCCCAACCTGTCCCTCTTCCGAGCCCCACCTGACCCACCTGTCCATTGCACTTGTGCCATTCGCCGCTGAAGCCCGTGTCTCGATCCTCTGAGACCAAATGCCCCCACCACTCATCTCTTCCTTTACTCTAGTTTGGGACAGGGGACCACCGAGAAAGGCCCAGAGTGAGGGTGGTGACAAGTAGTCTCCTTTGCTTTGGTATCTGAGGGTCCAGTGGGGGGTCCCAGAGGCCTGGTCAAGAGGCTGAGAAGGTGGGGGGCGGCCTGCCATTGGTCCTCAGACCTCCGGGGCTGCAGGGCAAACCCAGGGTGGCCAGGAATGGCTGGAGAGTGGGAAGACCCTCGGTGCCATCCAGCATGCCCTGCCTCTGGCTAGGGGCCCGTTTTGGAGGACAGGCTGTGACCAGCTCCTGACTCCACCCAAGAAGCTGGGCAGATGTGAAGGACGGACAGACCAGGAGGTCATTTTTAGAGTGGAAGTTTAATGGGACAATCACAGTGACCCGTTGCAACGGTCCCCTGGCTGGCCCAGCTCTGACCACAGGGTCCCCAGGCCTGTCCCAGCATGGTGGGCCTAAAAGAGCACCAACGCCACCTGCCCCTTCCCCTGGGGTCCTGTGGCCATGGCCCCGGGCAGCCCTAAGATAGGCATCTTGTCCCACTCCCATTGGGGCCCGGGACCCCGTTTTCCCTGAGGAGCTAAGGCTTTCCCCAGGGACATCCACCCGTTCCTTAGTGTCCTCTGCCCCAGAGGGCACGTCTGCATCCTTATCCCTCTGCCAGGGGCCGACCGAGGCTGCCAAGCCCAGGGGCAGAGTGCAGAGCTCTGCAAGGAGGAGGCACGCTGTGGGGACAGCGCAGCCCAGGCCTGGCAGACATAAGGCACAGTGTGGCGGTTGCCATGGGACTGTGGGGCTGTCACCCCAGGGGCAGCGCCCGGCAGTCAGTGTTGAGACAGGAGGGCGTGGCGAGGGCTGGCTACTCTGGGGCCTGCAGTGCAAGAGAGCTGAGGGGACAAGGTCCACGGGCCTCGACCAGCTCCGAGGCGGTCCCTGGGAGAGCCCCCAGGAGGGATGCATGGGTCCCGGCAGGACGTGTGGCCAGAGCCGACGTGCAGTCCGGCCGGCCTGGGCCACAGAAGGCACAATGGTGGTGTCTGGGAGGGCAGGGCTAGGCAGACACGTTGACGTCCCTGAGAGAGATGGCGCTGCTGGGGGTCTCGTCACCGAGCAGCAGGGCCGGCGTGCCTGCGTCTGCCTCTGCCCGGGCACCGCCCTGCTCTGCGCTGGGCTCGGCACCGGGGCCCAGGCCCTGGGACAGGATCTGCTGGATGGCCCTGCGCAGGTTTGGGTGCAGTCGGCCCTGCGTCTGGCAGAAGACCTCCAGGGCGAAGGACTTGAGCGCGCCGGTGCACAGGTCTTCATAGAGCGGGATGGTGTACATGCGGGACATCTGTGGGCGAGCAGGGCGGGGCGCCCGTCACCCCAGCTGCTCCGGGGCTCGGGCTGGGTGGGGGACTGATGGGGGGTTGCAGAGGCCGGGGGCCCGGGGGCCTGGGACCCTTGGGCCCGAGAGCTCAAATGCCCCCATGTCCAGGCCAGGAACCCCAGTGCCCACAGTCCCAGGGCGCGTGGGCCTAGACCTCCAGACACGGCCTCTTCCCCTGGGGCACGCCCCCCACTGCCAGCCCCAAGGCCGGGTCCTCCCGCCCCGATCCCCGGGATGCCCAGTCGGGCAGCAGACTGGAGGGTGAGGCGGGCCATGTTGGCTGCACCTGGCTCTCCAGGAAGCGCCGGACGCGGTGCAGGTCAGGGTAGTAGTCGTTCCGGACCACGATCTGCAGCCAGCGTATGCGGATCTCGGCATTCATAGAGTCCAGCAGGGACGAGTAGCACTGGGACAGGCTGGTCACCACCTCTGTGGGGCCGCAGGCAGGTCAGGGCCGGCAGGCACACCCTCCCCAGCCACCCGGCTGCCATGGGACCCACCCTGGGGCAGCGGGGACCCGTCCAGGAGCCGGTCCAGAAAGAGCGCTGTCTGGAAGGTCCTCCACTTGGAGATGTCAATGGCGCTGGCCGAGGCGGCTGCCTGGTCCAGGGGCTCCGCAGTCCACAGCTGGAAGAGGGCCTCCACGGGCCGGGTCAGGCTGGACCCCTGAGACAAGTCTGGCTCGGCCAGTGGCGGGCCCGTGGCGTTCAGCCAGCGCTCAAACTCCAGCCCTGCAGGGAGGTGCCATCCTGGGTCCCCACCAGGCTGGAGAGGGGCCACCCAGGCAGGCCTGCCCAGGAGACGCCAAACCCCGAGAATGTCCCTGGGCATGACTGTTCCAGGGTCCAGGAGCCCCTAGGTCAGGGCCAGTTTGGGGAGGCTGGGGTCAGCATCTGCCACTTCAGGCCACTGGGGTGGCTTCTGTGAGGGGCACAGGGAGCCCGGCTTGACTTGGTGGCTGAGGGACCCCAACCCCCTCCACACTTTTCCTGGGTACAAGACAATGAGGCACTTGAAGCCCAAACTCAGTGCTGCTAGGTGGGGCGGGGCTCTACCTTAAGCTCTGGCACTGGCAGCCATGGGGCAGGCTCTACCCATCCCCGCCCCACCAACCCTTGGTGCGCTTACCAAACCTAAAACAGGGTCACCACACCCAGCCCGCCTAACCACACCTCATTGCTGTCCAGCAAATCATGGCCTCTCCTACATGTCAGACCCCTCCAGTCTCTCCTTTGGCCCCCAAGCCTGCCCTTGGAACCCCAAGGACACTGTCATGGGTGTCACACAAGCAGGCCAGCGGGCTTCAGCCAGCTCTGAGGCAAACCTCCCTCCACCCTGCCGACCCTGCCCCAGGCTCTTTGCACACAGTTTGCATGGCCCCCTTCCTGGGACTGCCTAATTAGGTCAGCTTGGCCTAAAGGCCACCCCTTCCTGGAAGCCCCCTGGGCCCCATCAGGCTGGGACACACCCTCCTCCGCTGCCATGGCCTCCCAGCCCGAGGCCCACACCGTCCAGCTACAGCCGGCAGAAGGAAGGAGGGATGAACCCCGGGGGCTTTCTCCAAGCAGAGGTGGCGTCTTGTGCAGTAAGACCCCCACCCATCACACCCAACAGCTCCCCGAGCGGCTGTGGCCGGCGGCAGGCCTCACCTGCCCGGCAGTCCACACTCTGCTCCTTCAGCTCCGGGAAGAAGCTCAGGAAGGAGTCCAGCAGGTCCTGGGCCACCACACTGGTGAACTTGTACTTGTCCACGTAGGCCTGTGAGGGTGACGGGCTCAGGGGGCCTGGCGTAGGGCCAGGGCAGGAGGGACAGGGCCTGTCAGGGGAGGGGCTGCTCACCCGCAGGAAGTTGTCGAAGCGCTGGGGGTCCCCGCAGAGCTGGGACAGGTAGTAGACGAAGCAGTAGCCCTTCTCATAGGTGAATAGGTTCATCAGGTGGCTGGGGTTCACCCCTGAAACAACACGTGGCTCTAGGCGGCGCCCCACCTCCTGTCTCCCGGGGCACGGGGTGAGGTGCTCAGGCGAGAGGAGTGGAAGGGCCAGAGGCTGCCGTCCCTCACACATCCAGACGCCCTAGCAGTGCAGTGATGTGGCCTGTCCTGCCCGAGGGTCCACCCACCACGGTGACAGGTGCTCAGAGCCCATGAGAGGGAGCCTAGGGGAGGCCTTCCTGGGGCAGGGGGCACCTGGCCTGGCCTTTGCCAGGATCCAGCTGGTGGGGACAGAGGAGACCCTCGGGGTCGGGAGGTACCTGGCTCCAGCTTGACCTGCAGCTTGCTGACCGGGCTGTCCTCCCCCAGGAGCTTCATCTGCCTGTGCAGGGCGTCCAGGCGGAAGGCCGTTTCCAGACAGGTGAAGGCAGCACCTGGATGGGGTGGGGAGGCAGGGGAGACGGGAGGGCCAGGGGGCAGCCTGAGCACTCAGGGCAGCGGCGCGGCTGTCCCTGCCTTGAGCCTTGTGGGGCTGACCAAAGGCCACCTTGCTGGACATGTGCACGTTAGAGGGCCTGCACCCTGGGGCCTGGGCTGGGCTCAGCACCCCTGGCACCGTGCCCGGGATGGCCCTGGCGGTGCCAGCCTGCACAAGGCCATGGTGGCACTGCCACCGCCCCCACCCCGCCCGCTGCAGGCAGTACCATAGGTCTCGGTGGTGATGCGGCGCTGGGCGTAGGTGGCCAGGCCCTCGCTCAGCCACATCTCCTCCCACGTGGCGTTAGTGACAGCATTGCCAAACCAGCTGTGGGCCACCTCGTGAATGACATCGATGACCAGGAACTCATCACTCTCCAGGATGGAGGAGATGATGAAGGTGAGGCAGGGGTTCTCCATGGCCACGATGGGGAAGGAGGGGGGCAGGAAGACGATGTCGTACCTGCCCCAGGAGGGAGGGATGAGGGGCGCGTGACCATGACGGCTGTGGGCCTGGGCGGTGAGAGTCACCTCCTCCCCAGGAGGTCCGACGAGGGGCCCGTTGCTCCCAGGGAGGATGGGGACTTGCCCTCTGACCCCTCGTGGCCAGCCAGGGCTCCCAGGTGCCCCAGGACCCCCAGGACATACCTGCCCCACATATACGGCCCGTACAGCCGCTCGGCCGCACTCAGCCACTGCTCCACGACACCCGACAGCTTGCTGGTGGCTGTGGGCAGGAGGCACGGCTCAGCCCACACGCGGCTCCTGTCACAGGGCGGAGAGGGTGTGCTAAGGCTCCCCTGGCCCACTCACCCACCAGGTCCGCCCTCTGCTTCTGGGCTCAAATACCACCCAAGCCTCGTCTGGCCCTGCAGGCCTGGCCCATGCCTGCCACGCCACCTCAGTGGACAGCCGCAGGCAGGCCCTTCTGTGACAGGGGCAGAGCCACACGCTGAGGGGCCGCTTGGTTCCTTTCGTCTTTGATGGAAGGAACCTGCCTGCGTGGGCTTCAGGGTACGTCAGGCCGTGGTGTGTCCCTGGCAGGGGCCGGGCTGGAAGAGGGCACAGCTGGGGCTGCCGGGTCTGGGGCGTGTGGGAGGAGAGGAGCCTGGCAGGGCCGGCACTGGGCCATGGCAATAAGGCAGGGCAGGGCTGGTCCCCAGTGTGGGGTCTGACACAGGCCGCATGCCCTGACTGGGGCGGCATCTCCCCGAGGCCCGCGCCCCAGGTGGCGGCAGCAGGAGGCACTGGCAGTGGCTGTACCTGGGGCCGATGTCTGCTGGCTGCAGGTCCCCGGCCACCAGGGCCACGAGGTAGGCGGGCACAGGGTGCTCCATGTGGAATCGGTAGACGCCCTCCTCCTCCACGTAGGTGCTCTGTGTGGCACTCATCAGCACCTGTACCCCTGCTGGGGCCTGCACGTGGGGAGTTACCGCCGTCAGGGTCCCCTTGTCCTTGATGGGGAACCCCACACCACCACTGGGAAGCCACACATACTGACAGGGCACGCCACGTCCCCAGTGGGAAACCCTACAATCCAGGTCCAAACACCCCATATTTGTGATAAGGAACCCCCACATTCCCTAACAGGACACCCGACAACTGAGTTTAGGGAGGCTTGTGTCCTTGATGGGAACCCCATGCCCTGTTAGGGGACCCCATTTCCATGATAGGGCACCCAGCATTCCTGTTGGGGAGCCCCTCAACTCGGGTCAAGGAGCCCCACACCTGTCAGGGAACCTCTCACTCCCATCGGAGGACCCCCAGACTGCAAACCTCTTGCGCCCTGAGGGGCTGCCACCCTCAAGCCCAGGAGCCCTGGCCCCCACCACGGGACTGGCCGTTCCGTCTGAGACCCCATTGTCAGGGTCCTACTGCTACTCCAGGACCAGGACCCCGACTGTCAAGGGTCCCCCTCCCTGCAGAGCAGCACGTCCCTCACAGTGAGGCTCCTCCTAGCTCAGCGGCCCCACTGGGCTGGGGCCACGGCTGGGCGGGGGGCGGGGGGGCGCTGGGCACTGACCTTGACGACAGCCGAGTAGGTGCACTTGACGGCCGGCGTGTCGAAGCAGGGGAAGAAGGAGCGGTTGCAGACGGAGTGGCCTTGGGTGAAGACGAAGGGCTTGGCACTGCCATAGGTCAGCTCGGGGTCCAGCCACCAGATCTGCAGGAGGCAGACGCCCTCCCCATCTCAGTGGGCAGAGCAGGCCTCCCTCATCTCCCCAGTGAGGCTGGGTCACCCGAAGGGGGACGCCAGGACACCCTGAGCTGGGCAAGTGTCCTGGGGAGGGCAAGGCCTTCAGAAATAGGCCCAAACCCACTGTCCTGCTCTAGCTTCTAGGCCCAAAGCCCCTGGGGGCGGCAGCTGGAGAGGAAGGGTGTAAGGGGCCAGGAGGCAACGGCCTGACTAGGCCCATCCAGGGCCACAGCCACTCCCGGTCGCCAGTGCTGACGCACCCGCCTTGGGCAGGCAGCGCAGCTGTGGTACGTCGACAGGGCCAGCCCCCACTCCAGGCAGGAGGCCATGTATCCAGGAGCCAGCCTAGGGAGTCTCCCAGCCCATGCCCCTCATCCCAGCCTCCAAAGGGAAACTGAGGCACAGCCAGACCACGAGTCCAAATTCTCACAGGCTAGCTGACAGCAAATGTGGTCTCGGCCAGGAACGTGGAAATGGGGACCAGAGCTTCCTGATGACCCCCAGACGAGCATGCACGCCAAGCCCAGGGCCACCCTAGAAATGGGGCCAGCCTCGCCAGGAGGGATCCCCACAGGGAGATGGGCTCTGGGCCTGGGATGGTGGGTAGTGAGCTAAGACTAGGTACTTGGAGAGGACAGGCTGGATGGAAGCAGCCATGGGGAGGGCCAGTGGGGCCCGTGCCTGGAGCACTGGACAGACCCCACAGTGGCTGCCAGCACCCAGCTGCCCACCGCCATGAGGGTCTGCCTCCCCTGTAGACCCCAGACCCAGGAGGAGCTGCCTGTCCCACAGGCCCTGGACCTGGCAGGGCTGCCCATCCTGTTGTTCCTGCAGACCTGCCAGACCCCTGCCAGTGTTCGCCAGCTTCTTCAGAGCTTGCTTTTAGCTGCTATGTCTGTACCCTTATCATGGAGAGCAAGCAGCGAGCGACACCTTCCTTTCCTGCTGACCCCTGGGGCTGCTCCACATGTTTAGAAGGCCTATCTGGGGAGCATGTTCAAAAATGCAGACCACTGGGCCCCGCCCCAGAAGATTCCTGGCTGTGACCCAGGAATCTGCATTCAGGAGACCCCCCCCCACCCATACGCCCACAATAGACACTGCTGCTGGTGGTCCTTTGCCCACCAGGGGACAGGTCCCCATGGTCCCCCATATTTCCTTCATGTCCCCCACCTCAGCCTCTCACAGACCTACCCCTCTCCCCCATGGCCCTCCTGAGGCTCTACCCAGCTCAGGCCTGTCCCCACTGCCCAGGTCCACCTCTGAGTCCAGCCCGTACTGCTCACCCCTCAGCCTCGCAAAGACCACTGGGGTCCACAGTCCTCCCTGGGAGCAAGGCCCCCCAGGCAGGCAGGACCCCGCACTAGAGGTGGACCACCAACTCATCCGGGAGCACAGGGTGCAGGGAGCAGGGGTACAGTTGTTGATGGGCCGGTGGAGAAGGACCAGGTCTAAGAGCTCCAGACCAAAGGGCAGCAAGAAAGTTGTTTCGCTGGTGGGTGGGGCTTAGGAACAGGGTGCAAGGAGCATGGGCCCCAGAGTCTGCAGCACCCCAAACTGCGTCTGAAGGTGTAGGGACCTGCTGGCAGGGCGTCCCAGGGAGCTGCATCCTCACCTGGCACAGGGACAGGCTTAGGGATTGAGGCCAGGAGCCCCGTGCTGTTCCTGTGTAACGGGCGCCTGAGGTTGACACCACTCTGTCCTCCGCAAGCCCCCCAGCCCCAGAGTCGCCTGGTTTGCGGAGACCAGGCCGTCCCAACCTGCTCCAAGCACCAAAGGCCCCACAGTAGGCTACCAAAAACCCAGGGACAACGGCCACCCTTGCTGGCGGGGCCCCACCCCCAGTGGCCTGTCGAGGGCCCTGGTTCTACCAGCCTGCGGGCCCCGGTTTTGGGGGAACCAGACACGTGGGCTCCAGTTCACACATCAAGGTCGGGAGGTGCACAGCCCTGCGTTCTCATCAGTGAGGCAGGCACATCTACCTGACCCCACGACCTGAGCTGGCAGCAGGGCCAGCCCAGTGGGCCAGTAACCAGCCCGCCCACGGGAGTGCAGGGAAGGAGGGGAGGTGGCAGGGCCTGCTGAGTGCTCCTGGGAATCGTGCCGGAAGCCCACAGGTGTGCCTGGTCTGTGCTCTTCCCGTCCAGATGTCACGTTGGTGGCTTCTGGCCCAGGTCTTCAGCACCACCTGCTCATCACCCTGCCGATATGCCTGCCACAGGCAGTGACAGACAGAACCTCCCGGGGCCTCCCAGAGCTGTGTGCACCTTGTGTGTGTGTATGGGGGGAGGGGTAGGGGAGGTCACAGGTGTGCTGTCCACACGGGAGCCCAGGGCCATCTAGTTTTTCTGGCAGAGGCTCTGGGGCAGCGGGAGCTCTGTGCCCAAAGTCCCACAGAGCTTATGTGTGTTGCTGGGCACGTGAGACCACGCAGTCACAGCATCCCGCCAGTCCTCACCCAGGAGGCCTGAAGCATTCGAGCCAGCCAGCCCTCTGCCTCCTGCTCCGGCAGGTCTGTCCTTCATGCCACCTCCAGAGAACAGACCTGTGCCCACAAGTCCTGGGAAGGCCCAGGTTACACGGAGGCCCTTCCATATCTGACACCCCTGGCCTGCCCCTCAGTGCCAGGCTGCAGCAGATGAAAGGCCTGGCAAGTGCCTACCACAAGCTGCCCTTGTCCCCAGGCAGGGCCGGTCCCTGCACACCTGAAAGGAGAGGCCTCCTCCCTTGGTGGCATGCTGTTCCCTGGCCCCACCACCCACTGGGCCACCACCTGGGCTCTCACTCTGCCCAAGGCTCCTAAGGGTTCCCCCGGCACCAACTAGGAATCACTGAGGACAGCTGGACAGGACTCCAGGACGAGGCTGGCCCCGCCTCTCTGCAGGTGCCCCAGGCGAACAGCGCTATCAATGTCCCCTAGCCTGGCAGCGCAGGAACAGGCTGCATAGAGACCTGGTGCCCACCCTGGCGTGACTCACGGCGGGGGCGTCGGTCGAAGTGTAGCGCAGGATGACTTGGAAGGGCTGGTGCGCCTGCAGCTCCGGCGGCAGCGTGACCGTGAGCGAGGAGCCGTAGTCCGTGAACGGGTCCACCCTGAAGGCCAGTGGGCAGTAGGCAGGCTCGGCGCCGGGCGCCTCGGGGAAGGCGGGAAGCGGGGGCGGGGGCGCGGGCCCGGGGGCGGCGAAGGCGAAGGCGCAGGGTGGCTCGGCGGCGGCGGGGGCGCGGCGGAAGGCGGCCGAGTGCAGGCGCAGGGCCGGGTGCGTGTCGAGCAGGAGCGCGCGGGGCGCGGGCCGCAGCGCGCACAGCTCGAGCACCAGGCAGCCGGCCAGCTCGCGCGCCTCGGGCCGCAGCTCCAGGCCCAGCTGCAGGTGGCGAAGGCGGAAGAGCTGCGCGCTGGAGGCCGAGGCCACGTCCAGGGCGGGCGGCGGCTCGGGCGGCGGGCGGGCGGGCGCGGCCTCGGCGCCGGGCGCCTTGCGGCAGCAGCACTGCGCCGCCATGCCGCCGCGCTAGGTGAAATCCATGGGCGGCGCCGCGCCGGGCCGCGGGGAGCCGGCGAGGGGTGCCGGGCGGCGGCGGCGGCGGCGGCGGGGCGCGGGCACAACAGGAAGTCGCGCCGGGAGCCGCCCGGCCCGGCCCCGCGCGGTGCGCCGCCCCGCTCGGGCTCCGCTCGGCTGCCGCCGGGGGCGCTGTGCGCGGGGGACCGGGGGCCGGGGGCGCTGTGCGCGGGGGACCGGGGGCCGGGGGCGCTGTGCGCGGGGGACTGGGAGCTGGGGACGCTGTGCGCGGGGACACTGGGAGTCCGGGACGGTGTGCTCAGGGGACTAGGAGCCGGGAACTCTGTGCGCGGGGCTGGGGTCGCTGTGCACAGGTGGCCGGAGCGCCTGCGCGGGGCGGGATGGGGAGCAGGTCGCCCGGGCACTGCACGGGGTTTGGGATGGGTGAGGACAGCGAGCCGCGAGCGCTGTGCTCGGGAACCGGAGGCGAGGTCAGGGCCGGCCGGGGGGCGTTGTGCGCGGGGACCGGGGCGCACGGGGGCCTTGTTGCGACAGGCGGCCGCACGGCCTCCCCGCCCTGTGCGCTTCCCACCTGGCCTGCTCCTTGGAGATCCCACGAGGCCGGATCGCCGCTCCCTCAGCGACGCTGAGGGCCAGGCTCCTGGGGCAGTGGCTGCCTCCGTGAAGCCGGAAAGTGTAGCGTCTGGAACTCAATGTTATTCGTTCTTTGGTGGCTGAGGGAATGATTCTCATATTTCCGCAAGCCACGGCCGGGTGAGACCAAGGGTCCCTGTTGTGGGCCATGTGGGGTTGGTGGAGCCCAGCAGCCTGAAGGCTGTGCTGTCGGCGCAGGTGGCCACTAGGCACGTATGGCTATTTAGATCTAAATGGTATAGAATGAGAAGTTGAGTTCCTCAGTTGCAGCAGCCTATTTCAGGGTATCGGGGTGTTTGGAGTGGAGTGTGTGGCTAGCGGCAGCCATGTGGGACATCAGACCTCCCACCATGGGAGAAAGTTCTGTTGGACAGCGCTGCGGAAGGGCTGGCAGGGCCCTGGGCGCCAGGTTGTGACGGAGGTGAGTGCTGGGGGAGTAACCGGGACCTGGCCTGCCTGCTCCTATCCCACCTGCCAGTCCTGTCCGGGGACCTGGACCCACAGGCTCAGCTGCAGACCAGCGAAGATGCCCAGGGAGTGAGCGTCAGGTGGACCCTGAAGCCATGGAATGAGAGGGGCCACCAGGATGTTGCTGTTGGCATGGCGTGCGAACTCAGGGCCTGGGGGAGAATCCAGGACCCCACACGCCTCTGTCTCCTGCTCGATTGCCATGTGGCCAAATGGGGGCTGGACTCACATGCGCTGGACCTCAGCGTCACCCGAGTAGTGTTGAATCCTTCGGGACTCAGTGTCCCCATCTGTAACCCTGTGATCATGCTTGCCTTTCTCCCTGGGGGTGGGGGGTGGGAAGGATGGCTCAGAGGGAGGATGTGTGTTCACTGATGTGGAGCATGTGCGCTGAGGCAGGTCCCCAGGTGCCATCTTAGCTGGGGGGGGATGCGGCCTCCCTGTTGGGGCCCCAACCCCAAACTCAGCAGGAGCCCAGGGTTCCTGCCAGTCATCCAGAGGAGGGGTCAGTCCTCAGCCAGAGACTCAGTAGGGAGAGGCCTGGGGTCTGTTCAGTGGCCCAGCGCCTGCCCAGGTGGTGTGGTCCCTTGGTATGAGGGCACTGTTTTAGGTGGCACTCCTGGCTGACCAGCCTCTCCCAGCTCCACACCCAGGCCTGGCAGAACATCAGGACCCACGCAGGTGCCCACACTAGCCCGCCCTGAGCACCCTTGGGCAGATCTAGCAACCACCGAACCCTGAGGGCAAGTTAACATCGGGGCTTCTTACCCCCCTGGTCCCCTGAACTTGGGCAGGGGGGTGCTGGGTCTCACCCTTCACCCCTGGAGGGCCCTGGGCATCTCCCCGCTGCGCTGCCAGTTCTTCACACAGGAGTGGTGGGGCAGCCTTGCCAGTCCAGAGGGGCTGTTACCACCTCCCCTGAGTGGGGTGCCTCTGACCCCACATTTATATAAGGAGCCTACACAATACAGGCTTGAAGGAGCAAACAGACCTGTTTGTAAGTATTAACGCCAGCCACCAAAGCACCTGGTGAACTGTGAAGCCCACAGTGGCTGTCTGCACGCCCACCTGCCCCTGCCTGCTGGCAAAGGTCTGGGCAGGTGCAGTGGAGTTCTGTCACCCCACCCTGATCTAAGTAGGGGGAGAGGAAGTGGAGCTGGGTCTGCCCGAGGCCAGGGTTTCTCTCACAGGAATTTTCATACTCCAGCCTCTTGGTGATCAAGTCCTGGCTGACTTGGGTGGGCTGAAGTAGCCGATGCCCCAGCCTTCCCGATGCACGTGCACCAGGCACCCCCATTCTGGTGGCTGATGCCAGGGAGGGGAGTGGGCCCCTGGCCGCACCTGTTAGGGGCAGACATGGAGGCAAGGGTTTCCAGGGGGAAGTGGCGTTCAGGCTGGGGCCGTGTTGTCCCTTGGACAGGGGTCCTAGGATAATGGGGTACCTGGTGGGGCTGCAGTTGGATGCTTCTCAGAACAGAGCTGGTTGTGACCCACAGATGTCCTTCAACCTACCCTGGGCTCTGTCACCTTTGCACTCTTGTCACCCAGGGCCAGGTCAGCAGGTTGTGTGTGTGTGTGGGGGGGGTGCCATCAAAGGTGCTGCAAGCAGGGTGGGCTGCAGCACACAGGTGACCGCCATGGCTCAGGTCCTGGCTGCTGACCTCCAGCTGGGCAGACTGCTCAGCCGCCAAGGTTCAGGAGGAGCCGACAGCAGTAGGTCCCGTGGGGTTGATGAGAAGGTGACGAGGTCTGAGGGGCTCGGGAGCAGTAAGCAGCAGCTGACGGTGGAAGAAGTCGGGTTACGACGGGCTGTGGTTCACGGGGTTGGCTGCTGCCTGGTGGACCGAGCAGGGCTGGCGGTAGTGTATGCTCTGAGCCAGGGACCAATGGATGGCATTGTTCCTGTCACAGCCAGAAACTCAGGTGCAGGAGCAAGGGGGTTGGGGAGGAAGAGACCCTTTTCACAACCACCCCAGTGCCTCGCAAAGTGTGAGCTTCCTGTCCCCACAACGTTAGGCTCAGCTGGGTCAGAGGTCTTCATTCCCGGGGGGAGGCTTCCACCGGGTGACACACCATGTCCCCTGCTGGCGAGGCTGGCGCCACCTCAGACCGGAGGCATGGGGCAGAGCCGGGGTTGCTCTGCAGGGTGGGGTGACTGACCGATCCTGACTTTCCAGGGACAGTGGGGTTTGCTGCTGCTCTGTGGGGCTTGGAGGGACATGCTGGGGCCCAGGACACTCCTGATGCCTCCTGGGTTGTGTGGGAGGGGACACGGAAGGAGAGGCAAAGGGAAACGAGACACGGGCTGCGGTCCTTCATGCATTGTCACGTGCTGTACTTGTACATAGTAACCCGGAGCTCTAGTATCTGAAGTTCGTCCGTGAGACCCAGTTTTCCCCCCACTGTCTCATTTAAGTGCTGACGGTGACAAAGTTTCTGCTCTAGTCTTTAGGCTGCCGGGTGCCCGGGTGAGGTGCATGTGAGCCGGAAGAGGGGTGAACAACCCAGACGCAGGGGCGGCCGGTGCATGGCCGGCCTGCAGGTGGCTCAGCGCTGCTGCTGAAACGGGGAGGTAAATAAGGTAGGAGGTGGGGGAAAAGCCACTCTGGCTCAAGCAGGTGGCAGGCACAAGACTTTGCCAGCAGCCCCACGTGTCGTCCCAGAATTTCCCACATCAGAGTGGCCAGCAGCCAGAATCAGGGCGGTGGGTCTGGGACTCCTGAACTCGCCCATCTCCTGACCTTGGCTCCCCTGCCTCTATCTCCCTGTAATGTCGTTCTGCCTACAGTTTAAGTGGTTTTGATTGTCCTGACCAAGCCCTGTCTAATAAGCAGGCTGACCTGGGGAGGGGCAGTTCCCAGTCGCCTCAGTGGACCCTCCCCCCCTCCGCCCCCAATCGCGGTCAAATGAGCGGCATTTCGGGAAAATTTCATGCGGAAAATGAAAACTCCGTGAGGATAGGCCACCTCCCGTCAGTGCAGGAACTGCGTCTTCCCGGGAAACTCCCAGCGCCCGCTTTGGGGGCTGGGCTGACCAACCAGGGCTCACTGACCCGAGGGCTCCCCGCGCCGGCGGGACCGCGACCGCGACCGCAGGGCGTCCTCATACTTCTGCAGCTGAGACCAGAAACCAGGGTTGGGCTCGGCCACGGGGCGGGCGCTCTTCACGGTCTGCAAACGACGGGATTAAGTTAACCGCTGCGCAGCGCTCCCTACAAAGTCCCCAAACGCCCCCGATGCCCGCGGGCCTGCCCCGGCCTGGAGCCCCGCCCCTTCGGGGACGCCTGCCCCCACGAGTGCGCCCCGGCCGGAAGGCCCGCCCCTCCGGCCCGGAAGGCCCGCCCCACCTGGAAGGCCTGAGCCAGGCTGAGGCCGCGATGCCGCATGAGGTAGGCGGTGCAGACGGCGGCCGAGCGGCTGCGGCCGTTCTTGCAGTACACGAGGCAGGCGCCGCCGGCGCGCACTGCGGCCTCTATGGCGGCACAGGTGGGTTCCAGGTGCGCCAGCAGGTCCTCGGCTGGGTCGTCGAACACGGGCACGCGCAGCTCGGCTACGCCGGGTGCGCGCGGGCCGGGCTGCTGACGCGACACGTTGACGCACAGGGTGACGCCTGCCCGCGCCAGCAGCTCCGGCGCGGCCGCGGCGCGTGCGTTCCCGAGGAAGAGCGAGGGGGCGACGTGTGCGAACGGTGGCGGTATCGACGGGGCGGCCTCAGTTGCCCCGGGGCGTCCGGCTCGCCCCGAGTCCATGATCCGCGCCTGGCCCTGGGTTCTATTTTGGGCCGTCGGGCTGTCAGCCTGGCGCCCCCGGGTCCTAAAGGCCTCGGAGGGCTGCCCCTGGCGGGCCGCGTCGGGCCGATAGTGGCCCCTCCTCTGATTGGCTACGGATGGAGAGGGCAGCCATTGGCTGGGCTCCTGGCCTTCGGGGGAGTCGGATTGGCGGTAGCCAGGTGGGCGGAACCAGGCAGCCGACCTGCGGGGCGGAGCTTCCAGAGCTGCAAGGGTGGGTCCCTGCAAGTCCTGGGGGTTTCACTGACGCGGACACCTGCCTGGCAGCCCGTCCGGCTCGGCCGACCAGTAGGGCTCCAGCAGGGCTCGGGGAGGTGGGCTGCTTCTTAAGCTGGGGCTGCTGTGTAGAGGAGCAGGGGGCCCTTGTCACGAATTCTCATCCGGACATTGATCAGCATCCTCATGGTCTTGTTGATAAACCGGCTGGATTCCTGCATTCTTAGTAACCACTACTATAACTGCATTACCGGCTGAGGTGCCCTGTAGTACAGCTTTATGTTTATTCCTCTTGGTCATCTGCTTCCTAATAAATTGCACTTTGAAATTTCTGCCTTTTCCCCTTTTATTGTAAAACATGGTCCACATAAGATAAAGCCATTTACCATTAACTTCATTTCTTCCTAGACCAGTGTTTTTGTTGTTTTTATTTTTCTAGTTATTAACTTTTGGGTCATCACTGTAACTTAAAAAAATTAATATCAATGTCCACACAGTTGCCTCTTTAATAAGATTCAATAAGAAGTCCTCTTCAATAGATGTTTCTGATATCCAGTGTCTTTCAGGGAGTGGTTTCATTGAAAACATTTGCAGCCTTGCATATATTTAGTTATTGCAATTTCAATTTTATTCTAATGGTAAAATTCTTTTCTGCTGCATCTCCATTGTTTACTTAAGATTTGCAATCCATTCTACCAGAAATTATTCTCCAGTACCGACCCACCCCCACAACCTAGTAACAGATAGATCTGACAGTGAACCTGTACAATCTTGCTGGGCTGGCTTGATTTTCTCCTTCCAGCTGCAGCCACCAAGCATTGGTAAGGGTCAGATCTTTATTGCAACCTGGGGCTCCCTCCTGATCTAAAGACTCAAATTTGGGTCTGTAGCCAGATGTTCCCTGGCTGCAGGTCCAGACATCACCTACAGAGGGCCTCCTAGCATCCGTTTCCCTCTTCCTCTGTCCTAAGGACAGACAGACTCAGACTTTCCTGGGGTGGAGAGGGAATGGAGTTCCCATTTTCCCGAGTTCATGGGAGCCATCCAACTAGGAGATGTCCCTGTCCCCCAGCTCCAGATGTGGGCCCTGATTACCTCCAGCCAATCAGTAAAGCCGTTCCCCCATGATTGCTTCAGCAAAGGACTTGGGCTCTCGTGAACCAAGGAGGGGAGAGGAGCTTGGAAATCTCTGTTCTTTCTTCATGACCACAAGGGGAAGGCAGCCTTAGGGGAAAGCAGAGATGGGAGGAACTGGGTCTTTGATGACATGGTTGGGCCACGGAATAAAACCAAACCTGAAGACCCTCCTATCCTGGCCTGTTTGATTTCCTGAGACGACAAATCACCCTTTATTGTTGGGGGATGTTTGAGGTGGGTTTTCTGTCCCATGGCCTACCTGTGTCCCATGGCCTACCTGGCGCAGCAGGTCCTTCACATGGTTGAGCTAATGAATAGGTAACAAGTGTCCCTACGTGTATCAGATCCATTCTCTCCACCTTGGTTGCTACATTTGCTTTGGACCACCCTGGTCGGGACCTGGCTCCAGCTTCTGGAGGGGAGCAAGCCTTCCATCTTCCTAACCAGCCAGAACATGCTTTCTGAAGGAGTGCATTTCTGAATGTTGGTTCTGACTTAGCAAGTTGTGATCCATTAGTGGGTTGTGAAATGAATTTTGTGGGTCATGACCAGTGTTTTATTTTTCAGTGATACAGTAGAGAAAATACCTTAGGGTACATGCAGGTAGGAGCACAAGTTTTTCCTGGAAATTTTTTGAGTCATGTTTGTATTGGGTCATGATATAAAATGGGGTCTTATGGTGGGTCCCGGGCAAAAAGTCTTGAAAGCACACATCCAACTGCACCATCTTGCTTAAAAATATCTTGCTGCTTCTGTCTCTAACCTGGCATTTAAGGTCCCTCCTACTCTGTCCCTCTAGCATCTGTACTTGCCTACCAGTGGTTCTCAAAGTGTGGTCCACCTTTCAGCAACCTCTGGGAACTCGGTAGGAATGCTCAGGCCCATCCCCCTGTACCTGCTGAAGCAGAAACTCAGGGGGCAGGGCCCAGGAAGCTGTGTTTTACCACCCTGCGGGGACAGAGCCAGGACTACAGTTTCCAGGCTCTCGGCCTCACGTGGAAAGATGCTGGCTTAGGTAGTAAATGGCCATCAACTGTGACTGGATGGCCATCAGCTGTGGCTAGTTGGCCGTCAGCTGTAACCAGTGAGCCATTGGCCACTAATATAACTGCTGTGGCTACGCTAGCAGCAAATGGGGGCCAGCAAGAAGATGGTGGCTGGGCTGGCAAGAGCGGATTGCAGTTAGCACAGCGGGTTGCAGGTAGCAAGTGAGGTCGGTTGGCAGAGAAGTGGACGGCAGGTTGTGGATCATGTGGCTCCTGCTTCCTGTGTCTCCAACCCAGCCGCCAGCGAGAATACAGTGGATATGACTCCCCTGTCTATGGCTCCGTGGGTGTTCCTTTTTGGCCTCACCATGTCCTGCGTTCTTATGTGGGGAGCGGGACCAGAGACCCCGCAGGCCGCCCCGCATGACACACAGCCTCCTTGCCATTCTGACACACAATAAAGTCTGCACCCATCATTTAGTCCATCTAAAAAGTAATTTAAAGCAGGAGCCCCAAAAAATATACCCGCTCACTTTACACATTGTATCTTGACCTACTGCATACCGTATGTGGTACATCCATTCCCTTCCTCGGACGGGTCTCCCTGTGGGTCATTGCCTCCCGGCTTCAGTTCCTTTCCTTCCTGGGAACGTAAAGCACTTGAGAAGCAATCCAGAGGTAGAATCCTTTTGGAATTTTTAAACTGATTTCACCCACAATCTTTTAGTGTCTCACCTGCACCTAATTGATTGCAATTTTTAAGCGACTTTTCTTTGTTGACTTTTCAAAGCCTTCAACTGACTTTTAATAGAAATGCTATTCTCCTTTCTCACGTACACAGTGGTATTTCATTAAATCTTATAAAAGTGATAGCAGGTTCAGCTGGCGTTTTCAGGTTTGCAAACACCATGGCTGGTGATACGAGCAGCTAATTTGCTGAAAGCCAGTCGTCCTTAAGATCAGTTTGCTAAATTACTAATTTGCTGAATTTACCAAGTTTATCAATTGAGCAAAAACTTAAAAAACTCATGTTCTTGAATGTTGTCAATGAATATGAATACAGTCTTATCAAACCATTTTTGAACATATTCTTTAGTGTCAATGTAGAACTTGTCTCAATTTGTGGAAATAGGGCTTTTTTATGTTTGTATGCCAGGTTTTAAAAATACCAGTGCATATATAATGAATATAAGCAAAATTTCAGCATTTCACATGGCATGTTTTCCAGTTTATAGAAGTTTCTAGAATACCGTTTCTTTTTGGATGACATTTTAGTAATTAGAATTGTTTTTACCAATCTCACCAAATTGTCAGATTTGCCACAAATAGTTTTTTCTTTAGCTGTTGTTTAGAGTTTTTCATGTTGGGTGATGAATTCATTTCCTAAAGCTACTATAACAAAGCGCTACAAACATGGCAGCTTAAAACAACAGAAGTTTATTATTTCCTCTGAGTTTGGGTCTCCCAAATCTCCTTCCTAAAAAGGACACTAGTTCATTGGTTTAATCCAGTATGACTTCGTTACATCTGCAAAGACTGTATTCCAAATAAGGTCATTAACAGGTACTAGGGTTAGGACTTCAATTTATCTTTTGGGGGGACACCACTCAACCCACAACAGGTCACGGTGTGGTTTAACAGGTTTGTAGGACATTTTGAAGTGTTATTTGACTTTTCCTTTCTCTTTTCAAAAATTTTGAAGATACCGGTTTGTTTCAGCTCAGTTTCCCAGACTGCAGTTGGAGGGAGCAGGGGAGAGGCTAGACTTGAGGGGTAAGAATAAGAGGTGAAGAGAGGGGATCCAGGAACCTAGGTGCGTATGAGGGAGAAGAAAGGTGAATTGGGAGACAGAAATTGCGGGGGAGGAAGAGCCCTTCGACCCCTGGAATCCTGGCACAGCTGCCTTAGTCCTGCCAATCGAGCCAACAGGGAAGGGTCTGGACATCTGCTTTTCATACCCCTTTCCCCCTGTTCCAAGGGGCAGTCTGGGATAACCCCAAACCCTGCGCCTTCAGAGAGCCCTGCCCCCTCTTTCCGGGAAGCCCCAGCTGCTTCAATTGCACAAAGCCTTGTGCTGTTTCCCACCGTTGTTTTTGCACACACTACTCCAGTTTCTTGAAATGTGCTTTTTTCAGAGAGCTCCTACGCATCCTCTGAAACCCTACTCTGGAATCTTCTTTCCATAAAGTCTTACCGTTACCCTGGGTCCAGACATCTAGTCCTTCTCTCCCAGTGACCCCGGTCCCCCATCTCATTTTGTTCCCCCACCAGACCATGAGCTCCCTCTCTGTGATTTCCACAGACATTTACTGAACCGGCAAAGACCGGCTTTGGAGTCAGGCCGAGCTTGATTAAATACTGACTACCGCGCCCTAGCGCGTGACTGTGGACAGGTTAATTTGCCCCTCAGTTGTGCCTCAGTTTCTTCAGGTGTCACTCGGGCACACTCCCCGTGCTGTGTTCACGGGGGCGTTGGGAGCATTTCGCGCTATCTCCTCCAGGGAGCCCTTGACCTCGAGGCCGACCCGCCATCCTGTGCTGGACATCGAGGTCAGTGTCCCGGGTGGTCAGTGTCCCCCCAGGTGGTCAGTGTCCCGGGTGGAGACGGACGTGCCAAGGTCCCCGCGTTCTTGGGGGCTCAGATAGAAAACCAGCACTCGCGGAGGTGCGGGGACGCTGGGTGGCACCGAGTGGGGACAGGGCAGAGCGCCCAGTGAGGTCACAGAGAGGCGCGCCCTGGCCCCACCCCTGGACGCCGTGGGGCGTGTCTGGGCGCAGCGAGGCGTGTCCGGGACGTGTCCGGGCGCTGCCAGGCGCGGGATTGGAGGAGGCCGCCGTGGGCGGGGCTCTGGTCTCCAGGGAAACCCGACGCTCTCCGCTCCAGCTGCAGAGGCTGGCGAGTGGGGCTGCGCTGCTTTGGCCGCGGCGCTGGGCGGACCCGTGGTGCTGCTTGCGAGCTCTCCGAGCCTCAGTGCGATCCCGCGGCAGGGGCGCAGTAGGATCCCGGCGGGGTCTCAGCGAGTCGAGGTGAGCCGGCGTGGGGGGAGGTTCCCTGAGCTCCTCGGGAGAGCGGTGGAGGCCTATGCGTGGATCCCACTCCCCCTGGGCCGGCACCGCTGTCCTGCGGAGGAGCAGAGATTTGGGACCCCACGTGCGTGAGAGGCCGTGAATGTGGGCTGAGTGGGGCCGTGTCCCCGCGCCCCGCCCCACCACCCCCGCGGGCTGGCTCCTGAGGCCCGCGGGAGAAGGGGGAGCCAACTGACTGTGGCCCCGCCTCGGGCAATTAGCCGGCGCAGGTCTGAGCCCGCCACGTGGCTCTTAACTTGGGGTCGTGGGAGGGTGACCCCGCTGGCTCGTCCTGTGGTTCCCCCCACCCCACGGAAGGGACAGGAGCACCCTCGGGGCGCTGGCGAAGGTTTCCCCTGGGGTTCCAACAGGTGGAGGGGCCGCGCCCTTGGGCCCAGTGGGTTTAGGGGAGGGGCCCGTTTCTCTAAGGCCAGTGGGGCTGTGGGCGGTCAGTGGGCACCTGCCAGGAGCCCTGAGAGCTAATGCGGGTCTCTGGCTTTGCTTCCAGCTCACAGACGAGAGACATGGAAGGTGGTTATTCCTCAGCTGTAGATTGTGAAGTCCCAAATAATGACCACCTGGAGGAGGGGAGGAGCAGCAAGTCTGCTGCCTCTGAGGATCCAGGGACCCTGGAGAGCTCCACGCTCTCCCCCAAAAGGTGTGGGGACCCTCTCATAGGGAGGTCTGACTTTGACCCTGGGGACCAGACTTAGCTGGGACCCAGCTTTGGGGAAGGTGTTAAAAACTCGCTAAAAGTTGTTTTATCCCTCAAAGTGAAGTCACATTTTGAGGGGGCGGGTAGGACTCCAACATATAAATTTTTTGGGGGAGCACAATTCAACCCATAACCACAGGTAAGAGAGAAAAAAATCAGAAGCCCCAGAGTTCATCATTGTTGCATGTGGGTGTCTATCCTTCCTGGCTTCTTCCTAGAGACACACACCAACGTGGCAAATAGAGGTTCTTGTGTTTATAGCAGCCGAAGCCCCCTGGGTCAGGCACACGCTTTACGCCTCTGTGGCTCACGGCTGGCCGGGGCTCCGAGTCCGAGGGTCCCCACGCTACGTGAGGCCTGACAGCAGCACAAGTCTACACAGGGCCCAGGAGCAGTGTCCCCCCCAGAGAGGACTTGAGTGCAGAGGGATGCAGAGACGGTGTGTGACAGCGCAGGGGTGGGAACACTTTAAGTCAGGGCAAGAACAGGGCAGAAGCAAGCCACCCTGGTCTGTGTCCCCTGCCCCTTGCCATGCGCCCACGCATCCCTACATCCTCTTACCGTTGTACGCGTCTGCTTGCTGCCCCTCAAGCTGCTCTCAGATCATCCCTTGACCCTAAGCCCCCTCTCCTGTTCAGACCGTTCACGGGTCCATGCAGGTTTGCCCAGTGTCGGCCTCCTGCCCAGCTCATGAGAGAAGACCCTGCAGGGGGCACCCTGGGCCGGTGGAGGAGACAAGGCTCACCCAGCAAACAGCTGGAGTGGGGCAGCCATCTGCTTCCGCTGCCTGCTCCTCACCCTGGTGAGACAGACAGAGCTGCACACTTACTGTGCTTTCCACTTCCTGTGTGACCCTGGGCAGTCGCCACCCCTCTCTGCTTCAGTGTCCCTTTCTGGAAAAGAGGGCAAGCAGCAGCATCTACCTTGGGGGGCTGCTGGGAGGATGGAATGAGACAGAGTGTGGTTCTGAGCACACAGTCGCTCTTAAGATCTTCAGCCAGCCCGGTTCTCCCCTCCTGCCCTTCACCCCCCACCCTACCCCCCAGGGACGTCCCAGAGGCCCCGGAGGAGGAGTTGGAGGAGTTGGAGTCCGAGGGCCCCCTTAGTGAGCAGGATCTGAAGGATGCCTACCTCCAGCTCGTCCAAGGTGTGCAGGAATGGCAGGACGGCTGCGTGTACCGGGGGCAGTTCGGGCTGGACATGAAGTTGGGATCCGGAGAATTCTCGTGGCCGACGGGTGAGGTAACTGGCTTCTGCTGCTTCCTTCCCTCCTCCCCCGGGGCTGAGGCATCAGGGCCAGCCTCTCTCCTACTCAGAGGGTTGTCGGGAACTCGGAGATCCATCAACAGGAGGGTTGCCAGGCTAATGTCTGTGCTACCTGAGACATGCCTGGAAAGTACCCCGAGACCTCCTGTGAGCAGGACAGGCGGCGGGCAGGGACCTGACCCGTGCTGAGCTTGTCAGTGCATGCAGGGCCCCAGGGCCTCAGAGAGTCGAGCACTGACTCTTCATCAGCATTTGTTTCTTTAGTCTTCGACTAGTTTTCAATTACCCCAAATTGTGCTGCCCAGTGGTTCGGCTGCCCTCGCAGTGCTGGGAGGTTTGGGCCCATCAACCTGTCCTCCCGACAGGTTGCCTGGGTTCTCCTGGGAAGGAAGACCACAGCAGGGGGGGCATTGAAGTGAAGCGCCAGCTTCGTGACTGCCTGGCACGGACCTCTGGGTCCACCGAGCAGTGCTTGTGCGGCCATGGTGGCTTGTGAACCCCAGAGGCTGGAAGGAAAGGGGCTGGTGCTCTGAGCAATGACCTCGACCATGTGAACTGTGTTTGATCCACAGGACCAAGCATGTGCACTCTGCTGGTCAGATGAGGCCTCCGTCTGTGCAGAGGCCCAGGGAGGGAAGCGTGGAGACATTTGCCCCCGTGCTGGGGGGTGGACGGAACTCTCTTCATGCTGAGGGTTCAATGCTCCTACACAGATGGTTTGCAACATAGGACTTTTCAGCTGAGTAGGCTCTTATACTCCCCATGACATCGTACAAATTGAATGTTGGCAGAAGATGGGCAGTGCCCAGCCTAGTGCCCTGCCACTGCCGGGAGGAGTAGCCGACAACCCAAATCAGACCTGGCTGAAACCAAAGAGGGCCTTTGTTGACCCTTGTAACCGACAGCGGATCACAGGGGCATGTGGCCCCCGGAGTGGCCGGGGCCAGGGGTTCTAAAGACCCACCAGGCCCTCTCTCTCCACATCTCCATGGGCAAGGGTGGGGGGGGCAAGACTGACCTTCCATCATCTGGTGAACCCCCGGGGGGGCATCGCACACTCTGGAAGTGAGAAAAGGCCCCAGCGGTACACTTGTCTGGCTTGGGGATGGGTTCCATGGCCAAACTCAAATCAAGGCTGGGGCCAGGGGTCAGGAGTCCTCTGGCTGGCCAGGCTGGGTCACATGTGCCTGGGGGGTAGGGTCGGCCCACTGAGAAACCTGTGGGGACACATCTCGATTGCCAGAGGAAAGAGAAGGGACACTGAAGCAGGCCACAGCCACGTCCCCACCAGGGCTGAGCTGGTGGCCCACGGCTGCTGCCTGTGTACCCGAGCGGGAGCCAGGCAGGGTGAGGGCTGAGCCTCGGCTGGAGCGGAGTAGAGACACGTCCTGCCCAAAGCCAAGGTGGGCAGCACCTGGCCATGGCCCTTCTTTGCTGACAGGATGTCTGGGCATTTCCAACACCTCCCCCAACACCCCCACCTGTGCCAGGGCGGGGAGAGCCTGGCCACCGGGGGCTGGCCGCCTGGCACCTGCTCTGCGTGGTTTGGGTGAGCAGCTCTGTCACACTGGCCACCCAAACTTGAAGGGGAGCCTGGAGCTAAGCACCCCATGAGGCTGCCATCCCAGTGGTCCCCATTCATTGCTGGCCAGGTGGTGGCTCAGCCAGAGCCTGTCCTGTAAGGCTCTGGGGTGTGAGGGGTCGCTGCTCAGACACACCCGTCACCCAGCTCTCTGTCCACAGTCCTACCAAGGGCAGTTTTACCGGGACCACTGTCACGGCTTTGGCACCTACACATGGCCAGACGGCTCCAGTTTCACTGGCATGTTTTACCTCAGCTCCCGAGAAGGCTATGGCACCATGTACACAAAGACAGGTCTCTTCCAGGTGAGGGGGCAAGGCCTTGTGCGCCAGGTGAGGGGGTGGGGCTGCCATGTGTGCAGGCCACTGGACAAAGCGCTATTTAGGTTCTGGGGCAGTTTGTTTCTAATTTTTAATGATTATGATGATCCCAATAATATGGCTCATAGAAGTGAAAATGACAACAAAACGGGAAGACATTGAAAGTCTCTCGAGTAGGGGACGCGATGTTAACAAGTTGTGTGTATCTTAGACTGAACAGTAAATGCACCTAAATATTTACTTCTTATACGTGAGCTGGGTCGATCTATATACTGTATACTGTTTGGCAACTTGCCTTTTTTTTTCTGGAGAACATTCCTGGTTTTGCAAATACAGACCCCTTTTTCCTTCTTTTACTACAGCTTACAGTGACATTCACCCGCTTTAGTATACAGGTCTGAAGGTTTGGAGGCACAGAGCTATGTAACTGCGGCCACACTCAAGACTCAGAGCAGCTCCACTCCCTAAACAGTACCCTGTGCCCCTGGGTACCAGGTCTCCCCTCCACCCCCAGCCCTCGTCCCATGCCTTTTTGCCTGTAACGTGGCCTTTGCACAAGGCCATGTCCACGAAATCACACGATATGTAGCCTTTGAGTTAGTGTCTTTCACTTTGCAAAATGCATCTGAGATTCCTGTGTGTAGCCGTGTGTATGGAGAGCTTCCCCCTTCTTCGTGCTGAGTAGTCTGTTGTAGGGCCTCCACAGCTCAGCCACCCCCGGCTGGCACACATGTGGGTGGTCTGCAGTGTATATGCACACACACACATGCATGTGGGTTTTTGTGTGTACATGTATGTGTGTATGGAAACATCCCACTTCCAGGTTCCCTACTCGATCTCCACCCCCACCCTCCAGCCCTTAACCACCTCTAACCTGTTTTCCATCACAGGTTAGAGGTTAGCAGTTTCCCCTTTCCTATAACTTCATATAAACGGAATCATACAGTACGTAGTATTTGATCTTTGCTTTCTTTGGCTCAGGGCGTGAGTCTTTTGAGATTCATGCATATTTCTGCAGTTAATTTCTCTATATTATGGAGTAGTATTCCATCATATGGATAGAAGACATTTTTTATTGATTCACGAATAGCTGCACATTTGAGTTCTTGCAAGTGTCCGGTCATCGTGAATAAAGCTGCTAAGAGCTTTCAATCACCAGTCTTCATGTGGACATAAGTCTTAATCCCCACTTGGACAAATACTGTGAGTAGGGACCAATCATACGTTAAGTGTGCAGTAAGTACGAGACACTGCCCAGTGCTTTTTAAAGGCATTGTCCACTTCAACCATCACTGTATGAAATTTCCAGTTTCTGCACATCTTCATCAATACTTGGTATTGTCAGCTTTTAAAATTTTAGCCATTCTTATGGGTGCATTGTTTTGCTTTCATGTTTTAGGATTCTATTGTTAGAATTTAGTTTTAAATTTTTTTGTAATTATGTTAAAAAACTGATATTTTTCCCAAAGTCAAATCTAGCAAACAAACCCCCCCCTGTCCCCCGCCCCCCGGAGTCAGCATCCATCCTTTTCTCTTCCCTCTGATTCCTCCCTCGTCATTGCTGATGTTTTATAGTCTTAGCTTCGCATTTACAGGTGTTGAATAAATATGTACACACACCACCTTCCCAATACAGCACACTCCCCTGGGTTTCCTGCCTCTCGTGGGAAGGATGGTGACGCGGGGATGGCCCCCAGGCAGGGCGGCGGTGGTGGCCTTGCTCATGAATCCTGCCATGTTCTGCCGGTGATCTTGGGATGCTTTTCTGGGAGAGAAAGTGTTTGCTCAAAAAGTAAACAGCTATCAAAAACAGAAAATGTAAAGGTGGCATCCCGTGGACACGCCCTCCTTGTTTAATCATTGGCTCATTAGCGTTTCTGCTGCTGTGATGCACGCTGTGTGGCCACACGTGTCATTAGAGCTTGGATGAGAGGTTAGGTCCTCACGATAGATTTCTAGACCCGGAGCCTTGGCTCAGGGATACAGCACCTTGGACTCTGCACAGATCTGCAGCTGTGGTTCCCCACTGCCTGCTTCCCCTGCCCCGCACCCCCTTTTCTTGCTCTGCCCCTAGTCTTTCTTCCAGGCCCATCAATCTTGTGGCTTAACCCCAGCCCAGTGACACTCTCCCTGTGCCATTCCCCTCATCTCTCTCCACAGCCCACTGTCCCTCCCACCCCACTGGGCCACTTTCACAGCCTCTGGTGGCACTTCATGTCCCATTGCCATTCTGCAGATTCTTGCCCGTACCCCAGCCTCTTTGCACAATGAAGTCACCCTCAGTGCGTTTTGCTCATTCATGCCATCTTCTGCCACATGTTGTACACTGGGAGCTTCTTGTGGGCGGGGCCACGCAGCGCGAAGCCTCACATCCTATCTGTCCTATCCGTGGTGCCAAACCCCGGGACTGCAGCCAGAGGTACCCGGACGGGTGTGTGGAGCAGATGGAGAACTGAGATAGGAGCTGCCTTTCCTGTTCAAAGATGAGGGCACAGCTCAGGGAGTGATGTGTATGTCCCACTGTGTCAGGCCCAGGTGACTTCCTCTGCCCTCCCATGACGTCCAGGCGTCCTTCATTGCCATCTCAGGAAAGATCACTTTCCTGGAAATCTGGGCCTTTCTCTGTGCTTCCTGGGTGGAACTCTGGTGCTGCGATGGTTCCCTTGTCGTGGGGGCCGCACTGCAGCTCTTTGTTTCTGTTCTGGCCCTCCTGGCTCTTCCCTCTCCACACCTGGTGGAAGCATCCAGAAAGGCCCAGAAGTGCTGCCCTCTGCTGGGTTCCCAGGCAGCAAGGGTGTTCTTCCTCCTTCCTCACACCTGCTGGGGCCTCCACCCCACACGCTGCTGGAGTACCAGCCCCTCGTGGCACCACAACGCACTTCCACCCTGAGAGCCCCGGTCACGTCCCCACCGGCCCACCAGCCTTTAGCGCCACCTCTATCCACCAGAGGTTCCCTAGGGACACGTTTGTTTTTGGTCCCTGTGCCTGGGGCATACTAAGACCAGTGATCGAATGCATGCATTTCTTACAAATACGTTTTCTTCTTTGGATTTTAAGACTCGGTGGCAAAGTAGGCCGCTCGCTGAGTTCTCTCCCCTGCCCGCTCGGTTCTGTTTCGCAGGGGCTGTACAAAGCGGACGAGCGCTTCGGGCCGGGCGTGGAGACCCACCCTGATGGCAGCCAGGATGTGGGGCTGTGGTTCCGGGAGAACCTGGTGAAGCTGTGCACGGACATGCCCAGCGGCTTCTCCCTACGCAGGTACCCCGAGTTCAAGGCCTTCCTCATGCACTGTCCCGCCAGACTCAGCCTCTCGGACGAGGACACCATGCAATGGGACCTGCATGAGGAGCAGGACCCCTTTTTCTACGACTATAAGCGGTTTCTGCTGAACGACGACATAACTCTGCCTCCGAAAACGCACATCTACTCCACCGACCACAGCCACATGCCCCTGACCCGCTCTTTGCGTGAAGACCTGGACGCCTGGATCTTCCGCCAAGATGTCCCTCCGCATGTAGAGGACGGAGAACCCTGGTTTATCAGAAACGAGACCCCCTTAATGATCAAGATGCAGAAGCAGATTTACAAGTTCAGGTGATCAGTGTGGGCGTTTCATCCTCACGCGAGGTCTGGGGACCCGCTTCCCCTCCTCCAACAGCCCTGGCGACTGGCTGAGTGGCCTTCAGGTTGTGTGTCAGGTTAGCGGAAACGCACTGCGCTTTCTGCCTTCTGACGGAGTGATTCAGCAGGATGGTGAAGGCGGTGGGAGAGCCGTGCTGGGGCTTGTGGGCTGCGTGCTGAGTGCGGGAGGGCTGTGCGGGCCAGCCCGGCAGGGGCATGGGGATCCCGCATCCCTCTGGCCTGCTGGGCACGGGCGGGGGGTGGGGGTGGCGAGCTGTGGTCAGGAACTTGCTTGGTGGGAGTGGAGCCAGGGCGGGCACTAGCTGAGTAGGGCCTGGAAGGGGATGTGGAGTAGTGTAAACTCCTGAGCTCACGGGGCTGACTTCATGTCCTGGTCCTGGGACCTTGTGTGTGTTTCTAACGACTAGGTCAGAGCTAGTGCCCTGACCTCTGCAGGGTCATTTCTGTGACTAGATGGTCAAGTCCCTGCACAAGGTCCACCCGAGTTAGTCCCATGATACCTTGGCCAGAGAGCCAAGGGTGGGAGAGCAGGGCAGCAGTGGGCTGGGGGTGGCCGGGCCCTGGCCTTTCCAAAGATGGCTGGGAAAGGTCGGAGCTGCTCTGTCGCTCTCCACAGATGCCCCCACACCCACAGCCCTGGGCAAGTTAGCATCCACCAGAGAAAAACTGACTTTTTAAGTTAAAATTTTCGAGAATATTTTAATTCTTCTTAAACTTTGTTTTCAGATATCACTAAACTGTTTTAGAATGCATGTTTTGTGAGCATGAGTGTCTACTTAGGCATCCACCCAACCACCCACCCACCCATCCATCCATCCATCCATCCATCCATCATGCAAACTGAGCTGAGCTTGTAATCGTTGGTGACTGGTGGGTACAGAAGCTCCCATAAACCACAGGTTCTCGACCATGACGGATGTTATGTGCACAGGAGTCTTCGGTGTGTGTGGTGAATGAGCCATGGGACTTGCATGTTCTCTGCTCAAGCAGGAAAGTGAATGAGCAGAGGTGGAATGTGGGTGCTCAGTGCCGAGTGCCGGGCCCACGTGTGTGCCTGGCCTTCCCCCCAGGGCTGCTGGGAGAGCCCCTTTCCCAGCACACGCGGAGGGACCGGATGAATCAGAAATGCACAGGGTCTCCTCGCAGCCATCCGCTCAGGGCAGACGGGTGGCCTGAGCATCTTCACCTGCAGGCTGTGTGTCCCCCACTGTGCCACGTCCACGCTGACCATGGCTGGCCAGTGGGGCAGCCCCCAGGGCTCAGGGTGAGGGGAGGGAAGAGGGCTGGGGGCGTTTGGGGGGGGGCAAGGACCTAGGAGAGGAAGAGTGGGAGGGAGGCCGCGTTGGTGGTCGGTTTTGGGACCAGAGCTGCCCTCACCCCACGGAAGCTCCTGTGTTGCCAGGAACAAGAAGGTGCACACCAGCTGGAACATGGGGGCCATCCTGGAGGGGGACCGGAGTGGCTTCGCGCGCCCCGGGCCCAAGGAGCAGCTTTCCAGGCAGATGATCCTAAAGGCCGAGGAAGGGGACTGTGACTGGATGTACGGGGTGCTGAGGGGCGGCCTTACCAGCCCCGACGTGGCCGATATGCAGGGCTACACTGTGCTCGCTGCGGCCGCTGTGAGCACCCCGCCCCTGCCCCGAGCCGGTGTGGCTGCAGGGTCGTCCTGCAGGGGCTCTGACCCCTTAGGGCCCCGAGTGACGGCACCTCGGGTGGGTCGTGGACCCTCCCTTCTCCCCTCTGTGAACCCGCTGTCTTCCCAGCCCCTAAGTGAGACGTACAGGGTCAAGTGGAAAGAGGGGTTGGGAGCACCTTGGTCTTCTCATGCCTCAGTCACGTGTCACATTGTCCCTTTGCCAAGCCTGAGTGAGAGCTTGTGTCACTGTCCCTGTTCAGGCCTGGCATGGGGCCTTCCTGGGGGAGGCTGTCTCCCAAGTGAGTGTCAGGTGCCCTTCTCGCCGCTCGCTGAGGGCGCCTGTCGTCCTCCTGAGGCTGGCCTTCTCCCTCCAGGTTCACTGTCACACTGACGTCGTCAACCTGCTGCTGGACAGCGGGGCCAATGTGAACAAGTGCACGGATCAGGGCCTCACGCCACTCAGCATGTGCTTCCTCCTCTACTACCCGACCAGGTCCTTCCAGCCCAACGTGGCCGAGAGGACGGTGCCCAAGCCCCAGGTCAGCTTGTCGGCTCGCGCGGGCGGCCCAGCGTCCGTTGTCCACCCGTTCCCCCGGCGCCCCCCGTCCATCCCTCTGTCTCCCATCCCAGCTGCCCTCCAGCCTCCCCCTGCCTGCACAGACCAGGTTCAGATGGAGTGGAATGATAATAAGGCTGGTGGCACTGGTGGTGGTGGGGAAGCAGGAAGTAGGGGAGGAGCCTGCACACTCACAAGGTTTTCTGAGCTCATTGCCAGGCAGCCTAAGGACGTGTGTCCTTACGAGCCATTCGCACAGCAGCAGCTCAGGGCTGGAGACCCCTCCTGGAGAAAAGGGGACCTGAGGAGAGGAGACGCCGTGGGAGGGGGCTGGGAGGCCCACCTCTGCCTGTTGTGAGCTATGCTGCCCGGAGGTCCCTGGGAAAATGCTGCTTTGCACCCCTGCTTCCGGGTGTGGTGCGATTTGCAGTCGTGTGTCACATGATGGCGTTCGGGCCAACGCCGACGCGTGTGCGACAGTGATGTACTGTAGGGCGTGGGCGTGCCGTGGGCGTGCCGTGGGCGGCCCCGTGCCGGGCCGTGCCATCCAGCGTGTGAGTGCCTCCGTGGTGTTCACACAACCAAGTCGCCTAACGACAAATTTGTCAGGCTGTGTCCCCATCGTTAAGTGGCACGTGACTGCACTCAGAAGTGGCCTGGTGGGTCACGTGATAGTCCTGTGTTTCATCAGTCGAGGAACCTCCAAACTGTTCTCTGCTCCGCCGTAGCCCCATCTTACATCCGCCCCCTTTCCAGGCCAGGCTCGAGGACAAGTCACAGTGCAGGGCCCAGCTCTCTGTGGTGCAGGGCACACGTGGTGTCCGCGTGCCCTGCGTGTGGACAGAGGGGCTGCAGCCATAGGGGGAGGCTCCCCAACCCTCAGGAGCAGACCCTGGACCCTGTCCCTGATTGTCAGCCACGCAAGGCTGGCCGGGCCTGGACTGATTCCACCCAGAAGCCTTTGGAGGGGCTGAGGGCTTCCTCTGATGGGTGTCCAGGGGCCTCTTGTGTGGTGCTGGGATGGTGACTTCAACCGGGAAAAGGCCCCCTTGGTCAGACAAGTCTCTGTTTATTTCTCACGCCCTCCCAATCTCCGGAATCTCTTTCTTGAGGAAAGGCATTTACTCACCATCCGACCTGTGCCTCTGGTAGGCAGAGTTTCTTGGGTTACCAGACACTCCATCTGTCCCCACTTCTCAAGTTCAAGTCCTGGGTGGCTGAAGGAGGCCATGAGCCTGACCTCGTGGTGAGAGGTGCCGGTGGGGAGAAGGCCCCGAGCCGTTGTCCTGGGGGTCCTGTGTGCAGGTTTCGCCTGCAGTGCGTGTGCCTCTGTGTTTCCTTTTTGGTAGAGCTCTCAAGGGCACCACACTCAGGCTGTTTCCCGACGCTCTGCTATGAGCAGTCGGATTGACAAGAACGTGGCAGAAAATTGAAGGGAGAGGGTTTGGAAACCAGGGCTGTGATATCTGCTTTGCTTTTATAGCAGCATTAATTTGTGTCTAATTGGTGTGTATACTCTGTTTTTCTGAGTCAGAAGTTGTTCATGTATAAGAATGACTGACTTTCAAGGTCAAAGGTGACCCTGTGAACAGAGGTAGCGGTCATTCTGGTCCTTCAGTGGGAGCTTCTGGGATTGGACAGCCTCTCCAGCCCAGGGGCCGTGAGCGTGGGCTCAAGGGTCCGCATGAAGCCAGCAGGGGAAGGCGCAGGGTGGGCGGGCAGGCAAGAAGCACCCCATCCGGGGGGAGGGGGCTGATGGTTCTCGGGGACCCTGCACCTAAGGGAGTCCTCATTCACTTGGAGGAAATTCGTTCTTGCTGAAGGAATCAGGAGTCCGCAAAGTCTTTTAATTCTCATCTTAAATTTCTTACAGAAATTGCGCCCTTACTTTGTTTTTACACTTTTTATTCTGAAAAATATTAGATATGCACAAAAGAAAACAGTGCTATGAACTTCTGTTGACCTGTCTCCCGGGGGGGCTCGTCCACATTCCCCACCCTGACCCCCGCGGTGCGTCTCTCTCTCTCTTTCTCCGTTGTTAACATAACCACAGACACTATTCTCTCAGCTAAAAACACAAGTGGCCTTCCTTAGTGTCCACTGACGTCCCATCAGTGTTCAGTCCCCCAGGTCTCTCATCAGGAGTCCCTTAGAAGGGACTTAAGTGAACCCACACTCGAGCAAGTCCACACACGCCTATGGTTGATGACAACTTCTTGTCTCCTTGGTCTGCCTCCTAGCACCCTGTCACCTGGTTCTTGGAGAAGCTGGCTGGTTGTTCCTCTGTGGGGACAAGGTGCTCTGATGGCTGCACTGGAGAGCGGCTCGCACCGTGAGCGAGCGTGGGGACACCGAGCAGGGCTGTCCTCGTAGAGGAAGCCGCGTGGGAAGGCGGCCCTGTCATCCCTATGTGCCACCTGGGGCTGGATGTGTGTAGTCGGGGCAGAGGTTCCCAGACCCACAAAACCTTGACTATTTACTGTCTGGCCCTTTACCAAAATAACAATCACAAAAAGTAATTTGGCCCCACCCCCGGCATTTCTGCCTCTGTGGGACTGGGGTGGGGCCCAGAGACTGGCGGTGCTGACGCTGGTTCAAGGCCCCCCCTTGGAGAAGGGAGGCTGTGGGACCGAGAGGGTGGGCAAGGCCCCCTCAGAGCCACAACAGAGCCCCGCAAATAACTTAAACCTTCCGAAGAGCCACACAGAAAAGGTGAAAGGTGGAACTCACTTTAGTAATGCACTTGCTTCAATCTGGTGTATCCTGAGTCTCTGACTGCAGGGTGTAGCCGGCATGGCAACCACCACGGAGACATTTTACCGTCTTTCTGGTGTCCTCACACTTCCGTGCACCCAGTGCTGGACAGGTCTCACTCTGGGCGCTCAGTCTGTGTGTGGCTGGTGGTCGCTGTGTGGCCCAGGTTTGTGTGCCATGCTCTGAGGTGTCTGCGCCCCCTCTGAGGATTCCCCCGAAGGCGCTGGGCAGAGCCCAGGTGCTTTGAAGGCCACTCCCTGCCGTGAGTTCAGCTCCATCTGCAGGAGGTGTGTAATGGGGTTGTCACTCTACTTCTTCCTTCTGATGGTACTTTTTTTTGGGGTGCTTTCCAAAGGAAGCTCCAAAACTCTCAGCAGCTCGAAACCATTCCTCTTTATTCTGCCAATCGGACTCACTTTACCATGAGGCCTTGGTCCCCGCCCAAGGCAACCAGGAGCCCGTGGACCCGAGGGGCGCCTGCCAGAGGCGGGGGTCCACATCGCCGAAGGGCAGCATCAGCGACCTGAACGACGCGTTGGGGAACCTGGACAGGAGCACGCTGTGCAGCCAGGAGACGAACTTCGAGTCCAACCTGTGTGTGTACAACCTGTCCCTCGAGCTCTCCAGGGACGTCCTGGAGAAGAGCGCCTGGGCCCACAGCATGCTCCAGGTCCCCTCCTTTGGCGACAGCAGCTCCGACAAAGGGACCATGAGGCAGATGGCGCTGTCCGTGACGGAGTAGGTGCTGGTGGTGGGCGGTGGCGGGCGGTGGCGGGCAGGGCGGCGTGGCATGCTCAGCTTCACTCCCCTGGCCCCGGGAGGGCACGCTTCAGAGGCTGCAGGGAAGCCCTGGTGGCCCTTCTGCACCTTATCTCTGTGGGGTCTCAGGGTGGCCCTCGGATGGCTCAGTGCTGGGGGCCTGGCTACAGCATGAGATGGGCAAGAGAGAGTCTAGGAACTGTGCCGCAGACTGGCCCCCAGGCGGTGGGTGCCACACAGGGCCTCACACTGACGCCAGACACTCGCACCCCCCACATGCACCCACACGTGCACTTCACCCCCACCTGCCACGTACCCCTGACCTCACAGTCTAGACCAGCAGTTCTCAGAGTGGCCCATGTACCCCTGGGTGTCTCAGGCCCATGCAGGGAATCTGCAAGGTTGAAAGGGTTCTCACCATGATCCCGACTGTTGCGTGACAGCTGGGTGACATTTGCACCACATTCCTTCACACGCCCACGTGCACAAGACAATGTGTTACACCTGGAAATGCACTTAACAGAGCAGTAGAAGTGAGTTGTTTATTAAATCCTTACCGGCCAGCCCACGCCTCTAATTGTGTGTGCCGAGGGAAGGACGCTGAAGCACTGTCCCTCCAACCGCAGGAGAGGCTTTGCGGAGGGAGGCAGTGCTTGGTGGCTGGAGCTGCACAGTCACTGTCCTTCTCCACGGGCCACCGTGGGACAGAGTGGCGGCTGGCACATGGGTCACTCCCTCTTCTGAACAGTCAGCCTTTCGCTTTACGGAGGACAGTTTACTGTGTGTGTTGCAGGGATGACATCCCCGCTCCCAAGGGAAAATCAGGTTTGCAGCATTTTCACGCAGCACCCACTGTCCACGACACCAGGCAGCTTGGGACGACCTCCATGAGGCAGTTCTGTCCACATGACCAAGTCCCGATGTCGCAGGCTTCCTCGGGCTAGGACCCCTCGCGGGGCAGGGTTCCAGTGCAGCTAAGCACACATTTTCCAGAAAAATGTTTTATGTAATGTGCACTGGGTTTGCCACTGTTACTTTGTAAAGGTATTAGTATTTGAAAAAAGTCTCAGTTTTAATTTGTAATGCAGTAGACATAGAAGGATAGAACCCACATAAATCAACACTCTTTGGGGTCCTCAAAGAATTTAAAGAGTGGAAAGGGGTCCTGAGAGCCAGAAGTTTGAGAACTGCTGCTCTAGACGGACCTGGCTCTCCAGGGACTCCTTCCCCCTCCACCCCCCGCCCTGGTTCTGTGCTGGTGTCACACCGGCCGCCTAGCCGCGCCTCAGCCATTCTCACCGCCTGCTCCACTCCTCACCACAGGCACCCTCCTCCCTGACCTTCTCCCTCCCAGGGGGCTGCTATCCCAGCCCACCTACCTGGCACTCACACTGCCCCCAGGTCTCGGCACAGCTCCCCCCTGGGGCCAGCTCTGTGTGCCTCGTAAGATGTGCGTGTCTGTGTGTGCCACTATGTGTATGTGTGTGTGAGTGTGCTGGTGTGTATGTGTGATATGTGTGACTGTGTGTGTGACAGTGTGTGCCTGTGTGTCAGTGTCTGTGTGCTGTGTGTATAGTACGTGTGTATGCATGTCTGCTGTACATGGTGTGCACATCTGTATGTGTTGTGTGTGTGCAGTGCGTGTGTGCACATCTGTACTGGTGTGTGTGTGTGCAGTGTGTGTGCACATCTGTACTGGTGTGTGTGTTGTGCTTACGTGTGCACATCTGCTGTGCATGGTACAACCTTGTGCCCTTCACATTCAAGGTCATCACCTCACAGCCACCCCATGAGGGAAGGCTGGTCCTTAGCCCACACCCCAGCTCACAGGTGACCTCCGTGAGGCTAAGTGACCCCAGGGCTGAAGCCAGGCAGAGCCACAGCTGGACTTGTCCTTGGCCAGCCGGCCCGCTTAGGGTGGTTTGGTGGCGATATGTTGTCCTGGCCCCCGGGTAGGGGCGTGAGGTCTTGAGATGGCAGGACCCCAGGGCTCAGGGTTTTATGAGTACCCTGTCCTGCCCGGGGGTGCTGTCCAGGCAGCGCCTGTGACCATGTCACGCTGATCCTTCCAGACACAGAAACAGGTGGCTGACCATCAACCTCCTGCTGCACCGAGGCGCGGACCCCAACCTGTGCCGCGTGCCCCTACAGGTCCTGTTCTTAGCCGTGAAGGCCGGGGACGTGGACGGGGTAAAGCTGCTGCTGGAGAAAGGCGCCAGGACTGACATCCAGTTCCCCCCCGAGGTGGGCCTCTGGGGAAGCTCCCCCCCAAAGTGGGGCCCGCGGTGTGGGGAGCGAGGCGGGAGGCGCAGGCTACAGCTGGCAGTTCATACTGTGAGGTCACAGCATTTGGTTTTGAAATTCCCCGCACTTCTGTTCTGCTTCCCTGGTTATGGGAGCCCTGCTCCTCACAGTCGTTCAGGCTCTTTGCTGTACTCAGAGGTGTTGATGGTGCAAAGGTTTGTTTGGCTCCAGCCCACTGTCAGCGGCAGGCAGCTCTCACCTTCCTGGCCCCTCAGCCAGGCCGTTTATTTCCTTCTCTTCTGAGTATAAGGTCAAGTAGTGCGGGAAAGTAGGGTTTTTGTAAGACCCAGGTCAATTCAGAATAACTTGTGAAACTTCCTGATTGAACTCCATCTTTGAAACTGACTGAGGTTATAGCCTTTAAACTCGGCACAGACATCACTCACTCATTCATCATCCATCCATCATCCATCCACATCCACCATCCATCCACCATCCACCATCCATCCACCATCCATCATCCATCCACCATTCATCCATCATCCATCCATCATCCATCCATCATCTATCCATCATCCATCCATCCATCCACCATCCATCCATCATCCATCCATCCATCCATCCATCCATCATCCATCCATCATCCATCATCCATCCATCATCCATCCATCATCCATCCATCCATCCATCCATCATCCATCCATCATCCATCCATCCATATCCATTATCCATCATCCATCCATCATCCATCCATCATCTATCCATCCATCCATCCATCCATCCATCCATCCATCATCCATCCATCATCCATCCATCCATCATCCATCCATCATCCATCCATCCATCCATCCATATCCATTATCCATCCATCCATCCATCCATCCATCCATCATCCATCCATCATCCATCCATCATCCATCCATCATCTATCCATCATCCACCCATCATCCATCCATCATCCATCCATCATCTATCCATCATCCATCCATCCATCCATCCATCATCCATCCATCATCTATCCATCATCCATCCATCCATCCACCATCCATCCATCCATCCATCATCCACCCATCATCCATCCATCATCCATCCATCATCTATCCATCATCCACCCATCATCCATCCATCATCCATCCATCATCTATCCATCATCCATCCATCCATCATCCATCCATCATCTATCCATCATCCACCCATCATCCATCCATCATCCATCCATCATCTATCCATCATCCATCCATCCATCCATCCATCATCCATCCATCATCTATCCATCCATCCATCTCCAATCAAGAATCTGGTATTTACGCACATTTTTCAAGTGGATGTCCTGCTTTATTAAGATGTTTGAACAGCTTTACCCAGGTGCCAGGAGACTGCCCACTCCTCCCTATGCACAGTGGACTAATGCCAGTGGTTTCTGAGAATCTTCCCAGCCTTTCTCTAAAGGCCCCTTCCTGTTCCCAGGGTGTCTGTACAGTGTCATCCTGTTTGAGGGTTGCTGAGTCCTCCACCTTGGCCCGAGGTACACTGTGTGCTCCGGGAGAGGGTCTCTTCCAAGTTGTGCTCCCTCCAGGGCCGGGTCCCCCGACTATCGCCATGTCGCCAGCACTGACCCAGCATTGTCCAGAGACAGTCTTCCAGTGACTGTCTCAGCTGATGGCCAGAAGGCTGCTGTGGGTGGAGAAAGACAGGCTGGGGTGGGGACTGGCGTTGGGAGCTGTGTGGCCGTCTGTGTGGTGGCATCTGAACAAGGGCCTGGCAGGGAGGACCGGGGCCTTTCTTAGAGGAAGGTAGGGACAGACGGTCTCAGATGAAGTTGGTTTGCCAGGGCCTGCACTCCTGTCAGTGGTAGGTGGAAGCATCTTATGAATTGGAACGGACATGTCCATGGTCCATGGACCAGATGTAACCAGCAAGAATGCAGTGCTGTGGGCATCTCGGGCAGGCATGGGGCATCCACCCTGGACAGGCCCTCGCCGCCCTCGCACGGTGGGGGGCCACGCCCTCATGGCCCCCCCACGTTTCCTCTGCAGCTGGGGGCCCTGACCCCCCTCCACATTGCAGCCGCCCTTCCCGGGGAGGAGGGCATCAGGATAACAGAGCTGCTGCTGCACGCCGTCACGGATGTGGATGCCAGGGCCGCCGACCAGGACGACGTGTACAGACTGGTCAAGGTGCGCCGTCTGCCGTCCGGCGGGCGGGGTGCGGGGGCTTGGGGTCTCTGTACACAGTGTCGTCTGTCTAGTTCGAAATTCCTTTTCATTTGTCCCGAACGAGGTCGATTTGTTCTGCACCTCAGAGCAGTGTGTGGGGGCACGTGCACACTTATCATGTAAGAGCACAAGGTGGGCCAGGAACCACTGTGGCCACGGCGTGCTGGGCGGCTCGGGACATGGAGGAGCCTGCACCGGTGCCCTCGGACCGCCGTGCGGCCGTGCCAGAGTGCGACATCTGCCTGGGCTCACTGCCGGCCTGTTGGCAGGTGGCAGTTCTCTGGGCACTTGGGGAGAGTCTTGGGCATCGGGAATGACCCCTCTGTGTGCACACAGCTAGACCTGTGGCCTTCGAGCCTGAAGCTCAACAATGAAGCAGGCCCACCCAGTATCTACTACAGTGGGCACATGTCGGTCCCGGACGAGGGGGGCAGGACGGCTCTGCATGTGGCTTGTGAGCGGGAGGACGACACCAGGGTGAGTGGGGGCCTTCCCAGGGCAGGCAGGAGCCATGTGCATGTGTGTGTGCCCTGGGTGTGCCCACATAGGTGCGTGTACCTGATTGTGCACGTGTGTGCACGTGTGTGCATGTCTGTGTGTGAGCTTGTACTTACAGGGCAGTATGTGTATAGACATGTGTGCATGTGCCTGCGTGTGTCTCCTTGGGTGATGCATGTGCACGTGTGTGTGGGGTGTGTTGGGGGCAGGGCTGTGAGGCAGGAGCCCTGGTGGGAGCTGGGCTGTCTAAGGGGCACACCTTGGGGTGTCGGGCCCCCCAGGCCATCTGCCTGAGTGGGTTTCAGATGGATGGGATGGGTCCTGTCCACAACGAAAGAGAATTACTAGGTTAAAACACTCTACTAACTATCAGAAGGCACTGCATGTGACTGGTGTGTCCAGTGTCATATCAGAGCATGGTTAGGGACACGTGTCCACACACATGCCTGCATACATGTGGGTTGCAGTGTGAAATCACTTTGCCTGTGTGGGACCTGGTCAAATGTTTGGGCGTGGCTGGCCTGGGCCATGACTGTCCTGAGCTCCTCGGTCACCCTCTGACTCGGGCCCAGCGGGGACCCGTCCCTGCAGCCTTGCAGCACCGCCACCCGTCAGCCCTGGGGATTAACTCCCAGCGAGAGGAAGCTGAGTGGCTGACCTGCGCACAAGGCAACCTGGGGAGCCAGCCCTCGGCTTTGCCATGTAGTGGTCAGTGCACCCAGGCCAGTAACCGCAAAGCACATGGGAAGCTGAGCCTCAGTTTACCCTCCCATAAAATGACAGTAGCAGCCGGCCTCACTGCACAGGGTGATGACACACATGGCACCCTGACACGACAGTGTGAGGACCTGTGCCAGGGTGGTGCCTGGGCCTTGCTGGGAAGGGGGGCACCCACAATCCTCCCTGCTTCAGAGCATCCCGCCTGTCAAAGCCTCCTGGGGCCTGGGCCACCACCCTGACCACAACCTCCTGAGGGGACATCGAGGCCCAGAGAGCCAGGCTGGCCAAGGCCCCAGGCCAGTAAGTACGAGGCCTGGACTCTGAACACACTGCTTTCCACGTCACACAACTGTGTCTGTTATATTGACTTCAGACTTGGAAAAGTTACAGGGAAGCAACGTTAGAAAACACTAGGGGTGACATCGTCACTAGGTCAAGGACAGACGGCCAGCCTCCAGTCCCAGTGCTGAGGCGGGGGCTGCGGCAGTCCCGCCATCACATCTGCATTCCAGCAGGGGCAGAAGAGGGGAAGCTTTTGCAGGAACCGCCCAGCAGACTTCGGCTGGCACAGCTTTGGCCTGGGCAGTGAGGCCGGGCAGGGGCGCAGGCTCACAGAGCGGTCGGGCCAGCCCACGGGGTGCACACCCCCAGACGGGGGCAGAGCCAGCAGCCAGCTCAGTGCAGGAGCCAGGCGGTCAGAGTCCTGGTCGGGGGAGAAGCCACAGGATGGTTCCCTGTGAGCGCTTCTGGGAGAAGAGGGCGAGGAGGAGGGGAACGGCAGGCCAGAGAGAAGGGCAGGGAGGCGCCCACCACTCTCCAGCTGTGCTGCCTTTCACATCTGTGTCCTGTGGGACCCCTGACCGCGGACCACCCCTGCTCCGCACCTGGCCCCACTACCCTGGGCATATGCTCCTGACTCGCACCCTCCCTGTGAAAACAGCTCCAAATCAATTACATGTCACTTGTCCTTCCTAGTTTCCATCAGAAGTGACGAATGTTTAGAGAACATCTCAGTTTGAGGACCGACCCCCAATCCAGAATTCAGAACTCAGAATTCAGAACTCTTGGCACCAGGAAGGGTGCTGGGATGGGGAAAATGGCACTTATGTGACCAAACTGATGTTACGGCATCTGAGTTAATGTTCTGGGCCGGGTGCTCCCAGGAGCCGCCGCTCTCTGACCTGTTGTCCCCACGCAGCGTGCCAGAGACGTCGTCCGGCTGCTCCTGTCACATGGAGCAAACACCAGCCTGCTGTGGAGTGGCCACTCCCCTCTCTCCCTGTCCATCGCCAGTGGAAACGACCTGGTGAGCGTGTCCCACACCCCTGACCGGGCACCTGCGGGCTTCTCTAGTGCCCCTCCCTGCCAGGCTTTGGGGCCTGCTGTTGGTGGGGGTGGCATGAAGACAGCATGAGAAAAAGGGCGTGGATCCCCTCTGCGGTGGACGGAGCTCCTTAGAGAGAGAAGGGTGAGAGAGAAGAGAGTGAGCAGAGAGATGAGGGTTTAGCCGGGTTGATGCTCCCTCAGGGGGGGCATAGACCACGACCCTGCCTGGCCTAGGCATTGGCTCCTCAGTGCTCTGGGAAAGCTACACCGGCCGGTTCCCACCTCCTGCTGCTGCCAAGGGATGTGTTTATTCCTCATCCATCCTTCATCCATCCATCAATCATCCATCCATCCATCCATCATCCATCAATCATCCATCCATCTATCCCTCATCCTTCCATCCATCATCCATCCATCATCCTTCATCCATCCATCCTTCATCCATCCATCATCCATCCATCCTCCATCCATCCATCCATCATCCATCCATCATCCTTCATCCATCCATCCTTCATCCATCCATCATCCATCCATCCTTCATCCATCTATCCCTCATCCTTCCATCCATCCATCCATCCTCTCACCCATCCATTCATCATTTCTTCATCCATCCATCACCCATCCATTCTTTCTCCATCATCAATCCCTCTGCCTTTCTCCTTTCCTTCCTTCTACCATCTATATTCCACCCGCCTGTTTGTCCTTTCATTTAACTTATTTCTGGAGCATGTACTATGTGGCAGGCAGACACCATTTGGGGCCTTAGATATTGAGTAACACAAGGTCTGTGCTCTGAAGGGTCCTACGTTCCAATCGGGGGAGGCAGACCCTAATCCAGTGGCGCATCTTCAGGTAATGACAAGTGTTACGAAGAAAATTAGCTGAGGGATAGAGCATGATGGAGGGGGGGCTACCTTAGCAAGGTGGCCTGGAGGGCTTCTCTCGCGAGGGGACATGTCAGCAGAGGGCTGAAGAGCCCGAAGGCATTACCAGTGCAGGGGGGGCTTCCGTAGTATTCCCACCGGGGCTGTCTCCTCCCCCTCCTTCCTTCACTCCTATAACAGGTCACTCATGCAACAAGTGATGTGGGCACCTGCTCTGTGCCCGGCTGTTACAGGTGGGGCGCAGCAGTGACAAGCTTCACTGCAGGGTGAAGCTCTTGAAAGAGCCAAACACTAGTCTCTCTTGTGTCCGGCCACAGCTGCTCTCACTCCTGGCCTCCTGGGTGGCACCTGGATTGGCAGCTGCGGACACAGCAGGGAATAAGTGAGACCTGGCCCACTCCACATCCAGTCAGGTGACCACAGAGACCAGGAGCCCAGGGGGCAGAGGCAGACTGGACCCAGGGACGGGGGGCCGACTGGACGAGCCCCAGGCCCTGTGCTGGTGGAATACGTGCTGCAGGGCTCAGCGGTGCCCCTGGGATGGAAATAACACTGGAGCCAGCACCCCTTGGAGCAAGTGGGCAGTGGGCCGAGACAGTGCTGGCAGAGGCCACCTGGGGGGAATGGCAGCCCTGCCCAAGGAGCCCCCACGTGGGCCCCACGCCCCAGCAGCATCCTCTGTCTGGGCAGCTGTGGTGCCTGTGCGTTGGAGCCATAGAAAGGCCAGGTGGTGGCTTTAGCCAGCCGAAGTGTGGCCAGCACTCTGCTCAGTATGGCAGTAGCCTTGCTCTGGGGAGGGGACCTGTGGGCACTGACAAGGCTTTCTGTGCTCAGATTGTGAAGGAGCTTCTGTGCCATGGCGCTGACCCCAACCTGCTCCTGACTAGAGGCTTGGGCAGTGCCCTGTGTGTCGCCTGTGACCTCATGTATGAGACTCAGAGAAGCATGGATAGCAAGCTGGCCCTGGTGAGGGGGTAGGCGGGGGGCACTGGCTCTGGTGAGGGGGTGGGCGTGAGGGGCACTGACCTTGGTGAAGGGATGGGTGTCGGGGGGCCTGCCCCGTGGAGGGGGCAGGAGAGGAGGGGACCGGCCCTGGGTTGTAGGGTCTGGGGGTACGCGTTGGACTCAGTCTCGCCCTTATTCCAAGCAAGTGGAGCTGTGTCCTAGGTGGAGATCGGAGTGCTGTGTCCTGGGCAGAAATAGGGGTGCTGTGTCCTGGGTGTGGATAGGGTGTTGTGTCCTGGGCTGGAATCGGGTGCTGTGTCCTGGGCCGGAATCGGGGTGCCGTGTCCTGGGCTGGAATCGGGTGCTGTGTCCTGGGCCGGAATTGGGGTGCCGTGTCCTGGGCCGGAATCGGGGTGCTGTGTCCTGGGCCGGAATCGGGGTGCTGTGTCCTGGGCCGGAATCGGGGTGCTGTGTCCTGGGCCGGAATCGGGGTGCTGTGTCCTGGGCCGGAATTGGGTGCCGTGTCCTGGGCCGGAATCGGGTGCTGTGTCCTGGGCTGGAATCGGGTGCTGTGTCCTGGCCCGGAATAGGGTGCTGTGTCCTGGGCCGGAATAGGGTGCTGTGTCCTGGGCCGGAATAAGGGTGCTGTGTCCTGGGCCGGAATCAGGGTGCTGTGTCCTGGGCCAGGCTGGAGCCGTCCTTGCTAGAACTGTCCCACCCTGAGCCCCCCGAGAAGCAGAGCTGTGATGCTCCCTCAGCAGCAGACGCCCAAGCAGAGTGTCTGAGACTGAAGCATTCACCATGTGCCTATTCACCAGAACTCTAGTATAGATTTAATTAAAAATTGCAAGAGAATGTATCCAGTTCTCATAAATGCTTCCAACACTTATATAACTTCTAAGTAGACACATTGCACCAAATTATCACAATTAAAGCGTTTTTATTATACGTACACCATAAACCAGTTATAAAAATATTGACACTGCAGAATTAAATTAGCTTTTATTAGCTCCATAGTATGTGTGTATTTGTTCTTTTCCTTACATCTTCCCAGGGCTACTGTCGGGGTTCAGGAGTCTGTTTAACAGACTTGTTGCTGTCGGCCACCTGTTAGCTTAAGTGTCCAGTGATTCTTTCGGACGTTGTGGTAGAGAAGTACATTGTCTGCAAAACATGGCTCTTTTCTTTGTCCCAATATGTGTAACCTGTGTTCCTGCTCTTTCCTTACTGCCTCGATGGTTCAGTGGCAGCAGTGGTGCCTCGCCTCGTCCTCACGCCAAGAGGGCAACTTTCTGCAGGGTCGTCTGTCCACTTCTGGTGGCTGGCTTTGGCCCTTTGTCAGGAAGGGGTGTTCCTTCACAGGTCATACTGTACATGTTTACGTGTGCTAACGGACACGTAAAACTTGCCATCGTGACAGTTTTTATGCTCAGAAGCACTAAGCACATTGATAGTCCTGTGCAGCCGTCCCCTGTGTGTCCCCAGTACTCCCGGACTTGGTTGGTAGCGAAGTATATTCATCCTGCAAAACGGACACTGTGCACCCATCAAACCGTACCGCCTCCCCCACCGGGCCCCCGCCCTCTGCCGTCTGTCCCCATCAATGTGATTCCTGAAGTCCTTCAGAGAAGTGGGTCACACAGTGTTTGTCTGTCTGTGACAGGTTTATTTCACTGATCACAAGCCTTTCAGGTCCATCCATGTTGGAGCAGGTGTCAGATGTCTTCCATTCTGAGGCTGAATAATATTCCCTTGTGTGGAAGGACCACACTTTGCTGTCCACCATCCAACCACGGACACTCGGCGGCCATTGTGAGTGACGCTGCCGTGAACGCGGCTGTGCAAACGTCTCTTCAAGCCCCTGCTTTCAGTTCTTCTGAGTATAGACCCAGAAGCGGGGTCGCTGGGTCACATGGTCACTCTGTTGAATCTTTGAGGAACCTCCACACTGTTTCCCACAGCGGCTGCACCTTTTCATGTTCCCACCAGCGGTGCCCAGGGTTCCGCCTTCTCCACAACTTCCCAGCACTTGTCACTTCTGGGGTTTTGATAGCAGCCGTCCCGATGGGTGTGAGGTGGCATCTCATTGGGGTCTAATTTGATCAGTGAAGTTGAGCGTCTTTTCATGGGCTTGTTGACCATTCGTGTATCTTCTTTGGAAAAACACCTGTTCAAGTCCTTCGCCCATTTTAAAAATTGAGGGTTTTTTTGTCTTTAAGTTTTAAGAGGTCTCTCTATATTCTGCATATTAATCACTCATCAAATGTGATTTAAAGTATTTTCTCCCGTCTGCGTTGCCTTTTCACTCTGTCAATAGTGTCCTTTGGTGCACCAGAGTTTTTCATTTTCATAAAATCCAATTTGTCTATTTTTTCTTTTGTTGTCTGTTCCTTTGGTGCCAGACCCAAAAAGTCATTGCCAAGTCCAGTGTCGTGAAGCTTTCGCCCCACGTTTTCTTCTAAGAGTGTTAATAGATTCAGGTAGGGATTTAGAGAAATGCTGTTTGGTAGCCCATTGCGGTGTCTGGTGCCTTTTCTCCACTGTCCTTTCATGTGATGTGATTCCACGGAACATTCTGAGTCCTCTTGGAACCTCAGTGGTGCCCCAGGCTGGGTTGTGAGAGTTAACATGCTCTGACAGGAAGGAGAGGAGGGGATGCTTGCTAGGCCTGGCCCAGTGCAGCCGTGGCTATGAGGGACCCATGTACACACGCCACCCACGCCCGCCACAGCCGTGAGTTAGGCCTGCTTAGGCCACACGGGCTGCTGGTGCTGGTGGCGCTTGTCCCCAGATGCCTGATTCCATGCCCATGAAGCTTCGCTCACGGTGTTACCAAGATTTCTGTGATTGTGAAGAGTGAATGTTAAACGGCACTGAGAATATAGGGACCCTCGCTGAGGGGGCCACGTGCTCCCCCGTAGCTCCGCTCGCACCTGGTTCCAAGTAGACCATACACAGTCAGGGCGAGCGTCCTGCAGGTTTATCTGTCCACACTGAGCTGCCCTGGGCCCTGTGGTTTGGTGATTTTGTTAAAATTCCTGGCTAAAACTATAAAACCATAAAGGCTCTTTGTAGAACTCGCTTCCTTCACCGACGTGGGGGTGGGGCCTATAAGAGGACATTTGCTGGGAGCGGGGTTGGTGGTCAGTCTTGAGCCAGAGACCTTGCTGTGCTATTTGTGAGAAGTCATGCATGCACACGCACGCTACACACACCCACACGCGCACACACCTATGCACACACACGTCTGTGTATACACGTGTGCACACATGTCCCGTCTCACCGAGTACCTCCAGATGTGTCGGGATAGGATGTGAGCAAGACAGGCCTGGTGTTTGCCCTCAGTCTAGGGGTTGTGCAATGGTAAGCAGGCCTTACCAGACACGGTGTAGTCCCATGGTGCAATTGGGATGGGGTTCAGGACTCCCCAGGAGTGGCCTGGCCGTCATGCTCACCCTAACTGGTTAGGTAATGTAACTGAGGTTACATTACGTGTCTGTTTCATTTGTCTCTCTCCGCACACCTGAGGGGGTGGCTTCCGTGGGTAATGCAGGTGTCAGCCACCATCTGGGCGGCGCCCACTCTCCTGGGGGCTGTGACCTTGGGCTGCCCTCCTGCCATCCAGCGAGGTTGGTGGAAGGGCCTGGACGCGGTGGGCGCCTGGACACAGCATGGAGAGCCCTGCGTCCCGCTGGCTGGGCGTCCGCACACATTTGACACAGCTCTGTTCTCCATAGATTGACCAGCTCATTAATTACGGGGCTGACATCTTGAACCCCGTGACGCTCACGCAGGGGGACAAGGTGGCTGTGGGCACGGCCGTGGACTACGGGTATTTCAAATTCTACCAGGTACGGCTTTGAAGTCTCCTGTTGTGATGGGGATGGAGCTGGGGGCCTTTAGTGTCTCAAGTGCAAAGTTGGGCCAAGGTCCTCCCTCCGGCCTCCTAGAAGAGAAGACCTGGCACCCTAATGCGTTGCAGGCATGGCTGCCTGTGCGCCAGCTCTTGGCGTGCTGTCCCAGTTTGTCCTCAGTTACCACGGAGAGCAGAGTTCTGCTCCCTGCCCAGGGTCCCTGCTGTGGTGATAGGCCAGGGTGGCAGTGGGGCAGGCTGTCCCGGGATGGGAACTGGTGCCCCAAAGTCACCGGCAGTGGTGCCCCCGAGGTCACCGGCGGTGGTGCCCCCAAGTCCCCAGCGGTGGGACCCCGGGTGACTGGCATGCCGGGTGCTGTGCTGCAGGACCGGAAGATCGCCCACTGCCCCTTCCACACCCTGCTGCCGGCAGAGCGGGAGGCGTTTCTGGCCCGGAGGAAGCTCCTGGATTACATGGGCTTCCAGCTGCGCCGCGCCGTCCTTGCCAAGGAGAGCCAGTGGGACCTGAAGGCGGTGTACCTGAGCAAGAAAGGTGGGCGGCCACAGGCGGGCCAGCCAGGCGGCGCCGTCCTGGGGGCTCACACGTGCTTCCCATTGCAGCCCCCACCAGCCCAAGTCCTGCTCTGCCCAGGACAGGGAACGGGATGGGCCTCCTTGCGGACCGGCCGCTGAGTCTGGGGCTGTGCTCCCTGAAGACCTGGGCTCTGTGGGCCACAGTGGGGGGACATGAGAGAGACCTGTCTTGCTGCTGCCCAGGCGACCTTCTGGGCCAGGGTCCCGCTGGCCCTTGTGTCCTGACCTCGAAGGTGGTCGTGTGAGAGACCGAGGAGGGGGGTCCAGGCTGGGGAGACAGGCCTGGAAAGAGAAGTCGGAGGGCGCAGGCCCAGGGCGCAGGACAAGCCCAGGCTGCATGATGGGAGGGCATCTAGGACACGTTAGTCTAGTGCAGGGAATGCCTGCCCCGCTGCCATGGGCTGGGGCAGGACTGAAGGACGTTTGAGGTGCTGGCTGAGCTCGAGGCTGCTGCAGGGCCCGTGGGCAGCAGGGTGGCCCAGCCCAGGTGTGGACTTCTCCCTCTTGGGGGCAGGGCTCCGGGGCAGGACCTAGTACTCCCTGGGAGGCCAGCCAGTGAGTGTGACTTCAGGACACTGCACGTCTAGTGCCTTCGTTCCCAGGTAGACTGGCTGGCAACTGGGAATGGGGACGAGGGTCCTGCTTGGAGCTTTGTGTGGCGAGCCACGTCCCAGGGGTTGAAACGCTGACCCCTGCCCGCGCCTGGTGCAGTCTGGTCTGGGGGGTGAAGCCCTGGATCATCCGGGTGTGAGCCCCACGTGGTCTGGCCACAATCGGCACATGGCAGAACCAGTCCGAGCAAGTGGACTTTTGGGCAGAGCCTGGCAGGAAGGGCTGCAGGGGCACTGGACATGGGGGAAACGCCTGTGGATCTGAAGAAGGATCCAGAACACATCCACATGACACATGGCGCTTGTTGCTTAGTTGTGGTAACATTTTGTTCAGCTTGCTAGAGAATTGCAGTAGGTGAAAAACCCCTGGGGCCCCACATCAGGTGTCCGCCCTGGAGGGCGAGGGAGCTGGGATAGGATGGCATCTGTCGGGGAGCCCAAGGACCAGCCCGTCAGTGGCACTGGGAAGCCATTTGGTCTCTCCTCTGTGTGACAGAGTGCCTGCAGGATGGACTGAGTCATGTGCCCAGCACAGTGGCCTTGCTGGGCACACAACCTGCGTCACCATGTGGGCTGGGCACTAGAGCAGACAGGAGCTGCAGAGGACAACAAACAAGGACCAGAGGGCACTTTGTTAACCTGGTAAAGGGCACCTACGAGACCCACAGCCAGCATCAGACTTCATGGAAAAGACAAGACGTTTTCTCCCTACGATCAGAAAGAAGACAGGGATGTCTTCTCTCACCGTTTCCATTCAGTGTTGTATTGGAGTTGTTAGCCAGTGTAATCAGGCAAGAAAAGATAAAATGCATTCAAATTGGAAAGGAAAAGTTAAACTATGTCTACGAAGTGTGAAAAAAATGTGGTGAATGCTGCTGCCGAGTGTCATCCAACGGAAAGGCAGGGATCTTCAATACAGGAAGTGGCACGTCGAGTCTTAGTAACAATGTGTGACAAGTGTCAACTTGTTTGGTGCTGTCAGTCGGGTGTGAGCTACGGTTGAGAGAAGGTGTGTTTTAAAGTGTGCTGTAAATCATCCTCCATCAATGCCCTGCGTCACACATCACTTCTGGGATGGCAATTTCTGTCAAATAAAATCATTACGGTGTGTCTTCATCCAACTTATTCACTCGATCTGACACCATGCGACTTCTGGCTTTTCCCCAAAGTCAAAATGATTCAGGACATCGAGGCAGCCACGACAGCCCAACTAGATACTCACGAAAGAGGACTTCCAGAACTGCTTCAGAAAGTGGCCAGAACGATGGGATAACTGTGTTCGAAGCGAGGGGGAGTATTCTGAGGAGGATTTATGGCACTGTGTCTTCTACTGTAATACATTTTTTAAAAAATTTAAACATTCACTATAATTTTTGATCACACCTCGTAGATAAATTGGTCATCATTGAAAACTTTTTTGCTTCAAAGCACACTGTCAAGAAAATGAAAAAACCTGTGGGAGAATATATGTGTAAGTCACATATCTCATAAGGAACTTGTATGCAGAAGAAATGGTTACAACTCAATACTAAAGACAAATAACTGAATTAAAAACTGGACAAAGAGGGCCGGCCTGGTGGCTCAGGCGGTTAGAGCTCCGTGCTCCTAACTCCGAAGGCTGCCGGTTTGATTCCCACATGGGCCAGTGGGCTCTCAACCACAAGGTTGCCAGTTCAATTCCTCGACTCCCGCAAGGGATGGTGGGCTGCGCCCCCTGCAACTAGCAACGGCAACTGGACCTGGAGCTGAGCTGCACCCGCCACAACTAAGACTGAAAGGACAACTTGAAGCTGAATGGCACCCTCTACTACTAAGATTGAAAGGACAACTTGACTTGGATAAAAGTCCTGGAAGTACACACTGTTCCCCAATAAAGTCCTGTTCCCCTTCCCCAATAAAATCTTTTAAAAAAAAAGAAAACTGGACAAAGAAATTTGTCTGATGGAGTGAAGCAACAGTGACCACTGGACCGAGAGGTATCTTGAGATTGAAAAACGAGGCAGACAGCTCCATAGAATGGAACAGAATTTATTGTGGGGACGTCTTACAGGGCTGGGGTCGGAGCGAAGGGGACCCCTGTCTGCCTGGCTTGACTCTGATGGTAGACAGTTGTTACACTAAATGTTTTCTAGTGTAGCTGAGGCCCTAATGATTGACAAGACAAAGGGACAATGGATGTAGTGAGCTGGGAACCTTGCCTCCTGCTCGTCTTGTGATGCATAATTGCTTACAATTGACACCAGCACCTAGTTTGACACTTACCTCATTGCTGTGCCACTCTGACCATTACTGCAAAAATCTGTGGCTGCATTGTGTAAACTTGTCATTAACTAAGGCCTTGGTGTGCTGGCTGAGCGCAGTTAAGTTAGCCAGAGTTGACAGCATGAAAACTGGAATGGAAAGGAAATCAGGGGGCACAGAGATGGACTCAGTCTTCTTTACGTCAACATCTATACACAATTCCTTGAAAGAAAGATCTCTAACTGGCCAATAAGCCCCTGATATCATTGGCCATCAGGGACATGCAAAGTAGACCACACCAAGACAGCAGCCCACACCACTAGGGGCTGTCCTCAGAAACTTAAGAAGCGCTGGACAGGATGTGGAGAAAGGGGCCCCTCGTGCACGGCTGGTGGCAGGCAGTCCTCAGACGTCAAACACGGAGTCACCGTGCGACCCAGCAGCTCCACCACTAGGGATGTGCCCAAGAGAAATGTCCACTCAATGCTTGTACACGAGTAGTTGGCAGCGTGGCTCATAAAAGCCAAATGATGAAAACAACCCAATGTCCGTGGGTTGATGAATGGACAAATGAATTGTGGCTGATCCATATGATGGATAGTTGTTCGTTCAGAGAAGACCGAAGCACTGACACGTGCAAAGTGGACGGACTTGAAAACATGCTAAACACAGGAAGCCGGTCACAGGCGTCCCACTCACAGGGAGTCCAGAACAGGCCCAGCCACAGACACCAAGTGCATCAGTGGTGACCAGGGGCTGGTGGCTGGGGGGTGGGACACAGTGGGTGGGGGGAGTCAGGCACTGACAGCTGTCGGGTTGGTTCCATTTTGGAGTGGTGACAATGTTCTAAAATTGACTGTGGTGACGGCTGCACACCATGTACTAAAAGCCCCTAAACTGTGCACTTATAGGGGAATTGGGTGGGATGTGAGGGACGTCACAACAAAGTCATTAGACTCCCAGCACTTCAAGCAATAGAAATGCCCTCCTCTCATTTTCCTGTTCCTTTTAAAGAAGTAATTTTTGAAGCTGTGGCACCATCGCTTTTAAGTTCTATTTTATTGTCACCTGTCCCAGAAGCACTCCCTGGTGCCACGTGGCCTTCCTGACATTGCTTTGACGACATGGGCACTGTCACAGCGAGCTTCCCGGGCCCACGTCCAAGTCCCCACAGCTCCTTGAGCGGCAGCCCTGGGTGCCGGTGGGCACAGGGAGGAGGGCTCCCACCTCTTCTGCTCTCCTGGCCAGCAGGTGCTCGCTCTCCTTGTGAGGTTCCTGCTTCTCGTGAGGAGGCAGAGGTTAGGCTTCCTATCTGGCTCGGCAACGTGTTGTTTCAGGAGAGGAAGTGGGGGGACATGGTGCAGGCTGTGGCGGTGACTGGGGGACTCAGTGCCCTGCAGTCCTACTGTGTGTCCTCCCGCCGCCACGGGAGAGAGCAGAGCCAGGAGGCCCCACTCCAGAGGGCTATGCCCTGGGCAAGGCCAGAGAAGCCTGGGGCTGCCCGGTGGCCTTTTAACAGCATGGTAAAGGGCACACTGAGCCGGCCAGCGGCCAGATGGTGGGCAAGCACGTAGGAGCCAAGTACAGCCAGGGGAAGGCCCCTCCCTGAAGGCCGTGGACCCTCCTCCCCTGCCACCCACAGGCCAGTCCCCATGCTGCCTCCTTGGACCTGACTGGGTCCCCCACCGGCCTCCCTGTGAGCCAGGGCGGGCTCCTTGCAGGAGGGGGTTGGGCAGGTAGCCCAGTGCTCCCTGCATCTGTGGAAGCGGTAGCACCAGCAGCAGGGCCCAGGGAAGCTGACGTGGGTCTCTCTGGGCACAGCGGAGCTGATCGCCTGCCACAGGCTGAAGCAAAAGGGCGCCCGCCTGCCCAAGGCGCTGTACGTGGAGAAGGAGCTGCAGTAAGTGCCGCGTGGCCCTCCTCACTGTGGGTGGGGGTGGCAGGGCACCCGCTGCAGCTGGAGTGGCTCCATGGCTGGTGGGGGGTGGCTGGGTGGGCTTTGAGCCCAGGCCCCGTCTCTTGAACATGAGCGCTGTCTCAGTGGACCCTGGGCCTGTACCCCTGCAGCCCCTCCACCGCCAGCCCTTCCTTGGGGTCATGGCTCTGCTCCCACACTGCTCTTCTGGAATAGTCTCCACGTGCCTGTGTGCCTTACTGTCCCTGGGCGTCAGACCGTACCCGCCCAGTAAACCCTGGTGGACGGGGTGGGGGTGCTGGGCGGGGCGGGCAGGGGCCGTGGGCCCACCTGGGCTCCCTTTCTTCCTGATGCAGGGGGCTCGGGTGTGCGGGGCTCCCCCAGCCCTGTGTGTGTCCACTCGGGGCTGTTGCCCGCCCCCCACACACAGAAATCCCCCCGCCCGCACTGTGGCACGTACATGGCCCCAGGGCCCCCTGCCCAGCCCCGTCGGCCACCACTGGGGCTCCCGGGGCTCCATGCTGGACATCCCTGGATGGGACTTCAGGTCTCTGTCCATGTGTGAGCGGCTGCCCGGGCAGAGGACGCGGGTGCCGATGGCATCATGCCCGACGGCCGCGTGGCCCCTTGTAGGATCCCCTTTTTCAGGTTCTGCTCCCAGTGCGGCCGCTCCGTGGGGGTCCGCCTGGCACCCTGCACACGCTGCTACGGCATCCTGACCTGCAGCAAGAGCTGCAAGACCAAAGCCTGGGCCAGCTTCCACAAGAGGGAATGTGCCACCCTGCTGGCCATCGGTGAGCCCAAAGGCCGGCCGGCCAGCTGGCGTGGGGACATGGGCACTGGCCTGTGGGGTCGCCGGGCGAGGGTCTCCATTGTTCCCCCAAATCTCTCTAAGCCAATCCACTTTCCAGAATTCCTAGATGTGCATGTTGTGGGGACACGGAGGCACTGAGGCAGCCTGCCACTCCACACATGGTGCACGTCATGTCCTGTGTGCCCGTGGCTCCCTGGGGAGGGCCTGCCTGGACCCCACAGGGTGGAGTCATGATGCCTGGGGGCCTCACCGGGTACTTGGGCCCCCTGGTGGGCACTTAACCTTGGGGCTCTGCCAGGAAGCTTCCTCTTAGCTTGCCCTCTCAGGGGTCTCTTGAACTGTGGGGGTCAACAGACGCCTGCTCTAGAAACACCTCCTCTCCCTGCCCTCCGTCCTCTTCTGGGGTGACCTGTGGTGACCACACACTGAGCTGGTGCTCTGAGGATGGTGATGGTGGTGAGCAAGGCTGGGTCGGCTGGGTGGGCGGGGAGACAGCAGCTGTTGCCTGTTCTTGCCTGTCCTTGGTGTGGACAGAGGGGCTGACTGACCCCTGCCCTTGGGCCGTGCCCCCAAAGCTGTCCCTCTTGGAGCTCTGATACTTGCTGTCACCTCCGTTTCTCCCTCTGTGAAATGGGGCTTTTAATAACAGGCCCACTACGGGGTGTACCCCAGGTCTGCTCACAGCTCCCTCAGCTTGGGGACCCAGGACGGGGCTGGGGAGGTTGTGAGATCCCCTCTTTGAGGACCAGTCCAGCTAGCGCTTAGACCTGGCTGTGTACCACACACGTGTGAGCGCAGAGCACAACGCCACCTGTGCACCTGCGCCCCAGAGCTCCCATCACCAGTGCTGTCTCGGGGAACCCTCAGGGCCCTCACCGTCCTCCTGCCCCCAGTTTTCTGTCCAGGGACCCACCTGGAGGATGCGAGCCGGAGGGTGGATGGATTGTCAGTGAAGGAGCACACTTGCGGCCAAGGCCAGGGACCTCTCCTGCCGACACCTGCACCCCGGGGCCTCTGACCCTGGAACCCGGGAAGTCTGCACTGCAGGGCTGTGTGTGGGGGCATCTCCCTCCTGACCCCGCAATAAAGGGGCCCGACTGGGCGTGCTTTATCCCTCTCTGTGCTGCTCTGCCGTATGGGCAAGCCCAGACCTTCCCAGACCTTCCCAGGGGTGGCTGAGCTTCTGAGCTCCCTGTGGGACTGGAGGTTACTGCCGAAGGCAGCTCCTGTGCTGGGGGTGTTTGGGGGCTTCCCAGGAGTCCATAGCCCCCCGGTCCATCCCCTGCTCAGAAGGGACACCCTGGGGTGCCTCACGTTCCTTCCCACAGCTCCAGGCTCCCTGCCCATGTGCAGGGTTCATTTCCTCCACGTGCATTTATTATCTGCGTGTTCTACATTATTGCCAGGCGTGTGCTACAGAGGCAGTGGGTATGGAACCCACCCATGACTGAGATGGAGTTGGGGCTGGGGGTGACTGACAGCCAGGAACATGGCATGAGGAGGGTGGGTCTGCTTTCATGGAGGGGGCAGGCGGAAGGAGGACATGCGGGCGGCTGGTCCTCAGGTGTGTCCAGGCAGGAGGGGGAGAGCAGAGTGGTGGGGGCAGGGCAGGCGCAGTGGGACAGGTCAGGAAGGGGTGATGGAGCCTTGGGGGGGGGCGCGGCCAGGCTGGCTTTCCATGGGTCGCGGCAGCCCTGCCTGCAGCCCTGGTCTCCTTGGTCTCTTGTCAGAGATGGGGCGTCCTATTGGAAAGTTTGCTGGTGGGCTCCTGTTGGGCGGTGGTCGTGTGTGTGTGTGTGTGTGGGGGCAGTGAAGAAGGTGCCTGCGCAGAGGGAAAAAGGACCCTGTGTGTGGCTCTGCAGCCGTGGCTTTGTCCCCCAGCACAAGCCAGTCCTGGTAACATGACGGAGCCAGCGCGCTCCAGGCTGGGGAGGGCCTGGGCCATGAGGGTCTGGGGGTGGGACGTGGCCACAAGAGCTCCTAGTACGTCTCAGTTCACGTTGTACTTGTTAATTGTGTGAAAGTTAGAGTGTAATTGCTGAAGATAAATGACATTTATCCTGACACCTGGAAGTTACCAGTGCCGACACTGGTGTGTGTTCTCCTAATCCCGTCTCTACACACGTACACACACACCCCTGAAAGTATATTCTAAACGAAGCCATGCATATCTTGCTATGCTATTAAATATTTTCTGCACCATCATTTCCCCCCAATGAAAATCACTTTATTTTTTGTCCTGGGTGAAATATTTGCTTATTAGAAAAGACAAAAAAAGATGAAGACAGTGAAACTCAAACTGATGTCCCAGGATAAGTGTCCTGTCACCTGTTGTGTGTTTGCAACACCATGTGCACGTCCTGTCACCTCTGTCGTGTGTGTGCCCAGTATCTTGTTGAGCACTTAGGTCGTTTCATTGTTCACACACCTTGACCTGTTTTTCCCTTTGGCTAAAGTCACACAGGTTACATGTTCAGATTTTAAAGGTGTCCCATTTTCAGTTTGTGTCACTGTGCTCTCTGGGACGGTTGGGACCGGTCTGTGCCCTGTATGTCTCCAGGGAAGGGCCCTCTCCAGGTTTCATTTGCTACATGGAATTTTTTGTGTTGTCAGCCATGTGTCCGACCTTCAGGGCTGTGTTTGCCTGCGCACTGAGGAAGCGGCCCCCAGACAAGATTACCCAGGATGCATCAGCTTTCAAATCGCCTTTCAGGCATTGTTCCCCCATCGTTTTGTAAGCAGCCTGGAGTTAATCTTCGTGTGAGGTGTGAGCGCCCCGGAGCCACACGTACTTGCTGTGTGTCACGGCCTCCAGGTGCCCCAGCCTGCCACCCTGGGTCCATTATTCCCTCTTTCTCCTTCCCTGTGAAGAGCACTCACTGGCGTCCATACTTACCCGGTGAGCTGTAGACTGTCAGGTCCAAAAATGTCTGGTTGGACCTGGCTGTTTTGTTCAGTTTGGGAGGCAGTGGGCATCTGTAGAGGGCTGTGTTTTCCGGGCAGCGCCAGGACTCTGGGGTCACCTTGGCCGGTGTCCCTTACCTAGGAATCACGTGGGTAGCTTGGGTTTTCTAACCTCACAGCTAGTCATGCGGGAAGTCTGCTCAGCTCTGAGCCATCGGCTCCTTCCGGCACCCCGTGCCCCCACCACCCCTTATCCTGCGGCCACCAGGGCGCCAGTGTAGCCAGAGGCCAGCCGTGTCACTTCCGTGTCCACGTGGGGCATACCACATCAAAGTCCTTGCTGCCACCCCCCGGCCCCCGGCACCACCTCCCGTCCTGTGCATGGCACCTGCCTGGACTGCTCCCTCCATCCCTCCTGCCCCCGGCGGAAGCTGCCACATCCTCTCCTGTCCTGGGCACACGTGTGCCTTCTGACTGGCATTCTCGGGCCTCCAGGAAACCGCAGAGGGCACTGTCAGGGGATCCTGCCCTGCAGGAGCCCACGTCCTAGGAGGCAGGGCTGCGGTTTGGGGGAGAAAGTGCTATGTCTGCCAGACCCCACACACACAGGCAGGCACCGTGCTCACGGCAGAGCCCCAGCAGCTGCCACAGGGCCAGGTGCCTGAGCGGTCCTCAGCGCCCACCGACGGGGTGGCCCAGCCGCTGGGTCACGCAGGCTCACCTCAGGTCGTTTCCTGCACACAGTGTGTGTGAGGTCTGGCAGCCACGGCTGCATCCCCGTCCCACGCTCTCTGCTTGATCGGCTCCAGGCTCTGCAGACGCGGTACCGTCAGTGGCTTTTTCTTTGTCCCTCCCCGACATACTGGCGGCTCTGTGTGGCATTAGATGACAGTGACAGCAGCAGGCCACTTTGTGACTGCAGGAATGCTTTCAGCCACCCCCTTCTTAAAGGACAAGCCATTCCATTTTACAGAAGTTACGTGAAGTTAGTCGTTCTGGTATAAATCTTCAGCTTTCTTCATTGGACTACATTTTGTTCCATTGGTCAGTTCGTTCAGTCGTCCGGGTGCCTTTGTGTGTTTTAACTCATGTGGAGATGTGCCCACACCCGCTGGCCCACAGTCTTCCGTCTCTGGCAAGGCCAACTGGCCGGGCTCAGGCCACAGACAGGTGTGTCCTCACCGTCTCTCTCTCTCACCTGAATATCCTGCTCATCAGGAAATTGCATTGTGTCGATCTTCAGAATATACTGGGACCGGCCACCTTTCACCCACCCTTGTGGTTGCCACGGCGTCTGGGGAGGGCGCCTGGCGGCTTTCCCTGTGCCGAGCTCTGTGCCAGCGCCCTGGAGAGGCTGGCACAGCTGACCTGCATGAGTCCTCTGTGCGCCCGACCCCTCCCACAGTGCCGTTGTTGAGACTCGGGCCAGAGCGGGGGTGGGGGGGAAGGGGGTGTAGCCAGGCCAGCAGCCACCCCTCAGGGCCCTATGCCCTGCGGTCAGCTTTCCCCTTTATAGGCCCTGAGGATACGGAGGCACGGCATTGCCGGTGTGTGCAAGCACAGGGGCCTCCCTGGGCACCTGTCCTTGGGGCTCCCGCAGAACGCAGCTCCCTCTAGAAAGTTCTGTGATGCTGCTGAGACCGTCTGCCCACTCTGCTCGCGGAGTACTGGGCGTGATGTCCTGCCACAGGCCCACTGTCCTGGGGAGCCCGCCCCTGACTGGACAGTGCGTGCTGGCCACCTGGCCCTGTGGTTCTGCAAACATGGAATCTAGTCACGTAGGCCCTGTTCAGACTGGGGGGTCCCAGCAGGCCCAGGGAGGCCCCGTGCCCAGGCTCCACACCAGCCCCCACACTTCCCCAGCCCCCCCACTGGCCTACAGCCCCTCCTTTGTGGGCTCCACCCAGTCTTTGGGACCTGGCATCATTGCTGGGATTGTAGTCACTTGCTGAGGTTGGCAACAGGTAAACATACTCAAAAGTCACAGGCTGGGGGTGGGGAGGGGGCTGAGACCGTGATGGGGGAGTGTGCTCAGAGGGGCAGGCTGCAGGGCCTGGTGACTGGTGGGGACCTAGATGCTGGCAGGAGGCCCCGAGGGCCTTGCACAGGCAGCTCAGGGTGTAACGGGGCGGCTGAGCCAGGCGACTGTGCAGGGTCGGGTTGCCGAGGGGGGTCCGATGCAGCCCGCCCCCCTTCTCCCCATCCCGGCCGTGCCCACCTTCTTCTGGCTTGTGAATGGGCCCAGCCACCCGCTCACCCGCTGCCCTGTGACCCTCCGTCCCAGCCTCCCGCCCCTCCAGGCTCCTCTCGACCACCCACCTGGACTCTTGGGCGGGGTCCTCTCTTGGGCTAGGAAAGAGGTGCTCTGCCACTGGCCCAGCCCCAGGCAGCCCAGGCTGGGAGCAGCGAGGAGGGCAGGTGAGGGCAGGGCTGCGGAGCTGTGCGGTGCTGCAGGTGACAGATGGGGATGTCAGAGTGGGCAGGGAAGCCAGGGCTGTGGGGTCCAGATGAGGTGGAAGGGAAGCAGGTGGGGAACACTGCGGGGGAGGGACCAGGGAATGGCCGTGAGAGCCGGAAGCTGTGGGCAGAGGACCGGCAGGCAGGACAGCGGGCCAGCAGTGTCCGAGGTGGACGGTCGCTGGAGGAGGCAGGTCCAGGAGGTGGAGCGAGGGGGTGCAGAGGGGTAGATGGGCCCTACTTAGAGCAGGGAGCCATCAGGGGGATGGGACAATAAGAACGCTTTCGAGGAGGGGCCCAGGTCCTCAGGGCAACAGGGCCAGGCCTGCAAGGTGGAGGGACCAGTCTGGAGGTGGCCCCTCCCTGGGCCCCGTATCTGAGGGGTGGCCAGGTCAGGTCAGGGGAGCCATGGGAGCAGAGGCCCAGGAAGGAGGGGGTGGAGGGGCATTGCGAGCAGGCCTGGGGATGGGGCCAGGGAGACGGGAACAGGGTGTTGGCGTTGCGCTGGAATGTGGGTGATGGAGATAATGGACCTGGAATTTGCCAGCATCAGGGTTCTGCCCAGAAGCCAGCATTCTGTGCTCTCTGGAGACGGGTGGTGCTGGTGGCCTACTGGATCCCAGGAAACACACAGAAAACGTGAGGCCAGGAGCTGTGCGTTTCCTTCGGGGCCACAGACGGGAGCCCAACTGCTCTCCCTGGGAGCCTGGGGAGTCCGGCACCTGCCCTTGCTCCTCCTGTCCCACTGCCCTTCCTGGGACCACGCACGTCTGCAAGCTGCCCGTGAGCCTGGGAGGCCTGCACAGGCCGGGGCTCTGGGCTCAGTTTTGTGTGTGGTTTGTGTTCTTGTTTTTGAAGAGACGGCCCCCACCATACAGGCTTCTTGGCCCTATGAAAATTTTAAAAAATCAACAAAATAATAAAAGGAGCCCGTGACCTTCCACCACTCAGGTGGACAGACGTCCACACCGGCGGTGCCGATCTCATGCTGGTTTTTAAAGGACTGGACCGGCGGACAGCTAAGCCAGTGCCCTCCCGCATCTCGTGGCTGGCTCTGTGTGTACGTCCCATGCACGTGGCATGGAGAACTGCTTCCCACAGCAAGGTTTCACACCACACGACCCTCTGCAAAGTCCCTTTTGCATTTCCCTGATGACAGGCGAAGGGGAGCGTTTTCATCCATTTATTTATTGGCCATTTGGAGGTCTGTGAATTGCCTGTGGCTTGTGGGAAATCTTTGCCCACGTCTTCTATGGAATGGCCTTTTTTTTGGTCAATGGTGGAAGCGGCTCGTGTTCTGTGGCGGCATGTCAGGGTGTCTGTGGTCTTCCACGCGTCCGAATGCCCAGGCACCACGTTCACCCAGCTTATTCTTTGCAGCAGTGGCCGTTTTCTGGGAAAGCGTTTTGAGGTGTCGCTTTCCATATTTTGGTCCTTTCACCCAAAATATGGTTTCTGTGGATAGTGTGTGACAGGGGCCCTGTTTTATGTTTTCCATGTGGACAGCCAACGGCCCGGCATCATTTATGTATGTATGGTCTCTTGTCCCCACCCTGGCAGCCACCCACCTGCTTCCGTCCCTAGAATGTCACCCAGATGGACCCAGTGTGGCCCCTGTTGCCTGCAGGCTGTGCTCAGGCTGCCAACCTGTGGAAGAGGCACAGGGGCTCTGTTCTCCACAGGGTCTCAGTTCTACCTCCTGCGGCTGGTGCCCTACCTACCTGCTCTGCAGAGGTTCTTATAGCCACTGCCGTCTGTCGTGTGGGGGGCTGCCTTCTGCCGGGGGCGGGCTCCATCTCCTCCACTGGCCCTTTCCCAATCTTTGTGTTTTAAAAGTAGGCCAGTTCACTAGGCTTATTGTGGTCATTTCACAACATACATTGCACCACCATGTTGTACACTTGGACCTAACAACGTGGTATGTCCATTATAAAAAAAAAATGGACCCGCCGGTTTCCATCGCTCCTTTTCCCTCTCTGAGATCACATGGCACTTACTTCACAGACCAGCTGCCCTCGATTCTAACAACCCAGGTGCTGGCCCTGGGCAGGGACCTTTCCACAGGTTGTCATTTTGATTTGAGCTGCCATGGCCGGGGTGTGTGACCCCCTTCTCGCAAGGAACTTGGTTCTACCCCCTGCTGGGCGAGCCCCCACTGCTCTGGCATCTGCTGCTGCCCTTGTCAGCTGAGGACCAGCAGGACACAGACACACATGGAGACGTGTAGGCACAGAGGACTGGAGAGCTGTGTCCCTTCCTTGGTGGCCAGGCCACACGGCTTCTGCTCCAGCTCCTGCCCCGCCCTGCCTGCTCACCTCGGAGGCCTTGTAGGTCTGCGTCTGACACCCCCCCTTCATTCACTGCCCCTCGTGGGCCCTCCCTCAGCTTCCTTTTTCTCTTTAGCGCAGACCCAGGCAGCTCCTGACTGCAAAATGCCTCCTTTAGTCAGCATCTTGACCTGTCTGCTGAGTGTACCGGGCTGTGACCTCTTCAACTGATGTTTCCTAGTGTTTTCTTCCATTGTTCTTACACTGAGACGGTTGGCCTGGCCCTGGGCCATGGCTTTGCTGGCTTGTTTCTGCTCCCCCAGGTTGGGTTTATGCTGGAAACCAGGAAGGCTGCCGGTCACCGCAGGCCACACAAGAGGGAAATGTTTATGGTCACCAAGGTTTCACTTTGGGGGTGGAGTCCTGTCTGGGAGGGATCCCATCTGTGCAGAGTTGGGGGAGGGCCTGCCAGGGTCTCCTGAGATCCCATCGTCACCTCCTCTGGCTCTGCCCCCATCTTTGGTGGCCCTGACATGTGACTTGCCACCTGTCCTCGGTTTCCAGCAGGAGCACAGACGCCCGCTTCTCATCCTTCCACCACTCACCAGGGACTGAGGGTTGGGGGGATCGGTTCTCCATCCTGGACTGGAGCTAGCGCTTTGATTGTAAATATCATTTCTGGACAGAGGTTGTCTCCAGGTAGAGGAAGGCTCAGTGTCACCTGGAGGAGAGCAGAGTGTGTGCACGCACAGGTGGATCTGTATGCATACTTGCATGCGCGCACCTGCCTGGGCCGTCCACTGGGGGCTGCCTGTGGCTCTGGCCGCTCTCTGGCCACCAGTGTGGGTCGTCAGGATGGCTGTGGCTTCCTGGACTCCTGTGAGGAATGAAGGCGGCCGAGAGCCCTGGGCGGGCAGGGCTTGGAGCTCAGGGCTGGTCTGGAGGGCCCAGAACGGGCAGGGTCCACGTTCCCAGGGCAAGGCCAGGAGGCCCCTAAGGTGGGTCTGTGGGCTGTCCTGTGCCGGATGCCCGCCTCACCCATGCCCTCCCTTCCCCGACAGGGAAAATGTATTTGCCTCTGTTCAGAGACAATATCCAGAAGTCCCTGAAGCGTCTGGGCACCTCCCAGGTGCCTGCAAGCGCCGAGCTGCCACAGAGGCAAAAGCTCATCTACTCCAACTACAGCGATGAGTGAGCCACTGCTGCCCAGGGAAGGAGTTGTGCCACCGGCACTGCCATGCCTGACCAGATGTGCGACATGGTGAGCTGTAGGCCCCGCTGTGCTGCACCCGTCGGGAGCTGCAACGCTTCGGGGAGCCCCTCTGAGGACCCAAGTTCTTCCTCCTGGGGCACACTGCCCGCCTGTGCTGAGGCCCTGCTTCTCGCACTCAGGGGGCCCGGGTGATAGAGCCTGTGTTGAATGTTTGCCAGGCTGTGGGTGCAGGCTGCGACGTCCAAATAAAAGTGACCCTTTGGCGGCTGGTGTCCGTGTTGGCTGCCAGCCTCTGGCTAAGGAGCCAAGCACTGCACTCAATGGCATCCCAGGGAGGAGGCTGAAGAAGGGGCTGGCAGCTTTGCCCACGGGTCACGTGGCAGTCTCTGCTTGGGGAGACAGGGTGGCTGGGGCAGAGGCCCCGCTCTGGGGAGGTGCTGGGTGCGGCAGGCAGGGCTCTGGGCCAGAGTGGACCATCAGGACATCCTGCCAGGCCCCACCTCAGGACAACGCTGGGCCCCATGCTCTGGCCTCCTAGGCATGACTGAGGGTTCCTGGCAAGAACTGGGACCGTCCCCCACATGTGTCCAGAGCAGGGGAGGGGTGGATGGCAGGAGACCTCGGCCTTTTCCTTCTCCAGGGCACCAAGTCAGCACTCAGCAGCCTTGGGGCCATGCCGCTGGGTGCAATGGGGGCACCTCTTGACAAGCCCTACACTGTGCCCTGTTGTGCACGGCCCTCAGGCACAGGCTCGCTGCCAGGATGCATGGGGAGGGGTCACCGCAGCAACATGAAGTCTCCAGCCTTTTATTCATACGAGGACTCAAAGAATACACGTCACCTGCTGACCCCGTGTGGCAGGACCCAGGCCTGGCTGCTGCCTGGCCAGTGACCGGCAGGGCCGCCCCTTGCAGAGATGCACAGAGGGCGGGACCAGAGCACAGACCCCCTTGGGGCCATCCCTGAGCAGCACAAGTGCTGCCATCCTGGCACCCCAGTCCCTGCGAGTCCAGCTGGCCCTCGCCCACAGGGAAGGAGGCCCCAGGCTCGGCCCCCAGTCGGACACTAGCGGGGCCATCGTGGGGTGGGTGTGCCTGCCTGTAGGACTGGGCTGCCTGGTGGAGCCACAGGCTGGGGGCCCTGGAGCCAACACATGCGAGGGCCACACCAGGGTCCTGACCAGTGGCCGGAGGCCTCCCCACCCCACCAGGAAAACCAGAGCCACACCAAGCGAACTTCACAGGGGCTCAGTGATGGTTAAGACCACTGTCCCTGCCCACGCTGGCTCGGCGTCCCCCGGACCTCCAGGACCACGGCCCCCGCCTGAACCCCGCCCCAGGACTGGCAGCAGCTGGGGCCCGGGTCCCTGTAAGGCTGTTAGGGAGGAGCTGAGGAAGCGGCTCTCAGGCAGCAAGGATGAGAGGCATCTGTAAATGTCTGCGTGTCTGGAAAAGCCCTTAACTGGCAAAGCCCCCCTGGCTCCCTGCGGGGGCGGGGTCAGGAAGGGACCAGGCGTCCCTCTGGCTTGTGGTGCCAGGACTCACTGGCCCTGAGCTGAACTTTCACCCGCCGCCCAGCATCCCTGTGGCCAGGTGACAGCCGTGGGTCACCACAGCCCTGACCTGTTTCATCCTGAGCTGGGACCTGGGTCTGGGGAGGAGGGGTGACAGGACGGAGGACAGTGGCCCGGCTGCCCCCCCCCGTAGGTCCTGTGCCGGCCATGGACCTGGTTCCACGTGAAGGGGACGCCTGGGCCTGCTCTCCTGGGGCAGCCAGGAGCAGCCACCCCACCCCAGACAGCTGAGGGCAAAACCCGGATGCGTGCGTGCCGGCTGCACCCAGGCCCCTCGCTGCTGGTCTTTGGCAAGGTCCGGAGGGCCCACCTCGCCAGCCAGGCTCTCACCCGACACCGGGGCTCTGGGGGCTGGCAGCATCACAGGGTAGGGGGCCTGGCTGCATACGAAGGGTTCATGCAAAATCTCAAAGACCCTGCGAAGGCCCTGGATGGCAGAAACCCCGACACCCTCTCAGGGATGCTCGGGGCACTGAGGAGTGGGAGCCCCTAGTTCTCAGCAGGAGAAGGCGGAAGAGGAAGGCACAGGCTCGCTCGTGCTGTCCAGGGGACACTGCTCAGGGCGCCTCCCAGGCACTGCTGCTGTGACGCTGCAGGGAGCTGGGGCGAGGCAGGCGGGCAGGCAGAGGGCGGCCACCGGCATCCATCCCCAAGGTCCCTGAAATACATGGCTTTTGGGGACATTATTCCCAGCTGACCTGAGGGCCTCATACAGAAGAGCCAGGGTGACAGCAAGGCCAGGCCTGGGGGGCCGGCAGCACATGCCCCACCCCAGTGCAGTCTCCCAGCAGCACTCCTTCTCTGGCCCTCCCTGCCCTGCCTGCGGCCTCTAGGCCGAGGGGAGTTAAATATCGTCTGTTTCACGTTTGGCAAGGTCTGTCCCTGGCCTCGTCCCTGGAGCTGGGGGTGGTTACCGCCACCGGGGCCTGGCCGCTGAGAGGACCAGGGACAGGAGCAGGAGGGCTGTGCAGGCCTGGGGGCAGTGGGCCGCGGCTGAGGTCTTCTGCCCCTCCCGCTCCGACAAGCCGGGGAGGGCATGGGTCAGGGGTGTCCGTGAGCTGGAGCTGGAGCTCTTCCTGTTGATTCTCCGGCCGCAGATATCCTCAGGGCAGCCATCGCCACTGCCCGAGCCGCTGCCATCGTCACCTGGTGAGCAGAGGAGGCTCGGGCAGGCCCAACCAGCTCTGGGGACCCTGAGTGCAGTGTCCCTGTGTGTGGGCCTCCCATGTGCCACCCTGACCACAGCACTCTGACCCCGGGGACCGGCACTCCCTGGTTTTGCCAAGGCTGGATGAACATTCTGGCCAGGTCTCAACTGTGCTTGGGGACAGTGGGGAAGCCTGGGCAACAGCAGTGCCCTCAGGGGCTTGGGAGGGCCCCCGGCCCCGCACCCCTGCGGGACCCCGCAGCTCTCGGCCCCCGGCCCTGCACCCCTGCGGGACCCCGCGGCTCTCGGCCCCGGCCCCGCACCCCTGCGGGACCCCGCGGCTCTCGGCCCCCGGCCCCGCACCCCTTCTTTACCCCTCTCTCTTCCCCCTTCCCTTCCCCCCTTCTTTCCCCTCTTCTCTCTTCCCCTGCCCCTCACCCCTTCTTTCCCCTCCTCTCTCTCCCCCTTCCCTTCCCCCCTTCTTCCCCGCTTCTCTCTCCCCGCCCTCACCCCTTCTTACCCCTCTCTCTCTTCCCCCTTCCCCCCCTTCTTTACCCCCTCTCTTCTTCCCCCTTCCCTTCCCCCTTCTTACCCCCCTCTCTCTCGCCTCTTCCCCTCCCCCTTCTTACCCCTCCTCTCTCTCCCCCTCCCTTCACCCCTTCTTTCCCCCTCTTCTCTCTTCCCCTTCCCCTCCCCCCTTTTGACCCCTCTTCTCTCTTCCCCCTTCCCCTCACCCCTTCTTTCCCCCCTCTTCTCTCTTCCCCCTTCCCTTCCCCCTTCTACCCCCTCTTCTCTCTCCCCGCCCTGCACCCCTGTGGGGCCCCACACCCAGCCCCGGTGGCCCAGGTCTCACTGGCATCCTGGAAGTCCGAGTCCTCGCCGTTGTAAGCACTTCGCAGCCGGTTGGTCATGATCTTCAGCTGCATGATCTGCTGGCGGATGGTCATGTCGGGCTTGGTGATGTCCACCTCCACCTCAGGGTTGTTGATCTGGTTGGCCAGCCCATCACCCATCACCTCGGGGAGGTACCTGGGCCAGGAGGGCAGGCCCGGTGACTGCCCCCGTCCCCGCAAAGGGGCACTGCCCTCCCCTGCCCTCCCACTGCCCTTCTCCCGCCTGGGCAGTGCAGACCTGATGGCAGCCCACGTAGGCCCCATGGCAGTGGGGTGTGGGCACACGGGGGTGGGTGTGCTGTGGGGCGGGGACAGGGCAAGGATCTGGCCCTCATCCTGGCTCTGTCCTGCTGTGTCACACACGGTCCTGTGCACACGGCACCCGGGACTACAGGCTGAGACCTCAAAGGGGGGATGGTCTGTGGTCAGCCTGGGGGCACCTACCGGCCCTTGGCCATCCCGTTCCAGCAGCGGTCGTCACTGGCAGCACTCATGGCCATCTTCTCGCTGCACAGTGTCCCTGGGAGACTGATCCAGAAGTCCTGGGCGTCACGGAGCTGGGCCTTGGCCTCGGAGACCTGTGGGCAGCAGTCAGGCCCTGGCCCAGCCTGCCCTCCCCTCCCTCAGGGTGCCCGGGCCCAGCCTGCCCCCTGCCCAGGGCCTGGCCCCACGGGGACACTCACCAGCCTCTCCAATGTGCCTGTGGGTGGCTTCTCCTGCAGGACCAGCTTGCCTCGGTGCCGCTTCTCCTCAGGCCCGGGGCCCGGAGGGTTCACCTGGGGGTTCCCGCAGCTCTGGATGACCTGGGTGGAGACCACAGGGGTTTTGGGGGTGTGAGGCCATGTTTGGGACAGGTCTCCATGCCCAACGCACCCTCCTGCCCAAACCTTGGTCGTGAGTGTGTCCCTGTTGTCCTGGAGGGCGCTGATGGCCTCTGCCAGCCACACGTGCACGTTGCCGATGACGCTCTCCGCGCCAGACGGGCCCCAGAACTTGTCGGTGATGAGCACCATGGAGTCTGGTAGGCGTGACACAGAGGGCGTTTAGTGTGTCTGCACGCCGGCCCCCTTATGTGACACACACATGCTCATGTGTTGACACACATGCAACACACTGGTCCACTTATGACAGCTCGCACACGTCAGCACCTATGGGCTGACGATGTGCTCACTGACTCATTTTGTGGGCATGTCTGTGGTGTGCGTGTCTGTGAGCTCACACGCATGAGGGCACACGCTTCTGGCCCACGGTGTGCATGTCAGCCCACCAACATGCTAAGTCTTCAGGCTGGCTCGCGTCACACCATCACATGCACATGTGAACACGTGTTCATGTGTGTTGGCCCTCGGTGTCAGCACATGTTGGCACTTACGGGTGCTGCCATGCAGGTGTGCTGACCCACCGCATGGCAGCACGTGTACATGTCACACACATGGTGGCCCAAGAGGTGTCAGCACACATACACACCAGCTGACCCACCACAGCAGCACACATGTTAGCTCATGCCTGTGGCAACCCCCATGTCACATACATGTTGGCATGTGTTCATGTGGGTCCATCATGTGTCACACACGTGTTGACATATATTGTGTTTCCCCGAAAATAAGACTGGGTCTTATATTAATTTTTGCTCCATTAGGGCTTATTTTCAGGAGATCTCTTATTTTTTCATGTACAACAATCTACATTTATTCAAGTACAGTCATATCTTCTTGTGGAACATCGTCATGATGTACTAAATGTGTCCGTCTGGCTGAGATCTTAACTGGGGCTTGTTTTCGGGGAAACACAGTATGCATGCTCAGTGGGGAAGGACAGGAACTGACCCCACAGGGCTCCCTCCCAGGCAGCTGCCCCCGCCACACCCCACCTGAGACATTCACAAGGAACCCTTGTCCCCTGGCCCCAGGCCTCGCTGCCCTGGTGGGTGGTGGCAGTGAGGTCTCACCCAGAAGGTTCCTCCACTCGGCGTCCAGGTCGGCCTGGTTGGCCAGGCAGCCCTTGAACACGTTGCGGCAGTAGTCCGGGCAGGGCCGGGCGCTGGGGACCCCCAGGCAATGCGCACAGTACACCAGCTTCATGACGGCCCGCGAGCACTCGGGGCCCAGGGGAACCTGGGGAGCCAAGGCAGCTTGAGCACCTCATAGCCGGTGCCCAGTCCCCTGAGAGCCCCAGGGTGGGGGCTCTGGACAGAAGTCAGGTGGCCTCGGGTCTTCCCATCCACAGTGAAACCTGGCCTGGCCCTTCTAGGGGGCCCTGTCTCTTCTCAGAACCAAGTGGGCCTGCCGGTCCTGGGGGCACTCGCCCTAATAATCGCTACGGTCACAGTGCTGGGACTTCCGCACATTGTCACTGACCCTCCCAGGGAAACCCACCCATAACTACACCCACCACGCACACGAGGCTCAGCCTGGGGATTACTTGCTAAGGGTCGCAGCTAGAGAGGGAGGCGGCGCACACCCAGCGCTGCGGGTCTGAGGCTGATGCCCTCTCACACCTGCCACCAGGTGGGTCTGACACAGGCTGCCCAATGGGGCGAGGCACCCCGCTGGCCTGTATGGCCCCTGGCCCCAGCCTACTCCAGCCTCCAACGACATGTCTCTCATCTCCTGTCCACCTGACCCCTGCAGCTGGCTCAGTGTCCAGCCCCAGGCCCATCTCTTCTCCTGTCCAGACCCGGCGTGGCCGGGGACTGGGCAGGACAGCGGGTGGGCGGCCCAAAGTGGAACTCACACCCTGAGGTGCCGTCCGAAGGTCCTGGGCAGAGCCCAGGGTCAGGAGGTGCCCAGAGGCCCATGCACAGGGGACTGGGGTCTGCAGTGGTGGGGGCTGGGCGGGGATCCCTGAGGGCTTCTGAGAGCCCTGGGCAACTGTGCACACCTGGGCCACCTTCCGGACCACGTCGCCAGCCACGCCCAGGCCCTGCACGAAGGTGCGAGCAGCCACAAAGGCGCGGGTGGCACGCAGGCGCAGCTCACGCGGGGCATCCCCGAAGGGCCGCAGTGCCTCGGCCTGCTTGCCCAGGCAGTCCAGGTAGTCGTCCGGCAGCAGGCGCTGGGGGTGCGGCTGCCTGAACAGGCGCTCGAGCAGGCGGGCCCAGAACTCGGCCAGCGTGTCCTCCAGCTGCAGGTCGGCACCGCGGTAGTAGAGACGCAGCTCCGTGTACAGGTCCCGGAAGGCCCTGGCGCTCTGCGTGTACAGCTCGCCAAAGGCGCTGGGAAAGGTGTCCTGTAGTGCCCGCTCTGAGTCGTTGAGCAGGTGCTGGAAGTGACCTGGGCAGGGGAGGTGGCCCTGAAGCCTTGGGGGCCCCTGTATTCCTGACCGCCCCACACACTGTGGCAGTTGGGCCAGGTTTCAGGGCACTCTGCCCAGGAGACCTGGACAGGGTCCCCACCCATGGGACACAGCCAGGTGTTGGGCGGCCCCTGAAGGGGCTGCCCATATCCCACCCACCCCTCCCCAGGCGGCCAGGGAAGGCTTACTCTGAGTGTCATCACCAGAAGCACAGAGATGATATAGCTGACCCAACAGGGACAGGTGGGTGCTAACGCACCCAGTCTCCCAGGGGCCAGTGAAAGCTGGCCAGGCTCAGCAGCCGTGTGGAAGTGACATGGGGCCCCTGGGAGCCTGCGAGGCCAGCTGCTGTGGGCAGGAGTCCAGGAGCCGAGGTCCACGAGCCTCTGACGGAAGCCACGCAGGGCTGCCGTGGGCCTCAGGTGCCAAGGCCTGTTCTCTCTGCTCAGGCTTGCCGGCCCATCCCACAGCACTACCAGGCGCCTTCTCCCTCCAAGGTCACTTCCTGGGGACGCCCTCCCACTGTGCCCACTGTAGGTGTCATGTCATATCGCCATTGCTTGTTTAGGGCCTCCTGCCCTTGGCCCAGACTCAATGTGACAGCCTCAGGGGGCTGGGATTATCAATGGCTCCTGCGGGGGGAGGGGAGCAGCCGCCCTAGAGACGGGAGGACCACAGCAGGGACCTGGAAGCCCTCCCGCCCACCCGAGGGCAGGCCCAGCACTCTGCAGCCCTCACGCTGAGCTCTCTGGCACTGGGCTACCTGGTGGCAGCACAAGGCTGGCCCCTGGCAGGTGACAAGGAGAGCACAGTGGGTGACAAGGGTCCCCTCTGAGGGGCTGACAGAAATGACAATTCTGCACTTCCCACACAGGCACGTGTGCCAGCTGTGCCCAGCATGGGGTGTCTGTCTCAGAGGCCTCACTCGGGGGCTCATGGATGCCCTGCTCAGGCCCCTGCCAACGGGCAGCCTTCTGCTACTGGGACCCCCCAATCCCAGACCCCAGTCCCAAAGCGCTAATCCCACCCCTGCGACCTCTCCTCAGCAGGGGAGGCCCCGTGTGTGCCCTGCTCCCCACTGTGGCAGCGCCCTGCGGTCCCGAGCCCCAGGGTCCACTCACCGTCAAAGCCCCGTAGCTGGGCGGCCAGCGTGGCCTGCAGGGCACGGCCGCTGTCCAGGAGCGCAGTCTCCAGCTCTGCACGGCTGCGGTTGGCCAGGTTCTCCTCCATCTCGCTGGTGCAGCAAGTGTAGCCCTGGGAGCAGATGCGCAGGTGCTCACCTGTGGGGGGGCTGTGTGTGAGGGAGAGGAGGGGCGCAGGCCGGGGCAAGTCTCCCACACAGGCAGTTTCGGGACAGGAGAGCAGACCTCAGGCTGGTGGGGTTTCCTGGGCCCAGGTCAGGAAGGCGTGCCTGAGCGAAAACAGCTGGGGGTGGGGGCCGGGGTGGCCTGTGCAGCCCCCAGTGCTTCCTTTGCAGGCTCCCACCTCCAGGACCCCAAGCCCGGTGGGGGTGGGCACAAAGCGGGGGTGTGGAAGACTGAGCTCCAGGGCAGATGTCAGAGGTCATCCCCACTTGGCTGTTCCCACTCCCCCAGTCCCACCCTGCTGCGTCTATGCACTGAGGCCCCCCAGCAGTCAGGAGCAGCTCAGGGCACCTCTGTACCCCAGCACAGAGCAGCCTGGGGTCCTGTGGGGGCAGCTGCCAAACTCAGGCTCCCTGGAGGAGGCCCAGACTGAGGCCTGACAATGGGACGGCAGGAAGGGACCCCTGAGGCGCAGGGGGGCAGCCTCAGTCTCCTGCCCCCAATACTGCTTAGGGCGAAAGACCTACTGCGGGAGAAGGTGTGTGTGGACAGACAGTTCTGGGCTGGCCAGAGACAGTGCCCCAAGGGTGCAGGCTACCCAGGTCAGGACAGGGCTCCAGCACAAGCCTGCCGGGGGGGCCTGATGCGAGCCCCACCCCCTTCAGGTGTCTGCTCCCTCTGCACCCTCAGTCCTCTGTGAGCTCTGGTGCTTTGGCAGCAGTGCTCACAGCAGCATACTCTCCATGTAGCCAGCCACCTGCCACATCCATTAAGGACAAGCTGGGTCACCACAGTACCTGTGGGGGAGGGGCGCCTGTGGGGACAGGCCCCTGCAGGAGGGGTGCTACAGGCTACTTAATATGGAAGCGTGAGAGGAACCGCTGCGCCTTTAAAAACATGCTGGTCCAGCTTCATAACAAGTGTGGTTTCCAGGGGTGGGTGCTGCGACCAGGAACCAGGCTGGCAGACATCAGGCTTCTTGTCCAGCTTACACAGTGAGGGGCCAGACGGCTCAGGCCCCACCCCACCCCCTCCTCACGGTCCCCCTTCCCCGGCCCAGTCCCCAAGGCTGCATTTCCCATGGAGGAGGGTCCCTTCTGGTACCAGCCTGGGCGGGTTCCAGTGCAAGTGGAGGCGGGGGTCTGGCCTAGACAGAAGCTGTGTGGGGATGGGGTCGAGGGGGGCGTTTATGCACAGTTGTGGGGTGGGGGTGGAATGGCCTGGGCAGAGCTCCCAGGGTCCCAAGGCTGTCCTGAGGTGGGGTCTGCTAGTGACCTATCCCAGGGCGTGAGCTGCAGTGGTGGGCAGAGGCCTGGGGGTTATAAGTAGTTACCTGGTTATATCCAGGCTGAGTGAGCCCTGAAGAGCTTGCTGGGGCAGCCAGGTCACCCCCTCTGTACGGCCCCCCCCCTACCCCCCCGCCCGAGATTGAGACAAGTGAGTGGACAGAACAGAACCGTGTCTGGGCTCAGGTGAGAAGTGACGGTCAGGAGAGGGTGGTGGTGCTGAAAGTAGGGTGGGAGGGCGCTGCAGGCTGCTGCACACATGGGTGGGACTGGAGGGGGTCACAGGGGCCTGGGAGCCACATCACGTGGCAGGGACGGCAGGAAGGAGGGGGAGGGGCGAGGGGCAGGAAAGACCACCCGCTCCTTCTTCCCCACCCACCCAAACCTGCCCTAAGCAGCCTCTCTCCTCAGCACCCTGACACCTCCCTCCTCCACCCAAGCCTGCCCCCCCCACACCCTCCTGCCCCTGGGACTGCCTGTGTGGGGACTACCGCCCCTGGAAGTGATGCTAGCAGGCCCATTGAGGGGCTGTGGTCCCCACACTGGGTCAGGGCTCACAGGCAGGTGGGAGCAGTGAGACCATCCCCTGGAGGGCTCCAGGCCTGCAGGAGAGCAGTCAGGGCTCTGGGATTCGACCCCAGGGGGGAGTAAGCCTTTCAGGCCAGGTGTGGGGCTCCTGGGAGCCAGCTGGGGTGAGGCCCGGAGCCTGGCCCCCAGGGCCTGGCAGAGAGGATGCACCCCTGTCCCCCAGCTCCTTGGAGAACAGACCCCTCCAGGCTGGGACACAAGAACACCCCCAGCTACCCGCCTTCCCTCTCAGCTGCTTTCGCTGACTCTGATGTGTGGCCTGGACCCTGGCCAGCAGGGGGCAGGATACACAGGACCAGGGCCGACCCAGCCAGCAGAGCAGGGCAGCTACTACTGAGCTGTGTCCCAGAGGGTGGAGGCCTCGCCCGGCAATGGGGCTGTGTGCACCCAACCAGGAACCAGTGGTCCCCCGACCCTGCCAGCCTCCCCCTCCCACAGCAGGGAACAGAAGAGCAGCCTGGACAAAGACATCCACCTGCTGCTCACAACAAGGTGGTGCTGAGAGGGTGGGGGGAGGGGGTGAGATGGGGGCCGTGACCTCCGGGAGGGGGAGTTAGCAGGTGCCAGCTTGGGCTCAGCTGTGACAGGTACTCAGGCCAGGCTGGCTGGGTCACAGGGCAGTGGGTGGGCTGCAAGGGCATAAGCACTCTCCGGCCAAAGGGGTAGCATCCCCAGCTGGCTGCCCTCCCCTGCCGACCCTTCTGGTCCCCTGGTAGACCCAACCCCCACCCCTGGACCTTCCATTCATACAGACAGAAGAGAAAAGAGAAGCCCAGTCCAAGGAGAGGTGAGGACTAAACGTGGAGACACAGGAAGCACCCCTGTGAGCTGGCCCCACCCCAATCCTGCTTGGCCACCTCGCCCAGCCGCCCGGTGACCTGCGCTGTTCCGGCAGCCCCAGCACAGCCCCCGTCCCTCCCTCCCTCCTCGGACACACACGGGAGTGAAGACACGGAGCCAGAGCCTGGGCGACGGCCTGAGGCCCCGGGCAGGCTGGGCTGAGGCAGCCCCCTAAGCCCACTGCAGGGCAGCACGGTGGCTACTGGTCAAGGCATAGAAACTGTGCTTCCCTTCTGCCCAGCCCTGACCCAGCTCGGCCTGGGCTGTAGGTCATCTGTCGGGTCTAGACATCAGGTGGGCAGAGGTGGGTTCTGCAGGGTACCCCAGATACTTCCCGAAAAGCAAACATGCCTCTCCTGGCCAGAGCCAAATCGTGCTGGGGGAAGGGCAGTCTGCCAGGAGAGGGGATGAGCTCCCTGACCCTGGAAGTGTGTAAGTCAGACTACAGGGAATTCTCCACTTGCCATTTCAAACCCCTACATCTGCTCTCAGCTCAATACTTGGAGAAAGGCAAGGACCAGGTTGGAGTCTGGTCCTGCTCCCCACCCCGCATTCATTCTAAAGCTGCCAACTCCACTGCTCTCTTCCCCTCCCCCGCCCCACCCCTCCCCACAGGGAGGCAGGAGCCTGCCTCATCTTCCCACTGACCCCTCCGCTCTGCACTGAGGCTGCTCCTGGCCATGGCTGGGACCCTCCCTCCTTTCTGCCTGGCTCCCTTTGCTGCATTCTGACGCTTCCTAAACTCTCCCTTCCCTTCGTCTTTGGGGCACTTCCTCCTCTGGTGAGCCCAGGTTTTCTGAGGGGAAAAGGAGAGGCTGCTGTTTCACGGCAGGTTTGCTGGCCCACCCCCAGTCCCGTTAGAGCCTCTCCTCCAGACCCGTCCCCAAATCCCAAGCCGCGCAACTCCCAGAACCTCCCCCATCCTGCTCCTCAGGTGGACGTGCAGGACCGTGCTGGAGAAGCCCGTCAGCAGCGTGCCCATGTCCACCTGCAGGCTGGGACCTGCTGGGGCCCCCCAGACTCCGCTTCTCCTCACTGAGCCCCATCCGTCCTTAAGGCGCACACCGTCCTGCCACCTGCTGACACAGCCGCAGCCCCCAGCCCTGCTAATGGTGCCCCATCCAGCAGCCCCCCCACCAACACAGTCAGCCCGACAGCTCAACACATGACCCCGTCCCACAATGCTCACCATCTCCGATGCTGGACACAGCCCTCATTTGCCCGGGCCCAGCAGGCAGGCGTCTGTGACTGACTGGTGGCCACAGAGCCCTCACAAGGAGACTGCAGAGGGAAGATGGCGTCACGCCAAGCCCATCTCTCCAGAAGCTTCCACAGTTCACCAGGGGTGTGCAGACTGCCTGCTCAGCCACCTTTAAAGCCACATCCCAGATGCTCTGGACCAACCGACCCTGACAACCCCTATTTCAGTGCAGACCATTAGCCAGCATGGTCTCTCTGGGCTGTGATGGAAGTGACACAGACAGTCCCAGGCACCATGGCCCCAAACACAGCAAGGGAGGGGCTCAGGTCCGGAAAGCTGGACGGGGGCTCCTTCCCACTCCTCCCCTCTACTCCATCTGGACCCTAGGGCAGGCCTGCATGGCTGACTGGCTGGGGGTGGGGGCTGTGTTACAGAAGTTTTCCCCAGCAACAGACCCTTCTCTGGACAACAGCCGCGCGCCCACGCCCACTCCTGGACCCCATCTAGCTCCAGTGGGCAGCAGGATGCTCCTGACACGTCCACCAGCCTGCTGGGCAGGGGCACTGGACAAAGGGCAGAAGGTTTCCTGGGCGCCGCCCACTGCCCAGCTCCAGACCTTCCTTTCTCATCTCTGCAACCCCAACCCCACCTCAAACTTTGGCTCTGGCCAGTCGCTGTGACAGGGCCACACCTGAGTACTGAGAGGCCCTCCAGGAGGGTGGCCTCAGACCCACCTGGGAGAGGACATTTCAACCATCTCCCCCCTTAACACATCACAGCAGCCATCACCCCTCCCGCTCGGCAACCAGCACCCTGCCCTGCCCCTTACCGCCCACCTCACCAACCACCCAAGCCCCTGCATCATTTCGGCCAAATGACATTGTCACCAAGGAGCCCCTCTGCTGCCGCTGAGCATCCGCCACGCACCACAACCCGGAAACCCGAAACCGAGGGGCGTCTGGTCAGCTGCAGACGGAGCCACTGCCGGGGTGGGGGGTCCGCCCCTAGGCCCCTGAGGGGCTCCCGCTGCCCGCCGGCGACAAGCGCTAGACTGGCAGGGGCTGCATCACAGGCAGCGGCGGAACAAAGGCTGAGCAGCCCTGGACCCGACCATTGCCGCCGCAGCGGGGGGCCCGGGCACCCCCAGTGCGGTCAGCGGTCTCTGCCGGCTGGAGACGGAGGACCGCACGCACGCGGTGGAGCCGCGGCCGGCGCGCGGGGCCGGGAGATGCGGAGGTCTTGGCGCAGCGAGGAGGGGGCGCTGGTGCAGTGGGTGAGGCGGCGTGGGGCGGAGGGGGGGGGGAGGGGAGGAGGGCAACACGATTGGCGGGGAAGGGGCTTGCCGCAGTGGGTGCGGCGGGCTTGGGGAGGAGGATGGCTTTGCCAGAAGAGAAGGGGGGCTCGCTGCAGGAAGGGGGCTGCGGCAGGCGGCGGGGTGGGGTGCGGAGGGGCGGGGGGGGGCGCAGAGGGGATGCCGGCGGCGGAAAGGGCCAAGGGAACAAGGGAGGGGGGGAGCCGACGGGGACACCGAGGGGGCCACGCTGAGCTCGCGGTGGGGTGAGGGTGGGGTTGGATGCACTGAAGGTGGGGACGGGACCGCAGGGAGGAGATGAGGATGGAGAGGGGGGAGTGAAAGGGGGAGTGGCGCCTGGGGACATGGAGATGAAGCCGGCTACGCAGCTGATGGCGCGCTGGGGCCCGGGCAGGGTCCCCCAGCTTGGATCCCAGTTCCGCGGACACCACCACCGCCTTGGTCTGAGCCGCCTTCCCGGCGGCAGTAGCGTCCGCAGCTGCAGCGGTGACGCTCCATGTGCGAGTCCACGGGGGTTTGGGGGTCCAGCCAGGAAAGGCTTCAGCAGGACGGGGTGGGAGGCCGCTGGACCAGGAATCTGCGGCCACAGCCGCGGCTGCTGCCGCACTGGCGCGCACGACGAGAGCGGCTCCCCACGCGGGACGCGTCTCCTTCCGCAGCCCCGCCCGCGGCGTTCACGCCACCCAGTCTCCTAGAAAACCCAGGCGGTGGCCCTGCGTCCCCTCCCGCCGCCTGCCAGGCGGCGGCCCACAGCGCCCTGGCTTCCCTCAGCAGGGGACCATCCAGTGGCTTGCCCTTCCCTGCCCCCCCTGCAGCACGGCCAGTGCAGGCCTGGGTCCTGGTGCTCAGAGGAGCCAGGGCTCACCTGGGGATGGAGGTGTGCGTGGGGTAGGTGATGCCGTTTCTCCCCTGCATGGGGAGTGGCAGCTGACCACCCGGGAGCCCCCTCTCCCACTGCTGTAGGGCACTCAAAGTCTATCTCAGTGACGGTCACTGGTCATCCTCTACTGCCCCCAGCCCAGCACCCCCCATCCCCTCTCACCTCAGGGACCTGGGCCTCCATCCCAAAGTCCTGATCTGCTTCCCCTAGGAAATACCAAACCGCACCTGGCCACACCCTCCTGGAGCCCAGCGTCCACCCCCAGGTCACCCTCCCACACCTGTGCCCCTCTCTGGAAACCGTTTCCATGGCTCCCACCAACACCCCTCCACTCCTGTAGCCCCAGCCCTGCCTGTGCCTGCTAGCCCCCTGGAGAAAACCACCACTCAGCCACTCAGCCTCTCTCCCCTCAGAGCAGCGGTTCTGTGCCCCCCCTTGGCCAGCCTGCACATGGGGACATGGAGACTAGCTGGACAGGCAGCTCTTGAGCAAAGTGCCCTTGTCAAGGCAGGCCACAACACCTGAGACCCCCGAAGAAGGGGGTTCCATCAGGTAACACAGGCTGCTCTCTGCACTGCCTAGTTCCTACTCGGGCAGCCCCTGGGCAGGCCACCCTGTCAGTGGGCACCAGGTTTGGCGGTGCCTTGGTCAGGGGTGGACCCCATCGAATGGGGGCTTGGTCACACGTCTGGGTCTGGCCAAGAGGCCAGGCCCCCCCATCCACTGGCCTCTTCATGGCTGCTTCAGGGTTCACAGGTCATGCTGTGGCCTCAGGACAACTAAGGGGTGTAGGGGACCCTGGGTTTGCATCTGCTGCACCTGTGACCTCAGGTCTTGGCGGCAGGGCAGGGAGCTCTCTCTGGGGGCGAGGTCCTCCCCAGAAGCCTTGGCCTCCAGGCCAAGCAGTGCTGTGGAGAGCACTTGGCTGGGACACGTCCACACACATCCCTAACAGTGGACCGGCAGCGGCATGAGGGGGGCTCCTGGGGCTCTGCACAGCACTGCCATGTAGCTTGTCCCCCCACTGCTGGGGCCCAGGGTGGCAGCCGAGGAGGCCCCAGAGACGGACTGGTGTCCCCTCTGCCATGTGCACGCGGGACATCCTGCAACAGCAGAGGGGGAGCTGTCAGCCGGGTCCCCATAAAGACGCAGTGCAGGCCCATCTGTCCACCCCACGAATGCCAAACAGGCAGAGATGACAGGCTCTCAGCTAGGCCAGAACACAAGGAGACCCTCTGGTGCCCGTGGGGCCCTCCGGGGCAGCCCACGCCCCGGCCCACACCCAGCACGGGCTCCATAAATACTGGAGGCTAAACACACTGCTCACCCCTAACCCAGCAGATTCCCACAAAGCCTGGCAGCCCTCTTCAAAGTCATGGAAACCCCAGCCTGGCATGCCGGCCCTGCAGTCACCCCATCCAGCTTCCACTGACACCTCCACCTCACACACCCTTCCCCTTTGCCCTACCCTCTTTCAAGGCCCACTCACGCTCCTTTCCTCCAGGAAGCCTTCCCAGGACCCCCATGGGCGTTCCCAGGGTCCCAATGGGCCACCCTCCCTGACATCAGGAGGGCTGCTCTGTCTGCGGCGGGAGCTTCCCGGTCCCTTGTCTCTAGTCTGCCTTGTACCCAGGCCAGACCTGGTGCAGAATGAATATTATAAAGAAACTGAGTCTTTGTGCAGTGTTGGCATTTAAAGAAATAAGCCGTAACACCATCAGGGCCAAGGAAGCAGCACCTCCCTGACCTGAGCCCTCCCAGAGACAGCCAGCAGTGTGCCTGGAGGGGGAGGGCAGGGAGTTCACAACCCACAGGGGGTCCCTATTGTCACAGAGGCCTGGCCCCCTCCCCGCTGAGATGGAGGTTCCCTGTGTGCTGTGTGAGGGTCTCAGCCGTCTCCAGGTCTCAGAATCATTTAATCTTCACAGCAGCACCTCTTTTCTATTCCATAGTGACAGAGCCCACCCTCAGGGGGAAGCTAAAGTCACTCAGCTGGGAGTAGCAGCAGGGCACAGGTGGCCCCCCATGCATCTCCGCAATCCTGGCCTCCTGCCTGCCCTCAGTTCTGGTCCCAGGGGAATTCCCCAGCAGGAGGGCAGACACCGCTGCTGAACAAGCTGCAGGTCAGGCTTTTTGGCAGGAGGGCTCCCAGGTGCTGAGTCAGCCTGGCCGCCCAGGCAGCACCTCGCTGGGCTCCAGCACATGCCCAGATCATAGGTGTGTGGGCGCTGAGTGGGGAGCCCAGCCCTGCAGGCACGATGTCGCAGATAGAGGACAGGACATGGTTAAATGTGAATTTCAGATAAACGGTGCATTACCTTTTAGTGTAAAAGCAACTGGCCCACAAGAATTGAAAGCAAGGACTTGAATAGAATCCTGTACATCCGTTCATAACTGCACTACTCACAGGAACCAAAACGTGGAAACGCGTCCATGGATGGAGCAGTGGATAAATGAAATGGGTGCACCCACACATTGGAATATTAGTGGGCACCAAGTGAGAAGTGCCGACACTTGCTACAGCCTGCAGGGACCACCAAACACTGTGCTCAGTGAATGAAGCCAGACTCGCAATGACAAACACTGTGTGATTCCACTCAAAGAGGTCCCTCGAGCAGTCAAGTCCAAAGAGACAGAAAGTAGAAGGGTGGGTGCCAGGGGCTGGGGGACGGAGAAGGGGCGTGACTGTTTCATGGGGACAACCTGGAAAGACGAAAATGTCCTGGAGATGACGATGGTGATGTTTGCACAGCGTGAATGCACTTAATGCCACCGAACTCTCCACTTAAAGATGGTTAACACAGTAAATTTTATCATGCATGTTTTACCACCAAGAAAGCTAACCACCTCCCTCCAAATATTTGGGATATACTGACACTAACTACCAGGGGTGCCAGAAAAATGTATATGAGTGGACACTTTGGTCAACATTGCTCAAGCAGTAGTTTGCCGTAATCAGAAGTGTCTGGAAACTGATGGGAACCACTTTGAGCACCTCTTATAACTGTAGAAGTCAAATGTGACTTGTATTCATCTTTTGTTATTGGTGTATACTGAGTATTACAATTTTAATACCGTTTTCCTTTCTTAAAATGTGGATACATTTTTTTGGCACTCTGTATGCGGGGCATACTGACGCTAAAAACCTATTTGTTTATTTGAAATTCGATTAAATACAGTCCAGGATTATTCAGTCTGTCTGGAATTCCAATTTAATGGTGTGTCCCATAGTTTTATTTGCTAAATCTGTCAACCTCTGTGGGGTGTGGGGAGAAGCCTAACCGAAGTCACACAGGCTCCCGACTGTCACACGTGGGCACGCAAACACATGCTCTTGTCCCCACAGAGTTGACCTCAGCATTTGCCTGCTTGCCCAGCTCCCCAAACGTGGGACCCGACCTCCTGTGGGTCCTTGGAGCAGGTGGCAATATGGAGACCATCTTATCCCCTGACTTCTCCAGCTCAGCTCCTCAGGGGTGGTTGGGCTGGAGTACCATCACACAAGGGCCAGCTCTCTAAAGAGGCAGGCGTTCTGCTCCCCCAGGTACTGCGTCTTGGTCCCCACCCTGTCCAGCTACATTCAGCAGGCAGAGCGGCACCGGAGAGAAAGAACGTGTCTACGTCTCTAACAGTGGCTCCCCTGACAGGATGCCTGAATGACAGAGCATGAATCCCGCCTGGCACCAGGAAGGGCATTCCACATGTGAGAGCCGATTCTCATGGCCACCCCGAAAGGCAGGCACTGCCAGCATCCCCACTTTACAGAAAAGGACACCAAGGCACAGAGCGGTTCAGTAACTGGCCCAAGGTCACACAGCCAGTGAGTGTGGCACTGGCACCTGCCTCTTGACAGGCTGGCCGGGACCAGCAGGGCAGATTGTGGCTTCCTCTGGGGATCTCTTCTTTTCTAAGATGACAGACACCGAGAATGGCCACTGGACACAAAGGACACTGGCCCTCCGCCAGGGGTGTGGCCTCCCTCAGAGCCCTGTGCTCAACGTGCCCCTCCAGCCTTCCTGACTTTCTGCACTGACTGGTCTCCTCTCCGTCCTCCTGACTGTGTGCATGAAGTGTGCCACGACCCTTGGTCTCAGGACACAAACTCTAGATACCTGAGAAAGTGGGGGCAGGGGAACAGCCCGGGGCAGGGGGCCCACCCAAGGAGGCTGGGCCCTCGGGCCAGGAGTGGAGCAGTGGCCAGGCCTCTTGAATCGTCACCGAGAACAGGGCGAGAAGGCCACAGCTCATAGCAGGAATGGTCAGCTGTGCCTGGGGCCTGGGCCGCCTGGGTGGGGCGGGTCTTTGCTGTACAGCCAGGGTTGGGGCAGTTGTCGAAACCCACGTTATTTGTCTTTATTTTTAACTTAAATAAGTAACACGTGGTCACTTGTCGTTGTGCCCAGCAAAGCCGCAGCTTATGAGACCTGATTCTCAGCGTGTCCCTGCGCTGACAGCATTGTTCGTGGCTACATTTTAGCACTAAGAACAGCACCTGGCACATAGTAGGAGCTCAAGGAATACCTACTGAGTGCTTCAGAGAGACTGATCTTTAGGGTGTGTGCCTCCATCACTCCCACCTGCAGGCCAGGCTCCCACGCAGCCCCAGGTATTTGGAGACCCACCCCTGTCCAGGCCCCCGCCCTCGCCCCCAGGCTCCCCTGGGTGCAGACAATGAGGTGCCACCAGCACCCCCTTCCCTGTGCTCTGGGCCCCCTTGGCTGTCTGCTGAGGCCAGCACACTCCTTCTCAGGATAATGTTAATGAAGCAAAATTTATGCAGCGGATCACCAAGGAAAGCAGTCACCAGAGTTACAACACAAATGGGGGACGTGGGGCCACTGAGCCTTCCTAGCTGCAGGTCTAACACCGACGAGACTCTCCAAGCTGTGGTGAGTGTAGACGGTATTTCACATCATCTGCTACGAAGGTAAAGGGGCAGGAAAGTACCAGCAGTTTCTGTTGCTGACCAAATCCCAGATACTGTAATGTCATCGTTGCCTTATTCATAGTAACAGGAAATTCTAACTTTTGGTCAGAGGTTTGCAAAACTCTTTCTCAGCCTAGTTGACGAAGCCCTGACTTCTGTCCCTGGGTGTCTCCCATGCACCCCGGTTAAGAGCCACCCTCTAATGCCCATCCCTCTGTAGTTCACCTGCCAGCCACCCCTGCAAGGCTGTCCTGGGCCGAAGCAGAGGGTGTCCCCTCCCCTGGGCATGTCGTCCCTGACCTCTCCAGCTGCACCCTGAATCACTGTGACAACAAAAATGCCCCTAGGGCAGCTGCTCCTGGTTGGAACACCCACCTTACTCCAGGGAGGAGGCTTTAGCTGTAAGTCCGATCTGTGTCCCCAGTGGCCCCCAGCTTCCCAAACACAGTGACAGGGAGGTGCCAATCCCTGGGTGTTACGTTACTCCAAGGAAGGATGTCAAGACGCCTGGGAGTGCCCTGTGGGCAGCCCCTGCCAGGCTGGAGGAGGGGGTCGGGGACATGGAGCTGAATTATTTAAGAGCCTTGTCCCTTTAAAATACCTCTGCTAGTCCAGGGCGTCCCACACTCCATGACAACTGGAAACGCCAGTGAACGCCTGAGCCAACTCTGGTAGCAGGTGGCATCATCTTTCTTCCCAGAGCCCGGAGGTGGTCACAGGTGGGTGGGGTGTACGCCCTATAGCTTGATGATCCCCAGATGCTTGATGATGCTCTCAGTTGTCACTCACGGCTCACCACAGGGACCCAGATGGCTACGGGTGGCCCTCGGCACTGACGATGGCTTAGACACAGGGATGGGCCCAGACAGCCACCTGCAGGCTCTGACAGCGGTCGTCAGGGTTGGGAATGTTGTCTGAAGGTATGTGCAGGCCACACACCTCCACAGGTTTAGGTGCTGACAGTGAGCCCAGGAAATGTCTCCCAGGGAGACTGAGGACCACAGTCACCTCCAGGTGTACTTGCCAGGGCCTGGCTCCCCGCCCGACAGGGAGACATGCTGGCCTACAGCCAAATCTACCAGCCCGGGTCCGACCAGCCAGGGTGGGGAGGGTGCTTAGCGTGCAGACGGTGCCTGCCGGGCCCTGGACTGCTAGGCTCGGGGGGGCCTGGCAGCCCCAACTATACCCTGATCTTCTTCAGGGCGGGGACCATGGCTTTTCATCTCTGTGTTCTAGAAACTAGCAGAGGGGTGAGCACACGGTGGGTAGGTGGGTGGGTGGGTGGGTGGGTGGATGAAGGACGCGGCCAGCCCTTCCTCCTGCACTCTGGACCACACATCCAGTGCCACATGACAGGGTCATGTGGACGTCCCCCCAGTGTCGCAGTCAGGCAGGCTCGCGTGGCCTTGCCCCCCACCCGCTCCTCTCTGGGGAACCCCTCTCAGTGGTTGGTACCATCTTCTGGTGTCCGTACCAGACTCTACCTGGGACAAACCTGGGACAGAGAAACTCAGCAAGCAGGTGGCAGGGCTTGGCGGGGGCAGCGAGGTGATGGGGTGCCAGCCACTTGCTGGACAGGACTCTGAGCCCTGGGGTTTCTCACACCTGCACGTAAGTGTCAGACCAGATGGCACTCCGCGTGCCCTGCAGACATCCCTGGTCCTGCCTGCTCTGGGAGTCTGGAAAGGACCATTGGGCAATAGGCCAGCAGCGGTCAGAGTGTGGCTGAAGGAGGCAGGGCCTGGGACAGAGGCCTTGGCCAGCTAGGGGACCTCTGGCAGATGGGAAGGAGGGCTGCGGAGGGAGGAGCCCTGAGCCGGTCAGCTCCAGCCCAGGTCCTCTCCTCGGCCCCTGGCCCTGCTGTGCCTGCCTGTCCGCTGGCCGGGTCCTGGGGCTTGCCGTGTCCCGAGTGGGTTGAAGACTTCCGACTTGCAGTTGGGGACCCTGGGCCTGACCAAGGCACACTGGTGTCACAGGCATGGCTGTCCCAGCCAGGTGGCCCATGGTCTCCACGAGGGTCTTAAGGCTGGTATCCTTACTGGCCACCCTGGTTCCCGGATACGCCAAAAGGTGTGTGTCGGCGGGTCCGCAGTTACTAGGCGCCCACCCTGACAGGGACAGAGAAGCTGAGGCCGCAGAGGGCAGGGGGTTGACCAACGACCGAATGGCACTGCAAAGCCTGGAGCTAAGGCCTCCTGAGCCGGCCCAGACCAGGGCTGTGCCCAGAAGCCTCGGGGCGGGGGGTGGCGGGGGGGGGGAGGAGCAGGCCAGGGATGGTCGCAACGTCCATGCTGTCACCTGGGCCCTGGTGCAGGTCTAGGCTGAGCCCCTGAGCTTGGGGGACGCGGGGAGCACGGCCCTGCCCTAAGGAGCCGTGACCATGAAATACCCAGATCCCAGGGTCTCCACCCACCCACCAGCAGGAAGTGCCCTGTTCGTATGCTGGAGCCTAGTCCCCGACCTCAGAAGGTGACCTCGTCTGAGTAGGGGGTCCTTGTACATGTAAGTGGTTAAGATGAGGTCACACGGGAGTTGGGTGGGCCCCTAATTTGATGGGACCCACGTCCTTATTCTCAGGAGGTGAAATCTAGAGGCAGACATGCAGGGGACACCATGTGACGATGAAGCCAGAGGCGGGCAGCCAAGGCAGGGATCCCAAGATCGCCGGCAGCCCCCCAAAGCTGGAGAGGCCTGGGGCATTCTCCTTCACAGCCTCGGGTGGAGCCAGCTCGCTGACCCGTGAATCCTGCACTTCCAGCCTCTGAACTTGGGAGACATACACTTGTGTTGCTAAGCCGTGTCTGTGGAGTCTGTCCCGGCAGCCCTGGGAAGCCCATACACTCCCGACCCCTGGCACCCAGCCCAGGCCTGGTATATGGGGGGTGCTCCGAACATTTACTGCCCTGAACAGAGCCCAGGCCTGCCCAGACTTGGGGAGCACCCCAGTAAACAGACAGAGCCCCACAGTGTGCATGTGTTGGGGGTGCCCGGGGAAGCGGGGCAGCGGGGCCAAGCACCCAGGGAGGAGGCGCCGGGCGTGTGCTGTGGGTGGGCAGGAGGAGGACCCACTTGGCGGGGGGGTGGTTCCTGTGCCAGGAAGGTGAGCCAGGCAGGAGCCAGCAGGAGATGCTGCTGAGGCCACCGGCAAAGAGGGGACAGGGTAAGGCTGGCCTGCCCCCTCGCCCCGCCCTCCAGAACGTCCTAGACCCACCCAGGAGATTCCAGGATTCCTGCCCGGAGAGAGCAGGTGTGCGCCACTCACACCCAGGGCTTCCTGGGACCCATGGCCTGACGGCACTGACAGAGAACTGCCGAGGAGGCTGCAGGCACAGGCCCTGCCCCCAGCACAGTGGCGGGCCACCCTCTGGGAGGACAGGCCCATCCACACCTTACCCTTCGCTGCCATGTGCTCCCACTTAGGAAGATGGGGTGGGGCCTGGAGTGGAGGGGGGAGGGACTGTGGCATTCCCCTGCCACGCACCCGCCCCCAGGTGACTATAGGCAGCTCAGAGCACCTGCCCAGGCCTGTTCCGGTCAAATACGTGTTGGAAAGGCTGCCAGCAGCATGGCAGACAGGAGCTGGGCTCCGGGGAGTGCAGGGGACGGGCCCTGGGCTGGAGCCCTTACCCTCCTGAGCCTACAGGCAATGCCGGACCCCACCAGGCTGTGTTGGCAGTTAGACACGATTGGGGCTGGCCCCAGGCACCAAGCACAGAGACATTACACAGGCAGTGACTGGGCACAGGCTGCAGGCCCTGACACAGGTCCTGAGTCTTGGTTTGAAATTGCCCTGAACCAAGTCGGGCCTGGGGGAGGAGGGTCTGGCTTACACGAGAGGTGTCCACTCTCACTGCCTGGGCACGTGCAGGCCCGGGCACAGCAGACACTGGCTGGCCCAGGCCTGACCTGACTGCTGCATGGCCCTGGCAAGCCCCTTTCCCAGCCTGTCTCCCCGTGCCCATGTGCGTGGGCGCCCTGGCACAGGTGTGAGCATTCCCACACACGCACTGAAGCCTCCTCTCTGGGGCGGCAGCTCAGCGCACAGGCCTGTGAACCGCGCTCAGTGTTCCTAACTCACGCAGCCTGCAGCCAATTTACCAACGAAACGACCTCCGCCTCCTGGGCTCGCCCGTCCCGTGCAGGACATCTGTGCCTGGGGTACTTGGCCCAGCCTGGTGCCGGGGACACAGCAGGGCTTCTCCTCGGGCTGGCCAGTAGCTCCCAGCCAGGCCACCCTCCGTGCACACCGGGGTTACCTGACTTACGCCCTGGTGCCCGGGAACAGCCTCCTCCACGGGCCCCGAGGAAGCCACAGACTTGGCCTTCACCCGAAGGCAGCGGGGCCCGGCAGGGGTGAGGCCAGCTACGTGGAAGGCCATTTCACTGGCAGCATTGCTGGGCTGCATCGGGGCACAACGAGCAGGGAGGCCGGGCCGAGGCTCAGAAGAAGTCCCAGGTCAGAAGTTCTAACAGCCTAAGGAGTGGAGCCCAGGACCAGGGGCTAACAGGACAGGGCAACAGGAGGCCCAGCAGGGCCTGGCCCTCAGCCCCCATTTCAGGCCTCCAGGCTGGATGGCAATGAGGCTTCCAGAAAGCAGGGAGCTGAGTCTGGGCAGCTGTCCATGCTACAGGCTTCGGGGTCAGTGGACTGGGCTCTGACCACTGAGCTTTACATGGACTATGAAGGGTGTTACGTGGCTTTTCTGGGCCTCGCTGTACTTATCTGTAAGACAAGTCTGCAAAGACCCTCTCCATATGTAGTAAGAGACACTGATCGCCCGGAGTCTGCCTCACAGTGAGGGCTCGTCTCAAGGGCTGGGTGCCATCAAGGGATCCGCACGGCCTCTGCAGATCCCAGCGCAGGGGCAAAGCGGAGGATGTAACAGGTAGTTGTGACTATTGCCATTGTCACACAGAAACAGGCACAGAGAGGCCGCGTGGGGTGGGAAGCTGACACAGCAGGGCAGGCATTTGAATCCAGGCCCCAGGAGACATTCTGCCTCTCTGAGGAGTACAGCGCATGTCCAGCACAGAGGCTGCAGCAAGGGGACCAGGCCATTGCATCAGGCAGGTGGCCCTGTCACATCCTGGCTTCCCTGCCGCCCCCCCCCCCCCAAGCCTGGTCCTCACACTGGGGATGATGAAACCTCAGCTGCTCGAATGGCGCAAGGACAGAGCAGCAGCAGGGCTAGAGGCTGCAGGCCACCTTGAGGACCCACGCCAGGCACACGGGGGCTTCTGCCTTCTGACCAAGATGCAGTACACAGAACCTTCTGGTCTGGGGATGGGCTGTGTACCAGATGGCTTACAAAAGCCCTGCTGACCACGGCTGAGGGACAGACACTAGGTGGGTTCTAGGAAGTGGGGGGGAGGTGCAGGACTTCTGAGGACCCCTCACAGAATCTGTACCTACCACCCATGGTCAGAGCAGGCACAGAGAAGCAAAGATTCCTGGCGATGGTCCTGACGGGTGGTCCTTAGCACGCTGCTGCCCACCCTTGCTGGCAGGCAGACCCGACCCTGGGCAGGGGAGCAGCCGGCCAGTCCTGGTGGCACAGACAGTCCCATGGCCCTCTGACCGCCAACCCCCAGTGTTGGGTCTCCAGGCCCCACCTCCTCTCCCCAGGCCCTGCCCACTCGGCACAAAGTGGGACATGAGTGGGTCCCCAGTGAGTGTTGACTCAGAACCTGCTGGGTGCAGGAAGCTGGGCCGGGTTCTGACTACAGCAGGGAAGTGTACAGACGGGGTCCCTGACCCCAGGACCCCAGGAAGGGTCAGAGATACGTGTGGGGAGGCCAGGCAGGTGCTCAGGAAACACCTGGGGACCAGAGGCAAAACCTGCTGGCATAGGTGCGTGATTCAGCACTGCAGAGGGGCCTCGATTCCACACAGCTCTCCGGCTGGCTGAAGGAGGGCCGCCTGGGCTGTGCAGCGCGGTGGTCTGCCCCACTGCCGCCCCCACGCCTGCTTCCTCACCTAACAGGGGGCAACAGACGTCGTCGCCACCGCCAGGACCGGTCGTCCCCTTAGAGCCCACCACCATTGCTGCTCCCTCAAGGCAGACTGGGCAGGCCACCCCAGACGCAGGGCTGCCCTTCTTCCCCATCAACCACAAGGAAGCACTGAGTCGCCAACCTGCCTGGCCTGGGCCAGCTGAGCCCGGGGTCCCCATGCTGAAGTCTGGCTGCTGGGCCTGCAGGAGAGGGGACCTATGGCTCGCCTGGCTCCCTGAGAGCAGCGTGCTGCAGCAGGACCACCAGAGGGCGCCCCGTCCTCGAAGACCAGGCTGAGTCACACCAGGCAGGAGGGGACAGGGCTGGTGGCCACTGCCCTGGGAGGTCACCCTGTTTCCTTCGCCCCACATGGCGCTAGCACTCCCCTTAGCGCCTAGGCCCCATAAGGCACGCAGGGGTTCCTGTGCTCACGGGGAGTGAGGCTATGGGGGGGTGGTCAGGCAGGGTAGCTCCCCTGAAGGAGGCAGAGAGGGGACTGGCAGGGAGGGGCGAGTCTCCCACATTCCAGACCCAGAGGAGGGTGGTACCTGACGCCCTGGCCAGTAGATGCTTGGACAGCTGTTGGATGGCCACACTCCCCCAGCTGGACGGCCAACACCCGCCTCCACCCATCACACTCACAGCAGCGCACTTGGCGTGTAACCACTGCATCCACCAGGGCTGAGGGTAGAGGGCAAGGCTCCCGCCCAAGGAAGGCTGGCTGGGGGCAGAGACTCCGGTTTCTGGGGAGGGGTCCAGCAGGAAGGCCAGGGACACCAGTAAAAGTTCCTTGGTTTGTGGGGGTGGGGTGCTGTGCGAGGTGGGGGAGCGTGAACCAAACTGTGCAGAGGGCCTCCTGCCAGTCCAATGTCGTGGGGAGGGGGCCCTGACAATGACAGGCCTGTCGGCAGAGGGAAGCACAGGGAGGCCTGCCTTGGGGCACCTGAGAAAAGGGCTCTCCAGATCCTGGTGTGAGTGTGAGTGTGAGTGTGTGTGTGTGAGAGTGCGTGTGAGTGTGTGTGTGTGTGTGAGCGTATGTCAGAGTGTGTGTGTGAGCGTGTGTATGTGTAAGTGTGTGTATGTGTGTGTGAGAGTGTGTGTGTGTGATCTCTCAAGGCAGCCAGCCTTCAATGTGCCTGTCCCTCCTGGGAGCCTGGCTGCCCCCTCCCATTTCCATCAAGGAAGGGCCATGGACCCACCCACCCCTCATACAGAGGCGCTCTTCTCTCATTTGGCATTCCTGGCCCTGACCATTCCATGGCCCCCGGTCACCATTGGAGCATGGCCCTTATTAACCCTGTTTGGGAGGAGGTCCTAGAGCAGGAAGCTGGTCTGCTGGGCACTGGTCCACTGTGCCCCCAGCACCCTGAACAGACCGTTGGACTCTAGCCATGTGGCAGTTTAAGGATGAAGTCTGGGGGTCTGGGAGGTCCTTAGGCCACTGCCCCACCTTCCAAGCTCACATGCACTCTACCCAAGGCTCCTCGGAGGACAGCAGGGAGAGGATGGGCAGGGCTGAGGCCGCCTGGGAGGTGGATGCTCTTACAAACAAATGACATTGCCCCTGGGCAGGATCCAAAAGGCTGACCACCTGCAGCTGGACTCCCCGGGAGGCGCTCACAGTGCCAGGCGGGCAGAAGTTCCCGGGGCAAGAATCTGCCAAGCGCATTCCAGCTCGCGGTGGCAGAGGTCGCACCTTCCCCCTCCCCAAGCGCCGCTAGACTGCCTGTGGGGACCCCGGGTAAACCCGAGGTTCCTCCTGGAGAGACCCGCACAGCGAAGTGGGAGTTCCTAGCCCTCGGCCACAGTCACTTGCGCCCCCCTGACAGCCCACCCCGCAGCTCAGCCCTGCCTGGTGGGGAGAGCGGCCCGCTCGCGCCCCGGGTCTCGGACTGCCTCCCGCCCCACCGCAGCGACGGGCCGAGCTGGTGGCTCAAGATTCCCAGTTCTAGCCGTGGCCCTGGAGGAGCGCACTGAGCCGGGCACTGTCGGCCACAGCCCGGCAAAGATAGCTCCTCGAAGAAGAGGCCGATGTGCTTTTTAGGGGTACGGGACTATCCGCGGAGGGAGGGCGACGCGGAGCTCGGAGGCGAGGGCACGAGCAGAGGCGCGGGGGGCCCCTAGGAGCCCGGGAGCCCTGGGCGAGTGGCCGCGCAGGGCCCACCCTGGGAGAGCAGGAGGCGCAGGGGAGAGCCTGGTGCGCCGGGGGTCCGGGGCCCGCAGCCCGCACTCACCCGAGATCTCCGCCTGGGGCACGTCGCTCAGGCTGAAGCCCTTGGCGCCGTAGATCTGGCGGACTTCGCTGCAGCTCCGGCTCTTGCTGGCAGGGTCTCCGAGGGCGCAGGCGGCCAGCGCGGCGGCCGCGCACAGCAGCCACCAGCCTCCGGCCCCGAGCTCCATGGCGGGGCGGCGGCGCCCCCCGCAGCCCGCCGCGCCTCTCTGGGATCCCGCCGGGCCCGCGCAGCCCCGGCCCGCGAAGGGCAGAGCCAAGGTCCCGGCGCGAGGCTCGCGGTCCGCAGGCGGCGGCAGCAGAAGAGGCGGGGACAACAAAAGCCGGCGGCCGCGGCGCAGGGCGCGCTGGGCGCGAGGTCCGGCGGCTCAGTCGGGCCGCCCAAAGCGCAGCCGGCGAGCGAGCAGTCCCGGCCCGGCCCCTCGGCGGCCGGGGAGGGAGTGCAGGGGAGGGGCGCGCAGGACGGGGCGGGGCGCGGCCAGGGCCCACCGGGCGCTCCTCCCCTCCCCGGGGACTGGGGGACCGCTGGATCCCGCGGATCTGTCCACTTCCTGAGGGAGGCGGTGGCAGCGGGGGAGTCCGCCGGCCGCGTCTGGGGTCCCCGAAGGCGGGCCCTCCACGCCCAGCGCCCGGGGCGGAGGCACCACCTGTGGGGGCGGGGCGGGGTGGGGGCGCTGAGGCAGGGCTTCCCCCGCCGGACGTGACATCACGCCTTCCGCGCACCTATCAGGGGCCTCCCCTCCCCCAGCCGAAATCGGCTTCTCTCCAGTTCTCCCCTCCCAGGCTCCGGCCCTGCGGTCCTGCACCCTGGCATCGCGCACCATGGTCCGCTCCCGCAGTGTTCAGTCCCCTTAGCCCGCTGCCTCCCTTCCTGCCTGCACCTCCTAACCAGCTCCTCGCCCCCCACGCCCTTCTCAGCCGCCTCCCCCTCGGCTCCATCTCACACCTGATGTTTTTGTGGGGGATGGTGAGGGGCTGTACACCGGAAACTCGCCAAGAGACTCGACCCCACCCGTCGCAGCCCTGTGGAGATGCAATGAGACGCTTGGATGTTGGGAGGACTTCAGCCTGTTTGTGGTCCCCTCCACGTGATTCTTTGGAGGCTGAAGGAACAAAAGTGAAGGCTGTCTGTTGGCCTGGGATGTTGTGGTGGCAGGTGATCTCCTGCAGAAGGCAGGGAGTGAGGGCCAACAGCTGGTCAGACTGCTGGTGTTGAGGAGAGTGGTTGTGACAGAGAGTGCCGGCAGAGCTGCTGAGTTTCACCTCGCAAGAGGGAACGGCCCACAGGGTGCCACCAGCACCCCCAATGCCTGTGGACTTGTGAGCTGTGTGGGTTGAGTGGCAAGGTGGGCCCCTGCCCTCCCCTGCAGCTCTCAGAGCTGTCGGCTCAGCGGGCCCACAGGGGAATGGGGTCTTCCACCCTGCCTCTCCAGAAGGCTGTTCCTTCCACCCAGAGACACTGAGTCATTGCGTAAGAGGGAGGCTGTGGGGACCCAGTCCAAGTGTACAGGCCTCTTGCCCTCCCCACACACCTGCTGGCTCATCACAAGGTGACTCACGCAGCACGAGCACGGGCCTGCTCCTTCTTGCCTGGGCCTGGCACAGCCGCCTGGACACCTCCCCTGTGCCTGCGTGGCTGAGGCCATCCCGTCGGGGGTGAGGGACACCCGGCCAGCACTGCCACCCTCGCTGTAGAAGCTCACTCCCAGGCACATCCTTCTGGATCAGGCAGGAGCCAGACTGGGGCTTGGGAGTCACCCACTCTTTCTGTTGTTGTGGCGATCACGGTGCCTCATCTTATCCAGCCAGACTGGGAGATTCCTCAGGGCGGGGTCTGTGGCCAGGGTACTTCTATGCTTCCAGACAGCAGAATGGCCACTCCAGGGCAGGTTTCCAGGACGGGTCGGCACGGCACGGCCTCCGAGGTTCCATCCTCTAGAGGAATCCTCACTACCTACAAGGTCACTGTATCATTCCCTCTTCACGGATCAAGACGCTTGCATCCAGGACTCTTCCCCTAGAGAGGAAATGTGTTTCCTAGCCACGTGGCAATGGCACATATAGACAGCCGAGCACCTGGCGGGTGGGGCACAGCCTCCCCAGCACGCCTGGGGTCCGGGGCCCTGGCTGTTTGTCCCATGTCAGGTGGCTTCCCAGTTCAGTCTTGAGGTTCAGTCTGACTGGGGCTGAGGTGCCCCAGGTGGGGGTTCTGCAAGGATTCCCAGGGCACCTGTGCCTCTCCAATGGGTGCAGTTTCTTTCCAGCTTGTGCTCAGGACACTTGATTGAAAGCGACAGAAAGCCACCTGAGGAAAAAGTGTAAGTAGAAAGCAAGTGAATGGTCTCTGTAGCTGGCACGCAATGTTCACTGGTCCTGTCCCCTAGCAAACGACACTGAGACCTGAGTTCAAATTCAAATCTGGACCTCGCCACTCACCAGCCATGTGACTTCAGATGGGACACTTGGCTTACTTTTCACGTGGCTCCTGTGAGGGTCTGGGAGAGGAGCTGAGAGAAGTAATCAGCACGAGAGCTGGCCCATGCCCTGTGTGGCAGGGACCTGGCAAGGACACAGTGTGGACCCAGCTCTGGGGGGGGCCTGCCCTCGGGCCAGGGAGAAGGGCTGTGACAAGGGACCACACTACAGTGCCGGCCCATGGCCAAGAGAAGCAGCGGGCAGGACAGTCGCCCGGCTCTGGGTGGGGCCAGCACCTGCCAGAGAGCCTTGATGACAAGGTGCAAGGACAACTGATCATGGGTGGTCACGGCTCGCGGTGGCTCTGCTGACGGCTGCCTCCTTCCTTGTTCCACACCCAAGGGGCGTGTTTCTGCTTTACAGGCGTGGGCACCGTTGCTGGGGACGCAAAAGTTTCCATCTGAGTCACACAGCCCAGAGGAGCTGCCCCAACTGCCGGCCATCAGGACCTCGCTGTCCTCTGCCCAACCCGCCCTACTTACCGCTGCGCCCCTGGCCATTCAGGGTTAGGGCTGGTCTCACAGCCCAGGACAAGGATGGTAGGGCCAGGTTGCGGCATGGCACAAGCAGCCTGGCTGTCAGGAGACAAGGCTCCCCCCACTGTGACGCCACACATGCCCTCCAGCAGCTGGGCAGGAGCAGGTGGTAGTTGGGGTGAGATCTCCACGGGAGCCTGGGGATGGGGGTGTGGCTGACAGAGCCGGCCCAGTTTGCACCTGTGCTACTTGCCCAGCCACCGAGATGGCTGCTGTGACTGTGACCAAGATCACCCCTCCAGCCACGGGGTCCTCGCCTGTCCGGACCATGTGGCACAAACATGTGACAGAAGAGAGGAATGTGGGAGTGAGTTATTTGTGCATGCAAAGGGACAACTACATTTGTTGTGACATGTGACAGGGACCCCAGTTGCCCCTCCATCTGCTGACACCAAGTGAGGGCTGAGAAGAAAGGGCCATCTAGGGTGATCTCAGGAGGGATGTGTGGGCTCTCCCACGTTTCTATCTTCTTGAGGAGGGACCCCGAGTCCTGGAGGGCAGCATCCACCCCTCCTTCCTGCCTCCGGTCAGGCAGGGGTCAGGGGTGCTGGGCCCTGACACAGGGAGCAGACCCGTCGCTGGTCACCAGTCCTCAGACCTTCCAGCGGCTGACCTGCTGCCTCCACTTCTTCCTCAGAAATGATTCAGCTTCTGCCAGTGGACGCTCCCTCTCCCCAGCTGGTGGGGAGCACAGGGTTTGTTTTCTGCTGGGTGTCTTTTTTTTTCCCTCAAGATTTTATTGGGGAAGGGGAACAGGACTTTATTGGGGAACAGTGTGTATTTCTGGGACTTTGTCCAAGTCAAGTTGTTGTCCTTTCAGTCACTAAAGCAAGTTTTCAAGTAGCCTGAGCAGTTAAAGTCCTTCCATCCATGTGCGCCTGCTCAGAACATCATTGCCGATGCCGTCCCCTAACGAGTGCCCCGTCCCGCTGGCAGTATGCCAGGGCTAGAGGGCACTGGGCAGGCTGGGGACTCAGGAGCACGGGTGGGCATGGAATTTGCAGGATGGAGGCCACTATACTGCAGTGTGGTCCGACCGCTCCCTCCAAGCCCTGCTGGGTGCGAGACTTCAAGGGAAACTCCTTGGCACCCTGCTCAGCCCTTTGATCGGCAGAAGGCTGCAGCCTCTCTTATCCTCGGCCAGCAGGGGGAAGCCAGTTCTGAGAGGGCTCGGTCACCCAGTGGGGCAGTGGGCCTGCACCCCGGGGGAGGAGCTGCTGGGGGCGGCCCCTCTGCATGCCCACCTGTTTCTTACATGTTCGTGCCCTGGCTGGAGAACGTGGCTCCAGGTGCTCAGCTCTGGGCTTGACGTGGCCCAGGCTTCCGTGTGTGTCTTCCTGTCCCTCCTGGCTTTCTGGTTTATCCCCGGGAGGAAGGGGGAAGCCCAGACACGGGCACTCAGGCACGATCTGGCGTGTTGGGACAAGGAGCTCCATATGCCCATGGTGCAGAAACGAGTGTGCTTGGTCGGCTCCCTTGGGTGCCCAGGATGCCAGGAGCCACTGCTTTCTGGCTGGGCCGCCAGTTCTCCCTCCCGTGTGGCTTCTGCCTGCCCCTCCCTGCACCCCTTCCCCCTGGACTGTCGCTGGCTTTTTGTCTTTTCCTTCTGCAATCTGCACAGCCAGGCCGAGTGTTCCAAAACCAGAGTCTCTCCAAAGCCCGCAAAGGCTCCGCCTTCAGAATAAAGCAGGAAGCCAGCACCCTTTGCCACCATGCATCTAGGCCATGCCCACTCCTCACCTTACAACTGTCTGGTCCATTGACACAGACCAGTTTCTCCGTCCCTCGCCAGACACCCCTGGTGCTCCCTGAATTTCCCCTAACCTTAGGGCAGGCCTGGGGTTGCTTCCCACACCAGAGGTTTGGAGCTGAGGGACTGTGTGTCCACACAGGCTCCTGAGACCTCGAGGGAAGTCAGCCTTTTGTTGTGGGAGGCCTCCGGCTAACCCTCCATCACCCTTGTTCAGATGGTGTGGACAGGCCTGGCCTCAGCTCCCTTGGTCCCCAAAGCAAAGGGCAGTTTCCAGGGTGTGGCCACGTCCAAAGCACCCTCTGAGAAGCCGGTAGGGGACCCGCCCCTGGCCTGGGCTAGCCAGGAAGGACCTGACCTGCCCACACCACTGCCACCAGGGGTCCACCATGTGGCCGGAGGGCAGTCTGGTTTCCAGTTGCCTGTTTTAGGAAGAGTTAAAGCCACCATGCTGCCTTCAGCATGTACTGTTGCTTCAGCTGTACTGTTGCTTCAAATTTGGTGGGCTGGGTCTGGCCAGACTCCTCCCCAGGCCAGGTGTGTGGCAGGCAGGTCTCTGTGGCCACCACGTGCTCCCTGCCCACTGCCATGGCTGGGCCACTGTGCCCTCAGCCTGGCCTCGGGAAGTCCTCAGGGGGCTGGCCTTGGGGTTTCACTTCAGGGAGACGGGGTGGCTCACGGGCAGGTGCACAGGGCAAATATCATACTACACGTCAGATGAGAAGGGCAAGCCACAGCTGCACGGGGTGGGGGCTGTGTGGGCGGGTGGGTCAGCCAGGGAGGTTGGTGGGCTCCGGCAGGTGAGGCAGCACCTCCAGGTGCCCCTGCCCCTGCGGATGCTGTGCCCCCACCTCTGGCTCCTTAGCTCGGGAACTCCCAGTGAGGGAAGGGGCAGTGGGGACAGACACCTTTGCCGTGGCCTCCGACTCAGGCCCATCTCAGCGCAGGCCGACCCTCACCTGAGTGTCCACACCTCGGACGTTGCCCACATGGGCTAGTCTATGCTGACACATCTGCCACCAGGATTTTGTCCCCCACCACGAAGACCCCAGCGGTCCTACTTCCTCATCCTCCAGGGGCTCTCCTGTGGGGACAAGACACACCCCTCAGGGCTGTGTTCATTATGAAACTCAGGTGGGTCACCGGCCAGCTTGGTGCTGGTCCCTCTCTGCCTCAGAAGGACCCCAGTCCGGGGGCCCCTTCCTCTTGGCCACAGGCTCCTTCCCACGCTGCCGGCACATTTTCTGGAAGGAGCTCTTCTTGCCCAGTGCCCGCTTCTGTGTCTGCCCCTTCAAGCTGTCACAGTGGGCATTTTGATTTAAACGTGGCTGTGGAAAATGCACTTCAGAAACCACAGAGACTTCACCTGCTGGCCAGCTCCTCCTATTCCGTGGTAGAAAAACCCAGAGCAAACATGGTAGCTGGGTTGAGTGGACAGTGGACAGTGAGGGGGTTCTGTGCCGGTTAGCAGGAGGGCAGGGACCCTGGGACCTCCATGTAGCACACCTGGCACTGCCCATGCAGGAGGAGGGTCAGCCCCCAGGGCCTCGGGAGGGGGTGTTTCTTGCAGCCCCTGTGGGAGCCGGTGGATGTGCCAGGGAAGGAGGAGGGCTGAGTGCTGCAGACGCTGTTCTCAGGTGGGATCCTGTCTGTGTGACCGACAACCAGAATTTAAAGCTTTCTAAAAACTTAAACAAAAAATCCTCTGGTAATATATGTATACATAATTGTCAAAACTTCAAATTCAGGAAAAGTTCCTGTTCACATCCCGAATGACACCCTCCACACAGAGTGATTGCGGCTGACACTGCAGGCATGTTCTAGAACTTTCTCTGGGTTCTTATGTGGGCCCCTCTGAGAGACCATAATATTATAGTTCAGGTCTATCAGGCACATCGTGGTATAGCATTTTTTCCTTTTTTATTTTTAATTTTTATTTTTAACTAAGTCCACATTCGTACTTACAGATGTCCCTTGCTCTTTTCAATCCGTTGCCTGTATTCTGGAAAGTGTCCGCATTTTCCCTCTAACCATGCCTCTGCTCAAGAGTTGTGTTACTTCAGACAAAGCGGCATTCAAACCGCACCGGGCTTTATGTGAGCACACGTGACTTTCTGCAGAACAGATGGTCAGAAACGCGTCTGCCGAGTTATAGGATGTGCACGTGAATATTTTTCATAGATGTGGCCAAATTGTCCTCCACAAAGACTGAGTCACGTGAAGCACCTGGTTACACATGCGCCTGTCATTTGCCAGCCTGGGGATGAGAGGCGGTCTCTCCTGAGTGTGCCCACCTGTACTCCACGACAGGGGGACGTTGAACACTTTCTCATGATTTCACTGGCACCGGTATGTTTTCCTCGGGCCTGTCTGCCCAAGTCCACGGCCATTACCACCTTCACCGTTGGTCCTTTCTGTATTGATTTTGAGGTGCTCTTTATGGACTGAAGATCTTTGCCTGGAATCCGAGGAGCAGATATTCCCTCCTCCCTTGCTCTGCGATGCAAGATGCCAGTAAGACCGCATTCCAACATACCCAGGTCTATTTCTGGTCTGCTTCTCATCCTTTGATCTCCCTGCATATTTCCGTCTGGGCTGAGACCACAGTGTTTCAAAGACTTGTAGTTTTATAGGACATGTATTTCTTACTTTTTCAAAGTTCTTGGCTATTCTTTCAAATGTTCTCCTCCATAAGAACTTTGGGTTCACCCTGCCAAATCACTGCTCACTCATAAGTAATGGACGAGAATTGCCATGGATTTATTCATAGATCAGTTCTGGGAGAACTGATGTTTTGTTTTTTTTCCCTCAAAATTGAGAATTTTATGTATTTCAAATTTCTCCCCTTATTCAGTTTTTCTATTTTTCTATTCTTATTTTTTATTGCTTTTCAGTAAAGTTTTATCATCTAGGCTTTGTTTGTGAGCAGTATTTTTGACAATATATGTTAATTGGTCATTACTGTGTACAGGAGAGATACTGACCACTGAGCGTTGATTTTTTTTTTTTAACTTCACAACTCTACTAATTATCTAATTAGTTCTAATAGTTTTTCAATGGACCACCTTCGGATTTCTTGGTAGCACACATCATTATAAGTTGATCTTTTAATTTCCAAATATTTATGCTTTTCATTTCTTTTTAAAATGTATTCTTGTTAGGCTAGGATCTCTAGTGTCATATTGGTAAGTGAAGAACTATTATAAAAATATCAGTAATGATGAAGACACTTGTCTTTTCTCCTGACTGTGAGGGGGTGGTTTTGAAGCTCTACCGTTCATCGTGACGTTGGCTGATGGTTTCTAGGAGAAATCTTTATTGAGTTAGGGAAGTTTCCTTCTTTCTTTGCTAAAAGGTTTCTTTCTAAAGTTTTAGTAGGAGAGAATTTGGGATTTTTCGACATCTCCATCGAGGACCATATCGTTTTCCTTTTCTCAGTCCTTAATGCAGTGAATTAGACTTACAGATTGACAGGAGAGCACCGTCCTTACCTGAAGTGCAGGCATCTTGACCCACCTTGGATCTGGTTTGCCAAGGTCAGCCCCCAGGCCCTTCGGTTCTGAGGGTCGGGCTGACGTCTGCTCTGGAGATCCCTCCTGGCCAAGGGCGGCTGTCCGCGTTCCTGAACCTGTGGGTAGGAAGGACCCGACCGACTTCAGTGGCAGTGTGCAAGGCGGCACTTAGAGGGGCACGTGGAGCGCCATCCCAGGACAGAGGGCAGAGACACCCCTTCAGGAGGTCTGGTCGGGGCCCAGCTCTCATGGTTGGTGTGCCCGGCAGACTCGGTGCCTTGTACAGATCCACAGAACAAGGCACACGGGGAAAGGAAGACCTGCACCCCTTAATCCCAGCATAAACCACTGCTCAAAGTTGTGGACACTTGGCTTCCGGCCCTGTGAGCCAGCTTAGTGGCTTGTCATGACACGTGGGCGCGTGGCTCTGTGGCTGCCAGGGGTGTGGTTCTCATTTACAGATGGTGTGCGGCTGTGCGAGGACCCACCCTCCACCAAGGGCCCCTCAGGCAGGACTCCGGAGCTTGGGGAGGAGCTGTGAGCACCCCCAGTGGGCCACAGCAGGCGGCACCTTCGGGGACCCTGCCTGCCTGTCCTGAGAGCCCAGCCAGGGGCCTTGGTCCCTGCGGGGCCCCCTGCCTGTGGCCTGCTCACTCAATCCTTCTGTCCTTCAGCCTCCAGCTCCCTTCCCCCATTTGCCCAGGGAACCCCCATAAGGCAAGATGAAGGTCAAGCACCAGTGTGACCCAAGCCTTCTTCATGCTCCTCCCCATCCCCCACCCCAGCAGGGCCCACCAGCCTCCTGGGCCACATGGGTGGTGTCGGTTAGCCTGTGTCTGTCCTGGCACATGAGGAGCTCAGGGAAGTGTCCTCGACCTCTGACGTGGACGACAGGGTGGCGGGCAGGGGCTCAGAACCCAGCAGCTCCAGGCAGGCCGCCCCCCACACACACACAGCTGGGTCTGGCTCGGGCAGCGTGGGGGAGGGCTGCTTGGCAGGGCTCACCTGGCCACCTGCGCCTGGGCGGGCTCCTAATTCCCAGCAGAGATGCCTCATTGACAGATTAAAAATAAAATAAAACAGAAAATCGCAAAACCCGGGGTGTGGGGCTGTGGAGGCTGTTTGGACGCCCGTGGGTTCTCCAAACTGCGATTTCGATGACTCTGGCAAAATGGGTGGCACGCGGTCCACGTTTCTCTTCAAGTGCACAGTGGTTTTGCTTTTGGATTTTTTTCTTCTTTAAATTATAGGAGGAAGAAGCGTTTGGCGAAGTACAGCTTGGGACTTGCCAAGCCCAAACTATTTGAAAAAAACAAATCACAAGATTTTTGCCTAAACTCTAGAAAGCCTTTGATTCTACTTGAAATGTGAGGTTGTACGGATGGCCCTGCGGAGAGCCTGGCCCCTGGGCAGATGTGGAGCCTGGGGTCGGCCCCCAGTGTGACGGCAGAGTGGCCCTGGGAGGCAGCCATGGCAGGATGGCACCCCAGCGCCCTCCCCCACCGCACTGGTGTCCTGCTGAGGAAACCGAAGTCTGGGGGCTCGTGGAGAGGTTTACAGCCCGCCGTCGTCACCCCAGCTGAGAACACAGCCGTTTGTGTTCAGAGGGCCAAGTGGGTGATGTCCAGTCTCCCACAAGTCTGGGACGCCCTGCGGCAGCAGGATAAGTCACCCCCGGGGGTTCTGGGAAGTGAGTGTCTATGGTGGGGTCTTGCCAGGGGCTTACCTGGCTCAAGTTGGAGGGAACGGTCTAACAAGACCACCTTCACTCTGACACCAGTGGCCAGCCTGTGGTCCCCGAGACCACCCTGGAGTTCCGTCATTCCCTAGAAAGACACCGAGCTCGTGGAAGCTGTTCCACTTGGGGTCCTGGTTTCTCCCAGGGAAAGGGGACAGATGTGAGTTAGCACAGAGGCTGAGCAGGGAGAACCCCGACACACAGGGCAGGCAGGACCGGTGACCTCCCAGCACTGCCCTGTGATCACACGCATGGAGCATGACCACCCACTGCTCACCGCGCCCGTGTCCAGACTTTGCACTGGGTCTCTGAGGGCTCCGTGGGTGCAGGCATCACTGCTTGACTGAGTGACCAATTCCTCAGGTAGCTAGCTGCCCCTCCTGAGGCCAGCTGAGGCCCCATGGCCCAAAGACCCCATCCTGAAGCACAGTGTTGCCGCTCCCAGGTGGATGCTCCCAGGGCCCAGAATTCACCTCCCTGAAGCCTAGGGCCAAGGCCTGCTCTCCGTGCCCCCAACCACGGGGTCTCACGCCAGCCCGTGTTTATTTCCCTTTTCTGAGGCCCGCCCTCCTCTGAGTTCCCGGGTGGATTAGCGGGAAGTAGAGACCCCTTGGGGCCTGTGTGCTGGGGACCCCAAAGGGCCTGCGGGTCTCGGCCTATCGTCCATGGATTCTGTGTCCCTGAGGCAAGAGCAGGCCCTAAGCCCCGAAGGACACCGCCGCCAACCTCCTCGCAGGTCCACATACAACTGGGGATGAAAGTAGGTGCTCGGCCTCAGGAAAATGACCTGGAACTCCACCCAGGCCAAGCAGGCAGGAAGAAGAGGAGGTGGCCAGCTCCCTGACGCCAGCCCCCTTCTTGAGAAAGAAGCAGGTCGTTCTGGAATCTTCCAGAGTGAGGCTCCATCCACCCTGGTGATTGATGACAGAGGTGGGGCCGCCTGCCAGGGATCAATGCAGGGAGAGGGGCCAGGCTGCCTGGCATGGCTGCAGGGATCTCCCTGCCAGGCCCTGCTCCCACCGCTGCCCGAAGCCTAGGCCAGCTCCATGCCCACGTGGTGCGCAGGACAGGGAGAGGGAGCTGGAGCCTGGGCTGCCCGTGGCCTCTCCCCCAGCCAGCTCGGCCTCTTCCTCCCTCGGCCGCAGGGCCTCCTGTGGGCATCGGTGAGGTTTGGCTCCCTCCGTGCTGTGCAGACTTTATTTTTAGCAGAAAACATTGAATTAAAAGAATAACTTACAGCAATGGACAAGCCTGAAGCTCTTGGGCTGTTTCAGGTAGGGAGCCCCCACACCCCACCCTTCTGGCCCCCTTGTCCCCTAGGGCTCCACCAGAGAGATGGGACCAACAGGAGATTTGTGGGTTGGCTGGGCAAGTCCAAAAGCCACAGATCCAGAAAACAGGTCAGCAGGCTTTTCCAGTCTGGGGCAGGAGCCGTGCTGCCGTCCACAGGCAGAATCCTTCTTTCTCTAGAAAACTCCCCTTCTGCTCTTAAGACCATCACCTGATTGGATGACACCCACCCTTGTCATGGATGGTCATTCTCTCTACTGAAGTCAACTGGCTGCTGATGCTGACCCATCTGTAAAATGCCTTTGCAGCAACACCCAGATTAGGGTCTGATTGAATCACCCGGGACTAAATTTTAGCCGACCGGACACATAAAACTGACCATCACCCCGGGCCGCCCAGGAGAGGACTGGGACCCTGGCCCCCGACCCCGGCCCTCCTCACAGAACCTTCATTCTCACACGGGAGCAGCCATGCTGATAATCAGGGCAGAGAGGGGAGAGGTTGGATGGGGTTCCCTGGAGTCCCCACCGTTCTGGGATGTGTGTTGGGAACCTCTCCCAGGCATGGTGGACCCGTGGGGGCTCATCCTGCACTGGACCCAGAGGCCCACGGCCTCCAGGAGGCTCAGCTGGAAACCAGCCCAGCAGATGTCCCAGCAGCAGAGGCGAGATGAGACCGCAGAGGCTCGCGCTCACCGTCCACGAGGCCACTGCCCGGCCACAGGGCTGGTCGGGTGGGTGCAAAGCTTAAGCCTTGTGTCCTGACTTGACCCGAATTCTTTCAGCCACCATCCTGCTGATGGCTTGTGGGAGCCAAGCTCTGTGTGCCCCTCCCTGTTCCAGGACCACAGGGGCGGCTTTGGACTTGGTGGGCAGCGCCTGGTCCCAGCCAGGGTGGTCTGTCTCCTGGTAATGCTTCTGTCCCCACCCACCAAGGTGGACAGCCACTGTCCAGCTTCTGTAGGTCCAGGGGGGCCTGTCCGGTCCGGCTTTCCTTCCCACCCTCAGAGCAGTTGCCAGAAGCCATGGGGGGAGGGGACCCCAGCCTGTCCCTGCCCTTCGTGGTCCAGATGCCTCAGTCAAACCCCAAGGTGTGGGAGACAGAGTCAGTCTCCCCAGCATTGGGCCTCCAGGCCTTGGGGAGCTTCTCTGAGTTACTCGCAAACCTCAGCCTTGCGCTGGCCTGCATTCCCACACAGGGGTGGTGTGGCTGTGACAGAACCCTCCCTGTGGCCGGCCTTGTCTCTTCCCACATGCTCCCTCTGCTCCACCTCCACTGTCAGCGTCAGCGCAGCCTGAGACCTGGAGGGGAAAAGCAGTAAATGACTGGTTAAGCGGACAGTCGCCGGCCTCAGGGGGTGCTGTGCTCTGGTGCGCCTGCCCAGGAGGAGTCCTGGGGAAGCAGGACTGCCTCCCTTAGTCAGATTTCAGAGGACAGTGCCCAGCGAGGGTGGGGAGCGGAAGAGAAAGGCAGGAAAGAGAAAGGCAGGAAGAGAAAGGGGTGTCCCCACGGGCTGCTGATAGGACGGCCTGGGGACATGCAGCCCGGTGGCCGCTTGCAGCCCAGTGGCCCTGATCGGGGTCTCAGTGCCCAGGTCCCCTAGCCCTTCCGGGCAGGCCTGGGACCTGTGGCAAGACTGAGGGCAGGACTGAACTGGTCTCTGCATAGATCGCAGGCTCCCAGGGCAGGGCCAGAGGGCCCTTTGTCCGCACCCGCTCTGACCTGCACTTCCTCCCTGAGAAAGACCCCCTTTCTGTCCTGGGCAAGGTGAGGGCCGATCCGGGTGGGCAGAGCACAGTACGTGCTGCAGTGTTGCCCTGGGGGTCTGCAGAATAGGTCACTGGGTGGACCCAGGTGGCACAGGTCAGAGAGGGGGGCGGGCCCTGGGTCTGCAATGCAGCCGCCAGCTTGGAGGCTGGGTGGCGGAGGTCAGATGCCCAGCAGTAGGGTGACATATCTACCACCTCAGCTGCCCCAGTGCTGACATGTTACATAACTGCAGTGCATTCCTCCACACTGACAATTATCCTTCTTACGAGCCTGTTAGCTAAACTGCAGACACAGACCGCTCACCTCCGGGGGCCTGCATCCCCCTCCGCCCCCAACCATGGTGCCCGGTGCAGGCTTTATATGCCCCCCACCCCCCAAAGAAAAGGCTACAACCCAGCCTCGTTCTCCTTCTGAACACAGGCGGGTTGCAGTGCCACTGCCACAGAGGATACCTGCCCGGCATCAGGCGGTCAGGGCACAGGTGGGTTTTTCCTGGCCCCTCAAACCTGACCGGCTGGGCACCCCGTGCTACAGGGTGGCTCTCCCAAGCCCCCTGCACGGCCCCCATCCTCCTCAGACCCCGGGCAAGTGTGGCCCCCAAGTGCATGTCCCCTTCTGTCTGGACTCAGGTCCTTCCAAACGGCCACACCAGCCTCACGGGTCCTTCCGTATTTGTCAAAATGTCAGCTGTTTTCTGCTTATCTGGTTTGCTCTGCCAAAGGAGAAACCGTGGGTCTTGTCTGTCCCTGAGGGGCTGTCACCATCGGATTTTAGCTCATTAGCTGTCTTCCACCTCAGCTCCCCACTGGCTCCAAAATTATGATTTTGAAGGCTTGCTCTTGTCAGGGTGGGACAGCCGCGCTCCTGTAACTGCTTTCGTCCTAAACAGAAGCAGAGTCCCCCTAGGTGAGCAATCTGTATCACATTTACGGCTCCTCGGTTTTGTCCTGTGTGGGAAGACCTGCCTCACTCGAAGACGTGACAGATACCACTGTCCCGTGGCTTCGTCGTGTGTATGGGCATTTGTGACGTCTTGGTGTCATCTGTGAGATTCCCCAGCTCTCTCTGGTTGTCCCAGCCTCAGCCACTGACGTGCTCACATGTGTGTGGTTGGTGTGTGGACACCCTGGTCCAGCCACTTGTCTGCCTGTGTGTGTGATGGTACCACACGGTTTTCATTACGATGCTTCATGCTTTTACTGAAACTTTCCCTTTTCTGTTTGACAGGCTTTACTGGCATTTTTATTGGAATTGCATTAATGTTTTAGATTAATTTATGTATAGTTGACATCTTTATGATGTTGAATCTGTCTACACAAAGGCATAGACGGCCTTTTGATTGTTCAAAATATATCTGTGTCTCACAGAGGTATTTTTAAATTTTCTTCGTATAGAATTTTTATGTGTCCCATTAAGTTTCTTCCTCACGATTTTATTGGTTTTGTTGCTATTTTAAATGGGATCCTCTCTTCCATTTTATCTTCCACAATTTGTTGTTTTGTATTTATGACAGCTACAGATTGCTATGTATTATTTCTGAACTTACTCATCCTGCAGAATTCTCCTTTGGCTTATAACAATGTTTAGTTGATATGACTTGTTTTTCCAGGTATACAATCATATTATCTGAAAATAGGACGAAGTTCGCCTCTCCCTGGCCCATTTTGACCCTCTGGTTTCTTTCCTGGTCTTGCTGTCCCAGCAGGCGTCTTGGCACCAGTGACAGCCAGCGGTGGACCTGTGAGAGCCTCGCTCTGGCCTTAGGGACTCAGGTGTGTGTCTTCCACCAAGCGGGAGGCCGCCGTGGGGCCGGTGGGTGAGCAAGCACCCCATTTACTTCTACTTCACTACCCTTTTAAACTTGGAAGTGAGAATGAAGGTGGAATTTCCTCAAATGCTTCCTTTAACATTGTCAATTGTGCCAGCACCTTCTCCGGAATCAGCCCCGCTGGCCGTGAGTGGAAGACGCTGAGTTCTCGGGGAGAACGCCCTCCTGCCCTTTTCCAGCTTTTGGAGGTGCCCACACTCCTGGGCTCATGGTCCCTTCACCCCACCTCTGCTTCTGTCCTTGAATCTCCTTCTCTGATCCTGCGGCCTCCCTCTTACAAGGACCCATGCGATGAACCGCCCGAGGGTGACCTCGGGTGACCGCCCACCTCAGTCTCCTTCACTAATCCCAGCTGCTAAGTCCCCTTGTCGTTTGAGGGGACAAGGTCACAGGTTCTGGGGCTGAGGGTGTGATGTCTTGTTCTCATTCTGTCTGCCTCAGGGACTGCTGTCAGTAGAGCCGCTGAGGAAGTTCTTGTTTCTGTGGGGGACACATGTGCTGACAGTTGCTCGGGACACCCCAGGGGTGGGGTTGCTGGGTCAAGGGCGTATTCAGCCTCCCGGCCTGGGCGTCAGAGGGCCTGGAGCTGGGACCACGGCATGGGCTCTGACTGCGTGCCGTGTGTGCTGGGCTGCGCCCCACTGTCGGGGACCCCTCCTCTCTGGGGCCAGCTCCGCACCTGCAACAGGTGAGCACGGGCAGGGCAGCAGGCTTCGTGCTCCAGCCTGCCTCCCTCTGCCAGCAGCCTGGCTCTTTGATGCCTGCGTCCCCCGTCCTGGCCGGGCCGGGCCCTGTCTGGGCAGGCACGACAGCCCCACATTCCGGCTGTGGGTCCCTGAGGGGAGGGGTGTGGGTGCAGCAGCTGCTGGGACCAGGCCTGAGCCACCCGCCCGCCCCCTGGCCTCAGGCTCCTCCCTCCCAATTCAGACACTTCTCTCCTTTGATCTCAGGCCCGTCCATCCACTGCCCTCAATCTTCAGATGGAGAGACTGAGGCCAGAAAATGGAAGTCATGTGTGGGAAGTGGACAGGTAGCCTCTGGCTCCTGGTCTGGCACCCTCCTGGCTTTACCTCAGGGGACAGAACCTCTGGTGCTTCCCTTTGATCCCCATCTTCTTTCTGGGTCCAGGTGGCCAGCTATCTTGGGGATGGCACAGACCGGCTGGCTTCTGCCAGGGATGGGAACAGCTCGTACAGTTGTGGGTCCCACCTAAGCCGGGTGCCATGCTCTGGAGACTGAAGGCCACGGTCATTGCCATCTCATCAAGGATTCCAAATCTGAGTAGAGCTGGAAGAGGGGCTGACCCCTAAGCGGGCAGCCAGTTGTCCCCCAAGTGGCCAATGGGCAAGTGTCACTGCTCAAGCTAGCGTGGCCACCCCTCATCTTCCAGACCTGGATTCTAGGGAGCAAGGCCGTTCTTGAAGCTACGTCCCCATGAAAGGATACAGGGAACAGGAGGAGTGGGTGGAAGCCCAGGGGACACACTGCTGGTTTGGGGTCTGCAACTGCGTGCTGGGCAGAGCCCTCAGCAGAGCGGGAGGCCAGAACGAGCTGTGACCACTTTGTCAGAGCAGGACGTTCCGAGGGTGTGAATGAAGGATCTGCTGTGTTCTCGCCAGGGGCTCCACTTCTCACCAGGTAACCCCAGCATGCAGTGCGGAGGGCCTCCTGGTCCTGTGCCATCGGGGGAGGGGCCCAGCTTCCTGGAAGGGCCTGTACACCTCCCGCCCATGTCTCAGGGTTTGCAAGGTGGGTTCGCGTCACCTTCTATTTCTGTCGCTATGATTTCACACGTGTGTTAGCAGTCACTTGTGAAATGCATTTTGAGCTTCCAGAAGGGCCTCTGAAGTCCTGTATAGAAATAAGCAAAGAAACCTGGGACAAAGATGTCAGCTTCGAAAACCTACAGATTATAAACATGTGCATTTCAGAAAACACAGAGGAATGAAGAGGCCACTGCCGGTGTGGAGAGACAGTTGCAAACTGTAGGAAAGACAGCACTTCATAGTTCTAACTGCCAGGGACTTTCAAAGTCAGTGAGATGGTTCACACCCTGAGTTCAGCATCACCGACAACATGGTGGCCTCCGGTCACCAGTGTGAAAAGGTGCAGCCTCGCGGTTGATCAGAAACAGTAGAGAGAATCCAAATTATGTTGATGGTGATTTCTGCAGGCTTTTGACCTTTTTCTCGGTGATCACATTTTTTTGCAATTTCTAAATGTCCTATATTTTCTTTATAATCAGAAAAAGGAAGAACGACATGTGCCTGTCTCCCAGGCACAGTGGGACCTGTGAGTCCTGGGGTCACACAGCCCGGGCAGCATGCGGGAGGCCCCTCGGGAGTGCCAGGTTTGCTCACATGTGCTGGTTGGTGCTTTGAGAGCTGGAGTACCTCCGGGGGGGCACTGTCCAGTTGGGGTCTTGTGGGCACAGGCTCAGAGTCCCACCCAGCACTCCGAAGGCCGAGCTCTGTCTTCCATTGGTCCTTAACGCCCATGCTCACACTGCCACACACTTTTCAGATGAGGCTCAGCCCCACCCTATGAAGCCAGCATGCGTCAGGCCCGGCCAGGAGGACTCCAAGCGCCGGGACGCAGACTCTGGCTGCCTCTCATATGCCCGGCGGGCACTCGGCCAAGGGTGGGGTCTGGGCTCCATAGACCTGGGCCCTATCCTGGCCCCTCCTCCTGGCTGTGACTCTTGGGCAAGTTGCCAAGAGCTTTGAACTTCACTTTCCTCATCAGAAAAAGAGGTTGGTAATAGCCACTTACGAGGGCGGTTGTGGCCAATGGATGACACGCACAGATGAGAAGTGCGTGCAGTGCGTTGTGCTGGGTCACGGAGGAGCAGGGCTTCTCAGCCAACGAACCCATTAGAAATTGCACACAGCTGCTAGTCACGGAGCTCCAATGGCAGCGGCTCAAAACATTCGGGGCTGATTCTCCCAAACAGAAGTGTGGGGGCCACGTGGTAGCTCTTGTTATCCAATCAGTACCCTGGCTCCCCTGTTTTGCCACTCTGCCATCCTCGGGACACAGCTTCATGCTCATGGCTGCCTCGTGGTCCAAAATGATTGCTGGGGCTCCCTCCTTCACGTCCGCTTTCCAGGTAGGAGGAAAGGAACAGGCCCAGGGCAATGGGGAGCCTCTGAGCTGAGTTGGCCCTCCCTCGGGGGCTCTCCTGGAAGCCCTACGGTATGATTCTGCTTTCCTCTTGTTGACTTCCTTGAGCTGCAAGGAGGCTGGGAAATGTCTTTGTCCCACAAAATCAGAGTTCTGTACTGAGGGTGGAGGGACAGTGGGTGTGGAGGGCACTGAGCAGTGTCTGCCACTGCTGCTATTATCACCGCAAAGTGCCCCTGACAGCGCTAGGTGGAGTGGGCAGTCAGAACTCTTAGGGATGGAGCAGGTGCACCTGGCTGGGAAGGTGGCTTCCCGGGGCCGTGGGTGGGAGGCCCAGCTGGTGGCTGGGGGAGTGGCACGTTGCTCACAGTGGCTCCACAAGTCCTTTCGTCCCCACAAGATCCCCAAAGCCAGTAGGCATTTCTGGCTCCATCCCACACATGAGTCTCAGAGAGGTTGAGCAGCTGGCCTGCGTGACTCAGCTGCCGAGTGATGAGCTGACACCACCCCGCCGGCCTGACACCGAATCCAGCTCTCCTTACACAGCCCCTGCCTGTCAGCTGGGGCCACAGTGGACCGTGGCTTTGGGGAAGTCCTCTCAGCCGAGTCCCCAGCCTGCAGCTGTCCCCACCTCTCCAAAGGCTTGGAGGGGACTCTGGGCAAGTCCACGTCCCCCACTGGCTCCAGCCACAGCTCGTCAGGTGGGCCTCCTGCTGCCTGACCAGTCTAGGGTGGATGTCAGGAGGGGCATCAGTGCTCAGGACCTGTTTCAGTGTCTCTGAGGGGTCCTGCCATGTCCGAGCTCTCGGCCCCCAGAGACCGAGTAGGGGTGGCAGGAGGATGAGGGGTTTGGGGAAGAACTGAGTGGCCCAGGAGTCTGCTGGGTAACGCACCTGCCCCCACCCACCCTCACCCCTGACTCAGGCAGGAAAGTTGATGCTCACCCGGGACACCTGCTGAGTCCTCCACGTGTGTGACCTGCTGCTGAGGTGCGGAGGGGCTGCCAGGCGAGGGCTGTGCCTTCCAGGTCCTTCCGGCTGCTGCCCCCACTCTGTCCACGTTCAGCAATCATGACACATGTGCCCCCTCCTCCCTGAGCTAATGCACAGCCACAAGGGGGCCCCTCCAAGCACAGTTACATAGGTGGGGTCCCCTCCAAGGTGGGCCCAGGCCTGTGAGTGGAACCGGGGCAGGAAGGCACAATAGGAAGGAGAGCAGGTGGTGCTGGGGAGGGTGGGGAGGGATGCAGGCACAGAGCCGGGCAGGGGCAGGCCCTTGTCACCAGCAGTGCCAGACAGCCATGTCGCCATCTGGCCTGTGAGACTGTGGCCCCTGGCTTTTCCCTGCCCCCCCACTGCTCCCTGCACCCCACTTCTCCCTGCCCCCGCCACCTCTCCCTGCCCCCCCACCGCTCCCTGCCCCCCCACCGCTCCCTGCCCCCCACTGCTCCCTGTCCCCTCTCTCATCCAGGCCCCGCCCTCACCCAGGCCCCTCCCTGACCACTTGAACATAGGCAAAGGCAGAACCTCAGCAGATCTTCTAGAGCGCAGACTGGAGGGGAGTGACCGTAGCTCCTTGTCCCCTTAGTTGCTCACTGGGGGCAGAAGATAAGGCAGAAGACAGCAGGTGACTTTCTTGGTGAAGCTTGTCCACCCACCGGTGGCCCAGGTGGCCATCCCTGTCCTGCAGGAGTTTTCAAGGGGACTGCCACGCATGAGTGTGCCTCTGGGTGGGGCTTCTCAGGGTGGGGGTGTCCGTGGAGTGAGGGCATGTGTTCTGGAAGCAGGGGACAGCCTCGGGGTGGCCTGGGAGCAGGGAGGAGACAGCCTGAACAGGTGATGCCCAAAGGCCAGCAGGCCAGATCCCACTCCTGCTAGTATGGGGAGGGGCGCTCCCCTGGTGCCCAGAGAGGGGGGCCCCACATGCCAGCTGCATAGGGTCCTCAATCCTGGGGACAGAAGGGCAGGTCTGAGGACCCCAGAACCTGGCTGGCTATTTCGGTGCTGATGTCAAAGGGTAAGAGCGTTTGTGAGCTCTCTCTGACCACCCCAAACTTGATCTCGTTGGACCTCATTCAGGAAACCCCATGGCTTCTGTTGCTTCAGGATGAAACTCGAACTTCTCCCGTCCAGCCCCAGACCCTCTCTGCAGAGTCACAGCACTCCCAGCCAGGTTCTGTCCTGCACGAGCCTGTGTCCGTCCATCTCCCGGTCTGTGGTCTGTGCGGGGCTGGCCCCTGCAGGGGTCAGGACGAAAGTGTTTGCTGTGAGGACAGGAATCCAGTCAGGAGGAGCTCAGCAGATTGAGAACTTAGCTGTCACATGTGACACTGCTGCCTGCCTGGGCCCGGGAGGTGTGGGACCCTGAGCTGAGTAGAGCGCAGGCCCCCCCAGGGCAATTTGGGGGACAGCCAGGGCAGGAGCGCCTAGAGCGCGCACACCCTCCCCCGGAATCCACTCAGCTCAGGGCTCAAAGCCCTGCTGGAATGTGAGGTCGGCATCTGGGTGTGGGAGCCGCTGTGAGGCCTGGTGCAGGGCGGTGGCCCCGGGAAGGGCCGGGATGTAGTGAGGGGCTGAGCCCTGGTCCTGGAAGCAGGGAGCCACTGAGGTCCAGCAGGGCCCGTGTGCTGGTTTGCAGCTGGGAGGGTTTTCTGTGGCCAGCGTGGAGGCCGATGAAAGGGGGCCACCCACGCACGACTCTGGGCAGAACAGAGGGAGGTGGTACTGTCTCCATGACCGGGCTGTCCCAGCGCCTGGGCCCAGCTCACCTCGTGTCTGGGTCCTGCCACCTACAGGATTCTGCACCCACCCTGCACCATCGCCACTCCTCCTTGTCCCTGGGGTCTGCGCTCTAGTGTCCCCAACCAGCCTTCTACCCTTGCCTGCTCTAGTTCTTCTGTTACTGCGTGACAAAATGTTAGACATTTTTGCCTTTTTATGAAGCAATTTCTAATCGTGTCAATACTGCCCTAGGCTGTTTGTGACAGCCCAGCCAGGTGGCCTCTGATAAGTGAGGGCCACAAGCCAAGAACTGGACACTCCATGGTGCTCCCTGGGATGGCCAGTCAGACAGAAGCTTCCAGAAAGCCCCCCAGAGGGCCAGGCTCGTCTCACCTTCCCAGGGTTCTCTCCTTGAGGATGAGGGTCCTGCCTCCTGCGTCCAGACAGGAATGGCCTGGTAGGTGGACTCCACAGGGGTTTCCCCGTGGAGGCAGTGGCAGGAGGCTGCCCTGCCCTGCTCAGCACCCTCCCCAGGCGAGCTCCCCCCAGAGATAATATGCCCCAGGGCTCCCACCCAAAGCCCTCACGGCTTCTCACTCACCAACATCAGACCAAGTGAGGAGAATGTGGGCGGGTCTCCTGGACCCTGACATTGGGCTCAGACCCCACAGGATGGGGCAGCTCCAGGGGTGCCCCCCACCCCACTCTTGGCCTCAAGTGTCCATCTATAAAATGAGTGTCTGATCGTCCAGCTCCCTACTTTGCAACTGGAGGGCCGGGAGCTTGATGGGCGCCCCCAGGGGCGTGGTGCTGCCTCCCGCTGCCACACCTGGTGAACCTCCACGTTCCTCAGTGGCGGCTCGGCAGCTGGGCCACCCTCTGGACGCTTTGCTCAGGGCTGAGCTGCCTGCAGGACCCACGCTTCCTAGACGTTGCTCTGACACCCCTGCGGGGGCACTGGGAGAGTCAGTCCCTCTGCCGGACTCCCGCGTACGTCCAGGAGGCCAGAAGCCTCGTTCCATTAGGTGTTGTCCAGTGCGATGGTGCTGGCCGTGCTGGGAAAGGTCTGTGGGAGGTCTGCAGGTCTGGCTGCCTTTGGTCATGGCTGCCCTCCTGGGGAGGGCCTGCCGGTAGGCCACGTGACGGAACCTGAAAGGGGGGTCAGCCAGCAGTGGCCAGAAGCCCCTGCTGGGAGAAAGCCACGTCCCACAGGCAGGACAGGTGCCTCCGGCCTTCCAGGGCTCATGCCCTCCCCCATCCTTTCCTGAGCCTGGAAAGGCCTCACTGGTGTTTTCAAAACGGGCACTGAGCCCAGGGCGCTGGCGGCTGTCAGCTGCCTGGAGAATGTGCATTGGGAAGTGTCCCCAGGGCTCCTGCCAGGGGGGCCTGCCCTCCCCCAGGGCCTCCCCAGGTGAGCCGCAGCCAACAGGAGGGTGGGGTGCCTCCAGCCAGAAACCTCTGGACAAGGTTCTCCAGCAGAGAAGACTTCTGGGGCCCCGTTCAGCTCTGGGGACATCGTGATTGCTCACCAGGTGACTCAGGAACTGTCAGTTACAATCCAGCCACTGGAGATGGCATGACTTCACTATTTTATAGTCCTGTGATTCATCCATCTCCACACGCAGGAGTCAGTAAGAGCAGGGTTCCTCGTCACAGTTTCCAGACACAGCTGATACTTGAATATTCTGAGTGAAAGGCTGAGATGACGTTTATCTGTGATTTTCAATTATTTGGCTGTTCAAGGATGACAGAAATCTTATCACTCAATTGTTAGAAGTAATCTATTGGTATTTGAAGGATCACGTGGTATACGTATTTACATTTCTGCTATAGAATGAAAAGGAGGAGTTCAGTGATTAGAAACCCAGACTTTCAGTGTCAAAGACAAGAGATGCAGATAGAAAAGGACTTAACTGAGAACGTGGTTCTGTTTAGCTTGGGTTGTAAGTGTCAGTATAAACTCATTCACTGTTCTGGTCAAGCATATGTATTTCTCAGCTCGTCCCACAGAAAAGGCCGGAAGCCTGACCACTGTGGGTGGTGACACAGAGCTCCCGGTGGCTCTGGACGGCAGCCCCCTGAGAGGGGCCCGAGGCTGTCTGAGAAAGGGCTGAGTGCAGGGTGGGCAGGGAAAGCGGCTGGTACATCTGGTGGTGGGGGCTGTTTTAAGTGACAGCTTCATCGAGACACACGTCACATACCACAGCGTTCAGTCATGTCACATGTACAGCGCAGCTGTCTTCGAATGTGTTCACAGACTGTGCAACATTCACCATCCATCCCAGACACCTTCATCACCCCGAAGAAACCCCATCAGGATAGCAGTCACTCCCTTTCCCTCCCTGGGCCTGAGCCGCGCTGCCTGCTTCCAGTGTCCCCGTGCACACCCCGTACCAGTGGGATCGTGTGACACGTGGCCCTGTCTGGCTTCTCCCCTGGAGCACACGGAACATGCAATAGCCTGTTCACAGGTGCTCCCCAGTTTTGCCCAGAACTCCTTTGCTGCCTCTCCCATCGGGGTGGGGTCTATTTGCTGCTCCCCTTAACTCTGAGCTGGTCTTGTCACCCACCGACCATGGCAGAAGTGGCAAGTACCACCCCGCTCCCGTCCCTCTGGGCCCCACTGCCAGCAGACCCCGCAGGCAGGCGCCTGCTTGTGGGGACACGTGCGTGTGGGTGCACACTGAGGCCCTGCCGTTCCGAGTCCTTTCTGTCCCCCGCTGCCATCTGCTCCTCAGAGCTGGGGGAGGGTGCGGGCCCTCAGAGCTGAGCAGCCCTCAGAGCTGGGGGAGGGTGCTGGCCGACAGCCTGGCTGCTCTGGGCAGGCTGGTCCTCGGGTTTTTGCAGCTCATAAGCTCAGGCAGGGTAAACAGGCAGGTCCCAGCCCAGCCCAGCTCCTGGACCCCTCCAGCAGGGTGTGCTCTGTGGGCTGGGGCCCGGGGCATTTGGGGAAGCGTGGGGAGGGCCGGACAGAGCCAAAAGGACTTGCAGGCCTGCTCAGCTGAGGGATCTGACACGGGACAACTGCAGGGGCCCAGGGAGGAAGGCGTGACCTGTCCTGCCAATGACACCAGCAGCTCCCCACGGTGGAGCCAGGTGCTGGGTCAAGGCCGGGGGGGAGGGTCATGCCACACCAGCACGTGGCCTCCCTGGTGCCTGGGCCGGCGTGGGCTGCAGGGTGCCCGCTGCGTGCACATGCCCCCGCCTCACGGCCAGCGACCTACGACAGCACTGACATCAGCCGCGTTTACATGATGGAAATGAGCAAACCCTGCACGGCAGCCGGCTCCCTCCGCGAGCCGCTGTTCACCACTCACCAGCCCAGCACCGACTTGCCTGACTGACTGAAGTGTCAGGGTGCGTTCGCTGTCCCCCAGAACAATGCCCGTCCACACCTTGTGAGCTATAGAAAGTGCTGGGGGGCGGCGGTGGGGAGAAAGATGACCTTCCAGCTGGGACTGTGATGGTGAGGAAGTCTGGGCACCCCGCGGGAGACGGGGGCTGGGCCCATGTGGGCAGCATCTGCCAGGGGCACTGGGAACCTCGCTGAGTGCAGCCGTTGAGTGGGACTAGCCACTGCGCCTGCAGCAAGCCGGGTCCTGGGCCTGAGGAAGGGGCCTCTGCTTGCCAGAGCAGCCCCCACCTCCCGGGACCTCGTGCCCACAGCCCAGCAGGACTGGGCTCCATGCTGGGGCTGAGCCCAGGGAGCAGGGCCGCCATGGGCCTGGGGGCTCTGAGACCGGCTCGTGAGCACAGCACAGGGCAGTCTGCAGGGGGCATGGTGGAGGGGGGTGTGGTGGGGATGCCAGACCTGGTGCCCCAGCGTCCTGTCCAGCTGAGCTCTCCAGGCTGCTTCCGTGCTGCTTCCTAGAGGCGGGTGGGGGGCTCCTCTGTGTTGGGGAGCAGATGGCCAACCGGAGTTTGACCCGAGAGCAGGAGGAGGTCAGATGTGCTCAGGGGCCCTGCTTTTCTGACGTTAGGTGGGGATTGGCTGTGAGAGGGCTGGACAGTGTTCGAAAGACACAGCTGGGAGGGTCAGAGGCTGCCTGACTTCAGGTCTGAGGCTGCGGCCAGTTGTCCAGGGTGCCTCGCCTGGTGGTGTGAGAGGCTAGGGACACTGGGCCTTTGGGCAGCCTGGGTCCACCTGCCTTCCTGCTTCTCAGTGCCCCGCATCCGGCCCATTCTGCTTCTCCACGCACTCCTAGTGTTTCCGGACTTGGAGCGGCCCGGAACAGTTACAGCCCACATCTCAGAGACCTGGCAGTGGGTTGTGCATAAAACATACTGATCTCGAGTGGAAGTTTGTCTTCACACTGGTCTTGGCTTTGAAAAGTCAGTGTATATCCTGGCATCGAGAGCAAACTTCACCTCCAAGAGTGAACCGTCTTTTGTGTCTACGCTCGGATAAACCTGACGGTGGACCTGGCCCAAGGTCAATTGTGAAGCAATGAGTGTGCAGGGACCGCTCGCCTTTCTTAGTGGGCTCAGACTTGGAACGCACTCACAAAATGGTAAATAAACATGTGGAGAAGCACTCAACATCAAGGGCCACCCTGGAAATGCAAAATGAAAGCTGCACTGATCACCACAATGGCTAATTTAAAGGACCGACCGAGTCAAGGGCTGTCACCATGCAGGGTGAAGGTGGCCTCACCTGCTGCAGGGGGAGTGTGACTCGTGCAGGAACTTACACAGTTGTTGGGCGGGATCTTCCATGGTCGGCCCCACGCACAGATCCAAAGAGCCACCACCTCCGTTCCTGGAAATGCACGTGTGCGTTTACCCTGAGACACGGCAGGAAGGCAGGGCCGTAAACTGTGTGCACTGCCCACGGACCATCCTGCACGTGCTCCCAGACAAGGAGACAGTCACACAGTTGCTTGCAGCAATGGAAAAAGAAGGAACGTCTGCCTGTAACAGTCCGGATGAACCTCACAAATGTAACCTGGACAAAAGAAGCAGACACAAAGGGGACGGGCTGCGAGGGTTCTTCCCCGTGAAGGGCCAGCCCAGACCATCGCCGCTGGTGATGGAGTCAGAATGGTCGTTTCCTTTGCGAGGCCGGTGGCGGTGGAGGGGCTCTGCTCACCCTCTCTGTCTTCGTCTAGACGATGGCTTCACAGCGTGTTCACTTTTTTAAGTGCATCAGGCTACACGTTTATGGTTTTTGAACTTCCTGTGTGTCAGTCATTCTTTAGGGGAAAGGTTGCTGAGAACACAACCATGCCCATGGGAGTGTGTACAGCCTTCGATGTTCTGACCTGCTCACTGCTGTCTCCGCAGCGACACCGGGACCCGGAACTGAGTCGCTGCCGGTGGAGACGGCCTCTCCAAACCCGCCTGGAGGAAACCACTGTCCAGGAGCCGCACGTATTTATTGGCATAGCCTCAGAGACAAGAGAGTGAAGGGGCCTGAGCCCTCGCTGGGGCTCTCCTCCCCGCACCCCTGTATGAGGATCCCTCTCTCTGCTCTCTCGGGCGGCACCCCTGCTTCTCAGCTTCAGGGCCCTTGAGAACCAGCATTGGGCCCCCCCAGGGATGGACGGACTCCCACCACTCAGCATGTGTTTTCCAACTTGCTGATTTCCACCTGCTCATTTCGGCCTCTTCATCCTCCAGGGAAGAGGTATGCTTTACATTTTGCCCACTAATCTATTTTCATCACTTTCTCCTAAAAACAAAAACAAAAACAACAAAACACCAGCAGTCTCCCCACAGAAAGGTTGGTGTGAAGCCGCGTGGGGAGGTTTGAACGCTTCATGGGTGATTTGCTGGCTGTGTTCCTGCTCTCATGCTCAGTGCAGGGAGGCCATGGCCCCTCCTCCACAGCAGGTGGCCCAGGGCCCCAGTTTCAGTCTAGTCTGTGGAGACTAGACTCCGGTGCCCAGCCCAGGCTGGATGGTGCTTTCAGCGGAGGCCGGATCCTGCCCTTCAGCCAGCACCCCAGAGAGGGCACTGCTCCAGCCGGCCCCTCCCAGGCTCTGTGTCCCCACAGAAGCAGTGGTGGGCAGGGGTGCAGGCACGGGGCACAGGGAGGGGACTGCCAGCTGTGCAGGGCCAGGTGTGCACATGGGTGGGGTGCAGCTCTCTGCTTGAGGGCCTGGCTAGCTGTCGTTTTTGTCTGCTTTGTAGGCCTCAGAGACGATCACCCCTGTCCCACACCCCAGCCCGCTGTCTGCCTGTCTTCCATTTGCAGAGGACAGCTGGGCACGCGGCTCAGAGAGGCTGCGGGGTGCTGGTAGTGTTGTGGCCTGAGGCTGTCATGTCAGGATGACAAGGACACTAAGATTGTCAGGCGTGTGGCTCACTGCACTCCTGTTAGGAAGAGGGCCCTGACTGCACCCATCGGGGCCCTGCCAGGGTTTGGGGGAGGTGTCCTTCCCTCCTGGATGACAAGGGCCCAAGCCCTTCCTGGTGGTCTCCCAAATCGGCGTTGGCTGCAAGCCACATTCACGTCATGCGGGGGCCGCTGAGGACTCTGCCCAAACCGACCTGCGCTCCAAGCCCTCCCCACAGAACTTCCCTCACGCTCTGCTGACAGCGTAAGAAGGAAACACACAGGCATGGCCGCTGGGAGCTCCGTCAGAGTGGGAAGACCCAGTGAAAGGGCACCTCAGCCACCAGCGCCATGGCAGTGTTGTCAACAGCGGTTTTATTGGCTTCCTGTGACTGTCACCATTTACTTTGTAAATACCTAGCTTTACATTTAAATATGTGTAAACGTTAGTTATCGTAAACCCATTGAACTCAACCCGGCTCAGCCTCAGCGTTGGGGCCTTGGCTTCCTGTCCTAGGTCCCTCCCAGGGGCTGCAGGGGCCTGGCTGGCCTTGTGAGGCAGGGGCAGATTTGCTGAATGTGCATCCTCCCAGCTGGGTTCCCTGGGGGCAGCCTGTGACCACCAGGCCGCTGTGTCTCCTCAGGAGTGCGACTGGCCTCTGCTGGCATCAGAGGACCCTCTGGGCCTGGCCGCTCCCCCTCCCCTTGGCTGTTCTCACACAGGACCCAAGCACGGGGTCCCTGGGCTGTGAGGAGCAACTCCAGGTGACGTCAGGCCTGGCCATCCCTGGACGCCAGCTGGACGGTGCAAAGCGATGTCTTCGACGTCATCTCCACTCTCATCCAGGAGCCCAGGGCCCAAGTCACATTGTGACCAGGAGGAGGGCCCGGCAGGGCTTGGCAGAGCCAATGGCCAGGCTCGCTGGACACCGAGTCCCACCAGGGGCCAGGGGTGGGGAGGGCCTGCGGGTGCCTGCACCAAGCCTGCCCCAGGGGACACTGTGTCTGAAGCCTGAAGGCCTGGCCTTGGCCTGGTCAGGGCCCGTGTGGGACAGGGGCCAGGAACCAGGGACTGGGCTGGAGTTGGACCTACCTGTGGCCAGCCCAGGAGCTTCCTGGAGCAGGTGTCTCGGAGGTGGGGGCCATGAAAGGCTCTCGAAGGGCAGCTGGGTGGGCGGGTCAGCACCTCAGGATGCCCCCAGCCATTCTGACAGCCCAGGCTGTGCGTGTACGCATGCGTGTGTGTGTGTGTGCGTGTGTGTGTGTGTGTGTGTAGACTAGTGTGAGCACAGGAGTGTGGGAGAGGTAAGTGTAAGGTGCCCACAGCCACCCCCCTTCTCTGGAGGGTCTGGGAGGTGAGTGAAAATAAAAATGAAATTTTTCTTCCATCCAAATGTGAAGACCTCTGGAAATCTCTTCATAGCCTCCTTTGGCCAAACCCTCCTGTTTTAACGGTACAGCTTTTACTGCATTTCTCAAGCCATATGACATGTATTTATTATTTTGCTAAAATGTGCATATAGTTACGTGAATTCTTTGTACATACGATACATTTAACACTGGAATTGTAACTATAAAGAACAGATTATTTTGGCCTCCGCTGGCTGTTCACAGTGTCAAGGAGGGGCATTTCCAGTGGGCAGTGAACGGAGCCGGCACTCCCGGCCCCGACACAGGGTGGGTGTGGGGACAACTTGCTTTCCTGGGCCGGGTGGGGACAGGCTAGGCTGCAGGGAGCCCCGCAGCCCTCTCCGCTCCCCGCCCCCCCAAGGCCTCTGTGCCCTGCTCTTTCTTCCTTGGAGGCCGGGCCTGGGCAGCTTCCGGGACCCCCTTCCTGATCCTGGGTCCCAGTCCCCCACCTTGGGGGCCCAGCCCAGGGCCTGAGCATGAACATTTGGGGAGAAGGAACCACTTAGTCTGCATATAAGAAAAGGGAGGCTCATGACGGAGCGACCAGATGCCGGCCCCAGATGCCAGTGCTGCGCTCCTGAGGGGCCCCCACGGAGACTGGGCACATGGCTGCTGGGTCAGGCTGTGCAGGCTTTTGTCTGAGGAACCCCGGGTGGGGGGGTTACAGAGAGAAGATGGGGGGTGAGAGGACTCGGGCTGAGCAAGATCGTGGCTGTGAAGGGGAAGTGAGTGTCGCCCCGGGACCTGCTGGCTGGAGACCTAAGTCCAAGGCCCGTCCCAAAGACGGCTGGGTGCCCCCTGTGGGGTGAGTGCTGGGGGCCTGTCCCGCCCTCCCCTTTCCCACTCCCGCCCTGCCCCATCGCCCCTTCTTCCCACGCTTCTCCCCAGGGGCAGGAAACCTCTGTGGGAGACTCCCTCTGGCACAGTCCCACGCCAGCCTCGGGGTGGGTGAGCCCAGGACTTCAAAGGCCCTGAGGAGGCGCCACCTCTACCCTCGGCCTCTAGCACAGAGCCCCCTTGTTTCCCTGCCCCGGGCCCTTCCTGCCCCCTGCCCTCCAGGTCGCCAGCCTAGGGGCTCCCCAGAACCACTGCCTGCACCAGTCGCTGGTCTCACCCAGGACGCCCTTAGGCTGTTTCTGGGCCAGTGTTCGTGAGGGGTGATGGGCAGACAGGGGGCCCCTCTTATTCCTGTGATGGCAGCTCCTGTACCAGGTTCCAGAAGCTTCTGCAGAGACCACCTGCTGAAGACCCAAAGGGGTGGGGACAGACTCAGCCTGGAACCCAGCCCAGACCGGCAGAGCTCAACCCCAGAGATGAGGTCCAGGCCAGGGGGGGTCCTTGCAGCCCCCCGGGGAAGCAGGTCATCAGGACCAAGTGCCAAGTCACATGCTGCCCGCCCCCACCCCGGGAGCACCAGGTGAGCCACCCAGGCTCAGCTCCACCCACTGGGCCCTGCCCCTTGTTCCACCCCCACTCCAGGCCTTCACACATCTGCCTCTTTGGTCTTCCATACGAGTTCCAGGCATGGCTGTTGCTTAGCAGCTCCCCCAGCAGGTTTACCATCAGAAAGAGAGGAAAAGCCCCCCGGCCTCTCCATGTCTTCTGGCCCCCACCACCACTGGTGGCCTGGTTTTCTCAGCTGTAGCCATGCTGCCCGTCCCCTTGCTGTCCTGGGACAGCCCAGCACACTGCAGCCCCAGGGCCTTTGCACTTGGTGCCCATGTGTCAGGAACACCGTGCCTGGCACACGCTTGCCCCCTTTCTCTCCTTCTGGTCTCTGTCACACCCCAATTTAGCTGAGTTTGTTGCTTGTCTCCCGACTGGCAGAAGCCCTGAGAGCAGTTTGGTGGCTGCCCTGTTGGTGGCGTGGGTCCTCGAAGCTGCCCCTCACCCTTTCTCAGCCCCACTGCCCCAGGACAGTGGCTTCTACTGAGCACGGTGAGCCTGGCCTGGCTGGGGCTGCAGGCGAAGGATGTCCTGGGTCCTGTGGTCTGCCAGTGGCCCCTCAGATCGTGAAGGCATGGACACTGCTAAAGGACACCCCAAAGAAAACCATGAGCCCCAGGAAGCTGCAGGGCCCGGGACGCCGGCTTCCCCTAGTCCTTCTCTCCAGAGCACTTCCTCATGGGCCTGGACCGGGCATCTTGGGGTGTGTGGGTATCCCCAGAGCTGCAGTGGGGTCCATGGTGGGGTCAGCAAGCGATGGCTTGTGTCCTGGGAGGCTCAGAAGCGTTTGTGGAGAAAACATGAATCACAATTGAGAATGAAATGAAAATTCATCACTCACTGTTTTGGGTTTAGCAAATCTCTCCTGAGTTCACAGAGAACCCCCCGAAGGAAGCAAGATGGTCTTCTGCCTGGGGGTGTGAGGCCACAGTCCGCCCCCCTCAGGCCTCCTCAAGGGGTGGCAGTCCCCCTCCCATATCACAGTGCCCACCTCTCCGCAGCACAGGGGGCGTTGGGGCCAGGTTGCCTGACCGATCCAGGCCAGGTGAGGGGCAGGGCTGGCCCAAGGTACGTGAGGACGTGCAGGGTGGAAAACGGTTGCCCGTTCTGGGAGCTGCAGAGAGGCCGGGCTCCAGGCGGTGGGTGGCCCTGCAGCGTCCTCGCCCCTCTGCTGAGGCCACATTCCGGCTCTGAGCCAAGCAGGTGTGGCTACCAGACAGCTGGGGCTTCCGGGGGTGCTTGTGGCCTGAAGTCAGCTGCCCTCTCTCACCACTGGCCGCACCCTGGGCTATTTTGGGAGGTTGAGCTCAGAGCCCGGCCTTGCTGCTCCTGCCCCTGAGTTCCTGGAAGTCTGGTCAGGAGTGTGAGTGGTTTCCCTCTTGTCACGCATCTGTCCTGTCCCCAGAGCCCCTCCAGGGCACAGCCGTCCCGGCCGGGGGGTGGGGGGTACGCTGCTACGGGCTGTACCCCCCACAGCTGTTGCTCCTAAACCACAGAGCGGTCCCCCAGGACGCTCTGGAGCAAGGCCTGTGCCCCTCTAGCAGGGAGGCCTCTGGAAGCTTCTCCACGCCCTGAGTCTGTCCCCGGGGAAGTGATCAGGGTCTGAGAAGGCTTGCTGCACTGCGGCCCGGCCCCGGGTGACGAGGGGCTTCCCCTGGCAGGAAGCCCATCCAGGCCACAGGGAGAACAGAGCAAACAGCTGAGAAAGCCCCCTTTACGCTCCGGCTGGGTCCAATCCGCATCCCAGATCTGGGGCACAGCCCAGAGGTGCTGCTGCTGTGGGCACCTTCCGTTATGGGGTCTCCCTGAGCCCCCGCCCTGCCCAGATGTGGGTGTGTTGTCACAGAAGTGAGGACGCCGTGACCTGACAGCCAGTGGGGGGTGGGGCTGAGCAGGCTGGACCCAGGCTGTGGCCTCCCCTGTGCTCTGTCCTCGTGTGCAGACAGAGGTTGCAGAGCGGGAGCCTCAGGAAGTGGCCGCCTAGGAGGCCAGCTCCTCTACCTGTTTTCCCAAATAGACCATGTCCAGTTCCCAGGACAGTGGAGGCGAGGGCTGGGTGAGGGCAGGTGGTCTTGGTGACTTTTGGCGGCGAGGGTACAAAGGGTGTGGACTGGAGTTCTCGTGGGCGCCTGTGATGGCGGGGTGTGGGGGGGCCCGAACGATGGTCTCAGCCCCAGGGCCACCCTGCCTCTGTCCCCTCGCTCATCGTCGGCCTCACTGAGAGCCGCATCCTATCCAATTACAGGCTGACGAGTCTCAGAACCTCGGGAGAGCTGCCCAAGCGTTCTGTTCTGACCACAGGCAGCTCGCTGGGCTCCTGGCTTTGCTCTGCAAACTGAGTGGGAGGGGCCCGAGGGGTGGCTGGGCTGGCGCAGGCCAGTTCGGGGCACGAGGTCAGCCCCGTGATCTGCACCCAGGAGCAGAGCCCTCGCAGCCCGGCCCCACCCGCCAGACCCCATGAGCACAGCCCAGGAGAGGGGCCAGTGGTCGGCGGGGCCGGTGTCGGGGGATTCTGAGGCTGGGCGGGCGTGGCGAAGGATGGCTGTGCTGGAGACTCAAATCCAGTCCAGTCCCAGCAAGGCCGCGGGGTGCAGGGGAACCAGGGCAGGATGTCCCTCGCCCACCGGCAGCTGTGCAAACCATGGGGAGGCCCAACCTCTGTGAGCCCACTTCCCCTTTGAAGGTGGGTGAGCTCCCACCTCAGGGTGCTGCGAGGTGCCCGGTGCTGGTGGGGAGCTCTGCGCAGTGTGCTGGCTTGGGCCGTCTCAGGCAGGCTGGGGGATGCAGGCAAGCGCCAGTGTGCACAGCGGAAGGTGCAGCACACCAGGATGGGGGGAGTGGCAGCGCTCTGCCTGGCGTGTGTGTGGGGGGGTGGCCCACAAGGAGACATGTCACCACCACGGCTTCCCTGCTGCCCACATGGCGCTGGGCGTTGGCCTGAGTCATGAATCTGGATGAGGGGGGCTGCACTGGGTCCCTGCTTTCTGAAAGCAGCGGGAGCCCGCCAGGAAGGTCCTCCAGGACACTGTCAACAAGGGCCCCGGGGGCCAGCAAGGACACACTGCCAGCCCTCTGCTGGGGCCCGGGGTGGGGGTAGGTGGTCGGGAGGTGGACTGGCTGGAGAGATCAGCCAAATCCTGAAATTAGACCCTTGAAATGTAAGGACCACAGAGTAAAAGAAAATCAATTTCTAATTACTTTTAAGACTCAAGGTTCCACAGAGAGACGAGCACAGGGAGTAGCATCTCAGAGGGCTGAGAGCGCGTCCTCCCACGCGGCCCCCGCGTTCCCTGTGACCTTGGTGAAGGCCCCCCCAGCCCCCATGTGCCATGATCTCCTCTCTGCTAGAGCCGACCGCTGGTGGCCTGTTGGTGGGAGCGGACCCTGCGGGTCCCAGCCAGGGCCAGTGCTGAGCCTGTTTGTGCCCCTCCCCGTAAGATGGGGTGTGGGGTAAAACAGGCTCTGAAACCCCTGACTGCAGCCACACAGGGAAGGTTCCCTTCTTTGAAGAAGGTGCAGCGAGAGGTGCCTGACTCCTGGGATGGGATGTGTTGATCGGGGCGTGTCTTCGAGGTGGGGGCTCCTCTGGGGCCATGGCAGCCTGGGAGGCGGGAGGGAAGCCCCGGGTGGAGGGGGTCCAGGTGGATCCCTGGGTGGGGTTCCCACTTATCCTGGTTCTGCCCTTCCTCCAACAGACTGCCCACACAGCACCTGGGTATGACCATATTTGGGGGTGAATTTTGGATGTGAATCTGTGAACTTACCCAGCAGAGCTGGGGGGTCCCCGAACTCCTTCATCAAATGAGATGACTTGTCTCCATCTGGGAGTGAGGAGTGCTGACACCAGATTTGTCCTGAACTTTACAGGGCTTTGGGGAAGCCGTCCTGTGGTTCTCTGCCTCTGTTTCCCCATTTGAGGACGATGGTGGTAAAAGCAGGGTGAACCCTTTCTGGACACCTGCGTGGACGCTATTGTGCAGGAATCCAGGCCTGAGGGATTTGGAATTTGGTCTTAATACCACTGCAAAAGCGCCAAGGACACCTGCCAGGCCACCAAAAAAATTTACTAGGAAGAGCAGTATTTTCATTGACAGCAGTAATACTTGCTCATTTTAAACAACCCGGAGAATGAACACAACACATGACGCACACACAAGCCACCTCCCTGGTCTGTCCCCTCCCTCTCCTCATCGCTGGAACGTCTGGCATGCCACCCTCCCAGCCTTCGACTTCTCACTGCATCCAGATATACACACATAAAAATAGACTCGGACTGTACACGTTGCTTTGGGGCCTGACGTTGTCACTGGCTCGGTACCCCAGCGTGTCTCCCTGTCACCATGCCTGCCAGGCCCGCCCTTCCAATAGCCAACGGCATCTGCTGGGAGTCGCCCGCCCACTGCACAGCCTGTTTCTGACAGCCCCCAGCATGAGGAAGGGGCTGGAGGGCTCTTGGACACCCATCTCTGCCCCCTTCTTGGATTACTTGCTTACAATAAATTTCTAGAGCTGGATTTTGGGGGTGCAAAGGGTATGTGCCCCTTAAAGACCTTTAACATTCATTGCCAGAGTGCCCCCCACAGAGCTGATTGGACCTCAGTCCCGCCCACGGGTGAGGATCCCTGCCCTTGCCCGAGCCTCATGGCGCAGGCGGGCGGCGGGCGTCCCTCCATGCACACGTTCCCGGCGTTAGGGCGGCAGGTCTTCAGATCGCAGGGGGTTCCACCAGCTTTGAATCACAGGTGCCTCGGCCTCCTGGGTGCCTGTGTCCCTGTGTGGCCCCCGCTTTGCTTCGGTTCTTCTTTGGGTGCTGGTTTCTGATCGACGTTGGGTCAGCCTGAGGCCTCATGCGCTGTCTGGGGAGCTGGCTGCCATCACAGTTAGACCCTGGTTTGGCTGCACTTGAGATCCGGGTGAAAAGTCAGTTTCCTTCCTCCTCTGAACACATCTGTGTTTTCCTGTGGTTCTTAGGTTTCCTCGGCAATCTGATAATCCGATATGGGCCCTTTCAGGAGGGTAACAACTTGGAGAACACCGGGGACTTTATCTCTCTCTTTGATGTCCTTAAACGTCTTTTCAGCGTGACCGGGACCGTGTGTCGTCTGCCGCCCTTTCAGTCTGAGGCCTCTTCGCATCCTTCCAGGTGAAAGAATTTCCATCCTCTAGTTCCTGAAATCCACACTCCTTTTTGTCTTTCTGCCTCTGAGACTTCCATGCCGCAGATGGTGACCCTCTGTGCCCGTCGTCTATCTCTGTCCCCTCTTACTACCCTTCGGGCATCTCTTGACCTGGGGTCTCGCGTCCCTGAGGTTCCCCTGTGTTACTGACCCATCGATCAAGCCCACCACGCAACCCTGTGTCTTCTGACCGTTTTTCCGGCTGGCTCTGCTGGCTGCTCGTTTCCAGTGGCCTCTGTCCTCGCCTGGGCGGGGTATAGGAGCTTTGTGTCAGTTCCCGCCCCATAACCCATTCATGCTGGATTGTGTGTGGGGACCTGGGTGGTGCCTCTTCATGTGGCATCGTTTCCATGTGCGTTGGACATTCCCACGGGTGAGGGGAGGCCTGCCTCAGCCTCCATGGCTGTGAAGAGGCTGCACCTGGGCCTGCTGGGGCTGGGGACAAGTGCCGCAGCGAGTGCTGGCTGCCACCTGGTGGGGCCTCCCCAGCACCCGCTGGGCTGCCCTGTCCCCAGGCCTTCTTCGCCTTGTCTCCGTCACTGCACTGTAGCTTCTCCCTCAGCTGCCTCAGCCCCGTCTCTCTGGCAGGGGACCGCCCCTCCAGCCGCTGTCCCTTTCTGATCTGTCACTTCTGCCCCTTGGTTTCTCAGGTTTGTGGGGTGTTGTGGGGTTATTTGGGGAGGGGGCTGGGAGTGTATCAGGGTTCACCCTGTCTGCTTTCACAGTAATAACGCTGTGACCCTCGGTTTGTTGAAAGGAAGCACGGGGACACCTTTAGACTCCATTTGCCATTCCTTGGGGGCAGGGCTGGCTGGGGGCAGGGCCTCTGGGCTGGGAGGGACCAGGCTGTGACACCCGCTCTCTCCCTGAGGGTGAGGGCTGGGCAGGCAGAGGCCCTGGCGACGTGGGCAGGGGCTGCTGGGTCATCGGGGGCCGAGGAGCGGACTGCCAACCGGCTCCCTGGAGGCGGCCCCTTCAGGCTCAGATCGGCCCTGGGCACGTATTACTGGCTCTCTCCAAAGACAGCTCGCCACTCCGGGAGGGAAAGCTCTGGAACGTTCTGTCATGTGCTGTTGGATTCACAGTAGGACCAGGATGATTTTTGGCGTCTCTCCTCAGCCCTCGTTGCCAGCTGCTGATTCCCCTTCGTCCTTCCAGGCTCCGCACCTCGGACTCCAAGCCAGAAGGTCCCAGCCTCCCGTTTTGCGCCTGACATGGCCTGCTTGTCCCTGCGGGTGCCCGGGGATGCAGAGCCCAGGACAATGCTGCTGGCCTCGTATCATTCAGCGAATCCAGCGAGGCAGCTCTATCCTGAGTGGGCACGTGCCTGGGCTGGCTGGGGACGGCCACAGAAGGACCAGGCTCTTTCCCCCTCGGCCTCTGGCCTGCGGTCAAGCCTGTCCAGCAGGAGGGTGCAGGTGGGCGTGGGGAGGGACTGGGCTTTGTGGCGGGTCGCTGACTGTTGCCAGCACATATCCTATTGAAAACTTCACGACCCTGGAGAGGGGCTGGGTGGACAGCCTGGATGGATGCTTTCAGAAACAGCCTCTCAGCTCGTAAATCACCTGAGCAGGTCTGCCCAATGTCAAGATTCTGCGATTCGGCTGCCAGCTTGGGGTGGGGTGGACTCATGTGCTTGTCAAGTCTGCAGGATGCCCATGAGCCCTGCTCAGAGTGCCGCCGGCACCGCCCAGAAGCTACCCCAGCAGGACGCCTGGACACTGTCCTGTCTGTGGCTGCTCCGGCAGCGCTGTTGTTCTTGCTGAGGCCCCCAGGTCTCTTCTTCCTCTGGGAGACTCCTACATGCACGTGTGAGTCCAGGGCTCAGCCACGTGGGTTTGTGGCGTGCACGTTACCTGTAACCCTTCCACTCTCACAGAGACCTACATGGTCACAAAGCGATGCTTGCAGACCCCTGTGCTGGTCTTATGATCAAAGTGTCAAACAAGTAAACAAACAAACAAATTTAAACAAATCTCTCCTGGCTTGAGAACAGAAAAAATGGTCATATTCCTTCAAGCCGTCGTAAAGCAAAGACATGAATTCGGTTTCAAGAACAAACATTTGCCATTCTTGATGCTATTTCTGAAAGTCTCATGAGCAAGGAGAGATTCTGAGCTGAAATTACCCTGAATTAGGATGCAAGGGATGTGGTAACCTGGGTACACAGCTGCGCCATCCGTCGGCCACGGGAAGCAGGCCAGTGGCAGGGCCGCAGAGGGAGGTGTGTACAGGGGGGTGTCATCCACTGAGCGCTTGCTGAGAATGTGAAGGTGCCTCTTGGCTCCCGGCACCGAGAGGGCGGCTGCAGTGAAAGCCTGGACGGGGCCGTGTGCACCAGCCAAAGCGCATGGGCCGAGGGTTCCGGCCACTGCCCACTGCAGCTCCTCTGCAGGACCCACGTGGCCGTCCCACCTGTGCTTGCACACCTCCCTTGTCAGCAGGCTCACTACTTTACAAAGGCTGAGTCCGTTATGGGCGGTGTCCCCGGGATTGAACGTAAGGAGCCCAGACAGTGCCTGCTCTGCGCTGCTGTCTGGCCCAACAAAGAGGGAAATCCCCAGGAAAGGAAACCAGACTGTTCCAAAGGCTGGGTGTGCTGACTGCTAATCCCCGAGCCAGGCCTTTCATCAGTGATAGGGTCTTCCCAACTCAGCCGTCATCAAGCCACACAAGGGCTGAAGACAGCAGAGTGACGTCCCCTTAGATTGCACTTGGACGTAAATCCTCTACACACCCTCTCATCTCGCCACTTCAAAGGGACGGAGCCTCCCCCTCGACCTCCTGATCACCACCTAAGACGCATGGGGAAGACGCCGGCACCCGCCAGGATGCCCGGGCCTCTGGCTCCCCACCCCGGCACAGCGGGCTCGTCAGCCCGCCCGGCCATCCGCATATGCTGGGCCCACGAAGGAGCAGCCCCGGGAGACGTGTGGACAGAATGAGCAGACTTCAGAAGACAGCAATCAACACGACACAGACGGGGCTCGTCTTCCTCACGGGCTTTGCTGAAGGGAGTCCAGCCCAGCATCGGATCCGAACAAGATGCAAACAGTTTGCACACGACGTCAACGAGAGACGCTCGGCGTAATGTCTTGAAAGTGGTGGCATGCGATGACAAGGCCTGTCTGCACACAGGCTGATGGGGTGTCCGCCATCCCCGCTGCTGCTTCTCATTTTTTCCAGAACGGCTGCGTTGACTAAAACGATCTCAGTTGTAAGCTACTATTAACATGCCACAATCTCGACGTATTTTTTTTTTTTAACAAAAATAATTCAAAACAAATGTGTCAACCCTGGGAGCAGCGAGCATGTTTGCACGTTCTGATATGGGAGCACAGGGAAGGTCCCTGTGCCACCAGCTTTAATGTGAAGCAGTCACCAGGCCAAGCGTAGTTCCCGCTCGAGCAGAATTGCAGTCACCTCCACCCCGTCTACCCCAGGCCACGGCCACAACCTGGACGTGTCCTCCATGAACACACAGCAGCGTGCTGCCTGACGCTGCTGAACAGATGGCCACAAACACACAGATGCATCATCTTCCAGTCTGGAAGTCAGAAGTCCTAAGCGTGGGTGCGGCTGGGGAGCTCTCAGGGAGAACCCGATAACCCGCCTCTTCCAGCTTCCAGAAGCGCCCACTCCCCTGGGCTGGTGGTCTCCTCATGCACAGACCCAGCAAAGCGACTTCAGTCTCACCTGTGCTTCCAGCGTCACACCTCTCACGCGGACCTCCCATCTCCCTCGTTCCCTTTTTCTTTTCTTTTACCTCCCTTTTTCCCCTCCCCAACCCCTTTTTAAAGAAAATTTAGTGGCTTAAAACCTCAATTTATTATTACCTCCTCTAGTCCTGTGGGTTAATCAGACTCGGCTCTCCCTTCAGGCTTCTGCTGGCTGTGTTCAGATGCAGCTGTCTTCAAGTCAGGAACAGGACACAGTACGTCCGAGGAACCAAGCGAGGGCCCAGTTCCTTCCCTGCCTGTAGCTTTCCTCCTTCTGGAATTTTCAGCAATAAGAGTCAATCATTTCCCAATTGCTCCAGCCTCTTGGAGCCTGGTTTTCAGTTACTGACCACACCCCCCATCCCATCTGTCAGCCTCACTTCCTCTGGTCACCTGGGAGGGTTTCCACGGAGGGCCCTTCGAAGGGTTTCCAGGACAGGGGTCCATCTGGCTGCTGAGAGGACTCACGTTACAATTGGGGGCCCTCCCTCTTTCGGGAAGGAGAAAACAAAATTACAAACACACATTAGCTAAGGGCTCTATGCAAACGGGGCCTGAAGCTTGGCCTGCAGTAAAAGCCACCCCGGTCCTGGTCTGCGACACAAGTGGACAGAGCAGGAGGACGCTTCTCACTACTCCTGCTCTGCCGAGATTCCCCCCCAAGGACTCCTTCTCAGTGTAATGGGGTTTCTTCCCCTAAGAATTTTTACCAGCTTTTGTCATTTTATTGTGTTTCCCCCACAATTACAAGCTCTTTAGAAATGTGCCTCTTGGGATGTAAGAAAGCGACACAAGGGCTTCAGACATGGAAGCACCGTGGTGTCCCTGGCCTGTCACAGGAGGGGACGTGTGAGGAGGGTGGAGCACCTGGGCCGCTGTGTCTGTTTCCCTGGACGAGAATAGCTGTGACCTCTAGAGGTGAGATGTGCAGGCTGCTCTGGTTTGAGTGGGGGTAGGTTGGGGCAGCTGGTAAGTCCAGACAAGGGCTGGGCGGGCCAGACCAAGACCCAGGGCCAAGGGGGTGGCGCTGGGGGTCCAGGGAAAAGGGGTCTCCAGGCTGCCCCTAGCGTGGAGGCTGAGCTTCTGCTGGGCCAGACCCTCCAGGGGCCCTGGGACTGAGCACCCCCTTGGACTCAATCTCAGCCTGTGGTAACTTCGCACAACCTGGGTTTGCGGTACAAGATGGTTTGGGGGCCCCTGGCCCTCTCTGGAGATGGGAGCCCTGTGGGAGGACCAGCTGCCATGCCTTCCTCATGTCCAGACTGGTATCCTCACTGGACTGGAGCCGGTGATCGCTAGCAGGGTCCTGAACCCCTTGCTGGGCACAGGAGGCTGCTCCCCACTGGGAACACTGACCTCTGCGCCCCATCCTCCGGCCACTGATGCACACATGTTCAGGGAGGTGACAGCATTCCCATCCAGAGGACTCTCCATGTGCCCCTCTCTGCCCAGTGGAGTTGACCAGGAGGCAGAGGTGACTAGAAGTGTGGCCTCAGACTACAGAGGTTCTCCTAGTGGCCCCCAGGGCTGGGCATGAGGCCACTTGCTTGTTTTCTGGTTTGTCACTCCGATGTAACCTTTGCTGATGGAGAAAACTGCCCCACTGTCGTCCCCAAGATGTCCTAGGACCCTGGCTGGAGACCAGCACCACAGTCACGGTGCTGGACGCTGCTCCTATGTCTCTGAATTCCAGAGACGGGCCCTAGGTGCCCATCAGCAAAGCAGATAGAACCAGGGGTTCAAGCAGGAGTCGGCCTCACACAGAACAGGGGTCTGGGCGGGTCCTGGCTCAGAGCACCGCCAGTGGGCAGGTGGGGCTGAGAGGCTGGAGAGGGTCTGTGGGAGCCGGACCCCCGGGCAGGTCTCGGTAGAGAACAGAGCTGCAGGAGGGGCAGCTGCTTCTGTCCCCAATCAGATCGCTGGTCCTCTGCCTCCCCAGAACCCGACAGGGACGGAGCCCTGGAACGTGGTTCCCGGGGCAGCACCACCAGCCCTGGAGCCTGGAGAAGTAGTGCCCAGAAGGGGTGTTTGGGGGAGTTCCCTGAGAATGACAGTGAACTTTAAAACTGGGGTTCAGCATCATTTTACCAACTAGTCATTAAAACAATGACAAAAAGGCGTGTGTCTGAAACGAAGGGGTGTGCCCTGGCACAGGAGGACCCCTGCTCTGCTCCACGTCCCCCACATCTGTCACAAGGAACACCAAGGGCTCGGCCGCAAGGGACCCTGGGAGGATCCTGACATGGTCCAGGGTCATGAGGAGGCTGGCACACCGTCAGGACACTGGGGGGGAGGGTGTTGACTTGTCCCCTGCCTGGGGTGGAGCAAAGCGGCTGCAGGAAGTCACAGAGGACTCGGCCTCCCCCGGGAGTCCTCCTGCCTCTTCCCAGCTGAGTTCTGGCCCCTGGTTCCTGGGCCTCTGGCCTTCTCTCTCTAATGGAGGAGGGGGACCCTCGCCCTATGTCTGTAGGCCGGCGGCCATCGGGAGGCTTCCTGCTCTGCTGTGCCCTGTGCTCTGTGCTAGTGGGAGGTTGGGTAGTGGCCTGGGGTGGGCACCTGCCCTGTGGTTTGGCCCCCTCCTTCAGGGGCTTGCTTGCAAAGCGGTGCTCACCTCATCCTTGAAAGCCAGGCCCAACAGTGGGCACAAGGGGCATCTGCCTGGGGCCGCCAGTGCCAGGCCCTGCATCCTAGGCCACACCCTCCTGTTGTTGAAACACTGTCCCACTGTCACCCTGGTATCGGTCTTGCCCTGGGGGAAAGACCTCCATCTTGGGGTCAGACAACTTTGAAAGGTCACGTCCGCCTTTGAGCATGGAAAGGGGGAAGGAGGCCGTCCCTGGGTCCCCACCCTGCTCACACAGAGTCCCATTCATCCTGTGCACAGCTGCGACAGGCAGGGCCAGCACTCCACCCGGGAAAGGCCATCTCACCACACCCCCCAGCCAGGGAAGTGCTGACGAAGGTCCCTTTAACCAGACCATGGTGAAAAGGTTGCTCCTGAGGATCCGAAGTGATCAGGGCTCAGATGAGGTCCTGCTCCTGGAATCAGAGCTGTGTGGCCCATGGGGAGAAGCATAGGGGGAGGGCCAGCAGCCGGCCCCTCATCCTGTCACAAGGTCCTTGCCCAGAAGTACAGTGACCACCACTGCGGGAGGAGGGGGCTGATGGTCAGGGAGCCATGTGTCTCAGCGCCTCTCAAACCACCTGGCGAGGGCTGGCACCTGGCTCCTCCCCGCCTGGAGACCTCAAACTGTTGTCCCAGGACCTCTGCCAGACACAGACTCCCGAGGGGTGACCCTCAGCTCTGACCCTGTGCACCCAGGAGGCATAGTTTAATTCCCTTTGTAAATCCCTGCTCTTCCTTCCAGGAGAGCCTCAGACCGTCCGGGTGAGTCAGTGCCCACGTGCACATGCAGTCACCCAGCAGTGGAGGGCAGCTTCCACCCCGGGACACTGCCCCTCGGCTGAGGGCTCTGTGCCCACCCAGGGGGCTGAGCCATCAGTCCAGGCCATCCTGAAGGGGAGGGTGGTGCTGCCCAGTGTCTTGTTCTCCGCCGACTTGATGGTGACAACACTGGGGCCACTTCTCCCCTGTGAGCAGCCAGAAGTACGGGACATGCCAAAGCCAGATGCTGCTTGTTTGGGTTTTGTGAGCCTTTGAGAGATTTGCAGGAATGTCCGCAGCATGAGCCAAGGCGGGCCATTTACATGGAAAAACCATATACTGGAAGAAGTTTGGATGTATCCGAAAGTTGGGTGGGGCGTGGTCTCAGCGAATCATTAGGGCAGAGCAGACAACAGGTGATAGCCTGTGTGATGGAGACTCAGGCATGACGTCTGCCTGCGTCTGCACGGAGAAAGGGGGAAGGATCAACAAAGAAACAATGGCTTCTGCGGGCTCCTCCATCCAGGAGAAAGCTGCCCCACTAGCTCTCACCCTGAGGCCAGACAACTCAGTTCCTCCCCATATGTCCCTGGCACCTTTCAAGCTGCTGCCCCAGCTCTGGAGCTCACAGCAGGTAAGGCTGTCAGTGAATAAGTCCATGTGCAGGCCCTTTAGGAGGAGCAGCTGGGACTCCAGCCGCCCTCCGTCTCACTCAGCCCCAATCTCTGCTGGTTTTCACAACCAGAAATTACGAGGACTTCTCTCCCTGGCACTGGAGCCCTGGGCTGGGACCCCTTGCTCCTCAGGGGGCCCTCTGAAGCCAAGATATCCCTCCCGATTTTTAATGGCCACACACGGATGTGGGACCAGCCCGTTCTTCATCTCTGCCCCTCCTACCAGTCTCAAGGTGGCTTCTCCTGTATGTAGGTAGTTGCAGGGCTTCAGTTCAGCTAGACTTCAGGAGGTCCTCAGTAATCGTTGTTCTGTGGTTTCGTTGTGATTAACGTGGTCGTGGGAGGAGGTGAGCACAGCATTTACCTCCTTCACCATCTTGACCGGAAATCTCCCCGACTATCTTCCTGGTAATGTGTGCCTGGTAAATGCATTAATAACAAATGGTAGAATGTTTGTATCTCTCAATACCAAGTTTTTCAGCTGATGTTTGTGTAGTAGAAAGTTGCACTACTCTCTTCAAAATGCAATGTGATATTTTAAACAAAACTGTGTTCGGGGCTGCTGACCCCTGTGCCGTAGCTCGGACAATGCAGATACAGGAACCAGGTGGCCTGTCTCCTCCCTGGTTTTATCCACCACACGTTTCCAAAAAGGACCTGATGGTTTGGTGACGGTTGAGAAGGTCAGGACGACTGAGGAGTTTCTGTTTCGCAGCTTCTGTTCTGCATGTAAGGGGCTGTCAGGTGATTAGAAGAATAAAAAGGAAACTCAGAGGTGACAAGCACGTCCACCTGGGCATTGTAGGAGGCTCTGTAGAAGCTCGGGGAGCGTGGCTCACTCATGTCCCGATTCTCCCACATCCCTGGGGGTGGAGAAAGGGAGCACCACTCTGCACGCCAGGAGTGGGTGAGCACTATGTGTCCGTCCTGCCGAGAGCAACGCTCTGGGCAAACAAATCACGGGGGCCACCGGCTGGAAGGGCCTGAGTTCTGGCTCCCGCAGGTCCCACCATTCTGACCACACGGGCAGAAATCTAATTCACAAATGCATGGCATCTTGTGAGCACAGGCTCAGGTTTTCCAGCACAAGACCGAGTGGTCGAGAGGGACCCCGGAGACCTTGGTGAGAGGATTCACGGTGTGAGGGGGCTGTGAAGAGTTGCAGGGGAGAGGGGCAGGCCCAGGACGCTGCTGCTTCCTGGTGGGAAGGGCTCCTGCAGAGTGCAGTTCTCTGTCATGGGCAGATTTGCTCAGAAACCCAGTGTTGTGGGCTGAATCGTGTCGCCAAAAAGACAGGCTGACGTCCTATCCCCAACTACCTGTGAATGTGACCTTATTTGGGAATAAGGTCTTTGCACATGTCACCACGTAAAAGGATGTCATGCTAGGTTAGGGTGGGTCCTAGGTCCAAGGACTCAGGGAGAACGCCTTGTGACCACAGAGGCAGAAATTGCGGTGGCCAATGCAGCCCAAGTCGCAGCAGAATGCCAGAGCGCTGGCTCCGTCGTCACACTGTGGGGGGAGGGGGACGGGGCCTTCCTGCCCCCGAGCCTTTGGAGGGGCCTGCCTTCCGCCTTTAGGCTGTGAGAGAACAGATTTCTGCGGTTTTAAGTCCCCAGTTTGTGGCAATATGTATGGCAACCCCAGGACACTAACACACCCAGAGCAAATGTCAACACTTCTGAAGACAGGGCGCGATGTTATAAAAATACCAAGAAAGTGTTAAAAACGAGGAAGTAATTCTTTTCCTTTCAGTTGCTTTCTTCAATGTCAGCTCAGCTGGAGAACTGTGCAAACGCCGGGAGTGACCACCTTGCAGCCCCCTCCCCTAGGCGAGGCCCCTCCCACTGCCACCACACAGGGCTGCGCTCTGGGCAGCATTCAGTCTGGAAGAATCTGAGTCATGTCGCCGGCAAGGCCTGGATGGACAGGTGGGCTTGCCAGAGGGCAAATACGGTTCTTTAGGTTTTTCCTAGTTTCTGATTTTCTTTGGTAAAGACATGAAATTATTTCAAATGGAAAAAAAAAAAAAAGCAATCGCTGTTACTTTTAAGCGCAAAAGCAAAATTTAAAGATGCCCGCCGGCGTGGATTTTTCCGCATGGACTGTCATGCTGGAGGAAACTTCAACGATGGGGATGGAGGCCAGTGTGCCCGTTGGTCCCTTCACCCCAATTCCCAGCTGGTTAGTCTGTTAAACGTCAGGCCTGTCCCTGCCCGTCCCCACTCCTGGCTCGTTGCCTGACTGTGACAGGCTCCCGCAGTCTGCAGAGCCCTGAGACACGGAGATGCCTTCGCTTTGCTTTCACAGCACCTGCCGGGGAAGCCGGGGGCTTTCTCCTGGGAGCCGGCCTGAGGCCTGAGCTCCAGGGTCCCAGCACGGGCCTCTCTGGAGCCTGGCTTCCATGCCAGGTCTCACTGACACCATGAAAATGAGCAGATTCCCACTGGGACAGTTGTCTTTAGAGGTATGGACACCTGAACCAGTTTAGAAGGTGCATGGCTCAGGGGGCTGTTGGAGCGAGGTGGGAGCAGGACAGTGGAGGGGCTGCTGCCTGAGGTCCTGGGGGGCCAAGGGGTGGGGGCGGTTCTGCCCAGGGCACCCGGAAGTTGGACCACTTGCCGCTGACAGACACGCTCGCCTGCAGAAAGGCCTTTAACACCAAGAGGTTTGTCTCCTCCTGCCTGAGGCGGCCCTGCCACTCAGGCCCAGGTGGGCCATGCTGAGCACATTGGGCCCCCTCATCTGGGGTGATACCTGGGTATGGAAAGAATGTGGCAGACAGTGGGGGTGCGTGTAAGCACCGTGCACACTCTGCTTCGGGCATTCCAGGGTTGGGTTACCAGTCGGGGTTTCCACTCCTCATACACGACGCTGAACTCTGGCCATGTCTCCTGCCCCTTTCCCCACAGCCCAGGTCACACGGGTGTGAGGCTGGCCCAGGGGTACAATTCATTCTCACTGCCCTTGGCAGGGGGACAGGGCACTGGGCTGCTTTTAAGATCCAGTTGACAAACGCAGCACTGCTGCCAAAGGACGCACCGGAGGGTGACACGGGGCCTTTGATCCTGTGGCTTCCAGGAGAGCAGGGAGCCTGTGCTGTGAGGGCAGCACTGGGCCTGGGCTGGAGGCAGGTGCCCGCGCCACAGGCTGGGGGAAACCGAGATCAATTTGCTGACGAAGAGATGTTTTAAGAGCAGCTCAGTGTAGAGATGAAGATAGCATCCTGAGTCTAGAAACTGGTCAGAGAGGCTCTTGCTGCACAGGGCAGGGGACAGCCGCAATGAGTCCCCTCGTGACCAGGGGTAGGATGCGTGCGCTGACATCCTGCAAGGATGAGACCCTGAGGGAGACTGCACATCACGGTGCCAGGAGGGGCCTTTCCTGACAGAAGCTCGTTCCTCAGCCTTGTCCCCAAAAGGACAGAGCCAGGGAGGCCAGCCTCCCCGTCACCATCGCAGCTAAGGTTCCTCCCAGGCATCACCACTGTGCTATTGTCCCTGTTGGGATGGGCAGAGTCTCTTGCCGTTTCACAGATGGGGTGACTAAGTGTTGCACAGTGTATTCTGCACGGCTGGAAGTGTCCGGCCGCGCCCGGCACACAGAACACCCGTTCATCCATGGTCCTTGTGTGATGCTGGGGCCCCGGCCTGCAGAGTACACAGTGCAAAGCGAGGAGGTAGGAGGCGCCCCCTTCTTCCCCGCCACTCGCTGTGGTGTACTGGTGCTTCTGGTCCCCACAGATGCAGGTTCTGTAAGTCCTGGTCCCAGAGGGGACACGGCAGGAGTCTCACCATACTTTGAAGCGTAGCTGCCACCAGTCACATCAGGCTTCTTAAGCCAAGAGACTGGCAGGCCAGGGATCTTGGCCGTCAGCAGGCGGTGGGGCAGGAAGAAGAAAACACTGGGTGTCTCCTGGTTCTTTGGATGCCCTCACAGCTTGGCAAAGGCATGGTGAGCAGGGCACAGACCTCTCAGGAGGGCCGGGTCACCCTCCAGGTAAACACCTCCAGCAGGGCTGTGTCCAGGACAGGGGGACCTGGGTGGGTGTGATGGGTGCCAGCCTCCGTGTGTCCCACAGCCCTTCCTGTTGTAAGTCTCCCGAGGAAAAGAGACCAGCCAGGGGCCTGCAGTCGCTTCCCCCCAAGGCCACCTCCCTGTGCGACTGTGTGGGTCCGAGCGGTGCAGGGGATGGACTGTAGTGGGCGTGAGGCCACCCTACATTCCCGGGATGGAGGGCCTGGGAGTGTTGGCTCTGGGGGCTCAGGGCTGGGTCCCTTCCTACGGGTTTGCTTTGCCCAAAAGGAGATGCTTCACCCAGCGTAAGGCCCCTCCCGGGGAGCTCATGTCCAGCGACTGGTCTAGGCCGTGGTCCAGCAGCCTGGCCTGGCCTGGGCTCCGTCTGGGGGTCCTCTGAGGTTGGATCCCAGTTCCAAGCTCCCGAGATCGATGGGGGCTGGTGTTCCAGCGACATCGTCTCTCAGCTTCTTCCTTTGCCCATCCCGCTTCTCTTATTCCCTCAGAGATGTGGCCTTGAGCACATTTCCCACAAGCCGTCTGCACAGAAATGTTCACTAGCATCTGTTTCTGGGGATCGTGGCCTGTGACGACCAAGTTGGCACACTGTCCACCGTCTCCAAGTGTGACGGTCACTGTAGGCGACAATTAACTCTCTTTGGCCACACTCACTGTCCCTTTCCCTTCCTTCCACTGACATCATATTGAAACCAGCGGCCAAAGGAGTCTGGGGCTCGTGCTGCCTGTGCCGTTCAGCCAATAGACAGGAGTTGGGCAATAGAATAAGTGTTTACTGTCAGAGCACCGGTGTCTGAGAAGGCAGCGGGTTTACACCTCCAAAAACTGCCTTCACATTCTCAGACCGGCTTGGGGTATTAAATGGAAAATATGGACATTCCTCCAGAATGTCCCCGTGATGGTTCCGGGGGTCTGCATGGAGCCTTCCCTCTGGCGGTGTGGCTCTCCAACGTGGTCACCATCCCAGGAGCAGTGATGACAGTGACCTGGAAAGAATGCTAGGCCTTAAAGATTATAGTCGGCAAGCAAGGGGGGCATTGTGTCTAGTAAGCAAGCCTAAGTTTTAGGGTAATTATGTAAAGCAGGGAACTGGGACAGGGGACATCCTAAGCTCAGAAACTGAGACAGGACAATCCAAGCTCAAACCATAGGGACGGGGTTGATCAATTGTCAAGCTCGAGGGCAGGGAGAGGTGAGGGGTCCCAACCGGGCCCTTTTTCAATATCAACTCTTTCAACCTTTGCCACGATGAGTACTTCACACAATGACCACCTGCATATTTGCTTTTATTTCTCTCACCACCAATTGTCAGCTCTACTGACGATGCTTTTTCTGCCCGAACGATTCTTTGCCTGGACCTCCTCTTCCTCCATCTCCTAATTTGTTTTGTCCTCTGCAATTGATTTTGACGTCGTCAAGGCATAAAACACATCCTGTTCTGTAACCCAAATCCAGTCCTTTCAGTTTAGATAGGTAGATAGAAAGATAGATAGATAGATATAGATAGAGAGATAAATCTAAATTTTAAAGTAAACGAAATGTTTACATTTTGGGTTGAGTCAATATTAGTCACAGAAGAACCCAGGAACACAAAGTTATCTGGTTTTTCCTCTATCGTGCTTTTCCTTTTGTTTAGCACAGTTTGCTTTACGGTGATGGCCGCTTTTCAAACTTTCCCCGTAGCCGAGCTCCTGTTCCAGAGTCCGCGTCTGGGGTGTCGCTCTGATGTGCACTCGAGCGCTGTCCAGCCCAGCTCTCCCAGGGTCCCCTGCTGCCCTCCTGGGGGAGACAGCTCAGCATTTCTTGAGTCCCGTGACATCCTCTTTCTGGGTTTGCCTCATGCTTTGCTGCAAGTTCTTATATGACTTTTCTGGAAGCCGTGTGTGGGGGTGTTGGGAGGCAGCCTGCTCCGCGGCTGGGCTGTCGCCTGTCCACACCCTCCTCGTGCCAGGCTTCTCCTGGGCTCTGTCAGGGGGACAGACCCTTCTCAGCAGTGTTGTCCTCTGTGCAGTGGCCAGGCTGGGCCTCTGCCTCCCGGCGTCAGGCCCTGTGACTTCTCCATCCGCACACAGACTCCCACGAATGGGCTGAGCTCTCGTGCCTGAGAAGGTCCCCGGCTCTTCTCTTCATGGCCAAGCCTGTCTTGTTTACAACCCCTTCTACTGCCAACCGTTTCAACAGGCCTCCAGGTGGAGAGAAGCTCAGCACACAAGTCCCAGCCGCCTGGACCTGGAAGTCGCGCTCCCACGGCCGCTCAGGAGAACCCACCAAGCACGCAGCACCCCACCTGGCTGGGGTGGACACTGAGGCTCTGAGAAGCTACACGTCTGAAGGTCCTCTAAACAGCTCACCCACGTTGACACGTGTAACACGTGAGGCTGTGCTCTGGCCCCAGATGATACCGGCCCCGCCTGACACCTAAGTCAAGGGTTTGCACATGGCAGGCTGTGCCATGTGATTCAAAACCAAGCCACCCTTCACTTCCGGCAGGTCCTGGCTGAGGGTGGCTCCCCTTGAGCTCTGAGGACAGGCCCTCTTCGCTTTGCGAGGACACTTCACGCATCCGTACCCTCCTTCCCCTGCACTCGCTGCAGGCAGCAGTCTGGGCTTGGAGCTTGCCTACCCTCCCCCGGGTGGTGCCCAGGCCATACATGATGCCTGTAGGGCCCTGGCAGAGGGGGGCCACATGAAAAAGGCCTCTGGGGAGTTATCACAAAAGGTCGGGTCTCTTTGCCTGAGTGACTGAGCACTGCTGTGGGGACAGAGCCAGGAGTGCAGTTTCCAAGCTCTCGGCCTCACGTGGAAAGGTGCTGGCTCGGGTAGTAAATGGCCATCAACTGTGACTGGATGGCCATCAGCTGTAGCTAGTTGGCCGTCAGCTGTAACCAGTGAGCCATTGGCCACTAATATAACTGCCGTGGCTACACTAGCAGAAAATGGGGGAGCTAGCAAGAAGAAGGTGGCTGAGCGAGCAAGAGCGGATTGCAGTTAGCACGGTGGGTTGCAGTTAGCAACTGAGGTTGGAGGGCAGAGAAGTGGACGGTGGGTTGCAGATAGTATGGCTCCTGCTTCCTGTGTCTCCATCCAGCCGCCAGTGAGACTATAGTGGTGTGAACCCCCATCCATGGCTCCGTGGGTGTTCCTTTTGGCCTCACCATGTCCTGCGTTCTTGTGCGTGGAGTGGGAGCTGAGACCCTGCATGACAACTGCGGACCCACTGACACAGCCCTGGTGTCATCCTGCACGCTGACCTGCATTGCTGCCTCTGCTGCTTTCCTGACACCCATTTTTAACAGATTTCAAAAAAATAAGAGGCTGCTGAGTCTGTGCCCCACCTTTACAGGGGTGTCGGGAATGGAGGACACACTCCCCCCGGCTAGTTCAGGCATGGGTGGGTGGGACCTCTCTCCACATAGCACCCTTCTCTCTCTGGCCTGCTCTGCCCTCAAGCACTTTCCAGTGGTTGCTACCCAGGGAGTCTCCCCTTCCCTCACTCTGGGGTCACATATGCTGACTCAGGTGCATGAAGGGCCTGGGAGCCCTTCCTTGCCGCCTCGTAAAGGTGAGGCACACCTGACCTGTCCTGGACGCTGGAGGGAGGCAGAGAGAAAGGGCTCCCCAGGATGCAGTCCCCACGTGGCAAGACTGGAGGGCGACCCTTCCCCACCTCCCCCCAATCCAAGCCACAGGTGAAGAGTCCTTCCAGGAAAGGTGTCTGCTGTCCTCAGGGCTGCAGGGGAGCTCTCAGGCTGTGACGGGGACAAGCCCAGAGCTGCCTCAAATAGATGGCACATCCTGCTCTCTGTTCTGGGCCCAGCTGAGGAGCTGACTGTCCCTAAGGCCTGACCACAGTATCTGCTGCCCTCCCTGGGCCACCACTAACTTGTCCATTTGTCGTTAAAAGGTCAGGAAGAACCCTCCGAAAGCTGGCCCCCTGAGCCAGGGGGCACGGTCCTATGGCTGCTTGGGCAGGGACGGGTGAGGCCAGGAGGCACTCACCCCCAGGGCCAACCCTGTACCTGCCTGAGCCTGAGCGAGAACGGATCCTCCTGAAAGTGCCCTGTTTAATCAGCTGTTAGACCTGTCTGCTTATTTCTTTATTTCAGTTACTGGGTATTTCAGTTCCAGAATTTCCTTTTGAGTCTTTTAAAAACGTTCCAGTTCTTTGGTAAAATTCTCCATGTTGTCATCTATTCTCTTGATTTACTTTAAAATAAGTGTGATTGTGGCTTTGTTTTTCTGGCTGTCTTCTTAGCAAAGCCTTTACTATCCCCAAATCAACAGTATTCTCCTATATTGTTTCCTTTTCATGTTTGTCTTTAGTTCGTCTAAAATTGACTTGTAGTATGGAGTCGGGAGGGGCTGGGATGATTCAAAGCAGAAAGATCTAGAAGAGGGAGGAGTGTTACTGCCTGTCCCTGTCATTCCTGTGGAGCCCTTAGTCTCCCGCTGTTTCTTTTGTTTTGAAAATGCTCGTTCACATACAGAGTCTTCTCTGGATTAAAGCAGTTTTTTCTTTCTGGCTTTTTGACAAGACAATTTATAGCGCCCTTGTCACTCTTGCCACTCACCTGTGTCAGCCCAGGACCCACCGATCAGTGTGGGGGACAGTGAGCCTTGGCCTGAGGGGGGGCCTGGCGGAGGGGCCTGGACAAAGCTTGGTCAGATGTCAGGATGCGGAAAAGAAAAGTGTCCTAAGCCGACGGCCACAGGGAATTGGAAAGCTGTCTGCAAGGGGCTCCGGGGACCAGGAGAGCCCCGCTCAAGCTCAGGGCCTGGGAAGGGTTGTGGAACAGCCAGGGCCCGAGGGCCTAAGTGGGCATGGGGCCATCCGGGGGCCTAAGGGCGTCTGCCATACTGACAAGAAGACGGGGGTAAGGGGTGCCAAAAGGGACCTCCCGGCACCGCATCCCCTCTGCCATGATGGAGTGACCCCGATTCAGGCCTCAGCCTGCGTACGGCTGAGCAGAGCAGCTTTGGGGTGGGCATTTGGGGTGGGCAGGGCAAGAAGTAGACTGAAGAATTGAGGGTCTCAGGAGAGGGTCCCCCCAAACTGTACTCATGAGCCCTCTCTGTACTGCCCTGCACTGCCCAGGCCTCCACCTGCAGGCAGAGCCAGCAAGGAGCCCAGGCCTCTCCCATCGCCTACATGAGGCTGTTGGAATCTCCCCCCACCCCCACTTGTGAACCTTGTGGGGATGGGACCCACAGGCAGGCAGGGGCCAATATGTCACTGCTCAGCAGGAGAACGTGGCTGAAACCTGCAGCCAGAACCAGGCCTCCCGTTCCTGCCTCCACCCCTCTCTGCTGGCCAATGTGGGAGCCCACTTGAGGGCAGAACTGGGGGTGGAGAACAGAGTTCACACAGCAGGAGGCTCAGAGTCCAGGTGTGCTTCACAAACCTGCCCAGCACAGCCTCTGGGCTCCAGGGCTGTCGTTCGCAGACCCTCCTCCCCAAGGTCCTGGAGGGCGGGGGCGAGAGAGGGAGGGTCCTTCTGGAACCATGTGTCTCAGTTGCTTTGTCCAGTGCCACCCAGCAGAGAAGGGCTGTTCTCCTCTTGGGGAGCAGGACAGGGGCATGCGAGGCTGGGGCGGGGACGAGGGCTGGAGGCACAGGTGGCTCCCTGATGCTGCCAGTGGCTCCAAGGTTTGGAACCAAAGGCGGTGGTTTAGGACGGGGAGAAAACAGCTCTGCCCCCTTCAGCTCACGTCCACCTAGAACCTCAGAGTGCGACCTTGTTTGGAAACAGGGTCATTTCAGCTGTAAGTGGTTAGATGAAGGTGAGGTCACGTGGGAGTAGGGCGGGCCTCATCCGATGACTGTGCCTTATAAGGAGAGAGAAAAAAGGCACACACTCACTCACACGCACATACACGCACGCATACACACTCATACACACTCACACATGCTTACACTGACACATACACACTCATACACGCTCACACATGTTCACACACACATACACACACGCTTATACACACTCATACACGCTCACACAGGCTTACACTCACACATACACACATGCTTACACACATGCATACACACTCATACACGCTCACACATGCTCACACTCATACACACATACACACTCACACACACTCACACATGCTTACACACACGCATACACACTCATACACACACATGCTCACACACACGCTTATACACACTTATACACACTCACACATGCTTACAGTCACACATACACACTCACACACGCTCACACACATGCACACTCACACATGCACACACATACACACACAGGCCATGAAGATGGAGCAGAGGTGGGGTGATGCATCCACATGTCCAGGAACGCCCAGGACTGCGGCTGCGCCCAGAGGCTGGCGAGGCCCAGAACACACGCGGGAACCAGCCCCGCCACACCTTCACATCGGACCTGCAGCCTCTGAGCTGAGAGAACGAGTTCTGTGTTGTTCGTGGTCTTTGTTACAGGAAACAACTATGCTCTCACATCGCGCCTCGCCCGCCCCCATCTGGAAGATGACCAGGGCAGTCTGTAGGGCACCCAGACCCCCGCGGTCTGCTAGGGCTCGGGCTCGTTAGGGATTCATGTGGCTGGGACGTTGGGAGGCTGAGAGCATGAGATGAGACATGCTCGGCCTCTGTGCAGCGAGGGTCAGGCCAGCATGGACGGCGCACAGCCAGCTTCTAAGCAAGGACACTCGCCTGTACTCTCCAGAAGTGCCCTGCGAATTAGATCATCTTCAGAAGACCAGCTTCCAAAGAGAAGGGCAAAACCACCTTGAAATGCTGAGGCCCCTGGGCCCTTGAGCAGAGAAAGGAGGAGAAAGGACGGGTGTGTCACGTCACACCCTGGCACCAGGGGACAGAGGCCTTCTGAGATAGTCAGGGGCCTGTCATTAACTGAGGGGTCATAGCAACCACCTGACAACAGACTAAAACTAGCTGCACAAAAGGTAGGGAGGAAAGCATGACAGTGGCTGTCCCTGGAGAGTGGAATGTGGGTTTTTTCTCTTACTTGTCTGAGAAAACTTACTTGTCTAAGTTTTCTATAATATGTTTGGAAAATGAAAACACACACATGTATTTTCCTTTTTTAAAGGGTCTCGGTCAGTGGGGATAAACAGTACCTCTCACAGGTCACAGGATCCACTTTCTAGGACAAGACAATGACCTGGCAGCGTAACCATGGGGGTGACTTCTGCCCATCACACACATGACTGAGCAGCCTGTGGGCAACACAAGCTATTTGCTGCTTGGATGCCAGTGATTTGTGGTCTTAGCAGTTCTCAGAAGAGTTCTCAGCTGATCGTAGAGCTTTTCTGTGTGTGTTTTAACTCATATTTCCAGTATTGGAAATTTCAGAAGAGAAAAAATTTAAATATGTAGTTTTTAATTCATTAAAAATTAACCACAACACACCCATTACATGTCAGCATAAATAACACTTTTGAGGAAAAATAATTATGGTTTTCAAAAGACAAAAAAAGGGAGAAAGTGACTTTAAAATTTTTTTATTTTGCAGGTCTCTTCAGTGTCTGGCGTGATAGAAGTCAGCTGGATTGTCACTTCAGCTTCTGCAGGCAGTCTGTTGCTATCGGTTGTCCGGGTGGAAGGGTCTGAAGGGAATCTGGTGTCTCACAGATGTGTGGTTGCAAAAGAGAGGGATGCTTTAATAGTTATTTTCAGATAATTATGAATATTGTTCTTTGATACAACTCTGAAACTCAGCATGGAGTAGTTGCTCGATTAGTGCCCATGGGGGCTCTGAAACCATAGCAAGGCACCTTTCTTTTTCTTTACATGAAAATCCATTGATCTGTCTTCTAGCATTTTGACTGGCTCTGTTCCCCACGTGGGGTTTTCTAAAGTTACCCTTCGGTCATTTAGAAAATGCAGGGTAACTGACGTATGTAGACCTTTCCAGTGTCGACACATTTCATCGTATCTAAAATCACATCAATTAACGACACCACCAGCTTAATGGGAAAAGCCTTTAATTACTGGGATGCCATCAGGCTCAGGGTGCAAGTTTTCCAAAATTCTAAGTTTTGCTTGCGAGGTTGAATTTTATCACTGGCAACAGGTACTATAAATTTCTTTCTTTTAAGGGAAAAGCTCATTTCATTCATTCTTGAGAAAAATATCTGCCAGGTACCTGAGTTTGATTATCCCGGTTTGTCCACAGGTCATTTGTGTCCAAGGTGAACAGTTTGCCATGAGAAAGGGGCTGGTGCTACCGTCAGCTGCCGTGACCTCATGCTTCTCCTCGGGTCATGGTGGGAACACAGCACAAGCACTCCACGTGCAGCTCCCACTGGGTCACACAGAGCATTAACACGTATGCATTTAAGGATTAAGACTTTTAAAAATTAATAATCTTTACTGTTTCATCAAGAGCATCTTCTTTCCTGGAAAAGTGTGGTGGTGACCACAGCCATGAGCGCTGGCACTTTTGGGTACCGCTGCGCTAGTTCATGCTACGTCACCAGCATTTGAATCACCACTGTCTTTGCATCCTCACTGCAAATGTCACACAGTGATGTTGGTCTCACTATTATTATGAAAACAGTTATGATCTGGAGGCGCCCATGAAAGGTTTCCGGGAAGCCCTCAGGGCCTGTGGCCCACACTCAAGAACCTCTAGTTTAAATGATGTGGCCATTGCCGTGCATGTGCGTGTGCACGTGTGTGTGTTTGCGTGCATTTACGGGTGTTCTTCACCTGCTGCAGTTTTGTTCGTCTGTAGCCCGGGAGCCACTGCTGTGTGCTGATTGGTGTGGGCCATCGGTGCTGCCTGTCCCGAGACACCGAATCCAGCTCACTTCTAAGTGGTCCAGAGCAGACAGCGGTCGTGTGCTTCTGTCAACGCCCTCCAGACTCACCCTCTGCAGCCCCGAGTGAGTCTGGTGAAGTTCCACATCTCGGCAGGTCCTTAGCAGGCAAAAGAACGGTTAGGGTGTTAAAGCAGCCCCACTGGGGCCGATACTAAACCTTCAGGACTTTCCAGCTCACACATTGTCTTCACCCCAGTGAGGGGCTGTTGGGAGTGGGGGCCTCCCCACGGGGAGGAACAGGCCGACTGGGCTGGACCGTGTGGAGGTGGCAGAGGGCCGGTGGGCACTTGCTGGGACACTGCCCGGGGTCCTGTGGGAACCGCTCTGTCCACACTGAAGAGCCTCTCCTCCGACTGGCTGTGCAGTCTGCTCCCCTTCCCAGGCATCCTGCAGGTCCGGCCCCTCCTCTGCTGGGTCACTGGGATGACCCAGGTGTCCCCAACCTCTGTGAGGTCCGCGTTGTCCTGCGTCCGTGAGCAGGGCATCATTCCTCACTTGCTCACATCCGCGAGGCCTCCTCTCCTGGCTGCCGGTGACAGGGCAGCTCTGCCCTCTTCTCCCATGGTGTCTTGGGGGCCAAGTGGAAGCAGACCACATTGATCGACTTCCAATCTCTGCTGGACGCCTGGCCTTCTCCGTATGGCTGCACTGGGAGAGAGAATGTCACAGTCTCTGTGCTGGCTTTCTTTCATGATGGGAGGGGACCTACTTGACATTCTGTTACCCTGCTGTCCTTTCCTGACCAGTGTTTTCAGCAAGCACTAGGAGAAATTAGACGTGAGCCCCAAGAGTCCTCGACGGTCCCACAGACCCGGGTTAAGCCTTCTGTAGACAAGCGAGCAGGTGACGTGTGTGAGGACGGAAGCTCTAGGATGGACCCTGACACCAGCCCTGAAGCTGGTGTGTGGCCGCTGTGGCCGCAGGCTAGGACTTTCTTGCACCGAGCATCCTCTTAGCTTTTATGAGGTATTCGTGAAGAGCTGTGAAGACATGAATCTAATTATTCCAAAACACTCCATGACTGGCCTGTGGGTGACACCGGGTGAGAGCAGAAGCCCCAGAGAGAAGAGCAAGCGGCAGAGCCCTCAGCAGGCATTCAGGGCAGGACGTAGGGTCAGGGTCTGGGGTGGGGCTAGCCAGGTTCTAAGTCAGATTTCCCGGCTGTCGGATGAGAAGTCCACAGGACGAGATGGGCAAAGCTGGAGAGTCTCAGGTCAGCAGCACTGTACCATGCCACGCTATTCAGTGGTGGTTCGAGAAACGTGACCAGTCTTCTGGCTGAGTTTCCCTCCTTTGGCAGAGCTAACTTAAATGCCCGTACCCTGGGCGATAAGGATTCTTCCGTCCTTTCTCTCTGACCCCGTGCGTTAATCAGCCATTGATTCAGTGATGCTGTGTAACAACACAGCCCCAGCTCAGGGCGTGCTCACACTCGGGCTCACGCGGGTCCACCCGTGTTCGGCTGATGGAGGCTGGGCGGGCGCTCGGCTTCCCCACCAGTCTACCGGATGTGGCTCTGCACTAAGCACTGGGATCCCGCCTGTTCCGCGTGGACTCATTTTGGGGACCAGGATGAAGAGACAATGGCAACTTGAGAACACTGTCTCATGGGAGATCACAGAGCAGCACGATCCCTGCTAACCTCAGTGCATGTAAGCTTGGCTCAGTCAGTCGGCTACTGTCCCACTGGCCAGGACAAGTCACATGACCAAGCCCCAGATCAACAAGAAAGGAAAGTTCATGCCTTGGGGTGAGGCAAACTCGGACACCCACATCCACCCACACGCTTTAAAGAGGGCCAGGTGGCTGAAACAGGTTTGGGTTCCTGTGTCTTCAGCTGGCCTGTGGCTCTTGTTGCCCTGGATCAAAGTGGGTGAATAGAAGTCCCTACAATCAGACTTGGGCCAGAGTAGGAGGAAGGGGATACACCTGAGCCTCAGGCACACAGGCCATCATCTCTGGAAGGACAAAGAATGGCCTTACCTAGAGCTGGCCCATGGATGCTGCACTGTGACGTCACAGGGACGATGGAGCTGGCCCATGGATGCTGCACTGTGACGTCACAGGGACGATGGAGCTGGCCCATGGATGCTGCACTGTGACGTCACAGGGACGATGGAGCTGGCCCATGGATGCTGCACTGTGACGTCACAGGGACGATGGAGCTGGCCCATGGATGCTGCACTGTGACGTCACAGGGACGATGGAGCTGGCCCGTGGATGCTGCACTGTGACGTCACAGGGACGATGGAGCTGGTCCGTGGATGCTGCACTGTGACGTCACAGGGATGATGAAGCTGCTCCATGGATGCTGCACTGTGATGGGTGAAGGACAATGGAAGCAACCGGTCATTCTCGGTAGCCTCAGGCTATGGACTTGAATAACTGGAGGCAGCAGGATTACTCCAGGAAGAAGGAGCACAATGTACCCTGTTGAGTGTCCCCAGCTGCCGGTGGACGATGCTCATGGATTCTTGCTCCTTGCTTGGAGAGAACACTTGAGCCTGGACGTGGAGGCAGGGCAGCCCCCCGCACGAGGACCCCAGGAGTGTTCTCAGTGTCCAGTAGCCAGCCGTGCATGCTCATCGGCATTGCCCAGAGGAGCAGGGGTCTCTGCAGACTCAAAAGTGACCTGCAGGTGGGAGCAGGCGAGGGATGCGTGCTGGGCCCCACGGCGTGAGTGGCTGAGGATGGGGACACCCCTCTCAAGGGACAGGGGAGTGCGAGGGAGCCTGAGCAGTAGGCAGGCTTCATCCCAGGCCTCCCTCCTCTCTGGGCCGGACTCCTGGTCACCTGAGGACAGAGAGCCTTTGGGTCCTGTTGTGCCCCCATCCTGCCCGGGGGCCACAGCAGTGTCTGTGGAAAAGGTAAATGAACGTGTGAGTGACTCTTGAACATATTAGGAGCCATGCAGATGAAAGGTGGCAGGAGAAGGCCAGGCAGGGGTCTGAGCCTGCAGGGCCGGCGCCTCATTCATGCTTCTGAAGGCTGCTTCTGGGCGCTGGGCACTGTCTCCTCCTGCCTTAGCTCCGGTTCTTATCTATGGAGATGCTACATGTACTGGGCAGTCGGTAGGAAGGGAGGACAGGAGAAAGGGGGAAGGAAGGGGAGGAGGGGGAAAACCTGCTGGCCAAGCCTCAAAGGCCCCTCCTGAGCCTCGGCACTCTCAGCAGTTCCTGTGTGTCTTCGAACAGCACTGTGGACTCCATGGCCAGCTTCTGTGTTGCTACACTGATAAGTACAAACAGCTAACGCTCTTCGGAGTCTAGCTTGTGAGTCTTCCTGCATGTGCTCTGCACCCAGGCAGCCTTCCACATGCGTGCGCTGATCTAAAGTCCTGCCTGAGAGGCTCACCATTTATTAAACCCAACCCTTTCCAGGACAGCGTTTGCAGAACAAAAGCACCGCGCAGACGACATGCAAGCCCCACTAGTGACCTCTCCGCAGCCTCCCTCTGCCTAAGAGGTTTTGGTGGCTGAGTTTCTGGGTCAGAGGGCAGTGCCCTGTGGGTTGGGGTCACAGCCAAATTAGAGTGTCTCTCAGAGGCCGCGGTGTGCCATCATGAGTGAGAGGACATCTTGGCGTCCTCAGGGCCCTGTCCACTTTGCCAGAAGCAGTGATGGTGCATTGTCCCCGGACTCGGCTCATCATTCTGTGTAAAGCTGAGTATTCTTTTCCTCTTTTCTGTCCTTGGGCAGAATTTCAATTCCCATCTTTTTGGCCAGACTGCTAGAGCCTCCTTCCAGAGCAGGACAATCTAATTAAGTTAATTCGAGCGCCCAGAGACGGACTTGCTGGAAGCAGAGCTGCCGTGGTGGCAGGGTCCCTCCCGAGTGTGATCACGGAGTCCTGGGGGAGGCCCGGCAATCCGTTTATCTGGAATAAAGGTCACTGGGGTCAAGGGCCAAGGCCTGGCCTTCCGCCCTGACCCTCAGGCGGTGCCCTCCTGCTTCTCTGGGGAGCTGAGCCCCTCCTCGGTCCCCCCCACCTCCACCCCGTGGACTGCCCCCAAACCACAGAGCCTGCCTTCTGGGCTGTCACCACATGTTCCCCTGAGACCTCTGTTCCTGATGACCTTGGCCTGGGCAGGTCCCTCATGTGGGCAGTCTGACCCGGTGCCTCTGGCCAGGCTAGCTGGACCCCCACTCTTACGGTAGCTAATCCCAGGGGGACCCTTCTCCCCAGGGGGATGGGTGCCCTGCCATTCATTCAGGTAGAACGGACCCAACAGAACACAGTCTCGGGCTCCCAGGGCTCCTCCCTGTGGCCCCACCTCACCCCACAGCTGAGCAGCACTCTTGTTCTGCATTCTCACAGCACCGCCCACACCATCCACCCGGTGCTGCACGCTGAGGGTAAGGGCAGGGTCACACAGACCCCAGGAGAACGTGTCGCCACTCCCACACCAGCTCAGGCCCCAGGAATGGGAGGACGGGGTGGGGATTGCCAGTGTGGCCGGGCCTCCCCCCAGCTCTCTCTGCCACTCCATCCCCCCTCTGTCCCTGGCACCTGCTGCCCCCCCGGCAGACCCCAGGCCTGTGTGTGCCTCACCCTTCCCCTCAGCCTCTGTGGCCGACCACCATCACCTCCGGCTGCTCTGTCCTTTCTGCAGGTCTTCCTGGCAGGTGTCATTTGGGATTGCTGATGGCCTGTTCCCTGGCCAGAGAAGGGAAGGCAGAGAGGTGTGGCCATCCTCGGCAGCACCCGGCACAGACAGCGCCCGGCACGGAGGAGGGCTTGGCCCACAGGGTTGGCTGAATGACCGATGCCCAAATGTTGACAAGGGCGTCTGCTTGCATGGGGGCCAGGGCTGCAGGGCTGAGGTTGGGGCTCGAGCTCTCGTGCGCTATGGCCTTGTTTAAAGATGGCAAAGCCAGTAGGAGGAGGGCGATGTCTGCCTTGTCCCCCAGAGGAGAAAACGGGGTCAGGAGAGATAAAGCAACTGGGCTGCAAAAGGGGGCTCCCCATTCAGCCTGCCACACTCTGCACAGATGGTGCTGTCACGGCCGGGTGAGAAGGGCATGCCCCCACCTCCAGCCCAAGTGTCCCCACAATCCTCATGCCAGATCCAGCGAGAGAGGGAAGATTTCCCTTTGGGCCAAGTACGCCCTTTTTGGAATCACCCAGACACTGGGAGGTGGGAGCGTCGCCCCCATCCTCAGTGTGAGCCCCGGGCTCTGTCCGCTGCACTGGGCACCCACGGATGGGCCAGGAGGCAAAGGATGCACCCTGCACTGACCTGGGCGGGAGGGGCTGCCCCAGCTCTGGGACCCTGCCCAGAGCTCTCGGGGGCATGGCCTCCATGGAAGTCCAGCCAAGCCCTGCCTGCTCCCCGACAGGGCAGCCCAGAGCGAAGGGACCCTTCAAACGGTGGGAATGGTGAAGCCTGCAGGAGCAGCAGCCAGCAGCCTCCTCTCATGAATATGCACAGTGAGGCCCACTCTGCTGGCCCCCCCATCTCACCACCCCCTCCCCAGAGACACTTATCTCCGCTGGTGAATGGGGTGCTATTGTGGGCAGGACTGCAGAATTTTAATGACTTGCAAAATATAGTTAATTATGCAAAAAGACATCTTCTGTGCTTTTTCATGTAAATGAGACAAATTAATTGGTGTTCAGTTGTGAGAAGGCCCTGTCTGTCCCAGGAGGGGCGGGGATTGGGGGGGCATCCTTGCCTTCTGAAGTAGGTGATCTCCAGACAGCAAGGTACAAGGAGAAGCAGGGAAGGGTGATTTCTGATCCATCCAGTTAATCCTTCGCTGGGCGGCTCAGGGTTGTAACCCAAACCGTGAGAAAGCGCGGCCCGCGGGTTCTCGCCACTGCTGCTGTCACTGAGAAGCCAGGGAACCTGGGGAGAGGGGGTCCCTGGGGGGCGATCGCCCCCACACCTTCCTGGTCCTTAGCTAAGCTCCGAAAGTGGCCTGAGGGTTGGTGACAGTCTGGATTCCGTGGGGGATGGGCAGTGTCCCCACTGACTGCAGGTCAGTGAGAGCATTTGAGCCCCAAAATCTGCCACTTCAAAGGACTGGAGCAGACATTGCTCCAAAGAAGACGCATGAATGGCCCATAAGCCCATGAAAATACGCTCAGCGTCACCGGTCATCAGGGAAACTCAAGTCACAACACCACAGGCTTCCACCTCACACCCACTAGGCAGGGTAGAGTCAGGACCGCACCGAACAGCCGGTGGTGGGGACGCTGTGCAGAGCCTGGAACCCACAGGTCCCGGGGGCAGCCGCTCTTGTAGAGACTTTGGTAGTTTCTCAGAAGGTGAGACACAGAATTACTGCGCGATCCAGCAGTCACACCTTGGGGCATATGCCCGAGAGAACTGAAGGCAGGGTCTCAAGCAGATGTTTGCACACTTGTGTGCACGTTCGTGCCACTCGCAGCAGCCAACCCGAGTGTCCAGGCAGGGGTGAGTGCGAAACGGATGGTGGTCCACTCTCACCAGAGAACGTCAAGTCCCGTCACCTGCTACTCCCTGGATGACTCTTGCGGAGAGTAGCAAAGGGAAACCAGCCAGACCCAGAAGGAGAGATGTGAGACATTCCACTTCCATGCAGGACCCCGAGCAGTCAGATGCACAGAGACAGAAGGTAGCCTGGAGCTTTCAGGGAACGGGGGAGGGGTGTTAGTGTTTAGTGGGACACAGTTTCCATTGGGGATGATGAAAAGTTTAACGCGCAGACAGTGGTGAGAGCTGCATAGTACTGAAATGGATTCAATGCCACTGCATGGCACACTTACGATCACCACCATTATTGTTTTTAAACCTGCCCCTCAGTCAACATTTGCTGCGACAGCCCCCACCCCCTCTCCGGCCATGCAGGTGGGAGGCAGGAGGAGGGAGTGAGGACCCCGTGGGCGCCTCCTCCGGTTTCCCACGGGGCTGCTGGGCCATCTCAGCCTCTGTCCTATGCAGCTGCTGGGCGTGAGCAGCCAGGAGCAGCCTCCAAGCTCAGTGGGGACCCTCTCCCTCAGCCCCTCCTCCTGGCTCTGCTTCCAGAAGCCCCCGAGGGTCACCTTACCACATTCCCAGCCCCGAATCAAACCAGATCTGCCCCACTGGCTCATCTTTCCGCAGCCCCCACGGCTCTCCCAGCCCGGGTGGGGTGCCACAGCCCCCAGAGGCCTCTGCTGTCCCTGGGAACCGCGCAGGGAGAGCTGGCCAACAATGGGCTTCTATCTCCGGGGAGAAACCGGAGCCCGCTCAGCTGGGCTCCCAGCAGCCCCACATTCTTATTGGGCCTGGCTGCCTGGTCAGTGCCCCTTTGGAGGAAACCTGAGCTGCCGCGGCTGTCGCTGCAGTCTCCCTGGCTTTGAAAACGAGAATGGGCGAATGCACCGACCCCCTCAAAGCCCGACTGGAGCAGGGTTCCCCAGCTCTTTCCAGAAAGCTCCCAGGAGCCCCTGGGGAGTGTGGTGGGACCGTGGGGATTTGAGAGCCGGGACTTGGAGCCCAGGCCGCCTCACTGGCCCTGGGCACGGCACACCTGCCGCAGTCTCGGGTTTCCAGCGAGAGGCTGGAGGAAGCAGACCTCACTGCCACCCAAACTCGCAGACGGAGTCGGCACCACGGCGACCAGCATGGACACAGCCAAACCCGAGGTCGCCTCCCCCAGTCGCGTCCCTAGCCAAGGCCCAGGCAGCTGGACACGGGCCCTCCCGGAGCACACGGCGCTGCTTCCCAGGGCTCGCCTCCCTGACTGGGTCCCAGCACTGCCGACTGGACACTTTGGCCAGACCTGCTGAGGACAGCCTGGCTCCAGGTCCCAAACTCAGGCCTCCTGAGGACAGAGCTGAGCGGGGCCTCCCGGGCACGGCCCCACAGCTCTGGCCACTGGGACTTGTCTAGTCTGCCCCAGCCCTTTCTGGGGTAGCCAGTGTCCCTGCCTCCCAGGGAGGCTGCACTGCTCAGGAGCAATGGGAGGGGTCGCCCTCACTGGCCACAGCCGCCCCCAGCACAGCCCGCCCAGGAACCCGATGGACAGGCAGGCCCTGGGAGAGGGGCTCCTTTTCTCCCCTTCCTCTCAAAGACCAGAGCCACACATGCCACCTGCAGGGCGGGTCTCCCTGAGCTGTGCAGGATGAAGGGCTGCCGGGCGCAGCTGCCCACCCAGACCGAGGGTCCCAGGAGCTTTGTCCACATCGAGGCGGCTGAGATCAGCCACAACTGTACCAATTTCCTTCTGAGCGACGCGCCCGGGCGTGAAATCGTCAGATCCAGGAGTCAGAAGAAGACCCTCACGAGGGACATTGACATATGTGGAAGATGTGTACTCTGAGCTCATGGGGCCGTGGAAACGCAAGGAACCACCAGCTCGCTGGATGAGGACAGTCCCGGGACACACAGCACTGTCCCAAGTCCCCATTTCTCCCAAGAGACTCTCGCTCTTCCTCCTCCTTCATTGCGGCCCCGATTCCAAGCGGGTTTGAACTTTGACTAATGAACAAAATATCATTCTCTGCTAAAAGTTAGATTATTCTGGTTAAAAACATATTCGCATCATAACTAATTACCTTTTGTGTTAATTAAGTGATAATTCAAGGTAGTTTTCTAAAAAGGATATTGAAAGAGGTGCTTGCTACAGACCTGAGCCCTGCCTCCTGTACTCCCACCCCAGGTCCCTGTTGGTTGTCCTTGGGGTGCCTTGTCCTGGAAGCTGAGGTGAAGACTCCTCGCTGAGAGGTGCAGTCCCTGGCCGAGGCTTGGCCGGGGTCTGTCCATCTCGGGATCTGCAGGAGCCTCGCCCCAGGGGCACCCAGAGGATGGGAGAGGGAGAGCTGCCTGAGGAAGACACCTGTGGGAGTGTTGGGGTGCCCGCCCACGCCCCATCAGGCATTCACGGCCTCTGGGAAGTCGCTGTGCTTTCCAGGACGGCTTCCTCCTCCCGAGACGCCAGCCTGGCTCCTGGGTGGGTGTGGGAAGGGTCTGCCCAGGGCCGGCGTGCCCGGAGCGGGTAGCTGGTGGGGCACAGGAACGGAAACAAATCAGCGCTGGTAGAGAATGTACCTCCCTTCCCAACCCACCCCCACTTTGTTTAAAGAAAAGAGCTGCGGATGACCTAGTACTTTGACAACAGACGGTTCTGCTGTTGCACACAAGCTGACATTAGATGAAACCCGCTTTTACTCCACATTCCCTCAGTGCGGCCTCCCGCACCCAGGAGGTGTCCACAAGCTGGGTGGGGGCTGTGCTTTTCAGCAGGTGAGGTGCTTTCCAGATCCTGCCCAGGGGCTCCTGTGGGAATGAGTGAAAACAGCTGAAATCAGCCTTCAAAGGAAAGGGAAGTGGGGGTGGAGGATGTGTGCTTTAAAAGAAGAAAGTTTCCCATCCGACTTGAAAGGTACTTCAAGTCCAAGAGTAATGACACAGCCCCGAGGGAGAGGGAGAGTCAGCCGTGAGCCCCTCCAGAATCCCGCCCCACCCCCCAGGGCCAGCAGGTGGGTGCACACGAGGTCAGGCCCTGGCAAGGGCGGAAGGGGATACAGGAGGGCGCAGACCTGCCTCAGAGGCTTCGACATGCATGGTCAGAACGCCGTGGAACAGCCTGGAAGCTGCCGTGAGGGGCTGCGGCCGTGAGTGTCCTGCAGCGGGTCCGGCTGAGACTCACTGTTCAGGTCAAGGAGCTGCGGTCAGAGCCAGGCCCTAGGGTTCAGGGACATCAGAATGTGAAGGACGCATGCGCTCTGGGAAACTCACCGCGTGGCTCGAGTCCCAGTCTGAGGAGGGAGCCCCGCGAGCTCTGCGTCCTTCCCAAGTCAGGCACCTTCTCGAGGGGGGCTCCTCGCGCTGGTGTGTTCCCGCACGTGTGAGGATGTATGCACACAGCCAGACTGCACGTGTGTCGGCTTTTCACGGTCTGTATCAGTTGACCTAACTCAGCGCCTGTGCGCTCCGGGGCACAGATGTGCGGTAACTTACAACGTGCACGTTTATGAGGGTTCATCAGCGCTACGGAGGCACCGCTGAGCACTGTGCATTGTGATTACACCTGGCGGGCACCTCACGGCAGGGCCGGGGACTTGGCTTGGCTCACGGCGGTGCCCCCAGCGCCATCACGGTGCCTCACTTGTCACAGACACAGCCAACAGCGCTGGGTAACCGTGTAAGCAGAGGTTCACGGAACGGACGTGATCAAAGGCGACTACAGGATGAACTTGGACAGAAGCTGAAGGCTGTAAACTTAATGCTGATGAGAACGGCTGTCCCCACACCTGTGCCATCAGCCAGGACACTGCGGCCAAGCCCACAGCCGACAAGGCTGCTTTGGTTCCACCTGCGTCCCCCTGGTTGCCCCACGTCAGTAAATGTCCAGTCGCCCGGAGCAGGGGCTGCTTCCTTCTGGGACCCCAGGACAGGGCTGTCGGCTCACCCCACCCAGTCGGCCCTCCCTTCTGCCTTGGAGCAGCTCCCCTATGCGTCAGGACGGGAGGGAACTCGGGCCTCCTGACTCCCTTGCAGGACGCTTGTCACTAAACCACTCAGAGTTTACATAAACTTTTATGGAAGAACAAAAGCACTGAAATGCCAGAGCCAAGGTGACTCATCACCTAACAAAGAAAGAGCTATTCATGGGCAGAAGACAAGTCAGCTAAACGAGGCGAGTTTATTCACGGCACAGTCGCGTTCTTACATGTCCAGTGAGTAACACTGACCAGTCAGCTAGGGACATAGGGCGAATTGCTAGCCTTTGAGAGTAACTGCTGACCTTTCACCAGGGGCTTGAAATAAAAATCAGCTAGGGTTCCGTGTAAACATCTGGTCAGACAGAAGAATTCACTGGGTTGTTGGGTTCACTAACGGGCTGGTCCTTAAAATAGAAGGAGTTCTGCACCGCCGGGTCCCTGCGGCTGAATGTGGGCTCTCCCGCCAAAGGTCCCCACTCAGCTTTATTCCCCAGATCCATTGAGGTATAATTGATCATTAAAAATTGAATATATTTAAGATGTGCCACTTGATGATTTAACCTAAGTATACATTGTATACGTAAGTCACATGCGTACGCGTAAGTATGCACCACAACGTCGGCCAGTAACACCCATCACCTCCCAGTTACCTTTCCTCCCTCCCTCCCTCCCTCCCTTTCTCTCCTCTCTCTCTCCTTCCTTCTTTCTTCTTTCTTTGTGCTGATGACACTTATGACCTACCCTCTCAGCAAGTTTCAAGGATCCGACCCAGTGTGTTCACTGTCGTCGCCGTGCCGTTCATTACGTTCCCAGAATGCATTCACCTTGAAACTGGAAGTCTGTACCTTTGACTGACATCCCCCCGTCCGCCTCCCCCAGGCCCCGCTAACCACCCTGCCACTCCCTGCTTCTAAACTCGGACTATTTCAGATTCCACATATAGGTGGGATCACGCAGTACCTGTCCTCCTGTGTCTGGCTTATTTCACTCAGCACAGTGTCCTCCAGGTCCATCCACGTTGTCACAAAGGGGAGGATCGCCTACTTTTTGAGGCTGAGTAATACTCTGTTGTATGCACGCGCACAACACATTTCTCTATGGTCCATCCATCCACGTCCCCTGCAGCGTCCTCACAACAGCCTGATGTGTCCCTGTCAGCTGTGACGCACTCCCCCACCTTTCACAGCCCCAACCAGGGTCCCACCTAGCCCCCCCTTCCTACTTCCACCCCTCAGCTGGGCCCCCAGCAGCTCTTAAGTGTCCTCTCTGCCGAGGTTTACACCACGTTGCGCCATGTCACCTCCGGCTCAGGTCATTTTGGCAGCCCCTATTGTCTTGGTCTGGCCAGGGACCTTCCCCAAACCCTGGCCCAGGGACAGGCTCTGAACACAGTGCTGGGCAGTGTTGGCTGGAGGTGACATGGGCTGGGTGGGGGCCGAAGGGAGAGGCTGTGGCTGGACCAGGCCTGGGGCTGGGAGCACGGGTTGTACGTGAGCTGCTACAATGTTCACACAATGTCGGGTAAAGTGGGTGTATTTTCTCTTCAATTTGGCAATCTCTGGGTCCCTCAGTCTGACACTGTGTTGACCTAAGCACTGGATCCTTTCTACAAAGTGCATCCCCCAGAGCTCGAGGGCAAGGACCCTGGAGGGCTGCCGGGGTCACCTGACCAGGAAAGTCCCCATCACCAGCCTGACGTCCATTTGCTCAGATTAGACTCTTCCTTCCAAATGGCATGTCAGGCAGACATTTCCATCACTGCACTGCAGCCAAGCGCAAAGCATATTTCACCGAGGTTTTCAGTAATGACACTGTCAGTGCCCACCCACCACCATTGCCAGCCAGCAGGAACCCTGCAGAGGGGGCAGAGCTGGTAGAGGGGGCGGGGGCTGTGCCCGGCACACTCAGCCCCACCCACCACCTGGCTCAGGGTACGCGCCTACAGACAAGCTGGAAGCCACACGCCTCCATCTGATGACAACGGGCCAAGAGTCATCTCTTTGTTAGTGACTTTGTGAGCCTGTCAGATCCTTCAGGAGCTTCATTCAAGCTGTCTTTTGCTTTCCCTCTCCAAGTGCACCATCAACAGCAAACAGCTCACCCGGACACAGGCACAGACCCCTGGAGCCCCCAGGAGATAGCAGCCTGGTCACCCCGCTCTTGAACGCAGCTCTGCCCGTGTTGCCGAATTAAATACCAGGGACCCAGTGTTAGTTCAGGTCACAGGGTTTGTTGTTGCTTGTTTCAAATGCAAAAGGACAGCCTGTTCTCTTTTCAAAGGGGAATTCAATAGTCTTTCCCTGGTCTTGGTATAAATCAGTTGTCTGAAAATTGTTGGTAAGCTCTTCCTTTTATTGTTCTGAAGTAGGTCACACACAGAGAAAAGCACAGAAAGCATAAGAGCTCAGCTCAGTGAATGTTCGCAATGCAACCAGCGCCAAGTCAAGCTGGAGGACATTTCCAGTATTCTGGAAAGTTCCCTCGTACCTCCTAAAGGTAACCCCCGTCCTGAGAGAGGAGTCTGACGGTTTTAAAACATCTCATACGAGGAATATCCTGGGATGGGTCAGATGTGTGTGGCTTTCACCGTGCAGGGCAGTGTGTGTGCTGCTGTGTGTAGCTGTGCTTGTCATGTTTTGTTTCTGTCTAATGCTCCATCACATGAATGGACGGGTCCAGACAGCTACTCCTTGTGGCATTTGAGGTGTGAAGTTTGCTGCTGTCACATCACCCACACGCCTCTCGGTGCAAACACTCAGCGTGGAACACAGGCTGCAGACTGTTTCCATGACAGCCACGCATGTCACCCTCGGGGTGACAGCCCCACGTGCTGACCTGCTCTCCCTACGGATTGGGGTGCTAGGCGCCGGTTCTTATGCTGGGAACCCCCTGTTCTCAACACCGTCTCTTCAAGCCTTTGCTCATGTCCCCGTTTGCTTGTCTCTCTTTCTGATTGTGAGTTCTTTCTGTATCCCCCACGCCAGGCTTTTGTAAATATCTCCCTCCATCTGAACTTTGCTTTTCACTCTGAGCGGTGTCTTCTAATGAAGTAAAATGCAGTGTTTGAAAGGAACCAGAGTAGCTGAGTCACAGGGGAAACTTTCGGAATTTTGGAAATGCAGGGATTTCTGGGAGGACTCTGTAGCCAGGGGTGGCTCTGCGCCCACGGGGTCTGTGGTCTGCTCACGGGGTCCAGGCCCCACCACCCCCGGGCCATCTGAAGATGAGGTCAGACCAGGCTGTGAGCAGGCGGTGCTTGCGGGAGGGTGCTGTCACCCCAGCTGGTCCCCTGGGGCGGGAGGCAGAAACCATGCCCACAGGAGCCACTGTGCAACCCTGAGGACGAAAAGTAAACTGGCAGGACTCAGAGGGAGGAGCCCATGCAACTTATCATGTGACCTTGGATAAGTCACCCCGTCTCTGGGCCTCAGTTTCCCCACCTGCACAGCCACAGTGACAGAGATCTCTGAGTACCTTCTGGTCCCCCAGCCCAGGCTGTGATCCTTCTCTAGCCATCTCTCTGGCTGCTGATGGCAGAACTCGGGGGCCCGGCTGCCTAAGGCTGACTAGCTCTGCGTCTTAGAGGCTGGGCAGGCTGGCTCCATGCCTTGATGTTCTGGGCTGTAGCATGTAGGTGACAATAGTCCAGCCAGGGACACCAGGGGCTGCGTCATCAGAGGTTGGGAAGCCCTCTGGCTGAGGTTAGCATCCAGCCCTCTACCAACCGCCCGCTGTGTGTCCTCAGGCACGTTACTCAGCCTCTCTGGGCCCCAGCCTCTCACCTGTAAACTGCAGGTAAGACTTGTATGCTCAAGGGCGAGTTAAGGCACAGAAGGCACTGAGAACGGCCCCGGCCCCGTTACACCAGCTGCAGGGGTGAGGACCTCTCTCTACACCCAGGCTTCCAGGCAAGGCTGTCAAGCTCAGTGTTTGCTTGTAATTATTTATTTATTTGTAACTTTAGGGAAATCTTTTTAAAATAATTGAAAGTGTACATGGTATTTGTGGACGGCAGCATTAGAAGGAGGAAATGGGCCTGTCTGTGGAGGAGGAGGAGGTTGGAAGTGGAGCAGACAAGGCTTGGAGCACAGGCACGCAGCCCGGGCGCCTGTGGGGGGGGCAGCAATGACTGTGGGCAAGTCCCCCATTTTGGGTCAGGGTGCTGGGACTGGGGGACAACCTGCCTCCACTCTTGAATGGGGACTCTGTGGCTGACAGCAGGTCCAGATGCTGTGGGACTGAGGTGGCCCCAATCCAGACACAGGGCTCTAGAGGGGGCAGGGCTGAGCCACAGGATGCGGCCTCTGGGTGGGCAGGGCATGTGCAGGTGTGCTAGGGCGTGGCCAGGTGTGGCAGGGGCGTGGCCAGCATATGCAGGGGTCGTGGTCTGGTACGAGCAGGGGGCGTGGCTGGGTTTGCCCCCGTAGCTCCTGGCATGGCGGTGTGTGCTCCCTGCACTGGCCTCTGTGTGGGAGCATCACCAGGTGTGGCCAGTGTGGCCAAGGTGCAGCCAGGGCCAGATGCTTGGGACACAGTGGCCTCTTCTCCAGGGTCACCAGGCCCTAGTGCCTGGCTCTCCCATGGAGTCCTCGGGCCTCGGGGGGACTGGGCGAGGACACCTTCCATTCCCAGACCCATCTGAGCAGCTCCTCAGTCTTGGCCCATTGCCTGGCCACTCTGTTTCCTGTTCCTGCTCTCAGGGAGGTCTTGCTTGCTGTCGTCCTGGTGTCCTATGTGGAGTGGAGCCCGGGACCCTCCCCACACCAATGCACTCCTCCTGCCCCCCAGGACAAATGGACAGCGCTCCTCAGTCCTGGGTGCCTGGGCTCGCTGTGGGGATCTCCACGGTTGCAGGTGAGGGGAGAGATGGGAAGGTGGAGTCAGAAATGGCTGAGAACCTGGTGACATCCAGCCCATTCCCCACTGTGCTCAGGGAAGGGAGGCAGGGGTGCAGATCCCGCTGAGTCCTACACGGCCGGGTCCACGGCCAGCCTCCTAGTTCAGGGCCCACGCACAGGCTGGTGGGCACATGTCCTGAGGACAGGCCAACCCTGGGAGACCTGAAGGATGTCACCTGTCCAGGCTGAGCCCAGTGGCCAGGGCAGGTCCCACAGCCCTCCCCTCACAGTTGGGCTGGTTGCCTCACGTCGGTTCCCACATCTAAAGGCCGATCAAAGAGCAGTGGTGAGGAGGACTCATGCTGCTTGACTCTTGACTTCACAAACCCAAACCCCTCGTCCTGTCTTTACGGGATAGTCACAGCGGAGCTGCATGGCGGCTGCTGGCTCACCCCAAGCCAGCCGTTCCGATCAATGCTTTTTACTGACGACTTAGAAACCAAGACCGAGTTCATCAAATGTCGTCCTAGGTCTGTCAAGACACAAGACTGTAAACCCTGTGTTCATCCCAACTATTCAACAGTCAGTATTCAATATTCAACAAGTATTTATCAGATAAAAGATTGACAGTCAGGAATGGATTAGACTGCAAGTAACAGAAAAGAAAAAAGAACAGTAGTTTACATAAAAAAGGGGTGTGTTTGCCTTGTGAAAATAAGACAAAATATAAATATTTAATATATAATAAAATATGTAATATATAATAATGGATTATTAACATCATATTTAAATATAAATATATAAATAGACCAAAAAAAAAAAAAGATGAAGCGAGACCACCCATGGTTGACTCGACAGGGTCTTCAGGGACCCTGGTTCCTTCTGTCCTATTCCTCCAGGAGGTTTGGCACATGGTATTTGTCCTCATTGTGGTAATGTGGTTGCTGCACCTCCAGGCATCACCTGTGAACTCCAGGAAGGAAGAAGACGAAGAAGAGGGAAAGGCGAAAGGAGTGTTGCTGTTCCTTGCTATCAGATAAATACAAGATTTCCTGGGAAGCTTCATCCAAAAGGGTTTCTGCTTGGGTCTCATTTGCAGGAACCTGGCAAATGTCCCCCCGCTTCTTGAAGGAGGCTGAGAAAATAAGAGGTGAGGGCGGGGCTTGGGGCAGCCAGCTGTCCGGGGCCACCGTGATGTCTTCACACGATCCTTTGTGATAACAAATACGTCGTGGCCCCGGATTATTATAGCACGTTCAAAGTGCATAATTACTCTAATAAACTGAATCCCTAGTTAGGATTTTATATTTCTTCACAAGGTAATTCGCATTTGGGGTTCTTCTTTGTATTCTGCCTGGTTTGGTATCACAATTAAATTTGATTTGAAATCAGACTTACCTGTAACAGGACAGGGAGTCTTTTGGGGGTATTTTTTTATAAACAATATTTTAAGGTTATCCATCTTTGTGGGTTTCTTATGTCTTCAGGAGTCATCTCTGGTAATTTATATTTTCCTAGAAAATCATTTAGTTCATGGAGATTGTAAGATTATGTTCTACAATAATTATGTTCTACTTTGTAGAAGTAGATTCTACAAAGTTGTACAGAGCATTCCCTTAGAACTTCTAAAGGTATCTGTGGGTGAACCTGTTTACCTTTCCCAACGGTATAGATTTATGCTTTCTGTCTTTTTCTTTATTTATCAATCTTGCTAAGGTTTTATCTTGCATTTTTTATCTCATATTGTTTGTTTTTAAAATATCTGCTCTTGAATTCATATATCGATTCTGCCCATTTATCTTCAGTTTCTGTTTTATTAATATTTGTTTTTATCTTTACTGCTCACTCTCTTGCTTTCTCATGGTCTATTCAGGTGCTCTCCTTACGTGTAACCCTTCGTTAAGTTTGCTTCGTCCTTTCTAATGACTAAAACACTTAAAGGTATGAATTTTCTTCTAATGACGACCTCAGGCTCATCTCACCAGTTTCGGGTGTGGCTTCATGGCTTCATGGCTACCGGGACATTATCAGATTTATCTCAATTTGTTAATTCCTCTTCTGAGCAAAGAGTTAAGGGTTTTTGAAAGCTCCCAAATGGTATTTTTCAGTTTTCCCCCTTTGTGATCAATTTCTCATTTTGTTCCCTGTGTCCCGAGAACTTGGATGAACCATTTCAACATTAAAAAAAAATTTTTTTTTCATGATGTTCTTTTTGTCCAGGATCTGAGTTAATGCCCCAAACCAACTCTCCCAGATCGACATAATTAACTGGTGCATGGGTGTTTGAAAACATCTGTCTGAAGTGTTTGTGAAGAACAAAGTTTGAACCACAGAGCCATTATGCTAACCCGTTTCCTTCATTGTTTTTACACTTGGTTTCTCCCAGGCTGACGGCCTTACGTCTCCCGTCTCCTTTGCTGCTTCTGACCCGTTTCCACGCTGTATGGCTCGTGCTCAGGGGCTGCCCTGAGGAGGGGAGGGTGGTGTGGACCGGACGAGGGACTCCGAGCTACCTCTCACAAGACAGGCATACTGCGAAAATCACTTTCCTCTGGTCCAAAAGGGAAAGAGTCACTGTGAAAGCCTTGTCTGGAAGATGAAATCATGCACCAACGAGTGGAAAGTGCCCGCTATCATGCGAAGCACATCACAGGTGTCGGTTATTTGCTGCCTTATAACTTTCATGTGCAGAAGGCCTCCTGATGCCCCGACACACACTTCCAGGTGGTCTCATACCTTCTCCTGACGGTAATGCTTGCAGCCCTGTTCCTCCCCCACTGGGCCTTGTGGGCTCCTGGCTGTGTGTGGAGGAGGGCAGCCCGCAGGGAGGCTGGGCTTGGTGTCCTCCCGGGGTTGGCTCACCTGTGACCTGCCAGGCAGATTCACATGGTCTTGTTAGATTTACATCTCCTGTAACACAGGTTGTTAGATTTTATCTTGGGGGCCATTTGATAGTTGGGTGTCCTCCCTCGGTCTTCTTATTGCACTAAGATTTTCTTTTGTCTTCTTTTTATCATTTTTGTTATGTTTCCACAATTTGCTGTCCGGTTGTCACATGGCCCTTGGAGTCCTGGATGAGAACGTGGTGCTAACATTTCTCCTCTGTTGTTAACCACTGAGGTTTCTCCCCCAACCTGGATGCCCGTAAAACTTCTGTGCTTGAGATCTCAGCTACTTCAGGGCACTCTCCCGGGTCTGGGACCAGCCGCAACGTCCATCGGAGGCTAGTGGCCATCCGCTCTCTTTGCTGGGCCACTGCAGTCATGTCACACTGGGCACTGGTCCTGGCTGCAAAGGTCTCTGTCATCTTTCCCTCCCATGACCCCTGGCAAGGTCTTCAGCTGCCATGAGGCTCTTCTCGCCGTTCTCCTACCCAGCTCTCTGAGAAGTAGGGGGAGAGCAACGTGGGCCTCTAGTGAAACGTTCTCTGTGCATTTCCCCAAAGGTTCTCTCACTCAGGGTCCGCGAGCACCGCTGGGACGAGGGTGATGGCGGGTCAGTGGTCAAGGCCAGCTCTCCAACAGCCAGAACCACGGCTCCGGCCCCACAGGGCTGCCATTCCACTGCTGAGTCCTGGCTCCTAGACAGCTCTCAAGACCCTTGGAAACATCTTCATAGTTCAGAACCCCAACTGCGGATCAGCCTGACCTTATGTCTCATGGTGGTTCCAGCCCCATGAATTAGAGGTTGTGGTGGGAGCCTCGTGGAGTGGCCTGTGAATGTCTGATGTAGCTGTCCCTGACGCTCCAGGCTCACAGATCACCTCCAGGGGGCGAGAGTCAGAAGAGGGGGCAGAAGGAGGTAAAGCAGAGGCCCACCAGGAAGCTTCAACAGTAAATAGTTCTCTTGAAATGACTCTTGCTTGACAAGTGCATAAGGCTGGCCAGGACATTATGCTCAACATACTTATGAAAAAAGTTGTGAAGTCTGGTAATGGTGAAATAGCTTGTATTGGACTAGTTTGCCTTAAGACGGCAATTACAAACTTTGAAAACACAAGGACACACAAGACAATACATTTAAAGGCATTGTAGCACCCCCTAAAGTCATGAGGAGCTGAAGGGGTCCACTACCAGGGGCACCCTCCTGTCCACATAGCGCAGGAAGGCAGAACTCAAGGTAAAAGGCGTCTGGCTGGTCCGAGGGCCACAAGGTGGTGTTTGGGTCCCAGAGCACTTAGAAATCATGGCGGGAAATCCAAGAAAATTGGGAGCCACAGAAGGGAGAGCCCCAGGTCTGAGTACAAACTCTCCTCAATCCTTGGTGACACAGGTAGGGGACACTTGATGGAGTTGGGTGGAAATCACAGCTGCACGAGCTGAGTGGAGATTTCAGCTGCTGCCCCCCCACAGAAGAGGAAGAATTTGGAGCTTAAATCCTGTCCAGTTGCAGGGGCTTGGTAAAACTTTGCACTTTGCATTGAAATCCCACAAGGGTCACAACGAAGGAGCAAGGACTAAGGATTTTCCCTATAATTAAAAAGAAAAAAAAAGTCTCCACAAGTTCAAGGTGATTATCTAGTAATTAACTGCTTATCAGAATGAAAATAAATAATTTTTAGAGAAAGATAATAGAATCAAGAATCTGAACAATGTGTCATCAATAAAATTCAATAAACAATAAAAGATTACTAGATATGTGAAGAAACAAGAAAATGTGAGCCACAGGCAAAAGAAAAAGCAACCAATATACACACACCCTGACTTGTCCTAAATGTTGGAATTAGCAGACAAGTATTTTAAAGTTCTGATATTAATATATTCAAGGAACCATGGGAAAAATTGGTCATAATGAGTGACTAGATGGAAGAAATCTCAACAGAAAAGGGAAACTATAAAAAGAACCAAATAGATATTTTAATACTGAAGTGTAAAATACATAAAATGAAAATTTCACTGGATAGGCTTAACAAAAGATTGGAGATGGCTGAAGAAAACATAAGTAAACTTGAAGGCAGGTTTTTTAAAAATTACCAAATATAAAGAGAGAAAATTAAAAATAACAATGCCTCGGTGACCTATGGGACATTATCAAGTAGTCTAACATACTTGTAACTGGAGTTACAGAAGGGAAAAAAAATGCAGAATGGAATAGGCAAAATATTTGCAGACAAAGGCAGAATTTCCCCTATATTTGGTGAAAAGCACAGATTTGCAGATTCAAGATCAATGAGCCCTAAACTGTATAAATGCAAAGAGAATTACCCCTAGGCACACCACAGATAAATTGCTGAAAACTAAAGATAAAGAGAAATTCAGAATGCAGTCGGAGAAAAAGACTCATGACATCCAGGGGAAAATGATACAAAATATTGCTGACTTCTCGCCAGAAACAATGGAGGCCAGAAGACAATGGAACCGCATCTTTGAAAGAAAACTGACAACCCCAAACTCTCTGTTCATCAAATTAGGTGACATGAAAAATTCCTTCAAAGCCCCGAGTTACCAGCAGTGACACCAGAAGACACAGATCATCTGATTAGCCCCATATACAGTAAAGAAATTGAACTTTTTACCCAAAACCTTCCCACAAAGAAATTTCCAGACCCAGATGGTTTCATTGTTAAATTTTATCAAACATTAAAGAAAAATAAAAAAAGTAATTTTACACAAACTCTTTCAGAAAATCGAGAAGGAGGGAACATATTTAAATGTATTTTGGGGGGCCAGGATAATCCTAATACCATATCTGACGAGGACATTATAAGAAACGACTGCAGACCAATATGCTCATGAGCACAGATGTAAAAATACTTACTGAAAGTTCGAAAATCAAGTCCAGGAATATGTAAAGAGAACAACATACCAGGACCCAGTGAGTCTCATTCCAGTAATGCAATTCAGAACATGAACAAGGAAAGAAGGGGGAAAAATATCTATCTATCTATATATATATATATATATGTTCATCTTAATAGATACAGAAAAAGCATTTGACAACACTCACCATCCATTTATGATAAAAACTCTCACAAACGAGCAATGGAAGAAAATATCCTGAGACCAATAAAGAGCAGCTATGTAAAACCTAGTTAACTTCATACCGTGTTTCCCCGAAAATAAGACCGGGTCTTATATTAATTTTTGTACCAAAAGACGCATTAGGGCTTATTTTCAGGCAATGTCTTATTTTTTCATGTACAACAATCTACATTTATTCAAATACAGTCATGTCATCTTCTTCTGGAACATCGTCATAATGTACTAAATGCGTCCGTCTGGCTGACGATCTTAATTGGGGCTTATTTTCGGGGGAGGTCTTATTTTGGGGGAAACATGGTACCAATAGTGAAATATTGAGTAGTTTACCCCTAATATCAGGACTAGTGCAAGTATGTGTGTGCTCACCATGTTTGTAAGCAATTGCACTGTAAGTCCTAGCCAGCGTCAAAGGGCTCTCAAAGACATAAAAGTCACAAAGTCTGCAAAGAAAAAAGTAAAATGATCTTTATTCACAGCCATCACTGCTGTTTACACGGGAAACCCTTAAAGAATCAACAATAAAACAACTACTCTAGACATACCACTAATTTAGAAGTTCACAGGATACAAAGGCAACATACATGATCAGTTGTACTTCCTTATCCAAGTAAAATTCTTACTACAATAGTGTCAAACAAATAAAATACTTAGGAATAAATTTAACCAAGTACATTAAAACCCCTCTGCTAAAAACTATAAAATGCTGAAAGGTATCGAAGACGTAAACGAGTGCAGAGACGCACCGTCTGTGGGCTGTAGATTCCGCATTGGCAGATACCCTTTCTTCTCAGGGTTCACATAGCTAACACCTGAAAAGGTAACTCAAATATCCTTCGGCAGGGAATTGGATGGACCCATCGGTTCTATGGTCATCCAGTGGAATATTACTTGGCAAAGAAAACGGACATGTGACAACGTGGAATCGACTCAAAATTTATTACGAGGAAGAAGCCAGACACAAAATAACGCCTCCTGAATAATCCCTTGGGTACAAAGTGTGAGGAGAGGCCAATCGAGTAACTGGTGACGGAAACCAAACCAAGGTCTCCAGTGGGGTAGACCCTACTGGAAATGCACCTTATCTGGATTGTGGGGGTTCATGGGGTGTCTCCACTTATAGGACTCATCAGACTGTGCCCTGAACACGTGCACTTTATACCGTGCGTAGAGTTATTTCTGGAAAAGTGATGGAAATGAGGTCACCTGTGTGTGTTAGTGCCCTGTGACTTGACCTGGTGATGTACTGACAGCACCTGTCATGCTAGGACCTGGCACATGAACTAACTCCTTGGCATCAGTGGCAGTTGCTGGCGAGCACTGACTCCAATGTCTGGTTTATGTCACCAGCCCCAGGATGGCCTTGGGGACTGAGTGGGAGCTGCCTCTTCCGAGAAGTCCACCCTGCTTCACCCTGTCTCTTCCTGGTGGTGGGAAACAGTGCAGACCACCTGGCCAACTTTCTGTTTATGGAAACCTTGATTGGGCTCCTGACTGAAGGGACCCCGCCCGCACGTGGCCCAGTATGATAGGCTGGAAGTTGCAGACCACCAGGGTCACCCTCACCGTGGACAAGGAGGAAAGTTCTGGAGACAAGATCCAGATCAGGCTTTGATCCGCTGGGCAGAGGGAACCCTTGCCTAGTGCCCCTCGAAGGAAGAGCTCCAGGCTGCCCAGGTCCACACTGCTCAGACGTGGCCCATGCTATCTGCCAGTGGGATCCATGACCCCAGTGGGGGCCTTCGTGGGGCCAGCTCGATAGCACTGTGTGGGCTTGGCCCCTGCGACCAGCCTGGGACACTCCAGGCAGGAAGTGGCAGCTGAGAACCTGCAGAGGGGCTCCTGAGACCTCAGTGGGGTCATAGGGCTACAGGGTGGCGTCCTTAGAGCCGCGGGCCTGCCAAGCCCATGCCCATTCCGGGGAGGCCGTGGGAGAAAGACGATGGTGTCGTCAGGCAGGCAGCCGGCCATCTCTGAGGCGTCCAGCAGCGGGGACTGTGGCTGCAGATGGGCTATGCCTGTCACTGGTGGACACAGTGGCCCTGGCAAGCCCTCACACCCGCCGTCGCGTCCAGCACCGCCAGCCCTGCCGCCCGCCCGCTGCTCTCAAGGCCTTTCCTCCTCCAGGTTCTCATTTCTGTGCTGGTGTCATTTGGTGGATTCACTCCTCCCAGGCCTCAGGGAGATAAACTTGTCCCGAGCAGGTGGCCGTGGTGTCGAGTTCAGCTGATTGCAGGTCCTCTGACGGGAGAGGGGGTCTCGGGCACTTGCCACCGTGGGGAGCTGGAGCAGCTGCCCACCCAGCCAGGCTGGCTCTGCCTGTGGCTGGGACGCCTGGGGAGGACCCCCAATAACAGTGGGGGTACTACCCCAACAGTAAGGACTCCATAGGACTTGTGACAAACATGCAGGGGACGCCTGGCCTGAGTCAGGAGGCCGGCTGGCAGGGGTCCTTGGGGCTTTCTGGGAGGGGTTGACTCAGGCGTCCAGCCCCTCCCCCAAACCTGTGCCAAGTTGGGACTGTGAAGGGGGGCACAGAGCCCAAGGGCACAAAGCCGCTTCTGTAGCAGCGCCCGCTGTGGGCAGCAGAGATAAGTCACAGCGGCTGCCCTGCTATGCTGTCAGAGGGCAGAAATAGACCCGTCCTTCCCAGAGGGCCTGGTGCGGGGCTGGGCCAGGCTACTGTCTGCACTTGGCCTTGAGGTCGGGAGATGACAGCATGGGTCAGGCCCTCCCTCCTGGCTCCCAGGAGGCAAGAGGCTGTCGAGGCGTCAGGCTGCTTCCCTTGGGGCCGCAGAGTGTGAGGGCTAGGAAGTGGTTGTGCTGGCGAAGTGGGCAGGCATGTCACACAGCACCCACACCCCACATCCACCTCCTGGGGCCTCAAAGACTGCTCCCTGCAGGGCCCCAGGCCCCAGGCCCAGAGACCAGGGAAGCTGGTCACTGCTGCAGGCTCGGGGCCTGGGCTTCCAGCAGGCACTGACCAGTGCTCAGGTCAGGCACTGACAGAGACCCTGGGCGTAAGCTGGGGCAGCGGGGAACACTTGGCTACTGGAATGAGGCAGGTATCTTGGCACGGGGATGAGTGATCTAAAACTGTCACTGGCCTGGCCTTAGCCCCCGTCCCTTCTCACGTGGTCCATCATAGTCTCCTCACAGGGCCTGCCGCTGGCCTTCCCACACGTACTGCAGGCTCAGGCTGGTCCCTGACCAGCCCCCACTGACCTCGGGACACAGGGCACTACACGTCCACTGCTGCGGCCCAAGGCCTGCCCCCCTCAGCCCATGAGCGCAGCCGTGGGGCGGGAGGCATACCAGACGGCTGCATCTCAGCCCCTTGCAGGGCTCCCCCTTTGCCCACCAAGGCAGGGAGATTCTGGGACGTTCTCTTGGGCAGTGACCACAGGAGGCTGCAGCTGCTGGTTGGTGAGGGCCTGTTGGCACCCAGAGCACACAGCTCAGGGCACGCTCTGCCTCTGCAAGCCACAGTCACCCACAGGCCTTTGAGGAGCACCCCGATGGGTTCTGAGGCAAAGGCAAGGGAGGTGGACAGCAGTGGGTGACGCTGTCCATCTTTGGGGCTCTGTGACCGGTGTGGCCATATGGCAGGAGGACACGTGACGGGGACACACCTGCCCACGTTGTCAGCACAACCATTTCCTGTCCTGCTGGCCTGGGACACTGTCCACTTCCAGAATCTCCCCGCCTCTCCAGACAGATAGCACTAACACACAGCACTCACGCACCAGGGGTGAGTGGCTCCCCACTGCGCTGGGACTCCTGGGGGGACACGGAGGGGGCAGGGGCAGGCGACCACCCCCAGAGCTGAGACATCGGCTCCCACCCCTTGGGGACCCTGGGGGTTGGGCTTTGGGAGGCGATGGCTTGGCATCTAGGACAACAAGCTCTGGAGACAGCTGGGGTCTGGGCGGTTAGTCAGGGGCTGCTGGGAGCTTCCCAGACTGGCCAACAGGAGGCGTGCTGCCCTTGAAGAGGCAATGACTGGAGTCCTGAGAAGGGATGTGTAAGTGTGTGTGTATGTGTGTGTGTGTGTGTGTGTGTGGGTGTGTGTGTGTAGGAGACAAAGAGATTCTAAGTGGGCACCATCAGCAGTAGTTCAAATTCGGGCCTAGTTCAAGTTCAAAGGGAGACACTGCAGTATGGAGAGTTATCCTAGAAGGCTTCCTGGAAGAGGCAGGCCCAGGGAGGAGGAAGCTAGGTGGGGATTTGACCACAGGCAGAGGTGGCACCGGGCTCACACAGTTCAGCCAAGTCCCTAGAAACTCAGGACCCTAGCAGAGCCTGGTGGTTGGGGACACTGGTGGGCTGAAGAAGGGATCCCTTCCCAGCAGGAAACACAGGTGCCAGCTGGGTGGAGCGAGCATGTGACAGGGGCTGGGCCCAGCAAGGGCTGTGTCCATTCCAGGAGCCCGAAATGTAAGTGAAGCAGGGTGCTTCACGTGTCGGCGCTGACCCCACACCCCGGTGGGGCTGCCACTGCACGTTCCAGTGGAACGGGGTTGGCCCAAACCCCACGGCTGGACCTGCAGGGACAGTCGGCCATTGGGCAGTCAGCCTGGGGGAGCGGGTCTCCCAGGAAGGAGCTCCCCATGGCTTCCTTTGAGGAGTAGCAGTGAGGTCCAAGGGGGGCCACAGGTGACCCTACTTTGGGATGTCGGCACTTTGACCTCCGGGCTCCAGGCCTTCACCAGGCCTGGGCAGATCCCGACCCTACTGAGCTGCGGCGACCATCATGGACGTGGGAGGGCACTGGCCCCGCTGGCCCTTCCTCCAGCCCCCAAGTTCCATTCAGGCACCCATCGGGGGTGGGGCTGCCTCAGGGACTCCTGGGCTGCTTGGCTGGACGGTGGGGTGGAGAGACAGGACACAAACCAAGTCTCCTCCAGGGGACCCCACTCTGCCATCCTCCAGTCCTCTGGACCGACGCTGCCTTGGGCTGAGTCCTCCCCAGGCTGCTTCAGCAGCCACATATGGATTCTGGGAGACCCCAGGCCTCGGCAACTCCCCTCAGGCAGAGGGAGGAAGTGCCCTGACTCAGGGAATGCGGTCCCACTCCTAGGGGACGGTGAGGGGGCCCTGGCTGAGCCGGGGCCGGGGGTCATAGCGTCAGGAGCCCAGATAGGGCTCCAGGCCCAGGCAGAGAGCCTAGTGGGGACTCAGTTACCCCCACAGTCACCCCGACGGGCCCGTGGCTTGGCTTTGGGGTGAGGCTGGCTGGGGCCCAAGTTTGTGTCAGGAACATAATGCCAGCTCCACCCAGCGGCACAGGGACCGTCACCATCCACGGTCCTGCCTGGGTCCGGGTGCAAGCCCCAGGAGGGCCAGCATGGAGACAGGTGGGGGCGCTGTGAAAGCCATGGGCCTTGCACCCCAAATGCTCCATTACCCCAGGGGAAGGGAGACTCCTGTGATGTGGGGTGCTGACTAATCAGAGCACCGGGGAATCCTGCTGGCTTCTCCCTCCGCACCTCCCACGCGTCTTTAGGTCCCACTTCTCTCCTGTAGCACATTTCAGAGGTGGATGTAAAGAAAATTCTGATCTTTTAAAATAGATTTCACAGGGGAGGGGAGGAAGGGAACGGGAGAGATGAATCCATCGTGCTTTTGCTTTTAAAATAGGCCAGCAAGATCCCTGAGTACTTAGGGATGGCCGCTGTGTCCCCGGACCTTCCACCCAGCCCCCAGGACAGTCGTTTGTCCCCAGTCCCCACACGATGTCTAGACTCTTTAGTTCTCAAAGCCGAGGGTCGAGAGCCGCGTGGTCAGATGATATCCATGGCTGGGTGCATGTGTGTGGGGGTTGGGAGGTGGCGTGTGTTTGTGTGGGGGCTGGTTGGGGGGTGACGTGTGTGGGGGGGTTGGGGGTGACATGTGTGATGAAGCTGGAAGGATCCAAGGACAGCCTGCAGCTGAGTGAGCCCCTAGCGCGTGTTCACACACGAGTGCAGACATGGGTGTGGCTGGAGGTAACCAGGGAGGCGTGAGCAGCATCTGGAAGAGCCTCCGTGCTTGTCAACACCTGGCCAGACCCATTCTAGCCAGTGAGGGCTGAGCTGTCTCTCACACACACAACGCTTCTATGGATCTTAAGGAACCTCCTGATAAAACTGTCCAATGAAAGCTGCAGCCTGTTTCCAGGTTCAATAGACAGATTTACAACTGCTTCATGGTTATTCAGGGCCAGGGGCCAGGACACAGCAAGCACCAGGCCGCTGGAAGAGGAAGCTTCCAACAGCCTGGAAGGGTAGTGTCTCTATGGGTGCCCCTCCAGTACCAGGAAGCCAGCAAACCAACCACCCGGCCCCAAGTCTAGCATCTGTGAGAGCCATTGCTTAGTGGTCAGGCATCACTATATGCAAGTGACACCTTTCTGCTCAAAGAAACAGGACAGTGGATTGAATTATAGAATTGTTAAGTCCAGATGAGCTTCAGGCTCAGCTGGATCCAGGAGGCTAGACAAGGTTATTAGAACCGCCTTTCCCGCTCTCTGCTAGGCTTCCCCTGATGTAGCTTTATTCTCAGGTGAACTGACTCCAGGTGAACAGAGAGGGCCATAAGACGCTCCAGGCACACAGCAACCCTCTTTTCAATAAACTTCTAAATTTCCCACAGGACTCAGGTTGGTGGCCTGGGTTCCATGTCTGTCTCTGGGCTGCTCAGTGACTCAGGGACTGGGCAGTGCTGATGGGCTGGCCTGGGTCACGTGCCCACTGCCACATTTACAGTCCCTCCAGGATCACTGGACTGGGGAAAGCATCATTTTCAGAGGAAATTTGGCGAATGAGGGGTGGCTGTGCAGACAGCACGCCCGCCCACTGCACGTGGCCGTTCCTGGGTGGCCAGAGTGCACGCCCACGGAGAAGTGTGTGTGAAGGGAAGGCCGTGCCAGGAGGCTCGGGCTCCACCCATCAGCCTCTCAGTTGGGAGCACAGCACTGGCTGCCAGGGCCTGCGTCTCAGAAAGCCCCGTCAGCTTCAAAGGGGCCTGTCCACCCCACCAGCTTTGATCTCCAAAGGGACTTGCTAAGAATCGTGATCAAAAGATGCGTGCGATTTGAGGTATGAGCAGACACCGTCTCCGGGCGCACACCAAGGCTGTCATTGCCGGCTGCTGAGTCACTGCCTAAAGAGACTTAAATGTCCGTAAAAGTACCGTTCTTTTCGTGCTTGAAATGCAGCAACAGGCACGTCTCTGGGAGTCAGAAGATGAGAACGTGTGTCCCTGTCACAGAACCAGACTGAGGCTCTCATGGGGGAGCCGGACGACGGGTCCTGAGTCCCAGCCCTGCTAAGCCACTGTGTATCTTTGCAAGTTGCTGCCCCTCTCTGGACCCACTTTGAGCTTTGATAATAACCACATTCTCCCTGCTTACTCACAGAGACACCACAGGCTGCGGCGTTCGGGGCCAGGTGATCCCTGCAGGTCCGTGCAACCCAATATGTTATGGTTCTGAGCTCCAGGCACAAGACGGTCAAGTTGACACTGTTGGAGCGAATGGAAGACACACTTCACACCCTGCTGAAAGCAGCCGTCCCAATTCCAGACTCCAGTCTGATACCAGTTTAGTTTCCTAAATGGGTATAAAGCAGGAGTGAGTCCCAGGGAGGCCGGCGAGGGTGAGGTCTGGTCACGTGGTCTCCAGTGGCCTCAGCACACGGTCACCAGCTGGGAGGGCAGCAAACACAGATCATGTTTTTAAGGGGGTGACCGTGAGGGCTGGGGGAGGGCTGAAGACAGCTGGTGGGTGTAGGTTGAGGGATGGTGCTGAGAGAGGACCTGGACATGCAGGGCTGCCTGGGTGTCAAGGGCAAAGGAACCGGCACCAGGGCAGGGTGTGGACGCAGGGGTGAAGCTGGGCCTGGGCGGGGAGGTTGGCCTGAGGGAAGATGGGCCTCTCTTTACCGCCTGTGGGGGGTGCAGGGGCAGCTTAGGGGCAGGGAGTCATGGCTGTGCTGTGGCGGGGGGCGGGGGGGGCAGGATCTCTGAGCACCCGTGAGGGCCCGGTGGGGAGGGACCATTGGTCTGCAAGTAGCTGATGTCTGCGCTGTGCTCCACAGCGTCACCCTGTAGGCAGTACGGGGCCAAGGACACAGGGACCAAAAAGAACCGGGCCTGCCCCTTACAGGGCCTGGGTTTGGGAGGAGTTGGCGTGCCCCGAGGTCACCGTGACTGGTCCCGTGTTCAGTGGATTTGGGGCGGAGGTCGAGGAGGGGCCTCTGGTGGGAGGGGTCCTGAGGAGTCCGGCTCCTTCTCATGCTGACCTCCAGGGGCTCCCAAAACACGTTTCTGATTCCTAGGCCTGCTCTAAGTCAGCCGGGATCTTCCCACCATCACGCGACTAGTGAACGGCTGAGATCCAGGCCCAAGAATCTCAGCCAGGGCACTGAAATTGTGCCCTCCTCCATAAACAACATGACTCGCTCCCCGAGGAGGCGTGTGCATCGGGGACACTCAGCGTCACACCCCCTAGAAGGGTAAATGGTCGCCCACATGCCCCTGTTCCAGGACTTGCCGTGAATCGCTCTGGATTTAAGAGTGAGTTCAAAGGACTATTTATTTATTACACGGTGCGGAGACACCAGGTTGAAATAAGAGAAGAAATTAAATTTCCTTTGCAGTTTGGAGGTTATGCTCAGTAGTCACAGGGAGACGTAGGACAAGCTGACCTCATCTGGAGGAGATGGGTGGGGCACACAATCAGATCAGGTACAGTTCTCAGGCAGTCAGGGAAAGAGGTCTCATTCTCTCCTTTCATGGGGACGGAAAAAACACAAAAGGCTTTAAATTAAAATCAATTCCATTAAATCTTTGGCTAATTTGGTTTGTGATCTCTTTCCGCTTGGATGCAGGCGCAATAAAGAGTCTTGGATTGAGACCAGGAAGGACCCTTGGAGGTGACCTTGCCCTGCCTCCTCCAGGGTGACGGGCAGGTGGCCTCTGCCCAGGGAGGCTCCTGGAGCTCTTTATGCACCCACAAGGCCCTGGTGACGCAGGTGGCGTGTTTTCCCATCCAGCTGGTCCCAATTCTGCCTCTCAGGACTCAGAGCCCAGTGAACCCTGGTGCCTATGTGGGGGGTTGCGTGCTGCCGGCAGGTTCCACATCGGCGTGCTTGGCTCTTGTGGGTCCCACACTGACCTCTATATAAACATATAAATCTTGCCAGTGTTCCTACTTTGTAAATGTTTTTATGCTTTTAGTAGGTAATATGTACAAACCGCACAGAATCCAGCAGGAAAATATCCTTCCGTGATAGGCCAGTGTCCCCACCTGTTTCCTAGTCATTTAGTTTCTTGAATATCAGGGATTCTTCCTTCTTGGTGTTTTAATCTCTGGTAAGATTAGATCTTAATTGTTAGTTTTGGGGTGATTTTTTGCCATTTCTATATATTTATCCCTCTATATTAACTTAGAATTGTTTTATCAAGTCCTTACCTCTCACACATCCACTGAAACAAGGAACAGATTCAAAGCTAGATGTTAGGAAGAGCTGGCGTCTTTACAATGTCTCGTCTCCCTAGTCAGCCATGGGGGGTGGGGGCTCCCTCTTTATGCAAACCCCCCTTTACAGCTCATGATAGAGGTTTACAGTTTTCCCCATAAAAGTCCAAGAATTTTCTGGTCAAGGCTTTTCGTAGGTGATTTGTTCTTCTGGCGACTTTGAATTGAATTATTTTCTCTTTTTTTCCCCCAATCTATTTCTAGTATATAGGAAAAAACATATATCGGAGAAACCGGTCTGGGTATGGATCTTCTATCTAGCCATATTTACTGACTAAGGGTTGTATCAGAAGGACTTTGAAAATACACTTTCTACTGAGTCTCAAGTAGATAAACCACTTAGAACAATGACATTGTACCCTTCTTTTTAACCAATATGAGTTTGTTTGTTTTTTCACTGTTTCCACGTGGCTTCAGGAGGGGAGGGCAGCCGTCTTGTTCGTTCCCCTCGTGCTTGTGTGACTTCCTCCTAAGTGCGCCGTTTGTGCTGGTGAGGAAGCTGCGTGTATGGGCCACTACGATGGAGCTGATTTGCTTTTCCTACGGCCTGGATGCCCACCTATCCCTACTCTCTGAGCTGTGGTTTCAGGCCTGTAGAACAAAGGAGTTGGGTTCAAGTTCTTTCTTGAACCAGGAGCAGATTTTAACCACCTCAGGGGAGTGTCCCAGGGCTGAGCACCTAATCTGAGTCCCCAGGGACCCCTCAGCTCTGTCTCTCTGAGTGGTCCATGGCAACCGTTCCTTCCACGTATTGTTTTCAAAAGCAAGTAAACTCTCTCCTGATCGCACAAACATGTCTGCAGGCTCTCCTGGGGCCCCGCTCTGTGGCGGAGGCTCCCCGGGGCCACATACAACCCGCAGCCGTTGGGTGGGGAGGCTCCTCCCATCAGCTGGACAGTGGGGTTCTGTGTGTGGAAGGACAGCAGGTCTGCAATTAGGCGTCACCACGGGGACCCACAGATGCAGGACATTACTTGGAACCAACCGCTTAGCTGCTCCGGCAGCTCAGGAGGCATGTGTGAACTTGTCCTTAGTTTCCAGAGTTGGTCCCCTCCCCACTGCGGCAGGCTGCAGCCCCCACAGCTGGCGTGGACGGGGTGGGCAATGCAGCTGTCCCTGGACGTGGAGCCCAGCCTGCTGGGAAGGGGCCTGACTTCAGGCCGGAGCTACAGGCAGATGGGACAGGAAATCAGATGACTGTGAATACCATCGCCCCCTGTGACACACACACACAGACACACACACACCAACCACACACACACACACACACACCACTGTATCCACTTCCATACACACACACACACAACCACACACACACCACACACACATGGGCCAAGGGGTAAAGGAAAGACTCACTTTCTCTACCCCAGTCTTTGCAAACATCTCTTTCACCCCACATCTGGGTTGGGGACCTGGTTGCCCCCAAGCCAGGGGGCAGCAGGCTCCAGAAGGAGCAGGTGCACACAGGACATTAGGGGCTCGCCAGGCCCAGTGTCTGTAGTGTCACACTGACCTGGAAGACCTCAGTGGCTCTGCTGACAAAATGGTACAAAGATGCTACAGCCCTCGGGGGTGGCGTGGGGCTTTGCTCTGTGGGACCCAGGTGTGTGGAGGCCCCACTACCTCAACACACGGCCTGTGGCAGCTGCAGAGACAGACCCCAGTCAGGCCCCGAGGTGAAGGCTTCACATCTCTGCCCACGTCCCGCTGGGACCAGCCCGAAGCTTCAGCAGAGGCCCTGGGCACAGCCGCCCCCACCTCTGCCCACCCTCCCTGCAAGGACATTGGTCCTCACGCTGCGTCCTGAGAGCCCAGGATGGTGGCAGTGCCACTGAATGCATGGCATGTGACTGTAGCAAGAAGGAAGCCAGGCCAGCTCGCTGCGGCCTTGCCTGTTCCATCGCCAGGGGAAAGAACCAGGCTGCAGCAACTTGTCTGCCCACCCGGGCTGAGGAGCAAGAGCAGACACCTCCCTGTGGGGAGTGGCCAGGGTGGGACCAGGGTGCAGGGGACAGGGCACAGGCTGTTGGCCACCGAGAGAAGAGAGGAGGGGCCTGCTGGGCTCTGCTAGACCCCTCCTCCTCCTGTGGGCAGAGGGGAGAAAGGAGTGGAGGGAGGGAATGGAAATGTTTGGTGCCACTGGGCCACTCCTGTGTGTGAGCCAATGTCCCCTGCCCCCTCTGTACAGGTGGCAGAATACAAGGACCCCAGCGGAAAGGGGGCCAGGTCCCAGGACTGGGAGACATTTTCAGTCACCTCTCACTGCACAGCACAGCCTCCTAGGACCCCCAGAGGGGCTGCATGATGTGTCACCTTCACAACATCCCACAGGGGCATGTCTCTCAGCTGGAGCACAGGGCGTGGTCAGTGGCCAGGAGGCGGGTCCGACACCAGTGGGGGCTCTCTGAGCAGGTGGTGACCTGGGGCTGCTCCATCCTAGTCTCCAGGATGAGGCCAGTGCCTGCTGACCTGCCCAGCTCCCACAGTGTCAGCCCCTGGCCCTGTGTGAGTATCACACGTGCTGTGACCCTGGGGCTGCGTCCCTCAGGAAGGCGCCACAGCCACAGCAGGCTGTGGGATTGAGGCCTGGACTAGCTGCTCTCGGGCAGCAGGAAGGTGGCCCCATCCTTGTGAGCTAAGCACGGTTCCATTGCACCCTGAACCACAGCCCCTCCCTTCGAGGGACCCCAGACTGAGCTAGCTTGAGTTTCCTGCACCCTGCAAGGCTCAAGGCCAGCGGTGAGAGGACGCTGTCTCTCCCTTGTGGGGTGACATCTGGGTGTCTCCAAACCACACACTACTGGAGATGATGGGTCCCGGGGGAGGCAGCATGAGGGGCAGCAGCGCAGAAGAGAGGAGGTAGGAGGAAACCCTGGAGAGCTGCCTGGAGCTGGTGGCATGGAAACTGGACTTGGCAGGCAGTTGTTGAAGAAAGAGCACTTCTGACTCCCGTGACCCTCCCTCTGGCCCCTTGGCCCTGACCCCTGACCCCTGACCCCACTGGCTCCTATTCCTCCTGGTCCAGGAGGACTGGACCCCACTCTGTGACTGCTGCACTCCTGGGGGCTCAGCTCAACTGCTTTTATTATGGCGTAAAAGTTTCTGGAAGCTCCAAACCATCCCATGTGGTTTCACTTACTTGTTGGCACATAAAGCAGATGTGTCGCAGATTCTAGAAGAAATGTGCCCTAGAGCACATCAGAGAGGACCCTACCTGGGGACATGGTCACTGTCTTGAGAGGAGACAAATGGGTGGGGGTGCTCTGCAACCCAAGACAAGCAAATGGTTGAGGGGAGGGTGAGGAGCTGCTCTGGGGCCGGGGTGGGTCACCGTCTCCTGCTTGTCTGCACAGGGTGGCTTGGGGTCCCGGTGGCCTGGGGAAGGCTGAGCTGGTGGTGAGGGGCAGGCAGTGGTGGCTCTTCCTGTGCCTTGGGACTCTTCCTCCTGGAGGCTCTAGGGCTGGCCCTGGGCCAGTCTCTCCAGGCCCTCTGTCCTCTCAGAAGAATAGAGACTCTGGGTTTTGGCAGACAGCCGCACTGCCCCAAGGCAAGCCTCTGTGAGCCTTTCAGAAGCTGACGGTCCCCCAAGGGGGAGACTAAGCTCGGTGCCCATGGGGCAGGCTTAGCCCCCTATGAATGCTCTTGGTGGCAGTGGGAAGCCCCTCAGGATTGCTGCGGGGGTGGGGGACATGCTGAAGACAGGCTTGGGGCTGCAGTCTGCTGCTGCCTGGACAGAGGTCATGACTGCTGGAGTTTTAGGAACAGAGGGGAAGAAGGACCAAGAGCTTATTCCGGGGCCAGGCCTCTGCCATCTGCCATCCTGGTCCTTCCTCTGAGGGTGGCCTGGTCCGTGCAGCCAGCGGGGTCCAGGAGTACAAGGAGCTGCCTTGTGCAGGGCCCCCGGCCAGCTCGTCCTGGCCCCAGGGATCCTCTCTGCTGCATTTTCCAGGATCTGCTTAGAGCTGTTGGGGGCGGGGGTCCCTCCGAGGACAGGACTCAGCTCGGCTCCAGGGCAGTGACCTCCAGCCGTCACGTGTTCATGCCGTGGCCATCCCCAGCTGTCCCCATGGGCCCACGCATGGAGCCCATCCTGGGTGCTCAGAGCCTTTCTGTCCTGACTGGCACTGACCCCCAGGGACCAAGGACCCCGCACCTCCTGGGAGCAGCCGAGGCCATGTCCTGACTTGATCGGTCCCTGGGCTTCGTGGATAAGGGTGGCCTGCCATTTCTCCCACAGAGCTGCTTCTGCCCCCTTCCTGGCCCCGGTCGGGCGTCTGGCTGTGGACTGGGCAGCGAGTCGGCTGTGAGGGCTGGGCCAGCACACGTGTCTGTGCTGCCACCTGGACACGGCTGGGGCGGGACTGTAGCAGCCAGCGTCTGCCGCCTTGGGCTGTCTTCCTGCCGGCATCCAGGCCCCAGGGCCACCAGCCCTCCACACCGTCTCACAGCTCACAGGCCCGCCTTGCCCTGCAGAGGCCCCGTGGGGCATTGACGAGACGGAGCTGGCCGTGTGCCTCAGTAGCACATTGGTGACAGGCTCATTCCTCTCCCCATGTGCCCATGTTCCTCCCAGGCCTCCCCCACACCTGCGCAGGTGACCGTGAGGGAGCACAGACGCCAGTGGCTGACCTGCCCCTGGTCACCCTGCCACTGAGGGCAGAGCTGGCCCCTAACACGTCTGTCTGACCCCAAAGCCCACGTGTATTAGCTGTCCATGCTTTGTAACCAAGTACCACAATCGCGGTGGCTTAAGGTGACACGCTGAGCATCCCACAGCGTCTGTAGCCGCAGTCGGGCTTGGCCTAGCTGAGTGCTGAGACCGCAGGGTCCCCCCAGGTTGCAGTCTGGGCGTCAGCCAGGCAGCACTGTCACCTGGAGGCTGCAGTGGGGAAGACTGGGCCTCCGGCTCCCTCCGGTGACTGGGGACCGTCAGTTACTTCCTTGGGGCTGCAGGACGCAGGGTCCCGGATTTCTGCTGGCTGTGGTCTGGAGCCCTGAGAACCCAGAGGCCACCCACGGCTCCCGCCATGTGCCCCCATGTGGTCTCTCCAGTATGGTCACTCCCTCCTCAGGCCTCTGGCTCCAGTGGGGCCGTAGCTCAGGTAAGGTCATCATGAGGCGATGCCATCATCTCCACATTTCTCTTGGTTGCAAGTAAGTGTGGAGCCTGCCCCTCAAGGAGTGGGGGGCATGACCCAGGGGTGGACGCCGGGCGGGGTCAGGGGGCCATCTCGGGTTTGTCTGCCATGCTGTGACCGGCACTGTGTGAACTGTGCTGCCTCCTCCGTGGCGCAGACTGGCTTCTCCAGACGCCCTGCCTCACTCCGAGTCTGTTCTTGGCCGGTTTCACGGTCATGGCACCTTCCCTGAGCCCAGCAGATGCATCTGCAGAGAGGACCCTCCTGCACTGAGGCCACCCCAGGCTGCACTCCCTCTGTGTGGTCCCCGGGCACGGGGCCCCTCCCTCTGCTGCTGGAATGCCAGGGAGGTCCCTCCCATGAAAGTGTCCTGCCCTCACCCCTGCCCCACCCCCAGCTCAGCTGACCTGGCCCAGAGGGCCTGTCCTGCGGCTTCACCTGTGCTCTCCCCAGGAGACCCCACGCCCCTCCTCCTTGCTCCCCTGACCTCTGACCACTTCTACACTGAATGCATTCACTGTCTCACATTTGGTCTGTGAGTTGAGACAGAGCCAAACAGGGCCCGGTTGGGAGGAGAAGGGGGTTCTTGTCTCCACTCAGCCCCTCACCAGCTGCCTGGTCCCCCCTCCCTGGGTCCCTACACTGGTGGGAACCATGGCTGGAGCAGGTTTTCTCTGGCGGCCTTTCCAAGTCCAGCCGTCAGTGACTCTAGGAGGACCTACCTCCAGGTGGGCAGGGGTCTTCCTCCAGGAGAAGAGAGCTGCACTGGAGGGTTCTGTCTGGGCTCCAAGTGGACCTGCCCCCCTCCTTCCTCTGTGGGATGCCTCCTGTCACTCACACTGCCCTGCCCACTCACCTCCCACCGAGCTGGCCAATCAGATGATGCTGCCCCTTTCCCCCACCCACAGAGAGACCCTCAAGGGTGGAGCATGACCCTGGGGTAACCAGCCCAGTCTGGTGGTGTTGGGCCTGGGCCCCACAGTCCTGGCATGAAGGAGCTTTCCTGGGGAGGGGGAAGGAAGCCAGCAGGAGAAAGAAGACTAGGCAGGGGCTGAGGGCCCCTGGGGGACGATGGTGAGGAGAGCTCTCGCGGTAACGGCCAGGGCTCTGCCGCCAGGGCCCAGCCATGTGTACCGGGAGGGTGACAATGGAGACGGGTCTCGGCTCCAGTGGCTCCTGTCTGTGGGGTCACAGTGGCCAGCACAGGTGTGCAGTGTGTCGCACCAGTGGGAGGCGAGGTTCGAGAGTGCAGGAGCCCAGCTGAGTGCAGTGGCGGCAGCATCGGGCGGTGGGCCTGGGGAAGAGGCATCCGGTGCCTTCTCGGCCACGCTGCACTGTTCCTGACACCCCTCCACCCTCCACTGGGGGGCAGACAGCAAGTCACAGCAGGCACCCCCTGGCCCTGGCCTTGGCTGGGGTACCACCAGCCCCCACCGGCCTCACACCGACCTGCACCTTTGGAGAAGGGCCAGAGGAGCCCTCTCCCCACTCTTGAAGCCGAGAGGCTCATGGAGGAGAGGCAGCAGGAGGTCAGGCTGGTTCCCAGAGCGTCCCCAGGCAATGAGGACTGGGGCCTGTGGCGTCCACGTCCTGCCCACCTTGAGCAGACGCCTCTGGACTGGTGACAGCTCATCCTGGGCCACAGAGGTCACAGGGGACGGTGCTGTCTGTGTCTGGTGGCCCTGTCCCCTACAGAGCAGCCTCAGAGGCCACCCTCACTGTCCCCACCCACACAGAAGGACACTAAGGCCCCAGCAAGGGCTCGGCTTGTCCTCCTTGCATCCCGGATCCCGGAATAGCTTGACCTTCTGCCTCCCACCCCACACGTCTGTGTCCAAGGCAGAGTGGGTGGCCAGGCCGCGTTCCTGCTGGACCTGACTCACGCCCGGCCTCACTGCCCATCCCTCAGACAAGGGGCTGGCTGTGCCCCGGCTGGGCGGGGACATGGTGACGCTGTAGGCAGAACACTTGTAGACTGTGAAGCCCTGTGATTCAGTAGGGGCCGTGGTTCCACTGGCCATTCAGTACCAGCTGGAACCAAGCCCACAGGATCCGTGATGGGAGGGGACGTCTTCCCGTGCCCCCCACCCCCGTCTCATCTCACACTTCCCGTCTGCTTTAAAGACAGAGGCTTGCTGCTGAGCAGAGAAAGGGGCCATGGCTCTGTGCCCTCTCCCCCTCCCACATCCAAACCCCCAGGACGGTGGGCTGGCCCTCGGGGCCCCCAGTGACCAGGACTTCTCGGTTGGCTGGCCCCTGCCTGCTCTCTCAGCCCGGGGCATACCCGGAACTAGGCTTGGGCTCCATAGAACTTTCTGGGAGACATGTCAGAGTTAGGTGCTATCCAGTCCATTAATTATAATTATTTTAATTAAGAAGATAAAAAACACTGCTCATCAGATGTAATTATGATTTGCAGAAACAACCCTTGGATGAGTCAGGGACCGGAGTGCTGCTAGCTCACACTTCCTGTTCAGATCGCCTGAGCAATTGCAGCAGTGCTCCGAGAGGGCTGGGTAGCAGGGGCTGTAGTGGGATGGGGACAGGAGATTCCCACCAGACAGCAATGCAGGAGGTGCCGTCTGAAGCTCAGTGTCTGCAGCCGGGCCGCCTGTGCGGTCACTCGGCCGGGGGACCCGCTGCTGTCACCATCCGGACATCTTTAATCTTTCACAAGGCCCCCATTTTTATTTTGCCCCAGGCCCGCTGAGGATGTGGGGTCCTGGCCCACGTCTGTGTGTGGGAACATGTGTTCCCAGTGTGGGACCCCCCAAAATGGGTGAGAAGTGGCTCTTGACCTCAGTGGTCTGGACAGAAAACGCTGAGAGGGGCAGGAGTCCCCATAGGGCGGAATGGAGCCCGAGCTGGGGCAGGGTGGCTGCCAGGGCCTCTGGGGGCAGGGAGCCATGGTGCTCAGGAATGAGGAGGTCTCCTGGACCAGGGCATGTACGCGGGGACTGACTGATGCAGGGAGGCAGCCTGGTGGTCAGACAGGGGACACTGAGTTTACCACGTGCAGAAGCAGGAGTCGCAGAGCAGCTTATGGGGTGGGAGGGGCCAAGCTCTCACCCCACCTGCTCCGGTCACATGACTTGGGCAGGCGCTTCCTGTCTCTGAGCTGCAGGGACCTGCTGTCACAATGCGAGGGTCCTAGGTCCTGTCCTCATGGAATGGGAGGTGGCTTTGCCTTCCACGCATCAACGCACAGTACGTTGTCAACACCAGGAAACTCCCAAGGAGACCTTTGTGGGAGAGCCCCAAGTGAAGGAGGAGCGGGTCCTGAGGGCCCCATTGCTGCTGCTCTGGGCAGTAAGCCTGTGCCCTCCGCAGACAGGCTCTTCCAGAAAGAGCTGTGGATCCTTGAACAGCTCACCTCCCTCTGTGGAGTCCCCAGGTCACCTTTCCCCACTTGATTTTCCTTCTAGCACTTACACGTCTGGTGTCACTCTGCTTACTCCCTCCCGCTGGGTCTCCAGCTCCTGAGCGTGGGGTCCTTGTATATTCCGGTGCCGAACCTGGAGCAAGGCTCGCCAGGCCCTGGGGGTGGGTGCGCTATGGCTTTCAGGCAGGTGCAGCTCCCTGAGCAGCGCTGAGTCCAGGATGTGTGACGGAGGGGGGGGCCTGTGTCCAGCCAAACACCCCTCCCCTCCAGGCTCATCTGTCTCGACCCCGAAGCGCTACGGGGACAACCATGCCGACGTGGAGCCTGGCCACAGCACGCAACTCCACACGTAGGCACCAGAGTTCACTGGGCTCTGAGTCCCGCGAGGCAGAATTGGAACCAGCTGGATGGGTAAACACGCCACCAGCGTCACCAGGGCCTTGTTGGTGCTTAAAGCGCTCCAGGAGCCTCCCTGGGCAGAGGCCACCTGTCCATCTCCGGGCAACGTACTGGCCTGCCATCACCCTGGAGGAGGCGGGGCAAGGTCACCTCCAAGGGTACTTCCTGGTCTCAATCCAAGACGCCCTCTCTTTATTGCACCTACATCCAAAACTGTCTTAGAGCTCCTTTCACCCCCACTGTTCTTGATGCTGAGGATTCATCACGCATGAGGCAGTTTAAGCCAGTTCTCTCACAGACCTTACCTTCTAGTGAATATAATGCAAAACAAACATGTAAAGTAATTTTCATAGAGATAAGCAGCATGAGGAAAGTAATGCAGGGGAGCGGATGGAGACAGTCTGGCAGCCAGGGATGAGTCCTCTGGGGAAGGGTTTGAGCCGGGCTCGGATGAGGAGGAGCCATCCACGGCATGGGATCCAGGCCGAAGGGCCAACGCGTGCAGAGGCCAAAGGCAGGAATGAACTTGGCTTCTTAGACGAACGGAACAAAGGTCAGGGCACCTGCAGCTTAGTGACTTTGTGGGAAGGAGACATTTGTGCTGGGTCTCAGAGAATGAGCGTTTGCCAGGCAGAGAAGGGAGTAAGAGTGGCGTGCTGGAGTAAGATACGAAGGGATTTGGTGTCTGTCCAGTAGGACCAGGCACTTTTAAATGTTTTTTCTTTCACAGGGAAGAATAAACAGGCAGGAACCGCCAGGAAATGCCTAGGACGGAAGACTAATGGGGGAGGGAGTCCACCAGATATATTCCATGTTATAAGCCTTCTTCTGAAAACAGTGTGGCCTCAGTTCATCTATAGACAAACAGACCACTGGAATAGAGTAGAAAACCCAGAATTAGGCCCAGGAACACGTGGCACGTGCTCAAGGGATTTCTCAAGTGGATGGAGAGAAGATGAACTTTTTAATCAATGGCTTGAGGACACCTGAATAGCCACAAAGGTAGAATTGGATCCACTGCTCACAACAGGTGCCAAGTGGATCAGAGATGAAACCAGACAAGCACTAGAAAAAAAAATTGGATGACTTCCTTTACAACCTAGGACAGAGAAAAGCTTTTATAACTATGACTCAACATCCAAAAGCAATCAACCAAAGACCAATAAATCTGCCTACATAGAATTAAAACATTTGTATGGCCAAATGCTCCATAAGCAAGGTCAAAAGACACACCAAGTATTGGCAACAAATATCATAGGTGCAAGACTAAAATCAGTGATAGACGAAAAGTTCTTAACAGCAAAGAAAAACTCCAACAATCCGCAGGAAAATGGGCAGAAGATATCAACAACCAGTTCATCAAAGGAAAAACAGCAAAAGTCTCTTACATACATGAAAAGGTGCCCAATCTTGCTCATGTAAAAGAAATGTGATTCAAACAGCATTGAGATTCAATTTCCCACTCACCAGGTTGGCAGAAGCCCAAAGACTTAAGCGCTCACCGTGTCGGCGCGGCTGAGAAGCTCCTGTTCCCATGGGCGCCACGGGAATGCAAGATGACCCCGTCCTGTGGAGGCAATGAGGAAAGTCGCGCCAAGTCCCACAGATGCCATGCCCCCGGCCTGCCGACCCCAGGCTGTAAATCCACGCCCAGGACACGCGGGGATAACAGACAAGTACACAGCACAAGGCTCTTCACTGTGGCTATTCACTGTGATGGCAAATGCCTGTTAAAGGCGATTGCTTGGCTAAATTCAGGTTGTCTCCACAAGGGGTCGGGTACAGCCGCGGGCAGGTGTGAAGTGAGCACTGGGGACAATGTGCAGTGACATCTATGTCATGCGAATGAAGTATGGGGCCATTTGTACATATGGGCAGGGCAGGGTGTAGGGAAGGCTATGAGAAGCGTTTGCAGGTGGACACAGCTGTGCTTCTCGTATTGTCTAAAAAAACAAAACAATGCAAGGACAAATCCCAAACTAATAAAAATGGCTGCCAGGGGCTGGGGTGAGACCCGGGGGAGGGGACAGGAATGGGAGCCTGTGGGCTGCCCTGGGTGCATAATTCTCACTCTGGGCCAGGTGGACGCTTTGCTGAATAAGATCATAAAGCATAAGGACTCTGTACAACTTGGACACAAACAGGAACAAAGAACCCAACTGTTGATCAAATTGGGGGCAAGGAATCTTCACGTCTCTTTTTAAAAAAGCAGTATTTTGAGTATAGGATCTTAGTGAGTTATGTTCTAAGGACAGGAAACAAGTCTCTTTACAAGTTCTTCTAAGAAAAAGGACTAGCAGGAGGAAAGTGAGGGAATATTCTCTTCCCTGGATGCAAACAGGGGAGGACACCACAAGATACCCCCACCCCGCCTTTCTGGGAATCCTCTCCAAAGCAGGGCACAGAGAAGACAGGAAATAGGACAGTCCCGGGGGTCAGCCTGGTGATGGGGAAGCAGGTGGGCACCCACCAGACGTTCAGCTGGAGGCTCAGCCTGGTTGTGAGGTCCTTTCATGGGGGCCACCGGCCTCTGGGTGGAGGAGACATGTGACACACAGGGGTGTCCAGGAGGAACAGGGAGATCGCTTTGTGCTTCCTGGCCCAGGAGTCCCAGATGAGGGACTCCCACTGCCCAGCTCCCTGCAGGCATGTGCCCCAGGCTGACCCCCACGGCCTGTCCCAGGACGTCACCTGGCTCGCGCCTGCCGATGACGGAGCCCCTGTGCGGCAGCAGTGGGAGCAGGGACCCCTGCACGGGGCTGGGACAGGACCAGCAGAGTGAGGCAATTCCAGGGGGAAGGCTGGGGGTGGGGACAGCTGGGCAGGCACTTCCTCCCTGCAGGACCCCTGACGAGGGCTCCACACCCACGGCCTTCCTCCCACTTCCCAGATGCGGGAACAGAGGATGAGGTGGCAACTGGACTTGGCCAAGGCTCATAGCTGGTGAGCCCTGGAGGGGGCGCGTGTCAGACATGTGCCCGGGGTGCAGAGAGTGTATAGACCACACCCCATGTTTGCAGATCCGCCAGCCTGGCCTGGGAACCAGGGATCCCCCAGCTTCAGGGCCAGCTCCAGTCCAATCTGCTGTGACAGTGGGAACTGCCATGTCCCTGGGAGCCCTCGGCCCCCTGCTGCGGGTCTAAGCTGGCAGATTCTGGGCAGGCAGCCCGGTGGGGAGGGGCTGGCCAACTCCTCCCAGGCGCAGACACTGCCCTCAGCTCAGCACTGAAGGGCAGAAATGATGACAGGTGCCATGGCCCCCGACCGCCTGTCACTGGAAACCAGCTGCCTCCTGTCACAGCTCCTGTTCCAGCCCAGCCCCCTCCTGGCAGGCCCCACTTCCCGGGGACAGGCAGAGCCCAGCGAGCGCCACACTGCCAACACACACTCCCGACTCCAGCTGGGGCCCAGGGGTCTGGGACAGACAAGAGCCTGCTGGGAGGTGGAGTGAGCCTCAGGAATGAGATGAATGACCACGGGGACAGGAGTGTCCAGGTGCCCCTGGGAGGCACATAGCTGCTGGTGGGGGTGTGCATGTGGGGGGGGGGGGCTTCTGGGAAAGGACTGGGTGCTGGGCGAGCAGACTGGAGGAGGTGGGTGTGTCAGGCCAGCAGGGGCCCAGCAGGCCGGGAGGCAGGCCCCGAGCAGGTAACTCCTGGAGACTCTTGGAGGGCCAAGGGGCTTGGACAGCACTGCCCCTGGGGTGGGGGGGCGGGTCTCTGAGGGCTCGAGCCAGAGTTGGTTCAGGGCCACGGTGAACGAGAGGCATGTGGGGGGCCTGGAGCAGGGAGCCCGTTAGGTGGGGTTCTCACTCTGATGTGTGTGGAGGGACGTGGGCGTCTGTGCATTCGGTGGGAAGAAACGGCATCTGCCCCCCCACTAAGCCCTAACCGATTTGGAGCGTCCTGCTGTTGTGAGCGTGGGTGGAAAGTGACGAGGCCATCGTGTCCGCCTGTCACTCAGCTGTGGCCAGAATCACAAGGCTGGTCAGCCCAGCGGCATGGGAGCTGCTGGAAGGGGTCTCCCTGTTTTAATGAAGGAGCACCAGGTCACTGTCATGGTGGGTGGCTTCAGCTCATGGGTGGTAATGCTGACGTCGTCGGGTGCCCTTTGTGATGCCTGAGCTTTAGCTTCTACTCTTAATGTTATTCTAGGAAGGGGCCAGAATGCCCGGATCGGAGGATCGAGAACACCTGCGTGAGCTGTTAAGGGCCTGTCAGCCGGCTGGAAGCAGCAGCTCCAGGGGGACAGAGGGCAAGTCACGAGGCAGAGCCAAGTGACTGGGGCGGAGGCCACGCCCCCGCCCACCCTGAGGCCAGGCTGCCTGCTGGCTGTCCAGTGTCCAGCAACAGGGCCCATTTTTAGCCCTGCTCTAGGCAGGTCACAGCTGGGGCCAGGCAGGGACAGTGACCTCGGTTCACGCTGCACTCACAGGGGCCAACAGCAAGGGGAGGGACAGTCCTCGGGGTGATGGGGGCAGGCGTGGCTTGCCTGACCCTGGGCAGACACTCCACCAGCCCTGCCCCCACCTGCCCTCCCACAGCTGGTCCAGGGCCTGGGGGTGAAAGCTGCACGTTTCCTATAAGCACAGGCTGGGGGGCAGGGGGGGTGGGGGAGATGGTGATGCTGGGTGTCTGCGGCCTGCGGGCACAGCCAGGCGGCTTCCCTCCCTGCGCGTGACATCCTGCCATCTCCCCAGTACCCCTCGGCGTCTTCATTCCCTGATGCTTCCCGGCTGGTGGGGACTCACAGGTGGGCTCACCACTCAGAGACCGAAAGGTTCAAAGGCATCCTGGGAAAAGCTGGGGGTGGGGGCGTCTAGGGCCACACAGAACTCCCTTACGTGCAGGGAATCCACACGCATCGTGTGCTCAGGGTTGGTGGCCCGCCGGCGTTGGCAACCACTTCCGGGGTATGGATGGACACGCCAGAGCAGGGATCGTACACCGGCACGCTCATCGGGACGGCTTTGGCTCCCGCAAGATGCTGCCCTTGTTTCAAGTCTGAAGAACACTCTGTTATTTCCCGCAACGTGCTTCCTCCACTGGCCACTGAACAAAAGTTTTCCTTCCCCCTTTCAGGCCGACTTTGTGACCTGTGTCCCCACTGGTAAGGGCGATCGATGTGAACTGGAGACGTGGGCCTGCCCTTCCCCACAGGGCTGTCCACTGGGGGGTTCACCGTCCCCGAGGTGAGGGGAGAGGCCCTGCGAGTGAGGGCTCTGGGCCTCACCTCGTCCCTGCCCCTCCTGCAGGCACCGCACTGATGTGACAGACAGGTCCCCCCCCAAGCCGGGATGAAGGCGTGAGCTTGCCGTCCCGATCATTCCCAGATGAGCCGGGCAAACAGGGCCCTTGGCAAACTCAGTCTGGAAGCCGGTGGCCGGCAAACCCAGGGCACGAGGGGCTGGGCCCACACACTTCAGTTAAGAGACCTTTGCTGCCGGTCCTCAGTGGCGCTTTCTGGAGCTTTAGCGCCCCCTGCTGTAGGAGTCAGTCTAAGAGGAGGAGCTCTCCGGCCCTACCAGCCCCAGAACCCTGTGTCCTGCCCGGGGTTCCCAGACTGCCTTGAGCCTGTACCCGGGGAGGACGTTAGGGCGCAGGGGAAGACCCTGTGGGACTGGAAGGCAGAGCTAGAGGGGACTGGGGCCTCTGCCTGGGAAGACGCCTCTGGGAACCTGGGGCCCTGAGCCTTCCTTGCAGCCCAGCTCCATCCTGGGAGCCAGGATGTTGGCTTTGACCCAGACCCAGTCCAGGCCAGCAGGGGAGGCTGTCCCCTGGGCCTCAGGCCACTGGCGCCAGATGCTCCCCAGTCCCCCAGCTCCTGACACATTGCTCCAAGACCCAGACGGGGGGGGGGGGGGGCAAGATAAACGAAACTAACCGTAGAAGTCGCTCAGCACGTATGGGGAAACATGGGGGAACAGCGCATCCTGCCTGAGGCTCGTGGCCTCCCGGGGAAGCTGCTAGGACATCGCACATGTTGCTAAGAAATCAACAAGCAGGCCTAGCATGGCCAGTGCGTGTAAATGAAGCCTGTGGGCTTGGCCAAGACCAAGGCTCTGGTTTGTAAACAGAGGAGGCCGCCCTCGGGAGCGGCGCGAGCAGAGAGCACTGGCTCCCTCCTCCCGGGCCCTCCCGTTGGACACCAGCACACTCCCCAAGGGCAGGGAACTCATGGATTTCTGTGACTGGGGCTCATGCTTCAAATAAGTGCTGTTTAAATTAAAGGGGGGCAGCAGGAGGCAGCTGCCAGGGCCGCTCACGGCCCTTGCTCACAAGCTGGCCCCGCCCTGTCCTTACCCGCTTACCACTCTAGGACCCACGCCTGACCTGGAAGTGCTGCCTGTTCTGTCCCTCTGTTCGTCTCCCCTTCTGAACATGCACAAAGCAGCATTACTCACCCAGACACTGAAGCGTGGCGAGGAGGAGCTGTGCATCCTTCAGCTCGAGGCGTGAGCCAGGGAGTGGGGTGTGACAGGTGTGCGTGCAGGCCTGGCTCAGCTGTGGGTGAGGCATTCCGACCCCAGGCTTCACCTGTGCGCAGCTGCTGCTGCAGACCCCTCCTGTGTCTCCACTCCAGTGCCCTGGCCACTCACCTTTCCTCCATTGGAGCAAGTGGCACAGTGGCCCACTCACCCTTTGCAGGGAGGGTGCTCTGATCCACAGGGGGTGGCAGACGAGACCTGGGAGGGGCCTGGAGGATACTGACCACACCTGCCCTCAGTGGGCTTGGAAGTAACAGGGAGATGAGATCACATGGATTCCAAAGGGTCAAAGGCCAGGGCAGCCACACATCTCTGTCCTTTTCCTTTCCTGAATGATAAGGCCACGGCCTCCTGCCCTTGAGGCCACCAGTTGGGAGCTGGGGGTGGCGTTTGGGGCATGAGGCTCCGTGTGAGGGAAGCACCTGAGGCTGGGCTCCCAGGTGCCCTTGGGGTCTCAGCCTGCACAGCCCTTGGTGCAGCACCTCAGTCCGCAGTAAAACACGGCGCCCTAGAAGAGTCAGTGATGGGCCAGGTCCTATCCACATAGTCCAGGATGCGAAGGGTTAATAAAAGCTGACAGTGGCTGCCAGCAGCACGACAGACAGGCCTCTGGAAAGTGCTGATGTATTACAGTCTTCTGACACTCACGGCCGCCTCCCTGCGCCCAGCAGGCCTGGCTGTGCAGGGACCTGGCGAGAAGCTGGAAGGGAAGCTTTCTGGTTGGGGGTCTCGTCGGGCATCTGTCCTTCAGCCTGTCACTGGGTTCACGTCTGCTGAACTTGCTGGAGTCACCAGAGAAATGGGGGTCGGAGTCCACCCATCAGAACCGGCTCAACAGCCTTGACACTGACATTGAATTAAATTATCGACGTTTTATAATGTAATTTTTCTGATATTAAAATTAACGTGTGCACATGGTAGCTGCAGAGAGCGGTTACAATTAGAGACGTGTTGAGACAGGAAGACACCCCCCCATATTCTCACCACCCGGACGAGCCCACCAACATCTTCTGACACAGCTGACGCCTCAAGTTGGCCCCCTTCCTCCCCTGGAGAGACTCACTAATTGACAAATCTCAGGCTGTTAAATGACAATGAGGTGGCAAACGACTGTGTTTAATTTCTGAAATTATGGACCATTTCTCTGGGGTTCACTGTCATACAATGTGGGGTGTTTTCTGAGGTCATCTTCTTTATCCTATTAAAAACATTTCCTTCTGCACCTTGACTTTTATTCTTCTAATAAGGAGCGGGAATCTATTGTTACTAAAAACTCCTCTGGTCTCGGAGCCAGGATGCTTCTGTGTCAGCCTGCCCACCGAGTGGAGCGGCCTCCTTCCACAGAGATCTGAGCCCCTGCCACCAGGACGTCCTCCTCTGGGACCCATGCTGGCCGCTAGCAGCCAACCCCGCCATGCCAGCCCATAGTCTCCCTCTGTCCCCTTATCCAGGCCTGGGTCCCCGAGCAGAGGGTGACCTCCTCTCAGCCCTCCCCCCAAGATGCCCAGGGATGTGATGCCCGTGGAGAATGTACTGATTTCCCTCTGATCCAACCCCACTTCCTGCTGCAAGAGAAGCCCCTTTCCACACCCACAGAATTCACACGGGGAGGGGCCCGCTGTGCCCCAAGGCTTCCCATCTCCACTTCTCCACAGTCGAGTAGAACCAGCTGTTCCTTTCCAGTTACTGCCATCTGGCTAAGCCACACTCCTCTCTCTGATCCGACACCTTCCAACGCTGCTCATCGCTGCTCCTTTCCTGGGCCCTGGGGTACCTACATCGTTTTCCTCTGAACCCCAACTCCTCCTGTCACTCTGAGTGGCTGTGGTTTCCCTGAGAATGCTCAACACACTGGCCTCCTGTGGCCTGAACCCCTGAACTCAGCGACTCTCTCTCCTCTGCCACCTGCTGTCCCTCCTGGACCTTGCTGCCACCTGGAAGCGCCCATCATGGAAATATCACTCTCTTCCTGGGAACCCGGGGCCTTGTTGTTCTCTGGCCATTTCTGGTCCATCAGCGTCCTCTGTCATCACTCCTCCCAGTCCGGCTCCATTACCTGGACTTCATCGTCCTCGTCCCAGCTTTCTTCCCTCAAGTTCCCTGCGGAAAACTATTCCTTAGACCATTCCAACTGTTTTTCTGGAAAAACATCCAAACGAGCAGTTGCAGTGTCATCCCACTGTCATTCTTCCTTCCACTGGCTCTGGTCACCCTGTGCTGGTGGCCTGAGGAACCAGCTACCCCTCTTCTGGTGGTTGTCACAGCTCTGATGCTCGTCCACCTGCACCCCCCACCCACCCTGCCCCCTTTGCCATCTGAGAAACGGGAAGGTGCAAATGTTGGCGGAATCTGATCCTATGCTTGTACCAGCTGCCCGGGACTTTAGGACGGTGAGAGATGAAGGAAGGTGTACTAACGTCTTGTCACATTAGCCTCAAATCTTCCTTTAGTAAGAAATAAAGCACCACAGGCACAATTCAGGTTGTTACACACACCACTGCAAAGACATCTCTGCACGTGTTTTCTGTGCCCGTGTGTGAAGGTAAGAGGGCGGAAGCTTAATGTCCAAATACCAATACTGTCATTTCTACGAGTTTGTCTTTGTTCTTTTTCAAATCTTGTTCTTTACTTAGAATTTCACTTTCTTCATTTTTTATTTATTTAAACCATTTATTTTATATTGATTTTCAGGTTGTTTTAGGAATGCTAATCCTCCCAGTTTTGGTAAATGCTGAGTGCCTGGGCTCACATTCAGAAGACGTGTACACACACACACACACACACACACACACACACACACACACTGTGGGCAGCCCTGGGACAAGTGTTGTGGGAGCACGCCTCAGTCATGGTTTTGCCTCTTTTATGCCAGACACCCAGGGCTGGCCCAGGAATAATGAAATGTTAACTTAGCTTAGAATTCCATGTGGTATAAATCTGGGTCCCCAAAAATGTTTAAGGTCCTGGCATGGGGTCTAATATTTCAGGAAACATTTTTTTCCACCTAGAGTCTGGGTGGGAGTAAGACTGCAGATTACATCTCTGAGCTGGTGAGTGAAGACTTTCTAGGCCAATTTTCAGACACCCCTCACCAAAGTTCAGTCCAGTGTCTACAAAACAAATCCAGCAATTTTACTCCTAGGCCTAGATTTTCACGCATGGGCACAAGGAAAGAAGCACAGAAATGTTTCTGCAGAGTTGTGTTTAACAACTTACATTGCATCTGTGGTGTTTGCTTCCTCATGAGAGAAATATCTGTGGCTAATATGGCAAAGTGTTAATGCTTGTTGAACCTGGGAGCGAGCCTGTAGTTCTGCTATTTTTTCATCTGCACTTTTCCCCATTTTGACAGGTTCTATAATTTCATATCAAGACGAATACATCCAATAGGCAGTTTTGACCCGTGACTTGCCGTGTTGCTCTCTGGCTTTGGAAATATTGCAGACAACCACAGACCTCCCCTCTCGTGTGGCAGCTCCTCCTCAGGCCACTGTGCACTGTCCTTGCAGTAGACACCCATTGCACTGTTCCTTGGGCTTCTGTGATCCTCCCTCCTTTCCGTTTCCTTTGCTCGTCTTTTCTTCTCATTACCTTACGAGTCTCCTGAGGGGCGGGGGTGGCTTGCTCAGTCACTGCAAACTTCTGAACACACGTCCTGCTCTCGACCCTCCTCCTGACACCCAGACCGTTCTCTGCCCAGCTGCCTGCCCTCCGTTTCCACTCGGATGTTTCACAAGCATCTCAACCTTGTCCAGGGCTGAGCCAGCCATTCCCGTCAGACCCAGGACTCCTCAGAGATGGGTTCTTCTACTGCTTGGACGGAACAACAAAGTCCCCAGGTGCCCAAGCCAGGAGCAGGCGTGGTACCCAGCTCCTCCCAGTCACCACCCACCTCCCCCCACCTCTGTGCTCCACGCAACTCGATGTAAACTTCAAAAACTTTGCCCCCCCCCCCCGCAAAAAAAGCACAACGAAAGCAGGCCTTGGAGAGACCTCATTCCCTGAGATGGTGCCCTCACCCTTCTAGACCCTGGTTTTGGCTAGAGCCAGAGATGGGTTCTGGGGGATGGCACGCACTTGCTGTCCCACAAGCCGCACACGGACAACCCTGAGCGCAAACACCTGAGTAGAGTCGGCCCAGGATGGGGGGAGGCGTTCCCTACTCCCCAGCACAGCCGGCTTCGCTTCCTCGTGGAATTGCTCACTTTAAGTGATTTCAGTTATGTCAGCTTTGTGAAAAAGATGCGTACACGAATTCTGTGAGGAAACGTAGCAAAATGAAAGAATTATTATCACAAGCAGATGGATTATGGGTGACGGTTGCTTTCTTTTAAAAAGTTTTTCTTGTTTAATCTATTTAATAACGAATGTAGATGACTTTCATCATGAAAAAATAATTTTCCTGAAAGTTTCTTTTTGAAAGTTGTGAATGATTCTGTCCCTGTAACTTCCCAGCTCTGCTCAGCAGAGACGCAGGAAAGGGTGTGGGCGGAGCCTGTGCATCTTGAGTGGCCTAAGCCTGCCCGGCCCCTCCCCTACGCCTGACAAGCCCCCTTGACAGGTGTCAGCTCTTCCCTAGGAGCCAGCCACCGTGGCCAGCCCATCTGGTATTGGGGTGGTGCCACAGCAACGGCCCTGGAGGAACCACAGCCTCTGCTGCCTGCCGTGGTGCTTCTCTGCAGCCCGACCACCCACCCAACGCCTCCCTTTGTAAAGGGGAAGCAAAGGGGTGGGGCCCAGCCCCTGCTGGGTCTGCAGATGCCCCTGGTGAACCTTGGGGGCTCCTAGTCTGGGAAACGAGTCTGGAGCTGCAGCTTTGCTTGGAGGAGCCTGCACCCGCGGCCCTGATGGAGAACCTGCTCACAGTGGAGAAAGAAACACAACCTGCTTGCTCATGGCGGCTGTCTTTCTAGATGTGGGGTTGTGGGTGGGTCAAACAAGGGCCTGGAGCCGGGGCCTCACCTGTGAGGCTGGGAGTAGCGACCTCAGAGGACGTATAGGCTTCCATGATGTCACTCTGAGCTGCTCTGAGCTCCCCTGTGCAGCGCCTGGCTAATGGTGAACGCCCCATGACAGCCAGCTGTCAGTGTCACCCCTTTGCACGTCACCAGTCCCCTCAGAATGATTCCCTTTTCTTTCTTGTGTGTCTTTATCCAGCTGGACTATGAAGGGAAGAGTGGGGGCTGCAGAAACCAACCCACCCCTGGCTGAGACCCTCCTTTCTCTCCCCCTGCGGGTCCCGTGAACATCTCACTGGGCTCAGTGCACCTTCTTGTGGGCCCTTCCCTGTCTCCCACTTTTCCTAGGGGTGTGGCAACCCCAGTATCGCCATCTGTTTTTGTGCCTTCTGGGGGTCCAGCCAGTGTGAGCTCACTCTGACCTCAGACGTGGGGTCTGTCCCTCACAAGGGGGCTTCAGCCTCCCCTGATGAAACAGTTCATCCATGGAAGCCCCCGCCCCTCCCACCCCAGCCCTGCCCCCTCAGCCCGCTCCTCGGCCTCTCGCTGCCCCACTGTGCTCTGGCTGGAGGCCCAGGTCCAGCAGCATCTGTTTGACTGCAGTTCCCTGACAGGTGTCAGGGAGGAGGGAGTCTGGTGTGCTCTTCCTGCCTGGCCAGCAGCCTGGGGGCTGCCCTCGTGGAGTCCGCACGTTCACGCCTCCAGGGCCTGCAGCCAGCTGTCAGCATCACAGCCCCGGACGCCCTGCCGCCCAGCTGGCCGGGGCTCAGAGGTGTTGCTCCATGCTATCTGCTCTGCGCCCACCCCGGTGTGCTGTGCAGGGTGTGTGTGCCGGCCTCCCCCCACCCTGGCCCCACTCCCACCCAACTCCCTGTTCTGTGGGTCTCAGGGACCAGAGGTGGCCACTCCGGGTCAGGCCTGCCATCCAGCCACACAGTTCCAGGCTTGGTGGCCCAGGGAGGGCCTGCTTATGTCTGCTGATACCCTCCCTGAGGTGTATGTGGAATCTCACAGGCCCCCATCTGTCCCCCAGCTCCCAGACAGCATTCCTGTCCTGCTGTGGCCTGGCCTTGCTCCTCCCAGACAGGAGATCGGGCCATTTCAGAAGCAGGGTGTTCCCCCGAGCTGCCCTTGCTGTCCATCTCCCTGGACCTACAGCCCCTGGGGTGGGGAGGATGGCAGGTACCATGCAGCAGTTGCTGGGAGACCCCTCGGTCAGGCTGCTGGGGAAGAGAGAGCCAGCTCCTGTCATCCCAGCCCAGTGCTGGGGGTCCAGGCAACCTTCGGTTCCCCAGGGCTGCTCTTTGGGTCAGTCCCGGTGGTCACCTCCACAGGCCACTTCCCACATCCTCACTCGGCCTCCATTCAAAGCAGGGTCCTTCACAGCCCTGCAGAGAGGAACCCACATCCCACTGGTCAGCTGCCCATGGGTCCCTTCTAACAAATGGGCCCCCTCTGCTCAATGGAGCCCATGCTTCAGGAAGCCCAGGAATGGCTGTTAACCATTGTCAGCCACTGCCACCTGCTATACCCATGGTGTGCCACTGGGGTTGCATGATAAAAGTCCTCTCGATGTGAACTCCTGAGAAACATGTCCCAAGAAGCCACAGGGAGCAGGGTCTGGAGTGGAGGAGCCCGGCAAGCCATGTCTCACCAACTCTGCATGGTCTTGGTGACCCCAAAAGTTAGGGAAAGAAATGAAAAGGGCCTTTGAATGGAGGGGGGTGCCTTTCTATTGTGGTGTGATCACCGTGTCCTCAGCCATGTGGCCTCCGGCTGGGAGCTGCAGGAAGCCTGGGGAAGGGTTACTCACGCGTATGGATGCAGGCCCAGGGGATCAGCACCTGAGGGGCCCCACGACCATCTGAGGCGCCCCACGAGCACCTGCAATCAAAGATGAACTTCCTCCTTCTCTGGGCCCACAAGGACTCGACCAGGCCTACAGTCACCCCAGGATGGGTGTGGGCTGCTCTGTGAGGCTGGCCAGAGGAAGCGGCAGTGTGTGCAGAGACCATAAGACTAACCACTGGACAACAGAGACCTCCCTGAGGAAGGAGGTCCCATGACTCAGAGGCCATCACATCAGGCACCAGTGAGGCAAGGAACCCTGGGGTCTTAACCTCCAGCACTCGCCAGGTGTCCTGGGACGGCTCCGACAAGGAGGGAGGACAGCTTCACGACGGAGTGTGTCCTGCCTGGGTTTAGGGGTCAGATCACAACTGGGGTAAAACAATAAATATAGCTTTCTTTTGCTTTCCCAGGCTGTCGAGGCCTGGGACATAGACACATATATAATTTATGCATGTAAATTACATTCATTATGTATCAATTCGTTGTGAATTATACATACACAATTTACATATAAATTATGTATCATATTTATATATCATCTACATAAAGTGTTTTACCCATATTTATGTTTCATGTATTTATATATTAATAACTTATACTGTTTTTCTGCTTTTTATTTTCACTTAATAATTTATGTTGCAGTTCTTTTCCTGCAGGACATGTAGATCTATTTGATCCTTTTAGAGGGCTGCATAGCAGGCCGTTGTGAGGACCGTCTATGATTTATTCATCCACTCCACCTTCGATGGGGATTTGATTCACATCCAGTTTTTCCCTGGTGCACACAGCGCTGCAGTGAACACATGCTTCTCTCCTTTTACCTATTAATGTGGAATTAATAGATTTCTTAGCGTTGAACCATCCTTGCATTCTCCAACTGAATAAGGTAGGAAGGTGGGATCCCATGTTTTGCAATGTACTAATAAATTCTACTGTTTAATATTTTGTGTAAGATGTTTATACCAAAAGTTCGCAGTCACCACACAGGTGCCCCAGGGGCATGGTTCAGGCAAGATTGCTCAGGAGCGTGGGGCGAGGATGGGGCTCCTTACCGACTTTGATGTGGGGCAAAGTCCTCGGCCGTCTACCCAGACCAGAGGCCAAGCGTCCTCAGTCTGGGCACAAGGGAGCTCTGACCACACCTGGACCTGGAAGACGGAAGGCAATCAAAAACCCCACGGCCTCTGTTCCAGCGGCCACTTAATTATTCAAGGCAAGTTCCATTAACGCCAATCCCGTGACCTTCTGCAGAGGAAAGAGGAGCCGACTGGCACAAGGGCAGCTTCGCCTTCGAAGTGAAATGCTCTCTGATGAGAAGTCCCAGATGACCGGAGGTTGAGGAGCAAGCTCTGAGAAAGGCCGTTTCTTCCCCTGAGGGCACCAGCAGGCACTGGGGCGGGGCGGGCAAGGGAAGTCAGCTGTCGGAGCTCAGGGGTCCTCCTGTTTCCAGCTGCACAGAGAGGATAGCGCTTAAAGCCATCAGACTGCTGCCACCAGATGCCACCTGGAGACAACTTGGCAGGTGAGGTTCTACTGGCACATGGAGCAGAAAACATTCCAGAAGTCACACATACCACAGCGTGCAGGCCACTTTCCAGGATCTAGGCTGGCCACGAGGCAGACCAGCTCCAAATGACAGGAATTTTCGTGTCCTCCCAGCATGAGGCCCAGCCCAGGGCTGCCTTCTGTCCATCTGTCCACAGCTCAGCTTGCGTCCTTTGATGTTCTGGGACTTCCAAGTTTGGTTGGACTTTGAAGGGCAGGGTTCTGACCTCCTTGTATGGGTGAGTGGGCCTGGGACCCTGAGGATGCTGAGACAGGCAGAGTGGACGAGCTGCGACAGGAAGGACACAGGACAGGAACAACCTTGTGCTGACGCAGGTCCAGGCAGGGGCACGGGCAAAGGTGTCAAAACGGTTTCTGCTTCAGTGGCTGCCGATGTCATTCTTGTGTAATTGAAGCAGCGCACGGTGTAATTAATCAGACTCCCAACACGTTTCTCCCAGCTCTCCCTCCTCTCCACACCCCTCCCTCCGTATTTCCATTTGCCTGCCAGTCCTCATGTCCCCAGGGCCCACATGTGACAGCAGGCTTTGGCAGAAGCTGACAGCTGTCCTGGGCCTTTGGCACCTGGCGGAGGATGTGCCAACATCTGCCAAGTGTTGGAGGTGCTTCCTGCCCCAGGCTCCCTCTGGGCCCAGGGCAGACGTCCCTCACCTGCAGGAACCCACACAGGTCACCCAGGTGCTGGACATCTGGGCTCCTTCTGCCCTCAGCACATGTGGCCGAGTGAAGGCACGGGGAGTCCTGTACCCCCAACATTCACATGAACCTTACACAGGGTGGGGGCTTGCTGGGCATCACACACTGATGGTGAGCAGGGGGCCCCAGGCGATTCTCAGGTGGCCTCTGTCCTGATCCGTCTGCCCACCTGTCCCATCCCTGCCTTCCCCGTCACCCTCCTTCGGGAAGCCTTCCCGACCCCAGTGCAGGCTCATGCCCACTCTGCACCTCACAACCTCCTGGTGCTTGCTGCACCCTGGAGACCATGGCTGCCCCTCTGTTCCTCCCCACCCGGTGTTCTGGTCATCTAGGCTTCCCTGCACCGAGCTGGCCTTCAGTAAATGGTCACAGAATGAAAGGACGCAGTGCTTCCTCAGAGGCCTCTATGTGGGAAAATGAGATGACCTGGCACCATGGACGGACGTGACCGAGTGTGGGGCAGACATGAAGGAAATGGCTGTGGCTTCACCCCCAGCTTTCTGTCCTGGGACGCCCAGGGTCACAGTGGTGCCCCAGAGGGACAGATGGGTGGAGGCTGACTCCCTCTGGCAGGCAAGTGACCCCGCGTGGCTTGATGGGCAGCTCCAGGCATGGCCGTCTTCTCTCCTGCTGCCAGGACGAAGCTGCTCTCTGATGAGAAAAACCCTCCTTACTGGGTGTCTGTCGCGTCTCGTCACTCCAGTGGACGTCTGCACAGCTCCTTTGAGAATAGCTGAACCACTTTCATTTAAAGAGAAATACTTGTTCATCACAGTTTTTTTTAAAATTACAAATTCAGAAAGTGGAAGAAAAAAAGGGGGGCACGGAATCACTGGGAATCTCACCCGCCAGAGAGAACACTTTGGTGAACTCCCTTCCAAACTCTTTGCATTGATTTTATGGAGATAATTATTTCAGGAATGGGATTATATTATCAGCACGATTCTAGCAACCAATGCTTTCACTTGTGCACAGAAATTATCTTGGATAATTTTCCACATTGATACATATAAATGCAACTGATATTTTAAAAAAATATAGAAAATATGTATTTATGTAATATATTATACTATGTGTGTGTTTGCATGCACACACTAATATATGTGCAAACACACTCACGCACGTCATATAGTTGCATCTACTTCAAAGGCTGCCTTCAATTATGGATGCGCAGTAGTTTAGTTAACCAACCTCACTCTGATGGACGCCTGGCTCAGTTCCACTTATTTAGAATCAGAAATAATGCAGCAGTGAGCATCTTTGTATTCTTGTGTGAGAGTTTGTGGAGATACATTTCTGGTGGTGGCACTGCTGGGTCAAAAGCACGCCTAGCTTCAAGTCTGATGGGCACCAGCAAGCTGCATTTCCATCAAAATGCACAGGCGTGTGGGCCTCTCGCCCTGTCAGCATCGATGACACCAATCTTTGTCACACAGGCCAATCTGGAGGCAGGAAATGCCTGCTCGTTACTTTCAGTTGAGTCCTTACAATTATTGGTGACATGAAAATGTTTTCGTACGCTTCCTGGCTATATTTTATGGCCAAACAAGTAAAGACAATGTTTGCTACCTCACAGAAATGAATTTCAACTGAATAAAAGATTTGTATATGTTAAAAACTCATAAACGTAATGTTATGTAACATAGTGGTAAGAACAGAAAGTCTTTTCATGACGTAACAAGGCCAGACAGGATTTTTTAAAGACACAAATGTGACAGCGTCGTTTGATTCAGTAAGGTAAAAGACATGCTGAAGCTGAAAGAGAAACAACAAAACGAAGAAATGATTCTAATACAAACCAGTTGGTTTGTTCTAAATACAAACCAATATAAAATTACAAGTCTGGAAGGGAAAATGTTGAAAATCCTCTGGGATATGTGGGTAAGGGTATCGGCGTGCAATGGACGAAGCAACCTCCTTGCCCCCTTCTCAGGAGTCCCTCAGATGACAAGTGTCACTGAAAGGAGGGATAAACAAGAGAGCAGACGCCCCACCGCCACCAGAGCCCAGCGCGTCCTTGGGGAGCGTGGGGAGGGCTCCTGGGGCTACACGGGTCCGGGGCGCTGCTCGGGAAGGAGGACACATGGCTCCAGGAAAGAAGAACTGGAGCCAATGCATCTCCGACGTATTCCTGGGGGTGTAGAGGTGTGTCCAAGTCGGGGAAGCATTTCCGACACGTGCAGAGAAACTAGGTAAACGAAACAAAAACGGCCTATGTCAGAAAAGCAGCATCGTCAGAACTCAGCCGCAGGCCGGTTCAGTGGGGAAGCACATTCGCGAGTCGTAATGATGCCAACGGTGAATGCGGTGTAACCAATGCGGTGGGTGGGGGGTGACCAGGTCTGTGTGTGTGCCGAGGACGGACCAGGTGGCCAACTTCAGCTTCCAGAGTCAGGCGGCAGTGGACCGTGTCTGACATCCGAAACCCCACAGTGTGATGCCTGAGGGCTCAGAGCTGGCCCCTGGGCTGCTGGGCTGCGTCATAAGCCTTATTTCCTCGGTTGTCCCCTTCTACTTGGTACCCACAAGTGTGCCTTTCCCCGTGTCCCGGGCAGTTAGGGGCAGCCTAGGACTGACGCTTGCCAGTGAGGCCTGGTGGTCAGAGGACGGTGTGGCCCCACTGCCTCACCCCTCCTCACTGCTGGAGCCCCTGAGGCCCCCCATGACCAGGCTGCAGATGAGAGGGACAGACAGAAGTGTGTCAGAGGTGGCTCCTTTAGGACATAAGGCTCTCCGTGACAAATAGCTTTTAGTCTCGGAAATATGAGGGAGCACTGCATGACATTAACAGCATAAAGAGAAAAAAAGGGTATTTTACAGATGTTCAAAGGACATTCGGTGATATTTGACATCTGTACGAGTTATCAACGGCCGCTAGCAAATGACCCTGAACTTAGCAGTACAAAACGGCAGACGTTCATTGTCTCACAGCTTCTATAGTTAGGAATCTGGGCACAGCCTCCTGGGCGCCTCTCTCAAGGTCTGGAGAGCCTGTCACCAAGGTGTCCCCAGGCTGCGTTTGCGCCTGAAGGGATGATGGGGGAAGGTCCACCTCACAGGTCACTGCGTGGTTGGCCTCGGGGGCAGTGCTCTCCTCAGTTCCTCACCACCTGGCCACCCCCCAGGGCACAGAGGGCAGCTGGCTTCTCCCAGAACAAGAGGCGAGAGAGAGAGAGAGAGAGTGAGAGAGAGAGAGAGAGAGAGACAGAGAGAGAGGGTAGGGGGGAGCGAGACAGAGAGAGCTGCTCGAGCTTGCAGCTGGCATCCCTTCACAACCCAGCCGAGGGGCCACCCATCACGTTTGCTGTGTGTGACATGCTCATCCCAGGCCAGCCTGCACCCAGGAGAGGAGAGGACTGCCCTCTTAGCCACCACACCAGCTTAGGTGGTAAAACGTCCTGTGAGAAGTAGGAGATGAGGCGGTCTTTCTGAATGTAAGACGAGCATATGCCACATTACTAGAGCCAGCAGCAAACCCTGTACTAAATGGGAACAAAATGAATTACGATGGGACTTAACACGAGGTCTTGGGAAATTAATGGAACTTAATTCAAGCCATTGCTTAGACTGTATGGCTTCTGTGGTCACATGCAGATGTGACAATGGAAGGAAGAGGGAGGGACCTCCTCTCGTGGGGTAAAGACAGTCTATATCCTGGAGGGACGACGGCCCCTCCCATCAGTGTCCCCATCGTTTAGCTCAGGGCCCTGCAGTCACCCAGATGGAAAGCCAGTGCCTGCCCCCGACTCTCAGGAGAATGTGTGGAGAGCCCCTGCAACGTGGCCCATGGCTGGCCATTTAAGCTGTGCCCCAGCGACGCAGCTCCCTGCACTCGGTCAAGGTCGAGACTAGGGGGTGTGGCAGGAGCCCCCAGATTCAAGCCGCGTTGTTTGTTCAGCTTTGCTGGCCACTGAGGATGCTTCTTATCAATAGATTCAGAGTCTAGGGTAAGCAGAGGAAGAAACCCAGAAACCCTGCCGGCTGCAGGAACACTTCACAGAGGTCTGTGGCCGTGAGACCAGGGGGATGGCAGGGCCCAGAGAGATGGCACCCAAAGTCAGAGCAGCCGTGAACTCCTCTGAGCAGGCATCCCCGCCCGGCCCCTGGGGCGTTCTGGACCAGATGGCTTTCTGTTGTGGGGCTGTCCTGTGCCCCTCTGGCCCCTGCACACTAGGTGCCAAATACCTCCCCCAGTTGTGACAACCAGAGATGTCTCAGGCACCCCCAGACATTGCGAACCATAGGTTTCCAATCAGGTGAGTCTGCCTGACTTACAAGGAAGACACGGGCCCATGGCCAGGTCCCCTGAACGGCCAAAGCCTGTGACCAGGAAGACATACACACCCTGGAAGCGGGGTCCCACGTCTGTGATGTGGGGTGGAAGCACCCAGACCTTCCTTGTTTACGGTGCAGTGAGAGTTTGGGGGGGGAGCTTGGTCAGGGGCCGCTGGTCGCCCACCCCAGCAGTCGGCCGTGGCCAGTGCTGGGCAGGGTGGAGTGGGCTGGGCCTCCGGGCTGCAGGGAGGGAGAAGAGAGAGGCCGGGCGCGGGGCCTCACTGACCCAGAAAGGAGGCCTGGCTGGGGGACGGCCAGTCAGCAGCACACAGCCGTGGAAGCTTCCGTCCTCCACTAGATATTTTTAAAGCCGAAAAACCAGAGGGGACGTGAACAACCTCCACAATGTACCCCATTACCAAGTACACGGAAGCCGAGCCCACAAAGAATTCTTTTCCAAGCCCCTCAACGTAACGTCACGCGCAGTGACATCCAGGAGACTAAACACAGAGTACTGACACTGTTTCCAGTACGACCGATCCGATCGTAATGAAATCTGCACTGCACTGAATTACTTTAGCCATGATTTCCCAGTAGAAAGTATCGTGGAAAATGGATTCTCCCTCCTTGCTTAATCAGATTTCATCATTTTCGGTGGATGTGCTGGTGGAAAGGCTGTTTGCTCCGACACAGAGGTAGAAAGTGATGAGGGGGAGTAGGGGTGTCCCAAATTCCTCCCCGATTCCAGTAAAGAAAGGGGAGGGTGTCTTTAATCAGGCTGACCATTCTACAGGTTAAAAAGGCAACAACAAGCCAAAGCACGGGAGAAGATGCTTGCAGTGCGTGGAACAGCAAAGGGCACGTGAAGAACAATCGACCACAAACAGCTGGACGACCCAACGGGCACGCGGGCAGGATACTTGAGACGCTTCCCAAACTGCAGGTTGAGGGTGGACATGTGATGGGACTACACAGCCCGCCGGTGTTGCTGGCCAGCAAACTGTGGTGGCTGCTGCAGAGCCCAGCTCAGATCCACTTTACGACCCCCTGGCTGCAGCCCATGTGGTCCTGGTCACTGGTCAATGAATCCCACCTGCCCCTTCCCAGGAGAAATGCCCCGGGCGAGGCAGAAGCCACCTCATCCCCAAGGGCCAGCCGAGGTCAATGATTAACTGTCCTGAAGGTACAATAGGCCAGGCCCTGCCTGGACGTGGGGCCAACTCTGCATTCCACACTCCAGAGCTCCCTGGGGGCTAGGCGGGGGCTGGCTGCAGCTGCGACCACCTCCTGGCCGGCCCTATTCCCACACTCTCCGTCCCCCAAATCACCAGAACCCCCATCTCAGCCTTTGCTTCTAGGACACCACGACACACATGAAAACTGCCACATTCCCATTAGAATGGCCACTGTCCAAAAGCAGAAACTAGTGTTGGGAGGACGTGGTGAAAGTGGAATCCTGGGCACTGCTGGTGGGCAGGTGAAATGGTGCAGCCACTGTGGGAAACAGCCTGGAGGTTCCTCAAAAATTAAACACAGAGTGATCATGTGACCCAGCAATCCCACGCTGAGCATACACCCAAGAGAAGTGCAAGCAGGGTCGGGAACAGGTATCTGTACACCGTGTTCACAGCAGCAGGGATCCCAGTCGCCAAAAGGCAGAAGCAGCCCAGCCGTCCATCGACAGATGAAGGGATAACACAGCGTGGTCCGTCCACACAGGGATAGGACTCAGCCTGATAAAGGAGGGGATTCTGACGCCTGCTCCAACATGGATGGACCCTGAGGACACCGTGCCGAGTGCAACAAGCCAGTCACAGAAGGACAAACACTGTGTGACCCCACTTATACGAGGTCCCTAGAGGAGTCATGTTCATAGAGACAGGAAGTAGGAGGGTGGGTGCCTGGGGCTGTGGGACGGGGACAGGGAGTGAGTGTTTCATGGGGACAGAGTGTCAGTCTGGGAAGATGAGAAGGTTCTGGAGACGAGGGTGGGGATGGCTGCACAGCAGTGGGAGTGGACCCAATGCCACTGAGCTGTACCCCTAGAAATGGTTAAAATGGTGACTTTTATGTTATGTGTGTGCTACAGACTGAATGTTTAGGTCCCCCTAAACCTAACCCCCACTGTGATGGGTTAGAAGGTGGGGATTTGGAGGTTGATCACCTCGTGTGGGCTGAGCCCTCATGAATGGAGTTAGTGCCCTTATAAAAGGGACCCCAGGGAGCTCCCCCACCCCTTCCGCCATGTAGGACAGAGAGAAGACGCCCCTATGAGCTACTAGGAAGAGGCCTGTCCCGGACACTGAATCTGCCGGTGCCTTGCTCTTGAACTTCCAGTCTCCAGAACTGTGAGAGGTGTTTGTTGTTTACAATGCCCCCCCTCTAGTAAACTTTAAAGCACCCCAGACAGAATAAACAGTGCATTTTACATTTAAACATTTTAAAAAGGCGAAAAAAATTCAACCCCAACCAATGTACCAAATACCTAGAATTAAAAAGGCCAACATGTTAGCTGCAAAAAGCTGTGGGACAAAGGGACACCAGTTTGGCATCACCCGGTGTAACCGAGGTCCCAACTGGGCTCAGCAGTGGCACTTCAGGTACACACCTAAAGAGACGCATACTCCTAGGCCTGGGACATACCTGTGCGGTGGGAACGCTGCTGGAAACCGGGACAGGGGCGGGGGGAGGGGACACATTTCCCGCAAGTTCTGTGCAGGTGGGAAAAGAGGCAGAGAGAGAGCACTGATGAGGGTCAGAGAGATGAGCTGGTGGGAACCACACCATGGGTGCGCGGGCAGGTGCAGACGCAGTGCCTGCCCTGGAGCCTCTTCTCCCGCCCTCCCCGTCCTCTCCTTTGCCAGATTCCAGGCCAGCTCTCAGCTTAGACGTCAACTCCTTGAAAAGCGCCCCCTGCCTTCTTTTTTTGAGTGAGGTTACATCCCCACAGCACCGAACTTGGTGCTCTAGTTTGTGTCTTTCTGCTAAAGCTGATTGGAGAGCCACTGACAGCTGACCCTGACCTTCCTGGGCTCTGTGTTCTCTGATCTAACACAGTTAGTGGTCCCCACGTGTCCCCTGAATAAGTGAGTGGGTGTCCTGGTTTGGCCACTCAAGTAACTATCTACTTTAAACCCCTTGGTGGCCCCTAATAGTGGAGGAGGGGTGGTCCCAAGCACCCCAGGTATAGCCTACCACACGAGCACCCCGACTGTGGTGGGGGTGAGGTGGGAGAGGGGGCTTAAGGAGTGGGGGATGGGGTAACTGACAAAATTATATCCATGGATCAAGAGTTCTCAAGTCCTGTTTCAAAGATTCATCCAATATACCTGATCAGCATTTATCAGAAAATATCCTTAGATCTTGCTGTTTTCAGGAGTATCAAAAAGAATCATCAAAACAGTGTTGTAAAGGTTGCAGTTGCCATCAGAGTCGAGTGCAACCACATCTTAGGTCATGGAACCTACTTATCGATTGCAGCATAAATTGCTCCAAACTTAGCAGCTTAAAACAATAAGCACTTATTAGCTCTGTTTCTGCAGGCCGGGAATCTGGACTCCAGTCGGCAGGGCCTGTGGTGTCACCTGAAGACTCAGCTGGGAGGCAGCCCACTTCCTCGCGCACCCAGTGGTTGTTGGGACTTGGGTCTTGGTGGGCCGTTCCCCAGTCCTCCCGTCTTCCCTCCACCCAGCGGTCGGCTCAGCACTGGAGCTGGTTTCCTTTGACAATGAAGCCTCAGAGCTAACGCGGGCACACTGCACAGACGCATCTCAGAAGGGGCCTCCTGCACCCACTCAAGGGGAGGGACCACACAGCACAGGAAGGGGGTGCTCACCGAGGCCATCCTAAAACTGCTTTTGTAGCGGCGAAACCATCCTCGGTGGAGCGGGAGGTCCCCAGCTGTAACCCCAGTGCTCCAGGGCTCCTCTGAGGGGCTTCTGCTCAAGGGAGACAGGCAGGGGCTCAGCGCCCCTCGTCTCGTCAGCACGGAGACTCTCACTGAGGGCGGCCCCCAATGGCCTCCCCCAACGTCACGTCTCGGAATGTGTTGCAGGTCCCCCTGCGGGAAAGGCGGCTGGACGTGAGGCTTTGGTGAAATTCAAGCTGCAATATTCCAGGGCTTACATTCCTCATTACGGTGAGGCAGAAGGTGTGAAGATTTTCAATTTTCTTTTCAATCAGGGCAGCATTCACTGGTGAAAACCTGCCAGGTCATTCGGAAGAACGCTTGACGAGTCCAAGGTGCTGGGGAAGCTTAATTAAACCTGTGAAAACATGGCAGGAACCATACCAATGACGGGGATCCACACCCGGCAGCTGCAGCCCACAGAGCAGCTGTTCCCGATACAGACATGTGGCGACAGGCGCATCTTGAGCTGCTGCAGGCTACACCTGCCGTCACACCTGCTGCCACACCTGGCCTCAGGACCCATTCTTCCTTCCCTCTTCTGCACCCCGCTCCCTCACCCATCCCACTGCCCCAGCTGATCCCAGGATCCTCCATTCCATCCCTGCCCAAGGCTGCCTGGTAGCCCCTCTGCTTCCCATCATGTGCCCCTGGTTTGGAAACTGTGTCCACTCAGGTCTCCTCTGAAGCCTAAACACACCCGTTCCTGGGACTCTGGTTTGTAGGCCAAGGCAGAGTTAGGTTTAGATGGTACCAGCATACGGGGGGACGCGTCTGGCCAGCCCAGGGCAGAAGCCGCCTTCAGTGAGCAGAGTCCAGCAGAGAGAAGCGGCAGCACTCTTATTTTTCTTACTTTCTGTCTGCAATCTTATTTTTTCCATTAAATAATTTATGGATCCTATTTCTACATGGTTCTCACTGGTGGAAACAACTTTTCATCAATCTTTCTCTGGGCTTCGACTAGGCTGGGCACACACAGCAGGGCAAAGATAAACTTTCCCACGGGCTGAAGCTCGCACCATATATGCGTTCGCCACGCGTCAGTTATGGGTTTGCGCCTTCAGAGGCTGAGGACCACGACCGGTCCTGCACCAGCTCCTGCTGGACTGCAGGTGGCACAAGAGAAAACCAGCCTACACGGCCGCCCCATTTCCTGTGCATGCTCCCATTTCCATTTCCAGTGGCTGCTTCTGTTTCCGGCTAGTGCCCTCGCACATCTGGACCTCATGGCCACCCCACGCCCTGCAGCACTGGCCCAGACCCAGTGTCCAGCAGCCTTGGGAGGTGCCTTGGTCACCAAGCCCACTCAGACATTCTAGTATTTCTCCCCCTTCTCCTAGAGCCTCATCCTATCACCCTGTCACCAAGGCAGTCACCTGACAAAGGAGGAGGCATTTCCAGGCCTGTCCTTGTCAAGACCTCGCCAGCTCACACCTCCGCCAGGGTTGGCAGTGTGCTTTGAAGAAGGAGGCAGCTGGCATTTCCCCCTACAGTGAGTGTGACGCCCCAGGGAAAACGCTAGACACACAGCTGTTCTGAAGGAGCAGAGGTAGAGGGGAAAACCAACACACACATTCTTTGCTGTTCACAGTATTCCCCTCTGAAAAGCTTTGGTGGAAAGTGTCATGCGGAGTGGCCTGCGGGGTCTCTGGTCCCGCTCCCCACATAAGAACGCAGGACATGGTGAGGCCAAAAAGGAACACCCACGGAGCCATGGACGGGGGAGTCACACCACTATAATCTCGCTGGCGGCTGAGTTGGAGACACAGGAAACAGGAGCCACCTGATCCGCAACCCTCACTCCATTTGTCTCTGCCAACCAACCTCACTTACTACCTGCAATCCGCCGTGCTAACTGCAATCCATGCTTGCCAGCTCAGCCACCATCTTCTTGCTAGCCCCCACTTTCTGCTAGCGTAGCCACAGCAGTTATATTAGTGGCCAATGGCTCACTGGTTACAGCTGACAGCCAACTAGTCATCAGTTGATGGCCATTTACTACCCGAGTGAGCACCTTTCCACGTGAGGGCGAGAGCCTGGAAACTGCACTCCTGGCTCTGTCCCCACAGAGAGTAAAGCTGATAGAAAGTCTAAAGGTGTTGGTCTGAAGTATTGGGCCTCCCTGGAGTGACCATTCCACCGGAATGGTGATTATTCCAGAACACCCATGGTCTGACTGGATGTGGTCATCCAGACTCCCATACCCAACTTCCGTACAGAATACGGTTCTCTCACCCACAGCTGCTCCTATCTCATCAAGTCTCCTTCAGATGAAAATGGACCTCTCCATGGTCATTTGCTCAGGCCCTATCTCAATGGGTGAAAACACTCCCAAGCAATGGGCCAACCGTCCCAAGAGAAGGGCCACGTTCAACCAGCAGGGATTAGGAAGATCAAACATTTGAATGTCCCCTGCATGTTCTCACCACCTGTCAGATGGGAAGATGAGGGCAACATGTGCTTGCAGTACTCCAGCCTCCACCAATGATTCTGGAAGGCCACAGTTTCATGTCTGTCTTTGTGAGTAGTGGCCTAGAAAATCTTGTCTCCCTGCAACCAGTAGGGAGCATGTAATACGTCCACGTGTGAACTTCCAAGGAAAGGGCTAGGGTGGCCCCATCTTCCCCTAGACTGCGGGCCCCTTGTAGAACCAAGTTCTCTCATCCTTGACCTTCAGACCATGAGCTCCTAGGGTCCCTCCTACTGACTTCTTCAGAGAGCACCCCAGACATGGGCAGCCACTAAGGAAGTTCCTTGAGTACATGATTCACTGAAGGATGAAGAAGCCACTTTGCCACCATAGGGAGAAGTAAGGAAAGAAGGAAGGGCAGAGCAAGGGTGAGAATCAGTGAGCCAGGCAGGAACGAGGTCACAAGGGGCCATCCTTGATGCCCAACAGAAGCTCTGCCACACGGATGCTCTTCTCCCTGAAGGGGCAGGATGAGACTGGGCCTCAGAGACGGGCTTGGGGGGGTGGTAGGGGCACTAGGCCAGGGCATGAGGAAGACCCGCTCCATAGGCTAGGCAGTCCCTAAAATTGTTGAGATCAGGGTACTCTGCCCAGCATTTTGGCAACTCCAAACCCGAGGTTGTTCAGAGACCTCACAATCTGGGGACATTCCTGAGTGAACTCAGAGTCAAGAGAGGCTGGCTCACAATTGTTGGCAGAAACACGAAATGACTCAAGCTTTTTAGAAGACAGCCTCCATAATAAAATAGAAAGACCTTTAGCAATGCACCTGGGTGAAACAGACAGATACCAGGCCACAAACAACTATATGAAGATGTTGAATGCAGCATTATTTATAATACTGAAAAAATAGAAATGTCTAATAAGCATTTAATACTTCCCTCTCTCCGTAATGTAGACAAACAAGCAAACAAAACCAATCGGGACCTAGCTGACTTACACACCACTAGCAAACAACTTGACTTCAGTAACATTCAAAACCCACTCCACGCAAAAACAGCACAACACGCATTCTTTTTGAGTGCCCTTTGGAACCAAAATAGACCATATTCTGGAGTGTAAAATGAAGCACAATAAATTTAAAAATATTCAAGGAATACAAGGCATGTTGCCTAACAAAAGTGGAATTAAAATAGAAATCAATAGCAGAAGTCTATCTGGAAAATTAACAAATATTGGGAACTAAATAACACTCTTCTAAATATCCCATGTTTCAAAGGAGAAATCCAAAAGGAAATAAGAAAGAATTTTGAATGAAAATGAAAATACAGCCTGTCAAAATGGGTTAGGGTGCCACTAAGCAGGACTCATGTCGCATTAAATGCTTATATTAGAAAAGAAGCAAGATCCCGTGTCAACGACATCACCTTCCACCGTAAAGAACTAGAAAACAATGAGCTGACTCAGGGCCACTGGAGAAGGGAAAGAATCAACATGGGAGCAAACATCAAGGCCGTAAAAAAACAAAACAAAAAACAGAGGAAATCCATGCAACAAAAAGCTAGTTCTTAGAGCAGATCAATAAAAGTGAAATATCTCTGGTCAGACTGACCAGGAGAACAAGGGAGAAGACACAAATAACCAATGTGAGGAATGAGGAGGTGACGTTATGACAGATTCTACAGGTGTTAAAAGGATAAGAAGAGTATTACGAACAACTTGATGCTAGTACCTCCGATAGCTTAGCTGAAAGGAACAGAATCCTGGAAGTCACCAACGCTCACTCAGGGAGAAGCACGCGTCTTACTAACCTTATATCTATTAAGTAAATTAAATTTGTAGTTAAAAGCCTTCCCACTAACAAAACTCCAGGTCCAGATAGCTTCACTGGTGCATTCGACCAAACATGAAAGGAGGAATAAGACCCTCTCCCCAAACTTCCAGAAAGTTGAAGGAGAGGACACGTCCTAGCACATTCTATGAAGGCCGTATTACCTTGCTACCAAACACCAAGGCCTTATAAGGAGACAGCAGATCAATATCTCATGAATATAGATATTACTATTCTTAACCAAATTTTGGCCAATTAGATCCAATAATATACAAAAGTATAACTAATCATGACTTTAAGTGTGGCCTTTCCCAGGCATGCTTGTTTGGTTGGTGTAACATTTGAAATTAATGTTAAACTAAAAATTTATATATATAAATATATATATGCATATATATATATATATGTTATACAAATGCATTTGACAAAAGCCATTTCTGATAAAAACTCTGAGCAAATGAGTAATAAAAGTGTCTTCAACCTGATAAAGGTCATTTATGAAAACCCACTGCTAACACCATGCTTAGTGGTGGAAACTGGCCACTTTCTCTCTAAGATCAGAAGCAAGGCCGGGATGCCTCCTCTCACCCCCGACCACCCCCATTCTACATTATATGGCAGGTCTAGCCAGCGTAATTAATACTAAGAAGTTAAGGGGATCTAGGCTGGAAAAGACGTTGAACTGTCTTTAGAGAACCTGATCATCTATGTAGAAAAAACCAGTGGAAGCCACAAAAAAGTTACTAGAGCTAACAATTGACTGGAGCAAAGTCAGGGTACGAGATCAACATATTAAATAAACTGTGTTTCTAAATCCTAGAAACAAATAATTGCAAGAGGAAATTCAAAGAACATCATTTACAATAGCATAAAAAAATTGAAATAATAGGGGACACACTGACAATGTGAATAACCTGTACTCTGTAATCCACAAAACATTGATTGCTGGAAGAAATTAAAGCAATAAGAAATGGAGTAAGGGCGGCCCTTTAGCGCAGTTGGTTAGGGCGCGGTGCTCTTTAACAGTAAGGTTTCCGGTTCGATCCCCACATGGGCCACTGTGACCTGCGCCCTCCACAACTAGATTGAAACCACTATTTGACTTGGAGCTGATGAGTCCTGGAAAAACACACTTAAATAAATGAAAGTTAAAAAATAAGAAATGGAGGGATGTTCCGTGTTCATGGCCAGAGGACCCACCGTGGTCCAGATACCAATTCTCCTCATTTTGCTGGACACTGTCCATCTCATCCCTATCAGGAATCCCCGACTGAGGAAAATGACAAGCCGGTTCTAACATTTGTATGGAAATGTAAAGGACCTAGAATAGCCAAATTGAAAAGAACAGTCAGAGGACATACACTATCCGTTTCCAGACTTACAAAGCTACAGTGAGCAAGACAGTGTGATCCTGGCATAAGGATGGATAGATCAAGGAAACAGAACAGTCTTCAGAAATAGAACCGTTTTTATGGACAACTGACCTGTGGCAAAGGTGCAAAGATAATTCAGTCAGTGGTGAAAGAAGAGTTTTCAAAAACAATCCTGGAACAATTGGCTACCCATTCAAAAAAAAAAAAAAAAAAACCTACACCAGGCAGGAGGGGTGGGGGAGTGGTTACCAAAGGCACAAAGAAACTTTTAGTGGTGATGACTATGTCCATTATCTGGGCTGTAGTGAAGATTTTCTGAGCTCCACAAGTGTCAAAAAGGATCAATTGTACTCTTTACACAGGTGCAGTTTATTGTATGTCAGAAATTGCCCTTACGACCCTCTGTGATCTGTGCTCCATTTACCCTGTGACCTTAATCCTATGACTGTGCCCCTTGCTCCGTCCATACCAACCACAGAAGACTCTGCTGTTTTTCAGCCATGCCCTCACCTCAGGGCCTTTGCACAGGCTGTTCTCTGTGTCTGGGCTGTTTTTCTCCTAGAACTTGTCTCGCTCTCTCACCACCATAACCTCCGTGGATCTTGGTTCAAGGGTGACCTCTCACAGGCTTTCTGACTACCTTATTTAAAAGCAACACTCTCTACCTCCCCCAACACACACACATGCACGCATGCACGCACGCACGCACGTGTGCACGCACACACACACTCGTTCCTGGTCCACTTTGCTGCTTTAGTCTTACCCATGTCATCCACGAGCATCCTAAATGTTACATTCATTCATTTGCTGTCCCCTCCCTGCCACACGCACACACACATGCTTATGTATTAGCACACACGTACGTATTAGCATACAAGAAGGGCAGGCACTTTTGTCCCTTCTGTTTCCTGCTACATTCCCAAATCTTGGAATAGGGCGTGTCACGTTTTAGACACATATGTGTTGCTCAAAGGAACAAAATAACCAACTAAGCACCCCTCAGGTAGGGTCCCTTAAAATACCTCTTTACTTAGAGGGACATCACATAACCGTTTCAAAAGGATGGAACTGATTTACTTATATTGACCTTCCCCTCGGCATGAACGGGGCTCAAGGAAGCCTTTATTTTACCAGCTTCTCCTGGGCTCTGCTGCACAGTTCCCAGGGGTCCATCCCCAGAGGCCTCTGGGTGAAGGGCACAGGGCATTCTGCCAACAGCTCAGACGTGTCCCCACCTGCAGCAGCGCCACTCTGTGCCTGAGGCCCTGAGCGCTAGTGTGTGACCCGGAAGCAGACGCCACTCTTCATCCCACCGTCCCCTCTGCTCCCCCAGAGCTGTCAGATCAGAAGGGGGAGGTGAGTGGAAAGGGGGAAGCGGCCAACTTACCTTTATTTCCGGCTCCACTGATTTTTTTAAATTTAGGCTCTAAAGTTTAATGAATCTGAAAATTCTTCCGGCTTACTTGTGATACATTTTTGAGTCAAACTATATTCTCTCTCTGGACTCTGAATATTAGCAAGGGGGGTGGAATCTAGATAAAAAAATCCCACAGTCAGGTAAAAAGCCACTTCCTTAATTTTTATTTCAAGTCCACATTTGGTTAATACCGAAATAGACCCTTAACATGCTGTCTCTGCATATAAACAGGTGCCCAAGGTATAGTGAGAAAAGTGAGTAGGTTACAGAAGGAATGCAGGGAAGATTTCAGTTACATAAAATGAATCACACATACACGAAAGAATTATGTTGGTTGTAGTTAACTAGATGAGGGTGAGATTATGGGGGATTTGCACTTTTTTATGTGACACACCCTGCAACGTTTGAACATTTTTCATCAAGCTTGCGTTATATTTATCATCTCTGAATGACAACAGCATTTCTTCCATTGTTGGTGGGAAAACACAAACAAAATGGAGGAAAGAAACATTTGCAATTATTTTGGACCTTCTAAATATTCCAAGGCGATTTTATACGAATCAACTAAGAATGAGAAGATGCTTGTTTTTGTCTCAAAACCTCTTTGTTATTCTAAGAATGCCTGAAAAATCAGTGTTGAAGTCGTCTCAGTTTCCCCTAAATGTCCCATTTGGTACGCGTTCTTTTCCTCTTGGCAAATGCTAGTTTGCACTTGGCTGGCCAGCGACACGCATGTGTGTCAAAGATAAGCCTGGGATCAGGAAGAAGGCTCGTTCCCCCTCCGGTGGGAGCCCAGGAGCAAAGCGTGCATGCAGACCTCAGCCAGGGGTGTCTAGTTAATGGGAGCCGTCCTCGTAAGCCAAGCCTGTCCCTGGGGAGCAGAGACACGGGGCAGTCAGCCGTAGTGTGATGGGGAGTTTCTGGAAGGCCCGTGAACCCGCACTTCCAATGGTGGGGATGCTCGAAATTCTACCCGGAAGTCTCACTTGGGCAAACCACTACCACAGAAGGATTAGAACATTCAGCTGCCACAGTCCAATGCGTACCAAAACCTAACCCAGCCACCAAAACGTGATTTGATCGTAGCTGAGCCTTTAATCTTTGAACCAAAAGTGAGTGAATGAAGAAGGCGTGTGGATGACCGAGCCACCTTTGTCTCGGTTAACCTGGTTACATAAACAAGCTTCCCTTGGCCCTGAAAATCAAATGCTCAATTGACGCAATAATGTTGGTTTCATAAAGCAACAAAATAAGTCTCAATTTAATAAACAATCCCGTAATCACATTTTAACCACTTGCCACTTGAGACTAAAGAAAAAGCTCTGTACCTCCTGGCACTTCTGTTCAGAGCAGAAAAAGACACGGCCTCCGGGCCGACACAGCGCCTGGCAGAGCTTGGCCAGAGGCAGCGGGTCCCGCGACGCAGCGAGGAGCTCCCTGGCTCCTCTGAGAAGTCCGCGCTTGATTCCAAGGACAGCGGGTTCTCTAATCCTGGAACCAGGAAAAGGGAGGCGGTGTGCGCACAGGGGGAGGTGCTGTGTTGACCCTCCTGCCCTCTCACCACAGGCTGTCACCTGGGCATCGCGTTGAAATTCCACATGCCAGCTGCCCAGGCCTTGGGACACCATGTGGCTGGTCACCGTGGTAGCACACTTCTGAAAGTGAAAGCGGGACTAGTAACAATCACGCCAGGAAGGCAGACATACGCAGGCCTCTCCAGCAAGGCCTTTCCAAGCCACCTGAAAGATGCATGTCCACGTGTCCTCCTGGCCACCAGTCCCAGTCATGTGACAAGCCAGCACCTGGCAGGGACTGTCTCAGTGCTGGGAAGAACTGCGTGTGGGGCGAGGCCGCCTGGGCAGTCAGCCCCGTGGCATTCTCAGGGCTCGCCGGGCAAAGGGCCCTCCCCTGCTGCTTCCTTGATGGAAAGGTAGAGCTCCATGTTTCTAGGTGTCGTGCCCAGCTCCTTTGTTTACAGGAATCCCAGGACAGACGGGCGGTGAATGTGCCCAAGGCCCCGGGAGGCAGAGGTGGCCCGCCTCACAGGCTGGATAACCCCATCCTGTGGCCGCAGCCCAGAAAGCTGGGCGGCCTGTGACCCGGAGAAGCATGGGAGTCTCTGTAGGACATGCACTGACCTAGGCAGGTCAGCTGGACTTGAGCCTGGAGCAGGAGTCACGTAGTCACCAGCACGAGGGCTGGTCACAGCCATGTCCAAACTCAGTGGCCAGAGAGCAGAGACAAAGGTTGGGGCAGGGACAGCAGGCATTGGAGAGGAGGGACAGACCTGGGGTCCTGGGAAATGAAGGGGGAAGGGAGGGAGGGAGCAGGTACCCCGTAACTTCCTGCAGGGTCTGGCTGAGAGCCCGGCTGCACATTTGTGGGGACCACCAAAAACCCTGGGTTCTTCCCTCCTATGTCCTCTGCGCCTGAGTTCCTTTGCAAAGGTCTCTATTTCTTGGGACAGCGGGCTCCAAGCAGACCTGTCTGCCCCATCAGGGCAGCTGTCCTTTCTAAGGGGTGCAGTACACCAGGTCTCACCACTGAACTTGCCCCCACACCCAGGAGTGCCGGGGCGTTTACCTGGGTGCCGGTGAGGACAGGCTCAGGGAGGTCAGGGAGCCTGCCTGAGGTCTCGCTGCACACAGAGGGAGGAAGGTGGACTCTGACTCGGGCTGTGCAGCCGGCAGGCAGCCTGCGCCCTGGTCCACCGGCTGCCCGGGGCCGATCCTATCAGGGTTAGCTTCTGCTGCACCCCCAGCTGGGCCAGGGACCCTCAGGGCCCCACCAGCCATGTGTCCACCCCGGACTGATCAGAGCAGCTGCTGGGACCACGCCCGAGAGCCTGCGCTGGGAGCAGCCCTCCTGAGAGGCCGTGTGTCACGCCTTCTGCTGGCTGTCCTTGCCAGGTGTTGCAGTTCTTAGGCTCCAAGTCATGAACTGAGAAAAGCAGAAAATTGCTCTGTGCTATTTGGTGGCACTGGCTTTGAAAATGCTGACTTGCATCACGGATCTCGTGTTCCTCACCCCTGCCTCGCTGCTGCCTGAAGTGGCATGCAGTGTGACACCACCTGGGCCATTGCGGGGAGCCGGCCCTTCCAGACCCTCTCCCCTCCCATGGATTTATGGGAGTCACCCTCCCACCAGACTAGGGCAGTGAGCGCAATGTGACAGCATCTGTCAGCGCTCAGGGCAGCTGGAGACAGTTCTGTCAACCCAACGTGCTCGTTAGCTGCCCCAGAGCTGTGAGGGGGGAGCTGCTGAGCTGGTGCCCAGTGCCGGGGCCTGAGTGGTGGTGGAGCAGGGAGAGGTCAGGCCAGCACCGGGTGTGCCTCTGGCCACACAGTGGCGGACGCAGTCAGCAGGAACAAGTCTCCTGGTTCACTTTCTCTGCAGCTTTAGAAAAACGCTGCCTCCCTCCCCCAGTGCTCGGTGCTTCCCACCCTGGCTTTGAGTCTCCTGTGCTTGCATGCATCCTGCTGGCAATCACCACCCTCCCCATGCCCGACCCCCGACCCCCGGTGGTGCCCCGTTGGCCCTGCCCGGAGCCCAGCAGGAGACACGGGCTTGGAGGAAAGGGTCAGGCACAGGCCATGTCCTCGCCAAACCCTCAGGACAATGTGTATAGTTGAGGGGGCTGTCCCACCGGGAGCCATGCCAGTTAGGACATTAATGAGCGGTGCCATGGGGAGCATGGCCCCCAGGGACTGCCTGCTCCTAAGGGCTAGAATTTAGGACGCGACTAGGGGAGGGCAGGAGGGAGGGGGAAGAGCTCAGGGAGAGAGTTCCTGAGGGGCAGAAAAGGGACCCGGGAAGTGTTACTGCTAGGACCTTGTCACCCTCCCCTCAGAAAGAAGCAGCAGCAGCCTGGGGCCCCAGCGTCGGCCAGGCCAGCCTCCCCCACACCGACTGTCACTGTTGGGAACAGTCCACTGCTGCATTGGACTCAAGCACCGAGCCCCCACCAGGCGTCTGGGAGCGTGTGGCCCATCTCAGGAAAGAACCTGGCCCCCCTGAGAGTCCATCTCTCCTAACTGGGGCACACAGACACTGGGGGAAGGGCCAGTGCACCAGTCTCCTGGGGCTGCCTGTAACAAAGGGCCACAGGCTGGGGGGCTTTACACGACAGAAACATATTTTCTGGAGGTTCTGAGGCCAGGGCGGGCACGCTTCCTCATAAGGCTGGGAGGGGGGCCTTCCTGCCCCAGCTCCTGGGGGCCCCAGGTATTCCTTGGCGTGGCCCCATCTCTGCCTCCCTCATCACATGGCCCGTGTATCTGAGTGCAAATGTCCCCTTCTTGTGAGGACACCAGTCACTCTGCATTAGTGCCCACCCTTCTCTAGGCTGACTAATTACATCTGCAGGGACCCTAGTCCCAGATAAGGCCCCTTATGGGGTACTGCGGGGCTTCAACGTGTCCTTTTGGGGGACACAATTCAAGCCCTAACTGGGAGGTGCATCTTCCCACCCCAGGCTCCGTCCTTCTGCTCCTGCTTGGGGCCTCTGGGAGCACGGTGACCCTCCAGGGTCTGGCAGGTGCTTCGTCCTGGCAACAAAGTGACACGCAGGGCACCTCCCGGTCCGCATTCCATCTTCACCAGCGTCTGCTCAGCCCCTCGCCCTCGGAGGCTGGCTCTTGTCTTACGAATCCAGGGTCCCCTCACTCCAGGCCCTTTTCTCTGCTGCCCCTTCCCTCGGCCATGTCCAGAAGGTTCTGCCTCCAACACCTTTAACTCCAGTAATCTCTCTGCAAACTCCCTCCTGTGTGTGTCCAAAACTCCCTCCGCTCAGCAGGCCCCTCTGGCTCCGCCCCCAGCCTGGGTCCCTGGTTGATGGTCTGTGACTCAGGTGGGCCTGGGCTACGGGTGCTGAGGGCAGCCTGTCAGGGCACCTCCAGCCATGGACACCCCCAGCCCCAGGCCGGTCACTCCAGGATGATGGCCAGGCTCAGGCTTCATTAAAACATGAGGCCATCTGTCACCATGCCACCTGGCCACTCTAGAGAAATTAGCCAAAAATCAATTCCCTGAAAGCCAATTTGCTGATGGCCAAGTGAGTGATCGATCGCTGAGGGCCACCGAAGCCTCCCACTCTGTGTGGGAGTGAGGGGGGCACACATCAGCGAGACGAGAGAGCCGTCTACCACACGAGTGGGAAGACCCGGGCTCTGCGCGGTGGGCGGGCTTGTACTCGGCCGGCCGGAGCCTCAGGGAAGCTTGGGAGGTGGCTTTCTGAAAGGGCTCCCGAGTGTGCAGAGGGCTGTCTGGTCAGTCCCGAGCACTGTCACGGGAGAAGTGATGGTTCTGTGATCTTAGAACAGGCCCCACCTGGAGCCCCCGCCACCAGCCAGGGCAGGAGGGGTGGGTGGGCAGCAGCCCCCAGGAGGGCTGGCCTCCCTGGATGGCCTGGTGGTTCCACCTCACCCTCTGGCCCTGTAGTCAGAGCCAGTGCCATCTCTGGCACCCGGGTGTCCCCCTCCATAGCAATGCCCCCGACCTCCCTGAGGCAGCCCCCATTCGGTACTGAGACCTCTGACTCTTCAACCATGAGGCCTCTTTCCGAATCTAAGTCCCATCATGCTCTGGCCAGCAGCCACGAGGCAAAGAGCGGGGCCTGTGTGGGCAGGATGACAGCCACAATGACGTCTACATCCTGTTGCCCAGATCCGGGGACGATGTAGGTCACGTGGCAGAGGGGGATTTTGCAGCTGGGGTTAATTACAGGATGTAGACGTCAGATGGAAAAGGACAAAAAACATGATTTCACGCATATGTGGGATATAAAACAGAAAGCAACAAACAAAACAAATAAACTTACAGACACAGACAACAGCATGGTGGTCAGGAGCGGGGAGGATGAAGAGGGTCGAGGGGGTCACATATGTGGTGACAGAAGGAGCCTAGACGGCGGGTGGGGAGCACACAAGGCGACATACAGATGACGCATTACAGAGCTGGACCCCGACACTCATGTTATTAACCGATGTCACCCCAATACATTTAATTTTGAAAAGGCAATGACGGGATGTTGTCTGGGGTAGTCGGTCCTATGGCTCCTTGACTTCAGCCCAGGAGACCTGTGTCAGACTACTGACCCCCCAAACTGAGAGGTAATGGGGTTGTTTTAACCACCACGCTTGACAGAATTGTTACGAAAGCGCCAGAGCAAATATCAGCTTTGGACCCTCTTCCTGGGTAAGGAAGCTTGGGGAGGGGGCCTGGGCAGGGGACTGTTAGCAGGAGCTGGGGAGCAGAGGAGGGCGCCGGGCCTCGGGGACATGTACAGTCCCCACTGAGGCCCTGGCGAGTCCGGCCGGCCAGAGGGAGGGTAAGTGGACCTCTCAGCCCTTCCTTGAGCGGTTTCTCCTGGTCTGGCTCCGAGGGGCAATGGTACCCGGACAGGAGCTCTGCCCTAGAGGTCAGAACTCGGGGTCCCTGCCCCAGCACCAGGCGCACTCCCACTCCCACTCCCACTCCCACTCCCACTCCCACTCCACAAGCCCTTCCGCACACTCTGTGGTCTAGGGCCTGGGCAGCCCCGCAGCTCTGCCTGAGGACCAGGTATCCTGGGCGCTCGTCAGCTGAGCAGGTGCACTGAGGGCTGAGGCGGTCTCTGCCAACGGACAGGGTCAAAGTCGACAGCTCTTTTACTTTCTTTAAACTTTGGACACTCTGGCCCACGGCCCCCTTCTTCCTCTGTCCTGGGGACCCTGGTCATTCATCCATCCATGGAGCCAAAGCTCTGGGCTCGGCTTGTACTCCTGGGCACCCTGTCTGTGTCTGGGTTCCGTTCTGGGACTCGGCTTCTGTAGAGGTCGTCTCTGTGTGCCAACAGCTCTGTTACCTAAGCTGGCGCCCGGGGGTGTGGTGGGGGGGGCTGCGGTCATGCTGGGGGCCTGTAGCCGAGACTGTGGGCACTGTGGCCGGAGAGGACTTGCGTTTGGCTGATGCCTTGATGAGAACCACATCTCCGCTTCAAACGATTTCCCAGAGTAACTCTGTCTGGCTGTCTGTGCGCCAAGCCTTGCCTTCCTGTCTACCCACACGTACTACTGGTACCAGGCACTGTAGGGCGGCTTCACAGTGTGATGTGACCTCTGTTCCTGCCCCTTTCCCAGGCGAACCAGCAGAGTGGTGGCAGGACCACTGGTTCAAGCTCAGCCCCACCCCAAGACTGCTAACCACGACTGACCTTGGCCTGGAAGGATTGCTGACCTCATAAACGTGTCCACGAGACCCACGCTGATGGTACCCCCACCCCCGTCCCCAGGTGCCCCAGCCGGCCCACCGCACTGGACATGGGCAGCAGAGCAAAGATGGGGGCTCAGCTGGTTGCCAGTAAAATCGCAAGGTTTGCTTGTTTTTGGTTTTGCAAACACAGCAAAACCCCGTGACTGCATGAACACAGTGCTGGGGGTTTCCAGGGCTTTGAAACAGGTTCGCACAAGTTCTGAAGCTTAAGCTGCATGAACTCAACTCAGTTTGCCTTTGGGGGACTCCAGTTTGGGGAGCCGACCATGTGCAGTCAAACCAAAAGTATAAGAGACAGTTCGGGATGCTTGCTGCACTGTTGCTTGCAGTAGTAAGGTCCTGTAAATAACCCGGATGCTCAAAGCGGGGTTGGGGGATTGCTGAGTGTCACGCGAGGTGTCATGCGGGGTCTCTGGTCCCGCTCCCCACATAAGAACGCAGCCTATGGTGAGGCCAGAAAGGAACACCCACGGAGCCATAGATAGGGGAGCCATACCACTATATTCTCGATGGCGGCTGGTTGGAGACACAGGAAGCAAGAGTCACACGATCCGCAACCGTCCACTTCTCTGCCCTCCAACCTCACTTGCTAACTGCAATCTGCGCTTGCTAGCTCAGCCATGGCAGTTACATCAGTGGCTAATGGCTAACCAATCACAGCTGACGGCCATCTACTACCCGAGCCAGCACCTTTCCATGTGAGGCCGAGAGCCTGGAAACTGCTCTCTGGGACTCTGTCCCCACACTGAATAACCGTGCCTCGTGCACGAGAGCTCCCGCAGGGACTTGTGACAATGCCTGCACACATTTGGGCTGTCTTGCCTGGGGTTGTACTGGCATCTAGGGGGTGGAGGCTAGGGCTGCTGCAGACCTCCCCGCCATGCCCAGGTCTGCCCCACCACAGAGAATGACCCCACCCCACGTCCGCAGGGCTGAGGTTGAGACGCTCCACACTACAGTCTTACTGGCTGCTGGAAAGAGTGAGCAACTCCGATCGAACATATAGGGACCCAGCAGACATTTGAAATGGAACGTTTGATGACCAGTGTGTGTAGCACATGTCTGTTTCTGTAGCAGACAAACCGGCGGCCCGGTGCTGGCGGCACTCAGGTGGGCCTGGAGCGTATTGGCATTAGGGACTCGCCCAGAGAGGGAAATGGAGGGGCAGGCAGGACGTATCATCTTTTCTCCTTTTTTCACTCTAAAAATATTTCTTTTCTTGCAACGCGTACCCATTATTTGGCTTCTTATGGGGCCAGAGGCTGACATCTCCCTGGGAGCAAAGCTGGAGCTGAGCTTCTGCTTTCAAGGCCCGTGGCTGCCTCCAGACATCCAAGGAGACAGATTTAGTGCATTTCAAAAGGCATTTCCAGCCCTTTAATTTTGAGATGCCGTCCTCGGCCCACCTGGGCCTCTGCAGGGCGTGAGCCTCCCGCTCCCCATGTCCGTCTGGGCTCACAATACCAGCTTCTTGGATGAATCAACGAATCTAGGACAAGCAGCTGGAAGCAAGACAGGCAAGCTGCTCTGTCATCAACATCAGGGAAGGAAGAGCCAGAAAGTCCGAGGGAGGAAGCCAGGTGAGCGGCTGTCGGGGGATGCAGCATGGCTGGTGCCCAGCTCCCAGCAGGGACCCTCGGGCAGGAGAACCCAGGAAACCCCGGGAGCAGCAGCACGGGCCATGCTACCCGGATGCCTCAGTCAGGCTGAGAAACACGCTGAGCCCCAGTTCCCATAAATCCGGCCTTTATGTGGCAATGAATAGGGCTGAACAATGGATCTGTTTCAGGCTGTGGACAAATGGGCCCAGCCTGAGTCTCCCTGTTGCAACGAGGAGCCTCAACATGGCGGGTCCCGGGATCCTAGCGGCCTTTAAGCATCACGAAGACAGACTCCTGCTTGGGGTGGGGGGGAGAGTCCCCACACCCTGGGGTCTGTGGCTTGCCCGGCCCCCTCCCTGACCACAGGAGGAAGTGCCATTGGCTGCCCCAGCTGCCTGTCAGCCTGGCTGGTGGTCACCGCCCCATCGCCCCAGTGCAGTGGGCAGGGAGGGGGCCCTTGGCATTGGGCGGTGTCTTCCAACTGCCTGTAGCACGGGAGCCACCTCCACTGCCCCTCCCACAGTGGTCAGCGTCTGCTCACACTCTCCACTCCTGCTGAAGTGAGACCACCCTGCAGACATCTCAGAAGCTATGTCCTGTTGGACAAACCTAAACTTGAGTCACTCTATGGTAGCCTCTATCCTTCTCCTGCTGCAGTCCATGTCAGGAACCCTTTGGTTGTCTTCCAAAAGCCACGAATTGGAAAGGCCTCTGGGCTTCTTGTGGACGGACACCCGGCTGGGTCCGCAGCAGCACCTAGGAACACGGCCTCCCTGGCCGGGCGGGGACAGGCTGGGCCGGGCAGTTCTGGCTGGGCAGCCCACTGCACACGCCAGCTTCTTGCTACCTGGGACCCTCAGAAGCCTGGGTTCATGCTGCGAATGCAGACACTCGGGTCGGCCAGGCCTTCCTGGAGACTCTGCAAAGGGGACAGGTATGCACACGGGTCGCCGTGTGTGATGGCCCAGGGAGTGGGGATGACCCTACACACAGGGCCCCCCCAACCCCACTGTTTGCTGTCGGCTCCATCAGGTCCCGAACTTGGACAGCCTCCGTTTTCTCCCCCATTAAATGGGGACAATAGAAACAGCTCTGGCTGAACCGATTTCGGTGGATCGGTTCTGGAGGGCCTGGCCCAGAGTGACTGACAGCTGTGCCAGCTGTGCCAACCCAGGCCCTTCACAGGTGAAGCGGGTTCCATGCCCAGGATGGGATGACCTGAGTTAGCGTCTCCACGTTTTATCACAACGAGGTGATCCAGTGCCCTTGAGGCTCACTGTGCCTTCTGGTGGACCCGGGTTTGGCTCCAGGCCCACCTTGGAGCTCCGGCCCCTGTGTCCTCAGAGGACACTGTCCTCAGGGCTGAAGACTACAGGACCTACTCAGCTCTGAGCCCACCTCGCTCCTCCCTGACCCCACTCAGCCTCAGCCCTGGACGAGCTCCCCGAAGCCTCATGTGCTGTGCAGCACCCTCACCTGCAGCCTCCACCCCGACACTCCCTGGGACCCCAACGCTGGACAGCTGCAGGAAGCCGGTGGGTACCCTGCATCTGTAGTGGGGGCAGTTCTCTCCCAAGGGGCAACCCCTGACCAACGGACACAACAGATAGCAGATAAACTGCTTCTTGTGGTCTGAGACCTCAGAAGACCCTGGGTGGGCACCAGCCAGGCGCAGCACTGCCAGGGGGACACGACGCCCTGCTCCGGCCTCCCCACCCCTGTGTCCCTGCTCCCTGGGATTACTTCCCGCGTACAGCATGCATACACACTGAGACGACACTGATGAAGTGTTGGGTGTGACCCTGGAAGCTCCACACCCAGGAGGTGGATGAATTGGGAACCTGAGTTCTTCATCTCCTGTTGCTGTCATGGGTGGGGGCCCAGGGCCTCTCCCTCCGGGTCCCCTCCCTCCCACCCAGCCAGGGCCACATCAGCCTTGGACGTGATTCCTGCACCACACGGTGGAGGCCCTGGGCCCCAGTCTCAGAGAGCATTTCCAGAAAGAAGGCCCTCATGCTCAGGAGCCTTGGGGTGGGTGGGGGGAGGAGGAGGAGGGGGGCACAGCCGGTCCAGCATGGGTGTGTCGAGGGCTCCAGGCACCTATCGCAGCTCACATCTAACACCGATGCTTCTCCCGCCCTGAGACATGGGCCTTTGGGACACTGCGTCCCCCCTGCCCCCATCCCCACCCCTGGCCCCGAGGTCCCCAGGCCCCAAGCCTGAGAGAAGGGGCTCTTCCAGCAGTGGTCCACCCACCTCTTTGCCTCCATCATGCCTTTCTGTGATGAGCCCAGATGGGCCAGCTCCAGACAGCTGTGCAGACGCGGGGCACGCTGGGCCAGGAGCCCCGCTGACCGGGGCATGCAGGCTGCAGCCCACCTGCCGGCCCTGTGTAACGCCCATGACCCTACAGCTGCAGGAGGAAGCATCTCGGAAAAGACCTCCCTGTGCCTGCTCCCCTGCCCCTCCGAACCCCCTTCTCACAGCCAGCCTGCGCCCCAAGCCTTGGCTCCCAGCTGGAGCCTGGGCGTGCAGCCATGGGCCGGGCAGGGCCAGCAAATTAAAATGCGGGTCGCCCAGTCAATTAGAATTTCAAATACTCAACGAGTTCGGTTTTAGTCCCGTGTTTTATCTGTCCACCCTCGTCTCCGGAGGGGTCCCCACCACGACGCCGCATTCCACCCCAGGTCGGGAGAAGCCTTCTCACTGCCTGACCTGGAACCGGGTCAGCAATTCTCACCAGTTAAAGGAAGGAATGCTGTTTACGAAGAACCACGTGGCCTCAGACATTTTAGCTTTCAAACAAACAAACCCACACTGCACCTTCGCTGGCGGCCCCTGACGTCTGTTCTGGCACTTGCGCCTCCCCCACGCCCCAGTTCGCGGATTCCAGTGAGCAGGGCGCCCCCTGCAGCCCACTCCCGGGACGGACCTCCCCCACTGCAGGTCCGCGTTTCCAACCGCGGATCAGAAGGATCTGACGTCCAGATTCTCAGGGCTTTGGTCCCAGTCTTCCAGAGCTGTCACGCCCACATCTAACGTGACAATAGTTTCCAGCAATGCCCTCCTTCCCGAGGCATCTTAGCTCTCATCCACAAAACTGTTCACGTTCATTAGGTTTTGTGACATTTAATTAAATCCTTTTCTTACAGCGGCTTTGGGAACAAAACAGGTGACTGTGAGAGGTGTCCCCTCAGCGGGAGGGAGCTGGAGGCGGGCGCTTCTCAAGGGACCTGAGTCAGTCACAGGGTTTGCAGAGGACAGCAGAGCCAGGCGCTGGCCCGGACACCCAGGGACACTGCGTGAGCGGCCTGAGGACTCGGCTGTCACTCTGACTGGGTGATGCTGGGCGCACGCAGCCCCTGACCTGACCATGGGTTCAGTCTGTCAGCGCTCTCACCCAGCCCCACCCACCTGCTGCCAGGAGCTGCTTCAGACCTGGGACTCTCACAGGCTCTGTGGGAGCCATGGGCTGGGGAAGGAAGTAGACAGGTCACAGAGCCAAGCAGAAGGGCAGTGTCACCTGCTAGGACTGAGGACATGAGATGGAGCTGGGAGATGGCGAAGTCTCCAAAAGAGGCAAAGTTGCTGGGCTCAGTGAGAGGCAGCGAGCGAGGCCCCCAGCACTGAAGCAGTGGGCACATTCCGGGCTGCCAGTGACACAAAGGGATCAGGGAGGAGGAGCGTCCAGGAGGGGAGCCTGTGTCCTGGAGGACCTGGACTTTAGGACTTAGTGATGAACAAGGGTCTGGCCTGCTTTGGGACAGCCGGAAGGACTGCAACCAGGAGATCCAAGACCGGAGGCACTCACCCTCAGGGTCTTAGTTGCTCAGTGACCTCAACAGGCCGCGCTTGCTGTTCCCGAGCCGGGCGGCAGAGGGCGCCCAGAGACCTCCTAATGGGAGCGTGGACAGTGCGGGGTGGGCAGGTCATGCCCCAGGCCTCACCTGGTCCAGATGAAGCGGTAGAGGAGGGGAGGGTCCCCAGGCCAGCTGCCCTGGCTCGTTCCCTTCCCACAGTGCTGGCAGAGCCCCGAAGCTCTCCCCTCTCCCTACCCAGTTAACATAGGAGGGAAGCAGACAGGGAGCCTCTGTCCACTTGTCCACTAAGACCTGTTTTGTGCAACCAGAGTTTCTTCTCACCCCATGCAGGTGGGACCTTCAGAGGCCTCCAATACGTCCACAGGGAGGGTCCTGTGCAGGGCAGGGGCTGGGGGAGCAAGGAAGCAGACCCACTGCCTGTGCAGAGGTAGTCAACCAGACTTCAGAGCAGACTCACCTGGGAGATTTCACAAACACCCACCTGGGCCCCATTCTGCGCCCATTCCATTAGAATCCCACCTGCGGAGCCTGGGGGCTGGAAATCCCCCTATTTAAGACCTCTGCAGGTGGTCCCAATGTGCAGCCAGGGTTAAGAACCTCTGCTTTAGATAGTGGCTCTCAAAGTCTGGTCTTGGACCTGCTCAGCAGCTCTGGTAACATGACAGAAATGAAGAGTCCCAAGCCCACCCCTGAGCTCTGAGGGGTGAGGCCCGGGACTCTGCAGTCTAACATGTCCCCTAGGTGATTCTGACACCCTGCCTGTGCCTCAATACCCTAAGTGGGCTCTGGGGGCCAGCAGCCCAGGCATCTATCTCCTGGGAGCTTGTTAGGAAGCTCTCTCCCCAACCTGCTGAATCCGAGCCCGCATTGCGACAGGCTCTAGGGACCCCACTGAACAAGAACAATACAAGGCTGTGTCTGTGGAGACTCAGCAGCGGCGTTTCAGGAGGGCCATTGGGTGAGGGGGTGAAGGGGTCGTCCTCTAGGGGACAGAGGAGCGGACCTCCAGGTGGGGCTCTCCAGGTGGGGCCAGGGAAAGTCTGAACACAGGCCAGCAAGGGAGGGTGGCTTGAAGGACTCAGGAAAGAAGAAACGTTGTGGGGTGGACATAGGGGTGGCAGCGTGGCTATGGAAGACCTAGGAGGTCGACCCAGAACGGCAAAGCAGAATGCTAAGTAACAGGGAGCTATTGGTGGTGACTTTTTAAGTTTTTTTCCATAGATAAAAATAATAAATTAAGGAGACTATATATACCCAGAAAGAAGAGAAAACCTTTATATGTCCATAGCTGTAGTACCCCACACCACCATTGCTCATTACTCATTTTTCCAGCTAGAGTTGTTTTACTGGGGACTAGTTATAAAGATACAGTACATGTAACTTTGTTTTTTCCCCAACATCATAGGGATGCTTGCACATCATCTTCAGACATGGGGTTGTAAGGATGGACAATGAGCCATTACTGTCTGCTGTGCTGATGGATGGTGGCAGGACCCAGCTGGCCTCCTCTCCTCCACGGCCTGCTCAGCTCTCCTACTGAACTCTGGGGGTCCCAGGTCCCCACCACGCTGGGCTGTGCCTCCATAGCCAGCCAGCCATGCAGGGCCTTTCCTACTCGCCCTTCCAGCCCCCTCCCCACTGCATAGGTGTTCCTACAATAAACCCGTGTCCCAAAGCCGGCCTCGTGGCCCCATCAGGCGGAGAATTAGAGCCCGGAGAGGGCCCAGGGGATTCACGTGTTCAGGACAGAAGCAGGAGTTGGCTCTCTGGCTTGACATTAATGGTGCCATCTGCAGTGGTAAAGGGGTGCCACAGTCCATGGCACAAAGTGCAAATTAGGGTCAGAGAGCCAAGAACCAACAGAAGGTGAGGCTTGGGTGACCAGGCAGCTGATGCCTTGGGCCACTTAGTGGAAACAGGGAGTAAGAACCATGGGGTTGGTTGGCAGCTTCTAGATGTGCTGGGGAATTGGGAAAAGAAAACGATGAGCTCAGAGTTTAAAACTCCCAGCCCAGGGGGCAGATAAGGAACCAGAAACTTCTATGCTGTGCAGGAAAGGGTCGACAAGCAGGCCCCCCTGCCAGGTGGCCTTTGCCTGGCATCGGGGAACTCGGACTTCAGAGGGTCCCCAGCCCCTCATGGATAAGAGGGCCCTGCTGCACCTAAACGTTTGTGCAAAGTGGGGTTCACGCCCAGCACCGCTCTCCCCCTGGGAGCCTGGACTCTGCCCCAGGCAGAGGGTACCCTGACCAGCCCCATAACCCTGGGTGCTACGTCTCTAACGGGCTTTCCCGGGCCTCAGGTGTGTCATCACGACTGGTGGCGGGGAATTAGCTCCACGGGGAGGGGGGTCTGGGAGCTCACGCCCGGTCCTGACTTCTCCCCGTGAGCCTCTTCCCTTCCGTGCGCTTTGCACCATCTGTCATGAATCCCAGCTGTACGTCCTGGGAGTCCTGGAGAGCCTGGGGTGGTCTTGGGGACCCCGACACAACGGCCCTCATAGAATTCATTATTTCTTATAGGCATGGGATCCAGATTTCTGAAAATAAAGCCCAAAGCGTAATCTGGCAGGTGGCAACTGAACTGACGACTTCAGCTGAACTGAAGCTCGCGACCTGAACCCCTAAATTCTGCTGAGACTCCTTTGCCAGGAGAAGCCGTCCTTCCTCTCAGTCTGGGGAGGGGGTTTGTCGCCCTTGCCTGAAGACACTGTCTGGTGTCCCTGGTAGTACCCGTCTGATGAGGGGCTGCTGGCTCCCTCGGGACCAAGCACATCATGCCTCGGCTTCCACACCTATGACCAGAGCCTGAAGTTTAGGTGTGACCCCGGGAGGCACCACATATGCCCATTTATGTCAGCAGAAGCCCAGGGAACAGATACGGGGTGGGCTGGGGTAGAGGTGCTATAATTCTGGGTTGGCCCGAGGAGTGGGGCTGGGCCCACTTGGCAGAGATCCTGGGTTCAAGGGGTGACAAGCACTGGCTTTCCCGTTTGCGAGAAGGTTGCTGATGCAGAAGGAAGCTGAGGGCCAGAACTTGTCCCTGGAAAGACCCAGAGGCTTGGGGAGCCCAGGGTGTGTGCTGGATGGATCTGTCACCTGAGACCCGCTCTCCACCCCTTGACGTGTCCCCCAGGCGACATGCCATGTACCTCAGCTGTGGGGAACACGTGGGTAAGGAGGTCCCCCCAGCCTTGGAGCCCCCTGCGGTGACCGCACTAAGCCTGGGGACTGCTGCCCTGGACATGGCCCTGGTTCCTGAGCATGGGACCTCTTGGGGCAGGGCCATGGGGCGTGGCGACCATCAGGGCTGTAATCAGAGTGGCCTGAAGTGCAGAGCCCCTTGGTGTTGCAGATGGTGTCCTGGGGACCTGGAAGAGCTGCCTCGCCTACGACAGAGACTCATGACTGCCCTGTGAGCAGGAAGGCTCTGGTCTGAGATGCAGTCGGGCTGAGCCCTCCCCCTTCCTGCCTGCGACTGCTCAGCAGGGTCCTGTTGGCCAGGGCACTTTCTGGGGCTGCCAGGGGCTCCCCAGGTCCCGTCCTGCCTGCCTGGCTGGGCAGCTCTGTGATTGCCCAGTCCATGGGGGTCAGGGGGCGGGGGAATCTCAGTCTCAGTATCAGACTTAGACCATTTTTCTCTCCCGGGGGAGAGGAAATGGGTTTATTTCGAGTCCCGATGTTGAATTCAGTCATACAAATCTTAGAAGTCGCCTGAGAAAGATGTTTTTCTCCAATTTGATCTTTGGATCAGATTCCCAAACGTGGACGCGTGCAGTTCCACTGCCAGCAGCGTCACACAAGCCCCGGGTCCTCTGGCGGGGGATGAAATATTCAGTTTGATGGTTCACGTAGGTGACGTCCGTCCTTGTCCTGGTGTTTATAAAGCGGAGCCTGTGTGCTGGCAGCAGGCGACCATCAGCTGCGAGACTGAGGCTGAGGACAGGAGCAGAGCGAGGTGGCCAGGTAACCTCAGGGAGGGCAGCAGATGGAGGTGCGGTTTCTTAAATTGTTGAAATTAAACAGGGCCAGAGCAACGCAGGGTTTAGCCTCAGAATAATACTTTGAAGGCACTGAAATTAAAACTGCTATGAAAACACTAAGAAGTTGTCTTTTCACCGGAGCTGTTTTCCCGGGAGTTGTCCACTTTGGGGGTGGCAGGAAGAAGCCGGGGCACTGACGGGTGGGTGGTCTCACCCTCTGGATTCCTCCTGCTGCAGGCGGACCTGAGCCAGTCAGCGGGTCAGTGGGGATGAGTCTGAGGAAGATGAAAACCTTCCTGCTGCACGGGGTGGCCCTCTGCCTCCTGCTGGTGCCTCTGGCAGGTGAGAGGCTCCCTGTCCTCCTGCATGCTCCCCTCTGCGCCTCGTCCCCCTGCCACCAGGGCAGCTGATGTGTGGTGAGACCGCCCCGGGGGTTCTCCTGGGTGACTGTTCTCCTCTTCCTTTGCAGGGGCCAAGCCTGTGCAGGAGGAGGGAGGTATTGTATCTTCCTCCCATTTCTTCTCTTGTCTGGTGGGGCTGGGGGAAGGAGAGGGACTGGGTGGGAGCTGCTTCTTATTCCAAGCAGCTGAAGGGGACCCCTGGGTCCGCTCCAGGCCCAGCTGTGCGAGCAGAGGGACTGGCGCCTCTTTCCCAGGCCCTGCCCTCCAGGCCCCGGGGGACACATCAGATAGGGGCCACTCAGGGCTCTGCATGGTGTTGGGACCCTCTGAGCCCCTGAGGACACTGACATTCCCACCCTCGGACCCAGAGTTCTAGCTCAGTGCAGTAACATACAGGTTCCAGGGCTGGGGGCTGTGGTCTCCTTTGAAATCCCACTAGGACAGCCCCACGTCCTTCCCACAGCACTCCCTCCCCGCTCAGCATCTCCAGGGAGGCCAGACTTTCCCCACCTTCTCCGCCTCCTCCTCTGTCCCCCACACCAGGAGTCCAAGGGGCAGGGCCTGGGTCATCCCCCATTGCTGCCCCAATAACCAGGCTCCAGGGTGCTTCCGGGAGGACCTGGGGTGGCCCAGCCGCACTCCCAGCCAAGACGGTCCCCTCACCGCGCTGGCTCTGCTGAGCACCTTCACCTGCCTGAGGCCTCCATGGGGGTGGCCAGGGGGCAGGATGAGTGGCACAGCCCTGAGGCCGGCTATTGTGTCTTTCAGACCCCTACGCTGAGCTGCCGGCCATGCCCTACTGGCCTTTCTCCACGTCTGACTTCTGGAACTATGTGTACTTCTTCCAGACGCTGGGGGCCTACCCCCAGATCGACGAAATGGCCCGCACCTTCTTTGCTCACTTCCCCCTGGGGAACACCCTGGGCTTCCATGTCCCCTATCAGGAGGACTGAGAGGTCCCCAGCCTGGCGCCCTGGGGCAGAGAGGGACCCCGAGGGGATTTGGGTCTGGCCTCAGCTCAATAAACTCCTGACTTAAAATGCACAACACACGTTTGTGGTTTTCTTTCAAGAGACAGCTCCACTCAGGACCCATTTCCTTTCTCTTTCGGCCCAGGAAGCTGCTCCTTTGACCGTCAGCGAGCACTTCTTTGATAAGCATGTACACAGTTTCTGTCCATAGAAGACACAGCAGCTCTAGCTCAGGACTCGCTGCTTTGTGTCCCCCGTCATCTCATCCTCACCCTGACCCTAGGAGCGGTGCTGCAGGTCCCCCAGAGTGTGGGTGGGGGAACTGAGGCAAAGAGACACCAGGTAACTGGCTGAGCTGTTGATGGACCCAGGCCCATCCAGGCAGCTTCACCCCAGAGCCCCTGCCCTTAGCCACTAAGCTGGATAGCAGCCAGACCTGCAGCGGCCACCCCTGGGCAGGCCCTGCCTGGACAGCCCCCCTCACACTCGGCACTCTCCTGAGGGCGGTTTACACCAGGCAGCAGGGGTTCCGTCTCTGTGGAAGGGTCAGGGCGCTGGGAGCACTAGGTCTGCCCACCCTGTGCTCTCCGGAGGAAGAGGAAGGATGGACAGGCAGCATGGACGGCGTCTCAGGGACCAGACTCTCCTACGGGGACACCTGCAGTGCAGATGGTGAGCCATCGCAGGCAGGTGTGCAAGCTGGAGACCCTGCAGGTCACACCCTGTCAGATGGAAGAAACTAATGGGCTGCAACCAGAGTTTCTACTAAAATAAAATAATAGAAAGTATGATGTATTTCACTACAGATACTGGTATGTGTGCTAAAGTCTAGCTACAGAAACTGTGACTCATAATAAGAATTACGTAGGGCTTTGTGAAACTTGTGTGCTACCCATTCTATCTGGGAGGAAATACGTGATGGCGCTGGATTTGGTCCTGCGTGCTATCCGTCCGGGAGGCTTGGTAGGCAGTCCTTTAAGATGAGTGAGGCAATTTCTGCTGCTCAGAGCAAGAGTCGAGTTATCTCAAGCAGTAGGGGACGTAACTGTGAGAATTCTCATAGCAACAGTGTCTTGGGGGGTACTTCCTGGGACCCAGGCACGGACCCCAGCAGGGCTGTGAGGGCCCTGGAAAGGGGGAGGTTGCCGCGGTGCCCAGAGCAGCAGGGCTCGGCCCCTCCTGTGGTCACCCCCCTCACCCCAGCCCGCCACAGGCTTGCTGCCCTCTCACCTCCACCTCCTGTGACCACCTGGTGGGTTCTCTCCCTGTGCCCCTGATTAAATTCTCAACAAGAAGACTAACTAATTGCTTTGGGGAAGCCCATACATTCTTTGTCTCTTTCTTTCCCTCCCTTGAACTAGTTTGAATTTGGTTTCTGTAAGTTAGCTGCATTTTTTGAGAGAAAAAAAATTCCTGATTCATATAACAGCTGGACATGAGGTTTTGTCATAAGTTCCCACTGGGGACAACTGGGTCTCGATCCATCAGACCAGAGAAAAGATGCTCTTGGCAGCTGGATTTCCCCGGTAGTGACGTGTGTGTGTGTGTGTGTGTGTGTGTGTGTGTGCTTGCACACCTCGCTGGCAGGTGTGCAAGCATTAAAGAATGGTGGCCCCCTCTGTCTCTCTGTCGGCTGCTCGGAAAGTCCCTAATCCTGGGTGCCTTCCTGGGCAGACCCCATGGTGCTCTGGCCAGAACTATGTCCCGTCTCAGGAGTCAGCAGCACCCCATAGCTGCCAGGGGACACACAGCTGGGCCACATTTATGTGTCTTTAAAGGCCCAGCTGACCCTCCCTCTTTTCTCAGAGGATGAAGCCTGCACCCCCCACATCCCCCAGACCCCACGCCCACTAGGTAACAGGCTGCCCGCCTTGCAGCTCCCGGGGCACCTCACTGCCGTGTTTAGGACTCAGATTTGGCAAGAACCCCTCCTGTTCATCTCAGCACACAGCAGGTTCAGTTCTCTTCTATGCACCCCCTCTTGTAGTCAGAACTTGTGGGGGACCCTTCCACTTCCTGCCCATGTTCTCAGCCCCCTTTACCCCTCAACACTCCACTGTTGAGCTTCTCGCCACGAACAAGCGTGAGCCATGGCCACCATTGTCCCATCCCTGCCATGGTCACTGCTGGCCTGATGGCTGGGGGATTCGTCTGTCGATGGATAGATACCCAAGTTGTTTCTACGTTTAAGCTGATGTGAATGATACTGTGAACACGGGTATGAAAATTCTCTCGTTAAGACCCTGCTTTCAATTTGGGGTATAAATCCAGAAGTGGGATTGCTGGAGCACATGGTAGTTCTATGTTTAATTCCTGCGGAACTGCCCCAGTGTCTTCCCCAGCGGCTGCACCATTTTAGAGTCCCACAGCAGTGCACAGGGGTTCCAGTTTCCCCACATCCTCCCCAATACTTGTTATTTTCTGGAGGCTTTTATCCTGATAGGTGTGAGGTGGCATCTCATTGGGTTTTGATTTGCATTTTCCTGGTCAGTGACATTGAGCATTTTTTCATGGGCTTGTTTACCATTCGTGTATCTTTGGAGAAATGTCCTTATTCACGTCTTTTGCTCAGTTTTGCATCTGGTTGTTGTTGTTGTTGTTGAATTTTAGTTCTCTATACATTCTGGGCGTTAACGCCGTCTCAGATTTATGATTCGCAAACATTTCCTCCTATCCTGTGGATTGCCTCTTCACTCTGCTGACCATTCACATTCTTTAATGAGAATTTCTTGGGCACCTTTCTGTGCCAGGTGCTTTGGGCTGAATTGTCTGTGGCTATGGGCCACCAATAAGTCACTGAGCAGTTCCCCTTGTGCCTGACAAGCAGGCGGGAAACCCCGTCCACCTCAGCTGGGACCAGGGCCAGCCCTGTGGGTCCAAACCAAAGGCCAGAGGAAAGCATAGAGTCGGCGGTCCTCCTGGGTCTAGACCTGCCAGAGAAAGGGGGGCGGGGAGGGGGAGGAGAAAAAAAAACGAAACAAAACAAAAACACCATAGAGTCGGTGACCCTCCGGCGTATAGACCTGCCGCGGCTGAGCGCACATCGGAAGAGGCGGCCGCTGCGCCGGAAGTCAGGCGGGGACGCCCGGAGCGCCGCGAAGGAGATGAAGCCGGCGGTGGACGAGATGTTCCCCGAGGGCGCCGGGCCCTACGTGGACCTGGACGAGGTGAGGCGGGAGGCCGCGGGCCGGGCGGGGCCGGACTGTCGGGAGGGACGGCCCCACCGCCCCGCCGCGTCCCCTGCCCCGACGGCTCTGAACCCAAACCCAAGCCTAACTCGGGTCCCGAGCACCGGTGAGGGTGCGGGGTCGGCGGCGCGGGGGGTCGCCGGGCTGGGGTCTGGGTGCGCGTCGTCGGGAGGCGGCGGGGCGTCCCCGGGGCGTCGTGCGGTGTCATCTGGGCAGAGGCCGGGGGAGAAGCTGGGCGGGGGCTCGGCAGTTGCGTGACCGCGCGTTTTCGGGACGTTTGGCGCGGCGACCGCGCTGCGTCCTGCAGTTACAGAGGCGTAAGGTGGCCTCGCGTGTTCCTGTCCGCCGTGGTCACAGGCAGAGTCTGTGCGTGAGCTGGGAGCTGCAGAGCCGGCCCGGCACAGTGTCGGGCCCACGCGCGACGGCAGGGCCTCGTTTTCTGTCTCAAAGCCGAGCGGGGACACAGCCGTCCCCGCGCGCCTGCAGGTCACGGCACGGCAGGCAGGGCCGACTGCAGACACTGTGTCACGGGAAGGTGCAGGCGCCGTGCTGGGGCCGCCTGCGGCCGTCGGGGAGGCCCCGCGACAGCTTAGGAGGGCTGCTGAGCGGGGCACACGCGGAGGGTCGCGCTGCTGTTTGCCCGGTGGCAGAGGGCGCAGGAGGAAGGCCTGGCGGGCGTCCCCAGGGGGTCGAGGGACGGCAGTGTCATGTCCTTTAACACGGCGGGCCTCAGGTGCCGAGAGACGGCAGGGAGGAGCCGGAGGGGGGCGGCCGGTAGCCCTGCTGGGGTGGCGGGGCCGCACCGCACCCAGCACGCCCGCCAGCCCCGGCTGCTGGGCTTGTGGAAGGCGCTGTGCGGGCAGCCGCCGGAGGGCGTTGCAGGGGGAGTGAGAGCTCGAGGACCAGGAGGGCCGGGAGCATCCGAATGAAGACAGCGCCTGCAGATGGACGCAGGGACACACTGCACACAGTGTGTCAGCGCGCAGTCTGCATGGCTCACCGGTGATGCAGAAAGCCGGCGGAGGCTGAGAGGAGATGCGGCAGGTGGAGAAGCCCGGGGTCACTGAGAGCAGCTATTCAGGGGACACGGGGCACACTCACCTACTTGAGAGCCAGGAGAAGGCGCAGCAGCCAGCCTGGGGGAAGTCGGCGGGCAGGGCTGCAGCAGGGCCTGGGGGCAGTGGGGCGGGCGCGGGGCGGCGGACTCTGCTCCGACTTCAGACGTCACCGTGTGACTCTAAGACTCCATCCAGAGCCTGAGCTCACCACAGTGCCCAGCTTTGGTCGTACTGTGGTTTTACTGCCACCATAGAGTTGTGGCACCGGGAGGTGCTGTGATGGCACCCCCTCACCAACCAGTCAGCAGGTCAGTTCCCAAGGGAAATGGTTTACTTTTTGGAAGGAGCAGGGAGCCGTCCAGAGCAGAGAGGTTGGCAGGCTCGCACATTTGCAGCCTCTGTGGCGACGTCCCGCAGAGAACTGGGACCTCCACTGGAGGTTCACGGAGAAGTGGTGTTCAGGGCAGGGCCGGGCTCTATCTAAAGGGCCAGGAGGAATCTAGGCATGCAGGACCCCAGGAGACCTGCAGTGATTCCCGGGAACTCCGCCTTCCCGCCCCTCCCACGTTTCGCCTGGAGCTAAATTTTGACTCTGCCCTGGGCACTGCTCTGCCCCTTGCCTTCCTCCTGCGTGGTGGTGTGGAGCCTGTAAGGCACTTACCACCGGTTCTCACCTGCGGAAAACGCTGCTGACAGCCTCACCTTTCCCTTCCGCAGGCAGGAGGCAGCACCGGCCTCCTGATGGACTTGGCAGCCAACGAGAAGGCAGTGCACGCAGACTTTTTCAACGGTAAGGGTGCGGAGGGGCTGCCAGTTTTCATCTGAGTGTCTCTTCTGCAGGCTGTGCCGTGGAGCGACCTTGTGACACGGATGATTTGGATCGTAGAACAGTAAAGCCCAGATCCAGTGCTGTTCTCGGAACACAGTACAGTTTATATGAAATGACAGCAGGGGCTGTTAGCACTGGCAGCCAGCCCTGTTTTTCAGGAGATAAAAATAGCATAAAATTGCTCCCAGTCTTACATTCTGGGCATTGAGTGTGAGCTGTAGACACGCTTTTGGATGCCTGAAGCCGTGGTCATGTCTGGGCCATGGCCCGCAACACTAGACATGGGCATGGGGACCCCATCAGGCGTCTCATGCCTGTTCGCTCCTGACGGCTGGTTTCTTTCCTTTCCCTGCTGTCCACTGGGTTCCTGTCCCCACGCTGCCTTTGCAGCTTTACTCCCTCCTTCCTCTGAAACCAGGGCCATTCGTGTTTCAGACCTTCAGTTACCCAGAATGTGTGTGGAGCTTTACCGAGTAAACAGCAGGCAACTTTACGTGAAATCCTCATGTGTCAGAGGACGTGTTTTTCTTGGTCTCTTCGAGTTTCTGAAGACCATGTTCCTACAGATTCTATTACTCCTTCCTGAGCGTTTGAGTCATCAGAGAAGCACAGGATCGTTCTCTGAGGAGTACTGACTGGTATTTCTCCCTTTGTCGTCCTCCTTTAACCCAAGGTGCCTGCTACTGCAAAGAACTTTTGTCACTACTAGTTAGTGGCAGCTAGGATGTTATGTTGCCATGTTCGTTTTCAAAGTACCAAAGACGGTTGGCTGCCTGAGTCCCGGTTATTTTATCGGGCTCCTTTTCAGCCGGTTGTTGCCTAAGAGGAGAAGCCAGGCTGCGTGGTTAACTGCAGTCTTCCTGGTTAAGTGCAGCCCGGCCACCCCCTGAAGCAACATCCTGTGTGCCACCAGCTCCTCTCAGACCTGGGGGCAGTGCCATGTGAGCCGAGCCTTGAGAACGGAGTAGCATCTCTCTCAGTTCTGTAAGCCAGAGGGTGTGCGGGGGACATTGTGCAAAGGCACCGTCCTCTGCTGAGCTGCCTGTGGAAGCGCAGCTCCCTACCCCTAGGCAGGGTGCTGAGACCCCCGATCCGCACCACCCACTCACACATGTTGATGATTTCCTTCAAAGCCCGACTCGTCCTGTGCCAGCCATGGATTTAGAGACGATTGGTGTGGCCTCGTGTTCAAGTTCACGTGATTGCCAAAAACAGCCCTTTAGTTCTGACGAGAAAGCCTCTGTGATGGGCTCGGCTGCCCTGCCAGGTGTGCATTTGGCAGCACGAGCCAGTTAGGGCCCTTTCTCCCCGAGTCGGGCTGGCAAGGGAGGAGCACAGAAGGGCTCTGTGTCCACGTGGGACTGCCCGCCGACAGAGCTCAGGAGGCGCATGCTGCCCATCAGGGAGTGACCGGCCCACGTTCAGGAAGCCGTTTACTGAGAGAAAGCCGCGTGGACGTTAGATGGGGCTTCTGAGTCTTCCTCAGGGAACAGAGTTCCGCTGGCCTGGATCCTGGGCAGTGGGGCTCTCACTGTGACAGACCCCACTCTTCACTTGCTGTGCTTTACAAAGTAGTGGGGCATTAGGGCGCAGGCAGGGACCGTGTGTGACCGGAGCTCTGACAAAGGTGGATGCCTTGTTTCCAGGAGCTCACACCTTCGCAAGGGTGTGAAGGGCGTTCGGGGTTGGCCGCAGCTGGGGGTGGGAGGGGAATGCTCAGAGCTGCAGGACGGCCAGCCAGGTCAGGCGGTGAGACGGGCGCAGTGGTGGGACTGCCTGTGCCCGCGTGGCTGGGGGCACTGGGACACCCACCGCCTTCCTCATGAACTAGAGTGACGCGAGTGGGCACTGCCTCGTGTTCCCTCCCCTTTCTAGTCGTCACACTGCACGTTTCAGTGCAGTTGGAAGAATGGGTGTGCTTTCCAGCTTTTCTTTTCCCATCGTGTAAGTAATACACGTCCAGGAGGGAAGTTAGGAAACGAGGAGGTAAGTGGCAGGACAAAATGACCATGACTTTGCCCACCCAGGAGGTCCTGCGCTGTCAGCGCCTGGCATTTCTTCCAGTAGGAGCAGGGCTTAGGCTGTGTTTCTCAAGCTTGACGACGGGTCACTCTCCTTTAGGGGAGTTGTTCTCACGTGACTCCGATCTTCCACCGCTTTTCTCCACCCCACATTTTCCTTCTTACCGTGAGAGTGCTGGGATGGGGTGGCTGGGGTGTGTGTGTGGGGGGGTGAGCCTTTCACCTCCAGTCGCCAGAGTGGGCATGGCGGTGGTGCGCCCACAGGTAAGGAGGCTGCCGTGTCACGGGGCTCAGTTGTGGCTGCGAGGTGGCCCCATGTGGCGCGAACACGCCTTGCGTGCACTGTCTCAACGCTGTCCCCGTGGACAGTATCTGTGAGCTCCGGGTGGGACAAAATCGAGTCTGTTCTGGGAGAAGCCTTTCGTTTAATTAAATTGTTTCGTGTCTTTCCTCTATTTTGAATGACCACACAATTCATTTTGAAGTTCCTTTCTTAGCTGTGGACCTTCTGTGCCCCATTAATGCGTGCTTTTGTTCATTCCTGTAGACTTTGAAGACCTCTTTGATGATGACGACATCCAGTGAGCTACTGTCCGTTGGTGCGTGTGGTCACGCCTTTGTCACCTAGTGCCGTAGTAGATCGCCTCAGACAATTTGGAATGGTTCTGAAGAACCGTGCACATCACCTGAAATCAGAAGGTGGTGATGCAAGAGAGGGAAGGGTGCTTTTAGCCGTCTGGATGCCTGTGCATCTCTGCATGTGACCAGCTTTTGTCCTGAACTTCAATTAAAGATAAACAATGTCGTCACTTGCAGGGTAATTTTAATTCTTGCGGTTTTGAGTGAACGTGACAATCCCTGAAAGCCCCTTTGTGCATCTGCGTGCTCACGTGGGGTCAGCATGTGTAGGGGGACACGTTGGCCGACACAGAAACACTGCACACGTTTTCCCGGCGTGCTGTGCGGGGGACCGAGCGCTCAGGTTTGTTAAGGGGGTATTGGTGCTAGACCCGAGCAGGCAGCCATGCAGGCAGTCCTGGGCCCATGCTGCCCGTCCCCTCAGCACAGTGGGGCCTCGCGTTTTCTTCCCGCCTCAACATCGGGGCATCTGCCGTCGCCAAAACTGCGGCCTGAGGAATCAGGATGGTGAGGGGAACATCTCGGAGAGGGACGCCTACACGTGCAAAGCGTGCGTGTGCGTGGCTCCATGTCAAAGGAGAATGTAACATCTGAGGGGATTACGTTTCGTTGGTTTTTTTTTGTTTCTTGTTGGTCCAGCTCAGCAATGGATGATGGCTGTAAAAATTAAGATTACTATTTCAAATCAACCTCAAGGTGAAGATTGTTTCTTCACCAAGACATGCCCAAGCCATGGGACTCAGCAGTCCTCATACCCCAGTCAGGCAGAGCCACTTGGTAGGTGACTCAGGATACGTGAGGATACACCATGAGAGCTCACTGGCGGCATCGCGTCGATGGCCCCGGAGAGCAGTCGTCCCACAGGGTTCCCTGGGTGACGGGAGAACAGTCACCCTGCAGGGTTCCCTGGGTGACGGGAGAACAGTCGCCCCGCAGGGTTTCCCAGGTGATGGGGGAGAACAGTCCCACAGGGTTCCCTGGGTGACGGGAGAACAGTCGTCTCCTGGGGTTCCCCTGTTGATAAGGGCAGCGTCAGTCTAGCGTCCTTAGAAAGATGAAGGATAAGCATGTACTGGTCCCTTCATCTGAAGCACTGCCCCGGGCTGAAGTGCAGGCTGCTCGTTGCTCTGTGTTGGGCTCGCAGCCCAGACCTACACACCTAAGTGACAGGGTTTCCAGCAGGCGAGCGCACGGTCTGGTTTTAGAGAGCGGTGCTGTGCCCGAGGTTGGTTCATGAGCAGGCTTTACTGTTTCCAAGGGCTCACAAAACAGGCCCAAGAAGGTCTGCGGGGAGCTGGTCACGGTCAGGTGAGGTTCACAGCAGAGTCCGCGGGGCTGGCACTGTGCTGAGTGCAGCCCAGGCAGCCAGTGGCCCCCCGTTTGTCCCCATGCACGTCTCCAGGGAGCTGTGTGGTCCTGCCGAGCCAGCTACCTTCCTTGGGCCTCCGTTTCCTCACCGGTAAAGAAGGCTCCTGGTCCCTGAGGTGCCTTCGAGTTCCTGGACGTCTGGTCTCCAGCAGGAAGGAATGATCCACAGTGAGGGAGAGCTGGTGCTGCCACCCAGGGGCACGTGGGCTGGATGAAGGGCTGGCATGTCCTGCCCAGACTGAGGCCAGCAGGCTCTCTGTTGGCCTTGGGATGTCAGTCATTGCAGCTTGCTCAGTGCCATGAGGCCACGGACAGACTTCCCACCTTTTCCCTCACGTGCCTGTGACTTGGCCGTCACCTCGGAACCGTGTGTCCCTCCGCAGACAGCTGCTTCACTGATCTCCCGTCTGCGCAGACTCCTTTGGCAAAACTGGCCGTCGTCAGTATCTGTTTCCACTTACACTGACAAAATCTTCTCACGTTTTATCCCTCACTGCCTCAGTGCCAGAGCCCTGTATGCCAGTCTCCGCCACATCCAGGAAGCCCGCTGTGGAAGGAAATTATGCCACCGCTGACCATGGGCTTGGGGCCAGCCAGGCCGTGGGACATCAGGAAGGCCAGGCTAGCTACTTGGAGAGGAATTGGCTGAGGGCACGAGAGACTTGGGGCTTGGAGAAGACTCTTCCATGAGAAACGAAGGAAATGCATTAAAATCCTTGGAAGTGAAAGAACAGGAATTTGCTGGAAGGCTTTGGAAGGAAAGGCGAACAGCGGACAGCTGGCCCCAGGGCTCCTGGACCCTGCACTTAGGCCTCCTGTTTGCCTCACTCTGCCCACGGCTTCTTTGGCCCAGTGGTCTTTCTTCCCAGCAGAAAACGTGGTTCTGGCAGAGCCACCTGTACCTCTCCCAGGGTCACCCCTTTCAGGGCTTGGTGTCCCACACACTCAGTCTTGGGAAGGCCTCTGATTGGCTCACCCTCTTTCCCACCCTGGCCAATCAGCAGTGGCCGTGCTTCTGGCTGAGAGGAGGTGGCAGGCATTCAAACCTCAGGGGTGTGGAAGGACCTTTTCTATAAGGTTGACCGGCACTCGATGGCGGCGATGGGTTATTTGGGGAATATTTCCTGCTACACCAAGTGTTCTCGGGTCCTCATTCAGCTCCAGGTTCTGAGAGGTGAGAACGCTGATGAAAGGGAGCCCCTTACGAAACCAGAGGGTCATGGGGTTCGGTTCTTGAATCCTTGGGTTGGGGAGGTAATAGAATAAAGTTGTTTTGATGTTTCAAGCTGTGCTTGAGGACTTAGGCCTTGGAAGGAGCCTTCTGCTCTCCCCGCCTCAGATTGCTCGTCCCTGGGCCGGGAAGCGCTCACCCCACGTGCCGCCTTTGCACTGGTGTTTGTTTGAGTGGGAAGATGCCTGCGGCCTTTCTCAGGGCTCAGGAAGCTGCTAGGGAGGGAACAGGCCTCTGAGTCCTGGGACGAACAGAGCAACTGGACAGGGACACTTTCAAAACAGTCACATTTGAAAGGGAGTGTTACTGAGTTTAGAAAGTTTACTGCTGTGAATTCTGTTTGGAGCCAAGACGAGAAAGTGCTGAGAAAATGTGCTCACAAAAAACCTTTGTCCTGCAGGAGGCATGCAGGAGCTGGCCTTTCCTCTGACTGTCGGGACCCAGGGCTCTCAGAATGCAGGCTATGGCAAGGGTGAAGGTGACAGAGTCCCCTGCACAGCTGCCTTTGTTCCTGCCCGGGGACAGGCTTCCGGAAGGAGCAGCCGTGGTCACTGCGAGCGCCGTCAGGCCTCGTCTTCCTACGTCTAGCCCAGCTCCCAGCCTGAGTCAGCGTTGGCTGGTTATAGCCACGCTCAGAGAGCTCTTAGGTGCCCATGTTTGTGTGATTGTCACCCCCCGAAGCCACAGAATAAACGACTCAGAAATACAGCTCTGATGGCCTTTCTCACTGCGTCGTGTCAGGCAGTGTGGTTCCGTGGAAGTGGCGAGAGCTCTGCAGTCAGAGGAGGCTGGAGCGACAGCAGCAGTGGGGTCCAGGAAGTCAGCTGACTTTCAGGGTGACCGTGTGCTAGAGGGACAACTGGTCCCTCCGTCCCCCTAATCAGGCAGAGGACATATAGTAGGTACCCAGTGAATGTCTTTGAATGTAAATAAACGACAAGCTATCCAATGTGCAAGGGACTCTGAAAATGACCGAGTCCTGGGCCTGTGTGACGAGGTGGAAACCAGCCAGAGGGGTGCTGGGCACAGGAGGCGCGGGCGGAGGGCCAGGCCCATGGCTGCCGCCGAACAGGAGCTCGGGCGAGGCTGGGGCACGGTGCTCACAGCCTCGCCTCCCATTTGTCCTCGCAAGTCACACCTGCTGCAGAGACGCTGCCCGGTGACCCCCAGTTCAAAGACGTGCAGGGACAGGCCAGACAGGCCCAGCCCAGCAAGACCACTCCCCTGCCCCCACCCCAGAAATGTCCTGGCCACACGAACCCTGACTGGGGACCAGGTGGAGGCAGTGAGGGGCCTGAGCCAGGCTGTGGCCTGTATTCCCAGAGCTGGGGTGCATGTCCGTGCTCTCCAGAGAATTCCCATTCCTGCTTTAGGGAACAGGCCAGATGGCAGCCCTTCCTGGTGCCCATGGTCACACAGTTCATTAGATTGTTGGGGGTTCCTGGCCCAGAGCTGCCCTGAGAGAAAGACCCCTGGTCAGCCAGGCCCCAGAGCAGAGCTGGAAGGGCCTGAGAACTCGGATGTCGGTGGGGCCACTCTGGTGAGTGTAAGGGGGGTGACAGAGGCGACCAGGCCTTGGGCAGGAGGAACGCGTCGCTGAGCACTGTGCAGATAGGCAGTGACGGGTCCTCCGTGCCCTCCGTGCCCGAGGACTTCCAGCCCCACCAGCCCTGGCATTTTCTTTCCTGTCCCAAGTCCCAGAGATCGGAGTTCTCACATCAGTCACACGTGACCTCATAGAGCCGGCCTTGGAGTGAGAGCTGTGCCACCCCACCCACAGGGCAGGGAAGCTGACGTCTTCCATGTGCTGTGTTCGGGGCAAGGGAAGTGCCAGAACCCCGTCCCTGGTCCAGGGCTGCGTTCTTCTCCCCCGAGATCATGGAGGAGACAAAGACAGGACACTGAGGTCACAGACAAAGGGCTGGTGTTCACACTGACAGGTAAGAGCTTACACAGAATGGCAGGAACTAGGTGACACATTGGAAAGCAGTGGGACAGGATGCTGGAAAGACAGTTTACAGAAGAACCAACCCAAAGCCAGCAAATATTTAAAGCACTCAGAATCACAAGAAGTCGATAAAATGCCAGTAAAGCAACCAGACATCACTTTACTCACCAGAGGGGCAAACATTTAATGAGTGGTGGGACATCTGCTGGTGGGGAGGAACAGGTGTCACTGTCTTTGAAAGCAGGATGGCAGCAGTGTTGAGACTGCAGGTACCCGTGCCCTCTGACCTAGCTTTACCGTAACTGGATTGGTTGCATTTCTTTCCTCATGGCAAAGAACCACAGAAACAACACAAATGTTTGTTAGTTAAGGAAGTGGTGGCGTGTGCATACTGGGGCGGTCTGCACCCCCTGGACGGAACCAACTGCAGCTTTGACCGTTGACCTGGAGGGATCCCAGAGGCCCTGGATGGAAAAGGTGAGAGGCAGACAGGTAGGTGCTGTTATCTGACACATTTATGACTATTCATCTGACGTAGAGTCTACTTTGTGGGGGGTGTGTGTGTGTGTGTGTGTGTGTGTGTGAATGTCTCACAGAGATCAGGCGCATAGTTCTGGGGGCCGGACAATACATGAAGAGCCTGGGAAAACGCAGTGTAAAAGATGCAAGGGCGGGGTGGGGGTGCACTGGGAAGACACCCCGGGAGGCGAGCCCCAGACTGGAGGAGAGACACAGGAGAGGGGCCCAGGTGTGTGCAAGGCCCGGGCAGGAGGGCTGGAGGCCAGTGGGGTGGCTGTGAGGGTGTGTGAGGGGTCCCTAGTGGCAGTGAGGGGCACTGGGGTAGAGGGACGGCTTGTCTTCCCGTCTTTGGGGTCTGCCCAAGCTGGGTCCCAAAATGCATCCCACTCCATTTTCTTTGGTTCCTGGTTTGCAGCTGAAGCAGGGAAGGCCTGGCCTTCAAGGTCAAGGGCCATTAACTAGCACGAGTTCTAAAGGACCAGTCTCACGGCTGAATCCCTGAGCTTGGAGAAGCTGTCAGCCAGGGCCTGGTGCAGCCCTGCAGGTAGACTTTGCCTGAAGATGAAGGTGTGCAGGACTGTCAGAGGCGGTGCCTCTTTCAGCTGGAATGTGCCCCGCATGGCAGAGTTTTCTGCTCAGCTGAAGTCACCTACGTCGTGGCACTAATTTGAAAGTCACTTGTGGTCGGCAGATTGAAGCTTCTGATAGGAAGGGCCCTGTGTGGAGACCCGGGACGACTTGTTCCAGCCAGCAGTCCTTGGATGGCGTTGTTGGTTTGGTTTTGTTTGTTTTTTCTTTGTCTCCTTTTGACTCAACTTTAAATTTTATTTTGCTGAGACTTAATTTATCCTGTCACTTGGAAGCCTCACTCCTGTCCCCAACTGTGCCCAGTGCAGTTAAGTCAATGTTGAAATAACCTGCTGGAACTTTTGCTGAGACAGGAAAGCCACTAACCCTGCCATGGAAATAACATTTGGAACAGTTAGCTGTATTTTTTCTTTGCTTAGCTTCGTGCTGATCCTCCTAAGAATCCCAAAATATGCCACTCGCTGAAAGCCAACTTGGAATCTAGCATTAAGTCCTCAGAACGTTCCAGAGGGGTAGGCAGTGTGCTCAGTTTGCAGATGAACAAACAACCTCACTGAGGTGACACGACTTGCCCTCGCTTGGCCCTCTGAGGATGGGCAGAGCCCGGCTGTCCCTGGAGCAGTGCTGTGGTGTCCCTGCTCAGGACACTCAGGCCCAGGCCGCGGTTCTACCCTCTAACATATGTGACCTGGAAGAAGTTATTTACCTCCCCTGCCTCTGTGTCCCGTCTATACAAATGGAGGGTATAGATAGCCAGCTCAAGAAAAAATTAAAAAGTTCTTAGAAGATGCCATTGAGGACTTGTCAAGCTGCCGACTGAGATACAGTACATGTAGCCGACAAAGGACTCATTCAAAGTACAGAAAGAACTCCTACAAATCAACAGGACCGTTTCCCCGAAAATAAGACCGAGCCGGACCATCAGCTCTAACGCATCTTTTGGAGCAAAAATTAATATAAGACCCGGTATTTAAAATTAAAACAGGTCCGGCTAGGTCTTATTTTTGGGGAAACATGGTAAAAACAGCAACCTAATTAAAACGGGGGCAAAAGACAGAAAACTCATGAATGGAGATGTGCAAATGGCTGACGAGCACTTGAAAAGATGCTCAGCACCATCAATCGGGGATGAGAGTGAGACGTCATTTCACACTTTGTCTGAATGGTCAGTCTAAAGTGAAAAACACAGACATCAAATATGGTCAAGGCCGTGCAGCCTCTTCTGGAACTCCCCCTGCTGTTCGGAGTGGAAAAGGTCTGACCACTTTGGGAACTGGTTTGGTGGTGTCTTGGTCAAGCCTCCAAATCTCCTATAGTCTGTCTCTTTGCAAATTCCACTTTTAGGTATTTGTGTGAGAGAAATTAATACATGTGTGCACCAAAAAAAAAAAAAAAAAAAAAAAAAAAAAAAAAAAAAAAGGTAAAAGACTTGTACGAGAGTAAGCAGCCCTATTCGTACCGGCCCCGAACTGCAGCTGACCCAAACGCCCTCATTGGGAGGATGGACAAGCAATGGAGTGGGGGTCAGCAATAAAACAACGGGTACAGGTCTCCACAACAGCGTGGGTGCCTCCCGCAAACGTGGTGCTGAGAGAAGGTAGCCCGACAGGAGTCCATAATCATGGTTCCATTTAAAAGAAGTGCTCGTGCAGACATAGCTAAACCTGGGGGACATAGGTCAGAAAGCAGTTGCCTCAGGGTTAGTGCAGGTGGGTCGGGGGTGGGATTAACTGGAAACGAGTGAACTTTCAGGGTGATAGGATTTTGTCTTGTCTGTGGGTGGCTGCATTTAATTGTCAATACTCATCAAGCCAAACACTTAAGATCTGTGCCGTTGAGAATATGTACATTGTACCTCAATAAACATTGTTTTTAAGGAGAAGTGTATTAGCCCAGGCTGCCATTGTAAAGTACCACATACGGGCAGCTTAAACAACAGAAACTTATTTTTCCACACTTTTGGAGGTTGGAAGTCCAAGGTCAAGGTGGCCGCAGGGTTGGTTTCTGTTGGGACCTGTCTCCTTGGGGTGCGGACGGCCGCCTTCCGTGTCCTCACATGGCCTTTTCTCTGCGCACGCGCACTCCTGGTGGCTCTTCCTCTTCTCAGAAGGGCACCAGTCCCCCTGCATGAGACCCCAGCCCAACGACTTCACTGAACCCCATTGCACCCTACTTGCCTCTTCAAAGGCCCCATCTCCCAATAGTCACATCGGGGGTTGGGGCTTCAACATATGAATCTGGGGGGGACACAATTCAGTCCATACCAAAAAGAGCTTAAAAAAAGGAAACACTACTTACCTGTGGAGTGGTGCAAGGATTAAAGGATCAAACGAGGTGAAGCCCTGAGCACGGAGCCCCACCCCCACTGTCAGAGGCGGCCCTGGCACCACCGTTTGCTTTCCGTGCCGTGTTCCTACGCTCTCCGGGGCTGTCACCCAGTAGTGTGGGCGTGAGTCGCAGCTCCCACCCGGGCTGCTGGCGAGCCGAAGCCGGGCGGCGGGAGGGCTGCCGCTCAGCGCCCGGGCGCCGGGCGGGACCCGCGGAATCCGCGAAGGCTCGGTAGCGCCTCTCCCGGCGCCCCAGGCCCCGGCTGGCGGACGGGCACTGCGAGGGCCCGAGCAGGCGGAAGCGAAGGGACGTCGGGCGCGGAGCACCGCGGCGCCCCCGGGCCCCCGGCCCGTTCTGAGCCCTGCGCTCGCGCCCGAAGTTCCCGACAGGCGCCGCGCGGGCACCCGCCGTGACGTCACTGCGGCGCGCCGGCCGCGGGAGAGGACCCCGTCGCGGCCGCGTCCCCACGGGTCCTTGAGCCGCTGCCGACGGCCGAGCCATGGCCTTGAGGCTCCTGAGGCTGGTGGTCCCCGCGTCCGCGTCCGCGCGGGGCCTCGCGGCGGTCGCCCAGCGCGTGGTGAGGCGGCGGGCGGGCGGGGGCCGTGGGGGGTCCTGGCCTGTCCTCCCGGCGCCGCCCCTCCCTCGTGTCCCCGGGCCCGGGGCAGCCGCTCCCGGGGTCACTGTCGGGGGGCGCGCCCTGCCCCCGGGCGTGTTCGTTCCTGAGTCGCGGGCAGACCCCACAGGGGCCGCGCGCTTCCCCCGGCCCTGTGACCTCAGCTCCGAGCAGAACGCTGGGCGCGGCGGTGACCCGCCGCCGGCTGCCCGGGCTGCCACGCCGCTTTGCACACACCAGACCGGGGGCAGCTGTGCGACAGACGGAGGGCCGGTGTGGACGAGCGCAGAGGAGCCCGGGCGCGCGCGCTCAGCCCGCACTCGTTCACGTCGCAGCTCTGCCGCGCGCCGCGGTGGGGTGGCGTTCAAACGGGGAGGCATTTAGGTGACACCTGGAGGCTTCGGGGACTTGCGCTGGGAGAGGACGGTGTGCGCGGCGGGGTCGAGGGGCGCGAAAGAGCTGAGCCGGGAGACCTCAGGCAAACTTCGTTGTGTGGCTGTGGCCCTATCGGAGCTGCTTTGCTTGCTAGTGGCTGGAGCTGTATTGGTGACAGATTGTAAGGAGACTTGATCTCTGTGCTAAGAATTTTGAACAGAGCAGTGTAATAGTGATATTGAAAGGTAAATGTTTTTAGGAGCTAACAGGCTGCAAAGGAGAAGAAAGTAAGAAAAGTGTTTTCTTGTTTTTTTTTTAATACTCAGTGTCCTGGGACCTGTGGTAGGGGAAGTGAGGGCCCCTGGGTAGAGGAGGTGAGACTCTGCTGCAGTGTACACACTAGACAGACCCACCGGAGCCGTGTGTCCACTTCTGGGCACTACCCTCTACAGGGCAAGCTTCCCCAGGTCCAGGGAAAAAGGAGTATATCCACAGTGGGGATACACCTGAGGTTTTTAGCTCCTCCCCTGTTGTTGGACATTGCGTGTCTGTTTACACTTCTGATGCTAGAAAGTAGATTCATTGAGCATCTTGTAGGTAAACCTTTCCCAGATCTGTGTATGTTCCCTTAGGTAGGTACCTCCCCATAGCCCTCGGCCCACACTCCGGGTTCCATTAGGACCGGCAGGTTCTGAGGGCATTGTCCCGTCCCAGCACTGCACACCGTCATTTAAAAAAATAAAGCACTTCTCAGTCTGATGCACAAAAATGTCTTTTCTCCTTGTTAGTACTGTTTTTGTTTGCTTTTTGTAGCAAGATTGAACATTGTTTTCATATGGTATTGGCTATTTTTAATACTTTTAAAATAAGCTATGCACTCCTAGCCTGTCTTTCTTACTGATCTGTACAATCTCTGAACTGTTCTCAGTTTTTACTTTCCGTTGTGTTTCTTTTGGAGGGGAGGGGTTGTTTTGGCCTCAGTGCAGAAAATAGAGTGGGGATGTCGGAAACAGGTGGTGAGGCAGGTGTTTGCGTTGTAGATAGAGAGGTGAGGATGAGCGGTGCTGTGCTCCAGAGATTTGTAGGATTTTGTGAGTGACCCAGAGTCGGAGGGAGGAGGAGGATATCAAAGATGGTCGCCATGTTTGCTCTGTGTTCCTTGGTCGATAGTAGACAGGGAGCTCGTGAGGGAGCACGTTAGGGTCAGGGCACGGATGTTCAAGTTCTGTTTTAGGTCCGTTAGCTCTCAGGCACTTTCAGGCCGTGTAGGGAGGTAATGAGGACACAAGTTGGGACTATAGAAGTAGTTTCCGTTGCCTTGCTCTCCATCTCCCCGACCCCCTACTCGGCCATTCTTCCATCCATCTGCCCAATTTTTATTGAATATGGTAAGCATATTCTGTTCCAGGCCCTGTTCCGGGCCCTGAGGATTTAGCAGTGAACAAAGCAGACCATCCCCCTGTCCTTATGAGCCTACAGTGGGGACAGGGTAGAGAGACTGGTATTTGAACAAGCAAATAGGTAATAGAGACATAGAGGTTGGCATTTTATAACCAAGGGCCTTCTTGGCATTTCTACCTAATTGCTGCTGGCAGCTGCAGTAACCGGGACACGTGCTGCTGTGTGCTTTGTGTTTTGCAGGGAGGAATCCATACAAGTGTGCCGTGCACGCTGCAGTATGGCCCTCTGGCGTACATACTCGGTGAAAAAACGACCAGAAAACTGACAGAACGCAGCAAAGTGATCACTGTCGATGGCAATATCTGTTCTGGAAAAAGCAAGGTTGCAAAAGCAATAGCAGAGAAACTAGGTATGAGCTGACGTGCGGATGACCGCTTCTCCTGGGTGCTGGGTGTTTCTCTGGCTTTGATTTTCCCTTAATGTCCATTGGGCATATGGTAGGCATTTTACATTTTTAAAGTGTTTATTGAGAAGCTGTTTTTAATCTTTCATATTTGGAAAGTTAAAAAATGAGTGCATGGTGAGTTTGAATTGCACTTGACCCTGGGCTGGACGCAGAGCCTGTTTATGAGCTGTCTTCCTTGAGCTTTCTCACCGCCCTCTGCAACGGGCGTTACGAGGGCTGTCACCACAGATGGGGACTCCGTGAGAAGCTGAGGGCGCATGGGTGCTCACAGCGGAGCCAGGATGCTTTCCTGACTCCTGGGGCAGGTGTATGTCCATTGTCCCTTTCTGTAGCTCTTGACAAGCACTTGCCCACGTGCCCACGGGGGCTCCCCTAGTTGTAGGAGGGGTTCACATAGCGTACAAGGGGCCCACTGCGGGCAGCCCTGTAGCCGACATGCTGCCCTTACACGCGTGTTCTAGTCCTGATTCAGTATCTTGGGTGCTCCGTTTTGCACTGCATGAACAGGCGTGCGGGTGACTTCCCCCGGGCCAGCCCAGCACTGGTATTCAGTCGGGCCGGTTTCTGCTAGTCCCCGCTGCTCGCAAATGGGGGGGTGAGGAGGCCACATCACCTGTCACTGGCCGTTTCTCCTCAGGCTTGAAGCACTTTCCTGAAGCAGGGATACACTACGCAGACAGCACCACAGGAGATGGAAGACCCCTGGATGTGGAGTTCAGTGGCAACTGCAGTTTGGAGAAGTTTTATGATGACCCCAAAAGTAATGATGGCAACAGCTACCGCCTGCAGTCCTGGCTGTACGCCAACCGCCTCCTGCAGTATGCGGACGCCTTGGAACACCTGCTGAGCACAGGTGCAGTCGCCAGGGGCGGGCAGGTCGCCAGCAGGCGTGGCATGCACTTGAACCCCATTCTGGAGCTCGGCCACTTTAGATTGCCATTGGCGAGCGTTTCTTTAAGGGCATTTGGTGAGGCATGTTCTGTCTCCCCATAAGATCATAAAGTCCCCAAGAGCCACGGTGATTGTTGCTTCAGAATAAAATTCACTTAACATAGTTTCATTTTAGGGGACAGAGTGAGGTTTATGGATTATGTGGAATTTCCATGCCATGTGTGTCGACACGGTGGAGGAAAGAGAACCTACCGTGTTTCCCGGAAAATAAGACCTAGCTGGACCGTCAGCTCTAATGCATCTTTCAGAGCCAAAATTAATACAAGACCCGGTTTTATTTTACTATAATACAAGACCGGGTCTAACATAATATGATATGATATAATATGATACAATGTAATGATATTATGATATAATGTAATACAATATAATGTAATATAGTAATACTGGGTCTTATATTAATTTTTGCTCCAAAAGACGCATTAGAGCTGATGGTCCGGCTGGGTCTTATTTTCAGGGAAACACGGTGTGAGTGATTGGAAGGAGGTGGAATCGTGCTCGTGGAGATGGGCACGTGACTTGTACAGACAGGGCTGTTGCTGAAGGCTGGGGACTGGCTGGAATTCGCCGTCTGTCTGCGGGGTGAGGGTTCACCCTTCAGAGGAGGGCAGGGGTGAGGGAGGCGGGGCACACCTGTAGCAGTAGAGTGTCTACCCTGGATGGTATCTGCCGGAGTGAGGGGGACCATGGGGCAGGAGCACAGGTGTTCGCAGAGTGCAGTGTGAGGTCAGGACCCAGGAGGGACCTCGTCCTCCTGGGAACCGGCAGGGTGGGCTAAACTCAGTCTCTAGGGCATACTAGACTCAGCCACAGACGCACTGCCAGGACTTGGCCAAAGCCACCAGGTCATGGCAGTCCAGAGGTCTCCGGTAGACATGAAGCGGGTGTGCATGTCTGTGTGTGCGCGCATGTGCGCATGCGTGTGTGTGCACCTATGTGTATGCGTGTGTGTGCGTGTGTGTGATTGCTGGTTTGTACCAGTTGCTTTACATAGCAGTGGTTGCCACACCTGGTCAGCTGCCAGTTACCTGGCAAGCTTATTTACAGGTGTCTCAGCTGCCACCTAGCTCTGCGTCACAGGGGCTGAGCTTGGGAACAGGCCCCCAGGGAACTGATGGAGTCTTCAGACACTTGCACTGAATGAGAGCCCCCGCCTCATGTTTGGTAGGAAGGGTCACACATCCACAGCGTGTGCTGCGAGACGCAGGACAGCACTCCCTGTTTAAATGGCTACAGAGTCTAGTTGTTGTCTTGCTTTTCCAGCGTTACGTTAGTCATCCTTTTTGTTTCACGAGGGTAAGTTTTGGTTAGCCTGCTCCTGAGAAAGAAGGTGGTCTAGCTCTGGGTGTTCCTCCTGGCACCCAGCTCATAGGAACCCACCTATAGCTTAGAGCTGATGCTGACACTCTGGCTCTCTCCAGGTCCTTTATGAAGCATACTTCAACCTTGTCTTAGGAGTCCCCACTTCTTAAACTTAAAAAGAAACATTTGAAATGAAAATTTGTTTCCTTTTGTCTTGTATTAATGCATTCCTTGAGTACTTAGTGAGTGCCTGCTGTGTGCCATTGTGTTCTAAGAACTAGGGGTACCAGCCAGTGAAGCCCCGCCCCCTGGAGCTTACATCTCAATAGGAGCGATACAGAGTAAAGGTGGGGAAAGTTGTGTCACGTCAGGTCGTGAGTGGGAGGTGCAGAGAGCAGGGCTGGGGGCTGCTCTGCCAGATGGAAGGTCAGAGGGACCTCTGCCAGGCACAAAAGGGCTGAGTGCAGGGGGACAGCGGGAGCTCCTGGGGAAACAGGAGCTTGTGCTGTAGTGACCTGGGCCCAAGGGCAATGAGTGAGGCTGGGAGAGGACAGGGATGAGGTCAGAGAAGGAGCCTGGGCGACGTGGTTGGGCCATTGGCTTTTCTTGTGAAGGAGGGAGGAAGCCGTTGGAGGTTGGAGTGGAGGAGTAACGGTCTGGCTGAGGTCTGGAAATGCCACTCTGCTGTCGGGGAGGGCGGCCGGCTGGGGTGGGCAAGAAGGGGGTTGGACACGGGCCTTGTCAGACGGAGGCCTTGCACTGAGAAGGTAACTCTGGAAGTGACAGTGACGCACCGTCGTTGGGAGAAAGCTAGCGGGTGGTTTGCTGATGAGTGGGATGGGGGGTGGAGGGGGCCAAGACGACCCCGGGGTGTTCAGGGGGGGTGGTGGGGGCAGGAGCAGGGTTATAGCGGGCATGGTGTGGGGAGACCTGTGTTTCAAAACCAAAGGACTTTCTGTTAACTGGATTCTTTCCTTGTAGCTGACAGAATGAAACAATGTTTTATTGCCCAAATCATAAAGTAGTATAGTTTTTGAAAATGATTTCCGGCTTAGAAGTGCGTGAGTATTCTTTTGAAAATATTTGGGATTATAAATAACTGTTATTTCTCCTTTCTGAAATGGAATGACTTGATTCAGTGCTTTCGTTACTGTGTCTGATTTTGTATTTTCTTTCCCGTTTTTCAACAGGACAGGGTGTCGTGCTGGAACGCTCCATCTACAGTGACTTTGTGTTCGTGGAGGCCATGTATAACCAGGGCTATATCCGAAAGCAGTGTGAGTCCGCGGGGGGCCCGCTCCTGGGGTGCTGAGCTGCTTTGCGGGCTCTGCACACTTCCCCTCGCGTGTCCGTGCAAGGTGATCAGGTGTCACTAGCCATTAAATTTCCGCAGGGAAAACGGTTCCTCCACCCTCTTCCCATCCTAAAGTTACATCCTGTGAACGTGGGATGCTGGCCTGGATCCCTGAACACACAGCTTAACCCCCAGCCTCCAGCCGCAGTCCCCAGGAAACCTCCCTGGCTGTCTGTTCAGCCGAGCGAGATAACCTACGCTTTTTTCTTTGGCTGATCGGTGTAATTACACTGGACTATCCTCTGTATATCATGAGGATGTCGTATCTCATGCCGGTACCTGGTGACAGGCAGCACTGTCACCGTCCTTTCTGTCCCTCTAACAGTGCTGTCCCAGCGCTCCCCGAACAGGAGCTCTGTGTTGGGTGCTGTGGAAAGTCTGGCAGTGGCAGGTGGACAGGAATAAAGACCTGGTTTCAGGCTGCCCGACCTCGTGTGCGATGGAAGCACACCTGGTGGGCCAGCGTGTCTGTAACTAGGCGTGTGCGGGGCAGTGCTCAGTCTGCCCGTGGCGCTTCCTGCTGTGTGCCCGCTGGCTGGGGCAGTGGGCAGCTCTGATCTGGAGGGCCGAGTACGCGGTGTTGGTTAACGAGTGGTCACCGAGTGTGAGGCCAGGCTGCGCATGCCCTGCCGTTCTGGGTGGGCCGTCCGTGGGCCTGCAGGCAGCCACAGCCCTGTCGTGACCAGGGCACTGGCCCTCAGGGACACTCTGAGCAGCAGCTGAGGCCGTCAGCCAGCACTTCTGGAGCGCAGGCTGTGTGCGGGCCGTGTGACGCACCAGGGACATGACGATAATCAGACAGGCTCCCCTGTCCTGCGGTGGGCGGGGGCGTGAAAGGTGCATAGATGGTTAATTGCAGTAGAGTGTGCTGTGGGCCCCTGTATTGTTCAGAGTGCTGTGGAAGCACACGGCTGGGGACGGGGAGCTGCTAGGGACAGCGTCCTTGGAGAGGGAGCCCCAGCGAGCTGTCGCAGTGCAGCAGGACGAGCGGGGAGGGAGTGGCTGGGGCATCGTGCTGGCAGCAGGCTGCTGGTGTTGGCGAGGATGGAGGGCTGCACCTTGGCCAGGACGCTAGGGGTTGCCCCACAAGCCCACAGGAGCCCCCAAAGGGTTTCAGGCGTGGGGAGACGTGGTTCGATTTGAGCTCACGTGCAGGAGCTTTGCTGAGGGTGCATCGAAGCATGAAGGCCCACACTGGGCAGTGGGGGACGCCAGCTGATGAGGGCGGGGCTGAGATGCAGATGAAGTGCACGTGGCAAGCTGGGCGGTCAGCTTCGTGGGGGAACATGGACCTGCTGGCTGACGGGCCACCGAGGGAGGAGGACACGGAGGGCGGGGGCTGAGAGGGAGGGCTCGTGCCGGCGTGCTCGGGTTGAGACCCCCTGGCATAGCCAGTCGCAGGTGTGTGGCGGGCGGCTGCATGTCTGAGCCTTGTCCTGAGGGCTGCCCAGGCTGGAGACAGGGGCTGGGGATGCACGCGGACCGTGGACGCGCTATCCTGGCAGAGCCCACAGGGCGAGGGTGAGGCTTCGGGGCAGGATTGAAGCTGAACGGTCACAGCTACGCACGGGGTGAGGGAGGGGGACAGTCGTCAGTGCCACACGGACCATAGGATCTCATGTGACAAGAACTGAGCAGTGACCTTGAGGGGGCCGGTGACTTGCGCAAGACTCATTGCTTGCTGGGTGGGGGAGAGTTTCCCTAAGGGCAGGTGCGAGCACCAAGGTGAGGGATTGCTGGAGAAACGGACCGCGACGGGGGTGCCGAGGAAATTGGGTGCACACAGGAGGAGGCAGAGCAAGGCGCTTTTCCCTGACGGTGGGCGGACGGGCCTGGTTCTGGGCTGGGACGCAAGTGTGAGGCCGACTGTACCCTGCTTGGACAAATGTCACGTTGTCGTGGTCCGGGGAAGAGGGTCCCCAGGGAAGCCCTCGTCCCTCACTTTGGTGACACCTCTGTAGCAGTTTTGCGTATTCTACCAGCTCAGTCCCTTGCTGACCTTGGATTTGGATCAAAGACCTGTCTGGAATTGCCCCTAAAGCAGGAGTTACCAGGAGTGGTCCCCTGAACTTTTTCTTCAGAGCAAAATAGTTGTCTTTCTGTGCATGTTACTGTGATTACCCAAGTTTGTTGCTTCTGGAAGTTTCCACCACGTGACGGCCTGCAGACCATGGTTTGTTGACAGTGCTCCTGTGGTGGGCGAGGGACCTGAGCCTGTGACAACGGGGGTCATGCTCCGGGACGTGAGTGCAGCGTCCCTCCGAACAGCAGGCGTCCCTTGCGATTGCTGTCTCTGGTCCATTCCTACAGTGATGACTGGAGAGGATTCCCTCAGCCTTCGCCGCTTTGGCTTTGAGTTTCATTACTGAATCTGCTTCAGCAGTGAGTCTCGTAGCTGATTCAATTTGCTGAAATGCAGTGAACCTGGAGAAATGTGCCTGGACGGTACTTCAGTTGAACATAGAGTATATAAAAATGTCTTTTACTTCTTAGAGAAGATCAGACTCTCTTATTGATTATTGCGATGAAAAAACACACACGCAAGGGGTGTGTATGATGCATTCCAGCTCTGAGGACACTTGTGCCCTCCCCTTTCTGGAAGCCCGGTCCTCTTTCAGTATGAGGGGCTGGACCTCTGGGCCTGTACTTAGGGTCTGTGGCCAGGGGACACGAAGCGCAGGCCGGGAGGTTGCTGTGAGGCCCCCGACCCCGGCACTGCCCCGCAGGTCGTGTGTGCAGCCAGTGCTGACAGCGGCGAGGGCGCCAGGGCCTGCAGGCCGCTCACGGCTCTGAGACCCGCATGCACATTTGCCCGTTTGCTTAGAGGGGAGCGTCGTTCGGAAACCTGTGTCACTAGCTGACAGCTGGCGCCTGTCTCGCGTGTGCCAGGTGTGAACCACTACAATGAGGTGAAGAAGGTCACCGTCCGCGAGTACCTGCCTCCCCACGTGGTCGTCTACATCGACGTGCCCGTGCCCGAGCTCCAGCGTCGGATCCAGCAGAAGGGAAACGTGAGTCGGCGTCACGGCGCAGGCCGGCCTCTTGTCATGTGTCCTCATTATGTGTAACCTGGACCAGCTTTGAGCAGTGATGTTGAGGGAGGCTGCTGTCAGTGACTGACTGTTGTCACGGGGGGGCGGCACGCAGTGGGGCCCCCTGAGTGAGCAGCAGGGGCCCCAGGTCAGTCACTGCTCTCCACGGTGCTCTGCACTCCCAGTGCCATTGCACTCTTGGCCCCTGTGTCGCCTACACCTCTGCGGGCATAGGTCTCCTGACAGAACTGCCCTCTGCCGTGTCTCCTGTCCTCTAGTGGGGATCTCAGGCTGTGATTTTCCTGCAGACTGAAACGGCCTCTCATACCCTTTCAGTCCACACTGTCTGTGCCTCTGCGCCTGTCTCCTGCCTCAGGAACAGCAGAGGAGTGGTCCCCACTCATGTTCACTTACACGTGTGGCCTTGGTCGAGATGACCAGGTACCTGGCCTGTGCGTTTGGTTTCCCACGGCTCTGCAGGCAGGATGGAGGACGCGGGGTTAACCAGACCACTTGGCGCTGTCACAAGTTCTCGCTTAGCAATGTCTCTCCCACGGAGCACGGTTCTGGGGGGAAGAAGGGTCTTCCATCTGACACTGGGATGAAGACGCAGAGTTGCCTGTGTAGCTGTCCCCGTGCCCGGCCCCGGGGTTGGCATTCCCGCAGGTGCTCAGGAAACGCCTGTCTGAGCAGTGGGTTCTTATACCGGCAGCAGAAAAGCTCCGGGAGCCTCTGCTGCTACTAAACAGTCCTCCCCCTTTCAGCATAAACACACCTGACGTCTGTCCATCGTGTTTATTGCCTGAAAGTTTCATTTGCTCTGAAGGCTGATGTGTAATTCAGAATTGGAAGTTCAGCAGTCCATCAAGTGGCTGAAGGAGGAACTGCAAGTGAAAACTAGTGGAGTGATTTGGAATACCTTTGCTTGTTACAGTGACGTTTGTTGGAAAAAAACAAAGACATGTATTCAGAATTCTCTAGATAACTCTTATCGTCTGGAATAATACTGCAAAAGCAATTTTGAGGTCTAAGTTAGAACTATCTACTTGTTAATTTTTCAAAGTAAAGTCTTAAATACTGTCACCTGCTAAAATTACCACTGTGTATTAGAAAACGGGACATTTTACCAAAGGGGCCTTGTATCGTTAATAAGGGTGCATTCTTACATTCTAGTGAGACCATCAGCAAACAAGGAAATAGATAAGGAATATATCAAATAGAGGTAAATGCTACCGTGTTTCCCCGAAAATAAGACCTAGCCGGACAATCAGCTCTAATGCGTCTTTTGGAGCAAAAATTAATATAAATATTATACCAGGTCTTATATTAATTTTTGCTCCAAAAGACGCCTTAGAGCTGATTGCCCGGCTAGCTCTTATTTTCGGGGAAACACGGTATGAAGAAAACCCAAGAGAGTGAGTGATAATATAACTTAGCCTTTAGCATTGCTAAACTAAGGCTTTAAACATTGTGACTTGCCACTCATCATTGGAGTTTTAAATTTCTGAGATTGGAGGGTGGGGGATGGGTGAGTGGTAGAGAACGGGGAGGGTGGAGAGGGGGCCGGTGGCCCCTCGTGTTGTCTGTCATCTTCCATGGCCCCACTCCCGCACGCGGAGGACCGCGAAAGCGGCCGGGGTGACTGTAGCAGGGGTTCTCTCTGTTCTAAGTGTGCTTCTGGAGTCTGAGAAGGTCATGTGGTGGCTTCGCCTGGGCACACCTGGGCGCTCACGTTGGTAGAATGGGAATCATTCGAGCAGTACCAAGGCCGCTTTCCATCACCGCGACGTCCTCACAACCCCCGGCATAAGCTGTGCTAAGCAGATGTGTTCGTGGATGGTTTCCACAGTTTACGTGTGCTCAGGTGACAGGCAGGCGTGTGAGCGGCTCACGTCTTTCCTCTTCTGCTTTGTTCAGCCCCATGAAATGAAGGTCTCGTCCGCCTACCTGCAGGACATCGAGAATGCCTATAAGAAAACCTTCCTTCCTGAGATGAGGTGAGCCACGGGCAGCATTCATTTATAGGATGAAAACGCCGTAAGTCCCCCCCCCGCCCCCCCAGGGCGCTGTCTGACTTGTCACAGTGGGTGCTGTCCGCGATGTTTGTAGACAGAACGACAGCAGACATTTCACTTGATTTGGTGGGTGTGTGGGTGAGTGTGCCTAACACTCCCGCTTGGCGGCTGTCTGCACACGGCTGGGGAAGGCCCTAGGCTCCTTGTCCACTGGAGATGGCTTATGTGGCAGTGGAGGGGACCCGTGTGCCCTGTAGACACTGCTGGCTCTGGTCTCATGCCCGTGGGGAACCAGGACACAGACCTGCTGGTGTCGCCGTCTAGTCACAAGCACACTTCTACTTGTAACTGTCTTCCTTAGCCGGTCAAGCCATGGGAGCCAGTCCATGCCCCGCACGACACCCAGTTCAAGGAATGTGACGTTTTACTATGTGTAGCAGGCAGCTCAGTATTACATGTTCATTTGTACATTAGCGGAAGCTTGGAAAATTTATACTTAGTTTCATCTTGCCTTTTTTTACAGTGAAAAATGTGAGGTTTTACAGTATAGTGCAAGGGAAGCTGAGGATGCAGAAAAGGTAAGCAAATGGCTGGGAAGTTTGTGACTATTCTTTAAATTGAGGCACGTCTAAGGGTCTCACGAAGCAGGTGATCAGGTGAGTTCTCCGCGTCTTAGAAATGTCTGTATTTTACAATGTGAGAGAAGTTCCACGCCCGCCTGTCACGCTGCCCTGGTCATGAGGTTGTGATTGTCTTTTAAATAATCCAGTTTCTATGGTCTTAAAATTATAGAATGGTGAACATACAAAGAACCCCGGGTCATCTGTACCAACATTTTTATTATGCAGATGGTAAAATTGAAAGTTGGCCTCATTAACAGGAAAGAGTTAGTAATAACGTACAGATAGATAACAGCTTTCCCCATAGTAGGTGCATTTTGTAAAAATTCAAGTCAGTCTCGGTGCAGTTAATGAATAATAGCCAAAAAAACAAAAAAAATGGAAAAGTACTATAGGAACATTTACCCTCCCAAGTACAAAAGCGTAGCACAAAATTATGGTAATGAAAGCACTGTGGTATTAATAGAATCATTAATAAATAGATTAATGGAACAGAACAGAGTCCAGTGTGTGCTCACATGTGTATGTGTGCGCGCACGCATGGGCTCACGTGTGTGTGTGTGTGTGTGTGTGTGACTCTTAGTTTGGTAAAATCAGTACTTTAAAGGATAATAAAAAAGTAGAAGAAAAGGGACTATTTCTTAAATGGTCTTGAGGTAGTTGACCATTCATTTGGTACAAAAGAAAGTTCTGTTTCATATTGTACATACTAAGCATAGATTACTAAGAACAAAACAAAAGCTATAAAAATTCTAGAAGGAAATACAGCTTTGATGATCTGGGGTGGAGGTGTAGGTAGTGAGACCCCTGTGAGCCCCAGAAGGAGAACTGTTTACACAGAACAGGCTTCTATGGGGGGCGGGAGAGCAGCAGGCGAGCTGGCTCTGGGACCGGTGGTCAGTGCCACTGAGATGTGGCTTGTCCTGCTGCCACTCATTAAGTCCCATTCGTTTCCTTCCCAAGCTTCTGCTTTTGTGACTTTGATTTGCTTTAGATTATGTTTAAAGCTTTGACAATGATTAGATGGCACCTATTTGAAAAGAAGAAGAATACATTTTATTTCTAAGACTGTCTGAGTTCATAATTAATTACGTGTGCTGAAATTCTTGAAAGTTAAAGATAGTTCTCAGAGTTTGGTGTGTTTCGGGGAAAGAATGCATCTGAAAAGGCCGCCCCTCTGGGAGGTCAGACGCTCTGGGGCCGAGAAACGTCGATGCGGCAGCTCTCGGAAACATACTCGCTTTCCTGTCCTTTTATCGCTTCGAATGGGTCTTGCTTCCGGATTGAAGTTACTTGGGAGGAAACGAGTAGACTGTCACGAATGCTGGTTTTCCTCCCTCATCGTGATTCTGTTTCTCACCTGCCCCTTTTCTTCCAGCCTGCCAGGTAATTTCCACAGCTCCCCAAGTGTCAGCGGGGTGAGGCGCCCGCGTTGGCGGGTTGTCACTCAGTCCCCGTGCCTCAGTGAAGTCGGCATCTGTCCGACTTCCCTTCTGACTTGCACGGTGTGATTTTCCCCGCCAGATGCTCGTAGTTCATAGTGCACTAAGATGTGCCGTTAAATGTCTAAAATGGGGCTCTGCCCTAACAAGGGGCTCTTCTCTTGCTGTCCAGGTGGTTGAGGACATTGAGTACCTCAGGTATGACAAGGGGCCGTGGCTGGACCAGGACGACCGGACCTTCCACCATCTGCGGATGCTGTGAGTTTGGGGCGCGGCTGGGTTTTGAGCTGGCGCGTGTGCAGTAGAATTGTGAAGTAGTTACGTCGTAAGGGAGGTGCCGGCGGCAGCGCGTCCTGAGGCGGACAGGCCGTGCACTCTGCGCTCAGCGATTTGATGATGGTGGTGTTAGCCAGCCAGCACTAACCCTCCTCCACCAGCCAGGCACTGCTCCGATTTCGGGGCCTTGGTGTCAAACAAAACTACACTTTAGGGGGAGAGGGAGTGTCCGCGTCAGCCAATCTGTGTCGTGCTAAGGCTGTGACGACAGGTATCCCTGAGCAAGGGCAGTGAGTGGCAGGGAGTGAGTGCCACGGGCACTGCTGGGGAGGGCCGGCTGCCGGGAGGGGCCCTGAGCTGGAGCATGTAGGGGGTGGCGCCCGCCACCCACCAGTGTGTGGAAGCGAGCAGTGTAACCTGGGGGGGCGGGGAGGGACCCCGAAACCATGGCAGGACCCAGTGCAGTAGTGGTCAGAGTCGTGCCCACGTGCAATAGGAAGGGGGAAACGAGCCCACATGGAATCACCTGTGATTTTGCTGCCACAGTGGCCGATACCAAGTCTAACGCAGGCTCTTCCAGTCTTTTCTTCAGTGCGTGTGCTCATGTATTTCTAAATAAAAATCGTCCTGCATGTCTTTCTATTCTGTTTTCAATATCATGAGCATGTCCCTATTTTATTAATTAAAAATCTGATTTTTTAATGGCTCCTCTGTCTGCTGTTTGAACCATTGATTGAGATGCAAATCAGGGATTGGCAGTCCATGGCCTGTGGGCCAGACCCTGCCCTTGGCTGCAAAGAGTGTTCTTGCCTTTTTACAGGATTGTAAGGAAAACAAGGTACCTGCAACAGGCACCATATGCCGCCCTCAAAGCCTAAAATACTCACTATCTGGCCCTTCACTGAGAAAATTTGTCCACCCCTGAGATAAATTCACTTACTGTTTCTTTAATATCGCTCTTCTGGGTTCTTTCAATTTCTTCACAGCCATAATACAGTGATGAGCGTATCGTACACATTTTTGTTCCAGTTCAGGTCACTCTCTTAAGGTGTAAAAGTGGAATTACTGGGTCAGATTGTATGGCCGCGTTTTACAACTACAGAGGGGGCCAAAAACATGTATACACATTGTAAGAAAGGAAAAAGCTATTAAAATTGTAATAATATACAGTGAAAACAAAAGATGAATACAAGTCACGTTTGACTTCTGTAATTACAAGAGGTGCTCAAAGTAGTTCCCATCAGCGTCCAGACACTTCTGATGACGGCAAACTACTGCTTGAGCAACGTTGACTGAAATGTCCACTTGTGTACATTTTTTTTTTGGCATCCTCGGTATTGCTGTATTTGCAAAACTGTTCTCAGAAAATGTGTACCAGTTTGCAAGCTCATGCCTGTCATCTGAAAGCCCCTGTTAGGACAGTGTAGTTAAAAAGCAAACAAAAGCTTGTGATTTTGACCCAAAAAAAAGTATTTGCTTTATTTCGTATTTTATAAACACTGAACTTCAATTTATATTTTTATTGGCTATTTGTCCTTTGTAAATGTTCTCTTCATGTTTATTGATCTTTTTAAAGACTCAGCTTCATGTTTTGTAGATTTTTCTCTATTGTTTTTCTGTTTTCAATGTCAAGTAGATATATCTACTCCAGTTTTTATTTCTTTTTTTTTAATCTGCTTCCTTTAGGTTTGATGGCTCTTCTCTAGTTTCCTAAGGTAGTAGCTTAGGTGATTGACTCTAGGTCTTTCTTCTTTTCTAATACATGCATTCAGTGCTATAAATTTCTCTCTGATTTAATTCCATTGTGATCTGAGAACATGTTTTGTGAGATTTCTACTCTTGTACTTGTGAAGATGTCTTCCATGGTCTGGAGTGTTTTTTGTCGCCGTCGGTGTTCCAGTGAGCGTGACAAGAAGACAGCTTCTGGTGGTTGAATGGCGTGTGCGGGTCGCAGACCCTCACTGCTTGTCCGCTGGGTCTGGCAGGTACTGCAGGAGGGGCCTGGAGAGCCTCAGTAGCGGACTTGTCTGCTTCTCCTTTGAGTGTGTTCGTTTTGCCTCATGCATTTGATGCTCTGGTCTTAAGCGTGTACATGTTTCGGGGTATTACGTTCTTGGAGAATCGAGCCCCTCAGCATCAGGCAGGGCCCCTCTTTACCCTTGACAGTTTTGCTAGTTCTGAAGTCTGCGTTGTGTGAAATGGATGTGTCTGTGTAGGTGTGGTCTGCCTGCCGCCATGTCTTCACTTGCAGCCCAAATGGTTGTATTGAAAGCGAGCTCCGTGTAGACTACATGTAGCTACTCTACCCGTCTCTGTCTTTTGATGGGCGCGTTCGGATAGTTCACATTTAAGTAAATGTTGGTGTATTTGGATTGACTTTTTCTGTTTGTAACTGTTTTCCGTTTGTTGCATCTGTTCTTCATTTTCCTCCCAGCCCCTCTTTTGCCTCCTGGTTTAAAGGAGCGTTGTGTGTGCTTCCATTTTATCTTCTCTCTAAGCATGTCACCTGCACCTGGGAAGTGTCGTTGTTCTGTCAAGTGCCCAGATCTGCTTGCAGCTGACTGAGTCCCGTGCAGGTGGCGCTGCCACGGCTCGTGGCGCACAGGCGCTCGCTCTGTAGCAGGGAGTTTGTTCCCAGCTCCCCTCTGCCACCCTTCTGTCCTCTGTGGCGTTCATTCCACATTTCTGTGCTCTCTAACCCCCCAGGCCGTTCTTAAGGTTATTCCAGGTCAGGTCGTTGATTTTCACTGTTTTCTTCCTGTTGTTGCTGTAAGGACGAGTGATGGCTTCAAGCTCTTTACTTGTTGGAGCTGAAACGAAGTCTCCTGGGTTTTTAAAACTTGGGTTAATTTTTTGTCTTGATGCTAATATATGCACAATTGACCCTTGAAAACAACATGGGATTAGGGGTGCTGAGCCCCCTGCAGGTGGAATCTGCATATAACTCCCCGGATTTCAGTTGTCCCTTGGTATCCATGAGGGGTTGGTGCCAGGACTGCCTGCAGATACCAGATCCATGGACGCTCAAGTCCCTTATATGAAGTGGCACAAGACAACGCATACAGCCGGCCCCCCGCGTCCGCGGTTGGTTGAATCCACAGACGGGAAACCTGGGCACACGGTGGGTCGACTTTACATTTATTGAAAAAATCCACATATAAGTGGACCACGCAGTTCAGATCTGTGTTGCCTGAGCGTCAGTTGTGTATGTTTTGGTAAATATACCTAAATGACAGTATGTACCGTATCATTCTGAAGCTTGCTTTAAAAACCCACATCCTTGTGGTGTTCTCCCTCCAGGTCTGAAATCTCGTTCGCTGTACTCACTGTGGATAGTACGTGTCCACACTCTGTCTGGAAGGGGTTTCAGAAACTTTTTGTCCCTTGAAACCTTCTCCGACCTTTCAGGCTGTTATTTTTTATGGATTACGTGGGATTCTTGTTCGCGTCAGCTCCTGCCGGGCAGAACATGTGGGACAGAAGCTGAGGTTCCCGTCCTAACGGCCTGCGCGGCCGGCCGAGCAGCACGGCCTGGACGCCTCCCACGGGTCACAGAGCGCCGTTTTCCACACAGTCGGACCTATGCTAACTCAATTCTAGACCACGTCCAGAATCCAAGTCTGAAATCGTGCCTTCGTCACGTGGTTGTGGAGCTCAGAGGAGGCGTCTGCTGCAAAGTTCAGTCCCAGCGCTCCCTCAGCGGTTCCAGTCCGCTTCCTACAAACGCTCCCAGCCTTTCCATTTCCCAGGTTTTTGCTCCTCTGCCCCTCAAGGATATTTCATAACAGTTTACAATGGTGATTGTGTTTATTTTCATCTCGGTACCATTTCTTAATTTGGGGGACTCAGTGAAAATGGTGACCAACTTTCTAAGATAATGACTGTAAACATGCCATTTACTAATTACACAAATTCTGTCTAGAACCTGAGCAGATTAGTGGTTTAGAGCATTTTTGTATTGTCTCTGTTACGTGTGTTGGTGTGTAATTAAGTGTGGGTGTGTGCTTTTGGTACGAGACGGTAACCTTTTCAACCTTGATAGCATTTTGTGTCTCTACCCGTGATCCATAGCTTGCTGGCGCCTGCGCTGTTGGTGTCGTCCCTGTGTTGGTGACTGATTACAGGTCAGGCCTGCACTGTGCAGGGCTCTGAGCCCACCTTCCTCCTCCTTCCCCACAGCCCCCCAAACACATACACACACATCACTGGGACTTCTGTTTCCTGGGACTCCTGGACAGTGTTTCTAATTGGACATTCCAGTGCTACAAAACCAGTGGGGTGAGAGTCTGGTATCAGAAGTAGAGCGTTTCAAACAGAACTTTGCAGTTCAGGAGAAACTAAAAAATATGATTTGGACATGTTTTAGGAGAAAGTATAGACATTCTGTTAGTTGGGGAACAGTTTGAGTCATGAAACATCAGTTATTTGATTGTTTCTGGTTTTTCCTGCCTCGCTCTTTTGTTTCAGAGTATGTGGCCAGCACCTCACGTTGTAAACCAGTCTGGTGCGTTTGTCTTCTGTGAGCACGTGGGCTGGCGCGAGAGGCTGGCTGTGCTGCCCAGTGGGAACGCTCGTTCGTGAAACTAAGTGCTCTGCGAACAGAACGTTTTCTTTCACTGCTCTGTGCTTGCCTGTCGTACAAGGCTTCCTGTGGTCTTCATTGCTTCCTCATCTCCCGTCTAGAACACATCTAGTTTGTGAGACGGTCAGACCCCAGTTCACTGGAGATGGGAGTCCACAGGCGCGTAACAGGCATCATTTCAGCTCAGTGAGACACGGGAAGAGCAGTTTGCCAATTGAAATCAGTCGTGGGACAGTGGCAGCAGGTTATTTGTTTATCTTCAAAAGCAGCTTGAAGCGTATTTGTTCAAAGATCCATCCTTGGGGGTGGATGGTGAACTGTCATTCTGCCACATTAAATCCAGACGGCACTGTTGCTCTGGCTGTTGTCCATACGAGTACCCAAGCCCATAAGTTCTTCCACATTTTCCAGGAATTTTTTAGGTTTTTTAAACCCTAGAGAAAACTGCATCATACCCCATATTCTTGATATTTGTTAACATTTAAAAATATGAACTTCGTTCTTAGTTGGAATTGTTTATTGTGAGATTTAAAAAATATTGTCCTTGTATCATAATAAGAGAATAATTTTATTTGTGTTAAAAATAAAAAGATGTATATTTATACCTTATTGTTACACGTGTACAAAAGATATTCCATAACCACCTTACTTACTATTAAAATCGAAAGAACTCGTCCTTGAGTGTGTACGTCCCAGCCACGTGCACTGGCCGTGGAAGTCCGTGTCGGGACACTTAGGAAAACACACACAGCTGTCCTGGCAGCCTTTCTGTGGAGTGCTCGTTGGTTGTTGGATTATTAGTCATTGTATGAGTGGCGTGGCGTGGCGTGCACTGGTGCCACTTGGGAGTGACTTTGCACTCACATGCCACCTGCTGCAGGCTCGGGGTGCTGCGTGGGCCTCTGGGAGGGACCCGGGGACTGCGTGCCCTGCGTTTGGACGGGGTTGTTCTGACTGTGGCGGAGTCTGCCCAGGGTACCGGGGACAGGCCTTGTGTTTGCATGGTGGGTCAGGACTCGTTCTCACAAGCAGCTGAGACATGGAAAGAACTTCCATTTGGGCCATTAGGAGCAGAAGCATCTGCTGTTATAACTCCTTCATGGGAAAGGAAAGGGGCCATTTAAAATCACTCTTTGTTCTGAGCCCTTAAGGAAAGAGACTTTATTTTAGTGTTTTCTTCTGGAAGCCCCCTAAATGCTTTTCATCTTCAAATATAGTGGTTAGTTATGTTCAGACTAAGTTTAATTTAAGCAAATTATAACAAAGTATAAATATTTTAGCATTCAGCAAAACAAAATGGTGAGACAAGGAGAGTATCCTATGATTTGTGTTTATCAGTGCCAGGAAAAGCAGAGAATGGACCTTTTATCGGTGATGGTACCACAGAGCGCCCTGTGTGGGAGTTCAGCCTCCCCCCCAACCGCCTGCCTGGGCAGCGCCCGCTCCTGGAGCCCTGTGGGCAGCTGCTGAGGTCGGGAGAGGCAAGATGCCACTGGGGCGTGAGCCTGGAGGGCCTGGCTTGCTCTGTCTCCCTCAAGACGCATTCATTTTGCAGCTTTTTAGGGAGGACATCCTGTTCATGGCGCTGTAGTACATGTATGGCGTGCTTTGAGCTTTTTATTCCTGCCCTGCTCTGTTCAAAGCACACTGTGGCTCCTTTTTCGTGTTTACAAACTGCATCCATTCCCTGAAGGTAACTTCTCAGCGCACACACCTCAGGCTGTGAAAGTCATTTCAAAAGAGCAGTTCCGCGCAGACCAGACGGCCTTTGGGATGAAAATCGGGCTTTGAGATGACTGCTTGGGAAGAAATGGCATTTATTTGAATGTACAAATCTTCTAATATGGATGTTTATTAAAAAAATCAGCCTTATTGCTTCCTTCCGATGGCTTAGTGTGACCGATATTTGTCTTATTTTCTAGGGTTCAGAATAAGTTGGAGGTGCTGAATTACACAACCATTCCCGTCTATCTCCCAGAAATCACGATTGGAGCTCACCAGAGTAATCGAGTCTTCCGCAAATTCTTAGAGGTAAGGCAGGCCCTCGGAGGTGCCGCTGAGCGGCTCTGAGCTCAGCAACTGCTCTGGCAAACGCGTCTGGCGTTCTTCGCTTGTTTGCTTGCATGAAAGCTTTCTTTTCACCAAGATGGTTCTCCTCTTTTCCTTCATCCCGGTGTATGAGCTGGCGCAGTTCCTGGGGGGCCCGGCCACATGCCCTGAGGTGTTCTGGGGAGTGGTAGCCGGCGACGTTCTCCGTCAGCACATTTTCTTGGTATGAAAACATCTCTGTTCTTTAGCTTTTCTGTGCGTTTCTTTAAGGTCAGGTTTGACGTCTGGTGTCGCCTTCTTCTTCGGGGTACATCCCTCCGTAAGCAATGAGAGTGTTTGTTTCTGCAGGAGGGCCTGGTGGGGGGGGGCAGCGGGTGAGGGGTGTCGGGCTGTTTTAGGATCGTCCCATCTGATTTCTGTGCCTTTTTAGTGAGTGAGTCGTTTTCAGAATGGTTTGGAGAGTCATTTTAGGCAAGATTCCATGCACTTAGGGAACATGTCACGAGCTCTGTGTTGGAACCGAGCAGGTGAGCACGAGCCTTCTCGGGCATCCTGATGTCTGTGGGGTACACACTTGACCATTTCCACAGCAGCTGTGGCTGGGCTTTGTTACTGGCGCGTGTGTGGAATGATTGTATTTGAATTAGAACTCACACTCAGCAGTCAACTATTAGATGAGCTGAAAGTTCAATAGTTTTGCGTTACTGTAGTTCCCTGATGGGCTCCAGGTGGCGTGAGCCACTGATTGGGTGTGGAGTCCGTCCCACGTCTGTCTTTCCTTCTTGAGATTCTTGACATTTTCTTTAAAGTGAGTTCTTTTGGTTGTTTTGAAAGTGATTTTATTCAGTGTAGAAATTTTGGAAATACGTAAAACCATAAAGATCTCACTCAGAGTTATGTCCAGTTAATATTTTATACATTTCTTTCTTTCTGATCTTTGTCAGCGTATAAGTGCCACATAGTCACTTCTCCCTTGGAGTGGAGCTGCGGGGTCCTCGGCTTCCTCAGCCGGGGCTGAGCTGGCCCGCCCTGCAGGTGGTGCCTCATTCCCACCGTGCGGAGGCCAGGAAACCGCCCCAGTGACTGTTCTGCGTTTAAGGACCCACCTGGTCCTGTGGAGTCCACCTTCCAGGTGGCTTCCTCTCTTCTGTCATCAGCAGTGTGGTCTGTTAGTGCAGACCCCTGGTGCCTGGGCGGCTGTAAGGGGATGCATGGACAGAGAATTTCCAAACAAGTCGATAAATAGATTACTAAGGAGCAAGTTTTGCCCTTTTAAAAATTAAAAAAAAAATCTTCTGATTACGTCAGAGTATTGATTTACTGATAATATGTTTTTAACATCTGTATCCCTTTTGATGATCTCACTTTTAAACAGGGATGCGGCAGGCAGCAGGCTGAGGAATTCTGCAGTCACTGATGTGTGGCTGGAATTAGTAACAGAGCTTTGTTTCTACAGTTTCTCTCCGGCTCTGTTGTTTAGGAATGAACTGCCCTTCCACTTGTCCTACTGGTGGACAGTTTTCTTTTAAAATAAACTTATATAAAAACAGCATTTAGATTTTGTGACGTAAGCAGTAGCCTGCGGGTATGCAGCTGTGACCTGAGTGGGATGTGACCTCAGGGGACCTGAGTGGCCGCACTCAGCAGCAGCCAGGCTCCTTGGTCTTGTTCTTTCACATATTTGTGCCTTTTGTTCATGAGTTCCCTTATTCATCCCACTAAACATTTGTTGAGTACGTAGGAGGTGCCAGACCTGTCCTAAGCACTAGGGACAGGGATAACAGCCCCTAAGACGGCAAGATCCCTGCCCTTGTGGAGCTTATGTCACCGTGGAAGGAACACAGTCAAAACCGAGAATGTGGTAAGTGGTAGTGACAGGTGCTGTGGAGGCAGTTAAATCCCCGGAAGGGAGGTGGGAGCTGAATTAAAAGGTCTTGGTTGTGGCCCCGGAAGGCCTCATGGGAAGTGGGTGTGGGGGGGAGAGGCCTCGATGCAGAGCTGAGGAGAGAAATTGCAGCGCATTCCAGACCCAGAACGGAGGCCACTGTGGCTGGAGCAGAGGGGGAAGGAGAGAGGGGACGAGTAGTGAGGGAGAGATGGCGGAGCCTCCTGGGCTGTGCAGGGTGTGGGCAAGAAGAAGGGCTGCCAGCTCGAGGGCGGGGGCAGGGCGAGGAGCTGGGAGCTCTTCAAGGAATGCTCAGTGAGAGGTGATGGTGGCTTGGACGGCAGTCAGCACAGGAACTCTGAAAAGTGGTCACATTATGGATAGAAGCACTGAAATCTGCTGAGACGTTGTATTGGAAAGGGAGAGAAAGAAGCAAGCTGCCTTCAACGTTTGGGCTCAGGAAGCATCGCTCTGGAGTGGGGATTGGCCCGAGGGGAAGGCACAGAGGTACAGGCTTCAGGGGAGGTCAAGAGCTCACTGCTGGACGCGGTAGGTGTGCAATGCCTAGTACACGGTAGCACGTGGTCGTGTGAGAGCCAGGCCAAGACGCCGAGGAGGTGCTTTGTATACTGAGTTTGGAGTTGGGAAGTACGTGCGGGTATAAATATAAATTTAGGAGACCTCAGCGTGTGATGGACACTGGAAGTCACAGCGCTGGGCAGCTCTCTGGCAGGATGTACAGAGAGAGAACGGAAGAGGGCTAGGGGTGGGGGTGCAGCAGGAAGCCACCAAGGCACTGTCCTCGTGGAGCTTCCGTTTGGGTGTATGTTGTTTGCATCCATTGTCTTTGTAAGAGGGGACTGTTCGGTCGGTAGGAATTTCATTTCCTCTTTAATGGGTGTGTTTATAAAATACAGGTTTAATAAGCAAGAAAGCATGAGCCAGATGACCCCCAGAGAAGGAGGAGCCATGCCCAGGGTGGGCGAGACGCCTGGTCTCGCCTGGTCATTGGGTGGGGTGTTGTGACGTGTGCGTGTGCATTTACAAGGGCACTGGGGGGACCCAGCAGTGTGCTCCAAGCCCCAGGCAGCCAGATGTGTCATAGGAGAGCTGATGGCCCGGATGTCAGCCTCCGGGTGCCCCAGTTCACTGCTGTAATGAACTGACAACAGCCAGGCCACCATGACAGTATGGAAACACAGCAAGTTTCCAACGTTAAGTCTGTATGGAAAAATGGGCATTTAAATGTCCGTTATATAGAAAGGTAGGTACATGCCGGCAAATACTGACAGTTTGACCCTTCTGACCTCCAGGCACACCCTTTCACTTCTCCTGCTTTGATACGCCGGGAGCAGTCTGGTCCCTGGTAGTCTAGAACTGGTACCACGGTCGCCCTGTCTCGTGTCCCGTCTCCTGGAGATGGTTTTCTGCGGTTCACCATTACGGGTCATGTTTGCCAAGTTACTTGTGGATGCTCTTTCTCAGGTGAAGGAGGTTCCATTTTATTAGGACTTTCCCAAGAATTTCTACCAGGCGTGGATATTGACTTGTATCACATGCTGTCTGCCTGCTGCTTTTTCTCCTTTTCTGTTCACTGTGGTCAGTGACAGTGATGGATTTTCTAACAAGAGACCACAACCTTGACACAACCTTGATTTTCTGGAATGAATCCCACCTGTGTGTGTATTATGCTCTTTTATAGCTGAACCTCATTTACACGCTCAGTTCAGAATTTTTATGTCTACATTCTTGACAGATGGGAGGAGAATTTTCCTTTCTCCATATCCGTATCAGTTTTTTTTAAATGATTTTATTGGGGAAGGGGAACAGGACTTTATTGGGGAACAGTGTGCACCACCTCCAGGATTTTTTTCCAAGTCAAGTTGTCCTTTCAGTCCTAGCTGTGGAGGGCGCAGCTCAGCTCCAGGTCCAGTTGCCGTTGTTAGTTGTAGGGAGCGCAGCCCACCATCCCTTGCGGGAGTCGAACCAGCAACCTTGTGGTTGAGAGCCCGTGCTCCAACCAACTGAGCCATCCGGGAGCTCAGCGGCAGCTCAGCTCAAGGTGCCGTGTTCAATCTTAGTTGCAGGGGGCGCTGCCCACCATCCCTTGCGGGACTCGAGGAGTTGAACCTGCAACCTTGTGGTTGAGAGCCCACTGGCCCATGTGGGAATCGAACCGGCAGCCTTCGGAGCTAGGAGCACGGAGCTCCAACCGCCCTAGCCCCCGGGCCGGCCCCCGTGTCAGTTTTTATTATCAGGGTTGTGCTGGCACCAACCACTCAGTGGAGGCGGGTCCTCGTTTTTATTCTCTGGAAAGTTTGACCACGATGAGCAATGACTGCTTCTTCCTTCAGTGTCAGAAGGATTGATTGATGGGACTGTCACTGGACTTTCATTATGGATTCAGTCCTTTAACAGCACTCCTAATTCTTGGCCAAAGAAATAGTGTGTTGACCTTTAGTTTTTTAAAATTAACATTGTGGTCTTCCTTCCTCTTTTAGGACCTTTCTGCTCTGTCTTGGGGTTTTGTAGTTTGACCAAGACGGGAGTGGATTGAAATTCCCTTATAGTTAAGCCAGTGCTTTCTAAATCTTGATAGGATCTCATCCCCTGCTTATGCTGTCAGTTGCTTCTCTTTTTTTAAACATCTTAAACATAGTCACTTTATATCCTGCATCTGGCAGTGTCGGTTTGGAGGGCTGTCTGACTTTGTCACTTATTGTTCCCTCTGCTGCGGACGTGGTGGCTGACCTCCTCCTGCATTTTGGGGCCTTTGACACCAGTTCTCATTCTGGGGGCATTTACTTAGTGAGCACCTCCTACGTACAGGACACCCAGTTCAATCGGAATTCAGATAACAGCAAACATTGCTTTAAGGGCGTCCACGTGTGCCATTCACTGGGCGTCTGTGTGGTTGGTCTGCTGACTCCGGCAGTTCTACCCCTGAGAGGTCTGCTTGCTGCCGCCAGCCCTGAGACTGCCGGGCAACCGGGGTTTGGTTCTTTGTTTACCTGTGGGGTTCTGGCCCGGAGGTAGTGAGAACTGGGCCCACACCTGTGTGAGCTCAGGCTACAGCGGGAAGCCCTCCGTGCGCAGGCGGCTGAGGGTCTGCCTTCACGAGCCGCACTTCTGTAGAGAATCCTGTCACAATTCTGCGCCCCGTGTACACGACGTGGCTGGCCTGCTGGGAGGCATCCCAGCACTCTGCAGATGTCCCCAGGGCACTGAGGCGTCTGCTCACCACTCTGGTTTCAACGCACAGCTCATTTGTAGCCCGTGATCTGCAGAGCTCAGCGATGCATTTAAAAGCATTTTCAGAGGTTTCTCAGGGTCTTGGCGCTGCTGTTGTGCTGGAGGTGGAAGGCTCCTGCTTTTCTTAATGCTCTGAGCACCTGTTTGGTGCTGGTGTTGCCTGGGTCCATTTTGCAGAGGATCTGAGGTGGAAGCTATGTGTGTCTCTGCTCAGGGAACCCATGGGCTGGAAAATTCAACAAATCCCCAACCCTCAAGGCATAGAAGGGAACCCTGGCTGATGAAAGAGTTGTCTTCTGTTACAGTCCGAGAGTTGTGTCCAGGACGCGTCCTCAGGCGTGTTGGGAGCACTAGGTGTGACGAGGAGTGATACCTGCTGCTCGCTGCTGAGCTGACATTGCAGACACAGCGTTCAGACATGTCACCTTGATATTTGACATGTAGTCACTTTCCACTCAGCAGATAGTTACTGCGCTCAGCATTGTTGTAAGCATTGGGCTACGTGGGAATAAACAGTCCAGCTTTCCAGGGGCTGACACCTAGTGGGGGTGGGGTGGGGACAGGTGGCAAACATGTCTACAGCAGGCACCGGAGAGTGCGGCAGAGCTACCGCTGGCTCAGGTGGGGCTGCTGTGCCAGGCGACGCCTTGCAAGTGTGAGTGGCCCAGGCACACCTCCCAGTGTGCTCGGCCGGGGAGCAGGCCGGCATGTTGTAGGCATAGCAGAGTCCTCCGTGGGGACGTTGGCGGGGTGGGGGTGGGGTTAGAAGGTACGGGGATGAGGGCAGGTAGGGACGGAGGCTGTAGTGTGAAGACTTCAGGTTACAGTTTAGTGAGGCTCCAAGCCGCTGGGTGTTCGGGAGTGAGAGTCTGAATTACACCTTAGAAGGGTTGCTCGGCTCGCCACGTCGGGTACTGACTGGGGGCAGACAAGCAGGGAGTGTTGCGGGAGTCAGGTGGTCTGATGAGGCTCTGAACCCAGGACCTGCTCACCTTCACTTCCCCGAGAGCCCCCATTTATGGGGAAAGTGGCAGCCTCCCCCTTTCCTTAACAAGCTGGTGGAAGGAGTCAGAGGTAAGAGCGTCGTCAGGGGAGGGACACGACGGCAGGGGCGGGCAGAGCAGGCGCCAAAGGTCCCGGCAGGACATTGCTTTTCTTTTAGGCTTGTGTGTGTGCTCTGTGTGGGGTGTGTGTGGGGTGTGTGTGGTGGGGGGGCAGCCTGTGCAGACAACACGAGGACATTAGGGCAGTTCGGAAGACATTTTCCTGGCTGCTGAGTAGTTTCTGCTGGCAGCCAGAGGTGCGCACCACAGGCTGGGTTCCTGGAGGGCCTGGCGCCCTCTGTGGTTGGCGGTAGGAAGGAGGCACTGAGGACTGACTGGTGGTCCTGGCCTGGGAGGGCGAGGAGAGGGAGAGGCCGTGGGCTAGGAGATGGATCTCCGCGGAGGAAGGACTCCAGGGTGGGGCTCGGAGTGTCCCTTGGTGAGCAGGCCCCCCTCCACTGCCCAGGGAGGGCAGTAGAGGTGGGCAGGACTGAGAGGAGGCCCCAGGCCTGGGCATAGAGGGCACTCATTCCCACTTGGGAGGGAGCCGGGGCACACACGGGGCAGCCCCCCTTGCAGTCCTTTGTGCACAAGTCCCCAGGGGGCTGCTGGGTGAGCACCACGCAGACTGGGGCTTGGGGCTCCTCGCGGGATGGTTTACGTGGGAGGCTTTCCCACTGAACTGTGCTGGTGACACAGGGCCCTAGACGGAGAGAAAGGACCTAAGGTGTTCACTGAAGACAAGGGTTTTTATTTGTGATTTGGTTTTGTTATGTTGATTCTGTGACCTTGGTGCTTTGATGAATCCTGTCACTGGTCTGGACAAGTCCTGGCGGCTTTCAGGTGTCTCTCGGCACTCTAAGGTTTCACCTACAGTGGCGTTTGCAGAGGGACAGGAGTACCAAGACTCAGGAACATTTATCAGCATGTTTTTGTTGACACCCCCCGTTCTGTCATTGGAATTGGCTCCTTAAACATCCACGTAAATGCTGACGCAGGCAGGACACCCGCTAACTTTTACAGTCGTTTCCCAGACAGTTTGCGGTCGCGTTCTGTTCTGTGCAGCCTCCGTTGGTGCAGACGCACTGACTTGGTTCCACTTGACCGATCTGCCCCTTCAGCTGAAGGCGTTAGGGTCCCTGCGCCTCGGTGAGTCTGCGCGTGGCCCAGACAGCTGCCACCAACAGGGTCATCTCTTCTGTCCCCTGCTCTGTTACTTCTTTACCAGCACAAGTGGTTTCCATTCCCAGTATCAAGTTCTCCTTTACCATTTTCAAAAATAGAGACGTTTCATCATTTTAATCTGTGAACACTGTGTTCTTGCGTTTATGAACTCACTTTAATAAAGACGAACTTGCAGTAAACAGAAAAACATTAAGATCAACCGGGTTGTTTTAAATTTCCTCTTGACATTCAAACCTTAGGCCTGAAGTTGGTATCTTTTTTTATGTTAAAATACAGAGTCTTGGGTTAGAAGTTAATAGGATGTGGAAGTAAATGCACAGTAGTGTGCCCTTGGTCGTGAGGGCTGAGAGCCTCAGGTCGGCCCTGCCTCTGCCTCTGCCTCCGCCTGCTCCGAGGGAGGGAGGATCTCAGTCGGAAAGGCAGCCTTAGTCGGCAGTCCCGCTGCTTCTGTTTACACGTACAGGAAATGCCTAGTGGATGTCCCTTAGAGAAGAAAATTACCATAAAGGTAGACTCCACAGGTGCATTGGTTTGTGCGTGATTGCAGTGTCCTGAGGTCTCTAGGGGTCAGCTGGTGTGAAGCGGCCTCACAGCTGATACGCAGGCTGACTAACCAGGAGGGCCCGCTTTTGCTCTGCGTTCCGGCATCACTTTAGAATTCTAGAAAGGTTTTAGATTAAACAGAAAGCTTACTGTTTTCAGGTATTGAGCCCAGTGTGTGAGTTAGGAGCTTTCCTGGATGCACAGCTGATCCGAGTGAAGCAGGGTGGAGACGTGTCAAGTGTATGACACCGTGTACTTACGGCCAGGTCTGCTGTAATAGGCTGTGGGGGTTACATGTTAAACATAGAGGCACTTATTTTTTTAAAAAAAGATGGGTTTTGACAATTGACTGGAGAAATAAGGTTTCTTTTGAAAGCTGACTTCAGTTTTGTTACTCTTTATGCTTAACAGTAATGGAAAATTGGGGAAATTGTGTATCAAAGAAGTGACTTTAATAAACAATTTCTACAATGCTCTTTAAAACTAATGAAAAATTCTTAGCAGCATTCACTAGCACTTATGTGTAATAATGGGCATTGGAAATTGGGATCCCCTCGTCCCCCCAGTATTGTCCGGTAGTTTTAGTCCCCCCAGAGCACCGGGAGCGCAGAGGCCGTCGTGCCCGCTGGGAGCTGCTTGCTCCCCAGTGCAGCGCTGCGCCGCGGCTCCAGGCGGCAGGGGCTCATTTCATCCTTTCTTAGCTTTTGCCTTTACAGTGACCCAGCGAAGGAGTTCATGCTGGCATTGGCACCTGGACTTTAGTCCTCTGGGAGAACTCAACCTAGGAACTGAGCTCCGGGGACTGTCCCAACGGGACAGTAGGAAGTGTGAGTGCCACACGATGGGACTCGGGTACCTGTAGAAGGGCGTGGAGAACAGTGCACCAGCCGTCTGGACTGGGGGCCTGTGCAGGACATGGAGCAGCGTGGCTCATGAATTCTGACTGACCGACTGACCACGGGCGGACGGGGTCCAGTAACACCTGGTAGAGGCAGCACGTGATTGGGAGGCAAAGCCATTACGTTATTCCCAGACATTGGCAGCAAGCTGAGTTGCCATTTAATTCAGCTGATATTTGTGTGGCGTTGCAGAGAAAGGATTTGTGACTTGATGATCAGAGCGTCCGGGCTCAAGTGTCAGCCTTGCCAGCCAGGTGGCCCTGGGCAAGTCACTTCTCATCTCCTTTTTTACAGTAGAGACGCCCTGCCCCCTGCCCACCTCACGTTGTCAGGATCGCAGCAGATGGTCAGTGCTGGTCTTGGGACCGCAGACTGCCCGCTGGTGTCAGAAGCTCCTGAGGGATGCTGGGTGTCACTTCGGGATGAGTCCCAAAGGCAGAACTGACGACCCGGGAGTTCTGAGAAGGGTGTGTCACTGTCAGCACCAGGAGAGGCTCGTGCAGATGGGCACCGTTGAGTGGTAGAGGAACCGGCTTGGGAAAGCGTTTTAGGAAGAGCAGGTGTGGCTGTGATGGCCAGCCGGGCCACCAGCGTTAGGTGGCACCTGGGAATGCCAACCCAGGGCGTCTGCAGAGCTGCAGGCCCCCCCGCAGGACCTGAAAGCCTCTGAGACGGCTTTCACTAGGATGGAACTGCTCGTGCTGTGCTCAGTCCTTCAGATAAAAGAAAATCACTTTCTGGTAGGACCAACTTTCTTGCTACAGCGGTTGAGTTTTAATATTAGTTTGCTGGGTATTTCGTGGCTGGGAGAGACCGGGCCGGGCCGAGCCTTGGCCGGGGCTCCAGCTCTCTGGCCTCCCTTCTTCCCTCCCGCCTCGGGGTGGCTGCCATCTCTCACTTCCTTCTTCTGCTGGTGCAGACATGCCAGGTGTGTCCCATCAGGAAAGCAGGACGTGCCTGCCTGAGTTCCTGTAACGAACCACCCTGAGCCACTGCGAGCCCAGTGTTGTGAACCTCTCGTGGTCTGGGGGACAAGTACAGAGTCACGATGTCACCGGAGGCACCTTTCCCTTTCCAGCCTCTAGAGGCTGCCTGCGTTCCTGGGCTCGTGTCCCTACCTCTGCTTCAGTGGTCACATCTCTGACTTGACCCTCCCTTGGGGCCCTCCCGGTGACCCTGGGCCCACCTGGCTGATCCAGGATGACCTTCCCGTCTCACGGTCCTCCGCGTAATCCTTGTGAAGTCACGGAGTCACAGGTTCTGAGGATTAGGGCGCAGACATGTTTGGGGCCATCATTCTGCCTGACAGCCCCCCCCCATAGAGAGAGACTCTGCCCACCAGCCCTGCACACGCGCGGGCACAGGCCGCCTTCCTGAAAGCAGCCCACCCTCCTCGTCCTCTCCTTAGCGACTCATGGCATCTCACCCCCTCAGGAACTAAGGTCTCTTCTCCGCCGTCCTCTTGTCCTCATGCCAGAGCCAATGACCGTTTCTTAGTCCTCATTGGGCTTGAGGTCCCATCGCGTCATGGCCGCCCTCCCCTTCTTCAGCCTCCTCTGGCCTGCTCACCCCTCCTCCACCCCTCGCCTGACCTCCTTTCTCACGGGCCCCCGGGCACCCTCGCCAACTGACATGGCATCGTCTCTCTCTCGGCTGTGGGGAGGCGCTGTGCCTCTGCTCCCATTCTGTGTCCATTTCCCGGCTGGACGCTCACCACCCTGGGGAACCGCCTGCCCGTCCCCCTGCTCCTGCTTGTCTGTTTCCCAGGACGTCCTGAGCCTTGAGGCCATGGACGCAGGTGCAGGTGGCAGGCACTATGGCCCCACACGCGGGCGGGACCTGCAGCCTCTGGCCCAGCGACCCCCTCATGCCTGTCGGAATCACCAGAGCGCAGAAAGGCCGACCTTACTCCTTCCTGCCACTTCTGGTCTTCTGTAGCCCCCACATCTCCATGGTGAGAGGCTGCCCTCCCCGGGAGCAGGCCCTGCCTGTTAGGACCAGCCATCAAAGCCCGCGGTCACTGTGCTCACACAGACGCCTCTGCCTGTGGGAACGCTTGGCCACTGCAGGTCCACCTGTGAGGCCGAACTGCGTCCTGTGTCACCTGGGCCCCTGCTTCACACCAGTGGGAGGAGCCCGGGCTTAGACGGCTGTGCTCCCAACCTCACTGCTGCTGCGACAGCCCTGTCCTGCCTGGGGCAGGGCCGCTCTGCCCTCTTGTGGTTCCCTGGCTGCCCACACCCACTGGAGCGGCTCTGTGTTACCCTCGGCCGATGCTCCCACTGTCCCAGCCAGGCCCGGGCTGTCACATGGATCTCAGCTGACTCATCAGTGACTTTTCCAGGTTAATGGTTCTGTTGTGATGGTCAGCACTACCATGTTTTCCCAAAAATAAGACCTAGCCGGGCCATCAGCTCTAATGCGTCTTTTGGAGCAAAAATTAATATGAGACCTGGTATTATTATATTATATTATATTATATTGTATTGTATTGTATTGTATTGTATAATACCTGGTCTTATATAAGACCCAGTCTTATATTAATTTTTGCTCCAAAAGACGCATTAGAACTGATGGTCTGGCTAGGTCTTAGTTTTGGGGAAACACAGTAAGAACGCGCTTGCTGTCTCCAGTGCCTGTGTGGCTGACCCCACCTCCAGTTGTCCTGACGAGTGGGAACACGGGCTGGTTACGCTCATAGCGCCCTCTGCTGGCTAGAAGCCCCTGCAGGCAGAGTTGTGCTTTCTTTGCAGGGGCCGGTGGAGGAAGGGTGGACGGGGCAGCTGCGGGTGAGCTGGGTTGTAAACCGATGGTGACCATGGCTTGCTTCCCTCCCACAGCTGCCGGGCCGCAGGTACAGCCCTGGGTATAATGCAGACGTGGGTGACAAGTGGATATGGCTGAAGTGACGGACCGCCCTCCACCAAAGCTGCTTCACGGTGACGAGGAAGCTGCCAGCCTGCTGACTCCTTGTAGCTTTAAAATTGGGGGGTGGGGTGGGTGAGGGATGGTCCAACAGTCGCAGTGGAAGAAACGGCACAAAGCGTCTGCCCTGTAGTGTCGTCGGGGTGGGAGGAAGCATCTCTCTCTTCAAAGGATGTGAAATTTCCTAGTTTTATTTTGGAATGATCTGTAATGATCACTGGGGAAAAATGATAGATTCTGCTACAGAAGACCAGATGTCACTGGAAGTCTTTCATTGCTCACCGTTGTGCTATGGTGTGCAGGGCTTGTACATTGCTTCTTCAGACGTGGACAAATACAACCTTTCTGTGGCCCTCGTCTGCGTTGTTCCTGAGCTTGCGCCGTGCATGTCACGCGTGTGTGTATGTGTGTGTGCACATGCAAAGTTCACTCACCGTTTGCTGTGACATGCTGTGGTCTCATTCAGGCACATTATTAAGATTGAAAATGAGTTTTTCTGAAACTTATTCTGTTTTAGCAATCTTCTGTATTAGAGAAAAGGAAGAAGAGTGAAAAGGAAATACCAAAGACAAGAAGAAAGTACCACAGATTTAGAGAATGGCGTATTTGTTTTAAAAGAAATTTTGGAAGCCTCGTGCAGTGGCCAGCATCGGCTGGTCTTATAATTCCTTCTCTGAAGGGGGATTGGAGCTTAGTCAATGGGATAAAATGTAAAATCAAAGTGATATATATATATAAACTCAAGTTGTCAACCAAAAAGACTAGTGAGAGAAAATCACATTTCTTTATTTACTTCTATTGAAAACTTAGAAAAAGTAAACTTTCTTACAAGCTAATTGTAGACGTGAGCACTTGAGCTCAGGGTTCAGCTGTAAGTTGTGAATTATGTGAGTTTTTACTCGAGAGCTCCATCCACTGTGTTCAATATGGTAGCGCCTCGCCACACGTGACTATTGAATGTCAGTGAATTAAATGCAGTTTAAAATGCACTTCCTCGGTTGTATTGGCCACCATTCAGGTGCTCAGTAGCCACGTGGCCAGTGGTCTCAGTGTTGGGCAGGGCGGAAGAGAACATGTTTCCTGCTGGGGACAGTCCCATCAGGCGTCCCCACCATGGAGCACGCTGTCCTGCCTGTGCCCCCTCGGCCTGCCTCCTCTCCTCTCCTTTTCTCTTTTATTCTTCCCTCTCTCTGTCTTTCTCTGTCTCTCCCCCCACTAACACCCTCCTGCTTTGGGTTTCAAGAATTGAAAATAGTTTCCCGGCAGCTTTTCAGCTGGAGTCCAGATTTAAATGGCTGCGTTTCACTCGGAAACAAAGGGCTTTGCTGGCTGGCTGAGTGCGGCGAGTCGCTGGGCCAGCGCACTGTGTCTTTTGGTGCCCGCGCCTCACAGAGCCATTAAGGAGAGGAGGGAGGGGGAAGAAAGGCAGCTTTAATTATCGGGGCCGGTCCATGGTCTTGGCTGCAAGGAGCAGGCCCGTTTCTTCAGCGTCCACATGGCAGGGTGTCCTTAGCAGCGGGAGGTCTGCCGGTGTCCAGCCTGCATTTGTGAGATAGCTCCTCTGACGCGGTGTGGACCCCGGTACCCTGGGCCCGCCTTTGAAGTGACCTAGTGTACGTTCCCCGATGGCGTGTGTGCTCATGGGGTCAGTGTTTCATTTTCTGGTGTTTCATGAGTGGTGGGCAGAGGAAAGCAAATTTAGCAGGTGCCCCACGTCCTAGTAGTTTCAGAGCAGCACGTGATTCAGTCACGAGAATGCTTACACCCCTGAGAGAAACCCAGGGTGGAAATCAAGTACGTTTCTGAAGATCCCATGTTGGAACATTCGAGGCTCCGGGGATCCAGAACTGAACCTGCTGCAGGACTGGTCTGGTGTCTCACAGGCACGTGAGTGCGGCCATGACGGTTTTGTATTGAGGAAGAAGCATTCCTTTTTCTCTAACGTACCTTTCCGTTCTCTCAAATTGATACCAGAAGGCTAAGGACATTTAGCTTTCTGCAGGGAATTACAGACAATTATGTCCACATCTGCGAAGCAGGGCTGGCCTTGGTGGGCCGCCAGCGGGCCACCAGCCTCACCTGTCCCCTGTTGGTGGTGGTGGTCACTGAGCAGCCCCTGACAGCACAGAGGGGCAAGAGCAGGTGTTCCAGAAAGCTCTGCTTACGCAGTGTCTTCAGTTAATTTCAGTGTTGGGTTCTGTAACAGCAGAAACAAAGGAAGCTCTTGTCTTTCTTGTCAAAGCCCATTTTGTTTGTCAGAAGCTCCTTCAGTCGGCTTAGGCCCTTTCTGTGCCTGTTTCCCAGTTGCCCGTTTCTGGAAAGGCCAGGCAGGAGGCAGCAGCCATTGAGTGAGAAAGCACAGCTCATGCTCCCACTGGGCCATTCTGCGAGGTTTGGGGTTTGGCAGTCGGGGGCGGACAGCAGGCTGCAGTTGCTGTCATGCCCTTGGGCTTTGTGTGGGCAGAGGCAATGGCTGGTCAGAACTGGGCACCGGAAGCTTGTGCCCGGTGATCCTGGATTTGACATCAGGAGAGAAAGCGGGGGCCTGAGGCCTTCCTTTAGGAAAGTCACGAGCCAGGTTCTCAGTAGTCACCCCATCGTCATAAAGGGTCAGCTAATACCTTGTGCATTTTAAGTGACACGTCCATGACTGGACCCAAGAGTTGTCCTTGGAAAGGCTGGGTGGCCCTTGGTCCTCCCTGGTGCCTGGGTTTGGAGGCTCCGATGTGTCCCTCCATGTCGGAATCTGCCCAGCGAACTATAAACTCCTCCCCAGATGCCTAAAGCGTGCAAAGCGTGGCACAAAGCGTGCAAAGCGAGGCAAAGCGTGGTCCCCCGGCTGGCAGCATGGCTGACATCGCAGAAAGAGGCGTATTTAGAGATTCTTCTCGAGGAAGCCAGATGGAACTATAGGTTTGATCTATAAGTGTGTAAATTAGTTTGTCCATACTGTTGACTTACTAGTTTTGAAAGTCTGAATTCAAAGTTGCTTTAATCAGAACATTTTTCACATTTGGGAGCTCCCTGGACAGAGGTGGTGGCGGGGCCCCTGGGAGCTGTCGGCTTGTACCTGCCATCTCAGGTGCCCACATTTCCTGATGGGGGCTGTGCTTAGTGAGGGTATAAAAAATTGTTAGTTTTTGAAAAGGCGTTTTCCTCAGGTGTGTTGCACATGGTGATGGATCTTCCACATGGGGTGTGTGTGAGTCTTGATGCACCGCCCGCGGGGCACGTGTGCCAGCTGAGGAAGTGCAGGCCTGACCCCCGGGGCACCCGCCAGCGGCGTCTGAGGCTGGGAAAGGGGGGGGAAGACCAGGGCACGTGGCCGCGGAGGGAGAGTGAGTGCCGGGGTGGGGTAGCTCCCAGGTGGTGGCGTTCAGGGAAGAACAGAAGAGAACAGGAGCAGAGAGCCGGGGTGCCATGGCATCGTGGGTGTTCTTTTGTAGGGCACCGTTGGAGAGTCATCCCCGCCGAAGGCAAGGTCCGCGGGCACTGGACCATTCCTCGTTGTCGTTCAGGAAGCACATGTGGGGAGGGCTGGGAGCAGCTCCCCTGCGGGGCGGGTTCTCGGGCTGGACATCCTCCCTGAGACTCGGGAAAACGCTCGGGCCGAAGGCAAAACCACTCACTGTGGGCTTCACAGTGTGGGGTGCGGGGCTCGACACCTTGGAGCGAGCGCCCCTTCATCTTACTGCTCCAGACCCCAGCCCTTCCTCCCAGCATTTGTCTTCGGGAGCCAGCTGCACCTTCTCTGGCCCCTTCCTGTCCCGCCGCACCCCGGCCCCCCGACATTTGGAGGCCGCTCGGCTGCTGTGCCCCCGGCAGCGTTCCTCGTGTGCTCTGCAGTGCTCGTGTGCTGAATGTGACGCGTCCTTCCTCAGCAGACGAATGCAGTCAACTCATTGCTGTGGAAGCAAGAAGCAAAGAGAACTCGCCACGCACCAGCCAAAGCTGAAATTAACCCAATCCACTCTGAGAAGGGGAACTCCTGCTGAGAGAATGTCACTTAGATGCAGAAACTCCAGCTGGCTGAGATGCCCGTGGCAACGGCGGGCGGGACAGGTGGGGCGGGACAGGTGGGTGACGCCAGCAGCTGGGCACACTGCTTAGGACGGACGTTTCCAGAGTGCGGCAGCCAACACTGTCAATTAATTATTACCTACCCACACTCGTGTCAGACCAGAGCTGGCTTTTTCCAGCTGGTAACAACTTTACATTTGTCAGCACACACACACACACAAATCTAATAATTTTTATCTGCTCAGAAATGACTTGAAAGACCTCGGACCTCTTAATGAACATAAAACAGCCTTTTTTCCGTCCCCCAAGGTGCTGTCAGTGCCCGTCTGACAGCACATGTGCGTCACTGCTGTTTACAGGGAAGTTAAAGGCTCAGCGAGGTATGGAGTTACCTTGCCCTCATTCAAAGGGTTTTTGCCCCAAAACGCCCTCTGCCTTGAATGCTGTTGTCACTGGGCCTCATGGGGGCTGAGACGTACAGGTGGGGAGATGGGACCCCGGCTTTTCCACGGTAGCTCAGAAGGACCTCAGAGACTTTGTTCCGAAAGCAGAGTGTTTCACGTCTGCAGTTCCTGCAGAAACGCCCTGCCGAGCAGTGTCCCCGCGGACACAGCCCGAAAGCCTCGGCGCTCTCAGGGTGCCTCCTGTCCAGAGGCTGTTTGCGTGGCCTGCTGACCCTCTAAGCTGAATGTGGGCGAGGCCCGGGAGGGTGGGGCTCTGAGGGGGTCCTGCCATGCCCTCCCGTGTGTGACCGCCTCATGCACTGTCACCAGGAAGCAGACCCCAGGGGAGATCCGTGCGCACCTCCCTGATGCGGCCGTCACTGACACTGGAGTGTCCTGGGCACTGTCCCCACGGCTCGGGGGCTGGAGGCCTAAGCTCCAGGTGTCGGAGGCTCGTGCCTTCCGGAGGCTCCAGGGAGGACGCTGTTGCCAGGCCTTTCCCGGCTCCTGGATGACGCCCACATTCCTTGGCTCAGGCCTCTTCCTTGCACCCCTGCCACCGCAGCTTCTGTCGTCACAGCTCCTTCTCCGACTCTGACCCTCCCACCTCGCTCTCATAAGCACCCTGTGATGACATCGGTGCCACCCAATCAGGATGGTCTCTGTCCTGAGATCCTTAAGCACAGCTGAGGGCTGCGTGCCACCCTAGGACCACCCTCAGCTCCCTCACTCTGTGTTCACTCAGCGTGGGCGCCCGGTGTGTGCCTGACATGGTTTGGGCCTTTGGAGGTCCAGGAGGGAACAGTCTGCAGAGATCCGGCTGGAGGAGGGGAGATCATTGTGGCGACTGAGTGTTGGCCCCCCAAACATATGTGCACACAGAACTTGTGGCTGTGGCCTTGTTTCGGGAAAGGGTCTTTGCAGATGTCGTCATTTAAGGATCTTGAGATGCATCATCCTGGATGAGGGTGGGCCCTGGGTCCGGTGGTTAGTGTCATTTGAGAGAAAGGAGAGCACAGAGGCAGAAATGGGGTGACATGCTACAACCAGGGAGCTCCAAGGACTGCACCCCCAGGAGCTGGAGAGGCTGGGCCAGGTTGTCCCTCGGCCTCAGCGGGAACCGGCCCCGCCGGCTCTGTGGTTTCGGCCTTCCGTCCTCCAGGCCTGGAAGAAAATAGATCCCTGTTGTCTGAAGCAGTTACTTCACTAGGGCAGCCCTGGGAAACTCATGCAGTGGGAAAGTCGTCCGTAGACAGACGTGTGCTGTAGGGTAGGTCACTGCCGAGCCCTGGAAGAGACGTCACGCCAAGCCGGGCTGTAGGAAACCAGGAGGTGGCCCCGGGAGGGGTGAGGAAGGCGTCTCTGGAGCAGGGGCTGGAACATCAGGGAGGAGAAGGTTCTAGACGAGAGTGCAGGCACGGAGCCCTGGGGGTGGGCCTCGTGTGCTTGTCAGAAACCGCAGGCGGTCACATTGGGCACGTGGGGGTGGGGGTGGGCAGGGGCAGCCTGGCCTCCAGGACCACGTGTTTGGACTCTGAGCGCCAGAGGAGCTTTGGAGGGTTTAGAGGGGCACAGTGACGTGGCTCTCCCTGGTGACATTCGTTCCTCCCACTCTCCCAGTCACTGGATCGTGCCTCTGGCCTTGTCCAAGCTCTTTGGGGTGGGGATGGTGTCTCGTTCGTCTCGGCACAGGTGGGTGTGTTTGCACACTCACGCCGTTGGATCTGCACAGTGAATTCAGTAACACACTAGGCTGTGCTACAGAAAAGAAACCTAATACTCTGCCCATCTAAGGAGTCTTTTTTTCTGCAGGAGTATTCTAGAATATTCTAAAAAAATCTTTGGATATAGTAGAGAACTTGAAATCACACTGCTGAATGGAGCAGGCAAGACTGGAGCCATCAGGCCGTGGGGTGACATGGGCGGGGTGGGACGGGGGCAGGGGCGGGGGCGGGGCGGGGAGGGGCCGGAGTGCCGCGGCCTTGCAAGGGGCTCGGTGTCCATGCTTATGTCTCGGGGAGACGAGGTGGCCACAGGAAACAGGAAGCCAACGGGCAGCCAGGTGCCTTCAGGTGGGCAGTGAGCCTGTGGCCCCCAGGCGTCTGACAGGCCCCAGAGGAGACCCTTAGCGGCTGCCCCCTGGCAGGCTACCCCTCAAGGAGGGCGGGTCCTGGGTCTCCTGGCCCCTAATTCAGGAGGGTGCAGCTTCTCATCCCGTGCAACCCAGAGAAACGGAGTGGCCTCGTGAAAGCCACATAAACTGGCTGCCCGCTCAGCGTTCTCTGATCTGTGGGGCGTCTTGAAGGCTCTGAGCCCCTTTCGCGTCTGTATGATGCTGTCCCCCCAACCCCTAACCGCCCCGTCAGCAGGACCACCTGTAATGAGATGAAAAAAGAGGGGTTCGGAGAGAGCTCTCACTGGGGCCACGTAGTCGTGGACCCATGGAGAATGTGCCTCCTGCCGGGCAGCGGTGTGGGGGTCACCTGGGACATCTGTCGTGGATGGCAGTGGCACGGCCTCAATGTGTGCGGAAGCCGCCACGTGACGACACGTCTGAGCCTGCCCCCGACAGGAGGCGCAGGGTCCAGGCCCGCGAGGAGGGAGCGGCCATGAGGTCATCCTCAGCCCTGCCTGGGCCAGGACAGCAGGTCCAGGCGCAGCCAGTCGGCGGCCAGGTGCTCGCGGAACGTGCTTCCTGGGCACAGTCCAGGTCCGGGCATCACCACCTGGTGCTTAGGCAGAGAGCGATGGACGTGTGAACAGAAGTAGCAGAGAACCAGGTTCACGGCCACGCAGCGACCCACCAGACTGACCCCTCTGGACGTGTGTGGACGGTGTGAGTGCCTGTCCTGGGCAGGTAAGGGTACCTCATCGCTGTTTGTGCTGCAAATGTGACAGTCCCTTTTGTGGGCACTCAGCAGCAACGTGGGTCGACGTTCCGCCTCAGCACGGATCTTGGCGGCTGTCCTGTGGGTGGCGCCACACGCACGTGGGGCCATGCATCACTGCGCGTTACTAGGGAAGGCACAAGTACAACAGACCTAGCGGACAGTCGGACTTAGCCTGGCGGGGCCAGGGAGGTGATTGCCACCATAGGATGGTATCTCCGCCTCGTGCACCTGTCTGCCCCCACTTGCCCCCACTGGCCCCTATCCCCATCTGTCCCCACCTGCCCCCACCTGCCGTCTGCCCCTACTTGCCCGTCTGCCCCCATCTTCCTGTGTCCCCTTCTGCCCCATTTGTCCCCACCTGTCCCCGTCTGCTCCTGTGTCCCCACCTACACCCATCTGCTCCTCCACTTGCATGGCCAGCCCCTTGGGGGTGGGAGAAGGAGCTGGAGCTCTGGGTGTGGAGCTGTGGCCGGATCAGTGAGGGGCCGGGCTGGAGACCGAGGAGCAAGGGCTCGGCCCACAGAGCGTCCTGGGACAGCCAGTCATCACTGCGTGTGTGCGGGATCCGGCAGGTGAGTGAGCGGACGTGGCCTTCAGTTGTGGGAATGGGGGGATGGGCTGGCTGGGAAGCTCAGGGTCAGAGGAGGGTGTGGGTTTGGGTGCACTGCTCAGAGGGACAGTGGAGAGAAGCAGGTGAAGGGTTGGGGGAGGCACGGGGGGGGGCAGGGCGCCCAGGAAACAGTGACCCAGGATGGAGAGGTGCCGAGGGCAAGCAGGAGGAAAGAAGGGACACGTGACCAGTAGCGGGAGCTGAGCGGGAGCACGTCCCATGGGCCAGGCCCTGGGCCAGGCGGGGGGCGCGGTCCCTGCCTCCGAGTGCTGGGTACACCTGGCTGTGTCCCTCACAGGAGAGGGACAGTCAGGAGGGGACAGGGTGGTGGCCTCGGCGAGAGGCCTCGGAGAACACCGGGAAGATGCATGAGATGAGCTGTTTGAAAAGGTGCAGGAAGTAAGGTCCAGGTGGAGGGCAAGCAGGGGCCCGGGGTCGCCTGGCAGGGAGCCACCTGCAGGGAGGAAGCTGCCTGTCCCTGTCATCAAGTCCCAACGCTGTGTGAGCTGCGTGAGGACCCAACACAAAGGAAATGCACGGCAATGAGAGGACTGAGGGACGAGGAAACAGTGTCCGGAGCTGTCAGTTGGTGCTCATTCAAGGGACTCCTTTGAGTCACATTTTCCTTTCCACGTGGGCACCCGAGTGATGCCTGGGACAGTCTGTGGGGACAAGCAATCCGCCTCCTCCAAGTCTCCCCACCTTCTCCTGTTCCCACTTTTCTGAGTCACCTTTAACTCAGACGTCTGTGTCTGTCCCCCGTCCCCCACCCTCCGTGCTCAAGAGTGGGTGACGCAGGGCAGCCATCCCTGGGCTGCGTCTCCCCGTCTCCTAGGCAGCGCCTGGGGGCTGCGGGCTTCCAGGCCCGGCTCTGTCCTCTGGGCGCCCACGTGGCTGCACCATGCCTCCAGTTCAGAGCCGCAGGCGTCCGTTTCATCAGGCAAATGTGACATTCCCTCCACCTTTATGACGAGCAGTAGGAGGACACAGGTTAAGCCGAGCAGCAGCAGGCTTTGATTTCCATCTTTAAAGTGGGCTGGGCAGCTGGACAGACACTGTGAACTCGGGATGGACAGTCAGGGGCCCCTTACGTTGTCCAGGGGAAGGATGTGGTGACTCGCGTCCAGGTGGTAGCAGGGGGGCGGGGCACGCAGCACTTTGGAGGTGCGCTGGCAGAATCCACTCCGCACGCGTGGGGAGTGGGGGCAGAAAGTCGCGCTGACAGGTTGGACCCATGTAACCATCAATGGTGCCGCTGCCAGATACAGCCTGCGTGGGAAGGTCTGACTGTCCCTGTGGCGGACGTGTGTGCTGCACGTCGGTGTAGAATGGGTGCCCCTGTGGCACGAGAGGACTGGCTGCAGATATAATTTGGCCACAGGTAACAGCATTCAACCAGGCTCCCAGGTGAGGTCACGTGGGTGGAGAGCGTGGTTGCAAACAAGACGCCCACTGTCACTGCTCCCTGGGGGTGGGGACAGCAGGGGCACATTTAAGCACAAGTGCCATCCACGGCCATCACGCCACCTCTCCCACCTGCTGATGTGGGAGCACCTGGTGAAACGCTGGGAGGGGACACAGGCCAGCCTGTGCTTGTCCCCATCAGGGAGGCATCTGAGCCTTCAGGAGGGGACAGTCCTGGGGCTACAGGGAGGGGCCGGGCAGACGGGAGAGGGTTCCACAAATGACATCACTGGGCAGTTTTCAGAGCTGAAGTGGCTTTCATTTCAGTTTTCTTGTCTTTCCCAGCTCTGCTTTTTGTCTCATCGTTTGTCCTCTCTGCTCTCATGGTGCATGGAGTTCACATGCCCTTTGATGTCACTGAAATCAGAAGTAGACAGAAATATAAGTTGCCTTCTGTTCCTGGTGCCCCACAGTGGCCTGAGCTGCGTGAGCTGGCCTGGGCACTGCCACCCTAGCCACCGACACTGGTTTTTGGGTCCACGTCCATCCTGTTTGCTGATGGAGTGAGGTTATTTCTTCTCAATGCCATGTGCTCATGCCAGCCTCACTCTCCTGGGTGCCGTGCACGGGGGTGGGGGTTGTTGCTAAGGGTGGCATCTGTCTGTCACCGTTGGCTGCTCAGTGTGGTAGTGGCTGTCACAGCCTGGCTGGGCAAGAGGTGCACGGTCTTCTCAGAAACCTTGTGGGGTCTTTTCAGGCTGGCACCCCCACCCCCTCGGTCCTGATGTCCATGTGGGAGGCAGGTTCTATCACCTCCAGCATCCGCTGGTGGTGACCTCACTGTTGACCCTTCTTTTTCATCCCTGGTGTGGCTGCCACCTCTGGGGGCCGGGGCATGTGCGTGGGGGCCATGTGCCCAGCTCCGTGGACGGTGTGAAGGGGGTGAGCTCCCGGTGCACAGGCGCCCCCGTGGGAAACATGGCAGGCTGAGCACAGGCCTGTCACACCTGATACCCGGTGCAGACATGAACTGCACTACCCGGGACGTGTGGAGCTGCCTGTCAGTTGTCATGCCCTTGGCCGGCACCCCTGTAGTGCCGAACCCCTTCCGTCCCCAGAGCTCCAGCCACCCCAGCTCCTGGGGGAGGGGTGCGTTGTCAGGAGGCCCTAGGGTGCCGATGACTGGACCATAGGGCAAGCACAGCAGTCCCAGTGCCTGTCACACATGCGTGTCACACCTATGTCCTCTGTGTCATACGTGAAGTCATAGACCAGGGAGGAGGGTCCTAGAAATCAGCTCGATCCACCTCCTTTGCAGCCAAGGAAACTGACGAAGTTCCCTATGTGAGAGGGAAGCTAATGGCAGGTATGGGGGGTGTGACCCCAGTTGTCAGGAGCAGCTCAGCCAAGGCCCCTGATCTCCATGGGCACAGGTGGCCCTCGTCACGATCGGTCCCTCTCCGTGTCCCTCACCTTTGCCCAGAGCATGTGGCAGGTGGTAGGAGTGGGGGCTCAGGACAGCAGGGCCCCTCTCACACCACCCTGCTCTCTTCCAACCCTCCGGATCCTTTGCTTAAACCGTGCAGGTGATGGGGTTCTGGGGACCACAGCTTCCCCTGTGATGACGACACGAATGGCTCCTGGGCAGGGCTGCTGTCCAGAAACTGGCTGAATGAACGAATCAAGAGAGGTTGGGGTTCACCTGACCATTCCGCGGCCCTGAGTGCCCCTGGAGTTCGTCCTTCCTGGACCTGCCTTTGTTGGACAGGCCCTCGCTCACCTGCCTCCCGCCAGAGGTGACCAGGTGTGCACCTGCCACCAGGACCCGCGTCCGTCCCAAACGCTGGCACTAGAAGGGCGTGCCGGCTGAGGTCTGGCGTCTTCCACTGTCCCTTGCTCTGGTCACCGGTGACTGTAGCACACACTGCATTAAGGTCATTACGAGGCCGTATGTGGACCCAAAGACTAGCAGATTCACTTCCAGTTACCAAGCATTTCACACACAGATGGGTGCAGATGGTACCCTGATTCTCCGGTGCCCACTACCCACTTCAGCCAGACCCTGTGCTGAGAGACGGTCAGCTTTCCTGGGGCGACCGGGCAACCTGAGTTGGGGTGACCGCTCACTTGACCCCTCCCAGCGTCTGTGGCCTCCAGGCCGGGTGTCGATGGGACACTGGGCAGGACCTGTGGCTCCGTCATAGAGGGCAGAGTCGTGGGAATCCGGCCCTGCATGCTTCCCGCCTCGCTGCCGAGGCCTCAGAACCCGAGCGCCTTCCCCGTGTGCCCTGCGGGACGCCTGCCCTGCGTGGGCTGCTTGGAGAGTTGGCGCAGCTGCAGGAACACCCCCCCCACCCCCTGGGGTAGGAACACACTCACGCGGGGGCCGCTGTGGGGAAATCAGACTTTGCTCGGTTGTGATTAAGGGAGAGAAATGTGCCCAAGAAGCTAAGTTTAACAGAAGTTTTCGCCCTCCGCTCCCGCGCCCTCCGCTCCTGCGACCCCCCGCTCCCGCAATCTCCGCTCCCGCGCCCCCCGCTCCCGCAGTCTCTGCCCCCGCTACCCCCCCGCTCCCGCAATCTCCGCTCCCGCAGTCTCTGCCCCCGCGACCCCCCGCTCCCGCAATCTCCGCTCCCGCAGTCTCCGCTCCCGCGCCCTCCGCTCCCGCGCCCCCGGCTCCCGCAGTCTCTGCCCCCGCAATCTCGGCTCCCGCAGTCTCTGCCCCCGCAATCTCGGCTCCCCGCAGTCTCTGCCCCCGCGCCCTCCGCTCCCGCAGTCTCCGCTCCCGCAGTCTCCGCTCCCGCAATCTCCGCTCGGCCGCAGGCAGGCGCCGTGGTTTCTGTTGGCGCGGCCCCCCAGGACCTCAGGGGGTGAAAACAGGCCCCAGAAAGCTGGAAAGTGTTGAACAAGGAAGGACAATGTTCAATCGACCAAACAAACAGAACTTCAGGTTCCTGGATTTTGCAGCGCTGGATCTGGGGACAGCGAGAGACCGCAGGAGGAAAGCACGCATCCCAGACACGCGGCCACGGCCACGGCCACGAAGGTCGAAGGTCGGAACCGAGTGCGCGGTGCGCAGCATCGCGGCCAGGGCACCCGGAAGTCCCCTGCTCACGGCCCCCCTGCTAAGCCGCGCGCGTGGCCCTGGAATCCTGACTGTGAGCCGCTGCGTGCGGCGAGGATCCTGTCATCACCTGGCTGCAGCATGAACCCCACGAGCCACAGGTCAAGGCGACTTCATTAAAGTTGGTATTTCCAGATCAGTAGGAGGCACTCTTTAAGCCACAATGACAGAAATATTCTACTTGCACTGTCTGCAAATCAAATAAGTGGCAATTTAGTAATAATATTCACATTATATAATATACATTTATAATACACTATCCTAAAAATCACGTTATCAAGTCTGCATTTGAGATAGCGTGTAATCACTTACATTATAGCAATAAAACCCAAAGGAAAAAAAAGTCAAATTTATTTTAGAAGATAAAATCCGGGCTGTGTTTCTGTGTTATTTCAGTGAATTTATTAGCAATTACAAAGACACCGTAATTACACTACTTACAAATAGGATCAAATGAAAGCAACTGACACTAGTTATTTAAATACCTAAGGATCATAACCTCACCCGCTTCCACTTGAGCTATTATTGATCAATCACTTCATGGCAATAAAAGTAAAATGAAAAATCAAAATTACTTTATGGGTGAGAAGAGCTTCCGAAGCAGCCTCCCTGGAAGGCGGAGCAGCTCAGTGGCGACACTTCTGCTTTCAGGCTGTGTGTGGACAAAGCGTGGTGCAGACATGGCTCTCTGCTCAGTGGAAGCCTTGGGTGGGGAGGACTCCTAGGCAGTATCTTCCTTCTGTCCCCTGGAACCTCTGCTGGAGACCAGGGGATGGAGCCGGGCAGGGCACTGTTCCAGGGGCTGGGCTGGGTCAGAACAGCCTGGCCTCCCCCCTCTGACCGTTTTTTCTGCCAGTGGAGGCTTTGCCAGGTAGGGACATCTCCGTGGTCTTGAAGGGCAGCAGCTGTCCACCTGCCTCAGTTAGTCTACTGCATGTTGGGACCTTTTCTTTGTCAGGAGTTTTTAAATAGGTATTTATTCAGCCACTTCATTGGTGACTTCAGAGCCCCCTGACTCCCCTGCCCGGTGGCCTCCTGTCTCTCATCCTCCCAGGTGTCTCCCCAGGAGCTCGCTGCTCTTCCGAGGTTCCTAATGTCCTCTACGCTGCAGAAAAGGTCATTCATGCACCTTGTGTCCTTCAGCGACCCATGAAAGCAGCCCTAGGCTTCCAGAAAGATGGTGGTTTTCTCCCCAAGCCTCTCAGAGCTGCTGGATGCTGTCCCCCCACTCCTGATGGATCATTAAGGACCCGTGGTGGCAGCTGTCTGCTTTGGGGTGGACCCAGATGTGTCTTGTCAGACTAGATCTCTTCGTTTGCTACTGAGTGGACACTTTTTCACTCTTAAAAGCTCACAGGATTTTCCCCCCCTCCTTTCTCACCATCTTTGGTAACTTTTTTGCAAATGAAATCCATTAACAAAAGTGCATTCTTCTCCTTTGATCCCTCCACCCCCCGCTTTGCTTCACACCCAGGAGATATTTATTGAGCCTTTTCTCTTTGCCTGGTATATACAGATTATTAAGGCAACATTCACAAAACACACACATTAACAAGGAGACAGGTTAAGTCCACTCTGAGTTAGGGCATGGTGAGTCCCATGTAGGTCCTTTCTTCCTCCGTCCCCTGTGACTCCCTTGGGGTTACAGATTGAGAGTGAAGACTCAGTGCTTTCTGCTACTGTTTCAGAGGGAAGCCAGCATGGCCCTGAGATCTGTGTGTTTCTAGAACCTATGAGGCTTGCCCAGACTTGATCGTTCAAACACACTTCTATTCCCCTAAAGCTGTGAGGAATTTTCTCAAAACATGAAGGGCCCCTAAACTTGTATCTGCAATAGCAGGGCAAGTGGAGGTGGGTGGGGGCAGGAGAGGGGTCTGGATGCTCAAGTCTGATCTGCTGGGCAGTTGGCCTGAGCCAAGGGGAGTGCCACCGAGAAACAGGATAGCAGCAGCTTCAGAGCGTAGGGCATCAGAGATGGCATCCCAGAGCCTGTGGGATCAAGACATGGAAGGATGGATGTTCTCACCAAATTGAGGTATAGGGCTATTCATGTTGTGTAATTCTTCGTGAGTAAGCTTTGGTAGTTTGTGTCTTTCAAGGAATTTTCCCATTTTCTCTCAGTTATCAAATGTACTGGTATAAACTTGCTAACGGTACTCCCATAATATTCATTTTCGTATCTGTAGGATCTATAGTGATGTCCCCCCATTCATTCCATAGATACAGAGGGTGCCAAAAAAAGTATGCACGTTTTAAGAAAGAAAATAACTGTATTAAAATTACATTGATGGTAACCACTGTGAGCACCTCTTGTAATGCAGAAGTCAAACGTGACTTGTATTCATCCTTTGTTATAGGTATATATTGAGTATTAACGATTTTAATACAGTTTTCCTTTCTTAAAATGTGTATACAATTTTTTGGCACCCTCTCTGTTTATTCAGGTCTTTTTGTCATTACTAATTTTGATGTGCTTGGTCTGTTAATTACTGAGAGGAGTGGTGAAGTCTCTGACTGAAAAGGTAGATTTGTCTATTTTACCTTTTAGTTTGAACAGTTTTATTTTATGCATTTTGAAGCTCCCTTATTAGGCATATCCATATTTAAGATTTTTCTCTCCTTTTGATGATTTAACTCTTACGAAATTATGATTATGCAATATTTCTCTTTTTCACTGACAATTTTCTGTGCTCTAAAAATACTTTTTATGTTGTATTAATATATAGTCACTCTATATTTCTTTGGAATGTTATTTGCTTGATGTATCTTTCCTATCCCTTTTAAGGTCATCTGTTAGTGACCTTAATTCCATCTGTAAACTTAATTCCTCTTTGCCATGTAAACTAGCATATTCACAGGTTCTGAGGATTAGGACATAGACATCTTTGGGGGGACCATTATTTTGTATGTCACAGTTTTCTTAGGGATTTGTCACATTTTTTTTATCTTTCAAAAAAAAGAAAACCTTTATTTTTCTCTATTGTTTTTCTGTTTGTGATTTTATTGATTTCTGCTCTTCATTATTTCCTTCCTTCTGCTTACTGTGGGTTTATTTTGTTCTCAGTTTTTCTAGGTTCTTGAGGTGGGAGGTTAGGTTATTAACTTGAGACTTCTGCTTTTTTTCTGTATGCATTTAGTGCTATCAACTTTCCTCTCAGTGGTGCCTTAGGTCTGGCCCACAAATTCTGATATGTTGTATTTTCATTTTCATTCATTTCAATGTATTTTTTTATTTTTATTTTTTTAATTGGGGAATATTGGGGAACAGTGTGTTTCTCCGGGGCCCATCAGCTCCAAGTCGTTGTCCTTCAATCTAGTTGTGGAGGGTGCAGCTCAGCTCCAAGTCCAGTTGCCGTTTTCAATCTTTAGTTGCAGGGCGTGCAGCCCATCCCATGCGGGAATTGAACTGGCAACCTTGTTGTTAAGAGCTCGTGCTCCAACCAACTGAGCCATCCGGCCTCCCCCAGTTCAATGTAGTTTTAAAATTTTTCCTTGAGAGTCCCTTTTAGACCCATGGGTGATTTTGGAGTGTGTTGTTTTGTTTCCAATTATTTGGAGAATTTCCTGTTACCTTTTTATTTTTGATCTTTGGTTTGACTCCATTGTGAAAAGAGTACATCCTCTGTTTGATCAATTCTTTTAAATTTCATGAGGTTTGTTTTATGGCACAGGATATGGTCTATCTTGGTATACTAGGTTTGACAATTAAGTTCGCAAACTCATCCTAGGAAAAGTGCGACATACCTCTTGCTGAATGTCACTCCCCTTGGGACTTATGCACCGACACTAGTGCCTAGTCCACCCCTCAAAGTAATTTTGGAACTCTTTCTGGACTGGCCATCAGAGCTGTCATCATATTACCCTTGATGTCCTGATTGTCATCAAAATATCTTCCTTTCAATATTTCCTTTATCTTTGGGTAAAGAAAGAAGTCACTGGGGGCCAGATCAGGTGAGTGGGGAGGATGTTCCAATACAGTTATATGTTTACTGGCTAAAAACTCCCTCACAAACATTGCCATGTGAGCTGGTGCATTGTTGTGATGCAAGAGCCATGAATTGTTGGTGAAAAGTTTAGGTCGTCTTTTTCACGCAGCCTTTTCAGCACTTCCAAATAGTAAAGTTGGTTAACCGTTTGTCCAGTTGGTACAAATTCATAATGAATAATCCCTCTGATATCAAAAAAAGGTTAGCAACTTCGTTGCAACAAGTTCAGGAACTTAATTGCCAGACTTCATATATTCCAGGGGCACTTGAAAAGAAAATGTATTCTGCCAATGTTGAGCAGAGTGTTCTATAATATCTATTATTAGGTTGGTGCAAAAGTAATTGTGGTTTAAAAGATTAAAAATAATTGCAAAAACTGCACATACTTTTGCACCCACCTAATATATCTGTTGCCTGATGGTGTTGTGAGTTCTTCCATATCTTTGCTGAATTTTGTCTAGTTGTTCTAGCACTAGTTGAGAGAGAGGTTTTGAAGTCTCCAACTCTAATTGAGTGTTTGTCTACTTCTTTCATTTCTATCAGTTTTTGTTTCTTATATTTTATAGACCTGTTTTTTGGTGCATTCACATTTAGGATTGCTATGTCTTTTTCATGGATTGGCCATTTATTATTATATGATGTCCCTTTCAGTCTCTGGTATTTTTCTTTGCTCTGAAGTCCACTTTATCTAATATTTATATAGCCACTGTTGCTGACCTTTGATTAATGCTTGGATGATACATCTTTTCTCATTACTTTACTTTCAACCTTTTTATATCATTATATTGAAGTGAATTTCTTGTATAATGTTTCCCCGAAAATAAGACCTAGCCAGACAATCAGCTCTAATGCTTCTTTTGGAGCAAAAATTAATATGAGACCCGGTCTTATAGTAAAATAAGTAAAATAAGACTGGGTCTTATATTAATTTTTGCTCCAAAAGATGCATTAGAGCTGATTGTCTGACTAGGTCTTATTTTTGGGGAAACACGGTAGTTATCTTATAGTTGGGTCATGGTTTTTGATTCACTTTTCCAATCTCTGCCTCTTAATTGATGTGTTGAGACCAGTTACACTTAATGGAATCATTGATATGTGAAGGCTATGGTTTCCATTTTCATTTTTGTTTTCTGTCTGTTCTGTTTTATATTTCTTTGTTTCTTTTTCCTATATTTCTGTGGGTCACTTGACATTTTTAGCATTCCATTTTTATTTATCTGTGGTATTTTTGAGTGTATATCTTTGTGTAGCTTTTTTAGTGGTGGCCTTGGGTGTTATATTAGTCATACATAACTTATTACAGCCTGCTGATATCATTAGTTTGCCAGTTTGAGTGAAATGTGGAAAACTCCCCTCCCTTTATATCTCTTTATCCTTCCCATTTGTAATATATTTGTCTTAAATATTTTTTCTCTGTACACTTATAACCATATCAGAGACTTATAATTTTTGCTTGAATTGCCAAACATAATTTAGAAAACTCTAGAAGAAAAGGAAAAATCTGTGGTATTCACCCCTTTTTTTGCTTACCTTTTCTTTCTTCCTTCCTGATTGTCTAGATTTCCTGCTTTTATCTTTTCTGTTTAGAGGATTTTGTTTAGTCTTTATTTTAGGGTATGTCTACTGGTGATGAATTCTTAGATTTTCTTCATCTCAGAATGTCTTGATTTCCCCTCCATCCCTGAAGGTTGTTATTGCTGGATATAGGATTCTGGGTTGATAGTTCTTTAATATCAGTACATGAAAAATTGTTTTCCCACTTTTTTTCTGGCCTCTGTGGTTTCTGATGAGAAATTGTCATTTGATTTGTAATTAATGCCTCATTTTTGTCTGGCAGCTTAAAGTTTTTCTTTGTCTTTAGTTTTCATAAGTTTGATTATGATGTATCTTTGCATGGATTATATGTGGTATATGTTTCTGGGTCTTGGTATGACAAGTGATTTTCAATTAATATCCAGACATTTTGTGTATTATGTTATGAAACTATAGACCTTATTTATATCTTCTGTTTCAGCTGACATCCTTATTCAGCCTCTTGAATCTGTAGGTCTTTTGCTAAATTCGGGAAGGTTTTGGCCATTATTTCTTCAAGGACCTTTTTTTGGTAGGCCCTCCTCCTCCTCTCTCGCTGACACTCTGATGGCAGAGTGGTAGACCTTCTGTTACAGCCCCACAGGTCTGGGTGCGTCTGTTGAGGTTTTATTGTTAGTGTTCATTTCACGCTCTCTATTGTTCAGGTTAGGTAATCCCTGTGATTCTATCTTCCAACTCACTAATTTTTATCTCTGTCTCCTCCATTTTTCTGTTGGACCAATCCACCAATTTAAAAAAAAAAAGTTATTTTTAAGTTCTGAAAACTCCATTTGGTTCTTCTTTGTTGTGACTTTCTATTTTGTTTGCCTGAAACTTTCTATTTTTTCATTTATATCAAGCATATTTTTAATTGCTTTTTGAAGCATTTCTATGATGTCTGCTTTGAAATGTTTGCCAGATAATTCTGATACCTCTGTCATCTCATTGTTGGTATACATACTTTGATTTTCTGGTTTCATTCAATTTAAGATGTTTCTGGGTCTTGGTATGACAAGTGATTTTCAATTGATATCCAGGCATTTTGTGTATTACGTTATGAAACGGTAGACCTTATTTAAATCTTCTGCTTTAGCTGACTCTCTGTGACACTGCTCTTGCAGGGAAAGTGAGGGCACTGCCTCATTATTGCCAGGTGGGAGTAAGAGTCCAGGTTTCCTACTTGGCCTCTATTGACACCTGGAGGGGTGGGGGCGGGGGGTGGCGGGCTCCTTGTTACTGCAGGGTGGGGATAGGCGTTCCCAGTAGGGTCTCTACTGATAACTCCATGAATTGGTGGTAATAGTTGATGTGTAGAAATGTATCTTATAAAAGAGACATCAGGTAGGTTATTTACAAGGTCTGACAATTAAGTTCGAGAACTTGTTGCAATGATGTTGCTAACCTTTTTTGATATCAGAGGGATTATTCATTATGAATTTGTACCAACTGGACAAACACTTAACCAAGTTGACTATTTGGAAGTGCTGAAAAGGCTGCGTGAAAAAGTTAGACGATCTGAACTTTTCACCAACAATTCATGGCTCTTGCATCACAACAATGCACCAGCTCACACAGCACTGTCTGTGAGGGAGTTTTTAGCCAGTAAACAAATAACTGTATTGAAACACCCTCCCTACTCACTGATCTGGCCCCCAATGACTTCTTTCTTTACCCGAAGATAAAGGAAATATTGAAGACATTTTGATGCCATTCAGGACTTCAAAGGTGATACGATGACAGCTCTGATGGCCGTTCCAGAAAAAGAGTTCCCAAATTGCTTTGAAGGGTGGACTAGGCGCTGGCATCGGTGCAGAGCTTCCCAAGGGGAGGACTTCGAAGGTGACCATAGTGATATTCAGCCATGAGGTATGTAGCACTTTTTCTAGATAAGTTCATGAACTTAATTGTCTGAACTTGTACAGCTGCAAGTAAGAGAAAATCCAACAGTTGATTTGAATCACCAGGATATTTATTAAGATGTTGATAAGAATTTGAGGGTTAGTCGGAGATTAGTCTGGCAGCTCAGTAATGCCATCAGGGATCCAGACTCTGTCTTCCTGCTATGGAGCTTCTCCACCTCGTGTCTGCACTGTGCAGTTGCAGCGTGGCTACCACTTGTCCAGGAATCACATCTATTCCAGGAATTCCAAAGCAAAGCAAAGGGAGAAGAGGTATGCCAGGAAACTCTCCTCTGGCATCTACACTTCTTATTAGGAGGGAACAGTCTTCCCAGAGGTCTCCCTGCACTCTTCCGCTTGTGTCTTATTTGGCACAGGTGTGTCATGTGCCCAAGGAGGCTAGAAGAATCTGGGAAAGGAGATTGGGAGAAGCAGGGCAAGAGTGTATACCCCTAAGAATATGGGCTCTCCACCTGCATCCTGGCCCAGTGGGGGATCTCTCAATGGTGAAGAATAGACAGTATCGGGACAACTGCTGGAGGCAAAGTGTCACCCGCACTGAAGATTGACTTTTCCTTTGGAGTAATTCAGCTTTGAAGTGACTTCCATGTTGGTTATCTCTTCTCCTTTGGAGTAATTTCCATGTCGGTTATCTCTTCTCGGAAATCCAGAGCCAACCCCTTCCACACTGCAATGCTTCAGCACACATGTTTGCACAGAAGGATACACTTGCTCTGATCGTGGCTTCTGCCACTTCAGGCAGGTTCACGTGGGGGTTGTGTGGATGTGGGCGCAGGGCTACTGCAGCCACCCTCCTCCCGCGGACTCAGCCTGACTTTCCTCTCGGGTCCGTCAAGGTGTACGACCACATGCAGGTCTAGGTGAGCCCAGCTTTGATGAGGACACAGAAGGTCTGGGTCCATCGCTCCCCTTCTTGTGTCTTTCCATTGAGCCTGACGAGGGCATCCATTGTTTATTTTCTCCAGCTGTGCCCAGATGGCTGCGCAAGCAGGAGGGGAGAGGCCAAGGCGCCCTCACCAGTTGTGGTGCTGACACCGAAGGGGGGCTTTTTTCATTGTCTTATCAGCTGGATCAGGAGGGAGGGACATGGGAGGCAAAGAAAACAAATGGGAAAGGAGACGCAGAAGAGCAACCGAGGTGCTGTGGGAGGGGGCGGCAAGAGGCAGGGCCTCTGCAGGAGGGGCTGGGGGTGGGGGGCCGTGCGGCTCCTTCCGCACACCCCGCTCTGAACACATACCGTTGTCCGTGGAGAGCAAAGGAGTTTAGAGACTGGTGAGGAGGGGTGAGAAGGGCAGTCCAGTTTCATCGTAAGTGAAGTTGCACCTGGAGAAAAATGTGGGCGCGGAGCAGCTCACCAATGATTGAAGGAAAAGAACCGCTTTGCCCAAATGCTGCAAAATGCATAACACGGTCTGCCATTGGTGCCACCCAGGGAGGCCCCTGGCGCTGACGGCCCCTGGCGGCGACGGCCCCTGGAGGCGACGTCCCCTGGCGGTGACGGTCCCTGGTGGTGATGGCCCCTGGAGGTGACGGCCCCTGGCGGTGACGTCCCCTGGCGGTGACGTCCCCTGGCGGAGACGTCCCCTGGAGGTGATGTCCCCTGGCGGTGATGCTTTGGAACCACTCCTGAGTAAGCCCAGGACTCCGCCCTCTGTGTAGAAGAACTGCTTCTGGTTGGGCCTCAGCACAGTGTGGCCTCCTGACCCAGACATGGGTTCCTCTTCGTGGCCTCTTGTCCTCTTCTGGAACACGGCTGGAACAAGCTGGCCCTGGCGACTCCGTCCATCTGATCCTGCCCATCCCCCAGTGCGGACCCCCTGCGTGGGCTTGTCTCCACCTTACACCCCTGCACTTCCTCCCAAGCCTGGAGCTCATCCGCCAAGGCCGTGGGGGCCCTGGCTGGACTCCCTGTCCTGGCCCTGAGCTGGCCCCTTCCGGTGAGCCAGGTCTTTGGAGGCCATGGGTCTGAGCTCTGGAGCGGACAGATTTAAAGTGCTGTCACTAGAGTGGGCAGCTCACGTCACACGACGATGGCACCTGGAGGCGGAACTAAGGAAGCTGGACTTGGCCTCCCTTTTCCTCTTAAAACACAGGGTCGTGAACGTGGAAGCGAGAAGTGACCCGGAGCCTCAGGTCCACACTCCAGCTTCACAGAAGCAGGACCAGGCTGGGGTCTCCGGGGTTCCTGAAACCACAGAGCGGTCACTCTGGAATCCCAGCCAGCATCCAGGTCACATCACCTCCTGGCAGGTGGGGGCCCTGAGCTCGAAGGCCAGTCCTGGGAAGACTCAGTCCCAGGAGTCTCGCCCCACACCCCCTGTCCCCGGCACTAGGACTGCATGTCTCCAAGACCCTCACAACAGTCCTGGAGGCCCGTGTGATCACCCCCACTTTGCAGACCACCGTGGGCTGAACTGTGTCCCCAAAAGATGTTGAAGTCCTAACCCGAGTGTGTGTGAAGGTGGGCCAGCCGGAGGCCACGCCCACACCGAGGTCCCCTGCACGACACCGGCACTCCTACACCTGGCACTCTGTCACTAGACGCTTCCACATGCTGGCGAGGTGGAGAAATGGCCTCCTGTGACAGTGACCTTACTCGGGGTCAGCGGCTGGTTGACTGTAAATGCATTCCCGGGACAGTGGGAGACAAATAGTCATCCTGGATCTCTGCCGGTTCCCTTTTATGAGGCAAGAGGAACAGCCAACTGAGCCTGATGCCCGGCTCCCTTCCGTCCGATCCAACGGGCTGTGTTGGCACAGGTGGTAGAGACCTCGAAGGCCCCCTTTGCCATCCAGGGGACAGGGGACAGTAGTCGTGGGTGCTGGTAAATTATCTAAATCAGGAGGGAAATGTGCAAAGAGACTTCTCGTCTGCAAGGGAGACATCACACCAGACCGACAGCCGTGAATGCAGGCCTGGCATGAGAGACCCAGGAGCGCCCAGCTAAAATCAGAGAAGAAACCACACTGGTTTTGAGAACAAACAAGAAAGAAGAAAAAAGACCTTCTGACCAGAATGTTCTTGGTTGACAGGTTACGCCTATGTTTGAGCCGCCTGTAAGGGAGGGTCGTGCCCGGAGGTCACAGTGCCGGGGGACGATCCTAGCCTGTGCCCACGTCCAGACCTGACCAGCGTGGGCTGCCGCTGTGGCACGCTGACCCTCACGGAGCTAGGGGGAGCCCGACCAGCCAGCAACGGCCTGCTCGTCGGCCAAACGGTGAATACATCAAATGGCACAAAGGACCCACCGAAAGCTTTTGTTACTGGGATTCTGAAAGAGACTTTATTTTTCAGTATTGTTTGACAAACATGGAATCCATCAGAGTTCACCAGCATGGCCGCCATGAGAGGACCATGCAAAAGCCAAAGCTGTCTGCACTCTGGCAGAAACCAGTGAACGATTATAACACAAAAACAGACCACGTTCAAAATCCCCACAAAAATGTGTACGTGGAAACAGGACAGACTTAATGGGGACCGTCATAAACCTGTGCTGACAGACAAGGACCTGGACAGCTTGAGAATGATGCCCCGTGACATGATGGGGACTTCCCTTTGTACGTGTGTTCATTCAGCCCATTAACTTCTAACATCCAAGCAAGTCTAAGAGAAATCCCACACATGTAATGAGAAACAGGAATTGTCATGCGACTTGACAGGGATTCTAAAATTTGAGTGCAAGTGTAAATTGCTAACAGCGTTAAAACAGGAAAGTGAAGGTTTGGGGTTTCGTCTTTGTCCCGCTGTCAGCTGTGAAAGTGGTCGGTGTGCACAGCGTGTGGAAGTCCTCGGGGGGCCGGAGGAAAGCCCAGGAAGAGCCCTGGGACACGTGTCAGCTGCGTCCCTGCAGATGGGTCCTCCCCGAGCAGTAAGGCAATGCCAGCCAGTCACTGGAAAGTGCTTGGAAACGTGGCTGCTCGTGTGGGAAGCCTGTTCTCCTGCCTCACACCGTAGGTGTCAGTGCCAGGTACACATTACAGTGTGGATGTGTGTCGTGAGCGGGACGCGGCTGTCAAAGGAGCAGTCTCACACACGTGTGTGTCTCTCCACAGTGTCAGACTTCATGAGGATAAAGCCATGGATCTGGTCCTACGGACGCGGTTTCCCACGGGCATTAACTGAGGCTGTGGCCAGAGGACAGTCTCCAGTAGTTGAGGGAGAGCCGTTTCACACAGGAGGGTCACACGGGTTTGCAAGCGATAGGGTGAGCTCAGGTCAACAGGGGCTTAGGAAAGAAGGATGAGAGAGAGTCCAGTGTCCAGCAAGACTGCCTGTGGCGTCGGGCCGGGATGGTGCGGTGGTCAGTGGGCGAGGCTTCCAGCGCTCCGTCTGGCGCGCGTGCGGGTGCGGCCAGCTGTCAGCTCCTCGGCTGAGGCCTGAGCGAGGAGCCGTCAGCTCCGACCTTGTGCTGGAGACCCGGTGCAGGGCCCCCATCTGCAGCCCCGTAAAGCGTCCAGGAGGTCACACTCTGCCCTGCGTCTGGAGTTACCTGGTTAGGGCGTCCACTGGGCACACTTTTCACGGGAGGCTCTGGCATGGCTGTCACTTTGTGCCTGACAACCATTGGAATCATTAGTGTCCATTCTGTGTCCACAATGAGTGCTCTGTATACGCTGAACTGGAATAAGTGCGTTAGAAAGTCATTGTCTTGTTTCTGTTAATCCTTCTTAAACGTATGTAGGGCTCAGTGTTTAACATTAGAAGTGTTTGGGTCTTTATGGAGAGGCTGGGTGATGTCTTTGTGACCAGAAGTTTGCCGTGGGGGCTGAGCTCTTGCTCCCAGCACCGGCCTCTGGTTGGACTGTGTCCTGGCAGGAGAGACCACGGACTTCGCTGTGCGTGCAGCGAGCACCATCTTGCAGAGGCAGTGAGCGTGCCTCCGGGTGACCAGGGAGGACAGTCCCGGGTCTGGCCCCTTACTGCCTCTTTTCCCCAGTTTCCCAGTCTGTGAAGTCGGGCCATGAAAGGCTGTGTGTGGGGCACGCGGCTGAGGGAGGTGGGTCTGCAGGTCCTCAGGGCACACGCATAAGGAAGGCTGCGGTCGGCGTCAGAGCCCTCAGAGCTCCCCGGTTGCCCGCCATCACTTCCTGGGGACGCCTTCTCTGCCCTCCCAGACAGGTCACATGGTCTGCAACAACTGTGGCTCTCGCCGTGTGCACACCGGAGCCCTGGGAGCACTCAGCAACCGTGCCCAGAAGCACCCACTTAACGGGCTACCACACAATCCCCAGACTTCCCTGGTGATGAAAATCCCTGGAGTTTTACTTAAAATACAGATTCCTGGGCCCCTGTCCGGACGGGCGAAGGTGGAGGCTCTGGGGTGGGATGCTGAGTGATGGGCCAGCCTGGGGACGCAGTGTCTGTGCCCAGATGCCGACCCCAGAGCTTTCAGCCTGCACGGGGCGAGCACCTGCGTTCGCCTCTGGGCCGGGAACCGGTCTGACTGCCCAGCTCTGCACCCCAGACCTGGCCCACAGGAGGGGTTTGTGGAATGAAGCAGTGGCCCGGCTGTGAGTTTCAGCAGTTACTTACTTCTGTATTTATTTTCTCAGGTTGTGATATGGAGCTTTCCTACCTCCCTCGTAGGATGAGGGTGCATTTGTTCATGCAAGGGCTTCATGTCTATTGAAGTTCTTACTAGAATGTTAGCAGTGGGGACGAGCAGCCGTGGAGCCGAGCTGCCGTCAGCACCTGCCAGGGACGTGTGTGTGCCCCTGGGGAGCTTGCCGTCTGCAGCACTGAGTCCCCAGGGCCATTCTAAAGGGGCTGGCGGGGGACAGGCCTGGCCAGGGTGTGACCCTCCCCTGCCATTCTCCCAGCCCCGTTTAGATGTCTCCTGAGGAATCGCCCTGGGAGGATGTGGGGGCTGGGGGCCGTTACCAGCAGAGCAGCCCCTCTGAGGAGCCTAAGTGCGCTTTTCGTGGGCCATTGAGCCTCTAACGGCCTTCTCCGGCTTTAGGCCACAGTCTGCCATTCCAGGACTCACTGCCCTTGGGAAAAATTGACATTTTCATGGTATCAGCAGGAAAATAGGAAATGGCTTGGAAAACAGGGCGACAGAAAACAATGGTTTAAGGAGACCCAGCTTTGGATAAACAGCCTTTGGGATCTAGGATTTAAACTCACTCAGGAATGTGTTCTTGCTGGGAGATAAACAACCTCAAACAGCTTGGCCAGCAGTTCTGTTCCCAAGCCGGCTGCTGCACGCAGGGGGGGCTGGCTGGGGCCCAGCAGAGGTGAAGACCGGCCTCGTCCTGCAGCCTCAGCAGTGAGCCCACCTGCCCACCAGGTGCGCTGCTGCCCATGAGCCCAGCCTGTGTTGCTCCCGCCCATGGGGGGAGCCAGGGTGCGTGCCAGGTGGGCTGGGGGCCGGTGGGTGCCCAGGGAGGACGGTGCCCCACAGCCGAGGGGGTTTGTGTCATAGCCTGTTTCTACCACCCATTTGTAGGCCGGCAGGCTCCAGGATTTGCTGGGGTGGGGGGCCTTTGGAGGGAGCTTCTCTGATTTTTCTATAGGATTAGGGGATTTTTCAGTGTGTTTTAAAGATACCCTTACCCAAGGAGTCAGATACCCTGAATTGGCTCTTACGTGGTGAGAATTAGGGACAGCCTGGCTGTTACTGGGAAAATGATGTTGGAACCGGCTCTTCGTCTTCTTGAAGGAAAGACCTCTATCAAGAGACAGACATTTGTGCAGCATGAACAGCAGAAGTTTATTAGTAAAAGAAAGTAGTAAAAGAAAGGACGCCCCGAGACGTGGAGAGTGGAGCGGGCTGGCCCAAGGGAGGGACCAGCCTCTCACACTGTGTGAAGCCTTTTATTTCTGGGGGTACAACTGCCTCCCCTCCCCTTCTCTTCTGTCTCTTTCGCCCGGGGAGATGCCTGGTCCTCTGGCATTTAGCAATGCATTTCTTTGATTTAGGGGCCTGTGTAAACATACCCCTTTGATTTAGGGGATGGTAACACATCCCCTTGGGGAGTGTGAAAACCTGGAGTCCTGCTGGGCTAGTAAGGAATTGGTGGTCCTGACACACAGGCTGTGTCCCCCACAGAGGTATGCATGAGCCTGGGGTCCTGCCGGGCAGCTGCCAGGGGTCCTGACCCAGGTGGGAGCTGCAGCCGGGGGCTTTCTCACCAGGGCTAGGCCTCTCCTGTCTGTCTGTCTACCCACCCTATCGAGTCTGCCCACCTGGCCGTCGCAGGTGCACCCCCCCACTCTCCCTTCGCCCCCCTTCCCGGTTCGCATCTGTGAGCATCACAGGGAAATACCTGGCAATAATAATACATATGTGGTGCTTTTTAAAAGCTCACAGTGGCTTGCAAATCAGCTGTGTAATATTTCTTGTCCGTTCTGAAGATAGGTAGGCGGCCTTCAGCGACCTCCCTCCCGCTCCCCAGGTACTTTCTGCCTTCTGGTGAAGGAGCTCGCAGACGATGCCGAGTGCTCGCCTGAGCTGACACAACTGGATGTGACCCAGGGGCTCCGCGGGCTCAGGCCTGCAAACTGTCGCTGCCTGCGGTTTTGGCCCTGGGTTCTTCGTGGCCCGCAGGGTCCGTCACACAGCCAGATCCCTGCTTCCCGAGGCAGCCGGTCCCCTCGGCAAGAACTTGGCTTGTTGACTGTTGTTGCTTGTGGAGCCTCGCAGGAGCTCCGTGTGCATTTTACCCATTTTCTTCACTTCCCTGTGGGTTCACATGTACAGAGTCAGGTGGTTTCAGAGTTTCAAGATGCACACGCACTTGAGTTGCCCTTTTCAGGACGTGTCCTCAGTTCTCTCCTCTGGTCGTCGTATGGCATAGCTTCTGGACCTCCCCCCTGCCCCACCCCAGGCGCTCTGCTCCTAGAGGGCGGTGATGGCAGCTCTGCAGCCCCAACTCACTGCTGGACTGCACTGCCCAGCATCCTGTGCTCTTAGGGACTACAGTTCCCAGCATCCCATGCTGGTAGGGATTGCTATGTCATGAATTCTTGCCAATGGAATGTGGGGAACAATTGGAGTTTCCTCTACACCTGGTCCTGAAAGACACCCCACCTGTGTTCCTCCTCTGTGCCCTTCCTGCCCTCCTGGGATAGAAACCCCAGGGTGCTCTAGGAAGCCACGTGTCCCAGATGGCAAACCCTCCTTGGCTGGACCCCTGAGTGACTGTATGCAGCAGAGCACCGCGTCCCTGCCCAGACCTGGCTCCTCCAGCACACACGGCCCCTAACCAGTAGATGGCAGGAAGCCCGAGGTTTTGTCAGCCATCCCCTAAGACCACCATGACTGCTCCCAGCTCGTGGGGCTTTGCCAGCCTCACATCGCCCCAACGAATGCCCCCTCAGGTGCCATCGTGTTTTGGTGTCCTCACAGCACAGAGTCTCTCTCCCAGACTTGCTGTGAGCTGTGGGCCTGGCAGGCCGGGAGATGTCCCCAGGACAGGCTGCACTGTGGCAACAGCTGTGTCCCCTTAGATGGGGACAAGCTGCAGTGTGCCAGTGGAGAGATTAAAATTATTTTTCAAAACCGGCTGAAGATCTGAGCAGCAAACTATGTAGCCTGTGACCCTGGGACGCGAGGTGACAGCGTCCACAGCTCAGGTTTCAGGCTGTCAGTAAAAACAGCGTGCTCCATGCTCCGATGCACCACTTTTTCCTAAAAGGACACATTTCTCGTTGCTGGGTTTTCTCTGGCATGAAAAAGAAGAGTTTTTACATGGAGGAGAAGGTCGCCAGCAATGTGCCAATTGTAGAAAAGCAAAATAACAGCCTCCCTCTCTTTCCCTTCACCTCACATGACATCAGTCCAATTTAATGGCCAGTGACCTGAGGACACTTTTTATCTCCCATTAAATGAAAATGAGAATTGTCTTGATGATGAATTATCTAGGTAATCCTGCCAGAAATGAAGTATGCTCCAGTTCAAAATAAAACAAAATAACGCAGGAGCCCTTGAGCGTGGTCTGTCTGTGAGGGCTTGCTTTCCATCCTGGTCTGGCTCTCCCGGGGGTGCTGGGCCTGCGTGGGGGAGAGGACAAAAGACCTGGCCTCTTGGGGAGTCCAGATGAGGGCTGGAGCCTAGAGGGCGACTTGAGAGCCCTCAGGGGATAAATGCCTGGCTGAGATTTTGATTTCGTGTGCGGCAAGGAGAGAACTGCCAAGTCCAAGGACGACAGGAGAGGTACTACCTCTGCTCGCAAGACCCCAGTCGAGAGGAGACAGTGCGGTGGGAAAGGGGACAGGATCCCGGGCAAAGCGGGCTCTGTGACACCTACAAAAACGGCGTCTGGGAGTCCCCAGCTCTGTGTCACAAATGAAGAGACTTTTTCAGAGCTGGTGAGTGGTTGGTCCAAAGCCACAGAGCCTGTAGGAGCCGGCATCCAATCTCTGCTCTGCCCGCACCTGGGAGGTGGACACCCAGCTGGGGTGCGAAGGGGCCACGTGGGAACGAGCCTCAGAAGAGGCTTGAACTGGGTGGGGTCTTTCCAGACCACAGGGTGGGCGGAGGTTTGGCTTTTATCCTATAAATGGGGGTGTGCACGGTGGAGGCACGGAACGCTTCTGGGGATCGTGGGCACTGGTTTTGAGGACTGTCACCAGGCTGGGACAGGGATAAGGGCCTCCCAGGGTGGCACCTGAGAGAGGGGATGTGGCAGGTGGACATGGAGCTCAGCCATCCGTGTCCTGCTCAGAGGAGCCAGGGCCTCGTCATCCCTCAACTTCTCACCCCGCCCTCCCCACGAGGCCACCCTGGGAGCCTGAATGGAGGTGAGTGAGAGGCTCCCCCAAGGGGCAGTAGCTGTGGGGCAGGGAGAGGCGGTGGGGGCCGGGGGCTGCGTGCCTGGGCAACGCCCCTCCGTCCTGCTGGACTCGCATGTAAAACAAAATCCCCAGGTGAACTTGTTAAGGATTTAAAGGTGGTGACCACAGGCCATGAGCCCCAAGCTCAAGTCCCTCTGACATGGGACGCGTGCAGCCGCTGTGGTCACTGCCCGGGGCCTCTGACTGTGGGACATGTGCGGCCACTGTGGTCACTGCCCGGGGCCCTCTGACTGTTGGACGCGTGCAGCCGCTGTGGTCACTCCCCAGGGGCCTCGGACCGTAGGACGTGTGTGGCCGCGGTGGTCACTCCCCTGGGGCCTCTGACCGTGGGACGCGTGCGGCTGCTGTGGTCACTCCCCAGGGGCCTCGGACCGTAGGACGTGTGTGGCTGCGGTGGTCACTCCCCTGGGGCCTCTGACCGTGGGACACATGCAGCCACTGTGGTCACTCCCCCGGGGCCTCTGACCGTGGGACGCGTGCGGCCGCTGTGGTCACTCCCCGGGGCCTCTGACCGTGGGACATGTGGCCGCGGTGGTCACTCCCCCAGGGCCAACCTCCCATCCTCTCCTGCCTGGATTACAGCGATCGCCTCCCTGCTTCCTTCCTCGTCGTCTCTTCTCCCCACACTGGCCTAGGGCCCTTTGAAGACTAAGTCGCATCGTGTCCCTCCTCTGGTCACAGTCCCCTAAGTCCTCTCATCTCGCCAGGAATTCCATGCAGATCTTTCTGTGCTCGCCTGGTCCTCATGCTCGGATCCCAGCCCCACGGCGCCCACTGCCTTCTCCGGCATCCCCCTGCGTCCTGCTCTGTGCTCTCCCACCTCACGCCTGTCACCCGCTGTCCTTCTGCCCAGGACACGCTTCCCCGCGTTGTCACCGTGGCTCAGTTCCTCGTTCCCCAGTCCTTCAGGGTCGGACTCCTTGTCAGAAGCCGCCTCACTGGAGCCGCTCCACTGGCCACCGGCCCCAGCCCCTGGCCCTGCCTCCACACCATTGGTGTCCCATGGGTTTCTAGTCGCTCTCTAAACATGGAAATGCCCTTCACGGAGGCACACGTTACATGCAGTACTATCACCAGTTTTGGCAAAGGCTTACACGGATGTGTCACCACCCCATCAACACTCGCACTTCCTGTCACCCACGAGTGCTGCCTGCCCCTCGCCGTCCCTCGAGCATGGCCACGCCAGTCGGCCCTCCATCCCCGGAGCCCCACAGCATGTGGGGGCCCCTGCTGTCTGGCCTCTGGCTCAGCGGGACGACTGTTGAGGTCCCCCCGCGTCGCGTGTCCTGGGCTGTGTGCCTGTCTGTGGCCGAGCAGTATCTCTGTGTGAATAGACTGTGACGTGTTTCTCCACCCCCTTTTGAAGGGCGTTTGGTGTGTTTCCAGCTTGGGGTTAATAAGAACTTCCACACACACGTCTTTGGACGTATGTGCTCTTTTCTCACAGGAAAATGCCGTGGAGTCAGCTTGCTGGTTAGTGTTCCGGGGCTGCCCTGAGCCCCCGAGATGTGTTCTCCCAGTCTCAAGTCCAGGGTCAGGGGTCAGTGGGGCAGGTTCCTTCTGTGCCCCAGGCCCCTCCCCAGCTGGTGGTTTGTGACACACTTGGTGTCCCTTGGTCGGTGGAGCTCTGCCAGGGAGTTCTCCCTGTGTGCGTGTCGATGTCCAAATTCCCCCATCGATAAGGACATGGTGACATTGGATTAGAGACCCACCTACCCTAGTGTGACCTCATCTGACTACTGTCGTCTAAAGGGACCCTATTTCCAGATAAGGTGACATTCTGAGGTCTTGGGATTGAGATCTTCACCCCTGAGTCGGTGAATTTGAACTTCATAAAACTCTGACAGTCAGCCCCACCGAGTGACCTTCCTTGGTTTTGAGGCTCATGACACCCAAATGCCACCCTTCATCTCTCCTCGTTGTCACCTGTGGACCTCCTGACCAGCCCCTCCCCCACTTCCCGGGCTATCAGAAGCTGGCTCTCATCTTCCCGCCCGCATACATTCTAGACGATTTTGAGGCCCAGGTGGATCACATAGCCACCACCCCAGCCGCAGATCCCGCAACTTTATCAGAATATCTGACCCTCACGGTTAGTCACCCAGACACTCATGACCAGTGCCGTCTCGGCGTTGCCCGGACGGTGCTGTCTCCTGGTCTGCCCCACAGCCACCAAGCTTCCGCCCACCCCTCACTCTCTGACACCTGCTCCATCACCTGGTGGAGAGGTCAACTCTGAGACTATCCAGGTAACAAATCCAGCTTAAACTCTTGGCTCACTGACCAGCAAATCCGGGAACTGACGGTTCCAGGCACGGCTGGAGTCATGGCTCAGCGGAGGCAGTAGGTCCTGGGTTTCCTCTCTCTTTCTCAGTTGGAATTCACTGTGTTCTTCAAACACGTGCCTCCCCCTGGTTGCCAAGGGGGCCACTGGAAGCCTCAAGTGTGAATGGTTACGGCTTATGGTTGAGAAGAAAGACAGGACTTTCTTGCAGAGTCCAGATATTCAGTCTCGTGGAAGGGCTCTGACAGGCTGTGCGGGGACCACAGGGGCACAGGGCACTCGTCACTAGCACGGGGTTGGCATGGCATGAAGGGAAGGGCTGGCTCATCCCTCAGGATCTCTCTGTAGTCAGGCTCTTTGGGCTTCAGCATTTTGAACCCGTGGACATTTTCACCCTGAGTTTTTGACTCCAAGTTCATGAACCATTATATTAATCAGAATTATGCCAACAGCTGTTGACATTTGTCAAGGAAGCATTTTCTGAAGCTAATCCCATGAAGCCAGTTTAGTTCTTAGACCAATTTTCTACACAGTGCAGTTAACCAAATTGTTGCCATTTTTATTTTTTATGACTATTTGACTCATCCATTTTTGTAAGTTTTCTGGGTTTTGTTTTTTTATCCATGTCTTATTTCAACAACTGTGTCTTCTGCTCCAGTGGGTTTTCTTTTGTGCCTATTACTTCTATAAGGCCAGATTTCTTGAATAATTTGCACAGATCTAAATTCTGTTAATAATTTTTTATTCTTCTGTCAATCTAAATTTTAACAAAGTTAATGTATATTTTTACATACTGTCAGTTTTGTTTTCTGTGGATTATTTCTACCAACTCTCATTTTTCCTGGTTCGGTTTTGTAGTTTTCAATGAAAACAGTGACTTTTCATTCAATTTTTCATCTGTAACAACTTCTACTGTATGCGGCTTCAATTTTTGTTGGCTTTAATTAGTGTTATTTCTACGGGTAATAGTAATTTTGAATTGGGAAAAAAACCCAGTAATTTGTATTTCCCAGCTAGTCCTGAGAAAATGGCATGCAGTGACTCCTGGGTAATTGCTCTTCACCAAAGCTGATCTATTTTATGGCTAATTCCATTATTCAGGAGTTTTTAATTACCCTGTGAACTGTGAATAACCATCTGCTCTTTGACAGAGCAGCGTTAGTCAGGGGGTCAAAATACCTCCAGATAAAGGCAGCAAAGTCAAACACAGTCCCCTGGGCCATCCAGAGCCAGGTGGGTAGGTGGGGGAGAAGCCCTTCCCCACGAAAAGTTAAGCGTTGCTCCTACAGGAAAGGCAATGGGAAAGAATGCTTGGAAATGCAGCAGTAACTTACGTGATCTCTCATGCCCTCTGACCTTTGCTCTTTTCTTCATCTGGGATATGACATCCCTGTGTGCACAAATGTCCCCAGCCTGCTTGTCCCCAGGGTTCTTATGCAGGCGCTTCCCCCAGTCTCAGCAAATGTCCTGGCCCCTTACTTCTCTGAGCAGACCAAAGCCATCACCTTCCTGCAACACCGCCTAGCAATTTCCCACCTCGGTTGTCTTCTTTTGGGGGGTAAAGCTCCGTCCCCTCCCCCATGCCCTGGGTAACGGGCCTCTGGCTCAGTAAGGCCGTTGCCCAGTGATTATCTCGCCATCTCTGCTGTCCTCACCTTCCGTCTGCTATGCTAGGGCCTGGCCCTCCTGAGGCTCCCTCTCCTGGAGCCCTTGTTCCTCCCCCCAGCCCCCATCAGTGCAGGTGTGTTGTCCTCCACTCTCCAGGACCTACCATCTTAATGATGTGTCCTTTCTAGAGCCACCCCGTCTAGAGGTGACTTTCCACCTCTTTGCTGTGAACCCTCAAACTTCCAGCCAAGCCCCCTTCCCCACCTTCAGCTCTGGGTCCCAGATTTTCACTCCAGGTAGGGCTCTTGCTTGCCCACGAGGGAGCTCTGTTCTAGATTCTGTACTCCCTGTGTGTCCTGTGCTCCTAGGCCCTGCCCGGGCACTCTGGGCAAACCCCCCCCCGCCCCCCCGCTTGAGGCTGCCCTCACTCAGACAATGGTGTGGACACCCAGGGCTTTCTGTGTCCATCTTTTATTTCACCCAGACTGACTGAGTCCTGATGCTGAGCCACACCACTTCCTGGCCTGTGATGCCCCCGGGTGGCCTGGTGTCCAGCTGGTGGGGGCTGGTTGGGAGTCAGACTCAGTGCCTGCTACCCGCCGGCCACATCAGCCCTCCTGCTTCTGCTGTAGAAGGTCCTGGGGGCGGGCGGTCTTACCCTCCACTCTCCCACAGGTGGGTGCTGCCCACCTAAGGCCACAGGTCCCGGGGTGCGGGCTGGGATGGGGCAGGGTGGGGCAGCATAGCCTTGGGCTTGGGAGGGGAGGCAGAAGGGTTGGTCCGTCTGCTCCAGCCCCAAAGTGTGTGGGTTATTCCGGGCCCTGCCCACAGGGTGCCATGTCGGCTGCCTAGCTGCTCTGGGGAGACCCAGAGGGTGGCCAGTGCTGCCGGCTCCTTTGGCCCCGACGGTCAGTAGGCCAGAGTCTGCCTCTGTGTGGAACACAGGGATCGAGCCCCCGCCCGCCACACCAGCCTGTGACGGAGGATGGGGCTCCTCAGTGTTCTGCGGAGGCTGGTGACAGACCCTACCCCGCGAGCTGGCGCTGCCATGAGCTAACGATGCTTGTAAAAGACCTCAGGTAGAAGCTGCATGGCCTTCCGGTATGTCCACTGTAATTATTCTCGTTTCATGGGCTTTGCTACATGCAGGCTTGTAAAAGCCCTGGCACACATTTTCTCCCTGCTGAGCACAATGCACGATTGTGCACGTTTTGTACCTTCCGTCAGGCCTGAAATTAAAGAGGGTGGGAGGCGGGGACACACCTGTCATCCGCCGTCACGTCTGCCCCTGATCCGGCCGCCCTCAGCCCCTGTGCCCCATCCAAACCCGCTGTGTGAGCGTCCCCCTCCCTTCACGAGACCTCCGCAAGAGTGGTGCAGTCAGACGCACTCTTCGGGCCACAGCAAATCCACACACACGTCCCTGGAAAGCCCTCCTCATACTTCGGGACCTTTGCTCGGCAGCCATGAGCGCACGTTGATTTAGACTAACAGTGGCTTTGTTGGAAATGTCACGGAGGGCGACACCCATACTGGGTGAAGGAAGAGCAGAAATGAGGCCAGTGAAATGAGAGTCCGGGGTTTGCAGAAGGGAGGCACAGCTCTCGCGAAAGCCCAGAGCATGCAGAGGTGGGGGAGGGGCGCGTGGTGACGGGGGGTGCGTGGTGACGGGGACACGTGTGATGGAGATGCGTGTGACGGGGACGCGTGTGACGGGGACGCGTGTGACGGGGGTACGTGGTGACAGGGGCGCGTGGACAGACCTCTGCTCTTAACCCGGCACCAGGAACACCCGTCAGAACCGCTTGGGCCGAGGCTCCTCCCCCAGAAACAGTCCGAGTGCCAACAGGATGCGATGCGGCTCAGAGCTGGGGGTCTCGCCCGCCTCGCCCCCGCTGTGGACGATGGTGTTACGGGGACCGTGACCCCTCGCTTTTCCTAGCGTGAGTGGTCTCGGGGGAAGGTCCTTCTAACACGTTTCTGGGGGGGCGGGGGTTGGCTGTCATGCACCTCAGGTGGCTTTTGCCCTGAGGCCTGAAAACATGCTGAGTCGCCGCAGGTGGGAGCCTGAGCGCGTGCCTGAGTGCCCATGGGGACGGGGTTGGTCCGCTCGCCATGCTGCGGCGGACGCGTGGGCCAGCTCACACCTGGGCCAGCTCACACCTGGGGCTTTGCTCCTGTGCGCGCATGCTGGATTTTAGGTTAGTGTTTTTATTATTATAATTGAAAGTGGAAAACGATATACCTCAGGAATGGTGTTAGCTCACCCATCCTCAGTCATAAATCTGTGGCTAATGGCTTGTTTTTGTGCTGTTTGGTTGTCATGGTGACAGGCTGTATTAACTAACAAGTTTGTTTTGAGAATTTTAACACCGGTTTGCCAAATGTTCTCTTTCTGCTGCAAGGGCTTAAGCGTCCACAGACTCATTCCCGGGGTAAACTTGGACTTCAGGGTCCTTCGAGCTCTTAAACCGGCCAGAACTCTTCCACAAATAGGACTCAGTGAGCGAGCCTCAGAAGACGTGCCATCAGTAAACTCATAAAATAACGGCACTCTAGAGAAGCCACAGCAAGAAACGCCAGCAAGACTGTAATCTGGGCTTCTCGGAAGACGTGTCGTGTAGGAGTGTCTTGCCGGCCATCAGGGGACATAGGCATCTCTTCTGGGTGTGGGACCGCTCACCCCTGGGAGCAGTGCGGCCCACCTGGGCCCACCTTGGGCTCTACGCGCTGCCCGCAGGGGACCCAGGACACAGACAAGATGCTGGCATGGGGTGGGTGATGGGCCATCTGGCCAGCAGCCAGCAGCCTGGAGAGAGGTGGCAACGCGAGGCCTGGCCACGAGGCTGGAGCGTTAGCGTGGACTGCGAGTCTCCAGACGGGGCGCTGCCACGCACCAGAGGGGTGGGACAGAGGAGGCAAGCCCCATGGACCCAGGCCTGCCTAATTAGGGTGCCCTGGGGTCCCGCTTCAAAGGAGGGACTTCCTCTGTCCACGTGGTGGCACTTGATAGGGTTTGGGGGCGGTGGGGTGGGAGCTGCCCTCAGGGCCCCCCATTCCCCCACCCTGGGGGGTGACAAGCCTGCTGAGACCAGGCAGGGAGGGTGCCCGTGAACGAGGTCCCCCACCACCCCACCCCTGGGCGCTGCATTCTGCTATGTCCTCGTAGGGGCCTGGGGGACGATGTTCGTGACCAGCCACACACACAGTGAGGGGTCAGCTGGTCCTCACATGGCCGAGCCTGTCCCCAGTCTCCACGTTGTCACTGGGGGTCTGGCAGGGGCCTCTCAGACCTGTAGCCTCATGTCACCACCGTGCCCCAGACCCTGACTCCATCCTCATCGGTCCGTAATGCTGAGACCCCACGGAGGCGAGACCTGCTCCTTAAAGATGGCCCATCCTGGGGCACGTTGGTGACATAAGGTTACAGGCTGACGTGCCCGCGCGCTGTCGGACCCGCCTGTGCTCCCAGAATGGGGAGCAACTGACTAACTAGAGTGTGTGTCAGCACCCAGCACGTCTCAGCCCGTCCAGGGGCTGGTGGGAGGGATGCAGGGGGCAGGGCAGGCGTGTCCTGCTCTGATGGAGCCTGTTGTCAGTGATCGTGTACTCAACAGGGAATGCCAGCTCTGGGCAGCGCCAGGAAGGAGGCCGTGCTGGGTGGGGCCGTGGGGACCTGCATGGCTGGCCAGAGAAAGCCCACGAGGGGGGCGTGCAGGCTGAGACCTGTGGAGTGGGGACGGGCCGTGGACAGGCCAGGGTGCCCTCTCGGTGATACAGGTTAGTTAGCATGTTCCTAGGTAGACAGGGAGGTCCCTGGTGGAATAAACAAAGACAGCCATATTCTAAAACTCCAGGTTTTGAAATCACTCCTTCGCTCCAGGACATAATGTAACAAGGCCTTGAGGTTAATCATAAAATTCATTTTGGCCTGACAAATGGAGCAGATCTGACAGATAAGAGTGGGTTACTTTGCTAATTCCTTCAGGATGGGCCAGCAGAACAAACCTGGTAGACGGATTTCATTAGAAGGCGCCAGTCACCTTCTTCAAACAGCTCCCCTTCCCCAAGCAGGCAAGGGAAGGTATAAAAGTAAGAGCTTTTGCCTCAGTCATGGGGCACCCCCATTCGGGACCCCCTCCCGCTCGGGAGCTGCAACCTCTTCTCCTGCCTCTAATAAACTATCCTGTTTTTAGAACTTTTTGCCTCTCCTGGTCTGTGTTTCCATTCTTCAGCTTCACAAGACAGGATCCCGGACCACACTCAGAAACTGCTGGCAGATCCAATGTCACCTCCATCAGCAGGGCGGGGGTGGGAGCACAGGCGGGGCTCCGAAGCTGCCAGTGCAAACCAGGCCCTGGGGGGGTCGGCTGGCGTTTCGGAGAAGGCAGGGGCTTCTCTGGCTGCTGACAGAGCTGTCCCCCCTGCCAGTGTGGGTGCTGTGACAGCAGCCAGCCTTCCTGTGACAGCGGACCTTGGCCCTCTGCAAAACAGGAGGAAAAGGGACGTTGTCGGGTCACCTCGATGACTTTGTCACCTCAGGGTGAGGCCCATTGGTTTCAAGTGTTTGGAGCTGTTCAAACACATCGTCTATGTGTTTGTCGTCTATGACACTTGATTTACTGTCGCAAACTACAGAGCCTTGGACAGCTCACAAAGTCTGCACCTCAGTCCCCTCGGCTGTGAAATGCGTTGGTAATGCTCCTACCTCCTGGGAAAATTGTGACTCTCACAAGAGCTAATGCAAACCCTGCCTGGCACTCCTACGTGCTCAGCATGTACTAACCGCTGTATCCGTGATCGATGGCTGTGTAACAGTCACCCCAGTACGTAGCGCTTAGGGTCACATGCCATTTACCCGTCAGGGTTTCCGGGCGTGAAGAGTTCACACGACACGCAGCCAGGATGGCTTGTCTCCCATCCACTGTATTTGGGGCGGGAGCTGAGAGCCCTTGGAGGCTGGGTGAGTGACAGTGGGGTGCGAAGGGCCTCTGCGGACATGTGCTTTAAAAAGGAAATGGGAGGCGCCCAGCGGCCGCAGTCATGGACCCATCACTGTTCTGAAACCCAGCCGGCATACATGCCTCTTCCTTGATGCTCAGTCCTGCAGGGACATTGAGGGCACAGAGGCAGCCATGGCGTGGCAGTGGAAAAGGACTGCGAGTGCAGGGAGGCTGCGGCATTCAGGCTTTTCTTCCTTCCTTCATTCATGCACCGACAGGCATTTGGAGGTCCCACTGAACGGTTGATGAATCGATGAAAAGGCAGGGCCATGGAGAGAGAGGGGTGAAGGTGGAGACAAGCTGGGTCATCAGGAGCTTGTGTGTCAGGCAGAGCAGTTGGGACCCCGAGGGCCCTGGGGGCCACCCTGGGTTGGGGGCAGCGGTCCAGCACAGAGTCTTCTTTCAGAAAAATTCCACTTGCAGCTGGTGGGCCACCTGGGCCTGGTGTTCACAGGAGACATTGACTGATGCAGCAACAAGAAGATGGGTCTCAAGAGGGGCAGGTACTGGAAATGGGGTAAGCTGCCATGGGGTTGGGGTAGGGGAGGGAGAGGAGTCTTGATGGCCCTGTGAGAGCTGTGTGATGGAGCCCTTGGTGAGGGAGGAAAGGAGCAGGAGTGAGAAAGGATTTGTAGGGAAAATGGTGACCTCGGGTTTGGACACGTGAAGAGGGACGTCATGGAGAATCGAGGTGGGTGTGGGAGTATCTGTGTGATTGTTAAGAGAGTTCAAAACATCACCGAAATGCTCACATCGACTCCCAAGCAGTAAATATTTTCCACTGTTGCCCACTATCATGTTTTATTTGGGGGCCCAAAACGTAATCTTATGATGAACCCAAAAGAACCATGCTAGCATGATTAATTCTGGGGTTTTACAGTGGGCTGTGTGTGTGTGTGTTTGGAATGGAATTTGTTCCTGCTTTCAGAGAAATTTCTAGGACTAACCGATATGAATATTTCTCATTTCTCTACATAAAGGAACTAATAACACTTTACCACTCTAGAGTATCTTTTTCTGTTAACACCACGAGTATGGACGGAGTGTTTGTGTTTCTCCCCCAGAAAATTAATATAAGGAGCCCTAACCCTCAGTGGGAGGGTATTAGGACGTGGGGCCTTTGGGAGGTGAGGGGGTTAGATGAGGGCGTGAGGGTGGGGTCCCCATGGTGGGATTAGTGCCCTTACACGAGGAAGACAGCTCTCGCTTCCTTTTCCCGCCGCCTGGCCCCCTGGAGCCTGAGGAAAGGCCTGGTGACAGCATAGCAAGAAGACAGCCGTCCACAACCCCGGGAGACAGTCCTCACCAGGACCCAAACCTGCCGGCGTCTTAACCTCGGACTTCAGCCTCCAGACTGAGAAGTAAACGTCTGTGGTGTTAGCCCTGCTGGGCGGTGTGTGACGGCCGCGGGCCCAGTGAACTGTGACAGAGTTTGTGTTTTGTGTCCTGCTCCTCACAGAGGTCAGGACCTCTCTGCAAACGTCAGGGCTTTGCTTTAACATTCCTGGTGGTTGGGTGGTGGGCCGTGATCTGGGGGCTCAATGAAATCCCTCCTCTTTGGGAAAACGCAGAAATTTCGACTGTCTCTTCTTTGACTTCTGAGGTGTGGGGGGCCTGTTGAGAGGGAGCCTCATTCTCTTAACGGGAAAAGAGAGAAATGAAGCGAGGATTTTGATTATCTGAGACCACATCAGCAAACATTGCTCACCATGGGGAGCTCGTACAGGAGCTAATTGTTTACTCAGGAAATTCAGAGAACGGAAGAGAAGAGCTGAGGCAATGGAGTAGTCGATCTGAAGCCAGACGTCTTAGAAATACTTGTTTATTCCTGGCATAGTTTAACTTTTTGTTGCATAAAATTTCAAATGTAACCAAAACACAGAATACTGTGATGTACCCTCATGGATCCAACACCCAGCTTCAAGTGTTCAAGTGTTGGCCCGTGGCCTATATATTTTTTTCTTTTTTAAATCTAAACTCTCTTCTACTCCCCCCTTCCTCTATAAATCTCTCCTCACGTATTTGTAAAATACAAGGACTTTTTTTAGGCATGATAAGGGTTATGTTAAAAAACATTCTTTAATATCAAATATTTTTTAAGTCATTGATCAAAATTTCAATTGCCTCATAAATGTCATTTGTATTTGAATCAGAATCTAAATAAGGTTTACACAGTGTGATTGGTTGATATTTTTAAAGTCTCTTTCAGTCTTTAAGTCTCTTTCATATATTTGTTCTTTGCAGTTTATCTGTGAAAAAGAAGCATTCCTGACGTATTTCATTTTGTGAATTTATTCTTATATTTCACGTTGAGGGGGAGAGTAAAGAAAGAAAGTCTGGGTCCAGTATAACTCTCCTGGGCTTTCAATAAACGTGGTTTCGTATGACTTTTCAAATGGGTCATGCAGAAGAGCAATTCGGGATGTGTATACCTTGTCCTTTGTCCTTGGTTACAGCTCACATTTCAACTCTCTGTGACTGTCTGAAGAGTGGGTCGAAACATATGCCATTCCCAACTTTCCAGGAGAACTTCTGAAGATGAAGGACAGAAATGCAAAGCTCCGAGGAGGGCCAGGAAGGTGCCTGAAGAAGTCAGCAGCAATAAGTAACACGAATTGAGCACCAGTTGTGTGCAGGACCTGGGCACGGTCCTTTGCATGGCTCATCACTTCATTTATCTTACCCTTTTTAACAGAACAAGATGATGTCATCTAGAACTATCTTTAAATTGTCACAAAGCATTCAGCTCTCTTCCTAATACTCTGAATGCTCCATGGGAAACAGCCAGAAAGGAGTCATTTGCTCATTACCTCTTGTACCTTTGTTAGTAGTCAACAAATATTTGCCATTAGTGGTCAATTAGTCCACCGGCTTGGGAAGAAAGGAGGAATAGGTGAGCCAAAACAGGCATTAAAAGGTCAAAGGGAAGAGGTCCACTTCCTATAATGGTGAACTACATTAACCACTGACACCGAGAAGCATTTCTAAAAATTGGATAAAATACACTTTAAAAGACTGTATAAAGGCACCAGAGAGCTGCCCAGGCAAAGAGTAATTGAAGGGTCAAGATCCTGGAGAGAAGGAAAACCCAGACAAATGGGCCCGACATCAGGTTCTTCCTCCCTTGAGTCATGCACGAGCGCTGCCCCAAAAGACAGGAACTGAGTAGAACGCCCAACTGAGGGGCTTAAGCAGCAGAAACCCCAAAAGGCTGGGGACAACAGATGGAGCAAAGGACTGAGTGGAAACCCCGGCATTCAGCCAAAGTCATAGATCAGCCTGCCCAGAGACCTAGTCAGCTCAACTCCAGATGCTATGAGATGACCTGCCCTCCCCATCAACTAACTACCAGAAGCAAAGCAAGAAGTCTCTTCGGAGGAAGATAATATAATCCAGAACCTCAAACTACGCCTCAGATATTTCATACATAATGTCAAATAGTCAATCAAAACTTACCAGACATGCCAGAGACAACACTAAATCACCAAAACCCAGGAGAAAACCCAATAAGAGTAACAGATGTAGAGAAAGTACAGACATAGGAGTTATTGCAGACTTTACCATCACAGATTAGTGTGTTTAGAAAATAGCTGGTTACATGGATTATTTCAACAAAGAGCTGAACAATATGTAAAAGAATAAAAATGGAAGAGCTAGAACTGGAAAATAAAATAGCTAAATTAAGAAGCCATTAGATGGATTTAATAGCAAATCAGACACAATGAAAGAGATTAGTGAACTGGAAGATGGGTCAGTAGAAATAGGCAGAAAAAGCAGTGTGAGGCAAAAGGATGACAAAGGTAAGAAAAGAACATAAAAGATGTGTGGAGGATGGTGAAAAAAGTCTAATATACATATAGTTAAAGTCCCAGAGGGGAGAGAAAATAGGACAGAACCACTTGGAAGATACACTGGCTGAGAATTTTCCAAAGCACTTAAAGCATCAAGCAACAGAATCAAGAAATGTTACAAACCTGAAGCACAATAACTAAAAAGAAAGCTGCAGTTGGACATACGTAGTAAAAATACTAAAAACTAAGAACAAAGAAAATATTAAGAAACTCAGTGAGCTCACACCCATCAGGATGGCTACTATAAAAACATATAATGGCTACTATAAAAACAGAAAATCACAAGTGTTGGGGAGGATATGGGGAAATTGAAACCCTTGTGCACGGCTGGTGGGATGCAAAATGGTACAGTCGCTGTGGAAAACAATATGGCAGTTCCTCAAAAATTGAAAATAACATTTATCGTATGACCCAGTAATTCCACTTCTGGGGATATAACCCCCCCAAAATTAAAATCGGTCTCAAAGAGATATTTGTACACCCAAGGTCATAGCAGCGTCATTCACAATAGCTAAAACATGGAAGCAACCCAAGTGTCCATCACTAAATGAATAGATAAGTGAAATGTGGTCCGTACATAAAATGGAATACTATTCAGCCTTAAAATGGAGGGAAATTCTGACATCTGCTCTCGCATGGATGGACCTTGAGGACATTGTGCTAACTGAAATAAGCCAGACACAACAAGACAAACACTGTGTGATTCCACTCATATGAGGCATCTGGAGTTGCCCGAATCAGAGAGACCGAGAGTGGAAGGGTGGCTGCCGCGGGCTGGGCGAGGGCGGATGGAGAGTTACGATGTGCTGCGTGTGGGATTTAACTTTTGCAGAATGAAAGGAGTTATGGGGATGGGTAGTGGCTGTGTTGATTGCGAACAAGACGAATGTACTTAATACCGCTACACTGTGCACTTAAAAGTGATTAAGATGGTGACTTTTATGTTATGTGTATTTTAACCACAATTTTAAAAATTGAGAAAAGAAAAGAAACTAAGGTTGGTGGTGGGGAAGACACATTATTTTCAAAGAACTAAACCTGACAGCTGTCTTCTCAACAGAAAAAGTAGGAGAGATGAGACAATTGAATGACATCTTCCAACTCTTACAAGAAAATAATTGTCAACTTAGAATACTATGCCCAGTAAAAAATATCATCTATAGTAAAGGTAAAACGGAGGCATTTTCAAATAAGTCTGAGAAAACTTGCAACCAAGACTCATGCACTCAGGGTGATGTGAAAGGGGAATTCTTCCAGCAGAAGGAAAATGATGGCCGAGCACTGTCCATCCCCCCAAATGGATGAGTACCGCGTTCACACAGTGATACTCGTGTCCTGTGAGGTTTACAGTGTGTGTAGAATAGAATGAAAATACTTGACAGAAGCAGCACGGAAGTCAATGGGTCTAAGATTTCTCAGACCTTTGCATTGTGTTGAAAATACTCATTTTGGCGTTTTGTAAGTGAAGGATACAATTTTTAAATCCCTAAGCCTAAGATAACCTGTAAAATAAGAGTGAGGATCTCACAGAACGGGACATGAAATTTAAAAAAGAAAATCAACACTGAGTGAGGCAAGAAAGGAGAGAAAAGGGGGCATGCAATTCAAGGCAGCAACAAAACAATAATCAGCAGTTTTAGAGACCGGAGTGTGGGGAGCAGTGTTTGCAGCCCCAGGACTCAGCCAGAGTCCGCAAACTTTCCTCCACATCCGTGAGAAAGAGGCAGAACAGCTACCAGAAAAATGGGCGAGGCCTGAACAGGCTGCAGGCAGCAGAGGGCGCTCGAATGGCCGTGCTCGTCTCATTAGTCACGGGGGAAATACAGACTTACACAGCTGCGGTGGGAGTTAGAGACAGACGGTGCTGACCAAAGTTGGCAGGGCTGGGGATCCCCGACGGTGCAGGCCCCCCTCACACCCTGCACCCCAGGAATTGCCTCCTGGTGGACACCGGGCAGAACCCCTGGGTGTCGGCACCCAGATGTACGCACAAGAAAGAAACCCGCCAACAGGGTGAATGCATGGCACCTGACTACGGTCTACACAGTTTTATACACACAATGAAGTAAGTGCTGTACACACCCTAACACGGCTGAATCTTACAGACGAAACGGTGAGCAAAAGCTGGCTGACCCAAAGGAATGTGTGCTGTGTCTGTCCGTTCATATCATTACAAGTCTGCAGAATTTACACGTGCTCAGTCCTGGGGAAGGAGGGGCGCGTGGTGACCGGGAAGGGCCCAGGGACTCTGGGTTGACACTGACCTTCTAGTTCTGAAAGGGGTTCCAGCTGTGGTCCCTGAAATGCCCAACGGGACGCACACTTCCAATCTGGCACTTTCAACGAGGATGTCAAACTTCACTAAGAGAGCATAGTTGAAATAATAAGAGGCCCAGGGCCATTTTGGAGGTTATGGTTACGTAACTGCAGATATTCCAGGAAACTCGTGATTAAAAACACGGTCTAGGGAAGGTGATGGAATCCTATTAGAACGCTGCTCGTAGGGTAAGTGGCCAGCCCCGCACCGTGCGGGCGGCTGACGGACGGACAGATGGACGGTCACGGAGGGTGCCGGCCTTACAGGAAGTCTGCCTGGGGCCCTGGGTGGGGTGGGAGCAGACCCCACTGCCTTCTCCAAGGCCTGGCCAGCTGGGGCGGGCAGGACAGCAGGAAGAAGGGGTCTCCTAGTCCTGAGGAGCCTGCTAATTACAGGGGTGCAGCCCCTGCCGGGAGCACGGCCTCCTCGGCCCCGACTCCCAGCCGAGTTCGTACCTCCGGGCACCTCGCCTTATTTCCTCCTTTGTTTGCTTGGGCTGCTGTTAGGCTAAGCTCATCATCTCACTTTCAAGTTCACCAACACAGTGGACAAGGCCGAGGTTGGCTTTGCCTCTCAGGCACAGAAATTCCCCTCTGAAGGAGCCCAGCCCCGGTCCCACAGGGACAGGGCGCCGACCGCAGCTGGGGCTCCTGCAGGAGAGGGGAGGCTGGGCTGAGCGGGACACCTGGTTCCTGCCCCCAGACTCACCCGCAGACAAGTCGCTCCTACAGAGAGGAGCAAGGCGGGCAGAGAGGGGTGGGGGCTGTCTGCCACGGGGCAGGGCAGCTCTCCCAGGGGGCAGGCAGCACTGGCTGGGAAAGAAATGTGCCCAGGAAGCAAGGCCTACTCCTTCATGCTGTCTGCGACCCCCCTTCCCCTGATTGAGAGGCTGTGGGGGGAGGTGGTCCTCTCCCACTCAGTTCCCCCCCCCCCCCCCCCCGCTGCCCCAGCCCCAGCCGCCCCTGCATCTGTAAGGCGGGTCTGAGCAGCTGCTGGGGTGGGTGGGGGCCCTGCTCTGGGAGCCATGTGGGCCCGGGGAGCAGGCCGGGGAGCAGGCCTTGTGCTGGGGACGCAGGGCCCTGGCTCCCTCATGTGAGGGGCTGGAGGCCTGGCCCCGGGGCCTCTCGCCCCAAAGCCTTTGGTTCCCTGAGGGCCCGAAGGCCAACCCCAAGTCCTCATGCACGCCCGCCGTCTCCTCTGCTCATATGTTCAACCCCGTCAGCAGACGGGCAACAGCCAGCCTGGGGGGAAGCTCTTCCCACCTCACGTATTCTCCGCCGTGCTTCGCAAGTCGGGGTGGGGGGGTGGAGGGGTTCTCGCTGGGTTGGTGAATCAGGTTGTGCTTCAGAGAAGCTTCCGAGGGCCAACGACGGCATCCGTACGGAAACACTGGGCATCGGGAGTGGCAGCCCGGCCGGCTCAGTGGTGCAGGTTATAAAGCGTTTTAAGTAGGTGACAGTCACTTGCTGTGCAGTATTGTGCCTGGGTCCTAACCCTTCAAACTCAGGGGCTAACCATGGATAAGGCCTCTTGCTGTTCTCTGTAACAGTTCTGTTCCTCATGGGCCTTTTCTTCTTTTAGAGAGAGAGAGATTGCTGTGCTATATAATATTTGTGTCATAGGGTGCTGCTGGAACTCCGACAGGCGGCAGGCTAACCGAGGATTGCTTCTGGAAAAGACCACTCTGCGGTTATGACCTTGCAGTGTTAGCGAAGCGACAAGCTCGCATGACTGTACTGGCTCCAGACCACCTCACACTGGCCGGGGCTGTGGGGGTGCGTGAGGGAGAAGAGGGGACGTGGGTCAGCTGCCTGGGTTCACAGGGAGGGAAACTGAGGCTCAGACGTTTGAGTGCCAGCGCCTGCACGGTCTGGTGGTTCTGACCCCCGGCCCACGGAACACTGTGAGATTAAAGGCAGCGCTCCGCGCTAACCTATCTGCCTTTTTTTACGGAGGTCGCTGGGACACACAGGACAAACTTCCCTGCTGCTTCCTGACTTTGGACAACAGCCACCACTGTGCCTTCTCCCTAGTGTCCGAGGACAGCTGGGTAATCCTAGTGGGCTTACGTAATGGGGAGTTCTTCCTGACGAAAAACCACAAAATGAACAACAAACAGTAACTTGACGGTGACCATCGGAGTCCCACCTAATTCACACGTAGCCCCGACTGCCAGCGTGGGAACACCCTGGAACGTTTGTGCTCACACAGTGGGTGTTTTGACAGCCTGGTAGCGGCCTAGGCCGTCTAGTTGCTGCTTTCCAGTGTTGGTTGTGGGCAGAGCCACCGAGCCCCTGCTGTGGGTGGTCAGTCGGAGCTCCACTGGTCAGAGTGCCCTGAGGGGACCCTCACCCTGGGTGGAAGGTGGGACCCATGGATCCCAAGTTCCCTTGATAACCAACTGGCCACGAGCCCAGGAGCCTCGGCCCAACGACCATGAATGTGTGCAGCTTTTGCATGCCTCCCTTTATAAATGGAAAGGGGTATTCCTAAAATAAGGTGCCGAGGGGCATGGAGACGCAAAAGGCACCGCCAGGCCCTCACGTGTCGCCATCAGCCTGGAGGATGCTGGGTCTGCGCTTTGGGCCGATGTGTTTTCAGAAGCTTGCCCTTCTCTCACTTGCCTTCTCCAGCACATTCTGCAATCATTGTCCTCTCTGCTTCAAGCCCTCCAGAGCGAGGGAGAGTGAGGGGCCCCACCAACACCGTCACCACCGTCCACGGCCATCCCAAGGTGCTGCCTGCTGGCACTTTGACTGGGGGACTTTGGAGGTCACCCTGCTTGGTTCCCTCACTTTCCAGACAGAAAGCGGAAGCGCTGGGAGCTGGCGAAGCTTCCTGCTCAGACTCAGTGAGGGCCGCGGGGCTATGGGGCAGTGCAGGGTGGGACGGGGTGAGACCAGCACCAAACTGTGTGGGTGCAGCGTGACCTCATCTACTGAGCCAAAGCCAACACCTGCAGACAGATATTCCCCAACGCAGCAGGTCTTCCCTCTTAGGAAAGAATCAACTTGCAAAGAAGGACCTGGCAAGCCCTTGGAAGCTGGGTGGCAGGGCCCAGAGCTGGTCCCGGGTCCCGAGGTCATGTCTGAAGGCCGTGTGGGCAGGACACTTACCCTTCTGAGCGGCGTGTTTGCGGCTATAGGACGGCCTCACACCCACCCCCAGGATTCAAGGGGTGCACTTCATGAGCGAATGACAGCTACAGTGTCTGGGCCCTCTCCACCCCCGCACCTGATATTGGCCTCCTGCTTCTGCAAAGCACCCCTGTGGCGTGGGGGTGACTCTGCAGCAAGGGGACAGAGACCCAGGGAATTCACCCGATCGCCTTGGGCCACAGCCCCGAGGGAGTGCAGGATTCACCGGCACCCTGAGCCCTGTCTTCCCCGTCGCCTACGTGGGAGCCACGCTGGCACAGCCAACACCTACAGCAGGGGCCAGCTCTCGCAGGTGGGAGCTGTTAATACAGATAACCTTTTACAGTAGGGAAATGGCACCGTTACTAAGATAAAGCAGCTGGGTCACAGCCACGGCGTGTGCTGTGTGTTCACTCACGTCTCACCCGCTTACCTCCCTGGCCTGTTTGCGGAAATCGCCCCGTTGTAGAATATCTAGGAGTTGGCTCAGCCAGTGAGTCCTCCTGAGAAAGGGACACTGACGTGTTTTCCCTTTCCCCGTGTGTACAGTGTTTGTTAGAAGGGCAGAGAGAGCAAGCAGAGTGCTGCTAAGATGCTCCAGCCATCTCTTCGATTAAAAGTGGACATTTAACTAAAAACACCTTCATACTCTCCTGATCCGAGTTCCTGGGCATTTCAGTGCTGATGTTTGCTTCAGACCGTTGGCCCAGGGTCCAGGTAGAAACTGCTGGAAGGAAGCCCGTTACCGGAGGGAGGTGAGCAGCCTTTTCAAACAGCGGAGGCGCCAGCAGGTGGGGTGGGTATGGCCTGGGGCCTCACATCCTTGGTGCCGCATCCCGTACCTGGAAGGTCCCTTGTCCCGTACCTGGAAGGTCCCTCCTGGAAGTCCCCTGAGGTGCGGAATTGTCACAGTGAGGGAATGTCTTCCGCAGCTTTTGTCAGTGCGCTGCTTTCTTGCTACAACCACGGCTGCCTCTATGACACCTTGTCACCTTGCCTGGCCATGCCAACCTTCCCAAATGAGAAAACGGTCTTAGGGATGGCTTGGCGGAACCTAATGCTGATCAGGTGTTCCCAGGGGTGTCACTTCCAACACACCCACCCACCCGTCACCCTGACCTCATTTCCAACTTGCTCCCCCCAGGAACACGTCGCTGTGCCTGACACGGGCACGTCACCACGGTGGCACGTTGGCTCATGCAAAGCCACCACCAGCGTCCTGAGCTTCCAGGGACACCATCAAGCAAGGACAGTGCTGGGGGTGCCGGGGACACTAAAAATGATGAAAATAGGGGATTTTTAAGGTATCTATTGACCAACAGAATAGTTACATCCCACTGCTGGTTCTATCAGATAGTTCTGTTAATAAACGAGCTTCAAAACTAAAATTCTTGTTAAAAACAACACATCTCTGTGGTCATGAAAACAAATCGAAACTTCTCTATAGTGGTTATCTAAGTACAAATGATGACCTAGGTGCATTATCCTTGATATATCTTCATCTACTGTACTTCAATCCATTGCTTCGTCTCTTCTCTCTTCATAAAGGCTGTCTTTTTATCCTTTACCTTTTTATCTCTTCAGAAAAGTACAATCTTCTTCAAATTTTTGTTTGGTTCATACACGTGAAATTGTAGGCACTTCGGTTGGTTCTCATCTATGGACCATAATGTGTTTAATTGAGAAAATATTCTTTCTGTCGATGCTGACTGTGGGGACAGAGCCCCAAAAAGCAGTTTCCAGGCTCTCGGCCTCACATAGAAAGGTGCTGGCTCAGGTAGTAAATGGCCATCGACTGTGATCAAATGGCCATCAGCTGTGGCTAGTTGGCCGTCAACTGTAACCAGTGAGCCATTGGGCACTAATATAACTGCCGTGGCTACGCTAGCAGAAAATGGGGGCTAGCAAGAAGGTGGTGGCTGAGCCTGCAAGCGGCGCAGTGAGGGTTGAGAATTGTGTTGCTCCTGGTTCCTGTGTCTCCAACCCAGCCGCCAGCGAGAGTATAGTGGTGTGACTCCCCTACCTATGGCTCCGTGGGTGTTCCTTTTTGGCCTCATCATGTCCTGCGTTCTTATGTGGGGAGCGGGACCAGAGACCCCGCAGGCCGCCCCGCACGACACTGACATATCAGATAAGCTCAGAATAATTCCACTAAATGAAGAATAATCTTAATTCTGTTTTTCACATATGAATGTGTAAACATTGCAAGCCAAACGCTTTCATAGGTACTATCTTTATGCTTCAGAGTACATTCCTTTGGTAAATATATTTATAAGATAAAACTTGTCAGATAAATTGTATTTATGATTCATTTTGAATGTTGCACTATATTTAGACCCTGCAACATTGTGAGACTTCTCGATTGAATTCCATTCCGGGAGAGAGTATGAATTTATCCAATTGAAATCAGGTGTTCCCTCCAAAGGTTTTTCCCACAAATTGAGACGTACCAAAGCACAGCCATGGAATTTCAAAATTAAATCTTGTATGTAGTTGGATGTCTTATTAATTTAACATGATCAGGTCTTTCTTTGATTTTGGCCCATTTACATTTCCTGTAATTGCCGCTAAAGTTGGTTTGAATCATGCTGTTTTGTCTCATCTGTCTTGTCCCTTTATTCCTTTCACTGTGTTTTAAAATGGTATCAGTCGAGTGCTTTTTTATTATTCTGTTTTGCTATATATTCAGGTGTGCATTTTGTATTTTTCATTAAGAGATTGCCTAGAGATTACAGTGTATCTCCATGATGTATTACAGTCCACCATAAAGTAGGACTGCTACCATGTCCACAGCCATGCAGGTGTGGTGGCCGTGGAGGAGCTCTGAGGGTTCAAGAGAAAGGAGCTGGGGGCAGCCTCCACCTGCTGCCCCTGAAGACCCACCAGGGCACGAAGCCCAGGCCATCCTCAGCCAATGAGGGTGCGCGGAGGGAGGCACAGCCAGCTGGCGCCTGGTGCAGCAGCATTCCCCGCTGGAATCTTTGTCCGGGGCCCCCCAGTGGCCTGGCTGTGCCACAGTCCCAACCCGTCCTCCTCCCTCATCTCCCTCACAAGTGTCAGAGCAGCAGATGGCCGGGAGGTCCCGCTGGCCTCCTGCGCCCTCTCTCCTCTGCCTTTCCCAATGTGTCCCTCATCACTCTTCTGCAGGCCTCACTTAATAATAGCTCTGGGGTCTGCTGCTTAGCACCAGACCTGAGGAAGGGAGAAGCGCACAGGAATACAGTTCTGTTTACTTCCTCCTGTCCTTCTCGAAGCGTGGAAGTGTCGTTGGTTTAGACCAGGGGTGGCCAAACTTTTTTCAACGTTTTTCACCAAGGGCCATATGCGGTAAAATACACAAACAGCCGGGCCACTCACTCGAGGTGAAGTACGTATTGCCTCACCTGGTTTATTTAAGTAACATAAATACATTTTTGGAATTTGCTGCGGGCCAATTAACAATGGATTGCGGACGCAGTTGGCCCGCGGGCCGCAGTTTGGACCCCCCTGGTGTAGACAATTCATATTCTCTGGTGCTGACACACAGTGTTCATCTTTTTCTGCCTCTGTTTTCCTTTACAGCCCCGATTTCCAGCGGTACCGTGTTTCCCCGAAAATTAGACCAGGTCTTATATTAAGTTTTGCTCCAAAAGATGCATTAGAGCTTATGTTCAGGGGATGTCATCCTGAAAAACCATGCTAGGGCTTTTTTTCCGGTTAGGTCTTATTTTCAGGGAAACACGGTCGTTGTTTTCCTTCGGGCAGAAGAACTGCTTTTAATATTTCTTGAAGTATGGGTCTGCTGGCGATGAGATTTCTTTGCTTTTGCTTTTGGTTTTCTGAAAATGTCCTTATTTTTGCCTTTATCTTCTAAAGATTTTTGCATATAGATTTCTAGGTGGCAGGTTGTCCTCTCCCCACCCTGAGTCCTTTCATTTCAAAATATCATTCCACTGCCATCTGAGTCCCGGGAGGCGATTCGCTCTTACCCATGTCTCTCGAGCTCTGTTTGATTTGTCTGTTTCATCTTGGGTATTTTCTATTAACTTATCTTGAAGTTAACTGACTCTGTCTTCTGCCGTGCCCAGTATATTTTAAAGTCCACGGAATGAATTTCTCATTTTAGATAGTTTTCAGTTCTAAGCTATCCATCTGATTTCTTTTATAGATTTCAATTCTCCATCTTCCATCTTGAGTGTCTTTACCTCTTAGCATATGAATCATAGTTATTTTAAAACCTTGTCTGCTCCCTGTCATATCTGAACCAGCACTAACTGTGATTTTCGTGTCTGTAGATTTAAAAAAATAGGGAAAGACATTATTTTCCTCCAAAGAGCTTAAGCTTTCTAGTGTCTTTTCCCATCTTTCAAGGATTCCTAGTTTCTTCCTGACTCAATTTCCATTTCCAATTTATTTTAATTTATAATTTATTTTCTCCAATACCTTGAAATAGTTCATTGTGAACCAGTTTCTTGGTTTTTATCATTATTATTGGCAGGAGAAATAGAGCAATAGAAGGTACTATTTTATTTATTTATTTCTTGTTTAGTTTCATGATTGAAATTAAATTCACCTTTCCTGTTTTGATATTTTCCCAAACCGTTAAGTTTCAGTGCCTTCTTGCCTTCCTGTTTTAAATAACTGTACTTGCTAAAATCTTCAAAAGCTAAAATTCTTTGACACTCCATTTGAGTAGTACTTTGAGTAAAGATTTCAAAATGTTATTTTTTTTTTTACTAGTGACATTAATAGCTTTGTAGGACATGCTGCGTCCTGCAGAAATCAGATTTCCTGAAATTAAATTCATGATAGGCAACAAAGAGAGAAGACATGTACTGCCATGATACATATATTTTTATTCAACGTAAACTTAATCTCAAAGTTAACTTTATAGTGCAGTTATCCTAACTGTGTGTCTATCTGTATGTACATATATTTATATATTATAATATTGTAAAGTTGATGGCTGTAGCTTCTATTTCAGTTAGTAATCATAGCTTGTTTGACAAACTTCTGAATTATATTTGCACCGTAACCAACTCCAGGTTTCTATCCTCAAGCTCCTTAATTAGCAAGAACATGACTGTACCACCAAAATTTGTATTTTCCCTGCAGACAACTAACTTTATTTCTGTGTTGAACTTTTTGACTGAATTACACTGAAAATAATATCAGATATTTCCCTTTCAAAAGAAGGAATTTCCCAGGGCTTTACTTTGCTTCTGAAGGAAGGTGCTGGTTAGAAAGTTGCAAAGCCGGCGTCTTTGGCTGTGAAGTCCTGATTCTGCTCAGGAATACTCACAGATGCACTCCCGCCTCACTCTCCATGCGTGCACATGGACGCTTAGGACTGAGTGAGGAAAATTAATGTAGAAGAAGAATCAACTCATCTATGTAAAAGGAAGCTCATGCTCCAGAGTATATGTAAACCCAGCTTCTGTGTCTGTGTTACATGATGATTTCCAGTCACAGCTTTTTACAATGACAACTTCCTTGGTAAAATAGATGCTGATACTTTTTGACAGATTTGTGTCTGCTGACTTTTGTGACTTGGGGTTATCACCGTGGTCCCACGCGGAATGGTCCATAGTGATAAACATTTTATGCAACTCACATGTTCACCATCAACCTTATTGAGAAGCAAATGCTGTAGAATTTTTCATTAATTGTGTCCTTTTAAACGCTTATTGTGCTGAAAGGATTCATTGCAAATTTTAAAAGCATTACCAAGTAAGAAATAAATTGTTGAGATTTACTCCATTCAAAAATGGCAAAGCCACTCAAGCCAGGGTTTTAAGCCACTACTCTCCACAGCAGAAATGCCACTTAAAGTCCGAAATCAAGATGTCGGCAGGGCCGTTCCTTCCGGAGGCTCAGGGAGAATCTGTCCCCAGCTTCGGTGGCTGCTGCAGCCCTTGTCATTGCTTGGCTTGTAGACACATCACTCCATCTCTGCCTCTGTCTTCACATGTATTTCCTTCCTATGTGTCCCCTCTGTCTCTACACCCCAAACTGCCCCTCTCTTACAAAGACAGCTGTCATTGGCGTGAGGACCCCCCCACTCCTATAGGACCTCATCTTAGTGACATTGGCAAAGGTCCTGTTTCCAAGTAAGGCCACACCCATAGGTGTGGGGGTAGGGCTTGAACCTGTCTCTTGGGGGACGTGAGATGTCTCTTGTGCACTTACAGTCCCCGGTCCCTGCCTGGTGGCCGGCCGGCGTTGGGCATCTCACTGTCCACACTGTCTGGTCTGTGCAGTGGACCTGGACTGGGCGGATGGAGGCCCCTGCTGCTCACACCGACCCCGGCCCCTCATTTTAGATGCCACAGCCTGTGTGCTGTCCCTGGCAAGGGTTTTAGAGAGGACCCCCAGCTGGACAGTGGTTAAAGCTGTAAAAACAGGTTTAATCCAGGACTGCTGCAACAGGCGGAAGAGAGAGAGCTCGGTGTGGAGCTGGGCTCACTTCCGAATATAGCGGGAGACTGGGGCTTACAGCCTGGGAGCAGGTTTGGGGGGAAGGTCAGTGAGGGTGGGGGCGTGGCTCACCGGCCCGTCAGGATTCCCAGGAAGGCAAGCAGGGCAATCAGACACCCCCAGGTGGGGGGGTCGGGGAGGATGAGGCATTTGGTCAGATGCGGAGGGTGGGGATTCTCCCTAAGCCGACTGAGCAGGGTTCTTGCTAAAACTGGGTGATACAAGACAAACAAGGAAGGCCGAGCTGGGGTCTAGTTGAGAAGATGGTTCAGAGAGGAGTTCAGCAGAGGAGAGAGTCTGTCAGGGGGACGTGAGTCACCACCCTCTAGACAGGTTTGGGGACAGAGAGACGGGCGAGTGATCTCAGCTCGTCCTTGAGATCCCTCACGGTTAATGCGAGAACGCCGCCCTCGCGCTGGCGCGTGTGGTCCCACAGCCCTGCTCAGCGCAGCCCTCCCCACACCCCGGCCTGCGCCCACCTGGCCCAGGAGGGGGTCGGGCTCACAGCCGAGTGCTGGCATGTCCCACAGCTATCGCTGCGCCTGCTCCTGCTCTGTCACTGCCCTCCTTGACAGGTCATCGTGAGAATTAGCACATGTGAGGCTCTCAGAGCTATTCCTGCTGCTTTGAAAATTGAGCGCTTTCATCCCCTCTGTACCCGGCACCTGGAGCTGTTTCTGGCACGTGGTGGATGCTCAGGAGTATTTGCTGAGTGAACAAACCGTCAGTCATTCTCACCGCGATTGTTTCTTACATTGTTCTCGCTGGAGGTGTCGCCACCCCCTGTCCTGCCTGTCACCTCTCCCTGGGTCTGGATCCTGCCTGCTACCAGCCCCTCACACCAGCACCAGGCTACAGCGCACGCTGGCGTGGCCCCCTCTTCGGCACTGCGCCCCACCAGGCTTGTTTAAAGCGCGTTAAACTCGTGTTTATGATGCCAAGCAGGTTCCCCTTTCCCAGGCCACCGATTATCCAGGTTAACAAATACCAGGTACCTGCTGGGCCCCTCAGGGGCAGGTTCTGCGCTTACTCCATCTACAAATCCAGAAAACCATCTGCAGAAGCGCCAGGACTGCTCTGCTCCACGCGTGCTCTGATCCAGCTCCATGCAGCAGCGGGCGTCTTTGTTCAGAACTCACCACGGCAGGCTTTTCACGCACGTCATCTCACCTCCTATCTTCCACGCAAAATGCAGCAAACGAGGCCCAGAGGGGTTCCCCGCGTTCCTCGGCTACACAGTGTCAGTAGCCCAGGTTGGCTTTGATCCCATCTTCACCATGCTTGGGGGGCACCCCTCCACCCACTGCCAGGGATCCTGCTCCCAAGGCTGCACCAGCCGTCCCGTGGTGGAGGCGTGTTTCCTGTTTGCTCCTACCTCTCCCTGTGGCAGGAGGATGTTTCCCCAGCCTCAGTAAGAGCCCTACAATGCTCCCCTGGGTGTCCTGGTACTCAGCAGAGCCCTGAAGGGACATTTGGGCAGCCCTGGCACTGAGCACCTGCCTGTTTCCTCCCCTCCCTCAGCATCGGAACAGCGAAGGGGAAAGGAAGTCAGCTCTGAGCAATGAAGCGGGTGTAGGGAGGGGGGTGGCCTGGACGGCAGGGCGGAGTGGGGACATTGCTTCTGGAACACTCCAGGCCGTCTGTGGGAAGACAGTGGCTGAACGCAGGGGTCCTCTGTGGCCACCTGTCCACATCCCCAACCCGCCCCCACCCGAGGGCACAGAACACCCAGCAGGTTCCTATCTCCCCGAGCAAAGCAGGAGGCTGTTCTGTAAAGAAATGAAATGGGTTGCGTAGGGTGCAGTGCCTGGCATCTCATGTTTGTTGAGTGAAAGGGGGGCCCAAAGTAGCGTGTGTGGCTATTGGTGTCCCCAGACATAGCTGTCCCACAGTGCACATATAGCATCAACCAGAGCCCTGCCCACAGCTGGCATGGCCTTTGCTTCATTCTTCCAAATGCCTGGATCCTGAGTGTCCAGTCATATATTTCAGAAAGCCTGCAACATAAAGGAAAAAGACCGAGAAAAACCGAGGACCTGGCGCCGAGGGAAATGGAGACCACGCAGGGAGCAAGAAGAAAACTTTAAAGGTGCTGCAATTCCTTTCTGCCGTGATAAGGGAGGCTCGAGCGTCCATGAAACAAGAGGCGGTGCCAGGAAGTAAGAAAGGTTTGCCAAGTTGTAAAACAAAACCACCAAACGCTCAACAGAAATCTTGGTAGAGAAAGTTGAGGAAATCTCCCAGAAAGTAGGGCAAAAAGACAAAGAGATGGAAAACATGGCGACGTGGGTGAATCTGATTCTGTCCCCCTGGAGGAGAAGAAACAGCCGCCATGCCCTCGGCACGGAGGAACCCAGGTGAGCCCTCGCCCGCCGCTGCCTGGCCCCACCAGAGCCACCGCCAGGGGCTGGGTGCAGCCGCTGGGCCCTGCTGGCACTCAAGGCGGGCACCCTGCCCTTGTCTCTGCTTCGTCCTGGGAGCATCTTGTCCCCCTTCCTGGGAGACAGCTGACACGGGTGAGGATTAAATCCCACTTAATTGGGTCTCACAGCACTGTTATTAGTAGTGAATTTTGAAGACGTGAAATTGAATCACAGAAAGGTCAGGACTGGACACAGGCCGCTGTGAGTGGCAGAGGCACAGACAGGGCCCTCGTTGGCTGTCCCCCGAAGCCCAGGCACTCCATCTAGGCCTGCATGACGGCTGCGGGTTCGAGGACCTGTCCACAGTGTGAGGCTAGAACCCCGCGGCCCCCACAGGGCCGTTCTCTGCAGCTGGGTGGATTTTGGGCCCCATCTGTCAGGATTTTACTAGGACATTTAAGTTGAGCTGAGCCCAAACTGGTCAACCACGGTACAATAAAAAGAAAGGCCTTTCATTCTGAACGCCGTGGGCTGTGATACACGCGGAAGGCAGGGGCTCGGGGCCGGGCTAGCCGGAGGGTAACAGCGGCAGTAAAATTCCGCAGCCACGTCCCCACTGTACGGGCTTCGGCGCGTTTCTGAGGCGTTATCGAGGCTAATGTTTTGGTGTAGGAAGTTCAGTCTCCCACGTATAGACGTCCCTCCCACAACCTTTTTCTGTCACAATCAAAGTGTAACTGTAGCTGTGTGCTCTTTACGAGGTGGTAAGGGTTCTTGTGTCCCCGTGAAGGCAGCTACAGGAAATACAGGACTGTCATCTGGGGAACTGGACTTTCCAGGTTCATTTACATGGTACCGAGTTCGAGACGGGGCTTGTGGTTTTCGAGTTAAGAGACGAACAGGTCTGTCACTCGTGCTTCTCGCGAGGCCTGCAGTGGAACCCGGCCTGGTCCGTGCCCTCAGCCCGCTTTCCTAGCCCGACACTCGCTGTCTCTTGTCCTTCTCCCACTCTCCAGGGGTGACACCATTTCAGAGTAATGGCTGGCCCATTGTCTTCTAAGGGCAGATGCCACCTTCCTCAGTGTCTCGTGGGCTGGCCCCTGTGCGGAGCATCTCTCAGGGCCGAGAGAACAGAGTGTTCAGGCACTGTGCAGCTTGAGCGACAATGTGTGACCATCCTCCGTTCACACCTGAGGAACTGAAGTCAAGAAGCCTGGACAGCCAGGTAAGGGTCTCGCCAGAGATGGTTTCTGCAGCTGCAACCAGGTGTGGCCTCGTTCACCTTCCACGCACTTTCCTCAATGAAAAAATAACAAACGGAGCCCAGAGGAACTGCCCTGCATGTCTCATGGCTCAAACCTTTGTAGTCTTAAAACAGGACAAAAGAACCTGTGCCCCGAAGAACTGTTTGCAAGGTGACGAGAAAGCAGATGCCGTGATTACAGGACTGGTGACTACCAGCGGACAACGAAAGCCACTTAGAATCAGCATCACTACGTATGTTCTCTGCACCAATAGCAATCCTTCCTTCTGTGATGTCACTGTCCCTTTCTCATACACACCCCTCGCCTTTGTCTCCTCATCAGAACACTGTTTGGGCTTCTGCCTGAGTTGGTGCTGCCCGAATAGCTATTCTTATTGTCGCAGATAAACGCTTGCCACCTGTCACTCCGAAAGGCCCTTTATGTTTAAGTTAACAGCCTCCTCTTCTGAAAGGAAGGGCCGCACGCGCTTCTGCCTGAGTCTACGAGACGCATCCAAGTCAGAGCACAGCTGACCTCAGATCGCCCCGTACCCCAGTCCTGTTGGGGCACGCCCAAACTTGACTCGTTCGTCTTAACTGGTGTCTCGGAGGTCCCAGGCCCTGCGGTCACTTCCTCCGCTTTGATGTGAGGTCAGCCTCCATCATCCCACCCCCAGATGGCAGCATCTCCTCCCATCTCCCCAGTTCCACGGGGTTAGAAACTCACCTTCCAGGGCCACCACTTTCATCGCCAGCCCCCTGAAGCCACCTCAATGCTTCTTTAGGGTCCCAGGCTGCTGTGGTGAGGTGCAGAGTGTCCATCAGGAGCCGTAGATGTGATCTCATTTGCAAACAGAATCTTTGCAGATGGGATTAGTTTAGGATCCTGATAGTAAATCATCCTGGATTTGGGGTGAGCGCTGGATCTCAGGACGAGAGGAGAAGACAGAGACAGGGAAGAGGCCGTGGGACCGCCGATGTAGAGATGGGAGTGACGCAGCCACAGGCCAGGGACCCCCCGCCCCCCGCAGAGGCCTGTGAGCTCCAGACTTCCTCCAGGGCCACAGTGTCTGCCGAGCCAGCCCCCAGTGCCGCAGGCTCGGGCACCCTCAGGGAGAGGGCTGGAAGGCGGGAGACGAGGTCAGAGGCTGCGTCTCCTAAGGGGCCTGTGTCAGTTATGCCATCAGACGAGACTGCAGCCCATGGTGGGGGCTCTGGGACAAGACCGACACAGAGTGGGGAGCAAAAGCGCCATGTTTGCCTGGCGTGGGACTGTGGTGGGAGCACATGTACCTCCCCTGCCACACGTGCAATGTAAATATTCAGTGACAAAAGGTGCCCAGGTAAAATGAATCGACTCCAATTTGTTTTCAAACCTCCTTCCCTCCACAGACAGCATCTGATATGGTTTTCCGATGGCAGTGGCCAGTATGAAACGAAGCCCCTGTGAAAATGTGGGCATGCACTTCAGGGGTGTCTGGAGGAGAACTGGACCAGGGACCGGCCCCTGCCCGGGACCAGCGTGCACACCGTCTCGGGGTGAGCTCCAGTGAGTCCCCAGCGCCAGCCCTTACTGAGTGGCAGCAGCCTTGTCCCTGTACACAGAATTTCTCGAGTCCCATTCCTTGTTTCTCTCACGATTGCCAAGAAAATGTCACCTACAGCATCTGTCCTTCTTTTCTTTTGATTGAACTGGCTGCCCCCAGCAGATGAGCCTGTGGGAACAGATGGGAACCTTTTGAGGGAGGCCCACTCGTGAAGGCGGGTGTGTGGACGGCCATGGAGAGGGGAAGGCAGGCTGGTGGGTCCCGCGTGCAGGCTGGGTCTCAGCCACACCAGAGCACTGCCCGCCCCTGGGAATGCCATCTCTAACCCGCATCCTGCAGCCTACGTTCTGCAGAGAACAAGCTACATTCTCCTTTGCTTTCAGTCACAACATATTCTTTGTGCTAAGCTGACTGCAATACACACTGACATTACTGTTCAGGTGTAGCCGTCGTCAGACCTGACGCTCTGCCCTGCAGTGGTTCCTGGACAACACGCGATCTCGTGAGGTGCCCCGTGCGTCATGATGGGTCGTGGGTGCACAGAGGAGCCTGACATAGTCCTGTCCTCACATGGCCCTGGGCTCACGCAAGACGACCCCTCGAAGCCAGCAGTGCGCTATGGTGAGTGAAGACTGGCATGGTGGCCTTGGTCCCTGGGGCTGGGGTGAGGGACCTCACCTCCCACACGGCCAGTGGGGGGCCGGTTCTGTCCACCTGAGAGGCAGCAGGCAGGCAGATGGGCTACCTTAGCCAAAAGCCAAGAAAAGCTCCCCCCAGCGGGCTGCTCCTGCGTCTCTCCTCCAGGCACGTTCGTGTGCACCCCCGTGCAAACCCGCTCCCACCCACACATGCCATCTGCAACAAAACACTTCTCAATACACACCCCTAAGAAGCTGGCAGGGTGGGGTAGTGGCTGGAACCTGCCCATGTGGGGTGACTGTCCGGCGAAGGTCAGCTGCCCTGTGGCCGTGGCAAGAGGACATGTGAAGACACTGACGTGCCGTACACAAGGCTTTCAGGAAACAAGAGATGAACTTGAACGCGTGAAATGGGGTGTGTACCGCATCGCTCCTGAATTTGGTGGGTTAAAACAGCAATCAGTCACTGAGCTCACCAATCTGCAATGTGGGCAGAAGGAGAGAGAGACACAGAGGAGGAGAGGAAATGGGGAGGGAAGGGAGGACGAGACAGGCAGTGGGGCTCGCTGCTCAGCTATTTCAGGGCGGACGGAAGAGCACGTGTTGGCCCAGCCGAGAGCGGCTCTGCAGCACCGACCGAGCCCATGCGTCCCTCGGCCGCGTGAGCCGGCCCCTCACTTGGAGACTCCGTGGAGTGCGGAAGGGCAGCAGGTGGGGGCCACAAATCGCAGGTCAGCTCTGGAGAGTTGGGCCTGAGGCGGGGGGACGACTCCAGCGAACTCACGCACCCCCTGAGAGAGCGGCGTGGGGCTGTGCAGAGGTCCAGCAGCCCTCGTGGGAGTGTGGTTCTCTCGCCACCTGTACAAGTTCCCTGGGCTCCTTCACAGCTCCGGGCCTCGGCCCACCCTCTAGAAAACGGGGACCCTACAGCACCGCTTCCCCAAGCTTGGGTTGCTGTGTGTTGGCAAAGGCACCACCATCGGGCACTGTGGCTTCCTCTTCTGACGTGGGAGAGCGTGGCTTGCGCTGCAAGATGGTTGCACAGCTGGAGGTTGGGTCCATTACCACCGACACTTCAAAAACTGGTAAATGTCAGTCCTCAGCCACCCACACAGCAGCATCTGCGACCTGCAGTGGACGGCAGGGCCTCCTCGTCCCCTACAGGCAGGCACAAGGTCACGGGTCCTTCACTTTCAGCCCTGGGCTCTCCCTGGTCCTAAGTGATGTTGGATCTTGTCCAGTAGATGGAGCATCTAAGAAAGAGAAGAAAGAAGATATTAATTAGCAAAGGCCTCTCTGGCTAAGAATTAGGCCCCCGCCCCGCCCCAGTGGACGTGTGTGGACCAGGAGGTCCCAGCTTGGCCAGCGCCAACCATTTTCCCTAGAGCCATGGAGGGTGGGTGGCCACGCTTGCTGACTTGCCTGCTGGGCCCCTTCTGTTTGTCCTGGACCCCAGGGAAGAACGTCAGGGCTTGTCCAGAGTCCCCGCCTTGCCTCATAACCTGCTACCTGCTCTGACGGGAGCAGTGGGGCTCCTTCAGTGGCCCAGGTGACGGTCACGGAGGGTCTTCGGGAAAAGGGGCTGCACCTTCCCAGGAGATGCAGTCAAGGTCAAACGAAACCATGGGCGGCAACATGTGCAAAGCACAGTGAGTGTACAGATCTAGAGAGTGGGGGAGGTGGGACATCTGCAGGGCGTGGAATTTCTGGGGAAGACGTGCGGGTTCCAGGATGCCCAGGGTGCTTGTCACGCGCTGCTGTCATTCCCTGTCTGGTCCGAGGGCCTGAGACCATCCTTTGCGGAGAAGGGCCACCTGCTCACTGGGGGTGAGGGGGAGAGGAGGAACCGCCCGCACCCTCCAAGCTGAGGTTATGCCTGGAAGGACCGTGTGCAAGAGGGGGTGACCTCAGCCTGACTGTCCTTCACAAATACGGCGTTCGCCAAAGAGAAGTTCTAGTTGATCAGTGGCCATCTGCAGAGCCTGTTTGATTTTGGTGTGTTCCTGTCCCTGCCATATGACCCTTTGTCACCTCATCTCTCTGTCCTCTGACAGGCCACTTGTTTGACTCCCTCAGCAGGGGATTTCTCTCTCTATTGCAAACTCTGGGCACCTCTAGTCTTGGCTAATGGGCTTCTTTTTCTGATGAAAATAGATTGATTTCATCCAAACTCTATTCTTTCTTTTGAGAAATAATTTCTTTTTAAAAACTTTTCTTTTTTATGCTGCTTTTTTTCCATTTCTTTCCAGGCCTCCTTTTCTCCACGGATCTTGAAATTTCCAAATTATTTAGCTAGTCCTTACAACAAATCCCGACCAGGTCTCCCTGGACATGGAATACACCCCCGTGGCACGCTGACTGTCAGACTTGGAAGGGACCTCAACTTCCCGTGGCTGAGCGCTCCCTGCCTGGTTTCATCCTTGGGAACCCAGAGCCCAGAGAAGAAAAGAAAATCGACCAAAGTCGCAAACACTGTCAGGGTGTGAAGTGTGGTTAGAAATCAGGTTTCCAGGCCGGGCCCCTATGCTGTGGGGAGGACAGGATGGCAGCAGGAAGAAGGTGGGAGCAGCAAGGCTAGGATGATGCCCCTGTGGGGACACTCCGCTGACAAGGCCCCGTTTCTGTCCCCAGGGAACAGCCAGGACTTGCCAAGTGGCACGGGCTGACCAATGAGACGTAGTGGAAGCAGCCTTTCCCCATGACAACGGCCAGACCGCTGGCACCTCCCACCGAAGGTGGATGCAAAGCCCGGGCAACGGCTGGCACTTTGCAAACGCAAGAGAAAGGCCAGGCTCGCGGGGCTGAGTCAACGCCAATAACCACTTACACCCAAGTCGCTCGCTAAAACACGCTCACGGTTTAAGCCCTCGTTTCTGGGTATTTTACTACTTGGAGCCTAATGGATCCCGAATCTGCCTTGTCAGTCAGGAGCAGGAGAGAAAATCTTGCTCTGACGCCCCACTTGTGCACCTGTGGCTCCAAGAGGGTGGGGACAAAGAGTGACACCCTCGACAGCCATGTAAGAAAAAGAGAAACATTTCAAATGCAAATTTAGGTATAAAAGTACATATTTATTGGGACGGGTCTGGGGGGTGATGGAGCCAATTACAGTTCCTGGAGCACCAGAGAAGCCAGCGTGACATCGTTAGCCATGAATGCTTACTGGCCTGTCACACTTTTCTCTCTCCATGTTCTTTGTACACTTGATGGCCTCTTCGTACAGTTAAATGATATCATTTTCAATAAAGAAAGCGGAAAGATAATGCAGTCTCCTCCAGCATGGTCGGCTATCCTTTTTTCTTTTTTTACTGTTGGAAGCTTACAGAAGTTGACTTTAACTTTGCAACTCATATTGGTGCTGTCAGGAGAAACTTCTGTGCTGTCAAATTTAGGACCGCTCCTGTCACAGCTCTTTTATGTACGTGCTCAAAACTGTCCGTGTGCTTCACGTTCTGTGGGTTAGTGCCTGTTAACTACTCTTGAATTTGTGGCCCTCGGAACTCACTCTGCTGTGCGGTGAAGAGGTGGTTTACGGCAGGTGGAGCTTCACGTCTCTCCCAGGATCGGCCGCATTCGCGGGGACCTGTGAGCAGGGAGGACCTGACGCCGTCGCTCATTAGCTCCACGCAGATTTGCCTCTGACCCTGTGTGTCGCTGGGCGAGCTGCCCAGGGGAAGTAAGGCCACCGGCACCACCTGGCTCAGGGCCGAGGACCCAGTGCCACGTGCAGGAGCCAGGCCACTCACGCTCGGCCACTAGGCGCTTTAGTGTCACGTTAATTGTTATTCTTGTTGTTGCTGGGGATAATTCTGTGGGTACATGGTCAAACGTGTTGACTCATAGATGGACCCATAAAACAGGCCTCGGAAACCTCAGCTGTCTGTCTATACGCGAAACATTCGCATCCATGAGGGGAGGAGGCTGAATGGAGGCCTGAGGACACGGTGCGTCTGATGACAGCCCACAGCAGGCTGGGGACACCAGCTCCAGTCCCGAGAACAGATTAAGGCCACGGGAGCAGCTCTTTACATGGCATCTACCTCAGGGTATGCGGCGTTTCTAATTTTGGATTGTGGTTGTCATGGCAACGGGATGTGGCTTTTTGTTACGATAGCAGCTGCTCCCCTCCTGTGTCACCCTGTGGACAGGGGCGTGCTTTGCTCTGAGCCCACGTAGGAGGCAACATGTAGCTAGGATCAAAATGTTGGTTTCCCCAGAGACCTGGGGAAACGTGCGTGATGAGCACTGTTTTCAGAGGTGGGGGCTGCAGGCCGGTGCCGAAGCTGTGAAGTACGTCGTGAGCAGAAGCCCTTCTCTGCCAGGAGCCAGCTGGGGGCAGCATGCGTCACAGTCCTGTGCCCTCTGCTCTGGGCACCGGAGTGACTCGTCTGCAGGACAGGAATGGCACTCGCTGCCATCTCCCCGGGACCCTGGGCACACCTGCACGCAGCGGCCCTGCTGGGACCTCTCCATGACCGGGAGCACCGTGTCCACCTTGTGGTGACCACACACGGTGACAGGTGTCAATGACGCACAGCTGCTTCCCTGGCCTGCTGCTTCCCCACCAAGGGAGACCTGCAGAAAGAGCCTGCTGGACGGACCCCTACTGGGCTGGAGAGGGCGTCTTTGGCTCTCCTGGAGTCTCCCCATCTGCAGGGAGCAGACTGTGTCGGTTTCTTGTGAACAGGATCCCAGGTACGGAGCAGCCCAGGGTGTCTCATCCTTGCAGGTGACCCAGGGCAGGTCTGCCGAGCTCAGGGCCACAGCAGGAGATCCCGGCCAGGCTCCTGCGCAGCAGCTAAGCTCTGACTCAAGTTGCTGCCTCTCCTTTGTGTTCAAATTCTCACGAGCACTGGGGTGAATGACCTTGGGACCCCAGCAGCAGCTACACTGGGGACCCGAGAAGACTCCTCAAGGACACCTCCCAAGGGGCACGAACGGCTGCACGCGTTTCTGGCTCTCCTCCCATTGCCGTTGCAGAGACGCTACCTCCGGGGATCCCCCTTCCAGTTATTTCCAGGAGGGTATGGGATTCCCACATGTGTCCACAAATTCTATTTCATTCCTTTTTCCCCATTTGTTCTTTGCAAGAAGCAGCCACAAATCAACTTTAAAAGATGGAAAATCCAATAGGAAAATGGGCAAAGCCTGTAAAAGGAACTCCCTGAGGGATGTGAGACGCGTTCCCCAGGGGTTTGCTCTGTTCACTGCTATTCCAAGACGTGCAGTGCATTTGGCTTCAACTAGAAAACCAAGACCTTGCAGTGCTGGTGAGGGTGTGGGGGAAAGTGGCAGGTTCCTGCCTCAGCCGGGGTTGTGGGGTGCGGGTGGCCTCCAGAGAGATGTGTGTGTGTCCCCATCCCCAAGACCATGAGTGAGCCCTGATGTGCAAGGGCCTTTACAGGGCAAGCTTGTACGGTGAAGGATGGCCCAGGGGATCCCCAGTTCAGTGACCCAAATAATACCATGCAGGAACCAGGCAGAGGGGCTCAGGGACAGCTAGGTGTGTCCCGCCCCGGAGCTGCTGAAGTCCTCACCCCAGAACCTGTGGACGGGATGTTGTTTGGAAATTGGTCTCTGCAGCTGATGGTGTTTAGGTGAGGTTGTTAGACTGGCCCTAGACGTACGACTATGTCATTGTACATCCGGGAGGTGCGGACACAGAGACAGACACGCACGCAGGGAGAATGCCATGGACGTGGATCAGAGATCAGGTGACACGTCTACAGGCCAAGGAACCTCCACGATTGCAGCAAATCACCAGATGCTTGGAGGTGCCTGGAGGGAACCAGCTCTTACTGGCACTGGCCTCGGACATCCCGCCTCCCGACTCTGAGACAATTTCTGTTCTGTTTTTTGATCGTTTGTTATGGCGTTCCCAGGACAGTAACACTGGGTCCCCACTTGAAAAGCCACGTGGACCTGGAGCTCCTGGTGCCCAGGCAGCAGTGCCCTGGGAGGCACCGGGGAGTGAACACAGACCCATGCAAGCACATAGGAGAGCCAGCCTGCGTCCCTCAGGTAGCAGGGACCCGGGGGCGTCCGGGGTTCCAGGTGCCAGTGGCTGGGAACCCAGGTCATGCACGGCTGTGGGCACACGCTCTGGATCCCGTGCGTGCGGTGTCAGAGTAGTGAATGGCTGATGCACGTGCCATCCCACGCACGGGTGTCGAGAAGGTCACCGCCCCCCGCCCCTCCCCCCCGCAGGATGTTCTGTCCTCTGAAACCTCACGCTCAGAAGACGACGCGATCTGGCTGACAGATGCACAAGTGGAGGGACATGCGTGGAGCACGTGTGTGCTGGGAGACACCCAGGTGAAGGACCGTGTGTCTGCCTGCCCTGTGGGACTGTCACAGCAGTCACAGCTGTGTGCTGGGCAGAACCACTGTGAGATAGCTGGGAGAGTCACACATACACATGCGCGCTCATGTATGCACACACACGCACGGCTGGTCATGACAAGCCTCCAGGAACAGCAGAGGCCTAGGGTGGCCCAACACCTTAGGCTGCGTGAGTGGATGGCAAACAAATTCCACCAGGAATAGAAGACCCTGCCAGAGCATAGCCACACGGCCACTGGAGACAGTGCTGTTAGCGAGGACGGTCATCACACTTATGTCACTGGCCACTTGAGTCTGGAGCTGTTCTGACTGCGGCCTTGTTACAGCATGTTAAGGGTCACTGTAGGGCTGGTCCCACAAGCACACGTCCCCTGCACGGCTGCCCAGGGAGGCGGCCAGGACAGAAGCATCAGCTGCCTGCCAAGGGAGGGCTGGCCTTGGGCCCCGTAGTACTATGGCTCAGAAGGCCACCCCCATGCTTCATGTTATGGCACATGTCCAATGACCATTTATACTTGAGCTGACCAGGGTGGAGCAGCCAAAGAAAGCCACATGGCCACTGGCTGGTGCCACAGCCTGGACCGAGTCACAGCGCCTGGGGCCGCCCCCGGGTCACGTGTCCAGGCTTCACCGGGAGGTGATGAGGCTCGATGGGCCGTAGAGGAGCGTTCAGTGCTTTGGAAGTGTGACAGTCCAGGCCAGGGGAAGAGTTCTGATGCAGGAATAAATGTTTAGTCCCCTGGGGCATGTATAAGGAATTCCCTTTTTGGCGATTGTAATCACTAGGATAAAAATGTCCTTTTGGAGGAATGGGCTGGGCCGCTGTCCATGGGCCCCAGGGAGAGACGTCCCCAAGCCCTGTGCCACTTCCCTGCTGAATCGCGAAGCCCCTGTCCAGTTCCTCATTCAGCTGTGATGGTTCCCACAAACTCAGTGTCCTAAAATGACACACATTTCCTATCACACCCTGCTGCAGATCAGAAGGCCAATGTGGGCCTCAGTGGACCCAAATCACGGGGTCTGCAGGGCTCGCGTCGTCTGGAGGTGTTGGGCGGATCCGCTGCCTCGTCCTTGCCAGCCTGTGAAGCCATCCATGTTTTTTGGCTTGCGCTCCCTTTCTCCATCTTGAAGGGCAGCGACATTGCATCTCTCCGGCCTTGTCATATCTGAAAAGCTATTGCCGTATCTCTCTCTGACGACAGCTGGGAAAGTTCACTTTCTGATGATGGCAGCGGCCATGTCCATAGATACTTAGATCCCTAACATCTCTCCAACAATCCTTGAGAAGAGAGCATAATCATAAACACTGAGCATGCCTCACTTTCAGACTTTTATCCATTCTTCCATCCATCTATCTGTCCTTCCACGCACCCAATCAATCCATTCATCTATCCATCCATCTATCCACCAGCCCAGCCAGCCAGCCAGCCAACCACCAGTCCATCCATCCACCCGTCATCCATCAATCCACCTACCCACCCACCAATCCATCCATCCATCCACCCATCCATCCATGCATCCATCCCTGATTTACTGAGCCCCTCCTGCAGAGCCCTGGAGGACCACTATGTGGAGTGAGGACAGGGAGCTCGGCAGAGGTCCAGTAGGTCCCCCTACGGCCCATGCAGCACCGTCAATGCTGCTGATGGCAGAACAAAGAGGCGGGGAAGGTGCGGGGTTGTGGAATGCTCCGGCCAAAACCAGAGCCCAGAGAACACATGAAAGGTCCAAGGGCTGGATCTGGGAGGAACCAGTAGACAGAGGAAATGACACCTTGCGCACTAGCAGTTTACACTGCAAAGTGAAAGTGCAGGTGGGACAGGTGCCAGGCAATGGTCTGCGTTCAGTCTTGGCCCCACCAATCCCTGGCCACATGAACTCAGGAAGTCATGCAACCACTCAGAGTCATCTTTTCTCCTCTCAGCTGGTGTGAGGACTTCCATCCAGGTGTCCTTTGGGGAACTGAGGGCCAGGGAGGGGAGGTGGCTGGCGCAGGACCACCAGGCCTCAGGTGGTGCCTGGCCCTGGGCTCCAGATGGCAGGACTCCAGTGTTGCTGCTCACTGGGGACCAAAGCTGCCCGCGTCCACTCGGAATGTTTTCTGGGTGTGCCGTGTGACGGTGACGCCGAAATCTCGGAACATCCTTGCCCTGTTGCAAGTCCCGAGGCGCAGTCTAACTGCCTGAACACCAGGTGTGCGGATCCGCATGTGTGTGGGTGCAGATAGTGGGCTAGACACACGGCTACATTACATTTATGTCACATAGGATCCTCTTTCCCAGAAAATCGTGATTTTAATTCTTCCAATCTGTTTTCCAGGCGTACAGATATCCTTAGACTGCAGACACACACATATGTGTATATAACACACAGATTTTTCTGTATCTACACTCGCCCGTAAATTATGTGTCTAAATGTGCTTATATTTATTTGTTTACACATACTGATGCATTGTTGGTTAGATAAACATGTGTTGTTGGCACAGCAATAAACAAACATGTCAGTGGACCAGATGTCCTGTACATATGACATTTGACAAAGGGCACAGAGGTATATGCCCACGGGTAAACGGTCAATGAGGGGTATGTGAGCACCTGGACACCCACCTGGAAAACACCGTACACCCCTGCACTGCTCCACACACAAAATTAATACTTGATAATCAGAGGAACCAAGGGAACCTTGTATAACCTTGACTGGAATCCCTAAATGTTGAAGGAAAAGGTAGGACATTTTTGATCACATGAAATCTTGAAACTTCAGTATCATGAAATCCACGGCTACTAAAATTACAAGACAAATGACCATCTAAGAGAGGATATTTGCAGCTTAAATAATTGACAAAGTATAAACATCTATAAAGCGTAACGAGCTCCCAAAAAGCCATAAGGAAAACACAAACAACAAATTTAAAATGGGCAAAGGATATACAGACGCAATTTGTAGAGAAAAAAATACACATGACCAATAAACACAAGGAGATACATCTCACTACAGCCGTGATTATGGACCTGGGAATTCCATAACACGGTGTCATTTTTCACGGCCAGACCAGGGGAAGTAACCACGAGCTGTCATGAGCTTTGTGGAGGGGGATCAGCCATGTGTGTCTGAATTTTAAACTCACAGGCAAGTACCAGCAATGAGAGTTCTAGGAGTCACGTGGTCATAAGTCATTGCAAAGTGTTTATCCTTGTGTATTTGTAAAGTGTGTAAATATCTACCAATCAGAAAAAGGTTGGATAAACTCTGGGCTAGCTACTTCAAAATATGAAGTAGAAGTTAGAACAAATGAAATGCATTTGTATTGACATGGAAACCTGCTAAGATATTTCTTACATAAGAAGGCTAATTACGTGACAATGCATATGGAACAATTCCACTTGTGTGAAAACAAATTCACGTGCACACGATAGGCCGGCGTTTTCTCCATATGTGTGTAACGTGTATTCTGGCAGAACACGGCCCAAACAGCTCCTGCAGACTACAGTGGAGTCTGGCATGAAGAGGACCGTGAGTTCCCCATGTCTGTACTGGCACCAGAAAGATTCACTCATTTAATGTAATTTTAACAAATAAAAGTGACTGACGTGAATGGTTTTAACATGCCCAAAAAGGTAAAAGACGTTTGTTAGCATAACACGAAAGGCAGAAATTATGACTATACAAAAATTTTAAATTTCAGTGACAAAAAAACCCCCAACCATAGGCACACCTAAAAGACAAACGGACATGAGGGGAGAACCTGCAGGATCACCCACATTCTTCGTACTTTTCTCCGCAGGCGTTGTCACCTGGCCACACACCTGCCCCTCTGTCTGTCTGTCATCAAGCCCTCCTTTACCTTACACATTTCCAAGTAAGTAATAGATATCAGTACCATCTCTGCAAATATTTTTGTGTGATTACCATTAGCTAGACTGCAACAGTTGGTTGTGGGTTTTCATGCCAGTTCTCCAGACAGAGAGGTGACTACATCTTGTCTTAGGCCGGTCAACCTTGTCTTCCAAAGAGCCAGCCTATAGTTTTGTTCTCTGTTACGCCCTTTCCCACGTTGCTTCTCTCTGCTCCAAGCTTGGTCATTTCCTTCCTTCTCCTGGTGCCGGGTTTAGGTCACATTTCTTTTTTCTAGCTCCGTAGGACAAAAAGTTGGTTATTCTTTCTCATGCAGGCGTCACAGCTCCGCGTTTTCCTCCGAGCACCACCTGTTCTGTGTCCCATAGGTGTGTCATGTGATGAGTCTCTACAACCCCATGTACTTGTGTAGCCCAAACCCTAAAAAGACACAGAGCATGATCTCTCCCTCGAAAGTTCTCTCAGGACCCTTCAGTCAAACCTCACCGTGCCCCCGGAGTCAACCACTTCTTCGATTTTCCCATTGATGATTTGTTTTGCCTGTTGGAGAGCTTTGCATAAATAGGTCATGCGGTGTGTAAGGCTCCTCCGCTTGGAGTAACACTTTAGAGGGTTGCCTGCCAATGGATTTGTGTGTGTCAGCAGGTTGCTGCTTTTCGTGACTGAGTAATATTCCATTGAATGGGTATGTCACAGAACGTTTATCAGTCTTCTGTCCGCGAATGGATACTGGGACTGGGTCCAATACTTGGTTCTTATGAATACAGCTTCTAGAACATTCTTGTCCAGGTCTTTTGGTAGAATTCCTGGGTCATAATGTATGACGTGATCAAACAATACAGTCAATGTTTAAATTTAAAAAAATGTATTACAGTAAAAGACACATTGCCATTAACCCCCTTCAAAATACTCCCCTTTGTTTCAAACACACTTATCTCATCGTTCTTGCCATTTTCTGAAGCAGTTCTGGAAGTCCTCTTTTGTGAGTGTCTTTAGTTGCGCTGTCGTGGCTGCCTTGATGTCCTGAATCATTTTGACTTTGGGGAAGAGCCAGAAGTTGTGTGGTGCCAAATCTGATAAATAAGGTGGATGAGGACACACCGTAATGTTTTGATTTGACAGAAATTGCTGTACCAGAAGGGATGTGTGACATGGAGCGTTGTCACAATGGAGGATGAAGTAAAGACACTCATGAAAGAGGACTTCCAGAACTGCTTCAGAAAGTGGCAAGAACGATGGGATACGTGTGCTCGAAGCGAGGGGGAGTATTTTGAGGGGGGATTAATGGCAATGTGTCTTTTACTGTAATACATTTTTTTATTTAAACACCTACTGCATCTTTTGACCACACCTCATAGTGGAATGTTTAGTTTTACAAGATAGTCATCTTGGACATGGATGCTGTCTTGATGGTCTCTTCCACCTGGTATGTGGAAATCATTTCCTGTCTCTGTTCCTCAGCTTCCTTCCCCGCTACACCCTGAGGCTTCAGCCAGAATAGTTGGGACGATAATAACATCCTCTTGTTCTCACACACTGATAAGCGTTCCCGGGGCAGGCACTGAGCGATGAAGGAGACTTCCTCTCCGTCCTGCTGAGAGGAGCCAAGTCCGTGAGCAACGGCGCCCGCTGGTGCGGGCGTCAGACCCTGATGTCTGCACGTCTTTAGTGGCTGGAAACGATGACGCCTCAAGCAGTTTCTCTGACTTCTAGAGGCGGAGGCTTAATTCACTTCTTAACGACTTGGCCCTTTGTCTTGGGGAAATAACTGTAATGGGCCCTTGGCTCTGTGAAGGGGACAGACGTCACACACACACACCCTCGCAGAAAAGCCCTCGTCAGTGTCAGTGAGGAGCTGAACTGCCGCGTGGTGAGCTGGGTGGCATCTCCTGGGGTCGACTGCATCTCTGTTAAGTTTTCCTGAGGACATTTCTCCCAATATGGGTTTAATTTGCACTGATCCTGAACGTGCTGCCTGTTCTCAGAAGAGGTGTGTGACTGTGTATGTGTGCGTGTGTGTGTGTGACTGTGTGTGAGAGAGTGTTTGTGAGCGTGTGATGGCGAATGTCTATGAGTGTCGGAGTAGAGGGGCCACTCCTGAAAGGACAGGTCTTTCTTCCAAGTTTCGACTTAAGCATCGTTGGAAGGGAGGTCTGCAGGCCTAAGGCCAGAAGAGAGGCCCCGAGTGGAGGTGGTGTGAGGGGCGCTGCGTGCCTGCACCCCAGGGCCACGGCGGTCCCCAGCTTCAGTGAAGTGTGGCTGATGTAACAGCGGGTCTTTGCCCTGTGGGGAAGACGGAAGGGACAAGCCTGTCACAGCCCTGGTGGGGGACGCCCACCAGGAGGGAGGGTTGCAGGTCCAGCGTGGCAGAGCTGGTGTCCAGGAGACCCACAGTGATCTAGTGGCCAGGACAGCCACCCGGCGCCTTCAGCGGGCGAAGGGCACGGCTGCCAGACAGCTGTGTGGACTGTGAGTGCCCGGAATTCCCAGACAGCGTGGCTGTTACCGTGGAAGGAGCCCCGACCCCACAGCTCTCCAGGCTGCAGGAGTGACTTTGCCCGTGGCCAGGGAGGAGCAATGCCCGTGAATAACTGGGGCAGAGATGTGCCAGCGCCAAGTCCACACGGGTGGCCCTGTGAGGGCAAAGAGCACCCGGTCGGAACCCTGGACGTGCACACACTTCTAGGAAGAAGGGTGTTCTTCAGGGTTGGCTTGTCGGTCACATTGGGATCTCCACTCCAGAAGCCAAGAGGGAAGAGGGTGAAGTGGGCTCTGGCAGGGACTGCCCACCGTGATGTCACCTGAGGGGGGTGCAGTTCCCAGGTCCTAGCACCAGGGGCACGTTGACCCCAGGGGCAATGAGGCCAAGAAAGACGGCCTCACGCATGTGGACGTGCGGGAATTCCAAGAGCTTGACCAGGAGAGCCTTCCCCTCCATCTGCCCCAGGTCGGAGGCTGCCAGAACCTTCTTCATCAGAGGCCCCTGCAAAGACCTGAAGCCACTTGGTCATCAGAAGATCACGTCGACCGTTTTCTGTCCAAAGATGCCACCGCCTGGATACGGCCTCCCCAGGCAGCCGGGAGCGTGGCCCAGGCCTCGGGCACAGCCAGGACAGGCCCTCCCAGTGGCCTTCATGGATGGCTGGGGCCTCCTTGCTTCCATGGCCTGCACAATCAGGGCTCCACTGTCTCCACCGTCTCTTCTGGGGTCTGTGGACAGGACAGGGGCTCACCTCGACCCTCCCCCCACACTCGTGCAAGTGCAAGGACACGGATGGGAGACATCTCCCATCGCCTGGGCTGCGCCTTTGGATACACCCCTTCTTACACCTCCAAATCGCAGTCCAGAAGGCCCCTGGGAGCTGCAGGTCCGAGGATGGGCGTGGGAGGGACTCAGGCCCGCTTTCCAGGTGGGGCGTCCCCACACACACTGCTCCTAGGAAGCCCACGCTGAGCTCTCGGCCGTCCTGCCCTGAGCTGCCCTGCTAGCCACACTCGGCCACCAGTTCAGAGGCACCTGCCCTTCCCGCTTGTCCCTGCCCTGCATGCTCCTGAGGTCAGAGGGCAGAAGCCCAGAGGGCTGTGCCCATCAAGTTTTGGCTTTCTCTCTGGAATTGAGCCATGCCGTTGGCCTTGGCAGAGGTGGCAGCTCTAAACAGACCACCTATTCCCACCAGTCAGGAGGTGACCACCTCAGTGAGGCAGCACTGGCATTAAAGGGGCCACTGAGGAGCAGGCCCAACACGAAGCTGAGTGGCCTTGGGCCATGGTGTCCACCCCGGGAGCAGCTGCCCACAGGGCTGTGCTGGGGCGGGTGGGGCCTGAGGGCCCCCAGGGACCCCACACATTCCAGCTGTCTGCAGTCCACAAACTACTCAGCAAACTACTCAGCTGGAGCAGGAAAGAGGCACGGCCTCATCCCTGCACTGCCGCCATGTCCCTGAATGGAAATTTTATTTATTCTTTATTTTTTATATTTTATTGGGGAGGGGGAACAGGACTGTATTGGGGAACAGTGTGTACTTCTAGGTCTTTTTTCAAGTCAAGTTGTTGTCCTTTCAGTCTTAGTTGTGGAGGGCACAGCTCAGCTCCAGGTCCAGGTGCCGTTGTTAGTTGCAGGGGGCACAGCCCACCATCCCTTGCGGGAGTCGAACCGGCCACCTTGTGGTTGAGAGCCCACTGGCCCATGACGGGGGGACAACTCTCACACTGTGCCTGTTTGGGGGGAACCGGAGCCACCACCAGCTGCATGCAGGCCGTGTGCTCCATCATCCACCCCCAAGGCCAGGCGGCCCCATCTAAGGACCCAGCCAAGTGGCCCCATCCTGGACCCAGACAATGGTCCAGGCAGCCATCCAGGGAAAGCTCTGGGGCCCGTATCCCTATGACTGGGGTCAGGAGAGGCCCCAGATGCCTAGAGGTCCCCGCTGCTGGTGGAGTGGCCGTGAATCTAATACAAGCCCTGTCCACCGGGCTGGTGGCTGCCTCCCCGCTCAGGTAATGCTGAGGTGGCAGCACACAGGCCTCCACAGGCAGACGGCCCCGCCCCTGCTCATTGCCCCACCGGTACCCACCGCTTCATCATCCTCAGTCCGCCTGTTTCCAGACACCAAGACACTGCGCTAATGAGAACCTCTCCCTTGGGGGCATCCTTCAGCCCCACTTGGACTCAGTGGAAGCTGCGGGAAATTCTTCCACAGCACCTGCAAGCAGGTTGAACGAGCCGTCACTGCCCACGGTCTGTGGATGTGCCATGACCTCGGCACCCCCTGACGTCACCCCGGCAGAGGGGAGATGGCCCAGGGCTCCCACGCCATGAGCAGGAGGGCAGGAACATACAGATCCAGCCGTTCCCAGGAACTGCTGAGACAATGGCCAACCTCTGCAGGGGTGTTTCCCGAATTCCACCAGTGGGCCAAGCCGAGGACACTCACCTCAGGAAAGGAGTGTCATGACCGCCTGCCGAGCGCCCACACCAGAAAACTCCTACAGGTGGGTGGGAGACGCCAATTGGCCTCAAGTCTCAGTGGCTCCTTTTATCCTGTTCCCTCCGGGCAAACACCTGCGTGCCCACCTGGCTTCTGGGGCGGGGAGTCCCTGCTGAGCCAGCCTGCGCACCGGGTCCAGGCCTGCGAGCCTCACGCGCCTCACATCTGGGGAGAGCTGCAGCCAGGCGCTGGTCGGCCCTTCTCGGGCTCAAACTGGGCCAGGAGGAGGTGCTGCTCCGTGGAACCCACGGACAGGCAGGAGAAGGCCGCCCGGCACAGCCCTCTCATCTGCCCCGCCCCGCGGCAGGGTCTGTGGGAGTTGCTGGCAGCCCCTCAGGGTGGGAGAACAGAGAAAGGAGGGTGGGCAGCCCAGGGCACAAGTTGGCACTGGGCACCCGCTCAGCCACACTCAGGGGACCTACCCAGGACAGTCGCGTGGGTGTCCTGCAGTGACAGGGGGCGGAGGCGGCCAAGTGGGATGGGGCAACAGCGGAGATACCTGCAGGGAGTGGGGCCCACGAGCAGCCCCACTGGCATCTGGCAGCCACAACCTGGGGTGTCCCTGCGGCTTCTGCGGCCTGGTGACAGGTCCAGTCCAGGGGGACGCACCACATCCTAAGTCCTTTCTGTCCCCTTCCCAGTAAATGTCCCCTCAGAGCAGGTGCTGTGAGTACAGTGGAGGGCGGGGCATTTCCCCCAGGACGGTCTGTGTGCTGGGCAACTGGCCTGAAGGCAGGTCTGGGCCCCAAACGCTCCTGAGATGCCTTGTTCCGGGTCACCTTCACTGGGCCCCCAGCTGGGCCACAAAGCCCTGTCCTTACACACACGTGTTCCTGTCCCCAGAGCAGACCACTGCTTGGACGCGCTGGGCCTCCCCCTTGCCCTGGGATCGTTAGAAATGTGATACATCCTCTGTTCCATGTGTCCCCTCGTCTGGGCTGCCCACCACCCCGTCTGTGCCTCTTGGGCATTCCAGCCCTCACTGATGACCCCGCCATGGACCAGGCAGGAGAGGGGCAGCCTGTCCCCTGGGCTCTGGGACTCCAGGGCCTCTCCTCCCCACTCACGGGCTCCTTGTCTAGTTATTTCTTGTCCCCTCGGCCAACGGTTGCCATGCCACCACCCTGCACAGAGGCGCTGCCTCCCTGGGCCTCCAAGCCTGCCGGCCAGTCACCCTCCCAGCCTCCGGCAGCCAGGGGACTCCTGGTGTGAGTGGCCCTCGGTCCACAGAAATGCTCAGGCTGACTTATACGTCGAGGTCATCAGCTGTGGGTGCGCCAGCTCCCGTCTGCCCCTCAGGGCCTCTGTCTAAAGCCAGGCAGGCCCACCTCCTTCAGAGCCACTGTGGGAAACAGGAAGTAGTAGGATAGGGTCGCCCACACGGGGGGCCTGCAGGGTCTGGGGGGCCTCGCCCGGGTGCTGTAATCTTGGGCTTTGGAGGCCAGGTGCCTATCCAATCCCAGCCCACTGTCGCCTGCTGCATGGCCTGGGCAGGTGACTGAGTCGCTGAGACGCTGAAAGGGTTATTGTCGCCAAGGATGCCCTTCCCCACCGGTGGGGTGGGGCACAGGCTGAGCACCAGGGCCTTGTGGCTTCAGCGCAGGGTCCCCAGGCCTGTGCGCCGGGCATCTCCCAGGCCACACCCCCCATCCTGCAGGGCAGCCCCAGCGTGCCCTGGCCCCCCCGAGCGTCACACATGCTCTCAGCCCCGCCCCAACGAAGGAGCCACTGACTGTCTCCAGCCTCGGTGTCCTCACGTGTAACCTCAGGGATCTGGGCACCGGGACGTCCCAGGCTGTCCCAGAGTTGAAAGCCTGTCCCTGGAATGCCAAGGAAACGATGGCACCTTTCTCCGAGAGGCAGTAACTTACAGTTTAAGACGTGCTGTAGGATGTTCCTCTATTCTGTGGAAATTGATTTAAAAGGAAACACGATGAGGTTGGTGGGGTGGGTGCCTAGCTTAGCTCAGAGTCTGAGGGGAGGTTATTAACTATCCACGTAACAGGAAGGAAGCAGTGTGGCGGTGACCGAGGCCTCGGCCACCCACTGGGGACTCTGCAGCCAGAATGGCTCTTCATGCTTTCCCATTTGAAGTGTGTGTGTTGGTGGGGGGGGTGACTCCAGAGGCCTTCTGCGTCAGCCAGTCGTCGACCGTGGACACCCCCAGGAGACATAACCTTGGGCCATAAGCCTTCAGCCGAGGGTGATTCCCTGAAGGTAGCAGCCAGCTCTCAGGGCAGGAGGGGGACCCAGGGTCTCCCCCCACCGGACAACTCAGGGGGCCTTTACCCTGTCAGGGGTTCAGACGGGCTTAGACTCAGACCTGGTTGGCTGGGGTTGTGTGGGGACCCTGGATGGGGGCTGCTTTGCCGGAGAGCAGTACCTCTCAGGGACATACAGCTGGAACGCACTTTTCTCCTGGAATTTCCCCATTGTTCTGCCCTTTCCTTGTCTCCACATAAAGGGGAAAAGCCCCAGAAATGACACCGTCTCCACCAGGCAGAGGACACTTAAATGAACAAGCCTGAGTCAGCCACCTCATCAGCGTGTCTTCCCTCCAGCGGATGGAAATCCCCTCCGGCAGGCCACTCGCCCTGCCTCGCTCTGTAATAACAATTCCCTCACAGGGCTGGGTCAGGACAGGGGCCCTGTGCCTGGCCTGGGGATACTCTGAGCCCCTGGAGTCCAGGGCAGCTCCAGGAGCTCAGACCAGGGCAGTGGCTGAGGCTCACAGATGGCTCTCCCACCACCCAGAAGCCTGCTCCTGCACAGTCCTGGGCGGCCTGGTCCAAGAGGGTCTGCCTTGCAGTGCTCTGGGTCAGATTGTCTCCCAGTTCTGGACCAGGGCTGAGACCAGGGCAGGGGTCCAATCTCAGTGGGAAGTTTGGATGGATTGGTGCATTTCCTCGTTCAAAACACACTGGCATCGGTGAGGCCTGGTATTGGGTTAGCTTGGTTTCCCGGCTGGAATCCAACCTGGAACCACTTGAAAGTGCTTCTAACAGGGATGGAAAGGACATGTGTGGCGAGGCTACACTGAGCCTAACTGCCAGCGGGGCCGTGGGCAGGCTGTGGCCTGTGGTGGGTGCCGTGGGCTATGGGCATGGCCATGGGCGGAGCCAGGGGTTTTGGGTGGGGCTGTGGGTTATGGTGGGTGCAGTGGCTATGGGCGGGGCCATGGGCTATGGGCGTGTCCATGGGCGGGGCCAGGGGTTTTGGGTGGGGCTGTGGGTTATGGTGGGTGCAGTGGCTATGGGCGGGGCCATGGGCTGTGGGCGGAGCCGTGGACTGTGGACTCTGGGTGGGGAATGAGAGCTGGTGGCTGCAGGTTGGCGACCCCTTGTTAGTCTTTCCTTTTTACAGATCTGCTTCCACCAAACCTCCCAGGAGGAAGGATTCCATAGCACTAGTCTGGGTGCCGGCTTCGAGGGCAGTCTGTTTGTTTTTGCCTGTTTTTCCTCCCCCAGATTCAGTGAGTGTACCCCATTGCTCCAGGCCTGTGCCCAGTACTTCCATGTCCTTGTTTCCTTTTGCCCTCAGCGCGCCCCAAGAAGTGCACCCTTTTTTTTTTTTTTTTTTTTTTTAGTAAGATTTTATTTTTTTCCAAGTCAAGTTGTTGTCCTTTCAGTCTTAGTTGTGGAGGGCGCAGCTCAGCTCAAGGTGTCGTGTTCAATCTTAGTTGCAGGAGGCAGAGCCCACCACCATCCCTTGCAGGACTCGAGGAATCGAACTGGCAACCTTGTGGTTGAGAGCACACTGGCCCATGTGGGAATCGAACCGGCAGCCTTCAGGGTTAGGAGCACGGAGCTCCAACCGCCTGAGCCACCAGGCCGGCCCCAGAAGTGCACTCTTTTGTCCTGTTGGCAAACAAGGGCCACAAAGGCCCCAGTTCTGCTCCCAGCACAGCCACCACCCGAACACTTCCCCACCTTCATGTTCCCACCAAGACGCCGCTAATTAGTGTAATTAGAGAACCTGGGTTCCTGGCACCCGTCCCAGGCAGAGTCAGGCCCAAGAGAAGGTAAACGTCCCATGTGGACTGTGCGCCACACGTATATTACATTGTCCCACATCAGAAACATGTTGGCGTCTTCCCATTTTCAAATCTTTGAATGTGTCTTAAAACTAGTGTGTTTAATTCGCTTATGTTTGGGTATATTTTCTTTCCTGAAAAGACCTCAGGGATCTGGCTTTAAACTGAGAGCATGTTAGTTTGGGGGATGTGCTTTAGGGCTGGGAAGATCCTCGTTTGACCCTGGCTGTGACTTCACAACCCACCTCACCTTGCTCAGCTACCCCCCCAATCGCACTGTTAATTTATATGGAAAACAACACCCAGCGTCCTCAGGAAAAGCCGTCATCGCTGAGGAAACGGCCCTTCCTGGCCCCCACGCATCTCGCTCACGGTGTGCGTGGTGTCCTGACCTGGTCACGGTGCCCAGTCCTACAGGCCCTGGGCCCACACGCCTTAGACAGCCCACCTGGGCCTTCCCCTGAGGCCCACGCCTGGGGAACGGACGTGCAGGCAGCCTGGGAGCCAGCAAGCTGAGCCCGCCTGGCCCGGCTGGTGGAGACCCCAGGATGACCCACCACCTTGGCCCAGCCCATTTCCTTGAGTGAGCAGAATGCTTCCTCTGATCCCTCCAGGACCTGTGGTGATGGTCAGAGGTGGCATATGCAAAACGATCTCGGCCACATCCGTCGTGTTGAAGTGTCAGTTACCGATGTCATCGTCATTAGTGGCTGATATGATGGAGAGCGTGTGGCCTGCTGGGCTCTGATGCCTCCCCCCTGAGAGACCCTCCTTTTCCAGATATAGAGACTGAGGTTCAGACAATCCAGGGGTGCACAGGACTAATGGCGGGCAGGCAGGGGACCCAGCCGACTGGCCCCAGCGGCCTGCCCTCCCCTTGGACCCTGATCACTAGCCTCTGCTCCCTCATTTGGCTCAGGCAGAACTGGGGTGTGTGGTGAACGTTCCACAGGCAAACCTAGTGCCTGGCAGGAAGGAGGGCTTGGCCATGAGACCAGGGCTGAGTGTGGGGCTCCTCCTTCACAGGAAGGAGGCTTCACAGGAGCCCCAGAACGTGGGACCCAGGGCCCAACGAAGTCAAGTCCATACGTGACCATGACGGCTTTGGTAAGGTCCCAAAGGGCTGGGTCCCTGCCTTGCCAGAAGAATGCAGCCCTGCCTCTGTGGCATCCAGAAAAATAAGAGAATCATCTCTGAGCCCACTTCTTGGCAGCCAGGCAGGCGGTTTTGATTCAAAACACACCCGTGGCTTCAGAGAGAATAACTCCAGTGTAGCCTGGGGATAGCTGGGGGCAAGACCGAGCCGCTCCATTTCATGCTTTCAAGTTCTCCTTTTAAAGCAATTATTAAATTCATCTGAAAGTCAAATAAGGTCCCCAGAAACAGAATTAACGAGGAAAGGGGCCGTGGAACTTGATCTGGATGCATCTGCAGGGTAATGGGCAGTGTCCACCCCCACCTGGCTCGGGTCAGCCTCCCTGGGGCGCTGCTGGCCCGGGGTGAACCTGCCGCTTGCTGGACCACGGGGCTGGACCTGATATTTCCAGGCAGGGACAATAATAAACACACAGCTGGCAAATGTCAGCTTGCTTAGGAAACCGTGACTCCTTAGAGAACACCAGTTACCGGGCCTGTGGTGGAACTTGTAGGGCCGCGAGGTCTTCCCAGAGCCGTCTCGGGGCCCCTGGGGGCCCAGAGCCTCTACCTCCTCCATGTTTTCCAGCCGCCTAGCGTGGCCTTACATCTGAGCCTCGTGTTTGCCCCTCAGTGAAACCAGTTCATAAAACCTGACTTTGTAGAGCGGGTGGTGACCAGGGCAAGGAGCAGTGAGGGTCCCCAGGACTCCCAAGTGCAGGTCCCCATGGCCGTGTGACTGGCACAGGCGTAGGTGGGGTCCCATTCTGGCCACTGACCCCTCTGAGGAGCACGCAGTCCTGCCAGCTCTGGTGTTGACGCCGCTCTTGCATTTGGGGAGAAGTGTGTCTACTGCATAAGGTCTCCCACTTTCCAAATGTTTTCTCAATTACTTGTGCATATACACACCTGCACACGCAGAGTCACATGCACACATGCACACATGTGCACACACACATGCAGGCACATGAGTACACACAAGAACATGCACACAGTATATACATGCACAGTTCTGGAAGTCATGCACACACATGCGTGTGCACACACACGCACACACACTGCATCTCGGGGGTGGCAGAACAGCATCAGGCTGGGCCCACCTGTGTGTGACACTCAGTGTTGGAGAGATGCGTGGCCAGTGGACATTACGCTCTGCCTGGCGGTACAATGGGGGTGCACTCGGGGTGTGAACAAGTGTGTTCTCTGTGCTCCAGATTCTCGCTGCATTTAATGCTAAACACTCATAAAAAGCCAGCATGTCAGGGGCTTGGCCTGCATCCTTGAGGACCGTTCCCAAGCCACTGCCCTGCTGTCGGCTCCCTGGACCTGTGTCCTGGGCTGGAAAGCCGGCTGAAAAGTCTCAGTGGGAGGGTTACTGGGGTGGATGCTCTGTGACCGTCAGGAAGGGTGCACAGAGCCTAAGCACACTGGCACCAGCAAACTGGGCTCTCCCATTTCCATGATTCCAGGACAGTCCTGACTGTGACCGCGGGCCCTTTCTGAGGGAGCTGCCCCCGGAGTCTGTTGGTGCTCCGCTGCTGCTGATGGGCCGCTTGGGGGACGAGCATGCGGGGCCCCTGTGCCCTCAGAAAGGTAACCTGACACGTCCTGTGCGCCAGGCACCAGGAGGCCCGAGAACCAGCTGTGAACACATAGGCCCAAGCTCTGTGCATATGGGCAGTTCCCTTCCTGGACGGAAAGGCAGATGGTTACCCAGAGAGAAAAACGGAAGTGTCGGATGACAATGAGTCCTGTGGAGAAACCGAAGCGGGCCAGGGGACGGCACCATGTGACGAGGCGGTCAGGTGACAAGGGTGGAAAGACCTGGGGCAGGTGAGCCGGGCAGGTGCCGGGGTCCTGCAGGCAGAGAGTGTGCCAGAGCCCATCGGAACAGCTGCCCAGAAGTCCCTGGTCTGGAGCAGGGCCTGTCCCGGTGGTGACACCTCGACTTTCACTTCCTGTCAGTCCCTGCACACGCCCGTCCTCCAGAGTGATGCTTGCACGTTGTAACATTTTCCGCAACTGGTGGGAGATTTTCCTCTGACCTGCCTTTCTCTGTTTATGGTGCTGTGCTTTGCTGGAATTGTCATGTTTACACAGTGAAACGTTAATCATTTTCTTATTCCTCTTCCGGCGCTTTGTGTTTAGAATGGCCTTGCCCAGGAGATCAGGTACTGCCTGCAGTTACTTGCCATTAATCCACACTTTCCTTTCCACGGTGATCCCCTAATGCGTCTGCAAGATATTCTGGGCTGGGAGGTGAAGGAGAACACAGGGTCAGGTGCCCAGTCTTCCCAGCTGCGCCATTTCTGTTGGATTTTACAAAGTGCCGTCCTCAGCGGCCTGGGGGGGTGAGGGGGGCCGCCCGTCACTGTGATAGTGTGAGGCCTGGTCTCCAACACCGAGGCCATTTTCTTCAGCGTCAAACTCGACTGGATCTCAGACAGATGTCCGGGCTGGTGAGAGTCGTTCTGTTTCTATTCATCTGTCCTTATTTCATTGACTTCTCATCAGACTTTGAAAGGAAAGGGGAGCTGGTTCATGGGAAAGCAGTCTGCTACGTTACCTCCTCCTCTTTCTTGTTTCAAAAACCCTATTTTTTTTCCATTAATATGTTTGAACAGTTGGCCCAGATATTTCCTTATTTTCTATAAGAGTTTGAATATGTTGTTATCATCTGTAAATCAATAAGGCTCCCAGCAGAAAAAGAGCACAGGACGTAAATAAATGGCTATAAACAGTGCTAACATCAGTGGAATTCAAATAAATACAAAGTGACACCAAAAACCTGACAGCACTTTAAAGAAATCTATTCTGTTGACAGTAACCAGGAGGCTGTGTCCCACTCACCAGGATGCATCGAGAAGGGATCTCTCCCACGGGGCACACGTGTGAACCAGCCTCGCAGGAAACACTGGCGTGGAGACCAGGCAGAAACAAGAGCGTGCTTTCTGACCTGGCATTTCTATTTTTAGGGGTACGCGCTAAGAAAAGAACCCAAGGGGAAGACACGATTTTAATACACAAGGTCCTCAGGGTAGCGGGTACAACAGAAACAAACCAGCACCGCCACTGCTACTGCGAAAGCTGAGAGGAGCTCAGACGGTCCACGCGACGAGACCGTTAAATGAACACGTGCACTGAGTCAGGGCCTCAGCGTGCAGCCGGTCAAACCCGCAGGAAGGGTTCGAAACCTGGGAACGTTCCGGACATGTTAGCACAGTAAATAGTACAGCTGTGTAATCCCAGACACACACACATACACACACGTTGTGGGTGAGCATGCTGACTGCCTCCCAAAGAGACCAGTACAGAAGGGAGGGGGAGGGCAGCCTGGCAGCGGGGAGACCTGCCACGTCCTGCCTCAGCCAGGGGCGCAAGGTCAGCTTTGACAGAGATGTGCCATGTTGGGAACCCCTGACTGGTGTGATGGGAACGGCTCTTTCTTCCAAGACACATAAGCCCAGTCTAATCAGGAGGGAAACTGCAAGACTTTATAAAATTCCTGACCAGTCATCCCTAAAACTTTCAAGGTCATCAAAAGGACAGTCTGAGGAGCTGTCACAGCCAAGCGGAGACTGAAGAAAAGTGACGAATAAATGTAATGGGAACCCAGCACAGCAGGACCTGAGGGGAAACTGAGTCCCTTTTTCCCCTGAGTGCAGCAAGGACCTGGGTTCTCAGATGTCTCATTACGTCCTCACTCACGGTAGGAAAGTGCCACACCTGTAAGCAGCTGTTGGGAAAGTGCCACATCTGTAAGCAGGTGTTAACAGGTAAAGCGAGTCTCTGCACTATCTGTGCAAATTGCCCATCAACTTGAAACTATTCTAAAATAAAGTCTATTTGAAAAAGCTATAGGCGCTGCCAGTTGGCTCACTGGGTTAGAGCGCAGAGCTCCTGACACCAACGTCACTGGTTCGATCCCCACAGGGGCCAGTGAGCTGCACCCTCCACAACTAGATTGAAAACAATGACTTGACTTGGAGCTGATGGATCCTGGAAAAACACACTGTTCCCCAATATTCCCCAATAAAAATAAAAAAAAGCTGTAAGTGCTGACTCCCCAGTAAAATACATTTGTGTCATTTGGAAGCAAACAGCATCTAAAAATAAAGATGAGCGATGGTGTGGATTGAGAACTGGGAGCCGGAGGGCTCGGTGGCCGGGAGGGATGGATGGAGGGCTGGGGGCCACTGCTCCCCAGTCAGGACGGGGTGGGTGTGGGCAGCCTGTGGACAGAAGCATCGGCCAGCAGGTAGGCCTGGTCTGGGAGGGGCTGGCCAGGCGGGCAGCGCTGGCTCCCTCAGCTGTCCTCCTCTGGCCCCAGCCCTCCAGCTTCCTTTGTTTTCAACCACCCTCTCCTTCCTCCTCTCGCCTCCTTCCTGCCCCTGCCTCTGGCCTTCAGCTCTCCTGGAAGAACCCTCTCCCTGCCGCCCTCCCGCCTTCCGCTCCCTTCCCGCTGCACCTGCTGTCCTGCGTCCTGGACACCTCTGCTCTGCGCCAGGTCTCTCCCATGGGCTTTCTCTTTCCAATCCTTCCCTTTCTCCACTATTGACGAAACACTGGAGGGCACGGTTATTTTCATTATTTGCACTCTTGTGTGAGTGAGGCTTTATACTTCCAGATGTTAAAAAGCAGGTAAGATAAACATGTTACACCGCTCCCTCCGAGCAAAAAGGGAATGGGCCGTGGGGACACTGCACTACGTTCTCAGCCAGCATTCCACTGGGACCAAAGGGGGCGCCACTGTAAAAGCACGTCCAGCCACCGGCTGTGTTCACATCAGTGGGGGGTTGGGCCTGTGGACAGCTCCGCAGATTTACAGCTGTTGGGTCACAGCTCTGAGTTCAGCCCTCCCTTCCCTCCGCCAACACCTGGTCTTAGCAAATCGCTCTCCTCCGTGGGATGGTTAAGGCCCTGGGGCCTTGCGCCTCTGTTAACATGGGCACAGACTGTCAGCAGTGCCCTTGGTGTGGTGCCCAGAGGACACACGGCTCACACAGTTCCAGTCTTTGTCAACGGTAGGGGTTTCCTGTGACTGTTGCACAAATCACCACAAACGTGGCGGCTTAAAACAGCAGAAGCTCATTCTGTCACAGTTCTGGAGGCTGGAAGTCCCCAGGAGGGTCCCTCCTGCTTCCTCCCCCCTCTGGTGGTGCCAGGCGTCCTTTGGCTTGTGGCTGTATCAGTCCAGCCTCAGCCTCTGTCTTCCCGTGGCCTCTGCTCTGTCTCCAGTCTCTAACCTTCCTCCTCCATCCCGTCCATGGACACCAGCCGTTGCATTCAGGACCTTCCCATGTAACCTAGGATGGTCTCATCTCACGGTCTTTCTCTTAATTACATCTGCAAAGACCATTATTCCAGATAGGGTCACTTTCTGAGTCCAGGCAGACATGCATTTTGGGGGGGGCTTCTATTCACCCCACTACATCTATTAGTATTCGGTATGTTTTTACTAACCTTAATCCAATTACACGAGACCCTCAGTTAACTAAATTATGCTTTCCAGGGTGTTTTTGCAGCATTTCCCTGGAAAGGTAAGGATTACAGGGTTAAGAACTGACTTCCACGCTTTTTATTTAACACAGTAGCCTCAGGACGTCAGAAATTTGCAGGGGTAGTGGAAGAAAATTTTTGGCAGTTTTGTATACATCTAATTTCATATAGTTTCAGCTCAGATTGCTAGAGAAGGCAGTTTTTTATTCTACAAATATTTATCTAGCACCCTTCATGTACCAGCCTGGGGGTACGATGGTGAATGAAGAGACCTGGCGTGTGCATCCAAGGGGAGGGCTGTCAGAGGAGGAGCAGCTGATAGGCCACAGCGCCAGACCTGCTCGCCTGTCCCTTTACCCCGTCCCCATGCCAGAGGGTGAGGACCCTGCGCTGTGCCAGGTGCTGTCTGGCGACGCCTAATCCAATGGGGTAAGTCACAAGTCACCAGGCTACACGTCACTGTCCCCTCTGGGCCTTACCCTGGCTTCCCTCCACCTGAGAGCTGCTGCCAGACCACCCGCAGGCCCTGGGGTTGGTGCCGTCAGCTGAATCATGGCCCCGAAGCCATCGGCATCCTGGCCCAGTCCCTGGGACCTGAGACTACGTTTCCTCACAGGGCAAGAGAGGCTTTGCAGACAGGAATAAGTTACTGGTCTTGAGAAGGGAGATCATCCTGGATTCCCGGGGAGGGCCCAGGGTCCTTATAGGAGGGAGGTGGGAGAGGGGTCAGAGGAGCAGGAGGCAATGTGACCTCGTAGACACTGGAGAGAGGTGACCACAAGCCAAGAACACTGCACATGGGCACGTCCCCAGAGCTGTGACTGTGGGTGACATGGCCCAGAAAGAGTGTGAAGCCCAATCGGGTCTGAGTCCCCAGGACTTCAGGACTGGGGGAGGGGCTGCAGAAGGGACCTCGCGGACAAGAGGGGACCACACGGGAAGGACCAGAGCAAAACCGTCAAGGAGGTGCTTTCAAGGCCTGCTGCCGCAGACGAGAGGAGGGGAGAGCCCCTCACCCACACTGGTAGGTGCAAGGCGACCCACGGTTCCCAGAAACACGACACGGAGCTGCTGGGCTCCTTTCCTGAGGTTAGCAGGAGGCAGCCATCAAGGGGCGGTGGCAAAGACATCTTGAACCCGTCCCCGGGCTCTTGCCAGCTGGCTGTTGTGGATGGCAGTGGCCCAGAACAGACAAGCCATTCCCGGCATCCGTGACGGAACCTGCTGGCGTGGGCAGAAGTGACGACAGACAAGAGGCATAGGCCCCTTGGCAGGCGAGGGGACGGCCCCTCTGAAATCCCACTGAAGAGGCCAGGAGAACCCGCAGGGCTGTGTGGGTGTTGGGGGTGGGGGTGAGGGGCGAGGACGGAAGGCAGCTTACCCCAGAGTTGGCGCCAGGTCCCGCGGCGGCTTGTCTCATGGCAGGCGCTCCTCCCTGAGGGGTCCAGTGGCTCCCCAGACCCGGAGGGCAGCCAGAGCCTCCCCTAGAACCCTTGGACAATGTTCAAAACACGCATGAGAAGCAAAGCCACATGCAGCTGTGGGGCTGACCACAGGAGGCCAGGGCGGGTAGGACAGCCTGGGCCGGGCAGCGGGCATGCCCTCTGTGGGGCTCCAAGGACACGGAGCGGGCAGGCTCGTCACGTGTCCCAGCGAACTCCAGGTAAGGCCTGCGACCAGAGGTCCGTAAGCACCACGATAAGCAGAGGCGTGTGGGAGCGCCACTTCCTGCTCGACAGGTGGCCCGGCCGGGCAGGAGGGGCAGGACGGCGGCCGCGGTTCGGGACTGGGCGCCTCGTCCTTGGCCAGCTGCTCCCCGCTCCCCGCGTGGCAGCCTTTCCACCTGTTTAGTCACAAGTGTCCCCCGATTAACAGAAAAGGAAAGGGACTTGCCGATCAACCTCACTTGCACCTGAGCCCACGCTCAGGAGCACAGGGAAGCCTGTGCAGGGAGCTGGGGGGACAATACCATGGCCTTGAACTTGACCTGGCACAGAGCCACTTCCCAGGGGCTGCAGTGGACCTTTTACACCAGCTGCCGTGCCCAGCTCTGAGTTTGCTTGGTGCAGTTGACCCTGGTGCCCTAACCGGAAGACTCGAAGTCTCACACATTAAGGCATTCACTGATTCAGGTCTTTACCAAATACTTAGTGACACTCCCCTCCTCCCAACACACACGTGGCTCCCTTGGGCGTGTGCTAGGAGCCTCTCTCCTCACAGGATTCGCTCCACTGGGAAAACTCCGATGATAAGCAACAAGTAAAGTCATTTAATTGTAAGCCTCAAGAAGGAACTGGTGAATGACAGCTGGACCTGTGCTGGTTGGTGGGCAGAAAAGGCCTCCCACAGGGCATCTGTGCATTGAGCCTCGAAGCCGAGAGGGGCACTGAGGGTCTGGGGGAAAGTGTCCCAGGCTGAGGGGCAAGTTAGACTAGATGGGGTGGCTGTATGAGCTGAGGCCACCAAGGCATTCTGACACGGCGAGCAGTGCTTTCCAGGTCAGATGCCAGCAGATGGGCCTCGGGGCGGTGGCCGCACCCGACTGAGTATGACAGCCGTCGCCGGACACACAAGGGTTGGCCAGGACAAGAGCACACGAGCCAGGCCCAGGGGAGGGCCATGGAGAGGGGACGGTGACTCAAGACCTGCTCTCCGCGGCCCACACTTTTCACTGGCCCTCTCCTGCACTTCCATCAGCACCTCCCAGACCACGTGCGAAGGCCCCAGCTGCCATCTGGGGGCCCAGCTTCGGGTTACCCTGGACAGACCCATGTCAAGAGCCATCCCGGCATCGTCAAGTGCACGTCCCCGTGTCGGGGAGAGAACTCACACCCACTCTCCTCTTTGGTTTGCAAAAACTGAGATTTTAACACAATCAGTGAACCATACGGAACACCGGTACCGTCTTTTCTTCTAAGGACCCGGCATGGTGAGAAGTACAGGGTACCTCCCAAAGTGCCTACAGATCAGCCAGGACACTAGCATGTAAACGCCGATTTCAGACCCTTGCCAAACTCCTAAATTCCAGGAAAGAGTTGCTCCTATGAAAGTCATGAAATCGTACCACGTGTGACGGGCCTTCTGACCCACTTCCTAGCTTCTGTGGGTATCGTGTGTCCGGTCCACAAGGCAGTGCACACTCTGTCCCACGCCAGCCCCCCGAGGGAGCAGGAGCCGGGGACCCTGACTGGGCTCCCTGGCCAGAGACCTACCCGCTCCAGGCCTCAGTTTCCTCACCTCCCGCAGATGTGAGGGGCTCAGTGCTGGGTTTGCAGCCAATGGCCCCTCTCCCCTTGGCCCTGCAGACTCAAGTTTGAATTCTCTCCAAGAAGCTGCTCACTGGCCCACGTAAAACACCGCATGTTCTTACAGCTCATGTCCCCTCTGTGACATTCCAAACACTGCACTGTGAGCACACACAGGCTTCTCTGCTCACCAGGGGACTGTGGGACGTCAGGCAATGGGACAAGCCCAGGCTGAGCGCCTGACACCCCAACTCCATGGCGTCAGAGCTGAACCTGGGCTGGTCACACGACACCCAAGCAGCCCAGCATCGGTGCTGTCGATGTCCATGGTACACATGACAGTTGTCACGACCCTGGACCTCAGACAGGCACCCACCTCCCCTGCCTGGCAGGCTTCTCTGCAGTGTCACCTGCCTGCCTCCAAGAGGATGTGACGGTGTTTGTGTCTTTCTGACCCTTCAGTCACAAATACGGGAAACCCACTCAAAGAGGTACAGGTCCATGGTGGCTGCTTAAACACAAGCATGGTGCCCATCGTGCCTGGCAGGTTCCAGACAGACCCCTGGGCCAGGCACTGCTCTCCTGCCCTCGCTCACACTGCTTCTGTCTACACCAGGCTGTTTGCCCCACACGCCCTGCAGCCCGGCAGCCATCTCCAGGCTTCTGACTTCCTGGTACATTTCCAGCCAACCTTCCAGACAGCTACCCATCGGCCAGCGCCACAGCTGTGGAGCTGGGGTGAAAAAGAAGAGGGGGACCCTCCGGTGCCACATATTAGGGAAAAGGTGGAAGGAGGAGAGGGCTGTTCCCTAAAAGGAGGAGGATACAAGACCCAGAAGAAGCTACCACCAGATCAAAAGTAAATGTATAAACGCATACCATGCACCCGACAGGAAGTTACTAACTGCGTCTCCAAAGAAGAGCTGTAAATGACCGAGAAGCCATTGAAAAGAGGCCCAGCGTCACCAGCCATCAGGGAACCACAAGCCATGGCCACAGCGCGGTGCCCCTTCACAGGCAGGACGGCTGGAACTAGAGGAAGGTGGTGGTGTCGGACAGGGTGTGGAGAAGCTGTGACTCTCATAACGTTGCTGGTGGGATAAACAATGGTGCAGCCGCCGCGGAGACAGTCCGGCGGCTCCTCAAGTGTTAACCGCAGAGTTACCCTGTGACCCGGCAATTCCGCTCCTAGGTTCACACAAACATCTGGACTCAAATGCTCACAGCAGCACTGTTCACAATAGCCCCAAAGTGGGAACAGCCCAAGGGTCCATCAGCTGACGAGTGTAAACACCATATGGTCTGTCTACACCATGGATATAGTTCAACCAGAAGAAGGAATGAATACAGTTTTCACCGTCATCGATAGGTTCCTGGAAACTGCGGCTTCACGGGAAACGACGGTCGCGAAACCAGTTTGACCAGAGGCCGAGGATAGGAACATGAGCTAAGTCCCCACAGCGTATTTCTAGTCACAGAAACATCACCCAGCCTCTAAATCAAGACCCAAATCACTTCTAATGTGAAACATGGACATAAGTGTGAGCTCTGCATACGTTTGAGAAAGACGAATAGGAACAAGTAAGATAATGATTTTCTAACCCACTTACTCCAGTTCGGGGTCATGGAGGCCCCAACGCCTCCCAGAAGCTCAGCCCCTCTTCTCCCAGCCAGATGCACAGGGCAAGAGGGACAGGTGTCCCCTTCCTCTCCAGGACGACCCCTTGACTTGGACCTTGTGTATCCATGGGGGCAGGGTCCTGGGTGCCTGAGTTTGAACTAATGGGTGGGGTGTGTCATGGGGCAGAAAGTAGGACCGTGGATGGTAGCTGCCCCTGAAGGCAGGACACGGCCCTGCTCAGGCCCTATTGCCCGGAGACAAAGGGAACCCCAGGGCTCTGTTGCCTGTGAACCTCAAATCAAGCCAGATGACAGAAGTTATAAGAAACCAGGTCTGGACTGACAACATCTTGGTGATTCCTCGCCCTCTCACGCTTGGGGTCTGGACGCGTGTCCCAGAAAAGGTCAGCATCAGAGGCAGAAGGTCTCTCCTGGGCGGGCAATGACAGGACTGGATGAACTTGACCCTCTCATCTCCTGGAGGATGCGAGGGCTTTCCACAGGGCGCATCCCGCATGCGGCCAGCTGTGGGCACACTGCAGGGCACATGGGCACAGTTCCTGAGTCTGGGCCCCAGCAGGTGAGTGGGGAGGCTCCCGAGCCTGTAGCCAGAGAGGCAAGACACTCGCTGCTGCTAGAATACGAGGGCTCCAGGACTCTGCTTGCCCGGACGGCGGGGCCCCCGCTGCGGGTCTCCTTAAGCCCCATCTTCTCATCGAATGAGAGAGTGTGCCCAGCCAGAGGAGGCCTCCTATGTGCCTTTCAAACAAGAGCAGGATGGTCTTCGCACCCTAAGCACCGCTACGTGTGGTGCCAGCCCTCCCTCCCCTGTCCACGTCAGCGTTCTCGCCTGTACAGTCTATCCCTGTATGGCCCTAGAGGTGGTGTCCGGAGCCAGGGCTAGACGTGCGGCAGCCTCAGGCCGAGCTCCACGTTCCTGGGGCTCAGGTTTCTTTGGCAGCTTCATCTTCCCTGGAGACTGTCCCACGGCACGCCCTCCTCCTGGGCTGCACCAGCCTAGCCTGCGTGCGGGTCACCGCAGGTCACTGCCTTTCGGGAGGAGATTCGAGGGGCATTTGATGCGCTGCTGATGGCTGGCTCAGATAACACCCGTGGGCCGCTGCTCAGGGCAGAGTCCCTGTCTGCTCGTCGAGATGTCCCCCTCAGCCCTCACCCTCACTGCCAAGTGGGCCAGGCTCCCCCGTCCTGTCACGCAGCCCTCGTGAGAAAGGAAGTGTCTTGACCCTTGCAGGCCAAGTGTCTGACTCGGCACTGACGGGGGTGTTCTGGGCAAGCTTGGCTCACATTCCACTCCGGGAGCAGCAGGTTTGAACTCCAGGGCTCAGAGGAGGAATAATGCAGCCATGGGAAGGGCTGACGTTCTCAGCCCTTTTCTGACTCCCCAGGGGCTGACACATCGGCCACCCCAGATCGTCCCATTTCCCAGAGGGGAAAACTACAGGGCACAGAGCTACAGGGCATATCAGTGACCTGCATGCCGCAAAGTTTCATCCTCAGGAACCTCGGGAACCACAGGTCCATGGGTCCATGGCCCCGCCTGGCGTCCTGCAGCCCTACTGCGTGTAGAACCCACGGCCCCATAAAGTTGAAAGCTGATTCTTTTCATCTGCAAAATATTTTTTTTTTTTTGCCAATTGCAAAGTCATTTATTACCCAATCGCTTCTTTCAATTTATTTTATATTTTTGAGAAGCAATATTGATTTTATTTTTCCTGCTAAAGTAAAATAATCTAAAAAATGAGAGACCAGAAAAATATCATGCTAAAATATTTAATGGTTACAGAGAATTCAATAAGAAGGTGTCTATGCAGATTAATACCCAGATCCAGCCAGAAGCTGGAAGCCTTAACCCACCGAATGACATTGAGTGGTGTTTGTTTCCTTATTGTTTTCTACATTCTTAAAATCTCTTCAATACCTTTCTGACTGTTACTTATATATGCAAATGACATTTACATATTTTCACACGTGCAGGCAACATTTGCATATATCCACATGTGCAAACAACATTACATATTTGCGTGTGTATTTATTTTATGAGGTGGGGGGAGCCTCGGTGGCCATCTCTGGCCCTTTCCGCTGGAGATTCCCTGAGTGACCTGTACTGAGGCCAGCTGTTAAGTTAATTTTTCAGCTGAGAATTCACACATAGCATAAATTCAGACACAGTGAAAAGTTTGGGAAGTTTCTTTCCACACGGGAGACTGTGTTTTCCTTCCAAAGGCCCAGTGAGCTGCAGGCTTTCCTCCCTTCTGAGGGTCGGGGGATGGGGTGGTTTGGCCCGTTTTGTGGAGTGTGGGTCCTGGCCGAGGGTCTCTATGTTCTAGCTCCCGATCCCACACATGGCTCAAGGCCACATGCTATCCCAGACGCAGGGCCTGGACCTAGAGCACGTGCCCGGGCCACCAGAAGTCGTCTCACGCGCCTGCCAACCCACTTTGGGTCCTTTGTCGAGGCTGCCATGCAGCTTGCCCTGACCTCAGCCTCCTCCTTACCCACACGCGTGCACCCACGTTCTGTCCATCATTCCTGAATACACGCTTTGGGCCAAATCATCTCTGTCCATCACATCGAGGGAAATCTGTGTGATATTTCTAAGTAGAAAAGTGAGTTTTCCTTCTGAATACATGATCTTTTCCTGCTATGCGTTCCTGATGTCGGCATCCGAGGTCTCTGCGGCGGCCATGCTGGGAAGTGCATTTCGTACAAAGCCCCATAAAGGGGTGGGAAGAACAGGAAATGAGGAATAACAAGCAGAGAGCCATTCTGCTCCGTAAACTTAGTATCCTAACGTCGGACATTGTGGTTTCTTTCCTGACACACTGTGGGGACAGAGTCCCAGAGAGCAGTTTCCAGGCTCTTGGCCTCACGTGGAAAGGTGCTGGCTCGGGTAGTAGGTGGCCGTCGGCTGTGACTAGTGGGTCATCAGCTGTAACCAGTGAGCCGTTAGCCACTAATATATCTGCCGTGGCTACGCTGGCAAGGGGGTTGGTTGGTTGACAGAGAAGCAGACGGCAGATTGCGGATCCTGTGGCTCCTACTTCCTGTAACTCCAACCCAGCCGCCATTGAGAGGTACGAAGCCCCCATCCATAGCTCCGGGGGTGTTCCTTTTTGACCTCGCCATATCCTGCGTTCTTGTGCAGGGAGTGGGAACCGAGACCCTGCATGACACGTGCACTTTGGCATCCCATGGCGTGCTGTACAAGGGAAATATACATGAGCCCCCGCCCAAACACCCAATATTACTGTCACTGTGGCTGATGCAACAGTGGTCCTGCACCGGGGGAAGGGCACACACCTGGCCTGCCTCACCGCTCGCTGCACCGACAGAGAGACTGAGGAGCCTCGCACAGCGCGGCCAGGTGTGCGAGCCCGGCTATGGCCAGGAAGCAGGTGCAACTCCTCTGTGCAGTGCTGCCAGCACAGGGTCAGGCTCACCGCTTCCACTTATAGTCGGGCATGTCAGATGAGGGCCCTACCAAACAGCCTCCACCCGGGAGTGCAGAGAACTCAGGCAGAGACGCTTCCTCTCCAAGGAGTTCTGATGTCAGCTGTTCAGGGCAGGAAATGTCTTTATCCACGTTACTGTGGACAGTCCTACCCACAACCCCACGCCAGGCATACAGAAGGCTTTGCAAGCTGCATTTGCCCATTTGATAATACATCCTTTTTCTTATTACTTGATTATCTTGGGAATTATTTAGCGGTAGTATAATATTCAGTCCAGTCACCTACTTGTTCCCTGACTGATAGGCATCCAGTTCACTCTGTGAGTTGTATAATTCTGCAATAAACCTCTTCATGCATAGGCTCTTGTCCATTTTTGGAATTTTCTTTTAAAATGATTTCCCAGAAATGTCACCACGAGGTCAAATGGAACGAACAGTTTTATGGTTCTTGTTATGTGCTGCCAAATGTTTTCCCAAACAGCTTGTCTGTTTTGCGGCACCCGGGAATGCAGAGTGGGCAGGTGGAGAGTGGCTCCCGGGGCAGCTCGGGGCGCAGGGTCACTCCTGGCCAAGGGTTCCGGGAGATGGTGAAGGAGGGGGCCGCTCAGCAGGTCTGGGGATTCGAGGAGCTGAGTGCGGAGTGGGGAGGCTTGGAGGTGGGCAAGCATGTGTCTAATCTAGCCTGGCTCATCCTCCAGGCGGGCGGCAGGAGGGGTCCCACAGGGGCTGGAGGGGACACACCCTGGGAAAGCAGACTGAGCCAGAGGGCGGGCACCTGGCCGAGTCTGAGCCCCTGGGATTCTGTCAGGAGCACTGAGCACTCCGCCACTGGCCAGCCGCTCTGTCAGCCTCCAACCTCTGCGGCCCATGTGGCCCTTTCTGGGTATCTCCCGGGGGATTTATGCAGACAGCCCCTTGATGGCCAAAGTGGGACAGTTTGAGCATCGTCATAGCGATAGTAACAGATTATAACCACAGAATCATGCAAGAGTCTATGAGTTCGTGTTGACGTGAAAATAAAGGGACAAATGAATGGGGAAGGGGGCTCGTTTCTACAGTGGGAGTGAACAGATGCAGACGGGGCAATGGAGCTAGAGACACACAGCTCGCTGCCATCGTGGTTGTAAGTGATTCGGACTAGAATCCCAATGGCGCTGACATGGCGGGGAGGAGGTTGGGGGAGCCTCAGACTGCGGCCTCGTAAGCACTGATTAAGGACAGTCAGGAAGTCACTTACCAGAGAAGCCTGCGGCACCAGCTTACCAGGTGACCGAACAGCAGATCCCTGATGTGCTGTAGAGAAGCCCATGTCCTCACCTCTGTGGTGGCCCTGCCCCAAATGTGTCACCTGGAGCCAACCCTGGGGCCATCCTACAAAATAACACAGGGCACCTCCCACACTGTCCATGGCTGTCAAGTTCAGGTAAGACAGAGAGGATGAGGAACAAGTCTAGGAAAATGAGCCTGAAGAGGCATGAAATTCAATGCAGCATGGGTCCCTGGCCTGGGCCAAACGGCCACAAAAGGAAATATTGGGACAGCTGGTGACATAGGAATATGGACTCTGGTTACTTATGAGTATTATATTGTTGCTTAATTTCCTGTTAAGAATACTTCCATTCTTAGAAAATGCACTAAGTATTCGTATATTTTAGGGGAAAGCATGTAATGTTTGCAATTTACTATCAAATAGTTTAGGGGAAAAATATATATTTATGCATATGTATATATGCATCTATCTATGTATCTATCTATCATCTATCTATCTACCTATCATCTATCTAACGATAAATCCAATGGGGAGAAATGTTCACAACTGAGGAATCGGTAAAGGGATGTAGGAATATTTTGTACAACTCTTGCAAAGCAGTGATATGGAGAGAACTTATAAAAGTAACGCTTTGCAAAGAGCAAGAAATAATAATAATTACCTACAAGAACATAATACGTAAAGCTTACAAGATTTTGGGTATAACTTCTTCCCATTTGATGGTGTGTGACCTAGGTCGACGTGATTTTACAGGCGGGGCAAGGAGAGGGGGGAGCATTGGCCCAGGTGACACGGAGTATATGTGGCAGAGTTTGGTCTTTGCTGTAATTCTGTTTCATGGTATGAGGGGTGGCCAACGTGCCTTACCACTGTCCCTGCACCCAAATCCAAGCTCAGTGGTGCATAAAAGAGCAGAGGGAAGTTGATAGATCCATCAAAATGAATAAGTAAAACCTTGAGGACCCCTGGGCACATGGGCTCCTGGGATGGAGAATGGAGGGAACAGTTTGGCCTAGAGTGGTCCAGGGGCAGGTCCCAGCAATGGGAAATGGGAGGGGGTTCTCAGAGTGTGCCTTTGCCCCTTCCCTGGGGCCCTGGCTCACAGTTCTCTGCCCCTAACCACTGAGAAGGCCTCAGCTTGTATGGAGTATATTATAGTAGGAGCCAGCAGACGATGGCTCCCACCCCAGCAACCAGGAAAAATTATAATTTTAAAGACGTTGGACAGCCATGGAGATAAAGAGAACCAGTCGAATTGCAATTCTGGAGCAGGAAGAGCCCTTCCTAGGCCTAGGTGACCTGCAGTCAGCAGCCATTTCTTTGCTGGGGGCATTGTCTGAGCCTGGACAGAAGCGAAGGTTGGGGATGGTCCTAGGCAGAGGGGCTCTCCTGGAGGAAGGATAAGTCTGTGGATATTTTGAAAATCACGTGGCCTTGCATGAGAGGTTAGAATCTAGAGGAGACCAAAATGTGCCGCTGTTTTCTCCCATAGATTCCTTGCTGAGTGCTAGGTGGTAGGGAGCAGAGATGGAGCTGCTGGGTTGCAAAGGCAGAGGGAGGTCGCCAGCTGCCTCATTCACCAGGGAGACCCAGTGTCAGGCTCGGTGATGGTTAATCGTGTGTGTCGACTTGGCTGGATCAGAGGATACCCAGATACCTGATTAAACATCGTTTCTGGGGCTGTCCGTGAAGATGCTTCTGGATGAGATTAGCATTTGAATTGGACTCAGTAGAGTAGATGGTCTCCCCAATACTTTGAGGGCTTGACTAGAACAAAAGGCAGCAGAAGGAAGAATTGGTTCCTTTTCTTTCTGCCTCATTGCTTGAGTTGGGACATCCCATATGAGTCAACACCTCATAATAAATCTCTTTATATCCTATTGGTTCTGTGTCTCTGCAGAACCAGACTAATATAGTCAACACCCTTCAGACTTGGAAAACAGATGGACTGCTTTTAATGCAGCTCTTGAACCAGCTCGTTCCTAATTGGGCTGAGGTGATTATCTGCCCCTCCCAAAGGGGGGGACAGTCTTCAGAGGAGCTGTAACATCATCGTTAGTCTCTATTGTTTTTGTACGCACAATGGCTGGCCTACAACCAACCCTTGCATGAATCTGAAGTAGGAAAGGATGACTAATGATGGAGAGAAGTCGTCAGTAGAACTAGAGCTACTTACCCCAGGCTCCAGGTATGCAAGTTAGCACACAAAGACTAAGCATTCAATTATAAATATGTCAAAGACAGTAGAGGAGAGATGCCCCAAGCAGCTGGAAAGATGGAGAATTTCAAAACAAGATGGGGATGTAAAAAAAGAGTCAAATAGACATTGTAAGTGAAAAATACTGTCTCTGAAATTAAAAACTCATCAAATAAATTTAACAGCAAGATGGGGTGCAGCAGAAGACAGGATGAGTGGACTGCAAGACCCAAGCTCAGAGAGAAAGAAAAGATTAGAAAGAACAGACATATGAATTCAAGTCAAGTGGACTAACCCACTTATATTTGGAGTCCCAGAAGGAGAGGGGCGAGAAGGAGCAGAAGTCCTATTTGAAAAGGTCATGGCTGAGATTTTCCAAAACTGAGATCAGACTCTAATCCACTGATTCAAGAAGCTTAGTGAAGGCCCGTTCACTCTGTGAGAGGACAGCAGGTGTTCCAGAGCTGGCTGGTGTGCTGGGATAAATGGACTTTGTTGCACTCTTGCTGGGATGGAGACCAGTTCAAAACAGGTTCTTCCAGACTGTCCACCAGTGAGTACTCCTTTCTGTCTGCTCTCTCCTCCATAGGTCAAGTGCTAGGTGATCACAGCTGAGAGAGGCTGTCCTTGAAAAGCCCAGTGTCCAGGAGGAGAAGCAGTGTGTGGTACCAGAGGCTCCTCTCTGTGACGTGCACCCTCCCTCCACCCCACCAACTATTCAGAAGCAGACCAAGCTCTTGCATCTTCCCTCAGGTACCTATTTCCAGCAAGGATAGATAACATCTCAGGGGAATACAATCTCTCAAGAAAAGTCGTGAGACTTCTTGGGAATTCAACTGCTGTAAAGAGACAACAAGGTGAGAATGCATACTAGATGATGCAGAATAAACGGAACAGAAAGAAAAAAAGTTTAAAATAAGCCTGTTTTGTTTCTTCTAAGAAACAAGGTGGGGAGGTATTGGGAAGATGAAACAAGAACAAGAAGATACACACACACACACACACACACACACATATACACACACACACAGAAGAAGGTACGCTTTTGTTGTTGTTTGTTTTTTGTTTTAATATCAGCAGCTGGGCTGAAAGTCAAAATGAATTTAGCTAGAGATAGTAAGCAAAAAGATCAGTCTTAGCAATTCTCCAAAAGCAATCAAGAAGATATGAAAAGAATTTTTTAAAGTAGAAAGTCAAAAGATATGGGAGACTGAGAACTGTCCATCTAGACATGAGAGTCTTAGAGAGGAGAGAACAATAGGGAGAAGAAAGAAAATATGTGAAGAATTATTGACCAGGAATTCCCCAGGTGTGAGGAATAGTACAATCTCAATGAAGAGGGGGAAAGAAGGGGAGGGCACCTCACATCTAAATGCTCTGTAGAGAAATTCATAAACATTACGGAGATGAAATTACAGAACTTCCAAAGGGGAAAAGCCCAGTAGTTTTCAAAGACGCACCCGGTCGACACCATGTTTATCAGTAACAATACTGGTGCAGGAAGATAGAGGAGTGATGGTTCCCATGCTGACAGACAACAATCTTTAAACTCGGAATTTTATATCCAGCTAACCTATCATTTATATATATGGCAAAACAAGGCTATTTTCAGACACATAAAACCTCAGAAATTTTATTGCATAAAGACTCTTTCGGAGACATTCTAGTGATAGTCTTACAGCAAGAAAAGAAAAGAACTCTAGAAATATGGGAAATATGGGTGACTAAATCACTTACTAAAGCAAGGACGAAAACAAAACAAACGAAAAAGTGTATCTGTAACAAACTACAGCCAAAATTCTAAATGGTGCCCACGTGATGTAAGGGACAGGGATTGGGATGGGACAGTCCAGAGGAAAGTGACAGAGGCCTCACTACTTGTCTTAAGAGACAGATAATAATAAATTTAAGAAACTGATAAGATGAATGACCATTACTATTATAAGAATAAACAATTGGGAATTGTTATAGATGAATTAGTATCGTTATTGCTTATTCTTGTCAGTTATCATTCCCAATCCCTCTCTCATCCTAAGTCCTATTATGAGTTAAGAGTTAATCATTGAGGAATGGATGTCTGTTAAGGCCTCAAAGGAATTCACCTCTGAGGAGGTCCCCAGGCTTGGGTCCGAAGAGACTGCTGGCAGCCCCAAGAAGAGGGTTTTTGTGTAAGGCCACCGTGGGCTACATGGACCCAGTCCTTGTGTGAGAATGGGGCTGCAGTTGATGGAGGCAGGGGCCTGGCCATCCCACGAGGCCGCAGGGCACTGCACACTGGAGACACTCCCTGGCTCAGAGCTGCAGATGTGTGCCCAGTCTCCCGCTGCCTGGCCAGCCACTTGCCGCCGGCTCAACTGCTGTGACCTGAATGGTCAGAGGCATCCTCGGGGCTGAGACACCCACCAGGTCTGCACCATCTGGCGTTCGCTGAGCATCTGGGATGTGCGTACCTGTGACAGCGCCACATCCCCCTTATAAATAGGTACAGTCCTTTCCTCAAGGAACCTAACAGTCTCATGGGGACCCAGACGTGCAGACACTTTCCAGGCATCCACAGTGGTAAAGAATGAGGCCTTAGGTGTCGGAAAAACTCAGGCTACATTCCTGGGCCCACCACTCATTCTCTGTGTAGCTTCCAGCAGACTCATCGTTGTCCCTGGGTCTCAGCCTCCCCACCAGTAAGGTGGGGATGGAAACAACGGTACCAGGAAAAGAGCTCTTCTGAGGATTCACCAAACTGATCTGTAGAAGGAGCAGGGCACAGAGCCTGCATCTAGCGTTTGTCACCCCATCGTATCTCGTACACTACAATAGCTATTCTTAAGAGGGAGCATGCGTCAGGCACAGTTTCCAAAACTCTGTTCAGTCTATTTATTGCTTTATTTGCAAGGTCAACAAAATCCTTGCGGCTGAAGTGGCTATGTAGGAGAACCAATCAGAAAGCCTTGTTGGTCCCAGGGGTTTGAGGAACCGGACACGGCAGTGAGGATGCCAGCCCAAGGGGCAGGTGAGGACGTGACCCTGCGTGACGGGTGGAGGGCAGACAAGAAGCTCCTCAGAGGTGGCCTCATTGCACTGAGACTTGGAAGAAGAACCTGAGTTTGCCAGTCGGGTGTGAGAGCAGAGAGCACAGCAGCAGAGACCAAATCCTCCCATGGGAACACGGAGAGCAGGGTCCTCCTGAGCCGTGCCCACAGGCCCCACGGACGAGGGGCAGAGCCAATCCAGAGGGACTCGGGGCTACTCGGGAAGCAGATGTCACCCAGAGGGCAGGCAGGTGACCTGCAGGGCTTAAGCAGAGAGAGGCACGACCTGGTGATTTGAAAGGGGATTCTGGTGCCAGACGTGGGGACAGGATTGAGACAGAAATCTGGGCAAGAAAAGAGGACTGGACTGGCTCGGAGAGTGGTCACGTGCCAGGAGGGGGCGCACAGGCCTTATTCAGTGACCAGCCAGTGTGGGGGGCGGAGATTGAGGAGAGAGCCCGAGATGTGTCAACCGAAAAAGGCGATCCTCCCCGGCCATTTCCACCGTCTGAGGACGTGAGGGCCACAGTGTCGCCACACCAAGTCTGTCCTGTCGCCAAATGCCAGAGAGCAAAACGGCAAGGACCTGCCACCCAAGACGGTACGGCCAGCACGAGTTCATGCTTGAAAGTACATAACATTTTAGTACGAAATTGCACTTAGAGCCATTTGCATAACTTTGACTTTTCATCGCTCAAAAATAGACAAGAACAACTCCCCAACAGTTGCTGTAGATATGCTCTTACCGGTACTAGATTTTATTTTTAAAAATAATTGGCTTTATTGTGCTAGAAATAGTCACTGTACATATTATGTGCATTTTTAAAGTTGGCTTGCTTTGACTTTCATGCACCCGGTAAATAAAATTAATCCCTTTTCCCGTGATGAACTAAATTTGTCAGACAAATAGTTGAGTGACTATTTCGTGCTTAATTGCCAAGTGGCAGCCCGTCCCCGCTGCAGGCTCTGGAGGGCGGCGTCTGCCTGTGGATGCCTAGTGCCCAAGATGGTAACGAGGCCTGAAGGGAGCATGTGAGAACCTCAGAAGGCCACCTGAGAGCACGGCACATGATGAGGCTGTCGTCTTGTGTAGAAGCGGCTTCTGACGTGTTCTGTGCCCTCGTGGGACCTGGAAGAGCTGCCAGTTCAAATCAGAAGTCTCAGCCTGAGATGTCAGTGAGGCTGGGTGGAAACATGGGTGTGTGGACAGGCCAGATGCGGGATTCAGGGTCCAACGGGGCCTGGTGGACTGAAGACGCTGATCCACCAAAGGGCATTCAGTCTGCGTGCTGCACCAGGCCCCCTGCTGGGAACAAAGGGTTCGGTCCCAGGCCGGAGGGGAGCTCCAATGGGGCTGCTGGGAGGATGAGACAGCTGGGTCCGGGGGGACAGGGTCTGAGGAACCCCACCTTGCCCTGAAGCCCAGAGGCTATGGCCGCCAGGAGTGGCTGGGCAGGCTGGAGGCCCAGCGGGCTGTGGGGGAGACCCTGCGGGCCTTCTCACTCAGGGAATGCCCCGAAAGGAGATTTTTAAAAAGCTGGTGGCTGCAGAATGGATGGTCTTGTCCGTCCAGAGCAGATGGGTGGGCAGGGCATGGCGGTGGCGTCATCTCTGTCGTGTCCTTGGTCCTCCCATGGCTGCAGCCCTGTCTTTGAGCTCCCATGATGCCCTCCTGCTGCCACCCGGGTTTCTCCCAAGCCCACCCCACCCTGCCAGGGCCCTGAGGGTGCCACCTGGTGTCCATGGGGTCTGGTCAGCACCATCGGCCACCTGCTGGTTTCCTCCACAGAGCTGACCACAGCCGTCCTCGTGGACGTTCCCCGAGAACAGAGTAAGGGGAGGTTTTCCAGGCTGCCAGCTCCCGCCCACCACCCATGGCCCTCTGTCACCCTGTAGTGGCTCCTCTCCCCACTGCAGTCCCCATGCAGGGCACATAGTCCCCAGACTTTCCTTCTTCCCCTCGTGGCAAATCACCTCATCTGCAGGGCTGTACAAGGCAGACGAAACTTGGGACACTGAGCCTGATAAGTCTATGCTCAGGCTAGACGCCTTCGTCCTTGGGGCCATCTGTGAGTCACTGGAGATGTGACTGGGGACAGAAGGGTCTTCAAGCAGAGGCCCTTTAGAAGGTGGCATCTGTCAGGAAACACATTTCAAGGGGTGTTTCTTCTCCCCAGAGTCTAGGAACTGGCATCCCAGGGTGGGTGACAAGTGGGATGGGAGTAGCGGTCTCCAGCGAAATGTTAAGGGTGGCTTTGCCCTCACGGGCCAATGCCGTCCCCAGGGCCATAGTGTGACAGGAGGCACTGAGTGTGACATGCGGCTCTGCCATCTCCCGTCTATGACCTGGTTTACTCCACGTGCCCCTGGAGAGTCAGGGTTCCCCTCCCCTCGAAGCTCTGTCTTTTCTCCCTGTATTCGAATCACTGCAGAGAAACTGTCACCCAATCAGCAGGACTCCTGGGTGCCTGGTGAGGGAGCGAGGGTTGTGCTTGGCACCTGCCCAGGTGCGGTGAGAGGCTTAAGACTTTTCTGAGCTGCCGTGTTTGGCCAGACTCTCCATGCTGAGGTGTGTGGGGGAGAACTTGCGTGTGTGTGTCGTGTGTGCAAGCATGAGCAGGTGCCTATGTTTTGTGAGCACGTGTGTGAGTGCATGTGTGCTCGTGTGCACGTGCGTGTGCGAGGAGCCTGTGCGTGTGCGAGGAGCCTGTGCGTGGGCGTGGGAGGCGAGGACACAGTAGTGCCGTCCTGTCTTGTCTCCTCCTCCGGTTTGAGGAAACGGCCTCAGCCATGGCCTGTGCCAACAACTCACCCTCCTTCCAACGTGTGGTCCCGGCGGGCAGGGCGTGCGCCGACACCGCGATGACCGGGTTTCTCCTGGGCTAGGAAACCACCTTGATCCCACAGCGGCGTCTGGGCCTCATCCTGACGGGTTTGGTGAGAAGTGACTGCAATGCACCAGACACCCAAGTGCTGGCAAGGGCCCAAGTGCGTGGGTTCTCCTGGGTGCTCCGAGGGCTGTGGGGAGGGACGCCGCTGGTGGCCTGGGAGGAGGGAAAGGGGGGCCGGTCTGGGGGAAGAGGGCGCCCGCTCTGTGCATGAGCCCTTCGGGGCTCCCAGAGCTGCCTCAGAGCTGGGAACGGGCCCATCGCCCCATCAGAAATACATGGAAAACAGCCCCCGCTGGCCTGGCTGTCACTGAGCAAGCCCGTCCTGAGCCCATGGGCAGGGACCCAGCCTGGCAACAATACGGTGGTTTTGTTTTAAGACAAAGAGCCCTGAGCGGTAACTGACAGACAAGCTATTTTTACTGTACCCAGAAGAAAATGGAGGCTCTCCCCCTTCAAACAAATGCCATTGTTCTGTTTCTGTGGACCTCCATAGATACGTGATTGTCTTTAAATCTCTTCTTCTGCACCCAAAAATTCCCACCCAGCATCCTCAGGTCGGGATGCTGGAGGGGACAGGAGAGGGGCCTGCACAGCGGACTGCAGTCAGAGGACTGGTCGGTGCCCCCTCACCAGCACCCTGGAGTCGGGGACACTGGGGGTAATGACGAGCTTCTAGACCCTGCATGTCTCCTTGTGGCGCTGGTGCCCAGCCCTAGGGCCCCAAGAGCTGAAGCAGGGTCCCCTCGGCTCGTACTGCATAATGGCCCCCTTTTCAGAAATTGATTTCAAAAGTTAGTAAATTTCTAGAGGTTAGTGAATAAGATTCTCTCGGTGTCAGTTTTTTCTCCCACCCCTAACTGTCTCACGTGACTCTGGCTCTGCTACAGCTCGTGGGGCCCCGGAGGTCTCAAAATGAATGAGCCAGTCGCCAGCCAGTGTGGGGCCCCAGAAGTCCCTGGCCAGTACTGCTCCATGTCTCCGTGTGTGGCGACCTGCCGCTGGTGAAGGGGTCTCTCGTGGTGGGCGAGGGATGTCCTGGTGAGCTGAAGGGACGGAGTGAAGTGAGTCATTAGACCCCCCAAGTGCTGCCTGCCTCCGGCTTCTGTGCGGCCTGAAACAGGCAGGCACCAAGGGGCTGCTGGGGGGGCCAGGAGGGAGCTGAAGCCCAGGGGTGCAGGCAGAATGTCCTCCCTCCTATGGCTGGGAACAAGCTGCCGTGTGGTGGCAGCGTGCATGTGTGGTGGGGATGGCTTCGTGGGAAGGAGGGAATGGCTTCAAGCACACAGCAGACGTGCTGCTTTGACACGACACGCCTGAGGAGAGGGCTGGATTGCGGAACAGATGGAGCCGATATGCCGGCCCCAGGCGGGGTCTGCAGGCTAAGGGACATGCCCTGCCCCCCAGAGCGCCCTCCTCGCTGGGGCCAAACCTCATTTGGGGAGCTGGCCACTGGCTGTCCTTCAAAGAAAGGCCTTTCCCGCCAAGGCAGGAGGTGAAAGGCAGGAAAAGACACTGGGGAGAAGTTTCTGGGTCTTTGGTAATGGAGAGCTACATTTTGCTGGAGGGTGTCACCCAACGGTGTAGTCACTGCCTTTGTAAGCCTGGGCCATCTCCCAAGAGACCTCGCAAGGCCAGGCCTCCTCTGTCGCCCACGCCAAAAGCATCCCCGTGGCTCCCCTAGGGTTTCAGGAGCCCAGGGACTCTGTGTGCACACAGGCAGAGCTCGTGCCCCCAAGCGCCATCCCTTGGCCCGATTCCCCAGGGCGTGCGGAGAGCTGGCCTTCGAAGGGATGACATGTGCACACCTGGGCGTTCCAAGGCCCCTGAGGGTGTGTTTTCTCCTTTAGCCTCACAAGTCTGGAGGCAGCATCTCTATCAAATGAGGAACCGAGAACTTGGAGAGGGGGCCATGACAAGTGACAGAGCAGGAGCTCAAACCTAGGGCCCCGGAGACCAAGTCCCCTTCTCTGCTGCCCAGTGCTGAGTCCCGTGTCCCAGAGCTGGAGGCGGGGCTTGGGGCTCCGGGGCCATTGCAGCGGCCAGGATGCTATCGGGGCTTATGCTCCGACGGCTGCAGGTGTCACCGTGAGTGAGGTGGGTAATTGTCCCCAAGAAGCACACAGTGGTCGTGTCACAGGTAGGAGGACGGAATCCAAGGGGTGGCCAGTGCGCTGGACAGTGCACAGAAATAAAAGTCCCAACAGATGTAGGAAAACTAAGAGAAGACGTTGTGTACAGAGGACCTTCACCCCACCCCCCAGATTGTTGTTCACGCGTAAAGAAAACACACAGACATTTTCAAATGTGCAAGGACTTTGGGAATGGCACCCATGAGCTCAGTTTCAGAGAACAGCTTCACGGATCCAGTCAGCCGAGAGACGAAGGAAGCTTTCATTACAACGCTGACAGCACCTCAATTTCAATCCAGAACCAGAGCTAAACTTCCATGTGAGTTTTGTTTATAAAGCAGAGTAATTCTATAAACTTGCCAATGAAGAAATAATACTATCACAACAAAATCAGAAGAGCGAGGGGGAAACAAATACTCAGGATGGTAGATCGAGAGCACTAGAAATTTTAATATTTCATATAACTGTATAAAGACAATCACAAGAAATTAAAAATATAGTGTAACCTACAGTGAGAGGTTGGAAAGAGGGAGGTAAGTTAGGGAAAAGGATAAGAGAATAAGTTTCGTGGGGTTTGAAAAGATTAGAAACCATCATTTTTCATCAAGCAATGGAGGTTTTACTATATTATTAAAAATTGTAAGTAAACACTACACCATAAATAGCCAATAAATATCCAAGCTATTAGAAATAACACACACGTGTGTGTGCAAAACCACACTCACATAGCTTAGTGTAAACAACGAATCTTTTAAAAGACAAAATAAGATGACAGAACTTGAAAAAAAGATTTGTCATATCATTAAACATAAATGGATAAAACTCACCTATTAAGATTAAAAAAAGAAAGATTTTGGGATTGAAATCCAAAATTTAGCAATATGCCATGACAAGAGATACATGTAAGGAGTGACAAAGGAGCAGTCGCGGAAAACGATGGCAGGAAAAGCAACATAAGGAAAAAATAATAAAGCAATCTGCAATGAAAATCTTTCCATTCTTTTTTATACCAAATAATATAACATTAAAAGGCTTAAAGCAAAATCTGCAAGAAATCCAATAATAAATATACGTGTTCTTCAAGGAACACATTCTATGGTGTGTAAACCATTTCAGAGAAGAATCAGAAAGTGACCACCCACAGCACGTTTTGGTAAGTCTGCACGGTGGAGTCACAATGCTACTGGAATACACAGAGAGAAAAACCTTGCCAATCTTCTTCAGGAATATTCACGTAAAAATACAAATGCGTGGAATGGAACAGAACCTAAAGACATGATACGTGACAACCAGGGTTCATTCGAAGACTATAAAGACTGACCAAGGTGAGAAAAATCTATCACATAAGTCATCAAATAATTAGGTCATTGGGTAAAGCCATATGGTTAGCCCCTTAGATTTTTTAATTAATGATTTTTATTTTGAGATAATTGTAGATTTACATACAGTGGTAAGAAATAATACAGAGAGACCCCACCCCCGTACTCCCAATGGTGACATCTTGGAAAGGTTATCACCACTAGCACAATGTCACAACCAGGGTACTGGTAACATTTCCGACACCACGGGAATGGCCTGTGTAGTCCTTTCATAACCACACTCATCTCCCCACCTTCCCCACCCACCCCCTAGCCTGAAATCACCCCCGGAAATCACTAGCCTGTATCCCATTCCGACAGAGGTATCCTTTCAAGAATAGTATGTAGTATAATCACACACGACATAACTTTTGGGATAGGATTTTTCCTCTCAGCCCAATTCTCTGAAGATTCCTCAAGTTGTGTATGTCCATAGTTGGGTCCTTTCTAATTCTAATTCTTAATGTTTATCCCACGGTGTGGATGAACCACAGTTATTTAACCATTCATTCCTTTAAGGACATCTGAGCTCTTACCAACGTTTGTCTACTATAAAGAAAACTGCGACTAATATTTGTGTACAGTTTTGTGTGAGCATGTTTTCACTCCTCTGAGAGAAATGCCCAAGAGTTCAATTGCTAGGTTGTATGGTAATTGCATGTACAGTTTTAGAAGAAAATGTCAAACTGGTCTCCAGAGACGCTGTGCCACTTTATGTTCCACTGCTGATTATGACTAACCAGTTTCTCTGTATCTTTGCCAGCATTTGGTGTTATCACTTTTTAAAATTTTAGCCATTCTGATAACTGTGCACCAATATCTCATTATGTTCTAATTTGCAATTTCCCCAATGGTTAATGATAGTGAATATCTTATCACGTGTGTATTTTCCTTCTTTAGTGTCAAGTCTTTGCCCATTTTCTAATTAAATTCCTTTTTTTAACTGTTGAGTTTTAAGGGTCTTTATATACTCTAGATACAAGTCTGTTGTCAGATATGTGGTTTGCATATATTCTCTCCCACCCAGTAGCTTGTCTTTTCATCCTCTTCACAGAGCAAAAGTCTTTAATTTTGATGATATCCAATTTATCAAATTTTCCTTGTTTGATTTTGGTGTCAAATCTAAGAATTCTTCACCTGTCCCTAGATCCCAAAGGTATTTACCTTCATAATTTTATATTTAAGCCCATGACCCAATTAGAGTTGGTTTTCGTATAAGTTCTGAGGTTTAAGTTGAGGATTTTGTATTGGTTTGGTTTAGTTTGTTCTTTTTTTAACCTATGGATGTCCGATTACTCCAGCACCATTTGTTGAAAAGACTATCCTTCCATTTGATTGCTTTTGTGCCTTTGTCAATAATCACTTGTGAGCTTTTTAATTACAAATTCAACTCCTTTAATGGTTTCAGGAATAATTAGGTTGTCTATTTGATCTTACTTGAGTTTTGGTAGTTTGTGGTTTTTGAACAGTTGGTTCATTTTTTCTAAGTTGTCAAATTTATGAACATAAGGTTATCTGTAGTATTCCCTTCCCATTCTTGTAATATCTACAAGATCTATAATAATATTCCCTGAGAGCATTCCTGATGTTTTATTCCTGATATTGCTGATTTGTGTCTTTTCTCTTTTTATTTCAATCAGTCTTGTTTGATTTTTTTCAATTTTATTGATTTTTTTCCAAAGATCCAGCTTTTTGTTTTATTGATTTTTTTCTCACTTGATTTCCTGTTTTCAATTTCATTGATTTCTGCTCTTTACTCTTTACTTTCTTCTGGTGGCTTTGAGTTTATTTTACTCTCCTCTTTTAAGTTTCTTGAGGTAGAAACTTAGAATCTTGATTTGAGAGTTTCCCTCTTTTCTAATATAAGCATTTATAAATACATAAAATTATCTTTCAGCTGTACCTCACATGTTTTGATTGGTGTGTTTTCATTTTCATTAGTTCTATGTATTTAATTTACTCTGAAACTTCCTCTATGACATATGGATTGCTTAGAGGTGTTGTGGGGACAGAGTCCCAGAGAGCAGTTTCCAGGCTCCCGGCCTTCCGTGGGGAGGTGCTGCCTCGGGGAGTGAATGACCATCAACTGTGATTGGTTGGCCATCCATCAGCTATAACCAGTTAGCAAATTGGCTACTGATGTAACTACAGGGCTGTGTTGATTGGTTGGTTGGTTGGCAGGCAGAGAAGTGAATGGCGGACTGCGGATCGTGGGGCTACTACTGCATGTGTCTCCCCAGCGCCAGAGAGAATATAGTGGTATGACTCCCCTGTCTATGGCTCCGTGGGTGTTCCTTTTTGGCCTCACCATATCCTGCGTTCTTATGTGGGGAGCGGGACCAGAGACACCGCAGGCCACCCCACACGACACATGGTGCAGCGAGCAGGGTCTCCGGCACGACAGGTGTCTTGTTTAATTTCAAAGTATTTAGAAACTTTCCTGTTGTCTTACTGTATTGATTTCTAATTTGATTCCATTATGGTCACAGAACATATTACATTTGACTTAAATTTTCAAAAATTGTTGAGGTTTGTATTATGATCCAAGATATTATCTATCTTGGTGAGTAGTCCATGGTTACTTGAAAAAAAAAAGTGTATTTTGCTGTTACTTGCAGAGCTTTCTCTATATATCAATCAGGTGTTATGGGTTGGTTTTGTTGTTCACTTTTTCTATATCCTCACTGGTGTAACAGTTCTGTCATTGCTGAAAGCGGGGGATTTAAGGGCCCAACTATAACTGTGGATTTGTCTCTTCTCTGTTAAGCTTATCGGGTTTTGCTTCACGTATTTTAAAGCACTGTGTTTGGTGCATCTACTTTTAGGATTATTATGTCTTCAATCCTTTTATCATTATATAATGTCTCTCTTTGTCTCTAGTAATTTTCTTTAATCTGAAGTCTTCTTTGATATTAATAGAGCAACTCCTGCTTTTTTCTTTATTAATGTTCGCATGATGTATCTTTTTCCATTTTTTTTTCAGCCTTTCAGTATTGTTATATTTGAAGTGAGTTTCCTATAGACAAAATGGTTTTGGATTGTGAATTTTTTTGAATCACCTCTGTCAATCTTTGGCTTTCAACTGGTGTACTTAGACCATTAACATTTAAGGTAATTATTGAAATGTTAGGGCTTAAGCCTGCCATTTTATTTTTGTTTTCTTTTTCATTCCTCTATGTATCCTACTTCTGCTTCCCTTTCCTTACCTTTCTGTGGGCACCTTGTACACTTTTTAGAATTCCATGTTGCTTTGTTTGTAGTGGTTTTGAGCTTATCATCGGGCATATTTTCTTAGAGGTTGCTCTAGGTATTCTAATACCTGTGCATAACTTAGAATCGACTAGTATCAAGGTTTTACTACTTTGAGTGAAATATATAGTCAGGGATCTGCCATCCCAATGGCCACCCATCCACCCTCGTTTCAGAGTCTCCTACCTGGTGGCGTCAGGAGGGCGGTACATTCATCACCTGTCATGAGAAATAGCATGGGTGATGGTGAGTTTCTTGTGTGAAATCACAGAGTCCCAAAGAAAGTGGCACCCATTTCTTAAGCACTAGAAGAAAAGAACTGTCAACTTTATTTCTACGTCTGCTAAAAATATCCTTCAGGAAGGAAAGGGGGAAGAGACATTTTCACTTGAAGGAAAACTAAGAGGATTTGTTGCTAGTAAGTCTGCCCTTAAAGAATGGCTAAGTGAAGTTTTTGAACAGAAAGGAAATGATAACAGAAGAAGGCTTGCAACTCCAGAAAGGGACGGACACTGGAACTGGTAAAGTAGAGGTAAATTTAATAGAAAATCATTTTTCTCGTGAGTTTCTTAAATATACCTGACAAATGAGGCCAAAATGATATCACTGGACGTGGTGTTCAGTGCATTTCGAGAAAATACTTAGAGCAATTATATTACAAAGTGGGGAGGATAAAGGGAGGTAAATGGATCCCACTCACTTGCTGGCTGGCGCAGGGCAGGTGTTGCCAAAAGAGTTTCCTGTTTGCAGGCTGCCCCTTTCTGGGTCCTTTGACCAGGGAATCACACAGCTCTTGGAGGCTTCTGGGTGTGTCTGGTGTTATTTCAGGGCTGGAGGCCATCAGGGAGCCCACAGACCCCCCGCCCTGGCATGTCGTTCCTCTGGTCTGTGTCCCTGGCAGCCCCCTTTCTTCTTCCCCCTTCTCAGTGTTCCTGGGCCTTTTGCCGTGTACCTCTGGGGACTTTTTAGTGGTGAGACAGGACCTGGAAGGGTGGGGCTGCTTCACCTGGTGGAACCGTCTCTCTGCTTAGACTTTGAAAGCTACTTCGTAAAATTCAGCATCCATCCCAGCTTCAAACAACAACAACGACAGTAACAATCAAGGAATGGTTGGATGATTCCTTAGGGTCATCACACTGCTTATTCCAAATAAAGAACCAGAAACATTCTTAATAGTAGAAGAAAACGAACACTCTCCTTAATGTTGAGAGCAAGCAAGGAGGTCGCAGAGCACCACAGCATTTAGTGCTTCTCTGGAAGTACTAATCCATGGAACGAGGAAACGGAACTCGGTAAGAAGAAAGGAAGCAGTCTGGTGACGTGGGGGTGATATGGAAATAAATAGGAAAATGTCATTGGAAATGGTTAGAAATTGTGGAAACGGGACAGAATGCTGGTCACAAAATTACTATACCTAATTCCTATAAAAATACGATAATAACCTGTTAAAAATATGAAGGAAGAAAAGACAAACAAAATACCTAGGAATAAATTTAACAAGAAATTTGAAAACCTGTCTTAAGAAAAGCTTCACGTCCTACTGACACAGAAAAGAGGGCTTGAATGACTCTTAAGATGTAATATATCTGAAGATGCATCTTAATTTTAGGCAAGAACTCAATTTTCAGAAGAACTGCTGCGTTAATGACTTTTAGAAGCCTTCATGTGATCCTAATAAAATAACAGCAGGGACTTGGAAAGCTAATTCTAAAGCTACATGGAAAAATGAGCACAGAATTAGCCTTGGAGGGCTGGCCAATGCAGAGGAATCAAAGGTCAATCGTCCCAGGCTGGATTGCGCTTCCCTCCTCAGCCGAGTGATGGCACTGGGTTCATCCTCCCTCCTGAAGTAACTAACAGCCCGGGCAGAGCGGGTGAACAAGAGCGTTCCAGACACAGGACCTCAGGTAAGGCCGGAGGAAAGACAGTGGTCCCGGAGGGACCGGGAACGAAGACGGCGAGCCCTGGGGCTGCCCCATGACCGTCTGGAGAGAGCGGCAGGGACAGGGGCAAGGAGCCGGCAGAGCCTGGAGAGGAGACAGCTGGCTGCACAGAGAACGTTCTGGAGCATGTGCAGATCCCCCCACCCTGAGTTGTGAAGTGAGCACCATAAAGGCATGCTTGTGGGGAACCCCGCAACCACCCAAAACAACTGGGGGGAATTATGCCCCAATGCACAAAGGGTGGGAAGAGGGGCTGCCATTCCCACCAGCTGGGTGGAAGCCCTCCTAATCGCTGGGCAGTGGGCAGTGGGCAAAATCAGCCCGAGATTAAATGACCCACCTAACAAAAGACCCAAAGGATCAAACTTTCCACGTGGCTTCGCTACATCCCAGAACAGAGCTCAAGAATATGTGTAGGAACACAGAAGTATCCACCCCGCGAGGTAAGGTGCACAGTCCAGCTGTAGTCGTAATTGCCAAACACTGGAAGTGCCCAAACATCTTCAACACGTGTGTGGACAGCTGCCGCAAACCCTGAAAAGGAACAAGCTGGGGACACGCACGGCAACGCGAATGAGTCTCGCAGGCGTTAGGCTGAGTGCAGAAACCGGCCTCAATGGCAACGTTTCGCATGGTTCCATTGATGTGGTTTAGAAAGACGAAACTGATGAAGGGAACAGAGCAGAAGTTGCCAGGGATTGGGGTGAGGAGGGGAGACCACAAAGAAATAGCGCGGGGGGCAGGGGGTGGAATGTTGTGAGGGTTACATGAATCTAACCGTTTTTTAACATGCATGGAACTGTAAACCAGAAGGAAAAAGACTGTTTCACTATATGGTATTATTTTTTATTTTAAAAAGAACAAAGAAGACATGCTGTGCTTCCATTTATAGACATTTCTAGAAAACAAAAATGGATCTATAATGTGAGAAAGCAGGTGAGTGAGTGCCTGTGGGTGGCGCATTGGGGGAGGAGAGGCTGTCAGGGGCAGGACAGAGGGGTCCCCAAGGGGCAACAGCAGAACACAGGGTGACGGATGTGCTCCTGCCTCGACCATGGGACGGTGTGAGCATGCATGCATGTGTGTGTATATGTGTGTGTGTACGTGTATCCGATGCAGCAGATGTACACCCCCAGTGTGTGCACGTATACGCCAATAAAGCTGCTGCGATCGCCCCAGATGGCCGGGCCCTCCCGTGTGCTGCCGAGCTGCAGACTGTGACACAGGGCCACCTGTCCTCCGTGCTCCCCTCAGCTCAGAGCACGGCAGGCACCCGAGCATGAGGACGCGCTCTGACTGTGTCTCTGTACACAGACACACACGTGTGCACACATCACACACTCGTCCACACCGCCTGTGACTCAGTCTCAGTCCTTTGCCTCTCGCCTGTGATTCTGACCGCCTGCATGATGAGTATGCCCGGAGCTGCTGGGGCCCCGAGGCTGGAGCGGCCTGGCCTGCACCCCAGCCCCAGTGCCAGCGGAGGTCAGGAGTCTGCAACGAACCCACAGCCCAGGGTGTGGGAACAAGGGTGTGTGCGCAGTGGGTGTGTGTGTGTTGGGAGGTTATTGCCAATGCAACAAACAGATCAACACATCTGATCAAAGCCGCTCGGCCTCCCGACAGCTCAGATAAGCTCAGTGCCCCGTTTGACTGGAGGCTGTAGCAGAAGGAGGAAGTCCACACATCACAGGACCCCAGGGGTGGGCCAGGGTGGGGAGAGGTGGAGCAGTGGGACACCCTGCTTCCTGTAGCCCCGTCAGCATCCTTTGTCGCTAGCCTGCATTGCCAGCTGGCCTCACTCTTTCCTCAAAAGCAGTCTTTGCTTTTCCTTCCGAACAAAGTCCAGAAAAATCCCATGGTAGAGACGCTTCCCGCGCACATGCATGTGGGTCACTGCGTGGGGGGTGGGGGGCTGGTCAGCTCCTGACACTGGCCCACGCAGGGCTCGCGCAGAAGCTCCACAGTCCCACAAATGAAGACATTGGGCCAGAAATTACGGAGGGAATGAACAAAGAGAAAAACGTGGGGAGAGGAAAGGGACCACTGCATCGTGCTCACTCAGAGGGAAAGCCACAGAGGTGGGAAGCCAGGTGGGGAAGGGGACAGAGTCAGGCTAGTGGGGGACTCAGCCCGGCTGCCTGTGCTCAGACAACCCCCACTCACACTGCCATCCAGCTCCACATGGCATTTCATTTAATTATCCAGGTGATTTTTTTTTTTTTTTAACAAAAATGAAATAGACCCGTATTTCGCTCTGCCAGCCTGGTTCTGGCTACGGTCTGAATGTTTGTTTTAATCTGTTGTGTTGAGCAGGGAGAGGAGAGAGCTCCCTTTTCTAATTGACTCTTCACTGGAGAATAATTAACCTCAAAACTGTTCACTGCCTGGAACAGCAGCACCGCCTACATAGCGTGATTTGAAGGACGGGTGTCTGTGTGACTGAGCATCCGTCTGAGTTTGCCACTGCCCTCTGTAAACGCGGGCAGGCCCGCCACCAGCATCTGGGTTTGGTAGGACTAACTCCTCAGGGCCAAACCTGTCTCCGCAGCATGTTTGGGAGTTATTCTGCAGCCCCGTGTGACTCCCACGCCCGTCGGCATTGCACATGTCCCGTCCCCCTCCTGCAGCTAAAGCCGCGTCCCCAACCCATTCTCTCCCGATGGGTCCTCCTGCTCTGCTCGGCTTCTCAGAAACTGCTGGCTTCCTTCTGCTTGTAGAACAGCCCGTGTCCTCAGTGCAGGGCTCGAGGCCCCGGGGCCGCACCCGCCTCTGCGCTCCAGCCACACAGACAGAACTGTCCCACTCCCGTGACATGGCGTGTGCCTTTCCCTGGCCCAGAATGCACTTCCCTTCCATTTGCCAGTTATGCTGCATTTCAGGGCAGAATTCAAATACTCCCTCCTGTAGAATGCGCTCAGGATTCCCACACTGCCGTCTCAAGGACACAGGGACTGAGCAGGGCCGTCCTGACCCTACATTCCTGAGGTCCCCAGGGCAGTGTCAGGATAAGGGAAGTGGCAGGTCTGAGAAGAGCTCAGTGAAGCTCAGGGTGGTTGTCTGTCAGGTTGAAGTTCTGTCGGGTTGGTTGTCTGTCTCCAGGAAGGGAAGGGGCTCTGTTTGCGCCCAGGACTGGGGGTCCTGGTCGGTTCTGAGACTGTGCTCCCTGCCACCCTCACACCAGAATTGGTTCCTGAAATATGCTCCATGCTGCAGGGTCGTGTCAGAAATCAGTTAGATGAGTGGTTTTGCAGGATGGAAACAAAGGTGAAGCAGGAGCTGCTGGGGAACATTTTTGCGGGTGAAAAATAAACATAGTCTGATTACGAGCTTTACCGATGCCCAGTTAGTCCGTCTCCAGTGTGCAGTTTTCTCCAGTGTGCAGTTTCAGGGGTTCCTTGCTAGCAAAAAATGGCAGTTTTAACTGCTGCGAAGTGTCTTTGGGAGTGTTGGGTTAAGAACATGTGTGCGGCCGATGGAAAGAATGTGGGCAGAAGAGGGGATTATGGATGCAGCCACGTCCAGCCCAGCGTGAAATGTTGGGTGGAGGAAGCTGTTCGTTTGCCTCCAAAAAGCCCACGTCCCGTTGGCTGGTCCGGGGTACTGGCCAGCTACTGTGCGCCGTGCACCCTTGAACTTCTCTGGACGGAGCACTTGGCTCTGGAGGTGCCTGTCTGGGAGCCTACACCACAGTCAGCCGGGGACTCAGTCAGGTGCGGGACGCTCCCCTCCCCGCAGGGCCTGCAGCAGGCTGGGCCTTCACCTGAGCCGCCTGCACGAACCCCTGCCCTGCGCCCACCTACGGTATGGGTTCTCCAGAGAGCACTTTCTCATCAAACCCCCTTCACACGTGCTGCCTGGCAGGCTCTGCTTCCCCAGAATGCAGCCTAAGGCCCCTGAGCCATGGCAAGAGGACACACAGTAGGCTTCGGGGACAGTTCCAGAACAGGGCACCAAGCCCAGAGCGCAGGGGCGGGCAGGGGTGCCGCTGGACGTGTGACCAGGCAGTTCAGGTCCCCGAGTGGACCTGAGCCCATTGGCATCCTGGAGTGGGAGCTGCGACTACAGCTGCATCACCAGCTTCCAGGCTGGCACCTAGTGTGCAGTTCAGACCTCCTTTGCCTGCTCTGCTCCCGGCCCTACTGCCCGGAAGGCACCAGTCCTCGTCGCAGCCTTACTTTTCCTGACCCACGGGGTTGTTGTGAGGGCAGAAGACCGTACAAAAGTAAATGTACCTCATGCCAAAGGCATTTGAAATAACAAATCACAGCATTGCAGGTAAGGATGCTAAGGAGTGTTTCGTGGTGCGACTCAGGAGGTATAATTAGTTCTGCAATCTGGGGGGACAGAGAAAATGTGTTTTCTTCAGAGCACAGGGAGGGCTGAAGTCACTTTCGTTCCATCTACAAAGGGCATAGAAAGTTCTGGAAACAACAGTGGGGCTCATGGGAAACTCGAGCAGGCAAGTCGAGCGTGGGCGATGCCCTGCGGTGCCAGGCTCCGAGGTTCAGTGCAGTGGAGGAGCAGGAAGAAAGCTGATGAGGACAGCCCCTGGGCTCATGGGGCAAGGCAGGTGGTGATGGCCACGGTCACAGGATTGCAGCGGCACTGGGCTTCCTCCCCTCCTGCACGCAGGGCTGTTCCCAGCAGTGCCAGGTGCGTCTTTCCAGGAGGTGGTCTGGGGGTGGAGGACTGGCACAGAGCACTGTCCTACTGAGAGCTGGGGACCCCCCTCCCATTGACAGGACACCGGCACCTCCCACCCCAGTGCCCACACGCTGCCTGTCCCCATGGGCACGGGGTGGGGGCAGCACGACCCGCCAACATTTCCTGCTTACATTTCATGGCATTCTGAGTGGCTTGGCCAGCACTCCAGACAGATAAACTCTTCATTTAACTTTCCCACCCTCGCTCCACGTGGAGAAAATGTCTGTTTCCTCTGGGTTAAGTACATTCTAGCGACAAGCCTTTCCCACCAGACACCCAGCAATTTTTTTCCCAAGGCCGACGCTGTTGAGACAGAGGCTCTGAACCATAGCATTTGCAGTCACTGGTTAGCTGTTTGCTTCTTTGTTTAATGCCCTCAATTTCTGGCTCTACTTCTTCTGTCTCTTGTTATACTGTGTAATCATTTTGATTACAGCCCTTGCACCAACTTCTCAGAGACGCTCGTCCATAACATTTACAGGCAATTCAGTTACTTCCATTGCTTAAAAAAATGTAATTGCCTCATCTGGCTGCCGGTGTCTCCTCCAGCTAGTTTTCTGGACATTTAGTTTCCAGGAAGGAGGACGTGGGGCCCCTGGGAACCGAGAGGACAGAGCGGCATTCTTCCGTCAGCCCGTGGTGCTCGGGATTTGGACTTGCTGGCACCAGCTGCAAAGGAAAAGGGGCTCCATCTGGGCCAGAGAGCTGAGAGCGTCTTGACCTTGCTCACCCTTGACCCTGGTCCTGGCTACCCACCCTCTGCCTCCCCTCTGAGCAGCCAAGTTACCCTGAGGAGTCTCAGGCTCCGTTATTAACACTTAAAAATGGCAGTTCTTAGAGCCGTTCCCTCCCCACAGACGCCGGAGGCATGCAGACAAAGAAGACGGGGACCTCTGGGCAGACCCCAAGTGAGTCATTCCCATTTCCAGGCAACGTCTGAGCACTTGCTGCAGGCCGTTCTTTCAACAGCCGTCGGTGACAGCGCGTCTGCACGCTGGACGGGGAGGCCGAGGCTGTGCTCTGAGCAGGGAGGCGGCGCTGGAGGAGACGAGGCTGCCCCTGTCCCAGTCCAGAGCCCCGGCTCTGGGGACGGAGCCACACTGCCCGTCTCGGCTGGGACTGGCCCTGTGCTGGACAACCTCCGCTGGAGTAGAGGTGACCGGGACAGAGGCTGCGGGACACAAGCGCGCCGGCCACTCCTTCAAGCCCATGACGAGCCGTTTAATTCTAGTCACTGTCTGCAGAACACATTGCCGCACGTTTAGCAGGTTAAAGCGGTACGTTCTACCTCACGCCTCCTGTGGGTCCACGTCACAGCCTAGCCCTGGGTCTCACGAGGCTGCAGTTGGGTGCGGCCAGGCTGGACCGGGGAAGAGGGCTGCCCACAGGCTGCCGGGACGGTGTGGTCCCGGTCAGGGCCAGGCTGGAAGCGCCTGTGGGAACCCCCGCTGCCGGCGGCACTTCATTGATGACTGACAGGTGGGGGTGGGTGTAAACCCCCGGCCCCCTCACCGCTGGGCCCCACCCTTCTCCTTCCCAGGCCTTCCCCACAGGATGAGGTCCAGTCGCCCTCTGGGTGACCACCCCCCACACTGCACCCCCAGATGAGCTACGGGCATCATCCTCACGAGCTCTGCTTTAGGGTGCCCAACTGAGACGAGCCCCCCAGCACATGCGGTTACAGCTGAGCAGAGTCAGACCCAGGGAGAGGATCACACAGGACCTGAGGGTCGAGCTCAGCAGCCGAGGTGGGAGACGCTAGACTTGCGAGCAGGAGGGCTGTGCTCACGGCCTCGAGTGACACACCCCAGCGTCCCCTGAACCAGGATGGACGGGTCTGGGTGACGCCAGGGTGCTGCCGCCTCCGTGTGCACTGGTGAGGTACCTGAAGATGTGGGCTTTGAGCTGACAGCACCCGAAGCTGTCAGCTGTGCCACCAAATCATAGCTCAGGTGGGACGGTGAACCACTAAAACGTTAATGAAGAAACTTAAAAAGGTGAAGGGTTCTTTTCCAGGAGCCAAGCCAAGAGAACCAAGAGGAAGCAGTGTGCAGAAATAAGGAGAAATAGGGCCCGATCCCCTGCTGCGTCAAAAGCATCTTTTGTAACTTGAAATATGCTAAACTTTGCAATATGGATCATTGTTGAGTTAATGGGAGAATTACAATTCTCTAACTCTCCATAACAGGTCTCATTAAATCTAAGCAAACATGTGGTGCTTAGGAGCTCTGCATTACACATCTAATTAAGACTCCATAAAATAAAATAATTCAAGTCTGCATTCAACCGTTCCATTATCTCACACGGTATATGACTGCAGCTTTATTAAAGAACAGCAAAGAAAAACAAGTTCCGAGCAGAGCTGTCTGTTTGTTTGGGAGTTGGCCAAACAGTGCAAAGCTCTGTCATTCACAATGGCTGCGTCCTCAGAAGGTTTTCAGGGGCAGTGAGCACAGTGCTGACCCAGCAGGTTCCACGTGTGGGTCACCAGAACCTCGACACACCAAAGCAGGACTGAGCCTCTCTGGGGTCTGCCCCAGGGCTCCGCTCTGTGGTCGGCAGCGGAGGGAGAGCACCCCAGGGCTAAATGGCTCCCCAGCGGCCGGCGTAGGGCCCTTGTCCTGCAGAGAGTGTAGGGCAGAGGGCACCCTGGAGAGCTACCCAGGGAGACCAAGCTGGGCTGGCGACCTCGGTCACAGGTGCACCCAGTAAGGCACTCAGGTCAGAGCCTGCCTCCCTGCCACAGGTGTGTGGCAGCGGCTTCCTGCCTGTGTTCCGCCCTCCCAGGTGTCCAGGGAATGTCCTCCTCACCTGTGCAGCCCCAGCTCCAGGCGCCATGCTGGAAGTGAAGGGATAAGAGTGAGGTTTGAACTTTACAGAATGAACTTTACAGAGTCTGCAGCACTGGCTCCCTCCAAAGTCCAGGTAGGAACAATCTTCTTGGCAACTGAACTGGAGACATGTGACTGAAGCCGGCTTTCAGAGGTTCCTCCCCACAGAGAACGAGTCCACCGGGAGCCCGTGGCGTCACACACCCATCTCTGCTTCTAGCATCTGGCCTTCCGGCCCCAGCTGTGAGCGACCTACACAACGGGTTGTGTCCCTGGTGGGACCTACTGATGGACTCCAGCTATCCACGTGTGGGTGACTGTCACGCAAGTCCTCTTCCCGGAGAAATGCGGTGGATCTATTTTTTTACCTTAAATAGACACAACCAGAAATGCCAGTTTCTTTCCAAGTTTAATTCGCGGCAAGGAGAGAGCATAGTGGGTTATGGTGGCTTTAAGCCATTTGCCAAGAGACCTAAAGCGCTTACACCGTCTGCACCTCCCCCGCCCGCACCTGGGGCAGATGGAGGAGCTGTCGATTAGGATGTCTTTTCACATGTGAAATTTTAGATTCAGTGGGAAGTGGTTTTCTGTGAAAAAGCAGACAGGAGTCCTCACTGGATGATAAACAATGAGCTAGGAGGTGAGATGCATGTGTCCTAACGGTGACCATCAGGAATTCACTGCGCACACACCAGCATAAGCCCTCAAATCTTTCCAGTTCTCCTGCAACAGGCTTCACACTCATCTCTAGGAGGCAAAGCTGGGGGCCTCTGGGGCACCCCCCAAAGGGCTTCTCCATGGAGGGTGCTGACAGCTACTCTCGCCATCAGACAATCTGAGGCCCACCTGTTAGGTCACTCAGTGAACCTGCGATGTCAACCTTAACCAAACATGCTCGACAACATAAAAGTAACTGCAGAACAGTTTATGTGAAACCACGATACGAGTAAGAGCTTTGGGATATTAGACATACACTAATGCCATTTACCTACCTGTGTCAGCACCTCAATTGTTTCCCCTGAAAACAGAGGGCTGGTCCCTGTTCTGAGGGCTGTTGTTAAGACTAATAAAGTGGTTCTGAGCTGCAGCCTACAGTGTCCACTTCGGCTGGTTTAAATAAGAAAGGGTGAATAAAAGATATTTGGTAGTTTGCAGAATCCCTGAGGAAGACAGTTAAAGGTTTGAGGACCATATAGCCAGGAATCTGCAGAATAAATAGCCCACAGCAGCTTTGGGGGGACAGAGCCCTGCCTCCCCAGTGGTGCTGGTGACAGAGCCCTGCCTCCCCGGTGGTGCTGGTGACTGGACACGAGAAAACTCGGCCACAAAAGAAACAGCTGTTCGGAGCCACTGGACGTGCTCTCTCTGCCCGTCTTCCAGGAGGACGCCCGCTGGGTGGACCCCGGTAAGGTCAGCATCCTCTCTATAGGGTACCTAGGATCGAGGTCTCAAGGTCTCCAGGCTGGAGAGTTCAGGAAAGCAAGCGAGAAGAGGGGTGGAAAGGTGTGGGGTGAGGCCACTTGGATGACTTTCTAGGCTCCCCCATCAGGGGACAACACAGAAGGAGAGCAAAAACGTGCTGACCAGGCTTTGGGTCCTGCCCCACGTCACGTGACCTCCAGATGTGGCGAGCTAAACGAGGAGGCTTGCAAAGGCACACTGTACGTGGGGGAGCAAGTCCCTGTGTGGGGTCTTCAGGGAAATTCCAACACAGCGCAGCAATTACATATGAAATTGAAGGATTTCTCCTAAGCACGGGTCCCAGAGGGGAGAGGAGGGCCCAGGGAGCGGGCTCACCAGGCAGGTGGGGACGAGAGGCAGTGAGCACAGCACACAGGGCCATCACCGAGGTCCAGGTGGGGTCCACAGCGGACAGGAGGGGACTTCACTGTGTCTGAATGTCACTCGGTCACATGAGGGGCAGGGCGAGGAGGGGAACGTGTCCTGGTCACGTGGGCAGGGTGCTCACGGTCTGTGGGGTGTTGAGGCAGCAGCGAAATATGAAGTTTGCAAAATACACAATAGAAGAGGAAAATCATTTTTTAAAAAAATTTAAGTAAAATAAGTGCCATATAAAAAATAGTGTCATAGCTGTTCATTGGAAGTGTTGGGGTCTGCTTTGGGGTCTGCTTTGGTTGTGAGGACTTTTCTCAGTTCCCTGAGGACGAGTGGCTTCGGTCTGAAGGAGCTGGTCACCAGCTGGCACTTTGACCTTCACTGAGAAAATGTTTAAAACGTTTTTTGAATTCATTTCTCTATGGACTGAGTGATGATGTGTGTGGGTTTCCAATGTGACCTCGGAATGGTGCCGTGGAGTGTCAGCACGTACCCGTTGTGTAAATGAGAAGATGGACCTGGGGTAGCGGCCTGGCCAGGGCCACCAGCCGGTGTGTGGCGGTGCCAGGCTGCCGAGCCGCGCTGCCCCACCGCCGAGGCATCACCAGGCAGAGGCTGATTTATGCCGCGGGGTTGTTTCTTTTCAATCTTGCTTCAAATTATTTTATTTTTTTTCCTTAATATCAGTGTGTAAATAGGCTACTCTGTTTATCCTTTATTTAATAAAAGAATTTGCTGTTAAACCCCCAAATTAACAGGAACTATCTGGGGTTTGTCCACCACTGTACCCCCAGCACCCAAGGATGGCCTGCACATAGTAGGAACTCACAAAGGTTGGGTGGGCTAATTCATTAGCTGACCAATCCATCAATCCAGTGTGTGCTGGGGCTGGGGGACCTGTGATGTGAGGACGGTGTCCGAGAGCCCCTCCCTGCCCTGGTCCCTTCTGCAGAGAAGAGCAGCGTGAAGAGCTCGCCGGGCCCACTCACCGAACAGCGACATCAGGCAGCAGAGCTCGGTGACTTCCCAGCTGGCTGGGTAGACCAAGCAGAGGGGGCACTTGCTGGCGGTGGGCAGGGTGTCACTGAGCAAAGGAAATGGGAGACAACTGAGTGCCGGGCGGTGCTGCTGCCCGAGCCCTCAGCTGTGCGGGGCTCCTTGGGGCCACAGCACGCAGACACCACCACCCAGCATCAGGGCTCAGCATCTGCGCAAGCAGAGGCTCCGGGACGCAGCTCCCGGTGAGGCTGCAGTCGTCCCAAATGCAGGTCTGCCTTGCCCCAGCCCCTCTCTCAGCTCCTGGTCCCCACTCTGATTCACGAAAGAAGATGGAATCTCCCGCTGTTCTCACGCCTGCTCCTATTGTGCCCCGCACAGTCTCAGGGTTAGGAAACTGGACTCATGTGGCCGCTGTGCGAAAGCCGGGCTGGCTCCTGGCCGGGGTGCAGCGGTGCCCGTGGATGGGTCTGCCTGGACTCCTGGTGCTGCGAGATGCCCACTGGCACCGGTCCCCCCTCCAGGCCATTTCCCGTCTGTGCCCAGGATGCCCTGCTGTGCGGCTCACACTGTGCCCGGTGCCCAGCATCCGGCTCTGCTTTGCCACCATCAGTGAGTCTTGTGGGTGCTCTGCAGCCTCTCTGTTGTCAGGTCCCGGGTTCCCCCGGTTTTCCACATCCAGACATCCATTTCTTCCTCACTGGTTTCATCTTCTGGGTGGCGGCGCTTTATCTTGGGTTCAAGGCCACTTGATCACGCGGCTCCCATGGTTCCGGAGAGTGCTCGGCCACAGCCCTGAGTAACAGTTTACGACGTTCAATTAAATATAAATAAGGACATAAATACTCAAATGCATGGCAGTTTAGGCAGGGTAGATTTTATTCTATTTCCAGTAACTAACAGGTGTCAGTCTTATGCAGCAAAATTCCGAGGTCAATTTCAAAGAGCCTGGGTGAGTAAATTCTTGAAAACTCGTATTTTTCATTCGTGATCACGCTGCTAGCCTCCATGGTAACGTTTACGAAGTACCTGCGTTGTTTTTATTTGGGAGGTGGATAGTTATTCATAGCGATTCAGTCACTGCCGGGAGTGCCGGTGTGAAAAACAAACGCACTCGGCTGAGCTCTGGGGAGAGAAAGAGGGGCCCCTGCCCGCCCTCAGCGGCAGCTTTCCTGGCCCTCCCCCTGACCCGCTTGCCCTCCTCACGCGCTGGCTCTGACGCGCACAGACTGGCCTCACCCTCCCCTCCGCGCCCCGTCCTATCTTCCTTCCCAAACGGCAGGCCCCTTTCTGACCCTTACCACACATAAACCCTCAACCACCGGCCCCTGACCTCAGCCCTGCCGAGTGGACTTCTCGGCTCCTCTGCTCCTGGGCCTTGGTGTAGTGGGAGCTGTGACACCGCCTCACTCTCCAGGGCCCTTTCCTGGGTTCCCCCCACCCAGTGGACCACCTGACACCTGTTTCTCCATGGGGAACTTGAGAGCCCTGCACAGGGAAGCCCCCAAGGAGCAGGGCTGTACTCTCCAGGGTCCCTCAACTATTGCAGGACCAGGGTGGGGATAAATGCTGGGTTCCCATCCTCAGGTGTGGTCCTCAGGGCCCCTGGGAGGGCCGGAGGGGGAGGGGCCCGACTGGGTGGGGTCCCATTGGGAGGGGCCCCAAGGGGAGGGGCCCCAGGAGGAGGGGCCCCAGGGGGAGGGGCCCCAGGGGGGGCCCAGGGGGAGGGGCTTATGGGGAGGGGCCCCAGGGGGAGGACTTATGGGGAGGGGCCCCCAAGGCGAGGGGCCCCAGGGGAGGGGCTTATGGGGAGGGGCCCCAGGGGGAGGGGACCCGGCTCAGCAGTAACCTCCTCCGTGACACAGCATCCATGAGCTTCTCCCTTCCCTGTGTCCTCTCCCTCCTCCAGTTCTGCTTCCAGGGGCCACTCCCAACCACACTGTCTGCCCTTGAGCACTGGGCTCAGGGTCTGCCCTGGGGCCAAGGGGCTCCCTCGCAGGGGCTGGGCACCCGTTCTGCCCTACGCAAGGCCCTGCTCCGGGCTCCCATCAGACAGGCCCGGCCTTTCTGGGGGCTGTGCTGCAGCTGGAGACCCTTACCACCCAGTCCTGCCTCTTCCCTCTCCTTCCACAGGGGCCGGACCGGGTCTGGGCTTCTCCCTCCCCTCGTCCTCCGTAGGAGTTGCCCCATCAGTCTGCTTCTCACTCAAACATGGTGGGCCATACCCTCAAGTGGCTCCCTGATGCTATGCCAGCGTCCTGCTGGGTTTCCCATACCATCTCCTCCCCCATGTCCGAGACCAGCGCCCTGCAGGTGTGGCTGCCAGTGCGGTGAGTGAAATAATGGAGGGGAAACATTCAGAATCGGTCATAGGAATTCATGGCACCGCTGCATCCAAGCTCACTCACTGACCAGGGACAGGCTGTCTGGTGCTGCTGACCTTGCAGTGTGAAGTCCCATGCAGGGTGCTTTGCAGCTGTCACACGTAGTATGACCACATCACAACACATGATATTTGAAGGTTAGTTCCTCAACGGTACCCGAAAGTGTATAAAAATCTGAGAAAATGCCGGCATGTGATTATTGTTACAACTAGTGGCTTCTACAATGCTTTACGTTTTAACTAAGCCTACTCTTTAATGTACACGTTAACACTGGTAGGTAAATTAGGAAAGTAGAATGTGTGCTATGATTCTGAGCCTTGCTGTAGTGATTGTGAAATAAGCGAAAAACACACCTTTGTCCCGTGCAGCAGACGTGGTGAACCAAACACTAGTGATGGGAGCGTCGCCCGAGGCCAGAAGCCACGACCCAGGACCCTCGTGTATGGAGTTCCGCTGGCAGCCACGAGTGAGTGTGGGACGGGCTACAATCGCACTAGCTTCTCTGTGCAGAAGCAGCAGGAACTGAAGAAGCAATGACACTGTCAAAACTTAAGACAGCATTTGCATACAAAACACAAAGAAACTCAAACCTGAAACTTATTCTTTGAAAGAATAAGCATTAGATTAAAAAGCTACATGAGCGAACGTTCACACACCCTTAGTGCTTTGAGACTTTCTTACGAAGCAGCATTTTGGGCTAAAACCTAAGTCGATGATGAGGCACAGCGTGGGGTGGGGAAACCGCACGAGCCTTGGTGGTGTGGCAGCCTGGAGGGGTCCCTGACAAAGAGAGCGGCTCGCGGGCCACTCCCCAGTGACCCCCACGCTCCATCTACTGGGACCGGCTCGTGATACCGAACACCAACCCACAGAGTGGATAAGCTCGCAAAGTACAAAGTCGGACAGTTAAATTTGCGAACTCATCCTAGAAAAAGTGCTACATACCTCATTGCTGAATGTCACTACAGTCACCTTTGAAGGACTCCCCTTGGGAAGCTCTGCACTAACGCCAGTGCCTAGTCCACCCTTCAAAGCAATTGTGGAACTTTTTCTGGAATGGCCATCAGAGCTGTCGTCATATTACCCTTGATGTCCTGAATGTCATCAAAATGTCTTCCTTTCAATATTTCCTTTCTCTTTGGGTAAAGAAAGAAATCATTGGGGGCCAGTTCAGGTGAGTAGGGAGGGTGTTCCAATACAGTTATTTGTTTACTGGCTAAAAACTCCCTCACAGACAGAGCCGTGTGAGCTGGTGCATTGTCGTGATGCAAGAGCCATGAATTGTTGGTGAAAAGTTCATGTCGTCTAACTTTTTCACGCAGCCTTTTCAGCACTTCCAAAGAGTAAACTTGGTGAACCGTTTGTCCAGTTGGTACAAATTCATAATGAATAATCCCTCTGATATCAAAAAAGGTCAGCAACAGCGTTGTGACAAGTTCGTGAATTTAATTGTCAGCCATCATAGTGTCAGCAACATGGGACAGAAACACAGAATCTGCTAACTTGGCAATTCTGTGAGCATGTGTGATTCAAACATGACAGGAGAAAGAAAATGTTCAGCTTCGTTGCAAGTACACAGCAAGGAAGGCTGCTGTGCCCAGAAACCTGGACAGGAGCAGGCACATAATTCAAGGAACGGAGACCCGCATGGAAATCCATGCACCGCTTCCTTCTTCAGAAAGTGTTGCTTCGAAAAAACAGTCGTCTGAAGCAAAGGATGCTTTGTGGCAACGTAAACCGCATGTGCTTTGTGGTCATCACAAACACCTGGCAGCTGCCGTCACCTGACCCTTTGCTGGTCACCTGCCCTCTCTCAGCTGCTGGCTTTTCTGAGGTTCCTGTCCCCCATGTATGAGGGCGGGTTTTCCCCGCCTGGCGTAGGAGCCTCACCTCATTTCTCTCCTCAGTCATGCAGAGGGGAGAGAAAAGCACCATCTCAGAACAAACCCAGAGCCTGTTTTCTCCCTTCCTTCCTCTGGTCTGTCCTGGCCAAAGCCCACAGCCCACAGGCAGGTGACCTCACCAAGTCCCCTCCAGGTACAGGGATGGGGTCCGGGGCCCCTCTTCCCCTTCGCCAAGCCGGTGGAGCCAAGAAGAAGGAACAGTCCAAGACATTTTCTCCTCACCTGGACAGGCCACCCTGTCCCTCGGCCACCTTCCTTGTGCCTTGACCACTTCCGGCAGCAGGACAGTGAGGCTGGGACACCCACATCCTCCTCTTTGTCCCCCACAGACCCGACTCAGGAGCCCTGTGAGCTATGCTGCCAGCCGGAGGGAGGGACCCTAGCACAGGGCACCTGCCAGAACCCTCTGGGCAGCTAGGGCCACCTGAGAGCCGACCCTCAGAACGGTCAACAAAGTGGTGACGGTTTCCAGCAAAACGTACCAACAGAAACCCAGGGGCGGGAGACAGGTACTTCCTGGAGGGACAAGATAGGTACTTCACTTTGTCAGCTCCTCTCCAGCCACAGGCAGCATCGTGTGACTGCTCGTGGGGCCCCTGCACTGGCTGAGGGGTCCAGCGGAACCGGCGGAACCGTGTGGGAGGGAGCGGCCCCTGCCAGATGGCCATCGTCACCCCAAGGAAGGCGTTGCTGCAGGAACTCTGTCTGGCACAGAAGCCACGGCTTCTTGGGAAAGACAGATTTCCCGCGTTCGGGCCTCTGGCGAGCTGCCATGGTCACCGGTACTGTGAGTGAGCGTCGATGAGCTCCCCAGGCTTACTGGACCCCAGGGTACGGAGGAGGGAGGAGAAGCAGTGACCGAGGACAGCTGGGAAAGACCTCTGAGGGCCCCACCTGCCTCCAGCCATGCAAACCGCACACGCGTGCCCATCGCCCGTAGGACAACCAGCACACCCCTCCCCATGGTCAGACACAGCCCGCAAGGGTGGGCGCCTGCCCTGCCAACACACCCGCCTCATGTCACCTTCTTCTTGCCCTTTGCAGCCTCCACGCAGCCCCTGGCCATCCTGGAGCGCCCCCACCCCACGGTGTCATGGGTCTTCACACACACACACACACACACACAACACACACTCACACACACACACGCACACACGCACACACACGCTGCCCAGCCCAGCCCGACCACCTGGGGCCTGTTGTCATGTGCCTACCCCTGGGCCCTGGGGGAGCTTTCTGTGGCTGAGCCCGTCTACCGCTGCCTGAATCCAGGCTGGCCAGTGCGTCTCAGAGCCCAGCTGCACACTCACCTGTGGTGGCAGGGGCTGATGCACTGACTGCCCTCCACGTGACTGCCCCCAGCACAGGTATGGTTGTGCAGCAGGTGGAGGGGAGCTCCATGGACCTGCTCTGCTCCTCAGATAGAGGCCTGTCCACCTACAGGGCAGGTTGCGGGCAGAGGGGTGGGGCGCACCCACCAGCCTCCGCCAAGCCCTGGTCCCGATCCAGAAGCCCCTCCCCAGCCAGCTGCCCAGGCCGTGCATGCTCCAGGGAGTGACAACTGCTCCAGGGATCTGCCAGACACTTGTGAGCTTGTCAGAGTGGACATTCCTGAGAGCTGACTACGTGCCAGCACAGCCATCTGAGACTCACGACAACCTCCGGACAGGGTGTGATTATCCCGGGGTGACCTCATCCCCCCCGACGCCAAACGCCATCCTCACACTGACACCTCCATCATCCCTCCCCGAGCAGGCCTCTCCCCGGGAGCCCACTGCTGTCCCTGTGTGGCCCCCAGCAGCCACATGCCATGCGCTCAAGCCCCTCTGGACCCCCACCGGTCCCCATCCCAGGAAACACTGCTCCACCCCTCCGCTCAGGAAGCTAGAGCCTCCCTGGGTCTCCTCCTCTCACAGCCCAGCCCATCTACCAGCAAGTCCTGTGCCTCTTCCTTCAGAACACAGCCGGGCTCAGAACCTGTCCCTGGGCACATCCAGCGTGGACTCTTTACCTCCTAACCGCCCTGTGTCCGCCCGTGCTTGTATGTTCCCTCTTCACCCCTCCAGAGTGATCCTTCTCGAGCATCAGACAGATCATGTCACCCTCCACCCTCCTCAATTTACCACCTCTGTCACGGCAACATCCAAAGTCCTTGCCACAGCCATAAACCACACATGACCTATGACCCATGGCCTCCTGACCTCCTCACCAGCCACGCTGGCGTCCTTGCTGTTCTACAGCCCCTGCCTCAGGGCCTTTGCACTTCCTGCTCTCACTGCCTGGAACATTTTTCACCAAGAGTCCATGGCGGGATCCCTTCCTTCCCTCAGGTCTCAGAGGAGGCAACACCTACCCAGAGAGGTCGCCCCTGGCGGCAGACTCAGCTCTCCGTGCTCTTGGCGCCCCGGAGTTCTCTTCGAGGCAGCGATCAGTGCCTGGCATGCGCTTCCTCTGCCTCCAGTATAAACGGCCCTTGAAAGCCAGGTTTTAAGTGGCTCCCATTGTATCCTAGCGCTCAGTGACTTGTGCATAGTAGGTGCTCAATATTAGTGAGTGAATAAATGGATTTCCATTTCTCAGATGAATAGAGGCAGAGAAAAGATCAAACGATTGTTCAAGGATCACATAGCGAGTGTCTTAGTCCTTTGGGGCGACCACCGTGTTTCCCCGAAAATAAGACCCAGCCCGACCACCAGCTCTAATGCGTCTTTTGGAGCAAAAGTTAATATAAGACCCGGTCTTGTATTATATTATATTATATTATATTATATTATATTATATTATAAAACCCAGTCTCATAGTAAAATAAGACCGGGTCTTATATTAATTTTTGCTCCAAAAGACGCATTAGAGCTGATGGTCCTGCTAGGTCTTATTTTCAGGGAAACACAGAGTGGGTGACTTAAAGAACAGACATTGATTTCTCACAGCTCAGGAGGCTGGACGTCCAAGATGGAGGTGCTGACGTGACAGATCTGACGTCTGGTGAGAGCCAGCTTCTTACTGCGTTCTCACCTGGAGGGGGGCAGGGAGCTCTGCCAGGTCCCCTTTACAGGACACTGATGCCATTCGGGAGGCCCCACCCTCGGGACCTCATCATCGCCCCAGGCCCCACCCCCTAACACCATCACAGGGTTTAGGGTTCCAACAGATGAATTTTGGGGACATGTTCAGCCCACTGAAGTGAATAATTTGTGGGAAGCTCCTGGCTGCAGGGCCCACGGTCTCACCAGACCACACGGCCTCGACCTTCAGCATCTCCCCTGTGGCTGCCGATGTCTCGTCACATGTCATTGTGTGGTCCTTGCTTTCAGGTAGCATGAAGTAGGAATAAAGAAATAAGCCCATAAATAACGAGATGATCTCTCTGATAAGTGCTATGAATAAAACATGCAGAAATAGCCACGAAAGGAAGACCTGCCTGGTTGTCAAGGTGTGCTGGGGGAGGAGAAGTCAGGGGTGAGTCAGAGCAGAGGCAACAACCTGTGCAAAGGTGTGAGGCCAAAAGGAGCTTGGCTCATGTGCAGGGTGTGTGTGTGTGTGTGTGTGTGTGTGTGTGTGTGTGTGTGTACACGCATGTATATAGGTGTGTGCACACATCCGCATGTGTGCATGTATGCACTGTGGCTGCTGGCATTTGTGCATGTGTGCATATGCGTGTATGCACACATGTGCATGTATACGTATATGTGTGCACATGTGAGTGCATACACATGCATGTGTGTATGTGTGTGTATGCACGTGTCCATATGTGTGCCTGCAGCATGTCTCCACGCAGTGGAGCTGAGAAAAGCATGGCGTGCTTGGAAGAACAGCAAACAGACTCAGACCAACTGGCCCCAAACTCCTGTCCTCCTCCTGGGTGGCCTCGGGCCAGTAGCTTACCCTTCAAGTCTCAGTCTCCTCATTCTCCCAAAATGCAGTCATCCTGTGCTGCCGTCGCCACAGGGCGACGGGAGTGTCACACGCGGGAAGACGGCACACGGAGTCAGGCGTGGGGCAGACACGCCAGCTGCCCGCCCAGCTCCCCTGCCCACCGCGTCCTGGCCAGCAGAACTTGCTTCTGTTCAGGCAGCAGGGTGCCCGTTATACGTGCTCATTCCCAGCCGCCACCCCCAGAAGCCCAGCACCAAAAGCGGGAGTCCGGGGAGAAGCTTGCTCTGCTTCCCTCTCCCTGTGAAAGGGCCGCCTCCTGCTGTAGCCGCCGCCTCTTCCTGAAACGTCACCCACACTAGCAGCCACCCCCACCCCAGGATCTGGTGGTGAGTGAAAAGAAGTCCCCACCAGTCACACCTCTGAAGCTGCGCTTTCTGTTGCTTGCAGCCGAGCACAGCGGTGACCCGAGTGGGCCGTCTGCAGGGTCCCTTCCACATGCCTCTCCTGGGAAAACAGGACAGGCCCCTCCTGTGCGGCTGCAGGTCACTGTCACGGCGGCTTAGAGGGCCCACAGGCAACCTCAGGCCAGAGCCAAAGCCCCAGCACAGTCTTCTGGGGTCTCCGAGCCAACCTGGTAACCGACACATGTCCCGTCTCCCCCCAGGCAAGTAGGAGGTGCAGTGCCCCAGAAGTCCCCACTCGGCCCGAGAAGTCCCCACTGGCGGGAGCTGCAGGTCTGGGTTGTGGGAGGGCCCCAGCTGGGTGGAGGCCGTGAGTTGCTGTGAGCAGACTCAGGCCTAGGGACACGACGGCCAGCCGCCCAGCAAGGAGGCCAGCCCCAAGGAGGGCCTCCAAGGCCCAAGTCCAACCCAGGCCTGCGAGGGGTCTGCCCCAGGCTCCAGGGTGCTCCCAGGGGCAGGATGCTCAGACGTGCCCCACTGGTGAGGCGCTGGGTGAGCTGTGACAACTGGGGGTGCCCAGTGGCCAGGGGATTCATCCAGATGCTACTGAAGGGAGACCTGGACCAGTGGCTGTGGGGGCCCCCATCCCTCCGGCAGTGGCTTACCCCCCTCTCAGCACTGAGCCTGGGGCTGCATGTGAGCATTGCCACATCCACCGAGAGAAAGGGGGCTCTCCTCTGGCAGGCTGTCAAGTTGTCTATACCCGGGAGGGGGACAACTGGCCAGCCAGAGACCACCAGGATGGGAGTCCCACATCTGTGGCTTGCTGTGCTCCATCTGGGGAGATTCAGAAACGGGGCTACACAGAAGAAAGGAGGGTGCACAGTGGTGGCAGCCCCGTCCTTCATGCTGGCGTGCAGCAGGAGCCCCGTGGTGATGTGTGACCCCACACACGGTCAGGCCCTGGGCCGAGAATGCTCCCTGGGGCCCTTCAGGCCGGGCCGGGCCATCCAGGGAGAAGTGACATCGGCAGGACCCCACCCCCATGCTGACTCTCACGTGGGGGTGGGTGCTCTGGCTTCCCCAAGAAACACAGTCACATTTTCCCAGGAAATTTTGTAAGGTGTTTGGGAAAATGTGGTTATTTCTCTTCTAGAACTGCCTAGAGACCTAATTATAGCGCACAGAGTACAGCTGGGATCATTCCGTTAAATGTTATGAACGCGCTAAATGAATGTCAGGTTTCTTCTTATAAAAAGAAACTGAAAATTTTACCAGAAAGCAGTGGGTGGGTCAAAAAGGAACAAAAAATAAAGAAAATGAAGCAAAGGAGAAGGCAGGGGCGCTAGGTGTGCAGACAGCGCTCAGGGGCTCGCAGCTGAGCAGCAGAGAAGATGCTGGAAAGGCAGGTACAGAGGAGAGAGGAGGGCCTCCCCGCGTGGTCCCGGGGATCAGCTGGGAGGGGGTTCAGCAGCCCCACATCCTGAGTGCCAGTATCGGGGGTCCTCTTGCTCCCAGCTCATCTGCGCCCCCGGACGTGGGGGACCCCGGGGCAGGAGAAGACACGCCCTCCTGCTCCTCCCACACCCGCCCAGACTGCCCCCTCGGTCTGCCTTCCGGCTCCTTCTCCTGTGCCCGACCTAAATGTGCTGTGACCTGGGCTCTGCCTGTGACCTTCACCTCCTCACCCCGCACTGGCCTGGGGGAGCTTTACCATCCTCGCCTCATGTGATTCAGAAATTGGTACCAACGCCCAGCTTCTTCCCCACATGTCAGACAGCCTCCTGTCCCGGTCACCTGGACCCCGAGACCCCCTCCCACACACTCTCCAGCCTCCTGCAAACCCCCTTCACACCCGCACCTTCCAGGCCCTACACCTACCGCTGGGCTCAGGCTCCTTCCGAGCGCAGTGCCGCTGCTCGGAGGCGTCAGGCGCTCACAGGCACGTCACCTTCCCAGTCTCTGCCTTAGTTTTTCCCTCCTGTCTGCACCCACAGGCTCCACGGGTTGGCCCCTCCCGTGTCTCACGGGGTTGTCACCTGAGCAGGGTCTCTCCCCAGCGCCTGGACAGTGACCCCAACTTCTGGCCCCTGCCTGAGGGCAGACGTGAGTCCTAAAAGCCATGCCCTTGGGCACAGGGCTGGGGGCGCTGCTAGGTGGATAGCCCCCCAGACGTCCCTGAATTACTTGGCGGAGTGGCGGTCCCAGGAGGCTGCGCAGGGTTTGGCCAGGCAGCAAGATGTCATGGAAGCAGCCTTGGCGAGCAGGTCAGACCGCCGTGAACTCTGCTCAGCTGAAAGGACGTAGGGGCCGGACTTGAGCCAGCCCTTCCCTCCCACCCGTGCCCCAGGAGTCCCGTCTAAAGGACTTGTGTCCCCTGCAGCACAAGTGCAGTGACCCCGAATGTCCTGACGCCCACGTCCCAGGGAGAGGTCACAGGTGCCCCCTGGGGCACAGGAGCACACTCAGGCCTGGAAGAGCTCCGTTAGGCGTCAGGAGGCCAAACCTGCCTACCTAACGTCCGACAGTGACCACTCCTGAGGGCGGGGCGAGCCATGTAGCCTTGACATTCAAAGTGAGTGAAGTGGTCCAGAGAAATAGGAATTTGGATGTCTGTAAGAACGTAAGACCTCCATTTAATGCTCTATTTATTTGCAAAAACTTGGGAAAGCTTTTCCCTGTCAGGTTTCTATCCCTGCCCTGCTGGGTATCTGAAGTTTTAAACGCAAGGGATTAACTAAGTTTGTAAATAGCACTGAGAAATCGATTTGTTCAACGTACACATTGAATGAATAACCGTAGCGAGGTTCTGAAACACGATGGCATTTTCCACGACATGCACCGGCTTTTGAAGCAGGATGCTTTCGTTTTTCCATGGAGTCGTAGGTGCGGAGCTTCATTATTTCAGACTCATTGGAGCATCTGAGCAATTGTGAGCAGATGCCTCCCTGGCACAGAGCCTGCTGTGGGCACAGGGCACCCACAGGACGAGAAGTGGGGGACCTGAGCTTTTCCCGCCTGGACTTGTGCAACTGGCTGTGTGTGTTACGTGGCGATAATGGGTGATTGAGAACAGGACAGCAGCGAATACATAAGGGGAGCGTCCTTTGTTCTGCTTAGAATTCCCCAAGACACACACTCACACCCCTGACACACACACTCACACGTGCGCACACACATGCACACTCTGCAGTTCCTACATGTCCCCGGGGGCCCGGCAGAGCCTGCGAGGACCCACTCTGGCTACAGCGGGATCAGGAAGGCTTTGCTCTAACTCCCCCTGAGCTTCATCAAAGAGACTGTGGTGGTTTTAGAGGCGCCCACAGAGCTGCCCTAGCCGCCTGTGTTTCCTCAGAGTTCTGTTTGGACACTTGGATCATCCCCTGCTATCAGTCCCATGTCCTCCCCGGCCTGCTGGTCTCAGGAATGTGCTTATCTGTCTGCCCAGGGGCTCAGTCCTATCGGAGCTGCCTGTGGGATGGAGGGACAGTGCCCTGCCCGGCTCTGGCATCTCCCATCGGAGCTGCCCGTGGGATGGAGGGACAGTGCCCTGCCCGGCTCTGGCACCTCCACATGTCCCGTGTCACCTGCAGACTGCTCTGCCCACAGGCCCGCCTGATCTCCTGGTCCCCCAGAAGCCCTATTGCAAAGACACTGGCTGTGCACAGGACACAGAGACCCCGTCCCGTGGGCCTGACACGTCCCCTGTGTTCTGGGAAAGGATGTGTCAGGACAGGATTTTCAGGGCAGCCCAAGGACACCTTCATATTTGTGCTGGTTTACTTGGAAAGACGAGGAGCAAACCCACCAGTCGGCTTCCTAGAACCAAAATGGCCAGTGAAACTGCTCACCCATCGGTGCCCAAGGGAAGACGAGGGGCGCCGACACACGCCGGCGAGAGGACATGACTCCATTATTTATGGAGACAGCTTGATGACAAGAGTTACGAGCCTTGCACGCATCCGCACTGCTCAGCCGCAGCAAAGAGCCGGAGGCACAGACCCAGATGTCGTCACAGAGGTGGCACTGTGGGGTTTCAAGCGTGGGACTAGGAAGGACTTGACGACACTGCCACTTAAGGAATTACAAGGGAGTTTTCAGTGATGTGGGGAAAACCTATAATGTTCAGAAAAAGAACCGAAAAATATAAACCAAACTGCATTTGTATCATTAAGGCAGCGATGGAAAGGAAAGAACTTAATTATGCTGAGGAAAAAACATGGAAAGGAAAAGGAGAAACGCTGATGGTACTTCCTGATGGGGGGGACTGGGGGTGTGTAAATGATATCCCTCCCACCCCCACTTCTTTCAAATACTCTATACTTTCGAAACTTACTACCAAAAGCAGATATTAATTTTATAACCTGCAAAAAATGAAATTAGAGAAAATGTTAAATCATGTTATGTTCATTATGAACGTCAAGAGCCATAATTAGTGCCTTTTATGTGTTTTTCTGCAATAGTCACTGTCACCTGGTGTGCAGGGAGATGGCCGCTCCCAGTGGCCACAGTGATAAGGGACAAAACCTCCACCAGGAGCCCTGTGTTCAGTGGCGATGAAGCCAGGCCAGGAAGAAGCAGAATATTTTCTCCGTGGTTAGCAAGCTAACCAGTAGACTCCACTGCTCGAGAAAACATGCAGCTCACCTTTCCTCCCTTTAACCAGGAGAAGATGGCCGAGGTCACAGGACTATCCTGCGTGTCACCTAACGTGGCCCATGGACACTGTCCCCCGGCCCCCAGGGGGACTCCGTCCGTGATGAAGGGAGGCCCCTGGCCTGTGCCCCTGCTCCCGTCTTCAGTCATGCTGTGCTCGGAACCAGCCCAACTCCCCGGGCATCCCTCCCTGGCGTGTGGAGCCCTGCCTGCGCCTTCTGAGGGTGACCGGGAAGGGAGGAGAATCTGCATAATTCTCCACTGGAGAAGCTACCCGCCGACCTCAGGGAGGTTGGTGAGGTCGTCCTGCAAGAAGCATCTGAGGGCGGCCCGTGCCCAGTGGGCACACCATCCCAGTGACCGTTCTGCCAGGGCCTGAGCAGAGAGGCAGACCCTCGTACAGGGAAGCCGCGGTCCAGCTAAGGCCGCCGCCTGCTGCAATGACCATGCTGGCAGGATGCCATAGCTGGGTGGCCCAGTGGGAGAATGAACCGTAGGCAGCGTCCCTGAGCCAGGGCGGTGGTATCAGTGGGGGAGGGAGGGTGGGACATCCCAGACGCCGCCAGCACCATGAAGGCGGTTCCACAGCCAGGACCCAGCTGACCCACCTGGGACTCTGCAGGTGCCGGGTCCCCAGGGAGCAGAGAACACACCTCAGGTGCAGAATCAGAGCCTGGGGTTCGGTCCAGACCCCATGGCCTCAGGCGATGTTCCATGTGGTTCTTCCTGAGAATCTCTATTGCTTCCCTCCCTTTTGATCATCTTGTTTTGTTTCTAAGGCAGTTCACTCGTAGTTATCTTCTCTATCTGTAGTCCTTGAAGGTACAAAGCTATGGAGTTGCTTGTTTTCTTCTCCGTTGTGTGACTCCAACTCGTTTTAGGGTGTTTCTTTGCGCTGTCTGGTCTGGAATTCTGAGTGAGGGCCGGCCTGACCCCGAGGCCTCCTTGGGCTTCGCGCTCGCTTCTTCTGGGACAGGGTCCCAACACTTTAGTCCCTGGGGGTCCTGCCTTGACAGGAACTGCACCCGGATTCCTGCTCCTTCTTGCTGCCGGGTCCCTTTTCACTGGGCAACCTCGGTTTTGTCTCCCCTGTTTGCCTTCCGCTGCTAACTGTGTTTTCTCTTTCTTTCAGACAGTCGTTTACTTTACTGCAACCCCAGCCATGTTCATGATGTTGTTTTTCATGGCTGGCCAGGACGTCAGGGCGCTGAGGCAGACGGCAGAGTCCGTCCACTGCTGACGGGGGAGCCCACACCCACTCTGTAACGCGGGCCCTGGGTCCCGCTCACCCGTGGGTGTGACGCTCCACCACCCCTCCACGGATGAAGCCACTTTTCAATCTCTAAACTCTGTACGGCGGTTCCCCTTATCCGTGGGGGACACGTTCCCCCTGGGGGTGCCTGAAACCACAGGCAGCACCAACCCCTGTGTCTACTGTTTTTCCCTTTCTGTACATCTCTATGGAAAGTCTGATTTACAAATTAGGTGCAGTAAGAGATTAACAACAGTAACTACTAATAGAATTGCACAACCAGAGCAATGCACTGCGGTAAGTGACGTGCTGTGGCCTCTCTCTCATTGTCATTGTCCCCCCCTGCTGAGAGCCACATGTAGTATGAGGGGCAACAGCAAAAGCTGCCCCGATTGCTTTTTTCCTTCTTCCCAGTTTTACGGATACAAGACTCACCTCAGCTTACAGTGTCTTTTCTTTCCTTAAGTGGAGAACTTCCACCTTTCCACGTACAGGCACTACTTCACGCTTCCTGTGGGTTTATCTGAATTGCCAGCATCACTCCTCTCGTGCTCTGGTGCCATTAGTCACTAAAATAAGGGTGACTTGACCACAAGCACAGCAACACCGTCCAGCTGATCTGAAAACAGACGGCTACTAGGTGACTAATGGGCAGGGAGCATATACAGCGTGAACGTGCTGGACAAAGGGTGAGCCACGTTCTGGGCAGGACAGAGGGACGGCTTGAGATTTCATCACACTGCTCAGAACGGCACACAATTTAAAAGTTATAAATTGCTTATTTCTGATTTTCCCATTTAATGTTTTTGGACCGTGGTTGACCGCGGGTAACTGAAACACGGAAATTGAAACCACGGTGAGGGGGACCACGAAAGATTCAGACCACGGACAGAGCTTGCGCAATGCACAAGTCCAGAATGAATTCTGACCTGGCGGGTGGTCTGGAGCCCGGGGACAGACCACAGGAACGGAAGGCTGCTCTCGCCACAGTTCCCTGCAGGCCCGGAGAGCCGACAGGAATTGTGGCAGCGGTCTCGTTCGCCTGTGGTCCTAGCACTCAGCACTCGCGTCCGGCACTTTCCTGGTTCTCTGAGCCCCACGAGGACCTCAGCTGCCGTGTGGCTGAAAACCGCTGCCCACAGACCTAAAGGAGAAACATTTAGTAAAAGCAGCAGATTCTTCCTCCATCTAAGGGTGAAAGGCCTGTGGACGAGGAAGCCTCCTTCCTGTTTCACTGAAAACTTGCCTCGGCCTCACCTCAGACAAGAAGCCCCCATGGGTCAAAGTCAGGCTGCAGGATGGCAAAGACTGGCCAGCGTGTATCCTGCTGATGTACATTTCAGGCCAGTCCCCCTGTGCAGAGGCCAGCGCCTCTCTGAGTGGTACCTGGTCTGTGTACCCAGCCTCTCGGGATCACCCCTCACCTGTGGGTGAAGCTGTGGTCATCAAGGTCATCGAGGTCAGAGCCTCCTGCCCGGCCCATAACAGACCGAGGCTCATGCAGCAGAAACCTTGCAAACCCTCAAGGTCAGCGCGTGCTCTAGCTACGCGTTCTAAACCCAGAGGCCTGAGCCACACACCGTCTCCCACAAAGCCTCTCCTGGCTGTGGTCTGCCCCCCTCACCCTCTTTTATTTCTCAGCATCCTGCTCCAGTGTCAGGGGTCTTTCCGGGGGCTTAATAAGCATGGAGCCCAAGTTATTACATTGTTACTAATCAACTAAATGTCTCTTCTCTCTCTCTCTCTCTCTCTCTCTCTCTCTCTCTCTCTCTCTCTCTCCCTCTCTCTCTCCCTCTCCTCCCCCCTCCCTTCCCTGCCCAGCCTCGGCATTGTCACCATGTTGTGAGGAAGCCCCAGCCACATGCAGGGGCTGGGCCAGGCTGTCTGGCCAATGCCCCCCTGAGGTCCCAGCTCAGGGTCCAAGCAGTCCCAGATGATGCCGATGGGCCCCCCAGGAGTGAACACCGCATGCCCAGCCCCCTCCACAGCTCGTCTGCGCAGACACGTGTCTTCTTCCAAAAGAAATGCGAGCCCCTCTCTGCGACCACAAGCAGCTGGTGAAGCTCGGATTCAGAAATAAAATGCGAACCAGCCGTGGAAACCCCGAAGGGCAGAGGGTCTGTGGAAGCTTCCAGACCACAGACCCAACTCGTCGGAGCCGACCTGCTTCTCCAGTGACACACGGCGCTGGTTCTGGAGAAGAGCTGGTTGGAGGACATGGGGATGCAAGCTGGTGGCCCAGCCAGGCCTGCCCCCACCCTACCCCAGTGGCCACTCAGTGGGGGCCACCCTGCCAGCCCGCATGCCACCCTCCTGGGGCCTTTGTGCTGACTGCACAGCCCCCCCCAACCTGGGGATCACTGGGACATTTAGTGTGCCCTCGCCCACTTGGGGCACCCCCAGCTTGTCACTGGAGAGCCCAGGTCACCCGGCCATGACTCTTCTGGGCACTTGGAGCTTAGTCGACGGCACACAGACTGTTCAGCCGCACGGGCTGGGGGCCTTGTCCAGCCCTGGCCCTTTCTCTCCAGCTCTGCAGCCCGTCTGAAGGCCATTGGGGGTGAGGGGATCCTCGCCCACCGAGGATCACTCTTCTAGGGTGTCCTGTTCCCCTTGCTGCATAAGAGGCTTGGGAAGGGCCAACCAGAGGCTTCCAAGGGGCAAGGGGTGTCCACCAGACGTCTGTCCTGCCCACTGCCGCCTGGCACCCAGGGTCAGCTCTGTGTCACCCCTCCCACCACTCGTCTGAGCATCTCAGCCCTGGGCCCCCTGCCATCGCACCTAAGTGCCAGAACCCAGACAGCCCCCCCGCCCCCAGTACTGAGAGCCGTGCAGGCGGGCCTGCAGGAGTTGTCCCCCCAGGGCCACTCGCACTCTGAGACCATCTCTATCCCGGAGTCCCGCCCAAGCCTGACAGCGCCAGAACCCCAGCATGTCCATGCCAAGCCCCCAGTCGGTCTTGCAGCGTCAGGCTGGCGGCTGCATGGCCAGATGGCGACCAGAGCAGAGTAAGCTTTGATGTTTCCTTGCTAATCTCTGGGGAATCCGCAGGCCTCTCTCCACTCCCGCCCTGACCCCCAGAGGAGAGAGCTAACAAGCCGCGTTCCTGGGCCTGGAGAGGACAGGGAGTAATAGGCAGCCACCGAGAGCAGCACTGTCCTCTGGCCAGGGCAAGACCAGAGCGGGTGGGGGCAAACGTAGGATGCAGCTGGAGACCGTGAGGACGTGGCCAGAACAGCCTGAAGGTCTGGGCTCAGCAGAGCGTCCTGAGACCCTGGCCAGGCTGGACAGGCTGTTCGTGCCATGGCCGCTGGGGTCCAGGCAATGACAGAGCCAGGACCTGCCCGGGGCAGCCCCGGCCACAGGCGCCCCCACCTGTTCCTTGTGCAGCCCTGCAGGGACGCAGAGGCCCTGCCTGCTTGAACCTCAGAGCTCTGGGGAGGAACCCGGGGGTCAGGAGGACTCGCGTACAGTCCCGGGGGCTCCTGGGGCCTCCATTTCTCCCTCTCCCTGGCCTGAGTTCTCCCTGGGGCCACTTAGCTGAGGTGGGGGCGGGGGGTGCCGCACAGGGTCACCAACACCAGGGCACCTGGTGTCCCAGGCCCTGGCATCCCAGTCCAGAGGGACATCTGGGATCTGCCCCAGCGCCTGGGGAACAAACGAGCCCACCTCAGGGCCGCTGTCTCAGCACATGTGCCTGAAACGTACCTCGCTGCGGGGGGCTGGTCACATCCTATTTTCACACAAATGCTGCTGTCACAGTAGCCTCTGTCTATAAAGGCTCAGGACTATCCACTTGTGATATGTGCCCTTTTCTATATTAAATTATATTACAATAAAAACTTCTTAAAATGACATTTCATGGCAATTTTCCCTAGAAAGGCCTTTCCAGCTGCTTTTGAGCTTTGCTCCTTCCCTGAGGCTGAAGGCAGCGAGAGCCCGAGTCCTCATTTAAATCAGAAACACAATATTTAAAGAATAATTTCCTTTTAAAATGATGTCTAAATAATGGAGTGCTGCACAGCTATTACAAAGAATGTGGTAGTCCATCATGAACTGATATAAACAAGTCTTCAGAGCACACTTAGGGTGTAGAGCTGGGTACATAACAGGGTATTGTTTGTGTTATGAAAAAGGAAAATAAAGGAGACAACAATGTATAAGTTCTTGGTTTATTCAGAGTCCTGCCTGGGACACAAGATGCTGAAATCCCGATGCCTTGGGGAGGGACACTCCTGGGCAGAGGCAGGAGGGGCTGAGGGAAAGACACTTCTGTCCCCTGTGGCCCCTCTGACACCCTGTGGATTTTGTTCCACATGAATTAGTACCCATTAAAAATTAATTTGATTTTTAAAAGTTAAGCCTTGTGAAAAGAAAGTCACGTTTTCTGACGGCCCATTCTCAAATCCGCCCCCTTTTCATGGGTTTCTCTTACCTAAAAGGAAGAATAAACAGTGATTCCCACCAGCCCCGTTTGTGATATCAGATGGCACATGCCTTGAGGGGCCAGTTAGGGCTTGATCTTCAGGAGCGAAGAGAAAAAATGTATGTGTTTTCCACACTGAAAATGTGCAGGAACACACATGCTGATCAAAATTCCCCAAATGACACAATCGGAGCTCCTTTTTCCAATTAAAAAAAAAAGTGTATTTTGGGCTGGCCCGGTGGCTCAGGCGGTTAGAGCTCCGAGCTCCTAACTCCAAAGGCTGCCAGTTCGATTCCCACATGGGCCAGTGGGCTCTCAACCACAGGGTTGCTGGTTCAACTCGAGTCCCGCAAGGGATGATGGGCTCCGCCCCCTGCAACTAAGATTGAACACGGCACCTTGAGCTGAGCTGCCTCCCGGACGGCTGATCGACTCCCGCAAGGGATAGTGGGCTGCGCCCCCTGCAACTAGAAAACAGCGACTGGACCTGGAGCTGAGCTGCGCCCTCCACAACTAAGACTGAAAGGACAACAACTTGACTTGGAATAAAAGGCCTGGAAGTACACACTGTTCCCCGATAAAGTCCTGTTCCCCTTCCCAAAAAAAAAAAAAAAAGTGTATTTAAGTTATGAAAAAAAGAATGACAATTTCTCAAAACAAATAAACATGCGATTTCCATATGATCCAGCAATCCCACTTCTGGGCATATACCCACGGGAACTGAAAGCAGAGTGTTGCAAGGCTATTTGCACAGCCATGTTCACAGCAGCACTTTTCACAACAGCTAAGTCATGGAAGCAGCCAGGTGGGCATCAGCTGGTGAGTGGATAACACGGCGTGGTCCGTCCACACAGGGATAGGACTCAGCCTTAGAAGGGAGGGGATTCTGACGCCTGCTCCAACGTGGATGGACCCTGAGGACACCGTGCCGAGTGCAACAAGCCAGTCACAGAAGGACAAACACTGTGTGACCCCACTTATACGAGGTCCCTAGAGGAGTCAGGTTCATGGGGACAGACAGTAGAGTGGTGGTGCCAGGGGCAGAGGGCAGATGGGGAGGGAGTGTTTCACGGGGACAGAGGTTGTTTGGGAAGATTGACAGCCTGGTCACTCTGGCTGTCCCCGCTGGGGCTCTGACAGCTTCTCCCAGGACCCTGCTCAGAGGCCAGCACGATGGGCCACAGGGGCCTTGTCCTTCAACACCCATGTGGAAGGCCATTCCCGGCCTGGCACTGCACTGGGGGAGGGCATCAAGGAACAAGACAGACTGGTCCTGGGCGCCCCAGGCAGCCATGGGCGTGGCCGTGCCGCCTGCACAGCCTGATGCTCACAGACAGTGTCTCGGTCAGCCAGGGGCCCACCCAGAAGTGGCTGAGCCCAGGGCCAGTCCCCTGTCTCCTTCTGGTCCCATCCTCTCGAGCTCTGGAACACTGGCAGCCGTCTCGGACACAACTCTTTCCCCCTGGGGCCATCCCAGGTTTAGGAGTGGGTGGTCTGTTGAGGGAAGCAACCACAGGGGACAGGAGGAGCCCTGAGAAGACTGAAATGGGAGGAGGGGAACAGATCCAAGGGTGCAATGGAGCTGGTCAGCACTGTTGGGAGGCCAGTCCTCCAGCCCCAGGACCCCGCAGGGCAATGGTGGCCAGTGGGCATTTGGTTCCCTTGGGCTGGGTGGGGGCACCCGGCAGCAGAGAAACCCCCACAGAAGGGACCTGTGAGGTGAGGTGCTGCCGGCTACACCTGTGCACAGGTGGTTGCCAGCAATGTCTGAAGTAAAGAGGTGCACGGAGAACACGTAAGGTGGGGTGTGGGGGTGACCCAAAGGACAGCTAAGAAAACTGAAGTCCAGAGAAGTGAGGTGATAAAGCATAGAAAACTCAGAGACGTCAAGCAGAGCCCACTGTCCCTTCCCAGGTCAGTGCTCTTCCCACTACATGGGCCACTGATGACTCAAAATGCCAGGCCTGGGGGCTCCAGGGAACTCAGTACAATGTCACTGCGGCAGCAGCACTGGACCAGGTGTCCTAACAGTCCCACAAACATTGAGCACCTGCTCATAGGGACATAGTCACTGGGATCCAGAAGTGAGTACGATTGGTCCCTGCCCTCAAGAGGCTCATGGTCTAGAAAAGAGATAAACTGAAAATCAAGACAAGTGAATAGAAAGAAAAAGGCAGGCGAAAAGGTCTAAATGTGTTTTGAAACTTGTTTGGTGGAGAGTTAGCCCATTTTTCCTGGACAGAGGGGAAGGCCCTCATAGAGGAGGTGACACTAAAGAGACTCTTAAGATGAGAAGGTGTCTTGCTCCTTCAACACCCACGTGGAGGGCCATTCCCGGCCGGGCAGTGGGGGGACAGCTAGGAATGGAGCAGTGATGTAGGACAGAGGACTGGGGAGCTGTTAGGAAAATGTCATGTCAACTGTAGGGTTTTATTTTACAGAGTGAAGAATGGGGAACAGTTTGGCCCCCCCAAAAAACCGGAAGCCAGAGCCAGGTCCTGGAGCACTTTGTGTATCATACTAAGTATATCAGTTAGCTACTGCCACATAAGAAACATCCCCAACCCAGTGGCTAAAACAACTACTGTAGTTCCCCGAAAATAAGACCTAACCGGAAAATAAGCCTTAGCATGATTTTTCAGGATGCTCGTAATATAAGCCCTACCCCGAAGATAAGCCCCAGTTAAGATCGGCAGCCAGACGGATGCATTTAGTATGTCTGTTGCAAAACACATGGATGTATTGAATTATAAAATAATAATATTAATATATAATTACATATAAATAGTATTATTGACATTAATACTTAAAATAAATGATAATATGCATTATAATTAAGTATTTGTAGATACCCAAGCTGGTGTCTTTGGACGAGAGGGATAGGCCTATGTAAACAGATGAACTCGAGACTTATTGCCAAATGACCAATCGGAGCACAGACACAACACACGAATAACATGTGCACTTGGTAACAAATGGACGTGGTTGTGTCTAATATGAATCTTCATAATTCAATTCATCGCGTGTTGTAACGGACGTACTTAATGCACACATATGAAATAAAGAATTTTCTGAATTTTGGTGCCTGCAATTTTTTTTGCTTTTGTGTGGACCATGATTCTTAACTGTCATTATTTTTGTTGCCACTCCTGTCTCATAAGTCTTCGATTACCAGTGTTTTAATGGTAGATTTAAAGGGAATAATATTTTGACCCCCAGACAAGAGGAGTGCAAAAAGAAAGAGCTATTCCATCGAGTACAAGAAAGGAATCGTGGAGGACTCCCGGGGCAAGAATCTTACAGCTTTCTGCAAAGAGAAGAAGCTGGGTCTCCGAATGGTCCGAAAATGGCAAGCAGAGTACGATAACCTCAGTCGAGAGCTGGACAAGAGAAATGCTAAGAAGCTCAAGTGTGGATCAAGTCAGCAACCATTATTTCCTGAGCTGTGAGACATCATCTGTGGATGGATTGCTGACAGGAGAGCAAAGGCTTTGGTTGTGCGCAGGGCTGATATTCCAGTATTTGCCCTTGCAATGGCACCACAGTTAGAAATACCCCAGAAGAATTCAAAGCATCACAACACTGCTGGACGGCTTCCTTCAGCAATGTGAACTGTCTCTAAGATCGACAACACCGTTCAAGCTGGAAGATACTGAAGTTATTAAACGTGCACTTGCACTCAAGTCCTTTGTTGATGGCATCGACTTTTCTAAATACCAACCCTCCAACATGATTGCTCTGGATGAAACTGCAGTGTTTATGGGCCAAGGATCTCAAACAACAATTGATCAAAGGGGTGCCTCATCAATCTACACTCCCTCCACTGGTTACGAAAGTGCACGTGTTACCTGTATTTTGGCAATTTGGATGGAAAGAAAGCCCCACCTCTAGTCATCACTAAAGGCAAGAAAGATAAGGTTGAACGTGTTTCAGGCATTTATGTTCTTGAAACTGAAAAAGCCTGGTGCACACAAACAGTTATAAGGAAGTGGGTCGATTTAATTCTGCCACTTGTTTTGCGAGGTGGCCAAAGAGGTCTGCTAGTCTGGGATTCAGCCAGTACTCACCACGCTAAAGACCTGAAGAACTTCCTTGCCGAGAGAAGAATAGATCAAATAATGATTCCCGCAGGAATGACTGCCTACCTCCAGACTCTTGATATGGCAATAAACAAGCCATTCAAGGACCATTTGTGCATGGAAATCAATGACTACATTGAAAATAGAATGGAGAGAAATCAGCGTGGAAACTTTGTGAAGCCTAGCCTGCAAGAGGTCGTGCCTTGGGTGAAGAATTCATGGGATAAAATCACTGACAGCTGTGTTGCCAATGCACTACGAGCAGGCTACATGGACAAGACGTGCTCATTTAAGGAGAGCTCTGTTGCTGGACATGAGAGATTGGGGCCAATGGTTCTACAGGAAACGGAGTCGCAAGAAATTCAAGCCGGAATTCGGGGTTTGGAGGGTTATGACGACGTTCCAGAAGAAGATGACATGACTGTGTTTGAATAAATGTAGATTTTTGTACATGAATAAATGAACAAATGTAGATTGTTGTATATAAAAAAAACAAGTCTCCCCTGAAAATAAGCCCTAATGTGTTTTTTGGAGCAAAAATTGATGTAAAACCCGGTCTTATTTTTGGGGAAATACTGTATGCACCATTTCTCACGGTATGCAGGAAGACGGCTCAGCTCTGCTGGCCTGGGCCCTTGCTGAGCCTGGCCGGGGTCTGGCTGGTGGTCAGCTGTCCAGGGGGGTTTCACCCCTCCCCAGGTGGTCTCTCATCCTCCAGGAGGCTTACCCCACTTTTTCTCACAGTGGGGGCTGAGGTGTGCCGAGAAGGAGCTACGAGGCCCTCGAGCCTCCCCTGTGCACCTCACACCTCACTTCCCCTGCATTCTGCTAGCCAAGGCAAGCCACAGCGTCAGCCCAGAAGTGGGGGGACGCTGACTCCACCTCTCGATGTCAGGACACGCAAGTCAGGTTGCCAGGGCAGGTGGAGGGCAGGTACCACACCACGCAGCGTAGCACCTGCCGACAGTGAACAGCCACTGGAGGTGTCCTTTTGGAAAGTGACATCATATTTGCTCTAGACACACAGAATCAGCCAGTTGACTCCTGTGTCCGAGTGTCGGGGTGTCTAAGGGACAGGCCCTGGCCTGTCTGCGGCGTTTCCTCCTGCCCTGCGGGACTCCAGCGCACGCTTTCCACTGGAAGGAACGGCTCCTCTGGGGAGAGGCCAGACTGTAAATGCTCAAGGTGCCTTCCTCTAGAGATGGGATGTGGAGGCGCAGGGAGGGAGCTGACTGCTCCAGGGCAGTGTTCCCATGGGAGGGACGGGACTGGAAGCCGGGTCTGAGGCCACCAGCCCAGGCTCACTCTCCCACAGCAGCCTCGCTACAGACCCTGCACCAAATCTATGCATTTGAGACGGTGACTGACAACCGGAAAGGCAGCTGAAGAGAAGTGTAGAGACTAAAGTCTTGGCTTTGACATACATCGATCCAATTCAGGGCTTTTGCACCTAGAACAAAAATTGAAAAGAAGGCAAGCCTCGGCTAGAAACTTTTCTAATAAACCGCTCACAGCTTGATACGCAGATGCCGTTCACTTTTGTGGGGGCCTCTGCCAACATTCCCAGGCCATTCGTGCGTGAAAACAATGTAATATACTGACTCAATTTTCTAAAGAATCAGTTAGCAATTAAACTGAGAATGTTTGGGAACAGATATTAAATTCTAAAGAGAATTGCCATTTAAACTTTAACTTTTCTGAGCAACAAAGGGATAATAGGGAACAGCTAGAAAGTTTCCCTTGAATTTCAGTGAGGAAATTATAAAAATTGAGGTCAAATGCCCTTTGGGAGCCTTTAAATGAATCAGTGACCTTGATCTGATACTAGAAAGCTGCAAGGGCATCGGAATTGTCTTAGGGGTGCTCGTCTGCTTTTGTCCCAATTATTGGATCTGGGGCTATCCAAGCAATTCTTGGCACATTGATTATGGCACCGATTGCTCTAAGCAGATGGTTCTAGAAATAGAGTCCTGCTACTCTAGGGAAAATATACACGAGCAGGAATGTGCTCATCCCCACTTTATTTCTTCACACATCCAACGATTTTCAATGAGCTCCTGGAACATGCCATGTGTTGGGCACCCAGACGTGGTGTCAGGGACCAGCTTCCCTGGAGTTCAACTGCCAGGTTCGAAAGGCTCGGGGAGCCACAGGTGACACCATGGGGATGGGGTCCAGACACTTACCCTTTTTGGACGAGGCTCAGGCTCCATTTCCAGCTCAGGAGGACAATTCACTTTGAGCCCAGCTTGCCTCCTTACCTGCGTTAGCTGAGCTTGTCTCCAATCTCACATAACACTGGGCTTGAGCTTTAACAAATCCCTTAGCCCTCTTGTTCAGCCAAACAGGTCTGACCCGTCCAGCCAGCTTCGCCAGGGTTTGGCCTCTGTGCACACGTAAACACTATGTGACTTTTATCAGGGAAGTTCCTTCGATGTGTAATTAATTGTTGTGGAAATTTACTATTTGTGCTGACTCTCAATTGCTTATGCGTAGATATGCCAAGAGTCAGCAATTTATCCCAAACCAGGAAAACTGGGACCAATACATCAAATACCATGTGTGTATATCCCGCCGTGTGGAGAACTGTGTCCACTGCTGGAAATTCTGGGTGAAGGAGGAACACAGTAAACTTAAATCTCTAGCAGGGAAAGAAAGTGATCATGAAGCTTCCCCCTGTCATCTAAGATTTTTAGTTTCAGATCTTACTTTTCCGTCTTCAGTTCATTTTGAGTTGATTTTTGTGCATGATGCAAGATAAGGGTCCAATTTTATTCTTCTGCGTGTGCAAATCCATTTATTGAAGAGACCATGTTTTTCCATATTACTGCAGCTTTGTAATATATTTGGAAATCAGAAAGTGTGATGTCTCCAGCTTTGTTGGTCTTCCTCAAGGTAGTTTTGGGTATTTGCCGTCTTTTATGATTCCACATAAAAGATGGAACCATATCTTTCTTTCTTGGTTAGAACCACCCAACCAAGGATGGGTGTTTCCATTTCTGTAAAAAGTGCCATTGGGATTTGGTAGTTCTTGCATTGAATCTGGAGATGGCTTTGGGTGGTGTGGATGTTTTAACACTATCAGGTCATATACTCCATGAACATTTTCCATTTATTCATCTTTTCCTTAATTTCTTTAATCCATGTTTCATAGTTTTCAGTGTACAGATTTTACCTCCTCAGCTAAATTTATTCCCAAGTCTTTTTTTCTCTTTGTTGCTGTTGTAAATGGGATTGTTTTCTTAAGTTCCTTTCAGCAGGCTCATTGCTACTGTAGAAACACCATAGGTTTCTGTCTGTCGGTTTTGCCTCCTGCAACTTCACCAGATTCCTTATAAATTCCAGCAGCTGTTTTAACGAGTCTTTATGGTTTTCTTCATAAAAGACCATGACGTCTGCAACGGTGGTAGTGTTACTTCTTCCTTTCCAACTTCAATGCCTTTTATTTCTTTCTCTTGCCTAGTTGCCTCCTGTCGATCTTCACTTCAGTGTCACACTGTCCCTTCCTCCAGCAGGTCTCCCCTGGCCGTCCTGCCATGACACTGCATCCATTGTTGTTATAGCACCTTTCACAAGTAATGAAATGACCTTAACTAGTTTGTTGCTTGTGTGGTGGGCAGAACAATGGCCCCTCAAGGATGATCCTGTCCTGATCCCCAGAACCTGTAAATATGTTACCAGGTCCCATAGCAAAGGGCGACTAATTTGCTAATGAGATGGCCTTGAAACAGGGAGGTTATCTTGAATTATCCAGGTGGTCCTGAATGTCATCACAGGGGTCCTTAAAAGTGGAAAGGGAGGAAGGAGTGAGTCAGAGGGAAATGCGACTAGGAAGAAGGGTCGAGAGCTGCTGTGCTGCTGGCTTTGGAGGTGGAGGAGGTGTCACAGCCAGCGGAGTGGACACAGCTAGAAGCTGGGAAGGGCACGGCAGTGGATTCTCCCGCAGGTCTCCAGACGGAGTCGGCCCTGCAGATACCACGACTTTAGGCCAGCAAGAACCATATTAGTCTTCTAACCTCCAGAACTAAGATAATATGTTTGTGTTGTTTAAGCCAGTGTGTGTGTGGTAATTTGTTAGAGCAGGAATAGAAAAGTAATACATGCGTGTATGTTCTCTCTCTCCTTTGTAAACTCCACGAGGGCGGTCATGCTTTCCTGCAGCATTGTTTGCATAGAATCGAGCAGAATGCTTGGAACATATAAGATGCTCGGTGAATATTTGTTGAAAGAATAAGTGAGTGAAGAGTTCAAAGAAACCAATAACTAAGATTAAAATATACGTGTATCTTCAAGTCCACATAGGGACGGCAGAAAACATAACCACTCCAAACAGAAAAGGAAGTCGGTCTTAGAGGCAGGTCCCCTTAGCTCTCTGACCCCACACCCTGCCTCCCTAAGTAATGAGACCTCTTCACACCCTTTACAAGGTTTGCCCCACACCATTCTGAACTCCCCTGTCTCCACTGACCTGGAGTCCTGGTGCTTTTGCTTAGATGCAAATAGAGCTTCCTGCTGGAACCTGGGCAGGTGTGAACCTAAGGGAGCCTCTTAGCCCAGGAAGGGATTGAGCTTTATGTGCCCTAGTTCTTCCCTGGCTTCTTCCCAGGGAAACAAAATTCCAGTGATACATAAAGTGGCGTTTACAGGATGGAAGACCTGGTGACACAGCAAAGAGTAATGAATGTGAGGATGGATCCCCCACAGGGAGGGAGCCCCAGGTAACGGGGAGAGCGGTGTGTGTGCGTGTGTGTGTGAGTGTGTGCGTGTGAGTGTGTGTGTGTGCGTGTGTGCGTGTGAGTGTGAGTGTGTGTGTATTGCTATCTCTCCCCTCACCCAGCATAGAAACACACCTGAGCTCCTTGGGGGAAGCGTCGCAAACACCCTTGGGACAGACAACAGATGTCTGACAAAGTCACAAACAGCCCAATTCATGTAATTAAAAGGCAAAATCCTATAGCGCAGGAATTGATCTAAAGTAGAGACAGTGCAAAAGGGAGAAGACTTTAAGCCTAAATAATGGGAAACTTAGATATGGGAGTAAACAGATGTGTCAGTAGACGATTGGACACTGACCTGCTGTGAGAAGCAGGAGGAGAACAGGGTGTTTCCAGGGAAATAAGGCACCACCTTGTTTGGAGGGACCACTGACCAGCACGGCAGGCAGCGCGGGCCCAGGCCTGTGCTGAGAAGGGGGCGGCTCACTGGCTCCTTCGGGGGTCTCACGTCTTTAGGGTGACAGGGGAGGCGGAGGCGAAAATGGCCACGGAAAGGTAGGAGGGAGATTCTAAAGGGAGCCAAGCTGGGCCTGCAGGGGTTGGAGAAGCAGAGGGGTCAGAAACCGAGATCGGAAAATGGGAGTGCAACAGCAAAAAGGCAGCTGTCAGTCACAAGGGTCGGCCCTGGAGGCCGTTCTAGAAGGTGACATGCTACACAGCTGTCACAGCCCTGAGCTGGGGCATTGGCCGGACACATCAGCAGCCTGTGTGAGGCAGCCTGAGAAGAAAGACCAGGAGAGGTGCTACCTCACGGCCCCGTCCCCTGTCTGCTGACTGCCTCTGAGACCTCGGGCAGGGACCTTCAGCACTCAGGCCCAGAGCCTGGAAACCCTCCCCCTCCTCAGGGAACCCTGCTGCCTCCCCACAGCGTCTGTCACTACTGCCTGGGGACAGATCAAGCCCTGCCTGTGTTCCAGAGAAGGGGAAGACAGACAGCCCTCGAAAACATTGTTCGTCCTTTTTACTGGCGAGTCCACAACAGTAAAAGAAAACAGACATGACATTATATCCAAATACTCACTCTGTGACATGAAGCTCTTAGAGCCCCGCAGCCAACGGTGTGTCTCAGGAGGAGGCACTAGAGCTGTTGTCGCCAGGGTCAGAACCTGCCTCCTGTTCTGCTGCCCCCTACCACTGGTTTTAAGTCGCGCCAGTGCAGCAGAAGAGAGTGGGGAGGGCCAGAGGGCAGAGACAGGGGTAGGAAAAGGAGGGGGGAATCACCTAGAACCACGTTAGGAGTCTAGAACTGACATTGGGAAGGGCAGAAAGACTGTGTTACGAGAGTCGACTGGGTCTTCACAGAGGACGGGCACATGCGCGAGGCATAGATCTGAGCCCTTCTGCCCCGAGGTCTGGGTCTGCCTGGGACTGAGTGGGGGAAGAAGTGCTTGGTCATGGACGATTGTAAGGCCTTCTGCCCACTGTCCCCTTATTACCTGCCCATCTCCACCCTCTGGGTCCCCTGCCATCTCCTTCAATGTTGCAGCCTCCTTAACATTTGCATTTTACCCTGTAACACAACACTCTGTGTTTCTCTGTGTTGGATCTAATGCCATCCTTTGTGCACCAAACAGGGGTCAAAAACATTGGCCACAGGAGAAGAAGCAGCGCCCACAGCCATGGAATGAACCCATCTACTCCGCCATGTTGCAGAATTCACTCACCTCAGGGCACAAGGCAGCTCATTGGCGGAGGGGGGTCACCATTACCACACGTGCACAAATAAGTGCTCACAGACAGAAGAGGGCTGCCCTCATCGGCTGAAAGTACAGGAGAGCTTCAGAGCGTGGGGAATACGTGTAATAAGTATACTGTAATGGATTGTTATAATACTTAAAGGAAATTATTTCAGAGACAAAAAGAGCCATAATTTCAGAGACAAATCAATGCTCCTTGGGTCAGCCTTAAACACAGCATGTGTGTATAATCCATCAGAGTATGATTTAAAGAAAGACTCTCCTATAAATAAACAGTGAGCACAGGTCAAAGATTTATTTCACTCATTAATGAAAAACCCAACAAGAAGACGAAGCTGGTACAAAGAGCATTTTATGAGGTGGATATTGATAAGCAATCAATATCCAAAGATATTGGATAAAGAATAATGAGCTAGGATTGCTGGATCACATAGAAAATTGGCTAATGTCTCACACCACCACCACCAAAACTCAGGACTTCTGTTTCCTCAGAGCAGCAGACGTTTGCGTGCCTACTGAGCAAAACTCCGAAAGTCCACGCCGAATTCCCAGAGTCTTGCTCTGCTCCACGTCGGGTGTGTCAAACACAGACGTGTTCTGCTGAAGAATTAAATAACCTGCAGGTGGGCCTATTAGAAATGACACTGAAAGGATAGCAGCCACCCTTTGCTTTACTTATAAGTTTTTTAAGAAATACTTTTCCTTAGCAGAATATTAGAAAAACAGAAATGAAATTACTATAATATTATTTGCAGTTGATATTATCTACACGTAGACAATTCAAGGGAGTTGCTGAGAAGCCTTTAGACCTCGTTATGGCCCAAGTTGGTCCCCCCCATTCATATGTTGAAGGTGTAACCCCCAGGATCTCAGAATGTGACTGTATCTGGAACCGGGCTTTTAAAGGGGTGATTGCGTTAAAGGTGGTCACTAGGTGGCTGTAACGCAGAGTGACGGTGTCCTTTAAGGAGAGGAGATCAGGACACGGACAGCGGGACGACCACGTGAGGACCCGGGGAGAAGATGGCCACCTGCACACAGAGGAGAGCAGCCTCGAAGACACCAGCCCTGCAACACCTTGAGCTCAGACTTCCAGCCTCCACACTGTGAGACAATAAATGTCTGTTGTTTAAGTGGCCAGCGTGTGGTACTTTGCTCCACAGCACCCTAGCGAACTATTTCTGGGCAGGTCCCTAAGCAGGAGGACTGCAGGCCAGCGTGTCTGGTAGTGCAGAGAGCCCCAGGGGCAGGCAGGCTGTGATGCATCCACACCCACCCCCACCCCAGCCTCCCTGTGTGGGCCTGAGTCCCCCAGGAGCAAGGGACCTTCACTGCCACCACCGGCACCAGCGGCTATGTTCCCCAGGGCCAGCGACTTCTGCTAATTCACGCGCAGGCACTACAGGCCAGCTGTACCATGGAGCGAGGGATCCAGATTGTACAAAAGGCAGAAGCTGCAGAAGCTCCCACTAACAAGTAAAAAACATTACAGAAGCAACACTATGATCGTGTTTGGAAGAAAAGCCATAAAACATCTGGTAACACATTTACCAAGACACATGTATGGTCAACAGACAATAAATGTCTGTTGTTTAAGTGGCCAGCGTGTGGTACTTTGCTCCACAGCACCCTAGCGAAGCACCACAGCACCACAGCACATGAAGAAAATGACCAAACGTTCCTGGAGGACACACGGGAGGCTTGTTTAAAGAGACACGTCTTGTTTCTAGGTGTGAAGATGTGCTCAGTAGAGATGGGACGTCTCCCAGACCAAATTTTAAATTCAACCCAACTCACATTAACTTCATAAGAGAATATTTTACTTGAAAAGTTGATTCTAAAATTCTACTGGAAATATAAATAGGTAAAAATTGCCAAGAAATTTATGAAAATTAAGACTATCATGGGAGACTTTCCCTACTGTCAATAAATCAAACTATAGAGCAATATTAATCCCAGCAATTTGATGCTGGCACAGAAATACGCGAACTGATCAATGGGATAGACAGCTCAAAGCTGCTCCATTATGGCCATTTATTAAAATAGTATGTGTAACATAGGTGGCATTTCAACTCAGTATGGAAACTATTTGTTAAATAGAATTGGAAACTAAGGTTTCGCACGTGAAAAGCAGATTCCTATTTCTCTTCACATCATACAAAAATAAATTCCCGATGAATAAAATATCTAAATATTTTTAAGTATAAAAAAAAAAACAGAAGAAAATATAGGGAAGTAAATTTTTGTAATCCTAGGGTAAGGAGAGTCTTCATAATTAGGATATGAAATTCAAAATTTATAAGGGAAAATATTAACAGAGTTGGCCCCATGCATTTTTTAAACTTCTGAAGGGTTAACAGAGTTAAAATAACAGAGTAGGAGAAAACATCAGTAATAATTACAAGCGAGGGGTCAGTATCTCAAACCCAATTCCTATCCCAACAGGGTTTTGTAACTTAAAATTTTCATGCTAAATTTCTACCAAAAGCATAAATACCTGAAAAAAATTGCCAAGAAAATGTTATACGCCAATAAGGAAAATTTAGAGACTTCTTGCAAAAAGTGGGAAATGGGAGAACCAGCTGGGGCATTGTCAGTGCTCTAAATCTTGACCTGGGTGGTGAGTCCCTGGGTATAAAAACTCAGAAATATGTAAAACATAAAAATATGTAAACATTGGTCAGGCAGCGCCCGTAGGATGGGTGTCCTTCATCACCTCACCACAGAAAGTTAAACCTCAGTCAAAATGGTTTCAAAGAATGGAGAGAATATCCAGAGATCATTCGGGAAACAGAATATACACGTTACTACACACATTCTCACAGCACCCCCAGCTCTGTGCCCCGTGTCCCCTAAACGCTAAGTCTCATCACATCTCAGCCCTGGGGCTGTTGTCACTTCTGCCTGGTGACCATCTTCTAGTTTCCTTATCTTCTCCAAAATGTCACCTGGAAAGGAAGCCATGGCCAGTGGCCGTTTCCTGTGGTTCTGCCTGTACTGGGCTCGGCGTGCTTGGCCAATGGCCTAAGCTGGGGTGTCACACCCCTGTTTTAATCATTCCCTTGGCTGTGCCTGCCACCAGGACTTCTCCCTGGATGACGGGGGCCACACTCCTGCCATGGCCCCAGCCCCCCCTTTCCCAGGGCTCTCCCCAGTCAACTATATCAATGGGTCTGACAATTCCAATCTGTAGTCATGTGTGAGAGTGTAATGAGAGTGAGTGTGTGAGCGTGTGTGTGTGTGTGTGTGTGTGTATTTCACCCTAACCTTGGGTCCATAATTGGCATTCCACCTGTGCCAAGGCTGGGAACATTAGAACAATCAAGAGGCAGCTGTGACCGAGCCGCTGGCCAGAATGCAGTGCAGTCAGCATTTCCCCAAGGACCACTGTGACAGGGAAAGTCATCCTTGGCAATGGGTCCAAGGAGAAGCTCCCACCTGGAAGAGCAGAGTTCGGGCCACATGGTCCAAACATCCGGCTCTGGAAACTGTCTTAGACTCCGAGCATCTGAGTGCTATTTTGAACCTCTCACAACCAACGGCATGTCTGCAGTGCTAAATAACAAAACTAAATGGATAGGAAACACTCCACCTTGCCTATTGTTACAAATTCTATACAGATCTATCAAGTACGTTTAATCCCTCAAATGTCCTGAACGTAGATGTTATAATAGAAATTTTAGATATAAAGAACAGAGGCTCTTGCCCAAGGCCACACAGCAAGTGGAAGGACCAGAAGCAACTGAGAGGTGATAGGGCCCCCAACCGTCTGCTCTGTGGCTCTGGGGACACTGAGGAAGTCTGTGGCCTCCGAGACCTTCATTTAAATGCCTGTCGTTCTAGAGAAGTTGAGATACATCTGGACCCACTTGACCTTCACAGCTGAAGTGAAGGGTCAAAGCCATCAGCACTGCTGTTGGACCATCCCAAGAGGCGGGCTTTTTAGTCAGTGGGTCAGTCAGGGTCTGAGCCAGCCCCCGAAGGCTTCCTGAGAAGGCACATCCCAGGGACCCCGGTGAGGAAGGCTCTGGGTCTCCCTGCTTCAGGCCCCGTACCAGGACAACGGCCTGCACTTTGAAGCTCCCAGGGGATTTTAGTCCATTTGAGTGCAGCATTCTCCTCAAGACACATTGAAACGAATTTCCATGTTTATAAACCATGAATTATTAAAAAGCACTCAAGAATTTTGTGTTCCATTTATGTGAATCAATGAACCGAGGGCTATATTCAACATTTGCTGTGCTGCTTTGGTTTATGAAGAGAGTGCAAACCAACAACAATAAGTACCAGGTTTCCCCGAAAATAAGACCTAGCCAGACCATCAGCTCTAACGCGTCTTTTGGAGCAAAAATTAATGTAAGACCCGGTCTTATATTAAAATAAGACCCGGGTCTTTAATATAATGTAATGTAATGTAATATAGTATAATATAATATAATATAATACCAGGTTTTATATTAATTTTTGCTCCAAAAGACGCACTAGAGCTGATGGTCCGGCTAGGTCTTATTTTCGGGGAAACACAATATCTGTGGAGAGCCATCCTAGTCGCAGCTGCAATAAATTTTTTAAAATGGCCTTTAAAAGAAAGACGCAAAATCTGTAGGAAGCGACTAAGAAGCAAGTCAGTGGGTAGGTAGAGAGAGAGTTCTGGGTTTTCTTTTCACTTTCATGGGCATTTTCAAGTGTGCACAGAGTAAAGGCACGGTCACTCCCGGTGACTACCAGCCAGCACCAATACCCGTCAGCACATTACACTTCTTTCTGGATTAACTGTCCCCTCTTCTGAGAAGCATGATGTATTAAGATAAATGAACTGCACACCTGAATAAATGCAAATGTATTATGCAAACAAACGTGGCTAGTAAATAAATGTGAGTGTTATAAAAATGACAATTATTCATTAAGAAGATCCACACTGTCAAAACAATTTAAGATTTAGGCAGTTAAGCAAATACGTTAAGAAAAGCATTTGGAGGCAACTGGATGGCTCAGTTGGTTAGAGCGCGAGCTCTGCACAACAGAATTGAGGGTTCAATTTCCATATCGGCCAGTGAGCTGCGCCCTCCACAGCCAGATTGAAGACAACGAGCTGCCCCTGAGCTGCTGGAGGGGCGGCCGGATGGCTCAGTTGGTTGGAGCACGAGCTCTCAACAACAAGGCTACTGGTTCAATTCCCACATGGGATGGTGGGCTGCGCCCCCTGCAACTAAAGGTTGAAAACGGCGACTGGACTTGGAGCTGAGCTGTGCCCTCCACAGCTAGATTGAAGGACAATGACTTGACTTGGAGCTGATGGGCCCTGGAAAAACACACTGTTCTCCAATATTCCCCAATAAAACAATTTAAAAAAAAAAAGCATTTGGAAAGGGGGCAGGCAGGTCTGATGTACTATACATTCAACTCTATGTAAAGTACATTAAACCACGAAGCCATAAAAGAGCTGTCCTCAGTTGACAGAGCAGAGCAGCGTGGGGACACTGGACAGGTGTCACTGAACGAGTGGGACCAGACATGCAGAGATGGATCCACACAAGTCAGCCCCCAGGTCAGCACACCCTGTGTCCCTGCACAGACCCCCGAGATGTGGTCGGCCATGAGACCCGTGGGGGTCACTGTCCCAGCCTGGTCTCCGATGGGCTAACCCTCTTCTCGGCTGCCTTCTCCTGCCTGCAGCTGGCCCCTCACGGCATTGCCCTGCGGAAGTGCTCCCCTCTGATGTGGAAGCTCACACATGTCCTCGGGCCGTTTTCTGGAAAAGCCACTCAGTGAAGGCAGGGCCTGAGGGCTGTGCGCTACTAACATTCTGCGCTTCAGCTTCTGCTCCTGAGGGACCAGAAAGTGGGGAGAGGGTGGACCCCACAGCGCAGCCTGTCCCTCCAGCTGGTCTGAGGTGGGTGGTCCTCCACCTGCTGGGGTCCCGTCCCGCGCTCCCGCACACCCACCGGGGGCCCCGGTTCTTCCAGCCGAGGCCTGTGTGCGTCAAGAAATGCCAAATAAGGGGGATGTAGGGACCCTGCAGGAGTCCCTGATCCCCCAGAGCTGTATGAGCTTGGGGTCCCCGTGTGAGGACACCCCTCCAGGTGATGCTCTGCCTTTCTCTGTCTGTGGCCACTGCTCTCACCTTTGAGGCAGAATCCAAAATAACACAAGGTGAGAATGGGATCCACATGAGGAGCAATTTCCCAGGTTCATCTGGAGCTTCGGAGACCCCAGCCGACCCACAGGAACCCCGAGGGGCTGGGTGTGTTGCCCTGTTTGGGGGCCCCTGGGCTGCTGTTCTACGGGTGAGCTCTGCTCGCTCTCAGAGGACGTTTTTAAGCCGTGGACCAAGCAGAGATGAATAATAATGACAGCAACTCCAACACTGCTGTGACACGCTAGGAAGGAGGGAGGTGGCTGATGGTTCATGTACGACAGATGAAAGGGGGCTGGAGGGACGGTACCCACCGCAGCCGGCTCCCACGTCCAATGGCTCAGGTCGCAGCTGTGACCTGCGTCCCCACTGCAGCACGAGGCCCCAGCCACTCCCGGGACCAATGGAGGTGGCTGCTGGCCAGCTTTGGCCTCAGTGGATCCCAGGTCACCAGAGGCTCGTCCCCTCAGGGCACCGTAGGGCTGAGTGAGGGTCAAATAAATGAGAAAGCTCCTTTGTGCCAATACACAACTCCTTTTCTTTAGTCTTTCGAGTGTGAAATCATTTTAGTCTTATAGAAAAGTTGCAAAACTTAGCAGAGTCCCCGTGTACCCCTCCCGCCCACGCCCCCCCTAACGCTGACGTCTGAGATCACCATGGCACAATGATCAAAACTGAGAAATCAACATGGGTATGATGGTACCTCCTAAAGTACGGACTCTATTTGGATTTCATCTGTTTTCCACAAATGTCCTTTTTCTGTTCCAGGATCTCACATTGCGTTTAGCTGTTATGCATGACTTCCTTTAGAAAGCCTCCAAGAGCTGGTTTATTTTTTTAGGGTGTCTCTCGAAGGACCTCACACCACCTCTATGAGAAAGAAGTGAGGGGTGTGGGCGTCCTAGGGGACAAGCAATTACACAACATGGCAAGTGTCCCTGGCTGGCATATGCCGAGGGGCGTCTAATCCAGCTTTGGGAAAGAGCTAAGTGGACATCTGGAACCCGACCATCAGAAGGGAGTCTCAGAGCACTGCTATCTGTGGGGACTCAGGGACGTGCCCAGCTTTTCCCCTGGCGGGCACAGACCGCTGGCTGCTCAGCCACAGGTTACACCACCCAGTCATTTGGAAAGGGTCCCAAGCGTGCCCTGAGCTCAGGAAGGGTGGCAAATAAAACCTGGAGCCCATTAGGGTACCAGGACACATGGAAGGCCAACGCTGACTGCCTGGTCCATCCCTGAAATGTAAACTGTCTGCTGAGGCGCCTCAGGGCTCCATGGGGTTGCCAGAGACAGGAGGCTGCTTCCAAGCGTTCTGGGACGCTTGGAAAATCTTCCCACCACCAGCGTGTCCATGTGAGACTTCAAAGCAAACGCCGATGGCCCGAGGCTTCCCAATTCCGGGACGGCCGGTCAGCTGCACCCAGCACAAGGTCAGGTATCTGCCAAGTGCAGGTTGAAAACTCAAAATTCCAAAGGAGATGAAAAGCATAGCTCTGGTCTCAGAGCCTTTGCACTAACGGGGCCAGTAGTTATTTGTGACCTGGAAAAAGTGCATGTACAAACTCCCCACGACTTGGTCAGTCCAGGCCAAGAAAAGTCAGGCAGGAAACACGATGGAGATGGAGGAAACGAGGCCCAGGTTAGTTCCCGATATTACCAGGCGGTGAGCCAGCACATGTGTCCCTCCTGTGCTTTCATGGCCCTCACCACCGAGTCCTGTCCCCCGCCCAGGGCACTGCCTCTGCCCTGCACCCTCCCGCTGCCTCTCCCCCGCACCCCCTCTGCTGCCTCTCCCCTGCCTGTCTCTGCCCCAAGACCTGCTACTTATCCTTCTGGGTCCTTCCACCCAGAAACCCTGCACAAAAGGGGTGCCCTCACAGCTCGTTGCCAGCCCTCCTGAAAGTTCTTGCTGCATTTCACTGAGATTCTGTGTGTGCACATGGGTCTCCCCATCCAACCGGGATCCCATGTGGGCGGGGTCCAGGTCCAGCTCACGTTGGATGCCTGTGTCCCCAGCCCTGAGCACAGGGCCTGGGGCAGAGTGGCTGTTCCCTGGAAGCTGGTTGGAGGAAGAGAAAGAGGGAAATGAGAGATGGCACTAATAGAAAGAATGGCTTGTGACAAAGTCTGAGGAGCTCAGAGCAAAACCGCAATAAAATTTGGTTCTGGGAGAAGGAAAAGCCAGCCCTTTGCACTCAGAGTCCTTCACTCCCACTGAAGGACCTCAGAAGTATCTAGATCAATGGCCCTGTTGTTGGAGAACGAGGAAGCCCTGAAAAGAGAAAATGCCCCAGAGATGCTGAAAGTTGCATCTCTCTTCCACAGTTAGGGAGAGGCTCCTAAAAACCAGAGGTGCCCGAGTACCCACGCGGCCCGCGGCCGGATGGGCGAGACTTAGATCAATGTTAGGTAAAGGAAGCCCTGGGACACAGGCTAACTGAAGACTTCTCAGGAGCCATTTGAGAAGTGGTGGTGCGACCACTGCTGTTAAATATGCAATGTAACTGCCATATTTTCCATGTATAATGCGCACTTTTCTGCTTAAATTTGTGAGGGAAAAATAAGGATGTGCATCATACATGGGTAGTACTAATTCCATATCTATATAAGTGTTTTTATTTCTTTTACTTATGCTTCTGAGTTAAAAGTGTAACTCTAGAAATCAATAGCGATGTCTGTGTGCAAAATAATACCCTGGAATACGATCATCGGTTTTGTTGAACTTGCGACGCACTTGCAACAACAAAGAGTTCTTGGCCTTCTGGGATGCGTAAATATCGTAAATTTGTCACTGGTATGTAAAATTTGTTGTATTTGTATCTGTCCTTGTGTTTTGTAATTATTTGCTCCATAAAATTTCTCAGACTATATGTTAAAAATAAATGCTAAAATTCCTTTATAATACAAAAAACAAGTATCTAAGTGTAAATAAATAAAAATTTGATTTAAAAAATTAAAATGAAAGCTTTTTCCCCTGAAATTTCAGGCCAAAACCATGGGTGCACATTATACACGGCCAAATACGGTTAAGTATCTCCAAAACTTGCTGCCGGGTGCAAAAACTTAGTGCACTTATGCAGCAGGTATTTCCCGGAAGCCCACAAATGTCCGTCACTGTCTCGGTGCTTTCGGACCTTATGAACTGACAGGAACCGATGATCCTGACCTGCACAGCTGACCGCAGGGCAGAAATGACGTTTTCTGAGCGCCATCAGCAGCTGCCTCGCCCCTGTGGTCCCCAAGGGCACGCAGATGCTGAAAGGACGCTCCTTGCGCTGAGCTGGGCCCGCCATGACTGGGGGGCTGCCCCAGGTTCCCTAATGTCCTCATCTGTGCCTCCAGCTCTTCACAACCTTTGCAATGTCTGGACCAAAGTCCATTTGTCACAGATGTTGATAAAAATGCCTTTGGATTTTCTTCCTCAGGAAATGAGGAGGCAAAATCCACATTTAATTCAGCCTCATTAAGTGAAAACAACACAAAACAAGCTTTGCTTAAAAGACTACCAATTAAATATGGTTTGTAAAGGTCATTTTGTTTAATTTTGTAAAAGATCGTAGCTCCCCCTCCAAAAACCGACAAGGACTAGAATTACAAGGACGTCTAATGTCTATTAGTCCACCTGGTATCGTCGAAACGCTCATTTGGAAAGGACTCAGTGTTGCTGCGACGCCGTCTAGACAATGCTCTGCTGGCAGGGTCGTCACAACTGTCAGCCTCGTCTCCCAGTTACTTAACTACTTTAAAGTTCTTCATAAGACACATAAAATTAAGGGCTTTCCCAAACAAATTAATTAAGGCAGTATTTTACTGGCGCTATCATCTAAATTGATTATTAATTTATTAATTATTAATCTGTATTAACTAATAATATAAATCTATATCTACACTTCAGCTGACATAACATTTCAACATATAAAACACACAAGATTTTCACTCCAAGTTACAACAGTGGATGGGGTGGCCAGATGGCTCAGTTGGTTAGAGTGCGAGCTCTCAACAACAAGGTTGCCGGTTCAATTCCCGCATGGGGTGGGGGGCTGCGCCCCCCCGAAACTAGATTGAAAACAGCGACTGGACTTGGAGCTGAGCTGCGCCCTCCACAACTAGAATGAAGGACAACGACTTGGAGCTGATGGGCCCTGGAGAAACACACTGTTCCTCAATATTCCTCAATAAAATTTTTTTTAAAAAAGGGAATGAAACTATGCTTTAAAAAAAAAAAAAGAAGTTACACCAATAGGCTTCCTATGCTAGAAAGTGAATACATCCTTTGGTCACGTCACAGACATGTGCTTATCGGCTACGATGGTCACCTGGGGGGCTGCAATCCTGACGGCCCACAAGCTCAGGGAAGTCAGGCCAAAGGGGGCCGTCAGCTGTCTGAGGGACAGAGCCCAGGCAACCTGCAGGGTGTGAGGGCAGCACTCCCTGTGTGTTTCCGGTGTGAGCAGAGGCAGACAAATGAGGGGCACAACCTCGCATGAACACACACATGCACGCACACGTGCACACACACATGCACACACGAACACCTATGCACATAACACACATGCATGCACACCTACACGTGTACACACGCGTGTACACATGCGTACACACGCACACATTCACACACACTTTTCGTGTTCTCTACAACAAAACAACAGAGATAACCCATTGAATGAAGAGGCCATCTTTCATGGCTTAGGTGCATTTTATTGGTTTTGAAAAGGCCATCTTTGACAGTCTACACATCGTCTTTCAATGCTCCCTGTCATTTGCACTTCTCTTCAAGCCTGTGATGACTTCCTAAGACACAAAGAAGGTGATGCAGTACCCACTGCCAGTAGAAGCCCCGTGGACTCTCTTCATCCAGATTCACTTGCAAAGTTGGATTACTGACCTGGAGCCTTTATCAGTCTCCTAATCTACGAGGGCATTCCTCAGTCTATGCACACAGCCTCTGTACGTGTGTGTTCATGACGAGCATGTACGTGTGTGTGAGCAGGTGTATGTGTGCATGTGTGTACATGTGTGTGCATGTGCACGTGTGTGAGCATGTGCGTGCATGTGTGTGTGTGTGTGTGTGTGTGTGTGTGTGTTCACGGAGACAGATCAAGATGCAGTATTTAGTAAATCAAACTGAACTGGCCACACTGGTACAGGGCTGTGCCGGGTCTTCTCCCCACCCCACAAAGTGTAGGCTGAATCCATTGGCAGATTTTTTTGAAGCTCCTTTTCGGATTGTGGTAAGTTTTCCTTCCATCTTTGGGTAAGGGTTTCTCCTGAAAACTTTGTCGACACACCTGCTCAGTATTTATTCAGTGATTTTTACCAAATCACTATTTTTCTTCAAAGTCGTCTTGCTGCCTGATTCAGCTGCCAGCAGATCGTCCTCTGCTAAGCTGAGCCCATGGTGGCGTGTCTCTGACGTGCTCAGCCGTCTGCGATCTGGGGCCAGAAAGGAGCATCTGAATGTCTCTGGGGAGGACGGCCCCTTCCCACTTGGCCCAGGCCGGAACTGGCGCCCCGACGGCCAATCCCATCTTCCAGCGTGGCCGGGGTCACTCAGGGCAGTAGACACGTGATGCCCGAGTGTGCAGCCGCACAAGTCCACTGGGACGACACACACATCTGGAGGTGAAACACAGCTGGTACTTGAAAATGCCGTGGATGTGACTTTAACTAAGACAAATAGGTGGAAAGAGGAGAGTGAACGTTGGGGACCCAGAGGGTCAAGCCCGTCTCTTGAGACAATCAGGGAGATAAAATGGTGACAACTGGGAGTGACAGGAGCATTCTGACCCAGAACGTCCCACCGCCGTGCAAAGACATACGGAAGTAAGCCAGTAACTACTCTGACCCGCTGGGGTGATCGGTGTTACAGTAGAATGAGGGGGTTGTGGGGGGACAGGGGGCTCTGGAGGGTACAGGGGCTCTTCCGAAGTGTGGGAGAGAGGGTTACGGTCCCAGCTGTCCCATCCAGACACTGAGCACGTGGCTGGTGTGGAAGCAGAGTGGAGACACCGGGGACGCGGTGACGACACCTGGACCCACCAGACACAGCCCTTGTCTGCACTCTGCCTCCGGCTTCACCCTCTGACACCGACCCCCATGCAGGGGTCTGTTCTGCCCCACACTTCACCTAGCCCTGAAAGGTGTTCACATCCTAACAGCAGAACCTGAAACATGTGGCCTTCCAGGCGAAGGGGATTTGCAGGTGTGATTAAGTCGCGGGTCTTGGGATGGGGACAGTATCCTGGGTTGTCCTGAGTACAGGTGGCCTCTCACAGGCACGGACGGCGTCTCCCCGGAGCCCCCAGAAGGAACGTAGCCCTGCCGACACATGGATTTTAGGCCAGAGAGACGCATTTCTCTTAGAGGCAATGAACTTCGGTCTCTGGGAAGACAGACGCTGCCAGCAACAGGCTACTCGGAGCTGCCCGGCTGTTCTGCCAGAAAGAGGCGCACGCCCCCGACACTCAGGCTGTCCTCCGGGAGCTGCCGTCCACCTGCGTCGCCTCCCGCTTGGAACCGCCTCCCGCTTGTCTCCGTACAGGATATTAATCCTCACATAGATCACAGAAAACAGCATCCTTTCCTGCACCTTGATCCTTAAATTGAAAATGGGGTACGTGGGTCAGGAGGGGGCCTGAAATAGGGGTGTCAAAAGAGAGAGCGAGAGAAAGAAAGAGAGATGTTCCTGTTCTCTGACACCTTCGCCCAAGCGCACGCTCACGTACATACAATGGGAGGCAGAGCCGGGGGGACAACTGCCCAGCAGCGCCCCTGAGAAAGGAGGGGCGCAGGCTCTGGAGGACGGCGGAGGGCTTGGCGGTGCAGGGAATGTGGACACTGCTCCGCGGAACAACAGGAAGACAGGCAGGCAGGTCCCAGACCTGGGAGAGGAGGAAGCAGCTTCCGGAAGCTTCCATCACTTCAGTGAAGGAGGAGGTGTGTTCCTGAGAGGATGAAGGAGGGGGGACGTGTGAGGAGAGAGGAGGTGTACAGTGAGCACCCCCAGATAACAATGAGCAGAAGGACCTGGGGCCATTTGGGGTTGTGGTCACACTTCAGACGACACCAGGAAAAAGGGACGAGTCGGTCTCTCGTGGGTCAGGCTTTTGTCAGGAGGTGTGACCAGCAGGAAGGAGGGGTGCAGGTGCTTGCAGGGCTGCTTACTGGGCTGAGAAAGACGTGGCCAGGACAGGCAGTGGTGCATGAATGCCATCGCTGAGCCGCGGACATGCAGATATGCAGAGTCTGCTGACCGGGGGACCACCCGCCACCTCCCCGTGTCCCACGGAAGGCCAGGCTCAGGGAAGCCCGTCCGTCCAAGTCTTCGTCAGTGTCTAGGGATGCCCTGTGGGAGGGAGGCGGGGGACATTTGAAAATGCAAATTTGTACCAAGACTCCAAGAAAATGGGTCTCAGGAGGCCATCGCGGGGACTCACCCCTGCTGGCATGAGACACCATCTTCCATGGATGGCACACAGAATCCATGCGTCAAGCCTGACGCCCCTCGTGAGCCCACCACGAGTCCACAAAAGGCATTAGCAAGATTGACCTGCCAGCCCTGTAGGAGGGGCCAGCTGAGTGTCACGCCCAGGGTGACATCCATGAGCCACCACACAGGCTTCTCTTGATTTTCCCGATAAGACATGATGCGCCAGAAGCGTCCCGAGCCCCACTTGTCGGGCAGCCAGTGCCCAGGCCCAGACGCTGACAGGCTGGCTGGCACGGCCGACACCCTGCATGGCTGCAAGGAGCTGGAACGACCAGCAGATCCATGCTGCTCGTAACAACATGCTTAATAGAAATTTCAAGGTTCATTACGGAATGTGGATTAATTAAATTGAGAGGAAAGATAATGAAAAATATTCCCACTGGACACATAGCAGAGCGGCCCTGCTGTGCAGGAGGAGCGGGACGCAAATGTGTGGGCCTGCCAGGACCCTCACGTCCCCATGCGACGTGAGCAAAGTCATCCTGCTCTATCCTCTGGGCACAGATGGATGGCGCAGCGTCCCCTGGGCCCAGGGCAGCGTGGGGGATAGGCTGGGCCTCCCTCTGAGCCTTGCCCCCTCCCCTAAGCTTAGTGGCCCAGGGGTCACCAGTTAATGTCCTCCAGGGACCTTGGAGCTGGCCCCACAGGTACTGATCTCTCTGTGCTTTCCTTACCAAAGTGGGGGGGGGAGAGGAGAGGGGGAGGGGGAAAGAGAAAGGAGGGAGGTGGGAGGGCAGTCAGTGCTACTGTACCCATTTTACAGGAAGCATAGTGGATAAACTACTGCCACAAAACCCCGTAAGTCCCACAAACAAAGGCTAAGTGAAAGGCACCGAGTTCAGAGAATTTGTAATGGACCGTGTCATTTACACAAAGGTAGCAAATGTGTTAAAAGGAGGGGTGGAAATGGGGGAAGGGCATGAAGACTTCCTGGCCTGGGAACAATCAATTTCGTGATGTCCTTGGTGGCTGCACAGAGATGTTGGCTGTGCGATCACACACGATCCAAACACCAGGATTCGAGCACTTTCCCTTTATATTAGGTTGGTGCAAAAGTAATTGTGGTTTTTGCAATTATTTTTAATGTTTTAAACCACAATTACTTTTGCACCACGCTAATACTTCGAATAGAAGTATCTAGGTTAAAAATTACTAAGGACTGTGTCCATTAAGTTGCCTTGCAAATTGCATTTTCTTTTATCCACGTCACTGCTTATCCTTCCCAATTTATCCAAAACAAAAAGGTTCAATGTATCATGAAATAAATGTATTTCTATTTCAAATGGGTACAGACCTTTTTAAAAATGGTTTCGGGCTCAGAGTTGGCGGCTTGGCGGCAGTTCTAGAGCTGAGGCCAGCATGGGTGTCACATCCAGGTCTCACATGGCACAGTCGAGTCCCTTGCACCAGAGAGAAGCCCTGTTTTCCTCAAGTTGCGCCAAGGGCACAGGTAGCTGTGGTCAGGTTCTCAGCACCTCATTCCTGTGGCTCATGGGTGCCTCCGACCAGCAATAGAAATGACAAACTCCTGACCCCAGAGTCAGCTGTAAGGTCAGGGCTGCACCTCACGTTTGACTCCAGCCTATTGGCTGACCGAGCCGGCTGTCCGGGCACCCCGTTATCTCCGGATTTTCCCTCATCCTCCCAAAGCGGCGGCACTTGCGGGAGGTATAAAGGAAGTTAAATTCTTTTCTTTGCAGCAATCATTGACACCAGCCAAACCACATTCGTCAGAGATCAACTTCCCATCCAATGTAGCTGTTCCACAGCTCAGCCCGCTTTATGAAACTGGAAAGGACAGCCTCCTTCTGGGGCAGACAATCACTTTGTGTGGATTTCACACAATTCAAGCGGTTCTTCCCTTTCATGCCTGCACTGGACATACTGAAGTCTTTAAGAAGGATGAAAAGTCAGGCTTCAGCTCCCAGGACTTTACAACCAGAAGCACGCCTGCCCTGATCTTTCCAGCAGGACCCTCAGGGAGTAAAGAGGAGAGGGAGCCCGGAAACCACACATGGGGCCCGTCACTCAGGCCTGTGAGGACCCAGAGCCCCGAAAGCCTCACTTTCGGTCACCAAGAGGGCTAACGACGGGACAGGGGCGTGGATGTGGCCTCAGGAATTCGCATGAGGTGAACACCCACAGCTAGAAAGCAAGAGGCTGGTGGAGACTGTGAGACACCAGAGAGGAGAGGGTAATAAAGCACCGTGGGGAGCAGAGGGGCCCACAGCGTGTGCACTGGCCCGGGTCACAGTCTTTCTTTATGCAGCCCAGCCCCATCCATTTATGGAAGGGCAGCAGAGACAACCGGTACCCAGTGGTCTCTCGTGGGCCAGTCACACCCGCTTGGAGAATTCTAGGGAAGAATGACCCCATCCCTTCTTTCACATTAGTATTTAGACCATCCTCAGTGACAGTCACTTGGGAGTGAGTGACATCTCCAGTCTGTGCACCTAGTCCTGGGTTTCATTCATTAAATCACAGCCCGAACTCTAGAATCTTAGGACAAGCACAAACTGCAAAGTCTACCCCCAATGGACCCGGCGCTGGACAAGCCATAAAGGAAGTGGTTCCAGATAAAGGAAAACTGTTGCAAAAGTTGGGGGCAAAAAACGGCGGCGGGGAAACACTAAACTATGGATAAATCCCAGTAAACACTGACACAAAAGCTGTAATCATAATACATCCCAGCAGGGTGAAAGAAATAAACTTTAACCTCAACAATGCTTTTGACAATATGGTTGAATTGAAAATGCCCTGAGTTCCTTGGGATGCTCGAAAGGAGAGTAAATGTGTAAATTGACTTTAGGTCTTGAATTCAGTTTGTATGTTAAAATTCCAAGAGTAACCACCAGAGGGATAAAATAGATCGTAGTTTTGTAAAAGTTCGAAAACATGGAGGAGGGAACACAATTTTAAATACATAATCAATTCAAAAGAAGGCAGGAAGAGACATGAGAAATGCAGAACAAGGAGAAATTAGAAAATAAGATGGTAAAAAATTCAAAATGTATCAGCAATCACAATAAAAATAAATGGACAAAATTCAACAGTTAAAAAATGGTCAGATTAGATTTTTAAATTCTAATCCAGTTATATGCTGTTTTAAAATATGTAAAACATGTAAATAAAAAGTTATAAAAGAACTATATTAGATAAATATCAATCACTATATTTTGATAAATATCGAAAAATCAAATTTATATGGAAAAATAAATTTGAAGGCAAAAATATTATGAGAATAGTAGGAGTCACCAGTGAATAATGGTAACAGTTCAGTTCCCCAGGAAGACATAAAAATTCTAAACAAAATGGACTTAATTTGACTTTAAAATATGTCAGACTGAGACCTATGGTGTTGCAATAAAAAATTATAAATCTACCATCCCAGTAAAAAATTTTAACACACCTCTCATTAACTGAAAAGTCAAATACATAATAAAAATGTGGAAATTTGAAGAATACAATAAGCTGGATCTGACAAAAATATCTAGCATCCTATACCTAACAATTAGACAATATATATTCTTCTCAAATCTGTATGCAACATTTATGAGACTGAACCATTGTAAGTTAGAAATCTATCCTTAAAATAATACACATTTTTATAAATTTAAAAGCACATTTCTAAATAATTGCCTCAGGAGTCATGGATCAAATTTAAATATTTCTTTTTAATTTAAAATCTCTTAGAACTGAAAAATTATGAAAAGGCTACCTATCAAGGTTTATGGATGCAGTTTAAGTTAAAACTTTAGGAAAATTTCTAGCCCTGAAATTCTTATATTAAGAAGAAGGGCTGAAAATCAGTGGGACAAAAACCCACAGTTGACGGTGAGGAAGCAGGAGACTTCTCAAGGTCACGAACAGAGCCAGACACCACGCTGCTCTGTGCCTCCTTGTCTGCAGGCTGCAGCTCGCTCTTAAACTGTGTTCGCAGCCCCTGTGCCATGAACACTGTGTGTTTTCACAGCCGGTGTGTGCATCTCCTCTCCATGACGTGACTGAACGCAAGTCAGGGTTATAAACCAAAGCGGATTTCACTCCATGTCTTTGTGCCTCGTTTTCCTCATCTGTGAGGAAGAACTGAGATGGGTCACGCTCAGCCCCTGGTGCTGGCCTGCTACCCAGGTGCTCTCAGTCTTACCTGCTGGTGTCATTCTCCTTCAGAGCTACATGTGACAGGGGCTCAGAACACACTCCTCAGAACCAGATAGCTTACAGAGAAGACTTAAGGGACCCAAGGGCCCCCTCCAGTGGGGCCCTGTCTCTCCATTAAATATTGACATTCAACATAAACTGCCACTAAGCTGGGTACCATGGCCAAACAAACAAACAAACAAACAAAAATTCAGCCACAGTTCCTCCCTCAAGAAGATAATAGACTAAGGAAAAGAGATGTTTTTTAAAAACACTAATACATTAAAACTACACTGAGCTATCAGTACACACCTATCTGAATGGCTAACGCAAAATTAGTGACAAGCAAATGCTGGGAGGACGCAGGGAAGCCAGACCCTCATCACGGCTCGTGTGATGTATGTGGTCCAGCCGTTCAGCGGAGAGTGCGGCAGCTCCTTACCAAACCAAACAGGCCACCGCCAGCAAGTGCTCCTGGGCGTTTATGCCGGAGAAAGGAAGACTCCTGTTCTCGCAAAGCCCGCTCATCACAACTGATCACAGCAGCTTTGGTCATATGACAGGTGAATGTAAATAAACTCGGATGCCTCCACACCACCCGGCAAGAAAAAGGAACAGACCCTCAGAACACTCAACGGTGTAGCTGGATCATAGGGATTATACTGAGTGAAAAAGCCCGTCTCAAAATGTTACGTGTTACATGGTTCCATTTGTATAACATCCTTGCAAGGATGAGATTGTGGGGACGGAAAGCAGGTGAGTGGTGACAACGGGGTTAGGGAGCGGAGGGAGGTGGCTGTGGTTGGAAAGGCAACAGAGGGACGCTGTGGGCACCTGGTCTGTCCTCACTGGGCTGGTGGCCGGGAACCGACACGTGTGATTAAAGTGTATGGAGTTAAATACACACACACACACACACACACACTCACGAGGGCACGTCGAAACTGGTGACATCTGGATAAGGTGCTGGTCTCGATATCAGTTTCTTGGCTGTGACACTGCCATAGTCATCCATGGTGTGACGTGTGCGGGACCACTCTGTTTTGTTTCTTACAATTGCCTGCAGATCTATGATTATCTCAAAATCAGATAATTTTTTTAAAGGAAACTAAGTATAGCATAAATTCAGTGACAGAAATGTGCACAAAGCAGTGTTTACCGGACATCCACTTATGTGGATTGTATGGGTTTCCCATGGCTGCTGTAACAAGTTATCACAAACTTAAAACAACAGAAATTTATCATTCAAAGGTCCAGCAGCCAGAAGTCGGAAACCCTGGAAACCCACATACCCTTCAGTGTTCTAGAGAAAAACCCACAGCCACATCCTCTGATCTCTGCCTCCATGGCCACGTGTGGCCCATGGCTGCCCCCTCGTCCTCCTGTCACCCTTCTTCTGCTACAGTCTCCTCTGCCTTTCTCTTGTAAGGTCACTTGTCATTGGACTGAGGGCCCAACTGGACAATCCAAGATGTTCTCATCTCAGGGTCTTTAACTTAAGTGCATCTGCAAGGACCCTTCCTCCAGATGAGATAACGTTACAGGTTCTGGGGGGCTGGATGGGGACCCCCTGATGGAGGAGCCACCATTCAACATGCTGCACAGATGAAGCCGTCTGTGCTCTTGGTTTTGAGGACCGCAGAGAGGAGGGGACCCTGATTTTGCAAAGTGATCTGTGCGACCTTGGACAGAATCCCATTCCCTCACACACTCCAGCTGTGTGCTCATTGTCAAGCTGTCCAGGAGAGGCTGGAGTCAGTGGGCCATGGGGCCTGGGCTCGCGTCTCACTGAAGGGAAGTTGCCCCTCTGAACCTTTCAGGAAGACCTCCCAAAGTGCCCCGTGGGGTCCCATTGCCAAGTCTACAGAGCAGGAAGGTGGGAATAATCTGGGGTTCCTCTGACGACCATAAACAGGACAGGCTACGGATTTGGCCTGGGCCGAAGGGCCAGTGGCTCCACGCAGAGACTCGCCCACCAAGCCTCCCTGTTACTGCTGAACGCAACCCCCACACGCGATGCTGCAAGCATTTGGGATAGCTCAAGTTTTTAATTACCTCAGGAAAGTTAATTACAGCTCAGGGGCTGCTTACTCTGCTGTTTCTGTGAACAGACACTGGGCAGCCGGATGGGAAGCTGGGATACCCAGGACTCCCAGGGGCCAGTTAGGCACGGCCACCTCTGCTGGGTGACTGGGCACAAATCTCTTCTCCTCACTGCAGTTGATTTTCTTCATCTACCAAATGAAACGAGGGAGCTGCCTGAATGCTGTTCCTGCTCTTGGAGGCCACGCCCTGCTGGCTGTAACATACCCCCCAGACCTTGCCCTGCTTTCTCCATGCACCAAATTCCTTATGATTTTGGAAAACAGCACTCCTCGCATTAGAGGAGCAGAAAATAGGCTTGAAATTGGCCTGCCTGGGTTCAGTTTCCACCCTGCGTCTTACAGCCTGTGCAGTCCTGGGTGTGTTCCGTAGCCTGTGTGAGGGTCGCTGCCCACATCTGTGAAATGGGGGTGATAGCAGCCTAGCTCATGTGCTGCTATTAGGGTGAATGAGATCATGTGTAAAGCACACAGAATTAGTGTCCACCTTCTTCATGTCTTTCTGGTCCTAGCTGAGCTCACCCAGCCCCATTCTGCTTTGAAGGGTGTATGTCTAGTGTTCTCTCATTAAGAGACATCAGACTGTGGCAAAGACAAACAAGGGGCCGGCATTGGAAGGACTATAGAGTGTTATTTGGGCTACAGCCCAAGTGATGACATCATCATCACCTTCACCATAACCATAACCATCACCATCACCATCATCACCATCATCACCACCATCATCACCATCACCACCATCATCATCACCATCATCACCACCACCACCATCACCACCATCATCACCACCATCACCATCATCACCATCACCACCACCATCACATCACCACCACCATCACCATCACCACCATCATCACCACCATCACCATCATCACCATCACCACCACCATCACATCACCACCACCACCACCATCATCACCATCATCACCACCATCACCATCATCACCATCACCACCACCATCACATCACCACCACCATCACCATCATCACCATCACCACCATCACCACCATCACCACCGCCATCACCATCATCATCATCACCACCACCACCATCACCACCACCATCATCACCACCATCATCATCACCACCATCATCATCATCACCATCACCACCACCATCACCACCATCACCACCATCATCACCATCACCATCACCATCATCACCATCACCATCATCACCACCATCCTCGCTAGTATCCATTGATAATCACCTCCTGGGGCAGCTTGATTGCATTGTTTCTGATCCCTGTCAGCCCGGATCACCCCTCCTGGAGCCTCCCCTGCCACGAGGGAGGGAAAGGAACCTCTTACTCTTCTCCACAGCCACACACTACTCCCCTCCCAGAAGGAAGAGTTCCTCACGTCAGGGTGGCTCCTGCTCCACAGAAATAACCCTGTCCCCACCCCCCTTCCAGCCCTCCTCTGGGGCACACCAGATGCCTGGTCCCCATCCAAGCTCTGCCCTGATGAGCCTGAGGACGTTCGCTAGCCTGTCGGGGGCCAGTTTCCCCATCTGTGACATGAGATGATGGGAACACATCAGAGACTTCCATACTATCTCCAGGGGAGGGAGGAGGGGAACTGGGGGCAGGTGGGGCCCAGGAGCCCCTCCCCAGGTTCAGCCAGCCCACCTCCTGCCTGATTTGCTTTATATATCAAGGCTCTGCACACACACGTACACATACACACATACACACACCCAAGAGCATGGGAGGTTCTAGTGTTAAGGAAAAGAAAACTGTGTTGGTAACGAACTTTGGACCAGCTGCTCCCCAGGGCCCCTTTCATCCCTGCTCCTTCGTCCTGTGAGGCCATCTTCCAGTCAGCAAGTCACAGCCCCACAAGAAACAAAGAGAGGCAAAGTGGTTTGGAAATGTCGATAAGAAATGCATAATTCAGGGAGCGTGCCTCCCCGAGAGACTGCTGATGGGAGAGCAGTGATGAGAATGAGAGTTGGGTTTTCACGATGCGGGAGGAGATGTGCACCCGACCTCTGCACACTTGGCAGAGGTCCAGGGACACGGCCATGCTCAGTCACCCAGTCAGCGACTGGGCTGGGCGGCAGGATACGTGGAAAGCCAGCGTCCTGCAAGGGAGCCAGGCCGCTGTGCAGGCACCCAGCTGTTGCCTAGCAACCAAAGATGTTTCCTGCCAAAGATGGAGAGATGGGATCGGAGGGCCGCATTTGCTTTTTCTGGGCAACCAACCAGCTTAAAAGTCATGGGCATTGCCTGGCTACAAAGTCAGCCCTGGTCCTGGCTCCTGACATCTCCACCTGCCCAGTGCCGGACTCCAGGGAATTCTGGGTCTCCTGGGTGGGATGGCACAGTGTGCCATCAGGGAACAGAGAGGGGACGCAGGCCAGTCTCCAGCCAGTGCTAAGAGCTTGGGGAACTTCCTTAACCCCCGCTGTAAACAAGCAGGTTGATAATGCTTGCCTCCCTCTCACCTGCCAGGTGGCTGTCAAGTATCAAATGAGGGAGGCGATTCTGAGCCACAGGTCATTGTGGGAGGGAGGACCTTTGCTCTCCACCTCTGACTGTGCCTTCACAAGTGTCACCTCGTGGGGGCTCCCAGTGCCTGTCTGGCAGGATAAATGAGGACTGGGATTTTTATAAATGGGTCAAACGCTATGTTTCCTCTGCAACTTGTTTTATTCAGCACAGCACGTTTTGTAGGTAACTCCAAGTCACTGTGTGTGTGTAGCTTTATTTTTGCCGCTCTGGGTAGTTCATATGTAGACATACCCCCCTTTGTTTTTATTTTGTCTTTCAAATACATGCTTGAGTGTGTTTCTGTCCTACCGATACAGCACATTTCAAATCGGCATGCACGGCCTGTCTGCAACCTGGACAATTTTCTTCTGTTATATCTTTGACTTTTGTTTCTCCTCTTCTCATAATCCAAAGAGCTGACATTGACTGATACTTTCCATCTGTCAGGAACTGCTCTCACCAAGACACAATGAGGTGGACAGTTGCCCAGGTGGAGTTTGCAAGAAATCAAACAGGAATGTGGAACACTGTCAGTGGGGTGGGATGGAGGGGAAACAAAATGTGCAAACACGCAGATGTCCCCATCACATGCCGCTGAGCCCCGCAATGAACTGTTCTTACGGGGACACTTTGTAAACACTTAACACTCTATTTAAAACTGTGATGTGTCTACATTTAGAAGATGGCGGGTGATCACCTTCCACAACAGGAGTCACTGATATCATTTTGACAGGATGCTCACCCACTGTCCCATTGTCCTCCTCCTGGAACCAGGATGGACTACATTTCCCAGCCTCCTTTGCACTTACATTGGGGCAAATGACTGGTGCCAGCCAATAAATGTGTTCTCTATATTATTTCAATGAATCCCCCAGGTACCCTCTGAGACGGATAATCCTACTACCCCATTTTACAGATGAGCTGTCTGAAGTATCAAGGTTCAGCAATGTGCCTGTCCTTTCTCAGTGACCCACCCACAGGTCTGAGCCTGAGCGTCAGAGGGCACAGCTGTCTTCATCCCAAGGTGTCCTTCCATCTGAAGGTCCACGAGCACCCGAGTGTCTCAATGGCCCTGTGGTGATGGCGTGTCGGTGACCCTCCAGCCTCACTCGCAGCGTGGGCCTGCTGCCTCCTGGCCCGGTGCTCTTCCTAGAGGCGGGAGAGCCCCCTGTGACTGGTTCCCAGACCCCAAAGAGCTGGTATTCCTACTCAGTCTGGCCCCAGACATTTCTGGTCACCAACAGTCCCCACTGGGACAGGAAAGTTGTACTTGGAACTGGGCAGAACCTGAGCCCTTTACTTCCATTTGAACCACCTCAGAGACGGTGAAAACAAGTAAATGGGGTGTGGTGGCTCCCCCACATAAAAGACACAGAAAGTGTCTCACCAGGTTTAGAATCTGCCAATTTCACAAGTTTGAGTTGGTGACTCATGTTATTTATGGACTAACTTTGAAACCTTATGATCCCATGATAAAAAAAAAAATTAAACCTCCTCAGCTGTATAAAGATTTTTGGCCACTCTACAGGTCTTAGTAAACAGTCTTGCTAATTTAGGCATAAATTAATTACATGTGACTGGCAGAGGCTCAGCTAATTCTTTCTGGGCCTTAAACACGGGCTGTGAGTCAGAGTAATGACACCACCAGCTCTGGGACCACTTGGCACGTTATCTGAAGCCTTTGCACTCTAGGCCAGCCTACTGCTCCCTCCTACATGGCCACGTCCTCCGGCTCTGGAAAGTGAGAGCAGTTTTGGAGTCAGGTGGACAGACCAAGTGGAACCCCCTACCCTCCATGTCACCCCACCTGCTGGCTCTGCGGCCTCTGATAACCCCTGAAATCCCCTCAGCCAGAGCAGGGTCAGTGACACACACGCACACACATGGTGGCAGGACACGGGAGGTAGACGCTCTCCTACACGCTCGTTTCCTCTCCTTCTGCAGGAAGCGTGGCAGAGTCTGGACACCATCTTTCAAACAGACCCCATATCCTGCCTGCTTTGGGGATCCCTGCACAGGGGCAGGTGGGAGGCCAGGCCCTGGGCCCAGCTCCTACTTCAGGCCTCAGAGGATGTGGGTGACTGGTCACCTGCCCCTCATACCCACAGTCCCACAGGGTGTGCTGTCCTGGTGGCCTTGGGTGAGGACCGGCCAGCGGCACGGCCTTGCATGACTGACCACCACGACGGAGCTGAGACTGCTACTACGTCGCCCCACGTGATCAGAGCAAAGCAGCTGCTCTTGTGGCCCTTAGGGCAACTGTGCTGAGGGCTGCGTCGGGATAGAAGAGGGCTGCGTCGGGATAGAAGGGACCGGAAGCTCCATCCTCATGCTCAGAGAAAAGGTGATTGTGGGCAGTAAGTGTTGGGAGCAAAGACGACTCGACTGTTGGACCCACGGAGACTGTCCTGGGCCCACACGCAGGGCGTCTCGCGCACACACTGGTTCTCCTGTTTGGGAGCCTCTGTCACTGTCACAGTGTCCTGTGTGGTCACAGCTCCCAAGGAACTGTGTCCTCTCGTCAGAGGGCCCCTGACATCTACGCAGACCCCCACCGCCTTGCACAGGTGCTCAGAGCAGAGAAGGATGCAGGCCCGTGGGCTCCGGCAGACAGCACTGCCTGGGGGGCCATAGCGGGAGCTGCATCTCCCCCAAACCTGCAGTTTCCTGGCCCAGCACCCGGGGGGATTAGCACGAGGGAGGCACGCCCACGTTGCCGTCAATCCCTTAAGACCACATGCGCCTCCGTGAAGACTTTCATATGTAATAATGCTGAATTGCATATTTAAAACTCGCTAAGATTGCAGATCTTCACAGTTCTCATCACAAGAAAACATGTATAACTGTGCGTGGTGCCGGATGGTAACTAGACTTATTGCGGTCCTTTCACAGTACATACAAATATCGCATCATTTTGTGCCACACCTGACACTATGGTCACGATGTGGATTATATCTCAGTAATTAACAAATAAATAACTAAATGATTTTCACTGTTAAAAACAGCCCACATTAGGGGGGGTGTCGTGCTTAATGTGTTCAGATGATTTTGCAGATTCATACTCTTTCTTGATTGACACTTGCTGGTAGATTTCCCCAGCTGGATTCACACATGATTTAGGGCAGCTCACAAGTTCGGGGTTTTAAAAAATAGACCATCTCCCAGAGTAGGGGTGGTGCCAGCCAGGGAGCAGGACGTTGACAGGAGGTGCTGGACATTGATGACGAGGTGAAGAGCTCATGTGGCCCATTTGAGGGACGAAGACAAGTCCCCCAGGGTGAGGGGGTCACGGGAGGGCCGCAGGGTGGTCCCGTAGGTCATGGAGAGAGAAGACAAAGAGGATGGGAGCAGGGAGATGGTGAGGACGGGACTCTGGGACAGCCTCTTCAGGAGGTGGGGGGCAGCAGGATGTCCGTGGGAGGCAGGAGGATGGCCATCGGCAGCTCGGTCCATGGGGCTTTTGGAGGAGATGATGGAATGTTCTAGAGTGGCAACAGAAAGCAGGACCCCATTCCAGCCCTGAGGTGGAGCCGGGGTACAGGGCTGCCACCCCCAGGCTCCAGCCAAGGCAAAAAGTGGCCGGAGGCGCAGAGAAGCCGAGAACACACAGATGCACGGACTTGTCTCTTCCCTGAAGTTCCAACGTGTGGTGGGCACATGGCCACCCTAGCCTGAGGCCACCCTAGCTGGAGGCCAAGTTCTGGTTGTCAGTGCTGGCCGGCTGGCCGGCCCCTTCAGTCCTCTGGTTTCCCATCCGGCTTCCACACTTGTCCACAAGGGATCGAGCCCTCGTGTACCTGAGTCCTGGGATTTAGGGGTTTTGTTCCACTTGTGACCCAGGGCTAAGTGTTTTCTGAGCCTGAGTCTGGAGTTACAAAGGGCACTGCGACCATCGTGAGGCAGAGAGAGGGCAGGAAGCAGCTCAGATGGAGGCGACTGAGCTTTCGGTGACAAGAACGGTGGGAACGCCTGTCCCTGGGTGGTCCCTGGTGACCAGGGACATGACATGTGCGTCTCACAGGAAGGAGGTCCAGGGTTCAAGCCACAGTCAAGAATGCCCAGCTTGCAGGGGTGGGACCCACAGAGCTGCTCCCTTCAGCAGCAGAGATGGGGTCTGAGCTGCCCACTGCTCTAGGCCTCCCTTCTCTCTCTAGAAGCTGAGGGCATGAACTAGGTGATCTAGAAGCTTCCTCGTGGATTTAAGCATCAGTGACCCCAGAGCTGATCCAGCCTGGCTGTGCTGTGCCCTTGAGCTATTTTCAGAAGCTGTGAGGGTCCAGACGCACAATCAGGAACTGGTAGGAAAGGAAGTGACATCAGGGGATGACCCTGAGCAAGTTTACTACTCTTTCCTCATGTCCTCGCACCTCAGAAGGAGGGTTCGATTCTTTCAGGGCCGTTGCTGGTGGACCCAGAGCCTTCAGCCCTAGCCGCACCCCGGGCTGTGTCCAGGTGGCTGGTCCACCTCCCTGCAGGTGTTCTGAGGTCCGGAGCCCAGACCTAGTTTCATGCCCAAACTCTCCAGGCTAAGTGCAGGGGGGACAGCTGAGTGTCTGCGCAGAAAGAGCACGTGTGTCTCAGCTGGGGCCTCGCGCACGTCCTCCACCAGCCCCTAGGCCGCCTCCGCCTCTGCCTCGCCCTCTCGTCCTCTCTCCTGAGAGAGGACAGAAGGACCCAAAGCCCTACCCAGCGCAAATCCTCCACATACATCACAATCAGAAATTATTAAAGGCTTAGTGTGGCGGAGGACAGGCCACCCCCGGGGCCAGCAAGGAAACAGCCCCTGAAGTAAAACCATCTCCGATCTTTCTTCTCGACAAGGCGGGCAGCATGGGGTGAGCGACATGGATCCCTCTTCCCGCTCAGAGGGTCCCGATTATTCCCTTAAAAGATGTCAGAGGCTGAGCAACAAGACATCAACTCCTGACATTGACCTTCTGAGGGCTTTTGAAGGCAGTTGCATAGGGAAGGCAGGTCCACGTGTGGCGGCACCCTCGGGCTTTCACCCTCTACTCCAGGGATAAGTGAGGAGGGGCTGGCTGCCCGTCCTGCCCCACTGTGCCCAGAACCCACCTGCCTTCACCCGGTGCTGTAGTAGCATGGCTGGGCTAGAGAGCGAATTGCAAATGCCCCAGACATCCATCCAACAGGAGCGTGGGCACCTGTGAGTGGACACGATCTGCAGACAACTGCCTGGGGTCCCGTGTGCTCTGCACATCTGCACCGGCACCTCTAGGAGCAGCTGCTGAGAGACTCGCTCCTGGGCCTGGGGCCCGGGGGGCACCCTGCAGACCCGTTCTGGTGGGCTCTCTCTGCCTCTCCTGCTGGGAAGAGAGCGCGCTCCAGGCCAGTGTGCCCCCAGGGGTTGGGGCCCTGCCTGGAGGAGCCTGCCCCCCACAGCCCCCTCACCCAACTTCTCAGCAGCACCCTGTGGCTGCAGCTCAGGGGTCTGTGTGGAACTCTGAAGCTCCAGGTGAGTCAGGTGAGGGTGGTGACAGCAAGGAGGCCCCAGGTCCCAGGACAACTGTCGCGCTCCCGTATGGCCACTGCACAGCCCGCTCTCCATTCTCCAAATTTCATTCTGCACCCTCATTGCACATTACAAACAGCTTTCAATTCCCAAACTGGAGACGACGACCGGGTTCCAGGGTGGAGAAGCAGGGACAGATGGCTCCCTATGTCCCCGTCCCCGCTGGGAGCGGGGCCATCCCACACTGGGCTCACAGGAGCCTCGGCACAGAACTGGCCGGTTGCCGTGAAGCCTGGCTGACCAGTCCCACCCAAAGAGTCTCGCTCCAAAGGTGGAGGCATGGAGGGGAAATTTTTGTTAATCCACAACAATTTTAAGAGCTGAAGTAACAGTTGCTCAAGTTTCAAGGCACCCGCCCACGGCCCTAAATGTGAAACAGAAATCCTGAACTTTACGAGGTTCTACCAAGTTTCCCCGAAAATAAGACCTAGCCGGACCATCAGCTCTAATGTGTGTTTTGGAGCAAAAATTATTATAGGACCCAGTCTTATTTTACTATAATATAAGACCAGGTTGTGGATAATATAAGACCGGGTCTTATATTAATGTTTGCTCCAAAAGACACATTAGAGCTGATTGTCCAGATGGGTCTTACTTTCGGGAAAACAGGGTAGGGGTTAGGATGTTGGTGCCTGCACCCGGTTTATCCCCGCCCCCAGGCCCGGGGCGTCCTGCAGAGGGTTGGGCTGGAAAGGGGACTGCTGGGACACCCAGGCCCCAATGAGGAGTCTGCAGATACCTGTGGAATCGGCTGCGCCCTTCTCCACCGATCTCGGTGGCTGTCCCTGGAGCTGCCTGGGTAGCAGCAGGGTCCCGAGCCTTGGCACCCCACTGTCTTGCCCATTTGTTGGCGCCAGTGCCCTGAGTGCGGAAAGGTGAGGGGACAGCCTGCCCACTAGAGGGGAGAGGCCTCCCCGTCCAGCCAGTCGGGAAGTGGGGGTTTGCCCCTACTGCGCCAAGAGCACAGCTGTGGGCCGGGGGTCAGTTCTCCCTTCTTTGACACCAGAGCACAACCATCCCCTTGGCCGGTGACGCCCGTCTTCCCTGCACAGCGCCAAAACGCGCACACCCTCTTCCAGCCTCCTTGGGAAAATCTGCTCCACCAATGGCAGGGTCACTATCCAGAGCCCATCAGCCCCACGATGGTTGACCATATGTGTCAGTTTGGTTAGGTCATGGCACCCAGTTGTGTGGTCAAACAGAAAAGACCGAGGTCCCCGGAGAGGAGGCTGCAGCGTCAGCGTCAGCGCTTTCAGCCCATCGTGTGTGTGTGTGCACGCGCGCGTGTGTTTGTGTGTCCACTGGTAGCTTCTCTGGACAACCCTGACTGATACAGCCCCTTAATGCAAGATGACTGGGACCAGATGGACAGACCTGGATTTAATCCTTTGCACACCTGACTTTTGGAAGTCCCTGGGCTCCCCTCGGCTGTAAAGTGGGGAATGATTCCTGCGCCCTCAGGCACAGGGAGGTTCCAAGAACTAATTGGGAATCATGGATGTCCAACAGTGTCATAAACTCGGAAGACACCCAGACATGTCACTGACATCAGGATCACGGGGTGGTGTCACCTCAGTCTGCTTCTTGGCTGCGGTGCTTTAGTCCTTCTAGAACGCGTGTGACTGCCGTGAAACACAGTACTTTCTCATTCCTTGACTTTCACCCTCGGCTGGGCCTGGCCCCTTCAGGAAGAAGTGTGCTCTCGGACTTTCCAGCGTGTGTCCCAAACACAGGTAGGTATGACCTGTATCTCATAGAAGAAGGTCAGTATTCCCGCAAAAGGCTCTCAGGTGCTGAGACGTTCCGAATCAGATGCAGACGGCGTCACTGAGGTCCGCGGGGGGTGCATGGTGTCAGAGGAAGAGGAGTGAGAGACCGAGGAGTTACCTGGGACGACCAGTACTTCAGGGCCTCTACACCCAGGGTCTGGAACAGTCAGAGGTTGAAACTCAGGAAGGAGAGAGACTTAGGAGAGTCTTCCTTGAAGGCAGACGGCAGTGGTCCACCCTCTGAGGCCCGACAGACATAAAAGCTCTCGAGCAACCTGATCGTCACACCTCCTGAAGGACCATGGGTCCCAGCCACGTTTCTCGGCCACATTTCTCACTGCAGAAGGAACGATGGTTTTGGAGTCCGAGAAAAGGGATCAGGACCAAACTCTAGGACCAGCTGGCCAGGTGACTGGGCACAGAACAGCTTCCGTGGCCCTCCATCTGCAAGTCCACAAATGAGGCTCGGGGCGCCCTCCGCGCTTGTCCTTTGTACAGATGAGGTCAGGAGTGAAGTGTGTGGGTGTCTCCTAAGTGTACCTGTGGCCCCCAGCATTGACATCTCAAAGGCATGGAATTTCATCACAGATGAAGCCCAGGGGGCACAGACCCTGTTCAACACGCAGGGGACCTTTCAGGTGACTGGCCTCCACCCCCACCCCCACCCTGAAAGACTGCCTGGGGGGCAGAGTGCACAGATGGGCGTGTCTGCTCCAAGGCCAGCGTCCCCTGCCGATGTGAAAAGGGGCCCGTTTTACTACTGCTTCCCGTGTGCTCATGGGTGGGCCCTGGCACGAGAACGGCCACACGGGGCTCTTGAAGGTGGAATGCGTGCGTGAAGTCATAGGTCTTGATTCCAGAAAGTTCGGGAGCCTAGAGCAGAGACAGGGCAAGCAAGGAATGAGGGACCATCCCACAGAGGCCACTCTATGTTAGAAGAAGCCGGTGGGTCGTCTCTGAGGTGCACGTCCCCAGCCCCCACCTGACAGCCAGCAGATAAGGAGAGGTGAGCGTGGAGAGGAGGGCAGGGAGCGCTCAGCCTGCCCCCTGCAGCCACCAGGGGTGTAACTCATGGGACACGCGTGTGACGTGGAAGGCAGCTTAAACCCCAGAGCCCAGCCCCTGTGAGCTCCCTGTCCCTGTGCCCACCTGTCTCACCGAGGCTCACACACGCCCTGAGAACCAGGGCATCTGCACACTTAGCCGCACACGGGGGACACTGTCTCCCACTGGTGGTCAGAGAACTGCAAAGTCACGCAATAAGTGTGTCACGAATACCCACCTCAGTCAAACACGGGACGGTAGCGAACTGACCCGAAAAGCCTCACTTTGAGCACCACCCTTTCATTCAAAAACGGGTTTTGAACATCTCTTCTGTGTCCAGCTTCCATTCTAAGAGTGAATGGTCAGGAAACGGCCCTAAGAGCGCTGAGGGCAGTAAGCAGGGGGACGCGCCGGGAAGCGGCAGAGGTGGCGGCTAGGACAGCGCCACCAGGACGGTCAGAACCGGCTCAGGAAGCAGACGGTGATCACTTTGCTTTGGGAACACATTGCCTATAGCCGGTCTTGGCAATGAGGGGACGGGAGGTTAGAGGGGGGCAGACCCCCCCAACCCTGAGACAGAAGGACACTTCCGTCTACCTGGAGGTCTTCCAGCGCGTTTCCTAATTCCTCTTCATAAAGTCAAGGGCAGCCAAGAAGCTGCCACCGCTTTCACGTTGTTCTTGATCCATCCCCCCCAACACGGTCTGAGGCCATTTCTGCCCTCACAAGGGCAAGGGCGCCCATGGCACCCCAGCTTGGCACTTGCCCACTTCGGGCAGGACATAGGGAAACCCCAGGTCTGCTCCAGGGAGAAAGACAATTCCGTTAGAATCTAGCAGCACAACCTCAGGCTGAGGGACTGCGCTGCTGGCTGCGGTGGTTGCTGTGACCTTCTGGAGAGATCCAAACTCCATAAAATTGCAAATAGGACGCCCATTCTGGCCCTCTTGGCTGAAGCAACAAAAAACAGATAAACTATAGAAACAACAGCTTTCAAGACCTCAGACTTCAGGGAACAAAGAACAATGATCCTGAGATGAGAAACAAACATGTGAGGCCTGTGGCTGGCTCCTGGCCAGGAAGCGGGAGGGGAGACACGGGAGATGGGGGCGCTGAGGGCCCAGGCGGGCCAAGGCAGGCGCGTCCTCCTGTCCAACTCTGCGAGTACTGGAGAGGAGCGAGATACCCATGCCCACAGATGCACACGTACACACACACACGCACACATGCACACACGCCTGCACAATGCCCACATGCACACACGCACACACATGCACACACAACCACACGTGCACATGCATGCACACATGCGCACACACACCCACATACACACACATGCACACACTCGCGTGCGCGCACACTGTACTCATCCACTCCTTTGTGGGCTGTGTAAGACCCCCAGGGAAGGCCGGGCAGGCTGTGTTCTGGGTGCCTGGCTCTCAGAGCAGCTAACGAGCGCCTGGCACGGGTCGCAATGACTTCTGGGAGGATTCTGTTTGTCACAGTGAAGATGGCACAGTCTGCAGCTGGCAAGCTCCCACGGCCGGAGAACGAGATGGAAAGACTGGTGGTGGTTGGCCAAGGCAACAAACGCCCCCCATGTCTGGGCACCGCTCCGTGGTGCCGCCCAGAGTGGTCTCGGAGACCAGAGGGGGCCCTGCCCACATTTAGTCCAGGAGATGGGGGAGGAGGGCTTGGAATGCTGTGAAGTGGGCCTGGGACACTGCCGGCTTGCAGAGAGCGTCCCTGGGGAGCCAGGTGTCCCCGAGTTAGCAGGTGAGGGAGGAGCTGGGGCAGGGGCGGGAGGACCAGGGCACATGAACACAAGTCCTGGAGGGCACGCTGGCCAGGGGGGTGGAGGCGCCTCTGAGAGTTCATTTATGAGAGATGGGCGTGACGTCACAGACACGCACGCCGCTCTGGGGGGGCCACACTGCAGTTCCCTCTTATCACTGCTCTAAATCACACTTGATACTGTGCCCTGGGACAAAAATGGAATTCGTTTCAAATCTCATTTCAAGAGACACACAATGTAAATAAAGAGAAAGAAATGAATTGCTAATTAAATCCTCTTTAAATTTAGTATAAGATAAAACAGAAACTTATGGAATCTGCAGGTTGGCACGCAGGAAATTTTTTTTTTCCTGGAAAATGCTAATTTAGAAGAGATGGACTCATTTAAGCCTGACTTGATACTGCTGTTCTGGAGAACGCTCTTGGGAGAATCCAAACGAAACGGGAGTGAGTTTGTTCCTGGAGAACGTCTGCCTCTCCCGAAGGAGCAGGGCGCAAGGCAGGGAGCCAGGATGGGCGTAGGGTCCTGGCGATGCCCTTACAGCCTGGGGAGGCTCAATTTATTATTGTCCAGAAATAAATCCAAGGAAATAAACCGAAAGACAGACAGGAGGGCTTTGCCTCTGCGGGAGGGGCAGCGGCGAGCAAGATGTCGCTGGAAAAGGTGCTGGTTCTCCTCTGTCCAGCACCCACGCTGCCTCCCAGAAGGGCTTTAAAGGAGGGGTCACGCCATGGCCACTCTCTCTGGCCCCTTCCCTCGCCTCCCAGCTGCACCCCAGCTGCTGGCACCCCTTGCTGGGCCACCCTGCCTTCTCCAGTTCTATCGCCAGGTCTGCACACGGCCCAGCCTTGCCCTCCCACTGCTGATCCAGCTGTCCCCAACCCCCGCCACCATTCTGCATGACAGTCACCCTGCTCAGGTGGCAAAGACAGACATGTGTGTGCATGTGTGCACGTGAGTCTGCGGTGCAACGCAGCGGTCACACAACAGTGCAGGGCCGCGGGACACGGTCTGAGGGGGATAACCTGTACCCCCCCACGCACACACGTGTGAGGGTAAGCGCGGTGTATGCACACGTGTGTCACGTGGGGACTGTGTATGTGTGCATGTGGTGGGGTGTAGATGCACGTGACAGCACACACATGTGAGGGTGTGTGTGCATACACACGTGAGTGCATGTACACTGTATGTACGTGCGCATGTGTGCCGCATGGGGACTGTGCGTGTGTGTGCTGTGCACGCATGCATGTGGGTACACATGTGTGAGGGCATTGGGTGTGTGTGCGCACACATGCGTGTGGCGTGGGCCTGAAGGCTGACTGCGCACCGGGCAGTCCGTCACCCTGCTGACCTCCCCCAGTGCATGAGGACTCCCACCCGGGCTTCCATTCCGTCCCCCAGTTCCCTCCCTCCCCACTGCTGACCCAGCTGTGGTCGCCCAGACCCTGGCTCTTTCCAGGGGACAGTGGGGGCAGCGCCATGAGTTCTTACCCTCCAGGGGCCTGGGGACCTGTCTACACCCTGGGACCATCTCTCCCGTGTTGGCAATTTCAGCCGTAGGGGGAAGCTGTGTTTTCTGTTTGGCTTTGTTTTTGAGCTTTTGGTGATAGTTATTAATGTTTTTCATTTCCTCAAAAATTACAGCTGTTGCGATGTTAATGGAGTTAATTGTTACTATTCAGCAGCTGGAGTGGCAATTTAGCGCCTGCTAATAGGGATTCGGAGCCTGAGGTTTGGAGAAAATGACCGGATTATCTAGTGTTATCATGTCACTTGGTGGCAAGTGGGAATTACAAAGGCAGAGAGTGGGGTGGGTGTCGGCATCTGAGAATTGCAGGGCGGTGGCACGTCCCTCGTGTGCATGACATCTGCGCTGCTCGTCAGGACACGATCCCCTTGTCGCTGTGACATTTTCCACCAGAGTTTTGATCAGACACACTCTGAAGTGTGTGTCTGTGTGTCACAGGACAGAAATGGAGACAGCTGCTGGAGAGACCACGCGTGGGTCTGCCGGGGGGATGGGGCTGGGACCCGCCTGCTGCCGGCCCAGTGGGTGCCCTGGCAGCCCTCTCAGCTGCTGGCACAGGGCACCGAGTGGCCATGCCAAAGCCTGGGGTGACTCATGCCCGGAGGAAGTGAAGGCCTTGTTAGGAGAGTGGGGAGACACTGCCCAGGCCCCGTGTACACGACTGCACCCAACAAGCAGTGTCCCCAGGAATGGCCCACGTGAATCGTGAATGTGGGCCCCCACCTCGGCTCCCAGTGCGGCATGCTGCGCCCCTCAGTGTCACCCCCGACATAGACACACACCGAATCCGCTCAGGCCACTGCTCCCCAGGGTGGCTTCAGCTGGGAGAAGGAAGCACATCTGTTCCAAAGGAGAGGTGCAGGCCCCCCACCAGCCGGCAAGGACAAACCCAGCACCATCTCCTCCCCTCTCCACGGTGGACACCTTACATTAGCAGCTTGAAGTAGCCGTGGTGGGGGCATTCACACCACAGAATCGGCACAACGTGTGCAAACAGCGAGGCCTTTTCCTTTTGAGGGGCTGGTTGTTAAACACACACCAGCGCAGCACAGGCTGTGCCCCCTGGACAATGTCGGGGCTATGGTCCCTTCTGTGTAGGTGTCTCCATGGAAACAGACTGAAGGAGCAAAAGCTGACGTAAGGGTCTGAGGAGAGGGGACAAAAACAAACTTGTCAAAGTAGAAAAGTCCATTTTACTTTCAGGGCTGCTGAGCTCTGCCTGCAGGTCCTGTTGTCTGGCCTGAAGAGCCCCGTGTTTGAGCGTTGTGGCAGCTTTGTGGCACCGCTGTGGCAGAGCTGTGGCAGCTTTGTGGCCACACCGTGACAACTTTGTGGCCTCCTAAAGGCCTTCATCCTGCACTGCCCTGGCCGGGGCTGCGTCCAGAAGTCAGCATTGCTGGGACCACCAGCAGTGGCGTTTCCACAGCAGCAGCTTTTCAATGATCCAAACTTTGTTTTAAATAATTACAGATAGAAGATGACTTTTTAAGGGAACATCCCAGTTTACTGCACGGTTAACTCATGCTACTCTTTGCACAACAAGGGTAGAGATTGCACACACAGCTCCGCCTCTCCCGAGGGTGCCGCATGTCTGCTGCGTGTACTTGCACACGTACAAAACACCCGCAGACCTGCTCTCGGTGAACTGGCATCTGACACCCCGGCAAAGGCCAGACCTGCCTGTGTGTGTCCAGGGTGTGCCAGCAGCTCACTCACCGAGGCCTGACTGCCAGGCAACCCTGTTTTCCAAAGACAACCCCCAGGAACGTGCATGGCAGCACTTTGAGGAGGCTTCAAGAGCTCGTAAAGGGGGTGAAGCGCTGGGAGGACCCTGAAGTGCCGGCCAGAGCTCTGGCCCCTGCGGGGCTGTTTGGGTGAGGGGACGTGCTCAGCTCCCTGGGGACGCACAGAGCCCTGCAAGAAGCCCAGGCCTCTGAGACACACAACCCCCACATTTGGAGGTTCTCACGTCTTAGGGGAGTTGTTTTTTCAGTCGAGGAAATGGAGGTGTGGGACCTTAAAACAGATGTGAGTGTGCTGTGCACACGTGCAGCTACACGCAGCAGACACTCGGGAGGGGAGAAGCTGTGTGGAATATTCAGCCCTTGTGCAAACAGCAGCACGTCCCCATTGGCTATACTGATAAGTATTATCAGACGCTTCCTCTGAAGACGTTGATGAGTCTTCAGAGCCCAGAGTTGCCCAGAGTCTCCAGCTGCCAGCGGAGCAGAGGAGAAGACATGCGTCCTCTCAGAGGCTCCCACTCCCCTGCTTGCGGAGTCACCCCAGCTTCTCCTGGTGATGCCCGTTCCCTGCCACACCCTCACCCCACTGCTGCGGAGGGAGCTGTCCATGTTTGTGTGCCGGAAGCTTCCAGACGGAAGTTCAAAGTGCTCCCGTCCCCTCAATAGGTCTGGGGCTTTCTTTGGGGTTGAAAATGTTTGTAAGCTGCAGAGGTGGTGCTTGCACCACACTGGCACTGAGCCAAGTGCTGCTGAAAGCTACGCTTTACAAGTTGCTATGTTGTCTGAATTCCACCAAATGCTAGTGGACCTCAGAGGCAGGTCAACAACATGGTAGCGAACCTGTACAGAGCCAGGCCCCGCCCGCTGTCGCTCCCGCGGTGCACACAGCTGAGCCAAGCCTAAAGCCACCTGGGAGCCAGGGACGGCAAGTGCCCTGTTTCCAGTTGGGAAAATGGGGTCCAGGGGTCCCTGAGGTCAAGCATCACCACACCACCGTCCAGCAGTGACCCAGACCAAGGGACACGGCCCGGGATTCTAGGGAGACAAAATGAAGAGAGGAGAGGAGATGGGGGACCTCACGGAGTTGTCCTTTGGGGCCAATGATGCGGGCATGAGCTGCTATGTCACTTGTGCACAGTCCCTGAAACCCGTGAGTGACATGAGGGAATCAGGAGTGGTGACAGCGCACCTCCAACATTTGCGTTAAATTCACCCCCTTCTTCCTCTCTCCTCTCCCGACTGCCCCCACGAGACTCGCCCAGAAAGGCCCACAAGGAGCTTCTTGGGCAGAGCGCCATGGAGGTACAGCATGACCCCCGACCTGCAGCTGGACGCTCTTGGTCACACTCAGCCAGGGCCACCCCTCAAGACCATCCCCTGGCCCGGCCCCCAACAATGCAGAGCACAGATGACATGTGCAGGTTCCCCTCGGTCCAGGAGGCTGTGCTAAATCAATGACTCACTCCCAACAGCAGAACCCTCAAGTAGACAGATGGGGAGAAACGCTCTGAAATGTGCTTGTCGGTCTAGTTTAGAATAACTGCAATCCACTCCATTAGGGCCAGGCTTTCAGCATCTGCTGAGATGCCTGGGGTGAGAAGGGGAACACTTTTTGGCAAATTAAGATGAAGCTGAAAAGGCCAGTTTGCTGGCTTGTCCCCAGCAGCTGTCATTCTCCCTTCATCTCCATGTGGCTCTGTCCCGCTACTCATCCTGTACGGCTCCCCCATCAAAAACAAACTGCTAGCAAATCAAAGTCTGAAACCCCGAAAGGAGAGAGAGCAGGAGAAGCCATTGGTCATGACCCTGCTGGACCTGGGGGGCGAGTGCAGCCGCCCTGGTCCCTCTCTGCCCCCCACACTAGAACGTCCCAGACAGACGCCGCCTCACATGGCTGCATGCTTTCCATGCCCAGGGTCCAGAGCCACCCAGGACTGTCCCTCAGATCTTGGCTCGCAGAAGACCCCTGCTATTCCAGACTCTTGTTTTGCCAAAGATTCACGGCAGGAGAAGTTTACAGCTGGATGGACCTTGCGTGTCTCTAACACCAGCAGCCGCTCCCTACAGAGGGTGCCACTGAGTCCCCGACCCCGGGGCCGAGGGAAGGAAAGCAGTCAAGAGCACCAGAACTCAAACCCGGGCTTTCTCCTGAATGCTGGCTGTTGACGTCTGCTCCATGAGCACCCACTGGGACCCAGAGGGCGCAGGCCCCACCCACTGCTGTGCCCACTGTGTTTGCATTAATTCCCACCAAATCCCACACATAAAGCAGTGCTGTGGGAACAGAGACCAAGCCCACCATCACTCGTGTAGGCCCACAGTCCTCTGGACGCCTTGAGACTCAGGATCCTCCCATTTACACCCCACACTGGGGAGTCCCAGACATGGCCCGTAGGGTTTGACGAAGGGCCGGGGGCCATCGACTCGAACACCAATATCAGCAGCTCAACCAACAGGACACAGACCAGAGACAAAAGGAGTCACCTGTGTCATTTCCATGAAGTGGCTCTGTTCAGTCCCCCCACATTCCCTCTCTCCCAGCGCCGACGGGGGCCTGCCCGTCCTCTCCCAGACGGCTGCGTGTGGTGAGCAGAGCAGGCCGCCCTCCGTGCTGCCCAGGGTGCAGGGTCCGAGCCTCAGAGGCCCCTGGGCCGCCCTCTGTACAGCCTAACTTTCCCTTGTGACGGTTCTAGAGATTTTGGCAACACGAAGTGAGCAAGAAATCAGCCTCACCCGCGCATTTACATGTCTGCAAACCACGCTCTAAACTACCCTGCAGTCTCGTCCACAGTGTTCTCAGGACCCAGCGACGGCCTCACCATCACAGCTATTCCACAAACGCCTGCTGAATCAAACGTTGCCTTAAATGCGTTTATCATCACTATTTTAACAATTTAGGCTGCCCTTTAAATGTTCACTTTTATGGATCAACCATCATAGCCAAATGACATGCTGCCACATGGGCCCCATGCTGGGCCAGGCAGGCCAGGCCACTCTACCCAGAGTCAGTGTCCGGAAGGCCCATGTGTTTACATTTATGCCACATGGGGAGCTCCTGCCAGGAGCTGGAGGTGGCGAGTCAGAGAGCGGGGTCTGCCCGGCCGCACCACCTTCCTGCTCAGCCCTTGGATGCGCCCAGGCCGCTCTGCAGGCTTGAATTCCTCCTTTGTTACACAGAGCACAGGTGCCCCAGGGTTTGAAAGTGACTAAAACCCTGCCACCCTCATAGGTCAAGCTGGACATCAGTGCCACAGCCATAAACTGGATGTTTATGTGGCTGGAGGACTCTGCACTCTACACCTCGTGACTCTCGCCGTCACCAGGATGGGGGAGGCAGGCGGCGCAGGTGGTGCTGTCCCCATGGCATGAGTGATGAGCCTGCCAGGAAGACGTGCTGGGAGCAGGCAGCTGAAAATAGTGGGGTGGGGCTGCAGGTCAGGGGTTCAAGGGAGCCATCGGTCAGTGGTCAAGATGGCAGACATGGGGGCTGCACCAGACATGTCAAGGCCAGCCCAGGGCGCACCACGGCGGGTCCCCCGGGGGCTGCTGGGACGCAGAGTTCCAGGAGCTTCTGGGACTTCAATTCAAGTTGGTCACTGTGGTTTCCAGACCAAATGACACACATGTGGTGGTCCTAGCAGCGACCGGTGTCTAGGCTTCCCTGTCACTGTCCTGGCTGCTTCCCAGGCCGGGTTCTCAGGAGCCCTGGATCATTAAGAGCTGCTGCAGCAAACAAGTGTGCAGAAACGGGACCTGGCAGACACGTCACCAAGTCCAAGCACCAGGACATTAGTGCACGGGGGTGGGGGGGGTGTTGGCCTTTGTGGGGTAGTCTTTGTCCCCTGTACTTTCTCCTCAGACCTGATTTGATAAAATCGGAATATCGGACCGAGTGGATTTCCTTACACAGCAGGTTCTCAAACAGAAGCCACTACTGCCCTCTCAGGAAGCCATGGGAGCTGGGAAGCCATGGGTGCTGGGCCTGCTGGCCAGGCCGTCAGGAGCAAGGGCAGAGCCAGGCAGAACTTCTGCCCTCAACATGGACATGTTGGCCAGACGTGCCGCCCGCAGGCCCCACAGTGCAGCCTGCCCGGCCACCAGGTGCGGAGGCTTCTTGTGGTGGGGCCTCAGCATGGCACAGATCCACCAGGAGAGGCCCCTGGGGTCAGAACAAAACACCTGAATGAAGCAAGGGAGAGCAGACAGCGTCCCTGCAGCAAAGAGCCTATCTCACGATGAGCAGGGACAGGGTGACCTTTAGCTGTGGTGTCTCCTAACAAAGAGACTATTTTCATGGGCTGGCTCTCATAAGAGCAGGACCATCATTGGTTGCCTGGCTTTCAGAAGGATGGGCTGCCACTGATTGGCTGCGTTCAGAGGGATGGGCTGTCACTGATTGGCTGGCTTTCATGAGGATGGGCTGTCACTGATTGGCTGGCTTTCATGAGGATGGGCTGTCACTGATTGGCTGCGTTCAGAGGGATGGGCTGTCACTGATTGGCTGGCTTTCATGAGGATGGGCTGTCACTGATTGGCTGGCTTTCATGAGGATGGGCTGTCACTGATTGGCTAGCTTTCATGAGGATGGGCTGTCACTGATTGGCTGCGTTCAGAGGGATGGGCTATCAATGATTGGCTGGCTTTCATAAGGATGTGCTCTCACTGATTGGCTGCTTTCGGAAGGACACAGTAGTCACTGGTTTTCCAGAAGGGTGGGTTGTCACTGATTGGCTGGTTTTCAGAAAGGCAAAGCTGTCACTGGTTAGCTGGCTTTGAGAAAAGTATGTCACATTGATTGGTTGGCTTTCCAGGAGGGCTGGGCTGTCCCTGATTGGTTGTCTTTCAGAAGCAAGTGTACTGGTGGGAAGCTGTTAACCAACTAGGATCCATTTCAACACAGCACTGATCGCGAATTTTTTAATATGGCCAAAATACCACTGTCTTTTTCCTAGGAGGACAGACCTTCTAACTCACACACGGCTTCTAACAAGAACACCATATGCTGGTTACGTAGCCCTTGACCCAAAATCCTGAGTTACATTGGTCTAGCTCAGGGGGGTCCAAACTGCGGCCGGCGGGCCAACTGCGGCCCGCAATCCATTGTTAATTGGCCCACAGCAAATTCCAAAAATATATTTAGTTTACTTAAATAAACCAGGTGAGGCGATACGTACTTCACCTCGAGTGAGTGGCCCGGCTGTTTGTGTATTTTACCGCACATGGCCCTTGGTGAAAACCGTTGAAAAAAGTTTGGACACGCCTGCTCTAGCTCATATCTGGGCCCGGTGCTAACCACAGTGATGGTTAGCGTTTGCTTTCTTGTCGTGGCGGCAGCTGAGTGTGGCTGAACGCATGTGGACTCAGGGAGAACAGCCGGTTCTACTCCTGCGTCCTGCACTCAATCCCTTTGAACCTCGGCTCACTTCTCTGTGAATGGTGGTGACCACATTGCCACCTACTAGGACGCTTGTAAGAATTCAGTGAGACCACAGTGTGCGGGCTTCGTCCGGGAACCCTGAGGCAAGGCCAGGTCACCGAGGCTCCCGTCATCACCAGGGCAGCAGACGTGCTCTGGCTGGTTGGCCGGGTCCCGCAGATGCCAGCTGTGTTTGGGAAGCCTTCAGAAGCCCCGCTGGCTGCCCCACGCAGCTGATGTTACAGGATGTGCCCAGGAGAGGGTTTACATCCCTCTCTTTTGTTGGTGAGCTGCCCAGAGGGCACTGAGTAGTCCAGCCTCAAAGGGCGATGTGCGAAGCTCTCTGCTCCCACAGACATGGCCCCTTGCACCCACGACGCCACATGTGAATCCGTGATTGTGTTGAATAATCACTAAGGCTGATCACGTTTTGTACCGAACACGAGTGACGTCTTTTGAATCTCTGCATATTGCTGTTTTCAATAAGCCACATGTAACACTTCAGCGTGCCAAATGCTCCTTAAAAATAGATCTGGCTCTGAAAGTCGCACTGACGGAGTGTGGCTTCTATGAAGACACAAAATGTTACCAAAAAATGAAAAGAATCCTTTGCAAAGAGAGGTTTTGCAAAGAGGCGTTTATTCCGGATGCATATTTCAGGGCTGAAAGCACCAGGAGGTGGGGAGTCCCTCACATTAGTTTTGGTTCTTTAACGTCTCCGCAGCTCGGTTCCCCGAAATGAGATGAACGGAGACCAAGCCTCGCTTTCCACGCGATGGAAGTGCCACCTGACCTTCTGTGTTGTCCAGATGTGGCGGGTTAGTAAAACGAGCGTGGCACGGAGACCTCAGACGTGGAAGCCACACGCCTGGACAGACCCTTTCTCACTCGCTGCCAGACCCGACAGCCCACATCTTTCCGTCTGTAACCCTCCTGCCCTGTTCTCTGCCACACAAGCCAGCCCTGCATTCCAGGGGGCTCGGCACTCACAGACCCGGGTTTCCAGCCTTAGGACGTGCCCCTTACTGCCCAGCCAGGCGTCCACACATTCATCGTCTGCTCCTTCTCACTCGCTCCCCTTCCCTCTGAGACAGCCCCAGCCCCATACGTGCCCAGACACCCCACCAGCCTCCCTGGAGCCCCATCTCCAGGACACAGGGTCTCCTCTTCGACTGCAGGCTCCTCGACCCCTGCTCCGTGCCCACCTCCTCCTGGCCTCCAGGGGCCTTGCCCCACTCGTGCCTTCTCACTCCTGACATCTCTGAGCACTCCTGCCTTGTGCCTGTCTCCCCTCAGCCTGTCATTACAACCCATCCTGCCATCTTAGAGAACAAGGAAAAACAGTAAGAGGAGCAAGGTTACCAGGTTTCAGGGGAGGGATGAGTGGGCCGTGCTCTGGCCCTTTTAGGGGAGACAGCGCTGCACGGTGCTATGATGGTGGCTACATGATAGCATGTCAAGACCCACAGAACTTTACAGCACAAAGAGTGAGCCCTGACGTAAACTACGACTTTCATTAATAATAATCTATCAACAGAGCTTCATCAGTTCGAACTAAAGGCGACACTAACACATCAGTCATGGAAACCATGGGGGAAAGGCAGGGAGTTAGGAGGACTTGTGCTTCCCATGCAGTTTTTCTGTAAACCTAAAAATGCTCTAAAACAATCAAATCTATTTTTTAAAACCCTTGCCTTGGTGGCTTTCAAGTAGATGGCACAGCAGGAATAGACTTCAGTGGAAATGCTATTTAAGCTGGGAAGCCTGCCCCACCCGGGAAACTAAGGCCAGCAGCCTCACGGACTTTCTGTGGGAAGGTCCAGGGACGTCTGCATCGAACGAGACAGAGGCTGGTCCACAAGCAGCCGTCCTCTGACAGGGCAGTGTGGCAAGGGACGGATGGAGGCGCCGTGGCTCCCAGAAGCCTCGGACAGGCACTGGGCAATGGCAGCCTCGGGCGTCCCCGCACAGCCCCTGAGGAGGGGACAGCAGAGCAGGGTACAGCAGCCCCTGACAACGAGACAGTCAAGAGGGAAAAGGGCTTCGTGAGGAGAAATACATTCAACTGAAAGGACCCTCCGAGGTCAAGAACGACGACGTGGACAGGAAAACGGAATTGCTGAGCATCTGGGACTCATCCCTTCGAAGGCCACGGGCACAGACGCTGACTGGGCTGGGAGATGCTCCCTGCAGCTGGAGGGCACCCCCAGACATGCGAGACTTATCTAAGGACAAGGCCAGGAAGCCTTCCCCTGAACACGTCCTGGAGGCATGAGCAATGCGGTTCGCAGTGCCACTGAAATACAAAAGTGGAGAATGGGAAAGGCGTCGGATAAATGGTCTGCGAGGAAGCCATCCAACCACAGGTCTGAGTCAAAAACCGTAATGTAAACAAGGCCACCCAACACGCAAATGTCAACTGTAATTCCTCAACGAGCATGAAACTCCCTGATTCGGATGCAAAGACTCTGCTAGAAATAAATCCAAGGTCCCCATCTATAAAAACCAGGCGAGAGCAAATCAACCTTAAAAACCCAATAGTAAATTGAAAAATCCTCAAAACCCATAAATATGCCAACTGTGAAACTAGAAACATACAAGTTATGAGCTTTCCTAGCTACAGAGGGTACAAAAAAATGTATACACATTTTAAGAAAGGAAAAAACTGTATTAATTGTTATATTCAATATATACCAACAACAAAAGATGAATACAAGTCACGTTTGACTTCTGCAATTATAAGAGGTGCTCAAAGTGGTTCCCATCAGCGTCCAGACACTTCTGATGACGGCAAACTACTGCTTGAGCATAGATAACATCTCTTCAAATGTGTATACTTTTTTTTTGGCACCTCTGGTATTAGCAATTATTAGCAAAATTAAAACTAAAATCCTTCACTACCCACTTCCCACAAGTCCTTCAGAGGGCGGATCTAGCTTCCATATTTAATATTGACCATTTTTACCTGTAACATACAGTAATTCTTGCTCGTTATAAAACTGACATCACAAGTTAGGATGGATTATTCAAACCTGATGCTGGGAGAATTGGCGTACTACTTGGGGGAAAAGTGAGGTAGATCCAGAGACGGCAAAATAAATCCAGATAGATGAGAAATTTAACTCTAAATGTGAAACTATATACAAGAAGTGTGTAGCATGTGGGTGAATATTGATCTGGGCCATTGATCTGGGGGAGAGAAAAGCCTTTCTATGCCAAAGTCCAAAAAAGAAAACCTTCAAGGAAAACACTGACAAGCCCGTCTATATAATAACAAAAACATTATTACTTCAAAAGTAAATTAAATAACAAGGCAAGAGCAATCTAGGAAAAATAGCTTCAGCAAATAAAACAACAACAGCTTTAATGTTGTTGATATTGAAAAAAAGCTTGCAGGTAAGTGATGTGGTCGGCAGTCTCCACGAGGGCCCCCTGACCCCACCTCTGGCAGGTGCTCACGCCTTCTGTAATCTCCCCCACCGGAGTGTGGTCAGGATCTGTGACTTGCTTCCAGTCAAGAGAACACAACCCCGGTGATGGATGAGCTTACGTAAGCTTGTAAGTTCCGTCTTGCCAGCACGCTCTCTGCTGCCTTCTCAGCTTCTGTGCGTCCATGAAGTAAGCGCCCTGTTGGGAACCCATGTGCCAAGGAACTGGTACATCCTCCAGACAAGAACCAGTGAGGAGCTGAGGCCCCAGCCCAACAGTCCACAAGGAACCAAATGCCACCAACAACCCTGTGAGCTTGGGAGCAGATCCATCCCCAGCCAAGCTTCAGACGAGACCCCAGCCCTGCTGGTGACTCTTGGATGACAGCCTATGAGACCCTGAGCTGACCCTGCTGAGCTGAGCCCAGAATCCTGACTGTAGAAACAAATGTGTGTTGTTTCAAGCCACTGCATTTGTGGTGATTTGTTACACAGCAATGAACAGCTAATACAAATAATAAAAAGACACATCCTTTGAGAGCCAAACCATCTCACGCTTTCAACCAGCATCCTTCCTGTGCTTTGTAGACAACCTTTCTCTGCTACGGGACATTCCCACTGAACTTGTCTAATCGGCTTCCAGAAGGTGTTTGTGCCTCAGAAGGGCAGGACCTCTCAGCACCACCTTCCTGTCAAAATCACGATGGAACCACTAGCATCAAAGTATTGAGAGCAAACACTACTGTTGCAGCGTTGGCTAACCCTCCCAAACCAGTGTGGAGGTTGTGGTCTGATTTTCTTCTCCAGGAGAAGGTAGAACGGGGAAGAAAGTTGACCCTCATTCAGATCTTGACCACGCCAATCATTTATATACGAGAAAAACAAGACAACATTTCAGTGTAATGGAGACCCAATAAAAGATGACTCACACTGCACATGGTTTTCCTGGATTTTAAAAACATCCTACAAGTCATGTTTGAAGATGTGGAGAGAAGCTTCCTGGTGGAACATAATGCCACGTTTCTGAAAGTATAAATCCAGCTTTGTTGAAGAAAGTTGTGTAAGTGGGAGGATGGATGGTTGGATGGATGGATGGATGGATGGATAGAGGTTGGATGGATGGATGGATAAATGGAGGTTGGATGGGTGGTTGGACATACAGACAACGGATGAACAGATGGATGATAGATGGACAGATGGAAGAATGGATAGTTGGAAGGAGGCATTGATCAACTGATTCATTGATTAATCAATTGACTGCAATGGGGCTTTTTGCATGTTTGCCTAGACCCGGCATGCAGAGTTCCTGAGGGCGGATGGACGGGGGCTGGTGGGTCTGCTGGAGTCTGCCTGGAGAAGGGCCAGAGGAGCACAGACTGGCCCAAACACAAGGACGGACTGGAGGGGCGTGGATGTTCCATGAATAGATTCACACCCTCAGGGACTCACTTCTGTATCCTCTGGAGAGAGGGCCACACGATGGCAACTAACCTCGAACAGGTCAGTGGTACTTGCCCTGCCCGGTGCACTGGGCCTGGCGGACCACTGCCCCAGGGACGGCAGCCCCGGATGCTCCCATGCCCCCTGCTGCATCAGCTGGGTGTCACCCAGAGCCACAGGGACATCCCAAGGCCCGGGGCCTCAGGGACTTCCTCTCCCCCAGGGTGACAAGAGCCTCCTGGCAGCCACTGGGGACAAAACCCCAAGATGATGGCAGAGAGGGACAGCCCGGCATGTTCAGGAGGGATGCAGGGGCCCTTTACCTGTAAGGAGAAGGTCTGGACCACCAGGAGCCAGAGTCAGCACCCCTCCCACTGCCATCTGCTCTCCTCAATGTCCTGCCCCCACTTTCTGCTCTCTTAGAGCAACGTGTGCATCTCCCGCTGGAGCCATGGGAAGAGTGAGAGTGTGAAGGTCTCCAGGCTGGGAGGGAGGTGGGGGGAGGACGGGGACGTCCGCACAGCTCAAAGCAGAGTCAGTGCCGCTTTGTGTGTTCGTTGGGGAGCGGTGCAGGGACGTGAAATGTGAGCTCATCTTTAGACGATCTTGGGGTGAAAATAATCTTTCAATTAAAATTTTACTGAATTTTAACTTGAATTTCCCCATCTGCTTCCTGAATTATGCCTAACCCTAACCCTGACTCGGAGCCATCTGTGTTCTTATCTCATTAGATTGGGGTTATTTGTGTGTTTCTCCGATCCCCACAGGAAACAGTGAGTCCCTTGCAGGGAGGGACGTTCTGGATCTTTAGAAGCAAACGGCTGCCTGTCTCACTGTCACATCTCAGAAAGCGTTCGCCAAACAAACGCTTGATCAATGGTCATCAGATGAGGGATGTGAGGACGGGCAGAGCGAGGGGAACATGAGTGGCCCCCCCAGCCCCCAGGTCAGCCATCCTTAGGGTCACCACCGTGCTGCCGTGACGGCGAAAGTCAGGTCAAAGGAGAGAGTGTGCCAGAGGGAGGGGCCTCCCTTGCTCGCACAGATGTGTTTGTAAACGCTGTCTAAACTTAATACTGACTTTTCCCCGCCAGTTATGGGATTTGTTCTCTGTTAACTGGGTTTGGAACAGAGTTCACAGCAACATGACCTTGGGCTCCACGTGGAGGCCTTGCCCTGTGACCCTGGGCGAGGTGATGGGCGTGGCTGCAGTGTCCTGACACTGAGAAGCAGAGGGGCAGAGTGAGCTGAGACGTCCTTCATATTAACAAACATGACACCCACATGTGCTGCCCGAGCCGGAGCCCAGGTGCTGCTGGAAGCGGAGCACATCCCACGGGGGTGACGCCACGGACGCTGCGTGGCCAGCAACCTTTGCAGCGTGCTTGGCACACTGGGGCGTTCAGCAGATGCCCAGGGCGAGGGTCCTGCAGAAGTGCTCACCCAACAGGAGAGCTGGCTTGAAGTCCTTGCTAAGCCCAGCCCTTCCCAAGGGGCGCCGGAGACAGTGGCACCCACCTCATCAGCATCCGCACTGCACTGCGTGTTACCTGTCCGTGGGACGCATGCTCCCTTGTCCTAGCCCCGTGGGTGCCGCGGGCTGACGGGGACCTTATTCACCTGGGCCCCGTGGGAGTAGACACGTTAAAGAAAACAGGTCATGTTTCCACATAAACCTCCTAAGCTTATGGGCTGGAACAAGAGAAAACGTGGGTGTTTAACTGCACAGCACTGGGCATCGTGGCCAAAGCACAATCCGAGAAGCTCTGCAGCTAGTGCACAGGCTCCTGGGTCGGCACAAGTTGCTCCTGGAAATACAAACGCCAACAAAGAACAGGAAGTGTTTCTTGAAATCCAGAGAAATGGTTTCCGCGGTTGTGGGGGCGTGGCTTCATGCCAGGCAGCATCAGAGCTCAGGCCTGAAGTATTTACCTGGGGCCTCCGAGTGTGTGCGAGCCCGGGGGTGGGAGGAGGAGGGTGGGGAGACTGCAGCTGGGCCCCTGGGCCCCAAGGACACCCCGCTCTTCCAACTTCGTGGCCTTGAGGGTGCCCCGCCCTGATCTCACCTCCAGATGCCAGAGAACTCATTCCTGGGCAGAGGAGCGGTGCGTCCCCACTGCCAGGGCACGCATGAGCACACACGCGTGTACACACGTGCATGTGTGTGTGCGTGCACGCATGCCGCACTCTCCACATGCCAGACCCCTTACAGACGCACATGCCTTTCCTCCTCCCAGGGAGGCTGGCACTGTTGTTGCCCCACTTCCTGGGCGAGGGAATGGAGATGCAAGGAGGTTGAGTGGCCTGCCCAGCCACACGGGGTCCCCACGGCTGGGTCCACGCAACTAAGACCAGGCAGCCACCTCCAGCGGTGGCTCTAAAGTCAGGGGTCCTATGGGCCGATGGTCCCAAGTCCAAATCCCGCCAATCCCAGGCCTTAGGCCTCCCCGCACTTGCCCTTCCCTCGCATCGTGTTCCCGGGTGAGTGTGCGTGTACACACACACACACACACACACACACACTACACACTGCTAATTTGGAAAACGAACACACACTTTCAGGAGGAGCTAGAAATGACTGTACATCACAAATGCCTATCAATGCATTAAAAAAAGATTTTACCCCCAAAGGTAGGAAAGACGTCATCCAAGAACAAAGGACAAAGCCTTGAAAACAACCTGCTTTTCTCACTTAGCTCACTTCACCGTCTTGTCTGCCTGTGTCCCCCCTGCTGGCTTGGGGGACTTTTGCTGTGGACAACAGGGTTGGCTGAGACGCTAGTCAGGGAAGTGACGGGTGAGATGTGCATAGGAGATGGTCCCGGACACAGGAGAAGGACCTGAGGCAGGTGTCTGGACCAGGTGGAGACTAGTCGGCTGGGTGAGGGCTGCCGGGGCCGGTAGGAACCAGACGGCGCCCTCATGCCTGGAGCTCCCAGGTGGCCTTGGGGACAGTGCGTTCCAGGAGTGGTGGGGCCACCGGACTCTCGGGTGGGCAGTGGAGGGGATTCTGTGCCTGCCCCCTGCCTCCAGGGTCTAGTCGGTACTGATGGGAGCACACAGGGCAGTGTCAGCGAGATCAGGGCCGTGAGGCCCAAAAACCCCACAGGCCGGATCCCGCCCCTGCCTCCCTGTCTCGTGGCCCCCGAGAAAGCAAAAGTAATTTCAGGCTTTGGTTGAAGAAAAGCCCACTAATTATGGAAGAGGAAAAACTGTTTCTGTTCTCAGCAGGAGGCATATTTACTTCTTTGCACGAAGGTATTTCTAAACACAGGTAATTATAAAAATCATTACCCCTCGAACCAGCGTGGGAAACCATATGGTTGGTAATACATTCATAAATAATTACCTTGCGCAAGTTCTCTGAAATAATATTTCCTATTTGTTTATTTCTGCAGAAAATAAATCCTCCAGCATCCTCTTGTTTGAAAAAACGGGTAAGCAAGAACCCTCCTTTATCAGTGGAGAAAGGAGTGGCTAGGAAGGAAGAGTGTGGGGTCCCACCCCTCCAACCTGGAGGGGACTCCTTGCCTTTCGGACCTCAGGGCCAGCCAGGGAGACTGAGTCACAGGCCGCCCCGGGGCCTGGCTCATCCCAGCAGGAGCATCAGGGGGACCAGGCACGCGCCCCTGCCGGAGTCCCCCCTGGGACGCAACTCAGCTGTCCCTGTTGTCATATCAAAGTCTGTCTGTTGGTTCTGTGGACGATGCCTGGCTTACACCACAGAGAATTTCAGCCTGTACAAGCACACAGCGTAAAGAGCCCCAGGAGCCCAGGCGGCTCCTGCGTGACAGGGGCCTGTCCAGGCAGTGGGGGAGAAGGCCATGTGTGCGGGGCGGCCTGCGCAAGCAGAGGGGGGCAGCTTTCCGCCCTCCCAGCCCCGCCACCTCCCTGCTTCCAGGGACCCTCCCAGGGTGCAGGGGACGCGTTCTGCTTGCTTTGCTCATCACAGGGCTCCCTCCTGCTGCTGCCTCCCCTTCGTTTGTCCAGTGTCTCCATGGTCTTGTATTTTTCATCTGGATTTAGAAAGTAAATACTATTTGCAACTGCTGGTGAGGATATCGGGGCATTCTGCAAACTCTAATTCTCTCTGTGGACAACAGCTTCCTGACGATCAAAAGCATCCCTTTGACTTGCTTTCCACGAGAAACAAGCCCGTGCCCCGAGGGTCTCCGCTCCCTCGTCTTCCCCACTGGCCACTGGCCACCCAGCGTCCTCTCCAGTGGACTCTGTTAGGTCGGATGGTTTGTTTGTTTGCCTTGGAGCCATTGCCTGAGTTTCTTTGTTTCAGTCACGGAGACGTTGGCACTGCCCTTCCGGTTTTCAAATGATGGCTGTGATGACCAACGAAGCACCTTTTCAGCCAGACCCTTGGCTGCTGGGCAGGCGTCAGGCGCCCTCCCATTTCTTAGGGTAAGGTACGCCCTTCTGCTAACACGTTCTTGTCGGAGAAACGTTTGGGAGAAGGGATGCTGGTTGCAGTTCCAAATTACTGCTTTTTCTTCCCGTTTTAAGAAAAACAATTTTTGATCCAAAATGCTCTCTTTTCTGTTTATTAACACTTCTTTGAGTTTATTTGTTGATTCCTGTTGTGGTTCAAATATTTAATACGCAGGTACAATGCCCAGCACCCAGCCTAACACAGACGGACCGTGATGGCGCTCATCCCGACGGCCAAAGCCACGCGCGCGCCTGGGCCACGTTCTAACGGGAGGAAAGTGAAGCGCTTCGCTCTGCTGCTCATTCCGCCATCCCAGGGGCCCCAGGCTGACCCACTGAGGTCCTGCCCAGAGAAGGACAGGCTCTGGTGGACAGGTCGTCGTCCATCTGAGCACTCAGCCCAGATAGATAAAGATAGAGACAGATATAATCTCACATTTTGTTTGTGCAGTCATCCTTTGAAGGACTCTTAGGTTGTTCCCCTGTCTTGGCTGCTGTAGATAAGGCTGCAATAAAACATGCGGGTGCAGATATCTTCCTGTTTTCATTTCCTTTGGATAAATACCCAGAGTGGGACTGCTGGGTCACATCGTACCCCTATTTTTCATTTTTTGAGGACCCTCCACACTGTTTCTATAACAGCTGCACCATCTGCATCCCCACAACAGTGCACGAAGGTCCCCTTTTCTCCACATCCTCCCCAACACCTGTTATCCTTTGACTTTTGATGACAGCCATTCTAACTGGTGTGAGGTGGTATCTCGTTGTGGTTTGGGTTTGCATTTCCCTGATGACTAGTGATGGTGAGCATTTTCTTATACACCTGTTGGCCGTTTGTATGTCTTCTTTGGAAAAACATCTGTCTAGGTCCTTTGCCTATTTTATAATCGGGTTATTTGGGGTTTTTTGCAATTGAGTTGTATGAGTTCCTGACATATTCTGGATATTAAAGCCTTATCAGATGTATGGTTTGCAAAGATTTTGTCCCATTCCAATAGCATTCTCTCACAGTTATGGAAATCAAGGCACTGGGAGGGCCTCCTCCCTCTGCAGGCTCGGGGGGTCCTTCCTGCCGCCCACAGTCTCAGGCAGCGGAAGATGTGCCTGGGTTTGGGGCTGTGTCACTCCCGGCTCTGTCTCATCTTCACCCCGCCTTCCCAGTGTCTGTCTCTGTGCTCAGATATCCTTCTTCTGAGGACAGCAGTTGTGTTTCAGGCCACGCGGCTTCTCTTACTACTTGTGGGCCCGTCCACGGGCCCCCTTCTACTCTCTGCCCCTGGGCCCTCTGGGCTCAGCCCTCATGCACAGGACTCCGTCCCCCTGCAGCAGGCGTCCCGTATCCTCCACCCCTTCCGTCTCCTGTCCCCTCATGGTCATGTGTGTTCGTCTCCTAGGGCTGCTGTAAATAAGAACCACTAACTGGGAGACTTAAGAAAACGTTATTCTCTCACAGTTCAGGAGACGGGAAGGCCAAGATCAAACTGTCCACAGGGCCGGCTTTCTCTGAAGCCTTCTCTTTGGGGCAGGAGCCCCTGTCACTTCCCCCTGCTCCTGGGGGTGCTGGCTTCCTCGGCCGTGGCTGCGTCACCCCAGGCTCTGCCCTCCGGCACGTGGAGCTCTCCCTGGATGTCGCTGCCTCAGTGTCTCTCTCCCTTTACAAGGACACTGACCACTGGACTTAGGACCCAGCCGCATCCAGCATGGCTGCCTTGTAACTTGATTACATCCTCAGAGACCCTGTTTCCAAATCAGGTCACAGTCACAGGTCTGGGTCAGAACTTGAACTTCGTAGCATGCACAACAGTGACCAACCCAGGTCATGAAGACTAGAGATGGGACAGGCAAGTAAAGACCAAGAGATTATGGAAGCGGACATATTTTCTGAGGTCAGACAACAGTCTTGAGAACTCTTTTTGTGGAGGGCACTAGTGCCAAAAATTAGCTTTTAGATTTTATGAGATCAAGTGAATCCGTTTATTTCAACAAATCTTTGCAACTGCCTGCTGTCTGCTGAGCGTCCTGCCAGGTGACCCAAGGCAGGGATGGACCTGAGACCACAGGTAGAAAGAGAAGGGACCAGGTGCTTTCCCAGCAGGGAAAAGAGCTAACTAAGGTGTGTCTGTAGGTGTGTGGCACACGGGGTATGGGAGGAGGCTGCCTCCCACCTCACCCTGCAGGTCTCAGGCGGCACCGGCAGTTCCTTCCCAGCCCCTCCCCCAGCCCCAAGCAGCGGCTAACCTACTTCCCATCTCTGTGGCTTTGGTGCTCTGGACATTCGGATAAGGGAGTCCTGCGTGTGACCGTTCCTGCTTGGCTTCTCCACTGAGAGTAATGTTTTCGAGGTCCAGCCTGGAGTCCGGACCAGAACTTCATTCTTTTTGGTGGCTGACTGATATTCTGTCTTGTGCAAAGACCACAATTCATTTTTCGTCATGGACACTTAGGTCGTGTCCATCCTTTGACTGTGGTGTCGTCTGAGTTCCTGTTTCCAGTTCTTTGGGGTCATGTGCTCATCCTGTGTGTAACCTTCTGAGGAGCCCAGTGGCTGGGCCGAGGGGGCCCTGTGACACATCGTCGCTTCCAAGGGCAGCACCCCCAATCCAGGCTTTCCGGGACCCTGCCTGCCTCCACCCGACCCCGGGAGAGGCACAAGTCACAGGAGGCCATGGAGGCAGGAGGCAGATGGGGGGAAAGGGACAAGCCTGGGGTGTCCCAGCTTGCCACCATCCGAACGCCAGGAACCCAGCCTTCCCGTCCTTTGGAACTCTTCTGAGGCAAAAGGTATTCTAAGTGCTTTCCAATTTGAAACTGGGGGAAGTATTAATGAATGACTTATTCTTCGGAGATTCATATGCTTCCATTTTTAACTTGTAACAATTAAGTTTAGCTTGCTTTTGAGAGTGACCTATTTCAGTGGGCCCATTTAAACTGGCTTCACAGTGGCCCAGGAAGCAGCTGGTGCCACGCAGGGACACAGCCTGGCTGCATGCTCCAGCAGTGTCAGGAGGAAGAGCTGGGTCTGAGGTGTGCGACTTGCGGGCCGCGTCTCTCTTCTTCTGGGCACGCCAACCATGCCCTGCCCTCTCCAGAACCTGTCCTGACTTCCTGTCACCTTCCACAGCAAAACGAGCTCTGAAGCAAGACTTCCCGGGACTGGTCCCAAGTCTCCCTGGGTCCTTTTCACTGAGGCCCCTTTGGTCACCCTGCATCCTGGAATCTCCCTCCACATTTCTTCAGATTCTGCCCCTCCCACTTCAGCCCCTTCGTCCCACCTTCAGAGCCCCTTTCTGAGGGGGTCCCTCCAGTCACCTGGAGCCTGGCAGCATGCACCCACCACAGACACTTTTGCTCCGTTTGCTGAAGGCAGAGGGCCCACCTTGTCCTGTGTCATTTTTCTCCCTGATGTCCGTGGCTGTCTCCCTGCTGACCTTGGACAGTTGCCCTAATGCCCTTGGGCCATCTCCCTGCCGACTTTGGGCTGTCAATCTCATTCTCTCCAGCTCAGTCCTCAGTCTCCTTTGAGCCCAGAGTTCACATCCATCCTGTGGCTCCCTAAGCCCTGGAACCTCAGGGACGATAGCCTGTTTGGGGGACATCTCAGTTCACCCCACTCCAGACCAATGAGAAGGGCACATGAGTGGGTCGACGGTCCTCGTGGCCTCTGCTGGGTTCACGTGGATCAATGGGCGGTGCCTTCAGTCTCCACGTGCATGAGGCAGCCAGTGCCCTGCAGTGCAGTGATGGCGGTGAGGGTGATGCCGGTGGCCCTGCGCTCTCTCTCAGCCGCTCCTACCCCGCCTGTCCCAAGGCTTTCTCTTGGCTGCCTCCAGAAAACTCCTAATTCCACAGGCAGGAGGACTGACCGAGCCCTGCTCCCACAGATCCGAGCCTGGTGGGCCAGGCTGCTGCATCCTCCCTGCTGGAGTGGAAGCTCACGAGCTTCCAGGAGAGTTTCCGCAGGCCCTGGACAGAGCGGCCTCCGCGGACATTTGCTGAATGAATGGACGAATGCGCAGCGGCTCTTGGCCTCCCCTCATCTCATCACGAGTCATTCATTCCCTCAGCACAAACTTCTAGGGCGCCCACCGTGTGCTCGGCACCAAGAAGTCACAAAGGCTCCATGGTGAGCGAAAGCGCACACACACGGTGACGCTCTCAGTCCGGAGCACACACCACACATAACCAGACGACTGATCAATTATGGGCAAGCGGAGCCAGTCCTAAGAGTCACCTGCCAAAGGGGTCTGACCAGGTTGTCGTGGGAGGTCTTCCCAGAAAGGATGCCTGCTCTGAGAGCGGAAAAGTGCGGGATGGCTCGCCAGAAGAGACCAAGAGAGGGAGGAAGAACAGTGCAGACAGTGTAGGCTGTGCAAATGCCCTGTGGTCGTGGAGAGCACAGCATTTCCCAGGAAATGAACGGAGCCCAAAGGGGCTGGTAGACCCAGAAGAAGGGGGACATGGTGGGAAATTAGGTCAGAAAGTGAGGCAGAGGCCAGGTCAGTTAGCGGTGCCAATGACTTAATGAGGACACCTTCAGAGAGAACTGGAAGTGCCCTTCCGGACCCTACTGGAGACGCTAAGTGGCAGGTGGACAGGAGGGCGGGAGCCTGGAGGGGAGATCTGGGCAGAAGAATAAATGTGAAGCCACACGTGTGTTGGTGGCAGATGGGCAGGAGACACAGAGAAGCTTTCCCAGAGAGACACGGGAAGAGAGAGAGGGTGCGGGGCTGTGCCTGACTCAGCACCCAGAACAGCCCAGGAAGACCGAAGGGGCAGCCATGAGGAGGGGAGGGTCAGAGGAGAGGAGCCCACCTGCCCGTGGTCCCTGCCACCCAGCGGGGCCAGCGGCTGTCCTCTGCCCGCGCCCCTCAGGGGCCTCCTAACTGGTCCCCCAATCAGAGGGCTCTTGCTGTCAGCCACATACCAGCCAGAGTCATCCTTGAACAACGATGTCCTCCCGTACTTAAAACCCTTCCATGTGTTCCCAATTGCAGCTGGAATCACGTCCCCTTTTCTCTCTGTGGCCCCAGGTCCCACAGGAGCTGCTCTGCCTCGTCCTGCCCACGACCCGATGCTATGCTCACTGCCCTCCAGGCCCTAGGCCTTGCCTCAGATCATGGAGGTGCCACACCTGACCTTCTGCCCAGCCACTGGGTGGGGATGTGGGCAGAAGCCACGTCATCTCCTGCTCCCCACTGTGGTCCCTTCCAACGACCATCGGGGGGGCTGCCTGGAGCCCCCAGAGCAGAGGTCAGAGCACCTGAGAACATGGTGCCTGATGCACGGACACACACGGGTGGCCTCTTTCTGCGTCTCAGAACATTTTTCAGGACTGGGCACACCTGCAGCTCTGACGCTCAGCGGCCCTTGCTATCCCACCTCCGGAACGGCCCTCACTCCCCCAGCTCCCCTCCACAACTTGTCCCTTTCTGTACCCTGGGTTCCAGGCTATAACCCTGTCACAGTGCCCTGAGTTCAGTGCATTCATGAGAACTGTCTTCATTGCAGGTAACAGAATCCTGACTCAAAGCAGCTTGGGAATTCTTTGCCTCCCTCGCTGGGAGGATATCAAGATCTCCCAGAACTAAGGAGTGAGCCCCGGACTTGGGGTTTCAGAAATGAGAACTGGGATGGCACCGAGCACGACTGCCCCGCCTCACCTCCTCTTACCAAACGTGTATTCACCCTTCAAGACCCTATGCAATCGCTGCCTCCCCCACGAGGTCCCCCAGCAACCTCCTCAGCAGGACCCCTCTCCACCCTCTGGCCTTTCAGAGACCTGCGTTTGTACCTTTTATTGTACTTTTCACGTTGTATTCTAAGTACTTTTTCACCTGCCCACCACGACCCTGTGACCTCTTTGAGGTGACACTCTGCTTTTTCCTCTGTCTCTCCTGGATACAACCCATCCTGGCACACAGTAGGCTTTCAACAGACGTGACTAACGCAGATTCAGGCCTCACTCCTGATACTGTGTTCCCTCGTCCTGCGTTGGCCTGAGGACGTGCAGAGCCTCACAAGTCGTGGAGCGGGCCGTCCCCGCCCCCCGCGAGGTTCTGGGCCCGCTTACTTACATGGCAACACCACCATGATGTTTGCTGACTTGATACCCATCACACACGTCCTTGGTAATTACAGGGATCTGTCTCACATGCATTTGGAAAGTCCGAAAGCAATCAGCACGCAGCCTCCCTGTGTGTAGAAGACAGAGCAATCAGGGCTAATGACACGGCACTCGGTGTGTGATCACGCTGCACTGCACGTAATTACTGTGGAATTATGTGGCCACCAGTTGCCACGTAAACACAGCTCACACTGGATGTGTCTGTGGCTTAAACAGCCCTACACTCGTTCTAATTTCAAAGTGTTGAATGGAAAACAGCGGGTTGGCACGTAGAGACAGCACCGGACTGGAAAAACGTCAGGGGACTCGGGAAAGAGGGAGATGCCATTTCCAGTGCCAGCTTCACAGGGGCAGGGCAGAGGGAGAAACCCCGGGACAGAGGACGCAGTGGGTCTCCCTGCAGGAAAGGACCGGGGGCCGTATGCTGATCCTTTGGAAACTGGAAAATGTCATCCCAATGCAAGGACTGTATTACGATAGTTTGGGAGTCCTGGACTTCAGCTTTAAAGAGAATACATTCCAGACCATGCAACATAATGTCCCAAGGAAGACTTTCTCTTTCCTGGAGTAAGAAAATCTTGAGTCGGGCAGCTCCAAACTTCTATTGTCCTTTGGCAGAGTCCCATGTCTTGAGAAGGGCAGAGAGGAGCAAAAGTTCTTTCTTATGTCCCAACACCCCGTGAGTGCCAGGACAGCAGACCCTAAGGAGCCCCCAGCAGGGCCGTAGTCCCTGCTGCACCACCTGGCGGGGAATGAGGCAAATCCCTGGAATTCTCAGCTCTTACTGCACTGACCAGTAAGGTGAGGCTACGTGAAGAAGTGCTCTGTCCCACGGCACAGGAAGTCCTCCAGGCAGAGGACAGAGCCTCGTCTCCACACCACCCGTCTGCATCGGACACTGGGGCCTCTCCCTGGAGCCTCCAAATGACAGAGGTCAAAACAGACCCGGAGCCCACGCCTTAGGTCCTTTGAATCCTAGAGGATACCCTGGGGCCGGGCGGAAACCCGAATGACGAGCAGTCAGCGAGGCCACAATGCTGGTCTAGAGGACCCCCCACGGCCAAAGGCAAGGCCAGTCTCACTCCCGCCTCCTTGCACCTTCCGGGAGCGTTTACCGTACGTGGCCTTGCCTCCTCCACGGCCACAGTCACGTCCTTCCCTTGGCTTCCGGGCTCCATGCTCCCGACGTCCAACTCGCCCCCAGCTGCTCCTTCTGGCTCCTCCTTGGGATGCTTGTCTCCCAGCATCTGAGACCCCAGTTCCAGCCTCACTCACCCATGTCCTGGTCCCTAGTTCAATCATCTTTACGCTGATTCTTCCCATCTCCTACCTCCACTCCTCATCTCCCTCTGAACTGCAGAATTCTTCCAAAGGACCTACCTGACGTCTCTACCCACACACTGAGACGCACCTAACACTTCACACGTGTGGAGTAGGAGCCATACTGCACATCCCACTCCCCCCTTGGACAGCAAGACAACTGAACTCCCGCTGGCGGGAGGGTTGGCACTGACAGCCCACATGGGGTCCCTCTGGGGACATGGGGTCCCTCTGGGGACTTCCCTCACTCAAGACGGCACCCCAGCCCAGGCACAGGAAAGGCCTCAGGCATCACCCACCCGACGACTGGCGCCCAGAGGCCCAGACCCTGCGCCTGTGGGACATCCCCACTCCCAAGCTCCCCATGGGACTGGCCGAGGCCCCAGCTGCATCCCTGTCACCTTCTCTCTACCTGGCCCTGCTTCCTGCCCCCTGACAGGTGTCCTTTCTGAGAGAGACTCTGAGATGGACACTCAGGCATGTGAATTTTGCTCCCCAGGGAGCCACGTGGAGGGCAGTAGGTACCAGGAGAGGTCCGAGGAGGCAGGCTCTAAAGGGGGGTCCGGATCTGGACCCTCGTGGCCAGCAGTTGATTTACCTGTGGCCCTGGCAGGCTGGGATGACCTTGTTGGTAAGGTTCTTCTGGTTTTGAACCAGAGGGCTCTGTGAAAATAAATGTGCCAGTGGGTAAAATACCTCAGGCGTCTGCGAGATTCGGGCACGTGGAACCAAGGAATTAGATGCTGGAGCTATGGTGTGCTAGAAAGACAACAAAAGGCCAAACGTGATTCATCACCCTTTTACAGCAAAGCCAGGAAGCCAGAAGGCCTCCTTGAAAGCACAGGGAGATTTCGTCTCCTGCAGCCAGAGAACAGAAAACACTGAGGGTCGAGGGCAGGCTTTAACTCTGGTGTTCTAGTCTCCTATCGCTGCTGTGACTCGTTTCCCCAAACTCAGTGGCTGAACACAAATCTAGCATCTTACAGCTCTGAACGTCACAGGACTGAAGTGGGTCTCACTGGGCTCAAGCCAAGGTGTGGGTAGATGCCTCCTGGAGGCTCTGGGAGTGGGGGTCCATTTCCTGGTCCCTTCCAGCTCCGGAGGCGCCCACACGCCTCGGCTCGGGGCCGCTTCCTCCATCCTCAGCTCCAGCAATGGCTGCCTGAGCCCTCACATCGCGTCACTCTGACCTGCTTCCATCGTCACCTCCTCCAACTCTGATCTCTGCCTCCCTCTCCCACCAGTAAGAACCCTCGTGATTACAGTGGGCCCACCAGACCATCCAGGGTCATCTCTTTACAATCAGCTCATTAGCAACTCAGTTTCCTCTGCAACCTTCATGTCCCTTTGCCACGTAACATTCACAGTCACAGGTGCCGGGGGCAGGACTCGCACGTCTGTGGGGACCCATCATTCTGCCCACTGCACAGAGGGTGGCGGGGCTCCAGTGGAGTTTAAATCCTCAACCACGATTTGTCTTCTGCACCCAGGACAGGGCCCTGCTGGGGAACAAAGGGACCCTGAGACAGGGTGGGGAATCTGGGTGGAGGCGCTCAAGGCCTTCAAACCGCAGGGCTCCTGAACTCTGAGCCTACAGCAGAGCCCCACCTCCTTCCAGTGACGCCCAGTGCCGGCGCTGGCCTGAAAAGGACGAAGACACCTCTCCTGGCAAGAACACACGTCCCACTCCTCACAGTATCCGTCTCCCCTTCCCTCTGACCACCGTCACCAGGGTCAAGTCACTCAGCCTGGCTGGGACCGGCGGGGCCCTGGAAGGGAGGAAGAGACTAGGCCGGCAGAAGCCAGGAGGGGGTGTCCAGCACTGCACCCCGGGGTACTGGGTCCAGCAGAGAATGGGGAGTAAAGCTGGATACGAGACGGCATGGATCAGGGCAGTCACCTGTCACACCGGGTGTCACACCTCATCAGGACTCCAGGAGGGTGAGAAGTCAGTGCCCACAGTGAGAAATGCCAAACCCGCCATGCCAGACGGTGGAGGGGGATCAGAGAAGGGGGAAGTCTGAGGCTGAAGAACACATGAGGCTGGACGCCCGCCCGCTGCCCATGTGCCACAGGAAGACCAGGCAGATGCCCCACTTACCACAGGACGCGCTGATGACCGGGGACCAGCATCGTGAAGCAGCTCAGTGGTGGCTGTCCCCTGTAGGGCTGGGACGGCAGTAGGAGCCACTGTTTCACAGCACGGCTCCCAAGCCTGCCCCTCTGCCACAGCAATGAGGCTGATGGGGTCCCACAATGATGGAGGCCGAGTGGTGGCACTTAAAAGTCACAAGCGAGGTGGGCAGCAAGGGAAGGAGCCGCGAGGAAGCACTGAGCTGCAGAGAGCTGTGCAGGCGGCTGCAGGAACACAGCTCCTTAGCGGCAGGAGAGATGAGCGTCGGACCGCTTGTCGGGGGGCATCCCAAGAGCTGAAAGCAGAGCCCCGAAGAGATGTGAGCACACCGTGGACTGTAGTCGAGTGTGGAAGCTGCCCACCCAGTGTCCACCGAGGAATGCACGGAGAAGCCAAGTGTGGTCCTTCCACACCAGGGCACAGGAGTCAGCCTTAAAACGGAAGGGAACTCTGGCGCACTCGCAGAGCACCACACACACATGCACACTCACACACACACCACACAGATCAGACACGCCGTACCTCTGCTTAAGACGCCCAACCTCCATCACACCTGTGGGAGCCCCCAGTCCTCCCACGCGTCCATGGAGACCCGCACCACGGGCTCCAGCTAAGCTCCCGACGTGACCCTCCCACTCTCCCCCACAGCCCTTTTCTGTTCCTTCTGGCCTTTGAACACTCCACGCCCTGCCGCAGGCCTTGCCTAGGCCTACCCTCTGCATAGAACGTTTGTTCCTACAGATACTCAGGGCTCTGTCCCTCACTTAACTCAGGTCCCAGCGCCAAGTCTCCTCCTCGGAGAGGCCCCCCTGCCCACCCAGCTAGCCCCACCCCTTCGCCCTCCACCCCGCCAGTTCCGGACTCGGCCTGGGGAAGCGGAGAACGTGGATGGAGGCCTCGCCCGCCCTGCCAGTCCAGGAACTGAGTTCTCATACCTGAGACGCACACGTGTTCACCTCCTACCCCAGGCAGGGCCCAGGGGCGCCTACTAAACTGCTTGTGGGTGTCACCAGGGTTAGTTTCCCTTCTCTGTGCCCACTCCTTTGGTACAAATAATTAGCACCTTGATATTTACCAGTGAGGGGGAAGTTATCAGTGATTTGGGCACACCTGAGGCACCTGCTCCACATCACAGAAGATGCTGGCAGGTGGGAGGGGCGGGGACCACACAGCAAGGAAAAACCTCCGTCAGCCAATCAGTGCCAGGAGACGAAACCGGCCCCACCAGCATGGGCACGGCCCCGCCCCCACCAGCCTCCTTTAATTCGCCTCTTGCCCCTGATTACCCGGCTACAGAGCCACGCCGTGGGGAAGGGGGCCCTGGAGCACAACGGAACCGAGGGGAAATTGGCCGTAAAAGATTAATTAAAGGGATGGGGGCACTCCAACCCATCACCCTGTGTGGGCTTTTACAGACCTTTGTGGAGAGGCACAAAACATGAGAACTTTGGTTTTAATTTACTCCATGTGGCTTATTTAGCAAGGAGAGAGGGGAGGTGATTGCCTCTCCCGCCTCACCCCAGCTGTGAGCTCCTCACAGCTCGCAAAAGTCCTGGGGTGGTCTAGGTGGGGGTTGAGGGAAAGAAGAGGTTTACACACCGGTCAGCCAGGTGCCTGCCAGGTGCTACCGCGTACTGCCAGGTACCCACCAGGGACCCGCCAGATGCCCTCCAGGGGCTCTGGACATACACTGCCTGTTCCCTGCCATCTCCTTCCCCAAGCCTGTCACCTCCCAGGCCCGGCACACAGAGGGGGAGTCCAAAGTCTCTGATGACCTGAAGCTCAGGTGCCACCGGGGTGAGTTAGCAATGCCACCTCCCCGCACCGCACATGCTGTCTGCACCCCATCTTCCTCCCTCCCTCAGGTAGCAGCATGCCTGGGCCTCTCCCTCAGCCCAGGCTGCGCCCACTGAACACCTCGCAGCCTTCAGCTGGGACCTCCCTGTAAAGATGACCCTGGGACAATCTCCTCTGAGCTCACAGGACAGCCAGCTGGGGGCCACGGCACCCGGAATAGAGGTCTCCACTCCCACTAAGCTGCTCCCTCTCTAGGCTCCCTCCTTGCTGAGGGGTGCCTCTTGCCCCCCTCCAAGCTCCAGCTGAAGGCAGCCCTTTGCCATCCCCCAGGTCCCCTGCTGTCACCCCCAGTTCAGCACCCTCCTGCTCACTCAGGTTATGGTCACAACCCCACCCTGACCCAGTCTCCTCGGGGGTGTCAGGAGGGAAGAGCCTCCAGCTGAGGAGGGGGCCCCTCCATCCCTATTCAGATGGTGGACAAGTTGAATGTGTTTGCCAAATCTCATTGCTCGGAAGGCTGCCTGGAGCCCCGTGTCAAGAAGGATTCTGAGGTGGCATCTGCTAGATTGGCTCTGGCTGTCCCAGGACAGGGGGTGAGGGCTGAGGCTGTCCTGGGTCCAGGCTCTCCGACCCTGGGAGGCCTTCACGTCCACAGGGCCTCTCAGCTTCCTGGGCTCCTCTCCCGTCTCCTGCCTCTCTGCCAAGCACAGCATACAGGCATGTGGCCTGATGGGCAGGAGGGACCCTGAAGCCACCCCTGCAAGGTCACCACAGAGGGTTCTGGGCACCCCAGATGCTGCTGGACCAGCCCTGCCTCCCTCCCGGAGGTCACCACCTCTCAGGCCGCCCTCCCCAGCCTTCCTGGGACCACAAGCGCTTCTCAAACACTCAGTCCAGAGCCTGTATTTGACAGATGGCAAAGGCAGGGGCCAGGGGTGTTGTGAGGGGCACCGGCCCCCAGGAAGAACGACTGTGATGGCCTGAGAGGACACGGCTGTGCCACCAGGCCACGCCCACCCTCCCGAGCTCAGGACAGCCGTGTCCCGGGAACAGCACACAGGTCTTGTCCTGGCGCCTGGGCATAACTCTCCTGGACATGCTGCCCTCAGAGAATGGCCACCCTGGTCCCTGTCAGCAGCCACCAGCACCAGCCCTGTGTTAAAGAGCCTCTTTAGGAAGAGACCTATTTTTAGCCAAATCTGCTGCTGCTTGCTAAATATCTGCTTAAATACATGAATTAACACATCTGTCAACAGTACTTGGGGTGGGAACGAAGCTCCTTCGCTCTCACCAAGAGGGTAATTTAAAACGAGAATACACAGCGTAATTAGCAGCTCGAGCTCAAAGCCTGGGGCGCCAGCCCTCGTTCTGCCCTCCTGGGGCCTCCTGGGGCAGAGGCACAGCTACCCGGCTACCCGGGCAGGGCCACCGCCACCCCTCCAGACAGAACGGAGGTGCCAGCGGGCTGCAGAGGGACGGGCCCTGTGGGGCATCTGAGTGAGAAGCAGCCAGGGGCCACCCCACCATGTAGCAGCAGCTTTTCGCATCGCTGAGACCGTGGGCGGCTGAGCTTACAGAATCTGGTGCTTGACATCACCTGTCAGGACCAGCCACGTGTGGGAGTGGAATATTCATGACACCCACCAGGTGCTTCGAGACGCACAGGCCTGAGGACCCTCCTGGAGCCACTGCTCCTGGATCTGAGAGGAGCCTGCAGAGGGACAGCGGACGTGCTTTCTGGGCCCCCTGCCATCCCTCCTCCCCTTCCTGCTCTGTGGTCGTGACGGCGGCACTGCTGACCACTCCATGGTGACCAACAGGACCCTGGGCCCGGCACCCTGGATCCCCGCACAGAAGGACTCTGTCCAGTGGGGCTTTCTGCTCTAGATGGGAGACTTCTGAGCACTAGTGTAGCAGGACCTGAAAGCCTGGGTTCTTAGCCCAGACACACCACTCCCTTGTCACGTGACGCTCACCCCACTGCCTCAGTTTCCTCAGGGTGCATTAACAGCACCCCTGTCCCCCCATGGGCCATCACACTGATCAGAAGCGTGTGAAGTAGGTCAAAGGTTGTAGAGTGGGCGACGTTGGGACAACGTCACCTTCCCTCTGACGGGCATGATGAAGCAACTGAGCTCACCCTGTCCTTTGCCTCAATCTCCCTCGATGGTAAGGAGGCCGGGGGATGCAAAGGGGAGAAGGAAAGATGGTGTCCATGGATGGTGGACAGTTGTGAAAGCAACACCTGGCCCTGGCAAGAGACAGGAAAGCCTGGAAAATGAGCTGGAGATGTTTCTACTTTTAAGGCGGGAACAGGGGCTCTGGGCCAGGACCAGGCAGAGGAACAGCTGCTCCCTGTGGCCTCGCTCGGGGACCCAGTGGGGCATCCCCAGGTCTCCTGAGACAGGGCAGCCCCCAAGCCTTGGCCCAGGTCAGGCTTTGAGTCCCTCCCCCATCCATCTTCTCCTTTCTCCTCCCACCAAATCCTCTGCTAATGAAAGTAAGGAGATCTGCAGAAACCCATAAAAATCAGAGGTGCGTGAGCATGGCCTCTTGGGACAGCCCAGGACGGCAGTTCAAGGGGCACGTGTGACGCGGTGAGAGCCGGCCTTGCCCAAGAGCTCACGCCCCCCGTGCTGTCCCAGCCCTCACCGGCTCGTCGGCTCGTCGTCGGCTTGGAGGGAAGCCCACAGTGGGATCCGGAGATGAACCCCTGAAACACCAAATCTACTTTGGGGAAGCAGTCCTGAGGAAGACTCCCAGGAGTGATTTGTCATTTGGCAGTTTTGCCAGGAAATGGGATAATGTTCCTGTTATAAAAGAGTCCCCGACGGCCAAGATCACTTGATTGGAAGGACTGAACCATGACCTTTACTCGAACAATAAAACGCCAAGCAGGACAAGTGTCCCAGGTTAACTCGGGACATAGCCACTGCGCTTCTTGATGTCTCCCATCTGCTAGGATTAACGGCAGCCAGTGTGTTCCAGGGACGGAAAAGGATCGATACTCCCCAGTTCCTCCGTTAGCTTTGGGGGTAATAATCTTCTGGTTATCTCCAGTTAATAGGATAGGAATGATCCCCAAGGCCACCAGGGGTGCAGAGGAAGGCATGTTCTATCTTTTTTACAATCACCTACTGTTATTTCTGAAGATGAGGAGTAATTTCCAAAATTACAAAGATGTTTAGTTATTATGCCAACATCAATGACATTGAAGGAAAAATCTTAGCTGTGGACGACTTTGAGAATCCAAAGGCAATAAGAAAATTTCCGGAGAAAATCCACATATAATTCTGCCATCTGAACATAGGAGTACTATAAAGCAATGAGGCTGTTTTCAAACAAATACCAAATCTCACGCATCCACGGATCACGAGAAGAGTCAGGACGGCTCAGGAGCTGCTGGTCTTGCGTGGAGCTCTATCTCGGGACTAGGGGATCTTGTAGAGCCTTTCACTCGTGTGGTCCTGGAGCTCATTAAAAAGGCAGGTTCTCGGAGCCCGCCCCAGACCCCACCCCACACCACCTGAATCAGAATCTGCATTTTCATAAGACCCCCTAGGTACTTGGTGCCCATTTGGGTTTGAGAAACACCGATTAGGAAACTGCGCTGTGTCATAACCACAGTTAACACCCAACCAGAGGATCGGTGCTGAGTGATCTGCTTTTCTTGGGCTGGTGTTTTGTGTCAACTTCTCCCTCCATCCACACCTGCCACCCCCTGGTTAATAGAGCCGTGTGTAGACAGACTTTATGCACCTGACGTCTGTTCATCCACTTCTGCCCTCACTGTGACTGCGTAAACCTGGGCCCAGCGCCCTCCAAAACATGCACGGCCTGCGGGGTCCCCCACTCTTCAGCACAGGCGGACGGCTCCCCCAGGAAGGGATGGAGGCCTGGGCTTTGGATGGTTCCAGATACAGTGTGAGCTGACTGCTCCCTGCATAACGCCCCACTTTCTTCATAGGCCACTTCTTCTCTGACTTTTCCTATGTCCCCATTACAGTGGCACCTCGGTTTTTTAATGTAATCCGTTCCGGAAGACCGTTTGAGTTCTGAAGTGTTCAAAAACTGAGGTACTGTTTCCCCATAGAAAGTCATGCAAAATGGATTAATCTGTTCCAGACCTTTAAAATCAACCCCTAAAACTGCAAATTTAGCGTGAATTTTACTATCTAATGAGATCATAGATCCATAAAATTTACGGCGTTTGTAAACTGAAATGTTCGTCAACGGAGACGTTCGAAAACTGAGGTACCACTGTGCTAAATACCTCCCTGGCAGGTGTGTCTAGAATTGAAAGCAGCCTATCTGGGTTTTGCTTTGGAACTATGTTTTCTGCTTCTGAGCATCTCTGCAGGTAGAGAGACAGGTGAACTGAGGCTCGTGGGAGGGACGTGGAGAGAGAGCCGCGTGCTCAGGTGGGTCTCCCGGACCCTTTCTCATTCGCAGAATCAGGCAGTGTTGTGCACCATTTCTTAGCTCTTGATCAGTGACCACAAGTGTGGTTATTTGTTGTTTGTTTGTTTTTCTGATCAAAAGAGACCTCAAACATCTTGTGACCATGTGTTTGCTTCCTTTTCTGAAACCCACCAAAATGGCCAAATAAAGGTAAACTAAAATAGAATCTCTAGCAACACCTGGAAATTGTTCATTCACCTGGTGATGAAACAGACTTTGGGAAACCTCTGGAACACATGATGTGAATGGGGTTGGCTGAGCACGAGGTGGGTCAGGCAATCTGACCCATGATTGAACGCAGCCCAGACGGGGCGTGCTGGGAAGTAAGTATCAGAAAACTCCTCAGCCTTGAGCAGGAGGTCTGGGGACAGCCTGAGAGATTCAAGTGGACAGATGCCAAGAAGCAGGGACAGTGGTCAGCAGCCCTGCGTCCCCAGGCAAAGCCCCCTGCTGCATGAGCACATGGGAGAAGGGTGGCCATACCCTCTCAGGGAGGGCCACCAAAGCAAAGCAGGGAAAATAAAGGGCGTCCCTAGTGCCCTTGGTCTGATGGCCATTCCTCCCTTCCATGCCTCTACACAAATATATCAGACACAGAAGCCCCACAGATTGTACCAGCTGAAGAAAAAGCATGGAAGGGGTACCTGGAAGCAGTAACTGGGGAGTAAAGACAGGATGTGGGAATTCCAGCAGAGACCCATGTCCAGAGCAGCTGGCCAAAGCACTAGTACCAAATGTCACTGGAAAGGACAGTACTGGAAGTGGAGTGACGGCTTTGTCACCAGGAACCTCCACCACATCCAGCTTGCTGATGGACTGCACCTGGCCATATGCAGGAGGACGTCTCCAGAGAGCCCACCCACCCACTCCCTGCAGCCAGGGCCCACATGCTAGAGGGGAGAAGAGGGAGAGACAGGCTGATGAGGAAGTGTGAGAGAGCCCACACTGGCTGGCTCGGTGGGCAGGCAAGGCCAAGTCAACGGAAGCACAAGCTCCAGCAGCAGGGTGAAGAGGAGGCGAGTAAGCCGTGAGAGCAATGACTCAAGTGACACAGATACAATGCGTAACACAGGAAGAAGTGCTTACGAAGCCAAATCCACAGTCACCAAGAAATTCGAGAGGCGAGGGCGGCCAGATGGCTCAGTTGGTTAGAGCGCGAGCTCTGAACAACAGGGTGACCAGTTCGATTCCCACAGGAGCCAGGGAGCTGCGCCCTCCACAACGAGATTGAAGACAACGAGCTGCCGCTGAGCTTCCAGAGGGGCGGCCGCATGGCTCAGCTGGTTAGAGTGCACGCTGTCAACAACAAGGTCACCAGTTCAATTCCCACATGGGATGGTGGGCTGCACCCCCTTCAACTAAAGATTGAAAACGGCAACTGGACTTGGAGTTGAGCCGTGCCCTCCACAACTAGACTGAAGGACAATGACTTGGAGCTGATGGGCCCTGGAGAAACACTGTTTCTTAATATTCCGCAGTAAAATTTATTTAAAAATAAAAAATTTGAGAGGCGAGACTAATGAAAGTACGGCAGACTAGGAACATTTAGAGACCTAATAAAACAGTCTATTAACTTTTGCTTTATATATTTTGAGAACTATAGGGAGATTTTGATAAATATTGTAATAATACTTTTCAACATACTTTTCTTGATTATTGGTAGGTTAATGAGATTCAAGTTAATAAGTATATAGAATATTTTAATGTAATCATAAAAATGCTTGATTTACAAGGCACATATACAAATCTGCCCTTAACAATTAGAGAAGGCACAGTCACAGTTTTCCCAATCACACATGAAGCACTTATATAAAAATTGACCATTAACTTGGTTATAAAGCAAGTCTCACCAAATTTTACAAAACTGTCACACAGACAATATCTTCTTAGCACAAAGCAATCAAATTAAAAGTTATTAACCAAAAGAGATATATGTTTAATGATACAATGACTTACAATGCTAGAAATGACAAACTAGGTAATTCTGGAAAATTCTCCACTCTGAGAACAAATAGGAAATATGGATAAAATATATGAAAACCATCTGCTTAAAGGTGTTAGCAAGATAATGACCATAAGATGACAAGGTAAAGAAGAATTACCAGATAATGATCTAGAAGAAGAAAGAATTCCACAAAGATGAGTCCAGCATTTGGATCCACTGCTTTTGAGCCTCAGGGGTTAGGGATATAAAAATTAGACATTAGGGCCCACTGAGAGTGGGGGCACTGTTAAGACCCTCCACTCCACTCTTTCGGACAGGAACCAAAACTGCTGGATCTGAAGTTAAGAAGTGAAAACACCCTTGAACAAATTGCAGTTGGTTTTGAGTCATCTGGATAGACACAAATAAAACATTTTCTGAACGAAGGTAATATCATTCCATCTCTCTAATTGCTTCTACAACAACTTTCAAGCACAATGTCCAGCACAAATCAAAGATAACCAGGCATAGGAGATAAGACAATATGAACCAAACACAGCAGAAATAGCAACCAATTGAAAAAGATAAGCATGTGCTCCAAAAATTAATAAGTATGCAGCTAAATCTAAATGAATATTGACTTTAAATATAATAAGAAAAAAATTAATTGGGTTTTAAATAGAAAGAGATTTAAACTCATGAAAATAAGAGCATATAAGTTGAGAGGGAGGTGGATGCGAGAGATGAAGTCAGACGCAGGCCCACCGTGTGAAGTATGATTGGAGACGCCTATTCTGCATGTCCCTAAAGTTTGGACTACAGAGGACTATACCCTCCTGAGTAAGGAAAAAACAAGGAAGTAGCAGAAAAATCACCCCTGTCCTGATCAGAGCAGGGGAAATATAGTCCCTGAGAAATTATAACCATACCAACCCTTGTAGAATTTGCAGCCCAAATTCACATCACCTATGTGGTTGACAAAACCTCAAGTATTGAATTTATTTTAACATATTCCTGAACTAGAAGTTTCCCTAAATACTGGACATAAACACATGCATATTCTCTCTGGAGGAGTACATCTTCATCTTCAGCCTCAAAGAAGATCCACACAAAATTTTTAAGGAAAGAGTGCTTCCCATAAAAATCTAATCAAACATACAACAAAACAAGTCACCATCAGTGAGACAAGTGGAAACAATAAATGGCAAAATCAGATCTGAAAATTTTTAAACATTGCCATTTTCAGTCACAGATTTACAAACAAGTCTATGTACTGTGTTTAAAGAAATAAAACACAAGCTTGAAAATCTGTGTAGCACACAGGAAACTACAGTATGTGACTTAGCAGTTTTGAAAAAATTTCAGATTAGAAACTAAAAATACAATAATCAATATTACAAATAAAGGGGACAGAATCACCAAGTTATTGGTACAGCTGAGGAGAGATTTAGTAAATTGGAAGAACACTCAGAAGAAATTATCCAGAATGTATCACAGGGAAACAAAGAAATGAAAAATCTACCTGGAATAGAAAAGTCAATACATGAACAATGCAGTGAGAAGTTCAATATCCTCCTGATTCAAAGTCCCAACAGACAGCAAAGAATAAGGCAGAGATATTAAAGAGATAATGGCCAGGATTATTCATAATAGCTGAAAGACACCAATCTACAGGTTAAAAAGCTCACTGAATCTCAAGCGAAATACCTAAAACATAAATCACAACTACACACACTATTTAATGGGACTGCATTTCACTAAAGACAAGGAGAAAAATCTCAAATCTGTAAGAGGAGAAAAAGACTAGTTTATTCAAAGGAATGTAAGTTACCTAACTTCTTAACAGTAACAATTGAAGCCAATAATAATGGAATAAAATCTTCAATGTTGGGGGGTGGGGGAGAATGGCAATCTAGAATTCTAGAATGTTATAATTATAAAATATATATTTCAAGAATAAGGAATAAAGACATTTTCAGATAAATGAACAAAACACAACAGAATTTCCCATCAGCAATACATAAATAAAGCATATCAATAATCAATAGAGAGGCCAGAGATCCAAGATGGCAGAGTAGCCAACTAAACACTGTGCTTGCATCCTTCTGTGAACACATTAAAATTACAACTAAATTATAGAACAATCATCCTTGAGAAACATCTGAAGTCTAGCTGAAAAGAAGTCCTATAACGAAAAATATAAAGAAGCTGCATGGAGACTGGTAGGAGGGGTGCAGTACAGAATGGGCCCCACACCTGTGTGTGGCGGTTGAGAACCAGGAAGAATATCTTGGCCACGGAGTTTCCCCTGGAGGAGAGAGGGGACCCCCAGCTCCACACACAAGGTTCCCCAGCCCAAAGTCCTGGTGCCAGGAAGAGGAGTCCCCACAACACCTGGCTGTGAAAAACAGTGGGGATTCCAACCACCCCGGTGGGACAGAAGCAGCAGGAAACCCAGATGTCCTCTTAAATGGCCCCGCACACAGATGCACTCGTTCTCAGGCACTCACCTTGGGCTCCAGTGAAGGGACGGTGACTCGGGGGTGTCGGAGGCATGTGGGGAGCAGACTGATGTGTGTGGCTTCAGACGAGGGTTGGAAAACAGTCACCATTTTCCCTGTGAGGGTTTCTACTCCGGTGCAGTTGGCAGCCGGGTGCCGTCTTTCCTGTGTTGAGCCCGCCCCCTACACTTCCGGCCAAATCTGAATCTGATTGGCCTGGTGAGCTCCAGAACTCTGCTCTGCTGACTCACTGGGACCTCACAGCACCGAACTCCGCCAATGCAGGAGGAGATTCTTGGAGATTAACAAGCCCCACCGGCACTGCAATCTTACTTGGAAAACTATCGACATCCTTGGGCCCCAGGTGGATGGTGAGTGGCCTATGTGCTCTGACACTTTTGCTGAGTAGCTCCAGGCTCAGCACTGGCACAAACCCAGAATTTACATTATCTGGTGACCACAACTCTTCTCACTCTAATGACTCCCTGAGACCCTGCCACACCCAAGTCACTGCACGAGGCTCTATCAGCGGCTGAACCTTAAGGGAGCTGACAGGTGGCAGCTGTCCTCGGTTCACAGTGTGGCCTCTCCCACGTGCCTCCAGATTTAGCACAGGCAGCGAACAACTGCAGATTGCTTTGTAGCTCCTACCAGGTAGCTTATATGTGAAACCTAAAGAATAAAATTAACAAACAAAACAGAAACAAACTCATAGGTACAGAGAACATTTCAATGGTTGCCAGATGGGAGGGCAGTTGGGGGTGTGGGTAAAAAAGGGGAAGGGATTACAAAGTACAAATTGGTTGTTACACAGTAGTCATGGGGATGCAGGGTACAGCATTAGGAATACAGTCAGGAATACTGTGATAGCCTGTCACGGTGCCAGGTGGTTGATGGACTTATCATGGTGATCACTTCTTCAGGTCTACAAATGTTGAATAACTGTGGTGTACCCCTGAAACTAATATCATATTGTATGTTAGTCACATTTTTAATTAAAATCTTTAAAAAATAATCAATAAAGATATAGGTTTGTGCAATAAAATTAACAAACTTAATGAACATGTACAGAGCATTCAGCCCATCAACAGCAGAACACACTTTTTTTTTTTTTTTTCAAATACACATGGGATGTTTACAAAAGCAACTGATGGTAGGCTGGGCTGAATCACAGAGGGCAAGTTCTGTTACTACAGAGATTCAGCTGCAATATGATGATGATGCTGATGATAAAAATAATAATAATAAATGCTCATATGTTTGGAATGAATGTTTCTAAATAACCCACGGTTTTGAAACATCACAAGGGAAATTTAAACTATTTGTACTGAACAATAACGACTATTGCACAACAAAACTTGTGAGATGCAGGTAATGTATTTAAAGGGAAAAATATAACCTTTTATGTCAATATTAAGGAGGGGAGAAAAGCTAAAAATGAATGAGCTAACCATTGATCTCAGAACATTTGGAAAAGAAAACAAAAATAAACCCAATAAAAATATCAAGAAAGAATAATATTAATAGGACCACAGGTTAATTAATTAAATTAAAAAGAAACATTTAGTACAGCAGATAAATACATTGGCTATTTGAAAATACTGACACCTATGTCAGTTCTCTGGTGAGGCTCATTAGGAATAAAGGAGAAGCATAAACAGACAATGTTAAATGTGAGAAAGGGGACATCACTATAGATCCTGCAGATATGGCAAAGGTAATAAGAAGATATTGTTTTAAAAAATTCTAATACTTTCTGAAAATAAATTGAAAATTTAGATGAAATGGGAAATTTCTAAAAACTTATCAAACCTTAAGATGAAATAGAAAGCCTATAATTATTAAAGAAATTGAATCATTAGTGACATTGTTTCCTCAGAGAAGGTCTAGATCACATCACTAGAATTTAATCAAAAACAGGATAGATAAATAAATTGTGTGAAGTCCACACACTGGAATACTGTAAAGCAATAAAAATGCACAAACAACAGCTGCACTTGGGAAAAAAACTCACATGCATAATGTTGACCACAAGAAGTAAAGTGCAAAACTCTACCTACAGTAAGGTTCCATTGATTTAAAATTCAAAACTCTGCCCTAATGAATTGGGAGACACCTGCTTTCTGAGAAGGGAGGGCAGTCCATTCTCCCACGGCCAGGACAGCAGGAAGAAACGTGGCTTTCTTCAGAACTAACTCACACAGTTAATTCTAAGACCTGAAACCAGCTGTGAAACCAAACTGCATGTGACATAATAAGTTTACACACTCCCTTCATCCTTCACCGGTTACTCATGGCCTGGTACATAGTAGGCCCTCAATCAAGTTTTTCCGATTGAAAACAAAAGCCATCAGGGCCTCTTCGCACTTCTCAGTCATATTCCAGCTATCGGTCCCATCAAAGACACTAAAAACTTGGGCAGTTTGGGAGCTGCTGAGAATAAGGAAGGGAAAAGCTCCCAACACACAAGCTGGGAATTTCTAAACACCCCATTTTACAAAAATCTCCTATGTGACAATCCTGACAAGTCAAGTCCCTCTTTATAACTTCCTTTTAATGCAAGAATAGTTTCCTAGAGCTTAGAACAGCTCTACCACCAATAACTAGGAAATACCAATACACTAAACATATGAAGTGTTACCGCAGTACCCACGAGCAGACTGAGTATAATTTCGGCTTTTCTCTACTTCATGATCTAATGGGGAAGTCCCACATTCTTAGCAGATAAAAAAAAAAAAAAAAAAAAAAAAAGCCCTCTGTTGCCAAGAAGTTCTCAAAAGTTACTATTTTTGTAGGGCCTATAAAAATTCAGCATATTCACTGTCTCTGCTGACTAGGCAGAAGCATGGAAGTCACGGCCCCGTTTCCAGAGCCCGGCTGCCATCTGGGCCTCGCACAGATGCTCTGGCAGGACCAGAACCGTGCAGACACGAGGTTTGTTCATTGTATTAAACAAAAGCAGCCCTGTTAATTTCAGTTCCATTCAGGACCGAGTTTGGAGGGGGAGAGAGAATCAATATTTGCTAAGAGGAGAAGAACAAAATCAGTAGGAGGAAAACAATTATTTGCTGGCTTTTCAGAGAATATTACAAATAATGACAGTTCAAAACCATAAAAAAAAAACTGTTCCAAGAATTGCCTGACACGGGCCTTTTAATCTGTGGTTCAGTTTACCCTCCATTTCATTCTTCCTATGAAGAACTTGAATCCCTGAAAATGTTTGTAGGAACACAAACTAAATTGTGCTATGCAAATACCGACCTTCTCTGGTGCAGAATGCTTTCAGCTGGAAGGAATCGAACTGCAGCCAAGCTCACTGTGGCGTGTGTGATTGGCGAGGGGGCTGGAGACGTCAGCTGGACACAATAGACAAAGTTTCACAACTCCGAACATTAGGCGTTCCACAAATGAGTCAATCCCACTGGACCCCTTCGTGGTCAGCCAAGAAAAATGTATCTTCCGACTAACTTCTCGTCCTTGGGACGTCCTTAAAGTTCCAGCACTGCTGAGAGGTAAAGTCCCGTTTATCAGATGCCATCATGTACAAACAGGGTGTCACTCAGCGGAAACGTTTTCTCCCTGCAGCAAAGGGAGCCTGAAGCCCACGTATGAGTCACTTTATGAACCTGGGGATTCAGGGTGGGTTTCACAAAGCCGAAGGCCTGCGTGTTTCAAGGTGTCAGTATCCTTTAAGTATGTGGAAACCAAGGGCACCCGGAACAGGAAAGGAGGGGCTCCTGATGCAGAAAACGAGCTCTAAGTGTCGCTGCTATTCCAGCCGAAGGGGCCACTGTGAACGCAAGTGCACGTGACTCCTGGTCCCAGCGTCCACATCACAGATTGGTCTTGATTTAACTGCTTTGCTCACACCCAAGTATGGAGCAGGTCCTAGTAGCTGTGGACTGATGGACGGGGAAACTAAGGCAGTGCTCACTGAACTAGCATGGCCGGAAACAAGCTTTATGAGCACAGCACGGTGAAGGGAAGCTCTCAGATTGCCTAACTTTCCCTGTGTCTTACACTTAACAATCAGCCGCGGCTCTGGGCTTGGCGTTGCTCCATCTCTCCACCTGGGTGGCTCACCCCACACGACCCATGGCTGTGTACGCTGACGTTTTATTCATGTTTCTCTCAGGCTGTTCTTTTTCACAACCGACAAGGGTGAGACACACCGCTCGTGGGTGGAGGAGCTCCTAAGAGCCGACTGTGCGTCTGCCCAGCTCTGCTTCTAGTGACATCACATTAGCAATTTGACATGTGCTGCGATGGCAGTATTTACACCAGAGAAAGCGGCAGATGCTACAAATCAGGGCTTTTTCTCTTTCTTTTCAGAGAGCCTTTTGTCAAGTATTTCCCAGCACACCAGTGGGTCCAGGGCAAATGCCGAGGTACCACAAACATCAGTCTCACTTCTCCTGGACACGCTGTGTGGTGCTCCCTCCACGTCCATGCCTGAAGTCTGGGGCTCACAGCCAGCCTCACAGGGCAACCGTGCATGGCTGCCTCCCCTCTCCTCTACATCCTCTACCTTGCTCTCTCCATCTGCTTCCGCTGTCTGTTAACATACGAAAACACGCGTGTGCTCAGTGCCTTCCCCGTGCCAGGAAGCGAGATGAACCTTGGGTGTGCGTCCCTCCCCAGCTACCCTAGGGAGGTACCCCCACACTGTCCCGATCCCACAAGGGAGAGCCTAAGGCTGAGAGACACTCTGGGACTCACCACAAAAGACACAAAACCCAGATAGTCTAAGGGGATGATTAAACCAAAATTGGCTATTCTTTAGGGGAGTGGTAAGATGACAGCCTACTTTTCAGGGGCAGACTTAGTTCCCCGACAGCTGGTACTTTATCCTTAAACGAGATTACACTCCCGCTGGGCAAAAGGGAGGAGAGCCCATACTGCAACCTGCTGAAGGAAATCAGCAACGAGGTCTTGTTTACATGGGGGTCATTGAAAGCAATCAGACGCAAATGTAGCAGAACCGCGTTTTCACATTGGCGCCTGGGAACGAGAGTGAAGTTCTCCTCAGACGCTTCCCACCTGCCACGGAGGGCCTCTCTGTCCCTCAGAGTCGTTTGACTTGTAGAAATGAGTGGTCTTCGGCACTTGCAACCCCCGCCCCCAGCGTCTGTTTCCTCACATGTAAGACGGGATCATGCTGCCCTCGTCCCTCCAGGACCATGGGGGACAGAAGGAGAAAATGCACGTGAAGACACGTTGACAATTACAAACCGTCCACAAACATGGTGCTGAGGGACTCACTGAAGCTACTGTGCAGCCATCCACAGTGACAGAACCGTTTAGACTAGAAATGCAGGCGCTGGGACCTTCCAAGCAGAAGAGCGGCGATCAAAGGGCCCCTTTGAACATAGCTTCTCATGCACATTCTTCCAGGGGCCGGATCAGGTCTGTCCGATTTCTGACTCTCAAAGGCAGCACTGCAAATGTGTAAGACAGAAGAGCCATCTTTCCCATGGGGGAGTCAGGGCCCCCAACTTCAGCTGCTTTCTGCTGACGCGATTGCACATGACGTTACAAAACTGCAAGAGGGAAAAGCTGGCCCAGGACGCCTGAGCTCACATAAGGCTCCATGGGAGGATATAAAAGCCATTCCCTGTTCTGGGGCCTTTGGGTCGTGTTTGCATCTGGGTCTCTCTCAGGGAAGAGAGGAGCTGTCCTCCCTCCCCAGGCTCAACAGCGGGAACAACAGTGTGAGCACCTCAGACGTCAGCACCGGCACCACTAATGTTCACAGAGACCACGCGGGCGAGGGCGACTGACCGGCCAGTGTTTTCACAGCTGTGAGAAGACTTTTCCACTTGAGTCTTTAAAAATAGGTTGTCATCCCCCAGGAGGCGTAATTCAAGCAGAGCCCACGTCTCGTTCCAGCTAGGAGTTACAGGCGTGTTCTGTGTGTTTGTGCCTCATCCACCAACCACACGGAGCCCAAGACACCGCGGCCCCCTGTCCCCAGGGTCTGGTGTAGTTCCTATAATGTCCAGCCCTGCAGAGGGGAGGACAGGCCCCCTGCCGCGTGGCATTCAGCAGCTCGGCCCCAGGGGGTCTGCGTCCTCTTTGCCAGTGGAGGCATCACACGTGCCAAGAGTCCTCTTCAGAGAGACTGCAGCTGGGCAAAGCCACGCAGGCCAGGAGACTGGCTTTGTTCCCCGGGCCAGCCTGTCCCACCAGAGCTGCCATCCCAGGCCAGGGCTCATCCAATTGTTGACCCACGTGTGTCTCACACTCCACCCTGCAGTGCAACAGGCAGCTGTTCAGAAACAAGACCCACAACAGTGTGCAAAACCACCCTGCTGCTGTGTCGGTCAGAGGACAGAGCCCGCGGGCTGAGCCCCCAGACGGGTGAGCCCAGGGTGGGCACCAAAGGGGGCATCGGGCTTCGATTCTGTGAGCTGACCCCCCTCACTCCTTCTCTGCCCTTCTGCCAGAGCCGAGCCACCGGTGGGCAATGACACTGCAGATGTGGGCGCTCAGAGAGGCATTTATGAGCAGTGCAGTAATTTTCCAGAACAGCTGCACCAGAACCCGGCCATTTTCCTGGGAAGGCTTATTTCCAGCTTTCTGTCAGTCCGCCGAGGAATTCTGAGTGCCAGCTCCTGGGCAGGCAGCCTCGGGATGGTGCAGGAAGAAGCAAGGCCTTGCCCAGGAGGGAATGGCACAGTTCCGGCCTGCGTGGCTTTGCCCAGCTGCAGTCTCTCTGAAGAGGACTCTTGGCACTTGTGATGCCTCCACTGGCAAAGAGGACGCAGACCCCCTGGGGCCGAGCTGCTGAATGCCACGCGGCAGGGGGCCTGTCCTCCCCTCCGCAGGGCTGGACTCTGAGCTGCCCCCACAGAGACATTATAGGATTACACCAGGCCCTGGGGGCAGGGGGCCTCAGTGCCTTGGGCTTCCGGGCGGTTACTATAGAAAAGAGGTGGAATCCTGGGCTGGTTACTGAAGGCTGGGGGTCAAAGTCCTATTTTATATATGGTCTGGCCATGGTCCCTTTTTATTTCAGTGTCTCAACAGAGACCACAAACTTGAACACAGCCCTCCACCTCAGATGCCGGAGGGGCTTCCGGCCAGGCCAGTACACTGGCCGGAAGAGCTCGTTCGTGGCCGGACCAGCAGCCCTTGGGGCTTCCGCAGTCCCCACCACGTCCACTCAGGGCTATGCATAGTAACTAGAACTCCAGTGGGAGGACACTGTCACTTTTCTTGTTTCATTATAACTGAATTTAGCTTCATTTTGGGGTCTCCAAACTCTACCACTTCTGGTTGAAAACTCAGTCTCTGTAGGTCCAGGATTCTTGTTCCTTATTCTCCGTTCTCCAGGTGGCAGCCAGGTTCCAAGGGGGCCATCACCAGGGCCACCTGCGGGAGTGCTGCCTCCGTAAGTGTGACCCCTCCTGTCCAGCCTCTGTGCCTGGTGTGCTTCCAGCTGACCTGAGCTTGCGGCCTGGCAAGGCCCCCAGTGGACACATGGTCGCCCCGTTGGTATCTTCCTGACTGCAGGCGCCTGAAGCACCCTGGCCGGCCTCTGTCCCGTTTTGTCTGCGGCTTGCCTGGAACTTCCCTGCTGTGACCGCTCCTCCCACGGGAACAGACCAGGCTGCGTGCGCTTCTCTGTGGAGCCCTCACCCCTCAGGGTCTCCCTGGGCGGTAGGCCACCCCCTCTCCGTTTGTGAGTCCTAAGTTTATTGAGCTCCCTACCCCCACACACAGGTTTAAAGTCAACGAGGGGGTGGGGGCAGCTAGGGCATCGCCCCCTGCTCTGGTCTCCATTCAAGCTCTCCCAAATCTCTTCCAGCCTGGAATGGGGCCTTACCTCCACCGTGCCCCCCAGCCTGCTTCTGTCCAGTGGGCGTCCGATGGGAGGACACCCTAACCTATCTCCCACAGGAGAGCTGGTCCAACCAGGAGACGGCGGCCCAGGTCAGACAGTGATAGGAGGACCAAGGTTGGGGGCAGAGGTGCAGCTAAAGCCTGTGCCCACAGCAGGCAGGCCTGGGAGGCGGCAGGCAGGTGGGCGATGGGCCGGAGCCAGCAGTGCGTCCACGGGTGCAGTGCAAACACACAGGGCCAGCACAGAGGACCAGGCGGGCCTCCCATTACCGTTCATTGGCGGGACGACATGGGGCATCCACACAAACTCTCGATGGCGATGTCGGCCCCAGGGGCATCTGGCAATGTCTGCAGGTGTTTAGGGGCAGAGATGTGCTCTTGGCCTCTAGAAGGCAGGAGCCAGGGATGCCGGTAACCATCAGGCAGCCCCCTAGCAGGGGATCAGCCAGCCCCAGATGTCAGTAGTTCCACACGCTTGCTCTAGACCTCATTTTTCCAAGTTCTGAAAGTGGGGCTATGCACTCCCAGGATGAGGTGACCGGTAAAGAGTACAAACCAAGATGGGACACGCACTTTGAGCAGAAGGGATTGTCCCCTGGCTGCCTGCCAAAAGGGGCTGGTCATGAGAGGGGCTCCCCAGTGTTCAGGGATGTTTTGGCAGAAAACAAAACACTCCCTATTATAAGGGAAACCAGCTGCCTTAAAATGCAGAGAATGGACACTGAAGAAGCGACCCTGCGACCCGGTGACACTGCCTGTTTCCGAACATGAAGTAACACCATCCAGCGGGAGGCCCAGTAACCCCTGCAAGTGTGACCAGGCCGAGAACACGCAGTGCTCGGAGCTAGCTGCGCCACTGTGATGAGATGTGGAAGCCTGGGGACTGCCCGTGGTGACGGGGCCACGGGACCTGCTAACGGTCTGTGTCGGCCACATCCACGTCGTCATCAGGGGAATCAGAGGCTCGTGAAACTGAGGGTGCACTCTTAGTCCCTTCCAAATTCACGGACCCCCTGGTCTAAACAGCTGCCAGGGAATATGGGGTGTGGCTGCCTTTGTTTCCACAGGAGGGGGACCGAGTCTGAGAATTCCCTCTCAGCAGGGAATTCTCTCCCGCCAGCAGCCAGAGGCCACGAGCTCTGCCTGTGTTCACGTCCCTGCTCCGGGGTTCCAAGCTGGACACTGCAGGAGGCTTGCTTACTGTCCCCACGCCTCAGTTTACCTCCCTGTGCCATGAGGTGATGAGGAGCGGGATGCTTACTGAGCCCCCCTGCACGTCACGTGCCCATTGCTTTGCAAAAGATTTTTAAAACTGGGATGTTTTCAAGGTAAAATCTTAAAGCAAACACTAACCACGCGAGGCCACCTTGACGACATGCACCCCACCGTCAGAGCCGCCTCCCCGCCCCCACTACAACCACTATTTGGATTATCCACCTCTGTCCACAGTGCAGACGGAGGTTCATCAAAGGCAGCCCAGCATGGTGACCGGCTGTCGGGGCAACATGCAGGCGGCCAGCTCAGGTTCCAGGGACTGCCAAGCGGGGGCCTGGGCTGGCTGCCCTCAGAGGAGCTATTTCAAGCTGGACTGTGGGTCTTACACGGAAATACCTACCGAAGCTCTAAACTTCTGCACGTCTCGTGACCTAAAATTTCATCTGTAGGAACTCATCCTAAAGAAACCACCACGTCCTTTCCGAGATATTTGTGGGTGAAAGGATGTGATGTGTTGGGAAGCTGGACAGAGCAGGGTCGGCCCTCTTTGCACAAAGGACAGCAGAGTGAGGGTTCCAGGCCGAAGGGCCTCAGTCATGGTCTCAGCTCTGCTGTTACCCATGAAGGTGGTCACAGACATCACATGACTGAGTGGGTGTGGCTCTGCTTGTGAAACTCTGGACAGAAAAGAGGAAAGACGTGGGCTGGGTCAGGCCTGTTGACGGTAGTGTGCCCCCCGTTATAGGAAAAACAAGGTTGTCCTAAGTGGATTGTTGTTGAAGGTGAGTGATGAACGCACAGGGGTTCATATATATACATATATGTACACATACACATGTGTATATATGAGGTCTGACAATTAGGTTCACAAACTCATCCTACAAAAAGTGCTACATACCTCGCTGCTGAATATCACTATGGTCACCTTTGAAGTACTCCCCTTGGGAAGCTATGCAGCGATGCCAGTGCTTAGTCCACCCTTCAAAGCAATTTTGAAACTCTTTTTCTGGAATGGCCATCAGAGCTGTCATCATATTACCCTTGATGTCCTGAATGTCATCAAAATGTCTTCCTTTCAATATTTCCTTTATCTTCGTTTGGGTAAAGAAAGAGTCATTGGGGGCCAGATCAGGTGAGTAGGGAGGGTGTTCCAATACAGTTATTTGTTTACTGGCTAAAAACTCTCACACAGACAGTGCCGTGTGAGCTGGTACATTATCGTGATGCAGAAGCCATGAATTGTTGGTGAAAAGTTCAGGTCATTTTCGTCTTTTTCACGCAGCCTTTTCAGCACTTCCAAATAGTAAACTTGGTTAACTGTTTGTCCAGTTGGTACAAATTCATAATGAATAATCCCTCTGATATCAAAAAAAGGTTAGCAACATCGTTGCAACAAGTTTGTGAACTTCTATGTGTCTGAAAGTTTTCAAGTTTTTTAAAGTAAAAAGTTAAAATTCAAATAAAAATCATGGCTTTTACTATAAGCATGTTCATGACAATGTTATTTATCATTTCAAGATTTGGGGAAATAACCTGAACGTCCAATAACAGGGAACTGATTAAATAAGTTATAGTAAATGATACAATGAAATACTATGCAATTGTTAAAAATGATATGATAGAAAAGTGTTAATAACATGAAAAGAATTTTTCAACAGATGTACAGCAAGAACAACAGGTTACGATATTTAATACCATGTTTTTCTGACAGAATATGTTAGGAGACAGATAATTCGGTAACTACATGAAGATAAGTAGGGAGAGAAATTGATAGATCCAGAAGAAGCAGGAGGGAGAAAGAGAGAGAAAGAGAGGAAGGAAAGAAGGAAGGAAGGAAGGCAAAGCAGATAGGGAGGGAAGAAGAAATATTAAAAGTTATTATCTCAGAACAATTAAATGATTAGTGGTTAGAACTTTATTCTTTTGGCTAATCTACTTTATACGATTTCCAATAAATTTGTACTGCTTTTGTAATAGGAAAAATACAAGTTAATTTCATAGTTCATTTCATAGAGTTAATCATGTTCCCATCATCCAGACACAGACACTGAGTACATTTCGATGCACTTCCTTCCAGCCTCGCGGAGAGCTCTGTGCGTCTATGTGACAAAGGAAGCACACCCACAACTGCATCTTCCCAGTGTCCCTGCCCACAGCCTGGCCCGCTCCCAGGCTGCATTTCTCCACCACCTCACTGCCCACCACCGACTGTAAGCCTGGCCCTCAAGCTTGTCTGTGGTCTTGTTCTGAGAACCAGGAGGACCAGGGACCTGGGAGGAAGCTTGGGGTCAGTGTGGGTGGGAGTATCTTCCAGGAGATTTAAAAGAGATATGAAAGAGCAGGGCAGAGGGAACGCAGGGGCTGGGAGAGAAAAAATAGGTTTGAATCACGATGCCCCCAAAGAAGGGGTCGTCTTCATGCCTTGCATCCAGGATGAGGACTTCTGGGGCCAACACTGCTCCCGGGGGACCACGTGGGCCCAAGGTCCCCCAGCTTTCCACGTGATGCTTGGCAGGTGGCCAGCACAACACACGCCCACACGACATCATGCTCACGCAGTACTGAAGTGAACTCTGTCTCCTGGCAGAGGTGTGTGGTTCCCCCCCAAACACCCAGGCACTTCCCAAGGGCTTTGGAGCGCTGCCAGCACCGGCTCTGTGGCTGTGGAAAGGGGAGCCCATGCTGAGACTCAACGGTGAGGTTGAGAAAAGAGGGGACAGAGTTCAGATCTATTGATGTGTAGGTGCCCTGACCTCTCTGACCTCTACCGCATAAAGGGATGGGGTGCTGACTGATCTAGGCCCACCCCAACGAGGGCCGCAGGGAAGTCCTGGGGATGGCGAGCCAGCTGAGGCCCAGAGGGTCAGGGCACCATTTGCTCCAGCTGCCTGCTGCGCATACAGCCCCGACTCACCTCTGCGTGCCACCGCCCTCCTTTCCTGCCCGTGTCCCTTGGCTTCGGACAGGTGTTCTTGGGGAACGCTGTGTCTTCTCCATCAGGGCCAGGTAACTCACCCTGGCATATCCCCTCCCAGTGTCCCAGAGGCCAAGGGCCACAGTGGTGGGCCTGGGGGAGGTTTCTGACTGGGTACGGAGTGGGGTGGCATGGCTGCCCTGGCATGGCTCCTCCCACCTGGAGGAGACACCAGACGAGACCTCCCCTGCACGCTCCAGCCGTGTGCAGTGTCCCAGAACTGGAGGCCCACTCCCGAGAATGACCAGCAGCCGTGTCTTCCAGGGTTTGCTTCGCAGAGTGCAGCACTGAGCCGCGGCAGCCGCAGATTCAAAGCTGCAGAAATGTGTAGGGACTCAAGTGTCTCCAAGATGGCATGTGATTTCGGAGAGAGGATCTTTTCTTCCTTTCCCTGTTCCTGTTCACTTGGCTTTTTCTCACTTTTAAAAAACACAGTCATTAAAGAAGATCCCTAAGGAAATGAAACAGAGAACACTTTGTGAAGGGATCATACAAGTTCTGATTTTCAATACTCAATTCCCCAGAAAACTTTGAATTAAACTGGTTAGTTCTACATTTACAGAAACATTGGAAATTTTCTGGGGAAATTATTCAGAATGAATGAGTAACTGGTGGTCTCTCTCTCCCTGTTCTCAATCTGCCCAAAGCTACTCTTTCACTTATGAAATTTTTATGAATGAAAAACAGCAAGATTGCCAGCAGCCACGGCCGGACTCGGTGCGACAAGAAGTCGAAATGAGCATGGCAGGAACTTGCTGATGTCATCTGACCCTCGGTCAGATTTGTGTCTCGGCACACAAATGCCTGGATGGTTTTTGAAAGCTTCAAAGATAAATGTGACTCTATGACCGTGTAAAGTTCACTTTCTTATATAAGTTCGTTAATTTCTAAAATCACAGCACCTGCCCCGTCTCAGATCAAAATAGCGTATACAATTATAGTTGGTTCAACATTAAGCTCTCTTGGAAATTCCGGGGGAGAACATTTTAAATATGGGTATACATTTGAAAATAGTCTATGACAATATGATACCTTAGTTCAATTGAGATATAATTATTGGAATTTACTGCATGATGGCACTGTATAATTGTGCAATGTGAGAAACTGATCATTTCAGTAATTCTTTACATCGTATGATTCTTCAGGAAGAATAATCTTTGTTGCATCAAAATTGAATGTTCTTTATAATCAGGATATTTTTTCCATAAGGTGTAGTCATATAATTTTAGTAAGATATTACCTAATAATAGTCTGTCATCATATTCATGCTTGATTATATAAAATATATTTCTAATTTTCCAATTAGCATAAAGTAAAAATGACTATGGATTTCATGTACAGAAAAAGAAACCTTTGTGCAGTTTAGAAATGATTTTCATCAAACATTTATCAAACATTAATATGACATACGTATACATTCTAAAATACTGTTACTATAAAGTAAGAGACACAGTCTCTGTAATCTTTCAAGGACAGCCAAGAAAGCAAAGGTAAGTGGAGCAAAGCTGAACATAGTGTGTTTTTATAGACAATTCTGGATCTTTAAACGTAATACACAAAAAGAGAGACTGGGGTCACAAGACAGCAAAGTGTTTCATTATCAGTATACTTGTCAACTCCGGTCAAAATCCTCGTTTATCAACTCTGTGGGTTCATCAACATTACAGAATCTGCGTGCTGCCCCTGTTGGGTATTACCTCCTGAAATAAATGAAAGTAAATAGGAAAAGGCAATAGTATGAAACGATTTTTAACAAATCGAAATGAGTGCTCGTCTACACAAATTAATACTCAGTTGTGAGTAAAAATGGTGAGTTTAAGAAAAGTAATGAACTGCTCCAACTGGAGAAGTCATAACTTCTTTTATATAACATGACCTTCTTACTCTTCTGGGGCTAAATCCAGGAGATTTTTAAAACATTTTATCAGACTCCTCAAAATCACTTACGGAAAAATAGGACCAGGCTTCAAGTGTGTGTAATGAGATCGAGGGAACAGGATTCTCTTGGCAACTAGAATCAGAACTGTTTTTAGGGCAGAATCCACTTTTCTTGCAGGTGACTCCTTATGGGACACAGGTGGGCCCTCAGAAGCAACTGAAAGCCAGGCAGGTAGGTAAGAGCGTGGGAAGCCCGGGGCAGGTGGTAACCACGGAGACCTGGGAATGCTGACCTGCAGCCTCTGGAGAGGAGAGTCACTCCTCATCTTCAACCAATTTTGGGAGAAACTTGGCCAGTTCTTCCCGTTTTCCCAAGGGAATCCAGGAATCTCGGTGTTTATGTGAAACCTCTCGTTTTTTAAACTTTTACTCAAAAATTTTTAAAATAAATGGTTTTTGAAAAAAAGTGTTTGCTATAGAACCCCAGTTTGCAGTTTTGGACAAAGAGAAAACCTAACCTGCATGAGCCCAGGGAACTGCATTTGGTCCTGGGAAGGGCACAGAAAAAGGAGAGAGAAAACATGGCACAGTGAATTCTGCAAGGAGGTTTCTGTCCTCGAGCTCCCACCTCCACTTTCAGCAAACCCTTTAGGTTGGGTCACTCAGTACCCACTGCAGACCCCCTTCACACTCACCTGCCTCTACTACAGAGAATGGGAATTAATAGTTCAGTCTCCCCGGTTCCCCAAAAGGTAGTGGCTAACATATGGTGCCTGAGCAGTACATGCTCTCCTGAATAAAAAGATAAAAGCTCAGCAGAATGCAACTCTTTACTGATTTTCCTTCCCCTTTCTTCCTTCCTGAAATGTGGATGAAAGATGGAGAGGCAGCAGCCCTCTCGTGACCGCGAGGACCAAAGCTACAAGTTGAGAACGTGCAGCAGGAAGATGGAAAGAGTCTGGGTCTTTCCTGACACATTTGACTAGCTTCGCTGGCCCTACTCTGTTTCACTCTAGGCTTCCTGTTCTGTGAGACAAACAAGTGCCCTTTCTTATCCTGGGTTCCTTAGAAAACAGAGCCTGAGGCAATGGTTAAGTGCCGGCCTTCGAATGCAAGAATGAGGAAAAGAGACTCTAGGCCACGGCAGGGTGAGAAGGAAGGCAAGGTGACAATGCTCTGCCACCCTGCCTGCTGCCTCCCAAACGGACCCTGAGGCTTTAGGCAGGGGCGTCTAACTGCACATGTGGGGTGTCTCTGGGCAGGCTACACAAACAAATACCTTGGAACAGGCGGTCTGTCAGAATAAGTCAGAAGTGGAGTCTCTCTGCCCAGCTCCCTCGCATCTCTCATTTCTGATTGGCCAACGACTCTCCCAGGAGTGTTAGTCCATCTGACTCCAGGTTGCCTTCTTAGGCCCCTGTGAGAGCTGATCAGGCTGTTCCCCCGCTGTGAGGTATGTGAGGGTTAAGGGAACACGACCCCCGGGGCACGCTGGTCCCTCTGACTTCACAGCAGCCATGGGGGAGGGGGGTGCCTGGCTCTCCCCAGGAAAGTGAGTAGTGGTCCTGAGGCTAAGCAGAGCTGGTGGCCCCCAGTGGGGGGTGGGGTGCGGGGTTCTGGCAGAAGCCAAGTCAGAGGGCACAGGGAGCTCCATGGCCCGTCTGGAGCCTGCATCTGCTGAGACTGGGATCGATCCAACCGTTTGTAGCAGAACGCTTTCTAATTGACGTGCTGGTTACTGCACACCAAAGTTTCAGCAAAGTTTAGCGATTCACAAAATGCTTCAACAAACGAGATTTGGGGGGGGTTGTGTGTGTATATTTGTGTATGTGTGCAAAAGACTTTTCATCAAGTTAAATATATTAATTTTAATTTTAAAATGCTCTTTTTTAAAAAAATAATATCATTTTTACTTTATTGATTTTAAAATATCCTTTATTTAGTGACATGTTGGCGATGACAGATGATAAATTGTATTCACATAATCATATGTCTCTTGTTAAATAATTTTTTTTAAACTTTCTCTTTGTAAAATTTTCAAGCATTACAGAAAAAGCTCCAGCTCCTGGACCATTACTCTCAGTGACAATCTCCCTCCCAAAGGTAACCCAAGCTATACGTTGGATGTGTGACCTTTTGTCCTTCCCTGTTTCTGCATACATGCGTTTTTTCTTCTGAGTTCAGTTTTCTGTTCCATTTATCTACTTTTCTAAACCAATGGAAAAATAAAAAGAAACTAAATAAAATATAAACAGGAGAGAAAACATTTGCAAATCACATATCCAACAAAGGATTCATATCCAGGATATATAAAGAACACTCAAAATTCAACAGTGAGAAAAAATACATCCAATTTAAAAATGAGCAAAATAGTAGAACAGTGTACCAATGAGGATGTGGCAATGCAAAGCAAGCACATGAGAAGATCCTCACCGTGATGAGGTATTAGGGAACTGCAAATGGAAACGATAATGGGGGCCGCCCAGTGGCTCAGGTGGTTGGAGCTCTGTGCTCCTAACCCCGAAGGCTGCCAGTTCGATCCCCACATGGGCAAGTGGGCTCTCAACCACAAGGTTGCTGGTTCAACTCCTCCAGTCCCACAAGGGAGGGTGGGCTGCGCCTCTTGCAACTAACAACGGCAACTGGACCTGGAGCTGAGCTGCGCCCTCCACAACTAAGACTGAAAGGACAACAACTTGACTTGGAAAAAGTCCTGGAAGTACACACTGTTCCCCAATAAAGTCCTGTTCCCCTTCCCCAATAAAATCTTTAAAAAATAAAAGAAGAAAGAAAAAGAAATGATAATGGGATTCCACCACACACTTTGAATGGCTCAAATAAAAATAAAATAAATACACATATACACCTATGAGTAGGTCAATAAGTAACTGTAAGCTGATGACATCCAGTACAGCAAGGACGCAGAGCGACTGGCACGCTCACACACTGCGATGAGAGTGCAAAATGGCACCACCGCTCTGGAAAACAGCGTGGTCCTCGCTACAGAGCTGGGCATACACTTACCCTATCACCCAACGACCACACCGTGTGTGTCCTAGACAAATTAGAACATACACTCACCCAAAACCTGATACACAAATGTTTACAGCAACTCTACTCACAATTCCCCAAACTGGGAAACAAGCCACGTACGACCAACATTTCCAGTTGCTTCTGCGCCATGAACCTGGATGTGGAAAACGACGCTAAGAAGCTGGGTTATGCATTGAGCAGCCTGGCGAGGCTGAGGAGGAAAAAACTGGAGTCTGGGCCTGCCAAGGTCAGGGAGCCTGGTGAGCAACCCCCCACTCTAGGGAGAGATCCCAGGGAGCTCAGCCCTCAGAGCACTCAGATGGTAACAAAGTTTTAACACTGGCTCTCTAAGATAAAAAGTCCTGATTTGTAACGTTTGCTAATTTTCAGGGTGTAAGTGCGCCCAGCGGAGCCAGGTTCAAGCTCTCAGTGTGACTTCACTGAACACGTCATTGGGAAAAGGTGCCCCCATTAGCCTAAGGGCCAGTGCTGGCTCCTGCACACCAATTCCCAGAAGTCGGGGTGAGCCTCTCTAATCCACCCCACATATCCAGTTCTGCGTCATCCGGATGGTGCAGAAAACTCTCAAACCCTGAAATGGGATTAAAGGGATTGTGACTTGCCAGAGACTCACAGGGGCCTTACATATGACTCACACACACACACAGGCACTCCTGGGAAAGAAGAGGCACACCACAGTTCTCCATTTTCTTCTTAGAAACAAACAAAGTGCTGTTTGCCACACCAGCAAGGCTCACCAGGCAGATAAGTGAGCAAGACCACACACTCGAGAATCAGCACAAATGGCCAACTAGAGACAGGCTCAGACAATGGAATGAGCAGGAAAGAAGAGAGACACCAGGTCCTACTGTATGGATGGTTCTAGTCATAAAAAAGCCAAAGTGACAAAATGAAATTACAGTGCTGGTGCTGCACCTGGAGGTTGAAAAGTACAAAGAAAATAGGAAGTGAGTACAACAGAAGTCAGGATTGTGGCTGGTTTTAGGGGTGAAAAGCCCCTGTGACCAAGAAGGGGCATCCGGAGGGGCTCTATTACTTTTCCTCGATGACAATGATTCCGGTGCTCAATGCATAGTAACTTGTTCAACGAGAGATGTGTGTTTTATGCATTTCTCTCTCTTTTTTTTTTTCCAGTTTCGATGGATACTTTTATTATTTATTTCATAGATCACCAACTTCATCTCCCTCCCTCCTTACAATTGGAATTTCATCTTATTTCCATGCTGAGTAGCGAAACAATGACAAAGCTAATCAGAATAAGCTACTCCAAAAACAGAACTAAGCCAACAGCTTACTTTCTTTCAACAGGTAAATATAAGTATGTGCACTCTAGAATGCACAATGTTTTAGTCACTAAGAAATTCAAATGGGATCTTGGAGAATGTAGGCAAATCCAGGGTGTGGTAAAGATGAGCTGAGATGCTGTGCAGCTGATTTAAGGTTCCTGGTGCTGCATCTCTTGGCCACTAGCTGAATCTTGACATGGGGGAAGATTTTAGCTAATACCGAGTAGAGATGCGGAAAGCACTAAATTGACTTAGGGGATGTGCACAGGAACCAAAAGGCAGGAAAGTACTAAACATTGCTGAGCGCGTCCACCCCAGGAAGGACTTTACCTTCCAGGAGCTCTAAACTGGCACCACCACCAGTGCTCACATGGCTGACTTTATCCTCCGTGTTCCATTTGGCACAGCAAGTGGCTGTGTTTCCACCACCTATGATGGTGATGCAGCCCCTGGAAGTGGCTTTCACCACCTCGTCCATGAGGGCTTTGGTCCCTCGGGCAAAAGCTTCCCATTCAAATACGTCCACAGGTCCATTCCACACAATCTGCTTAGCCCTGGCAACAGCCTCAGCGTACTTCTTGCTGCTCTCAGGACCACAGTCCAAGCCCATCCAGCCAGCAGGTATGCCTGAGGCCACAGTGGCTTGGCCAGTCTTGGCATTCTCATCAAACTTGTCAGCAGTGACAAAGTCAACAGGCAAGGTAATTTTCACACCATTCTTCTCAGCTTTGGACATCAGGTCTTTGACAATCTTGGCTCCCTCTTCATCAAACAGAAGTGCCAATCTCCATGTTGTTGAGCACCTTAAGGAAGGTAAAAGCCATTCCACCACCAATAATCATCTCATTGACTTTGTCTAGCATATTATTGATCAGTTGGATCTTGTCTGCAACTTTAGCTCCGCCCAGGATGGCCAAGAAGGGTCGCTCAGGGCTCTCCAAGGCTTTGGCAAAGTAGTTCAGCTCCTTCTTCATCAAAAACCCTCCAGCTTTCTGTGGTAGATTGACTCCCACCAGGGAGGTGTGGGCCCGGTGAGCAGTGCAAAAAGCATCATTGATATATACATCCCCTAGCTTGGAAAGTGAAGTTCGGAAGGCTTCTATTTTAGCTGGCTCGGCTTTAACCTTGTTCCCAGAAGCATCTTTTCCCTTCCCTTCTTCCTCCACATGAAAGCGAAGGTTCTCCAGCAGGATGACAGACCCAGCAGCTGGGTCAGCACAAGCTTTCTCCACTTCAGGGCCCACACAGTCCTTCAAGAACAAAACATGCCTGCCCAGCAGAGATTTAAGTTCTACAGCAACTGGTTCCAAGGAGTATTTGTCAGGCATGGGGACGCCATCAGGCCGGCCTAGGTGACTCATAAGAACAACTGACTTGGCTCCATTGTCCAAGCAGAATTTGATGCTTGGAATGGCAGCCTTGATCCTCTGGTTGTTCGTTATCTGGTTGCTCTTCATAGGAACATTGAAGTCCACTCTCATAACGACCCGCTTTCCCTTCACGTTCAGCTTGTCCAGAGTCAGCTTGTTAGAGAGCGACATCTTGACAATATAGCAGCGGCGAGAGGTCGGAGGCTCTAGACAGCGGGGGAGACAGCGGCTGACTCGCGCTGGTGGTAGCGTGCCTGCATTTCTCTCTTTATAATACATTTGACAGGAAAAAAATTTGAAATAATACATGTTCAAATTGTCTTTGTCCAAGTAATCCAGAGGTGATTCAACATTTGAAAAATCTATCAGTGTAACTTTCTATAGTAATACATTAATGAGAAAAGACTCTCAGTTTTTATTTGCCAAATTAAAAGGCCGTTGATGAATTAAAACCACATGGGTATGACTGAAAACAAAACTCTTAGGAAACTAAGAATAAAACTTTTTTGCTTGATAAAAAGCATCTACCAGAAATCTAAAGCAATGAAGTACTTAATGGTGAAGTCATAGAAGCATTTTTCATTAAAGTCGAAAAAGAGGAACACGTGTGCATTACTCTCGCTATCAAGCAGTATTTTACTAGAAGTTTCAGCCAATACAGTGGTAAGAAAAAGGAATATGGAGAAAAACAATTCAAACAGAAGAGAAAAAGTTGTCATTCTTTGCAGATATATGAGGTGTGATTAAAAAATTATAGTGAATGTTTACATTTTTAAAAATTATTACAGTAAAAGATACATTGCCATTAATTCCCCTCAAAATACTCCCCCTCAGTTTCACACTTATCCCATCATTTTTGTCACTTTCTGAAGCAGTTCTGGAAGTCCTCTTTTCTGAGTGTCTTTAGTTGTGCTGTTGTGGCTGCCTCGATGTCCTGAATCAATTCAGAATGTTCACCTTTCAACGTCATTTTGACTTTGGGGAAAAGCCAGAAGTCACATGGTGCCAGATCCGGTGAATAAGGTGGATGAAGACACACTGTCATGTTTTTATTTGACAGAAATTGCCGTACCAGAAGCAATGTGTGCCACGGAGACTTCCTGTTGTGATTAAAAAAAAAATAAAAAAATACAGTGAATACTGCTGCTGAATGCCATCCAATGGAAAGGCAAGATCTTCAATATGGGAAGCTGTGCGTGGAACCTTAGTAACAATGTGTGACAAGCTTCAACTTGTTCGGTGTAGTCATTCAGGTGTGAGCTACGGTTGAGAGAAGGTGTGTTTTAAAGTAGATCATGAATCATCCTCCATCATGACAATGCTCTGTGTCATACATCGCTTTTGATATGGCAATTTCTGTCAAATAAAAACATGACACTTTGTCCTCATCCACCTTATTCACGGGATCTGGCACCTTGCGACTTCTGGCCATTCCCCAAAGTCAAAGTGACAGGACAGCTCAACTAAAGACACTCACGAAAGAGGACTTCCAGAACTGCTTCAGAAAGTGGCAAGAAAACGATGGGATGAGTGTGTTTGAAGTGAGGGGAAGGATTTTGAAGGGGGATCCATGGCAATGTGTCTTCTACTGTTATATATATTTTTAAACATTTACTGTAATGTATGATTGCACCTCATAGAAAACCCAAAGACTCAAGCACTTCTGCCTGGATACTCACCTCTCGGGGCTGCGTTTGTACAGAACACAGGGTGCACCCACTCCTGCACGTCTGCTGTGGAGCCCTCATCACACGCAGAGCCCCGTCACACATGGAGGCCCTGACAAACCAGCCCTGATCAACGCTAGTAAGAATCCACAAGGAGTCAGGATTTCAGATCCAAACATATAATATTCAAAAATAAAATAGAAAAAGCGCCCTCATTCACAATTCAACAAAAGGTACAAAACGCCTAAGAACAAATCTAATAGAACATGTGCTTTGTCTGTCTAAAGAAAACTATGAGACTGATAAAAGGATTTTTTGTTTAACCTGACTTTAAGAAAATAGAGAAAATATAACTTGTGGATGAGAAGACACCAACTCTACCCCCAATTAATCTAAAAATTTTCATCATGAGAATTTTCTGGACTTGCTTTTCCAAATATTTATTTGGTTTCAATTTTTAAATTGCATTTAGTTTTTACTTTTCTATTGTGGTAAAATATACTTAGCGTAAAATTTACCATTTCAACCATTTTTAAGTGCACAATTTAGTGCTGTTAAGTACATTCGTGTTGTTGTACCACCATCACCACCGACAGTCCTCAGAACTTCTCAGCACCCCAAAGTGAACCTCTGTACCCATTATCAGGTGAAAGAACAAACTAGAAATGGGAATGTTAGGTCAAATGATGTGTGTGTATGCCTTTAAATTGTGGTGAAATACACATAACATAAAATTTATCATCTTCATTTTTAAATGTGCACTAAGCACATTCACATTGTTGTACCACCATCACCACCATCCATCGCCAGAACTCTTCCTATGTTCCCAAACAGACACTCTGTCCCCATTAAACACTCCTCCCCACTCTCTCCCCCAGCCCCTGGCACCCAACCTTCTTCTTCCTCTCTTTGAACCTGACAACACTAGGTCCCTCAGATAAGTGGAACCAGACAGTACTTGTCCTTCTGTGACTGGCTTGTTTCACTCAGCACGATGTCCTCAGGGTCCACCCATGTTGGAGCAGACGTCAGAACCCCCTCCATTCTAAGGCTGAAGGAGACTCCAGTGTGTGGACGAACCATTTTGTTTCTCCATTCCTCTGGTGACGGACACATGGGGTCCTTTCCCCTTTGGCTGTGACGGTGCTGGTGAGCACAAGCGTCCTTGAGACCCTGCTTTCAATTCCTTGTGTCTCTAGCCGGGAGTGTGACTGCTGGATCATACGGTAACTCTAGGTTTACCATTCTGAGGAATACTTCAATTTTTCAAAGCATTGTTAATTTACCACAGTGTGTTAGTTCTCGCGAAAGTACCCATGTACTCATTTTGTGGTTTAAAAAGAATCCCAGAGCCTGGGGTAGGTTGGGAAAGGAGCCCTTTTCCAGATCTGAGTCCGGTAGAATGTAGAGTTTGTAGAACAAACAACACCTCAGGCATCTCGCAGCTTTTATCGTAACATCTTCTACACTTTATGAAGCTGACGATTGCATCTGCTGTATGAACGGAATGGTGAGGGAAGGCAGCCAAAGGCCACCTCCCCAGTGGCCTCAGAGCCTGGCTGGGCCACGAGTGGCACCTCCCACAAGGGTGCTGGGTCCAGACCTCGCTCCCAGCACCCCCACTGCAGTACTTAGCACGCCCATCCACGCCCGGTTGCAGCTACACTAGCGCTGGAGGAGGGGCAGCCTCAGAGCCTGTCATCCCCGACGCTGGAGGAGGAAAAAAGACGGCTCGATTGTTCTCTCCATCTGCGTCCAACTCTGAACGGGAATGTTTTGCATTCGTTTTCCATTGAACCCACTGTACCCATCGTGAATCAAGAGTTAAGGGAAATTTTTAAAATTAAATCCGAAAGCACAGGATATGTACAAGAGGGTGATGATTATGCCTGGGAGTTTTTATCAGTCACAGCTGTTCCATTATGTTTGTTTACTTTCGGGTAGAAATGGTCCTTTGAAATACATGACCAAAATAAACACACTGGCAGCTGTAGTTCGCATGGGTAAGTGAGCAAGCGAAGAGAGCCAGCCCGGGGGGCCACCAGCTCACAGTCTCTGTGTCGATGGCAAAATAAATAATCCTATGCTTTCATCCGGACAATACCCCAGAACAGAAATCTTCTATGAAAAACCCTCCTGGAATCTAGGAATTGTGAAATTCTGTGGAATGTTACAATTCCAGCAAAAGCCAAAAGTTTTTTTAAAAAAAATACTGAATATGGAATTAAGTAGGAAACAAAGAAGCCACAATGATACTATAATACATTCATGCTGTCAATAATTATTCATACAAATATTTATTGAGCACTTACCATGTGCCAGGCATTCTCCTCTGAGCACCCAGCAATGAAAAGGAAAATCAAAATTTCTCTCTCTTGGGAAAACCAAAATCGACAAGAAAACCAGTAAGTAATATAATTTCAGATAATGGTTAATACTATAAAAAGTTTCAATAGCAGTTAATGTCATGTGAATTATTAAACCGGGTTGATCACATAGGTATGATACATGTTACTGGAATTAGGGTAAAAACTTTGTATTTTTGTAAACCCAAAATCCTCTCTAACCAAAAATCAACGGAAGAAAATAAAAGCAAACGAAGTCCCAAGGAACTGCCGTTTTCCTCATACACACATAAAAACGTGCATTATTTATGAATTCACAATATTTCACTTCCTTTCCATAACTTTTTCTAGAATGTTAGGAAACTTTCAGACACGAGCATTTTTTATTTCAAGGGAAAAAATGCCAATTTTTTTTTTTAATGTTCGCATTTGTGTCTCCATCTGAGATCATGAAATTATGGTCTCTGACAGTGTTTCCCTTTTTATTGTAATTGAAACCACTCTGTGAATAAGCAACTACTTATAAACACATGTTGGATGAAAATACCCGCTTCTATGATATGGGGGACGTCAGGGATCCAGTTGTCCTCCGAGGTAAGGGCCTAGGGGACAAGAGATTTCTGTTGGCTTCTCACGCTGCACTGCACGCCTCGGCGGAGAGGACGTAGGAGCACAGGACAGTTCCATGGGGAGAGATGGTGCAGGGACTTCCCATGAAGAGTTTGCCCCGACTCTGATTCTGGATTTGCTGGAAGAGGACAGATTGGAGGCAGTGCTCTGACCACAAGACCGAAGGACAAACTGGGTACAAATCAAAGAGCTGTGTTCTTAAAGTGACCAAGTACAAATGTGAGTGACAAGCTGCTGCATTTTGCTGCTAAGCACTGCTGTCCTCCCATGGTGTTAGAGAAGTGTCACCAACGGACACACCTAAGGATTCACATCCCTCTCCATAAAAGCTGCTCTTCCGCGCAGAGCCTCACCCCTCCGAGATGCCGAGCCTTGGTCCTCGGAGTCTCGTCTCCATCCGAGACACAGACCTGTCCATCGATAATGTGTACACCAGATGTTTCTTATACTCGTGAATCACGTGATCGAATTCTGTCAGGCTTTTCTAGATAACAAACAGTTACATAATGTCCATTATAGTCCCATTACCTCTGAAAATACGTGAACAAATTTACATTATATTTTCTGTCACATAGGATAGCCTCATGCTTTAGGCTGCAAGTAATGAAAGTCCAACCTCAGACGCTTGAACCCACTGGGGTTCATTTTTCTCACATACAGGATGTCTGGAGGTGGACAGCCCAGGCCGCCATCGCTCCGCCCTGGGGCCCTCCTGGGACGCTGGCTCCTCCTCATTTTCCACTCCAGGATCCAGATGAGGGCAAATCAGCCTTCATCTTTGCGCTTGTGGCCTCCTGATGGCAGCAGGCTTCTGCACCTCCACCATCGCATCCGTGTGCAACTTAAAAAAAATAATAGGGAAGAAGAAAGGACAAAGGAGGGCTGGTGTCCAAGTCTGTCCATCTTTCTCCAGAAAGCAGTAGCCTCCTGGTCCCCGACGTGACCGGTTTCCCTGACCTCTCCTTGTTGGTGTGAGGACTCCGGCTGCTCTCAGCCCAAGTACTGGTCAAGAGACGTGAGACACCGATAATGGGTAGATCTGTCAGGACGGAAGCCTCAGCCTGTCCCTGAGACCTGGAGCATCTGCCTTTATTTTCTCATTGACTACACAAAATGCTTTTTTCCACTGAATCACCTCTGAGTCATTGCTCCAAAGGAGATGGAATGACTCTCATGCACGCTGTATAAATTGTACAAAAACGCGCTGGCTTTAGGGAAAGGTAGAAAATCCCACCAACCAGGATTCACAGGCAGGGAAGTGTAGGTGTTGGGAGAGGGCTCAGGTAGAAGGTGATGTTTGGCTGGGGCTGCCCTGTGTGATGAAGGGAAGACTCTTCGGGAGAGGGAGGAAGCGAAAAAATGGGGGGACCAGGTGATCGGCACTCTTCTATGCCCTCTGGGTGACCGCGTCCTCCCAGCGCTGATGTGAGCTGCTGTTCAGCAAGGAGCTGGATGCCTGACAGGAGAAGGGACCCCCGGCCTCACTGCTAACATGTGGGTGCTATGGTGGGGTGTCTGCGTGCCGTGCTGCACTCCCAAAGGTGGAAAGAGGCGGTGTTGGAGGTGGGGCGCCTCTCCCATGGCTCCCGGTACCTTCCGTAAGACTCAGCTCACAAAGAGAACCACTGGAAATTGGTGAAGGGATGGGAGGTGAACCTAGAGCTTCACGAATGGGACGAGGGAGAGTGGTGAGAATGCATGGAAACTGCCTGGGTGGTTCTGGATTGAAAATCGTGGAATCAGAGTTTCCATCTGGTTTGACCAGCTCTGTACAGGACAGGGCCCCCTGGACCTCTGGGCTACGCCCAGCAGGGCTACGCAGAGGACAGAGTGAGCTGGCTTGCGGACATGTGGAGTCTTGCTAAGGAATGACTGAGAAAGGGCACAGGAGTCCCGCTGCCCCAGGAGGGGCTCGGCTGGCCCAACATGAGTGGCAGTGGTCTTTTCTACTTGGTCCACCACCAAGAACCTCATAACCTTTGAGCCTGCAGTTCTCTCTTCCCAAGCGCCTTGGAATCCAAAGTAAAAAACTGTAATGTTGCTGGGCACGCAGGACCGGGTGGGCTCAGAAGCTGGAAGTCAGTGAGCTCAGGAAGCGAGAGCCCACTGGGTGTCCAGGCCGCTGCAGGGCTGAGCCGGGACAGTGCCGGGTGGTCAGTGTTGGCAGTTTCTGAGGACAAGACCTTCCATGTCCTGACTGAAGTGACTCAGCAAACCATCCTTCTGGTGGCCAGGGGCACAGGCCTGGGCTCACCTGTGCCCATCTCGGCTGCGTCTGTGAGGCCAGTGATTCAAGCACGGTGTGTGGCATCCAGCTGACTACCTGCTGGCTTCAGGGTCCTGCAGCCTGGCACTGAGACTCCATTGAACACCGGACATCTGCCCCTCGCTCCGTGTTCCAGGTGACTCGGTGTGAGTCAGAGTGCTGATGGTAAGGGCTGCCGAAACTTTGTGTCCCTTCCTCCCTGACCCGTCCTCCAAAAGGGCCATGATAGTTGGCTTTCTTTCATAAGCAATGATTGGCCATCAACCCCTATGTGAATCTGTTTTGAGAATAAAAGAATTTAAAAAAACGAGGTTCCTTCTGGCAGCTGGGAGCATTGTCTTTCCTTCTGCCCATATTTCCAGAGTGTTCCAGCCTGTGTTGTGCTCTGCAGGGATGAATTGTCACCCAGAGGGACACGTGCTTCGAGGGCAACAGACAAAACATAGTCTTTCAGGAGAAAATCGAGGAGTTACAGGCAAAATGCAGTGCTTCTGAGACTCCTCCATAAAGACCTACAACCTGAACAAAAGGTAACTATTTCACTCAGTCTGTGCAAGCCTGTGAAATTTATTTTTTGCACGCTTTTACAGCCCGTGGCCTTCCCATTCAATCTTGAATAATAGCCTGAATTGAGCTGTAAAAGCTTCCGAGGTTTGAAGCCTTTTGACAAGTTAATTTAGCAGTATGGTAAAAAGTTTTTCCCCAACATAGAATAAAGCCATCAGATCATGAGTGTAGCAGTCATTCAGAGGAAAGAAAACACCATTAGGATTAGAAATGCAGTGCTTTATGGAGATAGTTTGTGGTTTCGTGTAATCTACCATCAATATTTCAGGAGAAAGATTCCACTCGTCAGTCAGCTGGAAGTCAATATCTCCACTTAAAACCGACACCCAAGGGCCGGATCCCATATATCTTTTATTGGAAAAATAACATTCTCTGTGCAGTTTGCTTGCTACAGTTCTTTAGACGCTAATTGTGCGTGCGTGCGTGTGTGTGTGTGTGTGTGTGTGTGTGTGTTACAGAGAAGTCTATTTTTTTCCTAGGAAAAAACAAGAAAAAGAAAGAAGTGGTCTTTTCTTTGCCTGCCCCCACCCATCCCCCACCCCTCCCACGCACATTTGTCCCAGCTGCTGGAAGCTGTTTTTCCTTGCCTTTGAGCTCAGTCCTTTAGGAAAGCCAGTTGAGAGTGGGGGTTTTTTTGTTGTTGTTGTTTGACTGGTTGGTTATTGTTGTTTGTTATTGGAATTTAAGTTGGTAACTCAGAGTGCCTGGATCTGGTTGCTTCTCCATTTTACCATATGAAGACAGGAAAGGAAAGAGAACTGCTGGCCCCTCCGGGAGCTCAGTGGTTGTTGCTGAGATGCTTCAGAGAAGGGTAATCTTCACCTATAGGTAGGATGAATGGTACAGATCCGGCTTTGTCATGATGGAGAAAAAAGCCAAGAAAAATTAATTAGATTTAACAAAGAAATGCTTCAGATGCCATTTGGTCCTGTGCCCTGAATATAAATCTCCAAATGTTTCTCACTTGAATATTTTAGTGGGAAAAATAAAACTGAAATAAAAAAACAGATGCCCGAGGATTGTGTTTACGTAGGGACTGCGTGGGTGGCTTTGAAGCACTCCTGGGCAGCCGGGCAGGTTCGGCAAGGGCCAGGGGTCCGTCCCCTGCAGTGTCTGGCCCAAGCTCATCCTGGGTAGCGTGAAACACAGGCTCCACCTTGTACCTAAGCAGAACGCAGAACTTTCTAAATGACTCTTATCGTGGCGTATGGAGCAGAGGGAGATTTCTCCCCTTAATAAAGGAAAGACTGTTTAATTATTCCTATCGATCAGAGCATTTTAGGAAGAAAATGCACAATGAGTGAGATTAAAGAAAGAAAAATAACAAAATTTATGGTGCCGATTCAAAACAACAAACAGAGTCTGCTTTGACTCCGATAGACTTGGATGCAAACTAATGGCCGAAGGTGCTGAACAATGACGTCAAATTTCTTAGTATATCCCTTTGTGGTTTACACTTTCGTGTTCTGTATAAGAAATCTTTATAAGAAGTCCTTCCTTGGGTCATAGAGCTGTCCGTCCCACATTTACTTCTAAAACTTTAAAGTTTTGCTTTTAGTATATAGACTTTTTCCCGCCAAGTTTATGTGCTTGGTGTGAGATAGAAACTGTATTTTATTTATTTCAATATGGTTAACCCATTGTCCAAGTATCAATTATTTAGCTCTGTAATGCAATCGCTGTCACAGATCAAGTTTCCATATAACTGTGTGGCTGTCTGGACTTGACTCGGTTACACTGCTCTGTGCCAGAGCCAATACCACCCGGTCGAATTCCTAGAGCTTACAAGAGACCTTGACATCTGGTAAACCCATCTTCCCCACAACCAGGTAGTTATCAGAATCGCCTTGCCTATTCAGGGCTCTGCTATTCAACAATTTTCAGAAGTAACTCTCCAAAAATCGCATTGAAATTATAGACTACATTGGTGAGAATCGCCATGTTTATGATTTTGAATCCTTCCATCCATGGACATGGTATTCATTTAATTGAATCCAAGGCGCCATTGAGTAAAAGATGCACCATTATTTTATGTGCAATGAAGAAAAAGTGCTGCCAATTGATCTATGAGCTGTGACCCAAAGCTAAGTTACTGTTAATTTTAAGACATACCCGGTTTCTGAGATGTTAAAACTGTGAAAAAAAAAAGGCATGTTTCAGAACTGATGAAATTTGGTGTATGTCTCCAGTTATTTGGGTCCTTTTAAAATGTCTTTCAATCAAGTTTCATAATTGTCTCCATAAATCTTATACAACTTTTGTTAGATCTATCTCTACGTATCAGGAGGTTTTTGTGTTATAGACGTGTCTTCTTTATAATCTCGAGTGTTTCTGTGCATAGGAATGTAATGAAGTTTGATATGTGGATCTTATACCCATCAATCTTACCGAGCTCTCCCATTAGTTCCAGTGGTTTCCATACTGATGCATTTAGAGTTAACTTTTAATAACTGATTTCTAACTCAATCACACTTTGATAAAAGAAGGTGGTCTGATAGTATTGATCTTTGGGACATGTTGAGATTTGCTTTGTGACCTAGCATGTAGTCGTGGCCAGTCTTTGTAAATGTTCTATGTATGCCTGAACAGAGTGTGTTTCTGATTTACAGGCACAGAATTATTTTGATGCCTGAACATTAGCAGAAAGTTGTTAATGTTATCATGGAAATCTTGTAGACCAGCTATGGAAGGATTCGCGTTCTCCACTATTATGGGTTTATAAATTTCTTCTGGGAACTTTAAAACATTTGCTTTATATTATTTTGAGACTAAATGACATGATGCTGAAAAGGTGAAAGTGGTATAACTCCCTGATGAATTGTCCCTCTTGCCATTATGTAGTGGCCGCCTTTGTCTCAATATATCCCTTCGTTAGAGTCAATTTTGACCAATATTGGAATCACTGAGACTTCTTCTGATTAGTGTTGGCACAGCACGTCATGTTTTGCCTTTGCAGACTATCCATGTTTCAATATCCTCGTGTTTAGGGCTATCGCTTGTAAACAGTAAGAAAATGGATTGTGTTTTTAAACCCAATCTGATAATCTGTCTTTAACTGAAAAATTTAGTGTTTATGTTCATTGTGAGAACCGACGTAGTTGGACTTAGTTCCCAGTATTAGTCTGTGTTTTCTGCTTAATCTGCTCCGTCCTTACTTCTCTTATTCTTCCTCCCTCACTTCTATCAGTCTGATAGATTTTATGCCCTCTTTTCTTCTTTTTTTGCCCCACTTCCCCACGGTTTTATTTGTATAAAATAAAAGTTGTATGTTTGATTTCAAGTCTTTCGGTGTTTCTTTAAAATTTGTAACAAGCATTTTTGCTTAACAGAATCTAAAGTTAAACTTCCCAAGATCTTAAAATGCTTAAGTCCCCACGTCTCCAATCATCGTATTTCATATCACTGTTTGCTGTATGCCTGCTTAGGTCACTCACACACATACGATTTCTCTGTTCAGCATTTTCTTGCAGCTGGCTGACTGTCTCAGCCAGGGCAGGGGGCGCGGGGCAGGAGCAGGTTGAGGGGTCTCCACGTGGCCTTTCCCACCATGTAACTGACTCCACAGATAGGGAAGCAAAGGGAGAGCCCTGCTGTCTGCTATATCCATCCATGCCGAGCTTAAACTAGTGTCCGTGTATCAAATCCATTCTTCACTCCTAAATTAGCAAACACATTTTTTAGGCATATACAGAGCATTTACAAACACTGGCCTTGGCCACATACTAGGCCACAAAACAAATTTTTATGTATATCATGATTCAATACCACCCATACTCAGGGACTGGGGATGAGCCCAGCCTGGGTCTGTGAACCCTTTAAACCCACAGTGAGACAGACCTGGTGTAGTAAGAAGAATTCCTATGTGACCCCAAGTTTCAGAGCCATTTAAATCCCTTCCAGCAGGTCCGCCCCTCAGAGACACTTAACTCTCTGCCAAGGCAGGTCTGGCACTGCCCCGGTGCCACTGGTGGCCGCTGTCTCCACATTTCCAGGGGACATTCTGGCATCTTATGAGCTCTGGCTCCTGGTGTGTCTGCCAGGATGTCAAATCCTGAGTCACAACAAGGACCCTAGGTCAGCCCCACGGCTTGTCCAGCTCCTGCTCTCCTCTCCTTGGCCAGCGCCCTCAAGGTCTCCGGTTCCCGTCCGCACATTGGCCACCTCCTGGAGCAGTTTGTTCAGTGCCCCTTGCTTCCCGTAGCAGGAGCTATAAGCTGCCCGCCAGACCCACGCATGGAGGTGACCTTGGCTCTAAAAGCAAGGAGGGAGGTCCTGAGCTGGGCAGGCATCAGCTTTTGAGGCATCCTCTCTGCTGGGGCTTCGCAGGCCCCTCGTCTGCGTGGGGGTCCACTTCTGCTGGCCCCCAGCACCTAGGAGGATGCAGAGCTCCAGGTTCTCAGGCTCTGCTTGCATGCAGGGTCCCACTCCTTCCACACCAGCAAAGGAAACTTGTTGGGGCATGAAGTCAGCCTCCACTGCCACTCTGCACACTGGCACTCCAAGTTTAGGCCTGGCTTCCACGGTTCGCCCTCCACGGGCATAGCAGGGAAGACTCTCAGGGCTGCCTTCTGCGTCATGCCCGCAGGCGGCTGCTGGCTGGTGTGTGTGCTGTTTTCCCCCAGGGCTCCTGGTGTGGCCAGTGACCGCGCAATCCTCCACCATCCTTCTGAGTGTCCTTCCTCAGACCTTCCACGGCCGGGGCCCGGACTGCGTAACTCACAGCCCCGTCTGCTGCCCACCCCTGTCCACTCCTTCCCATGTGTGTCTTAGTGATGATGACACCAGGGCACACGAGGGTTATCACTGCCCCATGTCCCTGCAGCAACGGGACCCCATCCTGTCCCTAAGACCCCAGGACACGGGTTAGGGGAGTGGGGGCGTGAGGGAAGGACGGCGGCCAGCGCAGGGCGCTCTAATGCACAGCTCACTGCTTCGAGCAACTGGGGCTCATCCTGATGGGACCTCTGGAAGATGACCAGAGCTCCCCTCAAAGGTTCCCACCGGCGGGGAGAAGAACCTGGTGTTACTAGAAGGCTGTCCGAGGGCATTTTCTCCCTGGCACTTCCAGGCTGCCCTCAGGGCCGGGGCCCTGGATCCTGGTGCTCCAGAGCAGGGGGTGCCCCAGGATTTGGACCCGGCACCCTCGTTGTCTGTTGCCTGGTCTAACGTCCCGGGCATATCTGTGCTTAGCTCTTTTGTGAGTCTTTCAGTGGTACCTTCTCTCAGCCTTTGTCTGGAAAATGTCATGATTTTACCTTCATCACTGAATGAAAGTTTAGCTGGCACAGAATTCTAGGCTAACCAATATTTTCTCTTAGCACTTTGAAAATGTGACTTTGACGTCTGTTGTTGCCATTGAGAATTCTGCTCTCAGGCCAGTGGTCTTTCCTTAGGAGAAAATCTGTCATTTCTTCTGGGCTGCCATCAGGAAAGCCTCTTTCTAGCTGCCATCACACAATACCCCCACTCTAAGAGTGTGTCCAGTGTGAATTCCTTCTGTTTCTGTCCCTCGGGATTCGCAGACTCTCTGAATCTGAGGACCCTTCCTTTGATGGTTCTAGGAACCTCCCAGCCACGACCTTGCCGTCCTCCCTCCTCTTGTAACCCTCCTTGCAGACCGGGTTCCCTAGAAGCAGAGCCTGACTTGGGGATTCCTGTATACTCAGCTTCGCTTCTACCTCCTTTTCTCTCTGGCTCTGCATTTGGACCTTTCCCTCAAGCCTATCTTCCAGGTGGCTAATAATGTTGTCTTTTGTTTCTAATACACATTTTTATCTTCCCCCACTGAATTTTTTACTTTTATGACTGCATTATTCATGTCTAGAAGTTTTATGTGGTTCTTTTAAAAATTCATCTTTTCTTTTTCCTAGTGTCTTCTTCTTTTGATACATGCAAATCTTCCCTAACTTGCTCGGGAATTTTCTACGTGTGTACATTGAACTCTCTTATCTCAATTTCTTGGGTCAAGAGCAGGGGACCCACCGACTCTTGCCCACAGTGAACTATCTCCTTTGGGTTTTATAATTGCAGGTTGTGAGCCCATTCTGAGAGGGGCGTGATCTGTGGGTCAAGGGTGTTCGCCCTGCCAGATGCCCCTCGAATATTCCATGCCCGGACCGCCTTCCGTGTGATTTTTCTTGGCCTGAGCATTCCCAGATCCTGCAGAAATGCAAACCCAAGTGATCGTAGCCCAGTGACGGGCTCTCACGGGAGCCTTTGTCCCCGCAGAGAGCCAAGGTGCAGAGTGGGTGGATTCCTACCTGTCTGTCCTTTCATGAAAGATGCACAGGTGAGCACCCAGCTGCATGTGGGAGCCTTGGGGTCCCGCTCGCCCGTGGAGGGTGAAATCCCCAGGCCTGGGTTAGAGAGACCGGCACATCTGTCTCCTAACTAAGACATTCAGCGTGGAGAGTTCTACTCTTTCCTGCCTCCTTCGTTTTTGTCTCTGGGGATTTCCCTGAGTTTCTTGTGTGCTTAGCGATGTGATTTTAAATATGCTATCTTTTAGGCAGCGTTCCTAGGTCTTTCGTAATGACGCTGTTTTCAGGTGAACTTGTCGGCCACCTTGCTCTCTCCTTACCACTGATGACAAACTGCGAGTGATCACGTCCTTCCACAACCTCCCACACCTTCATTTCTATTCGTCCCTGAAACTGAGCCTGCCTGCTGATGCACCTCATTGAAACCCCAGGTCCTCCATCTGTCCCCCACTTCCTGACCCAGCCTGGAGCTCGCACTGAGCCACCCCCCCACAACTGAGGCAGCACCCTCAGGATCTTCATTCTGTGGATGGAAAAGGGACCACAGGTGAAACCTGACAAGCTCAGGAGACTGAAAATAACCACATAAAATGGCGTGAACATAAAAATTCCTAACTACTATGTTTTCCCGAAAATAAGACCTAGCCGGACAATCAGCTCTAATGTATCTTTTGGAGCAAAAATTAGTATAAGACCCGGTCTTATTTTACTATAAGACCGGATCTTATCTAACATAATATAATATAAAACCAGGTCTTATATTAATTTTTGCTCCAAAAGACTCATTAGAGCTGATTGTCTGGCGAGGTCTTATTTTCGGGGTGTGGGGACAGAGTCCCAGAGAACAGTTTCCAGGCTCTCGGCCTCACGTGGAAAGGTGCTCGCTCGGTTATTAGATGGCCGTCAGCTATAATCAGATGGCCATCCGCTGTGGCTGAGTGGCCATCAGCTGTTACCGGTTAGCCATTAGCCACTAATATAACCGCTGTGGCTATGCTGGGGGGTTGTTGGTTTGCTGGTTGGTTGGTTGGCAGAGAAGCAGATGGCGGATTGTGGCTATCAAGTGGGGTTAGCAAGTGTGGATGGCAGATTACATTACGGATCGTGCGGATCCTACTTCCTCCGTCTCGCCTGGCTGCCAGCGAGACTGGGGTGCAGGAAGACCCCTTGTTGGGGTACTGGCAGATGTTTGCTTTTGTGTCTCGACCAGCCACCATCAAGAATATAGTGGTATGAACCCCCGCCATCCATGGCTCCGTTGTTGTTCCTTTTTGGCCACACCATGTCCTGCGGGGAGCAGGAGCTGAGACCCTGCGTTACATGGGAAACACGGTTAGATGGGCCATGACTGGAAGTCATATCTTTAGTCTGTGGTTTCCTTGACAAAGGTCAATCTTTACCTTAAGTGGGCCTGTCTGTTGTCTTTTTGCATCTAGGATAACGTGCCCTTGGAATGTCCGTAATCCCTTTTTCCAGACCAGAGCAGGAAACTACAGAACTCCTCATTATTATTTTTGTATTATTATTATTACCATCTCTCTGTGCTGTAAAAAGCGAACCATTAACTATCCTGCGCCCACCTATGTAAAAGAAGTATTTGTCTCTCCAATTTACTTTTACCCAATCCCAGAGACTTTCCTGCTTTACTTTCTCCCATCCCCTTAATCTACCACCAATGGATTTTGTGTAACCCTCCTCCTTTGATTCTATGTATAAAATCAGCTGCAAACCGCCATTTTGTGGAGCATTTTCTCAATCTGTTGATGGCAATTGTCGTCATTTTGGCTCAAATAAACTCATAAGTTTTCTCTTAGGCTAGATGTTTTTTCGTTGACAATTTCTTTGTCCTTCATCTCAGCCACCAACCTCGCATCCATCCTGCCATCCAAATCTCTGCACGTAGGCTTCTAAGCACTACCAGAAAAAACAATGTTGGTGCCGTTACAAACATACCGCCTTTGACTCTGGCTGGGCCCTGGGCACCACTCAGCCCCCTCTTTAAGCCCCCACTGGAGCAGTGTCCAGCACGCCTGGAACAGCTGGTATGTTGGACTCTGCTAGTGTTACTATTACTGGGCTGCCCGGGCTCCTTCTCAGCCATGACAGTCTCTGTTGTAAAACTAAGGTGCCCTTCGCGACCTCCTTCCTCGCACATAGAAACACCTCTCTCTGTAAGCACGTCCTTCGCCCCCTTCCCTGCAGAGTCTCCTCCTGCTCCAGAGTTCTGCCTGCTCTTGTCAATACCCTCCTTAGACCTGAGCAAGATGGATCCCACTGGGCTCACGCTGAGAACCCACTCTGGCCCGTCTCCAAGAGGTGGTGCCCATCTGGGGCCCATGCTCCCGCTCTAGACCCTGCTCCAGGTATCTGGGGCCCAGGATTCCCTGTCCAAGTGGCCAGGACCCATTTCCTGAACCCCTGCAGGGCTAAGGGGAGGCCACCTGAGCAGGTGAGGAGAGACCTTGGACCGGTGGGCTGGGGTATCTGCACACATGGAAGTAAGTGCCTGCAGGTGTGCAATGAGGCAGAGGTAGGAAGAGAAGGGGACAAGCCAGGGCGGGGCTCCACTCTGGCATGGAGCCCCAGGAGGAATTCTAAACGCCAGACAGTTCCAGAGCATTGTGTGCGGGGGAGGGGGGAGGGCTTGTTTGACTGAACCGTTTATCATCTAGATTCCCTCTTTTGAAGTTTGTAGATGTGGTCCAGGGCCCCCCTGGACCCACCAGAACGTCAGGGCTGTTCTGGTGCCCTTCCATTTCATCCTCACGTTGCCCTGGGGCCCACCCCTGGCTCCTCCCCTATCCACAGACCAGCTGAGTCTCCAGCTGGGGAGAAAATGAATTCCTCCCCCTGGGCCTTCCTGTCAACTCCCTGCTGCTTCTCTTCACCTCTTCACCTCAGGCATCCAGCCGGAGAGCAGGTGAGCAAGCTTCACCCACGCGCAGACACCTTTGAGCCTGCGGGGCGCTGCAAACAGTTTACCTGGGACGCAGGTGAGCCTGGGCTTCGTGGCTGGCAGGATGCCCCGCCTGCCTGCAGTACCACTTGCCCTCCATCCCAGCCACAGGCTCCAAAGGGGCTCCCATCTCCTGTGGGTCCTCCCCAGCCCAGCAATTTCTCTGATGTTCAGAACGGGCCGTCCATGGGACTCGCTGGGAATTCATGCTGGTCAGACCCTGGAGGGTGAGCCTGGACCAGGGGAGAAGGGAGCTGCTGGGGAGATGGTCCAGGCTATTATTCAAGATTGAATGGGAAGGCCACGGGCTGTAAAAGCCCAGTGCCAGGCTCTGCTTTGCGGGACCCAGATTAAGGCACTTTAAATTCCTCAAAACACAATCCTGCTCAAACTTATTTTCTCATCCCCCATTCACTCAATTTGCTGCTTCCCTGAAATGCCCATGGGCTCCTGGGAGAACTCTTTCCAGGCCCCGGCCTCCAGCCTCTCAACCCTATCTCGGCCCCCTTCCTCCTGGCCTTTTTCACCAACGGTCGGTCGTCCCCGTACCCCCACCTCCTCTTGCAACTTCAGCGACTTGCGATATGCTGATGACCTCTGAGGGGGATCAAAGTTTTGTCACCCCCAAAACCTTCCTTTTGGGATATTGCTTTTAAGCTGGTTATTAAGAAACAAAGCCTCAGGAAGCACCTTTGACCCCGCCCCCCCTTACCTGTCTAAAGGAATTCAGACAGAAAAAGCTGCTTAAAGGAAGAAGCTGTCACTTTCATGTAGGAATTAAGACCGGGAGGATCGGCTGGCATCTTTGCTGGACTCTCCTCTGTGCCCCGCGGTTTCTGGGTGGCCCGGCAAGAATTTTTTTGTCACACGTTTGTCTTTCTCAGGTACCAGTGGATTACCTGCTTTCCCTCTGAAATCCCAGACCCCTGCCTCCCTCCCCTCAGTCCAGAATGGCATATAAAGCTCAGCGTCCTCTCGTGGCACCCCCACAGGTAGGTCCCTAATAAACTGTGGACGTTGTCTCCTGTTTATCGGTCTCCTGTTAATTTGATTATTAGCCCAGCCAGAAGAACTTAGAAAGGCGGGAGGAAAATTATTTATTGACCCCCCCACACCTCAATATTTTACCTTAAAAAGCATAACAAACGAAAACACAACACACAGGCCCGCATTGCCCTTTTTGGTAGCTTTTGATTGGGTCAGTCAAGGTCAGCTCCATCTAATCAATGATGCAAACCAAGGGGAAACGTGGGTGGGGGCAGCCAGTGACCTCCCCCCAGCCATGCTGTGGTGGCAGCCCAGGACTCAGGCTCAGTCCTGATTTCTGTCACCTGGCTGGGCATCCTGGTGTGCAGTGGGTTGGAGGGGGACAGCGTGGGGGCCAAGGTGCCCGGAGAGAGGTCTCAGGGCTGGGGATGGGCCCTAACTGCCCCCTCCCCTCCCCCTGGGCCCCTTTTTGGTGCCTCCCTCTCAAACTTACCAGCTTCTCTCCCCACTCATCCTGCAGTCCTGCTTTTCACTGGTCTGAAATTCACCTCCTTTTGGAGAATTTTATACACATGTATGTATATATACATATACATATATTATATACATATTCTACACATGTTACACATATGTATATACAAAAGTCACGCATGTTCACTGGAGGATTTAGAGGGCTGGGATGAGCACAAGAGAACAATCATCTGTTACCTCCCGCAACTCCAAAGAAAGCACTGGAACATTTCGATGACTATCTTCCTGTCTTTTCTGTGTGTATAAATGTTTTTGTTTATAAAAACTACCGTATTGTAATGATGTTTTATAGTTTTACTTTTCACTTAAAACTATAATGTCAATTTCTTTCCATGATAGTAAATCCCTTAGTTTTGGAAACTTGGATAGATAGACAGATAGATATAAATATACCTATATTTACACATGTTCTATTATTGTTACTGCAAGTCTTTTTTTTTTTTTTGTTTCTGGTGTGCAAAACAATGTAGTAGACATTTACACGCCTCACAATGTGATCACTCCTCTCCCCTAATCTACTACGCCTGTTGCTGCAAATCTTTTAGCTAAATCTTTATCAACACCCATATTTATTTCTTTAGAATGGAGTTCTAGAAGTGAAATGACTGATGAAAGAATACGCAAAATTTTAAGGTTTTGTTTATGTGTCGAGTTGAATAACTGTCTAAGAGTTTCTACCAGTTGACTCTGATTTCTTCTCGTTTGTTTTTATTAAACAGCTAAAGCGTTGCGTTTCTCTTGGTATTAGGGAGTGGCACGTTTTGTCATGTTTACTGGGCATTTCTTTTTCTGTGTCTGCTGTTCATGTCTCTGCCCCTCACCTTTCTGGAATGTTCATCTTCCTCTCAGCTTTGAAAGCCTGCTTCCTTGTGAAGGAGAGTAGGCCTTTATGAAACAGGATGCAAATGCTTTCCCCAGTCCTTTGTCTTTTAAACTTATTTGTGTTTTTGCTGCACAAAGAGGTTCTATCACTCCCCCAAATTGGGGCAGCTACTGCCTCCAACTTTTCTTTTCTTTTGAGGTAAAACCTCCCCGTGAAACGCACAGCTCTTGAATTCAATTGAATTCAATGAGTTTTGGTAAGCATTTACCACCCCGCCCCCTCCACCCCAATCAAGACAGATAGCATCATCAATCCCTCGGAAAGTTCTCTTGTGCCTGTTTCCCAATCATTCCTCCGCCTGCCCCACCCTAAAACAGAACCAGGCTTCTGGTTTCCAGCCTCATAGATTCTTTAGGCTGGTTCCTGAATTTCAAAGTGGCAGAATCACAAAGTATATACACTCTTCTGTGTTTGACTCCTTTGATGTTTTGACTGTCATGCACCTGTGTCAGTGTTCATTCTTTTTTTTTGTTGAGTAATATTCCCTTGTATGAATATGCCACAGTTGGAATTTATCTATTTCCTTGCTAATTGTACCCCAAATTTAAATTGTAACATAGTCATTTATCGATTATTTCCAGTTGTTGGTGGTCTTCTTTCTGAGTATCAGCTGGAGTTCTTCCATTTGTTTGGGATTGTTTCTTTACTTCCTAGTATTTTCCATGATCTCAGTCAGTCACATGGTGTTTTCCTTATGGAGCCTAGATAATAGGTTTGTTTTCTGGGAGCACAGTTTCTCCCTCATTACTCTCTTTTTTCATTATTCTCAAATGTTTATTCTTCTAGCTGAACTATTCCACTATTTTGTCAATTCCCACGAAGTTCCATTGGGATTTAGCAGTACAGTTAGGAATTTAAAATGTTCTTTTGCTACTGTGATTGGGAATTTTCCATCATGTTCTTCTAATGCACATACAGTGCTTAGCACAATGCCAGCCACATAGCAGATGCTCAGTAAACAGCATTTATAATTATTGATTGAATGTTGTTAGTATATCTGAAAGTTATTGGGGTTTTTGTATATTTTTTAATTGGCTACCTTGCTAAACTTCTAAATCTAGATTTTTTTTTTTTTTGAGTCTTTGGGGCTTTTTCTGATCAAAGGATTTGTTTCTCTCTGTTAACCCTGGATTCATTTTATTTTGGAAACATAACACTTCCTGTGAAGGATGAAAGACGCCGTCCTATGAAGCCTGAGGTGGGTGTTACCAGTGTTAGGGCTCACTGCACCTCCCCCGCATTCCCAGCCCCCGTGTTGGAGACCTTCCTTTTACTGGGCAGAATTCTATGGCATTGAGCTCTCGTTATTGTCTGTGAACTGGTCGCCTTCAGCCAGACAGCCCCTCAGGGACCTAAAGACAGACACAGCCGTCCAGGCTCCCAGGTTTCTCTTCCAGAAAAGGTGAGTTCTGTCCACAGGCCCAGCATTTACCATGTGCTTCATGTTCCTCGAGGACCTCTGGGGACTCCAGAGAGGCCTACTGGCACACAGCATTGGGCCACTTCATGCCTCGGGATGAAATTTACTTTTTAATTCATCCTGCCTGGGATTATACCCCAGCACTGTTTCATGTAGCTTTCTCTTCAGGCATGCATCTCTCATTTTGCACTTGTAAAATTACTCTTACATGCATTTTCTCCTGATTATTGCATACTTTCAATAATCTGTGAAATAACGTATCTTAATTTTTATCATCTAAATGTTACTCAGCCACGGGTCCTTTTCACCATATGCAAACTTTTGGTAAATATACTGCTTCCATTGGTGGGAAAAAAAATTCCTAGTGGTAATTTTCAATTTTCTTTAGCTGTATCTTTTAACGTTCTGCAGTTCACCATTCGTTTGCTTCAAAGTTAAGCTATCTTAGGGTAGGCATTTCTACTTAGAATGACCAAGGTTCTTCAGTCATTACCTACTTCAAGATACTTAAAATATTATCAAATTGTGCATTTTCACTTTGAAAATTGTTGTTTTTATCTACCTAGCGACATTTTTTTCTTCCAAGTTTCACTGATCAAGGACGATATTAAAACTAATCTCTGCTCACTTCTAAAAGGAACAGGCCAACAAAATAAGCATTCACACATCTGAGCCAGGCCTCTAGGATCACTCTAAGATTGACAATTGAACTGACCTGCTTTCTGATTTTCTTTTAAGTTCTAGAGGGGTAAAAGAAAAACAACAAAAACCCCCCAATACCCCTAAATTCCTCATTATGAAACAAATAACAAAACACCACAAAGGTGTGATTTTGATTAAAACAGAAATGCTTCTTCTTTTCTGTCCTGAAAAAGCATCTGGCCATAAAACTTGGAAAAGCTAAAGTTGAGGTTAATGAGTGATGAAGGTGTATCGATTAGTGTCTTTTTTTCTTGCAGGACAGTGAGAACTGAGGGTGTCACCGGTGGGCTGTTCAGGCCTTTCCTTTCCCTTCTTTAATCCAGTAGGTAATTTCAGATAACCTAGTCACCTCTGGTAATTTCTCCATTGATTGTTCTTTTCTCATGACCAAGTTCTCAAGATAGCTGATATTCCTTTCCATCTGACCTGCCTGTGTATCTTTTTGTGTAGTTTAGTGTAAGCGGGTCCTTGGTTGGTGTTACCAGGGCCTGACCAGTAGGGACCTTTTGGTACTTGAGGGAAAAAACATCCCTTGAATGCAGTTTTTAAATGATCTACCAAATTCTGCTTTCTAGGAAAAAAGTTGCTTTGGTTGCGCATCAACACATTTAACCAAATTTGAGCGTTAAGATCTCAAGTTTTTTGAGCAGTGGTCACCATTTTTGGTTGTGAAACATCCTGCGAGATTTCCAAGTATCCTGCGAGATATAAGGTTTTATGGAAGCAAAGGAATTATGCAACCCTTTTAATTTAAAATATAGACTCCATGCAGCACTTTTATTCACGTTGTTATAAACAAAACAATTATAAAATCCTGCAATTCGAATACAACGTTTGAAGTCTTTTATTCTATCAAGACTCCCCTCTCCACGGACTCCTGCTATTACCACGTAGGTCTGAACACTGACTGACGAGGGGTCTGACAGCACAGCTAACTGTCTGCAGCGCACCGGAGAATCACAAACTCCGGAACCCCCATGCACTGGCACAGGCTGTCAACGTGGTTTTTCTCGGGGAACACACGGGATTCCTAAAAACACTAGGTGCACCGAGGCTGAGAAGCTGCATCGCACTCTTGTGGAAATGAAACGACCGGGGGGTGGGCGTCGGAGGCCACGCCCACGCCCGCGCCCGCGGGTGGACAGATCACGGTGCCTCCAAGAGCCCAAGGTGTCACCCAGCAGCCTTAAAATGCTGAGCACTGGGGCAAAAGGACCGGTCGTGACCCCCCCGAGCAACTCAGATGCCGCGGCGACTACCGGGCAAGACCCTCGTCTCCACCACCCCGAGCCTGGACTCGCGATCGCAGTGCCCATCCGGAGGGCACCTCGCGCGCAGGTCCCCTCCTGCCGGCGCAGGCGCGGTCGGTCCGCTCCTCGGCCGCCGGGAAGGCCCACCCGCCTGCACCCAGCACTCCGCAGGCCGCGTTCCCGCCGCGGGGCAGGGCGGGGCCCGACGCGCCTGCGCACTATCCCTTCGCACCGCCCCTGCGAATCTGGGCGCACTCAGCAACACATGACCGCTGCCAGTATCCAAAATGGAGGCCACAGCCAGGCCAGGCAGGTTCCCCTCCTCGGTCTCAGCCCCGGCGTGCGCCTGCTACGCGCGCAAGCAAGCGCTGCTGACCGCTGGGCCGGTGCGGGCCAGGTCTTAGGGACCGCCGAGCGGGGATGGCCAGGGCCAGGGTCCGTGTTTACAGTCACTACTCGCCCCAGCTCCCTGCGCTTTCTCAACCGCGAAGCGCCCAGCGGCTGGCGCCTGGAGCGTCCTTTGGTCGCCCCGCCCCCTGTGATTGGCAGCTTTGGCAGCCAATGAGGTCCAGGACGTATGCGGGAAGGCGGGCAGAGGTGGAGCATCTCTGCCGTTCGTAGAGCGTCTGGCCTGGCGGTTGGCGGCCGTGGGACGAGGGGCGGGAGCAGACTGGGCTGTACCCCGGATCGCAGCGGACCAATGGAAGGACGGCCGGGAGCCCAGGGAGGGCGGGCGGAGGGCGGGGCCGAGCCGTAATTGACGAGCTCTTCATTAGAAACCGGGCAGGAAGGAGGGGCCCGCATGGGGAGGTGATGCAAGGCTGTCGCAGCCAATGGCTGCAGAGTTGCCGGCGGGGGGGCGGGGCCGTGGCGACTGACGGGCGTCGGGGTTGGCCTATGAGCGCCCAGCTCGGTGCTGGCGGGGGGAGCAGCATCATGGTTCAACGTGGGTCAATTTTTTGTGAATGAGGAGGGGAGGTTGTGGGGCCGCCGCCGCGGAGCACGGTCCTCGCCGCCGCCCGCGCCGGAACCTGCGCGCCCGCCCGTCGCCCGCCCGCCCGCGCCGCCGCCTCAGCCGCCTGGGCCCGGCGCGCCGCGGCCGCGTCCCTGCTGTCGCCGCCGCCCGAGCGCCCGCCCGCCCGCCCGCCGGCGGTGGTGGTGGCGGCGCAGGCTGAGGAGATGCGGCTCGGAGCGCCCGCCGCCGCTTCCCCGCCCGCCGCCGCGGTAAGCGCAGCCCGGCCCGGCCCGCGGGCCATTGTCCGCCGCCCGCCCGCAGGCCGCCGGCCTCCACGCCCCCCGCCCGCCGCCCAGCCCGACAGGTGGACGCCGGGTCCGCGCCCCCGGCCCAGCCCGGCCCCGGCCCGTGCGCCCAGGCCGCGCGCGGCGCCCAGCCCGTGGGGTTGCGGAGCGCGAGCCGCAGCCTGCCCTGGACCTTCCCTGCAGCCCCGAAACAAAACGACGGCCCGCCGCCCAGGCCGGTGGGGGCCCAGCGCGGCCGGCTCGCCTCCGGGGGGGCGCGAGGCGCCTCCGCCCGCCCGTCCAGGCCGAGCTCTCGGCAGGTGGGCCGGGGGCTCCCCGAGCCCGGCGGGCGCCGTTTATGTAACTTTGTCAGGGCTGTGAGTTTGCAGAAAAACATCCCTCCCGGGGCTCGCGGCTGGGGTGCCGGGCCCGTGACGGGGGTGGGGGCGCTGCCCAGGACCCCCACTGGGTTGCCCGCAGGCTTTCCACAGGCCGAGATGTGGCCCGGTCCTGCCGGAGGCTGTGGGGCGCGTTTCCCGGCGTTGCAAACACACACCGTGGAATTATAAAGCAAATTATCTCGTATTTACATTTAACGCTGAATTATTTGACACTGTTATAGCAGGAGACCGTGCGTACCAGTTGGAAAGGCCGGGGGTGGAACCCACTGTACTCATTTAATGCACATCAAAAATTTGCAATAACTTGCAGCAGCTGATAGGAGTGTTTTCTTTATTGCATGTTGTAAATTGACCTGCTGTGACACGGTTTTCAAATAAAGCGTTGCAGAAATTAAACTTAAGTTATTTTAAAACTAATGACTTTCTTAACTAAATCCTGATTGCATTGCTGTAGAGACCTACCTAATTGCTTGCTGAGAGCAGCTCCGCCCGCCCTCCCTGACGGAGGAAAGGGCCTGGGTACTCACTTTGCTTCCTCTCCTCTCCCCACGCAGGCTTTTCTCTGTTTATTCCCACCGACCACCTCATCGTGGAAGGCCTGGGAGTAAACATGTAAACAGCCGTCACCCAGCGGCCAGCCCAGCAGGGTCGGGGTGATACTGATGGGTTTGCACCTTGGCCTGGTTTCACTTTTTCTTTTGTAATACGATCGTGGTTGCCCGGAGTTTTAATTGCTTCTGATAATTCTGTGCATGATGTTAGAGACCGTGCTGTGAAAGCTGGTTTGGTGTTTTCACAGTCCAGCCAGGAAAGGTGGTGCTGACTGGGGAGAGGGAGAGCCGTTGAATTAAGAAAACTCAGCTGCTTGTACACAAATATACACTACACTACAGCAATTACAAAGCAACAAAAGTTATTGCAGAATTTTGCAGTAACTATGGCAACACAATTACTCTATTATAATTGGAAATGCAAAATGCTACCCTGTTAGAAGTTTCATCAGAATGGAGTTTGGGATATTGAAAATACGTGAGATTTAATTCTTTTTTTTCTTTCAGGTAGCTCCTGAGAATTCTAAAATCTGTGTTCAGTTATCTATTTTTAAGACTGATAAAGCTTTCCCAGATTTTCTACTCACTTGGATCTGTGGCATCTTTCCCCAGAACTCACATTTGTGTGGGAGGGAAGTATTTTCCTGCCTTAAAAACACACACCCTGACACATTGTGAGACTTCTTCAGCTTTCTGTGTTCTGGGCTTTTATTTTAAAGACCAGATACCTTCCTAAAGAGAGCAGTAATCAATCAGAAAAGAAGCAGGGTTTTTGCGGCAGGCAGATGTAACAACACTGTCCTCTTAGGGTTCTTCTGCAAGAGTTGCTGGCCGCAGGGTGCCCCTGGGGTGTGTGTAGGGATGTGTGTAGGGGGTGGATGACTGCAGGCTCCTTGTCGGCCTCGAAGGCCTGGGGACCAAGGACAGATGTGGCCTAAGCAGCCCTGAGCCAGAGAGAATGTTCTGTGGTCAGCAGCTTTACAGCTGTGCAAAAGGAAAACCTCCTTGGGGGCTGTTACTGTAGCAAGATCGACAGAACATGGCACCCTGGCCAGGTGCAGCTGGAGTAGCAGATCTCGACTTCTGGTGGTCAGAACCTGCTTTACTAGGATACCCCTCTTGATGTTTACCAGGAGGACTAGTTCTGGAAGTTTCCACACATTGTGGGGTTGCTGCAGTTTAATTTCGTTATAAGTCTTTCCTTTTAACTCCTGCATATTTATGCCCAGTAATCGACTTCCATTTTCCAGCTTCATTGTGAGGTTTCAATGCAGCATGAATGGCTTTGAATTCTCATCCTTTGATGTTGGGGGTAGCACCAGAGGAAAGGGGACTTGGTGCCGTCTTAATTGCCGGAGCAGAAGAAACATTTCATCACTCCTGCAGAATTTGTCCCTACCATTCTCTATTGAAAACGGCTGGGCTCTCATCACTCCCAAGCTGCCAGGAGTCATAGGTTAATACCTGCTGTGGGGAGTGGGAGAGACACAGGGAGGAACGGGCCCCAGGCTGGGCCAGGCGTTTGGTCCCTGGGCCAGAATGGATGACGGCAGCTGGAGAGACCAGGGGCCCAGCCTACATGGAAGCCTGGGCCGTTGAACCGCGCCCTGCAGCCTGTGAACCTGCCCTTCTCGCCAGAGGGCAAGTCCCTGGCCCTGGGGTGGGGGCAGGGATGGAGTTTGGAGGGGGTTTCTGTTTCAATGGCAGATGGTCAGCATGTGCTGGGGAGTGCACTGGGCTTGGTGCCTTTGGCCTTGACCTTAGAGAGGAAGGTACGGCACCTTCTGGTTCAAGTCCAGTGAGGGCCTGTGTCAGAGTATAGCTGCGTTCTAGCACACCTGTCACGGGTGTGCACAGAGCATTCTAGCACACCTGTCATGGGTGTGCCTGGAGCGTTCTAACACACCCGTCACAGGTGTGCACAGAGCATTCTAGCACCTCCGTCACAGGCATGCACAGAGGATAATAGCACACCTGCCACGGGCGTGCACAGAGTGTTCTAGCACACCTGTCACGGGCATGCACAGCATTCTATCACACCTGTCATGGGTGTGCACAGAGCATTCTAGCACACCTTTCACAGGCGTGCACAGAGTGTAATAGCACACCTGTCACGGGCGTGCGCAGAGCGATTCTTTTGGGGAAAAAGGGCACTGAAGCAAGGTCTGTGAGTTCTTTTCATAAGGTCATGTTGTCTTGGGCTTATGTGGGTGAGGAGAAGGGGTGGCTGGGGCCCGTTTGGGGGTGCACGATGGGCTGTAGCCTCTAGCCACTCGAGGCCCCTCTGCAGCCTGTCTTTACTGACACTCCTCCTCCTCACTTCCTGCAAGGAAGGTCCAGGGCCCTACCCGGGTCGCCTCTGCTGTGACCCTGCAAAGCACCACGGGGACACATCAGCATGTGTATCAGCTAGTGCAGAGAGCAGAATGTCTTCCCTGGTGAGGAGTTGTCACAGTTGTCGCTGCGACACAGAGCACCTACGCCAGGCCACATGCCATGTAGATCCCGTTTCTGTCCCCACAGCCTTATGAGGTGGCTACTACTGTACCCAGTTTGCAGAGGAGGGACTTGAGAAGTGAAAATGGGGCGCCTGGTACCCCCAGATGGGGTGTCACGTCCTAAACGCTGATTTCCTCTCTCTGTGCCTCTGCTTGCAGGCCAGTGATGGTCTTGAAGTTGAAGGGTAATGTCACTGAGTCATTTGGGAGGAGATGGCAGTTTGGAATTCCTTCATGGATTCAGTGTGGAGCTCACCTTTGCTGGAGCTGTCGAGCCGACACCGAGTGTCAGGCGAGCCTGGGAAGGAATTCCGGCCTTGTCAGGCTGCCTTCTGCTCTGTGTGTGGCGTCGTAGAACTGGGAGGGATCTTAACAGTCACGTGGGCCGGGGTTGTGCACCTGTGCTTGGATCTCACCTGAGGCTGTCTGGGGGCAGGTGAGGGCCGTGCAGGACACTGGTGCCCCACGTCATTTCAGCCAGATCAGTTTGGCCTTCCCTGTTTCGTCTGTACAATTACCTTGGAGGTTTCACTGGAAGAAAGCGCTCCAAGGACCAAAACCTTTGAAAAACCACTGATTTAATCTACTCTGATAACACCAAGCCTGAGACCTTAAAGAGAAAATATTGACAGATTTAACAGTGTAAAAGTTAAAGAAATTCTCTTTAGCAAAATGACTCCATAAGCGAGCTTACAAGACAGTGAGAAAAAAATAATACAACATGTTATGCCTGTATGAGCTTCATAGTCAATATGTAAAGAGCTTTTATAAACCAACAAGGAAAGGATGAACATCCCTATTGCAAGATGAGCAAAGCTTATACATGTGCAAATAAATCACAGTGGCTAATGTGAAAAATAGCTTTGGTAGTCGGAAAATTCAGCTGAAAGGAGATCCCATTTATGCTCATCGTGGTAGCAAAGGTCAAGTTTGATAAAACGCATTGGTGGTGACGTTGATTCCTACCTTCTCTGGTTTTTGAGGAATGGAAGTACTAAGTTGCTGTGTAGAAAGCACTTAGCTTAGGGCCTGGCACACGGTAAGTGCCGTGTGTTGGCTATTATTATTTTATTACCAGCTCTCTGGAGAGCAGACGATCATACTTACTTAATTACTCTCCAGAAAAATTTTCTTGGTCAAAATTTGAAGTGGTCAGCCTCCTTGCCCCAACAGTTCTACTTATGGAATATTTATTTTTAGGAAAGAATATGAATGCAGGGATGTCCGACATGCACGGATGTTTTCTGCTTCGTATTCATAGCGGCGGTACTTACCCCTACGCACCGGCTCCCAGACGCCGCCATGCAGCGCTGGGAAAGCAGGTCCGAGCAGTGCCCAGGGGCTCCCTTTGGTTTTTAAGTACTTGAGTCTCTAAAGTGATCCCGGGGGTTCTCGGGGGTGTCAGGGAAGTGGACCGTGAGGGACGGGGCTTGTGTTCTTACAGTGTTGTATACATTTTTGCTCTAAGTATGTAATACTTTTAAGAAGAGGGCTGATATTTCCATCAGGAAAAAAATGCTCTTCAACCCCGTTATTTATAAAGGAGAAACACCAGGTCCTCGGGAAGTTGATAAATATGCTTAGCATTAGAAGAATTCAGGGGGTTTGTTTCTCTGACTTGCTGGTGAGCTCTGAGCAGAACTGGCCTCCTGGGTCTGGGCGTGTCTGGTACACTTCGTGCTACAAATGGTATCCTAAGTGGTCTCGACAAAAAACAGGCCTGTAGCCTTCGTTTCCTCCCTCGAGCCTGTCACGGCTTCCCGTCGTGCTAGTCTAGGTCCCTGGAACGCCTGTCTAATGCTGGCCTCTAGTTACCAGCTCATCTGACTGTACTTACCCTGTTTGCTGCGTGTTGGTCCCTCCCTGCTTGCTTCCTTGCTCGCTGCAAGCCCCTTTGGCCTCAGGGCCTTTGCACACACTGTTCCAGCTTTCTGGAACTACCTCTCTTCATCTCCCTCTTCCCCAACCCCTCAGTCTATGCTCATCCTTCGGCCCCCTGCTGAACATAAACCTAACATCCTTCCTACTCCTTCCTGACAGGACCCAGTTGTGTAATTTCAATAGCTCGTTGTGACATTAGTGGTTCAATGTCACCTCCCTTCCTCGCCGAGGGCTTCATGCCTGCTCTGTGCCTAGTGCCTGGCATTGTAGGTGCTCCATGAAGGAATGAATGAATGAGTCTCTGAAAGAAAGGCCCAGCTTAGGCCCTGGGTGGACAGCCTGGCTGCGGAGTGTTCCTCGGGCCTCCCGGCACCTCGTGTTTCTGCCTGTTGCCTGGAATTGCCTGTTTCCTCCCCGCCTCAACCTGGGGACTCCTTGGTCCTGACTTTGGAGATCACAGCCTTTAAGGAGATGCCCTCAGTACAGGGAGTGGATTCTGGATGCAGCGAGGAGGGAGAGGAAGGGTCTCAAATGTTCTGCTGTCAGGTGCAGCCGGGGCCGCTGTGTGTGGCCAGGCCAGTGCACCGGCTCGTCCATCTGCAGATGGGCCTGGGCCCCGCCGGGTTCCAGGTGGCCAGCCGCGGCTTTTATTACTGGCATTTTCCTGTTTGTTTCTTACTGGAGTTAATGACATAGTTTAATCATTTCTTATTTAACCTCATAATTTTAATGTGATACCTTAATATGGTTGCGTGGAAACATTTTGGTGTCTGCTCTTGTTTGAAAACGCAAATATGGGCCTGTGTGAGTTTACTATTGTTTATGAAGTTTTCCGTGTGTGAGTCAGGTGCTTTTGTTGGACTGACGTTTGCGCCTGAAACACTAACTCAGTTCTTAGGCCTGAGAGTCTGAGCCGCCGGGCTTGCCAGCGAGTGTCGGTCAAATGGTGATGGCGATGGGACTGTGTCTTCCCTGGGGAGGGAGAGCGTGTCATCTGCTTCCTGTGGCGCCATGTGCGGCAGCGGGTCTTTTCCAGACTCTTCCCAAGAGAAGGTTGGTGACACCCCGCCCCCCGCCGGGCATCTCTTTGCTGGGGGAGTGGTGGTGGTGTGTTTGGGGCTGGTGTGTTTGGGGCGGTATTTCTGAACCTTTCTATCTGGTCAGTTTGTTATTTTGTCAGTCTTCCCGGGAGGACTCCCGGCAGAGGCCGAGGCGGGCCCTGTGCCCCCCAGTCTCCATCAGGACTGGCCTCTGCCCGTCGGTGGGGATGGAGGAAGAGGACGCACACAGGTGCACAGGCCACGGGAGCCAAGAGCGGGCTGGGCACGGCCGTGGTCCTTCCAGCCAGAACTGGAGGTGTGGGCCCCCCAGGGCCGATGGCGGCCCCGCCCCCAGGGCTCCGGGGCTGGGGGGCTGCAGTGCTGAGAACTGATGAGCTGCATGGACGCCGGGGTGGCGGCTGGGAGCGCGTTTCCGGGATGGACTTCCCTCTTCTTCCCACACGCCCAGTCTGCTCACGTTTCACAGAGGTTTCTGAGGCTCCTGCTCCGTCTGTTTCCTGCCAGGTGCCGTGTACCTGGCCTCTCGCCGTCTAACCTGCTTGAGGTGACGTGTTTAGGGACAGGGGTGTGCACAGCCCCCCCAGGAGGCCCCCAGCTCGTGGCTGCACTATGGTGCTGACACTGTGAGTGGAGGGAGGGGCGGGAGGGCCCGGCCCTGCGGCCCTGAGACGGGGCCACTTCCTGAGGAGAGGTGGCTGTTTCCTTCCTTCCTTCCTTCCACCTGTGTTACTGAGAACTCTCTTGTAGGTCCAGGACCCCCTGGAGTAGCTGTCAGGACCTGAGCTCCATGCGAGTCAGTGAAGAGAACATTCTGGAAGGGACCGGAGTCAGCCTCTAATCCAGCTGTCAGTTTTGTACATTGGGAGTCAGAAACTGAACCCCAGCCCCACCAAGGCCAGGGGCTTAGAGCGTTGTGAGGAGCTCGGTCCCAACCCCCACGTCTGGGGCTGTGGACACACAGGAGAGCTGCAGACATACGCGGGGCTGTGACCCTCCAGTGCAGGGGTGTGTGGTTCATTAGCGAATGTTAAGAGTATCACCACGCTGGGGGTGGGGCTCAGCCCCCGTGGCCTTTACAGGATCACAGAGAATTGGTCAGGAGGCACTACAGTGGATTAAACCCTCTCTGCTATGAAATTTCCATCAGAGTTTGCACTGAAAAGGTCCTAGTAGGTGGTTTCAGTCCCCATTCTCTGGGAAGCCTTTCTTTGCCAGCTTAAGGGCTGGGTTGGAATTCCTTTCCAGCCTCCAGCTCACAGCACTAGGGCACTGCCTGGGGCACTGACGTTCTAACTTCAGGCTAACGTCAGTCAGTCTCGTCTTCCCCCAGTCGGATTGTTTTCCTTTAACTTTGATTGTCCAGCCAGGTGAGCCCCTCCCCCAGGTGTCAGCTTGGGCAGCAGTCGACCTGCAACCTCCTAAGTCATTCCGACTTCAAGCCCCGAGGAAGTACGGGCTGGGAGGCCTGCCTCACTCTGAGCAGCTGGAAGTGGCCTCCTCTGCCCCCAGTGGACGAGTGTCCAGGTCACCTACCGGCCACCTCCCAGGGCTGGTGGAAGAGTCTGTCAGCTTGCGGGCGCTGCTGTGTGTGTGACTCACAGGCCTGGCCATGGCGGCACTGTCCCACTTTGCCTGGGTGATGCGTCCCTAGGCCAAGGGTGCTGAGATCCCTGGCCGCAGGGTGATCCATGAGCTGCAGCGATGGACATGTCTTGGCAGATCTTCACTGCCCATAGCACTTCCTGGGGTTCTGGAGGAGGGAGCTGTCAGGGACACTGGCTGCAAAGCCAGTTGCAGGTTTCCCTGCCCGTTGCATCTCATTTGTCACTGAAGGCAGGGAGCCTTCAGGACAGAGCGTTCCTCCTGCTGCATTGTGGGAAGGCCACTCCCCATGGCAGTAGTGGCTTGAGGGACCCCGCGTGGCCTGGGTGCTGGGGTTCTGGTGGAGGGGGCTGCAGGCATGGGGCTTGCTCCTGGTGGCAGGGCCATGGGGTAGTGCTCCCTGGGGATGTGGTGGGCACGCCCTCCGTGGTGGGCACACGCTCCACGTTGGCCCCGTAGGTGTGTATGCAGGAGACAGGTGTGGCCATGCTGTAGGACCAGGTGGCCTCTGGTGGATGGTGGAGCATGGAGGCAGGAGACCAGGTTCGTCCTCCCTGGGATGATGGGAAAGACACTCTGAGGGAACCTTTGTGAGCGGCTCTCAGTGTTGAGCGGAAGGCTATTTCGGTAGCTCTCAGCCAGCTCAGGCCTCTCCAGGGCAAGGTGCTGCAGGGGGCTGGTGGGCTTGCCTCCCGGGAAAGTGCAGGTGAGGGGAGGGTCTGGTGGGGCTTGGTCCACACCCTCTATAGAGCCATCAGGGCGGGCTTTTCTCCCCCAGGCAGCTTGCTAGTCCCAAGGGGTCCTGCCGCTGCTCTCAGGGCTGCACACCTGCTGGCTCACGCCACCACCAGAGAGCGTCTTTGTCCCAGCACAAGTCTTGGGTTCACGCTGCTTGGTTTGACTTAGGTCACTGCCCACCTCTGAACTGTCCCTGTGGCCAGGGGTGTGGAATGTGCTCGGTGGCTCAGCCTCTTCCAGAAGCTAGCCAGGGAGCCAGCTTCCTCTGGGTGGGGAAGGAAGGGGAGAGAGGGTGGGTGTTGAGGGGGCCAGCGGACAGCGTCCTGCGTGGGGCCCCTTGCTCTCAGCAGCCCTGACAGCAGCTCCTTTCTCGTGGGCCAACTGTGCTCGGTGCCACACCGAACGCTTCCCAGGCCCGGGCTCATGGAATCCTACGGCAGCCCTGGATGGATGGAAGGAGGGTCCCATCCACAGAGGGGAGAGGGCTCCGCCGGGCCTGGGAGGGAGGCCTTGACCCAGATGCTGGAGCCCTGGCCTCCCTTCGGCTCCGTCTTCCTGGGTGTACCCCGGGCCTGCAAGTCAGGGGCACGTGGCCAGACCTGGCCAGTTGGCACGGTGGGCAGAGGTCAGGGAGATACCTCCACTCTCTTCCGTGGCCGACTGTCTAGCTGGATGCCGAGGCCCTCAGGAAGGGGACGTCGGCGAGGTGGGAGGGGCTGGACTTCCCCACGTCTGGGGGTGCTTCCCGCTGACCTGTCCCACTGCCCGGGCAACCCCAGAAGGTGCTCTGAGCAGGGCTTGAACCCACATCGTCTCCTGCCCCAGGCAGAGGGGGACAGATGCCGAGGGTGTCCTGAGAGGCAGAGGGAAAGTCCGGGCCGTTGCGGAATCCCTACCACCCACGGCTGCCTCTGCAGGCAGAAGGTGCATTGGCCGCGTGTGCTGCGGGGTTGGCTCGGTGGGCTTCCCACCTGCCGGGTGTCAGCCAGCGGTGGTGGCCCAGCTTCCCGCACCTCGGTCTTCTCAGCTGCACTTTGTGCCGGGGAGGACCATTGTCAGGACCAAGAGGGATAAGCAGGAGGCCGGTGACCCAGCTCCGAGACCTGCCTGGGCAGCAGGTGGGCAACACTATTGCCCTGGCTTAGCCTCACGTGCCTGTGGGTTGGGAAGGCCCCCGGCCAGCTTCATCTGCGATGCTTCTTCAGAGCCAGGCGCTGTGCCGCTATGAAAACGATCTGTTAGTCCTGTGGCCCCCTGTGGCTCGGACAGCCTTGTCACTGCCAGCTGAGTGCTGGAGCTGCCATCGAAGCAGAAGCACGGTGGCCTGAGGGTGGGAATTGGGCTCCGTGCCGCGGCCTCTTCCTCTCGCGGCTTCTCACCGGCGGGGACGTGTGGCACAGCTGTCTACCCCCAGGTGGGAAGTGCAGGGCTCGTTCTGGGGTGCACTTCTGGGCCAGACAAGCTGAAAGGGGCCTGGGTGTGCGTCCTGCAGCCACGTACCCGCCGCCCCTTGGCATGTACTTCTCTGCAGGCCTCAGTTTCCTCTTCTGCACCATCGGAACAAAGTGCCCCTGGCCTGGCTGAGCTGTTGTGCAGTGTCCCTGACAGCTGACGACAGGCCTGGCACAGGTGTGCTGAAGAGACGCAGTGGCTATTCCCCGTCTCATGCCAGGTGTGGAGGGCGCCCCAGCCAGGGCACAGGCTGGGAACCTCAGACCTGCACGTTGCCCCCACCCCCAGGGAGGTCAGGGCCTGTCACCCAGGAGGGAGGGGTGGCCCTCCTGGGCGTCGTGTTGGTGCCTGGCGGGCCTGCCTGTATGGCAGGGCTGCGGCTGGAGGTGGCCTCTTGGCCTGGGTGGGCAGGAAGATGTCCCTGCCCCTTGCTGACCTCTGGGGCCACCCCTGCTGCGATCACTGGTGCTTATGGGCAGAGCTGCTGCTCCAGCAGTGCCTTCCTCCTGGCCCTCCTCCTCTCCTCTCCAGCCCACAGTTCAGTTGTGGACGCACAGTCCTGGCGGGCCCCTCCCCCACGGCAGGCATGCCCGCAGGTACACATGCATGCACACACACATACACACGCTCACACGTGGTATGTGTATAACATGAAAACCGGCCCCTCCCGTGATTCCTGTTGGGCGGCTGGGCCGCTCAGTGTTCACACACCACCTAATGAGGAACGGTGGAGCCTCTGGTGACGGTTGGCGTGATGCAATTCTCCCTCCATGGAGTGCAGTTGTCACTCAGTTCCTCATCTCTAAGGTAGTTCCTTTGCTTTTGAATCCTCGGACGTTTGGCTTTCCCAGGACAGGCCGTGGGCTCGGGGTGGTAGAACAGTTGTTTCGTACGTGGGAGCCTGGCAGAGGGGCTGGGGGCTAGGCCCCTGGGGCGTGTGTCTCTCTCCTGGACTCTGACGGGGGCTTCTTAGGAAAGTCCAGCAGCTCCTCCTGCTGTTAGGCGTGCTGGTCCCCTGAAGGCGCCTGTTTTCCTCGTTTCACAGAGTCATGCGGTTCCAGGGCACAGCGGTCCGGTGCCGAGTCCCCAGAGAAGCTGCACTGCAGGCCCCCCAGCCAGCAAGACCGTGAGCAAGGGGCATGGGAGCCATGTCACACGGTTCCTGCAGCGGCCTGGACACGCCCGTGGCTGTGGTGGTGACCCCTCTAGCTCCCTGTTCTCACAGTTTGGCTGTCCGCGCCGGTGGTCACCCAGAACCTTGCTCCCTGAGTCCCTGCTCCCGCCTCCCCGCTTACACCCTCGTCTGACTGTCAGCCTCCTGCTGTCCCGGTCCTGGCACCCCTGCCAGAGGCCATGGCTCTCTGTTGTGGGTCTTTTGCCTCACCCGCGGGGTTTCCAGGGCTTGGTCCAGCCGTCCGTCCCCAGGTTCGTCGTCCAGAGCTACAGGGCCCTGGTCGGTTAGTTTGCTGTGCTCTTGGCCCCGGGCCCTCATGTACGCCGCGTCAGGGGCTTCCAGGCAGCGACAGAAGACTCTTAGTGCCTCTTCGGGTGGCTGGTCAGCTTCCTTTCGATTCCGTAGTGACGTAGGTGTAGCAATGCAACCTCCCTGACCCTGACCTGCTTCTCCTGGCCTTGTAGTGAGTAGGGGGAGCCACAGTGAGGGTCTCTGAGTCCTGGTGTGTCCCTATAGAAATCGGGGCTGGGGTGTGTCATTGTCACCGAGGCGCGGCCCCGCTGCTGAGTGCTGCTGTCACGTGGAGTTGCAGGACTCCTCATAGCGTCGGGTTGAGATTCAAGAAACGTGGCATCCGTGGCCCCCATCCCCACTGTCCACCCTGCCTTCCGGCACCTCCCACCAGCTGGGCAGAGGCAGAGCGCCCACCGCCGGCTGTGAGAGCTGGGGGAGCTCGCAGCCAGAACCCCTGTCTGTCAGTCCTTGCTCCCTGCCCAGCTGCTCGCCCTGCATGCCTGAGCCTAAGGCCGTTTTCTTTGAACGCATGGTGGGAACAAGGTCGGGAGGCCCTGACTCAGGGAAGCCGAGGGTCAGGGTTTCTGCCTGAGGCCTGAAGTAGAGCGTTTGTCAGGGGGATGAGGAGAAGGTTTCCTTCTGCTGCGGGAGGGGGCCTGGGCTTGTGACCGCAGCCTGGGAGACTGAGCAGCAAGGCCAAGCTGGGCCAGGAAGACGCTCTTCCCCGGCCGCCCCGCTGCCTGTGGGCGCAGAGCTTCTATGTCCTGGAGCTAGAGAGCTTATTCGCATTACCGGGCCTCTCAGCTCCTGCAGCCCTCCTCTCAGGGGTCCCGCCTGAGTCCTTCCACGTGGCCGGCCTTTCTGGCCTTGGCCTCTGCTCCTTGCCCCACAAGCAGGCTCTTCTGGGCACCTGGAGGCTGTGAACTCTCGCCTCACTTGTCTGCGTGATTTCCACTTCTGGCCTTTCTCAGTTTTCCAGGCTCTGGGATAGCCCCTGCCCCAGCCTGGATCTGGGCGTGGGGGCTGTTGGCGGCCTGGCGGTGCTGCATCACTTGGCCCAGGAAGGAATACATTGTAATCGACTTTCAGGCAGCCTGTCAGTGTGTCGGATTTGGAAAACGGACTTTCCTTTGTGGCTTCACTGAGGACCATGGACTTGCCGTGGATTTCTGTGTGGTTCTCGAGAGAAGCCAGGTGCTGCATGGCTTTTTGGGGCTGCATGGCTAAGAAAAGCCCCCTGTCCCTGCCCCTGTCCCCGTCCTGGCCCCTGTCTGTGCCCTGGGTCCTGGTCCGCACTCCAACAGGTCTGTTCTCTGAGCTGGCTCCATCTCCCGGCAGCCGCCTTCGTGTGTTTCCTGAGTCCTGACTGACAGACGGGGAAGTTCGCTTACATACTGTCAGACCTCAGAGCTGAAGTGTGAAGAGCAGGGGCCTGCATGGCAGCTGTGTCCTGGCGGAGCAGTGGGGGCAGCGGGATGTGGGGGTGCAGCTGGCGAGCCGGACGGTGATGTGAAATGCCGTAATATTAACACGAGCACACACGTAACGTGGACATGTCTGGGAGCAGGATGAATGGACATTTCACTGGATAATGTAGATAAAATATAAGCTGCTCCAGAAAGCTCCCGCCTGGGGTGGCGGGCTCCTCCTGGCCTAGTGCTGCCCGCGTGGTGCCCTGTAACTGTGACCGAGCTGTGACCGCGTGACCGAGCTGGCCAGCACTGCGTGGTCTGCAGGTGCAGCACCAGAACCTGTGTAATGGAGACTGTTTCTCTTGTACTGCCGGAGAGTTTTTGATGAAAGCATTTCCAATATTATTAATATTAAAGGAAATAAGTTGGGAGACTAGGTCAGCAATACAAATAAGCAGTTACTGTAATTGGGAAAAATACTCATGATTTAATTTGCATACGTGGCAGCAGCATGTTTTAAATGAGTGCCTTGATGATGACAGACAGACTGAGTATCACAAATGCAAGCAAATAGAGAAATCCATTAATTGTCCTACTCGGTTTTTAGAAAAATGGTGCTCCTGGCTTTTTACAGTGACAGTTTAATAATTCGCGTACCTAATTTTGATCCGACACGTGGGCGCGTGCCGTGTCTTGCTTGGGAAACCAGCTAGTGTTGGTGTGACTCTGTGCCGTGAGGCGTCTGAGGAGGGGACCTCAGGTGACATCAGAGCCCGTCAGGGCCATGTGCGATTTGCATCCCTCTGGTTGCTCCGGGCGCCTGAGCAACACTGGAGTGTCCTGTTGTGCCCAGTGAACCAGGCTTAGGGGGTGGAGTGTGTGTCACATGAGTTGGGAGGGGGCTTCGTGACATGCCCTTTGCGTCAGGGCTTCTCCCCTGAGGTGATTTGGGTGTCTCTGGGCCGAGGCTGAGAAACACGCCATATCCAGTGCCTGATATACTAGCATTTCTTTCAGTGTTAAAGTAAATGACACTGCGTTCGGGTGGACCAGGCGGGCTTGGTGCTGCCGCACAGTCATGTACTTAAATAGCACGTTTGGAGCCACTTCAGACAAGTTCCGTAGGTCATGTACCCGACCGGGGAGGAAGTGCAGGTGGCTTTCATTCACTCCTTCTGCATGTGCATAGAATACACCGCGCTCGCCTTTCCCTTTCTCTTCCAAATTGGAAAAATGGGTCTCCAGTCCTGACTCCCCAGCACTGCCGTTTTCCTAGCTAGAGCGTGTTTTGTGCAGCCGTTGTCAGAGATAACACACAGGCCGTGTGCTGATGCCGACGACAGAAGACAGGAGGCTGCCGGATGGTAAATGGCCGTTTTAGAACGTGCTGCAACAGCGGGCCAGAGTCACTGTCTCCTGCTGCTGCTCAGCTACCCGCAGCGGCTGCGTTTTCCTCGTGGTGACTGAGGCAGGCAGCCCAGGAAGGCAGCACCTCGCTCCGAATTCCTTCCTCAGGACGGTGCCTGCTAGTCACGTGTTCAGGTGACAGCCCAGGGACCATGCATGTAAAGGTTCTGAGCTGTGTGACGGGGGAGCGGGTTTGTTTTAGTCGCTTCCGGTCAATTTCTCTGGTTGTCCACATGGACATTTGTTTGCGCCCTCGTGTCCTGCAGATGCCACTGGACCGTGACTCTGTTCAGTTGTGAGTGGCCCCGAGCACTAGGGAGTTTAAACTGGTGCATTTCCTTGTTTTCTGAGACCGCGTTGCAAGGCCACTGGAGAGCGACAGCATGCTTCTGTCACACTGGGGACAAAGGAGGGAAATAGTCCACGGAGTAAACAGGTTGGCAGTTCCCTGGGTGTGTGTGTGTGTGTGTCTAGCTTTTAAAAAAGAATTTTTATTTTTATTGTGAGAAGCACCTGACATAAAATCACGTCTTATCCATTTTTCGGTATTCCGCAGTGTCAAGTCGATTGTGCCGTTCAGCCAGTCTCCCAAACTTTCTCATCTCACAAAACTGAAACTCCGTCCCCAGAAGTGCTGATTCTGTTCGATTTTAAAAGAATACATACTTGTGACGAAACACAAGGTTGCCGCCGACCTCCCGTGTGGTACAGGGTCGACTGACTCTAAAGGAGACGTGTATAGACGGTGACTGTACACAATGTGTGTGGCAGCGTCTGTGTGTGCGTGTAGTGTGTTCACATCACCACGTGTGATAGACAAGGTGACGCGTACTGCTGACGTGCTGCCAACTCTCGAGTGTGCACAGTCAGTGGTTAGGGTGCCGTGGGGTCGTTTTCCGGTGGAAATGTTTCCTAGTCACTGGGCAGAACCGGAAGTCCGCAGAGAGCTCTGTTTCTTGTTTGGCCGTGACCTGAGGCTGGACTGTCTGACTCTGCTTAGGCAAAGGAGAGCTCTTGAGTGAACGAGGGGGCCTGGGGACAAGGTTGGGGACCCCAGGGACCAGTGCACATCACATGGGACCGGACCCTCTCTCCCAGGTTCCCAGGGCTCCCTCCCTTGCAGTTCCGGTCGTCACTGGGCAGAGTCGGCCCTGACCCCTGGCCGCTGCTCCTGTCCTGACTGCTTCACTTTTCTCCCAGCCCTCTTCACCCAGACACTGTGTCTGTCTGCTTGTGTCCTTCTGGAAGCACGAGGCCCACAGCTGCTGCATGGCATGGGGGGAGGGTAGTAGAGTTTCCATCCAAGGCTAACTCGGCCTGTAGGTCCCCGTGAACAGGGCCGCTGTGGGAGCTGCATGTCCCCACAGGCCCCCCAGCTGCTGGCGGAGGGCACCACTCTGGGACCAGTTTCCCTGAAGCCACCACTGCCACCTGGCACTTTGCCTCCATCCAGTCTTTCTGAAAGATAAGGGAAGTTTGAGAACCAGGCACTTTCATTTCTATAGAACTTCAGTTTCCAGAGAAAACGACAGATACTGAAGCAGGTGAGGTTCTCAGTCTGGTGTTTGGAGGTCGCGTCCCAGCTTGCAGCTTTAAACCTGGGTGGAAAATTGTGTCTGTCGGCCCCGGGCTGGCCTGCGATACCTACTCCCAGGCAGAGCCACGTCCTCGAGTCGGTGGCCTGTTCACCTCTTGGACCTCTCTGCTGCGCTCTCGCACCAGCCGGGACATGCTGCAAGCTCTGTGCCCCGTTAGAAGGTGCTGGTTAGAATGGACAGCCCGGGGCTCCCTGCCCGCTCACCCCAGGGCCGGTGTCGCTGTGCCCCCGTTGGACCATGTGCTGCATGTTTGTGGAAACGTGAGGCCAGACACACAGGGTCGCAGTGGGGCCTGCCTCCCCTTACTTGAGGTGGCAGGGAGACATGGGGACATCTCAGCACTTAGGCCCCGTTGGTGAGGGAAGGACGTGGGGGCTGGGCGCAGCGAGCTGGACAGGGTTGCTTTGTTTAGGGGGTCTGGACTGGGCAGCTCCACCGGCTGTGCGTGGACTCCTGTGAGATGGACGTGGCCCCAGACAGCTGAGGGCCTCCTCGTGCCAGTGTGGTGAGAACCTTGGGGGCCCAGCCCTGCGGGGCAGTCAGGGTCTGTGAGGACAGCACCCTGTCATTGGCCTGCATGGACAGCTTTGCTTGGCAGATGGCATCACACCTGTGCTGCTGGGACACACACAGACAAGGTGAGGCTGTCTGCTGTCGTCGTCCTGAGCTTGTATAGCCCAGGTCAAAGGCGACTGCTTTCGTGAAAAGACGAGAGAGCGAGAGGAGGTGGTGACATTTGGGAGAAGAATCGCTAGCAACCAAGATGGCCCTCCCCCAGCTGCAGTGTGGCCTGCAGCCTGCGCGTGTTCACAGGGGTGCGTGTCGGGTTGGTGGCCACTTCGCGGCTGTTCGGCACAGTGAGAAGGTGATCTCTGTGACCAGGAGGGGCTGACTCGGCGTAACTTCCCCTTTCAGTGAAGACGTCTTCTCAGAATGACCCCATCTACGAGGCTCTGCGTTTCCTTGTTGTCGCTGGGCAGTCATATTTTGTTGTGACGTCACCTGGGGGGCCAGGAACGTTTTCCCCTGGGCTTGTTACAGGGACCGGGACTGGTGCATAGGGATGGTCCCACCAGCTACAAGTTTGCATTTTAACAATTTGTAACATTTGTAAGAACAGTCACATTTTAACAATTTTTAATAACCGTGTCGCATTTTAACAATTTGTAGCATTTGTAACAGTGTCGCCTTCTAGTGCTCTGCTGGGTTTCCCATCCTCTTTGCGGTATAATTGACAGATAACATTGTATACCTTGAAGGTGGACAACGTGCTGATTGATGTTTGTATACGTTGTGACCTGAGCATGTCAATCAGGGAATGAAGGAGGCCGTGGCCTCACTGAGCCAATTCCTGTATTGGACACGGTGTTATTAATTACGGTTAGTAATGTCACCACACTGCACATCAGAGGCTCGAGTTTATCCTTCTCCTAACTGGAAGTTTGTACCTTTGGTCCACATCTCCCCAGGGCCCCCACCATAGCCCTGCCTGCTATATTTTAACCATTACTCAAGTGTGGTCACTCGGCCTGTATTCCCAGACAGCGAATGGGGCTAGGAAGTGTGAGAGTCCAGGGCAAACGAAAGGATCGCGAGGCAGGAGGGCAGGACGTGCCTGGGCCCCGCTCTCTGGTCTGAGCCTGTCCGCAGTCCGTTGTATGCAGCGGTCCTGGGTGTGCCTGGGGAAGGCAGTGTTGCCGGCAGCAGTGGACACGTGCCTTAGGGCCAGGGTGTTCAAGAGTGCATGTCCCGCCCCTCATGGCATGCAGCGACAGCCCAGAGCACAGTCTAGAAGGTTCTGTCCCGGGGCAGGAGGGTGGAGTACCACTGCCCAGAATTGGTGGGCCCTGCTGTAGGGCCGCTGAAGCGCACGTGAGGCTGTGTGGGAACAACACAGTGAGATGAGAGTGGGCCCGGGGCTGGTAACCGGGTTGCAGTGACAACGCGTTGGTGGGGGTGTCTTCTCCCACGCTCCGTCCCCAAGGGCGGGGCCCGCAGTCCAGGTGGGTAGTAAGTGGTCAGCTGGAGCATGGGGCCCCACAGTTCCCTGGACGCCCAGCCTCCTCCGGCCTCTGGGGTGGCCCATGGAGAAGGGCTGGCAGAGCCCGGGGCCAGTGCCCAGCTCCCGACCCGGCAGTGAGTCCCACGAGACTTCTCCTGCGTTGGGCTGTTGGAAGCTTGTGTTGGAGATAAGTGGGCTGTGTGTGGAGTCCACAGAGTGGAGAGGGCCTGTGTCCTGTGCCCTTGCTGTGCCGGCTGCGGGAGGTGAGGCGGGCGTGTGGCATCCATCGCCACTTTGTAGATGGCTGTGAAGTGTCGCCTGCCTGCGGTCAAGTGGTCCGAGTGCCGGGGGAGTCGCGCAGGGGGCACTCGGTGCTGGTCCTGGGGCAGATCTCCATCTGCCTTCTCTCAGGGGCCGCCCGCTGCCCTGGCCTGGCTGTTAGGACAAGTGGTGAGGGGTCGGGCCCAGGACACCAGGCCCAGGGCAGGCGTCAGGGCCTGTCTGGGGAGTGGGCGGGTGGAAGGCTGGGCTTGGGCCTGGGGAGCAGAGGCTGGTCACACAGTCACGCCACCTTCTGCTCACACCAGTGACGTCCCTGGTTCGTGCCTCCTCCTCCTACGGCTGCTCTGCCCTCATCGCCATCCCTCAGTCCCCTTCTCCCATCAGTGTCTGTCATGGCCCTCCAGGCCCTCTTCTTACTCTGCAGGTCCGTGGCTGATCCCGTCCAATCTGCTGTTTTCTGTCACTGGCTGTGGGACAGCTCCAGGTCTGTGGGGCTCGCTCCCATCTTTCTCTTCAGCCTTAGCCTTGCGTCTTCAGCTGCCCTGCGCCATCTCCCCAGGTGTCCCACAGACACCTCGCACTTCCTGCCTTCACTTCCCGTACCATCTGTTCCTCCCTCCCTCCTGGGACCTTAGGGACTTGTCTGTCCCTCTGCCTCTGTCTGGCTTTGGGCAGAGTCCGTGATGCTCTTGGGTTGGTTGTCTCCTGCCCCCAGGACTGTACCTGGGGGGTGGAGGGCCCCTGCCTGATCTAGTGGGGGTGGGGTTTCTGTTCCAGTTCAGACATTTCTAGAACTTTGTGACACTCAGTGTTTTCTGCTGTCCCCTCCACAGTTGTTGCTAGTCCATGGTTAGGTGGCACTTGTGTTTTAAATCCATTTCCCCGGGTGACCCCTGGGAAAGGTCAGGCCCTGAGGGACCTACTGGTCAGAGGTTCAGGGAGTGGTGACACCCTGTCTGCAGTGTCAGCCACCCACGCCGCAGACCATTCTCTCGAGAAAGAGAAGAAGGGGAAATGGGAGATGCCGTGGTCCTGACGATCTCTGTCCCCAGGTGGAGATAGGCTTGATGGTACAGGGACACAGATGCCCCTGGAAATGCAGCTCCACAGGTGCGCTCTGTGCAGGTGCCCCCTCTGCACCCTACATTTTGAGTCCTTGTGTTTGTTATGAAAGGGTCGCTGTGGTTCTCTGTCAGTGACGGGCGGGGCATCCACGTTTCGGATTTTGGGAAAATCACACGGCTGCGTGGTGTGTGCCTGACCCAGGCAGGGCTGGCCGACACCCCTGTGGTGATCGGCTGCAGCACTTATGTTTATTTTGTAAATAGAAAGGGCTTTTTTAAAAATTATAACAATGCTCCTTGTAAACAGTTTCAACAATAAGGAAGTTTAGAAAGTAGGAATTGAAAGGAAACCCTGAATTCCACCCCCACCCCCTAGGAAACTGGGTCTGTAGTGGGGCTATCCCGTCCGGATGTCCCGATGACCGCTCTTGTCCCTGGGGTCCCCAGCCGTCCCGCTTGCTGCCAGCGCTGTGAGCTCTGGGGACCCAGGTGCAGAGCTGTGGGCAGTTGCAGACGCAGAGGCCCTGGTCCCTTAGCTGCCCCCATCCTCAGGTCATTGTCCAGAAGGAAGCCTGCGGGGGCAGCTGGGGGCGCCAGTCCACGTCAGACCTAGCACGCAGGGCGGGTTCCACTTTCCACATCAGCTTGACTTCTGTCCGTCGTGAATTCTTTCACGAAGCTGTTCTGTTGCCTTGATGCGACCCCTTGCACATAGAGAATGAAGGAATAAAACGGTGTGTGATGGGCCTGAACCAGGCAGGGCCGCACCGGGGCCTCCATCACGCCAGCACTGTCCCTTGAGTTCCTCACGGCCAAGTCCCTTCATCTCAGCTGGCTTCCTGTGTGTCGTACCTGCCATGCGAGCGGCCAGACCATGTCTCCTCAGGCAGAATGGTGGCCACACCAGTGGCAGTGCTTCTCACGCTGCTTGGTCCCGGACCCCTCTGCTCTCAGAAATTAGGGGGGACCCCAGTGAGCTGGGCTGTAAGTGGCTGGTGTCTGTTGATACTTAATGGTATTGGAAATGAATACAGAAATTAAAAAAAAACTTATTCATTTAAAACTAAATAAACCCATTCCGTAGTAATCTAGATTACGTACTGTTTCACGCCAAGTAATATTTTGTAAGACGAAGTGTGTAGTGGGAAGAGAGGCCTCCTTCTGCGTTTTGCCGCTCTCTGCTGTAGACCCTTGAAGACGGTGGGCTCTCACAGCCGCCTCTGCGTGTCATGTGTTGTGATTTCACGTGGCACGCAGCCTCTGGGGAGTGCCACTGCCCCCTCGTGAGGCGGCGGCCGTGAGGAAGGCACACGGCGTCCTAGTGCTAGGAAAACAGGGTGGCTGCACCGCGTCCTGCAGGCCCCCGACACTTGCACGGCCACAAACAGTGCTTCCCGTGTGGTGGGGAGAAGGCGCAGGAGGAGTCCCACCTTTAGTAACGGCAGTCGAGCCGTTGCTCGGCCCACGGAGCCGCTGCCACTCAGCTGTTCTCACCTGACTGCCAGTGACGGCGGGTTACGTGTCGGGGCCGCGCGTGTACTTGACTTTATGGTGGTGACAATCGAAAGGTGATGAGGCTGCTTGTCACCTGCCCTGGCGTGTCCTGCGTAAGCACAGATCTGAACCCCACTGTCCTTATGGGGTTGCCGCCATCTGTCTGCTTGAGACACCGCTGGCCTTGACTGTCGCGTGTGGGATTGTGGCTGTTGGATGTTAAATGACCCATTGCGTCTCACACGTAACAGTCAAATCCCCAGGCCCTGACTGCCGCCGTCTTTAACTCTACAACCACTTTATTTAGCAGCTGAAGGAAGGAAGTATTGTTTTAACTGGATGCTTTGTTCCTTCGGACCCTTACTCTAAAAAGTTTATTTTATCAAGAAGTTTATACATGTTAAAACGAAAATGTGGCTGTTGCTGAATGGCGAGGTGTAGCCGCCTGGAGTGGGGGGTGGGGCTGCGCGGCTGTTCCCTCTGGTGGAGAGAACTGATGCTGTGTCGTGATTGACAGTTGTTCGTGTGTGTGTGAGTGAGTGTGTGTGCGTGCTTGTGTGTCTGTGTGAGAGTCCCCTGGCCCTGCTCTTGGCTCCTGCCCTCCCCTGCCCCCCGACTTCTGACCTCTGGGCCCTCCAGAATGGGTGGAAGGAGCCTGGCTGGTCGTTTCGGGGCCTGCTTTGGCGTGGCTGAGATTTAGTGAAATGCTTCCTGTTCGAACACACTGAAGTGGAGTTTTATTACTCTCAAGTGTGGAGCCCACTAGGGAACTGAAATATAAATCTGTCCCAACAAATTATGGGGAAAAAATCTTAAGTCTTCTACTGTGTGCCATCCATCATTCAGTGACACTCTTACAAAACATAATTGCTAGACCTTGCAGCCATAGTGCACTACGGGTGTTTACTGAACAAAACACTGCTTATTTAAGAAGCTCACCATATAAATAGGACTCAGGAACAGCATATATATTTACGAGTTTGTTTTTTGGTTAAAATTCAAATTCAAATTAATTTTAATGAATTAAATTCAAATTAAATTAACTATTTAGTTGAAGCACATTCGCATTACAGATGATTTCATACCTGTGTTTCTCATCTGAGGACCTGTCCTGGGCCTCCTTGCACTCCTGTGTGTTTCCAGGTGTCACTTACTCACCCGTGGTGGCTTCGGCGCAGACACTGAAGGAGGCTGTACCGGTGCTGAGGCTTCACTGTTTCAGTGGGAGGTCATGCGGCCAGTCTTTCTGTGTACATGCTGATTGAGAGAATATAGTAGCCAGAACTACAACATATTTTATCCATTGTCCAGAAAGTCTAAGTAAAATAGTGCAGGTGGGATGGGTCAACCAAATAGGTATTGTTTCTGGATCTCTCTTTGATGCAAGATGGTCTGTGAGTGGTTGATGGTCTCTCTGTCCCTGTCTCTGTCTGTCTGTCTCTCTACCTCTCTGTCCCTGTCTCTGTCTGTCTGTCTGTCTGTCTGCCTCTCTGTCCCTATCTCTGTCCCGCTGTCTCTGTCTCTGTCTGTCTGTCTGTCTGTCTCTCTGTCCCTGTCTGTCTCGCTGTCCCTGTCTCTGTCTCGCTGTCTCTGTCTCTGTCTGTCTGTCTGGCTCCCCACCCCCCAAACCAGAAGTGTTCGGATGGGTGAATTCCTACCAAGTAAACCACATCACTGATCCACACTGTTCTTCATGTGGATCAGAAAAGGGACATCCAGCAGTCCATACGCCCCCTTGCTCCCACCCCACGGCTCCCCCCAGCACGATCAGACTAGTCTTACCTGGTGCACGTTTATCACACGGGGTCACCCTGTGGGTACTGTGCGTGTCTGCCTGCTCTCGCTCAGCTTCACGTTTGTGTGGTTCATCTGTGCTGCTGCTGGTAGGTGGAGCTTGGGTATTCCTGTTCTGTGTGGGATTCTGGTGGCATGACTGCACCACAGTTTCCTTATCTGGCAGCTTTGGCTCCCACAGGTAATGCTGCTGTGACTGCTGAGCAAACGTGCATTTCATTTCTGTGGCCTCACCGGGCACAGGGCTGTGTGGGTCTGGCTTCAGAACGTCCTGCGAGGTGAGGTGCCCCCACGCTGTCGTTCCCACTCACGGCAGACGGAGTGTGAGTTCCCGTTGCTCCACATCCTCGCCAACACTTGCTTCTGTCTTGCCGTTAAATTGTAGCCATCTGTGGTGTCCCGCTGTGGTTTAGCTTGCATGTCCCTGGATTATAATTATAGATGCTGGGCACAGCATCACATAGTGGCTGACCATTTGAAATCCTCTGCTAGAAAAACACCTGTTCACATCTTTTGCCCATTTTTTATTTGGGTCGTCTGCTTTTTTCTTAGTAATTTGTAAGAATTATTTATATATTTTGGATCCCTGTGTAGGACATATTTCGGACAGAGTATCTTCTGATCCTTTGATTGCTTCTTCACTCTTCTACTGGCTCTTTGATAAACCGAACTTTTGAATTTTGATGCAGTATGTATAATATATCATTGTGTTTCCTTTGCGGTCAGTGCCTTAAAAAAAGGTGTGAAAAGTCTATTTAAGAATCTTTGTGTACATGAAAACTTTCCCTTTGCTGTCCTTCAGGCCAGGCTTTGTTGTCTTCCCTGGACCATTTCTGATCCATCTCACACTAATTTTCATGGTGATGGGTCATGGTTCATTTTGTTCCCATAAAGGTAGCAGTCGACCTGGCCCCCGGCCTGTTTCCCTTTGGGTTTGGAACACACCCCTCTGCCATAATCATATTACTACACCTGTGTTGATCTCACTCTAGAACATTCTGTCCCTTGTTTTATTTGTCTATTCCTACATAATGTCTTAATTACATAGGGGTATAAAAAGTCTTGTTATTAAGTAGTGTGAGTCCTCCAGGTATGTCTGTTTTTCTTCAAGATTGCTACTCTAGGTCCTTTGTACTTCCATGTAACATTAAAAATTAACTTGTCAATTTTCAAAGAAGTTCTGGTGGGATTTTGATTCAAATTGCATTGACTACCCGCGAATTTAGGGACCATCGACATGTTAACCATATTGGATCTTCTAGTCCATGCACATTGTCTATTCCACCATGTATTTAGATCTTTAATTTCACTTACCATGTTTCATAGTGTAATGTGTAAAGTTCTTATATGAGGTGTGATCATAAACTATGGAGAATGTTTAAATAATAAAAAAAAGTATTACAGTAAAAGGCACATTGTCATTAATCCCCCTCAGAATACTCCCCCTCGCTTTGAACACACTTATCTCATCATTCTTGCCATTTTCTGAAGTAGTTCTGGAAGTCCTCTTTCGTGAGTGTCTTCAGTTGTGCTGTCGTGGCCTCGATGTCCTGAATCATTCTGATTTTGGGGAAGAGCCAGAAGTTGCAAGTGTCAGATCCAGTGAATAAGGTGGATGAGGACACGTCGTCATGTTTTTATTTGACAGAAATTGCCGTACCAGAAGTGATGTGTGACACGGAGCATTGTCATGATGGAGGATGGTTTATGCACACTTTAAAACATGCCTTCCCTCAACCGTAGCTCACACCCAACTGACTGCACCGCACAAGTTGAAACTTGTCACGCACTGTTACTAAGGTTCGACACGCCAGTTCCGGTATTGAAGATCCCTGCCTTTCCGCTGGATGGCACTAGGCAGCAGCATTCACTGTATATTGTGGTCACAATGGAAAGGTTCCGTGTCACATATCACGTGTGGCACAGCAATTTGTGTCAAATAAAAACATTGTGGTGTGTCCTCATCCACCTTATTCACTGAATCTGGCACCATGTGACTTTTGGCTCTTCCCCAAAGTCAAAATGATTCAGGACATTGAGGCAGCCATGACAGCGCAACTAAAGATGCTAACGAAAGAGGACTTCCAGAACTGCTTCAGAAAGTGGCAAGAACGATGGGATGAGTGTGTTTGAAGCGAGGGGGAGTGTTTTGAGGGGGATTGATGGCAAAGTGTCTTCTACTGTAATACATTTTTTAAAAATTTAAACATTCAGTGTATTTTTTGATCACACCTCATACATCTTTTGGTAGATTCAGCCCTGAATATTTGCCGATATTGGGTGCTATCATAAGTGATTATCTTTTTCCAAAGCATATTTTCTATTTGTTTGTTGCTGGTATGTAGAAACACAGTAGGTGTTTGTATAATGACCTTAACAGTGGCCTTATTAACTTCACTTTGGGATTTTGATAGTTTTTGGTAGATTGCTTTGAGTTTTCTCTGTATACAGCATATTGCCTGTGAATAAAGCAATATATACTTCTTTGTCAGTTTTCATGCCTTTCAGTTCTTTTTCTTGCTTTGTTTCCCTGGCTAGCATCTCTAGTAAGCTGTGGACTGGAAGTGGTGAGAGAGGGTATCCTGGCTTCATTCCTGGTTCAGGGGACAGCTCAGTGTCGCCTTCAGCGGATGATTTGCACACTTTCTCCGCATTGGGGTGCCACAAGCTGTGTGGCATCTCTCTTTGGTCCCTTTGGTCCCATTGACAGTCTGCTGACCGCCCACCAGCCTGGCAGGCGGTGGGGGAGGAGTCCAGACTGAGCCATGGTCGTTCTTTGCCCAGGTGGTGGGATGTGGAGGGTTGTGGTCAGTGAGAAAACATGTCCTCCTTGCTCTCTGCCACATTTCTTTGTGGCCACTTAATAAGATTTTTGAAAGAATGTTCTCTTAAGGATTTATAGCTGTAAGACTTTTACTCTTTGGAAGGTCTATGTTTTATTCCATGAAATTGGGTCAACTAAAATTTCTAAGGGCAGCTGGGGGAGGGAAGAACCATAGATAATCCTAGATGGAAAACATTTGGTGGAGGAAATATCAGCACACACTTAAGCCATAGTGACGCATTTGGTTTCCTTCTGTATGGAACAGAAGTGAAAAGAAAGAAAGTGATGTCTTTGTATAAATACATGCTTAGTGTCAGGCACGCCTGATTGGTGGAGTGACCGTGCCTTTCTAAAGGAGCTTGTGAATCGACTTTACAGCTCCCCTGCGACTGCCCACCCTCCCAGATGTGGGTTTTACGTTTCTGTCGTAAACCAGGGGAGGATGCAGTCACAGGAGCAGTCGTTTCGAGTTGAGCTGTGTTGAACACGTCTCTGGTACCCGCCAGCACTGTGTGCTCTGGTTAGAGATGTACAGCTGTGCGTTTCCAAGGCTTCGGCAACCTTAAACCTGTACCCTTTGGGATCCTTGGACCATGTACTGTGTGTGTTTAGAGAAGCAGTAGTGGGTTCATTGGTAAAGTGTCGTTAGACGTGTACTTTAAGCCAGAAGGAACTGTCTCATGCTTGAATTTGATTTTATTAAAACGTAAATTCCTAGTACATTTTATCTGGTGCATATTGCACTGGGTTGTTCAGAGACCTTCTGCCTAAAGGGATGCTGATGCAAATGGGGGAAAAGAGGAGCAACGTGGGGACACAAGCCACACAGTGTTATCAACACATTCTCTGAGGCTGCATGTGAAAGCGTTTCTTTCACTGTGGGCTTGAGGCGGTATTGCTCTCTTTGTCAGGAGTTCAGTTCCAGCCATCGAATGGTTTGTTCCTAACTTCACCCCCTCTGACCCACCACCTTCCTGAAGGCGTGCAAATTCCTTATGAACCAGGTGCTCGGAGGATTGAGAAGCTGTTCCCTCTACCTGCAGCCCTATAGTCCTCTGTCGCAGTGGCTCCCTGAGGCCCATGCGCTTTTGAATTTCTGGAATCTTCCATGTTAGATGTGGTCCGTAACTCCTTTCCTGTCACCTGAGAGGCAGAGGTCTGCCACTTTTGCAATTCTGTTTTGACCTCAGCCCCTTTTGAGTCGAATTCTGGGGTGGATTCAGGCCAAGTTTTCAAAAGTTTACTCAGTTGAGCACACTTTTGTTGCGTGCCTACTGTGTGCCACATCCTACTGTGTGCCACATCCTAGGGATCCTGCAAGGCAGCCAAGTTGCTGCTGTCACAGAGGTTTCTTGCCCCCGGCGGCAGGAGCTGACAGAGTGAAAAAGTGAAATGTGTGATGTGGGTATATAACATGATACAGGAGCTCGGAGGGGAAAGAAAGCAGGGTGATGGGAGCGAGGTGTGCGATGGTGGGACTGCCGTCTGGGTGCTCAGGTAAAGCCTCCGTGGGGAGGTAGGTTCGAGAAAGGTGGGGGACTGAGCCCCATGGAGATGAGGGCACAGAGTTCCAGAGAGGGAAGGGCACTTCCCGCTGCTTTGCCCTGGCTCTTGAGGGGCACATCTTGCGTGCCCGTGGGCACGTCTCTGAGCAGTGCTGGGAAGCCTGGCATTCCCAGACGCCTTTGGCCACTAAGTCCTTTCCCCGTGAAGCCTCTCCTATGACTTCTACTGAAAATGCCCCCGGAAACCCGGTTTACCCCCACGCAGTCCTTTTATAGGGGAGAAGCAGCCCGGAGGACGAGACTGGCCCGAGGTCCTTCAGCTCACCCTGGCGGTGCCGGGCTGGATGGAGCTCAGGGCTTCCAACTCGTGGTCCAGCTCCCCAGTCCGGGTCCAGTGGTGTGAGCAGACAGGCGTGGCCCTGTGCGTGCTCATGAGCCAGCGCGTGTGCCATTACAGACCAGCTGGAGTGGGAAGTTGGCATCTTGGAGACCGTGATGGTCCTGGCTGGGGAGCCGCCATCTCAGCCCACTGAGCGGAGCTGATGATGGCCGGGTGCTGGGGCATGTCTGCCCTCTGTCCCCTGCTCCGGTCACAGCACTTCACTGTCCTCTGGGGAATGAGCCCTTTCTCACTGAATTTACTTCGCTGGGACTGCTGGTCAGTGTCCCCACACGCTCGCCATGGGGTCTGACTCCCACAGTCTGGGAACCTCCCGCCCCATTTTCTCTTGCCTCAGAAGCGCTCTAGCGGTTCTCCAGCTACCCAGTTTCCTTCTGGGGGCTTCCTTTGTCTGCCTGGGTGGTTTCTGTTGCTTGCAGCCATGGACCCCTGACAGATACTCCTTTGTTCTAACTTGTCTGCATCCTGGAACCCGACGTCTTGCCTCCTTGGGTACACTCATTGTGTTCTGGTTTCTTGGTCTAGGAGAAAGTGTTCACAGGCTGGGCATTGAGGTTCTTCAGCCTCCCAGTCCCACGCCCGCTGTGTTCCAGATTCTCGCCGGTGTCTGCTTCTCCAGATCTGAGCTCCCACTGCCTTCCTCTTGGGGCCATGGGCCCTGGCACAGCCTGGCTCTGAGACAGCTTGTACCAGAGGCAGCGGGGTGTGACGGTCTGGGTTGGCAGGGGCTGCCGATGGCTACGATGGCTATGGAGGGAAATGCTCTAAGTGGTGCACCCTCGGCTCTGGGGACGGGTTCCCTCTGGGGTGGGGAGGCCGTGTCCGTATTCGTACTGCCGCTTGGCCTGCCCCAGACTCTGTGCTGCTCACACACCTTCAGGGATCTTCTGCTTTCCACAGCGTGGAGGACATGATCTTGTGAAAAGCCCCATTGTTTATAATAGAACTGCGTTCTGAATAAATTATATCTAAGTATTTATTTCTCTCAGTTTGACAATGCATTTAAAAGTAAGAAAAAACTCATGGTAGTAGGCTTACACAGATGCACCCATTTGAAAAATTCTACAGTTAAATTTGGGCATTTCAGTGTATAAGAGGAGATGTCGGGAAGCAAGGACGGCAGGGGGTTGATAATTGTTGAAGCTGGGTGTTAGGAGCTCATACTGTTCTGTTTACTTTGTATGTGCTCGAAATTCTCACAATACAGAGCTTTTCTTAAGCAAAAGCAATTTACATTAAAATCCTGGAAGATCTCAAATTTAAATTGCAGATATCAATATGAGCACTTCCTTTCACTGAAACAAAATTTGTATTTCTTGCTGTTCCCATATTCGAGACAGTTCAAAGCAGCCAGGCTGCGGGGCACCCCAAATGAAACAGACACTAACAAGTGAACCAAAGCTGTGTCCTGGCCGCTCCTGGGACGCTGGAGGCAAAGGAGCTGCACGTACGTGCTGGGTGGAGCTCACTGGCACATGTGTGCCTCGTGTGGGCGGGTGACAGTTCTGAAACCACTTTCGGCCAGAGTTGAACAAAGACAATACATCGTGGGTGATGAGAAGCAGGCTCCTCTCACTGCTGCGGAAGGAAGGTGAAGGGAACGCCGACCTGGGATGTTGGCTTGGGTCCGAGGTGCCCGTGCAAACTCATGATTTGACGATAGAAGCTGATGTGTGAGTGTGTGCACACACTGTGGGCGCCCTGCAGGGCGACCCCGGTGGTGCAGGGCTCACAGAGCACCGGGCCTTGGTGTCTGGACATTGTCCACAAAGAGGAACCAGGCTCTGGAGATGGGGTTGATCCCAGGGTGGCGACCAGAAAGTAAGGAAGTGCTTAAAAAAAGAAAGAAAGGTTGGGCTGGGGGCTTGTCACAAAAACAGGAGCGCTGACCTGAAGGAGCTCCCGACAGCCAAAGCCTGGGCAACAAGTAATGATAGTATTGGATTACCACACAGAATAAAAGAAACATCCACGTGCCCATAGTGATGGAAATAAATCATTGATTAAATGGGAAGATGGAGAAGTGACAGCTCATCCTGCCGTGGAAGTCTGACTCGTACAGAAGCGAGAGGGAAGTGAACCAGAGGACTTGCGGGTGGGATGTCCCGATGGGTCCCTCAGCTCGAGACGCCCAGGGCCTTCTCCTCCAGTGGACCTTGGTAGGTCGGGTCTCTCAAGCATTCGTTGATTTCATCTAAATTGTCAAAGTTATTGGCATAGAGTTCACAATATTCCCTGTTGTCCATTTAATATCCGTATGGTCTGTAGGCCATCCCCTCACTGATAACTGTTAACTTGTATCTTCTTTCTTTATTTTTCCCCATCAGTTAGTTTATCTAGAGGTTTATGCATTTTATTGTCTCAAAGAATCAGCTTTTAGTTTCATTGGTTTCTCTCTTTTCTAGTTCATTGATTTCTGCTCTTTGTTATTGTCATTTCTTGGGGGTTTCACTTATTTTGTGTTTGATTTCTTCCGTTTTTAGTTTCTTAAGGCGAAACCTGAAGTCATTGATTTGAGACATTCTTTTCTAATATAGGTTTTCAGTGCTATGAATTTCCCTCTGAGCACTACCCATTGTAATAGTGGGTAGTACACTATTGTGGGTTCATTTTCATTCATTTCAAAATACTCTCTAATTTGTGTTTTAATTTCTTTTTTGCCCCATGAAATAATGTTATTTAGTTTCCAAATTTTTGGAGTTTTCCAGGTATCTTTTCTGGTACTGATTTCTAATTAAATTTCATTTAGTCAGAGAACTAATGGACTTAAGTCTTTTAAAATTTATCATGAGACTTGCCCAAAAGATGTCTGCCTTGGTAAATGTTCAATGTACCTTTAAAAAGAACATGAAAAATATGTATTCTGTTGTTTATAGAGTAGTTCTGTAAATGTCTTTTTGGTCAAATCGGGTGATAGTTTCCTACTAATCATCTGTCTACTTGTTCTAACAATTGCTAAGAGCAGGGTGTTGAAATTGCCGTCTGTAAATGCAGATTTGTCCTTTTCTCCTTACACTTCAGGACTTTTTTCTTCACGTAGGAAGCTCTGTTATCAGGTGCATCAATGTTTAGGATTGTTGTATCCTCTGGATGAACTGACCCCCGTATCATTATGAAATGGCTGTCTTTATCCCTGGTGACGTCCTTTCTTTAAAATTTACTTTGATATTAATGTAACTGTTACAGCTTTCTTTTGATTAGTGTTTGCACGATATACCTTCTCCATCTTTTACTTTTAATCTATTTGTATCTTTATACTTAAAATGGGTTCCTTGGAGGGAGCGTTATAATTGGGTCTGTAACCCTGGGGGAAGATTTATTTCATGATATAAAATGCATGACCTCCTCTCCGAGTCATTTGCAGTCCTACCTCCCAGGATTCCTCGTTACACTCTGGCAAGGTGGGGTCCTGCTTGTACGTCCAGTCTCACAACCTCTGCCCTTCCACTGGGGTTGGGGGGACCATCTGATATGGTCGTTGATGGATTTGGGTTTACAGCCACCATCGTTCTGTTTGTTTTCTATTTGTCACTCTCTTGGTCTTTTTCTGCTCTCATTTGGATTGGATATTTTTATGGTTATATTATATATTTTTCTATTGACCTTTAACTAGAACTGTTGTTCTTAAGTGGATGCTTTGTGATTTATGGCATATATCTCCAACTTTTCAGTCTGCTGTCGAGTGCACCACTCCACATCTCATGTAAGAACACAGGAAAGCGTGCTTCTACCCCCGCCCGTCCCCCCGTCTGTGTTGTTTTTGATGTTTTCTTAGTGCACTTGACATAAACTTCTCAATGCATTATTATTTGTGCTGTAAACAGTTCTTTTTTAAAGAGAGTCAATATGAGAGAAGATTCTTTTATATTTACTGTGTGGTTCCCACTTCGCACACTCTCCACCCTCATACAGAGCCGCATTTCCTTCTGGTGCTACTTTCCTTCTGCCCGAAGGACTCCTATAATATTTCTGTTAGTGCAGAGCTGCTGCTGATGAATGTTTTCAGCTTTCGAATATCTGAAAACATCTCTATTTCACCTTTGTTTTTGAAAGCTGTTCTCACCGGTGGCAGTTTGTGGCCCCCCGCCCAGTGTGTCCCTCCACTGCCTGCTGGCCCACATGCTTTCAGCTGAGAAATGTGCTGTCGCTCTTACTTTTGCCTTTCTGTCTGTGATATGTTTTTTTCTTTCCCAACACCTTTTAAGACATTATCTTAGAACGCGTTTTAACATACTTGGGCCTTGGTGTAATCTTCTTCAAGTGTTCTGTGCTTGAGTCTGTGGGTTTTAGTTTTCATCAAATGTGGGACATTTTAAGGCATTACTTTTCCAGTTCTTTCTGTTCTCCTGACACCACAGCCTGGGGCAACTGTGGGGCTCACTGAGGTCGTTTCTCCTCTGCGATCACCATGCCTGATGTCCAATGTCTGGAAACCGTAGTTTCACATATTTTGTCAGTTTTAGCTGTTTCATGTGTGAGAGGAAATCTGGTCCCTGTTATTCTATTTTGGCTAGAAGCAGAATTCTGATTGTCCCTGGGGAAATTTCTAATTGTCAAAATTGTATTAGCAGCTTTTGGTTTAAAATAAATAATGGTCTCATCAGTGGCTAATACTTGGGTACTTACTGTGGGCTGGACATGGTGCTTCTCAGCTGGATTAGCCGGCTTACGCCTGTGACATTCTCGGCGCTGTTTCCTCTGCTCTGCTGCCAGCACCTGCCTGCACGTTTGTGGAAAGGCCTGTCTGGTGCCGCTCGGAGACGCAGCGCGCAGAGTGTGCTGGAACTGCGTGCGGCTGTGCCGGTGGCTCCAAGCTCCGTGACGCCGCCACAGTTCCTGAGAGCAGGGACGAAGTCCGTGCTGGCTGCATTGTCTCCTGTGATGTGTGCAGTCACCTCTGACCCACCCCGGACAGGTGGCAGCTGTCCCCTTGCGGCATGGAGCTGCTTTTCCAACCCCATGCTTCCCCCTCCACTTCGTGTGTGTCCCTCCTTTGAAAGAGCAGGTCTTTGTACAGCGTGGTCTCAGCCGATGGAGAAGACTGTGGAATGAGGGTGGCGCTTTACTTCCTGGGACCATGTGAGTGCATAGAACACTGGCTGGGCTTGTGCGGAGCAGTCAGGAAGCTCCCTGGGTGCCGTGTGTACTGGCTGTTAGGGGTGAACTGTGTCCCCCTCAGAAAGAAGACACGTGGAAGCCCCAAACCCCAGGAACTCAGGACGTGACCTTGTTTGGAAAATAGGGTCGTTGCCAATGTACGAATCATTAAAGATGAAGTGGTACTTGACCCAGGTGAGCCACTCCTCAGTACGACTGGTGTCCTTACAAGGAGATGGCTGAGACACACAGGTACAAGCCATGTGGCGAGGGAGGCCAGCTTGGAGTGACACAGCTGCCAGCCAGGGACTGCTATAGTGCATGTGCAGCCTGCAGGAGCCGGAAGCGGCAGGAGGGTCCCCACAGGTGTCGGAGGGGAGTTGTTCTGCCTCCTAAACTGTGAACAGTACGTTTCTGTAGTTGGAAAACTCCCAGGTCCTGGCAGCCATAGAACGTGAGTGCGCTGGGACGCAGCTTCTTTCATGGACATTCTGCCCTGTACCAAAGCATGTCAGTGTGACACGAGATGGCTCGTGTGCTGCGGGTGACGGGTGGAGGTACGAGTGACGCAGAGGCTGAGCTGGGCCACACTTGACTTCTTGTGCATCAGTGGTGACTTAGCGTCAGGAAGCCGCATTTGGACGTCGAGGGCACTCACCCTGCGCGCGGCAGTCGTGGGGAGCCCGTGCCGTGTGTGCTGCTCGTCCCCACCTGCTCTCTCCCAGAAGCCTCCACTGCATGGTTTTCTCCATCTGTATGTCCTGTCCCTGAGGCCATAACTTAGAAGCTTCAATTATTCCATTATCCTCTCTTGTCAAACTGTTGCCACCTTTTTTAAAAAGGTAAAGTTGTACATTTACTGGACTTTTTATTTACTGGGCCTTTTACATATCCTTTTTAAACTGTGGTCATGCTTTTATTAGCGTTATATTGATTTTTATAGCACCCTGGTTGTTACATTGCAGTTTGGAATAGTCTGCTCCAACCTTATTTTCCCATAAGCCCCAGTAGTTGCAGTCTATGGTTTTGTGGAGTGTGAGTTTATTCCAGAACACGTGTGTCATCCGACAGCAGACTTCTTTGCTCTGTTTACTGTGCATCTGGGAGGACAGTCCTCTCAGGCAGGCATCACAGCACTAAAGGGGAGGCTGCAGGACACTGGACATTTGGCTGCGGAGCGTAGGGCCCTGAGAAGGTGTTCAGTCAGTGTTGCAGTGGACACAGGATGGGGTGGGAGCAAGGGCACACAGTGCGGCCAAAACCTGGGTCTGCACCAGAGCTGTTCTTATTTGGGGAGAAACAACAAACAGTTGCCCCCATTGGGCCTTGCAAAGGAGTTCCAGAATTGGGGAGGGGGCACTGTCCTGTAATGCAGAAGATGAACTTACCTCTGAAAGTGACTGATGGTCGAAATCAGAAGATCAGTTTCAAAAGACTCTTTGGCTAGGAGAAGACATGACTCTGCAGACAGGAGCAGAAGGTCATGAAGAGAATCAGCTGAGAGAAAAGATAACAGAATGACTTGTAAAGGGAAATGGTTGAAAACAAAGTTTACGGTTTAATTAAAATCCATAGTAGAAGCCACGTGGGATAAAAGTGACATGGAAAATAGTGGTGACGTGGAGAACATGCTTGAGAAGATGCCTGGGAATGCAGAATGAACAACACGTGTGGCAGCGGTGACAGAGGCCTGAAAGGATGGAGCAATGACACCTGAACAGGATGCGGATCCCCAAAGAAGCCAACATACATCTAACAGGAATGATAACCAGAATGTAACTGAAGAACATTTTTCTGAGCACAAAGACCAATATGTATTGAAAGGTTCATGTTTGGAGGAGAATCAATGAAAAGAGACTCTTACCATCTATCATCTGACAACATTTTGGAATTTCAGGATTGAAAGAGAAATTCTAGCAGAATTCAGATAGAGCAAAGTGACAGGAACAACCACAACAGCGCCGTCATGACTAGCCCTCCCCCTCCCTCAAAACCCCCTAGACAGGAAACACTTCAGCTGATGGGAATTCTCTGTGATGTTGAGGGTGGCACAGTGGCTAGAGGTTTGGAGAATAAAATGTCTGATCTAAGATTTTATACCCAGCCATGCGAAGACTTTTATACCCAGCCACATGGTTTTTGTGTGAAGGGTAAGAGCCACTCGAGATTGCAAGGGTTTGCAAAACATGCCATCTACCTTGCCTTCAGGAAAACAGTGTTCCTTCTGGGCAAGAGATGAATAAAAAGTGTGAACCTGAGAGAAGTAAGTCACTGTTTAAGGAAATAACCAGATACAGAACAGTGATTGTACAGATACTAATCCCAGAGTTATAATGTGTACTTGGAAACCGGAAAGCACTTAAGCAGCCAACCTCTGGGAGTGATCCTGTATGTGATATGTTGGTTATGGTTCTTTGCTGGTAAGCAATAGGAAAGAAATAATTGGTGAGTAATTTAATCAAGAACAGGAATTTGTCACATTAGTAAAGGAAGAGATGACAGAAAGGCCTCATAAGGGCCTGAAGCCCGGATCAACAGGAAAATTTCCATAGCTATTGTTTTCTCAGTTTATTTCTATATTCTGATTATAAAAGTAACACATGCTCGTCACAGAAGAGTTTTATCAAGTGACCCACGATACCACCATGTGGGCAGACACTTGGTGGTGGGGCTCTTCTGTTAAGTGACTGATGTGTGCAAGAGGCTGGTCTTGGGGAGAGGACTTGACGAGCTTGGCTCCAGCTGCGTGCCACCCTTTGGTCTGGGGACAGGGCCCTGTGAGTGCAGGCTCATCAGAAGCACCTGAAGTGGGGGAGAGGTAGCTTCTGTCACACTGGAGTAGGAGCAGCCTCCCGAACGGCGTTAGCAAGGTGGTTATGACACTGGAAAATTCCTGGCTGTGATGTCCGCAAAGAGGGGGGGATGCATAGCTCTGGAGCCAAGTGTGTGTGGGGGTAAGAAGCGAAGTGTCTCCTCTGTGTGGTGGCATCACGGGCGACTTGTTATATACTTTCCTGTGATGGGCAAGGATTACTTTTATAATAAGAAAATGGAAACCAACTGAGAGCATGGTAATTAGGAAGATGAAAACATGGGGAACTACTTAAGTGAGGAAAGCTGAAGTTAGGCTGGAACTCTAGGGTCGTGTGAGGTAGAGTCTGAGTACCTGTGCACATGGGCTAGATGGTGTGTGCAGAAATGAGCCGTTGTGTGGTGGGGGTGGGCTTAGAGGGGTTACTCTGGTAAGGGGTTTTCCACCGATGGCGCCAAGGCTGAGAAACACTACTCAATAGGTAGGGTTTTTATACCTGTTCACACATATTCACCAGCAAAACCCCCGAGTCCTTCGTGTCAGCAGAAATGAGTCCATATGAATACTTTCAGCCAGCCCGAGTGAAAATGAGTGAAAAACAAAACGCTCGAGTCCTGAGCTTGGTGCTGGTCCAGATGAGGCCCCGCACCCTGCCTGACGCCCGTCTTCTTTCTCTCACCACACAGGTCCTGTCCTGAGAGCCCGTGGACACCCCGGCCTCCCCTGGGCCTATGCGACGTGGTCGGCGAGCCCCAGCGGTGGTGTGGCTGTGTTCTGATCCTGCCCGTTGCTGCACTTGGATGTGTCGGTGGAACTCTGCAGCTCTTTGGAGCGATTGTTTACGTGGAATCTTGGAGCCATTTTGAGTTGCCGGAAGGAAGGCGCAGACGCTGCTAGCAATGAGCTCCCAAAGCCACCCAGGTAAGCGGGCGCGGGCAGTCCTCGGCACAAGGGGCTCACTGGTGGCCATAGCCTGACACCAGCTTTTCTTCGTCATGGCTCCTGGTGGTTTACAACAGCAGCAAGCGCACATGCACGGTTGTCTGCTCTTCAGCTCAGGGGATTGGGGCCCCAGTCTCGGCTGGTTTGCATCCTGGAGTGGCAGACGAGTTTCTTGATGCCGTGAGAAAAGGATTGTGCTTTGGCCAGATGACATTAAAGGCCACTCCGTGGTTTGCAGTTAACTTCTTAGCCAGTTTCCTTGGTCCTGGGGAGCCGCAGGGGTGAGAGTGCTTCTGTGACTGGGCCTCGGCTGGGTCTGAGGACTAGCCGGCTGTGTGGCCACGGGTTGCTTCTGCTGTCTGAGCGCTTTTTCGTGGGCTCTGCAGTACGCATTTCACGTGCATTAGTCCTCTCAGTGCCCTGAAAACTTCAGAGCCAGAGTGACGAAGTGACTTGTCTAAGGTCACGGAGACAGAAGTGGCCCAGCGAGGCTGGAAACTGCGTGTGTCTGGCCCGTACCTTCAGAAGTGCGTTATGGGCACCCGCCTTTAGGATGTGTCCTTGTCCCCTTGCAAAGTCACAGTGCAGTTGCACGATGAAAACCTGGAGTCCCGCCTCGTCCTGCCTCACAGGCCTGGGTCCTGCCTCACAGGCCTGGGCTCCTGGCACTGGATGCTGCCCGGCCTGCTGCCACTTCCGCTGACATCTGTACATTAGGTATCAGTCTGTCCCCTGTACACGTGTGGGGAGGCGCTGGCCCACCGGGCCGGGAGCCGGGTGTCCTTACGGCCCCACAGCCCTGCCACTGGCGTGGGGTCTGGCTCCGTAGTGTGCAGGCGGAGGCTGCGGGTGGGGTCTCCCCCTGCGGGAGGGCACGAAGGTTCACACAGTTGTCGGAAGCTCCCAAGGACAGGATTCCCGGTTATATTTAGATATGGAGGCTTTCTTGATTTAAACTGTTCATTATTGATCGATACAACGTGTGACTCAGAAGGAAGCAGTCTGGGTTGAAGGGTGTAATGTAGATGCTGAGTGGTGCCCGGTCCCCGCCCCACTCAGAGCCGCTGTGGAGCGGGGCCAGGCCCTGTCCCGTGTCTGAACACGGGATGCGTGTACACGTGTAGCTGAGTGTTGTCTTCCCGTACGTGAGTCTGTGTTTCACTCCTTCCATTTTAATGTATTATGAGCGTCTGCTGATGTCCTATGCGTGTACGTAACGCCAACTTAATTTTGATAGCTGTAAATGGATATTTATGTGGTTACAGCACTATTTATATCAGCCTACGCTGGCATCGGCCAGTCATGGTGCATGGAGTTGGCACATACGCGTCTGTGAGTCTCCGTTGGGTCAGTTCCAGGAGGCAGGATGTCTCAGTCGGTGGGCAAGCGCATTGAAAACGATGGCTCCGTCTGCCTAGCTCCTTGTTTACAGTTTGTGAGGATCTGTATTTTCCCTTTCCCACCAACACTGGGTGGGTTCCGTCTATCTCACCGTCAGCCTGGTAGGGGAGAATGACAGAGTTTGCATTGCGGTATAAACGGGGTGCACGCAGCTGTGCGGCTCGGTATAGACGAGGTCAGATCCTGCAAGTGCCCCCGGCATTTGGAGAGAGAGAGGCTCTTTTTCTGTCTACAGCAGTCTATATGTATACATCACACTGGATGCAAAAATCCTCATGTATTATGCATTTATACATGAATGGGAGTATATGTATGTATTCTTTACATGTTATCTTTACATAGTAACTCAATTGAGTTGTTTAAATTATAGCTTCACTCTTTTGTCTGCTCAATTTCTAGGGAAGTGTGAAATTTTCTATTATGATTGTAGTTTGTAATCCTGTTTTTACATTACTGACCATTTTTTCTTTATTTCAGAGCTTAGAAATAAATGACTGTTATCTCTTGGTAGCTCGGGTCTCTTAACGAAACACAACGTATTTCGTAAGGAAGATGGCATCTCCTAGAAGCACGTCCGCCCTCGGGTCCTTTGGGCTGAGCACCGTCTCCGTGGGCTTCTCTGGCTCTTGCTTTTCTCCTCTGCGAGTCTTCGCCCGTGGGTGGGGAGTTTGCCCATTGATGTTTATTGCAATGACTGTCCTGCCTGGCTGTGTATGGTGTTGCCACGCCACGCGCTGGCCCCAGCAGGCTGTTCCTCTCTGTGGGTTGAATACTGAAGACTGAAAAGGGGTGGAGCTGTGAGGGCAGGGCTGCCCGGGAAAGCTGAGCCTCTCCCCTTCTCTGTCGTGCATGTCTTTAGGGTGGTGCGCTGGGGCCTCACTGCTCCCCCGAAGTTCTCACTGCTCCCCAGGGCCATCACTGCTCCTGGGGACCTTCTCTGCTCCTGGGGTCTCTCTGCTCCTGGGGTCTCTGCTCCCCGGGGGCCCTCACTGCTCTGGGGTCTCTCTGCTTCTGGGGTCTCTGCTCCCCGGAGGCCCTCACTGCTCCTGGGGTCTCTGCTTCCAGGGGGCCCTCACTGTTCCTGGGGACCCTCTCTGCTCCTGGGGTCTCTCTGCTCCTGGGGTCTCTGCTCCCCGGGGGCCCTCACTGCTCCCCGAGGGCCCTCACTGCTCCTGGGGACCCTCTCTTCTCCCGGGTCTCTCTGCTCCCGGGGGTGTGTCAGGCCCAGATAGAGACCTGCTGCTGTTGGTCCCTCCTCTCACCCTTGCAGCACAACCTGGTTTTGCCCTGCTCAGAAAATGACCTTTTTGTTTGCTGTGTATAACTTTTCTCTCTCCCGTGTTTCTTTAGAACTCCCTCTGGTGTGGGGTGAGGTATGCATTATGATTTTACTGCCGTTCTTTATGAACTTTGCCAGAGCCGGGCCCTGGCTCTCTGACGTCAAACTGTTAACTGTTAGGGTTTTATTGCTCTGAATAAGGATTTCTAATGATGTGAGCAGCCTGAGGAAAGGACACGGGTTGATTTAGCCTAAAAGAACTCTTCTGTGACAGTTAAGAAGAGCGAGAAGAGGGTCTGAAACACGCTTCCTGCCTGTCCAGTTGGGAACGTGCTGAAACAGGGTGCTGTGTTGGGTGGCACATGGGCCCCTCCCTGGAAGGGGAGTCCCCGGTGTGGGGGGCCTGCTGGCAGGATAGGGAGTCTCGCGTCCCTCGTCCTTCCTCTCAGGACACACTGTGTCTGGCCTGGGAGCAGTGTGCCTCGCATGTTGTAGCTTGGCTGAATCACAGGAAAACCACTGTCACTCAGCCACCTTTGTGACACCACCCACCTCTGCAGTGGAGTTTAGCTTTCGTGTACATTTCTGCGGGGAGGAAGCCTTGACGGGAAATGCTGGTGATGTCGGGGAGCCCATGACGGCATTGAGGACCCGTGTGTGGTCTCCAGCCCTGACTCTCAGTAGAAACTTATAGGGCAAGACTGGAATCGGGTAATTCAAGTGTCCGATCTCTCCCTGCTTCTTGGTAAGAGTCATGCTTAGTGTTCAGTCAAAACAGAAAAACTGTTTTGAGAGAAACCTGTGTATAAGATCAGTGTTTTAATTTGGACCATTCTCTGATTTATTAATCTGTTGACTCTGAAATACCCCATCAGCATAATAGCTGCTAAAAAGTCTGTACAGTAACTTAGTGGTTAGTGAGTTTCAACGTGGTTTGATTTCTTCAGACCATGGTGAAGTTTTCGTCCTGGAAGCTTTCCTGGAGGAGGCTCTCTGCCCTCCGCGGGCTGAGCTGGGATCTGGCTTCTTTCAGTCTTCCCGCTCCCATTTTTCTTTCTTTGATCTTGAATCTGTTTATTTCAACCAGTTTGGCCACCAATGTTATTATATTTTAAGATAGAAAATATCTTAGAAAGGAACATTTTTATGTGCTTTAAATCATGCTTTGCAATGATTGAATGTTTCGGGAATATTGCAACGCTTTAAGGACTATAAAGAGAGAAAATGTATTTTGAGGACCTGCAATTAGCACAAAGGGGACCTCGATCCTTAGCTGGATGGGCGGCTTCTAGACCCTGCGCGGGGCCCTGGGCTACAAGAAGCACCTGGATGGCTGGGGAACCCACTGGCCTTGACCGAGGATGGAAATCCAGGCCTGGTGTTCAGGAGAGCTGGGAGCCAGGGCAAGGAAATGGCCTGGGGCAACGGGGGACAGCTGGAGGAGAGCTTCCTCCAGACCAGACCCTTCTGTGAAGGCTTGAGAGCTCTCTGGGCAGGCCGGCAGGGCCCCTAGGACATGGGGGTGGAGCGGGTCCCGACACTAACCCCACACAGGTGTCCTGGAGGGGAGGAAGGCTGCCCGTCTGTGCAGACGGGGTGCTGAACCCCGGGTCTCCTCCTGCTCCTGCTCCTGCAGGAGAGGCTCAGAAACCCGCTGCGCTGCTGCCTTTCCTTCCACCCTCCAGGCCTTCCCCAGCCCCACCAGCCGAGCTGCTGCAGCTCTTGAATTTTCACTCTCCCGACCCCCACGCCATCATTATCTGGGAGCTTAATCAGCCAAGGTTTGTTCTGGGAATCATGGAGACCTAACGACTTCGTTTTCAGCTTACTTCTTTTTCAATCCTCAAATTGTGTTTTGTCTTTTAAAAATCACGAGCACTCAGTCGCTGTGAAGAGCTCAGAAAAGTCACTGTCAATGGCGCACTGATGCTTTGTTTTGGCAATCTCTGAAAATTCTTCCAGTCTGTGCAACATTTGCATTTTTGTCCTTTTTGTCAAAGCCACCATTGTAGACATGCAAATTTCTGAGTTCTGAGATGCTGAATGTTGGATGATTAATGATATTGAAATTTAAGAATGAGTTCTCTGTACGTATTTGACATAGAAAGCCTGGCATTAGAGACCATTGATGCCGCTTGGTGCTGGAACCAACACTGTAATTGCTGCGCTCGACGTGGGCAGGTCACAGCGGATAGGTGGGCAGGTGTGCGGCCACCTCCGGACACCGGGATGGCAGTCTGGCTCTGTGTAACGGGAAGTGTTTCAAGCTTGTTTAACAGTAACACATCGGTGATGCCTCTTGCTCGCTCCACGTGGAACCCTGCTGCACTTCTAGGAAGCTAGAGTGAAGGGCGACTTTGTTCTGAGCTGTGCGGTAGTTATTTCATTTGTTTTTCATGCTAACCCGGGTCGTGAGCTAGCATATCGTTATTCGCGGTTTGTAGATAAATAGGTCAGTATTACTGCTGTGCAGCCTAGCCAGACATCAGGCAGCTGATCAGAAGCTGACCGGAACCAGAATCCGTCATCTGCCCTTCACAGACGTGAGTCCTGCTGCTGGCAGACGCCAGGTTCCTGGGGTCCCAGGCCGAGCCTGCTGCTGTGCCCGGGGGTCCCAGGCCGAGCTGGCTGCTGTGCCTGGGGGTCCCAGGCCGAGCCTGCTGTTGTGCCCGGGGGTCCCAGGCCCAAGCCTGCTGCTGTGCCCGGGGGTCCCAGGCCCGAGCCTGCTGCTGTGCCCGGGGTCCCATGCTGAGCGGGCTGGTGTGCCCGGGGGTCCCAGGCCGGGTGGAGGCAGCGGCCCCCGGAGTAGTGTGGTCCCTGTGATGGGAGGGGACGGGTGGGGCACGTGGAAGCTCCAGAAAGGATGTGGGAGTCAGGACACAGGGGCTGAGTCCAGAAAGCACCTGCCTAAGTGGGGTATGGAGGGCCAGGCCCAGGGCCCAGGGGAAGGATAATTGGGAGTGAAGAGATGGGTGTCGGGGTACAGGGGTCTGGAGCAGGGTGGGCAGGACCCGGTCCCATTTCCCTCTCGGTTCCATGACCTTGTAGGTGTGGAGTAGGGACTGTGGGCCTCGTGTCCCCCATTGCCCAGCACTGGGCCCTCTCCTGGGACACGGGGTGTGTGTCCCCTAGGGGTTTCCATGAGCGTGGTTTTGCTGTTGTTGTACTTCCTGGCTTCGGTGCTGCTATGATGGATGTGCTAAGGATTCCTGAACTTTTCTGAGCTTCTCTTGAGAGAGCTGACTGGGAGGGGGACATGCCAGGTTAACTGGGAAGGTTCTGGTTGAAACTTTTCATTGTCCTTCCACTTATCAACCTTTTATTTGCTTATTTCATGAGAACATGATAAAAAATGGACTCCTTTAAAAAGGGAATTACAGTGATTAAGAAAATTTCAAATGAGGCAAATAACTGTAAACTTTAGGATTATATCTGACTTTGCGTGTTTCAATTGGCTAGCTGTTAGCCGCTTAGCAAGAGTGGGGGTGCTGCCGTAAGGAGCGAGAAGCAGTGTGTGATGAAAGGAGCTGTATTATACTCTTTTCCCACCTCCCTTCCTACCAGACAAACAGAAAGAGAAACTGCAACTCAGAGCTGGGCCTGGTGGGTGGAGCCTGGTCTGTGGGCCTGTTGGCCTGCAGGTGACACCCCTGGAGGACGCTCCTCAGGGTCACAGGCCCGGTGTTCTGCCTCCTGCTGGCCTTCAGGGTCGCGCACCCCCAGCCTGTATCACTCTCCTCCCCCGCCCAGGGTCCTCGCTGCTGTCCCCTGAATGTGACGTTCCTAACTGGGGACATTCCATGTTGAAACACAACTGCAGAACTTTGGGGATTTTAACATGGAAACAGTGTTCAACAGTATAACTATTTTCTAACTCTTACGAATGCTGTGTGCTTTTGAAAAATTGTTCTGGGGCGTGTTTGAGTGATCTGTATATATTTACAATAAAATACACAGGTATCGTACCTCCGTTTATTTGAAATAGCGTTGTAAGGAACTATGCAAAATGTTAGAAGTGTCTTGATGTTAATTGGGGGATTGGTTTTCTTCACTTAACAAAGGACATTCTCCTGAGGGTCAAACGAGCTCTGACTCAGCCTCCATGGTCAAGGTCGAGAGCGGTTCCTGCCGGGTAAGCCATCATCTCCCAAGCCTTTGACTGACGCAGCTTTTGTGTTGGTGCCGTTCCTCTACTTTCGGCAACTTTAAACTCCTAGGCCGTTTCTTAGAAAGTTGCTTCTTCCGGTCTAGTCATTCAGGTGGTAAAGCAAAGAGAACACCTTGTATTTTAGGAGCTGAGGTTCTGTTTTGATTCGTTTGCATTCGTAGGTTTAATTCCTTTTCAAATACGTGTGGGTTTCCTAGGAAACCCTGTGTAGAGCGTGGCCTGTCGCCCTGTTCCCGGCTGATTTGCTGGCTTGGCAGGCTGTGCGGCGGCAGAGCCATGGAATCTGCCTGCACGCTTTCCTGATGTGGTGTGCGGTCCTTGCCACCCTGTTCCGGTGACGAGCCTTTTGTGGGAGCCTTTCCTGGGAGCCCCTCCCGCACTGAACACGCGAGCGGCATTTTGACGACCCTTCCTCGTGTTCACGTTGATCTAACCCAAATCGGGGGCTGGCTGACGGATTTGTGAGGCCGGCCTCCCCACCGCGGTCTGACACACGGAATGCAGACCTGCCCTCCGTCCTTTTGTGCAGGAAGAGGTGCCCAGCCCAGCTGTGTCTGCCCAAACGCCCACATTTCTGTGGGCTGTGCGAGAGCAAGGCGCGTTCATTCTGGATTATTCTTGCAGGGTTCCATGGTACTGCCTACCGTGTTTTAGTCTCGTCTTGAGGATCAGGGAGAGGGAGAAAGGCGGGTGATTTCTTTCTCAGCTGCCAGTGGGTAAAAGGAGCCTTAGAAAACTCAGGGGGTATTAGGGGACACTGGGGACATGGAGGCAGAGACTGTCATGGGTTGTCCGCCGGCTCTTATGGTTCTCTGTGGGTCTAGGGGACACTGGGGACATGGAGGCAGAGACTGTCACGGGTTGTCTGCCGGCTCTTACGGTTCTCTGTGGGTCCGCTCCTTACAGGATCCCCCTCATTGGTAGTGTCTTGTAAGCATCATTTCTCGCGGTGGTGTGCGAAGTAGGGGTGGGGCTGTGTCCACTCTTACAGGTGGCTGACACTGGGCAACCTCTGTCTGGTTCACGGAAGGGCTGGGGTACCCTGGGAGGGGGGAAGCAGTAGCACCTGACAGGTGACAAGTGACTCCTGGAGCTGGGAGACGGCGTGCCCTGGACACGCTGGGGAGGGAGGCACCTGTGGGGTGGTGCTTCCCGCTCCTGCTTGCTGCGTGTTCCCATTGCCAGCTCTTTGGTCCCATCTGATACATGTGTGTGCAGCTGGCAGCACTTCTGCCCGGGTGAAGCCCACACGCCTGGTGGCCCCGGCCTGGATGCAGATGTGGCTTTCTTGGTTCTTGGCTGGGCTTTCTTTGAACTGTCCATGGGGCCATGGGCCTCGACGCCTGAGCACCATGGGGTGGGGTGTGGCTTTGTGTTTGTGGGTGTTCTTATTTCTTTTGACGTTATGTGGGTCCTGTGAGGAGTGGTTTGCATGGATGCAGCTCAACAGTTACGGTTTCCAGGGAGGTGGTGTTTTTAGGGCCTTTCCCTGGAGACTTTGGGGACTGTGGGTGTGTGTGACCTGATGGGACGCGTCTGCTCTGGCTGGGGGATATTATTTCCAACATCAATACTGTCGTGAGAAGAGAAGAGCCATTCGGGTCTGTCTGGAGTTGCTTAAATTGCCCGAGAGATCATCATTGTGCTGTTTCTCAACAATTTCCATTTCTGAAATATTTGAGCTTCGACGGGGGGATGGGTGGGAGGAGGGCTGGGCGAGCCGCTGGGCGGAGGCAGCGCGCGGTGCTACGTCTGCTGAAGGCCTGGCCTGGGTGCCACCTAACGTGGCGCCACGCTGCCATGTCCCGGCCTCGTCCTTCACAAGGACACCTGGCAGTTGAGTTTTGCCTGCAGACAGCCCCTGCGTTGTGTCTAGAAGTTGGCCGATAGGTGATGTTGTGTCTTCCTCTCTCGAGAGGCCTCCACCGGGGCTGTAGGGACTAGGCCGGCCTTGTATGTACAGTCAAAACCCAGGCCTTTTACAACAGAAAAGGGTGACATCCAGCATGATCCCCGCCTGCCCGCCACACCCGGTGGGTGGTCATGCTTGTTCTCACCTGCAGGGGTTTGGATCCAGGTTCTCACCTGGACAGGAGTGGACAGGTAGCTCATTGTGTCAGTTCCTGCATTCATGTTCAGACACAGGGTAAATCACCGGTGAAGATAATGTCTACCGTTGCCTGCTACAAACACGTTGTATATTTTCCTATTTTACGTAAAGTAAATGCGTAGTTTTCACAAGTTTTTGTTAGATACAGCTTTCCTGTGCCGTCACACTTTTTCGGAGACTTTTCAAGTCAATTCTACATGTGCGGTCTTGTTAGAAACAGAACTATATCCCCGGGAAGCTGACACTAGGCCCCTGGGAGCCCTCCACGTGGCTCGGTGGAGGCTCCCGGCCTGCCCTGCGTGGCCCAGCACCCTGCTCAGGACCTTCCACCCTGTCTGGCTGAGTCTCACTCTTGCCTTGGCTGCTTGTGGAGTCTCCTGGGCTGACTGAGCTCAGACCCCCATTGAATGCAGGGATCTCCGTCAGTTCTAAAACACGCATCCAATGCCATGGAAATCGTGAGACAACTGCAGCAGCTTGAGAAAACTGCCTGAGAAAAAGAATACCAAGTTGTTTTCTCATTTTGTATGGTGATATATAAATTTCAAACATCAAACTCTAGTTTTGGATTTAAAAACCAAACATGAGTAAACTTTGAACGTGAATTCACCATTGTTATTTAGCAGCATGTGAGTTAGCAAATCTGTGTTTACACTGCGGGGAGGGGTGGTGGTCAGCCAGAGACCCACACAGGGCAGGCCCTCTGCAGAAGTCAGGAAGGCACCACACAGAAGAGGTTTCAGGGACCGCTGGAAAGACGGGAGGCGGGGGGCTCTGAGAAGAGAGGGTGAGGAGAGAGCCGGCAGAGGGAGGTGGGGGAGAGGAAGCCAGGCAGGCCTCCGGGATGCACCAGCTTTGGGTTGCAAGGAAGGTGCCGTGGGAGGTCGCGGAGCAATTCCCTGGGGACGGAGCTGAGCTGTATGCAGCTGGTGGCATGGCCCACGCAGCTGAGCGCTGAGGTTTCATTCATTCCACCCCTCTGTGGTACCTGTTTCTTCTCTGAGCAGCCTGGGCACCTGGCTCGTGGGCAGGGCTGAGCCCCACCTTCCTCCAAGGCCAGCGGTGTGTGGGGGGACGCCCTCTGCACTCCTGGCCTATGCTCAGATCCATCTCTGGTTCTTTCTCTGAGCTTAGCCCCTGGGATTACACATTGAGGGCTTCCCTCCCCGTTCCTTTTTCTCCGCCTTGCAGAGGTAACAGTGTACAAGAAACAGCCAGTGTTTCTTGTTTTCCTTACTTGACACTTGACCCGAGCCTGGGTGCTTGTTCTCCTGTGCCGGGTCTGCAGCCCTCCGCTGAGGCAGGTGTCCTGTTGTTGGCTCACAGTGTTCCTGGAAAGCTTTGTCACCAGCACCAGGGCCACTGGGGCTGCGTCCTGTCTCCTCTGTCACCGTGTGTTTGGGAGCAGAAGTTGGCTCTGGGCAGATCTGTGGATGTGCTGTTAATTCATCCTGTTTCTTGGAAGCGAGTTGGGAGCTCGGAGGGAATGAAGAGCCACAAAATGTCAGACACAACAGCAGCCACCTGACTTAGTTGCTAATCACCACAGTGGAATGAAGATGGAAGCATTTGGTTTTTTTCTTCGTCTGCCAAATTTAGGCCTCATTTTGTTTACTCTCACGAGTCCTGGTTTCTTCAGGTTAGAAAAGAGGTAACTGGCTTCTGGGAGGAGGCTGTTTCCTGTGTAGTTTTCTGTGGGCCAGACGGGAGGTGTGGGAGGGCCGGGAGCAGGGTGGCTCGGTGCTGGCAGCCGTCCAGGGCACAGCGGACACCTGCAGCCCTCCGGGCGCAGCAGTATGCCTTGTGCCTGCAAGGACAGCTGCGGTCTGGCACCTGGTGGCGGTGTCTTCAGAGAACTGCTGTTTGCCCGCTCCCTGGGCTGTGTGTGTGACAGCGGCCGCGGCCGCGGCGTGCGGACTGGCGGTGTGCTGCTGAGGCCGTGGGCTTCAGCGGGATGCGAACGCTCTTTGCATGTGGTCTCCCTCCCCTCAGCTGAGATTCCGGGAGAGGCATGTCCTGCGGTGTACCTGCCCAGTCCCCCAATACTGGAGGGGTCACCAAAACAAGGGGTCTCCGGGAAACTGCCACAGCCAAGAGGAGCCTCAGGAGACAGGACTGCTGAGGGCACCGTGGGTCCTACATGGCTTCCTGGGATGGAAAAGGGCGGCGGGGGGCCTGGGAGATCGGAACCAAGCGTCGGCGTCAGTGAACAGTAACCTGTCAGCATTGGTTCATAGTTGCGCCTAAATAAACACAGGGACGCAGCTGTCACCACCGGCACACGGGGCCTGGCGGGTGTGGGAACTCTGCTGTGGCTGCGTCGTTAATAAAGTCCATTGTAAGGTCTGAGCTGGGCAGTGAAGGACGTGTGGGGACATTGCCCTCGCTCTCCGTTTGTGAATGGTGGTGTCCCGCAGTGCTGCGGCTCCGAGCGTTAGTTCTTCCCTTTGGAGGTTATTCTAATGTGGGCAGAGCCCTTTGTCGTCTTGTGCTTTTCGTGGTGTCCGGCGTGTAACAGTTTGTCACTGCTGCTGCCTGCTGAGGTCGTTGGCAGTGTCCCCACTGTGCTCGGTAGATGGCGGCCGTGCGAGTGCCCGCTCTGCAGTGGCCTTTCTGTGGAAGTGTCACCAGCCCTGTGTTCTCACGGAAGGCTCACCTGGGCCTCTGCACAGCTCGAGGCCTGGAGTCGCACCCCAGCAGCCCCGTGCACCCCTCCCCCCACTCACCGGCCCTCCCACCTCCGCCCCCGGGAACCACCTTGTGCTTCTAACACCTTGGACTCACTTTTCCTGTGTTGGAACTTCATATAAACACAATCCAAAGACATTTCCCCATTTCGCCTGGCTTCTTTCACTCAGCTGCCTGCTGTGGGAGTCACTTCTGGTGTGGCTTGCAGCCATTTGTTCATTCCCATGGGTGTACAGTAGTCACCGTAGAGCATGTCACACATTAGGTCTCCGGTCAGTTGTCCAGGACACTCGGGTGGTTCCGTCAGACACACTGTAGCCCTCCTGCGAGTGTGCCGTGGCCCGCGTACGTGTGCATTTCTTCCTGAGGCGTGTGTGTGCCAACAGTGACTCCCACTGACTGCACCCGTCCGTGGTCGGCCGGACGAGAGGCCCGCCCGCGCGTGCTTGTACTGTCACGCTTTGTCATTCCGCCCCTGACTCACCTCACGTGTCCCTGACTGCTCAAGGTCATGAGCACCTTCTCATGTGCAGACGGGGCAGCTAGATAGCCTGGCTGGGGACGTGCGTGTTCTCGTGGGTTATCTTTATTCTTCTTACTGATTTGGAGGAGTTATTTATATAGATGAGGGGTGAGTTCTTTGTTGGTTATTTCCTGTGCTATTTTTTCTCAGTCTGTGGGTTGTCTCTTTACTTTCTTAGGATGCTTTTTGATGAACTCATGTTCTTAATTTTAACATAGTCCAACTTATTGGTCATTTAACTTATGCCTGCTTGGAGGTCATGGAGCTAGTCTATATTATTTCCCCAAAGCTTCATTGTTTGACCACTCACCGTTAGATCCGTGGGCCACCTGGCGTTGATTTCTTAAGGAAACATGGTGTGACTTGTAGTTGGGGTTACTGCGCCATGTGCACGTGCAGTTGGCGTTCAGACGCTTCATCCTTTCCCCACTGCCCCACCACACGCCCTGGTCCCAAGTCAAGTGTTGTATGCGCAGGGTCTGTTTCTGGAGTTGATTCTGGGCCATTGTCTACTTGTGGATTTGTGTGCTGGCACAGCACTGTGTCCTCTACCTGTAGCCTTGTAACTAATTAGTCACAGTGTCTGGTGATGTGGGTCTTCCAATTTAGCATCATCTCACAGGTTTTCTAGGTTCTTCTTAATCCTTCGCGTTTCCATGTGAATTTTAAAGTCAGCTTTTCAATTTCAGCAGGACACCTACTGGGGTCTCCGTGGGGGGCGCATTGATTTGTATACAAAATCAGTTTGGTTTGAATCTTCCCATACATGAGTGAGTCCTTCCATTTATCTGGGTCTTCTTTCATTTCTTCAGTCACATTTTATAGACCACAGTGTATAGATCACAGGTCTTTCTTTTGGATAGATACCATTTTTAGGTATTTTTTTAAATGCTGTTTTGTTTCAAAATTTTTATTTTTTTGTTTGTGTATTTGTATTTAGAAAGACAATTAATTTTTGTATAGCCACGTGGTCTTCAGATGCTTTACAGACTTTGCTAATTATTATACTACCTTATCTGTAGATTCTTTTGGGTTTTTTATGTATATAGATAGTGAATGTTTTATTTCTTCTTTGCTAATTTTTAAACCTTTTCTGTCACTTTCTTGCTTCGTTGCATTGTCTTGGGCCTTGAATCAAATGTGAGACAGAATTGGTGATAGTGGACATCTGTGTCTTGTTCGAATATCAAGGGAAACTTTCTCAGCATTTCATCATTATGTGTGAAATTTGCTATAGGTTTCGGGCAAATAGGCTTTATCAGATTAATGCAGACCTCTTCTGTCCTTAGCTTGCTGAGCTGCTCTCATGAGTAGGTGTTAAAATAAAGGAGTAGAAGGGGTCAAACAGATGGCGATGGAAGTAGATTTGACTTTGGGTGGTGAACACAGTGCAATATACAGATGATGGATTGCAGAATTGCACACTCGAAACCTTTATAATTCTACCAACCAAAGTCAACCCAATACGTTTACTAAGAAATATTGGGTTGAACAATATCATATTGCAGGTGTTTGTTAGTCTACAAAAATGGCATTTTCATTTGCTTCAACTTAATATATTAGATTTCTTCTGCATTTATTAATTGTGATTTTTCTTCTTTATTTGAGTCATATGGTGAATTTTCTTGATAGATTTTCGAATGTTAAACCAATGTTACCGTTTTTTGGAAGTCCAACTTGATTTTAATATATCATTCTTCTCATATACTACTGGATTTGTTTTCCTTTATACTTGGCTTAATTTTTGTTCATCTAAATTCATGAGTGAGATTGACCTGTAATTTTGTTTTCTTGAAATATCCTTGTTAAGTTTTGATATTAAGGTTATGCTGGACTTTTAAAATGTGACCTATTTTCTATTCCTAGGGTTGACAGAGTTTAAAGAGTCAGGTGGTAAATATTTTAGACTTTGTGGATGGACCCCATATGATCTCTGTTGCATATTTTTCTTCTTTTTAATTTTTTAAAACTGCCATTTAAAAATGTAAAAACCTTAGTAGGTTGTACAAGATCAGGCCACAGATTGTATTTGACCCTTGGGCCATAGTTTGCTGGCCCCTATTCGATTCTCTTGAAGAGTTTATATAAGGCTAATGTTATTTCATGCTTAAATATTTGGAAGAATTCACTGGTGAACCTCCCTGGGAATTTTCTATGTAGGAAGATTTGTAAATTATACCCCCAACTGATGTAGGACTATTCAGATTTTCTGTTTTTTCTTGTGTCAGCTTCCATGCATTTAGTTTTTCTCAGAATTTTTCTCATTCCTTCTAAATTTTGAAATGTATTGATAAAAAATTGTTTAAATGCCCTTTCATTATATTTGTAATGTTTGTAGGAGTTGTAGTGACATCTCCTTTTCCGTTATTTATATTGTTTGTTTTTTCTGCATTGGACTTGCTAGGATAATTACATTAATATTTTTAGAGAACCATGTTTAGTTTTGTTGATTCTATTGGATTTTTAAATAAATCAATTTCTGCTCGTACTGCTGTTATTTTCTATTATTTGGATTTTCTTTGCTTTTTTCTTTAAATTAATTGGATTAGATATTTATTGAATTTTTTTCAGAGTTTCCTCTTTTGTAATACGTACACCTAAGGCTATGATTTTCAGGTACATATGACTTTACTTGGATCGCACACATTTTTAAATGTCATTTTTCAGTGTAATACATTTAGAATAAAATCTGATTTCCTTTTTGATTTTTTTCTTTGACCAATGGCGTTACTTAAAAAATATTTTTTTATTTCAATCATTTGTGAATTTCTGACTATTTTGCTTTTGTTATTGATTTTTAGTTTAATTTCACTGTGGTCACTGAATTTACAACAATAATTTCAATTCTTGAACATTCTGTGAATTTTGCTTAATCATTGTATGGTCAATTTTTGTAAGTATTTTATGTTCACTTGAAGAGAAAATGTCAGTTTAGATATGTCAATTCTATATACTTCAGTTAAGTGAAATTTCTTAATTGTGATGCTCAGATCTTCTATTTACCGATTTCATTGTCTGCTTTTTCTATGACTGAAAATGTTGTTTTAAAATCCTCTGGCTGTAATCGTGGATTAGTATTATTTCTCCTTTTATTTCTGTCAGTTTTTACTTTTGTGTATTTGAAGCTATTTTAAGCCCAGGCAAGTTAAGCAATTATACTTCCTTGTTGGAATAACCACATTTGATTATTAGGAAATGTGTGATTTCAGTGTCCGTGAGGGCAGCCGACTTCTCCTGTCCTTACCCCGCTAGGGATGTGCGGAGTCTACACGAACCCCTCCATGTGGCAGGCCCTGGACCGATTTCGTTTCCCTGGGCTCAGCTCCTCACCCTCAGGCTTCGGTGTCAGCAGATACCACTGGGGAGAAACAGCCCCTCAAGAGGCCTCCGTCTCATTTCCTTCCTGTCTCATATTTTGGCCCCTCCGGTCCCGGCCACCTTGATAGAGCTCGGATTCCAGCCACTGTAGTACCTACAGCTGTGTGTATATTTTATATTTTCACCAGGCTGATGGAAGCTGGTCTGCTACAGCCAAATGAGGGTGAGTTTACCTGTCAGTGCCAGGAGTGGTGTCCGCATCGCGTGACGGGGATGTATGATTTCCGTCTGTTCCCCTCACCCATCCATGTTTCTTCTTGTGTCAGGTTTCCCAGCATGACCACGGGCTTGCATGGATCTTGCTATGGCAGTGAAATACCTGCCGGGTGTATCTGAAAGCAGACTGAAATATACCTGCAGCCTGGAGCTGCTCTTACAGCACTTTTATTCAGATATTTTACGAGGTGATTTACGCCGCACCTTATAAACGGCCAAACCTCCCAGCCCCGGTGCCGCCGGGTCCTCTGTTCAGTGCCTTCCTGCCCTCCCCTTCCTTCGCCACCCCATCCCCTTGGTCTTCACCAAGGTGTTTTTCTCTTTCCCCGATATGAATGAAGAATTCATTTCGGATTTACCTTGAGAAGTCATTTGTAGGACGTTGTTTTCATGCCATTCATGTCATGACTACAGCAGCGGTGGTCGGGGCGGGGCTCACATGTGACACTTGGTGTCTCGTCCTCACGTGTGTCCTGCGTTGAGCGGAGGCGGGGGCATATTAAATGACATCTTAGTTCCTTCTGACTCGGAGGTTCCCGATCCTCACGTCCAGGTGACAGGAGCCAAGTCTGCAAAGATTGGGAGTAAGCCCTTGGGGGCAACAGACGTGCTAGGAATTTCTGTACTTGGGGTTGTGGGTGCAAAACAGCTTCTCTTCTGTAATGGCAGTTTTTGGGGTGGGGGAGGCTGTGGGTGGGAACTATTTTTCCACATTAAAATTTACCTTTTCTGTTTTCTAACTCATGCATTTCATATAACATGGTTGGGTTATAAATACCTTGTTTGGTCTGTTACATTTAGAAGTGCGTTTTATTCATATAATTGCGAATTTAAATCACTTAAAGAGAATATTTACAAATTGAATTACAGATTACTCAGTTGTAAGGAAGCCAGCGTTTTCTCCCCCAGGAGGCACAGCTTTAGGACCAGCAGACCATCCCAGTTGCGTAGAACGGCTCCTTTGTTTCTCCAGACTCTGAGGCCTTTTTGGAGATAACAAACAGGCCCGTGTGCCTGTTAGCTGATGTGTGTGCGCACTTGCCTCGCGCCTTCACCACACCTCCGGGTTCCCAGCGTCTTTTTCCACATGGAGGTCACTGAGGGCCAGCGTCCAGACGTCCTGCATGGCCACACCTCCCGTCTCCCCCTGTGGCCCTGGCTGCCTGCGATGGGCACTGAGGCCTGTGTCCGGGCAGCTGACCAGGGCCCCAGTGGTCCTTGTTCAGGCCTTTGGAACGAGACAGAATAAAGCCGCTGCCACGTGTCCCCTCTCCTGGCTCGGGTGCCCTTTAGAACATGGGCATGGTCTGTGGTCTCTCGGGTGCCTCCGTCCAGGTAACAGCAGCCCCCACAGCCGAACTCTTACCTGTGGTCTGGGAGGTGCTGAAGCTGGCCTCTCCCCCCTTTGTGCTCTTGGCAGCGTCAATAGCGTGGTAAGTGCGTGACGTCACTGTGTCATGGTGTGGTCACCAGTTAGGCTGCTAGCAGTGGGCGAGGCAGTGCCCTTGGTGGCCGCAGAGCTGTGTGCCATCGATTTGGGTCAGAAGATGACAATCCAGCAGACCTTGGCATTGGAGGAGCACCCGTTCTATAGCTGCCATTGTCCCTTCTTGGTGTCCCCACAGCCAGAACGATCGGCAAGTGAAATGGAAGGGACGCTGCTGACAGTTGGGGGCCCAGGCTGCAGGGTGGGTCTGTGTCCCCGGAACGCCCGCAGTGTGCCCCCCTGTGCTCTCAGCGCGTGGCTCTGCAAGTTTGCTGGCCGGGCTCAGACCCTAGCGCCCACATGTGACCAGGGACCCTCGCTCTGGCTCCCTTCTCTGAAACATGAGGATGCAAGAGGCTTCACCCAGTCGGACCGTCATGAGGTTCCGTGAGGCAGGCCTGTAGCCCCGGGCCTGTCAGGCCCAGGATGTCGGCTGCCATCGTCGTCACAGGAATCCGGACCCGTCCGTCGCCTGGACTAGTTCCAGAGCTCCTGGCAAGTTTGGGTTTAGGCGACCTGTTCAGATCATGTCCTTGTGATAAACATAAATACTGTGTTCCTCAGTGTTTGGATGTTTGGAATGACCATGATGTCATTTCTCAAAGCAGATTCAAGCAAGGGTGTCTGCAGACGTCAGCCTCCATCCCCCGGCTGAGAACCACCTGTCGGCCTGATCAGAATGGTCCCCACACCTGCTGCTGCCCCCCTGGGTGCAGACCCAGCCCCCTGGAACCCCCAGTGCACTGAGTCAGGGCCAGGGCCCAGCCTGTGTGCTTGAACATTTTTCTCGTTGGTGATCAGTGACTGCAAACCTTAAACCCTAGCTCTTGAGAAGGCATTTTACCAGGACCGGGGCTCCCATTACTGCAGTCCAGAGCCTGCCTGCAGGGTCTGCACAGCCAGCCGTGGGCCACTCTGACCATCAGAACGAAACCGCCTGGGGTGGCCTCTGTTTGGGGAGACATTGCTGGCAGTGGGCAGGGCCGGCCAGGCAGCAGGACCCCCCACCGTGTGGGGGGCCTTCACTTCCCTTCAGGCCAGCTCCGCCTGAGCGTGACCTGTAGCCTGAGTCCTGGGCGTGCTGCTGCTTGTCGGTGGCCCGGGGCCTGGAGGAAGAGCTCAGCTTTCACCCCGCCTTTCAGGCCGGGCAGCGCCTGCCAAGTGCTTTCTTAAAATGAAGCCTCCTCCCTGGTTAGTTTCTGGCACGCGGCGTCGGGGCTCTTGCGTCAGTAAATCGTCATAAACCCTCTGTTGTCTGGATCAGACATAAACACCAAGCCCAGCTCCACCGCTCCTGAAACGTGGCCAGCCCGGGCCCGCCCTCGGAGCTCAGGCCGTGCAGCGCAGGGAAAGGGGCCAGAGCCTCTGTGCCGACAAAGCCCGTCCTCCCAGGGCCCCAGCTTGGCACACACAGCTCTGCCACTGGGGAAGGGCTGCACACAGGTGTGATTTATTTACTGAAGTGCGTGCGTTCCTCCCCCCGTTCCCTGCCGCATTGAGGAAGACTGTCTTCATCATCTTCATCTTCGGGGGGCTTCCCTCCTTCCTGTGGGTCCTCGTACCAGAAGCCAAGGCCCCTGCGTGAGGACGGGAACGTGGTTTCAGCCTCCGGGAGCCCAGGGCCGTGTGGACTCCAGGGCTCCTTGCGGCGTCTGTTCAGCACACATCCTCGGAGTCGCCCCCTATTTACTCTGCAGATGCTTTCATCTGAGGTGCCCTTGCAGCTCCTGCCCGTGTATCCGCAGAGGCCAGAAACAAGGGAACTGCTGTCCTCACACTCCTCAGTTTACCAGCTGGCATGTGGGGGCCGAAACTAAACCAAAGGTCCCTGTCCCTGTGTCCTGGCTCTTCTGGTCACTGGACGAAGGAGCTTGGGCCTCCAGTTTTCTCATGGGTGACAGGCAGTAACCAAGCGCCGCTCAGGTGGCTTGCAGGGCCTTCAAGGAGCTCGCAGGCCAGGTGACGGTCCTCAAGGCAGTAGCTGGCAGATGCTGAGGGGCGCACCGTGAGGGCCTTGTGGACAGGGCCTGGGTGGGAACAGAATGACCGCCCCCCGGGTGTGCAGGGGAAGCAGTAAGAGTGGAGTGTGGAGGAGTCTGGGAGGCCGACTGGCGGGAGCAGGAGGCGCTGGGAACTGGGCGGGTTTTGGCCATGCTCTTGAACTTGGCCAGTGGGTCTGTAGTTTTGCTTCAGTTTCTGGGTGCTTGCAGGGCACAAGGTGCCCTCAGGGGAGCTGGGTCAAGGCTCCGTGCTCCAAACCCCACAGTTCCCCACACAACGCCCCCACAGGTAGACAGACAGCCTCAAGGTCATGTCCACAGCCGGCCTGGGAGTTGAGCTGATCGTCTCATTTCAGGACCTTCAGTGTCCGCTTGTTTTCTAGCTGTGCATACAAGCTGTGCTAAGGACCACGACTTTAAGGAAAATCCATAAATAAAAACAGATCTGCAGTATCTGTAATACTAACTAGAGTGTAAAACTGGGGAGAGCCTGCCTGTTCCAGCTGAGCAGCCCAGAGCCAAGCCATGCTCCCTGAGCCTTGGGGCTCGCAGAGGCAGGTGTCTGCAACTTGGTGTGGATCCTGCTGCGGAGGGGAAGGCAGGCCTGTGTCCCCAGTCCCCTGGGAAGGAGGCAGTGCCCGCGAGACCTGCGGTGGCCTCAGGTGCCCTTAGCTCATTTCAGTGGGGTTGCTGCTTCCCCTCCAGGTGGGACAGTGCGGCCAGGCCCTGTGCTGCTGAGGCAGGGGCTGGTGAGGGCAGAGGCAGCTCGCCCGGCCTCTTTGAGCCCAGGCTCCTGGGGGCCTTGCGTGTGGGAGATTCTGAAACAGTTGTTCAGGAAGCCCCTGGTTAGTCGTTGTGGCAGAGCGTGGTGTTCCAGAAGCAGGTGCGGTTCCCCAGGCACCATCAGGGAGGGATGTGGTCTCCCAGTCCCTGTGCCTTGAACTCACTGGGCTCCAGAAGGGGGAGTCTGGGGGTTTGTGTGGCACTTCTCTGGGACACCTGGGAGTGTCTTCTTTGTGGTCAGGGTTGACATGCTGACTGCCCACCTGCCCCACCTCGCCGTTGGGAACCCCGGCGCGGTGACTGTCGCATTCTGGGTCGGAGAGGCCGCAAGCGCCGGCTTTGCTGGGACGATCCATGGGATGGTCGGTAGAAAGGCCCGGAGGGAATCCTGTGGGTCCTCACAACACACCGCCGCCTGTTGCTCTTCTCCCACCCTTCTCAGTCACGCGTGACGCCTTGTACATTATTCCCCAGCAGTTAGTAACGCAGACCCTTACTCGCTCTGATCTTCAGGTGTCATGTCTACTTTACAACAGCTATGCCCATTGCTTTCTGTCTTACTGTAGTAAAATATAAATAACCCAATTTACCATTTTAACCATTTCTAAGTGTAGAGTTCGGTGGCGTTAAGTACGTTCACAATGTTGTGTAACTGTCACCTCGGCCTGTTTCCAGAACGCGTTCATTGTCCCAGGTGGAAACACTCTCCGTCCTCCCTCCTCCCAGGTCCTCGTAACCTGTAGTCTCCTTCCATCTCCAAATTTATCAGGTATCTCAGGTAAATGGAATCAGACAATATTTGTCCTTTGTGACTGGCTTATTTCACTTAGGACAATATTTTCAAGGTTCATCCATGTTGTAGTGTCTAGCAGAATTTCCTTCCTTTTTAAGGCTGAAGAATATTCCATCGTGTGACCACATTCTGTTTATCCTGTCATCCATTGATGACACGTGGGTTGATTCTACTTTTTGGCCGTAATGAATAACCTGCTGCTAACATTGATGTACGAGTATCGTTTGAGTCTCTGCTTTGAAAGCTTTTGTGTCTGTACCTAGGGGTGGAATTGCTGGGTCACATGGTAATTTTCTGTTTAACTTGAAAAACCGCTAAACAGTTTCCCATTGATGACCACACCACTTCACATGCCCCCAGCAGTTCAGGAGAGTCCAGTTCCTCCCCATCTTGACCAACATTTGTTATTTTCCTTTTTCATTTTTTTTTTTTTTTTTTTTTTTGATAATAGTCACCCTGGTAACAGGAAATGGTATGTGATCGTGCTTTGGATTTGCATTTCTGTGTGGATGATAAATTGAGACCTTTTCATGGGCTTGTTGGCCATTTATATTATCTTCTTTGGAGAAATGTCTATTGAAGTTCTTTGCTTGTTTTTTAATTGGGCTGTTTGGGTTTTTTCTCGTTATTGAGTTGTGGGGCTTCTTCATATATTCTGGATCTATGCTTTGTAAATATTTTCTCTCATTCTGTTGGTTGCCTTTTCACTATAGTGCTCTTCGATGCATAAAATTAAAAATTTTTTTTTTAATTGGGGAATATTGGGGAATGGGGTGTCTCTCCAGGGCCCATCAGCTCCAAGTCAGTGTCCTTCAATCTAGTTGTGGAGGGCGCAGCTCACTGGCTCATGTGGGAATCGAACTGGCAACCCTGTTGTTCAGAACTTGCGCTATAACCAAGTGAGCCATCTGGCCACCCCAAATTTTTTAATTTTGATGAAGTCCAGTTTATCTGTTTCTTTCTTTTGTTGCTTGTCCTTTTGGTGTCGCATCTGACCAGACTTACGCATTGGTTTCGTTTCCGTGAGAGCAGTTTCTGTGACGAACAGGAAAACACTCCCTCCCTGGTTTTAGAAGTTAAGGTACATCTCGTCTTAGCTTAAATTCAGACAGTGCCGAAGGGTGGAAAAAGAAAGGAAAGCGCCCCTGTGCCCCAGCAGATGCAGTGAGCTGAGTGTGTTCTGTCGAGATGCTCGACATGCCCGTGGATTGTGTACTGCAGTGTCATGCACACGAGCCGGCGAAAGGCTGTGACCAGGGCGTGTCTCAGCCCTTCAGAGCCGTGTGCCGCGGGGCCTTGCGGTCTTGCTCTGTAGCAGTCTCTGTTTGTGCGGATGGTCTTACTATTTTTGTGGCGACAGCCCTAAAATAGTGGTTCTGGGGCCGAGCGCGCACATTTGTGCGGTGCTGGTTCCCAGGCGCCCTCCCTCTCAGACGCGGTGGCCTGTGCCCCCATCCCGCGCCCTGGGCTTAGTGTCAGCAGTGGCCTTCTCCCCGGGCCCCCGCACTGCCGGACAGAGAGTAGAGGCCACAGGAGTCGGCTGTCGTCACATCCTTGTCTGTCCCAGGAGTGGGCTGTGGGGGACGCGGCCGAGACAGAACGCAGGCCACCTGTGGACAGGCTGGGAGCTGGCACCTTGGCAGGACGGAAACGCAGGAAATTCACAGAGTGCTTCCTCAGCTGCCTCCCCCGTCACCCCTTCACTCAGTCAAGAGACGGTTGCTGAGCTCTGTGTGCCGGGCTGTTCTGAGCGCCAGGGTCTGCTGGTGACCACCGGGAGCAGCCCGTACCCGGGGGCACGCAGGGCTGGGGGCGTCAAACGGAAGGCAGTAAGTCTCTACATAGTAGTGACAGTAGCTGGCACTGAGTGAGTCTGCTGTGCAGCTGGCATTCCCCAAGTGCTTTCTACATCTTTGCAGATTTGGTTTTTCTGACAACCCAGGGGTAGGTTATCATCCCCACGATACCCCCATTTTACAGATGAGAAAACCGAGGCATTTAGAAAGGAAGTCACTTGCCCAAGGAATACGCAAGCTGTGTGTGCTCTAATCGTAACACTGCAGCGGGAATAGCAGTGGGTAGAGCCGTGGGTGCCAGGCAGGCCCCGGGCCCTGCCACCGACTGCGGATTCCTCACTGCCAGGTGATCGCTGGGAACCAGACGACAGTACCCCACTTGCCCAGGAAGGCCGTGCAAGCCTCTCTTCCAGCCGCAGCTCTGGAAGGCGGGTTTTCATCACTCCCACCGAAGTAACCTGTCACAACACACACAACACAGAAGCGGGTGTGACAGTCCACTGACTCCCGCAGATGTCAAATGCTGCCACCCTTGCTCAGTGATTGTTTTGTGTTTTGGAAAAGGTACTTATTTTTTCATGAAAATAGGTAATTCATGTTAACGTTCAATGACATTCATTATTATTTTCAAATGAATTAAGTGACTAAGAAAATTCTCAGTTTTGACTTCTACCATGATAAACGTAAATGAAAGCTCTTTGGGGTCCACAGGAATTTTGAATGGAGTATGGCGGGCCCTGAGGCTAACGAGAGTGAGACCTGCTGTTCAAAGCCTCTGGTTGTCAACAGCATGTATTTTTCAAAAGCACGTTTGTGTTTGTCTGTAGTGCTCTGACCCCAGGCACAGAGGAGCCGAGCAGTGGGGACCCTGTCACCGGAGGGTTGCGTGGGCACCTGTGTGGGGATAAGGCCCAGCCCCTGGGGGTGAGCGCAGCTCTGTGGCTCCACCTTGGGTGGGGGGGGCAGGCCTCCAGGATGATAAGCCCACAGGCACCGCAGGACAGGCGTCGCAGCTACTTAAAATGATTATTTTATGTATGCGCTATTTTCATGTTACATTTAATTATCAACTACTATCGCTTATTACGTAAATTCTAGTTGATGAAGAATGAATTTGCTAGAATTTTTGTTCTCATGTAACATTTTGTCAGTTTGCAAAGAGGCGAGCTTCGGGGAAGACTGCAGCCTAGTGTGGATCTTTTGAAAGCTGCTTTTGAGCCCAGGCCGTCAGAATCAATACAGTCACACCTAAAATAAACCGCGGCAATGTTACAAGTGCTGCGTTGTGAAGAAAGCAGACAGAAAGAGCCGGGAGAAAGCTAAGAGCCAAGAAGAAAGTCCATTCCACGAGCAGTCTAGATAGACGCTTTGTCACTGAATGAACTTTTCTTTTTACGCGAAAATGGGAATTTACATCATTAGAAGGTTAAGCATAGCATCCCCGGACGCAGTTGCCCAGGTGAGAGGCAGTTGTTGCAGGTTGTGGGACACGGGCCTCATGCGGAAGGCGCTCGGCAGAGGGGCTCAGTCCCGAGAGGTGCCAGGGCCGCTGAAGGGACAGAGGACAGCAGCCGGGAGGACAGGCACGAAGGGAAAACGGGAACAGTGTTCTCTCATTTGAGAGGTGCTCAGCTTTTAGATGGAAAGTCAGGTGGCCCCATGGGGTGTGCGTCCGTGTTCGTAACGATAAGCTGTCTACACTTCACACAGAAGCAGGCAGCCGTTACGGGGCCGAGAAGACACGTGGGCTTGTTGTAACTGAGACCTTCTGGGGACTTGGCACTTGCTGGCAAAGGACCTGTGTGTCTCTCAAAAGAAAAGCACCTACTTCTTGGGGCGACTCAGTATTTTCCCTCTTTAAGGTTGTCTCTGAACACAGAACCTGTTGGAGACAACAATAAAACGAAGTTACAAGCAGTTTTACTAATTACTGAACAGAGATGTCAGACCCTAAAGGGAGTCTTGGGGAAAAGGAGGAGAGAGCGTGCTCGTTATTCATGGCCGGGGATCTCAGTGCAGGGATGTGCAGGAAAGCTACAGCGTGCATGGGAACACGGGGCAGTGTTTGGAAAGATTAGATAAGTAAGTGCTCCGGTTTTCATAGTTGATTTTTTAAAATCCCCAAGCTGGGAGGAGAGATACACCTTTGAGTAGGTTAAGGATTATTTGAAGCAAACCTTTCCTTGCTGGGGGCACTGGAGGCCCGGTGCCGTAGAGCAGTGTACCCTGTTCAGTTCCCTCTGAGCTGTCCGCATGCCATCAGGATGCGCGACCGACCCAACAGACTAACAGAAAAACCCAAGTGCATTCAGAGCTCATGAGAAACCCACCATAGCCCGTCTATGCTGTGTTTGCCAGGAATTAATAGAAAAGTTCGACACAGGTAGATAGTCTGGATTACATGAAATTCCAGATGCCCGTATGACAAGAGTCTCACATACTGTATTTCCCTGTTTGCATACTCAGCACCCTGGACTTCCCCTGTCGTTTCTTGAGGCTGGTGGATGGAGTTCAGCTTAGGTTTCCTGCAGTGCTTCAACTTTGTTTTCTGTGTTGACTTCTCACTTTCTTAGCTCAGTCTACTCATTCTTTTTTGATTCCCTCCCCCCACACGTATTCATTTAAACATTTACTTAGGAACTGTTTTACCTACTAAAGAATATACCACCCCGTGGACATCCCTTCAAGAAGCACAGTGGCACCCGCGGCCGTGTGCCCACTCGCGCTCACCACAGGTCTGTCAGGACGTGTGCTTATCATTCCTTGGCTGCAAAACAGTTCATACATACATGCTCCTCAATAATCCGGTTTCAGTTTTCTTATTTGAACTGTATGTAAATGGAATCATACTGTATGTATGTTTTACGATTTTTTTGAAAACAAGACTACTTTGGAGCATGACCCATGTTTGTGTGTGTAGCTGAAGTTGACTGATTTTCATCGGGGTTCAGTAATCCGTGTTTTGAATTTCCACAGCTTACTCGTTTTCCTGTGGGTGGCGTGTGGCCTGTTGTCAGATGTTGCTCCCCTCAAACGTAGCGCTGTGAACGTGCTCTCGAGTGTTTCCCGGCACACATACGTGGGTCTTCCCGGGGTCCTTCCTGAGTGGAGGACGAGTGGTTTCGCTCTGTGGCAGGGCCAGGCTGTCGCCCGGCCTGGCGGCACCTTTCCCCAACCCCCAGCAGGTGCGTGTTGTCAGACGCCTCATGTTGATCTGTCTAGTGAAACTGGAGCTCGCTGTGCTTGCCCCAGATTGCTGGTGACTTTGGGCATCTTGCTTTGGCCATTTATATCTCCTGTGCTTCTGTGAAGCACTCATTGTTCTGCCGGGGTGTTCGTTTCACGTTTGGCTGATTTGTAGATTTGATAGCTCTATGTGTGTGCACGTATGTGCACACGTATGCATCTGTGCATTTCCTTCCAATAGCTGGATGCAGAGCTGGTTAGAGGTGTATGTTGCTTGCAAAGATGTGTCTCTTGATGAGTACAGCTCCTTAATTTTAATGTTATTTATTAATCTTTTATTGTTGTTACTTTCTACAGACTTTGCTCTTTATGTTTAGCTGTGTGTTTGTTTTATTTGCACACTATTTTGGGGGGGGTCTTATTTCTTCAGCTGAAAGTAATATCCTTTAGAACTTTATTTAGACGCTCCTGTCGCAGTAAATTCTCTCAGTTGTGGTTGGTCCGAACGGCATTCTTTCACCTGCACTGTTGTCTGCGGTCACGGGGTAGACAGTTCGGGTGGACACTTGTTTTCCCAGCACTTTGAAAATATTATTGGTCAACTGAATTCCATTGTCACTGTTTAAAATTCCACGTCCGTGTCTCCCTGCCGTGTTTCTCTAGGTCATTTTACGATCTGTCTTAGTCATCTCAGCATTTCCACTTATCTGTCTTGGTATTTTTTTGGACTTATTGAATCTGGAGATTAGTGTCTTTCAAAAATTTTGGGAAAATTTCTGCCTTAACCCTTCCTGTTTTTTCTTTTAACTTTTAATTTTGCTATAACTTCAGACTTACAGAAAAGCTGCAAGAACAGTACAGAGAATCACGGTATACATTTGTACAAATTATTTTTTCAGGACCAGCTGGAGGTTAGTGGTCGTGATGAGGCCCTTCCCCCAAGCAATCCAGTCGGTGTCACCAGAAATCAGGGCAGTTAGTTTCTCATCAGCCACACAGGAAGGACAGGGATCAAAATCAGACAATTACCAGTGAGGCAACAGTGTTATCTAATCGCAGGCCTAATTTGTATTCTGCCAGTTGCCCTCAGGCTGCCTTGTATCCTGGGTCCTCATGGCGTTTGGCGGTCACATCCCCTCGTCTCCTCTTCTCTGGGAGGCCTCCTGGTCTCTGTTTCCTGACAGGGACGTTTTAGAGGCGTACAGGCAGTTGTTTGGTGAAATGCCCTCAGCCTGGGATGTTCTGGGGCCCTTCCCTCGCAGTTAGCTCCCAGGATGCCTTTGGGGTGGAGCCCACAGTCACCTGTGTTCTCAGTGCATCACACCTGGGGTCACGTGTCCACCTGGCCGGTTTCTGGGGACGCTGACCCGGCCACTGGGGTAAGATGGTGCTGCCAGGCTTCCCTTTGTGAGTAATCAGTGCCCTCTGGGGCGATGCCTTGCTTCTCCCTGGCGCTGACCCCAGTCCAGCACCCACTGGTCATTCTTGTCTGAGTTCGTTGTTGGGATGATGGTTGCCAAGTGGTGATTTTCTAGTGCTGTCATTCTTACTACGCTCAGCGTCGGCTTTCCACGGCAAAGAACTCTCCTTTCTTCCTTGTTTATTTTGCTTATTTCTTAATTTAATTTATTTACATGAGTTTGGACTCATGGATTCTTATTTTATTCACTGGGTTATAATCCTCTGTGATCATTATCTGTCTTGGTGCCTTTGTTTCCCTGCACCTTCATGCTGGCTCCTCGGGCAGGTCCCCCTGTCTGCTCTCTCTGGTACAAGAAGATGGTCTGGACCCTCCCTGAGCTCTCCCCGCCCCCACCCCCGCCCCGAGGCCGGTGTTTCTCTGAGGAAGCCCGTTCCTTTTTTTAGGAACTGGCTTATAGAAGGCAATTCTGTGTGCTCACCGCTTCTCGTCCCTTCCAGCAGGCAGAGCTAGGAGGTGGGTGTGTGTGCAGGCACACGCACGTGCACGTACTCCACAGGCCCCTTTTGGCTTTGTTTCCGTATACACGCATGTAGAGTCCATGACTCACAACCACTCCTCCAGTTGCATCCAGTGTCACCAGGTCCATGAACTAGTCTCTCTTGTTCATGTTTGTTACTCCCTCTTCCTCCGACGAGAAACTTAGTAATATGTTTACTTATTTGCTCAATTCCAGAATGCTCGAAAGAAATTGTTGGTCTACGCCTTTGTGAGAAAGAAACCCACTGCCCAGAGACCCACGGTTGTTTAGGCGTATAGTCCAAGGGAGTCCGAGTACTGGGTCCCAAGGCCACCAAGCCTGTCTTCCCTCCCCACCCCACTGTGGTTGTTAATCCACTAAGTGTGGTTTGGGTCATTTGCTCCTGTTGGTATTTCATTTTAGAGTCTTTTCTGTCCTCAGACTTTTTGACTTTATTTATTTTCATTTTTTGAGTGTGTGAGACAGGAGTGTGGTTCTGAAAGCCGGAATTGGGCTCAGCAAGATGGCGTCCCCACCCGGCCACCTGCTGTGCCTGCGTCCGTCACCCCCGTTCCTGTATCCGTCACCCCCGGCCCATGCCCATCACCCCTGGCCCATGTCCGTCACCTCCGGCCCATGTCCGTCACTCCTGCCCTGTGTCCGTCACCCCTGTCCCGTGTCTGTCACTCCCGGCCCGTGTCCGTCACCCCTGGCCCATGTCCGTCACCCCCGTCCCGTGTCTGTCACTCCCAGCCCGTGTCTGTCACCCTGGCTCCGAGTTGCCCTCTGGACGGACCCCTGGTGAGTGCATGCACTCCACTTTACCTTCTTTCCCGCTCTGCGGGAACTTTCTAGAGTCAGTTGTCCTGCACTTGGCCTTGTCACGTGGAGCCTGTCCTGGAAGCCGCTTCCACCCCTCCACCTTCTCCACAGGCCGCACCCCTGGGATCCCTTGGCCTTGCTCCCACTACCCCCAGGTACCTGGTGGTGGGGGTGGGGGTGGCTTACAGCACTGCCCTGACAAGCTGTGCTCGTGGGCAGCCTCGGGCCACATCCTGTTGCTGAAAGTGGCATCTGTCAAACGATGAGCAGATAAATGATTTGGGCAGATTTTGCCAGATCTTCCTGTATCAGGCATTCCCTGGCCGTTTGCACTCCCACCAGCAGTGTACATGCGACGTGCCTGTTCCCACACGTCTCAGCAGAGAGATGGCCCATTTGCAGTCTGGTTGACAAGGAACGCTATCCCAGTGTAAGGGCCATTGCTCTATCTTTATGCCTTTAGCCTGTTTTCCTCTAAGGGTTTTGGTTTTTGTTCCCACAATTTTTAGGAGGCTTCATACATAAGGAACATTAGCTTTTATCTTTGACATATATTGCAAATATTTTCTCCCAGTTTGTCAGTTGTTTTTTGAATTCTTTACAGGCTCAGAGAGGTGGCGTCCCCCACCCCTGCCATTCCTCTGTCCATCCACCCGTGTCCACCTCAGCCTCATCCCTGACCCCCTGAGTTGACTTCTTTTGCCATGTAAGCCCCCACCCTGCCATGGTTCATACGTATCAGTTTCTTTCCTTTGTAACTGCATCTGGGTCTGGAGTTGACGACAGGCACAAAGTCTCCCTGTCCACTTCTGGTGCTTGCGTGGTTGGTTTCCTTCTTTGCAGGTAGGTTCTGATCCATGTGGAGTTGATTCTTGTGTGTGTGTGACTTTTGGATCTAAGTCTCTTCCAAGTGGCCACCCCGCTGTGCCATCGCTACTGACTGAACAGCCTGCTCGTCCCCGTGATTGTCCTGTACGGGAGCCGCATTGCGTCTGTGTCCAGGTGCCCCGGTGTCTGCCTGGCTGTGAGCCATTCCTACGCTGGCAGGCCCGGGCCGCCTAGGACGTCTCAGGGTCTGGCCAGGCTCACCGCTTCTCTCGCGTGCCCTGGTAGCCCTCACACGTTTGTCTCGGTGTCTGTCTCCATTGGCCCTCCTTTCCTCCTGGAACCTGACAGACTCCCGTTAGCGCCCTCCCCTGCCCTCGGCCTCCTGGCCACTCATACTGCTCACGTCTGTCTTTCTGTGTTGCATTCTGGGTCATTTCCTTAGTACTGTTTTACTGCTCACCAATTCTCTCTTCATCTCTATCTAATTGATTATTTAACTCATTCATTTAGTTTTAAATTTTAATTAACACAGGTCTCATTTTTACAAGTTCTATTTGGATCATTTTCAATGTGCCCGACCATTTTGATATTAGCAGTAATCGCTAACACACATAATCTCATGTAGTCCTTCCATGTTCCTCTGGGGAAGGTTTTGGCTGTTACAGCCACTCTTTGGCAGATGAGAAACGGAGGCACAGAGAGAGAGGTTAAGGGGCCCAGGGTGGTGCAGCTACTGAGGGACGGTCCGGGGGAGTCACTTGCCTCCAGTGTGACCCTTGGATGACTCTGTTTGTTGCTTCAAGCCTGTTGTTGAGATGTGTTTTGTGCTCAGATCAGATTTTCCTGTAACTGAAGTCTCTCTCCTGGCCTGACTCCCTCCCTGGGCTTTTCCTGCTTTGTGATTTTCGATTGCGACTTTGTGCCCTGGTAACATCTGAGGGACGTCCTTTGGGGTGGGTCGCATGCTCGTGCAGGAAGGATGAGCGTGTGTTTCTGCCGGGTGCCGGGGCAGCAGTGGCCTGGATGTCTTTGCCCGGGACGTGCATCGGGATGTGTTCGTCTTGGTGTTTGTGAGGTTCCGGGGGTTGCCTGGATTGTTCCCAGACCACCTCAGGGGACTGGTGGTTATGGATTCCCAGGGAGTCCTCTTTCCTGACTTGCCTCCTTCCCGCCAGGGTCAAGTCCAGGCATGGACGCGCCCCTCAGCGCGCTGCTCCCCGGCTGCCCCTCCCCAGCCTGTCCCCTGTCCCGGGGCCCTTTAACAGTGACCCGGTGAGCTGCAGCCGAGGCAGGTGGCCTCAGGACAGCGTCAGGAGAGGTCTGGCCTCCACGCCTGTGAGTTCCTGACTTCTGAGGGGCTTCCTCACTCCCAGCTCTGCTCTCATGGAGAAGATTTTAAGAACTTGCCTGCCACGTTGCCAGACACCGAGGGCTTCTCTCACTGCTCACTGTCACCAGCACTGTATGTTGGCTTCCTTTTGAGGGCATGTGTTTTCACAAGAAACAAACTCTGTACATGATTTCAGAGGAGAGTCTGGAAGACGTGGGGGCTCAGGGAGGCTGAGGGCCTGAGCGGTCATATCTGCTAAGAGATGTGGAAGCTGCGGATCATTTCTGTCATCGGTGTGATAGCTCTCAGAGCCCAGACCTTTACCTCAAACCGTCTGAACGGTCACACTCTGGTGTGAAGCATGGGCCATGCCGAGCCATGCAGCTCTGTGCGGTCTGGTGCTGAGCTTTCGAGCTTCCGGGAGGTGGACGTGCCTGGGACATGCCTGGTGTGACCACTGCACACACTGCCTGATGTCCCTGGTGCCTGGCCTCTCGGTCTCTGCTCCGAGCCGCTTCTTCTTACGCTGCTGAAACGAGTCACTGGCTGCCGTGGCGATGGTGACATTAGTGGCCTCGTCAAATACTTTTGTTGCTTTCCATTAAGCGTGTATTTAAAAATGTGAAATGTATTCAAGCTGAAGCCAGCCTCTGCTGCTAAGCAAGTGTGTGTGTGTGTGTGTGTGTGTGTGTGTAAGAGGAAGGGAGTGGATAAGAGGACACAGCTTCCGACCGCCCCCTCTTCATGGTCCCGCGAGTGAACTGACTTCCTACCTCGAGCCACCCCCCCACCCCCTGTCAGCCTCCAGCCCTCGAGCACCCCTGTGTGCCGGGCGAGGTCCCCACAAATGTCTTCCCAGGACGCCCAGCCTGTGCGAGCGGCACAGGAGACCCTGGGGCACTCACTAGCCATCACTGTCTCTCTCCTCACAGTTCAGAACTGGGAGGAAGTACAGAACTTTACTCTGTGGATGAGGAAGCCAGGAAGGAGCCCAGTTTGCCCCAAGTCACCTGCTCACGTCGGCCCTGGCCCTTGGACAACAGTCCTGCCTGCCGTCTGCGGGCCTGTCTGTGCGTACAGTGCAGACCAATGACACCCCATTTCTGTTGTTGTGCTTCCGGTGGAGCCGAGGGTCAGAGCCTCGAACCGCCCCAGGCCCCGTCCCACCTGCTGTGTGCGGCCTTCAGAGAGGCCCAGGTGGACGCTTCCCTTTAGCTGGACACACAGAAGCATGGTGTGCTTTCCTCTGCGCAGCCTGGAGGCTCACTGTTCTCAGCAACACCGGAACCCGTCGGAGCTTTGCTTTCGGGTGCAGGACAAGAGGGGACGCTTTGACTCCTGGATTTTACTATGTGGCTTTGGCCTTCCTTCAGATAATTGAGGAAGAAGTGGCCAAAAGTGAAGGCGTGCGTGTGTGCGTGTGCACGCGTGTGTGTTGTTCGGGCCCCTTGGTGACCACTGGTGGAGCCACACGTGCAGGGCTGTTTTCCACCAAGGGTGTGTGCGCTGCGGGAAGGTCCGCTGCGTGGTGCCATGTGGCCCCTTGGGGGGATGGACGGCGGGGTCTCCTAGCTGTGTGACAGCCTGCTTGTGGGCGCCTCGTGGCCGTGGAGCCCAGGGCAGAGGAGGTCACTCAGGGAAGCACTGCTGCAGCCCTGGGGAGGCCTCCCAGCACCACACCGCTCCCTGCAGGTCTCGCAGGCGGGTCACTGCAGCCTGTGCCCAGGGCGGTGTCCCCGCTTGGCCCTCCCTCAAGGGGCCGTGCACTAGGCCAGTGGTGACGCCACGTTGGTGCCCGGGTGCCTTGTGATGGTGCCCATTTTGTCTTACTGCTGAGACCCCTGCCATCTAAGCTGGGAATATCTGGTTGTGAATTTCGTGACTGGAGTTTTCGTCAAGACTTTTGTTGAACAGCCTTCTCTGTCACTTGTTCCCCGCCTCCCCCATTACTTTAGTCCCCGAGGAAACCACGGGTCCATTGCTCTGGGGGACTTGTGACTAATCCTTTCTGAGCTCTGTGTTCCCGTGGGAGGCCCAGAGCTTCCGGGGATGATGGCGCAAGGCTGGCCCTGGCCCAAGTCCCCTGTGTGTCACCCTGGGGAGACGCTGCCATGTCCTCATCTAAGGAGCTGGTAGAAAGTCTCGGCAGGGAAAGGAAAAATGCAGGTAAAATATGCTTTTTAAACGTTGGTTTAAAACAGAATCATGTCGTTCTGTGTGAAGCAGCCCCCGTGTGTGAGTCTCCCGCCCTGTCCCCTTTCGCACCTCACCCGTGAGGTGATTCCTGAGGCCTCCAGTCTGACACAGCCCTCGGTGCTCAGGGCCACTTTATTTTTGAATTTGTCATTTTCAGCTTGCTGGCCACACTCAGCCCTTTCATTTCACAGTGCTCAGGAGGAAAAGCGAGGTGGTGTGTCTGTGGACGGAGACAGTGGACGCGGGCATGCCACGTGACGCGCTGCCCACCACCGTGGTCCACGCTGGCTGCCTGGGGCTGTGCTGCACGGCGAGGGCCAGCACTGCAACATGGCACAAAACCGGTGTGCGCTGCCTCAGTGGCCATTTTTACTCGCAGGCCATGAAGGCTGCCGGGCGCCCAGGAGTGTGGGCGCTGTGGGTGGGCCAGGCGCTGCCACGCTCTGGTCGCCAGGCTGCCTAGTGGCTGCCCTCTCTCTGAGACTCTTTACTTTGTACAATGGACGGCACGCTCGGCCTGGCCAAATGTATGAGCCAGGCAGTTCATGCCAGGCCCCGGTGGTTTTGTAAATGGAGGTAAACAGCGTCGGCGTGTGCGGCACAGATGAGTGTGGATGGCTTTGTGATGCGGCCTGATGGCACTCGTTCTGTCTCGGTGGCTGTGTGAGTGAACGCGGTGGTCAGCACTGGTGGCTGCCGCCTTTGCCCCGGGCCCCGAGCCTGTCATGTGGCCCTGCCCAGACTCAGCTTCCTGGTGAGAGGCAGCGGCAGGGCGCCAAGCTGCAGGTCACATACTAGCAGGGCCAGGGCCAAGCAGCACGTCTTGTCCAGTGCCCTCAGATGAGCCCTGGGCACCGGAGGGCCTGTCTCAGGCACTGGTTTCTCCTCTCTGTGTTTACAGGAGACGTACCCCCCTCCCCCGAAGGAGAGCCTGGTCTCAGGGGGGAATGCCTGTGGCAGTGCCCTGCCCCCGCCCATGCCCTGGGTCCCCAGTGCTTCCTCGGGCTTCTTCCAGACTGGAGCCGGGGAAGAGGCCTCTTGGCCTGTGGTGGCCGACCTGGGGACCTGGGGACGTATAGGCTCAGGAGCTGCTGTGCTCAAGTCTGAGCGCCCAGGAAGAGAGGGCCATCGCCTGGGGCATTTGGTGACGCAGGTCCCGGGGCTTCCGAAGAGGCGTGAGGTTCTCCGGTTTCCAGGAGCTGCCCAGGGGCTTTCCAGACAGAACCTCCGTGTTGCTTACGCAGGTGCAGCTGTGGCCTCCATCCTTGTCCAGACAGAGCTCGAAGTTTTACTGAATTCAGATGGCAAAGCGAAAGCTGCAGTCGCTGGGGGTGGAGAGCAAGGGTGCACCTATGGCCACACCCACTAACGTGGCTTGGACCTGGGACGTCCAGGTCCGCAGGGAGGGCTACTTTGGGAGAGAAGGGGAGCCGGGGAGAGAAGGGGAGCTGGGTGGGGAGGCCTGGGCGGGCTGCCCGGCAGCCACGGCGGGGGCGGGATCCAGCCCACCCCACGAGTCCAGGCCCATGTTTGAGGTCGAGCCTGATGCTCAGACGGGCGTGCAGAGCTCGTGAGCGCAGAGGGTCTGTTTAGTTACTTGCCTTCCTGAGCTTCCTCTTTCTGTCCAGCTGCCCCAGACAGAAAGCTCCCTGAGCAGGACCCGCACAGTTGCTGCCCCACCGGTGATGTCTGAATAGCATCGCATGAAGTCCCAGACGGCCGTGGGCATCCACTGAGCGGTGAGAGGCTGCTGGCACAGGCAGGTTAAACTCAGGTTTACTTTCCTCAGTGTCCAGTGGCCGTGGCCGTGGCCAACCTGCAGTAGGGCACCCCTGATTCCGGTGTCAGGGCACAGGGGCGGGGTGCAGGCATTTCCTCTTGTGTGTGTTTAGAGAAAGCTGTGTTCTTCAGGGGTCCCGTCTTTGCACCAGTGACCCCGGCCCACCTCCCCTGCTGGCTTACACTGACGCTTGTCGCCGCTCCCTTAGCCCTGCCACCACCAGATCAACACAGTAAGGAAACGACAGCACAGCTGTCCACATAGGGAAAATAGTAATGGCCAGGACCTTTCCCAGAAGCCCCTGCCCGTCACCCACAGGTCCCGCCAGCTGCCCCACCTCTGACCCCATCCTCACGCACGTTTTCTCACCTGCTCTGTGGCATCAGGGGCCAGGGCCTTGCTTTGTCTCTGGGTCCTCTGGCCGCTCATCTCCTTTCAATCACACCTGAAATAGCTCTTCCCCAGCAGTTGTCTGCGGGACGTGATACAGCGAAGACAGCGAAATCTAGAATCCTGAGTTTGCGAGCCCGCCGTCCTGGAGGCCCCGACCAGGCCTGCGGGAGATGGGAAACAGCGATGCACGTGGGACAGACCAGACACCAGGGCCACTGGCCATCGGGTTTTCTGCCGATTGTGCCGGCCTTGTCGCTTCTGTATATTAACAAGAAACGCTTTAAATTCTCACTTCCTCTTGGGCAGAACGGTTCTCTCGTGGCCGAGTCATCGCCCTGGTCCCTGAGTGGGAGAGACTGCCTGTGGCTAGTGGTTCGGTTTCTGCCCTCACGAAGCCCCCTGTGGGCCGGGCTGTCAGATGACCCCCTCCACCGTGGGGCTGGATTCTTCCTGACCAGGCTGATGGCCACTCCAGGTGACTGTGGAGAACTCGGGGGTCCTGGCGCCCTTGTGGGTGGAGACGCAGCTGGCAGCTGGAGGGCAGTTTCAGGAGCATGAGGGCGCTGGTCACTCCACTGCTGGCCATCGTAGCGCCCGGGGCCAGTGTGTGCGATCGGCATGTGCTCTGAGCAGCAGCGCTCACAGCCTCCCAGTCAGCCGAGGGGATGGCGGGCGCCTGCCCTGGAGAAGGCGCCAGAGCTCCCAGAACTCTCTCCCAGGGTGCGCCCTTCAGGTGCTGTGACATCCTTCTCCCCTTCACAGCCAGTGCTGGCCGGGCTTCCTGGCTGGCCTGTCATTCGATCCCTCCGCAGCCCAGCGTGTGGTCACTTTCCTGCACATCTTGGAGGCTGAGGCCTCTTTCGGATGCGGAAGATTAACTTCAGGCCACAAGCTACCTGTCCTTTTCTAGCATTTCAGTGTGGTCCCTGACAAAGGGATTCGGAATGGGACCTTTAAATAACAGGGACCGAGCAGGCGGGGTGGCCTCTTGCCGAGGGCTGCGGCCCTGGGTGCTGTGAGCGTGGGGCGTTGGTGCGGCTTCTGCCTGTATTTGGTTTGGTGAGCGTTCCTGGGCCGGTATAAACAGCAGCGTCCTGGGCGCTTGCTGGGCGTCCTGAGCAGAGTCTGGAGATCCCGTTATCATCTGCTTGTTATGTAACGTGACAACACGGGTTGAAATGGAAACCAGACGTCAGGGCGGGCGGTGGAGTTCTTCACTGCTGAGCGCTGTGCCCCAGGGGATCGGTGCTGGGGGGCCCCTGGGAGCTCCCCCGAAGCCGAGGCTGAAGGTAAAGTACAGACTCTGTGATTAACACTTTCAAGGTCTGCTCTATCACGTGGCTGCGAGCGTCCCTCTGAGGGACCTGGTGCTTTGCTACCTGGTATCAACTTACAGCCATTAAACTCCGCTGGGGTTGAGCCGTGGTTCTGCGCACCCGTCGTGGCCTCCATGCACTTAGAGGCTTTGGGGACCCACGTCTGGGCACTGAGGGGTGGTGTCCTGGCAGGGAGGTGACCTCCTGCCACATGCACAGATTCGGGGGAGATCGCTGCCTGCAGATAGCGACTCCCAGGGGTGGGGACTCGGCAGCTCTGGTCTGGAACGCCAGCCCCTGTGCCCAGCAGCAGGACGGTGCTTCATCGTTCCTGGGACACCATGCTGTGCCTGGGTATGCCGCCAACGCAGATCTTTGACCTTCTGAAATATGCAGAAGGAGCTCACCTAGGTCAGAAGCGTGGCACCTCCCTCACTGGAAGCCACACCCGGCCAGGGACAGTGGTCACGTATTTCACTCTAGTCAAAACACCACAAATACTTCCGTTATTGTTACTTTCCTTTGGTAGCTGTGCTTCCAGAAGGATCTGCAGATTCTGTCCTTCGCTAAGTCGACCCCTGGAAACAGAAACCTAGGAGTCTCAGCTGTGATCTCTCCTACCTGGGCTGTTTTACAGCCTCATGGGACTATTCGATTCTATCAGGAAGACCTGTGCGAAATACCACACAGGGTAGACTGTCACCTATGTCCCAGGGAACCAGCCCAGTGAGGCAGACAGAATCTGTGCTCCTTCTGCTCCGCACCAGACACCCGCTCTGGCTCTTCCGTCCTCGTCTGTAAAATGACAGTATTGACGGAGTGCTTTCTGGGTGCTGGGCCCGTGCTAAGTGCATTCATGGTTTCTCACGTAATCCTCACAGCACAACTGTACAGTAAGTCCTGTCATCACCTCCCTTTTACCAGGGAGGAGATGGAGGCCCAAAGAGGGTGCGACTTGCCCACAGTCGACTCCCAGCTGGGGGAGCTGCTGGGGTCCTGCCCAGTCAGGGACACAGGGCATGGCTGTGTTCAGCCCCTCCCGGCTCGTGTTGTGTGGCCTTTCGCCTCCAGTGGACGAGGGGCCTGTGCTGCTGGCCCGTGTTTCCAGTGTCACGTGGACGTCAGACGCGAGGGCAGAAATCCTGATGGTGACAAAGTGTGTCAGCCGGGCGTATGGGGGCACTTGGGGGCACGGGACCCTGCCCCAGGCAGCCGGCCTCATGTGTCCTATGGCTTTTCAGTGAAGAGCGTCTTCTCCAATTGATGTTTTCTGTGGCCATGAAGGCCGTGAACTGGAGCATGGGCAGTGCGGCGCTCACTTGACGACTGGTAGGCCGAGTGGGGGCCCAGACGTGTGTCCGCACGAGCTCGCTTGGCTTGCGCCAGGTGTGAGTCAAACACTGCCGGCCTCGGCGGGTGAGGCTCAGCCCACGGGCCTGGCCAGGCGGCCTCGGAGGCCCTGTGTACGTCAGGAAGTCCGCGTCCTTGCAGTCTGGGCTGTGGACCCAGGTCTGCAGCCCACATGGGGCGGGTAGCCCCGGGATTCACTACAAGACCTGAACTTTTCCCACTTCTAAGTGTATGAAGGATGAGAAATGATAGGAAAACAGCAGAAATCAGAGATTTATTCAGAACAGTGACTGCCCGGGGAAGAGTTCGGGTGCTTTTAAGCCCAGATCCATCATCAGTTTACAGAAGCAAGACTGGCTTGCTGTTTGCAGTACTCTCTGAGGTCTTGAATCAACAAGTAATTATTTAAATAGAATGATTCCCACCTGGTAAGCCAGGCAGCCTAGAACACTAAGGATAATTTCAAATGTGGGGAGCTTGCTGTAACATTGGGGTTACCCCATGTAGGGACAGAGCCAGCAGTGCAGTTTCCAGGCTCTCGGCCTCACGTGGAAAGGTGCTCACTCGGGTAGTAAATGGCCATCAACTGTGACTGGATGGCCATCAGCTGTGGCTAGTTGGCCGTCAGCTGTGACCAGTGAGCCATTGGCCACTAATATAACTGCCGTGGCTACGCTAGCAGAAAAATGAGGGCTAGCAAGGAGATGGTGGCTGAGCTGGCAAGAGCGGATTGCAGCTAGCAAGGGGTCAGTTGGTTGGCAGAAAAGAGGACAGCAGGTTGCACGTCGTGTGAATCCAGCCTCCAGTAAGACTATAGTGGTGTGACTCCCCTGTCTATGGCTCCGTGGGTGTTCCTTTTTGGCCTCACCATGTCCTGCGTTCTTATGTGGGGAGCGGGACCAGAGACCCCACATGACACCCCAGTACTTCCTTCACCTGGACGCCTGCATGGTCACCCTGAATGTCACTTAGATGCATGGCTTGTGACGGCAGTGATGGGTGGCTGTGACCCCAAATGTGTTTGGGTAACAGACATAAGGAAAGTGTTCGCCAAGGATTCATCTATGCAATTAAACTATACATGTATGTGTGTGTGTGAACATATTTAAACTTGAAATTCAAATTTCATTGGTGCATTTGTCTAGGGATGGCTACAGTTCAGTCACTAAATGAAACTAAGCTGCACATATGTAAACAATTAGAACATGATTGAAAACCAAACTGAGTTCTTACTTATTCTGCCTACAGATTTGGAAACCTCTAGAACTTATTGTGGCATTTTCTTTTGAAAATAGTTCATGCAGAAATAGTGTTATATATACAAAAATACAAAAAAAGACGAAGGAAAATGAGAAAGCCCCTTGCCCCTTTCTGGGCTCTTTCATGCCACCAGCTCCCACCAGCTCCTAGCCTGGGAGGTCGCCACCTGTGTTCACAGATGCGGCCACAGCCTGGCCTCCAGGGAGACCAACTCCCAGGAAAGGGGATCCAGCCCCCAGTGAGCCACTGAGCCAGCTCAGGAGACTGTGTGGGCAGGAGGCAAGGACTGTGCCTACCACGGCCCCGGAAATGTCAGCTGGAGGGTCGCTACACAGACTTTGTCAGCTACCGCCTTACCTGCTCCCACTCCCAGAAACCCACAGCCTACCAACATGCATGAGAGCTGACCGCTTGGTTATTGTACTTACAGTCAGGAAACGTGGCAGAAAGAAAATCGGCCGGGTGCGGTGTCAGCACGCCCTTCAGGCTGCCTCACCGGTACACCGTGAGCACGTGCCTCTGCGGCCACCGTGTGTCTGACCCACCCCAGGTTTTGCTCAAAGAGAGCCTGCAGGACAGGCGCCTGTCCCTGTTGTGGCCCCAGTGGCCGGAGGCGGGTGCTGGGCCTCCCACGCACCGACCAGCTGAGTAATGTGGGGTGGGCCTCAGCTCGTGCCCTTTCCTGGGCCACAGGTCACGCCGGAGACCTTGGCTGCAACCCGGTTGCATTTGCCTGTTTTTTTGGGGGGTAACTTTAGAAAGTCACATGTGGAATTCCGTCCTACTTGAGACCTTTGCAGTCCTAGTGACCCCTAGTAAATAGTCTGGGGAAAAAAGAGGGACCCCAGTGTCCTCAGGCAAGGGGACAGCCCCACGGTGGGCTCCTGGAGAGGGCGTGTCTTCTGTGTGAAACCTCTCCTTTTCAAGCGGCACGCAGTTTGGAAGGAGCCGGAAGTTTAAGCGGGCTTGAACCACTGTTGTGCACACTGAGCTTTTAGGACTTTGTAGTCCATCTGAGCCTCAGGGGAGCCCAGAGAATTAAGCGCGGCCCGGCCTGTTAAGCCACGGTTTCAGATTATTACCGTTATTTTGCCATGTATCATGTGCATCCACATTTTTTGCACAAACTTCCAGGGGGAAAAAAATCATTTTAATTTTTTAATTCAAATTTTTATTTATTTACATTTAGGTACTTGTTTCTTGTATTATAAAGGACTTTTAGCATTTACTTTTTAACATTATGGTACAATAAATTTTATATAACAAATAATTACAAAACACAAGAACATATACAAGGTACAAGAAATTTTACGTACCAGTAATAAATTTATGGTATTTACGCATCGTAAATTTACGCCAAGAAGTCTTCAAGTTCGTCGTAAATTCAACATGACCGATGATCGTATCCTAGGGTATTACTTGTCATACAGATATCGTTACTGATTGCTAGAGTTACACTTTTAACTCATAAGCATAAATAAAAGAATTAAAACATTTATATAGATACAGAATTAATACTACCCGTGTATAAGGAGCATTCTTATTTGTCCCTCACAAATGTGGGCAGAAAAGTGTGCAGTATACACAACAAAACACGGTCATACTGAGAGCACAGCAGGCCATCACCTAGCATCATTTCACGTGCACACACAGTGCACCCAGGCCGACCTCGTGCCATCGTGGTCGCAGGGGACGAGCACTGCCTGGGCACCGTGCCTGCCGCCGCCAGCCAGGCTCACACCTGAGGGCTCCTGGGCTTCGCCGTGCACCTCTGCTGGATCAGTCCCGGGAAGTTAGGCTACGTGGGTGAGCTCAGCTGACGGCACGGGGAGCCCGGGCTGGGACACAGGCTCCCGTGCTCTGCTCAGCTGGCAATACGGGGGCGCCCTCAGTGAGGGCGGAGGCCACGGTGGGAGGGGCCCCGGGAGAGCGGGAGGCTGTGGGATACACAGGCGTGTTCATTACTCCGTGGGGGCAGGAGCTGGCACCTTACTGCTGACCGTTGACAGGGATACCAGGGGTCGGGCACCTTGAATCGAGAGGGTTCCAGGGCCCCCGACAGGAGCTCTTGGGCCCGGGCCTCCCCAGGAAGCGAGGGTGAGCGAGTGCAGAAGATGCAGCTCCGATGCTTCCTTGAAGAGCAGGACCGCGATGTCCTCGCTGCAGGACGCAGTTTACAGAGGAGCTGTTAGTACAAGTTACGAGGACGAGGACGAGGACGGCGTTCAGGGCCGAGCGGAAGCTTGCACTCGATCAGCGAGTCACTGAAGCGACACTCACCTGGTTGGTTCCCTCATCTGTGAGTTGAAAGCTGAAAACATTATGGTGACAAGAGGATTTCAAGAGAACAAGGCAGAACAGCTGTGGTGCAGACGTCGTGGGAATCGCCCGCGTGCACGTGGGGATAAGCCGGCCTTCTCGTGGCTTTCAGCCCCCGAGGTGTGTGGAGACGATTGCAAGAGGGTCAAAAAAACTCCCCTTACAACAGATGGCAGGTCTCGATGAGGCAGGGAAGTGGAATTTTAACGCGGCGTAGAGGAAGGCGACATGCAAACACATTAGAGCAGGGAAGGCGCAGGAAGCGTGTATTTGAGGTCATCAAGCTCGGCGGCTCCTGGGAGCCCATCCCGCCGAGCACCTCTCGCCCGCCGTTTCTCAGTCTCTTCTCCAAGCCCGAGAGGCTGGTCCCCAGGCCAGGGCGTGGTGTCCCACAGTCGGAGGTGGGAGTCCAGCTACTTCTCCTGGCATCCAGGGGCCCACTCAGGACAGCGAGGAGATAATGTCCACCCCTCTCCTGCCGTGGGCACCTCCTTCTCTGTCCTGCTCAGCAATACCAGCTTTCAGGTCGCAGACGTTTAGTAAGGATCCTGTCATGGGAAAGAACCCACCCTGAGAGGGACTTTGGGGACGGAATAAGGGGACTGGCCTGTCTTCAGAGAGAATGATTTCCAGATGATTTTCTTGATTGACGTGCCCTTACCAACCTCACATGAGCTCAGGCCGAGAGAAAGGAGAGGAGGGTGTTGTTCTCTTGGGGGGCCTGGCGCCAGGGTTTGGGGGCAGGGCCGTCCCCACCAGAGGTCGCTGGGTTACTTGGGTCCTTCTGCTGCGTAGCTGGAGAACGATAGTGCTGGCATGTGGGCAGAACCACCCCGCGAGGTCCCCTCCAGATAGGAGCTCTTCTCCTGCCGTCTACTTCCTGCCTGAGCTCCCTCGAGGAGAGGGGGGTGAGAGAGCCTGGGCCCTGGAGGCCTCCACTACTGCCGCTCCCCGCGGCCAGCCTCAGTGACCCATGCATGGCCACGGTGTCTTACTTGACTTGAGTGGTGCTGGCCCCTCGCCCTGACTCTGAAACTGACTCGCCTGAGGGTCCCTGGAAGCTTCCGTGTGATGTTGGCGCCCGGGCTTTGGTCACTGCCAGCTGTTCACCGTGACGGGTCCGCGTGTGTCTTTGCAGAAAACCAGTCTCCGATCAGAATAGAGGCCTTAGTTTTTCAGAGTGAGGGAAGCAGGAGTGACCGCTTCTCCTCCCGCAGACGGAGGGCTGGGGCATTACGTCTTCTGGTCCGTTACGGAGCTGTGTGTCCATAGAGTCACTACAGGTTATCGATCACACGACCCTGTCTCCGTGGCTGTGCAATGTCTTGTTGTGATGCCCCAGTGACGCTGTGCTTGTCACTGGTCCTCAAGAAGGAGATGCTGGCTGGCTTCGGTCTGAGGCACAGCCTGTGTGACACTCGTGAAACTGCACGTGGTCACACAGTGTGTCCATCAGCCACTACTGTAGAGCGTGGACCCGCCTGCACGGCCCGGCTGGGCACCCCTTGCTCTTGGCCTGCTGCCCTTGCTGAGACTTGCGGCTACTTTAAGGGCAGATACACAGTTACACGTGGGCCACACAGGCGGGCACGAGGGACATTCCACAGCAGTGAGAGGCGCAGAACTGTAAACCACACCGCCAGACCCATCATTTCTGCTGGTGGCTGGGCTGGGAGGCAGTCTCTTCGGAAGGAGAACTTGGGGAGGGGGCTCCCTCCTCCACAGGTAGGTGAAGCACGGCCATCTGCCCGAAAGGTGTCAGTGTCAGGGTGGCAGGTGTAGTTCAGCAGGGTCTGAGGGAAGATACAGAGGGTAGACATCCAGGGCCAGCTTCCTGTTTGGGACACGGAGAAGCGTCGGAACTGGCCTTCCTGCACTGTGGTCCCAGAGAGGGGACGGGCTCAGAGCAGAGGGCCTGTGTCCCCAGGGGGCTCCCTGCAGCCCTCTGGGCCAGCATGGGTCCAGAGGGAGTAAAATGGGTGCCTGCTTTTTCCTTCTCCCTCATTTCTTTCCCTGACAAGCAATGTGCAATCATGGAAAAGGAGAAAGGAGGAAAGGGCAGTCTGGGAAAGTTCTGTGAGGGGAAAGTTGGGTGTTTTCACAACTCCCGGGGGGTGGTCACTGGAGACGGAAGGTGTTTTCAGTCCCATTTGGCAGGAAACCCAGTCCGGCTTGGTCCACATTTATAGAACGGAGTCGAGACACTTGGGGTTTTTCCTGCTTCACTGGAGGAAGAGGAAAAGGCTCTGGGGCACAGGTGCTTTGCAGAGAAGAGAACTCCTCGGGCCTGTGATCCAGAACTTTCTGCCAGGTGGACATGGTCTGCAGCTACGTAGCCACTTGCCATGTGTACCTGTCGAGTACTTCAGAGGGGGCCCGTGTGACAGAGGCACTGAACGGTAAACTTGATTTAATTTTAATTAAGCAGCCACAGGTGGCTGGTGGCTACTACAGCTTAGCACGAAGGAGGGCTCTAGAGTGAGGGCCCGAGGGCCTGTTCCTAACTCAGGTATTTGAAAATAGAAGGCTCGGTCCTTGTGCACGTCTTGGCTGGGATAGCAAAGCGGGGTGACGGGCCTTACCGGTGAGTGGGTGGCCTGGGCAGCCGCCGTGCGTCGCAGAAGTTTTGATCCTGCAGGCTGTTGGAAGCTGGCAGAGGGAAGTGCTGTTACACAGAGAGACACTCCCTGCTCAGGGGGGTTCATTTGGTCGCAGGGAACAGACATTTGTTTCGTCAGTGGCGTGATAAAAGGGGTCCATTGATGGAGCTCAGGGGAGACTCGGGAACACACCGTAGGAGGTTCTCAGGCACTGTCACCGCTCTCTCCGTCCCTCCCCACCTGCTTTGTCCTCAGCTGTGTCCCTGTAGGCTCTCGGACGAGTCCGTCACTGGTTTAGCTTGTCTGGCGTGTCCCTCTCGTGTTACCCGCCCTGGGAGCAGGCGGACGTCCAGACGTGGTCTGTGGAGCCCGGAGCCCAGCAGGACAGACGGGCCTGTCTGTGACCCACTCCGACCGACCTTTCCGTGCAGCGATTCCTCTCGCGCGGCTGTGTGCCGTGCCGCTCCTCAGCTAGGAAGCAGTGTCGGCGCCGGCCTGGCCCACGGCACTGTCAGTGTGTGTGTTTGCCTGTGTTGCGGGCGTGTGGAAGGGCCCCTCCTGAGCGCTGTGGCCACACGAGGACATTGCAGCATCCGTCTGCGATTAGCCCGTGCGGGCGTTTAGCTGACTGCTCGGAGAAGTCACCTTTGGTCCTGGCTGCCACACTGCGCTGGGCCCTCTGGGAAGCGGCTTGGCCTGGCCGTAGCCTTTCTCCTGTCGAAAGAAAGAATTCTGATCATTGTGCCGACTTTTGGGAACTAGTCATGGTGGCAGGCTGCCACTCAATCCCAGTTTTTAGATATTTGACAAGGGAGGGGTGTTTCCTGACAGCGTATTTTTGAGGAAGTAACATTCATAGTCTGACAGGGTTAAGTCTGTGGGAAGTTCTTACTAGTAATGAGATGAGAATAACTCTCACCTGTGGAGTGACGGGCACGAGTGCCACACCCAGCCCGCAGGTGAAGTGGGCGGTTCCCACCTGTTGGGTCCTGGGTGAGTGAGCGCTGTACCACGCGGCCCGGCGTTCTGCTTCCATCCGTCATTCCAGTGCCGTGCGCTGGGGTGTGGCCAAAGCAGAGTTAGCAGAGGAGCGGGGGGCGGGGCCAGATGCCGCCAGCCTGGTGCTGAGGGCGGTCCCAGGCGCTCCAGAGACCCTGAGACACAGGGATGGTGACTGCATCCCTGTCACCCTGTCAAGGGTTGCTGGACTCGAGTGGCTCAGTTGTGCACACTGCAACTTGAGGTGCCCCAGGGTCTCCCCTGAGAGGCAAGGGCTGTAGTGTGTATGGTCCCTGCTGTGAGTCAGGTTCTGGAAGTATCTTCTCTCACCCTCCTGTGATGCCCAGGTGGTCCGCCAACCTCTGAGGAGCCACCAGTCTCCTAGGGGATCAGCCAAACCAGTTGTGAAGCCTGGATTGGAGCCCATGTCTGCTGCTTTGGGGTGCCGGCACCCCCTCCTGTGCCGGAGCTTGCTTCCCTCCCGGCATTTGGGGAGGAGAGTTACCTGGTCTGGTGCTTCTTGTTTGGTCCATTGATTTTCTTTTTTCATTTGTGCGACTACACTGTGTGACAGTCACCCACCATGGTTCCAGCAAACTTACAGACCCAAGTACCCACACATCTCTTCCACCTCTTACTGAATGCCCCGTCCCGGCCCCGTGGGCGAGGGGCTCACACGCACAGCAGCCGCTGGGAGTGGCCTGGGCTCCATCCCTGGAAGAACCCCATTTGCCTTCTATTTTGAAAATCAGCTGTCACTCCCTGGGTCTCAGTTTTCTCCAAGTTCTGGAATGATGAACAGTCTTTGTGAGGGTCTCTGTTTCCGTGTCCCTGAGCAGGCCGACCCCACCTGTCCCTGGGGCGTGAACAGAGGAGGGTGCTGTCCTGACCTGGGTCTGCAACCACAGTGACTGGCGGTGCTGTGTGCAGTGGGTCCTTCCAGGGAAGGTCTGTGTGACCTTAACAGACCCGGTGGTTTTCCTTTTAAAGGGTGTGTGTGTGTATATAAATAAAAGTTAGTTAAGAGCTTTGCGTCTGCTTCTCCTGGGACTTCCTAGGAAGATAGCGTCTCCGCCGCGGCCTGGCTCCTGGTCACCATGGCCTCTGCCGCCCAGCCCACTGCTCCTGAGCCGGAAGCGACTCTGTGTAGATCCAGGCACGGAGCAGGACTGGTGGGCTCTCCCCTGGAGGCAATGTGGCCACCAGGAAGAGGGGTGGCTTGTTTTGGGAGCAGAGTCGCCACTGCTCGGAAGAGCCCTCAGTGTGACGGTGACCCTGCAGACCGACGGTGAGTGACAGCCTCTGGTCCTTAGCGGTATTGGTGGAGAAACTGTACTTTCCTGTTGTACCTTTTCTAAGAGTTTCTCCTGGCCTGCGACCCTGGCACTTATTTTGATGGGTCCCAATCAGGAAGCCCCGTCATCACGTGGCTCCCAGAGGCAGGGCGAGGGCTGCATGGTTTGGATTCGTCCCCGACGAGTGCGGGCTCCCGCTGGACGTGCGGCCGGGGCAGCCGCAGGTGTGCTGTGCAGCCTGGCAGAAGCAGCGGGTGACGACGGCTGGGGCGGGGGCGCCTGCTCTTGAGGAAAACCCGATGTCGTGAAAGAACGCGCGGTGGCCCCTGAGCACCTTTGCGGAGGCCCCGTCCTGCATGAGGTTCTCCTGGGGCCTGGCGGCAGGTCAGCGGCACCGAGCACAGCTCTTGGGACAGCGTGGGCTTCCTGTCTGAAGTGTCATCCACTTAAGGCCACTGCGCTGACAGAGCTACGAGGCGCCTCGTCCCCCTTTCCGGGGTTTGGGCAAGCGCCTGCCGCTCACGGGACGTTTGAGGGTGCGTTTCCATTTGCTCGTCCCGGTCCCTGCTTCTGGCAGAGCTCGCACAGCGCCGCTGGCTCAGGCCCCGAGGTGGGGAGGGGACGCAGGCCCTGAGGGCCATCGGATGCTCTTGGAGACCTCCCGTGCCCTTGACAGGGGCCAGTGTGCGGGCGCAGCCCAGCCCTCACATGAAGTAGTGTAAAGCTAATTCCCTTCCTAAAATAAACAGAAGTAGAAGTTTTGTTATGCTTTTTCTTTTTAATTTTTAATTTTTTTAAAAATTTATTGGGGTGACAATTGTTTGTAAAATTACATAGATTTCAGGTGTGCAATTCTGTATCACATCATCTATAAATTACATTGTGTGTTCACCACCCAGAGTCAGTTCTCCTTCCATCACCACATATTTGATCCCCTTTATCCTCATCTCCCACCCCCCACCCCCTTACCCTCTGGTAACCATTAAATTACGTTCCCCAGATTAATTTTCAAAACCCCGTGGCCATCCTGTGGTTACTGATTGTTTTCTAATCCCCTCACCTTCCCCCTTACACCCACCCCCCCGCCCATCTAGCAACCCTCAGTTTTTCCTCTTTGTCTCCAAAACTGTTTCTGATTAGTTCATTCACTTATTCTTTTCTTTAGATTCCGCATATAAGTGAGATCATATGGTACTTATCTTTCTCTGTCTGACTTATTTCACTTAAGAAGTTTTGTTCTTCTTTTCCTGAGCCCCAGGGAACGTCTTCCGGGAGCCATCTGGGTCACCGTCTCGTTTCTCTGGCGAGAATCAGCCAGTACTGAGTGTGCAGGGAATGAGAGCCACTCGCTCCACGGTCGTCTGCTTTGGGCTGGGTGAGGTGAGCCGCCCGTTCTCATTTATCTGCTGCCCAGAATCTCCTGGTCGGGCTGCCTGAGCCCTGTGCCCACCTCTGGGCCTCAGGGAAGCTCACCCCAGAGTCCAGGTGTGCGAGAAGCACCCAGTCGATGGTCCCCAGACGGATTGCGATGTGCTGTGAGGTTCGTGATTTAATGACTGTGTTCAAGGGAAAAGAGCCAGAAATGAGCAGGTAAATGCTAAGTACTAAAAAACGGTGAGGGTTCTCTTAACTGCCAGCCAGCATCGTGACCCTGACCTCAGGAAACCCTGCTAGGCAACAGAGGGCCCGGGAAGTGTTGTGACCTTTAGAACCTGCTGTCAGTGCTCGCTGGCTGTGTGCATTGTAGAAAGAGAGACAGTAACCAGGGAAACGAGGAAACGACAGGAAAGGAGCCGGGAGGGGCTGGACTGCCCGTGGTGGTCAGCAGGCGGACACCCTGCGCTGGGCTGGCGCGGAGGCTCCTCCGTGGGGCAGTGACCACATCCTTTCCCAAGGCACACGTATGGCCAAGCCTGCGTGTGCGCATGCGTGTGACACGGGCTCGTGGGGAGGTGTCTCCGAGCGTGACTCCTTTCTGACCCTACTTGGGGTCAGAGCCCTCGGGGGCACGGCGCCTGTGTCAGTCTGCCTGGGCTCCTGCTCGGATCTCAGGCCAGCCCTGAGCCTCTGCGTCCTCTGTAAGATGGGGGCCCCAAGGAGGCTGCGAACGCGGTTCTCTGGGGGAGCCTTCAGTCAGTGGTCAGCGCTCGCTGCTCGTGAGAGCCAGTCGCCGCTGTCACTTACGGGACAGCTCAGGGCGCTGAGGCCCACGGGACGCAGAGGGGAAGCGACTCTGGGTCTCCAGCTCCCCACGCACTGTGGGGTGGGAGGGCCGCCACGGGCCAGGCAGGAGGCCGCTTCTCGGCTCTCGTGCAGAAAATCGTTGGTAGTGACTTTCTTTGTGCTGCTCTTGGTTCTGGTGAGAACATTTTATTGAAGAAATAAAATGAAGCTCAGTGATAACAATAAACTAGACATGGAACGGAGCCGCGTTCGGGAGGTACGAGCATGAAAGGAGGCCTCAGATTTCAATAAAGACAGCAGTGCTGGCTTTCAACGAGCAACGGTGCGGTGTTCTTTCTCCCTAATCGTAAAGGTTGGAAGTGTTTGTTTGAGGAAATTTTTAAAAGAATAAAAACATGTAAAGAATGGGCGAAAAGTCCCCCTATTCCTGTCACTCTGAGGTCACTGCTGTGACAACTTCAGTGTGTTGCTTTCTGGTCCATTGTCTTGTGTCCTTGTTTTGTCTTGTTGGTTTCTACTCACCGGCTTCACGATGAACCTAACATCTGGTTCTTTTGCTACATGTCGTGTGTTACATCTTCACTGCAATCCTCTTCGCACGCTGTAAGGAACTTTTTGGAATGACCCGGGGCAGTGAGAGTTGCATGGGGTGGATGTCGCCCCAGGGCTGACGTGACCGGTACCCCAGTATTGGGCAGCGAGAGCCTTTGAAGTTTGTTGCTGATCCTGTCCATCCCTTGGATAAGAACAGGAGCCTGGCTTTTCTGGGCTTTGGGTTCGTTCTGAGTGTTTGCCGGTGTCCATCATGTGACTCTCACAGTGTCCCCAGGGTTCCAGTCTCGAAGGTTTACCCCTTCCCTCTGCTGCTCCCGTCCGGGCCAGGCTGAGCCCTGACTGCTCCCTTTTTTGTGCCCTGCTCTGCTGTCTCACCTAAGCCTTGCCCGTGAAGCACTTTGAGTGCCCTGAACACTGCTCAGTATCCCTAACTGTCCCCTCCGTTGTTCTTTCCCTCCGAGAACACAGCCCTGTCCACCCAGAACCCTGCGCCAGACAGGACTCTTCTCTGTTTCTCCTCCCTCAACATTTCATCGGTTTCCCAAAGGCAGCCCTTCCTCCTCCTGAATTGTTTCATCACTGTGCTTCCTTCTGTCCCCACCGGCACCGCCATCTCTCTCCTGGAAGTTCCAATTTCCCATCGGCCCGTCACACGGCTTCCAGAAGAACCTTTCCAAAATGCAGATCTTCTGTGTGGCTTGCCACTGACCGTGGAAGCAAGGGCAGGTCCCTCTGTGACTCAGCTGGAGACTCAGCCACCTCTCCAGCTTGAGGGCCTCACCTCCTGGGAAGCACATGAGTGGTTAGTGTGATCGCCATCAAGCCACCTGGGTGACAGAGAACATGAATGTGACCTAAACAGCCTGCCTTGCAAGAGGTAGCTGTGTGTGCGGCAGGAAGTGAGGGTGGGGGCTGGGGGAGAGGAAGGGAGATGATAAGAACGGCTCAGCTCTTTCTAGAAATGTCTTCTAGTAAATTCGCTTTCTTTTTTCTTCCTGCGAGTGGATGATTCAGAGCCCTCCTGTTGCTTTAGCAGGTGCTCAGCTCGTGCTTGTTCAGTATTTTCCCCTAAAGTCTTCTGAGGGGGGATGGAACCAGCAATCCTGCCTTCAGGGTGTTCATGCCACCCATGTGGACGTGTAAGGACACACACCTGAGCTGTGTGTCCGGGTGACGCAGGTCTGCGTCTTCATGCAGGTGTGGATGGGCCCGAAAGAAAGGGAGCTGGGTGAGGACGGCGGTGAGGCAGGAGGCTGCGCGGCTGGGTCGGGGGTCCCATTTCATTGCTAGAGGGACGTGAAAAAAGCAAAACTGTAATGAAGTTTCCTGTTTATTGTTTGGATGGTAACTAAAGTTGAAAACGTTTCCGCAGAAGGGCCTGACTGGGGCTTTGCTTTGAGTGCTAATGGGCTGGCTCTACAGGGCGCTGTCCACCCCGAGACCCCGGGAGACAGCCTCATGGCTCCTGGGAGCTGTCTCCACCCACCCACTCACCCCTATGCCAGAAGAAGAAGAAAAGAAACAGTATCTTTGTACCCCACCCACTCACCTGCTGGTAGGTCCTGGTGTGGGAAATTGGGATGTCCCTGAATTCACCCATTATTTGAACCGGCCCGTCATTTGGCTTCAGTGCCCAGATGGGTACTGCTGCTTGCTCTTCTGGGGGTGCAGGCATGCATTCTAAGGAAGGGTGGGGGCGGGGCCCAGGCTGCCCTGCGATCCCTTGGCTCAGGCTGCGGTGTTTACCGTCCGTTGACATTCTCATCGCAGATACTCGCTCTCAGAGGCCTTTGCGTCACGCCTCGAACAAACAACAGATGCCGAAAGGGTTGTGTTTCCACCGCAGAGCAGCAGCCAGAGTGCTTTGTTTACCACGGTGCCCGGCCAGGCCCTCCGGACCTCAGCATGACTGTTTGGACCGAGCCTCGCAGGTGTCCCAGGGAAGGCTGCGTCCCTGCTCCTGTAGACACGCTCTGCAGCGCCAGCGCCGCTGGACGCAGTGTGTCCTGCCAGGGCACTCTGCCAGAGCACGCTGTCCAGGGCCCGCCTGCCCCTTGGAGCCGGGGCGGACCCTGCTGCCCAGCCTCCCTTCCCTCCTGGGCTGAGCAGCGAGGGCAGCCCGCTGGGGCGGGTGCTGCACACACAGCTGGGCGCGGGCGGCCCTTTAGAACAGACGTGCTGCTTGCTGGGGTGCAGCTGGCCATGGAGGGGGCAGCCCTGCCTGGGCTCAGTGCGTCCAGACCGTCGGGAGCACAGACCCTTTCTCCAGAAGGTGCTGGCAGATGTCTTAGGTCTGCTTGACAACATTTAAAATGTGGGCACTGGAAAGGAAAAATGGAAAGCGCCACAGTTTCTCCAGGGCTGCCCCCACCTGCCAGCCAGCCAGCGCTGTGCAGCCAGGGCGGTGACCGCTGCCCTGTTCACTGCAGGCTGTCCCTGAGAGTTGCTGTCCTTCGCGAGCTCTCAGCAGCAGCAGGTGTCCCCCCCACCCCCACGCAGCTGCTCCCCTGGGAGCCAAATTCCCAAAAAGGAGCTGTGGATTCTGTCATTTCCCGGCCGCCTCTTGCTCCACCGAATCTAAATCACGGTCTCCCAAAGTCCCCACTGTTGACTGCCTGTCCCCCCAGACCCTCCCGCAAGGGCAGGCGACAAACCGGGCTATTTTCAGCACACGGTTGTGTCACAGCTGTTACGGCCTGTGTGCTGGCCAGCGCCCCCGCCCCAGCCTTGCACTGGCAGGCCTGTGATGACCTAAGACCCTCTTTCCTTGCCAGGGTTTCTGGTTTCTGGTAACGTCCCCAGTGCAGACCGTACGCCTCATGATAGCATGGTGTCAGGCCCGGGGACGGTTCTGTGAGGCTTTTCCTTTCTCAGGAATCGGGCTTCTGTTTGAAGGTAGTCAGGTGAAACGCAGGGTCCTTCTGTCCTGCGTGTCACCAGGAGCAGGCAGGGCACCCTCTGAGTTGCCTTTTTCCTTTTTTCATCCATATTCTTGCTGCCTGGCTTATCAGTCAGTCAGGACTGTAAAACTTTTAAATACAAAACTCAACCCGTCCTCCCTGTTCCGTGGGTCGTTGCTGAATAAATGGTGTAGGTCCCCTATCCTGTCCCCAGGGCCGATGCAGGGTGTGTGCGAGGGCGGGGGTCCCCACCATTGCCGCAGCTCCCCCAGGACTGTCTGCTTGCTCTGCAGTTGGTCCTCTGAGGTCTCTGCTGTCCCAGCACTCTCGGTGACACTGAAGGCTCCCAAGGTCTCCGTGTTCCACCCCCACCCTTCACACGGCAGGTGTCCTGTGGGCTGCTCACTGCTGCGTGTCCCTCAGTCATGGGTCCTGCGTGTCCCTCAGTCATGGGTCCTGCGTGTCATGGGTCCTGTGTGTCCCTCAGTCACGGGTCCTGCGTGTCTCTCAGTCATGGGTCCTGCGTGTCCCTCAGTCATGGGTCCTGCGTGTCCCTCAGTCATGGGTCCTGCGTGTCCCTCAGTCATGGGTCCTGTGTGTCCCTCAGTCACGGGTCCTGCGTGTCCCTCAGTCATGGGTCTTGCGTGTCCCTCAGTCATGGGTCTTGCGTGTCCCTCAGTCATGGGTCCTGTGTGTCCCTCAGTCACGGGTCCTGCGTGTCCCTCAGTCATGGGTCTTGCGTGTCCCGCCGTCATGGGTCTTGCGTGTCCCTCAGTCATGGGTCCTGCGTGTCATGGGTCCTGTGTGTCCCTCAGTCACGGGTCCTGCGTGTCTCTCAGTCATGGGTCCTGCGTGTCCCTCAGTCATGGGTCCTGCGTGTCCCTCAGTCATGGGTCCTGCGTGTCCCTCAGTCATGGGTCCTGTGTGTCCCTCAGTCACGGGTCCTGCGTGTCCCTCAGTCATGGGTCTTGCGTGTCCCTCAGTCATGGGTCTTGCGTGTCCCTCAGTCATGGGTCCTGTGTGTCCCTCAGTCACGGGTCCTGCGTGTCCCTCAGTCATGGGTCTTGCGTGTCCCTCAGTCATGGGTCTTGCGTGTCCCTCAGTCATGGGTCCTGCGTGTCCCTCAGTCATGGGTCTTGCGTGTCCCTCAGTCATGGGTCTTGCGTGTCCCTCAGTCATGGGTCCTGTGTGTCCCTCAGTCACGGGTCCTGCGTGTCCCTCAGTCATGGGTCTTGCGTGTCCCTCAGTCATGGGTCCTGCGTGTCATGGGTCCTGCGTGTCATGGGTCCTGTGTGTCCCTCAGTCACGGGTCCTGCGTGTCTCTCAGTCATGGGTCCTGCGTGTCTCTCAGTCATGGGTCCTGCGTGTCCCTCAGTCATGGGTCCTGCGTGTCCCTCAGTCATGGGTCCTGCGTGTCCCTCAGTCATGGGTCCTGCGTGTCCCTCAGTCACGGGTCCTGCGTGTCCCTCAGTCATGGGTCTTGCGTGTCCCTCAGTCATGGGTCTTGCGTGTCCCTCAGTCATGGGTCTTGCGTGTCGCTCCTCATTGCCGTGTGTCCCACAGTCTGACCTTGTCATAGTCGGGAATTAACTCAGAAGACAGGGAACCACTTAAGAGTGAAGTCTGATGACACAGAAAAGGCCGAATTGGAAAAGAAATAATAAACTTAGCAAAAATTGTTGATACGTTACAGATTTTAAATTAAGAGACTTTGTGTTGCTGAGGCCAGTTTTGGGGTCTAAATTTGCAGCTTCCTTCCATTTGCGGTGCTGTGATTAGAACCTAACTCGTATTCTCTGTAGTTGATAGAGCTCTCTTTACTTTCTTCTCTCATCCGCTTTACTTAAGCTAAGATGGTGACTAAGGGTTACGAAGCTTTTTTAAGATGAGTAGTGATGAGCCACAGAGGACGGGTGTGGGGTGATTTGGAGGACGCTTAGGCAGCAGGAGCCCGTGTAGATTTGTGCACTCCTGTTCAGAGCAGGGGCCAGAGTGGGACGCACGGGACGCTCTCAGAGGTTGGGCAGGATGGGGGTGGGCAGAGCCAGCCCCGGGGGTCAGAGTCCTCCTCTCAGGCTGGGGACCTGGGAGGCTTGTCCGTCTCTGTGGGCACCCCGCACCTGGAGGAAACTGGACCTGCCTGTGGGGTTGCTGCGCCTGACAGAGGGCAGGTACGTAACCGCCTCTCCTGCTGCTTTTATTTTTACTCCCTACACGTGCAGCCTCCCGCCCTTGAACTTTTTGTGTCCTCTTTTCATTTTCTCTGGGCACATGGTGGGAATTCCGTAGAGGCTTAGTGAGGGAAGAAGGAACGAAATGTTATTTAACACCTTAGAGTCAGCTTACTTTGGAAATACACACAAACACATACCTGTGACACAAAGAGAGGGTCAGATGCAGAGTTGGTTCCTCTGAAACTTGCCTAGGCCAAAGCAGACGCATCCTTTTGCAGTTAATGTTTATTAAGAAACCAAACAGGAGCCTTCCATGCGTCGGGGTCGTACAGGTAGCCTTGTATGTTTTCTCTCGTATTGAAGTCTTTGATTTTTGTGTAGGCTGCCGAGGCTACACAAATGAAATCCGTGTCCTTTTCTTTTCCCGTTTTGATAACCACAACGTGTGGAACTTTCCACCTTTGCCCCGGGGTCGCCGCTCTGCCAGCTCAGTCATGTCACGTTCGGGCTGCTTCTGGCCCCCGTGCAGGTGACCACGAGCCTGTCCTCGCAGCAGCTTTATCACGGTCTCTGTCCCCTCCTGTGAGTGGCCTAGCTGCCCCTGGGTGTGACTCCTCCGGAGAAGTGAGGGAGCTGGACAGGTGCCTGTAAAAAGCCCAGGTGGGAGTTTGACGGGAATTGCACGGAGAGTGCGGATGGATGGGGAGCAGGGGTCCCTCTCTGGACCGCAGGCCAGGGCCCCTGCGTGCTTCACTCCCCACTGACCCCTTCTTCTTAGTGTATTTCACTAGCCTTCATAATTCTCTCCATCGAGGCCTCGTACAGGTTCGGTTCGGTTCAGTTTGTCCTTTGGTAGGTTCGGGGTTTTCTCTTGTTGTCGATAACCTATTGTTTTGAGTCTTCTGTGGCTAGTGTAAGGAAACGCAGCTGAATTTTGTGTTTTATTTTTTATATTCGCTTTCCTAAAATTTTACCCTTCCTGGAAGTTTTTCTTAGGTCTTCGGGGCTTCTAAGACAAAGAACATAAACCGTAGTGGTGACGACAGTTTTGCGTCTTTCTCCTGATGACTGCACTTAACTTTCCCTGTCTTCCTTTGCTGAGGGTCCCCGTTCAGCTTTGAACAGGAGCAGAAACCCTGGGCTGCCTCCTGTCGTCTTTGACATTGAAGAGAAGGCTTCTGACGGTTCCCGATTTGAGAGTGACGGTCCCATGGTTTCTGTGGATTCCCCGTTTCAGATTAAGCTCATGGATGGCGCGTTTCGGTAGCTGGGTGATTTCGTTGCTCCCACTTGGTGATGACGCAGCTTTCTCTTTAATGTACTGAATTTTACTTACAGCCGTTCTACTGATTGCTTGTGATAAATGTTATTTCTTATATGGGGCTAGATTACGTTTGGTCCAGCTCTTGAGGATTTTCTTCTCTCTGTGAGTCATATTGGCCTGTGATTTTCCTTTTTTTTTTTAATGTTAAACTTTTTTATTCTCTGGAAGAGTTTGTATAAAATCAGAAGGATCTGTTCCTTGAAAGTTTAGACTAATTCATCTCTGAAACTACTTGTGGTTCATGTTTTCTTGATGGGTTAATTTTTAACTACTGGTTAATAGGTAGTGTCTTTAATAGGTACTAGTAGTAGTCTGAGTTTCCACTTCTCGTAGTATTAATGTAAGAGAATGTTTTAGGAATTGGTTCATTACATCTAAATCTTCATTTTTATAGCCGTGGAATTGTTCATGGTATTTTCTTTGTAAGTCTCTGAATTTGGAGTTATGTACCCTTTTTCATTTCAAGCATTACATATGCTTTTTGACTAACATTTTATTAAATTTTTAAGACCAACTTTTGACTTCATTGATTCTGTTAGTTTGCTTCTTAGTTTTGAATTTCTGCTCTTGTGTTCCTTCCACTTTCTTTGGGTGTCGTCTGGTTTTCTTTTTCTAACTTTCGATGCTACACGTGCAGCTGTTAGTTCTCAGCCTCTCTCGTGTTATTAGCCACACAGGTTTTGACGCTTCGTATTTTTGTTTTTATTCTGCCGTCTTGCAGGTTGTGTTGGTAGTGTGCCCCTTTGGGATGACGTAAGAAGAATGGCACCTCACTGCCAGGGTCTTCTTTCCAAAAACACACAACCCCAGTCTAATCAGGAGGAAAACATCAGACTAACCCCGTTAAGGGACATCCAACAAAATACCTGACCAGCCTTCCTCAAAACTGTCAAGGTCACTAAAAACAGGGCAAGTTGGAAGAACTGTCACAGGCCAGAGGAACCTAAGGAGACGTGACCACTAAATGTCATGTGGTGTCCTGGGTGGGATCTGGGGACAGGAGGAGGCCATTAGGGAAAACTGAGGAGACCTGAATAGGGCATAGACTTCGGTTACCAGTGATGTCTCATGTGACAGTGCGCCCTCCTAATGACAGCTGTGGGCAGTGTCTAGCTCTTTTCCTGCAACTCCCGGTCCCCGGAACCCACGGGGCCCCGGCCACGTTGCGGTGTCTTCCCGCATCTCGGAGCCCCCTCCCAGGGTCCCTTCTTTCCTCCTCATGCACATCCCTTAGGAAAGCTTCAGGAGGTCTCTTGGTGATGAAAACTGGCTTTTTATCTGACAGTGTTTCTGGGTCACCCTTATTCTCGAAGGACTGTTTTGTAAACTCGCAGGATGGTCTTTCTTTCCTTTTACGACAGGTAGGATAGTCTTCTTGCGTCTTCCCACTCCGACTCCGGTTTCTATGGTGACGTGGGACGCCAGCATAGTGGCTGTTCCTTCCTTGTCTGCCTTTTCTGACTGGCCGCTGGCAGCCCCCGTCTTCTATGTTGTCAGTCTTGTGAAGACGTTTTTAGGTGTAGATGTTCTTTGTCTCTTGGTATACGTTTTCTTTCTGTGCCTGTGAATTTGTGTCTTTTCTTCAAATATTGTATCATCATCTTCATTCTTTCTGCTGGAGGTCCTAAATAAACAAATGTGTACCTTCTCATCTTACTCTTCATGTTTTTCCAGCTCTCCTTGTATTTTCACGCTCAATTTTGCCTCCCTGTGTTCAGCTAATTTCTTCATCATCGTAATTCACTTAATTTTCTTTTCCGTTTTACATGGCATCCATTGCTTCAAACACCCATTGAGTTTTTTTATTCATCCATTATACATTTTTTGAAATTGTTATTTTTCTTAAATGATTAACGTTGACAGTTTTATTACTTTCTCTTTTTTATTTCTTAATTTTTCAAGCATCTTAGTAAACATTTTATTAACTCAAAACATACACAGAGAAATGAACATAAGTGTCTAAAACATTAATGGATTTTCTTGAAAATTTCAGAAACAGTAACTCTATATCCTGTTTCCAATAACATCAGCGCCTGCAGTATTTATTTAACTGTCTTTGGATGTCGTTACTGTCTTTTAGTCATTGCTTTGCGTGTTCGCTGGTCTGTGGTTGGAAACTCATGTTTAGTGGGTCTTAATAGTGGAAAATGGAGGGGATAGGATGGAAGTTACTTTTGTTCAGAGAGGATTCCAAGTGCTTTGCCGGGGAGCCCACTGTCGTGTCTCGCTCAGAGTCCTGTGGCCCCGCACCTGTGGGCGGCCAGCTCGGCCTCACCCCCTCGGCTTGGCGCTCTGCTGTCTCCACAGGGCACGTAGTTTTTATTTCATTACTTATTGATTTCTGGCTCCTTGGTGGGTCCCTCCACTGTGGGTGAGCCCAGCAACAGCACAGAACCTCGGTCTGCAAAGCACACAGCCGAGACCGGCCCCACCCAGCTCTCTCCGTCGGAGGAGGGTTCCAGGCTTTCTGTAAGCCCAGCCCCGGCCAGCCTGCTCAGGCCTCTGGGCCCGTCTTCATTTTCCTCCAGCAAAGCTGAGATCCCAGGTCTTCCTCACTGGCAGCCTCCCCTGTGCTTTGCCTGCATCACGCTCACCGCCCTGAAATCCATTGTCTCTGTGTCCCCTTTCCTCCCCAGGAAGGCACATCTGCTGCACAAAGATGCACAGCAACGCTGCTTTCTGCTCCCTCTTCAGAAGCAGGGTTCCCAGTCCCCCTGGGCGCTCTCCACCTTCAGCCGGTCCTGGCTGGGTCCTGGCCCAGTGGAACCCTCCGTCCTGTCCTGTCCTGGGTCTTGGAGCCCGGCCTCCTGGTGCCCTGGAGGTGGGTTTGTCAGGTGGCAGGGAGGGGCATGACTTGCTTAGAGGTTTGTGGGACACAAGGTGACTTCTTCCTGCTTGTGACCCCATTCCCTCCATTCGCCCTGAACACCCTCTCATTTTCCTTGTTTCCAGTTGCTTGTCTCTGGCTTTCTCTCTGAGCCTCTGAATACACTGTAACCCCTCCCACTGAGCACAGCAGAATACAACGTGCTCTGTCCCGTGTCCTTCCTGCCCTGACGCTCCTTCACGTCTGCGTGACTCCAGGTGTGAGTAGGAAGCTCATGCACTTGATTGTCCAAACGAGGATGCTTTTCAGAGTGAAAGCAAACTGTGTGGCCACGCCGCGTCCAACGCCTCTGTGGTCCTTCACATCCTTTCGAACTCAGCTCCCAAGCTGCCCCTGCTGGGGTCCCTTCTGTGCCTGCGGGCCCAGCTTCAGGCAGGTGCACGCTGGGCCCCCGCCTGCCTTTGGACCTCGCCTCTGCCTCCCTTGGTGTGGGATGCCTGATTGGCTGTCATGCACATCAGCTGGCCCAGGTGGAAACAGTCCCACAGTCACCCTGAACCCCTGGAAGTGGGGGGCAGGAGGAAAGCTTGCCCCTTTTGCTCAGGAAGGCAGTCCTGAGGTGCTCCCTTAAGGCTTCTGCTGTCCCCCGTGATGGAGACTCAGCGGCCATCACCGGCCCAGGCAGCAGCTCCACGCTGATGGGTCCTGGTCCCGGTCACCGCCGTCCTGGTCGGCTCTGTTCCTCACGTGGTCCCCCTTCCACCCACCTGGAGTCAGACTCTGCACCAGAGAACCCTCGGGCCACATCCTGGACTACGTGGCCTATGCTGCCATCTGTGTCCTTGTGTCCCATTCACTGTCAGCTCACTGGAGTCACTCAGGGTTCCCCATTCGCCTGATGGCTGCGGCTCCTGGGGCTCCTTCTAGTTCTTCTTCCTCAGCTTGTCAGTGGCCCATGAGGAGGAGGAGGGCAGAACGGAGTTGGGCGCTGTTTGCAGGAATCCGATGTTGGACAGAATGTTCTGTTTTACAGAAAGTCTGGTAGGCAGCAGGTTGGAACTGCAGCTGCCTGGAGGAGCCCTGCCACAGGGCCTTGAGCTGGCCTCCTCTGCTGCCACTGCAGGGCGACCCGAGGCCAGCCGTCCACGTCCCTGTGCGGCTACCCACCCCCGGCACATGTGTTCCAGCCACAAGTGCAGACATGTGCCTGTTCTACCAGCCCCGACCCATAGGCCATCACCTCCAGCACGCGAGGGACCCCTGATTCTCTCCGTCCCGGTACACTCTCAAAAGCAGGTTGCCCAGCACAGCCACTGTGGAAGTGACATTCCGGACACATGCAGCGAAATACAGCGGTGGGACACAAAGGCGCACGGCGCGCTGGACCCACCACTCCCGGTGATTCCACGGTGCCGCCTCTGACTGGCTCCCCGCGCCTCGGTGTCCGCGGTGGAAAGGCCTGATGTGTCCCCCCACACCCCCATGCGCTCAAGGTGGTGCCGATGGTGCTGACTCCAGCCCGGTCTGTACCCCAAACCGCCTGTGCCTCCGGGTCTCCTCCTGCCACCCTCTGCTTGAGCCCTTTCCCTCCTGAGTTGGGGAGCCCCTTAGAGACCCGCCCTGGTCCGGATGTGAGCCGAGGCCTCTCAGGTCCTGCGAGAGCCTCCAGTGCACCCCTGTGTCCTGCAGGGCGTCCTCCGGTTTCCTTCCCAAGTGTGGTGCATGCTCCGCGGTGTTTAAAACGTGCAGGTGCACACACATGCACACGCAGAGACGAGCGGTGGGAGGCGCCGGCCATCACCTGGTAACAGTGGGCGTTGGGGTCGCCATGGTCAGCAGGTCACCTTGGGGAGCCTGTTAAAAGTGGGCGTTGGGGGTCGCCATGGTCAGCAGGTCACCTCGGGGGGCCTTTCCCAAGCCCGACAAAAGGGCTCCCCGTGCCTCCCGGCAGGAAGGACCCCACCGTGTGCTCTGGGTCCAGGTCCTTCTCCCTTTGTAAGTTGCTTTGCCTTTGTGGCTTCAGTGTTTGGGGCGGTGGAGGGCAACTACGTCATGTGTCGTGTTCCATTCCCAGACGCTGAGAGGGACCAGCGTCTGGCTACTCATGGTACCGGGGAGCTTCTCGCCATGGCGGCTGACTGCCCTGAAACAGCTTTGCCTTCCTCCATTCTTGGTGGAGTGGACGTGGCTCGGAGGGGTTGAGGACACATATTCGAGGGTCTGTGGCTCGCTTTCTTTAGTTGAGCTTGAGGCACACGGGCTTCTCACTCGTGTCCCCCTGTGGGTTGTTGGCATGGTCACAAATGAGAGCATGTGAGTTTCCAGATGGCATTTTTTGTTTTGTTTTTTTGACCAACGTGTTCTCCATGGTTGACAAAACAGAGCCAGAGTGCGTCTCAGGTGACGTGAGGAACTTTCGCCAGCACGAGACCAGTTCCTTAGCTGACAAGCCTGGAACCCGATTCTCGGAGCCTGGTGTTTTTCAGAGAGAGACCAAGGTCCTGTCTGCGTAGGTTCCTGAGGTACAGGGCGTATTCTCAGTGGAACGTGGGTGGGGAAACTTGCTCTACTCCCAGCTTTTGGCCTCGTTTAAAACATTTGGAAGCAGTGAGAAGAGCCCAGTGAGAGGGCGTGGTGCGTGTTCTTTCCCTAGAATGCACAGCTCTGTTAATTATGCCATCGCACCTCTTCTGGGGAGGGTGTAGAAGCCTTTTTCGCTGCATAGCCGTCTTCCCATTTCTTCCTTGAAGCCTGCGGGCGAAGTCTGGTCCTGGGTCCCACTTGTCACACACTCGCAGGGTGCACAGTGGGTTTCCCTGGAGATTTTAGCTGTGGCGCCTCTTGCCTCTCATTTTGTTTCAGTTTTCAAGCTTACTCCTCTCTTTGCATCTGTCACACCCGCCTTTTGGTTGGGGCATCTCCCTCTGAGCTCCATCTTGGATGAGAACCCCGATTTCTGCTGGGACAGTGGAAGAGACTAACTTTGAAATCAGCAAGGCCAGGTGTGAATCCCAGCTTTGCTGCTTAGATGTTGAGAACATTGTTTAGTTTATTTGCGCCTCTATTTTTCTCATCTGTAAGATGGGCATAAACAGACCACCTCATGCACTTATTATAAGGTGTAAGGGATTGAGTGTAAGTTTGTACCTTGGTGCCAGGTAGACAGTTTGTTCATTGATTGATTCATAGTTCTTTTATTCAGTTACCGTTTTCAGCAAGAAAAGCAGTCCCCTTTCAGGCCCAGAGCTCAGGCCTCACCCTCTCGAGGCAAGTCCCCTAGGGGCTGAAAATCAGGGCTTTGCTTTTGCAAGTAAAGGCTGTTGTTACACTGGAGTCCAAAAGTGCTCTGAGGTCAGCGTTCTGAGATCTGGAGGAGGGCACAGGGCCCATGGGCCACTGCTGCTGTGCAGTGACCTCCAGACCACGTCCCCTGCCTGGGGAATGTGGCCGTACCCTGCTCCGCCGCTCCCGGGTTTCTGGACATCTCTGCAGTTGCTCCTGAGTGAGTCTTTTCTCGTTGCAAGAGGAAGCGTGCTGCATAAGTGTTATGGTCAGAGAAGTGATTTTTGAGGGAGGGCCTAGAAGCTTCTTAGAAGGTAAGTTGAAGCACCAAAATCCTCTGCAAGGTACTTTGATACATGGTATGAGATATGTCTCTGTACTTAATTTTTTTCTTTTTCTTTGCAAATGACACCATCAGGTATCTTTAAACCAGCATAAATGCTTCTGATGGCCTTGCAGGAGTTGCTTCTCAGCGGAGTCCTGGAGGGGCTCACTCAGCTAAGTGGACCACACCCCTTAGCTTGCCGCTCTCTTGCTCATCTGTTTTCTCTCTCTTTTCCATTTGTTGTGGAGGTTCTGAAGACATGATGGTCTTCAAGCTAGTGGTGAATACACATTTACGTCTCAGAAACCACACAGTGTCCAGGTGGCCTTGGCCAGACGGCAGCTCGGTGTGGAGGGTGGCCTGTGGGGAGAAGAGTTGTCTTCCTTATTTATTTTGTTTCCTCCAGGCCTGAGAACCTGGGTGCCAGAAGTCAGTTCAGGCCAGCGGCTCCCAGGATGGAATTTTGTGGAAAAGTAGCAGTGCTCTATCCTGCACGGCTTCCCTGCAGATATTATCAGGCCAGGGCTTAGGGGGGTGGGCTGGCTGCGAGCCGTGCAGCAGCTCAGCCGTGCAGCCTAACTCAGTGGGTCCAGTTATGCTGCAGTGCAGTCAGGCACAGACTCGGTGGGCTCAGAAATGCCCCGGAAACCAAGGCCCCTCTGCCTTTGGACATGTGGTGGGATCGGAGGTGGGTCACACTTGTGTTCTTTTCCGCTCATCCTGGCGTGCCTCTTGGATGGGTGGCCTCGTGCCCGCTTGGGCCTGCACACGGGCTCGCCCCGAAGGCCCCTCTCCTTTCTGCACGTTTCCTCTCGTCCTTGGTCCCTCACTGTTGTGTCTTTAGAAAGGCCCGACCAGACAGGAAACAGGAAAGAAATTGCCACACTCGTTCTCAGGGGAAACTCAGAAAGCCCCTTGTGACTGGTCTGGCATTTCCTGCATTCTCCGCCTTCCCACCGGAGTGACCTTCCACGCTCCGGGCAGGGTGGCTTTCTGGGTCAGGCCCTCCCGTGGTCCGTCCCCGCCCGAGGAGTGTATCCAGGGCCCCTCCTGATTGCGTGCGGTCCTCTGGCCTCACGTGCTGCCCCACACTTGGTGGGGCCCTCTGTCCCTGCACTGCGCGTGCTCTGAACCTGCTGCACCTCGCACGTGCTGTCCCCTCTGCCGGGAAAGGCCTTGCCCGCCCGCCGTCCAGTCTGTTCCTGAGGCTTCACCTCCTCTGACGCCTCAGCAACGGGAGCGGGCGATGGGGGCTGTGTCTTCCTTGCCCCTTGCCTCGCCCCTCGGGGTGGCACCAGGTACCCTGGGGGCGGCTTCTGGGGCCTTCTTCGACTCCCACCCCCCTCCGCTCAGCTCCTGGAAGGCGGGGGTTTTGGCTTTCCATCTCACCTCAGCATCCTAGGTGTGCATGGCACCTGCCGGGCTGGGAAGTGGGGATCAGAGGCTGCAGGAACCCCGGGGCCTGGGGCCAGGTGGGAGCTGGCAGACTGGGGCACAGCGCCCCACGCCCTAGCGCCCCCAGCACGCGCTTGCGCACCCTCGGTAGAGGCGCGGGGAGGTGGTCGCCACCACTGCCACCACGCTCGTCCCTCTCCTGCCTGCCCCGCCCACTGCCCTTCCGCACGGTGAGCTCTGGCCTTCCCTCTTTCGCACGTAGGAGCCGGTGCGTATGCATACATGTGAAAGTGAACCAGCAGAGCCTCCTAGAACTAGGGGGCGTTTGTTGGTGACTCAGCAAGCTTGAGCTCCTGCCATTTCTGTGTGAGCCCTGTGCTGGGACAGTTATGAATCATTCGCTTGCCTCTTGATTTACGTCAATCAAACCACATGTGAAGAAAGCAGCAGTGAGCGAGGCTTTGCCAGCAGCTTGGCGTCCAGTGTGGGGGACACTCGCCAGGGACAGCCTCAGAGAGCCAGCCCGCTGCTCGTCCCGGTGGTCTGGGCTGCGGGCCTGGGGTGGCTTCCGGCCCGGCCCTCTGCCCCCCCACGCCGTGCTGGCCGCGCAGGAGACGGGCGCAGTGGTAATTGGGGCTCTGTCTGCCGGCTTCTCTGAGCAGTCCCGGGCGATCGGGCGTGTGCAGGGCAGGCAGAGCCGCTCTTCTCTCCCCTCTCACCAAATCATTTCAGGACACGGCCCTTTGGAAAGATTCCTTGTAAGAAAGCCTTAATTGAAAAGGGATGTCACTGCTCCCTGCGCCCGGCACGGCTGAGAGGTGCAGTGGAGAGGGCTGTTCCAGAACAGGGAGGCGGGCGGAGCGACCCTGGGGCACGGCGTGGGCTGGCGTCAGCTCTAACGTGCGCCTTTGGGACTCTGGGTCTCCGACTTGGGAGCGGGCCTGAACGGAGGTGTGCTGTCCCTGAGATCTGGGAGGTGGCTCTGTCCTCTGTGCGCTGAGCAAGCCCTCCCGCCCCCCAACCCAGGGCTGCTGGGCGCCAGCCGGGGCACCCCCAGTTCGGGGGTTTGGTTTGTTTGAAGTAGGCAAATCCACTTCTCATTCGTACTGTAAAGGTACTTGTGTTGTTACTCTAGTTTAACTGGTAGCTGATGTCCTAGTCACCTGGCTGATCACAGCTGCAGCTGTATCTCGGGAGCACACGGCCAGCCTCCCCAGCAAACATCCTCACCTCAGTGAATGGATCCGCACCTTTGCCTTTTACCCTTTTGGGCAAAGACCAGAAACGTGCCTGGGTGCGCTGCGTCCGGGGTGTCAGGGGAACTTAGCAGTGGCCGAGGTCTCTGAAGTGCCCCCAGAGGGTGGCTTTCCAAAACTGAGTCACCTGTAAGCAGCCAGTAAACAAACAGCAGAACAGTAGCCGCGAGACGGGACTAGCAACCCCAGACTCCAAACCCAGCCATGACCGGGTAGCATTCTGTTTTTGATTACGGAAAATTTCGAACGTTTACAAACGTGAAAGAAGATACAACTATGAATGACCAGGTGGCCATTGCCCAGCTTTGGCCACAGCCAGCCAGGGCCAGTCCTGCTCCGTCTCTGCGCCAGCCCCTTCACTGGGCCATGGGGACGTGATTCTTGCTGTCATACATGTCTAAAAGATTAACATAGGACCATAAAACCATTATCACAGCTGAAACATCCATACTTTAATGCTGTCAGATAGTCATTGTTTAAAACCCCCCCGTTGTCTCAAAATTGTTTCAGTTGTTTTTCCTGGTTGTTCGAGTAAGTGTCAGGTAAGGTCTCTCTCCTCCTTTGTTTGCAGCTTTTTAAAGTTAACTTATTTTCAGAGTCTTATCGGCCATTGGTATATGTTCTTTGGAGAAATATCTATTCACATCTTTTGCCTAATATTTTGAATTGGGCTATTTGCCTTTTTATTGTTGAGTTGTAAGGGTTTTATCTATATTCTAGACACAACTCTGTTATCAGATCTATGATTTGCAAATATCCTGTCCCATTCCGTGGGTTGCCTTTTCAATTTCTAGATGGTGACCTTTGAAGCACAAGCATTTTTAATTTTGAGGAAGTCCAGTTTATCTATTTTTTCTTTTTTGGCCTGTGTTTCTCATGTCATCAGAGATATTTATTAAAGTCAAATCGGATTGAAAATGACAGGGTGGGCCTCCTTCGAGCTGCTGGCTTTCCACTTGTGTCAAAATGTAAATAAATGCTGACAGGCTTCTTGCCTGTTATGCGAGCGGTTGTTTCCTTGCTTCGCCAGGCTCTGCCGTGTCCGAATGGCAGCTCACTTTCCCACACTCGGTTTTAATCCAGCGTCCGTGGAAAAATGGCCATGCACGTGTACGGCTGCACAGAGAGAACCGTATTTCTCTGCTGAGTTTTAAACGGCGCTCTCCCGTCGTCATTGTGCTCGTTGGTTGGAGTTTGGTGTCATGTTGTGCATTTTCAGTGGTTGGCATTGCCGTCCTGCCGACCCTCCCACCATCAGAGAGGATCCCCCCAAATGAAACTCCACAGCATGCTGAAGGCTCCGTGGAGTGGACAGACAGACGTTTCCCCGTTGGTAGGTTATCTGTGGGCACAGAGCCGTCGGACCCTGGCCAGGGACACGTGCGTGCTGAGAGGGAGGCAGGGAGCAGTCCCCGCTGTCACCGGTCTCAGCCAGCCAGGCTTTGCGCCTGTGCAGTGGGGGTGATGGTGACATCTGCCTGAAGGTCAGGAGGCTCTGCTGTCAGTGTATGCGCACGCAGGGGCGATGCCTGTTGTCTCTGGGAACAGTCACCCAGAACCAGGGACCGTTCCTGATCTGCTGCTTCCAACAGCGTTCTTGGCGATCTGAGAAGTAACAACATTTGGAACTGAGAACGCAGCTTGGGAAGTGGCGGAACTTTAGAATAGGCACTGCTGTCTTCAGCCATTTACAAACGAAACAGCTAAGTACCAGCCTCTGTACCACTTTTTAATTCCGAATCTTTCGTGTTCTTCAAACATAGCTTTGCCAGAGATCCCAGTGCTTTGATTTGCAAGTGTTGCTCGAGCTGTCTAACTAATCAAGGATATTTAGTGTGAGTCCTGATGTCGCCGTCTCTCACTGAGGACGGGTTGTCCTGCGTTTCCCTCGCCACCAGCCAGCCTGCAGTGTGCGTCCCTGTGTGCTGCTGTCCCGAGGCCTGTGCACAGCGCACGGTGCACTGCGGGTGTTGGTCTGCCTGAGAGCCGCTGCGATTGCTCTCGCTTGTCTCAGGCAGGTTCACCTCCATTCCACCCACTAGCGGGTTGTCTCATCCCCTTCCCATTCAGTGACTGGGTCAGTGATTGAAAAATCAGATAGTTTCCTATTTGTTTGCATATAGGAAATAAATAAATTGTGAAAATAAATTGTAAAAATGTTGAGTGAAAGTAGGACCAATTTGGGGGTCGGAGTAGGGGTTCACTTCCCAGTCAGGGTGTGAGTGTTCAGTTCTGTGGCCCCCAAAACCTAATACTTACTCTCTCTTCATTCTAAAGGTGTCCTCCTTTTCTTTGTCACTATGTTCAGTCTGTTTTGCTGCACTAATCCTGATTTTTGCGTGTTGTAAACTTGTGTTTTTTCCCTTTCCAGTGGAACACATTGGGGGGGACGACTAATGAGTGTCCCATTGAGGCTACAGATGTGTCCCTCTCGGTCCCCATGGTATTGCCATCAGCTTTAGCGGGTTTCCATTGTTACCATCATGCGTTGTCACGTGTACTGGCGGGGGACAGGTGGGGACAGGTGGGGGACAAGAGGGGGACAGTCAGGGGCAGCCGCACCTTCTCTGCAGGGCTCGGTGCAGCGGATGCTGGGCCTGGAGGGCCCGCTTCCCAGGATGTCGCGCTTCGGAAGGGCCGTGGGGCTCTGACCTTGGAGCCACCTGTGCGGAGCCGCCTCTTCTCAGGGGCCCATGTCTGTGTTGTGTGAGGACGTAACTGAAGGGCAGAGCTCAGGCACAACCAATGTGCTCACATGGGGACAGCAGGCTGACGAGTGAGGACTGCGTGTGGCAGGACGCAGGCACCCCGGCACGTGGCCTTGGACCTGCCCTGTGGGACATGTGTGCAGTGTGCCCATCTGTGAGCTCTGCGGGGTCTACGCGCACGTGGCTTGAGCCTCCTCCCAAGAACACGCTCTGGGCAGGAGCTCGGCTCTGCACACGTGGTGAACTGGTGGGAGCCTGCAAAGGGCATCGCCCCGTACGGGCCTGACGGTGTAAAAGCTGCCCCCTGAGAGGATGGGGGCAGGCGTCCCTGTCCTGTGTCCAGGACACTGAGCTGGGTGCTACCAGCCCCAGAGGGGCCACAGCTGAGCCTGAAGGCCTGGAAATGGCTCCTTGGTGGGTCCCCTCCAGGGCCTTGGAGTCGCCCGACCCTTGTTGAGCCTGCAAACTCCACATTGTAGTTGTGATACGCGCGTACACATATGTATTGATGTGTGCTTGTGTGTACACGTGCATGGTGACGGGTGCTTGGACAGTTCCATCTGTTAGAAAATTAAGTGCTGATGTGGAACTTATGAGTGTTTTCTAACTGAGAATCTCCACAGCAACAGCTGAGCATGCAGTTGCCTGCAGCTGAGGGAGTGGTGACTGTCCCTCATGTCCCTGCTGGGGTGCTGTTTGCTGCTTTCACAGCAGCTGAAATCCACCCTTCCACCTGGTGGTTTCTTTGTTCCTCTCATTTTGGGGGGCTCAGGAGGGATGGCGCCCTCAGGGTCCCCATGGGCCTGTCACAAACGCCGAGGTGTGTCTCCCTCAGAACCTTTCTCATTTCCCCACTGTGATCTGACCTTGTTTGTTAATGGTGGGTGAAAAGCATGGAGAACGTTAGCTCTCACACCCTGGTTTATAGTTTCCTGAGAAGTCTGATTCCCTTTGGTCTGTCACAGCCTTTGAGGGGCCTAACCTTTGGAACAGGAGACTGGGTGGTCGGCTGGCCACCCCATCACCACCTGGGCCCCCACCGTCCTCCAGGTGCTTCTTAGTGAATGGGGAGGCCCGTCTCTCCCGGTGGTTCTTGAATAAGGCTTGTTTGTGTTTGTGCAAATGCTTGGTAAACGTAAGTCCGTATGGAGTATTTTGATTCTTTTTATGATAAGTCAGAATTCGAAGAGAGAATTTGTTCACGTCACGTGAATATCTTTCTCCTTGACCTGTGGCATATTTACTCACCATCTTTCCACAGTTGCACTTCACCCTGAGATGCTCTAAACCTCCCTCCAATCTCTGCCATCCCCTGGCTTGCCTGCTCTTTTTGAGGTGCAGAGCTGGGCTGCTGTCTCCAAGACGGCCTCTTTGCCCATCCCTGGGAGAGGCTCAGGCCTGGAGGGGGGCTGTCAGCTGCCTGGCCCACCCTGGCCGCTTCCTGGCCACCGGTCCCGGCCTGGGGCTTGCCAGGAACTGTGCCTCCTTCCAGCTCTCATTCGTACCTTGTGAGACTAGCTCAACAGAGGGAGTGAGTGAAGAATTAGGCAAGGTGAAAATTGACAATCGAATGAATATTTTCTGATCATTTTGGTAAACAGTAGATTTAGTTCAAATACCATATTTCTCCAAAAATAAGACTGGGTCTTACATTAATTTTTGCTCCAAAAGACGCATTAGGGCTTATTTTCAGGCGGTGTCTTATTTTTTTATGTACTGCAATCTACATTTATTCAAACACAGTCATGTCATCTTCTTCTGGAACGTCGTCATAACCCTCCAAACCCCGAATTCCGGCTTGAATTTCTTGCGACTCCGTTTCCTGTAGAACCATTGGCCCCAATCTCTCATGTCCAGCAACAGAGCTCTCCTTAAATGAGCACGTCTTGTCCGTGTAGCCTGCTCGTAGTGCATTGGCAACACAGCTGTCAATGATTTTATCCCATGAATTCTTCACCCAAGGCACGACCTCTTGCAGGCTAGGCTTCACAAAGTTTCCACGCTGAGTTCTCTCCATTTTATTTTCAATGTAGTCATTGATTTCCACGTGAAAATGGTCCCTGAATGGCTCGTTTATTGCAGTATCAAGAATCTGGAGGTAGGCAGTCATTCCTGCGGGAATCATTATTTGATCTATTCTTCTCTCGGCAAGGAAGTTCTTCAGGTCTTTAGCGTGGTGAGTACTGGCTGAATCCCAGACTAGCAGACCTCTTTGGCCACCTCACAAAACAAATGGCAGTATTAAATCGACCCACTTCCTTATAACTGCTTGTATGCACCAGGCTTTTTCGGTTTCAAGAACATAAATGCCTGAAACACGTTCAACCTTATCTTTCTTGCCTTTAGTGATGACTAGAGGTGGGGCTTTATTTCCATCCAAATTGCCAAAATACAGGTAACACGTGCCCTTTTGTAATCAGTGGAGGGAGTGTAGATTGACAGGGCTCCCCTCTGGTCATTGTTATTTGAGATCCTTGGCCCATAAACACTGCAGTTTCATCCATCGCAATCATGTTGGAGGATTGGTATTTAGAAAAGTCGATGCCATCAACAAAGGACTTGAATGCAAGTGCACGTTTAATAACTTCAGTATCTTCCAGCTTGAACGGTGTTGTCAATCTTCTTAGAGACAGTTCATATTGCTGAAGGGAGCCATCCAGCCAGTGTTGTGATGCTTTGAATTCGTCTGGTTATATTTCTAACTGTGGTGCCATTGCAAGGGCAAATACTTGAATATCAGCCCTGCGCACAACCAAAGCCTTTGCTCTCCTGTCAGCAATCCATTCACAGATGATGTCTTCCAGCTCAGGAAATAATGGTTGCTGACTTGATCCACACTTAAGCTACTTAGCATTTCCCTCGTCCAGCTCTCAACTAAGGTTATCATACTCTGCTCGCTATTTTTGGACCATTCGGAGACCCAACTTCTCTTTGCAGAAAGCTGTAAGATCTTTGCCCCGGGAGTCTTCCACGATTACTTTCTTGTACTCGATGGAATAGCTCTTTCTTTCTGCACTCCTCTTGTCTGGGGGTCAAAATATTATTCCCTTTAAATCTACCATTAAATCAAGTGTTAATTGAAGACTTACGAGACAGGAGTGGCAACAAAAATGACAGTTAAGAATCATGGTCCACACAAAAGCAACGAAAAATTGCAGGCACCGAAATTCAGAAAACGTTTCTTTATTTCACACGAGTGCAGTAAGTACATCCGTTACAACACGCGACGTATTTAATTATGAAGATTCATGTTAGACACAGCCACATCTGTTTGTTATCAAGTGCGCACATTATTCGTGCTTTGTGTCTGCACTCTGATTGGTCATTCGGCAATAAGTCTTGAGTTCATCTGTTTACATAGGTGTTTACCTCTAGTTCAAAGGCACCCGCTTGGGTATTTACAAATACTTAATTATAATTTATACCATTATTAATTTAAGTATTAGTGTCAATAATACCATTTATATTTAATTATACATTAATATTTTTATTTTATAATTCAATAACGTCTGTCGTGTGTTGCAATGGATGTACCAAATGCATCCGTCTGGCTGACGATCTTAACTGGGGCTTATTTTTGGGGTAGGGCTTATATTATAAGCATCCTGAAACTCATTCTAGGACTTATTTTCAGGGAAATACGGTAAGAGAGAAAATGCTAATATATGCATGGAATTCAAGGATAGCTTGTAGTGTGGTATATAGTGTTTTGAAAATTGCTTGATGATCTTTGTCTTTTTAGGAAAACGCCTTCATTCTTAGATGAGATGGCATTTGAAAGACTGTATGTTAGGAATTACTGTCTAAAAATCCAGAAACTAGAAATAATGAGTACGGTAGACTTGGTGTTGAAAACTGACCCACTGACCTCCAGTAGCCTCTGGTCCTTGGCGGAGGGGGAGGCTGGCCCGGGTGACGCAGAAGGCCTGTGCCCGGGAGCGAGGCCCTGGGGAGGGGCCACCGGCTGCTGCTTCCCGTCCGTCGCCCCTTCGTGCCCGCGTGGAGGCGGAGGGCTGCGGTGCGCATTCCCTTTCGGGTGAGAGCCCTCGTTGGCTTAGCCACTCACACCCTCGTGGCGCTCGCCCTGAGGAAGTGCTGCGGAGCTGTGGTTTGATGTTTCCTGCCTGTGGCTAGTTTCTTGAGTGTGCGAGTTTCTCTATAGCGGCTGCAGTGTGGAGAGCCCTTCCGTGAACAGTTATAGATTTTTGCTGCCTTCGCGGCATGCTGAGGGGTTTGGGAAGTGTTTGCTGACCGCTGTGTTGTGGAACCGTGGGTGGCGGCTGCGCTGTGGTGGGGCCCTGGCGGCCCTGGCAGGGGCTGGCCGGCTCTAATGCGTTTCAGACTTGAGCAGTTTCCGAATGAGAGTTCAGCTCTGACCTGGAGGGGCCTGCGTGCCCCCACCGAGGCCAGGGAGACTGGGACAGCCTTTCCAAATTGGGACAAAGACCCAGAAGTGGTGGCTGCCTAGTTGGCTTTCACTCTTGCACCAGGGGCTGCCCGAGGCACCTGGGGAGAGCCCAGCAGTTGGCTTTGTGGCTTTGAAGGCTGGTGCCCAACGTGGCCGACGTGGGGCTGTTCTTTGTCTTTAGGAGGCCTATTTCTGAGTGTGCGCCCCTGGCTTCTAGGGAGGAGGGAGTTTTTTTGAAACCACACCCATTGACAGCTCAGAGTGATTTCCTCATAAAAGTCATTTGCCTTTACTGTGAAATCACAAGTTTGAAAAGGAAGTGATCCGTGGCTCTGTTTATGAAAACTAGAGCATTGTTAGAGCTGTGATTTTTCTCTGAGAGGCTCCTTGACCCTTGGGGGGTGTTAGCATACATGTATGGGCAGGGCCACTTGTCACCGGGGGCCTGGGCCTGGTGTCCAGGTTGAGGGGGCAGCGGGTGGGCTCACAGCAGCTGAGGCAGGTGGGCGGTCTGCAGGGTCACTCTGGTTCTCGGCCTCAGTGGGCCCTCGGCTTCCAGGCTCGCCCCAGCGGCCTGTTCCCCGGCCCCCGTGTTTGGCCTCGGTCTTCTGGGCGGTGGGAGAGGGAAGTCTAGCCAAGCTGTTTTCTGAACCTGGAAAGTTCTGAGGCAGCTTTCAGCTGTGGACAAAAGGAAAACAAATTGCCATGCCACAAACAGTGTGGGCGTGTCCCCATCAGTGTCACTCCAAGTAGGACAGTGAGGAAAGGGGAGGTGTTCCCACAGCCCCCCACTGAGCATGGCTGGCAGTCCCCTGGCCCCCACACGGGCATTGACACCCCACCAGGCCTGGAAACTGTGCCCCTCTTTTCCGTGGGACGGACGGGGACAGACGTGCTTATGAAGCGCTCTGAGTGCCACCGAGAAACGCCGATTTGTTCTTCCTCCCACAGCACTAGTCCACTCTTCCCCCTGTGCAGGTTCCCCCTGTGCAGGCGTGGAAGTCCAATGTCGTTTGACAGTCCTCTGTCGACCACATAGGCCTAGAAGCGCCTTAGTTCACCCGCAGGCCGGTTTTCTTACTCTGTCACGTGTGGTTGGCTGTCCTGTCTGTGCCGTGGGCAACCACATTTCTTTTTCCAAGATAAACCATCTCCTCTTCTGAGTGGCCTTCACAGGAATCTTGTATTAGCACATTCTTAACAGACATTTAAAAACCAACCCAACAAAACCCATTTCCTGCCCCCACGCTCTTTCGTCACACTCATACATGTAAATTGCACCTGGAAATGCCTGTACTTGAATTTGCAAACCGAAGCCTAATTTAACCTTTCGTGATGCTCCAGAGTCTTGGCTGAAGGCGGGCTGAGCTGATGGAGGTGAAGGGTACACGACCGCGCTGGGAAGCCCTGCTGTCCTTCTCCGGGTTCCAGCCAGAGGTGTAGCACGCTCCCATGAGTGGTGGGCTTTGGGGAATGTGAAAGGCAGGGGGTACCTCAGGCCAGGCTCCGCTGACCCCTGAGAGCTGCCCCTGCTTCTCAGGCCCACCTGTGAGCGGTGGGGGCCGGGCGGTCTAGCCCATGGGCATCGGACCTGCTGTCAGTGGCCCTGTGTCATCGGAACAGCTCTGATTTCTGGGCACAGACACTGAAGAAATGTGACAGTGTGTGCGACAGGCATAGGACCTGTCTGTGGAGACCAAGTTCTCAGCCCTCAGTCCCAGTGTCTTCGTGTGCAGAATGGGCCCCTCCCCCGTGGGGCTTCTCCTGGGGGTTTATGGGAGGCCCTTTGTGGGTCATAGTCTTCCAGAGCGTCCTGGGGTGTGCTGACCTCTCAGTGAGGGAGCCCGCTCCTAACCTGGCGCTCGTCCTGCTCCCCGTGGCAGAGATGTAGACGGTTCTGGAAACAGGCTGTCCAGTTTCCTTAGTGTGTCAGGGCAGGCCCGAGTCCTTCTCCCGCACTTGGGGACTGGGGGTGTCCTCGTGTGGCCCCGCACGCCGGGGCCTGGGCATCCCTCTGCGGGTGTGCTGGGCGTGTGGCCTTGGCTGTGGTGAGGCTGAGGACGGCGCTGGCACCGAGCACGGGGACGAGCCGTAGCGCTCAGCGCGCCAGACGCCGCAGGGCAGCGATGGGGCTTGTGTAGTACGCGCGGGGATCACGTCATGTCCGACGGGCCAGTGAGGGAAAATGGGACCTGAGGAGGTCCTCATCTCATTGGATTTTAATCTCTGGCTTCACAGAAGCCCCTCTCCTTTTCCTCCTAATCATTCTTAAAATCACAAGGAAAATCCACCCCTTCCATTTAGAAATCCACTGAGAACCAAATTGCTACTCTGGCTCTAAAGTATGTGATTGTGGTCTCTGGTATTAAACCCCAGTTCTTGTAATTCCACTAGAATTCTGTCTCCCGTCATGGAAACCTGGGATTCCGGCTCAGGACCTGACACTGTCTGCTGACACACCTCCTGGGGGCCCGAGGTGCCCAGGAGGCCTCGGGGCACCAGCAGGACTCCCTTTCTCCTCACAGACACCTGGGGCCTGTGTCTGAAGACTTCAGGGGAAGGTGCCGTCCCCGGGGCTGGGACCTCATGAGGGAGACTGTCCCTGCAGCGCTGTCATGGTCCCCGGTAACCCTGATTTAGGCCCCTCTGGACGCAGGCTTCCCCTGGTGTGCTGCCTGGTTGGAGGGAAGCCGCCCTGCTTCCGGTCAGGGCAGTGAGGGAGGATGCTGGTGGCGTCACAGTTGGAGGCGGTCGCCCTCTGAGAGCGGCCAGCAGCACACTGTGACCCTCCTCCTGCCCGCCTGGGGTAACAGCCACTGTCTCTCTCACCAGTGCCCTTTTAGGCAGCCGCCTCTGGTTTTCCGCAGGGGCGCTGGCAGGAAGGACAGCGGGGGCCGCACTTGGTCTTGTCTCTACGCTCCTCAGGCTGTGAAAGGGCCCAAAGGCTCTCCCTGCAGGGCTGATGGTCCTTGGAGAGGCTGCAGTGGGGTGTCCCTGAGCCACTCAGCAAGCCACCAGGTGTCGGGTTTGGTCATAGTGGCCGAGTTTCACAGTCGTGTCTCAGGATGTCACATGGAGCCAGGAGCCCTAGAGGACTCCATGCCCAGGTGTGCTGTCATCCTGGGCCATCCCGGGAACTTGTAAGAGCCATGGTGGCAATGCGGTTGTCCCAGGGGTCGTCCCGTTTCTGGTGTGGTGACCTGCCCTGCACCCGTTTCTGGAGCATCTTCTAGGTCTTGTGTATGCTCAGGAGAGAATCACGCTTCTAAAATGAATCCTGCTTATCAGTAACTGTCCCCATGCACGTGTGCTGTTTTTCTATCTCCCTGTATAGGGTGGGCTGCACGAAATTCATCCCCTCCGACCCCCACCCCAACACACACGTGCAGGAGCAGTGCACACAACGGCCCCAAGAAAACTTAGTGTGACACTGAGCTTCAGCGTGTGGGGTCCGGCATTCCTAGACGGGTGGGGGGGTGCTCAGGTTATAGGACGGTGGGCAGCCCTTCTCCGACCAGGCGGCAGAGTGGCCCTGCCCTCCGCACTGCGAGTGGGGCTTTCCTTGTGGCGGCTGCAGGGTAGTGTGCCCGGACGTACAAGTCACCACGATGGAAGGTTCACATCGATTCCACAAGAGAGAAAATGCATGGGCTCTTGAGAGGGTGTGGCCTGGGCATCCCAGGGGTCTCTCCAGGACATGGACCGGAGCTGGCCTCGGGTGCTGGAAGGTGGGAAGGGCACATCCACAGGCTGGGAGCAAGGTCCCTGTCAAGTCTCAGGTCAGCGCCATCACGGTCAGTGGAGTCACCTGAGTGGGTCGCGACCAGCGTAAAACGAGTTAGAACAGAAAAGAGCAACTTGCACTAAGAAGGGTCAGTTACTGTGCGGTGAGACTTCCGGTTGTGCGTGTCCGTCGGTGTGTGCCGTGTCCCCACCAGAAATTATGTGCCATGGGTCATGGTCAAGAAGGGTGCAAGCTACTGTTTTAGAAAGATGACTCTAGCAAGGGTATTTAGAGTGGATTAGGAAGAGAGAAGGATGGTGGGTGGCCCGGGGAGGGGGGTCCCCTGAGCCAGGGGTCAGGAGGCCAGGCCAGGGCAGTGGCGCCTAGTCTTTAGGTCTTCTAGTCCCTTCAGCCACACTTCCTCCTTTCGTGCATAGAGGTCTTCACGTCTTTTGTTAGACGTAGTCCTGGGTATTGATACTTTTTGATGCTGCTATCATTGATGTCTATTGGTAATTTTTATTTTCTTGTGTTGCTGGTATACAGCAATACAACAGATTTTTGTATATTGACCTTTATTTGACCTTGCTGAATTCCAGTACTATCTGTAATTTCTTTTGGATTTCCTATGCGCTGAGTGCAAACGTTGACAGTTTCCGTTTTCCTTTCCATTTCTTAATGTCTCTTCTTTTCCCCGCCTTGGTGCATTAGCCGGGCATCAGCCCACTGCCTGAACCTGGGAGTTCTTGCCTGGCTGCGACCTCGGAGGGAAATCGTCACTGTATCACTGTTGACGAGATGTCCGCTCTGGTCTTCTGTTTGTGTTTGGAAGGACCCTTTATCCAGTCAGTGTTGTGGCTTTCTGTTCCTTGTTTCTTGTGAAGTTTTGTTTCCATGAATGTGTGATGAATTTTATCAAATGCTTCTTTTGTCTCTGTTGAGATGATATAATTTTTTTCTTTATCTTGTTAATGTGGTTATCACACTGATTAAAAAAAAATTAAAGCACCTTTCATTTCTGAGCCAAACCCGCACTGACCAAGATGTAGTATCTTTTCTATACATTGTTGGATTCAGTTTCTAGTACAGTGGTACCTCGGTTTTCAAATGTAATCCATTCTGGAAGACCGTTCGAGTTCTGAAACGTTGGAAAACAGCCGGCAGTTAGTCCTCAGGATCTTGCACTCAGTGGAAGCCGCGTGATATGTTCGACTTTCGAGGCGTGTTCGAAAACCGACGCATTTACTTCTGGGTTTACTACGTTTGTAAATCTACATGTTCGTCAACGGAGACGTTTGAAAACCGAGGTACTACTGTATTTCATGATTTTTGCTTTTTTGTTAACGAATTTGAATTGTAATTATTTTTCTTGTAATTCTTTTGTCAATTTTTCACATCAAGGTAATGCTATCTCATGAAAAAAGTTGAGAAGTGTTTCCTCTTTTTATATTCTGGGTGATTTTGTAAGTAAGATTGGAATAATTTCTTAATTGAAGTCATCTATGTCAGTCTTCTTGGCAGGGTAGTTTGAAATTACAGATTATATTTCTTTAAAAATCATTGGACTGTTCAGGTTTTCTATTTCTTCTGATGTCAATTTTGGTAAATTGTGTTTTACTATTTTATCAACGTTTGCATAAAGATTTTCATAAGCGCTCCCTGTTTAGCATAGTTTCTTCACCTTGGCACAATTAACATTTGGGGCAGTTAATTCTTTGCTTTGAGGGGCTGTCCTGCACATCATAGGTTGTTCACCACATGTCTGGCTTCTACGTACTCGATGCCAGTTCCAGGCCCCTCTTCAGTTGTGACAACCAAACTCTTTTTCTTTATCAGTCTCACCAGAGGTCTTTCCATTTTGTTAGTCTTTTTAAAGAACCAACTCTTGGTTTTGTTAATCCTAACTTTGTATCTCTTTTCTATTCCAGTAGTTTTTGCTCTTTATTATTTTATTTTACTTTCTTGGAATTTAACTTGCTATTCTTTTCTAAATCCTTGAACTACAACCTTAATATATGCATTTTAAGGACACCTTCCTCTCAGCATGGCTGTAGCTTTTTGGTTGTTGTCTGTGGTGAGACTAAATCAAAGGCCCTGTTCCACCTTTATGTGGACTTGGGGTTTGGAACAGTCATCTTCATCCATCAAATATTGGTGCTCAGAGTGTATTTTGTTAAAACAAAATCCTTTTCTGTCAGACTTGTACGACTAAGATGGTGGGAAAATGAGTCAATTTGAAATGAAATTAATAACGAAATTAGTTATTACGGGGTGCTATTAGAGGTTTAGTCTGCTATTTACCTAAAGAATCATTTGCCCAAAAGGTGTTTTGGGGTTCTAATGGCAAGTTTATGTGCGAGTACATTTTATCTTGAGGGACATCTGAAAGTATTAAGTTCCCCTCCTGCTTCAGAGCCTGTTCCATCATGTAGTTGGTCTGGAGGGTCTGCATTCCATATAACGGAAGGCTCAGAGTGTACCCAGGGACTCTCGGTTAGGTAGGTATTTGGAAGTAGACTGTATTTGAAATCTGAAGGACCTCAGGTCAGCTTTTTTAATATTACCTGTTTCCTCATTTGTAGCCTGGTTCATCCATCCATCCATATCCATATCCTTATCCATTCACATCCATCCATCCATCCATCCCACCACCCAGTCTCCACTATTGCTGAATTAGTCTTTGTTTTAGGATCACGGATATAGAAACTATGAGGATATGGCACCTATTAGAAGCTCTTGATCTTGTGGCACAAGCAGAAGAGTACTAGTCAGTTGTTCTTAGGACTTCAGTGTTAGAAAGGGGCCTTTGGGATTGCCACTGTCGCCTGCCAGACGAGGACGTGCGGGGTGAGGCAGAGCTTCCTGAGGGAGCCAGCCTTGGTTCTGGGTCAGGCAATCTCGTGGTAGCTCGATGCCACCCAGTTTTTCCTTTCCAACATGTGTTCTTCTTCTGGGTATATTTTTCCCAGCAAAGGAATATATAAAAAGCAATTCCAAGTTTCTCCTTAGTCAAAACTATTACACAAGAAAATCCCACACACAATGCCAAACCTTTCCAGAAATGAATGCCGGAATTCATTCTTGGTTTTGTTTCTGTCTTGCCTTAAAAGTGAAGAAGCCTCCAGGCACTCAGTGCACTTGCTTGCTTTCTCTCTCTTGAGCGAACTCCTTTTGTGACTCGGGCTCTCTGGAAATCTGTTTCAGACGCGAGAAAGCAGCTGGAACACACTTGAGCTGCTGAGCACAAACTACAAAGCGATGGCACTGACTGTGCAACACAGATGCTGTTTGCGTTTAAATAAAAGACAAACACAATATTTGCATTAATAGAGACCTTTGCAAAAGTATTTGCATAACGTGGTTTATCTTTTGCCAAGCACTGGTTACTGAACTAATTTCTGATAGCAAAGGCTAAGCAATCTTTTGCTGATTATTTCTCATAAATAGTTGCTTTTGCATAAGGGTAGCTGATTTCAGAGAAGGGCCCTTCAACGTGCAGATGTGGTGCCAAGGGGAACACCGCATTCATTGCTGTCAGTCATATTCTTGGTAGCTTTTTGCATTTAAAAGGACGAGTGATGAACTGTTCTCTGTTCTCAGTGAAACTAGGCCTCTGCAAAGAGCTTTGTGAAGAGTTTGAGTAAACTGGGCCATACGTATTTCAGCGGTTGCCTCCTTTTCATAACAAGAAGAAGCCAGACTGTGGGTCTGAGTGCAATTTCAAGGACGTCTGTACTTACTTCTTATTTCATTAATGCGGGCTGTATGAGAAAAGAGAAGGAGATCAGAGCAAAGGACAAATGCTGGTCCACCAAAGAGCAGGAGAGCCCAGAACTGCATGTTGTAAATCCTGCATAACGTTAAAAAATGAACTGAAGTTTGGCCACAAGTTCCCTAGCTGTCAAAGCGAAGTGGGAATCTTGTTTATTTTTAGTATTTACATGGTTCTTCAAAGGAAACCAAGGAGTGTTTTAGACAGTGACTTTGAAACACACACACACACACACACACACACACACACACACACACGTGAGGAAACAGGATTACACGTAAAGAAAGTGGTCTCAGTAACTATAGGAAACTGTGTTCAGTACTTGTGTATAAGTACTTACACGTTCACCTCACTCTTGCTTCTGGAATCTTACGCTTTCACTTTGAATGTGATTTTCTTTTCTCTGAAGTAACTCCTTAGTTGTTATTTAGCAATGGTTTCTGAGTGGGAAACAGTCTCAATTTTTGTCCAAAAAAATGTCTTTTTTCTTTCTTGAATGGTAGATTAGCTAGCTGGGTATAGAATTGTAGGTGACAATGTATTTTACTCAGCAGTTTAAAGATATTTTAGTGTCTCTGGCTTTTTTTTTTTTTTTTTTTTAAATGCTGTTGAAAAGGTAGCTCTCAGTTCCATGCTGTTTCTTGTTTCTTCTTGGTAATTTGTCTTTTCTTCTTGATACTTCTGTGATCCTGTCCATGTTTGGTGGGTATTCTGATTTTTTTTTTTTTTTTTTTTTGCAGTGTTTCTAGGTGTAGATTTGTATTCACTTATCCTACTTGGGATTTAGCATGCTTTGTAGCTTTGTAAATCTAAGGACTCCTTTATCTCTGGAATTCTGGAATATTTTTCTTTATTATCTGTATGAATAATACCTTTTCTGCAGTTTCTCCATTCTTCAGGAAGTTATACTAGGTTTATGTTGAACCATCTCATTCTTTTATCCATGCATCTCTCCTCTGTCTTTTCCCCCTTTTGGGCTTCATTCAGGTTGGTTCTCTAGATCTATTATTCAGTTCATTACTTCTGTCATTGGCTATATCTGATCTGCTGTGTTCAGTTTTAGAAAATTCTTTTTAATGACTTTATTTTTCGCTTTCCAGGATTCCTGTCTTTTATTATAGCTTTTTCCTTCATTTAACATCTTACTTTTTAAAAATATGCATGTTTTTTAATCTTCCATATTGTTTTAATATTTGTAGATCTTTTGGAGTCATTTCTCTGTTGTACTGGCTGATTCTAGCATAGTGGATTGTTTCCATGTTTCATTTGTAATTTTCTACTTTCATTGTAAGCTCAGCAGGAGGTTCCCCCCCACCCCCTTTCCCTGCCTTCCTTCCCTCTTCCCTCCCTCTCGTGCTTCCTCCTTTGGTATTTCTTGTGCCCTGGGCTGTGGCTGTGTCCCATGAAAGCCATTTTTCTTTACTTTCCTGGGGCTCCCGGGTTTCCCAAGTTCGGGACTAGTTTTCACCTTAATTTCTGGATTTAGGATTTCAGAACTGGTCACATGATGTGAATCTGGAAGCCACACCTACATGGGCACAGGCTCAGGGCTTCAGTTTCCCACAGGAGGCACTTCCCAGCAACCCCCTCTGCCTCCCTGGCCTGCAGCGTGGTGTTGTTGCTGCTGTTTCCACAGACCCAGTAGCCCTTCCAGGGTTCTGTCCTTACGCAGGTGTCTCCGTTCCAGCTCTCTGTCAGGACGAGTCCAGGCCACACCTGCCCAACCTGGGACCACGTCTGTGTCTTAGTCCACTTGATTCGAGTACTTTTTTCCCTCTTCCCTCCAGGTAACTGGACTCTCTCTTTTAAGCTCAACTCTGTATATAAAATTGCAGCTGGATTTTATTGTTTTGTGCTCATCATTTCCATGTTCTTGGTGGTGGGAGGGGAGGGGTCCGCATGGACTAAGCCTAGCGAGGTTCAGGAATCTGAGCTGTGATGACTTTGCATATTGTTCAGTCTGTGTTTTGGACTCTGGTAGGATCTGTGTTTTCCCGAGCGTGACCGTGGTTTTTGCCACAGGTGTCCCCGTTAGTTCAGTACATCGGCCAACCCCACAGATTGAACCACTGTTGTTTCCAGTTCCTCTTTTCTTGTAGCTGACTGAAAGGCAGGCCCCTCCTTCTAACTGTCTGTCTTAATGTCAATCAGTGGTAACCTGGTCCCCACCTAAGGGTGCTCATTTTAATTACAGATTGCCCGTATGCCTAAGTAGTTTGACATACTTGTCTACACAGGTGTGAAAAACCAAGGAAATTGGTTGTATAAAAAGGCTGCCTTTTGGGGTTTTGTCTTGGTGTAATTTCTAAATTTCATTGGCCCCGTGACCCTACTCATTGTCACAAACAAATACAGTGGTTTGTGGTTTTCATCGGATTTGAATGTTGAAGAATATGAAATGACTCTGTTCCAAGAATTATAGTATCATATGAGAAAATGAAGATATGCCATCAATTCAGGTAATCTATAAAGTAGGTAAACTTTGGGAATGAAAATGTCACAGGCTCCCATCTGCTCCATGCCCTGCCAGGTGCACGGGACACTTGGCTGAGAGGTGGCAGGTGTGGGGGCTTAGCCAGGAGGAGGCCTGAGTGGCCCGGTCCAGTGGGCTTTCATCAGGAAGCATTGACAGGTGGTTTGTTTGTGGGGAATAGTCTGGAAAGCAAGAGTGTGCAGGTACGTGTGGGGGGGTTCAGGGAGAGAACTGATTTTATGTCTACTTTTTCTTCATTCAAAAATTACTCTTATAAAACATAGAAGATAAGGGCTTATAGTCTAAAAACTTGGATACATGTGGGGACAGAGCCCCAAAAAGCAGTTTCCAGGCTCTCGGCCTCACATAGAAAGGTGCTGGCTCAGGTAGTAAATGGCCATCGACTGTGATCAAATGGCCAGCAGCTGTGGCTAGTTGGCCGTCAGCTGTAACCAGTGAGCCATTGGCCATGACTATAACTGCCGTGGCTAGGCTAGCAGAAAAAGGGGGCTAGCAAGAAGATGGTGGCTGAGCCTGCAAGCGGCACGGTGAGGGTTGAGAATTGTGTTGCTCCTGGTTCCTGTGTCTCCACCCCAGCCGCCAGTGAGAGTATAGTGGTGTGACTCCCCTACCGATGGCTCCGTGGGTGTTCATTTTTGGCCTAGCCATATCCTGCGTTTTTGTGTAGGGAGTGGGACCAGAGACCCCGCCAGACGCCCCGCGCATGACACATGGCGAAGTCGGCGGGATCCCCTGCACTACAATATATCTATTCTTAAAACTCTGAAGTTTTCAAAATTTGGAAAGGTTGTTTCAAAAACCATTTTTAATGTCCTGGCTGTTTGGAAATTGTGCCCCTCTCCAGTTTGGCATGGAGCCACATCTGTCCTTTGGAGGAGAAGCAGGGTGAGCAGGTGGCGTGGAGCCACATCTGTCCTTTGGAGGAGAAGCAGGGAGGGCAGGTGGCATGCACTGGCTCTTGGCCAGTCCTCAAGAAGGACCTCCGTGGGACATTAGAGCTCTTGGAGGCAAAAGCTACACGTTGTTCAACCCTTTGTGCCTCTTGATTTTCTTGTTTAATTACTGCGCAGACCTGGGAAGTAGCCAACTGCTGGCGGACATGAACGTCAGAGGACCCGCTGGCACAGCTCGGGGTCTCATGGCACATGCTGCGGCTGTTTGTGAGCAGGTCCCGTGAGCCAGGTGCCAGGCCAGGCGCCCACACAGTAGCCCAGTCAGTCCTCCTGCTCCTCTGAGGGGAGGGGATCATTTCACCCATTTTGCAGACGTGGAGAATGAGGCACAGACTGGTCAGGTCGTTTGTGTGACATCAGGGACTCCTAGGAGTGGATCTGGGCTCTGCACTCCCCGCCAAAACCCCAATGCCACCTGCCGTAGGTGACCAGGACTTCTCGGTGGTCGTGCGGAAACTGCAGGCTGAAAAGAATAAAAGGGACAGAAGTCTGTGTCCTGTCACTGACATTAACATCTAACAGCAAATCGCTGCTCCTGTCAGTAGCTCTATTTTTAGAAGATTAAAGTAGAACATGATATAGTGCAATCGCTGTATTTTTAGAAACTGAAGTTGGTGTTGTGTAAAAATGGTTGTAAGAGGATCCATGATCAGTTCAGTTAGTCTTGATTTGGGGAAGTTGCCGTCTGTAGAGTAGATCATATTGTGTAACAAACATGTAAGACTGGGTTCTGCAGGCTGTGGAGGCGCCAGGGACACAGGCGTGTGCGCAGCCTTCCTGAGGGAAGTGATGACACGAGATGCTGGTGATGCACATCTCGCTCGGCCTTTGAACGTCCGCAGTCCTGAGCAGGGGGGAGCACGTGCGGCCCCCAGGGCCCCTGCGAGTGTGAAGCGGGTGGGCTGCAGGTTGCAGAGCGGTGGGCACTGCGCGTGCGCGGGGTTCCCCGGGGACCGGAAACCGTCCTGCAGGTCTGTAAAACGCTAACCGCTGTGGCATGTGGGTGGCGTGACTTGTGTGCCCCCATCTTTTTGTTATAAAAAATTGTTTTAAAAATTTTATAAAATAGATGTAATTTAGAAAAAAAACAATGTGCTGCGTATTATTAGGTGGTACAAAAATTTAAACAGATAAAACTTGAACTGCTTTAAAGCTTCTGACACAGACACCACTCTGGTTGCAGGTCCCCTTTCCCTCTGCCTGGCAGCCCCTGTCTGCTGGTCCTCTGTGCGGGCTCTGGGCTCTGGGCTCCGGAACGAGCAGGTCCCTGGGGGGGCCCTTTTCAGACTTGTTGGCTGCATTTGTCCGTTGATGTGGGCTTTAGATGAAATCTGGGTCACACACTGGAGGTATGGAGGTGCAGGGGTCCTGTGGGCTTTAGACAAAACCTGGGGTGCACACTGGAGGTGAAGGGGGTCCCACGGGGGCAGAGGAAGACCTTTCCATGACCCAGATCTGGCAGCTTGTCTCCCAGCAAAATTCACGAGGCGGTGCTCTCTTGTCTTCCTTTTGTTGTGACCTCTGGTGGCCTAACCCTAACCCTAACCTCTGGTGGCAGGGCCCTGCTGGGACATGACAGGCCGGCGCAGGCTTCCCAGCCAGGTGGCGGGCAGGTGGGTGGAGCACGGCAGCCTCCAGGGAGGGAGCACCTTTCCTAGCCACCTTGGGGTTGGGTCCCTTCCAACCTGCTTCCCCCAGGTGAAGATGTCAGGACATCCGACTGTCACGTGTCTCTGCTGGTGGCAAGCACTGAAACCATTGCCTTCTGGATGCTTCCATGCCAATGAAACAGTACTTCCTTCTGTACCTACCGCTACTGCCCCTAGATGAGTGGCTGCAGGGAGGCTAAAGCCCTTGACAGTCCCCAAGCAGCAGGTGGGGACAAGCAGCCACAGTGCAGAGCTGCCCTGGCTAAGCCACTGGGGAGGGCGGTTGGTTTTCAGGTCACACAGATGTGAGTTTCTTGTCACATTGGCACAGGCTGCAATTCATTGTCACTCCTGCTGGTTCTGGGGCGGGGTCCAGGGTCCTTGGGTGCATCTTCAGGGTTGGACCCTGGGTGCTGAGGACACGTGCATGTCCTCCCCGTGGCCCTCGGGAGCAGGCTGTGTGCCTCCACCAGCATGGGGTCTCTAGCACCTGATGCCATGTCTGGGGCACCCTTGGCTCCTGACACTGTTTGTCAGAGAAATGAAATTAACCCAGGGCGTTTGATTTGAGCAGAGGACATCTGGGCATCCAATCGGGAAATGTGTAGCAACGCGGGCGGGACTGGGAGACGCTCCACTCAGCCTCCAGGGAGGCTCTGTCCCGAAACAGCGCCCTTGCACTTGGACAGAGTTATCAGGAAGGGAAAACTAACCTGCAGTGGGGGGGCCACGAGAAAACCAGGGTGAACAACCAGCTACACAAGTGAAACACACTCTCACCGTGTGTGTTTTAGGTTCTGTTTCCTGACGCAGGGTTTCTGGGTGGAGCGTGTAGCATGTAGTACTCAGTTCTTACTTTCCTTCTTCCTTAGCAGCTCCACTCAAGAGATTAATACACATTTCAGAGGACCCGAGCCCCACCCACCGTGCCGCTGTCTGGATGGCAGACTTGTGAAGGGTGGGTGGGGAGCCGCGTCCGCATTAAAACCTGGCAACGTGAGCGGAATAAGTGAACCTCAACTACATGTTCACTTGCATTTTGAACCATTGACAAATCTTGAACATTTATGTGAAATTGTTTTCTGAGAAAGTCATAAAGTAACAATCAGAGGAGGTTTAGAAGTTCTGTTTGTCCGAAGGATGCGTAGGTACAACAGGTCGGTCAGTGGTAAGCTCTGCCTGCCCGATGTCCAGCATGCTCCCCCAGCAAGCACGTGGCTTTGCCCTGCGACCCCCGCCCCACGTCCTCTCCGTCCAAACGTCTTGATGGATTCCGCTTCACACTAGATGCCAAATGGACCACGGCTCCCAGCTCCGTGGCACGTGCCCTTGGACTCGCCCTGGACCTTAGACCCAGACTCCGGTTCTTCTTCCTGCCTCCATTCTCCCTCTTCAGGGCCCCCAGCCCTGCTTCATATTCTTCGTGGCAGCAGAAATGAGCCCCTAAGGCAGAAGTTGGAACGCGAGTCTCTCGGTGGCCTTCAGTGCCTGTGGCTGGCCTGGTCTTCTCACTCAGCTCCTGCTCCTGGAACCTGCCAGGCGTGTTCCAGTTCAGGGCCTTCGAACTTGTCCCCTCGCCCAGGACGCTCTTCCTGGGAGAGTTCACACAGCTCCTTCTCACCTGTCATTTAGGGGTCTGCTCCCACGTCACCACCTCACAAGGGCCCTCCTCAGCCACAGTCACATTCCACGCACATGGTGTTTATTTCCAGCCCGACACCACAGAAGGGCCTGCCTTTATGGGCCATCTCCTCTTCGCTAGTGGAAGATGGGGTGCAGGGATCCCCAGAACTACGAGTCTCTCCATCACTAGTTCAGTCAGGTTTGTTGAATGAATGAATAAATGGTACTGAAACTGGAGGTCAAACGAGTCCGGGGCTCATGCTGCCTGTGCCGCTCAGCCAATAGACAGGAGTTTGTCCATAGAATAAGTGTTTATTGTCAGAGCACCGGTGTCTGAGAAGGCAGCGGGTTTACATCTCCAAAAACTGCCTTTGTGTTCTCAGTCTGGCTGGGGACATTGAAAGGTAAATCTGTCCCTCCAGAGACTACGTGACGGTTCCAGGGGTCTGCATGGAGCCTGCCCTGGGCCACAGCAACCCAGGAGCAATGATGGGAGGAGCCTGGAGGCCATTGAGATTGGGATCAATAAGCCTTAGGGTATTAATCGTAAGTTTAGGGTAATTTTCTAAGACAGGGAACTGGGACTGGACATCCGAGGCCGGGGGATGAGCTCTTGTGAGGCCACAGGCGGGTCAGGGAGAGGCGAGGCCTCGCTGTGGGGTCCGTCCGGCCCTGCGTCGTGTGAGACGGACCTGAGGCTGCAGTGGGTGCCTGTGGAGACGCTGGACTGCGAGTCGGCCCTGACCTTGATCAGGATGACCTTCTCTGGCTCTCTTACTTCATCTTTAAAATGGGGACAAGCACATACTTCCACCGTTTGTTTCCCTGGTAAGGAGCAAACCAGCGACTGGGAGTGAAACAGCCTCATGCCTGGCCAGAGCCAGTGCCCAGCGCTGGCTGGCTGGCTGGCAGTTCTGACTTAGAAAGTGAGTTTGTTGTTTGGTTCAGACCAGGTGTGGCCAGAACAACATTTTAGGAAAACTAACCGACGTTCAGTGACTTGAAGCGAACGCTGGCCTGAAGAGCGCCAGGGGAGGAAGCCTTCCAGCCCCTCTGCCCGTCAGCCTGTCGCTCTGGACGTTTGTCCGATGGTTCCCTGAGGGCCGAGTGTCCCCTTGGGCTGCTGCTGCTGGGGGTCAGCCCGGTGGCTGGAGGTCCCTCCATGGCCGGCGTGGTCACGCATTACGTGAGTGTGCTGCGTGCCCGGTCACCTCTGAAACATTCATTACAGGAAGAAGGGCAAAGGACCCTTTTCCTGTCCCCTGGACAAGAAATGCCTGAGAGGCCGGCGAGGCTGGGGGAAGATGTGTGCGAGTCCATGTGCTGTCCCGTTCTCAGCGCCGCTGCTGTCCAGCCGCACGTGACACACTTGCACACACTTGCTCCACGGCCTGTTTTAGTTGATTGTCATGAGCTACTGACTCATTTCTCAGGAGCTGTTTACTAACAGGAAACGTTCTCCTCCGTCGTGTCCCTTAACCACGAACACCTTTCAGTTAATTTTTGATGCTCAGCAGTGCGGAAAGGGTTGTGGGAGGATGGTTCACCTGTCACGTGGTTGCAGGTGCTGGCTCACATTTTCAGAAAATGCTCCCTCCACCAGATGGGATGGCACCGGTGTCCTGTGTCGGTGGGGCTCGCGCTGGCATCCTGCGTGCAGGTAGGGTGGCAGAGCGTGTCCTGGGCCCTGCTCTGCAGCATGGCGTGTACTCCCGTTGTCGGCCACCATCTCCATCCACTGAAACACAGGAAACTGCGTCTGAGTTCTCACTAAATATGGATGGAAGCCAGGCCGTCCATCGTGGGTGGAGGTGGGGCCCTAAGCGCCCTGGGCCCCCTGGCCATGGCCTCCCGTGCGGAGATCTGCTCCTTCCAGGTGGCGGGCTGCATTCAGGTAGGAATTGTTCATTAGGCGGCCGGGCAGGTAAGAAGACAGGACACCTGCGGAAGATGGTGATGTGCACCACGGAGGAAGGTGTGCCTTTGGTTGTCCCAGATACGTAGGTGGGTCCGAGCATTGCCGAGCTGTGGTTATTTACACGTAGATATCAGAGCGGCTGAAGTCTTTGCCCTAACGACCGTATTTTCTGTCCTCCTGAGTCCTCCGGGGAACCTATGCTGGGAACAGTTCTACCCCCCCCCGGCGGGATGCTCAGATTTGTGTGTGTCCTTTGGCGGGCTGCTGGGTACCTCTCGTGCCTGTGACTCTTACACACTCGGGGACCTGCGGGCTGCCTGGAGGTTATTCCCTTCCCATGAGGCTATGCTCTCCAAAGCGGCTTGAGGATGACTTACCCATTATGTCCTCCCCTCAGGGCACACACATACACTCCCAGGGGCAGGGACATCTGTCTTCAAGCGGCCGGGACATTTTCACCTGATTTTTCTACATCACTTATTGATGATTAAGCTAGACGGTGCCACTCGGTGGGAATAGCTGAGAGCTGTCGCTGTCGGTGTTGTCTCACTTAGGGAGGAGGGAGAAGGACAGACGGGCCTGGAGGACCGGCTGAAAGACTTGCTAAGAAGGCCCCTCCAGGAAACGTAGCCTCCGACCACAGAGCACAGAGCCTGGCTTTGTCTGACCTAGAACACTGCTGCCTGGACGCCAGCACTGCCCACCCGCATAGCTGTTTACTTTGCTCACTCCCTCATGTCCCCGCCCTCTCACTTGCTGCTCCGGGCTGTCCAGCTCTGCGCCCCAGCCAGGCCCCGTGGGGACAGGACAGACCCCACGCCTTGTGCCCTCCGGCCGCTCTGGCTGTGCACAGACCCGCTGCATCTGTACTCCTCTTGTGGCTTGTGGTTGGCGCTGTGTTCTCTCCTCGTTACCAAAGCTTTCTGGTTTTGTGGATCGAATCTCAAATACTAGGTGTCGGTGAGGCGGCGTTTCCGCACTTCTGGTGTTAGACATCGAGCCTTGCCACGCCTGTGAGATCAGTAAGCACTGACGGGGAAGCCCGCAGGTGAGGGCCGTGCCCACCGGGGCGGGTGTGTGTGCCATGCCTGCCCATGCTGGGCTGGCCCCTGTGCTCTGGTCACTGTCACAGCCCAGCTGCCCAGGGCCTGCTTGTGGAGGAGTGCTGGCTGCACTGCTAGGGCGGGTCACACACCCAGGAGCGTTAGGAAGGCAGTGAGGGGACTGGTGAGGCAGGTGAGCGAGTGAGGCTGAGAGGGGACAGATGCTACAGAACAGGAAGTATCTGCGCCTTGTCTGAATCTTAGCATCTCTTGAAATAGTTCTGTTAAAAAAAAAAACTTCACTACGAGGAAAGAGACAGCTGATGCAGGAGGCCGTGCCCGTCTTCTGCCTTCAGGCCCCACGCGGTTCCTCCGTTCCCACTGCATCAGCCCCTCCCCTACCTGGATTTCCATCAAGTCCCAGACGCCACAGCATTTTCACATAAATGCTTCACTGTCACACTCAACAGAATGAATAGTATTTCCTAATATCTTATATCCAAACTATGTTCAATTTCTCCTGCTTGTCTTAAAAAATGCCTTTTTGCAGTTTGTTCAAAGCCAGATGCAGACATTGGGATTGGGGGCCATGTCTGAAACCTTTAACCTGGGGCAGCCTGCCCCCGGCACCCCCGTGAGGGAGCAGGGTCATCTCCTGGGGGTCTTGTCAGGAGATGAGCATAAGCTCCCAGGTCCTTCAGACACGCTCCTCTCCGCTTGTTTGCTATAACTGGTAGCTAGAGCTGGCCTTGACACTTTGCAGGGAGTCATACATGTGTCATACGTTAGCCGTGACGGTGCATCTGCCTAATTGTCCCGAAGCAAGTAGTGCTTAGGAGAAAAAGAACATTTCTTTCATTTTCATTTTCATTTTCTCTAATAAATACACATGAACTGTGTTGGAGAAGCCTCGGGAATTCACAGTACTTACCTTGTTAAAGTTTAATTTCTGTTAACGGGCAGACATAGCTTTATTATAGATCTTTGGTATTTTTAAATAACTTGCTGGGAGAGGAAGAGAAACATTTAATGGGTTGGGCTCGAGGCTATTAGCAGAAACCACCAAGGCAATGCCACTTGGTGGCCTGAGTTTCTGGAGTGGCCGTCAGTCGTTGTCCAACGGGTGCCTGTGTCAGCTGGGCCCAGGGCACTGCCGGGTGTGGCCTGTGAGGAAGGAGGGCCGGTGATGCCCAGAGGGATGTCAGCCAAGCTGGCGGAACGCGGAGAGGCTGGGTGGGGACAAGTCCTGCTCTGCGTGGGCTTTCAGCCCCTCTGGGGTATTCAGGCCAGGCGAAGGCCAGGTGAGGCGGGGGAGGTTGGCGAGAGTTTTGCTGACCTGATGGGCCCGTTCCACCTCTGAGCCCTGGCTCTTCAGTGTACTGAGCTCTTTCATAATTTAATGGAATAAGGGAGTCAAATTTCCAGTAAAATTGGCCCACAGGTCACTTAGGTTAGGTGCAGGGCAACGCGGGCTTCACGTTGACCTTGTGGGGAGGCCTGCTGGCCCCTGAATCCATAGATACCCCACGGATTCCACAGCACGTGAGGGGTTGTGCCCTCTAGGAGCTGGGGTGGGGGGAGCCTCCGCAGTGCCGCCCCCACCGTGAGCCGGAGGCCCGAGGCTGCCCTGCCGTGTTTGTCCAGGCGGCAGAAGAGCCTTCTTGCCCCCGAGTAGAGAACTTTGTAACTTCTGTCCGTCTCAGGAAGGCTAACCTACTTGCTGAAAACGTTTCACTGCGTTGACCTGACTGACAGTACACGGCAGCACCGCCGTCCCCACCGCAGGAAGGCGCCTGTCCTCCCTGAGCTGCCCTTGTTCACCGTCAGCCCTGGCGTTCATGCCGCTGGCATCCCCGGCATTGTTGCGAGGCCCCTTCACCTCACGGAGCCCCACGTGTCCCCAGACCTGCCTTGGCTGCAGCTTGGACAGGACAGAAGGGGCATGCACACCCCTGCCCCGGGCTCAGGACCCTCGTTCAGAACACGCTGTGTCACATCTGCTCCATCGCTGCCGCCCGTTGGCACAATGCCCAGCCCCGCGTCCAGGAGCCGGGGCCATCGCACCCTCCAGAATCTCCCGCTCGGCACAGACACGTGGGATGATAAGGGCCAGAGCAGGAGAGTGACATCCAAACTCAGACGCTGGAGCACAGACATTTCCTAGGGAGGAACTTGTTTCCTTTGCTTTTGTTCTAGCAAGTTCCCTACTAGATTTGAGTTCACAAGAGAGAGGAGGAGAAGAACAGGGAGGAAGGGGCAGGAATGCCGTCTTTCTTGCTGCTAAAAACCGTGCCCACCATTCGCCAGGCCTGGGGGTGCCCTGGAGATGCAGAATTCATTCTCACCCAGACCTTCACGCTGGCCCGCTGCTGCCCTGCCTCAGAGGTCCTGCTCCAGACAGTTGGGAAATGGCAGCTGTGAGCCCGGGGTCAGGCCCGGGAGCCGGCAGAGCTGGTGACTCCAGGGCCTGCAGCCGCCATGCCGGGGCGTTTGCAGCCTGCCTGCACCTGGCTTCCTGCCTTCTCCTTCGGACCCAGCCCCAGGCTGCCCTCCAGGAGCGGGGCCCCCACAGTAACTCCTGAGAGGTCGGCGGGGAGGCGCATAATGCTGCAGGCGTGGGCTGTCCGTGCGACTTTCTCCTGGAGAACACTGTGTGGCAAAGGGGAACGCCCACGTCTACCGGGGAGCCACCTGAGAGACTCGCCTCAGCCAGGAATCATGGTCAATGTCAGCGGTGCTGTGTCACATCCATAGTTTGTACCCTGGGCCTCATGTCATGAGAAGGGCATGTCACCTCCATGGCCTTCCTCCTGAAGACACCTAACCCCAAGCTAATCGTGAGAAAAACAGACAGACTCCAAGTGAGGGACATTCCAGAAAACCCTGACCAGTTCTCCTCAAAGTGGTAAGGCCGTCAAACACAGGGAAAGTTTGAGGAGCTGTCAGAGCCCAGAGGAGAGGAGCCTAAGATGTGTCACCTCCATGTCATGTAGGATCCTGGGACAGAAAAAGGACATTGGGGGAAACTGAGGAAACCTGAATACAGCATGGACTTCAGCCAGTAACTCAAATGTACCATGTAATGTAAGATGTAATCGTAGCAGAAGCAGAATATGTGAGAACTCTAGCTTCCTATAAATTACAACTGTGCTAAGTAAGGACTTTGTGTATAAAAAACAGAAGGAAGACTTTGAATCGTCACTGCTGCCAGCTCTTCTGTCACCGCGTGTGTGACCACTGGCTCCGCGAGGACTGTGAGGCGTGTGCACTGCTGTTCTCTGCAGCAGGTGACAGGCCATTCTGTCAGCCCGTTTCACTCACTACATCAAGCGGTGTCCACCGAGCACACTCGAGAGTATTAACGTGTGCAGTTCTTCCCTGTCGTGACAAAAGGTGAAGTGTGGTCTGTGTTGAAATGTGGGGCAAGGTCTGGACTCACAAGTAGGAGTGACTTGGGGCCCAGGGGGATGCCCGCACGTCTGTCTGAGCGGTCATCCTTTGCTCCAAAACTCACTGCAGCTGATCCACAAAGGTGGCTTATCCCAGGAATGCAAAGTGGGTTTCACGTGAGAAAAGGATTTCACCACGTTCCCAGATGGAAGGAGGAATTATGTACTCACAGGAACTGATACAGAAAAACTTAATAAAACCGAGCACGCATATGTGATTTAAAAATAGTCCCGGCGAACCAGGAATAGAAGGGACCTTCCTTAGCTACCAGAATCAGGCGAGGAAAAGAAGTAAAAGGCTCGATGTCTGGAAAGGAAGAAACACACTCGTGACTCGTAGGTGACGGACCGTGCATGTGTGACATGCGTGACATGCGGCAACTTAGGATAGGGGACTAGAATGAACGGCCTACAAAACCAGTGTCTGAAAAGGAACTGTGTTTCCATATACTGGCAGACTCAAATCTAAATCTAAAATACCAGTTACAAATTTTACTTAAAACATCAAATACCTAGCACCTCTGCAAGTTCTTTACGCTCGGAATTCTCCAGTGTTTCTGAGAGAAATGAAATGAAGTGATAGTCCATGTACGCCGGTCGGCGGATGTCACCTCGTTAAGATTCTCTCCCCCCAGACTGTACAGACGATGCACTTCCAGTAAGCGTTTGGTTTTTCTTTTTTTGGTGGAGCTTGTCAAGCTGAGTCTAATAACATTTATGTGATGGGGTAAAGGACCAATGTGGCCCCAGGAAACCCTGAAGAAGACAGTGAGGACTCTTGCCTTGCTGGCTGTTAAGAATCATTGTCCTGTTATGGCAGCGTGACTATTGCACAACTATAAATAAATGGGCCAACAGGACGAAGATTTGGCTTGTCACAGAACTAGTGGTGCTGATCAGGAGTGAAAGTCACACTTCTTAATACTGGATGGGACATTTGGCTCTTCTCATGAAAAGAACAGAAAAACAAGCCCTACCTCATGCCACACACAAAAATCAATCCCAGAGAGATGAGAGACACATAAAGGAAGGACCACAAGACTTTTAGGTGACAATGTGGTGAAAACCTCATTTGCAACCTCCAGGTAGGGAAAAGTTTCTTAAACCTGACATAAAAAGACATAAGCTTTGAAAGAAAGATTGATACATGTGACCTTAAAGAAAGAGAAGTCATAGTCTTGGAAATGATATCTACAATATGTGATTAACAGGATTCAAAGTCAGAATTTTTTAAAGAATTCCCCTGAAGCAATAAGAAAAAGACGACCCAGTTTAAAGGAAAAAAGGACAGAAGACTTGAATTCAGAAGCCAATAAACACGTGCATAGCTGGTTGGTGTTTCTGTCATCCCGCAGTTAGACGCAGAGGCTCCCTTTCTTGCCCACCAGGGTAGGAGTGGGCCGCGTGCGGGGCACGGGGTGTCATTTCCCCCAATTTCTCTCCCCCGCATAGGCCACTTGTGTGTGTTTCTCATGCACTGTCTTTATTGGCCCATGAAACACAGTGTTCTTGTTGGCTGTTCAGTGCAGACGCTCTGTAATTAGGTGGCGATTACGTGCATCGAGGAGGGTGGGGCCTTTTTAGTCAGTGTCGCAAGTTCTTGCTTTTCTTTTTTGTCCTATGGATCCCGTGGCCGTTGTCACAGAAATTGCTTTGGTGCCCACATTATGCAAGTCCCCGCCCGTTGGCTGTGCCTGGTCTGGTCTGAGCGCCCTGGGAGGGGTCGGTGGCTCAGTTGGCCCTGGGTGGGCAGCGGTCGGGTCTGCACAGTGCAGCTGGGGCTGGGCCTCCCTCAACCTGTGTCTCTGGTAGCTGCCTGCCTTTTCCAGCGGGTTCCATAGAAGACCCTGGGAACTATTTTTCTGTTTTCTAGTTTGGAAACTTGGACCTGAAAAGTGAAAAGTGAAGGAGGGCATTTGAATTATAACTGGGACGTACTTTGATTTTTTTTCTATCCTCTTTTCTTTTCTCTCTCTCTCTCTCTCTCTCTCCCTCTCTCTGGTGTTGTCTTGTTTCCCTGCTTTCTTCGCTCTCTTTCTTAATCCCAAGTAGAGCAAATCCCTAGGGCTGGGGAAGCCGGCGGCATTTGTGACTGAAGCCATAGGGTGAGTGTACAAGACTTGGTGAGTGACCTTTTACCCCAGGCCCAGTTCAGGCTTGTGCCTGGTCTAGTTGAGACAGAGCTGGGTTCTGGGGGTGCCAACTGCACAACCATGGGACATTACTTAGCCCTGCCGGGCCCTTTCTACAAATGTGAAGGAGGGGAGCCAGCCAGGTGAGGTGAAAGCTGGGTTCCCAAGGCTGTGATCCCTGTTAGATCTGTCACTGCATGTCCTACAAGGTGGAATTCCAAAAGCCAGCCGTGCCCCGCAGGGACGCTGCATTACAGCAAACTGTTCATTTTAGGTGAGTTCTTAGGTCTTGAAACAGACTCTGCTGACCATTTCTTTGCGAGCGTGATTCGGTCCGCTGCAGTGGCATGTGTGACCGTGTCTCTGTGTACCTCTGCTCAGTCACACTGTGAAGGGAGTCAGGACACGCGTGCTCCCAACTTCTCGTCTTCCGCATGTGTGCTAATCAAGACGCGGCCGGGGATGACAAGTAGCGCTGTCCCATCCCGCAGGTTTTCAGAGGTAGGCTCGCAGATGGAGGCAGGTAGGGAAGAAGCCTGCCTGCAGCGGGCGGCGCGCGGCCCGGGGGACGGTGCTGCTTTACCTCCTTGCTTGTTGGATGTGTAGGTTCCCCCCACTGTTCCTTCCCGTCGGAGAAATGTCCGCCGAGGAGATAAAGGTGGGAAGCGTGCTTCTCGTACCCCTCTCGCTTCAGCTCACTCTGCAGCGGGGTGTCTGCAACAATAGAGTGTTAAGAGGAGAGTAGTGGGCTGAGGGACACACCGTCCTCATGGGCCTGTCCCGTGTCCCCCATGGCTGTGTTCCCGCCGTTTGTCATTTCTTCCTGGAGAAGGGTGTCCTTCACGTCACAGCCACCTGGGCTCTCAACTGTCCCCTCAGCCCTCGTAGCTCCCGCTCCTTCCAATGCGGCCTCTGTCGCTCTGGGTCCCAGGGCTCTGTCCAGCTGCGGGCTGCATCCAGAGCCTCGCGGCAGGCGCTCTGCGGAGTGCGCACGTCTTCCTGTGATTCAATTTGAATCCTCCAGAGGCTGGAGGAGGCTCTACATGCCTCTGCTCCCGGTGGCCCGAGCCTGGGTCTTTGCCCTGTGATGTCGGGGTCTCCAGCACATGCCTGGGGTCGCGGTCTGGGCACCTGGCCAGGGAGCGGCACCCGGGAGAAGAGCTGGGAGACACGGCCCTCGTCTGAACGCCCTTCTCTGTGCTCCTCTCCCCGTGCCCAGGCTGGTGCTGTTCAGAGAGGCCTCCTCTGTTAGGGTGAGGCCTGCCCGTCGCCGGTCTCTCAGCTGCCTCTGTGAAAACACCTGTTTTTTGGCCTTTGTCACCCTCCTTCGTGATGAGGCTAGAGTCCACTTAAGGCGTCCTGGAGAGTGAGTGTCTGTGGAGGCGCTTTTGGCAGTATTTCCAGCTGTCGCTGGCTCAAGCTGCCTGCCCACCATCTGCTGCCAGTGTCGGGTGACAGGCCACTCTGTGGTGCCTGTGTGTTTAGAGACCTCGCTGGTGTTTGTGGGTGGCTTCGCACGGGGCTCCTTTCTCGAGAGGTGGGCGCTTGACAGTAACCTTATGCCAGAACACTTTCCCTCCGCTCCCTCTAAGTGTGACCGTGTCAGGGTCGGGGTGTGACTACAGGTTGTCCCATGTCAGCTGGGCCTGGCCTGTACACCGACCACAAGGAGTCCCCTCACGGAACCAGCAGGATGCGTTCGGCTTCAGGTTCCCATGTGGAATCCATCATGCTCGTGTCAAATGGCCCAGTTTTCTGATGAGCCGACCAGTTCATACATATGATTCATTTCTCTCTGATGCCTCAGTAAGATGTACCCCAGGCCATGGCCCAGAGATGTCCTGGAGGAGCCAAGACCCAGCTAGGCCACCCAGAGATTGAAAACACATGGGCGGTGTCTTTCATTACACCCTGGAGTGATGGCATGCAGACTTCATGCAGCTTCCAGCTCAGCGTGTTTACAGGGCCGTGCTGTTATGCATCCTTCATTCTCGTGGCGTTGGAGTATTTAGACCTTCAGGCCTCAGGGCAGAGTCAGTCCCAGCGGAGAAAAGGTCTGCCCAGGAACTGGGGTGCTGGGCCCTGCTGCCCATGACCGCCTGGAAGCTGCAGTTTCCTTATTCATAAGATTAGGACGTGGGGCTGGCTCCCGGATTTGTTAAGTGTCTCTGGTTCTAGAGGCTTCTCTCAGATGGGAGCTCAGGGTGGGCCCTGACGAGATGCGTTGGGGGGAGGTCAGCTTGGGGCCGCGTGCTGGATGGGGGGAGGCAGACGGAGCCTGGGCCTCCTCGGCCAGCTGCAGAGCCCCGGCACACCTGCCGCCGGACACCTGTAGCTCCTTTGGCATTTCCAAGACACCTTAAGCTGCTTCAAAAAGTGTTCACAGTGGGATTCGATGTCAAAATACTGACCTATATGTGTCCCTGAATTTTTCAGTGTTAAAAATGAGTCACTGCGTTGGTACATGAAGTGGGTTTCACTTAACTCTCAGGAGGAAGGTTTGAGATGCATGTCCTGTGCTCTCTCGGTCTCAGGTGCAGTGACGTGCCTGTGGCCTTGGGTTTCCAGCCAGTGTTCAGGCCATTTCAGGGTGGCCGCGTTCCTGGAGCACAGCCCGCGGTGCCAGCAGTTGGGACAGTTGTGGGCTGGTGTCCACTGCTGGGGCACAGCACCGGTCTCTCCAGTCCTCCTGACTCAGGGAGTGCGGCTGGCGACACCCCCAAAGTGCCTCCTCCTTGTAACTTCTGACACGTTCCAGTTGCCCGAGCTGGGGAGGGTGCTGCTGTGGGAGAGGAGATGCAGGCCCCAGCGGGCACAGCCAGGGCAGCGCCGTCCTTTGTGTGGGCACGATGGCGGGCACCCCGGGAGCCTCCTGGGTGGTCTCACATCTCAAGAGCAGGCGTTCGGATCTCCCTGGGACCACTGTTCTGTCCTTGGATGTCGCTCATCTCCAAAGTCAGCAGGGGTTGCGTAACAGAATCTGAGGGCTGCGTGAGGTGTTGCCCACTTTGGATAAAAAGTGCAGCTTCGTTCCAGCTTCCGTGGACCTGGTGTTTGGGTCACGGGGGGGACGCCGGCCTGAGGCTCAGGCTGCTGGCTGCTCCGTGACACCAGTGCGTGCCCTTAGATCAGTAACAGGATGCCTTCACGTCAGCATGTCCAGTGCCGCCTCCTACAGGCCGTTCTACACCACGTGTCGGAGCTAATTTTAACGGAAAGTGTGATTCCTGGAAGTTTTGCCAGAGTTTTCTTTTGTTCCTATCTGAGGGAATATGGGAAATGTCAGGCAGTCTCCATGCAGCCCACTGCAGACTTGGGTGGTGGCCGGGTTCCAGGTCCGTCTTCGCCTGAGACTGAATACATGGAAATAGTTCCAAGTACAGTCAGAGGGGCTTTAAAAGCAGCAATTCTGTACGTTGTAAGTACCTGGCCAGGTGTTTCTCAGAAGCATGTTTGTGTGTCTTCCTGCATTTCTTGCCAGGTGTGCCAGCACACCCACAGCTGTTTGCAACTGCCTCTGGAGCTGCGTCCCCAACACCCAGGCCGTTTGTCGAGGGGCTGTATCCCCGGCACCCAGGCCACTTGTCGGGGGGGCTGTATCCCCGGCACCCAGAGCGCTTGTCGTACCTGAGAGGAGGGGGCTTAGCTCTTTTGTTTTTGTGATCTTAGCGCTGCTGTGGAATTGCAGAAAAGCTGACTCCTGAGGAACGTAAGTAGGTGTAATGTGGCTGCTAAACAGAAGTGAGCCGAGACAGCCTGGGGGGCGGTTGGTGGCCACCACGTGGCATTTGGGGACTGTTTGGGTTAGTCTACAAAGGAACTTTTATTTTCTAGTTCAGCAAATAAAAATGACCTGGAATGAAAACCATCTCCTTTTAAAGTACGAGGACACCTGCGTTTACATAGTTAGTGAGGTGTTGCTCCGAGCAGATTCTGAACATAAAGTATTCTCATTGAAATGCGAGCAGTTTCTGAAGCCCAATGCTTTCTCTGTCCACAGATGGCCTTTCTGGCCGAGACCAGCCCGTGGAGCTGCTAAACCCTACCCGCGTGAACCACATGCCCGGCACGGGTAAGCCACACCCATCCCGGGGCGTCCCCCTCACCCAAGGCTGGGTGGAGGCCCCACTTCGTCAGGGAGCATGGAGAGGAGGGGTTGGGCTGCGTGCTGGCGGCCCCTTTTCTGGGGTAGAACAGGCCCCCCGTCCTGGGAATGCAGTGGGCGCTGGCTTGATGCTGTTCAGGTGGCACAGAGACGCACACCTTTCTGTCCGGGCCCGGGCGGGGCTGTGTCCAGTGTGCGCTGGAGCCGGGCGCCGGCTGCCAGGCAGCCCCAGGCCCACGGCGGGTGACACTGTCCACGGCCTGGCCCTCTCACGGGTAACCTGAGTGCACGTGACGGTCTCCTAATCACCTGTTGGTTCTTTAATGAACAGAAAAGCATTAACTGTGATTAGAAGTCTCTCATTCCATACACACCACTTCTAAATAGTACGCTTTAGAGAGCGCGTTCCAAGTCCTCAGGGCCGTGGAAAGTTCCCTTTCCTTTTCTGTACAGCACCTCCCTGTGCAGCGTCCTCCAGCATTCACACTCAGTATGGGGAATGGCTCTTCACAGGCCACTTGTCCTGACTGAGAAGAAAACGCGCTTCCCGAAGGCCTGGGGTGTGAGTGAACTGCTGTCACTTCCCCACGTGCATCGTTAAGCCGGCATGTGAGGGTGGCTCTGCTGGAGCCCTGCCTTCGCCATGTCCCGAAAGCCTCTGTCTCTGTGTTTGCTCCGTGGCCCCTCCTGGACCCAGGTTTCCTGGGGCCTGCTCTGCCCCTGCCTGCCTTCTCCGTCAGACCCACCTACCACCTGACGTTCCTGGGCCCCTAGGAAGGCAAAGCTCGAGACCAGGCTGGAGAGTCAAAGACGCTTCTTTCTTAACACAGTGATTCTCCGAGGTCTCCTGGCATTTCCAGGCAGTTGGTGCTGCTGTTTCTGCGCTGCTCCTACAGGGGCCTGCAGGGCGCTGGTCTCCTTCTGGCTCCTGCTCTCACACCTCTACCTCACCTTCCCACCCAGCAAGCAGTTTACTTAGTCCCCCAGGATCCCAGGGCAGGGCCTGGGGCGGGGGCAGGGCGGGGCCCTTTGAAGTAGCTGCTGAAGGTGCTGACTTTGACAGGGCAGGTTTTCACTGTCTTGTGGTCCCCTTGTCAGTGTAACTGGGCATTCTGAGACAACTTTCTGGCGTGCGCCCAGGTGTGGGGCTCAGGAAGGGACTTTGCAGATAGCTCAATAGACGTGTGTGAAGCAGAAGAGGGGGCTTCACCCGAGTTTCCTGGCTTGAGAAGCGCTTCCGGCTGCTGAGACCCACCACGGGACTCCCAGCCTAGTGTAGAGACAGATGGACACAGGGGACCTGGATTCCTGGTGACCCACTGGCTGTGTGACCTTAGGCAACTTACCCAATAGCTCAGCTTTGTTTTCTCAGTTCTCAGGGATAAGTACGGCTGTTGTGCAGGATTCTCATTAAGGTCAAACGTGTGTGTCTGATTTTTAGTTCCTGGCTCAGTGTCATCTCTTGAGGTCCCACTGACGGATGCTGATGACAGCGTCTGATGGAGCTGTGACTGTGCCCGTGCAGGGTCCCAGGACAGTCCCCGTGCTCCCTCACACCCTTTCTCTCCCTTTGGGGGGAGCTATCCCCTTGAGAGATGGGGCATTGGGGACGGTGCCCCATGAAACCAAAGGGAACCATTGACTTGCTGGCACCAGGTCCCTGTTGGCGGCGCGGGCTCGAGCGGTGCTCCTGCCGGGTTTCACTGTTGCTCGTTCGTATCCCTGGGGGTCTGTGTTTGCCCACGATGCCCAGCCAGTGCCCACGAACTGCCGCCACACGGTGGGTGGACAGCCCTGACCACGAAGCCAGCACTCTGAGGGGACCCGGAGGCTTTCGCAGTGAAGGGAGGTATTGAAAACCCCATGTCGGCTCATTCCAACCTGCGAAATACATTCCACGGAGAAATATTCATCTCACGTTATACAATAATTTGAAAATTAATACGAGAATTTCCTTAAAGGCACATTTTTATGAGATGAGGGTAGAAACGTTCTTAGATATATTTTTATGTCAATCCCAGTTTGCTCTTGTACATTCTCTAACAACTGAGTTTAATTTGAAGTTCCGCCTGACACTTGCTGGTATGAACACAAGCTGACACATATATTTTACACGTACGTGATTTGCAGGAATTTCTCCCCCACTCACCATGGGCACATGTCCCCTGAGCACACAGCCTGGACTCGGTAGGAAAGCGCCCAGATGGCCTCTCCACCGCTGGCCTTTCATGCGCGGCTCTTCCTGGTCGCGAATGGTGGCACAGTCAGCATAGTTTTCTTCTGCTGGTGGTTCTCTTTAAGTACAGTTCTTACAGTCTTACTTCAAATAGAAAAGCACCATTTATACCTTTTATTTCTGTGCCATCTTGAATTGAGGCGTTAGATAATTCATACAAGAAAAATGTCTCTTGTTAGAACCCTCTGAATCGTAGAAGGAAAAAGCCAAAATGCTGTTTCTTTTCGATGAATTCTGATTTTTTTCCTCCTTCTCCCTTAACTTCTTATATGTAAGCAAGCCTTCTTTTCCTGTTTCTCTTTCTCGTTGTTTAAGGATGTTTCATTTTAGCACCGCGGTGTCATGAAAGAGAGAACACAGATAAGCATTTGCCTGCACTAAGCACTAAGATACGCTTGTCTCCGTGCTATTACTTTATGGTAGCTTCCGGGTGTTGGAGACGTGGGATGGTGCAGTGTGGGCCAGGCTAGGCCCTTCCTCCCTCCCAGATCATCCTCTTCCTCCCCAGGCGGGGACCTGGGGCGCAGACCCGGGGGTCGGGCGAGTGTCCTGTGGAAGCCACGTCACCGGCTCGGAACTAGGTAGGGAGAGATGCTGGAGTTTGCGGACTTAGGTGAGATGCTCACCTAAGAGGGCAGACGTGTCGCGGGATCACGCACCCACCTGTGCCAAGCGCTAGATTACAGGGGCCTTGAAAAAAGTGAGTCATGCGTGTCGGAATCATTGTAAGTTTTTTGAAGGAACAGACTATTTTCCCTGATCTTAAAAGTAACTGATGTTTATTACAGGAAAGGAGACATTGTACCGAATGTGTTGGGTGTTGGTTTCCAGAACCTGAGCTCTCTCATTGCTCGGCAGTGTCGACCTGATGAGCGCAGGGGTGTGAGGGCAGGCCGTTGTGGCTGGAGCACAGTGGGGCGGCAGGACGAGAGTGAGGGCAGGAGGCACGTGTGGAGCTCCTACGTGCCGAGGTGGTGCCGAAGGCTTTCCGTGGGTCACGTGTTAACTGCACAGCTGCTACTGCAGCCCCCCCACCCCCACCCCGTACAGAAGGAGAGGGGTCCGAGGCACGGTCGCTTTCCTAGGGCCACCCAGCATATAAATCATGGGGTGAGGACCCGTTTCCACTCTCCAGGTGTGCCACTAGGGACAAAGACAGCCTCCGAATGTCGTGACCCTCTGCGCCCAGAGGGAGGTGGCGGCTGGTTTTAGGTTCCTCTCGTATGAGCTGCTGGCTCCGTTGTCCTCTATACAAGGTCCCCTGTTAACGTGCCTCCTGTGAGCGTTAGGGTGGTTTCTTTTCAAGGCTATATAACAAGGGTGCAGTTTTTAAAAGAAAATTCTGGAATCTTAAGCTACAGAAACTCGGGAGAACTTATCCAAACCAGTAAAAGACTGAGGTTTGACGCTAGCCATGGATCCCCAAATCTTAAAGGGTGTCTGAGCACCGTTCTGTTAAAGCAGTTACTGAATTCCTCGACACTCCTCTTGAATTTTTGAGCAGAAGTAAGCGACGGAAGTCTGCTGGTGCTGGAAGCTTCTGTACCTCCCAGGCCTGTTTTGTTGTTGTCGTTGTTTGGTTTGGTTTGTTGAGAGGAAATGTGAAACGAACACAAATAGGAGATACATGTGACCTCAGGGAAAGCTTTGAAACCTTCCTTCATTGGATCCGGAAGCTATTAATTACCTTCGGAAGTAGGTTCCTGCGAACATAACCTCAGTTGTGACTCTTACTTGACACTGTTGTGTGTTTTCAGTGTAAAGCTGGACTGCCGGAGGCAGCACACTGAAGGACTAATGGTCACCTTTGGTGACTCGTAAGGGTGACGCCTGTTAAGTGCCAGGCAGGAGTGGCAGAAGAAGAGAGCGGTCTTTGGCTTTCTTCTTCTGGTGCAGGCTTGACTCCGATCTGTGGTCTCCTTCTGTACTTCTCAGTAAGGAGCTCTGTTCTGGCGCACAGTAGGGCATGTGCAGGCACATAGTGGGCACTCAGCACCCACCCCCCACTGAGCGTGTGCACAGCGTAGCAGGTTGCCTGCAGTGCTTTTCCTGTTTTCTCATCTGTTTGAAATTTTGGAGGAAAAATGAAATGTAGACCTTAAAGACATCAATGAAATCTGGACATTTGAACACTGCAAAAAATTCCCCCAGTTTGATTTGCTTAGTTTTAACAAATGTGGAGCATGTTCCCAGTTTCCTCCATCAAGTTCACCTGAGGCCCTCTGCAAATAGCCATGACTTAAAGGCCAGATTTACGAGTCCGTAGCCCACATACTGCAACACCCGAGAGTAACGGCAGCTTTGTCTGTGGAGGCTGTGCCTGGGTGGGTTCATTTATGAGCTGTTCGGAAATGCCTGGGAGTCACTTTGGGGGAACAGGGGAGCTGAGGGCCAAGAATAGCTGCAGACCAGAGAGCGCGTCTGCACTGTGGCTCGTAGTCACTGCCGTGGTCACGAGGGGCGATGCTCAGCGGCCCTCAGATCCCAGCCTCCCCTCAGCAGGCAGGTGGCCAGTCCTCTGAGCCTCGGCTGCCTCTCGTTGTCACTTGCTGCGTCACATGCTGCTGTCCTGGCCGGGGCATCAGGTGACCCGGAAGTGCAGCAGGCATCTGCGTCCCCTCCACCCTCCTATGTGTCAGGCAACCGGCTTGGCTTACTGCCGCCCCCCGGTCTGCCCGCACCCAGCCTCTGGGCTCTGCTGCTTCCCCCAGCGTGGCCGCCTCCCCCTCCACCAGCCCAGAAAGCCTTTGCGATGACATCCCCAGGACCCACTGTCCTCATCTGAGGGGAGGTGACCCCAGCACAGTTGTGAAGTGAATGACATGTGCCCTCTGGTTACAGTGTGACCTGCGGCCTGGCTTGTGGTCCTGTGGACACCAATTTGGAAGTTTCCCCTCTAAGCACTGCAGCGCTGTCTTCCCACGGGAGCAGAGGTTCCATCTCCCGGGCTGGGGGTCAAGACCCCGTCCCCTGCCGCTAGGTGTGACCCTATTTGGTGCACCTGGTAAGGCGGGGACCTGTCACTCACCCATGTTGTCTCACTAAGAACTTGGTTCTCTCTGGATTTGTCCCCATTTGTGTTGGTGATTTTTAAAAAATCCACATAGTGTTTTAGTGGGATCCTGGGGGAGCCGGATGCAGGACGGTGTTCAGTCTGCGCGTTTTGACCAGAAATGCCTCTCCGGTGCTGTGGGCACCCCATGTTGGCTGAGCCCAAGCTCGGCCCCACCGCCCGGCCATGGCCCACCCTGCCCAGCGTGGTTGCCTCATTTCCCGCCACTGCTCATGCAATGTCCCCAGCTTGAGGAGGAAGCTGAAGGCCCCCTCCGCTGGGTGGGAAGCATATTGTTGGGTTCCTGTGTGTGGCACAAGCTACTCTACCCTAGGGAGCTTGTGTCGTCACTGTGGCCCTAGAACCATGCTACAAAGAGCCCTGTGTGGCCGGCGACAGGCACGGGCACGGGAAGCACACACTTCCTGGGAGCAGTGCAGTGGGCGGGGACGTCGGTGGCCCTGCTCTGGCGCCCCGAAGCTGGCTGCATGGCCACACGAGCCCGGCTGTGGTGAGATGGCAGCTGGCTGTCTCTCCATCTTACGGGAAGAAGGTAGCAGTCGTGGCAGCGACCCTGAGGTCCGTGTTGGTGTGGAAAGTAGAGAACTGTCCTTTCATGTACTTGGGATATTTGGAAGTTCTACATGATTATTGGGCAGAAGAAAGGGTCTTTTACAACTCAGAATTTTGTTGTGTTTGTTTATTACAAGTGTCACTTGCGGCCACGTGTGTCCAGGATGCATTGACGCGTGTAGTGACACCAATTGGGGGAAAAGTGCTTTTTGTGTTTTTATCTCTCTCTCTCCTCCGTGTTCTATTCTTTAGGGCACAGGGTGGAATGCAGTGTATCCAAAGAGTGTGCACCCCAGAAATGGGAACCCTAGAAATGGGAACCCTGGAAACGGGAACCCTGGAAATGGGAACCCCGTCTACGGTGGCTAAAGTGCATCCAGCCAGAATCAGGATGGTGGCATGTTAACTCTTGTCCCTCTTCCCTTGTGTCCGATGAAGACGATTTCAGTTCTTCGTGGTCACACCGTAGCGTAAACGTTTGTCATGCCAATAACCGCCGTCAAGGACAGACTGCCATTTTTTAGGGAGAAGTCCCGTTTCCAGAGCCTCACAGCAGTGGGCCCTGACTCAACCCAGGCTCTCTGTGGCACCGTTGGCAGGGAGGGGAAGGGCTGGCGTGCCGTTCAGTCCCACTGAGACCCACTGAGCACCTGGCTGTGGCTAGCCTTGGGGAAGGACCCTGCAGGGCCTGCCAGCCATGCTGCCCTTTGCCCCCGGAGCCTTGATGAGGAACAGAGGGGACGTGCAGACGTGGGGGTGTGGGAGCAGAGAGCTGTCTGCCCAGCTTGTCTAGCTTTGTCTGTTTTACTGTCTTTCACAGAACCGACTTCTGCCTCTGGTCATCTTCTGTTGTACATTTATTTTCGATTTCGTTAATTGCTGTTCTTTATTCTGCTTTTTTGAGGGGGTCAGTTATTCAGGTATCCTTGTTCTGAATTCATGGGTCGAACATTTAGCACACTAATTTTAGGGCTTTCTTCCTTTGACATAGCAGTTAAGGTTACATAGTCCTGTACGAATGGAGCTGCTCCTGGTAAGTTCTAATTTGTAGGATTTGGTTTGTAGCCTCTTTAAAATTTGTCTGATGGTTATTTTTTGAAAAGAAAGGAACTACTTAGAAGTGTTTTTCATCTGAAGGTATGAAGTTTTCAAGCCATCTTTCTGTCCTTGATATCTCGGCGCCTGTGTTGGGTTAGAAATCACCTCGTCTTCGCGTTTTGTTGAGTCACACACTGTGGTCCTGTTTCCTGATTTCACTGTGTGCCCGAGCTTTGTTCTCCGCGGTCGGGGGCTGGATTCTCACCATGCCCAGTCATTCAGACTTGGGGCAGGAAATCACACAGAGCTTCAGCTCACGTGAGGCGGTGGTCAGTGCGTGGAGCAAAGGCCGTGGGGACTGATGCCGTTCTTGGGGTGGGTTTCTGTGTTTTTAGTGTGGTGGCTGAGGCAGGTGTCACTGCCGAGACGTCGGGCTGGCTCACTCAGTCCTTCACTCACGGTGACTGGGCCTTCTAGGTGCCAGTCACTGCCTTGGCACCGGGGCTGCATGGATTTCTGAAGGAAACGTCCCCATTTCTGGAGCTCCTGTTTTACCAGGGGCAGAGGACACTGAATACGCACAGTGAGTGCAGCAGGAGAGAGGTGGGGTCAGGGCTGGGCAGGCCTGGTGGAGGTGACACGAGCTAGTGGAGAAGGGACAGCAGGTCTGGAGGACTGGCAGGGCCCAGAGCGGCCAGTGCAGAGGCCTGAGGCGACACAGGTGTACTGGCCGCGTGGCTGGAAATGCTGCACTGGGCTCCTGCAGGTCACAGAGGGATGTGAGGCCACCGTGAGCAATGAGGCTTCGCCTTTGGGCGAGTGGGGAGCCGGGTGCTGGCGCTTCCGGGTACAGTGACCCGCCCCCAACCTTGTGCAGCACAGAATCTGGTACTGGCCCGCGGGCTCCGGCAGGGTGGACACACGGGGTGTGGTGAAAATCACTGCGATTCGAGCCATGTTGGATGCGTTTACGGAGGACGTGGGGTGGGGGCTGGGATGGAACCCCTCGGGGAACGACGGCAGGAGGCGGGCACAGAGCAGCTGGGTGCCCGGGTGCCATGGGTTGTGGTGGGGAGCACGGGTGAAGTGACCTTGGCCGAGACGAGGGCTGGGGTCGGACAGGTGACTGTTGGAAAGTCACGCCCCATTGGAGGTATTGGGTCAGCAGCTGTGAACATGAGCCCCGCTGGGCGGGGGCTGAGGCTGGGGGCTGCAGGTTGGGAGTCAGTGGCACAAAGATGGGCTGGAAATGGCGTCTGCCGAGGGACGGGACCTCCAGGCCACGCCTGCGATGCACACATTGTTTGTGATTCTTTTCTACAGACGGTGTTTACCTAGACTTACCAGTGCGTTTTTGACCAAATCATACTACTTTGTGGAGTGTCTCTGTTTCTCAGGAGTGTCTCAGTCTCTGCTCTGTGCACAAGACATGGTGAGGCCAAAAAGAAACCCCCACGGGGCCATAGGGGAGGCATACCACTATAGTCTCGCTGGCGGCTGGGTTGGAGACACAGGAAGCAGGAGCCACAGTCTGCTGCTGTCTGCTTCTCCACCAACCAACCCACCAACAACGCCCTGTCCATGGCTCCGTGGGTGTTCCTTTTTGGCCTCACCATATCCTGCGTTCTTGTGCGGGGAGCGGGACCAGAGACCTTGCACGACACATGGCGCAGCGAGCAGGGTACAGTGCCGGCCAAAGCTCTCCGAAGGGCAGTGGAGCAGTTTGTGCGTATGAACATTCAGTCTCAGAAGCCCGTGAGGAGCGGTGCCAGGAGCAGGAAACGCGATCTGCCTGGGAGAAACGTGACCCCTCGGTGAATGGGTGGTTCTCAAGCCTCCGGATGGCACGCCGCCCTGGTGGCTATAGCAGGCATCGCCTGCTTTTTGGTGGTCTGCAGCTGCCGTGGGCTCTGAGGGTTGTGGACGTCTTACACCGGGGCCTCCACCCAATCGAATGCCTGGGGCAGTGAGCAGGGTTCCTTCCGGCCAGGTAAGAACGATGTCTGACTCTGGGTAGGAGGACATGTGGCCCCTACACAGTGTGTGGTGCCCAGTGGCCACCGTTCTCAGGAATTGAACCCCCATGGAGGGGTGGGAAGATGTGGGCGGTTCCCCAACCAGCATAGGCCGGAGAAAGCAAAGGTCGTTGCAGCCGTGGGGGTTGGGCAGTGCTTGCTGAGGCAGCCCAGATGCGGGACTTGTAGTCTCAGGAGGAAACACCTGCTGGGTCCTTGGTGGAGGATGTGGGTGAGGTTGAGGTCGTCCCTTACCCCCGGGTTGAGGAGGACTTGGAGCCCTCGCCCTGCGGAGAGGGCACACACTGTGAGGCTAACGCACAGCCCTGGCAAATGACTGTGGACTATGGGGAATTGCCTTCCATCCCTGATTTGATGGACCGCTTGACTGTTTGCTTGGGAACGTACCACCATGTAGTGGAACTGGCAGATGTTTGCTTCCTGTGTCTCGCCCGGCCGCTGTCAAGACCAGTGCAGGAAGACCCTTTGTTGGGGTGCAGATGGATGTTTACTTCCTGTGTCTCGACCAGGCACCATGGAGAATATACAAGCACCTTGGCTGCGAGCCACTTCTTTTCCAGCGCCTTTTCCACCCTGAGAACCCTGGCCGAGCCCAAAAAGTAGGTGGACATCGAGGGACAACCCCTGGGACGTTACTTGAACTGGACTGAAACTTTTTCTCATGAGTTGGGTTCCTGATACAGGGCCCCTCATGGAAGACGCTTGTCATGTAGATTGTAGGGTTGGAGTGTGGGGACAGAGTCCCAGAGAGCACTTTCCAGGCTCTCGGCCTCACGCGGAAAGGTGCTGGCTTGGGTAGTAGATGGCCATCAGCTGTGACTAGTTGGCCATGAGCTGTAACCAGTGAGCCATTAGCCACTGATATAACTGTCGTGGCTACGCTGGCAAGGGGGTTGTTGGTAGGTTGGTTGGCAGAGAAGTGGACGGCGGGTTGTGGATCGTGTGGCTCCTGCTTCCTGTGTCTCCAACCCAGCTGCCAGCGAGACGATAGTGGTGTGACTCCCCCGTCCATGGCTCCGTGGGTGTTCCTTTTGGCCTCACCATGTCCTGCGTTCTTGTGTGGGGAGTGGGACCAGAGACCCTGCCTGACAGGAGTTATCTCTGCTTTGCAATGAGAGTGACTGTGTTGAGCTGCAGGAGCAGGGCCCCCACACCTTCATTCGGGGAGCCCAGCATCGCCGCCCTGCATCGCCGAGAATCCCGGTAGTGATGGCCATCCCCATACAGTGGGCCGGCGCTCATTCCTCCCGCGGCCCGGCGCTCATTCCTCCGCGGCCCGGCCGTGATTCCTCCAGCACTTTGTTCCCTGGCCTTGCGTTCTCCTGGAGAGGCTGCAAGAGGCAAAGGAACCTCACCCTGGTTACATGGACATTAAGCGGCTGAATTTTTGCAAGTGTCTGGGTGTTCTCCACCCCCCAGCAACACACACTCAAGTCCCACATTTCCAAGTGCCTGGTGGGTTTCCCCCACCCGACCCTCCATGATCCACAAATGCTGGAAAGAAGCTGGGTTTCTTTGCATTCCTCCTCTGGACGTGTGTGTGGTCCAGCTAGGGTGAGCCTGTCCCCGGAAAGCCCAGGTGGAATGCTCGCTGCTGCCCACGGGCACAGCCCCCACCCCACCCACCCTGCGCTGGAAGAGACCCGTCACCCCGACAAAGGCAGCCCTGCTCAGGCTGGCCTCTTTGCTGCCCTCTCTTCTTCCCTCTCCAAGTGGAAGAAACACCTATTTTTAAATATTATTTCAACTGTTATTATTAAGTAATATTGGTTCCTACTGCAACCCAGCTGTTAGGTAAAATACATAACCAAACGTTTGGAGGTTGCTAAGAAGGAAATTCTGAAATATGCTCTTTGTATTATGTAAACTTGACCTTATGTAACTGACATGGCAAGGACAATTGCAGAGGAGATTTGTGGCTTTCTCAGACCACTGGAACTATTTTTGATTTTCAGATAATGTATTTTTATCCACTGAGTTTCGGGCAATCAAAATGGCTTTCAGACGGTAACGTACAGGTGTGAGCACAGCCAGAGCCCAGGTGTGGGCAGGTAATGGGGGCCAGGGGGTGTGACCCGATTTGATCCAGGTGTCAGCACTTGCGGCTGAGTGACTTGGGCAGGCGGCCAGCACCTCCCCAGTCGGGGTTTCCCATCTGTGGGATCCAGTCACCACTGGGAGCATTTCGTGGGGTTTTGAGGACGAAAGGAGGGAAGAGAAGCAAAGGTCTTAACAAGAGCTCAGTGGTAACACATTAGGTTTTCTTGTTGTTGTTGTTATTTCTATTTTATGGCCTTTGTGTTGTAATTGCATAAAATTTGAGTTCTTGTCCTGTAATACCTTGTTTATAGAATCAGGATAGCAGCGTCTCAGGTGGATTGCTCTGCCTGCCACTTGTTCCTGGAGGTGAGGTTCGTCTTTAGAAGCCACATTTATATGTGAGATCTTAAAGCCATTCCGCCGTTTGTCGTGGGGTACAGCCCAGTTCTATTTATAGTTTCTGGGAACTACATCTGTGCACTTCTTCAAAGCCAAGTTCCCCACTGCATGCCAGGTTTTTATTACAGCTCTTGCTCAATTTAAGCTTGAAAATATTTCCAAAAGACAGTTTTTCTTCTTGGAGGATACAGAACAAATTAGAAACAGGAAAAGGATTTTCTAAAGAGCTTTAAGGATAGTTCTGAAATGGGGGCTGGGGGTGAGGGCTGGGTGGGATCTAACGCTTGCTTCCTCACTCAGTTACACAGATAGGAGTGCAGATGGAGCCCTGGCAGGTACAGCCGGCGCACAGGGACTCATGCACACGGGATCCCACGGCAGTGGCCTCATGGGCCATCCTGAAAGCCAGGGTAGCCGAGTGACACGATGCCTGGGCTCCTGACCTGCAGAGCTGTGGCACGGTGGCGTCCTCCCCTGCCCGTGCAGGCGGTCCTCGGAGCCCCCCGAGGTGGCACGTGGAGACACACACTGTGTGTCAGTGACTCTTCTCTGTAGGGTCAGAGTTGGAGCACACTTTTGAGTAAAGCTCTCTGCATTGTGTCTACAGCTCAATGCTCTGATTTAAAAAGCCATCTATGTGATCTGTTAAGAAAAGTTTTGTTCTTAAAAGTCCATGATAACTGCAGTAATTTCAACTTGCCATTCGATAGGACTAGGACTTGTTGAAAAACTGTGCCCCAGGAGAGGCAGACCAATTGGGGTGGGTGGTATAAAGACGGCTCTCCACCAGCACACTGCTCTCCACCAGCATGCAGCTTTGGCTGAAAAACGCGGTTTTGGAGTTTCTCATACCTTGGAAGCGTCCTGCAGTGTCGCCGTGCGGACATAGCTGTTGTTTAGTTGGGAGGTGCTGTGTGCCCCACAGTGTCACATGGAAACAGCTGGAGGGACAGCCGGTCGAAGGGTCCTGGGACCTCTCTGTACTGCAGTCCACTGAATCTATAGTTATTTTTTAATTCATAATATTAACCAGAAAAGTCTGTTTTAAAAACTGCATCACTCACTTTTCCATCTTCTATCAGGTGAAAGTTGGGGTATTTTATTCCAGGAGATTAAAACACATGGATGTTACTAGATGAGACGCGTGAAAGCTGGATGTGTGGTTGTCATGCGGGGTCTCTGGTCCCGCTCCCCGCACAGGAACACAGGACGTGGTGAGGCCGAAAAGGAACACCCACGGAGCCATGGATAGGGGAGTCACACCACTATATTCTCGCTGGCGGCTGGGTTGGAGACACAGGAAGCAGGAGCCACACGAGCCGCAATCCAGGCTTGCCAGCGGAGCCACAGCACTTATATCAGTGGCCAGTGGCTAACTGGTTACAGCTGGCGGCCATCTACGACCCACACATTCACAGCGGGTGGCGTTTGTTCAGCTGTGAAGGTGGCCTGGGCCACCGCCCAGCACTGGCGTGCTTACTGACACCGGCGGCAGCACTGCTCGCACAGACGGACTCGCCACCTGAGTGCTGGCTGCCTCGATGGTACTGAGCCTCCTCCTAGCGCCTCTCCGGGGTGTGCACGGACCGCTCAACAAGCCCTGCCCTCCAGGAGCGTGGTCTAGTCGGGGAGGCGACACAAAGCAGATAATTAGGAGAACCACGAGGCGAGTAGGACAGGTCACACCACTGAGCACCTGCTAACCCCCATTGGACAGAGGTGGCAAGGAGCAGAGAAGCAGACAAATCTGCCTGAGGTCACAGAGACAGGAAGTGTCAACAGTCACCTGCACAGCAATTTTCTGTGGCCACCGCAGGTTACAAGTTCCCACAAACTTGGTTGCTTATGCAGCAGACACTACTTTAGTCCTTGAGGCCAGAAGTCCACTTGGGAGCTAAGATCAGGGCTTCGGCAGGTCTGTGTTCCTCCTGGAGGCTCCAGGGGAAAGTCTGTTTCCAGCTGTCTCCCGCTGCTAGGGCCACGCTCGCCTTGGCTCCTAGCCCTCCGTCTTCAAAGCCCGCCGTCGTGTCAGTCTGCCATCTGCGTCTGACTCTGACCCTCCGGCTGCCCTCTCGTAAGGACCCCTGTGGTCCCACGGGCCCACCCAGGTCATCCAGGAGAATCTCCCCACCTCAAGATCCTACACTTGGTAGATGTGTTGTCTCCATGCGTGATCCTGCTTTGGGGAAGGTTTGTGTCCTTGTTTCACGGCCCTTAGAGTGGAGTGTGTGGGGGGACGCAGAGAGTAGCATCAGCTGCGTTCTTTCCAACAAGCGGCTCCTTCAGTGTCAGGTGTGAACACCCTCCCTGCCCCTTCTTGCTCAGCCTGAAGGCGGTGGGGGGCAAAGACCGGCCATGCTGGGACTTGTAGTTTGCGTTAAAGATTCATTGGACCCCTAATAATACTCCAGAAATGCAAAACGTCCCAGGTCACAACACCTCTGCCCATCTCTTCTTGAAAACACCTGTTACTGGGCTTCAATATTAAAATCTTCTCGGCGCAGAAACTCCTCCCCATGTTTTCCGATCCCTGTGGGAGCAGTTCTAAGTCTCTGCCAGAGGGTTGTCCGTTTGGACAGGAGGCTTCATCAGATGGCCCTGTCCTCAGTGAGATGATTGTTTATAAAATATTAGGCCGGGGCGGGGGGCTGTTCCTCTGACTTTGGTTTGTTTTGGGGTGTTGTTTGCTTGTGATTAAAGAAGAGGCACGAGCAGCTACACAAGTCCTCCATGGTATTTTTAGATGCCTGATTCTGGAGAATGTGTCAGATGGCTTAAGAATGTCTGGCAGCTCAATGAACCAAAGTGGGAGGAGTCCCAGCCCCGGATTCAAAGCTGCTTTTGCAGCTCTTTCGCTGCTGAATAGTTGGGGTTGGAGACCACAGCCCTCCCTTCAGACAAAGCCCCAAGATTTGGGGTCTCCCCTGGTTGGCTGGTGATGCCTCATTCAAGTTAAACAAAGTAACAGGAAGATGGTGTTTTCAAATGCAGATATCATTCAAGTGTCTTTTATCGCAAGGTAAAGCTCAGCTCTATTGACTTCTTCATCCTCATTTAACAGTCAGGTGGTTATGGGGGCACCTGGACCATCCTGGGGACCCACACTCTTAGAAGTGGGACGTTTGGGCACTGGAGAAGCAGCAAGGGCTGGCTGGGAAAGGGACAGCGTCCCTCAGTTATCTCCAGCTTTCTAGAATTGTGGACTGTGAGGGCACCATTCTGTGTTTGTATGATTAAAAATTAAGATGGAAGGAACACTGTGTTTCCTCCTGTGGGAAATTGTCATTTAAAATTCATTTTGAATAGATCAACTTCAACTGGAACTTAATGACGTTTGAGTTTTCGTGGCTTTAGGTGATTAAAGTTGGTGGCTCCGTGGTGCAGTAGCATCTGCCTTCCAGGAAGGGGGCATTTAAGGTTCCTGCATCTCACCTTTCAGGAAATGGACAAAAGGGTCTGCAAGCCGGTGTCTGTCCCCTTTTGGCGACATGTCTGAACGTAAGTGGCCTTAAGCATTTGTGCGTGTGCTGTAAGGCTCAGTGATGGGTCCGTGCACCAGGCCACGGAATGCCACCTTTCCTTGTTTCTCCTTGCAGGGTGCCACGGGCACGGCTGGTCTCCCCTGGGGAGGGTCGGGCACCCCTCCAGCCCCTTCCAGGGCTGCACCCCTGGGTGACCCCGTGTCAGAGTTTTTCTTGTTGGCTGTGTTGTGGGCACTGTTCTAAGAATCGGGGAGGTAGAATGTTTCCTTTATTATCAGAGGACCCTGTAACCAACCCCAGATGAGTCCTGTTTGGTGAGCAGTGGAATGAGACATTGCCCTGCGTGGATTTTGGGGCCTGGTCTCCCCGGGGGCTCCGAGCCTTTTTGCTCATAGGCCTAGCAGTGCTGGTCAACCCCTCACCGTTAACACAAACCCTGTTCTCAACTTTGTCTTGGACTTGCTTTCATTCAAAAGCAAGTTTTGCCATCGACATCTGGTTCCTCAACCAGCATGCAGTTTAGTGCTGTTTTCTGAGCTTGTGAACGTGGTGTTTACTGATGCGCTTCTGCAGTGTTTCCCCAGCATTGTTCCTGAGAGTCACTCAAGGTTTCTGTGTAGCTGGAACTCATTTATTTTCACTGCTACACATAATCACACGCTCCTAACACGCCACAGCTCATCTGTCCTTGTGTCCATGGCTGTTGGGGCAGTTCCCAGTCAGCCCTGCTTTAATGATGATTCTTGCACGTTCTGTACGCATGTGCAGGAACGTCGCAGGTGTGGGTGCACCTGGGGGGAGGGGAACTGCTGGGTCCTAGAACCACGTGCCAGCTTTACGAGAGAAAGCCACTGCTTTCCCAGGCCATTCTCATTTCCACTGCTGAGGCTTCCGGCACTGACTGCGCAGAGCCTCCCACGCGTGGTAACGTCGGCGCGCAGTGGGTGTAGACTCAGACGTCTGTGGTCTGACTGGCTTTCCTTGGGTGGTAGTGTGGGCCAGCAGGTTAGCCATTTTTCTGCCTCCGAGAGGGCTCTTTACAGCAGTCACTTACACGTTACAGATACAAGGACTCTGTCAGGCCTACGCAGCGTTGACCGTCTTCTCCGCCAGCAGTCTTCCACTTTGCAATAGGTCTGCTGAGCAGAAATCTGTAATGTAAATGCAGTCGAACTGATCTTTTGTCTCTTGTGGTAAGGGCTTTTTGCATCTTGAGTTTTTATTTCCCAGGTGATGAGCATATTTTCCAGTAGTCTCCTCTGAAGGTTTTTTAATGTTGTCGGTTACATTTGTCTTAATCCCTGTGGAATTAACTTTGGCCTGTGGTGTGAATAGGGGTGAATTCCATCTTTCCATGAACGCAAACTTTAAATACTCTGCTCAGGTGTCTGCAGAGGACGTGTAACCTTCTTCAGAGCCCCGTGGCTGCTTTTGGGTTCGTTCTTCCATACGGACAAATGATACGCTTCTTTTTTAACCACAGGCGGGATCCTCGGATGTGAAGGGCCAACTTAAGTGATACACGGACTTTCCCCTGCATATATTTTTTAGTTTATTGTTTGGCTCGGGGTCCAGTTAACATTCATACATGGTGGTTAGTATGTCTCCTAAGCCTATAGTTAACCTGTAGGATGATCTTCCCGACCTTTTGTTTGTTTGTGTGTTTTTTGACCCTTGAGGTTCATCTAAAGATACTGGATGGTTTATCCCATAGTTTCCCATGCTCTACATTTTGCTTGATTTCGTCCCTGTCTTGTCACTGGAATGCCTGTCTCCTGTATGTTGGCAGCTTCATCTGGAGGTCTGATGAGGCCCCGTGTGCATGTTGCTGGAAGACCTGACCCACGCAGTGAGCGTTTCATCGAGAGGCACCCACTGTGTGTGCTTAGCAGCCGGGTTTTTCTCAGGATTCTTTTTGGTTGAACTTGCCCTACTTCCTCACTCTGCTCTGGGAGCAACATGCTCTGTTTCTGTTTCTCTGTGAGGCGTGAAGCGTTACTACAGGCACTTCAGTGTTTAAAGTGGGAGGGTGTCTGCCCATCCCCCACACCCCCCCTCCCAACTGGCCTCTTCTCAGGTGTTTCCGTTGGCTGCACTGGAACCGCACAGCTAGGTGTCGTCATTGTTCTTGTCTTGCTCGGGTGTTTTGGGGCTGTGCGCATACTCGTCCGTTCCTCTGCCCCCCTTTCTTCCTGCGTCTCAGACACTCTAGGGCCTCCCCTTAACTGAAGGCTCGTAGGGGGTGTTGGATCTGGCACGTGTCTGACTCCCGTGTGTATTCTGCCGTCGTTCTGGGAGGACGTTTCCCTGCGTACGCAGTTCTAGCCTCACCGTGTCTTCTCTTCGCGCTCAGCGCGCACTGTTTCCTGTCTGTGCCCGCATGTCCCTCGTGGGGCAGCCACGCCGACATGCCCGTGTCTGCTGAGCCCGTTCACCCTGAGATTGTCTTCATTTGTTGTCTGTTTTCTCCTGCGTGGTTGTGCTTTGTGTGTCTGCAGAGTCATGTCTTCCACCTCCAGTTCTGGAACATTTCCAGCCACCTGTCTTCAAACACTGCCTCTGCAGAGGTCAGAGCGCGGGCTTTGACCCTCCCTGGCTGGTTGCGGCCACAGGGTTGCTGACTCATCACTGTAGATGACGGGAGACGGGCAGGAAGAGGGGGTATCTCAGCAGTCAGCTGGGGCCTGCTGGCGGGCGGGTGAGAAAGGAGGGGAGCCCAGGCGTCATCGGACGGGCACTTCTAATTTATACAGAAACCTTCTGATCGCCAAGCTTCTGCTCCTTTGTCTTCATTCCGTTCCCTTCATTCTCCTGGGCTACAAAGAGCTTTTTATTTCTTTCACACAGGGAGAGAAGGGGGGTGGGGAGCTGACCTAAAGTGGCCAGCAGCTGCCGTGCACTCAGACCCAGGCCTGAGGGCAGGAAGCCGGGCTTTGTCCCCCCTCCACCCGTCAGTGGAATCTCATTCCTCGGTGCCTTGTAACTCTGGACTGTCTCTGGGGCCTCCTCCGTCACCTGAGGTTCCATGTCTGTCAGAACCGAGGGACCCCTTCCCTGTGAGTTCAGGAGGCTGGGCCAAGGCGGGGGGGCCGGGCAGGTGGGTGCCTCCCCCCACTCTGTGTTGAATGGGGGTGGGGTGGAGGGGGGCCTGTCCAAGGTGGCCTTAGCTTGGAGGTGGGCTGCTCCTTCCAGGGTTTAGCTTGGCTCCTGGGCCTGGAGCTGACGTGTGGATCTGGTTGTGAAGCCGCCCTGGCAGGTCATACCGTGTTTCCCCGAAAATAAGGCCTAGCCGGACCCTCATCTCTAATGCGTCTTTTGGAGCAAAAATTAACATAGGACCTGGTCTTATTTTAATATAATATAAGACTGGGTATGATATAATATATAATATAATATACCGGGTCTTATATTAATTTTTGCTCCAAAAGACACATTAGAGCTGATGGTCCGACTAGGTCTTATTTTGGGGGAAACACGGTAGCTGATGAAGAGGGTGGGTGGGGCTCCGTCTTTTCTCTTCCACCCCACGTCTGTGCCCATGTGCGCCCGTCAGTAAACACATGCCTTTAAGGAATACGGTGCAGGGACGTGCCAGCCCAGTCTGCTCATTTATGAAACCCCAGGTCTGTTTCAGTTAACCTGGATTTCAGCCTAAACACCAAACTAACTATGTGGATTGTAATTCCAGGACAGGGAACCAGGGCTTCTGGTCCTTCCCGTGGGGCCCTGAAGCGGAATCCCTACTGTTTTCCAGTCACACCTCCTCACTCCTGGTTAAAGTACAGAATGGGGATTTTCTAAGTCTGAGCGTGGTCAGCCCTGCTTTCATCCTTGGCTCCTGTAGGAACCCATGGTTGGTTTTCCTAGAAATCACTTGATTATTACAAAGGGAAGTGTCCGTTCCAGGAAAGGGGTGCTGTTCTCCTTCATGCTCCGGCCACTGCTGTCGTCCCCACCCCTGTGAGTGCAACATGTGCCTCAGACAGGGAAATTCTCCCCATCCCGTCTGTCCCTGCCTGCCTGTGCCGGGGACCCTCCCTGTGCCCGTGGGCCCTGCCTGTGCCGGGGGCCCTCCCTGTGCCCATGGGCCCTGCCTGTGCCGGGGGCCCTCCCTGTGCCCGTGGGCCCTCCCTGTGCCGGGGGCCCTCCCTGTGCCCGTGGGCCCTGCCTGTGCCGGGGGCCCTCCCTGTGCCCGTGGGCCCTCCCTGTGCCGGGGGCCCTCCCTGTGCCCGTGGACCCTCCCTGTGCCCGTGGGCCCTCCCTGTGCCGGGGGCCCTCCCTGTGCCCGTGGGCCCTGCCTGTGCCGGGGGCCCTCCCTGTGCCCGTGGGCCCTGCCTGTGCCGGGGGCCCTCCCTGTGCCCGTGGGCCCTCCCTGTGCCGGGGGCCCTCCCTGTGCCTGTGGGCCCCCTGTGCCTGCTCTGGGGACGGTAGAATCTGCCAAGCTTGGGAATCTGTTGGGCTCTGTGGGCTGTAAGGAACAGGCTTCAGCGTTTTGTGCTACTGATCAGACCCCGGATGTCAGGCCAGGACCTTCTCTTCTCCCCTCCCCTGCCCTAGCTCTGAAGTGGGGAGCTCGTGGAAGGCTGTCCTTCTAGATGCCCATGGAAGCTTCTGGAAGGCTCAGCTGCCCTGGGGCAGTGCTTGCTGTCCTGGGGTCTGCGGAGCTACTGCCCGTGACTAGATGAGGTCGGGGCTTGTCTGCCCTTCCTCACACTCGTCCATGACTCTGCCTTCAGCTGTCAGACATGCAGACGCAGAGGGCTCAGCCTGCACCCTCCTGGGGGACTCTCTCCGGCATCCTGACCACCAGGTTTCATCTTGGCGTCTTCATCACCCTCAGCGTAAAAAGCGCTTCCTGGCCCACGTTTTGGGGAACAGGGTTCAGGAGCACGAGGCAGACGGGCTCAGCTCAGCCCCCTTGGGAATGGGAAAGGCGCCAGCCCCTCCTGGACACGCACTCTGCCCGGTCGGATGCCCGGAGTGATTTTCTCTCTGCATTGGCACAGGCCCCATGACAGATGACTCCGGGTCCAGGCTGCGTGCTGGTCTCTGGAAGGACCCTGGGCCAAACGCATGGCACAAGCCACGTGCCAGCGTTCCCACATCAGCCCAATGCCCCACCACAGGCAGGTGCCCTGCCGTTCCCTCGGATCACGGAGGCCAGGCGCCTTCTCCCAGGTCAGTGGCCCAGGAGCCCTCGCTCTGCCACTGTCCCCGTCTTGTTGGTGACCCATGTGTGGGAAGCCCTGTCATGTCCTCATGCTCTGACCCACGCTGTGGATGTTTGGGGAGACCAGTTGTCTCTCCGGCATGTCCTATGGGCTGACGTCACAGTGGCTCCGGCCTCCGTTTGCTCCGTAGCTTTACTTGGGAAACCGTCCTGTAGCCTAGAGCCGGACACCACAGGGCTGGTTTCCACATGGAGTCCCCTCCTCACCTCAAATGGCTCCCATGCTGTTTTGCCCGGACACGGACGGGGAGAGCACGCTTGCTTGCTCCCCTCCCCACTGGAATGTTCTGTCTGGTGCCAACAGAGAAGGCAGGGCACCTTGGGGGCGGCTGCAAGGCCATGGGCGGGCCCTAAGCAGCTGTGGGAGGTCCCCCTCGTGTGGCAGGTCCCCCTCGTGTGGCAGGTCCACTGGCTGACAGTCCACATATTACTGGTGTGTCCACGAGTCTCAGACTTCCTTCCGGAGAGAAACATTTGGACAGCTTGCATGTTGAGGAGGTGGTGTGATTGGGTGGAGGTGACAGCTGACTTAGGTGAACGGAGACAGGGGAGTGAAACACACACCTGCTGTTAATTGTAGCTTATTTTAGTGGTGGAAATAGTGTGTCAGGGAATTTTTCTTTCCGTATCTGTTCAGTAGGCTCGTGTGGCTGGGCTGCTCTTGTAAACCCATCCTCCTGGTGCTGGGCAGGGGGCGAGGCCAGTCCTGGCTGGGGCTGGGGCCGTGACCGGGCCTGGAGCCTGGAGCGGTGCCACGTGGGCTGGCCCTGCAGCTGCCCCAGCCCAGGGCTCCTCAGAAGCAGAGTTTGTTCGTGGAAAGCTTTGAGCCACCGGGCACTCGAGGGATTCCAGGGGAGACCGGCGAGGCTGCAGGGGAAATGGGGTTAGGTGGGCCTATCAGTATTGGGAAGCTGTGGGCAGAGGTTCTCAGGGTTTCGGGATACCTGACCCCCGAGCTCTGCTGGAGCCCACAGATGCCCCGCTCATCACAGCAGAGCTTCCCTGGGCCCCCACCCAGCCTGAAAACCACCGCTGCGGGGTGACCGGCAAGCCCCTAGGCTCTCCACCCCCAGTTCCAGTTCTGGGTTTGCCGTTGCATTTGCTGTGTGGCCTTGGGCAAGGTACTCACTCTTGGTGCTTCAGTTTCCCCACCTGTCACATGGAATTAGGCTGGTAACTGTCACTGTCCTTTGGGGTCCTTTGTTTTGTGTTTTGTATGTTAAATGAAGTAGCTCGGTATAGCCAGGCCAGGCTCAGCCCACCGGACCTGTGACCCCGTGGTGACGCGGAGGTTGGGAGGGGTGGGTGGGTGGCAGGTGTGCCTGCCAGGACTTCCTCTCCTGCCTCTGGCGTGGAGCAGACTCCCTGCCATAGTAGTAGATTTCTCACTGATTTTGAAGAGTGAGCCACTGTCTTCCTGTCTGCATGGCAGAAGCACAGGTTAACCTGGGCCTACGGTGTGTGGCTCCATCCTGGTTTCCAGCGCTGGGCGAGGACATCGCATGCACAGAGGACAGAAAGGGTTATGTCAGGGTGACATTTAATACATGCAAACCACAGCATGATGCATGTGTCTCCCTGCCCACACCAGGAGGAAACCTTCCCAGGTGTGTCACCTAGACAATATCTAGATGCCTACATAAGTTATATTTACTTCTTCACATTTTGATCTTAGTTGAAAACAGTACAAAACAAAACACTCTCTTCAGGCACCATATCTTTTTTTTTTAATTTTCAAGTATAATTTAAATGATAGTGAATAGCTAATATAAGCTTATTTCTTTGGTATTGCATCTATACATGTAAATGAGGCAAAGAGAACCGATATATGCAAATCATGTGCTCATTTACATATAGGCCAAGGTAGGGGCCACTTAAGTTAGTTACATTCCCGGCAGAATTCTTTAAATCTTTACATTGAAAAGCACTTCTGACTTCTCCATGTCATCTCCCCTTTAAACACACACACACACACACACACACACACACACACGTAGAACAATTGTAATTCAGTTAAGAACACCTTTGGGGAAAGTGATATTGCATATAAATCAGTGTTTTGAATAAAACCTGATGTGACTGTTAGTCCTTTTGAGTGATGTGTTTAATACGTTGTGCCTTCCGAAGTTCCACGGCGAGTCAGCAGATTGAACACGTGGATCTAATTTCGCTCCCTCCTGAAATTCACAACAATTCCAGTTAAGACACTAGGTCAGAAGCCGTGCTCACCCAGCCCCAGCCTGTGGTGTCTAACTGCTGCTGCCCAGTGGGGGACCCAGTTCTCCTCGGACGGATGTTTGATGCCACGTGGGGATCAACCACTGCAAGGAGAGCCCGCAGCACCCTGTCCCAGCGGAGCAGAGGGCTGTTCCCAGAAACCTCTGGTGGCTTCAGGCCGACCCGGGAGCCAGCCCCAGGGGCTCCCTCTGTCTGGAGGACCACAGAGCGTTAGTCAGTACAGAACTGCGGTGAACTCAGGTCATTATCATCTGGACAACACAAAACCTGCTCACTGCTCTCCTGTGGGGCTGCTTGGGCACAACTCATTATTTTACAATTGGCAAATAAAGGAAGAGTCCAGCACGTGCCCTGCCCTTTCTTCTAAAAGCTGTTTGTCAGAGAGCAAGGTGGTTGGTTTGGGGTTCTTCCTCGTGTAGACATAGTCTAGCTCACAGATGAAGAGGGGTGATGGAACCATCCCTGTTAGCTGCCTGCAGCACGGGTGTCATGCAGCTCGCAGGAGCTGCCTGGGGGTGAGAACCTTTCGGGGAAGGGGGTCTGGCTGGGAATCAAAGCGGAATCCACCCAGGCCTCCAGACCCCACTCAGTTCACAGGAAACCCCAGGACCCGGAGCCCCCCGTCTGCTCCCCAGTTGTGGTCGGCAGAACACAGATACGGCAGGTGACGGAAAGGTGAGCAGAGTCTGCAGCCTGTAACTGGAGGGTGAGGGGTGAGGGAGACGGGGAAGGGTACCTTTAGATTAAAAGGAATATAAGAGACATTGGCCAACTGCAATATGTGGATTTGAGTCCTGATTTGAATAAAGTTTAAAAACCATGTATGAACCTGTCTAAACAGTGGGAACACTTTCTGGCTTTGGTATTATCATGGAAACGTTAACTTACTTGGGCATGTTGATGGTATTTGGTTTTGTTTTTGAAAGGGGCTCTTTCAGAGATACTTACCGAAGGATTTATGGATAGAATGCTGTGATGGCTGGTCTGCTTCAGTCTAGTGGAGAAGAAATGGAAGTGGGTGGGCAAACAGAAGACTGAGGTTGACCAGGAATTGACAGATGTTGGAACTGGGTGATGGATCCATGGGAGTCGATTATACTGTTCTCTATGCCATTGTGTACTTTTGAAATTGTCCCTAAAAGTATAACAAGATATATTCCAGAGACAGGCCATAAACTCACAAAAATGAGGAGAACAGAAGAATAAACAACACCAGCCACAGTCTGGAAGTTGGAAAGCAGGTGTCTAAGTCACACTGATGAAGCCCGAACCCAAGGGACCGGTGCCGCCACCTGCAGAGGGCAGCCCACAGCCCTGCCCACAGCAGCGCAGGGAGAGGGGGGCGTAGAGGCAGACGCAAGGGACCCGTAACCACCTGCCCCGCCGCCCGGGGGGACCGAGCCTCCCCACCCCCACCTCCAGGTGGTGGCTGACTGAAGGAGTTTTCTCTGGAGAATATATCCAGAGTCCCTGGCCTGCGCACACGAGCAAGTTGAGAACTTGGGGACTGTAACAAGAGCAGGGCATACGTACTGTATTCGTGATGGGCGCTGAGTGCCAAGGTGGCAAGGCTCCTCTTGGGGAAATGCGCCCACCTGAGCGGATAGCCCTGTGGGCACCGAGCCAGGTGTCTGCTCTGAGGCCCGCTCACGGCTTCCACTAGGGTTCCTGCCTCCCTCCGCTCTTCTCGGGGTCACAGCCCGGGTGGCCTGGCGCCTGCCGATGGCTCTAGCTGAGGCAATAGCAGCAAATAAACTGGACGTGGAAGAAACGGCTGTACACACAAAGCCACCTGGTGAGTTAGCACGAGTGTCCTCAGAGGCTAGAGACCGTACGTGATCCGAGAAATAGGGAAGAACATTCAGGAGTCCTAGTTCTCTGAGTGTGGCTTTGTGATTCGTCAGTTAAAAACAATAGCAGAAATGGCGCAATATTTGGCGAAAAGCTTAGGATATGCACTTAAGGATATAGCGTAGGAAGTTGAACATAAGAGAAAGAAAAGGAAAATAGGAGAAAATGAAAAAGAGGATTAGAGGATTGTTCCAGGAGATGTTCCACCTAAATAGTAGACGTTTCAGAAGGAGGAAATAGAGAAAAGGAAATCATCAAGGAGGTAATTCAAGGAGATTCCCCACAACTGGAGGACACCAGCTGCCACAATGAACAGTCGGCTGAGTGTCCCACAGTGGATGAAAAAGATCGTCTCCAAGCCGCATAATTTTAAATTTCAGAACACTGAGGACAAAGAAAAGATCTTACAAACATCCAGAGACAAAGCAAGTCTCACACAAAGCACACGGAGCCAGAGGGCTTCACACTTCTCGGTAGCAGTGCTGGGACCCAGCAGAGCACGGTCCTGAAGGAAGGGCCAGGACCCCTTGCACAGCCGCTTGACGGCACATCTAGTGGAAAGTAAATGCGCTTCCAGACACGCAGGCCTCCCCTTTCTTCCTTTCAAGACACAGCTGGAACCTGAGTTCCCGCAGGATGAGAGTGAAGTGAGAAGGATGAGTGGGCACGGAAACCGGGTGTCCTGGTCCAGGATGGAGACTGGGAACTGCCCTGGAGAACAAGGAGCCGACCAGCGTCCGGCCGGCGGGAGCTGTCGGGTTTCAGGGCAGGTGTGGGGTTGGCTGGCCCTCTGGCCCTGCAGGCAGGTGCTGACCTGCCCTCCTCCCGCCCTAGGGCCTCATTCCCCACACTGCGTTCTGCGAGGCTCACACCTGAGGACAGGGGCACGTCACCGCCCTGCCAGATGCTGCAGTGGGGGGGCCCTTGGTTTCCCGGGGACACTCACGATGTCACCCCAGAAGGCATTCTGGTCAGCTGTCCTGGAGGCTGAAGGCAGACTGGACTCCAGACATCGCATTTTTTCCTGGGATGTCATGTCATCACCCTCTCAGTCCACTGCGTCTCTGCCCGCTCCGTCGTTCAGTGAGCACTCGTTCAGGGTCACACGTGTGGATGCTGTGACCGGAAGGAAGCGTGAGGCCCGCCGACCGAGCTCGGAATGTCGGGGTGGCCGTGCGGGGCGCAGGGCATGATGGCTTTTCTTCACCGGGCCCTGGGCCGCCTGTCGTCACTGTACCGCTCCTGTCACCCGAAAACATGTTCTTTGGCACGGGTGATGCATTTCACAGTAAAAGAGGAAACTATTTTAAAATCACTTACGCATGTCTAATTTTCCTTTTCCTCTTTTTCCTCCCTTTCTCCCCCACCCCCCACACATAGGCAAAATGTCAGACAGAGTGAGAGGAAATCGTGGTTACAGATTTGAATTATCTATTATTTCTCCCTAGATTTGAATGAGTCATTCTTTACTTGAATAGACCCTAAGCTTTGGTTGTGTTTGTCTAAAGAATAGTGCTTCTCTTTATTTCACTTCTATCTGGTGCATGAAATGGTGCATGACAAGAGGACATAACCCATGTCATGGAAAATGACAGTGTCCTTTCTCATGATCATTTATTAAAAAGACACACACATACACACACACACACACACACACTAACCGATTTTGTCTATTTGTGACTGAGAACTTGGAACGTGCAGCGCAGGCTTCCACTTCGTACGGAGCTCTGAATGCAGCCTTTGTGTTTCACTAACGTCACGAGTAATTGTACTAACATGTTTCTCAAGGCACAACCTATAAAAGCGGTTTTCTCCTCCACATAGATATTCATGAGAATACAGGCTTTTGCATTCTTTAAGTAGAGAAGGTTTTATTGTTTTCTTCAAGGCGTTTGGGCCAAAAGCACCAGCGGCTTCTGTGGGGAACTCATGGCATCCCAAATAGTTGATACAGAAATAGTACAAGTCATGTTTGACGCACTCGCCAGGGACGAATGAATGGGGACACTGCCTGCAGCTGGTGTGCAGGGTGGGGCCTGGGGACAGCTTTGCCATCGCCCTCACCTGGCGTCCAGGTGTGCGGCTCCCTGGGAGCGAGAAGGCAGCCCACCTCGGGAGCCCTTGCGTGGGTCTCCTCAGCCCACGTCAGCTGCATGTTTGTTTCTGTCCAGCCGGAGACGCAGCATTGTTTTCAGAGGCCAACAAGTGGCAGTAGCTGGCTGTGGTGTGTCGGACGTAGGGAGCGGGCAGCCTTCATTCCCTTCGCTCTGCTTCTGACTTTCTGCAGCAGCAGCAGTTTTCCGTGATGTCTCAGAATGGTAAACCGAGGCAGGACTTACAGCCCCGTCAGGATGAGGAAAAGGGCAGTGAGGACAGCAGTGGTGTCCTCTGAGGCGCCTTGCTCCCGGCCCCACCCCGGCAGCCCGCTCACGCCTGCTCCCTGTTCGCTCTGGGCAGCAGGGCTTGGCCTGCAGGTGTCCCCACCTTGGACAGTCCTCACGGGGCCCGTCGGTTCTCTGGCATCTGCGGAGGGACTCGTGAGCTGCCAGGGAGGGGGTCCTGAGAAGACTCCCGGATTGCAGACTCAGACGAGCCTCAGCTTGCGTGTGGTCAGTATGCAGAGGCTGCCCGCACCAGCACTGACCGGGGCCGTCAGCCAACCAGGCCTGTGTGGCCCCTCCGCCTGCAGAGCTGTCCGCCCACCGTCCCCCTGCCTCCCAAGGTCGCTGTCCTCTTCTCTTGATTCCAGCCCAGCACCCACTGCCAGCCCCTCTGTCTGAGGCCCGGCCTCCCCCCCCCCACCCCGCCCAGGCCTGCGGGGGTCTGAGCCTCTCCTCTGCTTCAGCGCTTCCATGACCCCCTCGGACACCCGCACCCTGGGTCCTTGCCTGCGCCCTCCTCTGGTCTCAGAGCTGCAGCCCCGTGCAGCCCTCCCCCAGGCCTCCGCCAGCCCCACTGCCCTCCCCGCTCTGGTTTCCACAACGAGCCTGCTGGCCTGGGTCTGCCCCGGTGCCAGCACGGAGTGGAACGGGGCCCTGCCCTCTGCGATAAGTGAATGTGACACAGTCGGCCCCTCAGGTTGTTGAAGTTCACAAAAAGGCTGCCTTAGAAGGTGTTTTGTGTTCAGTTTTTAAAGAGATTAACTACTGGACATTTGTACAAAAAGTTAGAAATAGGGAGAGGATATGCTACATGTGTAGGGACGGGCCTTCAGCTCAGCATCGTGGGTGGGGTCTTAGGTCACCTGGGCCTTGCCGCCATGTGGGGTCTTAGGTCACCTGGGTTCTTGCTGCCATGTGGGGTCTTAGGTCGCCTGGGCCTTGCCGCCGTGTGGGGTCTTAGGTCCCCTGGGCCTTGCCGCCGTGTGGGGTCTTAGGTCGCCTGGGCCTTGCCGCCGTGTGGGGTCTTAGGTCACCTGGGCCTTGCCGCCATGTGGGGTCTTAGGTCACCTGGGCCGTTCTGTAAGCCAGCGTCACACCTGACCTCCCCCACCGTAGGGGCCGATGAGGTGACACTTTATAAAATGCAGGGTGGTATGATGATTTCGTTAATTCTCTGGTCATTTACTGAAGCAGAAAGAGCGCTGCTTAACACCGCACAAGCAGAGTGAGAGCACAGCATAGGCCACTGTCACCTATGGACAGGGACACAGATGTCCTCAGGCTGCATCCATCACGGAGTGAGCGTGTGTGAGTGACCCAGGACGGCAAAGTCAGGTGCGTGCTTTGAAAGCACAGGCAGACTGACCTGAGAAGGTGGTTAAGTAGCTCACCTGTGATTGCAGGTCACGATGCACATTAACAGGTTAACGGAGAACAACTTTGTGGTCACATCTGTGCTCCCAGAGGGAACGGCAGAACCTGGCGACCGTCCCAGTAATGATGATTTTAGGAGTCACGCAGCACAATCGTACGGGTGAGGCAGGACCCTGCCCCCAGAGAAAGACGCGAACTGAGTCTCCTTCAGGTGCAGTCACTTTCCTCTGTATGGAGCTCTCCTCCCGCCTCCATACTATTTCATCCCTTGACAGAAAGTCTGAAGCAATCCGGGAACGGCCTGAGGTTTTATAAAACCTGTTGTTCACAGGTTCCACTTGGCTCTTGTTTCATAATTGAAGTGATCAAAAAAGAAGAAATTAACAAAATCTAGTCTTGACCAGCTTGTATGCGGGTGGGGGGCGGGGAGAGGACACCACTGTTCCCTGGTCCTGTCGTGAAAACACCATTTGTGTTGCTTTTTCTCATATAAATATCTTACTGTGTCAAGCCTGACACCCAATTAGACAAAAGTAGATGCATACATTTAAAAAGTTGGGGGTGGACGCCACTGATTTGGGACCAGAAGAGCAACAATCAGCTGGTGTTTATCCCATGGTTTGTTAGTGCGTAAAAGAGAGGAGAGTTAGATCGTTTCTTAAAATGACCATATGTGAAGAATTTTCTGGTCACCCTCTGGGTCTGTTCCTTTCCTCTGCTTCCTGGGCCGTGGGGCCTGTCTGGGAAGGAGCAGAGAGCTGTCGGCAGCTTCCTGGGCTCTGCCTCGTGACCATGCAATGCATCTGTGATGACACATTTTAGTCAGGGTACTGGGGACCGCAGGGTCCCCTGACTGTGTGTGGGGACAGAGCCCCAAAAAGCAGTTTCCAGGCTCTCGGCCTCACATAGAAAGGTGCTGGCTCAGGTAGTAAATGGCCATCGACTGTGATCAAATGGCCATCAGCTGTGGCTAGTTGGCCGTCAGCTGTAACCAGTGAGCCATTAGCCATGAATATAACTGCCGTGGCTAGGCTAGTAGCAAAAAAAAAAAAGAAGGGGGAGCTAGCAAGAAGATGGTGGCTGAGTCTGCAAGCGGTGCAGTGAGGGTTGAGAATTGTGTTGCTCCTGGTTCCTGTGTCTCCAACCCAGCTGCCAGCGAGAGTATAGTGGTGTGACTCCCCTACCTATGGCTCCGTGGGTGTTCCTTTTTGGCCTCACCGTGTCCTGCGTTCTTATGTGGGGAGCGGGACCAGAGACCCCACAGACCCCGCTGGACGCCCCACATGACACTTGGCGTAGTCCGCAGGATCCCCTGCACTACACTGTGTCGGCTCAGGGCCTTAGAACCCAGGGCTGCCCGACCTTGCCTGATCAGAAGGGCCATCGTGGAGCCTACGACCTCAGCAGAGACCACAGAAACGTCCTGTCCCGAGGGGCGGTTCCATTCATGGGCTGTGGGGCTGGGAAGCTCCCAAGTCCTGAGGAGCCGGGTTGTGTGTGACCCGGGGGTCAGGTCCCAGGCGTGCAGCGAGGCCACTCCCGGGTGACATAACATGGTCTGTGATGAGGGTCCAGGCAGAGATGGCACTGATGTGAGGAACTGGTCCTTGGTGGCACTCGGCTGTCGAGTTGGGGCTCCCATCTGAGCCTGGACTCCCCCCCCAAACACACACAGGAGGACCCAGTCTCTTGCCACCCAGTGCCCTGGGTCTGGTGTTTGTCGGTTGATGAAGAAATGAGCCCAGAGCAGGAAGTGAGGGGAGCTTTCTGGAGGGGACGGATCCTTTGTGCTGGGGTCTCACCGCTCTCTCCCAGGACCCAGGGGCGTCTCCAAGTGTCTGGGAAGCGCCCCCAGCGCCGCTGGGCCACGAGCCTGTGCACTTTCCAAGCTGTGGACCTGTCGTAGCAGCGCACCCACGTCCAGTGTTTTGTGATTTCTGTAACTTAAAACTTACTTTCTTCCTGTGTTCCTTTTCTCACCTTGTAATTCAGTATTGATTTGTAAGCATTAGGATTAATTCGGCTTGTGTTTCTAATCAAAATAATTGGCTTGTAGCTTTTCTTGGGCGGCCCATTAGTGCCGGGCAGGAAACCCGCGTCTTTGTGGAGCCCAGAAGCACCGGTCCTGATGGATGTGTGTGGGCAGCGGGCAGGCGGGCAGGGCCTTTATTGGCTGCGGCCATAAACATGTTTTCCGAGAGGGTGCTCACTTCTCCATGGCAACAGGCCTCGTCCTGAGCGCTCTGGACCACTGCTGGGGCACACAGTGTTCTGTGTTTCGGGCACACAGCCCTGCAGTGGCTTCGAGAAAGACGCACAGGCCAGTCTGCCTCTCTGCTGCCTGGTGTCGAGCTCTCCAGAGCCCTTTCTTCTTTGCTGTTTGTTGACTTTCGAAAGTGCTGTCAGAGGCCAGTGGGGCTGCTCTGGGTCCCCTGCTAGAGCAGAGCCCTGGGGGAGGGCGGGTGCAGGGAGGCGGGTGTGTGAATGTGTCCTGGTCTGCCCTCCCCCCATGGGGGTGACCGGAGGCACCTCTGAGCCCTGCACTGTAGCCTGTTGGGCAGGACAGTAGGGGACACCTGACACGTGAAATGTCCTTCAGCACGCAGGGACCCCTTGCTGCTTGTGGAGCTCTGGGTAGAGGGCGTGGGGTGGCTCAGGGCCGGAGATGCCAGCCCTGCAGTGACGGCTCTTCTGTGCTGTGCTCTGTCCGCAGTGGAGGTGGCCCCGGCACTGCCCTTGCAGGTGGCCCCACCGGCCGTGCCCATGGACCTGCGCCTGGACCACCAGTTCCCGCTGCCCGTGGCCGAGCCCGCCCTGCGTGAGCAGCAGCTGCAGCAGGAGCTCCTGGCGCTGAAGCAGAAGCAGCAGCTGCAGAGGCAGCTCCTCATCGCGGAGTTCCAGCGGCAGCACGAGCAGCTGTCAAGGCAGCATGAGGCCCAGCTGCACGAGCACATCAAGGTGAGGGGGGGCAGCCCCGCCCAGGCCCCACGCCCCTCTCACGCCCACCGCTGACCAGCGTGGCTGGCGACCCGCGCTCCCAGCAGTCGTCGCTGCGCAGCGGGTGCCCACAGAGGGGCGCCTGCTTGTCCAGCATCTGGGCTCTGGCGGGTCGGGTGTGGCGGGCGTGGCACGTGGCGGGAACTGTGTGGAAGCCGCGTGGAAGTGCGCTTCAAACGGGTGCTTATGTCCTCATTTCATCTACAAACGCACGTCCACAAACAGGGAAACGACCAGCCCAAGAAGCTCCAAAACATTAACACTGATCATTTTTATTTCCTCCTTGGACTTGTCTCTCTTTCCTCAGTTTTTCCCACTGACCTTTTGTAACTGGAAAGAGATTGTTGACATTTCTTTTCATTTCAATGGAATAAGGAAAATTCACATAGAATCTTTTTTTGGTGCTTACTCTGCAAGTATCTAGTCTGATCCCAGATTTAAAATGAAATGCATCAGAAAGGAACGTGTTAGTGACAGACAGCGACGTCATGTTCTGCAGTTGACAGACCAGTTGTTATGCTGACATGACAAGTTCTCACTGTATTTAGGACCAGATAGAAATAGGCAGGCGTAGTACAGTGACACAGGTAATTTGCATTTTCTAGTAAACACCTTACAAAGCAAAGCAAAAAAACCAAACAGGCCAGTTGGTATTATTTACTGCTGTGTCACAAATTACCCCAAGCCTAGCAGCTTAAGCAGCAAATGTGTATTATCTCCTGGTTTCTGATGGTCAGGAGTCTGGGAGCAGCTTCGCTGGTGTGTGGGATTCGGCTCTGCCATGAGGCTGCTGCCAAGCTGTCAGCCAGGGCTGCTGTCTCACCCGAAGGCTCCGCTGGGGCTGCAGGGTCCACGGCCGTGGGCGGGAGGCCTCAGGTGCTCCCCACGGGCGCTTCCCACAACACAGTGACGCTCCTGGTGACCGAGAAGGGAGCCTCCGTGTCTTCTGTGACCTAATCTTTGAAATAACATACCCCTTCTCCTGCCTTATTCCTGGTCACACAGACCTCCCCATGTCCATCCTGGGTGGGGGTAGACAAGGGGTGAATACCAGGGGGCCATTGGGAGCCTGGCTACCAAAAGGTAAAATTACTTTAAAAATTTTATTTCACATCACATTCTGAAGTATTGCTCCAATGTGCATCAGTATAAAACCTTTTGTTTGTGCTAAGCCTCTAAAGCGTTGTGGACCGGATGCTTAGAGAGCGTGTGGCCGTGGCGGCTGTGTTGGACAGCACCCACCCTGGCAGCTCTCAGAGGCCCCTGCGATGGAGACCACGCAGCCCTCTGTGACTGGGTGGGTGTCGCTCAGCCCCACTTGGCATCCTCAGGCATTCACCGGCACCTGGATGGCCCGTGCCCACGGGTGCCAGGCACAATGACTGGTGACCCACCTGTTTCTGCCTCTGGCCAGTCATTCCCTTTACCCCAGGGCCCCGGTTTCCCTCCTTGTCTGTGTAATACACTGTGCTCAGCCTTTTCATTCAATAATCTCACTAAAGAGACGAGGGGAGGTACGTGGACTGGGCCCAGTGGTTTCAGTCTGTCTGAGACTTTTCGGTGCAGTTGCCAGGCCAGGCCTCCGAGTGGTGTCACCTGGCTCAGTGAGCTGCACCCCAGTACCTGGTGTGTCCCTGAGTGGGGCTGGTGGCGTAGTACAGTGACACAGGTAATTTGCATTTTCTAGTAAACACCTTACAAAGCAAAGCAAAAAAACCAAACAGGCCAGTTTTTGAGAGAGCTCCCATGCCTCTCGTGGGCCCCAACACATGTGTGGGCACATGCGTGCACTCGCAAAGGTGTGTCTGAGGGTTTTGTCCTCGGGCCCCGTGACACCAGCCTGCCGGGGCCCTGCCTGGGCCCTGCGGTCCTGGCGGTCTTGATTATTGGTTTGGTTGTTGTTGGTTTGGTGTGGTTGTGGCTGTCACCACCACTTTCCACCCTGACTCCACTGGCCTTCTGAGGTCGGCATTGTGCAAAGCACAGAGAGGACGCTTTGCTGAGCTGCTGGAAGCCTAGGCCTATCATTGTGCCTTTAGAGGAACCTGGTCATCCTGAGTGACAAAGATGTCACTAGTCCATGGAGATTGGCGCACCTGCAGCCACCTTGATCCTGTACTTTCCAGCACGTGCTCCCATTGTCCACGGCTTCGCTTCCCTTCACCGAGCGCCCACACTCCCTCACCCGCTCTTCTTGGCCGTTGGGATGAGAGGGAGGACCCATGGGACCTGCTGCTTTGAAAGCCTCCATGTCACCGGTGCACTCTGTGCTGGGGACAGGTGACAGCCAGGTCCCCTTCCTGCTGAGGGGACAGTGTGCCTCTGGTTTTCAGGTCTGGGAGGAGGCAGTTCTGTTTCAGTCTGGGGTGGGAAATGGTCACTTGTCCGCCTGCAGTCACAGGGGGTTGAAGTTCCTCCAGGGACCTGCGTGCAGCACACACCGGCCTTGGCGTGCAGTCCTGCAGGAAGTGGCAGGGCCCTCCCCAGGCGGCCTGTCTCGTTTGTCTCTGCGGCAGTAGCCTCACCTCTGTGAGGCCTGAAGGTGGGGCAGATGTGACTGCTCGCTGGTCGGCACGTGTGTGGCCAGCCCCACCCGAGCATGGGGTGCCCTCCTGCCCAGTCTGTCGGAATGTCTGCTGCCACAGTGCCACATCTCCCCGTCATCTCAGCACCCTGAAGGGTCACTACAGTCCGTCCTTTCCCGTCCTTCCAGCTCGCTCCTCGCGACCCTTGGCCTTGTCACTGCCGTTCATCTTTTGAGGCCAGAGCAGCGTATGCCGCGTGGGTTACTGTCCCCTGCCTCCCGACCTGGAGATGGGCTTGCAGGCCCAGCACAGTGCCTGGCTGAGGGCAGCACTCGTGCCCCCTGCCCACCTGCCTGTCTCCTGCTCTTTGTCACCCCCCATGTGCTCCGGTCCTCGCGTCAGCATAATGGGAGCGTCCAGGCAGGTGTGACGGGGGGCTGTACCCTAAGCTTGCAGTGCAGGCTTTTGAGACAACTAGGATTAATAAAGACCAATTTTTTATGTTCTCATGTATGAGTCAGTTGAATTTACAGCTTTTACAAGAAAAAAGAGAAATTGAGAAATAAACAAACCGTACATGTGTGAGGTCATCAGAGGCGACTCTCAGAAGCGAGAACCATCGAGAACCTTGAGGGGTCTGTGCTGCCGCCTCGGGGGCCCGCTGCCTGGGTGCTCCGCCTGGGGGCCCTTGCTCCGACTCCTTGTTTCCGGCCTCACCTGGTGCTGCAGGAGTCTGTGTCACGCTGTGGAGATGGATGAGAGACTCCTTCCAGAGTCCCCGCGGCAGCCTGTGCACAGCCGTCTGGCTGTTGGGGTGCTCCTCAAGTTGGGGTACCACAGGCGAGCTCAGGGCCGGGCACTGAGAGGTGGCAGGTGCCCCCAGAAACCTGGCTCTGAGCCTGGTTCTCAGTGACACAGGAGGAATCTCAAGGTTACATGTTCTCTGCAGCTTAATCATTTGTTTTTCCATTTAAAATGGAGGTCGTAAAAGCCAGCCAACTCGGCTTTGTAACTGTCTCATTACGTCAGTCAGCTTTTGTTTTGATGATTTAAACTCTTCATGAGCTATCATACTGTTACTGACATTTGGCAACGGTGTTTGCCAGACAGATTTCTTGAGCACACAATCTAATTAGTGTCATTAAATCATCAGTGACTTTGAATAGCATTTTGTAATTAGAAAGGGAATCGTTTTTAAAGTTTAACTTGAATTGTTGGCTTCGGATAGAGAAGATCTTTCAGGAAGGGCTCAGTGCTCAGTGTTGCACTGACCCTGACTCACTTCCTTTCCTAGTCGTGGCTGATCCAAGTGCCACGTCCACGGCCTCTCCCATCCCACACCTGAGTGCTCTTCTCCCTCCGACGGGGTCCCACTGAGCATTGTAACCCAGACAGGGCCTGGGAGAGCCAGAGAGTTTGAGGGCGGGAGGTGTCTGTGCTCGGAGGTTGTTAACTATTGGTATTTCATGTACTGGGATGGCCCCTGTGATTAAAGGGTCATTATCTAGATTTACCGCTTTGGAGGTTTGCTGTGTATTTAATTCTTCCAGCTTTATCGAAGAAATGCCTATTTCCAGTGTTTCAAATCAAAAAATGGTGTAGGGTTAGCCAGCAGAGCTGCCCTCCCCTGTGGCACCTGGGCTCCCAGGCCCAAGTCCTCTTGGGCCCAGGTTCTCGGTGGCCAGCTCCCTCCTTCATTAAAGGCCCAGGCAGTGATTTCCCACTTGCAGGACAGACGTGGTTCTCTTATCCCATCCTCCCCACACAGGGCCCCTTCTTGGGGGCCTGCGTCTACTTAGAGCACATTCTGTTTAGAGAACTAACTACTCAGGGTCTCCACACAGCATAGGCACGGTGTGGCACAGCTCTCAGCTTTCCTCCCTTCCCGTTGGCTTAGGTCCTTCTGCCCCTGAGAGACCTCGGGGCTCTTCTCTCTGTGGGCAGACACGTGATGGCGGCCATGGCCTTCCATCTCGGAAGCTGCTTCTGAGTACAACGACACAGTGACATGACTTGTATTCCCAGTGTCTGAAACCGGGGTCTTAGAGCATTAAATCAGGAGCAGTGATTGAAGTATTCATTTAATACAGATGGAAAACAGTTTTAGCATCTAACGCAGCACCAGGTCCTTCCTGCTTGACTGGCATTGGCCACCATTTTACAGGAATGCAAAGATTCTATTACAGGCATGTCTCAGTTAGCTTCACCACGTAACAAAGGACCCCAAACAGAGCACCTACCACAGAGGCCATTGTTTTTGTTGAGGGTTGTTTGAGTTGGTCTTCAGGTCTAGAATCTCTCTCCTGCTCCTGGACTCAGCTCTGGGCCAGCCGACCGGCTGGCAGCTGCGTCACCTGGAGCGGCCCCACTGTCTGGTCTGGTGGTCGGTAGGCGGTGGGGGCAGTGGATTGTCTGTTAGTTTCAGTGTTCCAAGCCTAGCAAGAGGGTCAGTGTGTTTTGAGCCTCTCCTTAAGGCTAGGATGCTCTTTCCCCACTGGCCAAAGCAAAGTCTCCTGGCCTAGGGCAGGACTCGGGAATGTGCCTGAGGGAGTGGGTTCTGGGGACGGTCCACAAACAGGGCCAAAGTGCAGCCCGTAGGGGGACTCACTCCGGTTCAGAGAAGGCGGGAGAAGCGCCATGGATACTGACAGGAGTCGGGGTGCACACAGGAGGGATCCTTACTCGGCTTCAGAGGGACAGGGGCACCAGGGCAGCACTGACTGTGGCAGGGGTCTGTGGCCTGGACACGGGCACCCCCAGTGCCAGCCAGAGCCAGCGCGATGGCCATTTTCTGGTTCTGGGCCCCGCATGCCACCCCTGCAGCCCCAGGAGCAGTGACGTGTCTACAATGTGTGTTTTCTTCCTGTTTTACAAATGCTTACATTTTTGTATGGAGAGTGTATCAAACGTTAGACATGGCCCAGTCGGAAGTGCGTGTTGTCACTGGTGTCGGACACGACCGGAAATGCAGCCAGTCTTCTGTGTCAGGGCGTTTCTTTCACTCACTTGCTGAGCGGCTTACAAAGTTCTGAGCCCAGCCCGCAGGCCGTCCCTTCCTTCTGTGGCGTTATCTACTTTCTGTGTGTCGGTGGTTTCAGAGAGGAGTGGATCTCGGCCTGTGTTCCCCAGGACACGCTCACTACACGTGCACCCCCACAGCTCTTCCCTGGAACCTCCCAGCGGGTAAATCCCCTGCACCGGGAGCAACAGCCCCCAGGACGAGGCCGAGCATCCGCCAGCCGGGGGAGGAGGAAGGCCCGGGCCCCAGGTCCCCGCCATGCTGTGTGGAGAGAGCCCCCGCAGGGCCTGTGCGTGCATCTCAGGCAGCGACGTTTTTACATGGGATGTTGTCATCATAATAAATCTCTTTCTGATTGCAGAAGTCATTCATGTTAATTATTTGAATAATTAGCAATGACAAGAAGCTGTTGTTATTCCAGTGGAATTAGCTGGGAAGGCTGTTAATTTCTGAGTGCGGGCCTGTGAGCTGGTACAGTGTAAACGGGGCTGTGTGTCTGTAGCTTCAAAGCACTGGAATCACACCCTGACGTGTTTTCTGTTTACTGCATGGTCAGCACTTCCCTCTGCCATTACATATGCAGAAAGTATGATTGCAAGGGTCTCACTGCCTTATCTCCATGGACCTCAGGAATTTATACAGCCACTAGTAGTTGCATGGTCGAACATTAAGGGTATTTTCAGGTTTTCGTGACTTGCTTCCTTGGGCGTGAGTCCTGTGCATTTGTCTAGGCGAAGGAGAAATGGCACTGCAGACCCACGATAAGTACTTTTCTGTGGCTTTTGTTACCATTGCCGTGTTTCTGTCCAAAACCTGTAGAGTCTTGAGAGTCCTGAGTGTCTGTCTCTGTCCCTCTCACGTTACACCTGGCTCGCTCCATGGATGAAACAGTGAAGCTGTGGTAACCAGGATAGGCGGCACTGACTGCGTCATCCTGGGCACTCCAGGGGCACCGCATCCGTGCCCACAGCCTGACCCAGGACAGGGCCACCCCCGCGCTCACACCTTCACTGATGGGAAACGGCAGCAGTTTTGCAGTGACTGCCCCGCCTCCCGCGCGCGATCTGCGGCGTCAGTTGGACTCGTCCCGTCATGTTCCATTCTCTCTCACGTGTGTCTGTGCTTCATGGATCGTCGTAACCTATCTCTACATGCTGACTGACTTTGCACGCTTTCTAATGATGTTTTTCATTGCTGTTTTTCTGTTGCGTGCGGTCTTTTTCTTATCGGTACAGCGGAACTCTTTGTACGCTAAAGGCATTATTTCAGTGCCCATCATATGTTGTCATGTGGCTGTTAATGTTGCTTGTCGTCAGCCCTTGTCTGCGTGTCCCGTCCTCATTCACAAGGCAGAACATCCTTCTAAACGGTCAGAGGGGCCGCGTGTGTCTCCTCATCAGCGTGTGTGCACTCGGCCGAGTTGCTCTCAGCTCTGTCCCCTGAGCCAGCACAACACGCAGCCTTTGATGTTGTGTCCCTTCCGTGTTGGGGTGGGTCTCCTGTCCCCACACACATCGATTCTTCCTTTTAAACTCGTCTGAGCCTGTCTTGCCTGTTTATTCTTCCAGGTGAACTTCAGAAGTTCTCATAAAGTCCTCCAGGCTTGTTCTGGAAATTTGTGGAAGTAGCAGCAAGTTCATACATTCGCACGGGGCCTGATGACTCCCTACGATTGGATTTCTAATCTAGGAACGCTGCTACTGTCTGTCGGTTTGAGGCTGCTTCTGTCTTTATGAAAAGCCTCATTTCAGTTTTTCATATAAAGCGTATAGAGCTTCTATTTGATGAGTCTTGGGTATTTTAGATAGTTTTCTATTAGGAATAGAATGTGTTTCTTCATTTAATTTTCTATTTGGCTGTGGTCAGTGCATAGAGAAGCTCTTGATTTCATTATTTTTTATCCTGGTAAATTTATAATTGGTTACTTCATGTTTTGCAGGCAGACAATAATGTCACCTGCAAAGCATAATTGCCCTCGTCTTTTGTGTAGCTGCATTGAGTAAACCTTCCGTAACCATCTTGAGAAGTTATCTGTGACCGCCTCCTTGGCAGCACATGGGCGGGTGCCCTGACTGTACTGGCACTGGTGGAGCCAAGGCTGGACCCGGTGTGGACACCGCACTGCCTGGAGTCCTGCCGGGCGGTCTCTTTCCCTGGCTGAGCGGCTTTAGGGCACCGGGCAGGCCGCATCTTTCCTGCCCACGCCGTGGGCCCCTCTGGAGCACCCCTCTCCCGTCCCGGAGCCACCTGTCCTGCGGTGTCATTAGGCACCTCCAGCTGGCCCTCCGGGGTGCGGAGTGGAGAGACGCTGGCCTTTTTCTCCCCGAAGAGCTTGTCTGTAGGGTGGGTGCTCAGTAAATGCTGGCCTGAATGACCTTCTGAGCAGTTCCATCGTTTCCTGTGCTCCGCGGGACTTGGTTCATTCCAGGTGAGTTTCCCCATCCACATTGCTCTCTCCTAGTGCCCCTTAGGCCAGATGCCGCGGGACTGGGGACCTGGGCTCTGCCTCCAGCCCCGTACCCACCTAGTGCTTCTCTGAGGTCCACGAGACCCCCGAGACCATCCAAAAGTGCGGCACAAGTGACAGCGTTACACTGTTGTCATTGGTCTAAAGGACCGCACTGGTTCCCACCCAACAGCCCAGAAGATAAATTCCCCGTACTCATTTTTTATTGCCGTGTTTCCCCGAAAATAAGACCTAGCTGGACCATCAGCTCTAATACGTTTTTTGGAGCAAAAATTAATATAAGACTCGGGCTTATTTTAATATAATATAAGACCAGGTATAAAATATAATATAATATAATGCCAGGTCTTATATAAGACGGGGTATAATATATTATATACAATATAATACTGGGTCTTATATTAATTTTGCTCCAAAAGACGCATTAGAGCTGATGGTCCGGCTAGGTCTTATTTTCGGGGAAACACAGTGCGGTAAACTTTACGTAACATAAAATTCATTACTTAAGTATTTTAAAGTGTACAATTGGGTGGCACTTAGTACTTTTACAATGTGGTGCAACTGTCATCACCCCTGTCTTGTTCCCAAAGCATTTTCACCTCAAAAAGAATCCCTGCGTCAGTTGTGCAGTCACCCCGGCTCCCTCCCCCGCCCCTGGCGTCACTAACCCACTCTCGTTCTGTGGAGTTCCCATTCTGGATGTTTCCTGTTAGTGGAGCCACACGGCCTTTGTGTCTGCTGCTTTCACACACAGCGCATCCCGTGTTCACGTTTACATCGTCACGTTGTGGCCTGAGTCAGCACCTCGTTCCTTTTCATGGCTGCGTGATACTCCCCGTGTGACCTCACCTCTCTTTACTTATTGTTCCCGGTGATGGACACTTGCGCTGTGTCCACCTTTTCGGCTGCTGTGACTCGTGCTGCTGTGAACCTTTACGTACAAGTTAGGTCTGAGCGCCTGATTCCAGCTCTGTTGTGTAGCTACCTGTGAATGGCGTCGCTGGGGCGTGTGGTAACTCTGTGTTTCACTCCTTAACTAACCCCTAATTCAGTTTTTACTGTGGTAAATATAAAAGTCACCATCTTCACCATCTCTGAGTGTCCCGCTCAGTGGCATTGGGTCCACTCCCACTGCTGTGCAGCCATCCCCACCCTCATCTCCAGAACCTTCTCATCTTCCCAGACTGAACCTCTGTCCCTGTTAAACACGACCCGCCCCCGTCCAGGCACCCATCCTCCTACCTCCTGTCTCTATGGATGTGACTCCTCTAGGGACCTCACAGAAGTGGCATCACAAAGTGTCTGGAACCGCTATTCACAGTGTGGGTTTAATGATAAATGCAAGGGTTTGGGTGTTCAAGGTCGTGTGCCTGTAGCATAGCACCTAAAACAGCCCCTGTCACCTGGCAGGCTTCTGCTGAGCTTCTTAGACCGTCTGTACGCACCCCCGGTGTCGGTCTGCATAGCAGGTCAGGGTGCAGACATGGACAGAAGCACCAGAGCCACTGCAGCTGCCCTGCTCGTGCCGGCCACACATGGGCACTGCCACCCGCTGAGCCTGGACAGTCGTAGTTACTTGGCTGATTGTACGCGTAGGCCTACAGTGCCCAACTGGGTCAAAATGAGGAGCCCGAGACTTTATAAGAATGTGAGGGACCACGTGTGGGATAATACAGTTGAGGGGAAAGAAGAAATGAGCTCGTTTAGTCCCCTGACGTTTCCAGCGTTCAGGACAGTGAGCAGGATGCTGAGGGTAGGGACCTTTGAGGGTGGAGCTCGGTGAGTAAAGTGACGGTTCCATGTGGACACAGGTAAGTGACCCTGTGTAACCTTCAGTGGTTCTGTCATTTTTCTAATAAGAAAGGCGGAGGTGAGCTGGAGTGGCACGGTCACCACCTCTGCAGACAGTGGGGGGGGGGCGCCGGACCAGCACAGAAGGAGGCTTTGGCTCGGGACCTCCTACTCAGGGGTCTCCAGGGCTCAGGGTCAGGGGTCGCTAGGGCCAGCTGTGGCATGTCATTGGCACTCCATGCTTCTGGAAGCTTCTCTCTTGCATGTTGGCCTTAATGCCTCTGGGAAGGGTATGTGGAGGGAGGATGCAAACACCTGCAGAGAGAGGGTCTAGCTGTGAGTAAGAGCAGAGGTACAGCTCGGGTGGCCTGAGTGCAGGACTGACCCCAGCACATGCCGAGGACACGCCTGGCCTCTCATACTCCCACCACAGCACCTGCTGCCCACAAAACTTATATTTTTGGGGCTCTGATCAAGTTCTCTTCAGGCTCTTCCCTTATTAACAGAACTTTGACCTCAGCGATGTTTTTGTCAGTTTTTAGTAGTTGTCGGATTTTTGTTGTGACTGTGACTGTATTCGGAGAAGGAAAACGTGAATCTTCAAAACTGTGCTTTCCAGGGATGGTGTTTTGGACAGACCCTGTCTCTGCCAGCACCAGGACCCTGCGGGATCATGTGCCAGGGAGGGGAGCTGGGCCTGCCCAGTCAGGGTGGTGGAGCCCCCCAAGCTCCTGGTACTAAGGACAGCCCCCAAGTGCCTCTGAAGGCAGCTGGCGGCGGGCTGAAGCTCAGGGCCTGCCTGTCCCCACTGTGCAGTGGCTGCAGCATGGTGACAGGTAATCAGCACGCAATGCTGATGGATCTGTGTAGCCGGAGACGGGGCCCCTCCCCCGTGTCCCCACTGTGAGCAGGCTGCAGTCACCACCCCTGGAAGGCTGGCACCCGCACCCACTGGTTTTCTCAGATCAGGTCCCTTCGTGTGAACAACAGCGTGTGCCTGTTAGACTGTGTAGAGCATCTGGCCAGACTGCCCGCCTGGACAGGCTCTGTTCCCTCCACAGGGGTACTCGGCGGGGGCCTTTCCTTGCCCATGCCCGTGGGGTATTTCCAGTTTAATTGTGAAAAGTAGGCATTATTCCCACATGTCCTTTCTTACCACTGGGGGTGAACTTTTCTCTGCTCATGTTTGCCAGGGTGATTTGTGCTGTTCCGGGTAGGGCGGACCTGTAAGAGGCGTCAGGTGCGAGTGGGACTCTTCCTTGCAGGCAGGGATAAAATTGAAAGGAAACCTGGTTCTGAGACCCCGGGACCCAGGGTGTTGACTCAGCCTTTATCACCTGCCCCAAGTGGCTGAGAGGTACTGCCCGAGGCCCGGCTTCCAGTCACCTGAGGCGATAGTCAGGAACGGTGTGTTGCACTGGGGCTGGTGCATGGGAGCAGCCAGGATCCTGTGTCATCCCCCGCCTGCCTGCCCAGTGTGGGCCTTGCTCATGAACCAGCGCCTTGGGGTCTTGGCACGTCGCGTGGGCAGCTGGCATCGCCTGTGCTAAGGCGCGTGGCTGACCACTCCGGCTGCCATGCTAGGCCCTGCTCTTCCTTGGCTGCCAGGCACTGTGGCTCCTAAGAGTCTCTGGCTTCACCAGGTGTCCTGCTCACCTTTAATTGTGCCTTCCAGACTGGAGGCTGCCTGTGGTTTGTAGAAGAGAAGAAACTTCGTGCCTGTTTCCAGAGGCAGCAGCTCTAGTTTCCGGCCTGCGGTGTGGGGAAGACACCAGCAAGCGGCTCTCTCCTTCCTCCTCACCCTCCCTGCCTTGTGCTGCCTTCGACCTGGTCCTCCGTCCTCACAGCTCACTCAGACCTGCTGTGTGCTGGGAGGCTGAGGTCCACGGGGAGACGCACGCGCAGCCAGGCCAGCCGTTAGCCAGCCAGGCCCCACCGGACGGACGTGTGCCAGGTGGCACCGAGGCCTGCAGGGCAGGACCAGGGTTCGGCAGGAGGAGATGCTGTCTCCAGGGGGACACAGCTATGGGGCGCCTGCTCCCAGGGCCACAGCGGCTGGGCAGGCTGCTTGGAGTAATGGAACCTGTTCTTTTTTTCCTCGGAAGGATTAGGTCGTAGACATCTCATTTTAAATTGCTCATAATAGTTTCAGTCTGCAATGAAATAGCCTCTCAACAATTCCCTTTGTCCTTAGAATAGTCTTGACCTTCACATATGTTCACGAGGCACTAGCTGCCAATAGCTGTGGATTTTTTGCCTCACATAAAAGTGAGCACATCTCAAAGTGCCCTGTTCCGTAGCCTGAAGAGGACACTCGGCACTCGACGACTGTCATAGTTATTCCCCGTGAGGGGCAGCGGGTGGCCAGGGGCCCGCCCTGAGCGCTGCCTGCGGTCGGGCTCGTGTCGATGCTGCCACAGTGTGAGGGGTGCAGAGATTGCGGCCTGGCTCACCGTCATTTCCCGGAGTCTGAGTGTAGAGGACCGCTCTGTCCCAAGGCCAGGAGACGCGAGTGAGGGCTGCCGCGACCTGCTTCGTCCTCGCCACCTTGGGTTTCGTGGGCTTTAATAACTCTGAGAGCGTTTAAACTCTCAGAGTGTTTAATGTCCATTGAAATGTAAGGAGGAGTGAACGTGCAGCGTCGCTGGGGGCATTTGGGGAGCCAGAGTCTTCGTTTGTAATTGCTACTTTCATTAAAACTCCAAGACAATATTGTTTTTCTGGGAGGTTCATCATCTTGTGAATTTTAATCACCGGTATGTGTGCTGGTTGTTTGTGAAGCTAATTGAAAGATCTCCTTTCCTTCTGGGTTCTGGCTTGCAAAGTAGATATTGTGAGAATATATTAAGCGATTTTTCTGCCTGACCCTCCCTTAGGCGTTAAATGAGCACCAAGCTGTTGAAAGGGGACCAGGCTGTACCTGGGCCACTTGGTGGCCCCAGAGGGGAGGGACGCTTCCTTCTGGGACCTGCTGCTCAGAGTATCTTTGTATCGGTGCCCTGACTGAGTAGCCTCAAGAAGCCCTCCAGCTCGTCCATTTCTAGAAACTGCCCGGCAAGAGTCGCCGAGCTGCTGTCATGGCCTGTGACACCCACGAGTGGGGAGTGCCTTTAGTGGGGACATAGTTGAGGGCCGTAGGTAGGATCTTGTGTCTTCTGGCAGAAGGACCGTCCTCAGTGCGGCTCTGAGGACTGCGTCTTGGAATGAGACTGATGACAAGGGACACATCTTATCCCCACCTCATTTTACTCTTTTGTCGCAAAGGTGTACTTTGGTTTCCCTTTAAAGGGTGAGAAAACCCCACCTGTCTGAATCATCAGCAGAGCTCTAGAACTGACCCTCCAGACGTGCGTTGCGTCGTGATGGCAGTTTTCAGAGGCTGAAGCCCACTCAAGGCCCAAACAAACGGTGTCGGCTGTTGGCAGCCAATACCAGCAAGTAGGAAGCCAGTTTCGAGATTGAAAAACTCTCGGAATTCACCCGACATCCTGTTCCGTTTGTGCTGTTTCTCTAGAGTCCCCTGGGGGCCTCATTTTGATCTCAGGATGACACTGCAGTGTCCAGAAGGAGTCAAGGTCTGTGGGTGCCGTCTCCCAGATGACAATACAGACGTGAAGCTCGATGCCAGACTGTACTGTGTCCTAAGTGTCATCTCGTTTAGTCCCCACAGCAGCCCCAGCGGACGGTCCCGCCACGAAAAGGAGGCGGATGGAGTCCAGTTTGAGTGCAGTGGCAGTGGGCAGGGCCAGCTGCACGTCGGGGCAGCCTGGCCTCGGCCCCGTCCTCCAGCCACGTACTGGAGCGCCACCCCCACAGCCGCCTGGAAGCCCAAGTGGCCAACCAGGGAGCAGTAATGAGGAACGGCACGGAAAGTGCCTGCTTCCTTCTGGTAGCCCCGCTGTCCCCAAACTCTTGTGAGATGACTGGAATGGAATTCTTTTTCTGTAGGAAAGCTCTTAGAAGTGACCCTCGGTGTCCATGTGCCCCAGAGGTGGGCACTGAGCCGGGCGCCATCCCTGGTGACCCCTCCCTGCACATGCTGGAGTCTGACGTGGTCTGGTTGCCCATTTCCCCTCGGCCCAGGGCACCTGCGTCCAGAATGTGGCTGGTGTCCAGGAGCAGCGTCTCCAGGGAAAGTGCATGCCCTGCGTGGGGTCTGGATGCTCGCGGGTCTGCACCCCCTGCTCCTCGTGCCTGTGTTGGTTTGGGGCCTGGCCACCCCACCTCTGGCTATGCTGTCCCTGTGTTCTCAGCTGGAAATGTCTCCTTCCCGTGTGGAAGGCGGGAGGCGGCCCTGTTTGTGGACAGAGGCTGTGGGTCCCTTGCGGTCAGAAACACCACCTGATTACTCCACACTCAGTAAACCAGTGCTGTGTGTGTGACCACAGGTGTGGCCAGACCGGCCAGCCAGAGCTTGAGGCCGCGGACTGACGCGAGCTGCTTGGCCCTGCGTCTGCATGCTCTGCCATCAGGCCACTGCCAGGCAGCGTGGCTGGAGGTGGAGGCACCGTGCAGTGACGGTGTGGCAGGGAGGGCCGGCACCCCGCGCCCCTCCGCGCACACACACATCTGTAAGTGGGTGGCTGTGTTCCTTTTGCTCCCTCGTAATTGCCAGTTTCCACTGAAGTTTTGCTGAGTGTCACTTTTATTGGCAAGAATGCGCACGTGCTCCACACCTGGGTCGTAGGTTTTATTTAGAAAACGGAAGAATGAAATTTTCACCTTGTAAATTTCTACAATCGATGTGCTTTTTCTTGAACGTTTTGGTGTAACGTGACTTGAACCTCACAGAAGTCACAGACGTGATGGGTGACGCTTTGCGTCTTTAATAGGAAGGAGCCCTAAGCAATGTGAAACCCTCTTTTCTTCATTTGTATGCTGCCTCTAGTTGATAATGGAAGCTGGGTGATTTGCACACTCCCAAGGGGGCAGGAGGCCATCGTGGGTCTGGGGCCCGGGAAGCCCAGGGCGGCCCCTGCTGCTGGGATCTCTCCCTCCCGTCTCTGCTGGCCTTTGGCGGGGACAGGGCTCCACCCTGCCTCCTGCCAGCGGCCCTGTCACCCCATCTCCCCTCCTGTGACCTGCTGACCTCCGGGTTTCGGTGGCAGTTAAATCCGTTACAAATGTGAAACCCTGAGAGGAGCCCTCAGTCAATGTCAGTTTCCGCTGTCGTCACTCTTGATGGCGCCATTGTCCCTTTGTGAGTGCCTGAAAGGATGTCTCATCCGTCTCCATCTTAGACATCTGGGGGAAGCACACTGTGTGTTGAATTTCCTCAATAGAAAGTGCTGGGGGCCACTTGGGTGGCCAGCTCACCCAGCGCCCTGCCACCCCTTTCTGCCACACAGGGAGCGGGCCGGCCTGCCCCTGCCTCGTAGGAGAGACCCATGAAACGGGACAGGGAAGCCGGTACTCACTGGGCAGTGTGAGGGTGGCGAGATGGCTGCGGAGGGACGTCCAGGGAGGCCAGAGGGTAAAGAGGGGCTGGGCTGGCCACCTCCAAGTGCTGGTCCTGGGCACCTCACACAGGGCCCTGGAGTCTTGAAGATACGGCATGTGGCTTGTGTGGAAGCTGAGGGATAGTCTGTGTAGCCTGTGCCCCGAAGAGGGAGAGACTGTGAGAGTCAGAGATAAACCCAGAGAGAGACAGAGAGAGAGAGAGAGAAACAGGGAGGGAGAGACAGGGAGGGAGAGAGATGGAGAGACACAAAGACAGATAGAAAGAGACAGAGAGACACAGACGGAGAGGAGCCGCCTGGTAGGAGGCCGCACGGCCTACCGGTCGGGCCAGCTGTGCCCTGGGTTGTGCACAGACTGGTGTCTGAGGTGGCCGCCCCCGGGGTCCGCCTGACTGAGCTCCATCCCTCAGCCTGGGCAGCCCTGGGCCGGCGAGTTCTCACCGACTGGAGCGCGCTAAGTGAAAACAGGGCTGATGACGGTGAATTGGGCATTTTCCTATTTCTCTGTAACCACTTCTGTGAATGTCATTCCTTTTGTCTCACCTCCCTACTGGGCTGCTTGTCACATAGTCTTAGTAATCGATGGCAGCCATTGTAATAAAGTTTGCCTGTATAGCATAGATAGTGCAAAAAGTTTCTTAGTCATCGTTTGCATTTGAGTTTTGTTCATGGTGTTTGTTACAATATAAATTTTGTGTCATCGGTTATGTTATTTTTGAAAATACACGATGTAATTCAGACACAACAAAACGTACGGATCTGGAGTGTCCTGCGCAGTGCACTCCGACAGCTGTGAGCACCTGTGTGCGCTGCCTGCTCCCTGCAGGCCCACACCTGGCCGGTGCCCTCCTGCCTCCTTTTCCTGCCTCACCCCAAGACGCAGCCTTTGATTTTGATCGTCAGGTCTTAGGAGTTCCTGTTCTAGAACATCATGGTCATAGGAGCTTTGCGTGCCGACTCTTCTGTCCCGCTCCCCCACACCCCGTCAGCACCCCGCACGCTCACTTTGAGTGTTCTATAACCGCCCCCCCCATGTCTGTTCCTGCCCTGAGCCCATCCTGTCCGTCGCTAGGTGGCATTCCAGCGTGGGGTGCAGTGAGTGTCCCCCTGAGGGACATCTGGGGTGGGTGGAGCCTGGGCTGCCCTGGGCAGAGCTGTCACACGTATTCTTGTACAGGGCTTTGCACGGGGTGTGGCCATGTGTCCCAGGAGTGGGATGGCTGCCTCCTGGGGGAACATGTGTGACCTGTGAGAAGGTGCCGAGCAGTTTTCCAAAGTGGCCCTAGCGTTTCACACTAACCCTTAGTGTCATTCCCAGCTTGCGGGAGGACATGAATCTCCCCGTGTGTTTTCCTCTAGCAGCTCAATACCTTTTATTTTCATGTGTCACTTTGGAAAGGTCGGGAGATTAGGCCTGGGAACAGCTCGACCCTGAGTGCGACCCAGCGGAGTGGAGGTGGACTGTGAGACACGGGGGCGGGCAGGCGGGACCCCGGCCCACGGCCGACCTCTGACCTTCCGCGTGTTCTGGTCTGTGCGCTTCGGGCTCTGACCGTCTGTCTCCCCCCACCCCTCACAGCACCAGCAGGAGCTGCTGGCCATGAAGCACCAGCAGGAGCTGCTGGAGCATCAGCGGAAGCTGGAGCGACACCGCCAGGAGCAGGAGCTGGAGAAGCAGCACCGGGAGCAGAAGCTGCAGCAGCTCAAGAACAAGGAGAAAGGCAAAGAGAGTAAGTCAGGGCGGGCGCTGCAGGGGGCGCTGGGCGGGGCCTTGGGATGGGGGCGCTGCAGGGGGCGCCAGAAGTGGACTTCGCAAGTTGGGGATGTCAAGCTGCCCGGCAGGGGACTGTGGGTGGTGACTCGGAGGACACGCCAGGAGTGGACTCCCGACATGGATTCTGGGCAAGGACGCGGAGTGGGGACTCCAGGTGGGGCTCTGGGCAGGAGCCGGGCTGCATGTCCACACTTCTCTTTGCTGGTGGTCCCCAGAAGCCCCCAGAAACAGCGGGCGGAAGGGAACCACCTCCCTGGTCATAGCACGTGGTGTCCCTGGGTGCCACTGTCATGCTGTTTCAGGTCGCCCTTCGCTTCAGGTACAAGCGGTGGTTGACAGCTTTGTCGTCGTTTGGGGGCTGGAGGACACTCACACGACTTTTGGGTTTTTTAGGCATTTTAAAGCATATCTGGCAGGCTCCTAATAGTCTTATAAATGTTAAAAACCGTACAGCTTACCAGAGGCAAGTACACCTCAGCAGCGAGGTCAGTCCTAAATATTTCAAAGTTCTCGTTTTGAGAGCGTTTGCACTGGTGAGTGCCGTGTCACCAGCTGGTGGCACGGAGGACGCTGCAGCCTAGAGGAGACATGGTGACTGACAGTTCAGTTGTCACTTGGGTCTTGTGGCCCTAATTGTTGCTTTTAATCGTGCTGTGCTTGTATGTCTGGAGACCAGTGTGGTCTGTCATCTTCTGAGAAAGGCCAGGACCTGATCTGAGCCAGAGGCTGCTCTCTGTTCGTCCCGTTGGAAAGTCCCTGAGTCTGTCAGGGAAGAGGCCACAGCCCGCTCTGCTGACTGCTTAGCCACTGGACGCAGGCGCCTTGGGCTTATGCAGTGACACCGACTCAGCATGACCGGCCTTTGTAAGGCCTGCTGTGTCACTGGCTGCAGCGTCCCTCCCAGATTGTGGCGAAGGGAACGCTTCTCTCATGGGTGTCTGTGCTGCTGTCTGGTGACACCTTGTTGTTTTCAGTGACACGGCCAGGACCTCGTCAGCAGAGTGAGTGTGCGTTCCAGTTCCCAGGCTGTCAGTCCCACCTGATGGCCTGTCCTCCTCGTGTGTCCGGCCGTGGGGTGCCGATTGTGGGCGATTCATTCTTGTCACACTCAGGAATAGAAGCAGACGGCTTGACACACTCCGCTGATACATATAACTCTCAAAATCCTCAAAAAGCCTTTATCTTCAGCTTGTGAAAATACAAGCCATTTGAACAACTTTTGATTAAATTTTCACGCACACACGCGCAATGGCATGTTACGTTCTTACAGCATTCTGTACAGCCTCTGATTACAAGTTGATTTTAAAGTCTTTTTATGGGTGCAAGATCGACACACAGAAGTGGCCCGTCCTTTCTAGGGAACTGCCCACAAGTACATGTCCTGTGTAACTATCCCCAGTAACACCCTGTGCCAGGACAGCAGCAGCGGCCAGAGCCCCCTCTGCCCCTCCTCCTTCCCAGAGGGAACCCCACTTCTGAACGGAGACAGATGCTGCCATCACACTGTTGTGTCTGGTGATTCTTTCGCTCAGTGTCAGGCGTGCGAAGCGGCCTTGTTGTCCATTCGCTCCCATCGCTGCATGTTGCCTCCCTCACGCGTGCTTCACTGTGCGTCCATGCCACCGTGGGCAGACCTGTGGTCACCCCTGTCATAGCGCTGTGGGCACATGCTCGCTTGTGTCTCTGGGAGCAGATGGGCAGCCTCAGGGCGTGCATGTTCTCAGCTCCCACATGCCATGCCAGTTCCCCACGTCACTACCAGTTTCCGCTTCCACCAGCTGCGTGTGGCAGCCCCGGTAGCTCCATGTCCCCACCACCATGCCCCCGGGGTCAGTCCCTTTCCTGTCAGCCGTGAGCATTTCTCAGATGGCCAGGGCGTTTTCCTGTGCTCACTGGCCACGTGGGTCCCCTGGGTGAGGGGTGTGCTCAGGTCCTTCCCGTTTTTCTGATGAGTCGTCTCCCTTTTTCTCAATGTTCTTTTTCTATTGTCGCTTTTACGCGGTACACGGTCCTTCTCCCACCTTCTGTCTTCCGTGTCACTATGCCAGTGCTGCGGGGTCTCGGTTGGATGCAGCCGTTTCTCAGTCTTTCCTTAAGTAGAATTTCAATGTAGTCTAATTCGTATTATTATGCCGATTTTGTTTTGTACATTTTGTAAGTATTTTCCCTTCAGAAAGGGTATTATTTTTTCCTGAAAGTATTTAGCCGATGCATTCCCCCCATTTTTAGTTTATTTCTCTATTTAACTATTTGTAAGTTCTTGGTAATTGTTTTTATGCATGAAGTGAATAGCTTTTACCACCATTAGTTACTGCAGCAGTTTACTTTTGAAACAGTAACTGTGCTTTAATTGTATTTTCCGTAACTGATGGCCTTTTAATGTGGAAAGCGCTTCCGGAGAGTTTCCTTACATGAGCTCTAGCTTCTGTGCCGGTGTTTGAGAGGAATTACTGGTGAGAGCTGAAGGTACACTTGGTCACAGCATGCTGGCCCTGAGCTGCTGACGGCAGGCTCAGCGGCCGCCCGCAGTCCAGATGCAGAGATGAGGACAAACGTCCGTTGGGCTAGAAGCTACTCACGCCCTGGGTCTGGCTGGTGTGGCAGACGGTGTCGGTCACCTCGGGGCTCTTGCTGCCCGGCCCCCTGGCTCCATCACACTGCCCTTCATACACTGCGTGTTTCTGTGCTGACTCCTTGGTGCCAAGGGTACACCCGAGTGCTGACCTCTAGGCTGGGGCATGAGTAGTGCCCCACACGAGCGGGGAACATCCCCCAGGCTCCTGCCATGTTGCTGCAAAGTGGAGCACGGGCATTGTGTTGTCACTTCTAAAACTCCCAGGGAGCCGACTGTGCAGCCAGGGCTGAGACCCGGGAGTCTGGGCGAGCCCTCCCGCCCGCCCGCGGTAGGAATCTGAGTGGCCTGCCCCACGCGACCCTCCACACGACTGCTGCCTGCCTTCAGAAAGCCGCCCGGGCACCACAGCTCCCTCCTCGGGAGCCCTGTGCCAGGGACTCCTGCTGCGGTGTGGCAGGCTGCTGTCACATGTGGCCGCCCACCGGGTCCTGCTGTGTGCTCTTGCTCCCAAGCTTTGCTGGGCCTCAGCGTGTACCCTGCTCTTGCATTTTCCTTTGGAGTGGGGAAATCGTTCTTCATCAAAGGATGGAAGTTTGAGTTCCAAGTATCAGCTAGTTGTGCCATAACTCACCAACAAATACCAGTTTTTCAGGTTGCTGAAAAGCAGCTCAGTCTAAATTAATTCCTTCTAGTTTACCAGAATCTTCCAATAAAAAGAACATCTTAAGCCTCAGGAAATGTGAAAAGACTGGACTTTAGAAACCATCTGAGATCTGTTTGCAAGTCGCAAAGCATCTGCTTGCCCTCTTAGCAACCCCCACCCAAGCATTGGGTTGTTCTCCACGCCCCTCCATGCTGGGCACACAGCAGCCCCGGCGGTTTTCCATCGGTGGGTCTGGGTGGTCAGGTTTTGTTGTTAATAATAAGCTGTGTGCAGTTGGGTGTTTGGCTCGCTCGGGGAGGCCTGCTGCCCGCGAGTGTGGTCCTGCAAGAAGGCGGGCCTGGCAGGCCCCGTGGTGGACGCCTGTGAAGGGGGCTCTTGTGTGGGCTTCAAGGGTGTTTGTGGGGTGCGCGGGGCGGCCGGAGGCGGGTGCCAGGTTCCCAGCACTTGAAAATGCATGCCAGAGCCTCTGCTGTTTCATTCCTTGGGGTTTCTAATGAATTTATTTCTGAATACTTAATTACAAGTTTTGTTACACTTATAAACATTTATAGTGCTTTTCATTTTAAATAATTCTGCAGTTGTCCTTAATTGTTGATACCAATTAATGCCATTAATTTGATAGGACAGCAAATTCTTACAACTTGTGACAGTTTTCATCTCAATCAGCATGGACACATGACCGCTAATCAGTTCAGATTTACATAGATTTACTACTTTTAAGAATCTGAGATACAGTGTCTTTTAACATAAATTTAAAGGAAAAAGAATCTAATGGAAGTCAGGTGTTTGCCGTCTGAGCAGGTTGGAACTCACATGGCGGCTTCTCCACTGTGTCCTCACCAGCAGCCTGGTTGGGAACATGTGCCATCACTTGGACGGCGTTCACTTTGTTGAAAAAAGGGCTCAAAAAGCTGCAGTTAAAAGATCCAATGCCTGATCCACACAGTAATTCTGTGTCGTATTTGAGAAGTTGTGTCTTTCTCAGAGGCACGTGGGGCACAAGAAAAAGGGAGTCCTTGTCAGGCAGAATCAGACTGAGCCACGTGACAGATGTGTCGTTCCGGTCACCTGTCCAGCAGCGCACTGAGTCGCAGGACCAGGGCAGCCCCTCAGCCGCAGCCCACCCACTCAGGTTCCCACCCACTCAGGTCCCACCCCCACACACCACCACCATTTGCAGTTCTTCGTGTCCCCCTCCCCTGCGTCACTTTTACTTACCCGCCTGTTTGTTGCGTGCCCCACCTCTCAGCAGCGGCCTCCCTGTAAAAGGGACTTTGTCTCGTATTTACCTTTATGCCTGTCACCCAGATGAGCTCTGGCACATAGTAAGGTCTCTAAAGCCCTGTCAGAGCAATGAATGGTAATCAACGTGCATTAATATTTTATGTACAAATTAGAGATGTTGGCATTCATTTCCTGAAGATGCTTTATTGATTCCAGACCTAGAGAAATTTATAGAGATGAGTGTACAACTAGAAGGACGAAGCTCAGAACCAGCCGCTTCCCTTTGGAATTCTCTCATAAAGTACAAGACGGTTCCCGTTTGCACCGAGTCGCGCCGTGGGGCCTGGCGTTCCCTGGTGCTGCGGACCAGGTCTGTGGATCGGTGTGAGGACATGCTCTCTGGTCATGCCCACCACCCCCTGTGAAGAGAGACCGGAAACTCAGCCCCCACCCAGAGGAGGGCCACGCAGGGTCCACTTTTGTGACCATGTCACCATTTGCCATTTCTTGTAAAGTGGATTTGTTCTGACGTGTCAGGGAGGCGCTGCCCCATTTGTTTCATTCATTTAGATGGGGAAGGAACCTTCCAGATCATTTTAAAGATGAGGAATCTGGTTTGTGTTCCTTTGACCCATGGCAGCCTGGTAAGGAGCTTCTCCCGCCCGTGAGCAGGTCATGGAGCCACGCCTGCCTGCAGCGGCCCCTCATCCTGTGAGGATCCTGCTCGCAGTCCAGGCTGCTGTCCCAGCGCGCGGGGGCCTCACATAGCACAGTCTCCTCGGGGTCGGCATTTCCCCCGAGTCACATGAGGCTGTGCTTGCCTGGCCCTGGGATTGACCTTGGGGCCCCTGCTGGGACTGGATGTTAGTTCTCTGCCCTCCTCAGAGTTCAGGAGCCTGTGACGCAAGCCTGGGCTGCGGCTGGTGCACAGAGAGTCAGAGGTTTCCTAAATGTGACGTCTGTGAGGCGCGCTCTGTTCCTAGGTGCAAACCATCCTCCCCGAAAGGGAAGGCAGATCCACGGGAGTATGTGTTTCTTGAGAAGGTGGTAAGGCTGCTGCTAGTAACTCCTGATGTTCATTTGCTGGGAAATGTTGAGTCCCACCCTATCCTGCTCAGTGAGAACTCGGCTTCTTGTCCCACTTCCATCATCTCCTCCTCTGGGACCTGAAGGAGGGGAGGACCATGTCCTCTGACTGGCCATCCGGGTCATTCGTCCTTATCTTCATCAGTTGGTCAGTTCCCTGACAGGTGCCGGGTACTAGGAGATAAAGTGGTCGTGCAATTATGGAAAGCTCTTTAGGGAAGAAGAGCTCTCACTAAGACGTCTCCAGGCCTTGTCCTTTCTCCAAGAAGCTTTTGTGGCGTCAGCAGCCTCCTGAATTGGAGCCCTCCTGTCTCCAGCCCTTTGCTCCCTGTCCCAGCACAGACCTTCCCTGGACAGAGCGTCAGGTCACCATCCCTGTGCTTTGTTCCATGCCAGGTGCCGTGGCCAGCACGGAAGTGAAGATGAAGTTGCAGGAGTTTGTCCTGAATAAAAAGAAGGCGCTGGCCCACCGGAGCCTGAACCACTGCATCTCCAGCGACCCCCGCTACTGGTACGGGTAAGTGGGGTGTGGGCCCTCGTCTCCTCTCTGGGCTCTGGTGGCACCCACTTCTTCACTCTGGAAGCAGGGGTGCAGGTGGGGAGTCAGAAAGTCCCAGAGCACCACAGCGAACATGGTGTGACCGAAGTGATCTGGTGGTCAGTGCGCGTGGCGGTCGCCCAGTGGTGTGGGCCCATCTGAGTGACCTGAGTGACGCTCTCGGAGCTGGTCTTGCCCTTCCCTCTGAGCTTCGCACGTTTGTTAGGCCACCGAAGGAGCCGCTGAAACGGGACCTCTGCTTGTCCATATGGACCTTCTGAATTTCTTTCCAATGTTTTATTGGTTCGTAGGCAGGTCAGTAAGCGCCTGTGGGGGTTTTATTTTTATGCTGCAAGCCCCCTCAGAACGTGCGTCCCTGGCAGAGACCCCGGAAGAGGTTGGTCGTGCTGAGTCAGGGCAGGGGAACAGCCACGGACAGGCCAGGTTTGGAATGGAGAGGCGAGCGCAGGAGGCTTTAGACAGTGGCCAGGGGGCTTCACAGATTGCTGCCTTCAGTGTGGTTAGTGCTGTCGTACGGGGTGATCTCATCTGTGGAAGAAGCCCCACAGGGTCGTTTTCATAAATCGTAATGCAATTGTCGTTCATTTCATCGGGAAGAAACGTAGCTGTTCTCAAGCCCCAAAGGACGAAAATACCAGCAACTCCCATTGAAATGACCCATTTATTCCAGTAAACGGCAGCAGTTGTTGCAAGACCGCCTAAAAGGTACTGTGTGCTCCCCTGATCCCGCTGCAGCTGCTGTGACACTGTCACTGCAGGGACACTGAGCTGCGCTCACACTGTAGCCTGCTGGTGGTTTGTGCAGTGCCGCTGTGACTCGCTCCTACACAAGGAAAGGTCACAAGGGTCCATGCAAAGCCACAGTCGAGGCCCTGAGCCCAGAGCCACCTGAGATGGGCAAGAAAAATTCGTGAGAAGTGCGGGGCACACGACATGCAGAGATCCCCCGTTCAGGTGGCACCACTCCACTAGCAGCTGTCACCCCGGGTTTGGCTGCAGGAGAGCTCCACTGTGCCGGGGACGGGGTTGCCGGGCGATGCAGTGGACGGCAGCAGTGGGCAGCGGCGGCGGTGTCCACGGGGTGGGGCGGGGCCGGCGAAGAGAGGCCAGGGCGGGGCTTCAGATCTGTCAGGGCCGTGGGGGGAGGCTGGGACAGCTGGGGGGACATTAGAGGCTGTGGCCAGCAAGTGGCTGTCCCCGGCAGCTCTTCCAGAAGAGGAGCAGTTCTGGGGAAGCAGAGCCATGGCTTCACCGCGTTCCAGTTCTTAGCTGGAGGCCACAGAGCCAGGAGGAAGGTTGGGTGGCCGTGCCAGGCTCCCCGTGGGCGTGCACCGGGGGGCTGGGAGACCAGGCTGGCAGGAGTGGGGGCTGTGATGATGGCCTGCTAAGTAGGCGAGGACCAAGCCTACGGGCTGGGAAAGCACGTCACCTGCAGGGAAGAGGTGGCCTCTGGCAGAAATAGGGCGCTTGCTGAGGGGTTGGAAGTGGGGGGACTGCTCCAGAGGGGGTCAGCAAGGAGCACCCGGGAGCGGGGCACAGACCTGAGGAGAGGGGCTGGCCAGGCACCCAAGAGGGACAGGTGAGGCCGCCCCGCGGTGAGCAGGGTGGCCCTGAGGTGTCCGACACAGATGGACCCGGTGCGTCCCTCCCCGAGGGACTGCCGTTATGTGGGCTGCGGTGGGGACGACAGCTGGGGTCTCGCTTGTTTGGGTTGAGCTGGCAGCTGTCTTGTTTTGTCACCCTGATCCAAATGCCATGGAGTGAACCATCGCATTGATTGGCTGTGTGACGGAAGAAAATGTGGTCGGAAAACCGGGTCTTCATGGGGAAGAACCAGACCTTGACTGTAGCCTCACCACCCACGATTAGTGCACATGCCGTGACCCTCAACATGAAAGCTAAACCAGTAAAACTTCTGGAGGGAATCACAGGAGGAAGTTGTCATGCCTTGGGGGAGAGGCTCCTAGGACCACAGAGCTGTCAGCTCTAAACTGAAACTCAGCTGGACGTTATCAGAACTGAAAGCTTCTGCTCTTTGAAAAGCACGGTAAACAAACACAAGCCACAGGCAGGTGGACAGTGTGACCAGGACACGGGGGACCGCTGACACCGTAGCCGCTAGAGTGGCCTCAGGCAGATGCAGCGTCTGGCTTGTGATGTCCTTTGCGGGCAGTTCCAGAGTCAACGCAGTGTCCCCAAACTGTGGGGACAGACAGCCGACTGGTGTCTGGGCTGAGGGTGGGGGTCACCTGCAAAAGAGCAAATGGCTCTCTCTGTGGAGATGACACTGTTCTGTGTCGTATTGGAGTGGTGGCTCCCTGGCACACATGTGGCTGAGAACTTCCAACGTTCAACTCACTGTGTGAGACTGCGCTGTCCGCCATGGCCGCCACCAGCTCACGTGGCTCCTGGGTGTTAAAGCGTGGCTGTTCCACTGAGACGTGCTGTGAGCATCAAACACACCAGTTGCAGCACCTCCATGTGGAGGAAGAACGTGAGACATCTCGTCATTAATGTTTAGGTTAATGGAATGTGGAAATGATAGTTAGGAACTACGGGTTAAAAGAGAATACAGAAGTTAACATCGTACTTTCCCTGTACTCCTTTGAATCTGGCTGCTAGAAAGTGTGAAATTGTACGTGTAACTCACATTACGTTTCTCTTGGACTTGCTGGTGTTAAGTGATTCAGAGTTTTATCTATTTTAAATTGCTCCCATAAATCTGATGAGATGGATGGAAAAGGCCGATTGTTGATAGAATTTAAATGGCTAAATTTGTGTGTAGCTTTATTTTCTGTTACAACCGAAGTAATGTTTGGAGAGGAAACAGCAGGATTGGCTTTTCCGTCATCAGTGGGGCTCGTCTGTCAGGTGAAGCACCCCGTTCAGTGCGCCAAGCTCCTGGCAGAGGGCCTGCGGGGCGGCTTCTGCCCAGGCTAGTAATCTGGGGCTTCTGCCGGGTAAGGGGGTGTGGGGTGCGTGTGAGTGAGTGTGGGGCTGAGTGTGGGCTGTGTGCACGTGAGTGTGTGAGTGCGCATGCCGACAGCCACAGGGCTTGACTTTTGCTCACCTTCCAGATCCTGGATCCCTGGGCACCAAGCGGGCCGGCGGTGGTGTGAGCAGATGCTGGTCCCGCCACAAAGCACGCCGGGTTTCCCCGCAGGCCCTTCCCTCCGCCCCCAGAGGTGCCTGGGATGAGCTGCTTTTCCGCAGTTTGGAAGCCGGGCTGTGTGGGACGTGAGTCTCTCGTCCGAAGTCTCTGGACTCACTGTGATGGTACAGGCTGGGCCAGTCCAGCCTCCTGTTCCGGGCCCCAGAATTCCCTTCCTGGGATGATGCGGAGAGCAGAGACTCTCAGGACAGAACGCAGGCCCGGTTCCCTGCAGGTGCCTCCTGCTCCAGCCCATTTTCAGTCCTGACCAGGACCGGAGGGTTTCAGTGAAGGCGCACCTTGTTTCATTGCGTTTCACAGATGCCCCGTGCTTCACAAACTGAAGGTGAGACTCTCCGTCAACAAAAAGGTGACGACTCACTTTACTGCTGTGGCCTGCAACCAAAGCCACTATACCTCCGACGTCTGCCTGTGTTAACAGCATGTCAAGAGAGCAAAAGAAAGAGAAAATCTGTTAGATATAAACAACTGTAGCATTTCCAACTTTTGTTTAGTTATAAACAAGCTACCACTAAAATATATTAACAGTAGTTACTATCTGTGGTAACATTTAGTAATCATTTAGACTTTTAAGTCACATAATACACGCATAGGTCTTTCCATTTTTCTTGTGAAGGAGGACGTGAATTTTTCCCCAGATTGTAACTTGACATTGAAGGAGAGCTTTGAAACTGGCCAAGGCCACGTTCTCTGTAGGATACAATCTGAAGATGTGATTTGGGAGAGAGAGTGTTGCCTCAGACCTTTAATGAGATGGTGAGAGAATGGCCCCTGGGTGAGGCCTAGGGGTGCCTGAGTAGAACTACAGGTTAACAGGAGGGCATTCTGCCTGAGGGAGGGGGTGATCCATGATGTGGGGACGCCTGTCCCCTCCCCGAGCCCCCGGCCCCGGCTGTGGCCTTCATCAGAACGAGCCTGTTCTGATGGAGTTGCATCCCTGAGGTGGTGGGGGCACAGCCTTGTGGGCTGGTTTCGGGATACTCAATGCACAGCGGGTGCTCCCATGTCTGGGCCACCCCCTGGCCCGGTCTCCGTGAGCAGCATGTTCTTTAAAGCAGTTTGCTCTGGAATATTCCATATCCACCTGTAAGCAGGAGCTCACATCCTTAATTCAGAGAACACCAGGTGCATGGATGTGGAGTGCTATGTATTAAAATAAATAGTCCCACAAATCCCAAATAAGTCAGCTGGCGAATTTGTTTCAAGTCATTAAGCAGATTACACAGTTTGAAGACTCACAGAATTCATTACACCTTCAGCGCTTCCAGCAAGACTCAGCTGGCAGTCCCGCCTGAGAGTGTTTGCTGCTGCCCCTTCAGGACTGCCGACACCCACCCCGCGAGGCCGCTGCCTCCTGCTCCCACTCCCCAGTGTAAGGATGGAGTCCTGCCTGGCTGTTCATGAAGGAAGTTTCATAGATCAACTCCCAGCTGCCAGCCTGTCCCTCCCCACGGCCGGGAAATGCCTGGGGGGTGATTTTGTTCCTGCGAAGACTGGATATTCTCTGCTGAAAGGAAGCCTCCACGCAGCATCTGCTCTCAAGGACCCCAGATGTCACCGGCACTTCCCACGGTGCCCCCCAGGCCACAGTCTCTTCCAACCGCACCTTTGGTTCCTTACACCTGGAGCCCGCCTGTCTGCCTCTGCCCCTCCGCCCCAGGACAGGCCCCTCAGTGCCGGCAGTGCCCCTGGTGGCCAGGGCACAGACCAGTGCAGCAGCCACCAGAGAGCAGTGAGCACTGCCAGGGGTCAGGCAGTGGAGGTGTGCTCGCGAGTTCTGCTCACACCCTCCGCCTAGCTTTGGGTTGCGTCTTGGTCTGCCTAGGATGCTGACCACTGAGCTGGGGCTGTGTCAAGGGAAGGACCTTCCATGGGACACGTGCTCGGGCTCCAGCATGCGCTTGCTCCGAGCAGCCACGCCATGCCACGTTGGGTCCGTGTCCTGGGCTCACTAAGCCGTGTGTCTTTGCCTGTTCTCTCCAGGAAAACACAGCACAGCTCCCTGGACCAGAGCTCACCCCCCCAGAGCGGGGTGTCGGCCTCCTACAACCACCCGGTCCTGGGCATGTACGACGCCAAAGATGACTTCCCTCTCAGAAAGACAGGTCAGTGTGGGAGGTCTGCTGTCGCCGGGAGCGGGGGCGGGGCGGCGGCCGACGCCTGCACCTCCACACCCCGAGCCCCCAGCCATACTGCACTCGGGGGAAGCCCTTGCCTCTTTTAAACATTTGCTGTTATTAGAACATCCTTTGAAAACGATATTCGTATGCCTGCCATGTGGTTCATCGTGTGTGAACCACATGTGTGTGCACCTACTTTTTAAAACTCAAACTCACTTATAAACAACAGTTAAGCCCGCTCTTCTTTTGGCAGCGTGCTGTACTTTGTGCCAGCCCAAAGTGTCCCCTGCTGGGTGTGGGGACACGGCACCTCCTGCTTCTGCACCTTGAGATCTTTCAGCCAGCCAGCCAGTGCTTGGCCCTCCGTGCCAGCTCTGCGCAGAGCCCAGCCACTGGGGCTGGGGGACCCGGACTATGTGTCGGGGTGGGGTGGGGGTGGGGTGAGTATGAGAACAAAATTCATGGTGTCCTGCGGGGACTTGCAGGTGGATGGATCCTCGCAGCAGTTCTGCCCCAAAGCAGAAGGGGACGGGTTCTTAGACATAAACAGGGTTCCCAGCTCTCTTGGACTTCGTCTAATGTTGACGCTTTCAGTGGGCAGTGCTTTTCAGAGGAGGACGAGGCTGCAGGAAGGGCAGTGCCCTCCAGAGGATTTGCCCCCAGGAGGTGAGGGACTGAGCAGCGGGGGAACCCAAAGAGGGCGGGGTGCCCGGTGCCCAGCAGCAGGGGGACCCGCGGCAGCAGGGCAGGGTGGGAATCTTCCAGCCCAGCTTAATGGAAATGGTGTACACGACACAGCTTTGTCTTCGTAGAGAATCTTGTTTTATCCAGAGGATTTGGGTCGATTCTGGACAGCAGTGCTTTAAAGCAGTCACGCCCCTGCTCCTTCACCCCAGTGATGAGGCACTGGCGGCTGGGGCTCACCGCAGTCCCATCCTAAGACCGGAGACAGAACTGTGTGGGGAGGGGTCGGTGCCCGTGGCAAAGCCAGGAGCAAGAGCCAGAAGTTACAGGGAGGGCCATTTGACTGACGTTGCAGGTATGAGAGATGGCAAGGCCCATCAGGCAGCCCCGTGCTCGTTTGGGGCCCCAGAGCCCTTGACTAGGATGTCAGAGGGGTTGGCAGAGCCCCTCCCAGTCAGAGGTGAGGCTCCTGCCAAAGTGGCAAGGTTCCACTTAGGCCGCAAGCCCGTTATGGGGGAAAGTGAATGTGTAGCTGTCCTCTGCAGTGGTGGGTCTCACTCCTCGTCTGCTGGGAATGGAGGAGAGCCCACCAGCTGGACAGAAGTGTCTCTCAGGGCCTGGCCCATGCCCGCCCCCTTTCTGGACGCTGGTGCTGTAATTAACCAAACGCAGCTCCGCAAACTCTAATTCACGGGGAACGCCGGGCAGCGAGTTGGAAAAGAGACAGGACGCCCCGTGCCCTCCAGCCCCTGCCTCCCTGAGAACCGAGGGACTGTGCTCTCCTTGGAAGCGCTACTGAGAATGCTCGGTGCCCCAGAAGAACTGACTTACGTGTGCTCGCGTTACCAAGTTTCTAAAAGGCATCACTAGCACATTAATAATAATACAAAGATTTCAGAGGAGAGAGTTAAACCACTTCAGGGAACAGCACAGTGAGGAAGTGTCCACTTTCAAACACTTGACGATGCTCAGTAATTTACATGTTTTTTCTGCCACAGTTGTTTGTGTGCAACTTCATTAGATGACACGTTAGTGACATAATGCCTTGAGTGAATTAGAATGACCGTCTTTAGTAGATGTGATGCACCTGAAAAAATCCCGATTTCATCTTTACACTAATTTAAGTTGACCTTGCACACAATTTGCCCACCTCTCAGTCTTTTTTTTTTTAATTGGAAAATATTGAGGAACAGTGTGTTTCTCCAGGGCCCATCAGCTCCAAGTCATTGTCCTTCAGTCTAGTTGTGGAGGGCGCAGCTCAGCTCCAAGTCCAGTCGCCGTTTTCAATCTTTAGTTGCAGGGGGCGCAGCCCACCACCCCATGCGGGAATTGAACCGGCAACCTTGTTGTTGAGAGCTCGCCCTCTAACCACCTGAGCTATCGGCAGCCCCTCTAGCAGCTCAGCAGCTGCTCATTGTCTTCAATCTAGTTGTGGAGGGAGCGGCTCACTGGCCCATGTGGGTATCGAACCAGCGACCCTGTTGTTCAGGGCTCACGCTCTAACCCGCTGAGCCATCCAGCCGCCCTCGCCTCTCAGTATTTAAAGGACAATGACATGGTATGTAAACATGTGAAAATAACTCACTGTTCTTCACACGTCCTGCTCTTGTCGCAAGTGCTTTGGTGGCCTCTGTGGGGGACATTCCCACCTATTTTTTCTACTGGGGGAAGCTCATCCGTGTGTCCCAGTGTGTATGCTTGGGACAGTGGTCGCCATGCGTGCAGCCAGCCAGCCACCTGGGTTGTACCCAGCATCTTCCCCAGCTGCCTGAGGGTAGCTTCTACCCTCTGTGCTCCCCTCGGTTTGCTGCCTCCTGGGCCAGGAGGAGAAGGAACAAAGAGGGGCCTGGCTGCAGTGGGTTTCTGCTTTTGTTCTCCTAAGCTGTCAGGATGCCCTTCATCTGTCCCCACCCAGGGACGCATTCCTGCCAGATTTAGCACCCCCACCCTTCCCTCAATGCTACGTCAGCAGAAACCTGCGGGAGCCACTAGACGCCCTTTAGAGAAGCCCTCACAGAAGTAAGCACTGGCATTTACAGCCAGAAGTCTGGCCAGCAAGGCCTGCCTTGCTCTGCTGGGGTTGAGGGGGGCTGATCTCCTAGTTCCTGGCTGGACTCCACCACCAGAGCTCCCACTTCCTGTGGGAAGCTCCACCCCTTTCCCAGTGATTGACAGCATGGTGGCCTCCACCTCCCACCAGAATGTGGAGGGGTCATTTCCTGGGTACAGAGCAGGTGAGGTGGGCCCCACCCACCTCTGTGCCTTCTGGGCAGTGCCTCGACGGTTGCCCTGAGCTGGGTTTCTGAGCCTCTTCAAATCGAGAGTGAGCGATGTCCTGGGAACTTTGGACTTCCCGGATACCCGCGCCCACTTCAGGTCCCTCCTGGGGTTCGGGGGGCAGCAGCCTGCTTATCTGGAGATTTCAGTGAAGTGCAGCGTTCCCATCCATTCATACTGAAGAAAGGAGGCTCTTCCGCTTATAAAAGCAAACTGAATATTGATGGTATTTAGGAATTTCCTTTTTTTCCAGTAGTACCTTTGTCTTTATTTTTTAAAGCTTGTCATGAGTTTTTTAAATAATGACTCTGAAGTTGCCCTCTGATGTGGCTTCTGGTTGAGGAAAGGACATCAGGAAACGTTTGAAGCAATCCATCGTCAGCCCACCACAATCCTTTTCTCGTCTCGGTGGTTACTCCTGGGACCTCTCAGCACTGAGGTCGTGCCCACAGAACCCTGCCAGCTCCTGGGCACATGGCCCCCAGCAGACCATTCTCACCACGGTTTAGGAAGCGAACCCCAGGCTGGCGCTCAGTGAAGTTGCACCTCCCAACCTTGAGAATCGTGCTGCCAGCAGGCCGTGCCCCTCAGCCGGGCCGGTTCAGGGCCCCGAGCTCGTGATGGACCCTGGCAGTGGGCCCAACACACTCAGCTTCCAGGCTTCCATTCAATTCTGCAGTCAGGGGCCGCTCTGGCTCTTCCTTCTAGAACATTCATCCAGCTCTGCACCTTCCAGCACTAATGGCCCACGTTCACAGCTACTCGAGGGAGGTGCCAGTCTACTGCTGAGATGGGAACCAAGTGGGTTTCCCTGGGTTGTCGCTGGGCTAGAATGCCCCGCTGGGTGAGGAAGCGCTATGCAGTCGGCCTACCCCTTACCGTGCCCGTGTACTGGGCACATGGCCTGCTGAGCACGTTTACCCACCTGTAAAATGGGGCCATCGTGTTCTTAGAAATTGGGCATGAGTATGTTCAGAAGGTTTTAACGAAGGTTTTGGTGTGTGTTTCCAAAGAAACTTCTAGAGGCGTCAGGGATGGCTGGGTGGCCTCTACGTGGAGAAAGTGGCTCACACATTGTTCTGAGTCCCATCATTGGAACTTTGACATCTGTCAAACTTGTACTCGCCCAATACCGTGTTTCCCTGAAAATGAGACCTAATCGGAAAATAAGCCCTAGCATGATTTTTCAGGAGGACATCCCCTGAACGTAAGCCCTAATGTGTCTTTTGGAGCAAACATTAATATAAGACCCGGGCTTATTTTCGGGGAAACAGTGTGAGATCTTGAACCAATCTTTTGCAAATACGAGTGTTTCACTGTCAGTGGTGAAAGCGCCCTGAGCGTGATGGCCCGCTGAGGTCATGCTGTTGAGAGGAGAGAACAGGAGAGGGGTTGAGAACAGCCCGCCGCCTTTAAGCGTTACGTAGAATGCCTTTTTCTTCGTTAAAAACTCACATAAGGAAAGCATGCTTACTGTAAGTGAAACCCTAAGAGCACACGTCGCGTCCTAGGTCAGCCACTGCTGACAGTTTGGAATCTGTCTGTCCAGACGTTCTGAGCCGGGGTGTGTAGGGCTGTGGATCTCTGTGTGTGCATAGTTGTCTTTTTAGTAACAAAAATACCTGCTTTGCACTTTGTCCTATAACTTTGTTTTCAGGTTAATACTACATTGTAGACACCATTCCACGGAAGTGTGCAGAGATCAATACCTTTTCCTATATTGCTCTAATATGTGGGTATCATGTAAGTTGTAACTTTTCTAGTTTTTATTTTGCCAACAAATATGGGCACCTTGCTCCTCGTGCTAGTATTTCTGTAGGATAGGTCCCTAAAAACGGGGCCACCAGTTCACAGCATGCGAGTATTCCCAGGTGCCCGGCAGCTTACGAGAGGCCACTGTCCACCCTTTCACTAACAAGATGCTACCAGGGTCCTGTGATGGTGATTAAATTGTGACGCCCTCGAGGTTCCAGCGGGGCTGTGGGGGCTGGGGGGTCAGTGCCCCCAGGCTGTGCAGCATGGAGTCCCAGCCGGGACATGTCTCTTGCCCATACCTTGTGCCCAGTGTCCACCACCCCTCTGGACGCGAGGACAGTCCTTAGGTGTGCAGTGGATGAGTGTTTAATGGCAACTCATTCGCCCATTTTTCCATGGGGCGCTTTCTTTTTCTTGTTGCTTTGTAGGCCTCCTGTATGTTGATATCAACCCTACGCCCCACATGAGTGCTACAAAAATGATATTCCAATCTGTAATTCATCTTTCTAGAGTTACCCTTTTATTGTTATCAAAGTAAATAAAGGCACATAAATCAGAAGCCCCAGGAGGCTCAGAATACCTGCCCTGCTCCACCCCTGCCCACCCCACCCCTACCCCGCTCCACCCCTGCCCCATTCTATCCCTGCCTACCCACCCCACCCCTGCCCTGTTCCTCCCCTGCCCACCCGGCCCCGACTCCCTGCATTATAGAAAATACACATAAACCCACTGCACCTTGGTACATTTCCTTTCTTGTCTAACATTTTTCCTGAAGTTGATTATTTTTCCATTTGCTCAATTCCTATGTACTTGTTCTTAACTCAGTCCCACACGTTGACAGATGGAGGTGCCTCAACCCCCACCCCCACAGTAGGGGTCCAGGGGTCCTGCTGCACCCTGGGGGACCTGCTCCTGGCCATGCCCCCACCTGAACCCCCAGCTGTACCCTGGTGGGCCCACGTGTTTTGTTGTGCTTGGTCTCTGCCTTCACCTCGCTTGTACACATCGTCCAAGCTTTCTAAGAAATTGTGCATGGAATGTACATTTTTCGAGTTCTTGAATGCTGGTAAATGTCTTTACTCTGGCCCACACTTGACTGATACGTGGTTGTGTGGGCTAGAGTACAGACATTTACCAGCATGCAAGAGGTCACTTTCCTTCGGGGTTTTCAGTTCTTCATGCTGTCCCTTGAGTGGCTGTTACAGAATCAGAGGCTTGCGCAAGGCTGTCCCCTGTCCCCCAGAGTTCTGACACCTCCTGGGACCCGCCAGGGAGGGGCGCTCGGGCACCTGCTCTGCTGTTCCAGCCCCATGTGGCGGTGTCATTAATTCGATGTTGCAGATTTTCACTTCCTCTTTCAAACTTTCTCAACTTTTTCTTCAAATCTCTTTTTCTCAGCACTTTCATTTTTGTCTCTGTGGCTTTCTACTGCTTATAGTTGCCTTACTGTCACTTCAGGGTTCCAGGAACCCGCTGCTATATCGCCGTGGCCATCGTCTGAACAGTTAGGTTGCTCCGTGTCTGCTTTCCTTGCTGGCCGCCGGGCGTGCGCCAGCACCAAGCCCTCTCCTTCCAGTACACTGACCTCTGCACGTGTGGCTTCTGTCCTCCTGACTATTAAGCAGGCCTTAGGTCCCAGTCCTGCGGGGACTGCCAGGGAAAAGTAAAGCATTCAGAAAAGTGCTGTGTGAGACGGCAGGGTCATGCCCCCGGGGCTGCTTCCTGCCCTGAGATGGGCAGGTGCTAGGGAAGGGCCAGCTTTCCAAGGTTGAGGCAGAATGGTCTTCCCTGCCTTACTCTGGGATTTCCCCGACTGCCGTCGAGGAGAACCGTCCCCAGCTTCCACGTGTTCCCAGGAGCCGGCACCCGTCTGTGGACAGGGTTAGTTAGTACCCCCATTTCCTCAGCACTCAATTACTGCGACATTTGTCTGAAACGAGGCACCTTTCTTATGTTCTGGTCCTGTTGGTTTCCCTGCCTCCCTATGAGAAGGTGCGAAACGTGGTCCTTCGTTCCTCTGCTTGGTCCCATGAGAGCCACGCTTGGAGCCTGTGTGGCCACGCGGCCCTGCACGGGGCAGGATGACCTTGCAGGCTGCTCATCGCCTGCATCCTGAGCTCCAGCTGCCATGCGGAGCTGGGTTACAGGCATTCTGCAAGTTCAAGACATACGCTGTGCACAGCGAGACAGTAGATGGCTCTGTCTTCTCTTTGGGGCTCGGGGCATCCCCTAGACCTGAGGCTTCTCAGAGAAAAACGAAGGGCAGGAAGTAGGAGCTTCGCTGCAGCCCACCGCCCTTCCCAGCACAGCTACGGCCAGCAGGAGAAAAGCCAGCCCGGCAACTGGACATGGAAATCGACTGGGGGACTCCCTAGGAAGAGGCCGCCCCCCTTCCCTGCCGTGCAGGCCGCCTCCCCAGCCTTGCGCTGGGGGTCCCTTAGGGGACCTGAGGAGACCCAGAGGGACCAGCAGGGTCCTGGCTTCACACAGTCCCCTGCAGTGCAGTGTGGTACCTGGGAGCCCCCATCCACTCACCGACCTGCAGGCTGGGCCGCCCACTGGATTCAGCGCTCTGCTGTCACTGTCTGGGCGGAGAGTCTCAGTATCTTGAATTTGGGCCTTGACCCATTTTCCCTGGGGCCGCACGTCTAGTGGGGCCACCGCCGGGTGCTAGCCCAGGGAGCGTGGATGAGTCCTGTGTGAGGTCCTCTGCAGGCCAGCACCATGGAGTCCCCCTGCTCCCAGGGAGGCCGGACAGAGCCTGGTCAGGTGTCGGGGGATGGGAGGGAGAGCAGGAAGAAGATAAATGAGCCAAGTAATTTCAGGTAGTGAACTGGTTGCTGTGAGGGAGACATGGCAGTGCTGTGTGGTGGAGAGAGGAGGGTGGGAGTCGAGAAGCCCTGGGGTGACAATCTTTTCCACGCGACTGCCTTGTCTTGGAGTCTCGGAAGGGGCCTCTCCCCACAGTCTGCAGCGTCTGTGCACAGGTCAGACAGATGGTTGTTGAAACTCCGTCGTTTCAGTTGAGATCTTGGGGGGAGAAGAGCTATTGTTTTCTTGCCTATTAATCAGGTGGCATTTGGCTTTTTGTTCTTTTTAAATAATGATAAGTATAAAAATGGAAATGGATGAAACACATGAACCTATAGCTATCTCAGAATAAGCATCAAATGTAAGTTGACGCTCTCGCCTGTGGAGGTGGATGTTTTGTCATTGAACCCCTTTTTCTTCTGCCGTGGAGGGCCTGCAAGTAAGCGGCACTTGCTTTGTGTGGGGGGCTGCAGAGCAGGAGGCCTTCTGTCCTCGAGCTGCTGCCCTTAGCACTGGAAATGGCTGGCAACTTCTGACACACCTGACTTCTCAGGGACTTCACATAGGTGGCCCTCTCCCTCCCAGGGCCCACAGAGCAGCGGCTCTGCGTCCACCCTCTTCAGGGTCACCTGCCATCGTGGGAATTGTCCCTCCTGTGCCCGGGCTCCCAAGGGCATCACAGTGGTCGTGATATGCACATGTGGCCTGACTCGCACAGCCCTGCTTTCCAGGGAATTCGTCTGTGCTGCTGCTCTAGAGGGCACTGAACTTCCTGTTTCAGAAAGATTACAAACAGCAGGGTTGCTGATTAAAAGCAAACACAGAAAAGAAGTATGAACCCCTAATTTGCAAATGCACAAGTAATAGAAGCTCGAATATCGTGAAGTGAAGCCTCAGAACTAAGGTGTTGGTGGCAGTGGTTTTAGCACTGTCCTGAGTTCTGGGGCCGATGGACCTGTGAACTCAGCTCCAACTGTGGGGTTGGAGGTGACTGCGCCTGGAGTCCAGACCAGGGTGCCTGGGGCAGGGGGGCAGCCCTCTTCCCAAGGCAGCCACCCAGAGTCTGTCCAGCCTCCAGAGGTGGCACTTGGAGGACCTGGGGGTGGTCTGGGCACCAGCTGCAGAGGACTTGAGAAGCACTGGGGTCTCAGGTGCATTTGTAAATGGCTGCATCCACACAAGCAAGCAGAGCTGTTAACAAAAACCAGAGCAAGCCGTAACACCCGTGCCCACGCTCAGGTGAACGCTTTAGGGAGACAGGTGCTCGCGTGCACTCGGGTCTTGCAGACTGGCCCGGCTAATCCTCACAGGGTGGGTGGGATGGGTGTTAGCTCCTGCGTGGCAGCCGTGCACAGGACTCCTAGAGCTCCGGCGGGAGTCTGCCTCTGCATTGTTGGCCTGGGAGTTTCCGACATGCAGGTGAACAAGAAAGTGGCATGTAGAGGTCAAATAATATCCATGGGCCAGAGCCCTGAAAATCCTGATTGTCAGTTTCCCTCCTGTCTGCTTGTAATGCAGCGGCAGCAGTTTCTGATGACCCCAGCAATGCATATATAAAATCCTGTGTCTGAAGAAATTTAGCCAGAGGCATCAGGTGTGTTTTGTTCATCTTGTGAGTGAGACTGGAAAACATGCTGCCCACAGGCCCCGGGCCTCGCTGTCCCGAGCCACGTGGGTTTAAGCGCTCACCCAGGGGGCCTGTTTCCAGCCGCCGCCAGGATAGCCGTGACCCCAGGTGCATCTGCCGGGCTGTAATGACGTCTCCTTCTCCTGCAGCTTCTGAACCCAACCTGAAATTACGGTCGCGGCTAAAGCAGAAAGTGGCCGAGAGACGGAGCAGCCCCCTGCTGCGCAGGAAAGACGGGCCGGTGGTCACCGCTCTGAAAAAGCGTCCACTGGATGTCGCAGGTACATAGACAGTAGCTCCAAGCCCGCTGCCCGCCCGCGCCGCCCCCGCGAGGTCCTGCCCTGCTCGGCGCTGAGCCCGAGCGCGCTGGTTCCCGCAGCGCCAGCAGCGGCCGTCCCCAGAACCGGTGCCCGAGCGTGGGCATCTCGAGGAACGACCCTGCAAAGCCTGTCCCCACTCCCAGCGGTGACGACGGGCCCAGTCCGGTTTGTACAGGAGATGTTTACAGGTTGCGCTTTCTCTGAAGGCGGGGAGTCTGAGCGGGCCCGGCCCACTCGCGGTGACCCGCCCCACTGTCCGGTGGACAGCGTCTGAGCCCCTGGAGAGCGCGGCGCTTTCCTGGGGGGCTGAGTGGGCCCTGGAAGGGCCCGGAGCGGCTCCGGGTCTCTACGCGAGCGGGTTGCTCTCGGCCCCCACCTAGTGGCAGCCGCGCAGAATACACCCACCGGCCGAGCAGGCCGGACAGTGAGTGCATCAGCCTTCACGGGAAAGCGCCCCCCTTCCCAAGTTTGTCCTCTTCCTGGGGAAGCACTCCACTTCCTGGGTGCACCCGGTCATGAGGGCACAACCCAGCTTTGATGGCATACGTCCACATTCCTGAAATCACAGGACCAAGAGGCTGCTCAGAAGGCCTGGAAAGGAAGGGAGGGGGAGCTTTGCATCCAGCAAGTGATGATTTGATCTCAAGGCTCTCAGGCAGTTGGTCAGTGCCCAGGGCTTATCAGCGCTGGCAGCACCCTGGGACGACACGAGTGCCACCACCTAGACTGCTGTGTGCCCCTCAGCCCGGCGTGCCCCTCAGCCCAGATGTGCCCCCCAGCCAGGCGTGCCCCTCAGCCGGGCGTGCCCCTCGGCCCAGGCGAGCCCCTCGGCCCAGGCGAGCCCCTCAGCCAGGCGTGCCCCTCGGCCCAGATGTGCCCCTCGGCCCAGGCGAGCCCCTCGGCCCAGGCGAGCCCCTCAGCCAGGCGTGCCCCTCGGCCCAGATGTGCCCCTCAGCTAGGCGTGCCCCTCAGCCAGGCGTGCCCCTCGGCCAGGCGTGCCCCTCGGCCCAGGCGAGCCCCTCGGCCCAGGCGAGCCCCTCAGCCAGGCGTGCCCCTCGGCCCAGATGTGCCCCTCGGCCCAGGCGAGCCCCCAGCCAGGCGTGCCCCTCGGCCCAGGCGTGCCCCTCGGCCCAGGCGAGCCCCTCGGCCCAGGCGAGCCCCTCAGCCAGGCGTGCCCCTCGGCCCAGATGTGCCCCTCGGCCCAGGCGAGCCCCTCAGCCGGGCGTGCCCCTCAGCCGGGCGTGCCCCTCGGCCAGGCGTGCCCCTCGGCCCAGGCATGCCCCTCGGCCCAGGCGTGCCCCTCGGCCGGGCGTGCCCCTCGGCCAGGCGTGCTCCTCGGCCCAGGCGTGCCCGGCCCAAGGACTGCCTGCACATTTGTGGTTCTGTGTAAAATGAGTCTAAACCTGGGGACCCACTTCTGTCAGTGTCTTTGTTTTTCAACGCAGGGTCTGTCCTGTGATTGTTCTAGTGTAGAAAGGCCACGTCTAAAAAGGTGAAATGCCATCTGACGTCCCACTGGGTATCACCAGCTGTTGGCTTCCGTGCGAATGAGGGGATCCTGTGGGTAAAGTGCTCGTCACACCCCATGCAGCCTCGTGGCCCCTGTGCAGCGCCTTCCCCCGGCTGGCTCTAACGACAGACCAGTCCTTCATTTACTTCCGGCCATGCAGTTGGCAAGATAATTGTCCGTAGGCTTCTTTCTGAGTGTTAGCGCCAGTGTCACGTTGTCAGCTATGACTGCTTGATGCTACTGTGAGTCAGGACCGGCTGAGGCCAGTTCCTCGCCTCCAAGGACCTTCCGATCTAACTCAGGAGACCAGACCACCACGTGGGAGGCAACCGGCAAAGCGTGCAGGCCACACCCGATGGATCAGCAAGCTGTGTCGTAGAAAGTGTGCCTGAAGGAAGCCGGGGCGGGGGAGGGTTGGGGAAAGCTTCGCGGGCCCAGGCAAAGCTTGAGGGGTAAGTGCAGTTGGCACAGAGACCCACGAGGCATGGATGTCGTGGCCGGGGGGCCGGGAAGGCTCTGAGCAGAGCTGACTCTCCAGAAACAGGAGAGGAAGGAGTTGTGGGAAGGCTGGTCCCAAATAGAGCTATGGGGGACACCACCCCCTCCCGTCCCCCAGGCACTGGGGAGGTGCGGAAGGTTCTGCAGCAGGAGCGAGCCGGGGCATCGGGATGCGGAGGGCACGTAGTTCCGAGATGCAGCTGACACGGTCACGAGACAGGTCAGGGGACAATGCAGTTCACGCTTTTCCTGCCGCTAATGAAAACCACGCCTACTTAGAAAACAGGAAAGTAAGCTGCTCACACGGCGTCCAGAGGGATGCGTGTCCACATTTGAGCACGTTTTCCCCCCGCCTGTCCTCTGCGCCTCCGTCCCAGAGCCGCGTTCCTACCACAGGGACACGTGTCCTCTCTCACTGGGTACCAGTCCCAGGCACTTTCGGCACCGTTGGTGTCCACTTGTGCGGACAGGCCACACGGTGAGGCCGTGTGTTCGTGTTTGTTTCCTCACACCAGGTTCCTGGAGGTGCCATGAAACGTAATCAGCATTATTGAGTTGAAAATGGTTGAAAAGTCGGGTGAATGTTTTTTTATTGCCTGTGCATGTATATGAGAGTGGATCAGGTGATAACTCTGGGAGGGGCACGTTTTAAAGAAGACTTGATGGGACCCAGTGGGTAGCTGGAGATGGGGGTGCCGTGATGACTGCCCCCAGGGGCGGGGTGGTGACAAGTCAGGATGGCGGGGGGCAGAGGAAGCAAGTCCTGTCTTCACGCCGAGAGTGGGACACCTGCTCAGCCCGGGTGGCCTGAGCAGGTCCCCGTCAGTGAAAAGTGAGTGAACGTGATTTCACCAGGTAGAAGCAGGTGCTGGGGGCTGGGTGGGGCCCAGTCCGAGTTCACTGCCAGGGCACAGGTATGCGGGCTGGCCCGTGCTGCCCTGTGACGGGGGAGGGAGGCCACGTGGAGGGACGCCCGGGGAAGTGGTTTGTTCCCCGGTGGTGCAGGTGCTGCTGAGGGTGGTCCTGGGCAGGCGGCTGCTTGGTCGAGAGGAAGCGAGCGTCCACCGTCCGCTGGGTTCCCCCGCTGTGCATTTGCCTTGCCATCTCCTTCAGCCTGTGAGCTGGGGCGTGACATCACCTCTCTGTGCCTCAGTTTCCTCTTCTGTGCAGTGGGGATAATGATGGCGCCCTCTCGGGTACCGAGGGAGGAAGGAGCTGACAGAAGACAGCTGTTGGAGTCAAGTCTGCGGGTGGGGGAGCTGGGGGTCAGCTGCTCCCGTCCTCACCTCCACCCTCGTCGTCCTTACTGTCGCCCAGCCTTAGATCTAGAACGAGCTTTCGGAGTCGGCCAGGCCTCAGGCAGCGCTGGGGTCACTGTCCCCAGGCTTGGGCCGCACTGGAGTGGTCAGAGTGAGTCACCTGCGCTGGGGGGACACTGAGAGACCTTGGGAGGGACTTTGCAGGGAACCAGCTCTGGAAAGTGTCCTGGTTCAGCCCTGCCCTTGGGCCTGCTCAGGGAAACTGCCCCTCAGCATTGCACCGTGTTCCAGCCACGCTGGCTCTTCCTGACCTGTGTGTGCTGTACGAGTCCAGAGGTGGGACGAGGGAATAAGTGTTCACAGTCATGAGTGGCGGATACGCAGACGAGCAAAGGCACTGGGTCATGTGGTTTTCTCGGGAAGTTTTAACCAGATGATTCCATTGTTAAAATGCCATTAGACTAGCCAGGAACATCTGAAACGCTGAACAAGCCCGTGCATCAAGGCGAGTGTCATAGGGGCACGAAGTAGCCTCAGAGGCCCGTGGGGGGAGACATGTGGACAGAGCACCTCCCTCCTCAGTCACATGGGAGTGGGGCCTGGTCCTCTTGTACCTTCAGTCACTTGGAGAAGATCCAGTCACAGCCACTAGCTCTCGTTTCCCTGGACACGTGATATTATGCAGGAGGAACGAGAGGATTTAGTGCAGAGTGGACACGTGTAGGAGCCTTTCTCCATGAGCACAGGCGGACCCTCCTGCGGAGCCCCTGGGCTCCCGTGTCTCCTGGCCTGCGTTTGTGAGAATATTAATGAGGGTTCAAGGGCTTCCCTTTCTGGTGTTTCGGGTCGCTGGACATTCAAGGGAGGAATAAGATGGGTACTGTTCCCAGCGGGAAGGCTCGGAGGGCCTGTAGGGAGCCAGAAGGCTGGCACAGCTAAAGACGGGACCGTGGCATGTTCTCTCCGTCTAGGGTTCTGGGGCTCCGCAGGCTGGCGGGCAGGGGCCCCCCTCCCCATCCTCCCACCTGCCGGCTCACAGGGTCTTGTCTGGTTTCTCCTTTGCAGACTCGGCCTGCAGCAGCGCCCCGGGCTCCGCACCCAGCTCGCCCAACAACAGCTCCGGGAGCATCAGCGCAGAGAACGGGATCGCGCCCGCCATGCCCAGCCTCCCGGCTGAGGTCAGTGCCCCGCTTCCTGTTTGTTCCTATCCCTGCACTGGCCCACAGGGAGGGGACTCAGAGCCGGGCCATAGATCATGGTGGGCCCCCCGTCTTGGCTTTCCAGGTTGGGAGTAGAGAAGCAGGCATGAGGCCCCTGGCAGAGCACTTCTGGGGGGGGCCTTGTCCTTCCTGTGGCCACGGTCGCTGCGCCTCCTTTCCATGCGGACATGGGCCTTCCCACGTGCGCTTCTCTGTCAGAGAACGGCTCTCGGCCCATGTGTCCTGCTGGCATCTTCAGAGCATGTTTCATTAGCTGGCCTCACGGCATAACCGTGTCCACTGGTGCCCGGCGGCCCACTCCTGTGTGTCGCCAGGGCTCTGCATGGCAGCCGAGAAGCACGTGCAAATCACTGCTGGCTGAGATGTGACACGTTTGCTCTGTGTTGAGAAACACACAAATTAAAATATCGGCCAATAGACCATGCGTCTGTGTGTCAGGGAAAACCTGACACACAGGGTGGGCAATTAGGGGGTCAGGTGGCACAGCCACTGCCGGGGCAGCGTTTCAGAGGCATCATGGGAACCATAGCCTCAGGCCACAGCGGCCAGCACCTGCCTGTCAGACCCCCAGGTGTGCTGCGGGGTGAGAGGGCCACAGGTAGAGAGCGTTCTGGAATCATGTGGAGGAAACGTCCGACTCGGGACTTCGGTGGTGAGGAGGGAGCCCCGAGGGAAAAGAGATGGGTGGCTTCTGCGGGCAGGCGGAGGGGTCTGGGGCCAGCTGCATCGGAGCAACTTTCCAGGCAGTAGGTCCTGGTACCTTTGCCCCCTGCCTTCCCTTCCCTCCGTATTCACTATGCCGCCTACACTTACCCCACAAGTTCCTCTGGAGCGCCTGCCATGTGACAGCTCTGTGCCAGGCTCGGGAACCCAGGGCCAGGTGGCCAGCCGAGGACCTGCCTCCCTGTGGCTCACCCTTGGCTGTGGGGAGAGTCAGGCGCTGACCAGTTCTGGGGAAGAGCCAGAGAATTTGCAGTGTGAGGCCCTGGGCGGGGCGCCCGGGGGGAGCTGCCCCAGCACTGGCCTCAGCCAGACGACCCGTCTGTTTTGTGTTGTGGGGCAGTTCTATGAGCGGGAGGCTCTCCTGAGTTCTGAGCTTTTCTAACTTACAGCGTCTGCAGTTTATTAAAGGTAGTGATTTACTTTCCTCCTTAACCATTTAGAAATGAATGCTGCCCTTCCAAAGGGTTGACAGACCTTAGTTGGATTATACAGGCCACGTGCTGAGTATTTTCATTTCACATTTCTGTGTAAGACTTTGGGAACTAAGGTTACTGCTGAGAATAAGGTCTGCACTGCTTTGCTGCCTCTGGTTGGTGGCCCCCATGTCCTCGTTTCCCTTTCCGCATCTGTTTCTCTTCTGACCTGTCCTCAGCCTACCTGTCTACAGGCTTATTTAGACTATTAAGAGTTTTAACGATGCTTCTGTGTGGACGGAGGTACAGCTGAGGTCTGCCGCAGTCGCCTCAGAGGTCAGCGCAGAAATTGCTTCTGGAACGCAGGATTAATGCCTGCTCCTTCTGGCTTTAGGGTCGTCGGTTCTGAAGTTTATGTCCCGTGGGCAGGTGCATACTGGTGGTTTCTAGTGTAGGGACGGCTTCTCCAGGTGGGCCCACCAGGTTCCGGTTTAACCGTGTGCTCATTTTTACTGGTCACGTGGTAATGTACTTAATAAGGACACGAGGACCTGAGGAAATGTGGGGTATGGTGCTTCAGCTGCACCCCGTGGTCACGCCAGCCGGCAGCAGGGGTCCTTTGTTAGGAAGGGCGACAACTTATCTTCCCAGAGGCAGCACGGGGTCCTGGTGCGGGAGGGAGACACAGGTCTGCACACCCCTCCTTACACAGAGGGCGCAGGCCTTCCCACACCCGACACAGCGGCTCCTCCTGGATTCAGAGGGCTGGGTGGGGGGGTGTGCCCGTGGGGGAGTGCCACTACACACAGGCCATGAGAGGACGGTCACCCCGTCCTCCTGCGGGGAGCCTGGGGCTGCAGACGGTCCACCACTGTCCACAGTAACTTGTAATCACTTTCAGCTCCAAGTGTTCTCCTTGGAAGTGAAATTTTAAGGCACCCGAAGTGTTCCTCATCCACAGATACCAGCCCACCGTGAGAAGAACTGGGAGGAACTCAGCTGGGTGCAGCGCTAATGTCACTTCCGTTATGCAGATTTCTGTGTGCCAACCCCCACCTGCTAGTGTCACGTCAGAGTCACTCACCTGTGTTTGCTCATTGGTTCAGCGCACATTAGCTCCCTGTCTGCTGTGCAAGGGAGGTCGTGGTGAATAAAACAGGCCTTTTAAGCAAAAAGTGTTTATTCTTGGAGTAAAAAGATTCAGCCCCGGAGACTAGCGCTCTGACGCCTCACCCTTTTCTGTCTGTCCTCTAGTCCTTGCTCTCGGCTGATGCTTGAAGAGTCCCAGTGCTTTTTAAGAAGCACATAGTTTTGTCACGTGGTTTTCTAACTGGTTTTCTAACTTAACGTGTAGTAGACAAACTCCACGTAATCAAAGGCTGTTTCCTGACCTCCTGGTGTCCCCATGTATAAATGGGCGGCTGTTTTATGTGACATCCAGAGGCCAAGCCTGTGCGAGCACCTGGCATTCTTTTGTCAGAGGAAGGCTTAGGGTCAGAGGTCAGTCAGTCTCTGGCTCACAGATTGCCAGGTGGTTCTGCAGAGGTGGGTCTGGTTTGTAACCTACCAGCACCGCGCTTCTGTTTCTCTCGGTCAGGCTGCTGTTACCATGTTTTAAAACTCTTTGCCAATTGATAGGTTTTTGAATATGTGTTTAAATGTTTTAGTTCAATTCAATAATTTAAATAGTAAATTTATGTTAATAGTAAATTGGAACAGTAAATACATTACTGATTATGTTGAGAGTTTGTCATGATTTGTTCTCCCTTATTAATAGGTTCTTCTTTTGTCACTTGTCTCCACTCTTGATGGTGTGATTTGTGACCTCTGTCTGTCCTGTATGTTGCCAATATTGTCACCGTTTTTTGCTTTTTATGTGAGGGTGCTTTTTTCATCGCTGTTTTCCTCTCTGCTTTCTGCCTCTGATGTCATATTTGGAGAGACTATCCCAACTCTAAGGATATGTTTTAAAACATTTTATCCTAGGTTTCTTCTGTAGTTTCACGATGAATAAGCAGCTTGAATAGAAATGAGAGTTTGCTGGGTCGTGCATGCTGTTCAGTGCTTGTGGCTGCTCTGAGACGGGCCGCCCGCCACCTGCCGTGTGTGTTCCTTCACAGTCTCAGCCTGCGTTTCGCAGACCCCGGCACTGCCTTCTCTTGTCCTTCGGTGTGCGCTGCCCACAGCAGCAGTGACACCGTCGTGTGTTTTGTCTCCAGGCCAGCTTGGCGCACCGACTGGTGACCCGGGAAGGCTCCATGGCCCCCCTCCCCCTCTACACCTCGCCGTCCTTGCCTAACATCACGCTGGGACTCCCCGCCACCGGCCCTTCTGCTGTAAGTAGGCGTCCTCAGGCCCATGTGGCATGGGGTGGCTCTCGCGGGCACTCACCCTGGACATCACCGCTTGTGCCTCTCCAGGGGGCAGCCGGCCAGCAGGAAGCCGAGAGACTCGCCCTCCCCAGCCTCCAGCAGCGCATCTCCCTGTTTCCCGGCTCCCACCTGGCTCCCTACCTGAGCACGGCGCCCCTGGAGCGGGACGGCGGGCCGGCCCACAGCCCTTTGCTGCAGCACGTGGTCTTGTTGGAGCAGCCGCCTGCACAGACTCCCCTCGTCACAGGTGAGCCCCCGGGTCGCACACACCCACCGCCCCTCCATCAGCACGCGCAACGTGACACACCAAGACTCCCCCGCAGCACAGGTGGGCGCAGTGACATCTGATGTCCCTTACGCGTCCTCATGCTCCTCTGACCTGCTCTCTGTCGGGGTCAAGTTGAAGACATGACAGGAGCCCAGCCCGGCCCCCGCTGCAGTCAGTTGCCATCAGCAGCGCATTTTCTTTAGTGGCTCATCTAAGGGACGCGTGTATTTAGAAAACACAGGAAATCTGTGGTTGAGTTTGCATAGCCGCCACGGCACAAAGTGTTGCCTGTGGAAGGTCGTGACGGACATGGGGGCCTTGCTGTGAGAGGTGGAGGCGCCTGCCGTGCGGCCGCCGCTCCCCGTCTGAGTCGCCCAGGCTTCACACTCAGCTTCCTGCAGTCAGTCTCCAGTTGCCTCAGCCGCACCTCTAAATTGACTCTCTGACACGGACCTTCGTGAGAAACGCAGGTGCACGCAGGTGACAGTCCTGAGCGTGGGTGCCTGCGGAGCTGGTCTGGTGGGTTTGGTTTGGTTTTCTTGTTTTGTGCTTGCTTGTCTCTCTTCGGTACTTGACTGTTTAGAGGCACAGGTCGGTCTGGGTGCGAGGACCTGTCTCCTGCCCCCTGTGTGTGGCGAGAGACGGTGAGGACGCCTCACACCCAGGTGAGAGCAGGGTCTGACTGAAGCCGGGCACACGAGCCTCACCCTCCAGGAGCGCTCCTCCCCGTGTGTCTGTGTGTCTGTCCGTCGCCCATGTGCTTAAGTTAGTGTCACCGCCCTTTACAGAGTAGAGGGACCATGAAGGTGCCCAGGGAGTGGGAGCGCTCACGGTGCGTCTCCCTGACTTTCAGGTGACGAGAGGGGTTCACCTGAGATTGTATGTGAGTCTTAGCTGCTCAAGATCAGACGTCGAGGGGGAGCTGAGCCCTCTCGTGGCCGGCATTTGCAGTCCCGTGTCCGACCCTCGGGTTCTGGGGCCACCGCTCACGTCATTTCGTCAGAGAAGCACCTATCACTCCTGGCTTACTTGTGTAAATCATGTCATTGTCCACCGTTACAGTATTCTTAGTGTCACTTGTCCCTGGTTCGTGGAAAGTAGCCTGTTTTGTAGGAGGAGCTCAGTAACCGGTTTGCACAGATGCCACATCTCCCAGTTTGCTGAGCATGGCCTCTGGGTTGTCAGTGCTGCTTCCTCTGCTCCGTGTGCAGTCTGGTGGCCCTTCTGTTACGACAGCTGTCAGCAGCTCCCATTGGTTGAGACCCTGAGTCTTCAGCGTCACGCTGCCCCAGTGTGCGCCCGTCTTGCCCGCCCTCCTTGCCCGGCAGGCTCATCTCTGAGCTGCTGGGCATCCCCCTCGCCCCCCAATGCACAGGCCCCTCTCCTGCACGGTGGGAGGCGGTGCAGTGGCCCAGAGCAGGAGCTCCCTGTCCCAGCCTCATCCTGAGTCTGTGACCTTGGGAAGTCCCCTGTCCCTTGTGCCTGAGTGTCCCATCTATAAAGTGGAGGTGTCAGGGGCGTCTGTCTCATCTTGAGTTGAGTTTGAATGCAGGGTGGCACCTGACACGGGGAGCCCTTAGATGGTAGCTGTTAGGGTCGTGGCAGTTCCTTTTGGGTTTGTCAGTTTTATCCTTCAACCAACCTCTCTCCGACACTCCCCAGGTGGCCCATCTGTTCTTCCAGGGCTTAGTAGCCCTCCCCCGGGTCTTCCTGATGGGTCCTATCCTCTAGCTGCCACCAGAGTCGCCTCCATTCACCCAGTTCACTGTCACCCAGCGTGGGAGCATCAGCTGCAGGTGGCCATTAGCACTGAAACTGAAAGTGGTAACTGCTTTCTAGTCACACCGGATGTGGTGCGAGCGTGCGTGTGGCTGCCCCGACTGGGGGCCTGTGGGGGCCGTGCCATCAGCACAGACAGCTCTGCCCACAGCAGTGCTGGCCTGCAGGGAGCCCTCTCGCTCCCACACAGCTGGCCAGGTGTGCCTGTTTACTCCTCACTGACGAGGACGCTGAGGGGGGCTTCTGGAAGCCACTGCCTTTATCAGGCCGTCTTTCTTCCTCAGGCCAGCTCACGTGCCTTGTCCCTGTCTTCTGCTCCCATCCGCAGCCCACACCTGCTGCCTCAGCTTCTTCCTCCTGACAGTGACCTGGAGCCCGGGACACTGCGTCCTACAGCTCTGCCAGCCCTCAACCCCCAGCACCCCGTCTTTGATGCATAGTCCATACACAGTAAATATTTCTGCCATTGACCCAAGTGACAGGCACTGTTTCTGAGGTGGCTTGTGCCTGAGCGCCACTGCCGGTCCACTTTTATTGTGTTTTCACGAGCGGTCAGCCCACAGACTTACCTCTTTGCTAGTGATTGCGATAGACAGGTGGTCAAACGGACTGAGCCAGGACAGCTCCGAAAGCAGCCGCTATGGGAGGAGTGGCTGCCCCGGTCAGGGGTGAGGCTTAGGGGTCCCTTCCCTGCAGACCCATGCACCCGCCGCTGGCTGGGACGTTCTTCATCGTTAGTGGCCCAGGTGAGGTACTCAGCACACAGTGTGATTGACTGCTGAGCAGAGCAGAAGGCTGGTGCAGCCCCAAGGTGGGTGAGGCAGCAGCCAGGGCAGGGCGAGGCCATCGGCCCCGTTTCCAGGCTGCAAGGCCGGTGTGCCAAGCCCTGAGCTGCTTCTGCAGCTCCACACACAGCCAGGGGCCCCACGTTATCTCGCAGCTGGCGAGTGCAGAGCTCCCAGACCAGCATCCCCTACGTGCCGGAGATGAGACGGCCAGGAAACGCTGAGCTGTGCTGGTGGGCCTGTGGGAGGGGCTGGGCACCAGGGCAGGCCCCCCTCACCCCCCTCCCACACACACAGCTTCCTGGAGAAGTGACATCATCACTCCTGAGACCTGAGGTGGGACTGGACAGGCAAACAGGTCGGAGAAGGGCCAAGTAGATGGGGCAGCTCTTGGTACCTGGTGAGTCATTTAGCCTCCTGGTCACTCACAGGGGCGCCGGGAACTGCAGTGTGCTCACTTGTCCTTTCTGTCAGACATCCTGGACCCTGGGTCATTTTCAGCCTCAGCAATGTTGTTTAGTGTTTATTTACTGCAGGTTGCCAAGGAAAGGGGTTTGTTAGACCCAGTTGCCCATAGAACCATGGAAAAATGGTAAATTACCTAAACCAGCAGTTTGCAAAAGAAAAACCAGATGGATGAAAAGCATACAAAAGGAAAAGTGTGTAACTTCCTGGGTTCAGATGGAATGGGTGCATTTTAAACTGAGATTAGATTCCAGTGCAGATTAAACCAGATGCTGATTTTAAAAGCCTGGTCCAGGTGGGGGTGGGGACAGCCACCCTCCAGTGCAGCTGGCGGGCTGGTGAGCTGCTGAAACCTTTGTAGAAATTTGTAGAAAAACTTTGACAAGATCTATCAGGACCTTTTAAGTGTCCATCCCTTCTTTGTATAAAACCAAGGCTTTCAGAGACCCTTAAACTGTTTGTATCCCTCAGGACAGTTTTGTCCCGTTAGTGGTTTCCGTTAGCAGTTTCCGTGACAGTTAGGGAAGAGGACTGAGGACCTCTTCTGGGACACGTTCTGGTCTTCTCGGACACGCTCAAGGCCACCAGAGTCATCACAGCCTTTCTGAGCATGGCCTGTGCCACTCTTGCCACCCGCAATGGTTTCAGATCAAAACCTTTCTAGGGCCTGAGCCCCTCTGAGGGGAGATTGTGCTGGGGACACTCTCGGGCAGGGCGAGCTGCCTGTTTATGGCACAGACCTGGGTGTCATGGACAGTAGCCTCCAAATGGCAGCCCCTGTCGTGGAAGCCCGGGCTCCTGGCACTTGATGCTGCTGGAGTCGTGCCCGGCGGGCTTCAGGGAGGAGGCGCCTGGGCAGTGGCTGCAGCGCTTGGTGTCTGCGCCCGTCACTCACCAGCCCGCTCCCCACCTACTGTCTCCCTGCCCTGTGTCCTCGTATTGCCCTCAGACTGGTGTCTTTGCAGGCCTCGGGGCGCTGCCCCTGCACGCACAGCCCCTGGTGGGCGCAGACCGGCTGTCCCCGTCCGTGCACAAGCTGCGGCAGCACCGCCCGCTGGGGCGCACGCAGTCGGCGCCGCTGCCCCAGAGCGCGCAGGCCCTGCAGCAGCTGGTGGTCCAGCAGCAGCACCAGCAGTTTCTGGAGAAGCACAAGCAGCAGTTCCAGCAGCAGCAGCTACACATGGGCAAGGTGGGTGTGTGCCAGCTGGCCTGGGGGACAGGATGCCTGGCAAGGGGGGCTGGGCTTCTGCACGCGGAGGGCGGGGCTGGGCACCGGGGGCGGGGCAAGCGGGGCTGAGCTTCTGCACGTGGAGGGCGGGCCGAGGTGGGTGGGTGGGGCAAGTGGGCGGGGCTTTCGCAGGCAGAAGGACAGAGTGTCCTGTGCCCTGGAGGCCGGCTGCCCTGGGGGATGGAGGGACGGGGGCGGGGGGTGGCGCAGGGAACAAGTGGGGGTTCAGGTTTCTGCACGCCGAGGCCGGGCTCGGGTTTCCACACACGGAAAGACAGGGTGTCTGTACACTTGCTGGGGGGGTGGGGGGGTGGGGGGGGGGGGGGGGGGGGGGGTGGGGGGGGCGGGGCGGAACAAGTGGGAGTTGAGGCTTCCGCACCGCACGCAGAACCACGCGGAACGTCGGGTCTCACGTGCCCATTCTGCTCTGGAGACGCTGGGGGACTGGGACAAGCGGTGGGCCCCGGCTTCCCCACGCGTGGATGGACGGGTCAGTCCCTGCGTGTCCATGCCCCACCCCCCAGGTCAGCAGGCTGCTGTTGGCTAGGAACTGACTGTACCTGTGAATCACGTCTGTCACTGTGGGGTGAACTCCAGTCGGTCAGCAGTCTTTTGTTGAACATCACAAAGTCCCCAACTTGACAGCGGCATGGAGCCTCAAAGCACATTTTGTCAGTCACTCGGCACTTGCAGTCCCTCACCCATTGGAATGATATGGTCCAAAGGGGTTTGTTGCTGCGGCCAGCCCACAGAGACCCATGGCGTCCAGTCTTGAGAGTCCTGACAAAGCCATTTTCAGCAGGAAGTGGTAGGAAAGGTTAGTGTTGCTGGTTTCAGATAACCTCTTCCAAATGCGGATGTTTGAAATTAAGCATCTTTAATATGAAAGAATGAGAGCAGCCGCTTTGGAGAAGAGTCCAGCGTTTTCTTAGAACATTGCACAGTTGCCACGTGACCCATCAGCTATTGTCCTAGATACATGCCCAAGAGAACTGAGAACACACGTCCACACAGGACTTGAGCACAAACACTGGAAACGCCCCAAATGCCCGTCAGCAGGTGAATGGTTACAGAACGGGACACACGGTGGAATACTACGTGGCCCTGAAAAGAAGCGAAGCACTGATGCTACCGTGGGGATGGACCTTGAACACATGACTGAATGAAAGAAGCAGACGCGGAAAAGCTCCCACTGTGCCACTCGTCTGTATGAAGCGTCCAGAACAGGCAGAGCCAGAGACGGCAGATAGATGGGTGGTTGCTGGGGCCGGGGAAGGGGCACGGGGAGTGACGGCCGTGGGGACGAGGTTTCTGTCTGAGATGGTGGAAATGTTCCACAACAGAGTATGGTGATGGTCGCACAACTCTTAGGTAGTATGCTGACAGCTACTGAATTACGCAACTTAACAGTGTGAATGTTACAGTATGTGAATTACAGCCCAGTAAGGCTGTTAGAAAAGAAGAGGCTGAGATGACAGGCGTCTTGGTGACTTTGTGAAGGAAACTTGGAGAACTGGCAGATCTGGGGACTGCAGGCTTGTTTCTCAAGCTGTGTCTTTCCCAGGAAAGCTCACCCCAGTGCTTCCCCTTCCCGGTGGCCCCAGTCCTGGGTCCTGCTCTTGTCACACACGAGGAGGCGCCTCTGTCTACTTCCTGAGGAATGGGGAGCGGGGGGAAGAGGCTTGAGGATGAGATCTGGAAGGAGCGTGTGTCTAGAGTCCACACAAGTGGGAAGCGGGCGTGCGAGGTGGGCGGCTGCCCTTGCAGGGGTGGAGGTGCTGGTGCGGCCAGCCTGGACCCGTGCCCCCCAGCCCTCGCTGCTGCCTGCTGCGCTGCCTCCAGCCCTCGCTGCTGCCTGCCTGCGTGTTGGGGAAGGAGAGCAGGCTTCAAAGGGGCACCCTCCCACCCTCATAGCCTGGGCTCGGCTCCTTCAAGTCCTGGCCGAGTGTCACCTCGCGATGGGCACCAGCCCCATCCTCTTACCTCGCCCTCCCTCCCGTCTGGCAGAGACCATGCCCACTGCGCACGTCCCGTGTTCTTATCTGCTTCCCCTGCTGGAATGGCAGCTCACGAGGGCGGGGTCTGTGCTGTTCCCTGGTGGACCCAAGTGCCTGGCATGATGCCAGCCAGCCGATGTCAGGTGCTGGTTTTGTTAATGTCCCTCGTTGAAACGACCGTCTGCTCCACTGAGCCCGGCTCAGCCCCCCGCGGGGTCTGAGCATCGCCTTCATGGACACCCAGGGCCCTGGGGCACCTTCCCTCAGAGATGGCGGCCATGTGGCTCCAGTTTGCCCCAGTGTGTTCCCCATGACAGCCGTGGGACGAACTTCGGCACACTACTCTTGAGTGGCTGACCAGCTGCCTCAGACAGATGCCCCTATGCCCACCAGGCACTAGGAAACAGGCTCCCATCCCCCCCGGGCCCCGCAGGCTTCCCAGCGGACGGCGCAGGGCAGTCAGGGGGGCGGCCAGCCAGCACAGCCCCGTGTGCACAGGAAAGGTACTCGCAGACTGGGCGACACGCCTCCTGCCAGGTCTGCTCCTCCTGTTGTCACAGCACTTCACAGTCATCCTTCTAATGCCAGCTCGGGCTCCTCAGTGTTACTGTGTCACTGTGTGAGTGGCACTGTAGGAAACACTGTTCACTTATGGCACATTCTGGAACAGAACGATCTAGAAACTGGGTAATCTCCCAGAATTCTGTTATGTGACTGATTCATGGGCGGAGCAACAGGTGATTGAGATGTTTCTACACTGTTCTCCTGGGGTGTTTAGGGGGCCGCCGATCTTGTCTAATGCTGTCTGGTGCCTGAATCTGTGCCCTTTGTCTCGGAGGGGCTGCCCCTAGCAGCTCGCTCCCTGGGGGCACTTGGCCCCGTGCCCTGTGTACCGTCTGCCTTCCTGCGCAGTTGCTGCAACTATGTCAGCAGCCCTTTGCAGCTGTCACGGTCCCAGCAGCCTGGTGTGGCCACCATAGTTTCCCCGAGGCCCACAGCCTGGAGCACCGCCCCCGTTGGCTGAAGAGCTGGTTCTGGCACCTCCTTGGCCCGTGCCGCTCTCTAGCTGTGTTACCTCATGGCAAGGACCTGGTGCCTCACATGCACCTGGGGAGGGAACTTTCTGGAGAATGCATGTCCCTGGGGGCAGACGGGATTTCAGCTCCAAAGGGCGCACCTGGGCCTGGCCTTGGGTCTGATCTCTGCAGTGTGGGTGTCGTGTGCGGAGGCAGACATGCTTTTCTCCCTGAAGGAGAATGTCAGAGGGCGTGGACAGCTGCAGGAGGCTTTGTTGAAGTCCACACTTAGCTCGGGTCCTGGGGGACCTGGCTGCATTCCTTGGAGCCACTGTGCTTCCCTTGCACCCGACAGGCTGGGATGTGAAAATGGGACTGTTGTTTGGGTGGTCTCATTATGAGCTTGTCCGTCCAGTGGGCTTTAACCAGTTTGCTTTTGGCCCTGAACTCCGTCTGGCTTTTGGAAAATTTGTGTTCCAAATGCACAGTGGTGTGTGTGCTCATCTAATTGATGAAAGAAGACTTCTTGGGTCCAAATACCACTGGGAGACAAAGAGCTGATTTGTCACCCAGTTGGCTGCTGCCTCTCTGCCAGCGTTCTCACCGTGGCCTTTGCCTGCGGGTCGGCTCCCGAGCCAGCTCTGCCGTGTGGCCCAGCCCACAGCCGACTGCTGGGAAGCAGAGCTGCGTTTCAGCAACAGGAGACAGAGGCCTCTGTCTGTGGCCTCGGCCCCAGGAGGTTGGCTGCACAGGCACCTGCGTCACTGCTGAGCCAAGACCCCTGGCGGTTCTGTGACAGCGCCTGCTCTGCGTCACAGAGAGGCCACTGACGCAGGCCACCTGCCGCTGCCCTGGTGACAGCCCTCCCAGGCAGCCTGTGTCCCGAGGCCACGCTGGGAGCCTCTGTTCTTCAGGATGTGAAGTGAGCTCCAGGTTGCTGGCAGCAGCTCCGGTGGCCCTGCCCAGACCTCCTCGGGACAGGGCATGAGCACGCCCCTCCCGGTCTGCAGGAATCATCACCAGAGCCAGGCTGTCCATGGAAGTCCCGGTGCCCCAGCGCCTCTGGAGGGGCCTGCAGGCCAATGCCCAGGATCCCTGGGGCGGTGTCCCCATGAGCAGGCTGCTCGGGGCTCCCGCTCCGCCGCGCTCCTCCGGGCAGAGCTGTGCTGAGCCCTTGCCACCTTCACCCTCCCTCCTTCCGTCCGATGGTCCACGGCTCCCACCCACCCACCTCCCAGGGCTACAGGGATGGGGGCGGACCGCAGGGACCTCCCTAAGAAGAAAGGTGCGGGAGGAAGGAGGGGACACTGCTCTCCTCGTCCAGGCAACCAGGTGGGGAGAGCCAGGAGTGCCCTGTCATGTGGCCGAGCGCCACAGGACACTAACCAGAAACGTGTGAGACTGTACACATGCAGCCCTACCTCCCAGCACGTCACGGAAGGGAGCAGAGCACCGCCCACAGATGGCACTGATGGCAGCAGGCAACCAGCTCCTTCCCCCGAGAACCGCCCACACGGCCTAACCACTGATTAACCAGCACAAGTGACGGACAGACCCTCGCCCAACCCCCGTCCCTGATGGCCGCACTAGCACCCTCAGCACCTGCCCTAGGCACCGGACGGGCTGATCCCTCACCCACGTCCTGGAGCGCTTTGCAGAGTAACTGGTCGGACACCTCAGACCTGTCTGCCTTCGACAGGTCACCTAAACACAGCGTATGATCTTCAGCCGGCCCGAATCGGACCAAGAGTGGCCATAGTGACATTGCCAGACCACTGAGGAAACTTGAATGCGTACAACAAAGTAGCCTATCAGTGAACTAAGATCATCAGTGAAATTCTCAAGTGGGAGGTGCCCGAGGCTCATGTGGGAGAATGGCAGGCACGTGCTGTTCCAGCATTTGCTGGGTTGGGCCCCCAGCCCCAACTAGCCCTCAAGTAGGTCAGCAGAGGGAGGGGCTGATCTCTGCCTCTCTCTCTGTCCTCTGTCTGGCGTATCTAGTGAAGGGCACGTGTGGCTTCTTGGGCGATTCTTGACAACTTTCTGTACTTTTGAAATTTAGCAGAAAACGTTGGAAGGGTAGGAGCGTCCTGCCACCTGAGTACACTTTCACACGGCCTCTCTCTGCTACTCTGCTAATGTTCTGTTTTGTCACTACCCGGTTTCCTCAAGGGAGCCCCAGGGGACCCGGGCCGGGCCCTCTGCTCCACAGTCGCTTCTCCTCTAGCCTCCACCCCAGGCAGGGACCTGGGCTCTGTCTGCAGACACGTAGCCACTTCAGAGCGGGGCCTCCCGGAAGGGCCTCTGGGTTACCGCCCGGTGGGGTCCCCCTCAGGAAGCGCAGCACGCCTGCGTCCCCACATCTGCCCCCACCTGGTGCCGACTTCCCCACGGCCACCCTGCAGGGTCTTTGGCCGGGTGTCTCCCAGCAGAGCTTGAGGCTGCGTGCTTCCTTACTACTGTCCCAGTGCTGAGTCCACGCCTGGAGGTGCAGTCCCCCCGAGTCCTCCTCCCCAGGGCGGCCAGCCCCATGGCCCGTCTTTCTCTCCTGGCGTGACACTGGCTGCCCTGGTCTCTGGCCTGTTCTCCCTGTTCCCTTTGTCTCCTGACTGCCTGCCTCTCCCCCCTCAGTGCTGCCTCCGTGAGCCTTGCATGAGCTCTGTGCTCGAGGCTTCGAGTTCTGTCTGCTGGGTACTTCCTGAGAGCCATCTCCAGCCCCGACCTATCTCCTGAATCCCCCACTTGGATCTCCTTCTCAAATGACTTATCCTCACGGGTCCACCAGGTGCCTGAATTTCAGCCTCTCGGGGCTGGGCTCCTACCTGCCCTTCCAGCCTGAGCAGCCACCTCCCCCTGATAGCAGCTGTCCTCCGCACCCAGCCAGGAGTCCCGGGGCGTCTGCCCACTCTCCACGTCCACCAGGAGCACACACTGCTGCCCAGCCCGCCCCTCCCTGCCTGGTCCCTCCCTCTCTCTGGTCTTCTGCCTCAGCCTGGCGGAGCCCCCAAAGTGTCACTTCTCTGAAGTACTCCCCAGCCCCTCCCATTTTCCGTCTGACCCTTTGGGATGTTTCCATGGCACAGGCAGGGGTGTGCCACCCCCTGTGAGAAAACACAGCCTCATGCCTGTAGTCTGGAGGGCAAAGTTCATGGCATTAGCCTTCTAAGCCCCTGTCCCTGAGCGGGAATGCTGAAATCTCAGACACCTCAGGCCTGGGGGAAGGGAGGAGGGGTGTCTGGGTTATGGTCAGCTGGTGCAGAAGCTGAAAAGGAGGAGCAGCACTGTCCCCTTTCAGGTTGGGACCCCTGGTTGCACTAGGAGGAACGTGGGCAAGGAATTTCTCAGAACCGACAAATGACCGGACTGAGGCTGTAGGAGGGAAGGCTATACTCTCAGCAGCGGCGATCGTGACGGAGGCAGGTGGCGTCGGCCTCTCCCCTCCGCGCCCAGGTGCAGGCATGGGTTGGCACTTGTGATTTTTCATCGTTGTTGTCTGGCCGGGCACACAGCGTGCTTAATAAACGTACCCAATGCAGATCTGTCCCTTTCCCGGCTGGGGCGGACCCTGCGCTGCCCTCGGCGGTACGTCCTCAGCACCGCGGACAGCGCCCGCGGCGGCGGACGCACAGATGTGCCCGGTGCCTGCAGGCCTTGGCTGGGGATGAGGACACACCTTGGTCTCTGACATGCGCAGTCACCGATGCACCATCAGTCGCCCTCCTGGGTCACACCAGATGCACTCCTCCCCTCTACAGATGATCCCCAAACCAAGCGAGCCGGCTCGGCAGCCCGAGAGCCACCCGGAGGAGACAGAGGAGGAGCTCCGCGAGCACCAGGCCCTCCTGGAAGAGCCCTTCCTGGATCGGCTGTCGGCGCAGAAGGAGGCTCATGCGCTAGCCGGCGTGCAGGTGAAGCAAGAGCCCCCGGAGAGTGACGGCGAGGAGGTGGAGCCACTGCGGGAGGCGGAGCCTGGCCAGCGCCAGCCCACCGAGCAGGAGCTGCTCTTCAGACAGGTGACCCGGAGGGGAGAGTGCATGGGCCCTGGGGCCGTGGCCCACACCCCCTCACGGCAGTGCCCTCGGCCGGCTGGTGGGCAGTACAAGCACAAGGGCTTCTTCCGCCCACCCGGCCTGCCCAGAGCTCACCCATCTTTCTCTGGGTGGTATGGGAGGTAAAACATGTCTGTTTTACCTTAACAATGCCTAGATAGAGATACTGGCCGTTTGTTCACTGTGGGCATTTCTGCACCTGCTTTCCAGCCAAGTACCAGCCCAGACTCCCTAGGGACCATTTCCTTTCAGGTTTGTAGATTGTGGATTAGCATAAATCGAAGTGGTCGTAGGATTCAGCAAAGTCACTGAAGGTTAGGGGAAAGAGATTAATTTCGTAGTTGATTAAAAACATAGGCAGGACCTTTGGGGGGCAAGGAGGCAGCAGCGACCAGACTTGCAGATCCAGAAACGTGGTGCGACCCGGTACCCAGAGCCAGTAAGATTCCTGGGCACTGACACACAAGAATCAAACTCACAGGAGACTGATGAATAACTGATAAATGATTTATTAAGTTACAATGGAAAATAAAACTCAGGTCAGCAAAACACTAGAATGGCCGGCCAGTGAGTCAGAAACCCCATGTGAGAAGCCCAGCTGTCGCCGTGCAGGTTCTTGCTCCTGGGAAACAGGCCATGAGAGCCCAGGGCACCCAAGCAGTGGAGCTGCGTCTGGGGTGGGGGCCCTGGCTCGTCGCTCCCTTCTTGCTAGACTTCCTGCTGGCTGCCCAGCCATGCGCCCCTCAGCTCCAGCAGCCCATGTGCGTGGCCCACTGCTGCTTCCCCGTGTCCCCCAGCAGCACCTGGAAAGGCTCCATCTGTGACATACACCATTAGCTCCTAGATTTCTCTCGAGGCCTCTGGGGTGGCATCAAGCCACACCCTCCGCCAGCCCCTGGGCTTCCTCACTTCAGGGTGGAGCTGCAGGCAGCAGATGTGTTTGGTGCTTTGCCTGTTTCTCACTCAGAGGGACCTGGCTCTGCCACTAGCAGCACCCCAGATACTAACTGCACTGCCACACTTAGGAAAACAGAGAGGAAGTTGTGCAGCTCCGGCGGCTGGGGTGAGTGGCCTGGCTGGCCATCCTGGCTGACTGCCTGACCGGGCTCTATGTCCACGTCGGTGGCAGAACCTGGACAGTTAATGAAAGAAGCAAATCTTTTACTGTAACTGAAATTCCGTGTGTTGTTGGTACACAGATATGAGATTGGAAAGCATGTATATAAATTTTTAGGGTAAGTGTCTTATAGAAGATAAAGTTATCAGCGTTCCTTTAGAAAGAACAGCCTCAGCCTTGTATGCCAAGCCTGAGACAATTAGAAACACATGTTTTCTGTATTCTTGGGAGAATACTGAGCGAAACTCCTCATCGGGCACTCACTGGGACGTAGGGCAATCTGCAGATGTAGACGTAAGACAGCGCATCCAGTATTTTGGGAGAGGTACTGGTGGTCTTAGGTGGCTATGGAGCTGGGTTTGAGACCCTTGCCCAGAAACCGGGGTGGGGAGGCAGGGAAGGAGGGGGAGGCCGGCCCCCCAGGTGCGGCTGCCTGCTCCTGATGGTCCTCTCACCCAGGTCCTCCAGCTCAGGCCTTGGTTTCTTCTTCTCTGCTCCTTCCTTCCTCTGGCCCCCCTTCCCCTCTGGTTGTAGCACAGAGATGGGCCCCACCTCTCAGCCAGGGGCCAGGATTGCAGACCTTCCAAATGACAAGATTTGTGCATAAAAACTAAGGCACGCCTGGAAGTGGGGTTCGCAGGGCAGAGGACCTCCACTTTCTTGGCACCCACCTGCCTGTAAAGCAGGACATCCAGCCATTCCTTCCTTCACGTCTCATCTCTGGGGTGCCCTGGAGGAGGAGCAGCCCCTGGGGCAGGGCTGGTGATGCGCAGGCACCTCGCCCCCTCTGGCTCCACTCCGCCCCCCCACGGGACACGCACCTTGGCCTGTCCTGCCGGTCCCATGGGGTAAACCTCCTCCGGGGCCCCAGGACCCTGGCCGAGTGGCCCACAGTCCACAGACCAGCACTCCGTGGCCCTGGGTCCAAAACTCTATCTCCCACCCTCCTCCACAGCCGCTTCCAAAGCCTTCCTTTGTGCATTTCTCCACGGGCGTGGAGTCCAGAGGGCAGAGGTGTGACGACAGGTCTGCACTGCAGAACGGTGTGGTGTGGTGCCCCTGCCCAGGGCCAATCAGAGACCTACTTCTCAGCCCCACGGTCCTTGAGGCTTAGACTCCTATTTGGACTCTTACGGACGCCAAGTCTTCATAGAAACATTCTCCCTTTTGACTCTGGTTGTGTTTTGCTGCGAGGTGGCTCAGGTGGGGCCCTGGGGACGGTCTGTCTGGGGCCACCTCCTCAGAGGCATGTCCGTGCCCTCCTGGCCCCCTGACCCGTGGCGGCATGGGCCCTGGGTGTCCAGAATCTGAATGCTTCGGCAGTCCTCCCCCTCCTCAGGACGTGTGACAGTGAGGGACCAGGAGAGCGGAGCGGTGGCCAATGAAATAAGAGCATCTCTGTTCTGTGGTGGGCTTTTCCACCCAGGTTGCTGGTGTGCAGATCGGGTTCTCTAGGTGATAACCAAGGAAAACTACAGCCTTGCCCGGGAGGTCTGCCTGCAGGCGGGGCTCCTCGGCATCTGGTGGCCGTCCCCAGCCGGTGGCCTAGGTGTGCTCCGTCCCCATGCTGTGTGTGGGTGAATAGGGGAGTGATGTACAAGAAAGGGGCACCATGGTCCCTCAGGAGGGGAGGTCCCCGTGAAGCCACAGAACACATATGTGTTTCTTTCTCCCCAACCCCCCCAGCAAGCGCTTCTCCTGGAACAGCAGCGGATCCACCAGCTGAGGAACTACCAGGCCTCCATGGAGGCCGCTGGCATCCCCGTGTCCTTCGGCGGCCACCGACCTCTGTCTCGGGCACAGTCCTCCCCCGCCTCGGCCACCTTCCCCATGTCTGTGCAGGAGCCGCCCAGCAAACCGAGGTTCACCACAGGTAAGGCGGGTGGGGAGGGCGGGCCCGCCCGGCATTTTCATCTCAGCAAACTTGTCACAGGGCTGCTGTGAGCGGGCTGCCCTGTCTGCCGTACCAGTGACACCAGGTTTGTTTGAGCACACCTGCATCCCATACGAGTACACGTGTGTACACACATACATGTGCACGTGTCACCAGTACAGACTGAATGCACCCCCTTGCGTACACCTGTGTTGCCCACACCTTCGCACACTGGTTGTGACTTTCTGTGTTTGGGGCCTGTAAGCCGCCCCTAACCTGCTTTTGACCACAAGTGGCACCACCATCACTGCTCAGCTTTGCTGGTACACCCAGCATTCCTCCAGCACAAGGAGACTGACGCCTGTTAGCCTGACTCACAAGAGATGCAGTGGGAGGTGCGGGGCCTGCGGCCGGAGGCCAGGTGTCCCGCTGGGCCCTGGGGAAGCAGGTTCACCTGAAGCTGTGCCCCGTGCTGGCGCCATGTCCACTCTGCAGTCACACATGGAAGCAGTAGCTGATGGTCTGACTGTAACCTTGGCCTTTGCACAGAGCTCCCCAGCTTTCTCTGCCTGGATGAGCAGATCTTAGCCCAGGGCGTCCACTCCCCCAGCCCAGCCTAGCCACTGTCAGGTCCCTGGGAGACCAGGTGTGTGAAGTGACCATAGGCAGTGCTGTGGCAGGAACAGTGGGACACCCCTCCTTTCAGTGTCACCCGGGAGCCACCCCTTCCCCCCTTTCTCTAGCCTCATCCCCAGGTATGCAGAATACATCAGTGTCTAGACCGTGAAGCTGGGCACTTTGCTTGGTCTGGGCGTGTCACCCTTTCCTTCGCAGAGCCCAGGCTGGTTCTGTGGCCGGCTGGGCTCCCTCCCTGTGGGTGACCTTTCTGTCGCCACGGCTCCCTGAGGGCCGACTCTGCGCTGGGCCCCTCAGGCTTCACCACACAAAGCCGGGTGGGGAGCGCAGTGTCTGGTCTGTCCGGTTTCCGTCTGCCAGACTCCTTAACGTAGAGGTCGGACCCTGACACACTGACTCGGATTTTTGGACCAAAATGTCTTGTTTCTTGAAGTCAGCACAACCCCCTGCAGCGTTCATGCCACACAGCTTACAGCCTGAGGGAGCTGAGTCCTGGGGGCGGGGCTGGCAGAGCTTTTCATGTCTGTCTCTTGCCTGCTGCCCCATCCCAGGTGGTGGTGGCTTGACCGCTGGGCCGCCCTGGGAGCAGAAGTGAGAGCCGAGTTAGCCTATGCGGCTTGCCTCTGCTTTTGTTTCATTGAACTCCAGCTGAGGGGTCCTGGTGACCTTCGATTTCTCTAGCTAATCGTCCCTGCAGGACGGGACGTATATTAGCCTCGTCCGCTCCTAGGCAGGGGGTCTCTCTGGGCTGGTGCCACCTGCCGCCCTGACAGTTGCCACCTCTGCCCTGCCCAGGCCTGGTGTACGACACGCTCATGCTGAAGCATCAGTGCTCCTGCGGGAACACCAACAGCCACCCGGAGCATGCCGGCAGGATCCAGAGCATCTGGTCCCGGCTGCAGGAGACCGGCCTGCGGGGCAAATGCGAGGTGAGTGGGGCCAGGTGCAGGAGGGCCGCCGGGCCTGCCTGGGTTCAGTGTGGGACAGCCTGGGGGCAGGGCCTGTGGTACCAGGCCGCCTTCTGGAAGAGACTGGGCTGTTTTCCTCAGAGGCCCAGTGCTTGCTCCTTGTAGGAAGGGCCGCCTCTGTCCTGCAGTGTTTCTCTGCACCCCTGCACCCCAGACCCCCTGCCCCCTCTGTCCTCCTGCCCCTCTGTCCTCCTCTACCCCTAGTCCTACACCCCTGCCCTCCTCTGTCCTGTACCCCTGGCCCTGTACCCCTCTGTCCCCCTGCACCCCCTGCCCCCCTGCACCCCAGTCCTACACCTCTGCCCCCTGCACCCTGGCCCCCCTGCACCCTGGCCCCCTCTGTCCCCCCCCTCTCTTCAGCGTGCTCATGCTGAACCCCACGGCTGCCTACTTTCCTTCCTGGTCCTTTCCCTGGAGAGACCATTTCCAGTTCCCCATCGGCACCCAGGATGCACGGCCAGCTGTCTTCGGGCCTCTGCCACCAGGGCAGGAGCTGGAAGCCCACGGGGGAAGTTAGCCCTGTTGCTTTTCCCGAATGTTCTCTTCAGCACCCCAACGCTCCCCCAGCATGTGCAGAGTCTGCTCAGCTCCAGGCTCCCATGAGGCAGTGGTTGTGTGGGGACAGCGGTGCTCTGGTCTGGTCAGGCTGGATTCCTTCTACGTGCACAGCGCCCCCCACCTACCCCCACCCCTCTCCGTGGAGCACCAAGGCTCTGGCTGGCCCTCCCTTTGCCTGCTGCCGGGGGTGGCGATGGCCAGGCTTGCTGTCAGCCATGGAGGGTCCCACACTCAGGCTGTGGGGACAGGAGGGCTCTGCTCAGGGACATTTCAGGTCCTGCGTCCTTTTGTTGGAGGAACAGCGTTTCCACGAGTGACCCAGCTCGTGCTCTGCCCTGTCTGTGACCTTCATGAGGGTCATGACCTCTCCAGGGGAGCTATTTGTGTGGGTTTTAGGGAGGCTTCGCCGATAGTGCGTCAGCGTCCTCCTCTGTGCAGTGGGGCTGGCCACACCCACGTCCCAGGGTGCCTTAGGCTGGCAGCCCCTGGCCCCCAGATGCCCCCAAGTGGGACCTGCTGTGTCCTCCACACGCTTTGTGTTCCACGAAACCAGGGGTAGGACTCAGTGTTACACATGCTGCTTGGCAGAGTGACCCCAGAAAACTAGAGCCCACGGTTGACAAAAAGCACTGACATCCACCTGCCAGCTGGGCCAGGGCCTGAGCCTCGCGCTGTGGGCGAGAGAGCAGGTGCGTCCAGAGTCCACTGCCGAGCCCGCCCTTTCCTCCAGAAGCTGCAGTATGTAGGAGCTTAGGTCAGCCTGTTTCATGTGACCCCTGTCGTTACGGTTCTGGGGGGGGTGATTTGGGGAGGGGAAGGAGGCATAAAGGCTGAGTCCAGAATCTGCCCTGAGGTGCTCCCGGAGGACAGCGAGCTGCGGGTGATGACGGCTGGGGCGGGCGCTGCTCCCGGTCGGTCTGAGCTGCACCACCGGGGGGCAGCATTGCCTGGTGGACCTGTGCTGGTCCTCCAGCTGCCGGGCCCTGCTCCTCTTCCAGGGGTGCTGGGCATCTGGAGGGCCCCGGCCTGCTCCTGCCCCCCGCCCCCCTCGTCCCCATGAGTCAGGGCCAGGGGCCTCTGCCCTAGTTCCCAGCCAGAAAAGCCAACAGCAGGTTGGGGTAAGACAATGGAAACAAAAGACCCGAGACCCTCCGCTGCCGCCGTTGGCACCATGGGGGCATCCACCTGTATGGTGGCCGCAGGGGTCCCCGGACCTGCAGCACCATGGAGGAGAGGGGCCAGTGGGCTGTGGGGTCAGACCCGAGCTGGCAGGCTGGTCAGGAGGAGACTGGGGTGAGATGTGTGGCTTCCCTACCTTCAGGGACACAAGTGGGACACCCTTGGCGTGCAGGCCACCTCCAGCTGCGCCTCCAGGCCCAGGGAGATGCCAGGTCACTCAGCGCAAGGCAGCAAGGCACTGCTGCAGTGTCCCTGTGGCCACCCCCCACCCCCGCCTCTCAGCACAGCCTCCTGGGTGGCAGAGCACAGGGCACTGCGCTGGCCCCTGAGAGAAGTCAGAGGGGCTTCCCAACGGGGTGTCATGGTGGGCCCCTCCCCGTGCTGCTGCTTCGGGCTCAGCAGGGTGGCCAGAGTGAAGGATGGGAGCTGTCCTCCTATGAGCAGCTATGTGTCCTCCCGGAGGTTCAGGTCCGAGAGCAGCTGCTGGCCTGTCTGTGCCGGGAAGTGTCCCCTGGACCATGTCCCCTGGGCCACCACCATCAGTGCCTCTGGAGTCTGCCTGTGTTCCCCAGCCCTCAGAGAGCCACTGCAGTGTTACCTGTACTCTCACCTCGTAAACCACCTTCCTGTTAAAAATTGGATAAAGAAGAGTAATTCTTATGTTAATTTCTAGAGAAAACCTCCAAAACACCCAGGAGGCTTGATCTGAGAAACGTTTAAACCACAGAAATATGGACAGACAGGGAGACAGTGAGTAGGGCCACTTCCAGCGTCTCGGCTTGTCCCTGCCTCTCGGCCATGCTGGGACGTGGTTGCAGCATCTCCCCAGGGAGACCTGAGCGAAGCAGCCCCCCCCAGGCCCCAAAAGCTCACCAGGGTTTCAAGGCCAGGCCCGGGTAGTGGGGAAGCGAAGTGCCAATGTGATGCCAGGTCCTGTGTGTGACAGCAAAGGGTAAAGTGCTAAAGGCTGGGATTCTCTTTCTAAAAACTTTTTGGAGTTATAATTAAAGAGCAAACTCTATAAAAAATTTTAAATATTTTTAAATACTGTGTTGGGCAGTGTTTGCCTTTCGTTTTGCAACAACCCAACCTTCTGCTCGTGCACGTGCAGTTCCGTCCCGTGGGTTGAACCTGAGCTATTTCTCTGTTCAGAGAGAGATGAATAACTCTCGCTTTGTGTCCCCACAGTGCATCCGCGGACGGAAGGCCACCCTGGAGGAGCTGCAGACCGTGCACTCGGAGGCACACACCCTGCTCTACGGCACGAACCCACTCAACAGGCAGAAACTGGACAGTAAGAAACTTCTAGGTATTCCGAGGCCTTCTTACCTTACGCCGGGGTTGTGTTTCCACGCCTGCGCTCGCTCAAGGTTGCTGTGCGTGCGCCTGGCCCTGCCGTCCCTTCCTCAGCCCCTGAGGTCGTGGCCGAGGCCGTGAGGGTTGCCCACCAGGCTCTGCCCTTCTCCGTGGGCCTGCGCCAGGTCCGAAGGTGTGAGGGGCTGGAGGAGAGCCTCCCACCCCCAGTATCCAAGTCCGTGGCTTCCTGCCTTGTGTCTAGTCTGTTGGGTGAGAAATGGGCTGAAAGGCACTGGTTTTGCAGACCCTTAAGTAGCCCGGGGACACTGCACTCCCAGCCTGCAGCCCGGCCCTCGGCTGCGGTGAGCCCGGGGTCGGGTTTGAGCTGCGCTCTCCGGCTCGTGGGGGAGGCAAGAGGCGGCCTGCAGAGGGGTGACTGTGGGTGCTGCGGCCCAAGCCTCCCCGAGGACGAGGATGAGGACGTGGGCTCCGGCGGGCAGCCCCGCATGAAGGTGGGGGATCTGGGCCTGGTGGAAGGAGCTTTCTAACAGGCTCCTCCTGCCTGGGGGTTGGTGACAGTCCCCACAGGGTCTTCGGTACAGACAGGCAGGTCCTGACATGCACGGACCCCAGGGCCCTTCCTGGAACTGCCACCCCGGCCCCCCAGCTGCCTTGAACTGGGACAGCCCCACCGTGGGTTTCTTTCCTCCAGCCTTGCCTTTGTCCTCTGCGAGGAGAAGCCCCCACAGGCTCGGGGGCCGGAGCCGTACAGGCAGATCGGGTCTGGGAATTACAGCCACTGGGCCACCAGGCGCAGGAGGGCGCTGGGCACTCTTCCCAATGGTGTCCGTGGCCAATTCTGAGACGTCTGCTCTGCATTGTGCTGGGCCCTGCACAGGGCAGCCGGGAACCGCACCAGGTCCCGCTGCAGCCCGGCCTTGAGTCAGCCCCTCATGCATTCATTCACCCAGTAACTCACTCCCTCAGGACACATATCACAGCACTCAGGTGCTGGACACCCGTAGGTGCTGAGCTCTGCGGCGGGGGTTGACGTGGCCAGTACCCTCAGAGAAGGTGGAGCTGGTGGGGCCGTGAGGAAACAGCACGCGCTGACCTGGGGTGGCCGGCTATGCCCCACTGCCCTGTAGTAGCAAGGCTTTTAAAAGACATAAAGCACTCACATTTGGGGAGTCAGGAAAGGAGCCGACGGCCTTGAGGCTGGACAGTGGGTGGACGGCGGTACTGGACATCACATGTGAGAAGGTAGACTCCTGAGCCATTGCTTGGGGGATACCACCGGCTTGGCCAGCCCAGGATGGCGACTACAGAGACCCCGGACCTGGGGGAGAAGCAGGGAGGGGCTCACACAAGGGGCTGGGCCGAAGGGGCCTGAGGGGCTGTGTCCCCACGGACCTGGACAGAGAGGGTACAGTGTCCGGCTGGGCTGGACATCAGCCACGGAGCAGAGCGAGAGCACCAGCCCACCTCCCACCACTCTTGCTTGCTGGGCTCCCAGCACGCTGACCTGTACCCCTCAGGCAGATACAGGAGACCCCTCTTCAGGCACTGAGCAGCCCACAGGAAGCTGACGTCGCGGGTGCTCCTACAAACTGCCCCCCAAGATCCCCAGCAGTGGAGGGAACTGCAGAGGAAACAAAGACTCCCATTAACCGTTGTCTCCATGGATGACAAACGAGTGCAGCAGGAAAGACAGCAGCGCAGAACATTCGGAGAGAGAGGCTAAGCACGTGTTCACAGACATGCAGGACCCTCAGGCTGGAAAACTAGTTGTCAGTCCCCAGAAAGCAGAGCAAGAGTGATGAGCTGGACACGACAAGGCGAGGATTGAAGGCCTGTGCCCGGCACGCAGGGCCCAGAGGCAGGAGCTTCCAGAGAGCGTGGGGAGGAAGGGGGCAGAGCCCCTGTGTCATCACCTGCCTGTCACGGAACGAAGGACCCACACCAGGAGCAGCCGGGAGGATCTCAGATGGCGGGGACAGGCCAGGTGCTGCGAGATCCCAAGCGAGCATGTCTGCTCGGGGACCAGCTCTCGTCACCACTGCTTCTCGGTGGCCGCACGGCCTCGCCAGTTCCAAGGGAAGATTCCTCCCAGCCCAGTGTTTCTACCCTGCCAGACTGTCAGTCGAGGATGAGGGTGAAACGAAGGCATTTTCAGGCACGCGTGGTCCCGGGAATGTTCCCCTCATGTGTCCTCTCTCGCGGCTGCCAGAGGACATTCTCTGCCAAGGCGACAGGAGGTTCCCAGGAGGTGCCTGGGCCACGGGAGGGAGGCCCTTCCCCGTCGGTGTGTTCCGGCACCTTCTCAGAGCAACACAGACTGGGGCCTTGTCAACCGCAAGAATTTATTCCCCCAGTTCTGGAAGCTAGAAGTCCAAGGTCAGCGTTCCGGCATGGTCGGTGAGGGCCGGCCTCCTCCCTGGTTCATCGTCGGCTGTCTGCTCACTGTGTGCTCCGTGGCGGAGGGAGGGGACGAGGGAGCTCTGTGGGTCCCATCGTGAGGGCTCTGTCCTCGTGACCCAGTCGCCTCCCAAAGGCCCTGCCTCCGACCAGCATGACAGTGGGCGTAGGATTCCAACGGGAATTTGGGGCACAAACATTCAGCCATTGCAATTACAGGGGCCAGCCCCGTAGGATGGTAGAGCAGTCCAGGGCGCAGCCACGTTCCCCGCATAGAAGCGTCCAGAACACTGGATGGAGTGTTGTGGGTGACAGCCCACCTATCAGCCTGTCTCCACCAAGAAATCAGATGCCACTGGACCTCCGTATCGCCGGACCAGGATGCTTCGGGGCCCGCCCACGGTCGTCTCTGGCTTCCTCTTGTCCTGCCTGAACCCTAAGGAAAAGTGTGGGGGCAACTGGCCAGAAGCAGGAAAGCATGGAGGAGGGTGCAGGCGGGGGTGCCGTGTCCCTCGATGCAGGGTGTCTACGATGTACAGGGTACACCTGTGTCGGAGGGGCCTTTCCGTTGTGTGTGGTTCCTCCACGCACCACAAAGGGCAGCTGTGTCTCTGAGCTGTGAGCGGGTGTTTGGGGTGCCCAGGCCCCTCACCCCGGCAGTCATGGAGAGGCACTCGGCACAGGGCAGGGAAGTCTGGCTCCGAGGAAGGGGACGAGGGCTCTGGGCGGATGCGTGGCTCGTGGAGGGAGGGAGGCCAGGGCTGTGGACCAGAGAGCGCACACTGGGAATAGTGCCAGCTGAGGGTGCAGGGGGAAGGGGCCTGCAGGTACGGGGACAGTGGGGACAGTGGGGAGGGGGTAAGTGGCCTCAGCGGGAGGAGCTGAGCCAGGCGGCCACAAGCAGAAGAGGCCGCGTAGAATGCCCCGGAGTCTCCTGGATCCTCTGGGAAATATCTCTCCTTCCTGCGTGGAGCCTCAGCTGCTTAGGATGTTCTCGCTCATGGGTGCAGAGCCTGTGGTCCCGTCCCGTGGTGTCCCAGCTGCTGCCAGGGCGTGGAGCCGGCACCCCGACTCCGGCACTCCTGGGAATTGGCTGGGCGGCCTTCCAGTCCCGGCAGCGTCAGGTGGGCTCGTTCCCTGGACACTGCAGCATGTTGCCACCCCGCTGTCCGCAGTGGCAAAGGCTCTGCCTGCTCTGCCCTGACCGCCCCTGCTCCCGCGTCAGACCTACCCAGCACCGGGAGCCTTTCTGTACTTCAGTCTTCCAGGCCTGCGGGATTCAGGGGTGCAGGATGGGAGTAACCTGGGGGCCCAGCTCCACGTCATGGGTCGGGAGGGCTCCAGGTCACCACTGGGCTGGACTAGGTTTCTAAGCTCGTTCTGAACTCGGGTCAGGGCAGACGATCAGAAAAGAGAGCGAGAAGTCGGAATGCGGGGTCCTCAGGGAGGAGCACCCGTGGGTGCTGGAGGGTGGGCGCTCTCCTGCCGATGGATCCGTTGTCCATCGCCTCGCCGGCCCTGGTCGGTGCTGGACCCTCAGTCACCATCCCCTGAAGCTCCCTCCCATCTGTTTCTTTGTGAAACGCTCCGTCCTCTTCTTATCCCGGTTCCTCTCTCTGTTCAATGTTTACTTTGTTGGCTGAGTATGTTGTCGCAAAACATCTGTTACTGTGTGTGTGTTTAATTTACATCAGTGATGTTATAAGTCCTTGCATTGCCTTTTCCTCTTCTGCTAAACTTCACGTTTTAAAACCTGCTCATGTCACTATGAGGGTACCTAGGCAGTTTCCTTGAGATCTGCTTTCAAATTTCTGCTGATTGTCCTAACTCACAACTTCAGCACCCACGTCTGAGGAGCCCAGACAGTGATGCTTGGTGACTAGCTCGGATGTTAACGTCACCCAGTTAGGTGTTTCAACAGCGCTGTGTGAGTTCCCTTCCCCTTTTATTTGAACACACAGATTTCTAAGCTTGAGGGGGCTGGTTGGTCACCACCCTAGGTGTTCCTGGAAGTCATGGCGGGGGGTCGTCTTCTGATGGCAGCGACCTGGGAAGGTCGTGGTCTGATGGCCGAGGCGTGGGGCCAGGGCTACAGGGCCCCGCATGAGTGACTTCCTAGCAGCGCTGAGGTGAAGGGTCCTAGGAGAGCCCTGTGCTCACAGCCGTGTGGGGTCCGTAGACACTGCAGGAGAAGGGCAGCCCCTCCCCCACACCCATCACCGTCCCAGCCACCGCCCACGGGACTGGAGAAGCACGCTGCTCCTTAGTGCGTCTGCGCGAAGGTCTGTGGCCTGCCTGGGTGACGGTGGCCCCACCCTGCCGAGGGCAGCATGGGACGCACTGGAGCAGGGCCTCAGCTGCGGACGTCTCAGGGACTGTCACAAGGACTGTCACAACAAGGGCTTTCCTGTTGAGAACCCCACGCCCTCCTGCCCACCCAGCGGGAGTGTGTGTGAACACGTGGTACCCTTCCTGCCTTTTCTATTACCACGTTGCTCTCTGCTTGCTGGGTAATGAGCAAAATCAAAATACACAGATGATGTATGCTTTTAGTGTAGACATGACTGGCTATAATTTCAGAAGTAGAAAATCTAGTCTACAGAGCCCCTCTTTCACTCACATTCACACACACACACGTCTGAATCACGGACTCCGACACTGGGGTGATTGGGAAGAGAGCTCTTCGTCCCCAGCTCCGTGGTCCCATGTGGCAGGACAGTCAGCAGTAAGGAGGAGCGGCCAGGGTCAGCCCCAGCGGTCACCTAGGACCATTTGCTTCTCCCCAAGGGCAGGACCCGTGAGCCTCCCCGCCGCGAGTGGGCTGTGGCCACGAATGCCGGCTCTGCAGAAGCTGTGCCCCACAAGCCCAGGACCACTGCCCGCAGATGCCACCCCTCAGCAGGCCGTATGGGTGATGCAGTTTGCCTCTCACATGTGGGCGTATCGTGCGTGATCCAAAGTGCCAGACCGCATCAGGACCCTGTGGCATTTCCAGGGCTGCACGGCGCAGTCCCGGCCCCCTGTGACCTTGGCCCTCTGACCTTGGCTTTCCTTCTCCCCGCAGGCTCGCTAACGTCCGTGTTTGTCAGGCTGCCCTGTGGTGGTGTTGGGGTAAGTATTTCTTTAATGTGTAAATAATGTCCTGTTTGTTCTCGGGGTCCCAGTGGTCACAGAGCTCTTTCCGCAGAGTGGGTAATTGCTGCCAGGTGTTTTCCATAAGCGGTCTGGCGGTGGGGCTGCCCCAGCTCTCACATGTGTGGCTTCAAAGGCCCGTGAGCCTATAAGCGTTTGATGGCTGGACTCGGGAACCTTCCTCGGGGAGGGTCGTCTGGCACACACCGCTCGCTGTGGAAACGGGACCCAGTGTGCAGGCTGGTGTCCTAGTGGCAGAGGAACTGTCTGCTCATCCGACTCAGGCTGTGAACACGTCACTTGCTGGGGGTGTACTGAGCTGTCCCCCTGGCCAAACCCAGGCCCAGGTGGCACTGTGTGGAGCCTGTGAAGTCACCAAGCTACCGTTTGGGTTGTGCTCGCTTCTCCAGAAGCGACAGTGCTTCTAAGCAGATCCGGCCAGGTGGACACGTAAAGGGACCGGCCAGGTGGACACATAGGGGGATCGGCCAGGTGGACACGTAGAGGAACCGGCGTCTTTAACATCTTTCCTGAGCCTGATGTGGGCGCTGCCCTGTGGGGACTCGGTGGGCCGGGCATCAGCAGAGGCCAGGTCCCCTCATCCCAGTTGGAAGGGGCTCCCTGCCCCCACCCTCAGACGAGGAAGGGGGTGAGAACACGACTACAGTTGGAAGGACAGCCGGGCCCCTTCCCGGCTGACCTGCTGGCCGTGGAGGTTCAGTGGCCGCGGGGATGCTGCAGCCGTCACAGGTCCGACAGACGCGGGGACAACAAAGCCACATCGGCTGACACTGCACAGCGGCAGGCTGTGTGCATAATTACAGATCGCGGGGTGAGGCCCCAGGTCTGGATTCTGTTATGGAAATGAAACAAAATTGTTTTCTTCCTGAGTCTACAAAAATCGCTGCTTTGAAAATTACCCCATCAGAAAGGGAATCGGTGGCATTTATTCAGCCACCACCGAGCTCTCCTGCCTCCCAGAGCCTTTTTGTTCTGTATTGTAAGGAGGCTGCAGTCTCTTTACTTGGGGAAATTTTTGGCCAGACTTGAAAAGCTTTGGATTCCCAGCACTGCCCTGAAGCCAGCTCCATGCAGCAGCATTTATCATTTGCAAATGCAGGCTAAGTGGGAGCTGTGCCCCAGCCAGGTAGGCCCTGCCTCCGCAGTGTGAGCCCAGAGTCTGTCCTGAGGCTGAGCCACACCCACCTTGCACCCAGGCACAGAAGCCTCTGAGCGGAGAGCCCAGCAAGCCACCTCAGAATGGGACAGACAGGGGATCACTAGCGGGAAGTTGAACCACAGGTGTCTGACCTCTGACCTCTTGGCCAGTTTCTGATGATGCTCCCTCAGACAGAAGGGTGGGATCACAGAGAGGGGGTGTCGCTGGTGCAGCCGCAGCCCCCCTGGGCTGGATGTCCTCCCAGCACCAGGGACCCGCCCCGGGGCCTCCTGAAGCAGTGGGAGAGGCTCCACTTTCTGAAACTTACTTTAAATGACATTTAGGTTGCGTAAGCCATTCTTCCTTAACCAGGTTACATAGAGGCTTTAAATTGTTTGACCATATTTCAAGCCAAATAAACTGCTCTGCTCACCTGATGGTGATAGGTTCCCCTGAGTGAGGGTGCAGGGAACCCCTGCCAGCCCTGCCCTGGCCCAACCCTGCCTCCTGGCTCTGGGTGCTGTGCCCACGCCTGTAGAGAGCCCAGGAGTGACCACGTCGCTCTCTGTCCTCACTGTAGGAAGGTATGGAGGGGGCCATGCGCCCCTCCCTGATGTCGTGCTCCTGCGTAGCGATCATGCTGCCGCCTTGCCCCAAGCAGGGCTGCCTCCAGCAGTGCTGCCCTGTCCGAGCCACGTTCCCTCCCTGGACTCTTGTGCTTCCGGAACTCTGCTCCAAGCCGACCATCCCAGGCTGGTCCAGCGGGAGCTGGTGGCCAGCCGCTAAAGGACTCAGGCCCTGAAGCAGTGGAAGGTCTTGTTAGGTTCTCTGGGGACAGTGGCAGCCTGGGATCCCACAGTGGGGCTGGGGGCCTGTCCCTCACTCTGGGCAGGGTGTTACAGGACCCTGGGTGGGTAGGAGAGCAGACCACAAAGACCCTTCAAAGCACACGGAGAGCCAGTGCATTTTCCCTCCCTGGTTCCTTGGCCCTAAAACCCAAATCATTGCATTTAGAAGAGAATCTGAGTGATTTTCCCCAAACGGCCTTCGGTCCTCAGGGATGCAGCCTCGGGGCTGGCCCCCCCTCCTGGAAGGCAGCTGGTGGCATTCCCCACTGGGTCTCTCTTGGAGCCGTCACCTTCAGCTTCAGTGAAATGGTTCTGCAGCTGAAGGAAGGACCAGTATAGGGTCGGTACCCGACAGCTGGCAGTGAGCCGTGCACAGGGCCCTGTTTCCAGCTCCGCAGCAGTCTGTGCAGGGGTCGGTGGAGCGCAGGGCATTCCTTTGACATTTGGAAACTATTAAAGAACAGAGAGGTTGGCCATTGCAAAGAATAACCCTCACGGAACAACACTCGTCAGGAAATGGCTTGAACCCTCGTAAACGTATGTTAAATCATCTTGCTTTGAAGATAAAGCTTCAGACTTCATTGAAAGATGTCCCCTCCCACCACATGACGCTCAGTGTGTGTCAGGTGGGCAGGAGCCTGTGAGTACCTGGACATACCTGGGCGGGGGGTCAGGTGGGGTCTGGCGGCGTTACCTCCGTGTCCAGAGCCCACAGCGGTGGCCCTCGGAGGAGGTTACTTTGGAAAGGAGCGTCCTCAGTTAGACTTGCAGATGCTTAGTGTACAGCTTCTCAGAACCGTCACTAGGCTGGTGCATCTCCAAGCAGGGCACGAGTCCCCAGTGTGTGTGACCAAGTCACCAGTTTCCCTTCACCTGGGGACAGCGGCTTGGGCACCCTGGAACTGGCGCCCAGGGGGCTGCATGCTTCCTCCTGGGCCCCGAGGAGACCTGTGCTTTGTACAGCTGGCGGCCGAAGTCTCCCCACTAGCCAGGGCTTAAGTAAAAAATCTGGTATGCCTAATGTACACGCAGAAACTACCTGACATGTTTGTGCCACAGGCATTTTTGTGTGACGTGGAATAGCTAACGGGTACGTGGTGAGCGGTGCCCTGGGATATTCCCGGAGTCCCCGGGACCCCGCACCCCCCACCCCATGCCTCGTCCTGTGTGGCTTCTCTTACCAGGCATTTGGTGCTTCCAGTTAAATTCAGCACTAAAGAAAGTCATAATCTGGAGAGACCCCTAATTCCAACACTGCTTCCATTTCATTTTGCTAATTGTTAGTATAACTCCAGTTGCCATTGAAAAAAGGAGCTGACTAGGTAGCCGTGACATCATTACTCTTAGCGTCACGTGTGTTGGGTCAGTTGAGAAAAGAAATGACACCTCCAAAAGGGGGAAAAACACAGGCACGTTATTTTTGGTGCATTCTTTTCCTATTGGTATTTTTTGGCATGTCTTTTAAAAAAAAGTAGGGTGTGTCCTGGAATTAGAGAAGAGCTGGAGGCTCTGCTGCGGGTGTGAGAGCAGCGCCGGCGGGTGGAGAGCTCACTGCCGCGTGTTTTCTCCACAGGTGGACAGTGACACCATATGGAATGAGGTGCATTCGTCGGGGGCGGCCCGCCTGGCCGTGGGCTGCGTGGTGGAGCTTGTCTTCAAGGTCGCCACGGGAGAGCTGAAGGTCAGCAAGGCCCCGGCACAGATGGGCTCCCAGAAGGAAGCATGCCATCAGATTTCCCGGGGTCGGGACAGCCACTGCCATTTTCCCTCTAGACAGGCCCAGGGTGGCTGTGGGAGGGGACGGCCCCCGTCCAGGCGTAAGGAGTGGACCCTGTTCTGTCAGTCAGTGTTGAATCGAAGGGTACGTTTCCCACATTTGTGAAAACATAATAGTTAACAGTGATTCTCAAAGATACGGGTCTTCGGGGCACTTTTCACTGTTAAAAATTGTCAAAGCACCTGAAAAACGTCTGCGTATGAGTTAGTCATCAGCAGGGATCATGTTAGAGATTAAAACTGAGGAACTTTAAAAATATTTATTAATTTGCAAATGGCAGGTCATTGGGGTTCTCGTAGCTGTTCCCATCGGTCTTTGGCCACATGCTCTTTTAGTTGAAGTACAGGAGGGAAATCTGGCCTCGCCCAGGATGCCTCCCAAAAAAGAGGGTTATTTCAGATAGTCATGGACGTTCCTCTTTGACGCGGCACCAAAATTTAGCAAGTGGAAATTCTTGGAAGATGAGTCACAGTGTGGGGCCTGGAACAGTGTCAGTGAGCTTTTCCTTCTCCGTTACGTGAACACCATCAGCCCCACGCAACTTCGGGAACACTGGTGATCTGGAAGTAAGGGCTCTTTGCATTATGTAGGTCCTCCAGATCGTGACACATTTTGTTACACAGTATCCAGAAATCCACTGAGCTTTGAACCCTTGATGTCACCACTCAGTGTCACCCGGAAGACCTTCTAAGTGCGGGGAAGAGCATGACGTTTCATTTTCACTTGGAAACTCCCATCTCCCCATGGACAGCGACTGCTGTCTGCTGTTTCCAATGAGGTGACAGGTTCACTGTTCATTTCTGAGAAGGGCCTTTGGTGTACCCAAGTTGGAACAACAGTTTCGAGGCTGGCATTCGTTTCGAGGAAGACGGGCTCCTTGACGAAAGGGGCCCATCCTCGCCGTGCGCAGAGGCCGGCCTGCGCCCATGGCCTTCCCGTTTTTCACACGGACGGCCGGAAGGGATTTAATGAAACTGAGCAGTTTTACTGCTTCCTCAAGGACGCTCGTAAGGGGAGCCTCCTTCCTGCAAGCGTGGAAGCCACACTGGGTGCCCGCGCTTCTCAGGGCTGTCTCCTAACTCCTGCTCCTGGCACTTCACCCACGACTGTTTCTCACCCTCGGTGCCCGTGAGCCCGCAGTGGGGAGGGTGAACAGAGCCTTAGGATGATGACAGGAGGCCCCGAAGGGCGCGGGCTCCCCCGACTGTGTCGCCCTGTCCCCTAGCCCCGCAGCAGGCTGCACACCACTGCCCGCAGCCCGGTCACGGTGGTCAGCTGGCCCATAGGGCTGTCACAGCTTCTTGTTGCTGGTGACTATGAGATGCCCAGGGAGAACACTTTTATGATAGCAGCTGGAGCACTTTGCACACGGTTCTTTCACGTCTAAGTGACTCAGGTCCTAACGGAAGGTGGAGCTACCTGCCTCTCCCCTCCAGCCTTGGAGACATTTCTTCCCGGGGCTGATGCGTTGTCCACTCCTGTGGAAACTGAACTGCAGTGGCAACAGACCTGCACGTTAAGGTCAGATTGGGGCATGATGTCGACTCTACGGCCACAGCCCTTCCATCTCGGCTGCATTCTGGGTCCCGAGCAAGTTGCTTCCTGGGGCCCTGTGCGGAGCCGGTGGACCAGGAGTGAGTCCTCCACTCCCCTCCAGACTCCTGAGCTGGAGGCAGCAAGCCCTGCCGGCAGGCCATCCGAGGTAGACAGTCAGGCAGTAACTGCGATGGCCGTTCGGTCTCTTTAAGAGAAGGGGCCCAGGCATCTTTGCAGTGCTTCCCGGCATTCCTTTGTTCGTTCCCAGGTCTGTGCCCCGGGATGCAGCGTGAAACCATATCCTCGCAGGTCCTCTGCACCTGCTGGCAGTTCTGTCTGTGACGATTTTCTCACTGATCTTTCACCCCTGTTTCTCCCACTTGTTTGGTTCCCATGTAGAATGGCTTTGCTGTGGTCCGCCCTCCCGGACATCACGCGGAGGAGAGCACGCCCATGTAAGTAGATACACTCTCTCCCGTGGGCATGGGAGGTGCCGGTTCCTGACTACTTGAAGGGCTGGGCCGGCACTCACATGAAAAGAACGAACTGGTTTGCCAGGTCCCAGCCCTCCTGTGACGTGTGCCACGCACGTGTGCTGTCCCCGAGTGTGCCCGATTGAGCATGGTGACGAAACGTGCCTCTAGAGCACACAGGTCGACTTCAGTGGTGGGTAACGATGGAGAGAGAGTTGGAGAAGGAGCGGAGGGAAAGGAGTCTACAGGAGTGAGTCTAGAGCTGTCCTCTAGTTGTGTTTGTTGCAAAAAAAAGGGGAGAGGTAACTTACGTCACAGCAGAACCAATTCATGTGGCACGTCATCGTTCAAGGTCGTTCTGAGTGTGGCCTTTTAGGTGACCTGCTTAGTTTGGCACTAATGAGGCTGATGTGCCAGGTCGCGACCACACAGCCGGCTGCCTGGGCTCCGTGTTGGGTCTGGATTTCTCTGATTGCACACACCTGAGCGTGCATCCTGGGTGGAGGAGCAGTGGTAGATGCAGTGTCACCTGGGGAAAGCCACACGCAGTAGGGCTCCCAGCAGCTGTGCACTGAGCACTTTGGCTGCTGGGAGGGAGTCCGCCATCGCTCCATCCGGAAGTGGGGCATCAGAGCACGTTCAGGAGTCCTCCTCGTGTAGGAAGAAGGGATCGCCACCACCGAGCCTTCCCCGAGAAGCCTTTGGTTACCCCAAACCCCGGACACACACTCGCCTGACAGGAGCAGGCCTTCATTTCTCGGAAGTTACTTTTCTAGGTTGAACTTGAGTTGTTGGATCTTCTGAGTAGTAAACCCGAATGACCACGGGGCTGAGGAGGACTGTTTCCATCGACATCCTTCTGGGGGTTGGGAACGAGCTGTGGCCGGTCCAGCTCAGCCCAGCACCCGGGGCTGCGGGCTTCCGGACTGGCCTGGATTCCAGGGACAACACAGCCAGGCCTCAGCTCGGGGGATTCACTCGAGTCCAAGACTCGTCTCAATCAAAGCCTGCCTTCGCATGAATCCCCCGAGCTGAGGCAGGCTTCGATTGAGACGAGTCTTGGACTCAAGTCACTTTGTTAGCTTTTCTCATTCTCTTGAGTAAGACTAGAACTACGGTTAGTCAGTGGGATGACTCCGTATCATTGTCATATGTCTCAAGATGTGGAAAGACAGGCAGAAGCAGCTAAAACAGGTCACTTCTGTGTCCTGTGGCCCATCGTGTCTCTGAGAGGCCAGTAAGACGGAGACCTTGGCACCACGTGGAATGGGTTTTCTTACCAGGGCAGCTCTGCAGTCCACACAAGAGTCTAGGCAGACTCTGTCTGTCAGAAGCCTCACTTAAGGTTTCCAAACAGTTCGGCTAGAAGCTGCGTTCTCCAGATCCACTGAGACTCTCGGACTCTGGATGGTTGCATTGCAAGTTGTGTAAAAACTGATCCAAAGCCTTATTTTCCCTCCGTTCCTCCTGCAGGGGCTTCTGCTACTTCAATTCTGTGGCCATCGCCGCCAAGCTCCTCCAGCAGAGGCTGAACGTGAGCAAGACGCTGATCGTGGACTGGGTAAGCAGGCAGCCCCGTCCCCAGGCACACAGCGTCCTGGGCAGACGGGGAGGCGGCGTTTCTGCCTCCACGACATTGGGGTCTGGGTCCCAGGCTTTCTGGAAACTACCTCAAAGGTGTGGAAAGTGAGAGCCCAAACCTGGTACGAGTCTGTTTCCCAGCCTCAGTCAGCGGATCCTGCCAGTACCGGGTTCCTGAAAGGTCTAGGGTGTGCCAGTGCTTGGGGCGTCCTTGGCAAAGCCCGGGGAGGCAGGCTGGGAGAAGAGGGCGTGGCCTCCCCCACCCCCGCCCTGAGTGTGTGTGCGGCTTTGCCGGGCTGTCACTCCTAAGAAGAACGCCCTTCCTGCGTGGGTGACCCAGTTTGGGCCAGTTAAGCCCCCTTCCCCATTTTCCTGTGGGAAGTGCCATTTCTCGCAGTTCTGTGCCCTGAAAGGGTTAACTCTGGATAATACCCGAGCTCCACAGGTTGGTCCCCAGGTTCCTTAGGAGGTGGCTGTGCCAGGTGTTCATTTTCTTTCTCCTTTAAGCTGTGTACTGGGGGGGAGAATTCTCTTTGCTATTAATATTTATGATTTATTTCATAATTTTTTTAAGTAACAAAAAAGCGGGTACATCAAGTGTGAGCCTCATTTGTAAGGCAAGGTCCTTCTCAGTTTGGGAAAAGAAAAAAAGCAAATCCTGGGAGCCTCAGCAAGATCCCGGCTGCGGGCGCTGGTGACGGGGTCGCAGGGCCCTGAGGTGGCCGAGGCCTTGAGACCTGGGGAGGTTGATGACAGCTGCGAGGTCCCAGCGCCGTGCCCGCTGAGCCCCCCGCACTCCTGCTAAGGGAATAACTCAGTGCCGGTGACGCGACTCGGGTCGTGCAATGACAAACACCTCGATTTGTAATTGCCAAGCACCTCGTCCACCACGTGGGCGTGTCTGCAGCACCTGCAGCGGTCAGGGCGCTGCCTCCCTCCCGATGCGCCTGCTGTCACTTCAGAACACGGGGTGCATACCTTGCCTTCTGTCTTCAGGGCAATGTGGCTTTCTAGTGGGTGCAACCACGTTTGGTTCTTACGGCTCCTGTTTATAGCGGCCCGTCCACGTTTTCTCTAATGAGCACAGGTCATGTTCATAAACGAGAAAAGCTTCCTCAGCGGTCCCCTGGTGTCCAAGGTGACGGATGCTGCAGCAGCTGCCCACCCTGGTAGCCCTCATGGCCGCCTCCTTCCAGTCCCTCAGCCCCTGTGACCTATCCCCCCCGCCCCCCCGCCATCTGCCAGCTGGGCTGGGGCACTCGGTGATTGTGAGCCCGAGGACGTCCTGGCCCCTCCTGGTGCTGACCCGGCTGTCTCTGCTCTCCCAGGACGTGCACCATGGGAACGGGACCCAGCAGGCCTTCTACAGTGACCCAAGTATCCTTTACATCTCACTGCACCGCTACGATGACGGCAACTTCTTCCCAGGCAGCGGGGCACCTGACGAGGTAGGCGGGGCCTCCCGGTGCATGGGGCTCTGCAGGAGGTCAGGGCTAAGCCGTTCCCCAGGTGACAAGGCAGCTGAGGGACACGTGTACAGGCAGAAGCGAGGGCACCCCGCTCACAGACACCCAGGTGATGTCAGGCAGACATCAGCCTGAATTCCATCTTGTGTGTGCACAGCGGCTTGATTTTGCCTGAAGTACAAATGGGAGATGTGAGATCACCTCCGGCCCTGATCTGGGCAGACGGGAGTGTTTCTGAGCGAGTTGGCACAGGTGCCCGCCATCCTCCAGGAAAGGCTGCTTGTGCAGGTCGCACCTCTTGTCTGACCCTTGGGCAGGGTCTCTGTCCTGTCCTCTGACCTGTGGTGCCCCGGGAACAGCAGAGAAGGAGCCCTCGTGACCCCCGGTACCCTGGCAGAGCCCGCGCCCACTGTGAGCACAGAGGCCCCGACACTGTGGGTCCCACCCACGGAAAATGTCTTCTGCCTCTGGGTCCTCCTTCCTAGAAGGTTAGAAAGGGCGGCCTCATCTACAGGCATTTCCTGGTGCCTTCTGCTGGCATCTGTCACTCAGCCCAGAGCCACATGTCCTCAGACGCTGCTGGGCCAGGGAAAAGGGTGGCCCCCACAGGCTAGGTGGACGGGAGCCCCGTGTTCTCTGAAGGGGCTCCGTTGTCGAAGTTAGCGCCTCAGGAGCTCTGGGGGCCATGACACGCTAGTGAGGGGCAGGGCCGCCGAGTCAGGTGTTCTTATCACAGAGGTCCCAGCCCAGGGCATGTGACGTGTCTGTCTCCTCCACACAGGTGGGCACAGGGCCGGGCGTGGGTTTCAACGTGAACATGGCCTTCACCGGTGGCCTCGACCCCCCCATGGGAGACGCCGAGTACTTGGCAGCCTTCAGGTAAGCGTCCCGGTGTCCCCACTCATGTTTGCTCTATTTCTCTTTGACCCTCATCTTCCTTTGTGAACACACCAGACCCATCTCGGGGAGGGCCCTCCAGTGTCCTCAGGGAGCACCTTGCTGAGATGGACGTTTGTGTCACTGCGCTCTGGGCCCCGGGAGCTGCCTCAGTCCCTCTACAAGGTGAAGGTGGAGCCGTGAGGCTGTGTTCTGACCTCTGTCTGCAGCGCCCCTGTGTGTGCGTTACCTGGGGTCCGGATGGTCAGAAGGAGGCAGACGAGGCAGGAGTCCCTGCAGGGTGTTGGGGTGTTCTGTTAGCACCAAGTGGGTGCTCAGACCCGAAAGATAGGACAGTCTCTGCATCTTGCTTCCAGCCGAGCTTGTGTGCTGGGCTGGGAAACAGAAACAAACATTCCTCCTGTACTGGTGAAGCTCCCGTTCATCCCACTTCCTTCGAATTACTCCTGCCATTGGACTGTAGCTGCGGGGTGATTTTTTTTTCATTCAGTGTTTGCTTTTGTCATCAAATGGTGGTTTCTTCTTTGATCTGGGCCAGACTGAAGTAATTGCTGCCACCAGAGCTGGATGCCCACCTCGCAGGTGTCCTCCTTATTTTAGGTGGTAGCTTCCTCCTGCCCTGGGGGGATGGGCGACTCCAGGGCAGGGCCTGGGGCCCTCGTGGGGTGCGAGCTGTGTTCTCAGCGAGCTGTGTTGTCAGAAAATACCAGCACTTAGAGCCCTGACGTTCCCAGAGGCTGTTCTGACCACCTGTCTGACTCTTGCTCTTGTCGTCTCGCTTTATCTAAACAGCGCCTACGGGCAGGTGTGTGTGGGGGGGGGGCATGTGTGTGTGCACACGTGAGTGCGCGCGTGCACACGATGCATGTGTCTGGGCGTGTGCACGTGTGTGCACGTAGGCGTGTCTGCAGAGGTGAGTATGTGCGTGTGTGTCTGGAGGGTGAGATTCCACAAAAGGACACATCTGTAAAGGTTTTGCTGAGGATTCTGCCTCGAACTCTGCTGAGAGCCCGGACAGGTCGCGTGACCCCAGGCAGCACCTGCTCGTTAGTGTCAGAACGGGGTCCTCCGCCCGACGTCACGTCCATGTCGTGTCTGGCGACATAAAGGCCTCAGACATTGGAAGTGGTCAGTGGAGACAGGAGTCAGTCGGCTCCTTAGAGGGCCTCCCCTGACTGTCCCGAGTCACTCTTTCCTCTGATCTCCCCGGTTTACTTTCGGTGTTTCTTTTCACTCAATCGGGTACAGTGGAACTTTGATCATTGCCCTGCCTAATTTAGGGGAGAAGGACTCTCCAAAACAAGCACAGCATCTGAAAAGTTGCTAGTGTACACAGTGAAACATCAGCTCATGAAGCCTGAGCCCATGCAGTGTCCCCACCTGGGGTGTCACTGCCTTGTGTGTGGAACAGCCACTCGGCGGTCACTTTGTCACCTCCTGCCTGAGAACCGCCCCTCTTAGGCGGAAATAAACTGTCCACATGCCACTGTCAGAGGCGTGAACGTGGCCCAGGGAATGTTGGTGCCACCAGGGACCGATGGGCCCCATGTGCCCAATTCTTTTGTAGGCAGAGAAGGCAGAAGTTTCCCTAAGTGAAGTTTGGAAGTGGTAAAAATGGATCGTTCTCTCATTCCAATCATTTTTGGGGGCTGGGTTTTGATGGGCTTGGCTCTCGTGGTGTGTTGGTGCCCCAGGCGCTCTGTTCCTGGGGTGCAGTAGCCAGGCACCTTGTGGGGTGCAGGGCGGGGCCCTGGAGGCCGCTCCTCCGCTGCCCCCCTGCCCCAGGCTAGTCTTTAAGGCGAACCTTTCCCTCCGAGTTGCTGCTGACGTTCTGTTTTAATCTCCTGCCAAGTGCCTACATGATGATACCATATCAAATGAGCTTTTAAAGCTTAAATAGCTTCTTTGAAAAGGAAAATTGTTTCAGGGTTTTTTTTTTTTTATTGATTTTAATGTAAAATAGCACTTTGAAGTTTACAATTTATGGTTCCCTGGGCATCGATCGGAGTGGGGAAGAAGGGTCAGGATCCGTTTTCCCCTTTCTTCTGCGCTTCCCCCCTTTGGGGGGCCCCTGGGGCATTGCGGCCTTAAAGAGAGCACCTTGTTAGTCAGACGCACTGCCTGCCACGTTGCATTCAGGAGATCAAGCGTAAGATGAAGACGAGATAAGAAAATTGCCCCTAATGAAATCCAGGAGTGGTGGCACTTTCTCCTGGGCTGGAGGACTTGTGGGAGCAAAGGGGCTTAATTCAAACCAGTGCGGTGCGGGGGCCTTTGAAGTGTGCGGAGCCCAGGCCCAGGGTCTGCGAGGGAGGTGATGGCGCCCTGTCCTTAACCCCTCCCTTACCTGCAGCTGGCGACCCCGTGGGCCCACCTTCCAGCAGTAAGGAAATGAACTTGGGATGAGTTGTGCTTTAAAATCGTAATTTGGATTCTGGTGTGATGCACAGATTATCAAAGGTGTCCTGAAGTGGTAGTTTGAGTTTCCCGATGGATTGAGCGTCCCCTTGACGTTGAGCAGCTGGGCCGATCTTCCAGGCGTGACAGAAGGCTGAGGCTCTTCTGACTTTCGTCCCCTCATGAGGTGTGTTTGCCTTTCTAACTGCTGTGCCCAGATGCCCCTAACATGTCAAGTTCTGATTGTGGGGAGCACTTGGGTGGCGCTCGCGGCCTTCACCTTGTGGTCTGTTCTGGAAAGGTCGTGCCTGAGGGCTCGGCACGCACCGTCCCGGAGGTATCGGATCCACAGGTATTAGAGGTATCTGGCCCTGTTTACAGTCTGTGTGTCTCTAAGGGTCTCACATCTCTTCCTGTATAGACTTTATCTTAGGACATTCTGCAGTGATTTTAGAAACAAACAACATAAGCTAGAAACTCAGAGTTGAGCAATGTCAAGTTCAGCCAGCCTTCCTCGGACCTGCCCATGTAGGTGGCTCAGATGGGGCCGCCAGGGCCCCAGCCGGCGTCTGCAGCCACTGAGGCCAGTGTGTGATGGCAGAGTGCGTGCCCCCCGCCCACTCGGCAAGTCCTGGATGGATGCGCCTGCACTGAGCCCCCGCGGTGTGGGGAGCAAAGCGCTCCCCAGGAGCCGGCCTGCAGGTGCCAGCCCACCTGTGTGTGGGGCGGCCTCAGGGAGCCTGACCGGGACCCTGTCCTTGAGTGTGTCTAGTCTGCATGTTCTACGGCCGTCCTCTGGCCTCTTGCTGACGGATTTGGTTCCAGGACAGGGTGGACGGCGCTGGGTCTGGTGGACGAGTCCAGGAAGGGTGACAGAGCCTGGCCAGGGTGGGGAATGGGGTGGGAGGGGCCATCTCAGGGTAAACTGTGACAGAATTGAGGGTGGGAGGGGGGTCCTGTGAGGTCTCCAGTTGCTGGTAGAAGAGGGCGGAGGTTGGGCTGTAGAACGATTCATCTAGGGACACTCGTGCTTTAGCGGTTTTTCAGGAAGAAGCTGGAAGCTGTCCCTCTGATTTGTCACTGGTAACTAAGGGAGGACAGTCAGTAGAGGTTAGGGCAGAATGTTCTGGACTCAGGAGGGAATGGGATATGGGGACTGACAGCAAACACACTGCTCTTCTGAGGACCTGGTTGAGGAGAAAAGGAAGGGGGGAGGGGACAGGAGCCAGCTGGAGACACAGGCTCAGGGGGAGTGCCCAGTGGGGAAACCAGGGCCTGCCGAGAGCGACAGAGAGCAAGGCAGGGACCAGGAGAGAACACGAGGATACTGAGGCAGAGGCCAGGTCAGTTTCCAGCAGCAAAACGGCCCTGGCAGTGGAGGTGACATTGAGGACGATGGCAGTGGGGCCGTGGGAATGGAGGGGAGGGACACTGAGTGGGGCCAAGGCCTCCAGTGGTGATGAGAGGTGGCTTGTGGAGAAGCAGGCAGAGCCAGGCATCCATACCCTCTGGAAGTGACAGCAAGACATTGGCCGGGAGGGGAAGGGGTGAGAGTGCATTGGGGCTGGGAGGTAGCAGGGCTCCACAGACAAGACTCCCCTCTCCACCTCCGAGGAGGCTGCAGGGGGAGAGGCAGGGATGTGCCCACCTCACGAGGGTGAGCTCTGGGAGGGCAAACTGCAAAGAGTCTGGAGGCAGGAGGGGCCCCCAGCTCCAGAGCATGCAGGACTGGGCTGCAGATACAGGGCAGCAGGGCCTAAGGGGACAGAGCCTGAGGGGATGGAGCCTGAGGGGACGGAGTGGGGCAGAGCCTGGTCTTTTCCATGTGGAGGGGCTTCAGACTGGCCTGCATGTCCACTATGCCCTGGCAGTCAGGAACGTCCGCTGGCTGCAGCCTCGTGGATGGTGGCGGCCTGGCCAGAGTGGTTGGGTTCACATCATTTTTATCGTTGTCCTGACTCTGATTCTCAGCAGAGTTCAAGGCCTTCAGGCACAGTTGCTCCAGCCACTGGCCATGTAACTGGTGGAAACGATGGCTTTTGGTGGCTTTCTCAAAGGACCCCAAAGGTCTGAAGCCACAGCCGCTGTGGTGCTCAGGCCATTCCCACCGTGTGGGTGTGTGGTGATTCCAGGCTCCCGAGCGAGAACATGCACAGCATTCAAGGGAGTTTTCAACCGTCAAATGTGCCATCACGTCTGGGGCAACAACCTCCTCTAAATCCTGGTCTATGCGTTCAGCCCCCGTTGTCTGTCTACCCTGCGGTCCCAGCTCACAGGAGCTCGCCCAGCCGCAGACATCTAGCTGCAAGCCTATAGAACATGCAGTTCAAGGAAAGAAGACAGGAAACGCAGGCAGCACTGGCCGTGTGGACTCCCGGGCACATCACAAAAGGAGAGGTTCCTGGGCCAGTTTGTGTGGATAACGCCTCTGGGGCCCTTGGTGGGGCAGAGAGGAGCCGGCCACAGGGTGGCATGTTGGCACCGACGCCCGGCTGCCTTAGGCATAGGCACTGCCCCCTAGGAGGCGGAGGCCAGCCAGGCTGTGTGCCCCAAGGCCGTGTCGACCGTGACTTTGGTGGGTTTTGTGTGGGGCCCTGGTGGAAGGACAAATCTAAAGGTCGTTTCTTTCCAGAAGTTGGAACCAGCTGTTGCATCAATTCCAGATGCCCCTCAGCTTAGGGTGTCGCATCCCAGTAAACGCACCATGAGGTGCAAATGCCTTACACCGAATGCATTTAGCATACCTACCTGCCCTCGTCACAGCTCGGCCTTGCCCACTTCACGTGCTCAGGACACTTCCATTAGCCCACAGTTGGCACCGCCATCCCGCTACCACCTAGCGTCACCAGACAGTGACGTACCAAACTTCGCTAACCCTGGAAGAGATCCAGATTCAGAATTCGAGGTACGGTTTGTGCTCAATGCCACCACTTTTGCACCATCGTCAAGTCAGAACCCCTAAGTTAAACCGTTGTAAGTCGGGAGCCATCCAAGCTGCACCTGGACTCCATCATGAGTTTTCGAGAACCTGTGTTTCTACGCCTCATAATCTGACGTTATATGGTGTCAGCTGTGTGTCCCTCGTAAATTGACGGGCAGGTCTCCACAGAACGGTGGGGCCCGTAGTGACCACGGCACCAGATCTCATCTGTGTCACACAGTCTCTGCTGAAGAGGCTGAGGGGAGGGCATGGTGCTGTGTCAGCAACGAAGCCACCAGACCTGCTGGGGCCTCGGGAGGAAATGGGCAGCGGGCCGGGCTCACGTTTGCTGCTCAGACATGGAGTGCCCAGAAGGCTCTGGTATGGTTTGCAGTGCTCTGTCCTGTCTGGACTCCACCCAGGACCAGGCACAGGATGGGGGCTTGGGTCTCTGGGACACAGCAGTGGTAGTTCCCAGGAACCATCCCCTCACCCCTTTCCTGTTTGGAGGGGCACGCCACTGACGGACACTCACCCATCTCTTCTCTCCGAGACCCGCCCACTTTCCTACCTCTGAGGGGACAGGTGACAGGCTGCTGCCTGGGAAGTGCCCAGGTACCCCTCTCTGCCCTCAGGTTGTTTCGCCAAAGGCCAAAGGTGGCCCCACAGAAACACCTTGAAGGGACGGTTCGAGAGGAGGCCAACAGCACATATTTAGGCCACATCCCACAGCTGATACTCTTGTCCCGGAAGCTTCCATCGGGGTCTTTCAGCCTCAGGCTGCGCATGCTCCGCAGAACAGGCCCTGTCACCCCCCGCCCTGTCACCCACCTGCCCCGTCACCCCCCGCCCTGTCACCCACCTGCCCCCTCACCCCCCCGCCCTGTCACCCACCTGCCCCGTCACCCCCCGCCCTGTCACCCACCTGCCCTCTCACCCCCACGCCCTGTCACCCACCTGCCCCCTCACCCCCACGCCCTGTCACCCACCTGCCCCCTCACCCCCACGCCCTGTCACCCACCTGCCCCCTCACCCCACGCCCTGTCACCCACCTGCCCCCTCACCCCCCGCCCTGTCACCCACCTGCCCCCTCACCCCCACGCCCTGTCACCCACCTGTCCCCTCACCCCCACGCCCTGTCACCCACCTGCCCCCTCACCCCCACGCCCTGTCACCCACCTGCCCCCTCACCCCCACGCCCTGTCACCCACCTGCCCCCTCACCCCCCGCCCTGTCACCCACCTGCCCCCTCACCCCCCGCCCTGTCACCCACCTGCCCCTCACCCCCCGCCCTGTCACCCACCTGCCCCCTCACCCCCCGCCCCGTCACCCCCCTGCCCCTCACCCCCCCACTGTCACCCACCTGCCCCTCACCCCACGCCTGTCACCCACCTGCCCCTCACCCCCAGCCCTGTCACCCACCTGCCCCCTCACCCCCCGCCCTGTCACCACCTGCCCCCTCACCCCCACGCCTGTCACCCACCCTGCCCCCTCACCCCACGCCTGTCACCCACCTGCCCCTCACCCCCAAGCCCTGTCACCCACCTGCCCCCTCACCCCCGCCCTGTCACCCACCTGCCCCTCACCCCCACGCCCTGTCACCCACCTGTCCCCTCACCCCCACGCCCTGTCACCCACCTGCCCCCTCACCCCCCCGCCCTGTCACCCACCTGCCCCCTCACCCCCACGCCCTGTCACCCCCCCTGCCCCCTCACCCCCCCCGCCCTGTCACTCACCTGCCCCCTCACCCCCCCCGCCCTGTCACCCACCTGCCCCCTCACCCCCCGCCCTGTCACCCACCTGCCCCTCACCCCCACGCCCTGTCACCCACCTGCCCCCTCACCCCACGCCCTGTCACCCACCTGCCCCCTCACCCCCCACGCCCTGTCACCCCCCCTGCCCCCTCACCCCCACGCCCTGTCACCCACCTGCCCCCTCACCCCCCGCCCTGTCACCCACCTGCCCCCTCACCCCCACGCCCTGTCACCCACCTGCTCCCCTCACCCCCACGCCCTGTCACCCACCTGCCCCCTCACCCCACGCCCTGTCACCCACCTGCCCCCTCACCCCCACGCCCTGTCACCCACCTGCCCCCTCACCCCCCCGCCCTGTCACCCACCTGCCCCCTCACCCCCCCGCCCTGTCACCCACCTGCCCCCTCCCCCCCCGCCCTGTCACCCACCTGCCCCCTCACCCCCCGCCCTGTCACCCACCTGCCCCCTCACCCCCACGCCCTGTCACCCACCTGCCCCCTCACCCCCACGCCCTGTCACCCACCTGCCCCCTCACCCCCAAGCCCTGTCACCCACCTGCCCCCTCACCCCCCGCCCTGTCACCCACCTGCCCCCTCACCCCCACGACCCTTGTCACCCACCTGCCCCCTCACCCCAAGCCCTGTCACCCACCTGCCCCCTCACCCCACGCCCTGTCCACCCACATGCCCCCTCACCCCCACGCCCTGTCACCCACCTGCCCCCTCACCCCCCCGCCCTGTCACTCACCTGCCCCCCTCACCCACCCCGCCCTGTCACCACCTGCCCCCCTCACCCCCCCGCCCTTGTCACCCACCTGCCCCCTCACCCCCCACGCCCTGTCACCCACCTGCCCCCTCACCCCACGCCCTGTCACCCACCTGCCCCCTCACCCCCCCGCCCTGTCACCCACCTGCCCCTCACCCCCCCCCCTGTCACCCACCTGCCCCCCCCCCCCCCCGCCCTGTCACCCACCTTGCCCCCTCACCCCCACGCCCTGTCACCCACCTGCCCCCTCACCCCACGCCCTGTCACCCACCTGTCCCCTCACCCCCACGCCCTGTCACCCACCTGCCCCCTCACGCCCTCACCCCCACGCCCTGTCACCCACCTGCCCCCTACCCCCACGCCCTGTCACCCACCTGCCCCCTCAACCCCCACGCCCTGTCACCCACCTGCCCCTCACCCCCCGCCCTGTCACCCACCTGCCCCCTCACCCCCACGCCCTGTCACCCACACTGCCCCCTCACCCCCACGCCCTGTCACCCACCTGCCCCCTCACCACCCACGCCCCTGTCACCCCACCTGCCCCCTCACCCCCCACGCCCTGTCACCCACCTGCCCCTCACCCCACGCCCTGTCACCCACCTGCCCCCTCACCCCCACGCCCTGTCACCCCACCTGCCCCCTCACCCCCACGCCCTGTCACCCACCTGTCCCCTCACCCCCACGCCCTGTCACCCCACCTGCCCCCCACCCCCCCGCCCTGTCACCCACCTGCCCCCTCACCCCCACGCCCTGTCACCCACCTGCCCCCTCACCCCCCACGCCCTGTCACCCACCTGCCCCTCACCCCCGCCCTGTCACCCACCTGCCCCCCTCACCCCCACGCCCTGTCACCCACCTGCCCCCTCACCCCCACGCCCTGTCCACCCACCTGCCCCCTCACCCCCCGCCCTTCACCCACCTGCCCCCTCACACCACCTGCCCCCTCACCCCCCCCCGTCACCCACCTGCCCCCTCACCCCCCCTCCCCCTGTCACCCACCTGCCCCCTCACCCCGCCCTGTCACCCACCTGCCCCCTCACCCCACGCCCTGTCACCCACCTGCCCCCTCACCCCCAGCCCTGTCACCCACCTGCCCCTCACCCCGCCTGTCACCCCCCCTGTCACCCCCACCTGTCACCACCTGCCCCCTCACCCCCACGCCCTGTCACCCACCTGCCCCTCACCCCCCGCCCTGTCACCCACCTGCCCCCTCACCCCCACGCCCTGTCACCCACCTGCCCCCTCACCCCACGCCCTGTCACCCACCTGCCCCCTCACCCCACGCCCTGTCACCCACCTGCCCCCTCACCCCACGCCGTCACCCACCTGCCCCCTCACCCCCACGCCCCCTGTCACCCACCTGCCCCCTCACCCCCCGCCCTGTCACCCACCTGCCCCCTCACCCCCCGCTGTCACCCACCTGCCCCCTCACCCCCACGCCCTGTCACCCACCTGCCCCTCACCCCCACACCCTGTCACCCACCTGTCCCCTCACCCCCCGCGCCCTGTCACCCACCTGCCCCCTCACCCCCCACGCCCTGTCACCCACCTGCCCCCTCCACCCCCCGCCCTGTCACCCCCCCTGCCCTGTCCCCCCCCGCCCTGTCACCCCCCTGCCCCCTCACCCCCCGCCCTGTCACCCCCCGCCCTGTCACCCCCACGCCCTGTCACCCTCCTGCCCCGTCACCCCCCTGCCCCATCATCCTGTAGGGCTCCTCACCACGGGTCTTGCAGAGAAGGGCAGTCCAGTCACACTGTAGCTCTGGGGTTTTCATCACTTCTTCTACCTGAAGTCAGGGACTTCTCAGTAGGACTGCAGTCCAGGACAGTCCCTGAACGCAGTGACATTACATTTGGAGCATTTTCATTTCCTTTGGCCAAAGTTAGTATTTTCTGGGGTCGACTTTGCTGACTTAAGTGGTGAATTTTGTTATAAAAGCTGAGTGAGAGAGTGCGCAGGCTCTCACGCCTGCCCTGCCACCTTTGGCCGGCTGTCCCCCTGGCTCTGCAGCGTGGGAGGGGCCGTCAGCTGTGCCCGCGTGGGACTGCCTCCTCTCAGGCCCTTGCAGATCGAGTGACAGGCTCGGTGTTGGGGACGCTGTGGGAGCACGGAGCAGCCCGTGGCCCCGCAGCCCGAAGAAGCAGGGGTGGGATTATCACAACTGGACGTCCCCAGCGAGGGGTCGAGTGGCGAGTCCAGCAGGGCTCAACGTACATGGGTCATCACATGTGTCCTCCCTTGGCCACTGCTGGGGCCCCAGGCACTGTGATCCTGCCCACCTCGCCCACAGAGGGAGGAAGGGGACTGAGATCAGTGGGGATTAATTCCAAATCAGATGAAACCAGCTTAAACGATAGACGCCACGGCCGAGCTCCCGGTTCCAATATGCGCTCAGAACACAAAGCGCCGTTCATGCAGCCTCCTAGGTGGTGGCTTTGTGTTAAGTGTTTTTTTCCTTTTCAAGCAGACTTTTCCTTGTTTCCCTGATGTCACTGATCCCCTGCACCTCTCAGCAGGTGTTTATATTTTTAAGCTATCAACTCACTTAAATTTGATCATCAGTTTTCCTCTAAAGATCTAAGTGTAGAATTTCTTTTTAATTAACCCTGTGCGTCACCATTGCACGAGTGTGTGTCGGTTGTCCTGTCATTTGCTGCTGACGTGTGGCCCGTGGGAGCTGGTGGCGTATAGGAGGGCGCCCTTTAGGCGTGGGCCAGCTCTCCCACTGCTCAGCCACACACAGCTGTGGGCCCAGTCCTGGGGGCCGTGACTGCCCCGTCTTGAGTCAGGGACAGTGTAATGTGAGCAGAGGGTGAGCAGAGACACGCCCACCTTTGGGGAGGACCCTCAGCATCCTTGGCAACCGGCTCCACCCGCCCCCCCAAGTGGTGCCATGGGGGTTACAGACTGTTTCCAAAGGCAGCATTCACACTGGGGCTTGCTGGTTCGGACTGTCAGAAAACATGCAATGAGCCATGATCACACCTGACTAAGTGTGACTAAGTGTGAGCCACCAGATCCAAGCTCCTGTGCGCGGCTCTTGGCCCACCAACCTTGAGGGTCCCTGTCAGGGACCATCCAGCCCTCCTCGCAGCTAACCCAGTGTCGCCTTCTTCTGCCCTCTCAGAATGGTCGTCATGCCGATTGCAAATGAGTTTGGCCCGGATGTGGTACTGGTATCGTCAGGCTTCGACGCCGTGGAGGGCCACCCCACGCCTCTGGGCGGCTACAACCTCTCCGCCAAATGTAAGTCGGGCTTGCACACTGCACGGGGGCGCGCCTGGAGCCGGCGCTTTCATGGGCAACTGTGCTCTGCATCTCAGGCCTCCTTTCTAGTGACAACAGAAGGAAACTCTCCTTTTTACGTCTCCCCAAAGGCAGGACAGTGCTGGCAGCCCCAAGAACAAAGGGCGGGCAGCAGGCCAAGTGGACCAGGAGGCCCCCGCCCTGGAGGCCGTGCTCGCGCTCAGCTGGGAGCACGCCCCGCACGCCGTTCACCTCCAGGGGCCAGGTTCCCAGTCCTGCTGAGAGTTGATGCTGCTCTTTTGTTCCCTTTGTTCCCTGATGTCGTCCCACGTTCAGGGGGAGAAACAGACCCTAAAATCCATGGAGAGGAAAGAGCCAAGAACAGGTTTACTTCCGAGTTGGAGGGGAGGAGAGAGACAGGTCCAGATTATGTGCCCGCCTCCGAGGGTTGGCATTAGATGACGGCCCTCCTCCAGGAGAGGGAATGGCTGAAATGGCCCTGCCCACAGGGCTCTGGCCTTCCCTTCCACCGTGTCACAGCAAGTCGTAAAGAAACCGGAGACGTGGCGTGGAGCCCCGAGTCCACAGAAGGGCCTGGAGGCCCCCACTCCTGCGCAGCGCTTGGCGGGTCACAACAGTCCAGGTCCTGGTAGACGAGGCCCTGGGGGCCCCTTGTGCTGACTCTGTGGGTGCAGATAGCCAAGGAGAACCCGTCCCTGCTCTCCCACAGGGAGAATGGGGGTCACCAGAGAAAAAAGGGCAGCCCCAGGCAGCTGTGCTCCAGCGTGGGGCCTCTCATACCCACCTGTCCCCTGGGCCGTGGGCTAATGGCCAAGGAAGTGGCCAGGCAGAGGGTGGAGTGTGTGCCAGGCCCAGTGCCCCTCAGGCTGCCAGCATGTTCTGAGCTTCATTTAGTCCTCACATTTAGTCCTGCTTCTAGGATGGTGGCAGCCTAGAAGCCACCATCCCTGCTTCCCTCGGACAGACAAAACCAGGCTTTGGGAAGTCCCACCCTCGCAGTGCCCCACAGCTGCCAGGAGCACCACCCGGCAAGGGACCAATCTGCTGATGGCCAGCCCGGGAGGGGGCCGCTGACCGTGTGGCCTGGTTTTCACCAGCTCTCTAATAAACGTCAGGCTGTTCTGGCCGACGGTGGTAATTGTCATTACCCATCAGGCGTTCAGTGCTGGTGGGGGGTGTGGGTGCCGTGCAGGGAGGAAAGCCGGACCCCCAGACACCGTGCCCGAGTCCTGCAGGGGTGCCCACGACAACGTGCGCCTGAGGCCATGTGTGCGTGCATGGGCCCAGCACATCTGCTGACCAGAACCCCTGGACCTCTGGGATGGACATGGTCGTGCGCTAGCGGCCGCCGATGACTGCCCTGCCCCGGCCCTCCTGCCTCCCGGCCTCTGGTCCTGCGGGAGTGCGCTGGGGGCTGCTCCCCGGCTCCTTCCCACCCCCCAAATGAGATGATTTGCGGCATTATAAAATGAAAGCACTGAAACCGTAATTCCTACTCTCACACAGATCAAAAAGACCCCAGCCCGAAACTCTCCGTGAGTTACTGCCGCCGAGCCTGGCTTCCATTATAGGCCTCGTGCGCCAGCCCGCGCCCTGTGATGTGATGGGGGCGTTTCTGGGCGCTTTGATCGCCTGCCAGCTGCCCCACGCCCACCCTGCCCTGCACTCGCATCCCCATGTCTCGTTGCAGGTTTCGGGTACCTGACGAAGCAGCTGATGGGCTTGGCAGGCGGCCGGATTGTTCTGGCCCTGGAGGGCGGCCATGACCTCACGGCCATTTGCGACGCCTCGGAAGCATGTGTTTCTGCTTTGCTGGGAGACGAGGTAGGAAGACCTGGAGGCCCGCGGCCGCCACGTGGAGGCTGGGCCCGGCCTGTGTGGGCTCCTCCGGCAGCTCTGTCGGACGTCCCCCGCCCGCCCCCACCCCACTCAGTGGGCTGCTACACCTCTGACAAAACTGTGTGATTACGGCCAGAGGAGGTGAACGAAAGGCTTGTCAGGAACCCTTCCTTTTGGCTCAGGATCCTGGGTTTGGAAGGTGCTCACCTTGATGTGTGGGTCACACGGGGAATGTTTCCTCTCCCAGTTTCCGCCTTCACAGGTAGTCAGGTCCCTGGGATATTGTAACGCAGGTTCCTGCAGGGGGTCACTGTGTGCTCTCGGAGGCTGGGCCCACAGGGACACCAGGGCTGGTTCTACACGTGTCCCCACCGGAGCCACAGGGCAAAGTCGGGGACGCAGTGACCTGCACAGCAGAGGCTCAGGGTCTGGACCGGAGGGGAGAACTTAGGGTTCCAGGTGGAGACACTGCATTTTCCATCCCCGGGGACACTGGGCCAGGGCTGCTCCCTCCGGCTGGTACCCAGATGGGGGGAACCGTCCCAGCTGTGCGTGCACAGGATGGTGGCAGGGGAGGTGTTGTCAGTGATGGTGTGACGTCCACCCGCTGAGCGTCCGAAGTTATTGACACAGAACTGGTGTGTGAGCTTCTGTTTTGAATTCTAAAATGTCCTCCCAAAACTCCAAACCCACCGCAGGCCTTTGGCTGTGGGCCGCATGCCTGTCGTGAGGGTTCCAGATTCCCCGTCAGTGGGCTGTCTGCTGTTGCTACGGCGCTACGTGTGGACCCTGGAAATGGCCGGCTGGCCCTTATGGGGGTGACGGAGTGCCCTGGACCACAGGCTCAACACACTGGGCACAGGGCACCTGGGGGGCACCTGGGGGGGCACGAGTGCTGCTCTCGTGCCATCCCCTGGGGCTCGCCTCCCTCCCCCATCAGACAAAACAGCTTCTCCAGTTCATGCCAAGTGCGGACACTGGTCAGTGTTGTCGGGGCCGCCTGGGTGTCCAGTCGGGGTGCTGTGGCCTCTACACCCGCCCTCTTGCTGGTCCCCAAGAGTTGAAGGAGGCCCTGACCTGAGGCCAGAAGACACAGCTCAGGAGGGACAGGCCGCCAGAAATGCAATCGTGACCACACATCGTGGGGGTGGTGGGAGGGGGCTCCTCGCAGCTGCAGGTCACTCAGGGAGGTCCTGACATCCAGTCCAGAAGAAGGGGTTAGGCGAGCGGGGTGGCCGCAAGGACCTGTGCCGGGGAGGCCGAGGTGGACACACCCAGGGCTGAGGCTCGGGGGGATGCTGGTGTCCTGCTGTGGGGTGCAGAGGGGAGGAGAGGGGAGACGCAGAGGCCGGAAGGCCCAGAAACCCCAGGCAAGGGCAGTGTGTGAGGGTTTTCAGCCGGCTCCCGAATGCGAGGCCCATCTCACGTGCAGCACTCTCGTACGTTCACTCGTCCCTGGGACTCCGTCTCAAACAGCATGTCACCCTGGGAGGCTGAGAGCCAGGAAGGGCTGCCCTTGGAGGCAGGTTGCCAGGAGCCCGTGCCACCCCACCCTAAGGCTGCCCTCCCGAACCCCCCCAGGGACACAGCTAGCAGTGGGGCCCACAGGCTGCGAGGAGGGCTGTGGAGGGAGGTGCAGGGTGGGGCTTCGAGCAGGGTTCCGAGGTCCGTGTTAAATTCCCTGCACGCAGCACGCTGCAGTGGGACTAGTAGGAAGGTGTCAGCGCTGTGACGTTGCGCTCTGTCTTCGAGCTGTTTCTAGCCACTGTGGTTCCCTGGGACCTTCGTGCACTAACAGAAGGTACCCTGTATGTGGGAGCAGGAGGTGTGTCGCCGCTGTCCCCAGGCTCAGGGTGGGCAGAGCTGACAAGGTGGCATTTGGAGACCTGGTACCCAGGTCCAGGCCAGCCGAGTGTGTCAGTGACCTGTGCTTGGGAAGCTGTGTGTGTGTCCTCCGTGTGAGATAGCCCAATGAGGAGAGGAGGGCCAGGAGACTGGGGAGCAAGGCCCAGGGAGTAAACATGGTGTGTCTGTCCCACTTTGGGGAGCCACACCTGAGGAGGGCGGTGACCCTGTGAGCACAGCCCTAGGGCAGCAGTGGGGACGAGGTGACAGCAGCCTGATGATGGAGCCCAGGGCCTGCAGGGACAGTAGGACCAGCCATGAGAACTGTGGTCCGGCTCCCAGTGAGAAATTTTAACACCTGCCCCATGGTGCTCCAGAGCCCCAGGCTTATGCTCCCGGCCACCTGTGAGGGCCACTGGCCCGCGATGGGGATGTGGGCTGGGGTGGGATGGGCCCCCGGGGGGCTCTGTTTTCCCCTGACAGTCTTTGCTCGAAGTGGATGGTGTTCCTTTTAGCCTGAATCACAATTAGACGAAAGGTACTGTGGCAGCTCTTGTGTCGGGTCGGCCAGTTAGTGATCTGCCTGGAGAGTCCCGAGTGAAATACCACGTGCGTTTAGCGTTTAAAGTGTCTACCACACTGCACCTGTCCTTCCTTCACATAAAACGGTCTTTTCTCCCTTTTTTGCGAGCGTTAAAAGGCAACTGATTTATATACCCTAAACCATCCTAAAGCTTCCTGGTTCTCTTAGCCAGTTATTTTAAAACACCCTTAGAGAACTTAGCTTTCAACAAGGGCCTGTTTCTGCTTCCTGCTGTGTTTGCTCTTCTAACAAGAAAGTGTTCTTTTACTCAAACATCAAAAAGCAGGAAGCACCAGTTTTATCAAGGTCTCTTAAAAATCTTTTTAATGCAAGAAAGTTGGCCAGAGCCCCGCTGCTCTGCCCCTCGCGCAGCCTTTGATGAGGGTTGATATACGGCGTGCTGGGTGATATCAGACGGGCGTGCACAGACGGGCGGCCAGCTGTGGACGGCGCTGCTGCCTAAAGCAATGGGGGGGGGGGTTGGCATGAAGGCGGAAGTGAGGCCGAGCGTCCGCCTGCTCCCAGGAGCCATTTCGTGTAACAGTCTCAGCTTTTCGTTATTTGCAACTACTGGTGACAGTTGGCAGTGAAAAGTCACTAGTTGTACTACAGGGACAGGCAGTGTAGACCAAAGTGCGGGGAGCCCAGTGGGTGGGGCTCCGAGGCGAGCTGGTCCGGCTCCCTGCACGGAGGGCCCCCCGGACAGCTGGGGACGGTCGTTTCTCATGTCCCGTGTCACCCACAAGGGAGGCTTCTGTTTGGGTCAATTTTCTATTTAATCATGTGGCTTCTGAGGGTTAAATGCCACCATGTCATCGAAGCCGGCTCCAGTGGGGGAATTCAGGAGGAGTGGGCGAAGCTGTGGTGTTGGGAGAAAGGGCCTTCCTGGGGAGTTAGCTCCTTTGTCACATTTCCGTACTCGGTGAAAAGCATGGCTGTGACAGCTCTAAGTGGTGCAAACGGCCACACTTGTGAGAGAGAGACAGGGAGTCGGAGACGTTGAACTGGGAGCGTCTTGTCTGCTACTTGTCGGCCATTGCCCCACTCACGCACCCCCAGGCCCAGGCCGGCCCCCCTCGGGCCCTGTCCCTGCTTGTCCAGCAGGTTCCATCGTGTCCGACACTGACCGCCAGGCCCCCACTGTGGGGTCCAGGTAGCAAGAAGCACCCATGCTCGCAGCGCTCAGCTTTGGTGACTGGTTTTTCTCTTTTTAAATGCCTCATCCTGTTCCAAAAGGATTTGACAGCTACAGAAACACAAGGCAGGACAGCCAGGATTGGGCGCGTGAGGAGAGAGGGACACAGAAGGACGTTCCCCTCACTGTTCTCTACGTGTGTCTTCACTCACTCAGGGAGGGGGTGACGAGACACGTTCTCAGTGTCTGGCCACGGAAAACAGGCGCCACATTGCCACCAGCGTCCCAGCCGGGCGGTGGCCTCCCGCCAGCCCCTCAAGTCCCCGGCTCAGCAGTGAGGCCCAGAGCTTGAGCTGACCAGAGTGTGGTCTTGTGTCACGTCCCCCACATGCATAAGAGAGGCCGAGGGGCTCACCCCTTAAGGTGTCACCCTGCCCCCTCTGCAGGTGACAGGGGACCCGCCTAGGAGAGCAGGGCCCAGGGCCCCTCTCCCTGCTCTTCCAGAAACGTTGGCTCTTTGACACCATCTCATCCATGCAGCCTCCACCAGGCTGCTGCCGGGACACTGTCCATGAGGACGCGGAGGCAGCGGGTGTGGAGAGCAGGGCTGCACCTGCCCCGGGTCCTGGGTCAGGGAGGGGTGTTGTGGTGCCTCTACTTTCTGTGTTGGTGACTGAGTCTCAGGCTTTGAACCTTTTTTCAGAAGGTATTGTGGTTTTCGGTCTGCTTCTGGTTTACTTTATTTTATTTTTTGCTTTTTAAAAACTGTTGAAAACCAACTCATCATATCCCAGCACGTCTGCTTGGTGGGGCTACCGAGACTTTTCTCCCGGATCTGATGCCACCGACTCTCAGGTCACCCTCAAATCACTGCGGGGGGGGCAGGTCTGGGGCGTGTCACCACTGGGTCCAGCCGGTGTGTGTGCGGTGCCTGAGTGGCCGAGAAATGGCTCGGCAACAGGGCTGTGGTAGAGGACGCCATGGGCACAAGGTGGAAACCGAAGCCACCGGTGGGAGGAGTGATTGGACCAGGCAGTGAGTGACCCGGATTGGCCCCCAGGAGGCCCTCTGAGAGTGGCCAGCGGGAAGACTGAGGAGCAGGCAAAGCGGGACGCAGAGAACCTTCCGGAGCAGCCGGTGGTGTCTGAGCTATGGGAGGATGGTGAGGCTTGAGAGCTCCCCTTCGACAGCTGCCCTGCTGAGGCCAACAGATGAGCTGGAGAGTTTGCCCAGAGAGAAGGGAGGATGCTGGCCAGCAAGTGGGGGTGCCAGTGGGCAGCACTCGTGGGCGGGCTGCTCTGACTTGCAAATGGAGAGAGCAGCAGGGGCGCTGCCCTGGGCAGGGAGGGGCGTGTGCGAGGACACAGCCACCTAACTCTCTTGACACCTGCTGTCTGCTCTGGAGGAAAGGAAAGGCGGGCGCACCTGCTGGGTAGCCAGGCTTCTGAACTTGGAAGTGGGCCGTGACGCAGCAGGTGGCTAAGCTGACCGAGCGGGGCTGGGGCTGGGGCTGGCTACCCACAGGGAACGAGAAGGGCTCCCCGTGTGTGTGGGGCGGTGACCTGGCGATGGGGCCTGATGCCTCCACCACTAGTTTGGTTTCGCAGCCTGCCCAGATATTCCCGACAAGGTGGGTGGAGACTGTTGTGTCCTGAGAAGCACAAACGCAACACGTTGGGCTGGCGTGCTGTAAGGATTGTTCTCAGGATGCTGTGGCCTCTTCATTCTTCTTGCTTCCCATGTGAGCATTTCCAGACTACGGAGCAGAAGAACGATTTCCACACAGGACAACAGACACCGGAGCGCCACGGCAGCTGGGTCAGACCAGACTGACCGCATGGGTGCAGTCACTCATTCTCAGGCCACGGCTTTCCGTGTTTCCTGCCCCCTTTGCTAAGGCTGCCTGTTTAGGTGGAGTGTAAAAGAAGCCTAATTTCTGACATCTAGGTGACCCAGGTGAGGGCGAACGTGGCACCAGGGCACCTGGGAGGGCCCTGGCCTGTCCCTTGGCACACGACCAACCCGCCCATTTGTTTTCCCAAAGGAGGCCCCCAGGGAGCCTTTCAGATACCTCACCAGCTAAGCTCCTCCTCCAGGACACCCGTGGGCGTCGTCCCACCCGCGGGCGGCATGGACGGGAGCGTGGTACATTCGGAGCGCTCGAAGTCCTGGGACCACACTGGGCCAGCAGGACTGCTGTCCGTCTGCTGGCGCCGTGTGGCCCCCAGCCCTCAGAGGGCACTGTCGCCCACTTCCCTGACACCCCCCACCGCCCCACAGCCTTCCCTTCCTGTGAGTCTGACTCAGCTGCCCCTGTAAGGACCGGCCAAGCCAGCCCTCAGCTCAGTGCCTGCCCTGCCTGTCCCCTCTCCCTCTCCGCTGGCCCCACTGAGTGCTCCACTGTCCACATGGCTTCAGCCTGCCTCCCCCAGGTCTGTGTCCAAACGCTACCTGCTCAGCAAGGCCCACGCTGACCACTGCCTGCCTCGTCCCTGCTGTTTTCTTGTGGCCCTTGGCACCTTGGCACTCCATTTGGTTTCCTTGTTGATTATGTTCTAGCTGACGGCTGTCCCCCTCCGCCTTACCAGTATGACACTGAGACCCAGGATGTCTGTTCTGGCCACGGCCGTGTGGCGAGCTGCAGAACAGTGGTGGCACGTCGTGTGTGCTCAGTGAGTGCCTATCCGGTGGAGGATCGACTCCCAGTTAGGAATGAGTTGTGTAATAGTCTGAGATGTGAGTCCCTCCTGCCCGGCCCCTTTTGCTGAAGTCGCGACGAGAAGCCGACAGTGGGAATCCGCAGCCGGAGAACAGAGCCCGACTCTGGAGGCCGAGCTGAGTCAGTAGCGGCCAGCGGTAGCCATGGCTCAGGTTGTGGCCCTCTGCCCCGCAGTCCCCTCATCTGTCCTCCACTGCACGTCACTCCACTCAGGCAGAGGTGTGTGAGCGCAGGGCCCTTCACAGTCACGCCTTACACAGCGTGTGCTGACACCTCCGCCCTCCAGACGCCTCTGCCGAGTGGTGGGGACGAGATGGGGACGGCTGGAGACGGGAGCCGCCCTGAGGATGGGCGATGGATGTGACCATGGCAGAGGGTGTTCGGGGGAGGGCAACATACAACCCTGGAGGGCTGGCCACCTCCAGTGTGTGGGTCCCGCTGGGGACATTGGCCAGGGAGCCACCGGCATGGGGATGCATAGCCAGGGTTTAGTTTCAGAAAATCCCCTGAGACTTCGTGTGTGTGTGTGTGTGTGTGTGTGTGTACGTGTGTACATGCGTGTGCTCTCATGAGCCCCCAAAATGATAATTTATGGAACGAGTTCCTTTTTTAAAACAATTTTTTCTCAAAATTGTTTTAAAACAATTTTTTCTCAAAAGTGGTAAAACAAAACTTCTGGCAAAGTATCAGAGTTGAGGCCTAATACTGGGGACACCTTAGGCCATGCCGGGTGACCACCCGACATCTGAGTGGGGTTTTCTCCTAGAGCTTCACGCCCGGGCAAGGGGCCTGGGGCTGCGTGCGCTCCTCGTCACCGCAACAAAGGACCCGGCACCCTGGGGACACAGGCCCAGCCCCTGGCGGGGGCGGGGGCAGGGGTGGGGAGCTTCGCTCGCCTTGCACTCAGGTTGTTCCAGGTTGTTGGCACTGTCAGTGACCTTCCCTGAAAGGTCTTCTGGGACACCTGGGCGCCTGCCTCTGAGGGAAACACCAGCAGAGAGAGAGGTGGCTCCAGCAACCGTGTTCACTCACCTTTGCAAGGAGACGTCAGAGTGTGTCCCACGGCCCCTGCGGCCCTGGGTGACAGACCTCAGCAACATGGCCATTCCCACATTTGACCTTTGCCCACCTGACGGGTGAAAGATCCGGGAGCGGTGTACGTGGTCACGTCGTCACTGCCAAGGCTCAGCGTCTCCACGTGTCCGTGACCACCTGGCTGTTCTTGAGAAGTTCATGTCTCCCTCTCGTGTTTCTGTTCAACCAGTTTTTCCTGTTTATTCTTTGGGGGTGGGCATGGGGTGGATGACGGGGGTTGGAGGGGGTAGAGCCCCCTTTCTCTGTCCCCTGGAGGAGTGCGTGCTGGGTCAGAATAATCCGTTCCTTGGCTAGCAGGGCTCTCCTGGGCCGTGGGTTCCCTTGGGTGAAGACTTGAAATGATGAATTCAGTATCTTCAGTGATGATGGGTCATCATTCAGGTTTTCTATTCCTTCTTGAGGCAGTTTTGGAAAGTGCCATTTTCACCAGGACTTGATCCGTTCCAGCCATGTTTTCCGAATTACTGGCACAGGGAGCGGTGCTCTCTCTGTCCTTTGTCTCTGCAGTGCTGTAACTGTGTCCCCTTCTGCTCTCAGACGTTTATTTGTGTCCCCTCTTTGGGTCTCTTCATTCGTCTGCCAAACTTGTCCATTTACTTAGTTGTTTCAAAGAATCTCCTTTCAGCTACAGTATCTTTCTTTTTTCAAAGTTTACTTCTGTCCCTTTTCCGTGTTTTTCTCTCCATTGTCTGGGACCGTTCTCTCTTGCTCACTTCGTCAGTTGTCTGTCGTGTATTCTGGTGTGTGCACGTAAGGTTACGTGTGTTGCCCAGCGGTATTTCACAGCACCTCACGCACTGGGGTATGTGGCATGTCCATCATTGTTTAGTTCTAAGCATTTCCTCGTTTCTGTCCTTTGACTCACGAGGGCTGTGTTTTCTGAGGTCCAGCCCCAGGACACGTGGTTCTCTTTCTGGTCCCGATTCCTAACAGATGGCGCTGTGGAGAAGGGAGGGGCCGTGGAGACCTGGTGACGGGCTCGCGCGCAGGCAGCCTGCATGCACCCCACGTGCCGGCCCGTTTGTCAGAGTTCCACTTATGGCCGTCAGACCAAGCTTGCTAATTGGGTGGCTCGCATTTTGGTTTCTCTACTGATTGTTCTGTCCTCCGTCTATGAAGGACGGGTCAGACTTCCACTATGGAAAGCTCTCCTTTTAGTCCCGCCAAGTTTTACTTTACTTTTGAAAGTGACTTTACTACGTACGTGCAGAGTGTAAATCTCTCTGTCCTTCTGCTGAGTGGAAATTCCTGTCATAGCCTCGTGACTTTCTTATCCAGTCGTGGCGTTCCCCTGGATCTGTTGTGCCGGGTGTTGGGGTGTCTCTCCAGCCCCCTTCTGCGGCTGTGCCTGGTGTTTCCGTCTCCCCCGTGCCACATGCGTCTCCCGTGAACAGCATGAGGCTGGCCTCGCTGTCAGCCCTGCACTCGGGGCCCTGTGTGCTCTGAGTGGCCTCTGGTTATGACCATGGCTTTGGCTGCCTGCTGCCGTTTGCTTTCATTCAGATTCATTTCTGCCGTCTGACTGTTGTGTTTGGCCCCTTGCTCTGGCTCACTCCTTTTTCTCCTTTCCTACCTTCTCTCCACGCGGCTGAGGGTTCACTGCTTTCCAGTCGTCTACTCTCCTGAGTAAAAAGATACAGCCGATCGCTGTTTTTCTCTCACAACCCTTACAAATGTTAACTTGTGCCCTGGGTGTGGGCAGTAAGCCACCCCTCCCTGTACAGCCAGGGCCCAGGCTGCCCTGGCCGCAGGTGGGGTCACAGGTTGAATGCGGGACACCCAGGTGGACATGCTCCTGAAAGCCGACGTGCTCGTCAGGCATGAAATGCGCCCGGTGTAAATGGGCGGCCCCGCGCCCTGCGGCGCTGCAAGCCCGCCGGCGCTGCACCCCTCTTCCGGTCGTCGTGTTGCCCCGTCTTTATTTGGCCTTTCCCACGTTCACGCCATCATCGCTGCTCGTCGGCCCTTCTCATTTCTCAGACCTCCTCTGCGATCGTGTCCGTCTGCCTCCAGCACGGCCTGTAGAATGTCCCATTCTCCGGGTGTTGCCTTAAAAGCCTTTGTTTCGCCCTCATTCCTGGCGCGGGGCTCCCGGTGCTGGCCTGGCAGTCCCTTCCCCTCGACACCTGGAGCTGCCGCACCCGTCCTGCTCCTACCCGGTGAGCAGTCGCCGTCGGGACATGGTCTGTGCTCTCCAGCTGCTCTTAGAAGTTCTGCAGTGTCGCTCTCATGTGCCAGATGGGGGTTTCTTTTTGAATTCTTCCTGCCTGGGTCTCGTCCCCTTCCTGAACTGAGGGCGGATGCCACTGACCACTCCTGGCGACCCCCAACCGTCGGCCCTGTAATGACGCCCCCCACACGCGTGGGGTCATTGAGTCGCTGAGCACACACCTTCTCCATCTGGCCGCGTCCCGTGTCCCTGGCTGCCTGTGTGCTCATTTCTTCCTTCTTTGCTTCCAGGTTACGTTTCTTTAGCTGATCTCATTGAGTTTCAAATTTCTGCTGTTCACTGTTTTCACATCGGAACCTTCTATTTGGCTGCCTTTCAAGTCTTTCAGTTCAGTATCAGGAATCTCTGGGTCTTTCATCAGATGTTAATATCTGTGGTTGTCAGTAATGCTAAATGTGCTTTCTTACAGTTTAAAACTGATGGTTTAGTAACGGCAGTCTTTGAGGATCGGAATAAACTTACTCTGGGGACAGCTGTAGATTTGCTGAGAAGTAGCAAAGCTGGCCCACACGTCCCTGTGTGTCCCTCAGAGTTTCCTGTTGTCGCCGTCTGTCCTCGGTGTGGGGCATTTGTCACAGCCTAGGAGCCGAGCCCGGCCCATTACACCCACTAGTCTCCAGAACGCACGGCGAGTCCCCCGCTGTCCCGCGGCCCTGCCTGTCTCAGGGTCCCATGCAGGGCCCACACTGCTCTAGTCGTCATATCTCCTTGGGCTGTCACAGCTCTCTAGTCTGTCACCGCGTTCGTGACTGCGACAGTTTTGAGTACTGCTCAGGGACTTTGTAGAATGTCCCTCCATTTACACATATGTTTGTCCAATTTTCCTCTCGAGATTAGACTGGGGTGAGGGATTTGGGTAGCAAGACCCCAGAGGTCAGGCGCCCTCGTGCACACTTCCTGTCCGCGCTGATGCATCTGTCCCCGTGGCTTATGTACTGAGTTAACCGTGAGCACTCAGTCACGGGGGTGTGTTTGTCAGGGTCTTTCCCCCTTTTAGTGGAGGCTGCTGTCACGTGCTCAGCTTCATGCTGGTTTACTTCTGTGCTTTGTGTTTTCACTGGGGACGCGTGCTGCTTGGAACTCAGCTGGCCGTGCTACCAGGTGGCCTGGCTGGGGGATGTGCCTCATGAGACGATGGACAGTCGCTGAGCTATGTCGCAGAGCCTGGCCGCTGCAAATTGTGGCTCTCCACGCACGGTGCTTAGACTGTCCTCACCCTCGGCCCAGAGCCAGGCCCAAGCCCCCGACTCTCCTCACACGCGTGTCCGCTGCACGGGGTCTGTGTGCCTGTTACCCTGGCCTGGCCTGGGCCACCGGGGGGCCCAGACTTGCTCCCAGGACATCTGACCTCCGCCAGAACCCAGCAGACCGTGCCCGCATGTGTAGGCTTGTGCAGCTACTTAAAGTTTTGTTCATTGTTGTGTTTTCATGATCCATTCCCAAAATGCCAGGAGTGAAAGGCCTTCCTTCCTAAAGAGACTCTGCTCACTTCCTTTGCCTTTTCCCCCATTATCGAAAGAAACCTGTGACTAGGGGATACTCAAGCATTCTTATTCACAAGACCAAGAAGTAATACTGTGATATTTTCAAAAAGTTGTCATGGTTTCCCCCGGGTCTTACGCTGTGGCTGAAACAGTGGGGGCCAGGTGGCGTGGCATCCTGTTACGCCAGCCGTTCCTGGACCTGGCGGTTCTTCTCATGTAGGAACCCCAAATATACCTGGTTGTCTGCTGAAAAGAGCACCCTAACGAAAATACATCTACTTTGTGTAAGTTTGTCTCATAAATACCAAAGCCACGTTTGTCTTTTTAAAGGTATTTTCCTTCTCTGTTAGCGAGCGTGCTCAGGAAACCTGCTGACAGGGAACGTCCTTCTGTGCCACGTGCACGGGGTTTTATCTTTATACTCACTGCACATTTACACGTTGTTTTCCAGCTTGATCCTCTCCCAGAAAAGGTTTTACAGCAGAGACCCAATGCTAACGCTGTCCGGTCCGTGGAGAAGGTCATTGAAATCCACAGTAAGTTGTCTGGGCCAGGCACTCAGCTGGGAGTCCCCGGCCCCCCGTGGCCCGGCTCTGGGCTCCTCTCCATGTCACTGCCACTGCCTCCCCAGCCTGCACTTGATGAGCTGGCAGACACTCTCCCTTAACGCCCAGCAGCGTCCCCACACCCCACCGGAAAAGTGTCATCAGCTCCACCTCACAGGTCAAAAGAGCTGAGAAGCCTGAGTCACTTGCTTCGGGTCCCCAGCTAGTACAGGTGGGACAGGGGTGACCCAGTGCTCTGGAATCTGGTCTCTCACCCTGGCCAGAGCCTCCTACCCCACCGGCACAGAGTACAGGGCCCCTGTTTCCTAGTATTGCTCCTGGAGCAGCAGGTCCTGGAGGCAAGGGGGCTGACACACAGCCAGGTGACTCATGGCAGCGCACCTTGTCTCCAGTGAGCCGGCAACGGCCTGTCCTTGTCACAGAGCTCAGTTTGTCCTAGGTCCTTGGGATGGCCTAGTCCTTGAGACTGTCCGTGTAGGTGGGTGGAAAGCAGGGGTGTGCCCCCCATGTTTTTCTGCGCATGTTGGGTTCCTGGCCTTGGAGCTTTTCCCACCCACATTCACCATGAGAAGTCCCTGCGTGTGAGGAAACACTGATGCCCGGGGCCACGCTTCCTCATGCTCAGGCCCATGACAACCCGTCATCGCGGGGGACCGGGTGGGTCACGCCCCGGCACCGGGCAGCAGCCTTCCCGGAGTCAGGGTGCAGCCCCCCTGTGGCGCCCAGTGACCTAGCGCATCCGTCCCGCAGGTCAGTACTGGCGCTCCCTGCAGCGCCTGTCCTCCACGGCGGCCTACTCGCTGGTCGAGGCCCAGAAGTGCGAGAACGAAGAAGCTGAGACCGTCACGGCCATGGCCTCACTGTCCGTGGGTGTGAAGCCGGCCGAGAAGAGGTGAGGCCCCTGCACCACCCTGGCCGTGCCTCAGGGTCACCAAGGCCACAGGCCTGTGGGCACTTCTGTGAATGGGGGCTCCTTCGGAGGGAAATCTGAGTCTTTGCTCTTGTATCTGGAGCACGAGCCTTCTCCACATGGGCTGTCCAAGGGCACCAGGGGGGAGGAATGGAGGGCAGACGTCCCCAAGTGACTCTAGAACCCAGCCAGTGTGGCCACGTCTGTCCAGTGTGAAAGACCCTCAGAAACACTGGGAGGTATGGGCGGGCGGGTGGGCCGCAGGGGTGGCCGCGGTCCTGTCGGGAGCAGCAGTGCAGAGGCAGGCCGAGAGGGCCCCGAGCTGCCACTAACCTGCATCCCTCCTGTCTCCTCTGTGTGCACCCTGCCCCACGCCTGCCTCCCGGGGACCCGCCGCAGACCCGATGAGGAGCCAATGGAGGAGGAGCCGCCCCTGTAGCCGCTCCCGACGCTGCGACTCTCTTGTTTGTTTGTCTCTGTCTTGAAGCTCCGCCAAGAAAAGTTCTGCTTCCCTGTGTCCTGCAGGCATTCTCAGAGTCCGCAGGCACGTCGGGGCCATGCAGAGCGGGAAGCCCTCTGCCTGCCAGACCCCAAGCGTCCCTGGGCAGGGCAGCATTCCATGGGACCCGGGACAGACGCCGGGATGAGCAGACATGGACACGCATGAAGCCAGGCAGCTCCCGGCTCCCTGAGGGAAGCCGCGGAGGAAGGAGGCCTGTGACAGCTCGTGGCACAGTTGCCCGACTTAGCTGACACAAGGAAAAGAGAACGAAAATCAAAGATCTAATAATATAAAACAAACTTGATTAAAACTGGTGCTTAACGTTTGATGATTACCCACAATTCCACGGTCTCCGTGCAAACCACTCAACTCATCTTGTAGCTTACTTTTTTAAAAAAAAGAACGTTTCCTATGGCTCTGGCCTGCCTCTGTGAACCATCGCGGTGTGCAGTGGGGGTTTGCGACCAGCTGGGGGTCAGAGTGGATGAGCATTTAAGAAAACAAAACCGGACAAAAACAGAAACGTGAGTCTGCAGGAGCTGGCTTTGTTTTCTCAAAGCCACTGGAAGATGTGAGTTTGTGCCTTTTTTTTATTGCTCTGATGGATTTTTGTGGCTGGGTTTTCTGAAGTCTGAGGAACAATGCCTTAAGAAAAAAATAAACAGCAGGAATTGGTGGGACAGTGAGTGTCCTGTGGCTGGCGGTGCCCGGCGGTGCCCGGCAGGGCGGAGGTCACCGCGTGCTGGCTTGGGCTCCGGTGGCTCCAGGGGCTGTAGACCTGCAGCCCTTGTTTTGCTTTATTGCTGTTTAAGAAAAATGGAGGTAGTTCCCAAAAAGTGGCAAATACTGTTGGGGGTTTTGAAGTCCCACAAATTTTAAAGGAATCCAAAGTGTTCTTTCCTCATCCATCATATAACGGTTGAGCATCTCCGTTTGGTTGTGAAGCATGGCCTCGGCACACTTTCAGTGTTACGATCGGAATGCTTTTTATTAAAAGCAAGTAGCATGAAGTATTGCTTAAATTTTAGGTATAAATAAATATATATGTATAATATATATTCCAATGTATTCCGAGCTAAGAAACTTGATTCTTATGAAATCTTGATGAAATATTTATAATGCATTTATAGAAAAAAAAAATATATATATATATATATATATAAAATAAATGCCGATTGTAAAGGTCCCTGGCGAATGAATGCCTTGTGACTTAGATACCAGGGTGCTTATGGGAAGGGATCTAGTCTGAAACTCCCGTGTTTTGACTCCAGACGGCTGGATTTCAGGTCACCAACACATTCGCCACTGGCAACTGCCCTGCTGGCAACTGCCCTGCAAGCTTGTCCTTTGATTGCAATTGTTTTCTCACAGAACCCTCCCGCTCCACGCCGCCGGGCGCACAGGTACCTACTGAGTTTTATAGCAAAGAATATAAATTTGCTGTTGATTTTTTTTATATGAATTTTTCACCAAAAGTTCCTGAATATGCGTTGTTTTGTGAATTTTACATTTTTTCTCACCATTTAGCAGTATTCTGAATGGTAATCATGTCTAAACCTTTTTCCTTTCTAAATTCTTGTACATTTTTTTTGATTTTCAAAGGTGTTTTTTATTTACATTTTGGTTTATTTTCTACAGTGAGCCGTTTTCTGTGGTGTACAGAACTGTTGCCATCAGAGTTTATTTTCAGAAAGTGAGCAGTGCATGAGAGGCGACTGAGGTCTCTCAGTGCCGTGTCTTTCCGAGTTCTGTCAGAGGAGCTGTATCCAGAAGCGGGGGGCCTCTTCCTCCCACACCGGTAATGTTACAGGGGTGCTGTTTTCCCCTCCGTAGCTGGTGTGGCGAGACTTGCTCATGACACTGAGCTGGGTGGCTTGCCAGACCCCAGAGGCCGTCCTGAAACTCGCATTTCAATTTCTCTGACCACATGGTCAGGATAGAATTTTAGCTTCGGTTTCCAAAGACCTTTTAAGCATGTCAGCAATGCATGACCCGGCCCCCGTTCCGGGCCTTTCCGCGGCTGCCCCACGGCCAGGGCCCTTGTCGTCGGGCGAGCCTGCAGGGACACCAGACTCTGGACTGGAACAGCCGGTCCTTGCTCTTTTTCTCTGTGACAGTAACTGAACGTCACTTTTTACTGGTAACTTAGTTTCCAGCACTTGAAGCCACCAATTTCGTTCCACAGTGTGTACCGCGTTCAGACTTCTGGGAGGAGGTTCAGACACAGCATGCCCACGGGAGGGGCCCCCGAGCCACGTCTCTCAGTTTGGTGACGTTTACAGGGTAGGTTCTGAAGGAGACGCTGGACAGATGGACTTTTGCCCAAACAAATCCGAACTCGGATTGGCTTGGTCGTCAGGACGCTGTGGGTCACGTCCTGGCCGGGGGTTGGTGGAGAGCAGGACAGTAAGGCCTTGGGACACGTTTGACTTTCTCTTTCTGCTGCCACTCCGCTCTGAAGCCGGACGTGGCAGGAGGAGCCCGTGTGGAAGCACCTCCCTCCATCCCCCTCGTGGCTCTGTTCTCCTGGGCCCCCTTCTCTGTGGGGTCCTCTGGGGACCCCCCTGCCGCCTGCCCGCTTCCGGCCAGCTGTGGCTCTTGGGGAGGGCCACTCATCTGACACTTTCACAGATGATGGCACGGCATGGACCTCTTGGTGGCCACGTTCTCACCGGGGGCTGACTTCTGGTCACAGAGTCACGCTCTGCAGACAGGCCTGGCTGGGGGCGGGCGAGCATGGTCCGTTTGTCAGCTCACTCCAGCTCCACAGACGTGCTCAAAGCGTTACCATGTAGCCTTTTCTTTTCTTTGAAGACACACTCAGCCCTTCCCCAGGCCAGCCGTCCAGGGCAGCCGGCAGAGGGCCTGCCCCAGGTGCGGGTAGGAGCACCGCTGCAGGGAGAGCCCCCCACCTCCCTCTGCGGTCCTTGGACCTTACTTAGCCTTTTTCTTCCTTTGCAAAGGCCTTGGGGGCACAGGCCGGGGGCCAGCAAGTGAGCACTTTATCCCTTTGCGGGAAACCCCCTGACGCCACCGGGGCTCGTGGGGTCAACCCTGCCCTTTGGCTTTCCCGCCACGCCATGCCACGCCACGTCCACGCCCCACCAGCAGGCGGCCGTCCCGGGGCCGCGCCCCAGCCTCTGGGACTGGCAGCCCCTCCGGTTCTGAAGGGCACTTTGTCGAAGTGTTTCAGTTTTTCTTTCTCTTAAGAATCTGTTTCCAGAGGAAGGAGCGTTCTGCATCGGGCTGACGCAAAGCGCACGTGGGTTTTGCAGCCCCGGCCTTGAGTCTGTGGTTTCTAACTTTGGGTCAGAACATTCCTCCTCCCGGGTCCCAGCCACGTGCTCATTCCACTCTTCTTTTTGTAGACTTTTGGGCCCACGTGTTTTATGGGCATTGATACATATATAAATATATATATAAATATATATGAATATATTTTTTTAAGTTTCCTACACCTGGAGGTTGCATGGACTGAACGACCGGCATGTCTTTATATTGTTCAGAGGTTTTGCACGCCAAGCTCGGCAGCTGGGGGAAGGAGAAAATGCCTTTTTGTTCCCCTCTCATGACATTTGCTGATACAAAAAAAAATGGGAATTTTTCTGTAAAACGGAACAAACCCTTGAAGGAGAGTGAGGGGGAAACGTTTGCGTCTTATTGAACTCATTCTTAAGAAATTGTACTTTTTATTGTAAGAAAAATAAAAAGGACTCCTTAAACATTTGTCATATTAAGAAAACAAAAGTTTATCTAACACGTGTGACATACCAATACTAGATTTATTGTATTTATGTGGAGGCCGTGTTTTAGGGGATCCACACGGACGTCAAGTGAACGGCCTGTCTCTTCAGTTGGTTTGGAGGAATTTTGTTTTGTTTCGTTTCCTATGTTTCCTTTACCTTCTGTGCTGGCCGACTGGGCGGGTGGGCGCAGTCCTGGCCCTGCTGACATGGAGAAGCGGCGAGCCCCGTTTCCGCACAGCACGTTGATGTTTTATTACTTTTAGATGACGTGTGGCTCAGATTTCACTCTCAGCTAAGCCGTGGTGAACTGTGCGAGCACTGTGATTTAAATTCTACTTTGCATTGAGAGGAAACCATTTCTTCCTTGTAACGAGGCGGGCCTTGCTCCCAGCCCGCTTACTTTGTCTCTGACATGATTAAAAGTCTCCTATGGAAAGAAAAAGTAAGCGGACAGTGTGTTTGTTTCTTGCTGTGTGTGCTCCGTGCTGGAGGCCCTCTTCCCGTTTATGAAAATGACAAGCATGTGACATACAGCTAAGAGGGGGCCTGACCTGTCCACCCAGGAGCTTATTCCAGGTGGTGCGGGTGGAATTGCTCAGTGACGTCGTCACCGCCTGCCTGACGCCTGCCCACGCTCCCTGTGTGTCCCACTGGCAGCAGCCACCTGTTTCTGCTGTCATTGAATCGGTTCTCTGCTTGTCCGGCCCTTCCAGTGGTTCGCTCTTCCGCCCACTGGAGTGGGAGGTTTTGTTCTTGGTTTGCTCTGCTCGTTTTGTTTTGTGTGGCTGGACTGTCACCGGCTGGCGGTGTCCTCTGACAGCCGACTGTACCTCCACTTCATGGGAGTCCAGGATTGTGAGCCTCACTGCACAGCTTCTCACTCATATGGTGTCAATAAAGAGCATTCATTGTTCTCCCACGTCTGCTCTCTGCCCGTGTGCTCTCGTCTGCGGGGCTCGTGTGCCTGGGACCCGTGGGATGGATGGACCCTGGGACCCAGACCCATTGGCTGCCCTGTCACCCTTTGCCTGTACAAGACACAGGAGTGTCTTCATTTTAAACATCCAATAATTTTAAAGTCCTTGCATGTTTTCTCCCCCCAAATACTTTGCAACCTCGGCGACTTGGGCTGGAAACACCCTTGGAAGAGAATAAGGCCCACAGGAGGGGCCCAGGCTCAGTCCCCTTCCCCCAGCTGGACACACATGCCCCCTCCATCCCCCAGGCAGTGAATCTGCCACGCGTCCGGCCCCCGGTGACCACTCCAACTCCGTCCCCAGGCTCCCCCTCCAGTGGCTAATCAGGGTGGGTAAAGGCCGCCACCTCGGCCACTCGGGGGGCTGTCCGAGGTGCTGCCCGCCCCCTTCTCCCCACTTGCCCCTCTCCTTTTCACACTCCAAGGTCACAGTGAACACCCTGCACACCAGCCGCCCTCAGGGTCTGCTTCCTGGGACCCAACCGGCGACACCCCGGGCCCTGGGATGAGGTGTGTGGAGCACGGCCGTCTGAGCTGAGCGCCAGACATGGGCACAGCTGTCCATCAGCCACAAGCCTGGACCCGGGGCTGGGGGGCTGGGGTCTGTTCTGGGAGCGTATTTATGAGGATCTCGTCATCATTTCAGCCCAAGCCAGAGCATCTTGGGACAAGTCCTGACTTCTGAAACAGACCCGAGAAAATAAACCTTGGAAGAGGATTGGAGCTGTCGGGCCGGCCAGGGGTGCTGAGGGCCGCTGTCCTTCGGGTTTACTATTATACAATGCACGTTTTTATGACACAGCTTTTGGATCTGAAAGTTACTTTTTAATGTACATTACAAATCACTGATACTTTTTTACCTTCCAAAAATATGAAATGCCCCAACCACATTGAGGAGAGAAGATGAGAGGCTGGTGGGTGTGGCCTCCATGGAGACACTGCGTTGCCCTTTCCCTTAAACGTTTTGACAACAGAAATGGCCCAGGCAGCCCATCCCAGCCCTTCCCTCCTTTCTCTGCCTTCACGCTGTGCTGCTACAAAGATGCCGGCTTCACCTGCCTTTATGTAGGGACCCTGTAAATGACCAAGCCAAGTTCAAATGGCCTGGGGCGGGAAGAGGGCAGGAGGGGCCAAACTTACAGCATAGTCCCAAGGTTTGGGGCAGAGGTCAGGAGAATAACGTCAAAACTTTGAGAAACGGAAGTTAGGAGGCAGGAACCTTCAAAGGTCCTGAAAACAAGACGTCAACTCAGACCTAGCCCAGGGTAGAAACAAACTATCTCTTAAGAATTTAAAATAAAAAGATCAGTGAACACACTGAGTTTGAGTTACTAGCCACTCTGTCTGGAGAGAGACCACTGCCAGAACCTTTTATCGAATCCTGGTGGATGGAACACACCACACGGGGTGAGAAGCAGGTTTGGAGAGAGTGCATTGTCTCATCTGTGCAGTGGTGGCAGGGCTGAAATGTCTCAAGTCCCAGAAATAACCTGGTAATGGGCCGTGGGACCGAGACGTCGGCCTGAGGGTGGGATGAGGTGGGGCCCGGGCACTGGGAGACTGGCAGGAGGCGGGGCTACGTGATACTCGTCTGTCTGGCATTGTGTTTGCACTTCTGAAAAGACAAAAGAAGTAATAGAAGACATCACAAAGGAAGAACACTGATCAGTGACTTCATGGCAATGTGGAAACTTCCAGTCTAAGTACCGGGAGCTCAGCAAACAACCTGAGAAGCCAGCACGGCAGCTCACTACGCAAAGCGTGTGCAAAGTCACGGAAGATGAGAGACAGTGGTGCAAAAAACATACAGAAAACTAGTAGACCTGGTGAGTAATCTAAAAATATCCCTGAAAGAGAAATACAATTTGGGGCCATATGTATTTTAATGACTCGATCTGTCAAATGCTGGCGTGGGAGAAAGGGACACTGTTAGTGGGAAGATCACCGCTCGAGGCGCACATGAGACTTCAGACACTTACAAATGGCTGTGCACCGACGCAGTCACTTCTCTTCTGGGACTCCGCCCCCAAGGACATAAATCTAATCGCAGAAAACGTTTTCTGTACAGAGATGTTCGTTTCAGCATTATTTAATGAAAAGTTGGAAACGCCTCAAAATATTTAACATTGGGGGCCATTTGGCGGCCGAGTGCTCAGCGTGTGGGCAGCGTCTGACTTAGTGGGGTGACTGTCACCGCCGGCCTGTGCCGGAAGGAGAGTGGGAGGGCACCCTGTGCGGGATAAACAGAACTAGAGGTAAACTTGAGCCTTTGAGGATGCGCCCAAGGAGGAGAGGGACGGTGGCTTCCATGTCACCGTGGTGGACAGGGATTACTCCTTTTTGACGGAAAGCCGTGTGTGTCAGTCAGGAGACATCTTACTACACTGGTGAAGACTGACTTTCAAGCTGCTTTTCCCAACCTCCCCCCACAGAGCAGTTTTCTCAAGGACTTTCACAGCTGGAATTTCCTAGGGAAAATGCAAATGTGGGAACGTGATTTCTAGCTCATTCGTCTCGTCCCCAGGCCCAGAGGACACCCTCATCCCACTGTCCTGGGTGCCTGAGGCACATGGAGAGGTCGTCCTACGTCAGCTGGGCCAAGGCCTCTTGACCGGGCTGAGGGACCTATGCCTGACAAAGCCAGCTGCAGGGAGCCCTCCAGCCATTCAACAGGGTGCCCAGCCCAAGGTTTGGGGTGACCTGGCCTGACCTCCCTGCAGGATGGCTGTCACCTAAGAGGATGTCAATCCAAGCACTGAGCAGGTCTCTGGCCACAGTGGCTTTTATCAACGTTGTTATTGTCCCACGTTTTCTTTGTTCTACATCATTGTAAGGTGCTCAACGTAGTTACATGAGTGAAAAGCAGTTCCTGGGGGCAGGGGCGCCGTGGAGGCTGTGCTCTGCAGCCCAGAACCGTGTCAGACTGAGGGGCTCGGCTGCCAGCCCATGGAGGAGGCTGGGCACCACCGTGCATGTGTGACGGGATCGGGTGGCAACCAGGGAGCAGGAGCAGAGTGGCCTGATGAGACGCCAGGAACCAGTGGGAAGCAGCCACGAGTCTCGGGCCCCTTCACTGTGGCCGGGTTCCCTGTTTGTGGGTGCCAGGAGCTCCTGCTGTGGGACCGGCAGGAAAACCCTCTCTCCCGGAGCCTGCCCGATGTCAGGCAGAGGCGGGACCCAGGTGGTGTCCACACCAGGAGGTGTGCACAGCAGGCCTATCGGGTCTGTCCCACCAGGAGCCAGCTGCAACCCAAGGACCCAACAACAGGAGCACAGGATGCCTGAGAAGGGCCTGTGTGAGGTCTGCAGAAACCTATGTATGTGGGCCGTCGGGGAGACAATGCATTGTCATCTTCTGTTTCTGGAATGTCAGGCCACTTGGCAGGGGTCCTAGACCACTGAGTGTGGGACATGCCCTGGCACGGTTCGTGTTTGAGTGACTGGGACCTCGTGTCCACTGTCCCTCCCACAGATTCGGGCACTGTCAGAAGCCACGGCCCCTCCCTGGGCTGGGCTCTGCTAATCTCCAGTTCCCGCCTAACCCCCCCTAAACGCTGGCTTAGGGACAAACCTCCGGGAGAGGGGATTGCTGTCCTCAGCTCCAGGCAGTGTGTTCATAAGTATGTCCAGCGTGCAAGACATTTTCACACATTGTTGACTGAAGCTGATGGATTTGTAAAGTGATGGCCAGGAGCCAGCGGCGGGCTTCTCCACCTGGGAATGGGGACACGGGGTCCTCTCCCGCCCTCACCAAGGGCAGGAGGGCAGCACCGGGAGACGCTGGACAGCTGGATGGCCAGGGCTTCCTGAGGTTTCTGGAAACTTCGTCCGCCAGAGGGCGCCGCAGGGGAGAGGCGGCTGTAGCGTTTGGGGGGCAGTGGGCACAGCGGGGCCTGGTCGGGAGCCCCCCCACCTGCTCGGACTTCCCGGGGAGGCCGGTGAGAGCCCGGCGCCACCTGGTGGTGCTTCCCGGAACTGCAGCGGCGTCACCCTTGGCCCCTACCCACCCTGGGTCCCACCCACCGCGCAGTCCCCAAGCCCTGACCCTGGTTAGAAGATGATGGAGGTAACAGTGGTGCAGTTTGCAAAGGTCAGACATCGCAAATCATTCCCCGATACCCCAGGGAAAAGCAAACTGAGAAAGTGAGACCACTCACCCCGGTGGGAAACCCTGGGGCCCCTGCTCTCCTGGAGGTCCCCAAGGGAGCCCATGGCCCCAGGGAGCAGCCCTTGACTTCCAGATAGCGAGGACTTCTGGGGCGCTCTGGGTACCCAGCAATGGCTCTGCTCCTGGGGGTTCGCGCAGCTCAGCGCTAATCTCTCATTAGCTTGATGTGTATTTGCGGGGTGCCAGCCATGTGCCAGACACTGTCTGGGTGGACAGGACAAACGCTTGTGGAGAAACGTCACATTCCAGTGGGGACGGGAAGACAGACACACAGCACAGCAAAAAGGTAACTTGTGTACTGCAAGTTGAGACATGCTAGGAGTGAAAAAAAAAACAGAGAGGGGGACCCCCAGACTGGGGATTCCGGGGGCTACAGGACATGGAGGAAAGAGCCATCCTGGGCCAGTGTGAGATGGGTCATGGAGGAGAAGAAGCCAGATGACCGTGGCAAGAAGCCGGTGAGGTCGGCGTAGTGTGAGCGCTGAGACCTCGGGTCCTGGGGCGGTGGTACCCCAGTGCCTTGGCTCCTCAAACCCCCGCCTTCACACACCCTGGCATTCTGGCGACGCCAAGCAGGCCTTCCGCCAGCCAGAACCCTGTGTTTCCATTACTTCAGCCTGATGAGTGTAACAAGAGCTGTGATTTATTGGGCTTATGACGCCCCAGGAACTATGCTACATGTCTAGATATTTGACTCAATTGAGACTGACAACAGCCTTGAGAAGCAGGCGTTACTCCTCACAGAAAGATCGACCAGGGCTTCAGGAGGTTAAGAAGCCAAGTGTCACCAACTGGTTTTCAGTGGCAGAGCTGCCGCTGGTCCCGGGGCCACCTCCCGACTCCGAAGCGGGGTGAGGAGGCTACACGCCCCCCACCTCCAGCAATATTAGTTTTGGGACATTTGTGCTTCATCAGAAGCTCCTTTGGGGCTAAAAGACCTTAAAAATGCTCAAGGCTTCGCCACATGGATTATTCAGAAGTCTTGAGCTTCGAAGAGTAGAATCGTAGAAGTTTGTACCACTGGTGCCCCCACGTCACGAGGACTGGTCAGTGTTTATGGAGGTGAAGAGACATGGGGGTTCCTATCACCAGGAAACAACTATGTCGTATGTTTTGCATGTTTTCTTTTTCCACTGCAGGTCCTAGTGTTCAAACCCTTTGTAGTGGGTTGAATGGCGGCTAACAAAAAGATATGTCCCTGCTCTATGCCCTGGGACCTGTAAAAGTGACATTGTTTGAGAAAAGGGTCTTTGTAAAGGTGACTAAGGATCTCAAGGTGAGATCACTCTGGGCTAACGGGGCAGGGCCTCCATCCTATGACAGATGTCCTGATAAGTGACACCCAGAGAAGATACACGTAGGGAGAGAAGAGGAGAAGCCATGTGAAGACTGAGGGGGATCGGAGTGAGGTGGCCACAAGCCAAGGGATGCCTGGAGCCACCAGAATCTGGAAGAGGCAGGAAAGAGCCTCCCTGAGCGCCTTCAGACACCACAACTTCGGGCCTCCAGAACGGTGAGGAGTGAATTTCTATGTTGTAAGCCAGCCCTTAGCGTGTGGTGACTTGTGACAGCAGCCCCAGGAACCCACCACACCCCTGCCTGTCGCAGTGGGGACACAGCCCTCAGGAGTCTCCTGCCTGCCGGGTCCCCAGCCTTTTCAGACCACTGCCCTGCTGGGGGACTCGACCATGAGGTGCAGGGTCTCCTCGTCGTCCCAGAAGATTTCAGCTCTCCACTTACAGGCCTCCGTGCCAGCCTGTGCAGACCTTTTGGAATGTAAACTCCATTTTTCCAGCTCTTCCTGACCACCTGGACATGTAGAATCTTTGAACATCTTCATTCATGGTTTTGATTAAAACAATAAATAAAGGCCAGGATGGCAGGGTGGGCAAGGACAAACCTGGAGGCCGACCTCGGAGATGACCTTCAGGCTACTGCTCCGCTGACTAGACTTTTAAGGCTGAACTGGCCGGGACTAAGTGGTCCGCCCAGGCCACTAGTTGCCCATTTTGACATCATCCTCTCCTCCTCCTTCGTAGCAGAAACCTGACTATTTTCAGGGCCACACAACCCCGTTAAAGGACTTCCCTGCCTCCCCTCCAGATAGCAACACCGTGTGACAAGTTCTGCGGATGATATGTAAGTGGAAGTGAGGGTGGGACTTTCCAGAGGATTCTTCACAAGGGGGATGCAGTCCCACAGGTTCAGAGAAATCACTTCCAGCGTTAGAAGCAGAAGGAGATTCATCGTGGTCCATGAGGAAGCAAAACTCCCTGAGAGCCAGATAGCAGCTCGTTTCTGCCTCCCACATCCACCTGAGTCCCTACGATTGGGCTGCACCCATTTCCCAGGCCCAGCACCAGCTGCAAGGGGATCTGGGAAGGGAATTTTTCTAGGACATGGTGGTAACAAGATAAGAAATGCTGTTTGGCCTTGTTGTGAATCAGAGGTTCAGTTCTCTAGGAAGGCAATGCAGCTACGGAGAGGAGAGGAAAGGACACAAATCCACAGTGGGGAGAACTCTGGCCAGGGGAAGCAAGAATGTGACTGCTGCAGATTGGACAGAGCAGAAGAGATGGGAAGATCCCATCAGGGTGGGCACAGGTGGGGGCAGTGAGTCCTGCCTTCAGCATCCTGGGAATCAGAGAGCTTCTTGGAATGTAAAGACAGGCACCTTACGGCCAGAAGGAGGGAAGTTGGTAGGACTGGGACAGGCCCACAGGTCCCGCTGCAGAGGCAAGGTAAGGAATTGTTGGTCTCCTTGGAGCTTCACCCTGACTCTTTTCACCACTCCTTGCCTTTCAGTTTGGTGTGATTTTGGAAAACACCTGTTCTATTTCTTTCTTAAATTTACCCATATTTTCACATATTTTGTTTTTGAAAAAGATTTCATACATCCTTTTCTCTCTTTTTTTTTGTTACAGTCCTTGTCTAAATTCTACCATCGATTTTAGATCATCCAAGAGTCTGCTTCTACTGGCTATTCTTTCTCTTGGTTGTGTGTGCCATTTTCCTATTTCTTTATCTGTTTTGGACGTTTTGATTGTGTGTGGACGTTGTATGTAAAAGAACCAGAGAGTCTGAGGTCAATGCTACTTTTCTCCCAAGAGGTCACCTCCTTTTCTCTGTTCACTGTATCCATTTAAGAATCAAGCTGGGTCAGGGATGGACTACAGCCTTAGTTAGTTTTAGTTCACCTCTGGCTGCATTGTTTTGAGAGGAGATGCCTCTGATGTTTGCACTATTTTGTGTACCTATTACACACATGTTTTGAGTGAGTCCCATCAGTGCGTATGTGCTATTTTGTGTTCAGTTTACTTGACTCAACATTATTTTGTATGCTTGTTTTTATTTATCAACCTAATAAGCATATAGCTTATATTATTTTCTCATCTGGTTAGTGGGAAGGAGTGTTTGCCATATTTATTTACTTATTTATTGCATGTTTATAATTTTTGCAAGAAACTCTGACTTCATGCCACCAATATTATAACATTAAGGGAAATTACCAAAAAAAAAATTAAAATTTGCTCATGCTGAATAACCCTACAACAAATTTTGTTTTTGAATTCCTAATTCAGATTTTTACACACACACACACACACACACACACACACACACACACACACACACACCAGCTTAATTGGCTTCACTGGTGAATCCTATCAAATACTTAACAAAGAAACATACTAATCCCTAACAAACTCTTTCAGGAAACAAAGGAAGAGACAGCCCTCATTCTATGACTCTTACTCTTATACAAAAACCAAGCAAAGATATCACAAGAAAACCACAGACCAATGTCCCTCCCAACCAGCAACCCCAAGATCCTTAATGAAACATCAGCAATCTGAACCCAGCAGCATCCAAAACCAATTATACACCATGACTAAATAGGGTTTATTTCAGGAATGCAAAGTTGGTTTGTTATTCAAAAACCAATTAATATTAATTCTGAAATATCATATATATACACACATATATATATGTATATATATATATATATATATATATATATATATACACACACACATATACACACACACATATATATATATAAAGTCTGACTTCGGTTCTTGCTAATTTCGGGTCCTTGACCCTGCTTCCTGACACTGAGCTCCTTGTAATTTCCTGAAGCGACAGGAGCATCTGACACAGAGCTCTGAAATCCCTTGGAGTTTCCTGGATGACAGGATCATCTTTTGTTCTAATAAGGTGACTCTTGGTGGGCTCTTGGATGGGGTCTGGTCACCAGAAAGACCAAGCTACGATTAGAAAAGTTTGGTACTTTCAGCCCGTCCCCTCCATTCTGGAGTGGGAATAAGGGCTGGAAGTTGAGTTAATAATTAATCATGACTATGTGATGAAGCCTCCTTAAAATTTCTGAAAGAATGGGGCTCATAGAGCTTCCAAAGTGTTGAATATCTGGAGGTACTTGGAGGGTGGTGACCCCCACACCTTGCCCTACTCTCCTCTTCAATCTGGATGTTCATATGTATCCTTGATCACATGCTTTTATAATAAGCTGGTAAACATAAGTGTTTCCCTGTGTTCTGTGAGCTGTTAGAACAAACTATTGAACCTGAGGAGAGGGTCGTGGAAACCCCAATTTATAGTAAGTAGGTCAGAAGCACAGGTGAGAATCTGAACTCACCGTTAGCCTATTGAGTGGGAAGGGGTCAGTTTGTGGTGCTGAGCCCTTAACCTGTGGGGTCTGTGCTACCTCCAGTTAGTGTCAGAATGGAATGAAATTGCAGGACACCCAACTGGTATCACAGAATTGCTTAATGTGTGGAAGACATACACACCTGGTCACAGAAGTATTCTGTTTGAGTGTGTAAAAGATAACAGTGAGTTTTTCCAAGAGAGTAGTATCTCACATTAATAGAATGAAGGGAGGAAATGCATGGTCATGTCAATATAAACAAAGCATCTCAATATACACTTTGTCAAAATGCAATGCCCATTCATGATAGAAATTCTCAATAAACTAGAATTAGGAGGGAACTTCTTCATTCCTATAAAGAACACTAAAAAATCCTACAGCACATATACTGAGTGCTTTCCCCATAGGATTTGGGGAAAGGCAAAGATGTGCACCACCTTTGTGTTTATTTAATGTTTGCTAGAGGTTCTAGCGAATGAAATAAGACTAGAAAAAAAGTAAAAGCATCTAGATGGAAAGGAAGAAGTAAAACTTTTTATTCAAGATGACATGACAGAAAAATCCTAACAATGCACAAAATTTAATAAATTTAACAAATGAGTTCAGCAAGGTTACTGAATACAAGATCAACATACAAAAATCATTTGTGTTTCTACAAACTAGCAACAAACAATCAGAAAATAGAACGAAGAAAACAACTCCAGTCACCATTGCATCAGGAAAGAGTAAGAACACTTAGGAATAAATCCAACAAAAGAAATGCGAAACTTTTACACTGAAAACTAACACATTGCTGAGAGAAAGTAAAAAAGAGCGAGGTAATTGGAGAAATATTCCTTGTTTATGGGTTAGAAGAGTCAATAACCTCAAGATTGTCAGTCTCCGTAGATTGATTTATAGAATCAATAAAATCCTATAAAGATCCCAGCAGGATTTTTTTGGGGTAGTGGTAGAAATTGGCAAACTGACCGTAAAATTTACTTGGAAATGCAAAGCACTCAGAATATCCAAAACAATTCTGAAAAAGAAGAATAAAATTGTAGCATTTATATGACCAGATTTAAAATTTTTCTCTAAAGCTACAGTACTCGTGGCTGCATGCTATTGATATAGGACAGATGTATAGATCAATGGAATAAACATAAAAAAGAAATGCTTGATTCTCAACCAAGGTGCCAAGGAGATGTTTGAAAATGTTTCTAAAATTGGACTGTGGTGATGGTTGCAAGTTTACTGAAAATCATTGAATTATACACTCACAGCGGGTAAATTGTATGGTACATCAATTATATCTCAATAAATAAACTGTGTTACAAAAGAGAACTGAATAAAAGCGCCATGTGGCATTCTGGAGGCTCCATCGTAGGGGAGGCTGAGTGCCCATCTCAGCAGGTCCCGCCTCACTTCTCACGGTGAAGCGGGTTCCGGTTTACTGATGAGCCCATCAGAGTCCAAGGCAGGAAAGCAAAATCACTCAGGTGCTTTAGGGAGGCAGAGGTGCCCCGGCTGTTGGAAGGGCTGGCTGGAGTCTCAGGTTCCACGCTGACCTCACGCCCCCTTCTCTGAGATCATCCTGGAGTGACGGGCTGCAGAAAGCTGGGGAACTCGAAGCCGAGGGCCTCATGCTTCCAATGTCAGGTGCGGGTAGCACAGCCCTGCTCTCTGCAGCCTCCCTCATTCCCAGGGGTTTGCACCCCAAACCCCAGCTGCCAGGTGCCATGTAGCTTTTCAGCTTTTCCCGGTGGAGGTGATGGAGCCAGCCCACTGTGAGCCTCTACAGATGGTGACACATCCACTGTCATCTGTGCGTGGGTGCTATCCCCCCGCCGTTGCTGTCACCCCAGGTCGCTCCAGTGTGGAGACTAGTGACGGTGACTCGCGGACAGCTGGCCACGGGCAGCTTGCAGACGCTGTTCAAACACGCACCCACCCAGGCCCACCGCTGACCCTGCAGGCGGTGTCACTGCACCACTGCCACCATCCCATTTCACAGGTGAGACTCTGGAAGCACACACAGCTGCAGTGATGCCGGCACTTGGCACAGCCTCCTGAGCCTGGTGCAGCCACCTGGTCTGGATCTTAACCTCTGTGCTGTGGGGCACCCCAGGATGCGTTTATCGATAGATAACGTCATCTTCCTTGGGAAAAACGACTTCCAGGAACCATCAGCAAAGGGTTCATGTATTAAATAAATGCCCCGCTGCACAAAACACTGCGTCGGCGCCGGGCAGCCTGCTCTCAGCCTTGTGACGTCAACTTTCACCCCACTGGCAGCCTGGCCAGGGCGAGGAGTGCAGCTCTCAGCTCTGTTCTCCGTGGCTTCCGGGAAGAGGGTCACCCCGGGGCTCACGGCCCTCGCAACCTCGGGGTTTGATGTTTCCACCCATGTTCTGGAATTCTAGGTGTGTCCGGCTTCCTTGGGGCTGGTTTGGTTCAATTCTTCAGTCACCGGCTGGCGGTGACACGGTGCCTATTGTGCCAAATGTCCCCTCGCACTGATGAAGTCCCATTCCTGTTGGTGTGGGGTCACACCTGGTCATTGTAGACGCCACTGACCTGGTGTGGACAGCTTAGGACACCACTGACGATCGCCGGTAATGGTCCCTGGGTGTGCCAGCTGGTCACGTTTTTTAAAATCCTGTGTTAAAAAAAAATCTTCATTCTACCTCTTTGTGGAGTTTTCTGTGGGTCCTGCAGGGCCTGCTTTGTCCCACACAGTTGCGCCTGGCAGCATGGGGCTGTTTAAATTAAATCCAAATTAACTAAAGTGGAACCAAATGAAAGACAGCACCTCCTTCACACTAGCCGTCTTTCAAGTCTCCATGGCCTCAAGTGGCTAGTGGCTGCCCGACTGGCCAGAGAGGAGATGGGATACTCGCCCGGCCACACGGGGCTGGGGTGCAGTGCTGCTCCAGGCAAGGACTGCCACGCTCACAGGCACCTGTCCTCTGCAGTTATGTGTCCCTTCTCCTGGAGAGCAGATTCCTTGAGGATGGTGTGTCCCACGTGGTGGGCACAGAGCAGGTACATGGCCATGATTCCCCAAGGAAGCGACGGCTTGAGAATGTTGGGTGGAGGACGTGGGCGCGAGGGGTCCAGGTGCCAGCAGGCAGTGGCTGTGACTGGAGGGAAGCTGGAGACGGGTGCTGAGCAAAGGGACATGAGCCGAGGTGAGAGGCTAACTCACTGTCTCCAGGGTCTTCCTCTTGTCACGGTCCCAGGGAAAGTGCTGCGGGTGCTGTGCCATGGGCCATCCTTTCTGGACCACAGTGGTCCCCTGTCTTGAGGACAGCCTTCTGATGTGCTGGCCAGACCTCTGACCCTATGACCCCAGAGCCTGGCTCGCGGTGATGAGCTGGATTGGAGACTTGGCAATGGAAGACCGGGGCTGACTCAGCCTCTGGGAAAGCTGAGCTGAGACATCATGAGCCTGGCGTGGCCCTGGGAGGCTACTGGGGACCCTGGGCAGGTCGAGGTGACAAGTGGGGACAGAGAGAGAAGGAGCAGAGCCGGGAAGCCAGGAGAAGCGTGAGGGTGGAGCTGCTGGCCCTGCTGGATTCAAGCCCGTGGCCTGCCTGGGCATCTGTGTCCCTGGGTCAGGCCGAGGGCAGCTGTGTGCCTGGCAGTGCGGGTGGCACGGAGCCCCGCCCCCGCCCACTCCAGACAACAGCAGCGGCCTGGGGACGCTCGGTGGTGCTGTGAGCAGGGCGTGCCTTGGCCCTTCCCCTGTCTGGAGAAACATCTGGTTCAGATTGTGTCATCCTAGAAAATAAAAACTCTTCTGGGGTGACGGGGGAAGGGCTCGGTGGCCTGGCATTCTGGTATCCCCACCCCATGCCCGTGGGGCCACCTGCAGGGACTACTGTGCCAGCCACCCCCGCCCAGCAGGGCCTCATCAGGGGTGGCAAGGAGCAGGGAGCTGTGCGCGCGTAGCTGTGTGTGTACGCAAGTCTGAGAAACTGAAAAATGCCGAATTTGCAGCACAGACTTCGACCCCATGAGGTGTTGACATGATGGGTGGTGACACGTCTCAGACACGGAGGCCTGGAGATGGGTCCAGAGCTGTGTCGGTGTCCTCAGCTCTGGGAGAACGTTCTCTTCTCACCCTGGGGGTGCACCCTGGATGTTCCGAGGCCTTCCTCGGAGACCCGTCCTCCACCCCGGGACGGAGCGCTCAGTGTCTGTGCAGCTCATTCTTCTGGGGCTGCAGGGTGAGGGGTCCCAAGTCTGTCCTCCCCAAGTCTGTCCTCAGAGCTGTCCTAAGAGAAAGACGTCTATTCTGGGCAGCTCGGACCAGCTCGTCCTTTTTTCTCTTATTTGCTGTGTAAACCCTCTGTTATTTAGTTTTTCTCTTTCCTCGTGTCCTAAAACTCTTGCCAGTATTCCAAAACACACCACCTTGGATCGGATTCGAGCTGTCCCCGAGGCTCCCGTCCAGCTGTGCTGGGCCCTGAGGAGGGGCAGGGACGAATAGAGGCTGGCCGGCCGGAGGGCTTGTGCTCGGGTTCCTGGGCCTTGGGTCCTCCTGCTTCCGGGACCCGTTGTTCCTGTGGCTTCTGGGGACGACCCCCAGCAAAGCACTTACTATGCTGACTGCACAGACGTGTGTCTCTGCTCGAGATGGGCTGGAGGGATGGTTTCCTTCTAGCGTGCATTTCGCTGTGTGTTTTCTCCTCCCATCACCAGCGTTAAGTTAACGTTTGCTTTAAGCCACTCAGCTCAGCAAAGCGGAAGATTAGGCCACGCGTGAGGTCGGCTGTGCTGGCCAAGGCTAATGCGAGCCCCGCTGAGCAGAGCGCGCTGTGGCGATGGGACGGGGGGCATTAACGGGGAAGGACACCCCCAAGGACACATGAAGGGCAGCCTGGCTGGGCAAACAGCTGTCCTCTCTAACTCGTCCAGGATGTGCAGCCATCTCAGCCGGAGCCAAAAGCAGTCTGAGGTTCTTTGTGGTTTCCACCTGGCGTCTTTCAGAGAATCACAAACCAGAGGGCCCCAGACCTCAGGCTTGGGATCCCGGGGACTCCGTCGGTCTTGTTGAGAAGCCCCTAAGACCAGTCACGATGTTTCAGTCAAAACCGACTGTTTCACTGGAGACCCTCCCCCACTGTGCACCAGCGCTAGGGAGAGCCAGGCAGGAAGTGGTACCTCCCAGGTTCTCGGAGTCTTGCTTGGAGTCCCAAGGGCCTCCAAACTGCCAGGGAACCCCTCGGTCAGGTGAGGCCCCTGGAGTGCAGGGCTTCCCGGAGCCTGTGGGGTGATGGGTGGGGGCCCTGGACAGCGGCAGGCCACCTGCGGGGCTCACACACTTATTTATGAGCCCCCCTTGGGCTCGTCAGAGCAGGAGGCGTCCCAGGGCCTGACCCCCTGCCCAGCTCTGAGTGTGCTGGGGGGACGGACGACCGCTGCAGCTGCAGCCACCCACAGAGGAGGCCACATCCAAACGCTGGGGGAGGCAAGTGTGGTGAAGTGGGGCACATACTTCTGTCCTAAAATAGATTTTATCTGAAAAAGAAAACAGATGGCGATGGAGATGATGTTTTTCTCTTTTATAAAAAGCACAGGAAGCAGCGCGTAGCTGCTGGGTCGCCGCCCCTCCCCTCCCCCCACTCGAGCCTGGAAACCCCTGAGGATCCCACTGGTGCAGAGTCAGCTGTTGAGACCGGGGTTGGGGGGCAGGACTGGCAGGTTTCCTGGGTGCGGCTGGTTAACCGAACCCTCCTGTCTCTTTTCTCATCTGTGATGATGCAAAGTCAGAGAGACAGCAAACAGGGCAGCAAGGTCCTGCAAAGCACCCCGGCCATGGCCAGGACACCCCTAGGCGAGGGCCGTCGGCCTCGAGGCGGTGCCAGGCAGCCTGGCTGGGAGGCCCTGGCAGCCCTCCGGGCCCTCGGAGCCTTCCCCTCACTGGGCCTGGAGCCGGCAGGCCCTGGGTCCTGCATTCGGGGAGCTGAGCGGAACTAAAGGAGGGAACCAACAAACGTTTGATAAAAGCGAACTGGCGCTTTAAGGAAATTGACCAGGGAGCTGGGAGGTCTATGGCTGGAGCGGGGCTTCCTGTTACTCTCTAGTCCCGACTTCCTGTTAAACTTTATGGTTCTAATTTCCGGTGGGGGCGGGGCATGTATATAAAGGAGCCGTCTTGCGCGCTCGTTCTCCATTGCAGGTGGGCGGCCGCACAGGGGGTTTTCCTATGTTGTGGTGCTGGTTTTGTGGGTTTTCTCCCCGCCCCCCCAGATAAACTTTGTGGTGAACTATTTAAAAGATGATATTTTGTCCACGTAACACCTTCGTGCTGCTCTGAGGGATGCGCCTGGCTGCCTTTTACAGCCGACTGTGCGTTCTTGTTGGGGACGGCCCCGCGGTGTTACCGTGTCTGCATCGTGACAAGTGTCGTCTGGGCGAAGCCCGGTTCGGCACAATTGCTCGGGCTCAGTGTGTCATCACGCGAGTCAGCGTGCGCCGTGGGGGGAAGAGAGCGCTGAGCGTCTCAGGGAAACCGCTCGGTTTCCTGGTGTGAAACGTGCTCCGTTTGTCGGCGATGGTTTGGAGCGTGGACGTGAGACGTGACTCGTAGGATGTGACCCGCAGTGGAGTTCTGTGAGCTGGACGGCGGACTCGTGCCGCAGGCGCGTTTCCTCTCCCGTGGGGTCCCCCCGTCACCGCGCTCACAGGTGCGTCCGCAGCAGCAGAGCGTGAGCCGCCCCTGCGCGCACGCGCGACCTCAGGAAGCCCCCGGCGCCCACAGGCCTTTGCGAAGCTCTGGTCGGGTGACAAAACCAGCTTCCAAACACCGCACAGAAAAGCCGGTACTCGGAGACCTGACACAAGGGAGCGGCACAAATACAACGTGTTCCGACCTCGGATTCCGTGACCCCAGAAATGGCCTGTGCGGCTCTCGCGGCAGCCACGTTCCATGGGCAGGCGGGACCCGCGGGACGGCCCGGTCCCTGCTCTGGCCCGATCCCACGTGCTCGCTCGGACGGCGTCCTGTGGGCAGCGAAGCCTCAGGAGGGCGGGTTTTAAACTGCAGGCCACGTTGTGAAGGTGCTGGGCAGCCCGAGTCCCCGCCGGCCACCACGTAAGCCCAGGGCACGGCCTGGGGACCTAGAAACAGGGCGACTGGTGCTCTGATCTGCGCCAGGGGCCAAAAGCTGCTGCGCGCCCAGGGCGGTCCAGCGTGGATTGTGGGGGAACGAACGAGTCAGGCGCTGCCGTGGTGATGAAGGGTCCCCTCCCCTGGGACACGGGGACCTCATGCCCCAGCTCAGTGCGCGGAACACGGGAGATGTCCCCCCCCTGAGGTGCACAGATGGGGTTGCAGGGCAGCCCAGATGGGCTTTGGGTTTCCAGGGAGACAGCGTGGACACACTCCCGTTCTGGACTGGTCCATGGCAGCCAAGGAGCGCTGCCTGGACCGGAGCACGAGGACTCAGACTCCTCGCGGTCAGAGGGCCTGGAGCCGAGAGCGGGGCGGGACGCCTGCCCTGCCCCTGCCCTTACCTGTTGCCGGCACCGCTGATCCACGATCTTCTGTCTGAGGGGTGTTTTCAAACACTGAGCACTCTGGTCCCTGAATTGAACTCGGTGTCAGGGAGCCTACACCCTCATGCAGGGGGAGAGGGAGCCGAGGCAGCCAGGGGGCATGAGCAGTGTCCCCACTTCCCACCCCAGACTTCACTGGCACTGCCAGCTAACAGGATAGACACTGCGAGCGACATTGGGGCGATAGGGGGGGAAAAGGAAATCAGGGTGAAGACCAGAGTCAAAATGGAGTCCAAAACCCTCACTATGTGGTCCTGTACCATTGCGAGAGGTGGACTGCAACTTAGGCTCTGAGCTTCCCAGCAGTCAGAGCAAAGAGGGAAACTAGCTTTTGCCCCATTTCCTTAGGAGCCTCCAGGATGACCATGGAGGCCTTAGGTCCTTAGCTCATTGTCCTTAGGTTTTAGGTTTAAAATAAGGGACAGAGAAAGGAAAGAAATTACTTGGAAACAAGACTGACTACTCTGGGGAAAGGATGGTCTGTTGTAATTCTCTTGTACCCCACAGGATCATGGCACAGCGTTGCACAAAAGGAGTGATTCACAAAAGTTTCTGGAAGGACTTAAGGGTTGATTTTGTTATTATTTACTGTATTTCAGATGCATGCTTCTCAAACCATAGTGACAGACCAACATTTGAGATTGTCTGATCCACGTGGGCTGATACGTTCATGAAATGCAACAGAAATGTCATGGTCAAGTCAAAAATGACAGATGTTTTTGCAGCTTACTCTCAGCTTTGTTCTACGTCATGGCAGACAGCAGGGCAGACGGTTTGTGCAGTGGTTGCGGCAGTGGGACGATGGCTGGCTCCCCGTAGCACCATCTGCGGGCCGGGGCCCATGGTCACTCTGATGAGCCGGCCAGCTGGCTGCAATTGGATGTGGTATTGAGTCTCACCGACCCTCTGGCCTCCCCTGTGGGCACTGGGCACACCTGGTCACTGTATGGGGACCTCATCTGCCACGGCACAGGAGACTGACTTGCTGCGCTCACGTCTCACCTGTAACTGCTTCAGGCAGAGTCTGCGATGAAGAAGTCAGACCTGAACTCCGAAAGGTAGGATTTCAGACACGTTTCCTTCCCACGTTTGACAGCTTTTCATGTTTGTGACGCACACACAAAGGTGTAGAAACATTTGTATTCAGAATATTTTTAGGAGAGAGGAAACAAATGGACAGCAGGAGCAAACCCCAAAACCTTAGGCCAGTGCCTGGAATCTGGGATGCAGAGGGAGGACCCTTTTTTCCGAGCTCAGCCCACACACGCCTTCCCACAGGCAGGTGGGAGCTGTCACCCCCGTGACAGAGACCGGCTTCTGGGTGGTCCCACACTACCGTGAGTGAGTCACTTGGCCAGGGAGCGAGCCACGCCTGCTCCTGGACACCCACACGTCCTCACAGCCCGTTGTTTTCTGCACGTCTTTGTACCACGAGCAGTTCTAGGGGGTTTCGCCATCGTGTGAAAATACAGCCGTCGGCTGCAGAGAAAGCGCAGGTCTTCACTGCAAAGCTGGATGAGGGTGGGAAAGCGCTGGGCTTTGGATGGAGGCAGAAAGGGGTGGCCGGGAGGCAGCCCCAGGGGGCGCAGCTCCCCTTTCTGTTTGGAGTCACTCATGCCTGGGGCACGTGCTCCCCACTCTCAGCTTCAGGCCTGTGGGGAGTGCACATGGGTCTCCACCTGCCGCCGCCCTCAGTGCCATGTTCTGTCCCCGTCTTGACAGCGGGTGCTGGTGGCCAGGCCCAGCCTGTACCTCCCGTCTGGGGCTGTGGCCTCCTGGGAGTGTGGGCTTTCCTGGGTCTCAGAGAGAAGCTGTCTTCCACGGTCAGCTTGACCAATTCTCCAAGCTGATCCCATCTATTCTTGTTTCTAGAAATTTCTCGTAATCCCTGGGATGGGGAGATTTTTCCAGCCTAGTCGTGGGCTGGTTCTTATTTCAGTTGCTCTTCCGTCATTTCCATGGGGTTTGGGGAGGAAGGGCAGGGGGGCTCGTGAACTCAGCCGCCTTCTCAAAGGGATGTCCTGTCTCTGCTCCTGGGGATGTGAGTGTCCCCCTCGGTGTGCGCTCCCCGGGCCTTGGTTCTGAGGCCTGCACTGGGGGACGCAGCTCTCTGAGCCATTAAGGACGTTGTGACGTCACCCGCCTCCTGGTCTGACCCTGCGGAAAAGAGACAAGAGGTGCAGAGACGCGATACCTAGACTATTACTCAGGAAAAGAACTGAGGACGTGTTTGCAACCCCCTTACAAGGACGCTCGTGACCCCTTGTTTCTAATAGTGAAGAAAACGAAGCCGGTTAAATACCAACAAAAGGTCAGTTTCTCCCAAGAGATACGATTTGAGGGGACTGGAAAGATAGCCAGTGACTTCTGTGTTGACAGGTCCGCAGGTCTCACCCTCCGAATGATACCAGTACCCACCTCTGCCTGGCGAGTCTGTAAGTGTGCTTGAGGGTTGCAGTGTTGCTTATCTAATTGTGCTTCTTGAATTATCAGCAATAAGTATGTATTTTAATAAGACAGTCATTCGTTAAAAAACAATAAGCAGTGTTAAAATGAGGTGTGGCAGAGCTAAGTCTGGACCCTAAACAGGGCCTGACCAAGTCCACGTGTGAAATCCAAGCAACCCGTGACAGATGGCAGTTGTCTCTGTCACCAGGTGGCTCTCAGATTCAGCCTCTGAGGACTTTCCTTGGACAGGGTTTTCCATTGGGACGGCAGAGCTCGCTGAGGCCTCCCGGGTGCCAGCGTGTAGCAGGGTCCGCAGAAAGCTGTGAAGAGGTGGCAGGACACTCACTGCCAGCCCAAGGGGCAGCCAGGTGCAGGGAGAACAGAGCGCAGGGCAGCTGCCCCTTGGAGAAAGGCAAGCAGAGGTGGGCATAGGTGGTCGTATGCCCCAGAGGTCAGGGCCTCGCTGGCCTGTCCATCTGCGTGCCAGTGTCCAGCCTGCTGACACAGAAGGGGCTCCAGAAGTGTTTGCTGACTGACTCACTGATGGTCCCCCCCTCCCTGCCCCATGTGCGCAGCGCGTGCCCAAGTGTACCGTGCCCAGGGAATGGGACGCTGCTGCAGGGTAGGCAGGGAAACATGGCACTGTCACCCGGCAAGGTGTGCCCATTGTCTGCCCTAGGCTCTGGGACACCCTCCTTGAAGGGTGTGCCTCCCCCAGAGAGACACCGGGGACCCAGCTGGGCAGGGGGCTGAGAAAACTCGGCTCAGAATGGAAAGGGGACGCATCTGACCCAACCTTGAACTTTTCTGGCAAGGAAGTGAAATCCATGAGGAAATACGGGGAGTCTGGGCTTCTTCATGCTCTGCGGGGAACCGTCTTGAGGGCGATAAATCAGCGTGGGAAGGAGGCAGGAAGGTGGGGAGGACAGGGTGGGTGTGGGGGCTTTGACAAAAAGATTTGTTTTCTGGGAATGGCGACGTTCTGAAGAATGTGCTTGTGTGCACACGTGTGGTGTGTGCACATGTGTGACAGCGCATGTGTATGCGTGTGTGCACACGGGACAGTGTGTGTGTGCACGTATGTGACTGCCTGTGCCGCTGTGACTTCCTCTGCAGGAGAAGCCTGTGTGCCTCAAAGCCCCCAGGGCTGGGAGAGTGAAGATGTCCCCAAAAGGCTGCTCAGGTCCCTTGGGCAGGGGTGAACTTCCCCCCCACCTTCTTCTAGGGAGGTGGATTGTCTACAGGGAGGGGCCTGTGTGGGGACCCCCTGGAGGACAGCTCTGTGCCCAGGGGCAGAGCCTGGTCGCCTCCCCTACCTGCATCCCTTCATCTCCCTCCCTTGCCCCTGTCCTATTTGGAGCGAAAACCCTGGCTGAGGGCACGCAGGGGAGGGGAGCCTATGTCAGCGGTCTCTTTGGGTCTTTATTTCTCCTCAGTGTGGACTGGGGGTGCCCTTAGGAGAAGGAGGACCCAGCAAACGCCTTGATGGACCTGGAGACACATCTGGGGCACTCCTGAGCCCTTCCCCATGGGGCATGGAGGCGGACAGGGGTCTGGGTTGGAGTGCGGCCTCTGGCCTTTCCTGCAGGTGATTTGCTCATCCTCGGAAGCTGGTGCTTCCCCTGAAGGGATCGGGTGACAATCGCAAAAGCCAGGGTCCTGGAGTGCCCAGTCAGCTCCTCGTCCCAGCTCAGGGGCCGTGGGTGTGGTCCCTGCGGGTCTGGGTGCTGGGCAGCCTGGTCGCCCCTGATGGGCAGGCAGGAGCTGGCAGAGGCCCTGAGGCCCAGCCCCCCTGCCCCTTCCAGAATGCTCGGGGCTGTCCGGCAGGGCACAGGTAACTGCACCAGCTGGTCTTACCCAGGGCTTCTGCACGGCCCCACGGCCTTACTCTTTGCTCCTGGGACTTGAAGCCCGCCTGCCGAGGTGGGGTCCTCCTGCAAAGGGACTGCTGTACGGGTTTGCAAAGGCTTCCCCTGCGTGTTTACAGGGTCAGTACTGGGGAGCATCAAGCTCGGAGGCAGCGGGCCAAGCCATTACTCACCGCGGCCCATTCCAGGGCCTCTGCAGTCACTCTGCAGATAAGAGCCGCTGTCTGATTGGTTGGAGTCTTGCAAGCTGATGGGTGAAGGGGATGGGTGGCTGGGGGGCAGGACGTCCCCCATGGCCAAGCCTCGGGCTCAGGCACACACTGGGGCTGGGGTCCAGCTCAGCCTAGGCCTTAGGTCTCGCAGGTGCTGGTGCCTGGATTCAGAGCTCAGCCGCCCGCAGCCCGCACGCAGCCTCGCGGGTGGAGCCAGATGTTTGGGATGTGATGGAATGCTGGCGTAGGCAGGGCCCAGGGCTGCGGGGGCTGCCGGGACCTCCAGCCAGACTTCTGACATCCTTGTGAAAAAGCAACAATCAAGAGCAAGGCCAAATTTCCTCCTTGGAGAGAGAGGGTGGGAGGAGTGAGGGAGGGCATGGGAGACCACGTGTGGGGGAGCGAGCGAGTGCTCAGGGTGCCCTAGGCCCCAGGCCACACCCCCGGAGGCTGGGTGTCCATGGGAAGGAGCTGGGTGAAGGGAAACTACACGTGAATTTGAAAACCCTGTCCACTTGGGAGTGTGCCACAGCCGCGTGCCGGGCAGGGGGACGAGCACAGGCCTCACTCGGGAGACCAGTTTTCCCACCCAGCCCAGCCCCGCGGGCACAGAGCACTAAATGGAGGACCCTGCGCCACCTTCCCCACTGGCCTGGTGAGCGCCCCTCCCAGGACGCAGCTCGCTCACTGTTTGTCTTCCTCTAAGGACGGGCTGGGACATCACTGATGCTCACAGGTGCGGTGCCCCGATGGGACGCAGACTGCCCCTTCCTCCACAGACCCAGCTCCTCAGTGACCTTTCCCTCCAGCTTGCTCTCCAGGTTACCGAGGTAACACAACTGCAGGAGGCAGAGGACAGGGCTTGGGGGCTTCGCCCCCTCACAGGATGGAGGGCATGAAGTTGAAATCCATGTAGCCGGCCCCTGTTGACTGCTGGAGTCTCTGTCTTCACGCCCCCAGACCAATCCATTACTAACGGTGCCGGCTGCCAGTTGGTTTCACACAAGCAGGTTCTCTCTGGGACCTCCCCCCAGTTTGCCCTTGGCACCAGACCCAGCACAGGGCTATTTCCTTCTACTTGCGGATACCCAGCTTGTCTCAACGTCTCCCAGGTGCCCCCACACCGAATTGCTTAACTGTCATCTTAAACTGTTATTAACATGAGGGGGTCCCCAGGTTCTCCCTCCCTCACCTCGGTCCCTGGTTACATGTCCCCACACACGTGAATGCTGCATTCTGCACCATTTCCCTCTGCCATGAAGAAGCACAGGCTCCACGGGGCAGTGGCCAGCACAGGCTCCACGGGGCAGTGGCCAGGCCACGGTCACACTGCCAGGCTGGAGCTCGGGTCTGTGGGCTCCATGCCCAGTGCTTTTCCCTCCACACCAGCAGGTGCCGAAAATCATTTCGGCCTGCGGTGGAACCTTTCCATAAGAAGGAGCCTTGATCACAAGACCCACGTGCACAAGCTGCTAAGAGCAGCGGGACTGGCAGCTGTGGCCATTTGCCCTGCCCCCACTCACGTGGTCATCCCTGAGGTTGTCCAACGGAGCGGCTAGGGGCCCAAGGAACATGGACTGAAAACTCCCAGGCCACCCGGTTGGAGCGGGCAGGCAGCTCCAACATGGTGGCCTGGGAGTTTTCAGTCCGTGTTCCTTGGGCCCCTCGCTAGTCCCAAGGCGTGGGATGTTCTAGCCCTCCCAGGTCACTGTGGGGCTTGTCCCCAGGGAGGGAACCAGTGGGCCCATCTTACAAGCCAGCAGGCCCCCCTCGTACTGAGTGGGCATACTCAGGCACTCTCCAAACCCTCGGGATGGTGCCGGAAGCAGAGATAGAAGCGGCTCCCATCTGAGTCGTCAGCACTTGACCTCCTCCCGTCACGAAACAGAAATTTTCACTCACTCATTTGGCACTAACTCGATTTAAGACATTAAAGAAGGAAATTAAAAATAAGTTTGACTCAGAGTCTCACCATCTAAACACAGCTGCACTCTCTCTCCTGGGACACTGTGGAGTGGGGTCCACACTTGGTCAGCCGGTGGCCTCCCCAGCCGGTGCTACTGCCCCTCTAATTTGTGTCACTGTGACAACTAGGTGTCATATGTTTTGCGCTGAACCTATTCCATGGTACTTTTACTCTGGTTCTAGTAAATACATTATTTTTAAGGACTGCAAAATATTTCTTTGCACAGCTAGACCATAATTTGTATAACCATCCCTTTAGCACTAAAAATTCAAGTTGTTTCCAGTTTCTCATTTTTTGGGACGTTGTCATTGACGCTTTCCATACCACGGAAAGCTTGGTATAGAAAGCTTGGAATGGGGTGCTCACTAAGCGGGTGAGACTGTAACTGGAGTGAATACTGTAGGTGCCACCGAGCTGGTGCAAGGCCAAGAGGACACTGCCAAGCGCAGGCGTTCCAGTTCTAGAGCTTCCATGGTTAAGGCTCTGCCTACACACCGTTTCACTTTCACAACAGTGCAGAAAAAGCAGTCCAGACACGTTTGTTCATCACTCAGGTACACGGAGGACATGCCAGGGACTGACAGCTCGGAGGCCTGCAGAGTACTAGGTCCCAGACAACATGGAAGAAACTGCTTCTGTTGGGACCAAGCTTGATGCTCTGAAAGGCATGTGGCTTTTTAAATCACCTTGTGGGCCAAAAAAAATGGCTGCCAGCAGTATCCAGTGGCACTCCTCAGTGCCCATCAGGACCTGTCAGCACATGGCAGTACCCAGCAAGACCCAGCTCCCCCATTGTCAGTGGGCCAGCAGTAACTGTTCCACGATTGGGAGGGAAAGAGTGGCCCTCAACAAGCCCAGCTGTGAGCCGCACGGTAGTTACAGGTGACCCAGTGTGGTCCTTGCAGGGCGTTTGTGGCTCACTCTGTAGAGGACCTGTGCCTGGCTGGCAGAGGCCTGGCATAAAAGGGCTGTTGGGGCCGAGGATTGGTGAGCAGCCTGTCCCTTTGCCCCCGGGTCTGGCTGCCCCGGTGCCAGTGCGCGGAGCTCTGCTCATGAGCCTTTCCTACCCTTGCCCCGTCCATTCCTCCCAAACCCAGCTCCTGCTCACATCTGCTCTACTGGGTCCCTTTGAAAGTACCTGCAGGCCAGAACATGGCAGTCTCTCCATGGCTGTTCCTGCACCTGCTTTCCGGTGTCCACGCTTCCTGCTAAATTTGCAGAAGTCACTGTCAGAAATAAATGAGTATCCTCCTGGTCTGAATGCCAGTTGAAAGGCAACCCCAGTGAGAGAGCCCAGCAACTTTCTGACCAAACTACTTAGTCAGACACAGAAGGAAACCTCCTTAAGAAAACCATCCAGCAGCCAACCAAACAAATGTGCGTCCTCAAGCTGCCCAGTCCCGGCCTTTACCTGTCTGGGCCTGTGAGTGCTCACTGATCAGGAGACAGCAACCATGGAGTGATCACAAAAGGAGAAGTTGACCGTGAGGCATTCTTCTCTATTAAGAGGGGTGCGTTCCTGAGGGGCAGAGAGAGCCCTAAGGAACACTTGGGCTGCAGAACTCCTGGAAGGCCACCCTGGAGGGTGTGCTGAGACGCCCACAAAAACACCCTCTGGAAGTTGCCGCCTGAGAGCCAGCAGAGCTTGCTGGGAGGCCACCACATGTGGCGCTGAAACTCACTGGGGTGTCCCATGCCCCGTGGGGAAGGACACCCTGGAACCAGGAGGAGAAGCCTCTTCCTCTGCTGCATCTCAGTGTCCCCCCAGGACCCCCACTGACAAAGCCTAATAATATGCCAGCTGGCAAAGGGACGCCTCTACAAGGTCCGGCTCCAGTGTCACTAAGCCAGGCCAACAAGGGCGGGTTCGAGTTGACAGGCAGTCAAGCCGCGCCCAACAAATAGCATGTCTGTTCATTTGCTCATTCTCTACACACACGGCCGCACTGCTGTGCTGATGCACTGTACGAACACAGACAGAGGAACAGTCCTCTTAGTGTGAGCAGTGGGCCCACTGTGCTCGCTTTAATAGTTCGTCGCCCAGTGGGTCAGACACCTCTTACCAACTTCATTGTAATCACTTACAAAGTCTGTGGCCCCAGGGCGCAGTGCGTTAATTGGCTGTACTTACTAACTCGTGCCTTCAATTATCACTCCCATCCGCAAATGAGACAAAGGTTTTGTGAGAGTTCCGTCTAGTCAGTGTTCATCCTCCCTGATGCTAATACTTCCTCTTGTCAGTTAACTAGGAGGAGTTGTATTTTAAAATGTTTTAACTCATCGATGTAAAACTCACTAGATCCTTGGGATCTAGTCATTGGGAAGGTTTTCAAACAGGTTAGAAAATTGTTAAGTGTTTAAAGTGTACAGATACAAGAATTTTTGTAGATGACATTGTTTTAAGCCACAAGATTACACAACAGTGGGAAAATTTCCAACCATTTCTAAGTACAATCTCCATAGAATCTTTCTCTTAAAACAAAACAAAACAAAAAAGGAGCTATGCTCTCATCTTTTATTAAAATGTCAACTTTACCTTGAAAAGCAGATTCTGTTTGTTTTTCCAAAAAATATCTGCAAATAGCATACAATTGCCAGCTTTTGGTCATCTAGAAAAGATCAGCAGATAGAAAACACTTACGTTTTATATTTTAAAAAAAGTGTGTCACATCATCCCAATGATGGAGAGGCAGAAGGGGAGGGTGTGTGGAGAGGGTCGAGTGTAAATGGGACCCCTCCTCCCTCAGTCCCTCTGCAGAGCCCAGTGACTGCTGGGGCCTGGGGCAGCGGGCTGGACGCGCCTCCCCCGTGAGCAGCTGCATGAGACCTGCGGGCAGCTGACCCAGGGAAGAGGACTGTGAAGTCCGTGCAGCAATGGCCGAGGTGGTGGAATGGATGGCTTGTGTCTTCTCTGTCCAGGACATGAGGACATCAGAGTCCCTCCAGGGGTCAGGAGGGGCCGAGAGCCGTGCAGTGGCAGATTCCTTTGCTTTTTCCACCTGTTGAATACTAAAGCTATTCCAGTGGCAGACCTGAGCCCCAAATTTCTGGCAAAGGGAAAAAAGGGACCACTCCTATAGGGATGGGGTGTGTGTGTGTTGCGGGGGAGGGGAAGTTCTAGCAAGCAGAAAAACATCAGACTGAATCGACCCAAAATGTGAGCAGTGAAACAGTGGTGGGAACAGACAGGTGAACACTTAGATTGGAAATTAATAAGGGCAAGTAAGAATATCCCGATTCCAGCATTACAAAGAATTCCAGAAGCTTAAAGACATGATTTCGCCATTAAAATGTCCAGCAGATTGGTTGAAGAAGAGGTCATGATGCAGACCTGATTGGTGGCCCTGGAAGGAACGGAGGAGAAATATCTCAGCAGATGAAGGCAGAAAGATAACGAGACAGATGCCATGAAGGAAAACACAAGACTTGCAAAGTAGAGCAGGAGATCAACGATGAGAGCAGCGGCAGTGCCAGAAGTAGAAAAAACAACAAGCGGGCGAAAGGCAGTAACTAAATACTAGAAGAAAACCCCTGAGCTGAGGAAAAGCGAGAGGCCACAGAGTGACGGCTCACTGACTTCCAGCTTCGACTGATGAAGAAAGATAGAATCTGCGCTAAAGATGACAAACTCTGCAGACATACCGTAGTATACCATTATATGAAATTTCTACAAACAACCATTCTATAAATAGAAATGAGATCAGTCATTGTTGGGGGTTGACTGGGATTGTAATGGAAATTTTAATGACTACATGGATGTATAAATCTGTCAAACCTCCTTGACATGTACAATTAAAATGGGTCCATTTTATTGCATGCAAATTTACCTAAATAAAGTTGAATAAAAAACTACCAACTCTAGTTTCTCCATGAAGAAAAACAATCCAACATATTTTTTCAATCGAAAGTAATATGTTAGAAAAGCATCAGGCTTCTCACCTACAATACTGGACGCTAAAAGTCGTGGTGAAGCATCTGCAGATATCGAAGGAGAAAGAGACTACAACCTCTAACAATGATATTATTTTGTTGTCAGAGTGAAAGCTGCATAAAGACATAAAAATATCTCACAGAGTTTATCACCTGAGTACTCCAAGAAAATAAGCTCTATCTATTTAAGGAATTATTAGTTGTATATATTCTGTTACTTGCAGTTGACAGCATTTTGAATGGACACAATTATTCATATGGAAGTTCTTAGAAAACTAGAAATAGGTGGATATTTTTCCCTTTTCTTCTTACAACATAATGATTCAGTATTTGCACATACGGTAAATCAATCACCATAATAAGTCTACTTAATGGTGATGAGTTCTTTCTTAAACTGATTAAGAAACTACTTACCATACCAACAAACAACATCATATTTAATATGTGGGAATTATTAGATGATTTTATCAAAGTCAGGACTAGGACACAAATGCCCATGCTGATTCATGGCTATGTTCTGGAATCTTAGCCAACTCAACCAGACAAGAAAAATACAGCAGTATTAGTAGTAAAAAAATAAAAGAAAAATAATCACCATTTGATGATGATTTAGTTGTCTAAAGGAAATCCAAAACTAATCTCAAATTTGTTATAATCAATGAGGCAATTTAATATGTTACATATTAAATATGTAGAAATCTTTTGTTGCATTCAGGAAAATATAAACAATGAAAAAATTGCATTGGCAACAGCAACAAAAATATTTTAAAAATAAAATAGGAATTCATTCAATTAGGAAGACATAGGTCTTAAAAAAACTACAGAAGTTTTATGAAGGACATACATTTTAACAAGTGGAAAAACAGATCATGTTCTTAGATGTGAAAACTATTGTAAAGGTGTAAAATTCCTCCAAGTTTCTTAATTTACATGTTTACTTAAATTTCAGTAGGTGTCTCACAGAATTCTTTGCTTTGGGTTTTGTTTTTTTGTTTTTTGAGGGAACCTTATAAAATACTTTTAAATGATCCTCAACACCGTCTGGAATGAAACATTGAAAAGAGAAGCCACAAGTTTTTAAAAAAGATAATTGGAGAATAGAAATTTGAAATGTATATGTTAAAACATGTCATGTATAAATAATTAAACTGTTTGATACTAGTGTACAATTAGTGGGCGGTATCTCTGGAATGTCTGAGAAAGTCCAAAAATAGATCATGTCTGAATTTAGTGTTTGATACACTAAAGAAAAAAAGATGGTTTATCCAACAAATGATGCATGAACTCTAAATAACTAGAAGGAAATGTATGTATGTGAATGTGTATCTGATATGAGGGTAGAAAAAGCCTGTCTAAGGTTTTCTCTAAAGGAAAATACCACTATATTGGATTATGTAACAATAAATAAATATCTTGTATACTTAACAAAATTATAACTGACAAGCTAAAATATGTCAATTATATCTCAATTTTTTAAAAAGATTGAGCACATTAAATAACATAGCGTAAAAACTGAAATTAAATATTTACAAAATCTATGATAGACGAAGGGTACCATGCTAGATCCATATTTGGGCTTCAGAAAGCAATAAAATTACATCCCTACAAAAGCTGACATTCATGCTTGGAGCTGAGCTCCATCAGGCCGGGACTAGGCAGCCTTCCCAGGGCCTCACCTGCATTCACTCTCTGCGCCCACTGGCTATCAACCCTGGTTGCGGGTGAGGAAGCTGAGTTCCCAGAATGAGGTAACTGCTCCAGGCCCCATGGCAGAAAGGGGTGTTGAACCCAGAGATCGCGTGCTGGCCCAGCGTGTCATTCTGCCCTGACAACAATGGGCTGAGAAAGTAAGAATGTAAAAAGCTGGCAGAGTCCTGAGAAATCGAAGGAAAAGACACGAAATGTAAATTTACACCAATCAAACTGGCCGAGTGTGGAGAAGCTCAGTCCCTCACTTTGTGGGGGACTGTGTGAGCCCTCAACAAATCTGTGGAAAAGTGTCACTGTTTCCTCCACCATCAGCACCAACATCAGATGTTTGCATCAACAGACTGTGTGCAAGGCATTGGATGTGGTGATGTGGGGACAGAAAGAGAAGTAAGGACAAAAACAAGTAATGGGAGAGAAAGGAAAGACAGCCCTGTTCTCGGTTTTGCCATCCACCGTAAGCAGAGAGATCCATCACAACGAATAGCAGTACACCCCGCCCCCCGCCCTACAAACGGGGGATGTAACCTGAAAGTTGCATAGGTCCAGAATGGGCTCTGATTCCCTTATTTACTCAAGTAATAATTAGTGAGCCCCATTGCAGAGGTTGCCCGTTTTGTCTCTGTATTTCCTAAAAATGGAATCCCTTTGAGCTGCATGCACGGCTGCCTGGAATGAAACCACACTTCCCAGCTTCTCGTGCATCTATGTATGACCATGTGACCAGGGTCTGGCCAATGGAATGTAGCCTCCCCTGCATATATGTGTGACCATGTGACTAGCGGCTGGCCAATGGGATGTAAATGGGAGTGTTGTGTGCTACTTCTGAGATGTGTCCTCAAGGGAAATGGCTATGCTCTAAACCATCTCCTCTCCCTTTCCTCTGGGACATATTGGTCAGGCTTGGACAGCCATCTTAGACCGTGAGGACCACCTGGTGATGGTGTAGCAGAGGGGAGGAGGCGCCTGGATCCCCAGTGACTGTGTGGAGCAGAGTCGTCCAAACAGCCTGGACTGCCCACCTCTGAAGTGTTTACTGTGTGGTTAAGTCAGTGCTAATTTGAGGTCTCTGTTACCTGCAGCTAAACTTAATCCTAATGGATTTAAGTACCCACTTTGTTTCAGGACCCCATGCAAAGGACTAGGGCTGTGAGATGAATAAGACCGACACGGTTCCTGCTCCCAGGGAGCTTGCAGTCTGGTAAGAGAGACAAAAAGACCAGGGGCAAACAAGAAATTTACAAATGCCAGTAGATTCAAGGAAGTAAGAAAAGAGCTCTCTACCTGGGTTTTGGAAAAAATGGGAAGAAGAGAACAGGGCATTTGTTGTAGGATACTGTCTCTAATTGTTCATCTTGATCAAAATTCAAAAACTAGGAGAGACAGACTAATCTACCTGTGACTGACACGGACATTTATTCAAGGAATGAGCTGTGCCCAGTGGTGTGGAAGGTGAGGTAGTCTCGAGTGTGGGCAGATGGTTTCTCGGGTGGTTCTCAGCAGAGTCAGCCCTTGGGCTGATAGCTGGCTTTGGTTGGGGTGTGTCCAGCTCAGAGAACACCTAGTCAGTGGTCCTCTGTCACTGTACCCAGGTGACACAGTCACTCTGCAAAAATACAGATTTCTGGGCCCTAACTGCTGGAGACTCCTGATTTCATGAGATTGAATTAACGTTGATGAGATCTGATAGCTGGGCTTTCAGAAACTCAGATTCAAGGGCCTCAAGGTCATTTTGGCCAACCACCCACTGGGTTGAGACCCTCTCCTACTGTCTGGCAGAGGGCCCTGGAATTCCAGTGTGACAGCTATCGGGTGGGTGGGGTGAGCTCTGTTCCACGTGGGCTGCAGCCCTCTCCCCGATAGAAAAGTAATATTGAACTGAAATTTGACCCGTCTTCTAGAGATTCCTCTGGAACTACTGAAAATAAGATTAATCTCTTTTCCAAATGAGAAGCCTTCAACTATGTAAGGTCACTTATCACGACCCTTTAAGTCTCCTCTTTTCCTGGCTGAATCTCAAAGCCCACGGCCATTTCTCTTGTGAGCTTTATTGGCTGAAGTTCAGTTTTCTGAAAGGGCAGCCTCTTCTTTAAGCCAGCTCTGAATCAAGACAAAATGGAGACGATAAAGGCAGCGATATTCATGCAGTGTTCTTCTGAGGTGTTCGATGTACGGGATCCCATTTCTTAGGCATAGACTGGATTTGTAAGGAGCCTTTAAGACTGTTTAGTTTAACCTCCTGTGTTAATTTTCTGGGGTGGCCTAACAAATTAACACAAACCGTGTGGCTTAAAACAACAGAAATTTATGCTCCCAGAGTGTTGGAGGCTGGGCATCCAAAATCATGGTGTCAGCAATATTGGTTCCTGTTGAAGGATCTGAGGGAGAAGCCATTGCGTGCCTCTCTCCCTACTTGCGGTGGCTTTCGCGGCCCTGTGCATCCTGTGCTTGTCCACGCATCACTGCAGCTTCTGCTCTTCACATGGCCTCTCTTCTGTCTCTGTGCTTTTTCCGCTTCTCTTCTCTCCTAAGCACTGTCCTCACTGGACTTGGGGCGTCCCTTAAATCAGATTCAGGGGCCTCATGGTCATCTGGGCTAATGATTTCGTCCTGAGAGCCTTATCTTAACTCTATTGACAAAGACCCTTATTCCATCTGTTCCATCACATTTCAATGTTCCTGGTAAACACATCTTCTGGAGGTGACACTATTTACCCCACTACACCTCCTTACTTTACAGATGGATGCAGTGGGGTACAAAAGGAGAGAGATAGCCGGGTTGCCCCGAGGAGTCAGTGAGGGAGCTGCACAACATCTCTGTGAGACAGTAAGGCAGATGCGGTGGCACCTCATTGACCCAGCACTGCCGCAAAATACGGCATTGCCATGAAGTTTTCATATCATTGGAACTTACCTTTTTAAGAGAGAAACTTCTATAAAAAATACTATTTGCTGATAAGCATTCTAAACTATATCAACGTATTCCCCCGATTTACTAAACAGACGACAATAAAAAAATCAGTCATCATTTTGTCAGTAACTCAGTCATCGTTATGAATAGTGAGGCTGTGATGCGGTGCCTTCAGGTCCATCTCAGTTGGGTGGGCCATGGCCCCTACACTAAATGTCCCCACATTTCTGAGCTTCTGGGCTGGGTGACTGTCACCTTCACCTAAGAATTGTCACTTCTCAGAATGGCAGCTCATTCGTTCATTCACCAGCTCTTACAGGACGTGTGATGGGATAATTTTTTTGAGGAGGGATATTAATCTTTATTTTTGCTTTCTGTATTTCTCTCCATCCAGTTTCAAGCAGATCACCCGGCTCTTTGTAATGTTTGCCTTGGGGATTTTGTTTCCCTCAGGCAGAAAGCCAAAGCAGCTTGAAGCCAAAGGCTCTTTCTGTCTTTTGTAAAAACTTAAAATCCATTTTATAAATCCTAAATCCAAGGGTCAAGTGGGAAGGAGAGAGAGTGATTCCCTGAGACTGGGAAGAGGAGAGAGAGTGGGGATCCCGGAGGGCCCAGGATCTGAGCAGAGCCCACGGCCAAATCCAGGAACGACGGCCTCAGAGGGCTGAGCCCAGGCACCAAGGCTCTTCTCTTAGGTGAGAATTCCTGAGTGCCGTGCGTGGCTTCCGACGCCGGGGCAGAAGCAGGGTGTTGGTGAGGGGCTCCAGTGATGGGTGACAGGGCGAGGCTCTTCCTGCTTTTTTGGGACCATGGAAGCTTCTAGACTCTGAAGAGACTCTAGGAAGGGAAGAGGATGCACTTTTTTTGCCAACTCCATAGGGTGGGGCTCAAGTTGGGCTTAAGTTGACGTAAGAAAATAAGAAATGAACCTTCTGGATTTTTGGACAACATGGCATTGGAAATTAGTGATTTGAGGCATCTTATCTGCTCCGAATGCATAGCAACAATACACAAAACATTTTTACGAATCACAGCCACACTACACAAGACAAACCTCTTAGAGACAGAAATAGAAGACACAAAGCAGTGAGTGGGTGTAAGCTGCGTGTGTGCTGGGCTCCCAGCCCAGAATCCACAGAGGTAGTAGCAGTGACTGAAAGAGCCCCCCCACTGAGGGGTGGGGGAGGTGAGAGGACGGATGCTGGCCCCCCTCAAAAGAGGAAGCAACAAGGAAGTTGAGTGCTTCCTGGGGCTTCAGCTTCTACAGAGGTGAGGACCAAGGGAAGTGGGGGAATGAGCCTCGTACCCAGGGCCTGGGTTGAGCATCCCCTGCTCAGTGACACTTATGTGATAGACCCCGGTGCTCTGTGGAGTGAGAGCTCGGAGCCAGGAATGTGAAGTGGTTCGCGGAGGGGGGTCCCCAGAATCTGGGTGGAAACATGTAAAACCTCTAGGTAGACAGGATTGAGTGTGGGGAGCGGGGAGGTATGGACAGGGAGAGAAGGAGGGGAGAGGGGTAAACGGAAAGGGGCACGAGGGGGAGAGACAGAAAAACTTCCTACCCAGTGTGTGTCTGGACATCTACATGCACAAGTCTGCTGGGATCACACACAAAGCCAAGTAAAGTCCACCAATTCATTCTCTATTCAATGAAAAGGTAAAAATACTGGGGCAATCTCAAGGTAAGTTTTTAGCATTTCAAAAAGAAAAAGCAAGCAACAGCCTAAAAAGGGCAATATTGCTATAAACAAAAATTGGCAGAAACAGAGAAGATCAGAACTGATAGAAATGAAAAATATGTTACTGGACACCTGGAAATGCAGAAGATGGTCACTGAAATGGAAAAGAAGACTGGGTGGAATAAAATCTGGAACAAATACAGTCAGAGAGATAGTAGGTGAATTGGAAGATGGGCATAAGGAATTCACCAAGAAGGAATAGACATCGAGGTTAGAAAGGAGACCATGACAGAATCGTTAGAAGACTTGTGGGCACCTCTGAGAGGAGTCCCAGGGGGTGGGAGGCAGAGGAAGGAGGAGAAATAATGTTTGACAGACGATGCCAAGAGCCATTCCAAACTGAGGGAGGGCCACGGTGAATGAGTAGCAGGAAGATAAAAATGAACCCTCAGCCGTAAATACATGACATTAACAGTTCACTGTTGAATACTGTTCATGTTTTTGCATGTATAAATAATAATGACAAAGATATGGCACAAGATTCTAACTCTCTTGTCTGGAAAGAGGATGTAAATATACTCTAGGGTTCATAGAAAAACAGACTGAGGAATGGAGACTAAATAGGCAGGACAGCCACTGCAAAACTAGGCATGAAACCCGCAGCCTCCAAACCATTTCAGAGGAGAAAAGAAGGATTCTAAAAACTTGATCACGCCTGGAAAAGGCAGAAAAGGTAACAGGAAGCAAAGGGAAATCATGGCACATGAACTATCATATAAGAGAGTAGACATAATTTCAAGTATTTCAGTACTCACCATGAATACAAAGGGATTCTATTTATAAAGGGATCAAGTATAAAAACGAGACTACAGGCTTAAACCTCCATCCCTAAAATTCAGCTAATACTGCTCACAAAGTACATGTAAAACAAATGACCAAGACAGGGTTAAAAAATAATGAGAAAAGGATGCAAAGGAAATACACAGAGTAATGAAGAGGTGATTTCAGGCCAAACCCTTCACAGGCGCCATGGGCAACATGGGCTGAGATGTGCTGCGGTGACAAACAAGCCCCAGTTCTCAGGACTTACAACCCAAGGCCAGTTTCTCTCTCGACATCCAGGCCCGCTTTTGGGGGCTGCAGCGAATTTCCACATCGTCCTCGCTCTGGATCCCCCAGCACGCTGCCGGAGAGACACCCCCTGCAGCACAGGCTGGCTTTGCCTCAGCCTGGAAGCGTCCCACTTCTCACTGGCCAGAGCAAGTCACCAGCAGTCCTGAGCTCAGCAGGTGGGACTGATGTCACCTCAGGGTGGGGGAGGGGAAGCACACGACTGTGAACAGTGACGTCTACACAGGGGATAAAGTACCACGAGACCCACAGGGGGTCATGACAAAAGAGGCAATGGAGGCTTTCCTTCGGGCGAGTCTTGACATCAAGACGCAAGACAGACCATGTGCGGAGGCCAGTGGGGAAGGCGGACCTGTGGTGGCCAGGGCCTGGAAGGGGAGTCCCCTGGCAGGTGTCCTGAGTGACAGTCCAGCCCTCTGAGCTGGAGCCGGTCTCTTCTTACAGCTTCCTGAGTCTCTGGCGTTAACCCTCATTAACTCGGTAACTGGAACACGCCCGTGCTCCCTGAGACAGAAGGATGGCCAGAAGCAGCCAGCCCGGTACATTCACAATCTTAATATTACATGTAATGCGTCCCCTAGGATCCCAGGGTGGGGCTGCCTCTCAGGCACATATTTTCACGGCTGCTCAGGGGACCTGGAAGTGATTCTCCATTTCATGCTGTATTTCACATGGCCAGGGTTCCTGGAATCCCGGGTACGTGGCAGGAAGGGCCCTGGGCTCAGAGCTGGAAGACTTGACTGTTACTCTGTCTCCTCCAGCGTTTCACCTGTGACCTTGATCAAGGTTGAAGCTCTCCGCTTCGGTATCTTCTCAGAATGAGAATACCTTCCCTGCCAACTTGAAGAGTTCACACACACAAAACGTCCTGTGGAGCTGCCTGCTGGGTCAGGAGCTGAGCTCCTGCTGCAGTAGGTCAAGTTCACAGCCACCCTGCTCGGGCTGTCAAGTGGCCATTTCAGCTCTCTCTCTGGGTCTTCCTCTCTCACAGGTTCCACTGCTCAGGAAGCAATTATAAACCTCAAGTGAGTCTTCATTTCCCCGGATTTGAACAATGAGGACACTTAAAAGATATATAACATCAAACAGTGTAATATTTTAAAAGTGCAAACCCAAACCTTTACTAAGTGTGGGTGGCTCCCAGATGGGACTCTCGGGATGGCTTTTGCCTGCTGTGGTGGAGAACATGCAGATGCACAAAGGGACGCGCTCTCCTGTGGGCATGAATCCAGGATTGGGTGCTCTGCTCCCCTCCCGGCCCACAGCAAGTCCAGTTCTGGTGAAACTAAAGGAGCCCGGTCAGGTCCCTCCACCCAACAGGGGCCGGCTCCTCTGGCCTCCCTCTACCTTTACTGAACTGGCCTTTCTTTCCAGGGTCCTGTCTCCATGGCAGGTTTGGCCATTGGATTACTCAGTGTTCACGGAATGTTTTCAGTCTTTGCCCCTTTCTGTGCCTTTGTAGCACTGGGCAGAGCTGCAAAGACCCAGTCACATGCCACCCTGCAGAGAAGGAGGAGGGTGGGGCACCACGGCCCTCGTAAAGGGCCCTCCTGGGCTTGTTAAACCCGCTTGTTTTCCTAAGTCACGGGGCCCTCCATTAATTACTTGTACTTTGTTGCTGTGCAGCCAAGAGCAACAGTTGTGGGCCCAGGGATGAAAAGTTTTCATCTTTTCAGTGTTACTAGGGGATGTGGGAGGCAGAGTGGGGATGCGGAAAGCGCTTTCCCACAGTCCTTTTCAGCGGCCAAGGCCGCGGCCACAGTGGTCACCGCAGACACGCTGGCCCCCAGCAGCCCTCTGGGAAAGCCGGCCTCCTTGGACTCCAGGTCTGACTACCGGTCTAACCACCGGTCTAATCACCAGTCCTTGGCAGAAAGGCAGAGCAAGTTTCCAGGGATGGAGGACAAAGGTAAAATGTTAGAGCTTTTGAGTTTGATGAGTGTTAATTTTAGGTCGCAGAGAGGTCAAGCAGGCCCTTTCCAAAACAATAAAAATGTTATGAAATATCTTTGCTGACATGCCAGTGGGACCAGCAAGTTTTGCCGAGCAGGCCTCGGATGGTCTTTTGTGAATTCAGAAAGTTTTACTATTAAATGTGGTCGAGCCACCGCCCTCCGGGCCCTGGCAGGCCTGCCCAGAGGCTGGCACCGTTTTCCCAAGGCAGCCAGCAAGGAGCTGAAGGCCAGCACTGTGTCAGATTGCATTTTTATATTTCCCCCTTCTCATCCTTGAAAGGAGGGCAACCCAGCGTCCCACTCATCTGTGGATGAAAACATGCGGAAGCTGGGGGGGCCCCCAGCGTGAGTGAGGAAGCTGAACAGGAGGTCTGCAGATGGCGCCCAAAACAGCCAGCGCTGAGCCTCTGAGAGGATGAACAAAAGGGGTGGGGGTGGGCCACAGAGCAGGGGACAAGCAGGCTCAGGGCAAGTGACAGCTTTCCTAGAAGTGTGTTTTCAGGAAAACCATGGCATGGCACACCCTGCTCCCCATGGAACCAAGGCCACCCGCCTCCCCAATGAAGGGTCCCCCAAGGGCAGCCCCCACAGATGCCCTCAGCAAAATTCAAACTGCCCAGTGGGTTGGAGGGGCCGGCATTGGCCACGCCCAGCAGGGAGTGAGGTCTCATGCAGTTCCGGGCGCCTGCTGGGCTCCCCTTTCCAAGTTGCTGCCCTGCTACCCACAACCTGCAGGCAAAGGAGTTGGGCAGCCTGGGTCTGCCATGCAGTGGCCTGGATCTCTACTCAGATGACCCCTGTGTCTGTAGCCTGGTAAAATTAGGTCCCAGGCATGTCAGAGACTGGCTCCAGAGTCAGCTCGGTCCCTAACTGGGCAGACCCCTCCCCTGAAAATCAGCCTCACTGTTCATGTTTCTTCCTGGGGGATCTGAGGACTCATTACACTCAAGGGCCTGAAGCTCTAAGCAGAGGGAGGGGGTTCTCCTGAAGATCCGCAGGCATCTGCCTAAAGCTGGTCGCACCCATCAGTTCTGAATGGTTGGGAAGAGTTGGGCAGGACCAGGACGAGGAGGGACCAGGTTGTCTAGGTGACAGCTTCCAGCACTGGGCAGCGCTGCAAAGGCCCCTGGCGTGGCGCACAGTAGGCACTCAGTAGGCCTAAGCTTGTCTTCCTGTTCTCCCTCCTTTTCTTCCAACTCTCTTTCTCCTTTTTGATTTTGGTTTTCATTTTAACTTTTTATTTTGAAAAAATTTGAAACCTGTAGAAAATCTGCAAGAATACAGCAAACAAGCCTGTATCATTCATCTATACTTATCATTGTTAATGTTTTTGACACATTCACTCTGAGTGTATATATATGTGTGTACACACACACACACTTCTTTTTATTGTTATTTGCTGAAACATTTCAGAGTAAATTATGACATTTTAGCTCTAAATACTTCAGTGCACATCTCCTAAAAGTAAGGACGTTTTGTAACAAGGCACAATAAAGTTATCAGATTCAGGTAGTTTAACCTTGATATAATACTTTAGACATTCCATAATCAATTTTTGCCAGCTTTCCTACTAATGTCCTTCACAGTATTTTTTTCCAATCCAGGATTGCACAATGCTTTTGTGTGTCATGTCATGACTTCTTCACCCTCCTTTGTCTTTAAAAAATATTTTTGTATTGTAGTAAAATGCACATAACATAAAAATTACCACTTTAACCATTTTTAAATGTACAATTCACTTGCACTAAGTACATTCACATTGTCATGCCACCATCCCCACTGTCCATCTCCAGAACTTTCTCATCTTCCCAAACTGAAGCTCTGTCCCCGTTAAACACCCCATTCTCCTCCTCCCCCAGCCCTGGGTACCCACTCTTCTACTTTCTGTCTCTGTGAATCTGACTACTCTAGGGACCTCATGTAAGTGGAATCAGGCAGTGTTTGTCCTTTTGTGACTGGCTTGTTTCACTCAGCACGATGTCCTCAGGGTCCATCTGTGCTGTGGCATGTGTAACATCTTCCTTTTTAAGGCTGAGTAATACTCCATTGTGTGGAGGGACCACGTTTTGTTTAGCCCTTCACCTGTCCATGGATGCTTGCATTGTTTCCACCCTCTGCTCACAGTGAATAATGCTGCTGAAAACATGTGCATGTCCTTAGTCTTCTACGACCTTTACATTTTTGAAGAGTACAGGCCAGTGTTTCGTAGAATGTCCTTTGGTGTGAGTTTGTCCCATGGCCTCCTCTGATTTGATACATGTTTTACATTCTTTCTCAAGTATAAGACATGATCGATGACACTTCTCTGGTAAGTCCAAGCCCAGAATTCTTCCTTCCCTTCTACAAATCCACATTTGTTTCTTTCCTCACAATATCAATATAATTACTCATTTACACAATCATACACACAAAATAGTTTCAACAACTAATGTTCAAGATTTATACCCAGCAAAAATATCCTTTTCTCTTTAGACTGAGGTTATCCTCAAAATTACTTAAATAAGTTCTTTTTATTTTCTTCTATATGGTTATTGTTCTGATTATCTGTGGCCATGTCACAGACCACCCAAAAGTTAGAGACTTGAAAAATTTTTATTATCCCAACAGTTCCATGGTTGTCTGAGTTCAGCTTGGTGCCTCTTGCTTGAGGCATCTCCTGTGGATGAATCAAGTAGCCACTGAGGCTGGAGTCATCTGGACACAACAGCGTTCATTGTACAGATGGCTTCAGTGATTTTGATGACTACATGTACGTAATTACAGAAAGCCTGCTATATTGAATAACTTGGTATAAATGTTTTTTTATAATAGGGATATATCTTGAGGGTAAATTCCTGGAATAGAGATTACTGGGTCAAAGTGTAAATAGATATAGTTTTGTTAGATATTTGCCAAATCCTCTTAGAAAGATGCCCTGTTTAGCCTTCCCACCCACAGTGGGAAGTCTATTTCCCCACAGCTTCAGCAATAGTATGTATCACCAAACTCTTGACTTTTTCCCCCCAATCTGACAGGTGAGAAATGGTAACTAGTCTAGTTTTTATTATCATTGGTTTAACTAATTACGAGTGAAGCTGACATCTTTCCATGTGATCAAGGGCCTTTGTTTTATTTTGAATTATCTGTGCAGGTCTTTGTCCTTTGTCCCACCACATTTGTGAATCCTTTTTTCCTTTGATTTTTGAGAGATCTTTATATATCAGGGATATTCGTCTGTTACATGTGATGTGTGTTGCAAACATTTCCCCCTCAGTTGTCCATTTATCTTTTCAACTTTTCTTTATTGCATATTTTATTTAATTGCATCTGGATTTTTAGTCATGGCTGGAAAGCCTTTCCCCACCCACTGTTCTAAAGGAAGCCACATGTATTTTTTCCTAGGACATTTAGATCTCTGCTGATTTCACTCCCTCTTTTCTATCCCTCCCTCCTAGGGTGAAGGAGGAAGTTGGAGGACACCTCACCCAGCTGGAATCCTCATGAAATGGGAAAGGCCCTTGGAGTGTGTCCTCCCTTCAGTCAAAGCCTGTGGCCTGCTCTCTTTGTGAGATGCTGGTGAATAGCTGGATTGCCAGCTCCTGGTTGATGAGAAGAAGCAGGTTGGAAGGGGGTGTGCTGGAAACAACAGCAAGTGACATCTGACCAGCCTGACACCAAGGTTCTCCCTCGAAGGCAGGAGAACTGTAGAAAACAGGAAAGACAATTAAAAATTCATTGTAAAAATTTTCCAAACTTCCCTAAAGGCAGAGAATACCACCAGCCTCTGCGTACCTATCACCCAGTTTCAAGAAATGCCACCACTTTGCTGCGCTGCTTCACAAAGAGAAGAATTTGAAGGCTCCCTGTTGGGGGTCCCGTCCCCAAGGTCTCCCTGGGGTTTCCAGCTGACCCCCATCATTGGAGCCCTGAGGCCATCACAGTGGTGTGTCTCAATGAACAGAGGGTTTGGATTTATGCTGGTGGCCTTGAGACATTAGAGAAAAGGGCACCGTTTGCTTTACTTCCCTTAAGAAGTGGATAATCCATTTTTAAAGAAATATTTCTACCAAAATGCATCATGGTTTGAGGCTGAGAGTGGTGGGTGCCCACTTATTTTAATGGTTTGAGGCTGAGAGTGGTGGGTGCCCACTTATTTTAAGAATGGGTGTCTTAATATAAGACCCATTCTTATTTTACTATAAGACCCAGTCTTATATAATATAATACAATAATATAAAATATAATACTGGGACCAGGTATAATATAATGTATAATACAATATAATATAATATAATATAACATAATATAATATAATACCAGGTCTTATATTACTTTCTGCTCCAAAAGACGCATTAGAGCTGATGGTCCGGCTAGTTCCTATTTTCGGGCAAACACGGTATGTGGTAGGGATTCTGAAGGGAAGAGAGAAAAAGGACAAGGGAAGGGGGAGGAGTGCGGGCGTGTCCCTGGAGGTTGCACACCAGGGCAGCTGGCTGGCTGTGCTTCCCCCAGGACCGTGTCTGCTGCGTCCTTCTTCTGGCACCTCCTGGCTGCCTGAATGGCCTGGTACAAGACTGGGTGGCCCATGGAACTGGCTCACTGCCCCAGGGCCTAGACATGGGCAGGGTGTGGGACCTCGGTAGGGCCCATCGGAGGACCTCCCACATTTCTGAGCTTGGGCCTTGCCTTCTGTGGGGACAGAGTCCCAAAGAGCAGTTTCTGGGCTCTCAGCCTCACATGGAGAGGTGCTGGCTTGGGTAGTAGGTGGCCACCAGCTGTGACTAGTTGGCCGTCAGCTGTAACCAGTTAACCGTTGTTCACTGATATAACTGCCGTGGCTGAGCTAGCAAGCGCGGATTACAGTTAGCAAATGGGATTGGTTGGCAGAGAAGCAGCCGGCAGATTATGGATCATGTGGCTCCTGCTTCCTGTATCTCGCCCGGCCACCATCGAGAATATGGTGGTATGACTCCCTTACCTATGGCTCCGTGGGTGTTCCTTTTTGGCCTCACCATGTCCTGCATTCTCATGCGGGGAGCGGGAGCTCAGTCCTTGCGTAACGCATGGTGCAGCGAGCAGGGTACAGTGCTGGCCAGAATACCCAGAGGGGTAATGGAGCAGTTTATACATGTGAAAGCTCAGCTTCGGGAGGCCCGTGAGGAGTGGTGCCGGGAACGGGAGGCATGGTCTGCCTGGGAGACTCGAGCCTCCAGATGGCACATCACCCTCTTGGCCATAGAAGGCGTCGCCTTCCTTTTGATCATCTGCTGCTGTAGGCTCCGAGGGTTGTGGACATCTTGCACTGAGGCCACCACCTACTGGGACCCCTGGCGCGGTGAGCAGGATTCCGGCCAGGTAAGAACGATGTCTGACTCTGGGTAGGAGGACATGTGGCCCCTACACAGTGTGTGGTGCCCAGTGGCCACCGTTCTCAGGAATTGAACCCCCATGGAGGGGTGGGAAGATGTGGGCGGTTCCCCAACCAGCATAGGCCAGAGAAAGCGAAGATCGTTGCGGCCCTGCGGGCTGGGCAGTGCTTGCTGAGGCAGCCCAGATGCGGGACTTGTAGTCTCAGGAGGAAACACCTGCTGGGTCCTTGGTGGAGGATGTGGGTGAGGTTGAGGTCGTCCCTTACCCCCGGGTTGGGGAGGACTTGGAGCCCTCGCCCTGCAGAGAGGGCACACACTGTGAGGCTAACGCACAGCCCTGGCAAATGACTGTGGACTATGGGGAATTGCCTTCCATCCCTGATTTGATGGACCGCTTGACTGTTTGCTTGGGAACGTACCACCATGTAGTGGAACTGGCAGATATTTGCTTCCTGTGTCTCGACTGGCCGCCGTTGAGAATATTTAGGCACGTTGTGAGCAACTGTTGTTCCAGCATGGTACCCTGAGAACCCTGGCTGTGCCCCAGGAAGTCTTGCTGTGCCCAAAAAGAGTGGCGGTGCCCTGGAAAACCCTAGCTGTGCCCAGGAGGTCTGGCTGTGCCCAGAAAGTAGGTGGACATTGAGAGACACCCCCTGGGACATTACTTGAACTGGACTGAAGCTTTTTCTCGTGAGCTGGGTTCCTGACATGGGGCCCCTTGCAGAAGAAGTTTGTCCTGTAGATTGTGAGGCGAGACCCTGTAGGGGTGGAGTGGGGGGACAGAGCCCCAGAGAGCAGTTTCCAGGCTCTTGGCCTCATGTTGAAAGGTGCTGGCTCGGGTAGTAGATGGCCATGAGCTGTGACTAGTTGGCCATCAGCTGTTACCTGTTAGCCATTAGCCACCGATATAACTGCCGGGCTGAGTTAAGGGTTGGTTGGTTGGCAGAGAAGCGGCTGGTGGATTGCGGATCATGTGGCTCCTACTTCCTGTGTCTCCAACCCAGCTGCCAGCGAGAATATAGTGGTATGAACCCCCCATGCATGGCTCCATGGATGTTCCTTTTTGGTCTCGCGATATCCTGCGTTCTTGTGCCGGGAGCAGGAGCTCAGTCCCTGAATGACACCTTCTCCTGCTGTGGGCCTCCGCCTTGGTGGTCCTCGAGCCCATGCAGGCAGCTGTGGGCTGATGCGGGATGGAGTCAGGTCCTGTTGCTGGCAGCCAGAGGCCTGCCCCATACAAGCCCCAGCTGCAGGTGAGCTGAGGACGAGGGATGAGTGAGCAGACAGGATAGGGCATGACCAGGGGACCCTGGGCGTGCAGGGCGAGGGGTGCTATTACTCTTGCCTAGAGGGCCAAGCTTCCCTTTGGGGAAACCAGAGTCAGCTCTGCACCCTATGGGAGGTGCCCAGGGTCAGCCAGCAGCTTCCAGCCCCTTTGATGCGATGGCCTCGCAGCTGTGCATCCTAAACAGACAGAGCCTTGATTTCCAATCAGACAGCTGCTGCTACGGGCCACAGAAGCGGCACGAATCGCCCCTCAGTTTTGGGTACTTGCTTGTAGCTCTGTGTCACTTCCATAAATTTGGCATCCCAGGGGTTGCCGCTGCTAGGTGTGGATGCTCTGGTTTCTTCTCTGAGCCTCTACCACGGCTTGAGTCCTGACTGAGTAGAGCGTCGTTAAGTCACAGGGAAACAAAGCAAGGGGAGAGAGAGGAGGCTTAAACAGCTTTCCCTCTTAAACTCCGCTCTCGGCCTAGAGAGGCCCCAGGCCTGGCCCAGCAGGTCCAGCGCGCCGCCCGAGGGACGAGGCTCGCCTCACTCTTCTTGCATTTTGCTTGATGACAGACCTCAGAGAATTTCTGGAGCAGAAGAAAAGAGCATAATAAGCGTAATGTTGGAACTATGAAGGTTATTATTATAATCATTTCCCTCTGAAGAATTGTAAATAATTCATTTGCAAAACTTCAGTTAAAGTCTTTAATTAGACTCTTGTCGGGCACTTACAAAGCTGTTTCTTCCTCCAGTTGCGAAATCTATTTTGGTTTTTTTTTTTTTTTATTTGTTTTGGGTTTCTTTTTTTGCTTTGTTTGGACCCTCTCTCCCGTCTACAGGCTAAGAAATCAGCCTCCCTTTGTTTCATATGTTGCCACAGTGCCCGTCTCTGCCATCACTCAGGCTCCTCCTGCAAGTCGGGACCACGGTGGTAGTGGGGTTGTTGTTACCCGATCTTCTGCACTTCTCGCATTTACAGAGTAGACATATTCCACAGGGTCGGGGGTCGCGAAGTAACTTGACCAGCTGCCCTGGGGCCACTGCCTGCCCTCTGACTTCCACCCCAGAAACCAGGCAGATGAGGGGTGGTGTCCTTGGGGGTACGGGCACAGCCTCCCACAGTGATTCCAGGTGCTGGCTTTTAACTCCAGAGGGTACTAAAGCAGGAGGTGTGGGCCTGTGATGCATCCTGAAATGGCCTGCCTCCCTTTTCCTGGTCCTGCCACAGGTGACGGGACCTGCCCATCTCCATCCAGCTCCAGTGAAGCCTCTCTTCCACTGAGTCTGAGACTGGGGGAACCTGGTGGGGCGGAGGGTGTGGGATGGGAGACCACAAAAGGGTGCTGCTTCCAACCAAAGAGGACAAACATGGAAGCAGTCCTGCCGGGCTGGCAGCGCAGGAGCCCAAAACTCCAAGGGGCAGTCGGCACCTTGGGTGTCGCCTCTGCCCCGCCCCGCTCCAGGCCCTTCCCTCTCACCCGCAGTCCCCGCCCCCTCACCTCACCCCGCCCCCTCTTCTACCCAGCTCCGCCCCCTCATCCTGATCCCGCCCCACCCTGACAGCGTGGGAGGGCCCCTCTCTTCCAAACACACCAAGGCCTGGAAGGCTCCTGGGTTCTAACGTTTGTTGGAAGTGAGAGAGAAGAGGGTTAAATTAAGAAATGCAAATTTGACAGAAAACATGCTGCTCCTTGAAGGAGCCCTTGGTGAAACATGAGTTTTGGAGCAGCGTTTCCTGGAGTTGGGCCCTGGTGAGCCTCCCAGGAACATGGCTGCAGTGTCCCCTCCGTGATTATGCGGTTGAGGGGCCCCGGATGTGGGCCCCCCCGGTGCACGTGGGGAGGACCCTCACCTCCATGCAGGAACCCCTCCAAGGAACACGTGGGCTTTGAGTGTGGCTCCCCAGGACTAACCGCATCTATGTGGTTAAATCCTGGGGTTGCAACTCCCGGGGGGGGGGGGGGTGAGGGGATAGGGGGGGTCTCATGCCTGAAGGGCAGGAGTCGGCCGCCCAGATCCCCTCCTGCCTGCTTAGTTTCTGGATGGAGGGCTTGGTCCGTGTTTTTCACGAGCCTGCCTCACTGGACGGCCTGTTTTTATAAGGTGACTGGATCTGGGAAGGCCCCGGCTTGGACACTGACTTCATTTTTTTCTGGTATGAAGATGGCTGGGTTGTGAGGTAGTAAACTCATAAAACTGGCCTTACAAACACTGATCATTCCAAATCTGATGTCATCTCTATGTACATACATCTTAAACGCAACTCTATGGGAGTTATTCCCACGCAGCTGCCACAGAGGATTTAATGACAGGAAAGGACCCTCTGGAGATGTGTTTATTTGCCACAAAAAAGGATGAAGGGCCTGCCTCTCTGGAGGTTTCTCGGGGTGTCCCGCTCTCTAATTAAGCTTACCTCTGATTACTGCTCTGGAGGTGCCTGGGCGGGGGCAGTGCTGGAGGGGCTGCTCTGGGCTGATAAACTCCAGGAAAGTTTGATGAAAGCTAACGTGAATAGACTCCATCTAAATTCACAGAAAGGGGCTATGTGGTATTTAGAAGGGATCAGAAGAGGAAAGCTGTTTGCACAAATCAAAATATGTATTTTTAAAGATGATGGTTACGTACATACTTATTTACCTGAACCGAACCAGTCTCAGCAGTTCTGGTGCTTCCATTTTTAGGAAAAGCAGCTTTTTTCCACCAAGTGAATGTGTGTGTCGTAGACCATGTTAAGCTTACTTCAATCAAGTGACAGACCTTGAATGTTTGGTTTCTTCAAACTTCAATCTATCTTATTTAAAAATGTGTTTTCCCTAAACAAACAAAGTTCTACTCTTCAGATCACTCAGACCCTTCCTTGGAAGCCATATGAAAAACATTTAAACAAATCTGGGTCATTTAGTGATTATCTTCCCCATCTTAAAGTCAGATAGATGCCTGATCCTGACTTAATTTTACAGCTGAAAACAGATAAACCCTATTGGAAGCCAAGTGGGCTTCATGTTTCCTTTAGTTACTTGCTGAATATACAAGATACTGAATATACAAAGAAGAGGAGATACTGAATATACAAAGGGACAGTGGCCAGATCACATATAAAAATAAAACTAACACACACCAACCTGCAGTAACCAGCCCACGGTCCCACCCCTCAGCTTAGGGATGGACAAACAGAGCAGTGGAACCAAATACAACATCTCCTCCTGTATAGAGGTCCTTGGGGTGACTGAGTAAGGGATGAACTCCTCCACAGACAGTCCTGGAACAATCCGATATGCACATGGGAAATGGGAGTGGAGAGCACAGCAGATTCCATTTTTCAAGGATGGCTATGCCTATATGTCTCCCATCTGATAAGCTCTTGCGATGGGCATCGACACTTCTCCATCGAAAGCTCAGTCTGTGTTCTCCTCCTTGGACCAGGGCCGACCTTGGTTAATACCCTGACTGACAGCATGTACAGAGTGACTCTGGGGAACCACCGAGGCTGGTCCTAAAAGTCACACAACTTCCACCTGGCTCCCTTCTTGCTCTCAGGATGCTTGACCTTTGAAACCCAGCCCCCACGCTGAATCCAGAACCAGCCCATATGGAGAAACCCACCCATGTGAAGGAAACTGAGATCTCCAGCTGTCAGGCATCACAGAATTCCAGGTGTCTGAGTGAATGAGCCTTCATTATGGTTCCAGCTCTCAGCCTCTAAGAGTTCCTCAAATCCCAGACATTGCAGGGCCCAAAACAGACAAAAAATAAGCAAAACACTCCCCTGCTGTTCTCTTTATGGATTGCTCCCCCACAAAGTCCATAAGCATAATACATGGTTGTTTTATAACACAAAATGGGGAAGGAGGTATTTTGTTACAAAGCCCTAGTAATTGGACAAACCCCTACCTCACACCACAGACAAAAGTCAATTCCAGGCAGATCAAAAGTTAAAACAAGTGTCAAACTATAAAGTTTTCAGAAGATCATATAGGAAATTATCTTCTTGACCTTGGAGTAAAAAATAATTTCTTACATAAGACACAGACAGAACTAACCATTAAAGAAAAGACAGAGCGGTCTGTATAGGACCCTCCAGTTCATCACAAGATGTCACTAAGGGAGTGAGAAGACCAGCCACAGAGCGATAGCTGACATTTGCCACATACATACCTTACAAAGGACTCGTGTCTAGAATATACAAAGAATTTCTAAAAAGTATAATAAAAACGAGAGAACCCAGGAGACAAAAATGGGCAAGAGACTTAACAGGCACCTCTTAAAGATAGACATTCAAATGCTAATAAACTAATGACACTGTGCTCCACCCCATCCATGGTCAGAGAAATGCAAACTAAACCACAAGGAGATACCGCCCCGCCCTCAGACTGGCAGATATAAAAAAGCATAACCACGCTGAATGTCACGGAGGGTGTGGCCCAGTAGGAACTGCCACACACCACTGTGGGAGTATTAATTGTCCAGCACTTTGGAAATGGTGGCATTCTCTAGTAAGGTTGAGGATCCAATCCTTATGAACTGGTATGTCACACCCTGTACGTCCTAGAGAAATTTGTGCCCTTCGGTACCAGGAGGATGTTCCAGAATCTTCACAGCAGCAGTCCTCAGAATCACCCCAATGCCTTTCAATGTATAAGGGATCGATAAGTTGTGGTATGTTTACTCAATGCCAAACTTCACGAACCATATTTACGTGCAACAATGTAGAGGAGCTCACAAACAGGATGAGCGAAAGAGGCAAGATTCTAAAAGTACATACAACTCAATGCCATCGATTTATAGTTCAAATTAGGTTAAACTGTACACATTTGGGGATAAACAGCAAAGCAAGGGATGGTCATTACAAAAATTAGGACAGTGGCCTCCCTTAAGGGTGGGTGGGTAGGAGGAGGTTTTAACTAGGAAAGACTTCCAGAAGCTGACAATGGTCTATTTCTTGGTTACATAGGAAATAGCTTTGTAAATATTTTTTTGCAATTACATTTGTTTTTAATTAGAATTTATTTTTAACAAAAGCACTATATGCTTATTCTAGAAAGTTAGAAAACAAAAATAAGTTAATAAGAACATTATGTTCCCATCATCTAGAAATTGCCACTGTTAATGGTTTATTATATATCCCTCCCGGTCTTTTTCTAAATATAATACACAAATGCATTCTCTATCAAAACGCGATCACACGGTACATAATGTTTTCACCTAATAAAGTGTACAATTCTGTGGTTTTAGTACATTCGTGAAGTTGCGCCACCATCCCTACTATCTAATTCCAGAAGATTTTCATCACTCCAGAAAGAACCCCCCCACGAGTGGTCACACTCATCCCCTCCTCTTCCCCAGCCCCTGGCAACCACTGATCTAACTTCTGTCTCTGTGGATTTTCCTATTCTGGATATTTCATATAAATGGAATCACAATATGTGGCCTTTTGTGTCTGGCTTACTTCATTTGGTATAATGTTTTCAAAGTTCGTTCGTGTCATAGCGTGTGTCAGCACTTCCTCCCTTTTTATGGCGGAACGATATTTCATTGTGTGGATGGACCACATTTTGTTTATCCATTCATCAATTATGGAAAGTTGCATTGTTTTTATTGGTTATTCTGAGTAATGCTGCTATGAATATATATGTGTGAGTTTTTATATATACATGCTTTAATTTCTCTTGGGTACGTACATCTTAATGAAATTTTTTTGGGTCATATGATAATTCTGTTTACATTTTTGAGGAACTTCCAAACTGTTTTTAAAATACCTGCACCATTTTATATTCCCACCAGCAATGTATAAAGATTCTGTTTCTCCATACCCTCACCAATAATTTTTTTTTTTTAAGATTTTTTAATTGGGGAGGGGAAACAGGACTTTATTGGGGAACAGTGGGTACTTCCAGGACTTTTTTCCAAGTCAAGTTGTTGTCCTTTCAACCTTAGTTGTGGAGGATGCCGTTCAGCTTCAAGTTGTTGTCCTTTCAGTCTTAGTTGTGGAGGGCGCAGCTCAGCTCCAGGTCCAGTTGCTGTTGTTATTTGCAGGGGACATAGCCCACCATCCCTTGCGGGAGTCGAGGAGTCGAACCGGCAACCTTGTGGTTGAGAGCCCACTGGCCCATGTGGGAATTGAACAGGCAGCCTTCAGCATTAGGAGCACGGAGCTCCAACTGCCTGAGCCGCCGGGCCAGCCCAACAATGTTGTTATTGTCCATCATTTTGATACAGCCACTCTAGTGGGTGTGGTATCTCATTGTGATTTTGTTTGCAATTCCCAAATGACTTACGATGTTGAACATCTTTTCATGTGCCTATTGGCCATTTGTATTTCTTCTTTGGAGAAACATCTATTCAGATCCTTTGTCCATTTTTATGTTAGCTTGTCTTCTTACTGTTGAGTTGTAAGAATTCCTTATATAGTCCAGATACTAGTCCCTTATCAGATAGATGACTTGCAATATTATCTCCCATTCTGTGGTTGCCTTTTTACTTTCTTAATAGTGTGCTTTAAATCACAAAAGTTTTAAATTTTGATGACGTGCAATTTATCTATTGTTATCTTTGGTCACTGGTGCTTTTGGTGTCATATCTAAGAAACCATTGCCTAATTCACAGTCATGAAGATTTACATCTATATTTTCTTCTAAATGCTTTATAATTTTAGCTCTTACATTAGGTTATTCCACTCCATTCATTTTTTTTTTTTTTTTGTATATGGCTTGAGGCAGGGGTACAACTTTATTCCTTTGCATGTGGCAATCCAATTGTTTCAGCACCATTTGTTGAAATAAGTACTCTTTCCCCATTGAACTTTTTTTGCATCCTTTTTCTATATATCTTATGTCTTTTAAAAAAGAGATTGGAAAATTTATTTTTTTCAAATTTATTTTTTGGCAATTTTTAAATTAACGTTATTGGGGTGACATTGATTAATGAAATTATATAGGTTTCAAGTACACAATTCTATAGTATATCATTGGTATATCTTATGTCTTTTGGTTTCTCTATTTTTCCCTTATTTTGTGTATTAAAGTGGTATTTACCAGTGTACCATTTTATTCTGTTGTCATTTCTTTTACTGTATATTTAGGATATTTTATCAGTAGTTGCCCTGAGGATTACAATTAATGACTTAAAATATAACAATCTAGTTTATATTACTACAAATTTAATTTTAATAGTACAAAAAACTATTACTTTTCCTCCTTTGTGCTCTTATTTTCATACAAATTATATATTTATATAGTATAAGTCCATAAACACATGTTTATAATTACTGTTTCATGTAGCTGTTTTTGAAATCAGACAGAAAAACAGAGTTACAAAGATACATACATACTGTCTTTTATATTTACCAATATAGGTTACCTTTACGGGTGTTCATTTTTTCATGTCAGTTTCAGTTACTATGTGTTGTCTTGTTATTTTAGCCTGAAGGATTTTCTTTACTGTTTCTCATAGGCAGGTCTGCCAGTGACAAATTCTCTGATTTTTTTCCTATCTAGAAATGTCTTAACTTCTCCTCATTTTTAAAGGTAGTTTTGCTGGATATAGAATTCTTTGGCTGACAGTCTTCCATTCAGCACACTGAGTATGTTATCCCATGGTCTTCTGACCTCTATGGTATTGGATGAGAAATCAGCTGTCAGTCTTGTTGAGGATCACACGTGTGTGATTAGTCAGTTCTCTCCTGCTGTTTTCAATATTCCTCTTTATCTTTGTGTTTTACAGCTTGATTATGATGTGTCTAGGTGTGGCTGTCTTTTAGTTTAATCTACTTGGAGTTAATTAAGCTTTTAAGATATGTAGATTAAGGGTTTTCATCAAGTTTAGAAGTTTTGCCCATTATTTTTTATATGTTTTTTCTGCTCTTTCTTTTCCCCCTCCCCTCAGGGACTCCCATTATGTAAATGTTGGTATGTCTGATGGTGTCTCAGGTCTCTGGGGTCTGTTCATTTTTCTTCATTTTTTTCTTTCTGTTCCTCAGACTGGAAAAACTTCATTGACCTATCTTCAGGCTTCTTGATTTTTTTTCTGCTTATAGTCCAACTGTGCTGTTGAGTCTCTCTAATGAAGTTTTTATTTTAATTGCTGTACTTTTCAACTACAGAATTTCTATGTGTTTTTTTTTAAATAATTTATATCTCTATATTGATATTCTCTATTTGATGAGACAAATTTCTTATATTTTCCTTTAGTTCTTTAAACGTATTTAAAATAGCTGACTTAAATTCTTTGTCTAGTAAGTCCAACACCTGGGCTTTCTCAGGGACAATTTCTATTAACTGCTGTTATTCCCTTATATGGGTCACATTTGTTTCTTTGCTTGCCTCATACTTTTTTGTTGTTGTTGTTAAAAACTGAATATTTTAAATAATATAATATGGCAACTTTAGAAATCAGATTCTCCTCCTCAGGTTTGTTGTTGTTGTTGTTTGCTTGTTTAGTGACTTTCCTGAACGAATTCTGTATTCTTTGTCATGTGCAATGACTGGAGTCTGTGCTCAGTTAGTTTAGTGGGCAGTTCACCATTGGGAAGAATTTATATTCACTTCCTGGAACCAATAGGTCTCACAGGCTTTGCCAAGGGACACTGCCTATGTGTTGGGGCAATTCTTCAACTCTCAGGCAAGCAGGTTACAGCTCAGCATAAGCCTTCATTCCTGCTTGCACAGCGCCTTGGTTCAGTCAGTGGAGAGACCTTAGGCCTTGTCAGGTGTTGCCTGGGTATGTGCACAGCCTTGAACCTGCCCTAGCCTGCACGTGGCCTTCGAGACTCCCAGGAATATGACAGGGTTTTTCAAAGACCCCTTTCTGGACATTCTCTCTCTCTCTCTCTCTCTCTCTCTCTCTCTCTCTCTCTCTCTCTCTCTCTCTCTCTCTCTCTCTCTTCCTTCTCCCTCTCCCTCCCTCCCTCTCTCCCTCCCTCTCTCCGTCTCTCCCTCTCTCCCTCTCCCTCTCCTTCTCTCTCTTCCTTTCCCTCCCTCCCTCTTTCCTTCCCTCCCTTTCTCCATCCCTCAAGCTTTTCCTTTTAGGTGTTTTAGTCATCTTGTTGTTTGCTCTAATTGTTATCACCACCTCAGGCTACTGTGATGATAAACAATTGCCATGTTTTCAGGGAACTGGAATGAATGGACCAAGTGATGACAATTCTCTAGAATAATGATTCTCTAGCTACTTTGGAGCAGCTCCAACTCAATTTTGCCACCTGCAGTGGCTGTCAGGCTGTGGCTTTTCCCTGAGATTGTGGGACTGTTGGCTTCTAAGGTTACCTCAGAGCTGGGGAAAAGGCGATCCGAACAGAGCAAATGCCACAGAGCTGACTCTTTGCTGAAATTCAACTTCTTCTTCTTCTTTTTTTTTTTTTAATAAATGTCTCCTGGATTATTTCAAGTCTCTGATTAATTTCCAGAGTTCTGAAAAAGTTGATTTTGACAATTTTTCCGGCTTTCTCATTGCTTATATAGAGAAGATTTCCAGAGGTCCTGACTCTGACATCTGCACTGACACGACCCTGCAGTACTCTTCATTTTACATTTGGTGAAAGTAGTCACCTGCATTTATAAAAGAATGACCCAAAACAAAATCAGTGTTGTGTCCTCTTGTACCCATGCACAATAATAAGTAGTGTCCTGTCTTCAGAGTGCTCAAAAAAGTCTGAAGTGTCAGAGGATTGCTGATCCCAATTCACAATCCAGACTGAGGAAAAGCTATATGTGCACAGCTGCTCATGACAGCATTGGTAATAAAGTAAAAATATTAGAATCAACCTCGAAGTCTAAACTAGGGGAATGGAAGGTAAATAACTCAGCATTTTCTCACTGGAATGGCATGTACCCATTTGCTAAAATAATTATAAAAACTAAATAGAAACATAGAAAACTTTTAAGGCTGTGTTTATTGAAAAAAGCAAAGCACAAATTCCTTTGCCCCATGGTTATAACTCTGGATCAACTATAGATGTGCATGTCTGCTAGCCAGACGGGAAGAGAGAAAAATGAACACAATTTGGTAGGGTGGAGAGCATTGTGGGTGTTTTTAAATTAGATTTTTTTCATCTTATCATTGTGCTATGAGTGCATTAAGTTGAAAGTTAAAGAAAAATAGGTCAATATGTCTAAAAGAAAAAATGATTTCCCCAGAGCCTCTATGTGTTGGACATGGCACACAGGTCTCAGGCACCGGTGACGGGGCCGCGAGGGCCCAGGGGGATTACTTTGCGATGTGACCTGGAGACAGAGCTTGGCCTCCTCGGCACTGGGAGGGCCCCGGGGACCTGGGATGGGGATGGAATGCAGCTCCTTGCCAAGCCTGTTGGAGACGGGGAGGAGAAGGAAGAGGAGGAGAGGGAAAGGAGGAGGAGGATGAGAGGAAAAGGAGGAGGAGGAAGAGAAGGAGGAGGGGGAGGAGGGGGGAGGAAGGCCTCTTCCTTTCCCTCCTAGTAGAGAAGATGTTTTTCCAGCAAATAACTGTGAAGTCTCAAATGAAATACAAGCCTCATGAGTTATTTGGCCTTTTGGGGATCCAGGAATCTTTCAGTGTCTGGACAAGGTCACAGAGCCTGTGACGGATGCCCACGTCTCCCTTGGGGGGCACTCCCTTCCTGTGGAAATGAAGTGATCCCCCCAATCCCACCCCTACAACCATGCACCCCCGCCCTCTGAATTGGAGGCTTTTAGCTTGGCTCAATAGTCCAGCTGTAGTCTCCTCATGAATTTCCTTTCTGTTTTTTGGGTTTTAAATTTCTTTCTTTTAGGTATCCAAGAAAGGGAAAGCAGGATTAAGTGGAATGTGCTTTGGAAATAATTTGCCGGAGCAACTTTCCCAAAGTGGGGTCCATGCGGGATGACCAAGTGTCCTGGTTTGCCTGGGGCGAGGGTTTCCTGGAATACAGAAGTATCACCTCAAAAACCAGCAGCGTCCTGGGATGACTGACTTGGTTCCATGAATCTTAGTTTAGTAGGATGCTAATAAGTATTATATGAAAATGGTTCCATGATCACATAGGTTGGCCAAATACTGGGTTGAACAAAGTCAAACATATTTGCTTCAGGACTTGTCAGAGCCTTTATGTGCTAATATGGTATTTACTCATACATGTTCCAGGCAAGGTGTTTCTGGTGCAACGGGGCATAAAATCTCTTTTTTATTTTAAACTAAAGAGAGGAAACATGGATCTGCGAAACTGAAAGTCTGATGGGGTTGAGTGGGCTGTGGACGTTTCCTGCGAGGGAAGGATTCGAGGCCCAGCTCTCCTCTTTCCAGGAGTCGAAACCTGCCAAGTGGCCAGGGTGGTCTTGTCCACGGTGCTGTTGGGGTACAGAGGAAGTCCTGGAGTAAAAGGGCAGAGGGCCCACTCGCTCTGCAGAGTGCTGGGTGTGGTTCTAGGTCTGTAGTGCCCAGGAATTAATCCTGACCCTCAACCCAGCCCATGGGACCAGGGAGAGGGCAGCTCCTGGTGAGAACTGGCAGGTCCCTGGTCTCCTGAGGGGCCTGGGGAGACACCATTCACCTTGATACCTGGGCAGCTCTCATCACTCCCCATCTGGTGTGTTGGGGCCTACCTGCACAGATGGCCCTCCATGCAGACAACCTCACTGTGGGGGGCTCTGTAGGGCTTGGGGTCCCCTGACCTGCCACGTGTCTCTGCCTTCCCTTCTCGCCCCGCCTGTAGAGGGCAGTGTAATTCCTTCCTCCCCGGCAGTCAGGAGCCTCCCACAGCCCGCTTTGGCATCTGTGTTCCTGTGGTACCTGGTACACATGAAAGGTCCAGGAGGGGCAAAAACCACCACAGCTTCCAAAGACGGGCTGAGGGAAGGGCGTCCTGGGATAGGGCGCTCAGCCCTGCAAGGTTACGGGTCCGCAGGGGCTCCAGTGGGCTCCCCCCACCCTGACCTCTTGTCCTCCGCCCTGATGGGCTGACCGGGTCCCGGGTCTCGGGCTGGGATGTGCATGCTCCCCCTCTGCACTTCAGAGGCAGGGCTCACTGGACACCAAGATCAGCTACCAGCCTCATACAAGCTCATGGTCCCGGCGAGAGAGCACATTGCAGGGGCTTTGGGCGTCCTGGCCTGGCCTGTGGGGACAGAGGACAGCGGCTCTAGGAGAGCTGTCACCAGGCTCTGCCCTGGGAGCCTCTGTATCAGGTGGCCGGACCCATGAGGACGGCATCTTGGCTCTGCTGATTGAGACTAAAGTTTCTGGGTAAAGATGGGGTGAAAGTTGCTCTGTCTCTCTGGGACCTTCCTGAGTGACGGGGACCCAGGAGCAGGAGCACTGTCAGGCCCCTGGCAGGAGCGGTTGTCTGGAGAGATGTCGTCAGGATGTGTGCGGGCTGGGTCACCCAAAGTGCCCCAGGGACTTGTCTCAGATTTGCTCAGTGGGGAGTCCTGAGACCTGCAAGGGCTCTGAGGGGGACAGGCCTCCCCACGGGCCAAGCAAGGAAAGAGCAGGGTGCTTTGGGGGCACACAGAGGACAGGTTTAGCATAAAGGACAAGAGAGCCCCCTGTCCACCCCTCCCCCAAACCCAGGGGCCTCAGCCCTGGTCCCACAAGTGCAACACGGCCTCTGTTAGCAGCTAGTGGGCGGGCAGCAAAGCTGCCCAGGCTGGGGACAGCAGCGGAGCCCGGTGGGTCAGCCTCGCAGACCAAGAGATGGTCCACATGGTCAGCTCCTTGGACAGGGTGCAAGCCCTGCTGCAGGTGCAGATGGAAACCACCAGGTGGCACCAGAGAGTCCAGCACGGGTAGCCGTAGCCCAGTGTCCTGCTGGCAGGCTAGGAGGATGTGAGCCCAGAGCTCAGGCACACCTCTGGCTGGGGCCTCCTCAGGCAGGTGACCTGCAGGGAGGAGGAGTGACAGGCTCAAGTAACAGCCTACAACGGGCCTATGGATGGGGCCGGAGCGGGGTCAGCCCCCCACACGGCTAGGGCAGTTGTGCCCAGTGTTGAAGAGTGGCTAAGAGCCGGCTAAGTGGGAAGGGGAGCAATGGTTCGAGGCTTCTGGACACCCAGCCTGGCATGGAGCTCTTGGAGCAAGAACCCAGCGAGTCTCGCCCTGTCGAGCTGTGTGGGCTCAGGGCCAGGGCTCGCCCCGGGGCCAGGACCCTCCTGCCTGCCAGCCCTTCCTGGGCGTCTTGACCTCAGATCCCAGTTCCCAGCGTCAGACCCACATGGACTCTGGCAATCCCCTACCTGGCCCTGCGTGGCGGGAACGCTGCCACATGCCCCTCCCTGGGGTACCTGTTTCCTTTCCGCAACAGCTCCTCCCATGAACGGATGCAGGTAAGGCCTGTGGGGAGAGAATGGATTCCACTTCAGCACCTGGCACTGGAGGGCCCCCCAGTTGCGGTCAGCAAGGAGGGCTGCACTGGCTTTGAGATTTAGGAATAGTCAGCGTGCAGGTGGGAGGTCACCACCCCTGCACCTCTAAATGCAAAGGGCAGCGGTAACCGAGCATGGCTTGATATTAATAATAACACGACGCCAGCGTCTGGAGTGTGTGCTGGCACCTCTGCCCCAGCCTTCTAACACCATCTCGTTTCGTGCTCACGGTGACCTGGCAGGAAGGTGTGGTCACCCCCGTTACAGATGAGGAAACTGTTCCTCTCTCACCAGCAGTTGTAAGTGCAGCCACAGCTCCATGCTAGGCCACAAACACGAGGACAGGGTGTAGGACATGCCGCGTCTGTGTCTCTTTTGAAGGTCACTGTCACAGGGTTCTGGGAAGCACCTTTACTGTCATGCAGAATACTTGGTAACAAGGTGGAGGCAGCTTCTTGAGTGGTGGCCCCTCCGTGGGGTCCTCAACAAACTGGCAAGAAAGCCTGTCCATTGTCCTTCTCAGGCGATCCCCGGTCGTGTGAGGACGTGTCTGAGGAGGACGAGCTTTGTAAGGGAGAAGTCTGGGGAGACAGGACCGAGGAACAGGGAGGTGGAGAAGAATCCAGGTCCCTGTGGGGCCACCAGGACCTCTAGAAGCCAGAAGCCTGGGGAGGTCCCCACCTCTGCTCTGGGACACCCAAGCCACTGAGCTTCCCACTGTGACCTGTCACAGCTCAGTCTTTCCCCCATTAGGGCCAGGTTAGCAGAGGTGATCGGTCAGCCCCTGCTGGATGATTTCTCTTTTAAACAAACCCTCACAGCTCCAATTCTTTCCTAGAAGGCCTTGTCACATAAATTTTCATTTATTACCACCGTATTTTCATCCAGGAACTGTCAGGGCTATTTTGAAAAGGAATTAGGAAGTCAAAGGTCGTGCTTTAGCAGTAGTGTGGATGACAGCTGCCCTGGTTGCCACACTTGGTAAGAGGAAGGGAGCCCCAGGCCACAGGGCCGCGTCTCCTGCGGGGTCCTCAAAGCTGTGGTCCACCAGGTGTCTGAGCTGAATGGAGAGCCCTCAGCCCAAACCTCAGGCTGACCACGCCACACGAAGAAGTCCCTATTGTCGCTTTGTGCTGATGGGGCCAGATGGAGTCCTTCCCTTTCCTGAATGTGCAAAGGACGGTTAGGACTTTAACACATACCCTTCTTTTCTCTGAGGTCTGCAAGTAAAAGCGCGGAAGTGTACCTCCTATTTGTACGAACTTCCCTGTTCCAAACCATTCTCTCCCACGTTATCTCATCTCATCACCACCCTGTGACTGAAACAGAGCAAGAATAGTATCCCCTTTGTACAGATGGGGAGACTGAGGCTTCAAGTCACATGAGGGGGAGGAGCCTGGGGCTTCTAGCTGCCCCTTGTCTGTCTGACAAGACATCCCTCTGGGTGATGCTGTCCCTTAAGTCATTGTTTTAGGTACAGTACCGAAGGTCACTGTCACAGGGTTCATTTTCAGCTCTCATTTTCCCCAAAGGTGACAAGACAATCAAAGGTGGGCCACTTGGCCACTTCATCAACAAGAAGAGGGTTTGTTAAGCTCCCCGCTGGCTCTGTCCACCACCCCCTGTGACCCCTAAAGTTCACCAGCACGTTTCCTGTTTGCCTTTGATGTGGGGTCTGTACCTGGCCTTGGATGCTACATGTGCTCTGGAAAGTTCAGTGCAGGAGGAGAGAGCCAGGAGGGTTTCCATGGCCTGGGCCAGTCTATGCCTCTTCAATATGAGATTAAATTCACCAAATAGGTGTGGAGGTGAGCATGCCCAATGGCCCTGAAAACCCTGCCGTGGGAAAAGGGTGTTTGAGGGAGTCGTCTGCCTGAAGGAACCCAGGAGGGCTTCAGGGGGGAGGTGTCACAGGAGCCGGGCCTTGAAGTTGCCTGGGCTGTGACAGGCAGCAGTGGTGGGAAGGCTGGGCAGGCCTGGCCGGGCACCACTGTGCTCAGTGTGGTGCTGTGAGAAGCTGTGCTTTTTTTGGTAGCCCTGCCACGAGGGCCGTTTTCAGTCTGGATGGTTGCATGATAGGAGAATGTAGGTCAGTGGGCTTAGGAAAACTCTTCCCTGACTTTGTGTGTATGCCAGTGTGTGAACAGAAAGACTGATTGGCTTGTCTGAGAGTAGATGAATATTAAATCAGCTCTGGTTGAAGAGTGGAACCATCTAGTCATTTCAGTTGTCCTGGGTGGGGGGACGGGAAACACACAAAACTCAGAGTCAAATGTCTTCCTTTGAAATTCACAGGCTCAGCGCACCAACCCACGAACAAGTCAACATGAGAGCAATGCTAGTATCAGTGCAGGATGCTACAGGAGGAGGACAGCACAGATTGGTGACACATATGCTGAGCAGAACATGGGGTCCTGGGGCTTGCTCGCTGACGGGAGAAGGAGGGTGTGGGGGCGCAGGAGGCGCAGCCTGGAGGCTAGAGGCCACAGACAGAGACAGTCAACGAGAGAACTCAGTCGTGGAGAACAAATGCACCCCAAACCCGGGCCAGACACGTGCCTGGAACAGCACAGCAGACCCCCAGGGCCCATGTCCGAGGAGCCAACACCTCCAGTTTTTAGGGGAAGACAAGATGTTTAACGACGATCACACTCACCATCTAAATGGGGAAACTCCAGGCATTATTTCAGTCGGGTGTGCTTTCTAATCATCTGCCAGCTGTAGTTACAGCTCTAGAAATGCGCTGCCCAGAACTGCAGGCTCGAGGCGTCCTGGGTGGCCTCGGGAGCCCGTAATTACACACGGAGCCAGGCAGCCAGATCACCCCAGGCACCGAGGCCCAGTGACAGTCCCCTGCCTGTCCCAGGACTCAGGACCCAGATGACACAGGTGAGATTATGCCGCTTGCCTGTGGGAACCCCAGAAGACCCAACTGCTGGTGGCTAATTGGGGCTGGGGCCAGCAGGAGCTACGCCCTTGGCAGGGCCAGGCCCATAGTGGTCACCCCAGGGACCGGGGGCCACATCCTGGCTGGCACTTAGTGAGGTGAGTCAGCCTCAGCGAGCCGGTCCCCTCCCTGGGTCCCCGGGAGGGGGCCGGCACCTCCTGTCACTTAGCACAGAGCCTGGCTCGAAGGGCTGGGCATGGGCATGATGGCTCCTGGGCATTCAAGCGCTGCCTGCGTCTGGGACTTGAAGCTCCTCCCTGGGCGGTGGCTTCGCCCAGGCCCCCTGCCTTCCCCTTCACAGGAATTGCTTGGTTTCAGATGGCAGATGCCGTGGATAAGAACAGTGCCTTCTGGAATGCCAGGAGTAACCTGTGAGTTCAGTCACCTCGGTGGGGTCCTCAGCGGGCTTCCGGCACTGAAGTAATTAATGGGACGGAGAGAGGAGCCAGGCAGGCCAGACCCCCAACTGCAGTGGCACCAACAATTTACAACACATTATTTTAGCCATAAAGAGCCCTCTGGGCCCTTCCACTCGCAGGTCAGCTGGCATGGATGCTGGTCCCAGCCCAGCTCGGTATTTACTGAGAAAATACCACATGCCTCCCCATCTGCTCTTACAGTCAATGTCTGACACCCATCCACACGGAGGGATGTGGGCAGGCTCTCCTCTGCACGCTGAGGACACTGTTGTGAGTCTGCGATTCCAGAAGGTTCACATGGCCGAGTCCCTCTCCTCCCCGGAGACTCTCGTGCCCCGGGGAGAGCGCCATGGGACTTCTGCCAGCCTTCAGCCCTGACCACTAGGCAGCCCTTCCTCTCTCTCTGGCATGCTCCCAGGATAGCCTGCTCTTTGCCCTTGAACTTATTCATTCACCAACACTGACTGTGCACCTACTATGAACTAGCCTTTGTTCCAGGTGCTTGGGACACATCAGTGAAGAAACTAAAACAGACCAAGATCCCCAGCATGCTGGAATCTACCTTCTGGTGGGCACAGGGGGATGGCCACCACACATGGAGTGTCAGTGAGCTCTTGGCGTGTGGCAAGGTGGTGCGTGCCAGACATGAGAATGGTGGGGCAGGTGGGCTGCGTTTCGACAGGGTTTGCCGGGCTGCCTCGGTGGGAAGGTGACATTTGGACAAAGACCCGCAGGCAGGCAGGAAGCCACTGTGTGTGTGGACATCTGGGGTGTGGGAGACTCCCAGGGGCTGGGACATTGGCCCAAGTGGTGCAGGAAGGCGGCCAGCATGACAGGGATGGGGTGGGAGGGGGCAGGCAAGACCATGGAAGGCCTGTGTATCAGCTTCCTGGGGCGGCTGTAACAAATCACCACAAACTGGGTGGCTTAAAACAACAGAAATGTATTTTCTCACAGTTCTGGAGGCCACAGGGTCGAAATCAGAGTGTCGGCAGGGCCATGACCCCTCCAGAGGCTCTGGGAAGAAAGCTTCCTCACCTCCCTGCAGCTTCTGCTATTCCAGGAGGTCCTAGCAGACACATGGCTCTGTCTCTGCGTCCGTCTCCCCACAACCCCTCTCTGGGTCTCTCCTCTTCTTTTCTTATAAAGACACTTTTATTGGATTTTAGGGCCCATCCAGGTAATCCAGCAAGATCTCGTCACAAGCTCTTTAACCTAATCGCATCTGCAAAGACCCTTTCCCCCAATATAAGTATGGTCACGTCCACACACCAATGATTAACACGTGGACACACCTTTTGGGGCCTGCACTCAAGACACTGCAGCCTCTGGGTCAGCTCTTTGGTGAACAGGGTGGGAAAGCCATGTGTCCTGGCTGCAGGGACTGTGGGCAGCACAGGAACTCAAGCTTCCCGGAGAGAGAGGGATGAGAGGGTTCTAGCCCAAATTGTTACATGGCCCTTTGGGGCCCGCCCTAATCTGAGCCAGGTGTTAGATGGTCCTAGGTGCTCAGTCCTGCTTGAGGCTCACCCTACCGACTGCACAGGTGCAGTCAAGAAACAGGGGTGCCTGTGCTGGCCACCCCCTGTTCTCAGATGACCACAGATGCTTCTGTGCAGTGAGATCGTGTGTTTTACACGCCCAACAGACATCAGCAAACAACACCATGTGTGGGCACCACTGTTACAACTAACACTGGACAGCCCTCGTCCAGCAGGGGAGACAGCCCACACCCACCAGTGATGGTGCGGGGTGCGCTGAGCCTGCAGGAGGCTCGGTGAGGGCTCAGCATGGCCCCACAGGGACCCGGGCGTAGAGCTGGCTCTTCGAAGACCAGTGTGTTGGTGTGGAGGGTGGGGAGGGGGCGTTGGTGATGGGATGCTGCAGGAAGTGGGGCCACAGCACGGAGGTGGGGTGGATCATGAGGCTGGGCCATGGGCAGGGCTGACCTCGGGCAGGACTGGGATCAGGCAAGAGTGGGCTGCCAGGGAGCGCGTGACGTGGTTGGCTGTGCTGCTACTAGATGGGCCACCAAGAAGGACTGTGCAGGACGTGTTTGGCATGAAGGGCCGTTGAGGTCCCATCCGGACTTAGAATCAGGACACAGAGGCAGCACGGCTGGTGTCCAAACCTCTTTCCCACCACAGTGTGACTTACCCTCCAAAGCCGCTCCTCGACGTGCATGAATTCCATGCACTTCATGGGAAGCAGGGGAAGTACACGGGTCAAAGAAACATTTTCTATTTCCTTTTTCAGAGCCCTGGGTGTTCTGATCATGGCTGGAACACAGAAGGGCGTTCTGATCATGTCTAGAACACAGAAGGGTGTTCTGATCATGGCTGGAACACGGAAGGGCGTTCTGATCATGGCTGGAACACGGAAGGGCATTCTGATCATAGCTGGAACACGGAAGGGCGTTCTGATCATGGCTGGAACACAGAAGGGCGTTCTGATCATGGCTGGAACATGGAAGGGTGTTCTGGTCATGGCTAGAACATGGAGGGGTGTTCTGATCATGGCTGGAACACGGAAGAGCTCCCGTTATGGTTCTGGCCACATTGCTGAGCAGCAAGCAGGTCAGGATGCTGCAGTGAGGACTCAGGTCTGGAAAGAACATCTGGCACAGAGGAGTCATGTGGGAAAGCTGCAGATTTACTTCCTGATGGCAAGAAAAGGAAACATGAACAGAGGCAGAGACAGAGAGGTTACATGTTGCAAAGGAGCGCTGAGAAAGAAATCTTTTAACTGTCTCACTTGAAGCTGGGACAGAGAAGACAGACATGGAACTGTGTCCTCTCCTTTCCAGCCTTTATGGAATGGGGCGGAACCGTGTCCTCTCCATTGCACACTGGGAGAGAGTAGTTAAATGACTGGAATGATAAAAAAGCATCCTCTCCTCAGAATACCCAGTGCCAAGTATGTAACATGGCCTGCAAACCTGTTTGCTGATTCAGTAAACATCAGATGGGCAGAGGTTGGGCACTAGATCTCCGCTGGGTCTGAATCCCAACTTTCCCACTTCTCAACAGTAACATCCTGGGCAACTCACGTGCTCGAGCCTTGGTTTTCTCATCTGTAAGATGAGGCTAAAAGAGTGCCTATTCCTCAGTGTGGTTTTGAAGATGAAATGAAAGAACACATGTAAAAGTCTCCACATATTGCCTGGCAGGCATCAAACAAAGTCCATGACTATTACTGATATGCCAGTCACTGTGTCAAGGGTTTAAGGTACAATAACGATCCAAACTTCCGTCTAAAGGTTTGAAGTATAGTGGGATAAGCAGACATGCAACAATCATCACTGTTATGCAGAAGACCCTCTGGGCATTCAGATGAGGACATAATGGATTATTTCTTAAGTTCAACAAAGGGTTCTATCGCAGGCTATTTAAAGAATTCTGAAGTGAGTGCCATATACACAGTAATTTAGGTGTGTTATATGAACAAGGCAACCATTACCCTGTATCCTCAAACTCACTTCTAGGTGTTGGGGTCAAAGCTGCACATACAGGAAAATTCATAGAGTTAAAACAGGAAAAGAAAAAAAAAACATTTCCCAATACATTTTCTAAGTTTACATAACCTTAATTCTAAAAATTGATTTAAAAAATAGTGCAAAAAAGATGATATTACTTATGAAGGGAAGCCCAAGAATACAAAATAAAATATTTGCAAATCAAGCTCTTACCATATTAAATGATAGCCTCAGCAGGGAGCATTGTTTACAGAAATCAGGAAGATTTTTTATTGGAAAGCCTGCCTATTTCATTTAACAAGGCAAAGAGGAAACAATGTAATAAATGGACAAAAAAGTCAAGAATGAAAATAGTGAGAGATGTGCAAATCCTTTGTGCATGGACTCTTGGCACTGTATTGTGAGCTCCAGGGACACAGGGAAGAATGGGGAGGCAGCAGCGTCCCTAAATAGTAAGAGTCCACATGGACAATATAACAATACCCCCAGATTCACCAATAGTTTTTCTACTATTTGAATTTAGGTCCCAGTGGGTTTGGGGAGAAGAAGAAATTGGTAACAATTCTGAATTTCATTAGTCAATTTCTTTTTGCAAGAAGGGCTCATTTCACATCAAGCACTGCTTTGTTTAAGGGATGTGTGGGAGTGAGAATGTCAGATGTCTCGGGACCCTGGATGGCCCTGCAGGCAGGCTGCAGAGAGCAGGGCCAGGATGTGCCCACGAAGCTCTATGGCCCGAGCCCGACCCTCATGCCCCATCAGCCTCTACCTCCAGCTCTAGGCTGTGTATCTTCTCTTCCCTTCACAGCCTTCGTCAACTCCTATTATGGTCTTCCTCTTAAAGTCAGCTAGTGGGGTGATGGGAGAAGGCTTTAGGGACCAGCAAGCACAGTCGGAAGGGGCTTGTTGTCCAAGCAAAGGCATCCATTTTCATCAGGAAGGCTTGGGAAACTGGTTTCAAACAGGCACATGACCCCATCAGATTGGATTTAGGTAAGGGGTGGGGAAGAGGAAAGACCTGCAGAGGGGACCCTAGGAGCCTGAGGTGACACCCAAGGATGCTGAGAACTCCTCTGGACTCCCTCCTTCCACTTCTCAGCACACTACACTATCTCCAAGGTTTCAAGGCCAGATTCAAAACTGTGACCTGGGAGGTCAAGCTTTCCAAGGGGTTAAAGGTTGGCTCACGGGGTCTTTTCCACCTGCACTGCCAGGTAAGCCTTGGATCCATGGTCCCCAAACTTCTCTCTTAAGGAATTTGGGAAAAGTATGGACTCCTCATACATTTGAAGTTTACATCTAAACATTTCAATTATGTGTTAAAAAGTTGCAAAGTCTATAATTTCCAGGATAATATAATAGATTTCAAAGTAAAACTGCTGCCTTATTCTCTTAAATGTATCCATTAGAATGTAAATATCGTAATCCATGACTACTAATATCAACTCAGAAAACCCATAAACAATTGCTCTACCTACTCTCATAAAAAGTTTACGTTTCCTTTTTCTTCTTTAACTCCTAATTCCATTCCATTCCATTCCCTGCACCAATGCTTATCTTAACGACATATGTTTTCATGATTGGAAGGTTCTCATAGATCACCCTAATATTATTTTGTTTCCTATTATTCCTATAAAAACAAAGACACATATATTGAAATTTAAAAATTCATTTCCAAAGACCATGAAGCTGTAAATATTAAAACTATTTTCTTCTGGACAAAATATCATTGCAATTAATATTAGTTACTAATGATCAAACATATAAATATGTTGTAATTATTGATAATTATTAAGCATAAAATATTTTATTACAAGTTATGCTCATTCTTCCTATGTATTTAATAAAGGAAGGATATATGTTTCAAAAACTAATTGGTCTATCAACTGGAATATTCTTTTATCTTGTTCACATGAGAGAGAAAATTTTATATATTTTCTAAAATGGTTAAGATAAAGATTAACTGAAGTCAGAATATTTAATCATATACGATAAAAATATGTTTATTTCATCAAGGAAAAATACCCCATCCGAACCCATCTGAAAAAAATCACATGAAACGTTACTGTATTGGTCAGCTTGGGCTAGGTTAGGCGCTGTAACAAGCACACTCAAAATGCCCACGGTCCCAGTGCTCTCATTTCTCGCTCACGTTCCACGGGGTTGAGTGTCCACTCCATATGTCTTAACACCCGGGACCCAGCTGAAGGAGTCCCTTTCCAGGACGTCCCATTCTCTTAGCTGAGGACCCAGGAACAGGAGGGCTAGCGTGTGAGCTCGTCAGCTGTAGCTCAGGTCAGGGGCTCTCACACCCCATTGGCCAGAGCAAGTCACGAGGTCATACCCACAGTCAACGGAGTCTGCCCACCAGCAGGAGGGCTGAGTAATTACCATCGGCAACGTGATCTGCCGCAAACGTATCTTCAACAACTCCGTCATCCTGGAAAACATTCCCGTTCTATTTAAAAGAACCAGCACGTCTCATCTATACTCCATTAGCTGTTCAAAGCTGCCTTTTGCTCCAACTCATGACATATCCTAGCTGTTTTTGCTTAAACATGTGGGCTGGAGCTATTTTTAGTATACAGTATTCTTAGTGATGTTCTTTTTGCTTTGCCCAGGTTCTTTCTCGGTAAGAATGCATTATTTAGTATTGAATGGGGGATGAAAGAAGCCAGTTTAGTATGTAAACAAAATCATTATTCAGGCCACCCCATTCGTCCCACATTTCCATCCACGCTTCACCCTTCACAAAAGCATGTGTCCGCCTGGGGAATGCTTGGTGCCTGAGAGGTTGATGGGTCCTTGATTAATTATTAAAGCAGGCTTCCTTTGGGGAGATGCCTGGACACTTTCCTGCCCCGCATGGGTAAGCACTCTGGTTTTGTTTGTAAAATGGGAAAACAGCTCCTGGGGGTTCAGGCTCATTCCAGACAAAACCCTTTCTGTCTAGAGGCCGCTGCTTTGGGTCGTCCCATCCTCACCGAGGCACAGGATCTCAGTGTTTGGTTTGGGCTAGGCTCTTGGAAGATGCAGGGACCCCTCAGCCTCCTGCTGTGGAGGAGCAGGGCAGCTTCTGGCCCCTGCTCATTGCCAGCTCTGCCCTTTGCCATCCAGCCCCGCGTTTATCTGTCAAGGTGGCGACATTTGCCCCTGCAGCCTGGGACTTTGATTAGGACAGGTCTGCTCTAAGGGATCTTCCCTGGCAGGTGCCCACTCACTAGGAAATGTGGACCTTTCCCACGTCCAGCTTCAATCAATAGGTCAGACCATTGCCACTCTGCACACAGACCACTCTGACCAACTGTGGGCAGGGGAAGAGGCTGTCAGGTAGTGGAGGAGAGAAGGTCACCAGAGGGTGACAGGACAGACGCACAAAAGTCACATCTCAAAAGTTGCAGAGACAGCATTTGGCAAATTCCAGTGCCTATTTCTGATTAAAAACAAAAACCTCCCAGAAAACTAGGAATAGCAAAGAACTTTTCAACTCAAGAAATTACATCCACTAAAAGTCTATGGCTAAAATGATTTATGGTAAGAAAACGAAATGCTTTCTGTCTGTGATCAGAAACAAGGCAGGAAGTCTGTTCTCACACTTCTAATTAATGCTGTGCCGGAGGCTCCAGCCAGCCCAATAAGGTAACGAAAAGAAATTTGATGCATACTGTTTAGAAAAGAAGAAGAAAAGCCATGTAAATGCACAGATGACCAGATCATCTACATAGAAAATCCTAAAAGATCTATGAAAAAGCTACCAGAACTAATAAGTTTGGCAAGCTTCCAAACAGCAGAGTGATGTTCAAAAATCGGCTGTATTTCTATACACTAACAAGACTCAAATGGAAATTAAAATGAAAACAATATTATTTACAATAGCGTAGAAATATAAAACACTGTGAAATAAGTTTAACAAAAATGTGCAAAACTGGTGCACCGAAAAGCACAAAATATACAGAAATTAAAGAAGCTCTATCTCAGTGGGATGTTATACCATGTTCATGAATCAGAAGATTCAATATTGTTGAGATGGCGGTTCTCCTGAAACTGACCTATGACACAATAAGAATTCTAGCAGATTTTTTGTGGGTAGAACTCACACGGCTGATTTTACATTTACATAAAAAGTACAAAGGACATACAATGGCCAAAAAATTTTTGAAAACAAAAGTAAGAAGAGCAAAGTTGGAGGGCTTACACTTCCTGATGCCAGCAGAGCTCCAGGCTGTGACGTGGGCATGAGGCCAGCCACATGAAGGACACAAGAGGGAACCCAGAGAAAGACTCAAGCAGATGCGATAACTTGATTCTCAGCAAGGATGCCAAGCTGATGCGTTGAGAGACAGACAGTCTTAGTGACGGCGTGGGAGCAATTGGAAAACTGCACAAATGACGTACCCCACCCCCACACACACACCATAGACAAAGCTTCCAGTGTAGCCAGCTGGTTTTGGGGGAAGTCCTCCACCAGGTTAACCCTGGGCTCCACCCCTTGTCCCAGGTGTAAAAACTGAGGGTCAGAGAGGTTAATGGACTTGTCCAATGAGGGAAACTCATCTGTGGAGGAACCCATTGGGTTCTAGCTTCCTGCCTCCAAGGTCAGCAGGCTTTCCAGTGGGTCATTTTGCTTCCTGGGACCCCTGCAGTTCCAAGATGACCCCAGGGGGATCTGCTTAACTTAACTCTGTGTCTCAGGGACGGGGACGGGAGCAGGAAGGCCAAAATGGTCCAGGGGAAGGTCTCCTGTGTTATCTGCGCAGACAGGTGGGTGGTGGGGCCAAAGGGAGGAAGGACAGGGGAGGGGCAGATTCTGAAACTTTGGCCTCAAGTGATGTCTGGGAGGACAGTTGGTGTCTGCAGCCTGGGGCCACTTAATTGGGTCCCTCTCATAGCACCCTCAGACGATACACCCTAATAACTCCAGTATAGAGAGCTTCAGAACCCAGGTGGTGGGCCAGCGCCCCGGCGCTTATGGGACCCTGGAGGGGCCCGACGCACACCTGCAGATCCCAGGCCTGGACAAGGTCTTGGGGCCCCTCAGGGGGTCACGGAAAACCGTGAAGAGCAGGGTTTCCAGGCTGTAGTGCGTCTTGGAGGAGACATTTATCCACCTGGGAAGGGCGGGTAGACAATGTCTTAGGAAGAGCTCGGTGCTTTCTCCCTGCTGGGAATTTAGGGCTGATTCTGAATTTTGATTTTTTTTTTTTTAAGGAAGGTACTTTTTTTATTGTGTTCTTTGAACATCACATTGAGCTGGAACAAAACAAAGTTTGTACTGAACAGGAATGTCTTTTACGACAGGAAAAGGACGGAGAGAAGTGGCCGCCAGGATTTCAGCTGCGGGGCTGACCGGAGAGCAAAGAAAAACAAAGTGAGTCAGGCTGGTGCATGGGGCCAGGAGGGTGGATGTGGGGGAGGGGAGGTGGGAGGCAGGGGCCAGGAGGGTGGGTGTGGGGGTGCCGGGAGGGTGGGTGCGGGCCCTGCCTGTGTATGGCTGGGAGAGGGCTTCGGCCTCCTGCAGACGCTGCCATGTGTACCCAGGCCATCGCAGCGCCCTGTGAGCTGGCCAGATGCCCCAGGGCCTTGGACACACAGTGCCCTCTGCAGTGGCCCCAAAGAGAGTAATGCAGGGAGATCCCCATGAAAGTCACCCCATCACACGACAGCGAACGTTCCTCAGTGATCTTACATTTTCCCAAGTGCATTTTGTAGCCACATAGAAAGGGAAGAAACAATTTCTCTGCAAACCTCCCCCCAGGTCACGGGGGTGGGTGGGAAGCGCAGGGCCCTGGGGGAGACGGAGAAGTTGGGTCAAGCGGCCCAGGAAGTTGTCACTGAGTGGCTGCTGCTGAATAATCTAGAAGGTTCTCTAGGGCAGCATTGGCCTGGAAGTTGTTCTGCCCTGCCTCATGCAGGGAAGGTCTTTTCAACTGCTCCCGCCTTGTAGAGAGGCAAGGCCTCTGGGCACTGATCCTGGGCGGCTGGGCAGAGGGCACCTGCTGGGCATGGTCTGGGCAGGGATCCAGGGACCCAGAATTAAACCTGTGACGTGTAGTTGACAGTGAAGGGCACTGCAACAGGGTACATACATTGGCTGCATATCTGTTTTACCTATTTGTATCGAGAGAGAGAAAGTGGAGTCAACTTTTCTCAGGGGACGTGGTTTATGTAGCTGGTGGGAGCACACTGATAACCAGCGTGGATGAACAACAAGCCACACAGGGCAAACTCGTCCCCAGTAACCAGTAATAATAAGCTGCTGGTTTAAGGGGGGCTGGTGAGTTTCCCTCCAGGGTCCTGCAGGGTTGAGGCTTGAGCCAGGTTACTGGTGGAAGAAGCCATGAATTGCAGGCTTGGGAGGAAAAAAGGAAGGGACGCCTGATGGTGGCGCCAGAGAGCGAGGCAGGAAGGAGGAGTCACCAGAACTTGCCCCCTGGAACACACCAGCCTAGTCCTTCTTTCGCTACAAAACTTCCAGTACAATTGGAATTTGCCCTAATGCTTGGTGGATGGTTGTTCTTCCTGGAGAATTCTCTGAGGCTTATGGCAAGGAAGGTGTAGGACAGAAACACAATTCGCAGGGAGGGGAAACAAACTTCTGGGGTGTTTCTTCTCTTTCTCAAAAGGAGCTTCAGTGTCTGCAACCTGTACCCAGGGTGGGTGGGGGTGGGGGGTCAGTTGTTGTCAACCGCACATGAAAGTTGTAAAAGTGGAAGGTGCCTTGGTCTCTGGGAAGACAAGGTCTATGAGCTGCCCCAGCCCAATGATATTTGTGGTGAAATTCTGGCAGGTGCCAGCCAGCATTGACTGGTGGGGTGCAGTGCTGGACCAGCGCCTGTCCTGGTGCTGGGGTGTTCACAACATACCGTCCCACTGCGTCCTGGACTTGCTTCTCACAACAACAGGGCAAGAAAGGTGGGCTGTTGTTTTAGTATCTCAGCATTCTGATGAGGAAACTGAGGCTCGATGTTGGCTCAGGGTAGCCCAGCCAGGAAGCAGTTGGGCCAGACTTCAAAGCCAGGTCATATAGGATCTGCCTTCTCTTGTTTTTCTCTGATTCTCAATCTAAAGCTTTTCCTATTCCAGCACAGTGTGCTCCCTCTCTGCTTGTCTACGCTGGGCTAGGGGGACGTGCGTTGGCTGCCCACCAATTGTGCCCTAAGGTGCCATGCTCTCTTAGCCATCCCGTAGCTCTCAGTGGGCCAACCCCTCTCTGGCTGCCCCTCCCACGTGCCGCTCACCACATATTTGCGCCACCTTGCTTCCGATGGTTAAGTGCCACACAACAGCTTCTAACTTTCCAGCATTCTGTTACCCCCATTGTTATCTGGAGCCCATTTTTGTAGCACTGTCTCTGCCACCATCCCTGGACCACAGAGGACAGCCAGCCTTGAGTTCCCAGTGAGGCTGACGCCCCTCACAACACCTGCCAGTGGCTTTGGTAAATAGCGCTTGTCCCGAGCCCCCGGTGGTTCGCTGGCCTCATGTGCTTCTTTGAGCCTTTGATCTCCTTTCCACCATCCACCACAACAGGTCTCACCTTCCCACTTCATCTGTGTGGACCAGGGTTTCTCCATCTCCTGAGTTCTCCCCCATTGATGCACGTCCCCTCATCCCCTTGGTGACGTTACCTCCCAGCCCTCCATCCTGCTCCCTCAGGGCCCTCCTGGCTCCAGTGGATGTGTTGGTAAGGTTCCACGGCCCTGTTTGAGAGACAGTCTGACTTGATTTTACTTATGGCTCCAGTGACCTTGAGGGGAGGTGGGGGTGGGCCCTGGCGGCCATGTTGTGACAGGGCAGAGGCCTCTGTGTCCCTTTCAGGCAGGGGGAGTGGGCCTCTCACCAGGCCCAGCGCCTCAGGGGAATCCAGTCTCCACATTTTCCAGTGCACTGACCGGCTGCCCCCGTCCAGTCCCGTCCCGTAGATCAGGACCCCAGCCTTCTGCTCCAGTCAGGACCCTGGCCTGGCTGAGAAGGACAGATGGCCTAGGTCTAGGCCCAGTCCAACAGGCCCAGGGTGTGCCCAGGAGGGTTGCAGCGCCACCGGGTGGGACTCAGGCACTGTGGGTGCCTCGGCAGGGGTAGCTGAGCGGAACTGGGGAGGGCAGAGGGAGAGGAGGGGGGACCCGAAACCCTCTGTCTCTGCCCCATTACACACAGTCTCACAGCATCTAAATTAAGATAACCGCTGGAGGCGAATTAATAGATGTTTAGGGAAAATGAGCTCGGACGAGATGAGCTCCCCAAGCTGATTGTATACAAGACACACTGAACATCAACAAACACAGCGGCTGGGGTGCACATTCCTTTCTCCGGCCACAAAGCGGTAAAACATACATTAGTAACACAAATGTAAACCAGGCGCCCAGCCGCTGGGTGATGAAAGACACTTTCCTGTGACAAATGGGTCGAGGAGGAAATGACGAATATAGTACAACACGTCTTCAGTTGGAAGATGATGAAAAAATTACACATGAAAATAGGAGCGTTTTGGCCACAGCAGCTCTTAGGGAGATTCTCAGGGCTTGAAATACCTCCTTTGTCAAAAAAAATAAGGGAAGGGAAGGGAAGGGAAGGGAAGGGAAGGGAAGAAGAAAAGAAGGAGGGATGAAAGTGGCCAACCTGAGCCTACAATCTCTGATCTTGAGAAGGCCTAAAGAAACTGGAGGGGAAAATAATAAAAAAGAAACTAGATCGCATTAGTAGAAATATATGTTGATTGTATTAGTAGTAGAAACAAATGCGTGTAAATATGAAAAACGCTGAGCTCAGTCACTAAAGCCAAGTGCTCATCCAAACAGAACAAACCAGAGTACTGTTTAGAATTCACCTCGAGCTGCGCTTCTCAGCCTCAGCGCTGTGGGCCTTTTGGGCCAGATCTTCCTTTGTTGGGGGTCCGTCCTGTGCACTGTGGGGTGTTCAGCAGCCCCCCGGCTTCTACTATTGGTAACACCAACCCCCACCAGATGTGATGACCAAAAATGTCTGCAGATATTGCCAGACGTGCCTGGGGGGGTGGCCCCTGGTTGAGAACCTGTGCTCTAGGATAAAAAAAGACGAGCCTACAGGCCTGGTGCCAGGTGGGTCATCTGATGGACCTAATCCCTTGAAGGAACATATCATTTTTGTAGAATATAGTTTGTTTCTGTACATTCTTTGAGATGCATGTGATGTGATAAGAAAACCAGACAAGATTTAAGGCACAGTCTCAGTATTTTTGGGGGAGCGGAGAGAGTAGAGACCAGCTGGTAAATTTTGTGGCCTTTTCAAGAAAAAGAGTACTCAAGGCTTCGAAATCAGGAAACTGGAAGGAATGGTTTTTTGTTGATGGGTAATGACAACAGAATCTCTGATAGCACAATACCTTCTAGGGTGATGATACTTTGCAGGAAAGCTGCAGCTATGTCACCGACATGCAGCCAGCAGTGAGCAGCTTGAGCACCGGTGCAGCTGCACTAGAGTGAGCAGCGCTGTGTTCCCCACGTGCCCCGCTCTGCAGGGGACCCGTCTGTGCAGGCATAGCTGGGGAGGGCTGCCCGGTCACACAGCACCCATCTGGTCCAGCTGCCCGGGGCTCCCGCTTTCTGCTCTGGCCCCGGTGTTGGTATTCACCTCCTGCCCGTGGCTGGACGGCTCCCACATGTGTGCTGACAGTGGCCCTGAGCCCGAGGGGCTCCACGTCCCCAGGCCCCCAGCTGTCAGAACCAGGCTGTGTTCCAGCAGAACACCCAGCCTGAGTGGCTACAAGCTCTGGGGACCTGGCTTTCCTGGTGCGCGGGGCACATCAGCGGGTACGGGGGCTCAGCCGGGTGATGGGCAGGAGGGCCTGCTTCCCCTTGGTGTGTTTTGCTAGGTCTGTACGGTGCTGTAACCCGAATGCTTCCAGGACGTAAACGGCCATCTCTCCTCTCCCTTGTGCCACTGCCACAGCCGATGTCAAGGGTTTGGTCTCACTTTCCACTTTTTTTCTGTAGCCATCTCCATAGTTAATTTAACTTCATAGCAAGCAGCTCGCCAATTTCTCAGGGGTGACCACATAGGCAGACGACCCTGATGTCAGTCTATGCCCGTTGTCCCAGGTAATCATTGTGGCCCAGAGCGTTCAGAACCTCTGTGCTCACCCCTACCAATCGTGTGTACACAGGTGTCTGTGTTACAGAAATCCTCCTCGATCATCTGGCAACTCGGTCCTTCTAAGCACCAGCCCATGACGACAGGGCCATTTGGGGTAGAAGTCCAAGGTCACATCTTCTTAAAGATACGCCACAGAAGGGGCAGTCCTTGATGACTCAGGCTCCTCAGCCTTCCCCGCCCTGTCCCAGCCCCTGTGGCTCACCTGAGTCGCTGTGACACCGTCTTTCTTTCTTCCCAATATTCTAGCCCGCTCTATCTCCTCCATCTGCCACTCCATACCAGAGTTGAGTTTGCAAAGCAGGCTGCATCGTGGCATTTCTGTGTAAAAGCTGGGCAGTGTCCCCTGGCTGGGTGAGCCAGGTCTGTGCAGTTCCATCTCTGTATCAATGTCTGCTGGGCCTGGGGCCGGCTGGGGCTGACGATGCAGGCATAGGGTGGACAAGGTGACCCTAACCTGAGGAGGATGAGGTGACCCTAAATTGTGGTGGACGAGGTGACCATAACATGGGGTGGACGAGGTGACCCTAAACTGTGGTGGATGAGGTGACCCTAAACTTGGTGGACGAAGTGACCCTAACCTGGGGTGGATGAGGTGACCCTAACCTGGGGTGGATGGTGTGACCCTAACCTGGGAGGGTTTAGCCTAATGGAGAGAAGCGCTTTGATGCCTAGAGGCAGTACACGGGGTCTGCAGACAAGTGACAATCGTGGAGCCCCACCAAGTTCAGGCAGGCTTCCTGAAAGAGGGGGAACCATGGCTGATCCTAGAAGGTGTAGGGAGTGACCAGGTGGGAAAGGCAGGAGACCATCCCATTAGAGGGACTAGACTGAGAGCAGCCAGGTGAGAGCAAGGTGTGCTGTGCACATGCAGCATGGGAGAGACTGGGCTGGGGCTGGAGGCCGCGCAGTGCATGGCTGTGGGGGCCCAAGCTGCCCAGCGATCCTGAGTCCCCACTCTCTGGCCTCGTGCCTCCAGCGATGTCTCCTACAAAGCCACAGATTACCTTCCCCAAACACTGGAGACTGGGTTAGAGGGGCCCACAATACGTAGGACATCCAGCCTGAGATAGGGAATGGCTCCCGGAAGAGTCTCCAGGCTACTGAGGAGCGTGAAGGAGGCGCGAGAGACACGCATCCCTGAGGAGTGCCAGGCACGCTGCGTGTGTCTGAAAAAATGGGACTCCTTCAGATGTGAAGTGCGTGCAGATAAACGAAGATGACCCAAACAACAAGGCAAACCTGCTCACTCAGAGCTGCTACACAGGGCTGGGCCACTGGCACTGGACTTGGCAGAGACTCGGCAGACAGAGGAGAGGGGACGTCATGGGCACACAGGGAGGCTCAGGTGCCCTGATGGCAGCCGGGGGCCTGGGGACGCTTTGTGGGCTAACCGGATGTGGGTGTCCCAGGTGACTGTTGGGGTGCATATGTGGCTTTCTTTGGTTGGTCCTAAGTTGGAAGTGGGACAGACACTAGGGAAGCTGTCAGGTATCAATCCAGTCCTGTTGTTTGGGGCCAAGGGTTACAGGGTTATTGTTTCACTTCTGATTGTCACTAGAGACAGATGTCTGACTCCTGACAGTAACACAAATCTTACTTACAGACAGCAGTCGTTTCCTGGATGGTTACTGTAGACACGGGCGGGGGTGGGGAGGGTGGGGGTGGGATCCTGGGCTGGTTAGTGTAGACATGGGGCGGGATCCTGGGCTGGCTGCTGCAGGCTGTGGGTCAGACTTCCAGGGTGGCACAGGGAACGCATGGACACACAGGGGCCCAGTCCAATGAAAGGTGGTGCCCAGCTCCTCCTGGGCCCCAGCTCCGTGAGAACCGTTTTATTGAAACAAATGGTATGCAGTGGATTGAGAAATTGCAATGGTTGGAAAAACAATGAAAAATGTCCCAGAACAAAAAATACTGAAGAGGGAAGTGCCAGATTGAGGGAGGTAGGCAGTCTTGAGCATGTGGGAAATTCCCACTAATTTTTTGTAACAAGCAAAGAGGGGGGAAGCCTCGCGCTGTCCATGTGCCCGTGCTAGGGGATTTGGCCGGATGGGGGTTCCGTGTTTCAAGTGTAAGATACGCTCTGATTAATTTCTCTCGACTTCAGCAGAGTTGCACCAGCAACTCCCAGAGCACTAATTAAGGAGAAGAGGCGGACAGTGACTCATGCTGGAAAGAACCCAACTGACAAAAGCCTCCCAGCCCTCAGAAAGCATCCGCCGTCCTCATGCGCTGGGAATCGCCCCGATCAAGACAGCTTTGATGGAGGTCAGGGAGATCATGGAGACGGCGCTCTGATTAATGGGGGGGTGTGTGTGCGAGTGTGCGTGCGTGTGCACACACGTGCACAGCCTCTGGGTGTGTATTCCCAACAATCACTGGCAGGCATGCTTCGTGGTGGGGTCATGCTGCCGGAGATTGATGGACCTGCTGGTCACTCTGGGCTTTCGATTCCCAGGAAAACAGCGGGAGCCTGTGCCAACGGAGCTGCTGGGCTCCCGGCTCAGTCACCACCACGGGTTAGAAGTGTCCTCGTCCAGCTGGACCCAACCATGCAAGACCATGGTGGCTGACCAAACATTTGCTTGAAAGCTTGGGTGGTGGAGACAGTCATTCACTCCCAAAATGTGATGGGGAATGCGGACGAGGCAGAACTATTTGCATCCTGACACAGAAATGGAGTGTGTGAGAGAATGGGACGCCCAAGTGTGTATTTTCTCTCCAAGTGGCTTCAGGCCCTGTCGTGACTGGACAGCTGAGGGTCAGCAGGCTGGCCCACCAAGGACCCACAGCTTGGGGCTCCTCTAGGAGGCAGGATTTGAGGGCCCCCACATCAACTGTTCCCCACTCAGAGCCAGGGAGACGCATGTCACATTGTGTGATGAAGGAAGCATCCCACATGCTGACATCCCAGCTGAGCTCCAAGCGTGTGACCTGCGTGTACAGAGTACAGGCCTCCACGTGGGTGACGGAAAACGTCCTGTACATGCACGAGACTGTTTGTCTTCACCCTTGATCCATGTGGGACAGTGTGAGTGCAGAAAAGAACCAGCTTGCTGTTCAGACAGAAGCCACATTCTCCTCCAAACCCTGAAGGATCAAACGGTAGTTGACTGTCACATTGCAGGTGGTGTGTGTGTGTGTGTGTGTGTGTGTGTGTGTGTGTGTGTGAAGTGTGTGTATGGGGTGTAGTGTGTGTGTGATGTGTATGTGTGTGTATGGGGGTGTGGTGTGTGTATGGATGTGTGTGTGTGTGGTGTGTATGTGTGTGTGTGTGTGGTGTGGTGTGTGTGTGTGGAGTGTGTGTATGTGTGTGGTGTTAAAATCAAGGCAGGGAATACAGAGGTCAAGAGCAAGTCCTCCCTGAATCTCACTTCTGGCTGTCACACAGCCCTGCGCTCGTCACTTGGCCTGCATGGAATTCAGCTTTTCCAGCCCTGGACATGGACAAGGATGGAGAGAGCCCCGTGCCTGCAGGGACCGAGATAGGGGAGGGTTGAGAAGGTGGCACAACCCACGGGAAGCACTCAGTCATCGCTCTGTGATGTGTTTTCCAGCAGCTGGACCTGCCAGGCTGTGGTGCGGGCTGCTGGGGGCTGCACGGCTCACCCTGCAATGGGCACGTGGGTCCACAAGGCAGCATGCTCCACACGCAAACACACTAATGAGTCTGGAACCAAAGCTCCAGCCCAAGGAGTGGTAATCGTAAGAAAGACACAAGCAGTTACAAAGATGCCTTCAATGCCTAACATCGAAAGAAATGGGACGGTTAATTTTCTGTGTCAACTTGCCTGGGCTAAGGGATGCCCAGATCGCTGGTAAACCAGGTCTCGGGTGTCTGGGAGGCGGTTCCTACCGAGATTAGCATTTGAATTGGGAAATTGAGCAAACATGCCTCTAGTCCCCACCCTCTTCCTGAGGCCAGAGTGGGACAAAAAGCAGCAAAAGGAGAATTCTCTCTGCTTGAGCTGGGAGGTCCATCTGTCCACCTAGCTGTCCACCTTCTCCTGCCCTTGGCCACCCGTACTCCTGGCTCTGTGCCTTTGACACCACCAGTCTTCTGGGTGTTCAGCTTGCACATGGAACACAGGAGGTGGGGCTTCTCAGCCCCTGCAATCATGTCCACCAAGTCCTAAAAAATCTCCTCATGTATATCTCCAGATGTCCTCACGCTTCTGTTTGTCTGCAGAACCCCGACTGATACAGAAATACTACGGGAAATATAGGACTTTGCCTTCAAAGGGGGAAGGCAGCTTGATAGGAAGGGTTTGAGCAGGGCTGACACCACCCAATACTGGGACAACGACCAACATGGAGAAGGTGCAGAGCACTTCTGCGGCGGCACCTGTGGACCCTGGGCTGTGGGGGCTGTGGGGGCCGTGGGCTGGGGACGTGGCTTGCACTGCTGTGTTCCTCTAGCACGCGCTGTGCTCACATGTGCGCTTTGCATCTTGCTTGTTTGTGGGCACAGAGCACTAGTGTGCTGGGAGAAATTAGATAAGAACCAGGGGACTTCGCGATGGACTCACATCATTTCTTTACAACTGGGCGTGCCCCTAATGGAGCAGAACAAGCTGTGTTTGTTTGGAGAAGGGGTGCACACACATGTGGGAGGCTCACAGCCTGCTGGCTCTCCCTGGAGTGGCTGAGCCTTTCCACTGGGACCGGCAGCGCAGGCTAGCACACGGGGCCAAAGCGGATTTGCCACGCAAGTCCATCGATCCCACACTTTACTGGGAGGTCCTATATGGGAAGCACCAGCCTAACGCCTGCAGACCCAGCAGGGAACGTGGCAGTCTGGGCCAGACCCATTGGGCTCAAGATGCACTTCGTGGAAACAGACAAGTAAGGCAGAGAGCAAATTCAGGCTCCACCTCCCCGTCCTTTCATGCCTTGCAAACGAGCATAATGAAGAAACATGCTCATGACATCAGCAAGCACCCTGACGCAGACACTGCTGTGACGTGAAATACCAGCGACCCGGACACAGGCGCTGCTGTGACGTGAAATACCAGCGACCCGGATACAGGCGCTGCTGTGACGTGAAATACCAGCGACCCGGACACAGGCGCTGCTGTGACGTGAAATACCAGCGACCCGGACACAGACGCTGCTGTGACGTGAAATACCAGCGACCCGGACACAGGCGCTGCTGTGACGTCGAATATCACTAACCCGGACACAGACACTGCTATGATATCTACAAGCACAGACGCCTAAACTGTGATTTCAACATAGAAGAAAGCAGTTTGGAAAAGTTTTAAGTTATGAGGTCTTTTCTTACACAGCCAGGGGACGCCCACTGCAGGGCAGCGCCAGCTGAAGGTCGTGCCCTTTCAAAGGTGCTGCTATGGTCATACAGGGACTCAACCTTGTCTTGTCAGTTGCCGTTCTTCCCATCGCAACATAACGATGAGGGGCCTTCTTCACAGTGGACCGTATCCTCCTCATACAATTTTATCTTGGTGTGCATTTTTGTTTATTTTTAATTAAACTTTTTATTTTGAGGTAATGGTTGGTTCAGATGCAGTTGTAAGAAATAAACACACGCAACACAAAAAGAATCTCCAAAACATGCTGAGTGAAAGAAGCCAGACACAAATGTGTGTGTGCCATGGGATTCCATTTATAGAAAGTTCTAGAGCAGGAAAACGACTCCATTTTTATAAAATCACAGCAATGATTGCCTCTTTGGGGGCAGCAGCATTTGACAAGAAAAGACATGAAGGAATTTTTAGGTCTGTATCTTGACTGGGTGTGTTTACCCAAATGTAAGCAGTTGCTAAAACTTACCACACTAGACAAAATGCAAGATGCGTGCATTTTACTGTATGTAGATCAGACTTCAAAAAATAAATCACTATCTGTTAAAAAAAAGAAAAAGAAATACTGCAGAGTGATAGAGTGATATAATGTAGTGTTTACTCAGTTTCCATCAACATCTTGCGAAACTGCAGTACAATATCACAGCCAGGAAATTGATACAGTCAATATACAGAACACCTGCTCATCACCATGACGACCGGGCATGCTCTCCCTTTATAGCCACACCCACCTCCCTTCTGCCTCCTCTTCTTAATCTCTTGCAACTGCTTAGTCTCCATTTCTAGAATTTTGTCACTTCCAGAACGTTATATAAATAGACTCCTACAACACCAATCTTTTGGAATTGGCTGTTTTCACTCACCATAATTCTTTGGAGAGCCATGCAGGTGTCATGTATGTCAGTAGCTCATCCCTTTTTACTGCTGAGTAGTGTTCCGAGGCATGGATGGGCCATAGCTTGTTTATTCACCTTTTGACAAAATCTGGATTATTTCCAGTTTGGGGCTCTAACAAATAAAGCTGCTAAGCACACCTGCATACAGGTTTGTGCGTGAGCCTGAGGTTTCATTCGCTGGGATAAGTGCCAGGAGTGGAATGGCCGTGTCACGTGTTAGTTGCTTGGATAGTATTTTAAGCAACCTCCAAACTGTTTTGTAGAGTGGCTGTATCATTTACATCCCCACTAGCAGTGTATAAATGATCCCATTTCTCCACATCCTCACCAGTGTTTAGTGTTGTCACTAATTCTTATTTTAGCCGTTGGATAGGGGCCTTCATTTTGGTTTTAATTTGCATTTCCCTAGTGACCAATGTTGAACTTTTCTCGTGCTTATTTGTGATCTGTACATCTCTTTGATGAAATAAATATCTATTGACATGTTTTGTCTATTTTCTAATTGAATTGCTTAATTTTTTTTTACTGTTGAGTTCAGTATATAGACTAGGTACCAGTCCTTTGTCATACATGTAGTTTGCAAATATTTTCTTCCAGTATGTAATTTGTTGTTTCATCCTCTTAGTCTTTCACAGTAAAAGCATTAAATTTTGATGAACTTCAATTTATCAAATTTTTCTCTTACAGATTGTGGGGTGTTTTTTGTTTGTTTGTTTGTTTGTTTGGTATCAAGTCGAAGAACTCATATCTGAGCCCTTGATCTGAAAGATTTCTGTTCTTTTTTTCCTAAAAGTTTATATTTTTAAGTTTTACGTTTAAATCTGTGATTCATTTTTGAGTTACTATTTTATAAGAAGGGTAAATACTTAGGCTGAGGTTCATTCTTTGCCTTTTGATGTCTAACTGCTCCATTACCATTTGTATTGGAAATGATACAAGGTAGGAAAACCTATCATTCCTCCATTGAATTGCTTTTGCACTTTTATCAAAAATAAGTTGGGCCTATTTGTGTGGGTTGCTTTCTGTATTCTCTGTTGTGTCCCATTGATCTGGGTGACAGTATCATGCAATCTTGACTACTCTAGCTACACAAGTTTTGAATTTGTATGGATGGCTTCCTTCCACGTAATTCTTTTGCAAATTGTTTTATCTATTGGTTACTTTGCTTTTCCATAAAAATTTGGGAATAATTTTGTCTATATCTACAAAAAAAAAAAAACCTTGCTGATGTTTTGATAGGAGTTGTGTGTAACCGGTATATCAATTTGGGGAGAATTGGCATCTGTACTATGTGGAGCCTTCTAATCCATGAACATGGTATGTCTCTCCATTTACACTCATGCACTGCATAATGACATTTTGGTCAAGGACAGACAGATATACAACAGTGGTCTCATACGATTATAATGGAGCTGAAAGACTCCTGTCATCTATGACATCATAGCCATTATCACGTCACAGTGTAACACAAATGCTGACTGCTGTGTTACAAGTGCCTACAGTATACAGTATAGTAACATGCTGTACAGTTGTGCAGCCCAGGAGCTGTAGGGAACAGAATTTGTCACCCCAAAATATGTCTGGCAATATGTTTGGCATAAGGATTATTTTAGGCTGGTTATTTTTAAGAAACAGCAGACATGGGAGAAGCTCTGAAGACCAAGTAGACCTTAGCCTTTGTAAGACACTTACATTTATAAGGGAAATGTCTCCCTTTCTATATCAGAAAGAGGGTGATGACGTTATCTCTAGAAGCTTCTCTAGAAGCTCTTATCAGTGTAGAAGACAAGGACTTAAATCTGTACAACCTTACCCTGTTTTCTATGCTTTCCCTGCTCACCTCCCATAACTGACTCTGCTAACCCCTACACCTTCGTTATCATCAGCTGAAGATGGTTTTTAAGGTGGTGTGGCTTCAGTCATTTTGGTGAGTTACTCAGTGTACCTGGTCTCTCCCATATATAGAGGAGGTATACATGTTACTAAACGTTTGTTTTTCTTGTTAATCTGTCTTTTATTATGGACTGGGGTATCATCTGAGAACCCAGAGGAGTAGAAGGAAAATTATTTTCTTCCCCTATGAGGCAATAGTCTATATCATACAGCCTTAGGGTGTAGGAGGCTGTACCATCAAAGTTTGTGTGTCTGCTGTGATGTTCACACAAGGACAAAATCACCTAAGGACGCATTTCTCAGAACATATCCCCGTCGTTAAGTGGCACGTGACTGTACTTAGCTATTCTTTGATTTCTTTCACCAGCATTGTGTGGTTTTCAGCATACAAGTCCGTACATATTTTATTAGATTTATACCTAAGAATTTCATTTTTTTCGAGTAATTATAAATGGTATTGTACTTTCAACTTTGGCATTTACACATTCATTGCTAGTATATGTAAATACAGTTGACTGTGTATGGCCATCTCTGCATCTCTGCGGGGCTCCCCTGCCAGCCGACCCTCTCTTCTCTATGCCCTTGAGATTCTGCTCCTTCATCCCTCCAGTTTACTCAGGGCCATATGTCACCCCAGCCTCATCCCTGCTGTGCCTCCAGATATGCATCCTTTTGGCTTCATCTCCCCCTCCACCCCCAATGAGATCAGTCTCAATGTTTTCCAACTCCCTAGAGGACTGTGCTGGGCCCAGCTCATCTCTCAGACCCAGGCCACCCAGGCCACGGGCCCTGGGCAGCTGAGCGGTTGGCTGCTGCTGGGTCCAGCATCCACCCAGCTGCCATTGGCCAGGATGGGAGGGACAGGGGCAGCTGTGCAGAGATATTGCTGTTTACACAAGAAGCTGTAGGCAGGAAGACACTATCAACACAGAGGACATAAAAATGAAGGCCGGTAACCCTCGTTTTGTCTTTTATTAATTCTTACAACTCCCAACATGGACAGTGGGAGGGACTGGGTCTGCGAGGTCAGCAGGACAATTGATGAACAGAATGTGCAACTTTTCCCAATTCGATTAGCTTTGCTTTTTTTTTTTTTTTTTTTTTTTTTTTAAATCTGTGAATTGTTGAGTCAATTCCCAACACATAATGAGCCAGGTTTTGTTACTCTTGGCACCAAAATGACATGTTTTCCAAATCTGAACAAAACTAGAGAATTAACAAGTGAAAGAGGTAAGACTAAAGAAGTAACACACTGTTTTGTGGAAAGTCTGTTAAAAAGAAAACAAACCATAAATGGGAATAAAGACTCTGCTGTGTGCCTAGTAAATATTTGACCCCTCCATGGCTGTAAGGCTGAGAGCTTTCACCCCATCGGAACACGTGAAGCTGTGAGTTTCGAGACAGATGCATCGTCCGAGGGTTTGGCACATGGCTCGTGGGTGTCGCCCTCGTCTGGGACCACACAGTCCCCTCCTCCTGAGAGAGGGCTGCTGCAGCGGAGTGTCACCCAGAGACCAAGGAGAGCGTGAGCGCAGGTTTCGAGGACCTTCACCCCAAGAAAATGTCTATGTTCATGTGTCCTCTTCAGAATAGAGAGTCTTTCCCACCTGCCAGCGCATGACCCTTGAGTTCTGCAACCCAGAGGCTGGCTGAGCTCCCAGCACCATCTCAAGTTTCTTCCAGTCTCTGGGCATCGAAAAGCATCCACACAGCCCCCCAGCAATGGCAGCAAATGTCGGGGCCACCCTCTGTAGCTTTCAAGGTGACTTGCTCACGTTGTCACATTTACATTTTCCAAGAGCTGTACAGGTTGCCTTTAGCTCCTGTGATCCCTTCCTCACGGGCGGGAAATGAAAAAGGACCAAATTGGTTGTTGTTATTGGCTATTGTGTTGTGTTTTTTCAAATCAGAAACTGTCTCTTTGTTCTTTCTTCTCCCAGCAGTGGGAACAGGAATGGACATGGATTTTCTCGCCTGGACAGGTGCGAGGTGACCCTCACACTCACTTGTGTGCCAGAACCTGATACCTGGCAGCAATTTCTATTTTCCTTGGAGTCTTGCTAAAGGTTACTATTTGGAAGTGGGTTATTATGATGCCAATACATCAAAAACAAACAAACAAAAAAGGTTTCTCTTTTCCCCTCATAAAATTCTGCAAGCTTGGCAATTTTTATCAAACAATCTAATTTCTATTTTGGTGAGGGTTGTGTGGGATTCTGCTGGGCTGTTCCCCCAAATGCAGGGGTACCAGGAAGGAAGGGGGAAGGGAGGGAGTGAGGAGTGGGGACAGAGGTGTCTGGCTCTGCCTGTCCCTGGCTGACACTTCACTCTCAGTCCCTTTGGAGGCTGAGGACATGCATATATCTCAGCTTTTGCTATCACACGCTCCCTGTTTTGAAACAAACTAAAGAACACTTGGGAGCTGGGGTGTGAACAGAGAAGAATTTTCCTTGAATTTCTTTACTGAATGGGCGGGAATAGGCTGGTTGAAGGGAAGTTGTCAGGCCCTGCCCCTGAAGGGGACAGGAGGGCGCAGGCTGTCTCCTGCTTAGTCCCCATGCCCTCCAATCACATGGCTGCAACCCAGCCAACCAAACCACTCAACACTGTGTCACCAGAGCAGTGGTCTCACATGTCAGTTCATCCAGGAGGCCACCAGAAGGCAGGATATGTGTTTGGTGACTGCAGGCCGGGCGCGCCATATGTGCCCAGCGCTCACGCAGCGCCCGTCACGAGACAGTGCACAAAACGCTCTTCCACACACTGTCTTCCTCGTTGCCACGAAGCCTACCAGAAAAGTAGAATCGGGGTTTCTCCACATTTTACAGCCGAGGAAACTGAGACCCCAAATTAGGTTTCCAACAGTGACTGTGCCCTGCTCGCTCCAGGAACACGGAGTGACACATACACGAACAACAGCTTTGGAACAACCACAGAAGTAAGAAACTGCTGGCAAATCAGAACCAAAACCATCCGCGCGTTTTTGGGCCCAGACTGCTCGTGGCTTGGTGTGCGGCTCTCAGAGGGAAGGCTTGGTGGGGAGTGGTCCTTCCCACCTGCCGGCCTCGTCCCTCTCTGGCCAGCCCTGGGTGAGTTTGTCTCGGGCCCAGGCACAGCTGCCCTCCTGGCCTTGGTTGGCACAGAGCTTCCTCCCTCCTGGGTCCGCAGGTCCACCTGCCCCTACGAGCAGGAAGCCCCAGAAAGAAGCAAAAGCCATGTCGTTGGAGCCTAGACACGTTGTATCGGAACTACCTGCTGCCTCCCCAAAGCGACCGACCTCTCGGGGCTCTGTCTGCCTCTCCTTTCACCTGGTTCACCCTGCACCTTTCCCAGGCAGTTCCAAGACCCACACACCTGGGTGAAGCAGAGGCACGCAGACCACTGCCGATGCCAAAATGGCAGGAGGTACGTGAAGAGTGCAGCCGGCCCCCCAGGCTCTGACAGGGGTGCACAAACTCCAGGTACCTTGGAGCAGTGAGGGGCTACTGAACTGGTCCCCATCCACACTGGTGGGTTTTGGGTGGGTTTTGTCGGCAAGGCCGTCCCAAGCATGTCTCCCAGGGGAGCCTCTCCAGGCTGTGCCAAGGCCCAGCTGTGGGTGATGGAGGCCTGGTGGTGTGCTTGAAACAACCGTGGGGCCCACCCCCTTCTTCAGGAACACCTGCTGACATTTTTCTTTTTTGCATCTCGATGGGTGCTGCAGCCAAAACCCTCTGGGAGGGTTCCCAGCCCAAGCCCATCTTGAGCCCCATTCTGAGTCTCGTTTTCTATCCGTTATGTCTGGAGACCTCTTAGCTAAAATGTCCTAGTTAGAACCAGAGTGTGGGGACAGAGCCCCAGAGAGCAGTTTCCAGGCTCTCGGCCTCATGTGGAAAGGTGCTGGCTTAGGTAGTAGATGGCCATCAGCTTTGACTGGTTGGCCATCAGCTATAACCAGTGAGCCATTAGCCACCGATACAACTGCCGTGGCTGAGCTAGCAAGCGCGGATTGCAGCTAGAAAGTGAGGTTGGTTGGCAGAGAAGTGGACGGCAGGTTGCAGACAGTGTGGCTCCTGCTTCCTGTGTCTCCAACCCAGCCTCCAGCGAGACTATAGTGGTATGACTCCCCTCCCTATCCATGGCTCTGTGAGTGTTCCTTTTTGGCCTTGCCATGTCCTGTGTTCTTGTGCAGGGAGTGGGAGCTGAGACCCCACATGACACCCTGCATGACACAGACAGACCACCAAACAGGATGCCACATGCAACACGTAGTCCAGAGAGAGGTCTCAGGGCGCTGGCCGTTCACCTCCCTGCCGGCAAAACCCGGGATGGTCCACAGTGTTCCTGGAGCTACTGCCGGGAAAACGGCACCCCACGCGAGCTCCACGCCCTGGGACCGGCAAGGTGATTGAAGGGCACACATTTTACAGGAAAATCAGAACAGTGGCGATTTCAGCTCTTAAAATCTCCACCTCTTTTCTCCTCCTCTGATACACGGTTTGGAGATTTCTGCAACTCAACCTCTCTAAGTGCCTGTCGATTTTGCTGTTGCCCAAGGAGATGGACCTAACTGGTCACATTCCAACTGGAACATCGCCAAGGTAAAGATGCCCGAAGGCAGTTCACGTCGGATGGTGCAGGACCCGCAGGTACAGCTGTCCGCCCCCCTCCACACTTGGGGTTGTCCTCAGTGTGGTACTTGGGCAACACTGAGTTTCTATGGCCCCTGCAATCGGACCTTTTCCTTCCTTAAATCAAACCTTAATTTTGAAGCCCTGAGTTTAGTAAATTTAAATTGACCTGGAGGGACCAGGAAACCACTCGGAAAGGCCAGAAGTCTTTCACGGCCACTCTGAACACGCAGCACTGAAGGATCAAATTGCTCGTTCTGCTCGCCACCAAAGAAGGCACTCTCAAACCGCAGGGAACTTTCCAGAAGACTTGTGAAGTAGGAAAGCCTGGGGGTGTGACTGAGCTGGGGTGGGGTGACGGCATTCTGTCCCCAGTAGCACATTTTAAAGTAGAACCTTGTGAAGGATTTGTGCATATGCTTGGATGCTTTGTGCTCTAAGCTGATTGTTTTGGCTTCTAAAGGAGAGGTGACTGATTAGAAGGTGGCCCCCGGGCTGGGCGCCACTTCTGAAGGGAAGTGGACACTCACTGAGAAAACCCCTCTTTTGGGGCATAATTTTGCAATTAGCCAAACCCATCTTTTCTCTGCATCACCAGGTCTCCGTGGAGGATGGTGTCTGCAGGTGGACATGCTCCAGGTGAGAGTGTAAGGTGGGCCCCTCCGCTCCCTCGGGTGGCAGGAGGTGTCAGCCTCGGCCCCTGGCCTTCTGTCCACATACATCTGTTCGGTGGTCAGCACCATCGGGGGGACCAGAAAGCAGCAGGTCTGTTCAGCTGTCCTGATGTCATCGTTCCTTCTGTGTCCCTTCCTTCTGCACCCCACTTCCTTCCCCTCCATCAGGACAGCCTGGCCGTGGGCTTGAGGGTTGGAACCCATCGCTTGGCCCTCCAAGCGTGTGCAGTCGGGTGGAGTGTGGCCAACCCCATAAGTTCCTTGCATTTCTGGTCTCATGTCTCTGATTTTATTTTCAACAAAGCAAACATGGGCAGGGAGCTGCCCAAACAAAGCCCCACACTGTGCGGCTCAAACAGCAGGAAGTTTTGGCCCCTCAGGTCCAGCTGGAGGCTGGAAGCCTGAGATCAAGGTGTGGGCGGGATCCTTGTGAGGCCGTGGGGAGATTGGTCCCAGGCCCCTCCCCTAGGCGTGTGGACGGCCGTCTTCTCCCTGTGTCCTCACAGGGTCCACCCTCTGTCCATATCTGTGTCCCGATTTCTCCTTTTCATAAGGACACGCGCCGTGCTAGATTAGGGCCACCCAATGCCCTCATTCTAACTTGCTCGCCTCTGTAAAGACCGTGTCTCTAAGTACAGATACTGGGGTTAGGACTCCCACATAGGAATTTGGGACAATTCAACTTGCAACGAAGTTGAATGGCTTTCACAAGGCACCTAGTGTACCGCCAGGGTTTATAGAAGGGGAAACTGAGGCAGAAGGCACGGAGGTGGCCAGCCCCATCTGGGTGCTCACTCGGTGCAGGAACATAGTCCATATGTTGCCCCCCAATCCTGACACCACCCAGGGGAAGGGGCTGCTAGTCCCCCGTGTTGTAGACGAGGAGACCAAGACCGAGAAAGGTGGGGCAGAAATGGATCTCGGGATGTGGATTTTTTAATTATTGTGTTTGTAGTTTTATTATTAGTGTAAGAAACTTTGTCTCTGGGTTCTTCAACGTCATTTATCCCTTGTCTTGCTTCTCATTTGGTTGTTTTCTGTGGGGGCACTAGCTCCCCAAGAAGATTGTCCTAGATCCAGCCTGCCTGAGTGTTGTCCCTCTGTGCCCCCAGAACCCCAGGGTAGAGTCGTCATGTTCCCTGTGAGCCTCCAGCTTAGCACCTGCCCCCAGCCTCCAGGACATCCCTGTAATATGGGAGTTACCTCTAATTAAGGAGCTGCCTGATGCCAAGCAATGCAACGCTTCACAGGGAAGCGAGAAGCTTGTGGGGGGCGTGTGCTCTGGGTGTCCAGGTTTAAACACGCCCCTCCCAGCCACCGTCCTATTCTGTCCCCCACACTCTGCTCCCCTCAGTCTCAGCCTCTCCCCCCAGGCACCTTCACCCTCTGCTGGCCTCCAGCCCCATGCCTCCACCTGTGTCTCCCCACCCACCCCGGGGCCTTTCCTATGACCGTAGGTTCCGTTCACCTCCTGGGATGGTAATCTTGGCCTTGTCAGTCCCAGAGACCCAGAAAGAAATGTCTGTGCCTTCTCCTTCTGGGAAACGCTTCCAATGGCTTCTGTCTTCCTATCTGTTTCCACGTCAACTCTGTGGATCAGTTTCAATGTCTATTAGGAGCTGCCTGGTGGAGGGAGGTGGGCATACGGTGAGGATGCTCCGGTAACACTATGCGGCTTGTGGGGAGGGCTGGGCCCTGCAGGAAGAGGGGGACCCGCAGGGCATTTTGTCTGGTGGGGAACAGGGTCCAGCAGCAAACAGTAGGGCGTTCCCAGGTCCCAGGACACGGCCTCAGCTCTTTCCGTGGACTTTGGCTTTGGAGTCCCCTCGTGGAGGCCACACTGAGCTCCATCCCTGACTGCCCTACGGGCAGCATGTCCTCACCTGCATGGGGGCCCCTGGCCTCTTGTCCTGCACCGTGGTTGCATGTGGCCACGCCACCTGCCTTGGCCTTGGGTGTCGGCAGCTCTTCGGGCTGGTCTCCTGCACTGGGGACCCGGGGCCACAGCATAGGCAGACCACGCCAGGCACCGCTCCGGGGGGAGGCAGTGCAGAATTTGCAATTTGGGAATCAAGAAGTAAGCGCTTCTTGTAAGTTCTGTGTGACGTGGTTTGGGATTGTGTTTCTTCTGACTCCCTTCAGGTAAAAGCACCGTGAGCTACACAGGCCCCAACAGCGCCTTGGGGGACAGCACAGGACCAGGCTGACCTCTCACTGCCAGCACCACAGCTGCCCAGCTGTCCTCCCAAAGTCTCTGCGAGGGGTTAGGTGTGTGTGTGTGCATGTGTGTGTGTGCACGTGCCCATGCATGCACGCTTGCCGAGACTGGGGCTCGTCTTGCAGGGACCATGGCCCAGGTAGGTACCTAGGGACCCTGGAGGTGGTGCCAGCCCCAGGGGAAGCTATGCTGCAGCCAGGTCACTCTGCGAGCAGCCAGGTGATAGAAGCTGAGGTCAGGCTGGTGTCTTTGAGCTCCTGGCCTTTGCTGGGCCAGGGAAAGGGAGTAGGAGTGAGGAAAGAGGGTTCCCAGGCCATCAGTCCTGCCGACACCCCTCTCCCCAGGACCCTGTCTGGGAGCTGGGTGGGGTGTGTGCAGCCTCTAGTCTGTGGATAGCTTCATCCAGCAGACTCTCGTATCAGGTGTCTTGCAAGAGGCAGGCTTCTGGCAGCTCAGGGTGCTGACCTGGTGGTACGTGGTTCCCCAGCTGGACGCTTTTGACCTGGGGGCCAGCATAACCCCACTGGTGCCCAGGGGGTGTGGGCACCCAGCACTTCAGGAGCTGCCATCCTCTGCCCACGTGGAGCAGCCTCCTGCCAGATTCTCCTTCTTGGCCCTTGGCAGGCAGTGGCTCTTTTGGGGTTTTTGATCAGGGCTCCATCTTTTCCTGCACAAATGGCTCTCCATCCTAACCCCAGGCTTGTGTGGACAAGGCTCTGGGCTGGGCAGCTGCATGTGGACATATGGTGAACATGGGGGCTGGCCATATTCAGGACAGATAGCGACCCATCCAGACAAGTGTGAAGAAGTGGCATGAATGTCACATCTGGGGACAGTCGGGAATGCCACGTGGGCTGAGGCAGTGGGGGAGGCTTTTCAGAGCTTGCACTGACCCTGGACAGCAGGGATGGGGCACAGGAGGAGTGAGTCTGATCTACAGGACAGGACATGGTCAGGGGAGCATAATCTGTAGCCGCTGAGGCTGCTGGGAAGGTGGGCACACAGGAGGGGCTGAGGCCAACCTCACCTGCTTTCCCAGGCCTGGGGCCATTAACACTCTCAACCACATTAGAGATGGTAGTTTCTAGAAAGTTCTGTGATTACATGTGGCATTAAATGTCTCACATCCTTTCTTGTCCTCTTTAAAGTGAAACGATAGTCAATTTTGTGACCTGTTCCAACTTTCTCAGGTGGCTTCCCAAGCTGTGAAGTTGAGGAGAGAACAGACGGGAGGCCAGGGCTGCAGGGACGTCTTTATTGTTCCTGGGTGGGGAGCAGTATACACAGCCATGCTGCAGTCACTGAGCTCGTTAAAAATATCTCAATAAATAAAACAAATAAGCAACATATACACTGAGACAGAAAATATAAAAAAATGGTTAGCTGAGCAAATCATGGAGAAAGAGGAGCGTTGGGTGAGAAGTATTCCAGGCTTACTTGCAAACTTCATGCAGGGGTTTGGGCGGAAGGGAACAGGAGGTGCTTGTTCTGAGAGCCTTGGTCCAGTTTAAACAGAATGGTACAGGAATGCATTTCTGTTTTATTAAAAAATATACATTACAAAAGGCACTTAGAGGGAAATGCAAATCCAAAATCCAAATCCTCGTACATGTGTTCCTGAATCTAGAGATTTTCAGAAAAAAATCCCCCCTCCCCCCAAATAAACCCCAGAAGAAAAATCCAAACAGTGGCGAGGATGACGAGGAATACGTCACCGGCGAGAAGGGCCGTGAGCGCGCGGCTCCCACTGTGGGAACCCTGTCTGGGAGAGGAGGTGCGCCGCCTGGCCTTGCTGCCACTGCGGTCCCCTCGTCTAAGTGTCTTGCTGGAGAGACGAGTGGGAAGCATGCTTGAGGTTGTTCAGGTTTCAGAAGTTACAGACTTGGACGCATCCCAGTTCCAGGTGCACCACAGCCCGAGGGGAAGTCTGAAAGACAAGGAGGCGGGAGCATGAGACAGCGCGGCCTCCCTTGGGTCGGGCATGCAGCCTCTCCCAAGGGGACCGGTGGCAGCACAGAGAGCAGCCTGCTCCTACGTGTGCCTCTTCTTGTCGGGGCCACAAAGCGTCTGCAGGCCGCTGCCCCCAGGCCGAGCTACCACCTCCCTTCTCAGGACCCTCTCCTGCTGCTCCCAGACCCGAGGGCAGAACCTCCTGCCTCCTGCACCCACCAAAGTCTTCTCCTCCACAGGGCTGTGCAGGCGGTAAGGGGCATGGGGAGGGGCCTGGAGATGAGGGGTGTGGGGAGGGGCCAGGAGGTGAGAGGTGTGGGGAGGGGCCAGGAGGTGAGGGGCGTGGCGAGGGGCCTGGAGGTGAGGGGCGTGGGGAGGGGCCTGGAGGTGAGGGGCGTGGGGAGGGGCCTGGAGATGAGGGGTGTGGGGAGGGGCCAGGAGGTGAGGGGTGTGGGGAGGGGCCAGGAGGTGAGGGGCGTGGGGAGGGGCCTGGAGGTGAGGCAATGAGGTGGCCAAGGCAACTTCTGGCCTTTTGCCTGCTGTTGAGGGATGCAGGCTGATCGCCAGTCCTGTAGGACCTCAGGCCTACGACATACCCAGCCAGCTTGCTGCCAAGCCTGAACTGATGGCATCACCCTGCCCAGGACACCCAGCAAGCCTGGCTGGGCGCCCCAGCATCCTGCTTCCCACGGGGTCATTAGCGGTGGTCCCTGGGCCGGATGCCCAGTGCTCACTTGCATGGCTGGTGAGGACACACGAGTAACCAGGTAACCGCAGACCCCAGAGGAAGCAAGGCCCGTCATTGAGAATCCCTGGAGAGCCCTCTGTGCGTCGGGGGCACGTTGGCACCAGGGGTGCCCCCACCCCAGAGGTGCACTGCGACTGTGGACCTAAGTGCTAAGACAGATGGACTAGAACTATGTCTGCACCAGCGGCTGGGTGGGGGCTTGGGCAGGGAGGTGGGACTCGGGAATGGCTTCACCAAGCAGGAGGCGGCCAGATGGGTCACCGGTCACCGTGTCACCGTGAGGAGTTTGCTGCAGGGTGGCAGGGAGAGGTCAGGGAGAGGCACCCAGGTCCTGGGACGAGGATGTGTCAAGGCACAGAAGCGCGGAAGGCGACGTCTGCAGCGGTGGGTGTGTCAGTGTGTTTGTATGTGTGTGTCTGTGTCAGGGTGTCGCTGTCAGTGTAAGCGTGTCACTGTGAGCCTGTGACCCTGGCGCTGCTCAGCGGGGGCAGCAGGCATGTGTGCTTCCTCCCGGTGCCCCCAGCTCCCCGCCCACGGAACCCCGAGCTCCACACGGACACCCGGTTCCTCAGGGAACTCGAGAGCTTTGGTGAAGCAAGACAGATCTGAAGACGCTAAGACACATTTTCCCTACAACCCGTGTGCACGAAACTCTCTCTCTCCCCCCCCCCCCCCTTTCACGTTCCACTCCGAGTATGAAGCGTTTGTAAGTGGCCCTGGGCAGAAAGTCAAAGCCGCTCTCTGGGAGAATGTGGTTGTAATTAGATAATTAATGGGGGGGGGGGCAGCTAGAGAAAGCTAAATGGAAGCCTTCCTCTGTGGGAGGAAAGCATTACAACAGTTTCTGATATATGAGCTGCACCCGCTCTCCGAGGGGAAGTACAGGCTCATCCACCAAACGCCAGAAATGACAGGCGCCGTCCCCAAGCAGTGGTGGGTTTCAGGGTGTGCTCCACATGTCCGGGGGCCCAGGGCCAGGCAGAAACCAGCGGCGGGTTCATTAGTCTTCTTGACTGAGAGCCTCAGGCCCCGGCCCCCTAGATGTCACCCTGACCCCACCATGTCTACTGACATGACCGGTGTTCTCAGCAACAAATGCAAACCATCTGGGGCCCAGGATCGCCCCTCCCCCGTCCCCACGCACTGCACGTAAGAGCCACCTGAAACCCTGTACATTCCCGTGCCTCTGCGCGCGGCTGAGGATTGGCGGCCGGATGGGGCGGGGCCTCTGCTCGGCCCCGCCCACACCAGTCCATCAGGCACCAAGAAGCCGCAACAGGTCTCGTGACACTCTACATCCCCAGGAGTGAGACGTCAATGCCAGTTCTCCACAAAGTGAGGCCGGGGTGCGCTTCCAGGGGAAGCGTTTAATAGGAGGCCTTCTGTCCGTCCATCCATCCACCCACCCACCCATCCAACCAACCAGCCAGCTTTCCTTCCATCTCCCCATGATCGTGTGTCAAGAATGCCACTCCTTGTTTTAAAAGCTCAGAGATGAACCAGAGAGATCTAGCAGGGGGAAGAAAATGTCCATAAACTAGAACACGGGGTACACTGAGCTTTTAAAAGGAGGTGCAGGTAAGACTCTGCAGGCAGAAAGGGAAGGACAAGAACGCTTGGCCTTCGCTGAACTGCCAAGAAAAGCGGGTGGGGAGCAGGGGTAGAGGGAAATGAAGACAAAGGTGACATCTCCTCTAGTCAGACATAGCAAGTGCTCACGTGTGCACGTGTATGCACCCCCCCCCCCAGGGATTGTCAGTGGAGACTGCAGGGGCGGAAGGTGAGGGTCGGAGGCCAGGAACTACCCACAGAACAGACATCAGGGCACTGTCCCAGCTCACAGCCCCTTCAGCAGGAAAAGTGGAGGGTCCTACCTCCACGGGACCCTGAATTTGCCCAGTTCACTCGAAGGGGCTACCACCGGCCAGTCTGCTCTTGCCACCACCTGTGGCTTCTTTCCTCCCACTCACTACATCTGAAACAAAGACCCCTCCACTCCTGGGCTCCCAGGTGCCTGGGGTGGGGGAATGGGCCAGGTAGAGATGAACACCCATGGCACAGTGGTGAGACGCTAACAGCTGCCACCTACCCTGGTGGGTACCCATCCCACAGGGGCATCTGTGGGGCACTGTCCTCCAACTGAGCCCTCATCCCCTCCCCATGCCTGGATGTGGCCTCCTGACTGAGCATGGCTCCCCATCGTGGGCTGGAGGACAGAATCAGCTTCAGTCACACTCCCCATAAATACAAGCAGACAACAGTGACTCACGCCAAGGGACTAGGGCCACAGAGGCCAAACTGCCAAGCAGAGCACCTCGAAAACACCCCAGAAAATGGGGACCAGACTTTCAAAGCAGCGGAATGTATCATCTGGGGAGAAACCAGAGGCCTCTGTGCCAACAAAGTAAGAATAGTTTGCTTTGAAAGAAAAGGAACAAGCAGGAAACAAGAAAAAGGCTCTTGGAAATAACTAAAGTATGGAAGTAGACATTTGAAAAAATAATGGACGCAAAATAGCAAAGTAGACACTGATGAAAAAATGAATACATCAGAGACTGACTTCTGGAGGTCTCCGGCATCTGGGCAAAAAGACACAGGAAGCAGAAAGGAGGGGGCCATGAAGACACAGGGAGGGAGGGACCCCTGTCCTCATCCTCAAGGAAGCCCTGTGGTTTCAGAGAAGGAACACTGAGTTCTGGGAAGGGCCGACAAGACGGGAAGCCGAGCCACATCACAAAGAAAGTTCTGGATTCTCGGAGTACAGAAAACCGCCTACAGGCTTCCAGACATAAAACGAAACCAAAAAGAGCCAGATGGGTTGTTTCCACGTGCTATGCCACCTGCTCACCAACAGCCCCATGACATCCACTCTCTATGGACGACGAACAGCACCCATCGCCAACTAAACCCGCGCACCGTGACCGTGGTGAGGAGCCAAGGAAACAGGTCTGAGCACAGATGGCCTCAGGAAAAGCACACATCAGGTGCTCCCTCTGGGGAAACGCTACTCGGAAAAACTTCCATCCAGATGAAGAGGACTCAGGGTTTCTGTCTCCCACTGCACGCGCACACACACACACACGCGCGCACACACACACGCACTGCAGGCTGCCAGGGAGAGTGAGAGCCAGAAGGAAGAGCCTCAGACTCCAGGCCACAGTGGGGGTTATGGGTGGCCTCTGGGGGCCCGAGCTTCCATCCCCCAAAGCCACAGTGGGAGTGAGTGGTGGCAGCGGGACTGGAGGCCAGCAGTCAGAACGTGGGCGTGGACTCAGGCACTGTGCGTCCCCCGCTGTTCCAGGTCCCACTCAGCCCAGAAAAAGCAGGAGACCTGAATGTATTAATAACTGCGAGGCAACTGACCAGGTCCTCGGGATATGTGTCCGCGCCACCAAACAGAACCAGACTGTTTCCTTCTAGGGGCAGAGCACTCCCACTTAGAGTGCTGAGGGTATTCCCGAGTGTAAAGATGAGGAAACACTTCCCATTGTATTTATTTTTATTTTGTACTTATTTATTTTGTAAAGACTGCTTTTTAGACCCATTTTGGGTCACAGTCCAGCTGAGAGGAAGGTACAGATGCCCCCCCATGCACACTGCCCCCCCCATGCACACAGCCTCCCCGGTAAAACGCTGACACCACCCCGACTCCTGTCCACCTGGCATAAGAACCAAAGGCAATGCCACGTCGGTCTGTACAGGGCCCTGGTGAGGCCGGCATTGCAAGGAGGGACCCTGGACCAGGCCGGATGCTGTGTCTCCACGTAGCTGCTCATGGGGACTGCCGCCCAAGCGAGGACAGTGGCTTCACTTCTCTGAGCCTCAGTTTCCTCATCTGCAGAAACACCGAATGGTGCTCACCCTCAGACCCCCTGCACTGGCTCTGTGGGGGTTCAATGAGCCACATCACACTGAAGCCTTGGGCCTTGCCTGGCTCGTGTTACCACTCGTCACCACGAAAATGGGCACCCCAGGAAGGTGGGGTGCTGTTTCTTCCCCAGCTGGGTTCCCACCCGGCAGACACCTGGGGACCGGCCACCCAGGAGGGAAGTGCAGGCTCTCTAGAACCTCTCCCTCTGTGCAAGCTCTCCGTGAGTCTGCTACTCACAAGGTGGTCCCCCCACAGCCCGTGTCACACACAGCCCGTGTCACACGCAGCCCGTGTCACACGCAGAGAGCAGGCCTCGTGCTGCCCCGAGGAATCAGCACCTGCACTTTGCAAAAGCCTGGCTCTTCTGAGACAGAGCAGGCACTGGGCGGCCTGGCCTGCCTCCCTCCATCCGTTCACAGTGAGCTGTGGCTGGGATGCGGCAGAGGCTGTGACTTGTCAGGCACTCACAGCTGCTTACAGACAACGCTCCAACAACAATTTGGGCATCTTGGTGCTCCCTGTTGGGGGCTGGACCCCCTGCTGGCAGCCAGTCCCTGAGGCTGTGGCTGCCATTCTGCCTGAGCCCCGCTCAAGACGGCCTCAGGCAAGAGAAGGACTGGGGACAGGCGGGACAGGCAGTGGACACACAGCTGTGCAGCCAGCCCGTGTCCGGCTGGTCTGGCTGCACAATGACCACCCATCCAAAAGGGCAGGTAGCTGGGGTGCCAGTGACAGCCTGCAGTCTGAGAAGGGTCACCCACGCAGCTGAACGGGTTCTCTTCCATCTGGGGGAGGGCTTTGAAGACACCACTGGGCCGTGAGTGCTGACTGGCTCCAAGCAGCCTCCCTACCCACTGCCAGCCCCGCTGGGATGGGCAGTGCCAACAGGTGGCTGGCACAAACCTCACTCCCTCAGCGCCGCCTGTCCCAACCGCTGACTGTGTGACAGAGGCCTCTCCAGAGACAGGAGGAAATGAGGGGTTTTCCTCTGAGATGAGAGAATGGGAGCCTTCTTTCCAGGCTGGACTGCGGGCAGCCAGCACCAAACAGGCTGAGCTAGCAGGCACAATGGCAGGCTGTAAACAGGACCGTCCCTTAGCGGACAGGTGTGCACTCACGTGGCAGATGGAAGAGATGAGGGGCAAGGTGAGGGCAGCACATGGAGCCCTGGGGGGGAGGCGTGCTCACAGTTCAGGCCCCACCCCTCCCTGCCCCTCTGTGCGGCTCTCCTGGCTGGGAGCCGGGCCTGGGGGGGAGTGGGACAAGCAATGGCAGTGCCAAACAACAGCACATACCACCCCCCCATGACTGTTTAAGAAACCTCTTCCAAAAGCTGAGACTGCAGGAGGGTGGCGGCAGCCTTCCCTCCACAGGTTGGACTCTATGAACTACAACTTATTTTTCAGAGAAGTTTAAGGACCACGTGAGCTGAGGAGGGGTGAGCAAAGAACAAACTCTGCTTTCTCCTAAGGCAACGTAAGTCAAGAAGCAATTGGACTTGTGAGATGCATCCGTTTTTACAAGGTTCCTCTGCACGGCTGGGCCCCGGCCCCCTCGTCCCCCTCCCAGGTCCTTTCCTCCCGGTACACTCTGAAGGCTGTCTGTAAGTGGTCACTGAACCTTACAGTGGCGATGACAGGCAGGACACGCTGGTCTCTTGTGGGCCTTGGGCCCTTTTTCAGACAGTGGGATAGAGGTCATGGCCATACGAGTCTCAGGCCAGTGAGTGGCAAGGAGGCCACGGAGCCACCCACAGGGCTGCAAAGCAGGTCAGAATTAAGATCCAGGAGCTTCTCTGTGGGGTGGGGCCCGGCCCACGCCCCTCTGGAGAGTCCAGCTTTCCCCGGGAATGGCTGGGTGGGCGGGACTCCCCCACGGTGCCTGATACTCCTAGGACACCGAGCAGGATTGGAGGGGGTTGGAAGGGGTTGATGGGTTGTGCTGCCTTGCAGATGTCCAGGACCAGTGGTGCATGTGGGGAAGGCTGACAGCGGCACAGGCTGTGTGTTCCCGAGGGACTGGAGCTCTCTGCTGCCACGACGAGCCCAGTGTTTGTGGACACCCCCTGTGTGGGGCCCCTGCACTCGGGTCTCGGGGCCTGGGGTCAGTGGGCAGGGGGAGGCAGGTGAGGACAGGCTGTCCTTTTCTCCTAGCTCCCCGATTCAGGCGGTGACGCCAACTCCTGCGTGCGTGAGAAAGGAATCCTGTTGGGAATGACCCCGTTTACGGTGCCAGGGCTGCTCATCGAAGGCTCCCCGGTGGCTCACAGCCGTGCTCTTGGCCTGCCCTCCAGGGGAGTGAGAGTATCCGCCAAGTTGGAAGCAGAGCACTCCCCTCGCTCCCCTCTCCTTGGGCTCGGCTCTGGGCTTGGTGATTCAGGCTGACTCTCTGGAGCGGCCTGCCTGCCAAAGAGAAGAGGCCTGAGAGCAGCCCGGGTGACGGCAAGCTTGCCTCTGCACAACCAGCAGGTCCCTTCTCCTCGGGCCTCCAGGGTCACTGCCTTGGAGAGGCCCACTCTGCGACCCCGCCCCAGGCTGTCCAGGCTAGCTGCTCACTCCCGGGGGTCTGCAGCAGGTAGGCCCCACTCCCGCTGGCAGTCTTCAGTATTTACTTGGTCCAGACTTCCTTGGGGGGAGGCCTTCCCATTTCTTCCCCATGAGTCACGGGACACTGCGAAGGGTTGCAAGATAGTGAGGGCTGGCAGTACTGAGTAACCAGATAACAGGAGGGGTGCAGCCTCTTCCCGGTATGAAGGCCTCCAGACCCGGAGCTACTTCAATCGTTGAGTTATGACTTCTCCAGATGTCACTACATTCAGCTTCCAACTAAAATGCATGAGTAGGAGAGGCTGGAATAAACAGTCACCCTGCAGGGCCCTACTTCAGCTGGTGGTGCAGGAAGTGCCTTTGGAGACGGTCCATCTGATGACGTCATTTCAGAGATGAGGAGATGGGGATGACTTACCCCGAGTCACCAGGCCGGTGCCGTCGCCCCAGGACTCAGGTCAGCTAGCCCTGGGCGGAAACGCCTTCTCTCCTACAACCGACTTTGCTCCCACCACGGCTGTCATGTGGCCCGAGGCCCTGACTTACTCAGTGTCGTGAAGGTTGACAGATGAGTGTGTGAGGGTGCGAGCCTCCCAGTGACAGTGGCATGAACTCAGAGAGCAGGAACCGCAGGCCGGCTGATGTCGCGCTCTGCCGCGTGCTGGCACGCAGTGACGGCGACCTGTCCCCATCCTCAGCCAGTTAACAGTCCACGTGGGGCCAGACGACTATTATAACAAAGATGTCATGTTTCTAATGATGGCATAAGAGTACACAGAGATCTACAACTATTTTGCTATAATATATAAATATGTATCATAAATATAAATGATTACAGCAAAATGTAGTTGTTATAACAAAGGAATAGAAAGGTACATAGCAAAGCATAGAAAAGGCAACAATTTCTGGTGGTTTTGGGGAGCTCTTCACAGACTCAGGGGTTGGGGCTGGGTCTTCGAGGACCCAAGGTGGGCAGGGGTGAGGGGACAGGGCACATGTGAGATGGGCTGGAGGAAGGCGAGGATTTGGGGGTAATGGCGAGCGGTAACTCTGGGGGAAGGGCCAGAGACTGGCAGGACCCCACAGGTCAAGGGAGACAGTGAGAAGTGGGAGAGGAGCACTGGCCTGACCCATCTGCCCTTCAGACGTGAGTGTGGGTGGCCCCTGCAATGGTCCAGGAGGAAGGGGGCTGATGACCGCAGGAAGACAACGGCCATGCTGGAGGATCAGCCAAGGGTGACCCAGGGGTCCGCCTGGGGCAAGGAAGGAGTCATGACCCCGGGAACCTAAAAAGGGAAGAAGAGAGGTGTTCTCAGGACACCCTAAGGTTAGGCTCACTCAGCGGGACGTGCAGCTCAGGTGGGGGGTGTACGGGCGGTGTTCAGACGCAGCTCATTAGGAGACTGACATGATCACCCCAGCTCATTCTCCAGCTCCCCTCCGTGACAGAACTGGGGATACACCCGGTCAGGGGCACCCGAGGGAAAGGAAGTGGGGGAGGCTGCGCCCCAGCAGTCTCGTAAGGCACGCGCAGAGCTGGCTAGCAGTGCCCCCTGCTGGAGGGAGGACCGCCGTCAGAGGGGACGTGGACTGGGCCCTGAGGGGTCAGCAGGCCACCTGGGGCAGGCAGGTCCAGTCCTGCGTGGCCTGGGCTTCTGAGGCACAGTCGAGAGACACAGTGGGTGTGCCAGGAACTGGGGCTGCTGGAGGCCCACTCCTCGTGCCCCTGCGTGTCGGCCCCCTGCGTTTGCTATAGGATTCACCCAAGGCTCTCAGCCACGTCCGGGAGGAGGCGCCCTCACGTCCCACAGGCTCAACACACACGCTGGGGGCGCGGAGGCGGCCGACTGCTCCCGGAGGAACAGCTGGTTGTTAAACCCAGATCCCCTTGTCTGCAGCATGCCACCCCGAGTCTTATGGGGGGGGTGCAGAGTCTGCAAAGTGTGAGAGAAGGTTTCTGAGGCTGTTTCTCACAAACAATGAAAAAGGGGGGTTAGGAAACCGTTTCCAGTAGTGAATCAGCTCTGACAGCACGCTCTCCATAACCACTGCCAGCTCTTGCTTCCCAAAATTAACGTCAGAAAAGTGGCCACTTTTTAAAATGTGCAACGGTTTACAGAAATAACTACATCTAAATCATTTTACTGGGCACTCCTTTTATCGAATGACCCAGATCGAATATGCTACTTTTGAAATATTTGCATATATTCATGCATATTCAGAAAAATGCAAAAAGCTTACTCAGCTTTGGAAAGAATCCTGCTATGATGCCACCCTCCCATCTTGCAAATGTCTGGCAATCCCGGTTTGGGCAGACGCTGAGATATGTGATGATTTGGGAAAACCGGCGGCGCCCAGGGGCCCTGGCATGGGGGATCTGCTTCTAGGCACTGCGGTGTCCCCGCTTTTGGGAGAGTGGCTGGGGGCTTGGCTGCTCCACCCCTTCACCAACAGGGACAAGGCCCATCCTTCCCAAGCTCTGGGATCAGTTACTTTTAGCCCATTTCATACTCTCAAACTTCGGCCCCATGTGAATAAAACTGGTCTCTGTTGGAAAACACGTCATATTTAGAAATCAACTAGCACACACTCAAGTATTGAAGACTCTGCCCCAGTTCAGGTAAAATTGGCGGATTGAAGGAGGATGAGGACAGGTGAGTGAGCAGCCCCGGGCAGGAAGGACGTGTGGCTGTGGGCAGTTGGCATCGGGGCCAGGAAAGGACCGACAGTTCTGGTGGTGGCCTGGCAAATGGCCATCTGGAGCCATGGAGTCCCAAGGGAAGGTGGGCTTGGCCTCTTTAGGGTGGGTTCCACGGACAGCAGGCAACACCCCACTACGTGACGAAATAACACAGAACGTGCACGGTTTAACGGTAAACAAGACCTGAAGAAGAATGATAAACGGCCACCTTGACGGACAATTGGAAGAAGAATGGCCGAATGGCTCATGTGCAGACCCCGCTGTTAAATTTCGGTGGTCCCTCCTCCCACCTTTGTGGTAAAGATGCTTTCCCAGCACCGTCTGATTCTCCTGCTAATTCAGACAGAAAGACACCTCAGTGAGCTCTGCAGGAAAGCACTCAGGTGTCTGAGAGAGCAGGAGAGGCAGCACAGACACTGGCGACAGCGAGGTTTAGTGGACTGGCCGGTCTACCTGGAAAACATGCAAGTGCCTTTCCTGCAGGCCCAGCTCCCACCTTCACCACACTCCCCCAGCCAGGGAGCTGCCACACAGCTGCAGTGACCCCTGACCTTTGAACGTCCCCTTTTCTTATCTCGGGCCTCCACATGCCATTCACGACCTCGCCTTCTTCGTGTGTGGGGGGTGAGGTGGTCGTAGATCTGCCAGGAGAAGGACTTTGACAGACTGCTGCTCTCACCCTCCAGTTCATCCCACAGCTGACCTCACACACCTGGGAGCCCACGAGCCCAGGGACGGCAGACACAGAAACGGAAGTCAAGGCCAAAATCCCATGGGCACAGTGACAGCAGGCCCCACATGAACGCTAGCAAGCCCTGAGTTAAGTCTGAGAGCAATGCCCCAGGACCACGCCGAGGTGTTAACAGGCAGGGCTGCTGTCAGCCCAGGGGGGGCTCCCAGGAGTCCCATCCCTCCCAAATGGTCAGGGTTACTCTGCTGATCTTAGAGAACGGGATTTGCCTCTGGAAAATGTGTTAGATATTTTCTTCCAAAAGGAAGACTCTTTCCAACAAAAACCTGGAACTCCCAACATTTCGTTTTTGAGATTCAAACTTCCAAATTCCAATGGCTTCCTTTGTCTGCATTGAATCTAGAAGGGTCTGTGAGGGGGGTGGATGTGCCGAGACTCCTAGCCCACAGATAACCTGCAGGGTCGCCTTCCATGTGGGCGAGTGTGTACTGTGGTGTCTGAGAAGGACTCGGACGTCCTGGGCCAGTCGTGACTGGTGGGAGGGCAGCTCCCTGGGGAGCAGATGCTTTCTAGAGCCTCCTCGGCCATGACTGTGACCACCAAGCAGGAGTTTAGAGAGGGATGCCCTTGTCCCAGATGGCTCTCAGCCCCAGGATCAAGTAAAGAGATATAGAAATAGGTTCACTTTTGCTCAATTTTTAAAAATCCAACATTCCTGCATTGAAACCTCACATCTATAAGTTAGAGCAGGCAAAGATAAATTTTACGGAATTTATTTTGTTTTCAAACTATTTTTGAATAGGAAAAAAGCCCAAGTCACTCTGTATTTTCCTAAACAGTGAGTTTTTACAGAAAGTGACATGGCTGAGGAATGACCATTCATGTACACACATTTCTGGTCCAACGTCTGAAAGAAGAAACAAAACCTGCATGGGAAACTGTCCCCTAGGTTGTGCAGTATCTGGAATGTGCTCCCCCTTTTTCATAGGCTTTGTGACATCTCAGCGGGCTCCTCCTCGGTGGAGGACTGTGAGAGCAAAGCATTGGAAAACAAACAAAGCCCTCCCTGGGTGTCATGCGGAAGTGCTGGCTTCTGTTAGGCTCTGCTGCAGGGGATGTGACCCAGGCCTGCCGCTGTGACGCCCTGCAGGGATCTGTGAGCATACAGCCAGGTCCCGTCTCCCTTGGCAATACTTTTCTCACTGGTAAAATAGGCTGGTTCTACCTGCCCCACAGGTGAAAGAAGACCTGGTACACAGGAAGGGCTCGCTCACTCCGTTACGAGGTCTGCAGGGAGTGCATTCAGGTTCAGAGTGGTCATTCCCAGATGAGGCCACTGTGTGAGCAACAGAATCCTGCCCCATGTCACACGTGCTGACATCACTGGGCTTTGGGGTGACGACACACTGCAGGGCAAACGACTCACAGAGCCCGATCTTATGTTATAAATACAAAGAGAGTTTTCTTTGAAATGCAACCAGTCCACAACAAACACAGAGTGGGCGTGGAGCTCTGCTCTAGACCCAGGAAGCGGGGATGCACAGAGCACAGCAGGCTGGCAGCGGCTGCAGGGCCTCGGTCATTTGTATACTGGGGATGCCAAAAAATGTACACGCATTTGAAGAGATGTTATCTATGCTCAAGCAGTAGTTCGCCGTCATCAGAAGTGTCTGGGTACTGAAGGGAACGACTTTGAGCACCTCTTGTAATTGCAGAAGTCAAAAGTGACTTGTATTCATCTTTTGTTATCGGTATATATTGAGTATTACAATTTTAATAGTTTTTTCCTTTCTTAAAATGTGTGTACATTTTTGGCACCCTCTATATATTTGATATTTATATATATGGTATATATGTGTATATATATATATATATATATATATAGTGTGCATATGTGTGTATATAAATCTATGATATTATAGATTATATTACAATCTATAATATCATAGATTATATTACAATCTATAATATCATAGATTATATTCCATGTATGTGTATATATGTAGGCATATAGCCATACACACTGTATATACATATACCACACACACACACAGACACATGCACATTCTCCTTTAAAAAAGGTCACCTTTGTCTCAAGTTTGCTCCAGTCATTATCTACTGAATTCATGGTTTGAAGGTAGAGATTATACTCTCACATCATTTCTAACTGGCCCCTCACACAGAAATCAGTGTAAATCCAGAGCATTGAGTGACAGTTTAGTCAAACCCAGCCACTCTTGTCAGCCTGACTCTTCAGATGCCTCCCCAGAACCTCTGCTGAATCCAGGGTTCCAGGGACAGCTGAGGACCTGGAAGCAGATGGGGGAGCCCCACAGTCTGGAACCTGCTGCAGCACTGGCAGGTGGTGGCCAGGACAGCCCAAGGAGGGCGTAGGAATGATCCTCTTACAAGGACAGAGTGATCATCTGTTTTCTTCCTTTCTGGCATAATCAGCTTGGGGTAGCCTCTTGTGGGAATCATAGATGTACAGTTGTGTATTTTCCCAAATATTCCTCAGCATTTTTTCATTGATTGCAACAATATTCCTCAGTTTGGAAGCCAAAAGCAGCTACGTTTATTTGAAAGCTAGCAGAACAAACATCGAGAGATTCGGAGCAAGACTCTGGAGTTATTATCAAAGCTGACCAGCTAAAGTCTCCGAATATTTGCTATGATGTTTCTGATAAACCAAGGGCTACTGCTCCTTCAGCGGGAACCCTCTTTTCCTTATCTGCCCATTTTAAACACATTTAACTACCATCTGAACTCCAGCTTAACATCCTGACCCTAAGACTATGGAAAGCAGGGTCAATGTCAGTGTTTATGAGGGAATTCAGCCATCTACTTTCAATCCTAGATCCAGAAATCATCTGTTCCCTCTTGACTCTCTTTAATCAAGCTCTGTCAATAAATAGATGTGATACAGATGTTCTGTGTCATCTTAAAGAAATGACTGGTTGAAATTCATTTTCAAATGAAACACGACCTTGTAAGCAAATACAGAGGAGCAAAGTCAGTAGAGAAGAAAGCTTCAACAAAACGTGAAATGGAGGCAGCACTGAAAATAAGCGAATACACCTTGAACCAGAGATAAGAATTCAAATAATGCCTAAGGGAAAAGTAAGATGACTAAAACATTGTATCATCTAATATGAGTTACTTTAACAAAATCTGGTGTGTAGCGATTCACATTTGGTAAACAAATAGATGAAGCCATGAGTCCACCCTGGAAAAATTTTACGATTTGTGAAAAACTTGAGTGAAAAATGCCTTTTAAAAATGAGCTCCTTAAAAATGAATCTGAAATGACTCACTTTAGACAATTTTCCTAAACAAATACCCATTTCATAAAGCAAAGTCAACCTGCCTAAGGCCCAGGACAACAAGGGAGAGATCCGTGAGTTGTTCAATTGTCTCCCTTCTTATTTCAGTGCTGTACCAGTCAGGGCAAGTGAGGTTTCTTGCAGCAACAAACAGGCCCCTACATCTCAGTAGTGAAACACAACCAGTCATTTTCGTCTGGCTCTTTCTTCTTGCTCAGTCAGGTTGGCAGAGGCTCTGCTCCATACAGTGACTCAGGACTGAGGCTGGCAGAGTCTCCACCGGCTTGGAGCTGCACCATTTGGGGTACACAGCCTTCCTTTCAGTCATTGGGGCAGTGGTAGAGACTAGAGTGCCCCACACGGTTCTTCTACACTTCAGCCTGGAAATGCTGTTGTCACTTCCTCCCAAAGCTTGTTGGCTGGGACTGGTCACATGGCCCTGCCTCACTGGAGGGGCCCTTAAGAGTGGGTGTGCCACTGAGTCTGCCTCGAGGACCAAAGTAAGGGTTTTAAACGAAGCTTTGTCCAAAACCACACAAAGTAATTTGTAGACAATCACTGGAGATCATTTAGGTTAATTGTATTATTCTCTGATAAATGTTGGGATCGGACTCCTGAAAATTCACTGACTCATGCCTGGGGAAGTTCAGTATTTTGGGGGAAAATGGTGCAGAGAGCAGTGAATGAACTTCACTTTTTAAAAAACATGCATTGACCTCAACAATAAGGGCAAAACACCAAGACGAATATAATGACACACATCCACCTTAAATTGGTAGCAGTGGGATCCTGTTCACTAGCTCATGTCCCTATTTTACGGAGGTGACGTGTTGGGCTGAGAGAAGGTGGGTTATTACTGGGCTGCAAAGCACCACCCCTGCTTTCCCCACTCTCCTCTGAGTGACTGGTTCTCAGGAGGCAGCATGATGTCCTCGGTGAGGAGGTCCCATTGTGTCCAGTAAGTCCAGGAGGATGGTCCTGGTGGAGCGAGCTGCAGTGTCGCTGCCTGACACACCAGTGTGGAAGAGAGCTGCAAGGGGCACAGTAGGCTGGCCGTCACTAGAGCCCTCTCAGTACCCCTGCCCCGGGTGTCGTACATCGTTCAGTGTGCTCTGGACGTTGCTGACCCATCTACTCCAAGTTCAATCTCCCAGGGCTGCCTGGACCAATGCCTCCCCCTCCTTTCCCAGCCTGGTGACTTCAGTGGGAGCATTACGGAAACCTCCCTCATGGGGAAGCTTCTCTTGCTTCTGGGAATCTGGGCTGAGAACAGATCTCCTGCTGACCAAACACAGGGCCCGCCAAGCCAATGTCACCCCCTTCCCGCCTTCCCTCTGATCCACATCACCCAGAGTCCCCCGTGGGCTGAAGGCGCATCTGGAGTGTCACACACACCAGCGTCCCGGGCTCAGGGAACAACCCGGAAGCATGCATTCTCCAGTTCTGAGGAAGGCGAAATCGGGGTTAGATGAGGGATTACCACCTACGTTGTGCTCATCTTTAAAACACCAGAAACCCTACGGCATCGCTGAGAAGAAACTTGAGTTCCCTCTCAGACCTTGCACTTGGGACTAGAGAACCCTAAATGCAAATTTTGAGTGAACCAGAGGATGGGGGAAGGAACCATTTCTCCCCTCCCCCTCCCGAGATGGGCTAGCTGGAGTTTCAGGTCTTTTAATTGTTGAGCTGAAGACATAATTAACACTAAGGAATGCTGTGCCCTTGAATATTTACAGGGGTGCAGGGGTTACGTCATTTCACCAGCAGCCAGGGACTCCGACCCCAGAGGAGGATCTTGGCAGGCAGTAAAACAGGGGAGCTGTTCTGCTGGCCTTTAGAATAAAGGTCACTGCACACTGTCTGTCTTAGGGGGAAATCATTAGTGCCACAACTGGGAGCTGAGATCACAAACATACTTTAAAAATGGAGAGCCCCCTTGGTTCCCTTTAGGAAATGGCCCTGAAGCGTCCCAGGGCTGTGCAGGGCACTTATAACACAGTCTGCAGGATTCCTGGAGATCTCCATGGTGAGTTCTTTCCATCGCCCTCAATACCATCAAACAGAATCTCACCTGCTGTGCTGGCACCAACCCCCGAAACACAGGAGGGGACGGTGCCCAGACCCAGACCCGGACATTGTCGGCTGGGCTGACACGACGGATGGCAGAAAGGCAGGCACAGTGGACATTTCTGGGCTACATTCTCCCCTTGGTCAAATGTGCACAACACCCAGAGGCCAGCGTTTCATTGGCCAACTCTTCGCCTGGACTATATAAAATGGGCCGAACCAGGCAGCACTGACCTTGGAGGGGCATATGTGGGCACTGGGAGGGAGCAGGGGGGGCAGAGGGGCCCACGGCCCAGAGGAGGGGACCCTGTGCGTGCGCCCTCTGACAGCCCTCCAGGCAGGCCACTCTGAAGAGCAGGGAGGAAGGGAGGGGGCACCCACAGAGGCACAGCTGCCCGGCCACCTCCACGGTCTGGGAGGGAGCTGAGAACTGAGACGCTTGAGAGGCTGAGCAGGTTCTGATGGGCCAGGACGGGCCCCACGTGCTCTGAGCTCTCGGGTTGGAGGAAGGATGTGTCTTCTTGTGTACCCTGCACTGCAGCATTTTCCTCCACCGATGAAACCCTTGGCCTTGCTCTGCCACCCCAGGGGAGCAGACTGGCTTGTGACAATGGATTTGGTGAAAGAAATCAGTGTCTGAGCTCAGACCCTGGCCTCGTCCTCTCACAGCAGTGCTGGCTGCAGGGAGCAGGCCCCCTACACCCGACCTGGTGGGGAGCCCCCTTGATTAAGCTCTGCTTGACCCTGGAGCCTCTGTCTCAGCTTCATCTCTAATAAAGGCCATACCCCAATCGGCCTTAGCCTCATCGCATGGCCCCGTACCCAGGCAGGACCAGGGTGCCACTCACCCCCACGCCAGCCCTGTTTGGTGGCAAGGGCGAGGTAACCACACCCCTCGGGCCTGTTCACTAGTCACACTATTGCCTGCGGTCTCCTGGGGTTTACACCTGGACACCTATGGCGTGGCCAGGAGGGCAGAGGAGTTTCCGAAGTCCAGTCTTAGAACCCGCCCTCAGGTGTAAGACTACTTGGCCAAGGAAGGTTCCATCAGGCCAGGCTAAGCCCTGTCATCTCCCCTTTGCCAGCTGCTAGCTGAGTGACCTTGGTCACGTCTTGACCCCAAATTGGACCTCATTTCTTCCAGGTGGAAGTGGGGGCACCTGGCTCAGGGGTATCCATGGTCCTGGGGGTCTCATGATTCTAGAATCTTAAGATTCCAGTGCTCACTCACACATTCCATCCAAGGCACAGCTGGCATTGGACAAATCTCGCACAAAACTGGTCACAGGTGTGAAATCTCCTATTTTCCCCAGAAGGTGGTTAGCATAGCGAATATTCACAGTCCTTCCTGGGGAGGGTCCTGGTTTCATGGAAAGACTGCTGAAGGGAACAGGAGGCTGGAAGGGATTCAGATAAGCACCAGGGGCCCATTGCATTTAATGCCTTGGGTACAATGGACTGAAACCGGACCCCCTGCTCTCAGCCTCCTGGTCTCCCGGAGTGACCCTTATCAGTCATCAATTCCTAAAGTCTTGCAGATGCAAAAGCACAGAAAGGCCACGTATGTGCATTTTATAGCTGGGACACCAGCAAAAGCAACCCTTGCAGCTTTTCATCCCCGAGAGCCATCTCCCTCTACCCGGTCCTCTCTGAAGGCTCAGGAGCTGGGGTGTATCTTCTTCGGCCCCTCCCATGTGTTCACAGTTCCTCCTTGGCCAGGCTTCTAGAAAACTCTTCGGCTCAAATGCTGAATGTTTTCCCTGATCTGTCTTCAAACTCGCACTCCTTTCCCTTCTATTTGAGTTAGAGGCTCGTGGGCGGTAGAGGCTGGGCTGGCCATCTCCGCCTCCTCCATTTCTCCAGCATCCCCGTCCCTTCTCCCCTCGCTCGGTTTTTCTCTCCTTATTTTTCCTGTGTAACGTCCAGTAAGGCAGCCCAGCTCCTCAGAGAGCAGCAGCTGCAGAAGCGAGCACGAGCAGATTTTAAATCAGCAGAGAATTTTTCAAGGAGTGATGAGAACGTGCCCGTCTACACCACAGCGCCTGTCTACACCTCCTTGGGGCTCTGCTGGCCCCACTGGTGCGCTCGGTCAGTGCTTCTCGGCGAGGACGGACAGTCCATGAGGACGGCTTCAGAGGGCGGAGGAAACCGTCCCCAGCCCCACCCTCATTGCAGAACTGGACCCTTGCAGACGGCACTCTCCTCCGAGGCACCTCCAACCCCACATGCTCAATAACAGAGCAGGAAATGGAGGTCCGGAAACGCAACTGCCTTGCTCATGTCCCCAGAAGAATTAGTAGAAAAATAGAAGCTGCAGGGAAAGCATCGTCTAAGAAATGTTCACATCCATCTTGCCCCAAAGCACTCTGGCCCTGAGTCCTTCTGGGGCCACGCCAACCAGAGGCTGTCCAGCCCTGTCTGAACACCCTTGGGGTTCAAGGTGTCAGGATGGGTGACGGTTTGCACTTGGGGAGGCTCCGACCAACAAACATGCCCCTTGCACCATCTCAGGTTCTGTTCCTGGGGCCACACCAGCCAAGCAGCCCCCATGCACTTGGCCCATCGTCCATGAGGGAAGGATGCCAGGTGCTGCTGGCAAACCCGGAGGAGCTCAGACGTTGGTCAGCCAAAGTCTGGCTCTCCCCTGAGCCCTGCCCACCCTGGGCACACGTCGCCTGGGTCTGCTTGTCCCTTGGCTGTTGTCGCTGCTGCCCTGGCTCTGAGCAGCCAGCACAGCCCCAGGTTCCTGCAGAGCTCCTCAGAAGGCACCCCTCTGTTTTGTTAAAAGAAGCTTTGTTCTCAGAGAACGCTTATAATTGAGTTATCACTTCATAGTGCTTGAGCAGATACGCTCCCAGTCAGTTCCCTCCCCATGGAGCAAAATGAATCTGTGAGTTACAAACTAATTTGCTCCTTTCAAGGAGTTTTCCTCATGAATTTAAGTGTTTTTACAGATCATTAGCTCCATGGTCAGAGGCCCGAGCAGGGAGGAAGCTGAACTGAAGTGTCGGTGGCTTCTGCCACAGAAGATGAACCAGAGTCGAGGCCAAGTGGCTCTGAAATTATAATAACATGAGTCCACATTAACCCAGATGAAATTTGCACATGCTCCCAAGTGCTGGTTGCTGGCGGCCTGGGCACCAGTAGTGGCACAGTGAAGGGCGTGCAGCCTCTGCATTTCTGCTCAGGCCACAGCTCAGAAGTGGAAAATAGCGCTCATCTGTTCTCCAGCTGCCCTCTCACTGAACGGTCCCAGGGTCCAGTTAACGCAGGTGGGCAGCAGGGACGGCTAGAGACAGGCTTAGGGCCTCCATGCCCTCCGGGGCACACAAAGCTGGTAAGCTCATCAAGAGAGTGCCGTCCCCATGGGCTTGGGGGTCCTGGGCTGCTGCCGGGGGAGGGAGGAAAACCCTGAGTCTTGGTGTGTGAACGGGACTCGGAGCCAGGGGGTCTGGACTTAAATCCTGACTTGCTGTGTGTCCCCTGAGCAAGAGTGTATGTGTGAGTGTGTGAGTGTGTGTGTGAGTGTGTGAAGGTGTTGTGTGAGTGTGAGGGTGTGTAAGTGTGAATGTGTGTGAGTGTGTGTATGTGTGAATGTGTGTGTGAGTGTGTGTGTGTGTGTGTGTTTGGCAGAGAGACACACAGAGAGGGGGCGGGGGAGGCAGAGGGAGAGAGAGGCCAACACCTTAGGCGCGGAGTTGCTGTGAGCCCAACTCACGTGGATGAAAAGTCCAGGCAAATGGTGGGGGTAGGGCACCTCCCCACCCCCGGCCCCTGCAAGGCCCAGTGCTCCCATCGGCAGGCTGAGAGGATCCCCAGAAAGCATTTCCTTACATAAATATTTAGGAGTGCAGAATCCCCTGTGGAACTCGCAGAGGACTGAGGACAATGGTGACACTCAAGCCCCAGGTGCTGAATGGAACTGAACTGAGACAGGGAGCAGAGAGCTCACTGCCCGGAAAGTTAGCCCAGCGCAGCCAGCTGGGGACACGGGACCCAGCCCGGGGCACAGGACACAGCCTGGGGCACAGGGCTCAGCCCAGGTAGGAGCCCAGGTAGGAGCCTGCCAGGAAGTCCCCGCTGCTGGGGATGCTGGTGCCTGTGCCTGGCCTGGTGAGGGCATGAATGAATGAATAAATGAGTGAATGAATTACTGGGACCACAAGGGACTCCACGATAAAGGGGCACTAAGTGCTCTCCACACTCCCCCATTAGGACATAGACACGCGCAGGCAGGGCTCACTGGAGAGAGGAGGTACCACACAGTCCATCGGTCTTGACAGTGGCACCCAGCGCTCGTTTAACTAGTAACAGCTGTGCCCCCTTTCTTCCCACACCCTGCCATGTTGGTGGCCCCCAGCCTCTGTCGAAGGTCCTTCTCTGCCCACAGGACGTACGCCTGCCCCAGAGACTTCACTCCCTCCCCTGGGGCCCTGAGTCGCCCAGTCTTTATCTCCGAGGAGGAGACCTCCTGGCCATGAGCAGGCCTCCGCGAACAAGAGCCACCTAAGAGCCCACCACTGCTCCTCCTCTGTGGGGAGCAGCCTCTGCCTGCCCACCTGCCCCCCGAAGCCCTTCCTGCCCCCTGGTCGGGGGCAGCCCATCGGAGTCAGAGGGAGGGATTTTCAGCACAGGCCTCCCTAGCTGGGCATGTTGGATGGGGAAGGGTAGCAGGGCAGAGAGGAAAACTCCAGGAGTGATTCTAATACAGCCCCACAAGAGAGCAGAGCATGGGAGCATAGCACAGGAGGGTGTGTGTATGTGTGCACATGCGTGTGCATGTGTGTGGTGTGCATGTGTGTGCTGTGTGCAGGCACGTGTGTATGTGTATGTGTGTGCGTGCACATATGTGTGCTGTGTGCAGGCACTGTGTGTTTGTGCGTGTGCATGTGTGCATATCTGTGCTCTGTGTGCAGGCACGTGTGTATGTGTGTGCGTGTGTGTGCATGCATGTGTGTGCACGTATGTGTGCTCTGTGTGCACACTGTGGACGCTGGACAGGATGACCATATTATGCCGTGTCTAACGTGACCCACTTTTGAGAGTGAAAGGGACACTGTTAAGAACCAGCTTGGAGAATAGAAATAAACCCCCAGTCCTGGGCATCTGCAGGGACCGTCAGCTTATTAAGCCGGCATCCACTTCTGACGCTCCGCCCTCCACCCAACTCAGACCCCTGACTGCTGGTCTCACGGGGAGTGCACTAACTCCACTCTACAAGGTGCTCGGGTCCAGGGGAGACAAGGGCAGGCCCCCGCCCGGGGATGGGGGTGCGGGGTGGGCACAGAATGTGTGTTACCAGGACGGCCCCTTCCTGCCTTTTGTGCCCGCGATTCCTTCTCTGCGAAAAGCACATTGCGACGTGATGTTCTACAATTAGAGTTCTTTTCTAATTACGGCCTCCCTTTCCAGGACTTGGGTGTCACAGCCCTTCTAGCTGATTACATGCCCTCACTTGAAGTGTTTAACAGGCGAATTCTTACTGCAGCCTCCAACATTATCATTTACACGCAACATTAAAAAAGCAAAGTCGGCTCCTCGCAGTGGTCTGCTAGAAGGAGAGAGTTCATTGACTTGGCCACACTGCCAGGCCGGTACCCTTTTCTCCCCACTGAACTTGCCCGCACGGCCACAGCCAGCGACGGGACTATGTGTGACACTGAAGCTGCACAGTTGCAATGGGCTTTTCATCCTGTGTCATCTCCTGAAGGCACAGACTCCACAGTACACTGGGGATGAGGCTTCACCTGGGAAACAGATGGAGCCGGGGGTGCTGCAACCTGCACTGTGTCCAGGTAAGTTTACAGTTCATAGTTTTGGGTTGCAATTTAACTCCAGATTAAAACATTGAGGAAAAAGTGAAGTGTTAGCATTCGTAACTCTGGAAGGCAAGAGCGGGCTGTCTCCAGGTGTTCCAGGTGGGCTCTGATAAAGGGACATGTCCTGATTCCCATGGATGGCAAAGAGATCCAGGCACAACTACTGAATTGCTGGTTCATGGACCAGGGAGGGAGCAGCCAGGCAGGACATCCCACTCCTGGGAACTGTCCCCTTAACCTGTTCCCAGGTAGGACAGCTCTTCTTGAGCTCTCTATGGCTTGATTCCATTCTGTTTTCTTTTAGTCTCAACCTGCCACAGGGATATCAGTCCTGGAGTCGGGAAACCCTTGTGGCAGCCCCAGCCCATCCTCCTCACGTGTCCCTGTCATACGTTTCTTGGATATGTCTGCTGTCTTCATCTCCCATGTGTACCTGATAATAATTTTGTTGACTTAAAAATTGTATTAATTGTATGAATTAATTTGGGAAAGAAGTGGCACGTTCACAATAATATTGTGTATTTCCAAAGAGCCTCACTGTGGTAAGCAGAGCTTCTCATCCAAAAAAATGTCCTGGTGGATTCCCCAGCTAAGACAGGTTTCTTCTCAAAAGGCCCCACGTTTCTTGTTAAGAACATGTGAGGTTTTATGTATAAGTTTTGGTGGCTGGCATCTTTCTGTTTCATTATGTGATCAGTTGGTTATTACTTGTGTGTATGAGGGTGTTTTTTAAAAATTATCTTCACTTAGTAATTGGCCTCCTTTCTAAATGGTTTCATCAGTTCTGATGGTTTTGAATGGATTTCTTTTTTTGGTGGTGGAGGGGGCAGGGTCCTCGGCAGACAACTCTTATCCCCACATAACCATATTGTTATCTTTCTGCTTTCTCCAATCCTGTCTCAATTTCACTTTCTTGATTTATAGAATCATTTAACAAGTTCAAAGCAACGTGACAACATAATGTCAGACTCTCTTGACTTTTATACAAATGACTTCACCGTCACGTCGACATTTGAAATAGATACTCTCATGGAGGTGAAGAAGAATCTTTTTATTGTGGCTTTTGGAAATTTTAAATACCAAAAAAACAAGATGTTAATATCAGATCTATACGAAATTTTCTCAGATGCATTTTCAGCATCTATTAATTTAATTATATTTATTTTTTGTTTTGATGGTAGACTTACTGAACTGCATAATTCAGGAGGAGATTATGAATAATTTCAATGCTCTTGGCATATTCCCAGAGTGTGTCAAAACCCTGGCAAAGATACCTGAATGTCATTAAGAAATTTCCCTTATAGTCCATAAAAACACTTCCCTGTCATGTGTCTTATTCTTCGGAAACATTACTGAATTTATTTTTCTTATAGTTTACTTAGAATTTTATCTAAATTCCTAATGAGATGGGTCTGTTTTTGTTTGTTTGTGTTTGATCTCTGACGGGTTTCGGCAGTGTGGTTATCACAAGTCCTCTGAGGTTTGCTTTTTTCTGACAGAGCTTCATTATGGGAGGGACTGTCCCCAATGAGAGAGGGGGGGTTTCCTGAGTCCCCAGGGGGAACGGACACACCAAGCTGCCTAATTACTGTCCCAACAGTCCTTGAAAGAAGAAAGGAGTCCCCAGACAGAAGACACTTCGAGCCTGACATCTCTTTGGGAGCAATTCATGAAACACATGACAGTCATTTTTTCCGAGGCTTTGCTCTTCCCAATTTTGAAATTCTTACGAGTAAGGAAAGTTAGGAGCCACTGGGAGTCCCCTGCTCGCACGGCAGACAGAGCCTCTCGAGTGCCTGACTGGATTTCTGTCTGGTGAGGGCTCGGCTGCTACTGCACCTCCTGAGGGGCCACTGGTCACCCTCCTGCAGGGCAGAGGCAGGGTCAAGCTACAGGCCGTAAGTGGCCACAACTGGAGCCCGGCCCCCGGGTACCCCCCTCCAGCCCTGTCAGAAGGGGAAGCCCCACAAGGAACAGACTCCCTCGTCTCTTGCTTATTTTTCTCTATTTCATCAGAATCTTCTGAAGTAAACCTCGCTCAGTGCCGAGCTGTGCAATGCTAGGTGTCCTCACCAAGCTCTGAGAGGCAAGCTTTCCATCTATTTATTGCTTTGCTTTTGGTCTCTGGGGACAGGGGAGAAATCTGCAGAGACCCGTGACCCCCAGAAGCTGAGTGGAGTGACTAACACCGGGGGGATTTGTCTGCCCTGATTTACAGCGTTCCTGTGAGCTGGGTCAGGAAGCTGAAGTTCACGGCGTTTTCTTGGCTCCCATCTCTTCCTAACGGCCAGCTCCTTGCAACCTAATCTATTTCAAGGTGCTGTGCCATTCTGCAGTTTCCTAACGAACCACCACCGCAACCACAGGAAAAACAGAGCAACAGGACGCGACCCTTGTTAGAAGACGTGGCTGTGCCACAGATCACAGACTCCGTTCTCTCTTCTTTGCTCTCTGGGGTCACTGGTGTCCCCATGGAGGAGGTCCCAGGAGGAACAGGAAGGAGTCTGCTCAGAGGGTCTCACTGTTGGGAGTCCGGGAGGTGGCCTTCCTGTCCTGGGCTAGACCTGCAGCTGGACCTTCCCGCTCGTCTGTCATCGGGGTTCTTCAAAAGGCCCGTGTCCTCCATGTCCCACCGCAGAGTAAAGACACTACAGCCTGAGACAGTGACAACCGCCAGTGACAGCCTCCAGATGGCCCGTCTCCCCAGCCAGGTTCTGACCACTTGAGTCGAAGCATTTAAGAGACGAAAAGCCAATGAATATATTTCTTATTTTCTGCATTGTTTGCTGAGTCTTCTGGTAGAGAAAATAAATTCATGCGGGCTGTCCTTCGCTCATTTTTCTTCCTTCCTGCATTCCATACCAAGCCATCAACTGACCGTACATGAGGACAAAAGTTCAGCCTCTTCTTGTAGCAGCGCAGGGTCTCACAGCTTCTCCTCGGCCTGCACCTTCCATTTTCCCCATTCATCGCCAAAGAAGAACATTAAATGACTAAATCAGACATTTGAAGTCCCAATAACATGAAACTAAAGAGGAATCCTGCGTGTGCAGTTAAGACAACCGAAGCAGGAAAGTTGAGACTTTTCAGCAAATTAGGTTTCCGTTTTCTGGACTCAGTAACACATAGGGATTTAATGAAAGCGTCTGGGCAGCTGTGTCCCCAAGTTGTTGTGTCTCCCTGGGAAAGCGGTGATCACTAAGGCCCTGAGTTCCCAGCCTCGGTCCACAGTTCCTCAGGCCCCTAATTTGGGAAGATGGCACCACCCTGCCTCAGGCCCCGTGTCTCCCAGTCGAGTCCCTCACTTCTCCACGACAGGGCCCGCCTCTCCGCTCGGTCTCGCCGTAGGTCAGCAAGTGAATCACTACTCTTTCTTGAAGCAATAGGAACCAGCAAGTTTCCAGCACAATTTTGAGCTGATGCACAAAGTCCCCATTTCCAAGAAGGGTTTGGGACCAGGGCTGTGGGAGAGGAGAAGCCCACGCTCCCACGTTCTCCCAAACACATTTCATTAGCTTGTTTTTGACGTTGAGATGTTCCAAAACATTCCTTCAGGCTCACTTATCAAATCTTTTGAAGACAAATGTGACTTTGGGTCGTTTCGCTCTGTCCTCCCCTGACAGGGTGGCTTAGCTGGACAGTGGGCTGTGTTTGGAGATGTGCACATGTGGCTGTCCTGTCCCCTCCTGTGCCACCCCCGCCCCACCCCCTGGGAACTCGCACACCCCACACTTACTGTCCCCTCCACTCCTGGCACAGGCCTGCCACCACTCCACCTTGGCAGGGCCCCCTCACTCCATCTAGCTCTCCACTCAGGAGTGGCCTCTCCAGCCCTAAGTGGCCACCATGACACCAGCCCCTGTCATTCCCCATCCTCTGTCCTTGTCTGCTTTGTGTCTTTCCTGGCACCCATGACTGCGGACCGGATGCCTGCTTCTCAGTGTTTCCCGTCTGCTGTCCCCTCCCCACCCAGGGCACACACCATGGTGGCCGGAACCGTCTTTCTCCTCACTGCATCCCACTCTGTAACGTGGAGCCCAGCACACAGGAGGCGCTCCCCAAACACCCATCGAGTGCGGGACCGAATCCACTGAAGTGCCATCCATGCCTTTGGGTGGCCTCCCCAATGTGTCCAGGAGACGACTCCATCTCCGTGTTTGCAAACCACTGACATGTGGTATGAAGCCTGGCTGCTTGCATAGCTGTCCCCCTGTCTGGATGGCGAATCCACCGGAGACAACAAATCGTGTCACCATTAGGTCTCCAGCACCGAGTGTAAGGACTGCAGTCAGCCAGAGCTCCATACGTGTGTGCACGGCACAAAGCATGGCTCTGCAAGAACAGCTCCATTGTGGAACCCCACAGGTGTGTGCTTCCGGGCCGTATGTCCACCACCTCCAGGTGTTCCACCTACAAATGGGAAACACCGGCCACCTGTCCTGCAAGCTGTCCGGGTAGCAGAAGGTGAATGGGCCTCTACAGGGTTCGGCCCACCTGCGAGGCCCACCTGTCCCCTAGGCACGTGTTATTCTATAATTCACAGTTCCTTAAACATCCAGAGACACATATCTGTATCCAGTTAATAGACAAGCCCATCTCTTAGAAAAGAAAGAGCATTGCCCTCCCCTCCATAGGACCAGCCAACAGTCACTAACCAAATACAGGAAGACACTCAGAAGCTCCAATTTCTGCAGGGTTTGGACTCAGCCCTCTCTTTTAAATGTGAGAACATCGCTCCCCCTTAGAAGGGGTTGGAAGCCCCCACATCTCCAGAACCGTGCTCCTGAGGCCACCACCCCCCATCCGTCAGGCCCCCCAAGTTGGCCTGGCCCTGCAGCTCCTCCTCTCCCTCTCACTGATCTCTCCTTCCCCTCCCCACCTCGCTCTCTCCACCCCTTCCTTCTGCAGAGAGCAGTTTAGGGGCTGTGTTTGCTCCCCTCCTGCACACTGCCACTGGCTTCCAGAACGGAAACGGCCCTGCTGAGATGAGGCTGACGCTGTTCTCAGCAAGCCCAGGATCCCCAAGTTGCCAGGCGTGCCCCCTCGGAAGGCAGCCAGGGGATCACAGATCACAGACACGTTTTCCTGTCACAGAGAGAGTGTGCTTTTGTCCCAGACACAGCCTAAACTCTGTGCACATAGGGAAGCCGGGGGTCCCGAGCCAGCGTGTCTGCTCCGTACCAACAGGCCCTCTGCACACACCTCGCGCCTGGTTGGGGCCGGGGCCAGGCGGAAGTGCACGTGACCAAGACGTGGTACCGAAGGTGCTCTGAGGACAATGGACAGTCACATGTGCCTGGACACAGCTACAGCAACGGGGCCACCAAAAATGCCACAGGCGCCCCACTCTGGAGGGGACTGGGGGCAGGGGTGGCGGTGGGCGCACCCACAGAAGGACAGCCACACGGGGCAGAGGTGGGTGTTGCAGGAGGATAAGCACTCGCATGGGATTTGCTCGTCCACACCCCCTCCCGTTTTTATGGCGCTCTCCTCTGTGCCAGGCACCCTGCAGGTGCTGGGCACAGTGTGGAAGGGACAGACTCACCCACACACTGCGGCACTCACCGGGGAGTCTGGCCAGGCCTCAGCGCTGCCGCTCAGCCAGCGAGACCTTGGGCAGCGCCAGGGTGGGGACAGGGAAAGGAGCCGGCCCTCGGCAGAGCCCAGGCAAAGCCAACACTGCGGGTACGTTACCCATATCATTCCATCAACAACTTCAGTGACTGGATGAGATCTGTGACTTACAAAGGTGCCCCTGGTGACAACGAGAAGAATGGCCTGAACAGCGATGATATATGACTGCACACCGATCAGAATGGCCCGAATCTGGACCCTGATGACACCGTGTGCTGGTGAGGATGGGGACAGCGGGTGTCTCAGTCATCGCAGGTAGGGATGCAGGTGGCACAGCTCCTTGGGAAGACAGTCTGGTGGGTTCTTCCAAAACCAACACACTCACCCTAGGACTCAGCAATGGCTCTCTGGGCATTTGCCCAAAGGAGAGGAAAACGTACGGCCATACAACACCTGCATACAGATGTTTACAGCAGCTGTTTTCATAACTGCCCAAACGTGGAAGCAGCCGAGAAGCCCTTCGGTAGGTGATGGGTATGTAAACTGTGGTCCACCCAGACAACAGGACATTATCAGCACTCCAAAGAGATGAGCCTTGAAGCCGTGAAGAGACATGGAGGACACGTAAATGCATATTGCCGAGTGAAAGAAGCCAATCTGAGAAGGTTATACACTGTGTGATTCCAAGTACATGACATTCTGGAAAAGGCAAAACTACAGAGACAGTAAGAACATCAATGGTTTCCAGGAGTTAGAGGTGGGGGAGGGATGGGTAAGGGGGAGCACAGAGGACTCTGAGGAAGTTAAACCATCTGTGTGACACTAGGACGTGGACACATGTCATTACCCATTTGTCCAAACCCACAGGACGACATTAAGAGTGACCTGAATGGACACCGTGTCCGTGTGGGTGCTCCACGTACCCTGCACTGGGATGCAGACAGTGGGGGAGGCAGTGGGGGCAGGAGGCTACGGGAAACCTCTGCACTTACCCTCAATTTTGCTATGAATCTTAAACTGCTCCAAAAAAGTAAAGTCTTAATTTAAAATATAAATAAAAACTGTACGAAGAATGAGCTGGAGACAGGGGCCACAGCTCTGAGATACAGGCCGAGCCCAGGGGCAGGGGGCCCCATCTGCCCCCCAGGCCTATGTGGAGAGAGGGCCAGGACACGTTCCTTCATTGGGGATCACACATATCACACACGGCGCCATGTGGACAGTGGAGAGTGTTCCTTTCTGATCGAGAACAGTAAATCTGCTTATTTATTTCTAGCACACATTTAAAAGCTAGTGAGGGTTCTCTGGGTCAGGGAAATGCATTTCTAAACACGCAGCAGGAAAACAAGCTCCAAACCAGCAGACTCCAAATACTACCGAACCCCAGGTTCGCCTCCTCCCTGGGCCCTCTACATTCAAAGGCTTAATCTGTGGGCACGAGGGTGGGTCAGCAGAGCCCAGAGACGCCCAGGAGGGTAACCTAGCGGGGAGGGCTTTACTCTCCTTGTTTCTGGCTCTGTGGCTGTTGTTTCTAGGCTGAGTCTGGGGGGCCTGACTGCTGAATCCTGACAACACACTTGGGGTGGAGGGGGTAAAGGTCAGCCCCATCTGGTGGTGAACTGGCGGGGCCACACCGCAAGCAGTGGGCAGAGGTGTGGGAAATGCCCAGGCGCCCGGCAGGAACGAGGCCCACCTCTGGCTCTCCCCAGGGATATGCCCTGTGCACTTGGGGATCACTAACTCTGACTCAGCACTCTCCACTGTGGCAATCTCATTTGTTAGCCAATCTGCTGAAGGAATGGGCTGCTTTCTCTGCCAGCTGGACCCCCTTAGCTGAGCTCCCGCAGCCCCTCAGTTTCCCCATCTGGGAAATGGGAGTAAGAGCCCCAGCCTCCTTGGGCCCTTTTCAGAATGAAAATAACTCCACTTGCCAAGTGCCGGGATCAGGAACGGGTTCACAGCCCACGTCGGCTATCAGCATTCAGCGCCTCTGCTTATCTTTCCCCTGCAGGTCGTGAGGGGAGACTCTCTGCAGCCCCCCTGTGGGCGGGGGGGAGCCTACCGAGCCACCCCGAATCCTGCTATCATCTCGCTTCCCCCGGTGGGCCTGCCAGAGCCCTTCACCCGTCCTGGTCCACAGATCCTGAGGCCCCCACGCCTTGCACTCTGGACCTCACAGAGGGTCCCAAGGAGAGGAAACCCTGAGGACCCCCTTTCTTAGAGCACAGGGGCCCAGACAGGGGCGACTGCTATGGGGTTGTACCTGACAAGCATTTCCGACAGGGTGGGTTGTAGGGCACGGGGTGGGCTCCTGTGTGCCCATGACGGCCAGGGCAGGTGGACCCCAGGGCAGGTGGGTTCAGGGTCAGGTGGACCCCAGGGCAGGTGGACCCCAGGGCAGGTGGACCCAGGGGCAGGTGGACCCAGGGGCAGGTGGACCCTGGCCTAGAGTCTCTGCAGAGCAACCAAGGCCTGCAACACACCCATGAGCCTTGCCAGTCTTGCTGTACCCAGAGAGCACCAGCCTCTCTACCCTGGTCCCACCCGGTCTTGGTGCTGGCCTGGGTCCCGACCGCCTGCACCCAGGCTGAGCCTCAGGAACTGGGAGCTGCCTCCCGCCCAGGAGTCCTGGCGTCCCATTCAAGCCTCCCCGCTCTGTTTATCTGCAGCCAGAGGACAAAACGCCGCGGCTCTGAGTCACCCCTGCTCCCCAGTGTGATTCACACAGGCGGCCCATGTGGCGACCAACGCTCCGTTAACCTCTTGGTTTCTTCATGTCTCCGCAGCGAGAGGCAGCTGCGGTTCTGGACTGAGGATTCACGAGCAGCTCGGCCCGCTGTGTTCCTGGGTGCGACTCAGAGAAGATATGACCTGGGGAAGGTGTGGGCCCAGGGCTTTCCCTCCTGGAAACTTCAGCCGCTTCACCCAGCACGGATGGAAACTTACAAATATTTCAGTCATCTTTCTGAAAAGGATTTGGTCATCTGGCAAGTGTGGTCCCAGAATTTGCCAGAAGAATGCATCCAGTGCAGCCCAGGGTGTGACAGAAGACAGGCCTAGTGCAAAGATACGCCTAAGAGTCTAAAAGGAAATGTGAAACTCAGAGCCTGGGGCTCTGCCTGTGGACGTAGGTTCATCTCTGCCCCAGGGAGGTGTGGGTGTAATTCAGACATTAGAGGAGGCTGCCCACAGCAGCCTGGTTCCGGAGAACTGGGCCTGCAGGGACGGGGGTGGGGGTGGGAGGTGAGAGGTGTCAATCCACCTGGCACCTCCAACTTCTCCTTCAGACCTGAACACGCGCCGTTCACCCCAAAAGGCCAGGAGCCAGTGATTTTAATCTGTTCCCAATGCCTTGCCAGCACAGACACCCCCAAAGGCGAAGAGGGGTCTTTCTTTTTCCTCCTACCAGCTTGGGTCAGTGGAAGAGTTGAGTTCACTGTATTTTCTCCACTTGCTGCACAAACCCGAAGCAGTTGATGATGAAGAGATCCCCAAATACACAGACTGAATAAGAACATAAAGACAAATGAGACTGCTGAAACCAAAGGGTGGGGGGGTCACCCCAGGGGACAGAGAATGAGCTAATTCCCGTAAAAAAGCACCGTGCACAGTTATGTCTGCGCAGTAAGGTGGAAAGCGGAAGCACACACAGCCCAGGGCAAGCCAGCCAGGGAGCCAGGCCCGGCCCGGGGGACACACTCTGGGCGAATATGATCGGAACATCACAGACACGTGTGAAAACAATGGACAGGATCCTGAATGAGGATTGCAGACCTTAGATAAAACTACAGAGGGTGCCAAAAATATGTATTTTAAGAAAAGAAAACTGCATTAAAATTGTAATACTCAATATATACCGGTAACAAAAGATGAGTATAAGTTACGTTGGACTTCTGCAATGACAAGAGGTGCTCCAAGTGGTTCCCATCAGCGTCCAGACACTTCTGGTTACGGCGAACTACTGCTTGAGCAACGCTGACCAAAGCGTCCACTTGTACACATTCTTTTGGCACCCTTGGTGTGTCATATCATGTGAGGCCACTTCCTTGTATTACTTCAGTAGTAACCAAAGTTGTGACATTGAATAAAGGTTCCATGAAGGCATTTCTGGGGGGCGTCGGGGAGGAGGGGAAGCCTTGCAAGAGCACTGCTTTACTGCTGTGGCCCTGGGGTGAGCGTAACCAGAGTCCAGAGGAAGAGATGGTTGCAATGTCCCCCCCCACCCTGTCTTTGAAATACACTGGTTTGTTTTCTCAAATTGCAAAGGTCACACGCTGCATTTGCAGAAAATTCGGAAAAATGAAGAAAAGCAGTAAGAAAGAAAGGAAAATCTTTCGTTTACAATTTGGTCTAGAGACATTCCCTCCTCACGCTCTAGACACGCACACCCATGCAAGCACACACATTTTCACATTTTGGGTTTTCAGCCTGGGATCACGTGATCTGTTCCACTGTGTCACCATTCCCTGAGCATTATTAAATGTTTACGACACAAAATTTGCTGACTGCATAGATAGTGTTCCAGTGTGTGGATGGACCACAATTTATTCAAGCCACTTCCCGCAATATTTCAAATGTTTCGCCAATATTAGCAAAGCTAGTGTGAATTTCTTGTTGCTGGGCAGATTTGCCATTATTCACACAAGATAATTCCTGAAAATGGTCTCGCTCAAAGGGTATTTCCTAGTTTTGAACCTTTTCTCACCTATCAGAGTCTCTTTAGAAAGATGTTACCATTTCCCAGCTTGCTGGCAGGGATAAGACAGCCTGGTTCTCCACACCTTCCTCAATACTGGGCTTCTCTCTATAGTTTCCCAATTTAATAAACAATAGTCTCCTCCCGTTTTGTTTTTTGATTTCTCAATTATCATTGAAGTTCAACACCTTTTATCTATTTTGGGGCCATCTGAATTTCTTCTTTGGTCAGTTCATATTTTTTGCCCTTATTTTCTACCGGGTAATTGTCTTTTTTCTTTTGAATTGTTAAGGGTTCGTTGTCTAGTTAAGAGTATTGATCCAATGTAACACAGATTGTAAATCCTTCCGGGTTCATTTAAAATTTTGATTATCAGAGCTTTTTGGTGCATAGAAGCTCAAGTTTTTAATGCAGTCAGAGTTATTCTTTTTCTTTCTTGTGCTTGCTGTAGCTCCAACAACCAGCTTTGGGAACCAAAGGCTGTGAAGGGACAATAGTCCGTGTCACGTCAGCCCATCGGGCTGTGTGGGACAGTAACCCAGGCATCCCTCTGCGTTCCATCCTTGGTGGGGCCACACATTGTAGGTGACCCCTGCTAGACGGGGCCCTGGAACCTCGATGGGACAAAACCAAGGCATCTGCCAGGATTCACCAGGAAACCTGGGTTTCTATTAGCACTGGTGGCAGCTGTTTTAAGGGAGGTCATGAGTGGGGGACTACGGTGACACCCACGCCCAACGAGCTTCAGAGACGTGAGAAGGACGGGGTGAGGGGCACTGTGTCCCCAGGGGTGACAACTTAGCTCATGTCACCTGGATGACGTTTCTGGAGACGAGTTGGACAAAGGGCTGTCGTGATGGGAGTGCTGGTCCCAAGGTCCCGGGCACGCAGTGGTGGACATGGACTCTTTGTCCCCTGGGAAAGCTCTGCTGGGCTGCAAATGTGAATAAGGTGCTAATGAATCAAAGTGTGTCTGCTCTGCAGCTGCAGGGGGACCAGCGGTGGTGAAGGATGGACGGGGGCCTGAGACGACACGAGTCTGGCTTGTGTGGGAGTCCTGTTCCCATCAGGTGGATTGCACACCTTAACGAGGGGAGCGGCCCGCAACCAGAGTCCTGCCCTTCTGTCTCCCTCTGGAGCCCTCTCGGCAGCTGGTGGGAGTCTGTCCCCCTCCCTGGTGGGTGTCTTTGCCGGGACCAGGGGACCAGGAGCAGGCACAGCAGCAACCACGGCCCCTTTGTCTTCGGCACTCGCCCTTCCCACTCAGATTCTTTGGGATTTCTTCTGAGTCCTCCTGGGCGCTTCTGGCTGGATTCCCAAAACAAACATCCACCAGCCCGCTGCGCTCTCTGGGGTCTCAGTGCTGGCTGCACAACACCATGTGGCTGACGGTGCTTTAGGAAGAAACAGAGCTGAACCACGGCTGAGGAAACACTGGGCCAGTCCCTCTCCTGCCTTTCCCTCTTGTCTGGGTCCCCAGGACACCGTGGCTCAGGAAACATGTGAAGGGTTAACAGACGGGTGGGGAGTGAGGGGAGGAGAGAAAAAGAACAAAGGGGAGAAAACCACCTACTTGCCCTGATTTGTGCCACCCTCCTCCCAGGAGTGTCCCCCTCTGGGGGACAGTGCCAGTCACGCTGCCCACTCACTGCACTTTGTTCTGCTCCCAGGACTGGACAGAGAGGGATTCGCTTAGAAGAGTGGCCCAGAGCCAGAGGCCCCACTTTTCAAGGATTATCACGTCCCTGGTGGAGGCATCAACCCTTCGAGGGTCTCTGAGCCTGGGAAGCAGCCTGAACCGGTCCGGCTTCAGGGAGCCCGTGGCTGACCATCCTCACGCCGCGCCCCCCAGCACCACAGAGGTGGGAAAGCTGATGCTGATCTGATGGGCTGGACGCAGCCGTGAGGAAACGGGGCCACTCCCTCTCGTCCCCAGCCCCCCACAGGGTGTGAACTCAGTCTATCAGGGACAGGCTCCCGAGGTGCCATCGCATGCCCCTAAAACCAGAGGGGGCAAAATAAACAGTGTGTTATCAGAGTTGTTTGGGGAACTTTTTTTTTTTTAATGACCGCATTAGGAAAGGGATTTCGAAAGGAAAATGCTTTTAGACAAGCACGGCTTGACTAGATGAAAATCATCTGATAAGCGCTGAGTCATGTGGGTAAACTGGAGAGCATCTCTGGAAAGTGGAGAAAAGTTGAAGGCTTATGATAAATACTTCCACCCCCAAGGCCTATCGGTTACCAGAGAGGCCCCTGGGCTGAGTCACAGGATTTTGGTTTTGGTGGTAAAATACCCATAATGTAAAATTTATCATTTTCAAGTACACAATTCAGTGGAATTAAATCACACTGTTGTGCAAACATCATCCCTATCTAGTTCCAGAACTGTTTCATCGCCCCAAACAGAAATCCTACATCCATTAAGCAGTCACGTCCCCTCCCAGCCCTGGTCCCTGGCAACCACAGACTGACTTTGGCCTACGCTGGGTATGTCAGTTAAATGCAATCCTACAATACATGGTCTTTCGTGTCTGAGTTCTTTAACTTAGCACAATGATTGCAAGGTCGCAAAGGAATCAGAACTTCACCCTTCCGTGGCCGAGTGACACTCCACCGTACGGCTACTCGGCGACCCCCCTTTTCCATTCCTCAGCTGATGGACACCCGTGTCATTACCCCATTTAGCGACTGTGAACAGTGGACAGGTGTGCAAACACCTGCTTTCAATTCGGTGGGGTATACACCTGAAGGGAGTGCCTGGGGTCCACTGGCTCTTAGGATTTTCGCAACTGGAGGGCTGGCAGAAACTCTCCATCACTTTCCAGGTCAGGAAACCGAGTCCCAGAGAGGCTGTGACTTCCTGAAGGCCACACACAGTTATAGGACCAAGAGCAGAAAAATGTCCGCTCCATGTTCAACATCAGTGAAGTCTCATTGGGGACGTGGATCCCCAGGCACAAGACAACCGGTTTCACCTGGTAGACGAACTTGGGGACCTAGCCTGCTCCGATGAAGGCAACAGCCTTTGGTGTCTGTCTAATTAAAATTTCCCCAAAGAGAAAAATGCCCTGCCAGAGGGCCTTCCTGGGGACGAGAGTGACATGTGATTTATTCTGGAAACAACGACTTCAGTACCCTGCAAACTCCCTGCTGTAAGCACTCCCAGCCTGCAGAACTCACGGACTGCCCCGCGGAGTGAAGACCCCAGGAGAAGAAAGCGGAGGGCGAGGGCGCACACCACCGATGGCGCCTGCGTCGCCTTCCGTCTGCTCACTCCACCTTCCTTTTCCTGGTTAGAAAAGTGAGATTATGTGATCATTGTTCTACGTTAGTCGCCGTAACTTTCAGGAACGTACACCACAAGCCAATGGTCCAAGAGCGTGGTTCAGAGACGCTGCACGTGACACGCTTCTGAGGGAGGAGCCAGGAGGATGAGGGGCGTCACCTGCAAAAGGGACGTTTCATCCCCGCTGCGGGAGTCCGCCCTGCTGCACACGCAGAACGGCGCTGTACCAGGTGGGCTTCTCTCAGCAAAGCCAGGCTCGCAGCTGCCCCTGCAGACCGCGGGGCGGGTGGCGCGATCTCCTGGAAGTCGGCCGTCTTCAGATGAGCAGAAGTGTAACTGGACTGCAGGGCTGTATCTATGGTTATGAAATCCAGGAGGAGGAAATAAATGCTGAGTTATCACTTCCTTTCATTAACCTTGGCAAACGCTGGGCTCCCGCTCAGACATCAGTCAGCTTGACCTGAAGGGGGGATGGGCGAGCAGCTCTGAGGCCCTCCCACCTGGAGGTCCAGGGAAGCACGCAGGGGTGCAGCCAGCAGGGTCCTGCCTCTTGCTCCCCTCCATGTCACTCAGGGCCCCACCCCTGTGGAGGGGGTGACCACCCTGCTCTTAGGGATCTGTTTTCTCTGGCACCTGAAGCACCTAGTGGCTGTGGCAGGGGCCGCCTCTGGGACATCTCTGATGCCCCTCTCAGGGCGATGTGGACGCCTGGGAACAAATAGGAGGCGAAGGACTGACTGTAGGTCCCTGTTAAGCCGCTGTGGCCCGTATGGCCTCTGCCTGGGGCCTTACTGCAGCAGCATTAAGGTGGCCCTGTGGGACTTTTACAAAATGTCATTTTTCTGGGAGGGCAGGCAGGGGCTTGTTTGGATAAGCCACTGTCCTCCAGGTTTCTGAGGGACCGAAGGGAGAGGCGATGGACCTGCAGCAGGCAGCAGAGCCTGGCACACGCCACGCACAAGCCTGGGTCCTTCTGTTCTCTTCTTAAGGGGATACGACCCCCTCACTGCCCCACTCATTGCGAAATTCTCCACATGTCTCTTCTCCTGTCCAAATCCTCATTTTCCCTTTTCATTTGTCATTCCTGAAAAAGTTACCTTTTTCATATTATAAATTGTAAATGACAGATTAATATTTACAGAGTCGCTGGAGACACACACGGAGATTAAATTGCTTGGCAGTGAAATTCTATGGACTTGTTCATTTGTGCAATGTAATAAACCAAAAATGGATATAGCATCATAACGATATTTGAAATGAGCAGATAAATAACATCGCAGGCCTTGCTTTTTGCTGATTGTTTAAAAGAAACTCTGTATCTTCAAAAAAAAAATAGTCTTAAAGTAAGTTTTAGAACTGGCAATAATGTAACATCCAGCAAAAGAGCCTTATGTTAATTTTGCCTGTGAAAACCTCATTGTGGTCTTTCTCACCCCTTTATTACACAACTACACACGAGGGACCTCGAGATAAGCACCGTGTGTGTGGAGAGCTGCCTAGGCCTACTGAAGACACCAACGCCAGCCCTGGATGCACCGCTGGTGGAGTCACCACGGTCCCCATGCCGTTTGGGGGTGACCAAAGCAGGTCATTTGTACAAGAGATATCAACAAAAACAACACATCAGGTTTCCTATCCATTTGGGGCACTTTTGTTCTGGTATCAACGGAACGATTTTCTTAGAAAACAGTCATGGGAGCCAATGAGGAAGCGTGAGCCACCAAGCACACAGGTGGGGAGGGTCTGACCGCACACCATTCCTGAGCTGCCCCGACATGCTTGGCTCTGAGAATGCCTATGGCTTGTACTCTGCCCCTGTGTGATGGAGCTGTTTCTGGGCGTTGCATTCATCCTTTATTACTTAGTATAATATGAAGCCTTACATAGACTTCAGTTAATAATAATAATGAGATGAGACCTTGGTGAAAGAATACACACAAGAGTAGATGCTAGGCCTAGGGTGTAGGGAGAGTGGCTGGAAAAGACAGACTCACCAGACAGAAACAACGCACAAAGGGTCAGGTCTTTCTCTCTTAGGTTCCCACCTACACACACAGATACCAGGAAAGGGAGGGAAATCGGTTGGCCGGGTGTATTCTGAAGGGTTAGAATCGTTAGGACCCAATAGTATGTAATATGCAATTTGGAATGATGTAAATTCAGGAAAATGAATCTTCAGTGAAGACGTTGGTCGTCAACCAAACCCAACTGTGTGAAGAGACATGATGGTCAGTGTGAGAAACAAAAGGACGCCTCTTCCTCCCGCGTTTCCTTTCCAATTTGCGGTAATTAACTGAAGTCCATTTCCCAAAGAGACGGGTAAGTACTTTACTGTATACTTCTCGAGGAAGTCTCGTTAAGAATGGGACTTTGAGGTCACACGAGCGTTCTGGACGTGACCCGTAACTGTACAGGTCTTGCGGGCCCTGCAGGCTAGCTCGCTTGCCTGGTGATTCCTCTGCTGAGTTTAAAGTTGCCGAGGTAACAGGCACCTTCGCACCCCCACTCACCTAGGGCACGTGGCTTTTGACTTCTGATCCCTCTGCACCTCTGCAAAAGCAAAGCGACTGAAAGCACTGAGATGAACAGAAAGAATTGTGACGCACCCTTTATTTCTAGATCCCTTACAGTGTTCAAGTAGGGACCACAAAGAAACGCACAGGCAGCCGCCACCCTGCCAGGCTCTGGCCTGTGCTTTCTTTTACAGGCTGCCCCTCCTGGAGCCCCCACTTGTCTCTGGAGCCGGCAAAATTCTCTTGAGGCTTTTCAGAAGACGGACATACTCACAGAGAAGTGAACAGAAAGGCTAGCGTGGAGCTCAACTGGTACGGCACAGAAGAACAGCAATGACAACCAAAGTTGGGGCATGTGTTCTCCACGGGCAGTCAGAGGCTCCGACTCCTGCCCTGGAAGCACGAGGAGAACCAGCCCTCAGCAGTCCTGAGCGAGCTGCTCTGCCTGACGCTCTGGACGGGCTCTGGCTGTGACCACACCACAAACCTCAGCCATGCGGCTGGAGGTTGATGTTTGGTCGCCATCAAAGGGTTAATAAAAATCAACGTTTTTGCCCAATTTTTTCCTGTCAGTCACACACAGATCTTCACGGCCAGAAAAACAAATGTGAACTCGCCACCAAATTAAGCAGTGAGAAACAGACAACATAACTAAATTGGCAATTTCCACCCCCAAAATGCCGATGGCTACTTTTTTACAGGGTGCATGTGAGCTTAAGAAGAAAGAGTATTTTCCCGAATAACTGAACTTGATAACTGAAAGTTCAGATCCATTCCTGTCTGTCATTTAATTGCTGGAGAAACTCTGAACTACAAGAGGGAGGGATGTGCCCAGTTTTAACAGCACTGCTGTTAGGATCTGAGAAGTAAAATCACAATTCCCCAGGAGACGCCATGAGGAGCTAGTCGTCTAACTGCTCCCTGGTCAAATAACAGAGGAAACGATATTATGGTAGAACACTGCGCAATAACTAGAATCTCGATAGACAGCACACACTCAGCTCTCCCAGTCACGGACTCTCTTACACCGAATCACAGAGTTATATTATTCTGAACAATCGAGTCGTGATTAAGACAATACAGGTATTCAAAGCATATAAAGCGCTGTTTTGATTTAAAATAACTCTATTTTCAACTAAGCACTAAAAAACTCTCTCATGTCAGAATAAAGGTACGTGCTGGCTTTTCCAGTGTCTAACTCAAGTCTCCTCGCTAGCGTGACAACCGTTAGAACTCACTGAAGAAAAATCCCACGGTGCCTTGTTTCCATCAGTATGGAAACATCGTTAATGTCGCTGCCTCTCATTTGAAAACAAACATAAAATTAAGGCACATTGAATGTAACTAAATTGCATTCAAAGATTTACTGCTGAACCAAAACACAAAATATGTTCCTAGGACAAACAAATATTAATTTCAAATGACCGTGACTGAGGTTAGGACTTGATATCTCCCCCCACCACCACCCCCAGCATCTCCCTCTAACTGGCTATAGCTCTAAATACTAAACCTTTCATCTCTACACTGCTTGGTGAATAATTTTTATAAATTATTAGCTTTAGAAGTGTGAGTGTGTGTGATAAAAGTCAATATAGACTTAGTATCCTAAAAGCAAATGTTGTGTCAGTTTCAAGTAAAAATTTCCTAAAGAAAAAATATTTTCTTTATTAGTATAGAAATAATTGTATTGATTGATATTTCTCCTCTCAGATTTCCAGAATTCTACTCTCTAAGAATTGTAAGAAACAGCCTCTAATTAATTACATATTGGAAATATGTTGAGATTCCTCACATCCTGAAAAGAAGTGCAACAATGCAAATGACATCAAGAAAAAATAGATTTTTGCTCAACACATATTTTTAGTTTATTATTCTGAGATACGGCATAATAATTCCTTATATAATTTGCTCATTTGAATATAGACAAAATTTGAATTCTTGTGGAGTAACTTTTTGTTTTAAGATAATTGCTGATTAACATGAAGCTGTGAGGAATAACAGAGATTCCTTACACTCTTCCTTCAGCCTTCCCCCAATGGTAACGTCTTGTAAAACAGCAGCAATATCACAACCAGGAAACTGACATTGTTGCCATCGCCAGACCTCATTCTGATGCCTCCAGTTCTCATGCACTGCGTGTGTGCATGCATGTGCATGTGTGTGTGCGCGTGTGCGTGTGCATGTGTATGCATGCGTGTGTGTGTGTGTTTGTGCATGTGCGTGTGTGTGCATGTGTGTGCGTGTGCATGCGTGTGTGTGCGTGTGTGTGTGTTCAGTTCTATACAATTCTACCACATGTGTAGACTCAGGTGACCACATGGAAAAGGAGCTTTGTAGTTTTGTTTTCCCTGTTCCATCTGGGCTTTACTTTGAATGCACCCAGGTCTGTATCTCTTAGGTTCTATTTCTTCTTTATGGCTTTCTGTTTCTTGGCTACAGTAACATGTTCATCTCTTCTTTGAATTTTATTGCCTCGTTCGTGAACTCCTTGCTAGTGGAGAGCTTTGTCTTTGGTTTGCGTTTTTGCGGCACATTTATCCTTTCCCAGGGAAAGACACAAATATAAACAGACATTCCAGTGTGCCTTCACGGGGTTTTTAAAGACACCAGTGAGAATAGATTAATATAAATACTAAGCTTAAAAACTGTCAGAAAAGTTCAGCCTTTAAAATTGGCTTATTAAAATATTTGTTTTTTTAAAGCCCAGATTTAAACTAAAGTTATGAGTTATAGTGCTCTGCTCACACAGAGGTTACTTTATGATCTTTTTGCCAGGCAAAAGGAATCTGGCATCTGCGCGCCTCTGCAGAATACAGTGCAGTAAGGATGATGGAAACTGAGTTCTTTCAGGCTCAAGACTTGCATGAAAATAGTACCGTTTTCAGAAAAGCTCAATAACGTACTATATTTCAAACGCCCTCCAACAGCCACTCTCAGAGCCCCATGGCTCCAGCCCTCACTCAGGTCAGATGAGTTGCAGCACTTGTCTTTCTGTGAGGTTGAAAGAATAACTACTGATATTTAAGGGAACAATATCTGCGTCACGGAGGTCAACCCCAACATGGATCTTACCGATTTTATAACAAAATAGTGGTCATAATTCAGGGACCTCAGTCTTTCACCCCACTTCTTCTGACCCATCAAAAGCCCTGTTGACATTCTGCATTTCCGTTCTACACAGGGAGTTAATTGGGCTTTTTTTGAGACCAGCTAGCATTCCGAATAGAGAACTTAACACACACCTCCAAGAAGTAAGTGTGCAGGAGGGCGGAAAGGGCTTACACACACACTGGATGGTGAGAGCATCGTCCTTCTCTGTTCTCCAAAGGAACTACAAGATCTCAGAAGAAAAAACAACCCACTGGTTTGTTGTGCATGGTGACCTACTGACAATCTGTGCATAGTTTGCAGAAGTTAGAGAAGATATTTTCTTTAACCACAAAGCAGACAAAAAGGGGGAAATGTCTGATAAGTAATGGTCACCTGCCCTCACCCTCCAAGCCCATGCCTCTGAGCCTGCTCCTGAGCCTCCGGCATTTAATGAAAACTCCTTGGAGATTCTTTAATTAGATGAACCCAGCTGATCGTCCAAAGATCCCTGATTTACTGCTTACCTGTGTTTTTAAATAACAGGCCAAAGAAGAAAGTCAGGATAAATAGCAGCACCATTTCCTGGGTTTCTTTTTGTATCAAGGGACAATTTAGGCTTTTTATTGTTGCTGCTGTTTGTACAGACACAGCTTTTTCACCACATACCCGAAAACATCTCACGTTTACTGCGAGGTCTAGAGATTCTTTGTTGAAACATATAACTCATGTTTCTTTAAAAGGTTACAAATAAATAACAAATGTCACCTAGCAACATTTTCAGGAAATGAAACCAATGCTGACTGTACTTATAGAGAAACTAATGGAATACAAAGTGTTTGCCTAATATGTCTGATAAGTAAAAAAAAAAAACAAGGTGCGTCCAGAATCATTCGTGTATCTAGAACTCCCATGTCCCCCTTCTCTTCCTGTGGAGAGTGGGTATCTATCTGCCTAAAGAAACTGGTTGTTGTTTTTTTTTAATTAGTCGGCTATGTTCAAGTATATAAAAATAAAAACAAATGGGCCCCCATATAGATCATTTGCTCTCCAGCTGAATGTATTAGCTGTTACATTTTAAAGATTTTCCCAAACTCTTAACACATCATTTATTTATTACAGGTACTGCCTTTTATTTTATATAAACTTTCATTGTGATCTATGTCTGATTCCCTAAGTTTTAGGCACGCAGTTATTTTGTAATGAATTTTAAGTGATCCTACTAAATTTTGCATTAAGGTATATCTCCTGGTACTTGTTTTCAATAATTTCCTGGAGGAAAATCTTAATGATAATTCTGTTGACATTTTCCTTAAACAAAGCTATACGAGTATGTTTTTAAAAGACGACATTCCTCATCTGTTTGTTCTTGTTTCAGATGTGCTGTAAACGATGGGCGGTATAAAAGGGTGAATGGAAGTGACTAATGGAAGCTCATAATTTAGGCAGCAAAACCCAGAATTAATGCATTGCCCCACTGCAGCATTTCCGTACTCAGCCGACCCAAACTCTCTTTCCTAGAGAAATATGTGATTGGGACACTTTCCATCTGTTTTTGACAAAGATCGGGGAAGATTCCCATAAGTTATTCTCTGCTGAAATTGTTTGTTAAAGACCTATAAGATGATCATTACTTTAAAGGGTTATTTCTTCAAAGAATTTTCAGTGGCACCGAAAATTAAAAAAATGAAATCCACCTGTGCTAGATCAGCTTTTCGTGGGCACAGCGAAAACATGTGCAGATATTAGGGAACCACATAAAATAAGAAATAGATATGTTTGGGAGAATGGGCGGCTTCATGCTTCTGGTTAATCTAAATTCCTTCTGTGCGAAGTAGAGACTTTTATAAAAAAAATACTAATAAAGAAATGTTTTTAAAGTAAGGTGAGCAAGAAACTAAAACACACTGAGTAGGAAGGATTTTACCCCCACGCCAGGTAAATCTTGCACCTTCCATTGCCCGCGAGAGCCACTACCCCACAGTCTTCTGGAAAGGACGGCGTTCCGCACTTACAGCTGGACTAAAGGGACTTCCAAGGTGTCTGGTGAACAGGCGCCGGCGCAGGACGCCGTCAACACTCTTCCAGGGAGAACCCAACTTCCAGGGGTCTCGGCATCTGTGTCCCTTTTGCCTGCTCCTGCTCAAGGCTGGCCTGCACCGGCTCCCATTCCTCCCAAACTTGTTTCCCAGCCTGGACCTCTGCCGCTCCCCTGCGGGGCTGGACGCTGCCGGGTCGCAGACTCTCCAGGTTCAAGGCTGGGACCAGAGGCTCCCAGCTCCAAGGTTCGCTCCACCTGCCTGCGGGCAGCCAGAGTTCCCAGCCGTGGTGGCTGCCCCAGTCTCTGCCGGGAGATCTGCGCACATCAGCCTCGGCCACGGCCCCTGCGCTCCCGGCGCGGTCGCGGGCTGCACTGGCCCCGGAGCCGCCAGCGCTGGGCAATGTCCTCCCGCCCTCCCCAGGCAAACCTGAGCGCCCCCGGTGGGCACCTCTGACCCACCAAGCCGGCCGAAGCTCAGGCTGGGACGCCCTGCATGAGCTGCCGGGGAGAACCACTGTAGGTGTTCGCATCCCGAGAAGAGGGCGAAGCCACTGCCCACACGACCCGCCTCGGACAGCGCTCTGAGGGATGCAAAGGGCAGTTGGTCCCCATCTCTCTGCCTCTGGCCAGCCCCAAGCGGTTCTTCTGAGGTTCACCCCTCTGACAGTCACCACAGACCCGCACATGGCACCAAGGATGAAAAACGCGACTGTCGCCAGTCCGCCCATTCCCGACTGACACTCTGCACGGACGCTGGCAAATGGCTCCAGGGGCGTCCCTGGGACATGGGAGCTTCCCAGCCGGCCCCCATCTGCTGCGAGAAGGAAAAGAGCACCCCATCTAAGCCGCCGCTGCCCGCTGGGCCTCCACGCGGAGGGATGCGCAGGCCCTGCGGCCCGACCCCGTGGCGGAGGGCGCCCGTCGCGCGCAGTACCTACCCTGGCGCGCCGGTCCGGACGTGGGTGGCGCGGCGCTAGTGCGAGGCGGACATGGACCACGCGCCCTCCATGCGCCACACGGAGAAGGCGTAGCTGAGGCGCTCGTGGGCCACGTAGCTGCAGCTGGTCATCTTATTGTCCATCTCGTCGCTCTGCAGGACCTGGTAGAGGAAGTCTATGTACCTGGCGGCCAGCTTCAGCGTCTGGATCTTGCTGAGCTTGTCGGAGGGCAGCGTGGGGATGATCTTGCGCAGCGCGGCGAAGGCCTCGTTGAGCGACTGGGTGCGCTGGCGCTCGCGCACGTTGGCCAGGATGCGCTGGCTCTGCAGCTCCTCGAAGGACTGCGCGCTCGGGCTGCCCTTCTTGCCGCGCTTGCCCGGGGTCGGGCTGCCATCTTCGCTCGACTTCTTGCTGTAGCGCCGCTTCCGGCCGAAACGCTTGGGCTGCCGCTCGAGCTCCTCCTCGCTGGTGCCCAGGCTGTCCACGGGGGACACGGGCGAGCTGGAGCCCTCCTCCATGGCGCCCGCCCAGCGCGCGTGGGGCTCGGGGCGCCGGGCGCCGAGCGCACGCCGCTGGCCAAGCCCGCGGTCGCCGAGCACACGCTCTCCGAGTTGTTCGAAAGGCTCTGATTTCAAGGCCGGCTTGTGCAAAACCGAGGTCTCTGGGAGAGGAAGTTATTCTAACTTTTTTGGAAACTCTAGCCGGGCTGGGTTGCTAAATAGTTGTCAGGAGCAAGGGCGGCGCGCTGATTGGCCGCCGCCACCGGGGGCCGGACAAGTTCTGGGGCCATCGCCGGCCGCCCCCGCCCCCCGGCGCGGCACTTTCAGTTTTGCCTCCCCCTTCGGCCCCGGCCGCGGCTGGCACCCCGGAGGCCTGGCTCCTTGCGTGCAGCCCACGCCTCCACCCCGGGTTCTGGCCCCTCTCTGGCCGCCCCGCGCCCTGCGCTCAGCAGACCGGGTTTTGTCTGCTCTTTAGCATGGAGATCGGGCTCCGCCCGACTGCGTGATCTCTCCCCGGGCGCGAGGGGCGCGGGTGGTGAGTCTTACCCTCGATACACTCCTAGGAGGTGAGGACGCCGCTGCGGGGAGTCCCGGGGGCTCCGGGGCCTGTGTGCGCCTTGGCTGCCCCAGGGTGCGCAGCCAGTCCGCGCCGCGGCCCGCATTCTCGGCCTGGGGTAGGGGACTTGCGCGGGCAGCGGTCCCGGCGCGCTGACCGCGAGTGTGGGGAAACTTGGGTTTCCTTGGAGACGCTGCTCCCCACGCACGCACCACGAGGATCCGTGGAGATGCCGCTGGCTTTGCTCAGGCCGTGTGCTGAGGGCCGTTTCTCACCCCAGCTTGTTGGGGAGCCCTGGCTCCGATGTTCTTCGGAGACCCTCCTGTTAAGTGCTTTAAAACTTCAACGCCACAGCGAGCCTCTGCGGGAGCGCCCGGTGCCGGCTTCACGCACCTGCCTGGCCCTGCCTGGCCCTGCCTGGGGTGTGGGATTCAGGCCGGGGCGCCCATAGGCCGCGGGTGCCGCAGCCCAGCCGCTGCGCTCCTCCTTCGCTTCGCCAGCCCGCAGTGGATGGAGCGGGGTGGGTAGGTGGGGGGCGGGGATATCTGGGCAGCTGCGCGGCCTCCCCTGCGCTGGGCGCCCCCGGGCAGCCCCGGGCAGGAAGGCGTGGGGCTGCGAGAGCGCGGGGCCGGGTCTCGGCGGGCAATACCGTGGACCCCAGCCCCGCGCCATCTGGACGCCGAGCGCGGGCGCGTTTGAAGTGGTTCGGGGGGCTCTTTGTTTGCCAGGCCGCTCTGGCTCGGGGCCTGGAGGTGGTTTACGGCTTCGATGCCTTTGAACCTATTCCCAGGTGACCCGGGCTCAATTAGGCCCGGGCCTGAGCGGGGCTGTCAGGAAAACCGTGTGATCAAGGGCGGGTCGGGCCCTTTTATTGAAGTTGAACTCGGGGCCGGCGCAGCGCTGGGCCTGGGCAGCTCCTCGGGTCGGGTGCGACTGCAGTCGGTGAGCGAAGGCAGCGCTCTGTGAAGAGCAGGCCTCACACAAACGTGCTACGTAACAGCGAATTGTTTGTAGTTCCTTCTGACCCCACGGGCTTCACAATCCTATGACCAAAGGTTCCTCTGGAGTCGCCGCACCCAGCCCCACCCCGCCTGACCGCCCCCTTCCCCCGCTCTGGGAAGGCCCGGGTTTATCCAGCGCAGCAAAATAACTTTCGGATCTCTTTCTTTAAAATTACCAACAAATTTTTAAGGAACAAAAGAGAGTGCGCGGAGCCTGCTCCCTTGGGGGCCTGTCCACGGGTGGGGGTGGGGATGCGCAGCCCCTCCTGCGCTTGGTACCTCCGAACTGGCCCGCGCATTCCCAGGTCCGCCCTTCACTGACTGCTCGCCTCAGAGCAGGGCCGCAGAGATTCTCAGCTCTTCGACTAACTCGCGTGCCACTGGGGTGGGGAGTTCTAGGACCCAGACCCGTTTCCGGCCCAGTTGAAAGGCGCCCAGCGATACCCCTCCCCCACAGGGCCTGCCTAGGATGCAGCCTGCTCCACCCCACGCTGTCTCTTCTGCTGCTGAGGGCCACCAGGAAAGTTCTGGAAGTCAGGTCTAAGAGCCCATCATCTGCCGAAACAACAGCAGTGACACCAGCAGCGTGGAATTGCACTCAGAAAGGGCTGACACCTAATGTCCAAGGCACAGGTCACACACGGGCAAGACTGTCCTTTAAAACCCCTTTAAAGATTTCCCCTGGAAAAACGGCCCAGGCGGGCACAGGACAAGCCTTCACTACAATGGCTCCACCACCCTCCATGCAGTCACCACCGCAATACCTAAGGGCATGGTTCCTCCCGGGGGGTGGTGTGGGGGGTGCCCACTCCCCTTTCCTCCTTCCTCTGCTGCCCTTCCTGCATTGCAGGGGATGGGAAGCTAAAAATGACCTTTCTGACTTGGGCCACCCTGGTGGGTGCCATGCATTGTGGTAGTCTGTTCTTGTTAGTCCGGGGGTGGACAGGTTTGGTTTCTCTCTGCAGCATGTTCACCGGATGTCCAGAGGTAGGGGACCAACGTCCGTTTTTTTGGAGTGGCAGCTTGGGAGCTGGAAGCAGTGGCAGTAGCGGCAGCCCCCTGATTCAGGACAGGTCGGGGATCACTGCTTTCCTGAAGCAGCAGCTCCAAATCCGCAGTTGGGTTTGGAAGTCAGTCCCGAAAGCTTCAGCTAGAGCCTGTTTACTCAGCTCCACAGCAAGTCCATTGGGCTCTCTAGTAAGTTGTTTCCTTCCCGAAGCAGCCAGCATGGGTCCTGTTCTCTACAATGGAACCCTGACGGAGACACCCACACTCTGCCTGTGCCTTGGAAGAGGGGACACTGGAGGTCTCCCAGGGCGTGCTGTCTGACATCCCGGACCTTCACCTCTGACGTGCAGCTAACACTGGCCTTTGGCACACTTTTATAAATGCCTGAGATCTAATCAAAGTTGTTCTTGCAACAAATTCACAGTATGATTTTTTTTTACTTGGAATATATGCCAAATTTCAATTAAAAAACAATAGAAAGATCAACCATGACATAGGTACCATGGGAGAGAGAGAACAGGGTCTCGGGGTTGGGACAGAGCCAGGCACCTCTGCATAAAACAGCTTTTGTAGATTTGACTTTTACATAATTATAAAAAATACATCAAAATGAATAAAATAGAAATCCCTAAAAAAATCAAAAGCAAAATCAAACAAATTGCACCTAATTTTGTATCATTTTAGTGGCTTAACCTTGCAGACGGGAATAATTTAAGATAGCTTTAAAGCACTATAATTTGACTATACATCCCTAGTGGGTTATATTCTAAAGGGGAAAAAAAAACTACAAAAAAGTCTTAAAATGTTTTTGGTGTTCACATTTCTCATAACAATATTGCTATTGTTATTCTGAAACTGTGAGCTACAGCAAATAAGGAATTATGTTTATATCTTTGGGAACCAAGATTTCCAGCTTGAAGGAGAGGTACAAGTATAAAATGAAAGAAGCTGGGTCAGACCATGGCGTTCTCCGTTCTCAAGTGGTTGGAAAGGTCAGTGTGAACTCATGGTGTGTTTTACCTGAAACAATGTGTGTCCTGCCCCTGAACACTGAAAAGGCCCAGCAACCCTGAGCAGCCCAGGGCAGTGACCGCCGCTGGTGCCCAGACTGCTGTCCGTCCTGGAGGGAAGAGCTGGCGTAAGGGCTGCCACGCACGTGCACGAGGAGCCCGGAGCACTGTGTTGTGCCAGAAAGCAAGGAAGCCACGGCGACTGCTGGGGTCATGTCAGAAGGCCTCGGGGAAAGGACCCAAGGATGCCTCCACAGGCCAAAGGTGGCACAAGATGCGTGTCCATAAAAAATAACTGCAAGTGTTGGAAATACATCAGAGGGTAAAAACCCAGGAGTTTATAACGTCCCTCAAATAAACGTATTGGTCACCTTTGGCTAATAACAGGATATTGACTCACGATTCCGAAGAAACTCGGTAAATGAAGGGAAAGAATCAAGCATGTCACCAGCCTTCCTTATCAAATTCTGCCTTCAAGTGACATCAGAGTTGCTGAGAAAGTGTTTTGCTCCACAGCCGTACTTCAGATAATACATGGAGGTGGAACAGCAGCTTTACAACATCACCATTCTGCACACCTCTTCCATGGTAACTCATCCTGGTGAGATAGGGCACGGCCCGGCGGCAAGGTCAGCAGCAGCCGTGAGGGCTTCCTGCTGAATCACCTCGCGTCTGGCTCTACCACGTCCAGGAAATGCAGGGCACACGGCTCAGACAGGTTAAATGCTGCCATGGGGATTCGTTCGGAGCTGGCCCCTCCTCTGCCCAGAGCCTCGGAAGGTCCTCTCACTTGGTGTAAAAGCCTGTCTTGACGCCATGTGTAAGGCTTCCCAGTCTGGCTATGTCCCAGGCTCTGGCCCACTCCACTCAACCCCCGCCAGCCTCCCGGGAGCTCCTCCCCCACAGAGCAGGCACCTGTACTAGAGCCATCCCAGTAACCACGTGGCTGACTTCCTCACACCGTTCAGGTCTGTCCTGGACATCTGTCACCTCACAAACCACCCATTTCATCTGCTCACCACAGCACAGGCCAGAGGTCTAGACTGCTCAGCTGGGTGGGTTTTCTGGCAGTCCTGCCTGGTGCCACCCCCGTGCCTGCAGTCATCTCGTGGCTCAGTCACAGCTCTGGTGGTCGGAAGGCTGTCACGAGGGCACTTCGGTTCTCCACCACGTGCCTTCTCCAGCAGGTTAGCTTAAGCTCATCCTCATTGTGGTTTCAAGATTCCAACCACAGCCCAAACAGAGTGTAGGCCTCATTGCACAGGCTGTCAAGCTTCTGTCTGTCTCATATTTGTTAATGTCCCATAGGCTAACGTAAGTCACATGGCCACGCCCAGATGCAAGAGTTTGACATTGAAAAGTTGATTGGCAGCTGTGTGTGCACGCACACACGTGTGTATGTGTGCACGTGTGTGTACGTGTGTAAGTGTGCGTGAATACACACTTGTGTATATGTGCATGTGTGTGTGCACATGCATGTTGGTGAAGAGGGCCTCCTGTCACCCACAGACTAACATGGTCACTCAGGGGCCCTGTCACATTTAGGGCACGGCCCCTGCGGTCATGGGTATTTGTCCTCTCCCTTGTGGCCGCCACACTCTGCAGAGAGGAACTCTGCTCCCTCCTGTCTGGGACACCAGCCTGGGCTCCAGGGTCCTGGGAGACCAGGGAGGGCAGAGGCCTGCGTTCTCAGCATTCAGAAGGTGGGTTTTCACACATTCACCCTGTTTTCAGGGCAAGCCCTCACACTTCCTCTCCGCGCTGCCTGGTACCCCCAGTCTGAACCGTCTCTGGCTCAGATTCTCCAAAGTAACTTCCACTCCTTCCAAGGTTGGGGAGGATTTGGCACCTAGCTTGTTGGGATGGGACGGGGATCCCAGAGACGTGACTGGTCTCGACATTGACTGAGGGGTGGGGTGCTTCTGCAGGGAGACCGAACCAGCTGGCTACTGGGTGCTGTCCCCCGGGCCTGTGCTCTGGCTGCCGTGGCCGCTAAGTGGGTCACCACTCCCCCGCCTCGTTCCATCTTCCCAAGTATGTCTGCTGTTGACTCCTCTCTCCTATTCTGTCCAAGCGCTGGGTTTGTTGCTTCTTCAGTTCCTTTAGTCCGATTTTAGATGGATTTAAGAAAGAGAGCAGAAATAAACACATACATGCAATCCATCATTTTTCATTGGCAGTTGCTTGAAATAATTGTTAAAGAGCTAAAATGCAAGTGCAGAAATAGCAGTTGCGGATGGAGGTGGTTTGGCATTGTCACTCCTGACCTTGGTGGGCGCCAGGTGGACTTGGGAGCCAGGTTGCCCTGTGACCTCTGTATCAGCACAGTCCCGGTGGGCAGCCGCTGACTACTGATCCCTCAGGTTGGGAGAGCTGAATGGCCAGAGTGAAACCCCCTGCAATGCCCTGGGAAACTGAGGCCCTGAGAGCCCTAACCCCCCCCCCTTCTCAGCTCCCCGCAGGCCCACCTCCCCACCCTGCTGGGAAGGCCTCAGCGCAACTCTCCAGTGATGCTCTAGGAGGGGCTGGGTTTAATTTAGCTTCCCTTGAATTCGTGAAGCAGGAAGGCTTGTTTCCTCCCCTGCACCCCTGACCCCTTTTGCAAGAAATGCAACACATAAATAAAAGTCCTGATTACCCAAATGAAAACCTCACATTCACTGTTTAATATAATTTGAATAGACATTTGCTCCAATGGTCCCTTTAGGTTCTCAGTGTCCTGCCCTGTTTGTTTTAAATCTCCCGCCTCTGTCTCCTCTCCCCGCCCCCGGCCCCTGCTCTTCAAACAGAGGCCGACAGACGCTGTTGACTGGGATTGGTGGAGAGATAATAGGACACGTGGTTGACGTATCTCCCCATTGAATACTGCGGCTATGTCCTAATAAAAACACACTGCGTTGTACGTGTGAGAAGAAATTAATTGAGGAGACTATTAACACACGCCTTGTAATTACTTGTCACTGACTATGTGTTTGACACTGTGCTCAAGTGGAGCAACAGCCACATGGACACACCACGCATACAACACACTGAGGGCTGTAGTAAAGAACCCAGGCTGAGGGGAAGATGGAGGAGGGCGAGGCCAGCTGGTCGGGGCACCGGGAAAGACTTCAGCAGAGGGTGAATGGGTCTTCCAGGCAGAGGTGGAAGGAAGAGCTTTCAGACGAAGGGGCGAGAATGTGTCAAAGCACACAGGTGAAAAAGGCATCGATGTCCCCTCAACGGGTCGGTTCTGTGGCTGGGAGCTCAGGTCCCAGTGACTAGCAATCTCTTGGGTCACAAGTGATGCAAATGCAACCCGAATCTGCTTACCAGATTCACTACTTGGGAAGCTCAGGCTCCGCTGGCTTCAGGTGCAGCTGGATCTAGGGGCTTCAGTGATGTTATGTCCCTCTTCTCTCGCCCCACCCTTCAGCTCTGCTTCTCTCTATGTGTGAGCCTCGCTCTCTCTCGCTGCCAGGGGCCCTCTTGTCCTACAGGGACAGCACCGCTAATTCAATACAGTCTTTCCCTCTTGCTCCAGCAGAGAAGGACATAGGACGCTGACTGGCTGGACTTCCACCATGTGGCTGGGGAACTGGGGGCCCTGATCAGCCAGCTGTGTAGTGTTGTTACTCCCATGACAGCATGGGACCAGAGGGCAGGCTTGGGGACCTGAGCGTGGGGAGGTTTCCTGCTGGGAGAGACGCCAGGCTGATGAGCAAGACGTGTCCCCTGCAGTGTGTGGAGGACCATGGAGGAAGGTTGGACCGAGCTAGCTGACCAGGAAACCAGAAAACCAGGGAACCAGGAAAACAGGGAACCAAGGAACCTAGAAATCAGAAAACCAAGGAGCCAGGGAACCAAGAAACCAAGGAACCAGGGAGCCAGGAAACCAAGGAGCCAGGGAGCCAGGGAGCGGTGGTAGTGGTGGTGCAGGGACTGTGTGGAGAGAATGAGGGGATTTAAGAGAAAAAAGCTGCAGGATTTGACTTCTCTTAGCATAAGTGTGAACAGCCTTGAGTTAGGCTTGGGATTAACTAGGGAAGTTACACTCACCCATTTCCCCTCTTGCATAAAATTATCGTTTTGCTTTTAGATATACTAGCTGGGAACAAGGAGACATGCTATTTAAATGCTGCTTTATCATGTAAGAAAACAAATTAACACAGCAGAGCCACAGCAGCAGGCTGTGCGTGAAAGCAGAAACAGAACAGGACAGGGTGGTGTCGGATTCTGTGTTCTCTCACTGACTAGGGAGTGACCTTGGATTAGCTCCTTCCTGTATGTGGGACTCAGTTTCCCTTCTGAAATAACAGGTTGGAATAACTGATCCCTATGGGTCCCTCAAGATGACGACATCTAAGTTCTATTTTCAGAAACTGAAGTCCCTGTTTGGTAACTTAAAAATTCATGTCACACTTGTTTGATTCTTAGTGGCATTTGAGAAAGGAGGGGCACTGCTGCGACATGGGGAGTATGGATTTTCTTTAATCTGTCTAAATAATGTGCAGGGGAGCCTTTGGTGGCCACACATGCCGTGACCCCTCATAAAGTCCCTGCCCAACTGTGGCCTAGTCATAAACTTTCCTGAAAAGGTCATGTGAATTTATCGTCCCCAATACTTTATAATTAGAAATTATGGTCACTCTTTCACATGACACTTTTGAGTTTTAGCAGATCTTAAATTAAAACTATATACTACATGTTTTAAAATGTTCTTCAGAAAACTCTAAAGTCATGAGTTGAAACTTTGATTTAAAAAGTCCTAAGTGTTGATGTAAATAAATATACAGGTTTAATCCCAAATGTTATAAGGAATAAACTTGGAATTAAACTGGTGTGTTAAAACTCTGATTATATCTTGAATACAAATAGGCATCACAGAAGGCTTCCGGGGGAAACACTTGTGGGTGTATGGCAAATTTCTCTTTTATGGAGGTCAGCAAAGCAGTGGGGAGCGGGGCTGCCGAGCTGTCCCCAGTGACCAGGACAGAGAGCAATTGCATGTCCGTGTTTAAAGAAGAAAATGTCTCTGTGTGTGTGAGTGTGTGTGTGTGTGTGTGTGTTTACATAGGGATATGCAGCAAGTTGTAACTCCTCTGGGCTGCACATTCGTCAAAAGGTTTCTAATGATTTCACTTGACTCCTTTTCTCCACTTTCTTTCTTGATCTCCTAGAGGGAAGATGAATAAATAACAACCCAGGAGTCCCCCAGACTTCCCTCCTCACCCGTAAAATGGAGGGCACTGGGTTCCCTCCAGCTGGAAGCCCGCTGGGGGCCTGTGGCCTGCCGGCTCCAGGCTTCTTCCGCTTGTGGCCCTCCTCCTCTTCCAAAAGGGCCTCACTCTGAGCACACACTATCTGAACTCAGAAAATAAAGTGAAACTAGCTTTATTGTATTTTATTTTTTACTGATACTTATTTTTTCCCCTGAGGAAAAGTTAGCGAACAGCAACATCAAAGGATGGAAGTGCCTCCTGTTTCCCAGGGCCACACAGGAGTATTTTGTACTTGGCTCCTCTGGGTGGCCTTAGAGCTCCTCGGCCCTGAATCCCGTTTGTAATCCATGGCCAGCTAACTCATGGCGAGCAGCTTGTACCACAGTCTACTCATAGCTACTCTGTTCAGCATGGGCCCGACAGCTGCTTGCAATTTAAAAGGAAGAAAATGTTTGCATTAATTTTTAATTTTTAAAATTATTTGTGCAAGGACTCTGGAATATTGTGTTTTCTTCTAGGAAAATGTCACAAGTCATATTTGGACATATAATCAATAACAGTACAAGGAGTGGGAATGTTCAAATAACTATATTACCTTTATGCTCACAGCAAGGGAAATGGTCAGCTTGATGAAGAGGGAGGAGGCGGAGGAGGGGGCGAAGTGTGGGATCTGATAATATCAAGTAAAACACAAAGAAACAAAACACAGCCTGCAAGTCCAGCCGCAGGGCTGAGTGAGTGGGGAACTCGTCCCATTCCCCACAGACCACATCTTCCTCTAACTCCCTTGTCTGTCTTGAGATACTAGGTCCTCAGCCAGCCAGTGAGCATATTCCCAATCCCACCAGGAAAGTGGATCTAATTATGAGATGGAGAACTAGGTCTCATTCTCATCTTTCTCATCCACCATTTCTTAAGGGTATCATATGCCTACGTACAATAAAATGCACCCATGTGAAGTTTAAATGTGACGCCTTTTGACAAACGTGGAACTTTCCCATCGCTCCACAAGATTTCCTGTGCCCTCTGCAGTCAGTCGCCTCCCCTCTCCAGCCACCAGGCACCACGGGTATAATTTACATTCCTGTTTTGCTTTTTCCAAAAAGTCATCCAGGACATAGTCCTTTATGTGCGGCTTTTGACATGTGGAATAATGTTCCTAAGATCGAAACACACTGTTGCATGTATCTACATGTTGTTCCTGCTTGTTGCTGAGTACTGTGGCATGGGGACACCACAGTTTATCCATCCGTCACTTGATGGACATTGGGGTTGTCTCCAGTTTTTGGCAATTGTGAATAAAGACGCATTCAGGTCATTACTTACACATCTTTTTTTTTTTCCTCAGGTAAATACTTAGGAGTGAAATTGCTGAATCCTGTGTAAGTGTATGTTTAACTTTAGAAGAAACTGCCAAACTATTTTCCACAATGGTTGGACCATTTTCCATTCCCAACAATGTATTTCCACCAACAAATTCAACTGTGAATGGCAATAATAATAATATAATAATAATAAAAAGCAAGATCCAAGATGGTAGAGTAAATAAACACTGTGCCTGCTTCCTTCCGTGAACACATTAAAATTACAGCTAAATTATAGAGCAATCAACCTGGAGAATGATTGAAGTCTGACTGAACAGAAATTTTATAACTAAGGATATAAAGAAGCCACAACGAGACTGGTCGGAGGTGAAGAGACATAAACCGGGCTGGTCCCAAATCTCCGTGGGACAGTTGAAAATAGGGACGGGTACGTTGGCAGGAGAGGTTTCCCCCAGAGCAAGGGACCCCCAGCTCCACACCAGCTTCCCCAGCCCGGAGTACTGGTGTAATGCAGGGTTTCTGGTACCGCTCTCTGCACAAGAACGCAGGATATGGTGAGGCCAAAAAGGAATAACAATGGAGCAATGGATAGGGGGTTCATACCACTATATTCTCACTGGAGGCTGGGTTGGAGATATAGGAAGCAGGAGCCACATGATCCGCAATCCACCAGCCGCGTCTCTGCCAACCAACCAACACCCCAGCATAGCAATGGCAGTTATATCAGTAGCCAATGGGTAACAGCTGACGGCCAACTAGTAACAGCTGATGGCCATCTACTACCCGAGCCAGCACCTTTCCACGTGAGGCCGAGAGCCTGGAAACTGCTCTCTGGGGCTCTGTCCCCACAACTGGGGTCGGGAAGAGGAGCCCCACAACATCAGGCTGTGAAAAACAGTGGGGCTTCTGACAGAAAGAGTGGGATGGAAGGTGGCAGGAAACCCAAGCATCCTCTTAAACAGCCCACACACAGACGCACTCGCTCACAGGCACTCACTTTGTGCTCCAGTGCAAGGGCGGTGACTCGGAGGGTGTCAGAGATATACAGGGAGCAGAGTGAGATGGGTGGCTTCATGGCGAGTGCTGGAGGACAGTCTGCATTCTCCCTGTGTGAGGTCTTCTTTCTGTGCAGCCGGCAGGCAGGCACTATCTTTCCTGTGTTGAGCCTGCCCCCTACACTTCCGGCCAAATCTGAATCTGATTGGCCTGGTGAGCTCCGGGACTCTCCCCTGCTGACACACTGGGACCCCGCCCCACCGAACTCCCCCAATGCAGGAGGCATTTCTCTGCAAGGATCCAGCCCCACCTGCATTGCACTTGATCTTGAAAAGTTCTCTGAGTCCAGCAGGCCCCAGGCAGGTGATGACTGGCCTCCATGTGCTCTAAGACTTTTGCTGAGTAGCTCCAGGCTCAGCACTAGCACCAAACCAAATCTACATTAACCTGGTGACCACAGCTCTTCCCACTCTAGTGACTCCCTGAGGCCCTGCCTCACCCAACTTGCATACAGCACGAGGCTTTATCAGCAGCTGAACTTTAAGGGAGCCAGCAGGTGGCAGCAGGCCTCAGGGTGTCCCGACTTTTTGCAAAGCTACCCCAGGCCTGGTACTGGTGGCAGCTGTCCTTGGTTCTCAGTGTGGCCTCTCCCACATGCCTCCAGAGTTAGCACAGGCAGCGAACAACTGTGGATCGCTTTGTACCTCCTATCAGATAGTCCCTGGCTGGTTACAGGAAATGGATGTCCTGGGCCTGCACAGGAGCCCCTCCTAAGAGGCCCCAGAACCAACATACTTGGAGGTTGACTTCAGACCACAGCAGAGCACCACCCAATTAGCCCCACAGTGGCACACACAAAGGGCAGTATCAATAGTCACCAGAGCCCATTGGGGTGAATTCCACTCACTGGGGTAAACCACCCCCACAGCAGCCTCTAAGCTTTGGATGTGACAAAACCCCACAGCCAATCAGCCCGAGGGTCAATCCCATCTATTGATGTGCCAATAGCAATCAAGGCTCAATTATAACAGGAGGGCACACACAACCCACACAAGGGACACTCCTGGAGCACCCAGAGGTGATCAGGGAGACTGTGCCAGCGCCTCACTGGGCACCTACTACATAAGACCACCTGGCCAAGACTGAGAGACAGCAGATCCACCTAATACATAGAAACAAACAGAAAGGCAGCCAAAATGAGGGAACAAAGAAATACATCCCAAATGAAAGAACAGGAGAAAACTCCAGAAAAAGAACTAAATGAAATGCAGGCAAGAAACCTACCAGAGACAGAGTTCAAAACAATTGTTACAAGCATGCTCAAGGAACTTAGTGAGAACTTCAACAAAGAGGTAGCAAGCATTTTTTTAAAAAGGACATAGAAACCATAAAAAAGAACCAGTCAAAAATGAAGAACACAATAACTGAAATGAAGAATGCACTAGAAGGAATCACCTACAGACTAGATGAAGCAGAGAACTGAACCAGTGATTTGGAAGACAAGGCAGCCAAGGTAACAGAAAACACTCAATTGGAACAGAAAAAGGAAAAAGAAAGAAAGAAAAAAAAAAGAATCCAAAAAAAATTAGTATAGTTTAAGAGACCTCTGGGACAATATCAAGCATAACAACATTCATAGCATAGGGATACCAGAAGGAGAAGAAAGAAAGCAAGGGACTGAGAACCCATTTGAAGAAATAATGACTGAAAATTCCTAATCTAGTGATGGAAATAGACATATAAGCCCAGGAAGCACAGAGAGTCCCAAACAAGATGAATCCAAACAGGCCCACACCAAGACACATTATAATTAGAATGGCAGAGGTTAAAGACAAAGAGAGAATCCTAAAAGTAGCAAAAGAAAGGCAACTAGTAACTTATAAGGGAGCTCCCATAAGATTGTCAGCTGATTTCTCAACAGAACTGCCAGGCCAGAAGGGATTGGCACAAAAGATTCAAAGTGATGAAAAAGCAAAGATCTATAACCAAGACTACTCTACCCAGCAAGGCTGTCATTTAAAATTGAAATGACAGATAAAGAGCTTCCCAGACACGAAAAAGCTAAAGGAGTTCATAACCACCAAACCAGTATTACAAGGAATGTTAGAGGGACTTCTTTAAGACGAAAAAAAAAATCAAAATTATGAATAATAAAATGGCAATAGTTACATATTTATCAACAATTACTTTCAATGTAAGTGTATTAAATGCTTTGATCAAAAACATAGGATGGCTGAATGGATAAGAAAACAAGACACTTACATATGCTGCCTACAAGAGATTCACTTCAGATTGAAAGACACACACAGACAGAAAGGGATGGAAAAAGATATTTCATGAAAATGGAAACAAACAAACAAACAAAAATCTGGAGTAGCAATACTTATACCAGACAAGTAGACTTTAAAACAAAGGCTGTAACAAGAGACAAATAAGGACCCAATAATCCCACTTCTGGGTATTTACCCAAAACACTACTTTGAGGGGATGTGTGCATCCATATGTTCATTGCAGCATTGTTTGTAGTGGCCAAGATGTGGAGGCAGCCTGGGTGCCTGTCGATAGAAGAATGAATAAAGAGGAGGTGGTGCATATATACAAGGGAATATTGCTCAGCCATGGAAGGGAATGGGTTCTTGCCATTTGTGGTAGCATGACTGGACCTGGAGGGTACTGTGCTGAGTGGAGTGTCAGACAGAAAAAGACAGAAGCAATGTGATGTCACTTATATGGGGAATCTAAAGAACAAAATAAACAAACAAATCAGAAGCAAACTCATAGATACAGAGAACATTTTGATGGTTGCCAGATGGGAGGGGTATTAGAGGTGTGGGTGAAAAAAGGGGAAGGGATTAAGAAGTACAAATGGGTTGTTACACAGTAGTCAGGGGATGTAGAGTATAGGAGTAGTCAATAATATTGTAATAACTATGTATGGTGTCAGATGGGTACTATATTTGTTGGGTTGATAGATGGGGACGTTGGGGGCAGGGTGAAATAGCTGAAGAGATTAAGAAGTACAGATTGGTAGTTACAGAATAGTCATGGGGATATAATGTACAGCATAGGGAATATAGTCAATAATATTGTGATAGCATGGTACAGTGTCAGATGCTTGCTGGATTTATCACTGTGATCACTTCTTTAGGTCTATAAATGTTGAACAACTATGGTGTACACCTGAAACTGATATAATGTTGTATGTTAGCTATGTTTTTAATAAAAATATTTTTTTTTAAGTAGAAAATAACAAGTATTGACAAGGATATGGAGAAATTGGAATTCTCCCATTGCTGGTGGGAATGGAAAAGGTGCAGCTGCTCTGACGGTGGGCAGTTCTCAACAGGTTGAACATAGAATGACCACATGACCCAGCAATTCCACCCCTAGATATACCCAAAGAACTGAAAATGGGTGTTCTAACAAAAGCTTGTACAGAAGTGGTCACAGCGGCATTCTGCATGACTTTCCAAATATGGAAACAACCCAAATATCCATCAATAGATGAACAGATAAACAAAATGTGTTCCAGCCACACAATGGAATATTACTCAGCCATAAAAAGGAATGAACTTCTGATACACGCTACAACATGGACGGACCTTGAAAATATGCAAAATGAAGGAAAACAGGGTAAAGGGTCACATGATGTACGGTTCCATTTACAGGAAACATCCAGATTAGGCAAATCCATAGAGACAGAAAGCAGGTCAGTGGTTGCCAGGGGTCGGAGAAGGGAGTGTATTAATCGTGGTTTTTATTTTCTGTGTTTTATGATGTTTTGATACCTTGGGGGCTTACAGACCCAGAAAGGCACTGTCCCTCCCAGATTTAGCTAATCCCTGGAGACAGCAAACACACCTGGGTACACACCTGTGATGCACAAACTAACCAATCCTGAGTCTATGCTGCCACCCCCCTCATTTTATCAGACTCCTGCCATCTGGGACACACTCCCCTGCCCTAGGTCACCCAGGGCCAGTTACCAGCAACCAGGGACCACTTTGCTGCCCACAGCCTGCCAGAAGCAGTAACCATTTCACCTGAATGTGCTCAGCTTGCTAACTGTACCCTTACCCCCGCCTGGCCTTTCCTGCAAAACCCCCATAGAAGCTCTCACCCACGTCCCCCGCTCTCCTGCCCTGAATACCCAATGCTGTCCCCGTGCCCGCGTGGTGTGCCCTGCCTCCTGTTCCTAGGACCTGGGAGCGTAAAACACCTTCCCTCATGGCAATCATTTCCTTCCGGTGTGTCTTACCGTAGCTGATTAGACAGCCCCAGGTACATTTCTAAATGGGCGGAGAGGTAGGAAGTGACTGCTTAGCGTGTACACAGCTGACGTTTGAGGTGACACAAATATTCTGGAATACTGTGAGTGTGCAAATTGTCCCCAGTCGCAAATTTTATGTTCTGTATTAGTCAGGGATCTCCAGAGAAGCAGAAGAAATCGGAGATGCAGATACGGAGATAGAGATGATAAAGGAAGAGAAGGTGGAAGTGAGGAAGGGAGAGAGAGAGAAAGAGAGAGAGAGAGAGAGGAAGATACTTATTATGAGGAATTTGTTGACACAATTATGGAGGTTGAAAGACACCACAATCTGCCATCTGGCATCTGGAGACTCAGGAAGGCTCTGACATAATTTCAGTCCAAAGACAGGCAGCCTTCGACCCAGCTCAGCAGGCATGCAAGAAGCAAAAGGACTGAATTTGTCCTCCCTTCACCATTTTTGTTCCCATCGGGCTCTCAACAGATTGGATGAGGCCCCTACTTTTCTGATGGCACCAAATCGAACGCTCATCTCATCTGGAAACACCCTCACAGACACACAGAGAAATAATGCTTAACCTGGGAACCCCATAGGTTAATCAGATTAACACATCAAATGAGCCATCACAGTGTATTCTACCAGGATAGAAAAGGAAAAGCCAGTTTCTCTACAGCTTTGTAACCACTTGCTGTTGTCAGTCTCGTGAATTTTAGCCATTCCAGGGGGTGCATAGTATCTATCTCACGGTAGTTTTAATTTATATTTTCATAATAATGAATGATGTTGGCATTTTTTCTACCAAATGCCATTTTCACTCTGAAATAATTATAGATTTACATAAAAGGTGCAGAAATTGCTCAGAAAGTTCCCTTCAGTCTCCTCCCATCTTACAAAACCAGAGTGCAGTTGTGGAGACCAAGACGTGAAGGTGGGTACTGCCAACTAAGCCACGGACCTAATTACGTGTCACCCATTTTCCCACTAACGTTCGTTTCTTGTCCAGGCTCCGATCCTGGCCGCCACATGGCGTTTCACTGTCAGGGTTCCTCGGCTTTCTCCAATCTCTGACAGTTACCCATTTCTTTGTCTTTCATGACTTTGACACTTTTGACAAGTACTGGTCAGGTATTTTAAAGACTATCCCTCAAATTGAGTTCTGATGTTGCCTCACGAGTCGGCTGCGTTTGTACATTTCTGGCAAGAGCTCCACAGAAGTGATGCTGGGTGTCGGGCTGTGACATGCTGGCGGTGCAACGCCGATCGCTCAGGTCAGGTGCCTGCCAGGTTTTCTCCACTGCAGTTGCCCTTCTTACGTTAGCAAGGAAATTCCTAATTCCAGACTGTACTTTGAGACTAGGCAGACACCCTGTTTTTCATCAAACGTTCACTCAATAATTTTAGCATCTATTCATGATTCCAGCCTGTGGCAACTATTATTACGTTTGCCTAAGAGTGATTTTCTGTGTCCATTCTTTCTTCTACCTTTATTAATTAGAATTCTACTGGGAGGAAGAGCAGTTCCTGATCCTCCATTTATTTATTCAATTGTTTATTTATATTGGTACTGACTCATGGATGTTTATTTCACACTACGGGTTATTATCCATTTACTGTCATTGTTTATTTTATGGCTCTAATGGTCCCAGCTGTGGTGACTGGGACCCATTGATTCCTGGGTCCTCTGGATATGCTCCCATCATTTTCCAAGCACATCTTTACTTTGTGGCATTACAATAATTTCCAGACGGGATGAACCCCTCTGCCGTTTGGATGCCCGTCTCTCATTGGGTCATTTGTCTCCTTATTGTTGAATTGTAAGAATTTTTAATGAATTCTCGCTATAATTCCTTGATTTAACATGTATTTTGCAATGTTTTATCTCCCAGCTTTCAGGTTGTCATTTCATTTTCTTAATGATGTCTTTCAAAGAGTCAGTTTTCAATTGTGAAAGTCAAATTTGTCACTTTTTCTTTTATGGTTTGTACTTTTCGTAGTATATCTGAGAAACTGCCTAACTTAAGGTGAAAAAGATCTTCTCCTATATATGTGTCTAGAATTTTTATTGTTTTAGCTCTTATATTTAGGTGTGTGATTCCTTTAAAGTTACTTTTCAGATACAGTGTGAGTTAATAGTAGTTGAGGTTCATTTCTGTTGCGTGTTGACGTCCAATGGACCCAGCACCAACTACTGAAAAGAATATTTTTTCCAGTTGAATTTTCTTCGCAAAGTTGTCAAAAATCAATTGCCCCAAGTTCTGCAAGACTATTTGTGGACTATCTATTGTGTCCCCTGGCGTGTGTTCCTGTCCTTCCATTAGCGCCTCAATGTCTCGGTTTCTGGAGTTTTATAGTAAGGTAGTGGGGGTCCCCGACTTCAGTCTTCTTTTTCAAAATTGGTCTGGCTACTTTAGGTCCTTCGTACTTCCATAGAAATTTTAGAATCTGAATTGCCATACAAAACAATGCCTGCTGGCATTTTGATTGGGACTGCATCAAATCTACAGGTCCCGGGGGAGGTTTAAAATGCCAGAAACGTACTCTCTCACAGCTCTGGAGGCAGAAGTCCGACAGCAAGGTGCCAGCAGGGCCACTCCCTACGGAGGCCACAGGGGAGGAGCTGCCCCTTTGCCTCCAAGCACTTGCTGGTATCCTCGCCTGGCCTCATTGCTCCAGGCTCTGCCTCTGCTTTCAAGCACCTTTGTGTCTGAGTCTGTCTCCTCTGCGGTGTGTCCCTTATAAGGAAATCTGTCATTGGCTGTGGGGCTCCCTTGTCCTTGTCTCCAGACCTGTAACTGAAGTGCACCTGCAAACACCCTTTTTCCAAGGAAGGCAGCCCTTTCCAAGTCTTATGTGTCTGGGAGTCCAATTTAAGCTAATTCGCCAGATTCAGCTGCCGAGGAATCATTCCATTTCATCTGTTACGTTTTTGCCTCCTTTATGGTAACTACCTCTTTCTATGCTCTATCAAACATGAAATGATCCATGTGTCCCAAGTCTCCCCAGGAGGCTTGTCACACTTCAGAATTTTGTTTACCTGTTGCCTTGTGACCTCAGCTCTTTAAGGGACTTAAGCAAAATTCTGATCTGGTAGAAGCCCTGGCTTTTTGTCATGGTTGGGGCACGAGCAGTGTCCGAAGCAGAACAGAACTGCCCTCGCTGAACTGGGGTCTCACTGAGGTCTCCTTGCAGCTGTCCCCTGCTGCTCATAGCCTCAGGCACATGAAGACACCTGGCTGGGTGCCTCATCAGTCTGTGAGTGTTTGCAGTCAGCAGAAGCACTTGCATTGTTTTTACATCACTTGGTGCCAGAGCTCATGTTCACTTGAATCTGATGAGTCTATTTGCCGGAATCATTTTGCTAGTCTTTCAACTAATTTGTAAATTCTAAAAGGTGGGATGACGGGTTTTCCGTGTGAGCTCTTTCCCCTGTAAAATCTGGTACCACAAAGGGCATCCTGCACACAGCCCGTTCCTCCTGTTCAGGACCCAGCTGGACAGAGCCGTGTGTGTCCCCACCTGCCTGTGCTATAGGTGAGCTAGGCCCACCCACAGACGCCCCAGTATGTCCCTGTCCCTCCCCTTTTGTCACAGCACTAGTGAAGGGCTAGCACCTCACACATCCTGCTGTGAATGTTACAGCATGCCCTTTTGCTCTCAGAAGTGTCATTTGGGGACAGTAAATGAAACAGGCACCCATTAGGGGACCAGGTCCCCCACACAGCCAAAGCTTCCTGGTACATGGTGCGTCTTGCCCCAGAACGGCTCCTGCATTTCCCTGATCCCTGACCTTTTGCTCGCACCCATCCTCACCCTGGGCACCGACACTTACTCTCCTTGGCTGTGATTCTGTTGTTGGAAGCAGCCATGGGGAAGTCTCCTGCTTGGCCTTCCCAGGTCCCTTCGCTGGCCCTGGCTCATGTGGCTGCGGCTCTTCCTGGACCCAGCCCTGGCCAGGCTCAGCACTGTCACAGTGAGACAAAGCCCAGAGCCACAGAACTCTTACACCGGAGTCCACACTGAGTGGAACAGCTGGTTTGCACATTGGGGTCAAGATCCTGGAGGGCACCTCGGAGGTGGGGCTCTATCAGACCCAGGGGACATTGGACGCCTTCACTTCCCTCCAGATGAAGAGACAGCAGTGGCCGGTGCTGGTCACTCAGCAGCTGATGCTTGTCCTTTGGCTCCTTTCTTCTCTACATGCCAACATCCCTTATCTTACTGGATCATGAAAGAATTTCATGCCATGTAAATTTTCCTTTGACTTTTTCTCCTTTTACTCAGTGGAGCTGTGTTTCCCCCTCCTGTCGGGAAGGGAGCCCCAGAACCCCGAGCGTAGGGCGGGACACATTAGAGCACGCACAAGCTTTGATATCTTCGCCGACACATGGCACATTAATCATCCTTACAAACTCGCATTGTCTATGGCTTACATCATGAAGCATGGTCCTGTGAAGAGACTGGATCTGAGGAACACATGAAGCAGAGAACGCACATTGTCAAACTGATTTAAACTCAGAGGGATCAGCAGGAAGCTGTCGGCATCGTGAATCACAGGCTAAAGACCTTCGCGTCACAGGCAAAACGCTTCATTCCAGAGTCTGAGGGGCTTAATCTGATGGCGCTCCCAGCAAGGACGGTCTATTGGAAAGTGGTCATGAGAAATGCCCCCTTTCTGTGGAAAGGGTGCTTTCACGATTTCTTTTTTTAACACTGTTTTTAGAGCAGGTTTCGGTTCACAGCAAAATTGAGAAGAAGGTACAGAGATTTCCCTGCACACATGCTCAGCCTCCCCTGTTATCAACACCCCCACCTGGTGGGACGTTTGTTACAACGGATGGCCCTGCATTGCCACGTCTTCCCCCCAGAGTCCAGGTGTACCTGAAGTTCACTCTCGGTGTTGTACTTTCTATGGGTTTGGACAAATGCACATGTATCATGACATGTGCCCACCCTCCTAGTGTCACACAGAGTAGTTTCGCTGCCTAAGAATCCTCTATGCTCGGTCTGTTCATCCCTCCCCCACCTCTAACGCCCAGCAACGACTGGTTTTTATTGTCTCCATAGTTTCGCTTTTTCCAGAATGTCATAGAGTTGGAATCACACGATGTACAACCTTGTTGAGATTGGCATCTCTCACTCAGGAATATTCCTTTAAGTTTCCCTCATGTCATTTCATTGCTTGAAAGCTCATTTCTTTTCAGTCTGAACAGGCTCTGGGTGCAGCAGTTTACTTATCACCCACAGAAAGGCACCTTCCAATTGGGGGCAATTACGAGTAAAGCTGCTATCAACATTTGTGCAGGTTTTTGTCTGAACATAGTCTTCAGCTCCTTTGGATAAATACCAAGGAGCATGTTTGCTGGATCATATGGTGAGGGTGTGTTTAGTTTTGTAAGAATCTGAGAAACTGTCTTCTGTAGCAGCTGCACCATTTTGCATCCCCACCGGCAATGAGAGAGAGTTTCTGTGACTCCACAGCCTCGCGAGTGTCTAGTGGTGTCAGTGTCCAGGTTTTGGCTGTTCTAACAGGTGTGTCGTGGTATCACTGTTGTTGTAATTTGCATCTGCCTAATGATGTATGAGGTGGAGCGTCTTTTCATAGGCTTGTTTGCCATCTGGAAATCTTGGCGAGATGTCTGTTATAGTCTTTGGCCCATTTTTTAATCAGGTTGAATTTTAAGAATTCTTTATATACTTTGAATAACAGCCCTTTATCAAACGCTTCTTTTGCAAATATTTTCTCCAAGTCTGTGGCTTGTTTTCTCATTCTTTTAACAGTGTTTTTTGTAGAGCAGAAGTTTTTAATTTTAATGAAGTCAATTTATCAATTATTTCTTTCATAGATGATACTTTTGGTGTTATACCTACAAATCATCACCATCTCCAAGGTCATCTAGGTTTTCTCTTATTCTAGCTTCTAGGTATTTTATAGTCTCACATTTCACAGTTAGGTCTATGATCTATTTTTTGAGTTAATTTTTGTGAAGTGTATAAGGTCTGTGTCTAGATTCATTTTATTTTTTTGCATGTGGATGTCCAGTTGTTCCAGCTCCATTTGTTGAAAGGACTACCTTCGTTGTCTTGCTTTCACCCCTTTGTCAAAGATCAGTGGACTCCATTTCCGGGCTGTCTATTCTGTTCCATTGATCTTTTTATCTATTTTTTCACCAATAAGACACTGTCGTGATGACTATAGCGTTATAGTAATCGTCCAGTTAAGTAAAGCCTGTCCTCCAACTTTGTTCTTCTTCAGTGTTCGCTTGGCTATTCTGGGTCATTTGTTTATCCATATGAACTTTATAATCAGTGTGTAAATACCCGCCAAATAACTTGCTGAGATTTTAATTGGGGTTTCATTGCGTCTATAGACTAAATTGGGAAGAACTAACATCTTGACAATATTGAGTCTTCTTATCTATGAACACGGAATAGCTCTCTATTTATTTAATTATTCTATATTTCTCATCAAAGTTTTGTACTTTTCTTCATCTCCGTCTTACACATATTTTGCCAGATCCATACCCAAGTATTTCATGTTATTGGGGTACTAATCTCAATGATGTAGTTTTCCATTTTAAGTTCTACATGTTCATTGCTGACATATAACAACTGATTAACTTTTGTATATTATCCTTGCAGCCAACCACATTGTTATAATTGTAAATAGTAACATTTATTAGTTCCAGGAGTTTTTTCATAGATTCTTTTGATTTTTCTATATTGACATTTATGTCATCTGCAAACAAAGATTGATTTCTTCCCTCCCAATCTGTATACCTCTTATTTCATCTTCTTGTCTTATTGCATTAGCTAGGACCTCTGCTTTCATGAATCTGAAATATTAAACTCACCATAAAAGAGAAAGATGGGCATTCAGGCCTCGATTTGTATTCAGACCCCACCACTGATGACACAGTTGTGATCTTGGACAAGCAACTCAAACTTTCGTGGGCTTTCTTTGTGTGTAAACTGTGATGACAGCGGTATGCATCCCAGTAAGCTGTAGTAAGAACTGAGACAAATAATGCAAAAGAGTGAAACCTAATGTGGGTGTGTATTGTTCTCATTTTCATTCTCACATGTGCTGCCTTAAGTTTTCTAGGCCATTCCTTCAACGACCGTATTCCTTTTCCACAAGGAATTCCCCGGGCAGGCCTCATGACTAACACAGCACTTCACTTGTGATTCCTGTCCCAGAAGGAGCCCCACTGTCCTCAGACTTCAAACTCTGTTCTTATGGAAGCAGAATAATGCCCCGTCCCCCACTAAGATATCCATGCCCAGACCCTGTGACTATGTGACCTTCCATGGCAAAAGGAACTTTGCAGACGTGGTTAAATGAAGGGTTTTGTGAAGGGGAGAACCTCCTGGATTTTTTGGGTGGGTCCAGTAATCAAAGAGCTGCTCAGAATAGAGAAGCAGGACAGTCTGAGTCAGAGAGATGGAAATTGGACAATAGAAGCAGAGGTCAGATGATGTGATGTGGCCACGAGCCAAGGAATGCAGGCTGCCTCTAGAAGCTGGAGAAGCAAGGAAACGGATTCTCCCTTTGAGCCTCCAGAAGGAACAAAGCCCTGCTGACATCTTGATTTTAGCCACATGAGGCCAATTTCAGACTTCTTACTTCCAGAACTGTAAGATAATAAATATGTGGTGTTTTACACCTCTAAGCTTGTGGTAACTTGTTACAGCAGTGATAGGAAACTTATCAGCTCCTGTCTGGGCCGTCACCTAGGGTAAATTCAAAGCACCAGGGTTAAGTGGTTCAGAGTCTCAGCCCCATTAATGCAAAGCAGTACTGGGCACAGAGTAAGCACTCGATCATCAGCCACTCTGCTTTTAGAAGGTCTCACCACTGCTAAATGCCCCCAGCAGATGAGCTGACCCTCTTTCCACAGGGGTAGAAGACACATCATCGGAGCCCCACAGAGGGGGAATCTATGCTGACTTGGCCTGCAGCTCACTCAGAACTCTTGCCAAGATTGTGCTGTAACCTCCAAGAGACTGTGAACCCCACAAGTAGGAGAACACAGGAACCAAGGCCGACATCCACGGACTAGTCCATTCTACAAGCTCCAGCTCCTCCACACTGGTTCTCACGGCGCCCGGCAAGGGAGGGCTGATGTTATCTGCAGTTTACAGTGCGTCTGTGTGTTACCCAGGACCCCATGGAGCATGCAGACGCAGAGCCAGCAATGGAACCAGGTGTCTGCCTGAGAGGTTCATTAGTGCTCCATGGGTTAGACTTCCTGCTCTGGTTGGAGGTAGGGTGTGAAAGGTGGAGGCTTGGACCCCCATCAGCATGGGCCCATCTGTCCTGCCCAGAGGGACCCCAGAGAATGCAGAAGGTTCTGGAAGCATGGTCTAGAGTTCCTAAGATAGGTGGAAAGAGAAATGAGAGTCCTAGAAACAAGCCAGCATGTCCCTATACACCAGGGAGTCCAGCGGAGAGGGGCAGCTCCACTGGGCTGGGCTGCCAACGACTCCAACGGCAGAATGGTGAGAGAACGGGACGACGAGTCCACAAAACGGCTGAGAACTCTCTGTGCAGGGACAGAGAAGGAGGATGCACGCCTCGACCTCAGCGTGTTCAGACTAAGTGGAGAGAGAAGCAGAGCATCACAAACCCCTGAGATGCCATAGGAGTGACATGGGGGTGAATGCCGAGAGCCCCGTGTGCCCCAAAGTGCTCCAGAAGGTGGGCTCTCACTGGTCCCCAGGGGTGGGCAGGAGAGTATACAGGGAAGCTCTCCAAGAACAGGGACAGGCTGTGGTCTGTCATATGACACCATGCACATGACAAAAGAGGTGGGGGGACTGTCCTGGGGACAATGAGTAGAAGAATCTCCTTAAAAAGGAGGGTTGGTGTTGGGAGCTGAAGGAAAGTGGCCAGGATGTGGGAAAGGGTCAGACTAGGGAGGGATGGGATGCTGGGCCAAGGTTTTTTGAGCTTGATTCCTTAAAAATGTCGAGAAGGAATTGCTTTTGGTGATGATGGATGGAGGTCGTAGACTAGGAAATGCTGGAAAAAGAGGGAGTGGCCAGGAAGCTACTGTGACAGCCTGGGGGAGAGGGAGGATGCGTGATCCTAAGCCAGACCAAGAGGCAGGAGCAGAGGAAACAGAAGGATGAGCTGAAGAGGAAAGAAGCGGAAAGGCTTGGTCCAAATCCTGGTCCCTACCTACTCTCAACACAAATTACTCAGCTGCCATGAATCTCAGTTTTCTAATCTTTAAAACGTGGATAATCTCCTCCACTTCCTCCTCTTATCTTCATCATCAGCGCGATGGTCCTGCCACGCAGGAGTGTCAAGGGCTTTCTGAGAAGCTGTAGGTGACGAGCCCAGCACGGTGGCTGGCACTCAGCAGTGAATGAAATGTCACTGTTGTCAGTATTCAGGAGGCCCGAGCGGGACCTCTGACTAATTGGCTGTGATGTTGAAAGATCAGTGAAAGAGGCATGGTGTGAACCATGTTTCCTGGAACCAAGGGTGGGACCATGGACAAACCCACGTGGGGTCAGTCCCACGCACATCACTAGGATGAGGAGAGGGTGGCTGTGACTTCCCGCAGCCCCCTGAAAGAGGGGGAGAGTCTGCAGGACCCCAAACAGACACGAGCATACTCCATCCGATGTACTTTCTCTCCCAAATGCCCGACTCTCCCTGTTTGCTCCGACTCTTCTACAATCGAAAGAACCTGGAGAACTGGTCAACCACTCCCACTGCCTACAGCTGCTTCTACAGAGAGCAGTCTCCCCTTGGAGGTTTCTTATTCAGGCTTTCAAACACAAGCAAACGAGGTAGGAACAGGAAGCTCTGTCCGGGGCTGTTTACTCAAAGTCTCTGGTTCTTTGTACGGGAACCACACAAGAGGTGTGTCATGCTGTGTGTCAGGCGGGATCTCAAGTCCCTCTCCCCACATAAGAACGCAGGACATGGTGAGGCCAAAAAGGAACACCCACAGAGCCATAGATAGGGGAGTCATACCACTACAGTCTCACTGGCGGCTGGGTTGGAGACACAGGAGGCAGGAGCCACAAGATCCGCAACCCGCCGTCCACTTGTCTCTGCCAACCAACCTCACTTGCTACCTGCAATCTGCCGTCCTAACTGCAATCCATGCTTGCTAGCTCAGCCACCATCTCCTTGCTAGCCCCCATTTGCTGCTAGTGTAGCCACGACAATTATATTAGTGGCCAATGACTCACTGGTTACAACTGACGGCCAACTAGCCACAGCTGATGGCCATCCAGTCACAGTTGATGGCCATTTACTATCTGAGCCAGCACCTTTCCATGTGAGGCCGAGAGTCTGGAAACTGCATTCCTGGCTCTGTCCCCACATGGTGTCTGTCAGAACAGAGAAGCTGCGATCACTCTCAGGGCTGGCTACTCTTTCTGGATTCAGACAGACATGACTAAGATCAAGACACAAGAAAACAGTCAGGAAGGGCCTGGGAGTTGGAGATGCCATAGAGCTGCAATGGGAAGTGAAAAAAGTGCATTCGTCGGCTCATTTGGCAACATGGAATCACAGACTGCCTTGTTTAAATTAAAAACCTTAAAAAATTGTATTCAGCAAGAACACAAGCATTTAGGTTTAACGTCATATTAGCTTAATATTAATCTGCTGCATGTCCATCTGTTTCCTTTTCTCTTTGATCCTTGGACATTCTAATGGAATCAACATTTTTTAGCTCAAAATTAAAGCTGAGGCTGGAAAGAGGGGAGAAGGTATATTAAAAAATGTATGTATCGAAGCTAATCAATCGTTACATGAAAAATGAATTGATATCACCCCTTACAGAAAATGAATGCAGACCACGATAAGCCTGATGCAGTCCTGCCAGAGAGGAGGAGAAGTGAACACAGGTCCACTTCGTGGGGGCTGAGACAATTACAAGCAGAAACAGAAGCGCGTTGGTTCGTTTGGCACTAACCATCTGCCAGTCGGCACCCTGCTGGTTTCCTCGCCGTCTGTGTGTCATGCTCTTGGTGTCTCATGTGTTCTCTTCACCCCATATTCAAAAATATGTGAGAAGATCCAACAGATGTGGTTCTATCTCTGTGTCTCTTTGTTATTCAAATTAGGGAGGAAAGCAAAATTTTAGAGAAATGGTTTTAATTAGCAAATAAAATAACATCTTATCCTCGCAGACCAGTAGATCTGAAACTGATTTGCCAATGGGAGTTTTGTTAATTCCTCCAACGTTTCCTAAGATATGGTTGTGGAAAATGTTATTCCGCTTTAAAACGGAGAATTTGGGCTCTGTGAGAAGCAAGTGGCCATATATTAAAGAGGACTCTGAGCGGCAACCACTCCAACTTCTTGTAAACGTCACTTGAAATGGAAACCAGAGCGAGGCTGCCCCTTCATGAATCACTCGCAGCCAGATGTGGCCAACTTAGCTGGAGAACTTTCTTGTTCCGATTTCCAGATGACTGTAGAAAAACAAAACGCGTGTGTATCACTGGAGTGTGTCACAGCTGCCTTAGGAGACGCTGAACACTTCCTGCTACATGGAGAGAGCGCTGGGACAGAGCAGGATGTCCTCCGCCCGTGGGTTTCAGCACAGCTCTGGGACGGGCCTGGAACACACCAACCCGGGAACATGAACTCGCACAGGAGGCAGGTCAGTCCTAGAAGTTGCTGATTAAGAACCAACACTTTGGCTCCAGAGGTGGGCTTGGACCAGGTCTACCCTTCTGAGTGATTGAGTCCTGCAGTGGGGTGAATGGTGACCCCCAAAACGATATGTCCATGTCCTGCCCCCGGGACCTGTGAATGTGACCTATTTGGAAAAGAGGATTTTGCACGTGTAATTAGGTTAAGGGTCACCAGATGAGATCACGCAGGATGATTCAGGTGGGTCCTAAATCCAGTGACAAATATCCTTCTAAGAAACAGAAGAAGAGAGATGACACAGGGAGAACAGGAGAAGCCATGTGACGACCGAGGCAGACTGGAGGGAGGCAGCCAAAACCCAGGGACACCTGGAGCCCCAGAAGCTGGAAGAGGAAGGGAGGACACTCCCTGGAGCCTTCAGAGGGAGCATGGCCCCGCCGACACCTTGGTTTGGGACTTCTGGACTCTAGATCGGTGAAAGAATACATTTCTGATGTTGGAAGCCAATAGGTTTGATATTTAGTTATAGCAGCCCTGGGAAAGTTAACACAGGCCCTGACACAGAGAATACAGGTGAACAAGGCATAGATGGTGTCACCGTCCATCTCCTGAGACCCACTGGAGGGGAGGAGGGACGGGCTGGAGCTTAGTGGAGCAGCGGCCTCCCTCCCAGGCTTTGCTGCAGCACAGAGGTGGGGCGCTCTGTTCTAAGGACCACACTGCTAGCCCCATGGGGAAGGACCAGTACGTCCATCAGTAGGCTCAGCAGAGGTGACAGTCACAGCCCAGACCAGTGGGTCTGTGGCCTTGGCCACCCCAGAGAGCAGACTGTAAGCTTGTCAGGTTTGGGGCCCCAGAAGTAAGTTGGATCCGGATTCCTGTCCAGAGTGGATGAGCCTTTTAGATTTTTCCTAGGCACAAATAACCTACAGGCTCTTTAAAAACACACAGCTAAAGGTTGATTGCACTCTAGTATTTCAAGTTTGAGTGTCTGAGCCAGAATTCACTCTCCTGCATTGAAGTCAAACTGCATCAACCATTTCTGTCTTAAGACCCACAGGCTTTACCTAAAGTAGGGGGTTTGACAACTAAAAGAAATTTTCTCATAACACAGAGCTGCTTGTGGGTGGGGAGGTCCCAGGCCCCCACAGGGAGTTTTCCAGACTACCTCTAGGAATTTTAAGTTAGGACAGCCCCTAGCCATAGGGAGGAAGGCCTTGTGCGGGATCTGATCGCCAGGCAGCCCCCGGGCCTGCAGCGGGAAGGCGCATGTCTTTTAGCAGGAGTCCTGAATCTGCCTGCAGGAAGCAGGTCAGCTCCGGGACCTGGGCCTCCCGCTACGGAGCGGACCGGCCCATTCTGGGTTTACAGCGCTCCTGAGGGTCTGACTGTGTGGCTTCAAAAGTGAACAATGATCACTGAATGATTTTCCCGCCTTCGGTGAGGTTTTCCGTGTGAGATGGAAGGGGCATGCTGGGAACAATGCACCAATTAAAAGTCGTATGGCATCTACTTAAAATAAAGATATGATCCAAGTCAATGGATGCTTAAAAATACAGTAACTGAAATATGAAAATAGAAAACCATGGACGGACTCAACAGCACAATGGAGAACACAGAGAAAGACTCAGTGCATGTGAAGCGAGAACAATAAAAATTACCGGATCTGAAAAATGGATAAAAATAGACTAGAAGGGAAAAAAAAACCACAAAAGGGCTTCAGGGACCTGTGGGATCACAACAGAACATCTAACATTCACGCCATCAGACTCCCAGGAGGAGAGAAGAAAGAGGGGGAGCCTGAAAACGTAGTCAAAGAAATAATGGCAGAAAATTTTCCAAATTTAGCAAAAAACATAAACTTATAGGTTCAAGAAGCTGAGCAAACCGCAAGGAGCCTCATGCCAAAACACATCACAACCAAACCCCAGAAAATGAAACACAAAGCAAAAGCCTTGCAGTCAGTGAGAAAGAAATGATACCTAACCCAGGGGAAAGGCAGTTTGAAGGACCGTGGGTACCTCGACAGAAATGCAGACACCAGAGGGGCGTGGCACATTTCTCAAGTGCTGAAATAAAAGAACTGTCAACCCTGAAGTGTCTGGAAAAGTCATGCTCTAGGAGCTAAGGGGGGAACAAAGACGTGCTCAGCAGGAAAGCTGGGAGAACTCACCACCAGCAAGCGTACTCTAAAGGAAAGACTAATGCCAGTTCTCTGACCAGAAAAAGAACGAGAGACTCTCAAAACATCCGGAAGGAAGAAAGAGCAAAGACACGGTCTTGCTGCGTGGGAGCCCGGAGCCTCAGAGTATGTATCTGGTTCCTCGGAAACTGCCGCCGAGACACCATGTCGGCACAGGAAGATAGGGCAGGACACACTCACTCACACTGCTTCCAGGAGTCTGGCCCTGGTGCCCTGCTGCGAGCCTCTCCTGAGAAGGGCAGGACCTGTCACTAGGGAGCCTGCCTTGGAAGGGAAATGACTGAACACACACTTCTGACCTGGTCAGGTGAGCCCCCTCACAGGTGGTCCAGAGGTCGGAGGGGGTCTGCGGGTGACCTTGAAAAAGCAAACAGCCATCTGTGAACTGCTGAGGACAGGGACAGCCTCTAGCATCTGAGGCCTCAGTGCTCCACCTGCAAGGAACTGAATTCCAGCAACAATTTGACTGACTTTCAAAGAGGACTTGGAGTCCCCGCTGACAAGAGAGCACGGCCAGCTAAACGGTGGCGGGACTCTTGTCCTGACCCCCAGGACTGCGTGATAACACATGGGGGCTGCTTAAACCACACACACACACACACACACACGCACAAATGCACGCACGCACATGCACAGACAGGCATATCTAGTCTACTGAGAATAAAGATATGGTCCAAGTGGGTTGTATTAAGTGTCGTCATTTTGCATCAATAAAACACTAGATTTACCTGGATACTGAAGCTTTAGAAAACTTAACATATTCAATGATGTAAACTCCATGGAAATATTTTATTTATTCATTCTCGCACAAGAAATCAGAATTTGCTATCTACAGAAGGTGCCAAAAAAGTGCATACACGTTTTAAGAAAGGAAAAAACTATTAAAATTATAATATTCAATATAAACCCATAACAAAAGGTGACTACAAGTCACGTTTGACGTCTGCAATGACACGAGGTGTTCAAAGTGGTTACCATCAGCGTCCAGACACTTCTGATGACAGCGAACTACTGCTTGAGCAACGTTGACCAAAGTGTCCACTTGTACACATATTTTTTTGTCACCCCCAGTATACAAATGGTCTGGAACCTACTCGAATAGCCACCGATGTCTGTATTGTAATATATTCACATGAGACAGCACACACGGCCTCTGGAAAAACCTGCCCCTCGAAACACGATGCTATTCGAATAAAGCCAGACACAAATGCGTATCCATACGCCCGTGATTTCATTTCTATAAAGCACAAGAACAAGTCTATAGTAATAGCCACAGATGTTATGAGCAGTCAGGGTCATGACTAGCTTTGTGAGGCGGCAGTACCTGGAAGGGGGCCCCGTGGGGGATCTGCGGGTAAACCCTCCTCTCCCCTATTTCAAACTCCCACTGACTGTACACCTCTACCTCCTCCTAATCACTTCAGAGCTCTCCAGAGCCGTTGACTAGCTTGGCAAGAGGCCCTGATAATGGCACTTCCGTGTCAGAGAGGACTCCGGGGGCACAGTGTGGAGGGGACTGTGGGAAGAGTCGCCTAAGTCACTCCAGGGAGAAGTACCAAGGAGTGGGGGTGAGGTGCTCTGAGCCGCACCCCTGCCCTGGTGCGCCCTGCTCTGAGCAAAGAGCGGCCCCCTGGCTTCACCAGCCTGTCTGCCCCCCACAGCGGCTGGAGTATGCAGGGGAGAGGGAAGGAGGCGCCAAGGCATGCCAGCATCTCTAGCAGCAGCTGGGTCACACCCCGAAAATCTACTGGTATCTGAACTCGGGGGTGCATATTTAAATCTAAAAGCTTAGGGTGGCTCCAGTTCAGGCTGATCACCCTCAGCACTGAAACTCTCCGGCTTGTTCCCTGGACTTCTGATTGGGGTCAAGTTTATGCCTCAGTCATGAGAGTGATGTGGTACTGCCACCCCAGAGGCTGGCGTCACCCTTATCACTTCCTGAGCTCCTCCACCTGTAAAAGGACACTGCACTTAGATTTTTGGAAAAATTTTATTGGGGTGTAGGAGTGGGAGGGAGGTGTCTTATATGTCACCAAAATGTTAACTCCAGGATGAGTGTCCTGTACAAATCTGTTGACCTTGGCATATCCCAGTTTGCTTTTCTGTCCTGGGCTCAAACGCGAGCTCGGGGCTGCAGCCCCAGGCAGGTGAAGACGTCAGGCCCCACTGATGCCAGCAGACCCCTCAGCCGTCACATCTGCCCAAGACACTCCAGGAAAGCCTGTGGTCAATGTCAGGGACCTCAAGGGTTGGTTCTGCAGGTCTGCAGAATCACAGCCACTTGGTGGGCGGGGCTGAGGTAGGTCACGCCCACTCAAACACCGGCACCTCCCGGGACAGGTAACAGATGCTCAAAGGTACCAAATTTCCCTGAAAATAAGATCTGGCCGGATCATCAGCTCTAATGTGTCTTTTGGAGCAAAAATTAATATAAGACCCGGTCTTATTTTAATATAAGACCGGGTCTTTATAATAATAATATAATATAATGCAATGCAGTGCAATGCAGTGCAATGCAATATAATATAATATAATATAATACCGGGTCTTATATTAATTTTTGCTCCAAAAGATGCATTAGAGCTGATGGTCGGGCTGGGTCTTATTTTCGGGGAAACATGTAGTTCCTCTTCCCCTAGACGAATAGAGAACCCAAAGGGGGATTACTTTCAGCAGAGATGACTCCTCTTTACAAAACTTTCACCACCAAATTTTCAAGTGCCTGCTTTTCCTAATTCCTTTATCATTTTTAGATAAGGTTCTGCTTATAACAATAACCACCACAAAATGATGAGCAACTTGTCAGAGACACAGCTGACACAGAAAAGGAGCTAGACATCCAGATACATTTTGGAAGGCAAATTGGGCAAAAGTAAAGGTAAAGGGTCTCTTTAACCTTTGTGGTTTGTGGTTTATTTGGCCTGTGGGTGCAAACGCATCCACACAACACCACCTTATCCTTCTGCATCACCTACACTAATTGAACTTGTCCCACTGAATACTGAAATGAAATATTCACTGGCTTGCCATCCTTGTTCATTCTTTTGGACTTTTGGATTTTTCTTGCCTGTTCTACAGAGCAAGGCTACTATATGCTTGAAGTCCCTTTTACTTTATTTTTTAATGTGACAAAGCTAACACAAACCAGCTTTTAGGGTTTGTAGGAGAATCACCATATTTGTTCTCTCAGGTTTTGGATCTGATCCCACACCCTGTGAGACACAGGCAGCAGAGAGTCTGTTGGTCCCTCAGACACATTTTCATCCATATTAAAGGTCCTGGCTGTGGCACTGATTAATAGGATGTGTTTGAATTAAATAACCATTTCACCTTCCTCTAAACAGATTTTAATTGAAAAAGGCAATACAATTGGCACAGGGCACTTTCAAAACTTGTAGAGGAGGCTGACACGTGATTGTTGGTGCAGGAAAAGCACTAAATTCTTAAAATAACACAATTAAGTTTAAATCTCAAAACATATTGGGGAATCTATTTCTCTGGCACTTTAATTTCAGGTATTAAGAGGCGGTACTTATTTCTGAGGGGGGAAAATATGCTTTTCGGTTAGCTCAAAAATACTTTAATTTTGCAATGATTTGGTTCCTCTGTTACCACCCCACTGGTTTTTAAGGTGCGAGTTTATTTTCAGTTTTATCCTAATGCTAATAACGCAGGCCCAAATTTCCCAACTCCCAACTGTCCCCAAGCGTGACCTGGCAGCCTGTGTGTTCTGGGAAATGCTGGAAGCCCTAGGAACGCTCCTGAAGAAACTCAAATTTGCTGGAGAGATTGCTAGTGCAGGGGGCGGGGTGCTCTCGTGATTAATTATTAATGGGCTCGGAGACAGCCCGATGCCGGCGAGCGGCCGGCGGAGGCCTTGGGTGCTGCCAGGAGAGGACTGGGGCTGGGGGCGGGGAGCCCGTGACCACAGCGCAGGCTCTGAACAGCACAGCCCTTCCCTCCGCCTTCCTTCTCCTTCCAAAGTGCCTCCCGAAGTGGCGGAAATGCTGTGACTCTTGGCTGCACAGACCATTCGGAAGAAGACGCGAGGGAGGCGCGGAGGTATTGCGGGGACGCGGCTTGGAGCCCTCGGCCTCCGCTGGAACCAGCGCGCAGCGTCCCGCCGCCCCGGGCTCCGGCCGCATCCGCGTCCCGCCGAGCGGATTATCTCTGCTTTTTATCTGTGGACGGAAATGGGAGCGATACATGCAAAATGAGCTTCATAAATAAATGCTGAGACCTAATTGCCCAGTGGGCCCTGGCCCAGGAGGCTGTGGGGACCTTGTCTTGTCTCTTTCATCTCTGGTTGCGGCTGGCCCGGGGCACAGGAAACCTGCGTTCTGCCCCCGTCCGTTTTCCTGGGGGAGGAATATTTACTTTGTACTAATTGGTCTCCCTCTTGGCAGGCTCAGTGCCATCTCCCCGATGCTTTAAGTTGAGACGGAGCCCTCTGGAAAGGACAGAAGGTGACAGGCAGTGTAGCTCAAGGGCAGGACAAAGGGATGAGGCGCTTAACTGTTGTAGAACCTTCTCACCAACCCGCTGGTCTCAGAACGAAGACTGCCCGCAGCCTCACTCACTCCCAACTGTTCGCCTGGCAGCCTGCCCCCCCAGAGGTGTCTGACACCCAGGGACACAGGGCCCTCGCCAACATTGCCTGCCAGTCATTAAGCCACAGAGCCACGTCAGGGGATTCTCTTTCTAGCAAGGATGTTATGCTGAGAAAGCCGTCACAGGGATGGTGGAAAACTTGGAAAATGCAAAGGGGTGTAGAGTGGAAGTCTTCCAAAATTGACCTCTCAGAGATAAGCTCCGGAAGCATCCTGCAGCTGCCGCTCTGCAGATCCTGTGACCGTTTTGTGTTTGTGTTTTTGGTTTTTTTACACGCAGTAACATAACCTGCCTTTTTGCATTTAACATTATCCCGTGTACGTTTTCTGTTATCAGAAATGCTTGGGGAGCAGCTTATACTGACTGTATAATATTTCATCACTTAGTTTTCCATTATTTATTTGAAGACATGTTTCTGGTGATGGACATTGTGGTTATTTTCAGATTTCATTATTATAAATGAGGCGCTGGTGAACAGTTTCATGCGTGACCCATTGTCTCCATCTTTGATTGTTTCTTTAAAGTAGACGACTCAGCATGGCATCACGGGGTCAAAGACACGGGGCGTTTGATCAGATGCAACACATTCTTCCAAATCACTTTCCTACCTCTTCTCAGTTTGCGTCTCCAGCCCTGCACAGTCCAAGAGAATACCTACTCCCCAGGCCTCCAGCACAAAACAATAACATTTAAAAATATCTCCGCTTATGATATCTTATTGCTTTGATCTGAATTTTTTTCACCATCGGCAATGTTAAACACATTTTTAAATGTACTCATACCACATCTTGTATTGTTGCTATTTTGTAAATAAACTCTTTCATCTTAATGATGTCAGCCCTAATGAACACCGTTTGTTGACCAATCCTTCCAGCAGTCTTCTTCAAACACTCACTTCTCTCTTCCGGGGTCAGGTATTCTGTCCCTTCAGTCTGTCTGTCCTAGGTCAGTATCGACCAATGTAATGACTAGGGGACAATCTCGTGTTCTGATATCCCGTCTACTGGTGAGATTCACACAGCTGCCTCACATGCGTCCTTGATTATGCGTCTGTCTTTTTCTTCCTGGAAGCTGTTAAGATTTTTTTCCTCCTTATCCTCGATATTTGGCAGTTTCTTATGTCTGTCTTCATGTGAATTTGCTTTTATTCATCCCATGTAGGACTTGAGGATATTTTTAAATCACATCACTCATGTCTTCCTTCAATTCTGGAAATTCTTCAGACATTGTCTCTACAAATCTTGTCTATTCCCAAGTCCCACTGTTGTCTTTCTAGAACCTCTATTAGATGCATATTGAAGCTTCTTACTTTGTTCTCTCATTTCTCATTTGTATTCCCATTTCTTGATCTCTCTGTGCTGCATGCTGGAGAGTGGTCAGACTTTTTTACAGTTGACTATTTCTCTCTTCGACTAGATCAGGTCTACTATTGGAGCTTAAAAAACAAACAAACAAAAACAAAAGAAAAAAAAACACTCACTAACTTAGGGTTTCTACTTGATTATTTTTCAAATTTGCTTATTTTTGTTTCATAATTGCCTAGTCCTGTTTCAGATTCTTTAAAGTATTTTTAGTTCAGCATTTCATTCAGATAATTCTAGTAAATCTTTGGTGTGAATTCTCCCATTTGGGGGGACTGGATTCTGTGATCGATTGCTTAACACTGGACTTACGTACAGTGAATTCCCATCTGTGAGCTTGGTTTTCAGCATGGGGGTTCCATACCCCAAGAGAAGAAGTGTGAACTTGGCTTCATACCTGCCCACAGCACAGGCTGAGTTTCTTCTTATTTCACAGCTTTTTAAAGGAAGTTTTCTTCCAGCCATGAGTTGGAGCCAGAACACAGAGATTTTTCTGCTCTCTGTTCACGCATGGTGGGGAACTTTCCAATTCCTCATCTCCTAGATTCCAATAAAAAGAACAATTCCAGATTCTCGCTGCTCACAGTCGCTTGTAACCCCGCCTGCTGTGAGAACTCCAGCCCGAAGCCCCTTTGGAGCGTGCAGCCCAACTCCTGCTCCTGCTGCAGCGAAGAATTTCCTCCTTATTTCTGGGAACTGGAGACTTGCCTTTCTTGCTTGTAATCTTGGCTCCATATTTTAAGCTTAAATCAGCAGCTCTAAGTGTTTGGAGCAGGCATGGACAAATCGCATGACTGCTGGGCCTTTTCTAATGACCAGAAATCTGCTTAATTCTTGTGGATCGAAAGTTGCTATAATATCTAGTTGGACTAGTTCTCTCCCTTCTCTTTTCTTCCCATTCTTTTCTTTTCTTTCCCTTTTATTTTCTTCTTATTTTTTTGAAGCCATTCTTCCAGATGTACCTATTTTTGTGAAGTTAGAGAAATCCAGTAGGAATTTTAATTTGCATTAATTTAAGAGAAATTTATATTTTTATGACATTTAGTCTTCCTAGTCAGAAATGTGGTATGAGCAATTCTAAGTTTCATGTTCATTCTTCTGTTGTTTACTCTTATGCTTTCTCTCTTTTTTCTTCAGCGTGTTCACTAGAATGTGACTGACATTCTGGGTGACGAGCCCACGTGCCCTCTTGACTCACGTAGGCAGGTGTTTCAAAGCCCCCAGGAAGTCCCTCTTCTATTATAACTTCGATGTGCCTTCTTCTTTTTTCTTCTTTCATTTCATGGCTTGGATCTTTATTCTCTGTCTTCTTTGTCTATCATTTTCTCTCTCACTATTTTCTTATTTTTAATCGGCATTTTCAGAGTACATTTCAAAGTTTATTTTCTTCGTTACAAACTCAATTTTCTGCAGATGAACTCAGTCTTCCCAGCCTCCAATGCACAGTGTTGGACCTGCAGTGTCCGCGTGGTCTTTTGTCACTGCGCTCAGCAGGAAGCTGGTTGGTGTCTTAACACCCACCCCTCCTTCCTGAGCTCCACTCCCACACGGTTCGTGCAGACCCAGCGCCAGGAGTAAACGGGCGACAGTGGGGATGGCATGACTTGCCACCCACCTAGCTCATCCCACCTACTGTCTTCTGAGAGGAAGCATCCTCTGGTCACCATGTTGGTTTCTCAGCCCACCTCCCGAGGCACCACAGTTGGTAGCAGCTCCTCTTTATTCTAACACACCCTCTCCATCCCACCCAACAGCAGTGTGAGAGGGCCTGTGGGCCCATGCACAGCCCTCAGGAAAGAGCCCAGGGCCTGTGTGAAGCCTTTTGTCCCTTTCTTGCTGAGGCATCTTTTCACTCTTAGTGTGGGCCTCCGCAAGTGTCCTCTCCCTGGACTGCTGCCCTCTGTTAATGTTCGTCTGCCCTTGCACACTGCCTTCTTCCTAAAGATGCCATAAAAAAACCTGTTAGAACGAATAAATTAATTCATCAGTTTCAGAGTACAAAATCAACACATGAAAATCAGGTGCATGTCTATACACTGATAACAAACAATCTGAAAAGTATATTAAGAAAGTAATTGCAATTCAACTGCATCAAAAAGAATAAAATCCTTAGGAATAAATTTAGCCAGGGAGGCAAAAGACGTGTACACTGAAAATTACACAATGTTGCCACTGAGCTACCCACTTAGAAACGGTGAAGACGGTATATTTACAAAGGGGGGTGGTCTTAATAGCAACTGATACTAATCGAATTTGTAAGCCTACCATTCCACCAGCCTGCTCCAGATCCTTCTTCCCTAAAGGGGACACAAAAGCGAAAATGTCGCCTTGAGGACGCAGCCAGGGCCTCAGGCAGCTGCAGTGGTCCCCGGGCTGCCCTGTCCCCTGTCCCGGGAGAGGCCGGCAGGGCTTCTACAGCTTCAGTCAACTCCCAGACCAGCTTCTGTCCTGTTTGGCTTTCATTTCCTCCTCTGCACGATGACATTTTCAGAAAACGGACCAATGGCTATTACTTTGATGGATTTTGTTTTTGTTATAAATTTGTTATTTCTACTTATTGCAAAAGCAATACATGTTCATTGTGGAAAGTACAGGAAATATCATCTTTTTCAAAAGGCTTCTTCAGACCCCACTTGCAGAGTGTCCGTTGTCAACATCTCAGAGTACACGCTCCCCTGCCCGTCCTCCCACATATCATTTCTATGTGACAGAAAGACCAGCTTGCTCTTTTAAAGCTTGCTTTGTAAATTCGAAAACATACTGTTCGCATCTTTTCATTTCATCAGATCTTCTCCAACGTCACCCCACGGCTGCGTAACATTCCTTTGTACGGTGTGCGGTGACTTATTTCCATCCCCTGGTATTTTACATTCAGGGCATTTTCAACCTTTGCCTATAAACAAAGCTATAACAAACATCCTTCCAGCTAAATATTTGCACACGTTCATAATTATTTCCTCAGGGTAACGTTTTAGAAGGAAATTGCTGAATTAAAGACTATGTATAATTGTACAGCTTGATGTTTTTAAGGCCACGTCGGAAAGAGCACTTTAAAAAGTCAGGAGCTTCCAAACATAGAGAGCTGGCTCATGACTGAGGCTACCCGGCTCCAGAGAGGGTCAGGGGACTGCGTGACTGTGTGGACAGACGCCGTAGAGCAGACCAATGCTTTGGACCAGAGCTGAGGTCCTACGTGAAGGTCCAGGCAGGCCAGGCCAGGGTGCTGCAGGACTCGCTCTCCTGGTCCGTGAGCTCCATCTCCCTCCCTTGCATCTTGTCTGCTTTCACCTGGCCACCAACAGTCCCAGGCTCACAGCTGTGCCTGCACCTCCCAGGAGACCAGCACTCCCCTGCCTCCTTCCTGGGGAAGCATCCCGAGTGGCTTTCCTGGGCAGGCTGCTCTGCAGGTCAGGCCCCTCTGGGGGACAGGACCACTGGGTCATGTCCTGGAGGATGAGTTCCCCAGAAGAAGGAAGTGGGGCTCCTAGGAAAAGGAGGAGAGCTGCAAAGATGAGAAGACAGAGCGTGCTCCACAGCTGGCTCTCGATGTAGAAGTGGATATCAGTTCGTTCCCAGGTTTCAGAATAACCACTAAGTCAGTTAAATGGAAACAATTCAGCACTGGGCCGTGAATGGGTCCATATGGGTCACACATCTGTCGGATCCATTACTGTCCTTTTTGTAACCTATTGTTTTTCTGTTTTCTACAGAGGCATAGTTTACATTCAGTAAAGTTCTTCCTTTTTAGTTTTGACAAATGTGTACAGCTGGGTAACCACCAGAACTATCAAGATATCAAACAATTCCATCACCTTTCCAAATCTCTAACCTATTTTTTGAGTCAAGAAGACATAGGCATTGGTTCATCAGAAAATGAGATTTAGTGTTAAAACATGAACTATGTAAAGAGATATTTACGGTTCCCTCCATATCATTTACATTGAATTTGCTCAATATGCGGGGGTTGTGGAAAGAATGTGTGTGTGTGTGTGTGTGTGTGTGGTATGGGTGGTGTGTGTGGTGTGAGTGGCGTGTGTGTGTGGTGTGTGTGGTGTGTGTGGTGTGTTTAGTGTGTGTGGTGTATGTGTGTGATGTGTGCGCACGTGTGTGTATGTGGTATGTGGTGTGTGTGTGTAGTGTGTGTGGTATGTGTGTGGTATGTGGTGTGTGGTGCACGTGTGTGTGGTATGTTCAATGCCAGCAACACTAATCCAACACGATTGCCTCCGAAAGCCACCCAAGTATTCTCTCTGCTGCCAACTCGCACTCACGGTCCCACGTCCTTGAAATGCCCACCCAGGTTGAGCTGAGAGCCCCTTTCCAGCTCCAGCGCAGCAGAGCGAGTGGGAGTTGTGCTCGGTTGGGAAAGGTGCGCGGAGTCCGGAGCCGGCTTAGACTGATGGGAGCGGGCTGCAAAGGGCTTGGTGGGAAGCCGGCCTGGAGCAGGGCTGGGCGACCAGAGCAGTCCAGGCACAGAGAGCCAGGGCACAGGGTGCTGTGATGGGGGGGGCGGCGGTGCCCAGCTCTGCGCCCCTGCACAGGAGAGCTGGGCGGGGCGGGTGGGTGTCTGAGTGTCAGGGCATGGAGAGAGCTTCGGCCCCCTTGTTCTTGCCTCTCCAACACATGTGTGATCACCGATGTGACTCTCTCTGCAAAAGTCCAATTACAAACGCTCCCAGAACGCAACTGCAGCACCAGGGACTGCTCAACGTAAAGTTGGCTTAAAATGAGCCAGAGTCAGATGATAATTTTTTATTCTGAAGGAAGAGTTATATTTAAAGCAAGAGCGACCCAAGCCTCCAGGTTTGGTGACACTGCTCAGGACTAAGCAAGGCAGGAGGGGGCAGCCTGCTCCCTCCCCACAAGTGCTGGCTCTGAGCCAGCCCTGCAGACATGGCTCCTTTGATCCAGGGGAGCCCGGCCTGGAACCTCTGCCACCAGCACTCAGAGTCCCCACCTGCCTCGCATTCTCCAGGAAAGGCGATGCCAGCTGGGCAAACGCTGATGTCTGCAAGGTAGGGCCTCTTATCAAGGGAATAGCACAATAAGTGTCTCTAAAATGCCTTCAAACTAAAACAATGAAAAGTGCTCGTACAAACTCAGGGAAATTGTGTTACCTCCTTTTACCCTTTTTTTTTTTTTTTAAATTAAGACCTCGTTTGCATTCAGTAAAATTCATCCTTTTTACTTTTGACCAACGTATACAGTTCTGTAACCATCACCACAATTGAGATGAAAATTCTGGTACATCACACAGCTCAAATCCAGGTCAAGACAAACTCCCATTCCTGGAAGGTTAGTCAAGGATAAGGCTCAGAGTCTGATGGCTCCTGGTCCACCTCCTGGCTGTGTCCCCACAGCTCAGTGACTTGGGACAAGTGATTCATCTTTCGAAGGTTTGAGTTTTCCCAGCCACAGATGGAATGACAGTGCCACCTGAGGGGAGGTGGGTAAGGACGAGACGAGTGGATAAGAGGAGAGGAGGCAGTGCTGGGCACACGTCACCCAGCACCTGCCAGCTATCGGGGTGGATGTCACAGCTTCACATCCGTCAGCGCATGCAGGAGCCCCCTTTGTCCTCGAGATTCTGGTTTGTCCTTTGACTGGAATCGAGATTCACTGTACGGAATGAGGACCAAACCAGTAACAAACACACAACAAACAAAATAGCTAATCTCCCGGGCATTCCTTGTGTTCTGAGTAGACTCCTGAATAGTTTACATCGATTGACTCCTATAAGAGGCACGACGTGTGCAGCGAGCGTTACTGCAGGCGAGAAAGTCACATACAGAGGGGGCCACTTGCCCACATAAGAGGGGCCAGGGTCTGAGCCAGGGTGTGTGCTGTAACCATTCCATGACCCCCATTTGAAGAGTGATGGCACAGCAGGCCGATGCCAGGTGGAAGCCATGAATATAGATGCTCGTTTATCTGCAAGGAAGGATGTCCCCTTATGTAAGTGACAAGGACCCCTTATAAGCCTATGGACATCAAACAACAACAAGTCAAATAATCCAAATGAAAAACGGGCAAAAGACTTTAACAGACAGTGCTTCAGTGAAGACACACAAATGTCCAACAAGCCCATGGAAAGAAGCTCCATACCGCTGGTCATCAGGGAAACGCAAATCAAAACACAGTGAGATGCCACCTCACACCCATCAGGACGGCTGTTATCAAAAAAGAAAAGAAAACTACACACAAGCATTGGCAACAAGGTGGAAAAATTGGAACCTGTGCACTGCTGGTGGGAATGCAAAATGGAGGAGAACAGTGTGGCAGTTCCTAAAGAAATTACACAGAATTGCCATGTGCTCCAGCAACTCCACTTCTGGGCTTAAACCGAAACATTTAGAACCGGGATTTAAACAGATGTGTGCACACCTCGTTCACAGCAGTGTCACTCACCGTAGCCAAGCATTGGAAGCTGCCCCGGTGTCTGTCCATCGACAGCTGAAGGGATAACACGGCGTGGTCTGTCCACACAGGGATAGGACTCCGCCTTAGAAGGGAAGAAATCCTGGCACCTGCTGCAGCGTGGACGGATCCTGAGGACATTACGCTGGGTGAATAAGCCAGTCACAAAGGACAAATACTGTGACACTCCACTTATACGGGATCCCTAGAAGAGTCAGATTCGCAGAGACAGAGGGTAGGATGGTGGTGCCAGGGGCTGTGGTGGGGGACGGGAGTGAGTGTTTCATGGGGACAGAGTGTCAGCCTGGGAAGATGAGAAAGTTCTGGAGATGAGGGTGGGGATGGCTGCACAGCAGTGGGAGTGGACCCAAAGCCACTGAGCTGGACACCTAGAAATGGTGAATTTTATGTTATGTATATTTTACCACACTAAAAACAAAACCTGCATATATCACGAGTTCATATGCAAGTGACCGAGGGAGAGGGGAGGTAGGGGACAGGTGATCACATGCTCTCTCTGTCAGTGAGTCACTAGGACGCCCCTTCACTTTACCCTTCACACCAGCCCATACTTCCCAAGGACTCTGTGACAACCATAGTTCACTTTTGCAATCAGGAAGAATGAGGGTCATTTGCTAAAGTCCCCTTCCCGCCGAGGTCTGTCCCTCTTTCGCATCTTTGACCCCTGCTTTTGTTCTTCTCCTTGATTGCTTGTCTCAAGGTGGCAAACATATTATGAGATGCATTTTGCACAGGAGAAAATGAAGACTGAGAAGTGAAGAGTCACCCACGGCCACCAGCTAGGTGGGACAGCCCAGAACCAAGCCTGGACACCAGAGCTGCCAGCCCAACCCCAGACGGCGGGACTAGAGTCCCAGCTGTCACCTCTACAGGGATGCTTTTGTTTTCAGTAGCTGGCGCCTGTGCTCAGCAGAGGCTTTATGAAGTAATGGGGAGACAGTGACGTCTGGGGTGCCAGGCTCACGCCCACCCTAGAAAGCAGGGCCCACCAACAGCCCCGCAAACATCAGAACAACGCCCTTCTCTGATGCCCTGATCCAGAGCTCACAGGCATGACCTCGCAGCCCAGGGGCCCAGGGACCCAAGCAGGGGATATGGCTAGAACGACAGAGGGGTTCAGCCGGGACCTGGGCTCGCCTCTGCCCTGGGATTGTCCCCGCCTTCAGTGCCTTTCGAGTCCATTGCCATCCACCTGCTTCAGCCTTCAGCCTGCACCTGTGAGCCCTGCGGAGCCCCCCAGGCCAGATGTCAGGGTCCTGCGGGGGCCAGGGCTGCCTGCGACCACGCGGCACTCTGATGCAGCGCCTCACTCAGTTGACCAGCTCCCACTGGACCCTTGCTCTACTCTTTCTATTTTTCTCCTAAGGTGGTAGGCGGTGCCGAGGGCTATATAATAAGTTTCCCTTTCCAGGGTGTTTGAATTAGCCCCACTTATAAATCTCTTTTCTTTTTCTCCTCTTGCAGATACTGCGACCACAAATCACGTTTGTTTACAGCCATTTTCATCCTCCACTCACTTATGTTTATTATTTGTGATCCTGAGAGATTTCTGTGCTGATCGAAGCTGTTTCTACATACACAGACTTGCCGCAGTGGCGGGAGCCACACACCGATGCTGGCCGCTTGCGCCCGGCCCTGCGTGTCTCTGAGCAGCGAGCTCACCAGGTGGTAGGGACGTCCACAAGCGGGGTCTCCCTGTGGAGGTACTGCCTTTCCAGCTGGGAGAGACAGAGCCTGGGTGGCCAGGAGCAGACAGTGGGCAGCCTCAGCCCAGCACACTTGTTGGCCGGTCACTGGCCTCTTTTCCAAACTCTGCTCCTTTGGACCTTAGGCCATGACTGCGGCTCCCTTTTTGTAGCCGACTGTCCTTTCCAGCTCATATCGTGGCGGCTTGCGCTGTTTATTTGGATCTTTCTGAAGAATCTCACCGTTTTCCCTTTCTTTAGACAGAGTTGGCAAGCTTACAGCGTTTTCCTCTCCTTCTTTTTTAAGTTGCAAATGCTTAAAATTCTGCTGGCCTTTGAGCTCCCAAGGGAACCCCCATCTCCAGCCCCCTGTGCGGTTGCCATGGTGATCTCCCTTTCCCTTTAAAGTCTGGAATGCCACATTCCATCAGATTTGCACAGAAAGTCGCTTGATCATACGCAAAAGCCTGTCTGTCAGTCTCGAACATTCTGTATCAATAAACACACTCCCAGCCCCTCTCCCTGACTTGCTGTAAGAAATCAAGCTTTGAGCCTCATGCCAGAGACTGGAAGAGCCCAGGATAATAAACGCCCCAGCCGGGGAGCAGGAATTGTGTCCTGATTCTCTCTTTTGACACGCTAGCATTTTAAGCTATTATTACAAGGACACCAGCATGCATGGCAGGGCAGTGGTGAAATTCTGTGGAGTTGATCCCAACACTAGGCTCAAAATACTGAATTTTACACAGACACTGAGGCCAAGTAAAATGTTAAAGCATATTTAAATCCTCAAATAAATAACTAACGTTAATTACATAAAGAACTAGATTTCAAGGAAATTACGGTTATTTGCTAGAAGAAAATAACCTCTAAGTTGTCTTTATGACTTAGTGGCTAGTCATTTTTTAAAGGAGTGTTCTCTTTTTTTAGGCCTGTGTGTTCCACCATTCTCTAAAACAGGAATAGGATTAACTGCTCTTGAGTAAAAGATTGTTCCCAATTTTGTGTCATATCAGAGGGATGAAAATAAACAAAAGATACAATGTTTCTGTGTACAGAGAAATTGCTTTGTCAGAAAAAGAATTTCCGCAACCAAAATAAAGCATCGGGAATACAATTGATGTTTTGTTACAATAAAACAAGATTCCGCTGTATTGAATAATGATGGATTTTTTATGTTTGTTACTAAGCAGAGATTTTTTTTTTAATTATTATACTTCAGAGGTCTGTCCTTCATTGTTTGTAAGTGTGCTCACTGTGACATTAAACAGCGAGGTGTTAGCAGCTGATTAAAGGAGTGAAAGGAAACTGCTAATTACATTGAAACCTTGGACTTGGTTTCTCCAGCCAGAGGACAACACACCTGCAGGTTTTTACAAGCAGGAGCAGTGCGAGGCCCTCACTTGGGCAGTCACTCGTGTAATGAATCCAGCAAAAAGGACACACGCTTGTTTCCCTTCAAAGCTGAAGACAACGTGACAGGGTTTTCAGATGTGTATCAGGGTGGGGGTGGCCCAAAAGTGTGTCCACTGACATAAATCTGCGGGAGAACTTCCATGATAAAGTAGGCACTGCATAGCCAGCTTCAGGAAGACAGCTTGAGGAAATTGCAAAGATAGAATGATGCCCGCGGGCCTGAGCAACAAGAGCTGGCTTACTCCTGCCTGGACAAAGGGCCAGTCAGTTCTACTCCAAACTGACATGCAGAGTTTAGGCTGCATGTGGTTGAATTTTCATTGTTTAAGTAACCCACTGAACAGTGAATGTCAATTGGAACATTACGTCAAATTAGCTTTAATAAACTTTCCACTTGAGTTATATTGTTTTCTCATTATGAGATGTACTTCCCGTGACAAGGCTCAGTAACAAACCAAGAACCTCAAGCCTGATTTTTTGTAAAGTCTTTATTATATAATAAGTTGATGGGCCAAACACATTCATTTTTAAACACTGTGGGCATGCACTTTAGAAAAATGTTCTACTCTGCAAAGATTGTGTGTGCCTACGTGTAAATATGGGTATAGATATTGTAAAAGATTCCTATACGCTCCAGAGTTAGAGGAAAGAAATAATTCTCAATTCTAGAAATGGAGACAGAGAATACGTTTTCCATTGCTAATTTAATGCAGGTTTTTTTTTTTTAATGTCTTAGGACTTTAAAAAATTACAAATGGAAAATATTTTTACCCTTCTCCTTTATCTAGACAAATTGAGAAAAACACAGAGGCTTAGCGTAGACATTTTTCATCAAAGTTATCACTGTGCTGTGCCACAAACACTGCCGTGAAAATGGGAAGATAAAATTTAAAACTATCTTCTTTTTCCACCGAGGAAACCCTGTCAGGAAGATACTATACTCAGAATTACCAATATTTCTACCAAAATATGAAGTGTAGAGAGAACCTTCAATAAAGCTTGAGATTTTTGTTTTTTTAAAGAGCAAGATGATGAAAATGAAATTATACCTAGCCTGACAGGATTTTCCAATATTTTACTCAGAGGTTTTGCTTCATTTTAATAGTTGCGTTTAGGAGTTTAGAAGATTCAAACCTCACACAGCTGCAGAAAAAAAAATAAAGAAAGAAAGCTAAGAAAGCTGCATGATTTCAATAGTATTTTTCCCTGCGTTATGTTAAAGGACTTGATTTTTAATTAAATGTGAAACGGTTCGGTATAGCCTTGGCACCTTAATTCTTATAAAGAAGCAATTCATTTAAGGTTCAATTTGGCATCCTGCAGTTTTTCTAAGAGCTCAAATAAGTGAAAATTAGAAAGTAATTTTAAAAGAATTCCATTAGCTACAAAATGGTCTGTATTAAGTTTATTAGAAATTTAGGAACTGCTTTGAGAACACATTTTCAGTTTTAAAAATTAGGTCTTTTAAAAGACTTAAGCAGAATTTAAAACTATCTTCTTTTTCCACCGAGGAAACCCTGTCAGGAAGATACTATACTCAGAATTACCAATATTTCTACCAAAATATGAAGTGTAGAGAGAACCTTCAATAAAGCTAGAGATTTTTGTTTTTTAAAGAGCAACATGATGAAAATGAAATTATACCTAGCCTGACATGATTTTCCAATATTTTAATCACCCTAAGCTGCACCCTGAAAAATGGGGAAGAGATGCTCCCTGGCCAGGGAGAGGGCTGGACACAAACGGTGCCCATTTAGGTAGGAACGTTGGAAGTTTGTTTTTCTACAAAAACTAAATCATAATTAAACAAAACTATAGCTTAAATTAGATTCAAAACTTTAAGTCACAGAAATCGCTTCTCCCTCTACTGCGTGAGCTTTTTCGCAGAGGACACCCCTAGTTCACAGTGGAACTATTTCTTTTGCGGAACTTTCATTTTCTAAAGCAATTGGCTAGAGTTCATAAAGAGAGAATTATACTTCATGGTTCATTGTCGAGGATTTTACTTCACTTTAAGTAACTTTTCCTCAGTGCACTTTTGGTTCCAGGAGCTTGACTGAACTTTAAGTAACCCCCTAATGATTTGCGTGTGGGATCCTGGGGACCTGACGGGCCGCGTGCCTGCGGCTGGAGGACGGAGCGCAGGGAGCGGCTGGGGGCTGGTGTCCCCGGGGCCTGGGACCACCTGTCCCGCTGCTCGCGCACCCCTGCATGCTGGGGTCACAGCACACCTTTCTGGGCGGCTGCCCTTGCTGGGACAAAGGATGTTCAGTGACGGCAAAGAAAAGGCGACATTCACCTATCTCTCTCTGAGCTTTTCATGATCTGGGAAGAAATCATAAGCCTGTTCTAATAGAAACTGGGAACCCTGTGGCAGGATTTTGAGGAGGAAGTTCGCTAAGAACAAGGAAAGGTGAAGGGGAGGCCACGAGGGCGACATCATGTTGAATTTGGCGTCGCGTTGCAAGTGACTTGGGGAAGTGGCCTTTCGGGACCAGGGGCGATTCTGAGGACACGAGTGGAAAGGGAACGCTGGCTAGTGTGATAGGTTTGTAAAGGTCCCTTCCTCGGTGCCCACATTCTGGGAGAGGCCAGGGGAGTGGGAGGGGTGGCACGACTTAGGAGCAGTTTGTATTTTAAAGAGAATTGCGGCGGCAACGTGGAGAGAGGGGGCTATAGTGCGAGACACTGGGGGCTCCGACCCCGCGGTGGACTTGGCGGTGCCAGAATCGTCACTACCTGCGCTCCGCCCGATGACGCTTCTGTCTGACGCATTTGGAAATTGCTCATTGGAAAACTACCTTTCCCGCAAACCAACAAGCGGTCTGTTTCCATCCAGATCCACTGAAAAGACATTTCTTTTCAGTTCTGGGTCCTTCTGTGTCCAACTCCCAGTTTCAAGCAACATCTAATGGTGGCTGCAGCCTGAGGCTCCCCAGGGGTAGAGCTCGGGCGGAAGGAGGAATACAGGTTGCCCCAAACGCCTGTGACCTGGAGCCTGGCTCCGTGGGGACATACAGCCACTCCCAGAGAGAGATGTCGGGGTCGCTTGCCCCCGCGCTGTGAACTCCGGTCCTCCAGAGGGTGGGATGGGCGCACGGCCAGGCTTCAGTACAACCTCATGAACTGTGGGCACACCCATGTGTCCACCCACGGAGGATGGATGGGCCCAGTGGTCCCTCCACACAGGGAATAGTTTGCAGCCTTCAAAAGGGAGGACATTCAGGCCCACACTCCCATGGGGTGAACCTTGAGGACACTGTGCTAAGAGAAAAGAACCTGTCACAAAAGGACGAGGACTACCTGGTTCCACTTATATGAAGTCCTTAAAGGAGTCGCGTTCATAGAAACAGAAAGCAGACAGTGGTGCCAGAGTTGGGGGGTGGGGGGCCATGGAGAGTGACTATTGCATGGGCACAGAGTGTCAGTTTGGGAAGATGAGAAAGTTCTGGAAATGTATGGTGGGGATGGTTGCACAGCAGTGTGAGTGTACCTAATGCCCCTAAGCTGCACCCTGAAAAATGGGAAAGAGATGCTTCCTGGCCAGGGAGAGGGCTGGACACAAACTGAAGGAGCGACCCACCTGCCCAGGGGACCCTCAGAGCTGAGGCAGCACCACGCCCAGTTCTCAGGGCTCCCATGCGGCCCTGGTCTCAGGAGCTCACTGCTCTTCCTTGTCGTGCTGCGTCACATGGAGGGACCGAGCAGTCTGACTGCTGGAGCCACTCCCAGCAATGGACAAAGGTGGGTACCTCTGGCTCTGTTCCCGAAACTGCCAGCTGTGTGCTGTGTGATCTTAGGTAAGTCACTCGCTCGCTCTCTGGGCTTTAATCTCCCTCATTTTTACAATAAGGGATTTAAATAAGATCGCCTCAGACATCCTTCCCAGCTTGGACCTCCTGTGAGTTTGGACAATCTACAGATCTGAAATCTAAAAAGCAAAACAAGACAAAAAAACAAACTAATGTTCCTGCTAGTTCCTTATGACAGAGAAGAATCATACTGATGTGACATCTCGTGTGCATACACTTGTGTGTGTGCACAACGTGGACAAAAGAAGGGTGGGCGATGTGTTTGCTAATGGAAAACACACTTCTGTTGTGCTGAATTGTCTCCCTGGGACTTGCTCTGACGTGTGTCACCCGCCGCCTGACCACCAGAGGGCAGTGTGTGCAGCAGAGTGTGTCAGCGTGCAGCGGAGCCACGTTGGTTCTTGACTCGGCTCAGCACCTCCCACAGCTTCTCCCAGGCGCTGAGAACACGTGTGGGGGCAGCGGGAGAACTGAGATGAGTCAAAAATAGAGTAGCTTGTAATCACCCCATCATTAGAATCCATTTAGCAATAAAACTAGCTATAAAATCGTTTAGGGCCAGGTATTGATTACACTGCAGTCATCGAGGGAAGGAGAGCCCAGCGATTAAAAATCAAATGTCACGCACCCCCGGCTTACAGGCTGGGTGGCAGGCTCCCAGCCTCCTGGCTCCCATGCTAACAGGAGCTCAAGTTCATCCCAGTGTGACCTACAGACTGTATCTGAAACGCTGTGTGGTGACCGACTGTTACCAGATTGGAAACAGGCAAAATTAGGCTGAAAGGGGAGGAAAATCGAAAAGCTCCTTCTCGTTTTTAAACTCCTCTTATTTAATGGGATTAATTAAACGAGACCGTGGAAGCAAAGCTCTCCATGAGTCCTTATAAATGGTGGCCTTTCCCATTATGGCACACCCTCAGTTTACCAACTCAGGTGTGTGGTAAGTAGCATTTTATTTTCATATGACAACTTAATTCATGGTTTGAACTTCCAATGTGCTAGAGAGACAGCAAACTGATCTCAGGAATTTGGGTTTTCTTTCCTTTCTGCTGGATGGTGTCTAACTCTAGGGCCTCACCTGATGTCAGTGTGTGGGGTGGAGAGTGGGCCTCACCATCTTTCCTCATCAGGCACCAAGAAAAGAACAAGGAAAGGAGGAAGAAGAGGGGAAGGACGGGGAAAAGAGGGGAAGGGAAGGGAGGGGAGGGGAGGGTTGGAGAGGAGAGGATAGGGAGGGAGGGAATGAAGAGAGAGAAGGAGGGAGGGAGGAAGAAAGCGAGGAAGGAAGGAACAAAGAAATGAAGAAAGGAAGGAAGAAAGGAGGGAGGGAGGAAGGGAGCGAGGGAAGAAAGGAGGAAAGGAAGGAAGAAAGCCCCAAACCATCCATTCCCCTGTCTTCATGGCCCTGCTTTGGTCCAGTCAGAGGGGTTATTTGTGTCCTGGGTCCCAGCCCACGGCCCCCTACCTGCACGGCACAGTCGCTCCTCTGCTCAGGAATGAGTCCTGTGTCCTGCTAGTACATTATGACTTTCAGGCCAACACCTGCTCCAGAGCAAGCAGCTGCTACCAGCTTGGTCATGTGCCCTTCAGTCTTACCTGCAGGTAAGAACATCCTGCAGGTGATGGAGTTCCTTCTAAAAGCCTGTGGCCTAGTGACAGATTCATTACTGAACTGGGATGATGGATAAGCAGCTATTATGTGCCAGGCACTGTCCTGTTTCACAATTGTGAAAACACACCTATTTTCCAACCAACTTACGTTATCATTTTCTTATATTGACTGATTTCAATGGCAGCTAGCCTTTATGTTTTAACTTTTCTGTCCCTCATTCTTTCCCTCACCCAATAATGACCTGAAAACCTGAAAACGACTAAGATGTCACATATGAAAGTTAATGCTACAGTGATTGCTGCATCTTTCCAGTCACACTTTTGTCACAGGTGCACTGTTGGCTGGGATGTGATGGCCCAGGGCTGGGGCAGAGAATACAGAGAGCCACTGGGCTTCCAGACAAATTTGTTCTATTTGGATTTTAGCCCAGATTTGCTTATGCACACATGTAAATGCCTCCTGTTCATTTATTCATTAAACAAACACTTATTAAAACCCTAAAGCACACAAGACAAAGTTGTTCAGTCCTGAGGGTGTCGTATGAGTAAATGCAACGGGTTCCTTGGCTGCAAGAGCATCATCAAGAAGAAACGAGACTCATGTGCACATATGTGTACAAGGTAGTGTGTGCACTCCTTAAGCTTGTGACAAATGCCTTTTCTTGCTTCATGACTTCCTGGTTAAATTCATGTGCTCATTTATTCCTGAATTCTACATGTATTCAGTACCTACTGACTGCCAGGCACTGGCCAGGCACTCGTTCGTTAAAGCTGAGGAAACAGATCTAGTGGGGATGGAGAAGCCCAAATACAATGGAAGACCTTACCACTTCCTTCCACCTGAAACAAAAGCCATACGAAACTCAGGCAATGAAGGGCAGGGGCCCCTAAAGGTGGGGAAGAAATGAGGTGAGCCCCACAACAACCCACTTTACTGCTTTGAATTCTTAGGCCACAGGACAGAGAGGGGCCCAGGCATGGCCCTGCAAACTCACTGAGCTCGGGGTTGAGAGTTTAGGGAGACCAGTGTACCTACACTTTGTAGGACAGAGTCCAGAGAGGCGAGGGCCCCGAGGTCTGCAAGGTTCACCCTGAATTGATAGCTGGTTTCTGATCAGCTGAGGAAAATTACTGAGACCATGAGAAAAATCACTTAAACGGGTTCAAGACTGTGTCCAGCACTCACACACATCTGGGAATAGTGCTTGTGCCAGCCATTCCAACAAGAGAACCCCCCAGGACATGGGGCAGAGTCCCAGCGCCTGCCTCAGAAGTGAAGGATAAGTCCCCTGGGTTAACCGGGGCTCTGCACCAACCAAAAGCAACGTTCAGAAAAACGCACTGAGTCCAAGAACGAAGCTCAAGGATGCTTCCAGGAATACCAAACACCTCACACCCAACAAGAAGACGTGCAGAACATCTGGGATCCCATCAAAGACTAGCAGTCAGGAGAAGAAACAGACAAATGGGACCTATAATGAGGAGTAAAATGGATAAACTGAAATAGACTCAGAACAGATGCAGATGTTAGAACCAGCAGGCAAAAAGATTAGAACAGTTATCATAACTGTATTCCATATGTTCAAAAAGTTCAGGAAAGACATGGAAGGTATAAAATATTTGAAGAAAAATGGAAATAACAGTCAAAAAAATCCCCCATTTGATGTGAAAACTATCAACTCAAAGACCCACAAAGCTCAATGACCCTTAACCATGAGGAAACTATATGAAGAAAGCTGCAGCAAGTCACACCATAATCAAATTGCTTGAAGCCAGTGATGGAGAGGGAAATCTGAAAAGTGGCCAGAGAAAAATGGCATTTTATGTACAGAGGGACAAAGATAAGACAAGAGTAGATTTCTCATCAGAAACAATGTGAGCGGGAAGCTGGTGAGGCAACATGGTCAAATTACAAACGCAAAAAAAGCAGCCAACCTAAAATTCTATACCCAACTGCAGTATCTTCCCCAAGTGAAGGCAAAACAAAGCCATTTTCCCCCAGAAAAACAAAAGCTAAAAGAATTTACTACCAGCAAACCCACACTACAAGAAATGTTCAAAAAAGTCCTTCTGGAGAAATGACACCAGATGGAAATAAGAACCAACACCACAGAATGAAGAGGCCAGAATGGTAACTACAGGAGGAATTATATGAGTATTTTTTATTATATAGATATATTTAAAATAAAATTGACCCTTTAAGTAAAAAGAAAAAAACAACAACATATGATGGAGCTTGTACATATAAGTCAAATGTGTGACAATAGTGGCATCAAGGCCGGAGTGGAGAAATAGGAGTTCACTGCTGTTAGATTCTTCTATGCTACCTGAAATGGTATCGTGTCACTTGAAGGCTGTGATAGCATAAAGATGTAGACTGTAAACGCTATCATAGCTAATAAGTCTTATATGGGGATAAACTGGAAACCTACAAGCTATTCAAATAATTCAAGAATTGGCAAAATGGGAGAATAAAGAACAGATGGGACAAATAGAAAACAAATAGCAAGATGACAGACTTAAACTGAACCATATCAATAACTAAATTGATATGTAATGTAAATTGTCCAAATTCCTCAATTAAAAGCCAGATGTTGCCATATTGGATAAAAAGCAACACCCAAACACTATACTGCTTGTAAAACCCCCTTCAAATATAAAGACTCAAATAGGTTAAAAGTAAAAGGATGGGGGGAAAAAAAAGATATTCCAGGCTATGCTAATGCTAATTTACATACAGCTAGAGCGGTGATATTAATACCTGACATAGTAGATTTCAAAGCAAAGAGTGCCACCAGGGATAAAGAAGATTGTTTCATAATGATAAAAAGTTCAGTTTATCAAGAGAACATAACCATCCTGAATATTAAAGATGTTAAAAGAATAAGGGAGTATTAGGAAGAACTTTATGACAATCAATCGAACGGCTTAGATGAAACAGACCAATTCTTTGCAAGACATAGCAAAGTTCACTCAGGAATTCTCTTCCAACAACAGATACAGCTGGTGTGAAAGGAGGACGCTTCTCTGTGTCTGAAGAAAGGAATTCTGTAGCTGTAATGGCTGGAGCAGGAAGTACCCGGGGTAGCAGTGTCTGGAGTTTGAAGTAGTTTGCTTACTGTTTCCGGAAGAGGAACCACAGACAACAGGAGTTAGAATCTGGATGACCCACAGATGAATGGCTCCAGCATTTTCGGAAGGGGCTGCAGTGTTCCCGCCAGCCCTGTAACACCAGATCCCAGATGAGCTATCGATGTGCTCCAGAAAAGATGCCAGCAGAACAGGAGGAGGAAAGGCTCCTTGAGATGTGGGGAAGGACATGCTTTTGGAAACTATGTACTCTAGGACATACAGTTAATTTTAGGAGGTACCTTCCAAAACCACAACATAATTCGGGAAAATACAGTCTCTATAAACAAGGGGTGAATAAGTTGACAAAAAAAAAAAATGCCCTGCTGCCTGTGGCCCCCTCAGTGAGGTGGCCCGTCCTGGCCCCAGGCAATTCTTCATTCTGCCCCCTCTTCTGCCCTGAACTTGAACTCTGACCTCAGTGTTGTCTTCTCCAATTGCAGTGCCGTTCTGCCAGGTCTGTCCAACCAGACCACGGTGCTATCTCCTCCTGGCTAGACCCCTGGCCACCCAAGATCTGTTGGTGGGGTCACCTGCATCTGGTCTCATTGTCCCCTGGCACGCCAAGTGTATTTCCATTTCTTTACTCTTGTTGTTGGTACAGTGTTTCCCCGAAAATAAGACCGAGCCGGACCATCAGCTCTAATGCGTGTTTTGGAGCAAAAATTAATATAAGACCCAGTCTTATCTAACGTAAAACCGGGTCTTATATTAATTTTTATTCCAAAAGACGCATTAGAACTGATGGTCCGTCTAGGTCTTAATTTCGGTGAAACACAGTGTTTCTTCTGTGGGCAGTGGCCTCTGGTTGGCTGAAATTCAAAGTCACATCACTTTATCCTCATAGCCCTCAGCTAGCAATTGGGTGTCTGTTTTGAGATGTGTGACTGAAGTTTGGGGTTGTGTCAGGCCACAGAGCTGGGTGCACTGGGCTGGCGCCCAAGCTGGGGGGCGACCACCCGTCTGACTGTGAAGCCTGAGCTCACACCCCCGTTCCAGGTGTCCCTTCACAAAAAGCCTGTGGTCATTGGGGGCAGGTCGTCGAGTTCCATGGGAGGGGCAGGACCCATCCTCAGCCCCAGGATTGTGAGACCCACTGGACTTGCCCTGCCGCCCCCACGGGACCCTGGGACAGGTGCCCAGTCAGCGTTTGTAACTGAACAAGGCTCTGAGCTGGTCTTGGTTCAACACAAAATTAGAACTCGATTCTTTTAGGGGTTCTCAGAGTCCCCAGAGGGGCCCCATGGTTTGCATTTTTGAGGCCCCAGACAGGAACGCAGGACTCCCTGGACAGCGCAGACCTCCCCGCCTGGCCTGTGCTGCGAAGTGTGTGAGTGTGTGTGGCAGAGCGCAGGGTCCCAGCTCCGGGCCCCGGCTAAGGCACGCGGAGGGGTTTCTCACTTCCACTGAGAAGTTGAGGGTCTCCCTCCCAGTCACGAGTCACGCTGTCTTCCGTGGAACGCCCCTCCTGAGGCTGCGCTAAAACACGACTCCCTTGGGGGGGTACTTCAGGTCTGGATGGAGAGGCCGAGCTGAGAGGGAGGAACCCCCTCCCACTCCATTCAGCAAAACCTCCGCTTAGTCATCAAAGGAGACCTGGCCTGAGTACCCCTGCTCCGGACTAGCCTTCCTCGGTTTTGCAGCCTACTGGCGGGCGGGGCTGGGCTTACAGCTCCTAGAAGACCAAAGGGTCAGCCTGCCCTGAAGTGGGAGCGACTGGGCTCATTTGTCTTGGCAGGAAACCAAATTAGCCGGAAACACTGGGCGTGTTTTTCATTAACGTGTTGTGCCGTCAGGAGGCCCGAGGCGGGCTCGGAGGTGGAAGCCCCACCATTTCCCACGTGGGAGTTTCTTGCGTTTCCCCTTCTCTGTTCTGCAGAATGTTGCTGCTAAAAGAAACAAGTTTCCTGAAAGAAAGCCATCAGCGGACACAGGACTGCAAATGCAGAAAGGCTCCAGGAGGGTGGAGGCTGGTGGGAGCCAGGTCCTGCTGTCTCCACTGTTCTGTGCTGTCTTGACCTTGAACTGACCCGGACAACCTTGGAGCAGAAGGCGGGCGGCGGGCGTTCGGTCCAGGACTCCCAGGTTCCAAGTGTTTGGGGCTGGCTTTGGTGGCAGCCGTTGGCACGTGCTGGAGCCGAGAGCCCCTGGCACAGCTGGGAAGTGGCCTTCTGGAAAATGAGCAGGACAGGAGAATCATACCATGATTTCACACACGGACACAGTTCCTAGCTCCCACAGCATTTTAACGTTGAATAACTTCTCTGACACTTGGTCTGTGTGGTGAGAATCTTCCCTCCTGGGATCTGAACCTGTGGGAAAGTCATGACACTGCAATGGGTGCCAGGGGAGGAAAGTTTCAGCATGGCAGTCATGGGCTCACTGCACACAAGTCAGGCTGGTCCACCTTGGATCCGGCAAGGTGTGACATTGAACAATCATTGCAGTCGTGCCGGACACGTCACCTTGCACACTCAGCTTCCCCCTCACCTCTCTGGGGGCTCCATCTCACCCACTCTGCAGGCTCCTTCTGAACACGCATGGCCCCCAGGGCTCAGCACTAGCCCCGCCTGCATTCCTCCCATGGATGTAAACACGGCCAGGTCACTCCCGAGAGGGAGTCCCGGCCCCCAGTTCCAGTGTTGTGTGTCCCTCTGTTGGTTTGGTGTCTGCACTTGGATGGGCCAGACGCATCTCACACTCCATGTGCCCACGACTCCATCAGTTTAAATGGTCCATTAAACCGTCTGCCCTGCCACTTGGAGCAGAGCCTAGAGGGCCACTGGACTTCTCCTTCCCGCTCTGATCAGCACCCACAGCTGATCAGCGCCACCCCGTCCACTCCTCACCCACAGTAGCTCCTGGGTCCCTTTGCTTCTCTCCATGCTCAGAGTCTCTCTTACCTTGGACAAGACCGTTTCTTACTGTCCTGCTGCCCCTCTCGGTCCACACGCACTGCAGCCAGGGCGACTTCTTAAACACACAGACGGGATCGCGTGGTTCCTGTGTTTGAGACCCGCCAGCGGTGCCCCTTCACGCTTAGAGCAAAGCCCGCAGTCTTTTCTCTGCTGGCAGGACTGTGTGCGATGCGGGCCTGCTCCCCCACCCCTTCCGTCTGGGCTCCAGCCCTGACTCTGGAGGGCCTAGATTTCCCAGGACACGCCTCCACCTGCCAAACCTCAAGTCTCTGCCCCTCTAGACCCTCTCCATGACCTCCCATCTCATAGGAGCGCCCACCTCATTGTCCCTGTCACCAGGCCGGGTTTATCAATACTCTACCCAGGAATGGTCCTCCGCCCTGATGCTCTCCGCACAATAAAGGCTTGTTGATTCACTGAGTAAAACCCTGAAGTAGTCCAAGTCTCACGCCCTGAGACTTGGTCGTGTTTATCTGAATCCCTCCCCGGGACCTCAGCCTACTGGAATTCTTTTAGAGATCACCTCCCTTGGGAAGTCCTCCAGGATGCCCCCTGATCATCATCTGCTCTCTCACATCATTTCCCTTCTCTTTCATGAGCAATGGAAGTGGGAATTCTTGGCCTTTTGAGTTCCCACTGGAGGTGCAGTACCTGTGATGGTGAATCCGGAGACGTGTCTGGGGCTAGGGAAGCCTTCCGCTGAGAAGCAGGCCCGTGGTTTCCCACAGCATGGAAAAGACGGTGTCTCCAGATGCCCCAGCCCCTGGAGGCCAGGGTGACAGTTGGGGAGGCCCCTGTAAGCCTTTTACGCTGTCGCTGTCTGTCATTGGGCTGTCAAACTGTCCTGAGTGATCACAGAGTCACACCCAGCACGGTCCATGCCTTAAAAATATGTGCCCAAGGGGCCTGGGCGGAGGTGGGCTGGTATCCAAGACACAAAGGGAAGAAGCAACAGGGCACTTCCCTCCAGGCTGCCCCATCCTGGGGACCAGAGTTCAGGGTGACCTTGGCTGGTGGGCCCATTCCCGTGGGGTGTTCTACCCGGCTCTCCACATGGCTCCTTGATTTCTTCTGAAAACATTTATGGACTTTTGAAGTATTTACAATTGTGTGGGACCGCCAAGGGACTCCCTCTTGGCACTGTTTAGCAGTTTCCGGGGCTGAAATTAGAATTTGGTGTGATGGGGGTTGAGGCCCAGGCCGAACCGAAGGCCAGAGGGAGAATTCCACTTGGTTGGTAATGAGCGATAATGAAGGGAGCCGGGGCTCTGTGTTACCCGAGAAAGCAGCCCGCTCTTCTCTTCGGGACGGAAGACGTTGGCTGGTTGGAAAGAGGCTGAATGAAAAGTATTATGTGCACGTAGGTGATCGGCAGCTCTGCGTCTTCAGAGAGAGGTGTGAAGTCGTCTGTCACATTGTCTCCGTTCTCAGGACAGGGTCGGTGGCTTGTGCAAATCACCACGCAAATGGGGTCTATGTTTAAAGCCTGGGGAAACCTTCCATTCCCTTCACTTTCTTTAAAGAGATGAAGTGACAGGACGAGCTGGTAAGGTTACGATAGCATCACATACCAAGGGGATTTTCCAGAGGGACCAGTCCTGCTGTGTGTTCAGCACGTGTGGAAGCGACTGCCACCTCCTGTGCCCCAGACATCTGCCCCTAGCCTGGCACCCCTAACCTTTGTCCCGGCTGCTTCGCTGGGGGGCCAGCTGGGTGAGAAATGAGAAGACATCAGCGCAGCTAGTTTCTGGGTCAGAAACGACCCTGTTCTGGTGGAATTGTGTCCCCTCAAAATTCATGTGTTGAAGCCCAAACCCCCAGTACCTCAGGATGTGACCTTGTTTGGAACAGGGTCACTGCAGATGTCAGTAGTTAAATTAATATGAGGTCATCCTGGAGTAAAGTGGCCCGAGTCCAGTGGGACTGGTGTCTGTATTAAGGGAAATTCGGACATAGACACACACACAGGGATTAGGCCATGTGAAGAGGGAGGAGCTCCGAGGCTGGGGGTGACACATCTAGAAGCCAAGGAGTGCCAAGATTGCCAGCCAGCCACAGAAGCTAGAGTCCTGAGACGGCCTTGGAACAGCCAGCCCTGCCCGCACCTTGTCTCGGATTCCAGGCTCCAGACCTGGGAGACAATAAATCCCTGTTTCTGGCACTTCTGCCAAAGCCCCTCACCCTCCCCTCTGACCCTTTGACCTGCTGTGGAGTCCACTCAGAGGGGGTCATCCGTTCTGCCACTGAACTTGAGCTCCTCTAAGGCAGCCAGAGCATCTGGTGTCTCTGCTGTGGCCCCAGTGACTGGTTTACCTGAGGGCTTCTAGGACTCAGGGTTTCTGGGTTATGACCGCATCCTGAGCAGGACCCCCTAACACCCCCAAGGGGCGCTCACATCCCGCTTGGAATGACGTCCATGATGGGGAGGGAGCTCCCTGCGTTAAGAGTGGCCCGCACGGAGGGTAAGAAGGCTCTTCTCTACGACCAGAACTCGTGTGTGTGTACATGTGTGTACGTGTGTGTATCTGTGTGTATGTATATGTGTCTGTGTGTATACGTGTGTATCTGTGTATGTGTGTGTTCGTGTGTATATGTCTGTGTGTTTACATGTCTCTGTGTATACATGTGTCTGTGTGTATGCATCTGTGTGTATATGTATGTATATCTGTGTGTATGTGTGTGTGTACGTGTGTACGTGTGTGTGTGTGTGTGTAAATGTGTGTGTTCCTCTCGACCTCCCTTCTGTTTATTTTGTGCTTTAAATATAATTCTCTCAGGAACCCGTTGCTGTGTGACGGCCTCCCACTACTTACGGGGGCCTTTGCGTCTGCCTGTGTGTCCTGTTTTCCGGGCACGACACCGACGTGGTTGCCTGTCACTTCCCTGCCCATCCTCTGACTTCCCTTTGGGCCAACACCCCTTCTGAGTGAGGACCCTGGAAGTCAACACGTGCTCTGAGTGAGGCCAAAGGGCACTGAGGGGACAGCAGTGTCACCCTCTCCCTTCCGGACCTCACGCATCGGGGGGTGCTGCGAGCTTTTTCTTGGCCGCACCTTCTCATTGTGGGTTCAGGTGGCACCTCAGTCAGCTGTGACATCGGGCATCTCTCCCCAGGATCAGTGCTGCTACAGAGCCTGCTTTCACAACCCCATGTGGGCTTGTTTTATTGTTAAACTCAAGCGTAACATTTCACAAGGAAAAATTGACTATTACAAAAGACCTAATATGACAAAAAGAAACGGTAATGACTGACGCCTATCTTTAATTAAAGGGAGGGCCTGGAGACCCAAGGGAAGGATAGCAGAGGTCCAGGCCAGTGGGAAATGCCCCTGACTTCAGACTTCTCTCTGAGCTGGGTGCCCAGTTTTGCTTTCCTCAACGCCTGTGGGGCAGAGCACCCATCATACCTGCCCTGCAGGAGGAAATCACCAGGTGACTGGCCGCTGACGGCCATGGGCGCCCAGGGCCAGGAGGACGCAGTGCCCAGGAACTCCGGGAATAAGACAGGGAATCATTGCTTCAACTTGCGTCTTACATTTTGAGTTATCTTTTTAAAATGTGGGTTGTGGTAAAACATACGTAACAAAATTTACTCTCTTAACCATTTTCAGTGCACATTCAGTGGCATTAAGTACATTCACACTGTTGTACAGCCATCACCTCCAGAACTTTCTCATCTTCCCAAACTGAACCTCTGTCCCCATTAAACACCCACTCCCCGTCTCCCCCCTCCCCAGCCCCTGGCACCCACACTCCTACTCTCGGTCTCCGTGAACCTGACTATTCTCGGTCTCTCATGTAAGTGGAATATTAGGTCAGTATTTGTCCTCCTGTGACTGGCTTACTTCCCTTAGTGTCCTGTCCTCGGGTTTCATTCATGTTGTCACAGGTGTCAGAATAGCCACCTTTTTAAGGCTGAATAATATCCTATTACGACGTCCCAGTGGCCTCCAAGTGCTGGCAACTATGAGTAAAACTGCTAGGGACACCGGTGTGCAGGGTTTTGTGGACATTCTTTCTCACCTCCTTCGGGTAAATACCACGGAGAGCCATTGCTGGATCATAGGGTAGAGTGTGTTTGGTTTTACTAGAACCCACCAGACTGTCTTCTCAAGAGGCTGTGCCACGTGCATCCCCACCAGCGATGACTGAGACACCCGCTGTCCCCCGTCCTCACCAGCACGCGGTGCCATCAGTGCCCTGGGTTTTGCCTATTCTAACAGGTGTGCAGTGGTGTCTCACTGCTGTTGTAATTTGCATCTCCCTGATGACGTGTGACGTGGGGCATCTTTTCATGGGCAGATTTGCCATCGGGAAATCCTCTTTGGTGAGGTGTCTGTTAAGGTCTTTGGCCCATTTTTAATTTGTTGTTTGTTTTCCTATTGTTGTGTTCCAAGAGTATTTTGTATACATGAACATTTTAAAAGTGTGGTGCCTTTACATTAACCATTTCGGTTTAATTGCTAACAAGCGAATTTTTACAAATATCAACGGTCCAGCACAAAGTAACTATTTGTAAACATACAGTACACATTGATCTACAGTTGTTGTTTTTTTCTAACCAATTTTAACTCTGAATTAAAAACAAACAAACAAAAAGAACTGTCTCAGATTTTCAGGCAGCAGGAAAATGACACCAGATAGAAATCAAAACCTTCAAAAAGGAATGGAGAGTGCCAAAAACAGTAACTCTGTGGGTACACAGAAAATACTCTTTTCTCATTATTCTAATGTTTCTGAAATGTCTTGGTGCCATTAAAATCAGTGACACTGTTGTGCGTTCACAACAAATGTGACGTAAGTGGCAACCACAGCACAAAGGCCGGGAAGGAGGCCGGGAAGTCTGCTGTAAGCTGTCACCGCAGCCCAGAAGCGGTGTCACATGGCTACAGCAGAGGATAGTAAAATGGCACACACCCCAAGCCTACGATAACAGCACAGCTCAGCGCAGCTAAGCCTACAAAGCAGCTAAATGGAGTCATGCCCAGTCCAGAAGGCAGGTCCCGGGCGCAGTAGGTGAGGCGGGGGCGCATGGGGGTTCTTGCCTGGCAGCTTCCACGATCTCAGGGAATCGGAAGCGAGGTCGGCAGTGGACAGTGTGCATCCTAGGGTCATCCACACCAACGTGCTGTGATGACCGACTGGTGAGGACTTACAGTCAGGGACACAGGCCAACTTCCTCGCCCTTGTTGAGCTAACGTTCTGGGAGAGGGGGCTCAGTGACAATCACAAGTGACAGTGATTGAGTGCTGTGAGCTGGGCAAGGGGACAGGGAGAGCTGTGGGCCATGCCTCGCTCACCGCAGAGCTGGGCGGGAAGTAAAGTTGGGGGCTGCCAACGCCTGGGGTCCTGGGCTCCAGAGCTGAGGGAAACATGAGCAGAGCGGCCCGGGGTGGTTCCTGGAGGCCTCTGGGTAGATGGAGGTGGTCAAAGCTGTGACAAAGCGTAGAAGGTGGTGAAGGGCAGGAAGAATGAGGGCTGGGCCTGGCTAGGGGCTTGCAGAGCCCTGGGCCCCTCCTCATTCCTGCCACAGACCAGGCATGGGGGATTCTTATCTGGGACACATGCAGATTCCAGGCTGGAGCAGGGAGCTGTGATGAGGCCTGAAAGGGCGGGAATTCACAGTTCAGGGACTAATCCTAAGAGAAGTTATCTGGATCGCTCAAAGCCATGTTTGAAGAAGGTGATTACAAAAGGAGAGAGAAAGAAAAAAGACACAAAGCAAAGGTTCAGAGTTTTTTCCTTGCTTCTGGGAAAGCAACAATGTACCCGGATGAACGGGCTACCTGGGTTTGCCAGCAGGGAGCAATGGCGGGAGCAGCACGGGAGAGAATGCTGGGCTTTGCTGATGGTTGGGATACGTTACTCCGTGTTCTCTGAGATCCCAGCAGCCTGTACCTTCTGGTTTTGTGAATAAAATGGTTTTCAGAACAACAAAATGGGAGCTGATGTCTTTCCTGCTGGACATTAGTTAATGATTGTTTGGTCCCTTTGCAGGGAGATCAAGTTAATGCATGAATTCTCTGGGCTGGTGCGTTTCAGAGGTGCATTCAGTTGACTTGAAACATTTAAATGAAGCCATTTGTCTTTGGTCTGTTTAATTCAATTCCTATTTGGTTTCTCCTCCAAATCCCTACATCCTGCAGATGAGGATAAAAATGGGATTAAAAACATTGAAAAAACAAGATTGTGGCAGAGCAGCAGGTGGGCGGGCGGGGGGCAACCCAGGGACCCGGGCGGGCGTGGGGCGTCAGGGGCCTCGGGTTCCCCCACTTCTTCACTTTCCAGTCTCCTTTCCTCGCTTGCTCTCTCGGATGGCCCTCCTTTTCATAAACTCCCAGTGCAATAGCTTGTTTTTATTTGTAGTTCTTTCATATTTGAAACATAATGTCATTGTTTTTTACTTTTTCAATTGTTATAATTGTTAACTTCAGACAGGTTTCCTAAGGAGACGCCTGTTGGGCAGAGAGAAAGGAGTGGGAGGGATGGCACGGGGAACAGGAGTGATGCTGGGGGTGGGTGACAGGGTAAGAAAGGACATTTCGAGACGTAGCAACACAGCTCCGCTCCCATGACATGGTAACAGGCACTCCCTAAAGAGGTCTACTGTGTACACTCGTGAATAACCCCAGGACTGTGACGCTCACAGATGGGGTCCGAGGCTTCCTCCAGAGGTGAGTGCTTCACGCCTTGCCCAGAGTCACGTACGCGCGCGCGCGCACACACACACACACATTCCAGTCTTGGCCTCCTTGAGTCTTTTCTCAACATAGCAGTCAGAATGATTCTTTCAAAACTTAAGTCAGATCCCGTCACTTATCTGCTCAAAATCATCCTACTCGAGAGTGAAAAACTGCCGTCCTTACAATGACCTGCCATGTCCTGCATGGGCTGGACTCTCAGGGCCTGTCTGACTTCACTCCCTGCCACCCTCTGTGTCGTCCTCTCTGTTGAGGCCACACTGGCCTCCTTGCTGCTCCTCAAATACCAGTCTCTTCTCGCTCAGAGCCTGTTTCCTCTTCTTTCTGGAATAGTCTTCTCTCCGATATCCATATGGCTTGGCCTCTCACCTCCTTCAAGTCTTTGTTCAATGCTTGCATGATTCTCCTGATAATCCTACTTAAAAATTCCCCTGCTAACTACTTACATCCCTGCTCTGTCTTCTTTTTACCCACTGTACTTGTCACCTAATTAAATGTGCAATTTATTTATTGTGTTTTCTATTTACCCTGCCTTGAATACAAACTCCAAGAGAACACGCTTTGTTTGCATGTACACACACATGTGCACACACACACACACTCGCATGCAGCTAACACCTCAGACAGCGACGTTGCACAATAATGTGTTTGAGTAAACACCTACTGAATGAGTGAATGAAAAGACAGCATTTGTAAGGAAAAGCAAGGTCACACTGTACATAAAATTGTTTATCTTCCTATCTTCACTTAACACTACATCAGAAGTTTCCTGTGTCATTCAATTAGTCTTCAAAATAAAAGTTTCAGTGTTTGTAATCGGTTCCATCATACAGATGTGCATGATTTAACCACTTCTCTGGTTGGGGGAATTTCAATTTCTTCAGACTTACAAGAAATTCTGCAAACAAGACATATGCATTTATTTCCAATGTATTTATTTCCTGTTAAATATATGCTATGTGGGTGCCTGGTGGTGGGGACGCAAGAGAAACTAGGATAAGCCCTTCTTGTTGAGCAGGCAGGCAGGTAAAGAGAACAGTGCAGTCAAGTGTGGCCTGCTAGGACAGGGTGACAGCATGCTTTGGAAACTAGGTCACAGGTTTGTTACACCCCACAGGTCACTGGACCCTGTCCATTCCTTTCCATTTGTTTATCTTTACTCTCCAGATTGAATCTTTTCTTTCTATTTATCTTCAAGTTCACCAACTCCAGTCCGCTCTTAAGCCCATCCAGTGACATTTTTATGTCAGACACTGTAGTTCTCAGTTCTCAAAGTTACATATTTTTACATACTCTCTTGTAAATTGGATCAAACCTAAGTACTGCTGTAATAAAAACGGAACTATGCTGCTGATTTACCGCTAAATTAGTTGGCCGATGCTTGTAGATATAAGACCCGAGAGAGGAGAAAAGAGAAGGCGGACCGGACGGAGATGAAGACAGAGACAGAGTTACTGCTGCCATGTAGGAGTGGGGCGTTCTGCAGGGCGTATCCTACCATCTCTCCTCTACGGGAGGCCGGCAGAAATAACGAAATCTCGCCGATACGTGGGCCTGTAATCGTGGAGTAAACGAAGGTCACTGCCTGGCACCTCCCAATAGCTCAGCTGATCAACAATAAGACTTTCATCAAAAACACCTCAGCGCACTGCAGACATCCCCTCCTGGGTATTCTGATGATGGGCCTAAAATGCCAAGGCTTCTGGTTATGATACGGACAGAATTCCTCAAAAATAAGCCACGACTTACATTTTTACAAGTTTTTATCATCAACGATGTACTAGATAAGAGACTACATTGATAATGGCTGAGCTTGCACTTTGGATGCTCAGTACACGTACTTCTAGAAACTAAAAGAGCCACGCAAAGCAGTATTAGAAGACCCAGAGTACACAGAAAGCTGTATGCTCAGCAGCAAAATCATGTTCCTGCCAGTCAAACAGTGACTTAAGAATTATATTCAATCATTCACCATTCTTCCGTCACTCTCTGAGCTCTCCATTCAAAACTCGTTTTCTAATTCGAAAGTTCTCGCTGACTCTGGTAACAGTACTGGAGACCTCCACGGAAGCCTGAACACTGCGGCACATCAGGACTGACTTAGAACTTCTCACCCCGAAGCCAAAACACAATGCCTCTTCCTCAGGCCGTCCTCCTGCCCACGGGCGCATTCCGGGCTCACTGCGCTGGGACAGCCAAAGGTCCCCCAGTTCCCATATGCTATGACAACAGGGACTGACCAGCACCCCAGCGCTGTGAATTTTCTCCTTCTAGAAGATTCTACACAGAGCGACCTCAACAGTCTTAACTGGCATTGTGTCAGGCTGAAGAGTGTGGGTGGTTTTAAAGCAGAGGAAGGCAGGCTCTCAACCTACTCCTAAGGGAATAATATCAATGGGCCCTCGACTCTCCCCAAGGAATGACAACACCGGACGGGTCTGTGTGTACTGGGTTTCTCCAAAAAAAAAGGACTAGTGGGAGTGACATTTCCCTTTTCCATTGTTTAAAGAACAGAATATGTTTCCTTTTAACCTAATATAAGAGTGAAGGCAATAGCATAATAAAAAACAGAGATGGAATTTCTTCTGTAAGGGAATTTCAAAGGGACACAATCTCCTTTTGAAAATGACTTCTAAGTGGAACCTGCCTGATACAGAGGCCGAGCTGGATTTTCAGTGCACCGACGACGAGTTATCATTCACTTGACAGCTGGGTGCTTTGTCCAAATTTGAAAGTACAGTATGGGTCCGTGAGCTTACTTTCGTCAGTCTGAGAACTACGAGAAAAATCAGCCTGTAAGTGTTGTAGTTTTACTCTTTTAAAAAGGGTTTGGCCAGCTCAGTCCCCCTTTCCTATTTTCAGGGCTTCATAAATTAATTCCAGCCTTTTTTGAAGGTGAAAGAAATGTCTCTGATAAAAAGTCATTGATGTTTTCATATTTTTCATCATCTTCTTTAAAAAAAACTGTGCTGCAACATTTTATGAAGCCTAATTTAATGGAATGTCATGTTCTTTATTTTACAGAATGGATCTGAGGAGAGAGCAGCCTGGCTTTTTTGATAATGAAAAGCAGAATTTTAAACATTAAAAAAATAAGGAAGAATCAAAATGTTATGGTCTATTCGTGTTACGGTGTATAGATGCAGTTTTTTAAAAAAAGAAAAATAAAATGATCACGATTTCTCAGACTTTGATTTATTATTTATTAAAGACATGGGTTTATTTAAGGAAAATCAATGTGCATGGATGCCCAGCATTACATGATTTGTATTATAATGTATCACTTGAATGCACATAAATATAAACCAAAGTATTCACCCTGTGCGAAGCTCTTACACAGCCCACGTGGAAAGAACTGCACAATACAGACAGATAAAATCAAAACCATTAAGATCTCCATTCGCAGCACCCATTTATTGAGCGGATGATGTCGTTTTGCTGAGACTGTCTCCGAACATGACGTGCTCCTAAGTGGTGTGGGCCTGCGCTGTGACTCTGCACACGCGCGCGTCCGTGTGCTTCGTGCAAAGCTGCTTCCCCACGACAGGTTTCTCAGGGCGTCCTCTGGCTGTCCTGGGAGCACGCACTGCTTATTCCCAGTCCGCCACTGTTCTTTCCCTTTCGCCTTGGGCAGTGCAACCACTACCGCTGTCCGCCTTGCATGCAGTGCACACGTGCTGCTGACATCAGGTGGCTCCATTGGTGATAAGCCTGCCACCTGGCCTATCTAGAATGTGAAGGCAAATTTTTTAATCCAGCCGGAGGACATGTCTGTGACCCCAGCTAGCCACCACGGATGCAGGTGCTGGCCCCTGGCAGAGCAGTAGATCCTTGAAACAAGCATAGGTTGTGAAATCGGGTTTTCATTTGCCGCCTTGGTTCATCCTTCTGTACAGCAAGTTGTTTCTGCCTGGAAAACGGCGAGTCCCCCTGCATGACCCACGTGGAGGTCGCTGCCTCTGCAAAGTAACGTCATGGCATGCACACCACACACGCGTGCACGTGCACACACAGCACACATGCACATACACACGCACATACACACACCCACACACAGCACACAGGCACATGCACACAGCACACACACAGCACACATGTGTGCCCACACACAGCATACACACACACGCACACATACATGTGCACACTTGCATGCACAAGCACACGTGTGCACACAGCACACGTGCACACAGCACACACACAGCACACATGTGTGCCCACACACAGCATACATACACACACATACATGTGCACAATTGCATGCACAAGCACACGTGCATGCACACATACACACACGTACCACAGGAGCTCAGCAGTCCTTCACGCCCTTGCACGGCTGGCTCTCTGCACCAGCCCCGGACAGGACAGGACCCCTCATTACTGACCGGCTACGCAGTTCCACCTCCCCAGCTCGAGCTCTTCCTAAAGTCAGGAGACAAGCCAGTGGTCACATCGTCATCTTCCAAGAGCTGGGAACTGACGGCCTCCATCTCTGCGGGTTCCACTTGGCCAGAGTTTGTAGCATCTGCTGACGCTTCCTCTTGGGGGCTCACTTCTCTGTGTGGACCGTGTTATTTGACAGCGAACTCATGTCCCATAGGCTTTTATCTGTGGGCCTGAGTTCAAAGTCCGTTCCTCCAAATTTGCGCCTTCTAACATGCCCGGGAACTGGCGCACCTGTGACTTCTTCCAACTAAAGTCTCAGCGCCTTCTCCCCACACAGGAAGCTCACACTGTGGATTCCACTTCTACTTTCTTGTGAATCTGAGCTTGACATCAGGATTCTTTGAGGATCCTTCTCTCACGCAGATCCACCTACAGTAAGACCGTCCCTTCTGGCAGGGCAAGTTTGTTCCCCCCAAGTTTGGCCCCCTGAAGCCACACACCTCAGGGGTCCTGGCTTTATCTGAGGTTCTCGAATTCGAGTCCCAGCCTGGCTGCAGCCCCCAGGTCTGTGCTCTGTCCCTGAGCAAGTGGCCTGCTAGATCCCAGCGGTAAGCCATCAGGGATTGGCAGGTGTCCCCAGAAAAGGGCCTCCAGAGGCTGGACCACTCCTCCAGATTCAGCCTGTCTCGGGCTCCGACAATGTCCTCTCCTTCTCTGCTAACCCAGCCATGTAGATAAAAGCTGCTTTCTTGTCCTACTTTGTGCAGTGTGTTGGGCATTCCATAGTGGGGATTTCTCCAGACATGGTAAGAAACAGAACCATCATGGCTCCATGTCTCCGTGTGTTTTAAACCTTCTCCTAGGCAGAGGTCGGCACTGTAGGCCATTTTCCACAACATTTTTCCTCCTTTGTCTCCGTGACAAAGTTCTCTTCTTTCATGGCTCCTGCTCTTCAAGAACAATTGCACCGTTTACTCATCTCCTCAACCAAACTAGACACCTAGGGGTCACTTTCCACCTTTCGTCACCCCCCACACACACATCCAATTGGAGCTGAAATCGCATGAAGCTTTCCTCCTTACTTACCTGGACTGCTCTCCATCTCTGCCTGTTGCTGGATGGGCTGCGAAGTTCCCTAACCATCCTCTCACCTGCATCTCACTGGTTCCCCACCCCCACCCCTACCCTACTGTCTTCCGGTGACACACTTGCTGCATCCTGTCCTCTTGCCAGCAGCACCTGCTCTTTGCAAACAGTGGTTCTACGTGACCTCTGGACCTCAGGCTGTTAGAGTATGGCTGCGCCGTGTGTGCAACCAGGTGAGTCCCTGCCTCTAGCCCGCTAGCTGCAGGGGCACTGGGCGCCACTAAAGCCCTGAACTCACCAGCGGTGATGGCCAGGACAGTGCTCCTTCATTTCACACGTTAGTTCATTTCTACATGACCTTGACTGTGACAAGTGTGTACCCCGTCTAACCACAATCTATGAAAACTGGTGAAGCTGATCAATGCCGCGAATTGACAGCCCCTCCAAGGAAAACTGTTAGTTGCCAAGGGGAGGATTTTTAGGAGTTGTACTGTCTCACCCATAATTCACATCCTTAGTAAACACGGATGATGGTTTAAAGGGACTTGTTAGGCTTTGGCCATATTTTGCTGTCAGCTTCATAAGCACGTGTTATGTGCCGAGGGACGTATTAGATGGAGCAAGACGCTGGCACCCGCCAGGGTGGCTTGGCTTCCAGCCCTGCCACTGTCCTTCTTTTTGTATCAGTGTGGACCGTATTACATCTCATTTTCTTCAAAGGAGCATGTGGAAAGCAATGCTTCTTTCAAGGAGTAGCTGTGACTATTCAACGAGTTGGTGAATGCGCACAGTGCTGGGAATGCCGCACTAAAGTTGCCCCCTCGCCTTTTCTCTGCCTTCCTGTCACGAACAGCAGCTAATAGACTGTTTCTAAACACGTCTATTCAGTGCTCCAATAGCCGCGGTTCCAAAACAGAGAAAGCCGTGTACTACGGGTGTCTAATCCATGCCAGGCAAAGGTCTGGGTTTCCAGTTACGTCTTCCCACTTTTTAATTTTATGATCTAGCGTAGGGCAGACACAGCCCATGCAGTCAATTCTGAACGGAAATGCATTTAATGTCCCTGGCATAACCTGGCAAGACCTGGAACCCTGTGTGCGTGCCTGTGCGTGTTCACATATGTGTATGTGTGTGCACGTACGTGTGTATGAGTGTGAATGGGTGAGCATGTGTACATATGTGTGCATGTGTGTGCACGTGTGTGCATGTGCTCGCACACATATTTGTTCTCTCGTCGTCCCCCACCCCCACCCTCCTGCGCAGCCCCATTAATCACGGAGATGGCACCTCATAAACCTGCCGGCCCCTCCCACTCACCGACTTGCTGCGCAGATTTACGGAGTGCTGTCTGGTGACCGGCGAGTGCTGCTGCTTTACGGGGTGCGGCCGATGTCCGCGTGTAAGCCAGAGTGGGGCCTGGCGAGTGTCTGTGAGAACGCTCGGGGCCGGGCCGTTAAGTGGAGGCAAGCCTTCCCACCAGGGACATGGCCAGGCAGGACGCCAGTGTCCCCTCCCAGGTCCCGCGGCCCTTCCACTGTGTTTGCAGCATCATTCTGGAAGATTTAACCTAAAGACAATGAAGGCGTCTCTGTAAGAGGTGAAAAACACGAGTGTCACGCTTGGACAGCTGATGGCAGGGCATCACCACAAGAGCCCAGCAATGCTCCCGGTACAGTCACCCACCTCCCGGGCTGCAGGGTCCCTGCTCCTGCCCTCAGCCATTCTGGCCTTGGCCTCCCTGGAGGCTCCCAGGATGCTGCTGTACCAGCTGGTTGTCAAACCACCTGTGGGGACACCTGGATGGTCCTCCCAGTCTGTAGGTGGACAGACAGAGGCACCCTTCTCCCTAATCTCAGAAGCACCCACTGAAAATGAACAATGTCACCCAATGATGTGCAGCTCGCCTTGTCCTGCAGAGCATGCCAGCCAACCAAGCAAAGCAGAACCCAGTGGAGCCACCCCACCGACCTCTCAGAGCCTTTGGGGAGCCTTTGGGGTTGGGGGAGCAGTGGCCACAGCCAAATGCTCTGCAGACACCAAGGAGGGTGGCCTATGGGCTCCCAGGCATTTGTCATGTCCCTGACTCCCACTGCGTTTGCCCTCTCTGGGCTCAGCTCCCTGCTCTCGGGGTCCGGGAGGTCCCTTGTCATGTGCAGATGCGCTGTGAGCACAGCTTCTGTGTAGCAGACACACAGCCTGGAATCGTGTTAGTAAAGCCAGCGGAGGGAGTCCTGAGGAGCCACGTGCCGATTGGCCCTCACCCTGGAGGCGGGCAGGGTGCGAGCAGACTCCCTCCAAAGACAGGCAGGTCCTACCTTTGGGAGCTCAGGTGGGGGACACATGGCTGATGTGAGCTGCAACCAGGGAGTCCCAGCCACTGTGGTGGGGACGAGCAGTTACCTCAGCCAATCTCTGGGGGTGAGGGAAGGTCCCCTGAGGTCTGAGGGATGGAAAACTGCCTACAAAGAAAGGGGTGGAGCGGGAGAGCGTGTTGGTCAGAATGTAAGCACCATGTGGGAGAAAGGAAGGGAGGAATCAGCCTGGCTGGGGGCAGGGCAGGGGAGGGGTGGTGGGGGACAGGAGGCCACAGAGGCTGGGTGGTCAGGAAGGTCTTCCCGACATCCGAGGGCACTGGAAGGGCTGGAGTGCGGACGGTGGGGTGGGACCCGTCCTGTACTTAGAAGAATCATCGGGCCGCAGTGAGGTGCGCAGGTTGGAGGGGCAGGACGGCACTTCCGGCGGGGAGGACACTTCAGTTGGTACAGGCCCGTGGTGGGGGCGGGTTGAGTGGTCTGCAGAAAGCTTAGGGGACACTCGGCAACCCTGGGTGGTGGGCTTGGAGGAGGGGAAGGACGGGACCACAGGCCTGGCCGGGCAGTGACACACTGGTCCCCATGGCAGGGCCTGTGGGGGCAGACCCCCGTCCTCTATTTCCCGCCCCACCTAAGAGCAGCACGATGGCTCTGAGCGTGGCCCCCGGCCTCTGGCTGCAGCCGTGTGGCCTGCGGAGGTTACCTATAAGCCCTGTGACTCAGGGACCATCATCAATGAGGACAGCACTAGCCCTTCCCCTCAGGACACTGCACAGGCAGACCTTGCTCTATGGTGTTTCTCAGGTATTGCGGTTTTTTTTTACCAACGGAAAGCAAGACCCTCCACCAGCAAAAAGATGACGACTCGCTTTGTTGTGGTGGTCAGGACCCAAACCTGTAGTATGTCTGAGGGGCACCTGTGTCATCGTGAGGACGCAGGGACCAGGTCTGGCCCCCGGGCAGCTCCATCGTCACGGTCGGAGCTCATTTCGAATGTTGTCGGTGGGCGTGCTCCTGCCTTCTCTCAGGAAGACCTGCAGAGCACAATCGCTGGGCCAGGGGACGCCCTGGCTGGTGTCTGTGGGACCTGAGTGAGCAAGCCACTGTGTTTCAGTGCCTGGCACCCTCCTCTTGCTGGTATGCTTGCCCCTCACTCCGCCGAGGCTTAGCCAAGACTGAAGCTTTGAGGATCAGGTCAGCGGGATCCGGATCCTGGAGGAAGCTGTGGCTCCTCGGTGGAAAGGTGTCGGGGCGCAGCCGCCCCCATGGTGACAACCCAGGAGGCAAGGTGACAAGCCAGGGGGGTGCCCTGGAACCTCAGAAGTAGGTGAGTGCAGGTGAGCTCAGCCTATGCGGGAGGGCAGACAATGCTGGCTGGCAGCTGGCGGGACTCAGAGGCCGGTGGTCAGGAAGCCATGGGGCCCCCCCAGCAGACAGTGGGGGAGCAATGGTGCCCTTGCAGAGGCTCTGGGAGGTGGGGAGGCCACCGGGGTTACTTCCTTGTCGAGGGGTAGAGGAGCCCAGAGCAGCAGGCTGTGAACATAAACGCCCTGCTGGAGGCCAGGAGGGGCCTGCACTGCTCTTGACTTAGCAATCAGGAACCTTCCGGAACCGCCTGGCTGGAGGCTGGGCTCCCTCCTCCCCACGTGGAGGCTGTGCCACTGTCTGAGGTTCCTTGACGCCCCTGCAAGAAGCACTTGTTAATTATGGGGCAGTTTTCTCAGTGTTTTCGGTTTGGGGTCCACCAGCCTATAATCTTGCAGAAGTCTGGGGCCTCTCTGAGGGGCCCCTGCTGCACCGTCTCCCGGGAAACGTGGCGCATTGCAGCAGCGATGGCCTCGTCACCGCCCGGGCCGGCTTTCGCACGCAGCCTCTCCCTGCCTGCTCAGCACTGCACTCCCGATGTCTGTTGTGCTGTTTGTGGCCCCGGCCTGACAACAGCCACCTGCACATGTCATTAGCGGAGTCACTCTCCCCCGGCCCATTAATCAGTCTGTTAAATACAGGACTTAACACCACGCCGAGCCATTTATCTGCGAGGCCCAGGCTTCGGGCTCCCCTGTCTCCCCCGCGGCAGTCGAGGAAATCGTTAACACCTGACGCACGAGCCCAGCCCCTCTCTGCTTTGCCCATTAGCCTAACTGCTCGCCGGCATCTGCTCCCCCGTGGCCCCCACCGACACAGCCTCTCCCCTCTCCCTGCTTTCGCAGAAGACGTGGAGGGCACCCGCTCACACACCCGAGGCCAGAAGCAGGTCTTTTCTTGCTCGGGTGCCAGTCTGCTGCTCGGAAGACACCTCTGACAGCTGTTCAGAGCTGGGGGCTGCGTCTGCATGGGCAAGTCGTCCACCGAGGGAGGTGGCCTCACTCAGTGTCCCCAGAGGGCTCTCCCTGTGGTCCTGTCTCCAATTTCAGGTGGGAATCTGAGAGCCCGAGACAGTTGGTTGGCAAGTGTGCAGCTCTCAGCTGGCCCATGAGCCCAGTTCCTGGCGGCACTGCTACCGGCCTGCTGGGCATGTGGGCCTGGTTGGTCCCCTCGTGGGCAGTGGGTGGGTTCTCCAAAGGGTTCCGCCAGGTGGCTCACAGGGCCTAGCTCCCCAGCACTGGGGCGCCATCCCGTATCTTTTTAAGGCTGGTCACGGCAGTGTCCTCTGTCACAGGCTCTTGGACGGCTCACTGTGTCCCTCTCCCAATCAAGAGGTAGGACGGATCTCCTCTGACCTGGAACCTGCGCTGAGCCTGGGGCTGCTCTCTAACCAGAGAACACATGCAGGGGACATCCTGGCAGAAACACTGTTCTGGCACCTTCCACTTCCTGCTTCCTAGAACACTTACTCTTGGCAGCGTTTCCTCTCAGAACACAGCCACCATGCTGGGAGAGACCCGCGTTACATGGAGAGGCCACATGTAGGCTCCAGGGGGCTCCAGCTGACAGCCGGCATCAGCTGCAGGCCACCTGAGTGGGCCGCGTTGGAGGTCCAGCCCGGCTGGGCCTTTAGATGACGCGAGTCCCGCGCTCCATCTGCCGGCAAGTTTATGTGCCCGGGAACGAACTGCCAGTGGAGCCCCGTCCACCCATGAGAGACCATGCCAAGTCGTCATTTTAACCACTAAGATTTGGGTGGGTTATTCTGCAGGAAAGATACCCAGAGCAACCTATGGGCTAAACTGGGGACTGCCGTGGCACTGCGTGGCACCGTGCTGGGAGCCGCTGCAGATGGGGCCATGCAGAACCAGGGCACGAGGCCTCGGTCTGATCCAGCTCTGCTGCCCGCCAGCTGTGTGGCCCCACACAAGTCACTGCCCGCCAGCTGTGTGGCCCTGCACAAGTCCCTGTGCCCAAGTCCAGGGTTCTCATCTCTTAGGTGGAGACTCCCCACTCATTCTGTGTTATTTCTGTTTTAATGCGGTCATCTGTGTGTATCAGAACCGGCTTGATACAATTTTCAGTCTGGCTAGTTTTGCTCTGCTCTGGGGCCTCACCTGTATTCTGAGCCTGGCTCAGGTGAGCAGCCAGCCAGATGAGCCACAGTGGGGCAGATGGGTTAGTGTGAATCCACAGCTGAGGACACCCATAGCGCTGACGTGTGGACACCAGGGTTCCCCAGGGGACCCTTGTCACTAGAAGTCCCTCACTGCTCTGAGGCTCTCTCTCCCCCAGGAACTCAGATCCCACCCACCTCTCTCCTATTCGGTGTGGAGCCCAAGGCTGTGAATATGCATTTCTGGAATTCCTCCCTTCCAGGATCCTGGGTACCCAGCGTCAAGTATAAAAGTGTGCAGATCTGTGTGAGGGAAGTTCTGCCGATGCCTGAAGCCCACATTCATTAGATAAAGGGACTGAACCAGAGTCTGCGATTTAACCAGGGATGATGTGCTTACGCAGGTTTTCAGAGCTTTCCCTGACATCCTCCTCCAGCTTCAGCTGCACAAAAGCGGGGCCCATCCAGCCTGCTTTCCACCTGGCTCAGGAAATGTGTCTGCTTTGTCGTCCATTTCAATGAAGCGTTTCCAAATGTGGCATAAAATGGCGCTGAGCTGGGGACACACAGACCCGGGCCCCCCCACCAGTCCAGCTGGAACCCCCTGTGTGGTCCTAGACCCACGCAGCCTCTGTGCCTTGGATCCACAAGTTCGTGGGGATTCAACAAGAGGTGGAGGGAGCTCCGGGACAAGGGCTGGGTAGAGCCTATGGATTTTAAGGTATCCCACAAATATATTCATTTTTAAGTGTTTCTAATTCGTTTGTACTTTTTAAATGATGTTTTAAGTAGAGAATAACATATGTACAAAAAAGCACACTAAGTACAGAGTTGTCCCTTTTGGGATTTTCACAAAGTGAAAGGGTTCCTGGTGCACAGATCAAAAAGCAGATAAGCAAGCAGTGCCCCAGTGACCCCACTGTTCCTTGTCCCAGTCTCCCCGCCCCAGAGTGACATCCTCCTGACTGCTGGCACCACAGCTGGGTTTTCTTTGAGACATAGATAGATAGATAGATATGTCACTCTTTGCAGCATATAGTTCTGTGTTTTGATAACAGCCTAGAGTCATATGCCCACCACCCCAGTCAAAAGAGAACAATTCCACTACCCCAAAACGTTTCCTCTTCTGCCCCTGACTACTGGGATAGTCATTAACTTGTTCTGTGCCCCTCTAGTCCTGCCTCCAGAATGTCATGTAAATGGAACCACACAATATGTCGCTTTTGGGTCTTTCCGCCACGTAACGCACCTGAGCTCCACCCCCCATGCTGTTGCATACATCAATGGTTCGATCCTTTTTATCACTGCGCCGTATTCTATTGTTTGGACGTGCCATGGTTTATCCATTCACCAGTCGAAGGGCATTGGGTTGTATCTAGTCTTTGGCTAGCACGATAACAGCTGCGACTACACTCGCATACAGGCTTTTGTGTGCTCATAAATTTCCATTTTCCTTGCGTAAGCATCGAGGAGTGGGCTTCCTGGCTCGTATGGCAAGTGTGTGTTTAACTCCTTAGGAACTGCCACTGACTTCCCCAGGGGCCGAGCCGTTTCCGTTACCACCCGCTGTGTGTGAGCCTTTCAGTTTCTTCCATCCTTGACAACACTTGAGACGGTTGGTCTTTTTCATTTTTGCTGTTGTGGTGGGTGGGACTGTGGCAGAGCTTGTGGTGTGCGCACACATACACACAGTGACACACAGTGACAGTGACCCACACACGTACACACACGTGCTCCAGGCCCCTGGGATGTAAGATAAGGTCTGGGACAGGCAGGGCAGGAGACCTGGGCTTCCCGGTCATTAAGAAGACATATCTGTCAAGGTGAGAAGAAGGTGACAGACAGGACATATTACATTTAGGTAGCCTGGTTTAATACACTGTGGTAGGAAGGCTTCTATTTGAATATTTACCCCAGGCCCCCAGTATGGGAGGAACAGGACTGATTTTCATTTCAAAGAAAGGTCACTGTAGACTTGGCTGCTCCAGGGAAGATAGAAATCTGGGAGAGGAAGGGAATGTCCCAGCCGTACTTTGGCTTCATTCTGCCGGGTCTGACGCAGCAGAACCTTGTGTCCTGCCCCCACACCAACCCTGGGGTGTGCCTGCCCGTGTCCCTTCCTATGTTGGTGGCCATTTCTTCTCCGCTTGCTGCTGGAGCCGCTCGTGTTGGCCTCCTGTCCCTACACGGAGCAGACCATCACCTCGTTTAGGAAGGCCTCTCCCCTTGCTCCAAGGGCTTAACAGGTACTCCTAGAATCAGAATAAAAATGTAGAACTCACAGATGTGGGATTTGGCAGCAGGAGTCTGTGCTCTGAGCCCATGGGTCAGGGTTAATTGAATCACGAGGGGTAAAAGCAGAGCCCTGAGGCTGCTCCAGCCTCCAGAACGACTCTTCACATCAGCTTAGTTGGAGTTGGCTGATAAGACTGCAGATGCCACCTTCCCCCACAAGGCACAATGCCCTGCTCTCCTGATTTCTTCTAGAAGTTCCCCTAGCGATCCAGGCCACCTTGTATATTTAAAAGAGGACAGGTGTACAGAGGGGGACGTGGCGCTTGTTACTTCATTAGATTTTGCACAATGATTCCTTTCATGGTGGTGGAGCTGCCCTCCAAGCCACCCCCAGCTATCACCAAGAAGCTGACTCGTTCAGTTAGCGTCCAACAGGAACGGCAGGCGTTGAAAAACAAGCCGTCTGATTGTCCGTCACCCTTGGCTGCCAAGTGACACTCGAGCAGGTCTGACCTGAAGGGGATGGGCCAGGAGCGGGTCCTGCCGCTCACAGACTGGGGTGCCCCTTCCTCCTCCAGGTGGCGGTGAGGTGGAGACGCGTTGCCGGCTGCCCAGTCGGCAGGACCTGTACCCTGGGCGCTCTTGCTGAAAATACCCCTGAAAATACCCCTTGACAAGGACAGGCTTTTTGGAGGCACACGCAGTGCTCAGCTGTGCTTCCGACTTTTCACCTCCAACGAGAACAAGCCAAAGTAGCACAAGTCAGGGGGAACCCTCAAAGTGCCTTCAGGTCGCTGTATCACATGCAGGTGCTGCCTGGGGTCACGCCAGCTCCCGGCCACACAGCTGCCACTCGGGTCAGGTTCTTTAAGAAAAGAATGAAAAAATAGGTGGTAGGAAAGAATGCCTGGGGGAGTTCAGAGAAAACAAGAACCGGAAGGTCTTGTCTTGGAGCCTAAAGCAACCAGAAAAAAGAAATTAAACCATGAGAATTGACCACAGGAAATCAGTAGAGAAAAATCAACAAAACCAAAACCTGATTCTTTGTAAAGACCAATACATTCGATGAGCCTCTAGCCAGGCTAACCAAGAAAGAGAGGAGACACAAACGACTGCTATTGGAAATGAAAGAGGGGTCATCTCTACTCATCTCACGTACATTAAAAGGATAATAAAGGAATATTATGAACAACTCTGTGCCCACAAACTTCACTGGAAGATACACCTACCAAAATTCAAACAAGCAGAAATAGGTAATCTGAAGAGACCTATAACTATTAAAGGAAATGAGCCAATAAACAATAATCTTCCAGAAAGACAGCGACAGACCCAGATGGGTTCACTGGTGAAGTCTACCAAACATTTACGAAAGAAATATTTACAGCAACGTCACTCAGCATTGCCCCAAACTGGAAGCAACCAAGATATTCTTCAGTAGGTGGGGAATAAGCCAACTGGTCCATCCGGACGGTGGGATATTATTCAGTTCTAAGAAGAAACAAGCTATCAAGTCATGAAAAGACAGTGAGGAACTTTAAATGGATTCTGGTAAATGAAAGAAGTCAGTCTGGAAAGACCACACCTGTATGGTTCCAACTATATGACATTCCAGAAAAGGCAAAACTACGTGACAGGACAAAGACCCATGGCTGCCAGGGGTTGGGAGAGAGGCAGGAAGTGATGAACACGTGAAATTCTGGGGATGTTCAGGGCAGTGAAACTTTTCTGCTTGACACTACAATGGTGCACATACGGCGCTGTGCATTTGTCGAAATCTATAAAACTTTACAACGCAGAGTGAATCTTAATGTATGCCAACTTTTGAAAAATTATTTAGGAGCTTGAGGAAACCCCAGGGAAAAAATGCAGACTTTGATAAGGGAATAGAACTTATTACAAATACATGAAACGAGCTCACTGAAAATGGTGAAAAGTGCTGACTTCCATAATTTGGGAAATGGACGCAGAGTGTGGGACCAAAGGCAAAAGGGACTGCACGTAAGTACTGTCTCTACTCAATGAAATTTATCCCCAGGACCCCAGGACCTCAGGGGCCCAGGACCCCAGGGCCCCCAGAACCCCAGGACCCCCAGGATCCCGGGACCCCCAAGACCCCAGCACCCCACTGTCCAGGAGGTCCTTTACGAGACGCTCATAGTCTTATGCTTGAGCCACAGACTTCGGGGACAGGAGACATGGCAGGAGCCCCACATGGCCACTCACTGGCTCTCATGGGGGTTGAAATGAGGACATTTGTCACAGGGCTCGTGTAGGTTTAAATGACTCAGTGGGGACAAAGTTCGGAGTGTGGCATCTGGCACGTGGCAACTATGGTACCTCAAACGCCCACACACTGTCAGTTTGTCTTTAGATGGTGACATGCGGTGCCGGGTAGGAGTCCTTGTTTGACCTAAGTGGGTTCAGACCCATCCAGGTACCCCTGACCAATGGGCCGGGACTGGGGGCCTCGTGGGGTCCCAGTAAGTTGGGCCCAATAACTTGGCCGCAGAGTAAACGAAGGGAGGGTCCCTTCAGGCCCCGGGCCCACCGTTACTAAAAGCCTTGGCACGCTGAATTTCAGGCGCCTATTGACCTGTGCTTCTCTTTGGTTGGCCCAGGGTTTCCCAACCTCCTGTAGTGACATTTGGGGCCAGACCACCGCCCTGGGCCACTGCAGGGCTGTTCACAGCGGCCCTTACCTCTACCCTCAGGATGCCCCCAGCAGCCCCTCCCTGTCCAGTCTCAACAGCCAAAAATGTCTCTCGACGTCGTCCAGCGGGCCCTGGAGACAGACCAGCCCCCAACTGAGAACCAGAGTTGGACTGTATGCCCCCGATGGGAGAGACCGTACCTTCCAGCTCCATGTCTCCAGGGCCTAGCACTTAGTAGGTGCTCATTAAAGGGAACTGAGCACATCCAACCTGCCGGCGTCGGGCGCTGTACTCAGCGTGTCACACTCACTGTGCCATTTGATCTTCAAAAGGCCGTGAGGAGGACTCACGGGAGAGATGAGGAAACCAAGACACTCGCCCAGGATTTCCTGACTAGTTAGCAGTGAAGCCCAGACTTGCATTCCCCGCTCCTCTCTGTCTGACTGGCGATGCTAAGGCTCGTGACATTTCCTGTCCCACAGGCTTCCTCCGTACGTGGGGCAACAGCTCAGGCACCTGTCTGGGCTCATGTCCCACGTACCACAGGTCCCGATTTGTTGTTCGTCCGATCATCCTCTCCCTGAGCACTCGATTCACAGGCCACAGCTTTCCAAGCGAACCTGACTTTTTAAGGCACATCTTCGATACTAAAACATGTTTCCCATCTAAAGTCCAGCAGTTCTTGCTTATGCCAAGATCCTTGAGATGGCCAACCCTTCTGGGGAAGGCTTTAAAGACTGACTTGAAAGTTATGAAAGTTTAGGAAAACATGAATGCTAATGACTAAACAAAAATAGAATGCCAAAGGAAGCCATCGCCAAGGGGAAAGCCGAAGTGAAACAGGACACAGATTCTGGAATAACAGATACGTGAATCACGGTCAGCAGAAAAGAGTTCACTTTCCGCTTTTATCAGTGTTCTGACGATCATAAGATAAATCATGTTTGGAGAAGAATCAAACTGATCGGATAAAGTTTGACTGCAGTGTTTCTGACTAATCCTGGACTTGGTGACCTCACTGGAAACTTCCATGCGCGGGACTGGAACTCTGCAGCTTTGAGAGACACGACTGCTAACAGCACAGAGCCCCAGGGAGAGTGTTCGCTTTACATAACTGCATCGTGCCAAAGACACAGACACACACGCTCTACTTTCCCAGAAATTATTCTGGGCCCATGGATTACATATAATTCAAATAATCGTCCATCCTGAGATCATCCCTTTGCCTAACAGGCTGAACATCAAAATAGCCCGTTACAAGCAAGCATGCCTTTTTCTTAAAAGAGGGGAAAGAGGCAATGATTTTTAGTGACCACAGACTTCCCCAATCGACAGTGTTTGCTTTCGTGAAGCGAAACGGTCTGCCCATTGCCGAGACTTCAATAAGCTCAGAGGTTCTCCTGGGTACCCTCCGGGGTGGGGGTGGAGGGATTTTGTTCTTCATTTGCACTCAGTGCTCCAGAAACACCCTGAACTTGGGAGGAGATAAGAACAAGATTTCCAGCTCAACCCTGGGTAGTGGAGTTTGCCAGAGAAGGGACAGGAGGAACGAATGAGGTGTTTTCCTGACTGAATCTCCTCAGGCCAGGGTGTGGCAGGAGGAATCCAGACCCTGGTTCCTGGGGACGTGGCCCTCTGGTTGCAAGGCAATCCGTGCTCTCCAATGCCCCCAGCTGCACCTCGTGCCGCGCTCTGCATCACGCCAAGTGTATCCCTGCCCACTCAGGGGCCATCCCTGGAGGGGCAGCCTTCTTCTGAGGCCTTGAGCCTTAGAGGAAGAGGAAGAAGGAGGTGGTGCGTGTACACTCAGTGGTAGGAAGAAGGTCAAACTGGCACGCGTGCAGACGGCATAGAGTCTGTAGGAAAAGGGGAAGAACTGACCTCTTCATGACGTTGAGTTTTTCTATCCAGGAGCATGGATTATCTCTCCGTGTAGTCAGTTCTTTGAATTTATTCATCAGAGTTTTGTCATTTCCCTCATAGAGATACTTTGCCGGATTTACACCTGAGTATTTCACTTTGGGAGGCACGAATGTGAATGTGGTTTTAATTTCAAACTCCACTTGTCCGTTGCTGCTCTATCAGAAAGCAATTGACTTTTACATATTAATGTTCATCGTACAACCTTGCTGAAATCACTTAGCTGCAGAAGTTATTTCAATTCTTTTCTAGTTTACTGATTGTTACCTCTGTTTCTAGTTTACTGAGAGTCGCGAGCAAGTGCTGGGTTTCGTCAAATGCTTTTCCTACATCACCTGATAATGATCACGTGATTCTCTTTTTTAGGCAGTTGGTGTGATGGATCATGTGAATCGATTTTTGAATGTTTGTCATTCAATTTTCTAATCATACTTGCTTTTTTCCTTTTCTGTTGAGCTCTAATCCTAAACGATCAGTACCTACTTCTGGTTCTGTATCAGGATGTTCCGTGTGGGGGTTCGTAGCCTTGGTTTACCTTCTGGCAGTCCAGTGTGGGTTGGGGTAACTTTCAGGACTGAAGTTTGCTGGAGAACTGTCTGCACCTTTGTGTCCCTGAGAACGGCTTGGCAGGTGGGTTCATGCACAGCAGCTGTGATGCATAGCCCTGCTGGGTTCCGGTACCTGAGAAGCGTTTCTGTGGTTCAAACAGACTGAGACAGAAGCATGTGCAGTCAGGGTCTCTAAGCGCACTGCAGAACCTGGTGCGTCCTGGAGGTCTTTGTTTGTTGGTCGTTTGGCACCGATGTGGGGCATGCGATCCACAGCTCCTCGCTGGCCGATGCCCTCCCACATGCAGCCTCAGGCGTCTGGGGTGAGCCCACTGTCCTCTGGGCTGGAGGAGACACCACCTACCAGCTCTCTAGTTCTTGTACAGCACTGGGGTGTGTAGTGGGAGGTGTTGTCTCATTCTGGCCCAAGTGGGAGGAAGGGAGAAATGTGGACAGCAGGGTGGCACCTGGCCTACTCTTCCAGTCACCACAGTTGGGACAGGGCAGTGGGGCTGCACCCGAACCTCGCCCCCTTTTCTCCAAGGGACCGCAGTGCTCCCTTGCACACGGAAGACAATGTATTCTCCGCTGCTGCACTCCTTGGCCTCCCCTGCCCTGCGCTAGCCTTCGTCCGCAGGGATTCCGGAAACCTCAAGTGTCCCTGATCTCCTCAAACCTGACCTGCCATCCGTATGTATGGGGTGGGGTGGGGTGGGGTGCACACGGACTGGCACCCTGGAAGTATTTCCTGTTTGCTTTTTACTTAGGAACATCTGCCAGGTGGCCACAGATGCCAGCTATCCTGGAATTCGCTGGAAGACTTCTCAGATCCTCCTCGAGCTGCAATGGCCCGTCTGGCTCATGCCTCTCTATCCTGTGGAGGAGACTGAGGTCAAATCACCAAGAAATCTTGCCTGACGTCCCCTAAATTTTCAGAGCCAAACTCAGACCCTTTCTCAGGGTCCTTTCCCTACAGTACGACCTGCCGCAAACCACGTGAATGATTCCTGCCATGTAGCTTTGGCATGGCACCTTCCTGAAGGGATTGCAAGCCCACGTTTGCACACATGCAGCAGTCTGTCACTTTCTGCACAAAATCGTCGTCTCCGAGAAGCAGCCAGCCTCATCCGGATGTGTGACGCTGAGACTGAGCGGGCCTCCTCTGTGTGGCATCTGTCTGCCTGCTGTGGGCCTCCAGCCAACACCCCTGCCCTGCCTGTACTCAACACACACGGACCCCCAGAGGACGGAAGCGGGCACCCCAGGCAAACATCAAACAAATGACGCCCAACTTCTTAGCGCCAAACAGAAAGGGGACTCAGACTCTGCAGTCTCTCTGACACAGTAGGTTCTGATACTTTCTGTGCGTTACTCAGTGTTCAGCATGATGGAGCCAGACCCTCCCAGCTCAGCCATGGACAACAGAAACTGTGGGAAGGGGAGCCTTCGTTCTTCCGCTTTTCCAGGAACTGGAGTTTTGAAGCCTCGGATAATAAACTGCAAACAAATGTAGAAATGTGTACAAATCAATCTGTAACTTAGATACTTCTTAGAAGTGGCACCTTTTCAGGAAATTTTGAGGCTACGGGGAACAATGTTTGTGTGCATGTGTGGGGGGTGTGGATATGGGAATTTTTAAAATACTTTATGGTGGTGCAACACTTAAAGGTCAAGAATCCCTTCACGGGTCAAAGGACATTAAAAGTTATACAACTGAATTTGCTTTCAAATGATCCTCTCTGATATGTTTAGAAGATACAGAAACTCCTCCCCAAAAACAATTCCGGCCAGTTTGTTTAGGGATAAAATTAAGGTCTTCCAGCCCCTCTCCCCAAAATATTCTTGGCTTTCACAAGCTGACTGCATTCAGCCCTAAGCATAGCTAGAAAGAATGATAACCTTCCCCAATTCTAAAGAATTAGTCTTCACATGCTGTGTTTTCCGGGGGAATCCTGCCCACTCCCCATGACCCCATCCTGTCCTTCCCGCCCAGGCGGGCAGTCTCCAGCCCTTCGGGGGCCCAGTGAGGGGTCGGCCTGTGCTCTGACCATCCCCACCCCGGAATGCCCTCCCCAGTTACTCTCATCCCGCACTGAAAGCACAGCTCCACAAGTTATTCTCCCCAGAGGCTGTCCTCCGCCCATCCCTCCATCCTCAAGGCCCAGCCCGGTGTTGGGCAGGGAGGGCTGTGAAAGCCATGGGGAAGCCAAAGAAAGGAAGGGGGAGAGGGGGAGGGGCAGGGAACGCGCAAGGGAAGGGATCTCAGGAGGAGGACAGGTGTGTGTCCCAGAGAGAAGCGCTGCTCCTCTATCGCAGGAGAAAAGTTCCCACAGACCCTTCCTGAAGGGCCTGGTTCTTCCGCACGCTCTCCTTTGGCACAGGGCGCCCCCTGCTGGTGTCCCGGGCTGTCCCTCACCCCGCTGTGTCCATGGTGACGAGGACAACGCACAAGATCACATCTGTGACTCCTTGCAGCATCATTCACAACCGCCAGGACGTGAAAACAACCTAAGTGTTCCCGACGGATGACTGGATAAAGAAGTGGAATATTACTCAGCCACTAATAAGAAGGAAGTCCTGCCATTTGCAACCACAGTGGATGGACCTTGAGAGCATTATGAAAAGTGAGGTAAGTCAGACAGAGAAAGACAAATGCCATGTGATCTCACTGATAGGTGGGATCTAAAAACGCCAAACTCATAGACACTGAGAACAGATTGGCGATTGCCAGAGGTGGGGGTGGGGTAGAACGGGGGGAAGGTGGTCCAAAGGTGCAAACTCCAGTTCTAAAATCAATAGGCCCTGGGAGGTAACGCACAGCGTAGTAACAGCAGGTAACAGTGCGGCATTGAAAGTGGCCTGGAAAGTAGATCTTAACTGATCTCATCAGAAGAAAAAGCCTGTAACTATGAGGTGACCGACATTAACTAACCCTATTGTGGTAATCATTTCACAATATATACATACATCAAATCATTATGTTGTACACGTTAAACCAGCACAATGCTTTATGTCAATTATATGTCAATAAAACTGGACGATAAAAGAGGCTAGAAAACTTAAGTGGGACAAAAAAGAGAAATAAGTAAACCAGTATTTAATCAAATAATAATAAAATAACCAATGATAAAATAACTTCTGAATAATAAAATAGCAACATATATAGGTATGTATATATGTACATACATACACATATATGTATGTTGGAGGCTTCCATGAGCCAGACGAGGACCACGTTTATGATCATGTATTATCTTATTTAACAACCTAAACAACTTTATGGGATAGCTACTGTTACAGAGAAAGCTCCAGGAGGCTAGTCAGCTTCATAAAGTATCCCGGAAATGCTGGAATCCCTGCCTCTGTGTGATCTTGTCCTTCCAGCCAGGTTGTAAGAACCGGTTTTATTCAAGTTGTAGAGCCTCTAGAGGACCCAGCCCGGGAATAAGGTTGCCGCCCAACACTGCAGAGGTCGGTGTTGATCCGGGTGGACCGGTGCCAGGGTGTGTGGCATGCTGTCAAAAGTGATGTGGGCGTCCCACGAGCAAACTGTTGCCCGTGAAATGTAAATTGCTGATAAACATAAAAATTAGATTGTCAGCTTACTTCTACACATTTAGTTATGCAGCTTCATTCCTATTGTGATAGAAATGTGTTATAAGTAAATATTTGGAAGCCCAACAGAATGACTAATATCACTGAAGCAATAGTTAATATAAAAAAATTCCAGTACAAGCGAAGGATTTGCCTGCTCCCATAGGAGAGATTCGTCCCCTTCTCACTTGTTCAGACGCACCAAATCATGTGCTTAACATGCAAGCTAAAAATTCATCTATAATTAGATCTGCCTAAAAGTGAATAAAAGGCATTCCACAAAAGGTCTTCAACAAAATAACATTAAAGTGGCCATATGTTTAACTTGGCTTCAAGCTGCAAAATATCACCATGTTCTATGCTATTAATGTTGTAAACTTATATGGCTTTTCAACTGATCCAAAAGCTAAGGAGAAGAAAGTAAGTTAAATAAAAAGGAGGTGAAAGCTCAAGATACATGAAAAGAAATGCTCAGTACATTTATGTTTTGAAACCATTCAGGTGACTCCACTGCGCATATTGTAATTTTCCTGTTTACAAACATTGGACTGATTTTCAGAAAGTCATTAGGTCCCTGATATAGTTTAGAGCTGCAGTACAGACATCTGGTTGACAGAGCAGCCAAGTATACATTCCTTCAATGTTTTCAGTCTCCCAGTCATTCTGTTTTCTTCCTGCAGAACTAATGGGTAGAGAGCCCATGGAACAGAGAATAAAAGGCTCTCCACATATCAACAACTTTAATCCTGTAATGAAACGCAGAGTGTGGTGATCAAAGATTCTCATCCACATCCTTGATAAACTCCTCTGCATCTATTTTAATACCTTAATTGTCTACAATTATAAAATAAACTCATGTTTACTGGAGGAAATTTGCAAAATGTCAAATAATATGAAAATTATCTAAAATTTCCACTTCCAGGAATGGTAGAACAGGTAATTCCTGCCAACTCTTCAGCTGAGAAAAAATAGAGAAGCTGGACAAGAAAAGAAAAATTTCTTGTCCAAAAAAAAAATCACACAGCTAACAAAGCAAAGAAACATTTTAAGGCAAAGATCCAGGGAAAGAAAGAAACTCAGGGAACCCAGCTTTCCCCCAGGGCCATATATGCATTTCAGAAGAAAAGGGTGAGAAGCTGAGCGGTGCTTTAGATTCAATGGCTAAGAGAACAAATTAGAGCACTCCAAGGAGAGAGTTGTTGGGTTATCTGAAGATTACAGAGTAGAGTGAACTGGAAATAGATAATTCTTGCAAGGACAGCACCCAACTTCCTCTGTAATTCTGATTGGATTAAGGTGGTCTGGGGTTACTAATGCCGCTAGCCACCTTTCAAAAAACAGATTCCCTCTGGAGAAACAATAATATCATCCCATGCCTCAATTGTCTCTACAATTATTCATATACCCATCTGTAATTCAGTAAAAAAACAATAATCAGGCTTATGAGAAGACAAGAAAAATTAAAAAATCGAAACCAAGGGAAAAAACAGACAAAAGAAATGGACCAAAAGGGAATTCAGATAATGGAGTTATCAGACATAAACTTTAAAATAATTATCACTAATATGTTTAAGTGAATAAAAGACAAGATGGACGTATTTTGAAAAGAACCTGAAATTTTTAAAAATGAAAATTATAGAAGTGATAAAATGCAATCAACAAAAGGACACAGTGGATGGATTTAATAGATTAGACACAGCAGGAGAGAGAATTAGAGAATTTAAGAGCAACAGAAAATATCGAGACTGAAGCATGGAGAGTCAAAAGGAGGCACAAAGAGAATAGCATGTAGCACTTGGTAACAAGGTCTCAGGTGAAACTGGCTTCCAGAAGGAGAAAAGAGAAAATGGTGCCAGATGTTAGCAAGTACAGAATGTATTGAATTACACAAGATTTCTGTGAAATTTGGAAACATACACAAATGTGTGCAACGTTTTTAAGAGCAAAAGTATGTTACCTCCATTTTCAGACTTATAAATACCCTATAGAGTTAAGACCATCAACAACAAAAAATTGGGAGTTGAGTAAAAAATAGTTTGTAAAAGTTATACGCTTTGACAAGGGAGAAGAAGTGATAAGATAAAGAGAGAAAATGGGGTATGTTCATTGAATGATTTATAGGTAATAAGTAGTAATGGAGGGGTGTCAAAAGATACAATTCAGACTGACAAACCAATAGCTGAAGCCTAAATAAATAAAGAAGAGGAGGACTAAAGACATACGAAGAGATACATATAAATACAAGTATTATATAAATATTTAAATGTAAAGGTATCTACAAATTATATAAAAATACAAACCTTCCTAATTACCACATGAATAACAAAAAAATAGAAAAAATAAAACAGACAGCATGGTAAACGAGCTCAAGTAAATATAACATATTTTACGTGGTAAATATACATTAAATAATATGAAGGAGTTGGAGAGTTCAAAGTTTGGCCATGGCAGTAAATTAAAAGGACGTAAGTCACTATTTAGAAGAAAAATATTTTAAGCCTAACTCAAAAAGCCAACTCTAATTCTTTGCTGTATAGAGAGACATAACTAAAAGAAAGTGATTTAGAAAATCTAAAAATAAAAGCGAACATGCAAACAGAAAAAAAGCAGGGTTGTGCTCTTCATATGTGACAAAGTAGAATTTAGGCAAAAAAAGAAAACAAAAAGCATTAAATGAGACAAGAATGACAGTTCACAGTGTGCGCTTTGAAAATCTACAATTCAGAATGAAGATTAAATGACAACATCTATGTTTCAAACGGTGCAACACGATAAGCAGTAACTGCCGAAAAGGCCCGAAAGAGACGCAAACAGGCTAGTAATCAGAGGCGTTACCACATTTTCTCGGCTAAAGATGGGTCAAGTGAACAACACATGAAAACGGGTATAGAAGACCTAAACCGCAGACGCAGTAAGGTATTCACAGAACCCTGATCTCAATAGGAAAGAAAGCATAGACACTCGAAACATTCCTGCAAACGAACTGTATTTCAAGCCACAGAGCAAAGCTCAGAAAATAGAATTAATACAAAGAATATTCTCTGTTCATAAAGAAACAAAACTCAAAATTAATAACAAAAAGTCTCTTCTATCAGACAATTAGAAAAACCTGGCAATTAAAAACTCTAGGGTCAAAAGCTAAAAACAAACCTAAACTGTAGAATTTCTTTTAAAAATAATGATAATGGAAAAGCCACAGTGAAATCAATAGGATAAAATTAAAGCAGCAATCAGAAGAAAGATCCTAGTTTAATGCCTAAATTGCTAAAAACTAAAACAATAAAAAGAAATAGATTAAATATTCTACCTAGTAAACCAGAAAAAGAAAGTAATCTAAAATAAAGCAGAAAGAAGGAAATAATAAAGATAAAAGCTGAAATTAATTAGCTGGGAAAATAAAAAACAATGGAGCTAATAAATAAATTAAAATGCCAGTTATTTGAAATACGAAAAAGGAAAAAAAGACAAACCACAAGCTAAACTAATCATGAAAAGGGGAGAAAATACAAACACACCAACTAAGAAATTACAAGGATGAAATAGCCATTAAAATAAAAGAATGTTTAAAAATATGAAACTACTTTGCACAGCTCTGTATAAATAAATCTGAAAACTTCAAAGCGGTGGTAACTTCCTAGGAAAATATGACTTACCAAAATTAACCCCTGTACAGACGGAAAGTTTAAATAGACCGTTCCTAGGTGAAATACAGAATGCCATCAAAGAACTGAACCCCAATGACCACCAGGCCCACCCCGGTGATTTCACGGGGAATTCCACCAAACCTTCAAGGACCAGCTAATTCCCATGCTACTTAGATTGTTCCAGACACATAAAAATAAAAAAAATTTTCAAATAATTTTTTATGAAGTACGATGCTGATACCACTGCAGTATGTATTATAAACGCTCAACCCACAGTCTGCCTCGTGGACAAAGGTTAGATGTAGACAGCAAGTGGCCTCCAACCATGGCCACGTGGCAGTGCATTAAAGCTGTTCTGTAACACACTCAGATCGGAGAAGTATCTAGAAGCTTCAATTAGAGGAAGAGAGTAATAGAAGTACCGCCCTTGTACACGATGAGAGCCCACCCAGAAGAAAGCGGCAATGATAAAATGAACAGAAATGATGAAAGAATTCATCAATGTAGATGGCAAAAGGAATACACTTCGTACATACCGACGATAATCAGAAAATGCAATGCAAGACAAGATTACAGTAATAAAAAAAGATAAAAACTTAGGAAAACGCAACCCAAAGAGTTTAAAACACATGAGGGAAATGTAAGAATTCTCCTGAAAGACATGAAATAGACTTAGGAACAAATGGAAAGATCTGTTGTTCTTGGGACAGACTGTTAAGGACAAAAGGAATTGCAATATAACGACACTTACGGCCTTCTCAGTCATTATATTGTTGCTGGCAGTGTTGGTGCAGCTATCGGATGGACTCGGTGTCTGTCGTGAGACCAAATGAGGCATGTCATTGGTGGGAACTCGGATTTTCAGCATGGAAAAGTACAGATGGAAGACCAACAACGTTATGTAGGAACCCTACGGTCCTGAACTGAAGTTGGAACTGCCAGTAGCGAGCCATGCTGAGTGTTAGCCGGGCTCCTTCCTGGTCTCCAGACTAGGGCTGTCACGACATTGCCCCACCAGGAAAGAGCTGGGCCTCCTACACGAAGAAAGGGACCGTATCCCGAAGAAGGCACGAAACCCGGCCTCTGTGAACGAGCAGGGTCAGCAGAGGTCGTGCAGGACTGGTCCTGAGGGAGCTGGACGCCACAGTGCGTGGAGCCAGGTTGACCAGGGAAGAGTTTGCTCCCAAGGAGCCTTCTCCTTGGTCCGTATTTGGCATCCTGGCAAAGCCCCAGGAGACGGTGCCAACATGCCGTTACGTTGGCTCTCGGAAGCTTGGAGAAAGCGATGACCCACACACTGAATGAAGTAGAAATCTAGAACTGTAGTGGCAGAGGATGGAAGAAGGGGTGAAAAGACTCCGTCTGAGAAATGGCCATGGCAGGGGAGTCTGCTCCATGGGGCCAGAGAGTCCACTAGGTGACTGCTCCTAGGAAGGTCCAGAGGACATCATCTGCCAAAGTGACGAGAGGGTGACAGCTCCACTGAGCAGCTCAAGGTAGCCTGGGGAGAATGGCAGACGGCATTCCACAATGAAGCTGAGCTGGCAATGAGAAAACAGGAACAGAAAATAACAGAGCCTACCCGTCAACGCCAAGTGGCGGAGGGGAAGACCCAAATGTTTAGAAGCCTGTTGGACACTGGACTGACCTTGATCCCTGAGACCTGAAGCATAGTCACCTGTTAGAATGGGGGTGTGTGTGGGCGATGTAATAATAAAGGTAGTCCTGCCCAGATGTGGATCAGAGGGGTTCGCTGGGCCCAAAAACACACCAGAAAATCACTTCTTTCGTCCTCAAATGTACAATCGCAATGGACGTACTTGGTAATGGTCAGAAACCCACACTGGTTCACCGGCCAGTGGCTCACAGCTATCATACCGCAGGCGAAGTAAATAGAAAGCTCTGAGACGTTCCCCTGTCCCCAGCCAAGACCGCAAATCAAAGAACGTACTGCATCCCAGGGGCGCGGACAGAAATGAATGCCTCCATGCAAAGCTCAAGGCCGGTGGTCCTCATCACATGCCCACTGGTTCGCCAGTCTGGATGCTTTGCAAGCTGACATGCACAGAGGACGGCAGTGGACGACCACAGACCCAGCCAAGTTCGAGTCTCGACAGCAGCTGCTGGTCAGAAATGGTATCTTTGCTAGAAGAGAGTCCCACGGCCAGAGGCAGACGAGATGCAGCCTGGGACAGACCACGTGCATACTTCGCCATCTGTCAGAAAGAATCATGTGCGCTCACATGGACGGACAGCGGCATGGCTGAAGGTCATGCCCGTGGCTGAGCTAACTGTCCCACCGTCTGTCACGAGGCAGCCCGAGGGGGCTGGATGGTCTGGCCATTCTGCAGAATGTTGCATGGGTGCATGACGGCCCACAGAGCCCCGCCAGCACCCCTCTGCTGGCTTAGGGGTGATGTGGGACCCTGCACGACCTCACTTCAGACGCCGAATCCACTTTACGGCAAAGGGGCCCCTGGACGCACTAATCCTGTCACATATCACACCACCCAGAAGCTGCCAGCTGAAAGAGTGATGGAGCGGCGACTGAAGGTGGGGCACCGAGATCAGCTGGAGCTCCTCATTTGGGGCTCCGACCTCAGAATCCAGCACATTCTAGATCACACCCATGTTATGGGGCACCCTGCTCCCTGGGCGGCACACGTGGGCCCAGGAACCAGGGTGTGGTCCTGAGGGAATGAGTGCTGCCTGCGCCCTCAAACCTGGGGGTGGAGGTAGGGAGACAGAGACGGGGTGGGGGGAGAGCAGGAGGGGAGTGACAGAGAGGGTCGGCAGGAGAGAGGGATTTGACAAAACGCTACTTATCAAATGTGGACAGGTACAGGGTGTTCAATGCCTCATTCATCTGACCTTTCTGTAGGTCAGAAGTAAATGGCTGGGAATGAAAGGCAATGGGAAAGCACTGCAACAAGGCAGCATGATCGGATCTGCATTCTGGAAAGAAAGCTGTGACCCCCGCGTTTACCCACAGCCCCAAAACTGTGGGATGGCAGGCTGGTGGGGCAGAGGGAGGCGTGAAAATGCTGGGAGGCTTAGAGAACTTTGGAGTCAGAAGAGGAAAGAAAGAAGCAGTGAAAAGAATGACTGGTCAAGAGAAGTGGCACGACGGCGTGTCCCCATACTCAGAGGTCCGCACTGTTCTCGGCAGCCCTGTTTGTTGTCCCATTAACTACTCCCGGCTCTGACGATGTGCTACACCCACACGAGATGGCACCACTGCGGGGAAGCCGGGGGACGGCCCGAGGACCTTCTCCGTGCGATTTTTACAACTTCCTATGAATCTGCAGTTAGTTCAAAATAAAATTGTAAAAACTTAATTAGCTAGAGATTCATTTAATTTAGCGATGCAAAGTCTTCCGTGAGTTTTGGGGACCTATCAGACGTTTGCACACAAGTGGGAACTGGTTTAATGAAGATTATTTCCTCGTTGCACTTGGCCGTCATTTGATGAGGACGCACCATCCTATTTGATACAGAGGTACCCTGGGGGCCCGGCTGAGGAAGGTCTGCCATTGGGGAGGAGGGTGAGGGCCCCAGCCCAGGAGGCGCTGGGAGGGGACGCAGCCACAGCTATGACTCAGGGAAGAAGGGGCATTCTCTCTCCTTCTGCTGTCCCACGTCCACTCTCTTCGCCACGCGGCCCCGTGGCCCTGGACAGAAGTGAGCTGTGCCTCTGCGTGGCGAGTTTCCTTCCTTTTCATGGTCAGTTCCGGAACATTCAAACCAAACTACTTGTTCCACCAAACTTGATCACAAGCAATGAGATCTCACTCTGGCCCATGACTGCCGCTCGACCGCGCTCGGGAAAGCAGCCCTCAGGACCTCGAGAACGGTTGTGTTCTGTACCACGTTTGTCAGGTCGGCTGCGGCTTTGGGGCTGCATCGGGGGCCTCAGACTGAGCCTCACGGCATTTCAAGCACGACGACGAAACAGATGTTTTTCTTCGCCTTGCAGAGGAAAGAGGCTTGGATTAAGGTTTTTAAATGTGTTTCAAATGCATCTATTATGAGAGCTAAGCAATTTTTATTTTCCAGCTTTGGAATAATCTTTAAACGCTGAGACTATGTTTGTCAGGGTGAAGAATATATTTCCTTTGTTATATATTTCTGTCCATTGAACAACTGACAAAATACCAACTTTTTCTCCTTCAAAATGACAGAGGCCCAACTAGCGTGAGCCTGGTGGGCCATTGGTGTTCTGGCGGGTGACCCTTCAAGGAAAAGCCAGCAGGCCTGCTCTCCTGTGGTTTACACACAGCTCAGCTTGTAGGATGCAGGTTTTTACCATCAAACCTTAGTAAAATCAGCATTTCTGCTGAGGCGAATGCCCACTGCCAGCTGGCTGTGCCCATGGGCGGGCCATCTAAGGCAGCTCCTGAGGCTTTGGCTGCTCCACGAGCCACTGCAGACTGGAGCCGAGATGTGTCCTCATCAGGTTCCAACAGACGATGGACAAAGTGCAGAATCTGTCCGAAAGTAGGGTGTCCTTCTTCCCAGAATTGCGTTTCTGAGCCACGGGCCAGCGTTTCCACAGAAACACCGTGGTCACCAGAACGTGAGCATTCCATAAAACAGGAAAGGTCCAACCTCATACAACACATTGATGAGGACCTTAAAAGTTTCCTCAGGCTCCATCAAGGGCAAACCCACAGAGCTCAGCCCCGCCAGTCAGCCTCAGGGACATCCCAGCTTCGGGCTTTCTCTCCGGGCTGCCACACTGATCCTAACTCACTAGGGTCCCCCTGGGTCCAGGCCCGCTTGCCAGTGTGTGGAGACCTGTCGAGCATTTGAGGCACTAGACCCAGGGTGTGACTGTACACTTGAACAAACACTTGCCCTTGTGCACTGGGGCATTCGTATTTCTTAACCAGGATAGCTCATCAAATGGAAACGCACCACAAGTAAAGAATCACAACAGTGTCAGTGGGGAGTACAAGGGAGGGAAGGTGTGTCAGGAATGGAAATAGGCAGCTGGGGAGGTGTGCATGTGCAGTGTGCCGGGTGCAATGGGCACCGTACAGTGTGCATGTGCAGTGTGCCATGTGCAATGGGCACCGTACAGTGTGCATGTGCAGTGTGCCGGGTGCAATGGGCACCGTACAGTGTGCATGTGCAGTGTGCCGGGTGCAATGGGCACCGTACAGTGTGCATGTGCAGTGTGCCATGTGCAATGGGCACCATACAGTGTGCATGTGCAGTGTGCCGGGTGCAATGGGCACCGTACAGTGTGCATGTGCAGTGTGCCGGGTGCAATGGGCACCGTACAGTGTGCATGTGCAGTGTGCCGGGTGCAATGGGCACCGTACAGTGTGCATGTGCAGTGTGCCGTGTGCAATGGGCACCGTACAGTGTGCATGTGCAGTGTGCCGTGTGCAATGGGCACCGTACAGTGTGCATGTGCAGTGTGCCGGGTGCAATGGGCACCGTACAGTGTGCATGTGCAGTGTGCCGGGTGCAATGGGCACCGTACAGTGTGCATGTGCAGTGTGCCGGGTGCAATGGGCACCATACAGTGTGCATGTGCAGTGTGCCGTGTGCAATGGGCACCGTACAGTGTGCATGTGCAGTGTGCCATGTGCAATGGGCACCATACAGTGTGCATGTGCAGTGTGCCATGTGCAATGGGCATCATACAGTGTGCATGTGCAGTGTGCCGTGTGCAATGGGCACCGTACAGTGTGCATGTGCAGTGTGCCGGGTGCAATGGCACCGTACAGTGTGCATGTGCAGTGTACCGTGTGCAGTGTGCAGGCCAATGGAGGGCTCGGCTCCCGGCTCTGAGAAAGATCACAGGGGCCCTGGACAGGTACAGATGACGAGGGTGCTGTGGCCAGGCCAGTGGCAGTGACCTTGCTCCGGTTCTCTCTCCACAGAAATACAACAAATGCGTAGAATGCATCTCTTGATCGTATCCTCCCTCCCCAGGAAAGGTCGGGCTACGAAGACAGCTTTCGGAAGAAATCCCCTTTGACCACAACAAAAGCGGGGGGGCCTTGGCTCATGATCTCTCAAAACAAAGGAACACACGCAATTAGCTTCGCAGCAAAGTGCTCCCAGATGAAATGCTGGAAACACAACAAATAAAGAGTAGCTGTTAGAATTGGAAGCACCTCGAAAGGCTGATGTTTGGACTTCTCTGTCCCCCCTTATGTTCCTCAGACACAGCTGTCGATGGGCCTACGGGCTACGTGGAAACTAAATTCTGTGCCTGTTCCTGGAGAGGGAGAGGACAGCAGGTGGGGTCTTTGGAGTGCGTGCCCATGAACCACGGGTCAGACTGGCCAAACACAGACCCAGAGCTGTCAAACTGCAGCAGGAAAACCTGGGGGGCTTGGTGTTCCAAGGGGGGTTGGGTCCTCCTTCAGGACTTTCTAGTCATTCTCTCCATGCCCCCTGTTGTTTAACTGGCCTATCACCTGTGCCAGGGACAGAATGAGTGAAGGGCTGGGGTGAGATGGGGCCCCGGAAAGAACCCGGGTACAGGGGCCCCTCCCAGGCCCGGCTGACCCGCTGTGGGAGATGGCAGCAGTGTGCCCACTTCTTCCAAACACCCCGCAGTCGGGGGTGTGAACACTGGGCCTCACCCACAGACATGCCCCTCCCACGCCCACGGCCGGCGGTGCATCGGTAATGTGGCATCCATTTGTACCACATCCTGTTGTTTTCCATTACTTGTCATGTGTGCTGCTATCTGTGGGGACACCCAGGAGTGCGGGGAGACGAAATGCATTAGCAGGAAGAGCCCAAACACGGAGAAACAGGCTGAAGCACCTCCAGGCCGCCGCCCCAGCGGCCGGCCCACCGTGATGCCCCACCGGGAAGCACCAGCCGCCCTGGCCACACTGTGCATGTTCCCACCGGCTCTTCCTCCACCCTGGTCCTTCTCCCCCTCTCGTGTGTCTCCGCCTTAAAGCACAGACTCCATTTTAGTACGTGTAAGGATGCTGGGTGGTGTAACTGCCCAGAGATCTCCTGTCTGTGAAAGTCTTCCGGGAACTGCCATCACGTCACACTGTCCTTGGGCGCCGCGACCCTCCATGTGGGTCTCGCTGAGTTCCCTCTGCTGCCCCTCTCCCCAGGATGTGTTTGTTCAGAAGCAAACAGGTGGAAACCTTGTTCTGGAGGGAAGGGGGGACCCTCCTGGGGATTGCACTGCGCGGAGAGGCTGTGTGTCCTGCCGTGGATGGGGCACGTGCTGTGACCTTTGGTGGGAGATATAACCTCTCTGTACCTCAGTTTTCTCACCTATTAAACGGCGACAGCAGCCCCTACATCACAGGGAGGTTGGCAGTATTGACTGCCTGACGGCCTCAGACTAACTGCCACGTGAGCACCAGCTAAGCATTCTTCTGTACGCATCAAATAGCTCATCATTTACAAAGGTTTTAGTCCATCTTACGTCCCTGGGGCATGTATGCATTTCTTGTTGCTGCTGCTGTAACAAATGACCACAAACTTGACAAATGACCTTGAGCAACTCAGGTTTGTTCTCTTACTTCCGGAAGTCAGGGATCTGAATGGAGGCACCACATTCCTTAGCACCTAGAGCCACATCACATCCTCTTCTCTTCCCGTGTCCGTCACACGGCTTCTCTTCCTTTGATTTCTCACTTCTGTCCTAAGAGGACCCTGTGATCACGTGGGGCCTACATGGAGAAGCCAAAGGAACCTCCCACCTCTAGGTCCTTAACTTAAGCACACCTGCGAAGGCCCTTTTTCTATAGAAGACAACTGTCCCAGGTTCCAGGCCTAAGGATGGGGACATCTTTGGGGGGAAGGGTCACTACTCAGCCTAGAATGGCCCCTTCTAGAAAAGAACACTGTGGGCAAATTCATCCTTCAGTGCATACCTACCGACACTGCTCAGTGCCACACTGTCCCAGGCATCGGGTTTCACACGTGAGGGAGCCGTCTCTACACAAGGAGCCCACACTCAGAGGCGTCCACAGGGGGACAGTCAGCCACTCAAGGCAGAGGGGCCCTGGACAGGTACAGATGACGAAACCAGAAGGCCCCCGGAAGGTCCCAGCATGATGCTGAGGAGCTCCGTTGACCTGCCAGCACAGCCCCGGCAGGGCCCCTCCTCGGAACTGCCCATGCAGCCCCTGGTATGGCGAGTGCCCCTCAGTCCCCACGCTTCTCTGCCTTCTCCCTTCTCTTCTGGGCTGTGCACATGCCAGTGCCCACCCGTGGGGAGCTTGGTCTCACCCAGGCTGGGAGCAGTACATGCACGCGGCACAGGCTTCCGAGGATGTGACGTCTGACATGGTAACAGAATGGCTGCACAGACTAACCACACGAAAGAGCTCCGACACCAGAGGATTGGCAGACAGGTGTGCCTTCTGCTGGAGAGAACCCACCAGGGCCTGAAAGGGGGCGAAAGGAGGACTGGAGCCCCCATGGCTGCTGGGTACATGGGAACCCTCTGTGCTATCTTTATAATTTTTCCGTGACCTAAAACTGTCCTAAACAATGAAGTTTAGTTTTGAAAACACGCACTCATGTCTGATCACCCCATTTTCTGTCTGGATATAATAGATTTTAGGAGGCAGTGGGGGCCCTCTGGGCAGCTGGCACCGGACCCTTGGGTCCATCAGCTCCCTTGGCAGAAGAGCACAACGAATTCCAGGACAGGAATTCCCCTCATTTCTCCATCTGCAGAGTCATCCTGGAAGCCCCCACGGTTCCACACATGTTTCTACTCGGGCCTGACCACCCCATGTGGATGCCAAATGCCTGACCCAGGAAGATGGTCAGGACGAGACAGCTCTCTGAGGCGAGACAGGCCCTCGCTGCCCGTGGTCTGGCTTTCACGGGCCACAGCTCGGTCTCCTTAGTTGCCTCAGCGCTAAGATGTTGGGCTGACCAGTCCAAAGCCTGTCTGAGCTGGAGCGGAGAAGGAATTTCATTCTTAGCCTCACAGCTACTTCCTTGAAGAGGCCGTGGAGCCAGTCACCCGGCCTCACCCCCAGGGTCCCACCACACTTTGCAGTGTCCGCATCAGCACAACTTGAAACCCCGCCAGGTCAGGGGTCACTCCCACACCTCCTACAGCTCCCAAGGCTCCTGCCTGGGGTCCAAGCCATGGCTGTTTCCCTCTGGCGTCCACCCAGAGTCCTCACATTTCTGAGCTGTCATCCTGTGATGTGGCCACAGCTGGGGGTCGCCTCACACCAGCCCGGTGCCCTCGCTGTTGTCTTCACTCTAACGTCCTTTCACCGCCCTGCCTATGGCCTCAAGGTCATGAGGGAGGATGGGCTGGGGAACAATCAGACGGCAAATTGGTGGATGGAGGCTGCAGGATGAGTCTGGGGGCAGGGCATGGGGCTACCCCAAAATCTCAGATGCCCTCGTCCCAAATCTAGAGGGATGGACGTGGGAAGGTTGGTTGGGGATGTGGTGTGAGCTTGGAAACCCTGCCCCTCTGAGGCAGGTAGTCTCCTGTAGGCTCAGCCCCTTTGTCTTGCTCTCTGTTTGGGTTAGGATGTCTTCCTGTTGGAAGAACATGGAGTCCACCTTAGGGGCTGGGACCAGAGCAGCAGGCAGGGTACCAGGAAGAGCTGCTACACCAGCCTCCAGCCTCGGGGAGAAAGGTAGGCAGTGGGTGCCAGGAGGACTTTCTACCTTGCACCTCTCCATAATAAGAAAGATGGCCGGGGTTCAGGGCAGGATTCTTCCTGGGAATTGGGGGTTTGCCTGTAGCTCAGGCTTTCTCTGGGTCCTGTCTCTAGGGAATGAGTGAAAGGCGATCAAGTCCAGCACTTCTGAAAACAGGCTGAGAAGGAACTCAGCTTTCTGGCAAGGCCTGACTGGGGCCCGATAGATTGGGATTCTGTCCTCCATTATCGCAGACACTGCACTTCTGTTAATGCAACCACATTTCACAGCCACCTACGGGAAGCTACCATTCTACTGTGCACCAACCGAAATCACCAAAACCTCTTGAGCCAAAGCTGTGAGCACATTTGTCCCCAGCCCATCACAGCGCAATACAACCAACTGTAGGAAGTGTGCTGAGTGTAAAGTTGGTGGACAGATTCAGAAGGCGTCTGGGAGGCTGTCCTCGGCTTCGGCCTTCAGGAAGGGACAGCTCTCACACAACACGTCCAGGCGGCCCACCCACCTCCTGCGCCAGCCTCTGCTGCAGTGGCCACCTCCCCACAGGCACTGCTCAGCTTCAGGCCCGTCACACAGCATCCCACAGCCTGGAGCCTGTGTGCACAGCCCAGAGTAGGGGAAGGGGCGCCGACGCAAGAGGGCCTCCCTTGACCAAGGTGGGATGGGAAGGTCCTCCGGGATCACATGGGGTCAAGAACCGTCCCCCACAAAATAACGTGTCTGTGTGACTCTCCCCCCTCCTGCTTGTCCTCCCTCCTGGCCCTGGGCTCATTAATTCCCTAAGAAATGGTGGGAGCCCTAGTCCCCAGCTCTGCTTCCAGGGGGACTCAGGTTTACCCTTTGGGAAGAGAGCTGGAGTCATGGTGATGGAGACCACAGGCCAAACCAAGGAGAGGAGACGGGCCTGGGAGGGGACCTGGCCCAGCGCGGACCGGCTAGCAGGACGCAGAGGGCAGAGGAGCTCGTGCATCGGGCGGCCAGTGGGCAGGAGGCCACCCCCCGACGCCCTCGGGGGGCCTGGGCCAGCTGCACTGAGGGCAGAGCCAGCAGCATCTGCCTAGGAAATGAAAACCAGCCCCCAGGAAATGACGGCTCTTCTCCTGGCTCCTCAGACTTGAGAACACGCAGCAGAAGGGAAGCCAGAGACATGAAAGCAGCGGCTGGCGGGGACACAAAGGAGGACGTCTGAGCTGGCCGGGCCACTGCTCCTCCGCCCAGCTGGCCATGCCCTGATCACACAGGCCGGGCGCTGAGGACCCAGGAGGCCCGGGAGACCCATCCTCGCCGTGGGCGCCTCACGCTCGGCCTGCCCAAGCCCGTCCCGTGTGATCTGCACCGGAGCCAGGACCCAGCCCTGCCCCTCCCCCTCCTCCATTAAGGAGCCTGGAGAGTTCCTCGAACCCCCAACAAAGCAGAAGAAAGACATTTTGTGGGTGCTGGAGGTCCCATTTTGCCTCTCCAGGTAGCTGAACCTGATGCCTCCTGGCCGTGGTCACCTGGAAAGAACTGCAGTGCTTCCTGCTGATGCACGGGCTTCAGGGACACAGCGGCAATCGGGACAGTGAAGGGCTAGAACATGGAGCCCGCGTGTTTCCATGCCAGGGGCCTGGAGCCATCACAGTCTCCACAGCCACCAAGTGAAGACAACGCCATCAAGACCCCACTTCACAGATGAAGAGACTGAGGCCCAGGGGCTCAGCAATCCGCCCAGTTGTGACTGAAGCTGCCTGGTCGCTCTGCCCTCTGCCCTCCCGCCTCCTCGTGGGGTCCAGCGCAGAGGGCGGCCTCATCCAGCTCCTCCCCAGCGCCTGCATATTTTTTACCATCAATTTATACCTCTCAGTGGGATGTGATTGCTGCTTCACCGCCCACTTCTTTGATAAGCACTGAACTTGAATCATTTCTGCCTCAGATCTATTCACCATTTCACTTCCTTTGTTGTAAATAGCTGATACGTTTATGAATATGTTTGTCATTTTTAAAATTGATTTATAAGAGCTCTTTAGCAAGTCACTAACTTCTCTGTGCCTCAGTCTTCCCATCTGTGAAATGGGGACCGTTCCAGGCTACCTCACTGGGCTGCTGTGAGCTCTAAGTGACTGACGACATAAGGTGCTGATCACAGGGCTGGGCTGGGGGAAGGGCCATCTTATCATAAATTAGAGAGAAATTCTTGGTCTCTCCATGCAAATAGTGATGTCAGTGTTTCATTTGTCCTTTCACCTCACATATGGAGGTTTCACATTTTTAGATCGCGTCATATAGCTTTCCCACTCTGTTTTCTAACTTCAGTTTTATGCTTAGAAAAGCCTTTTCACCCCCAGAGTGTAAAAATATTCATCTCTATTCCCCTCAAATTCCTTTACCATTTTATTTGTGCTACACTTATCTCTTTAAACCATCAGAACTGATTTTATGGTGAGGTAAGAATCCAACTTTTTTTTTTTTCAAAAACTGTAACCACCCACACCAGTAAGGTTTATTGTACAATCCATCGTTTCCACACTAACTTAACTCTCCCTTTTGCGTAAGAAATACCAACGTATCTTGAGTCATTTCTGAGCTGTCTCTTCGTTGCCATTATTCTCTTCCTATCGGCATTAGGATCGCATTATTTTCATTCCTGCTGTTTGAACTGTCTTGGTGCCTGGCATGCAGGGTCACTTTACATAGTTATTTTTTGGAGTATTCTTGGTTATTCTTGCACATTTTCCCAAACGAACTTAATTCACATCATTTTGTCCCTCCAAATCGACTTTTGGGATGTGAATTGGAGTTTCATCCACAAGACAGCACAGCGCCTTTCCTGGGGAGACGATGCATTTCAACATGCAACCTCTGGGGACACGGGCGTCTCTCCCACCTCGAGTCTCCCTCTGAAGACAGCTCCACCACCAGCTCCCACTTGTCCCGTTTGGAGCGCTCTGTCCTGGGTCATTCCACTGCTCTTGCAAGTGAAATCTGTTTTCTTCAAATGAGCCACATTTCCTTAACTCAAAGACACCAATGACTTAAAGATGCACCATTAACTCAGTGTCACCTATGCAGTAAAAACAGCAGTACACAATATCTAATATACAAAATGGACGTGAAAACATCCCAGGAAAATTAATAAGTGAATATATACTATATATATATATAGTTGGTGTAGCTGATATGAACATCTAGAAAAATCCTGGGTTCTTAGACTTTTGCAATCAACTACCTCTGAACTCATATCTGTCCTAATTATTTGTCAATAAATCAGATCATTTTCAAATAATGAAAAAAAAGTCTCTTTGTAGCGTGTTTTTCCTCGTCTCGTGCCTGGTGACTTTGTCGCCAGCCTCATTCACGGGTCACTACCGTCAGGCCCTTCTCGCCGTGCCGCTTCCATGAGCAGACGTCAGGCGGGGCAGTGGCACAGCTGCTGTCTGAAGGCCAGCTCCTCAGGTGACCTTCCTGTGGCTCCCATGTGCTCAGCAATCTCTGGTCTGTGGAGCGAGAGGGGCCTCGGGCCACCCCGCTGCTTCACTGCTTCTCACCTAAGTGTTTGGATGGTCCCTCCTTCCTTGACGTTCGTGTTCAATCAGCGCCTCGCAAGACGTTTTTCCTTTTCATCAATTTCCCATGTGCCGGGGGTCCCATTTCTTCCACAGACTTGTTTGTTCCCCAGTTTGTCTTCGGGTACTGTTTTTGTCCCATTGATTCTGGCTTCTGCTCAGGGACACTGATTATCCAGATGTTGGACGTGTGTTCTCCTCCTCCCATCCCCAGGGTCTTATCTCTCCTTCTCCGTGTCAAATCACTTCTACACTTTGCCTCTTCCCGTTCTGGAGGTCTCTGCGGCGTGTCCCTCATGTCACAGAGTGAACGTCCTGAAGGGCCCCTTGTGGCCTCGCTGGCTCCCAAACCAGACACACTCCCTTGCCACACGGAACCGCCTCTTCCTCTCTGCCTGTCTCTGACCAGCTTTTTGCATCTTTGTTTTCTTGGTGCTTCTTCCATTTCTAGTTTTCAATAAAAATTATTTTTCTTGACTATTGAATAAGGTGGTGTGCTATTTACAATTTAGTTTTACTTCCTATTATACACCCTTCACAAAAGGAAAGTTTTCTCTTTTCTTACCCATGTAATTTTTTATGCTACTGCCCATTTCCACGGCCTCATCTTTATTTTCTGCTCATGGTTTAACTGGTGCATGGACACCAGGGAAGCCCGAGCTAAGCTGGCAGTGGGGGGGGGGGCCTGCAGCCGACAGGGCCCCCCCCTCCCTGACCCCAGGGGGGCCGGTGTTCCGTCCCCCGCCTGCACATGTCTCTGCTCTCACGCACACAGCCTACACCTGAGCACCCTGAAACCTCACATCTTTTCATTCCAGCCTCTCTCGCCGCAATGCCGAAGCCGCAGTTAGAAGCTGGTCCCCAGACACGGGTGTAGCTTCCGATGCTGTGCAGTGTGTCACAGGGCACCTTGGCCCTGCGGTGGCCCCACCGTCTTGCCACGTCGCTGAGGATGAGCCAGGTCTCCCCCCACCCTCTTCACTGACAGGTAACAGAGGTAAGAGTGGCCCCCGCCGGCGTGAGCACTCCCTCCTCCCCCCTTTGCCAGGACCTGCCCCTCCCTGTGATGGAGGCTCCGCAGTCTCTCTGCTACTGGAACACCAAAGAAATCGGGCTCAGAGCCAGCAGCCACTATCATCAACAGCCTCGCACAGCAGAGGTGGGGGAGGGAGGGGCTCCTGGCCAGGAGGGCAGCACCTTGCCATGGGGTGGGGGATGGTCGGGGTCAGGGAGAACACGTCCTCTGGCAGCCAGTCAGGGGCTCACGACCCGAGGGGGGACCCGCCTCTGTACACCAGACCCTCCCTTTGCAGGTGTGCACGCCCGGGCCTCGAATTTCTTGGTCAGGAATGAGTTCCTAAACCCACACACGGGGGTCTCCCTGCTGACCTGGGAACCTGAGCCAACTGCAGTGGCAGAAACGCGAGCCCTCCTGGAACCAGCAGACGCAGACGCCTTGCGGGCGGAAGGCCACTGCACTCAGCTCTGACCTTGAGGCAGGCTCTCCCCTGGATGTTCTGTAATTAATCCTACTTAAGTTTCGTAAAGCGATGACAATAGAACTTAGTTTCTGATCTCATTTATCACTCTCCCTCTCATTAAAATATGAGATGCAAATGCCCCACACAAATATTTGAAGAAAAGCCAGTGACTGCAAAGTATAAATTCCTTCCCCTGTGTCACTGGCTGTGTCACGACAGGGTGGCTGTGAGTCCCATTCCTTTCACCTGGGATCTGCTTCTGGAGCAAGAAACAGACTAAAATCAGATGTTTTGTCTTGAGAATCCATCTTTTTCTAAGACAAATAAAATGCATGTCTTCTGTTACTATGTGGTAAAAGATTAAAATGATGATAGAATTGGCCTGTCTGCAGTCTTTTAAAAAAGGCAAATTCTTGTTTATGGGAGAAAAGTATTTACGTCTTAAAAATCTGAAAATGAGAATAAACATCCTATGACTCACGAATTAGTCACGCAGGGGGACTGTCCCCCACGAGCCCCTGGGACAGCTGACCCAGTCAAGGTGCTTACTGGCCAAGCTGACCTTCTCCAGCCAGTGCTACCGAGCGGCAAACGCGGCTTCCACTCAGCCTCCACCACCTGTGCACCACGGGCTGCACGTGGCTGTTCTAAGAAGCGACAAGCCGGCCCTCAGAGAGGATGAGGCAGAGTCAGGCAACTCGGTGGCATCGTCTGGTGTGTGCCAGAGAGCAGCCTCGGGGTTTCTGGGTAATTGTGCAAACTCCTCTGGAAAATATGTTTTGATCTTTTTTTCTTAGGAGGCAGAACTAGAACAATATGGGGAAGTTGTAGGAAGCGAAATTGGGGCTCGATGCAGGGAAGGCTTTTCTGATAGTTGCTGCCCTCCACCCCCCGCCCCATGGCCAAGTCTACCCTGAACTCTCCCACCACGGAAGCGTTTGCAGTGGGACCTGGACAAGAGCCAGCGGTCACAGCGGTGGCCTCTCCACAGCACCAGCCTCCAACAGCAGGTACCTACAGCTCAGTCTCAAGCCTCCCTCTGCAGAGGAGCAGGCCAGACACCGGGGAGTTCAGGGCCCCAGAGCTGGTGGACAAATACCCCAGGTCTCGCAGCCCTTGGATGGGCCAGCACTCCAATCCACCCGAGCTCCCAGTGGGATGGGGACCAGCGCCCACAGCAGTCACAGACGCCCCTTCTGTCAGCCCCCTACCCACATCTCCCTCTGCATTCACCCACCAATGCTTTCTGGAATCACCTCCGAAAGAAGTGACTTGTCCTGAAATCCGTATCTCAGAGTCTGTTATTAGGGGAGCCCCAAAGAGGAGAGGAGGTCTGTGCATTGGGGTGGTTAGATCATAGGAGAAGGAAAACTAACTCTTGCCCCCTGGAACCCTGAAATCTAAATCTGGGGAGAAGATAAAGGGAAATGTTAATCTCATTAGTAACTACAGAAAAAGTCCGTGTTTTCCTGTCAGGAAGAAAGCTCTGTGACATAGACGTCCATGCTCTGTGTTGGTGCAGATGTGGGAAGACAGAGAAATACTATCCTGAAGCCCGGGTACCAGTAATACAAATCTATTGCTTTGGGGCAAGAAAAATCAATATCTGAAATTTCATTTGGAATAATAATAAAAACACAAATCACCTATGTATTCAACTATGTATTTTAGGGGAAATATTTTGTCCCCTAAAACAGCTAGGAAGGGGACAAAATATTTCTAATTTAAAAATATAAGAGGAAGGAAATAAAGAATAAATTATAAATTAAGACATTATAAAAGAGCAGTGCCATTAATAAATAAAACCATGTGTTCTCTGAAAAAGCAATAAATAGACAAAAAAAGAGAAAAGAATAAAAACATACATATGCACTGTGATCTCAAGTATCTTTAAAAGCATAGAAAATACTCAGAAGCAAACACGCCAAGATGTTAATAGTGGTTGCATTTGGACATTGTGTTCATATATTTCTTTCCATCATTCTAGACTTTCATTTATTTTCTAAATGTTTTATGAATTCATGAATCCAAACATAAATTCATTTTACAATCCTAAAAAATTGACACTGGAAATAAGTATGAAGGAAAAATACACGTAAACAGAGTTTTAAATGGAAATGTTGAGAGTGGAAACAATGGATGGTTAAAATACGGCTCAGGTGAAAATTAAACCTGCAGTGCAGGACCACGGACTCGGGTAGACAGAGTCCTGCTCTGACTTAAGCCCTTGACCTTGGGATCCCAAGATCTGGTTCTCTCCAGTGCCCCTCATACTGTCCAGGGCAAAACGGCAGATGGAGAAGGTGGTGGCAGAAGGACTGGCTGTGGGGGAAGCATGGGCTGTACACAACAGGGCAGGAGGAACCCCCGAGTTGCAGAGACAAGTGGAGACAAGTGGACGGACCCAAAGGTATGAGATTCCCAGATAAAGGGGTGATTGTGGACCCTGCAGAGGGAAGGCCTGGGCTCCCGGGTGACAATCAGATGCAGCTATGAGGGGGAGCTGCAAAGTATCAGAAGTAGAAGAGAATTTAGTGAACCAAACAAGGACAGTCACAAAATGGTGGCATGCCGTAAGGGACGATGCTGCCGCCCAGGAAAGTAGGGATTGTCCGTCATTGTTTCAGTCATTGTTACAAAGTTGTGTCCTTCAAGACCCTCTCCTTTTAATCAGCTTGGTCATGCCTACGGTTAAGTGCTTGTTCAAGTTGCAAGTCATTCATGTACTAGAACGTTATGGGCACGTTAGATCAAATATTCCCGATTTTTCCAAAGCACAATGTTCAGCCTGTTTAATTTGAAAATACATTGAGTTTTCCAAAGTTTGATGATATATTTTTGGCAAAGCTGTGGGGAAAGACATTGCAGATGAGAATGTAAAAGGCACCTTCTCCCATGGAGGGGAATTTCAAAATGCCTAGCAAAATTGCATATCTATTAACCCTCTGACCCAGCAATTCCACCTCTAGCAACATATCCAAAAGATGCACTGGAAAAAATATACAAACATATATGTGGAAGACTAATCACTGTGACACTTATTAAAATAGCAAATGACTGGGAACAACCCAAAGGCCTGTCAGAAGGGGGTTGCCTGACTAAGCTAAATATTACATGTGGCTACATGATGGGGTAGTATACAGCCCTAAAAAGGAACGGAGACTATTTCCATATACTGCTGGGGTTGACATTTTGGACATACTGCTAAGTGAAGAAACCAAAATGGATATGTGACCGAGAGGTGTGTGGTATGTTACAGTGCATTGAAAATATGGGAGAATATGAAAGCACAGAAATATTTTTAAATGGAAGGGTAAAACATAAATTTTCACAAAAAAATTACCTATCGGAGGATGCAGGGGAGAGGGGCAGAAGCCGGGTTTCTCTGAACATAACATTGTCTTAAAGGTCTGACTTAGGATCCATGTAAATCATTATAAAGCAAGAAATCAATTAAAAAGCAACTCAGAAGAATCTAAACCAAAGTGAAACCAATGGACCTGGCTGTGTACCAGGTTGGTGATAAACCAGACAGAAAGCTGCTACTGGCTGTGGCTTCTAACCATAGTGATTTGACTATCCATCCGCAAAGGGAGGAATACCCCAGGACGGACACACACACACACTCCTTTCGGGAATCACATTGTTGCCAATTAATGCTGCTGTTGTAATCCTGAGGCACCGGTGTGTATTCTGCAGGACAGCACAAAATTAGTCATTATTTTGGTATCGTGGAGAACCAGGATTTTTGACCTTGGAGAAAGGAGATACAGATGGATCAAGTAAGTCTAGTAAGTGTAATAGTCCTAAATCTGAGTTGGAAGTAAAACTATTTAACTCAAGAAGTATTTTGTCTTTTAAAAACTTGCTAGCTCCTAGTTCTGTCCACTGGAAAGGCCTCGTAATGAAGAAAAAACCAGGAGCAGGGAGCTCCCCTAGATCCCAAAGAATGAAAACATTCTTTGAACTGCATCTAGAAGATCTGTGCATTTTGTAGAAAAAAAAAAAGTTTAGTAAAAAATGGAAATGAGTACACCTATGTTCATAGAAGAGTTGTTCACCGCAGCTAAAACATGGGAGCACCCCAAGTAGATAACAAAACGTGGTCCATCCAATAATGGAATCGAATTCAGTCTCTAAAAGGCAGAAAGTTCTGTCACACGCGCCAACAGAGATGAACCTTGAAGACATTACACTCAGGGAAACAAGCCAGTCACAGCAAGACACAAACCTGCCCAGTTCTACTCCCATGAGGTGCTAGAGTAGTCACGATCGCAGAGACAAAAGGTGGAAGGGTGGGTGCCAGGGGCCAAGAGGAAGGGGAGAGGGCAGCAAGTGATGGATGGGGACAGTCAGTTTGGGAAGACGAAAAAGTTCTGGAGATGATGGTGGTTGTACAACGGTGTGAAAGCAGTTAGTGCCATTCATCTGGACACTTAAGAATAGTTCAGATGGTAGATTTTGTTATGTGTATTTTACCACAATAAAAAGACTGAAAAAAACCCAAAAGCGAAACCTCGGTCCGTCCCGCAGTAGTGGAACCCCTGGTCAACTAAGTCACTTCCGCTCAGCCAGTAAAGCCCAGGCAGAGGCGAGGAGCGTTTCCCTAGAACTAGCGGGGAGAGGGGCTAACAAACCCCGTCTGAACAGTTCTGTCTGACTCTCCAATCCAGGCTACTTCAGATCCTGCTCCTTTCACTTTGAATACTTTAAGCGTGTTCTCAGAATGCCGTTTTAAGGGCTTCATAATACCTTGGCCAATGTATTCATTGAATCCAGCCCTCCACGGCTCTTCCAAATGGCTTTGCTCACTGCAACCTCCTCACCCAGTATCTGCGACAAGGAAGCTACCTCTCACCTACACTGGCTCACGGCCTCAGTTCTGAACTAATCCTTTCTCTCCCTCTTCATACAGAGATTGGCCTTGGTAGTAACTGGCTTGTGCTGCAAACACGGCCGCCACCCGCAGGCCGGAGAGGTACTGAACGACACCACGGGCGACATCACGGCGGGCGGCCGCAGCTGCAGGCCATGTTTGCAGCGCCCTCTCTGGACTCGGCAGACTCCTCCACCACTGGGGGGGGGGGTAAGCACACAGCCAGAACGGGCCCCTCGAGCCTCCTACACTCCAGATAGCATCGCACTCAGTTGCCTGTACAGACGGGTGAACTACGGTCCCTAAGTAAAGTGACCGTCAAAGGCCATCAGGCAATCGCAAAGCAGAAGACAGTGTCTGTCCGTCCGTCCCTGTGCCCGATCTCCAGTTCAGAGCTGCCTCCCACGTTACAAAGCAGAGTGGATTCAAACTACCCTGGAGCAGACAGCTTGCCTGCTGTAAGGAGCTGCTCACCCCAGGGGTTCCGGCACGGGTGACATTTCTCTGTGGAAATGTTGTCTGCTTGCCATCACTAAGGCCACCACTGAATTCATGCAGCTACGTAGGAGTTTCTATTCCTGCCTAACAGGTCGCCACCGGGTAATTGGCTGAAACGCTCCCATTTATTAACTCACAGCCCTGTGGACGGGACCCCGGGCAGGGTGACCGCGTTCTCCTTGCAGGGTCTCAGAGGCTGAAGGTGGCAGCCAGGCGGTGTTCTCACTTAGAGGCTCGGTGGGGAAGCTCATTCAGGTGGCAGGCAGGACTCTGTTCCCTGTGGCTGTAGGACTGGGGCCCCACCACCTTGCTGGCTGTCTGCTGGGGGCGCTTCTTCCTCAGAGAGGACACCCACACCCTTTGCCAAGTGGTCCCCTCCCGCATCTGGGAGTCACGCTCACCGGTAAATCCTCTCATGCTCTGACTCTGGGCCTGACTGTCTCTGACCTCTAGACCCATGTCAAAGGCCGTGTGCTTAGGGCACGTCCACACAGTGATCTCTCCTCAGTCAACTGTGCCACTGAACGAGCTCCTAGGAGTGAAATCCACATTTTCACACATTACACAGGGTGTGCATGCCAGGGGGGGGCTCTCTTAGAGTGTTTCCCAACCACACTGCCCCCCAAAGAACCTAAAGTCTGATCCACAGACAGCGTCACATCATTACAGCCGTCGTGAGTATGGAGAAGGACCTCAGAAGTCAGGAAAGTCGCCCCCTAGATCGCCATGGGGTGGTGGTGGATTTGAACTTGAATCTAGTTGGGGAAGGCAGTGCTAGTTCCGTCAGAGAGTCACCAATTCCCTGCTCTGCCTTCCTGCGTGGACTCAGATTTTCAGCATTCCCAGCCTTCCTCCACCTGCATGAACCCTATGGAAATCATTCCTAATGGTCCATGAAAAGATCAAGGACCAACAAAACTCAGATGTCTTCAGCTGCCATGTTCTAATTTATTGGCAATCTGTTCAGTAATGCTTTCCTGATTATTTCCTGGTTAGGTCGCTATACCAGATGAAAAACGGTCAAAGACAGTTATTAATTAAATGAAAATGCAGCAACCAAATGCGAAGACCCCAAACTCTTTTATTTCAAAGTATCTCTTTTTCTTTTTTTTAAAAAACACTGGGTAGAAATTTGTCCTATCTCCTAGCTTATAATTTTATTTTCAAGCATATGCAACTAACTTCTGGTTTCATTTCCTATCAAACGATTCTTTGAACTTGTTTTCCTTCTAAAATCATCTCAAACAAACTCATACTAACTAGTGAGTCAGACTGCTTTTGTTTAAAAAAGTAATAATAAAAAACACTGTGAAAAGAAAATTGAATCCATTTCCAAAACTGAAGAGGAAACAGTGGTGAAAGAATAATTTACAAATTGCACCGTCCTGCTAATTGGCGATGCTCACCTTGTCTTTTTGAGACAACGCTCTAAACCTTAGCATCTTAGAGGCATAAGGAAACCAGCAGACGCCCTGATATAATCTCTTTGATGAAGACATTGAGATAGAGAGAGATGAAGTGACTCAAAGTCGCACGGCTACTTAGTGGCTGGTTGACGGCTAGATGCCCGAGGGCTCCTGCTGCGGTCAGACCATCACCCTGACCACTGGGACCAGGGCAAGGAGGCACCCCAAAGTGCCTGCAACCCACTTATGGTTTTGTGCAGAGGGTGTTGCTAACGGAAATGCAAAATGACGTAAATTAGGCAGATTCTCATATGTTACTGTTTTGAACAAAGACAGAACAGCTGTGCTCACTTGGCCCTTGCAGGGGAAGCTTGTGCGTGAGCAAGCTTTGGAGCACACTCATGGTCCTTTTTGGTGGGCCAAGCCGTGAGAGTGGGGCATCGGCAGCTCTCTGGAACAGCAGCTCACGGGTGGCAGCCGCGCTCCTACGTGTGATGACGGCCATTTCCGGGGGGTCTGGTGAAGACCCATGGTAACCTCCCAGGCGCCATTTCATTCCTCTGTCCTTCAAACCTGCAATCTCTCCAGTCAGTCACACTTTGATAAGTTACTCCATACTATTTTTTCTTATTAATAAGAGACATTTTAAAGCTTAAAAACTGTTTGCAAAAAAAAAGAAATCAATTGAAGAGTGATGTGTTGGCTTAAAAGGTACTGACAGTACTTCTGGTGTACAAAAAAAAAAAAAGAAAAACAATGACAAAAGCCTACGGGTTTCATAAACAAGAACTTTTAAATACCGGCTCTGTCACCCCGGGACCACGGCGTCTTGCGTGGGCCTGGGCAGTGCAGGGTAAGCTGTTTACAGCATCCCTGGCCCCCACACACGAGATGCCACTAGCGTCTCTCCCACTGACCCCTCTGTGACAATCACAATGCCTCCCGACATTGCCAAATGTCTCCTGGGGGCCACAAGGGCACTGGTCAGCATACAGCTGAGAGTCACCATGCGTTTCAGACATGAGTGGGAATAGCACCCATTGTCATCCAGAACCAGGAAACCCTCAAGGGCAGTTTTACAAGCAAATCATATCCGACATCACCAAACACATGTCTGAAGTTCGATTTAGAACTAACGGGCAGAGCTACCCAAAGAAACCAGCTGCCTGAGGAAACAGAAAATCTTCTATTTATCAGTTTATCAAGAGGTGTGTCCCAGAGAGGGGAGAGGCAGAAAACCCGCTGGTGCAGACTGACGTGGAGACAGGCCGCTCCTAGCGAAAGAAGCAGGGCTAGGAGACTACTTCGCCATTTCATTTCAAGAGACAGGCATCGGCTCGCCAAAACAAAGGTACCAATCTGTAACACATTTACTCCTAAAGCCCGGCTTTCCATCACTTAACGTTTCCGATCGATTGAAGTGGTAATGTCACATTGTAGAAAATGTGGAAAGCACACAGAAGTACAAAGAGACATAGAAATCACCCCCCATCTGACCAAAAGAAACTGCTCTTGACACACATATTTCTGCCCAGGTGCTGTTCTGTGCCTGTCTGTGCACCATTGAGCCCACTTCTTTTGCTTTAAAAGTCTGTATTAGCAGTTTGCCTCCTGCCATGAAAACCCCTTGGAAGCAACAATATCTCAATTTAATTACCATCCTTGCACCATTGGGTATTAGTAAGTCACCAAAGCAAAGCACTGCTTGTCCTTGCCACACACGTCTCACGTCCGTCCGCGGTGCGCTTAGCCCAGCGCCTTACTCTACAGAGTAAACACTCAGTGACTGAGTGGTCACACTGTTAGAGCACTTCCCTGGAAAGTTAAACCCACCGGCAGTGAAAGAGCTTCTGTCCTGTAAAAACTTCATGGGCATTAAATATTACCATCTCTTCACCTTCTTGGAATGTAATGGGTGAAAATAGGATTTATTGTTAATTTAATTTGTGTCTCATGACTACCAATGAGTCTGAATACTTGGGTTGTTTATTAAACATTTTCTGTAATACATGATCTGCTTATGACCCTATTTTGAATTTCTTGGAAAAGTCTTTTCTCTGTTACTTGCAAGAGCCCTTCTCTTACTAATGATATTAGATATTAACTTTTAATTTCATTAATGTTTTTTTCTTTTTCTTTATAATGACACAATTACACACAAATTTGCATGGGGGAAAACTTCCAGCAAGGTGAACTTCTGAATAAAAAGTATAAAATACTCAAAGAAACCCATTGCCATAGACACAACTCATAGAACCAAGTCATGGGAGAATTCATACCTAATGAAATAGAGGGAAATGGAGCCATTTATTAAAGGGCTTAAACTTAACTTTAAGCCACTTGTTAAATTTAATTTTTGTTAAACTTAACTTTAACAATTTAACTTAATTGTAACAATTTAACTTTAACAATTTAAAGTTAAGTTGTTAGAATTTAGGAAAATAGAATGAATAACAACCATTAAGTGAGAACAGAAATTTCATGTTTAAGAAGAATGCCTATGGAAATCTTGGAACTGAAAAACACAGTCATTGAAATAAACAAACAAACCAAAAAAATCAGTAGGTGGCTTAAATTGTATAGTAGGTATGACTGAAGTGAGAACCAACAAATTAGAACACAGAACTAAGAATATCACTCAGAATGTAGCACAGAGAGATGAAAAATAAATTCAGAGACACACGGGGCTCTTATTGAGACCAAGATATATCTAACAGGAGTTCCAGATGGAGAAAATAAAGAAAGCGGTTGGATGGAACATGTAAGCAGATAACAACATAGAATTATCCATAATTGAAGAAATAAATGAGTCCTCAAATTAAAGAAATTCAGAGATTGGAATGATTAAATTTTTTTTTAATTTTTATTTATTTTAAGTGTGTTTTTCCAGGACCCATCAACTCCAAGTCAAGTAGTTGTTTCAATCTAGTTGCGGAGGGCGCAGCTCACACTGGCCCGTGTGGAGATCAAACTGGCGACCCTGGTGTTATAAGCATTGCACTCTAACCAACTGAGCGAACCAGCCACCCTGAGAATGATTCAATTTTTAAAAGAGAATCCAGATACAGACATAGGATGAGAGACATCAGGAAAAAATAAAATGTTTACAACATCAGAAAGAAATGACATATTAGCAGCAGAGTTTTCATCAATACAAATGCATGCCAAAGCCTTGACAGAATAACTCCAAATGCTATGGAAAAATAACCAGCAACTTAGAATTCTACGCTCAACTAAACTACTATCAATATATGTAGACATACAATGATTAAGAAAAGTTTCTGTGTCTGTACCAGTGGCTTCCAAATTTGTCTACAAATTGGAATCACCTTGAAAGTTTAACAAATGCTGAGATCTATGTCCCACCCGCAGAGATTGGTGGAACCTGGAAGTCAGAGGTGAGGCTGGGTCCTGCCGAAGCCCATGACTGTGTAAGATGACCGCCAATAAACACATTTTAAAGAGACAGAGAACAAAAAATTAAGTCCTGATTTAATTATAGTAGGAACTGTTTGTTGCAAATGTTAGTTACACAATATCAGCTACATACTCTCCATGAAGTAACACCCTAAATGCAAAGAAACAGAGAGGCTAAAAGGAAAAAGATGTGAAATGATACAGGCGATTGCTAAACAAAAGAAAGCTTAAATGGCTTTATGAATATTAGACAAAATAAATTTTAAGGCAAAGGGTATTATTAGGAATAGAAAAGATCATTTTTAATGATAAAAGCAATAACTCTCTAAGAAGATTAATAATCTTTAATACCTACACATCCAATAAGATAGCCTCAAATATACAAAGCAAAAATTGACAGAACTATAGGAAGCTGACAAATCCATAATTGGAGTGAAACTTTTAGTACACTCCTTTTACTAACAGATAAATAAAGCTTTCAAAATATCGGTAAGAACAGAAAAAATGGAAACATCATAATTTATCTATGGGCTATAGATAGATGAGAAACAGAGATGAGGGAGATGCAGGAGAAGAAGGAGATGGAGATGGTGGTGGAGATTGAGAAGGGGAGGAGATGGAGATGGAGATAGAGAAGGAGGAGATGGAGGAGAAGGAGAGAAGAAGGAGTTAGAAAAGGAGACGGAGATGGAGAAGAAGAAGGAGATGCAGAAGGAGGAGATGGAGGAGAAGGAGAGAAGAAGGAGTTAGAAAAGGAGGTGGAGATGGAGAAGAAGAAGGAGATGCAGAAGGAGAAAAGAAGGAGAAAAGGAGAAGGAGATGGAAATGATAGAGATGATGGAGATGCAGAAGGAGGAGATGGAGGAGAAGGAGAGAAGGAGAAAGGAGATGGAATCTCCCAAGGTCCCACAAATACAGATTACACATTCTTTTCAAACACATAAATTTTTTTTTTAATTTGACTACATACATAATGGATTACAAAGAAAGTCTTGAAAAATTCCAAAGATTTGAAAACATGAGGTCTACAATGAATTTAAAAATAAAAAATGTAAAGTCAGCTAAAATGCACGCATAGATTTGGAAACTAAATAACATTTTAAAACAATTAATGAGTCTGGAAGAAATTGTAATGGAGATTATGAATACTGAGAATTGAATGACAATAAGAGTTATACACAAAAATCTGTGGAAAGTAGATAAAGGGGACATTATAGGGAATTTATAATATCAAATATATAAGTTTTAGAAAAACATGAGAGATTTAAATTGATGAGCTAAGAATTCAATATAAGAATATAGGTGAGATAGATCAGGGTTGTCCAAACTTTTTTCAACGTTTTTCACCAAGGGCCATATGCGGTAAAACACACAAACAGCCGGGCCACTCACTCGAGGTGAAGTACGTATTGCCTCAGCTGGTTTATTGAAGTAAACTAAATATATTTTTGGAATTTGCTGCGGGCTAATTAACAATGGATCATGGGCCGCAGTTGGCCCACGGGCCACAGTTTGGACACCCCTGATATAGATCAATGTAAAACCAGAGAAAACAAAAGACAATAACAAAGGCCAAAACTGTGGAAATAATAAATAAAGAAGCAATAGGGAGAACCAAAAAAATCAAAAGCAAATTCTTTTTAAAGGACTGAAAAAAATTATCTATTCTTTATTTTTCTTGATCAGTCAAGGAAAAGAAGGCATGAATAAATATTAGACATAAAAAAAGAAGAATTACTGATAAGTAATGATTAAGAAACAAAAATAAACATTTTTGGACTAATACATTTGAAATCATATATATGGTGGACAACGTTAAAAAAACAAATTACTGAAGCTTCTATTTTAACTGCTATGCCCCAAAGACTAGGAAGAAGGGAAGATTATCTCCTTTTAAGAGGCAAGCAATCCTATGGTAACAAAACAGGACTGAAAAAGGAAAATTCTGCACATCAAAGGAAGCAATCAAGGAAATGGAAAGGCAGCCTACAGAACAGGAGGACATATTTGCAAACCACGCATGTGACAAGGAGTTAATGTCCAAAACATACATGCGCTCAGCAGGCTGGCAGGGTAGTACCACCGAGCACACTGTCCTGTGTGGCTTCAGGTAACAGGACGAATTCTAGGAAACTGTCGCTATTCAGCTAGTTTTTAACCTACATAAACGAGTTTCCTCTGGCTCCACCTAATGTTTGCTCTGTTAATCAGAGGGCACCCTACCTCGTGAGAGCGAGAACAGGGCAAGTGCTGGAGAGGGAGGGTGGAGTGGGGTTTAGAACCGTCCCAGAGAGAAAGTCACCAGCGTCAAGTTTACAAATGGATGGATGGCACAGAGGGCATTGGAGAACAGTGACGGTGTCACCAGTGGGCCACGCTACGTAATCTTCTCCCACAGAACTCAGCTCTCCTGCCACGATTAAGCCAGGTTGTGGATTCTGACGAGGTCAAGGGGCTGCGAGAGAGTGTGGACGTTGGGGCAGAGGGAAGGGAAGGGAGCTGGGGGGGAGCGAGCTCCCCTGAAGGGGGCTCCGAAGGGCGCATGGACATGAGAGTGGGTTTCCCGGGTGTGGGGGAGGGAGCCAGGAACAGTGACACGGGCTGTCAGGCTGGGCACAGCAGATGGCGAGGCCCAGTGTGACCAGGAGAGTGTGATGTCCAGGTTGGCAGAGGCGCGTGGTGAGGCCAGCTGGCCTAAGTGCTCTGACGATGCCCTTATCAGTCCTAGAAGCTTCCGTCACAGTGTTGGCTGCAGAATGGGTCTCCTTAACCAGTTTCTGTGGACCCCCGAGGGGAGAGTTAGTGGACCTAGTTGCGCCATCCTGGGAGGGCCCTCATGACGCTCAGGCTCTGCCCTTGCTTATGGGATGTCACTGTGGGATGCCCCACTCCTCGCCTGAGCCCGGGCAGCACTACGTTTCTGTCCTGGGGCCAAGCTAAGCCTGGGCCTCGGAACTTAGAATCTGGGGTCCGGCCCTTCTCCTGGCTCCTGGCCTTGTCCCTTTGGCAGCCCACAGCCCACAGACGGCCCAGCAGCCTCCAGCCTACATAAGCCCCCTTGCTCTCCTCCTAACCCTGCCTTCAACCGGCAGGGCCCAGAGCCACCTGTCAAACAGTCGTGACACCAGCTTCTCTGAAGCGCCATCCAGTGCCATGCTTTCCAGTGGAAAGAGGCACAAGCCACTATCCTCAGGTTATTTGGATGTGGCTGAGGGAGCAATGGGGGTCTCCATCCTCCTTCTCATTCTCCACGTCCCCAGGCAGGACATAAAAATGTCACTGGTGCACTCTGTGCACCAGCTGTTGTGCCAGGCGAGTGATGGGCCATCTGGATGTCTTACCACTGCTTCTGTGGAAAGAAACTAAGCCCAAAACCAACTCAGCAAAACAGACCAAATCTTGTCATGGAGTCCCTGTCCCCTTTGTCACTGTTTCCCCCAGGCCTCTTGGCAGCAGCAGAAGCATTGTGTCCCTTTAAGTCTCGTCCAAGGACACGGCTGCTGTACTGCACAAGTCTCCAGCATCCATGACCTTGGATACAAGTCTCTAGCATCCATGACCTTGGGCATCCATGACCCATAACTGGGCCTCCCTGCCAAGGGCTACTTGAAAGGGACCTAAAACCCTGAAACAGAGACCTAAATCAACAGACAGCGTTTAGCAATAGGGCCACGTGGAGATGCGGGCGGCGTGGACAAGAGAAGTGAGAGCCCTGCCCCACGTACAGTCCCGAGCCCCGGGCCTGGGCCCTTTCCTGGGGGGGCCTCTGGCTAACTGAAGGGAGCCTCTGCTCACAGAGGGGAAACGTCTGCCTAACAAGGAATTCAGAAAACAGAGATTTCAGAGGCCCCGAGAAGAGGGTGAGGAGGTTTGGCACAGAGCCAGGAGGCACCAGCTGAGCTGGCTGAGGCTGGGACATGGGAGGACATGTTTCTTTCTTCCAAATTATGAAGACGAAAGGGCTGTACCCTCCAACAACAAGCCACTTCCAGGGAAAGCCCCGCGTCTCCAAGGCACGCACGGGTCCCTATCAGCATCCATAACCACTTTGATGAGATGGTTCCTGTTAAATCTTAATCTCCTCCATGTGGCCTCCTGCTTGGCCCACTTTTTGGCTAAAAATAAAATCTATTCATCAACAAATACTTTAATATTGACTTTGTTGCTGGAGCCCATGCTGGTTACCAGATTACAGTAACCGTGTATAATAAAATGCCCTTGGTGATGAAGCAGTAAATCAAGTGACACTCAGGAACACGAGCTTCTCCAGAGCCTTTCTTTATGTATGAACCAGAACGGATGGTAACTGTGAAGTGTTTGCGTCCCAGACGGAGAACGGGCTCTTCCCGAGCGGGGTCTGGTGTCCCCTCCCCCGTGGGACACACTTCCGCATGGTCCTCCCAGCTCTGACGTGTATCTCCCACACGCACTTCTAGTGACAGATGAAAGTGTGCACGAAAGTACGTCAATTTCTGAGTTTGATTTTTTGGTGTTCGAAAGATCTTTTGATGGAAAGCCATTTCTTGGGAAGTCTCCTCACCTAGTTATCGTTCTAAAGAGGCGCTCAAAGCATGAACGCAGAACAACGGGGTACAAACAGATGTAGCTGCAACTGTGGTTCACTAAGATGGAAATGACTTATTGGGGAGGCCTAAAGAGTGTCGCCAGGGAGCCTCCAAATGCACTAGGACATGTCCAAAAATGAGAATCGTAAAAAGAACAGACGTGAGAGAAGGGGCACGGTGTAGGGTTATAGGGCTGTTGGGAGAGGCCGGCCACCTCAAGCCGCCCACCCCCACCCCCATGTCCCCGTACCTCCATGCTGAGTGCGCCAAACTGCCTGACTTACTGGCCCCTGCCAGTGAGCAGTGTCTATAGTTGGTCATATGGGCAACCAGGTGGGTCAAGACACAGGTGAGACTGCGTTCACTTGCTCCCCGGGGAAAAGGCGAGTTTATTTGCTGCTAGAGACGCTGGGCTCGTGGCCCGAGCTCCTCCGTCGGCAGCGGCACAACCCATTCTGTGAGCAGCCAGCATCTGGGCCTGGGGCATTGCCCCATGGACGTGCGGGACGGGAACCAGTGCCACCTGCTCTGCTCCTGCTGGGCTGAGAGTGAGGAGGAATGAACTGTCATGTTTGGCCCCACCAAGTGTCCTTGTGTGTCCTGGCATGGGTGACTGGCTTCTGTGGTCACCCCCTTTGGTGTCATGTTGCTCCTTGCCATCCTTGGAGAACTTGGGGTTCTTCCCCCACAATGGCGGGCCCAGGTTCTAGACAGGGAATGCACCGGCCCAAATATGCCAACTAGAAAAGACAAAGGACGGAGAGGTGACGAGCAGGGAGCATGACAGTTCAGCACCTTTTTTCCTTTTCTCATGGACATTTCTCTTAGACTCCGAAAGAAAATGGAAAGAAAAGTCCAACACACACACTTCGTCCTCAGCAGCAGCTCGGTCTTGGCCACAGGGGAGTCTGGGGAGGGCAACGTGGGAGAGAAAAATGGGGGGAGGAGGGCACGACAGATAGTGTGGTGACGTTTGGTTTCAGAAAGCATTCTGGAATTATCCATCAGGGCCAGCCAGATCCACGGGCCAGTGACCTGAGTAGGTGGATTCTGAACCAGGATTTGCCAGTGCTAACCAGATGACCTGGGAGGTTGGGGGAGGGACCTGGACCCTCTCCAAGATTTGGGTGTCCTGTTCCTAGAACAGAGCTAAGGCGGTCCTCACCCAGCTCCAAGGGACGGGTGGTGTACGGCTGCAATGACGGTACACAAGGGGGGCCTCCGCTCACGGCCAGGGAGGCCGCAGGCCTAGCAACTCCCACCTGGGCCACCAGTCACGCCTTCCTCCACCTGCCTCTTCCCTTCCCATCACCTTCCCTCCCTGCCTCCCTCCTCTTCTCTCCCTCAATTGCCAGTATGAGGCACTTTCTTCCTTCCAAAGACAGTTGCAAGCTCTAAAGTCCCATTATTTTAAATTATCGGAGATTCTTATGTTTGAAGTGGAAGTTAAGCCTGTCAGGAAATTTCACCTTCAAAGCCCTTGAGTTGGTTCAAACACCCCTCACATGTGATGCTCCCTGGAGGGGGTCTCCAAGTCCCTTGGAGCCTGTCTAAATGAAATGAAATGGTCCACACTGGGGCCCCTCGGGGGGGCTATGGCGGAGCTCTAGGAACTGTCAGCAGTGTCAGTTTTAACCAGGTAAATCACACGCCACAATCTGAAACATATGCATGCTTTCTTAGGAGGCGACTTCAGTGCTGAACTCGCCAGTTAGCACGGGAAAGCTGAGAATGAGGACGTTTCCTGTAGACGTAAGAAGCCAGTGCCCGGCCTCTGGGAGCCAGGGTGGGGGCTGGGCAGGCCGCAGCCTCACCCGTTCTGGCTCTGACTGCCACAAACCCAGCCAAACCCAGCCAACACCGCAGGGCCGCACCTGGGAAAGCTTGCCCAGAAACCCCATTACTCTTGAACAACGGCAGGATATGTGCCTCTACAGAGGTTGAAACAGAGTTACAATTACTTTTCAAAATTTACGAAAAGAAAGTGAAATTTTCCCTTAAAAGAACTGTGTCAAGTGAACTGTTCCCTGTGTCAAGTGAACACAGGTGGGTGGTGTGGGGCGGTGAGGAGACACTGCCTGATGGGGAATGGGTTTTGCTCTGGGATGATGGAAATGGTTGACAACTTTTCCAGGTGCTGCAAAGGCGGTGGCTGCCGGCCCTGTGAGTACTTGATGCCATTCATTGCTCACGTTAGAAATGGGTGACTTTACATTATGCGAAGTTCACCTCTATAAACTATTTAAACAATCGTTTCAAAATTCTCTGCCCTCTGGCTTGCAAGGCCGTCGGCTTTGGGTGAGGGTGCGGGGCATGTGTGACACACGACCCAGCTGGCACCTTCCACACCGGGGTCCCCTTCCCAGTTCAGCTCCAAAGCTGTGGGGTGACCGAGGGCAGGTTACCTGTGCTGCTGCTCCGTCCAGAGGGGCCTGGGAGCTGGTCTTGGTTTTAGTTTTTTTAGTAACCCTAAGTTAATAAAGCAGTATTGTTTTATAAAGAAATAAATGTAACATATATCTAATATATATAACAGAAATAAAGACAATGAAAATTGCCTGTTTCACTCTTCGGAGACGGCATTTTGCATTCTAATGAAGTCCCTTCGAGCCCTTTCCATTTTCATACTCGCTTCTGAAAGCCTTTTGGATTTCCATCCTTTTCGCCCCACCTCTTGTTTTGGACCCTTGTGAGAGACCTAGGCAGCAGTTACAGATACCTCTCTCCTTCCCTCTTCAGATACACGTCCCAGGGGGAGTGGGAAATCGGAGAGACCTTTGAATCACCTGCATTGAGATGTGCTCTCTTAAATCTTTAGGTTTTCTGTGCCTTCCTTTGTCTTCACGGTTTTGATTAAAACAATACCAGTTTTCCATCTCCTCTGAGGCATCTGTTTATTTTCTCTTCTTTGACTTTCAGAAAGCTTAATGTAGGACTTGTGTGTGTGTGTGTGTGTGTGTGTGTGTGTGTAGCAAAGTCGAGTGCAAGGGAAGTAAAGTCTGGAGTAATTCTTTGAACTTGGTTCTACAAATATTTCTGTAGGAAGTAAGTGTTGTTTCCCTCACAGGAATTTGCATGTTTGCTAAGACCCAGGACTGAATTTGGTCAGAGAACTTCCGGCTGAGAGAAGCCCCTCTCCTCCGAGTTGGGGTCCCGGGCCTCGGACCCAGACCCCCTGCACATGGGAGGCCCCGTGGGCCAGCACGTCAGCCTGTGGAGGTCTCTCTCTGGCCCAGCTCTCCTCACAAGCTCTGTCTCCCTCTCTTCACGCCCCTCTGTCCGGCCTGCTGGTGCCTGTGGCCCACCATCTGACCCAAGTGAGACATGTGCATAGCCCACTGTCCCCACAGGGCAGCCGATGGGGTCAGTCCCACCAGGGGAGTGACTAAGTCCCCACAGCGGGCCACATCTCTGGTGCTGGACAACAGAATGACTAAAGCAAACAGACCTCCAATGGTGGAGCCGAAGCACCAGGCAGAGGTCAGTGGGACGGCCACTCTGGGGCAGCGCCGGCTTAGCGGCGCCCGTTCTCCCTGCCTGGGGAGGGAGACGTCGGGACAGAGAAGGTCCTATCTGGGACGGCCCTAGATCTTCCGGTCCAACGCAAGGCCGCACACGGCCAGTGCTGCCGGGCTGCCCCTGCCCTGCAGGCGGAGATCTACTCACATCACAGCTGCTCATGGGAAACCCGCAGAGAAGGGCGTCCTTTCCAGAGGGGACTCAGAAGCTCGACCTGCCGAGCTGCCAGAAGCGGGCTGTCCCGCATTTTCCCCGCTGTTTTCACTTGCGGCTCTCCGTAGCTTTCAGGTTTACGAAAAGCAATTCAGCATCCTCACTATGTTCAGGTATTTTCCCCAAATTCCAGTGTTACCTTCCCTTCAGCCTACAATAAACACCCTGATTCCAAAAGACAATCTGAAAGGCAAGCGGACTGCGGGTTCTCTGGCTCTCCTGCACGCGCTTCCCCACCATGGTGGCGCCCCCCTGGGGCAGGATGCCAACACTCCCCTACCAGCCGCTGAGAGCCTGAGAGGGTTTTGCGGGAGGCAGACCCACCCGGACCAGAAGCAGAGGGCAACGAGCTCCCACGTGGTGTTAGAGGGCTTCGGTAAGGTGGTGTGGGAGCAGCTGGCTCCAAGGCAGGATTCCACTGAGAGGCTGTCTCTCCTTCTAAACCCACATCTAAGCCTTGGCGCCCGGTCTTCCCAGGCATGGGACTGTCTCATCTGGAGATCCTTAACTCAGGATCCTTAACTCAGGGACATCTGTATTCCCATCGTGGGGCTGTACTAGCTCCCCTTGGGGAGAAAAAAGAAAATCATCAGTCTCTCCAGCTAGTAGAGGAACCGTGTCTGGAACCACGTAGGGCTGTCTCTTAGCACTTCCATGCCCATAACAACAAAGGTCAGCATAAAATTACAGCTTCCAAAGGGAAAGGCAACATGACTGAGGAGTCACACACTTCACAAATGAAATTTTGGTCACTTCACCAGGTAAAGAATCCCCACTTGTTGACATTCTAGCTCAAGATGGGAAAGTATGGGCTGCGTCATTGAAGAAGGAAGCATAGATGTGGAATACTGCCCCCCGATCAACTACAGAAACAAGGGTGCTAGTGGTTTTGCATATCTTCCTTTTGCTTGTTATGTGTGTGCTTTATTTAGATGTGCTAACCAACCGTTTTTCTTTCCTCTTTCCTCATTACCATTGTCATTTTATCTACAAGTTGGTGCAGGTTAATTCTACAGTTTGGTCATTAGGGAACAGAATACCCCGTAAGAGTGTGCACATCCTTCCCAAGGAAGTCTTAAGGGAGGAGATACTTTCTTTAAGCTTGTTCCTTTCTCAGCTGCTCTGCCTCAGCCCTGGAGGCAGTCTGACTCCCTACACCTGCTGTCGTGTGTATCAATGTTCCCTGCTCAAACTACTGGAGTGTTTTTCTCTCCTGATTGGATTCTGAATGATACAAAAAGTACATGAATGTCTTAAAGAGGGACTTGAAAAAAATATATAAACCTCCCCTGATGCAAAAAAAATATGTACCAAAAGATAGAGACAGCACAAACAAAATAGACTGCATAGGGAAAGACAATTTATAGAGACAATCTGGTAGAACTGAGGGCACACATTAACTATATCAACCAATGTAAATTGGCTTAAATTGTCTATAAAAGGAAAAGACTTTGAGCTTGATCAATAAAGTAAAATCCAATATTGTATATGGGAAACACATCCAAAGAAATTCAGAAAAATAAAAGTAAAAATGTGGGCAAATATGTTCTCAACAAAGGCAAATTCAAAGAAAGCAGGGATAAAAATTTTGGTTTCTCAAAAGCTAGACTTCAAACAAAACAAAAATTTAAAAGACAAAGTAGCAAACTTTATAAAATTAAAGGCTGCAATTTTCAGTGAAGGCATACACAGCAACAACTTAAGCCCGAACTTTAGGAGATGCGAGAAGAGATCAACAGAAATACGTTCTAGGAGAATCCAATACGTCTCTCTCAATAAAAGATAGTCCAAGTAGAAAAAAAGGTTCACATGTAGAAGACAAACCACATCACCAATAAACAATAAGATATTATACAATATGGAACTCTGAACTCCAATATTGTAGAATACACATTCTTTTCAAGTGCATATAAAACGTTACTAATAAAAACCTCAATATATCCCAAAGAATAAAAATAATAGACATTTTCTGACCACATCAGTAAAACTAGAAATTAATAACAAAATCAAAAAATAAAGAGGCCCTACAATCCAAAAAAAAAAGTGTTATTTTAAAGCTCTTGGATCAAATAAAAAACAAAGACCAGTATTATAGAATTTTTTATAATAACAATGAAAACATTACATATCGGAATCTATGGTATATAACTAAAAAAATTAGGTATATATTTTCAAAGAAAAAATTTGTACTATTAAATATGTTATACATATAAATGAAGTAAACACCCAATCCAACAACTTATATGTAAAAAGAAGCATAAAATAAACCCAAAAAAGGCAGAATGGAGAAATTAATGATGATAAAAGCAGAAATTAATAAGTGGGGGGAAAGCAGTGAAACTAATAATAAATTGAAAAGGTAGTTCTTTAAAAATTTCAACAAAATAGGCAACTCACTAGCCATCTAATTAAGAAAAAAAAATGAAAGACAAAGCACAAAATTGCAAATTCATGCAAATATATTCAAAAACCTAGATGAAATAACAATTTTTCTGGAAAAAATACAATATATCAAAATTGGCCCCAGTACACCCAGAAAGCCTAAGCAATCCAATTACAGTAGAAGAAATAGAAGTAAAGTGTTCCCCTCAAAAAGCACCAAACCCAGATGATCTCATAGGGGAGTTATATCAAGCCTTTAAAGACTAGATAATTCCACTGCTACACAAATTATTCTAGATCCTAAAAAGTTATGAAAACTTCCAAAGTCTTTCAATTAAGCAAGTATAACATAAATCCCCAAGCCTGATAAAGACTATATCAGAGCAAAGAGCCAAGTACAGACCAATCTCGTTTGTGAATACCAATGCAGATGTCTTAAAAGTAATATCAGTAAACCTAAACCCAAGATCCATTTGTTTAAATAAACCTGAACTTGTCCTGAATTTACATTGGAAATAACAGAATGAACGCACTGATGCATTTTACCTTCAAAAAATAATATAAAAAATTACTAGCTGGAACAATCCAAGATGGTGGAGTAAATAAATACTATGCTTGCCTCATCCCGTAAACACATCAAAATTACAACTAAATTATAGAACAATCAACCTGGAGAACCATCTGAAGTCTAGCTGAACAGAAGTTTTATAACTGAGGATATAAAAACCAGCCACGTTGAGACTGGTAGGAGGGGCAAAGACTCAAAAGGGGCCGGCCCCAAACTTCCATGTGGCGGTTGAGAATTAGGAAGGTATATCTCAGCGCCAGAGGATCCCCCTCAGAGGTGTGGAGACCCCAGCCCCAGCCGGACCCCCCAGCCCAGAGTATGGGTGTCAGAAAGAGGAGCCCCACCAACATCTGGTTGTGAAAAACAGTGGGGAGTCTAACCATCCAGGTGGGACAGAAGACTGCGGGAAACCCAGACGTCCTCTTAAATGGCCCGCACACAGATACACTGGCTCGCAGGTACTCACCTTGGGCTCCAGCTCAGGGGCGGTGACTCAGGGGGTGCCTCGGACACATACAGCGAGCAGACTGAGATGTGTGGCCTCAAGGGGAGGCCTAGAAGACAGTCGGCATTCTCCCTGTGTGAGGCTCTCCTCCCGGGCAGCTGGCAGGCGGGAGCAATCTTTCTTATGGTGAGCCCGCCCCCTGCGCTTCCGGCCAAACCTGAATCTGATTGGCCTGGTGGGTTCTGCAGCTCTACCCTGCTGACTCACTGAGACCCTGCCTCATTCAACTCCGTACTACAGGAGGCTTTATCAGCCTCTGAACCTTACCGTAGCTGGCCACCAGTAGCAGGCGACAGTTGGTCTCCATGTGTCCTGGCTTTTTGTGACAGTTGGCTTACGTGTATCCTGGCTTTTTGTGAAGCTACCCCAGGCCTGGTACTGGTGGCAGCTGTCCTCGGTTCGCAGCATGGCCTCTCCTACAGGCCTCCAGGTCCAGCACAGGCAGCAGACAACTGCACATCGCTTTGTAGTTCCCACCAGGGAGTCCCCACCTGGTCACAGGCAGTGGGTGACCTGGGCCTGCACTGGAGCCCCTCCCAAGAGGTCCGAGAACCAACATACTTGGAGGTTGGCTTCAGACCACAGCAGAGCACCACCCAATTAGCCCCACAAGTGGGACACCCCAAAGGCAGTCTCAACAGGCACCAGAGCCCACTGGGGCAAATCCCACTCAGTGGGCTAAGCCCCCTGCACAGCAGTCTACAAGCTGTGGATGTGGCCAAACCCCACAGCCAATCAGCCTGAGGGTCAATCCCACCCACTTGATTGCCAACAGAAATCAAGGCTCAACTATAACAGGAGGGCACACACACCCACACAAGGGACACTCCTGGAGTACCCAGAGGAGGTGACCAGGGAGACTGTGCCACTGGGCCCCACAGGACACCTACTACCTAAGGCCACCTGGTCAGAACTGGGAGACATAGCAGATCTACCTAATACTTACAAACAGAAAGGCAGTCAAAATGAGGAAACGAAATACATCCCAAATGAAAGAATGATGAATCTTATGATAGTACAGTGTCAGATGGTTGCTGGGCTTATGGTGATCACGTCTTTAGGTATATAAATGTTGAATAACTATGGTGTACACCTGAAACTAATATAATATTGTATGTTAGCTATGTTTTTTAATAAAAAATCTTTTTTTAAAACAGCACTAAAAAAATTACTAGCTGTCTGCTAAAAATCCCTGCACAAAGACCATTCATTAGCACTGAGCACCCAAAGGCTCCATTGAGCTCTGAACACCATTTCCCACTAAAACAAACCAGGGTCACTTGGAAAAATGGCTGATTCCAGGTCTGAAGTAGATAATTAATTCATAGGAGAGTCTGGAAGAGCTTCTGACAGCCAGACGCTGTCAAAGACCAGCGAGGTGGGGTCAGCAGGAGTCAGGAGAGATTTCCAGCCTCCAGAGGTGGGAGAGAGAACTGGAGCAGCAGTAAAGGGAGAGCAGCAATGGGCTGGAAGCTACCAAAAGATTTACATCTATGAGTTTATAATACTTGTTTAAAAAACTCATCTCAGCTTTGGAGGATGTTAGTAAATCAACACATTACTTTGCAAACTAAAAAGGGGAAAGAATCAGGCATCTATCCTGCTTTCCTATAAAGACTCTCCCTCAGAGTAAGTGAGAGGAAGTTTCTCTTTATGGAGGTACTCCAATTAATTAAGTAAAGGAATGACAGGATACCAATGGGACTGATTTACCACCCCTCATGAAATAATGGGCCTGGCATTGATCATCGATGCCTGCTCACTTCACAGAGAGACAACCAGGCACTCTGCACCTGGGACGGGATAACACACACCCACTATGAAGGATGCCTGTTGAAAAGTCACATTGGAAACCCAACAGTCGGTCTGCATCTTGCAGTGCCAAGCATATGGGTGATTGGTCATTGGTCATACTGGGGGCAGGGAGAAGGGCGATCTTTCATTTTCCTTCTTGTCCTTTAGTTTCTGATTCAAAGAGAGTTAGGGTCTTGTAGGATCATGGATGTGGCGTGGTCACCGTTGAAGAATAACAAGTTGCAGAGTTGGATTTCAAAGTGCAATAACCCCTTGAGACAGGTACTTTTAAGCATTTTACAGATGAAGAAAATGAGTTTCCTAAAGTCTACAGCTAGCTTACACAGACCCAGGATTCAAAACTAGAACTTTTTTTTTTTTAATTCACGTAATGGAGCCTGCCACATACCTCACATGTCCTCAATAAAAACAGTTGCTTAGGATTTTTCAGCTCACCAGACACCTGATAGTCTCGTGCGTTTGCATTGTAATGGGAACGGTCATGAAATCAGAAAGAAAATACATTCAAAACTTTTTTGTGAATTTGGCATTTTATTTATAGATTTTTAAATCCCTTGTCTCTAAAGGATAAACTATGTTTGTCTTGCAAAGCCTAGCTTTGTAGGAAAAACAAAACAAAATCTTTGGAACATGTGTATTTTCCATAAAAACAAACAGCAATCAATGTTGCTACAGTCATGGAAACTCTGAATGTCTTCACCAAGGCATAATTCAAACACAGCTGAAATATGTTTTATTTAAAAAGTTTCCCCCAAAGTTGTCTCCTACTGGTTGATATCTTCAACATGTCCATTTGTTTGATTTTTAGCAGTTGGCTCTCAGTATTACATATGGATGGAAGGAGGAGGATTTGAGGTGAATTAATGAGTTTTCTGAAAAATGACATGTGTCCTAGTTTTCTGAGCATTCTTTTAAGTGGCCTATGTGTTGACAAAACTGTTTACTTTTATCCTGATAGTTAACATGGTGTGACCTACCAGACCCAGGAAGGTCGTGAAGAGCAAGTCATGCTTCTTGGCTCTCCAGAAACGTCCATCTTCATGCTGTCTTGTTGGGATGGTGGCACCTGAGCGGCGTCTTGTGGGGCTGGTTCCTGGGAGTCTGCTCTGTGCTCTGCACCCGTTTGGGGCCCTAACCCAATCAGTCATCAGCACCGAAGTTGACCAGTTCACTAAAGAAACCAAAAGCAGTCTTGTTCCACTTCCTCAGACAAATGGCCGTGAGCTGAGCCCCAGAGTGTGGAAGTCAGCCCAGGTGTTACTGTACCAGCTATCACAACACCTGGGGACACACAGGTGATGGCAGAGTCTGGGCTGATAGAATCTTCTGGAAAGTTGCGGCTACCAAAAAACTCTTCAACTTTCTCTTCTGAAATATTTCACTTCACTTCCCTGCCTGTGTCTGCATAGGAACGCTCAATGAGCTGTCCTACGATAATCGGTTTCTGGCATGAGCCCCCAGGAAAAGAGACAAGAGTGCCCCCAGCACTGCGCTGGCGAATGCAATGAGCAGACAGGAAAGTGAGTTTTGTTCCTCCTTCTTTGCCCTTCTCAGAAAAAGTAGAGTGGATTGAGTTTGCTTTTCCACTTCCTCGAAGACTTCCAACATTTGAATCCAAATAGCTTCACGATCTCTTTCCTGTACCCCGAGTTGTCAATGTCAGTGAAGACGGCTCTCCCACAAACACTGGAGTCCAGGATGGAGGTGGACCAGGCGGCTCTCATTCTGCAGCAGCGGAAACGTCCATTCTCGGAACGCAGACTGTCCAGAGCTCTGAGGTGGACGCACTGAGGATGAAAGTCTGCTGTCTTATCCTCAGCAACAATCAGCAGCTGAGCACATCTCATTCAGACTTCCCAGAAAGCTGAAGAAAAGTCACCTTCCAGCGAGATCAAGTGGAGAAAATGTGAAGCTCAAAGGGCTGGGGCAAGGTTCTCACTTGTTCTCAGTTGTTCACAAGTCCCGAGTTCCCAGAAAAGAGAGCCTGAGGGCCGTGTCCCGCCTGTGGGGATGGAAATGCAGCTTTTGTTGCTTAAGCCCCTGGGATGCAGTCTGTCCCTGGTGTCCCAATTCTCTGGCACCATCAGAGCCAGCTGTCCTGCCGGCCTCAGTGGAGATGTGTGTGACTGAGGGATGTGGTGGCCCAGCACCTTCCTTGTGTGAGGCACAAAACGCTGCATCTCCACACAGGTTCTCCTGAACCCACCGGGAAGCACTGCGCAACCAGATGCAGGGAGTGGTGCCTGCAGTGGCCTTGGCCTCTCTGGATGGAAGTCCATCCCCTTGGCTTTTTCCAGCCAATCCCATTGCTCAGATCGGTGCACTCCCACCCAAAGGGAAGGCAGGAGTAGACTAGGTGCTCTTGGCCCCTTTGCCTCCTGTCCTCGAGCGGCCCTGCCCCCACCCCCAGCCCCCCAGAAGAAGTGCATGCTGAGCTCAGGAGAGGGGCCAGGACTCAGATCGCCTAGGGGAGCGCTCAGTGGGTGGTTAGAAACCCTGAGAGGTCGTCCTCTGCCCAGTAGATGTGCTGAATTGGGTGCCTGCAGCCTGCGAGCTTCTCCAGAGGGAGAGGCCACCCTCCACGTCCCCACCCCCCTCCAAAGCTCTGTCACCTGATGTTTCCCAGCTGCTCCACCTCCGTGGGAGGTCGGCACTAGGGAGGCCACCCCCCCCACCCCCCGCAGGATGTGCCTGCTGCAGGTAATTTCGCCCATCAGTCAGCGCTGGCAGGAACCACATTCATTACATCCAAACGACACTTGTCAGGAGAAAAGGAAGGACACGGGAGAGTCCTGAAGCCTCCAAAAGCCAGGCGCCTGCACCCATTTCACACAGTGCCGAGCAAGCGAGCCAGGTGTTCCCGTCTGTGCCCTGTGCTTGGCATGAAGCACCACACGGGTTCACAGCACAGAGCAGCAGCCGGTACTCGCTGGGCCCTGGGGTTGCCACTTCCCACCTCTGAGACTGGTTTCTCATCTCGCAGGATCATGCCAGTCTCCCCATCTCACCAGGTTAACTGTGAAAAAGGCTGAGCATCTCAAATTGCACCCCAAACAGCATTTCTGGTTTCTTTTCTTTTATATTCATCAACACCCAATACTTGGAAGAGTAGTAAAAGGACAAACTCTGACCCCGGAGGCTGTGCTTCCTCAGATGCTGGCCGTGCACACAGGCCAGTCTGAGGTGACCTTTGGGCACGCGTGCCACGCCGGCCCAAAGCCCCCAGGACAGAAGAGGCAGTTCCGTGATGCCAGAAATCGCAGGGGCGAGACAAGCTTCCGAAATGGAGACCGTCCTGAAGCACATGTGTTCCCGCGTTTGAATAATTTACATCTAAAAATGAAAGCGTCCAACTGCCAGGCTCTGTTACCCCTGCTGTCCCTCTCACTCTTCACACAATAAGCCACCCGGGGAGTCTGTGTGTCCTGCGAGAGGCCCCAGGTCAGCGGCTCCTCACCTAGAAGCTGGAGCAAACAGCCTGGGCCAGGGACAAGCCAGGGATGAGCCAGGGACAAAGGGCCCCGTGGGCTGGCCAAGGTCAGCCGTCTGTCCTCAGACAGCACCTGTGGGAACTTACGTTCCTCTCCTTTCCCCACTGGGCACCACAGTACCTCAGCTCTCACTGGCGGGCTCTGGGTCACCCATCTACCTCCAGACACCACCCCTCTCAACGGGGATGCCTGGATGGCCCAGGCCCCCAGCTTGGTGTGAAAGCCATTCAGCTGACCACTTTCCATACTTGCCCACCAAGTGTCCACTCGATTCCAAGCAGCTCCATCTTCCCGCGTGGGCCCTCATTCTTAACATCCAGTGACATTCCTGCTGCCCCCTCCTGGCCCTCAGCCTGGCTGTTCCCTGGGCTGCAGGCATAGGGCTAATCTGAACGCGCCCTCCGGCTCCCGTGGCCCTGGAGGCCCTGCTGCATTTCCCCAGCTTCCAGGGCTTGTCTAATAAGCTGGCTGCCTCACTGCGCCGTGAGCAATCCATCTTGGTCCCCACTTCTGGCTGGTACAGTAACCGGTCCTCCGGCTCACGTGCCTGTGAGCACTGTTGATCTTTTGCTCCCGTTTCCACACTGTATCTACACGCCGGCAGGAGCTCAGGTGACATCCTTTAGATCTGAACAGTGTGAGCCATGCTGGCAGTGACTGAGAGGGAGGCAGGGTGGGGTGGGGGCTCCTCGCCTGCACAGGCATCGGTCAACAGGCGGTCCCTTGTCAAGGGCCCGAGGAGCCCAAGCTGTCCATTTCATCAGTGTTGTTTTGCTGCGTGACAACCTTCGTGGCCTTAAATGACACATTTCTTCCCTCCCAGCTCCTCTGGATGAGGAGCCCAGGCCTGGCTTCTCGGGGTACTCTGTCAGGATCGCACCAAGCTGTAACCCCAGTCTGGGCAAAGCCCCTTCCGGCTCCGACGCTATGGGCAGAGTGCCGCCCTTGGGACTGCCAGGCTGAGGCCCGTTTCCTGGCTGGTCGCTCCAGCACGAGAGGCTGCCCAGAGCTCTTTGCCACGTGGCCGTCTCCGCAGACCATGTCAGCACGGGCCAGCGCTTACCGCTTCCCGGCAGCGAGGGATCGTCGTCACTAGTCTAGGACGGAGTCTTACATAACAGGCTGTGACAGGAGGGGGACATCCCATCACCTGTGCCATCGTCTGCTGGTGAGAAGCAAGCTGCAGGTGGGCCCACACCCAAGCTGTGGGGATCCCAGGCGGGTGCCAGGGGGCGGGGACCACTGGCCGCCACCACACCCTTCTCCCTGAGTCAGGTGCTCTCTGTGCCTCACTGGTCTCCAGTTTGTGTCCGTGTTTGGGGATGTTTTAGAATGCTAGCCCCCAAAGACCAGCATTAAAGCTGGAGGGACCCGGGAGTCGTCAACCCCAGCCCCTGATTTAGACCCGGGCACCACGGCTACGGAGAATCAGAGCTCCCTCAAGGCTCCAAGACCAGCAGGCGCGGAGAAAGGCGGTGAAATCTGGGACGCGCCCTCTAAGGACCGGTGGCTTCCACCGGCTCTCTAACTCAGCGGCAATTTGCCTCAAGCCACCTGGCACGAGTTGATGTCTTCTGTCACTTTGGATTGGCTGCACCACTTTGTCCTCCCTTTGCATGGACTGTATTGGTGTCACACCCCTCTGATTTTGTCTGTCTAGATAACAACCACTGGAGATCCTCAGCTGGGAGCTCCCGGAGGGAGACGCTTTACCAGGAAACAACACAAGACGGGGATGACTTACAAAGGAAACAGACATCTCCTTGGGGATCCTGTGATAATTTAAACACTCCTCTGAGATACGTGAGGTTTGTCTGAAGGAGAGAAAGTTGCTCACACATGAAGAATGTGAGGAATAAAGTGAGATCCACTGGTGCCACCGTGGAGCAGATGCCCTCCTCGCCGCGTGACCTCTCTGTCCCCCAGCTCCCTGCTGTGGGCACACAGCTCAGGGCTGGACAGCATTTACACCTGCAGGCCCGAAACAAAATAAGGACAAACATGCACGAATGTGCAAGCAAGTGTGATTCCCAAAGGCAACGTGACCGTACAATTGGCAGCCCTGATTCCACGTGCTCATGGCGTCTAGATCACACGGGGTTCTGGAGCCTGCTGCCCGGTCCCTCATCCCGGCCAGCCACGGCGGACCGCAATCCCTTTCTACTTCCTGCTGGTCTTTTCAGGAAAACAGATTGAGGCACCCAAGTAAGCATACAAGAAACAGATACCCCCCTTTCGGATGGCGACTTCAGAAAATCTTTTTAGAAACCTAGCTCAGGCACCCGAATTAGGTGTGTTTCAGTTAAAATAAACTCCCTGGCCATTCCACGCCCCATCCCACAAAACAAGAACCTCATAAAGAACCTTCCGGCAACTTCTAACCAGTGTTCAGTGCCCCCCCCACCCCCGGGGACATCTGTTTCTGAAAGCAGATTGCATTCAGCTGATGTATTCGCCAGATCAGTGGGACGTGCCCCTCGGCTTAAAATTGTCGAGTGTGTGCTGCTGGGGGGGGGGCTGGAGGGGCACAGATGTCAAGCAAACCTTTTTAGCACAACAGCCTCTGACGCACGAGTGTCTGCTGAAGTTAATTCGGGGCGGCATCTCCCCCCATGACTCACCAGTGGGTGGACGAGAGAGCCGCCTGCTGACCTCTGCAGCCATTTGGGCCCTTCAGAGTGTGAAATTTCAATTTCTACATCAGAGCTTTGCATGTCAGGCCCGAAAAATGCTTCATGTGGGAGCGACGTTGATGCTTTCCAGGTCGGCATTGGGGCTGGGGAGCCAGGCGAGAGGAAGAAAAGGATAATTCCTACCAGGCACACATCAGGTTTGCAAACCGTGTTTGGTAAACACACCGTCCTCCCAGCGGTCACTCCTTCCAGAAGGATCCAGTTCCCCAAAGCCATATGCAATGGCCGGACTGCGTTCAGCCTCGGGGTTCCCCAAACTCCAGCTCACTGGCCCCCATTCCACCTTTCTGCAGCCAGATGTGAAAGGGACACAGGTGGATGACAGAGCAGAGCCCAGAGAGGCCGTGGGATCCTTGCCGGGCCACAGAGGAGGCAGGTGACCTGGGACTCTGGCCTGCATGGCCTTCATTCCTCGTGGTCTCACCTCCCTGATCTCCCAACACTAGGTCCTCCCGCGCCCGCGCCCTGCACCTCCCGACATGCACCCCCTCCCGCCCGAAGCCCTTCTGTCTAAATGGAATCCATGCAAAACCCAAGCACACAGCTGAGCTCTCTGCTCTCGGTGAGATGCAGAAATATGGCCTGTCCATCTGCCAGGTGGCAAAACAACTGTGCGCTCTTCTTCCAGCACTGCTAGCACAGTCACAAGGGAGAGGGGATTGGACAAAGGACAAGAGACAGGGCCTTCATTGCAGAGATGGCTTTGGGCAAGCCACTGCTCCCCTGTAGTCACAGTGCTGTTTCTGAGAGTCCCTTCCTGACACAGACTCTAGGATGCAAATTCTGGTAGCCTGGGGGTCCTGTGTGGGCCCCAGAAAGAGGAGGGTGTGGGGCCTCTGGCCTTTGGAAGAGTCACAATCACCTCTGTGCCGTGAGGAGGACCCAGGCACAATGGGCCGACCGTGTCTACACCTGGGCAGCGCTTTGCAAACCAGCCCCTTCAGTCCACACCGGGAGGGTACAGGGTGTTGGGAGCCCAAGCACGAGCTGCTGGTGCTCAAACCAAGGTGTGACAGTGCCTGGGGAGCAAAGGGACTTGCCTGAAGAGTATTAGCAAGTAAATTCATCAGGACTCGGTAGCTAAGTGGGTGCAGGGAGCGAGGGTGACAGGCAGCTCGGGCCACTAGGTGTCTAAATGTGGGCCTCGTGCACTGAGGACAGAGCACGCAGAGGGGCAAGGGCGCCCTTCACTGGGTTCCCGGGTCTCTGTGACATCCAGCCGCGTGCAGCTGGTGGCAGGTCCGAGCCCACGACCTCAATTCCGAAGCTCTCCGAGTAAAAGGGTTCCAATGGGACCTTTACCCCAAGTCTCGTAATGTGAGGAGTGCGGACTGAGATATGTTTTTGCATTTTACTCAACTGTGCTTATTGATGGCTGGGAGGTGACAATTCAATGCACATGGATCTAAGGGGACACAATTTGGGTCAGTGGTTCCCAAATAAGAAGTGACACCTTGAGGGCACAAGATGACTCTCTGGGGTATAAGGGATATGTGGTATTTTAAAAAGCAAGAAATTAACTTTCCCAATATCTGAAAGACGAACTGAGTGTTGTATGTGTCACATATGTGCAAGGAACCCTTAAGCTTGTATGGATGAGGGGCCATTGTCACCACAGTCAAGAGGGAGAGACAGCCGACTTGGAAAAGACAGCCGCCAGGTACGGCCACCGCACAGGTGTGCTCTCCCCCTGACCTGGACACAGCAGGTGAGGCACGGGCCTGGAAGCCAGAAGGTGCAGTGTGGTTTTCCTTGAGTAACTCAAGGATAAAATATGACCTTGGGTAGAATCATTCCCCATCGTCCTGGGTCGCTGCACTACACACAGACTGCGCACACACGCATGCACACGTCTGGTCCGGGGAGCGGCGGCATTGGCCAATGTCAACAGAGCTCCACAGCCCCTCGCCCCGCTTCAAGGAGCGAGAAAGGGCTTCTCCATAAAATCCCAAGTACGATGGTGGGTGTCCTTCGGCCACAGAAAGGGAAACCTCTGGTTGGTGGCCAGTGCCCCTTAGAACTGGACCACAGTCCCCTTGGTCGGTCACGTGCACGCTCTGCCCCGGGCACCCGGCTCAGCGCCCCTCCCCCAGCGCACTGTGCTTTGTGGATTCGAATTCGCACTAGCCATGTGTGTGCAAGAGCTCGTCCCGCTCTCCATGCAGGATCCTTTACAAGCAGCGCAGACGCCTGCTCCCCAGATCTCCCCTGGATTGGCTGGTTGCTCTGGCTCCTGCCTCCACACCATACATCTCTCTGCGGAGCTCCGGGTCCATGTGTGGAGGGCGTCCGGAAGGTGGCTCTCCATGTTTTAGGGCTGGGACCCAGACCAAGGTTCAGTGCCACCAAGCGCCTTGCCAGGTGGCATGAACCCCGCCGGCCGCTCCCAGGCGTCGGACTCTGCCCACCCATGCCACATGCTCAGCCTCAGTCTGGGCTGTGAGGCGGGGGAGCCCCACGTGGCACCAGCACCGCGTGCATCAAGGACTCCGTGACCCAAACCAAACCAGCACTCTAGAATAGCAGCCACCTTGTTCCCAGGGACACTTGTAAGTCTACGCTCCACCCACAATGTCAAAACAATGAGAAATTGGCTAAAAATGAAATCGGGTCCTGGTCCCAGCCTAACGAGCTGAGTGACCTCAGCCTGACCTTGTAGCCCAGCAGAAGTTGGTGGGGTGCAGGGGGACAACGTGGCTCCAGCAGGGGTTTCTGCCTTTGTTCGGCAGCTGACCATCACACCTCAGCCTTGTTGGACCTCCCTTGTGCCTGTGTGTCTGAGAAATGTCCGGGGACAGCCCTAGGCAAACCCAGGAGCCCCGCCCCAACTGGAAAACGAGGTACGGAGTCACGTTGAGACAAGCATTTCCCCTGGGCCCCGGGACCCATATTTGATAAATTAACCGAGAGAATGAAGGAAGACACTGCAAAGCCAGGGCTGCCCCTCGGGGAGGGGGCCTGGCAGTAATGGGGTGCAGATGACCTGGGGACACACCTCCCGGAGGGCACCACCATTCAGAGATGCCACGTATGCCCGATCTGCTCAGAGCTGTAGCGTGGCGTTACCTGGTTCTCCTAGTCCCTCTGCGAGGCACCAGTTGTCACCATGTTGCAGGCAGGCGGACTGGGGGACGGAGAAGGGAGAGGTTTTGGAACCTCGCCCAGGTTTCCCTGTGGGAAGTCCCTGTTCAAACCCAGGTCCAGCTGCCTTTAACTTATGTTCGGAACCGGTGAGGTGCGCTGCTGGTGAGCTGTGTGTTAATGCAACCGAGTGCATGCCAGGCTGTGCAGAGACAGGGGCAGGGAGCAAAGCGGCGGTGGGCAGCCTGCTGAGAGCCAAATCCAGGGCCCTGGGGCAGGCAGCGGTGACGGAGCACAGCCACCCCTGCCCCATCTCTGTCTTCCTCACGCACAGTCCTGTCCAGCCACCAGGTCCTGTCTAACTAGCCCCAGGATGCCCTTCGGCCACTAGTCAGCCTCCCAGGATTCCACCGCGGGAAACAAAGTCGTGTCCTGGACCTGGCCTGGAGCAGGCTGCCCCCTCCCAGGAAAGAACACTGTGGGTACCTCCCAGCTGCCCGCTGTGCCCACAGGAACACTGCTGCTGCTGCTGCGTCTGTTTAGAAGAGGTAAGGCAGCAGCCACTGAGAAGCGTGATTGGCATCACGCAAATCAACATTCCAAGCTCCCCTGGCCCCTCGTTCCTCAGTCCACAAATTTGTGGCTTTGTGTTGCAAGAGCACTCGCTCTGCCCCCTCTCCTAAGGCTCATGGCTGCACCTGTGACGGGGCTTCCAGGTGGGCCATGGCCTCTGGGGCGCGGTGACATTGCCAGCTATCTCGCCTTTTTGTGAGTGTTCAAAAGGGGCACAGATTAGGATGCTTTGAATCTGCAATTGAAAATAAGAAAAACATTAAAGACCATCCTGCCTTGAATTCCTGGGTGGCCATTAACAAGCCACTTTAACGGCCTGGCTCTCAGGACCCAAGTCCAAACGCTGGTTTCTACAGTCCCTTCCAGCCACGACAGCCGACGTCCTCACAGCGCCTTGAGCGCACATAGATCATGATTAAAATGCACATAAGTACTAGAGATAATTGGATATCTCCCTCCTTCAACGGCTTTCAGACAGCTTTTCCGTTGCCCTAAGAATACCCATCATTTACTGGTCTGTTACTAAGAGCCAGACACTGGGCCAAACCCTGAAATCGTTCTCGGATTAGACCCTGTCCACCACTCTCCCGGGCAGCTCAGCACGGCTGCAGGGTCCTTTCATCTCACGGCAGGTTGTCACCACCGAGGCGGCACCACCGAGGCGGCACCACCGAGGCGTCCTGTGAATTGCATTCTACTTTCTCGCAAGGAGCAGAAGTAGTGTTGTGTTGGGTGCACGCAGGCTGTCACCTCGTCTCCACCCGCCTCCCATATCCCAGATGCCGAGGGTCCGTGGACTGTGAAATTAGCAAAGGGTCACGTGCCTGTGAGGGGACAATAATGGACATGCTACTCAGAGCAGAACCGTGTCGGAGGCCAGGAAGGTGTTAGTATTTGCAGACATTTGAAAGCTATACAATTGAAATCATCTGCAATGAGTGTGTTATAAACAAGTCATGTGTTCACTGTACATTTTTCTTAAATATAAAACAGATTCGGATGGATTGGGTGTCAGTGGTGCGAGAGCCGTGGCCACGAACGTGGAGACGTGTTCATGCAGTCCAGGGGACCTCAGTCACATCTCTGTGAGCAGAACCCCCTCCTCCTTCTGGCCCCAAGGTGACTGTTTCCAGAAAAGCTTTAGCTGCTAAGCCCAGACGTCGGCCACGTCAATTCACTCAGCTGCTTAAACTGAAAAACGGGTTCTTCAGAACTTAAGTGCAACATATATGCACGAAGGGGATTTCGTATCTACAGCTTCCTTATTGTGTGAACATCACACTGTCACATTCGTATGGGGTAGAGTCAGGCGGTCAGTTTTTCCGTCAGATTAGAACCACAGAATCTGGGTTTTAGAGCTGGAAGGGGCGTCAGAGCTCCGCTTCTCAGATGGGTCCATTTCACAGATGAGAAACGAGGCCACGTGGGAGACTCGTCTTGTCCACAGCCACAGGGGTCGGTTCCATTACTGGAATGTGAATCAAAGTCTTCAGACTCCAAACCGAGTTCTCCTCTCCAGAGCTCATGGGTCCCGTCTTTAATCCACGTGGGAATGAGATCACAAAACAGAGGTTTGAAAATGTCTTCAATACGCCTTTTGTTGCTCAAGATGACTCTGTTTTACGAAGGCAGAATGTTTATGGAAAATCACCTCCTCAAAAACTTTATTTTTCTGACCATCATCATCTGTTTGTGGAAAAACATAGCTCAGTGATAAACAACAGATCAGAAGGTCTGGAGCAAACCAGAGTTTGTTGCTGGGGTTTTCTTTTGCTGTATACAGAGGATTTTCGTTCTTGCCAACCTCATTCCCTGTGTTGTGTAAAACTCTTCATCTGCAGCTGCATGGCCCTGAGATAAAGTAACTACCATTTCATATTGAGCAGAGAGCAGAGGTGAGAAACTTTCTCCATTAAAGGCCAGATAGTAAATAATTTGGGCTTTGGGGGCCAAATGGTCTTTCCTGCAACTGCTCAACGCTGCCCTTCTAGCACGGAAGCTGCCATAGATATTGTTGAAACAAATGAGCATGGCTGTGTGCTAATAAAACTTTATTTACAAAAACAAGCAGAGGGCCAGACTGGGCCTACAGCTCCGAGTTTGCTGACCCGTTTTATATGATGCCAACATACTTGAATGGAAAGTTCAGTGAATCGTTGTGGTATCAATGGATATATACGGGACTTTTACAAGCATCAGTTAAGCACTCCAACAACTTACTGACCTTTTAACGTTTTGCCTGGGCATGCTGTCATTGTGTGGTTGTCATCGCTGTCACATTTCAGAAAATTTTTCAAGGTATGCTGTCGGGAAGCATAGAGGAAGGGTCAGCCATGAGTATTTTTCTAGATGTTCCACAAAGCTAGGGACCATCTACAAATGCATGAACTATGATAAAGGTCTTGGGTACAGGGATTTTTTTTCTCTCTCATGATCACTTTAGGAACTAATCCTAAGCACCCTTCTTCCGCATTGAGAATATTTCCAGTGAGGTCAAGAAAGCTCCACCTCTGGATTTCTACGGCGTGAACGGTGGCACGTGTAACAACACAGCACACCGCCAGCCACATGGTGCAAGCTGCCTGTTAGGGAAGGTCTGAGGAAGCCTGTCTGAGGGAACGCTTCCTTCATCACTCACTTGCCACCGGAGCCTGGCTGCTCCTTACAGATCTGCTGGCGTCACAACAGGCTTTGTTCCCCGGGTGTGCAGGGAAGAGACGGCCCAGAGCATGGGGATGTCTCCAAACCAAGGGACTCGTAAAGCGCATCAAAGTATCCTACAGGAGAACATATGAAAAGAATGAATTAAGATGCAAAACAGGACATAATGAATGAGTAAAGAGAAAAGCTGAAATGGATTAACAAATCCAACAGCTGGGTCTCTGAAAAGATGAAAACGAGTAAACCACTGAGAATCCTAATTATTGAGAAAAATAAAGAAAAAATACACACTGTTGGGGCGCTTCAAAGGGATATATAAGATATAGTGGAGATTTTAAAATACTAACAAATGTTCTAATAGCCCCATGCTACCGTATTTGGAAAAAAGAATCTCAAAACAGTAACTTCTCTAAAATAACAAATTGCCGACACTGGTTCTGTGCAAGGGAGACAATCTGTAAGATTTGGGGGCCTAGTAAACACACCGTTGTTTCCCTCTGGAGTTCAGAACCAAGTGGAAAACAGGACACGGAGACAGGCAGGGGTGGAGCAGGGCATCAGTGTCAACACTGGGACACCATGAGGACGGCTGGCTCGGAGCCCACAGGCTTCCTGACATCCCTCCCCCGCCTCTCCCACGTCTGCCCTCAGGCAGCCCAGGAATTGTGCTGTCACTAGGATTGTCACCTCGCCCTCGTCTGGAGGAGAGGAAACAACCCCCCAGTGCTTGAAACCTGGTAATAAATTAGCAAGAGAAATGCAGGTGCAGACACCTGTCTCACCACCCACCAGCCTGAAAACCCCTTTCCATGCGGAAATCCGAGCCAGCGAGCGCTCCACTTGAGGCTGGAGCCCACCGCACAGAGGCAATTTGGACAGAACAAGGAAACAAGAAATCAAGAGGAAACAAAAGAGCAAAAATCTACCTCCAAAAAGTACCTCATGACGATGGTCTTACCAGAAAATTATTTCAAGCGTTCAAATAACACCTAGCAACTGTGGTAAATGGTCTTTCAGAACAGAGTAAAGAAACTTTTAATTAAAACAAGTGGAAACAAGTTCATCTTAGAACCAAACACAATTCTTTCACCAGATTTCTCTTGTGAACATATGTGCCAAATTCCTATGTAAAGAACTAGGAAAGGAAGACCAGTGGTCTACAGAGGGGAAAAAATACACTATCACCAAGTAGAGATTAGTCCCGGGATGCAACATAAGAAATCTATGAATAAAAATCATGTCAATTGGTCAAAGGATAAAAACCATATGATCATTTTAATAAAAGCCAAAAAGGCTTTTGACAAAATTTAATATGCATTCTTCATTTTATGCACACACACACACACACACTCACACACACACACACACACACACACACACACACTCACACTGGCTCCAAGACTGGCTTACCAGAGCTCATGGCAGACTGCATCTTACCCCCTGGTTAGATTGCTCTTCAACCCTGAGGTTCCGGTGTGTTCACAGCTGAGAAGGGGGAAAGCAGCCGGACAGAGCTGGCCATGAGGGAGGGGTGGGGGGGGCAGAGCTGTGCAGGAACATAAGCGGCCCAAGAGCCGTCTCACCGGGAAAGAGGAGATGGAAAAGGTAGGCTGCCAGATAAAATGCAGGACAGCCAGTTACATTTGAATTTTAGATAAAGAAATATTTTTTTTTACTATACGTATGTCCCAAATATCCCATGGGACGTACTTATACTAAAAAATTATTTATTATTTTCTGAAGTTCAAATGTAGCTAGACGTCCTGTACGTATTTTTATTTGCTAAACCTGGCACTCCTATTAAGAGGCTACACCAGAGTTGAGCTCCCAGGTCAGAGAAGCATGCAGCACAGCAGACCAGATGGCTCCCAAGAACTTGAAAACACCCAACAAGGCGAAAAAAGCCAGCATTTGCTCACCGGGCCCATGGATACGCAGCCACAGCCCAAAGAGCAGACTGAAGTCAGATCCCAGGCATGGAAGCAACACCTGCACCTTGCCGTCCCTTCCCACACACGCTGAAAGCACAGAGCTCAAGCTTTGACAAGCGAGGAGAAGGCAGATACGCTGCCCTGTGCACACTCCCCGGGAGGAGGCGGAGCGGGCGCAGAAAACGAGGTCAAGGCAGGTCCCCTTCTTGCTTCAAGGTCCTCAGGTCACAGCATGGGGGAAGGGGAGAGCTTTAAACAGGACTTGACAGTGGATGGATTTTAATAACCAAAACTGACCAGGGAGTTGTAAAATCTGCCCACTATGTTCCTGAGATGTGTTGCCATTCAGCTGATAAGTAGAGGAAAATAAAATCTTTGTATCATTTAACGCACCAGCCAATGCCTTGATTAATGATGAAATACTAGAGCTATTCCCATTATAACAAAAACTAAAACAAAGCTACCTCTGCTGTTATTATTAAATAACCTATGGTTCTGGAATGGCTAGCCAATGCAGGTAGAAAAGAAAACAAAATAGGAGACAGTATATTGGAAAGAAGGTAGCAATTATTATTTGCAAATGATACAATTTTCCAACTGAAAAATGATGGAAATGAGAATTCAGGAAGCTGCCAAAATAAATATGTCAATATCAACCAACATGCTCCTTCCCCTCGCCACCCACACTGAGGTCTACGGACCATCAGAGAGCAACCAAATGTATTTTGAGAGTCAAAGATTCACAGGCACGGTAGGGATGAAATATTCGGCAATGCATTTGTGTACATTCTTCTCTTGCGTGTCTGAGCATCTCATTCCCTCCTCAGTCAGGGGCACACTCTGCCCTGGAGAGGGAGGGAGATTCGGATTATTAGAGTAGGAAAGCAAACTGAAATGAAAGGCTTAATTAACATTCATCTCTTACTTGAAAAATAGGAACTTCGTATCTGTAGCAAGAAAGCAAGACTTTGCTGAGACAGAAAAAGGACTTCTCCTGCTTTAGTACTCAGGAGGTAATCTATCTAGTAGTTTCACAACAGTTCTGTATAATATAAATGAGATCCTCTCCCACCCGGGAAGGAGGGAGAACGCCCCCTTCCTGTCCGGGGGAGAACTGCAGGTGGGAGAATTAGAGAAGGAGAGGGACTTGTGGACTGAAACTCGTTCCAGGCGCAGTGTCTGAGAGGCCGAGGGGGATGCCACGGGCAGAGGGGCTTCTGCCTGCCTTCCTGCTTGGAAGCCCAGAGAAGATGCCCCTGCACACTGACCATCAGACGTGGCCACGTCCTCAGAGAGCAGAGCAGCATGACTGCACGGAGCCTTCCTCAGCTTGACTGTGCCATGACACGCCCAGAATCCCTGCCTGCCTGGGGGAGGCCAACGGAAGAGTGCTGCATTCAGAGCCTGCCGTTGGGAGCGGGCTGGGGGTGCATGACCCTGCGGCAAAGGTCACAAAGGAAGCCAGGGCAGATGGAGGAGGGGTGGAAGCAGAGCGTCTCTAGCATGCAGCAGCCAGGATGGGTCACAGGTAGCAAAGGGCGAGGACAGCACCCACCGGGAACACGACCCAGCTCAAGGAGACCAGCACTGGCCCGGCCACCACAGCGTTCAGAAACACGCCAGCAATGAACTGTGGGGACCCACCAGGGAGCAGAGGGCCCGTCTGCAGCAGAAGCCAGCAAGGCTTCAGGGACCCACAAGAAGCGGCCATACCCCTGCCCCCAGCCCTGACGCCAACCCAGAGGCAAGCATGGCAGGGATGATGACATTCTAAAGGTAGGGAGTCTGTCTGAGTCATGCAACAGAAGCTGAGAAGTTGCTGGAATGATTGCAGGCTGCTGTATCATTTTTCCCTGCAGCCCAGCTAGTGGTGAGGACGTGGCGACAGAAGAAACAAACATTTTGTTTGCATGTTAGTTATTAATGAGGAAATGTACAACCGTCCGCACCATGTTTTGTGTGTTGTTCATTTGGATGATGCTCTAGAAAACAGTGCAGTGCATCCTGAGTCGCACGAACAGCCACATCTGGACCGAGAAATGCCCCTTGACCTCCGTGCCTACGTTTGCTTGGGTGTTGAAACCACACTGGCACTAAGAACTTTCGTTTTTTTTAAGTGAGGTATAATTGACATACTACATTGGTTGCAGGTGTACTTTAATTGTTTTAGATAACACAGAAAATAAGAGAGGGAAGTTTATATTTATACATTTATTCACTTATTCATTCAACAAATACTTGCCACACATATGCTAGGCACGAACAATAGTGAGGTAGATGGATGGATAGAGAGACAGACTGATAGATACATACATACATGGATACGTAGACACATAGTTACATAGATAGAAACTTAGAGGCATATACAAACTCTAGGTTAGGTTTTGATAAGTGTCTGTCAAGCTTTCAGTGGAATAACACTGATAAGGATTGCCAGCACAACGACTGGAGAAAGTTGTTCATTTTTCATCATCTTACATCATTTGGCATCATTTTACATCAGGTAGTCAGGCAGGAGCACTGTGATGAAGTGACATTTGAGCTGGGCAGAGGTCCCTGGTGCCGAGGACAGACAGCACACACACCAGTCCTGCTGGTCATTGGGCAAACTCCAGAGATGGGTGCGTTGCAGGTGTGAGGGTCCCCGCACAGGAATGTGACACTGACCGGGAACCAGGAGTGCTGAACGTGAGGCCCAGGAGAGGGAGCCGGACACTCGGGCTACAACAGAAATCTCTACCTAACTAAACTGACATACAAGAATTAGGGAGAAATGATGAAAAACAAGGCCTTCGAGAATTTATCACTAACCAACTCTCACTAAAAGGGCTTCTAGGGACGTAGTTTAGCAAGCAGCTTGTGGTTGTATCGGTCCCCGCCATTGTATCTTAGTTTGATATTTCACTGATCTCTGCTTCTACATGTGTTAATTCCTTCCTTCTCTCTTAGAGTTTACCATGCTGTTCTTTTCATTTCTTTATGTCAGCAATTTCCAGTCTTTCTTCTTTTCTAATAAATGTGCTTACGCTATCGATCTTGTTCTAAGTGCTACTTTAACAACATTCCACAAGTTAGGATATGTGGCATTTTCATTATCACTCAGTTCTTACTATTTTCTTATTTCTATTATTAGGTTGGTACAAAAGTAAGTGCGGTTTAAAAGGTTAAAAATAATTGCAAAAACCACAATTACTTTTTGCACTAACCTAACATAAATTCTTCTTTGAATCACGGCATTTATAAGGGTGCTTTAAAATATCCAAATGCATCACTTTATTAAAAGTATTGACTTCTAACTATTTCACTGATCAGAGAGCGTAGCCTGCACTTTTCCAATTTTGTATTATTTGTTGAATCTTATTCTATGAGCTAATATGTCATCATTATAATAGTTCCACGTGTGTTTGAAAAGAATATGCATTCTTATCTTTCAGGTGCAACATTCTCTATCATTAGATCGCAGGTCTTAATTTGTATTTTAAAAGTCCATGTCCTTACTTTGTCACACTACAAGAGTAGACTTGTAAGCCTCTCTTTGGGATTCGGTCAACTAATGCTTTATCTATTTTGAGGCTATACTTTGGAGGCATGTAAGTTTATAAGTTTTTCCTGCTGAAATCTTCCTTTTACCATGTTATAAAGACCCTCTTTATCATGATTCACGCTTTGTATCTTAAAGTCTATTTTGTGTGCTAATGTAGTTAACTTTTCATCGGTATTTTCCTGGAATATCTATTTCCCTACTTTTACTTTCTACCTTTCTATTTTCCTTATAGTGTATTTGTCTCACTAAAAGCATAAAGTTATATATTTGTAATTTATCTAATCTATCAGCCTCTTTTTCCAGCAAATTTGATTCGTTTATACTTCTTGTGGTTACTAACCTATGTGGATGGTTTCTGCCTCCTCTGTCTGTGCTTCCTAGATTTTTCTTCCTTTCCTATTTTCTGCAGCAATGGGTGGCAACAGCCCACAGCCCAATCGCAGCCCAGTCAGTGCCTGTTCTTGTAAACAAAGCCATGTTGGAGCACAGCCAGCGCTGGTTCAGTCTCCCCAGGGTCTGCTTTCAGCCTCAATGGCAGAGTTGCATAGCTGCAACAGAGACCAGAGGGCTCACAAAGTCAAAATATTTCCTATCTGGCCCTTTGCAGAAAAAGTGTGCTGACCCTGGACCTATAAGACTAGAGAGTTTCTTTTTTCATTTTTCCTTTACTGTTTTGAAACTTGCAAATTCTACTTCTATTCTCCTAGTAGTTGTGATTAAAATTTTAACATGCAACCTGACAAAGTCCTTTTGTTTATTCAAATCCTGGATTTTTTCTCCAAGAGATTGTTTTGGGGGCGGCAGGGCGGGGGGGGGATAGGGAAATGGACCCCTCATAAAGGGTTTAAACGTCATAGATTTTTCTGACTTTTAAAATCATCATCATTATTATTTTTAATTTTTAAAATGCCTGTATGCCTTTTTTGGTCCAATTGTAAATAAATATGCCTGCCATTGTCCTGTTTTTTAAAAGTTAACCCATTTGTTCACCTGATCATTCAAGGATTTTAGAATCTTTGGATTAGACTCCTCCCACCTTACGTATTACTCAGTCCAGTACTTCAGATCCTAATGTTTTCATACATTTAAATAAGTCACGAATATTATATTGTTTACATTGTCAATCCTTATTGACATTTATTCATATGTTTACCAATATATTTGCTTACCATTCTGCTTGTTCTTCACTCCTTCCTTCTGGGTGCAATTTTCTACTTGCTAAACTACATCCCTAATGAGAGTCTGTTAGTGATAAATTCTCTAAGGCTTTGTTTTTTTAATCTTTTCTCCCTAATTCTTATATGAGTTTAGTTAGGTAGAAATTTCTATTTCTCTCCACACTGAAGATATAATTTACTGTTCTCTGGTTACTGTAAAGAAGTAGCAGCCAAGCTAACTAGCATTCCTTTTCGGGTAATCTTTTATTTCTGGCTACTTTTAAGGTATTCCCTTTGCTTTTGATACTCTAACGTAGCTTACTATTAATATGTCCAGGTGTAAATTTCCTTTTGTCTATCCTTCTTAGAACTACTTTTTTCCCTGAATCAGAGAATTCTCAATTCTGCATATGCTCAATTTTGGAAAATTCTCAGTCGTTATTTCTTTGAATATTGACTCATTCCCCTTCTCTGTCTTCACTCCATGTGGAATTCCTATTGTGCTTTTATTGGACCTTCTTGGCCTGTTCTCCATAACTATTAACCTTGTCTCCAAACTTTGCCATTCTTTATTTCCATGCACTCAAAGCAATCTTCCAGTTTACTCATTCTCTGTTTTGTTGTGTCTAATCTGCTTTTAGCCTAACCATTCAGGGTTTTGTTACATTCCAATCTCTATTTTTATACCTAGAAGGTTTCTGTTGTTCTTTTTACATCTTCCTTGTCTTTTTTCCTTTGTTGGTGGCTTGTTCTTTTCTCATTTTCTTTATGTGTTTTTAATCTTAGTAATTTTATAATCTCTATTTGATGATATTGTTTCCTGAAGTTCTTGAGGATATAATCCTATTGTTTCTTGTTGTAGCTATGAACTTACTCAGAGTTTGTCTTTCTCTTTGGATTGGAACCTATGGGTTTAGAGCTCATCTTCATTGGGGTTCATCCATGAGAATTCCTTGTGTCATCCACAGAGGTTTGTGTTTTCTTCTGCCAGGTGTGCCAGAGCTATTGCCAGCCCAGGGTTAACTTTATCCTAATCTCTCAGTGCCACTCAGATATTATAAATTCAAACCACAAATACCCCCGAGGACAGCCACCAGTGACAAGTCTCAAAGGCAATCACTTTTTCCTCTTCATAATCGGGCCAAGGTTGGAAGGCCTGTCATCTCCCTGTGCCATTGTCTGGATTTTTTTTCTGGTCCGCTTTTCCACGAAAGTGTAGCTCTTCAAAGGAGAGGGATGAGACTTGTGTAGTAATCTCAGTTCTAACTTCCAGTCTCTTGTAAGCTCAAAGATTCATCCCGTGTTTCTGCACAGCCGTTAATATCCAAAAACCAATTAATTAAAAAGACATACAAAGTAACCTCAGCTCGCATTTTGCCACCTTGGTACCTGCCCCTAGTGCAGCCCCAGCAACGGTTCCCATGTTTCTGGTTTCTGTTCCCTCTTTGGTTTGTGTCCTTTTATAAAAGATAACTTTTAGGAGTGATGTCTGCTGTAGTTGTTATATCTTAGTCCACAATCATAGGCATTCGTATCAAGATGTTTTTCACCTTCTCTAGTCCATCAGAGGTATAAAGTGAGTATTAACGCTAAACTACATATTTTAAACATTTAAAACAAACTCTAACATCCAGATTAATTCATCTCTAGTTTATTCAAGAAAAAAGAAAGTGTGACTTAGGGAAAAGGGCCGCCACGTGGAGAGGGACATTTCTCATGCCATTGCCAGTCCCCTGCCTCAGTCTTGCCACTGAGATTTTTCTGTCATTGTAAATCCTGAAAGTAAGATGGTGGCCGTGGAGGAAATAACTATTTATGTCAGTGAACACCTGAGATGCAAAAAATAATAACCAGAGTAAACAGAGCAGCTGAAAATGTAGCAGTCTCTGGAATCTTTCACAATGCTAGAACGTGGCCCCTTTTGGTTTTTCTGAAACACCAGAGCTTAGTTCCGGCTGAAGCTCTGAGGCCTCCTAACAAAAAGTCCCTCCAATGCCACGACTTTTAAACCCATCAGCATTTTTACGGTTGGAAGAGGAGTTCTATGTACCTTGTCTTATGGAAGTCCCCACCTTACAAATGAAGAAAACAAGGCTCAGGGGTTAAGCAAGTGACCTAAAATGGCACCATCGGCATTTTGTCGTCGGCAGCTCCAGGATTTGACTATTTTTAGCAGAAAGAAAATAGTTTCCTATGTTCTTGCGAGTGAGAGTACAAGCCAGAATCTGTTCTCTTGCTGTCACGCCATCCCAGACACCACCTATAGGAGCGCAAGCCACATTGAAAGGTCAATCAAACAGCTTTTCAAATCTCATCCTAACATGGAAACTGCGTGATTTCTAGCCAAGGGGTGCTAGGCCAAGGGTGGATGGTCTGCAGCTTGGACGCAAACCAAAAGCGAGCAGGAGGTGTCCAGGCGTTGGAAAGGGTCCCGGAAGCCGTGGCCCGAAGCAGCTGGAGGTTGTGTGTCTCTAGGACCGCACTGGGGTCCAGAGCCACCCATGGCTGGCACCTGTGTCACAGGCCGTTTGGGCTGCAGGGAGAGGGGACTTCCGCCAGGGACACGGGGGCTGGTGTGACTCACTGCCTTTCATCTGCATTTGCTCTCTTGGCAGGAACGGTTTCTATTGTACCGTAACTCAGTATGACCCCATGTGTTTGGGGTGATACATTGACTGAAATTGCTCCTCCAGGAGAAAGCGGCTTCCAATTCAGAGGTCTGACTGTTTGAGTCATGGCTTCCTGGCTTGTCCCCACCAAGAACTGGAAGTCTTAGTGCACAGACAGGAAGAATTGCCCGCCAGCCCCTTCGGACCTCACTGGCAGGGGTGCAGGGTCTGAGCAGAGCTCGGGGTTCCTCTCCTGAGACCCCCAGTAGCCAAGCAGCAAAGCGTGGACCAATGGAGGAGCAGGAGCCAAGGACTGAGGCTGCAGAGCTGGACATCAGAGATGGATATCTGGGGGACAGAAGCACATGTCTGGGGATGAGTGTGCAGGAACCTGCGGGGCCTGGGGTCCCCGACAACTGGCGCTGTGGCTGCTGGCTGGTGTTCCTCAGATGTCAGACATGAAGCTGGAGTGGTGGGTCCAAGTACAACCCGTCAGGATGGACAAGCAGCCATTGGGTCACTGGCATGGGAGTGGCCAGAATGAGCAGCTCCAGGTGCATATATGTGTCCTCCTACTAGGGGATTCTGTGCTCGTCTTCCGGGAAAGGGCCCGGGTGAGGGCACGGAGACCACAGGCCCCCAGGCTCCAAGCTCGGGCTGAGCAGGAACTCTCCATACTCCTTCCAACATGGATTTCCCCGTCCATCCCCACTCAGTGCAGTAACTGCTCAGGGTGCCACCTGAGCTGAGCACGGGGCTGGGTGCCCTGGGGTGGCCCAGGAGGACAGCCCCTGTCTGTCTACCTGTCCCGGTCACGCTCAACCCCGCTCAGCTGATTTTCACACCCAAACACACCGGCTCCACTGCCCACATCTGGAACCACCAATTCAGAAGGGCGGCTGTGTGAGGCAGGTGGAGCATGGACCTCTCCTCCACGGCACCCACAAGCAGGCAAACAAAGGACGGCCACAGGTGAGAACACGGAGACCCCCAGGGACTCAGGAAAGTTATTTAACCTCCACAGCTCCTCCCGTGGGGATCAAACTCATTTTCGGGGGTTATTATGGGGATCAACTGAAAGTGAACATAACGTGTTCTCAAGGATGTAAGTTGTTAAAGTAATTTCTAGAGAAACCCAAGCAGAACAGACGGAGGAGGGACACAGCAGTTCCCACCCCCGCTGGGCAGCCCGAGGTTGGAGGTGGTGTCCCAGGGAGGCAGAGGGCCCGGGTCCCGCCATAGGGGCACCTCAGCTCTTTCAGCCTGGGAGTGTGGAGCTCGGGAAACCAAGCGTGACTTTATCTGGGCCAAAGTAAGGCCCCTGAGATGGACCACTGTGCAGCCCAGGCGGGGAACCACGCAGCACGCCTCTGCCCACACCCTCCTGTCATGGCCTCCCCAAGGCCACTTCACAGCATCTGGCAGCCATGGCAGAACCTCCCACTCCGAGGGGGTCTGCCCCCCGTGGGCGTCGCCAGGCGGGAGGAAGATGTGGCTTTCCCTGTGGGCCCACGCAGAGCTCCCCTAACCAGCCACCGCGCCCAGGAGGCCCCGCCACATTCCTGGCAGGCGGGCCTGTCTCCATCATGCATCGCCACACATGTGGGCCCCATTTGCAGGGGGCGCAGCACTGGGGTAGGGAAATCCAGAGGGGTGGCTGCTGGGACTGGGCTTAAACATTTCCACCTGAGAATGTGGAACGGGTACCCCCCAAAGTGATGAAAGGGACTGGAGAGGGCGACCCTACGCGTGCCAAGAGAACAGGGGACAGGGGGTTCCCAATGTGGGAGGCAGGAGGGGTCCCTAGGAGGCAGCACATGGACCCAATGAGCCCAGGGACCCCCCAACGAGAGGCTGGCGGTGGGGACAGATAGCGGGTGACAGGAGCTCACGGCCGGCCGCTGGATGTGCTCTGCCACCAGGGTACCCAGATAAGGGTGAGGCTGGCCCCAGGGAGGCTCGGGCCCTCAACCCTGCCAGGCTCTTGCCAACCGCCAACTCAGCTGTGGCACATGGGTCTCTGTGCTCATGGGGGCATCGGAGGCTCTGCGGTGGGCAGGGAGCCCTGCCCAGGACGCGCCCGGGACCAGCCCATCCAACTGCCACTTCCCAGGGAAACGAGCTGAAATGCAGGGAGGGCAGGCGGATGGACCCACACAACCCCAGGCGGGCAGCGGCACGCCCACTAGCTTACGTTAGTCAGCGTCCACTGCCACCAGCAGCTCGTCCTTTCCAGGCACAGGAGGCCCCATGAGCTCTCTTAATAGACCAGGCCCTCTGTCCTGGTGCTAATATTTGAAAACAAAATGAGCAAAGCCACAGGAAGGGCCCCCCGCCCCCTGGGTCTGGCCACACAGATGCCTGCGGTCAGGCCTCACTACACCAAGGCCACCGTCTCCAGAACCAAATCCACCTCCACCAGTGGCAGGCGGGGCCCCACAAGGGACGACCCACGCCCTCCATGTCCGGCACCGTCCACACACCAGGGCCAGCGCCTGCTGCCTCTCCTTGAGTTACTGCGCCCCTATTTCTCCCAAGACAAAACGTTTTCCTATCATCCCCCCGGCCCCTCCCCCCAGTCCCACCCAAAATGATGGCTTTTATTGCCATCTGGGGTCACAAGTTTAGAGGCACACCAATACAAAAGACTGGTGTACGTCGGCGTCTGGGTCACTGTCACGGCTAAAAATCAAAACACGGGTTGACTTGCCACGAGGCAGAATCAGGTGACACAGGAGCTGGGACAGCACGGGGAGCACGGCCACCTGATCCCTCATTCACAGGTCACACGGCCCCCCAGGATCTTATCCGTCGCACATCTTAGGTGATCCCGGGACGTCACCCCTGCCGACGCTGCGGACGTGACCAGGTGTCAGCACAGATGACAGAGTCAGGTGTGCATTTTAAGGGGTGTGTGAGGAGTGCACTGGAAACCACAGAACCTGTGACAAAGTAACAACGCGACACCTTCCCCAGGGCTGGCCATGCTCAGGAGCACCCCAAGTGCTTTTCAAATGGTAATTCATGCAACGCTGATGACCCCCAGTGAGGGAGCGGGTGTCCTCCCCGGTCTACAGACAAGGGAAGTGAGGCACAGAGAAGAAAATCTGCAAGGTCTGGGAGTGACCCAGAAGAGAATGAGGAGGGCTCAAAACGGGCAGGAAAGAGAGAAGTGATCCAGGGAACATTTAGTGACCCGTTAGGGCCGGGAAGCTGGGAGGACCCCTGGCCTGGTTGGGGTCCCCGGAGGTTCATTTAAAGGAGAGATGAGGAGTCTCTACTGGGGACAGCGTGATTGGGGACCTGTGCAGGGCACCCGGGGAACGCACGCTACAGAGGACTGGTCATGTAGGTGTGGATTCTGAGCGACCTGTCCACAGCGGGCTCGAGCAGGCCCAGAGCGGGGTCCACACAAGGAGTGCAGCCGGGACCGCCGCGGACCCCGCTCAATCGCAGGCCTGGGAAAGAGAACCCCCTGCCAGAGAAAACCCGTCCGGGAAGGAGGCCTCAGAGCATGGCGAGCACAGGCCAGAGGAGTCTGGGAGAGCCTGGCAAACGCTGAAGATTGCGGCGAGGAAGGGAACCTCTTACCCTTCCAATAAGTGGTTTTCCCTTTTAGGAAGGAAAAAACGCTTTAAAAGCAAGAAGGCTTCCAAAGGGAAAAGTACTGTTTAACCTCCAGGCAAGTCCTAAGGGCAGGAGGAGAGGGTGGCGGGAGGCGGGCAGGATTCTCGCGCCCGCAGAGCCACGCCAGCTTGAGAAGGTGCCGAGCGCCTTGGCGCAGGGCCCGCCGGCTGACTGCAGCTTTGAAAAACAACTTCCTGTCAATAAAGCGAACAAAAGCTTGGACCCATCTTCAAAGTGATGAGTTATGCTGAAAATATGTTCTTGCGAACTGGGGGAATGGATCGTTCGTGGTTCTTTGGCATTCGGGAGAGTTTATAAATAACCACTCAGGTCTGCTTGGGTTACGCCTGCCATGGGAAAACGCGCCGCTCCCGCGAGCAGAGGGAGACCTGGAGACCAGGAGCCATCTGTGATCCATCAGGAGATTAAAATTAGCCCACCGCTGTGCCTGGCCGGCCCCCCGGGCAGGGCTGGACAGGGGGTGCCTGGAGGAGCCCAGGTCACATCCTGGTGTAGGGAGGGCGAGGACTGCCCCAGCCTCTGCTCCGAGCTGCACGAGGCAAACCCCTGGACCAGCTTCTCCATTTGCATTTTGGAGGGAAAAAAAGGAAGGGCGAGAGTCTACATGTGGTTCCCATCGGCCCAGAAAAGTAAAAACATGTGCTGTCATTTCTAGCTGACATGGTCCTTGTTATTTTAATGAGAAAGTCCCAAAGCAGGGGCACGAGTGAAAAAGAAGCCACACCGCCTTCCTCCTGATGCCACAGCGCGCCCACGGGGAAGCCATGGGCCCCTGACGGGCACTGGTCTGTCCTCACCCTGCCCACCAGCACAGGGGAGGGACGCGTGGGAAAGGCGCACCTCCAAGCCTAGCCATTCCTTCCTTGTGTCGAGGGTGCGGCCCAGGCAGCTCATTTGTCAGCGTTTAAACATCATTACGGCATTAACAGTCTCTCTGGATGCCAAAGAGTTGGCTTTGCACGCCTATAAATTAGAGTACATCAAACTGGGCCTTACTGAGTCTCTGCCAATCAGAAGTAAAACGCCCATAACTTTTTACAATTGTCTGCATTCTTCCAATTACATTAAAATATTTATTTGTACCTTGCATGATAGATTTAAACGTTTTATTAGAAACATTTAATAAAACATGAAAGCGGTTCTTTCACCAGAAAGCAAGATGCGGTGCCTGCTGGCGGAGACACGGCCATCACGCCCTTGGCTCAGCTGACCTCACGTCAGACAATGAACGGCTCTACGTGGCTTTGCAGGCTTGTCGGCCCGAATACACAGCTGGGCGCTCAGCCTGCTGTTCACATATGGCTGCCCATCTTCCTCAGCAACTCCCTTCAGAGCGACCTCCTGTTCTGTGTCCCTGGGCCTGTCGTGGGACTTTGTGCCAGGGGCACAGTGCACCCCCTGCCAGTGGGCACAGGCATGTCCTGGTGACCCAGGGAGTAGGACCCCGCGGGGGGTAGGACACTCTTCACCATTCCATCATCGCCGAGAAGACAAAGTCGGCCGATCTAAGAGCCCCAAACCCCTTCTTCGCTCTGCCCTTTCCTGGCTGTGTGGTGTGGGCCCTGGGCTTCCCCTCTCTGAATCTCAGTTCCTCTGTCTCTAAAATGGGCACAGTAATAAGCGCACCTGAGAGCCACCATCATTCCCCCACCCTCACTCATCACAGATGCCACCTGCCTCGCCATTCCAGAAGCATCTCCTTTCAAGGCCGTCTCCATCCCATCATTCACACACACACACACACACACACACACACGCACGCACGCACGCACGCACACACCGGAAGTCCCTCTGGTGCTAACTGACCAAGTTCTCGGGAAGGGAACGCGTCCCAGCAGAAGGACGCTGGGGCCTCTCTGAGGCTCTGTCCCTGGGTGTGACAACCATGCTACACCAGGACTCACTCTGTTTAGCGAGTGCTTACACGGTGCTGAGCCCTGAGCAAGCCCCATCGCTGTGAGGTCACCCAGCCCTCCAAGGGAGAGACTCCAGCTGCGATGAAAAAGCTGGGTCTCAGGGTGATTGAAGGGCTTGGCCAAGGCAGCACGGGATGTGCCAAGTGGGCCAGTGCCAGGGCCTGGCGTGTGACATGGCTCTCCAGTGCCCGAGCAGAAAGGATCACAGCCAGCTACTCAGGAGCCGAAGGCCAGCCTTGGCTGCCCCGGAAGAGGGTGAACAAGTAGCCATCTCTGCTGCTGGGCCCTTTTTCTCACATAAGAAGAGCACAGGGGACAGGTTTGGCTGCTCAGATGCGTCCACAGACCAGGGCTCTGTTGTTATTCCCACCAAATCAGCTGCCACTCGCTCTCATGCTTGTTTCTTCATGGTTGCAAGTGGCTGCTGCAGAGCCAGATGTCACATTTGCATTCCAGGCAAGAGGAGGTGGGGAACTGTGCCAGCCCCATCTGACCCCTAGTACAGGAAAGCACAAAGTTTCCCAGAAGCCCCCTGGGCACATAAAGCCTCATTGGCTAGACTGGGTCCCATGGCCTCCCTGAGCCGAAAGGAGGCTGGGGGATCCGGGAGGAGGACTCATGGACCGGATCGCCCTAGAGAGGTCACGGTCGCGTCCCCTGCCTGGGAAGAGGGGAGTAGGGTGGCGTAGACAGCCACGGAGTCTGCTACCGTGGGCAACAGGGACCTCTGCATGGCGCTGCAATGGTTGGATAATGTGCCCCCAAAATGCATGTCTACCCAGAACCTCAGAATGTGACTTTATTTGGAAATAGGACTTTGCAGATGTAGTTCGTTGAGAATCTTGAGATCTAATTAGTTAAGGACCTCCTGTAATAAGAAAACACAGATGGACTGGGGGAGAGGCTGTGTGAAGGCAGAGATGTGATGGGGCCACCAGCCCAGGACCCCCGGGGCCACCAGGAGCAGGAAGAGGCTGGAAGGACCCTCCCTGGAGCCTCCAGAGGGAGCACAGCCCTGCCCACACCTTGATTGCAACTTCTGGTCTCCAGACTGTGACAGAACAAATTCCTGTTGTTGTAAGTCACCCAGTGAGTGGCCCTTTGTTCCAGCAGCCCCAGGACTCCAACAGTGCCGCGTGAAGTGTTCTAACAGAGGTGTGGAAAAACAGCCCCAGAGGCTCAGGGGGAGGGGAGGACACACATTCACAGAGTTGAGGGAACTGGCGCTGGGAGGTGGGAGCAGCGAGTGCCTGAGGGTGTGTGCCTCGAGCAACTCAAGCTTTCTGCTGCTCTGCTTTGTCCACAAAAGACCCCGAAAGCACCCCAAGTATTGATTTGGGGTTACCAATACCTTTGGCCAAGTAGCTGAGTCGCAAATATGAGATCTGCGAGCACTGATGATTGACTGTGTTATAAAGTCGTTGAACACACTTCTGAGCCCGGTCGCTCGTCCCCATGGAAGCTGCAGTCCCAGGCAGGGGGCAGGCAGTGCCTCTCAGGGGAAGAGGGGTTCTTTGGGCAGCTGTCAAGGGTGGGCCACTCTGGAGGGCTTTGGGCTGAGGGGGTTGCATGGAGACACCTCTGGCTTTGGGGGGGAATCGAGCAGGACCAGTCCATCCACCCCGAGTGAGGGGTCAGACGACCTGCTGCTGCTGAAAGTCTCTGGTCTGCATAACCACTTGCATGTTTTTCATCCGATTAGCCTCTTTCATCTTAATCAGCTACCACCTCCACATCACAGGAAGATAAGTACGGGTTCCTAGAACTCAGGATGAGATCAAGAGGGCAACAGGAGCCCCATTTGGGGGTGACATCTTCTCGGGGTCAACAGCACTGAAGTGATTCGGTGACAAGCAAAGTAAGTGCTGGTCTGTGCAGAAAGGTTCACCTTTTTTCCAGTAGGTTTTTGGGGGAGGGGGCCCCCGGGGCAGGGAGGGATCTCTGTTCTGTTACACAATGTGTGTGCTGCTTGGCTTCAAGCTGCAAGCTTTTAGAGGTTTAGGGAATCAGAGCCCTGCGGCCACAACTCAATTTTAAAAGGAAACAAAGGAAAAGCAATGAGTTGACCAGTGTTGTTTCTCCCTCCAAGGCTAACCCAGAGGTTAGGGTTAGGGGTAGGGGTAGGGTTAGGGTTAGGGGTAGGCCTTTGCTGAGACTGTTCAGCTTTCCTTCCAGTTCTGAGAGGAGTTTCTCTCACCTCTTGTAAAGGTTATGGTGTGTGCATCGGTGGGAAACTCAGAAGAGAGAACTCAGGAAGCTGCAATTCGGGCTGGGTCTGAGCTGGGATTTTTAAACTGCAGAGGGCCCCTCAGCAGGGGGTGCCTTCTTGGCCACGTAGGTCTTTCTCGTAGGCAGGTAGGCACCTTAGGCAGGTAGATCTCTGGGCTCAGGTGTCCATGCCATGCTTACTCTTGCAAGTGCCTGTCGAAATACTGGCAAGGATGCTCCATCCACTCTTGGTAAGAGGACAAACAATAACTTTCCGCTGAACAGTTTGGCAATTAATTTCAAAGCCTCAAAGATATGCACATCCGTCCTCATACCCCTTGGGATGGCCAGTGTCAGAAAATCAGAAAACATCAAGTGTTGGGAGGCTGTGGAGAGATTGGGACCTGTGCACGGCCGATGGTAATGTGAAATGTGCAGCCGCTGTGGGGACCAGTGTGCCTTTACATATTATAGAATGACCATGCGACCTAGCAAATCCACTTCTGGGCCTGCACCCAAAGAATCAAAAGCAGGACTTCAAAGAGATATCTATACAGCCATGTTCCATGGCAGCATTATTTCACATCAGCCAAAAGGTAGAAGCAGCCCAAGTGTCCATTGCAGAATCAGTAGATAAACAAAATGTGATCCATACATCAGGGAAATATTATTCAGCCTTGAAAAGGAAGGACATTCTGGTACATAGTACAACGTGAGTGAACCTTGAAGACATCACGCTAAGGGCAAGAAGCCAGTAATGAAAGGACAAGTACTCTATGAGCCCGAGAGGCGTCACATTCATAGAGACAGGAAGTAGAGGGGTGGGTGCCAGGGGCTGGGGGAGGCGTGAGGAGTGTTTAATGGGGACAGAGTGTCAGTTACACCAGATAAAAAGAGTCTGGGAATGGACGGTGGGGATGGGTGTGCAACAACCTGAATGTGCTTAGTGCACATTTAAAAATGGTTCAGATGATAAATTTTACCTCATGTGCGTTTTACCACAATTTTCAATTGCCCTAACACTTCCATTCTAGTTTGTACTCTTACCTGATTAACCTTCTGTTACGGGGATTCTGCTATAAGCATGCTCTTATCAGTATTATTATAGCAAAAAAGCACAAACAAAATCAGCCTAAATGCTCAACAATAAAGAGTTCGTTAGAATTCTGGGCAAGCATTAAAAATAATGGGATCAACATATATTTGTTGATCCAATTTTTATAAGATAATTATATATACATATATTTGGGAAATTTTCAAAAGACTTATAACAAACTGTTAATTATAGATTATCTGATTAATGTAATTTTTTTCTTAATTTTGCCTAACCTCTGTTTTCTGCTTTTTTTTTTTTTTTTAATAAGTGAGTAATAGTTAAAATTCTACAAGCTACAACATTACCCTGGATGGGGTGACACAGAACTGTGAGAGAACACATTGCTATTATTTTAAGCCACCAAGTTTGTGGTAATTTGTTACAGAAACCCTAGAAAACTAGTTAACAGGCACAGTCTCAAACTTCCATTTGGTGAAAATGTCTCTACTTAATCTTGCAAATCACAACCAGCCAGTCCACTCAATAACCCATTGCTTTCCTCAAACTCTCGATTGTGAGTAGGCTTCCAAAAAAGGACAAAGGACGAATCTCCGAGGGGATGCATGACCCGTTGAAACGGGCTGGAGTTTGCTCAGCAGGTGAAGGCCACGGTGGGCCCATCTGGCCGTGAGGAACCCAGGCTCCCAGCCCCACTTGAGCAGGCGGTCCTGTGATGGGATCAGGTGGCACAGAGCGTCCCAGGAAACGTCACATTGATGGCGATTCTCGTGGCCAATGGCCACTGCCCAATGGCCCCCAGATCTGGCTGTGATGAAAGCTTGTCTAGCACTGCAGCCACCCTCCCTCCGGTAGCACCCTGCCCCCTCTTTTCCCTGCCATTCTCATTACCGCCTCACTTCCTAGTGGGTTACTCACGTGCTATGCTCATCATGGGAACGGGGTCTCTGCCAGGGCGGGGTCTCAGTCTCTCCCGCCCCGTGCTGTTCCCAAGCCCACAGGACCGTGCCCGAACGTGGTTGGTGCTTCTAATCGAATTAATGGACTGAGTCACAGACTCTTCTAGAACTCAACTGCCTGCTGTTTCTCTGGGCTCTTGCTGCTTTAGAGGGAAGAGGGGTGTGGTAGACATACACGCCCCATGCACACCGTGCCCCTCAGCAGTGGACGCCCCGTGCATGTCCACCACGGGGCTTACTTAGCCTTCCTGGGGCAGCCCGGATGCACAGGGGACTGACACCAGGGTAAGGAAGGGTGCGAGCCCATGAACAGGCACCCCAGCCTTCGAGTCCTTCAAGGGAACAGCAGCTCCTCAGAGGTCCCCGGGGTGGAGCCCTGAAGTCCACAGCAGGGCCCTGCTCACCAACTGCCCCTCACCGACTTTCCTCCCTGCGCCCACTCCTCACCTGGCTCCCTCCCAAATCAAACCCTTGCCTCCGGGTCTTCCTTGCAGGTCTGTCTTCAAGGACGTCCAAACTGACACAGGGCAACTGGCCCACACTCGCTGTGCTCTCACTCAACAGTTAACATGTGCTCTTTGTAGCTCCGTGTCACGTGGGTCATCAGGTTAGTCTGAAAAGGTTTACTTCCGAAATCACCAGACGCTGGCAGTAATCTAGATTCTGGGTCTGCAAAGAACTAGTTTCTGCCACGCGAAACAGCCATTCAGAACACGTTGTTGGCAGATGAGTTGCTTGTTCAAAGCCTCGAGACAAGTAGAGGCCAGCATGCCTTCTTTTCATGTTTGCAAGTGTTCACGTGGACAGCCCATGGGCGTCAAGATGTGCCCAGGAACCCGGAGAGCTGGGCAGAGAACAGGAGTCGGAGGCAGGGAGTTCCATGGATTGATTTCCTTCTAACTGGGAGATGTATCACAAAGCAGGAATCCTGCTGTGGGACCCACATGGGGGAAGAGACGGTGCCTGCCAGGAGATGGCCTTGTCGGCCAGCTGTGCCTCCTGGTCCCCACAACATGACGCTCCCCATTCCACAAGGGCCCCCATGCCGCTGTCTGCTGGCACTCACCTGGACACACACGCCTGGCCCTGCCGTCCAAACCACTTACTCCAAGACTGAGCTCTCTGTTGGCCTCTTTGTCTTGGCCCAGAGATCCCCATGATGTTTCAGTCATTCTGAAAACCAGCTTTTTGCTGCTTTCAGTTTCTTGTTGGAAGAGTGTAGAAGCCGTGGATCAGACAGAGGCTGGGCTGATAACATGGTGACAGGAAATGAGATTTGCTGAACTGAACATGGAACCTGGAGGGTAGATTCAGCAACCATAGAAAGCACTTGCCTTCAAGCAGATGGGCCAAAAAATCTACTACTGGCTGCATAGGGCTCAGCGGGGAGCGAGCACAAGTGGCCTTGCTCGGGACGGCAGCCCAGCTGAGGCCTAGAGGCAGGGAGCCCTGGCCACAGCAAGGCAGACGCCGGGGGACCTGGGGGAGGCCAGGAACACTGGGAAGGCCTTCCAAGAAAGGACATTTTATTACATTTTTTTCTAAATATACATTAACGAGTATTTATATTATGGAAAATTTGGAACCTATAAAACTTTTGAAACGCTGATTGAATTCACCAGCCCAGGTCATGCCTTTTCAAGTTGCTTTAAAACTTGTGAAACCTACTTTTTGCATTTGTATGCCATTGTTCTGCTAGAGCATAATTTCTGGAAGCATTCTCCTACCATTAGGTATTTATGTTATTTCCAGATTATTCCAGATGGTCACCATGGACATCTTTGTTCATAAAGCTTGTCTCCCTTTACGCAGAAGCATGAGGACTGGGTCAAAGGTATGACCTCCCTCCCCACCGCCACCTTCAAAGTTTAATATTTAAAATAACAATTTCGTTATAACACATGAAATAATACACTCATCATAGAAAACATACTTAAATAAAACATAGCAGTGGACTTCCAGTTTTGTCAGGAGCTTGGAACTCATCACTCCACCCTAATAATATGTACAAATCTGAACAAACTGAAAAAGCAACAACTCTCCTCGGATACTTCAGAGAAGTGAGGTCACGGGCAAACCACTGCTCCCAAAACTGGAGAGACCAGCAGGCACACACAGAGACTCACAAGTAACCAGAGCAGACGTGTCCATGGGAACCAGTGCTGGGGCAGAAAACCTGACCCGGAATTGACAGGTCGCTGGAGGCTCAGTGTAGACAAGCTCGAGACTCCAAGGGGACCCAGTCATCAGGGACCCCACACTTTTGGGAGTTTTATCTCCAGGAGCTCAACCATGTTCTCACAGCGAAGATGGGAGAAAACCCGTCATGCTTTTGGCAGGGGGTGGGGTGGGGGGAGGAAAAGAACCATTCTGTAATATGCAAGAGAACTCGGTTCTTCTAATGAGGCTGCCCTCAGGGAAAAGCAGAGCCTAACCTGAGTGAGGGTTATCAGAGCCTAACTGACCTGGAGGAAAGGAAATAGCCAGCTCCAGCCAACTCCAGCTACCCTGTCCCACCTGAGGTGGTGAGGAAACCTGAGAGTCCCTTGTGAAGACACAGTCCAGAGTCACAGGCTCACAAAACTCTGAGACCTAATCATAGGACTACAGAAATCTCTCCTCCCCGGACATTGCTACCACATCATTATAGGCCTATCTACCAGAATCCACTTCATACAGTCCATCAAGTCTTGCTACCGATAAAAAATTACAAGGCATACTAAAAGCCAAAACAAAAAACAAAAAACACACCACATTTTGAAGACAGAGCAAGCATCAGAACCAGACTCAAATATGGCAGGGATGTGGGAATTATCAGACCAGGAATTTAAAACACCTATGATTAATATGCTAAGTGCTCTAATGGATAGTGAACAGCATTCAAGAGTAGATGGGCAATGTAAGCAAAAAGATGCAAATTCTAAGAAAGAATCAGAAAGAAATGCTGAAGATTGAAAACACTGCAACAAAAATGAAGACTGCCTTTGATGGGCTCCTTACTAAACTGGACACAACTGAAAAAGAATCTCTGAGCTTGAGGATATGTCGATAGAAACTTCCAAAACAGAAAACTAAAGAGAAAAAAAGACTGAAAAGTAAAATATCCAGGTCTAGGATATTTAAGTCCCAATATCCAATTGTGGGACAACTACAAAAAGTATAAAATATGCATAATGGGAATACCAGAGGGAGAAAGAGAGAAAGGAACAGGATCAATATTTGAAAGACTGATAAACGAGAATTTTCCTGAAATTAATGTCAGACACCAAGCAACAGATGCAGGAAGCTCAGAGAACACTAAGAAGAAAAAATGCTCCAAAACCCACAACTACATATACCATTTTTAAACTGCAGGTCAAAGTTAAAGAAAATATCTTGAAATAAGCCAGAGTGGGGAAAAAAAAAAAAAAAACTTACCTATAGAGCAAAGATAAGAATTACATCCAACTTCTCAGAAACCATGCAAGCAAGAGAGTAGAGCAAAATATTTAAAGTGTTGAGGGGGAAAAACCACCAACCTGGAATTGTGTACCCTGCAAAATCATCCTTCAAAAATGAAGGAGAATTAAAGACTTTCTCATATAAACAAAAACTGAAGGAATTTGTTGCCAGTAGATCTGTCTTTCTAAAAATGTTAAAAGAGGTTCTACAGAGAGAAAGAAAATGACACAGGTCAGAAGGGGATCTTCTGGAAGGATAGATTATCAGTGAACGAATAAGTGAAGGTAAAACAAAAACTTTTATTTTTTCATTCATAACTGAACCAAGAGATAACGATTTGTTCAAAATAATAATAGCAATGATGTATTAGATTATATATGTGTACTCGTACAAGTGGACACTTTGGTCAATGTTGCTCAAGCAGTAGTTCGCCGTAATCAAAAGTGCCTAGACAACAACCAAGACGGCGCAGTAGTTAGACACTGTGCTTACCTTCTCTCACAACCACATCAAAATTACAACTGATCTACAAAACAACCATCCTTGAGAATCACCTAAAATCAAGCTGAACTGAAGCCTTTCAACTAAGGACATGCAGAAAAAGCCACCTCCAGGTTGGTAGGAGGGACAGAGACGTGGAATGGACTGGTCCCACTCCCGCATGTGACCTTTAAAGAATGGGAGGCCTATTTCGGCTGTTGGGGTTCCCCCTCACCCCTAGAGGAGCAAGATATCCCAGCCCCACCCCAGCCCAGGGTTCCAGTACTGACGAGAGAAGTCCCCATAAATTTTGGTTGTGAAAACCAGCGGACATTGTGACTGAGTAGCGCTGAGTGCAGCTGCACTCACAGGCGCTCTTCTTAAAGGGACCATGCACGCGCGGACTTACGCACCATCGGAATCACTCGCTCTGAGCTCCAGCTCTGGGGCAACAGCTGGAAAGGCGATGGGAATTGAGTTGTCTGTCTTGGGACAGGGGCTGGAGAGGCGGCTTTCTCCTGGACGATGGAACTGGAGGAGGCCGTTGTTTCTGTGTTGAGCCCTCCCCCTTCCCGGCTTGCAAACACAGGCAGCCACCATTTCTGAGTCTCCGCTGTTCATTTGCCCCCCCAACTGTCAGGCACACCCAGGCTGCTTTCAGTGGCTTTTTCATGCAGACCACCTGCCTTGGCTCAAGCTACAGACTTTCCTAGGGTCTCTCAAAGGTTCACGGGACCCAGACAAGCAGCATCTGGCTTGAGCGTGTCCTGTACCTCTGGCGGAGCAGCCCTAAGCCGGCTCTAGCAGCAGCTGGCCTTGGTTCACGGCTTGGCCTCTCAACGCACTTCCAAGGACAGCACGGGCAGCAGACATCTGTGGATTTCTTTCTGGCTCCTGCTGGGTGGCCCGGGGGCAGGGGGAGTGGCCCTGGGTGAGACCTACAGCGGATCCCCTCGAAGATGGTCCTGGGGCTGGCACCCCCAGTGACCAGCTTCAAAACGAGCTGGAGCATCACTTAGCCATCTCCAAGTACAACACACCCAAGGGGTGGATTGGGCAGACACCAGAGTCCTGCTGAGGCAGATCCTGCTCCGTAGGATCAGCCCCTGCACAACAACTCTTCCCCTGTAGTCAAGGCCAGTGCTCACAACCAGTGAGCCTGAGGGTCAGTCCCTCACATTGATGTGCAATTATCAACCAAGGCTCAACTCCAAGAGGCGGGCACACACAACCCACACAAGGGACACACTTTGAGTGTGTGGCTCAGGTGACCAGAAAGACTGTACCACTGAACCCCACAGCACACCTACTACATAAGTCCAACCTAGTAAGACCAGAAGACATAGCAGCCCTACCTAATACATAGAAACAAACACAGGGAGGCAGCCAAAATGATGAGACAAAGAAACATGTCCCAAATGAAAGAACAGAACAAAGCTCCAGAAAAAGAACTACGTGAAACGGAGATAAGCAATCTGTCAAACACAGAGTTCCAAACACTGGTCCTAAGGATGCTCAACGATCTCAGGGAGAACTTCAATAGAGAGATAAAAACCATAAAAAAGAACTAGTCAGAAATAAAGGATACAATAATGGAAATGAAGAATATATTGCAGGGAATCAACAGTAAATTAAATGAAGCAGAGGATCCAACCAGCGATGTATAAGTAGCAGAAAACACCCAACTAGAAGAGCAAAAAGAAAAAAGAATCCAAAAAATTTAGGAGAGTTTAAGGGGTCTCCAGGACAATATCAAGCATACCAACATTTGCATTATAGGGGTACCAGAAGGAGAAGAGAGAGAGCAAGGAATTGAAAACCATTTGAAGAAATAATGACAGAAAACTTCCCTAACCTGGTGAAGGCAATGGACATACAAGCCCAGGAAGTGCAGAGAGTCCCAAATAAGATGAACCCAAAGAGGCCCACACTGGGACACATCATAATTAAAATGCCAAAGGTTAAATACAAAGACAGAATCTTAAAAGCAGCAAGAGAAAAGCAGTAGCCCCCATAAGACTATGAGCTCATTTCTCAATAGAAACTTTGCAGGCAAGAAGGGAGTGGCAGGAAATATTCCACGTGATGGAAAGCAATGACATACAACCAAGATTGCTCTACCCAGCAAGGCTGTCATTTAGAATTGAAGGATAGATAAGGAGCTTCCCAGACAAGAAAAAGCTGAAGGAGTTCATCACCACCAAACCAGTATTACAAGGAATCTTAGAGGGACTTCTTTAAGATGGGAGAGGGGTTAAGAATGGGTGAAAGGGGAAGGGATTAAGAAGTGCACATTAGTGGTTACACAGTAGTCATGGGGATGTAGGGTATAGCATAAGGAATATAGTCAATTATAATGTAATAACTAGGTATGGTGCCAGATGGGTACTAGATCTATCAGGGTGATAGAAGGGAATGGGGCTGGGGGCAGGGTGAAAAAGGTGAAGTATAGTCACTCCACAGGATGTGGAGGACAGCATAGGGAAGATAGTCGATGGTATTGTAACAGCTAGATACGATGTCAGAGGGGTAGTAGATTGGGGGGTGGGTTGTCACTTTATGAGGGGTTTAAATGTCTAACTATTGCATTGCTTTGTACATCTGAAACCAATTTAAAAAAAGAAGAAGTGTCTGGACGCTAATGGGAACCACTTTGAGCACCTCTTGTAATTGCAAAAGTCAAACGTGACTTGTATTCATCTTTTATCAGTATATATTGAGTGTTACAATTTTAGTACAGTTTTCCTTTCTTAAAATGTGTATACATTTTTGGGGCACCCTCTGTATATTCACCATTGAGTGGCTGCATCAAGGGTGAAGTCAGCCTTTCCCCATCGAGTATGATGTTGGCTGTGGGCTTGTCATATATGGCCTTTATTATGTTGAGGTATGTTCCTTTTAAACACACCTTGTTGAGAGTTTTCATCATGCAAGGATGTTGAATTTTGTCAAAGGCTTTTCTGCACCTATTGAGATGATCATATGCTATTTATCCTTCATTCAATTAACGGGGTATATCACGTGTTGATTTTCGTATGTTGAATCATCCTTATACCCCAGGGATAAGTCCCACTTGATCATCGTGTGTGTCCTTTTAATGTGCTGTTGAATTCAGTTTGCTAGTATTTAAAAAAAAAAAAAAAAAAAAAAAAAAGAATGTTTGCATCTATTTCCATCAAGGATATTGGTGCACAGTTTTCTTATAGTGCCCTTGTCTGGCTTTGGCATTAGAGTAATGCTGGCCTCATAAAATGAGTTTGGTAGTGTTCTCTCCTCTCCAAGTTTTTGGGAAAGTTTGAAAAGATTAGTTTTAATTCTTCTTTAAATGTTTAGAGGAATTCACCATGAAGCCCTCTGGTCCTGGGCTTTTCTTTGTTGGGAGGTCTTTGATTACTGATTAATTCTCCTTACTCATTATTGATCTGTTCAGATTTTCTGTTTCATCATGGTTCAATTATATGTAGTGAGAATGAATTCCTTTCTTCTAGGTTGTCCAGTTTGTAGAGAGAAGAAAAATTATCTCTGTTTACATATGACATGATCTCATTATAGAAAACCCCAAGAACTCCACCAAAAATATTGTTAGAACTAATAAATTCAATAAAGTTGCAGGATGAAAAATCAACATAAAAAAATCAGTTGTGTTTTTATACAGTGACAATGAACTATCTGAAAGAAACAAACAATCCCATTTACAATAGTAGTATAAACAATAAAATACTTAGGAATAGATTTCACCAAGGTCAACGATTTATAAACTGAAAACTATAAGACACTCATAAAAGAAATTATAGAAGAGGCAAATAAATGTAAATACATCCCATGTCATGGATCGGGAGAATTAATATTGTTTAAGTGCCATATTACCCAAAGCCATCTACAGATTCAGTGGAGTCCCTATCAAAATTCCAACTTTATTTTTCACAAAAATAGAAAAAAAATGATCCTAAAACTTGTATGGAACCACAAAAGACCCCAAATAGCCAAAGCCATCTTAGGAAAGAAGAACAATGCTAGAGGCATCACACTTCCTGACTTCAAAATCCTTATTACAAAGCTATAGTAATCAAAACACTATGGTCTCAGCATAAAAACAGACACATAGACCAACGGAGCAGAATCGAGAGCCCACACACATACAATCAACTAATTTTTGACAAGTGAGGCTCCTCAATGCAAAAAGTCTCTTCAATAAATAGTGTTGGGAAAACTGGACCCTTCTGGATCTGATTCCCTCTGGGAAAGGCAAAACTATGGAGGCAGTAAAAGGACCCATGGTTGCCAGGGGTTGGGAGGAGGGAGGGACGAACAGAAGGAGCAGAGAGGACCTAGGGCAGTGACGCGACTCTGTATGATACTGGAATAGTAGATGGAGCCTTTGTAGTTGTCCAGCCCCACAGAATACAACACTAAGCGTGAGCCCTGGCGTACACTATGGACTTTGGGGTGATGGTGTGTCAGGGTAGGGTCATCAGTTGCAACAAGTGTACCATCTGTGGGGGGTGTCGATAGTGGGGGAGGCTGTGGGGGTGTGGGGGCAGGGGGCATATAGAAAATTTCTTTACCTTCCCCTCAGTTTGGCTGTGAACCTAAAACTGTTCTTTAAAAAAAAAAAAAAATGTCTATTTTCAATACTAATGTCAATAGCACTATACATCCACAGAAAACCACTCTTCCCCAACATTTTATTATGAATAATTTGAAACACACAGCAAAATTGAAAGAAGTCTGCAGCTTGTATTAGGCTGAATAATGGCCTCCACAGATACCAGGTGCTAATCCCTGGTGCCTATAAATCTGGCCTTATTCAGAAAAAGGTTCGTGCAGTTAAGTAAGGCTCTTGCGATGGCGAGGGGCTGTTTATCCTGATTATCAGGCGGGTCCTAAGCACAACCAGAAGTGTCTTCATCAGAGAGCAGCGGAGAGATGGGCTACATAGGACAAAGCAATGTGACCACAGAGGCAGAGACTGTAGTGATGTGACAGGCACAAGTCCACAGGAATGACAGTGCAATGCGATATACTGGGGCGAGTACAGGGGTGTGGGCCAGTCCTTAGAAGAGACACCTGACTCTTGAGAGATTAAAAAAGGTTTCTAGAAGAAGTGACAGTCAAAGTAAGTCACAAAGGATGAGTATGTGGGTATGCATAGGGACGAGAAACATGATGGAAGTGGAGAAGCGTCTTCCGTCCACTGGCTACCATAGATCCCTGTGGGTCTACGTTGGGGGGAGGGGAGGAAGGAGACACAGGGACCTGGGCAGGTCTTCCTTGGCTGGTCCTGCCCTGCTGGCTAGGGCCAACGTTCTTGGGGCTGAAAGCTGACTCTTCATCTTAGATGAGGTCTTTGGAGACTCCTCCGATCCCATCACTGGGTTTCCCATCTCAATTGCCTCGCTCACCCCAGGATGATGGTGCCACCTCTCGGTCCTTTTGTCCAAGGTCTTTTTACCCCTCCAGGTGGCCCTCGAGGTCGGGATGTAAGTTGGCCCCGAACGGCTCTCTCATGCTGTGGGACCGATGTGAGTTCTCATCGTCTGGCCCAAAGCACTCTGGGAGTGTGGTTGCCTCCAGATCAAAGGTCCCAGTCTGCCGCGGCAGCCCCATCATACAGCCTCTCATCCCTGGGGGGTCAGCGGCTCCCAAGCACAGAGCACCCGTATCCAATCTTCCCAGACACATCCTTAAAGCTGCTTGCACAAGGCCAGGGGCATCATAAGACCCCCTCTACCCCTTTCCCCTCCAGGACAGGGCTCCCAAAAAAGCTGTCTCCAAAGGAATCCCCTTCTGATCTCCAAGGACCCTTCTCTTGGCTTCTCCGCCTCCTCTGTAGGCCAGAAATGGGTGGTCCACTTAAGATTCTAAAGTTAGTTTTCTGCTGCCTCCTTTACAAGCCTTCCATGGTGGTCTCAGAGCTGTCTCTAGACGATGGCCTCTGTCATCGGTGTCTCAGGTAGGAAGAACAGAGGCCCGTTTTCACATCCCAGTTCATTTGTTTTTCCTCCAACTCCCCTCCCTCTTTCCCCAGCCTGTGGAGTGTTTATCAAGTTGAGGGTGGAAAAACTCTCTCACATTCATTTCTCATTCTTCCCAAATCTGTTGTTTATGGTACAAACATGTTTATAACATTGGGTGCACAAAAATGTAACCTTTTAAGACTACAAAGACCTTTTCTCAATGTACGGTCTCATCTGGGAAGTTTCAAATGTTTCAAAAGCTGAAAATAGTCTCCTTTGTTTTCTGTTGTTCCGTGGGGGCCTCGCTTCTTTGAGCCTGGGGACTTGACAAGGCCCACGGTTGCAGGATCCTGAGGGAAGGGGCATTTGATAAAGGGCGAGCACCAAGAGTGGGCAGCACTCTGCACACCTCCCCGCGGGGTAGCCACCCTGCCCTGGCCGCCCTCGCCAAGCCACCCCGTCTCTTTCCAGACTGCAGACAGATCCCACCTGCTCTCCCCCGCCTCTCCCATTCCTCTCACCCAACGCCCTGTCTGTCTCTAGTGGTGGCCAGAGTCACCGCATTCCAGCCGAAAATGGGCCGCGCTTAAAGCCTCAGTGGTTTCCCACGGTACAGAGAAGGGAAGGCAGTGCCCCTCGAGGCGTGAAGCCTGTGGCTCCGCCCCACCAGCCCCACTAGCCCATCTGCCCGCCCCTTTCTGGCGCCACACACCAAGGTTTCTGCTCCTGCAGACCTGCTCACACCGCATCCCCTCCGCCGGCAACACTTCCCTCAGTGTTGCAACACCTTTACTTTTCTGATTAACTTTAATGTCACCTCCTCAGGGAGGCCTGCCCTAACTACACCATCGAGGTAATGTCCCCCAGTTTCCTTTTGGTGCACACAATTTCTTTCTCTGATCACACTTATTATAAATTACAATTATGCATTTATGGTCTGTTGACCTGTTTATGAAATGTCTCCCTCACTGTAAACTATAACCCAAGATCCCAGGTGATTCTATACCCAGTCTACAGTACACAGCAAGTGCTCAATAAAACGCCGTGGCTGAGCAGATGCACAAACAAGTGGCTGAGTCACAGAAGCCTGGCAGGTCGGGCGGGCTCAGGTAATCGTCCATTGCAAGAAAGCCCAGACAGAAGAAGAAAAGGCCAAAGGAGGCTAGTGAGGCCAAACGAGTTGCTTCCAGACGTTTCCTAGTATCAACAATGCTGCCTAGTACCACCAAGGCCTAGAAATGTTTGTGTGTTTCCAATTATCCTTTAAAAGTAAGTGACTGGAAATGGAAATGCTGGTCCAATGGCACAAATATTCTCAAGGCTTTATGTACATGTTCCCTTGCAGAAAACTGTCACTTGGTAAACGCGTGTGTCTGTCTCCCTAATGTGTGCACACTGGGTGACATTAATATTAGAGGAAGAGAGAGATATTAAAAAAACGAAACAACAGGAAACCACACATAGAGAGACTGCGGACATATTGCATGTTGTTAAGTTGGCACTGGAGGCCATGATATGCCATCTCAGTGTGGGTGAGTGGCAGATGTACTTTGTCCATTTTCTTCTCTTCACGCCTGCCCTGGCTCTTCCCAGCCCTGCACGTGCACGTCTTCATGCCATCGGTGCTGGGCGTGGCCATGCAACTGGCTTTGGCCAGTGGGACATGACAGGCATGTTGGGCACAGGGGCGTTACATGCTTCTTGCACCTCTGACCCTCCGTGAGCGGGTCCCAGAATGAGGTGTGTGAAGCAGAAGTAGAGTCAACCGTCAGCCTAGAGCAGGCCCTCTAATCTCAGCCGGGTCCCAGCCCCTCCCCAGGTGTGTGTGCCCTGCGAGGGCTGTGTAAGATGACAGGAGGAAGTGGGGACAAGAGTGAGGGGGCCACCACGATATCTCAGCTGGAGGTGGCTGTGATTTGTGTTAGGGCAATAGGTGAATTTAGTAAAAAGTAAATAAAGAAGTGTTAAGTGAAATATCTTTTTTGGATGTAAAAGTGGTAAGATTTACTGGCAGGTCAGTGTGGTGGGTTAAAGGTGACTACAGATCCTTCTGCCAGGTGATGGGTCTTTTCCCTCCCCATTGAATCTGGGCTGGCTGCATTCTTTGACCAATAAAATGCGACACAAGTGACATGCAGTAAATTGCAAGGTGGGCGCTAAGAGCTTCAGCTTTCACTTTGGCTCTTGGGACACTACCGCTTGGAATCCAGCCACCAAGATGAGAAGCCCAGTCCGTTGGAGCAGCCACTCGGTGGAGAACCAGGGAACTCTGGCCGGTAGCCCTTGCTGAGCCCAGCCGACAGCCAGCACCAGCTTGCAGCATTGTGAGAGGACCACTTTGACTGTCCCAGCCTCTGCCTGGGTCCCGGCCAACACACGGGGAGCAGAAGCATCAGCCAGCTGAGCCCAGTCAACCTGAAGAATCGCGAGAGACCATGAATGGCGGGGTGGCTGTTTCAGTACAGTGTCAACTTTACAGTTTACTATTTAGAGAAGCGGCCCCCCAAGAGCATCAGCCACGGACCCCCACCTGTATCTGCACCTGATCTGGACCTGAAATCCTGGACCTCAGGCCTGAGTCTGATGCCATAATGGATCAGGGTGAAAGAGTTATGAGAAGAACGTAAATAATTCATAGCCACAGAGAAGACTGCACTGGATTAAAGATGGCCCCACATTCTTTGTCACTCCTCCTGTGAAGAAGCCAAGCCATGTGGAAAGGCCGCATGCAGGACCGCCAAGGAGCTCTGGTGGACAGACCCCACCTCAAGCTCCCAGCTGAAAGCCAGCACCCACTGCCAGCCATGAGGGTAGGTGATTCCAGCCCACTTCATCCTCCAGGTACGGAACCAGAACCACATAAAACTGAAGAACCACCCAGCTGAGCCCAGTCAGCCCAGAGAATTCACATGACAGCAAATGGTTGCTATGCTCTCAGACACTAAGTTTGGGGTGAGTTTGCCACATGGCAATGGAGAGCTGAAAGCATGGGTGTGACAAGAAAAGGGGAGTCAAATTCAACTGCAAGCTCTTTAGCCTGAGCACTAGGCAAACGGCGTGTAGTTGGACCATGGGGAAGGATGGGACTTTAACCTGGAGGGAAACCAAGAATCCAGGGTTGGATATTTTAAATTTGAGGTGCCACTTGGACACTGAGCTGGAGATGGTGAGCAGGCGATGCAGCTTTCAGGGGACAGGTCCCTTTGGATTCGGGAGTCAGCGCTGCGCTGATGTTGTATACAGCTGTGGGCCGGGTGGGGTCTCCTGCAGAACGAATGCAGCTGGAGAAGTCACCGAGGGGCCACAGCTGGGCTTTGGGACACGGGGACAGTACCTGTGAAGACGGGGGAGAAGCCAGAAAACGAGGGATCAGCATCCAGGAAGCAAAAGCAGATGGTGTTACAAGTAAAGTGGCCGAAGGTGAGGGAGATGGAACTGGCAGAAGTTCTGTGACCTTAAGAGCAGTTTCAGTGGTGTCGAGGGCATGAACGCCGATTGAGGTGGATTGGGAAACAAGTGGGAAGCGAAGAAGTGAACAGAGAAGAGAACAGACCGACAACACATTTGAGAAATCTTTGTGTATTGCAAGGGGCAGAGGGCAGGAGAAGGGCGTGGCGCTGGGGGAGTATTTGTGACGACATGTGCCATTGTAGCACGCTTCTGAGGTAAGGGGCAGGATCTGGTGGAGAAGAAAACTGATGACACAGAAAAGAGACGTTGAGGAGCACGCCCCTGAGTGGGTGGTGGGGGGTTTGCAAAGGTGAACTTGCCCTTGGGAGCACAGGCAGGTCATCCTCTGTGCCAGGTGGGCCCAAGCACAGGTGGGTGCAGATGCAGGAGAATTTGTAACTTGGATAATGAGGACTTCTTACTTGAGGACTTTCAAATAAGCAGTGAGGACATCAGTGAGTCTGAAGAGTGAAGGAGTATTAGGAACTTGAAGCGAAAGGAGAAAGTGTGGTGAGCCTTTCTGATGAAGTGAAGTGACGGGGTGAGTGAACGTGACCGCAGCTGGGCACAAAGACATTAGAAAGACGTTCCTAAGCATGGAGCAGAGAACCCCCGAGAAAGACTTCTCAAGGAGAATACAACATCACATGGAAAGTGAGACGAGCACGTGCGGGGCACTGGTCCTGCAGATTCCGTCTGCGCTCTCCCTCTCTGCCAGGAGAGGGAGAGAAGCTAGTAAAGTCACGCTAGATGTCACCTTGCGTGGTCTTAGGAGGAGCGGGGCCTGGAAACGTGACTTCTCTCAGCCGATCAGGGCTGTGACCTTGAAGAGGGGGAGATGGGGTCTCCGTGGACCAGGAAAAGGGTATAATCAGAACTGCTATGCTTTGAGACTGAAAAGAAAAAGTTGGGGGTAGAGAAAAGGAAATTCTGCTTGAGCACTTAAGGTGTAAATCTTCAGGTAAGGGGGACTGACTGCCGCTGGGTGGCCAGTGTGCCTGCTGGATCCTGGACCACAGCCTGAAACAGCGACCCCAGGCACTACAAGGGTGGGGCCGGCTCACTCCCAGGGAAACCAGACTGAGTGACCCCAACCCCCCAGACAGTGTAAGACTGATGTTGCGGGGGAGGGAGAGGGAACTTCAAGAGGAAAAAATCTAGTCCTTTCCCCCAAAATATGTTGGGTACATATTTCAGGGAACAAAAGTGCCCTTCTCAAACCCCAGAGTTTATAGGACAAGAAAAACGTCTGCTCCCTACATTTACAGCCGGTGCTCCTGGAGGGAGCACCCCATTACAGATGGGGCGTTTGGTTCCTGGCTCTGTTTTCCTGGGAACCTGGGCCAGGGCATAAGCTGAGTCAAGAAAGATCAGTGACTGTCTGGGGTCGCTGCCCTGTTGCTGGCAAGGAAGGGGCAGCTCAGCCTCTGGTCCCATCCAGGCCAGTTCCGCTACAGTGCCCCACCCCGCACCCCCTCCAGGCCCCGACACCCCATTGGGCTGGACCAGTATTTCCCAAAACGCATTCGAGGAACACAGGATGGGGAGACTCACCGTGAAAATACAGCCATTCACTAAACGCTTGTGAAAACCTACCTTCTGAAATCCGTGGAGACGCATGTCAGAGCGTCGGCTGACCCAGCGTCTCCTACACTCATCTGATGTGACCTTTAGAGGAGCCCTCCACCTGGGCTCTGGGACCCACTGTGGGAAAGACTCCTCTGTGGACTGTACCCCTGCATTAGTCTCCTGGGGCTGCCGTAACAAATGGCCAGAAAACGGGGCAGCTTAAAGCAACAGAAGTTTATTTTCTCCCAGGTCTGGAGGTCAGAAGTCAGAGCCAGGTGTCACAGGGCCAAGCCCCCTTCAGAGGCTCTGCGGGAGGGGAGGGGACGGGGAGGAGGGGACAGGCCCTCCTTGCCTCTTCGTCTGCTGGTGGCCCCTGCCCTCTTTGGCCTGCGGCCACAGAGCCTCAGCCTGCCTGTCTGTACATGGCATGTCCCCTCAACTCTGTCTCTTATAAGGACACCCAGTCCCTGGATTTAGGTGCCACCCTCATCCAGAATGATCGCATCTCAAAAGTCTTATCTTAACAATATCCTCAAAAGTCCTTATTCCACATAAGGGCACACTCTGAGCTCCCAGGTGGACTTATCTTTGGGGGACACCCTTCCGTCCCTGTAGCCCTCATTTATCCTTCTCAAGCAGCCAAGAGCTGGGCCTCTTACACCACTTGTTTCTAGTTATTGGTTCCCATCACCTCCCCGCCAACCTCCTTCCCCTTCCGTTGATAAGACCCACTCAGACACCATCCCGCGGTCCGCACCCACCCCCAGACCCCGCTCGGAAGCTCTGCTCAGGACCCAGAGAGCTGTCCGCACAAAGAGGCCCACGACGTCCCTTTGTGTCCAGCCAGGAGAGCTCCGGTGTGCAGGTCCAAGCCCACGGCGCAGGTGGGCCTGTCCAGGACCTGCGCCCCATTGACCCTCATCCACGCTCTTCCAGGTCCTCTTCCGGCTTTGGCATCTCAGTTCAAGTTCAGATTTAGCTGTGCTGGGCGGGCCTGCGGTGAGCGGGGAACGCTGGCTGCCACCCAGCGAGGTGGAACCTGACAGCAGGGAGGAGGCGCGGCGGCGTTCCTGAAAATACCTCTGAAATTCAACCACGTAGGTCCTGGCGGAGACAGCCGTTCCTCCCGGAGGGCTGGGGTCAGGCCGCCGAGGGTTCCAGCGCTTATTTTTGGCTGTGACCAGAAGTGCGTGCTGAGGCTAAGTGCCGGGGAATATTGTTTCAACTGCCTTTAGGAAGACTAGCTCCACGTCGTAAAACTCTTGGCTGGCACCTTTGCTCCTAAGCTTTCAGACTTAAAGCCGCTGCTGGTTCCCAGCGACACTAATTAACATCCTTTTAAAGACCGGGCTGTGCCCCGCACAGGAAGGCTCTCACCCGGGGAGCACTTCCACAGGTGAACTGGCTCCGTAAAAGCTTTTAAATTAATGCCATTCCCCATAACTCTTACTTCTCCAAAAGGAGAGCCTCACAACCGCAATGGGCGTGGGTGGAGAAGCCGGGCGAGGCCGGCTCGGGGCGGGGCTCCATGGGAGGCCACACCCCTGCCCCCTGCGAGTCGCCCTGGGGGTGGGGCTCCACGGGAGGCCACACCCCTGCCCCCTGCGAGCTGCGCTGGGGGTGGGGCTCCACGGGAGGCCACACCCCTGCCCCCTGCGAGCTGCGCTGGGGGTGGGGCTCCACGGGAGGCCACACCCCTGCCCCCTGCGAGCTGCGCTGGGGGTGGGGCTCCACGGGAGGCCACACCCCTGCCCCCTGCGAGCCGCCCTGGGGGTGGGGCTCCAGGGAGGCCACACCCCTGCCCCCTGCGAGCCGCCCTGGGGGTGGGGCTCCAGGGAGGCCACACCCCTGCCCCCTGCGAGCCGCCCTGGGGGTGGGGCTCCAGGGAGGCCACACCCCTGCCCCCTGCGAGCCGCCCTGGGGGTGGGGCTCCACGGGAGGCCACACCCCTGCCCACCTGCGAGCCACGCCGGGGCCGCAACTGAACAGCATGCTTCTGGAAGGGAGGTCTCCTCTGTGTCACACGCTGTTTGTCTTCAGGGGAAGTTGTCCGTAGGGGACTGAATGCCCCCCACGTTTTTATAGACCTTAAAGACAGAGAAGCGACCGTCCGGGCCAAACCCTATACTGACACCTCAGCGTGTCACCGAGTCCCGTCCTGTAGGAGAGTTGATCTGCGAGGCGGGAATTATTACCTCCTAAAAATGCGCAAAAAGACTCAGAGAGGCCGAAGGACTTGTACCGAGTAACAGAGCAAGTCAGCGGGGAAGCAGGGGATATGATTCCATTCTTCCAGCTCCAAAGTCTGTGTTGCTTCCGCTGTGCTGGGAAGCGCGGGCTGATTTTTAGGTACAGTCAGGCCCTGTAAAGGTTTTGGTCACGGACGGACAGCACAGACGACAATGGCCCCACGAGATTAATTCCTATCGTCTAGTGACATCAGAGCCGTCACTGAGAGAGAGGCGTGTTCATATGCACTGTCTGCTAAGAAGCAGACCTACGATGAAAAAAAGAAACAAACCAAGCAAACCGCCGTGGACGAATTTATGAGAGAGTGACATGTCCTCGAGAAGAGCCTCAGGCAGGCCCTTCAGGAGGTGTTCCAGGAGAAGGCGTCATTGTCACAGGAGGTGACAGCTGCTGGTGTGTCCTTGCCTCTGAGACCTTCCTGTGGGACTGGATGTAGAGGTGGAGACGTGACACTGACGGTCCTGACCCCATGTGGGCCAAGCTAACATGTGTCTTCGTTTTAACAAAAAAACTGAAAAAGCATTTAAAAAAATTTTTTTTATTTAAAAATAGAAAAAAAGCTTATAGAATAAGGATATAAAAAAAGAAAAATATTTTTGTACAGCTGTACGATGTGTTTGTATTTTAAGCTGAGTGTTATTACAAAAAAGTTGAAAAGTTTTAAAAAATTAAAAAGTGTATTAAGTGACAGTAGGCTAAGGTTAACTTATTATTGAAGAAAGGAGAATATCTTGTTATAAATGTGGTGATAAAGTCTCCAGTCATGCACAGTCATGTGCTGGGCCGTCCCCCCCCCCACCCACTCACTCCCGACACCCCCAGAGCAGCTTCCAGTCCGGCAGGCTTCATTCACGGTGAGTGTCCTGTCCAGGTGGGCGTTTTTATCTTTTATACCATATTTTTGCTGCATCTTCTCTATGTTTAGCTACACAAATACCATTGTGTTACAGTTGCCCGTGGTGCTCAGTGCAGCCACATGCTGTACAGGCCCGTCGCCCAGAAGCAATGGGCTGCACCACCACAGCCAGGTGTGCAGTGGGCTGGACCATCCAGGTGTGTGTGAGTGCCTCTCGGTGCTTGCACGACTACGATGACATCAGCTAAGGACACATGGAGGTACGGGTGCTACTGGACTCCTGACTGGCCAGACCCGGGAGGGGCAGCTGCACCTCTCATGGCTTTCCCCACGCCCCTTCGTGTCCTCCCTTCCCCACCCAACCCAGTGTAACTAACTAATCTAAACCTCTCATCCTGTGTAAAACTTCTCCCCACAAGCTCTGGTCTGACCCACAAAGTCCGTATACCAGCTGGGTACTGTGAAGAGGGTGGTCTGTGTCCCCACTGGCCCTCCTCTCCCACCCCACCCTGCAACCCTCAGCTCTCAGGGTGGTCAGGAGTCGGGGGCACATGAGGGGCTGATGGAACCCCCACCACAGCCTTGCTCTGGCAGCTGTCCACACACTCGCTCGCCTGCGGGCACTGCCAGTCCCTGTGCCCACACTCATCGACCTCCACGGCCCTTGGCTGCGGGCCCCACGGTCCATCCATCAACATACCTCCTGCCTTCCCCTCAGCGGGAGCTTTCAGACCAGCTGGAGCTCAGCCATGTCCCAGGACCCCCACTTAGCAGCTGTGTCACCACGGGTGGGGCGCAGGCAGTGCCAGGACCAGTGACATAGCGGGGCTGTGGCCCAGCCAGGATCAGTGCTGACCAGCAGAGGCCAGGTGGGACACCTCCTCCCGACCCCAGCCCGGGGGCCGGGAGGAAGCGTCCCAGAATTGACGGTTTAAACCACACAGTCCATCCAGAAGACACTGGATTACATTTCTGTTATCAGGCTACGTGGAGCCTCGAATCCGAACAGGAGTTTGGTCATAGGAAAATAATTACTTTTTGAAACTTTTTATTCAAGTACACTATACAGACAGAAAAGTGTGCGTATCCTGAGTGTGGGGCTCAGTGAACTTCTCACCAACTGGAGACGCCCAATAAAATCGTAGCTTTTCCAGCTTGGCGTGTGTGGCCTGGAGGAGTGCCCCACTGCACAGGAAATAAGTCTTCCTGCCAACGAGGGCCGGAATCCCCTTGCACAGCGCCCCTCAGACACACGCCACCCAGGGCGGTCCCAGCCGCCCAGGACAGCATCCCGCAGAACAAACAGGTGCTTGTTGCCCATGGGGACAGAAGGTCCTTGAGGGAGAGACCTGGGCCTGACCCCGCCCACAGGGAATATTCCTGAGAGTCAGTGCCCCCACCCTTCAGAGTCACCTGGGAGCTTGTCGAGGCCGGAAGCCCAGGCTGCCCCCCACCCCTGCAAGGCTGGGTCACTCTGTAACCCACAAAAAGTAAATACATGGATCCTAGGTCCCACTCTGCTGGGCACGTTCAGAAAATCTCAGCAAATCCTTTTGTTGTCTTCAGAAAGCTAAAGATCCTCTCGAGGGCTTGTGGGCCAGGGTGTCAGTCTGCTTAGGTGCTGTAATAAGTCCACAGGCTGGGCGACTTACACAGCAGAAACTTATTGTCTCACAGTCTGGAGGCCACACGTCCAAGGTCAAGGTGTCCCAGGGCCGGTCCCTCCTGAGGCCTCCCTCCTTGACGTGCAGATGGCTATCTGCTCCCTGTGTCCTCACGTGGTCATTCCTCTGTGTCCAAATTCCCCTTCTTATCAGGACAGCAGGCACCTTCAGTTAGGAGCCAGCCACGTGACGTCAGTGTAACTTAACCACCTCTGTAAGGCCCCATCTCCAATACAGTCACACTCTGAGGCCTGGGGGCTTAGGGCTTCAACATAGGAATTCTGGGGGGACACACTCAGTCCGCCCTGGCCAAGTACCTCCTTACCTGACTCATACAGATACTGGGTGCTGGGTCAGGGGGACATACTGCAGAATCCTATCTTCAGGAGAACAGAACAGGATGTACGATAAGCCACCCCGGGCAAGCAGCCCTTGCCACAGCTGTCTTCACATGGCTGATTCTGGCCGAGTGTCCACGCTGTACACAGACTCCAGGCTACGTGCCTCTTATTGGGGAGAGCTATTTCAGGCATCCAGGGGCTGCAGCAATCGTCCTGGTGACAAATAACTGGGACACACACTGAGGTGTGGGCCGCAAGGGGACTGGTAACTGTGGAATCGTTTGCAGACGTCTGTGAGCGGGAAAGACACCAGGCTGTACGAGGAGACTCACCACGTCGGGTAGGACTGGGGACGCGTTCCTGACAAACAAGAGCTAAAACCGCGTCCCTGTCTAGACTCTGTAACTGCAAAGGTGTTTTATTTCCTGGAACATTTAGATCAAAGGACATCGTTTCAGGACTCTGAGCTGCTATTGCCATTTCTCTGGGGGAATCATCAGACGCAATAGCCGGTTCCTATCAGTGCGGCTGAAGGGGACCAGACAGAAGACGTTGCCTTCCCTTCGAAAGCAAGACCCCTCAGAGACCCCTGCACTTGCCAGTCTCACGTCTCAGGAAATGTGTCACTTGAAATGACTCTGCCCCAAGAGCAGATGAAGAATGGAAATTCCTTTGGCAGAAGGAAAAAGGATCAAGCCCTGTCGATGAACTCGCCCCTGGCTCCAGGGGATACACACGTGCTCCCCGAAGCCATCAAAAACGAGAATACTCTCCATTTGCTGCTTCTGGAGTGCTGACGACAGTTTCTCCATCTACATCAGCTGGTGGGGGGCCCCCTGGATCACCTCATGTTGTCCCGGCCACCCGTCCACCACTACCGCCTTCACCTTCTTCCTAAGAATGGGGAGACTGCGCCACCGGAATGTTCTTACATTCCACTTACATCATTCCCATTTCTCTTTAGACGAGGTCAGGGTCGCTTACGTTTTCTGTGTAAGGGGACCCTGAGGCCACCCACGCGGTGGAAGCTGAGTTGCCAGAAGACTCCCCAGATTCCAGGGATCTCCTTCCTGGGTCTGGATTCTTAACCTCGCTACTGAAGGTTCAGTCTTTTGCACTCAGGTACGAGTTTCCAAACATTTTCAGCAGAAGAATCATTTGTAAAATGAAAGATTTTTGAGCCCATTCCATGTGATCACAGTTCCATCGTCTCATAGGTATTGAACACACAGCAGTCTAATTTATATAATAAATTACAGCGCAGCTCTGCCGGCAGCAGAGGCTCAGAGTCTGCGCGCCCCTGGGTAGGCCCCAGGCAGCTCAGGAGGGTGCAGCCTGAAACCCGCTGGGGGCACAGGACCCCTCCCCGCAGAGGGCATGGCCAGCCTCTAGAGGGACAGAGGGACGGCTCAGACATCAGCTCACAATGTGCTCCTACATTTATCCCTGTAGAGGCAGGTGTAAGCCCAGCAACATGCCAGGTACTGGGTTCATGTCTGAGGATAAAACATCCAATAAGGTCTTGTCTTCACACTCGGAGCACAGACAAGTCCCTGGGGTGGAGAGGTGGCAGTGACAGAAAACTGTCACTCTCTTAAGCCGGACATGAAGGAGAAGAAGGGAAGTATAGGGAGATACGCTGGGCGTCTCGCAAACTAGATTGTAAATAAGTCAGATTTTCCCAAATTTTTCTGATTTTAATGCTACACCCAAAATTTGACTAAATCAGTTTTTTAAAGGAAGCTTTAAATAGAAAAAGATACAAAAAGCTCACAGGCACTTCACAGAAGAAAAACATAAAAGTGGCCCATAAAAGAAAAATCTATATTAAACCATGCTAACCAGTGTTTTCCTCTTTATAGTTTACTATGTTTTCTAAATTTTGTAAATGATCATGTTATTTTCATAATCTGCAAAGACTACCGACTGTATGAATCCATTTATATAAAACTCCAAATGGGCAGAACAAGTCTGTGCAGCTGGGAGTGAGGGTGGAGGTCCCCTCTAGGGGTTAATACTCGCTGGGACGAGGGGAGGCGTCTGGGGCCCGGTGGCATTCTAAATCTTGATCTGGTGGCGATTACACGGACCTGTGCATGTTGTCAAAATTCACCAAGGTGAACACTTAGAATGTGTGTACTTTTTTTGTATTTTTGTGTATTTTAATGTTTAAAGTTTACTGTAAAAAAAAAACATACATATGGCAAAAGATACCAAAATTAGAAAAAAATGTACAAAATATATTTTAAACAGAAATGACCAATAAAGTGTAAATGCCTAAAACGTACAGCAGGCATGAACTCACAAGAAAAAGCCAATAGAAAAGTGGGCAAGAGACACAAATGGGCAAACGAAGTGGGCCCAACGACTAAATGCCCATCCAACACGAGAAGATGCTCAAAATCACCAGAAGCCAGGGAAATGCAGATTAGAGCAACAAAGAGACATCACTACACCCATTAAGACCGCAGAAATTTACAAATGAAAACAACTGCTATACACATTGCTGGTAGAGTAATGGAGAAAGGAGTCTCCGATACACTGCTGGTGGGAACGTGAAGAGTTCTGGTCGTTTTGGGAACCAGAGTGGCAAATGCTACTAAATTAAAATGGAATGCCCTCCAAGTAGAATTCAAGATAATAGGAACTAAGAAGTGAGACAAAGTGTTTTGGATTTTCAGAGTATTTTATATTGTGTGTTTCAACTTGACTTCGCCTCCAAGTTCACAGGAGCTGCAGGCTCATATTGTAGGTCCCCGGTAGACTGTTCCCCTGTTTATTCATCATGGAAAAAGGGACTGACCCAGACCATGCTTGCTCCCTGCGCTGACGACTCTCTGTGCCCCCCCCCCCAGACACCCAGGGAGGTTCGGGCTGGTGCAGTACCTTCTCTCTGGTCTCCCGGCTTCCTACTCAGCCCACGCAACCCAGCCTGCACACTGCAGCCAGCGGAGCCTTGGAAAACATGGACGTCATCATGACATCATCTCTCAGTTGCTCTTAAATGAAACTCTCCGGCCGCAGCCTCCACTGGCCCCTGACGGCCACTCCTGTCTGACTTCTCACAGCTGAGCCCCTCCCTAGCCCACTCCCGGCCCAATAGCCTTTCGTCACTTTCAGGACTGCACCAAATTCTGGGTCACTTGACAGCCTTCACTCAAGCCTCCACACTGCTCCTTCCATCCCTGGTCCGGCCCCTTCTCCCACTGGCCAGTATCTGGAGAGTATTCACTCTCTGGGTCCCTGGGACCTTCCCAGCAATCACAAGTGAGTAACTGTGTGGTCCCATGGGTGATGTGTGTCTCCCTCAGAGACTGTGGCTTCCTGGAGCAGAGACCACACGAGCCTTCATCTGCTGTGTCCCCAGCTCCCAGCAGGGTCCGTGTGAGGAAGCACCCAGCTAGTCACTGCTGAGCTCTACCCTGCATCCGGCCCTCTGTGCCTGGCGGCTAGAACGTCCTCATGCACAGGAAGACAGAGCTGGTATGCGATGAGACGAGAGGGACAAAGGCAGGTGGTGGGGGCACGCCGGTGTCTCCCGGGGGTGGCAGGCGCTCAGGCCCCCCACGTTCCTCAGGAACACCCAACTACCTCGTGATGGGGGCGGTGCGGATGGACCCCGGGGTCCACCCTGGGGTCAGATTACAGGTTCCAGCTCCGATACCAACAGCTGGTGGCCCATGACCTCTCCAGGCCAGTTTCTGACCTAAAGCCGGGCGGGCAGAGTGAGGAAGAGGAAGCCAGGACCACCGGTGCCACCTGGGCAGCCTCATGCTTCCCTCGCCAGAAGGCCTGAGCTCAGTGTAATGCTCCATGGACCCTGTCTTGAGAGTCTGAAGACATTTTTAAACAAGGGGCCCCCACTTTGCCCCAGGCACCCCCACAAATTGTGTACCCAAGCCTGGTAACACCTATACAAGGGGAATGCTGGGATAATAGAGGGGGAGCACCTGTACCCGCCAGGTACATGGACGGTCCCAGCAGGTGGCATCTCTGTCAGGAGGGTGGACAGGCTCATTGGGGACCAGTAGCCTCACTCCTGATGGCACTGTCTCTTGGCAACCCCAGGGGACTCTGGGGCCACAGCCACTGCTATGGGACAAAGTGGAGGGCAGAGGTGCAGCCCCCCTCCTGCTGCTCCCGTCCACTGTGAGGAGAAACGCTAGCACGGTCTGGGAAGTCTCCACTACTTCACAGAGACGCTTTTGGGGGGGCTGGAATCACCTTTCCTGCCAGGGAGCCCCCGAGCCGCAGTGGGTCTCACACACACACACACACACATACATACGCACACGGTTCTCCACGCCGATGTGACCACCGCAAACTCACCGTGGCAGCTTTATGACGGGGCAATGGGCCTCGAAGGGGAGAGAACACTGCTGAGTATCAACATCCTGCCCAATTAGGAAGGAGATATTTCCAGAGTCATATATGCAAGCAGTCGAAAGGCAAATGGTTTCCATAATGACTTAGTAAAGGCTCCGCCTGGACGGAGTCCCCGAGCACAGAAAGCCCAAAGCACTTAGCCCTAATGGATTTAAGCGCCAGCAGGCATGTTCCGAGCAAAATTCTCGGACGGCTGTGCTGACACAGGTACACGCTCCAGTTGGGGGTTCTGTTATGGGTTGTTTCTCAGCAGCCTGGGACGCCCGGGGCTGGTGGCCGGGCGCTGCGTTCCCCTCGGTGCCTCTTACTGCGGCTAGAAACGAGATGGAGGACCCAGCCTTGCGGGGTGCTGGAACGGCACGTTGTAAACCTGCCCAACCCTGGCCAGAGCCCAAACCCCACACTGTGGATAACAGTCGAGATTATTGTAATACCTCCTGCTCTTAATTTGAAAAGCAGATGAGAAAAACACTTGCAAGAATCTCTAAAAGCACAGCTAAACCCTAAATGAACTTCACCCTATTTCCGCCATCCTCAACACATTTTGCTCTGTAGGTTACTAGCTCTTGAGAAAATCGTGCTGGGCTCAGCTGGAGACGGGTGGGGCTGCCCCAGGAGGGTGGTCCCAGGAGGGGACAGGAAGCCATCAGGGCTCTGCTGGTACAGGAGAAGGGCCCTGGGGTGTAAGGGCGAGACCCCCCATCCGGGATCACAGAGGGCCCAGGAAGGACCTCACCCCTGAGGAAGTGAGGGGACAAAGGGAACTGAGGCCCTTCGGACAAGAGGCAAGAAGCCGGGGCCAGTTCCTGGACTGCGTGTTGAGGGAGCAGCTTGAGCAGAGGGAGGGAGGCCAGCGGAAGGAATGCCGGACGAGCGCCAGGCTGCCACGTGCCAGGCCCGGCACAGATGAAGCCCTGGGGGACCATTCATATGTGTGGGCCCAGTGACCCCAGCTGGGGCCAAGAGGGGACCCAGGATGACAGTCAGGAAGGGCTGGTATGGACGGCGCCTTGGAGTGCGGAGCCAGCCCCCACTTTACACCCAGGCCCAGAGAGGTGAAGCCAGGCGCCCCATCCTACACCCCCACGAGGCCAAGCCGCACAAGGCCAGACAAGATAAGAAACGCAAGAAACCAATCACTTAAAATATGGTTTTCAATCCACGTAACTAGCTGAGGGCTCACTCTACGCCAAGCTAAACAGGAAAACCCTAAGCCTTACTTATTTGAAGTATAATGAAGTCCAGTTCAAGTGGGAAGCCCTTGGTGACCCCACCCTGACCTGTCCTTCCCCTTCTGGAAGTACAGCCCAGCCCCCACCGCACCCTACACCCCCAGCCCAGCCAGGCCACTCGTCTGCACCCACAACCGGCTCCAGGGTGAGCATTCATCCCCATGACCTTTCCACGGAAGGGACTGGTAGTTCTCAGCTCTGGTTAACAGTTCAAAAAGCCCAGTAACCGGCCAGCCCGGTGGCTCAGGCAGTTAGAGCTCCATGCTCTTAATTCCGAAGGCTGCCGGTTCGATTCCCACATGGGCCAGTGGGCTCTCAACCACAAGGTTGCCAGTTCAATTCCTCGAGTCCCGCAAGGGATGTTGGGCAGCCCCCCCTGCAACTAAGATTGAACACGGCACCTTGAGCTGAGCTGCCTCCCAGATGGCTCAGTTGGTTGGAGCACAGGCTCTCAACCACAAGGTTGCCGGTTCAATTCCTTGAGTCCTGCAAGGGATGGTGGGCTCCACTCCCTGCAACTAAGATTGAACACGGCACCTTGAGCTGAGCTGCCTCCCGGATGGTTCAGTTGGTTGAAGTGCGTCCTCTCAACCACAAGGTTGCCGGTTCGACTCCCGCAAGGGATGGTGGGCTGCACTCCCTGCAACTAGAAAACGGCAAATGGACCTGGAGCTGAGCTGCGCCCCCCACAACTAAGACTGAAAGGACAACAACTTGAAGCTGAACAGCACCCTCCACAACTAAGATTGAAAGTACGACTTGACTTGGAAAAAAGGCCTGGAAGTACACAGTGTTCCCCAATAAAGTCCTGTTCCCCTTCCCCAATAAAAATCTTTAAAAAAAAAGCCCAGTAAACTCAGCCACTCGGAACTATTAGGAACTGAGGGAGCCACCTGCCGGAATGCCCCCAAGGACATTCATCAGGGCCATTCAATTCCTTCTTCATTTGCCAGCATGCATCGGTGCTTCTGTAGACAGTGTGTGGACATAGGAGGTAGCCTGGGTGTGTCACAGTCTGCGGGGCAGACAGGTGAACAGGCACCATCTGACCTGAGCACGCGCCAGGACACCCTGGTACCTGCCACTGGATGAGCAGATAGGGAGGGTCCCCCCAGTCCCGAAGGCCAGAGTCACTCACAGGAAGGCAGAGGGACCACACAAAGTCACATCAGTGGAGAGTGCACAATTCGGGTCAGACGCCAGGGGCTGGGTCACAACTACTGGGCAGGACGGGGTGCATGTCGGGGAGGGGTCTGCCTCAGTCCTCCAGCCACACGACCGCGCTGTCTGGGTTTGTCAGATGGAGGGGCGTGACTGCACGGCACCTGAAATGCGCCCAAACACCTCACTTTCCCTCCTAGTGTCCCAGAGGAACGAGAAGGTCCTTGGTCCTGTAAGTGTGGGAAACACTCACCACACCCATCTCGGGATTCAAAACTGCACATCAGCATGACCAGACGAGCTGCGTGCGTCCTTCTGTCTGATCCAGACGCCCCAGCACTTGACCCCGATCGCTTCCATCAGGTACCGGCTATGACATCTCAGCAGCCAGGGCTCCACGCCCAGCCACTGGGCCATGCTCAGAAAGCCAGAGGCAGAGCTGTGCTCCCACCCAGAGCCCCTCTCTAAACGGTAGGGACCCAGCACACCTCACAGCAGGCACCACACACCGCACACAGACTGCACACGCACACATGCACACCAGTGTGCACACACATATACACATACACACACTGCACATGCACACACACACTCACTACTGTGCACACATATGCATATACACACACTGTACACACACACAATCACCATTGTGTACACATATGCACATACACAGATTGCACACGTACATACACACACCACTGTGCACACATATGCACATACACACACTGCACAAATACACACATGTGTGTACGGTGTGTGTGTGTGAGGTACACATGTGTACACGTGTGTGTACGGTGTGTGTGTGTGAGGTGTGTGGTGTATGTGAGGTGTGTATGTGTGGGTATATAAGTGTATGTGGTGTGTGACTGTGATGTGTGTGTAGTGTGTGTGTTTGGGATGTGTGTGTGCGGGATGAGTATGTGTTTATGTGTGTTGGTGTATTGTATGTTGTGTGTGTTGTGTGAGGTGTGCACACACACTACACACACACAACACACACATATACACATATGCCACATGTACACACACACGACTGCACATACACAACATACACCACATACATCCCACACGTACACATACACACCCCATTGCACACACATATAGACATATATACATACACATGCTGCACACACATCTCACACACACACGCACTACTGTGAACACATACATACACATATACACACTGCACACATACACACCACTGTACACATACAAAACACATATACACATATACTCACTGGACATATACACACACCACTGCACACAAACACACACATCACACACACACACACACCACTGCACACACATATACGCATACACACATGCACACATGCCACTGCACACACATACATAATCTACACACACATCCCACACGTACACACACCACACACACCACTGCACGCACACACACACACACCACACGACACATACACACAGCACTGCACACACATCCCACACATGCACACACCACATAACACACATACTTACACACATATGCACACCTCACACATTGTGGTATTGTGTGTAGTGTGGTGTGTATGCACGTGGGGGGGAAAGGCTGTGCCTGTGGTGTGTGTGTGTGTGTGTGTGTGTGTGTGTGTGGTATGTCTGTTGTGCCTGTGGTGTGGTATGTGTATATCTATGTGTGGGGGGGGTTGTGTGTGTGTGGGGTGTGGTGTGTGTGCATGTGTGTGTGTGTGCATGTGTCTGTTGTGTGTGGTGTGTATATCTGTGTATGTATGTTTGGTGTGTGTGCATGTATGTGTTGTGTGTGTCTTTTGTGTGGTGTGGCATGTGTATGTATGTATGGGGGGGTGTGGTATATTGTGGTGTGTGCATGTGTGTGTGCGGTGTCTGTATGCTGTGTGTGTGGTGTTTGTGTGGTGTATGTCTCTGTGTGTGTGTGGTGTGTGTCTGTATGTTGTGTGTGTGTAGTGTGTATGTCTCTGTGTGGTGTGTGTGTGTATGTAGTGTGTATGTCTCTGAGTATGTGTGTGTGGTGTGTGTGTGCGGGAAGCAGTGTGGCCCCTTGTGGTCCCCCGGCTCAGTGTCACAGGAGCAGGCAGTGTGAGGACCCCCGTGCCTCCAGAGCCGACGGTCTCTGCTGATCTGAGAGAGTGCCCTGTCCGCGCCTCCACGGTTCGTGACTGAAGTGTGTACGTATGTACGTATGTATGTATGTATGCACTGGGGTGTCTGGAGACCCTTTTGCTCTGTGACCTCATGTGATATTCCACGCAGCCGGGGAGAGGGGCTGGCAGGGCCGACTGTTGATCACATCCCAGAATTTTCAGGCTCTGTGCTTCCAGAAAGTGTCTCACCACCATCTGCCTGTCTTTGAACTTCTGAGAAGGAGGGCTGAGTAATGTCACACTTCACATGTCCACCAGGAAGTCAGGGGCCCTCAGATCTCCTCAGGCCGTGTGGGGTGCCTGCGCCCCATCAATCAGAGCTGAAACCTCAGTCGAACTCCGTGGAGACCAAGATGTCCTGGAGCTTTGCCACAAAAGAATTGCTGGGACTGGAGTAGGTGAAACAGCGGGCTGGGGAGAGAGGGAGCGGAGAAGAGAAGCTGCTTCCAGAAGGAACAGATTTGTGCGTGTACTTTGATCCTGCTATGAGTTTTATTTGTTTTAGCCACATCCTTTTCACTGCGCCACTCAGCTAAAGGTGCTTTAAATTAGATGGAGTTGGGAAGCCCTTCCTGGCCCCCGACCCGGCCCCTGCCCACCACACAGGTCACGGGCCTCCGTCAGTGTGAGATGCACAGTCACACCACGTGCAAATGTAACTGGAATAAACTGACACAAATAATAAACTCGGAGGCACCTCACGCATTCGGAATTCTCCTTGCCGTGGTTTCCCAACGCGCCTGCAGACAGCTCAGTCTCACCAGCAAACAAAAAGCGGCAGGTTTTCCCCGCGTGGCGTTGGAGCACGCGGGAGCCCCGGCCTCAGATCACTGCTCAGGGCCTTGCACACATGTCAGTACACACTGTCGCCTGTCCATGTTTCAGGGCCTTCGCGGCATTCCTTCCTTTCCCAGTTGTCCAGGCTCAACAGGGACTTACTTTGGACACGCTGGCCCTCTCTCCTGCCTGTCTTTAATGGGACAGCACAGTGGTCACAGGTCCTGAGAGCAGAGAGGGGAAGTGGGAAGTGAGCCCAGCAAACCATGTGCTACAGGCCCATTTTGCTCAGCATCTGGAGACAGCTGTGTTCCCGCAGGTCCCTCTCTGACGCTCTGAAGAGGCAGGTGCCTAAAGCACCTGGAAGAGGGGCTCCAAAATGAACCTCTTACCTTTCAAAACCGATCCCTGCCAACCTCAGCCACGCGGTCAGATTCACTGGCCCCCCGGGACCCTCACCTGCCCTCCAAGGGGCCATCTTGCCCATCTCTACCTTTGGGAGACACACGTGGGCTCTGCTCCTGCACTGATGGGTGCAGCTGCGATGCCCCAGGGCCATCGGCCCCAGTGTGGAGATGGTTTCCGTGGTGCCCAGGTGATGAGAGCCGCTGGCACAGCAGCGACCTGACAGCTAAGGACCTTGAGTCATATCCACTTTCAAAGATTGACAGAAAGACTATGACTTCACATACATACATTCACAAATAACAACGCTCTGTGCTTCCATCAGCCTCGTGCCATGGCTCTGACACGGCTCCTGCCGCCTGGTGCCCCATGGGGGTCTCTCGGTGCTCCCTTTAGAGCGTCTCTGGCTGCTGAGCGCCCGTTCTTCCTGCCTGTAACAGCACCCTTCTTACTGGGGAGTACCCTCTCCCCTGTTGCCTGTGGTCTGTGGCAAGTGTGTTGGTCAGAGTTCCCCAGAGAAACAGAACCAACAGGATGTGTATCTAGAGATTTATTTTAAAAGATTGGCTCACACAATTGTGGAGAGGCACATGCAAACTCTGCAGGGCAGAGCAGCAGACTGCACGCCCTGGGAAGAGTCGCAGTTCAAGTCCAAAGGCTGGCTATTGACAGGATTTCTTTGTGTGGGGGGGGGGGTGGGGGGGAGGTCAGTGTTTGTTCTAGTCTAACCTTCAACTGATTGGATGAGGCCCACCCACATTACAGAGGGCACTCTGCTTTAGCCAAAAGCCACAGATTTGAATATAAACCTCATCTCAAAGCATCTAAAATACTGTTTGGCCAAATACCTGGGCACCGTGGCCCAGCCAGGTTGACACGTAAAATTAACCATCACAGGAAGATAATCCTGGTTGACCAGCTCCCGTTACAGAAGTGGCAAGGCCTGAGCACACTCCCACTACAATTGGAAGAACTGGAAAGCAGGGGTGGGCACCGACACCCTCCCCTAGGGCCCTGCAGGGGCGCTTCCTGCCTCCTGCTTCCTGTCTTCCAGAGCCCCCTTCTCGTCTGTTAATTCCACACCTGGCACCCAGCCCCCAGTGGATTCTGGGAGCATATCCCCCCTCCCACCACCCTGGACATACACACACTCAATATCCTTCCAATAAATCCACTTGTGATGGGACCCAGTTCTTGAAGGTAATGCTTAGAATCGCTTTCCATTTGTTCCTATGCACTTCTTTCAACCTCTTCTCCGATCGACTGCTAATTTATACGTCCCAAGAAATCATTCATTCCCCCTGATGTTTCCATGTTATCAGTGTTATTAGGATAAAGTTTGCAGCAAGGGCAGCAACATTCAGAGATATTCAACCTGCTCCCCACGTTGCCCTCGCCCTGGGTCACATGACTGGCTCTGGCCAATGGGCTTTGGGCAGGTGTGACATGTGTTGCTTCTGGGACAAAATACAGAAGAGCTGGTGTGTGACTCCCAGGTGTCTCCTTCCTGCTATAATATCCCAGACAGCAGAGCAAACACTGGAGTCATTTGTACCAAAAGTTTTCTGAGGAAGATTAAAGGGATTTGCTGAACCCATTCAAGGAACAAAAGTGAGAGCTACCTGATGATGGACGCAGAGAGGTGGTGACACGAATGCCTTGGGACCCCAGCGACCCCTGGAGGCCTCAGCTCAGGATGGAGAAGTAGAATGCTGGAGGTCCCCTTCCTGATGCCAGGACCACCCCCGAGGGGGAAAACACCCGGTCAGCCCGCTCTGCTCCCAGCGCCCCCCTACCCTCGGTGCTGACTGGGGCCTGGATGAGGTCCCCCATGGGACCAGGTGCAGGAGGAACAGCTGTGATCGTAGCCATGGTTCCTGTATCTGAGACACCCCATCCTGCAGCTCAGCATCGAGGACTGACAACCTGGCTCCTCTTTGCAGTATCTTCTCTTTCTGAAGCCACGAATCCTTCTGACAAAAGGGGTCTAAGGGCCCCTGATGGCAGGAGGCAACAGGAAATGTGGGCGTGTAGAGCCAGTTAATGTTTCAAAATATTATTCTGCCACGGTAAGTTTGTCTAAAAGGATCTGCGTTTGTGAGGTTCCTTGACTTTTATTCTCTTTTTCCTGATTTCAAAATTCACTTGACTCCCAGTTCAAAATGGCACACTAGAGCATGTATATTTCCTACTATAAATCCCATTAAAGCGACAAATATGGAAATAGGAATATTCTTCCTGCAGGACTGAAAAGAGGGAATGGTACCATAATTCCGAAAGACATAAAGCAGGGAGGGTCACTTTTGTGCAAAATCCAATCAGAGGTGAGAAGCCCAGAAGGCAACACTGGCTTAGGAAGAAGCTAGCCTATTTCTCCCCAAGGAGCCAAGGCAAAAGCTCATGCTTGGGGACGTTTGTGGCTGTGAGCAGGAGAGGGGCATGGGACAGCTGTGGGGGTGGCGCAAGACCTCATAGGACCTCTAGAATGTAATCAGAGCTGGGCTACGACCTCCCGTCTCCTCGGCCAGGCTACAGCGAGTGAGACTGGCCTAAGTGATGGGGTGACCTGCGCCAGGGGCCACAACAAGAGCTTATGGCCACAGACAGGTATGAGCATTTCCCTCCTGGTCACCAACCTTTGCAGGAAGAAAAAGGAACTAAGGCTCAGGAGGGTGGCAAAGTCACCCAGGATAAGGCGTCCCCAGGACACGCTCATATCCGGGACTTTCCAACAATGTCAGTGAGTAAACCCGACCCAAGAACTGCTGTGCAGGACCCGAGGGCCGCTCGGGGCCAACCTCCGCTCCGGCACCGCTGAGCTGTTGGCTTGGTAGGTTCGCTAAGCAAACACCCCGTCATTCCACCCCTTGAGTGGCCGGAAATACTCAAAGCTGGACTCGCACGCAGATCCCAAAGCAACCAGACCTTGGAACAGTCAGTGCAAATTCACATCCCGCGGTTCCCTCCCTGCAGACGCCCCCTTCAGGCCGCTTCCCCCCATGCCCCAAGCCTAGGGGGCGCTGTTCTTGCTCCTAGCACATGACTGACTCGGCAATCCCATCACGCCCTGGGGTTGCCTCTCCTCGCTGAGTTCCTGTGGAGTATTCAGGGGGATGACTGGTCTCCCCCATTCCAACGCGGGCCCCCTCTAGGGGCACCTTGCTCTGCTGTTCCTAGGCCTGACCCCAGCCCCAACAGCCTGGGACGGTGTAGCTGAGAGCTGGTGCCAGGCCAGGGCGCCCTCCTCGCCCCGCAGCACCGCTGCAGGTTGGGTTGTCTGGGACAGGACACGCTCATCACTTGCACCCAACTAATCAAGGCGCACCCAGTGGCCTGAGCCCCCAGTCGGCGCAGCCAGGAACCTGGACAGCTGGCTGCTTGGGTTCGCCCACCCACTCAGAGCCAGAGGACACGCAAGTCCCATCCATCTGCCTCCCTCTGCCACGTAGCCTCCCCCGAGGGCTGGACCCATGCGCAGTCTCAGCGTCCCCAGTCATCTGTCACTCCAGATATCCAAAAGAACCGCCAAGAAAGGGGAGCCACTGCCAGCGTTTGAGGTGGGAGGTGATGAGATCCAAACTGTATTTCAGGGAAATATGCTCTCTGAGAAAGGATTTGGACCAGCTTGGGTAATTCCTTCGCCTGCAATCTCAGGAGACAAGGGGTTCTGGAAAGTCCAGGCGCTGTTTGCCACGAAGGTTTGTATTCGAATTGCAGCTCTGACGAGCTGTGACCTTGAACAACTCACCACCCTGCTCCCCAATGCCAGCTTCTCCTGTACAGTAGGGATGAAACCCCACCTGGCCGGGCTCCTCCAGGGATGTGACCCCGGTGGGCCACGCCTGGCACATGGGAGATGCTCGGTAAATGGCACCGCATGCGGGCATGAGCTGTGCCCGGTCATGGGTGCTTCTTGTAACTCCTCGCGGGGTGCGATTTTGGTAGCTGTAGAGTGTAGAACACAGGAGGCCCCCTCTACTCACCCCAGCTTCCCCCCAACTGTACGTCCCTTGTCACTGATTTTACAAGACTGCAGCTCAAAGAATCATGTGCACAAGAAACCAAGAAGCCTCCTATCTCTGAAGCAAGACATTACGCGCCCCCGATGCACTGACTACGGCCACTACGTGACATCCCCCAGGGTAAGGCTCCACTGGGCTGCCCACGAGGGAAGTCTGCCGTGCTGTGGGGCTGGCTCTCCTCAGCCTCGAGTAATTACAGACATGTGTCAGCACATGACCCCGGCCAGCCTGCCGCGACCCTGCTGTAGACCCTAATTAACCCCGAGCCTGGGGGACTCAGCGAGGGAGAGCCATACCTCAGGAGGTTGGGCACAACGGCATCAGAGATGAGACGTGCAAGGTGACAAGCCAAGGGCAGGCTGTGGCCGCGCGGATGCGAGAGGCGCCGCCCCCCGCCCTCCGAAGTGACAAAGGAGGGGCCTGCTCCAGGTGGACGGCACCTCAGCCGGCACAGACAGGCGCTTGCCTTGGCCATGGGAAGCCACTGAGAAGATCTGGGAATCAGTGCCCCCCCCCCGCGCCCCTCCCGACTCCCACCCAGGCACGGCTATTAAAACCCTTCTGGCCTCCAGATGCGCGCCTGCAAGCGATTTCCCTTGTGTTATTTCAAGCTCGGGGCCTTGATCTTCTGCCACTTTGGAAGAAGCAGAGAAACAAAGAGGTCTGTGCTGTTGCCTAATAGTGAGGCCGGCTGTCCGCTCGGGGCCAGCACTCACACGACCCTCCGGCCGATTAGCGCCCCCTCCCTTTGGTGCGCTAGGGCGGGAGGCCACCGCTCCCTCTCCTCACCCAGCTCACTGGATGAAGCTGGTCAGCCCTCTCTTGTCCTTCCTGCAGTGGCTGCTAGAAAACAAGAGGCAAGTAACCATGAGCCTTCTGGTGACAGGGACAGTTCGGAGCAGGGGGTGCCACAGGCAGCGGCACTGCCGGGCCCTTGACCCCACTTCACTCACTGCCGCTGAGGTGGGGGACGCCCCAGGGCCGTGTTGGCCCGCCACCTTCTGCACCTTGTTGGGAAGAGCACTGGACGAGGAGTCCGCAGGCTTGCCCTCCAACTCCGGGTGGCAAGGCCTGTGCCTGCCATGTTGGCTGTAGTGGCCCAGGCTCTGGGCTCAGGTGAGGACACAGCAGACACTTCCTGATGGACGGAAATCCCTGCTCTGCCACGGGGAGCCCGTGCCACCCCACACGTCCCTCTCATTCATTCATTCACTCCCTCATTTATTCATGCACCCAACCAGCACACAGAGCCGGCTCCGTGCGCTTGGATGTAATCGGGGAACAAGGGCTGGACAGACTCATGGCCGGACGAGGACAGGGAACAGGGCATGCTGCTTGCACGGAGAGAAGTCTCTCAAGTGAAGGAAGACGGAAGACCAGTCCAAATGGAGGACAGAGCCTGTGGGTACCTGGAGATGCAAGAGAGTGGGGCCACTTGGGGACCTGTAGGAGTCCCGTGTGTTAGAGCAATAACTGTGAACAGGCAGAAAGGAAGGGGCTGTTGGTGGGGGAGTGTTGTCCTGAGCCCCAGGAACCACCAGGGCTTACAGCACGGTGCGACCTGCCTAGAGAGTATGAGGCACAGACTAGGTGGGGTACGGCAGGCTGGCGGCCCGTGCAGAGGTCGCCGTACCCCAGAACAGTAACAAGGGGTCCATGGGGGACGGCAGGAGGAGGCAACTCTGAGGACTACTGGGGAAGAATAAACAACAGGACCTGGGATTAGACAAGGAGGAGTGACAGCCACGCCACCAGCTCCCTCTGGAACAAGGTACAGAGCAGGGTGGGAACAGCATGGGCGAGGGGCTCAGCTTGGGGGTGTTCAGGGTAAAGGGACTAAAACAGGTGATAGGACACCAGGCAGAGGGCAGGTAGTGTCGGGAAATCAGGAGGGGGTCTGGGCTGGAGACTGGGGGGACCTGAAGCCACCGAAACGTGGGGGAGCAGAGGCTGGGACCGAAGGAATCAGGGGAGCACCCATATCCAAGGCCGGGCTAAGAAATGGAAAGGTAGGCAGACTGCCAGGAGAGGATCCAAGGGGTGGCTCGGCCCACCTTAGGGAAACACAGCCACCTGTCCAGGTGCCCTGCTGCTGGGCAAGAGGAAGGTCCCGACACATATGAGCACAGGCTCCACCATCATCATAGACTGATCGCCCCACAGAAACACTCCTCGCCCCACTGCCTGGTTCCTGCAAACCTGCTCCTCGTTGCACGTAGCCCTGGTCCTGGGGGCTCAGGCTGTGGCCATGTTCCCTGAGCCTGAGGAAATGTGGGCCTGTGCAGTGAGGCCCACAGAAAATACCACTCCAGATGCATTTAATTTGCACAAGGTGCCACCACTCTTGGATCAAAGGGGGGAAGAATACTAGGCTGGGAGTGAAAAATCTGGGTCCAGTTTTAGCTCTGCCTCTGGGTCAGCAGTAACATCCCTCAGCTCCATTCACTCTGCTGGGTAATGGCTGTAACTCCTGAGGGCGTCTCCAGAGGGTCAGGCAAGTATTAGCTGGGTATGAAAAGAAACGTTTACACACTGTCAGCATAACATGAACATAAAAGATTATATCGTCACCATCATCGCCACCATCATGACCACCATTATCACCACCACCACCACCATCACCATCTTCATCACCACCATCATCACCAACACCAGGACCATCACCATCATCGGTCCTGCACCTGAAGTCCTGCCACCACCCCATCTCACCAAGTGGTCTTCCTGTGACAGAGAACACACAACCCTCTGAGTAAGCCATCCCATCTATGGGCAGTTTTGCTAATAGAAAGCTTTTCTGTTTTGTTTGTTTATTTCCGTTATAATCACCTCTCCTTCCTCATCTGCAAAAAAAACAAAAAGAAAGTCGACGGCCCTCTTTCATGGGACATTTATTCAGATATTTAAAGACAATCGTTGAGTATCCCCAAATCCTTTTTATTCCAGACCAAATAGTTTCTTTAATTGTTCCATTTTATTTTTAAGTAACATTTTAATTATGAAAATAACATATGCTCATAGTAGAAAGTTTGAAAATAGAGCTAAGCCTCCAAAAAAGAAAAATTACTTGTAAACCCCACCACTTAGAGATAAAATTACTCTTACTGTTTTCATTCTTGCATTTCTTCTATTATATATAATCAATATATACATATTTACCAAACTGTAAGATTCGTTGTGACCTGCCTTTTTCATGTAACATATCAGTAACATGCCAAAGTCACTAAACACTCCTCTAAAATAATGTCCTTCTCTCCCAGAAACTAACAGTCCCGCCTGCTCCTGACTCAGCAGTTTCTGAGAAGCCACTGAAAGAGAATTGCCACGCCCTCCACACCTCACGCACCCGTGTCTGTGTCCCCATCCTGGGCCTTCCCACCTGTCCGTGCTTTCCCTAATGCCACCCCACCTGGGCCCAGGAACCCTCAGCAACCCCAGAGCCGGCGGGGCCCCCTGCAGGACGGTGAGAACACCCTGACTTTTCCTTTGTTCCCCCTCTGGATAAGAAAGGCTATAGGATCCTTGTCCAAACACTGTTGATTGAAGAATAGCCCACAGGGGCCCAGGGTGGAGACTGAAGCAATGAGTTGGCACTGCAGGAGCAGCGCGTGACGGGCCCACTCTCAAAGCCAGACATCTAATTGATGACCCCTCCGTGAAAAAATAAATAGACGACCCAGCTCTGCTTAGTGCCACAGAGGAGGGGAAGGAAGGAATCTGCTTCACACATGGTGAGGCCGGAATGTGTGCGGGTGTGCGTGCATGCGTGCGTATGTATGTGTGTGTGTGAGAGAGACAGAGAGAGAGTAAACACATCGGTGTGTGTGAAACATGCTTTAACATGAAGTGCTAGGAGCCTCCGTTTGCCTTGGAGGTGGAGGCGCTCGGAGTGACAATCCAACACAGCCACATGGGACGGGAAGTCCAACCTAAACAAAGCAGCTTCCGGCCACCCCTTGTAGGGGATGAGGTGACCCCTGCAGATTTGCAGCCACTTCTGCAGGTTTGGTGTGTTTTCAGAAGGAGCTAACCATTATCCCGTCAAGTGCAGACAGTGAGCGCTGCCTGTTTCCATTTAAACCTCCCCAGTCTGAGAGGGTACTTAATGCCATGAAAACCACTGAAATCCTGCAGGGCTCTGAGGAAACGGTCTGCTGATTCATGTCAGTCCTTCCTGAACCTCTGACAAGGCGGGAATTCTTTTCCGATGACTCTCTGGCTCCAAAGCCGGATGGAAGTTTCGAAGAAGCAAGAGCTTTGATGTGAGAGAAGAGCTGTCATTTGGGCAAACAGATGCGCTGCCCCGTGACTGGACTGAGGAACTTTTCCATGAATTAGCTTCGACAAACTCCAGGAATGAGGCAGGGTTCTGCCCCGTCCTGAATGGCGAAAGAAATAAAAATGGCATAATAATGCACATTTATAAAAATACCATATGTTCTTACACAACTCATGTTCGAAACACCCTCTCTCATCCACTACCACAGGAAAAAAAAAAAAAGGAAGAAAAAGATCAAAGACTCTGAAATCAGGAAAAGCTGCAACCTCATGATGAGTGCCCTGGGGGACTCCTGGGGCCAAAAGAACAGGTAGCAGGACACGGGCATGGAGGACAAAGGTTTGTGTTCTCACTGATTTGGGGCAAGTGGGAAATCCATAAGAAACTGCTGTCTTTCCAAGCGGAGTAAACAGAAGAAATCAGCATCCTAACCTATGAAAATATTCAAAATCAAAATTAAGTATAGCAAGTAAGAAAGCAGATGAAAAGAACACTTCAAAGCACGTACTGCAAGAAATTAAAAGTTCAAAAAACACCTGCCTTGTATTCTCAAGTAAATGAAAGAGAATAGCTACCTCTTTTTACAAGCTACCTTTTTAAGTGTTTTATATATAAATCACTGTGCTAAGTAAGCACAGTACATACACCATGTTACTTAATCCTTAAATTAAATGTTATTTCCATTTTACAGATAAGGAAACTAGGCCCAAAGAAGTTAACTGATAAATATAACAACAATAAATGTAAAGGGACACATTCACTGTTCCAGTTTTTATTTGTTGTGTAACAAATCACCCCGAAACTTAACGGCGGAAAAGCCATCTTATTATGCTCGCAATTCTGTAAATCGGGAACCAGGGCAGGTGCGGTGGGGAAAGCTCATCACTGCCCTATGGTGTCTGTAGCCCCCACCACTGTGGTTCAAATAGCAGGAGATGGCAAGGACCATATTTCTGGGCCTCATCCTCTGATTGTGGTATCTTCTGGAGCTAGAATTACCAAGATGACTTTTTTTTATCACCTATGTGGTACCCGGGATGGGATGGCTAGGACAGGTTGAGACTTGTTATGGACTGAATGTCTGTCCTCTGCCCCACACCCACCCACCCCCAAAAACTCGTACGTTGAGGCTCTAACCCCAGTGTGGCAACATTTGAAGATGGGGCTTCTAAGGATGTAATTAAGGTTAAATGAGGTCATAAGAGTGGGGCCCTGGTCCAAAGCATCAATTCCCTGCATTTTGTTGGCTCAAACAGTCATAGAACCTTCCAGATTCAGAAAAAGGGGAGCCCCACACCCCACCTCTTGATAGGAGGAATGTTAAAGAATCTGTGGCCATCTTTAACCCATAACACTAACTTTTAAAGGAAAAAAAGTCACTCAGAAAGCAGGGAAGGCTGTAACCTCATACTACATGCTCTAGAGGAAACGAGCTAAAGAAAATAAACAATACATTCCTAAGTAAGAATGAATCAAAGCAAAACTCACAGGGAAATTAGAAAATAACTTTGAGATGAATGAAAACAAAATAACAACATACGAAACCTTACAGGATGCAGCTAAAGCAGCACCCAGAGGGAAATTTAGAGCTGTAGATGCCTACATTAAGAAGAAAGATCTCTGGTGATGGCCAGAGGTGGGGAAGGAGATAAGCAAAATGGGTAAAGATGGTCAAAACGTACAAACTCCCAGTTATAAGACAGAAAAGACTTTGTGATATAATGTACAGCATGGTGACTATAGCTAACAATACTGTATTATATTTGAAACTTGCTAAGAGAGTAAATCTTAAAAGTCATCATCACAAAGAAAAGAATTGTAACTATGTTTGGTGATGGATGTTAACTTACTGTGATCATTTTGCAATATACACATATATTGAATTATATTGCACACCTAAAATTAATACAATACTTATTTCAATTATATCTAAATTAAAAAGAAGAAAGATCTCAAATCAATAACCTAACCTTCCATCTTAAGACACTGGAAAAAGAAGAGCAACTTAAACCTAAAACAAGCACAAGGAAGAAAATAGTAAGATTAGAGCAGAAATTAGTGACATAGAGAATAGAAAAATAGAGAAAATCAGTGAAAGCAAAGCCCAAATCTGGTTCTTTGAAAAGATCAACAAAAATGACAAATCTTTAGCCAGATTAATGGGAGGGAGGGAATGAAGGCGGGAAGAAGGGAAAAAGAGAGAGAGAAAGGGAGAGAGAGAGAGAGAGAGAAGACTCAAATTACTAGAATCAGAAATGACACAGGAGACATTACTAGTCACCCTGAGAAAATAAATTATTGTATGCCGTGTACTATGCATCATATATAATATGTATATTATGAATAATTGTATACCAATAATTTATTTGACTTAGATGAAATAGACAAATTCCTAGAAGGACATAAACTACAAAAACTGACTCGAAAAGAAAGACAATCTGAATAGATCTACAGCAGGTGAAGAGATTAAAGTCCTAATCAAAAAACTACCCACAAAGAAAAGCCCAGGCCCACATGGCTTCAGTGGTGAATTCTACCAAACATTTAAAGAAGAATTACTACCAATAGAATTATATACCATGACTAAGTGGGATTTGTCCCAGGAATTCAAGGTTGGTTCTACATCTGAAAATCAATTAATACATATCAATGGAATAAAAAGCAATAATCACATTTGTCATCTCAATTGATGCAGAAAAAGCATCTGACAAAATCCAACCCCCTTTCCTGATAAAAACACTCAACAAATGAGGAACAAAAGGGAACTTCCTCAACCTGATAAAAAATGCATCTACAAAGAGCCTGCAGCCAAACTCATACACAACGGTGAAAGACCAACTGGATGGTTTCCCCCTGAGATCAGGAAGAAGACAAGGCCATCTGCTGTCACTGCTTTTCAACATCGTATGAGAAGGTCTAGCCAAGGTCAACTGGGCAGATTAAAGATGGTCACAAATTCTTTGACCTTTTTTTTGTATCATGTCACCTATATATAGTTTGACTTCTTCCTCTCCAATCTGGGAACCTTTTTTTTACTTACGTCCTGGCTGGCTGTGAGCTGGCGGCTGGTCTTTGCTCGTGAAGGCTGCCTGAATTCCTCCTCACACTTTCCACGTGGTCCCTTCCAGTTCTTATGCTTAGGGTTCTCTGACTTCGAGGAAAAGCATAAGACCTGTCAGGAAACAGGACTTCAGTTCTGCAACCACAGGAACTGCGTTCGGACACCAACTTGAACGCACTTGGGAGCAGGGCCTTCCCAGAAGATCTGGCCTACACCTTAACTGCAGACCTTCCTTGAGCAGAGAACCCCACTGAGCCAAATCAGACTTACGAACTACAGAACTGTGAGCTCGCAGCCTTGTGCTGTTTAAGCTGCTGAGGTTGTGATGATTTGTTATGGCAGCAACAGAAAACTAATATGCACTATCCCCCTGTGACTGTCCACAGCCCCTGCAGGACCCTGCCTGGTGCATCCATGGAGGGGAGAAGAACAGGTCATGGCGGCCTCTGGTGGTGCATTCCTGCTCCCTCAGGACCACACCTTCCGGGGGCCTGTCTGGCCCCAGGACAGAGCATGGAAGAGAAGCGTAAACACAAAGAAGCAAGAAGTGAACTGGCATGAGAAAGTTAGGGAACCGGGGTCCTGGGATGGGAGCTGGACCTTGGATCATTCACTTTGAGGGTATTTCCTCCCCGTGGGTCAGTTGCTCTTACCCCCAAACCTGCTGTAACTTTTGGGACACAGGACAGCCCTATGTTAAATGCATGTTGAGGAGAAGAAGAAGACTGGCATCCATTTCTACCCCTGCTTCAAAGGCACAGCAGTACAGGAAATAAACCCGTGAACAAGGAGATCCAAAGTCGGGACTGACACGCAGAACGGGGGCAGAAACTCGGGCATTTCATCCAGGTTTCAGAGGAAAGCGTGACCCCGGAGGCTGGAATATTTGGGACACTCAGGAGGCAAATATTTGGGTCATTTTTTTCTCCAGCTTGTTCTTGCTTTAAAACTGTTCTTTGTTTAATAACGTCCTAGTCTATGGATGTAATATCTTTTAGTTCTCTCTGAGGATACTAATATAATTTTTATCCTAATTTTAATTTTTAAATTTAATTTGGCTTAATTTAAATTTGAATTCTAATTCTAATTTTTAATCACAATTTATTATTTCTGTTCTTCCACGTTTTTTACTGAGGTAAAATTGACGTATAACATTATGGTACTTCCAGGTGTATGACAGGGCGATTTGATGTTTGTGCATATTGTGCAAGAATCACCACAATGACTAACATCGGTCCCCTCACATAGTTTAAGTTTTCTCAGTTATAATTTAAACATTTCTCAATGTTCCCCGAGCTGTGTCTACTTCCCGCAGCGCCAACTGTTCTGTCACTTTCGGACTGGCTTCGTGCTGCGTGTAACCTCAGCGTCGGGTTGTCCTTGGTTTGGGCCAAGAAGTATGACAGCTGCTCTGGTGGAAGACGACAGCTGCTGTCGCCGGCAGCTGAGAGGTGACGGACGGTGCTCACAGGCTCCTGGCGTGGGGCAGGCCCCCACTGCCTCCCCGTTCCTTCAGGGTCTGAAGGGAGCTCCAGCGCCTGACGCTGAACTGTGTCTCCTCTGCTTCCAACTCCCACACTAGGGCCCCTCCGCAAAGACTGAACACGAGACCCCCGTGTCAGGCAGAATGGGCCATCTCATCTCAGATTTACCCGCGACTAACACCCCCACATGTCTAACCCCTACCTGCTCACGAGTCGCACCGGATGTGAGACTCCGAGCCGCTCTGCCCAGCCGCGGCTGGAACAAGGCTGGTCAGAATCATAGGTGACCTCTCCTGGGATCCCTTGGTCACAGGTCATGGCTGAGGATCCCAGAGAGTCACAGAATGGGGGAACAGGAGGCCTCCTGCGCTCAAGGCCACGGCCGTGGGGAGCTCAGGCAGGTCGTGCACTGCGGCCCATCTCCCGCCCCTGGATACCCCAAGTGCAGCTGCAGCCAAGCCTTCTGAAACCCAAATCCCACGGAGGCACCCCCTTCCTGCACACTGCCCAGAACCTCCAGAAGGCCCGCCCAAGCCCGCTCTGCCCGACAGAGTGTCTGCCTGCCCCACTAGCGTCCAGAACCAGAATCCAGCCAGCCCCCACTGGCCCGTAAGCGTTCCCCTGCCCAGTCTGCTGCTCCTGAAACTACAGCCACACTGGGTCCGCTCTCACCACTGGCCTGGACACCAGGATTGGGGTCGTGGCCAACTTCCCAGGAGGCTCAGCCTGATGCGGCAGACACCGACTGTCCACCCTCCGTCCCTGCCAGAACCCCTCGAGACAGGAGCTGCAGCTGACCCCTCGGGCGGTTCCTTCCCAGGCCCCCCTTCTGCCACTGTCACTCCTGAACGAGGGCGGGCTTCCCACACTCTGGACCTGGGCTCGCCCCAAGCGGCAGGGACACCCAACGCGTCCCGCAGGGTGAAGGCCAGAAAGGAAACAGCTTGGGTTCCCACCTCATTCTTCACGCTGGGAAATGACACTGGTCGTCGTGGGACCCCAGCGTTCGGAGGTGAGACCTTCTGGATGGAGATCACGGGGCTCCCGGTTAGTGTGTCCCCTGGAATTCAGGGTCATGTCTGGTTCCCTGCCGTACGAGTCTGCACTTAATGAAACCTCCTCCCTACCCCAAGGCGTCTTTTCACAGCTCCTTGTGTCCCACAGCCCTGGAGAAAATTCCTTAATAAACTATGAGTGTTAATACCCAAGGCGATAAATAAGGCACGATTCAATTCCACACGAGGGCAAAGAAGTAGGTCCTTCAGAATTGTAAAAACATAGCTTTTCCACAAAACTGTCAGTATTAGACATAAACAGGGAACATAAGGGCACTCGGCTTTGCTCAGACGGGTCGCTGCATTTATGCTGAGGGCACACGACACAAAGGTCACCTACTCCGTTCGTAAAACCAGCCTGTTCCATCGGGTGCATACAAGCTTTAGTTTGGAGAGTTCTATTTTGGTTGTTTTTTTCATTCTCTCCATGTGCTCCACTGAGGATCCAGGAGGAAACTAGCCACGAGGAAAGTGGGGAGCAGGACACGGCCATGCAGCCAAGATAGGGCGCGGACAGGGCTGGCGGGCGGGCTGCGGGACCCTCCCAGACCCCTGCTGCAGCGGGGCCCCAGGCTCCAGGGAGCAGTCTCCCAGGAGACAGAGTCGAGAAATGTTTCTCCGGGAGAGTCTGGGATTCTAGTGGTGTCACAGCCATAAAAGCTACGTAATCACTAACCCCAGGGAAAACACAAAGGATAAGTAATCTTATCATTCTACATGGCTTAGCTGGGAATAGTAAACAGGACTATTCATCTAAGTGAAGTTATACTGGAAAGTCAGAGGGACAGGAAGAGACAGAGAGAGAGAGAAAGAGTGAGAGAAAGAGTGAGAGAGAGAGCGAGTTGGGGACAGGATGTGAGTGAGGGTCAAGGAGAGCTGGAGCTCAACCCGGTGGAAAGTCAACAGCTTTGCAGAATCGGGAAGAGCCACAGAAATGTGTTTGACGACATCCGGGTCCAGACGACAGAAGAGGCTGGAAGGGACACGGGTTTGGCTCCCGAGAGGCGCCGTAGCACACAGCCTGCAGAATGCCGGCTGCTCCACCTGTGTGACCAAATTCTGGGTGTGTAACTGACAGAACAACTAACTCTTTTAAGAAATAAAGTTTTGGGTTTTTTTCTTCTAGGAGAGTCTCGAGCTAGAGCCAGAGCAAAGCCTGAGAATTTTCAGCCTTTGCTAATGAACGTCCTGCAGACGGGTGGGCTGTGGGTGTGGGGGGCTCACGCACACACCCTGGATTTCCACCTCCCAGGCACAAGGCCCAGGCCCTGCATTAGTACCAGTTTTAGGCAACAACAGTTCATGTGTTCTGTGCAGGCAGTTGAAACCAAGTCCCTTCACCCCTTTTAACTAAACTGCCCCTATGTTAGTTTCCTATTTCTACTGTAACAAATTACCACAAACTTAGCAGCTTAAAACAACACAGACTGACTGTCTTACAGTCTGCAGCTCAGAAGTCCAAGGTCAGCCTCTGGGCTAAAATCCAGGTGTCGGCAGGGCTGCGTTCCTTCTGGGGGCTCCGGGGAGACGCCGCCCGTGCCTGTGAGAGGCCACCTGCACTCAGGACAACACAGGATACTGTCCCCATCCCAAGACCCTCAACTTAATCACACCTGCAAATCCCCTTTGCCACGTAGTCACATTCACACGTTCTGAGGGTTAGGCCGTGAACACCTTTTGGGGGCATTGTTCAGGCCACCACGGTCTGGTAGATGTGACAGCCCAAGCAGGAGGTTAGGGTGACGTGAGGAGGGGGCCACGAGCCAAGGAGTACAGGCGGCCTCTAGATGTTGCCAGAGGCAAGCAAGGACGTGTGTCTTTCCCTCAGAGCCCTGGGAAGGGTCCGCTTTGGCTTCTGATGTCCAGACTGGAAGAGAATCAATTCACGCCGATGCAAGCCCCTAGGTTTGTGGCAATTTGTGTGCTGTGCTTGCGCTCGGCTCTTAATGTATAATGGAGATCCGTCGATGCTACAGCAAGGTGATTGCCATCGAAAGGCGGCTTTGAATCCTCCCAGTCCCTGTCGGCAGAGGCACAGCAGCCCACGAGGGCACACAAAGCCTGCCACACAAATGTCACATACAGCAGACAGAGGAACTAGAGCTGCGCCTTAGTGACAATGGTGGAGAGGAGCCAGGTGGAAACGGCCCCTGTTGGCTCCGTGGTTGGGGGATCGTGAGAGGACGACCGCGACCCACGAAAGCTAACTTGCAGTGAAGTTGTGAACCACCTGGTGGATCGTCTGGGTCCATAGTTCAGCAGACACACGGAGAGGCTGGGCTGACAGATATCAAAGAGCCTCCACTGGAGTGGCTGTGATTAGTGCCTGAGGAACCCAGCGTGTCACAGCAGCCCTAGGGAACTGACGCACCCATCCATCCTGGGAAGCAGCCCACAGGTGACACGACAGTAAGAGGAGGCCTGAGAACACAGCAGAAGCCGGGAGAGCGGAGGCCGGATGGGCCCAGTGCCTATGGGGGCTCCGGATTCCTGAGTCCCAGACAATGGGAGCCACCACCATGGGCACTGCCACCCTGAGTCCACCAGGGGTGGCCAGGAGTCCTGGACACCTGACACCACGCTTGAGACGGGCTCCTCGGAAGCCACAGACCCCCGCGTGGGCGGGGCTCTGCCTGGGAGGCGGTGTGAGCAGGACGCTGGCTGGACTTGACCTAGGCCAGCCTGCTGCGCTGAAGGTCAGACTCAAACCTGGGGCGCCGACCTTGGGCTCTTGGGGCTAGGAGAGGACCCCAGGAAAGCAAAGCCAGCCTGCTGCGCTGAAGGTCAGACTCAAACCTGGGGCGCCGACCTTGGGCTCTTGGGGCTAGGAGAGGACCCCAGGAAAGCAAAGCCCAGACCGAACACCCGGAGGCTGGTCCCACTGTGGGGAGCGGTGGATGGTTCCAGGACAGTCCCCGGATTCCCACGCCAGCTTGACGGCGCATTCAGAACTCAACCTGTGACTGGCTGCAGTGGCAGGAAGAGTTACGACTTGTGAATTTGGAAAGCGAGAAGCAGCCCCGGCTCCCCTGCCCCCGCGAGACACTGGGGTGGGAAGTTCAGGATCAGTTTCAACTGCGAAGACCAAGGTGATTTAGAAGGTAAAACATTTGCGTTTGTGTCAGATTTCCACACCTTCCCCTCCAGCTCCCACCGCCCGTGCAGCCGGCACCCAATCGCTCACCCCACGCCCCTGACGACAGCAGGCCCTGGGGGCTCACGTCTGCAGGTTAGAGCCCTGCGGCCCTGCCTTGGGCCTCAGCGGAGCCTTCCTCGGTGATGCCCTGTGATGCCCTGACCGCCACCGGGGTGGGCCTCGCCCTCCCGCCTGTGGCCGAGGAGCTGTCAGGGCCCGGAGCACACACTGCCCCATTGTACGCAGCCCGGGCTGGCCCCAGGCCAGGCTCACCCGCTATTACATATTTTTTAAATCCCACCATTTATGTATTTGGTTTGGTAGCTTTAGGCTGATGATGTACTTAATTTCACCACCATATTGACTTTGAATGAACTGAAAGGAAAACACACAGATATAAAACAATGTCTGGCCAGTGTCAGCACGACAGGTGTTTCCTGTCTACGTCCCCGGCTGTGTGTTCCTCCTTCGGCCCCTTTCCTCCCGAGGAGCGAGCTGTGCCCCAGGCGTGTCTTTAAAAGAGCTCTGCGATGTGTGCAGGTCCCCCACCCAGCTGGACCCCCCTGGGGGCAGCTGTGTCTCGGGTCCTTTCATTGAGGCAATAGGTTGAGCAGGACGGCTCGCTCACCTGTCCGGAGACCATCGGCACCCGGAGTTCACCGTTTGCAGCCATCAAGTACCTGCCCTCCCGCGGCAGCTTACAGGGAAGAATGCCGTGGCTGTCGGCGGACAGAGTGAGAGACTGGTACCAAACACCACGCCTGCCCCATTCCAGACTGTGCGCTACAGTTTTGCAAAAGTGATTTGGAAGAAAAAGGTAATAAACAGAAGAAGAGCAGAATAAAACGATCAGCCGATAAACCCATGTTTTCCCCGGGCGCCATGTAGGAGCGGGGCCTGGCTCAGGCCAATGCCGGGAGCCGGCCGCGGGTCCTGGGCCTCGGCACACGGGTGTCAGCTGCTGTCTGAGCTCCCTGGGCACGTGACCCGCAAACGCCCACAGCCCCCCACGCTCACAGTGTTCAGCGCTCTGTCGTCACGGCCTTGACCTTCTTCACAGCTGTCTTTGAATTTGTGTTTTGTAAATGAAGTCCGATGGGACAACGGAGCACGCTGCCCGCCCAAGCCTCACCGCCTCCCCCACCGCGACCTGTGTGGGAGGGCAGGGGGCGGGCAGGGGCAGGGCAGGTGCCAAGTGACAGGGTGGCCGGGGCTCCTCAGGGTCTGCACTTGCACTACGTTAAATAGCAAATAAAAAAACACCGTGACAGGTCAAGAAACCACAGGAAAAGCTTTTTTCCTGCTTTTGAACAAGGAGCCCTGTGTTTTCATCTGGCACTGAGGCCTGCAGATCACACGGCGGCCAAGCTCAGAGACCCCCGGTCCACCCTGGATGGGGAGGAAATGCACCTCTACGGGGGCAGGGTGTCAGGGACCAGAAAAGGCCCTGCTGTGGCCAATGGGTTGAGAAAGTGAAACGGAGTGGGGGTGGAGGGCAGCCTCCAGGGAGACCGGGGCAGCGGGTGCCAGGCCCAGGGACAAAGGTCTGAAGTGGCCCCAACAATCTGCAAGCTGTGCAGAGAAGCAGCAGGCAGCTGGCACCTCTTCCTGGGAGAGAAGCAGACGTGCTGGGGACCCCTGGCCCTCAGGGTGGGGAGAAGCGCCAGCACCTGCTCCTGCAGGACAGACTGCGTGAGTGTGAATGCCACAGGGGGGCTGGAAGAAAATGCAGAGGAGTCACAGTGTCTGTCAGAGTGGGGAGAAACGGGGTTTACACTTTCTTCTTTACACTCTCCATGTTTACCGAGTTTCCTATAGTGACCAGGCACTGAAATCACTCTCAGAGAACGTATATGTCGATATTTGATGCACACACTCAAATTTGTTGGGCTAATGTCATGTCATCCTATGAGTCTACACTGGCACCTGAGTGGAGGCTCACACACCGGTGTTTTACGTCACAGTTGAGATGTCTGGCCACCTGTGCTTCTTTTTAAGCAGCAACTGCGCAACCCCACTCAGGGTTAGGTAGTGAGAAATTCGGGAGAATCCAGTCTCCGGGAAAGCAGCCAGTGTGGTCTGCACACCTCAGAGCAGCAGTGCCTGTGACAGCCCCACTGCCAGCATCAAGGTGACTACACGGACCATGGGCCGCCCTCACAAACACCCCTCTGCTACTGTGGCCGTGCAGAAGCGTCCGCCATCCTCCCCAGAGTCCCCCATGCTTGCAAATAACACCCACAGACATCCAGGGCGGCCCCAGCCTCCAGGACACGTTTACAAAACCTAAGACAGCCTCTGCCTCCTAAAACCTCCCATCACGGTAGGCTGGGCCGAAGACCAGTAGGAGACCCTCGGGAAATCCCCATCCCCAGACTGTCCACACCCCTTTCTTTCTCTGAAAGTCACACCTTTGCATGGCATCCATTGTGATGAAACGGCCACACTGCAGTGACTTATAAGTCCCAGCTTCTTCTGGGCTCCATCAGTCACTTGCTGTGTGACTACAGGGGAGTTTCTTAACCTCTCTGGGCCTTGGTTTCCTCATCTAGATGAAAGGGGAGAGACTCCCAGCTTTCAATGAGGTAACACAGGTGACGATCCTGGCCCCGGGGCTGAGCTGACACCTAATGGGGCTCCTTCCATGACCTGCCCCTCTCCGCACCCACGCGTACGTGTGCCTGGGTATACGAACACTCACACCTGCAGAGAGGCACACACTCCCCAGGTGAGCACAACCCATACCTCATCCACTCACATTTCCTACGAAGCCCAGACGAGGGCCCTGCACATCACAGACAAGCACCAGGCATTTGTCACATCAGTAAATGGGTAACACTCGGCACATCACTGTTTTATTCCTCTTGTGCTAAGTCCCTGGGAAACTGTACTCTTGTCCTGACCTGTAACTCCATGCTTCACTACTCTAAACGTCTTCACACATTTTGTCTTACTTCCGACACGATCCATCTTAACAAACAAGCTGCGGCTAGAAGCGTGTGTGACCTTTTACCCCTCCCAGCCCTGAGTGTACAGCAAAGAGGTCATAAAAGTGTGTAAATGAACGAACGAACGAACGAACGACCGGTGTCCTGATGGCCAAGAGGACTCGCCTCCTGACCAGCTGAGCCTCAGCTGGACGTGTCCAAGGCCATATCTGTCCTCCCTGAAGGCGGGGCTGCTCATGGACCGTTGGGGTGTCCTGGGCGTGGGAAGTGGTGGTGGCACTGGGGGCTTCACTCTGGCTTAATAAGCCCTCCCCCTCATTTTACAGATGAGGGAACAGAGGCTGGCCCCAGGCTGGTTTGAACCAGGGAGAGTGGGGCACGACCCTGGTCATCAGAACCGCTTCCAGGCAGGTCTCTTGGGAGTGAGGCTCGGCCACCGCGTGGCCAGAGGTGGCGACTGCAGGGAAAGACTTGACACCATCCCCTCCACTGCTACATGCATCTCCAATCTGAGCCCGGCGCGTGCAAAGTGGTCAGCTGGTCGCGCTAGCCGTGGCCTTCGCCCCAGCCAGGAGTGCTCATATTGCAGAGTGGAGTTTAACAGAGAGAAAACGATCAATAATTCTTTCAATATCCTCCACCTACTCGGCTGCCAACACAGCATTCTTCAGAGTATTTTCAATTCTCTTGCCTGACCCCACCCCCCGCCCCACTTACTGGGAAACTATAAATGAGATCTATATAAAGACGTTTTAAAAGCTTGTTTTGCTCTGACTAGGACCCCCATAAATACACGTATCTGTTAAATAAATCAGCCCCGGAATGTTTCATTAAGCATCCGAGTCCTCTAAATTCCTTGCCAGGCCCAGCCCTGCGAAAAGAACAGAATTTAAGAGCCGCGAGAACGTCCACTTGGCGGGGCCTGCCCCCCGGCCTGTCATAGGGCCCTTTGTCGGACAGAATATTTTTTGGCTTGGGGCAGAGAAAACACATTTGCCAAAAGGTTATTATTGCCTTAGCAGTGAGTCATTTAAGCGGTTTCCCGGGAGAGGTGTTTTATTATGATTTCTCAGCTCTCGGCTTGGCCCTTTCCCCGGCTGTGGAACTGGGCCTTCTAACACACAAACGGCCCATTCACTGTGCCCTGGGGGCCTCTGCAGGATGCCCCCACCTCCCAGCCAGGCCCCAAGCCATGGCCTCTGCCCTGCCCCCGCCCCAGGTGAGCTGACCCCCAGGTCTCAGAGAGGGCTGGGCTTGGGCGCATTCCACATCCCGGGAAGGAAAGCCAGGCCACCCTGTCTGTGTTCCCAGGCCTCATGGAGGCCCCCGGGCCGGGGCACACCAGTGTGGTCAGCTCCCCCACCCCCGCGGGTCCCGGCTGTCCTGTCCTTGCTCCGACCCTGATTACACCAAAGGAAGACGTGGAGGTTGAGAAAAAGGACTGTACTTGTAAGTAAGGTTTGCAGGAGAGCCAGGCTCACCAATAAATACAAGACATGAGATTCCCAATACTGCCAAGTTTGCAGCGAGTCTATTTCCCGGGTTTGGTAGAAAAACAGCAAGTTTTGACATGAACATCATATCTGAACAGTCAAAACAGATATTCCGACATCTGCTGGCCCTGCGGGAGCTGGGCCATGTCGGGAGTCAGCGACCTACAGAGACGAGATGCCCTGACCTGGGGTGGCACTTCATCCATCCGGCAGCCGCCTCTGACCCCACGGAGCCCCCCCAGAACCAAGCTCCCTGCCCGGCCCCATCTCCACTGTGAGACCCGCCTGTGCAACCCGGCAGTTGCTGGCCACACAGGGCCGCTGAGATGTGCACAAGTGTCACACGCACCGTGTTGGAGACCGGCACCAACACCGACGCGCCATATCTTATCCATGGTTTTCATATGGATTACGGAGACATCACATTCCACAGAGAGTGCATGACATAAAACAGGATTCAAATGAATGCCACCTGCTCCTTTTTACTGTTTAAACGTGGCATAGGTGTAATGCTAAATTTTCTAGTAGGCACATTTTACAAACGGGAACAGAAGCAGCAAGCTGGCTGACAGAGGCAGCGGCCTGCGTGGTGGGTGCGGCGTCCAGCGCTTCCTAGATGGCCGTCCCTCTCGATGCTCAGCTCCGTCCTGGCGAGCCGTGGCCTCACCCACCAACTCAATGAGAACACCTGCGCTGGCCGGGGGTCTGGTCTGAAAAGCCAGACACCCCCTCAGCTGAACCCTGGCCGGGGCGAGCTCAGCACCCCTCACCAGGACAGTCGCCCCGGGTCAGCCCCCCCCATGGCTCCTCAGGCCCCTGACCCAGCTCCCACCTCGCTCATCTCTTGCCTCCCACTTTATCAGAAACGGGAGACACCAGGCAGACCCCCTCCAGAGTCAGTGGCCCCTTGTACACCTCGGTCCTGCCTGAAGTGTCCCCACACCTTGTAGGGTCGTCCCTTCCTTGGAGCTCAGAGGCCTCCCCAGGTCACACCTTTAAGCAGCTCCCCACAGCCTCCATCCCCATCCCCTCGCCCTGCTTCCCCGCTGTACCGCTGCCTGCTCGTCATGTCCATCCCGCCGCTAAAATGGAAGCCCCGTGCAGGCCCAGACTTAGGCAGCCGTGTTCGCTGGGCCTACAAGTTGCCAGCACGTCAGACCTCAGGCGTCTGCTGAGTGACAAACGGCTGAGCCTGCCCCCTCCCCCATGCAGAGGTACCGCGTCTCAGGCTGAGGGGCTTTTCTGATGGATGCGGACCGGAGTTCCGATCCCCCCCTAGGCTCCATCAACTGCCCCAGCCTGCTAACTGCCCCCATTTCTTCCTGCAGCTCCCCCCAGCTACCTCCGCTCCCATCACCCCGTCTTCTGGGTGAAGCTCTGTAAGTGACGGGGCGCCAGGGCCCACTTCACATGCTGCCCCATTATATCGCGGTTTAAATCGCTACTATACTGAGGAGCGTTTAAAGGGGAACAGCTCCCTGGGTTTAGGGGGCACAGTGTAGTGACCATAAGCGACAGGTCTGAGGTCAGCAGGTATTTCGCCCCCTGCCCTCAGCTCCTGTCCCCTCAGCTCCTGTCCCCTCCGCTCCTGTCCCCTCTGCTCCTGTCCCCTCCGCTCCTGTCCCCTCAGCTCCTCCCCTCAGCTCCTCCCCTCAGCTCCTCCCACCACCCGTCTTCACTGATGGGCGAGGCCAGCCACACTTCAGGGTCCATGGACCGGATGCCAGGAACCCACCCAGGAAGACGCAATGGCCACACCACACCGCAGGACAACAGCGTGTGAGGCAGACAAAGGACATGGGGACAGGCTTGCCACTCCCTTCTCTCCTCCACAGAAAGGAAGGGCTACATGGGGCACCTGTGGGGTCTTCAGAAACCTCCAGGAGAACTTCCTCCCTCCGTCTGGGACTGAGGAGCCTAGACACCTGGTCCCAAGGCACAGATAGGTGCTCACAGGTCTGTAACCTCTGCCAGTTCTCATGCTGAAACCCCCAGTCCACACGCTGGCCCTGCTGCCTCCCCTCAGGGTCGGCCTGGCTGGCTGGCTGTGTGACAGCCGCCCTGGACCCCCCGTCACATGGTCGGACCAGCACGCAGCCTCCATCGGGCCCCAACGCTGCTCCTCACCAGAGCCCTGTCTCAGTTGTCTGCTTCATCATCCAGACTAGAAACATCTCATCTTCAAACCCCCAAGCCCTCACTCAGCCAGGCTCCAAGGCTGTTAATATCTCTGGAAGCCCTGGCCACCCATCCTCGTCCTCGTGGTGCTCGGACCTGAACCTCCTAGCGCTCACCTCTCCTCCCTCCAGGGCCTCCCCCTAGGCTGTCATCACAGAGACCCCTGAAGTAGTAAAGGGCCTGGCAGGTTGGGGGTCACGCCATCCTTAAGGCCCCCATTCACCCACGGGATGAAAGGCCAAGTATTCAGTTTGTTTTTGAATAAGAAACAAGTCTGTCAATATCTCAGGGTCAACAACTGATTCTGTCAATAAACCTTGTGTTATTTGAGGGTGCTCCTTGCCGAGAGGACACTGCCCCAGAAATGAGACCTCCGTGGGGGACGAGAGATCGGTTCCTGCAGGTAACCGGCGAGGAGAACACGCCTGAGGCTCCTGCTCCAGCACCTTCCGCCAGACGCCTTATAGCCCCTGGAGCACAGGCGGTCCGCTTTGCTGATGCCCACCATGTCCCTGGCGGCGGACCCCCCACTGGTCCCTCGGGAGGACCTCACGGGGACCTCAGCCCGCCCCTCGGGGGGACCCCATGCGTCCCTCGGGAACAAGAACAGGCAGTGTTCTTAAAACCTGTTTGAAGTGAGTCCACAGATCAGAAGACATTCTGTGCACAAGGAAAGGTGCTGCTAACTTTTCAGTCTGCATCCTGGTGAAAAGAACAAGATCTGGATGGATGCCCAGAGTCAGTGCCCTTTTGATGAGCTGCCATAAGGACCCAACCCTTCAATTGTGACAATTAGGAAACGAAAGTTCAGGAAGGGTGAGTGACTTTCCCGAGGTGGCACAACTAGCTCGGGGCCGAGCAGAAATGACCGCCAGGATTTGGGGTGATTCACTCTTTTGTCCTCGTTTATTGGGCACCTCATATTACAGGTGCAAAGAAGGACGGAAGAAACCAGAATGCAGTGCTACTTTGGTTTTGTCCAGATGGGAGAGGAGACAGATGCAGAAGGAGCAAGTGGAAAAGGACAGCTTCCGGAGAAAACCAGAAATAATCCAAAAAATAATAATCTAAAAAACCAAAATAATCTAGCGCCTCCAGTTATGCAGATGAGTGTGGGGAGAGGGGGTCCAGGCACATACTCCCCTCGCCCACTGGCCTGGCCTTTTTACAGCAGCAACCAGTCTCTCTTTGACCACCAGGCTACGAAAAGCCCCACTGTGTGGCTATTAAGTGGGCAATTACGTGTTTCCCACGAAGCTATCAGCAGAGGGTGTGGTGAGTCTTGTGGAAACTACAGGCCAGGTGCCCAGACTTTGCCTGAGTCCGCACTCGGTGCATGTCTGAGGAGTGAATGAATGAATGGGTGAATGAGTGGGTGAAGTGAGAGTATCCAAGAACCCAACTATATCATTTCCCCGCAGAGCCAGACGGCATTGTCCCAGTGACTGTGACAACGAGAAGAGCACAAACAGGAAGCCTTCTCTCCCCGGTGTCCCCGACGAGAGTGGAGGCACTGAGGGTGAGAAGGTGGGAGCATGAAGCACAGGCCAGGGAAGCGGGGACACTGCAGGCCTGCCGCCTTCCTCAAAACACGCCGTCTCCCATGGCCGCCATCGAGGGCTCCAGTCGTCCTCAGCCTCCTCCGAGCCTGAGACCTCATCCCTGTCTCCCGTCTGAGGGGGAAACGGTTTGGGTCAGAGGAACAGATAGGACACCTGCCGCCGGGAACAGGTGCCGCAGGCAAGGTGGGTCGTGGCTGAAACTGCCCACGCTCCCATGACCTGCTGGAACACTGTGGGACCTTTGGGAAGGCCGTCCGGTATCTTGCCATCCCCGTTTCAGCTCCAGCCTGAGCAAGGTGGGGAGGAGGCAGGAGCCCAGCGTCTCAGGGGCTGACTTTCTGAACGACAGGGGGCGGTCCTTCCTTGCATTGGCCTTCCTGTGTCACAGGCGCATGTAAACATATGAAACGTCACTGGAATTCCAGTCAAACTGTTTAACTAGAACAGATCCTGAGCTGAAGAGTGACTTTCTGATTCGGCGCTGTGACGACAGCCCCTGCCTGGAGTTTGCACTCAGAAGTCCTGCTTCGGCTCCGAGCAGCCTTCTGTTCATTCCCTAATCTTCAACCCAAGGAACATGCAAACTTGATGAAACACTGTAGTGTTTTCCTTTCTCCTTCTGCTTTTGGGAAGATGAGGCAGACCTACTGTTCCCTGTTTCTCCCACTAAGGACGAAGAGAAACCCTGGACATTACATGCAGAACAAACATAAGACACCCTGAAAGATGGAGAGAGGACAGTAGACCAACTAGGGACATCAGGATCCGAGGGACAGCCCAGTGGGGGTTCCCTGGCTTCTCTTTTTTGCCTCAGACGAGTATATTCCAGACTCGGGATGAATGAGGCTGCAACTCAGAAAGGTCAATAGCAAAGACCCCCAAAGCGAGCAAACGCCTGCTCCCTCCGGCCAGGGGTCAGCAAAGGAGCGGCCTAGCAGGATCAAAAACGTAGACAGTAACCGCTCTGCTCCAAGCAGACACCACAGGGAAACCCGGCCTCACCTTCACCCAAGGCTGCACAGACCGGAGCCTGACTTCTTCCAGCCACCGGGCAGCAGGCTGGGCAGCATCCGGACAAGGCAGCACCTTCCCCACCAAGCAGCGTCACAGGTTTCAGCTGAAAGTCAGCCATCAGAAGGAAGGTCAGTGGCTGCCAGGGTTTCATGGGGATTAGGGCTGATGGGGGAGCACAGAGGGTCTCAAGGCAGGAAACTGCTCTGTGTGACACAGCAGGGGGACACATTCGTCCAAACCCCGAATGTACAACACCCGAATGGCCCCGAATGTGCACTGTGGACTCTGGGTAGTGATGAGGTGTCAGTGTGGGTTCCCCAGTTGTACCAAATGGACCACTCCGGGGAGAGCTGTTTGTGACAGGGAAGCTGTGCATGAGTGAGGACAGGCACATGTGGAAAATATCTGTATCTTCCGTTCAGTTTTGCTGTGAACCTGAAACTGCTCTAAAACACGACTGTAAAGTCTGTCAAAACATATATGTACATATGTAGACATAGTTTTATACAAATGAAGTTGCATCATACTTTCTAGGTCATCATGTTTACAAGACTCCTCCCATTTCTGTTCATGTATATCATTTGCAGTTGTTTCTCCTACTGCCCATGTTAACAATCTAGTATAACAATAATAGTGACTAATAAATAACCTGCACTGAAAACTCAAAAAAAACAAAAAAACACAAATAAACAAAAAACAAAAAAAGGGAAGAAAAAGAAAATCACTCACCATACCAAGAACCTGGTGAGTCTCAAATTGAATGGAAAAAGAATAAAATCAATAGATGCCAACAGTGATATGACAGAGACATTAGAATTATTCAAGAAAGATTTTAAAGCAACCAGGACAAGAATGCTTCAACAAGCAATTACAAATATGACTGAAACCAAAACAAATTGAAAGCCTCAGAAAAGAAACAGAAAGTCTCAACTAAGAAAAGGAATATATTTTCAAACGGAAATTTAAGAACTAAAAAGTTCAGTAAATGAAACATAAAGCTCAGCGGATAAGCTCAACAGCAAAATGGGGAATAGAGGACTCTGTGAACAGGAAGTCAACTCTAATTTTAAAAATGACTCAGTGAACCAGGAGACAGAACAAACCATCATCCAAACAACATGGAGACAAAATGTTCTGAGAAATACTAAGAGTCTGAGACCTGTGGGAGTATAACAAAAGATCAAATGTTCATGTCATGAGAGTCCCAGAAAGAGGGGAGAAATAGGGAGGGGCTGAAAATATTCAGAGATATAATGGCTGAAAACTTCACCAATTTGGCAAAAGACATAAACCTCCAGATTCAAGACGCTGAGCAAACTCCAAACAGGATAAACCCAAAGAAATCTGTGCCAAGACACATCATAAATAAATGTCTAAAACCTCAAGAGAAAGAAAAGATCTTGAAAGTAGCCCGAAAAAAAAGACACCTTACTATAGAGAAAAAGCAGTTAGACTGTGGCCACCACCCCCACTGGCCCCCAGACACTGAGAACATGCCAGACAAATGCATACTCGTTACCCAGGGGCTGCATGGCCACTCAACTTCTAAGGTCTGCTGTGAGCTGGCTGGAGTCCACGGGGGCATCAGGGGCCCTCAATGTAAGGTCCGTGATGAGAGGACCTGGCCTGCCTCATTTTCTACTGCCCCAAGGGCCTAGCACAGTGACCAGCAGTACCCAGCATAGAGTTGTGGGTGGGTGGATGGCTGGATGGATGGATGGCTGGATGATGGATGGATGGATGATGGATGGATGATGGATGGATGGATGATGGACAAATGATGGATGGATGGATGGATGATGGATGGATGATGGACGGATGATGGATGGATGGATGATGGACGGATGATGGATGGATGGATGGATGATGGACGGATGATGGACAGATGGATGGATGGATGAAGGATGGATGGATGGCTGGATGGATGAAGGATGGATGGATGCCTGGATGGATAGATGGATGGATGATGGATGGATGATGGATGGATGGATGATGGATGGATGGTTGGATGATGGATGGATGGATGATGGATGGATGGATGGATGGATGGATGAAGGATGGATGAAGGATGGATGGATGGATGGATGGATGATGGACGGATGGATGGCTAATGGATGGATGGATGGATGATGGATGGATAATGGATGGATAGATAGATGATGGATGATGGATGGATGATGGATGGATCAATGGATGGATGATGGACGGATGGATGGATGGATGATGGATGGATGATGGACGGATGGAGGCAGGGAGGTAGGGAGGAGAGACAGGTACAAGTAACTTCAGGAGAAAAGCATCATGGCACAAGAGAACATTCCTCCCTAAGCTGTATTAAAATGTTACCTGGGATTTTCATTTCACTCAGGTATGGTGAGGCCAACAGATCAGGAAATGATTGCCTCTAAAAAGGATAGTTCATTATTGATGGTTCCCAAGAGAAGGGGGACACACCGTGCCACATGGGGTCACAACAGAAAACACTGAGGCCAGTCACAGGCAGAGAGAGTAACGGGAATTGTGGAAATGCCTTCATCGGGGTTTTCAAGGGAAGGAATGGACGAGACAGGGTGAAGGGCTGGGCAGGCTAGGACCGGCCGGTTTGGATAGTCTTAGCGGGCTCTGTAGGGGCTGCCCCTAGTTGTCTGATGCCTGCCTGGCCCGGCAGATTGGGGAGGGGACGGAGTTAGTGTCTCTCAAGTGTAAGAGCCCAGATAAAGCAGGTGAGCTGGGGGCGCGGCTTCCAGACTGGCTGGTGTGCCCTTGAGAGCCCTGCGCACCAGCAAGCAGCTTACCGTCTTTAGGAATTAGCTAACTGGGGAGGGGCGACCTCTCCCAAGTCAACAAGGCCCCAGATGTTGAAATAGCAGAGACAGAAAACATGGTTAATACATAGGCCAAGAGTGGATCTCCCCTACGTGGTCTGTGCCAGGCCCTTTGGAGTCTGCGGAAGCGGAGGGGAGGCCCGGCCTGCTGCTCCACGAGGCAGCACAGGGCGCCTGCAGAGAGGAGAACCCAAAGAGAAGAGAGAACCAGGTGGTCTCAGAGGAAGCTGTGCCGTGTACACTGCTGCCCCACGAGGAGGGCTGTGGTGCAGAACTCGGCTCGGAACCCCGTCCGAGCGTCTGGAGGGTTGGCATGGGCACAGGATGGAGGGCGCCAAGAGAAGGCTGTGCCCTGTCCAGTGTGGGCATGCACGCCACCCAATGAGACGTCGGCACCTTGTCCAGACCCAGCTCTCACCAGCGTCGTTCTGTGTTGAGGGCCGTCCTGGCCATTGTACAGCATCTCTGGCCCCGCACCACCGGATGCGACCCCCCCCAGGTGCGGTAACCAAAAATGCCTCCAGCCATGCTCATTGTCCCCTGGGGGCAGAGTAACCCCGACTGGAAACCACTGTTTCAGAAGCATCTACGTAATGTTCAGCATTGTCTTTTAGCTACTTTCATTTCTCCAAAACCACTTTTGTTTTCTGTATAAACACACACACACGCACATGCACACATGCACATACCACAGAAAGCCAACTTCCAAGAGGTCCAAATGAACACACATCCCCGAGAGCAGCCCAGGAGGGTCCGCCAGGTGGGCAGATGTGAGTGGGGACAAGACTCGAGGTGATGACGGCCAGCCAGGCCCCGTGAGCGGGTAGAGGGTGGGGTCCACCGGCTCTGGGACACTGAGACCATCCCCACCCTGCACCTCTGAGTGGAGCCCTGGGCGCACAGGCTGCTTGGGGGTTCCTGGGGCGGCTGGGGGCACTCACACAGCCCCTGCAGAGCTCCTGGGGACAGGACTGCCTCCTTTCCCTCACAGACACAAGGGGAGGAGTCGTCCGGGCCACGTGTCCGCTCAGGACAGGCTAACAGACCAGAGGCGCTCGTCTGCCAACTGCCAGCCCTTTGGAAGAATGGCTCCAATGACACAGACATCAGCCACGGGGCCACGTTTTCTACCTCAGGGTCCCCGCCCGCCTGTGGGTTCCGAGGGCCCTGCCACATCCCCAGGGCCTAGAGCAGAGCCTGGCACACACCAGTGCCCATCCAACCACGTACAGTTGGAGAAATGCCCCCAAGGGAGGACAATGCAGAAATGTGGGGGAAATCCTGTCCAAAATAAAGACACCGGGCCTGGGAGCAGGGGCGGGGCGGGCACACGTGAGGCCACGCGGCCCGGGCGTCTGCCTTCCTGGCCGCGTGCTGTGAGGGCCCAAGACGGACGCCGCGGGTCAGCTGGCGCTTCGTGCTTCGCGGAGGCTGCAGGCCCAGCCAGCCGCTGCCCAGAGCGCAGCTGAGGGCCGACCGCACCACGTCACTTCCATTTGGTCCCACAAGACAGCACACTTTAAATCTCGGGGTGCAGCTGGAGGAGTTGGGCACTTGGAGAACTACATTCACAGCAGGGCATCAGGCTGTGGGCATGTGCTTGGGGGCTTAAAACACTGGCCCCCCAGCATGAGTGGGCCCCCAAGCCCCCAAGCCTCAGTCTCTGAAGAGAATTTTCACGCCGTCTCCCCTCACTCACTCGTCCCTTCCTTTACACTCACAAGCCTCCTGGTTCCACAGAGGACCAGAGGCAGGGAAACGAGCAGTAGGAGCAGAATCCGGAACTTTCCGGGGTCCCGGCACCTACCCAGCGCCCATCTCTGGATCGGCCATCAGAAGGGGTCACACCTCAGGTGGGGCCAACGCTGGGGCAGAGGGGCTTCTCGTTTCAAAGGCCTCCTATAAAATGCTGCTGGCAAGCGGTGCGTTTCTCCTTTGAGAGGAACCAGACCTTCTGCTCCCTCGGGGACAGGCCCTGCCAGGGGGTCACTGCAAGTGGAAAGCAATATTCTCTTGAAGATGGTTAGTCATCACTCATGGTCACCAGCACCCCAGTGAGGCCGGACTGGAGCCAGGCTGTGACAGGAGCCACCTGGGCAGGGTCACCAGCCCTGCACCCAGGACTTTCTGAGGTGCGGGCTGCGCCCACTGGCCTGGGGGAGGGACGGAGCAGGCCGGAAGGAGAAGCTGGTCAAGACTGACGATTGCCAGAATGTAGTCACACACTCAAACCATGAGGAAAGGGCGGCCTCTCCCGCTTTTGAATAAGTCTAAACACCTGCATAAAAGAATGTGGACTCCACCTCAGATCTCCATCCACACAGGCCAAAGGGGAGGCGAATCAGAGGATTTTTTGGAAAGACAGCGGACTGTGTGGGTGGAGGTGCAACACAGAGGCGCAGCTGGGGTTGGGGGGGCCCTCAAATGTAAACGCCCCCCGCCCCCAGCAAGGAGCACCTGGGCAGCGGTCCATTGCCCAGGTGATTCAGACCACGTCCAGGTTCTATTGTTAAACTTGGACCGTAAACCACACCCTTTCGCCGCTCTGGGCCTACGCACAGGCAGCCCTCGGCCCACCCTCCGCCATCCCCAATCTTCTCAGTTGTTCTGGAAAAACCCTCTGCTCATGAGGCTCTAGGACCTATCACCAAGTAACCTGGAATCCTTGTGGGCACGTAGCCGAGCCCGCTCCTCTGGGGCCCCATGGCAGCCAGTGAGATGCTTCCCACTCCATCTCTTCACCTTTTTGCAAGTCACGGGGCTAAAGTCCCAGGACGGCAGGAGCAGGTCTTTCTCCTTCACCAGGAGCCAAGAGCAGTGGCTGCCACTTAGCTGGGCTCATGAAATGCTTATGGAATTGTATTCGTGTCCTGAGGCCAGAACCCCAAAATCAAGGCGTCGGCGGGGCTGGCTCTTGCTGGAAGCTGGGGGAGAACTCGGTGCAGGCCTCTCCCAACTCCCGGCAGCTGCCGCAGCCCTTGCGGTTCCTGACCACTGCATCCAGCCAATCTCTGGCCACATCCCCACTGGCCTCCTTGCCTGAGTCTCCTTATAAGACTTCCTCACCTGTGGGGAGGTGCTGGTGCTTCTCGCAGGAAACGAGAATTGCATGGTAGGTATTCTGCTTGTGACAGCAGTTTGCCAACCACCACCACCAGTCAAGACGAACCCACAAGTCACCCTGAAATGCTGCCCTTTGCCTTTGAAGAGGCGTCCTCAACAGCCAACCACCAGAGGGCGCCCCGCAGTCCCGGAACCTGCTCCCAGTCAGCGCTCCGCGTCTCAGCGACCCGCTCACAGGGATGGCTGGTGGCCCCGCCCACTGCTCCTGCCGGTATTTCCCCATCACTTGGAGTGAAATAACTGCATCCACATGGCATTTGTTTATAGCGAATTTCACTCATGTTTCACTGAGTGTCTTCCCGTCAGCTCAGTGACACCACCACACCCCAGGCTCCGCTGCAGTTACTGCTGTTTCTTGTTCCCTGAGCACAGCCTGGATTCCAATGGATGGTGTCAGAAACCATGCAAGTGGATTTCAGTGTTGAGTGAAGGTTAAAGAAGGTGGTCCGCCACATATTAGCTACAGAAACACCCCCAACCACTGTACCCCTGAGCCTCAGTGACCCCCATCTGTAAAGCTGGGACAATAACTCTACTAAATACTTCACAGGACAATTATGAAAATCTAATTTAAAAATCATTTCAAAAATGCAAACTGCTACTGAAACAAGTGGTGTGGAATTATTTCATATATCTGTTCAGGCATGGCAGACTAGGTTGGATTAACCAAACTCCTTGCCAAAAAAGAAAAAAGCTGGATAAAACACAAAGACCCCCGGGAGAAAGGAACTGACTGAGATGAGTCTGACATTAAACGCTGCTTCCATCCTCCAAGTGTCTGAAAATTCCTCAGTAACATGGATTTGAAGGATTAGAAGCCAAGCAGAAAGTGGTTACTACTATGAGTGAGAAAAGTTAAGCAGAGTTCATCAATCTCACAGAGATGAGGGAATAAATAAATAACCAAGGCTACCAAATCATCCAAAACCTGAGGCCCTTAAGAGACAAGGGAAATGCACAGAATTTGAGGCCAACACTCTGTATTACTTATCTCCTCAAAGTGATTGCTGATTTGCAGACAGTGGCTGACAGTCTGCCGAGTCCCCAGAGAAAACAAGGAGTCTGCAAAGCCAAGCAGAGCTTTGGGCACTCTCACTGTGCTGTGGGGTAATTGGAGTTCAGGGGGCACCAGCGAATGTCATCTGTGAACAAGGATGATCCAGAAATAGACTTGGCCTTACAAAAATGAAAATCACCTCAAATCAGCTCCCTGATTGAATAAAATTAGTCTGCCCTAATCTACCTGCCTGCCCGAAGCAGAAGTAAACCCTATCTAAAAAGAAAATAACACCATTCAGAGCCATATTTTGTGATCACAGTGTCCAGCATTCAATCAAAAATTATCGGACACACTGGACACAGGACCAAGAGAAAGGAGTCACAAGAGAATAATATTGTGGAAACAATTCAAAGGTCTATCAACAGAATGAATGAATAAAATATATGTGTATAATGTATTGCTATACAGCAATAATAAAAAAAACTACTGTTACACAAAACAGTATGGATGAATCTCAGACATAATTTTGGGCAAACAAGTCAGATACCAAAGGGTACATACTATGAGATCAATTTATAGCAAATTCAGAAATAGATTAAACTAATCCATGGTGACAGAGGTCAAAAAATTGGTTATCTGTGAGGGAAATAGCAAATGCAAGAGACGTAAGTGAAACTTTGGGTATTAGGAACATAAAACATCCTGATATGGATGATATTTGGATATGGACATAACAATATAGATATAGATGTGTGTGTGTGTATTTATGTATAACAATTCATCAGGCTAAATACACTGAGGATTTGTGCACTTTACAATATATAAATTATCTTATTGAAAAAAGGAAAGAGAGAACCAATCTTCCAAAATAAACAGCAGAACTCAATGTGACTTTAAAAGCAGATTATACACAGCCGAAGAGAGGGAAATGAAAGATAAGTCAGTAGAAAATTAAATACAGAAAGCAAAACACAGATGAGAAATACAGAAAATCATTTTAAGAGAAATCGGGAACAACAAACATTTGACATGTGAACAAAGGAAAAATAAGGTGATAGGTACATTTAAGCCCAAATAGATCAGTAATTACAATGAATGTAAATTTATTAAATATACCAATTAAAAGATAAATTCTCAGATTGGATAAAAATACAAAGTTCAACTCTATAATACTTACAAGAGATACACCTTAAATATAAGGACACAGAGAATGTGACAGTAAAAGCATTTTCAAAAAAGATACACTATGCAAACACTAACCAAAGGAAAGTCAGTGAAGATATACTAATACCAAATTAAACTTAAAAGCAAGCATTAATAAAGAGGAATATTTCATAATAATAAAAGGATCAATCCACCAGGAACACATGACAATTCCAAATTTATATGCACCTAATAATATAGGATTAAAATATATAAAACAAATATTTACACAAACAGAAAGAAAAATAGATAGAACCACAGTCAAAATGGAGTATTTTAACAAATATCTATTCAAAATAGATAGACTAAGCAGATAAAAATATTAGTAAACACACAGAAGATTTGAGCAACATGTCAAAAATCTCAACAAATTCAAAGAACTGAAAACCTACTGATTATATTCTCTATTTTATGACTATAGTGGAATTAAGCTTCAATTGGGAGGAAATTAAAAATTCTGAATACTCTTTTAAATAACCGGTGAGTCAAAAAGAAATAATATTTTGAAATGAATAAAATGAAAATACTCATATACCATATGAAAATTTATGGGATTAAAGCTAAAGCCATGCTCAGAGGGAAATTGTGTAAATTTAAATGCACAGAAAACGATTGGTAAAAATCAATTACCAAAGTTTCCACTTCAAGAATTTTAAAAGACCAGCAAACTAAACCCAAGGAAGGAAGAAACAAACCTTAAAGGTTTATCTAGAAAAGATCCATGAATGTAGCTTCTGGCTAATGGGGTAAACCCCAATGAGATGCACAAGTGACCCACAAACTTTTTGAGAGATTTGTATCAGCAAAAACACTGCCACCCTAAACCGAAAGGGGTAGCACTAAATTAAAGGAGCCAGTGTGATCCCCAAGGAGTGAGGCTGTGAAAACTACTGCACTATAAATGTGGACTACCTTTCACAAAAAAGGAAGGATGACGCAGAGGGTGGAACCAAGAGGCCAGAGGGCATCGCCAGGAAGAACCATTTCCAGAGCCTTGAGTGAGACCTAATTAAGGCACTTCCAAGGTCTGCCCAGCTGGGCGTCAGAACTGCTATGGACCAGGGACCGACTTCCTCGCGCCTCTCGTCCCCCTTTTTAAAGAGGAATGTCTACAGTGGTTATCCCACGCCTGTCCCCCTATTGTATGTAAGGTACAGGGAGCAGGTCACTTTCTCTTCAGTTTCATAGATGTACAGACGGAGAGGAACTAAACTCGAGCAGCTGTAGTTAAGGAACTGTATTTGAAGAGCCTCACGGTGGAGGCAGCAATCTTGGAGGAGTCCGACCCAAGCGTGGGAGGGAAAGGATAAAGTGAATACGGCTGGTGGGGGGTGAGGGGTTGGGAAGGATTTCGGGTTTTTTTAATGGAAGAAGAGTTCAGCCTCTAATTGAGGGTCAGGAAAGTTTAGTCTGCTGTGGGGACAGAGCCAGGAGTGCAGTTTCCAGGCTCTCGCCCTCACGTGGAAAGGTGCTCACTCGGGTAGTAAATGGCCATCAACTGTGATTGGCTGGCCACCAGCTGTGGCTAGTTGGCCATCAGCTGTAACCAGTGAGCCATTGGCCACTAATATAACTGCTGTGGCTACGCTAGCAGGAAAATGGGGGCTAGCAAGGAGATGGTGGCTGAGCCAGCAAGCGGCAGAGTGTGGATTGCAGATTGCAGAGAAGTGGACACCAAGTAGCGGATCCTGTGGCTCCTACTTCCTGTGTCTCCACCCCAGCCGCCAGTGAGACTATAGTGGTATGGCTCCCCTACCTATGGCTCCGTGGGTGTTCCTTTTTGGCCTCACCATGTCCTGCGTTCTTATGTGGGGAGCGGGACCAGAGACCCCACAGGCCGCCCTGCGTGACACCTGCCTCTCAAGAGAGGAACTGAAAAGCCACATGGCAATCGGTGTGGACAGGAAAGGGTGAGAAACAGGGCCAGAACTGTGCATTGGTACTTCCAAGTAACCTAAACCACACTTTTCGCTGGGGTGTCTCAAAGGCACCTCAAATTCAACATTTCCAAGCCCAAACCTCGGCTGGCAGCTTCCATCTTGGAACGATTGACACAAGACCCCCTACCCAAGTGCATGAGGCAGCCATCGCCTTATGGCCTTCATACCGCCCTCTTCCTCACCCCTCATTTTCCCATCAGTCGCCAAGATCAGAAGGTCCTACCTCCTAAACGGTTCTGAGATCAGCCCACCCTCCAGCCTCCTCCACGACCAGCTTGGCCCGTATCCAAGCTGGCCTCAGGAAGTGGCCTGCCCTGGACACGGAGGCAGGCTCCCACAGCCAGTACACTCTCCAAAACGCACGTCCCACTGTGACTTTCCCCGCTTAGACCACTGAGCGGCTTCCCCAGGCGCCTGGGCTGGGGATCAAAGCGCGGGCCTGGCCCAACAGACACTCCGCGGCGTCCAGCGGCCGGCTCTCCAGCCCCCTCGCCCCGCTCTCCCGGCAGCCTTTCCGGCCGGTCTCCTCGGGTTGCTGGGTGCTCTGCACAAGCTCCCATCCTTCCTCCTGGCTCAGACCGGCCCCCCACTCCCGGTAAACTCCTCCAGAGGTCAGACTGGGGCTAAGTGCGCTTCTTATAGGGAGCCCTTTCACCCCCGTCCTTGAATGCCGAGCTCTCCTCAGCATCCCTTGCTTGGGTTCATTTAACCCGAGATATCAGCTACGCCGTGGACAACATTCCTGTCTCCCTCTGCCCATGAAGCGACACAGACCCAGAGACCTGAGGAGAAATGGCCAAGGTCACAGAGCCGGGGAACAGGAGGCTCAGGCCACGTCAATTAATGGAGCGGGAAAACTACCGGGCACGTACATCCACTTGGGCAATTCTGAGTCTCAGGACAAGCAGAGGTGAAATGCTGTGATTGGGGGTTCCTGACTCCTAACTTCCTTTCCTCCGGCATTTCTGTGTCTCCCTTCCCCTCACTGTTTCCTTCCTCCCTGCATTCCATAGCTGACCCATTTCCCCATCTCCCGTTCAATACTTCCTAAGGACAATACTTCTTAAGGAAGCAGCCTGGACAGTCTTTCCCACAGATTTGAAAATACCCTGCAATTCTGTTCTCAGCCACCCCCCACCCCCCCATGAAAAGTGGCTTCATCACGTGCACGTGGGCCTTTCCCAGTGTGAACTCCGTGAGGCACAGGGCACAGGGAGGCCCTTGGCTGAAGGTTTGCTCACACTAGCTGCCGTGCTATGGCCGTTCCCTCTGAAGAACATTCCGGTGTGAAGTGGGAGCCTCTGGCGGAAGGCCTCCCCCATCTCTGCGCTCAGGTCTTCCTCCAGTGGGAGTGTGCCAGGGTGGATGAGGCTGGACCTGCAGCTGAATGCCTTCTCACGCTGGTCACTCAAGACTTTCACGCAGCACAAGCTTGAAGCGTGGACACGTTTTCCCACGTCTGCTGCACCCCTAACACCTTCTGGGCTGTGAACTTCCCAGGGCTAAGCCAGAGCTTTGGCAGAAAGCTTTCGGTGGAACATTCAAAGGGACTTTCTCTAGCGTCAACTTTCTGATGCTGAACAAGCTAGAAGATCTGGCTGAAGGTTCTCCCAGGTGGCGGCACACACTAGGCCTTTCAGCTGTGGACCTGCGGGTGCCGAGCAAGCGTGCGCCCCTCGCTGAAGCCCTTCCCACGCCGGCTCACACACAGGCTTTTCTCCAGCGTGGACTCTGGTGTTGAGTGAGGCCGGAGCTGTGACTGGAGAATTTCCCCTGCTCCCCACGCTCGGACCTTCCTCCTGCGTGGCCACTGACAGCTCCCACACCTCTGCTGTCCTCCCAGTGGGGAAGGCCCCCCACCGTGAGCAGCCCGGAAGAAGCTGATGCAGTGGGGAGCCAACCCCCCAGCACTAAGGGCTGCTCAGCCACGTGGCCTGTGGAGGCCCGCCCTGTCCCCTCTGCAGGGCTTCGCACCTTCTGGTCTTACCTGTCAGGCCAGTGAGACTCCCCGAGAAGTCTTCCTGCTTTGCTTCCTGCCCGGAGGAGACGAGCCTGATTACTAAGCTGAGGACCCCACTACACATTGGAGGTGGGAAGGGGAGCCCCGCACAGCTCCTTTGGTCTCCCACTGGCCCGCGTCCTAAACAGGCTTCCAGCCCGTCCTGGCGTCCCCCTTTCCACAGCCCCTTGGAGAGGTGCCTGACTGTGGGAGCTCTGCGATAAAAGCACTCACGTTCGCGGTTCTCCCTCAACTGCCATCGTCTCGGGTGTTCTGAAGTCAGTTACCACTCATCGGTTTTCTTGAGAAGTTCTAAAATTTCGTTGCTATTTCTAGTCATTCTAGTGGACATAAACTTTTTGAAATAATAAAAATTCGCTGTCATTTTCATGGCATTTCAGGAAAGAGCGATGGAAAGCAGCCACATCTGGTTATACAGAAAACCGGGAAATAAAGGCTACTGCAGGTTGTCATCCTAGATGGAGACCATGGATACTAAGGGAAAGCCAGTCATCTCAGCCACGCCACTGTAGCTGTGGGGCAGAAAGCGAGGCCGTCTTTTCAGTAGCAGGAACGGGGAGGTAAGGGTGTGAGGAACAAAGGAAATATCTGAAACAGCAGACACAGAGACAGGCTACGGAGTCACTGAGAGATAAATAAATGTCTTTATTTAGCTCATTCATTCCTGGGTTCACCCCCAAGCTTCACACCTCAACCTCCCATTTTGAAATAAGTCACACATAACGAGGGCCCGGAAACAAGGCTCTTCCCACAGTCTGTACCCCACCCCACCCCCAGAGCGCTGCAGGGACAATGTCATCTCGCTTTCAAATACTTTCAGGGGCACACTCTCTTCTAACCAAACACCCCACTAAGGCAGACAGGCCCGTGGGGCCGTTGAAGCCTGTGCCACCCTGGGTGCCTCCCTAGAGCGCAGGGCCCCGCAGAGCAGCTCCAAACTCCTGCGTGACACACACCCTTCTCCCCAACTCCTCAGACAAGGTCCAGAGCGCCGGTAGCTTCCACCTGAAACGTACAGCCATACACGCCACATGACCGACTTGCCACCCATGGAGATCGACGGCCCGCAGAATTAAGGCATGAGGGAGGGATTACAAGAGTAAGCATCTGTTCAAGTCACAGTAAGTATCAAAGGTGCCCATCGTGCCTGGAAGGTGCAAGGACAGCGGGTCCCAGCCACGCTCGTTACCAGAGCAGGCGCAGCTGCGGGTCTGTGGTGCGCGTGTCCAGGCACAGGCCCAGTGCGCGTCGCACCTCGTGTGCCAACCCCCCGCAGGCTCCATCGCAGCAGCCAACGGGGGCTTTACACACACGAGAGCTGCGTGGACAAACGCCACACTCAAAGCAGATTGTGCACATTCGCAGATTACTCTGAAATCAAAGCGCCTTTAAAAAGAAAAGGACGCCATGCATTCCAGACACTGAGCAATGACATCTGAAGGCAACGGAAGTGCCCCCTTGTCCCCAGCGCACGTCTCCATCCCGCTACCTGCCCAGAATGCATGGTAGATATCCCACACATCACAGCCCTTCAAAATCGGCCTGTCCCTCCCGGGGAATTTCCCTGCCACAGAAAGCCGCTAACCATTCATGCACACACATTAGTTACTGTATTCCACACCAAGGGTGCCAGGTGGCGGGGGGTGGGGGGTGAGGCCTCAGTGAACCAGGGAAAGAGTGCAGGTCACGAGGCCAACGGAGGCACTTGCAGGAGGGAGAGCCGAGTGGGTGGGGATCGAGGTCACTCAGCATGGTCAGAGTGCCTGGCAAGTGGCAAGGGGACAGAAGCAGAGGCCGCAGCCCACGCCAGAAAACCCACCACGAATGCCATCAGCGACATTCAGGGGCCAAGTCCCAAGGTCACAGGCTCTTCCAGCACCATCAGGGATCGAGTGCATAGCCACTGAGAAGGGGGACAGCAGTCATAGCAAAGCCAGTTACATGTCCCAGGGCCTGCACAAGTACAAAGTGCTTTCACGTACATTCTGTGTGTGCTCCCACGGGCCCCGTGGGAAAGGCACGGCCGGAGCCCGCCCAGCTGTTACCGGGCCCTGCCCAAGGCCACACGCCACGCAGCAGGTGGCAAAGCATAGCCAGAGCGCTTCTCTCTAAGGCTCGCTCTCCTCCACTCTATCCCGTGCTCGCTGCCTGGCCCTCTTCCTACTTCTGCATGAACCTTTTATTTGAAGGCTCAATCCAAGGAAGACAAAAAAAAAAAAACACTTAAAATGATGGCGCTCAGGCCTGATAACAGAAACAAGTCAATATTAGGAAACTGCTCACTGTCCTTTCCTTTTCGAATTACCTAAAATGGACCCAAGTTCAAAGCAAAACATCAGACTGAAACATTGCTGCCTTAAACCCTTTTCTGGAACAGGACACGGCATAAATAAATAAATAAATAAATAAACACACAAATACATAAATAATATGAAAAGGCACACCCATGTGACACGGTCAGGTTTGGGAAACACATTCAAAACCCACACCCAGGACGCCAAAACTGAGCTCTCGGAGGGGACAGCACTCTGCCCCACCCCCTCAGCCCAGGCCAAGTGTCCACAGCAGCCACGGCCCAGATGCAGGGCTGTGCTCAATAGCCAGCAGGTGCCTGGGAGTGGCAATAGTCAGGACACACCTGGGACAGGCTGGGGACACGCGGGCTCCTTCCCATGGGTCCACCGTGCCCCTCCCTGGGGAAGGCTCGGGGACAGCCAGCTGCAGCCCTGGCAGGTTACACATCTCCTTGCTTCCTGGGACACGGTGCCCCGGGGCTTAGGGACACGATTTCATAAAGTGTTCTGATTTCAGGAGAGACTCACTCTTTCCTACTCTGTGTGGGATCCTCGCCAACAAAAGAGAGCTTGAGTAAAGTGTGTGTCACGCAAACCAGCAGGAAGGCCCTAAGAGCTACCTGTCTGCACTGCCTTCAGACTCACCGCTGGCAGCTGCGACACCGCAGACAGGCTGAACCTCCCGTCCTGGATGGTGACAGCATCGCTGACCGCTGGCGAAGGGAGCCGCCCTGCCGGGAAGGGAGCTAAGGCCCCGCTCGCACAGCACACTGGGCCGAGGGCCTGCCCTCGGCTCAGATTCTTCCCAGACCTGGGAAAGGCAGCTCAATGCCCAGAACTTGCTTCAGTGGGGAAATGAGCCCGACGTCCCCTGTGGCCCCCGTGCTGGGCCCTGGCCCCGTGCAGCCCGAAGGTCACGCCCACATGTGCGGGGCTCCTGCGCCAGCAACACCCCAGGCGCTGCTTTCCAGAAGGTCAAGGAGGGCCGACTCAGAGCGCTGCATGACTCAGCTGGGCCCCCAGGACAGCACGAGGGGACTCAGAGCTGGGAAAGCTGAGACGTAAGGGGAGCTAACCACCCACCCGACACCTCTCTCAATCCTACCAAGGAGGTGACGTGCCATGCTCACCCACGTGCCATGACATGACGTCCCCTCCAGGGGCCCCGTCCACCCATGGGCAGCCCCCCCAGTACCCAGGCAGAGCCCTAGCTCCCCAGCTCCTGCCGCAGCCACGGCCCAGCTGTGGTCCTGGCCCCACAATGAACACAGCTCAACCTGCTCCTGGGCTGACGCCCTGACTGCACGGCCTTCACCAGTCGCCCACCACCCACAGCGCTTCTCCTGTCAGCAGGCTCTCCTGACGGCACAGCCGGAGCCCGAACTCTGCAGGAGCCCAGCCAACCAGGCTCCCGGCCCTTCGGAGCTGCACGCAGCCCAGTGCCAGGCCTCAGGGGCCACCCCACTGACCCCACGGCCAGAGCTCGTAACTGGGGAGAGACTCCACTGACTGCAGCCCCCCTCCAAGTCATCTGAGGACGTCCCCCCTCAGACCCAGTCGTGAGGCACACGTCAGCGTGGCTTCCCAGCACAGAGCCCACCGTGACACGAGGTTTACAATTCTGTCCTCAGGCCACAGAAGGCAACGACCAGAATGGCCTGTCTGGTCAGCTGAGACATGAGGACGTAACAATGAAATAAACCCACACCATCTGTTCGTTACAAATTCCATTTCTCTTATTGCAGAAAATCTAAACCCAGATTTGAAATCTGCTCAGGTCTGAAAACTCTGAAAGTCGAACCACCATGTCTCCACACGTGGTCCTGAGGCCTCGAGTCACCAGAACGGTTTCCCTGGAAGCGGCAGCTCCTGGAGTGCCCCCCAAGGCGGCACTGGCACAGCTGGCGGCACCGCCCGCCGGGTGACAGTGAGCCCTGGCCACAGCCCCGGACAGTACATGATCTCCTGCTCAGCCCTGCCCCTCCCAGCAATCCCGCAGGCCAGGGGATGACCTCCGACCTCACTGCTAGCCACTTTCCTGGCTTCGAGGAGCAACTACCAAGATACGAGGCCCAAAACATGTAGCGCAGTCGCCCAGCCACCAGAGGCACTGTCCCCTGGGCACCGAGCAACGGCAAGCCTGGCCCATCCAGAGGACACGTGAGTCCCACCTCCTGGCACACGCGGGGCGCAGAAGAGAGGGGCGCAGAAGACAGCGCCGCAGGTGTCGCCTGTGAGAACTGGCAGTGAACGCTGAGGGGCAGTCCTGGGTCCAAATGTCGGCAGTTGGTCACTGGTGCGTCTGGCGTGACCTTCTAAAGGCAGTGACTGTCCGGAAGCTCCCAAGTAGAGTGGCAGAGAACTCACGGAACCTGGGCATGGGGCTGGCACAGCTGGGTATCAGAACAGCAGGGCGCTGCGGAACTCAGCGTTACCGTGTCAGACTGACGCTGAGACAACACAGCCAACCCATGCGGCCAGGAAAGCATCCTCGAATAAAGACAATTCATATGACACTCCCACCACAAGGAGAGAAGGCTGAACTGGCAAGGAAGCGGTGTGTGTGACAAATGCCACATGTCAACCCCAGGCGTCGGGGAAAAAACTAGCAAGCTCATGAACAGTGTTTCTGTACTCCACTTTTTTACCAAAACTCCCTTTTCTTTTAAGTATTCGAAGGTTTGACTCAAATAATTAAATTGAGAAGTAAAACTATAAACAGAAGCACAGTTCTGGAAAGCGCTAGACTTCCCTACTGGGAATCTCAGCAGGCCTCCGACCTCAGCCCGTGCTTGCACTCACAGCAAGGCCCGTTGCATTAATGTGCACTGAGAAAATCCCAAATGGAGAGAGTGAGGAAGGACAAGGTGAAGTTCTGCATGAGCCTCTCGGCTGGTAAGGACCCCAGCACTGTCCAGTGCCCCAAGTACCTGAGATGGGATCACAATCCATGAGGACAAGGCCCTTGTCGCCGCTTTACCGACAGCCAGACGGGATCCAGTCAGCACAGGGGTGTTGACAGGACGCGTCGGCCCAGCTCCCGCCACGATCACCTCTTCCTCACCGCCGCCGACCCTGCACTTGGCTTCTTTCTACTCGTACAGCAGGAACTTCTTGATGGGGTCCGGCAGCGGCAGCGAGGGGATCAGATGGAGCCGGTATTTGCCAAGAGCTCTTCTCACGGCCACGCGGCACAGACTCAGCAAGGCCCTCGGGACACCTGGAACGTGAGGGAAGAAGGGAGATGGAGGAAAGGCGGTGAATTCCTTCCCTACTCAGGAGCGAGGGCGGCTGTGGCTGGCAGAAACCCCGGCACACACACCAGTGCCATCGTCCCCATTCTGGAGCCAGGAGAGCAGGCAAGGAAGGCCTTGTTAGCCGCTTTGCGCGCCTGTGGAAGGAGCGAAACGCTCATGACCTGGGGCACCTGCTCAGTGTAACAGCACCCCCTCGACTGTTTAATTCCCTAGCCAGAGAATTAGGAGTGACCCCCGAAAGCCCCTGCAGGTATGAATGACTGCCTCCTGCCCTCTGTCAGCTTCTTTTCTCGGTCAATCCCGGAAGCCCCCGGTCTGGGAGAGACGGGCGGAGCAATACATGAGGAGGGCAGGTGACAATTTTGCTTTGGATCAGAACAGCCTTGCCGCGCCGCGTCTCTGCCTCATGAAACAAGCATGAACACGGGCAGCTTCATTGTATCAGTCTGCCTCCAACCAACCACTAACCAGCTCTTTTGGGGAAGGCTCGACAGGAGCCATGTTTTAATGGCTGGTCCAGGGAAATCCAACAACAAAAACACAAGAGACTGAAGTTCTGTGAGCGGTAAGGGTTCAGCAAGAGGCTGTCAGTGCAGATGCGGTGAAGACCCCCAGGGAACGGGCAGGTCACAGGCACACCGCCGCCTGCAGAGGGCGCACAAGAGCAAGTCCTGAGTGGGAGGGAGCCTCTGACAAGACCAGGCCCCAAAACTGCAGACTCTCTGGTTGCCTGCCACGTGATTGATTCATTGGCAAAATCTTTCTTCACAAATAAGCAAACTATGGACTTTATTCCAACAAAAATTAGACTTAACACACAATCCAAGGTAATGGTATCACACGACACCAAACTAAAGAAAAGGGGTTGGAAAGTTCTAGAGGATAGGCTCACAATTCGTTGTAAGGTAAACATTTAAAACTAAATATAAGTAAAAGAATTTGGGGTCACAAAGCAGAGCAAGGGGGTAAACAGAATGTAATCCTAGGAGCTGTGAGGACATGTGCTTTTGTGGGTTTCCTGGTACCAATTCTTGGTGTCTAGGAATTTTAAAAGAGAAGACAGATATGGAAGACCATTCTGGAAAACCGCTTGCCCTAACTGAAGATTGCGACCGGGTGCCTAGGCGGAGGGTTTTATCTTTTTTAATTGGAACAACTTGGTTCATTCAGTTGAGCCGAGCAGACGACAAGCCAGAGCTGCTCACAGACCACTTACTTCTGGCTTCTCTGAAGACCTGCAGGGCCTCGGGGTCCACCTTCCTTCTGCCTCTGGACTCTGGGCCCAGGGACTCCCATTTCACCAGGTTCACGTTGGCGCCAAACTCCACGAGCAGGCTCACGAAGGCCGCCTCACAGCCATGACGCAGGACAGCATCCAGGACGCAGCCGGGGGAGCCCCTGTAGAAGCCCTGCGTGTTGACAGGGCCGTTGCAGTTGAAGTCGGGGTTCGCCCCAGCCTGGAGGAGCAGCCTGAAGCACTGCAGGTTGTGGTAGGCCGCGCTGATGTACAAGGGACAGACCACCAAGGAGGTGAGGCGCCGCGAGAACGGGGGCTGGATGTCCGGCGTCATGTGGTGGTTGACGTCGACGTCAGCGCCGTACCTACAGGGAGACACAGGGACGGTCAGACCGTGCGGGGGCCCAATGGCACCCCCGGGTGCCCACAATGCCCTGGGCATGGGGAGCCACAGATCACCACAGTCTCAGAACTTCCAGCTGGTTAACCTGTAATCCACGCACAAAATTCCTAAAGAAATTCTTTCAAACCTTTAAACACTGGCTAATCCCACGGCTACTTAAACAATTAAAGGAAGGGAAACGTCCCAATTTACCTTATGAAGTCAGGAATCCCAAAACCTGACAAAGGCCACACCATAAAGAAAAACTACCAACGCATTTCACTTCTGAGTATCAACTTCAGTAAAATGTTAGCAAAGAGAATTCAAAAACATTAAGAAAACAATATGTTATGAGCTCAGGAGGGCTATTCCAAGAACACAAGGATAGTTCCGATATTAGAAACTCTAGTAATCCATCACATTCACAGAGTTAAGGGGAAAATCACGATTATCTCTAGAGATGCAAAAAAGGCAAATGAGAAAACCCCACACATATGCATGTTTAACAACACTCAATCAAAGAGGAAGTGGCATCCATGTCCGTAACATGACACAAAATATTTCCTCAACCAGAGGCAGCATATTACCTCATGGGGAAACGCTAGCGGCTTTCTGGCTAAATTAGCCAGGAGCAAGACACACACCCCCACATTCTTGCCCACTATTTTTAAAGGCATGTTAAATAAAGGTATTAGTGCGATTAAACGAGAGAGAGAATTAGCTGATTAAGATCGGAAAGGAAGGGATAAAACTTCCTATTATAGGATATGACTATGTCTGAAAAGCCCTAAATAATGAATGAAAATACAACTAACAAGCCATGAACTTATTCAAGTGGCAAGCTGTAAAACCAATAGCCTTCATATATACAAACAAAAACAAGTTCAAAGATAAAATGGGAAAGACTTCACTTATGGTAGCAAAACAAATTTTAAAGTGAGATAGCTAAACACAAACTTAAAAGTAAATGTCCAAAGTTTGCCTGAGGAAAACTGTAAAGCTGACCTTTGAATACCATGTGTTTGCACTGCGCGGTCCACGCACACACGGGTTTTCTTCAGTGTACACTTGGATCTCCATATCCCCAGCTTTGCATCTGCAGATTCAATCCACCGAGGTTTGGAAACGGTGTTTCCGACCCACGGGTGGGACCCTCAGCTGGGAGGGTCGGCTGTTCTAGGTCGTTTTATATACGGGACTTGAGCATCCATGGATTTGGTATCTGCAAGGATCCTGGAAGCAATCCCCAGAGATACCAAGGGAAAACTACAGTTAAGTTCTGGGGATCCAAAAGTTACATGTGCATTTTCGACTGCACAGGGGTTAGCGCCCCTTACCCGAGGGTTGTTCAAATGTCAACTGTACTCTGATTTATAGATTTGACTTTGGTACCATGTAAATATATGTTGTAAAACAAATTAAATAAAAAGCAATCCCTAAAAACTGAAAGCAAAACGCAGCCCTTTAGCCCAGCTGGGTACCCAGTTGGTGCCATCGGGTACACCTAACAGGCCACTCCTCCCAGCGTCAGACCCACCTGGAAGGACACACAGCTCGCCAGCAGGGCCCTGGGGGGTAGATTCACGCAGTCCCTGAGCTAATCCCACGCTGTCCGGCTCATCTCACCCGCCATGACAGCCCACATGTGAGAAAACGAATCTCACATGGGCATGTACAGGTGTCACCTGACCTGGAACCTTCATTCTGACCAGAACCAATCTCTCAATGATTCCACAGGCACAGCCTTCAGGTCCCCACGAGGGACTGGCCCTCGTCACTGTACTCAGGGACACCCAAACCCACGACTTTCTGTTGGACATTTAGAGTTGTCCCGAACCAAGTAAACCACCGACCTGGGTGATTTTACTGTAAGAAGGGCCAGCTGCCCACCGCAGGGAGGGACACCGGGCTCGGTGTCAGCGTCGTGGGAAAAGCAGCGGGGCCTGCCAGGAAGCTGCCTGGATGGGGCGTTAGAGCACGTGTGGGAGCGGCCAGCAGACAGGAGGCTGGTGCACACGGGGTCTGGCAAAGTAAGAGGTACGTTCCGGGTGAGGACCCAGGTCTCTCAGTGATGGAAAAGAGAAGAAAGAGGAAGCTTGAAAAGAAAAGCAGGATGCAGCCTGGGGTGCTGGCTGGACAGAGGCCTGGGGCGAACCTGTAACCCTCGACGTATGCAGACGCAGGACCGCAGGACCGTGTGGACGTCACCTGAGCTCTGTCCCGGAGGAGGGGCTGCATCCACACCCACAGCAGTGAGCGCTCCTAGTGTCCGCGCTATGCTTCTGAACACATTCTCCACTCAGAACCAGGACTCCTTGGAGAAATGACTAACTCCAGGCCCGACACGGGGAAGTACAAGAGGAGCCTAGAAGGTCTTGTTGTATGAGACAGTGAGGAACTGCTGGAAGAATGATGGGGACGTGTCAAAGACGGAGCTGGCTTAGGGGCATCCCCACAGCCAAAGCGGAGACAATCTGAGCGGCAAAGTAAGTAACAATGATCTGATTAAATAATAACCGGATAATACCGGAAACCAAGACTCTAACATAAATAAATGAATAAACTAAAAATCTGATAAGGAATAGGATACGTGTTTGCAAAGTACCTCTCCACAAAATACTAATTACAGAGGGAAAGGCCTAACTTCACACTGGAGACTCCTGGCAGACGCCAGCCACCTTCACCAAAGCATCAGTAATAACGGGAGCCACTGAAATCATGAGCGACCACGCGGGACGTGCCGAGAGGAGCACGGAAGAGCACGGCCTCGCTCCTGAGACTCCTGCCCAGCACACATTACCTGGCGCAGACCAGCTGGCCTGAGCTGCCAGGGCTCTGGACAGTCCTGCAGTACCTCCCCGGCTTTGCCATCGCATATCTCATTTGAATTAGGGAAGGGCGAAGTGCAGGCAGTACTGCTGACAGGGCCAGGACAGAGAGAACAGCACCGTTTTCCAGCTTTCATAACAATGGCTGGCCAACGTCACGGCCAGCCATCGTGCTTTATCATCTGTCTTTTCAGCACTATTCCGAGTGTCCAAGGGAACGTCCCTCTAGAACCAGCACTGCTGCTGTCGGGTAGCACAGGCCTGGGAAGGGAGGGGACAGTACGCAGACCCACGTGCCTATGTGACAGTCAGCTTCCCCACTGACACCGTGTAGCAAACATCACCCTGCTTCAAGATAGCCTACGAGTGACAAGAGAAACATTCCAGAACACGTACCAAAACAGGCAGAAACTGTGTTTCATTTCACACACCCAACCAATTAAGAAAAGGAGAACTAGGTTTCACCCAGTGATTTTATTTCCCCTCCTCATTCTTAGAGGTTTATTTTCCAAAATGTTTGTAATTTTGGGCAATATGACAATCTAGTGTTAGCTGAGCTGTGGGAAAGACAGCCCTGCATCCACTCATAAAAATACACTGGATGGGATCCAGTTAATTTTAATCCTGAATATTTTCCAAAATTCCCCTACTGCTTTTAATATCACTGGCAAGGAACCACCAGGACAACTCAATAAATCAATATAACTTTTGCACATAGAGAAATACCAATCCTTACCTTTTTTAAAAAAAACATCAGCAATATATATCAAGGGAATTTACAAGTAACAAAACAGGTTTACTTGTAGAGGGATAGCAAATTGCGACCGTGACAGAAGCAGGCCCTGCCTGCGAGGGACAATGACGGGAAGGCGGGAGTTGCATTAGACTGTGTTCAGGTTGGGTTATCTGTTAACCACACCCCTGCCATTTTCCAAGTCAATTATCAGGTAATTTGGAGCAGAGGAATAATCCACGTTCGTGGTACCTCACTGTAAAAGTCGAGTCACGTGCTCCAGTGAGGGAACGAGATGTCTTAATAACCTTTTCTCAAGAAGGGCATCTGTGTCTGTACCTCTGAAAGTCAAGCCTGCAGTTAATTCAAAGCAGTTGTGCACCATGAACTGATTGAAATGCCCAGAGGGGTTTCTGGAACCGAGATGAAATTTCACCGATTGATCCCACTCAAAAACATTTCCAAATGAATGACTTACATTCTCCAAGATGCAAAACTAGGGGCTGAGGTGGATTCAATTACCAGGCCTTGAGGAGAAGAGGAAAGCACCACAGCTTTATCACTCGTGACTGTAACAGCCACCCCACCCTCTTTATCTTTCCAAAAGCCAGTTTCAGAGCCAGTTAGTACAGAAAAGCTTTTGCCGGAGTAAGTATGTTCTCAGCGCCAAGTTTAAACACCGTGCTCTGTGCCGGGCAGGGGCAGTGCCAGGTCCTGCTCCTCAGCATCAGCCCACGGCTCTGACATAACAGAGCCTTTCCCTAATCCTCTTCAACACTGAGAACAGGGGACCGGAATGACACTGCGTCCGCCACAGAAGGAGCTGCCTCCAATGTAAGGGAGGGAGGAAGCATCTGTGTTAGAAAGAAGTCACTGGAGACACAGAAAATGAGAATGCATCTGGTTGAAATGAGAAGAAAGGTAACCAGCAGTACGATTAAAACAAGACCATAAGCCATGTAATAAGAGAAAGGGAAAGCAAAGCAAACAGAATCATTAAACAAAGAGATCAAATAAAGGAATAGTCAAAAAACAGAAAAGTAACAGACACAGACCTAACATCAGCTACAGCACTAATGGTAATTGTATTAAAAACAAACCAGGCCAGACAAATATTAAAGGTGAGCACACAAAAAGTTACTTAAACCCATGAAAACTAAAACTAAAAGTTACAGAATGCTGTGTAAGCAAGCCTCCAATAAAACCAACAAACTTTTCATTTCAAAAAACTCAGTTTGTTTTGATAACAAGCAAAATCAAAAAGAACTTTTATGAGCTCAATTAGCATCAAAATATAGGAAGCAAAAACTACTAGAAATATAAGGGGAAACTGACCAATCACAACAGTGATTAGAGACTAACAGAGGTGCCTGAATTTTGGGCAGATCTAGTGGTTAAAAACGTATAAAGAGACTCGGAGTGACGTAGCTGAGGCTGCCATACTGACTGTGCTGTGCAAACGAAACACCAGTCATAGACTGCTGCATCCACAGCAGTGAAGTCTGATGTTAAAAACGTAATTAAAAGGGCAGCCAGATGGCTCAGGTGGATAGAGTAAGAGCTCTTAACAGAGTTGCTGGTTCGATTCCCACAGGGGCCAGTGAGCTGCGCCCTCCACAACTAGATTGAAGACAACTAGCTGCTGCTGAGCTGCTGGAGGGGCAGCCGGATGGCTCAGTTGGTTGGAGCGCGAGCTCTCAGCAACAAGGTTGCTGGTTCAATTCCCACGTGGGGTGGTGGGCTGCACCCCCTGCAACTAAGACTGAAAACGGTGACCTGGAGCTGAGCCGTGTCCTCCACAACTAGAATGAAGGACAACGACTTGGAGCTGATGGGCCCTGGAGAAACACACTGTTCCCCAATATTTTCCAATAAAAATTTTTTAAAAAGTAATTAAAACAAAAAACTCAAAGAATCCCCAAACTGGAAATCAGATGGTCCTTATTATCTGAGCACAATATAATAAATTAGAAGTCCACAGATGTTTTTATTAAAACTTTGTCCATAAGAACAAAGAGGAAATCAACTTCAGTTATACTACTTAAAAATGAATAAAAAGCTTAGTGGATATGGCCAAAGCTATAAGCAAAGGTAAATTAACAACCTTGAATGTTTACATTATTAATCAAGAAAAAATGAAAAAGCATTCAATTCAACAAGTTAGGGAGAAAATAAAAGAAAATAGGAAAAAAGATAAAAATAGAAATTAATTAGTAAGAAAAATAAGAAAACTGATCAAGCTAAGAAGTAGCTCTTTAAAAAGACTAAACAGAATAGACACATCCTCTAACAAGGCTAATTTTAGAGCTAGAGGAAAGCAAACAGGGAACCCAGGGCGAGAAGGTGGCTGTGGGACAAGCAGATGCAGCCGGTCCCCGCAGTACTGACCTGATGAGGGCCTTCAGTATGTCGGCCCTGCCCACACGAGACGCATGGTAAACCGGGGTGCTCCGGTGGTGCCGGCTTCCGTTGGGGTCGGCGCCCGCCTCCAGGAGGATCTGGGCGCTCTCCAGGTGTCCGTTGACCACGGCCACGTACAGGGCCGTCTGTCCCTTCACGTCCACCAGGTCCACCTCGGCGCCCTTCCGGATGAGGAAGTCCACGCAGTTGCCGTGGCCGGCAGTGGCCGCGATGCGCAGGGGCGTGCAGGGCAGCCAGCCGCAGCACCACACAGACTTCTCGTTGATGCGGCTACGACAGAGCACAGAACAGCCAGGCGCTGGGGGCCGCTCCACCGCGGCGTGCTGCCCCGCCCCCACCCCAGACCCCGAGAAGGAGGGCAGGCTCCTGAGACAGTCACCCTTCCTCCAGTGACGCTCCCGCGGGGGTTCTGGTGTGTGAAACGCCATCACAAACTCGCTCTGCTGGACCTGAGCGTGTGGCAGCACAGGAATGAAGAGCCACCTTACAGAGGAAGACACTCCACTCGGGTTGGGCACTAGCGCTGAGGTCTCGGGGTTCCTGACTCGCAGAACAAAGCTCTGCTCCACCCCGGAGGGAGTGCCTGCCTAGGGAGGCAGGGCAGGGGTGGGGGGGAAGGCCAGTGCACTCACTGGGGTGGGGCCGGGGCTCCAGGCCCCTCCCCACAAGCTACCACCTCTGAAGGCTGAGGCTGGAGGGCTCTCTGGGCCTCAGTAACCTCCCTGGCACGAGGTGACACTGTGGTCCCTCTGATCTGACACAGCAGCAGTGACAGTCTGCAGGGATCACTAAGGCCGCTAAGGCCTACGCTCCTGCAGCAGCAGCAGAGAGAAACTGTCCAGACTCAGCTCCCATCAGAAGTGACAATCAGACTACGACTACCTGTCAAGAAATGCCATGGCCATGCAGGCCACTGACCCACCAAGCCACCAACCGAGGCACAGTTCACCTCAGGCTCCCAAAGCAGCTCTGCACAAAGCTCGGGAATTCAGACCACGGAAGCGGTGACCCAGAAATATTAGTGGGTCAGGGGTTCCTCCTTCAGCTGTGAACTAGCTTCACTGGCCAAGGAGGCCAGGGTGTGCTCCGAGGACTCATCACCAAAGAAATACGTAGCAACAAATAAACACCGTCCAAAAACAGGACAGGCCCTGAATTGAGTATAAAAAGAAAGAAAAAAGTACTTGGAAAAGCAATGTGAAAATACTTGGTCGAAGACAGCTGAATTCTAATTTATTCTGTTTTTATTCTATTTTTACATCCGCAAATTTCAGGTTTTCTCTGGGCTTGAGTCATTCACATTAGATACTACTGTATAATCCATCTAATGTCTTTGTATGACAATCCTTTCTGGATATCTGTAGCTTTTTTTATTTTAATACTGATACCTGTTCTGATGGAATAATGATAAGACATTAGAAGGAAAAAGAAGAAGAAAGCCATTTCTATACTGTTGGAAATCCTTCTCCGGGGACCTATCCACAGAAGGTGGTATTAGCATGTCTTATACCCACTCCCTGCCATCCTAGCCCTTAGAGGGAAGCAGAAACACGAAGAAAGCATGGAGTTGTTTCTGGCAGCAGGTGAGTTTGAATCTAGTAGGGGCTCCAGTCTAAGACACACATGCAATCGGAGAACACCCAGAGAGAACACCTGCTCTCCCAGGTGTCCCATGTGGGGACAGGTAACAGCCAGGCCCTGCGGCTATAAAGGAAGGGCCTGAGCTGGTTTGGAGGAACCAGCAGGATTTGGCAGGGCAACAGGCAAGGCCAAACCATCCACAAAGGGAGCAAGAGACTAAGCACCCGGCATTTGCCTGGCTGAGGAGACAGCTGTGCCCAGACCCTGGCAGCTGACGACTGAGGCCTGAGAAGCCACAGAGTACAGCAGGAATGATGTACAACTATGGCACATCGGGAAGTCCGGACCCTCGGGGGGATAACCAGATGAAAATAAGGAAGGCGAGTGTATGTGTACCGCTTAGGATAAAGAGCCATGAGAGACGGTCAAGGGGCAGGGCCACCCACTGCTGAAGAGGGTCATAGTGCTGTCTCAGGGGTAACATCGAGGAGCTGACACCCAGAGAGGGCCAGAAGTTGCCAGAAAATATAAAAGTCAAATGACAGAGCTGGACTTGAACTCAGGTCTCCCTGCCCTCACTCTCTGGCACCTCCTACAAGTGGGACCATGCTTCCTCAGTCTCCTTTCCCCTTGTGCTCTAACACTGCAAGGCCTCAGGCTCCTCGTCTGCAAACTAGAGTGTCACACCTCCGTCACAGACCGTGAGCCTCAGCGGCGTGCACAGCCCCAGGGGCCCAGGCACTGGGCCAGCCCCCGGCAGCGATGACGCTCACCTCCGGTAGCTCTCCTCTTGCAACAGGCTCCTGAGGGTCTGGAGGTCCCCCACGTAGGCTGCGTCATGGAGCCTGGTGTCCTCACAGTGCTCCAGCGGATGGTCACAAAACTGCTCCCTCAGCCACTCCTTCAGATTAGGACCTGCACTGAAGAGAGGGGCTCCTGTCAGCTCCGGGAAACCTTGCCACCACCGACCAAAAGGGGGCACCAACGCAGCGACCCCTTCGTCTCTAGAAGAGATCATTCCCATGCTCCAGAAACTTCCAGAGCACAGAAAAATAGTTTCCCTTAATGAAAGTAGCACATTCCTGACCCCAAAGCTAACAAGAATAAAAACATTACAAACTTGGTAGGATGGGGGATGGCGAACCAAACCTACCTGAGAACACAGAAGACCCTAAATGAAATACGAGTTTTTCGTAAACATAATTACAGACAGAGTCATGAGAAAAGGAATGCAGTCTGCCTGTGTTCAAGTCCTGTGCACACACTACACTGTCCCCGCGTGACCCGCGTGTGACCCCGCGTGTGACCCCGCGTGTGACAGCACACCCCGCCACAGGCAGTCTCCTCCCAATGCTGACGTTGCTTTTTATGTTCAAATCTCTTCTGAGAACCTTCTGTACACAAGACTCAACCACAGCACAACGGGGGTGCCGACTAGTCCCCTGGCCCTCCAGGATTTGCTAGTCCATTGGCAGAGGTCAGACACAAAGGCCACAGGCAGGTGGGTGGCAGCAGGGGTTCACACACACAGGGGTCGCCCCAGCTGATCCCACAACCAGACCTGCAGCAGATCAACAGGCAGGCATCAAGGACTCTGCTGGGGCCGCCACCCCAATCCCCTGCAGTTGTTACCCTCCACAGTAGTTACCCCAGAGTTTCATCCCAAGAGTGAAAAAGTTCCAAACAGGAGTGGATAAGATTCAGGTGTACGGCAAGGCCCGACAGGTAAGCGGGAGTCTGGGCCTCCCTTTGCTGGCCTCATTTCAACCCACTACGTGCTCCAGCTCGGGGCAGCTCAGATCCTCCCAGGTGACTTCAAGTTTGCGTTTTTCTGATCAGCTTCTCCAGTGACAACACAATTACCATGCACGGACCTTAAGCTTTAACTGGAAATCTCTGTGTCCCTGCACTCCCAGGCCTGCAACACACTAAATGACAAGACAGTGCTGCATGGATTCAGGGTCGCTGGAATGTAGGGCAGACCGAACCTTGCTTCCCCAAGACTCCTCTCTATCCTGGGAAGCAGCGGTCAGTCCTCTTTTTCCAACTGAAAACCTGTCATTCAAACCCTCACTCTCACAGGAGGTGACATCCCAGACCCGAGGGTCCTGGCTGTCCCTGGGTTCAAAGTCAATAGCAACCAAAGCGCAGGATGGAGGGGCTTTGTGTGACTGGCTTTTGTTCACTGCGGTGTCTCCTAGCCCAGCAAGGACCAGCCATACTAGGTCCTCAACGAATGTCTGCTAAATGAGCAGTCGGTGGAGGCGTGGAGGGGTGGATGCAAAGTGCTACCTGACCAGTCACCGAGTCAACATTGTATCTTAAATTACAGCACAGTAGAGAGGTACAGTAATAAACTTCTTCGTTTATTACTAAAAACTAATGCACTCTTTGGAAGGGTATCTCTCCAAAGACACAGATGAGCGTGCCAAGTCCAGCGCACATAGAAGCATTCGGTACGCAGGGCAAATTCAGAGCACAGGAGGGAGGGAATCCCAGCCCAGGTTAAGAGGGAACCTCTCCACAACACCAGCAGTAACACGCTTCCCCTGCAAATTCACATGTGCAACGAGGACTATTTCCGGTGGAAACCCCCAGTCCGATGGCTATGTTGGGTGCTGGGCGTGAGCCTTTCTGGCTGCCTCCCCTGCCGGTCGGCCCAGGGTCCCTGGACATGCTGTGTCACTGACAGCTCGCTGGCGATGGCGTTATCGCTGTCCGTGGGTGGCATGATGCAGAAAGACACCTGCCCCGCTGGGGAGCTGGCTTTGGAGGCTTTCCCGACCGGTACCCTCAGAGCTGCAAGAGGGCCCACGTCCTGTGTTTACATCTGGGGTCGCATCGGCTAACGGGCTGGCAGTTACAATGCAAGTTCCACAGGAGAAGACGTGCTGCGCGAGGGCTGTTTCCGCGAAGCCGAGGAGCCGGGGACCCGTAGCGGCTGACCCGACCCCGGACGAGGACGCAGCCGCCCCGGCGCTCGCCCCCGCGCTCCCCCACAGGCCCGCGGCCGCGCGCACGTTACCTGCGGGCCCCGGCCCGGCCCGGCCGTCGGGGCCGCCGCCCTCCGCCATGGGGTCTCCAGCCTTCGGCGGGTCCACAGCTGCACTCGGCCCGCGCCTGAGCGCGCCCCGCAGACCAGAACCAGCGCGGCCGCGACCACTTCCGGCGCCGCGAGCAGGTGGGTCGCGTCGGGGGCGCGGCTTCCGGCGGGCGCGCCCCTGCCTCACGGGCTTCTGGATCGCGGCGCGGGGCGCGGGGGCCTTCTCGCCGCCTCACTTCCCGACGTGAGGGCGACCCAGTGCCGGGGCGCTGTGGCCGGCGCCCGGAGTCGGGGCGCGCGCTGTCAGTCCCCCACAGGGCTGTGCGTTCTCCACAGGAGAAGCGGAGGAGTCTGGGAAGACGCGTTAACCTGGGGCGGAGCCTTATGTGCAAGGCGTTGGGCACTCGGGTTGGTCGGCCCGGCCCCGCCCACACTGGGGGCGTGGCCACCTGCCGCGAGAGTGTGGGTGGGGCCTCGGGAGGTTCACCGTGCGGGTTTGACTTTGACCTCAGCCTGGCTGAGCGGGCATCCCCGGGAGCGCCGGGGAGAGGAAGCCGGCACGGGGCACAACGGCCCAGCTCCACTGTGTCCCCGCGCTCAGCCGTGGGCTCGGAGCAGCCCCGGGACAGCGTGGATGCGAAGGTGCGGAGACTTCCCGCTCTGCTCCCCGCAGCAGGCTCTGCCTGGGGGGGCGCCGCAGGGCTGAGCGTATATTAATGTGGTATTAGACGAATGCGCCCCGAAAATTCCTTCCACGAAGGCAAGAGTGGTGTCTATCAGTTAGGGCTCAGTGCCTGACCCGAACGAAGCATTTGTCCAATAACTTCGTGCACACGCGCTTATTGAACTGCTGTCAAACCGTGTGTACTGAGTTTGGGTTCTGAAGCACAGATTCCCTTGGCTGCTTCCATGCTCCCCACCCGGGTTAGAGAGAAGGTTTCCACAGGAGGAGGAGGAGGAGGAGGAGGAGGGCCTCAGCCGGTGGGCAGGGAGCGGACGCGGAGGACAGATGGGGGCCGGGCCGGTGGGAGGAGCGGAAGCAGGACACACAGCAGGGGACTGCGGAGTGTGGGCCCGAGCCCCCACAGCCGTGCGTGTGACCCGCTGGCCGCTCTAGTGCTGTAAGAACCGGACCAGTCTGGAGTAAGGGGAGCCCCGCAGATGGGAACTGGTGCCCAGGAGGAGTGCGCTAGTGCCGGTGCTGAGACGCGCACACGTACTGGGTGGCACCACCCTGGCCGCAGGCCCTGCGGGGGTGTTTGTTGGGGCTTGAAGGGGTTTTCGTGCAGCGCTGTCTGGACTTGATAACAGGGAGAGAGCACCCTTGGCTCTCCGCCGGGGTGACGCCCACGTGCTGCCTGGCTGGGAGCCAGGGCGGCCCAGCCCACTGGCCTCCACCAAAGCTACACAGAAACACCTGCGAGCTTTAAAAACACGGAAGCCTGGGAACAACCCAAGCGCCTATCCTGGGGTGAAGGGATAAACAGTGTGGTCTGTCTATACAATGGATAGTATTCAGCCTTAAAAAGGAAGGACATTCTGACACATGCTACACACACACACACACACACACACACACACACACACGACATGGATGAACTTGAGGACATTATGCTCCGTGAAATAAGCCAGTCACAGAAAGACAAATACCGCGTGATTCCGCTCATATGAGGTTCCAAACGGAGTCAATTCATAGAGACAGAGAGCAGCAGGGTGGGTTCCCGGGCTGGGGAGGGCGGATGGGAAGCTGTGTCATGGACAGAGCTTCAGTTTGGGAAGATGAGAAAGTTCTGGAGCTTGGTTGCACTACAGTCTGAATATGCTTAACACTATGGAACGTTATGTTCGAAAAAGATTAAGATGGTAACGTTTATTGTGTATATAATACTGCAATACAACACAAAGGAAACCTGGTCCCACCCCACCCCCACCCCAGAGGCCTGATGCAGTTGATCTGAGGTGTGGCCCGGATGTGGGGATTTTGAGGCTCCCAGTTGATTCTAACATGAAGCCAGTTTGAGAGCCCCATCCCGCCAGCTCCTGCAGCCAGCACCTTTGCATCGAGGGTTAAGTGGCCTGAGCAGAGGTCCAGGTGCTTGCACCTGGCTCTGAGGTTGTCCTGGGGATCCTGTCTCCTGGAGAAGGACCAGGGGCACCAGTCAGCCCATGGCATCCCCAGGCCCTCCGTGAATGCCCACCAGCCATGGGGCAGTGCTCCCACACAAGCAGGCGCTGAAGTGCTACTACCCCTCACCCTGTTTTTCAGGACCTTGAGGTCAGGGAGGTTCGGTGCTGTGCCCCAAACTCACAGTGGCTGAGATGGGACTCCGACCCAGGATGGTCCAGCCCTGCAGCCGCTCTCCTCAGACCTCACCTTCTGTCCAGGGCCCCCCTTCGTCCAGGTCCTTTAAGCCCAAAACACCCACCACAAAGGGATGCTCAGTAAATGCTGCAGATAGAATTCACTCAGGCCACAGGGTCCACAAACAAGAGGAATTTGCCAGTGCCATCACAGCTGTGGGCACACTGACTGTGCTATCAGCACCAGTGCTGGATGGACCAGGGCCAGTGCCACCTCAGGCAAAGGGACTGTCCCTGCCGCCCTCCAAGTCCCGGTGGCACCCTCGAGTTTTCCCACCCCTGTCACTTCCTCCCACCCTGAAATCACCCCTCAGTCCTGTTGCGGTCTGACAGCTCAGGCCTCCCCCATAGCAGCCCACTCATCTATGTCCCCAAAATAAAACACCTCGTGTCCCCAAATGATCCCTCCTTGGAGTCTAGCCCAATCTTTCTGGAGGATAGCTTGGCATAAAATGTCCACAATCTGTAATTAGAAATTCCTCTTCTAAGCATTTATTCTAAGGAAATCATCAGATGTGAGAGATTTAGCTCCAGTGATGCTCAGTAAACATAATTTTATAGCAGAAATGTCCAACAGCAGTTTTCCGGCTCAGGAGCTCTGGGAAGGGCCAGGCCTCCCCATATTATCCAGCCTCTCATCCCACCCCGGTTCCCTCCGCACTGCAGGGAGCCAGGGCCCCTCCTGGAAACAGCCTCACTGCTGCATGTGGTGAGGCCCCTCACCCCGGGTTTCAGGTGCTGGGGTGCTGGTGGTGCTGGCAGTTCCATCGCCACAGCCCTGCTCTGAGGATGGGGCAGCAAATGACCACCTGCCTGGTGGGAACCAGGCAGCTCTTCTGATCCAGGGCCCCTGTGGGCCTGCATGTGGGACAGCTCCTTTCAGGAGGCCGTGGGTCTCCCTCACTTTTTAGAGCTCTCCTTTGCCCCCTAGGGGCCAAGGGCCAGGCCCACCTCCGCCCACACTCCATCCTTGGGCAGGAACCGCCTCCAGTCTCAGCCCCCGCTGGGAGAGAAGCAGGGATCAAAGCCAGAGGTGGTGTCCAAGCCGGCCCTCAGCCTGGCGGTGGCCGGTCAGTGTGGCCCATGGAGCCTCCCACACAATGCTCTCGCCAGCCGGAAGCGATGGAGAACAGTGTGGACCCCTGAGCCCAAGGACCTGCCAGGCTACCACGGGAAGCCCTGGCGAGTGGTGCCCTCTCTGTGTGTCCCCACAGGTGTCTGAGGGCTCCACGGGTGTTGGGAGACCACAGAGCTCCATGAGACCAGACGACTCCTGTGTGAGCACCTACTGTGTGGCAGTCCCTGGGGGGTGGGGAGGGGTGTTCAGAGTCAAAGGTGGGAGACGCCTGAACCTGCGTCCCAGGAGCATTGCCTCACAGCAGATTTGGCCAATTCTTAGAGATGAGCCCCGCCCCAGGGTGACCAGACACCCGTTTGGCCCAGGTTGGAGGGGCGCCTGAGTGAGGACTCCCAGTGTTAAAGCCACAGTGAGTTGGGACCCTGCCCCACCCCTCAGGATAGCCCACCACCCTGCCTCACCCGCCCTCCCGCTCTCCTTCATGTCATTCAGCTGGGTTGCTGTCACTCAGGCTGACTGCTCCTAAATGATCTGGAACTCGTCTGTTCCTTAGCCAGCTTCTGGGCCTTCACAATGTACGTTCCAGCCTCCTCCCTGCAGCTCCCAAGGCTCCTTCTAGAGCCCAGGGTGCACACGCCGGGCCCTTGGTCCCCCCCCTCCCCCCGCCAGACACCAGCCCCAGCGAGCGCACCAGATGCCTCCGGGTCCCTGGGGACCTGCTGGCACCAGGGCTCCCTGCCAGCCTCCCCCACTGTCTGCGGTCTGCGCAAACATCTCCGCTCACCCTGACTTACTGCTGGCCAGGAGCTGTCTTATCTGTCCTGGCAGATGTCTCCGTTCCTCAAAAGCTGCTTCTGGTCACACAGATACTGTGATTCTCTCACCCGAGTTTGTCAGGGCTTGTTATCGACAATGGCCACCCCGGCCACACGCGGTGCCTGGTCCGGATGCAGAGCTGAGCCTATGGTCCAGCAAAGGGGGTGAATGGTGGTCCCCCGAAAGATAAGTCCACTTCCAAACCTCTGGAGCCTCATTTGGGAAAAGGGGTTTTGCAGATGTAATTAAGGATCTCAGTCATCCTGGATTTATGGTGGCCGCATGACGGGTGTCTTTATAAGAAGGCAGAGGGAGATCTGAGACTCAGAGGCACAGTGAGAGGACCACAGTTAAGGAAGCTGGAGGAGAGGAAGGACCACCCCAGAGCCCCTCAGGCTGTGCGGGACCCCAAGCCTCTCTGACTCTGTGTGTCTCTTTGCCCTGCTATGTGTGCCTGTATTTATCTCTGCCTCTCTCTGAAATACAGTCTCTTTCCCTTTGTGTTTGCCCCCCCACCCCACCTACTACCAGGTAACAAAATACTTGGTGGCTTCAAATAACAGTTGTCACGTGTGTCTCCCATGTCCTCCGGCCTCCGTCCCCAGGAGTTTGCATGGCGCACAGCAGGGCAGGCTCTTCTGTGCTTCACGGCTGCGGCCCCAGCTGGGAGACTCAGGCTGGGCGGGGGTGAGCTGAAGGACCCTGGCTCACAGGCGTATGCAGGCTGTTGGGGGGCCTGGCTGGGTACGTGGGTCAGAACCCCGCCACGTGGCCTCCCCACGCGGTCTGGGATGGGCACAACATGGTGGCTGGATTCCAAGGGGAGAATGAAGACAGGAGAAAAGATGGGGAAGCGAGGGAGGGAGCAGGGAGCGCCAGGTAGCAGCACAGATGTGACACCTGGGAAGTCATGCATCATCATTTCCATGGCATTCTACTGGTCAGAGAAGCCACAGAGGTCTGCCCTGGTCCAAGGAGCAACGTAGACCCCGCCCGCCTCTCTAAGGAGGAAGGTCAGTGTCGCAGGAAGGACAGGATGTGGGGTGTGGGATGGGATGTGTATTGCTGCAGCTATTTTGGGAGACAGTCTCTCTCTGCCTGCCTTTCTCTGTGTTGATCTCTCTGTCACTCTGTCCCTGTGCCTCTCTGGCTTCCTCTCTCGGCTCAGCAGTCTCTCCCCTCTGCCCGTCCCTGTGCAGTTAGCTGCCCACTCCTCGCTCAGATGGAGCTCCTTGGCCCGCCCTGAGCTTCTGCCCCTGCCCTGTGACTGGCCCTTTGTCTCACTGAGTCAGAGACTCCAGGCTGACCCTAGGTGACCATGAGGCCAGCCATCACCTCCACCGTGAGTCTCCAGAGTCACGTTCTGGGTCAGGTCCCGCTGGGCCAGGAGCCGCTGCTTTCAGCCCGGACCCCACGCTGCACGGCCAGTCTTCATTTTACTGCGTTTAGCTTTATTGCGAAATGCAGTAAAATGTGTTTTCATCCACAAGATGCAAGAGACTGCATTTTCATCCACGTCAAAGGAAGACTCTCCACCAGCAAAAAGATTATGCCTCGCAGAAGGCTCAGATGATGGTTAGCGTTTTTTAACAATAAAGTGATTTAAAATGAAGGTATTTACAGGCGGACCTTGGCGATCGTGTGTTCTCGGTTCCAGACCCCCGCAGTGAAGCGACTGGCACCGAGACGCCAGTCTCATGAAGATTTTACTTCCCACTGCGTATCAAAGATATGTCTATACTACACTGTCATGTCTGAAAAGGCAACGTATGTGCCCTAATTAAAGAGATTTATTTTAAGGAATTGGTTCATGTGATGGTGAGGCTGGCAAGTCTGAAATCCAGGTTGACAGGCTGGACACTCGACAAGAGTTGACCTTGTAGTCTTGGGTCCAAGACCTGTAGGGCGGGCAGGCAGGCTGGAAACCCACGCAGGGTTCCTATGCTGCAGTCTTGAGGCAGAAATCTTTTTTCTCAGGGTAACCTCTTATTTTTTTTATTTTTTTATTTAAGATTTTATTGGGGAAGGGGAACAGGACTTTATTGGGGAACAGTGTGTACTTCCAGGACTTTTTCCAAGTCAAGTTGTCCTTTCAGTCTTAGTTGTGGAGGGTGCAGCTCAGCTCCAGGTCCAGTTGCCATTGCTAGTTGCAGGGAGCGCAGCCCACCATCCCTTGCGGGAGTCGAACCAGCAACCCTGTGGTTGAGAGCCCGCGCTCCAACCAACTGAACCATCCGGGAGCTCAGCGGCAGCTCAGCTCAAGGTGCCGTGTTCAATCTTAGTTGCAGGGGGCGGAGCCCACCATCCCTTGCAGGACTCGAGGAATTTAACCGGCAACCTTGTGGTTGAGAGACCACTGGCCCATGTGGGAATCGAACCGGGAGCCTTCGGCGTTAGGAGCACAGAGCTCCCACCACCTGAGCCACCCGGCCAGCCCAAAAGTAACCTCTTTTTGCCTTCCGACTGATTGGACAAGGCCCACCCCAACGATTAAGGGGCACCTCCTTACAGTCCTCTGATTGTAGATATTAATCACATTTACAAAATACCTTCACAGCAACACCTGGACTGGTGTCTGAGCAAATAACTGGGCACCGTGACCCAGCCAGGCAGAACCATCACACCCGCTAAGACAGCTGAAGAGCAGGGATGTCCAGGATGGTATGTTTTCAGGCGTAGCTGAATCCAGAAGCTGAAAGTCTGGCCCTAGGTCTCATCCACCTCCAGACTGGCTTTTTTCTGTGTGCAGTCCCCACTGTGAGTTTTCTTCTGTGTGGCATCACCACAGGCAGTGACACTCATATCGTGTTTCCCCGAAAATAAGACCTATCCGGACAATCAGCTCTAATGCGTTTTTTGGAGCAAAAATCAATATAAGACCTAGTATTATATTATATTACATATTATATAAGACCTGGTATTATATTATACCCGGTATTATATTTATTACATTATATTATACCTGGTATTATATATTATACCCGGTATTATATATTATATTACATAAAACCTGGTCTTATATTAATTTTTGCTCCAAAAGACACATTAGAGCTGATTGTCCAGCTAGGTCTTATTTTTGGGGAAACACAGTAGCTCAGCCACTGCAAGAGAAACCACCTCTCAGCCCACATCACATATCGACCCCGGGGAATACTGACCGCCCTGCCCCCCGCCCCCCGTGCCCATCGCGGGGCCTCCCCCAGACACTGGGCTGAGCGAGGAGCCCCAAGAGAATGGGCAGGAAGACGGTCAAAGAAGACGACACCCACATCGCTCCCTCTTAGCCGTGTTACTCAAAAGCAAGTGCTTTGGTAACTTTACAGAAATTTTTCTGATGTTTGAAGACAAGATGAATTTATTTTATTTTCTCTAAGGTCTTAAACCAGGAATCACAGTCCATTCAACCGTTGACAGAAGCTGAGACAGTTGCCTCCATCCCAGTGACACTGTGCCACCCTCGCTGCTGTCACACTGGGTCAGGCCCAAGGGCACGTGCCCTGGGCCAGCGCAGAGGAAAGCCTACTTCTGAACCCATAAAGTAACAGAAGAATGCCCCTGGTTCCACTTAATAAAGGTCATTGTTACAGACGTGAACAAAGCCAGCCTTCATTTCTCTATTTGGTGGCCCATTTGGTGAAGCACTTAAGCACCCAGGCCAACATACACATATCGTGGTTTTAATTACATCCTGTGAATTTATTTTTCCAGAGAGAAATATTTCTCAGGGAAATGTCCATAAAAGCGACTTTAGCAGCAGTGTGATTGTGTGTGCATGTTTCCTATAGGAAGTCTGTTTAGTTTAAGTCCCAACTTTGAGCACACCTTCTTACAGACAGGGTCCCCAGAAGGCTGCCGACAGCCCCGGAGATGGCGCTGGGGTGGCCTGGGACCAGGGGCACGCTGGGCATGCAGCCCCTCCTGCCAACGGAAGGCAGGCGGGGTGAGGCCGCTCGCTCCCACTGCCCACCGTCCAGGCGCCCTTTTTTGAGTGTGCACGAAGTGGGGATTGCCACCCCAGTCCCCCAGCTGCATCATGGGCTCCTGAAAGCACACTCCACAGGGTCCATCTCGGAAAGAAGGAAAGGATCCCAGATGGAAGGTCTGAGATGCAAGAAGGAATGAATGATAAGCAGATACTGCTAAATATGTGAATAAATTTTAACAAAATTCGGCTGCCTAAACAACAATGAAACATTTGTCAGCTAAAATCAGGATAGAACTAAAATACCAGATAATAAAGCATATAAGTTGAGTGGGTAGTCCTTGTGTTATTGCAATAAAGCTAAAGATGTTGATTAATCTTAAACTGTAAACTATCGGTATTAAAGTCACTAAGGTAACCATTAAAATAACCACCATATAATGCATAAATTCTGAACAAGGAAGTTCTAAAAAAAATGAATAAGAAAAAGAGGAAAGAAAAAACTTCTTTTCCCAAAACAAGGCCAAAACAAGAAAAAGAAAAAAATGAGGCTGAGAAAAAACAGTGGGAAAAAACAGAGGCTATTAGTAAGATAGTATAATAAATCCAAGTGGAATAAAGTCTCCAAAGGAGGAAAAATACATCAAGGAGAAGTCCGTTCATCTTCCCAGTGGGTGGGAGACTTTAAAACACCTCTCTAAGTGATGAATCGAGTAGAAAAAACACGTCTGCAGACATGGATTTGGACGTGAAAATCAACAAGCTTGAGACAACGAGCATATACAGAGATCACATGGTACCCAATCATTTGAAAGTAGATTCTTTTCAAACTTACATGCAACACGAAAACAACAAGTATGGCAGGATGTGGGGAAATTGGAACCCTGTGCACTGCTGGAGGGAATATAAAAAGGTCCAGCCGCTGTGTGAAACAGGATGGTAGTTCCTCAAAAAAAAAAAAAAAAAAAATCACAGAGAAGTACCATGTGACCCAGCAATTCCAATTCTGGTATATATCCTCCAAATGGAAGCAAGTGCGCAGATACATGTACACCATGTCCACTGCAGCAGCATTCACAATGGCCAGAAGGTGACAGTCACCTAGTGTCCACTGACAGATGACTGGATACACACACGTGGTCTGTCCATACAGTGGGATATCACTCAGCCTTGAAAAGAAACGCTGACACAGGCTACAATGTGGATGAGTCTTGAGACACTGTGCTGAGTGAAATAAGCCAGTCCCAAAAAAGGACAAATATTGCATGATTTCACTGAGATGAGATAGGTCCCTAGAGTTGTCACATTCAGGCAGGAGGTAGAAGGGTGGGTGCCAGGGGCTGCGGAGGGGGACGGGAGTGTTTCACGGGGACAGAGTGTCAGTCTGGGAAGATGAAAGTTCTGGAGATGATGGTGGGGATGGGTGCACAGCAGTGGGAGTGGACCTAATGCCACTGAGCTGTACACTTACGATGATTCAAATGGTGACTTTTAGGATGATTCAAATGGTAACTTTTATGTTACGTGTATTTTACCACAATAAGAGGATCATGACATGTCAAAATGTTGCTTTTTAAGCCTAATAAAGTGATACATTGTGAAAAACAATTACATGGAACTTTTATGAAATTGATACATGCTGGGCCATAAAGGATTGGGCTTAGGTGACTGGGTCTCACCGGAGATCAAGAACAAAGAGGTAACAGGTAGGGGTGGAGGCCCGGGAGGGGCGTGTGTTTAGCAATGGGCCAAAGAACAAACCACATGGAATGAGAAAACATTTGCAGCTGGACCTACACAACGTATCCATTCCGTGAACTAGCTTGCTGCGGTTAAACCGTGGCTAGAGGACTGTGTAAGTATGTGTGCTTACCCGTAGGTGTTGTATATGCAGAAAAATAGGCGAGATTGTGAAAAAAATTTTTTTAATATTTGAAAATTTAAGAAGAGACACACCAGCAACCAGCATACCAATCAATCGCGGTTAACTTCTGAAGGTGGGATTACGAGTCTTGTTTGTTTCCTTCTCGGTGTTTCCTAACTGGACAAATTTTAAGTATGTAAGCAGAAGGCTAACATGATAATGGTCACTGAGTACCGGCGGCGGTCCAGCTGGGCAGAGGGGTGGGGCCACCAGCCCTGGCACCCAGTTTGGTCCACTCAGTGATGCTGCCACTCAAGCAGGATCAAGCAAAGGGCATTGTGTGGTCAGGGAAGGGCACCAGAGTCCATCCCCCGCTTGCCTCCCCAGGTGAGGGTGCCACCGGGCAGGACCCTGAATGGGCAGCCTGGGACCTGCCCCTGGAGCGGATGAGGCAAGTTCTGCTCCGTCTGCAATGCCCCCCACTCCCCTTCCTCCCTCCACACGCCACCCACAGTCCTCTGGCTCTGGAGCCCCTAGCCAACTGTGCCAGCCCCCTGGGAGACCCTCAGTACCTTGGAGCCCGCTAAACAGAGGCGGAGAGGCCACATCCGAAACCCCTAAAAATGTCTGTTTGAGAAAACAGAGCCTGAAGGAGCTGTAACCTCAAAAGGCTGTTTGTCGGGAAGCAGGACAGGTGTAGCGACTTGGAAAGTAATCAGCACCCCTCCCCGCTCTCCCAGCCGCAGCCCTCCCAGACCTGGCAAACCCGCCCTTTACAAGGGCCTGGGGACGGCTAGAAGTGTGGCTCCAGGAACCTGCTAAGGAAGGAAATGGTCTTGGAAGGGAGGACACACCCCCAGTTACACTCCCAGGGGCTGCCTGGAGTGAGAGGAGGGCTTACTTTTCCAGGGGCCCAGGTCCCTCTGCCCCCCCACAGGGGTGAGACCTTCCTGCCCCATTAGAAATGTTAACAGTAATATAATCCATAACATATTTTTAAATATTAGAGATATAATTTCCAAGTAAGAAAATATACAATGCTCTTTTTTTTGAATTCCATGTAGACAGTTGATGCTCATAGAATGCCTTTGCTGATTTTGCTAAATTCTTGTATCCGTAGCCAACCTATGGTTGCAGCTGAAAAATAAGTGTAGTTCTGACATCAATGTCAGTGAATAATCTCATTTATTTTAACAAGTAAAAAAGTGAGACCTACAGGGGAACGTCCCCTGCTTTGCAGTGATTTAAGTGACTTCTTTGCTGAACTGAGCAGCGTCTTTGAATGCTGGAAAGAATTCCCTCCATGTTTGTGCTGCTCAGCGTGATGCCTGCAGACACTGCACACTTGGAAGTTTAAGGCGCACCACTGTCCCTTTCATTCTCGCAGGTGCCAGCTTCTGTGACGTGACTCCCCCACTTTGGCTGGAGGCACTGAATCGAACCTGAGTTAGGAAGCAACAGGCTGAGGCACCGACGGTATTTCCACCCTAAGACACGAGATCCAATGACCTCAAAGGCGCAGATAAGAGTAAAATATGGTAAACAAAATTAAGAAGTGATGACTACCTTTGTTTTTAACATAATTGCTCAAAACATTCCTGCAAGCGCAACTCTGTAACTCCGGCTGCCCCTGGAGACCTGGCGCTCAGGCCCTCGGTGAGCCAGTGTCTGGGCCAGGGGCTCAGAGGCCGGGAGGGGTAGCCATGCGTGGACTCGAGGGGCCCACAGGCTGGACTCTGCCAGGCTCATGGTGGGGGTGAGGGGACCCCGTAAGACAGTCCAACTCACCCCGGGGACCACTTCACTTTTTATAAATGGTGACCTGTGCTTTGCTGAAGAGCCCAAGAATTTTAGTGCCACGAATTGTTGTTTTGGCAGGTGTATTGGTAGGAGACGACCGACATTGTGTGTGGTTTCACAGGCGACAGGAGGGGCTTTCGGAGGAACCAGGCCTGTCCCCAGGCCCCGCCCCGGTGCCCATGCACTCAGCGGGGCACAGCTCCCACCACAGCCTTTGTGGCACCACAGGCTGCAGGCGCCAAGTCCGGTGCCACTGCAGGTTTTGATTTTGCAACTATCCAAATGAGCTTAACACGTAATATCCCTGGTCTAGGAGTTTTTATTTGAAAGTGCTGTTTTTGAATGCCTCTCGGTGTTTGTACTGAAACTGCCCCAAAGACGCTTTCCTTCTGAGCCCTAATCCCTGGAAATGGAAAACCCACCGGAAGAATGCAGGCTCTGCTCCCCTCCCCCGTATGTCCTGTGGAGCGCAGAGTGAGGTGACCTTCGAGGTGGGTCCAGCCGCACAGGGGACAGACGGGTGTGAGTCCCAGTGACCAACTGAGACTGCATGACAGACCATGGCATTTGCGCCTTCACGGGCCCTTCTTCCACAGAAAATATTAACCATTACACTTTACAACTGCACTGATATAAAGGCAAATATAGTAAAACATTTACTTTGATCTAAAAGTTCATTTTTTCCTTCTGCTTATAAAAAAAATTACACTTTCACGAGCCCCTAAAGTGCCGTGGGCCCTGGCATTGTGCTCACCGGGCCTTTCCTATGTGAGGGGGTTGGCATGTCAGTGGAGTCAGCAGACAGCACTGTGAGGGTTGGGGGAGAACTGGGAGAGTGGGATGGTCCCTTCCTTGTTGGGGGTCGACAAGGTCTGGAAGCAGCAGTGGGAGCATCCAGGAGAACCCTCAATAGCGTCCCTGAGAAGCGGTCACCCAGCCTCTGCTTGCACACCTCCTGTGACGGGGAGCTCACTCCCTCCCCAGGTCATCCACCCCACCTTTGGGCCTTTCTGTCTGAATGGAGACTTCTTCCTTAGACAGAGCCAAGTCTCATCTTCCTCTATTTCTCCCCCATGGGTCGGTCTCAGGCCCACTGGAACAGGTTCAACCCCACCTCCTCTACCCGCCAGACCTTTAATTTGAAGACGCTGGTCAGGTCCCTTCTCCGGCTTTCTCTTCTGTCAGCAAAATATTCCTGTTTTCAGTTCTGAGACGTCCTTCTGAAACACCGTCTACACATACTGGACAATTTTCACCACCACATCCTCAAGCACACTGTGCACTGTTATCTTTCAAACGTGTGCCAGTGTGATGTTAACTTACAGACACAGATCACGACTAGCCAATACGTCTACAGAGCACACTGTCAATTATTGATCTGTGTACTTCATAACCAGTGACGCATTTATCCTGACATGACCTACGAGATCGGGACCCAGTGGATTCACCCGATCAAACACGGGGCAAAGTGAAGCTAAACGTTCAGGCCACTTGTCCAAAGGCACAAGCTAAAGGATGAGCTCTCCAGGGGCTGAGGGCAGGGCCCCCGACCCGGCGGGATTCAAACCCAGTCTCTCTCGCTCTCCTCTAAATTCCCAACCGCTCGGCCACATTCTCTCTCTCGGCAATGCAGTCAGATACGGGTTCACCTACTTCTTGATCACTGGCCTCTTCTATGAGTTGACGACCTAGTGATATTTCCTCCCATCATTCAATGGGGCTATAAGTAGTTTTCTTAATTCAAAAGCCTTTGTTTGTTATGAATAACTCTTTGTTAGAGATGTTGCAAACATTTCTCCCCATGTGTCATTTTTAACTTTTGGTTGGCTATATAGAAGTTTTTACATTTTTATAGAGCCAAGTGTTACTTCCTTTCATCTATGGCTTCTGAAAAATCATAACTTTTTAAGGAAGTTCTTCACCCTAAAACGTATGTAGCATTTCCTATGCTCTCTGCTGCGTGCTTTATTCCTATACACTACATTGCCCCTCGTGACACACAACTATTGTAAATCACAGAAATGTATATAGTGTATCATAATATAAACATTATAAATATAAAATGTGCTTCCTCCAATTACTTTCTTCAAGTATTCTCATATTTTTTAAACTCTTTAATTTTGGGAAGTTACTCTTGCATGTGGTATTTTTGCCATAGGGGTAACCATATGTTCCAGTAACATTTATTTGGACAACAATCTGAAACATTTCTGCTTTGAAATACCAGCACTTATCAGAAACTAAATTCCCAGTTATGTATCTGGTTGGGGGCTGTTTCATTGATTTACATTTTTCTATACCAGTACCACTTTGCTTTAATTACTATAGCTTTATAGTATCTTAGCTTAAATTTATTCAATACTCTCATTCAGATATTTTTTCCACTGTTCAATTTACAGATTAATTTGGGTGAGAAGGTCAGCCTGTGTCCCAGAGGTCTACCCCTCCCTGTGCTTCCCCAGTTCTGTGGGGTCTCCAGCACTGGACCTCTCCGATCCTCCTGGGCACCCCTCCTCCATCTCCCAACAGGGGGGCAGCTGAGGGTCCTCCAGAACTGGACACAGGGACCAGGCTGTCCTCGCTGGAGTCCTGTCTCGAGTGGGGTATACTTCACTTTCTCAGCCTCCTGTTCTAGGGGGCCAGCAGCCGTCCTTGCCTGCACCCCACTTGTCCAGCCACTGTGGCCCGGGACCAGGATGACACCCAGGCCCAGGGGGACCCGTGCCCACCGGGCCCCGTTGTCCATCCATCGGGCAGGGTGGGTGGCTACCTGAGGAAGCCCGCAGCTTGTAAGGGTGACACTGGCTTCTCCCCACCCGAGCCAGAGGGTTTTATGGACTTCATGAAAACAAAACCAACACTTCCCAGAGCTGTCGAGCCCATCAGCTCTGTGGGGCTCCACGCCTGGCTCTGAAACCCCAAACCCCAGGCGGGCGTCTCCGAGGGCCACCACCCAGGAGGCCAGAGCTCACCAGCGGCTGAGGCCGTGCTAGTGGCCAGCAGGCCAAGGCCACCTGCGCCCGCGTGTCTCAGCCCTGTCTCTCCTCAGGCCCGAGGCCTGGGTAAGGCTTCACTGTGAGACCTCGGCCCAGGTGAGGCGTTTGTCTTTAACAAGCAAATGCTACCGTGTTTCCCCGAAAATAAGCCCGTTAGGATCGTCAGACAGACGGACACATTCAGTACGTTATGACGATGTTCCAGAAGAAGATAACATGACTGTGTTTGAATAAATGTAGATTGTTGTACATGAAAAAATAAGACATCCCCTGAAAATACACCCTAATGCGTCTTTTGGAGCAAAAATTAATATAAGACCTGGTCTTATTTTCGGGGAAATACGGTGTAAGACCCGGTCTTACTTTCGGGGAAACACGGTAGTAGCAAGCTATCTAAACACAGGAGGAAAAATGTTTCTGGACTTAACTGTGTGTCTGTGAACATTTCAACAGAAGCGTCCCTGTGGTGGAGACCTGGGAAAGGGAGCACAGCTCCTTCTGGAACCTTCTCCCCTAAGTCCCCAGGGAATAAAAGACACCCTGGGATGGGGGGGTCCTCGGTCTGCAGTGTCAGCCTCATCACACAACACCCACACACTCCATGTGCTCCCACCAGGGGGGCCCCCCACATGGGGGGGGGGGGCGCTGCGTCCTGTGGGCGGTGCCCTCGGGCTTATCCCTGCTCTCTCCGAATCAAGGCCGGCCAGTTTCAAGCTCCCACGTCCTGAGTCACCTCTAGTGTTTGTCCTGCCCTGTCGTTCTCATGCCAGCTGCAGATGATGTAGACCCACTTCCTGCAGCTTCCTCCAAGTCCGTGGGAAAGATGTTCACGGGAAGAGGCCGGGAATTCCCTGTGACATCTGCGAGCAGAGAGGCGCCTTTTTGCTCAGGTCCTTCCACCAGACACGACCCCGACAGGGAAGCAGACGGTCACACGTGTGCGGTCGGGACACATCTGCACACCCCCGACCTGGCTGCAGTGTCACGGGCTGTGTGACAGTTGTGCTCACACTGGCCCTCAGTGGGCACGTCTTCTCAGAGGGGCCTTCTTGTCCCTTCAGTGACACCACGTGGCAGGTTTCAAACAGGGAGAGGGGCGAGGCCATTTATTGTCCAAATAGGGACCTGCTGGAGATGGGGGAGGGAAACCTCGAGCAAAGACAGCTGCAGCCATTCTGAGCCCACCCTGCGAGAGGGAGTCACAGCACACCCAAGTCTTTCAAGAAATGAGCCCCACACACTCGCTGTTACTGCCCAGCAAAATACAGCTTTGACGAAGACTTTAAATGACAGACTTAAGTGTTTTGGGACGTGTTCCATCGTTGATGGCAATACGCAAAAGCTTTCTCTGATAATAGAAAGGGGAATCTGAGAGTGCAGCGAACAACAAAAAGATGTGAATTTAGGGGCGGCTGGTTAGCTTAGTTGGTTAGAGCGCGGTGCTCTTAACAAGGTTGCTGGTTCGATCCCCACATGTGCCAGTGTGAGCTGCACCCTCCACAACTAGACTGAAACTACTACTTGACTTGGAGCTGACGGGTCCTGGAAAAACACACATAAATAAATAAAAGTATAAAAAGATGTGAATTTAACTGGTAACCCAGAGCTAACCTGGGTGTGCAGGCCCAATGTCCTCTGAGCTGACGTGACTGGCGGGCAGCTTGGGGACATGGCTGCCGGGAACCTTGGAAGAGGAGTATGCATTTTTATCACACTCATGTGCAAAGCCCTGGGCCTCCCTATGATTTATGGATGTTTTCTTCTGAATGCCATTTTCTCACCAGAAATACCAACTTGCTTGGTTCAAGGAGCGGATAATCAATTTGCAATTCAGCTCTAATTATGGGCTGGAAAACTCCTTTTACAGTTTAAAAAGCCGTTTAGATCTTTTTCTCTTGCTGAATTACAAAACGTCCTTCTGCATCTCCCTTTATGAACACCGTCATGCAGGGTCTCTGGTCCCGCTCTCCGCGCCAGAACACAAGATATGGCGAGACCAAAAAGGAACAGCAACAGAGCCATGGATCAGGGGGTCCATACCACTATATTCTCAATGGCGGCTGGTCGAGACACAAAAGCAAACATCCGTCAGTACCCCAACAAGGGGTCTTCCTGCACACCAGTATCGCTGGCGGCCGGGCGAGACACAGGAAGTAAGATCCACATGAAGTAAGATCCACATTATCTGCAATTTGCCATCCGCGCTTGCTAACCCCACTTGCTAGATGCATCCACCATCCCCTTCTCTGCCAACCTACAAACCCCTTGCTAACTGCAGTCCGCGCTTGCTAGTGTAGCCACGGCAGTTATATCAGTGGCTAATGGCTAACTGGTTACAGCTGATGGCCAACTATTCACAGCTGATGACCATCTACTACCCGAGCCAGCATCTTTCCACGTGAGGCCGAGAGCCTGGAAACTGCTCTCTGGGACTCTGTCCCCACAAACACACAGAAAACAAGCAACAGGGGATTCTCCCAGGGGCTTGGCTTCCACCCTACTGCAGAGCTTGTACAATTTCTCCTCACCAAAACACCGTTTAATTAATAAAGAGCATCGTAGGACAGAAAGAAACTCGGCCCACCTGCCAACCCCAGATGTCCTGCACGTTCCACCCCTCACACACTTGCTTACCTACATCGCACGTTGCTGGAGCCGCTGAGGGGGTTGTGGGGGGGTCTCAGGAGTAGACGAACTCCGTGACGTGCTCTCTGCATCTCTGCGGTGGCAGAAGATTCCACAGCTGGGAGCCGAGTCCCAGCCTCTGTGGACCGTCTTCCTTGAAGGCAGGCACATGTGAGCACACGATCTGTGTAGGAGGCCTCATTTCCTAGCCATCCTTGTGGAAGCTCGAGCAAACTGGCCATCCTAAGCCTGTGACCGCTGCCATCAAGCTCTTATTCAAAAGCTGGTGGAGGTCCGTCTAGGCCATCTGTCCTTTCACTTGTGTGCCGTGACACTGGGCACGTCAGTGGAAGACAAATCTCACTCAGTGCAGCGGCTTTAAAAAGAAGTGCAGGCACGTTTCAGGCGCCCTGGCAACAGCCGCCGAGCGGCCAGACCACGCCGAATCCTAAACCCCACGTAGTCACGTAGTGACATCATCTCTCTTAACGGATTTCAATCATCACTATTTTTCTAAACTGCTTATTGAAAAGAAAAATAAGTATGAATATCAAAGAAGAAAGCTTGAATGTTAGCCTTGAATTATTTTTTCCAAAGGTTTGTGTATTTCCTTTGAATATAAATTAGCGTCAGCTCAACCTTTAAATTAAAATTTCTGAAGGATGACTAGTACTTCCTGAAAACTTATAAACCAAAGTAGAGAAAACATTTAATAATCCCATTTGTGTGTTTTATCAAAATAATAAATAACATCAGGATTTAATTTGTTTGTGATAAGATACAGGAAAAATCACATGCAGACTTTCTAAAACCTCACGAATGATCTTCAAATTTCTGATAAATGCTTATCTGTCATATAAACTTTCAATTTATACAGCAGAGATAAGCGTCACAATATGAAGAAATAAATTTCCCTGAACCTTCTTCAAAGGAAAACAAAATGCACAAATTTGAAAATAAAAAAAATACAAATGCTTATAAATTTTTTCCAGGAGTCAACTGAATTGCACAACCAATACATTTATAGAAAAAATATGTGATTATTTTTAATGATTTATGTATAAAAGAAAAAAATAAGTTTTATGATACAATTTGATAGACTACTTCATACAAAATTTTACCCACATACAGTGCATGTAATTTTTTGCAACATAAAAATTCTAGTCATACATACAAATTCATAAAAGGCAGATATCTTAACTTGAAGCAAAACAGAGTCCATTGAAGGCTGTGGCTAAGTCATTTGAATTTAGTGGAAGAAAAGATTATAAGTGTATGAAGGGCTAGTAACTAACAAACCTCCCCTCCCCCAATAAGTATTAAATATAATTTGATCAAATAAAATTTTATGGTGTATTTTATGGAGGAGAAGAAGACCAGTGTTTCTAAATGGTAGGTCTTAATAATCTGATCTTGCACTTGGCTTAGAAAATCATATAACTACCTGAGTAAAAGATTCATTTTGGAAATCACACTAAGAAAAAACTATACTGTGCCATTTGTGCTGATCCTTAAAGGAACAAAACCTCCTCAGGCAGTTCTAACACTTAACCTGGCACTCTTGGTTTACATAATAAATACAAGATATCAGAACCCACACCTAAGACTAGTAAACATGTCTCCAAATAGTGAAATCCTTTGCACCCACACTTGAAGACGTATTTACAGAATTATATGTATGTGAAAAACTAAATACAAACCATGTTTTAAAAAAAACAAAAACAAAAAATTTTTGCTTTAAAAAATAATTTCCCCCCCAAAATGGTCCTATCAAAAAATGTTGTAAATCCGTGCATCCTTGTAAGTCTTCCTTTTGCCGTTTTCCCTAAGCTACCTGTCTCTCAGGTGCACAGGTGCACACACCTATGAGAAGGAAAGGACATGGCGCCAATTCCTTGGAGAGCAAGCCCTCTTCTTACAGAAAACAGGGACTCCTGCCGAGCCCCACCAGCACCGCCGTGGGGAAAAGCAGGGGCAAATGCTGAAGAAGGAGAGGACAGCCGGGGACAACCCTATGTCCAGACAAGGTCATGAAGGCCACCTCGAATCTCCTTTTGAAATTTATGAATTTTAAGGGCTAGAAACACAAGCAAAAGACAATAGGGACCAATAAGAAAATTACACGAAGAAGCACATGCAAATATAGAGAGGCTAAAAGAAAGCTCCCATGTCCCTTTATAAAGGTATAGGCTGAAATGAACGCTGTGCAAGTGGAACTGAACTACAAATACAGTTCATTCATTTTCAGGCCTCACTCCATTTATAAAACGCCTATCCTCCTTCATTCAGTGCTTGACTTATGGAAGTCCTGTCACTAGACCTGAAACCTGAAGTCAACGACTACGGTTTGCCTTGGTGTGCCAAGGCCACTTACTGCCTGAAAATTCTGGTACAGAACTAAACGCAACAGTCTTCTGCAGAAACACACAGGACAGGCTCGCAAAGAAACTTCTCACACGGACGTTTTGAAGAGCTATTTATAATTAGCAAGTATTCTAGCTGGAGGAAGGTAGGAACACACGGTCTTTTCTATACACTAATACGTCTACAGTTTTAAAGCTCCGAAAATTAGTTGGATAACATTGGAAACCATTTGTTTTCTTAGCAAGCTGACAGTTCAAAAGGAATGACATTCTACCGTCCTTTTTATTTTCCAACTGAAGATGACTTCTAGTCTTTGAGATTTCTGAGCTTTCACCTTCTCGAACTCAAATTGATGCTGTACACCATTTTCTGAATTTTCTCCTCGTTCCTGAGGATGTTGGCCTTCACAGCGCAGATCTTGTCCTGCTGGTCTTTAATCAGCTGCTCCAGCTCCGCAAGCTGGGCCCGTAAGGGCTCCACGGTGCTGTCTGTGATGCTGCCGGAAACACAACCAGTGGCTGGTAAGTATCCTGGCTCATTTTAGATTTGCTGTTTCATTATACACTGAAAGGCGACAAAAGGAAACTACTGATCGCATCCAAAGAAAAAGGACACAATCAGAAACATACTACAATAATGATATAAAGAGAAAAACCTCACACCTGGGAGAAATCTAGATTATTTTTCACAACCCCCACAACCCAAAATGAAGTTGAACTTGAAATTTAGACAGCGCGGGCTGAGATTTCTTCAAGTACTTAAGTTACAGGTGTCACAGAGAGCCCGGGGGATGTCAGGTAGGTGAGCAGCGAGACCCATCAACACGTGGACAGCCCGATATGCCCCCCACCGCACCTGCCTTGCTGGAATCCCAACCTCAAGGGGAGGCTCACCCAGCTTCCAGGGCTTCCCGGAGGAAGTCTCCATGATTCACTTGTCCAAGACATGACAGGAGGCCTTTCACTACGGGTTAAGTACTGGGGTGACACTAGAAATACTTCGGAAAGCCAGGTCAGACTTAATCTTTCCCTTTAGGTTTTTTAAGCACATAAATACAAAACAAAAAAAACAACAGCTTCCTACCTACCTACTGTAAAGCAAAAACAGGTTTTTTTTAGGGAGGAAATGTCTGCAATGATACTTTTTAACACCTTACATCAAAATGTTAAGTGCTAACTGATTACGGGCATCCCTGCTTTTAGAAAGTTCACGTTATGCCACTTCACTTTCACAAAAGACCTCTGTTACTACAGGTTTGAGCTAACCAGAAGAAATCCAAAGGGTTCTTGCTTTTACAAGAAATGCAAAAAGTGAAAATAGCGGTCAGCGCCGGTTTGACAGCCGCCGGTGTGAGGCCCCGCCAGCTCCTCCAGAAGCCAGACACTGCGTCTGGGCGCCAGGCCCAGCTCTCTGACCCCGTCCGGGAGCACCAGTGCTTTACCCATTTACTCTGTGCATCCATTAGCAAGTGTGTCCTACAGCGGCAGAAAAGCCGAAGGGAGCTTCTAAGGGTGTGACACCATAAAACTGGATGGAATTGAGCGTTTCAATCACGGTGAACGATATAAAGACCTGTGTGCGTTGAACCTGCCACCATGCATACCATTTACACACAGAAAAAGAATCCTGAAAGCTGATGAAGTTACTATCGGTTCTGCAAGTAGCAAAGGGGTCTTAGTCAGAACCCCAATAACAGATAAAATGGACAATCTATTGCTTGAGTGGACTGACTGGTGGGGGTGTATCTATCACATCCCTCCTGCTCTGACCACATGAGAGGGTTACGTGAGGTTTTACCTGTTACTTGGGATGATTCGGTGGGTGATTTTTTTGGGTCTGGCAACACTCAAAAATCTTTGCTTTATGCCATTTCGGCTTAAGCAAGGTTTCAGAGGAATGCTCTACTTTTGGATGGGGGTGACCATGGATCATTCTAGAATAGGCACCAAAAAAGTTCTCAGTGATTTCTAACTTCTTTCATGCTTACATTTTAAAATTTAAGGGGCTTTTTAAGAATAAGCAGACTAATAATAAAGAGTAGGACTTCATTATAATATAGCTTTTTATCATATGGGTTTGGGTATATCACTGAGTCATATTAAGTGTTTTCTAAAACACTTAAGAGTTGATATAAAATTATATGCACCCCAGATTCACTGATTATAAATACAGAATGGCAAACACTTCCCTAAAATAAATCTCTTTTTAGTGACTATTATATTTCTTTCATAGGAGCAATTTCAAAATACATTCATCAGCATTTTTTTCAGAGTAAAAAACTAAAATACTTTCCAACTATAAACAATTATAAAGCTTTGGGGATTTTGATAAAAAACATGAAAAATATGGTAGCCAAACTGCAAAGTTCCCTGTATTTTTTAATGTCTGAACCTGTTATGTGTGCGAACATGAACTCCAAATCTTCTCCAATTGCTACAAAGAAATGCACACTAGGACAGGAAAGCAGCAGCAGCAGGTTTCCTCGCGGGAAGAGGGCTGGGCGGTGGTGCAGGCTTGGCCCCGCCCCCCGCTGACCTCTGCTCCTCCCGTAGGGTCTCTGCGTGCTGCTTGTTCTCGCTGTGCCACAGCTGCAGCTCGTGCTGCATGGCGTCCACGTCCTCCTGCAGGTAGTCCATGGTCTTGCCCAGGGGGAGCGCACTCTTGCACAGCGTCTGGATGGACACGCGGAGCTTCTCTATCTCTTTGGAGACGATGTCCTTTTCCTTCTTCCACCCAGACTCAAAGACAGGCAACTTCTCCTACAGGCAGTGGGAAAATACGAGGAGAGGGGGAAGAGGGGGGAGAGGGGGAAGGAGAGGGGGAGGGAGAAGGGGGAGGGAGAACGGGGAGAGGAAGAGACGTCCTCAGTACTAAGGCAGGATGGCAGGGGAGTGGGGACAGTGCTGGCTCAAGACCCTCCGGCCTACGCGACACTGCTTTGCTTCTGCGAACTTGAGGCTTGGGCCAGCAGCAGTCCCGCGGTGCCAAGCGCTGTGTGAGCAGTAAGCAGTGCGGGCGAGGGTCCATTCCTTCCCTTGTCAGAGGGTACAGGGTTCTTTACTTAGAAGGCTGTCTGAAGGGCAAATTTCTATATGTTAAGGTGTTATTTCCCAAGTGAACAAATGAAGTGAATAAATAATTCACCTGCCAAGACCCTAGCCCCACCACCTGCTGACTTCTGGCAAACATATGGAAAGCCTGAATACAACACCTGGCACATTGGAAATGTTAAATGAAAATAAAAGGTAAAACTCATAGAGCTAGTGAGTGAGTTCAGCAACACTGCATGATATAAGATAAACATACAAAAATCAGCTGTATTTCCATTTGCTCAAAAAAGGGAAAAGAGTAGATGTAAATCTATCAAAATGTGTATAGAACTTGTATACTGAAAACTACATAATGCAGATGAAAGAAATCAAAGATCTAAATAAATGGAGAGACATACCATGTTCATCAATTACAAGACTCAACATGGTAAAAATGTCAATTCTCCCCAAACTGATATACAGGTTTAACACAATTCCTATAAAAATGTCAAAGTTTGTTTTACATATAGACAAGGTTATCTTAAAATTTATGTGGAGAAGCAGAGGACCTGCAAGAGCTAAAACCTTTAGAAAGAGAAGGCTAAGGAGGGAGCAGCCAGTCTACCCAATTTCAGGACTTAGGATGTAGCTACAGTAACCAAGGCAGTGTGTGCTGGTAGGACAGACACACAGACCAATGAATCAGAACAGAGAATCCAGAAATAAATCCACGCCAATAGGCCCAACGGATGTCTGACAAAGGTGCAAAAGCAATGCAGTGGAGGAATGGAGTCTTTCAACATATGGCACCTGCACAACTGGACATCCACACGGGGGAAAGTGAACCTTGACCGAAGCCTCCATATCTTACACAAAAGGTAACTCAAAATAGATTGTGGACTTAAATGTAAAATGTAAAACTATGAAGCTTTTAGAAAAAAGGAGGAAATCTTTGGGATGGAGGGCCAGACAAAGAGTTCTCAGACTTGACACCAAAAGCACAATCCATTAAAGGAAAAACTGGTAAAATGGACTCTATGAAAATTTAAAACTTTCATTGTGCAAGAAACCCTGTTGTGAGGATGAAAGATGAGTTAGAGAGTGAGAGAATATATTTTCAAACCGTAGATCTGACAAAGAACTAGTATCTAGAATATATAAATTCTCCAAACTCAACAGCAAATAGTAAACAATCCAATTAAAACATGGGCAAAAGTCATGAACAAGCATTTCACCAAAGAGGACACAGATAGAGGACAAGCACGTGAAAAGATGTTCAAGGTCATTGCCCCTTAGGAAAATGCGAACTAAAACCACACTGAGATGCCATCACTCCACACCCATCAGAATGGCTAAAATCAATACGGTGACAACACCACATGCTGTGAGGACGCAGAGAAGCCGGACCCTCATACACGGCTGGTGCGACTGTAAAATGGTGCAGCTGCTCTGGAAAACTGTGTGGCACTTTCTGTAAAAACTAAACATGCAGTTAGCACAAGGCCCAGCAAGTATTCTCCTAGAGAAATGAGACTCATGTTCACACAAAAACCTGTACATAGATGTGTACAGAGGCTTTATTCAAAGCACCCAAACCTGGAAACGGCCCATGGCGCTCAACTGGTGAAGAGTTAAATGAACAGCTACATCCATACCAGGGATGGCTACTTGGCCATAGAGAGGGGTGGACCGCTGATTCCCACAGCCGCCTGCATCTCAGAGAATTATACTGAATGAAAGAGGCCTCAGAGGATTACGCGCTATATGATTCCACTTACAGAACATCGTTGAAACGACACAATTAAAAAGATGGAGAACAGATTGTGGTTGCCAGGGGTTAAGAAGGAGGTGGGTGGCAGGTGGCGGGTGGGTGTGGTTGTAAAAGGACAGGAGGGATGCTTGCAGTGATGGAAAGGCTCTGTATCTTGACTGCATTAAGGGGAGCACGTCGGGTGTGACATTACACTACGGTGGTGCAAGATGTCAGCAGTGGGGAAAACTCAGGAAAGGGACCTGGGATATCACCGTTATTTCTCACAAGTGCACGTGAACTACCGTTACCTCAAAATAAGTTTAAGGAGAGCAAAAGGGTAATGGCAACATAAATGCCTTTAAAATGCTACATGAGGAAAACGGCTCTGATACAATTATAAATTACTTCCCAAGAAAACATGTGTTGATTTTATTATAGGAAGATGAATAAATCTCTCATTGACTTAGTTGAGAAATCGACAATGCTATTTAAGCCCATTCATAACGATTACTAAGAATTCTAATGTCTTCAGCACATGTGGACTCTACTGTAAAACTGTTTAGGGCTCAGAACCAAGGATGGGAGACAAACGTACATACATGTCACAGGGGTCCCTGAGCTACAAGGTGGAGAGGACACTGTGGCTATGTGGTCAGGCCCCTCCATTCCACGTCACCTCGTCCAGCTCCATGTCCCTGCACCGCAGAGCCGAGCGGAACTTGGAATGCTAATCCTATAGTTTATAACTTTATTTTTAAGAGGTCAAGAATTTAAAATAAGATACATCTGGGCTCAGGTTCTGATAGTCAAGAGAGACTTATTGCTGCAAACTCGTTGCTGCAAAACATCAAAATTCTGGCATTTTTCAAACTTTCATTTAAATGGCCGTGGCAGGGTGGGGGTGAATAGGTCAGGCGGTGATTATGTGCTTAGAAAAGCACACCCTCTGACGACAGACTGATTTATACACCGCTTATGCAGCTCCATCAGCAACTTTCCAGGAGAACGTAACCATTACAAACCCGTTTCATGGACTTAAGATGTACAATAAAATCTGAGAACCTACTACCACACTCACCACTCAGGAATCAGTCATATGCAATATACTTAGTTTTTGAAAACGGAAAACCAAAAAATAATGAAACTATGTAATGACAGAAAATACCACCTAAAACCCCCAGAACACGGGACGACTGGTGGGAAAGGCAGCGCGTGGCCGGGAACAAGCACTCTGCAGTCGTGAGGCCAGTGCCAGCCCAGCTTCACCACCTCCTCACGTGACAGCCTCGGGAGCCTGACCGAGCGCCGTGCCTCAGTTTCCTCACAGTAAACGAAGTAAAAACGTTCCCCCTGCCGCTAAGATTAAATGGGGTAACATGAAACGGGCAGCTCAGTGCCTCGTACACAGGAAACCCTCCATAAAGCTGACTGTGGTCCTAAGTTTATCCACACGAAGAACAAGGCCACAAAGCCCCTCGTGGGGAAGCAGCAAGCTGGCCGCAGTGCGGAGGCAGCTCGCACCGCGAGGTCCCGTGGCGGCCATGGGCGCACACGGGAAAATACAAGTGTGGTTATATATTGTCAGCACCAATGAACAGGTGGTTATGTCCAGCTCCAGGAAGACAAGTCCTGTCATCAAAACACCATTTATCTTACTTACTGACACAGTCCCTGCCCATCTCCACTTTTAAATATAAATAAGCCACACCATGAAATCAGACCTCAAAACTCTTTCCTGAAAGATGCGATTCTGAGCTCAGACACCCGCCCGGAGCCATGCTGGCCGGCCCGAGCACATGGCTGTGGCACCCTTGTCATGGGATCAGTTTCTACAGGCGACAGAGGGGTGGCAGCCATGAGTGTTTCACGGGACATGTGTCCGCCCTCCGGTGCCCTTCTCCTCCTGCAGGCTGCAGATGATTTACTCAGCTGGTTTCTGGCAGGAAGCCTCTGGCAAAGTGTGTCAGCGTACAGAGGGGGCCAAAAAAACTATAATACATTTTAAGAAGGAAAAAACTGTATTAAAATTGTAATAATATATACCGATAACAAAAGGTGAATACAAGTCATATGTATACTTTTTTTTTTGGCACCCCGGTATAAGCACTTTAGAAAAGTGACTTTCCAGGAGTTTTCAGTTAGTCACTTTGGGACTTAATCTTATTTGCATTTACCACACCACACTTATCCCCAGAGTGATTTTTAAATCTAAAAGTATTTATTATACATCAGACAAATAAAAACCATTGACCTGAGCGATTTGCTTCTCTAAGTTTCAATTTCAGGGCTTTAGGAGAAGAAAGTACTATTTCTAAAATGGTGCCCTCCAGCAGGACCCTTAGACACCGCCAGCCATCTACAGGGGCAGGCTTTGGGGCGCAACGGGAGGACTGGTGGCACCTGCCCCGCCCTCCACTCTACCCCTGGATCTGAGGGTCCTGCACACCCCCGAACGGGGCTTTCCCTACAGGAAGCAAACCCAATAAACAAAGCTGTGATTAACTGGGGGGTAATAAATCAGAGTGAATATGTGCTTTACATAACATACTCTCCTGTGACCTCAGGCACTAACCTAGACAATCTGTCAAAAGTGCCTTGTTTTCATAAACCGAGGAATGCCTGCATCCAAGTTACAACAGAAAAGCAGAGACCAACAGAGTAACTATTCGAGTGTTCTGTTCACCCAGAAATATTACAGCGCCAAACTCCTATGGAAACCATACCTTCATCTCTGATGCAGGTCACACTGGCTATAGTGAACGCACAGTAAAACAGTCTGCAATCAAACACGTTAACCTTTACACTCACACAGAAAAGCACACAAAACAGAACGCACGGTTTAACAAAATGATAGAGTGACACCTGCAGCCTGGGTCAAGAAAGCAAGGCCTCCGGGGTCCCCGAGGCCCAAGGTCACCACCGTGATGCCCGGGTGCTGAACCAGCCCTGGGTGTACAACATGTCCTGCTGTTTGGTCCCCTGCTCGCTTGCTGTATTCGTATAGGGCAAATGGCATCGCAGTACCCACCCATGTGTGTCAGCCTCTCCTCAACAGTAAATTTAAGAATCAACCATGAGTCATAAGCATGTGTATTTCATTCACTTGCTCTGCTGAATGGCATTTAATTTTATCTATTCATCCTCGCTACCACTGACGGACATTTACAAACAATGTAACTCTGAATACTCTTATCTACGTCCCCCTACACACGGGCACAGGTTCTGCAGGAAATACACCCAGAAGAGGCACTGCCGGGTCACAGGGCATGTGTGTCTTCAATCTTAGGACAATGTCAAACAGTTTTCCAAAATGGGCATACCAACTTACAACTATTTTTCATGAAACAACATTTTATTTCTATGTGTAGAAAAAGGACGTAGACTCCTGCAGCATTTCCGCAATCCAACAACTGTGGGTAGTAATACTAAACCATTCCACTGGCAGCAGATAGACAACTAACGCTGCATGTCGGGGACATGCATGACTACATGTGAACAACCTTCCAGGTGAGAAAGTCTGCTCACTGCAACAACTACAGATAAGAAATCAACATGAGCAGGAAGCTTCTAGAATGCCTGTATGAGAAGCTACACCATGTGAGGGTTAACTGCTCAGCCCGGGCCAGATGAATATGGGGTGCCATCCTACCTCTGCGACTTAATGTTACATAACCTTGGACGAGATGACCTCTGTGCCTCAGTTTCCTAACCTAGAAAATGGGGATAGCCTATCTCACAGATTACTTCGAGGATTAAATGAAGTGACGCATGCAATTCCCTAATCGTAAGAAGTGCGCTATAAATGTTAGCTAATTGTCCACACTGACGGGGAAGCTCCCATAGGAGAAGAAATGCGTGTAAGGAGCCCTTGAGCTGGTGCAGAGCACAAGATCTTAACTGTTAACTAGGTCCACGAACATTACTCCCTGGACTAGACCCGAGGAGCCTTCCTGGAAGTTAGTGTAAAGTCAGAGGAGGAGGCCGGGCTGAGACCCCGTGGGGTCGCAGGCTGAATGATGCAAGGTTAGTTACAGAACACAGAAGACAGTGTTCAGATTGGCCTTTCTCACTGACCGGAAAAATGGAAATAATTTACAAATCATCTGATCACACGGAGAATTGGTCATACTGACATTAACAGAGCAAGCGGGCAACATGGAGGCAGAACTCAGCTTCTCGGCGGAAACGCTCCCTTCTCTACGCAAAGTAACACAGTAAGAGTGTGACCTTACTGGCCTAGAACTGGTGGTCCTTTTGGGCATTTTTATGAAAGCCTCTTCTCATACATTTATCTTCCAGATGAACCTTAAAATACTCTCTGCGAAGTTCCAAAACATCCATTGATTATTTACTGGAATCGCATTAAATTTATAAATAAATTTGAGGGAAACGACAATGTCTTGATTTTTTCCAGACCTTTTCCATTTCTTGGTAAAATTCCTTGGCTTCTCAATCCAGTTACTAGAAACGCCTTGTTAGGTGCAGACATGCCCCTATAAGTGACAATGTTATCTCCAGATCTGGAGGAGACTGTGGTTTCCCACTGCTTATTGCTGACATGCAGGAAAAACACTGACTTGTGTCCATTTATTTTGTCACTGGTCAACATTTTTTTTTCCTAATAGTTTTAACTTTGGGGGGGATTGATTTACTTGATAGGCTGCTGTCATCTTCACAGAATGATGATCCTGTCTTCCCTCTGGAATTAAACCTCCTTTCGTTTTGCACTGGCAGAACCTCCAGAAATCTAAATAGGGTGACACTGTCCCTGATGCGGGTCCTCTTGTCCCCAACATGAGGAAATACTTTTTTATTCCTAGTTCACTATGAGTTTCTAGTTGAATTTTCATACGTGCCATTCATTCTTAAGAGACAACACACTAGTGATTTTATTTGGCTCAAGAATCATTTTTAGGTTAAATGTAAGATAAGGAAGCCATGTTCAACGATGCTACAACAACCAACTGAATTTTTTTCAACTGAAACAAGTGACTCTTTACTGGATGTGGCAGCACAGATGAAGAAGAAACACTGACTGCTAACGGAAACAGACGGAAATACACTTACCTAATAGGGAACAGAGTATTCAGAGCTGGAATACATTCTATTTCACTATTAACTACCTGTTAAAATACATGCTTTAGGGAAAAAAATGAGATCCGTAATTCCTAACCATGAAGTTTTGTTCTTACAGAATAAACACAAAGAGTAAAAGGAAGGAAATTTTAAAAATTGGAGATATCAGTAAAACAAAGATTCAAAGAGAAGATCAATAAAGCCAAAAGTTGGTGGTTTAAGAAGACTGACAGACAAATTACTGAAAAAAAATGATTTAAGGAAAAGAAAAAAAACAAAAATATGGAGTATTATTAATAAAGAGAGAACAAAACTAAACTACAAATAGAGATGTTTAAAAGAATTCTATCAAGACCTTTTTACAAACTTGGACATTTTAAGAGAAACTGATAACCAGAACTTAAGAAAAAATAGAAAGGCTGAATACTCCCATAATTAATACAGAAATAAAAGCAGTGGTTTCAACTTACCCCACAAAAGAAACACGGTGTTCAGACAGTTTTACAGGTTAAGTCCCCAACAAGTTATCCACAAACAATATCATTCCATCATCGATCATCTATTCTACAGAAAAAAGCCACCTATGTTATTTAACAAATTAAATATAACAGAATCATTTTAATCATTGTAGAAAATGCATTTAATAAAATTCAACACGCATGCATGACAAAGCCCCATACTGGGGGGAAAATCGTACTTTCTCCATCTGTTTGCTACAACAAATATCAGAAAAGGGTAAATTTCAGAAGCATCCTGTTCGAAGCAGGAAGGAAACTCATTCCCATTAGTTGCCAGAGCAATCAGACAAGAAAAAGAAAAGCATGAGGACAGGCGAGGAGGAAGTGAGCCGCCAGGACTTAGCGGTGACGAGAACAACAGGTTGGCACAGGGAACAGCAGGGCCCCTGCCCCGGGTGACTGCCCATGTGCCACCGCTCCCCACCCCCATGGCCTTGGACCAGCCCCTCGGCCTCCTGGTGCCCTGGCCCGTTTCTCACCAGCATCTGTGTCAGTACCGGCTGCTGGTACAGCGTAGAAACACAAAAGAATCAACACACATTTTGAAAAGTTTACCAAGGAAGCTGGTTGTGAGTCATGGACATTCCTACCTACCAGCAACAAAGAATTAGAAAACAAATTTAAAATAGACAGAATTTACAACAGCAGGACAGACTCCAGAGCACCCAGATGCAAATCTGACAAGAGACGCTCACATCCTCCACCAACAGCAGCGTCAGTGTTTACTGAGAACATTAAAGAAGGCCAATAAACGGACAGTCTCAGGCAGTCTCGTGCAGGAAGGCTCCCACTGCAATCCAGGGGGCCGGTGACAGTACCTGCAAAGAAGCGGGGAGGACCAATCACCAGCCAAGCTGGCAGAGGGGCCTGATTATAAAGCTACAGTGATGAAAGCAGGGTGGACTGGGAAAGGGGGTGGGGAGCGCTCTCGCCTGCTGGCTGGTCTAACACCCATTGTTTTTGTGTAGCCCAGGAGCTAAGAACGGTTTTTACACTTTTAAATAGTTGCAAACATTATTTAAAGAGTAATATTTTGTGACATGTGTGGAAGTTTTATAAAATTCCCATCTCAGCATCCATAAATAAAGTTTTTTGGAGCCCAGCCACACTCAGTCCTCAGCACGTAGCCTGCAAGGGCAGCACTGAGCACTGGGGACAGAGAGTACAAGGCTCACTCCGCGGAAAATACTGACTACCTGCCCCTTTGTAGAAAAAGTTTGCTGACCGCTGGTGCACAGAATCCAGAAAAAGCCCCACACATGGCAGATCAGTGTGGAAATGAGGGAAAGCTGGATATCCATACGGGGGAAAAGCTGCACCTCTATCTCACAACAGACAGGAAAATCAATCCCAGGTGGATTAAGGACCTGAATGTCAAAACAAAGCTTTAAGTTTTTAAACAGAAGAAATATCTTTCTGACCTTAGAGAAGCACTTCTTAACTAAGACATAAAAACCACTAATCATAAGATATAAGACTCAGAAATTTGACGAGATTAAAATTAAGACTCACTCATCAAGGCACCTTAAGGAAAGTGAAGGAAAAACTTGAGCATACATGATGATTTTAATGTGGGTTTACCACCTTCGACCCTCCACCCTACCACCTACAACAACGATTTGGAAACCCAGTTTAGGGCTTTTCCATTCAATTCTGTAGTAATAGTTATGCTCAGTTCTATTTGTTTAACTGGCTTTAAGGCTCCATTTGAATTCATTTCGTCCATACCACTGGTGCCCAATAGAAACACGAGAGTCACATATATAATTTAACATTTTCTACCAGTTTCATTAAAAAAGTAAAAAGAAATAGGTGAAACTAATTTCAGTGAAGTTTATTTAACTCAATTTATCCAAAATACTGTTTCAACATTAGTCAATATAAAGAATACTGACAGATACTTTATGTTGCTCTTTTCCTTCTAAGTGTTTGAAGTCCGCTGTGCCTTTCACACTTGGAGCAGGCACTTTTCAAGTGCGCCGCCACCTGTGACAAGGGACAGCTGCACAGGTCACAGGGGTCTACACGCGGCCTTTCCGGAGGGGTGGGCTCAGAGCGGCTTGTTCATGTTTGCTTTCTGATCTCTCAGTTATCCAGACAGACTATATTTCGGGCAACTTGTTTTTTCAAGAATACAAGAGCAATGTTTTTTGAGCCCTTGCATCAACCTGGGTATGTCTTTCGTTGTTTCTACCTGTGAAACACCAACCTGACTAAATAATAAGGATCTGGGGGTCAGCTGTTTTTCTCCAAATGTGGCAGCTCCTGTCCCACTTTCTTGGGCACCTGGGCTACAGACAAGTATAAAAGCAAATCTGACTCTGGTTCCCTCGAAAAGAACCTACTGTGCCCTGCCCTACAGAGTACTCACAGGACGGTGCTTTGTTTTGTTTTTATAAAACCCTTTTATCTCAACAGTATTGCCAATATTGTGAGTTCCCTTTTTGCCCAGAACATAAAAGCACTTTTGAGAGCAGGCTCATAGCAGGTTAAGCTTCTTGCTTTCATGAATTACCAAGTGCCTCTAAAAGGCACACATTCATTTAACAGCACACGAATCGATGTCAGAAAGCTATGCAAACTACATTCCTATCACACTTGCCTTGGAAATTGGTATTACTGTCCAAACCACAGGGCAGACAGCTGTGCCCGCTCCCCATGCTCGGTGGCCTGCGACCAGGCCGGGCCGCCAGGGCTTAGCACCAGGACGGCGACCCCAGTGGTTGTGCGGGGTCCACCCAGGTCCACCCCTCCTTACCAGGCCCCTTTCCTCCCTGAAGCCTCGGAGTATGTCCGCTACTCCTGTAACGCTCTGTTCCAACTTCTTCATTCCTGCCCAGTGCTTCCTCACGTTTTAGCATGTATTCCCATCCATTTCCCTCCTTCTCTGCTAACTCTTGTTCAGTCAGCAGTTAGTGACAACTTACTTGTGTCCAGTGCTATGTGCGCAGGAAAGGGAAATGAGACACACTGGTCCGTACCTTACGAGAGTCCCTTCCGAGGACAAGTCAGGAACAGTCTCTTTCTGCCCCTTTTCCTCCTGAAGCCCCCAGGTGGGGAAAGCCAGGGAAGCATCAGCACGAGGGTACAGAGTGGGGAGTGTGGGGCCCAGCGTATGGAAGGAGGGAGGGTACCAGGGAGGAGGGGGCTGCAGACAGCACAGGCTGTCTAGACCGGGAGTGACCTGGAGCTCATCCCCGGGGGGTAACGGGTGCTGTCAGAGCCCAAGGTGGGTGCACACGGCATCCACACCGGCCGGGGTGAAGAGCAGCAGAGAGAGACTGGTTACCAGGGATACTGAGCCAGGGTTCACACTGCTGGGGGAGGGAATTACAGACACAGAACGGGGGGAACTAGAGTGAACCCTCTGGTGTACGTGTACACACACACAAGCGCGTGCACGCACACACACAACACACATGCACACGTACACACACGTGCGCACACACGCACTTTTTTCTCCAGCTCTGACCACTGAGAGGGCCTGACAGCCGAAACATTCCAAAAGCAGGGAGCACATGTTGCGAACGTATCTGGGTTCTAAGCACCGTCTCCACTAACAGGAACCAGAAGCGGCTGAGTGCGGGGCTGAGGCAGTGGAAGTACACGGAGGCCGCAAAGGAAGGAGAGCTGAAGGAACGCTGGTGACTGAAAGGACGCCAGAGCCGATGTGAAGGAGACCCCACCGGCCAAATCAAAATAATGAGTGAGAGAGCACGCAACCCGCTGAATAAAGTTGGAAACCATGAGCCCACAGGGACAAATAAATGATTAAATTGAAGTTTAGAGAAGCACAGGACACTTACACTGCTTCAAAGTACTTCCGAACAAAATATTAATAATTACAAAGTGAGTAGTAACCTGACAGTGGCGAAGCTGGCAGACTCGTTCAAATCAAGAGACCCAGGCGAGAGCCAGCAACAGTGGGAAAAACACACGCCACGCCACGCAACAGGATTCTGTCAGCGAGCCCTGAGGAAACATCAGAGACCCAAACTGAGGGACCTGCTACAAAGTAACTGGCTTGTAATCCTCCAAGTGGTAAAAGTCCTGAGTTAAGGAAAGACCCACAGACTGTTTCCCACTGAAAGAGCCCACGGAAGGCTTGCTGGAGGGTCAGCTGGTAACAGTGTATCGGTGTCCATTTCCTAGTTTGGGGGCCCTGTGGTGCTGACGCAGAAGGTCCCTGTTTGTAGAAATCAGTCAAGTATTTGGCAGTGATGTCAGCAATTTGTTCTCAAACAGTTCAGGGGAAAACTCCCTGGTATTGTACATGCAGCTCTTCTGTGAGTGTAAGATGACTGAGAGCTGTGGCAGCAGCCCCAGGCCTGGCATGTCACAGAAGCTCGCCAAACTCTGGGACCTTCGGGTCCCTGCTACCACCCCCAGGATGGGCAACCTCAGGCCGTTCCTCCATAGTCCCTGAGCCGACTTCACCTACTCAAAGGCTAAGGGCTGAACCAAGACGGCACCAAAGGGGGCAGAGGGACAGACGCTGAGAGGACAGTTACACACACCCCACTTTCACACTGAATACCCCGATCGGTAATCTCTGGAGCAGCTGGAAGTTCTCAAAAGTGCCCTTCACAACTTTAAAGGTTTGACCTGCTTCTAAGTCTGTTTTTCTTCAAAAGTGCCTTTTTAAAAAATGCTCCAAAGTATTTACTTTATTTGCTTGGCTTAACTGTCACTATGAAAACATCAGTATCTATCATTTTTCACTGCCAGTGAATTCGACTTGTGCATTAAAGCTTTTGTAAGCTAACTGCAAGCCTAACCAGCACCCAAAATATTAATATAAGGGAATGACTCCTGAGTTTCAAAACCTTACCAATAAAACTTCTAGAATACTTCTTGTTTGTAACATAAAGTATACATGTAAGAGTGTTAATATACAGCGTATTTTACTTATAAATAACTTATTAAGAAATTAATGTCTAAACACATTTCTATTTTAACATCGCTTTGTGTCATAAGGGATTTAAGAACATTCTCTAAAATGTAAAGCTCACGTAGAGTAACCCTTTGCTAAGTGGCTGTCGCCCGGCCTCTGTGACAAGGGGTGACAAGGGCTGTCAGGGGCTTCATTAATCATTAAAGACCCCACCTGGGGCGGCGGGATCTTTGGCCAGAGGAACAGTTGGAGGGTTCCGATCAGAAAACCTAGCTGATGCTCCAACATGAAAAATTACACATGCGTCACTGCTGTAAGGAGGGAATCAACGTTTTTTAACGCCAAGCACTTTAGTTTTTCTTTACTCTAAAATACCCCTATAACCCGTACCCTGGAAAAAAGTGATAAAGCTCTGTCACTGGTCTCCAAATGACAGAGTGTTTATCTTCCCTTTCTACCATAGGGTCCATCACGTCCCTTCTGAGCCCATTCTACCCAGGTTAAATTAAAACCTAAGAAAACCTAATTTTTCAGCCACGTCCGGTCTGATCCTCCAGCTACAGCACTTCCTTGGAAGCAGCTTTTCAAGTCAGAAATAAATCCAAGGAACAGTAACAAGATGGGAGCTAGAAAAATAAATGTGTTTCTCACTCACAGCAGTGGGCTCAAGTGGGCATGTTTTAAAAAGAACAAAATAAACTAAGAATTAAAAAAAAGCTACCAGGAAATAAATTTCTTTTTTAAAGTGAAGCCAAAGAAATACGGAATTTCAGGATTAAGATGGTTCTGGAAACACGCTGGTCTGTCTAAAGCCAAGAGATTCAAGCGAGAGCCCGCGCCACAGCGACAGGCCCTGTGTCCTTCGTATTGCACGGGAAATCTGGGACACCCTGCTGTCCCCAGGTAGCCCATGTGACCTCCTCCTCCAGCCCAGAGCCGGATGAGGGCTAGGAGCCAGGTGTGGGGCGTGAGACTCCCGGAACCTTACTTTCCTGGGCAGTAAGTGGCCACGGCTGGCCTCCAAGCGCCCTGGGGAGATGAGAGATCACACATGGGAGACACGGCAGAGAGGGTGAGAAGCTGCCGAGAAGTTGCCAGGCTCTGCTCACTGCTGACACCGCTGAGCCACTACCCACCTGGGACAGCAGACACACCTGAGGACCCAGCGCAGTGACACTGCTCCATGCCAAGGACAGCCACGCCAGACCTGTGGTAGCGGCCGGCCAGGGCAGGCTGAGCTCTGCCAGGTCGTTGGAAGCCCTGATTTCTAATGTTCTTTTTCTTTAAAACAAGTTCATGCTGTCTCACTGGGGACTTTCTAAGTCTTCAGACCTCTTCAAATGACTGAATGATTCTCCAGTCGGGGCAGCATCCCACTGCCTCCTGTCGCTGGGCCCATGGCCGCTGGGCCGCTGCAGCATCTGTAACTCGTGACGAAGCCCTTGTGTTTCTCTCTTCATTGCTCTCCCGACAACCTGAACTTTGTCCCACTGAGCTTCACCCCTTTTTTCACAGTCAATTTGACTAAATTCAATCTGAATTCTAATTCTTATCAAGTGCTTTTCATCCTGCGGCTACTATAACACTGACCCCTCACGCATCCGTTAACTCTCACACTGAACATATTTACACAGAAGGTCTTCCCTACTTAGTAACTGAATTTCTGTCTGCAGACTTAGGCTGTCAACGTTAACCAAACGAAAGCTAGCTTTTATGCAAAGCGCAGAATAGGGTATTGATGGGACTAAGGCAACATGACTTATGGGGCCAAAAGTGACTGAAATCTAGAAAAGTGATCAATGTAGCATGACATGAACTTTAAGTTGAAATTTGTAGTTAAAATAAGATGTTTATTCATCACATTATCATTCACTGAGTAAAAATATTTAAATGAAAACAATATTCCTAGCAAAAGGACATCCAGTAACACTAGGACCACAAACGTCCAAACTAAAAATACTTTTATCAGGTGCAGAATTTCAGTTAAGAAGGAATTGGGAATAGCGTTTTTTTCCTAACAGGATTAAAGTATTTGTGTTGAAATTGCACCATCTAGCTACCAAAATAAGAAATAATTTAAAGGTCTATTTAAATCAACAAAGTGAAAGAGAACAAGACTGAAATCCCTGACTTTCACATAAGAATTTAGCTAACTATTTGCTACATACTAATTATTATAATTAAAATATACCATATTTGTGATAAGGTTGTTTTATCTATCAAGAGGCATTACAACACATGACAGACAGGTTCTCATATTCCAAACGCATGTCATCTATAATCTCTACCGACACTGGATGCTACATTTGGCCCTTATTACAACTTCCACGGAGAAGGACAGTAAAATACATACACGCAGGTAAAATCCAGCACAAAGTACTGAGACCAAAGGTACACGACGACTTGTGAAAAACAGAGAAAACATCTCTTATTTGAATTTTTAAATGAGACAGAAGACAAGCAACTAGCCTCATGACTCATATGTACACGTACAGAACGATCATGACCATAGGCGGATGTGGCCCACAGGCTTTGATACATATTCTTACAGCTGCCTCCCCACGAAGCCCAAGTTCTCAGCAGAGGAGAGGGGTGACCCCAACTCCCCCCGAAGATGCACCGTTTACCTGACCAAGAAGCTGAAGAGAGTAAAATCACAACTTGAAATAAGCTGAAAGAGAAAGAAATCTACAAAGGGAAATACTCTGAGAGAGTCTATTTCAAAATAAAGAATTTAAATGAAAAGAAAAATCATCTGAAATGTACATTCACTTAGAACAGATATAACATGAAAAAAAGCTCAAAGAAGATAATATAAAAGGAGATTGAAAACTCCGGACTGAGAAATCTCTAACCAGTACTTTAAAGTGAGTGAACCATCTTTGAAATTGCTGGCTATTACTCTAAAGCATCTTTAGTTATAAAGTTTAAAAAGCAAGTAGTTTTGAAGCATAAGAAACGCTAATAAAACTGCTTTTCTGGTTGTTTTTCAAAACCTTCATAAATCTGAAGGAAAAATGCTGGCATGAACTAATATCTTACTATTAACAAAGTTTAATATTTCCTCTTGAAAAGAGAACAAATAAGTCAGGATAATGAAAAAAATGCTCAAAGCAGTCGGATTCACATATTTATTCTATAATGTATTATTCAAGTCCATTAGCACAATAAGAAATGGCTTTTCTTCCAATGCAACTTCAAAGACAGGCTGGAGAGATGCCCAGATTACAAATATGTATTTCCTTAGCATTGAAAAAAAATGCTCCCTCCAAAAAACTAAAAAGTACCGAGACTAAGGGCCCACTACAACTTATGTGAAAAGCAGAGAAAACATCTCCTATTCAAGTTTCTAAGCAGACAGAGAGAAGACAAGTAACTCCTATCATGACTCATACGTATGAATCAATCATGACGATAGGCAGACTTGGCCCACGGGCTGAGCTCACCTTCTTGCAGCCGCCTCCTCGAGAAGCACTGAGGCCAGGCCCCAAAGTGTGCAGGGCAGACGGCTGTGCAGGCATTCTGAAGTATTTACGCACGCCGACCACAGACCAGGCCACAGAGACAGGCGCAATTCCAAAAATTGGTATCATACAGACCATATCCTTTGAACATGCAATTATATTAGATACTGTCAATAAAAAGACTTTTTAAAAACCCTTATGTTTGAAATCGGAAGAACAGACTGCTCAATAGTCCACGTTTAAAAAAAATGACAACAAAGTACTTCACGTTAAAATTCAAGAATTTCTAATATTGAATATTAACTCATTATTCACGGAATTTAACATTCAAGTATAAAGCATGCTGAAAGAGAAATGTATAGTCTTAAACACATTGATTTTTAAAATGACAAAGACTACAAATAAATGAGCTAAGTATTTTACACAAGAGGCTAGAAAAAGTAAACACCCAAAGAAACTAAAAGGAAAAATAAAGAATAGAAATCAATGAAATGAAAACAAAATTGAGTATCTACAAAACCAAAAGCTGATTCTTTGCTAGAGGGTGTCTATTTCAATAGTTTTTTTTAAGTCTCATCAAGGGGAAAAAAAGACAACATTTCTGGAAGGAAAGGAAAACTGTAACTGTAGATACATTTTTAAAATCATAAAAGTATACTTCAAATGTCATCGTGCCATGACTCTGTACACGTGAATGAAATGAACAACTTCCTAGGAAAGGCTGTGGCAGAGACTGCGGTCGACCCCAGTGTCTGACCTCCCTTCTTTCAGCAAAGCTTCCTGCGTCCGAGTACAGCCCAATGTGGTAGAAACGCTAGTTCCAGAACCCTCGGCTCTTGGCCAGCAGGCGGCCTCCTCCACATACCCATGTGCCTTGCAAATATTGTCATTTTTTGAGCGTGCCAGGCAGTGAGAAAATCTGGCAAGTTTTAGTCTGTGTTAATGGAATCCCTGATGGTTAGCCAAGCAAACTGATGCCTGGGATAAAGATTTCCCTTCACGGTCCCCTCAGTGACAAAGATCCGGCCAATATAACGTAAGTGGAAGTCGTGTGCACAACTTCTAATAAATAGCCTCTCCTTCCCTCTTCCTCCTTCCTTCTGGCTGGATTGCAGGTCTGACAGCTGGAACTGGGCAGCCATCCTGGCCCCTGAGGTGCCCTGAGGCGGGAAGGTCCCGAGAGTGCAGGAATGAGACAGAAGGCTTCAGGGTCACTGCCACCTCCAGACTCGGACTCGTGGGCTAAAGCACTTCCTACCTCATGGAAGTCACTATTATTTCAGATCTTTCCTCACTTACACGTAAGCCTAATCCTAACTGATTCAAATAGTAATTAACAAAAGAAACTAAAACAGAAATAGGAAAATGGGGTATACCCACTAAAGAAACTGACTTGGTAAAACCAATAGAAAGGATAACCTGAGAGAACAGAACGGCCAGCGACATTAGACTTCAACAGCACTGAGAGAGAGGAGGAGGAGCCGGCAGTGGAGACGGGATAATCACTCCCGTTAAGGCAGCGCCACTTAAACCCACCAAACATCCCAAAGGCTGACCGTACCGAGTGATGACGACCTCGTGGAGCACTGGACGTCTCATCACTGCAGGCAGGATGGAAAATGGTGCCACCACGTGGGACAACAGCTTAGCAATTTCTTCCCACAGTAAACACACGTTTACCACGTGTCCCAGCAGTCCCACTGCCAGGTATTCCACCCAGAGGAATGGAAGAAGTTGTCCACACGGAGACCTGTATGTGAACGCTCACCGCAGCTTCTCCTGTGACAGGCCCACACTGCAACAACACACGTGTTCATTAAATGACAAATGTGGCCTGCCCACAGCAATGAAAAGGCATGACGTGGGGCACATGCTGCAGCACGGACACGTCTCAAAGTAAGTCTGACGAGTAAAGGAAGCCAGACGAAAAAAAAGCACGTGCCGAACAAGTCCATTCACGTACAATTGTAGGACAGGCAAAGTGCAGAGCAGCGACCGAAAGCACGTAAGTGGATGTGGGCCTGGGGCTGGGGGCGCACGGAGAGAGTGGGCACAGACTGCCACTGAGGGCGGCGACCATGTTCGCTCTCAACTGGCTGGCACACACGTGCGCAAACAGACTTCCACCCCTTTGGGGGAGCAACTCGGGACGGCCGTTTTGGGGACAATGAGGCACAGCAATTTGTCTGGACACAGGCTCCAAGGCAGGGCTGCACACTACGGCCCCAGGCGGGGTCCCCTGCTGCGAGCCAAGTTTCACGGGCACACATCCACACTCGCTCACCGTTGTGTGTGCTCGGCCGCTTGCAGGCCGGCTCACCCGCAGAGCTGAGAAGCTGTAGCCCACAGACTGTGGCTCTGAGCCGGGAGTCCATACTGCCTGGCCCTTCCCAGAAAACGTGCAGATGATGCAAGGCAAAGGTGCTGGCTCTCAGACGCCAGGAGACACGGGCAGGAGCCCACATGGCACTGATCACAGCGAAAAGCTGAGAGACTGAAATGCCCATCAGTCGGTAAGGGAATTAACCTACAAATAATGGGGTACCATCACCAGCTAAAGTGAACAAACTGGATCCACAAGTATGGAAACAGGAGGGGCCCAGAAACAACACGCTGCCTGAAGAAGCAACCGCGTCACACACCTGCAGCAGGGAAAGAGCACATCTCCCAGAACAACGCAGGTACGCACAGAAGCAAGGGACACAGCAAGGGGCACACCGCATGCCTTCCAGTGGCTGCCCGGGGACCGTGGGGCTGGGCAAAACAGAAAGGACTTCAACGTTTCCTGTACATTTTAATTTCTTTTATTTTAAAAAAATCCAAGATTTTCTAGAAGACCAACAAGTTAAATGTAAATCTGAGGTGTATCAACCTACTAAAGAAAGCAGAGCAGACAGGCTTGCCGGCTCCTCCCTGCTCGGCTGTAAGACCCATCATCCCGACTGCAATCCCTTCCTCTGCAAACACTTCCTCGCTGTACTTTTTCAAAGCATCAAATGTTCACCAAATGAGGATTCTTTTCCTTTTATCTTCTAACGTCAAAAGATCCACTACTCTGAAATTTACTCTTCAGAGGACACTTGGAAACACCAGTCTCGTATGCTTTGCATAAAAGTCAGAGCTATAAAATTTAAACCAACTGAAGCTTCCACAGTCACCTACAGTAACAGCCTGGAGGCGCACAGTCCCTCCACTGGGGGCAGACAGCCCGGGACAGCTGGAGCCTCAGGCCCAGGAAAAGGACTCTGACAAACTAGCCTTGCACAGCCCTGGGGCGAGCAGGCCGCACCCAGCCATCCCTCCCCTTCAGAAGAGCAGCAGCCTCAGGCACAGCCTCCAGCCAGTCAGCCTCGGCCATCACTGTTCCAAGGGCCCCTGTAACGTTCCTCTCACTGCACACTCTCCTCAGGGCTATTTCAGACCATGTCTTCATGACCAACCAGGATATCTGAAGCAGAATTATCTAAAACAAATAACCATTAAATTAACTGGGGTGAGTGGGGGAGCACGTGTTCGTGTGTGTGCATGTATAAAACTTATTGGAATTGTTGGCTGCTGATAAAACTAGCCAAGAAACTTCCTTCTGTTAAAAACAAAACAATAAATGAATATTTATTCCTATTTTTTAAAGTGACTACAACAGCAACCCGGCTGTGACATCTGAGGCACAACCCGGCCTGGAGGATTCACGCCAGGATCACATGCCAAGGGCGGTGTCTGGCTCGAGGCTGGGGTCCCAACAAGACACATCACACACTTGTAAGAAAGACTGCTTGAAGCCCAGCTACAAAGAGCGCCCGCAGTGAAAAGCCAGGCTCCAGAACTGCTCCGTCTCTTCCTGTGCCACCAGCTGCCTCCCCCGCCTCCCGACTCCGCATGGAGGGAGAACCAGGGTCAGAGCAGACGGGCTGTTGGCCTGGACTCCTGGGCCCCCGTGAGGCTGCTGCCGCCCTCAGGACAGGGCTGGACGGGGGGTCCAGGGGAGTCACAGCACACTGAAAGAGCCCCGAATTTTCTATCCTCCCAACTGCGGCTTTTAAATATAGAAACAGACGCTACTGATAATCACAGCATTTAAAAGGTGCTCTAACTTTTCAAAGTAAACGTGTGACACAGATGGCTAAAACGTTACTGTTCACAGAAATCGTTCTTTACCTTCTCTCCAGGTTTGGGTGACAGCTGCAACTTCTCATAATCTTTCTTGGTCTCCAAAATTTTTTTGACAAGTCCTCCTGTTGAAAAGCAGCGGTTTTATGTTAAAGTTATTCTCTGCCCAAAGAAGCTGTTCTATCCTAAGTGGGTGGCAGGATGGGAAGAATACTAAGTTCTCATTCTTCCTCCTTTATACTGAAAACAGCTTCAAAAAATCTTTATCTGATAAAAGATAGCCTACACAGACTGATAACAGCTGGTGTGGAAATTAACTACACAATTTCAGAGTGTTTCAAAGAAATCAGCTCCTTGAAGGGTAAAAAAAAAAATTTAGAAATAAAATAGATTTTCTTTTCTACTTCCAAAGATTAAGAAATATAGAGTAACATTCAAAAGATAACCACCTATTACAAGCAGATATGACAATTCTGAATTGCTTCTAAGTTCTAATACTTCGTTTATGGGGCAAGAGTCAACGTCTTAAAAAACAAAACAAAACCGAATAAGCCATGGGATAAGTGTCATATGAAAAACCATTTTCTTTAAAATACTGGTTGCATCAGTATGTGCATCAGTATGAAAGCGGCTGACTAACCCAGGCCCGTCCACAGGGCAGGGGACGACACAACCACGCGTGAGGACCGACCGCTCTGCACGGCTGTGGGATGGGTGCCAGCACGTCGTCAGGTAGACGAGCAAGATGGAGCACTCATACTGACAAATCCACACAGGGGCATGTACTTCTGCCTTTCAAAGGGAAGTGTAAGCCTTGTCTTTTTCTGTCGCCTACCAGGGGAGGAGACAGGATGGAAGCCCCGCTTCTCTGAGCTCACCTTGTTTAGTCCATGTAGCCTTGAAAACACACCATTTTACATAAATAAAACAAAATTAAACCTAACTTTCAATGCCTAAGAACTGAAACAAAAATGGAACTAATAAACTGCACTCTGCAGGTGGGGCCAGTGTACACGGCCGATGATGGGGGCCAGGACCGCGGGCGTGAGACGCACACGTAAAATCAGAGCACTGAGGAAAACACTGCAGTCGTGCAGCTGGTTGGAAATACCAGTGTGAACTCAGGATATACTTTCCTATTAAAAAAATAAGAAGGAAAGCCCTAGCAACAACGACCAACGCAGAAGCAATGCGCGGCCAGGCTTCTCTGATGGGTGCCAGAGAGCCAAGTGACCAGTCACGGGAGGGTCACCCACAGGAAGGAAAAGTCTCGCTCCCTGGGTGTCCAGCTGAAACCTGAGGAGGGAGGACGGGATGAGTGTCGCCGTGCTGTGGCCTTCAGGAAACCACCTGGCTTCACATCACAAGCAGACCTCAGGGAGAAGACCACCTGCTAGGAAGCAGTCCTGCCCCAAACACCGGAATCTGATCAAGTCTCTAGAACCAATGAATGGGAACAGAAAAATATGTTTGGAAAAAAGACCTATTAGTGGGGTGTGATCAGCGACTCTCAGGTGTGAGAAGCTCTGAGGGACAACAGGGCTTCTCCTACAGGGGGCAGCGGCGGGGACCCCGCGGTTAAGGGACTTCAGGCTCGGATCGATCAACTGCAATGCAGGTACCTTATCACGACTCCTCTCAGACTAAAAACAATACACAGAACTGGACAAAATGGGGATTTGGTGCTAGTCAAGAACTTTTTATCATATATACAGCAATGGAATCATGGTTGTTTCCCTAAAAAGAGCCCTTATCTTTTAGAGCTACAGACAACCTGTTTACTGGAGAAATGACGTTCTCTAAGACTTGGAAGCAGCCCGGGGAAGGGCCGCGTGCGGTGGGTGACGGCTTAGGTAAAACAAGGTGAGTGATCACTGTGGGGGCTGTGCGACAGGGACTATTCTCTCTGCCTTCATAATGTTTGAAATAAAGAAAACACTATGGGGGCCGCCGGTCAGCTCAGTTGGTTGGAGCGCAGTGCTCTTAACAAGGTTGCCGGTTCGATCCCCACGTGGGCCACTGTGAGCTGTGCCCTCCACAACTAGATGGAAACAACTACTTGACTTGGAGCTGATGGGTCCTGGAAAAACACACTTAAAAATAAATAAAAGTTAAAAAAAAAGAAAAAGAAAACACTGTGTTTGGGACAAGAACAGATACTATCACAGAGCTGTCAATTTGGGAATGACCTCAGAGGTCATGCAATTCCAAATCTAACTGGACGGGTGACAAAGGGAGTCACCTACGAAACAGCTCACAGCTGATCTTGAGGGTCCAGGGCTGCCCTCCTTGGTCCTCTAAGAACGGGGAGCAGTAACCATTGTCTCCTAGAATAAAATCCACCAACCTCGGTTAGATCCATGCCCACGGCGTCCCCTCTACTGCTGTGAGACTGCTGACCATGACAGGCACACACAGCTCGTGTGCACTAGGTCTTTCTCACACACACACGCACACGCACACACATAAATGTGCACACACGTGTGTGCACACACACATGCACACACATGCACACAATGGTACACACGTACACACACACACACACACACCCCCAGAACTCACCGTGCTTCTCATCTTCCTCCAGTTCTACTGCTTGTACCTAAACAGGAAAGGAAGGAGAGAAAAGGAGATCCGGGTTTGTGGTATTCTCAACATCATGCTCTTGTGGATCTTATCAGAGGAAAGACGAAATTAGAGAGGGTGGAAAACTAACGGAAGATTAGAGGGAAATGTCCACCCAAACGCAAGCGCTGGGGTTGAAGTACAATTACAGAAACACCCGTCCGGTTGACTGACCACGTCAAGCTCTGACACCTCAGAGAGCTGGGGGGCAGCCTCCACCATGAACTGCTCGTCTTCCTCGTTACCAGAATTCTGTGACTCCACGATCACATTTGAGACGGCTTTCCCACTCCCCATCCTAAACAAAAGAAACCTGATTCAATCAGAACTGTTACTTGGCCACAGGTTTCCATCAGCCCACACATCTGGCCCTGCGTGCGGGGTACCGTGGCACGTGACCACCGACCCTCTCTACATCACGCAGTGCCAGTGGCAGCTGAGTGAAGGCCCCAGGCCTGGGTCCCAGTGGGCCCTCCCTTGCCCCTCCCCCCCCAGACCTTATGCCCTATAACAAGTGGAGGGCCTCCTTTCATCCCTGGCTGGGCTCCCTGGGACACCAGGTCTCCACCAGCAGCCCCTCACCTAAGGGGCCTATTCTCCCAAAATACAAACCCCAGGGTAGGGGGAGGCTCAGTGTTTTCCTTTTGCTTATTGTAGCTTCCAGATCATTCTAAAATCTGCCCACTCTGAATCTCATGCCATCAGAGTCTGTTGCCCTCAACCCCACCACTGCCGCCGCCATCAGCCAACCCCAAGCCTCACCCCTGCACTCCTGGCTCCCTGCCAACACCGCGCCAGTCTGAACTCCATGATTTCTTGTCCTGGGAAATCGTCTTTCCAAACCCTGGGCTCTAAAGTTCCTGACCTGTCCTGTCATGATCCTGTGTCAGTCACTCAGCCACACTCCTGGGGTCACAGCTTGTCACTGCCACTGACAGGAAGCCCCCATCCGCAATCCCAGCACCCCCCTCTGACCACCAGCACCACGCAGCTGGCCGCTGCACACTGACTCTCGCCACTTCACGCCACGTGCCTGTGTGCAGCCCCGCCGTCCAGCCCTCCTTCTCCGGGCCAGCTTCCACCCTCTGCACGGGGGTCCTCTGAGCGGGTCGGTGGGTCTCTGGGGGGGGGGGGGGCTGCCTGTCCACTGCAGGGTGTTTAGCCGCACCCCTGGCCCCAACTCCCGGCTAGATGCCAAGAACCTTCCCTCCACTTTCTCCCCAGCCATGAGGTGACAAAACGTGTCCCGACGTGGCCCTAATGTCCCAAGATGCCCCCCGGAAGGGTGGGGTGGCCCCTAAATGAGCACCTCTGCTGTAGCCCGTGGGCTTCACACTGCACCCCGACCCCTCAACCCCTGCTCCTCCTCCCCACATACTCTTCGCTCCCAAGAATGAACTGCAGAGAACGTACCTCCCAGAATCTCACTCGAACGCCAACGCTCCACGGTCTTCTCTAAGCCAGTCCCTCCACGTCCCCTCACCCACTCAGGGGCTATCCAAAAACTGCCCTCGACCCTGCATCTCCCAGGTCACCACAGTCCCCTCCCCACTGGATCACCCTGTCACCGGAAAAATGCGCTCGCTGTCTCACCAGCACTGCCTTCTGTCCTGTTCCCCACGACCCTGCCTCTGCTTCTGCTCGCAACGTGTCTGCACCTGCTGCCTCGGCTCCGTGCCCCGCATTCTATCTGCTACCCACTCCGATCCAGCCTGCAACCGCTGTATTCTCGGGACCCCACGGTCCCGCAGGCAGGACTGTAAACTTACAAAAGCCCTGTCTGTGGCTTGTCTTTACACTGTGTAGGTCTTGCTGACTACCTCTTGTTTTCTATTTTTGTGCAGCTAAGCCTCTAAATCTTTTCTTCCTATTTTTCCCCCTCATTGTTTTTATGCTTAGAAAACCCACTATCTAGAGATCAGAGAAATACACCCCAACACTTTCCCACATATTTTAAAATTTAATTGTACAGGCATGAATACGTATGTTTTCTCTTTCGCTGACCGGAAATGTGAGGCAGGTGTATGGGTTAAGGCAAGGGCCCAACTGGCTCTTTCTTTTCCTTAATGGTAAGTTCCCCCAGGACCATCTGCCCCACCCCTATCCCCGCATGGGCCCGACTGCCATTCAGCCCACAGTCCCACACACCTGGAGAAGCCCCGGGCCCCCCAAAGAACACGTGTGCGCCTCGATGACGAGACCCCCGCCCCCCGAGCACGCTCACCTGTCTGCTGTTAACACCTCCACGCTGTCTTGCCGCTTCACCCGGGGAGGCGCGGGTCTTGCACTCCCAGGACGAGAGATTCTTCTGAACCCAAAGAGTGAAAAACCACAACAGGATATAAAACATGTACACATTTCAAAGTGGACAAAAGAAAACCCAGGTCCATGGCAACACTCATTTCCAGGCCGCCATCGACACGCTAATAATTAGCACATAGTCTGCAGAATATGAAGAACATTCCATTAACCTGACAAATTTTAAAGTACCCATTTTTTTAATCTTATATTTTCATTCATTCTAAGGTATAAAAAGTAATGACTACCAGTATTTAAAACATAACATACCCAGGTACAGGAAAACTAAAGACACTGTCTTTCTTCCTTTGTACAAGTATTTCCTCATAATTAAGCTTAAGCATGAGATAAACTCAGAAGGTACAGAGAGAAGCAGGAGCGTGTGGGCGGCGTGCACGCACCGGGTGCGGGAGGGGGGCTCGCTGGGGATTGCAGAACTCTCGGACACCTCTGACTTCTCGTGGCCGACAGGTCCCACTTCTCCTTCTGAACGACGTCAACCCAATCCGCAATTCGCAAAGGAAGAAACACAAACGATTCATACATATTTGAGATGACAGAGTAAATAACTGCAAACTCGAGGACTTTGCACCTATCGTTTTGATGAAGATAAACCAGAAATTTGATACCTAAATCTGCGGAAGACTGGGGAAATGGGTGCCCTTAAACCCTGAAAAAGCCCTTACACAAACTGGTTCAACTACTCAAGAAACAGAATTCAAAAGGTAGCTCGATCAAGTCAGCAATTGCACTTAAAGGAAATACAACCAAAAGAAAAAAATGGACAAGTGTAAATACACGTTTCAGAATATTCACCCATCATAATTGATAACAGTGACAAGGTAATTTAGTAAATGATGGCATCATCACACGTGAGAACCTTTTGTGTAAAATAACGTCATCATTTTAATATGTAATTAATAGAGTATAATAACATATCTAATAATTACATATACATGCATGGGGTTCTAGAAGGAAATTTATTTAACATATGAGCAGTAGAATCAACAGGGCTTTCCATTTTCTTCTTCATATTTTTCTACATTTAAAAAATTTTCTACTTTGGGTATGTCCCATATTACATTTATATCCTGAACAAAGTTTTCTTCACTTTGATAAAAAGATTTAATCAGTAAATAACCAGTTCAAAGTATTAAGATAATTAAATTTACTCCACTATTTAAAGTAAAAGGGCTTTATACTTTGTAAAATAATGAATATAAATCAGAATTTGAATATTGAAAATATACTTTATACTCTGGGGGAAAAAAATCCTGAAATGTATTCTTTCGAAACATAAAACATGTAAATTAAATCTTAAATTGGTGTAGTTATGTTTCCTTAAAATAAATTACTTTCACTAACACAATTTGTAAAACATAAATCTGAGGGTATGTGTTTACATCTATACACACACACACACACACACACACACACACAAATTTATAACAAACACACTTATTTAAGACCACTCCTTACCTGTATCACTAGGGGAGTCACCTAAAAAAAAAAAAGAAACGCACATTAGAAATTCACTTTTGTGTCAGTAAACCTCAGTATATGAAATGAGCAAAACAAAATTAGAGAAAAATACATAATACATAATTTTGGAGGTCTGTTAGGGGCAAAAATGGTCATTTCTTCATAGTCTCTTTCCTAGTTTCCTCCTCCCACTGTTTTGTTTTCAAAGATAAAAAAGCAAAGAACAAACAAAACCATGAGTTATAAAATGTTACCGCATAAAAGCAGGAAACAGGGATATGAAGAGTGTATCACAGAGACAAATGAAACAGGCAGACTGGACAAAGGGTGATAAAGCCAGGAAGCCGGGAGCCTGACTCTGGAGGTTCGAGGGTACAGGACAGCTGTGAACGCAGCAAAGGCACTTCCAGGCCGCTGTTACGGCTCTGGGGAAGACCAAACAACAGCCTGCCTCACACAACTGTCAGTAAGGATTTGCTACCAGCTCCTAAGTTAGGAGAAACTTTCCCAAGCTCCCCATGGGCTGACCTTGGCACTTTTCACCCAGAATTCTTTTTCTTCAAGAGCTGCTTTTGGGAACAAATGTGACCTATGGGGTCACAGGTCCCCAAGCAGAAGCACTGTTGGGGTGAGGTGGATTCACACCTGCAGGTGGACCATCTTTCTGCATCACACTCTTAAAACTCACCAGCAGAAGATCCAAACCACGCACACTCGTGAGTCAGCCCCTGTGTTATTCTGAGGACGGGCCGCGTGCATGCGCAGGGTGAGAAGCGCTCTCAGACACTTCCATTTGTCCGCAGGAAGACTTTAGAACTTTCCACTGACTAGGGAACACTACAGGAGAGAGCTCACAAACAGTGCCCTAGAGGGAGCAGCTCTGGGGAAGGGGGACCAAGCTTATGTGGCAACGGGAACCGGGAGGCCCTACAGGACCCTAGCTGCATGGAACACAGGACCTCCCAGAGGTCGCACCTCACAGAGTGACACAGCAAAGGACAGACCTGGCACCAGCTAGGGGCAGAGTTAAGAGGGGCCTGGAGAACGTAGAAGGATGGTGTGAAACAGCCACGCTGGCCAAAGGGACCAAGGCATGAGAATGTGCACATGGCAGTTTCAGAGGCCCCAAGAGGGGGACAAGGCAGGTGGGGAACTTGGGCTCCCTCCTGCGACAGAGGGCTGCTGAAGAGAGGAGCAGGTGACAGCAGACCCGCTTCTCAGTGCAGTGCTTAACGGGAGGTGCGCCCTGGACAGAGCACAGAACAGCGGCTGTGACCCGAGCCCTGGACCGTCGGTGTTTGGGACAGACTGTGGCTTCACCAGGAGCTCAGAAGGGTTCCTGACAACAGGGAAATTGAGTCATGAGGCCACAAGTACGCACAGCAGTTCTCACCCATCACGGACCAGTCCCCGAGCCCTCGGCACCCCCACAGCTCAGCCCAGTCGCCTTCTGGCTCTCCGCCCCAGGACCCGTGCACCTGCTCAGCCTCTTCCCCAGATTCCAGGGCCAGACACCAGGCACAGCAGGCCCTTCTGCCCTCTCTTCCCTCAGGCTGTTCTCTGTCCCAGGTGACAGCAGCCATAGCAGGGCCCCCACCATCGTCTAAATGCCAGCAACCCTCACTTGTCATCTCTGGTCCAGGCCTCTCCTGAGCTGGGCTGTGTATGTCCTTAGATGTGTGAGCCCCTCTAGAATCTGCCTGTCCCTCTCCTCCCCATCATACCACAGCCCAGGCCACTCTCTCCACCTGACTGCTGGCTAAGCTTCCCAAACTAACACCATCTGATTAAGCCACTCCTAAAAATACCAGGGCTTCCTGCTGCTAAACTCCCTAACACAGCCAGACGCCTGGCGGGAGCTGGCCTGATGCGCCGCTCCACCCAGCTGGCTCTCTGCGCTTCCACAGTACCCAGGGTCTCCAGCGGCCAGAGTGCCCCCACCAAAGGCTCTCCTTTCCCACCCGACAACCTCCAGCCCCCCGCCCCCCGCTGCACAGTGCCATTCTCCGGTCTGACTTCTGCTCACTAATGCACTCAATGCCCTAGAGTCTGACACACACAGTAAGTCTTCAACAAACGCTTCCTGTTGGAGCAAACAGACAAACACCAGCCCTCACCTGACCACACCCCTGCTGCCTGATCCCAACACGCCCATGCCCAGCCTGGTTCCTGGAGTATAACAGGCTCTGCAGGGAAGCACTGCTCCCCTCTACGCCTGCATCAGCAAATGCTGAATGTGTGTTTGACCACAACTTTCATTAAAATGCTGAGAAAATTTGTGCTGAAAGCAGAGACTAACCAGGCACAACTTAAGACACTAAAAGAGCGTCACAGACAGAAAAATCGTGGCAGTGGCGGCGTCTCGTGCTGTTTAAGCATTTTTTCTGAACGTGAGATCCGGGAGGTGTGCGCTCAGCCTGCGGGCCTCCCAGAAGGATTCTGAAGCTTGTTCCGGATCATTCCTGACACTGCCAGGCTCTGCCACGGTATCTCGCTCAGAAACAATGGGGGGACACAGGAGAGAATCTGGCGCTATCAGTGACTAGAGTATTCCACTCTAGTTTCTGTAAAGAGGTGGAAGGGAGTCCCTGGGCACGTCCTCCTGACCTGAGGCTAAGGGCCTGGCCCCCACGTGGGCCGCAGAGCCGAGAAGGGAGGCTCCCGCAGACGGCGGACGCTACACCTGAGCTGCTCATCCCCCCCACCCTGACAGCAGTGGGGGGGGCGTCCTTACCTTTCTGCGGCACGGCTGGGGCGGGCTCAGTGCTGTCACGCCACAGACTGGGTGAACGCTCGTCTGACACACTAGCTGGATTAGTATTAGCTTCTTTTGTTCCTGACATAAAACAGTTCAAAATGGTCTGTTAAGACTGCGCACGGCAGGCGGGTCGTCACAGCACCCACCGACCTATGCTTTCCCACGTGGGAAAGTACAGGCTTCCAAAGGACGACCAAAGGCGGCTTTTAAGAACATGCGCCCAGAACAGTGGTCCGGGCGTGGCCGTGGGGTCAGGACAGTGGGAAGTGCGTAGGCCCCGGTTCACTCTGCACAGGCACAGGCCTGGGCCCCTCAACCCCCACTCCCCACCCCCGCCAACGCAGACATACTGAAAGCTCCCAAATACCTGTCTGCTGATGACTGACTGACATGCCGATGGTTATAAAAATAGAAATCAGTACCAACTGCCTGAGAAATGCTTTTCCGATTAAAAACAAAAGAGGGGCAGGGAGGTGCTGGAGGAACAGACTTTGAATTGTGGCAGGACCCTGGGCTGGAAAGGGATCCATCACTAAAGGACCCCACTGTCTAAAAGGAAACTGGGAGAAAAAATAAAATTTGAAAAATGTTCCCTCTCCTGAAACACATTTTATAATTTCTTAAGAGTATTCAAAGAACTACTTTTTATCAGAATCAACCTGTCATTAACTATCAAAGGACTGCTTTATTTTACGTAATAGAACTACATAAAATATGAGTATATGACAATTTTCTAAGGATATTTTTTCTCAATCTATAAAAATGATGTAACAATTGTCACCGCAATAAACTTCAATTAAAAAAAAAAACATGCAGACTTCCATACTGGGTCAACGTGTGCACTTATGGTCCTTACAGAGGGCAGCCAAAGCATCCATTGGAAATATTAAGTTCCAAAACAAACAAATCTAAAAATAAAATAAATATCAGCTTGGTAGCTATAGACTATCAATTTTAAAAGAAAACACTCCAATAATTTGAAGTTCTATTTTATTTAAAAGTGTCAAAACTTTTCCACACTCTACAAAACCCACTAGCACAATAATTAAATTATTAATACAAATGTATTATCTTTTTCTGCAGTTCAAGGAGACCAATGACACTTTGCACAATTTTATCTTTTCAAAGTTCTGTGGGTATTCTTAATTAAGAATGCTTTACTAAGCCCCAAATTCACACAAATAGAAAGAACATAAAAAGGCCATATATTCACTAATACTACACAATCAATTCTTACTCATAGAGGGCAGGTTTACCAATTTGCCAAATGATAGCTTAAGAATTATGTACTCATAAAACATTAAAATTACTATGAACTGGCAAAAAAGTCGGTGCATTAGTGCAATATGTTGTCAGGATCAGTGGTAACCATGGAGAACTGCATCTGGAGCAGGCGCCTGCCCTTCCCGAGGTACAGGTGCCCCACCCTGTGGAGCCACCATAGAGTCCAGTGGCGCCGTGTGCATAAAGCAGGGAGTGCCGTGTGCATAAAGCAGGGAGCGCCGTGTGCATAAAGCAGGGAGGGCCAGTGTGTCAGTCCCTACCCCTGAAACTCACCAACTGCATGTAGAACCCACTACACAGCCACACGCAGCCTGCCATCCCGCTAGCGTTCTGTGAAAAACACTGTACCCAGATCTAATAGGGCCTTTAGATCTAACAGAAAGATGGGAGGGAGGCCAGGGTGCGGGGGGTGTCGTAGTTAAATGACACTACGAGGAAACAATCAGACAAATCCAGAAGGTGGCACATTCTACAAGACAACATAATCTTGCTAAAAAGTCAATATGCTGGCACACAAAAAGGGCAAGGGAATAGAGAGGGGAGGTTATTCCAAATTCAAAGACATTAAAGAGATCGTAATACATAATCCATAATAATAATACAGTGAGTTAATCTTAACTAGATCCTGCTTTAAAAAAGAACTTTTTTGAGGCAATTAGAATACAGCCTGGGTTTCAGATGCTATGAGGACCGAGAATTCCACCGGGCACAACAGTAATTCTGTGGCTCCGTAGGAGCACGTCTTTTTTATTTTTTGAGCTGCATGCTGAAGTATTTAGAGGGAAGTATTTAGAGATGAAGTGTTAGGACATTTTCAATACACTATTAAGACATAGTTCATAAAAATATATAAATGTAGACGAAGCAAATATGACAAAATGTTAGAACCACTGGTGTAGGTGAGAGGCCTACAGTTTAATCATTGTATTCTTTCTACTTTTCTGTATTTTTCATAATGAAAAAAGTTTAAACGATAAAATAAAATGAAATGAGGGAACCCAGGCAAACTAAAGATATGGATGGCTTCATGTGCCAGGAAAACCCGGACTGCCAAACCACTGTAAATATTAATAGAACAAGGAGTCTCAGGCAGCTCGCATTACAACATCAAGTGAGGGAAGAAACAGGTCATGTCTTAAACAAGAAACGGATAAATTCCGTATTGCATTCTTCAATCCACCCAAAAAAGCGAATGGTAACAACAAAACCCACGAATTGTCCTGTGATGCCCCTGACAGGACAGGGCCAGTGGTCTCCACCACAGGGGCTCAGTTTTTCTTTCAAGTGCTAGGAGTGAAAGGGAACTGTGAGGAAAGGCTCCTTAGCCAGGCCCAATGTCCCTGGATCTGGAACTCACACCCCAGGAGATAAATGAAGGAACTATAACACCTGCAGACAAACCCTGCGCTTCAGAAGTTAAATGACTGCCAGGGCAAGGTGCCATTTGTGACTGGAGTGAGGGTGCTCACTGGGACCCAGGGCACGTCCAGTGGCAGGACTCAAGGGGAGAAGAGTCTGGCAGGGAGAGAAGGGAAGAGCCAGGTCACCGGGACCAGGACCGAGGGACAAAGAGTGAGCAGACACTGCTTACGGCCACCAGGTGGCGCCAAGCTCCGTCCTAATCTTTGCAAAGCTCAACTGTCCGGGTTCTGTGCTCCTGAAACCGATTTTTCTTCACACTGTAGGTCATATGGACAAAGTGATGCTATACGTCTAAATATTCCAGTTTTATTTAAATCTATCGTACCATCTGAGAGAGCGCTGTCTCACCCTGACTGGGGTTCTCAGTAAACTAAAGCAGATCACATATGGATGGCATCCTGTGACCGGCCGGCCACTTGGGGGACATCATCTCACGTCCTCTCGACCCATGTGCCAATGAGAAAACTGCCTCAGAGAATGACCCACGAGACTCGCTCACGGCCAGGCGGCTGGTAAGCGGGAGAGGTGGAATTCTTCCCACTGTCCGCCACTGCCCGGAACGGGAGTCTCCCGCTCCCGCTTTCCCCAGCCCCACTCCCCGCCCTGTGGTCCATGCCTGGCAGCTCCCCTCCCTCACCCCTGCCCGCAGCTGAGAAAAGCTCCTGCAAATCCGACATCCATCAGGAGATGTGCTGGGGCTGCGACACGGGGCTGTGGTGAGGGGCATTTTCACTAGAACCTCATTCTGCTCCAGCCCAGTCACCTCTGACTCAGTCATCCCTTAGTGCTGCAGACCTAGCTAAATGACACATAGGTGACCTACGTGGGATAAAGCGTGGGTCACCTTTCACCCCGTCCCTGCTGATCCCAGACACAGAACTGCACACAGCCCTCTCAGGGGGGTTCCCAGAGAGGAAACACGCATGGAAAGGTGGCTGGCATCACCCCAGCTACAGGTACACGATTTACACAACAGGTAGACGCGAGGTAAGTTCAGCCTCCGAGTCCAGACTTACACTATTTTCTCCCTTAAACGTGACTCAAGAATTCTAATATTTCTGAAGAGTTTAGTTTAACATCACAGAAGACGACAATTACTGGCATTTAATCAGGAATCGCCCCATTTGAAATTCTGAATTCATACAGCTAATTGCGACACAGCAGCAGGAGAGGGTGTGAGCACAGGGCACACCGCCGACCTCTAACATAAAAGGGCAGGTCACGGAGCAGCTGTCCCAGGTGCCCCAGGTACCCACAGCAAGCGCTGAGAAGTCGTTACCGCAGAGCATTTTCTTCACAGAAGAGAGCAGAGCTGGACAAGAACAGAAAGACACTTTCCCTAACAGTCCACATCATTGGCTAAAATGCCAACAGCGAGATGGAGAAGGCATTCTGATTTAGATGCTAGTAAGCTGTACATAAAAAGGCATGGAAAGGTGAACGTACAGCTGTGTTAATATTCTGTATCGTATAGCTTAGCACATTAAAGCAAGTAGAAATTCAAGTCATCTCTGATCTTCAGGACCCTGGGAAACAAATCTGGTGAACATTAGTCGTTAGAATAAAAAAAAAAAATTGCATAACACTGAGATGTAAGTATTTTATACCAAAGTAGTGAGGAATTTAAAATAAAGAATATCTTTTTCTTACCTATTTCTGAAGTCGTAGCTTCCTGATCTGGTTCATTATTCAATCCAGACACATGGGTAAAATATTGCAAGGGTCTTTGTGTTTGGCTGCTTCCGTTGGGACTTATAGGGGTTTATGCCAACGTCACTAAGAGCCTCCATAGGACTCCTGCTCAGAAGGGGTCCACAAGACACGCCTCCCCCTCCTCCAGAGCTGCCTTCCTGGGCTTTCAGGACACCTCTATCCAAACCTTCCTCCAACTTGCTGGCCTTCTGTCTCCTCTGCCACAGCTGTGGCCTCCTCTGCCGACCTGGGAAGTTTGGTGGCTCTGAGAGCACCTTTTTACCCTCCCCCGCTTCTCCCCCGCCCCAGATTAATTATCACATAAAGGGCCATGGCTGGAAAGATCCCTTGTATGCTAAATGGTCCCAACTTTTTCGTTTTTTACCTTCAGTTTCTCCAACTGTCTCCCTGAACCCCAGGCCTACATATCCGACTACTGCCTTGACGCCCCTACTTGGTTGTGGCACAGGCATATCCCAAAGCCTTCCCACTTCAGTAAACGGCACCACGCAGGCGCCCAGACCCTCCCCGAATGGACCTGATCTTTGATTCCTCTCCTTTCTACTAAATACCACCCAGCCATCAGCATAGGTACTTGTCATCCCTTCCGTCAAGTCTGTCCCAGCCCAACTCTGTTCTCACCAGTGACACTCGGGTCCCAGCAGCCGGTCTCTCACCTGGGTGCCACAACAGCCACCTAACTGCTGCCCGGCCATCCTCTCTTGCCCTCTCCAGTTTTAAAAGGAGATGCTTCTAAAACCGAAGTCAAACCATGTCTCCATCCTGCTCGGCACCATCCAGGGACCTCTGCCCATACTTACTGGAAACGCTGGGCCTGCCGAGCCCCGAGCGTCTCCTCCCATCACCTCCCCTCCCTCTGCTCCAGCCTCACCACCCCACTTCCTGTCACTGAAACAGGCAAGCCTGCCCCAGCTCAGGGCCTCTGCCCTTCCTGGAGCCCTGCAGGTCTTCCTTCACCCAGTCAGCTCTCTGTCCACTTTCCCCTTCTCAGAGGCCCTCCCCACATCATATGCACTTCTCCTGGCTTCACTTCCCTCCAAAAGACTCACCGCTAACTAACATCAGTGTATACACCCTGTTCTCCTAATTACCTGTCTTCTCCCTCTAATTATACTGTCCATGGTCAGTTACTCCACAAATACTTGCACACGAGAGAAAGGAAGGTTCCAGTGGTAATCTCGGCCTGTGACTGTCCTGGCAGGAAATCCGCGTGTGGCTGGGCAGCCCTGCAGCTCTGGCAGAGCTTCTTCTGCCCCTGTGCCCTTCTGCCCCTGCTCCACTCCCGCCACAGGCGGTGCTTTGGAGCCCAGGCCCAGGTCATGCAGGGCTGCACCACCCAGAGCTCCACCGGGTCAGTGATGACAAGGAAGCAGCCTTCCCATCAGGCACTAAGGTGTCAGCTGTCAAACATCACACCAGCCTCCGCTGGGCCGGCCCCGTCACCCAGCGGCTTTCCCCAGGCCTCTTCTCAGCTGTACTATAGGAAGAGCTACGTGCTTTTTCAGGGGAAACACTATGTTCACTGGTCCTAGAGTCCCCTCTTCTTGACATGAAATTGCACAATGAAAGTATGTATTAAACTTAATTTATGTAATGCTGCATAGTTAGCAAACAAATGGAATTAAAAAGCACCAACTCAAAGTGATCAGCTCTGCTGTAATACACTATTTAAGACCAGGCAAAAGTTACCACATATAGTCTTATGCAGAAGGTTCTTGGGATTCTGGAGGGGTTCTAGAATGGCTTTCAGATTCCAGATATGTCTAAAACATACAATCCCCTCACACTTGAGTACACGCAGGGCTGATCCCCCTGGAGAACACACAAGCCCCGTGGCTCATGCACCCTCTGGAGGCTGGACAGTTCCCAGGATGCTCCCCATGAGCGAGGCAGGATGTGAGGGACAGTGCCAGCCTGGCTGGGTGAGGGTCCGTGGGGAGTTGGTGCCCCAGGTAGCAGGCAAGGAAGAAGACGGCAGCTCAGTCATACCGTAAAGCTTGCAAATCTGTGGTAGTCAAATCTGTTAAAGCCCGTATAAAGGACCCCACAGCACAAGCTCCCCAGTCAACTCAGATGCAAACATCCTGAGCGTTAAAAAAGAAAAGCAGACAATACAACTGTGAGCTTAGAAAACCCAAAAACATCAACAGAAGAACCTTGGATTGAGTCCACACACACTCACGTGGGAATAATAACAGTAAAAGGCTTGTTGTGAGAATTAGATGGGAGAATCCTTTTAAAGTGCTTGTGAAATCCTTGGTACATAGAAAGCATTTTTAAAATTGTCTATTTTTAATACTTTTATAAGATGATAATTTTTTCTTTGTTTTCTGGCACAGATCAGAACAAAGGGGAGGAATCTAATACTCACTGGCCATTCTGTAGGTTTCAGGAACTTCACATATTATTTTTTCCACTACTACCCCAGAATATAATGCAATGAGAACTCTTACTCCCATTGTACAGATGAGCAAATTGAGACTCAGGTCAAGCAATTTGTTTAGGGCCAACAGAATTAACAAGCTGTAGACTAGAGATTTAAACTTGTATGTGACCCTAAAGCCCATGCTTTTTCTACTTAATTGAACAGGATCTATTAAATTAGACCAGGGAAAAAAATGGGGGAAAGAACAACCTGGTGAGTTATTCTGAAAAAAATAAAATAAAATCTAGAGCCTCATCTTACACTGTAAATTAAAGTAAGAGATAACTAAAAAGATTAAATATAAAAATGTGTGACAAAATTGCATAAAAATTATACACTCAGGCAAGTCAGAAACCAAACATAATCAGTAGAAATGAACTGGGGGGAAAAATTTAAAAAACGAACACTTTCTAAAAAATTGGCAGACGTCCTAAGGTACAAGGAAGTCGTGCAAATTAAGAAGACAGGGACTTCCAGCAGAGCAACAAGGGATCAAAGAACAGACAGGAAGTCAATAAAAATTACTAACAGGCATAAAAAAACGTGCAGTTTCACGAGTAAATGAAGGGAGACAACCTTGTCCATTTTTCATCTATCGTCATCAGCAGCCTTTAAAACCTTGGAGAAGGTGTGGGCAGAGGGTACAGTCGGAGGTGCACTGCGGGCAGAGGGTACATTCAGAGATGCACTGCGGGCAGAGGGTACAGCCAGAGTGCACTGCGGGCAGAGGGTACAGTCGGAGGTGCACTGCAGGCAGAGGGTACAGTCAGAGGTGCACTGCGGGCAGAGGGTACAGCCAGAGGTGCACTGCGGGCAGAGGGTACAGCCAGAGTGCACTGCGGACAGAGGGTACAGTCGGAGGTGCACTGCAGGCAGAGGGTACAGTCGGAGGTGCACTGCAGGCAGAGGGTACAGTCAGAGGTGCACTGCGGGCAGAGGGTACAGCCGGAGGTGCACTGCGGGCAGAGGGTACAGCCAGATTGCACTGTGGGCAGAGGGTACAGTCGGAGGTGCACTGCAGGCAGAGGGTACAGTCGGAGGTGCGCTGCGGGCGGAGGGTACAGTCAGAGGGGCACTGCGGGCAGAGGGTACAGCCGGAGGTGCACTGCGGGCAGAGGGTACAGCCAGATTGCACTGTGGGCAGAGGGTACAGTCGGAGTGCACTGAGGGCAGAGGGTACAGTCGGAGGTGCACTGCGGGCGGAGGGTACAGTCAGAGGGGCACTGCGGGCAGAGGGTACAGTCGGAGTGCACTGCGGGCAGAGGGTACAGTCGGAGTGCACTGCAGCCGAAACCTTAGAGCGGGCATGCCCTCTGTGCCAGCATGCCCACTTCCGGGAACCCATCCCACAGAGATCACACAAAAGAGAGAAAAAGTTTCTGGCACAAAGGTGTTCATTAAGGCATTATGTGCTATTGTGAAAGACTGAAACTTACCATCCAAGTTTAATTTCCAAGTGAAAAATTACAACATTACATTCTTGCCATATTTCTTTAACTTTTACAATTCATGAAAAGGATGTTCTTTCAGAGACCACTACTCATTCAACGGAACATTGCACTTAATTAAAACCTCCTGCCCCCACTGGCCCAACACTCCCTTCTCACTGGCCTGTCATAACGAGGTCTGTTCTTGGGCAAAGCCCAGGCCAGGCCTGTTCACAGCAGCTTCAGCTTTTAGCTTTTAGCCCAATTCCCAGTGACAACTTCTGCTATTTTTTAAGTACAAAACCATCTGTGTTAAGCGCAGGATGCTCCTGCATGAGGATTAGATTCCACCTACTGTTCAAAAGACAAGGGTCAATGAAACATGAATGACTGACACGCATTTCTGAAAACTTAAAATGTGATCACATCTTTTAGGTTGCAACACAGATCTCCAGATTAGAGGTGCTACTCTGCCCCGGCTGTCAGGAGCTCACACACGTCTGTACGTGTGTAAGAACCACACACGTATATCACTTTCACACAGTCTGTTTTCTTTCCCCCTAACTGGCAGATCTAGCCACAGAACTATTTTTCTGCCAGATTTTGTGATTAAGGCAAAGGAACGAATCTCCATGTTTTCAGCTACTTATACAAAATTCACAGTACCTTCCACTGAGGTTTTGGTTCGCCGTTTGGATGTCTTTGTCGTCATTGACTTGGATGTTTTAGTGGAAACCTCGGTCTTAAAGAAAAGAGAATGAAAAACCTTAATTAATGCATCACACAGATACGATGAGCAGATTTATTATTCAAGCTCCACTCAAGGAGGAAGAGGAAACAGATCGACACCATCCATACACTTCAGAGGGGAACTGACGCCAACGGGCGCACCGAAACCCTCCACACCCGAGAGCAAACCAGAGGGAAGCGGAACCCTCTTTCGCTCTAAATTGAGAATCCCACCTTTTTGTACAGCCCCAAAAAGGCCAGAGTCTACCAACCACACTTTGGAAAACACTGTTCTATCAGGTGAGTTTAGAGGACTCGACGTGTGTTGCTAGATGCTTAATTACTTAAACACATCTGTAAATAGCTCTGAGCCCAATTAGAGGAGACAGCAGAGCCCACCCCCCACCTCTCAACCTGCCAGGCTGGCCTCCCGGCCTCCACCGCACACCTCGTCCCTCTTCCCGGATGCGCTTTCTGACATGCAAGTCAGATACTGAGAGTTAGGATGAGCCTAAGCTCCCTCAGATGGCCGACACGGAGGTGATGGGGCTCAGCCTCGGCTGTACCCCAGCTCAAAACGCACTGCAGGGTCCCCCAGACCAGGCAGAGCTTGGAGGAGTCCCTCCAGTGGGGCCTCCCTTTCCCTGACGGCCTGGTGCCTTTCTCCTCCCCCACTGGCTTCCGAATGACTACCCTATGTCTTTGTACATCAGACATACTCGATAGCCAAATAAAGCTGTGAAGAAACCCCAGGGTCCACCACAGGAAACCAGAGGACAACACAGCCCACCCATGTGACCAGGCGCTAAACCATTCGCATCAATCCTTACACCCAAGTGAACAGGGACCTATGGCGTGTGTGAGCCTACGCTGCGTCCTCCCACCTCGGGGGCCAGCAGAGGCCCCCAGCACAGCAGCTTGGGTTTGCTTCTCTTAAAGGTATTTTTAAAAGTTATGTTTTACCTCTGTTTCAGCTTTGGAGTCTTTAAAAGATCCATTTGACAACATTTTAGAAACCTCCCCTGAGCTTGATGACTATAAAAAAAAAGAATATTGTTTTCAAATTCTAGAATTATTCAGATCTTTCACATATAAAAACACATCAAGATGAAAGATGTCTCAGCAAGATATCCCTTCCCACATGGCACCATGGCACCCTCCACGTCCGACTCTGTTGTTGTCAGGCAGCCTGGATTCCCCAGGACCTCCCAGATCACTCTCCGAGGGGCCAGGCCAGGGGCCAGGGCTCAGAGGCAGTGTCCCACCGACATAGGGATCCTGATGCCCAGCCAGACTTCTCTGGAACGTCCCAGTGAAGCACAGGGCATCTGGAAACCGGGGAGGGCTGTACAGAACCCCAACACCTGGGCGAGGCTGCCCCTCTCCTACCTCCTGGGGTGGGTCACCTTCAGATGGAGTGGCACTGTTCACACATAGGCTTCAGACTGTGTCAGGAAGGCACCCTCAAAACAATTGACCTGAAAACTAAACACCACCTCACACCTGGACTCGATTCTCAGCACGAGAAAAGATGACAACAGCTGAGTTTTTCCTCCGAAGAGCACAGGATGACTGTTCACGACCTCAACGACACAGCGTCCTCACTGAATCATGAAGGGACACCCTGCGTGGATGCCCCCACCCCTGGTGCACCCCGCTGTCCCCTCAGAAGTGACGGGGCGGCGTGCCTGCAGACGGCGCTCTGATCTGAGGCTGGGGCCTTAACCCCCACACATGGCCCACTCTTGACTTCCCACAGCACTTTCACACCTACTATTTCACCTTTTCTTCACAAAGCCCAGAGGCTTTTGAGAAGGCTGTTGTCACTACCAAATGGAAACTAAGTGGAGGAGAGTGGCTGGTGTGAGTGCCGGGGCGAGTGCTGGCACAGCCGGGGTCACCCGCCTGCCCACAGCTGCCGAGCCGGTGCTTCCCACGCCCACCCCACGAAACAGTCCCGTCTACACCAGCAAAATCTCCCCGGGAGAAGGAAGCAGATCTGAGCAAGAACACAGTCCCTTCACCCTGGTCTGTCCTGATGAAGGCCACCTCGCACAGTAAGTGATACCAAAATGTGCCAGCGCCTCAGAAGAACGAGGTCAGTGAAAACCGTTTTCCTCAGACCTCGAAAAGGGGGCAAAGAGGGAGAATGTCTCTGCTTCCCAAACTCCTAAGGGAATCCTGCTTTTTGTGACATCTGCCATAGAATCCGCTACTCAGGAGGTTCGTGGGAGACCCCCAAGCCCCCAGCAGAACCCCTCAGTTACGAACCAAACCAGATGTGCGCTGCCCTGCTCAGCAAGGTCCAGTGTGCGGGGCTCCCGCAGGGCACGCCACAGAACTGACGCCATCTCCAGAGGACACTGCGAGCTCAGTCAGGCCTTGCCCCTTACCGCCCTGCGTCACCTGGACCGACCGTGAACCTTTCCAGACCTGGGCTTTCTCCTTTCTAGCAGCTGAGGCCAGAAGGTCCCCGCGACCTTCCCAGGGCGCTTTACAATTACACGAAGCCCCACGAGATCGGGCACCTGGAACACCAGCCCTGACAGAACACCTGTACTACCCAAGTGAGCCCGGAGTAACTACACACTTAGAAAACTGTCTGAAATAAACGAATGCTCTGGCCAACCCTAAATGTACCTGAAACTTTCCTTCAACAAGAGTTACAGTAAGCCGAGGTCCTACTGCACTTCTCTGCTCATGCTTAAGACTCGGGAAGGAGCCCTGGTCCTTCATGAGCCCACCGTGTCCAGGCTCCAAGAGCCCACACACCACTGAGCCTGCCTGTGACACTGCTCACGACTCTGCGGTACAGGCCACTCCAAAGCGTCAGGAAAATGCCCGAACGCGCACACACAGTGCAGAGCAAACCTTAACTCACGTGGGAAAAGCTGCTGTCTCTTTGGGTTTCTACTGGGACCCAAGATTGTCATAATCCTAAATTGGCAATTGAAAAACTACTTTCCTAACCACACTCTAATAAAGCCAAAATCGCTTTAGAGAACACCGCCATCTCTAAGTGAAAGGCACAGGTTTTCAAAGAGGGCCTCACCTTTCTCTCGGGTTTATCGTGCTCTCTGCTCTTGTCCCTGTCGGGGTCCCGGGAATGCTCCCCACTTTTCCCCCTCCGCCGGTCCCTGTCTCGCTCACGCTCTTTCTCCCTGTCTTTCCACCTCTCCTTTTCTTTGCTGCCCTCGTTCTTCTTCTCTTTCCCGTGGTCCAGGTCTCTGTGGCCTCTGTCCTCGTCCCTGCCCCGCCTGGCCCTGGGTTTGGTCCTCTCTCTCTCTCCTTCCTGGCACTTGTCTCTCTCGGAGTCTTTATGTCGGTTGCGGTCATTCTCCTTGGTCTTCTCCTTGTCCCTTTCCTTTTCTCTCAGTTTGCTTTCTTCTTTCAATTCTTCTTTCTGTTTTCGATCTCTGCTTGTACTTCTCTCGTTTTTTTCAGAGTTTCTTCTATCCTGAAAAAAAAGTCAAATAACAGTATCACTTATAAATGTCTTTGCTAGAATGACACACAGACTCCGGGCTTCACTTCCCAGTACGTGCAACTTGCACCTCACCTCTTGATGCTTGGGCGCCCGGGGTTCCTCGTCTCTCACAGTCCTGCTGTCCGCCTCCGGAGGTCTGGACGTCAGCGAGGTCCTTCCCTTCCCGTCCCCCTTCTCTCCAGCTAACACTCTCTTCACCACATCCTCACTTGACAGCTTGTTGTCCCAACGGGAGGAGATGAAATGCAAGGTGAAAATGAGGTCAGCACAAGTGACAAATACGAAGGGCAACACTGCAAGGCAGCTCACTAAACGGAGTCCGCCAGTGAGACGGAACGTGGAGCGCTGAGGACAGGCTGTCACCACGCAGCACGCCTGCTGGGCGCCCTCGCCTCCAGCCCCTCCTCCTCCCCAGCTGAGCCCCCCCACGCTACACAAATCCTGCCTCAGGGCTGCCCCAGCTGTCAGGTGTAGACACGTGTCACTCACGGACAGCAGAGCTGACCCCGCCACCCTGGGAACACCTACCACTCCCTCCCCACAGGGGCACAGAGGCCTAGGGAATGATCCAACTCAAGCAAACGTGAAAATCCCTCTGCAGCCTCGCTGTCCGCCGGCCTCAGCCTCGGCACACCTCTGGTCAGCCCCCAGGGAGGACGGGGTGACTGCTGCCCGCCAGGACGGGGGCCCAGGCCAAGGATACACTGCGTACTGGGGAGAGCCCTGAGTGCTACGGGAACACAGCGGGGCACCGAGGTCGGCCTGGGAAGAGGAAAGGCCAGGGCTCCAGAACGACCAACTCCACTGCTGCCAGACGAGCTGCGAGGAGGGAGGCAGCTCTGACATCAAGAAAAAGGGCGGCAGGAAGCAAGGGAGCATGACCAGCACAGGAGACGGCGTGGTGCAGGCTGGTGGCAAATGAGAAAAGAACTGGAGGGCAGGGAGTGGCAGCAGGTCACAGAGCTGGCGGTGCCCCCCCAGCCCAAGGCAACAGGACGCTGGCAGTGGCTTCAGCAGATTTGCTTTTCAGAAAAAGGAGCAACATGGAGAGTGCAGATGGGACTTGAGGACAGCGAGCAGTGCACCTGTGGAATCCGCTTCCGCTCTCCACGCCTGCGCGCTGGCCGGCTGGCCGCAGACCAGGGCGAGGCTCTCCGGGGTCCTCCTGGGAGCCACCACTCCCCACCCAGCCCCCACTGCTGCGGTGACCTCACAGCGTTGCCGCTGGCCCACAGCCTACCAGGTACACGAAGGGCTGTATTAGCTACGCCCTTGATAAAGGTCCAACTCCACTCGTCTGGGGCCTACTCGGTTCCCACAAGCAAGGCAGGCCCCGGGGATGACCTTCTCCAACAACCGGGATCTACCGAGAGATGCCCATGTGGCAATCTCCAGTGTTAATGACGAACCCAGTCCCTGTACAACCGAAAGAGGATTTCTTTGAAGGCAGCATAGCTCTGCAAATAACAATCAGGAGAGAGGGAGGAATGGAGCAGAGAAGGGAGGGAGCGAGAGGGGGGAGGAAGCAGACACCGGAGACTGGAAAAGGCGGCGGAGAACAGGGATGCCCCACAAGCCCTGGAGGAGAAAAGCAGCCTTCATCCACCTGGTCCCCGGGTGGAAACAGTCACCTGCCCTAAATGGAGGCCTGAGAGCAGGAGGCATGCAGGGCCTGGAAACCTGGCACCTGCCCCTGGCACCTGCCCCCAGAGCCAAGAGCCTGCGAGGTGCCTGTTTTAGGAAGCGTGTAGAACTTGTGTGTCTGTGTTTACACTTGGCAGTTACTTCGTCCGAAACTCCAAAACGGCGAGGTTCCAGAATAGGTGGGATCAGATGCCGAGCTCCTTACTAAACCACCACGTGCACGTTTGGGAGGTGCCCCCACCCCCACCTGCGCTCTTCAGCAGCAGCAGGTTCAGGGGCTGGCGCTGCCGCATTACCTTGTTGAGACAGCATTTTCCAATTTTCTGCAGCAGCTCATTGGTCCTTTCAGGCTCATGCCCGGCCACGATGCGGGCTGGTTTTGCAGACAACGGCTCTCCTGAAACCATCACCACCACGTCTATGGCCTTCTGAAGGAAGCTAATTTTGGCATCTTTATCCTAAAAGATTTCCATTTAAAACACAAATAACAAACTACTTCGAAAAAACTGTTATCTTCAGTATGCTCAATAAGCACACACAGTTCCTGTTTAGGTAAAAAGCTATATTTAGATGTCAAATTTAGAAACACTGACTCTTTAGAACAAAACAAAAACAGCTCAGTAAACCTTTTAACATTAGTTGATGCACCGGCATTAACCTTGGAAACATTAATTCCATTTCTCAATGGATAAAATTAGTATGATACACAGTTGCTAAAAATGAGAAAATGAAATGAAAGTGTATATGGCAGCTCAGAAATGTATGGACTTTGCACTCCCACCATAGGCAGCATATAACCGCCACACAGCACAGTACACAGTTTATAGAGAAAACCTCCTTTATTCCGGCAAGGGGGTGGGACCCCCCTCAACCTACCTTCACATTGTCTGACTTCATCTCGGCGTCCGTGTAGAGGCCCTTCATGAAGCCAGTCGTCCTGATCACCTTCAAAAGGTAAAGCGAGGCCGTGGTCAGCCCGGCGGCCCCAGCCATTGAACCCCATACCCATGGCCGTGGGAATCTGACCACACCCAGGGGCTCAGCAGACTTGCGTGTCTCCTACACACGAGGCCCTGCGCCAGGCGGGACCCAGCCGGCTGTGGGGACAGGTAGACGCTACAAAGATTTGCAGAGCACTAAGAGAGCACACGATCCATCCCGAATCCAAACTCAGGAGGGCGAGGGGTGTCAGGGAGCATCCCAGAAGAAATCATATATAAACTGAGAGCAGAGGCTTCAGGAGAAGAGTTGGGGGAGGGGGTACCGAGGAAGAGCGTGCCAGGCCAAACAGCCCCCGAAAGGTCCAGGGCCAAGAGGGTCCTGTTCAAGGGGTCATAAGGCGTTTGGGGCAGGAGGAACCGGCCAGAGTCAGGCGGGGGCCTCACCCAGAAGGCCTTCGAAGCCATTCAGGAATACGGACTTAGCCTAAGGACCACACGAGGCCCTGAGACGTTCGAGAGCAGGGACAGCACCTTACAAGGGCCACTCAGGCCTAGTGGAGAGAATGGATTCTGGGAAGAAAAGGAACAGCTCAGCGCGGGTTTCTGACACGGGACGGAAAGGTCTTTCTCCTCCACTGTTCCCCACGTCCTAGGACAGGGGTGCTCAGAGCCACATCGCTTCTGCTCTCTCCCCTCAGTCAACCTGGACCTCCCCATGACCCCCAAAACTAGCTTTTGGGGTGGTGATTTCCTCATTCCTCCCCACCCCCACACACAGTCAGGGTCCTGGCTTCTCTCAGACCAGAGCTTTTCAAAATGTGACAGGTCAACACAGTGGGTAGCAACAGCATTTTTGTTTTTCAAATGAAACAGAAAGAAAAGTCAGACTGCAGTGTGTGTAGCAAGGATGAGTACACCTGTATATGTGTGTGTCCTGGGTGGATACAAAGCATATGTATCACTGCCAGCCGTGTTTAAAAACGAGGACAGTCGCATGCTAATAGCAGGCTTCTCTGAGACGAAGCTACAGCAAGCTATGAACTGAGCTAGCTTTCATTCCTCATCAAACTACCTAAGAGCTGGGCTACTATTTTTAATTAATTAAGAGCTATGCTACTATTTTTCCTGAGAAGACAGGTGGAATATTAAGAGTAGCCTACACTTTATATTCCTGGCAACTTTTCCCTTGTTTCTTTCAAGGTTTTCCCAGTTCGTTGGCAGTTAAAACTGTCAGCAATAATTTTAAGTGACAAGAGATACTGATGTCACAAGACCAGTGCTTTGATTCATGAAAGAGGCAAAGTTGGTTTAGCTGTAGCTAAAATACTAAGATGGTGGCTTGAATACAACCCTCCGGGGCAGTAAAGAATTTTCATACAAGGCTCTCCACCTATTATCTGAAAATGCATTCGAATATGTCTGCCCAGAGCACACCAAGTCCCACAGGATGAGGCATGTCCCCCCACTCCCTTCCTGACTCGCTTTTCAGTGGGCTCACAGGACCAACACAGAAGATGAGAGCATGAGGCCGTGGCGGCAGCCGCTGTGCTCAGCCAGGCCCATGTCCTGGTGACTACCTGTTCCCTCCTGGGTTAGAGCACGCTACCTGCCTACCGCACAGGGCAGAGGTGACGCAGCACGCGGCCCAGCACCCACTGGGCTCCCCACACAGCCACGTCCCTTCCGCAGACACTGTCCAGAGCAGCTGGAAGTGCTGGGGACTAGCTGCAGGAGGAAGAGGCCAGGCCAGACAGCCCTTGGGATGTGGGTGGGATTCCAGAAAGTTTTCAGCACAATTGGGGTTTTTAACACAGAGGCACACATTAGAAACTAAGTTAAGATCACAGAAATGAGTAAAGCAAAGTTTGTGGAAGAGTAAAGTGTCCAGCCTATTGGAAAGAGTGAGAAATGAAGCTCGAGGACCACCGTGGAGAGAGATCAGGAGCCCCGGCAGTCTCCAAGCTCAGCCTGATTCCTAACTCCCAAGGAGTACACCCTAGTTTCCAAGTTCAATACCCACCTGAGATGCACCATAGGAACCGGCACCGCCTCCCTGAGCCAGAAGCCTTGACAGATTCCACTCAACAGTGACTGTTTGTTGTGCCCCTTCTGTGTACCGTACCCAGTGCCACCCGGGACATGCCAACAAAACAGTTACGGTCCCCGTCATTGAGGAATTCACCTTCCACTGGGGAAAAGTCAACAACCAATCTCAACTGAAGGCAGGCTGTGCCGTTTATCAGCAGATACTAACCTGCTCTTCTATAGTTTCCCTTTCCGGTTCCCCTACAACCACAGGTGTCCATTAAACATCCAATATGTGGTGACCAGTGTGCAGAGCCCTGCGGAGGAAAACCTGGAGGGGAGGGGGCGTGCTAGGCACTGAAGGAAAAGAACCACAAAACAGCTCTGGCAGGCAGAACAGAGTATGTGCTCTAACAGATACACAGGTAGGCTGGAAAGATATAATGCTCCCTGAGAGGGGCCGGGAGACTCCCCAGAAAAGGAGGTGCAGGGATGGATGAGAAGGAAGAGCAGGGGTGAGGGTGATGAACACCTCGCAGAGGCATCACCGACTTGGGCCCACGGTCACCCCTTGGGCCGCAGGCCAGGCAGGCTCCCGGGCAGGAGCTGCGCACAGCTACGTGAGGCCCGACCTTGACGCTAGCCCTGATTCGGGCCCCAGCCCACACCTGGGCCCCGACCTCGACCCGCACCAGGGCCGGGACCCCCATCTGGGCCCTGATACCGGCTCGCACCACAACCCTCATCCGCGACCCGCACCTGGGCCCCGACTCCCACCTGGGCCCTGACCCCTGGCCCTCACTCCGGCCCCGACCCTGACCCCGCCCGCGCCCTCGGTCCCGACCCGCTCCCCGCACCCGAGCCCCGACCCGGGAGCCGCACCCACCTCCGTGATGATGTCGTGCAGGTAGCGGAACGGGGGCTTGCTCAGCAGCTTCTCCGTCAGCGGCGGCCTCCGAATCACCTTCCCCAGAGCCTCCTGCGTCCGCTTCACCACCGCCGCGTTCATGGCGGCGCCGCCCGCGCTCCCGCCGGCCCGCCGAGTCCAAGCCCCGCTCTCCCGCCGCTCCGGCCCCGCCGCCGCCGCCTGCTCCTGCCCAGACGCGCCGTTCGGGTTTCCATCCCACAGTGCACCGGAGTCGGTCAGGGCGCGTGCGCGGGGCCGCGAGCGCTCGGTCGCCAGGGCGGCGCGGCCTTAGCAACGGACGCGCCGCGGCGCTCCGCCCCCTGCCCGCCTGCTGCGCGCGCACGCTGGGCGGGGGTCTGCCCTGCCCACTGCCTCGCTGCGAGTGGGCTGGTGGCGTCCTCTCCCTGGACCCTCCCAACGGCCTCGGGGAGCAGGAAGGTGCTCGCCGCGTGTTAGAGGGGACCGCCAGGGCTGGTTCACAGCGACGCCACTTCCAAGACTTGTGCTGCCTGTTTCACAGATTCCAAGGGGACCAAGTTAACTCAAACAACACGGAATAGAAAACGCCCAATCCTGTTACTTAATGCGGCTTCCTGGTGAAGTACAGCAGGAACTCGTCTTCTCTGAGATACCGTTTCTGTTCCTGTAAAGTAGGGTCAGCGTGTGCCAGCCTCCCTAACTCCCAGGGAGGTGAGAGCCAAACGGTGGCGCCAGCGCTCGTTGTGCCAGGTTGTCTGTGCTTCCGTCCCACCTGTGTTCCATCCACCCCGCACAGGTGCACTGCAGAAAGCCTTCTAGCAATCTGGAAGCGTGTGGTCTGTTCCTAGTTCTTCTAATGCATACCTTTATAGCTTCTATTTACTTTTTCTCCCCCCCACCATTTTCAATGCTCTTCATTGCTAGTGTAGATCGAAATTTCCATCTGGTGTCAGGCTCCTGTCTGAAGACCGTCCTTTATTGAATCTTTTAGCACAGGTCAGCTGGCAATGAATGCCCTCACCTTTTGTTTGTCTGAAAGTCTATATTGCACCTTCACATTTGAAAGATCGTGTCAACAACTATAGAATTCTGGTCGTTTTCTTTCATTCGGTACTTTAAAGATTTTACTCCATTCCCTTCTGGATTACAGAGTTTCTAAAGGGAAGACAGCTGTAGTTATTTTTGTTCTGTCTGTTGTGTATCTGGCTGCCTTGAAGACTTTTCTTTTCACTGTTGGTTTGCGTAAGCCTACCCATGATGTATCTAGGTGTGGAGTTTTTTTACTTAAAATTTATACTTAATTATTATTGACCTACAATAAAATTCACCCATTTTAAGTGTGCAGGCTGGTGCATTTTGGTAATTATATACAATTATGTTACCACCACCACAATCAAGACAGAAGATTCCTGCGCCCTAAAACGCTCACTTGCAGTCCATCTCTTTCCCCTATCCCAACCCAAGCAACCGCGAATCTGGTTTCTGTTATTATAATTCTGCCTTTTCTAGAGTTCCATATAAATGAAGTTGTACAGTACGTAGTCTTGTGTTTACTTGTTTCTCTTATGTTTTTGAGATTCGTCCATGTTGCTACATATATTAATGTCATTCCTTTTTATGGCTGAGTAATATTGCATAGAACACTTTGTTTATTTATTCACCAGTTGATGGACATTTGGGTTGCTTTCCATTTTTTGTTATTTATGAATAACACTACTAAGGCCATTTACATACCAGTCTGTGTGTGAACATAAGTTTTTATTTCTCTTGAATGAATACCTAGGAGTGGGATTGCTGGATTGTGTGGTAAGAGTAGGTTTAGTTTTACAAGATACTACCAGACTGTTTTCAAAGTGGCTACACCATTTTTCATCCCCACCAGCAATGGCTGGGGTTTCCAGTTGCTTCATATCCCTGTGACACCTGATATGTCAGTCTTTTAACTTTAGTCAGTCTAGTGTGTGTGTAATGGCCTCTTACTGTGATTGTAATTTGCATTTCTCTAGTGTTTGGAGCATCTTGTCATGTACGTCTTGGGCATTCATACAGGTTTGGTGACAATAGCCCATAAAGTGTCTTTCAGGCGCTTATGGAGTCACTGCTCTGTGCTGAGTAGTCTAGGTTCTGCAGATTTCAGGGGAAGTACGTACCTTCTAGAAAACAACTTCTGCTCCTGAGAACGTCAGTCTCCTGCAGCGAACAGTGTCTGGGGCTGTGTGAGCTGTGGCCACTAGACGGAGGCCAGGTGAACAGCCAGGGCTCATCCCCCTGCAGCAGTGACCACCTCACTTCCTTCCACACTTCACCGTGCAGGTGGGCTGGCGGTGGGAGAAGCCTGAGAATGACACCCATGAGGGAAGGAATTTGACAGCACTCCCTGTACAGAAGTGTCCCACGGCCCATCCATGGGAAGCGACCCTCAGAGAGCTTCCCCCTGGGTGGCCCTCAGTTATTAGCCCTGCCGCCCAGCTTCCAGGCCCAGCCCCTTGGGCGAAGCACCCCCATCCTCTGAGCCCGGCCTTGTCAAACCTTCCGGCCTCCTGGAAACCCCACACTACCCCTGGGAGCTTTTGTGTTGTCCTCCCCACCCACCACCACTTCCTTTCAGCTTGACATTATTTCCCAGGCCAGACTCACAGCTCGGCAGGACAGTCCCTGTGGCATTCGGCACGTTGGTCCCTTGGGACAGTCCAGGGTGTGGTGGACACTGCATCAGGCTCCTTCTGAGGCTCCCAGCTTCCCGCTGCTCTCCTGCGTGTCCACACACTTACCTTTGTCACTCACACATGTCCTGCTTCCCAAGAACAAACATTAATTCTCAAACAGTTCATCAAACTCCATAAAGAAGAAGGAAATCGCCTCCCACGTGCCTCATCCTGAGCATTCTGCCCACACTGAACCTAATACTTCAAATCCACACGGAGACCAGAGAACCGCGTTAGCTCCCTTCCCCCGCCGGCCCTGCCCACCTGACTGCACCTCAGCCCCCCCAAAAGTCATTTAAAAGGAGGGGCACTGTGAGACTGCGTGCTTCTCCTTGGCTGGCCTTACCCAGGAAAGTTGGCCTTGAAGCGACTCGGCCCTTAAACAACACTGTACCATTGTATAAATGTACGACAGCTCCTTAGTCCAGTCACCTACAGATGGAGTCCGTGGAATTGTAACAGCTACACGATGTCAGAGGGGCAGTAGATTGGGGGAGGGGAGTTATCACTTTGTGAGGGGTGGAAATGTCTAGTACATTGTTTTGGACACCTGAAACTAATTAAAAAAAAAAAAAAGGCTGCACCAGCTTCCTGCCCTCGGGTGTTAGGGAGAGAGGGGTAGGGCCTCCTTCTCACCTGCTGGCCAGGTGTGGCGCCTCAGGGGAGGCACCGCATCCAGTGGTGTCTGAGGACTGGAGCTGTGCTCACAGGTCTTCCCTGATCCGCTGGCGTGGCCCAGCAGGAGCCCAGAAGCTCTGTGAGGACTCCCCCCTCTGCACTCTGAACACTGGCCGGGGCGGCCTGAGTGGGGGTAGAGGGAGAACTCAGGTGTCGCTGACCCTGGCCTCTGACCCCAAGCACCTGCCTTCACAACAGACAATCCCAGCCCCTCCCCACAACGTTCACGCTGGGCAGACTCACCCTCTGGGCCCAGGCTGGTCTGTGAGCAGTGGGCAAGGTGGGTGTAGCCAGGAAGCCACCTCTGGCTCCTGAGGCCCCACTGAGGACCCCAGCCAGTGCCACACGAGGGGGGAGCCTGATTCCACAGCCTGTGGAGCTCAGGGGGCGCCCAGGCCAAGGAGGCCTTGTGGAGCCTGAGGACACAGGTCTGGTGGCTGTGGGACCAGGGGCCAGGAGAGAGGGTCTGAGAGGGTCCAGGACAAGCGAGCAGGGCCGCCCGAGGGCCTGGCTGGAGGGAGGTGGCCATGGAGTGGACACTCATCCTAGAGGTCACAACCTTCACTGCCCCTTGGTGAGGCCACACCCTCCACACAGGCCTTGGAAAGCAAGGCTGAGAAGCCGCAACTAAGGATTTCCGCTGCAAGAAAGAGACCCAGAACCGGGGCCTCAGGAGGGTGGGGGCCCCAGGCCAGCCTGGAGCCTCCAGTTCTGGGGGCGGGCGAGGCGGGGGTGGGGGTGTGTCAGGGGCTGTAGCCTGAATTACCCCTGAGCTTCTTAGCGTCATGAAAGGATTAGAGAGAAAGGCAGAGAACATAAAAAAAGAGTCATTCATAAAAAAATAATAATTGATTAAATAACTATAGAAAATCACAGCAAAGAAAGTGTTTGAAACATAAAAGCCTGGCAGGAGATGTTTTTGAAAGAAGTAATTTCTGAATGAATGAAGGACATAACAGTGACCATGACTCACCCCAGGAGAGAGCTCCACAAAGAAGGGTGGCTTCCAGACCCTACCTGCCCTCGCCTAGGAGGCAAACATCCCCAGAGACAAAGACCTGGGGGGGCTGACTGGGCCACTCAGAGCTCCACGTCTGTGAAGAGCCCAGGATGTGGGTCAGCCGGCAGGAAGGGCAGGGGAGGCAGATGCCAGGCGGGAGGAAAAGTGGCCCAGAGCCTGGAGACAGCCTCACTGGCCCTAGACGCAAGACTCGACTCCCTGACAGGCTCAGAAGGACAGGCCACAGTCTGTGAGGCCGGCCAAGTGCCATCATCAAAGCTGGGAGGTGACTGACATCATTCTATGAAACCTGAGGGGCCTGCATGCAAGGCCTTGTCTCCTCCTCTCCACGTGAGCCTAAAGAAGAAGACAAAGCCTTCTGTCCCTAAACTTGCTAAGGTTGTTTCTGCCTCAGGACCTTTGCACTTGCTGGCCCCTTTAGCTGAATAGGAACACTCTTCCCCAGATCTTAGGTTGGATCCTTGACATTATTCAGGTCTTGGCTCATATGTGACATCCTCAGAGATAGCAGAAGCAGACCACATCTGAACTCTGCAGCCTGATATCTTTATTTCCTTCAAAGTAATTGTCTATTCATGTCTACCTTTTGTTTTCGGTCTCCTCCCCCACTCCACTCATCCCCAGAAAGTGAGTTCCATAAGTAGAGAGGCCTGGTGGATTTGCTCACCCCTGAACCCCTTGTACCTAGGTACAAATAGGTACTTAGTAGCTATTTGCTGAATGTTGAATGGATTATGCTTTTGTTAAAACTGCTCTTTCCAAAGAGCTCTTAATATGGTTTGCTTATATCACAATTTTAAATTTAAAAAATCAAACTCTAATGTCATGTAGACAATATAACCTCAGTGATATTAAATGTCTACGTGTGTGTGTTTGTGTGTGTGTGTTTCAACATTTCAGAGATTATCTGGACTTTGGGATTATGGGACGTTTCTTCTGCTTCTTTCTACCTCATTGTATCTTATATTTATTTCTCAGTAAATAATAATTTTTAAACCAAAAGCAAAAGTCAAGTTGTCAGAGGAGAGCCCTCTGAGGGAAAACCACAGCATGAGGCCCTGCTGGGAGACCATTTCCCAGGTGCCCACTGTGCCCCATTTATACATAACTGCCTCTACAGGGTCATCAGCGAGACTGACATTTATTTACCTGGCACTGCGACAAGCTCCCTGAATTGGCAGCAGGGTAGCTGTTACCAAGTGCGGCCTTTACCTGTAATTAGCTGTGTGACTTTGGTCAATTCTGGCCTTTACAATCTTCAGCCATCTCGCCAGGAAAGTGAAAGATCTGAACTCAATCAGCATGAACATCTCCTCCAAGCACCATCGCTCACGGCAAGTCCTCAGAGCACCTCCCCACATGCTCACTGCCAAAGCCCGATTCCAGCAGCGTCCCCTTAACCCAGGGTCTCCCCGATCTGATGGCGGGCGCTTAGGCCCCTGAGAACACAGACAGAAGGCTTGTTTAAGGGTACTTTCCTGGAGCGAGCATCCGCGGCTTTCATCCTGTTTGCACAGGGGGCTGCTTCTCAAATACAGCGTAAAAATCATCCACGGAGGGAGTCCCAAGCAAGCCCTTTCCAGTCGGGTTAGCTGGTGTCCCAAGGTGGTCGCTATGTGCCCTTTCCGAAAGTGAATGAGACAAGACACACGTGTGGACCTGGAGCTTTCTGCCAGAGCAGGAGTCGGCGGGCAGGCAGACGGGCAGATGCCCACCTGGGCAGGGGCAGCCCTCCCACCTCCCTGTGCCCAGCCCTTACCAGCTGCCAGCACAGCAGCCAGGCCTCAGGGAGCTGCTGAAGAGCCTACATTTGAATTACGTAAAACCTGAGTTCTGCCAGGTGGGAGGTTAGGTTGGGGGGATGGGTGAAAAGGGTGAGGGGATTAGAGGTACAATTGGCAGTTACAAAATAGTCGTGGGGAACATAGTCAATAGTATTGTAATAACTATGTATGGAGTCAGGTGGGCACTAGACTTACGGGGGATCACTTTCTAAGGTATATAAATGTCATAAATCACTATGTATATAAATCACTATGCTGTACACTTGAAGCTAATAAATATTGTATGTCAACTATAATTGAAAATAAAAAAAATTTAAAAAAAACTGGGTCCCCCCCCTAAAACTATCGGCACCTGCCACCCCTGCAACCCTATATTCTACACCCAGGGGCCTCCCCTCACCTCTGTCTGTCAGGTGCCCCCTGGTTCCACATCAGGCTTCCTCCAGACACGCTTAGGTGAGAATTGTGTAACTGCTCAGAGGAGGTTGGTACAAAAGTAATTGCGGTTTAAAAAGTTAAAACTAATTGCAAATACCACAGTTACTTTTGCACCAACCTAATACAATGCCTCGTCCCCACTGGAACAGGCTCCAGAAGGCAGGAGCCAATTCCACTGTCGACTCGGGGCCCACACAGAATATTGGCTGAATGAGCATGAAGGAGGAAGGCTTAACCACTGAGTGTCTGCTATGGGCGGCCACCCAGCCGGCCGTGGGGACCAAGGCCCACTCCACAAGGAGTATTGGTCCTTGTCGGCTCTCTGGAAGCTCCTCTCTGGGGAGACTTAACAAAGCCTACCTCGCCCCTGCTCCCCACGGCAGCCCACGTAGGAGGACTCATTGAGATGGGGGTACAAATCCGGTTTCCCAGGGACCCCCACCTAAGAGAGTTGCTCTCAGGAGCCGTCTGAGGAAGCAGCATCTAACCTGAGATTGTTGGAGCTGAGTCACCCACTGGCCAACTGAACCAAAATCCCCAGGAGTGTAAAAGGGAGAACTGAGCTGGTACAACCTTGAAAACTTCCCCAGCAGTGAGGTGGGATGGGAGCCCAGTGGGGGTGCTCCCGCCATCCCTGCCCCCCACCACGGGGCTGCGAGCCTCAGTGACTGCCAGCTGCTCAGATATAAGGGCCTAGGCCCCCGCCTGGACTCAGGATGTCCCTGCAAGGCCATGCACAGCTCAGAGCCCCGGGTTCCTTCGAGTCCTGAGCTGCACCAACCCTGCCTCCTTCACCCCGTATGGGGGCTGCTCCCAAGGACACTCCCCTCCATCCCACACACAAACCTGCACCTCAGACACCATGTCCAGGGAGACTGACTGGAGGCCACCCCAAAGAGAAAACCCGGCAAAATAGCACAAATGAGAAAGCCACTTGAAGACTTGTAAGCTAGGATTTTGTAATAACACCGCACAAAAACAAAAAGTAAATCGATCTCCAGCAAGGATAAGAAAGCCCAAGAGAAAAGCAGGCAGGCAGCTGGAGGCAGGGCAGTGGCACTGGGAGGTGGGGGGGTGGGGTGAGGAATGGCACCCCGGCGCTAACCAGGCCAGCATGGCCACCTCTGATCTCTGGTCCCAGATCGATCATGGAGATAGAGCATGCCCAAGGATGGCAGCTGCTCCAGCAGTGGTCAGCAATATTTGCTCTTTCTTTGTTCAGTAGCAGCTTTTTGTTTGCATTATAGTGAACACTGAGAGTCGACATAAATGTTATTTTCCTGTGTCTCTGGCCTGTGTTATTTTTGTTTGCACAATGTTGATTGGATTTGAAGGCAAATGCATCACAAGGAAGGGAATACCACAGCTTGTTCAGAAGGCAGTAAACAGGCTTGTTTGCGGGAATCAGAGAAAACCCAATGGGCAAAGGGAAAGGAAAAGGCGTGAGGTGGCTGGGAAGAGGCAGTGCAGGCCAGGGGTGCAGGCTTGTGGGGCTAGGGAGGGGAGGGGGCGAAGGCACATCAGGGTATTACCACCAATGTGACCCCCAGGGTGTGGCCTGAGAAAGGGGCTGAGTGGGTGGGCGGCCGGGACCAGCCAGAGTGGGAGTTGGAGTTCTCTCCGGAGATGCAACCCCTGGGCATCCTTTGGATTGTTTTTGTTTTTTATCTTACTGAAGAAAACATATGCCGTATGTGCTGTGCAGGACAGTGGCTTGAGTTTTATAATTCACGTTGCCGACTTTACCGTTTATTTAAAAGTTATGTAAAAAGTTCAATCACGTTTCCTGAAGTTCCCATTTCGTATGGCTCAGGGAGGGCAGACGTGACATTGGGACCCGCTGCCCCCAGATGCAGAGTGGCAGCTGTGTGACAGGAGAGAGCCGAGCCAAGACTCCTGGGACAGGTACAGCTGTCTAGTCTGAGGTTATGGCTGTGACGTGAGAAGCGTGAGACTGAAGGATGACAGGGAGATGGAGGGACGGATACAAGGCCTGGGAGGCTGCTCCGAGTTGTGGTGAGGAAGGAGAGCCGGCTAGAAACTTCTTTCCTCCATTCTCCATTAAGCAGTGTTTGAAGCGTGACTGTTTCATGCCTCACTAAATGTAGCAATTGACATGAGTCGAGCATTGGCTGCGTTTGTGATACCGTGCTAAGCACATTTCATGTATTTTCTCATTAAATCCTCAAAACAACCTCCAAGACAATTCATCAACATCAAAAACACCAATTCAATTTAAAAATGGGCAGAGGACTGGCAGACATTTCTCCAACGAAGATATGCAAATAACCAACGAGCACATGAGAAGCCTCTCAATTCATTAATTGTTAGGGAAACGCAAATCAAAACCACAATCAGATATCACTTCATACTCATTAGGATGGCTACTGTCCAAAAAACAAAATAAAAAAGCTTAGCAAATAACAAGTGTTGGGAAGATGTGGAGAAACTGAAACCCTTGTGCATTGCTGGTAAAAATGTAAAATGGTGCAGCTGTTGTGGAAAACAGCATGGCGGTTCCTCAAAAAATTGAAAATAGAACGACCATGTGCGCCAGCGACCCCACTTCTGGGTATTTACCCCAAAGAACAAGAACAGTCTTTCAGGACACGAGCTCAGAGCAGTCGCCTTTACAACAGCTGTTCACTGAGGGCTGAACAGATAAACGAGTGTGGTCCGTCCGCACAGGGGCGGCCGGTCAGCCTTAGAAAGGAGGGAGTCTGCCACCTGCTCCAACATGGAGACCCTCAGGACACCGTGCTGAGGGAAACAAGCCAGTCACAGGAGGACAGACACCGTCGGATTCCACTTCTGTGAGGGACCTAGAGCAGCAGACTCATACAGACAGAGGCTGAGGGAGGGGGTGGGAGGTTTTTTACTGGGTACAAGTGTTCAGTTTTGCGAGACGAAGCGAGTCTGGAGGTTGTTGCACGGCCACGTGCGTGTGTGTCACATACTCGGACTGCACCGTACGCCTGACAATGGCTGAGATCGTAAATTTCGTGCTATGTGTATTTCACCCCAATTTAAACATTTTTTAAATTTTTAAAAAACAACCCCCGGGGTAGGTGCTGCTGTTAACCCTGAGGCTCAAAAACTTTTCCAGCACGTCGGGGCTACTCGATGGCAGAGCTGGGGTTGGGTCACACCAGGTCTGTGCTCTCAGCACCGCCGCAAGGTACTGGCTCTTGGCTGACGAACGTTTCCCGTAGATGGAGAACATTTCCCAACAGAGGGAGAACACACCCATTTCTGGGTCCTTACTGAGACCGAAGTCCAGGCATGATATGTTTCTTCATAAAGACCATATTTGACCGACAGGGTAGCCATTAGTCTTGTCCATTCACTTCGTTCAGTCCACTAGATGGATTTTATATTATGCGCAACAATTGCTGTAAATATAGGACAGGTAAGAACTCGGCACAGTGCCAGCCAGCATCTGGAAGGAAGCGGGTTGCACTGTTGAACGGAGCTGTTAAATGGGGCCAGATCCCTCCCTGAGACTAGGGGTCCGTGTGCAGGAGGAACATGGGATATTTTTAAGAGTTGAAGCAACAGTTTTTACTGTAAATGCAATGAAATTTTACAAACAAACTGAACACAGTTCAAGTTGCTGGGCTTCAGTAGGCTCGCGACACAGGCTGAGCGCACTTGGCTTGCCTTGCCTTGGCGCTCTCTTGCCAACGCGGGGCTCAGCCACGCGCAAGCGCTGAGCCAGGGGCCTGCACGGCACCCACCATCACCCAGAGGCTTTGACAGCGGGTCTGAATGCCAGTTACCAACCGGGGTATTCCCATTGTCCACTGTTGACTGTGTCTGAAGTGAGGTTTAAATTATACCTGAGACAAAGGAAACCAGAGTCTTGGAAATTTTCCGGAAAGAAAGGTGAGATTTCAATGGAGAGCCATGGTCGAGCTTGCTTCCCCTGGCTTCCTTCCTCCCCACCACTTCTTGTAAACACATCCCAGGTCAATGCAGACGTGTTTCAGGTCTCTATACAAAATGAACAAAGGCTTCATCGGCTGCAAGAAGGTGGTTACTGAAAATGGGTCAGTCTTTTGATGCTGGTGAAAGATGCTGGTCCCTGGTGATTGGCGCGCACACACACACACACACACACACACGCGCGGCCATGCAGCCAGAGGCCCAGAGCCACCAGGTGCCATGTGGCCTTGGCCTCTGCACCCTCCAAAGACCTGGGTGGGGCAATTCCCAGTTCTGGAAGCTCCACTTGCAAACTGCACTGCGCTGCTCTATTGGCCAACCAAGAGTGGCTTAGACGACAGTTCAGCTCTGCAGTTACATGAATGTGGCCTGAAATCTTGATGACCTAAATATGGAGAGGGAGGGAGGAGAAATGGGGATAAAAGAGGAAAGAAACACAAAAAAACCTTCAATAGAATGAGGTGCTTACTCAGCCTTGGCTAAGGGGGGAAATAAGTCTTATTTTGAGTGCATTCCAAAAGGATTTGGAGAATCTTCCAAAACCGAGAGCTGCAGTGATAAGAACTTAGTCCCTAAGAATAAAAAAGCGTCCATGATCCCAGGTGTGGATGCCATCCAAAGTTGCCTAAAGAGGCAGTTGGATGAGGAGTTCTGAGACTTAGAAGAATTCTGGAGTCCTGAGTGGTGAGGACAGAGAGGAGGGCAAGAATGGGAGCCATGGTTGGGACCAGAGTGGGAGGCATGGGTGTACAGCGTCCCCGCCTCAGGCACTGGCAGAAAGTGAGAGCTGGGGACAAGTGCAGACTTTCAGCATCACTCAATTGCCGGGACACTCACCCAGTACTGACTGACATCGTTATTTTGGGGCTCAGTGTCTTCACCCGGATGACACACGGGCCACGCCTAATCTTCACTGATGGAAGAGAATGAGCAGGGCAGCCCACGTTCAAACCCGAGCGCCTGTGGGGTGCCGGAGGAGGAAGGGGCTGCAAAGTGACCCAGAGGCACACTAAAGCCTCACGGGGCAGCGGGGGTCCAGAGCTGCGAGCAGGAGGCGGGAGGGGGTGAGCCCACCCACGCCCCCACACTGCCCTGGCTGTTCCAGGAAGGGCCTCATGCCAGAGCCCCACTTCAGCTGCTGAAATCCCACTCATGAGACATACACGGCCCGCAAGCGTACATCCTTAGAAGATTTCCTAAGAGTGCAGGAGGGCCCAGGGATTAGCAACCTGGTAACCTGGATTATTTGTGCAAACAAAACAAGACCACGCAAGAGCCTGGAAGACAGGTAAGGGAGAGGCTTTCACTCCGTCCGTCTGGGCAGAATATTCCTAGTCTGTTGTCCTTCCCAGCATCTTCCACTGGCGTGTACGCTTTCCATGGCTGGATGTGTAAGATCCATACCCAAAAAGCACAAGTTCTGCTTGATCTTCCAGCACTGTTGGTAGGCCTTCTGTCTCTTGGTTTCACAGGTATGTATCCACGGCCGCATTATATTTTTTACCTCTGTGTAGCGTTTGTGTCCGGCGTGACTCCTAGCCCCCAAATAGCAACTATGTCCCCACCTGCGAACTCACAGCCCCCATTTCAGCTCTTCGTTGCCTCACGGTCTGCCTGCTCCGCATCTGGTTTTCTGAGGTTTGCTTATTGTTTTATCATCTTACTTTTGCTCTGTGGACTAATTGTTTATAATTTCTGCAAAGGTTTGGACGATAAATCTCCAGCAGTGGTTGTGTAAAGTAACATGAAACTCATATTCATCTAATTATTGAAGACAAACCCTGGAAAATGAAAAGAAGTCAAATCAACTAAAAAATAAGAACTTCACAATATGAAGAATTCAGTGCTTTTGACTTTTACTGCCCTGAGTCTCCATCTCTGTTAAGAGAGCCCGGGTCACAAAGCAAACCATTTTAAACTAATACTAAACATCATATTCCAAATTAATCTTTGACTTTAAACTTAGGTTATAACATTTGAAACTGTTTTCTGCTTATAAAAAATGTTTATGATAATATACAAATGCAGGTTATATAGAATTTATACTTATTATAGGATATCTGAAGGATACTGAAAAATATAAAGAAGACAATATCACCCATATTCCACAATCCAGAGAAAAATTGCTGTAAAAGTTTTGACATTCCTTTTAGTTGTTTTTCTAGGTACACATTCACACAAACACAGTCCCCTAAAAACTCTTAATTTATGCACCTCATCTATAAGGTAAGTCCATTTTCTTTTAATAAATTGCAGGTCTGGGTCTCTCGGGGCAGTATTGGATATCAAAAGCAGGACACAGGGCCAGCCCGGTGGCTCAGGCGATTAGAGCTCCATGCTCCTAATTCCGAAGGCTGCCAGTTCGATTCCCACATGGGCCAGTGGGCTCTCAACCACAAGGTTGCTGGTTCAACTCGAGTCCCGCAAGGGATGGTGGGCTCCGCCCCCAGCAACTAAGATTGAACACGGCACCTTGAGTGCATCCTCTCAACCACAAGGTTGCCAGTTCGTCTCCCGCAAAGGATGGTGGGCTGTGCCCCCTGCAACTAGCAACGGCAACTGGACCTGGAGCTGAACTGCACCCTCCACAACTAAGATTGGAAGGACAACAACTTGACTTGGAAAAAAGTCCTGGAAGTACACACTGTTCCCCAATAAAGTCCTGTTCCCCTTCCCCAATAAAATCTTTAAAAAAAAAAAAAAAAAAAAAAGCAGGACACAGCTCATCTGTCTGTGGCTAGGGTGCTTACTGTCCCCACCACTGTGGCACAATCTGTCAGGGACACGGAGACTTCTGCTTACCTCCTCCTGGCCTTTAACTCCGAAGGCTGGAATTGGTTTGGAGCTGGAACACTGAGCTCCGCCTAGACTGTGGCTCTCCAGACTCAGCCGGTGAGAGGCGGGGCCAAGAGGAAAGGACACTGAGGGCCCGGGTCATTCCCAGAGGAGAAAACTGGGATGCCTGGAAGCCATCTCTCCTTCACTGGAGCCCTAATGGCCTACCCCAATACTTGTGAGAGTGACACTGCCCTAACCGGGGCCCTCACCCAGGGGACAGAAACGTGAGCAGCCTCCTTTTAGCTGACAGTAGCTTTTATGGCCACGAAGATGGCAGTGCCTTGACTGAGGACTGGTCCATTCCTGCCACAACCCACAAGAGCCACTATTACAGATCCAACCAGAACCAACGTATAGAAATCCCTTCCTACAAGAAGCCAGCAGTCTCAATAACCTGGAAACATAACTTTACAATGAACTTTATTGAGATTATTTGGTAACAACGGTTCCTTTTAAAATCTTCTAATAAAGAGTTTGGAAAAGTCACCTTCTGTTCTGGGTGTTAAACTTTGGGAAACCCATTTCTCCCTGTAACTGAGGAGATCCAGACCCTACTGTCTAGAGCAGGAGTGTCCAAACTTTTTTCAACGTTTCTCACCAAGGGCCATATGTGGTAAAATACACAAATAGCCGGGCCACTCACTCGAGGTGAAGTACGTATTGCCTCACCTGGTTTATTTAAGTAAACTAAATATATTTTTGGAATTTGCTGCGGGCCAATTAAAAATGGATTGCGGACCGCAGTTAGCCCGCGGGCCACAGTTTGGACACCCCTGGTCTAGAGAGATGCTTACACTGGCCGTGGGGGACTGAGCCCAGGGTGTGGAGGGGTGGGTCTCTTCTCTTCACACATTTGGTCTTGGTGTTGCCACTTTCATAAGAGAGTCAGGTTGGTGGCTTACAGTTGTTCGCAGTGGGCATATTTACACCCCAGCAATTGGCAAAAGCTGTGCATTTTGTTTCCACTTCAGGGAGCCAGTTGTCACACTTTTAGTAGCATACCTTTGGAGTCGTCCCAAGAAACGAACAGAGCCAATTCCTGGTGTCCTTGCCAAAACACTGAGTTCTAAACCACAGACGTGTGCCCCATTACCGTGACTTCTCCTCTAGCCAGCAAGCCAGCCTTGCCGTCGCCCCTGTAGCAGTCTGCAGGCCCACTGTCATGTGTGTGCCTCAGGTCTGCTGGTCCATACGAGCCAGGTGTGTACTTCCTCTGCCGTGCAGGCTGCTTCTTCCCAGAGCAGCACTTATACTCTGCTCTGCCTCTGCCAAGACCTGACCCTAGCCTGGAATCAAAGAGCAGTGCTGAGAGCAGGTCTAGAGGAGGACAAGCGTCCTTTCAGCAGACACCTGCTCCAGGTGAGGCATCTGGGAAGGACAATCTGTTCTCTGGCATGGGGCCAGTGATTGCTTCTGTCAACCAGGAGGCCCCTGAGAACTTGGGGCTTTGAAACTCTCAGCTCCGGGGCCCGGTTGCCCACACCCACAGCCCAGGATCATTCCCTATCTGACCCCTGACCTTAGCACAGGGACCTGTCAAGGCTGTGACTTTGGTCTCCTTCGTAGCTCTGCGAGTCTTATCGTCAGAGAGTAGGCCTGATTTCTGACAGTCTGCCCAGTGTCCGTAGTGGTGAATCTGATGAGCTGCCCTCGAGGTCCTCCAGCTTGCAAAGTGTCTGAGGTTGGCAGTGTCCTGTCCTAAGCCTCTCATTCTCTTCTTTCAAGGTCTCCAGCATTAACATAAGAAGCCACCCTTCTCCACCAGTGCCATTACCATTGTCCCCACTGATCGAGCACCCCCTCGGCTTCATCTCCCAGGCCTTGCTCTCTACCTGCGCCCATCATAACTGAGCACAGGTGCCGTGCGCGATGGGTGATTATTGGCGGGTCAGCAAGCTCTTTCTGGAAAGAGCCCAATAGTAAATAATTCAGGTTTTGTGGGCCCATGTGATCTCTAGCAGATTCTGTGGCTTTTTTTCCCCCTCCCCTTTCCCTTTAAAAAATGTGAAAATCATTCTTAGCTCAAGGGCCATCTGAAAACAGGCCGTGGGTGAACCCCAGTTATTACAGGCCCACTTACCACCAGGAATGGAGTCCTTATGGCTTTGAGACAGGTGGGCAGTTTAATTCCAAAATGAACCCCGGGGGTCCACTTTCTAGAGCCATTTTCAGCATCTGGGTCTCAGCTTAGGTTCCCTAGAAACACAGCCTGAGGGCAGCCTTGAGAACTGTGTTCCCAGGACGTTCCCAGGGCAGCGAGAGTGAAGGAAAGGGGAAGAAACACGAGCTGAGGGCTTTCTACGTGAGCTGCTGCTTCCCGACGAACCACAGGAGACCAAGCAGACACTCAGCAGATTCGCGTCCTCAGCCCCACGGGCCTTCTCCGCGTGGGCTGAGTGAAAAACGAGGCTTTGGAGTTTTGCCTCCAGAGGGCAAAGGGCAAGGACCTGGCCAGCTGGCTGCCTTCTGCCCCCCTGGTTAAGTAAAACGCCAGCTCTGCGGTGCCCACGGAGGGGACGTGGGAAGAACCCCAACAGCATTTATGACAGTGGCGCTTCTCGGGCTGTCAGTGACAGCCACCAGGGCTCCAAGGTCTCCCTCCTGTTGCTGGCACACGTGCACTGAGCACACAGCCTGTGACCCCAGGACAGAGTAGAGGGGACAGGGCCTCGTTCTGTTGGCTCAAGGCTTCAAATGGTGTGGGGAAGGCTAGACCTGGACTAGTGTCCCACGGTGGACCCTACACCCCAGAGTTCCCTTCGGGGGTCCCCATTTCTATACTGTCAGAATGTGGCACGCTAGCTCCCCAGCTTCGTCTCCCAAGTCGTTCAGAGGGACAAGAAGCTGGGCAGGGTGGACCGCAGAGGGGAGCGTGACAAGCTGTCATCTCCCAGGGAGCCCTGGGCCCGGCCCTCTGCTCGTCCCCTCCTCCCAGTTCCAAGCAGTCTTGCTTCACCAACTCCCCACCCCCATACACTTCACGCACAACAGTCCCTGACCTACTATTGCCACCGGCCCCTTTGTCGTTCTTCTTGGTCTACCAGCCTTCATGCTTAGGGCTGGGCAAATCATCATTTTCTTTCTCGATACCTTTTGTTCCCAAGTCACAGCCACACAGCTTGTGGGGCAGCAGGTTCTGCCCTCTCTTTGCTCCTCTTTTCTGTCTCAGCAGTACCCCTGGCCTGGAAGAGCAAAGCCAAGGACACTGCCACCTTGGAGGCTACGCCTACTTTAAATCTTGCAGCATCTTCGGAGCCCAGAGCACATTGTCAGGGGTCTCTGGGTTCCCACAAGTTTTCTCAGGGTGCCCGTAGCCTCGATGGGGTGTCCTGGTTCATACATATGCCGAGTTCCCAGAGCACCCATTCCAAGACTTAAGTGGAAATGCCAGTTGGTCCAGACTGTTGATCCGGTGGCAGGGGTCCCGGGTTGGCCCCCACCACCTGCCATTTGCTCTGCTTTGCAGTGCTGATGTTGCCTCAGTGTGCAGACAAACCATCCAGGCTTTCGGAGAATATGGGGTGCTGGTGGCAGCAATGCCAGGGGGCACATCTCTCCTTGAGCACCCGCACACTTCCTCCTCTATGTAGGCTCCTTCCTGCAACCTGGGACTTCAGCAGCTTCCTAGTGCCAAGGGGTGGGGTCTCCCATTTTCCCTTCCTCCTCCCTCTTAGGACACAATCTGTGGAGGAGGAGCAGGGGGGTGGGCACACAGTGGCCTTGTTTCCCTAGGTGTCTTTCACAATGGGACCACCACGGACCCTAAAGCTACTGAGGTCCACAGTGACCTGGGCTCCTGCCTTTACAACTCAGCCAGGTGACCCGTCACCATCCCCAGAGGGGATGCCTCCCGCCCTGACAGAGGTTCAGTCTAACCCCTTTGTGGTTTCCAAAAAGCTTTGGTCTGGGGACAAGTGGCATTTTTTTTCCACATTGGGCTCCAAGAAGAAGCTGAAGGTGAAGAAGGACAAACACAGCAGGTAACACGCAGTGAGGCACAGGGCAGAGTCTTACTGGAGGCAGCGACTCAGGCAGAATGTGCGGGAGGGACCCTGTCATCCCAGGAGAGGCACAGTGAGCCGCTGGTGTGGCTGCAGGCAGAATGGTGGGTGGTGGCCCACGAGAGGGACTTGCACCCCCGCCGTCCCCACCTGTGAGCCTCTGTGAATTTGAAGGGGAGTTAGGAAGAAGCAGGGAGCACCTGGCCAACCACGCTCGTCCCAGAGGGAGACTTTGGGTGGGGAGAATGTTCTGGGGACGAGGTACTTTGCAGTTTGGACTCTGGTTGCCTCGTTCCCAGGCTCCGCAGGGGTGCGGCAGTGAGGGCGGCCACTACATCATCCTGCAGACAAAGGTTGTCTCCTCCACGACAAACACGGCCCCACGGGATTCCTTACTGCACCGTGACATCAAGAACGTCCTTTATGAGGGGCGAGAGGGTCGGCACACACTTCTTGCGGATTTGTGAGGATTAGATAAGAGAGTGCGGGTGAAATGCGCGGTGCCTCGCAAGCGCGCGCTAAGTCATAAGTCGTCCACAGGCCAGGGGCAGCCTGAGGTCCATGCCTATCCTTGAACCGCAGCCTCCTGAAGGAGCAGACACCCTGACAGGGAGGGGCCCTGTTGGTCCCCAATTCCTGACACTGCCCCAGGACATTCAGGGTTGGGGGTGCCAGCCGGGCTACCCCTCAGCACCAGCAGCAGTGCTGGTAGAACCAAGCTGACAGCCTTGGGGGGACACACATCAAGTGGAAGGTGACAGGGCAGGAGACCTGGACCCTACCTGGCCAGGTCTGCAGCCCCGAAGACGAGCTGGATGACACACCAACTGATGAAAGATCCTTCTGACCTTTGAAGAAAGAGTCACCTCAGACATGGGGGTCACTTGGACATGATACATCACATCAGACATGGGTGTCACGTTGGACATGCGACATCACCTCAGATATGGAGGTTGCTTCAGACATGGAATACCACCTCAGATGTGGGGGTCACCTCAAATGTGGGAATCTCCTCAGACTTAGGGCATCACCTCAGACATGGGGTCACCTCGGACATGGGGTGTCACCTCAGACACACCTCGGGGGTCACCTCAGACATGGGGCTCACCTCAGACATAGGCCTCAGTTCAGACATTGGGGTGCCTTGCTCGCAAGCTGTCTGTCTTCGGCCCCACCAGGGGAGTGAGGGGGATTGGTGGCCCAGAAACTGGGGAGGGGCTCAAGCTTCCCGAGGTCAGAAAAGCTGACCAACAGATCTTTCCCTCACGGTCCCAAGTCAAAGATCTGACGGCCACTCAACCTACCCACTGCCACCCCATCTCCCTCACCAAGGGGCCCAGTTCTCATCTCATTTAAATCCTTGGTTTTTTGTTTAGTGGCCTCATGACCAGGAAGTTTGAAGTTTAATCCTTTCTCAAATGACACAATAGCAAATAGTCTTTTGGCTTCAGTTAAAACCAGGCCTTTTATTTAAAAACCTGATAATGAGAGAAGTCGGTTGGGTACACATTTAATTGTTGGATTCCTGTAGCAATAAAGAGGCAACTTACAATATAAGAAAAGCAGGGACTTGGGCACTAATTTTTTTATTCATTTACATTCCTCGTTTTAAGATACAATCACGAAGTAAGCAAGTTGTACAGAGTGTTGTATAGTAGAGACAAAGCTGTGTGCTTTAAATTATTTACAGATCTGCAAAAATAGATCAGATTTATTTGAAGGAGACATTTTAAAATAATAATTGCCATGGATTAAAAGCCCATTGAACCAATGTATGATTTTTAAAAAGCTCTCAGCAAGCTAATAAACTATGATAGAAGGAAACCGCTATATGATGGAGGACATCTGTAAAAAAACTGAACACCAAAGGCTAACATTACACTTCCTGGTGAAATACTGAGCACTTTCTCCCTCAGACTGAGAACAGTGCAGGACGTCCACTCTGACCACCTGTATCCAACGTTGTCCAGGACGTCCTAGCCCATGCCATCGGACTATGATGGCGAGGATGTCATTTGCAAAGGGACAACAGGCATATACTAGATGCTAACGTTCCAGGCCCAGTAGCGCTGCTCAGAGATTTGCTCAGGTCCTCCAGGGGAAGGGGAGGGAAGCTGAAGGCTGCACATTCATTGTTGGTAGTTCAACCTATGATTCCTGGGAGAAGACATATGAGCACACAGAACACACACGACTCCCCAAAGCAGTGGACAGCCTTCCCTGGATCCATATTTAATTTACAAAACAAAAAGCCCTTCTCAGTAAGTGACACAGACACGTTCTCCACACTGGTCCACAGACCACCCACCTCACACCCAGACATGAAGCAACAGACCTCTGGTCACCACCTGGTCCATGGCCTTCCCAACCATGAGGAGCAGGCGGGCCTTGTCTCACCAGTGTCCGCAGAACCAGGACACAGCTGCCCCCGCCTGTGTGTCCACGTCTGGGAACTGCCTCAGGGTACTGCTGCCAAGAGTTGCCACTGTGCCAGCCAGCGGCAGATGCATTAAGCAGCCATGCATCAGCACCAGGCATGACGAGTCTGGAGAGTGAGGACCAAGGTCAGGCATTCTCATCTGCAATGTCCCTGGACCCAGGAAGGGAAGATTAACAGTGTCGCCTTCATCTCCTTAGAGAGGACAAGCTGTCCCCCACCCCGGAAATTATATTTACAGATATAATTCCCTTCCCAGGCCCCCATCCTTTGCTCTTACCCCAGCTTGTCAGTCTACAACCAGGTGATCCACAAACCATGTGGCTGCACAGTGCCTGTCGCATAGTAGTTGCCCAGTAAACAGATGGCTAACTGAGTGCCTGAGTGGATGAGATTGCCTGCGAGTGGCATGGCCCAGGTGCTGAGGAGCCCTCCAGGCAGGGCCTGGCATGGGTGGGCAGGGCTGACTCAGGCCCCGCCCATCGGGGTCAATAGGGTGGTGGACTGGACTGGGGACAGGGGGAGAGCAGCCTTTGGCCTGGAGGCAGGGTGAAGGCTGAGACCAGAGGCCAGGTCCTTCCAGGACAGCATTACTCAGGCAGCTGGGGACCTGGCTCACCACCAGGCTTCCTTCTTGCCAGCCTGCCTCCTCCAATGCCAACAGCAATTTGCCCGGCCAAGAGCTCTGTACCAGAGGTGATGGCTAATGCCGACACACGTCCAGGTGAGTGTAGGCTGACCGGGAAAGGATTCATTCTCCACCCCCGCCAACCTGAATGCCCCCGCGAACGCACGCGCACACACATACTCAACATGTTGGTTCAGTGAGAATGGCACCCATGGACTCGGCCTGGTCCTGGGGGTTTGCACTCCTCAGCATTCTCCTATTAGAGCTGGGGTGGAGAAGTCTGCCCCTGTCTGTCCTGTTGTCCTGCAACTCACACCCCATCTTAGACGAAATTGCCTCCAAACCTGCCTCATCACCCTTTCTGCGTTGCAAACTCCTGACAAGCAAAGGATCCAATGAAATGCATGTTTGCAAAACACTCCTTCCCCCCATATCCAGGGGTCAACAAATACTAGTGGAGTGAATGAAAGTTTCCAAAAACAAGAATGAAGAAACCAGCTATGAGACACTGAAACAGATCAGATTTCGAAGAGTTCTGGAGACTTACACCATTTAATTTCTAAAATAATTTATGTCACTGTCGTGCAGGGGATCCTGCCGACTACGCCAAGTGTCATGCGGGGTGTCAGGCAGGGTCTCTGGTCCTGCTCCCCACATAAGAACGCAGGATATGGTGAGGCCAAAAAGGAACACCCACGGAGCCATAAGTAGGGGAGTCATATCTCTATACTCTCGCTGGCGGCTGGGTTGGAGAAACAGGAACCAGGAGCCACACAATTCTCAACCCTCACTGTGCCGCTTGCAGACTCAGCCACCATCTTCTTGCTAGCCCCCCCTTTTCTGCTAACATAGCCACGGCAGTTATATTCATGGCTAATGGCTCACTGGTTACAGCTGACGGCCAACTAGCCACAGCTGCTGGCCATTTGATCACAGTCGATGGCCATTTACTACCTGAGCCAGCACCTTTCTATGTGAGGCCGAGAGCCTGGAAACTTTTTTGGGGGGCTCTGTCCCCACACTCCACCCCTACAGGGTCTCACCTCACAATCTACACGACAAACGTCTTCCGCGAGGGGCCCTGTGCGAGGAGCCTGGAGGTGAATGCTATTTCCTGGACACAGCCAAGCTCTCTGGTCACAGCCAGGGTTTCTCAGGGCACCACCAGTACTTCTGGGCACAGCCAGACTTCCTGGACTTCTTAGGGTACCACTAGTCTCCCCGGGCACAGCCAGGGTTTCTTAGGGCACCACCAGTACTTCTGGGCACAGCCAGACTTCCTGGACTTCTTAGGGTACCACCAGTCTCCCAGGGCACAGCCAGGGTTTCTCAGGGCACCACCAGTACTTCTGGGCACAGCCAGACTTCCTGGATTTCTTAGGGTACCACTAGTCTCCCCGGGCACAGCCAGGGTTTCTCAGGGCACCACCAGTACTTCTGGGCACAGCCAGACTTCCTGGACTTCTTAGGGTACCACTAGTCTCCCCGGGCACAGCCAGGGTTTCTCAGGGCACCACCAGTACTCCTGGGCACAGACAGACTTCCTGGACTTGTTAGGGTACCACTAGTCTACCTGGGCACACGAGGGCCTCTCAGGGCACTGCCACTCTCTCTGGACACAGCCAGACTTCCTGGACACAGCAGGGCTCTCAGGGCACTGCCATTCTCTCTGGACACAGCCAGACTTCCTGGACACAGCCAGGGCTCTCAGGGCACTGCCAGTCTCTCTGGCCTCTCAGGGTACCGTGCTGGAACAACAGCGGCTCACAGTCAAGGTGCTTACATATTCTCGATGGCGGCCTGTCAAGACACAAAAGCAAACATCCACCAGTTCCACTACATAGTGGTATGTTCCCAAACAAATAGTCAAGCTGTCCATTAAATTAGGGATGGAAGGCAATTCCCCATAGTCCATAGTCATTCGCCAGGGCTGTCCTGGGGGTGAGGGATGACCTTGACCTCACCCTCAGCTCCCACGGAGGACTCAGCAAGCCATTCCTCCTGGGACTACAAGTCCTGCATCCGGGCTGCCTCAGCAAGCACTTTCCAGCCCACAGGGCCGCAAGGACCTTCACTTTCTCCAGCCTTTGCTGGTTGGGGAACCGTCCACGTCTTCCCACCCTCCACGGGGTCCAGCTCTCAGGCAGCTGCTCCTCCTGGTTTTCCTGCAACTGAGTGTTCATACGCACAAACTGCTCCACTGCCCTTCGGAGAGCTTTGGCCGACACCATACCCTGCTCGCTGCGCCATGTGTAGTGCAGGGGATCCTGCCGACTACGCCAAGTGTCGTGCGGGGTGTCAGGCAGGGTCTCTGGTCCTGCTCCCCACATAAGAACGCAGGATATGGTGAGGCCAAAAAGGAACACCCACGGAGCCATAAGTAGGGGAGTCATACCACTATACTCTCGCTGGCGGCTGGGTTGGAGACACAGGAACCAGGAGCCACACAATTCTCAACCCTCACTGTGCCGCTTGCAGACTCAGCCACCATCTTCTTGCTAGCCCCCCCTTTTCTGCTAACATAGCCATGGCAGTTATATTAGTGCCCAATGGCTCACTGGTTACAGCTGACGGCCAACTAGCCACAGGTGATGGCCATTTGATCACAGTCGATGGCCATTTACTACCTGAGCCAGCACCTTTCTATGTGAGGCCGAGAGCCTGGAAACTGCTTTTTGGGGCTCTGTCCCCACAGTCACTATTTTTAATATCAAAATAGGGCTAAATTTAGGGAGGAAATGTGACATTAGGCTGCAGGCTGAATGTGGAGCAAGACCAAGAGAAGTCGAGCAGGAGGAGAATCTGTCGTGTGGATGAGCTAGCTGTCTGTTTACTCTTGTTTCCAGAACAGTGGAGCTCACCATTGACGTCAATGTATGTGAAGAAACAAAAGGGCTTTGGGGTGTGTCCGAGCAGCTGGGCCTGGATTTGGGTGTGTGTGTGTGTTCATTGTGAAGGAGGTGGAAAGTGTGTCCAGGTGTCAATGTCAGGGACACCGGAGGTGGGGACACTCTCACAGTAGAGTGCGAGGCACACAGCAGGCCCCCCAGGGCTTATGTGGGAAGACTTGTCCCGATGAACTTGGTATTTGTCCCGGTTTGCATCTGTGTTTGAGGAAATTGCACACACACCTTGTCAAGGAGGGGGAAAGAAGTGGCTGGCCGTAGGAATTCCAGAATATGTGTTCGGCTTTGAAAACTGGCAGCTTAGTTTGCCTGCAGGCTCCAGATCATACATCTTCCTTTCCTCCCACCCCTGGTCTCCAGGAGAGTCCCGGCAGAAGAACAGAACCCATGGAGGGAGATGCGCCAAGCCCCTGCTTCTTGGATGGCTAGTGCCCCCTCAGCCCTTCAGAGCTCTGCCAGCCTTGCCTCCCCCATCAGACCCTGTGTTCCAGAACCTGCCAGAGCCGAGCTGCCGTGGAGCCTGCGTGCTGTTTTAGGTCCCAACAGCAAGTCTCGGCCCTCTACCGGGCTTCTCTCCTGACACTAGACACAAGGCTGGGGTCTAACATGCACCAAGCAGTGCTTACTGGAAGACCAAATGGGCTTAGCCAAGGTTCTCCAGGGCCCAGCGCTCTGTTGCAGCCGTGGCTCATGTGTCTCTGTGCCTTGAGCCTTCTTTCCCATTTCCAAGTGCTGCCTCCAACATGAAGCCTCTGGGGATGGATAGCTCCGGCCAGGTCCGTTCATGATCCACAATGCCCAATTCAGTCTTTTATTAAGTTCCCTTTTCACAGAACCGTCCTTTCTCCCTAGTGACGTGGTTGGGGGCAGGGACAACATTGTTTATTTCTTATGGGTACCTCCCATAGTAAAAATTATCCTATTTCCTCAACCAAAAATTGGGACACATGGCCTCATAAATAATAAAGGCCACTTGGAAGCTGACCATCCCGGCAGATCTGGCACAAGTGTCAACCTTGGTCGCCTGGGTGGGGGTGAACCGGGAACTCCTACAGGGCCGCCGGTCTCTGTCTCCTAGGCAGCTTCAGGGCCTGCCGGTGAATGGATGAGAGTAAATGAATGAATGTGAACGCGTGAATGAAAGATGTCCGCAGGGAGTTTCCCGCGGCCGTGGCGGCCGGGGTCGCGCTTCTGGCCTGTCGCCGATGGCGGCAGCCTCCCGGGGCCTGGGCTTCAGCAGGGGTTCGTCCGCGGGGCGGGCCAGACCCAGGTGCACAGGAGCTGATCCCGGGCCCGCGCTGCTCCCCCGCCCAGCGGTGGTACGCGCCACTCCGCGCTCCCGGAGCCTGAGGACGCGAGCTGTCTTGAATGGAAAGCGCCGAGGCCGGAAGTGGAAGGAACCACTCGGGAAGACGAGGAGGGGGGCACGAGCGCGCCGTGTCTTCATTGAGGAACCGACGCGGTGAACATGGAGTTCCATGTGCGTCTTATGTAAAGAGAGCGACGGGCACTGCAGCCAATGGACGCCCGGCGCTCGCAGGCCGCGCCCGCCGGTATGCAAATAAGGAGGCACGGCGGCCAATGGAGGGCGCCGAGGGCGGGCTAAGCGCGCGCGGTCACGTTTTCCACTATGTGACAGCGGCGAGTCAGCGGCAGCAGCAGAGGCGAACAGCGCTGCGGACTACGCGCTGCTCTGGCGGCTGCTGCAACCGGGGCGGCGTCGGCGGACAGACGCGCGGACGGACCGGCGGACAGACTAGGGAGGACGCGGCTCCGCGGTGAGTGCACGGCGGGCCACACGCGCCAGGTTGAGGCGTGGACAGCAGTCTGGCCGGCCGGCTTGCTGGTTACGTAACTGCCCGGGCCGGCTCGGGCCTCAGGCGGGCGGGTCTGGGGCCCGGCGGGCGGGCTCCGGGCGACGGCGGCGGTTCCTCCAGGCTAGTGAGGCGCGACCCGAGAGCTTCCGGGCCATTTGACTCCTTCTCCTCGGCTTGAAACCCGCCTGGGGAATGGGTACTGTTATCCCCATTTTGCAGATCAAGAAACTGAGGTTTGGAAAGGTTAGGCAACTTGATTATGGTCACAGCGCTACTCAGTGACTCCCACACCAGACTGCCCTTCTCTAGACGATTTTTAAAAAATGACTCCTCCCTCCCCCAAAGGGGAGAGAATAGGGGAAGGCCAAGGCAGCCAAGGGTCAGTGCAACTGTCCCTGGAACATGGAAGGCCCCTTGGGGAACTGGCTTCCTGCTCTGAGGCCAGAGAGCCAAGTCTCCGGCGGGGGCTGGGCCACTGGTGGGCGCTGGTGTAGGAGGGATAGTCCATGGGTCCCCTGGAGTGCCTGAGCAGAGAGACAAGAAAGCCTGGGAAGGAACCCTGTGGACAGGGAGGCCCCATGCGATGGTCACCCCCTATGCCCACCTTGCAGCTCCCTGTACTTATTCTCCCTCCCCGGGTAGGGCAGAAAGGGGAGGCCCACTTTGTGGTACAGCAATCACACCATCCTTCTGGGATGTCCCTTGGTGTCCCTTGGCTGCCAAGCCCGGGACATGGACTGGGGGGCGGGGGGCATAAACCCTCCAGGAAGGCCAGGGTAAGGGATGACAACTCGGTTGCCATGGTTTCTATCACCCACACAAAAGAAACCAGTTTGGGAAGCTGATTCATACTTACAGAGCAACGGAGCCAGAAAGTACCCTGGAAATCATCCAGGGTAACCCCTGGACTTGACAGGTGAGGTAACTGAGGCCCGGATACCTGCTGGGCATACCTCATGGCAGGACCTGGCCCGGGCTCAGGGTGTCTGCAGGGTCTTTCTGTCATCCTGAGGGTCTTGATCTGGGTCAGGAGGAGCTTCTGAGGTTCTATGAAGCCTGAATTTGGGTGCTGAATCCTGAGTGGGCTGGAATCTGGGGGAGGGGCCTCAGGTCCCCCCAATGTTAAGAACCCCAGCACCATGGCAGAGCCCCCAGGAGTACCTCTCTCACCTCCCCCATCCGACACAGCAGGGCCAGTGGCTTCTCCCTGACTGCAAAGGGCAGATGCCCGCCCTTACAGCCACCCAGGGTTTCTGGTCCCAGGCAGGGTTTGGCTGAGAAGGGAACAGGATTTGACCTGAAGGCTTTAAATGGTAACTGAGTTTTTAAACACAAGGTTGATCACTTTTTATAAGGCGCATGAGTAAGATGGACAGAAGGACTGCTTATTTTTAAGCGGCAGCTCCGTGATATGCCATCCCAGGGTTGGTGCCGTGGGTGTTCACAGTTATCTGTTGCTGTCGTCTGAGTGATTGGTGCAGAGCTAACACAGCCCTGGCTTTCTGTGGAGGCTGGGAGCTGAGTGGGGATGGGGAGCCCTGCCGCCCGCTCCCCCTCTGGGCCTCAGTTTCCTCATCTGTGCAGACGGGCTCAGATTAGACAAGCTTGCAGGTCTGCTTCAGTTCCACAGAAGGTTACCGGTGAGGCACGTCCCCCGTGAGGCACGTCTGCCTGCTTAGAAAGAACTAGGAAAGGTTCCTTTCGTTTGTACTATCGCTCATGCACACGCTTAACTTGCAGAAGAATCCTGGTGGGCACGCCTCTGTTTTTAAATGATGATGTAACGTCACTGGGCCGCAAAACACCAGACTCTGTCCGGTCACGGAGTGTCTGGCAGGACCTCTGAGCAGTTAGTCAACAGAAAGAGTGACGTTGAAAACTATTGTCTTCAGCAACACTGACTAGAAACACGTAACCCCAAAACTATGCACATGCTCTGTGCCCTTCCCTGTGGAAAGCCGGCCCCTGCGGACCCTCAGGGGACATGAAGGTCCGGACAGGGGCCTCTGTCAACTCTTTATGCTCGTGGTATGCACATCTGTAATGAGTTTGTTACTGTATTTCCAAGTCTAGAACAAATCAGCAGTACGTGAGCAGGTGAGCAGTCACGGGGCACAGTGGGGATCACAGCTGCTGGCAATTCTGCAGGCGAAGTGGGCTCCAGCCCTTGCAGGCCTTGAGGGTTCCTAGAGCTCTGCCTGGGGTGACGAGCGGAGTAAGAACAGCTCGGGGTTCACAGGCACCCAGAGTAGCTCATGACCTGAACTCTGAAGCCCGGAAGCCAGCGTTTTTGCCTTATTGTTTTAAATCTGTGCGGCTGCATATCTGAGGTGTTAAAAGGCAGAGCTGAGAGTGTAGGAAGGGGTCTTAGTGAGGCTGAGACGTGGCTCTCCCCAGCCTCCTTCCTTCCATATTTGGACAGCCACGGTCACATTTTCCTCAGTTACCCAGTTGCCATGGAGAGCACAGTGTTTATGTAGCAGGACAAACATTTTCTCCAGATTACAGCAAGCTGGCCTCGGGGACTTGGCTCCTACCGGGAAGAAGCAAACGTGCTATAATATCTGGGGTTGTAAAATACCGCCGGCTTGTGGACGCTGAGTACAGGCTATGAGATCTGTTACATAAAGTGCAAAGGCAGGCGGAATTAACCAGGCAGTGAGAAGTCAGACAGTGGTGACGGAGGTGGTGGCAGCTGGGAGGGCCACCAGGCGCCTCCGGGACGCTGACAGCTTTCCACCTCCGGAGCCCGGTGCTAGCGGCGTGGGTGCTCAGTTTGTAGACACGCATCAAGCCTTGACCTTACGATTTGGGACTTTTCTACATGTAATTTACAGTATAGTTCAGTTTCAAAAAATCGATCGCCCTAAGTGATTGAACCATACTCTGATTTCTGACTTCCAGAGAGAAATGTGCTTCCCTGGTCGGCTCAAAGGTACTGAGTAAGAGAAGGCGTTACCAGTCCTGCTGGTGGCAGGGGAGGGTGGCTCTGGGACTCAGGCTATGCTCCACACCCCCCTTTTTTTTACTATATATTATGGAAACTCTGAATATAGGTGAAAGGAGAGAGGATAGTGTAATGAACCCCCGTGAACCCATGGGCCAGCATCACAAGGGTCAGCTCCGGGCCCCTCTCCATTTCCCCCATTTCCTCCCCGTCCCGTATTATTGTGAAGCCCGTCCCAGACTATGACCTCATCGCGGACTGCACTTTCTAAACGTTCTCTGTCTGGTGGAGGCAGTCCTTGCTACCAAAGGTGTGGTCAAATGACCAGAGGCAGGACCCAAACTTAGCTCCTTTCCTTCTGTCTGACCATTCTCTGGGGACACAGGCGTGTGCCGACACTGAGGGGGCAGCAGCGGGGCCTCCCGGGACTGGCGTGCCAGCTCATGCCCAGAGGCGTGCCCCGGCTTCCCTGGCAGCCCCTTTCAGCCCACTGTCCTTTCCTTCCCAGGGCCCCTGCTGCCCTAGGCTATGAACACCACCCCCCCAGGGATCGAAGCCCAGGTTTCCCGGGGGCTCCCCAGGGCCTGGCAGTGCTGGCAGAAGCAGATGTTCTGTAAACATTGTGGAAAGCAGGAGGCAAAGTCTGCTTTGACAGGCACGTTGGTTTTGCCAACTAGGAAATATGAGGTCAGTCCATTAGAGCGTCAGTGCTGAGCAGCGCATTTTCTAGAATAATGAACTTTTGGTGATTTGGTTTGGTTTTGTTTCACACTTCTGCCATGCTTGCCCAACCCTCTTTGCAAAAAGATTCTCTTCCCCCTAAGGTAATCCTGTGACTCCTGCCCCGTGAATCCCACTCAGACAGGCTCCCAGGGGCGGGGGCGGGGAAAGCCAGGAGCTCCTGTGAGGGGCTAAGCAAAGCCCCCGGGCAGGCAGGGAGGCAAAGCCTCCTTCCTGGGCTGGGGGGCCAGCTGAGCTCTTAGTCCTTAAATACAAGCCAGCGACAGCTCTCTTGGCAATGAAATATCTCCTTCAAAACAACACAAAACAAAGACTTCTGTTACTGTGCTGTGTTCCTGCAGCAATTGGCAGTGACGATAAAAGGTACCCTGTGTTGGACCTGACTTCATTCGACACCTTGCACAGGCTTCATCATCTCACCCTCCCAGCAGCCAGTAGGAGGCAGGCGCTGCTGGTGCCTCACCTGACAGACGAAGAAACAAGTCCCTGACGGCTTGGGGATTTGCCGAGGAGCCCACTGATGCCCCCGCCATCCGGTGACTGCTCACCTGAGCACTCAGTCCTCATCATTCACTCAGCAGAAAGGACCAGCTGCTTCTCTGGGGAGGGCTGTAGGGGGACATGGGTAGTGTTCAGGGAGGTGAGGGGGCGGGAATGAGAGAATGCCCTCGGCACTGTGGGCAGCCCCCTGGAAGTTCTACTGAACCATAGCAAGAGCCCCCTAAGAGGTATGGCTGCCACCTTGCCCCACTCTGCAAGCCCGTTGAAGTGTGAGTGAAATCTTGCACAAAACCCTGCAGCAGTTCCCCGACTCACCCGACTCACCGAGAATAAAGCCAGAGTCCTGGCTCTGCCCCTGTGAGGTGCAGACCGGGCTCTGACTTCACGTCACCTTCCTACCTTGCCTTGCCCTCTCTGCTCCAGACTCTTCCATCTTCTTCAAACTCCCTGCCTCAGGGCCTTTGCACTTGCTGTCCCTGCCTAGACTGTTCTTCCTCCAGCATGCACCTGGCCCAACTCTCACTTGGCTCAGTGTGTCTTAATTTGGGTTCTTTTAAAGGCAGAGTCTGGGCAGAGGCTCACACTTTACTGGGAGGGGCAATCCCCAGCAGCAAGAGTTAGGGAAAGGGAAATGAGAATGAGAAGGGTGGGACACACGCACAAGACGACATCCGAATGATGATGCCCTGCTTCAGACAGCCAGCAGGTCGCTTGGCCCCTTGAGACCTCATCAGAAAGACTATCAAAAAAAAAAGAAAAAAAAGGAAGGAAGGACCGAAAGAAAAGCTTCAGAACAGTCCATTCGAGGGAGGGATGGAAAGGGGACTTACCCTCTGACCCGTTCCCCTCCCCTGTCCAATTACTCCCGGGGATTATGATCTCCCTCAGGTCCAGTTGCCTCACCAGGCCCTTTGGCAGCAGTTGGGGAAGCAAGGGCCCACCCCATGGTGTGGCACTTCATCCAAGGCCACACATGGCTGGCAGAGCCAGAGAATCCTGGTGGCCTCAGGTGTGAAGACAGGAGGACCACGTGCGTGTGTGCCCAGCAGCGGCTGGAGAGGAGCAAGGGGCTGCCAGGCTGGGGAGAGTGAGGCAGAGGGGTTCTGAATCAGCACCACGGAGAGGGCTGCGGGTTTGAGGTCAACTGTCACCTGTCACCTACACATGGGCCTTCCCTGGCCATGCTCCCTAAAACATCACACGGCGCCTCCCACACACCTCCCCAGCCCTGCTCTGCTCCCTTCTCCTTAGCACGTAGCATGAATCTCTTACTGTGCCATTCCCTCAGGCGATGGTGTTTTCCTAGGGGAACAGAAGCTCCATGAGGGCAGGAAGCGGGTCTGTCCTGTTCTCTGCCATCACGCCAACCCTCAGCGTCGCACACAGCAAGAGCGAGTTAGTCGATGGAAGACAGTGTGTAGAACGGTGCCGGCACATTCCAGGGTGAGCCCTGCGAAAGGGGCTTGCTCGCTCACGTCCTAGCAGCTTCCCACACCAGGGTCTGGCCTCCCTGTTTGTGATGGGTGCATAGTGCCCCTAGTGCAGATGTCCTGGTTCCTATGCCTTCAACAGCAGGTGCCAGGCCTGTGGGTACAGCAGGGAACCGCTCAAAGCTCCAACACGTCTGTGGAACCTGGTGGTGTCAGTGCGTGGAGGAGAGTAAGCCAGCAGGGATGTGGAGATGGCAGGGGCAAGATCGTGCTGTTTGCACATGAGGCGTTGTGGGCACCAGGGAGCAGCAGTACCACGTGCCTGAGGAGCGGTGTCTGGCCCGAGGACCTGTCCCAGCAGGAGGTGACAGGAGGCCACCAGGAGGCCTTGTCCTGAGCCGGGGGAGAGGGGGTCTCACTCGTGGCCTGGTGGACTGAAGCCAGGGCCGGGGGAGGCAGGGGCCAGGTTGGAAGTTGAGGCTGGCGCCTAGCCAGGGCAACCATAGTGGATGAGGTGCCCTGACAAGAGTGCCCACAGCCTCCCTGCTAATGAAGGAGTTTATAGATCGTGGGTCCTTCTCGGCATGGAAGTCGCCTATTCTTCATCTTTGGTCTCCCTCTTCCCAAAAGTAGCACTTGCATTTTTTCGTTGAATTAGCTAGAACTTGTTTAAAAAGACCCAATAGTAGATGTCCCTGTTTTGTTTCTGCTTTCATTGGAACATGCCGGTGTTGCAGGTTCTCTGTGATTCGGGATATTGATAAGCGGCAGCTGTCTCTCAGCATGAGGAGCGCGTGTCCTCCGCCTGAGGTCTCCTCCGCCTGAGGTCTCCTCCGCCTGAGGTCTCCTCCGCCTGAGGTCTCCTCCGCCTGAGGTCTCCTCCCTTTGACCACGACCTTCTCCTCTCGGAACGATGTGTCGGCTGTATCTTCTGAAAACTAAATATACAGCAGAGCTGTCCCAAGACTAGCATGGTTTTTCATCCTTTCTGGTAACGTGTTCGTTTTTCCTGTTTGGATGCAGGTAGAATTTTCTTTTTCCTTGAACACATCATTTTTAACCAGATGCAGCTAGGCCTGGACACTCTTCACGTCCTTTTGCCTGGTATTCAAGGAGTCTTTTAATGGCCAGAAACCAATCTCTCTTCAGCCAGGATGGTTTCCTTCACATGTATCTTTCTGTTTCATTGCTGTGGTGTCTTTTTCACAAAGAGCTATTATCCACAGGTGATAAAACGAGGCTTTACTGTCAGCCTCCCGCCCTGAAGCCATCTTCTTCATTATTGGCTCTGAACATCGTCTTCCTAATTTTCTGTTCTCCCGCGGCCTTTTCCGCTCAGCCTGTGACTCTGGCTCATCTGCATTACTCTTTGGTTGCCTCTTGACTGTAACCTGCGGGACAGAGGAGGTGCGGTCCCAAAGTTGCTCCTTTCATTGCCATGGAGCTTGTACCCACCTTGTCTTTGTTGCAGGCTTTTCAAAAGCTACATGTCTTGTCTGTTTATTGGTTCATGAACGAGACAAAATCTAATCAGACCTGCCGTTCTCCAAAGAGTAATGTGGTTGGAATCTCCATGGGTCCCTGTCTTCAGGGGACCTAGTGCTGTCACCTGCCACTGTGTGACCTGTTTTCTCATCCATGGAGCCCAGAAGGGTGTTCTACATGCATTATAAACAGGGACCCCAAGGATTACGTGAAATGGCGTGTGACAGGCCCTTGGCAGTGTCTGTGGCAGCTGTCAATCATCAACCAGAGCCCAACGGGCCGGCATCTGGCCATTGAGCACATGGAAGCTGAGGGGCACATTCTACCCTCTGGGGACACCCCCTTCCTGGAAGGCACCGCTGCTTGGACCCTTTAGGTCTTCCCTCCCTGCTCGGTGCCCTAGGCTGGGTCCCCTTGCCCTCGGACGTCAGGAGGAGAGGGAAGCTGGGTTCCTGCCCCCAGCCGCAGGGTGTGTGGTTCGTCTGGTTTCAGTGGCCCTCCCCTCCTGCCCTCCAGGCCAGGCCCAGGGCAAAAGAGCTTCTCCCGCCCCTACCTGGCAGCTGCCGGGGCTACACAGCTTTTGTTTCCCTAACCCTGACCTTGCCCGTTCATGCTGTACCTTCATCAGACGCTCTTCTGGTTTGACTGGGCGTCTGCTTCCTGCTGGGTCCCCAAGGCAGACACCTTCCTGGGTCCTCCTTTCACCCTGTGGCTTCCCCGTCCTCAGGCTTCTGGTCAGACCCCTCCCACCCACACAGGCACTGCCTTGGCTCATCCCCTCATTTTGTCTTCCAGGGTTAGTGCAGAAGCCTTGTGGCTGGCCTCGCTCTAATGTCAGCCCCCCTCTAATGTCAGCCCCCCTCTAATGTCAGCCCCCCACCCACCTACCCCCGCAGCACCGAAGTTAAACTTTCCGTCCCGCGCGGCAGTGCAGAGCTGTCCAACTGCAAACTCAGTCAGTCAGCCTGGCATTTACAATGCTCAGGGGTTCCTAGTCATTTCCTGGATAAACAGATAGGTGTGAACTCCTTGGCGGCCTCCCTCACCCCAGCACCCCACCCACACCCACCTCAGTGGGGTGCAGGGACTGCCTGGAACCCTGTGCACCCTCCCTGTTCTGCCCTCTTCACAGGGTAACCCCGCTCCCCACAGCCTCATCTCTCCCCAAAGTCTTCCCCTTCCTACAGTCCGTTTCAGTGTCTCCCTTGCCCACAGCCTGTTTTTGGGGTCTCTCCCTGTCCACAGTGTGCTTTCTGGGTCGACTGTAACCTGTGATGGCCAAGATTTCTGCACCCCGCTGCTCCCCCACGTCACAGGGGAGGTTTATAAGATGCGGGGTCCAGGCCGTGCCAGCCTCTCAGTGGGAATGTGTCTGTTTCCCCAAGCTCCCCGGTTGGGCCGTGTTCCCCGATCCTTCTCACCTTCTGACTAGGCCGGCAGGGCTTTGGCTGCCGGATTCCACCGCCTTCCTAATTCAGGGCAGGCGACAGCTCAGCGAATAAGAAAGAAAAAGAATGCCCACGAGTGACCCTGACGACACCCGCTCGTTTAGCGGAAGGTGGAGAAAGATGCCGGCCACAGGGCATCCGTGTGAGGTAACCACCTGCGCCCCGTGGCTGACGACATTTCTCTCATTTGCCAGCTTCTTTCGGGAGCCAGCATGAACAGATTCGCCGGATTTGTCCCCAACCCCAGTAGCCCCACCAAGGAGCCCGTGGAGCCCACACCCAGTGGGGCCCAGCTCCAGGAGGATGTCGAGATGAGCAGTGGCTCCAGCGGAAATGAAACCAACGAAAACTGCTCCACGGGGCGGGGCTCCCAGAGCAGCGACTGTGACGACAGCGGCAAGGAGCTGGGCATGGAGCCGCCGGACGCCCGGCAGAGGTGGGCTCAGCGCCCGGCCGGCCGAGTCCCATATTGTTTGCTTCCTCGGGGTCTCATTTCCCTTGTCATCGGATTGCTTTGGCCGCCTTTAACTTTCTTAAGATTTTTTAAGATCTTACTTAGAATAACTAAAATTTACGAGGGTCTGTCCTTCCCAGTAACAATGCCACTGTCCTCTTTGAGGATCCGATTGCCAATAGATGGATAGTGGGTACAGCGAGACCTCAGGAGGCAGACATGTCAGGGAACGCAGCGAGCAGCCGGGTGGTTTGTAGAAATGAACTGACTCCTTTAGGCTCAGGCCCCATCTCCCAGTACTTAGTTTTCCTGCTCCCTGAAAGTTGTGTGTCCCAGTGTCACCTTACCCTCATGCTTCGTGCTGTGTGTGCTCTGCCTGTTATCACCGGCTGGGTGGGGCACGTCCATGGAACATAGTATTCTGGTTCCCTTTGCTTTTTCTTTCTTTCGGTTACAGTTGACATCAGATATTACTTTCTATTAGTTTCAGGTGAACAGCATACTGGTTAGACGTTTCTATATTTTATGCAGCAACCCACCCCAATGAGTCTAGTAAGTTCTGTCTTGATTTCTTGTTCTTATAGTCCGGACGCCTTTAGCTTGATTATGGCAAAAACTGACCACAACCCATCTACAAGTGGCTGCAGGTAAGGACGGTTGAACTGAAAGATTTGTTATTGGAGGTTGGGTTTGGTGGGTGAGGTGACGTTTTTCCAGCTTCTCCGAGAACCTGTCACTGTGCAGCCGTCTGCGGCGAGCCCAGCTGCAGCCTTCCACACACGGTCCATCCCCACCGGCTGCTCCGAGCCCCGGTGTTGCTCTCCTCTGAAGCACATCCCACTCGATGTAAGCAGATTTGTCTGCCTCTGAGACATGTTCAGTAGGGACATTCCTCACCCTTCTTAGGGATTTGTAACAAATTATCCTAATTTCCCATCCACATTTCCATGTGACGGCTAGAGCAACGCCCAGCTCTCAGCTCTGGGCACGTGGGCAGACACCTAATGTCCATCGTTCTTTCTGCACCCTCTGCTCCTCTAAACAGGCCCATGCCCTCAGCAAAGCCCACTGCCCTGCCTTCTCCTGCCTCTGAGCCCTGCGGTGTGAAGGTCCCTCTGTAAATGCCCTTTCCTTAGAGGTCTTCCTGTGCTCGTGATTCACGGTCACACCGCACAGCCACTGCTGTCCTCTCTAATCTCCATCATGCCAGCCTTTTCTAAGACGCAGCCCACTCAGCCAGATGGGGGGTCGACCAGCAGGCCTGGCTGGGTACAGCCCAGCTCCCACCCATAGGGGGGCTTCTAACCTGTTCACTTGGGTGAGAGCAGTGGCTCTCAGCCACGGGCGATTCCTCTCCCCCAGAAGACAGCTGGCAATGTCTGGGGACGTTTTGGGTTGTCACAAGTGGCGAGGGTACTGCTGGCCTCCAGTGGGTAAGGCCAGGGATGCTGCCAGCCATCCTGCAGTGCCACCAAGAAATACGCAGACTGAGGTGTCCTAGTGCCCTGGCTGGGAAACTCAACTAGAGGCACATCCCGTCAGAAAAGGGCAAAGAGAAAAACCACAGAGAAGGCACAGGGGACTAACGGCTGGTGTCTTGCTTTCACTCCACAGCAGTGAGCAGTCTGCCAAAGCAGATACACACAAAGAACTGGTCAGAACGCTCAAGGAGCTGAAGGTCCACCTCCCCGCAGACAAGAAGGCCAAGGGCAGAGCCAGCACACTGGCGACCTTGAAGTACGCCCTGAGGAGTGTGAAGCAAGTGAAAGGTACGTCTGCTCACAGGCTTCTTCCAACCCGTACAAATAAGTTCCAGGTCCCCCCACGTGGCAGCTGGGACTGTGTTGGCTTTCTCAAACTCAGTCCTGACACAGCAGAAGGAAAAGTAGGCACCTGGTTAACCCACCATGATTGGAAACCCCAATTCATTGGACGTTTGCTACTGCACTTGACTTCTCGAGGGAAAAATAAAGCAGGTAGAAAACCAGCTGGTAAAAGAAACCTATTTACAATGTAAAACTTTTGTGCTCTGGGCTGGGTCGGGTCATGTTCAGGAGTCCAGCATGTCCAGGCTCTGGCCAGAGCATCAGTGACGTGCCGTGTGAGCAGCTCAGGATGACACTGAAGCAAAAGGTCCCACAGCCCTTAGCTGGGGGCCTGCCCTCCTTTAAAAGATAACGGGAAGGGATACGAGGAACGGGATCGCCGGAGTTCATCCTGAGGGACAGTAGCTTAGAGCTTCTTGGTTCAACACCTCAGGCAGTTCGTGTCTTGTTTAAATGTGTGAGCTCCATGGCGGTGGGCCTCGGGCAGGAAGGCAGGCAGGGCAAAGCACCTCCTTCTGTCACAGGTGCACGGTAAGGGGACTGCCAAAACCCATACCCCGCTTCCATCTGTGGGCACGTTTGGATTTTATCATTAGGTGGCAGAATATGACAGAGCTTTTATCATTGGACAGTGGACTAGCTTTTAGTCTGAGGATCCATTGCAGAAATCTTCACAAACACTGCAAATTCCAAAATACTCACATCATTGAGTTCAGACGCTTTACATTTTAATCGACTCCAAGCCCCCTAAATAGCTTCTAACAGAGTGTAGTTTTCCGTCAGACACCCCCTTCTCCTGGGTCTCAGGTAACCACGGCTGCTTCTGTCTCCAGGACGGAAGGAACACACTCTGATTGTGCTTCCCAAGCGCACAGCCCGTCGTGGGCTGGGGCCGGCGCCCTCCTGGGGAGGTTTAGCTGTAGAATGCCATCAGGTGGCCTCACAGCCTCACCTTTCAGTCTGCTACTGGGATGGAGGCGAGACCCCTGAGAGTTCTGCAGATTTCCCCAGTGCATCCAAGAAATAGCAGAAATCTGGAGGCAGGTAGCCCTGCGTGACGTCCTGGGCGTGTGACACGGGGCACTTCATGGCCTTTTTTCACGACCAAGGAAACCACCAGCTCTTGCACTTGGAGAATTTCTCAGCTGTTTGTGTCTGAGGGCATGCACGCTGAGACAGAAGAAACATCAGCATCTCTTAGGGCGGGAGTGTGAGCTATCCCCCTCGTTTATGCATGACACACATGGCTGGGGTCCCCATGGACTACACACATTAGAAACATGCGGAAAAGTAGAAAAATCTTAAAGGCTCAGGTAAAGGTGAGACGGTGGCTCTATTCTGTATCATTAGTTACTATCTCAAGGCACGGCATACAGTCGGCATGAGGTTTGCCACCAATAACATGGATGTGATTATTACAGTGAAAGCCTTATTTCACATACCCTTCACATTTTCTAACGTTTGGGCAACCTTCCTGGGAAGCTCATCGTTGGGCATCCCACGTGGTCTGGCTGAGAGAGTTTGTGCCAGGCATGGAAGTGTGGGCCCTGCTCTGCGCTGGTTTGCATGACCTTTGGGTGCCCTCTTCAGCCCTCGGGGTGGGGACTGGCCCCAGCCGTGGCTGTGACATCCCAAAGCCATGCTAGACTTTCCAGGATGAGTGGCCCTCATCTTCAGGTTCTGTCCGAACAGTTGGTTCCGCATGTTGTTTCTCATGCCTTGTGTCCTTGAGCAGTCGATTCTGTCTGGATGGTGTGTCTGGCCAAGGCCACCAGAGAGGCCACAGCTGTCCTCGTGGAAACACCTGTGTTGTGTAATGATTACTGACCTTGTCGGGAAAGTGAGCGACAGGTAGAGCTCTGTGCCATATTATTTTTAAAAATGTATATTCATCACGTAATCAAATGCCGTCTGATTTTCAGTAAGAAAACCAAAACCCTCAAGGTTTCTGCTTGTTTTGCTTCATCTTTCTCTGTGAACCGTTCTCTCGGTGTCCCAGGAGGATAGGCCCCACGCCCCTTCTTCCTGAGGAAAGTGAGGGTCAGGACCCCTTCCCCTTGGTCTCTCTGCAGCCAACGAGGAATATTACCAGCTGCTCATGTCCAGTGAGAACCACACCTGCGGTGCCGACGTGCCCTCCTACACTGTGGACGAGATCGAGAGTGTCACCTCCGAGTTCATTGTGAAGAACGCGGTGAGTGTCACACACGTGTGGAGGCTTCTTCACGAAGGCATGCGGCCTGCGTCCGGGTGAGCTAGCTGACCGCTGTGGCCTTGGCTTTATAGCAGCCGAGTTCCGAGTTTCAGGAACTGAGTTCATACCTTAAAAAAAAAGAACCTAGAGCCAGTGGTTTAGGAGCAGAGTCATGTTGCAGACAGCTGCCGTGTTCTGTGACACTGCCCTCCTCTCCTGGCCACTCCACCCCGTCCCTCGCATGTGTGACAGTGACCTCACCTTGGCCGAGCGCAGGGCCAGTGCGGGGTGAGGACACACTGCACCACGTGACTGTTGGTTCACTGTCCAGGGCTTTGTGGGGGTGCACTGGGCTTTGAACTCGGCTTCGTGAGCCTCCAAAGCTCATGCATTTTTAAGTGACCCATAAAGGAGGCCTTTGGAGGTCTGCGGAGGGGGGTGAGGCAGCCCAGCCCTGAACCCCAGCTCTCAGTGAGAGCAGACAGCGGGGCAGGCAGAGCTGGCCTGGAGGGCGGGGCTCCGCTCCTTCCCACCTCCTTCCTCCAGGGCCCCCACTGCAGCCTTGAGCTCAGAAGGCCCCCCCCAGGCCAGCAGCGTCCCAGGCAGCACCCCCCCAGACACCCCAGGAGAGGGACATGCCCCAGGTAAGAGAGGGAGGGGGTGCAGGGCCCCTTCCACCTCCCAAATCAGCCCCACCCAGACACCAGGGGCTCCTTGGCTAAGAAGACTGGACGGACGACACCCATAGGGAATCCCCACACCTACGCTCCTTCGGCAGTGGAACCCTGTGTGTTTCTTCTTGTCATATCCTGTTTGGACCCCAGTATGTATGAGGGGAAAGTAGAGTGAACGGGTCAGGGCTGAGGACGGGCCCTGGCCCTCCAGCTCCCTGCCCGCCCGCCCGCCCGAGTCTGTGCTCCTTCCGTCCGGTGCCCTCTACCCTGAGGTTCTCCCCTGACCCGTGTGCTTCCTCCCCAGGACATGTTCGCTGCGGCCGTGTCCCTGGTCACTGGGAAAATCCTGTACATCTCCAACCAAGTTGCCTCCATCTTTCACTGTAAGAGGGACACCTTCCATGAGGCCAAGTTCGTGGAGTTCTTGGCGCCCCACGACGTCAGCGTGTTCCACAGCTCGACCACGCCTTACAAGCTTCCGCCGTGGAGCGTCTGTAGAGGGGCAGGTGAGGGCCCTACGGTGGCAGCACGGGACCAGGGGGGCGCTTCCGCCTTCCCGGGTGGGCTGGGCTCGGCCCACCTCTCCTCTCCCGAGACCAGCACCGCAACCCACCCGAGGCGCTGTGGCTGCCCCCTCTGTCAAAGGCAAAAGAGAAAAAGTTGTTTGTTCAGGTAAATTTAGAGAGAAAATAGTCTCTTCATAGATTTCAGAAAGAGAACCATTTCAGAAGCTTTTAAGAAAAGCATTTTGGAAGGGCAGTTGTTCAGAGAAGCTGGTCTTGCCGTGAGTCCTCAGAATTTGGGAGAGGACCGGGGGCGCAGACAGGCACCCGCCTCCTGCAGGCGGCAGTGTGCTGGGTGGCAGGTGGCAGAGTGACATGGGAGTACATCTCACCCTGGCCAAAGCAGCTCCGTGAATGTGGCCGGTTGCACCCTCCTGGGCTCACACCGTGGGCTTTCCAGGCCTGCACTTCCGGCTCAGGTCTGCACCACGAGCGGCTACTTCCCCAGGCTGTGGGCGTGTGGGGGTGTCCACTGTCCATCCGGCCTCGTGTCGGGCTTGTCACCCCAGCCCGCCGTCCAAATCCCAACAGCCGGGCTACTGCCTTTCTGGTCCCCAGAGCCACAGCCAGGCAAGCCTTCCTCTGGCCCCTGCCTTTGCCTGCGCTGAAATGCCCCCGGCTCCCCACCTAATTCCAGGGGTGCTGCTAGTTGAGGCCTGGTCCCATCTCTGTCTGGACTTTCGCCGAAGCTCCGCACTCATCAGCCTGACCGCAAGGCTCTTGCAGTTAACTGTCGTCCTCCTCCAACGTGCCTGGGCAGACCGAGTCTAGAAGCCTTGGCGCTCTCCCCGTGACCAGCACAGGCTTTGCACCTAGTAGGGTCAGGAGGGGCCTGGACCACCTGACGAGACTCAGCAGAGTCCCAGCATAAGGGACGGAGGGGGGAGTCCCACAAGCTCGGGCCTTCCTGTGGTTCCTCCATGCTCTCACTGACCAGGTGGCCTGTGAAGCGTCAGTCCTGCATCAGCCATCTGCCTGCCCCTAGACGAGCGTTCTCTCCTCGTGGGGCTCTGCCTGTTCAGAGCTGGGGTGGATGGCAGAGCAGAAGCACTAAGGAGCCATCTCTGTGAGAGATGAACAGGAAACAGATGGGCGGGGAGTCCCCCAGACAAGCTTGATCTCGTTGATAAACTTGCCCAAAAGCCAGCCCTGGCCCCCTCATCCACAACCACCGCTATGTGACAGCTGTACCTTCCTGGTGACAAACAACCTGGGCCCAGAAGTGCAGTTCGCTGTCGGGTTGACTCACAGAAGAGGGGATACTCGCTTTTGGTTTCAGATACAGAGGCGTTCACTTTCTCCCAAAATTCCAACCTAAGGATGGAACGGTCAGCTCTCTGAAGCTTGCAGGGCGTGTTAGGAGGAGGCGGTCAGTGGTAGGTCCCTGCGTGGAAGGGAGACCACTGTGCCCATGGACTCAGCGTGACCATCTCCCCTGATGGTCGTGACCAGATGTTTGTGTGAATAAGAAAGAAGGACCAGGTGACTTCTCGGAGGTCTTTCCGACCAGTCATTTTATATCATTTTTCCCAACGAGTGTATACTTTTGAGTAGGAGGAAACTTTATGTGAAAAATCAAAGTCCAAGATTTCTTTGAAAAAATTATTTTACTATGGAAACACCATTCCCTCATCTGTGATGACGTCACCCAATTGACCTTGTGTTTTTACTAGACATTTTCAATTTTAAAATGTTAGTATTTTAGCAAAAGGATTGATGTAAGCTTTGAGTTGCTTCTATTAGAACCAAATATCCCCCAAAATATGCAGATTGGAATGTTTAGAGCTTTATATGCATAACTAGTGCACATCGGTCTGTGTGTCTTCAGAGGAAAATGGTTCATTAGTTGGTGTGTTTGCGGTAGCTCTGGGTACCACCTCAGACACGTGACACTTCTGCACTGGTCACGTGTGCACTGCACGCGTGAGCTATAGCCCCCGGTAGTCAGAGCTGTGATAAGGGAGCTCTAGGTGCTCTGCTTCATGCCTGGGTATGTTGGCATGACACCTGACTCTGCGTGCGCTGCTTCTGTTTAGGAGAAATACAGGGTGCTGTCTGTATTTGGTTGTCTAACTGGATGGGTGCCCTTTGGGCTTTCTCTTTTAGATTCTTTCACTCAAGAATGCATGGAGGAGAAGTCATTCTTCTGCCGTGTCAGGTAAGCCCAGTTACTGGTTTTCCTAAATTGGGAACGGCACAGACATTTCGTCGTAGGCACCTTGTGTGAAGTGGGGAGGCTCAGAGTGCTCCCCACCAGTCCCTGCTCCCCTCTAGGCAGGAAGGGCTGTGAGCCTGCCTGAGCCCCGTTCTTTGGGGCAAGAGGCTCTGCAGGAGGGCCCCTGCCATGCAGTGTGCGTATTCCTGAAAAGTGTGTGCAAGCACATTGTCACAGCTACGTTTTAAGTGTGTATGAGGGCTTGAAACAGCGAGGTCAGGTGTAGTCATTTAACAGTCCTCGTGGAGAAGGGCGGCCTGAGGGACCTGGCCTAGCTGTCTGTCACCTGGGAAACAGGCCCCAGGGCCTTACCTGGGGAAGCACATACCCCGGGGTCTATGAGGACCCCAAAACACGTGTAGCCTTTAGGTAGAATGTGCACTTTTCCGGGGAAACCCCCATAGCTTTTCCAACAGGTAGTTCCCTGAAACAGAGGGACCAGTTGAGTGTCCAGCTGCAGTGTCAGGAGTGGCCCCGGGCCAGACAGCAGTGCCTTCAGAAGTTGGGGCTAGGACCCCACTGTTGGAGTAGTATCCCTTTCCCCAGTTAAAATGCAAACTGCTCTAGAGAGGTTTCAGAAGCCCTCCCGCTGCTCAGGGCTGGTGACTCTGTGACTTACCCTTTACTGTCACTAGAGATCTGAGGGAGGGGACAGAGGAGCAGGGCCATGGGCATCTGTACAACAAACGAAAGGGCTGCTGGGACGTGAGCACCAGCTGTGGTGGAGGGGGAACCACCCATGAGGACAAGCTCTTCTGTGAGAATCCCAACCTCTAACCACGCCCTCCTCTGCAGTGTCGGGAAGAACCACGAGAACGAGGTCCGCTACCACCCATTCCGCATGACGCCTTACCTGGTGAAGGTGCCGGGCCAGCAGGGTGCCGAGAGCCAGCTGTGCTGCGTGCTGCTGGCAGAGAAAGTGCACTCGGGCTACGAAGGTAACAGCCAGGCCCAGGCCAGGGCACAGGCTCTGGTGGGTCCCTCACTGCTGCCTGGGTTCAGACACAACATCTGTAAGGTTGACAGCATCCCGGCCTGTCCGCCAGCTTTGGGCAGAGTGTCCATCTCCCTGAAGATGGCAGGCACAGCCACCTTTATCTCCTGGCCCTCCGTGGAGCCCCTGCCACACCCCCTTCTCATGCAGTTAGTAGGACTGCGTCCCGGCGTCTCTCACCCACGTCCAGGCCATCACTGTGACTCCGGGTGCCTTTCCCCTCCCCTGGCCACTGCCCACCGTCCACGTGGTGAGAAGAGCCCTGACAGTCCAGGGCCCAGGCCCTCCCAGCCTTATGCACCCCCAGGCCTCAGCCCCAGTGGGCCCCTTGGAAGTGCTCAGAACCCCAAACCACCCGCACCACTGAGAAATAAAGTGCGGGCATTCCGCCCTCCCGCCTTGGCACATCCTCCCTCCTCTCGGATCTCCCACCCTCCCCACACATACCGGCTTCTGCAGACAACGTGGCGCCTGACCCCCATCTTCCCTCCTGCTATTTCCTAACACTCCTCCCTCCACCTCTGCCTGTAAAAATGCAGTCGTCACGCAGGCTCTTCTCATCAGGTATCCCCTCCTGGTCCTGCTAGCGCCTCAGGCCACCCTCTCCCCTCAGTAAAACCCAAAATCTGGATTCTTCCCTTGAAGCCCAAAGGTCCCAAGGCACTTTGCCCCCCTAATGGCATCCTCCGAGCCACCCCTCCTATTAAACTGCCTTGTGACACAGTCCTCGTACGGCCAGTTGGTGCTCACCGTGGCAGCTCTGCCAGTCACACGACTTCAGACTTCTCTGACAGCAGGCGCCACCTTAACTGCTGAGATGCCAGGGTCCAGTCTAGTCCATGTTCAATTATATTTACCATCTTGTCAGTGGGTAGTGATGGCTTTTTTCAAAAAGGTGCTTTTTTTAAATAGTTGAAATGTTTTAGGTATGTAGCTTTCTTTCAAATGGTCAGTGGGTTCCTGCATAGAGGATATTCTCTTCCAAATAGTCCATAAAGATTTAGCGGGTTACTTCGATTTCAGCAGGTTGTACCCCCGAATGAGCAGAGACTCCTTCAAGAATGAAACATTTTGGAATTTTGAATATTTTCTCCATGAATTTGGAAATTGAGGAAAATTCTGGATGTAGGACTTCCTGTATGCAAGTTGCCTTTGCCCCCCTTAGAAACCCAGGTCCCAGTGCAGTGACATCTGTGGACAAGTGTGAATCCCAGTAACTAACTCATGTTTGAAAAAGCGTTTGTTCAGTTCATCACGTTGGATGTCACAAGTGAAGACTCCTGACGTCACACGTGGTTCTGTAAACGTGGATGCCTAGCTTTCTAGACTAAAACTGTCCCACGGAGCTGAGAAGCTGGCTGGTGGTCCTGGGACCAATGTGCGCTCTGCTCCCTTTGTGATGGGCTGTTGTTCAGAGCTGACTTTTTAACTTTTGTAGGCTCCCCTCCCAAAAGACACACGGTGTCTCCAGTGGTTGTAATGTAACCACATTAAGTGTGCGTTTCTCAGAATCAAGAATGTGCAAAATTCTCTTCTTTTAGCCCCTCGAATTCCTCCTGAAAAGAGAATTTTTACGACGACACACACACCAAATTGTTTGTTCCAGGACGTGGATGAAAGGTAAGCCTCACGGCACCGTCCCCACTGCCACACGCGCCTCATGCGTAGTTTGTCTTGGAACCGATTTGCGTCCTCTGTCGTCATAGTCTCGGTAGTTCCTTCATAACCAAGTCAAGCTCAGTGCATGTTCATGCTTATTGAAGCTGTTGGGCTAAAGCTAAGCCTGCGTGTTATGTGTGACAGTCACCGAAACGTGGAACCATATTTAGGCAATGAGATAATTACGGCATTACACTAGAAACCTGCAATATGAACACTGAATGGGCCTTCTGGGCAGCTGGGAATCTTTCCAGCTGAGCCTGTCTTCGTGAGCCTGTTTAAACTCGTTTCAAAAATTGGGTACATGAGTAAAGAAGGGTACAACTGGGGACAGTGTGCCTGAAGCTGGAGACGCCACTGGCAGATTCCCAGCAGAAGTGCACCTGCCAGCTGCGTGCCACAGGGAGGCGTCACCTCCATTCCTCTGTCCAGCACCCCTTCCTGGGTGCCCCACCCCGGGTGCTGCCGCTGGGGGAGCATGAGTTCTGGGTGGGTTCTGGGTTAGCGGGCATTGGGCCAGGGCCCCAGGGTGCCTCCCCCAACCCCTCCTGCACTGATACATGAAGGCCGGACATGCTCCAGGCTGTGGGCAGTGGTCGGGAGAAGTCTGCTCAGAGGACACGTTGGGGAGTGGACACAGAGCGCCAGCCAGTATGCTGCGCTTTACTGTGGAGAGTCAGGTCGTCCCCACGTCCCACTGCCCACATCTGGCCTGAGACACCAGGTGCCTACCCCTGGATGCAGGCCACCGGGCCTCCTGGGGAAGTTCTGCTCTCAGGCGGCCAGGGATTAGCAGCTTCCAGCCCCAGGTTGCTCAGAACAACCAAGAAACAGTTTCAAGGTGCAGGCTCCTGGCCCCGCCCAGCCCTGCCCAGCCAGGACCTCTGAGGGTGGGGTCTGGGAGCACTTGTGAGGCAATCTCAGGGTAATTCTGATTCCTCCAAAAGTCTCAGAATTCCTGTTGGCCACCCGCCCCAGGAGTCTACTCACCCGTGTGTGGAGTGGGGACGGAGGGAGGGGAGAGGTTGGGGAGCAGGTGGACGTGGCCTTAGGGGCCCACAGTCTGCACAGCCCTCCCTAGCAAATCCTGCCCTCCCCCCTCCTCCTTCCTGGCCTCCTCCTGACCTTGAGCTGGGAGGGCGCCAGGAACATTCTGTACATCCTGCCAAAGACGAACGCAGGCCCCAAGAGAGTGTGCCTCCAACAAGTAGGAGGAAATCAGAGTGACGCTGGGTGTACGAGAAAGTTCCACACCTGGGGAACAGGAAGCTTGGCTCTCAGACTCAAAGGAGAGTGTCCTTCCACAGACCAGGAGACTAAGCAGAAGGCTGAGACGCAGCTCAGAGAGGGAGAGGGGCCCGGAGAGGGGACAGGATACAGCAGGGACAGGACACCATAGAAGGGAAAGGACACCACAGGGGACAGGACACCACAGAGAGGAAAGGACACTACAGGGGACAGGACACCACAGAGAAGAAAGGACACTACAGGGGACAGGACACCACAGAGGGGACAGGACACCACAGGGGACAGGATACCACAAAGGGGGCAGGACACCACAGGGGACAGGACATAGCAGAGGCCAAGGGAGCGCTGCAGAAGTTTGGCACAAAACATTCTCTCGGAAAGCTAAAGCTCAGAGAAGACCAGTGGGCACAGAGGGCAGTTCCCCTGCTAGTAACAGCGACAGCCAGGAAAGCCACAGCAAATGTGACTAGACACAGTGGCCAACGTGATAGGAGAAGGCAAACCTCTTCCACTGGAAAAGATACACACAGACAGGATTCCAGGTCCAGGCAAAACTTGTTTAAGAAAAAGCGATGCCAGCCCACCTCTGGCCAAACTTAGGAACGACACAAAAAAAGAAAAAGATTTTAAAAGAAAAATAAAAACATATTTATGATTTGTTGTTTCAGGAAATCAGAGAAGGCTAAAGCCCCAGCCTGTGCTGGGTAGGCCCTTGCAGGACCTTGTTTTGGTACCACAGCCCCGTGGAGGTGTCCGGCCGCCCGCTGGGGGCTGTTCTCTGGACTGTGTCTAGCGCACGTACAGAGCTGAGCTGGGCACCAGCTGCCATGGTGACCCCTGTGTGTGTTTGCCTTGCAGGGCGGTCCCCCTCCTGGGCTACCTACCTCAGGACCTGATCGAAAGCCCCGTGCTTCTGCAGCTTCACCCCAGCGACAGACCCCTGATGCTCGCCATCCACAAAAAGAGTAGGTGCCCTTGTCGTGGTCAAACCTGCAGGCTCTGGCACAAGCTGGTGTGCACCTGGGGCTTCTCCCTAGATCAGCACTCAGCAAAGCGGCACTGGGTCAGCTCACAACGGATGGGTGACGGGTGCCACACCTCCTGGCTGAGTCCTGGCTCTGTCAGTGGGTTCCTTTGTGGCCCAAGTAGCATCTCGTTCTTACTGTTGGCTTCCCCAGCAGGTGGGCGGACGGAGACAGGTTTAGCTATGGTGGGGAAGATGGTGACCAGGCTGGGGTAGTGGACAGCACGAGTGCCTCACGCCGGTCCACACAGGCATGGGTGACACTTGGAGAGGACCAGTCAAAGCTGGCAGAGATGAGTCATGAATGTGTAATCACGCGGCCAGAAGCAACCCCTTATTGCAATTTAAAGCAAAGCAGAGATTGAAAACGGTGGCCCAGAACAGGGGTCGGTGGCTCTTACGTGTTCCAAGCACACCGACCTCAAAGGTGTCTTGGCCCGGCCTTTCTCCTCCCGGTCCCCTGGCCGCTTCTCCACCCTGACCTCTGCCCTCCGTCTCCTAGTCGTGCAGTCCGGCGGGCAGCCCTTCGACTATTCGCCCCTCCGGTTCCGTGCCCGCAACGGGGAGTACATCACGCTGGATACCAGCTGGTCCAGCTTCATCAACCCCTGGAGCAGGAAGATCTCCTTCATCATCGGGCGGCACAGAGTCAGGATGTGAGTGCCCCCGGGCCCGGGCAGGGCAGGGCCTCGCTCCCCCACCGCAGATGGCATGGGGCACCTGGGAGACCAGGGCCCAAGGCACCTCGCCACACCTGGGGTCACCCCCCCTGCCCCCAGCCAGGAGGGACCTGGTTGAGACCTTGCAGTGAGCAGGCAGGGGCAGCTGGGGGCTGCAGGGAGAAAGTGGGTCCCTGCAGGGGTGGGCAGTGGCCCGACTGACAGACAGATGAAAACCACGCAGGGGCCCTTTGAACGAGGACGTGTTCTCCGCTCAGCCGTGCACAGAGGAGAAGGCCATGCAACCCTGCGTTCAGGAGCTCACAGAGCAGATCCACCGGCTGCTGCTGCAGGTGGGTGCCCCACCCCAAGCAGCCTGAGCGCTGCCCTGAGTCCTGGGGTCACCACCCCTCCCGCCCGTCTCACTCCGCCCCTGCACCCTGGTGCCTGTTCTCTGTTCCACCCGCGTGGGCCACTTTGGGCAAAGTCTATGCCAGACCCCAGACAGTCGGGCACACCTACAGCTTTCCCAGTTTGTGGCAGACCCAGCCTTACACTTTTGGGGTGTCTTCCTCTGAGCTGCAGCCCTGCTAGCAGCTGAAGGACATGCCCAGACCCCTGTGCCCCAACTCGGGCCTCAAGTCCTGGGCGCCAGCCCCACGCGTGGCCTCCCACAGGTGGACAAGGGTCATTCCATCCAGGGTACCACGTTAGCACCAAGGGGGACTTGAAAACCCCTGTCCCTGGTGCTTGGGGACCTAGTACTCAAGAAAAATCAGTGTGAGCACAGGGAACCCTGTGGTCTAGCAACTTTCTGCTTCCCGGTCCCCATACTGGTGAAGCTATAATGCATCAGGTGTAGTTTCTAAAATCCCTCAATAGACCTGGGACAGCCCGCACCGTGTGAGCAGAGGGGGCAGTTGAAAGACTTCTTAGTGGGGTCTCTCCAGGGACTAGGGTCCAGGTAGAGGCTGGGAGCCTCATCCTCATCTTGTGCGGTGCCCTGGGCGGGCCATGGCCTCTCTGACTCCAACTTTGGGGGGACCTGCATGCCCCAGCCCTGAACCAAGTCCTGTCTGCTCTCTCCCCAGCCCGTCCCCCACAGTGGCTCCAGCGGCTACGGGAGCCTGGGCAGCAATGGATCCCACGAACACCTCATGAGCCAGACCTCCTCCAGCGACAGCAACGGCCACGAGGACGCCCGCCGGAGGAGAGCCGTAGGTCCCCCTTTGTCCCTGAGAACCGGTCTGTGTGCACATGGGAGTCACAAAGCATGTTTACAACAACCTTGCTGGTTTCTGAAGCCTTTACAATCTCAGCTGCCTCTGGCCACTCCCTAAACTCTTCCCTGGGACTTACTGTATAATCTCTTAAGAGTTGAAGCAGCCAAAAACTGTGGTTAAAGGTTTGCATGAAAATTAGTTGAAGCAGGCAAATCAAGCAAAAGGGAAGATGCAATGTAGGACAGAAAGGAGAAAATATAATGTGCCGTTCCACTTTCTTTTCTACTATTCTTCCGGGTCGTCAAGTCCGTTTCTCTAGCTCCACATCTCACATTCTCATTCAGAACTACCTTTTCTGTGGCTGAGTTATTCCTGCTTTTCTCTGTCCTCGCTGTGGGGCTGAAGGCTCCAATGGTAAATAATGCGTTCATTTTGTTTTTCTTCCAGGAAATTTCAAAAAATGGTAACAAGGTCAAAAACAAAAGTCATTATTCTGATGAATCTGGACAACAGAAGAAAAAATCTGCTACAGGTAAAACAACTATTCACCATTTCCTCAGTAAAACTGTAGTCTGGCAAAGTGGGACCACGCTTTCTTGAACTCTGGGTGGCAGGGACGTTGCGTTTTAAATGTGCAAGCCCCCTGTCCTGTTCAGCAAGCAGCATGGGCCTTCACTCATTCAACACGCAGACCTGCATTTCTGGGTTGGCACCTGGCACCCTGCAGGCCCCTTCTCCTCGCTCTACAGAGTGGCCATAGTGCTGCGTGCTCACACTCATGTGAGCACACCCTCACTCGCACCAGGGGGGCTGCCCAGCTGTCTTGCAAACTCTCAAATCCTACCTTGTCTGAAGTTGAAAATGCCGGTGCTGCGTCTGGCCACCCTCTCACATGGGGCTCCACAGTCACCAGGTGGGGGCTTTCAGTCCACCCCCACTGCAGCCTGATCCCGCCTCCCCATGTCACAACTTCATCCCCTCACGCTTGGGCTCCTGCTCACGCGTGCATGTGCACGCAGCCCGGTCCTTTCCCCAGGTGGGCTCTCACTCAGTCTTCGATCTCAGGCTTCGCTTCCTCCAGGGAGCCTCCCGTGAGGACCGCGGAGACTGGAGCTCCCCTCGGGCCCGCTCCACATCTCCTCTTGGCCACGATGTATGGGTGTGCACTTAACCTCTGTGGGTGCACCCTGTGTCACACTGTGTGCCGGGTGCTGGGACACACTAATGCACCGGACCAGCTCTGCCCTCAAGGACCCCCAGGGGAGCACACAGTGCATGTGGTGAGGACAGGGGCAGAAGTACCCATGGCAAGCTGCCCTGGAGGCCGCTGTGATTGTTACCACCACTGAGGCTGGGTCGTTGGCAAAGGCAGGCCCTCCAGCAGGCGGGGAGCACTAACTGACCGTAAAGCACCTGGAATCTTCCGGCTTCCCCAAAGTTTCGGGAGTCCAAGTAAGAACTGGCCTCTCCCACTGCTGAGTCCCAGAGCCTGGGTACAGCCTGCATTCAGTGCTGCTGAGCTCCAGGCCTGGGCGACAGCATCCTCCAGGCTCCCTGTGCAGATGGCCCCGCAGCTGGTCCCCGCAGGGCTGCCTGGAGGTCAGGCTGATACTGGGTGTGTCTGTGAAGCATGTTCTGAGCCCCCAGCCTTATCTTTAGGTAGAAATACAAATATCAAGTGTACCTGTTGGGGAACACCAGTATTGACTGAAAGAACAATTGTGTCATTCTCTCAGAAATGCAATGCAGTTCCCCTGCTCAGATGACAGCTACCCAGGCCATGGAGGGCAGCTCAGTCGCCAGCCCACCCAAGGCCGCCTTCCCCGAGGAGCTGGCCTGCAAAAGCCAGCCAGCCGGCTCTTATCAGCAGATCAGCTGCCTGGACAGCGTCATCAGGTACGGCTCCTCTCACCTCTCCCGTTGGTCACCCACCCTCAGGGCTCGGTGACCTGGAGCTGTTTGCCACCGTCCTCACAGGTACCTGGAGAGCTGCAGTGAGGCCACCACCCTAAAGAGGAAGTGTGAGTTCCCCGCCCACGTCCCCACGCAGAAGGCCAGCGACAAGCGGAAGGCCAGAGGCATCCCCGGGCTGCTTCCCACAGGTATCGTGTTTGTCTGGGCTGTTATGGGTGTAATGACTTACACAGATCCCCAGGTGTCATGGGAAGGCCTGGAGCCCCCTTCTTCCCTGCCGTGTGAATTCTGAGCAGCTTTGGGGACACAGTATGTGGGTGTAGGCTATTTTTTAAATGACCGAAGTAGCTTAAAAGTCAGCAACCTTCTTACAAGCTAGAGGTAAAGGGGATTCTGGAATCTGAAACCAGGACCCCTGGGGCTGCTGGAGGGCTCAGGGCCTCTCAGGCTGTCATCCTTGGTGTCTGAACGTTTGCTCAGTCAGATGAACTCTCAAGCGGCTCAAACACGAGAGTTGCTGGTGGTCCCACCAGGATGGGAAGTCAGGTATTGCATTGTTGACAGAAGCCCATTCGATTAGACAGTCACTCGTGGTGGCCAGCCTGTGCCCCGGCCTCAGGGAAGGACAGCAAACTGCTTGCCAGCACTCTCCTGGCTGCCACGGGGACCCAGGATGTAAGGGTTGAGTTGTTCCCATGTCAGAATGGCCTCCACCTCTCCCCTGTGAGTAACACCTGAGGACAGCTTGTCACATGCCAGGATACCTGCAGACTGTGCGGTCCCTTGGGTACTGGACCTATCTCCACAGTGGTGTTTCTTATCCAAACGGTTCTTTTTTCTATTGTGTTTTTATGTCTTCTTCCATGTTCTCTTCGAAAGAGGTGGCGGTGCCCTCCACAGTGAACAGACGCGCGGACGTCGGCGCGCACTTGCCCTCGTTGACGCTGCCGGGCAAGGCGGAGAGCGTGGTGTCCCTCACCAGCCAGTGCAGCTACAGCAGCACCATCGTGCACGTGGGCGACAAGAAGCCACAGCCTGAGCTAGGTACGCCCGTTGACTCCTGGATGATGTCAGCAGCAACCTGAGTTTAGCAAAACAATTAAAAGTTTAGACTGCCATAAACGTGCTTGCATAAACGTGCTTGAGTTTATGCACGTGCAGAAGAACCTACCACAGACCAATAGGGGGCGCAGGAAATCCAGGTGCAGGAATTGCAGGGCGGGCGTGGCCACGCCGGTCCCGGTCCCCGCTGCGCTCTGGCGCCACCTGCTGGCAGTTGTCTGCTCGGGTGTAAATACGGACGGGGCCCGCAGTGGTGCTGAGCCTGGGTCTCCAGGGACTGAGCAGGGATCCCAGAAGTCCCCTCCTTGGGCTAAGAGAACGCCAGGGCAGATGGCCCCCCTGCCCACTGGCTCTGCCCAGCCTTGCCCGCCCCTGCATGGAACCCCCACCCCATCTGAGAGCAGGAAGGAGCCAGTACAGGTGGACACGGCGGTACAGCCAAGGACGGCCTCTCTCCGTTGTTCTCCAGAACACCCACGAGTAAAACGAGCCCTGAATTTGTTCTTTGCCTGGAAGAGGGGGTGATGAGGGAAAAAGTGCACGTCACAATCAGGACGGTCAGCAGGCCTCCTCCCTGCCTCTGTACTTAGAGTCCCCGGTGATCTTGGCTGTGACGCCCGGTGGTCCTGAACCAGGAGGGGGTGGGCACCAGCCTTAGTGTGTTGTGCTCTAAAAGCTAAATACAGCCCAGGCAGAGGCTGAAACCCCGAGGTACCCCAAACTTCATCCTGCTGGGTGGCGGGGCTGTCTGTTGTTGCTGTGAGCCTTTCACTGGGAACTTTCTCAGAAAGTGAAACGAATGCCGTCACAGACCTCATCCCCACGCGGGGGTGGGGGGGTGGGGGGGGCGCGGCTTGCAGCACCACACCCGGCAATGATCTCTTCCTCACAGATGTGCGTGGAGTGTGGCAGTTCTTGTAAATCACAAGGGCCTTTGCAGATGAGAGGTCTTCGTGTTCTGTTACAGAGATGGTGGAAGACCCTGCGAGCGGGCCCGAGTCCCTGGACAGCCGCCTCGGCCAGGACAAGGAGCCCTTCAGGAGGCTGGGTCTCACCAAGGAGGTGCTGGCCGCCCACACACAGAAGGAGGAGCAGAGCTTCCTACTCAAGGTCAAGGAGACTAGGAGACTCAGTGTCCTCCAGTCTCGCTGCCATTATTACTTACAAGAAAGATCCAAGGGGCAGTCGAGTGCAAGAGGTAAGTGGTGATACCTGAATTAAAGGTGGATTTAAAATAAAACTTGATTCTTAACGGTACTGAGTCTAGTGCTGCTTTCAAAGTGTGAGCTGTCCCAATTTAGCCCGTGTGCGTTGGTAAGGCAGATCTTGGGACCTTACTGGTGACGCAGTCTGTTTCAGGGGGACTCGTTCTCGTGTGCCCAAGGGAACAGTGCTGTGAGTAGCAGTGACAGTCCCAGGCCAGCCCCCGTGGAACGCAGAGCAGGGCAGTTGCAATGCTGCCATGTCAGATATTTCTTGCCTCGGTGACGGTGAGGTACAGGGGACCTCACCCCACCTGCCCACCCAAACAGGATCCTTGGAGAACCAGGCAGGCCACAGCGAATTCGCCCCAAAGAGAATGAGCATGGCGCTGATGGGGCATTTGGTGTTGGACAACTGAGGAAGGAGGGCGCTCGGGCCGACACCCTAGCGGGGAGCAGTGTCCTTTTCCCCAGAAGACGTACCCTCCTATTCGGGCTGGCTCGGCTGGACTGCAGCCTCCAGCCAGACAGTCAGTGAGTGTGGGAAGCAGCCCTTTAGGCTACGAGCCACCAGGTGGTCCACAGGCAAGGGATGAGGAAGAATCGACTAGCTTCTTCACCCCTTTTCTGGTCCAGGAGCCTGGCTCCACCCCCAACCACCTTCCCAGGCCCCACAGATGAGGCTGGGCTGCTCAGAGATGCCCAGGGCTCCCAGGGCCTGCCCCAGGGTCAGAGCTAGTGATGAGCCCAGGAGACACACAGCACAGGAGCCAGCTTCCCTGGGTCTCGGGGAAGACAGCGAAGTGAATGTCTGAAGGAAACTGACGCCTTCTGTAAAGATTGTCTTTTCCGCTTTCTCTTTTCTCCTTCCCCAGACCTAGAGTTACTGCCAGGCTATAGGGAACCTCTGTGGAAATTACTGAAAAGAGTCCTTCCCCGCCCTGGGCAGACCCACCCGGTGGGCCTGGCTGGGTGCAGAGTTCCAGCTCCTTCTTGCCGCCTTGACCCAGCAGTTTGTGCAGTGCACAAACTGCACAGCTGTCCACAGCAGCCCTGTCCAGATCGTGATGGTATCTCCGGAGCCCGGGGCTTTAGCCGTAGTTCCACCAGGAGGCAGAGTTCCTGTAGGAAGAGCACCCGCCAGAGAGTCTGAATCTTAGAAACTCCACCTACTTAGAAGTCGGCCTTGGGCTGGCCCAGGGGCCTCAGCATGCAGCACAGGCGGGGAACCCTCCTTGCACAGCTGACATACGTGCTGCAAGAGCCTCCATGAGAAGAAAGGCTGGGGTTCCCGGGAGCATCCCATTGCCTATCCTGCCCCAGACTTGGCATGACACCCCCCGCCCTACCTCCAGCACAGTACTTTTGACGCTGGCCTGTGCCCGGGGGTGGCCTGGGGACATGCCCAGATTCCCTGCTGTTACCAGCTGAGTCCCTCCAGCCTCCTAAAGTAGCACTTGTCACTGGAGGGAAAGAAGCTTGTTCCGAGGGCAAATGCTCCCTTCCCCACTTTGACTTCCGCTGGGGGTGGAATCACACAGGCTTCATTGGATGGAGGAATAGGAAACCTCTCTTTTTAAGACACAGTAGTGGTTAAGCTTAGATGACATCAGACTTCACAACCCAATATTGAGGAACGACATAGAAATGCCAGCTTTTTAACTTTATTTTTGGATAAATAAGACCTTTTTAATACCATGTATCACCACCATTCTCACAAAAGAAAGGACGTGGTAATGCCAGAAGAAAACAAGGATGTGAGCTTGCAATTCAGGCTGGTCCTTTGAAGTGAGCGAATCTCATTTTATGGCGCTTACCATTTTGGCCTGATTGTGTCACTGCATCGAGGGTTGAGGGCCGGGGAAACCATGTGGGAGACTCAACGGTCCCCAGGCTGGCATTTGGGAACATGGGGCATTGAACTAGGAGGTGCCTTCAAGTTTCTGAGATTCCACGAGTCTCTGACAATGGACATAACAAGAGTCGTACACATTTCTACATTTTTAACTCCGGTTGTTTTTCCATTATTGAAGCTGCTCCTGGACTGAGAAATACCTCGGGAATAGACTCATCTTGGAAAAAGTCCGGGAAGAACAGAAAACTCAAGTCCAAACGGGTCAAGCCTCGAGACTCTTCAGAGAGCACTGGGTCTGGGGGGCCCGTGCCCCACCGGCCCCCGCTGGTCGGCCTGAATGCGACAGCATGGTCGCCATCAGACACCTCCCAGTCCAGCTGCCCCACAGTGCCCTTCCCTACCCCAGTGCCAGCTTACTCCCTGCCCGTGTTTCCAGCCCCAGCCATCGTGCCAGCACCCGGGTCCGGGGCAGCAGCACCGGGGGCTCCCCACGCTAGCTTCGCAGTGCCCATGGACGTCCAGCACGACTTCGCAGTCCAGCCTCCGCCGTTCACTGCCCCATTGGCCCCAGTCATGGCACTGGTGTTACCGAGCTATGCCTTCCCCCCAGGGCACCCAAACCTGCCCCAGGCCTTCCTCCCCGGACAGCCGAACTTGTCGTCCCAGGTCCCTGCCTCGCAGCCCGAGTTCTGTGGTCGGACCTCACCCCCCAAACAGCTGTGCGCTTGTCCTCGGACAGAGCGTGGGCCACCGGTGTCACGTGTGACCACCCCAGCTACCCCTCTGTCGGCCGCCGGCCCCTTGGGCCGGGCCTCCCCGCCGCTCTTCCAGTCCCGAGGCAGCTCACCCCTGCAGCTCAACCTGCTACAACTAGAGGAGGCCCCCGAAGGCTGCCCCCCAGCCTCAGTGACAGTTGGGACCACAGGTGCTGGGCTGGACTGCAAATCTGGCACATCCTGGGACTGGCAGCCGAAGGCACCGCCAACCGTAAGGATTTCCTGATGCTCTTCCTCTAAAGCAGGTCAAACGTACATCCTCTCTCAGACGTGGTGTGGTGGACCTGAGGTTCCCCCAAGCCTTTCCATTTTGACATACTTGCGTGTGCTAGAAATGATCCTGTTCCAGTTCAACGACCCTATCAGAGTAGACAAGTGGGCTTTTCCTGTCTTGGGAAATCAACGAAGGAAGATAGATTGACAGAGGACTTCATGACTGGTTGTCATGGGCCTGGAAATTTTAAGTGAAAACTTGAAGGATAAAGCATGATCAGGCTAAATGCTGGAACTCATTGGAGGGTGATGGTTGCAGGGTGCTTACAGCCAAGGGCAAGGAGGGGAGCTCTGAAGCCCACGCCAGCTGGCTCCCAGCCTCAGGGACTGGCGGGTGTGCTCACTCGGTGGGTGGAATTGTCCCCTGGGCAGATGCCCTGTGTTCTGCACGGCTCAGCTGTGCAGGAGCCCGAGCTGAGGCAGTGCCATCTGCAGGTGCTTCAAGGGGCAGCTGAGTGGGGCTCCCCTGCCTTGGCTCCCAGGACAGGAAGTGGAACCTCCTGGGCACAGATCAGCTCTCCTTCCTGACTCCTTGTGGGGTCCTGGACCTACAGTCGGGGTGCCAAGGGCCAGAGGGTCAGGGTGTTCCCAGGCCAAGCCCCGCCCACATTCCCAGGGCCCTCTGGGGGCACAGGAGCGGGAAGCCAGAGCCCACCCCTGTGAGCAGCAGCCTTTGGGGTGCTGTGGAGGTCATACATAAGGCCTTACCCCAGGAATCCAACAACTGATGTCTTAGGTGCAACTCTCCCAAAACTAAATTTAATTAGATGGCGTCCGTGGACTCTGTAGTGCCGTCACCCACGCAGCTGTTCATTTGGCACATGAAAGAAGGGCCATCAGCTTGAGGACCGGGCTTCGCCATGTCCCCGCGTGACCTTGTGCAGCTCTCCTCCCGCGCCCACTGGGGAGCTGTGGGGAGCTGTGTCGTGACCGGGTCTTCTCCCTGTTCCCTAAGCATGCTGAGCCCCCAGACGCCCAGAACAGCGACGCCCTCTCCACGTCCAGCGATCTGCTCGACCTCTTACTGCGCGAGGACCTCTGCTCGGCCGCAGAGTCACCCCAGTCTGGAAGCGGGGCCTCCACCACCTCCGGATCCCTGGGCTCCGGCTCGCTGGGCTGCGACGTGTCCATAAGTGGGACAGGTATGTTGGTGGCATGGGAGCACTTGTGTGCTGGGGGAGTGGGTGCGTTTCAGTCTGTGGGTTCCTGGTGCATCTGGAAGATTCTTACCTGCGGTGCCTGGGCGTCCTTGACTTCTCCCGCACTCCTGGGACCCAGCTACACCCAGGCCACAGGCCATACGTGCTCAGGGCCCAGCAGCAGGTACACCAGGCCCATCAGGTGCCCACAGTGGTTCAGGCAGGCAGGCGGGTGCTGGTCCTGCCCCAGCTCTGCCCCCGGTGGCGGGCTCTCAACATGTGGGGTCGCCATGTGGGCCCCCCTGGCCCTGGTTGGACCCTCAGGCTTCCCGGCTCCTAGGAGAGCCGGTTATGGTTCACCTTCCTGAGTTGGTTCCCATTGGTGAGCCTAGCGTGTGGACCAAGGGCTTCACCCGCCAGACCGCTCAAGTGTGATCTGGACCCATTGGGACAGGAAGTGCACTCCCCGCAAACTCGAAGACCCTGCTACCCTGGAGTGAGCGTCCATGTCCTCTGCAGCGCCCTCTGCAGCGGCTGGCCTCTCCCTGCGGGAGGCTCGCGGGAGCACACTCGGCTCAGGGCCAGCCGCCTCCTCTTAGGAAGCCAAGTCCGGCTTCTCTGTGGCCTGGCACGGTCAAGAGGGGATGAGCACTAAGGGAGAGGTACACGATTGCTAAAATGGGGCCCCACGGGGCTGCTTGGGGGGGGCCCCAGGACAGCCACGGTACTAGCTGACAGCCCATCTGTAACTACCCAGGTAATTCCAGAATTGGGAAGACACGGGGCAAACCCACCAAACACCTCCTGGGCACATGCCACCAGTAGGACGCGCGGCTCCCTGAGCGGCCGTTACTGACATGAGCACGTGGTGCGAGCTTGGACTTGCGATAAAGGTTTTGAGCCGCCACCTTTTGTGTTCTTAAAGGCAGTAGTGACACAAATCACACCAGCAAGTATTTCGGAAGCATTGACTCTTCAGAGAACAATCACAGAGGAAGAGCCAGGGTGGCCATGCAGGAGAGCGAGCACTTCATCAAGTACGTCCTACAGGACCCCGTCTGGCTGCTGATGGCCGACACGGACGACAGCGTCATGATGACCTACCAGATGCCTTCCCGGTAACGCCCGCCTCTTCCTTGGGACACGTCAGGGCTGGGTTAGGGTTTCCCAAACCGGCCCCCCAGTCAGGGGGGACGTCCCTCAGAAAGCCTCCTTTCAGACACAGAGAGAAACAGGGTGTTTCTAGATGGTTCTGCTGGTCCCACAGAACCCTGTGGTGTGGGCACTATACCCGGAGTGGGGTGTGAGGGAGATGGGCTCCCGGCAACGCTCCACAGTGTCATCCTTGGTGTTTACGAAGCATTTCTGCCAACTCGTCTCATTGCTCTGTGGCCCAGTAACGCTGTAGGGTGGATGGGCTGTGTGTGTCTCAGAGATACAGAAACCGAGGGCAAGGGAGGTGACCAACCGAGGCCACCAGCTGTGCTGTAGTGACCCCGGGTCTGTGCCCAGCTGTGACTCCTCCATGTCGGGCTGCTCTAAGGAGCCATCCTGGTCCCTGCCCCTGCGAAACTAGGGGAAAGGAAAGAAGCGGGGAGGGAGGACCCACTGACTGACTCTGAGGCTCAGGACAGTCAGGCCTCTTGTCGGGAGGCCCGCGGTCTCCGGCGGGCGCAGCTTCAAGCCGGCCCAGCGCTGGCAGGAGGCGAGGGCCGGTGTTTTCTACCCACCGCGTCCCGGCGAGAACCTCCCAGGTTAACCGCCCTGCACAGAACCAGGCCTCTGCAGGTACCCAGCTCCCGTGTCTAACTGAAAGTAAAATTAAAATCGTGACTTGGATTATCATCTTAAAAGAAAAAGCACAGATTTACTAGGGTGACTGTGGGTAACCAGCTATTTTAAATGAAAAGGAAATTTGCATTAAACAAAATCATGTGCAATTCCATTATTAATACTAAAAGAGTTGGTAGGAAACGAGTGTGTTCTTTAAACAAAAACCCTGAAGACATTCTGACGCTTTCCTATTTCTATGTTTGCTGTGAAGAAATTTGGAAGAGGTTTTAAAGAAGGACAGAAAGAAGCTGAAGCAGCTGCAGGCGCTCCAGCCCAGGTTCACGGAGGGTCAGAAGCAGGAACTGCAAGAAGTGCACCCATGGGTGCGGTTGGGCGGCCTGCCTGTGGCCGTGGACGTGGCGGTAAGCTCACGGGGCTGCATCTGATATTGCGTGAAAGGGGCCCATAATGGGAACACTTGGCACTTGGCACCTAGTCTGAATTTCAAACTTCCAAAATTAAAGGTTCATCGACAAAAAAAGAGTCAGTGACACTAAGTCTACTTCAAAGAACTTTCTTCCAGTGGCTTTTCACCATTGTTCACCAAAAGGTCTTCAAAATGTCGAATCTTAATCGTGTGCTGAAATTTGAATTGTTTTTCTTTCTTCCAATTCTGTGTTCTATTTAAAAAACAACAACCAAGAAAAACCCTCTCCTGTCATAAACCCTCAATAGCCACGTAGACCGTTATATAATGATGGGAATATGACATTTCCTCTCCCGGCACTCAGCAGGCCTGTCCCCGCCAGAACCTCTTCTGTCTCTGTTCCCTCCGAGAGTACGCCAGAATCCACTGCGGCTTCTGTCCTAGACCTACGTCACCTGCCCTCGTGGCGTCTAGGACAGGTCACGGGCTTGGCACCAGCCCTGTGCTCTCAGGTTCAGGCTCTGGCCTGCTGGTCATGTGCCCTGCTCCCTGCTCCAGTGTTGAAGCACCAAGGCCCAGGGTTTGTACCCTTTCTCCGTCCACAGCCTCCCCCTTCTCTGGCCTCCTGTTTAGAAAAACGTCTATGTGATGAGATGCCCTGGCGTCCCCCTCCAGTCTGGCCCTCTGTTGAACTTGACCTGTGCAAGACTGCACTCCCGACTACCCTCAGAGAGAATCTGCCCTCACGCTGTTTCCCGCCCCACTCAAGGGCAGCTCCATATGCCGTTTGTTCCGGCCACAGACCTTGGTGTCACCCCAGGCTCCTCCTCTCCCACCCCACCTTCCCCTCTAGCGATTCACATTGGCCCAACCTTCAAGCTAGACTGAAACCAGCCACCATCTCCAGCATCACCAGCCTGGTCCAGGCCACAATCCTTCCTCACCAGGATTGTCATTGCAGCCTCCCAGCTGTACTCGCTTGTCCCCTCCAGCCAGGTCTGTCACCCCTCAGCTCAGATCCCTTCCTACGAGCCCCACCTCATCCGAATAAAGTGAACAAAGTGCCGCAAAGCCGGACAAAGCTGCCCCACCCCCATGTCTGCCACCTGGCCTCCTGCTTCTCTTCCCTCCCTCTCCTCTCCAGCTGCACTGGCCTCTCGGCTGTTCCCTGACCCGCCAGGCACCTGCCCTTCCTCGGCCTGGCACCCTCTCTCCTCAGACACATGGCTTACTCTGGCTTCTTTCACATCTGTTTTTCACACGCCACTGTGTTAGTTATCTATTGTGACATAGCAAATAACCCAAACACAGCAGCTTGAAACAATAAACATTTCTCAGCTCCCACTGTTCCTTCGGGTCGGGAATAGCCCTGACGTTGAAGGCAAGAGACTGGACGGGGCCTCTGTCCCCCAGGGGCTAGATTGGGGTTGGAGGACCCAGTTCCGGGGAGGCGCCCTCCCATGTCTGTCAGGTCGGTGCTGGGTGCTGGGTGCTGGCCAGAGGCCTCAGCTCCTTGCCACGCAGGGCTCTCCACAGGGCTGCTGGAGCGTCCTGGCGACGTGGCGGTGGCTTCCCCAGGGAGGACGAGGGAGCCGCAGTCCAGGAAGTCACACGTGTCACTTCCATCACCTCTTTGGAAGGCAGTCACTTTCTCCAGCCCTTGTCTGAGGGAGGGGATTGAGGCTCCACCTTTTGAGGGAGGAGTGTCAGAGAATTTGTGGACACATTTTACACCACTACAGTCACCTTCTCTGTGGCCTTTTCTGAATGTCCAGTGTAAAATTACAGACACCCTCCACATGCCTACCACTTTCCACCTTTTCATACACTATGGAACACTTCCCATTCGCTTTATTGTCCCTCTCCCCTACTAGGATGTCACCTCCACTGGGACACAGATTTTTGTCTTTGTTCACTGCTGAATCCCAGTACTTAGAAAATGTCTGGAACACGACGGGGGCTTAACACATAGTCAGGGAATGAACAGACAGACAGGTACACTGTTGATGTCCCATTTTACAGATAAGAAAACTGAGACTAGAGAAGGCAGGTAACTTAACCCCAGGTCCCACAGCAGAAAGAGGAGGAGCTGGGAATACAGCCTGAGCCGGCTGGCTTTCGCCACCCTCTCATGATGCCAAACCACCTCTCCGAGAAGGTCCCAGACTCCCCCTGGCCTTGAGGGAACTGGGTGTGGGGGCCCTTGGGAGCAGGTGGGGGCCCCACAGCTGAGCACCTGGTTCTCCAGCAGCCTGGCAGCTGACACCTGGTCACCACCATCACTCAGGTGGATTGCGTCTTTGTGATGAAGATCTCATTTTTGTTACTGATTTCACATATTTTTCTCTTAAGGAATGCGTTTACTGTGAAAACATGGAAAAAGGCAACATCTGTGTGCCATATGAGGAGCATATCCCTGCTCTGGGACTCAACGAAATGACAGGCACCAAAGAAGAGGAAAATGGACCCCCCCTGAGTCACAAAAACTAAGGGCGGACATAACCCCGCCCACCTGCCCCACCAGCCTGTGATCTACATTAGATGGTGCTGGAAGGGAGGATGACAGAGCCTCACATTTGTTTCTAATGAAATGGACAGATATACTTAACATTGTTTTTTTTGTTTTAGAAAAAAATAGTATTCTGAAGGGGTGACTGAAAACTGGACAGTGGGAACGGTTTGGGAAGAAATACATTTTTATATTTAAAATATAAATGTGGACTTTGGGGGACGGGGAAGAGATTTTCGTTACTATTTAACTTGAGAAAGACAGAATCCCCCTTTTTTAGTGTCAGTGAACTTGCCAAAACGCTCGCAGAACTACTTGGGGTGCGCTGAGCCTCTGAGCGGCACATCCGTGTCCACTGGCCTCCCGTGGGGTGTCCCGAGGCTGTGACCACATGCGACTCGGAGCTGAGGGCACCCACCTCCTGGAACCTTTCCAGGGTGTGTTTGTACAGATCAAATTCCGTCCTCTCTCGGGGGCTGCTTTTTATCTAAATTATTATCTAGTCAAACTAGATGTTTTTTACCAAGTGGAGATCACAGCCTCTCCTACTTTTCTTTCAAAATGTTTTCGCATTAAATGGTGTGAAGTGTATGTAGTTTGGCAAACCAGCAGCTTCTGCTTCACGTACTGTGGTGGCAACAGATTCTACGTGACGTAGCTTTCGTTTGGGGTGAACAAAGTTGAAATGCTCGCTCTGCATTAACAAAGCCTAGTGGTTTCAGATTCATACATGGCCAAACCCTCCTGTGTGTTTCCAGATCATTCTGGGACCCTTTTCCAGACCATGACCCATTTGTATGTTGTCCGTCATCTCCTTATGGTGACTGCCCTCTGCAAACCAGGCTTTGATCACTGCATTTGGGACCCATTCGTGTTTGTTCTTCATCTGACACCTCCCAGACATGAGCTCTGGCCCTGGCAGAGAGCTGCCGCTGACACCGCGGGCCCCCAGTGACCCGTCGTGCATTTCCCGGGGTGCTGTGCACTCACCTCTGCCCTATGGGCTACGACGTGGGCCCTCGACCTCTGTGTGCCTCACCTCGCTTGGTGTACCTTCCGGTCTCTGAGGTAATGTGCCCTAGTGTCACGGGTACTTTCAGGCCATTGGGTGGGTGAGGCCAGTCTGCCCAACTTTTTGCCAAATCTCATGCTGCATCATATATCCCAAAGATTGTTTGGAATTTTCTTGGTCCCTGGAGTGAATGAAAAGATCCCACTGATGAAAGAATTGACTTAGAATTGGACTGAGTCTGTAGAGACCAAAAGGAAGCAGGTTTTCTCTTGTCTTCTGCTGGAGAAGTGGCTGCTACAACAGGTGACGTCTGCTTGTCATCCAGCCGGTTTCCATAGTGACACCATCTTATGCCTGAATAGTAATTCTATTTTTTTATAAACTCAAACAGAAAACACTGTTTAAATTTTTTTGAATTTACAAAGTAGCATCACCTTCAGATTTGGCGTGTGTGGAAACTAGATGCTGCAAACTGCTTCCTGACTCTGATCTCGTCGTTAAGGGATTAAACGAGAGTCAAGGTTACGTTTCTGCTCCCTGAACATAAACTGCAGAAACGTTCTCCGCTGTTATGAATGTTCACCGTCAGCATTATTTCATTATTTTATGTATTCTCATTGATTAACTGTGTATCTTCAACGTGCTGAGAAGGTGACAGTAGGAGCATTTTGTGAAATTGTTTACACGGTGCCACGCATTGAGTCATATGTTTTCTTTAGAATGTGTGCTTACACGGGTATTATAAAAACCTTCTCGATTTTAAACTGAGCCTTCTTTTTAATATATTCCTTAAAAAGGTCTGTAAATAAGCTCTCCGAGTCTGTGTAATGACTTGCCGGACAAGTGGTTTGTTCGTGAGCAAACCAAGCTTTCTCCACCCAGTGCAATATGTTTGTTTGACTGCTTGTGTCTTTTTATGACTTTTTTGCCTTTTAGAAAATTGGTAAATAAAGCAAGTATATTTTTATTTGTATGTATTTTCAATGTAACACAGAAGAAAACTGGAATAGAAGTCAAAGATTATCAAAAGATTTTTTAAAAACAAAAAACTGGAAATTCTGCTTTAGGGACTTTCTATCACAAAGGTCTCTCATCTCTTCCCTCGCACAGCACGCTTCTCGCTGGTCCCTTCCTGCCTGAGTGTGTCTCTCTGACGTACTTTGGACCTATGAGCTGGGGCTGGAGCTGCCGCAGCTCTAGCCCAGTGAACTTTCTGGGATATAAATATAGTCTTGTAATCCAGTTCTCCCACTTGTTTTCACTTACACATGGGGTGGGGTGAGGGTATTTGGCTCCGCCCCTGGAGCTCCTTTTCACCGCTGTGGTGACCTCAGTCACCTCCTGTCCCTTAGTGCCCCGCCCATGGTTGTCTGTTCCTCCTGGGCTGGCTGCTTACGTGCTGGCCATGGCCTGAAAGCAGAGACAGCAGGGCCACGAAGACCTCATATATCTGTCAGAGATGGTACAGGCAGCACAGCGCGGTCTCGCCCCACCCCAGCCGTCCAGTGCTTCCTTCCACAGTGATGAAGCCATGTGGGGCCTGGTCAAAACCGTGGAAGACCGTGGGGGTCAGAGCGGGGAGATGAATGGACACTGGACCCTGTGCCCCACCTTCGAGAAGCTCCCTAAACAGGAGGGACGGCTTGACTCTCCCTCCTGGCCTGGCTGCCTAACACCAAGTGATGATGGGGGAGTGGGGACAAAAGGCAGCGTCTCCCAGTGGGCAGAGACCTCTGCAAGCTGGCCCTAAGTGGCCAGATGTGGCTCTGTTGCCCTGGACTTCTGAGTGCCCGTGGGGATTCTTAATCGCACTTACCACAGAAGCCCAGAGGCACATCCCACCCCCCTTATTTACAGGAGCTTTTTAGAGCCTCCTGGGCTGACCCACAGGCGCCTACACACCCACAGGCTGCCCACTGTCTTTGTTCCCTAGAGATTTACAGCCTGCCACCCCTGCCGCTATCTGGTCCCCCTGTAGCCACCAGAGCCCTGCCCAGGCTCTGCTCTCCTCTCTTCCTGGATCTGAGGGGATCAAAGGGCCCAAATGCTCAGGAAGTTCTATGCTCAGGCAACCTTTGAAGGTGGGATGGCTCCAAGGGACAAATGGCAGGAAGTGGGTCTGCTCGGGGAGGCCACGTGAAGGAGGGAGTGAGAGCTTGGTGGCCCCAACATGGAGCAGCCAGGCTTCTGGGAGGAAAAGGCCAAGCCAGCCAGTCAGCCAGTGGGCCCACTAAGGGAAACTGAGGCTGATTTCAAAGGTGGGACCTCAGGCAACACCCAATCAAGACACATACCCCACTCTATCCTGCTTTTTTCCCCAAGGGCACTTGCTCACACTGGGACAGAAGCCAGCACTTCAGTTCTCTTTCCCTCAATGTAGACAGCCCTCCTCAATCCCCCTGCCCCACGTAGGACAGGTGTGGGAGGTTCCTGGCCCTCCCTTCATCTCCTCCCTTCTCCTGACAACTGGCACCTGTCCTTTGCGTTCTACAGTCAACCTCATACCATGTCCCGTAACCGTAATTAAGCCTTCTTTGCTTTCTCTCTAGATGATTCTAAATGTGGAAACCTATGAACAGTGCTGTGATTGTGAAAGAATTGGCTACTGAGCTAAATAAGGTGCTAAGATTACATTTCTCTTCTTGGGCAGCTTGTTGTTTTTCCTAAGTTCCAAGCTGCCTTTCAGGTTTTTTGTTGCACCATTTGCCTTTATCATGTCTTCCTCCATGCGTCACATTCAGGACCCCATCCAATCAGGTGTTCTAGCAATTTTGTTTTCTAGTCATCTTTTCCCCAAGCTCCCCACCTGCTCCAGGGGACCTGACCATCCTGTCCCAGTGAACTGCCTTTCATAGAGAGCATTCTATAATACCTGTTTGGCCTCCTTCACACAATATAACAGGCAATGAGGGGTATGAATCAGAGTATGAGAGATCACTGAGTATTTTTCCATACCTCGATTTCTCAAAGTAGTAGAAACTTAACTGTAGTTACTTGTGTGTTGGGGGTGGGGAGGTGCCTCCTTCCCTGAGGCGATGTCTAAACAGCAAAGAAGAATAAAGTTCCAGGCCAGCTTGGGGTCCGTCACTCAACTGCCTGCACTGTCAATCCCACCGGGAGGAGCAGGGAGAACAGACAGTGGGTCTGAGCCACCCAGGAGCGGAGGAGGAAGAGAGCTGAGTTTTCTGGCTTGTGGGGGAGCTTGAGAACAACAGGGGCGATTGAAGGAAAGCAGTGGGTTCAACACCCAGCTGAGGGAGTTTCAGGGGGCTCCTCACAGAGAAGCAACCAAGCAGCAGGCAGCAGAGAGGCAGGTGAGAATCAGCAGGAAGGGCTCCCAGGTAGTTACACAGGTCAGTGAGGTGACTTTGGGGACCTTCAAACCTCTCCCTAAACTTGTCCTGCCTGTGGAGATCCCTCTGGTGGGGAGCCCAAAGGGAAATAGCCACTGGAGGGCCGCCAGGTCCATCTTCCAGTGGCTGGGGGTGGGTGATAACATCTGTGGCCTAGTCCTACCAACTGCACCATACTGCAGTCCCTGGATGTCTCCTTCCCTGCTACCTGCCACACAGGCTTGGGACACCCTCTGACCTGCCCTACCCACCCACTGTATCTGTGAGACCAGGCAGATAGGGGGTCCTAGATCAGACTGTCTCTTGACCAGGGATGCTCATAGCCTGGGGGGTGCAGACCAGACCCTGACTATCCTAATCCTGGGTGAGTGGGGGGTCTAGGAAAGGTGCAGGTGCTCTCCCACCAGGTAGATGAATAAGGAAGCTGAGACCTGAACAGTGAGGAAATAGCCATGGTGGGTAAAGGGGGGTTGGAGAGTGTTCCAAGCGGAAGACCAAGGTCAGAGGCATCTTGGCATTGCGGCTCTGCCTGGAGGCACGGATGTAGTAGGCCGGTGGAGAAGGGGCCAGGCCTCGGTCCCCAGGGCGCTGCCCAAGGGCGCGGCCCCATCACTCACGCACCCCACCCGCCGGGATGCCGGGCCGGCAGATGGGCAGCCCGCGGTGGGGGTGGCGGTCGTCTGGCGGACACAGGCGCGCCCGCCGCCCGCCCGCGGGACAAAGCCAGCAGAGACAAAGGCGCGGCCAACACCTGTCGCTCTTGGCGGGGCCGCCGCTTTTCTCCGCCGAAGCGGCTGCAGCTGCCAACTGTCACGGGCATCAAGTTACGAGGTCCAGACGGCGGCCTCCGCGAGCCTGGCGGGTGGAGGGCTGGGCGGGGGGAAAGGGTACCGAAGGGGGACCCGGCGGGGGGACTGGGGGAAGGGGGGCCGGGGCGAACCAACTGGGGTGAGGACCAAAGAAGGGTGGGCGGTAGCGGGGAACCAGGGAAAGGCGGGGTCGGGGGGCGGGGAAGGCGACCCCGAAGGGTTGCATCGGGCAGAGGGGGGAAAGGGGGGACCGAAGGAGCGAAGGGTATTAGGGGGAGATGGGGGACTCCGGGGGTGACGGGGATGATGACCACAGGAAAGAACCGACGGCAGGGGACGAAGGAAAGACGGGCGGGAGTCAGGGAATGACCAGAGGAGAGCCTGCAGGAGCAACGGTGCCAGCGAGCCCGCGAACCCTGCCCCACTAGCACCCCCGTGCAGGCGGAGGGCGGCCGGTATCCAGACACAGAAATTCGCAAGAAACGCAAGGGGGCCATGGGCCTGCTCCCACACCCGTTGCCCCATGAGTCCTCACTTCCGCAGGGCTCTGCAGCCACCCCAGTCCAGACTCGTAGTCCCCCAGGTCTGGAGACAGCGGATTCGACTGCCTCTGCCCCCCCACCCCCCAGAACCCAGCACGCCGGCACACGGTGCTCCTCTCGCGAGGCACCTTCGAAGAACGAAGCCAAGTGTGAATGAGTGAATGACTAGATGAAGGAAGTAATGGATGAGCTCCTGCTCACACGCACAGCTGACCTGGGGGCCTTGTTCAGGGAATGGAGGGAAACAAACGCACCCCGAGCCGCAGCTCCCCCGGCTCACCGCCCCCTCGGGTGCCTTCCCCGCGGGGGTCGCGCGGAGGCCAAGCCGGGAGCCACGCCCGTCGGCCACGCCCCTCCAGCTGCCGGAGGACCCCGGCGGCGGGACTGGACAAAGCGCGCCGCTCCTGTTGGCTGCAGCGCGCCTCCCCGCCAGTAGCTCCAGGCCTGCGCGGCCAATCGGCGCATTGAGATGCAAATAAGGCACTATAAAAGGGGCGGGGCCGCAAGGAGCGGAAGACGCGACAGAGTGAGGGCGGTGGCTGGCAGGGCGGCGGCGCTGCTAGGGGCGCGGGCGCTTAGCGCGCTCGCGGCGCTCCAGGCGGTGCGGCTCATGGCTCCGCCCCTCGCGTCTGGCCGGGACCGTGCGGGCCGGGAGGATGAGGACTGCTGGGAGGCGCGGGGGGACCGCAAGGTGCAGGCCGGGGCTGCGGGCGGGCGTGCGGGGGGCCGCGCGGCGCTGGGGCTCAGTCGCCCGCTTCCCGCAGGCCCGGAAGCCCCTAGTGGAGAAGAAGCGGCGCGCGCGGATCAACGAGAGCCTGCAGGAGCTGCGGCTGCTGCTGGCGGGCCCCGAGGTGAGGCAGGCGGGCGGGTGCCCAGGAGCTGCCGAGCGGGTGGGGGTGGTCGCGGCTCTACCGGGCCTCACCGTGCATCCCTCCCTGGCGCCCCCGCCGGTGCAGGTGCAGGCCAAACTGGAGAACGCCGAGGTGCTGGAACTGACGGTGCGGCGAGTGCAGGGCGCGCTGCGGGGCCGAGCTCGCGGTGAGTGGAGGGCAGGCGAGCGGGCGGGGGCGCGGGACGCGTTTTCCCACCCCGCCCCTGCCCGAGAGTTAGGACATCCCCTCCGGGCGCCCGGGTGCTGTTCACCACCAGAGCTCTCCCCGGAGTAGCGCGCTCCCCTCCGTCTTCTGGGTAAGCCGCGTCCCCGCGGGCCAGGACACAGCAGTCCGGGCTCACAGGGCCGGGTGCGGTTCTCTCCCTCCCATCCCCGGGCGCAGGACGCGAGCAGCTGCAGGTGGAAGCGAGCGAGCGCTTCGCCGCCGGTTACATCCAGTGCATGCATGAGGTGCACACGTTTGTGTCCACATGCCAGGCCATCGATGCCACCGTCGCCGCCGAGCTCCTGAATCACTTGCTGGAGTCCATGCCGCTGCGCGAGGGCAGCAGCTTCCGGGATCTGCTGGGGGACACCCTGGCCGGGCCCCCCGGAGCCCCCAGACGAAGTGGCTGGCTCACAGGGGGTGCCCTAGGGTCCCCGTTGCCCAGTCCTCTGGGCCACGGGGACGACCTGTGCTCCGACCTGGAGGAGGCCACCGAGGCTGAACTGAGCCGCCCACCTGCTGAGGGACCAGACTTAGTGCCAGCGGCCCTGAGCAGCCTGACCGCTGCCCGCATAGCCCAAAGTGTCTGGAGGCCTTGGTGACCAACGCCAGCCCGCTCTCTGGTCCCTCCTCCCTGGGGTCCAGATGTCGTGGGGCAGGATACTGGATGTCTCCCAGGTCTGCCTGCCTTGTTCCTCCAGTGGACGGCTTGTAGGGCAGTCCTGGATCACCCAACTAGTCAGGCCCCTAGCCCTATTTCTTAAGGGAGTAACTTTTATGGACCCCACAGTCCCGGGTGGGTGGAGAGTGGACTACAGGCAGGAGGAAGAATCCTGCAGAGCTACCAGGGCCCCCATGGGTTCTCCTGTCCCAGCCTTCTCAGGCACTGTCCCTGTTAGGGGACAGAGGTGACCGGAATGGTGCTGAGCCTCTCCTCCATGCTGGGCACTGGTGTCTGGGCAGAGGGAGACCTCAGGCCCTGGCAGCGGTGGCCTGAGCAGAAGCTTGCACTTGCCACTTCAGCCAGGACATGGGAGGCAAGTGCAGCATTGCCCATAGCTGCTGGAGAGAAGTGCGGCTTTTTGTATGTCTTGCATTTAGCACACTTGAGTTTGTGTATGTATTAGGTTGCCATCGAATGTTCCAATTCTATTAAATAAAGGATTTGGGAGAGTTAGTTTCCCTTCTGGAGTATTACTGAATGGTGTGGTGTCATTAATTTGTCAACTGTGAAAATAGGAAAGGAAGCACGTTCTTCCTGTGTCTAATGCTGGGGATGTTTTTGAAAGCTCTCACCCTTTGTCAGCAAAGTGAGTAGAGTGAAGGCGGTGGAGCTGGGACACGTCTCAGTGGACAGTGCTCCCCACTCCCTGTCGCTGGGCAGTTCCAGGTGGGTTTCCCCTGCAGGCCTGGCCTGCTCTCCCCAGGATTGTGTGCAGACGAGATGGATACCACTGGCACAGGGCTTGTCCCAGAGTAACCAAGCAATAGGGAAATAGGGAAACAGCCTGCCCCCGGACCACTCTCTGGTTCATGAGTTCCTAGGAACAAACTGATGCCTGACTGCTAGCCACGTGGTTTGGAAGTTTCTTTCAAAGACCTGCATTGGGATCCATGAGCATGATGTCCGTCTACTTGTGTTAGGTTATCACTTTTCTTGACTGAAGGAGCTTCCACCACACCCAGTGACTTCAGGGTTATGGAGACCCACCCATTTCATGTCTTGAAGTGAAGGTGCCCGTGGCTGCAGGCTGCTTGGACTGGAGGTCAAACGGGCCCAAGAGGTCAGAAACCTTGGAAGAAGGGTGACAGGATGGGTCGTTGGGGTTTAGGGAGGACTGCCCTCTTGGGCGGGGTCAGGGCTGCAGCTGGCATATGGTCCATTGCCAGCAGTGACTGCCCCAGGGAGCCCAAGCTCCCCATCTGCTCCAGGACTCCAAAGCAGCTTGTTCTCACTTTGGGTTGGCAGTGCCCAGGCCTGGAGCTCGGTGTGACCATTTAGTATTGACACCTGGTTGTGTGCCTCCAAACGCATTGTCACTGCCCCAGTCCTTGCCACTTCACGGCACCCCGTTAATTAGGCGAAGAATCTAGAAGTTACCCTCGATTTCTTTATTTTCCTGTCATCCTACTCCTACTCAATCAAGTTCATTAAACTATTTCTAAATCCTCCCTCCATTTTGTCACCTTTCCCACCACCCGAGTCCATCTTTTACTTGGATTCGGGCAGCAGACCTAATTCGCCTCCGCACTTCCACGCGGAGCGCCTGACCTCCCGGCCATCTCCAGGCCCCCTCCCTCCCGCAGCTCTGCTCAAGGTTCGGACCTTTGCTTAGCGACCTGACAGCGGGTATCCGGCCAGTCTCGCTCAGCGCCGAGCGCCGGCCGGTGAGCCGTTCCTGGACCGCCCGAAGCATTGCGGCTGTCGGAGGGACTGGGGGTGCAGAGCTGCAGGCGCCGGTGGGCTGAGTTCGAGCAGCGCGCAGCGCTCGGAGGCGCTGGAGGCGCTGGAGACGTTCGGAGAGGCTCGGAGGCTTTCGGATGGTGCCCAGCGACGGAGGCGCTGGGCCACGCCCCCGCTCCGTCTCCACGCCGCCCGAGGCGAGCCACTGGGCTTCCTGGGAGATATAGTTTCCATCCTTCGACTTCCCTTTCCCCGGGGCCACTGCAGGCAGAGCTGGGACTGCGACTCCCAGAGGCCTCCCCGGCCCGGAGGCCCCTCCCTCCGCCGCCCTGAGCTCCAAGCCCCCTTCCCTATTATGCCTGTGAAGTTCAAGGGCGGCTCTGCGCCCCGCCCAGGCTGGCCCGCGGTCTCGCCAGCATCCCCAGGATCAGGCAAGGAAGCGACGTAGGCGTCGGCGCCCAGCAGTTCGGGCCCTCCATAGCTCGAGCCGCCCATTTTACGCGAGGGGAGGCGAAGCTAGAGGGCTCCTGGCCGGCCGGGCAGTCGTCTGCGCTGGTTCCTGCCCAGGGCCGCTGGGACTGGCCCACGGCTGGAGACCCGTACCACCGAGCGTGGGTCATAGGCAGCCTGCAAGTCGGGAGTATTAAAAGCTCCCAGATGGTTCGAAAGTGCATCCAAAGCCAGAGATGTCGAGGAAGGAAGGAGTCATTTCAGGCTGTGGATGGAAGCAGGTTTCTCGAGGAGGCAACGCAAGCCATTCCGAGCTTCTGGACCACGCCAGAGCCCAAGCCAAGGCTTTGCTCAGCATTCATCCTGCAGGTGCGATGAGGACGTGTTACGTGCTGGGGACACAGAGACGAGACTGATCAGACCCCTGCCGTCGTGGAACTTGCATTATCTTAAGATGAGCTGGAGAGCCACAGGCCACCGCAGACTGCCCAGAGGTAGACAAAAGCATTGCTGGGTAGCGTGTAGTCAGGAAGACCAGAGCCTATGAGATTCGTGACGTCAGTCTTTGGGTTTAAATGGATCTGGAAGGAGGAGTGGTAAGGTGGTAAGGATTATAAATTTGCTCTTACTGGAAGGCCCAGGCTTTTGGCTCTTCCAGCCTCGTGTGTAAAAAAAAAAAAAAAAAAAAAAAAAAAAAAATTGCCCTCCCTTGAAGATGGGGCACTCGGCTATCCCTCTCCTGCCCCCAATTGTCGCCATGCTGTCCATCCACTGTCAGTGGGTGGGGCTTAGGGTATTGCCTTCCTCTCCCCTCCAGATGCTGGCCCACCTCATTGGAAAATGTCGCATCTACTTTTAGACATCTGAGTCACCATGGTCTTGTCACCTCTGTCTTGTCCACTCTACCCCAGAAAACTTGCTTAGACCTCATTGAGGTCTCCTAGTTACTGTCCAAGTGTTTCCTTCACAGGCAAGTTCCTTGAAATAGTCTTCATGCTTTTTCCTCATTTCCTCACCTGCTTGCTCCTCCCAGAATTTCAGTATGGCCCTGTCTTCTGTCATTCTACTGAAAACTTCTGGTTGTCTCCAGTGAAGTCCGAATTGCCCAGATGATTCCAGTTTTCACTTTTCCTGGTTGTTGCACCATTTACACCATCAGTTACCTCCTGCTTCTTAGAACACTTCTCCGTCTAGTTTTCTTGCTTCCTCTTCAACCATTCCTTCTCAGATTCTAAACTGGCCCTTCTTAGGACGCCCCTTAAATATTGCTGTGCCCCAAGCAAATATTTCTTTGCTTGGCTGGTCCTCCAGACTATAGTCCGATCTCCATGGCTTCTTCCTGCTGTACCACTGACTCCAAAAACGACATGCAGCCCCATGCTCTCGAGCTGTAGTTTCTCCAATTGCCCCTAGTTCTCACCTCTCGGATAGATTACAGGTTCTTCAAACTCAGCAAGTGCAAACCTGCTTTCGTACAAAACCTGCACCTCCTTTCATGCTCTGGCTCCCTGAGAGCTCCAGGCCATCCTCAAGCACCCAGGGCAGGTCCCTGACCCACAAGGACACACCTCCTCATCTTTCAGCCCCACCATGCAAGCAGCGTCCAGGAGCTGCCACTCTGCCTCTTCATAGGTTGAGTGAATGAGATTGCGTCTTATGCCTGGTCCCTTTCCCTCCGTCCCTGCTGTGTCTCTGCTGTGCATTCTTAGTTCAGGGTCTTCTCTCACCTGGAGAATGGCAGTAGTCATTAAGAAAACTTCCAGGGCATCGAATCTCCCCTCCTGCACTTCAGCCCTTCAGAACCCAACACTGCAGATTTGCAAGTGTAGCAAGTGTAGCAGGCCCCCAACTCCCATGGGTCAACTCCGAACTTCATCGCTTCGCCTTGAAGCCCCTCTCCTGTCCCAGCCCCTTGCCAGGTGTTTGGCTGCTGCCTCTTCAGGAAGCACCACTCCCACCGCTGACCCCCCCCCCCCCCCCCCCCCCCCCGTCTGCTCAGGTGTCACCTTCTGTGGGAAGCCTTTCCTGCTCATCCCTGGCTTTATGCCGTTTCCAAGGTGTCTCTCTTCCGTTCCCCTGATGGTGTATTTCACACAATGTTCATTCATTTATTCCACAGTATTCACTGGATGCCTACTCTTTGTCGGGCATTATTCTAGCTGCTGAAGATAAAGTTCCCTCTCAAGCTTATACTGTAATGAGGGAAACAAACAATAAACATAGGATGTGCCAGGTGGTGTTTAGGTGCTAAGAAGAGAAATCAGGCCAAGGGGGCAGGGAGTGATGGTGTGGGAGCAGGTGCAGGTTTAGGAAAGCTGATCAGAGACGACCTGTCTGGGAGGTTCTTTGTGAGTAGATCGCTGAGTGATGAACAAGCAAGCAGCTGTCCTGGGAAGGAATATTCCAGGAAGAGGAAACAACAGGTGCAGAGGCCTGCAGGTGGGACCTGTGGGGCCTGTTCAAGGTCCCTGTAGTCTTTTAAGGAATATTCCCTGATTTTTCTGAATTTCTTTCAATAATAACAGCAGTAGCATACATTCCTTGGCGTTTAGTAGGCGCCAGGGGCTGTATGTAAAGTGCTCTGTGCAGTGGTCCTTATCTGTCCCCTAAATGTCACAGTAGTCCTCGAGGTGGGTACTACTAGTCTTCATTTCGCAGATGAGGAAACAGGCTTGCGTACTAGGTTAAGTTACCTTTTCTTACACTAGATTTTTGTTATAAAAGCAGCACACACTCCCTGGAAGAGCCCGGAGTTACAGAGGCCGGCAGTGGGAAGTCCCCCAACTCTCCCCTCTTCTTACTCCTTCGTCTTTCTCTCTTCAGGAGTCTCCAAGATGAACAATTTCTTCAATGTCCTTTTTGATGCTTTCTGTGCATTTGCTAGCACATATATCTAGGATAAATGTCTTTTTTTTTTTTTTATGCAAGGGGGACCATTTTGTATGCACCATTCTGTGGCTTTTTAACCCAATGAGTGGATTGTTTACTCAGCAGTGTAGACTGTGCACCTACTGTGTGTCAAGTAGGATCCTAGGTGCTGGGAACACACCGGCAAGGAGGGAAAAGGCCTCCCTCGTGGGGCCTACGTAGCACACTTTTCTGTCGGCACACGCAGACCCTCCTCATGCACTTTGCCCCCACGGGGTGGCCCTCACTGAGGATGTAGAAAGGGTTTCCAAGGTTTAACTAAGATCAATACTCAGCGAACACCCGGTGTACTTTGCAATATGCTTCAAAAGTTTCGAGAATTAAAATAGCTGGGGAAAAGGTGTGTCTGAAAAATTTGTCAAGATTGTCAGATTGCTGCCCTAAAACACCGTCTCCCTGTACACTTCCACCTTCAGGATGAGGGTGGCAGGTTTCAGCTCGTCAGTAGCAGGCTTTCCTTTTTTACCGATTTACCACAATTCAAACTTTTTTCCTAAAGGCAAGGATATTGAATTTTGGGGTGCCTTTCGGCATCTTTTGTGATTGTCATGTGGTTTTATTCCTTTTCTGTGTTTTTGGCCCTTTTGACCTATCAATATGAGGTATTTTGAGCCATGCTGGTATTTTTGTAATGAACCCCAATGGTCATGGTGGGGTCAAGATCCTGCTGAATTTGTTGTGTATATAATTTGGTGCAGGATTTTTTTAAAGAGACTCTTATTTATTTTTTATTTATTTGTTTTTTTAATTGGGGAAGGGGAACAGGACTTTATTGGGGAACAGTGTGTACTTCCAGGTCTTTTTCCAAGTCAAGTTGTCCTTTCAGTCTTAGTTGTGCAGGGTACAGCTCAGCTCCAGGTCCAGTTGCCGTTGTTAGTTGCAGGGGGCGCAGCCCACCATCCTTTGCAGGAGTCGAACTGGCAACCTTGTGGTTGGGAAGACGTGCTCCAACCTACTGAGCCATCTGGGAGCTCAGCAGCAGCTCAGCACAAGGTGTGGTGTTCAATCTTAGTTGCAGGGGGTAGAGCCCACCATCCCTTGTGGGACTCGAGGAGTCAAACCAGCAACCTTGTGGTTGAGAGCCCACTGGCCCATGTGGGAATGGAACCGGCAGCCTTCGGAGTTAGGAGCCCGGAGCTCCAACCGCCTGAGCCACCGGGCCGCCCGAGACTTTTATTTTTTAGAGAAGTTTTAGGTTCCCAGAAAAATGGAGTGGGAGGTATGGAGAGTTCCCGTATCACCCCCGCCCCACTCCCGCACAGCCTCCCCCATTACCGACATCCCCACCGGAGTGGGGCAGCTGTTTCCATCGATGAACCTACATGGACGGGTCGCCATCACCCAAAATCCACAGTTCATGTTGGGGTTCACTCTTGGTGTTGTACATTCTAAGATTTGGACAAATTTGTGATTTATCTACCATGGCAGCATCACACAGAGTGCTTCCACTGCCCTGAGAACCCTCTGTGCCCTCCCTGCCACAACTCCTGGCAACCACTGATCTCTTTCCTGTCTCCATAGTTTTGCCGTTTCCAGAATGTCATGTAGGACTTTTGCATCAAAATTCCTAAGGGAGATGGTTCTCTAGTTTTTTTTCTTTGTGTGCTGTCTGGTTTGGGTGTCTGGGTTTTGCTGCCTTTGTGAAAAGATTGGGAGACTTTCTTCTGTTCCCCGGGCTCCAGAGCAGTGTAAATGGCATTGGGGTCATTTAGTCCTTAAAGTTCTGAAAGTGTCCACCTCCCAGTGCTCTGGGCGTGGTCCTGCTGCCGTGTTCTGTGGTTTCCCACGTCTCCTTAGGCCACGTGGGGGTGGGTGAGCTTTGCTTGTTTTTGCCTCTTTGTCCTTGACTAGGCAATTTCTGCCTCTTCTCTGTTCCTGCCTCTTCTGTTCTTTCTCTCTTTGTTTCCCTCTCCTGTCCCCTTCTTCTCTCCCTCCTTCTTTATCTGCTCCGCCTTTGTCCTTCCATCTGTAAAATGGGCTCTGTAAGGGCACCTACCTGCGTTGAGGACTCCGTGAAACGCTGAGCGAAGCCCTGTCGCAGGCGTGGTCTCAGTGAGAACGTCTCTGTCTCACCTTGTTCTCTTTCCTTCTTCACTCTCTTGCTCTCACCTTTCCCCGTTCCTCACCGCATGTCTCTGTCTCTTCCTCTTCCTCTCTCTTTGTCCTCCTTTCTCTTTTCTCTCTCCCCTTTCCTCATCCTCCAGCCTCTGCACCTGCCCTTCCTTCTGTCTTTCTCTGGCCTTCCTCTGCCTCCCTCCCTCCCGAGGGGAGCGGCCATGTCCGGGGGTTGCCTCCTGCCCCCTCCAGCCGTGGGCGTGGAGGGGGTACAGTCCAGCTTCTGCAGGGCACGTGACCCTCCTCCTTTCCCGTCAGGGTCTGAGCGTACCTGGCAGTACCTGGGCCACCACAGTCACCATGCTGAAAGAGCTTCAGTGGCACCAAGGGGAGTGTGCCCAGCATTTGCCAAGGTGAGTCTTCGGGGAGGGCAGGCTGCTCCCCGTTCCTGTGCCCACAGACAGCCCCTCCTGGTCGTGACTCTGGTGGTTCCAAGGGACCACCCCCAGTCCCCATAGCTGAGGACCAGTGCAGGGGAGGGGTGCAGTGGGCACTAAAGGAGCGCAGGCTCGGCTGGGGATGCTGGCCAGTCAGGAGGCAGAAGCACCCTTTCCCATATGAACTGGCCCGTGGGAATATCCTGGCCACAGGCAGGCCGTGGGCCAGACTCCAGATCTCTCAACGGGTCTGGTGGGAGCGCCTCAGAGGAGCCTGGCTGCCAGCTGGTCCGTCCTGCAGAAGTCCCCGCAGGCCCTTCAGCACCGAGCTCTTGGTGTTCAGTCCTCAAGCTTTGCCTTAAGACCCGGTCTGTACCAGGCCCTGTCGCTGGCGTCTCAGAGGTGTGGATGTCCCTGTGTGTTCTACAGGGGCAGCCGGGCTTTGGGTGCCTCCACCGGGCCCTGTGTGGGCTCTGAGGCCTGGGCACCCTGCTTTAGAAGGACAGTTCCCAGGGGTCAGCCCATGCGCCCTGTGATTGGATTTCCAGCAGTACCACATGACCTCTGGGCAGCAGGGCCTCTGCTGTCAAGATAATGTAATTTTAGAGAAGCAGACATTTCCTGAAATGTCTAAGAAACAAAGTCTGTGAGAGAAGAACAATGAATGAGGCTGAGGGTTGACAGAAAGGTGAGGTGACGTCCCACAGGCAAGCTCCTGAGGGAAGGCACACCAGTGAGGATTGTACCCAGATCTGCTCCAGGTGGTGTGGCACCACCTGGAGACAGGCTCTTGGGAGCGCATCCTGGACCCTGCTGCTCGCAGAAGGACCAGCGTCCAAAACAAGTGGAGAGGACTAGAGCTACCTCTTTGTCCCAACACTTCATTAGGGAAATTGGCGAACGTGCAGCAAAGTTGAATGAATATTACGCTGCCCATCTGTATACCACCACGGATTGTACCGTTCACATCTGGCTAGACATCAGTCATCACTTTATCTCATCTAGGCAGCCCTCCCTCCATTAATCCATTTTATTTTTGATGCATTCAGAGTACGTTACAGACCTCCGTAAGCTCCTACGTACTGCGCCATGGACATCATTGCTAAAGTTCACTATTCACAGTCTTTTTCTTGTGATGTAAAACCTACAGTGAATGCCCTGCTTGTACGTGAGCATGCGCTGAGTTTTGACCACGGCCCACACCTTGGTAAGTCAAACGCTTATCGAGATGCTGAGCGGTCCCATCACCTCGAGACGTTCCCTCGTCCTCCTTCCCAGGGAGTCCCCAGCCCACTCAGACACCACCACTCAGAACCCTGCCCGGAGGTACTGGGTCCTGAAGCAAAAGGGAAAATACATTTTTTTAATGGTTAATCTTTTCCCAGAACATTAAAGTAGGTGAAATCCCCTTGAAAAACAGAAAAGTAGGTATATTAAAACTCAAAATATTTTCGGTTTAAAGATTTTACTTTTACAAAAACCAGTTGACAGTTTTACTTTTCTGGTTTTATTGGAAACAAACCATCAATAACATTTCCAAAATCTACTACTTATCTCTTTTCAATGCTGAGAATTGCCATGTTAATTTCTCTTGACCAACTGGTGGCCTTAAATAATTTTTCATTAACGGCAGCTTAATGAAATGTCTTGCAGAATGCCACTGTCGTCGGTGGCGTTAACAGACTTCTCAAGGCTACATCCAAACCAGGTAAGATTGCACCAGCAGATTTGTGAATCAGTTTTAATTTTAATTTTACAAATTACTGTTTAATTTTAATTTTACAAATTACCCAGTTTTAATTTTACAAATTACTGATGTTGCAAGCTGCTTAAAACTATTTCAGATGAAATTTTTTCTGTAGGACTTAAATCAGAATATTTGAGAGTCAAACAAGTGGCTGCTTTGTGTAGATCAGATGTGTCCATAAAAAATAACTGTTCTTCCTTTAAAAAAAGCAAAATCTAAGGACACTTTCATTTTTCATATCTTCATTTCAAATGTGAAATCAGGGCACCTGTAATCGCCTTAATTTCCATTTGACACACACTTTTCTCATAATAAGTGACACTCATCCAGTGATTCATTTCCAATTTCCATACTTTTATTTTAAAATTCAGACAGTATATTCATATCTTTTGCTAAAATTTTACATTCATCAGACATACTTTCAAAGTTACTTTTATTTGTTCTAAGCAAAGGGATGGATCTTCTGTTAAGCACACAGCTTTATGTACAGGCATGTTTTTTATTATATAACCTTAACTTCTCCACTTTGTTTAGAATATCATCCCATACAGATAGATTGCATAAAATTGTGTAATATTTTTACAGCAAGATGCTTTCGATGTCAGCATATGTATTTGTCATCTGATATGGTTTTCAATATTTATGAATGTCTTTGTGAAGTGTCTTGATTGCATTTCACCTTGCTCCCCATAGTATCTATGTGCTTTAATGTAGGTTTTAGAACAGACATAAGAATATGCCATCTGCTCCTTCATTTTTTGAATTCACAAAAATATATGTCTGTATGTCCTTTGTGCAAAGCTAAAAGAAGTTATCAGATTTGATTTCACAGACGCATCATTTTTGCATGTTAAGACCATGAGCTGAGGAAGGTGCAAATTTGGCATAATCATTTTGGGGGGAAATAATGGCTTATACAGTCTGGTATAACTGGCCATATTTGCTCCAAAATTCTGTCCCTGGTCACAAGCATGTTTGATGTCAATACCTTTTTCCAACACCTAATTTCATGAACTAGAGCAGAAAGTTTTCTTCTTTAATTTCCATAAAGTCAGTGCAACTTATTTTGTTATTATGACATTCTTAATGTAAGCAGGTCTCATAGTCTGACACACTTGTTCACAATGGGCTACATTTGGTGGATAATCAAAAAGTTAGAAAAAGTATCTGCTTCTCTTATTCTTGATAGTGGTTCAGCTCTCGCGTGATTTGCTATAGCATTATACACTTGTTTTGAATTTTACTGGACAAGAAACATGGACTTCCAGTCATTTCTTATTAATCTCTAAGATGAAATTAATTTTTTGCTCAAAGCATTACATCTGAAATCACTCCAAATATTCTGCTATTTTTGTTTCTCTGATTTTATCATCTTGTACAAAGGATCATTTGCGTAACTCTCAGTTTGAATATTTTTAAAAAGCACTTCCATTTTAGAAAAACAACACAAGGAAACATCAAATTTTATCATCACAAACTCTGCTTAAGTTTTTCTCTTCTTTGAAACATTTTTCTGAGTTGCAAAAATTTGATTCTGTTATATTACTGTGGAAAAGTACGCATGAAAAAATCAAGACAGTTCTTTGGAGTAAATAAGCCAGTCACGATGACTTTACTTGCCATTAGAACATTTTTTTTTTTAAAGGCCTTAGAAAAATCTTTGGTTATCATGTGAAATAGAGTCTCTAAAATCTACACCTTGTCCCTTGTCAGGTCTGTGTTATAGTAAAATCGTTTTTATTGTATCACAAAGTAGCAGCTGCAATGGAGAATTATTAAAATGTATTTCAAATGGCGTCTTCTTTCTTTTGCTCACACTCATATCACTAGTTTCTGAAATTGCTGATGTTTCTCTTCATTTTCTGAAGAAGAATCTTTAACTCTGAATTTGATGGTCATTCTGTTCTGATAACGTCACGCTAAGTAACTCATTTTCGGTAGCTGGAATCCTGTTTTTCTAGCCACACTTCTAATTGTCCTCTATAATCTTACTCCATTTCTGCATATATTTTTCTTCTTTTATTGAATATTGTACCACTTGGCTTTTTAGATTAGATATTTACCTAAACAAAGTTAATATACATTTAAAATACATTAAGATAATGTTTATAACCCATATAATATTATATATAGTTAATTAAGTTAATATGAATTATGATATTTAACAAGTACATGTACATACAGTTTTGCATCAAAAATACAGAAATCACTTGGGATGAGAATGTAAGATGGTACATTCACTGTGCAGAACAGTTTGTCCGCTCTTCAGAAAGCTACACAGTTACCACATGACCAGCAATTCCACTCCTGAAAGGATGGAAAACGGGCTCAAACAGATAAATGTACATGAATGTCCACAGCCATGCTAGTCATGATAGCCAAGAAAGGTGGAAACAACTTAAGTGTCCATAGACAGATGAATGTTTAAACAAAAGTGGTCCAGCCACACAATGGAATATTATTCAGCCATAAAAAGGAAGGAAGTTCTGACACACACTACAACATGGACGGACCTTGAAGACGTTTTGCCAGGTGAAATAAACCACACCCAAGAAAACAAAGTGTTAGATCCCACTTGTACGAGGTACTCAGACCAGGCAGATTCACAGAGACAATGTAGAATAGAGGTTCACAGGGGCCAGGGAGGGCGGGATAGGAAGATTCTACTGAACGGGTACTGAGCTTCTGTTTGGGATGATGAAAAAGTTCTGGAAACAGATGGTGGTGAGGGTGGCACAACACTGCGAAGGTACTTCATGCCACTGAATTGTACACTTAAAAATAGTTAAAATGGTAAATCTTAAACTTGTACACTTAAAAATAGTTAAAATGGTAAATCTTCTGTTTGTGTATCTTATCACAAAAAACCCAGCTAAGAAGAGTATCGACTAAGCTGACCATGAACGTACCCTGTGACCCCGTAGGGCCATCCCTGGGCATATCCCAGTAAAAATGAGCGCCAGTGTTCACCGGAAGACGTGTGCAGGAATGTTTGTAGCAGTGCCATCTGTAACAGCCCCACTGTTCATCAAATGAGAATGCATAAGTGAGCCAGGGTACGTCCAGACAAAGGACGGCAACGAAACAGAATGACCTGTGATTGTCACCAATACGGATGAATCTCAACATGAGGCTGAGCGGAAGAAGTCAGGGTCAGAAGAGCACACACTGTGTGATTCCATTTACATGAAGTTCAAAACCAGGCCAAACGAATCTGTGGCGTGGTGCTCACCAAGGGCCAGCAGGACTGGAAGTGGCTTCTGGGCTGGATGGAATGTTCTGGTTTAGGACCTGGGTCCTAAGTAATGGCGTGTTTACTTTTTAAAAATGCATCAAGCAATACCCTTGTGACTCATGTACTGTTTTCTAAGTATGGTTTTACATCAATTAAAAAGTTTACTAAAGAAATACAGACATCGTTCATTACAAATAGCAGAAAATTAGGTACCTGATGGAAGTAAAGTAGTAAAAACTTTTTTTACATGAAAAGTGAATGACGGTGAACTATTTGTCACTGTCTTAAGTGAATAAAGTAGAAAAGTTTCCTGGTCAATTTATTTTCCTGGTTAAAAATTTTCAAAAAATGTTTGATCAAATACCATTCGTGAAAGTCAAATATATTCCTAAATAAAATTTGCATTGCTCACCTCAGTGCCTGGGATGGGGGTCCAGGAAAGCAAGGAGCCCAGGGGACTGGCCCCCATAAAGGGGTGGGCTGCGTGCAATTGGAGATGCCTACACAGGTGAGAGCGTGGCCCACAAGCATGGCACAGTGGATTTTATTGAGTCGACGGGAAGCAATTAAGGCCTTAAAGCAGGGGAGGACAGTGGGCCGAGTTATGTTTTATAAAGATCCCTCCCTCTTTTCTCTGGAAAATCAACTGTAGAAGGGCAAGAATGTACAGAGAGCTGGTAGTCTTGTTTGTCTAGGAAAGAAACCCCAGGGCTTGGTCTGGGATGGTAGTGGCAGAAAGGGACGTGGAGGGAGCAGAGCAGGCAAGACCTACTACTGAATCCGCTGTCTGGGAAGAGGGGAAGGTAAGAATCACGGGTGCCATCTAGGATTTAGCAGAAGCCACTTGGTGGGTGGTGATTTGAGAAAGGCTGGGGGTACAAGTTTTAGGGAGAGGGCAGGAATTACAGTTGGCATTTGAGGTCTGACAATTCAGTTTGGGCACTCATCCTAGAAAAAGTGCTACATACCTCATTGCTGAATATCACTGCGGTGACCTTCCAAGTCCTCCCTTTGGGAAACTACGCACCAATGCCAGCGCCTAGTCCACCCTTCAAAGCAATTTTGGAATTCTTTCTGGAATGGCCATCAGAGCTGTCGTCGTATTACCCTTGATGTCCTGAATGTAATCAAAATGTTTTCCTCTCAATATTTCCTTTACTTCGGGTAAAGAAAAAGTCACTGGGGACCAGATCAGGTGAGTAGGGAGGGTGTTCCAATACAGTTACCGTGTTTTCCCGAAAATAAGGCCTAGCTGGACCATCAGCTCTAATGCGTCTTTTGGAGCAAAAATTAATATAAGACCCGGTCTTATTTTAATGTAACGTAAGACCAGGTCTTTATAATAAATATAATTAATATACAATAAAATATAATACCAGCTCTTATATTAATTTTTGCTCCAAAAGACGCATTAGAGCAGATGGTCCAGTTAGGTCTTATTTTTGGGAAAACGGTATTTGTTGTCTGGCTAAAAACTCCCTCACAGACAGTGCCGCATGAGCTGGTGCATTGTTGTGATGCAAGAGTCATGAATTGTTGGCAAAAAGTTCACGTCGTCTAACTTTTTTACAAAGCCTATTCAGCACTTCCAAATACTAAATTTAGTTAGCTGTTTGTCCCATTGGTACAAATTCATAATGAATAATCCCTCTGATACCAAAAAAGGTTAACAACATCATTGCAACAAGTTCGTGAACTTAATTGTCCATCCTGGTATGTTGAGTTTGAAATGCCTACTAGACTTCCAAGTGGGAACGTAGAGTATGCAGCTAGGGGTATGTGAGAAGAGTCAGGCAAGAGACTCGCACAAGTGTGTCATCAGAATATAGGTGTATTTAAGGCCCAAGGGACTAAGATAACTTTGGAAGAGAGTAAATCAAAGAGGATCTGGGACCAGGCCCTGGGGCGTGCCACATTTAGGTAAAGAGAAGCCAATAAATTGAACCTGAAAAGAGGGTTCAGAGTGGCCACGTTTCCCCTCTAATGGGGAGGGCGGGAACACAAGGCCTCCGGGCCTCCGTCTGCTGCGACAATCGCTGGGTCTATAATTCTGTGGAAAGACTACATATGGCAAACAGGGTGGAAGCACTGAGATTTTTCTAACTGCAAAAAAATGGCTGCCCCGTTGGGCTAACCTCTCCCTGTCGGCATTTAAGACCCCTTGGGAAATGACCCCAACTTCACTGTCTCACCCCTCTGCCCCGCTCTCTGTCCCTTACAGGGGCGTGACAGCCCCATGTCCACACCAGTGTGCTCTGCCCTCTACCCAAAGTGAACCCCTCACTTTAGTATCTTAAAATTACACCCAACCTCCAAAGCCCTAGGTAGGAGGTTCTGTGGGTGTCCGGCCCGGGTGCCCTCAGAGCCCTTCACTGTTTCTCCACGTTCCATGTGCGCCGAGCGCCTGTGCATGCAAACACGCACAAGGTTTTTCCACTCTGGCTACTGGATCCAGGAACTGCTCCTGACCCTGGGTGGATTTGAAGAATTATTGTTCGTGTTCCTGGTTTTTCTTTCCCCAGCCGTGGGTGGGCTTCTCACTCAAATGTTAATCGGATTTCACCGGGAGATTGGGTGGGGGAGACCCTCTGCAGACCTACCTATCAAAGGCAGTATTACTTTCCTCACAGGCTGTTGAGAGATGAAAGCAAATTAGTCTTTGCAAAACCCCTGACTAGTGCCTGGCCCCCAATAGGTGCAGTGTTCTCAGTTCTCTGCCCATCTGTAAAGAGCTGAAAGAACGTCCAGCCCTCAGAAAAGTCTTAGGAGAGTGTATTTGAGCCAAATTTTGAGGACATGCCCAGAAGCAAAATCTCAGTGGATTGAGAAAATGCTCCAGAGAACGGCTGTTTCGCAGCTTATTTCATACATTAGACTCAAAAGAGGAGCTATAAGGAAGGCACATGAAATCCATTGGTAGCAGATTAAGGGGGCTGGAAAAAGCAAAGTGGTCGGAGGACGCCTAGGATTGGATAGAAGGCAAAATGGAGAAACATACTTCTTTTTCACTGGTGGGTGCAGGATAGTTAATAATTATCACAGCACATAGAGACGGTATGTGGGGGATGAGATAACTAGGAGGGGTTCTGTGGTCTCCTGCTCTGGTGGGAGTGGGTGTGCCTTTCAGGGGTAGGAAAAGAAAATTACTCTGATACGGATCCGAGATGCCTAAGAACATGGCCAGGGCTCACGTACGGTACAGGCGGTAAAGGCTGACCTTTGTGAAGGCAGCTGGAGGCCTGGGACGTGACAACCCGCCGTGACCTGCCTCGTTAGGAATCTGTGATCAGACCATCCTGCATGGTTACTTTCAGTCACTGAGCTCGTCAGGCCTGCCATGTGGCCCCCTGAGCTTGTCAGGTTTATTACATGGTCCCTTTTTCATTCACAGACTCTTTCTTAAAGGATACAGTTCACAATAAAAACAGCACAGTCAATTAATTTTGCACAGTGCGAAAGACTTTTTCTGACATTTATTCAAACTTCCCTAAGCCGGAATTGCTATGAAACCCCTCTCCCCATTGCCACGGAAAATAGGACAGTTGTTTGTCATTTTCTTCATTTTTCAGCCCTCTCACAGTGCACAGGTTGTTCCATTAGTATTGCTGCATTTGCGGTACCCCAAAACTTAGCAGTATAAAACCACCACCTCATTTTTCTCCTACTTTTGGATCAAGAATTAAGGGCTGAACCTGGCACCTCATGTGACATCCTTCCTGTGGTTGGGGCTGGCCCTTTCATTGTTCCTGGAAATGAAAGGGTCATCAGTTCATCTGATGCTTAGTTCATTGTGTACATTTTTATTCCTCCCATTCTAGCAGGCAATAGTCTTGGAAACGTTCCATCAGTACATTATGACGATGTTATTTTCTCCATCTCCTGAGAACATCTTTCTCACTTCGGCCTCGTCACCAGCCTCAAGACTGTTCCCACAACAGTCTTCTCCAGGCCCTTCCAGGCACCCGCTGCCGCATCCCAAAGGCAGGCTGTTCGTTTGGGGCTTCTGATGGGTCAGCACCGCACTGGGCACCAAATTTCTCTTCCAGTTACTGTGGTTGTGAACTCTAAACTTCGCTGCTGAAAACCCTTTGTAAAATATCTTGCTTGTAGTTGTTTGCAGGTCAGGAATTCATGAAGTGCCTAGATGGGCAGTCCTCGCTCAGGGTCTCTCACAGGGTCAGATGTTGGCTGGGGCTGGGCCACCTGCGGTTCCAGTGGGATGAATGTCCAAGGTGACACACTTGACAAGGCTGGCCGCAGCAGAGGCTGGTGGCTGGGAGCTTAGCTGGCATTAACGCAGTGCCTGTGTGTGGCCTGTCCAGCAGGGAGCCTCACAGGACGTGGGCTCCTTACTTGGTGACAGAATTCCCCTGAGCGAGCGTCTCCAGACAACCAGGCAGAAGCTGCACGGCCTTTGATGAAATAGCCTCGGAAATCATAGAATGGTACACTTTCCATTCTGATTTGAAGGAAGGAGACAGGGAGTAGCAAGGACACGTCTTAGACGAACTCATGGAACGGGAGACATTGTTGAAGAAAACTTTGGAAAATACCATGTGTCACATGGGCAGCCGATGTCCTGGGACGTTATGTGCTTTCCTTGTTTCTAGACTGTTTAAGTTCTCAAAATCAGAAGCCTATGATTATTTTCTACGAACACAATAGTGAACTTCGTTTGGGCAGTCCTGAGCAAGCACACAGGAGGACCACTCTCTGCTCCAAGCTTCCTGACATTCCCGAGGTAGGAAGCCTTGGGTCATGTACTTTGAGCATCAGAAATGGACATATTCATTCATTCATTCATCCAACCTAGATATGTGAGTGTCTATTATGTGCCAGGTGCTGGGGGTACAATAATGTGCAAAAGCAGTTTCCGTCCTGTGGCGCTTTACATTCTGATGGGTGATACAGTCATTCATGTAAGATGACGGCATGAATCAGTGTAAAACTGGAACTATGAGAAAGCTATCAAGGACAGGTGTAAAGAGGGTCCGGCTTAGGGCTCTCATGAAAGGTTTTCCTGAGGAACTGACGACTCTGCAGAAATCTGAGGAGAGAATGGGGTTTACCCAGGAGGAGGGGGCCAAGGAGAACATTGCAAGCCAAGGGACCCACAGGAGAAAATGTCCCGGGACAAAAGAAAGACAAGTACAAGGGATTGAGAGAAGACCTGAGGGAGGAACCTGAAAGGAGGCTGCGATTTGGTGACAGAGACTTTATGGGAGTGGAGAATCGGGGAGGATTCAAAGGCATTCAGGACATGAAATGGTAGGACCTGGTTACGGAGGGCATCTATTGCTGCGTAAAAAATTAACACAAACTTAGTGGCTTAAAGCCACATCCATCTATTATCACACGGTGTCCGTGGGTCAGGAGTCCGGGCACAACCGGGTCTTCTGCGAGGCTGCCGTCAGGGTGTCGGCCACGGATGGGGCCTCATCTGAGGCAGGACTCGGATGGATCCGCTCCATGTTCCCGTGGCTGTTGGCAGCACTCACTTCGGTGTGGGCTCTTGGATTGAAGGCTTCAGCCTCTCGCTGACGGTCAGCGGGAAGCCACCGTCAGTCCCATGCCATGGTCCCTCCATACTGCAGCTCACAACATGACAACTTGCTTCTTCAAAGCCAGCAAGGGAGAGAGAGTGTCCTAGCAGGATGGGTGTCACAAACCTGTGTGAAGGAATCATATCCACATAACCACATACATCCTGACATTTCGCTGGACTCTCTTAGCCAGAGCAAGACACAGGCCCTGGCCACACTCAAAGGCAGAGGGGCTCACAAGAGCTGAATAGTAGGAGATTGGGGCCATGGGGGTACCCTAGGGGCTATCTTCCATAGAGAGGTTCTAGGGTAGAAACACAGGGAGGGAGTTAAGAGTGTTTCTGTTGTAAGGGAGGTGTCGACCCTGGAAGGAGGGCAGATTGAAGGGGACAGGGTGGGGAGTAGAGAAAATGATCTCAGTTGGGGCACATTGAGTTTGAAGTACTTTTGAGATATCCAAACAGGTATCACATGGTACTTACTTGAACATGTGGAGCTGGTAGGAAATATAAATTAGCAAATCACACTCAGATGAATGGTAATTCAAGCCAGGTGTGGATGAGATTGCCAGGGGAGGGAGTGTGGAATGGGGAGAGGAACCAGGATCAAGTCCTAAAGAATTCCATTAATTAATAGCCAGGCAGAAGAAGCTGCGTCTGGCAAAGGAGACCGATGGAGCAGCCAGAGACAGGAGTAAACCCAGGCGAGGGATGTGTCCCACAAACCAAAGGGAAAGAGAGGACAACAATGTCAGTGCTGCAGGGATTCATGTATGATGATGGCTAAAAAGGTCAGTCCCATTTAGCAACAAAGTGGGGAGTCACCGGTAAGCTTAGCAAGAGCTGGAGTGGAGAAGGGCTGCGGTGAAGCTAGGTTGCAGTGGGCTGAGGGCACAAGAGGGAAGGAAATGGAGACCTTGAGTATTGTTAGTGGATTTCTGCTGTAAGGGAGGAGGCAGTTCACGCGTTGAAGGTGAGGAGAACGCGGTGAAGGTTTCACACGGTGGTGAGTGAGCAGTAGAGAGGTACCGAGGCTTGCTGGGCCCATCAATGTCCTAACGCCAGAGATCACCAGAAACACATCTGCCGTTGAACGAGTTGGGTTTATGACTGGTCACAGCCAGGTAGACCGCCACCATGGGACGCCTCAGTCAGGGGCTGTTGGAGGGACTTGTAAGATTTGGGTTTGTGTTAGGTGGTTTTGGGAAACATTTAAGGAAGTGCAGCTTTGCTCTGGATTGGATACTGTCAGAAAGAGGAGGTAATTCCTTGATTGGGTGTCTTAATACATCTTATCTATTAATAGAAGGTAGGAAAATTAGACCAAGGCTAACCTTGTACTTGATAGAGAAGCAGCCATCACTCTTATTAGCCAAGATAGAGGGATGTTTGGCTTTTTTTGTAACTTGGACCATGTTCATGTATTGTCTGTGTTCAGACATAGAGTGACTTCGTTTTTGTCTTTTGCTGTCATAGCCTGATATTGATGTTCTACGAAATTGTGTACATTCAACAGAACCACAAGGCGGGTCAGTGCGTACCAGGGCATCTCCTCGGTGTCGCGGCTGCTTTTCTGGAACATCACGTGGAAGCCACTCTTTCCCGTTCCCCCCACGTGCCCGGTTGGGTGCAGACCCGTGGAGGGATGCCTCCCTCCTCTACATCCTGCATCATACGGGGTTTCAGTCCTAAGGCTCAGAGCCCGTTGATCAAGCCTCAGTTTTGCAATCTCTAAAATGGGCTGGGAATGGAGGTCTGCTGTGGGGCTGGGAAGACAAAGGGACGGACCGCAGGTGAAAAGCCCCATGAAGTCTTCCCAGACATCAGGGCACTACAGTTGCTCTTGAGCTCAGACATTTGTCTCTGGAGCGGCCTTCTTGAAATCAGCCATGGGAGAGCAGGACGGGCCCGCGCCAGGACACTACTAGACACATGGCAGCCTCAGCCTCAACTCCTCCGGCCCAAGGAGGAGCGGCCTGCGCGCGTGCGCGCCGCGCCGCCCCGCCCCCTTCCTGCCCCGCCTCGCTCGCGCGCAGAACTCTGGGGCGGCCGGGCCACGCCGCGCGCCGATTGGTGGACCCGCCTTCGGTTGATTGACGGCGCTGGGGCCCCGCCATCCCGTCGCTGACGCCACCGCCGGGTGTGGAGCCCGCTGCCGCCCGGTGTGGGGCCCGCCGCTGCTCGCGGGCTGCGCGTCTGCCAACCCCGCCGCCGCCATGGACCTGTTTGGGGACCTGCCGGAGCCTGAGCGCTCGCCGCGTCCGGCTGCAGGTAAGCGGGTGGCCGCCGGGCGGGCGCGGGGAAGGGGACGGGCTGACGGCGGCCTGGAGGCCCGCGGCGCGTGTGGCGGGCGGCGGGGAGGAGCGGCAGGGCGAGCGCGGCCTGCACCGGGCCGGACCCCGGCCTGGGCACCGGGAGCGCTGGAGCGCCTCCGCCATTTTCGCTGCGCAGGAAGAAAGGGCTCTCGCTCGGGGCGCGGGGCCGAGGGCAGCGCCCGGCCGCCGCGTTCTTTGTGTTCGGCCCACACGTGCCCACCCCGCGGAGCACCGCGCCGGTCGCCCTCGGAGCCCGCGCCCGGAGCCCGGAGCTGTCCCGCGCGGGGCCGCTGTCCCGCAGCTCTCCGGCCTGCGTTGAAAGCGCTTTCCTCGGGAACAATGTTATTCCCGGATGTACAAGTTCAGGGTTTTGTTTGGCTTTGTTTTTGCCCCAGAGCTGGAAGTAATCAGCAACTTAATCCTTCGTGGTTTGAAGCCCAGAGAAGAGGATTCGCCCTCTGTGCTTCGGAGGTTGCTGTTAACAGTGGTGTTCTGTTCTTAACTGGATCCCAGGATGTTCCCCGTCTCCCCGAAGTCCGGGGCGCTGGCCCAGGGCCGCGCGTCTGCGCTGCCACGGCTGACCTCGGCGTGCGAGCTCCTGGGGGGGCTCGGGCTCCGGCTCCGTCGGAGCCGGGGAGACCAGTGCCCTTTTAGTCCTGTGCCGGGTGCACTACAGTCGCTCCAGGTACAAGACCTTGGGCTACATGCTGTAGTTTAGGGCCTGTTTCCAGACCTAACTTGTTGGCGGAAAACTAGAACACTTTAAAAACAAATTCGGATTTCCAGGCGCACCCCCACTCAGTCTGAAAGTCTGCGGTGGGGCCTGGAATCTGTGTTATTAAATCAGTCGTGCACCCCCCCACCACACCCCCCGGATTTTGAGGCCTGCTCAGCAGGGGCCTGGACCCCATGGTTTGAGAACTGCTGCTACAGGGAATACGAAGGTGAATAAGACCCAGCCTTTGCTTTCAAAGAGCTTAATTCTGAATGCAAATGATCAAAATTGAAACTGGCAAAGTTAAGGACAGTAGGAACTGCTGAGTGCTGGCGGGAGTGATGTTTGTAGTCCATCCAGGGAGTGGAGAAGGAGGAAGGCGGTGATGTTGGAACTGGTCCTCTGAACATGGGTGTGCGTGTGATTGGCAGAGATTCCCGGCCAGGGAACGTTTAGTTCTCCAGTTTGCCGGAGCAAACCAGTGGAGAGGAGTAGTGTGACTTGGGCCCTAAGGAAGGTGTGGGTCTGCCTCCCACAGGGCCTGGATGCTGACTTGTCATGGGTGAATGGCCTGGCCAGTCTTTCTAGGCCATCACTCCCACTAATGGCACCGTGCTTTTCCCCACTGACCATTTTGATGTACTGAAGCAGCTAAACAACTGGCCCTTGAGCCGAGTGTACTCCACTCGGCCATTTGTTTTCTAGATTGTTCTAGTTGTGCGTAAAAACTCTGGTTTTGTGTATGTAGTCTTTGTTGATGGAGTATAATTTCTATCTGAATATGTTTGGGGCAGAGTCTAGATTCCCAGATGTGCCTGGAAGCCTGTCCTTTGTGGTTTTTTTTTTTAAAACTCCATCATAACTTTTTACCTGAAATCAACATGGGTCTGTTTAGAGGAAGGCATCTTTAAGATGATTAAAAAAAACACCTGACAATTCTTTTTCAAAAAAATGGTTTTTTTTAAATTTTCAATTATAGTTGATATACAATATTATAATATTTTCAGGTGCACAACATAATTATTAGACATTTATATAACTGATGAAGTGATCCCCCAATAAGTCTAGTGCCCATGTGACACCATACATAGTTATTATTATTGACTATATACATCCTGGTGAAAAACCCGACAACTCTTAAGTCTTACAAGTGGGCAGTTGGAAGCCTGTTCCCAGATGGGGGGCGGGGGCCTGCATGGCGTTTAAACACCCCTTCCCTGGAGGGTGGATTAGTGAGGTACTCGCTGCCTGCAGGAAGGGTCGTGGCACTGTGACAGGCCCTGCTTGGCTGAGTGTATTTTTTAAAATAATTTTTAAAACAAAGAAGGCATGTATGTTTGTAGATGACATGAAGCTGAGAGGGATAACTACTGAAGTGAGTGACAGAATTGGGATCAAAAGTTGTCTTGACAAGTAGTTAAAATCAACAAGAAGAGATTTAACAGTTAAATCATTTAATAAGAACAGAATCTGATTTTGTGAAAATACTGAGTTTTGAAAAGTGAAACGCCATAGTTTTCCAGAAGAGCTATGGTATTGACTCATAAAATTAAAAATGGGAGAAATGAAAGGGAAAATAAGTTCTTTCTAAAGTGGATGGAAAGATGAAGCTAAACTGCACCATCGTGAGCCTCACACCTGACGTGCAGGTGCCACAAATTTTTGACTAATGCAGGAAGCGATGAAAGACCTGGTCATTTTCAGAGTCTCCAAGAAGAGTTGTTCGGGACATGAAATTAGAGGTTTCAAATTCGAACTCTGTTCTTACTAACTACCATTCTGTGGCTGTTCCTGTATCTGTGAAGTGGGGGTCTCACCTCCTGTTAACCTGTGGATTAGAGAAAGCGCTATAGAGCTCAGCGTGGGGTGGGAGGTGGCATATGGTCAGTGCCTGGTTGATGTTAGTGCATAGCTGTTAACTTCAGCAGCTATTTAAGGGGCGCAGCGGATGCACTCTTAGTGGGTTTTGTGGGAAACACTTAAGTGTTCAAAGGGAAGATAGATCACCCAGCTCAGATCATCAAGTATATTTTGTTTAGTTCTTTGAATTTTGTTTTAAACATCACATCTGATATTCCTACCTCCAAGCCTTCTAATTTTTTACGGTCTGAAGAAAAATGTAGAAAGAATGCATTATAGGCATACGTTGGAGATATTGCGGGTTTGGGTCCAGACCACCTTAATAAAGCAGGAATCTGATAAAGTAAGTCGTAATCTTTTTGCTGGTGGAGTGTCTTGCCTTCGGTTGGTTAAAAAAAAAACTCAACATCTGTGAAGCACAGTAAAGTGAGGTGTGCCTGTTCATGTTTTCAGAATTTGTGCTAAATTAAGTTTTTTCATTCCAGCACTTACAGATTTGATTGCTGAATCAAGTTTACACACGTGCATGCGCGCACACACACAGTTGATCCTTGGACAGTGCAGAGGTTAGGGGCGCTGTCTTCCCACACGGTGGAAAATCTGCTGTAACTACATGTGTAACTACTACAGCGGTGCCCTGCATGCGTGGATTCCCAACTGCAGAGGTGACCTTGAATAACGCAGGTTTGACCTGTTCGAATCAATTGAAAACTCTCTGTGTAAAAGTGGACCTGCATGGCTCAAACCCAAGTTGTGTGTGTTTGTAGTTTTCCTAAAAGAGGAAGTAACGTTTGTTCACATCAGACAGAAGTGGAACTTCTCAGTTGTATCATACTCATAAAAGTGCTGACTGGGTGTCTTTAAGATTGACAGCTCTATTTGGTAATCTAAACAAGTTAAAGGTGTGCTGGTTTAAGGTGGCTTTGTCGGTCACTTGGTTTCTGTTTTATAGCGTAGTTCTTTCACATACTAGGCTGCTACATCAGTCCACTTTAAAACTGATGGTCAGCTGTCAAGGACTAAATAAATATTTGCTTGGCAGGACATCTTCAAAATATTTCTAAGAAAAATTGGAGATCTAAATATAAAATAAAGGTTATTTTAAGATGTTAGAAAAAACGTAGACTAATTGTAAAACTTCAGAGTTTAGCAAGAAAAAACTCAAGTTATAAAAAATTAAAATGGATTTAACTATGTTAAAATTAAAAATTTCTGCAGGACAAAATACCACAAAGGCAAAAGACAATTTGAGAGAAAATAATTGCCATACATAGCGCTTAAGGTTACTATCTCTAATAAGTGAAAGGCTCGTACAGATTAATAAGAGAAAGACAGATAACCCGTTAGAAAAATGGTCAAAGGATGTATCCTGACAGGTTATGGAAGAAGAAGTGCAAATGACCCATCAGTGGGAACCAGTCATGAGGAGAGGAGTAGCACGTCACTGGTGTCCCACGCTTTTCACCCGTCAGATTTCAGAATTGGCAGCGTGGTGAGAATGTAGAGAAATGGACGTTCTCGTGAACTGTGTGGGGAGTGGAAGTTACCGCGTTTTTGGAACAGCTTTTGGCACCTGTTGAATTGAAACTACTGATACCTTTGACCAGCAGTCTAGCAGATTAAAGATGCGTGTGTAAGGTTGTTTATTGTGGCGTTGTTTGTCACGTAAAAAGCTGGAATCGGCCTGCACGCCCATCACTAAGGGAACTGGACAAGTGCTTGGCTCTGCTTCCCATGTGGAATAGTACGCGACTGTGGGAAAGAATAATTAGGCCCCGCAGTGCTGGCCGGGGACATGCCCTGATGGCCTGTGTGAATAGTGAGCCGTGTAGAGGCTCGTGCCCAGCAAACTTCTACCTTTAAAAACCTAAAGTGCACGTACAGTGTGTGTGTTGTGTGTTGCATGCCATTGAGTGGGCTCTGACTCCTGGTGACCCTACGAATGAGTGACGTCCGCAATGTCCTGTGCTCAAAATACACGTGCATGAGCATAAAGGAAAGTGGGACGCGTACGCCCCGCTGTTACTGTGGTTGGGAAGTGTGGTGGGAGGCGGGGCCGCTTCCCAATGCTAATACCTCTCTGGAGTTTGGGACACACGTATGGAGTTGAAAAGAAAATTCGGGTATCAAAAACAGTTTCGGCAAAATATTTGATCTTTGTATTGTCCATAGCAACCGTTAGCCAACCTGAATGGGATCGGCCCAAGGGCGTTGTTCTCAGCGTAGTGTGTGACTCTCCAGAGACTTAGCTTCAGAATGTAGGTAACTAAAAACATGTCCTGGGTGACATGAACTGTAATGAAAAATTGTCTTCAGCCTTGTTTCATTATTAGGGTTCTTATGTTTTGAATTTGGAGGGCCTCTTCCAGAGTCTTGGGTCAAGGTCATACTTTGTGCAATGGTAGCAGCCCCAGTACTTGGAACTACTGTTTCGAGTAGCATGTAAGGATCTGGAGACGCAGAAGTCCCCCATAGAGCATCTGTGACCTGTGGAGTTTTTATAAAGACCCCGAGGCGAGCTAGCACGGAGTTTGAGCCTTATGTTGAGACAGAAGGTACTCCGGAGATGTGCAGACCTCGGGTTTATCGTTGTGGGTTGTGCTGGCTTAATGAGCTGGTCGGCGCTGTCCTCCAGCGGCGCCTCGTGGGGGCGGGGGACCAGGAAGCCAGGGTTTGAATCCCCACTCCTCACTGGCTCTCGGGCAGCTGTTTAATTTAAGTGCCTCAGCTTCCTCATCAGTGAGCGACAGTAATGATAATGTACCTCCCAAGGTCAGCATAGGATTAAATGCATTAAAATTGGGAGCGTACTGGAAGAGTGCCAGGCAGGCAGTGAATGTCAGTGACCATTTTTATTAACAGTTCACAGTTGTGACAACAAAAGTGTGAGGTGATCTCCTGTGTTTCCTTGAAATACCACTCACGGTATTCCAGTGAGGCAGGAGGGGCCGTTCCGTTCAGCAGGAGGGGGGGGTGTTCTCAGGGCACGCTCAGTTGCGGGGACTATCCTCCACTGAGTTGTAGGCAAAGGAGAGGGGCCAGCCGAGCGCTAACGCTGGGGCTTCTTGTGCTGCCTGCGTCCAAGAGGACCCCCCCCCCATTGGACACAGGCAGTGGAGAGACCTGATTTAGAGGGGAGTTCAGTTCAGAAATTAAAATCTGACGAGGCACAGTGGAAGGGTCGCTTGTTCTCCAGGTTGTCCTCCCTGTAATGTCCCCTGTCCCACGATGCCTGGCTCTCTGTCCCCGCTGAAATCCCAGGCAGCTTTGAGGGTCAGGAGAATGGGCTTTCTGTTGGTTACACCCAGTGCAGTGTGGGTTTCCCTTGGAAGCGGCCTGCTAGTATTTTTGGGGTTCTTGCAGGAGGATTACTACAGTGAGGAAATGGTTCTCCTAAATGCCTTTGAATGTCCTCCTAATGCTCCTTCTTGAATACTTGCCAGACAGTCCTTGTATCGCTGGTGAGAAAAAGGAAAGTACTTGCAACGGTAATACTTCATTCGTTCAGGGTAAGGCCGAGGGGTGAGAAGATGACGTAGTGGAGTAGTCACTTCCCATTTGCATTGGGTGCAAAGCAGAAGAGCCACCTTCTGTGAAATCAGGAATTTATTGGGGTATCAAGGTAGTCCTGATACCTGAAGACATTTCCTTCCTTGGAGTTTATAAATTTTAATTAAATTTTTTTTTAAGAAAGAATTTTTTTTTAATTGGGGAAGGGGAACAGCACTTTATTGGGGAACAGTGTGTACTTCCAGGACTTTTTTCCAAGTCAAGTTGTTGTCCTTTCAATCTTAGTTGTGGAGGGTGCTGTTCAGCTTCAAGTTGTTGTCCTTTCAGTCTTAGTTGTGGAGGGCGCAGCTCAGCTCCACGTCCAGTTGCCGTTACAAGTTGCAGGGGGCGCAGCCCACCATCCCTTGCGGGAGTTGAACCGGCAACCTTGTGGTTGAGAGGATGTGCTCCAACCAACTGAGGCATCCGGGAGGCAGCTCAGCTCAAGGTGCCGTGTTCAATCTTAGTTTCAGGGGCAGAGCCCACCATCCCTTGCCGGGACTTGAGGAATTGAACTGGCAGCCTTGTGGTTGAGAGCCCACTGGCCCACGTGGGAATCGAACCGGTGCCTTTGGAGTTAGGAGCATGGAGCTCTAACCGCCTGAGCCACTGGGCCGGCCCAAAATTTTTTGTTTTTAAAAGAGTACAATTGACACCCAGTTTATTCCTATATAGAGGCAAAAGGTGCTATGGATGAATTGGGTTTTAAATGAGTGCATTTCTGTGCTTGAACTCTGAGAAACAAGTGATGGAACAAGGTCTATTTAGTCGAGTGTTGAGCTTACAGGGTGTGACCTTGTACCTTCAGCATCGTCAGCCCTTTGTGTCGTCGCCCCCCTCCCCCCGTGTCCCCGCCCATGTTCCTGTGTGCCCTCTCCTATGTTTAATAGCTTAAATAGAAATTGGGGGGAAAGCTGGGCAATAAGGGATTGTGGTTAAATGTTATGTGGAAAGGGATAACAGAATAAAACATTTAAGACAAGTATTTTGTTGTGTAAGCCTTCAGGTTTTTAGATAAAAATTTCTCTGGCATTCTCCTGAGTTGATCTTGGAGATCAGCTCAAATTCCTCGCCAGGTTTTCTCCGAAGACACTTTCTGAGTCTGTGACGGTGCTGAGGGCGCCACGTAAGACAGGTTTGCGTCCTTCAGCCTCTCATCTCTGTGCTCTTCGGTTTCCCATTCTACTTGGTGGTTAATTCGGAATGTTACGGAAATGGGATTTTGTTTTCTTGCTCTAGAATCAGGTGTTTTTCTTCTCAGGATTCACTTTAGAAAGAAAGATTTTTGAATGTTTGTTGCTTTCAGTACTGAAATTATCAAGAAAAACACTTGTTTTTCTCAAATTACCCAGTGTCCCCTAAAATGCTTGTTGGGTCATCTTTCACTGCCTTTATGTTGACTGGAACTATTGGAAACAAACATGCATATTAAATAACTGTCAAGAAGATATTTTTTAAAATAAATTGTGCCCAACAGGGAGGAGAAAATGTGAATTTAATAGCAACAGGCTCAGACGTCTCCCCCCTTTGAAAGCCCCTGGTGGCGACGACCACACTCTAAGCATGTGTCCATGTCCTAGGGAAAGAAGCCCAGAAAGGACCTCTGCTCTTTGACGACCTGCCTCCAGCCAGCAGTGCTGACTCAGGTACAGTCTCCAGGCTGTCCCAGGTGTGTGTCAACGTGTCATCCTGGGCTTGTAGTTGTCTCAATCTTTTTCCCTTTCCCCCATTTTCAACACACAGATGTTTTAGGTGTTGGACTGTCTTAAGTTTTGAATCCATGGCATCAGGTAAGGCAGAAAAATCCACTAGTCGCTAGCCCTGAGAAACTGCGTAAAAATGTTGAGCAGCTTTCTCTGGTTCGTTTCAGTGTTTATTTTACTAGCTGAAATAGGATTTAACTCTATAAGGCAGGTTTTTGTTTCCTTTCATTGATAGGACTTTAAAATAGGTTCAAGGCCTTATTTACTGCAGTCTGAGTTGCCATTGGATTGACACAAGAGTTTTGAGTTTATTTCAATGACCTGCGTAGGTGTCCTGGTGGGATGGATTCTGAAACTTAGGCCTCATCCAGATTTTGTGGGTTCACTAAGTGTTCTGCTGTGTTTCAGGGTCAGGGGGACCTTTGCTTTTTGACGATCTCCCACCAGCCAGCAGTGGTGATTCAGGTAAGTGGAAGGGAAAAAAAATCCACTGTGCTAATGGAAATGATATGTATTTTACTCTTACGTGAAATTGATTTAAAGCTTTTAACAGGGTTTAGGGTGACATTAAATCATAGTACAGCAGAAGGTTTATTAGAACTAACTAGGCACCATCGGGTGGAAGCAGAAAGATTAGATACTTAAACACTGCATCATTTTTTGGTCACTTTTTTTTTAACTTCTTGGGGTTCAGCCTCTTACAACTGACTAAGAATTAAGAGTTCAGTAATTTAATTTGAAATTTTTATTAACTTTTTTTTTAATATCAGTATCGGTCATTCTGGTTTCCTTGTTATGTTCCTAACAGACCCAGATGTATCCAGCAGGTGTCTGACTATATGAAACACAGTTAAAATATTTTCAGTTCCCTGAACCCATAAATACAGATAAACAGGTCTTCTGTTTTATGCTGCTTACATTAAAAAGAATTTTGATTTAAGAAAATGAAGTCTGAATGACACTGGTTTAATGACTGGTACAGACCGTGTGCAGGAATTTTCCAGACCCTCATTAATTATTTTCCAGTCAATTCATAGGTTCTCAAAATTCTGTTTATTGATGTAATTTTATTTTTGTCAAGCCTATTAACATTGGCTTAACCTGTTCTGTCAATGTTTAACTTCTTTTTATGTCCCAGTTAAGTAGAGGGAAAAATAGAGCAGATGCCTCTGGGGTCACAATGAGGGCTCTAGTATTTCTCTCACTGACAACTTCTCACGTGGAATCCCCCGCAGTGAGGGAAGGTACTGCCATCGGGGCTCAGTGGGGTTGCAGGCTGTCTTTTTTCACAAGGCAGTTGTCAAATAGAACACTTTCTGCTTTTCAGATAGCTTTTTTGTATTAATTCATTACCATAAAATCATTGGAATTAGTCTAGAAAGTATGGCTTGAATTAGTGTAGTTCCTATATTCAGAAAAAGTATTACAATCATCTTACATACCTATACCAAAAAATTACAGCATTCTCATGCTCACAATTTAGCCTAAAACCTTCCCAATAAAGATAGGACATTTAGTTACAATGAAAGTTAATGTGTGCAGACAGGGCTTTTAACAGATTTAGTAAAAGTAAGAACGACTCAGCATAGCTATGTCTTAGTTGTCCACAGGGCAAAAGACAATAAACTGGGAACAACTGAGAGCCAACACCACCGTTAACGAGTTTGATGTTTTTGGACATAGAATCCAGTCTCTTGCATGCACTATTTTGGATGTCTTGAGAAGACATGTTCTTCTCAAGGAGGCAAGAACCGTTTACAAGAATTGACGACATTCTAGCACATAAAGTGAGTCCCAAATCAATTTCATGTACAGACCACATTCTCTGGCTAGTGTGATTCAATTAGAAGTCAGTAACAAAGCTTTAAAAATTTCTCTGTTTTGCAACTTAAAAGAAAGGAAGATTCTTGTACGTACACATTGGGAAAACAGAAGACAGTAAGTGACAGGAGGCTAATGGAGAGACCATTGGGAGAGTCTATTGGAAACGTCCCTGACATTTTCTCAGTTAATCTGCCTTGTTATGTGGGGCGGCACGTGTGTTGTATTAATACTGTTGTGTGGAATAAGAGTCAACTACTTGCAAAAGGACCGATTATAAAATGCAGGGACATTTTCCTCCTTTTCCCTCAGTACTCGGAAATGTCTGGCAAAGAGTAGTTGACTAAATGGTCACGTGCTTTTACACCTAAGTGCGGAGAATATCGGGGTCACTTAGGACAGCAGCGGCCGTTTGTTGGCTACTCAATGGCACTGTGGTGCCCATTGGTTTCAAAACTACCCTGAGATGACCGTATTCTCCGCGCTGTGGGCGACAAACTGGGGCTGGAAGGTTAAGTAACACCTTAGGGACACCCCTTCCTCGTGAGTGGCAGAACTGGGGCTTGAAACTAGACCTTTCTAACCTCGTCCACACTGCAGGGGCTCTGAGCGCCAACTTTGGGTGCACATTCACCCCTCACAGCTGGGAAGGGCCTCAGCAGCCCTGCTGTGCCTCTCGGGATACATAGAGTTCTTAAAGCCTGACATTGACTGCATTTTCAGCCTTTTTTGGCACTTGTGATTTTTAGAACTTGTTCAGGATGTGTCACTTGGTGGACTTTGGAAACTTCCCTATTTATAAATAAGAGCCCGTGGATGTAAAGCTCACGTGTGTGCGGCAGCCTGAACACAGCTGTGTCTTTTGACCAGAGAAGCCTCTCTTGCAAAGCCTCTCACAGTTGGTGTGAGCAGGGCCTGGACCCTGACTCGTGGCCTCCCCTGGGGGTGCCCAGGCGCCCTGCCATGGCCCTCGGAGTCACTGCCGTGACTGCTGTGCCTGCTCAGCCAGGCCGCACTGGAATGTCGTTTTGTTTTCAAGGGCTGGGACGGCCCCAGTCTGCCTGGGGGGGGTCTTTGTGTAACAGTCTACAGCTGTGTTTCTGTCTGGCTTTCACTTTATTTCCAGGTTCTCTTGACACCTCCATATCCACAATGGTAAAGAATGAAGGGAAAGGAGCAAAGAGAAAAACCTCTGAAGAAGAGAAGAATGGCAGCGAAGAGCTTGTGGAAAAGAAAGTTTGTAAAGGTTTTAGACAGTTTGAAAACAAATGTATTAGACTTGGTATTTTAAAACCACCCAGAGCAAAACCAAGCTCAGCTTTCTGATAGGACTTCCTTTTTGTGTCTGTATTTGAGAAGTGGGTAGGGCTCCCTTTCTGCAGACAGGTTTCCGCGTTTAGCTGTGCTTCCTCTCTCTGCTTTGCGTGGGCATCTTGGACCCTGACCCCACCTTTCGTCACGCGGGAAGCCTCCATTTGTTCTGGGGGTTCAGAAGCACCCCTCTTACGGAGGCCGCCCATTGCCCGCCCAGTTTCTCTCTGAGTCCCTGTCTTGTCACAGCTGCACTTAGGGTTCTGTGATGAGCTCAATGGGCAGCTTCCCAGGAGAGCCCGGTGCCGGGGAGGCCATCGGAGTTGGTCGTCAGCTTTGTGACTTGTCATAGTGGGGAAGAAATGGAAAGCACTGAGGAGAAATTGCTGTGGGTGTTCGGTCACTGCACCCGACCCCTTTGTCCTTTGAAGCCATAGAATGCCCAAGGACGTGTGTGAAAGGCCCTTCTTCTCAGCTCTGCGGGCCGCAGCTGAGCACGTCACCCCCCAGCCTACACTGCTCCGTGCCTGCCAGCAACAGCCCTTGAGAAGCTCCTTTGTTCCTGACGTGTTCAGAAAGTGACCAGGAGCTCGCCCAGCCTGGCCCTTAAACATAAATAGGTTTCTGTGCCCATGGGGACTCCTGTCTCCTTTTCTTCCTCAGTTGTTCAAATTCTTCACTAGCCTCAAGCATGAAATGAATATTTTCTGATGCCCAACAGGGCTCTTGGGATAAACCCTACTTACTCGCATGTCTCTGAAGTAGAAATTTTCCTGTCTCTTGAAATTACTGACAAGACTAGATTTGCATATGATTCCTTCCCGTTCCAATCCCATTTCTGGGGGTGACAGCACACCCTGCACTGGTGCTCTCGTTTGCTGCCTTCTTAAACGAGCTGTCCTTCCTGTACGAACTGCTGCCCACTGTTCAGCCTTGCAGAGATGGGCCCCACTCAACAGTGGTCTGATCGGGGTTCCAGACGTGCTGCGGGGAGATGCCCTGCGGGGTGTAGCTGTGTGTTTGCTCTGTTAGGACCCTGCTGCGTTCAACAGTCCGAGGTCGCTCTCCTTTGCTCTGGGACTAGGGCTTCCAGAGGGAAGGGCACAGTTTTGTATTGGCTCTGTTCTCTTTTCCTCAGCCTCTTCAGTGATCTTTGGCTTGAAAGGCTACGTGGCCGAGCGGAAGGGCGAGCGGGAGGAGATGCAGGACGCCCATGTGATCCTGAACGACATCACCGAGGAGTGCAGGCCGCCATCGTCCCTCATGTGAGTTCCACGCTCCAGCAAGCCTGGCTGCAGACATGTCTCGGGACCAAAGTCTGACTAGGGTGTGGGCTGTCTCCAGTTTGTACGTATTCGGACTGACATATCACTCGAGCTGCTTGGTTCAAGCTTGGTACTTCTCAGCTGGGAGTGAAGCTGCCCCCTCCCCCGACATTTCTGGTTGTCACGATGGAAGGGCACTGCTGGCATGTGGTAGGGGAGGCCAGGGAGACTGCCAAATCCCACAGCAAACGCAAAGTATTGTCCAGCCCCAAATGTCAGCTGCGCTGAGGTTGAGAAGGCCTGCTCCGTGGGCACTGGCTCCCCAGAGTGGGCCTTTGGGGTGTGTTACTCCTCAGTAGTGTCTGAAGAGCTGGCAGGGACCATTCTGAGCCTGTGACCCAGAAGACAGAGGTGCAAGCCACTGAGTCCAGCAATGAGTGGCGAGCCAGAGAGCTAGTACAGGAAGCAAGGGCACCGAAATGGCATCAACGAGAAGAAAAATGGGGAGAATTTCCTACATCTGTGCAAACTAAAATGAAGCCTTCCGGCTGGGTCTTAGGCGTGGAGAAAAAGCAGCCGGAAGGTAGGACACGGAGGCGGCCATTCCCATGCATTGTGTTCACACATCTGATAATGTGTGTGGTATGTAATTCATGTCACCTGATTGCCATAATGACACAGTCTCTGCATTACATGCAGTAACTGACACCAGTTGGTCATTACCGTACAGTGTGCTGGAGCCATTGGTGCCAGTGGCTTTGTTCAGTGGATGAGGCCTAATGAGGAGGTGACTGCCCACATGCACCCATGTCGCCAACGTCAGGAGGGTGCTGCAGGGTTGCCCTGCTGCAGGGCGCCAGGGGACGGGTCCTTTGGGAACACTAAACCTACCTAGCAGAGAGCGTGCTGTAAGCCAACAGTTCTGACGTCCACACCAGGTGACGTTTCTTTTCTTAAGGCTCATGATGTGCCAGACTGAAAAGGAATTCAAAAAATGTTAGGAAAAAGAGCAGCTCTGCAGAATAAATGTCATTTCTCCCTGGCATTTTGTTTTCTTTTCTTGAAGCAGTTTATTACTTAATGCTATTTATGTCATATATGTGAGTTTTCGGGCAAAACTGGGAATGGAATAGGAACAAACCTGGGAAGACAGGCTTTAAGAATGAGACTCCTGTCAGAGTTTGAGGAACCATTCTGGAACCACCCCCGTTCTTACAGATATTTTGACTGTCTGGGATCAGTCATTGTTTACCTGTGTCTAGTGTTTAAAACTAAATCGGTTTAAATAGGAAAAAGTTCTGAATTTTAGTTTCATCTTCAGTGAAAAATTAGAGTAAATAGGTCTTGATTCTTGAAACAAGTGTGAGTGATTAACTTTTCATTTGAAAGTACCATGAAAGTCATTTAAACATTTCTCTCAATGTTATCGCCTTTTTTTCCATTCGTAACAGTGTGACTGGTGTCTTGCCGTGGGACTTGCTGTGTCTTGTTAATAAGATTTAAAAGCTTTCACGGAAAGGAGTGATGTTTGCTGTGAGCATCCCATTGACTCTGAATTCATTCTTCTAGTACCCGTGTTTCGTATTTTGCTGTTTTTGATGGACACGGAGGAATCCGAGCCTCAAAATTTGCTGCGCAGAATTTGCATCAGAACTTAATCAGGAAATTTCCTAAAGGTGAGGCTGAAACTGAATCGGCTTGTGTTCATTCGATGTTTGCTGTTTGTGTGAGTTGGTGAGGAACGTCATTTTGGCTTTAGCAGAGAATCGCGGGTGACAGTGAAAAGAGCGGGATTCAGAGGACTGGGCCCGAGGGAAGCAGGTGTAGCGGCCATGCACGTGTGGCCTGTAGCACTTCTCGTGTCTGAGTGATGGGCAGCTCTTGGGAGGGTCGGCGCAAGTGCGTGTCCGGTCTTTACACTTGGGCAACCACTATACCCAGTGCCAGTGGCACTGTCTCCTAGGCGAGGACATAGGTGGCCTGTGGTCCTAGTGCACATAGTGACAGTGGGAGGAGGGAACCTCCCCTCCTGGGCGTTTGTTTCCTGTTCCTCTGTAACAGGAGATGTCAGCAGTGTGGAGAAAACCGTGAAGAGATGCCTTTTGGACACTTTCAAGCACACTGATGAAGAGTTCCTCAAACAAGCTTCAAGCCAGTGAGTACAGCCTCGGGAAGATGTGAGTGGAGTGTGTGTTGTTTCCTACACGTGCTTCAGGTCTTCTGATTTGGTTTAATACTCATGCTCACTGTAAAGTACTTAGCGCCAAGGAAGCTCTTGTACCGCTGCCTAAGTCTGAAGCGGAATGAAAGCAAGTGTCAAGGAAGCGGTCCGTGTCCAAGTATAAGACACTTGCCATTCAGCCCTGGGAAGTAGCCTCACAGTGCCGGCGTGGTGGTGCTGATTGTCCTCTGATGTCTCTCCCCCTAGGAAGCCTGCCTGGAAAGATGGGTCCACTGCCACGTGTGTTCTGGCTGTAGACAACATTCTTTATATTGCCAACCTCGGAGATAGTCGGGTATGTGGCCCCAGAGCCACCCACTTAGATACCAGCATGTCGTGCGCGGAAGTCTGTGGCAAGCGCTTGCTCAGTAGAATAAAATGACAGTGGTGGGTTGGAACCGTGTGGGTGCCGCAGGGGTCTGCAGAGTCTCGGTTCCGGGCAGGGGCACAGCAGCTAAGCTGGGGCACTTTGTCCTCTGGGAGGACGGGGGCCAGTAACAGACCTCACCCACTTTCACACTGAAACCTGCTTTTTTGTCTTCGTTTTCTCTGCTTTCTTTTGTGCGTGCACTACCTGGGTGGTACTGTGTGTGCAGGTAACTGAAATATGCTGGAACTGCCTGCCGTTCTCTGACCTCAGGCAGCATGAACGAAAAGTATTTCCGAATCCCTGCCTCTCAGAATCACGTGATTTCAGATGAAGTCGGAAGCTGTAGCCAGCACAGTGCTTGGGTGTGGGCCGTTCGTGTACTGAGCCCAGGCCACGTGGCTGAAGGAGAAAACCCAGTCATTTCCCACTAGTGACAGACTGGTCCCAGTCGCTGTGGTGGGAAATGACCCTCGCAAGGCTGGCTTCAGCCCCTCCCCCTCTGTATCAGTGCCATGGCCGCTTTCCGGGCAGCCTCGTGTCCTTTCAGCGGTCACGGTGACGAGGTGACCCTCCCCGCTCTTGGGCAGCACCTTTAGACTGGGAGACAGCTGTCCCCTCAGCCCTCATGGCCTTTAGGGTGCTATGTGTATTTACAGAGGAAATGAACACTGGGGACGCAGCGGTGAGCATCACAGGTGACAGTCCCCGCCTGGTAGGGTTGATATTCTGGTGCTTCTCCCGTAGGCCGTCTCTAGTACGGATGAGTTTAGACTGAATAACTTGACAAACAGCATGAGTAAAATAAAATTGGGCAAAAAAAAGGACTTGCAGTCAGTCGGGCTCAGATTTGAGCCCTGGCGCTGTATGACATCAGGCGTGATGCTTACCCTCTGGGCCTCGGCTTCCTCTGTCAGCTGCGGGTTTAGCCAGACGTTACCGCACGGTCAACATGGTGGGGACACATAGGGACGCACTTGTCAGCGTGCCAAACTCGGCCTCATCTTAGGCTCGTTGAGTGGGGACTTGGCCCCAGGGCCTTTGATAGGCGTTAGGTGGCTCCCTTTCATGTCACCATGAGAAGACGTGGCCATCGGAGGCTGAGCCCGGCTGTGGTCATCTAGCAGCCTGTACCCGAGCTGAGACCCTCACTGGGGCCTCTCCCCGACTGGTGTCTCTGTGACACTTGGCTGCGACTTTGAACTTGAGTTTGTCCGCGGGAGTCTGAATCTGAAATTCATTGTTACCCTTTCCCTTGGGCTGCTAACCCAGGGCGCTTGCTCCCCGAATTTCACCATGTTGTAATGTCCATCTCCCCAGGCAATCCTGTGTCGTTACAATGAGGAGAGTCAAAAACATGCGGCCTTAAGCCTCAGCAAGGAGCATAATCCAACCCAGTACGAAGAACGAATGAGAATACAGAAGGCTGGAGGGAACGTCAGGTAACGGCGCTGCCGGGACCCGGGGAGGCGGGCTGTCCACTGTGAAAGCGGCCGGCAGCCCTCCGAGGGTAGCACTTCCCACGTGCAGCCGTGAGTGCAGTGAAACTGAGGTCTGGCCCAGTGAAGTAGGTGAATGGAGCTTGTAGGATTTCACGTATGTCCTGTGGGAGCAAACAGTGTGGACACGAAACATGCCTCCCTCAATTTGTAGAAGAAGGAAACTGCCTCAGATAGCAGTTCATCACGTGCAACATTTCTGCGTGCCTAGGAGCTTCCATAAATACTAGCATTTGTCCCCACCGAGGAAGGTAGTTTTCGGCGAATTCTCCAGAGAGAATATCTGAAGTGGTTCAGACGGTAAATGCTTGTTGGCTGACCCTGTCTGGGATCCCTGGGGAGCACTCTTCTGGCACGGGGGCCGCTGGGGCCTGGCTCCGCCTGCGGCACTTCCGTCGGCCTCAGTGTTCGAGGACTGTGCGCCTGTCCTGAGCCATCGCTCACCCTGTGTCCATGGTAGGAAAGGAGGGCCACTTCTCCACTGTAGGGTCCCACCCCAGGGACATGGCATTGTGGGTGTGACCAGAAGTGTGTTCTGGTTCATTGTAGTTTGTTGGAGATGAGAGAGAAGTGAGGCTGCCGTCTCTTGTCCTTGGAAGTGTTGTGTGTCTAGGGAGGTGACGCCCCAGGCCGAACCCACAGCGCTGCAGGCCAGCCTGGCAGGAAGCAGAACTCGCCTGTTTGCTCAGACTGCTGGGTCAGGGAAGGGGGCTTGAGCGGGGGTTGTGGCCACGGACGTGAGCACTGAGGGGCTCGCAGGCCTGGTGTCAGACCCTGGCCGGTGCCGTGGACCCGATTTTCCCCCTGTGACTGCTGTGGAAGGCAGTGCGCCAGTGTGGGAACCGTGTTGCTGTCGGCATCGCCTTGTCTGCCACCCTTACAACATTGCCTGAACTCCCGGAAAAGACCTTGGACCTGGATGAGGCTGTGGCTGAACGATCAGCTGGGTTGCCGCTTCTTCCTGTTTCCCAGTGCCCACTTAGGGAGGGCAGAGCTCAGATGCCTTAGGGACCTTTTGACAGTTGGGCCCAGGGGGAAGCCCTCACTGCGAAGAAGAGGGGCGGGAAGCTCAGGCGGCCCTGGCCTCGCACAGCGGCTTGGCCGGGCTGCGACCCCGTCGGCTCCTGCCGAGGGGCGCTGCTCCTCTTCCTCCACCCCTCCCACTTTTACTAGGAGCCTTTTCTAACGTGCAGAATGAGGGCATTTTTTAGAATGAAGGCACACATTTCCGTATCTTCCTCCTGGATTCAGTAGTTAACGTGGTGCCGTTTTTGCTTTGCGTGTGGGTGAGTGTGTGTACGGCTGAACTGTCTGAAGGTTAGTTGCAGATGTAACACCTCAGAAAGTAATTCCCTGCGTTGTGTTAGGTCGTCTGGCATCCTGTCTGTGTTCATATTTCCCTGTCGTCCCCAGAGTGTCCGTGTTTCCCTTGGACTCATCTTTGAGTGTAGAACAGTCTGCACTTCCCTCGGCCTGGGCGGTGCAGTAGTGAGGCCAGCGGCCTGCCCGGCTCACCGCCTTGAGTGTGTGTGTCAGTGTTGTCGTGGTGTCACTGAATTTGTTCGCATGCAGTTCCTGTGCCCCAGAAGTTAGGTCTAAAGGTTTCTTTAGATAGCTTCAGAGAAACGTTTTTAGCAGAAATGTTTGCTGAGGGATATTCTATACTTGTAGTCCCTCACGTCAGTAGGTCAGGTCACGTTAGGTGATGCTGAGTCTCAGCCCTGGGCTGCCGTGGTAACTAACATAGAGTCCCTGAGTGCAAGGACAGATTCCGTGTCATCAGCAGGTGGCCTGGGGACGTACTTTGGCGCCCTGTCAGCCTTTCGCCTGATGGTGTTAACCCCGCTTAGTGATTTTTGCCTGATCAGTATTTCACAGGGGGTATGACTTGCTGCTTCTGGGTCTCCTGCCGCAGGTCTGAGCCGGCACTGTGTGTACAGAGAAAGGCTGGCCTTGCTCGTACGGGGTGAGCTAGTGTCTTCGCAGAAAGCAGGGTGATGGGTAGTGCTTTCCTTACCAGTCGGCAGCGTCAGGTAGCCAGCCCCCTGCCGTGGGCGAAATCCAGTTCGTTGCCGTCCTCTGCTTCTCTCCCTCCATACCCCGCCGCCCCCCTGCCAGGCCCATGCCCTGGGAAGCACTGCCGGTGGGCTTTCTGCGCGCTGTGCGAGCCTAGGCCGAGGGATCCCCAGCGCGGCCAGGGGAAGGGAGCTCCTTCCACGACTCCAGGCCCTCAGGCAGCTGCAGTCATTTGAAACCCAGCTCCACGTGCTGGGGGCGCTGCTCTCAGCTGAGGGCTCACTACTCTGCGCGTGGTCACGGCCAGAGCTGGGAAAGGGAGTTTCGATCGCTCTTTCTTACTCAGATTTAATAGTTCAGGGCTTTCTCTTCACTTCTTGGACTCAGTAGTTGTAGCTCTTTTCTTTTCTGCTGAAAATCTTGATTCCTAATAATAGTATATTTATTTGCAGAGTTGCTTTAAAATCGTAGTCTTGGCATTATCGCTGTTGATGAAGTTTGAGTTCCATTAGTTCTCTCGTCCTTACACTGGTCGTCACGAGGGACGTGCAGGGTGCTGTGTGCAAACGTGGAACAATTGCTTTCACTGCCTGTGTTACCACCTGGGTTGTTACAATCACTGGTTTCCATTAGTTTTAGATTTTTAGGGCTTTTTCCCCTTGATTATAAGTCATTTACATGGTGAAATTGGAACCCTTGTGCACTGTTGGTGGGAATGTAAAATGGTGCAACTGCTGTGGAAAACAGTGGCGGTTCCTCCAAAATCAAATACAGAATTACCGTGTGCTCCCGTTTCTGGGTACAGAGAATGGAAGGCCAGGATTGGAGAGGTGCGGCACACGCGTGTTCACGGCGGCACTGACACCGGCCAGAGGAGCGGGCAGCATGAGTGCCGACCCTCGGCGGTCCGTCCACACAGAGTTCTGCTCCGCCTCAGGAAGGAAGGGATTCTGTCACGCCACACCGCACATGAAACGCGACAGCGTCTCAGTGAGATGAGACAGCTACACAAGGACACATGCTGGGATCCACTTATACCAGGCCCGTAGTGTGGCCAGTCCATCGCAGAGGAAGTGCAGTGGGGGCTGTTGGGAGGGGGTGAGTGAGTGGTTAGTGGATGGCGGTCACGGTCGCGGAGTGAGCGTACCCGGTGCTGCTGACCTGGACATTTAAAATAGTTAAAATGGTAAATGTTATGTTATGTATGCTTTTACCACAGTTTGAAAAATGAAAACCCACGTTTACGTGGTTAAATAGCTGAATGAAATAAACAGGCTTATTTAGAGATACCATGTTTCCATCTCTGTCCCCTTCACCCTTATTTCCTGATTCTTTCTAGTGCTTCTTACCAAAATAAGCAAATCGGTGTGCTTATTCTTACTTTGCCTGCTCTCCTGCACCGAAGGCAGACTACTATATGCAGCAGTGCCTCACCTGTCTCCTGAGTTCCTCTGAGCAGGTGAAGACAGTTTCATTTTTATTTTACAAGGAAGGCAGCTGAGCAGGGGAGGCCAGCTTACACGTGTAGCGCTGAGTTTCACGTGGGCAGTGCTGTGTGTCTGGGACCTGGACAAGTTCAAGCTCTGGTGTGGAAAAGGAACCGTTCTGGATGGCACTTTGAGTCTTCTCTGTAGCACCCAGTATCAAGAGACCCGGGACCTGGGTGTCTGCCGTCTAACACCTCCCAGGCTTAGCTTTGTAAACAGGTCATGACAGAGCATGTCCCTGCTTTCGTTCACGTGCTGGAGGAGCTGAAGTCAGAGTAGCCAACTCGGCCGTCTCAGCTTCTCTCGCTCTGATTGTGAAGTAAGAACTGGAATAGAAAGTGGCAGCAGAAATAGTGAAGATAGGGCACTCTGTTGAATGGCCTGCCCACCAATAGGAAAGGGTTCTCTGGTTGATGGGCAGGTGGAGAGGAGGTGGGAACTAAAGCAGTGTGGAGCCAGCCTTGCGCGTGCTAAAGGGCAGGTGGTCCCGAGGCTTGCTGGGTGGGGACTTACAGCGCCTCCCTCCTCAGCATGGTGGTCTTGGGGGGACTTCGAGGTACCGAAGGAGAATGAGATCTCAGCAGGTTGTTGGGGCACAGCCTGCTGCAAAACTTAGGTCTTCCTGTTGTGTCCGGAGTGGTGTGGCTTCAGGAGGCTGGCTGTGTATGGAGTACGTGGTAGAGGCCCATTGAGGAGGGTGACGCAGGCTGGAAGCCTAGAGCCCACGCACCCGCTGTGGCTGTTTCCTGCGTGGCCTGGTCAGGAACTTCCTCTTGAACTTGAACTGCACACGAAGGGCAGTGGGTGGCTTTGTGCTCCGCTGATGTGCGGTCTTCGAGTTGGCGCTCTGACCGGCCTTCGCTGGGCTGATGTTTGCACACGCATGTCCTGTGCAGGCTGTTGTAGTAGGAGCAGGCAGAGTGCCAGGCCAGTTTGCCGTGTCGTTTTCTGAAATCTAAGTGACTGCCTGGGTCCGTGATTCTGTCCGTTGTTGCTGTCTCCTGTCACTAGTTGTTGAGTGAGTGCAAGATTTCCACAGTGTGGGACTTCGCTCAGTAAACACGAGTGAAAATGGCAGCTCCTGGGGGGTGGTGCATACGTGGAATTGTTCCGCGTTTCCTGTCCTCGGCTGTGCTGTACCCGGAGTTGCTGGTGGTGTGTGCCTTCTGGGCCCTGTCACTGCACTGTCTCCATAACACAGGGTGTATTTGTGACACACCAGGTACCTGGTCACTGGGGATGCACTTTGTTGGCTTCTCCTGGAGCTGCTTCCTAGATGGTGCTCGTAGGGCAGAGCCCCACACCCCCTCCGGTTTTCAGCTCTGCTCCTGTGTGTGCCTCGGCCACTCGCGCTGTCCTTCTGACAGGTGCACTGGAGAGGAGTGCTCGGCTTTTCACAGATGCCAGCACACATCTTCACTGCTCATTCCTCGCTCTTCCATCGGGAGGGTCACTGTGGGCACAGTGCAGGGCCAGGGCAATCCTGATTCCCAGGCCCAGGCAGGAACTTCCGCTGCGGCGGGCACTATGCCACAGCATCTCCAGAGCTGCTCGCGCCATCCTTTGGGAGCCCCAAGTGGCACTGAACCTCCAGGCGCAGCTTTGGTGTTACACTTTTTCCAGTGTGGCTTCTCCCTCAGTTGTACAGACGAGGGTCTGAGGGCCTGGGAGGTGGCATCTGCCTGAGGTTGCTCGGTGAGAAAGCCCCCTCTGAATAGTTCTCGGGGGCGACGAGCCAGTGTTTCCCTGCTGATAGAACTGTCTCACAGCACTCCGTGTACAGGCCACCTCCCATGTCTGTACCCCACCTAAAAACAGAACGGGCAAAAGTGTGATGCTGTGCAGAATGCTACCGATGGCATTTAAGTGACATCTTACCCACACCCGCTGGAGAGAAGAGGTGCTTAGGACCTGGCAGTGGTCGCTTCCGGTATCTTCCCAATCGAATTAGATTGAAATGCGAAATAGCCTTCTATTCCCTGTTCTTAACCTGGCTGCATGCGCAAGTCACCGGAGGAGCTTTGAGCTAAAAAACACACAACAGAAAACAAAGCAGGCCCCCAGCCAGTGTGGTTCCAGGTAAGTCCATCTGGACAGTGGGCAAATCAACAGGTTAGACCTGTGCCGCCACCTCAGCGGCCGCCAGACGGGGCGCTGTTCCCGCGTGTGTGCTGCTGAGCCAGGGGCCAGGGCCGTCCACGATCATGACCTGGAGCAGGAGGGCTGAGCGCCCTTTTCTGTGTGTGGTCGGTCAGGGCTGTCAGTGCTGCTCAGTAATGTGAGTTCTGCGGCTGCGCGTCTCTGTTCAGCTTAGGTGGTAAGGACAGTGGCCCTAGGACGGGCAGGCCAACAGAGTCTGAATGTGTCCCCTCATTTCAGGGACGGGCGTGTCCTGGGTGTCCTGGAGGTGTCCCGCTCCATTGGGGACGGACAGTACAAGCGCTGTGGGGTCACATCCGTGCCAGACATCAGACGCTGCCAGCTGACCCCCAATGACAGGTAAAGGTGCCCACCAGAGGCACGGGCATGCACACACGTGGTCGTGTCCCTCTCCTCACTCTGTCAGCTCGTGTAAGGAGCCGTGTCTCAGGTACTGTGCCAGGCCCTGGGGGTGCTGAGGAGAGAAGATGGTTCTGCTCCGGTGGGCTCCACAGGCTGGCAGGGGAGCACACGAGCGAATGGCTGCCTCCAGTCCACTGTGTCTTGGGGGGGCTCGCTGGCCACGCTGCAGCTGGGCGGGGGTGGCCCAATGCTGCAGGGGAGGAGCCCTGCCTCGTCTCGCCCTGCCCAGCCTCTCCCCGTTCTCCACGCCTGCCCTCACCGTGCCTCCTCCTTGCCAACCCGAGGGCCTCAGGACATGTTTCCCCCAGATCCGGCCCCCGTTGTTGATGCTGCGCGAGCTCCTTCCACTCTAGGTTGTAGTCACGGGTTTGAGTGATCAGTTACTCAGGGTCTGTCACCTCACTGGAGGGGACAGGAGCCTCCTCGGACTCGTGCCTGCTGGTCCCAAGCAGACCACGTGCTCGGTAAATACTTAGTGACTAATGTCCCATCCAAAGAGGAAAGCCGAGAGCTGGGTGTCACAGTGAGAAAAGAAAGGTGATGAAGCCGAGGGGAGCAGAGCAGGGACCTTCTCGTCTGCGCCACACTGTTCCAAAGACTCTCCTTGGATGTGCAGAGGGTGGGGTTTCAGACAGAGAGTGGACAGATATCCTCCCGGGGCCTCCCACTCACGTCCCACGTGGCCTTCGTGTGGGGGGCGAGTGTTCAAGGGCATCCCATGTAGTCTGCACCCCCAGGTTTGTGTCTTTGGGAAATGTCCCACGGCACGTGGTGACGGAAATTCAGTATAATACTTACCGTAATACCTCATTTTCATTGGGTGACGTCCGAGTTTCTCTAAGAGCATCACCTCATGTTTGAATTAATCCATTCTTATATTGGCGAGCAGAAGGGAGGCCCAGTTTTCATGCATAATATCCACCTACCGTTGTTCTTAATTTGTTTTAATCTTGGTCTTGTAGAAGTTAGATTGGTTTTTAAAATTCTTAACCTTTGAGTAACTGGACAAGTGTTTATTTTACCTCTCATGTAAAGTTGACCGTTAAAACCCATTTATATTTCCTGTAGGTTTATTTTGCTGGCCTGTGACGGCCTCTTCAAGGTCTTCACCCCAGAAGAAGCTGTGAACTTCATCTTGTCCTGCCTTGAGGTAAGATTGTTCCAGCTGCGCCTTAGGTTTTAGGGAAGTCCCGAGACACCCCGTCCCTCCCTGTATCCCGTTGCTGGGGGGTCGGCGCTGTGCAGTAGCAGCAGCGGCTCTGCCCGCCCACCTGCCCTGACGGACACGGGAGCACGTCTTCCTCGTGGGGATGCTGTGTCAGGAGGGTGACCGGCGCAGGGCCCCCCACTCAGCAGCCTGCCTGTCCGGCAGGATGAGAAGATCCAGAGCCGGGAAGGGAAGCCCGCCGTCGATGCGCGCTACGAAGCGGCCTGCAACAGGCTGGCCAGCAAGGCGGTGCAGCGGGGCTCGGCCGACAACGTCACGGTCATGGTGGTGCGCATTGGGCTGTGAGGACGCCCGGGCCGGCACGCGTGGCGAGCTGCTGGCGACTGCGGGTGTCTGTTGGTGTGTGCGCATCGTGTTCTGTGTACTCCCGTGGGACTCCCGTGCTTGTAAATAAAGGTTCCTTTTTTTTTCTAGTCTTTTGAGTTACTACATTTTGAGCAACTCTAGATTGACCCTTTCGAGGTTCTGTTTGGTTTTGAATATGCTCTGGGTCTTTGTGTTAAAACCATTGCAGACACCTTGGAGGATCAGCTTGTAATAATGAACCACAAACTGCTTGTTGGGCACTGTTTCGTACGGGGCGTGATCAGAAACTACCGTGAATGTTTAAATTTAAAAAGTTTATTACAGTAAAAGGCACGTTGCCATTAATCCCCCTCAAAATACTCCCCCACGCTTCGAACACACTTATCCCATCATTCTGGCCACTTTCTGAAGCAGTTCTGGAGGTGCTTTTTCGGGAGCGTCTTTACTTCATCCTCCATCATGCTCCGTGTCACACATCGCTTCTGGTACGGCAGTTTCTGTCAAATAAAAACACTGCAGTGTGTCCTCATTCACCTTCCTTGTCAGATCTGGCACCTTGCGACCTCAGGCTCTTCCCAAAGTCAAAATGATTCAGGACATCGAGGCAGCCACGACAGCACAACTAAAGACACTCAGGAAGGTGGACTTCCAGAACTGCTTCAGAAAGTGGCCAGAACGATGGGATGAGTGTGTTCGAAGCGCGGGGCAGTGTTCTGAGGGGGGTTCATGGAAACGTGTCTTGTACGGTAATACATTTTTTTTCATTGAAACATTCACTGTAGTTTTTGATCACACCTTGTAGTTTTGGGGCACTTGTGTTCCATCACCCTCATGATGGCCCTTTATAGTGAGGAAATTGAGGTGACGACGGGCTCAGACAGGCCAGGTCCTGACCACAGGCTGCGGGAGCCCTCTGGCTTCTCTCTGCTTTCCGTATAAAAAGCTCACAAAACGTTTTGTAGCTCATCTGGGCTTAGCCAGGAGAGTAGACGGACCACGAGGTCATGTCCTGTGGAACAGGTGCCCTGACAGGCCCTCGGAAGCAGCACAGAGTTGTTTCTGGCTCCGTTGGTAACATGCAGTCTGGACGAAGGGCTCTTGAGTGCAGCTGGGTGGCTCCCCCCAGGCCCCCGGGTGTAGAACGTGCACTGTCCCGGTGTGGGCAGTCAGGCTGCTGTTTGTGTGGCCTGGGAGCCCACCTCCCGTTCAGAAATGTTCCGCTGGCTCTGCTGGGCTGAGGTTGGCCTGCCCACTGACACCCCAAAGGGAACCCCGCGTTAAAGGTGCTGAAAGGAGGCAGGCGTGTGCTCAGCCCACGAGGGAGAACGTGAGACTGCTTCTCGAGCCCGTATTTCTATAGCACAAGTCGGTGTTGCTGTAAGGAGCTGCTAGTAAAGCATCTCGCAGGTCTCTGTGTGGAAGTGCTCGCCTCAGGATGATGTAAGATTTTCCAGACTTGCCTTCGAAGCTGTTGTAATGCTCACTGGCCCCCGCCCAGCACACACTCGGCCTTATCTGCCCGTCAGTTCACTTGGTGGAATTGCTGTCCCTGCTGCCTGCCAGGACCTCGGGGGAGTCTGGAGCACACCCTTCCCCACCCTCAAGAGCCAGGTTCCATTTCTGCTGAGGACTGACGACATGTGGCGTTATTGAACAAAAGAACCTCAGAGTCGGAAGTAGAACAATTTATTCAGTAAACATCTTCCTGTAGCAAACTAGGTGTTAATCTGTGACTCACACATCCCAAATTCCCAGAGTGCCACTGTCCCAGAGCTGGGAGGCTGGGCACTGTGGCTTCCCTGGAAAGCCTCCCCCCGCCTCCCCCCCCCCCGAAGTCCTTGGACCCAGCCTAAATGGTGAAGACTCCATTTCTTCAGGTCTATGCTGTTTTTGTAACTTTGTATAATCACACAACACAATTCTTAAGTACTTGAATCACTTCATAGTCATATATATAAATATATTTCACCCGGCAATATTATATAATAAATATTTCAATAAATTGCTGCATATCACACTTATGTTGAGAAAATGAAAGATCTGTGGCTTTTTCGAGGGTAAAAGATAAATTTTCTAAAATATCTGTGTCCACTGGATACAAAGTGAAATCCAGAAAAGGGTGTGGCCGCAGCGCCCCTTATCGGCGAGCGTGGGGAGGCAGGCCAGGCCAGCTGGCATTCCTGGTAGGGTGCGTGCAAGTCCTACTAAGAATTGCGTCAGACCTGCCAAGGGGCAGAGCGGTGGGCTCATGTGGACTGCGTGGGGGCCTGGCTGGGAGGGAGATGTTCTGTGAGAATGGAAGCTTCGGGCTCCTGGGGAACAGGCAGGCCTTGGTCACCTGCTCATTCTGAAGCCAGCTAGGAGGCTAAGGTGACAGCAGCCATTGCCCCCTTCCAAGGTCTGACTCTACCCAGCTTGGTCCCTGGGACACCCGTGGCACCAGGTATCAATGTCAGCCCAGTGTGTGTAGGAATGGGGGTTGAGGTAACTTGCTCAACAGGCAGTGGGGGTAGGGGACAGGAAGGAACACCTCTCTGGGACAGCCTGCACGTGGAAGAAACGTGCTGCAGGCTGACACCTGTCTCCTGGGTATGTCCCCCACCCCAGGTCCCATCACTGCTACAGCAACACCGGGGACTTGGTCCCCAGCCTCCCCACGGTACGGGCTCCTCCACCCTTTGGAGCCCAGGGCCATATTCCCACCCAGGTGGGGAAGACGACCCAGCTAGGCCATGGGTGGGCACCCGGAGCTGTGGGCTGCTGGGAAGCCTCTGCTTCGTCTGCCAAGGGGTTCTAGCTGTGTCATTTGGCAGGGGGATCCCAGCAGTGAATCAGCCTCAAAGGTGATGGAAGAGGGACCTTGTCTGTGAACAGACGGGCCGCGGAGGTGAGAAGGCAGATCCACCTGCGGGGTGCACGTCCCCTGCAGGCCTGAGCACGCCGTTCAGCCCCAGGCCGCTCATCCTTGCACAGGCTGGCCCTTCACGCGGGGCACTCAGGCAGGCAGCCCAGCCTGCCCCCCATGGCACGCAGGCAACCCGAGAGAACACTGAGAAAGAAGGACATGGTGGGGCTGGGCCACAGAGAAGCCGAGGCTGGAGGCAAGCTGCCTAATAGGCCAGGAGGGTTCCCAGTCCGCAGCCAGGGACAAAGCAAGTGCTGGGCGCGCACTGACCCCGACTGGAAACGTCCCAGGACCCCAGCCCACCATGGCCATTCCCCTGTAAAGATGGGTCCTGAAGTTGGTCCTGGTTCTGGGACCCACGCAGGTTTGCATGGGCCCTCCCCCGGCTGTCTGCAGTGGCCGTCTCAGTGCTGGGCTGTGGTGGCCAGCGAGGGCAGTTCCAGTGGGCTTCCTCCAGCACGTGACCTCTGCCACTCCCACACAGCCCAGATATGGTTCAGACCCCAGCTCGCTCTGCCGGGTTGTGGCCCCACACAAAGGAGGGCAGCACTGAAGTCACACACCAAGGAGGACGGCGCTGAAATGGGAGCCGCTGCGCACTGTGAGTGTGGAGCCGCTGGCGTTGTCCAGGAAAACGGAGGTGTACTGCCCGGTCTGTGGGGAAGGGCAGTGAGCCTGCGCACGGCTGGCCACACCCCCTGCTCGCTTGGCCCTGCCACGGCCGGTATCGGCACACCTTGCCCTCAGACCCAGTGCCCGACCCCTATTCTAGTGCTTCCCAATGCCACGCCCCCGCCCCGTGCCCACGGCTGCAACAGTTCACGTGTGTGGGAGCGAGCCTTTGCTCGGGGCCAGAGGGACAGAGTCAGATGTGTTTCCCCACTGCTCAAGGAGCCTGTTGGGTTCTAAACTGGGGAGTCAGGGTGGCTCCTGACCCATCAGTGCTCTGGCCTGGCTGCTCCAAGTGTGGTCCAGGCACCAGCAGGGTCCCCTCCTCTGGGAACGCCCAGAACTGCAGACTGGGGATGCTGGGTGCACCATGTGTGCCATTTCATTTCTCCCAGCAGGCTCTGCGGTGCCCAGGACCAGACCACTAAGTGCCTTTCAGCAACCACAGCTGCCGAGCCAGACAGCTTGGCCTCCAATCCTGAGTGCTGTCTGAGCTTGGGCAAGTTACTCAACCTTTCTGTGCCTTAGTTCCCATTTATAAACGGGAATATTAGTACCCACCTCAAAGCGCTGCGAGAACTAAATGGGTCATTTATGTGAAGCGCTTAGAAGGGGGCCTGCCGTAGTGCTATTTAAATGGGAGCTATTGTCCACACATCCCTCTTACGTTTTTTCTTTGTCAGTGAGTCCCACCCTGACAGTTCCTTAACTACTTGCCCAAGTTCCCACAGTACCAGAAAGAGACTGTCACTTCGGGTTTTGTGCAGGAGATAACTACATGCCCTGCTTCCTGCAGTGGCGGTGGGCCCCGGTGTCATGAGGTCAGCCTGGGCCATGGAGCTGACCCCTGTGCCCTCGCACCACCAGGTCCCTATGGAGCACCAACCCTCAGGAAATCTGAAAGCCGCAGACGGATGGGAGTAGCTGCTGAGGACTGGCGGCCCTACGGGCTCAGCAGCTTTGGGGGAGGGCTCTGCCTGGACTAGCCTGAGTGCTGTGGCACTGCCCCAAACCTCTCCCAGGCCAGGAGTCGGCACTGGCCCCAGAGCTCCCTGCCAGGTCACCCACCGCCATGCCCAGGTGGTGCCCCCATGCCCGAGCCTGCCCCGTACCTGCAGATACAGGATGCCATTTACCGAGATGGTGAAGAGCTCGCTGCTGCTCTCCAGGCCTGTGACAGCCTCCAGGGAGCTGCGGCCAGAGCAGACAGAGGGTCAGCCAGAGCCCCCACCCCGATCCCACCAAACACAAGCCTAATGTGCTCTCAGAAGACTCGGAGCCCAGCAAAGTGCCTTGGGGACAGCTGTCTTGGTCAGGTCTTTTGGTGGAGGTGGTATCTGAACTGGGTCGCCAAAAGGGGTGAGGACAGTCTCCACAAGGTCAAAGGTGTGCCAGGAGAGGCCAAGCTGGGCCCCAGCCAGGGGGCAGCTCTGCTGGGGAACGGGGCACTGGCTGGTGCAGCTGGGGGTGCGGGTGGGCAGCAGTGCTGCCACAAAAAGCTGTTTCAGGCCAATCTGTGGAGGGCCGGAGGGACAGAGTCAGACGGGTTTCCCCACTGCTCAAGGAGCCTGTTGGGTTCTAAACTGGGGAGTCAGGGTGGCCCGGCCCCACAGAAGTTTTGAGCGTCATTCACTCATGCCTTCTACAGCCATTGGGGGCGCCTGTGTGTGCCTGGTCTGTCCTGGGGTACAGAGGGAGCAGGCGTGCACTCCCAGACCAGGTGCACGGAGTAGAGGGGTACGTGAAGAATGTTCACAGGAGACGGGTGGGAGCGTGAATGCGGAGGGGACAGCGCCTCTGGACGAAAGAGTTCCCTCTGGGGGCGTAGGAAAGGCTGGGAGGACCAGGCTCCCACGCTCTGGGAAGGGGTTGGGGGGGATGTCCAGCGAGCCGGACTGTGTATGTTAGCAGCACCCCCGCCCCTCGCTGCCGAGAAGGGTCAGCTGATGGGGCCGGGAGCAGACCCGGGGAGCAGGAAGGAGGCATCGGGGTCACCCAGGCCACAGTGGCGGTGGGGATGAAGGACAGAGTCTTTCCAAGCGGGCGGGGGTGGGGGGTGGAGGGGGGGTGGACGACAGTGGGAGGAGCTGGGTCTGGTGCCTGTTTAGCAGCGTGACGGCCCCAGCTGCCCTCCTGCCTCCCCCCCCCCCCCCGCCCGCCTTCACGCCCACTCACACGTTGCGCTGGCACCGGGACTGGATGCAAATGAGCAGGCGCAGGCGGTCCCGGGGGCGTGGCGGCCCCCTCCTGGGCTGCTCGGCCAGCGCTGCGGGAGGGGGCGGCGTGGTCACGGTTTGGCGGTGGGTGGTATGGGTGGTGGTATGGGCAGGCCCCGTCCCCCCCACCTTCCCCAACCCGGCGCCGGGCCTCACCCACGTGCAGCGTGGCGGCGAGCGCGTAGAAGCCAGCGACTGGCGCCGTGTACTGGCCGCTGGTCAGGTTCAGGCCCGGGCCACGGCGGAAGGCACCCTCGGCGTCGGGCTGCGGGGCGCATGCACGGTCATCCCGAGCGCTGAGCGCTGCCTCACTCCCAGCCCCGGCCGCCCGGCCCTGACTCACCAGGTAGTAGACACCGAGCTCGTGCAGCGCACGTCGCTCCACCGATGCGTCCCGGCGCAGACGGCAGTGGAAGGCGGCCTCCACGCGCGGAGCCCGTGGGGCTGGGGCCAGGGGCGCGGCCAGCAGCGCCAGCACGCCCGCGTCCCAGGCTGCCTCCTCGTAGTCCTCCCGAGTGGTGTCCAGGACAGTGGCGGGGCTGCGAGTGCAGGGCTCGGGCTCCGTGCGCTCGCGCTGCCTCACCGCGCCTGGCACAAAGCAAGCGGTAGCCGTGTGCCGGACCCACCCTGCCCTCCCTTCCGTGCCCCGGACCCATTCTCCAAATCCTGGCTCGAGACACCCTTCTCCAGCTGCAGGCGGGCAGAAAATTTGCTTCCCGATTCTATCGATGCTCCTGTTTCCTTTTACGCTTTGGCTCCCAGGAAGCTCAGGGCACTCACACCTAGTGCCCTTGTTCTGTGCCTCACCTCCCTATCCTACTCACATTTCCCCCTTCGTGCTGCTGTTTTTTCTGTTTACGTTTTTATTGGCAAATGCAGTGGTCTCAGCCAGCCCTGATCATTTTTGGAAAGAAGCTGGGTGTAAATAAATATTGTAGCCATACTGGAAATATGGAGCTGCTTCAGCCGCTTAAGCTGGTTTACTTCAATGAACAACATCGAATTGATGGGGGCAATGCTCTCTCACTAACTCTTCATAACAAAATTAATCTAGTGAATAATGTAAGTCATCCATGAGCATCTGGCCACAGTGCACGGACAGCTCCTAGCACGACAGCTCAGCTCTGCTGCTCCCTCTGCCCTCCAGCTCCACTGTCCAGCCTGGGCCCGGCGGTAACCGGGCATCCCCAGATGCCAAGGTGGGCTGCCCCAGTTCACTGTCCTCCCTAACCCTCTTGGTGCCCTCCCATGAGGCTCTGTGCCAGCAGCTGAGATCTATCAGAGGGAGAAGCAGAGGTGACAAGGAGAAGAAGCTGGGGTCTATAGCCAGGGCCTATGTTGAAGGGGGTGAGCCTTAAATCTCCCTGGAGTCACTGTGGGGATCAGGGGAGCACTCTGCAAACTTAAAGAGCCCTGACCCCTCCCGGATAGTCCCACTTGGTGGTGGGGGTTCAGGTCTCCTGGCCTCACCTGACTTCCAGGTGGGGCGTGAGTGCTGGTCCCCCCAGTACCTACCGAGCACCAAGTGGCCAAGTCCACCTTGCTCTGTGGCGTGTCCTCCTTACCACTCTCCCACCCCCGGCCCCTGACCCTCGGCCTGGCCGAGGCCAGCTGGGGGGCCCCTGAGCCTGGCACAGCACAGGGGCCTCCTTGGGTGCTGCGGACATGCGGGGGCCCGTCTCAACTTTTCCAGGACCTCCCCGGGCCCACTCACACCCAAGAGGGGGGTATGTGCCCACATGGTGTGCACCCTTACCTTTCAGCAGCAGCTGGAACTCCTTCAGCAGTACATCAGGGGGGATATTGGGGCCCGGGGGGCCCTGAGGACCAGGGGGGCCCGGAGGCCCTGGCAGGCCGAGCTGAAAGGGAACCTTGGCAGTGAGCACATCTGAATGGGCAGGAAGCAAACCGTGGGCACCTGCTCTGCAAGCTCTTGCCCCTAAGGGGCAGGTGAGAAGGGCTCCCACTGTGACCTCCAACCTCCAAGCAGAGGTCAGCCTCAGGGGCTTCCGACTCCGCTGAGAAGGCAGTGAGCATCCGTGCTTTGAAAGCTGCCCTCCCAGGCCCATGCAGGCCTCCCATGCCAGGATGCAGAGGGAAGAGAAAGGGGCAGTCCATGGGGCTGCCTGGCATGCCAAGGGTGCAGGGTCAATGGTCGGAACAGCCTCCAAACAAGGTCACCTGGGCCCCTGGCGTGCACTTTCTGTGCTCCCTGACCCCAGGTTGGGTCAAATGCTCAGGGCGTGCCAGTGGGGGCCGGCGAGGGGCGTAGGGGGTGATGGTGGGGCTGGGAGAGGGCCCGCAGGCGGAGGCCCCTCTCTCTCTCTCTCTCTCACACACACACACACACACGTGCTGCTGGGGCTCCCCTGCTCACCTTCAACTTCTTGGCTTTGCCTCTGCCCCCCCTCTTGCCATTGACACCCTTGTCACTCTGCCTGACGAAGAGCCTCCAGGTGTCCCGGGGGTCGACGCTGCGTGCTGGCCCAGTGGTCGGCTCCTGGAACACAGCTGCCATCAGGCTGCTCCCCACCCCTCACCCCCAAAGCGCCCACTGAGCAGATGGGACACTTTTCAGGTCACTAGGTAGGACTGGCCTTGTCAACAGTGGTGCCCCTCAAAGTCTATACAGCTCCTGAGGACGACCCCTAGGGAACAGGTGACACCACAGTCTGGACTTTGTGGGAGAAGAGGACCCAGGACAGGGCAGAAAAACATGGGGTGCAGAGCTCTGTACCAGGTGGCAATCCTGGCACCACTGGGCCACCAGGCCTCTTCTTGCTTCCTCCATAGGAGCTGCAGTGCACACACCTTCCCGGGAGAGTTACTGGGAGGATTGGACCACCGACACCCACAGGTGCCCAGGAAGAGGTGACTGATTACCGGCGTCTCCAGCTACAGCAGCACCCCCTCCTTAATGCTCCAGAGTTCCAGGGAGCCCAATTTCAGCCTTCATAGTCCAGGGAGGTTAGGGGGTCTGGGTGGTCCAGCAGTGAGACCATGACTCGAGGTCTGTGCAGAGGGTGTGACTGCCCATCTTCCTTGCGATGTCTGAGACACAGCCCAAACAAGGACAGTGTCTGGTCCATAAACACCCATCCACCCCCCGCACATTGCATTCTGACCGTCCTGACTCTAGGTTCCAGGCGGCATCTGGCAGGAAGAGGCCTTTGGCCCTTTGGGCAGCGGGCCTCAGATGGTCTGGGTTCCAGGCAAGGCTGCCAGCTGGGAAGGAAACTGGCCCAAGAGGGCTTAGATGAGGTCACGGGCGCCACTCTGGTGGCTGACGGAAGGTCCCAGGGTGTTAGAGCTGGCCAGGTCCTTCCATTCCATTAGACAGCCCCTGCGGTCCCCCAGCCACTCTGCAGGGACCTCGGTCTTCCTTCAGGAGCCACTGTGCTGTGGCAGGAAGGTGGGGGCTTCTGCATGGCAGGAGCCTCAAAGCGCCCAGAGCCCTCAGTCCTCCCAGATTCCCCACGTCTCACTGGGCAGGGTGCCCTGCAAGGCGCCACCTTGCTGGCTGCTCCTCCAGGACATGCCAGCCCACTTTAAAGCCTGACTTCGGTGGAAACACATGGCAGGAGGTTTCCATGAAGGCTGGATGGCATGCCCAGCTGACCTCCCAGATGGAGCCCTGGCCTCTGGGTGGACTCAAACACCAGTGTGGTTTTGGGGAAGCAGAATCAGGTGGAGCCACAGGGGTCTGGGGACCTATGAGACAGTCCTGCGACGGTGTGGGTGGATGTCCAGCGGCTGTGTTGGCTGACCGAGGTCTCCAGCCTTGAGGTGTTCTCATAAAAGAGCTGGGGAGCCTCTGGTGTCACCTTGGCCCCCACAGAAGGTCTAAAGCCAGAACCCTGCCTGGAAGCACCCCAGTTCCCCCTTTGCTTCCTGGCAACCATATCCTGACATCTGTGGCCCCGCCCCTTGGGGGTGTGGCTGCCTGTCTGGGCGGGGGTTGCCTTCCATCCAGGGAAAGTGGCTTGGGTGGTAGAGACAGGACTTCAGGAAGGCCCCTCCCAGGGAGCCTAAAGGGCTGGTGGCCACCTCCACCGTCGGGGCTTCCTTGGCCTTCGTGGTTCCAAGTGTGATGCTGAGAGCAGAGAGGCGCAGGCCTGAGGCCCCACTGACGCTCGGCCCTTTGCATTTCCCATAAGCATCTTGATAACACAGGAACCCAAACCACCTTCCCATCTGAAAGGCCGCGCCCACACTGAGGGTTTTTCCCAAAGCCTCCAAATGCCTGCCTTCTCCAACCTGACCACTCTGCACCAGCTGGGAATGAAGCAGCGGGGCAGCGGGCAGCGCTAAAGGTCACCCCTTCACAGCCAGAAATCACACGTCATGGGAGGGGGTTCTGCACCCCCACACACACTTCCTTCCGCCAGACCTGCAGAAAGGCAGTTTTTGTTTTTCACAGGGAATTGCACCAAATAGATTGGGGTGGGGGTCAGTAATTTGCTCACACGTTTACCACAAGTACGTTCTTCCCAATTTTATGAGAATTAAGTTATTTACATTTATTTTCCAACCTCCTTCTGTTCCTCAAAACACAGCATTTTCCCTGGCCTAGTAGAATTTTACTTTAATGCCAAAGAAAACTAACCAAAAACCAAGGTCAAGGCTAGCTAGCCTTTACAGCACTCGGTGGCGCAGAGGGGCGGCGTCCAGACGCCCCCCCCCCCGCCCCGTCTCCAGGGCGCCCCGCAAGCTAAGTGTTTTTATCCCCACGTTAGAAAGGAGGGCACCAAAGTCGGCCAGGTCCCTGCCCACGACGCCGAGCTTACACCGCCCTGGAAGCAAGCCCCCCGCCCTCGGTGCGTCCTTGACCTCAGGGAGGTGCAGACTCCGGGTGGGGAAACTGAGGTCCGGAAATGTCTGCAGCGGTGGGGCTGGGGCGCGAGTGGGCCGGTTGCGCGTCGCGGCGTCTTACCGGCGGGCAGGTGGCCGGCCCAGCGCGGCTCTCCCCAGAGCCAGCGGGCAGCTCGTTTCCGGGTGGCGGCTTTTCGCGGACGCGGCTCCCCGAGGGCGCACTGGGGTCCTGGGGAACGAGGCCGGCGGCGGCAGCCAGCAGGCCCGCGTAGAGGAGCAACAGGTGGGCTCCAGCCGGGCGGCGGGTGGGGGCCATGCAGGCGGCGGGTGCCTCTCGGCTCCCGGAGCGGCGTCTCGGAATTGCTGTCCGGCTCCGCGCCTTATAAAGCGCTTGAATCCCCCGCCTCGCCCGGCCGCGCGTCACCGCCCGGCGCCCCCTCCCGGCTCGGCCGCGCGCTGCAGCGGAGGTGCGGGCAGTGCAGGGGCGCTGCAGTGAGGAGTTGTGGACTGGGGCGCAGGGTAGGGAAAGGGGTGCAGGGAGCATTTCCTCCAGGTGGCCTCAGCGCCCCCTCCCGTCGAGCGCGTCTCAGCTCCAACTGCGGGCTCCCAGGGTCCCTCCGTGCGCGCTGTCCAGCACTTCTGTTTTGCGGGGAGCGGGGGTGCCCCTTCTCCCTGCCCTGAAATCGCCCTTTCGATTCCCTTTTCTCCGCAGGGAGCCGGGGCACCTCCCTCCTGTCGGCCCCGGGGCATCCTTTCTCCCCAGCGTCCTGCGAAATCCAGGTTAAGCACATCAGCGGGAAGACGCTCAGGGCCCCTCTTTGGAGTCCCTTTCCCAGGAGGGGACCCTCCCTTCCGGGGCTACTTTCTCCCCACGGCTGGGGCGCCCTGAGTTCAGGGATGCACCGTTCTTCCCCACTCGGGAGCACCTACAGGGACCTGGAGGGGTGGTGCCCGAAGCAATTCCACACCTGAGGCAGACGCTGTGCGGGTGGACAAGACCTGGGCTGAGAGAGTTGAGCCCTGTGGTGACCTAGCCAGGTGTGGGGAGCAGGCACCACCAGGAAGCAGACTGCCCACTGCCCACCGGTCAGCGCAGGGCACCCCACCGGGACAGGTGGACCAGACCCTTCAGGCCTAAACTCCAGGCCCCTCCAGGAGAAGGGCCAGCCCCCACCCTCTCCCAGGGCTCTTTGTTCTATTAGGTGCCTACTGCCTGTCAGTGCCCCACCCCAAGGTAACTACATCAGGTCAGCACTCCAGGCTCTCTGCGACCTCCCCGCACCTAGTGGGCACACAGTGCCTTTTGTTCAAGCATGGGGAAGGCACAGCTGCGGAATGCCGCTTCCCAGGCCTGCCACCCACATCAAGGGATGATTCTCACCTCTTCTGGGAAGAGAAGAGGCCTCACCCTGCCCTATTTCACAGAGTGTGGTGCCTCCAACTGAGAGCAGGAGGTGCCGCCCCCCAGCCCTGAGCAGGGCCCCTGGGTGACACTCAGTCAGGAGCCCTGCTTCACCTGGTCTCCTGCCCTCGGACACTGTTCCAGCGCTGGCTTCCTGCCCCAGACAGGGAGACAGGAAGGGCTCCATAGTTTAGAAAAAGCCTGGTATTAGGTGTTAATTGTTCCTTGTGATTCTGCCTCTTTCCCTGTAGGACGAGTGGGGGGATGTAGAGAGGTTTTTCTTGGGGGCATAAGGTACAAGAAGAAAATGACTCTGCCCATCCTGAGAATGCGTGTCCCCAGGAGTCAGTGTGTCCCATAGTTACTCTACGAGGATGTCTGAAAAAGAGAAGTGCTGTCTTTATCTTTTTAACAGTTAAAAAAAATTACCAGTAGAATGAAAAATCGAAACTCCTGTAGAAATTGTAGCCCTCTAAGATGGTTGAGAAACACGGTTTATGGAATTTGCACTTAACACAATCTATGAACTTATTTCATCTGCAAACATTCATCAGCTTTGTTACAAATAAGGACATTCGCTCCAAATCCGTGAAAGGTGTCGCTGGAAAGCCCCCCGAAGAATGAAGGATTTCTCAGGTGGTTTCTCATTTCTGGTCCCACGAGGAAAGTCTGGTAGGAAGCCTGCTGTTGAAACTTCATAGTGACATGTTTGTATGTGCTGGGGCGTGTGCTTCAGTGTTAAGTATTAACCTTTTGTTTACTTTCCTCCATCTGGGGAGACTGGGACCATAAGGCGCTGTGGGTAGAGTGTTCTCATTGCTGAAACCTGCGTTCGATTGGCTGGTAGAGGGGGGCTCCCATCCCCAGGCAATGCTGCTCTGTGAAGGTCTGCACCCAGCACCCACCGCTTCTCACAGGCCCCACTGATTGGCTCAGCAAGGTGGCTGGCTCGTCCAGAGACACAGCTGGGTCACATCTTCACAGCCACACGTTGGGCCCATTAGGTCCTTCCTATTGCAAATGGTGTGAGAGTTGAGCTCCGTAATGAGCTCAAAGGTTGTTGAAGACAATATGGCCCTGCTTTTTCCCCGAAGGCAAACAGGTACCCCAGGTGTGGCGTTTCCTGTGGGGTCCGGCTATGAGGGAAACCCAGGGAAACAAGTGTGCCTGGCCATTCTTGAGCCCAGGGGCTTGTCCACAGAGCTTTCTTCCTCTAGGGGGCGAGGAGGGAATGCCATGGGCGCAGCCAACACAGTGGGAGGAAAGGGTCTCTGCTTGGTGGCCGGCCTGTCCTGGAGCACCTTGGAGTCTCAGTTTCCCTGCAGAGAGCAAGGATTAATGCACAGGAGCTCTTGGGGCCTGCTCTCGGGTGAGCTGAGTTCACGGTGGGCGCTGCGTGAGGCCTGCTTGCCTCCCAGGCTGCCTGAGCAGTGTGGGTCCCTGGGCTGGGCTACCAGCACCACGCCACAGAGCGGTGCCCTTAGACCTACGAAGGCAGAGGCTTGGGCCACATGGTCGGAGTCCAGGATGGACCCAGCAGTGGGTTTGCTCAGCAAATTTCGTTCTTGCACAGCCATCTGGAGCAAAGGTCATTTGTGGTTTTGGAAGAGGCACATCTGTGCCCTTTCTGCACTTACCCCTCTGAAACGCGGTTTGCTGGTCTGTAAAGTAGGCATGATAACAGCTGGTGGCCCTGCGCCCTTGTCTGGATCTTGCTCATAAAGCTCGGCCAACGCCAGGAGGAAGGAGCCGTGGTGCTCACCCCCTGCGCAGAGCCCGGATTCTGTCCACAGGGGCATGAGGCACGCTGCTCTCAGGGCCAGGTGCCATGAGCGCCCCCCTGCACCCAGGAGGTGAGGCTCAGGCTCTGCCACCTTCAGCAACACCAGGAATGTGTGGGGACAGAGAAACCCAATTTTGGGCCCATGTGATCCTCAAGATGTTCATGTGACACCATTTCCACCTCACAGTGGGGAGCCTGGCTCGCGTGAGGCCAGCGTTGAGGTCAGGAGCCGTTGCCATGTGAAAACAATTATTTTCCCAAACAGTGAACAATCCCAGTGATGTCATAGGCCCTGCAGAGGGCCCAAATCAAATCGGTTCTGGTGCTGGTGAAGCTCCTAGAACACTGTCCCGAGGTGATGACACAGCCTGGCCCAGGACAGGAGAGCGCAGAGGGTGGGGGCCTTCAGGTGGGGCTCCCTGAGTGTTTCTAGGGTCACATTTCAAAAACCACATCCATCAAAGGAGGGCGGGGCCTAGCAAAGACTCACACAGGCCAACCACCAGATGGCATTGGATGCCCCTCCCCCAGCAGCAGCCCATGGGGGCAGCATGGAGGGGGCGGTTAACGGATCCCAGGGTGGAGGTACTGAGTAAAGGACCGCAGAGGAGGCTCAGGCGGAGCATGAGTGGCCTCCCCCACGTGCCTTCACGGCTGGCTGAAATCTAATCCTCATTCTTGGTCCGTCATGTCAGCCCTGGGTTCCCAGAGGCCTGATGCAGTCAAGCTGTTCCCACTCTCCTCTCTTCCTCCAGAGGAAGGACCTTTGTGGATGAAGTCATGGGAACAAAAGCTCCCTTTGCCCCAAAAACAGTGGGAGCCTGAAGTCGGCTTGTTGTGTGGCCTCCCAGTGTACAGATAGGCAACCTTTGCTGTTTACTGGAGCATCCCCAGCATGTGACATCATCTAATTCTCAAGTCAGGTAATGTCCCCACTGCACAGATGAGAAAAGTGAGGCTCAGCTCGGGACTGGCCCAAGGTCACGATGCCGCCAAAGGAAACCTCGTCCAGATCCAGCCCCCACAGCTGAGGAACCCACAGGCTCAATTCAATGCAGTGAACATTTGCTCCGTTTCTGCTGGGTGCCAGGCTCGGGGTCACGTGCTGTCGTCCGCCCCTCCTGGGCAGGGCTCTGCACAATCCCGTCTTTCTCGCTTCTGCCCAGATGGTCTCTTGGGTTGTTTTCTGCTAATTGTTTCCATGTTTCCAGTAGATTAATTTCAAAAATTACACTTTAGTTCACCTCTCAGTTTAATGCAAAAGGGTAGATACTTGTAGTTCTGTTTGCCATTTTGGTAAGAATCACATTCTTAAATGTGACTGTGACCAAAATAACCCCAGGTCTTGGCCCTGAAGAAACCATTGGATTGTCCGTTAGTTTTGAGGACGTCACGTGGGCTCCTGCCTTGTTCATTCCACACAAGGGACTGATTACTTCCTCCGCGAAGGTCTCGTGGCGTGCATGGCATTCTTCAGAAGCAGCTTCACGCCTGGCTGCGCTGCTGTATGCCTGGTGCTGGGCGCTCAGGAGAAGCAACGACAGCCACACTCCAGGCTGGGCACTGGGGACCAACGACGAGTGACCCGGCCCTGGAGCAGTGGCGTCCTTACCTTACCTGTGCACACCCCTCCCCCGTTAAGTCACCGACAGATTCCAGGTCAATAAGGTAGGTCCTCACCTCACATCATCAATAGGTTCTGCAACTTTAGGCAAAATGACGTCTAACAAACCAATTTTACCACAGGCTAATTCATACAAACAAGAGTTAAGTTTTTTGGGTTTTTTTTTTTTTTTTTTTAAGATTTTATTGGGGAAGGGGAACAGGACTTTATTGGGGAACAGTGTGAACTTCCAGGACTTTTCCAAGTCAAGTGTTGTCCTTTCAGTCTTAGTTTGGAGGGCTCAGTCCACCTCCAGGTCCAGTCGCCGTTGTTAGTTGCAGACGGCACAGCCCACCATCCCTTGCGGGAGTTGAACCGGCAACCTTGTGGTTGAAAGGACGCGCTCCAACCAACTGAGCCATCCGGTAGCTCAGCGGCAGCTCATTGTCTTCATTCTAGTTGCGGAGGGCGCAGCTCGCTGGCCCATGTGGGAATCGAACTGGCCGCCCCATTGCCCAGAGCTTGCGCTCTAACCAACAAAGCCACCTGTCCTCCCCAAGAGTTAAGTTCTACAGGCATCTCATCAACATTATAACAAAACAATGTTACCTGAGAACCTGCTGTGCTCACACCTGCTTTCTCCACTGGGCCAACTGGCCGACCAACCAACTGCAATGGTGGTCTAAATGAGCTATAGTGAATTGTCATTGGACCAGTCCATTTAATTACAAACATTTTCATGGGAGTGTCCACTGCCTGATTCCAGCAATCATTGTCCTTAGTCCAGGGAAGATGCTCAGTAATAAAAGGGTCTTGTTGGGGAGGTCCTGGAAAACCCAAGTCCAAAGGAAGTGGCTAGAGCATCCTCGGACTCTGATTCACCTGGGAACCAAAGGGAGCTGAGCCCAAGTTGGCGGTGCTGGGCCTGCCAATGGAGGGCACTGTGGTCACTGAAGGCTGGGGTCTGGTGGGGGTGTCTCAGTTTACCCAACACTCGCTGTGGGAAAGACAGCATGCACCCACCCGGCAGACATGAGCCCTCTGGGACTGGGGAAGTGGTTTTACTCCACCATGGACCTGAGAGTTTGGTGGGCTTTGCACATGTTCCAAGGCTGTCCATTACCCGTTCTGGAAGTCCAGAGCAGCTCCCAACCTTCTAAAGAGTCCTTGTTTTCCTGGGGACTTTGATAAGGGAAGAGGATGGCTTGGCTGACTGCATGGACGTTCCTTGTGTGAATCAGCACATTAGTGGCCTTTCACACAAGCATCTCTGAGTGTGTGATGATATGCCAGGGAGCTTGTGTTGGCCCCTCCTGGTGCCCTGTCCACGCTTCTCCTCCTGCTCTCGGTCCCCTGGGGCTGGCTGCTATGGACTGTGTCAACGGCCTGTCTTCCCTCTGGTTCTATTTGAGTTGGGCCAAAGGGGAGGTACTAATGGGAGATGGTGTGGGGGGCGGACAGGAAAGAGAGTGAGGTTGGGTCCCGTTCCTCCACCACCTCCCTGCTGGGTCACAGTTGCGAGTGGCAATGGCTGCGTTCCTTTCTCAAAGGCCCGGCTCCTCTGCAGCCGGCTCCCTCCAGCTCTTTCTGGAGTTCACATCCGCCCCTTCCCTTGCCCCTGGGGCCAGAGAGGTGAGCACAACTTCCCCCTGTTGCTTGCTCTGGGAACCTCACCAACTCTTGCTGAACCCCTTCAGCCTGCCCACACCTTGCAAATAGCCCTTCATTAAACACTCTTCCATTACTGAATTTGAGGGGTCGTCTGTTTCCTCCAGGGGCCCTGAAAGATATAATTGGCCTGAGCCAGGTGCCATACAACCAGAGGAGGGGCAGTTTGACACCCCCAGCTGAGGACCGAGCCCTGGAATGGGGTTGCTCCCGCACCCCGGGAACTGCCCCCTTTTGCCACGAGGGTGCGCAGAAGCAGAAACAGGCCTTGTCCCAGGACACCATCCTCTCAACTACCCATTTGTGATAAAAAGCAAGTCCATTTTGTCCTGCTGAGTCTTTGTTTTGAAACAGCGCTTGGCTGAGCACCTTTAGTGACTATCAGGAAAACCTGTCAGTTTTTCATACAGAAAGATTCAAGGTCCCAAAACGTTCGTTCATCCTTGTTTTCACCCACTGCACCAGCTGCCCAGGTGTCCTCGGGCCCGGGGCTCGTGTCCCTTTGGGAGTGGACACCTAGGAGGCCCCGCTGTCTGGAGGTTGGGGCAAACTCAATTCTCCCACAAGAAATGGGTGTGAGAAGTCAGGTCTGGGAGCAAAGTGGGTCTAGTCTACAGAAGCGGGGGGCCTAGGGGTGCTTCCTCAGGTCCAGGGTGCCAGATGTGCGTCCGGTCCCCGGTGGGGTTCAAGGAGAAGCCCGGGGCCCTGGAGAGGAAACCCAGGTCCAGAGGGAGACAGACGGGACCTATCCAGGCCCTCAGCCAGTCAGTGCAGGACCCCTACTTACAGCCCTGTGTCATTGACAAAGCCAGTGACAAAGGGGGAAGGCCACTTAGCATCCAATGAGAGTCCATCATTGTCTCCTTGGTGACAAACACAGTGCCTCATTCAGGATGAGTGAGAAGACGCCAGGAGCCTGAGTCAGCTCTACTCGGGATCCCAGTCAAACTTGGGGACCCGGGGGTCTCAGGGATCTCAAGGGCTGGCCCGAGCCTCCCCGAGTTAGGCCACATGCTGGCAGGAGGACCCAACAGGATGCTGCCCTTGCTCAAGAGGCCACCAGGCAGCAAGCCACCAGCATACCCAACAGGCGTCTCTGGGAGTATTTGCAGGACCCCCCACCCCGGCCATGGGCCCCCATTGTGGACTTCCATTCTGATGAAAAGCCTTCATTTGGTAGCAAACCACCCCCAAGAAACAGGAAATCCTGGCCAGTGAGCACCCCTCCTGCTTGCCTCCCCGGAAGCCTTCACTGCCCCTCTCCCCACCCCCACTTCACCCCCCCACCCCGCCCGCAGCCCCTCTCCTGGCCCCATGCCTGCCTCCTTCCTTCCAACGCCTAGGGGGTGCTGCCCCACTCCCCGGGGTGTGACATAGAATGAGCTGGGCAGGGCCTCCTTTGTCCCCAGAAGCAGCTTCAGAAACAAGGTGCCAACATGCAGAGGCTGGGGGCAGGGAATGCCAACAGCCCACCTGAGCTGTCTGTGTGCCATGGACGTGGAGCCTGAGGCCCTGAGAGGGGCGGGCGGCTGCTGGTCACACAGCTGTGGGCCAGGCAGAAGCAGGCTGCTTACCCTCCCCAACAGCTTCAGCTGCCTGGGTCACTTGGTGTCACCCCTCATTTATGCAACTTTCTCTCCAGGGCCAGCCCACAGCCAACATGGGGAGAGCACAGGAGTTCTCACAGTGCTTCCCTGGACCCCCTGGACCCTTCCTCAGGTCAGACACCCCTGAGGGCTGGAGAGCTGCTCCTCCCTCTATGCAGGTGTCCAGAGTCCCACCCCTGCCACTGGTCAGCTCAGACTTTGTGTGGTGGCCTTGGGGACCAAGACTGTCCCTCTGAGCTCCCTGGTGGCCTGAGCCCAGCCCCAGCCCTGAAGGGGTTAGTGGCCCCGAGTGAACACACAAGCAAAACTAAACAGGAACGGCCCTCCTATGGGGGGATCACCGGCCGCTGCCTCCAGGTGTGACGAGGTGCGGCTCAGTGCTCCTGGGCAGGGCTGAAGGGCTGTGTCCACTTGGAGACGTCCAGGAAGATGGCAGAAGCCCCATGGTACAGCCAGAGCCGGGGCAGGGCGCCATGGCGGGTCCAGGTGTTGCGCCCAGGGTCGTAAGCCTCCATCTCCACGTGGTAGTTGCCATCCATGCCCTGCCAGCGGCCACCTGTCAGGTACAGTGCATCTCCCAGAGGCACCAGCGAACCGTTCTCGTGTAGGCTGTGCAGCGACTGAACCTGGGAACGGTCAGTGGTCAGTCTCCAGTGGGCAGCCGGAGGGTGGTGGCCAGGGGACATGCAGAGAGGACAGCCAGCGCCCCGCCGGACGTCCCATCCAGCACACCTGCACGCCTGCCACCTGGGACCTCAGCCCAGCCTCCCTGTCACTCCTCCTCCCCCTCTGACTCTTGTGTTAGTGGGGAGACCCCACTGCTCCCTCTCCAACCGGCACCTCAGGACCACATTTCCACCCCCTTGCTCTCCTACGCCCAAGTTTGCTCCTTTCTGAAAGATGGGGAGTCAGAGGAGGTGGGGAACATGGTGGCCTGAGCCTGTTGCTGCCTCCCAGGCCGAGGTCTGGCTGGCCTCCCACTCTCAGCTGCTCTCTAGGGAAAGATGTGGTGGTCTCAGCACTGACAGATGCATGTGTGGGGCCACTTGCCCCACGGGACTTCTGCTCAGTCTGCCCCCCTAGCCTTGGCCCACGGCCTCGCCCTGAACAGAGGTGGGGGTCAAGGTTAGCAGGTTGCCAGAGGCCAGAGAGAGATGTGGGCCCTTCTGGAAGAGCCCAGGGCGGCGGGAGGCAGAGGTCTGTCTGTGGCCTCCACCTGAAGACCGCCCCCTAGGCTCGAGTGGAGCCCCATATGGCTGGGACCCCTGCCCAGAGCAGGGACGTGGGCCGGGGAGGCCCAGCTGAGGCCTAGCTGAGAGGGCCCAGGAAGAAAGCCTCGCCTGGCAGGGTGCACCCTGCACCTGTTTGGTTGCTCTGATGGAGGCCTCCGGTCAGCTGAGTGCTGACGCCAGGGGACAGCTGTGGGCAGCAGGATCACTGAGGTCCTGCTGTGGCCCGGCCAGCGCAGCAGCCTTCCTGGGTGGCTGTAGGGAGCAGTGCCACCTCCTAGGGTCTCCAGGGACTGAGAATCTCAAGGCAGGTGGGTGGGCCCAGGGCCTCCGGCTGCTGCTGAGGCCACTGTTTGCTCCGGGCAATGTCCCTCCTCCTTCTCCAGAAGAAACAGGAGAATGGCCAGGGCTCCGGTGTCTCCTAGAGCACGTCTTGAGATACCTACCTCCCACTTGCTCCCCTGGGCCAGTGGCAGAAGAGAGCAGCAGTAGCAGACCTGGGAAATGGGGCACCAAGAAGCTGGCTGCTCCCACCTCACCCACAGCTGAGGAATCTGCTCCCCTGCTTGAATGCCCCTAGTGGTGGGAGACTCACTTCCTGTTGGGCCTGGCCAACAGCAGGAAGGAAGAGCCCTCTCTTAGTCCACAGCTGTCCCTGAGAAGGCTCACAGGCTGCCCGTGCTGGGGACAGAGCGCCACAGTGACCTGCAGGCCGGGTCCTTGGTTCCCTGTCATCACAAAGCTTGGCCCACACTCTGCCCTCATCTGTCCTGTCACTGTCCTGCCCCTGTGGCCACACTCCCAGGTCCCGGTGCCCCCAGATCTGTTTTCTGTGGTGTCATGGGTCTCGGGGGTGCGGGGGTCACATTGGGGGGGCGAGGCTGAGGCCCACCTTCTGCCACAGGTTGGCCCCAGGGTCGTACACGTAGACCTTCTTGGTATTGTCGCCCACCAGGTAGAGCGCCCCCTGCAGGGCGGCACAGCGTGGCGAGGACAGGTACTTGGGGAGGAAGGGCGAGGCAATCATGCTCCATGCTTCTGTGGGGACACAAAGTCAGAGGCTCACTGTCACCAGGATGATTGGGTGGGGCTGACCCGAGGCAGCACGCCCCTGAGACTGGGAGTGGGCCCCTTGCAGTGGGAGCGGGGCTTCCACAGGCCCGAGCCCACTGCCCCTACCTCACTAAGCCTCACTCTCCCTATGGGGGCTGGGGGGCCTCGCGGTAGGACTCCCTCGGAGACTCGTCCTCAGGTCGTTGGCAGGGGCATGAAGGCTTCAGAGGCCTTGGCCTGGCCACCACCCTACCCGCCCCACCCCGACTGGGTGGCCTGAGCCTCTGCCTCCTTCCTGCCCCGTCCCCTTGGTCTGGTAACCCGGGGGCCCCACTGACCCTGGGTCTAGCTGGTCTCCCAAGGGATCCTCACACCCCTCCTGCAAAATGGGTCCTGTTGTCATCTCCACTGTTCAGGGGACAAAACGGTGGCTGAGAGACGAAGCAAGGAGGGCCATTAAGCCAGAGTGAGCCTCGCCAGGGCCCAAACCCTGGCACTGAGTCCAGAGCCCGAGCTGGTGCCTACTGGGCGCTGAGCGTCTGCACCGCTGCTCCTGGCCCACGCGGCCGGTTCCAGGCCGGCAGCAGCCACAGCTTCTGGACTCATGGATGGGCTTCCCTGTCACTGACCCCAGCCCCCCTCTAGTGTGGTTTGGGGCTGTGGCTGTTTCGGTGACCCCTTCGGTTACCCCGGGCCCCATCTGTCCTTGGGACCCCAGCCTCCCACTCACTAAGATGAGACTGTAGCCTTGCAGAGGGGCCTATGGCCACTCCCCCCTGTCCCTTGGGGCCCATCCCCACCCTCCCTTCCAACCCACTCGCCACCAGGCCACACACTGCATGTTGCTGTCCCCTCACCTGTGACCGGGTTGTAGCACTGCAGGGCCAGGGCGTTGTACTTGCAGGCACTGGAGCCCACCAGGTAGAGCCGGCCCTGGCAGCCGGCCGCAGAGAAGTTGCTGACGTACTTGAGGGCTGGGCTGACGGGCGCCCAGGTGTCTGTGTAGGGGTCATAGCTCTCCACCTCCACCACGTCCAGAGTGGTGCCTGTGGGGGTGGGGGTCAGGCTGCAGGGGCTGGGGCAAGGGAAGTTTCCTGGACACACAGGGTCTGGGCTTTGCAGAGCTGGCAAGACCCACCCCGGGTGCCCCTGGAGGGGAAGGTAATGGAGGGCATGGCCTTGCCAGGCAGGTGCGTTACCCCGTTTCAGAGGGCAGGTGAGGTTCTGAGAGGATAGGGTGCTTGCCCGAGGCCATGCCACCGAGAAGTGTGGAGGGCGGTGAGCACCTGGACGTAGGAATTCCCGACGGCAGAGGGATGACGGAGCCTCTTAAAGAAGCCCAGCCATTCTCGGCTCTTCAGGGCCGGGGGTACATTGGAAGGAGGGTACCTGGGGGTGGGAGCCCCCAGGAGGCCAGCCCCCCAGGCCTCTCACATGGTGGGAGGCCTTCCCTGGGAGAACTGTAGCCGTCCCAGCCCCGGCTACAGCCTGGATATGGTGATGATGGGGACCTGCCAGGGGTGAGAAGGCATGCAGGGGACCCCGAGTTGCCTTGGGCTCAGGATCTGTGCATGCCTTCTGCTCTTGGGCTGAACACGGCAGCCATTGATAAAAAAGGGGCCGGTCAGGACAAGGAGCAATTTAGAAGTGGTCTCTGGGTCAGTCTGTCACCCACAGAGGCCTTGGGAAACTCTTGCTCAGCCACCTGCCACATGCATTTTGTTTTTCAATAGTCATCCAACCATGACATCCCTGGGCTGACTTCTTGCTCTGTGCTCAGGCTGGGGGCATAGGGACAAAGGTGACAGCAAGGGACCCCCTGTGAGTCCCCTTACCCCAGGGACTCACTGAGGAGGAGCCCCGCTGAGCCCCGAGCTCCAGGCTCTGGAACAGGAGTGTCATCTCCACTGACAGCTGGGGCCCCAGCTCCTCACGGGTCCCTTTCTGGGGATGGACCCATTGTCCTGTTTTTTGGAGTGCGTCAGAATCCCCGGAAGCTGGCTACCCAGGGCCTGAGCCTCCCTCCATGACGTCCGGGTAGCAAGTGGCACAGCCCAGGTGTGGTTCTGATGCCCAGCCTGGCCAGGGGCCTTGGCGTGTCTCCTGTGCACCCCAGACTCACAGGGAGCTCCCGAGGGCAGCAGTGGGAGCAGCACCCCTGTCATCCCTGAGGCCAGCGTGGGGCTGGGGGCTACTGTTGCAGGATTGAGAGGCTCCCAGGCTGCAAAGAGGTGTGGTGGGGGCTCGGATGAGCAGGCTGTAGGCCTGGGGGGAGGTGGAGAGGGTGGCCCTACCACCGATAGCGTAGACCTCTCCGTTGAGCGCCGCGCTGGCGTGGTTCGTGCGGGCCTTCAGCATGGGAGCCACGCGTTTCCAGGCGGCCTCCTTCAGTGGGAAGCACCAGGCCTGGGTGGTTGACCAGGTGTCCGTCTTGGTGCCCCGTGAGCCACCTGCCGGGACCAAGGTTCTGTCACTCAGGTACCCACCAGCCTGGGGTGTCTGCCCACCAACCAGTGGGGAGTGGGCACCAAGGGTCCTGCTCCTTTCTCGCCACATCACGCCCTCATGTTGTCAGACACTGGTGGCACCGTAGTGGCACAGTCTAGCTGTGTGACTTGGGCAGGTCCCTCCCAGCACCACCAGCAAGGGGCACGAGGTCAGTGGTTTCAGAGCCCCATCAGTGGAAGCTCTTTCCCAACCAAATCGGACAAGGACCCCAACTTCTAAGATGTAAAAAAGCAGAGAATCCGTCACACAGATCTGTCTGGGGAGGCTCTGGCTGCGGCAAGGCACCTGGGCTCCACGTCAGACAGTGTACACGGAACTGTTTCCAGAACCCCTGTGTGGACCCGCGGATTTTTAATTTCCTTGTTTTAATGTCATGGAAAGCTCTGGAAGAGGCTTGACTAAACTGTCACAAAGTGAAGGGTGTTACGTTCAGATGGGCTGCTTGGGAGCTGGGCTGCAATGCGGCTCTTTGGGGAGCCCTGCCTGCCCACCTGTGACGTAGACGCTGTTGTTCAGCACGGCCAGGGAGAAGCCCCACTTGTGGTAGTCCGGGAAGTCTGGGAGCGCCATCCATCTCTCTGGCAGGAAGAGAGGCGGGGGGTCAGCGTGCAGAGCTCACTGCTGGGGCCTCCCTCCCCTCAGCGCCTCTTCCACTCTGGGTGCAGAGACGTCCCCTCATCAGCAGAAGGGAAAGTGGGGGTCTCAGCTACCACAGTGGTGAGGGGACACCTCTAGTGGGGCGGGGTCCAAAGTGGTCCTGGGCGCTCCGTGTGCTGCTAAGCCTGGCTCCTGGCAGCCCCCACCTCTCCAATGCTGCTCTGCGGAGCCCAGCACCCAAGCTGCACCCAGGATTGCCCCAGGGAGAGCCGAGAGGCGGCCCAGGCTCGGGAGGCTGGTCTCACCCTGACCCTGCCGTTGACCCCGAATGGACTTTTTGGTCTGGTCCCACCTCAGTCAGAGGGGTGATGGGTTAAGGGGCCTGATCTCAAGTCACCAGTGGGTTATAACAGAAACATCATTCATTCACTCATTCCTTACGCATTCATTCATCCTGAGCACCCTCTGCGCTCACGTGACTCAGGGGCACACAGGGGACCAGACGCTGGCCTGCAGCAGGCAGAGGGCTCCACATACCCAGCTGTCACGCACCAGCTGTGTGGCCTTGGACAAGCCCCAGCCTCAGTTTCCTCATCTATTGAATAGGGATAATTCCCACCTCCCAGGGATGTGTGGGGAGCACATAAGATGACGAGTGTCTGTCACCCAGCAACTGCTCAGCCAAAGGTGGCCTTTCGGACGGAACTGCCCCGAAGTCAGGCCTGCCCTGCCCTTCATGGAGCTACAGGAGGTGAACTGAGGCAAGAGATGAGAAAATGCTTTGAAAAAAATCGAAATCAATGAATGCGGCGGGAAATTTAAGTCCTACATGTGGACACACTGGGTGTTTCTGGAAGGCTGTGGGAGAGACGCCGCCTTGGGATGGCCCTGGGGAAGACTGTTTACTGTTGACAGCAGCTTTCTGGACACGTGGAATTCCTGGCCTTGTCAAGCAGGAACTACGCGTCCCCCCCGACTCATGTCTGTATCACCCCAAGGTGGGGATTGCCCAGAAGTCACCAGGCCTTTGTCTGCCAGCATTCCCCCCTGCCACCCTCCCAGTGGGGTCCAAGGGACAGCTGTTCCCAGGCGGAGCCAGGCGAGCTCATCTCCTGACGTCAGCCCCCAAATCCCCTCTCGTCAGCCTCTGACCTGGGACAGCTGGCCCCAAGCCTGAAAGCCACTGATGCCATGGGATGGCTGGCAACCTGCCCGGCAGCCGCAGGATTCCAGCCAGCCTGCATCAGTGCTGTCCGAAGCGCTTCCTGGGGTCAGCATGGCCCCCCAATAAAACCCCTACTGCCTGCTCACTCTTCCTCATTTCCCTGTGAGGGGGCCGCAGGCCGGAGAGCCGCATCCAAATGGCAGGCCTTGCCCCCCTGCCCGATGGCTCCTCATTTCAAGTGTGTGAGGAGCCCACTTCACAGGTGAGGAAACTGAGGCTCAGGGGAGTGAAGTGACCTGCGTAAAGTTTGGAATTAGAATCCCATTTGGGCCGATTCCGAATCTGAGCTCTCACCCCCAGACTGCTTGCTCCCCAGCCTGGGACCATGGTTCCATCAGGACGCAGGGCAGCGGCAGCAACTGTCCAGGCCCCCCACCCCACATGGTGCAGTCTGGGCAACAGGACCCTGTACTTGGGACCTGAGGGCCTCAAAGACGAAACTGAGGCCTGTGGCTAGAAGGAGAGGGGCTCACGATGCCCCCCACTATAAGCCTCCTTGCCCATGCTGTGGCCCCCAGGCCCTCCTGGAGGCCCGGAGGCCCAGACGCACCCAGGACGGGCCCTGTTCTCTGTGCACCTCACCCGCTCCACCTCCAAGGTGGACACAAGTGGCCCCTGTCAGGACACCGGGAGTACTCACTGGCTTTGGTGTTGTAGAAGGTGAAGTTCCCGGGGAGGGGGCTGGGCTCCTCAGCGCCCTCCTCGTCCTCCTCCATTGCCCGCCCGCCCACGACCGCCAGAACCTCCTCCAGCTCCTGCGGCAGGGTGGGCAATGCCTGTGGGCCAGGAGGGCTGTGGTCAGAGAGCCAGGGCGACCACTGTCTCCCCGTGCCCTGGGCCCGGGTGCTGCCAGGCCTTGGTGGCCTTTTCTGAGGCAGGTAGTGGCCTGGACAATTAGGGGCAGCTGTGGGACAATTAGGGACAAGCGTGCCCCTGTGTCGGTGCACGTGTGTGGGTGAGGTGAGCGTCAGTGTATGTGTGCCCCTGTGTGGCCGTGTGTGCCCATGTGGTGACAGTGGCAAAACTCAGAACTGGGCGAGGTGAGGTGGCAGGTCCCTGTGTGCCCCAAGCATGAGGGCTGCTCTCCTCCCAGCAGTCACCACAGGCCTTTGGAAGGCATTTCTGCACCCATCTTTGGAGCCGACCCCCAGATGCTGCCCTCAAGTCCCCACACAAGCCTCCCCCTGTACCTGGGGGCCTGCTCCTCTGGGCCGCCATGTAGCAACCCAAACTAAGATGGCCTGGCTGGCGGGAAATGCTGCAATGGTTCCTCTCTGGTTGGTGAGTAGCCACTGTCCAGAGCTCCCAGGACCCAGGGATCCCACTGCCTCTCTGGCCTACGTAATGCCCGGACCTCCCACCACCAGCAATTCCACCTGTCCGGGCAAGGCCCTCAGCCGGCTCCTCCACCAGGCCGGCCCTCCGTGCCTGGCGGTACAGGGGTTAGTAACCACCGCGCAACCCATCCCTGGTCTGAGCCACGTCTTTGTCCCCAGACTTGGCTCCTGAAGCTCCTCTGGAGCAAAGCCCTCCGCTGGCTGCCCAGCAGCGAGTGGACCTGTTGGCTCCTTGTCTCGGTCACACCCTGGCCTGTCACTTCATTAGGACCTGCCTTGCCTGACAGGCCCATTGCCAGCTCGAATAGGAAATGGCACCCCATCAAAGCTCGAGCAGTTTCCTCAGGGGCACGTGGTGGCCGCTGCCATGCCGGCCTGTGCTCCTTGCCCATGTGCAAGCTGAGCCTGCTTCCCCGATTGTCTTCCCTCCTGCTGAGCTCCTATCCCTCCTCTGAAGCCCAGCTCAGATGCTCCCTCCTCCAGAGAGCCCTCCCTGACTGCCTGCCCCTCCAAGGATGCCCCCAGCCCAGAGCTGGCCTTTCTCATGCCACCTTAGGTGTATTTCCAGGTTTGTCCCTGCTGAGTGGAGGGGGCCTTCAGGACAGGGATGGAGAATGATCCCTTCTGGGTTCCCCTTCCCCTCACATTTGGGCATGGCACACACAGGGCACAATCTGTACTTGGGGGTGAATGGTGTACTCTCCACCCCCATGCGGGTAAAGTCTCTGAGGTCCCTTCTTACCCCTCCCCCCGCCTCACTCACGCCATCATGGCCCTGGGACAGGGCCGCCCGACACGCCTCTGACTCCAGGATCAGTGGCTCTGTGGCCAGCAGCTGCTGCACGCAGGGCCTGGGCACGGCGTCCAGCTGCACCAGGCTGAGCAGCTCGGGCAGGTGGGAGGCCCGGGCCTGTGGGTTGTGACGCACCCAGCGCAGCAGGGCCTCCAGCCTGCTCTGCTCCGGCTGTACCTGCAGCAGGTCGCTGGCCAGACAGGTGGCCAGCCGGTCTTGGGACAACTGCAGGAACTCGTCTTCTCGTGCCACGGCCTCAAAGTTCTCCCGCAGGAAGGCCCAGGCCTTGGCAGCCACGCCCAGGAGCCCCTGCTGCTCCCCAAACTCACAGATGCCCAGGCAGTTGGTGGCGTCTAGCTGCTGCTGCAGGTATCGGCCGCAGGCCTTCTGCACTGCGGGGAAATGGAGGCACGCGGCCGTGCGTGTCAGCGCCTCCACGTTGGCCTGGGTGATGGTCAGCCGGCCGGTGTACACGAAGTCCACCAGCTGCCCCACCACGGCGGCCTCCACGTCCTGCAGCTCCACACGCGCCGAGAAGCTCTCAGCAAAGTCGCCCGCAAACATGGCGTGGAAGTAGGGGCTGCTGAGCGCCAGGAGGCCGCGGTGGCAGGGCAGCTCCCGGCCGCCCACCAGCAGTGTGACGTCGGCCAGCTTGGGCTGAGAGCGCAGCTGCCGCAGCCCGTCCAGCATGTTCTGGGCGTGCGAAGGCAGGTAGAAGTCCAGGTCGTCCATGTTCCGCACCATGATTCCGGGGCCGCCGGCCAGTCCCCTGGGGAAGGAGCCCCTAGGGCGAGAAGGGAGCAGGGTCAGCGGGGAGGGGCGGGCAGGGTGCGCTCATCCAGCTGCATCCTTCCCACCCCTCAGCAGGCCTTGGCTGGACAGCAGTGATGTGTGAGGCACTTTACCCAACAGCTCCCCTGATCCAGGCCCATAGCCTGTGAGACAGGCACTGGTGTCATTCGCTTTCCAGCGGGAGGCTGAGGCTTGGGGGTGGGGACGCCTACCCACGGCCAGGCAATCAGGGCAGGATGGGGCCAGCAGGGGAACCCAAGCCCTGGGCCCCACAGAACAGAGCCCTGGAGCATGGGGAGCCCCATGACCCCCCACTGGCTTCCTCTGCTCCCAGAGCCACCATTGCTGGGGAAGGAGCAGGGAATGTGGGACAATGAGAGGACTCACACTGTCCGTGGCCCCACAGAACCTTGGCTGGCCCTGCTGGGTGCCTTCGGGAAGCCGTGTCCCTCTCTCTCCCAGTTTGTTTGCTCATCTGCAGATGGAGAGGCTGGCAGTGAAAGCGCTGTGTGATCACACCCGGCACAACCTCACACTGGCAGAGGTCCCGTGTGCCTGGCCACGTCCCACGGGGCTCACACAGTCACCACTTAGCCCTCACGACACACACCCCTGTGAGGTGTGTGCTGTTAGTGTCCCTTTGACAGGTGGGGAAACTGAGGCACAAAAGGCTCAAGTCACTTGTCCAAGATCACACAGCAGGAGGTGGAGAAGCCAGACTCGGGGGGACCCTGTCCTGAACCCCCACGTTCCCCATCCCCATGTGTAAGTTGGTAAAGACAAACCAAGGGAAACATTCTGGAGAGCGATTTTGCGTCCCAGTGTTCATATCCTCTGATTCAATAAATCCACTCCTGGGCTTATTTAGCCATCTGCATACTTATTTATGTATTTCTGATATTTTACCCTAAGAAAGCCACCCCGGAGAAATAAAAGGTCTGAATGGAGGCAGTCACCCAGAGCGACCCCCACAGCAGCAAAAGGCTGCACCCCAGAGAAACGGTCTGTCCACCAGGGGGCGCCTTCTGGAGCCATCCGGGTGTCCATGGGGACAAAATGCTTGGTGAAATAAATACGATCAAAATGACAAAACCCCGGAAAAAGAAGTGGTGACCTATGGACAGCTAGGTGTTGGGGACCTTGCTGAGCTATGATACCGGTTCCCGTGGTGGGAGCTCCACTGGTGCCCATCTCCATCCTACAATGCAGGGGCAGACCCAGGGAGCCCACCCAGGGGCCTGAGGACCTTTCTGGGCTTGTGCCCGGACAGGACTGCTCAGTGGGCCCCAGCCAGCATCCACCCTGCCTGCCCCCTTCCTAGGGAGGCCCTCTAGCTGGTAACGGCTTTGTCCTCCCAAGGGGCGGACAGGAGCTCAGCCTGCCAGCTGCCGCCCCCAGGCCATGCGTTCCTGTCATTGCTGTATTCCCTTTGGTTAGCTACTGCCATGACAGGGGCCAGCAGGCAGGAGTGACCAACCACCTTCCCGTGGGGCCTCAGAGGAGTCTGGCGACACCTGCCGCCCTGCAGGCCCAGCTCAGGGTAGGGGCTTCTGGAGGGTCCTGGCCAGGACCAAGGAGGACTGAGAGGGCAGGACAGCAAAGGAAGGGCCTTAATCAAGCCCAGGCTGGTGACCAGATGCCATGGCCCTGGCTGTAGTCAGGGTGTGGTCCAGCACCCAACCCCCACTCCAGCTAGAACACAGAGGGAAGCGTGGCTGTCGAGCCCCTTCCCCACCCTGACGGGCTTGACCAGAGTCCGGGGTCTCTCGCCAAAGCGCCCCGCGCTGTGATCTCCAAGCCCACTGGGCTGTCCCACCGTACCCCCTCCTCCCCTCGTCAGCCCCCACTCCAGAGCCCTCTGGCCCCTACCTCTGAGTCGGGCCCTGGAACCTGTTGCTGAGAACTCAGACTGAAGAACAGGACTGACCAGCCAGCTGAGAGGGCATGGCGGGCCTGCTGGGCTGGCCTGGGTTGGGCTGGGCTGGGCTGGGCGGCCACGTGGGAACCAGATCGTATTTTTAGCCTCCGTCTGCACTGGGAGGGAGGGCGGTGAGGGACAGGCCAGTGAGGGAAGGAGACTGGTGTCTCCTCCTGGACTGCCTGCTCTGAAAGCGCACGTCAGCCACATCGGGGCAGGGAGGCTGAGGCCTCTGGGACCAGGGTCCAGGACAGATAGCAGGACGCATTCCAGGGCAGGGGCGCGTCTGGGCTTCACCCCTCCCAGTGGCACCGGGCTGACTGGGGTGGGGCGCAGCTCCCCCTTTCTGCTTTCTCGTCTGCTTTCTCGCCCGTGGGATGGCCTGTGCTGGGGACTCAGGAGGGCACACAGAGGCCCCAGCTCAGTCCCTGTCATTGTGAGGGTCCAACAGCACCCTCGCGATGACAGTGGTTACTGACATGGACCCATGTGGTCTCTTGTCCTTCTGCCAAGTGGGAAAAAGTGACACTCACAAAGAGATGCAGGCCAGTCAGCAAAGGTTTCCAAAACATGGGTTCCATGGTGGCCATGGGGCAGTCTTTGGTGGTCAAGGGGGTGCCAGAGAGGTGAGGTGGCATCCCTGAGTTCCCCACCAGGCTAGTGACAAGGACGCAGGATCCTGAGACCCTGTCACCATTGTATCATGACCTTGACCTTGGGCCTGCCCTGGTGTCCTCATTAGTTGTGAGAGTGAAAGACAGCCAAGAAATGGGGTCATCTAAAAATACAGCAGCGGCCGGCCCGGTGGCTCAGGCGGTTGGAGCACTGTGCTCCTAACGCCAAAGGCTGCCGGTTCGATTCTCACATGGGCCAGTGGGCAGCACCCCCTGCAACAAGTAACGGCAACTGGACCTGGAGCTGAGCTGCGCCCTCCACAACTAAGACTGAAAGGACAACAACTTGAAGCTGAACGGCGCCCTCCACAACTAAGACTGAAAGGACAACAACTTGACTTGGAAAAAAAAGTCCTGGAAGTACACACTGTTCCCCAATAAAGTCCTGTTCCCCTTCCCCCCCCAAAAAAAAATTGAAGATGTTTTTTTAAAAAAAAAAAAAATACAGCAGCGGCGTCTCTCAGCCTCCCCGACAGTCCTGGCGCACGGTGCTCAGTGATGAGCCCTCATGTCTGAGTCTCAACTGGGATCTGGACCCAGGACGCTGAGCGGTGTCTCCGACACCTCTCATGCCAGTGGTCAGAGCAAAGCGTCCCCACTCGGGCCTGCAGGTAACAGAGAGAAGCCGCAGCTTGGGGTGGCCAGGTGGGTCCTCTACCAGTCGGCCCCTCCTTGCTTTACCCCCTTTAGCCTGTGGGCCTTACTAATACAACCACTTCTGGGTGTACGGGGACGTGGGCGCGTCAGGGAAGGCCAAGTCTTGCGGAGGCCTCCGGGCCCACTAGGGACGGTTTGACGGTCCTATGATGCTGAAAGGCCCAGGTGCCTCCCAGAGAGACAAGCCTCACTCCTGGCAGAGTTAGGTAATTTCTCCAAGGTAGCAAGGTATCATGACATTGGGTCCGGCACAGATGGCATCTGCCCACCAGCACAGCTGCTGGCCCTGCTACCTGCTGAGGAGACAGCTGTGAGCTGGGAAACACGCCCCTGCTCTCACGACCTGTGCAAGCTGGTGGAGGACACAGCTGTTACACAATCACCACAATGATTGATTAGCTAATTACAAGTTCCTGATTCCATGCTGCCCTCCCCAGCCCAGCCCTGCCCTGCCCTGCCCTGCCCTAGGCTCTGCCCCTGCCCCAAACAGTCCCAGGACCTTCCCCAGCCTTGGGCATTAGCCTCATGTGGGGAGAGGGGACCCTTGTGGGTGTCCCCGCTCTCACTGTATCCAGCCCTGTCACAGGGAGGGCACTGGAGGGGCAACAGAGGATTTGGCCGTGGCCTGTCCACTCCCCCTCGGTTTGCAGGCAGAGCATGAGAGGGTTAATGCGCCCCAGCCTCAGGCTGGAGGACATGAGGACAGGGGGTTCTGAGGAGCGGCTGCGTCACAGGCCTGCCCAGCTTGGGCACGGAGGCCCAGCACCTCGCATGACAGGTCAGTTAGGGAAACTCGACACCAGGGACTCAAAACGGATCCTCATCAACAGGTCACTACCGAGTGGTGCAGTTTTTAAAAATACGCTGCTTGTTTCTTTTTACGATGACAAAAATAACACAAGCTCATGGTGGAAAGTGTGGAAAATTACAAAGCAGAAAATGCAACCAGTAAAAGACAATCCCCGTTAATTAACACACTGGTCTGTCCCCTTCCGGCTGTCACACTGTCAACGCTAGAACGACTGCAGGTATGTTTCTGTGCCCTGTTTTATCACTTATGTCGCATGGCGAGCATTTCTGATGTGACTGGGCTTTGAAACTATGCTTTCAAACTTCACCCTAAAAGGGATCCATCACACCTTACGAAGTTGGAAGCGACGCCCAGTCACTTTATTAACAGACATTTGGGTTGTGTGCCATTTCGGACCATGACGAGGACTATGGTGTCACCTCTGTGATTACTTCCCTGGAATGGATTCAGAGAGTGACATCTTCAAGTTAAGGTGAGTGATCGTCTTTACAGCCCAATTCACAGACGAGTGACGAGGGTCGTCCAGCTTGGGCGAGTGACGCACTGTCTCCAGCAGGCAGTAAACTGACCCCATGCCTGGAGCCTTCAGGCTGCGACGCTGTCCCAGGGCCGCAGACCCACCCACCCCCTTCGGATGGCTTCTGGCCTTACTTGCTTACAGTATCTCTTATTCCGACTGGTATTTATTTGGGGCACGGGGTGCTCTCAGGTCATCCTCCCCCGTGCCCCCCCCAGAATAGCTGACCAATGCCTGTAGGACTGATATGGACAATACCTTCTTCCCCAGGGCATCTGTCTCAGGGCCGTGATTTCGGGGCGTACTGTCTCAGCTTTTTCTATTCTGGTCTGTTGATCCAAGGGGCCGTATTCTGGTGTCAGAACCACCATGTTTGATGGACTATTTGTCATGTGGGGTGTCATGCGGTTTCTCTAGTTGCGCTCCCCACATAAGAACGCAGGATATGGTGAGGCCAAAAAGGAACACCCACGGAGCCATAGATAGGGGAGTCACACCACTATAGTCTCACTGGCGGCTGGGGTGGAGACACAGGAAGTAGGAGCCACACGATCCGCAACCCGCCGTCCACTTCTTCTGCCAACCCACCTCACTTGCTACCTGCAATCTGCCGTCCTAACTGCAATCCGCTCTTGCTGGCTCAGCCACCATCTCCTTGCTAGCCCCCATTTTCTGCAAGCGTAGCCACAGCAGTTATATTAGTGGCCAATGGCTCACTGGTTACAACTGACGGCCAACTAGCCACAGCTGATGGCCATCCAGTCACAGTTGATGGCCATTTACTACCTGAGCCAGCACCTTTTCACATGAGGCCGAGAGCCTGGAAACTGCCCTCCTGGCTCTGGCCCCACAATGTTGCTCTCCAACTATGATCTCTTCATATCTGAAATGTGAGTCTCTTCGTTGCCCCTTTACATTTTCTCATCTGCCGTATTAGTTTGCTGTCGCAGCATAACAAATGACCCCACAATCCAGTGTCTTAAAACAACAACGTTTATTACGTCACACAGTTCCTGGAGTGCTTACGTGGGGTGGTCCTGGCCAGGTGTGTCCCTAGCTGGCACCAAGGGCTCAGTGGGACCACAGTCATCTGAAGGCTGGACCAGGGCAGGAGGCCTGAGTTCCTCCCACACGGGCGTCTGCTGGGGGCTGCTTCCAACATGGCAGCCGGCTTCCGCCTTTTCTCCATTTGTCCTGCACACAGGCACGGGCCAGGGGTTCTCTTTCTCCCCGATTTTTCTAACTCATGGGGTTTCCCCTTGCTGTGTGTCTGGTCACCTCACTGAGGTCTGCAGCCTAAGTAGGACTCTGGGGTCCTCTGTGAGTTTTGCCAGCTGGATGACAGCTTTATGGGCATCACACAGGCCTTACGGCCCAGAGTGCGGTCCTGCTGGGGCCAGGCCGCCTCCTGCAGGGACTCTGCTCCCCACAGGAGGTTACCGCATGCCAGTCCCCAGCCCCCACCCCCGTGCTAGGCCCTGGGAACAGCACTTCGTCAGGCAGCACACAAGGATGAAGTCCTCTAGGACCCACATCTTCTGAGGCCCCCACCCCAGGGCTCACCAGCCCCACCCTCAGACCTGCACCACCGGCCAGCCCCGGGAAATCCTCGTCTAACTCCATCAGTCATGCTTTGAGGCCAAGAGCTGGGGCCTCCCCAACAGTGCTGAGATGCTTGCAGGAGCCCAGGGTCGGCACCCTGCTCATTGGAATCTGCTCCTTCAATACAGATCGCAGGTGGGCGAGTGTCACTGTGGTCCCAGGACAGAGACCCCTCCATGTGGGACTTCAGTCCACCCTCACCCTGACACTCGGTGTGGGCAGGCCAGCATGGCACCCATTTTACAGATGAGGAAGTGGAGGCTCCGTGGGGCTCTGGTGTCTCAGTGGAGCTGAGGACTTGGGCCTTGGTGCCCATCCAGAGCTGGGACCCTCTCTGGGCACAGGCAGTTCTCCCCGGGGACAACGAGCACAAGTGTGAAGGCAGCCAGGAATAGGTCTTTATTTAGCAAACTCTTATCCTCCCTTCCCAGCTCTGGCAGTCCCCGCCAGCTGACACCCCCAGCTTTGTATCTCCCCGAGTGTTCCTCCCTGTGGGACCCCAGTTGGTTGGCTGGGAGGACTCTGTGTGCCAGTCAACAAACAATGTGCCTGCCAACTTCCAAGCTCTGCAGGTGGGTGGGGCCACGCCTGTCCCAAGAGGCCTGGCTGCAGGGAGGCAGTGGCCAGAAGATTCCTGAAGTTTCTTCCCCACACACTGCCTGTTGGGGCCATCACACAGCTGCAGGACACCTGCCCCCGCAGCCCCTGGACTCTGGGCCCACCCTTCTCAGCCCCACAGCCTGGGTGGGGCCAATCCTCCTGGCTGCTGTGGCGGCTGGGACAAGCCAGATGCCACGGCCCGCCGTTCGGGACTCCGTCCCCCGAAACTGTCCACGAGACACTGTGCAGCGCTGGAGGCTCTAAGGGAGTATCCATGCCCTGTCCTCAGTCCCTCATGGAGAAAGTGGTGGGTGACATCCAGGCAACCACAGGAAGTGGCCGTCCCTCATGGTCTGGCTTCGTGTACTCCCATCCTTGCTACACGTTCTCCTCTGGGTCTGGCAGCTCACTTTTGAGGGCAGGTGGTGGCCCCCTCCGCTCAGAGTCCCCTTTCAGCCATGGCCTCTCTCACCGATGCCCCTGATGCCATAAGCCTGTGGGAGGGGCCCTGCTGTGGCCTCCGCTGTGTGGCCTGCAAGGGGGCTGCTCAGCTGACCCCCCACAGGGAGCCTTCTCTTTGGGGACCAGATCCCCTGGAACGCCTTGGGGGCACTCTCACGGCGTGACAGCAGAACACGTCTGTCAGTGGGTCGCTGCTTGTCCCCATCCGTGTGCCCATCTCCCCGGCCGGAGAATTCGGGAGGGCAGTCCAGTCTGATGGGAAGGCCTCTTGCCTGTTGAATCCCGTTTTCTCCCAGCTCCTCTCCCATTTCACAAATGGGGAAAAAGAGCCCTGGGAGGTGAAGGGCATGGCCCAAGGTCACCAGAAGAAACTGAGGCAGGACCAGTGGGGGGCAGATGGAGGCTCTGGACAGGCTGGGACCACCAGCACCGGAGAAACCGAGGGACAGGACACCTAGGCTCTGGAAGCAGGGCCCACGGGAAACACAGGCTGGCAGGCATCCCAGATGCCCAGGGGACAGCCAGGCAGAGGGACCTGGGGCTGGGACGGCAAGTGGTAAACATCAGGGCCGAATGAGACTGAGAGGCTTCTTGGGTTTGGTGGTGAGAAGGGTTCTGATGCTGAGTGGAGAGCTGAGGAGGAAACTGTGTCAGGGGCAGAGCTGGAGGACACAGCTAGCATGGGAGGGTCTGCTGGCCTGGCCTCCGGGCTCACCTGGCCACCAGGTGGGTGAAAAGGACAAAGAGGAGAGAAAACCCCAACCACCCCCAACCCCCTTCTGGAAGGCAGGCTGCCAGCCGTCTCAGTCTCCAAAGCTGAACATCTCGGCTTCTTTCTCCTTCCAGAAGGCGAAGCTCCGGTCTATGTAGCCACAGATGTCCTCGCCATTGAAGCTGCCCCACTGGGAGCCGGGCCCCAGCTGCTGCGGCTGTGCTGCGGGCTCGGGGCCACCGCTGGGGGCAGTGGCGTGGGGCAGGGGCCCAAGCGGGGTCAGGCCTGACTTGCGGCCCGTCTCCGTGTCCCAGGCGGGACCGCGGCCGGAGCTGAAGAAGCGGGCTTTGATGTCCTCGAAGCCGTCGGTCCAGGCACGGCGGCCAGCGGCCACCTCGTCGGTCACGGCCTTGTGGAAAGCCCGCGCAGCCTCCCAGCCGTGGGTGCCCAGGTGCTCGAAGACCTCGAAGCACAGCAGGTGGCGCACCTTGCGCTCCTCAGCGGGCAGCTCGCACTCCAGGAGCTGGAAGTAGCCCAGCATGAAGAGGTCTAGCGTAAGGCTGCCATAGGGCACGGGCGCCCCATCCACGTGGGGCAGGAACTGCTCGGGGGACAGGAGGCCGCGGGGACGCCGGCTAAGTCGCCGCAGCTGCCGGGCAGGCACGTGGGCCATGATGGCCTTCCAGTGGCCCAGCAGGTGGGTGATGATGTTCCTTTGTTGCCACAGGTGGCCAAGCCGGGGGCCCTCGCAGGGCGGCGGGGAGGCTGGCCTCGCACCCCTGGCCGCCTCCTGCCCCCTGGGCCCGGCGCGCCGGGCCTCCAAGGTCCTGCAGGCGGCTGTCTTGAGGGCGGGCGTGTAGGCTGACTTCTTCCAGTGGCTGAGGAACAGCATGACGATACGCTCCTTGCGCAGGTTGGCCAGGTCGGGGCCGTGCCCGGCACCCGCCTCCGATGGCACCTCCTCACAGCTGATGCCTGAGTCACTGGCCTCCTCTGTGTCGCCCGGCCCAGGCTCCCCGCCCATCCGGTCACCACGGGGCTGCGGGGAGGCCAGCCAGCAGCCTCTCGGGCACTGGCCGGGCTGGGTCCCCACCTCACAGGGCCCCGCGTTTGGGGCGCAGGGCAGGCCGGGGGCCGACTCGAAGTTGCCACGTAGCGTCCGCACGGACACCCCACACTCCTGGATCTCGCGCTGCGCCTCGCTCTGCAAGGGGCTGGCTGGTGCCTCAGCAGAAGCCTCCTGCAGGGGCCCAGCTGCTGGCCCCTCCTCGGCCTGCACCAGCCCGTTTACTCCCTTCAGCAGCAGGGACATACTGCGCACCAGCCGAGCCACGTGGCTGCACCAGAAGGGCAGGGGCTGCCCGCCGGGCACGGGCACCACAGCCGCCTCGGAGCCCTCGGGCTGGGGCTCCGGGCTGGGGGCCTCCTCACCCTCCAGGCCAGGCGCCCGGGGCAGGAATTGGCTGTTGACAGTGATGCTGACCAGGGGTGCGGGCAGCAGGGCCTGCAGCTCGGCTGCCAGCCGGCCCAGCTGGCTCTCGTACTCCTGGCAGCGGCGCCTCAGCTGCAGGTCTGCGATCTGCTTCTCCAGGTACACCAGGTCATCCTCTGTCAGCAGCTCTCCGAAGGGGCCCAGGATGGCCTGGTGGGTCTGCGAGTACCGCCAGGCGGCCTGCTCTGTGGGGCCCGGGCTCCCGCTGTCGTCCTGGGCACAGAAAGGGCAGGTCAGTGGGACGGCAGGAGAGGGCCTGTTCCTGCCAGATGCAAGCTCCCCACGGGGGCCTGACTAGGTGCCCCCAGGCACCCCAGACCAGCCTTGGACACCAGCTGGCCCTTGCCTGGACTTAGAGAGTATGGGGTTTGGCCAGCCCATTCCAGGACTGAGGTTCAGGAGCCGGGGTGCCTCTGCTCTGCCACCCTTTTTCCTTCCCCCTCATCCCCTCAATGTTTAATCCAAAAGCTCTCTCCCCTGAGAGCCCTCCCTCCCCCACCAGCCCCCAGAACCTTCTGTGGGGGGAAGACGGCCCTGGAGGAGGGGCAGCCTCAACCACTGGTCTCGAGGTTCTCCAGATGTTCACCCCAGAACACCCCCCCCCCGGGCTCGTCCTGCACTAGATACAGCCCTGCCCCCCAGTGCTCACTGTCTGTGGGGGGACAGACACAGAGGGTCCCTGAGCAGGGCTCCCTCCGGGCCCCGGCTCTGTGCCAGCCTGATGACATCTTAGAGCCCTGAGGGAGGTGCCCACTTCACAGGAGAGGGCACCCAGCCACCGCCTGGTTGCCAAGAGGCCTGGGGTAGTCTGGTGCCAGGCGTTGCTCTGCACTGAGTTCTGATTCCTTGTCCCAGCAGGCCCAGGGCAGGGAGAAGATTTGGGGGGACAGCTGCTTTCCTGGGCAGTGCCCAGCCCACGAGGGTCCTGGGGGGTGGGCACAGGGACGTGAAGCGTTTGGCCAGGCTGTGACAGCCAATCCCCTTCTACCCATCCTCCCTCCATTCCCTGAGTTCTCTGCATCTCCACCCACGCTCCAGCCTCCCAAGATCAGACTCTCAGGGCTTCCTGGCTGTGCAGGAGGCCCGCCCCACCCCTGCCTTGTTCTGCCCTCAACCCTGCACTCTTCCAGCCCAAAAGTGGAGGTCAGGCTGTACCATTAGACCAGCACTGTCCAACACTTCTGCGACATGGAGATGGCATGTCGCCACGACACACCTGTGGCTATGGAACTGAAACGTGTCTATTGCAACTGAGAAGGGGTTGACTTTAATTTTAATTAACTTAAATAGCCACATGTGGCTGGCATGACTGTAATATATTGGACAGAGCCTCTCTAGACCAAGGGTTGCAGAACACCTACCTCATTCAGACAAAATCGTACCCCTCTAGGGTAAGACTCTAGAACTACAGTCCACATGGCAGCTAGTGGGAACCTGGTAAATTCCAACTCAAATTGCAGCCCTTCTCTGCTCCGATTTTCAGTGCGGCCTGTCCCTTCTCTGACCTCACTTCTACCCACCATCCTTCATTCACTCCACTCCAGCTTCTTCCCAGTTCTCCCTTGGGCCAGCTATTCTGCCTCAGGACCTTTGCACTTGCTGTTTTCTCGGCTTGGAATCACTTGTCCCAAATTCCCAGAGTCCCTCTCTCACTTCCTTCTGACCCCTTCTCAAGGTCACCGCCCTAGACAGCTGCCCTGAGCACCCGTAAGGAACAGCCCCTCCCCTTTTCACGGCTTTGCACATGGAATCACCCTTTCCACCCCCACACACAGCGCAGTTGTCCATTCACCCGTGTTCCTTGCTGGAATACAGGCACCAGTGAGGCAGGGATGGTCCCCTTCACTGCAGGGAACAGGGCTTTGGCACAGGGTCAGGGTGACACACAACTCGCTAGGTCAAAGGACATGTGGCAATCACACTTCTAGCACAGGTGAAAGGGCACTGCTCACAGCCCTCTGATCTGGTTCAACTTCATCTTCTGGCAGAAGAGGAAGCTGAGGCCACACAGTGGCCTCACAGAGGCAGTGGGGTGCCTGGGTCTCAGGACTCGAGGTGTGGACCCAGGGCCCCCAGCTTCCATACCCACCTGCCAGAACCAAGCTCCCCCTCCCCCCATCCACCCTCTGGCCCCACCCCTCCCCATCTGGCCACGCCCCATCTGCCACACTAAGCCCGGAGGGCCCCTCCCTGATTCCCACACTGGGCCCCACCTGAGCCTCTGGCGCAGGGTCTGCTCCCAGGCGAGCCTGCAGCTTTCGTACCATCACCTGCCGCTTCCACTCGGGGATGGGCCGGCCACGCTCGTCCCGCGTGGGCACCAGCCCGTCCAGGTCACCCGAGGGCAACCCGTCCAACCTCATCGCAACCAGGCCCTCCTGGGCGTCCCCCGCCGCCGTCTCCGCCCCCTGTGCAGACGCGGGAAGGTCACTCAGGGCCCCAAAGGGATCCTACCCGGGAGAGAAGGGGAGGGTCTGCCATCCAGGGCCAGCATGGACCAGGGAGGAGGGGTGGTGGGGGCCGGCCAGGGAGGGTGGGGGAGACCATGGACAGGAACCCCAGCCTGTTAAGTTTGAGCTTTCTGAGGGCAGGAACCCAGTGTCCCCTGTGGGACTCTAGCGTGTGTGTGTGTGTGTGTGTGTGTGTGTGTGTGTGTGTGTAGTGGGGGGGCGTACGGGGGATCGCTAGCTGAGAGGCAACGAGATTCCTCCCCTTTTGCTGTATCTGGTGGGGAAGAGGTAGCCCAGGGCATGCCATACAGATGGGGACAGTTGCGTAGAGAAAGTCTGGTGGCCAATTCTGGACTGCAGGACTTGTCAGAGCCTTTAACGTGCATTGCGCACTGTAACTCTTCAAGAGGGACAACACTGCGGCATTTCCCAAACTTGCACAGAACATCTCAGCAGCTGAGAGTGCCTGGGGCCCATTCAAGGAAAGATTGATTGCGCTGGATTTGTAGGGGCCTCATGCCCAGAAAGAGGAAACTGGACGTGCGCCTCCTCCTGTGGGTCCTGGGCTGGCTGGGAGCCTCCAAGGAGGGCAGCGGGCTGCCAGGCCCACCCTCCCCCATGGACTCCTGCTTCCTCTGAGGAGGGGCAGGAAGCATCCTGAGTTCAGAGAACAGGAGGAGGGGCTTGGCATTCCCTGGAATGAGAGAAGGGACCCATGCCTTCTAAGCTGCTTGCGGCCCTGAAATTCCAATGTCCTCAGAACCCAGGGGTGTCCTCCAGAGCCAGTCTGTCCCCCCAGGCGCCTGCCTGACATCCAGGCGCAGAGAAGGTGCTGGCTACCCTGGAAGTGACCTGGCCTGGGTCCACACAGGAGAACATGGTGAGAGGGCAGCTGGCTGAGGGTGGGCCTTGGGAGACAGGGATGTGGAGAGTGGGGACACACCGTGGCGCTGGTGGCGACCCTCGGGGGTGCTGTGTGGGTCTTCTGCTCCTTCGGAAGAGGCTGGTCAGGCCGGCCAGGCCAGGTAGAGCTGAGAGACACTGCTGCTGGGAGAAAGCGGGAGGTGGGGTCAGAGGGGCTTCCAGAAGGGACAAGGGATGGGAGCAGAAGACGCTGCACTTGGGACAGAACCAGCCTTCCTGAAGGACCGCTGGACTTGGGGCGAGACCCAGCCAGCCCCCCACCAAGGGCCCCAGGGCCTGGGCATCATGGGTGTGCAGAGCCTGGCGGGCTGGGGAGTCTGCATTTTACCCCCCTCATCCCATCCCAAGACCACCCCATGCCCCCTTGCCACCCCCACCTAAAACCTGGAAGGGGCTAAGAAGGGCATCGTGTTCAGTGGTCCGCAGACCTGATTGATGCAGCCCATGGGACCACAGAGCCCATCCTTTTACCGCCCCAATGCCCCTGTCCCGACTACAGACACACTCCAGGGCCACACCCTGAGTGAGAAACAGGTCGTCCAGACACACAGTCCTGCGTGTGCCACGTAACTACCATGCAGCCCACCGACCAGCGCTCACCCTCACCACGTAGGGGGCCTGTGGACCGTGTTCATGCCACTCCCTTCCATTTGGATAAATACTGCTGCTCACGGTCCCCTAATGGGTGGTGGTCTGCAGTTTGAGGACTGTGCCCCTGAGCCCTGCCAGCCCCTGGGTGCTCCACCTGCTGGAACCCCAGATAGAAGAAGCACATCCGGAGGGGCCTGGGCCCAGGGCCCCGACCTCCCATGTACCTCTGGACAAGCGGGGGCCCAGAGGGGGGATGAGGCTGCCCAAGCTCGCACTGAGCTGAGCCAGGCAGGAGGGCCAGGCTCCAGGGGCTCAGCTCACAGAGGGTCACCCAGGGCTGGGCAGGAGGCTGCTTGACTGTGACTGTTAAGTGCCCATCGTGGAAAATGTCGAGCTCACTTTAAAGCAACAAAGACAAGAAAGGGAACCTGGAAGAGCTGGGGGCTGGGCGATGGCAGGGGTGACCCCAGCCCTGTGCTGAGTGTCCTGAGTGTCCTGCTGTCTGCAGTCAGCCACTCCCCCACCCCCCCTCTAAGGACGTCGGGGGCGAGGCCCACAGGGCCCACTCCTGTCACCCATGGCCCAGGCCAGTCCTCCCGGGAGACGTGTACTCACAGCTGGGGCTCCCAAGTCCTGAGGCCCCTCTTCCGTCCTCCAGGGCGCACCTGGCAGCTGACAGCGGAGGTGGGGGGAACGGCGGGGGCGGGGGCGTCATCAGGAGCGGCACCTGGGGGTGGACAGGTCTGCTCAGTGGGAGGCCCAGGTGGGCCTAGACTTGGGCTGCCCTTCCCACCTGGTGGGAGTGTGGGGTGTCCAGCGGGCTAGCCCCGCCCCATCTTATAGCAGTGGGGAGGGGCAGTGCACCCCGGAACAGGGTCTGCAGAGGGTCAAGTGTGCAGGAGTGCAGGGCAGTACCCCTCCAGGTTCTGTCCCGTGTCTCTCCACCCCTCTACACCAGGTGTCTAGGGCTCCCAAACACCCCATGCCACTGAGGGCCACCACTCACTGTGCCCCCAATGCCACCACCACCAGGTGACCCCCCTCATCTTAAGGCTTGGCTCACGGGCTCCCTCAGGAGGCAGTGTAACTCGGCAGCTCCGGGCGCTGGGTTAGGGGGTGTCCAGCTTGTGTTCACCAATTTGGCCTTACGAGAGGTGTGTGCATACACACATGCACCCGTGCACCCATGTACACACACATGCACACGTGTACACAATGCACACATGCGTCCGCACATGCACATGCACACACATGCACAGACATGTACGCACACATGCACACACCCCGTCCCTGACCCTGACTTCTGTGCTGAGATGAGCCACCTGCACGGCCCCCTCTCAGAGGAGAGCAGGTGCCTGGCCCCTGGGAATAGGGGAAAACCGCAAAGAACCTGGAACTCTTCTCAGCCCCATAAGCAGGAACTGTGTGGCTGTGACCCCATCTCAGTGAGGTGGCCCAGAACTCAACATGCAGTGTCCAGGTCAGCCTCCCCAGGACCCTTGGGAACAGAGCACCGAGATTGGCCTGTGGAGCCTGGGGTCAGGGACTCCATGGTGGGGCCTGCAGGGGCACCACACTTCACTCCCACACCCGCCCCATGTCTGCGGTAAGGCACAGGTGGGCCTTGACCACCTCTCCTGCCCCCAAGCAATGACAGGTGCACAGCCAGAAGCCTTGACCTGGACATGTCCCCCAACTCAGCCCCGCTTGGCCTCAGCTTTTGCACCTGACCAGCGCAAGCCAAGACTCCTGGCCCGGCAGACACACAGAGCTGGCCGAGCAGGGGACATGAGGCATGCAGGCTGCCCTGACACCACCAGCAGGTCATCAGCAGGCTGTGCTCACCTCCCTGCCTCCACCTGTTCCTCTTTAGGTGGCAGAGACACTCTCCAGGAGGACACCTGAGGTGTCCTCCCAGGACCCCAGAGCCAGGCCTGCTACCTTGTGGTTTAAAGCTGGAAGTTGAAGGCTGTCTGACCCTGCCTTGACTCCCGGATGGGCCAGTGAGCCTTGAGGCCCGTCTGGCACACAGCTGCCCCAGTTCCCGTCTCAGCTTGTTCCCTCTGAGCACCACCCTGGCTGGCAGCCCGAAGCTCCTCGCCCCCCTCTCCAGTGGGCGCCCCAGGTTGGCGCTGGAGAGTCCTCAGCAGGACAGAGGACCTGGTTCAAATCAGTCCCCTGCCAGGTACGTGGCCTGGGGCCAGGGCTGCATCAGAATTGTGGGGCCTGGGCCGCAGCTTGGTGCAGTGCTCTGCTGTCTCTGCCTTGAAATTCTGAATCGTTTTTGAACAAGAGGCCTGTTTTCATTTTGCACGGGGCCCTGCACGTGAGGATGTCGGTCCAGCTGGGGCCAACCCCTCGGCCACCCTGAGTGTCCCCTTGCTCATCCACAAGGTGGGCCAGTCCCGCCTCCCACCAACGAGGTGGACACCCTAGCTGGCCATGCCAGCCTGGGAGTGCCCTCAGGTGAACCCTGGGTCTGCATCCACCACCTCTGGCCCCAGCCACCCTCCTGTCCAGGACCCTCCACCCGTGGAAGCCACTAGAAAGGAACACAGCCTGAAACCCCATCTGCCGGCCACCACGCACCTCACACCTCGCTCTTGTGGGAATCCGTGCCGAGAGCCCCGGAGCCCCAGCACACGGGACTGGGGAGCTTCTGCTGGCCCCCTAGCCCAGGAGGACCTGCAGAAGCAGGGGCTAGGCTGCAAGCACAGGGAGCTGTGGCCGTCCTGGGCTGTTGGGGGCTGTCACAGCTGCTGCCCCTGGGAGGGGGAGGTGTCACATTAATATTTGAAAGCAGAGGTGTCAGGTGGCCAGGCGGGCTTGAGCTGGGTGTGGGATCTCTTACCACATGCCTTAACCTTCCACAGTGTAGAGCCCAGGGGAATGGACCCTCTGGGGAGACCTGAGATCCCAGGTCACGAGAGGGAGAGAACATCTAGAGAAATGCCCCAGGACAGTACTTCCACACCCAATACAGCCCCAGGGTGCACTGGGGAAACCGAGGCTCAGGGAGAGCAAGGGGCTTTCTCAAGACCGCACAGCTGGGAATAGGCAGAGCTGGGATCAGAATCACTTGAGACCCCAGACCTTACTCCTGCCAGGAGGGGAGCCGCTCCTTTGTGGAGCAGGGCCACCCTGATGAAGGAGGCATCTGGCTGCTCTTTACCTGGTGTTTCTCAAGGCTGCGTCTGCAGGGAGGGACCTGAAAGGACGGGCAGGCAGCTTACTGCTCGCTATAAAAAGCTGGATTCCCAAGCTCTGTAGTCCTTGGCTGCGACACAAATGTCCTGTGTGAGCAGCAGCCATCTGTGGTGTGGCCCATGTCACATCACTCTGGGACTTGGCGGGCAACGGGACCCAACCAAACATGATGCTTGCTCTCTGTAGTGTGTCTCCGACCTAAGAGTCTCGTGTCTTCTTCCAGCGTCCATATACGCGGACATACCTTGGCTTAGGCGTTTTCAATATGGTCAAGTCTGAGCCCAGACCCGGCAGCACGGCTAGAGAAGCTGCCACTGACAGTCTGACAGGGGGCCCTCACTTCAGGGCCACCCCAATGCCCCCGGTCCCCACCAAGCCAGGACAGGGCTGTGGGCCCTGCTCCCTGTTCCCGCTGGGGAGCCCTCAGCCTCTCCCCCCATGGAATCTGCTCTCAGGGGAGCGGGGCAAGAATCTCCCGTCTGCTGGCAGAGGGGGGAGCTCAGCCGGAGTGGAAGCAGCCCCCGGGGGGCGGAGACAGAAGAGGCAGGAAGTTGGTCTGGGGCTCAGAGGAATGGACTTTGGCCCCAGGGCAGCGCCTGCAGCCTGGGGGACCTCCTGCTACTGGGTCCCTAGGGCGGAATCCTGCTCACTGCACCACAGAGAAGGCCTGGGCCTCGGTTCCTCGCCTGTAAGTCAGGGAAACTGCGGTTGTGGAGAAGATGAGAGACTAGGGAGACAGATCATGGGACACAGCCCGTCACTGCGGGGTCACGAGGATCTCTGAAGTTCAGCCGGGGGTCTGCTGCGGGGTTTCCCTGGCAACAAGAGTGCCCACGTCCCCGCGTCCCTCGCGTAGGCCCTGGACACGCAGCAAACCCACAGGACGGCGAGGAGGTGTTGGGTCCCAACCTGTGGGGTCCTGACATGAGCATGTGCTGCCCTCACATCGGGCAGTTGCCCCGAGGTTGGAGCCCTTCCTATGGCCTGCGGTCCCTTTTCCTGTGTTTTTGGTGAGATTTGAGCAGTGCCATGCCTGCCATGCATTATACATTGAGGACAGCTGTGTCGAGCTGGGTTACAAGCCTGTAATGCCACCCGGGCCGAGAAAATCATGACCCACAGATGGGTGCCGGACACTGGTCACCACGGCTGAGATTCGGTTACTGGCTACACGGCCAGGACTACCCCTCCCTTGAGGAGGAGGCTTCCCAGGGGACAGGGGAGTCCCTTGCCCTCTCTAGGCCTCAGTTTCCTCATGTGTCAAATGAAGGTGTCCAAGGGCCATTCTGGACCTGGGGGAGGGGAGAGTCAGCACCTGCTGGGTACTCAGTGGGTGTTTCCTTCATTCTCCAACTAGGCTCTTCAATCCCATTTTACAGATGAGAAAATCGAGGCTCACAGATGCGCTCAGAACTTGCCCCACAGCTCGGTGGGAGTCAGTACCAGGGTAAGGCAAGTAAGACAGCCCCCATGCCATGGAAGATGCTGGGAACTAAGTCCCCTGCTTGGGGGCCATGCTCACCATCCTGGGCTGCAGTTCCTAACTGCTTCTGCCTGGCCAGGATCTCACTCAAACCCAACCCTCAGCCAGGAGCCCAGCTAGTTGCCCAGCCCACTGCAGGAGGGAGTTGGGGTGCCGGGGCCCCCTCTAGCCCCTGTCCCACCCAGAGCAGAGAACCCTGGCCCCTCACTGTGCAGAGGGGGTGCCCAATCCTTAGGGAACAGAAGGACTTGGCCAAGGTCGAGGTGGGGAGACCGAGGCAGGGCCTGGACTTCCTGAGCTGCATGCGTGCCCCGCACTGGACAGGGCCCCCGGTGTCCTGCAGACCCGCCTACACAGGGGGCACCTCCCACAGGCCAGGTGTGGCCACTACCTGTCCAGCCTCGTCCCCCAGGCTTCCTGTCATGGGACGCGTGACTACTTGGGTGTGGGTGCAGGCTGCCGTGTGGCGGGGAAAACGATGGCTTTCACCACCTCCTCGGAGCCCGACAGGGGAAGAGGCCAGCGCAGGTGACCTCTGGATATTGCGTTTCCATCAATATTGCATCAGGCACACAGCCTCCCGGCCTCGGCCCCCAGCTGACAGCCTGCCCTCCCACGGAGCCAAGCCTCGGAATGTGAGGCAGGTGGCCTGGGGGAGGGGGGATAGCTCCAGCCGGTGGTGAGAGGCTGGCACCCCCTGCTGCCCAGGGCGCTCACTGAGGGAGAAAGAGGCAGAGGCTGCAGCCTGAATCCCGAGGCCCAAAGGGGCTCCTGAAGCTCCCGGGACACACTAGCCTGACGGGCTGTGGAGGGTGTGCACAAGCCCCCACCCTCCACCACCACAGGCGGGGCAAGTGGACAGGCTGTTGGGGAGGCTGCATACACAGCCCGGGCCGGCTTGGGGCATCCTGAATGAAGGGGACACTGCCTCGAATCCTGGGGGGACACCAAGAAGACAGCCAGGACCAGAAGAACCCCCAGGAAACCTCAGGTGTCAGGAGGGCACTTGGAACCCTTGTCTACCTAAGAGAGTTGGGCACAGTGGCTGGTGGGCCTGACACACGTACAGGGCCCGGGGATGGAAGACAGTCCTCAAGGTCAAGGGCACGGCAGTGTGGCTGGGCTGGGGTCGGGCCAGAGACCCCCGCCAGAGGCCGGGTGGAACCTGGCAGCCAAGGAGCCGCTCAGCCCACGTCCTAATCTCAGCTGCCGGCCCGACCCCGGTGACCACCCAGAGGCCTGGCAGGGACCCAGGTGGCCGAGGCATCCCTAGACTGTGAAACTGTGTCCATTATACCAGGAACCAGCTGAGTTCCACCAGCTTTTCAAACCCAAGCCAGCAAGACACCCTTTCACCAAACAATACCCAAACGTTTAGTAAATAAACAGTAAATAAATTACTTCAGCAGTAACGGTAGTTCTTGTTTCTGAAACTGTGACATCAGGACAAACCAGGGCACTGGTGTGTGCCCTAGAGCCTCTGAGCAGCCCCTGAACCATCGCAGGTACTGTGGGCTTCAGGCGGTGGTGACAGGGGCTCTTGGCGGTGGCTGGGTGAGGACTGTCCCGCAGGCCAGGGCCAGGACGGACTGCAGCTCGGCCTCAGCTGGGCCTGGACGCCCCTGAGACCCGGAGGCACAGCAGCCTCGCGGGGAGACCGGAGTGGGGGCACCTCTCCTCTCTGAGCTTCGGTGCTGTCACCTGAAAATGAGCCCGGCCATCCCCGGGACACTTTCTGAAGGGGTGAACACTAGAGAGAACTGGCAGGTTGGGACAAATCTGTCACAGTAACTGCCTTGGGCCTAGAATGGGGAGGGGACCACAGAAGAGCACTGGGGGAGCCTGGCTCCCGGCTGACCAAAGAGCAGACTCCACCCACCTGCACAGCCGTCCTCCTCCCCACTCGTCTGTCTGTCCATCCACCATTTGCCGACCCTCCGTCTGCTCCTCCCTTCATGCAAACACTTGCAGCCTGTCACGTGCTGGGGCCTGGGGCCAGCAGGGCAGAGCCCTGTCCTTACAGACGGGGAAACGGCTCGCTGAGAGGAGAGCAGGGCTGAAAGCTGCCGCTTCTGGGCGGGTGGGGCCTCGTCAGGTCACCTCACCGAGAACCCGTGGCCCTGTTCCCACCCCTGGGTAACCTCAGGCTGACATAACGTCACCTTGGGAGCCATGGCCATTGGGGGTCCCAAGTCATAAGCAGGGTGCAGCCCAGGTGGATGGCAGGCCTTGGCCAAGGCCCAGCCACAAGCCACCCTGGTCCCTGTCACAGCCCCGGCCCTGTCACAGCCCCAGTCACAATCCCTTTCATGGCCCCTGTCGCAGCCCCGGCCTTGTCACAGCCCTGGCCCCTGTCACAGCCCCTGCCACAGGCCCTGTCTAAGCCCCAGTGACAGCCTGTGGCTTAGCCCTGGCCCAGGCCCCTTGTCCTGCAAATGACATGGTGTACACAGTGAGCATTCTAGCTCACTCAGCAGTCAGGGCAGCAGGGAGCCCTGCCACCCCCAGCTCCCCAGAGGCCAGGGACCACAAGGCTTACCCGCCGGGCCGTCTCCCGCAGGTACCGGGCACAGTCCTGGTGTCCGTGGTACTCCGCCAGATCTGCCGCCGTGTAACCATCCTCATCCCGCAGGGACGGGTCCACGTGGTGGGAGACCAGGGTCTGGCAGCACTGTAGGGAGTGGGCACGTGGGACGGGTGCACGCCCATGCCCACAGCACCCCCAGGTGACCATGGGGGGCAGGCTCGGTGCACACAGGTCACTCTGCCCCGTCTCCCAGGTGGGGACGAAGGCTGCCGCCAGCTGGGGGACCTGCCCAAGGCCCCACACCGTTCTATGCAGGGAGGGGCTGAGTCCCCGAGCCTCACCCCTGCGGCCCTGTCCTGCGTGGGAACTCATGAGGTAAGGAACTCGCCAAGGGCTCAGCTGGTCCCTCAAGGATCCCGGCCTGGAGCCTGACTCTGGCCTGGCCCTTGTAGCCCAGGTCCTGGGCTTTAACTACAGAACCAGTTTCCATTTTCGCGGCCACTCTCAGAGCTGTGTGTCATTTCCACGTGAAGAAACGGGTGCAGAACGATGGCCCAACCACCGCTGGGACTGGAGCCCAGGGCAGTGGTTCTAGATGACAAAGGCTGCCGTCTGGAAATCTGGGAAGTGGCCGTGCCATGGCAGAAAAAGCTGGGCAGGTGGATGCATGTCAAGGAGTGACAGAGCCAGGCAGGTTACACCCAGCCACTCCCACATCGCCGTGAAAAACAGACTAGACGTAAAAGTCACCTTCCTAAAGCATCACAGAAGTGACAAGTGAGGGATTCCCAGGCTAAGCTCAGGAGACAAGGACACTTTGTGGGGACAAGCCTGCCACTCAGAGCTCCTTTTGCGTTAAGAGCGCACTGATGTAGGAGAAACGATCGTGACCTGGGTGGTTCTTTCTCAGCCTCCTGGGACTGGGGAGACCATCAAAAGCTACGGGTGCTCCAAAGATGAGGCTCTGATTCCCCGCCTCCCACTGTGCGCCCAGCGCTCCAGTCTCAGAGAAAAGGTACCCGAAGCCAGCCAGCCCACTCATCTGGGTCACGCGGGGGCTCCAGGGGCCCTCATGCCTACAGTGTGAACTAAGTGACCCTGGGCTCGCAGGTCTCACGTGTGCCTGACAGGCAGAAGCAAAGAAGACCCCATGCAAAGCCTCAGTGATGTCTACGAATCATTTTTCAAATATAGGGTGCACCCTACAGTCAAAGAAAACCAAGAACACAAGGAAATGAGACCAGAAATGAGACCGGGAGACGCAACACACAAACAGACAGACCCCCAAAGACAGAACGTACAGACTGTAACGTAACCATGCTTACCACTTTCAAAGAAATAAAAACCAAGCTGGGAAATTCAGGCGTGGAGTGATAAAGTACAAAAAGCGACACACAGATTTGAAAAACAACTAAGTAGAGGAGGTCGAGACCATAAACACAGGAGCCAAGTTAAAAACTGAAGCCGAAACATCAGTAAACAGAAAACGGGTCAGAAGCAGCAATCCAGATTACAGCACAGTCCGACAAAAAGATGACGACAGGAAACCAGCAGCTACAGTCGGAACCTCTATTAATCCCAGAAGGAGAGAGACAGAACGGATGCATAGGTCGTTCCTGAAGAGAGGACAGCTGAGAATCGGACAGAACACAGTAAGAACACCAAAGCACAAACTCAAGAAGCCCGACCAGTCCCGAGTAAGATGGATAAAAAGGCATCCGTGATTCCGTACGGAAAGCCTTGAGATACCAAAAGGAACGAAGAGGGGAAAAGGGGTAAATTTGTGGATAGGTTGAATTCAGTCTATTTATTGGCTGAATGAAAAATAACGATTTTTCTACAGATTTGTAAACACTGTAGCAATAACACATTAAAAGTGGCCACCTCATGCCATTGGGCCTCACCCCCAATCCCTCTGCTCCCCTCTCTCCAGCCACAGCAGCCTCTAGGCTGTGCCTTGAAAAGCCCAAGGCCATCCCGGGAGTCAGGGCTGTTGGCACCGTCGTGCTGACCAGGTGAAGAGATGAGGCAGGGCGGCCTTGCCATGTGCCCTCACTGTGCCAGGCACCGTCTGGGGTGGCACGTGGACCACTTCGTCCGACCTCACCAGCCACCTTGTGAGGTTTTTTATCAGGTCTGTATTACACAGGAGGAGAGGAGGCACGAAGAAGGAGAAGAGGCCCCTGCAAGGTTAAAACACGAGACGTGGGCAGCCTGGATCCAAAGCGATGGCTCTAAGAGCTCATGACCTAACCTCCACCTCGGACCACGGCGCGTCACAGGGTGAGAGGCTGGCGGGCGCCTCGGAGCTGAGCTCGTCCAGGGGCCTCCATTCCATCAGACCCAACGCCCTCTTTTTACCACAAATATTTCCTGACACCTCATTCACCATTCCAACATGAACTCCATAGATGCTATAAGGGACCTGCACACACAGTTTTTAAGTAGTTAGCATTCCACGCTAAGTCCAAGATCTGGGAGGAAAGAGAAATAACTTATAATGTGACTGTACACTGTACAATGCACTGTACAATGTGCGAGAGTGCCCACACTGACGCAACTCCACGGGTGTGTCAGGAAAAATGAGAAAGGCACTGAAATGGACAAAATGGTCATTACTGAGTGTCCTGTGCAGCACACGTTTCTGCTTTTCCTTCACTGCCTTCGACCCAGCAACTCTGTAAGTTGTCAAAACACCTGCTGGACCACGAATGACTTGTCCTGAGAAAAGCAAAATGTCTGTGCCTGGGGTGTGCGGTTGCTTATCTCCCTGTCAGTAGTGACTGGTTTGCACCCCTCAGTCTATTTGTAAGCTCACCTCCTCGTGCCTCACTTGTGTGTGTTGTGAATCGCTGGCTTCCTCACTAATGAACGAGTTCAGTAGAAACCCCACCAGGCTGCCTTACCTCCGTCTGCCCGTTCTCTGCTGCGTCATGCAGGGGGGTCCCTCCCCAGGAGTCCCTCATAATGGGGGCGCCCATCAGCAGCAGCCGGTCGAGGATGGGTGTGTGACCGCCCCGGGCTGCAAAGTGGAGGGCCGTGGCCCCCTCATTGTCACGAGCTGTCAGGCCGATGTCAGTGAAGGTGACCTGGGGAAGGAGGAGGGGGAGAGACGGAGCAGCTGAGGCCAGACGGGGAGCACTCCTAGGAAGGAGGACATGGGGGGAGTCGCATGTGGAAAGCCTTTCTGGCCCTGGGGCCCCCAGCCCCCTGCTCTTCCCCTGGGATGAGCCCCTATGGTGCTTCGTGGGGCTTGCCGGACCCTCTTCCCTCCTGCCGACCCCCGGTACCAGCTTGGGCACCCCTCACTGCTCTCACTGTGTCTTCTCCCCCTGCACAGCCCACCCACTCACTTCCATATGCCGAGCACCTGCAGCCAGAGGTAGCCAGGGTTCAGGCTCACCCGGGGCCAGGGTCCCGGTGCGGGGACAGGCACATTTCTGGGGGGCTGAGGTCTGAAGCAGACGGGGTTAGAACTACAGGACAGGGTATGGGCTGACGACTGGAGAGGTGGTACAGGGCTTTGTCCCGGAAGAGAGGCCCCTTTGTCAGGAGGAGCCCAGGAGGGGACATGGCCTGAGCAAAGGTGTGGCGATGGTGGGTGCCTCAGGGGCGAGGGGCCAGCCTGGGAGATGCACCGGCAAAAGGAAGCGGCAGGCAAATGCTGGCGGCCTGCGAGGCCAAGGTGAGCATCTGGACTTCACCCAGGGCTAGGGGAAATCATTTGTTCCTTCGTTCATTCACTCACTAAACATCTTGCTGAGTGCCAGGCATGGGGAATGCAGCACCGTCCCACTCTGGGGCGGAAATGGACAACCAGCAAGATGAAGCCAAATGCACAGTCTGTCAGGTGTTGGGGCCACGGAGGGAAGAGTGCAGCAGAGCAGGATGGAGTGCTGGGCGGGTGGCTGCCATCCTAACCAGGTGGGCAGGGAAGGCAGTGGGGGGTCACCTGGGGAGCTGCCTGCCAAGCAGAGGGTACAGCACGTACAGAGGCTCCTTGGGGAGGGGGACCAGCCTGCTGGAGGAAGGGCTGGAAGACAAGGTCCCCCAGGAAGTGGGAGGCTCTGAGTCTGGAAGGGCTCTCCCTTCTCCATCAGCGGCCAGCGTGACCTTCAGTAGCCCCCCAGCGCCCTCAGAAAAGAGCCCTGGTCCTCGCGGAGCCTCTGTCTGCCTTTCCCACCTCACCCCACCCGCGGCCAGGGGATCCCCAGTGCTGATGAGCTGTGCCTCTTCCAGGAACTTGTTTAGGCCCCACCCTTCGCCCCGCCACCTCCCGTCCCTCCTCAGGGAGACCACCCTGCTCTGACTCCATCAGGTCTCTGATGGACCCACAGAGCTCACAGAGACCCCGCTTGGTCTGGTTTTCTGTGGTGGAGGTAGGAAGTCCCCAGCCCATTCTGGAAGAAGGCGTCCCCCACCCCAACCCAGGCCACTTTACGTTCCAGGGTCTCAGGGCTTCCTTCAGGAAAGAGGCCTAAATGACCCCTGCGTGGGTCCAGAAGGGAAGAGGGGTGGGGATTAACCCTGCTCTGAGGCAGCTTGGCATGAACAAGTGGCCAAACGACCAGGGCCAGGCACTGACTGGTGACAGGGCACCTGGGTGCCACCAACCCTGAGAGCACCCAGGAGATGCAGCAGGACTCCTGGGGGAGGGGCAGGAGAGCCTCAGGGGTAGGTGCTGCAGGTCCCCACAGCCCTGCGGGGGCTCTGACGTCCATCCAGTCCACAGCCAGCCACAGCCAGGTAGAGCTGTGACCTCCCGGCTGCACCCCGGCCTGGCCTGGGCCTGGCGACCACGGGGGCTTGGAACGATGGGCGGGCACATCCAGTCCCCAACGACCCTTTTGTTTTGTCCCCAAACAGACCCCGGGGTGGAGCGCCCAACACAGCCAGGCCTGCTTGCTCCGAGGGACTCTGGGCGTAGGCAGGAGCCTTGCGGGTCCTCCCCTCCCCCACCCTCACGCCCACTTACCAGCCAGACGACTAGCGAGTAGTGGCCGCGGGCTGCGGCAGCGTGCAGCGCGCTCATGCCGTCCAAGGCACGCAGGTGCACGTCGGCGCCGCAGTCCTTCACCAGGAACTGAGCCAGGTGCAGGTGGCCTTCTTGGCAGGCCAGGTAAAGTGGGGAGGCGCCGCTGCGCGTCCTGCGGTTCACGCTGCTGCGGGGGAGGAAGGGGTTCAGAAAGCGATTGGCCGGGGTCGTGAGGGTGGGGACTGTTGCAGCCAAGGGCCCAGATCGAAGGGAGGGGCAGCTCGGCAGCTGGCCTCTTTTGCGGCCACTCTCCCTTGCCGGCTGAGGGTCCCCAGCCGGTCACCTGTAGTGCCGCACAGGTTGCGCAACGCCTAAGTGCACCAGCTTGGGGGACGGGAAGGGGCAGGGGAATGAGGAACGCGGGGGCGCAGGAATCCTACTCCGCCTGCTCCCTATCAAGCTGTGCGCGCCGCCGGGGCTTGCCGGCAGGGGGCGCTTCGTAGGGGTGGCTAGTCCAGTGGCCCGCAGTGGGCGGGTCAGTGAACTCCAGAGCAGGAGTCTGCACTGCAAAAAGGGGCGTTGTGAGCAGGACGCTAGGCCGTCGGTGGGCGCGCAGGCTGGCGTTCGCGCCGGTGTGCATGGACTGGAGCAAGGTCCTGCGACTTCCCACATCCGCTCTGCCTCCACGGGCTGCAGGGCCAGGTGACTTCTTGGTCCCTAGTGACCTGCTGCAGGGAGGGGTGGTCCCCTACCCAGGGCCTACCCAGGCCCATCCCCTGGTGACACAGACTTCATTTCTGGCTCTTGCAGTAGGTGCCAGGTGGGAAAGTGGGCCCCGGGGCATGGAACCTTCGTGTGTGTGTGTGTGTGTGTGTGTGTGTTAATGTGAAGTCTCCAGTTTTCAAATGGCAGAAACTACTTTAAAAACTGCGGGTCTGTGAGACACTCTGGCCCCCAGGCCGGGGCAGCCAGTAGGCACACTCTGGGAAGCTCTTCAGAGGCGAGTCCCAAAGGCCTTGGCCAAGGGGCGGGATAGGGGACCAGGAACAACGCACGCTGTTCCACAGCTGAGCTGTCAGGCTTGTTGGGAACACACGTGGGCCGTGTGTGGGGCCAGCCTGCTGTCCCCGCCCCATCCCGTCACCGTGCATCTGCCCTGCAAGGCCCACCTCAAAGGCCACCAGCCCATTGTCCTCTGCCCCTGGGGCCAGCGCCCTGGACTCCAGCTCCTCACCTGCTGTGGGCAGCCATCAAGAGCTTCAAGCAGGTCAGGTCCCCGCTGACGGAGGCATGGTGCAGCGGCAAGGCCCCCTCCAGCGTCTCCAGTGTGGCCGCGTGGCCCTCTCGGAGAAGCCACTCCACCAGCACGGGGTGGGAGAAGCGGGCAGCCAGGTGCAGTGGGGACACACCCGAGGTGTCTTGGTCCTACCGAGGGAGGCACAGGCAGGGCAGTGAGGGGGCTGCAGGCCCAGACTCACCCCTGCTGGGCAGCACCAGGTGGGCCAGGGCCAGCCTTGGGGTTCACACTGCAGGGAACCCCACCTGCCTGACAGCTCCTGCTCCTCGCTACCCTCCCCTCCCCCACGCTGTTCGCTCCATCGTGGAGGGAGGCCCTCAGGCTCAGTGAGGCCACCTGTTCAAGGTAAGGCCATCTGCTTCTGGGTCCAGGTGGTTTGGGCCCAATTCTGAGACGCTGCCACACCCTGGGTCCCCTTGCCCGAGCGCAGTCGTGCCCCTTGCCAATCCCCACTCAGTCAGAAAGGCTTCCACTTGCCCAATAGTGCCCACGATGGGCTTGGCAGTCCTGGGACACTGACTCCTGGCTTCGGCCCCCACCCCCACTGAGTACCTATCTACCAGCCACACATCCTCGCGGGGGCATTTCCCACAGACGATTGGCAGACCTGGGCATTCCCCCAGTCACGGAGATGGCACCACTCTGCCCAGCAGCCTCTTGGGGTTGTGGAAAGGGCTGATGAGGACAGCGGAGCTGAGGCCATGGCACTCCCAGGCTGTGACTGGTGAGTCTCCGTCTCCTGGGGCCCAGTGGGTTCCCCTGACGCCCACCCAGCTGTCAGAGCTTGCTCATTGTCCTAGTTCTTTGCCCACACAAAGGGGCATGAGGCAGGAATGGGGAGAGGGTGGGTCCTGGTAGAAATGCCCCGACAAGCCCAGGACACCCGGCTCTATCAAGGCTGCTGGCCCACTGCCCCCCACAGCCGGGACTGTGCTGTGACCCACTGGGGCCCCCAGCTGCTGAGCCCACGTGCCCTCTGCACTTATTCTTTGCTGGACCCTTTGGGAAACAGGCCCCAGGGATCAGGCCCGATGAGAACACTGGCAGCCCCCCCACTGGCAAGGCCAGGCGCTCCCATGGGGGGAGAGAGCCGAGTGGCTGCTCTGTGCACTGGGGGAGACCAGGTGGTTTATGAGGTGGCCTTGGCTTTCAAGGGCTTTATGTTGCTTTGGGGGGGCGGGCGCAGAGACGTATGGCAGAGACCTAGCCGTGGGGTTTGCGTGGTGGGTCCCCAAGAGAAAGAGAAAGAGCCCGGGGCCGAGGATCTTCTGGCTCATGGCTCACGCCTCCCTTGAGTCACATGGACAGCGGCTCTGCGCGTTGTCCCCACTCAGCTGCTGTCCCCACTCACCTGGAGCCCGCAGCCCCCTTCGCGTACCAGCCAGCACAGCTCGGCCAGGCTGCCGGTGGCAGCAGCGTCATGTACTGGCGTCGCCCCGTTGTGGGCCCGTTGGTTGCTGGGCAGCTTGGCCCGTTGCACCAGGAACTTGACACAGGCTAGGTGGCCGGCCCGGGTGGCGTGGTGCACCAGGCCGGCCCCCAGGGCATCGACGATGCCTGGGCCCAGGGCGCCAGCCTCTAGCAGCCGCTCCAAGGTGGCCAGGTCTCCGTCCTTGGCAGCCGTGAGCGCCCGTTGCTCCTCCATCCTCAGGCCCGGCCAAGCGGCCGGCTCTCGGGACTCAGGCACAGGCCTGGCTTCCTGTTTCAGGTGTGGACGCAGCTCTGGGCTCCGGTTACCCGATAAGCAACACACAGGGCAGATGGGAGGCGGCGGGGTTGGGGGGCCGGGCCCGGCAGCCTCGCCCGAGCCACTCCTGCAGTGCTGCGCTGTGGTGGGCAGAGCGAGCAGGGGAAGGGCCCACACCGGGCCCAGGTTGAGGTGGGTGCCAGCCAGTGGACGCTGCCCTGCAGCTGGACCGTGCCTGTTCCTCCCGTGGTGAGGGCTGAGGAGATGCGCGTGAGTGTCTCAGCCTGAGTCAGACTTCCCACATCCAGTGGGTGTTTACAGTTCCAAGTGTCCTTTCAAGAAAGTAGCAGGCTCTTCAGCGTCTGCTTCCCCCAGTCTGGGCAGCGGCCCTGAGGCCCCTGCTGGCCTGTGGGGAGGCCACCTGGAAGGGCAGACGCATCCACAGTGGGGCTCTTTCCAGGGAACTTAACCACCAGGTGGGTGGCAGTCTAAATGTTTGGCTATGTCGTCCCACAGGGAGCCAAGGGCCCATCTCCCCCTGGAAAACCTACGCTGGATCCTGGCCCTCAGCTGGCCTGAGGCTTTGGAAGCCCAGTGATGAGCGCAGGGCCTGACACTGGACGGGGGCCTCGGAGGTGAGAGTGCGGGTCTCGAGACCCACCTCAGCCCACCCTCCAACCACAGCGACCGAGTCTGTGGGGCTGCGGTAAAGGTCTCAAGTGCATTTTCCAGACTGTTCTCTTCAGTGGGGCTGGACACCCACAGGTCTTTGCTGGGGAAACCGGGATTGTAGCCTAAGCATGGAAGCCACAGGGCACTGCAAGTTAGGGACCTGCTTTCTAGGGGCTTCCAGAGACATAACTTCAAGCTGAACTTCTTGAGCTAAAGCGTGATGAGTCGGGGTTGCTGCACAGCCGCCAAATCCATTCCCTCGCTGACTCACACACACTGGTGCCGCTGAGAGAAGCACCCACTAGAAAAGCCTCAAAACATCCAATACAGCGCTGAAATCTTTTATTAGTTCACTTAATTTCTCATAATTGTTTCTTCAATGTCATCATGTAGCTCTTTGCACCTTAAAACCATACAATACGTGTTATTCAATTAAAAAGTCATTCCTATGTAAGTGACATCTGATGTGTATCAGAACACCACAAGCATTTGTCACGATAAACATTCTTCTGCAGATAAAATTAAGATGAAGGCAGAGTCAGGGATGAACTGGCTTTCCACCTCAGGAACAGCCCAGAGCCACCTGAGCAGCGGCCACCCCACAACTCAGTGCCGTCTGGGCTGAGAACCTGAGTAAATGATCAAAGGGGAAAAGACGGGAGGGGCCTGGAGAGTCTGGGTGGGGAAGGCAGTGTGGCCCGCAGCCTGAGAGACGCGCAAGGCCAGGAAGCGGGGGCCACTGAGCAGAGAGCAGGGCCTGTCTGGAAAGAGCGTGAGGAGGGCCCGGAGGGGAGGGCGCAGGGGCATACTGACCGCTCTGCAGACATTTACAGGGAGGCCCTGATCGAAGCCAAAAGTCACGGTTCCTATTTTCATGATAGCAGCTGGCAACTGATTATAAATACTAGGATTTTATCTTCAGGATAAAAACACCACATCCCAGAAAGGGGATGCTGATGACAGGTTCAGCCGACTTCCTAGAGGGCAGCGTGGCCACATTCCACTTCAGCCTAGGCTGCTGGGCGCAGTAACAGCGACAGTCCGTGCAGGCGTTTGTGTCCTGGGCCTATAAGCACCTCTGGGGTCTGTGTGCCCAGCAGACCCACTCCCCGCTGACCTGCATATGGGGGTGGGGGGAAGCCCAGAGTACACACAAACCACGAGTCACTGCACTCAGACCCTCCAGGGCAAAATGAAGAGATGGACAAATGAAGGCGCGTCACCCTGGCACAGCCCCCGGAAGGGCTTCCTGCGAGGCGGCCGGGGCGCTAGGCCTGGCCCTCCAGCCGGGCCACCGCCTGCTTCAGGTCCTGCACCACGAGATCCACCTCGGCCAGGGTGGTGCTACGGCCCACGCTGAGCCGGAGCGCGTTCCTGGCCACGTCAGCGGGGATGCCACAGCTCAGCAACACCGGGGACGGCCTGCAGGGGCGAGCCGGAAGTCAGAAGTCAGCCGTCACGGAGAAAGGCACAGGACCGGACACGGCCCCTTCTGCTCTCGCCGACCTCCCCTCTGCAGACACGGCCCTGAGCCCACACTTCTTCCAGGTCTCCCTCGTTCTCCCCGCCCTGGTCCTTTCGAGCTGAGAAGTCCTACACGGCAGTGTGGCCTCTCCCGGCACAGACCATCTGCGCAGAGCACGGACAGACTTCTAGTGGTTGTGTCCAGTGAGGCCAGCCCTGGGATACAGGGGCTTCCAGGTCTCAGAAGGGACACACACACACGCACAGCAGAGTGTCTTGACTCCAAGCACAGCATCTGAGGCTGTGGTGTGCCCAGGCCTGTTTCGGGCTTTTCACAGCACCCATCACAGAGCCTTGCACACTCGGGGTCCCGGCCCATATTTACTGCCTGCAGGTGGCTCTGAAGCTGGGCCCCTTAAGGCTCATCCCCATCCTCAAATCCACAAGCAGGGTCCCGTACTCAAGGTCCGTCCTCCCAAGCGGCCCACAGGCCAGGGGCTGAAACAGCAGGGCAGACTATGCTGTCAGACTACAGCACCTTAAAACTGCCAAGATAAATGCCCTTTGTGTCCAGGGGTAGATGAAAGGGGGTGCACTTCATCACCTCCAGTCACCAAGTGTCAGAGCTGGAAGCCCCTGCAGTCCATCCTGTCACAGGTGAGAGAGCAGGGCTTAGACTGGGCAGTGACACCGTCTACCGTTCTCGGCCCCTCTTCTGTACCCCCCCCCCGCCGCTGGGTGATCTCACTTCCTAATGGAGGAGGCACCACCAGAGGGGCAGCCCCACCTCCCACAGGGCAGTGAGCACCTGCCTCCGTCCCCTTCTCCTCACCTCGCAGGGGCCACACTGGATACTGGTCCCTCTGAGCTGTGCTGCCAGCCCTCCTCATCCCCTCCACCTGCACCGCCACCCCTCCCTTTCCCACTTCTGTGGCCCTTATGGTTGCAGAGTGCACCTGCCAGCGTGACCACTCTGCCTCAGTTTCCTTGTCCTAGAAATGGGATACTCAGATCCTCCCGAAGGTGGTGGTGAGCATTCTGCGAGCGATGGCACACCTGAGTGCTCAGTAAGGGACAGCCCCCATGTGCCGTTTCTCTGCGCTCCAGGCTGGCCTGGCTTCACTGCACCTGACGGTGACTCTGGCTGTCACATCTGGCCTGCTGGCCCCAACTGCCCTCCACAGCTGCAGGGCGCTAAGGCCTTGAGGAGCTGCCTCCTGCAGGCCACAGGCACGGCCCCAGCCCGCTCTGGACAGCAGTCCATTCCCATCCACGTCTGCTCTCTCCGAAGCCAGGCGCTTTATCCAGCTCCACGCCCACCTCTGCAGCCCCACACTCACAGCAAACCAGAAACCGAGCCCCTTCTCCTCCTCCAGGTGCCTGATGCCCGAGCCCCCAGTCGCCTTGTGGCTATGCCTGGTCCTACCCATCATCACCATCTGCCTGGGCGGCTATCCCATAACCCCTCCTGTACCCGGCAGGGAAAAGGAGTTATCTGAAACCCAAACTTCATTGTGTCACACCCCTTCAGGAGCCCCCACTTTCTTGAGGACGCTGCAATCTGCCCCTGCTCCTTCAGCCCCGCCCTCCAGGCCCCGCCCCTGCTCCATCAGCCCCGCCCTCCAGGCCCCGCCCCTGCCCCATTCAGCCCCGCCCTCCCGGACCCGCCCCTGCGCCTCCAGCCCCGCCCTCCAGGCCCCGCCCCTGCCCCATTCAGCCCCGCCCTCCCGGACCCGCCCCTGCGCCTCCAGCCCCGCCCTCCAGGCCCCGCCCCTGCTCCTTCAGCCCCGCCCTCCCGGCCCCGCCCCTGCGCCTCCAGCCCCGCCCTCCAGGCCCCGCCCCTGCTCCTTCAGCCCCGCCCTCCAGGCCCCGCCCCTGCGCCTCCAGCCCCGCCCTCCAGGCCCCGCCCCTGCTCCTTCAGCCCCGCCCTCCAGGCCCCGCCCCTGCGCCTCCAGCCCCGCCCTCCCGGCCCCGCCCCTGTTCCTCCAGGCACACTTGACACTAAAAGTCTCCTGGTCACCTGCGAGCCCTGCTTTAGGCTGCAGCTTCCACCCTCCGCTCCCGAGGACCCACAGAAGGTCTCTGCTTCACAGGACACAGCGTCGGCCCCTGGCCCTGAGATGTCTGGTCACTTTCTGTGTCCCCACCAGGCTGCACAGCTCTGTGAAGCCCCAGGCCCGGCACCTGGAGAGCACTTACCGGTCGCCCTGGTCCGAATGGCACGCAGCCCCCACGCTGGCCAGCAGCGTCCTGCACTGTGCCAGCACCAGGCGGCCTGAGGAGACAGCACACGGCCCCTGAGGTGGCAATTCCAGGCAGGGCCCACCTGTCCCACCCCCGCTGCCTCTTCCATGCTGCGAGTTTTGAGGCTCCCTTCTCGTGCCGCCTGGCGGAACCCCGAGCGCAGGTGACAGAAAGTGCAGCAGGACCCAGAGAAAATGTTTGCTCTCTTCCTGGGCTGCAGAAAAGCAGGCACTAGTCTCCCAGAACTGGCTTTGAAATCCTTATTTCCAATAGGCTGTCCAGTGCGACACCCAGAATTCCGATTGGCTGCCTCACTTAATAGAAACGTACACCGGCCTTTCCCAAAGGTAGAGGCACTTGGCAGCTGTCTTTATGAAGCCAGAAGGAAGGCCCGGCCCTCTCATCAGCAGCGAGTAAAACAATAAACCCAGGACCGCAGGTTTAATTAAAAGGGGAATCTGCCTCATTTAGGTTAACGCCAGTCATCACTGAAGACAAAGTCCGCCCCCATTAAAAGGGGGAAGGAGGACAGGAACTGAGCTTCCCACGACAAGGACACGCTGCTTCCGCCCCAGTGAGGACGCTGCAGCCGGAGGATGCGCTAAGCGTCATGGTGCCCGCTGCTCCGTCCGTAACCCAGGACGACCAACCAAGCCCCGCCCGGTCTTCGAAGGCACATGTGATCTGCAGAGGAGGCTCACGCGGGCTCGCGTGGCCACGGAATGTCCTCACGGGGAAACAGGTCACGTCCTGGACACAGGCCCCAGGGACTCAGGACGAGCCGTGTTTTCCCAACAGCTTCCTGCGTGGGAGGCGGCTGTCGCAGGAACAGGGGAAACGCACAGCTCTACACTTCGTCCTTACTCTGAGCCAGTTTTTGAAGTTGGCTGCCTCTACTTTCCCTTACCCTCAGAAAGTATTTTGTGAAAATGGCTGACAAAAATAGACCAACTCGCCTAAATGTAGTGAATTTGATTGCCCTCCCTAACAGTTTTCGGGTGGGCGCACCGGCTGGTGGAGCGCTGGGCACTACCCGCGTTTTGGGCACCAAGTCAACGAGTGTGTGGGGGGGGCAGAGCCGTCACGGAGGCCCGCCCACCACAGGCCACCACCCACCTCTGCTCCCGCCAGCCCCGCCACCCCGTGGGGAGACCAGGAGGAGACAGTCATCACCTTGGAGCTGGGGTCCCTGGATGGAGAAGTTACACGTGTTCGGGAGTCGCTCAGTCCCTGGAAACTGGCTGTTGAGATGGATTTTCTTATCAAATTCAGCCTGAAAAACCAATGAAATATTCAGTAACGGCTTCAAAGTCCCTACCCATGAATTTTAGACTTCTGAGAAACAACACCTCAACCTCAACACATGAAATAGTTATCCACAGGCATCTACCTACAACAGGGGACTACAGAAGGCACAATCAGGAGAGCAACTCAGAATATCTACGGGTCTTCTACCCACACTCATTAAATGTACCACCTCCGCTGTGTTTGTATCCCGAGTCTGAAAAAGATAATCCACTTGGTTTGAACTCCATCTTTGGGGGTTTCTGACTCCAGCTTACGTCTAGCCATTTAATTCTTCCCTCTTCGCTCATGACCTTGGTTGTTTCGAGTCCCTGGGAAGTGGGTTCCAGCCCACACAGCTCCTTTCGTCCAGTGCAGTCAAACCCCAAGTCCTGCCTGCCCTCTGGGGTCACGGGTTCACGGGTCCCGTTCCTCACTGCTCACGGTCAGAGGAAACCACCAGGGCTGACAGACACCCGGCTGCCCCTCGGCTGACCGCCACTCACCACCAGCCTCGCCTCCAGGTAGTCGCGAACGGCTCTCATGTGGGCCTCATAAGCCTCGCAGTTCTCCGTCACCAGCTCAGCGGCCTATGGACACAGGAAGGTGACAGTGCAAGAAAGCATCCAACTATTGTCAAGCAAAGGAGAGCCAGGAGCTGTGAGTAATGGAGGCGATAATTCCTGATGGGACAGAGGTGACACTGCTCATTTTCTAGAACATCATAAATAGTACTTCCCAAGTGACCTGTGACAGGGGCCATGATAAGTGTTATCTGCACTTTTCCGCAGAAATTTACTTTATCGGGCACTTCCTGATATCTCCAGGCACCAGAGGTATCACAGCCCTTAAGACCAAAAAGAATCCCAGTCCTCCGGGAACATTTCCGTTCTAGAGAGTGAGGAGGAATACACAAGGGAAGAGGTGAATCGCCTCCACCCAGCGCTCTGCAGAGCCCCAGGCGCGTGGAGAGAGTGCCCCACGTGAGGGAGGGGACAGGGCCCAGAGGCCCTGGTGACAGGCGGGACCCGAGCCTACGTGCAACCAGCATGGGATCCAAATGCCCTCGGATTCCGAGAAAGGGGCGAGATGATCCGATCTGCGTGCTTTACCATCATCCTGGACGCTGTGTGGAGAAGGGGAGAGCCTGGCAGGTGTCCACAAAAGATGGGATGACCTGGCCGAATTGGTGGCCGGGGAAATGGCCAAGGTCCTGCATCTGTCATGGAGATAGCAGAGCCCTGGTTGGTGCGTCAGGTGCAGGGGACGAGGGTGGGGTCAAGGGCACCTCCTAGATGGAAGTGAGAACCTGGATGGCGGGAGGCACCCCAGAGAAAGAAGGGATGATGGAGAAGAGAGCGGAACACTTTGTGGACCAAGAGGAAATGTCAAGTAAGCAGGTGGGGACATGGGTCTCCCGGGAGGAAAGTCAGGACCTGCCTTGGGATGTCCAAGACCTGAGCACAGGCTGGCGTTACAGCTCCAAGTGAGCTGCTGTGGAGAGGAGGCTGGGACGGTCCCGGGGGCCCGAGGACAGATGACAAGGCACAGGGGGAACAGCCAGGGCTGAGGGGGAACAAGCCAGGGAGGAGTGTCCCAGCAGCAGCCATGCAAAACAGCTGCCAGGAGGCAGACGAGGACATGACAACATGGCTCGGCCAGTTTCAGGGGCCAGAACAGGCAGTGAGACTACGTCAGACTGGGAGGTGGGGTGAGCGTGCAGGCCACTCCTGGGACAGAGAAACCCAGGAGTTGGGGGTGTGGGCCAGAGGACAGTTTCAAAGACTGGGGGAATATTCTGGTAGAGGGACATGATGGGGCACAGAGGTGACAACAGCAGGGGCTCTCTGGGCAACAGGGAAGGCTGGAAGGCCGGGAGCGACCTTGCTCTTGATGTGGCCTGGGTGGGCGAAGATAAGTCTTCCAGGGAAGACAGGGCCTGTGCCAGGTTCAGACTGCATCGAGTCCAGGCTGGACATGGAGGGAGCATGGAGGGGATGGCGGTTTGTCCCCGAGTGGATGATGGATCAGAAGATCTGGGCACAGGTACAAGCCAGGAGTAGGGAAAGGGTCACCACAGGGCTAGGGGCCCCCAGTTGGGGCACCAGCATTCAGGTGAGCCACCATCTAATCATCAGGAGAAATCTCTTTAGGAAGCTGCTACCACAACCCCCATCCTGCAGGCAGGACGGCCAGGGCTCAGGGAGGTGGAGCCACTTGACTGAGGGGACCCAGCAAACCTGCAGCCTGACCTTTCTCTGCTATGACGACATCACTGCATTTCTTTCATGAGAAGACTCGGAAAAAGAGCTTTTCCCTGTAAATGCCCCGCACGTGAAACCCACTCCACACATCCCAAGAACACCTCCTGGTTGAAACAGAAAATTGGAGGGTTTTCCTTGTATCTGTCACTTGTGGGGGTCGTGACAATGATCTCCATAAAGCGCTGATGCCTGGGAAAGGGGGACTGATGTGAGATGACAGGACAGGTGTGTGGTCTCTGCTGGTCCTGGCAGAGCTCCTGAAAGCCTCTGAATTCTAAGGTGTAGGAGCACTTGGGTCTATTGTTCTAGTACCTGGTCTTTGGCCCCTAAATCCCTTGGAATAAAGCCCAGGAACTCCCTGGGGAACAGGAGTGTCTTTTGTTCTAATGAGGCATCTCTGGATGGCTCCTGAATGGAGGCTGGTCGCCTAGACGCTTGGAATTTTCAGCCCCACCCCTCATACTCCATGGAGGGGACAGGGCTGGAATGGAGTTAACAATGGATGGAAGCCTCCGTAAAATCCAGTACGGGGTTGGGAGAGCTTGTAGGTTGGTGAACACGTGGAGGTGCTGGGAGGGTCAGCTGTATTCTTTATCACGTCCTTTTATAAAAAACCGGTAATCTAGGTAGGAAAACGTTTCTCTGAGTTCTGTGAACCGCTCTAGCAAATTATTCGAATCTCGGGAGGGGATCATGAGAACCTCCAATTTGCAGCTGGTTGGTCAGAAGCATGGGTGACAACCTGGACTTGGGACTAGAGTCTGAAGTGTGTGTTGGGGGCGTGTCTTGTGGGACTGAGCCCTTAACGTGTGAACCTGACGCCACCTCCAGCTAGACCGGGTAAGAATTGAGTTAAACTGTAGGGCACCCAGCTGGTGTGGCAGAGAATTGTTTGGTTTCGGAAAACCCCACATCAGTGGTACAAGTGTTGTGAGTGTGGTAGGCGAGGGAGAGGAAAGGAGACCAAGGTCATCTGTCCAAGGTCACCAAGGCTTACCTTCCCAAGGCCGGCAATCATCGGGGTGTTCTCTGTCCTGTAAGAGAAGGGATTCAATCCTATTGCCATGCAAAGCAGTTGACAAGAGTCCCAGGAAGGAATCCTGTCTATATAAAAGTCATGTGTTCAAATAAAAACAGAATCGCACCACCATCTTTCCTACATGTGTGCCGAGGGGTCAACTGAATGGCAGCTACAGGCCCCAGAGCCCTCCCTGTAAAGTGTACCCGTCCTGCCCAATGACAGTGGACACGGCCGTATGTGGGCAAAACATCGGGTATCCTCAGTGACAATTCTGTCTGGACCTTTTCCTTCCCCAGAGAAGCTCGTCCTCTGACTGTAGACCCGAGAGCACCTCTTTGGTCCCTACTGCCAAACCAGGTGAGGGTCTGAGGGACTCTGTTGACACTGTCCGCTGCGGCCGGCATTCCCTCTGAAGCCTCTCAGCCATGAAATGGGACAAACCCTTTGTTACTAGACTTTGGGGCGTGACAGGCACACAGGAAAGGGACAAGAGAAGCTGCGTGACCAGGGGCTCTCGTACACGGATCCAAGAAATTGGGAAACAGGATTCTTCACTCTATTTCGGGGGGAAAAAAACCCAACACCAACTTAAGAATTTCCTTCATTTTAAGTTTTGTCTAAATCAAGTTTTCTTAAGCCTTTGGAGCTGGGAACTGCTTGTTTCCCAGTGCGTAACAAGACAAGTGAATGCACAGCTCAGGGATTATAGGAAACCCGATCTCACCCTCTTCCTGTAACTAGTTCATTGGCCTGCTGTCCCGGGAGGTGGGCTCGACAGGGACAGGTGGTCTGGAGCTCTGGGCCAGGAGCCAGAGGCCTGGGTATCGTCTTTCGCCCTGCCTCCTCCACCAGCCAGGGGATCCTAAGGACTCCCCTGTGTAGGCCTTCCCCTCATCTGCGGACAACAGAATCAGACCAGGAGCGGCTGAAAGGCCTGTGACCTGTGCCTGCCTAGCGTGGCTACGGGGTGGATGAGCTGGGCCCGTGGAGGACCTGGAGCCTGCTGTGCCAGCCCAGTCCTGTTACCAGGCCCTCCCCACTACCCCTCCCTCCCCTGGGCGGGCAGCCCTCCTCCACTGCCATCGAGGGTAACTTCCACTGATTCCCACACCCCATCCACATACAGAGGTACTTGTTTTCGCTTCCGACACCTGATGTCCCACCTTTTCTTTTTTTAATTCAACTTTTTATTTAGAGATAATGCAGATCGACAGGTGGTTGTAAGACACAATATAGACACGCCCTGTGTACTCTTTACTCAGGTTCCCCCAAGTAACACTACAGCAGATATCAACTAGGCAGAGAATACACTCACTTCCCTTGGCCCCCCCCCTTAACCCTTAGCAACCACTCACCTCTGCTCCACATCTCTAATTTTGTCATTTCAAGAATATTCTAGAAATGGAATCATAGTTTATAACTTTGGGGCTGGGCTTTTTTCATTCACCATCATTCTTGAGATTCCTCCAGGCTGTTGTTTGTGTGTGTCAACAGTTCATTACTTTCACTGCTGTGCACAGCTGGTTTTGCTATTCTCTCATTTCAGGACACCTGGGCTGTCTGCAGTTTGGGGCTATTAGGAGCAGGTCTTCTACAAACACTCGTGTACAGCGGGTGTTGTGAGAAGTCTGCTTTTCTCTGGGATAAACGCCCACAAGCACACTTGTTGGGCCTTGTACAAGTTGCATGTTTGTTTGGTAGGAAACTACCACACTGTTATGGACGGTTGTACCACATACATCCCACCAGCCATGTATGAGGGTCCAGCTTTTCTGCGTCCTCACAGCATGTGGTGGTGTCACTGTATTGATTTTAGCCATTCTGATGGGTGTGGAGTGATGGCATCTCAGTGTGGTTTTAGTTCGCATTTTCCTAAGGGGCAATGACCTTGAACATCTTTTCACCTGCTTGTCCTCTATCTGTGTCCTCTTTGGTGAAATGCTTGCTCATGACTTTTGCCCATTTTCTGACTGAATTGTTTGGGGTTTTTTGCTGTTAGATTTTGAGAGTTCTTTATATATTCTAGATACTAGTCCTCTGTCGTAATTTAAACTCAAAATTTAAACGTAATTTAGAAAACTCAAAAGGAAACAGGAAGCCTATTTTATTTATCTATATTTTTACTGCCCATGCTCTCTCTGATACCCCAAGGTTCCTTCTTTTACTGTTTCCTTTCTGTTTAGAGAACTTCCTGTAGTTATTTTTAGGATAGGTCTTCTGGTAACACGTCCTACTAGTTTCCTTCATCTGAGAATGTCTTCATTTCCCATCATTCCTGAAGTTCTACTGTGTATAAAATTCTGGCCTGACAGTTCTTTTCTCTGAGCACTTGCAAAACATTGAGCCATTTCCTAGCCTCCATGGTTTCTGGTGAGAAATCCACTGTCATTTGAATTAATTTCCCCTATAGGTAAGGTGTCATTTTTGCTCTGGCTTCCCTCAAGATGTTTTCTTTGTCATTTTCAGAAGTTTAATTATATGGTGTTGCATGGATTTCTTTTTGTTTATCCTGGTTGGGGTTTGTTCAGCTTCTTAAATCTGTAAGTTTATATCTTCTGTCAAATTTGGGAAGTTTTTAGCCATTATTTCTTCAAGTACTTTTTTAGCCCACCTTTTCTTCTCCTCTCCTTCTGGGACTTCAATGAAATGAATTTAGATTTTTTGTTATAGTCCCACAGGTCCCTGAGGTTCTGTTCAATTCTTTTTCCCCACTCTATTTCTTTTCTGTTGCTTAGAGTAGACAATTCTATTTACTGTCCTATCTTTCAGTTCGCTGATTCTTTCCTCTGTGACCCGATTCTGTTGTTGAGCCCATCCACTGAATTTTTATTTTAGCTACTGTAATTTTCAGTTCTAAAGCTTTCATTTAGTTCCTTACATCGTCTTTTTCTTTGCTGACACTTTCTATTTCATTTGATTCAAGTGTGTCCATTGAAGCGTTTTTATTATATCTGTCTTAAAATCCGTGTTTGATAATTCTAACATCTTTGTCATCTCTGTCTTGGCAGTTACTGATTGTCTTTTTTCAAGTTTCTGACAAAATGTGTGCTGCTGGTCCCCCCTCATTCCCTATATGCCATGGGGACACAGGAGCTATGAGAAAGAGACCAGGTGCCTCTGTGCGGCCCCTCTCCCCAAGTCGGGAGACCAGCAGCACTGCTGCCTCAGCCAGGAGGGCTCCAGCGGCACGTCTGCCTGGACTGAGCCAATTACAAGCAGAACCGGATTCTTTCAAGTAGTTGAAAGAAACAAGAGATTTCCTTCCTCTACTTTGCATCCTGTCCCACCGGCCGGGACTTAGGTCTTGCAGATCTGCAAGTGTAGACTAGTGGAGCCTGTTCTGCTAAGGGCAGTGATGTGGACTGTGGCATTCGTGCTCCCGAGAGACAGAAGCCACTGCCCTGCAGACACACGGCCAGTGTGTCAGAGGCTTTGTTAGCGTCTACCTACCCTGGCCTGAAGCCCCGTTCTTGCCCACCTCCAAACAGCATCGGGTACAGCGGGGTACGTTCACCGAGCCCACGGACGTAAAGCGCTCCAATCCTCGGACCATAGAGCTGAAAGGAAAAGTCAGCCCTGTATTCAGCAAGGACCCCGGGCCTTCTCTGTACGCGTGCTGACGCCTGAGAGGCATCAGCGGGAACGTGTGGGCCCCATGGTGGTGCCACCCACCAGTGCTTGGACACATAAGCGTCACAAAGGCCTTTGGGAACAGAGCAGGTGCCGGGTGGCAGCAGGGCCGCCCCGCCCATCCCCTGGTAGAATGTGCAAAAGGAAAGAGGCTGGGACCAGAGACCGCCAAAGGCTTTTCCTGGGATGAGCCCAAGTTTTCAAATCAAAATTAGACAAAAACTTTAAGGGCCACGGTGTCAGGCCAACGTACACACTCCCCTGAAAACCAGCTGAGTGTTTGTTGTGCTTCAGAACAGAGCGCCAGAAAGACTTCAGGCCCTGGTCACTGCCAGAAAGATGAAAGAAGCTTCCGCATGACTGACCTTCCCCGCATTCCACCTGGGAGGTAAGAGCTGCTCCGACTAAACTCTACACTCAGGAGCCACACTTGAGATCAAGTCAGAGAAAGCAGCCATTGTTTGAACCCACATCTTCCATCCTTGGGGTGGGAGGTGAAGGGGGGGCTGACCAGGGCGGAGCACACACTACCTGGCTAACCCACCTGCCTCATGTCTCACCTGAGACCTCACTGCCCTCCCACAGCCTTGCCAGGCCGCCCCCTCCTGCCCCGTGTGGGTTGGGGTACCCCATCATGCCCGTCGTGGCACTCGTCAAATGCCATCCTAGCTGCCGCTGGTCTCCGCTTCTGAGGGCTCCCGAGGGCAGGGCAGTGAGCCGCTCGTCCCTGGGGCCAGGGCCTGGCTCTCAGCGACACTGATGGCAGGTGAGTGACCAGCAGAGAGTGGGCTCTGCTCTAGGGCGAGCCTCCGGGTCACGGAGGAACCTCCCCCACAGGAGGGAAGGGACCCCTGAGGACGCACCTTGTGCCCCACGATAGTCAGGAAGTCCACGCCCAGGTCCCGCACGTCCACGCGCCGCTTGCCCAAGGCCTGGGCGGCGTCCGTGTGCAGGAGCACGCGCGGCAGCCCCGCGGCTGCCCTCTGCTGGTTCAGGGCGGCAACGCGCCGGCCGAGTTCAGGGACGGGCTGAAGGGGGAAAGCGGAGCTGAGTGGGTGGCTTTGATTTGATGAAAACCGACGGAAAGAAGCCAGGAGGCGTTAACGCGGACAGACCAAACAATTACAAACCCCAAGAGCAGACGGACAGAAGAGGCCCAGCGCGACGCGAGCACCCGCAGAGCCTGGCCCCTCTCCCCGCCAGGGACGCACCATGATGACGCCGGTCTCATTGTTGGCCAGCATGACGGTCACGAGGCACGTGGCCGGGCGGACGGCAGCCAGGATGTCGTCAGCCTCTGCCTGCCCGTTCACCTTGGACACCGGGACAAAGGTGACCGCTGAGGCACAAAACACAAATACTGAGGTTAATCCCACCACGTGGCCTCTCTTGACAGGTCATTTAGATACAGATTAACTAAAGCATCCTCCACAAGTAAAAAGTAATTTATTGTAAAAGTTCAGAGTACTATAAAGAAGGAATAGAAGTCCCCCATTATCCCCCCGCCCAGAAATGAGCAACTGAAGGCTTCTTAAAAGAAGCTGCAGTTGGTGGGTTCATTTTGTGGAAGACACTCCCCTTTCTGCCTGCAGGGACGGTGAGGGGACTCTCAGTTCACAAGAACGTCTCACCGTGCCACGCACTTAACCTTCACTCTCAGCGCTGACCTGCACTTGTCCCAGACACTTGTCTTATTGCTGCAGATGGAAAGGAAGTGTGGCTGACTAAAGGGAGGTTTCTGATTCACCATGGCGGAACACAAACATCCACGGTCCCCCCAAGGTGCCCCTGAAAGGAGAAAACAGATCTACTTCCAAATAAGGGCTACATGTGGACGAGGAATGTGGAGGAATCCCCGAAAGACAACAGAAAGACAATGGCATTAGACTAAGAGGAATAATTCACTCAGAACACTAAAGCATGACAGATCCAGTGACCCTCCAAGTTCAGGGTGCACAGGCGGAGAGCAGCACAGAGGCCGACAGCTGAGGCAGACGGAGGACCGGGCTCTGCCGTCCAGGTACCCCCACCTTACACCCAGCGAGCAGGTGACACCACGGGCCCACGAGAGGAAGGGCAGCCCGCAGGCTCTGGTACCGGAGAGGGACCCGCACGAGAAGGGCAGAGCTGAGCATCTGCTACCCAGGAGAAATGAAAACATGTCCTCACAAACACAGACAGTTGCTCACATGGCATCATCACAACGCCAAATGTCCATCACCTGAGGAACGCAGGAAAAAAATGTGAGGAACGTCCATGTAAGATGGAGTGTTATTGATCCACACAAAGGACTTATGCCGTGCCGTGGCTAACCCCCGAAAACACGATGCTGAGAAGTCAGGCACCGAGGACCACATGCCATGTGATTCCATTTACATAAAAGTCCAGAAGTGGGAAATCACTAGAGACACAATGCAGGTTAGTGGCTGCCTCGGGCTGAGGGAAGTGGAGAGCTAGTTAGTGGGTACGGGGTTTATTTTGGGGTTGTACATGTTCTACAGCTTGTTGTCTGATGGTGGCACAAGCCGGTGAGTATACTAACAACTACTGAAGTGCAGTTACATGGGAGTACAGTATGTGAATTACGTCTTCTCCATAAAGCTGATTCATCACTAAAGCAGCTGGGAGAGGTGACGGGGACGGGGTGTGATACTCAAAGTCTTCATTTTATAGGGGGGGTGCTGGGGGAGGGGGTGTGTGTCCGCAAACAAATGCTCGAGCTGATAAACCAAGAAATGGAGATTATGTTTGTAGTGATGAAGTATTAAGTTGGAAGTAATGAAAAGAAATGCTAACCACCAGAAAAACTCCAGGGGACATTGGCAGCATTGCCTCTGAGAAGCAGGACAGGACTGGGCGGGGGGAGTGGGGAACAGGGGAAAGGGGGTTAGGGAGGACTTCGGGAAGAACCTTTACTTTGTACTTTACACCTTTCTACATTTAAATTATTTCCTCTACGTGGACATTTATACTTTGTAAAAATCTGTGATTTTAAACAAGAGATTAACCGCCACAGTAACTGATAACAATGATCCTACTAAGTCGTGGGACACAAAGAAAAGACAGGAGGGATTAAGAGCAACTACAATTTAAATAAGAAAGTGAGGCCTGATTTTTTTTTTTTTTTTTAAAGTGCTGCATTCAGGCAGGACCAGGAGGAGGAAAACCTTCTGAATAGTCAAACAGGAAAATCAACAAAATGACTTCACCTCAACTGAGCAGGTCTGTTAGTTCTTTAGCTTAAGCTAAAAATACTCTCCCCAAGTCACCTTCAGGTTTCCAGGCAGATTAAGTAAGAAGGCTAATGCTGAGAAGAAGCCACTTCCTTATGTAAAGGAGAGGTGTCCTGGGATAAAAAGGCTCTTCCATTTTCAAAACTGAGTGGCTACACCGTGTCTCAAGACGCTGTACCACAGGAGTGAAAGAAAGACCAGTTTCCGCTGTGTGACAGTGACAGGGCCCTGTCACTGCAGGCCAAACCTGACTCATCCCTTGGTCTGCCCAGGAGCCTGCGGCCAGGCCCGTGCCCCCCTGTCCTCTGTCGTGCTGACACTGAGCCCTTGGTGAGGCCAATGCTACCATCCTTGTCCCTTGGCGAGGCCTGTGCCACCCTGTCCTCTGTCCCGCTCACGCTGAGCCCTCGGCTCCTGCTGAGACAGTCCTGCAGCAGGAGTGCAATTACTCTGGATTTTACCACCAGAAGTTGATTATCTGCTCGATCCTTTTTCCTCACATTAGAGGAAATGAGGCCAAGTTCAGTTATTAAAATCAAACGATGAAAAACACCATTTAGCATTTTATAGATATGCCATTTAAATATGTATATATTTATTACACACAAGAGTCAGAAATATCACTCAGAAATACTCATGACTAGTTCTACACTGGATCACCACTTGTTTCCTTAGTGGAAACCTCGGGGCACCCACTGACGCCCATGTGGCTCCCCAGAAGGGCAGGCTGGGTCACCGGCACCTTCTAAGCTAAGAAGCCCGAGTGCGGGAGGGTGATGGCTCACCAAGCCCACGGGCCGCTCCCCCCATGAATCAGTCTGTCAAGGTCCGGGGAGTTGTCCCTGCTGGAGTCCAGCCAAGTTGGTCACTCACCAGCCACTTGTTCTTCCACCAGGTGCTCCAGGGGCAGACGGATGGAGTCATGTTCCACGGTGCAGGTGACGAAGTGGGGCATGGCCCCCTCCACCAGGCGGTGGCGCTCAGCCGCGTCCCCCTCTGAGGCGTGGACTTTGTGGAAGTGCCGCAGCACAGAATGGATTACCAAATTATTTGACTGCAAAGACAGAGCAGAAAAATCAGTCACAAAACTTGTCCCGAGTGGGGAGTTAGAGTAGCAATCTGTCTCACTTGGATTTTCCTGGGGGTTTACATTTAGAAAGAAATGTGAACTGCACCTTTTGAAAGGCCTAACCATGAAGATCTGGGGTTTTCACCCTTTCAAAAACTTCAGAACTCATTTCTGGCCAATTAAACAACATTGGGCTTAAATTTTAAATGTAATAAATCTGTCAAAAGAGAGGCCAGGCCCCCATCGCTGGTGGGGGTGCAAGCCAGCCCAAGGCCATCTGGCAAATCTGTCAAGTAACTTCTTTGGCCCAGCAAATCTGTTTCTGGACATGATCCTACTCTTACACAGAAGCAAAATGATATAGAGATCATTTATCAGGTATAGCACTGTGGGTAGCAGCAAAACCTCGGCAAGCCCTTCGATGTCTATTGGCAAGGGAACTTGTTAAATCAATTACACGACAGCGTTCAGTGGAGCACCAAGCTGATAAAAATGCGAGGGAATGCTCTGGGGCTGGTATCAAAAGATCTCAATACACTTGTTAAATGAAAAAAGGTAGCAAACATTATATACAGTATCCTACAGTATGCATAACAAGGGCGAGATACATACTTGTTTGCTTATATATGCAAAACAATTCTTGAAAAGGTAGAAAGGGAAGGAGAGAAGAATATAGAAATCTACATACTTATTTGCTTTAAATGCATAGACTATCTCTGGAGGACACGAAAGAAACAAACAATACTAGTCTCCTGTGGAAAGAGAAAGTGGACAACCAAGGAAGTGTGTGTGGGGGGAGAAGCTTTTTTAAAAAAAGTAACCTTTTCTCTTCTATTTAAATATAACATATATACTGAAAAGTGTGCAAAATATAAATTAAGTTTAATAAAAAAGTATAACAGTGACTACCTGAGTAACTGTTACCTGGGTCAACACAGAAGCACTGCCCACACTGCAGGAGCCCGTCCTAAGCCCCCTCACCCCGAACTAACTACACCCCAATTTTATGCTTGTATTTTGTAGGTAAGCATCCTTCAACAACAGTGTTTATTTTGCATCTTTTAGACCTTCAGACGAATGGAAATGAACTAATTTTTTTCAATTAAAGATGCAGCCTCTTCAGGTATGTGCACAGAGCAAGGGCAACAGGTGCTGCTGGCCCCATGCTGAGGTGGCACTCATGTAGCCAGTGCTCAGGGGATGGAGACACAGAGGGGGACGCTGTGGGCCTGGTGGAGAGCTGAGGCAGCTGACACAACGGTTTTCTGGATCCGATACACCTTGAATTAGGTAACGGCAAGGAGCTGGTCAGGGATGACGGCTCAGGCGTGCTTCCCCAAAAGGTGGACGCTTCTTTAGAAGTCCCAGAAAACAGGGCTGCCCACATAGTGATTCTGTCCAGAAAGAGGAGCCTCCTGGGCTCTGTGTGGCCAGAGGAGCCTTGCAACCACATTTATGTGGGTCCTGGGGCCCACACCTCATAGGTCCCCATGGACGACAGAGTAAAAGATGACGCCCCTCAGGCTGTGAACACGAGGATGACAGTGCCCAGGCCCCACCCACGTGCCGCCTCCCTCCCTATTGGCGCCTTGCCAGGGCCACTGATGATGTCTGAGCAGCCTCCTAACGGCGGCTGCACTTCTGGCGCACTGGGAGCACGGCAGCTTCTGTTGAAACCGGTAGGTCACCCCTAAAACTGCACCCTGTGTTTAGGCTGCGACACTCCTAGGCACTGGGCTCCAGACGAGACAGGTGGCTGGGGCGGAGGAGGCTCCTTTCGAGCAACTAGGAGTCTGTTCCTGGGTTGGTGGTCACAGTGACCAGGGGTCTGGCGGCAGCCCCTCCCCTTACTTAGCTCGGCTACCTCGGCTCTGCTCAGCCGGCCTCAGCTTCCTCTTTGGACTGACTTCTTTTGCCCCATGTTGTTGCAGGGGGCTTGTGGTGTGCACGGTAGGGCTGCATCGCAAGGTAGTAACATCAGTGCATTCTCATCTGCAGGGACAACTGGGTGGGCCCCAGTACCTGGCTGTCATGAACCGTCTTTACCTGTCCCCTGGTGCCCACGCGTCTCGTCTGGCTAGGACACGCACCTCTGAGACGGCTGGCTGACAGGATACATGTCTTCCGCTTTGAGCTAATGCCACCGTCTTCCTAATGCTTTTCCAGTCTGCACTCCTGCCAGCCCTGTCCGAGCGCCCATGGGTCCACGGGCCTTGTCCACACTGACCGTCACTGGAACCCTTCACCCCTCCCACTCTGATGGGTGTGCAGAGGGGCTCGGGGGTGTTCACTCTGGGACTCTGAGGTGAGCACCTTTTCACACGTACGCACCGCCTGGCTTCTCCTCTGTGAAGTCGTGTTCAAGCTTCCTGTCCGTGTAACTCCTGGGGTATCTGCCAGTAAATTCTCAATGCTAGTCTTGTCAGGTGTGTGTTGTAAATACCTTGTCCCACTGTCTAGCGTGTCTTTTGTTTTCTTCATAGTGTCCTTTGATGGAAGTTTATTTTGTTGTGCAGGAGGTGGTAGAATTTATCAATCTTTTCCTTTATGGTTAATGCTTTATTATATTTAAGAAATCCATCACTATTAAACATCACAGAAATATTAATTTATCACCTAAAAGCTTTATAAATGTTACTTTTCATAATTAGGTCTTTATTTTACTCAGAGTTGTACTTTTCTTTGTATGTTGGGAAGCAGAAATCCAATTTCCTTTCCCTTTGTGAATATACGCAGTCTAACAATTCAGTTTGTGAACTTATCCTAGAAAAAGCGCTACATACCTCACTGCTGAATATCACTGCGGTCACCTTTGAAGTACTCCCCTTGGGAAGCTGTGCACCGACGCCAGTGCCTAGTCCACCCTTCAAAGCAATTTTGGAACTCTTTCTGGAATGGCCATCACAGCTGTCATCATATTACCCTGATGTCCTGAATGTCATCAAAATATCAGTATTTCCTTTGTCTTCCTTTCAGTATTTCCTTTGTCTTCAGGTAAAAACATGTCATCAAAATGTCTTCCTTTCAGTATTTCATTTGTCTATCAGGTGAGTAGGGAGGGTGTTTCAATGCAGTTATTTGTTTACTGGTTAAAAACTCCCTCACAGACAGTGCTGTGTGAGCTGGTGCATTGTCGTGATGCAAGAGCCATGAATTGTTGGGGAAAAGTTCAGGTCGTCTAACTTTTTCACACAGCCTTTTCAGCACTTCCAGATAGTAAACTTGGTTAACTGTTTGTCCAGTTGGTACAAATTCATAATGAATAATCCCTCTGATATCAAAAAAAGTTGGCAATAGGGGTGGCCAAATGGCCCGGTTGGATAGAGCGAGAGCTCTGAACAACAGGGTCGCCAGTTCGATTCCCACATAGGTCAGTGAGCTGCGCCCTCCACAACTAAACTGAAGACAATGAGCTGCCGCTGAGCTTCCGGAGGGGCGGCCAGATGGCTCAGTGGGTTAGAGCACAAGCTCTGAACAACAAGGTCGCCGGTTCAATGCCTGCATGGGATAGTGGGCCGTGCCCCCTGCAACTAAAGATTGAGGACGGCGACTGGACTTGGAGCTGAGCTGTGCCCTCCACAGTTGGGTTGAGGGACGACGACTTGGAGCTGATGGGCCCTGGAGAAACGCACTGTTCCCCAATATTCCCCAATGAAATTAAAATAAATAAATAAATAAATAAACCTGGGGGGAAAGAAAGAAAAAGGTTGGCAACATCGTTGCACCAAATTCACGAACTTAATTGTCACACCTCATACTGTTGTCACAGCACCATGTTCTCAAGAGAGCACTCTTTCTTCCTGCCGTTATGCTGCGTCAGTCGTTCATGATGATCATATAATCTGTTGTCTGAGCCAGAAAAGTTTAAGAGGGTACTGTTAAAATTACGTCAGGACAACAGCGTATCTTGGATATGTCACATGACAAGTGCCCGCAGGCGCAGAGCTGTTTCACGGCCCTGAGACCACCTGCCGATGGGCACAGCTTTACAAAAGACTTGATATCTGGTAGAGCAAGGCACTTCCCCGTCTTCTTAATCTTCAGGAAGTCTTGACTATCCTCGGCCTTTTGTATTTCCATGTAAATCAGTTTGTGAGATTCCATCAAAAAAGGGCCAGAATTTTGGTTGAAGTTGCAATGACTCTACAGAGCGGTTTGAAGGAAGCGATGTATTTATGATGGCGAATCTTCCAGTCTGTGTACATGGTATGTTGCTCCATTTATTCAGAACTCTTCTGACACCTCTCAGTAAGATTTCTATTACTTTTCGGTGGTGGTGGTGGTGGTGAAGGGGGAGGGTCTTACAAATTCTTTTATACTAGATTTGTTTCCCAAATATTTGACATTTTTTGGTGCTCTGGTAAACACCATTTGTTGTTGGTATATAAAAATATAATTGCTTTTTCTATGTAATAACTTTGCTAAATTTTCTTATGAACTTGAATAATCTGGCTACAGGTTCTTTTGGGTTTTCTTTTTCTTTCTTTTTCTGTTTTATTTGGGGAAGGGGAACAGGACTTTATTGGGGAACAGTGTGTACTTCCAGGACTTTTTCCAAGTCAAATTGTTGTCCTTTCAATCTTAGTTGTGGAGGGCGCAGCTCAGCTCCAGGTCCAGTTGCCGTTGTTAGTTGCAGGGGGCGCTGCCCACCATCCCTTGCAGGACTCAAGGAATTGAACTGGCAAGCTTGTGGTTGAGAGCCCACTGGTCCATGTGGAAATCGAACTGGCAGCCTTTGGCGTTAGGAGCACGGAGCTCCAACCTCCTGAGCCAACAGACTGGCCCTCTTTTGGGTTATCTAGGTGGACAGTCACATCGCGAGCTGGCGGCCGTCGTGCCAGCCTCTGCAGTACCGAAACGAGGTGCTGAGTGCTGCTGACTGAGCAGGGGCTGCGGTCTTCGAGTATCTTCTACCAATTTAAAAAGAAGCACCTTTGGAATGGGTCAAACCTCACACTCCTAACGAGGTGAACAACTTAGCAGGGCTTCAAAGGGAAGATTCTAGGACAAAATGAAGGGGAAATTGTTTTCACAGAAAGAGCAGTGAAGAGAATTCAGACATTATGTTACACGTTACGTCACATATTACGTGGAATTCACTTGTAGGATAATGGCTAATTATGTTAAGTGAATTTGCAAAATAGCAAGACTAAGCATTACTCTTTCTTTTAAAAAAATAATAATAAAATAAATAATAAATAAATAAAAATAAACAATAAAATAAAAGGAAGCACCTTCTATTTCTTACTGAGCTTATAGCTAAGAGATTGTGAGACTGTTTGGAAACATTACCTCCGTGCCCCCAGAAGTGAAGATTATGTCTTGAGGTTTCCCACCTATCATCTTCGCAAGGCTTTCCCGAGCTGCACTGATAATATCCTTGGCCTTCCTACCTTGAGGGACCAAAACGGAAATTCATGAACATTGCTTTCCCAAGCCCAATCAACATGTTTAAAAGAACGACCAGACACGAAGGAGCGAGAGACCTGAGTGGACAATTCTAAAATGAAACATGTCCTGTCAGCGTAACCACGGTAACAGGCTACAACCTAGAAATGACTTGGGGAAGGGACAGCTGTGAGATGTTAGCAAATCAGTCAGAACTATTGAGATTGAAATAACTTAGTGAGAGCCAGAAATAAATATGGGAGCACGCCGGGGAACCCGAAAATGCCCTAAGACATGCTTTTCTTCTTACCGGATGCTAGAGGAGGGAAAGCTGTGGCCATCTGCCTCGCTTCCCATTCATCAAGACAGGACAATGAAAGGATGGAATAATTTGCTTAAGATCACACTGCAAAACAACAAAAATAAGCAAAAATAGAACTCATCACTCCTCAACACAAAGTCCAATGCCATCTCACACAGCAGGTGCCCAGGTGAATAGGGGGGTTACTGCCTCGGGGACCCCTCTGCTTTCACACAGGGGCCATGCAGCCCAGCCTTTATGAGGCAGGGAAAGAAATGCTCTGGGATGGGAATTCAGAAAATTTCAATAACCATTCTTACTTAAGTAGTCCACATGCTGGGAGCCTTCAAACTGTTTTGACATTCAGCCTATTTGTTAAAAAAACACCAAAAACCAAAAAACCGAAAAACAAAACATGAGCAGGCACCACCAAAAAGTATATATATATTTATATATATATAATAAAACATACATAAAAGTAGGAATGTAAAAAGATGTGGTAAAAGCAAATATACAAAGTAGTTCACACACTCCTCATAGGTTCCAACCCTAAGTGGTGGTGGTCTGGTGTTCAGGAAAACCTCGTCATTCTAGTTAGTGATACGTTACAAGACTGCAGTGAATGTCAGCTCAGGCAGGACAGCTGCCTGGCACATGCTCTTGGCTCCTCTCAGAATGTCGCTCAATTCCCATGCACCAGCTACACCAGCTCTTCCTCTAGGATTCGTGGAGCGACCCCAAGGAACCCCCAGGGGGGCTGATTCCAAAGCAGCGCGCCCTTCTCTGCTTATCCCCCCACTGTCCTCCCAGGGCAATGGCTCTGGCCAGTTTGGTGTATCATCCTCCGCACCTTTTCCAGCACTTAAGCATTTCAGAGAGTTCTCTTTTCAAAAATGGGTTTCATAATTTACATGTTGGTTTGTAAAAACTTCCCTCTTCTACTTATCTACAATCTTGGCGGCCCTTCTAAGAAAGGACTCATGGGGCTACATTGCTGCCATCTACCCCTGTGAGGAGAGCTAAACTGAAGGCCTGACCCCTGTACGTGTTCGGGAGGACCTGCAAGTACCTCCGCCGGCGGGGACAGAAATGTACAACTCCTCTGGAGAGGGGACAGCAGCTCCCCAGGAAGTCAAATGCACACTTATCATAGGACCCAGTTGTTCTCCTCCTAGGTATTTATGGAAAATATTATTTACCTGAAACAAGAGAGCAATGCCCATGTTTTGGGCATGAATACTCTGAGCAGCATTAGAGCCCCGAACTGGAAACAGTTCAAAAGTCCATCGACAGACGAGTGCATGGGCACACTGGTCCCACACACCGCAGCCTGCTCAGCAGGAAAAAGCCACTGCCCAGACACCCAATGACCTGGATGAACTATGCCGCCTGGAGGAAGCCAGACAAAAAACCGGAGAGTCACTGGAAAGCACACTAATCCAGTGACAAAGCACATCGCTGGATGCCTGGGGACTGGTCGGGAGGGGTTACAAAGGGCACCAGGAGACTTGGGGGTGATAGAAATATGTGCCCTCTTGATTGTGGTGATGGCTTTCGGGATATATGAGTCAAAAGCTGTCAAATTATACGCTTTAACGTGCAGGTTAGCGCATTTTAATTGCACGCCAATAAAGCTGTCAAAGGGGGTAGGGCTCTGGATGGTTGCGGTTCCTTGTGCGTAAGCAGAGACCTGCCCCAGTTGAGTCCCCAAAGCACAGCTATGGGACACCACATCCTCCTTGCACAGCTGGGAATACTACCGGAAACAACCATTTAGTTGCTCTTTTCATTTACTTGTAATTTAAATTTCCAAATAGGATCTAACACCACTTGCAATAAAAGTGCATAACCGAGGAGGTCATTGTATGAATGGCAATTAGGTCCTGTTATTGGAGTAACGTCCAACTTACTCTGGAGTGGGAGACAATCTGTGGTGAGACAGACAAGGGTCTTAGGAGACACATGCGTAAGAACTGAGAGGCAAAGCTCAGCGATTTACAACTTCCTTTCAAATGATTCAGAAAAAATGATTAAGAAAGTGTTAATAACTGGTGAATCCAGGTAAAGGAAATGCGGGTGCTCATTATACTATTATTTCAACTTTTCTGCAGATGCCACGTTTCCCACAATCAAACTTTGGCAGAAGGAGTTAGAACCAAAATCCATCACATATGTTTGACAGCAATATTCCTTCTCTCTCTTCCACCCCCAGCACATGATAATAACGGTCTTATTTTTTAGAAAAGCAATGAAATAGAAATATGGCCTGAATATCAGATCAGGAACTTGGTTTGGTTCACTGCTCTCTCCAGCAGGCGCAGAGGAAGCCCCCACAGAAATCTGAGTTTACGTGTCGTTAAGCAGGACTTGAGTCCCTGGACATGAGTGCAAGCCCCTCCATCCTGAGGCAGGTGGGCCTTGAGGACATCAGAAGATGCGACTGGCACAGGTCCTTGGGAGTGGCTGAGTCCAGTAAGAGTGGTTATGGTGTGAAAAGCCCAGAACCCAGAGCTCGGAGCTGGTTCCTCTGGGACCAGTGAATGCCACTTGACCACTCCGAAAGTGGGTGCCCTCACCTGCACACCTGGGACCCTACCCCTGCCCACCTCACAGTTTATCCCCAAGGACAGAGATGGGGGCACGGGAGGGCAGGACAATCTAACTCACTGGACACACTTACTAACACCCGCCCATTGTCTGCAACAATCAAGGGTTTGCCTAAGTGACAGAGACGAAGAAGCAGGAACACATTATATTAAAACATGCGCTTGTTATCATGTAAGAACAGCAGCGAAGAGATGTCACCTTAAATTGTAGCTTTAGGAAGCCTTCATTTCCTTACACTACGCCTGCCGATTATAGAAAAACTCAAAACCAGGAAACAAAAAGAACCCCAAACCTCCCTCTGTCCCCCTACTCAAAGATAACCGCGAAAGAGGTATTTGTGCATCCCGTCTGTGCTGAGGCTGAGAGCTGTTCTATCTGCCACTCTCCCTTCCTACAGTGACGTTCTTGCTGAATTAAGACCACTTTTAGATTAAGAAATTCTTTGATTGATTAAGAATTAAGACTGAATTTCCCAACTGCCATTGCAATTCTAATGCCAATGTGTGGCCATGGGACCAACCTCCAGCAGTGGGTTACAAGCCAGAATAGTACGTGAACTTCCAGAAGTGCCTCTGAAGGACTCAGACCTCCCTTTCTCCTTCACACAGGCTGGACTGCTGACGTGATGGCTTGAGCTGAAGCAGCCATCTTGACACAAGGGGGTTAGAAGAATAAGATAGGAGCTGGGGTCCTTGGTGATGGCTGAGGACCACATGGGCCCTGGATTGAGAGAAACAGACTTCTAGCTGTTGTCACTAGCAGTTTTCTCACAGCTGTGTTTCCCATCCTTGCGCATACACAAGTGTGTCTATGGGATCAGGTAGGGGAAAACGATGAAACCGTATTATACGTCCTGTCATATACCATGCTTTACCACTGGAACCAGGTGCCGCTGCTCTCCTATGGGACAGTGACACGGTCCACACGGTCACTCTCTCAGGGTCCGACTCCAGTGCAGGGCCTCAGCATCCTTCTGCTGATCACCCCCTGGAAGGGCACCGAGGCCCAGCCCAGGTGAGACAAACCTGTGGTATCTCCACTTCCCACACACCCTCAGCACCGCCCTTCAAATAAACTCCCCCGAAGGAATTCTTATTAGTACCATTAAGTCACAATCATGTGAAAGTAATTAAGTCATGCTGTCACGAAGGTCATTGTCTTCCTTCCTTTATTTTTTTGACTTTCTACCTGAGTATCAAAAGAAAGTGAATCGCCATGCATTTTTTAGTTATGGTTCTTAATTTGTGTAGACACAGGCTGTCCAGGCAACTGAAAAGCCACTGCCAGGCTACATGGGGTCAAGAACACGGTTTGTCCCGAGGGTTATTCCTAAACTTCTTCAGGACAAATGCGTTTTATTGGCATTTAATTGCTCCCCATATTGTCAAGTCTAATACACCAGGAAGTTTAATTTTATTAGAGGAAAGATTAGACACATGGAAATGTCCAGATGATTAGTCAGAACACATGTAGCAAATAAACCAACAAATATGTTAATACATGACTAGTACCCAATTTTGAAAATGCTTTTAGGGTGAAAAAGGTGAAGGGATTAAGAAGTACAAATTGGCAGTTAAGAAAATAGTCATGAGACATAAAGTACAGCATAGGGAAGATAGACGATAACATGGCAGTAAGTAGGCATGGTGCCAGACGGGTACTAGACTTATGGGGGGATCGTTTCATAAGGTATATAAATGTCTACTCACTGAAACTAATATAAATATTGTATGTCATCTGTAATTGAAACATGTTAAAAATTATTTTAAAAATAATAAAAGAAATAAAAGAAAACGTTTCTAGTTATCAAGTTACTGTGAGACTCTCACTAAGTAACCAGCTAGGAAAGCCCGCTGGAGCTTGTGAAGTTGCACACAGGCATTAGGGCAGGGGTCTGCTTGAAAGGGATTTTAGCTCACCATCACCCACAGTTAAGAAAGTTTATGTGAATTATCCCTGATAAACATTAAATAAGAAGGGTACAACCCGAGGTTGCCACCTGTAAAACATAATGGAACGCTACTGATTTGAAGCAAATTATTTTCCCAAACCTCCAATTTAATGCGCTGCATCAAAACAAGAATAAATAACAAGAACATTTATAACTAAAGGAGAGACTTTAAAAGTAATTGTCATTTTTAAAAAAAGGCGAGGAGCATGGTCAATCCTGATGATTTAAGAGATTCATTTTGCAAATTTTGTAAGGATCAACTGAGAGATATGTGACAGGGTTTCACTAGGCGGTGTTATTACAAATAACTCTTAATAAAACATCTTATTCACCCGGGCAAGGAAGACAGGGGTGTTCGTTAAAGATTATGGTATCAACAAGACTCAACATACACATTTGGATTTCAAATTTGGAAAACTACAAAGAATTACAGTGAAAGACTTGCCGTTAACAGAAAATCTATCCAAAAGCAAGCAATCCCATGTGGTGAGCAATTGCCCCCAATACATCCCATCTGTGCGCTTCTAGAATTACCTGCCGGGTAAGGACTGCTGGGATTTCCCCAGGCTTCCTGCATGGCCTCGGTCATGGCCTGGATAACCTCTGGCTCCAGGGGGGTGGTTGCATTATAGTCCATATAAACCTTCCTGAAGGAAAGAAAACAAGGACGGCCTCATATGGAAAAGCAGATGGAGCACGGAAACACCGCTGCACTTGTCTGTCGATCATATCAGTAGGAGCAAACAAGGTCAAGGTCAGGCTGCTCCTCTGCATAAACTTCCACGCACCCCTGGGCAGCACTGGTGGTTCACCCGCAGCGCAGCTCGAAGGTTGGATCTGTGCCCCAGGGAGCCGCACGTTCCCAAGGGCGTTTCCCCCAGTTTGCTTTTGTAACTTCACCAGTTTTCCTTTATTTCCCTGTGGTTTCTGTGAAGGCTGTGAGACTGGGTATGATGGGGAGCCCATTTTTCCCACGCACCCTCCCTCTTCACTTCCCCGATACTGGCAGGCTCCCTGGGGCAGAGGTGCTGCTCCTGCCCTCCAACTTTCTTTGGTTTTCTTTGCCTAGAGTAACCAAGCCCTACCCCCCCATAACTTTTTCTGTTTTTGCTCCAACTTGACCTTCTAGTAATGCTCCATGCAGCTCTATTTAAAATTGCAGCCACCCACCCGTTCCCAGCACTCTTCTTTCCCCCTTCTCTCCTCATCACATGACACCCTAGATTGGTTCCTTGTTCACTGTCTGTCTCAACAGAAAGTAACAGCCGTCAGCCCAGGCAGCTCCATGGGCTCACGGGCTCTGCTGGCTTTCCTCACTGCTGTCACTAACACACAACAACAGCTGGCACACCAGCAGAGGCTTGATTTGTAAGATGACAAAGTCAATGTCACAGAATATGCACATCCCCTGGAAGACCCCTCATAAGTAAGATTTATCTGTATACCAACATCAAAACCTTCGGAAACCTTTACAACTATAGATAGTATGTAATCCTGCCTGATACTAGTAACCATTTTTACCTGATTTTTACATCAACAATAGTGTTCAAACTGACCTACGTGAAAATTCAAACACAATTACCATCCATGGTTGTTAAAACTGTTTTTTTTGTCTGTCTTTTAAGTCAGGAAGTGTTTTAATGCAGCATCTTGTCTATAAGCTGTTCGAAGTCACCTGATAGGCACAGGGCTTTGGGGCTTTGGGAAGTTTGACCAGACATCCTTGGCCACTCCGGTGTTAGGAATCCCCAGGTCATGGTGTGACTTAAATCCACAAGCGCCCCAACTAGGCTCTCAGTTCCTCTAAGTGTCCGCAAGATATTAGTGCCTGGTGAGTGACTGCAGCTTTTCAACCTGCTGCTTGGCTGAGCTCATTTACAGCCTGAATTTCAGATGAACACTTTGCAGATCACTCTGTTCCATTATCTGCTCCTTCCTTAAAGTGCCATCAATATTGGATGGAAAAGCAGAACTCTAGCTTCATAACCAAAAGGTAAAAAGGCATCGTGAAACTCCTCTCCACTCAGTCTCCTTTGGGGACATTCTCCCAGCTCCCTTCCGCTCTGTCCCAGAGTAGAATGCCTCATGAAAGAGCTGGTCTGATTTAGACCTGGACCCAGATTTTAAAAGCGCACACACATTCCTCATATTCAGGTAAAGAGAATTACGCTCCCCCACCCCCGCAAAGGAGTATGTAACATATTTCTGAATTAGATGGAGAAGACAAAACAAGACAAAACATCACCTCTCGCCCCTCCTCCGTCCCTCCCCAGAGGAAATGGTTCCAGCAGGCTGAAGAAGGGGTGGTCTGTTAGCGCCTCCCAGTCTTCACCCCCCTTTCCCAGCTCAGGCCAGCAGCCTGGGAGGCATCTTTCTTAATCCCTCCCTTCCCTACACCAATGCATGAGCAGGTCCTCCGGTTCTGCCTCAGTACATCCACTTCTCCCGCCAGCACCCCTCCCTCCTAGATTATAAAGATTCCCAACTGGTTTCCCTGCTTCATCCCCTGCCCCACGCCCCTCCCTACTGTCTACAAGGCAGCCAGAATTCCTTTAAAATATGACTAAATTACATCATTCTCCTGTTCAAACCTTCAAGATCCCCATCACCCTTAGCATGCACCCCAAAGCCCCTCCCGGGCTCTGTAGCTCTGCCGGGTCACCCGGCTGCCAGCTGCTCCGACAACCCCTCCTGCCCAGCTGCGCGCGCTCGGCACTCTCGGAGGCCCTGCATCCCAGCAGGCTCCCTTCTGCCCTCGGGGCCTTTGCAGAGGCTGTTCCCTGTTCCCGGCGTGCTGTGCGCGTTCCCACAACTAGTGCTGCTGACTCCTGGATGTCACTCAGGTTTCAGCCCAAAGACTTCCCCCGGAGGGCGCCCCGACCCCTCGCCCCGCGGTGACTGGAGGGCTTCCCGGAGGAGGGCGCCAGCGGCTTTCCTCGCCTTCCCCGCAGAGTGCACACCTCTCCAGCGGGCTCTTCTCTTCGGGGCCGCCGGGCGGACTTGACACGCGAGTCTGCGCGCCGCAGCTCAGCGCCACAGCCGCCTCCATCCCGGTCCCGCCGCAGCACAGCTCCGCCCATACGCCCCAGGCGCGGTCCAACTGGCCCAGCCGGTGCTGCCCCCGAGAGTAGCCTGGAGGCGGGGCCGCGAAGCCCGGCTCTCGTCTGGATTGGCTGGGGGGGCCCTGCCGGCCAACCCCCGCGCTACAGCGGGCCTAGGGCACTCTGAGGGGGCGGGGCCTCCCGCGCTGGGAGGGTAGAATGCTGATTGGCTGCGCGGCCAGGAGGGGGCGGGGCGCCGAGCGCGTCATAGAGGGCGTGGCCATGGTGGTGGAGCGCAGGCAGGAACCGCGAGGGGAGCAGAGTCTCCTCGGTTGCGGGGTGTGGGTGTCTGCCCTGCTCCTCATCCCCAAGATCCCTGCGCTGGTCCCGCGCAGAGAGAACGTGGCGCCCGATAGCGGGGGTGGCGGACGCGGCACACGGGGCTCGCATGCGTGCACCCCGCTGCCCCCCACCCCTTGCCGGCGGGCCACACTTCTGCGGCGTCACAGTCCTGGGTGCTCCTGAGACACGCACCGAAGTCCCAGCTGGAGGGTCCGGCGTGGGCCTGGGCGTGCGTGACTCGATCTTCTCCATAGGTGACTTTAGGAGTGAACTCAAGAATCACTTAGTGAGGGTGGATTCGAAGGGCCTGGAGCAGAGGCTGGGAGGCCATTGGGGTAAGGCAGGAGGTGAGGAACACAGCAGCGGGCGTGGACACGCAGGGAAAATGGAGTCAAGATAGGTTTCCAAGGAAAAATAGGAGTGGGGGACAGCTGAACATGGGGTAGGAGGGAGAGTGAGGAAGCCATGACTAACAAGTTAGCGTCACATCTGGAAAGGAAGGAACAGCGGAGGGGAAGGTGATGGGCTGGGTGTGGGACGTTGTCTGTGAGACAGTCAAGTGGAAAAGACTAACATTCGTGGATCCCGTCAACAGTAACAGGAGTCAGTTGTGAAAGTGGTGAGAGGATGAAGATCCAGTCTTAAATTCTAGCGGAGCCATCGACTGGCCACCCCTTGTGTAATTACAGTCTCTACGTTTCACTGAGCCCTGAATGTGACAGATACTGTTTGTCGTTGGGGGGCGGCCTGCAGGGTCTCAGCTCCCGCTCCCCACATAAGAACGCAGGATGTGGCTAGGCCAAAAAGGAACACCCACGGAGCCATAGGTAGGGAAGTCATACCACTATATCCTCTATGGCTGCCAGGCGAGACACACGCAGTAGTAGCCACACCATCCGTAGTCCGCCGTTCACTTCTCTGCCTGCTAACCAACCAACCAATCAACGCAGCCCCGCAGTTACATCAGTAGCCAATTGGCTAACCAGTAATAGCTGATGGCCAACCAATCACAGTTGATCATTCACTCACCGAGCCAGCACCTCCCCAGGCGAGGCCAAGAGCCTGGAAACTGCTCTCTGGGACTCTGTCCCCACACTCCACCCCTCCAGGGTCTCGCCTCACAATCGAGGCAACAAGCATAGAAAAAAGCATTGGCCAAGTCCACTTCGTAGTGATATGTTCCCAGGCGGACAGACGATCCATCAAATCATGTATTGAAGGTACTGCTGCGCGCAAAGGTGGCGTCACCTTATTTAACTCCCTACAGTCCACAGTCATTCGCCAGGTCCCATCTGGCTTCTTGACAGGCCATACTGGGGAGTTAAAGGGACTGTGTGTGGGCCTCACAATATGTGTCTTCTCCAATTCCAATACTGTACGACCAATCTCCTCCTGTCCCCCTGGCAGGCGGTACTGTCGCACTGTAACCACGCGCCGGGGCTGTGGCAACACTTGAGGAGGGTGGTGACCATGCCCGCATGTCACCGCTTTCACCACTCAGATCCGGAGACGGAACTCTCCTACCGACGTCTGTAAGCTGAGGCCATGTAGCATGTCCACCCCTAGAATATACTCCGGAACGGGGGAGACAAATACCTTGTAGGTACGAGGGGGAAGCCTTCCTATACCCAGTGGTAAGGAAACAGCTTTTACAGTTACAGTCTTTCCCCCATAGAAATCAACACAGATTGCTGGTCCGGGGAACAGTTCTGGGTTCCCATAAACAAGACCGCAGTCTGCGCCAGTGTCAACTAGGGCCAAAACCCTCTGCACATTAGAAGGGGACCAATGTATGGACAGTTCCACATGGGGCCTCTGGTCCCTGCTCGTTCCCTCTGACCAGGTACTGTGGCCCCACCCCTAATCAAGCTGAAAGGAGTCGGCCTCAAGCAGCCTCATGAAGTCCTGGAGGGACACGGGTTACGCTGCTTTCCCAGACTTCTCCTTTAGGCTTCTCCGGAATTGTTGTTCCAGACGCCACTGTTTCCAAAGTTCCAACAAGAGTGCAATGGGTTGTCGGTCTATCTTCTCCTGATCGACCCCTGGTGCCATGAGATCACGCCACATCTGTGCACGTGTTACTTTCTGAGGCCCGCGACCTCGCCCCTTAACTGTTCGGGCGTCCTGTCTTAACTTCCTTTGCCTCCGGCTTTCAACATCCCCTAGGGTGGCCATGGCAGAGGTAACTTCATGGATCCGCCGCCTCACATAGGGCGTAAGAATGGCGACCAAGGATCCAAAAGCACTCGCAGGTGCAGAATCCATAACCAGATCCCTCATGCTAGCTGTAAAAAGCTTGTGGTCTGGCCCCTGCATATTAGGGTTGAAAATAGCATGCCTCATACCCACTTCACGGATGATTTGAGTAAGTTCCGTATATGACTGTCATTGACTCACAGTGTCTGGCAGCTCGCCAGCCTGTCCCCATACTGTGCGTACCGCAGCAGTGAGCCACTCCATTAGAGAGTGGTTGCCCTGGTCTTGGGCCAACCTATGGCAGTTCTGTAACCTTTGTCGCAGGGACGGATGCACTGTCACGAAGGCTAGCTTTTCCATCTCGCCTGGGGACCAGAGAATGTTGTTTGCTCCCTCATCCCATAAATGTAGTAGCCAAGCTGAGACTGGCTCTCCAGGGCTCTGTCTGTACTGCCTCCCCAGCTCCTGCAACTCAGTGGGAGTGTAAGGGGTGTAGGTTGTGAACTCAGTCACAGCTGTGTTGCCTGCAGCAACACCCCCGGGGCCCAAAGGTTGCTCACGGTTTACCCTTTGCTTCAAGATTGGCCTGGCTTGGAGGTTGGGAGCTACATTGTCTCCACTCGCTTCCTCCGCCTCTGCCTCAGAGTCTCCATTGTGGGGCCCCTCTTCTAACAGGCGGACCCGGGCTTCCAGTGCTTCCAACTGGGACACCTGGTCCGGCACCTGGGCCATTTCATTATGTGCACTTTCCGTGTTGAGACTCAAGGTCGTGAGGAACATCCAGCCCACATGGTTGGCTGTAGCCTTCGCCTCCTCCGGCAACCGCTCAGCCAGAGCCTGCCAGGCCCTCTCCACGCTGGCCGGAGAGCCATTCATGTCCTCCCACCCTCTCCTTGGGGATCCAACTCCTGAGAACAGTGGCCACCGGGCACCACACACTGTGTGGGGGCCACACGTCCTCCTGCCCAGAGTCAGACTCCACTCCTACCTGGCCAGAATCCTGCTCATCGTGCCAGGCGTCCAGTTGGGTGGAGGCCTCAGTGCACGATGTCCGCAACCCTCGAAGCCTATAGCAGCAGCACATTCCTAAAAGGAAGGTGACGCCTTCTGTGGCCAGGAGGGAGGTGTACCATGTGGAGGCTCGAGTCTCCCAGGCAGACCGCGCCTCCCATTCCCGGCACAACTCATCTCGGGCCTTCTGAAACTGCACTTTCACACGCACACACTGCTCCACCATGCTTCGGTAGGTTTTGGCCAGCACCATACCCTGCTCACTGCGCCATTTGTCATGCAGGGCGGCCTGCGGGGTCTCAGCTCCCGCTCCCCACGAGAGCGCAGGATGTGGCTAGGCCAAAAAGGAACACTCATGGAGCCATAGGTAGGGAAGTCATACCACTATATTCTGACGGCTGGGTTGGAGACACACGCAGTAGGAGCCACACGATCCGCAGTCCGCCATTCACTTCTCTGCCTGCCAACCAACCAACCAACCAACACAGCCCTGTAGTTACATCAGTAGCCAATTGGTTAACCAGTTATTAGCTGATGGCCAACCAATCACAGTTGATGGTCATTCACTACCTGAGCCAGCACCTCCCCACGCCAGCCCGAGAGCCTGGAAACTGCTCTCTGGGACTCTGTCCCCACACTGTTCTAAACACATTTCATATATTCAAACTAATCTTAGTAACTCTTATCAAGGAGATACTGTTATCTTCACCTCACATATGAGGACATTAAGGCACAGGAAAGCATCTTTCCCAAGCTCGCAAGGGTGGTGATGGAGCAGAATTTGAATTCAGGAATGCTTTAAGTTGAATTTTAGTTGGCTTTTCAGACTTCCTCACTCTTATCTCCTTTGGGGTCCAGAAGTTGTCTTTCCCAGCACTGAAGTCTTTACATTTCTACATTCTTTATTTCCCTTCATTCTTGCTTGCAAACGGAGCTCGTTTCTTGTCAAATGCACCGAATAAAGTTCACACCAAAATTTAAGTAACAGGAGCCCAACTTCAGTCAAATGAGGAGGAAAAAGAATTAACGAATATCAAAATAGAAGTGGGAACTGAAGTCATCTGAAATGTCTACTGTATAGTCACAATTAAGGCACTGGTGAGTTTAGCAAGAGAAATTTCAGAGGGCACTGGGGGAAGAGGTGAAAGTTAAGGCACATGGGACAGGAAAGCGCGGAGAATGCAGTCAACTCTTAAAAAGGTTGAGAAAGTTAGCAGCTGCCAGGAAGGGGAAAGGAGGGATGGACAGGCAGAGGATTTTTAGGGCAATGCAACTGTTTTGTATACAATGGTGAGTACGTTAGGCGTTTGTGTTACTGAATTAGAATGAAACCCATATAATGTGTGAGAATGAACCCCAATGTAAACTGTGGACTTTGGGGGGTGGTGATGTGTCATTGGAGGTTCATCACATTACATTTGTGAGATGTCCATAGTCAGGGAGTTGTGCCTAAAGGGGGCAGGGGCTATGGGAACTCTACTTTCACCCCAATTTTGCTATGAACCTAAAACCACTCTAAAAAACAAAACCTATTAAAAATCAGTAAAGGGACTGAACAGAGCAGGCATAACTGAAGAATTAGTGAGTGAAATGCCCGAGCACAGGAATTCTCATAGCTCAAAAGTTGATGAAAAACACAGAAGAAATGTCCAATACAGTGATTCTCAACTGGGAGTGTTTTTCCCCTCCAGGGGACATCTGGCAACGTTTAAAGACAATTTTGGTTGTCACGGCAGGGGGTGGGGGGTGCTTCTGGGACCTAGCGAGTAGAGGCATGAATGCTACTGGACATCTCTCAGTGCACAGGGCAGCCCCCCCAGCAATGCATTATTTGGCCCCAAGTGTCCTCAGTGCTGGTGATTTCGCATTTCCATTTGGGGCCATTCCTCTTGCCTAGGGACTGTGCGGGATTTTTTTTGGTGCTAGTCTGCTGGTATGACTTCTTTCAGCTTTTGTACGTGTATTTTGCCTTAATCTTTGGTATTTTCCCAAAATACAGAAGCCTCTGCTGTGGACTTACTATTACAGTTCCAATTCCATCCTTCTGCTGTTTCATTTAGCCTCGCTCATCCTGAAAGGTGTGACCACCTCCCTCCTCCCTGCAGCCCTGGCCTCCCCGTTGTTTTCATCTGTGTTTGGGGTGTTGCTGAGTGCAGGCCCCAGGGAGCAGTGGCGTGGATCGTGGTTAACCTCACGAGATGCCCACTTGCCTGCCTTCATCTCCAAGCCATCTGAGAGCCTTGGAGGGAGGGCTGTGTGTGCTTTCCACCTGCTGTAGAGCAAGCCAGGTTGCTGCTGTGGCATGAATCTCATGTAGAAAACTGCAGAGAGCTGGCCCCGGCCATTTGCAGTAGCTAAAGCACTGCTGTACAGTCCGAAAGGAATGGGTACCTTAGTATTTGCCAGCATAAATGTATTTTCCTCTGCCCTTAGTTACATTCCCGGGGTTTGCACACTTACCTGGAAAGATATCATGGGGTGCAAGAGGCGACATTGTCCCTCCCTGTGGCGTGGCCATAACCAGGCCAGGCTCAGCAGAGTCCTGCGCCCTCTCTCTGGCCACCTGAGGGCAGAGCCAGCATGCCTTTTTTAAAGCCACAGAAACAGATGGCACAGCCCTGGTGCTGAGATCAAGCTTAACAAGACCGAGGAGGGCACACACCAGGCAGTGGTGACCCCCTCTTCCTGATATGTATTAGAGGTCTTCAAGGACACTGTCCACCGATCCCCAGGGATGCGCTGTCTCCCCACCCACCCTTTAAAGAACTGCAAAAATAATAGCAAATTCCAATTAACATCAGACTTGTTGCTGATTTGATGATCAAAATTTTTTTCATATAAAAATTCCAACTAGATGTCAGTCACTACTTGTAGTCCGTAACCAGACGCTTCTTTCCCTGCCAGTGTAGTCTGTTCCAGGATTGTTTTATGTTCGTCCACTTAAAAATGTTTCATGTCACGAGCGCTGCCTCCCCAGGATTGCAAAGGGGGTAACTTGCAGGTGGCATGTGTGGGGGACAGTAAGAGGGGAGATGAGCCCTTTCCTTCTGAAAAGCTACCCTGGCACTTTCCTCCTAAGTGTGCTTGGAACACACGCAGCTGACATGTCAAATTCTAAGTACTAGCGTCACGGGGCCCAGCTAACATCCGAGCTGTCCAGGAGCCGTGTCCCCAGGGCCGGCCTCTCCAGCCAGAGGCTCGGCATTCCCACCCCTGGCAGATCGGAAATCATCACCTATCACCTGTCGGTGGGGCACACGGACCGGAGCCACAAATGTTACTTTGGCCTCAGAGTGGGGAGGAGACCCCAAGAAACCACAAAGCCTGGAAGTCAGGGTCCCACAGCCCCCACCAGATGCCCACAGCAATGGGCAGAGCTGGGGGTGCTCCTTAAGACAGGGTTTCCACAGGACAGAAAGGGACGCTCCAGTTCTGTGGGAAGGTCGTTTCTGAAGACTTACTTGATCCCTGACAAAGCAAAGCATCTTTGTTGTTTTGAGGTCAGAATTAACAGGTGTTAGTTACCCCTTCAGTCCAGTCCAGAGGGCAGTCCTTTATCCACATTGGATGCACGTTTCCACTTAACTGCAGGTGTTGGCACCATTTCTTCCCCTCCACCTGGCCCACCCACTGTGTAGCCTTCATCCGCCCTCAGGGTCACTGTGAGACGTGCCAGGATTCAGGCCTGGGGATGCTGTCAGGCAGGGAACTGTGTGCCCGGGTCACAGGGCGGAATCAGGCATGCGGGCGGGTCTGCTGCTGGCTTCCTGACACACCTAGCAGAGGACGGCCCAGAGCCCGGCTGGGGAGTTCCCACGGCGGGACAGTGACACAGGTCAGAGCTCCAATTAGGACTGAGTAACAGCAGGGTCTCTGCCAGGCCTCGGGAGCAGGACTGCTCCGCTCAGAGGCTGCCAGGCCCTTTATGCAGCCGCACCCTTCCCGCTCGGAGTACCAGAGGTGTGGCCCGTCAGCCAGGGGCCACTCTCAGGCCCAGTGGGCAGAGTTACTGATCACAGACCAGAAGTGCGGCCTACATCCTCCCCCGCCAATCTCCAGGACAGGCCGATCTCACAATGGGAGATTACATGGTAGATTAAGAAAAGCAGAGCAGCCCGGGGAATCCAGAGGCCCAAGGAGGCTGTCAGCAAGTGCAGAGGGCTGGGCAGGCGCAGGCAAAGCCGCCCACACTCACTTTGCATCGCACTCACTGTCTCAGTGCTCAGTGCTGTCTCAGTGCTGTGTAAGGCCACCCCTCTCCGCGGCTCCTGCTCTGCAGGGCATCCATCTGACCCGGCATGGCTCGGCACTGCTGCACACCCCTGCCCTCCACGGCCCAGGTGAGCCTGGAGCCACGGCAAACACAAGTCCACAGGCCCAGTCAGTGGCACCAGGCGCTGTCTGGCTGCTTCCCGAGGGATCGCTCCTGTCCCTCAGGACACAAGGCTCTGGCTCTCTGGTAAGTAGCTAAGGCGTCACCCAGCGGCTCCCATGACCCCTGCACAACACCCGAGCCCCACACGTCTGGCTCCAGCCAGGAAAGGGCGCCTTGCCTTTTGTTTTCTCAAATCATCCAGCTCTAGCTTCAGAGGGTTCTAAAACTTTCTTGTCCCATCTGGACCTGAAAGTTAAGAGCTGACTTTTAAAAGCCCAATTCTTGTTGCATTTGGACAGAAAGAATAATGTGTCTTTCATATTTTCTTTGTATTTCTCTTCAATAGTTGCTTGACCCAGCATCTTTCTGTCTGCTCTATACAATGAAGATACAAACTAAATGAGAATAGGAAAAAAATAATTAAAGCATTAAATTGTACAAATTACAAATCTGTTCCAAAATATACTTACATTAAATAAAATATGCGTTTCGTAAGAGATCTACAGTGAATGACTGCATCCCGGAAGGAAGCTTCACGACACCTAGGCAGGGCCACCAATAGTGGGAGGAGCTGGGAGTCTGTGTCCAATCACCGTTCGTCGCGGGCTTCTTCTCGCCAAGAGGCGAGCTGCGCGGGTCGCATCATTGCATCACTTGTGCAGGGAAGTGATTTGGAGGGACAAGGGGAAGAAGCAAACTCTAGCTTCAATTCTGAGTTCATTACAACTTCTCACAAATCTCAACAGCCTGTACAGCACAGTTTCAACAAAGTAAACATGTTAAGGTAAGCAGACAACTCTTTAGAGCCCAGACACATTTTCTTGCTGTGTTTATGCGGAACCCCGACTACAATGGGCGGTCGTGAAGAGGTTCCTCCTCGGGACGGCCCAGTGGGCAGAGGGGGCCGAGGGCTGGGGTGGAGGCGCCCTCTGGCGGGAGCCGGACACACTTCTGACACACAGTCCGCGTCCTGCGTCTCGCCTGCTATCATCTGGCATAATGCTTAATGTAGTCTTCAACTTTATTCCGGAAGTCCTCCTGCGGGCGACAGGGGGTGGGGGGGAAGCAAGAGGAGCAGCGAGTCAGTGAGGAGGCGTGACACTTCAGGGACAAGGGGGCCCCGCGGAGCTCGGCGGGAATGGGAGAGGCCCGCGGAGTTGGCACGAGGCCGGGTGCCCACTGTGTGTGAGACACTGTGTGCCAGGAGGGCGGGGATGGGGACACAAACAGACGCTCAGACGCTCGGAGCACAAGGGACCCCGAGACCCTTCGTTTTGCAGATGGGGAGAGTGAGGCCCACCAGTGTGTGTGGTCACAGCTGTCCACGGGGCTGCACTCAGGCTCCCACAGCCCTCATCCACAAAGATGGGCTGCAAAACTCACACGGCCACGGCCACAGAGCAGAGCCGACAGCTCTGCCGGCTCCTGAGGGGCCACAGCCAGAGCTCACTGCTCGTGAAGTGAAGGCCCCACAGGCACCCCCAGCCTGTCCTGCCCTCGGGACCAAAGGTGCCTCTGCTTAACCTCAATCCCCTCCTCTCGTCACCCCACCCAGAATAAAGCCCCGAGTCCTGGCCTCCAGGAAGCCTCCTGCTCAGGCCTCCGCTGCCTCCCCCTCCCCTTCTACACTAGGGCACACAGAGCATGACCCTCGTGAAGACCATGGACTCTGGAGCCAGAACGCCTGGGTTCAGATCTTGGGCTCTGCCCCTTTCCTGGCAAGTCTCTTACCTTCCTCAGCAGCAAATCAGGGAAAACAAGAGCCCCTCCCTCGTGTTGTCAGAACAGGTGCACTCTGGGAAGTAGGTGGGAGTGCCTGGCACCTGGGAGGGCCACTCGGTGTTGCTGCCACACAGCCACTGTCCTGCTCCCCTGCCCCAATCCCATGGCCTCTGTACCCTTCCCTGAACACCTGGTGCACATTCCTGCCTCAGGGCCATTGCACTGGCTGTTGTCACTCTGGAATACGTTCCCTAAGATCCACCTGGTTCACATCAGGTGTATTCACACCTTACCAGAAAGGCCTTCCCCAGCAGCAGCAACAATCCCGTCCCCCCAGCCGTCCCCGGCTCCCTGGCCCCAGGCCCCACTTCTGTGTTGTCAGCTTAGCTATGCTCTTTCTCCTCCCACCAGAAGGTACGCCCCACAGGGACAAAGGACTGTCTGTCCACGGCTCTCTCCTAAGCGCTGAGCACCTCACTGGCACTTAGGTGGCCACCAGTCACACTTGGGATGAATAATGAATACAAAATAAGCGGAAAGTTCCGTAACTGTGATCAGGACACGGGCGGGGCATGTCTCAGAATTCACGTGGAGGCATCCCTGTCCAGAGGACTTTAGGTCCAGTGTGTGGGGTTAAGTTTATGAGGTGTAAGTCTGTCCCCATTTCAGACAATGCAAGACAATCTGTACCGTCTCCCTCCTGGGCTCTGGAAGAGCGCTCCCTGCCATTATCACGTGCGCAACATGACAAGCTTTAGTCCACAAGGGCTGAGTCTCACCACCACGACACTGAGTCTCAGCAACCATGACATGTGGAGTCACAGCATGAGTGGGCCCCCAGAAGAGGCGGGGGCCCAGGAGCACACCTGTAAGGGCTTGTCAGTGCTGTGGTCAACGCAGTGGACAGACCAAGGCTTTGCAAGGCCACACAAGCCATCCAAGGCCCCCCAAAGGCAGGGCGGAGGCTGAGCGCCAAGCTGAGTGGGGAGCCGTGAGGACAGGGTGACGGTGCGGCCCATGGCCAGAGCCGGCTCACATGGGTGCCTGGCCTCCTCAGGAGGACACTGGCCGGATGGTTGGCCGGCCTCCTGGGCCCAACCAGGCCCACTGCATGGCTCACTGGGCCCTGCTGTGCCCATCACACGGGCCGTGCAGGGCACAGGCTGGGTGGCATTGGCTCCCGCCCTGCTGGGGCACGCCTGCCCACCCTTGGGCCCGCTAAGTAAGGCAGGGCTGCTGCTCCTTGGTTCAGGGTGTGGGGACCGCCACACAGCATGTTTAAACGCCCCTGCACTCTGGCACACAGTAGGTTTTACATAAGCAGAAGCACTGCTCTTAACGTGAGGTACCGCAGTTAGAGCCAACCTGGTGGGTGACCTTTAGACCATTACCTGTTCGGAGCAGCGTCAGAAGATCCAGCCATGTTAGGGGTGGTGAGAACTAGGAGGGCATCTCGGTTAGGAAACAGAACATGAGGTCGGGACCGATCAGTGCGGTCCACTTAGGTCTAACCCCCAAACCAGGTGCCCCAGGCGTCGACACTGACAACCACCGAGAGGCTCGTCCTCGTCTCACAGGGTCTCACAGGCTCCCGACTCCAGCCCCGACCGAGGCCTGTTCAGGGGCTTCATAAGAATGTGTGTACGAAGGATGCTTACTGCATTATTGTTTATAGTTGGGGGGAAAACCCGTGGAAAAACCTGAGTGCCCACCAATACGAGAATGGCTGCAGAAGCATGGTTGAACCACTTTATGGAATATTGAAGTTCCTGAAATGAATGAGTGATAGTTTATGCATTGACTTGGAGGGAAAAAGGTTTAAAATGAGGAATTAAAGATTAAGAGTAGCGACGACGATCCCATTATGCTGGGCCAAAGGGGTGTGAACGAGCAGAGCTCATGGGGAGGCGTGGCGGGTCGGGGAGCCCGCTGGACGGGGTGCCGCTCGTTCTCACTTCCGTATTCCTGTATGTTAAGGTGACGCAAAAGTCGCCTGTTTAAATCACTCGTACTCAATTCTAGGAACTCAATCACATCTAATAAAAACATGTCTGTGTGACCTTGGGTCAAACATTTTACTGAAACTACTCACATTTCTTATAACACATTATTTATAAATTGCTTCAAATTTTGTACTTATCTAATCAAGAGACAGTAATCACCTTTTACCAAACACCCAACCTAGAATATTCCTGTCACTAGCTTACCTTGTCCCTCAAATGATGCTCGGCAGCTTCAATATTCAGTGGGTCATCGAAATTCAGAAGGTCCTTAAAGAGAGAAATTCGATGAAACAACGGAAAGAATTGAACTTTCTCCTGTTTTATGAACAAGGCTACTGAAATCTGTTCAGCAAATTGTGTAACGAATGACCTGGAGCACTGAAAAATTCTACTAAGGACTAATGTTCTTTTATGTAACAGCACTGACCTTGACTGAAAGAAGTGGGAGTAGTAATTCTACAGAATCATACAAAGTGGTGAAAATGGATTAACAGCCGTCACATTCATTTCTAATGCTATTTTTGATAATTGGAGAATAAAAAACAATTCTCATTATGAGCATTTCTAAATTAAAGTCCCATTCCCTTTTCCTTAAAAATTTTCTTCCTTTATTTTGCTCTCAACGACTTGGCCTTTCTAAGCCTGTCTGTGGCTCCTCTTTTGGCTTTAACTGGATTTTTCCTTTATCTTTTAACTGGCTTCACAAGCATCGGACTCAAAGCCCAGTAGCAAAGACGTCTGGAACCCGACTGAATGTGAGGCAGTGAATTAGGCAGGTGTCCCCTGGCCTCAGGAGGGAGCACCAGCCCCTTTGTATCTTAGAAGACCCTGCAGTGGCTACTCCCCATTTACCCCCAGAAACACCAGGACTTCAGATCAGAGGCCACGTCTTACCTCTGTACTGCCTACATCTCCTCTAGAAAATCAGGGTCAGAAGATCTGATCTTTTAATCACTCACTGCTTCCCAAAGCCACAGATGGGTCATTAAAAACACAACCATATTTCTCCTCAGGAGAAAAGCTCGATTTGGGGGCTGTACTCCTGATTTGGAAATAAGCATGAGTGTGACCAATAGTATTTCACAAACATAACAAAGAAAAATTGTGACTCTATAATCATTTGGAAAATTAGACTCCAAGTCCTAGAAATACGCAAAATTAAAAGTCCACATCACACAAGAAACCCAGTGTACGTAAACACTACACCAGACATACACAACTGTCCATCTTCTTTAGCCCATATTTGACCTAAAATGAATATGGGACAACCAATCCAGATTTAATCAGCAATTTTGATCGGCTCTTTAGAATTTGGAACGTTAGGAGCACTTGGAAAGATGAAAATTGCACCAAATTTCTTTTAAAAAAAGAAAGAAAAGTCCAAGGAGCCAGGGCTCATTTCTTTGTATTAATTCCCCTGTACCAAGTTGTCAGCCAAAACCATTTCGGGTTTAGGGCCGAGGAAGCTGCGGGAAACGGTGTGTTTCAGAACTGTGCCTTCGTGGTGGCTAGTGACAGTGACAGCGTGAGTTCCCAGTGCTCTTCAGCCAACGCTGAAGACGCAAAGGTTTGTTGTGACCAGGCGTGACGACGAAGCAGAGTTTCAATCATGCTCGGGCCTCGTCACCCCACAAGTAACACTTCACTCACTTCAATGACAAAGCCCCCAACGACCGAGATAGGGAGAGAACCACCCGACTGCCCCGTAACCTTGGGCACACCTTCTCCTGGGGATTAAGGGGGGGTCCTGAAATCAAGAAGCATCACTTTGCTGCCTGGATTACAGCGGTCACCTGGTGACATCAGATGACAAGGCAAAGGGAGGTGGGGACTTAAGAGTCTAATTCTGAGGCTCTGCTGGTTTTTATTTTGCTGAGATAAGAACACCGTGCCCTCAGATGAAAGGACAGCAACCCCACCCCAAAGGGACTGAGCTGCGCAGGCATGTCTCTGGGCCAGGAAGCCACCCCCTCCATCGTCCTGTGGGCTGTGAGGATGGGCTCATTTTCATAGAGGGACCTTGGCTTTTACCAACAATAGCAAAGCTTTTAACTTCCCCAAAGACAGGTCTCCGACGTTTATTTTTTTTAAAGCTCTGTTATGATAATAAAGGAAACACTCAAAGGAACAAATAATATATTAAACAATCCACACACCAGCTTTCAGCGGGACCCTTCCAAGATCCTTACCACGCCCCTGCCTGCCCTCCAGCCCCTGCCTGTGACACGCTGTTTTCTGAGAACAGTGAACTTCATTGGTGGCTCACCACCGACACGAGAACAACTCTTAAGGTTTTAGGTCTGTTGGAGCCGAAAGGTCGGTGACCACATACTACTCCTTCGCCCAAACCAGGACACGAGGCAGTGAAGAGGGTTGTGGGCGGGGCTACAGGTGAGAGTGGACAGAGCGGGGCTGGGCCAGCTCCCACTACAGGACCCAGCACCCACGTGAAGGAGGCTAACGCAGGGGATGTGGCCTCGTGCCCGCAGAAGGTCAGGCGGCCGCTCCAGCGGGAGGGTGTGCATGCTCGGCTCCCACCCTCACCTTCCCCAGTGACCTCCCCACGTGTCACTCCAAAGGCCCTCAGTTCCCATCTCACCATTCCTCTGACTCATAAAAGTGTAACAGGAAACGGGGGTCAGAATGTACTTGGTGTTGCTTTCACCCTGTTATCCTTAGTGTGAGGTGTAAAACCAGCAGTCAGGGGAGTCAAGAAAAACTTGGGATTTGGGTCAATATACTTACAGTAAACAAAGAGTTTAATCCCCAAACAACATCCTGAGGAAGAAAGAAGAAAGCAGGTTTCAGGTGTGGAAGGGGGGCAAACAGATGGGTGTGTCAGCAGAACTTGGGGGCACTGCCAGGAACAGGGGTGGCAGGGGAGCTCCTTCCGAGGGGGGGACTGCCTGGACAGGAGCCAAGTCCCAGGACACGGCCAGGCGGCCATGGCAGTGGAGACCACACCTCGTGGGAGCCACGGTCATGACCGCAGTGTTCCCTGACTCTGGGACAGGCCCAAGCCCCTTCCCTCTGCGTGTCCCCCAAAGTGCCTCTGTGGTGACACCCGATACCTGACAGTCCTTTCTGGCCCCAGGAGCAGTCTACACACCAGTTTGCCGCTGTGTCCCATGAGGTGGTCACACACAGAACCGGGCCTGGCCCCAGGCCCAGTGACGTCACCTGCTGGCCACTGTGACCCACGCATGTCTCTCTGGTCCCCGTGTCCTCTAAGGGCAGTGATGCTACCATGTGCCCCCGTCCTCCCCCAAGAGCTGGGGACGGGAATGGGGATGGTCTCTAACGGACGAGGTCAGGTTTCTGCAGAAGTTCTTTTGGAGGCAGGGCCTAGTCAGCTGGTCTGCAAAGGGCCATGGGGAAAGCAAGCCTGGCATGCATGCAGGGCAGGGCCCAGGCCTGGCAGGCCTGCTCAGGCTCACCCTGGTGACCCGAGGGACAGCGTCCGACAGCACCTCCGTGACCAGTCTCTGTCTGATGTTAGCGCATCTGGCAGACTCAGACTTCTAAGTAGCTTTAGTTAGGACAACCTGTGTAACCCGTGCAGGACTGACAACGTTGACATGTGTGGGAAGTATTCCTCTGGAGGACGGGGAGAGGGAGGGGGAAGAGGGTATGTGCCACGTGCCAGCCAGTCCTCAGAGCTTCACAAACAGGCTGACCTGGGGAGGATGGTCACCAGGGAAGTCGGGCCTGGTCCAGATGACCACAGCTTTGTGCAGAGTTCGGCTGAAGTGAACCCAGCCCCAGCGAGTGCTCCTCTGGGTGGTACGGACCCAACACAAGGTAGGGCAAAGGCTACGACTGTTTGAACCGTTTCTTTAGTCACCAACAATAGCAAAGTCAGTAGCCCAGTAGCCGTGTACTAAGTGAACACTACCCAGAGTGCTGACTACGTCTAATAAAAACATCAGGCAACACGAAGAAACTACGTGTCCTCCGGGCACCAGTGAAGCAAACCCTGCGGGGAAGCCACAGCTAGTGGCCTCGTGTGGGCACCTGGGACGCGCCCGGAAAGCAGTTCAGGCCTCCGCGGCGGAAGCCCCGGGGCCATTTCCTTAGTGCCGGTGGCTCCTCTGTCCACAGCCCCTGCCCAGGAAAGCCCTCGCCTCGGGGCACACCTGTCCTCTGCGCAGTGTAACACACACCCACCCCTTCTCTCCTCCCTGTCTCCCCATTCCTGGCAACTCTCCTCAGCCTGAGGGGTGAGACAACTCTCACAGGCCGGGGGCAGGGGGACAGAAAGAAACGAAGGGCTGTCAATGATCTGAAGCACAGACAGTAAAGGGCTAAGGGGACAGCAAATGACCTGACGCTGCCCTCCAGCCAGGAGAACGGGGGCCGTGGACCTGACTGGGCCGAGCACCTGGCTGAGCAGTCCCTGGCGGTAGGGGAGGAGGGAGCAGGGTGGCCTGGCTGCTGCTGGGGACAGTACAGACAGGCCATCGCGGCTCCTACAGGTGGCTGGTTACCAGGGCAGGGCTGTGGTCAATGGCATCGCAGCCTACCTTTAACGTCCTTGTGGGAGCCCAGCCAGTGCCGTCAATCGAATGTTCTCTCAGTAAACTGAAACAGACACAGAGGCGGAGCAGTCAGCAGGGAGCAGCCTGTGGCCACGCAAGGTACAGGTGTGCCATGGCCACAGCGTCTCGTGTCCAGGAACGCCTTTCCTGCCCCCCTGCATGGCCTCTCCACCTCCGAGGCAGGGCACATGCTCGCATCTGCGCCGTACTTTCTACTACAGCACACAAGGCCTTTCATCGCAGCTGGACACGAAGGTTGTACGCTGGGCTAAAGCACGCTTACAACAGTGGACAGCATCCGTCCATTTAACATTCAGAAAGGGGGGGGTGACAGCAACGACAACGGGAGCAAGTGACACTCAGAACTTCCTGTTTGTGCAGCAGCTCAATGCTGAAGTCCTGTAAAGCCTCAACACCCCGAGGGAGGTGTGTCACCTCTCCGTCCCGCAGGCTGGCACCCATGTGCGCTCCTGCCACACGTCTCCACAGCTGTTCAAAAATTTAAGGGTAAAGGCAGATTAGCACAAAATCCTGGCTGGTGCCCCCACCCCCCGGGATGGGAGGACCACGTCCAGGGAAGGTCACACAGGCTTCGGAAGTACTGTGAGGGCCGTTCCTTAGGTGGACTGGAGTCATTTTCATCACTGTCCCACTGACTGTAAAGACACATTATACTCTCATATAGATGATCATTCCATACTTTGAAAAATGGACCGGCTGGTTTCCTTCTGGCAAGAACTCAGTCTGGCATTGCTGGATGAGATCCCACTGGTGCCCTGATCAGTGCACAGCAGTTCCAAGGACACTGGCCACCCCCGGCCACCTCCCACCCACCCACCTGCTCCCTCTGTGTGCCACCTGTCTGCACCAACACTCGCTGCCCCAGCGGACTGTCTTTTTCATACTGAAGGTAAGAACTGTCATGAAGGATGTAATCCAGCTGATTTTTTTTATTTTGTTTTCGTATTTTAAATCATAAGGTGGCTAAATCTATCACTGATTTTCACCGAAGGTCTCCGCCTTTTGGAGCAAACCACCATCTGCTAAATTCCTGTCATGTTTTGCTAATAATTTGATTTCTCGGCAGACAGCAAAAGCGACGAGGAATTCGCGCTCAGGTGCTAATTCTGACTGAGGCAGGGGCACGTAAGCACAGGCGCAAAGCCCGGGGAGAAGGTGGGCCAGACGGCGTTTAGGCCCCGAAACTGAAGATCACGAGTCTTACAGTTTCCATACTTACCCAACAGGTACTTAAAAGGGAAGATGCCTTTAAAGAGGTACACTCTTCTAGAATGTACTTTCAACTTTCTATAAAAAATAAGGCTGGCATGAAACAGGGCACCACGTACAGAATGAAATGGGAGAATGGGTACTGATTGCACTTGCATGAAAGGAAAAAGGCAGACTGATATCCGGGCAGCTAGGCCAGGAGCAGTCAGATTTTACACTGCCTGTCTTTCAAAGGTGACGATTGTTTACTAAGAGCAGAGAACTGTTAGAAAGACTTGCCCTCCGATTTCCTCAGGATACCGTTCCCTCTTAGCTACATTCAGCCACGTGGAGGGGACGCAGAGGGAGCACTGGGGCAGGTGCAGGCTGCAATGACTATACGTCCTCCGCCACCAGAGGGCACCGCGACCACTGAGCTACCTGGAGCGCAGCCCAAAGCCCCAGGGCGCGTTCCCAACCCTCCTTATCCTGGCCCAGCCTCACAATCCTGCGGGAGGCAACAGGGTGGAGAGCCAGGCGCTCACACATGCAGAAGGCAGCAAAGAAGAGGGACTCACCTCAGACATATTTCGCCTGTCTCTGTGATGTTGGGGTGCCAGATCTTGGTCAAGCATTTCACTTTGGGGGGCTGCAACGCAGAGAGAGAGAGATCACAGGCTCGCCCCATCACAGCCTGTCCAAGGCCTAACCACACCCGATCTAGCCCCCGGGTCCACTGCTTACTCGGCATTCAGCAGGATCTCCAAGCGTGTTCAACCTCGGACACCGGGTGACGTCACCCGCGCAGAAGTGTGTTGTCACCCTACTGGCCTCACCGGTAAAACCCACTTCACCCCGAAGAGACCCCCTACCAAAACCCAGGGCCTGACGGATGGTGCTGGGGGCTGGGCCTCTGCCCCTCTGGGCCGGGCTGCACTCCAGGGGGCCCTGTAGCCTCCAGGCCCCAAGGCCAACCAGGGGCCCAGGCCCCTTTGGGCTACGTTGCTGAACTGTGGCTGCAAGTTACTGCTCCCCACAGTAGTGGCCCGTTTCTGAAGCCCACTTTATACTTAAAAGAGGGAGAGGATGAAAAGGAGTAGGTGGGAATGAGGCCTATGAGCCTCCGTTATGATGAGGCCCGTTTACATCAAGTTCTTCTTTTAAGATCACTCTATCACAAAAGCAATCCATATTCACTGAAGGAAAAAAGACAACAGAAACAAAAGGAAGGATACATTTACATGTATAAAATAACCCCACCCAGAAATAATCTCTATCACCCGAAAGTACATTTTTTGAGCCTCTTTTCTAGGACACACACACACGTGTGTATGCACATTCATTTTTCTTATTTTTTCACGTTTTTGTCACCATGTCAGATGGCTTCGGGCTCTTTTGCACGTCATGTAGAACAGTAGCATTTAACAAGCCAGCTCCCTACTACTGGGCATTGGGTTGCTTCCGGTTTCTGCTACCATCTGCTAAGTCAATGTTTGACCTTCATTCACATCTGTAGGAAACATGTCCCTAGAGATGTGAAGAAGAATGAGGCCAAGGGACAGCAGCTGCTGGCCAGAGCGCTGGCTGCGGACACAGCACCAAGGGCCCTCTCCTCCAGGAAGGCCTACCCCTACCTGCGGGGAGGGGGGCCTTTCTCCAGTCCAAGTTCCACGGCAGGTCTCCTTGGTGTGAGCAGCTTAAGTGTTGTCTCATAGAATCTCACCAGACATGTCATCTCACAGCTATTAAAGTGACAACCCTTTGTCACAGAGACAACATTTTCCCAGTTTATCATTGGCACTAATTTGTATTTGTGAGGTTATTCTGAGGTGTACAGGCTTTAGATAAAAACCTCTATAATCAAATTTTTATCTTTGATCCCAACCTAGAAAATATTTCACCATCCAAATATTCTCCTGTACTTTCTCCAGTATTCTAATAGCTTTATCTTTTATTTGTATAAAACAAAAACTTTTCAGCACTCTCATAAATTTTCTTCCTGATTTCAAAACACCGAAACATCGAGAGACTCCCCGTAAAATGACTCATCTAATTATGCAAATATAGGTGTCCGAGGATTACTGCTAGGTTCAGAATGAGTTTAAGTCAATTTAATACGCTTTCGTTTGCTTTTCTACGACTAAATGGGAATGCACTTGACAGAAAGAGTGCTCGAGGCCTTCCCCAAGAGGGAAGGTCAGGCCGTATAAATCTCTGGGTAACCGAATACAGTGCCCACGCGACAGTGGGCAGCTGGAAGCACTGACTCGGCCTCGGGGCCCTGGGACCAATCTCCGTCCTTTCTACGGAGTCCCCAACACAGGTCACCTGCCCAGCGGTCACCGCATCTCCCAGTGCCCGAATGCACTTGCGCCCTCTCCTCCGGGCCCTTCACCTTCCATAGTCCGAGGCTGACACAGACGCCTCCCTGTCAATGGCCCCCTTAACTGCAGTCCCCAGAACAGAGAGAAAAGCTCTGCATGAGAACCGTGGACCCGGGTTCTGAAACACTTTCCAAACTGAAATGTTCTTGTAGACCCCCGGGACCCCACCCCCAGCGTAAGACAAACAGGAAATACCCAGCTCCACCTCCACCTCGGGGGCTGGCACTGCCATCTGCCCTGTCACACGGTAAAGACTGTGGTAAATGAGAAACACTATGCTGCCAATTGACGGGGAAAATGGGTTCTTCAGGGGACAACTGCTGACCATTTGAACAATATGGTGAGATGTTTTTTAGAGCACTAAACATAAACGGTGCAGAACCATGGTACTGGGAGGAAAAGGAGGTGAGCTACTGGGATCGAAGGCCTGTTTCAACCATTTCACAACATAAACTCATGAAGGAAAAATAGATTTGACTGCAGTGGTGAAGCACAAACAAACTCTTACAGAACAAAAGCAACAAAAGACAAACGAAAACAGGAACATATTTATAGCACCTCTGAGAAAACTAAAAGAAAAGTTTCATGTAATTTTTATGCAAGAATTGTTGTAACAAGAAAAACAAAAACCCCAATGGAAAAAAGGGCTAAGCACACAACATCTCATAAAAGACACAGACAGCTATTAAGTAGGAAAAATATTTACCATCCTACTTAAGAATAAAAGTCCAAATGACAATTAGATGCCATTTATTTTCACCCAAAATGGCAAAAGAAAAAACAATGCAAACAGCCCATTTTGGTGAGGGTTTAGGAAACGGAATTCCCACACCCCGATGGTGAGCCCATCCACTGGCATGAGGTCCCCGGAGATGACTCAACAGCTCCACAGCATGGAGGAGAAGCCTTACCCTGAGCCCAGTGACTCCATCCATCCCTGTGCTTCCACTGCCAAGCCCACAAGAGAGGCAGGCACACGCGCTGCTCCCCAGGACGCGGCTCACAGCGGCGGTGAGTTATCACAGGCTCAGCCATGGCGGCCCCCGCAGGCCCGCCTGTGTTTGCAGGGTCTGTGAGCTAAGTATGGGTTTTACATTTTTAACAGGTGGTTTTTTTAAAAAAAGGACGTGACAGAGAGCACACAGGGTCCACAAAGCCTGAAGTATTTACTATTTGGCCCTTTACAGAAAGTTTTGTTCATAACAGCAAAAAGCTGGTCCACCCGTGACCCATGATGAGCGATCGGTTAAAAACCACGCTACACCGTACAATGGACTGCTGTTAATAAGGTGATCACAGGTAACTGACGTGACAGCAGGCTCCTCACATAATGTGGAACCCCGTGACCGAGCTGTGGTGGCGTGACCCTACTTGCATGTATGATTATGTATCGTCTGTTAATGGTGGCCATCTCTGGGTAGAGACGACAGGTGATCAATACTCTATTTTTGCACAGCCACATGTTCTCCATTTCCTACCAAGCATAATAAATCGCACAGAGAAGAGGGGTGAGAGGCAGGTCAGGCTCTCCTCCTGGAAACATGGCAGACGGCCCCTCCTTATCACTGTGGGGCTGGTCGTGGCCGTGTGACTTGATTTGGCTCCATTACCAATAACGCGAGAGGATGTGACATGCTCACTTCCAGGAGGAAGCTGGTGTCAGAGAGCAAAAGGCCGGGTTCCTTTCTCCTGCTTCAGCACAGTTCCCTCCCACCACCTAAGATGGACATGCCACGAAGCAGCACGAGACCTGGGGACTGTGTGACCCCACAGCCGAGCCGCCGGCGGCACCAAGGCCCTACTCCTCCTCGGGTGTCCCATCACCCTGGGGGTTCCCCACTGCCCATCACCATGCTGGCCCATCACTGCTTCTGTGTCTGTCTCCTGGGAGACTGACATTCTTAAAAGGCCACTCGACTTCTCATCTCTAACCTGCAGTATCTGACACAGAAGCTGGCACATTTTAGGAGCTCACTGAATGTCACTAAATCATTTCAGTCAATGTCTAAGACTGAGACAGAGTACGAGCAGGCTTGAGGCTATCAGGTCAAGTTCAGTGACAAAAAGCCAAAGAGCCAAAGGGCATTTTGAATTTTAGCTGTTGGGGTATGGGTGTGTGTGTGTGGGGAGGGATAACAAATAGGTGTTTTCTTTCTTTTAAAAGTTTTTTTCTAAAATCATCATCTACTTCACTGATTAAAAGTTTTTCGAATTCACAATCTAAATAACAGACTTTAATTGCAGGAACTATAATGTAAGTGCTACGGGGTAAAAACAGGTCCTTATGAAGCATAGAAATCATGTAAGTTAGGTTTTGGCATAACGGCAAATGAACCCTGAGAAGACGCACACAGGTCTGTCAGGCTGACCTGCTAAGAACTGACCGAGTCTCCTCACCCAAAGGAAACAAGGATCCTTAGAGCTGCCTCGCAGACTCATACGGCCCCCCATGCCGTAACCTGTGTATTTCCATATGCTGGTTCAATGTCCTATAGCACAGGTGTGCAGGGGCAGAGCGCGCGACAACCACTGACAGGTGCACGGTGTGGCAGGCCCTCCAGCGCTGGAAACACACCGTTAGGACACTCCCAGACGCCTCCTTTGCGGAGCTGACAGCCTAGTGGAAAGACATGCTAAGGAGAACTGTATAAAGATCAACTACAATAAAGTTGTATCAGTTAAGCACTACACCTCACAGTTTCCTGGGGACAGTGTCACCCTCTACTTCTTGCCGTGAGGTCATGCTACTCACTGGCCTGTCAGTGAGGCAGCGGCGCCCCCTTAGCCTGGATGAGGCAGAGAACAAGGAGAGGCCGGGGAGCGACAGGCCGGGTCCACCCCAGGGGACTGGCCTCTCAGAGTTTCCCAGCTGGAGAAGGGGCTTTACTCCTGATGAAATGGCACCAGCCCATCAGTTAGAAATTTTCCAAAGGAGACAGAAACTGAAATATAAAAATGTAAAATCATTACAAGTCACCAACTAATACAGGAAACATGCCTTTGAGGCCCAGTGGTTTCTAGCCTGTTTATTCCACTTCCTGCCTCGCAGTTTCTTGAAGTCACGCAGGGAAGGAACACTATGACAAACATTTTGTCACCACCAAGTGGCCACTGGGTGCGGCGGGAAGCTGGGCAGCTCTGGACAAGACTCAGCTTCGGTGACCGAATCGTGTGGCCCAGCCCAGCTCGCTGGTCCATTCCCGTTGGGGGCCCTCACTTGCTGACGTGTAAAGATAGGAATATGAAGATCGCCATGGAACAACTGGAGAATGACATGAGGTAAAGGGAGTGGGAGCACCGAAAAGCTCTCCACTAAAGTCTGTTCCTGCCTGGTTTTCTCATGTACTGCTTTCTTCCTATACCGGGAACGGGACTCTGCTCCTAAATGATGCCTCACTGCCGGGAACAGCAGAACAATGGCTCTCAGATCCCATGAGGCTGTGTCCCAAGTTCACCAGCTTATGCTAAAGTCCTCCCCAGGCCTCCGCCTCCTCAGGAACTCACCGCTTTTCTGACAAGACTGCCATAAACTCACCAACCTTTCATTTGAATATGCCTCTGATGAGTAATCCAGAGAGATGGCTTGTCCAGATAACTTGAAGGCTAGAATTTTAAGTCCTGTATGTCTGGTTGTTTCTAGAAACCATGAAAATAGCCCCCAAATTCTAAATACCTGTACTTAATGCAAACCTCTCAAGCTGCCTCTCACCTGAGGGAGTGGGTGTTTTCAAGCCGGGATTCTCAGTTTGTGATTAGGTACTGTGGAAAGTCTCAGCAGGTAGCGGGATGGACGGACGAAGACCTGAATCGCATATTTTCCTGCCTGCTTACAAATTAAATCTGTTTTTTGTTTTTCGGATTGCTAACTCATCCTCATAAATTGCATTTCAAAAAAAGTTTTAATGTAGTAGCCAACAAAGGTCAGTTTCCACTGATAAAGGTTTGGCTTCAAACAAAAGTGTTACAGCCCCTGAGTTATACTCTGGCAGAGGGGCGGCAGGAATGATTCCATTTGTCATATAGTGGGGAGCAGTCACTGCAGGTAAAGTAACGGGGCACATGGTGTCCCCAATACCCACAGCCTCAGGTTAACGAGGGACTTAATTTTACTATCAGGTTTTCCCTTCCTTTTTAGAGAAGGTTGGGAAACACTGGGGGGAATGTATATATATTCATCTAGTCATACAATAAGTAAGAAAACTGGGCACGTGCCAACCCCAATGGTCCGGAGGGACTGCACGTGCCCCCGGGCACAGCTCACCCTTTCCACTCTCCCCACTCAGGGTGTGAGGACTTGTTCAGAACCTTCAACGGCTTCTCACTGCCAAAGTGAAAATGCTCAACAAGCCCCCCAAATCTGAGTTTTCTCATTGCGCCCTCAGCCCTCAACTCCGATTCCTCACTGAAGTCGTTCTGGCCAGTCCACCACACAGGCTGCCCGCTCTCGTTTCCATACCTGTCAACACAGTTCCGGAGACTTCCACGTTGCCTAGATCACCCCTTGGTGATGGGCCAACCACAGGAGGATGACGCCAGCTGATTCTCTAGAGCTGAACGGCCCGACCACTTGCCAGAAGTGACTCTTTTTCTACTGAGTCCCCATCAACTAGTTTCCTATCACTGATCGCTGTCTATTATCTGCTACCTACCACTTTTATCATTTTATGAGAATTTTCTACATTTTCTCTCCCCTTCTTAATGGTCGTTAAGGTCCTTAAGAGCAAAGAGAATGTCACAGTGCCTCGTACCATTACTCCCTAAAAGGGTCTGTGAGGGATTATTACCATGTAGCTATGGGTATAAATTACTTAGAGTTGAAAACTACAAGTCATTCTTTTCCTAAAATTCTAAAATACGTATTTTACACATTTCTGGAATTCTGGTGTTATACTCGACTAAAACTCCGAATCCCGCTGCTGAGTGACATCTCCCACAGGAGTATCGGCAATTTCACGCTCAGTCCCAGGCCCCAGGGACACGGGGGACAGAACACGGGGGGGTGGGGTGGGTCGGGGGGGGGAGTGTGGGCCTCACGTCGGCCACCCAGCCACACGAAGGGAACAAGGGCCCAGAGGCAGGCTACTCACCACCATGTTGTAGGCATCAGGAACTTCAGTTTCAAACTGAAATTTTCCACCCTGGTAGTAACCCTCATCTATCAGAAAACACAAAACAAAACAAAAGATCCTTAAAAAAAAAAAAGGAAACAAAAGCAAGCACTATGTTAGGACATGGCAAATACCGAGAATTAAGAGCTTAACAACAGGGTGTGGTGCCTTTGTCAGGTCACCAAACCCTGCCCTGGCCTGGTGAGCCGGGGCTCCACACTGGCCGCCTGCTGTCTGTGAGACCCTGGGAAGGCACAGGTATCCTTCTGGAAGGCCAAGACCAGCTCCTTCTCTCCCTCCCTCCCCCAGAACACGCCCTCAGCAGCCCTGCTCCCCCTCGGCCCCACCCAGTCTGCACTGCAACACCCATTGTGTCCCCTCAAATACACACCATGACTGGGAACCCCTTGTTCCCACTGCTTGGTCACCTGTTTGCTGCTGGTCTCCCCGTGAGAACGTCAGTTCCATGGGGTGGTAGACTAGCAGCGACTGCTGTATCCCTAGTGCCTGGCACGTGGCTTCCAGTCCTTTAACAAAGGTTTACCGAAGACAGACCCTCTGGCAGGCACTGCTCCGGGCCCGGGGACTCAGCCGTGCACCGCCTGCACCTTGGTGCAGCCTGCAGAACAGAGTGGGCTCTCTGGCACGGGGCTGGCGGGCATGCCACTGCCCAGGTCTGCAGACCCCACAGCGCGGTCCCAACCCCCTAGACTGTGCCACCGGCCTCTCTGCCTCTTCTGGTCCCCGCCCCGCCCGCAGGTGAGCCTGGCTCCCTCCCAGTTGAAACGCTGCTGGTGCTGCTGCCAGCAGAGGGCGCCCCAGCGCAAACCTGCCGGAACCTGGAAATGTCCCCCAGGAGCTAAAGTACTCAAGACATCACAATTGGACAAAACTAGCACTGTCTTGTAAATGAAAGTTCAACTTCCCCAACAATATTTATCAGCACAAGCAAATAAGCAATACCACATCTTACCGCTTCCCTCAGCTTTTTATATAAAATGAACATTTAATAGCCTCTGTTTGCCATTTTCGTTCAACTAGCTTTCATTTTTAAGCCAGTCTGTCCGTGGTTTCCGTCTTTGGTATTATGTTTAAAAAGGTCTTTCCCAACCAATATTATACAAATGTTTTACTTCTATATTTTCCCCTAGAAATCTTATGATTTCATGTATTTCCTCAGCTCACTCATTCATGTAGAATTCATCATACAGAGTAAGGTGGTGTATTTTTTCTAGCCGCTTCATTATCCTGTCCTTTCTGCACTTACATGTCTGTTTCTAGTGCTCATAAATACACTTGGATTAGTGACTGGCTGTATCAAGTCTTTGGAAATGAAATTTTTTGGGGAAAAAATTTTAACTCCAGACAAAAGAACGTTTTAGATAAGGAGCACCTTCGGTACAGAATACTGCCACCTTGTTCCCCAGGGCTCTGTGCCCGCTGGGCTCATACCACCACCCACGGCAGCCTAACGCCAGGCCCCTGCAGCCACGCGCACTGTGAAGTGTTGGCACACTTCTGGCCTGGTCAGGACCTCCATCCTGCCACCATGCAGCCTTTCTCCAGCTGTCTGTGCCTCTGATCACAGCCTCGCCTCCACTGCCTACCAGTTCCAAAGCAACTGTCATTTTGCCTCATGTGCTTTAGAATTTATCACATTCCTCTGGCCTAGTCTAGTTCTCAGTTGATAATTATTAGAATTGTATCATCTTTGAACTCAATGAAAACAGCAGACTGCTCTAATTTTTGTCTATCTCATGGAATAAGTGTCTTTTGGGAAGAGATCTGCTTTTGAGCCAGTGTTTCTTTTTCCCTCTCCTAAGCCACACAGCTTTGGACCTGCTCCAGCGTGTTTCTTTATTACTGAATTTGCCTAGAAACTCCACAGTCCAACTGAAAAAGCAGTTGGGGAGCCGATGAGTGAGAGGAGCCCGAGACCACCTCTGGCTGTTTCTCATGGAGGACCCCGTTGGAGTTCTCACTGGGCCACCCTCGGGTCTGGCTCGCAGGCCTGCACTTTGCGGGGCGGGTGGGGGTGCAGAAAGGCCTGCCAGCTCTGGAGCCGGCGGGCAGAGGGCTCATTAGAGCGTCTGTAACCCAGTGTGCACGCACTGTGGCCCAGGGCACCACATCCAGTCTGCCACAGGCTGTCACTCTCCATGGCTGCTGTGGCTGAAAACACCCTGCTTCTCAGACAACTGGGTATTCCTGAACCACAATGAAACGCAGTGAAGAAGCCCCTGGCACCCAGCCCTCAGTAGACCAGCCTGTCCTCACCCCCAGGGTGACAAGGAGAGGAACCGCACCCCAGTGTCTCTAGCCAGGTTATGGGTGTCGTGGGCACCAAGAGCTTTAGAGAACCCACTGCTAGAGGGCCAGTGTCCACGTGTGCTCTACCCTAAAATGCACCTGTCCCCCAGAGCTCTTGAGGTCAAGGAATCACACCAGCCGTCCTTTGCCACCTCCTCTTGTAAAAGGCCTCCTTTTCACCCGGCTTCTTACTGTGATGCTGCCTGAGGTGTAAACAAATCCTAGAGGCCAAACGGACCGAGCGATGCACTGGTCCCAGGGAAGCCCCGTGAATGAGGCATTTTGGTAGGGCTGTGCTCTCCCCCATCTCACATCCACTTTTCTGTTCAGGGCAAAGCATGGATTCCATTATAACCACGGTATCCAGCCTCAGGTCGGCCGGCCTCGCATTCAGATTACACTATGGAGTCTCAGGGCAGCGTGAACAACATCTCACGTAGTAACTGCCATCCCCACACGACCATAAAAGAACCCATCACCCACCCCCGTGAGAAGCAGAGGCACCAACAAGCAATAGAAATGGCGCCTTCTTCCTCCCAGGTGACCAGCTCCAGGCCTCACCTATGCACTGGGAACTGAACTCAGAAGTGAGACGGATCTCACGGGGAGACCAGAAATGAAAAGGGAAGTAAGACTTGGTGAGGGTGAGAGGGAGGGAGACAAAGGAGAGGGGAGGGAGGGAGGGAAGGGAGGAGTGGAGAGAAGAGAGGAAATGGGAGAGGAATGGAGGGGAGGGGAGGGAAGAGGAAGAGAGAAAAGGGGAGAGGAAGGGAGGGGAGGGGAGAGGGCAGAGAGGAAGAGACTGACAGCTGACTGGTTTGGCAGTTAGAACCCTTCTGCCTGTTAGTGTATATGGCAGGTATTTCTGACAGACTCAAAGAGCTAAATCAGCAGCTTCAAGCTTTGGAGGAAAAATAAAGCATGTGATAAATTTTGAACATATTATATTGGTAAGGCTATGATGAAATTAATAATTTCACAGTTTTCTCAGCTCTGAGTATTTCAGGTAAAATGCAATGCTTTCAAGTGAAGAGTGACATGTACGATCAATCAGGTCTTGGGAAAGTGATTTTGTGCACGCCTCAGAAACGGATGCGAAGGGTCGCTAATGACCGGGTGACAGAGCCTTTCCAAGTCAGACGCCTTCCCATTCTCTGCTCTCCGCACAGTGGAAGACAGGCCCTCCTCTCACAGTCAGCCCAAAGATTTCAAAGATCGTGAAAATACCGTTATTTTGCAGTGTATAATGCGCACCCACGTTTCTAGCCCAAAGTTTCAGGGGAAAAAAATGTTTCATTTTAATTCAAATTTTTTTGTTCACATCTAGGTACATGTCTTTTGTATTATAAAAGAAGTCTAGCATTTATTTTTTAACATATTATGGTACAAGAAATTTTATGTAACAAATAATTACAAAACACAAAAAGACACAAGACTTGAAAAATTTTATGCCTCGGTAACAAATATTTACACGTCACAGAAGGCCAAGAACTCTTCGTCGTTGCAAGTTCGCTGTAAGCTCAACAAATGCGATGATCGTATTCCAGGGTATTATTCTGCATACGGATATCGCTATTGATTTCTAGAGTTACACATTTAACTCATAAGCACAAATAAAAGAATTACAAACACTTATATAGACACGGAATTCGTACTACCTATGTGCAATGCACATCCTTATTTTTCCCTCACAAATTTAGGCAAAAAAGTGCATATTATACACGGAAAATATGGTCGGTCCTTTGTATCACTTTTGGCCCCTCTGACCTTGGAAGTCCCAGGACAGATGACACAGCTACAACAAAATGCCCTCCATGGCCGTCTGCTCATTTATATGGAGAAGCTGTTCTCAGTGTCTACATCTACGGACAAAATGAAAGCAGAAAAGTGACACTGAGCCCTTCCTTCTAGCATAAAACAATATTCTTTCACAAATGTATTAACTAAATCAGACAAACACGCTGATACATTTGAGATGAAATGCTCTTATGGTTAATAACCACCGAAGCTTGCGACACATGGTAAAGTTATTATTCACCCAACCAATACTTGGTGAGCGGCCACCACGTGCCAGGCATTGCTCCCGGCACTGGTGACACAGCAGCAAGGCACCTTCCTGCCCCTATGAAGCCTCCGCTCCAGTGGAAGGAGACAGAATAAATAAATATATAATAGAAGGGAGCAGGAGGGGGGAGAGGCTTGAAAAAGGAGGATATCAGAGCAATGAACACTCCGGAGAGGGGAAGTTGGGTGAGGCCGCCAAGGGGGTGGGTATGTCCAGGGAACACTGCAGAGGCCAGAAAGCCAGACAGGGAATCGGAGCTGAGGCCAAAGAGGTAACCGGCTCGGCCTTGCGGCCACTGAGTGAATAAAAAGCCAGGAGAGGGGTGAGCACAGATAAACACAGGCTGGAACCCCTGGGGAGCCAGGTGAGAGACCATACTGGTCAGGATCATGGTGGGAGCAGCTGAAGGGGAAATACTTTGGTGGGAGCAACACGAGACTTGCTGGCAGGTTCAGCATGGGTTGGGGAAGAAAGGGACCAAAGGATCTTTGACCCTTTGGTGGAAAGGGCAGTGTTGCCACCAGAAGGCACAACTGAGGGCACGTGAAGTTCAACATCTGACACGTGACTCTGAGATTTCACATCAACATGCAAGTGGAGGCAGTGACCGGCAGCTGACAGATCATTCTGGAATATGGGGAGAGGTCGGCTGGATGAGAGCCGTTTGGGAGCTGCTCTGTGTACAGATGTGTTTAGATTTCATGAGCGAGTGAGGTCCCTGGGGACCTGACTGTGGCGATCCAAGGACAGAAGCCTTGAGGTCCCCTTAGAGGGGCGGGGAGATGGGACAGGACGGTAGCTGGCTCGAAGGAGGGAAACCAGGGGCCCGAGCTGGTACAAACAGTAACTAACAACCATGGAAAAGAAAGTGTTTGATACCGACGAGTCTTCTAGTTGAGGAACTTTTAAAATAATTATTCTATACATAGTTACAGAAAAGTACTGACAGGGTGAGAAAACCCTCCTAAGCAGAAAGATGTTCACATCCAGATAACATTCTATGGGATGAGTGGAATGAAAACCCTGGGCGGGAGAGGAAGCAGCAGCAGGCATTTCCCAACCACTGAAGTAGCGTTTGTTTATGTTTTTTAAAAAGCAGGATGGTAGGTGTATCCACCAGAAACATTTAAAAGTAATACGATACTTTTATCTTTAAATGTCAGTCTTTACAGCACCCTGGAAATGACACTCCATGTAAATTTTAAACTTCAGTCAGAAAAGCACCGTCTGGCCAGTGTGTTCTGGGGTTGGGTCGGCATACTTTCTCTGTAAGGGGCCAGACAGTAAGGCTCTGGGCCGCAAGTCTCTGTCCCATACTGTTTTGTTTGTTAACAGCCCTTCGAAAATGTACAACCCTTTCTTGGTTGAGGGCTGCACAGGCCTGGCTCACTGGTCAAGTTTGCCTACTCCAACACTGACTGATAATGAGGACACACTAGGGTGACACTGTGACACCCATCACTCATAAAGTTGGTTCACAGCAGGGAAAGCGGGTGTGGGCTGACTTATTCAGGGATAGCTTGGGGGGGGCCCAGCATTAGGTAAGATCTGAGAATAAGGACGCGTGGTCACCTGAGGCCATGCACACAGTCACCCAGTCCAACACTGCTCGGTGGGACAACATGACATCACTCTCTAAAGGAGAAACTGAGGCACGGGGATCACGTACTGACTGTAGCCCCACAGCTAGCAGGTGGCAGAGCCGGATGGCCAGGGCAGGAGCAGACAAGGGAGGGGGGAGACAATGCGGACAGGGACAGCAGACGGGAGCAGAGCAGGGGCCAGCTCAGGCAGGTGTGGGACTGGCGGGTGGGGCGGTGAGGAGCCTGCAGGCAGGTGCTCGGCTGTGACATGGGGTCAGGAAGCCACCGTGGGGCTGCAGACAAACAGCAGGTTGGCTGCTATGAAGCGGCACTGAGATGTAGAGAAAACCATGGGCATAATGTGGAAAGAAATGGAAAAGATAAAAAAGGAAGCAAACAACAACAACAGCTAAAAAACATACTATCTAAAATGAAAACACCACTGAATGAGCTGCTCAGTAACTTAGACGCCGAATAATAGAAATTATCCACAATGAAGCATCAAACGAAACGTGAACAAAACCTTGGACCTAGTGGAAGTATAATTTATATGTAGAGGTAACACATAAGAGATATTAATATATGTAATCAGAGTCCCAGAAAGGGGTTACAGAAAAAATATTTAAAAGAAATGTTGGCCAAGTTATTTATAAATTCGATAAAAATTATAACTCACAGATCCAAAAAGCTCAATAAACCCCAAGTGAAATAAAAAGACAGAAAACCACATCAAACCACATCAGAATCAAACTCCTGAAAACTGTGATAGAGACACACAATCTTACAAGCACCCAGAGAATAAAATGCACATTGTATAAAAATGGAACAAAGAATTACCACAACTTCTTAGAAGAAAAAAATGTAGAAGAAGAAAAGTCAGGAGACAAAAGAATGATATTCTTAAACTGCTGAAATTATCAACTTCAGAATTCAATATTCAGCAAAACTGATAGAATTCATCTCAGCAAATCTGCAATACCAAAAATAACAAAACAAAATAAAAGTCCAAAGATCTTCAAGCTGAAGGAAAATAACAAATGGAAACTCAGATCTACAACAGGGAATAAAGGTCATAAATAGTACATTGAAAAATTTATAAAGAAAATAGATTGTTTAAAGCAAAGACGGGGCGGCCGGATGGCTCAGCTGGTTAGAGGGCGAGCTCTCACCAAGGCTGCCAGTTCAATTCCCGCATGGGATGGTGCGCTGCGCCCCCTGCAACTAAGATTGAAAACGACAACTGGACTTGGAGCCGAGCTGTTCCCTCCACTAGATTGAAGGACAATGAGTTGGAGCTGATGGGCCCTGGAAAAACACACTGTTCCCCGCCCCCCCCCAAAAAAAAGCAAAGATAACACTCTGGGTTATAGTGTATGTAAAGTAAATGAGAACTATACAATAAAGTCTGGGGCGGGGAAAACAAATACACTATTATCTGTCTAACCTTCCACCTTAAGAACTAGAAAAAGAGCAAATTAAACTGAAAACAAGCAGTAGGAAGGAAATAAAGATATGAGCGGTAAACAAAAAATATATAATAGAAAGTGAAAAGAGCTCAGGGAATAGGAGGTGGGAGGGGTTGCAATTTTAAGTGGGGGGTGGGACAAGGGAGAAGGCAGATCAGTAAAATTGATAACCCTCTAGTAAAACTGATCAAGAAAAAAAGCAAACCTAACTTTTCAGTATCAGGATATCAACAAACTACAGAACTTAAAAGGATAAGTTATTAAGAGCAACCTTTCACCAATACATTTCAAAGTATGGATGACATGAACAAATTCCTTGAAAGACAGAAATTACTAAAGCTCACTCAAGAATAAATAACCAAAATAGACCTTTATCTATTTATCGAAATTGGATTCATACTTAAAAATCTTACCACAAAAACAAAACAAAACAACAAAATTCCAGACCTAGGTAGCTTGACTGGTGAATTGTAGCATTTAATAAAGAATACTAATTCTACACAAACTTTTCCAGGAAACAGAAGGGAACAACACTTCCCCATTCACGCTGGGGGGGGAGGGGCGGACCAGACCCTTATCTTGCACCACATGCAAAAATTAACTCAAAATGGATCACAGACCTAACTGTAAAATCTAAAGCTATAAAACTTTTTTAAAAAATAAGAGGAAATCTTTGTATTTCTTAGACAAAGATTTCTTAAAGACACAAAAAGCACATCTATTGGTATTAGTTATGTACTGTTACTGTAATAAATTACCACAAGCTCAGTGGCTTAAACAATATAACTTACTACCTGCCCACAGTGGGTCTCACTGGGCTAAAATCAGAGTTGGTAGGGCTGCATTCCTTTCTGGAGGCTCCAGGGAAAACTTCATTTCCATTTCCTTCATTTTTCAGCTTCAGGAAGCACCCCCCAACTTGTATACCTTGGCTCATGGCCCCTGCCCCACCCTGAAAGTCTGTGATGACCAATCGAACTATACCGTTTCCCCAAAAATAAGACCTAGCTGGACAATCTGCTCTAATGTGTCTTTTGGAGCAAAAATTAATATAAGACCAGTATTATACTATATTACATTATTATATTATATTATATAAGACCCGGTCTTATAGTAAAATAAGACCAGATCTTACATTAATTTTTGTTCCAAAAGACGCATTAGAGCTGATTGTCCAGCTAGTTCTCATTTTTGGGGAAACACGGTAGTAACATGTACAACAACATAGATGGATCTCGAAAGTACTGTGCTAAGTGAAAGAAGCCAGACACGATGTGCTACACAGTTTGGGTCCATTCATATGACACTCTGGAAGAGGTGGACGACGGGGACAGAAATCAGATCAGTGACTGCCAGGGGTGGGGAGGGGGGCTGACCACCAAGAGGACGAGGGATGACACATTCTGTATCTCACTGTGCTGGTGGTCACACAGAGCATCACAATGCAGAGTACTGACACCTACGAACAGCACTGAATTTACTGTCTATAAATTATTTCTCAATAAACAGGATTTCTGCTATGCCACATATGCACTAGCAGGCGCTACAGGAAACCCAAGGAGCGCTGGCAATTTTTACGACACCCAAAAGCTTCGCCTTTAAACCGCACATTATTTTTGGCTCTCTTATACATATTATGTACATGCGTGTATGGAGGTGACCATCAGAATATATTTTTAACCATGGCAACGAATGGCTTTTAAAACAAGAAGTCAGACATTTAATTTCATACGCACTCCAGGAAGCCTGAGCATGCCATGAAAAACTGCCTCGGAGTTATGTGTGAGACAGAGGGTAGAAGTCAGCGTAAGAACAGTATGAATCAGACGATAAGTCACCTCCTCGGTAGCATGGCAAGCAAGGCATCACATCAAAAGAGTTCTCGGAAGGAGCAGGGGACATTTTCCTACCAAAGTGAGCCAAGGCTAAGGTATGTGACGGTCTTACTGCTCATGTCTCATTTCTATTAGTAAAAAGAGAACTGCTATTTGTATTTCTAGGACTATTTGAAAGAGAAGACTCCATCAGGAAAAAGTCTGATCTTCTTCAAATTTATCCCCTCATAATGGTTAGCTCCGTATTAAAGTTAAAAGTCAACCTAGAAAGAACCAGGGATGAGAGTATACATTGTGTGTGAAACCCTGACATATTAACATAAACTACGAAGGCTTATTGACCATATTTCTTTGCTCAGAAATTGGGATCTGACCTTACTACACATTTAGAAACTTTTCCTTCTATAAGACCAATGCTCTAAAAAAAGCTAACCAACATAATGGGGATAACAGATAGATCTATTAAAATTTTGTAATTCAATGTAAGCTGCACTTTTATTACCATGCACCACTTAAGCAATATTTATAAATTAAAAGCTCAAATTAAGAAAACATTAGTAATCTAATAATCTATACATTAAAAAACAAATTTAGGTGAATATATTCATAAATATACAAGATTTACAATGGTAGTTATAGAATTGCTCAGTCAAAAATTTTCATATATGTAACATTAATAAAAAGGATGTTATTAACCACTAAAAAGACCCACACATCTAACAAAGGACTTACATCCAGGCATATAAACTTTACAACTCAAGTAACAACAGGACGAGCAACAGTTTTTAAATAGACAAAATATTTGGATAGTCGAACAAAGATACACAGACAGAAAACAAGCACAGGAAAAGATGTCCAACGTCATGGTCATCAGGGAAACGTAAATTAAAGTCAGAGTGAGAGATATACCCACTAGAAAGGCTAACGTCAAAAAGACTGACAATAGCAGTTGTTAGCAAGAATGTGGGGTAACTGGAATTCTCATTCATTGCTAGCAGGAATGCAAAATAGTACTGCTGGAAAACAGTATGGTATGTTTTATAAAGTTAAATTTTCTCACAGGACCCCGTAATTCCACTGGCAGGAGAAATAAACACACAGAGGCAGACATGCACTCAAAGGTTTACAGCACTTTATGCAAAATGGCCCCAAAGTGAACAACACAAAGGCTCGCCGCCAACTGGTGAATGTATAAATAAACTCGTATACATCTGTATGATAGAATACAACTCATCAATAAAAAGATACAAAATACTAACATAACAACATGGGTGAAAAAGCATTATGCTAAATTATAGAAAGCAACTTACACCTCAATAGACACTGCTTAAAATTATTTTTAATTATCTAAGTTTCCGCTTTAAGGAAGAAAAAGAAAAGCAAATTAAACCCAAGTATAAGTAAATAATAAAGATAAAAGCAGAAATCAATAAAATGGACAAACAATTGAGAAAAACAAAAGCAAGTTCTTTGCAAAGATGAACTGGATAAACCTGAAACCTAACATCATCGAGATAAAAAGAGAAGACCCAATTACTGATATCAGGAATGAAAAGGGGGACATCAGTACAGATCCTACAGACATTAGAAGAGTAAAAGAATACTCTGAACAACTTTCATATCAATAAATTCTACAACTTAGATGGAATAGACAAACTGCTTGAAAGTAAAACATTACACCAAAGCTGAATAACACTGTATCTATTAAATTAATTCATAAATAGAAACTTTCCCAGAAAAACTTCAGGTCCAGGATTGCTTAACTGGTGAATTTTATCAAACACTTAAGAAGAAATAATACCAATCCTACATAAACTTTTTCAGAAAATACTTCATTTATTCTACCAAGATAGCACTGCCCTGATGCCAAACCAAAGAAATGACAAGAAAAGAAATATACAAACCAACATTCTTTATGAATACTGACACAAAAGTCTATAACAAAATATTAGCAAATTAAACCCTGAAATATAAAAAATGGATAATACATCACGACCAAATGGGGTTTATTGCAGAAATACAATGTTGGTTTAATATTCACAGATCAATGTGTCATTCACCATATTTACAAAATAAAGGAGAAAAATCATGATCATCTCAACTGGTGCCAAAAACAAAACAAAACAAAACAAAACCACTTGAAAAAAATTCAGCACACATTCATGATAAAAACTGTAAGCAACCAAGAAAAGAAACTCTTCAACCTGATCAAGGTTAAAAACCTTTAAAAAACAAACCTGCAGCTGATACCTTATTCAATGAATAATGAAGACTTTCCCCCAGGATCAGAAACATGCTCTCACTACTTCTATAAACACTGTGCAGTACGAAAAAGAAATTAAAGGCATACGAACAGGTGAGAAACAAGTAAAGATGTCTTTATTTACAGATGTGATCATCATAGAATCCTAAGAATATATTAAAATGCTACTAGAAGTTAATAAATAGATTTAGCAAGGTTAACAAGACATATGATCAATATGTATTTTTATAAAAATCAATTGTATTTTTATATACTAGTAACAAGATGGAAATTTTAAAAATAACATTTACAACAGCTTAAAAAAACACGAAATAATGATCAATACATTTAACAAAGTACTTGCAAGACCTATATGTATATTAAAAATTACAAAATACTGCCAAGAGAAACTAAAGAACACTTAAATAAATAGACATTTACCATCCTTATGGATTGGAAGACTCAATATTGTTGTCATTTCTTGCCAAACTGATACATTGTGTCAATGGTCTCAATAAAAATCCCAGCACTGGGAAATGCAAATTGAAACAACGAGATACTATTTCACATCCAAATACAGGTAAGTATGTAGAGCAATTGGAAGTTCTCATACATTGCTAGCTGGTGTGTGGTGCAACCATTTTGGAAAGCTTCTTAAAAAGTTAAACATGTATCTTTCCCATAACTCAGAAATTTCATTAAAGAGAAATGAAAAATTAGGAGTATACAAAGGATGGTATGAGAATGCTAACAGAGATCTTATTCGTGAAGCTGCAAAGAATTTAAATGTGTCAAAAGGAAAATGACCAACTATGGCCTATTCATACAACAAATAAAAAGGAACTAGTGACACACACAACACATATGAATTTAATAACATGTTATGTGAAAGAAGCCAGAGACCAAGAATGCAGAAGATTCTCTTACATAAGATAGAAGAGTATGTAAGATTCTGTTTATATGAAATTTAAGAACTGACAAAACTGATTTATGCAACTAAAAATCAGAAAGGACTCTGGGGTGGGTCACAGGGAGCGAAGAACTGACTGCTGAGAAGCAAAGGGAACTCTGGGGGTGCTGGGAATATTTTACAGGGCTTGTGGTTACACAGGTGCCTACATTTTTGAAAACTCATTAAGCTGTACAGTTCAAATGAGTACATCGTGTTGTCTATAATTTTAGACCTCAGTAAAATGTACTTATAAAGGAAAATTTAAAAAACTAATAATAGTTACGTGAGTCCATGGTCCCCTCTGCCTAAAAGCCACCAGGTCACACTGGTCAGGCTGAGGGGACCTCTACCGGCCACTGGGCAGCTATGACCTGGTTCCGTTTTTCAGACGGTCCCGCTGGCCGCACAAAAGGTTCCAGGGGACATTTCAGCCAGTCTCTAATTTTTGCTTTGTTTTGTTTCATTTCACTTACTAGTATTTTTTTCCTGTTTGGTGAGCTGATGTGAAGACTTTTTTCCCTCCTAAATTCATTTCTTTTTTCCCCCCTCTATCACCAAATTGCAGTTCCATCTTTTCTCTGAAGAGTACATTTATCCTGAAGCATGAGGGACATTCCAAACACAAACAAAACTATGACAATGCTACCAACTGTGAACAGGACCTGTGCTGCCGGGAGCCAGGTAAAGGCCTCTGCGCCTCAGAGGCGGAGGCGACTCCCCTGCCCGCCCACTATCTAGACCTCATTTCCCTGCATTTTCAGACTCAGCCGCAGAACACCGGATGCAGCAAGTGAGCCGGGTTCAAAACCACCGGCTTCACACCTTGTTGAAACTCTACTTCCACGTGTAGCTCTAATTTTTTTTTTTTCAATACTAAGAGGAGCATGACTCCAGAAAGTTTTTGAAAAACCGTAATATTAGGCAAGTTCCAGGGTTGGCAGGTGGCTGCCACACTTCTCTGAACAGCAAAGGGCAGGGGCCGCAGCAGGCCCGTGAGTCACTGATATCCAGGACTCAGCAGGCACAGTGTGTGAGCGCATGCTGGGTACACAGCCCGTGCGATCCGCAGGTCCCATTGGAACAAATACCAACGCCGATGCACTCGGCAGTTACGGGAGCCAAAACACAAGTTCCTTTGCTCTGATCCAACGGTGAATACCAAAACCGTAACAAATGACTATGCTCCGATTTCAGGAACAATAAAAAGAACATCAAAGATGATGTCATATCCAACATCCTTGTAACTTGGTTAAAAAAAACAGAAACAAAAAACGCAGTTAAATAAAAAGGGAAACACTCATCCAGAGGCTGGACTCCATGCGAGCTCGCTCATGGAAGATACTAACCAGCCTGGCAAAGTCAAGCAAGTGCGAGAGGCCCACGGAGCCCGAGCTGGGCAAGCGCAGAGCCACTGGAAGGCCCTAGAAAAAGGCAGGGGCAGAGGAGATGTTTACTATAAACACACAAGTCCAGGACGATTTGGTGGTAAACACAGTAATTTCTGAAAATACCCTGCACTGCTCAGCAGTAAATGACGGCCATCACAGTGACCTTGAGTCACCAAGAAACAAAGTGTCCTCAATACCCCTGGCTAAAAACAGCAGAACCACAGTAGTGGGTTTTCTGAAGCTGCCAAAGAATGGTTACCACTTTCGTCATTTCGGTTCAAAGTCCTCTAGCTCTGGTTATCTCTGGGTGTCAGGCGAGTGGAACACCCATTTCTAACTATCTCAGTGCTCAGTCCTCTTAGCAGAAATGCTACCAGACTGAATGTACGCACACGTTCCAGAGCTGTTGGTACCGTGTTTCCCCGAATATAAGACCCACCCGGACAATCAGCTCTAATGTGTCTTTTGGAGCAAAAATTAATGGAAGACCCGGTCTTACTTATTTTATCAGATCATATCGTATTCTATTTACCTGGTCTTACAGCAAGATGCATTAGAGCCCAGAAAGGTCTTATTTTCAAGGAAACACAGTAGAACCTCCACCCGGATTCACCGGATTTGTAAAACTTTTCAAGCATGTTTTGAAACGGGATTTCTCCTGTTATTAGCAAGTGTCTTCCACAGGAGAACACCTATCTACAGCAGACAACCCAGGGCTATTTGTGAGCTCGTTCTCACCTATGAAGTTCTGCCTTCTTTCACTCTTTTGCTGTTGTTGGTAATGAGGGCACAGCTCACAGTGGTCCATGCAGAGATGGAACTGGCAACCTTGGTGTTACCAGCACCACGCTCTAACCAACTGAGCTAACCAGCCGCCTCCTGCGTTCTTTCACTTTTAAGTTAGCTAGTGACTCCTGAGTCTGTTCCTCACCCCCTCTGCATTCCCCAAATAAAACAGCACCCCCCCTTCCTCCACACACTCCCTTCCCTTCTAGTTAAGTCTCTTTGTCCTCCTTTCTTCCTGCCCACCCACACCGGCTGCCCATGGCACCACACCCACGGCCCAGTGTCAACACTGCTGGACCACGCGCGGTCGGGAGCTGCACTGTGAACAGAAAACCCCCAAGTCCCCTCTCTTGCTGAGACACTTATCAGTCCTAAGGAGGACAGCTGGCAACCGGCTGGTGTGCGTGGGCCAGGCCCTGGGCTGAAGCGTTTCCTCACACTATCTGTGCAACCCTCACAACGTCCCGTGAGATAGGTCCCACTCCATCCCCTCTGCAGCCGGGTGGCTGCGGCGGAGAGGTTGTGAAGCAATGTAACCGCAGTCACAGCGCCACGCCATGTGGAGCAGGGGCGGAACCGAGTTGAGACCTAAGAGCTAACACGCTCCCCATACATCCACAGCTCTGTCCTCATTCGCCGCAGTGACCAGCGCGTCTCGTCACCGGAGTGTACACTCCTGCATCGGATTCACGTCACCGGCTTTATTCGACTGCAAAGCGCCTATCTTATCTTCATGTGGAATGGTCATCACTTGCACAAACTCAAAGGACACACCAGGTCACAGATTATAGGTTTGGGCAGCCTTTAAAATTTGCCGTTTGAAAATCACTTTAACACCAAAGTATGTAAGAATATTACCTGGGGTTACAGTTAGCTGAAAGCAATGAAGCTTGTTTGGATCAGGAAAATGCACTTTACATGTACCTGCAAAAGAAACAGCACGTCAGGAAGGTGTGAGAGCTGGGGCAGAGCTCACGGTGAGGCCAACCTCACAACACACACACAGTGTCATGGTGCTGAGTCCCCTTCACCGGCTGCCTGGTAATAATTGTGCCAAAGTGCTCAAATTGCAAACCAATGAGCTTTCCCATGTGATTTCCTCCTGGTAGTCTTTTACTCGTTAATTCCAAATTGAGATGGTTTCTTCCAATCTTTAAATGGTCACTAACGATAGAGATCGTTTCATTAATTTCAAGAATCATGTTACTTTATTTTAAAAAGGAAAAACCACACACTTCAGGGGAATTAACCGATGTGGATGAGGCTGGCTAAACACGGAAAAACAAGAACCCAGGCCAAACCTCTGGTCTGTTCGCCTAGCACCACAGTTACTTGCACAGCAAATGGAAGTTAAAAAGAAATGTATCTGCTAAGTTAGCTCAACACCCAGCATTTTCTGTGGCATCTTTAAAAAATGTCCTCACAACCCAACTGGTAACAGCCTGCTTCGTTGGTGAAAGGGCGCTCTGCTGACTCAATGGCAACGCTCTACGCCCACCTGCACCAGGCCAGAGGGTGTGGACCTGGGCAGGAGCTCCCATGAGAGAAGAGCTAGTGATATAGACACGGCAGGGTGGCCACAGCCTACATCTGTCTCCTTCAAACAAATAGCACAGAATGGCAAATCCCCAAGGAATCTGGGGAGAACATATACAGAAATTGTTACTTAATGGCATTATTACAATCCCACTGAAAATATTTGCCTAGTTTTACAATAGTATGAATTTTCATCAAAAATAGGATTAAAAATTAAACTTGGATATTGCCTTAGAGACCATCTAGGTCCAAAGTCCCCAGTCATGAGAGATGACACGAAGGTCCACAGAGGTTCAGGGACCAGCCTGAGATCGTACAGGTTATTAACAGAAGGAAGTTTAGCGCCCACATTAAAACTGCTTCATGCCTCTTTTCCCTGTACCATGCCTCGTGTCGTTATCTCACGGGCATGCCAAGTGTGCCACCTAAACACAACACAGACCTGTTGGTGGGGTTTCTTTTTTTAAAACGATCCTTCAGAAAATCACTGCAGAGTGAAAGATAACTTAGTCTAGAAGAGCAAGAAGGGGTCTTAGAGATTACATTGTCACATTCCTTGTTTTAGGAATAAAGAAACTGGGAGTCAGAGCATTCAAGACCTTCACCCAAAAATCCCACATCTGAACTGTGTGTGGAACAATTTCAATGGGCTTCGTTTTTCCTAATCTAAAAAGTTGAAAAGATAAATGCCATCTTTCTTGAAACACATGTAACGAAAACACGACAAGCGGTTGGAAATGTTTCACTGATGGCTTGAAGTTAGATCATCCATTTGTTCTTCATCTCTAGCATTCACCTTTGTTTTAATAAAGGTACTGATGCAGAAATCAATCCCTCTAACATAGACTGGCCCACCAAGAAAAAAGAAATTATCAAGGTAGATTAAAAAATAATAAAAGTACTGAAAAGAACCAAAAATTTTAAAAGTAAAAAAAACTTGAAGTTCTAACAACAACAACAAAAGATTAAATATCAGGTTTTTGTTTTAGTTCCATGCACAGGCTTTATTAAAACTGCAGAGTTAAGCGTTTCCTCTATCAGTAGGCATGGGCTAAGACTCGCATAATATTTCCATCTATCTGAAAGATAGATTTTTTTAAAAAATTTTTTTGCAAACAGAGAAATCTCTATAAATCCACAGTATGGAGCCCCAAACTAGCTCTGACTGACTAAACAGCACCGCTACGTGGCAAGTTATTTCACTTGCCTAAGTATTTTAGAAAGATGATTAAACAGATAATAATTTATTTTTTGGAGGCTTCTTGTTTCCTCTTTTGGATAATGAGTTGCATACTTGTGGAAAGCCTGGCTTACTTGTATAAACGGATTCAGATCCCCCCACTGTGACTGGGGGAGAGGGTAGGTAGAAAAAGAGAAGAGGCATGTAACATGTGGTCTCTTTAATCTGACACCTTAGCTGTAAGGCTAGGAAGACGGGTCATGCCTTCTTCACACCTAAGGTATTTAGTTAAAATCCCGGTTTGAGAGCCAATTATAAAGTTGTATTGTTTTTAAACCAAATTTTTAGCTAAAGCCAAAGCTACACTTTATGGATTGAAAACCAACAATCTGTGTAAGATTCACAGACGAGGACAAAATGAACCACGTTTAAGTGGAAGTTTTTTGTGGTCTTCGATTAAATGTGGTGGGAGTAGAAAACAGAAAGACCACTTTACTTTCTAATTAGAAAAATATCCTAACACATATAGTATTAAAAGAAAAGGGAAAAAAAGAAAGAATAGTATAATGTATTCAATACCCAGCTTCGCTATTTTGCCAATCTTGCTTTGTCTAGCCTGTTCAAACACATGGTTATTTGTTCATTTCCCTGGAACATTTTAAACCAAATAATTTGTAAATACTTCACCAGGTAGAAAGACAACCTTTTACTAGAATCCCAAGACACTTCCTTCTAGTACTGACTAGAAGGGAACTTTGAAGTCAAGCAGTGCAGTGGCTTTTAAGCTGTTGTGACAGAGCCCCACAATAAGACACATTTTATATCCCAACCCAGTATACCACAAACACTATGTTAAAAATAAGTTTTTGAGAAGCAATGTGTACTTACCCTTAGAAGCTCATTTCACAACTACTTAAGGGTCGTGCCCCACAAGTATCTTTCCAGCGTTAGGTGGAGGTTAGAATGGGCCCCCACATCGGGCTCTCTGCAGCCTTCACCCAGACGAGGAGACCCACGTACAACATACAGCACCCACGTCGACAAAACACCCTCAGCCTCAGAACACTGTTTTATCCAAGTATCAGGAGAAAAAGTTCTAATTCCAAAAAATACGAAAATGGCCAAAGCTTTCAGACTCTGACAGCCTTTCAGACTGATGGAAGGGGTTAATCATAGGACAAAAGGAAAGGAAACTTGGCCACATATCACAACGTACCTGCCTGGGCAGCCAGCCTGCACACGGTCTGTGTGTGTCTGAGCCGGCGGCCCAAGCACGGTGAGAAGACCTGGCGACACAGGGCACAACGGTCGTCCCACCTCATGCCCAATATAAATGGCATGAGCACTTTCTGGACCAAAAAGGTGCGTGACTAGCCAAAATAGGGCTGTCCACCACTGACTTATGTACCTTTTCACTGGGAGAGGACATGGGACTGAATGCTGCGGGACAGAGAAGAAACTAACGAAACGCACCTCTGCTCCGAGGACGGGAAGCAGGGACGCCCGGTGGGGCTACGTTCCAAAAGATAGTAACTACCTCCTTCTCATCAGAGCCTTGAAGAGTTGCTAGCTGTCTGCACAAAATTAAAACTCTTCCTCACATACACGAAGTTACAGGCTTTTTGCTACACGAGGTTATTACCACAGCACACAAGCTTCTCCATGCAGTTATGTCACAGCACTTAATGCGAGATTGGGAACGCTATACTTACAGGGTAAGTTAGCTTCAAGTTCTGCAACCTCTGTAGAGACAAAGAGATTGTTGTTAGTGTCAGCCGATTACTCCACAGAAAACCACCAACTCTAAATTGGCAATTTCCTCCACAACACTGAGGGGAAACAAAATAAGCTGAACTAACCAAAACATACACTTGGTCTGAACTTGAGATGTTAAGCCATAAAATTGCTTTCAAATATAAAGTCACTTGCAGGATGTCACCAAGTACAATCAAGGGCCCTTGAAAATTTACATGAATAAAAACCATAAAATCAACACAGAAATTACCGATAGGTACGTAGTCACTGACTGTTTTCTAAAATCTTGTTCCCCAGTAGCAGAGCTCCTGCCGTCCAAACCTGGTATCTATCGATCGATCGATTGCTCGATATGTATCTGCGTGCCTTCTAGTCGCCCAGATCTGCCCTCCCGCAAGGGCCTGCCCAGTGAGAGGATCCTCTCTCCTGCCCGCTGGGCCGTGCCCGTGCCCTTGGAGCTACATTCCTTGGCCCTGTCGCTCTTCTCGGGGGGCTCTTCTATCAGTCACTCATCAGCATTTAAGCTCAGCACCCCTCTGCCAGGACAACGCTGCAAACCCCCGCCTCATCCTGCTGGTACAGAGCTGAGGTCTGGGGGGACCCAGAAATAACTGGGCACACGTGACATAATGTGCTCTGGGATCCCGAGACCACGGGAAGGAGGAGGTTATTGAGTGGGCTTTGGAGAACAAATGGAATTCAGTCTGTAGAGGTGGGACAGGGATTCCAGGTGAGTGAGCGATGTGCAGAAGCACAGGCTCCGGCAGGACAGAGGCCGGAAGGCAGACAGTGCAGCCAGGCCACAGGAAAGAGGGTCGAAGAGCAGGGCCAGGACCACGGAGGCCGGAGTACACGCTTCAGAGTTCTAAACTGTCTCCTGCAGCAAAGGAGCCGAGGGAGATTTCTCAACAAAAGTTTCTGAGCTTTGCCTCACGAGGACAACTTCAGAAGGGCAAGCGGAGGCCACGGGACCAGTGAGGTGGGCACTCTGATGGGCGGCAAAGGCCCAGCAAAGGCAGGGAGTCAGGGTGTCCGAGAGCCAAGAGGATGGAAGGAGCCGCCAGCTGTGTGGGGCACCAAGGGCTGCGGTGCCGGGAAGCCCCGGGGGGAGGAAGCTGAAGCGTGGGTGCACGACCGAGGCCATGGCCCAGGAGCCTCTGCAGGGCAATATGGTGCCACCTTATGGCCACTTGGTGCCATAAGACCGACAAAGGGGAGAGACTGGTGAGAAGAAAGAATCTGGGCAGGAAGCAGAGGACAAAGAGCCTGGAAAGTTACTGGTAAAAATCAGGTGGAAAAGTAGGAGATGCGGGGAACGTGGTGATTCCGTGAAGTCGGCACAGACTGGTCCAGGGGGAATGAGGCCCCCAGCAAGGCCATCGGACGTGCTCAGACCCTGCTGAGGGCATTCGGAATGGCAGGAGGCCCGTGGAGAGGTGGGAACCAGATTCATAAAACTAAGAGGCAAATGGGTGGTCCAAACACAGGCACAGCAGACGTGACGCCTCCTTCGAGTGAAGTGGGAGGGATGGCAGGGCCATGTGGCACAGTGCAGAGAGCATGGCGGGAAGACTGGCAGGGGGCTGCACCATGAGGCTGAGGGTTTAGGAAACGCACAGGCCTGACACCAGTTGCCTAACAATCTGTATAGACACAGGGGCCCACGGGACTATCAGTTCTGGGGTCCAGGTACCTGGAATGGCATCCAGACAGTGGAGTGGGCAGAGGAGGCAGGAGCCAGGAGTGACAGGCCCTCGTGGTGCCAGGGGGTACAGCGGAAGCTCCAGCCAGAGAGAGCCTTCTCACGGGAGAAAGGGAGGCAATCTCTTGAGAGGAGTATCAGTTCATCACCCTCTGGCTGCGAGCAGAAAGGACCAGGTTTTGTGATGGGACGCAAGCCTGGGAGCCTGTCTGCTTGGCAGGCTTGTGTTATGGTGCATTCAAATATATTCACTTAACAAAACAAACTGATGGTGATGGTTCTTATGAACACGGTGACCTTGAGTCTTGGCTTATCGACTGGCCCACCCGTGCTCTTCCCTAGAGAGGGGTCCTCACTCAGAGAGTGGGGTGCAATCAAGTTGAGCTAAGGAAGACCGCCGTGCTCCCCGGCACCCACACCAGGTCCTCCGATTGGGAAGGGGCCCCGCTCTGCACACAGGCGTTCATTCGATCACACATTTCAGCAAACGACTCATTCATATTAATCACTTTAAAGCAAATGCTATCCATATTGTTAAACTCCATGTTTTTAAGGCAAATAGTATTTCCATATTGTATCATACTATCATTTACTTTCTGTTGAGAAGAATTTTCCAGAACGGTCCGTGAGGGCCGTTTTGAGAGACTCATGCTGGCTTTCTCTGGTGGGCCTATCCCATCTGCAGTCCCAAGAACTCTGGTCGCCCAGCTTTACATAAACCCAGTGAAATAAAAACTGTGCCCAGAAAACAAACAAACAAACACGCCCAGAGGACCTGAAGTGGCCCCAGAATGGAAGTGCTTGAGAGAACAGTCCAGGGCCACGGACAGCGAAGAGGTGAAGTCCGGACAAAGGAGTGAGTGGCGGCACTGACCAGGGCATCACAGAAGCGGCCCCCACACTGCGGGGCCAGGGTGTGGGGCCAGGGGCCGCTCGTGGGGGCAGGGATCTCCGGCCGGCTGCATGGGCGGTCACCCGGGAGGCTGCTGCTGGTTTGTTCAACAGCTTCTAAGTTCAACAGCTTAGAAAATGGACCTACTTAAGTGCACGACTCAATGATTTTTAGTAAAACTTGGAGTTGAGCATCCATCACCACCATCTAGAACCCGCTGAGCCCACCCTGCCACCCAGCCCCACCCAGACCATCACCCCAGAAGTTGTAGGTGCAGCTGAGGCGCTGAAGTTTTCCCTCTCCCCAGGGACAGGGAAAAGGCTACAGGCGATTTCGCCAAGCTAAAATGTTTACACACTCATTCACACAGATGCACGTGTAACTGCACACTGCCGTCTACAACTAGCCTCCAGAGGTGAGCGTCAGGCTTGCATTTGCATGTTCAGCGTAACCCACTGAGGGCAGGCGGGCGAGCGCCGGGCAGGGCTGGCTCTCAGACCCTGTCCAGCAACAGCCCCCCACTGCCAGGGCCTCGGCAGGCGTTTGGTCCAAGGGCTAGTGCAGGGAAGCAGTACAATCCTGGGGGGACAAGAATTTCAATAAAGATGCCAGGCATTTTAACTCAGCCCAGCACACAGGACAAAATAAGCCACGGGTGCTCGCACGGTGTTCCTCTCAGGGAGCTGTCCCAATGACACACCAAATGATGGCAAACGCTGGTGCACGAACACCAAGCCATCAACTCAGAAGCTGTGACCAGGACAAGCTAAGTGCCTGACACGCCTGAGGCCTCCTGGCAGAGCGGCGGCCCTGCGCTGCATAACCTCAGGGCCCGCCGGACCCTGCACCCACCAGCACGCGAACGGGCAGTCCGGGTATTTGTGCACCGCCCCACGCTGCCCACACCTCCACCACGCATGGGCCAGCCCAGCCCCCTGCGAGCCCCCGGCACCCTGTGCAATCCCACAGCCGCATGGCTTCCTTCTGAGAAATGAGGCTCTTCCTTTGTAACTAAAGAGCAAACCGCACAACCCCCTTGCAGTACAACTGCACTGAAGCGTCCGATGACCACAGCGGCCCACGCAGCGCGTGCCTGCCCCCTTCTGCCACGGGCCTCTCCCCGCAGCGCTCAGCCACCTGCACGGCACCTGCCACTCTCCACGGCGGGGCTGCCAGTACCTGGCCCTGAGCCTGGCGCATATGGGGTGCCCAGGAAACGCTTGACAAGCAAGCACACTTGCCAGCAAGCGGGCAGTGCTGTCAGTGTAATGTCCTGAGGAGCCTTCCTCCTTGTGGGGGGGGGGGGGGCCCGGGGCATTCCAAAGGTGCTGCGCACTCACCTGTGCCCCAAGGGGATGGTATCAGAGGGGCATCTGGGAGCGAATGAGGTCAGATGAGGTCCTGCGGGTGGGGCTCACAGGATGGGTTAGTGCCCTTGTGAGAAGACACCAGGTGCTCGCGGGACAGGAGAGGGCCCTCGCCAGGAACCGAATCTGCCCGAGCCCTGATCTTGGACTTCCAGCCTCCAGAAGTGGGAGGAATGAGCGTCTATTGTCTAAGCCCGGTCGGTGGGGCTTTGTGATGGCCTGGCCGACCAAGACACAGGCCAGTCTCAGACGCACACGGCTCTTAGCGAGAGTCAGCTCCAAACCCCATCAGGCAACACCCGGCAGGGCAGCTGCGTCCTCTGACCCAGGGAGAGATGGCAGCTCCTCCACCAGAACCACTGCCTCTGGTGCGAGAGAGAACTAGAGCTTTCTGTGTGAGCTTCCTGTCTGTGCACTGAGCCCCTCTTCTGAACTCTCCCCCTCCACACAGTGCCCTGACCTGGGAGGCTCCCGACCCCTCCCCAGCGCCCCAGCCAGCCCTCCACGCAGTCCAAGGGCCTTCCTTTCCAGCAGCACGTTGCAATGCGGCCCCACCACACTCGGGGGAGCAAGGCTGCAACTCTGGAAACCCACACTGCCCTGCAGCAGAGACTGGTGTCGATGGCCTTAGAGCCCCAAGGCCTTCTACCATCCACTTCAACAAGAGCAGACAGGGCTGACTTAAGCTCCCCCCAAAGACACCACCCCTCTTCCCACAGACCCCCTTCTGCCCCTCCCACAGATCCCTCTCCCCCCACCCCATCCCCCTGCCCCACTGGTTATTCAGTACACCTGAGGGGCCACCAAGTTTGCTGGGCAGCTTCACTGGTTCTCAGCCCCCAGCACAGCAAGTCAGGTCATGTGAGGGCCAGCTGCCTCGGCAGGACTCCTCTCCGGGGCACTGCCAGCTCCACACGCTGCCAAGCGCCCCACGGCATTCCACAGGTGCTGTGCATTGAACCATGCCCTCCAAAGCTCCTGGGTTGAAGCCATGCCCCCGCTCCCACCCCACCATGCGATGGTACTAGCTGGGGCACTTGGGATTGTCCTGCCAACATGCAAGCCAAAGCCTGAGCCCACCCGAGTTCAGGGCAGGGCCGAGTGGGGAGAGCAGCTCGAGAACAGTAAATGGTTGTCCTTCTCCCACTCTTCCAGGAAGCACACTGGAAGGGGGTCCCTCCTGCACCAGCACATGACGGGACTGCCGGTGCTGGGCGCTCACCGAGGGAGGCCCACACGGCACCCCACAGAGCACAGGCAGGTAGCTGGGCAGTCAGGCCTCTGCTCTGCGCAGGCCCGGAGCAGGGAGAGCGGACACCACAGCCCAGCCCCGGGCCCGGCCCCTGAAGCAGGAGGGCGCCAGGACGCACCTGGGTGCAGGGCTGACAGGACGACGGCTACACGCAGGTCACTCCCTCTCGTTCCCTCATGCAGCCTGACCTGAACTTGGTGCAATTCCAAATCCCCGCATTGCACAAAGACTAAAACAGGGAACAGCTGCTTCCCAGCTGCCTGGAGCCCGAGCTCCTCGGGGATCACTCACAGCAGCCTGGCACACAGCAGGCACCGAAACGTTTGTGGAGTGAACAAGTGGGAGAATGGGCAGACAGACACGCTCCGATCACATGAAAAGTGCCAGCTTCTCAGAGACAGGAAAGTAAGTAATTCTGCTCGGGGGCTTTTTGGGAGGTGAGGACACTGTCAGACTCAATGGCTCCCAAAGGTCCACCAGGAACACAGCGCCATCTGCCCTGTGGCGGAAAACACTAGTGATGGCCCAGGCCTGCGTGGGGCCAACAGGAAATGCATGAATCTGACACTCTCTCCCCAGTGTCCCCAGCTCCCCAAATTCAGGGCAGACAGCAGCCCGCAGTCCTAGCCCAGATACGATTGTTCTCCACCCCCAGGGACTGCTGCCACAAGCACCTCTCCAGTTCCAGCCCGGAGAACGTCCTTGAAACCACCTGGGGGGGGTACAAATGAAGAGCTGCAGTGGCCACGGGGCCAGCATGGTAGAAGCACCCCCGGCCAGCGGCTGCAAGGCCGGCTACAGCATGTCCGGGGAGGACGGCCTCCAGCCGTGGTGCCCTTCAGACCCGGCCCACTAGCCAAGGAAAAACCAGGAGCTTCCGTGGTGCATCCTCAACAGGCCCTCACTGCTGGGGACAACTGTCCCTGCCAAGCTCCAGTCTCCCCATCCGTCAGCGCCCCCCACAGCCATCTGCACCAGGCCAGACCCCACGCCACGTAAGGTCAAGCACAGCAACACACTCCATTGCCTTAGGTTTCTGTGGCCTTCACTGCCCAGACCCTCCGCCAAAGAGGGCGGGTGGCCAGCAGATGGCCCCCCTCACTCCACACCCCTCACAGGGCAGCCCCCGTCTGACCCTGCCTGCCGGATGCGGGCAGGACACCTGGCCATGGCGCCTGACGGGGCACAGTGCTGACGGGCCCTGCTTGCTCTGCAGCACCGGCTGTCACGGGGCCTCCCTGAGGCCTGACCCCCCGCCCGCTCCTGCGTCCTCCACCCCCTCCACAGGTCTTGCCCCCAGCGGACTCCCTGCTCCTGGGCACCCACCTACGGCCCTGAGTCCCAGAGACACAGTAACGCACTTTCTACCACCTACTGATCGTCAGGACGAAACTCTCACAGAGCCCACGTCAGCCCAGGGTGACAGTCCTGGCTGTGGCAACCTTGCTGAACTCGGACACCCTACTTTTCTCCAAGTCCCAAAAGGGGGGCTTCGTGTAAAAGGGACTCTCACCCAGAGCCTCAGCGGCCAGGGGTCCACTACTCCAAGGATGACCACAACACGCCTCAAACCCCTTCCCGGGTTGCCTGGCCCCCGGCTTCCTCTGCAGATGGAACCCCGAGCCAGCACCCAGGAAAGAGACTCAGGTCCTCAAGGGCCCAGCCAAGTGGAGTGCTGCAGCCATGCTCCATCCTGACCCCCAGGGGAAGCCTCCTGTGCTACCCGGGACAAAGCAGCTAATACCCACATGTGAAAACTGGTCCTTCCTCTATCACCCACCAGGCTGGTAAGCCAGAGTCAAGCCAAGGCCCAAGGGCAACGGGAGAACAAGGAAGAGCGCCTGGGCGCCTCCCCCAGCCCGATGCCTTCCTGTCCCCACGCCTCCCGAGGCCCAGCACTGTGGGCGCATTCACACACACCGCTCTCCGGCCACCATGCCAGTTTCGGGACGTCAGATGCCCGTCAGCCCACGGTGTCCAGCTAACAGAACACGAAAGCAGGCAGTTCTAACAAAGCACCTGACCTTTGCTTCCTAGCTCCTTACACCTAAGAAACGCAAACACATGTCATGCAGTCAAGGGCCGCGGGTTATAAGCTCCTTCACGGCAGGAACTGTTTCTTCCTCGTCTCCAGTCCTCACCCCAGGAAACTGCCTCTGCACCTACGAGGGGTAAACCTGTTCCACGAACGAATGCAAAGTGCCTCACAAATGCGGGCGTATTCACATACGCACATTCTAGAACCCCTCCTCCAAACACTAGGACACGGTTGTTAATCCTGTGAAGAGAAGGCATTTCGCACAGGGCCCTCTGCAGTCTTTGGAATCAAATGGAGAAGGATCAGAAAGATCACCCAGTCCACTCCCCCTTTCCCCCCGGAAACTGACACTGAGGAGACCAGGAGAAGCGAAGCGCCGCCCTGCCACTCCAGCCACGTAAGGGCAGCAGAGGCCAGTCGTAGGCCTGCTGGCTCGGCTCTGACCACCTCGACCGAGGAGGACATCCCAACGACAGAAGACACCCCAGTGCCCAGCACCATCGTCTCGCCATCAGCATTCCCCCAGCCCGTGCTCGGGACAAAGGCCTTCGCTGTAAGCAGTATCTCTGTCTTAAAATGTTTTCAAACAGGTGTCTCTATTCAACAGGCTGCTGCCCACGTCCTGAAGGAGCCCAGCCATACTTCCTCTTGTCACAGGCTCTACGAGCGCCGTGGGTGCCATTACCTTTGACGAGAAGCCTGTCTCTCACAGACACCCTCCGCGTGGAGTCGGAGGCTGTGGCTGGCGTCCGGGACCCTTTGAGACCGTCGTCCCGCTTCAGTTTGCTTGCCAGCGTCAGCATTACTGCCAACTACCCTGCAAGACAGACCAGACGCAGTTAGGACAGTCTCTGGACAATAACCGGACACTGACAACAATGACAGACGGTGGTTTTCATTTATTTTTAATTTATAGAAAAACTCAGTATTATAAGATACATTAACAAGACTGGATTCCTCCATAATGAATTGGGATAATCTCTACACCACCCTCATAAGTCTAATTTCTTAAAGTATAAATTAAAACTTTAAAAAGGGAGAGCCATGGATTTAACACTGACTGGGCGTCAGCCCTGGGTGCAGAGGTGACAAAGCCCCCGCGGAGTCTCGGCCAACAAGGTCCATGTGGGCCCTGCCAGCCGCAGGGACCACGGGCCCGTGGGTGGCCCACAGGCCTGGCCCATCACAGACTGAGGGGAGTGTCCTCGCCTGCTGAGGAGAGAACAGTGCTTTCCTTCTTCCTTCAATAAAGGTGTAGCTAGAACCTTAACACGCATCTTTCCATTTGTTTTTTATTTACAGCTTTAGGCAATACTGACGTCTAGTTACATTAACGGCCCAAACCAGACTGTCTGCATTGGCTGCTGCCAACCCACCTGTGTCTCAGGGTCCCCCACAGACACTTTACTGGGATGGACAATTAGGACCAAACGCAGGTGACGCCCTGACTGCCTGGGAGGAAGGGCTAAAGACAAGTCACCGATTTTACAGATATAATCGCCCTCCAGAGTCCGCCTCGTTTCTCACGAGCTGCCATTCACTGACACTCCTCCCAGCTCTCGCTGGCTTTAGCACGGTTGGCGAGGGCCTCGGGAGCTTTTGATTGAGGACAAAAACTGGTCACCTGCCCCACAGTTCCATAATTTCCTTTGTTGTTTTAATATCATTTCCCTTCAATACCATTCTAATCATTTTCAAAAGAAAGTGATCTAAAACTTCCAGAGGGAAATGTGGCCAAATCATAGAACTTTGTTTGAGGCCCAGATCTTGAAAGCCAACATATAAGGGTACCGCTCCCCCATGGATGTCAACCATTTTCATCCAGAGCCCTTATACAGCCGCTCCCACGATCTTCTGTATCCCCCCAAAGACTGTGTGATTTTAGTTTTTATTACTTGTAAACGACACATTAACAGTATACAACTTCTGCACACACACACACACACACACACACACACACACACACTCCCCAAGCCCTTTAGGAATCGCTGGTCTAAATTAGCTTCAAGACAGGTCAGCTACACATTAACACTCACCAGCTACGAGGATTTCAAGCCTGGAAGGACTCGTACCCCTCACTCCCACTCGTTTACAGATGTGGACCTGTGACAACGGGCCCAGGAACTGGCTTGACTGAGGCCACTCAGCTGCCAGAGGCAGTCACCACAGAAGCACTAGTTTCCCTCGTGGAGATGCCGTGAGTGTGGTGCCAGTTTCAGGGGTATGTACGTCTGTCAAGACGCCTAAATCATACACTTAAAACGGTGTACTTCAATTATACCTCAAGAAAGTTGACAGAATGTGAAAACCCAACCCACAATGGTTTTTTCATTCCCCCTCTACTACGCCATCTTCTCAGGTGGACCTACACGAAGCAGGGACCACAACCAACCAACACCCACCTTCTCAGCTTTACCCAGGGCTGGGAGCTCCGGTGGTTTATGAAGTAACTCACAAAGGGGCGGGGCCGGGCCTGGCATGAGGAACACCCGTGGGGGCTCCACCCGGAGCTGCCGGAGACACAGCTCCCTGGCCCAGCCCACCCCAATGATGCTGTCAGGAACTGGATCACAAAGCAGTGTCTGCGCCCAGCCAAGTCCATTGTCACCAACCCAGACTTGAACACCTCATCAGGGTCACCGGATGACCGCCCAGATACACGTCCATTCCTTGGGGGTTGGCTGGAAGCACAGATGCACCACACAAAGTCCACTTGGTTTTTATCCTCTAGCTGACTTTGGCAATGAAATGTGGCAAAAAATAAAAGCACGGCATGTGTAAAGAGAGTTCAGCAGACAGTACCCTAGGAAGGTCACAATGAAGAGACCCATGGAAAACTGAGGGCCCGGGCACATGCCTGGTCCACACCCAGCTCCGAAGACCTGCACAGAAGGGGCCGCTCAGAAGGTCCTGGCAAGACTCACACTCATGAAGAAAGGCTCACACACACACACACTTCTGTGTCACTGAAGTCGGAGGACTCCTCTTTGTTCTTTTATAGTCCCCACTAGCCCACAGTGAATGAATTCTTCTGTGGGCAGAGTGTGTCCCATACTCAGTTCCACCAGTCAGGGTCCTGGCTTACGCTCTCCAACAAGGCTGTGGCCCTTGATACAACATGCTGGCCACTGATGTGCAAGGTATGAAAGAAAATAGCACAGGTGTTTTGTTTTCCATAGAAGGTAATACAAAACGTACTCTCCCAGCATTCTGAGAAGTATAGGTATATCATGACCATCTATTTCTCCATCATCTGTATCAGTATCATATCCTTTATCCCACTTCAGGGATAACAGGCCTAATTTGGGGATGTGTCCAGAGCTGTTAAATTAACTCTATATAAAGAGATTTGAATAAAAATAATTACTCAAACTGCCAAGAGGTTTGCTGAACAGATGCAGCTGCTTCAGAATTCCTCCCTCAGTATGCTTCACCCCTTGAAGACTTGCCCCTTTATTGCAAAGACACTCTGACTAAGGCAGTATTTTCGGTAACAGATCAGTTATGTGGAACAGCATGCCGAGTCTCTCAAGTCCACAGGTCCTAATTGGCCCATTTAAGTCCCTCCTCTACGTGGGGCAGTTCAAAGACGATTCTTAGGTACTATTTAGTAGTTTCATCATCAAGTAATATTTACTCAGCACTCCTGCCCGCAGTGGCAAAATCAGGCCATGTCACCTGTACAGGGACACGGGAGCCAGTCAGCTCACGGGGTGGGGATGCCCGGGAAATCCCTGTTTACAATTCTTCCTGCTGTGAAAAAGTCCCAAACTAAGTGTAAAAGATGGAACTGCAGGTCACTAGTGGACAAGCCAGTTCTCCTGCCAGAGGCCCAGATCCGAACATAAAAAAAGTCCACACCTCACCCTCCTCCCGCAGAAAAGCCAGGCCAGGGCCCAGAACCTCCCATCTGGCCCAGGAGTCACCCGGTTGGCTGACCGACCTTTGGAGCCCAACCCTTTTATTTTCAGCCCTAAACCTGCCCCCTCCTGCACAGCCCACTACCTGAATGGCAGGTATGTCTAAGTGGGGGTCAAGCCCCACACCACGTAGCCTGGTGGTAATTTGTGAATACGCCTCCTGTTTGTACCCTCCCCCATCTTCATCCCCTCACCCAGCCAGAAATCCTCTGCACAAGGCAGGCAGCCTCTTCCCTGTTACTCAACAACACTGCTCATTTCTGGAAGCTTCCGTTCAACGTGATACCCAGGTCCGGAACGCCCTCCTTCCCTTCACCACCTAGTCCTACTCCTTCCACAGAGAGAACAGATTCCTATCTAGATTCTACTCCTCCAAGAAGCCTTCTCCAATCCATCCAGACCCACTCCGGAGCGCGAGGGACGCAGAGAGGGGAGGGCCCAATCCCCTTCGGTAACAGACGAGGAAACTGAGCCCTACTGAAGGGAGGGCCACGCCCAAGCTCACACGGCGGCGGAACCAGGTCCAGAATCCCACTTCCCGCTGTACTGATCCTTCCAAGATGTCCTCCCCTCTGCTCTGCCCCGGGTACTGGCTTCCAAACCAGCCGCGGCCGCCCCCAATTGCGAGGCCGCTGCAGGCAAGCTGGCAAGGAAGGAGCCTCGCTCCTCCCGACCCTCGCCACTCCCTGGCCTCGCCCGACTTCCACCGCAGTCAGCAGTCGGACTGCCGGCGTCCGAGTCCCGCTTCCTCCGGCCACGCCGGGCTGGTGACCTTGGGCCAGCGCTCGGCCCTCCGTCTCCTTCTGGACAATGCGGCCGGCGGCATCTCCGCGACGGCGGGCGCGAGCGAGGCCGTGTGTGCGCCCCTCACAAGTCGGTGCTCGGTGCGGGCGGCCCCTCGAGCCCAGCCAGCGCCCCGGCCCCGGCCCCGGCCCCGGCCCCGGCCCCGGCCCTTTCCATTCACGCCGCCCGGCCCCGCACCCCGCGGTCCGCGTCCTGCGCGCCCGCCCGGCGCCCGGCCGTGAGGAGCGGCGCGGCCTGAAGCAGCCCCGGCGCCGCCCGCCCTTCGGCCCACCCGGTGCACCCGCGCCGCGGGAGCCGAGCCGCCTGGAGGCCTGCGCCTCCCCTCGCCAGCCGCGGGGCCGCGCGCTCCTCACCTGGGCACCCCGAGACAGGCGAGGCGGGCCCGGCGCCCAACACCATGCCCGGCCGGCCGGCGGCGGCGAGACGCGGGCCCACACAGCCGCACCGGCTCCGGGCGGCGGGACCGGAAGTGGAGGGGCGGGGACTCGGCCGCGGCCGCGAAGGCAGCGGGCACTTTAAAAAAAAAATTCAAAACCCTGAAGAACTTTATTTGGAGCATGATGTGCGAACAGCGGTGTGCGCTGAGTGGGGCTGGGCCTCGCTCATTGGCAGAAGTCTCGGTCGGGGGCGGGGGCGAGTCTCGCGGCCCCGGCTGATTGGCCAGCGGCTGCCAGGGGCGGGGCCGCCCAGGGCGTTCCCGAGCCTGCGCATTCCCAGCGCCTCCCTGCTCTACGCCGCGTTCCTGCCTCCATTCATTTGGTTGTGGGCTGGATCCCGGCCTGCGGCGCAGAGGAGCCCGGCGCAGGGCCGGAACTGACCGCCTGGGTGGATGTCCCCGCTGTGTGCCCAGCACAGCGCCCAGGACGCAGAGGACCCGGCCGACCCCACAACCTGCAGTGTCGGGGGTAAGGGGGGCGGGACAGTCAGAAGTGCAAACAGCCAACAACACTCGGTGTGAAGCTGAGGCTGCAAAGGAGTGGGTGGGCCCTTTTCTGTTCTTGTCTTAATGGTTTATATTACGTCTTTCATCTTACAGTTTTGTAAACTACTTTAAAAATTTGTTGCAAATTGTTCTGTTTATGGCTTGTTGAGTACAAATTCTTCTCACGTCCATTTGTGCCCCTGTGTGATGGGTAATAGGCACGGTCGCGGGTGTCAGGCAAGGATCCTGGAGGAGTGGGCCATCTGGACCCGGAAGAAAGAGCCGAGGAGTTAGAATTTTATTTCCAGAAGCCCCATGGAAAGGTTTTAAACAGTAGAGTGACAATGTCAAGTTTTCTTTCTAAAAGAGGCTTCTGGCTCTGAGTGAGCTGATGGGAGGGGAGCCAGGCAGCGTGGAGACCAGAGTCAGGAAGACCAATGAATAACATATGTCATGGTATTCCTTCTGTTAGGGAACAGTTTCCTTCTTCACCCAGCTAACTCCTGTCTCCCTAAGCGTGGAGATGTGGTACAGTCAGCTACCTGTGCCTCACTGCCTTTTCCTGCAGCTGCACATCTGTGATTCTACCCCCTTCAGATCAGGCAGCCAGAGTTTACAAAGCCCTGGATGAATATCACACAGAAGAGAAGCAGCCATAGTAAGTCAATGCCCCATATATACAGGAAGCATTCCCTGGGCATGGTTGTTGACAGCTGCAGGGGCAGCCTGGGATGTGGGCATTCAGGAGGCCTCACTCAAGGGCGACGTGAGTGCTGTCAGCCCAGGGCTCCTCGTGGCACAGTCACAAGGATTCAGGGTGCTACACTCACTCTTGTGCTGAGGCACTGCTGCCTGTGTTTTATATTTTGTGTGTATGACCGATAGTTTTGATTGCTCTAGGTATCTGACATTGTCCACTTTGGTGAGTGCTGTGGGCAAAATGCCACAAAACACTGTTTTCCTTTTTTTTTTTTTTGAAGGAAAATTCTTTTTTTTTTTTTTTAAGATTTTATTGGGGAAGGAGAACAGGACTTTATTGGGGAACCGTGTGTACTTCCAGGACTTTTTTCCAAGTCAAGTTGTTGTCCTTTCAATCTTAGTTGTGGAGGGTGCCATTCAGGTTCAAGTTGTTGTCCTTTCAGTCTTAGGTGTGGAGGGCGCAGCTCAGCTCCAGGTCCAGTTGCCGTTAGCTAGTTGCAGGGTGCGCAGCCCACCATCCCTTGTGGGAGTCGAACCGGCAACCTTGTGGTTGAGAGCCCACTGGCCCATGTGGGAATCGAACCAGCAGCCTTCGGAGTTAGGAGCACGGAGCTCCAACCGCCTAAGCCATCTGGCCAGGTCCCTGTTTTCCACTTTTAAAAAGCCAGGGTTGAAAATGTCTATACATTAGTGTGTATGTGAACATTGGGTGAACAAGACGGGAACGGGAACAGAAGTGGCAAACAGCTCATGTTCTGAGCAGCTGGAACAGTCCAGGATGGAGGTTGTGCTCTGCATCTGGGACTGCAACCTCAGGACCACACTGGGCTCACCCAAAGCAGTCACTTGGCATGTCAAGGCAGTGCCGGGTAGAACCTCTCCCCCTACAGCCACAGCTCTCCCTGGAGACTGGGGTGAAGAACCATCGTTCCGGTGACTCCTTGCCAAACCCTCATGATTAAAGTCCTATGCCGGGACTCTGGGGACAGCAGTGCTATTTGTGAAGAGGCGCCACCATGCAGAGACGACCTGGACCACTGCTTGCTCTGCTGACATTAGGTGACCCCACACAACCCCGTGGGAGGGAAGTAAAAGTCCTAAAGGCCTTTGGGTCTTTGACCCCGTAATTTCATTCACGGGTTGGCTTGAGGAAGTAATCTAAAAGTGGAAGAGGCCGAGGCACAAAAATACCCATCGTGTTACAGAACTTGGAAGCAATCTTGTGCTCAGTATTCGGGGAATGGTGAACTAAATTACCACCGCTCATTTACTTACAGGAAGATTACCCAGCCAATAAGCTTGGTCATTATGCAGATTATGTAAAACCACAAACATACTATTTAGGTTAAGTGAAACAAGCAACATTCGGATCGTGTAAATTCAATGACTACAATTCTGAAGAAGACCAATATATGGGCAGAGACGAGGAAAATGAACAAAAATTAATAATTTTTGTGTCTGGTAGGATTAAGAGTGAATTTTCCTCTTTTAAAAAAAACTTTCATTTATTTTCTTTATATTATCTTCATAACAATACAATACAAGGGTCTTTTTTAAACATGATTGATCCTTAACTTGGAACACAGGTCTGTGTCAAATAAGTGATTTTAATGCTGTTATTCGCTAGAGAAATAAATATAGAGAAGCTTAAGGCTTCCCTGGACAGATCATTTAAAAAACTGGTAATCCAAATCATGCTTAGAAAGCCTTTCTAAATTCCAAGAAAACAAAGTTGTTTTGAAATAAATGGTGACTATTATATTTTAGGTCACATCCACATGGCAGTAGAGCTGCCCTCCCCCCCCATTCAGATTCATTTGCTGAAGTTCTGAACCTACGTTTTCTATAGGAAAATACAATCTGCCTCATGGCAGTCCCCGGACACATACCTCAGGGAAAAGCAAACACTACCCACATCTGAGGCCTGGAGAATGGCTGTTGGGAGCACTGGCACCGGTTATGATGGAGAGGCCATGTGTGGTAAGGCAAAGATTCAAAAATACCTACACTCACCATTATTACTCAATATTCTGGAAGTTCTGGCTAACACAGTAAGGCACACACCGGAAATAGAAGATGATTATTAGAAAGGACAAGGCAATATGACTATTACATAATGAAACTATGTGACCCACTCCCTAGAATATCCAAGAGGCAACTAAAAACTGTAAAAGGGAATCAGAAAGATGAACAAAGTGACTCAACTAAAAAAAAAAATCAATAGGTATATTTTCCATACCAACAGCAACAGATTAGAAGTGATCAGAAAACCCATTTTACAATAGGGGGTGGGAAAGAATGATAAGTGAAATAGTTAAATAATCTTACTGGCAAATAGGTGTAATCTGGACTGTGAGAATTAATAAAGGAAACCAACTAAAATTGGAGTTGGAGACGCCTGTAGAGGCAGCTGTCACACCTTACCACCTCATCCATTACCCCAAACATGAAAAGACCAGACCTTGGCATCTCCAACAGGAAGGTGTATTATCCACTTTACTACCCCTGGAGGAAGAAGGAAGATTTTCTTCTGGACCAGCAAGAAGCCCAGCCAATGGAAAAACCACAGCTCAGCCAATGAGAACCCTTCATCACCTGAACTCTTTCCTCCAATGAACTTTGATGTTTCTTTTGCTAATGACGTCCTTGCCCCAGGCTCCTTTATATAGAAGTTTTCCATTTCGTATAATTCCTTGGAGTATCTCTCTGTTTGCTAGATGAGATGCTGCCCGATTTATAAGTCACTTAATAAAGCCTATTAGACCTTTAAATTTACTGAGTTGAATTTTGTGTTTTTTAGCAGGATAAAGAAAATTACAAACTTTATGTCTGTCAAAATGTACATGGCAGGGTGGCCGGATGACTCAGTTAGTTAGAGTGCAAGCTCTTAACAACAAGGTTGCCAGTTCGATTCCCACATGGGCCAGTGTCGTGCGAGGGACCCTGCTCGCTGCGCCATTTGTCGTGCAGGAGACCCTGCTCGCTGTGCCATTTGTCCTGCGGGGTCTCAGCTCCCGCTCCCCACATAAGAATGCAGGGTATGGCTAGGCCAAAAAGGAACACCCACGGAGCCATAGATAGGGGAGTCATACCACTATAGTCTCAATGGAGCAGGATCCACACAACACGCAACCTGCTGTCCGCTTCTCTGCCTGCCAACCAACCGACCAAGAAACACAGCCACGGCAGTTATATCAGTGGCTAATTGGTTAACTGGTTACAGCTGATGGCCAACTACTACCCGAGCCAGCACCTTTCCTCGTAAGGCCAAGAGCCTGGAAACTGCTCTCTGGGACTCTGTCCCCACAGCCATTGAGCTGCTCCCTCCACAACTAGATTGAAGACAATGAGCTGCCACTGAGCTGCGGAGGGGGCGGCTGGATGACTCAGGTGGTTATCGAGCTCTTAACTACAAGGTTGCTGGTTCAATTCCCGCATGGGATGGAGGGCTGCGCCCCCTGCAACCAAAGACTGAAAACGGCGACTGGACTTAGAGCTGAGCTGCGCCCTCCACAACTACATTGAAGGACAACGACTTGGAGCTGATGGGCCCTGAGGTCGAGCTGATGGAGAAACACACTGTTTCCCAACATTCCTCAATAAAATGTATAAGAAAAAAGAATGTGGAAGTGTTAAAAATGAGTGTAATTATTTTAAAAAAAAAAGCACATAGCAGATGTGCTTGGAGCCCACATCACATGAAGGAACCTAGAGCTAGAGGGGAAAGTGGGGCCTGAGCCCCAGCACATCCCCAGGCTAGCCCCTGGAGGATGGCTCAGAGGCCAGGGGCTGTCAGGTGGGGAACAGACGCACATATCACCCTGTCACTGCTCTGTTGTTTTCAGCAGCAACAGCCTGGAAGCCACTTGAGTCTCCGCCCTGTCACCTACAGGGCCCCGGGGGAGGGGGAGAAATAAAGGATGGGGCTCAGGGAGTGAGTCTGGGCGGCTGCGCCCAAGAATGAGCAAACGTACACCTCTTGGCATGAAAAAGGGCTCTTGACCTTAGAAATAAAAGGAAGTTATTTTACCAGCAAAAATGGTTTACTCAGGAACAGCAAAGAACTGCAATTCAGGACAAAGAAGCTATAGCAAAAGCTGTAAGTCCAACAAACCAAAGAGAGGAACATTATTTTATGGAGAAAAAGGAAGAAGTTGGGAGGGGTGGTTTTGAACAAAAGTCCATTGTAGAAAAACCATAGTTCAGGAAGATGACAGTTTCTCCTTAGCTGAGTTGCTGAGGTAACTTGTAGGAGTTGCAACAACCGTCTTCTCCTGTCAGGGCCTGTAATTGATGATTCTTTCCTGTTGACAATTCTGTTGGGGTCTGTGATTGATATTCTTACTGTAACTGACACCGAGTGGTAGGTCCTGTGTGAGAGCGCCCCCTTCTGGCCGCCTGGCTCCATTTTAGGGAGGTTTCCCTTTCCAAACTGCTTTTCACAGTGCCCACCATATATCATAAAACAGAAAGATGAGTGGCAATGGTATGAATAGTATAATGTCCCTTGTGTAAAAACAGTCTGTTCAGATAGTCACACATTTTCAAACTATTAGAAAATATTTACAAGCATATTTACAATTACCTGGATTTACCCATCCTTTTCATTTTAGCCATTCTGATACGTGTACAGAGCTGTCATATCGTGGTTTCTACTTGCCTTTCCCTGATGACTGTGGTTCTCCTGAAAATGAGCCACGGCTCCAGGGGCCAAGTGCCTCAGAGAGCGTCAAGTTCTTTTCCATTTCTGAGTCCTCTGCAGGAAGCCTCCCTTTTTCCTCAAAAATGGGACAGCAATCAAATGGACGGAGGCCCAGGAGTGGGTGGGCCTGTGGACCAAAGGCTGAGCACAGGGCCAAGGTCACTGGAAGGAAATCTGCTGGGGGAGGTGCACGGTGAGCGTGGGTGCTGTCGCCTGGCAGCCATCTCTGCTTCCAGGTCAAAGGTGACCACGCAGAAGCTAGGTAAGGACGGGATCCCATCTGAGCCAAGTTAAAATGGAAATGTTCCTTGGGGCAACGGAGGGCCAGGTTCTGTGTGCTTTCTTACCAAGCCTGTTTACATTTGGCATCACGTGAGTCAAAGAAAAAGTTAAGGGTGGCAGAACGCACATCAGGCTCTCTTAACCCATGAAAACCGAAGGCGTTCCCCATTTGTTCTCCTCACTGACAAATGGCTGCTGTAGGAACAGGTTCCCGTGGCCACATTAACGGGGGCAGGAGATGTGTGTCAGAGTGAACACAGGCACTGCAAAACCGGAGGGGCCGCACACGGGCCCACAGGCATGATTTGTACTCACAACTGGGTGTCAGTGGCCCATAGGTGAGAGCGAGGCTCGGTGTCGAGAGGCGCTTGCCGGCCGGCTCAGCCTTCCCTTGCCGAGGGTCTAAGCTTCTCCAAGCCACAGGTCTTCATCTTTGTGTCTGTAAGTTGGGGATTTTCATAGTACCTGCTTAGAGGACCGTTGGGAGAAGCAAATGGGGTGAAATGTGTGAGATATGGTAAGTGCTCAATAAATACATGGCATTGTCATTATAAATTATGAGAAATCACCATGACACTAGATTCTGAAGTTCTGCACCTTCTGTGTTTATTATTAACTGGAAAACAGCCTTGGGCTGTGCCAAAGACGGCTGGGAATTGAACACTTTGAGGTTTTTGCATAATATGTAATGGTGACATTGCAACTGAGATGTATTGTGGGGGGTGGGCTGCCCCCACCCTTGTGACAACTGTGATAATCATTGCTCTGAAGGATCAGGGTTCTCATTTGAGACTCCAACTGACTTTGATGCTTTGTTTCCAGAGACCCACCCAGCAACGTGAGAAAATAAACAAACTCCAGAAGCTGTGAGTCTTGAACTGTCTTAGGTGAAAACAGTCAAAAGTTCCAGAGAAAATATTTCCAGCTTTCTGGATGTGTTTGAGGACTAGAAAAGTTGGGCAATGGCTGGGAGAGAGGGTGTAGTGTAAACTCAGCTGCAGAGACATATGGTCCGTTGGTGGAACTGGCATCAGACCAGATATTAACCCTCAGTGAGGTATCGCTCTGAAGAAGCCTGTCATCCACAGGTGTGATTTGGGGCTGCCTCAGACCACTGTGCGAGTGTGCACTGCACAACTCAGGGCCACCTCTGACATCACACATCACGGCAGAACTTTGGCCAGGGTGCAGCCTTTGGGCAGCCCTGGGAATCAGAGAGCCTGCCAGGGCACAACCCTGAAGGCTTTCCTGATCCTGGCAGTGTGGCACCCCACAATTCTTCCCCACGGGCCCTGCCAGAGGCAGATCCAAAATCTGTAGCAGACAGACCCCCCAAGTTCACATCTTGTAATACACAGTCCCGTCCCCTTGCACATGGGTGGGACCTGTAACTTCGCCACAGAATATGGCGAAGTGATGGCTGTCACTCCTGCGACTAGATGACGATATGTGTAGGCAGAGCTCCGTCCTACCACGTCGCACGCTAGAGGCTCTCCTTGCTGGCCTGAAGTAAGGAGCCATGCTGTGGACGTTCACCTAGCAAGGGCTGCAGGGGCCTCCTGCCATCCACCGTTGATACGCGGTGCGCTCATCACTCAGCGGAAACACGAATTCCACCCATGACCCCAATGAGCTGGGAAGCTGTCCTCCCACGGGGCCTCCAGGTGAGACAGCAGCCTGGCCGACGCCTGGATTACAGCCTTGTGAGGCCCTGCGGTCTCAGAGGACCCAGTGAGGCCCGGCCTGGACTTCTGACCAGATAAGAAACGTGTGTTGTTTTAAACGGCTGACTTTGGGGTACTTTGTTATACAGCAACAGATAACTAATACAGCGGGAGCATTGTTCAGTTGGAAGGGGGAAACGGGCCTGTCTTCAGGTGACGAATAGGCCATTTTGTGTTCAGTTATGTGTTTATTTGGGGTGGTGTGGGGGTGCTTATGGGATTATGGCAAAGTCCCTGCAGGACACTGTGGGACTGGAAGCTGGCTGTGGAAAGGCTGTTTGCATGGGACATTCTGGTACAACTATTGTGGAAAGGGTTGTTGTTATCATTTTAACTTTTGGACCCAGTTTGGTTAGGTTACATAGTAAAAACTAGACTGTTTCCCCGAAAATAAGCCCTAACCGGAAAACAAGCCCTAGCATGGCTGTCCATTGTGTGGGCAGATGTGTGTTCCCTGCCTCGTCCCACCCGGCAAGACACACAAATGATGCTCCAGAACACGCCACAGTTCAAGGTCAAGATTGTCTCAGTTCACACACAGCCAGTCATGTATCCTCACCTGAGAAAGGAGAGCAAGAAACCTCAGAAGCACTCCTGCTCAGCCAAACCCAAGCCTACCCACGCTAGAACCTGCAAGGGCCCGTGGCCGGGCTCAGGTCCCGGGTTGCCCCAACAACTGCAGGAGCAGCTCTGAGGGTTTGTAACGGAGGCCGGTGCCAGTGCATTTCCCGAAGCACAGAAACAGGCTGCCCAGAGCCGATTCTCTCCATTCTAGAGACAGAGGCATCTGCTTGCTACTTGCAAACGATGGATTGCTCCACCCCTGCTTCTTCTACACGTCCGTCCAGCCCCTTCCCTGCTCCAGGTGTGGGGTACATCTGTTACCTGCAGCCCCTACCCCAGGGAACGGGAAAGGCAGAGGAGGCCATGACAGCACTTTATAGCATTCACAGGGATGTCTGTTCTTCAAGCCATGCCTGTATGTTACAGCCTGGAGCCCTCCTTTAGCTAGGGCGAGGGTCCCTGGTGTCCCCCTCCTCCCTCCTACAGAGAGCCCAGGGTGGCTTCAGGTGATGGAGGCTGCCTAGCTGCCACAGCCTGAGCTCCAGGTGCCTCTCCAGGGACCAGGACCCGTCACTGTCCTGGCGCCGTGTCACTGCCTGTGCTTAGAACAAAGACTCCCACAAACACTGATCGGCGTCTCGGCAACCCTGAGGACACCTGCCCGGCATATTGCCTCGCCCAGGAGAGAGGCTGCTTCATGGGCTCTGACAGCCTCTCTCTAAAACCTTTCATATTTAAACCACCCTCGTTTGAACCGCTCCCACAGTCATTTTTGCATCATAGATGAATTGCAGTGTCAGATGTTTTCACTTGACAATCTACGGGGACACTGACACAAAGACTGGTCGCAGAGGGGCGGCCACTGTTTTTCTCTTTTTTTAAATAAATGTTTTTCTGCAGAGAGACTGTGGAGAGCTCCCGTGGTCCCCACCTTACCCCGATCGTTAAGATCTTACATTGGAGTGGCACTTTGCTACAATCAAATATGGACATGTTTGATTTGCGCCAATATGGATACACGTCATTCCTAATCAACGTCTGTACTTTATTCACATGTCCTTCGTTTTCACCCCTTTTTATATGCAGGATCCCATCCAGGACACCACATGACATTTACTTGTCACGTTTCCTTAGGCTCTTCTCGGCTGGGACAGCTGTTCAGACTTTGCTTGTTTTTGATGACCTGGCAGTTTTCAGGACTCGTCATGCATTTTGTAGCCTGTCCCTCCGGTGCTCAAGTTGAATTTGTTTGATGTTTTTCTCACGATTAGAAAGAGGTTGCAGTTTCTGGGGGAGGAAGACCCCAGAGGGGAAGCGCGATTCTCACCACATCATCTTAAGGATACATCTTATCAACACGATTGTCTGGTTGAGCTGGGGTCTGCCAGGTTTCTCCATTGTAGTTATTTTTATTTTACTATTGGTTGTCTTTTTTTTCCAATTAAAAAAATTTAGATATAATTCATTTAACTAAAATTTGCCATTTTAAAGTATCCAGTCCCATTGTTTTTAGTCTATTCCCCATTTTGTGCAGCCATCGCAACTATTTCTAGAACACTTCCATTACCACCCCAAAAAGAAACCAGACCTGTCAGCAGCCGCTCCCCATACTCCTTTCCGCCAGTTTGGAGACAACATGCCAAAATGTATGTTCAAAGTTCCCTGAACGGTGAGAATTAAGGCTTCTTATTTGTTTATTTTCTGTTGTTTACCTATACTTTCTACAATGTAGTTACTTTTACAATAAAGTTCTTTTTAAATGGCACTTGGCATGACAATAAGAAATAGAGGGAAGGACTGGCGGATGAAGGTGTAGTTCTCCGAGGGATGAATTACTAGGTACTAACGTAGCGACTGCTTCTGAGTACCTCCCACGTGCCCGGCACTGTTTTAAACACTCGAAAGCTCCCTGGCTATTCTGCGCTGTGCACGTGAATATGTCTTTAATGAAAAAGAAAGGGAGTGGAGTAAGTGAGAGAAGTAAAGACACTGAGCAGGTGACAGACCCTGTAACACGAGCTGACGGGTCGCTCCTGGTGGCCTGACTCGCGTGCGCCCCTAGCGGATGGCAGAGCGCCCGGTGCAGGGTTTCTTCCCTCGTACGCCAGCCTGGCAGCTCCCTTGCGACTGGCTGAGCTGCACCGAACTCTTCTTTCTAGATCCGCCTGCCCTCCATCAGGCCAAGTTGGGACCCAGCTGGTGGCAGCCAGGTGTCCTCCAGGCCCACGAGGGGGCAGAAGCAGCCCAGGCACTGGGAGCTGCCTGGGTGGGTACCTACCCCACCTGTCTCCTCATCCATAAAACCATTTCCAGTTGTGAGTGACCTTGGACGGGGGGCAGGACTTGACATATTGGAAGCAGTTATATTTTAAAAACCACAAGGAAGGGAACTATAAACTATGGAAGTCCTCCTTCCAAACCCATCAGCAGGAATTCACTGTGCTGTTGGTATCAGTTTTGGAATTTTGTTTTATTTTTGCAAATTGGGGGGTTGGGAAGAAAGAAGGGCGACGGAAGGGCAGTTCCCGTTAGCAGCCTTGGGTTGGTTGGGATGAGGGGCTGCGGGCCTATTAGGTCTCGGGAGCTGAGCGAGACAGCAAGGGACAACGGGGGGCTGCGTGAGGGCCCGGGGGTCTGTGGGGACTGACGGCCTGTTACACCTGGGCGTTGCGCAGGGTACTGAGTCTTACTCCTGGTACACATGCAAATTCCTACCTCAGGAGCGTCACCTCTTTTCCCACAGTTTAAGCACAGCTTGTCCTGGTTGGGGGGCTGGGCTCTCAGTTTCCCGGCCACACAGGAGGCCAAGAGGTACGAGGAAGGCTTACACAAGCGGCGTGAGCCGTTCAAACACCACTCGCCTCTCAGTCCGCTCTGGGCAAGGTGCAGCGGAGGAATCAAGAGACCTCCCCAGTTCCTTCTCCCAGGCAAGACTAGAGCTTTCTTTGAACCTGACCAGCTAAGGAGAACCAGAGTACCTTATGGGGCTCCAGTGGCCTGAACGGGGCTCCCCAAGTCAGGTTCCATCCCGTGGTTTCCCGAAGGGATCAGTCGTGAGGCTGCTGTGTTGGGGTACCACCTGGCGGGAGAGGTGGCCCAGGAGGGCTTAGGCTGGAAGGGGCAGGAGTCCTGCAGAGGGAAGCCCTCTTGGCTGCAAACACCCCATTGTGACTTGCCACACACAGTGAGAGGTGACCGCCTCCCCTGCTGCGACCCCAGTTCCTGACTCTTCTCCACTTTCTTGGACCAAGGGAGACAGCTCAGGTGAGTGAGAGAACTGGGGGTCTGGAAGTAAGAGGGGTGCCAGCACCCACCTCAGGGACACCTGGGCATGTGTTGTTGCTTCTCTGTGTCTCAGTCTTATCTGCAAAATGGACATAACCTCCCCGCTGACGAAGGCTTGGAGAACAGGGGTGAGTCCCATGAGCACCCCTCAGTAGGGCTCCACACCTTTTGCTCCTCCCTTGGTTCCTCCTAGGCTGGCCCGCTGCAGGTGGCTGGCCCACCCAACCGGGTGTGCCCTCAGAAGCAGACCCAGGCTACCCTCGCTCACGCCCCTTTCCCACTGCGCATGGCGGGCTGGTTCTGCAGGCGTCTCTCTGTAAGACTCGCTAACATTCTGCCTTTTTCCCCTGCCCTCCGGATGGTTGACTCAAGTAACTCAAGAAAAATATCTGTTTCTCATCCTTTTTCCTCAGCCCTTCATTTCTTTGTTGCATTTCTGGACGAAAAAAAAAAAAAAAAAGGAAAAGAAAAGCAGCGTGAGAAGAACACTGGCATCAAGGGAGAGGAGATCCGTCCATTTTCAAAACAGAAGCAAGATGAGAAGCCCGTGCCCACACCAGCGCCCACGCACGCACCCACTCCCGGAACCTCTGAGGAACTGATGTGTGGAGCTCTTCCCCACTCCCCTAGCCTTGCTCTGCCAACAGACACGTGCAATGCATGTCAAAGCAGGTTTTCATTCAATCTGTGATCTTTCTCTGGCAATTGCTACTGCGCTGTTCCTGTTCACTTTCATGGTGAATTACAACTCTTTAGTTCCATTGTAATCTAAATTGGCTGCTGGAAAAGCCAACTGCCACCTGAGTGGCAGTTGGAGGGTTGGGGGAAGTGGGCTCTTGTTGGGACTGAGATACGCCCAGCCCCCACCCCCATTCATGTCTTGAAGCCCTAATCCCTAGTTCCTCAGAGTGTGACTGTATTTGGAGGCAGGGCCTTTAAAGAGGTGATTTTGATTAATGGGATGAGCCCTCATCCACTGTGACTGGTGCCTTTATGTAACAAGAGATTAGGACACGGACATGCGCAGAGGGACGGCCACACGAGGACACGGGGAGAAGACCATCTGCACGCTAAGGAGAGAGGCCCCCGAAGGAACCAGTCCTACCACACCTGGATCTTGTATTGCCAGCCTCCAGAACGGGGAGAAAATGCACTTCTTTGTTTAAGCGGCCCAGCCTGTGGTCCTGTTACGGCAGCCTGCGCGTACTGATACAGCTGTGGGCCCCCGGGAGTGGGAGAGAATCCCCAAATGGCGGCACGTGACCATTCCCTATATCATCATCATGGTTCCTGTCTCTTTGCCTTGCCTCCCAGCCTCTGTGCAATGCCCCTGGGGACCACACTGAGAGCCAGAAATAGACACCCAGGCACACGCCTTCCCTGCTTTCAGCCACACTAGCCATCAGCGTCCTGATCCTTCCTGAAAATGCATCATCGTGGCCACATTAAAGAGTGTTTGTGTGTCAGGCACGGTGCCAAGGGCTTTCTTCTCGAGTCCCTGAAGTATCTACAGTCAGGTGAGGAAACAGGCCCAGGAGGGCTGGGTGACTGGCCTCACCACGTTGAATGGGCAGAGCTAGGATTCGCTTTGATCCCGGGCAGTTTGGTGCCATAGTAGCTTCTACGGTACAACTTGTTTTTCTTTTTTAAACATGGAACTGTTTCTTGTAAGGAGAGGGCGAGAGTCTGAGTGACCTCCTCCTGTGACCTTGGGCAGCCTGGGCAGACACTGGGATGCAGCTGCCATCGTGATGGGCTGTCCTGAGGATGCAAAGCACTTGCCACGTGCCATTGGCATGGACCTCCAGGCCCCCGTGCCTGCCTCCCACAGGCAGGGAGCAAATAACCCGGCTCCTGGGAGCGTGTGTTAAGTTAACTCGGTGGTTAAGGGACTCGGTGGCGGGGGAGAGCACCGGGATGGCTGTCCCCAGCCCTGGGACTGTGGCTGGGGTGCGGTTAGCGAGGAGGGATGATTTCGAGGGACAGACTGCAAACTGTTTTTCAAGGTGCCCTCCGCGTGGTGTTCTGTGTCTCTGTGGCACACGTATGGAACCTGAGTAAAGATGGACAACCTCATGGCCCATGTCAGTGCGGTCTGATGAAGAAGACACCAATGTCAGATCCAGGTTCACCTCCAAAAATCGCCTTGAAAAGTACTGTAGGTCTTTCCTAAATTTGTCCGTCGAAGAACCAAAGGGCAGTGAAGTTCATAAAAGGGAGACGTGCCTGAAGACGTCCTTCCTCTCGCAGTCTCAAAGCCCCCAGCTGCCTGCACGTTTTCCTCCCTCATCCCACCTCCACCCCCAGCCCCAACAGGTCGCCTGCTCATTGGTGCACAGACACCACACCGCCCTTGGGATGGGGCAGACAACGCTAGGGCACCTCTTCCAACCACATCAAATTATCAGAGGAACAAGCTGCTGACAGTTGCACAGCTGGAAAGGGGTCCAGTCAGATCCCAGCAAGCTTGTGTCTGGCGCTGGGACTCCTCAGCATGGCATCGAACGGCCTTCCATTAGCGTGAAGTGACATCCCAGCCATTGGGATATGGCAGCTAGATCCAAACTGCAGTGTGTTGTTACTGTTTCTATGAGTCACGTTATATGCTCTTCCCCCAGTTTGGCACGGCCTGGGGAATGTGTTCTCTCACACACACACACACACACACACACACACACACACACACACTCATGCACACACACTCACACATACCCCAAAACTGAGATCACCTCACTTTCCTATTTTGTAATCTGCCTTTTCCAAGTAACTCTATACTGTGAGAAAAATTTCCCATTTACTTATTAGGAAATGTTTTCCCGTCATATGGATTTAATCTACGAAGTGTCCTCTAATGTGGGCACGAGGACATTCCCTCTTGTTCGCTTGTGTAAATAGTCCTGGTGAGCAAATAGTCCTGGAAAAGGCTGGGCATAAACATTTGCAGGCTTTGGGGACACATTTCTAATTCGTCCTCCATGAAGGCCATGCTGATTTTCGACTTTGATGAACAAGAGGACATTTCACCTCCAGGGAACTCGGGGTTCTTCTCCGGAAGGAACGCCACGTTCCCACTCTCAGCCCGTGTACACGCCGCTGGACTCCGGCCCCTCAGTTCCCGGAGCTGCACCCTCCCCAGCATGTCCCCACCAGCGATGTCCTTTCCGTAAAGAAGAGCTCAGTTCAGAGCTGCTTCCAGGCTCGAAGGAAGCCCCATCTCCAGAGCGCTTTTATCCCAGGTTCTCGTTAACAGGAGCAGCTCTGGGAACAATCGTACGTGGCCAATTCCACTCCCAAGTCCTCCATGGTCTTCGTTTTGGGTTCTTGGACTTGCAACGCATTTTTCCTACGGATTTCCATGACAAAGCTCTGGGGAAGGGGCCATTTTTTCCAGCTGGGGGCACAGAGAAAGCTGCTTAATCGTATTTTTCAAAGTAAAACTGTCGGCAGTGTCCCCAGCCAGCCTAGAGGAATGCCAGGCTCTCCACGCGCGGCTCTGTCCCTGGCTGTCTGTCCCTGCACTGTCAGAGAAGACCACAGAAGGTCAGCTGCTTCCCCCAGCCCCCAGGTGTCTCCTCCTCAGCGGGCAGTCTTGAGGAGTTGCAAGTCCTGCTGCAGAGAGCTGTGGGAACAGGGAGGTGACCATTTCTGATGGGTCTGCAATCCACCACTGCCCCTCTTTTACCTCCCAGGAGCCCCTGGGACCGATCACAGAGGGGCAGAGGGAGAGTGGGTGCCTGGCCTCCCCGGCTCATCCTGGGCCTGAGCAATGCCCCTCGGTGACGGCCGCCTGCAGCCCCCGCCATCTCCCCCACCCCACCACGGATCCCTGGAGACCCCGTGGGCCCAAGGAGCTCCACTGCTGCTCGCTGACCTTGGCCCCCACTCTCTGAAGCAGCCCAGGGGATCTGGCCTCATTCCCTGTGACCTTGGCAGCTGCTCAGTCTGTGATGGCGCCTGGTCAGAGGTCCGTGGCCCTCTTGCTCCCTGCCCGCACCCTGCAGAGGACAGGCCACTCTGGATAGCAATTCCGGGAACAGTTCTCAAAGTATCTTAGAAACTCATTTTCCTTTAAACGTCAACTGCCTACTCAACTCCCTCGGGGAGGTAACATGGGAGAGGCCCCCTGAGGCCCGGGCTCAGCCACTGACCCCTGGGGTGAGAACCAGCCCTGGGGTCTGGGACAGCGCGTCCAGAGGCCTCCACTTACAACATGCATGCACATGCGCACCCACGCAGACATACTCAGTCCCCACACGAGGACCCCGTCCCTGGCTTTGAAAGGAGAACCTGAACCACTATTAGAGGCGTCTGTCTGTGGGAATGATGCCCCCACCCGCACACTGGGGACAAGGCGTTTATCCCAGGAGCTCCTGGACGCCTGGCCTCATTCTGTCATTTGATTGGCTGGGCTTTGGAAACAGCTTCTGGGGCAGCTTATCAGCAGTTCCCAGCGTGTCCCTCTCACGGCGTGCCAAGGGGAGAGCCAGGGCGTTACCAGCTCGAGTGTGCTGAGTGTACTGCATTGAATAGTGCCCCCCAAATTCATGTTCACTGGGACCCTCAGAACAAGACCTTATTTGGAAATAGGGTCTTTGCAGATGTAAGTAGTTAATTAAAATGAGGTCACACTGCAGTAGGGTGAGCCCCTAATTCAAAATGACTGGGGTCGTTATGAGAAGAGGAGATGTAACAGCACGCAGGGAAACCAGCCGAGACTGGTGCAATGCAGCTCCAAGCCCAGGGGCACCAGCGAGCCTCACACAGACCCGAGGCTGGGCCGGCAGGAAGGGTCCTCCCTAGCGCCTCAGAGCGCCGGGTCCCACAGAGCCTTGATCTCAGGACTCTGGAAACGGTGAGAGTAAATTCTGGTGATTAGAGACACCTAGTTTGTGATGATTTGTTAATGGCAGCCCTAGGAAACTAATACTTAGTTATCTTAGAAAGTCATTTGTTTTTATTTATATGTTTATTTATAGCAAAGTTTCAGTCTCCCTAACACCGCACTTCTGCTTTGGTTTATTAGTCCTCATCAAGCACCTTATTTACTGGCCTTCAGTTCCTTTCTCTTAGCCCTGTGACCTGCCAGTACTTGTCCCCAGACTTGACAGAAAGCACCCTGGGTAGGGCACAGGTTGACCTCCACCCTGTGCAAGTCTGGCCTTGTCTACTGATCACTGTGACCTGATAGGAAGAGGGAAACCTGAACTATTTTACTTGAAAGAAACTTTCCGATCCGCTGCACATATAGTCAGATGTACCTACCCACACACATTCCAAAGTCAAGTCTAAGTATTTAAAAATTATCCACAATTGTCAATGTGCAAACAATCTAAAAGTTCATTGACAGGCGAATGGATAATAAAATGTGGTCCATCCATACTGTGGAATATTACTCACCCTTAACAAGAAAGAAATCCCGCAATATGTGACAACGTGAACCTGAGGACATGATGCTGAGTGAAATCAGCCAGTCACAGAAGGACAAATACAGTGGGCGTCCACTCATTTGAGACACCTGTCACAGTCAAGTTCACAGTGCATGGGACAGTGGTCGCCAGACGCTGGGGCAGGGAGAGATGGGGCGTTGCTGAGCAACAGGCATGTTTTCAGTGAAGCGAGATGAATCATCTCTAGAGACCTGCTGTACAACGTTGTATCTAGTCAACAAGGCTGCACTGGACTCTGAAAAATGTGTTAAGAGGGTAGACTTCACGTTCAGTGTTCTTATGACAATACGATATTTTAAAAAAGAAACTCCACCTAGCAAAAAAGAATTTTGTCTCCAAAATCAAAACCCAACTTTTGTGCACTTTAATACCCATTTCATAACCCCCCCAAATACTTAAAAGCTCTCAATCACTGTTCTCTTCCATCAGCTTGGATCATTTTTAAGTAATGACACTGTATAGTGTTTGTCCTGTGTGCACAGTGTTTTCATAATAACAAGTACTGTTGAGCACACAGCCTGCGCCGCGCTCTGTGCTTTGGCGGGACGGTTCCTAAGGATGGTTCCACGAGGACACCCCTCGCTCACCTTCCACCACAGGCAGCGGAGTGGCCCAGGATCCCGGCTCCTTGCTCTGAAATCCATCATGGCTTTATCTCAAGGCCACACTTCACAGGGCCTGCTACCCCCGGGGACTCCTGTCAACAGGCTTTGGCGCAGGGCTTTGCCGAACCTTCTCAGAGCGCGTGGCAGCCTAGGACCTTCGCCACCAGGCTTCCCTCCTCCACGCCTCAGCTCACGGGTGGGTCCCCTAACAGCCACCCTGCACCTGGCAGCCGTCTGGGCATCTTGGCAAACCTGACTAAAACCTCTTCCTTAATGAACACAATGCCCTTCCAGGTAGACACCATGACCCTGAATTATGGACAGAGATAGGGGCACAGAGCAGGGGGGCGTGTAGGGGAAGGACAGGAAGAGGCCGCTTTCAGCTCCTGAGGCGGAGCGCGGCCTTTCCGTCAGGTTTTCTCAAGGTCATTTCTTCATAGGAAACACACTTTTCAAAGGGTTTTGAAATAGGCACAGTTATATTTTTTCAGAATACCTGACATTCTGAAATTTGGCGAAATTTCTCAGATGAGACCTTTTAGATGATAATGTGCTCTGAAAACACATCCTTCCACATAAAACCGCTCCCTGACTTTTAGTGACCAATTCAGCTTAGTCTGTTTCCTTTTAATGTGCCAGCAATCATCAGGCGACACACGCTCAGGTTACTACCCTCCATCAAAACTGGACCGTCTTGTCTTGTTACTGTGCGGCCAGCGGTGCAGCGGAAGTAGTGTCCACCCAGAGAAGCCAGGAGGCGGCAGGCGCCTCCCGCCCACCACCCCACCCACCGACACTGAAAAGCCTCTAACTCACAAAACCACGGCTGACTATTGAGCAAACCTGGAGGGATGACCCGTCTGCACCTGACTGGGTCTGTGCAGGTGTGTAACCCCTCCCCCCAGCACCCCACGCACGTCCTCAGGCCAGCAAAGCACATGGGAGGACAAGGGTCCTTGTCCTGGAAGGTGCCACAGCCCGAAAACCGATTCCAGAAGGATTCCTTGCTTAGCCCTGGGGGAGGTGCTGGGGCCTTGCAGACCCACGTGGGGCCCTGACCACCTGTGGGAGTCAGGGGCCCAGGGCCCTGTCACCAGCGCTCTGATCCTGAGCGGGAGGGACTGACTCACGGAAACGACCACGAAGCCGCACGGCAGTAGGACCCGCGGGTCCGCAGCCACTTACAGGAGGGATGACCAGCGCGGCAGGCTGGGGCGGGCCTCACCGCTGGGCACCGCTGTCCTCAGGTGCTGTCCTCAGGTGCCGTCCTCAGGTGCCAATGTGTAGCAGACGTCCTCTGGCCCCCAACAGCCACATCCTGCTCCTGACACCTCACGCGTCCCGAGACTCGGGGCACCAGGGCCTCAGCCAGAAGCTTCCTCCGCCTGGTTCCTTTCCTGCCTGAATCGTGACCCACCTGGCCATCAGCGCCCTCGGGGAGAAGGGATGACTGCAGACAAACTGCCCCATTTCCTTCCAGCTCTAGTGGCCTGAGTGTGGCCAGGTGAGCACAGAGGAAGCTGGGACCTGGCTCGCAGCCAGACCAGCCCCGCCCCAGCGCTGCGGTGTGGACGCTGGAATCCCTCCCCGCCCCCAGCGTTCCGGACCTGCACTTAGCACACCTGGGCGCCTTTCCTGACTGGAGTGGGCCGGGGGGTGACCCCTGGCGGCTGTGGTGTGCTAATGCAGAACAGTCTAGAAGATCACGGCACTGGCCGGCCTTCTGGGTGAGAAAGGGCAGGTCCTGGTCTGGGAGGTGTTGGAGGGTGGGGCTGCCTGGGGGCTGCAGCGACTTTAGAGGACATCTGGGAGGGACAGTGTAGGAGCGCCCTTTGGGGATCTAGAACCTTCTGGAAGCCCTGCTCTAAGCGGGGGCCTGGGAAGGTGGTGAATGGGGAAGCAGCAGCAGCTGGGAGTGGAGAATGCACTGACACACAGAGGAAGTAGTTGGTGCAGAGGAAACCCTGGGGGACAGTGTGGAGGTGAGGCATCCTGCTGGTGGGGGGTGGGGGCTCAGGAAAACTGAGCAAACCTGGCCTTGTCATGTCTGTGAATCGCAGCCCTCTGAGCCAGTGGTTCTAGACACTGTGGAAGGGTGGGGGTGTCAGAATCTGTGGGAGTACCCTCAGTGCACACGCAGGCCCCAGCACCTCACAGGGCCTCACAGCCATCGTCCCCCAGCAAAGATCCCTGCAGCGACACCGCCTGGCAGAGAGAGGTAGACTCTGAAGGGACCAGTGTTTCTCCTCCACATCTACTCCCCCTGAGCCATCCCCAGAAACAATGACACTTCCCAAATTCAAGGACATCCTTTTAATCACAAACCACTCACCCACAGTCTGGCCAGAGGTGGGAACAGAGCTGAGCATGGTTTATAAACACATCAGGACACGGAACGCAGAACACGCCCCAGAAATAATGACACTTCCGTCCCGCTCCCTCCTGGCACCCGGCCCCCTTCCTAGGGTGGCCTACACCTCCAGCTGGGGGCTCCCAAGTGAATGCCCACACCACCACCACTCCGAAATCCTGTTAGCTGTTCTCAGGAAGAAGAGGGGACTGGGGCCTGTCTGCTGTCAGGGCCCAGGAAGCCATCGCCAGGCCAGGCCCACAGCTCCCCAGCCTCCCAGCCTGGCCTGCCACCGCAGTGTGGTGGGCAGCTCCCAGGCCGCGGCCTACACGATGCCCTCTGTGCGTTTGCTTCTCCAGACCACCAGCGCCGTCACGAGCAGCGTCACCAGGATGGGCACCACAATGAAGGGGCAGAGGACGCTGCTGGGCGGGTCCCGCACGGCCCTGCCGGACACTGGGCAGCTTCTGAAGTAGTGCTGGTGGACAGTGACGAAGAAGCTGTCCACCGCCGCGTTCGGCCAGAAGCAGCCCAGCTTCTCCATCACCTGCCTGGTGCAGTCTGTGAGCTCTCCGTAACTCCTGCAGATGGAAAAGCAGCTTGTCAGTCCCTGGTGGGCAGGGGACGAGGGCAGGACCTGAGCGGGGGCTCTCCACCCACTCCCACTGCCTCGATCGCCTCCGGAAGCCCAGACCCGATGGCAGTGGCCCTGGATCTAGGACGGCTCCTAAGGGGGTTCCCCAGATGTCCTGCACGCTCCCACACCCCAGAAGGCGACCTGGGGCTAAGGGACGTCCCTCCCTGCTCCTGAGAGCCACGGGGGGGGGAGGGGCAAGTCCACAGTCCATTCTGAGGAATGAATTAGTAAACCTGAAGATAGGTCAGTAGAAATGACCCAAACTGGAACACAAAGAGAAAAAGTGCAGAGCACCCAAGAGCTGTGCTAAATCAACAACACTCTCAGTAATGCCAACTCCAACTGGTAAACTGCGTCCCAGATGGAGGAGAGAGAATAAGGGAAAAGAGATGTTTGAAAAGACAGTGGCTGAGAATTTTCCAAAACTAATGAGACATCAATTCACAAACCCAAGGTCAGAGAACCCCAAACAGGACAAGAACCAAACCAACAGCAACAACAAACAGCCACGTCGATATGTCAAAGTGAAAGTCTGAAAACCAAAGATAAAGAAAAAAATAATAATCCAAGAAAAAAATCTTGGTTCCAGAGAAAAGCCACCTACAGGGAACAATGATACGAGTTACAGCCGACTTCTCACCAGAGACTGCACACTCCCGAAGACGATGGGTGGCATCTTTAAAGTACGGGTGGTGGTGATAAGGGGACAAACCCGGCTACCTGAGATCCTATACCCAGCAAAAATATCTTTCAAATATAAGTTTGAAGTAACGACCGTTTACAGAGAAAAAGAAACTGGGAGAATTCATTATGCTACAAGAAATACTAGATCTTCAGTCAAAAGAATATAACAAAGAATTTGGGACCCACACAGTAAAAGTCAAGATATTTAAAAGATACTTTTCCTTATTTTTAATCTAGAAAGTGAGTCAGTGGAGCAGAAGCCATAAATCAATATGGAGCAGACACTCAGGGAGGCGTTTGAAGGCTGGATGGAAAAGGCTGGGGCTCCCCAGCACCTGCTACCCCCGCCCCTAGCCTGTGGCCTCTACATCACCAGGTCAGTTTTGTCCGCCCCGGCTGCTCTCTGGCTGCGGAGGCTGCCCCAGTCCATGCGCGTGGGCGACGCGGGTGAGGCGGAGACGGAGACGCAGGCAGGGGCAGCCCAGGGCGTGCAGGACCTGTGCCTGCTGGTATGCGCCGTTTCCCCAAGTGAACAAGGATTCATGTTTCATGTAGAAAACACAAGTGGGAAAAGCCACAGGAAGTCCTGAAAGGCTGGGTCTCATTGTGGGAAAAATGAACTAGTACGTGTCAAGTACCTGACACACGGTGCTGTGTCAGCTATTGTTAAAATCCACGGCCCAGCCTTTGGAGTTGGTTGTTGATTGAATTCACGGCCACGTGTTACAAACTGGTTTGAATGACTGTCTTCTCCCCACTTCAGACCCACCCAACCTGCGGGTAGTTTTTGGAGTTCTGCAGACTCCGTGACAGACAGCTGGTCCTGAACATTGTCCCCACATCCTCCCTCCGTGCCTGAGGAGTGGAGCTGGGACGTCCCTAGAAGGAGGTGTTGCCATCTCTGGGCTGGCCAGCCAGGAGGGGAAGGAGCCCCTGACCCAGGGAACTGCGACAGCACAGACCCCGTCCTGAGGCCACACTGAGGCCGAGCGTGTCCCGTGGCGGCTATTTAAGGACCAGGCACTCTCTCCTTGAAATGTTATCCTTCCAGTCTGCAAAGCCACCCCCGCCTAAAAATAGCTCTAATGTGCAGTCAGCAGCGACTGCATCCTGTTTATTTATACAGAAGTGACAGCTGAAACTTTGAATAAATATTGTGAGCGCTGTCAGCAAGGATGTGATAAAAGAAGTCCCCTTACAACACAGACATTCTTCTGTTCAAAAGGACACAGTACCCACTGGAGGGCCCAAAATAATCGTGGAAAAACATTCTTGGTTAACCCTCTATTTTCAGTCCTCATGTAACCGAATAGTCATCCTTTTTTGGCCAGAACTTTCTGTTCTAGGTCTCTAAGCGAATGTGGCTGAGGAACGTTCCTCACCACGCTGGTGGGCATTACCAGTGGACCCAGGTCCCAAGTCATGTCTCAAGTTGTCCACTTGTTGACAGTAGGCTGATGCCCACCGGCTCTGGACACACTCGTGGTTGCTGTTGTCCCCCAACCAGCTCTGAACGGCCCTGGTGTGGAGAGTCTGGGCCTGGGCCCTGGCACGGTATGGACCTGGGTTCAAATCCCAGCTCCACCTCTTATTCCGAGTGATGCTAGAGCCTCACCTCACCTGTTCGAGCCTTGGCCTCCTTATATTCAGATGAAGACACAGACACCCATCTGCCAGGGTCACTGGGCAGATCAAGTTAAATGGGGTTAAGGGTCCGACAGATAGCAGGTGCCCAATAAGTGGACACTTTCTCATTTTTCTCACACTGGTATGTGGCTCAAAAGGATACATTTCTTGTTCTAGAAACTCAAGCCAAAGTTGACCAGGCAATGTGTGTCTAAGCCCTCAGAAGTTTGAGGGGCAAGCACTTTGGATTTGGGTTCACTTTATCCGTACCAGTATTGGTCTCCATCTACCTGGGACAATTCACAACCTGGTGGCTTCCAGCAGCTTTGAATACCTGTGGGGTGAGGGCACTCCCTGGTGTCTTGGCCATCAGAGCAGGTGACGGTGGAAGGGACCCATGTGCGGCTGGCCTGAGGAGCCTGTCAAATGCCAGACTGACACTGGGGTGGGGCGTTCAGAGACCGAGAGCTGTGTGGGCGTGCAAGACAGGGACAGACGTGCCCATGATGCTTTTGGCCAATAGTTCTTCTGAAAATACAAATGACTAATACGCACCTGAAAAAAACGTTTAAGCTCACTACCAAGGATAGAAGAGGCAAATGTCCAGATGGAATCCTTTTTAAAAGTAAAAATACTCACAGCTGGTGAAGGTGCAGTGAAGTGAGACAGGCACTCGATAAAGTGGGAGCATTTTTCTGAAAAGTAATTTGGCAACATGTATCCATAACCTTAGAATCATGGACACCCTTTGAACCAATAATTCTATTTCTGGGTATTACCCTAAGTTAATAACATGAAATGTAGCTAAGAGTAATGTAAGAAGATACTGCAAATTTACAATTATGAAAAACAGTAAATAATAGGACAGTGATGAAAGAAATTGCTTATAAGAGCCCCTGCTTGTAACAATTAAGATGATATGTAGGAAGAAATTTTTAAGATGTGGGGAAATATTTATGTTATAATGTTGAACAAAAGAGAAGTAGATGAGACCAAACTGTGTAAACGACGTGGTGTCAGCATAAAATGGTCCAGGAGAAGGAGGGGAACACACCAGAATGGTCAGAGGGGTTATTGCCCTGCAAGGCTGTGATATGAGAGACCGTTGTTCTCTTTTCTCTATTTTGGGGGTGATTTCCCAAGCTTTCTACAGTGAACATACAGTATCTTTATAATTATACATAAAAAGCTTATTTGGGAGAAGACCTGCAGCATATTGAACCTCGATGTCACTGCACTCGCAGCCACGGGGGCCCTTTATATCTGTGACAGCAGGAGGCCTTCCCCCAGGGGACCTGACCGGCTATTCTGAGCCATCCCGCAGGTGGGGGCACTGGCAGACCTCCCCTTGCTGGCAAGGCCTGGGGCTCAGACACCTGCCCATGGCCCCTGCCCTGCCTGGCCCACCCCCGATCCCGGAGCCTGCAGGCCCTGCGCCTCCTCGAGAGTGCAGCCAGCACCGGCATCTCTCCCTTCACTCATCTTGTCTCTGCCTGGGGCTGGGAGAGGTAAATCTTGCCCCAGGGGCAGGGCAGTGTCCCCACCATGGGGACACCCCTTCTTGCACCATGCTTCCAAGCATAGTAGGTTCTCTCCCGGGGTGGGAGTCTGGGACACCCTCCCAGGACCTGGGGGGCACTTGGCTGGCAGCCCTGCTCCAGGCCGGCAATGCTGAGGGCTGTGTCCCTCCAAATGACGTAGAGCGTGAGTGGGATGGCATACCCTGGGGCCCTGCAGCCGCACACCTGGAAGGTGGGCAGGGCCAGGACATGCAGCCCACCCCATTCCTGCTTTGCGCTGTCCCCAGGGCCTGGGCAGGCGTGTGGCTTCCATCTACCACACTCGTTCCCCGGGGGGCTGGGGATAAGGAGACCCGCCTCTCGGGTCCCCCCGATGGCCCATGTAGGATGGACTTCCCCGTGGTCCAACTTGGATGCTAGACCCCCAGTCCTCTAGGGCACCCGGACTAGGGACAGGGAGGGGTGGGGGGCGCAGGAGGGGTTCTGAGGGCAGGACCCCCTCTCTGTTCCATCTGCTGCCAGCTCCAGCAGGTCCCCCGGCTCCCACGGATGGCCTGCGGCCTCCTATATGGCACCCCCTCCTCAGGGACTTCCTGTCGTTGGTCCCTCCATCCACAGGGACCCCTTCTTCCCTCTGCCCTACCTTGCCCCTCGCCCGGGGCCCCCAGGACCTCCGTCTGCACTCCTGAGCCTTCTCCCGCCATCAGCAGCCTGCTGTCTGCCCCCGCGGCTCCCCTGCCCTTCCTGCCTCTTGAGGAGTAGCCACACTCTACGCTGCTCCTTCCCTCCTCGCCAGCCATTGCGATGCCTGACACCCGTGACACTCGCACTCCCACCTGAAGCTTGGTCCTGTCCATATCCGGCCCCCACCCCATCCCCAACTCCCATCTTTTGGGAAGCTTTGCCCAACCCAAGTTATCACGAACTCCTTTGTCCCTTCCGGGGACCCCACTCCTCCTGTGGCCCTGTCATGGGGCCCAGGAGTAGGCAGAAGTGACTCATCTTGGTGGGTTATTACAACCCACATTTCTAATACCACTTTCACTCTTTTGTCCTGAGCACGGGCCGGGGCCTTGGCATCTCTGTACTGTTCCACCTTGTCCATCCCGGCTTAGTTGGGGCAGCCATCAAACCCCTCCCTGCTGCACCTGGGCTCAGTCCATCACTGGCTCTCCCCGCCACAGCCCTCACCCCTACTGTTCCCCCACCCCGCCCACTGTCCGTATCTTGTCACCCTTGCTTCATACTTTCAATGCTCCCCTGTGCTGGATTCCAAAGCCCTCATGTGGCCTCCAGCCTGAACCATATCCCCTGCCTCTCACTGGCCAATGTTTCTGCCTCAGGACCTTTATACATGCTGCACTTTCTACTTGGAAGGCTCTTACCCCCGTCTTCACGAGGCCAACCTCTGCTCATGCCGCCAATGTCACTTCCTTGAAAAGGCCTGTTTTGATGCTTGAGCCTCATTTGGCTCCCCATAAAGCGCGGCTTTCCTTCACAGACGTGTCTTGCTTTGTACCTGTGCTTTAATCCCCGTGATTATTCACTCACTGTTGGTCTCAGCAGCTGGCCTGCAAACACCGTGATGGCAGGGACAGTGTAGAAAGAAAACAAAATCCCACCTACGTGTTCACAGCAGTCGCCTGGAAGACAGAGTGAAGCACACCGTAGGAAGAGAGCCAGCCAGATGCCAGGCAGACGCAAACAGGAGGAGAGCGGGGGGCAGTCTCAGCAGGCCCAGTGCCATCCAGTACAAGGCACAATACGTGGGACAGAGGGACACACCACACAGAGAAGAGTGTCATCACAGCCACAGGACAGGCAGCCTCAGCTGTCACACGTGATGGCCACATCTTCACGTGGGAGATGGACATATCTCTCAAGGTTCAGCACATAAAATCTAGTATAACAGGGATGTGAAAAGTGCAGTTCACAGTCCGATTCAGAGACACAACGTGCAGTTTCTAGTCTACAGAGAATCAACCATATCTTCAGAAGTCCACGGACCCTGTTATTTCAGCAGCAAAGAAACACTTGACCAATTACCAGAGTGAAAACTGTACACCGATATTCTTTGACTATGATATTCAAGACCAGAAATTAGTAAGGAAATAGTGCATTTAAAGAAAATCTAATTTCTAGAAATGAAAGATTACTCATCATTTTGGGGTCAAACAAGAATTTAAAAATTCAATCACAGGCTATTAGGAAGATAGTAATGGTGAAACTACATGTAAAAATTAATGGACTAGAGCTGGACAGCAAAAGAAAAATATCTTATTACTACACAAACAAACAAAAAGAGAAAATAATTATCCAAATCAAGACATTTTCAAAAAGAACAAAATAAATCACTCCCAAAGGCAACAAATTTAAATGTACTAATAATTATTAAAAACTAATATTTATTGATATTTTTAAAAACAGGAAAATGAGTAAGTAAATTCAATAGCTGATTCTTTAGAAAAATAGCTACAATGAAATAGATACATTTCTGGATAGTCTAACCTAGAAAAACAAGGCCAAGAAAACATCAACATACAAAACCACAGATAGGAGATTAGAAAAAGTATGAGATCAACAAGCAAAAATGTGTGTTAAAAATTGGAAAATCCTTGAGTTGGGATACTTTTGGGGAAGCTATAAATTATCAAATATTGACTCAAAAAGTACAAAATCTGAGAAGAGACACAGAAAATGTTATTAAGGAATTACATTCACAAAAGGTGTTAGACCCAGGCTGGTCTTTCAAATTCTTAAGATTAGAGAAACAAAAGTCGAGCTTCCCAGTTCTTGCACCAAGTTAACCAAACCCAGATTCAAACGCTCTCACCACGGCATGCCCATGTGCCTCGGAGCAACAGATGTCCTCCACTCTTACTTATAAATAGACACCAAAGTCCTAGGAAACACGTTAGCAAGTTGTAGCTAGCCGCACAGAACACGGCAAAGTACGTTTATTCCAGGAATGCTTTAAACGGCTACTGTCAAATCACACGTCAATATGTTAAAGGAAAATAACACACCAGCATTTCAATACAAGTTCAGGAGGGATTTGATAAAATTCAACATTCATTACCGATTAAAAAGAAATGACTTGTAAAGCACAATGAAGTTCCCTTCTTAATGTGACAAAAATCCCTCTCAAACCAATTGCAAACCTCACATTTATTATCAGAGCCCTAGAGGTGTTTTCATTGCAGTCAGGAATCCACTTGTTGAATTTTCTCTGTCTTCTGCCTCATGGTTTCCGTCTTTGGTATCAGGTCCCCCCCGCCAGGACTTCAAAAATATTCACAGTGGAAACCTTCCAGAGCAGCGCAGGGCTGGCTGCTCACGGGCCACTTCCTCTGGTGACCGCAAAGCCACACAGGCCTGGCCTGGCCTGTGTCAGGCTCAGACTGAGAGTGCCAAGTCAGCCCATCTCCACAAAGGGCCTCTAAGCACACAGGAGAGGCCAGGGGCCCTCATGGCAGACACCCAAGCCCATGTAGTTGCCTTCCCACAGAGCCAGGCAAGTGTGACCTGGGGAGGCCTCCCAGGACAGGGCACTTTTGTTGTTTCTGACGCCTCGGGGAACGTAGAAGGAAGCCTTGTTAACTGATTAAAAACCCTTCAGTTCAGGGCACTGCCCTGGGCCCGCGCATGTGTGCTGTGCTGGCAGGACGCGCTCTGCTCCCCTGGGACTTGCAGTGGCAGTGGGGGAGATGGATATTGTGCAATCAAGCCCTCCCTACACCAGGCGGGCCAGAGACTTCCAAGCAAACCGGGAAGTCCGACGAGACAAGGGGTGGAAGGTGATGCATCTCTGCTGGCCCAGGGCTGACAAGTGAGCTCGTAGACAGGAATGCTTTGAAATGCTGTGACTACTGCAAACACACACTTTAAGATGAGGTTTTCCAAGTTCTTACTACAGTTTATCTCCTTCAATTATAGAATAGGGACTTCTGACATCTTGGCAAAAACAAAAAAAAGAACAACCAAAAAAGCAAGCACAGGGGAGTTGCCAGCTCCCTCCCTGTGCGAGGAATTACAGCATTTGTGTGCACTGAAAAATGACCGACAACACGACAGGCTGCACGTCAGCCCCGCTGGATGGGCGCTTGCTGAGCGAAGCTGACAAATGCCTCTCACTCGGAAAAGGAAGAAGATGCTAAAGCAGAGGAAACAGGACTGTGAGTGGGTTCAAGGTGAGAGGAGGAAGACGAGTGGAAAGGGGCCGGGGTGTCACTGCTGGGTGGGAGGTGACAGTTCCCCACAGAACACTCACGCACAGCCCAGCCAGGAGATGTCAGCTGACAAAGAGCAGGAGCGAGGTGACTGGGACAGACGGGGACAAACCACCCCTCGAGGACTACAGGGCACAGACGCAGGACAAACTCTCTGCGGCCTCACTCTCGCCGCTCCTACCCCCACCCCCTGGGCTTCTGGCTTCCACTCCTGGCACCCTGTGCTCTTGCAGTCTCTCTTCTGGCCGGAAGCCAGCCTCTCCCAGCCCCAAGACATTCCACAGAGAGAAAATGCAAGAGAGGCATCTGGGGTTAGGCAAGCTTGGGGGGGCTGGGGACAGCGGGGCATTCCCCACTCGCACAGCACAGACACGGCCCCAGGGACCTCAGGGGCCCAGCGGCCCCAAAAGGCACTGCACCCAGGCTCTCATGTCCCCTGGAACCAACGCACAGCATCCTGTAGGCACGAGTGTGGTGAGACTCTCGGCCTTGGAGGTCTGGGCCTGTCTCCTCTCACACATTCTGCTCTTATTTCCATCTGCCTCTCAAGACCCGCCGAGGACCGACCTGCGCTATGAGCCCTCAGGCTGGCATGGTTCCCGTTCCCTCTTCTGGAGAGGCTAGCTTCCATCAGCCCTCTACAGTGGGGAGAGGCCCATCACGCTCCTCTTGAAACCCAGTCTGCTGCCCCCGCCCCCTGCCTCAGCCATCTGCTTCTTCCCATGCAGCCTCGGGCCCTGCCTCTGGCCTGGCACTGGGGATGCATCCCCTGGCTGTGTCCTCTGGGCCTCTTGGGGCCCCCATCCCATACCTGCCCCACTCCATCCCTCTGTACCCTGCGGCAGCAGCCCATTTGCTGTCCCACTTTCTCCCTGGACTGTGATCTCCCCCAGGGCGGGCAGGGCAAATCTGCTCTCCCTCTTCCCTGCTGAACCTCAGCCCTCATGAAATGCACACAGTACGGGTCAGTCACCGTGGTGAATGAGTGACCAGGCTGATGTGCCCACAGCTCCAGAGCCCACCAGAGGGTGCTACTGAGCTCTTGCCCCCAAGCCTGGGGCCAGAAGGGAGGGTGTTGGAGGTCACTATCTCTTCTAGCCTGGGTTGCCCTGCGGCCCCAACGTGGACAGAATAGCCCTGGGGATATCTGAGGTTCCTGCCTGCATATGGGGTCTGCACAGGAAGTCCCAAGGCCCCGACATACCACTCAGAAGCACGGGCCCAAAGTCTGCACATTCAGAGCTATAAATGTCCCCACGCCAGTCCCTGTCACCTGCCCCTGGGATCTGCTAACTGGGAAGCACACTTTGGGGGAGCAGTGGGGGATGCCCTGAGCAGATTCTTCAGCTCTGCTTCCAGACACTCCGTGAGCTGGCCACGTGGGGGCGGGGTGTGGACAGGAGAAGGGCGCCCCTTCCTCCAGGCAGGGTTGCAGCTTGGTCAGTGGGGCACAAGCTGGATCTCAGCTTCTACCTTTGCCAGCTGCCCCAGGAAGGACGCAGCCTGCCAAGCTGCTGTGTGTCCTCGGACAAGAGACTCGGCATCTCTGAGTGCTGCCTCTCCATCTGGGAAGAGCGCCCCAGGGTTGAGATGGAGACTGGATGAACCAACACATGAGAGGGGATGGCCCCCACCCCTGTAGGGAGAAGGGCCCCACTGAGGCAGCTGCTATCCACTAAGGGTACACCCGTGTTTTCCTGTATTTTGGGGAGACTTGAACAGAGTTTGGTGGACAACACAGAGCCTTGCCACCACACCGGGCAGCCCTTGACCCAGCTCTGGGATTCCTGAGCTTGTCACTGGTCAGGCCACAGCATGGCTCAAACGTCTGCTCTCTCCTGGGGGCTGCAGACCGAGCGCCAGTTCCCCGCCATCCCCCAGAGCCCCGGCCTGGCCCAGCCTGCAGAGAACTCTCATAGGCTGAGGAGCAGGAGGGCTTCGATGGGGACAGGGGCCATGAGGCCCTAGGGACACAAAGCCACAGAGGCGAGGAGTGAGGCGGGCGGAGCTCACCACGGCCACCTCTCTGGCCCCTTTGCCCAAGTTGGGGCTGGTCAGTCTGTCCACCGGGGGTTCTGGGCTCCTGCGGGAGCATGTGGTGCTGGATCCTGGGACAGGCCAGGCCCCGTCTCGGCCCAGCTGGACGATGGACACCGAATAACTAAGGGGCCACATGGGAGCCAACAGGAGCTGTGGGCGTGTAGAACAGGAGGCGCTCAGGCTGGGGGAGGCGCTCACATGCCCCAGTCGCTGCGTCCTCCGAGGGCCACACACCACAACGCACAACGACGAAAGGCCTGGCCCTGCTGTGGGAAGGACAGGACACACTGTGACCTGTTCACAGGGCACGGCCACTCCTCACACAGCTCTACCAGCAGGAGTTCCTGTCCCTCCTTACAGACGCCAGAGCCGGGAGGTGACCAGTGAGCCGAGGTGGCAGTGTGGTGGGTGGGTGGCCCAGGGGCTGACTCAGGGTGTGCAGGATGCCCCCACACAGGCCGCTGCTTCCTCTGGCCCCAAGGAGCGCCTCTTGGGTAGGGGCCGGGTAGGGGATGTCCTGGCCACCGGCCCCCCCTCCTGTGCCTGCCTCCTCCACTGCTGTGTGCTTGGCTCTGCCCCAGGAGGGTGGAATCTGGGCACCTCTGCCGCCGGGAGGAAGGGAGGGTTCTCAGTCCATTCCTGGCTCCAGGAGGAGCGTGTTCTGGCACCGGACAGCCTGCCCAGGAGCTGCCAAGCCAGGTTTCCCATGGCAAGGGCCCACTGGGCAGACGTGTGGGGGCATCGTGCCTCCTCTGAGAACTAGCCGGGCAGGAACCAGCCTCCTGGGGTCTGTACTCACAGACATGAAGCCACAGTTTTTAAATTTGGGGGTGTCCCCCAAGAGCCCCGCAGGTAGGGGTGTTTGTGCCTGCAGTGATCCTAGTCCTGGGGTCTGAGAAAGCAGGAAACCAAGGCGGATCCCCCAGCTGTGCCCACTGTGGGCCGGGCACACCTATGATGCCCTCTGGCCTCACTGCAATGCCCTGGAGGAACTCCTGGGATCTCCACGTGGACACCCAGATCTAGGGCTCCCCCTGGGACCCAGGGCACCCACCCTCACCAGGACACGGTGCACACACGTGTCTGAGTTCCAGGATTAGGCATTACAGCCAGGCACTATATTTGGACACTAACAGCCTGGGGACATTGTGAAGCCACGCTGGTGGCGGAAGGAGAGCTTTTCCCTGCAGGGCACCCTTGGTGCCACCATCAGGCTCGCCCAGAACACCGATCTCTGCCCGCCCTGCCCAAGAAACCCTTTGTCTCCCTGAGGCCACCACACAGATCTCACACTGGGCCCCTTGCACTGGGCTCACCCCCACCTAAACGTGCCACCAACTTCCTGTCTCCGTCCAGGCTCCCCTTTCCATCTGTGCCCCTCCTATCTGTCCTATCTCGCTTGGAGCTCTGGGCAACACTGAGTGCGGATGGAAGGGCAGGGCCCTGGAAAATTCTACGCCATGGAACAGTGACTGGCATTGGGACTTCATTTGAGCACTGAGCCTCAGTGCTTTCACCTGTGAAATGGGTAGTGGTCCCCGGCTCAGAGCAAGTGGGTGTGAGTGCCCGTGCCCAGTGGAGGCAGTCACAGCGAGGCTGAGGAGCCCCCTCACGGCACCTCTGGCTGCACAGCTGCCGGTGAGCCTCCGCCTCTGACGGGGAGCCCTGTGGGGACAGGCGCCATTTCTCAGTCTCCCAGAGACATGGCCCTGTGTGGCTGTGCATGAGGGAAGGAAGGAAGGAAAGCAGGAAGGCAGGCTCGGCCTCTTAACCTGCTGGGCCCACTGAGATGCCAGCAGCTGAGACATTCACCTGTGGACTGAGTCTGAGCCTGGTTCCAAACAGGCTGCTAGGACGTGACAGAAATGGCCCCGCTGGTCTTGTCGGATGTGCAGGCCACCAGGCCAGAGGGAGAGGGACACCAAGAAATGATCCCCCACGTCCAAGGAATGAACGCAGCAGGAGGCAGAGCTCACCATCCCCAGGACCGGACTTGCAGTAGGAGCTGCCCAGGGGCCTGAAGTGACAACAAGGAAACTGAGGCAGAAACCTGGCTGGTGCCTGCTGTGCCCTGGGGCCTGGGTCACAGGACCCTTCCTCCCTGGGAAAGGCGGGGGAAGCCCGGGTCTCGTCTCCAGCAGGCAGTGGCCGCCCATGGCTCAGGCGCACTCTCTGCCAAGCCAGAAGGTCCAGGCAGAGTGGACGAGAGGGCTGTGGAGCCACTGGCCTGAGTTCACGCCCTGCCTCCCCGTCCTTGTCGGTTTCCTGGCCCTTGAGGACCCTCCCTAGGAGGGGTGCATGGTCTTCAGGGTGGGCTAGGCTGGCAGGGTGAGAGGCCTGAATCCCCCAGGGTCCTGAGAAGGTGACCTCTGGGCAGAGTGGCACTGTCCTGGGGCAGCTCATTGTGCTACTAGGAGAGCTTCACTGTGTCCTGACAGCTTCTTGTCTGTCCTCACCTTGGGCAGAAGGCCATACCAGCCAGAAAGGTGGTAGTCTCTCGCCAGGTTCCTGAGGGGAGGCCCTAACACCGGGTGGAGGGCTGGAGGCTGGGGCCAGTCCCCACCTAGTGTTGGGGCTCACCCCCAGGGAGTGTGAGGGGCTCCCCAGCAGCCACACCACTGGCCTCAACAAACAGCTGCTGCGCCGAAATAAGCATCTGGTTCTGAACCCCTTCCAGGTGCCACGTGCCCTCACTTCCCTTTTCAGAGGAGACGAACCATGCCTGAGGCTGCGCAGGAGCAGGCACCCCGGCCCCGGGCCTGTGACACTTTGTCGGCCTTCCTGTGAACACGTGCCCAGGGAGGCATGGAAGCTGCTGTCACCCCCGCACAGGAGACGTTTCCAGACGGCCATGGGGGCTTTCCGTGATTCAAAACCATCCTGGGACACAAGCCCGGACTGTGGAGCAGCCTCAGTGTATCAGGAAGCTGAGGACATGGGGAAATAAGTGTCTCAGGGATCCCGCAGGGCGTCAGAGCCCCCCTGGCTCCCGGGACCAGCTGGAGGGTAATCACACTGTGCTGCCCGTCAGCCTGCATCCCCGGCACAGGGTCTGAGCACGTGTGTCATGAGAGCTGCCCAGAGGGCCCCCCACCAGACGCCCCCCTGCACAGTCCCAGGGGCTCTGGGCCAGGTTCCACCTGCCCCCCGCTTTCACTGTCTCTTCCCGGTCCCCCGGTTTTGTCAACCTGCACCAACCACACCAGAAAGGAGGAGGTCATATTTACAAAATAAATTAAAATCTCTTCTGCCGTCTCTGATAACATGATAAAAACCTCGACACAATGGAGCAACAGCTCCAGGAACTTCAGAAAACGAGGTTGCTCAGCATCCATGTACTAACCTGCCAAGGCCACTCAGGTACAAAGACCGCAAAAAGCTCCTTAGAAATGTTTGAATTCTGAGAACGTATTAATCACATGGCTTATTTCTGGATCTACTTCACATGGTTGCCTGAATTTAAAAGCTACTTGTAAAAGGGAACGATGAGGTTAAAAATAATGAGACAGTTTGAATTAACAGCCTAATTGCAAAGATAAGTGACCAAGAGCCCTGGCAGACGGAGGGCTGCCAGTGATAGAAGCCAGAACAAGGCAGTGTAAGAAATAAGACCAAAATGGATGACAGAAAGGAGAGTGGGTTTTAGGACACTAACTGAAATCAGTGAGGAGAAGGAGGGAGAGAGGGAGGAAAGGATGGAGAAAAGGTGGGGAAGGAGATGGGGAGAGACAGAGACTCCTGCTCTTTCGTCCAGGGGAGGCCAGAAACGTGGTTTCACGATGTAAAAAAATCATCACAGCAATCAGAACATCCATGTTTTGCATTTCATGGCTGGTTGAGTGAAAAAGAGCTTGCCAATATTTCAACCTTATTTAAAAGGTAAAGGAAAACATACGTGTTTCAAGAGTGGGGAGAAACGGGGAAAAAAAATCAGCGTGGAAAAATAAAAATCAAAACAAAAAATGGAATGCCAGAAGATAGAACATCAAGGACAAATAGGATGTAATTTCCTTTGTCACAAAGCTCGTCCCTCTCCAGATGAAAAGTGAACTCCAGCAATAAGCTGTTTGCAAGAGAGGTAACTAGGATTACCTCAGAAGATTAAAAAGAGCGAAATTTCAAGTAGTTGAAATACTGGGATTTCAATGTTAATATGAGGTAAAGAATAATTTCAAGCAAAAACCACTCAGTGTGATGAGGAGAGATGCCATGGCATTTCATAGTTGATAATGACAGCATCATGACATGGAATCTAAATGCTATGGAAATGGAGTAAATGTATATGTAAAACCCTGCTAGAAAAAGGAAACAGAAACAATAAATATGACTAGAACTAAAGAATCTAATATTCCATCATCAAATACACAAAACTTCAGAAACCCATGAGGTTGCTGCATAACATGACAATGCAGAATTCATGGTTGTTTTGGTGGGAATGAAACAGAATGAACAGAACCGACTTCAGGTATCCACGGTATGTTCACAGAAGGCCACCACATGCCAGGTCTCAAAGAAAAATCTCAGTCAAAATACAGAAGGGGAACTTACACTCATTTCACTACATCAAGAGAAGAGATTAAGAACCACACAGAAAGAAAACATGTGAGAATGAAAATATACTTGCCTAAGGATAAAACTGTCTTACAAGGGAAGTCAAGGAGGCCATAACTGTCTATTAAGAAAACCAGTGGTTGTTTCCATGTCTTAACCACCGTAAATAAAGCTGCAACGAACACTGGAGCACATATATCTTTACGGATAAATGTTTTCAGATGTTTTGGGTGGATACCCAGGAGAGGGATTGCTGGGTCATATGGTAATTCTATTCGTAATTTTTTGAGGAACCCCCACACTGCCTTCCGTAGCGGCTGCACCAGTCTGCATTCCCACCAACAGTGTACGAGGGTTCCTTTTTCTCCACAGCCTCTCCAACACTTGTTACTATTTGTCTTGTTGGTGATAGCCATTCTGACTGGGGTGAGGTGATATCTCATTGTGGTTTTTATTTGCATTTCTCTGATGATGAGTGATGGTGAGCACTTTTTCATATGTGTATTGGCCATCTGTATGTCCTCTTTGGAGAATACATATTCAGGTATTAAGAGAAGATGAAATAGTGCCATTTGTGACAACATGGATGGATCTTGAGATTATAATGCTAAGCAAAATAAGTCAGACAAAAAAAGTAGAGAACCATATGATTTCACTGATATGTGGGATATAAAACTGAAAACAACAAAGGAACAAGACAAACAAATGAGAAACAAAAACTCATAGACACAGACAATAGTTTAGTGGTTACCAGAGGGTAAGGGAGGTGGGGGGTGGGAGATGAGGGTAAGGGAGATCAAATATATGGTGATGGAAGGAGAACTGACTCTGGGTGGTGAACACAGAATAGGATCTATAGATGATGTATTATAGAATTGTACACCTGAAATCTATGTAATTTTACTAACCATTGTCACCCCAATAAACTTTAATTAAAGAAAAAACAAAAGAAAATCAATGGAAAGAAAATGGACACATCAAAATCTACAGAAAGTGATGAATGAGGCCCTTAGGAGAAATATCACAGCTTCAAATGCTTTTATTATGATTTTAAAAAGGTGAAAAAAATGATGAACTAAATAAACATCTAAGTTATATCTTAAGGAAGAAGCAAATATTTCTTAACAAATGAAAAAAGGGGGAAAAGTGAATGATAAAAGTTAAAGCCAAAAAATTTTAAAATACATTTTCTGAGTAAAACCTTGCCCATTCTCTCAAGACAATAAAAGTGGGCACAATTAATGAAAAAGTGGGCAGCCTCATTTCCCTTTGATGGAGGAGGTGGCATTGAAACAAAGAACAAAAGGAGAAAAACTTACTGATAAAACAAAACTTGCATATATAGGCTACTGCACATTTAAGGGAATACGATGTGTCATTATGAGTTAATGAGAAATCTGAAGGAAACAGACTGAATAAACAAAACTGAAATATAAACAGCCAACAACAAAGTCAAAATGAACCCATTGTGGAGGAAGACACTGGAGGAAAAGTCCCCTAGACCACGTAGACCCGACGGCTTTAGGGATGAATTCATTCAAACTTCCCAGGAATAAATACTTCTCATGTCACATAAATTATTTCCCACCCTTGACTCCATCGGTCATCTAGCACGGCTATGCCACTGTGTAGGTGCTCCTAATCCTAACACCTGATTAAGGACACTCATGCAGAAGAAAATCAGGAACTGTTCATGAAACAAAAACTCATGTTACTGGGGAGGAAAGAGGCCCACAGAGTTCAAGCAGCGATGGAAATCAGCAGGGTTCGTGCCCAGCCGGCTCCCCACTCCGAGCCCCACATTTGGTCCATTTGGTCCACTAGCTCCAGGAGGGTTTTCGGACTGATTGTTACAAGTTAGCACCCTAACGTGACAACTTATCAATCCAACTAGGCCAGCTGCCAATCCCCAGGACATACAGGGCCCGGCTGTGCTCCCAGGGAAAGGACCTGCAAGTGGACAGCTCTCCCAAGTCGACTGATTGATTGGCCATCTCAGAACCTTAGTCTGACATTTTATGGAATGTGGCAAAGTGGTTCTTCAGTTTTTTTGAAAACTAGGCAAAAAATAGACCAAAGAAAGCCAATATAATGTGAAATATGATGCAAATGAACACACGAAGAGAGGATGAGGTCTTCTAAATTGTAGAAAATATTATAAAGCCACAGTAAATTAAATGGTCGGGTATGGCCCCAAAATGTAAGCAAAAGTTAATTGAAATAGAAATAGCTGCTAAAGCACGCAAGAAGGCATCATGTGTTAAACTAAGCATGACAAGACTGTGGAGGTAGGAAATCTGACTTAACAAATCATGTTAGGATAATTGACGGAGGAAGGAAATGAATTCTAACTCATGTCTTAATGCAACTACCCAGCGTGTTCAGGGGACAAACATTATTTCAAAACACAGAACAACTAAATAGAAACAGAACATTATATCGTGGCCATATGACTCTCAAAATTGCGAGAATTGAATGTGTGGGACAGACAGGGCTGTGCCAACATCACAGACCCGAGCGGTGGAGACACACATGCGTTAAATGAATAACTGATTAAATAAAACATGGAACGTAAATACCATCAAAAGAGACACAAATTGAACCATGAAGAGAAAATATTTAGAACAAAATGACAAACAGCTAATCTCTACAAGATCCAAGTGTCTGTAAAAGAAGGCCAAAAATACCAGCCCCATGACTCAAACAATAAATAGCAAAGGTTTCGTATGCTCAGATCATTTGCACTTGAGAAAAAACAAACTGCCAACAACTGGAGGAGAAAAGCTCAACCTTCTAACAGCCAAAGACGGGTAAATTACAACAGAAGAGGAAACCTCATTTAAACCTGCAAAAATTAAATCTCTACAAACTCAATACTCATGAACCTGAGAGGAAATAGATATTTCCATGGGTTGCTGGTAATATAAACTAGTAAAATTCTTTAAAAGGGCAACTGGGCAAAACCCATACGGAGCCTAGAATGTTCATAGCATGTGCTGCAGTAAACTTGTTTGCAAGAATTCTTAACAAATAAATTAGTCGGGAAAAAAAAAGAAAGGCTATATGTACAAAAGTTCTTACAGCGGCATTATTTATAATATCAGGAACCCAGAAATTGGCTCAACATAAGTACCGTGTTTCCCGAAAATAAGCCCAGTTCAGATCGTCAGCCAGACAGACGCATTTAGTACGTTATGACGGTGTTCCAGAAGAGATGACATGACTGTATTTGAATAAATGTATATTGTTGTACATGAAAAAAAAGACATCCCCTGAAAATAAGCCCTAATGCATCTTTTGGAGCAAAAATTAATATTAAACCCGGTCTTATTTTCAGGTAAATACGGTATATGACCCAGTCTTATTTTCGGGGAAACACGGTAGGATTGAGAAATCAGGATATGTGACTGAGCCGGGCTGTCCCCACGTGGCCCTGGCACCGAGGGGAAACCTGCCCTCTCTTGCTACCCAAAAGTAGAGTACATTTAAGAAAATGGGGTCTTCATTTGTTGGCTGAGACAGGCAGCTGGGAGGACAGGGGACTCAGGCCTTGGAAGCATCTGTCCCAGAGTATGTCCCACAGGATTAAGTCCCGTAGGACACTTGGGGAGAAAGGTGTCCTCCGAGTGTCATGGGAAGGCGGGCTGCTGTGCCAAAGCTCCCTGGAGGCCAGCTCACAATGGGAGTGTCCCTGGCCCTGTGTGCGCCTGGGAGATGTCCACCAATGGACGGATGGACGCTGGGAGACTCCGTGACTGGGCTTTCGGGGCCTGTGGGGGCAGGATGAGTGCTGGGGTCAAGGTCAGCATTAGGAAGGGACATCTGCTCTTGTCCCCATGGGGTGACGTCACCACACGTGAACCACAAGATGTTGCCCACGAGAGCACATCTTCACCCGTGTGCTTCTCTCTTACCACAGGCTGTCCTGCTCCCTCCGTGTGACAGCCCCAGGTGGCAGCCGTCAACGAGGTGAGCACGCCTGGCCCAGCCTCCTGCACAGTCCCGACAGTCCTGGGGCTTTCATGCTGTCGGGAGGGTCCCAGCACTGTGTCCAGGGGGCAGATGGGGCCAGAAGGCGCCATGCAGAGAGCCCCTGTCACCAGGACGAGTTCCACCTGCCTGCCCTTCCTTCTGCTCCCACCAGGATCTGCTCAGTGTCGCCCTGCTTCTGAACTTCTATGTCCTGACACGCAGGCCTGATTTCATCCCCCAACGGAGGGGCCTGCAAAACAGGGCAATTAGTCATGTGACGGCACAGCAGGCCCGGGGCTCAGTTACCACTGTGCCTGGGGGAGCATCTGCGGCCTCTCCCAGGGCCAGGAAGACAGAGCCCTGGAGACAGAGGGAAGCTGAGAACAATGCAGTGGCCGTGGGCGTGGAAAAGTGGGGCCTGCAGGCCTTCTCACTGGCTTCCCGCTGCCCCTACCACGAGGGGTTCCTGGGCTCTTGGCCTCTGCGGACGCATTTCCCTGGGATCTCTCTGAGAAAGGAAATGGGGTTCCCCCTCCCTAGCCCCCCAGCTCAACAGGGGGGCATCCCCAGGCCCTCTGGGGATCACCCTCAGAACCTGCCAGGGAGCAGGAATGCCGACTCAGGCCAAACCCCGACGCAAGGGCCTCCCACCTCCCGAAGGAAGACAGTTCCTCTGGCTGGTGGGACACAGCAAGCAGGGTGCCTGCTGGTGAGGTGGGGCTGTGTGCCTGATCCGAGGACCTCCCCCAGGCCCCAGGGGTCCCTCTGACTCCTCCCATGTCTGCCTGCCTGCCTGCCGCAGGCCCGGCTCTGGGCACATAGTGGAGGACAGTGGATCCCAGACCCTTCCGCCCCCTCGGCCCCCTGTGTTGTGAGCACAGGTCTGGGTGCACCGTCCCCAATGGCGCCTTCCTTCCTTCGCCAGGTCACGGGTCCCATCGCCCAGCCCTGGCTCTGCTCCCCGGTCAGCCAGGCTGAGCTCCTGAGACAGGGCCAGGGGCCTGACAGACAGGCCTCTGTCATCGCTGTCCTCGCCAAGACGTCCTCCAGCTCCTGGCCGGGCCAGGGGTGGTGCTGGGCTTCGGTGCTGCCTGCAGACCCTTCTCAGGCAGGAGCAGCGGCGTTCCCGCAGGCTCTGCTGAGATGCCCTCTAGGCTGGGCCCGGAAGGTGTCTGAGTGGGTGGAGTGGGTCTGCCCGCTTCCCTCCGCCCACCAGCAAACACTGAGTCCCAGATGCCTCCCTGTCCCAGCCGGGGCCTCTGTCCACCGCCTGGGCTGGGCTGCTCTGGCCTCGCTGGCCCAGCAGCCTGACCCTAATGGATTGCAGGGGAGGCTGTGGAGAGCTCCAGGCCCAGCCCAGGTTTTCCTCCCCACTGCCCACAACCCCCACAGGATGGCGGCCCCTCCACCTGCACACACGCCAAGAAGACTGATGGGGAAGGTGAAAGCAGCCCTGAGAGGTGGGCCCTGGGGAGGCCGGGTGGCCCTGCCCAGCTACTGAAAGCTGTGTCCACCGTTCCCTGCAGGCCCAGGGGCAGGAGTGACATCCTCCGTAGACCAGCCTGGCTTCACAGGGAGGGTGGGCAGTTGTCCTGGCACAGCCCCTCCTTGGAGGCAGGAGAGGTCAGGGTCGGCTACCCACTTTCTGTGCACCTGGGACAGAAGGGGTAAGCGTGGGCCCTGGTGACACAAGGATTCCCCACACAGGTGTGCGCAGCAGTGGGGGACGGGGCGTCTGAACGTGGGCAAGTCCCAGGGCAGGTGAAGACCCCCAGGGTACCGCAGCCGGCTCTGAAGCCCTGGCTGTGCTGGAAGCCACCGATCCCCGCGGGGCTCTGGTGACCAGCTTGCCAGACACCTGGGCATGGCCCGCTGAGGCCTCAGGGAGGTAAGCTGCGCTTAGTAGGACCCCTGGGGAGTGTGACCCCAGGATTGAGGAAAGATGCCTCGCTCTCAGTTCCTGTTAGAATTTAAAACAGAAGCAGCTGTTTCAATGGAGGGGCCACTGACTCTTGATGGGACAAAAAGAAGGCCCTTTGTTCCCACAGCAGAGGGGATTCTGGGGGGGGGGGGGAGAGGGTCCCAACTGAGGGTCAGCGCCCTGCCTGAGGAACTGCACTGTAGTTGGCATGCTAAACATTTGTTCTGGGTCCTTCCATGAACACGCTATGCTGCCCCTCTCTGGGGCCGCTGCCCCTCCCTGGGGCCACAGGCCCCGCCTCACAGTGGGGCCACTTCTCAGGCTGGGATGGAGGGCTCTTCATGGCCCATCATGGGGTCAGCACAGCAGAGGGGGCCCCCCAGGAGGCAAGCCATGGAGACCGGGGCCCTCGAACCCAGGACTGTGTAAGCGAAGCTGCTGTGAGCCGAGGTGGACACACCAGCATTTGCAAGCGCGGAAGCTTTAGGGCAGAGGGAAGGAGGGGCGCCTGCACTGGCCCGAAGGTGAAGGTGGGATCTGGGGGCGCTGAGCTGTGAGGCCTGGGCCGTCTCTGACATCTTTCCCCTGCTCCAGGTGACACAGCTGAGCCTGCCACTGTGCAGGGGGGGCCAGCAGGGGGCCTCCGACCTCTGAAACCCGCTAGCCTTTCTTGTCTTGGGGAGGAAACCCGACATGCAGTCACTTTGACACCCACCATTTTCTAGCTCCCTGTGTTCGAGAGTCTTCTCCTCCCTTGTTCTGCTCTTCTCTCCCTCCCACTCACAGGAAGGCCCCTGGAAATGAGAGCTCCTGATGACACATTTTCCTTGTTCTCTACAGCTCCCCCAACTCGATTAGCGTCCCAGTTACTACATTAAATTACGTTAAATTTCCATGAGCAAACCAGGGCTGCAGTTTAATGAACTACCCCTGGGGACACGATGGGCGTGGCCTGGGCACGGAGGGGGCCTGCCCTGCTGAGCCCATCTGCCCTGCACCCTTAGCCACAGTCCTGGCTCCCAGTCCTCCAGCCCCGGCTGTCTGCCTCTCTGCCTGTCCGTCCCTCACCTCAGGGCCCTGCTCCCCTGCTGGACGCTGCGCCCATCACCAGGATGGCCCTCCTGCCTGGACACGTGGCCCCTCCCTCCTCGCTGTACCTAGCCTTTTCTCTGGGGTCCTCTTCTCTTTTCCTCTCACCCAGCCATTTGAACCAGCCTGTTTACCCTGAGACCCCCCACCCCCAGACCCTGGAAAGTCAGCCCTTGGCTCGAGCACCAGGCTTGGCATCGCAAGTGGACCTCCCCAGGCCCGCTGGACGTTGGCAGGGGCCGAGATGGCCACCGAAACCCAGCATCCACCTCCCAGGGAGCCACACTCCTACAAAGACAGGGCATGCCACACCTCCCGAGTCAGGGGGCGCCACCTCGTGCCTTAGGGAGTGTCAAGAGCTGAGACTTCGGACTCAAAGACCTTACAGCTGTGACCCTGGGCAGACACGGGGGATGGCAATAGTGCTGCCTCCTCCCGAGATCGCTGCTTACTTAGATGAGGTAACATGTTAAGTGCTTAGGCCCAGCACACACGGTCGTAAATGCTTAATAAACACTGCTGTCATAATGAACCCTTCTTGGATGAGGTGACTTGCAATGAAGTAAACATTCGGTAGGTGGAACCCACTGCTGGTTCTGGAGCAGAAAGGAATGTTGGAGAAGCAGGTAACACAAGGAAGGTTTGAAAAAGCGGCTGTTTATAAAGGGCAAAGTGTACAGAGAAGTTTGGCACAGATGAAGACGGTATCTCAGATCCCTGGGGGCAAGACGGACCGCTGGGCAGCACACCTGCAAAAAGGTAACTTTCGCTCCACAGTTCACACTGCACACCAGAATAAACTCTAGACAGAACCGGAGATTAGATGTGACACCGAAAGCATGCAAGCTCGAGAAGAAAACATGGGTGGATTCCTCTTGAAACTGGGTATAGAGAGAGGCTTTCCAACTGTGACTCAAATCCAGAGGTGACAGGAGACAGATGCATGTGACTACATGAAAAAAATTACGTGGCAACAAAACCACCAAAAACAAAGTCTTAAGGCAACTGACCCACCGGGAGAAAATACCTAATGCATACTGCAGACAAAGGCCGAGCGTCTCTTTTAACATATAAAGAGCTCTTTAAAAAGGGCCAGAAAACTGATAGAAACGGGCAAAGACATGAACAAACAATTCCCAAAAAGGTGTAAGAATGGCCCTTAAACACAGGAAAGATGTTGAGATTTGCTCATAACCAGAGAGATGCAAATTAATACAGCCCTGAGACACCATTTCTCCGTTATCACATGGTGAAAATTCAAAGGTCTGGAAAATCTGTTGGCGAGGCTATGGGGAGACGGTCCCCCCACACTGCTGGTGGGGATGAAACTGGTATAGCCCTTCTGGGGGGTGGGGGTGGCAGGACCTAACCAATGACAGGTGCTCTTCCCGCTGACCCAGCAATTCCACTTCTAGGACTGTACCCTGAAGGTAAAGCTCCAACAACATGAAAACGCTTGTGTCAGCAGGCTCATTCATTCAACACTCAGCTGAACCTGGAAAATTGTTCTCATACCCCTTCTCAGGAAAGCGGCTAAAAAACTAAGCACGGTGGGGTATTATCCAACTGTAAAAATGAATGAAGAGGCTCTCTATGCACTGATAAGTTCTGATTTACAGGATACACTGTTATGTGAAAAAAAAACCAAAGCGCAAAAAGAATACCCATATTATACTATACTTCATGACCATGTTTCCCCGAAAAATAAGACCTAACCGGAAAGTAAGCTCTAATGTGTCTTTTGGAGCAAAAATTAATATAAGACTCGGTATTATATTATATTATATTATATTATATTATATTATATTATATTATATTATATTATAGCTGATACTATATATTATATTGTATTATATTATATTATATTATATTGTATTATATTATATCATACCCGGCCTTATATTATAGTAAAATAAGACCAGGTCTTATATTAATTTTTGCTCCAAAAGACACATTAGAGCTGATTGTCTGGCTAGGTCTTATTTTCGGGGAAACATGATAAGACAGAAGAAGATTTAAGAAAAAAGAAATACACATGCCTGCTCATTTGTGCAAAAGAAATACGAGAAAGGAAAAGCAGAAACTAATGAGATCGGTTACCCAGTGAGTGGAGATGGGGTGAAAAAGGGAGCCATGGTGCTGAGGCAACCGGGATGAGGGCAAATGGCACGTCTCCGAACCTCCCTCTGAATGTAGCTTAGACTCGCAGAACCCCAGGTGGTGGTTACTTTCCTGCGTCAACTTGCCCAGACTACAGTCCCCAGTTATTCAACCAGACACTGACCTGGTTTGCCGGGGGTTTTGCAGACGTGGGTCACGTCTGTACTAAACTGGCTGTAAGTCACAGAGCATCTCTGATACTGTGGGCGGGGCCTCCGGCAGTCAGCTGACTCTTCCAGGCTGCAGACTGGCCTCGGGCTTGCCAGGCCCTACAACCTCGCAAGCCAACGCCTTGAAGTTAATATTGTTACAGAGAATGTTCCCTCCAGCGAGGCGAAGGGGAACCCACGCCTGTTTTCATCTGCACGTCTGCATGGTTGCACAGGTTACATCAAAACCCCTGGTATGAATATACACACATGTCGTGCAATGTAACATACTGGCAGTTTCCAGGGATTGGGGGGGGAGTCTTGGGCCCTGACCCTGCCGACCCCAGACCCCGGGGCTGGAGGCCCCAGCTGACTTGCAGAGATGCTGTTACACTGGGGGCTTTTGTTTCTTGCTCCCTCCATTAACTTGATTTTCTTTCTAAGTAAAATCAGTTTCCTAGCCGCCCCACCCCCCAATGCTTCTATTTCCAGCTGTATCACCATGAGGCTCTGATGACGGCAAACTGTGTTGGGCCCGAACGATCACGATTCCCAACCGTGGGGTGGGAAGAGAGGCATTTTGACAGAATTACCGAGTCACAGGGCAGAACGGGCTCCGTGCAGACACCATTGGTGGGGAGCTGCAGGCCACCCCATCCAGTGACAGCTTCCCACCACTCCTGGGAGCTCTGAGCCCTGAACAGCGTGGGAAGGACGGACTTGGCCTGACCAGGGGACCAAGCAGGGACATCCCTGTCACAGAGACTCGGCCACCCAAGGCCCCCGGGCCCTCAGCTGTGCTCTCCGTGGTCCCCCAGACGCCTGCACCTGGAGGGGCCACAAGCATTTCAGACGGGACATGGCGCATACGGGGACCCTCCATCTCTTGCCGCTTCAAAGGCCCCCTGTACAAGACCTCTGGTCATCACAAAGTGGCCTCCTCATGCCCTCACTGTCCACACTCACCTCCTTCTCTCTCAATCTGTCCCCCATCCGTCACACTGGACTGTGGTGAAGAACCTGTCACCATGGCCTCCGGTGGAATCCTCTCACCAGGCCCTGCGGCCCCAAGGCCCCCACCCCCGCCCCGCGCCACCCCCCAGGGGACACATGGGACTCACTCGATGGTCTTGCCCCAGTCGCACCACAGGGTCTTCCCGATGGCCTCCATGTCCACCTTGAACGGGGCGAGGCAGAGCTCCTGGAGGAGGGCGCCGTACTCAGCATCCTGGCAGGCAGTGGCCATGAAGAGGTGGTGCACTGCAACGACAGTGTGTGGGGACTGTCACCTCCCGGCTCGGCCCCCCGCCCCCCACCGGCCTTCCCTGAGGTCCGGGCTCTTCTGTCCACACATCCCTCAGGGACTGTCACCCGCAGCCGACAAACTGTGACATGACATGCCTTCGAGCCTCCCTCCTCAGTGAATACACGATCGAAATTGGAAGCTGTTGGTCAAGCAGAGCACTGCGCCAGTCAAAATTCACTCACGTCCCCAAAGCTCTGGGGGACGCTGGGCAGGCAGGAAAGTGCTCCCCTTGGGCCCCAACCCCCCAGCCCCCCAAACCCCCCTCCCACTTCCTCTGCAGGCCCAACGTCCACTTTGTCTGCCTCTACAAGGCACGGTGGCATCCTTCCCACGTCTTGTTTAGGGTCCAGAAGCTGGTCACCTCCTACGCCCCAGGCTGCGCAGGGTCCTCTGCCAGTGGCTCCACCTGCCCCACCGACATATCCCAAGAAAGCCCACCTGTAGAGGAGGTGAAGTGCCAAGGCTCCAGGAAGGAGCTCCAAGCCACCGGTTCAAGCCAGCCTCATGCAAGGGTCTCCCCCGGATGGTCCCCAACCCCTCACTGCTCCCGGCACCCACCCTGTCTCCCCCTCTGAACACCCTCCTCTGCAACCCCCAGGCCTACACTCGGCCTGTCCTCCCCCTCTTTCTCCTTGTCTGAGGTCTCAGCTGCCCCCAGCTTCCTCAGCGCCTCATTTGGGCGGGTGGGATGTTTCTGTTCTGAGAACTGTTTCCGCTGCCCCGTCATCTCCCACTCTTCTGACACACACATGTCCTCCCCGGCACCCAGCAGCTCTGCGCGTTACTATCAGTCACATGAACGAGCCGGTGACACCAGTTTAGCAGTGGACATGCTGTGAGGCGGGTGCCTCGGGCTGGCCCCAGGAGGGTCAGGAAGCTGGGGGCGGGGGCTCCCCTCCCATTCCGGAAGGGCCAGTGTTAGGGAGAACGGAGATGACCATGGACCGCAGTCAGGGTTCTGGCTGCACACAACGGACACCCACCGGGCTGGACGTGGCACTGAACAGACCTCCTACAAGGATGGTGGTGACTCCCCAGTCCCTGGAGGGCAGGAAAACAGGCGGCACAGAGCCAGTTCCAGGGCGAGGCAGTGCCACCTCCTCAAGGGAGTGCTGCTGCTGGGAACCAGGAGGGCCACCGTCCCCTCCTCCAGGTTGGCCTGAGCTCTGAGAGGGGAGTCCCTGTCTGTAATCCCTCCTGTTCAGGTGCCCCCTCCCCGCGCCCCCATGTATTCATGTCATCTCTTCCCCCGTCCTCTGGCCCACAGACCAGAGCCGCCTGCCACGCTGTCCTGCAGCCTCAGCGCTCACGCTTGGGGGGGTCTGCTGCCTGGCCCGGACCCTGGCCTGGCTCTGGGCTGGTCCCTCTGGATGCTGCATCTCTCACTTCTCTCTCCCACCAAGGGCGGGACTCCTGCTCCGTGGGGACAAAGACCCCGCCTTCCTTCCTGCCCTGGGAGAGAAGAGCCCCGCCGTTTTCTTTGCAGTTCCTACAACTGGGAAGAGGGGGCCAGCTGCTGGGGGTCTGGGAACCACTCGTTGTTTAGGAGAACGACACACTTGTCTTAAACCGTCCTGATGGGGCTTCTTTCACTGGAAAGAGACATTACAGTTTTAAAATGGAATAAAACTGCCAAAAGTTTTGAAAGCAGCTATTTGGGTTCCGCTGCTGTGTGACCGCAAATCTAAGCATCCATCACTCATGTCTTTAAAAGTCTGGGAGCAGACGCATTCCTCCCTGCGCATGTCAGGACAGAAGCCCTCCCCGGCGTGTGCACCCCTGGGAACCCAGTGCTCCTTTGGGGGTTCAGAGGAATGCTCCCCATCTTCACAGCAGGAAAGCGCCCCTGAGAGGAGAGAGGGCTGCAGGGTCCCTCTGCACAGTGATGGGGGCGGAGAGGCAGGGCGGCCGGTCTCCCCACGGGGACCTGGGCTCCGGGGCTGCGGGGCAGCTGCATCTGGACCTCTGGCACCTGGCGCCTAAGCAGCGGTGAGCGCCCGGCAGTGTGGACTGAAGAGTCTGTCCCGGTTCAGGTCGCCCTTGGTCTGGGCCTGCACACCTGGCAGGAGGCCCGTCCTGCTGCTGCTAATAGCATATTTGCAAAGAGAGAACCACAGACCCCAAATCCTCCTCCTCCCAGAGCTGGGGGCGGCTGGGATGAGGGAGGTGTGGGGTGAGGGGGTGGGACGTGGGCAAGGGCCGCAGGCCAGTGGGAGGCCTGCTGGTCTGAGTGACAGGCTGGGGGCTAACAACAGAGCGCCCACTGTGGCCTGAGAGCTGGGAGTGGGGGTGGGGAGCTCACGGGCCTCCAGGGACCCCCGCACCCCGAACTTTCCAGGCCAGGCACAGAGGAGGCCTCAGGGGACTCGGGCAAGCCTCTTCATTACTGGCCACAGTGTATCTGAGAAATGGGAACCTCAAAATGGGAACTCACAGGACACTCAGGGGCCTCTGACCCCAGGGCCAGCAGAGGCGAGGAGGAGGGGGACAGGACAGGAGGGGGACATGACAGAGGGCACTTTCAGAGATGATGGATAAACACACACACTGTCTTGAGTCCACACTTGTGTACACGTATGTCAGAATCTTCCAAATTGTACCCTTTAAATATATTCAGTTATTCTGTGTCAATTATACCCCAATAAAGCTGTTTAAAAATAATAAATTCAACGGAAATGTCAAGAGTGGGTTATCTGAGTGGCACCATTATGGGCAATCTTGCTCCTCCTGCTCGCCTCTATTTTCCACAAACACTTTATAAAATATTGTCTCTGTCTGCCAGATTTTCTAATTGCCACTGGAAAGCCCTTGCTCTGCAGGTTCTCATGAATCATCTTCTGCTCACCCCATCGGGGCCAGTGGCCAGAGAATCACCCCCTTTCCGCTCTCCCCTGCTTACAGCCACTCAGAAGCCAATCCCCATGAAGCTACCCGCCCACCTGTCACCAAGTGCCTCAGAGAATGACGTAAACAGACCTTGGTTCAAACACGTTGCCCTCAGCCTTCCTCAGCTGTTCTGAAAAAAGAAAACCAAAACCAAACCAACAACAAACTGAAAAATAAAAAACTGAGTCCAGTAAAACTCCTATTCAACCCTCCAGGCCCGGCGAACCACCACCCCCTGCGCCCTGCGCGGCCGAGTGCTCTCTGAGCGTGTGCGCTGGTCCACACTGTAATCGCCAGGAAAACCTTCACCAGCCGACCGACCGTGGGCCTTGGAGCCCGCACCTCCTCCACACCCAGCGCCCACCCTCAGCCAGCTTCTGGAAATGTTGGGGGCTGACAGCACCATGACCGAAGAGGTGGGTGTGGTGGGGGACACCCCGCTCCTGGCCATTGAGCACTGACTTTCCGGGGCTTCTAAAAAGCTCTAAGTGGTTTGGGCCTCAATTGCCTCAACCAAAGTCTCCAGAGATGGTTCTCTCCCCAGCCCTTCAAGCACCCTGTGAATTCTGTCCTCCCTTAGTGGGCGTTGGTACAGGGATCTATGCCACATCACACCTTGGTACCTTATGATACCTGCGTCTCTATCAAGAGCCACCACCTATATTCCTTCTGGAAGCAGGTTGGGTAGAAATGGAAAGAATGGAGGATCAGTCACACACTGATTCCAGAAGACTCCCTGCTTCCCCGCCCACTGCCACACGCTGGGAAAGCTCCCTCCAGGATGGTGACAACCGCAGCTCACATGGCCAATCCCTGTCCTAAGCCCTCCCCTGGCATTCGACTATTTAATCCTTTCAAACAAACAACATGACAGGTATTTCTATTCTCTCATTTACACATGGGGACAGATGGGCCCAAAGAGGTTAAGTAACCTGCTCAGTCACACAGCCCAGGAGCAGTGGAGCTGGGAGGCAACCTCTGGCACGCCCTGCATGGACCACCAGTCTGTTCACGCTCCTCCACCTGGTCCATGGCGGCACCCCACCTGGTCCTGGGCATCCCCCCACCTGGTCCTGGGCATCCCCCCACCTGGTCCTGGGCATCCCCCCACCTGGTCCTGGGCATCCCCCCACCTGGTCCTTGGGCATCTCCCCACCTGGTCCCTGGGCTTCTCCCCACCTGGGCCCTGGGCTTCTCCCCACCTGGTCCCTGGGCTTCTCCCCACCTGGTCCCTGGGCTTCTCCCCACCTGGTCCCTGGGCTTCTCCCCACCTGGTCCCTGGGCTTCTCCCCATTGTGGTGCTTCCCTCCTCCCTCCCCCTGGCTCAGTGTCTCAGTGTTTGTGTTCTGTCACCAGCCCTCTCTTTAGCAGGTCCCGCCCACCCCCCAGGAAGCTCTCCAACCCTGGCAAGAGGAATTCCCACCCACAGCCATCTTCTGGACAGCCAGTCAAGGGCCGAGAGAGGAGAGGAAAGTCCGCCTGGGGCCCTTTCATGTCCCCCTCAAACAGCAACTTGCTACAACGCAGGCTGTCCGGACTGTCACCTGATTTTGACCCTCCTGGCCAGGCTGCAGTTCCAGCACAGGGTCCCCTTGCTCGGGCCCAGAGACACTGCATCCTCCTTCCCTCCCCACCTCGAGTGCCTGCTCTGTGCTGGGTGTGGGGGACCTGTTAACGTGTCCCCTGAATCGACAAGAAAATGGGACAGTAAGTCAGGTTGAAAAAACGAAGTGGAATCCAAAAGGTGGGCAGTGGCGTCAGGCAATGTGAGACTAAAGAATGATGGGCCACAGTGTCACCCCGACAAAGCTAAACTCCACCTGAGAAGCGATGAGTGGCGCCTCATGCCCATCCGGACGGGTACCGTCAAAATAACAGAGAGGAGGTGATGTCAGGATGCGGAGAAAGTGGAGCCCTGGGCACTGCGGTGGGAGGCGAAATGGTGCAGCCACAGGGAACAGTGTGGCGGCTCCTCAAAAAGTTAAATTTCCTAGTACCACGTGATCCCCCAATTCTCCTTCTGGGTACAAACCCCAAAGAACTGAACGCAGGGTCTCAAAGAGACATTTGCACACACACATGCAGAGCAGCGCCACTCTCAACAGTCAAAAGAGGGAAGAGATCCAAGTGTCCATTGACAGACGGATAAACAACTGTAGGACGTCCACACAAGGGATTATCATTCAGCTTTAAAAAGGAGGGAATTCTGACACGTGCGGCAGCAGGGATGGACCTGGAGGACATTGTGCTGGGTGACACGAGCCAGGCACAGAAGGACACACACTGTGCTATTCTGCTCAGATGAAGTTCCAAACAGTCCATTCACAGAGACAGAGCGTAGCAGGGTGGGCGCCCCGGGCTCGGGACTGGAGAATGGGGAGTGAACATTTAATGGGGACAGAGTCACAGCTGGGGACGATGAGAAAGTTCTGGAGATGATGGTGGTGGTGATGGCACAGCCATGCGAATGTATCTAATGCCACAGAACTGTGCATTTCAACTGGTTTAGATAAATTTTATGTGTATTTTATGAGCATTAAAAAAAGCAATGGCTGGGATAAAGAAGGCCCCACTATTAGAACTCGGCCATGCAGACGTGCTGGGAGGGCCCACGCGTGTGAATTCCCTCCCATCTCTCGCCGCAGGGAGCACACAGGAATTCAGCCCCAGAACACTTCAACCAGCTCTCATAGCCCCTAACAGAGCTGGAAGACGAAAATAAAAAGGGCACAGGACCTAAGTCACATAGCTTAACACGAGGGCTGCACCTAACACGCCAAACGTCCACGCTCTTCCATGGTTTATGGGCCATTTACAAAGGGAAAATCCTGCCAGGCCAGAAGGAAGCCAAACACACGCTGAGTCGCGCTGGTCTGTGCTCACTCCCGGACCACAGTGCAGTAAGACTGGCAGCAAGTGCCGAGGGAAAAACCAGAAAGCCTGAGCCACTGGGCTTTTTAAAAACTTGCTTTCAAATAATCTATGTGGTACATCGGAAATAAAACCCACAAACACGGAACATCCAGACAATACCAACAGCAGAAAGAAATTCAGGGGACATAGTGGGGACGGACTGGATAAGTTTCATTCCTAAACAAGAAAGAGTAAAACCAAATGAATTCCGCATTCAGGGAAAAAGAGCTGGTTCTCTGAGGGGAAAAGATAGTGAACAGAGCAAAACCACTGTCCATTTCTGATTAAGAAATGTGAAAATAATAATTCCTAAAACTGGGCCGAGAAAGGGCCAATGTCCACAGAAACAGGGAGGAGTAGGAAAATAAGATGGTTATCTATGACCACGTGTCGGATGAAACGGACGAGTTCATGGGAACATAGGAGACAACATCACTGCCGTAAGACAGAAAACCACGTGGACTGTGCCATGAAAGACACTGAAAAGGGTCTCAATTATCTTCACCACCAAAAAGGGGCCGAGCTCGTGGTTTTGCGGGTGAAAATGAAGCTCCTTCATGCAGTTCCTGGAAGGAATAGACCGTTCACACACCATCCAAACCACTTTGGCACAGACAGAAAGGATGAAAGGTCACACACTCTTTCAGGAAGACCCAGTGCTGTTAGAAAAGCCACCAAAGAAAGTGTGGAACAATCTCCCTTAGGAACAGTGAAGCAAAACTCACAATGCACAAAATGCACAGCGGCCAGCAGATACCCGAGTCTGCGCAGGGACCCGAGAAGCACTCCACTGGCCCCAGACACACAGGAAGCGTCACGCTGGCAAACCTTCCCTCCACCTGGATCACAACTCACCAGGGCCAGCAGCCTGCCAGCCACAGAGCAAATTCACAACCGGACAGGAGGCTATGTGAGATGCTAAACGATTCTTCTTTAACATCATAAAAACATACCTTGCATGAGGCGAGGAGCCTCATTCTCTACCCCTCTCCCACCCCAGCAAAAATAAAATGAAAAAGCATCTTGCTCAAAGGAAGAAGACTGGAGGTTTCAGGTTTGCTGCCCTCAGCAGGGAGGCAGGCAGGCAGCTGGGCCACTCCCCACCCAGCAGAGCTGCCCCCCCCAGCCGCAGCAGGAACCAAATGGAGAGTCAAAATTGGGAGGAGGTGAGACCATGGCCCTTCTTGGCTGAAAAGCCAAGGGGAGAAGAATGAAAACAAAGCCAGAAGCAAGCGCTGTTGGAAGCCGAGTACAGGGAGGTCAAACAAGAAACAAATGTACAGGAGGAGCTTCCTTACATTCCGGCAGTGACCAGAACATAAACTGGGGAAAATGTCCCCCCCATAGGAGCACGAGACTCCTAGAAACTGAACAAGTGATCTGCAGGGGGTGTAGGCGGGACAGACGGCTGTTCTGTGAACTGGTGGTCTTGATATTAATCCTCCCCAATCAATCAATAAATTAATGCAATTACCACTCAAATCCCAACGGATATTTAGCTCGAAAACCAGTGGACATTCCCGATGAATCAAATAGGTTTTTATGACGCGAAGGAAGAATCATTTAATATCCCTCCCACCCAAAGCTCTCACCGCAAACTCTCCTGGCCACACCTCCCTCTGAGCCCTGGGCTTGTGCAGACACCTGCCTACCTGCCATCGTCCCTGAGTGTCCCCGGGACATCTAACCCAACGTGGCTGCTGGATTGGGCTGCCAGCTTTAGGAAATAAAAATACAAGACGTCCAGTTCAATTTCAATGTCAGATAAACAATGTTTTTAAACAATATAAGTATGTCCTAAATGTTACCTGAGACATACTTCTACTAAAGCAATTTGTTATTGATCTGAAATCTGAACCTGACTGGGGGCTGGGTTTTCCCTGGAAGCCCCAGCTGCGGAGTGCGGGCTCCTACCCGACCTGGCTGTGGAGCTGGTTGTCCATGGTCCTGCCTCTGCACTTCCCACACCTAAGCCCACGGCTGTCCTTCCTTTCACCTCTGGAACTCTCCGGAGTCTCTCCACTCCTTCCATCTCCTGCCTCCCGCCTGGCCTCCTGCCCCCACCCCACGGCACCGAAGCCCAGGGCCTTTTTCACCCACACGGTCCATCTCGCCCCCCTCCCCACCCTCAACATCCTGCAGGTTTCACGTTGCCTGCAGGGACATCGGGGCTGCTCACCTTGGCCCAGAGGACCCGGCCCTCCAGCACCAGCCTTGGGTCCAAATGCCCTTCCCTCCCACCCCCCTTCCCGCTCAGTCACAAAAGCTTCCAACAAAGTCCCAACAACCAGCGCCTTTGCAGAGCTGCCCTGGATATCTGGGCCACTCTTCCCAAGCGCTTCGGGGTCCTGGTCCCCACTTCCAGCCCTGCCCCGAAGCTTATTTCCTTCTAGGTAAGTAGCAGCACTTACCATGTGGAGCAAGGCTTCTCAGCCCTGGCCCCACCACTTTCGTGCTGGGCCATCCTCCGTGGGAGGGGCTGTCCCGGCCTATAGAGGGCAGCCTGCAGGCCGTCTGTCTACCGGAATGACCCACTCGTGTTGTGCGGCAGAAAGAAGGATCCAGGAGAAACGGTTCAGGGCTCTCCCCAGTGTTCCCTTCTCTGGCTATCTGCCCAGCCAGCAGCCCTCTTTCCTCTCACAGACGGATCCCACGGAATCTTCCAGAGCCGATAAACACACATGCACAGAGAGCCAGCCTTAGGTGTCAGTGTCACCCACTTTCTGTTTTTGACTGCTTTCTAGACCTCGTCTCTCGTGACATACGAACTGCTTTTATCCCAGCTCAGAACTGGCCAGTGTGTGACCACGTGGCAGGCATTATTATCCAACTTCCTGCTTGGGTACATGTAGGCCTTTTGCCCTCCCAGGTGATGTCCAGGGCTCAGGACTCTTCCTGGTCGGCCTCGCGGGCGTGGGGGTGCAGCCTTGGGGAGCAGGGGTGGGTGCTGCTCAGGCTGTGGGCTGGGTCACTGCTTCTCTGTGGCTTGGTTTCCAGCAGACTCTCCGTTCACTCAGGAGCTGCTGATGGGAGGGAGTGACCTGGGTCCAACGTGGTACGAGTGGGGGACACTGCCAGTGTGGTGTAATGGGGCTTTGAGGGGGACGTGCAGGCGGCATCGGAGGTCACCCTCCCAGGGCGAGGGGAGGTCGGGCGGCCAGGGAAGGCTTTCCTGAGGCGGGCAGTCATCTAGGAGAGGGGTGGGTGGCCTGTGGGACAGGAGGACACCGAGTGTAGGGCAGAGTGATGTGGGGCCAGGTGGGTGACGAGGACGTCTGGGTCTCTGGTCTCACAGAATCCACTGTGGGAACTCACATGTTGGGTAGGGAGCCATCAGAGAGCAAAATAAAGGAGACACTGTGAGGCCTAATGAGGCCAAAGTAAGAGGCTTGGCCTCTTGGCCAAGCCTCTTGGCTGTGATGCTTGGGCCCCAGGGTCCCGGTCCCCTGCCGAGGCTTGGCTCATGGACCCTGCTCCACCAACAATTCCGTGCTTTAAAGGATGATTGAAGCGGTATCTTCCGTTGTCAAAGAAAATACTAAAATAAAACAATCCTAGGGGGAAAAAAACGTTTCCACGGACAACAATAACTTCATTATGCTAAAATGAATGCAGGCTTGTTCAGATGGAAGCCCTCCTACTCCCTGTATTGACATAACCCTCCTTACAGAAAACACATGAATTCTCTAGTAACGTTATCCAGCCCAAGGCCATCCTGTCCTGAGGGCAGGGTGCGGGCTGGTGTGCCGATGGCCCCCTGGGAGCGGGGGCTGGGGGCGAAGGGCCCCTCTGGTGTGGTGGGCTGCGGACAGCCTGAGTCCCGCGCCCTCCCAGAGGCAATCCCGTGGCGGGCCTGGGTCAGCGCCCACTGAGGGGAGAGCCCAGCACGCCAGGTGGGCCTTGGCTCTGCTCCTGAAGGAGGGGCCTGGGAAGCCACACCCGTGGGGCTCCACTCTTGGGGGCTAGAATTGACACCACACAGTTTCCCTCCTGCGTCACACACTGCCAGCCGCAAGTTTAACTGAGTACAAGCTGTGGAATCAGTTCATTCTGGGAAAGAAAGAACCAAGGGGCAGAGACTCTCCCAGGGGGCCGTCCCCTGAAGGACTCCCACTGAGCGTTTCCTGGTCGTGCTGCTTCCCGCTACCTCCGTGTGGACGTAAACAGCCTGGCCTGGGCCTGACAACACGCACACAGGCTGCCGTGTGCCTGTGGACGGGAGAAAATCCCGCACCGTCTCCGTCCAGCTAACACACAGGGGACTAAACAGACACACTGAGTTGATTAGCAAATGGGACTTCTTCAGATTTGGGCTCTAGGACTGGAACTACCTCCAGATTCACCGAAGCGTGGCACTCTGAAGTAGTCACATATATAACATTTCCTGTGATGTCGTAGGAGGTTACTGACAGTTCTACTTGTGTTTATATAAATACACAGCCTCGCAGGAGAACCCCACAACCCTAGGATGACCCCCGGGAAGGTGCACGTTTCCCCGGACAGGTAGACAGATGACAAAGCAGGTCACACAAGTCAGTGCCAGCCAGCACCCCCCTGAGGTGGGCTCGTAAAAACAGGAGCTCACGACGACGTAGTCACAGAATGACCCTGGGTTGTCTGGAAATGTCCCCTTTTCTGACTGATGACAAACTTTTCAGTGGCTGTGTACAAGACTTTTGAAATGCATGTGGTCACGCCACTCAACAGAAGCCTGCACGAAACCCGGAGCAAAAAGAAATCATATGAACAATAGATTTTAGTGACTACATGCACAAAGCAAGCAGACTGAATTAAAAAGGAGCTTGCGTGTAAAGCCCTTCCAGGAAGCCCTTGAACCGACAGACTAGCATACTTAAAAAAAAAAACCCCACATTGCCATTCTGGGCAGCACGCTGCATCACCGTAAGCTCCCACTGGGCAGGAAACACTGCGTGTTCCATATTCCACTCATTCCTGCTGGGCTCCGGCCACAGGAACTTACTGATAACCTCATAAAGTTGGGCTTATTTCTTCCACGATACAACATTAGGCAGACCACTCGGAAAAACGTGCGATCACAGGACTTTGGACTTTCACCAGAACATGCATCATTTTCTTGATAAACAAGGAAGGTCTTTATATGTGATCATGACACAGTTTTATTTACACACGCTTTAGAGGGTGCAGCTTCTGGACACCAGCAGAGAACATTTATTTATGTAAAAAAAAAAAAAGAAAAGAAAAGAAAGAAAAAGGACAAGCCCAGCTCTCTGCCTTGCTCAGAAAACATTCATTTCTTAAGGAAACCAAAACACTAAGTTCCATGTCAAGCCAAATGGACCGCAACACAAAAGAAGAGAATATTCGGAGATGCTGCTTTACACATAGCTTCAGCCAAAACACGTAAGTGGCAAAATCTGTTTTCAGGTGACATCCTGAAGCAGCTGCTAAGTGTTCCTCCAGATTCACTCCTTGGCGCGTGTACCGTGGTCTGCAATGGCCAGGCCTCAGCCCCTGTCCTCCAGAGCCCGGGCCATCTGCAGGACAAGCCACATGACCCCAAGCTGCTTCCCCGTCACCCCGTCACCAGTACCCACGCAGAGGGGCACCTTTCAGCAGGTGCTTCTGTTGTGGGGAAAGGCCACAGGTACCGGTAATGGCTCTGGGGGCCACTGGGTTGCTCCACTTAAACGACCTATTTCGTTTTTATTAAAAGGTAACTGAATATTATACATGACTGAGTGCAATAGCTAAAGCAGGTTAGAAAGGTTTCTTAGCATTTTATGAAAACTGCACAGGGAGTGAAGATGCTTGCTTGCTCCACTTCGCGGAGCCCGCGGCACCGTGGTACTGTGTTTCAGTTCATAATGTCTCCCAAAGAGGAAGGCAGCGCCGCCTGCGACCTCACCCAGAGTCCCTCTCAGAACTCCTACCAGCCAGCAGCCCAGGTCACCAGCCAGCGCAGGAGCCGTGGAAATGGGCTGGAAGTCGGCAAAGGCATCCCAGGGAGGTTGCTTTGCAAATCCGCAACTGCCAGGTGTTCAGTTTTAGCTAATTTCTACCTAAAGAGCCGTGGTTGTGCTTCGCCAGGACGCAATCTGCCCGGTGCCCGCTCTCACACTTTGCCAACACACACCATCGCCTAAGGAAGCCCGAGCTGGCGGTGCCGCAGCCTCAGCGGAGAGCGCAGAGGTGCGGGCCAGGGGGCAGGCAGCCCGCGCGTCCTAGTTTTCCTCCTGAAAACAAGTGAGCTCCCGGGGGTGCGGGGCAACGTTGCCCCGTGCCTTTCGGAACTCCCTGCGCCCCGCGATGCCCCCAAAGCGGCTCCTCGCCCCCAGACCGAGGCGCTGTCCTGCGCGGACCCCGCCCGCGCCCCGGGCCTCCCGCCGAGCCGGAGCCCGGGCCGCAGAGCCCAGACGGCCCGCCAGCCGAGGGGACGCTCGAGGGGCGCACCCAGTGCCCTCGACGACGCCGGGCGGGTGGCCGCGCGGGGGGTCGGGGTGGCCGGGACCTCGGCCCTACTCACCCAGGAATAGCCAGAGGCCGCGCCGCGGGAGGCCGCGCAGGCCCGGGGCCATGGCGGTGCCTGCCGAGCCGGGTCCGCCCGCCGCGCGCCCCGCCGAGGACTGAGCCGCCGCGGCGCCGCGCCGGGGGCGGGAGCGGGGGGAGGCGGCCCGCCCGGCCCACTGCGGCTCCGGGGGGCGGCGGCCGGGCGGGGGCGGCGGTGAGCGCCACCCGGAGGGGAGCGGGGCGGGCCAGCACCTGCCGCCCGCCTTGCCGGGAGGAGGCTGAACCAGCCACGCGACCCAACCCACGCGAGTCGCCGGGACAGTGTGCGGAAGCGCGGGCCCGGGCCGGAGAGGGTTGCGCCTCAGGGTGAGCGGCGCGCGGAGTCTGCGGAAGCCTCCCCCGGAGCTGCCCCCTCGGGCTCAGGGCGGGGGACGGAGCCCCGCGACCCACGCACGGGCGCTCCTGAAATGTTCGCCAAATGGACAAAAACTAGGTGTGGTCTTCTAGACAAGGGACCTGGGTCTCCACCCGGGCACCACCAGCTCCGTAGGTTCTGCCCACTCCTGCCGGGGGCCTGCATGGGGGGCTGTGGGGTGTACAGAAGGCCAAGGCCGCGCTTCTGCTTCCCCTCCCCCACAAGGTGCAGACACTGGGTATCCCGCGGGGACAAACAAGCTCGCTGCTTGGGAGACTCAGCAGTCAGCACAGGACACACGGGCCCAGTGAGGAACTGGAGTAAATGCGAGACATAAGGGATGGCGGAAGTGAAAGGTGGCTCAGATGGCCTGGCCGGTAAGGATGGGTCATGAGGAGCAGGGAGGTCGCGAGGGCGTCGGATCAAGTTTTGACTCAGCTTCCGTAGAAAGCAGACAGCGTTAGACTTGCCTTGGGAGGTGGTGGCTGGCGTGTGTGGAGACTGATAAGGGCAGGGAACAGGAAGCTTGGGGGTGTTCTTTTATAGTGATCAGAGAAGGGCGCGTGACGGGGTGACAGGGCCCTCGAAGCCTGGAGGAGGAGCAGGTTTCCTGAGACATAAACTCGGGAGGCATCAGCCCAGGGCAGCTGAGCCGGCCTGTGGCTGTGTCTCCCCTTGCAATAGTTCCTTTTTGTAACAACCTGTTCCACGGAGAACTCTGAGCAACGGAGTCCATTTATGCACATGCGTGCGAATCAACCGCTGCCCGTGGGTGCGTGGTCACATCTCCTTTGTGGCGGAAAAGAATAGTGCAGAGCGCACAATCTGTGGTCAGTCTGTACGGACTGAGCCCTTCTCTGCACTAAATGAAAGGGAACAGAGCCGCCTGCTGTCAATTTAGAGAACAGGAGGCAGCTGACAGGCTAAGAGGGCTCCAGGTGTCCTGCGAGGGCGGGGTCTGTGCCAGATGGTGGGGGCGGCACCTGCTCTCTTCACCTGATCAGCCCCTTCCTGAACCTCCGGAGGACATACCCCATCGGATGGGCTGGCCTCCCACTTTATTCATTTAGCAGACACTGGAGTCCTTACCGTGCTAGGCAGACGATGCAGTCTCTGCCCTTCGGTTGCTGAATCTAGTGGGGCAACCTCCCCAAATCTCAGGAAGGTGAACGCCATGAATCAGGAACCACACACGGGGCGTGGTGCATGGCTCATTTAAGTGTAAGAAGTCTGGCGGGCTGGGTGGGGGAGGAGTGTTGGGGACTACAGGCCGGGGATCATGCCTCGTGGGCAGATGAGAGGGCCCCAGCCCAGCCCTGGGAGGGAGAACACGCCCCGGGTGCTGCTCAGACGCGCCTCCACCCGCAGCCAGACTGCCCTCCCACTCCTGGCTCTGGCCCTCTCTGCACAGCCCTAGAGCTGGGCCCTTTCTTCACCACTCAAGGCACCTGGCACTCCTGTACATTTGTCATCGGGCTCAGTGGGAGTCACCTGCAACGTTTTCAGTTTGAAGCTCAAGTGCAACAGGAGGCGAGGCTGGGGTAGGAGAAGCCCCTTGCCATTTCTCCTCTCCATTTTCTCACCTCCCCCTGCCCCCAACAGACATGTACCTCTAACAAGACAAAGGGTGTTTCTCAAGTTCCTGTGCCTTAAGTTCCTAGTTCTCTTGGGAGTGCCAAAGTGTGTGTGTGGTGCGCTCACTGTGGCGCTTTCTGGCCCACACGTTTTCATATCTGCACCCTGGGTCTGGGTAAGATGCCCCAGTAATAACTACGGTTTCCCCTTCTGCAAGGGTAGGGAGCAAGGCGAACTCTAACACTTGCCCCTACGGAACGGATCACAGAGCTGACAACTTAGCCCGCTAGGTTCTGTCCAATGCAGCTGTATTGCTGAGCAGTAACAGGTAGCACGGAGAAACACTCCTCGCCCAGGTGGAGATGGGGTTAAACAATGGGAGAGGAGAGAAATGGCCAAATGCTTCACTGCAAGCACAGCAGGGCTGAAGAAACAGCTCGAGAGGTCAGCAAGGGCTCAACAGTACTACAAAGCCCACCTTAACTTAAGAAGACTTCTGCTTCCACCGTGATGACGGCATCGGGGCTGGATTTACCCTCACCCCTTACACTAAAAAAACTGGACAAAACAGAGGAAACAACAATTGTCACACTGGACCACAGGCCACAGGCACTGCAGGGCAGGGACCCCTGAAGGTAGGGAAACAAGTGAGGGGAGCCCTATGCCTGCTTGGGCAGGTGGGAACCCCAACAGAGTCTGGGGTTTCCTGGAGTTGAGGGAAGTCGAGGCAGCTGGAGCTGGCAGGGCTGAGGGGAAAGAGCCGCACGGAGAAGCCTACAGGGACTTCCGTCAAGTCCCAGCCTCACGCGATCCACGCGTGCACAGAGGGCACGAGCCGAGGCGGGGACAAGAACCACCGGAAAGGAGCAGGTTGGAACAGGCCCTGTGAGCTCAGGCGGGGCAGCTCCAGGTCCCATCGTGTAGTGGGAAAACCTGGATAGCACGACACTGGACAGAGTAATTAGAAGGGCACTGCCTTGTAGCTGGGAAAAACTATAAAGCCTGTCCTGGGGCTGCCTAATAAGGCTTGAAAGTGAGAACTGACGAGATCAAACGATTCCCAAAGGCAGAACACAGTAAAAGAACAAAGTGCCAGAGAACTACGAGACAACTCAAGTGGCCCGATACATGTGTAACCAGAGTCCTGGTAGACAGAAACGTGTGAACTGCTGTGCAAACACCCGGCCATAAACCTCTGGGTTCCAGAATATCAGTACACCCCAAGCACAAGACTCATGAAGGAAAAAAAGAAGGCACATCACAGTCAAATTGCTGAAACCCAGTAACCAACCTTAGAAGCTGCCAGAGAGGGAAAAGCACATTACGTACAGAGGAACGAAGATGAAGGTGAAAGGAGAACCCTCGTGGGAAACAACGCAAACCAGGCGACGACCAGCAAACATCTGTAAGCACCGAAAGAAAAAACATCCAGTGTTCTGTAGACAGGTTTTCAGTAATTTGCTGATACAAAGGGAAGATTTTGCTGGTGCCTCCCACCACCAGGCTGGCAGTTTAGAGGTTAAACTTCGGTCCCGATCAGTGCTGAAGTAGTGGTCCCACACAGGTCTGTAAGGGGTAACCACTCAGCTCTGTGACTTGTTTGCACAGCCCGATTGTTGGTAAATGCGAAACAAAAGCAGCAGGATCTCAGGAGCACCCAGCTTCACCAAGCTCCCGTTTTTTGCAAATCCCCAAGGGAGTCTTGCTATAAAACCCAAAACACTTGGGACTTGCAAGTGGCTCAGGGGAATGTCAGTTGCATAGCTTCCTACTTCCCAGAATGCCCTCTCCAAAATCAATCAAACAAACAGGAGTGAAAAGTGAATTCTACACAAAACTATGCCGTCAGCTCATCACTTGGTGAATTTTATAACTGCAAAATGACTGAGTAAAAGAGCAACCACCAATGCTGGCGCGAGCTCACACCCATCCACACGCATCCAGCCCACCTTGGCGACGAGCAAAGGCAGACTGAAAGGAACTGGGGGCCAGGACGGGGGCTGGTAAAGGGGCCCAAGGGCGACGTGGAACAATCACCAGAAAGAGTGGTTCTGAGCATCTTACCTATGAAAACCATTTAAAAATGTCCCAACACCCGAGAAATTAGTAAGAGAAAAGTCAAGTTTCTCCAGAGCGACTGCGGAAAACCAGGTGGGCTTGCACATGTGAACTGAAGAACCCTCACCAACTGAAGACTTTTACACAAATGCGCGATGTCACCACACTGAAGGGGTGAGGAATAAAAGACACTGCCTCGTCAATTTAGGAGATACTCTGACTGCACACTGTGAGGCTGAAGGCAAAAGAACCACGGGCAAATGCTACACTCCAGTGAGCGAATGTCTCTGACTGGGCTGTGGGTTAGCAGTGCTGCAATGATGACTGTGTGTGAATAGCAGGCTGGAGCGAGTACACACGGGCGTGTCAGCATGCACAGGTGACAGACACATCTCCTAGCTGTCTGCCCAGAGGGCCCACCACCAACGCCCACCGTGAAGAGCGCATCTACTGACCAGGCCTGGGTTTCTAAACTATTCTCCAAAGACAGGAAACAGCCTGTTGGAGGAGGGACAGATTCCAGGGATTGGCACAGAAGGTATAAGATAAGCCTAAAATATCCTGTGATGTCAGAAAATAGAGCAAGTACTTGAAAAACGATGGCGATTTTCAAAAAGACAACCCAACATGAAGGATTTCCCAATGGCTAAAGCTGGAACAACTTGAGTGACAAAAAAAGCAATGGCAGTATTGTATTTTAACTCACAGAATAAAATAAACATCAATGAGTCCATACTGACATAAATAAGTGAACAAATGAACAGGGAGAAGGGACAGCTTTTTCTTACAGGGAACGGCTGATAAAGGAATGAAGAAACATATAAAATCGTCATTAGACAAACACTACAAGAATAGTTGTTTTAGGCAAGATTTGCTAATGCATGCTAAAACCAGAAAGCAAGTTTTAGGAGAAACAGCTATTTGCATATATCCAAGATATTGCTCAGTTACAAAGGAAAACCAGTAACTTTACGTGGAGAAACCCAGCAGAGGCCACTTCAACCGAGCAATGAAAGAAATGTAACATCATGAGAGACATGTCACATTCCCCAGATACAATGTACTGATGACACATCACTGCTGACGACACATCACTGCTGTAGCAGTCATATCAAGAAACACATAATCTCAACCGAATCAGGAGAAAACAGTTGATAAATGAAAATCAAGAAGCATTCTACAACACAGCCAATTGATTCTCATCAAAAATTGTCAACATCATGAAAGACCGTACTTAGGAACTGTCACCGACTAGAGGGGACGAAGAGGACACAATTACTACATGCAGTGCGGGCCACTGGGTTGGGTCCTGGAACAGGAAATGAACGTTAGGGGGAAAATGAGGGAAACTGGACTAAGATCTGTGGCCAGTAGTGTTGCTACCGATGTTAATTTCCTGGTTTTTATAATTTTCCTATGGTTATGTAAGTTGTTTACATCGGGAACCTGGATGAAGGGCATACATGAAGACTTTGTACTATTTTTGCAATTTTCTGTAAGTCTAGAATGATTGCTAACTAAAAAGTTCCACAGCTGTATCCCGCACACGTCATCACACTGCCTGTGACTGTTTCCCACAAGTTCTTAGTGAACTCAAACCACCCTCATTACTGGGACGCGTGTGCGTGTGCCACAGAGACAGACAGAGACAGAGACATTGGAAGCCTCTTGAGCCAGCTGTACTTGATTTTACAAGCTGGCAACTCCATATGTAGGTTCATTTCCCCCTTTCTCCAGCAGGCCACACCACGACTCGGTCTGCATACCAAAGACACAGCAGCACACGGCCTGAAGGGTCCGGGGAAAAAATGCCTCCCTTCACACCGTGCGTGGCAGCGGACACTTCTCTTACCTCCACCTTACACACCACACCATGGAGGCACATTGCAAGAAATGACATAACTTGTCCAAGGCTAACCTCAGCTAACAAAGTTGGAGCAGAAATCTGAACCCAGAAAATCTGGCTTCAGAGTGTGCCTTCTAAAACAGCATTAGAAATGAGCCCCCAGTTTGGTTCTCGGCTTCCTAGCAGCGAGAGCAGTCATTTATAGCAATCAATGTCCATAATATAAATAATGACATTCTCAGACCTGTCAGGATACTTTACTATTAACCATAACTGTCATGATGGTACCATGTCTCCCCAAAAATCAGACCTATCCGGACCATCAGGGCTAATGTGTCTTTTGGAGCAAAAATTAATATAAGACACAGTATTATGTTATATTATACTGGGTCTTATATTATATAAGATCCAGTATTATATTAATTATATTATACTGGGTCCTAATTTTTGCTCTAAAAGATGCATTAGAGTTGATGGTCCTGCTAGGTCTTATTTTCGGGGAAACATGGTAAGATGTAAGTTCTATGCAAATACTAGTAGCTGGGGTTTATACAACACCCATAGCTCATACATAACAGGCAAAGATACAGAGAGACCCTGTAAACCACCCTGCACTGTTCCTGATAGTTTTCTCGAGATAACAAGTATGCTGCATCAGTTTTCTATTGCTGATGTAACACATTACCACTAATGTGGAGGCTTAAACAACACAAACGTATTATCTTACATTCTGGAGGGCAGAAGTCTGAGGCGAGTTGTTGCCAAAATCAAGACGTTGGCATAGCTGCACTCTTTCTGGTGGCTCTAGGGGACAATTTGCTCCTTGCTTTTTCCAGCTTTTCCAGGCCACCCTTATTCCTTCCTCCATCTTCAAAGCCAGGAACAGCGGGTCGAGTCCTTCTCGAAATGCCACTTCTCAGGTTGTGTCTTCTGCCCCCCAGCGAATCCAGCGGCATCTTCCTGTTTCAAGGTTTCACCTTTTGCACACAACACACCCGCAGGTTGCAGGGATGACAGGACAGCTTGCAGGGCCATTATTCTGTGACCACAAGAGCTAACACTTATTAGACATCTTACCGTGTGCCAGGTAGACACCTGCTAGTAAGTCACAGTAATCAATAGTGAAAAAGTGGTAAAGTCAGCATTCACAGAACCCTGGGTGGAAAGCTACCTGGGTCTCTTTGAAAGGGAACTATCCTGTTATCCGGAGCTTCTCGGTTACACGTCTTACCTCCTTTGATCAGAATTAACATTGGCACCAGGCAGAGCCAACTGGGAAGCTTTACTCCCACTTTTTTGCGATTGTCTTAGGGTATGTAATGTTCCAGGTCTCTGGTTATCTCTAAACATAGTAATTATCTGTATGTTCTAGTTGATATAGCTAACGTGACCTTTGGTGTCCCAATAATACACTGTGAGAGAAAAATAATGTAAGTACGTTAAAATTATCTGAAACTTTGCTAATTGAAGACATTTGGAAACTTGGAATAATTTGACCAGTTTTTAAAATTCTATAAGAATTTTATATAATTAATATAAATTATAGAGATTTTTGAGAATAAGATACTGGTTTTTTTTACTTGTGGTTCCAAGAGATTCATGAATTACTTCAGTTTCTACATTTAACTTGGGAAGCTTAATTAGTGACCAATTTACTGGTCCTGGTTGAAAGGCTTTTGATCACAAAAGTTGCCTGATCTTTACCTTTAGTTTATGACGAGCACGTCTTTATTTCAAAAAACGAGAACGTTATAATTTCAAATGACCCTTTCTATATTTTCCCCAAGTTGAATGCAGTAACTCGGTCTCTGGTATTCTAAGAGGGAATTCCTCTTCTTCAACTGCTTTTAGAAACAAACGACTGGAGGTGTGCTTCTCATGCGGCTAGTACATTGGAAATAACGTCTAGTCCCTTTTTCCGCTTTACTCAACGCTAACTCTGAATGTAGCCTTTTAATATAAATGACATGTGATGTAACATGTGGGGAGAAATCTAGGATTCTACTAATTTGATATATGGCCCAAACCAATGATTCTGAAGTTTTACTTAATAGAGTTCTTTTAAATTTTCTTTTTATATTGTGGAACCCAATTCCTGATAGACATTTGGAGTGGATGTGGTAATAACTGGAGACAAAGTAGTATATGAAATAAAACAAAAAGTCCCATAAAAAAGGAGAAATGTGAAATCCTGTAGTTTGATGTGTAGCTTTACCATCCATGTATATTCCACAGAAACAGTGGTAGGTTAACTTATACTTGGAAATGTCACCAAACCTGCAGAGTATTAACTTTATAGTGGTACTAAAGACTCTGCCTTTATTAAATGTAAATACATCAAACATAAATGTTAAATGGGTAACTTTTAATCAAATGATATGAGCTAAATACTGAAACATTTTAAACATTCGAATGAAATGCATATTTAAAATGTTCACCTTACTACCCTGTTTCCCCGAAAATAAGACCTAGCCAGACCATCAGCTCTAATGCGTCTTTTGGAGCAAAAATTAATATAAGACCCCGTCTCATTTTAATATAAGACCGGGTATAATATATAATACCGGGTCTTATATAATATAATAAAATGTAAAACCGGGTCTTATATTAATTTTTGCTCCAAAAGACGCATTAGAGCTGATGGTCTGGCTAGGTCTTATTTTCGGGGAAACACAGTATTAGTAAAACTGTATCTTTAAACAGTATGTTACTTTAAAAAAGAAATTTAAAAAATTCATGTTATAAGGCACAAAATTGGGCTTTGAAAATTGTTTCAATTTACACTCCAACCTAAAATAATAGGACTTATTACTAAACGAATGTAAGCAATTTGGTGACCACTTAAATGTAAGTACTTTACAAAAACACACACACGGGTGAACTCTTCTTGTTGCAAACAGGGAAAATGTATCTAAATGTTTTATAATGAAGTCATAAAAATGCACTAAATGTATCAGCAGTAATTGAATTATCTTGGAAACTTACAAGATACACATACACATTTGGAAAAATACACATTCCAAAATGTTGGTGTATTTATAGATTGTTTATTTTTCTGTTATTAGAGTCTTAAAATAACTGAAAACTGAACCCATACAGGAACTACAGGTAGATTACATTTTTTATGTATAGAAATCATTTAATGAACTCCGAAACAAATAATAAACCTTTTAATATTTAAAAAAACTGATTTAACAAAGGTTTTTTAAATGGACATGACCATTTTTCTGATCCAAAATATACAGCTTGAAGTCTCTAAGTAACAAGTTTGAAATATAAAGTTTATAAACATTAAACGTATTTTTAAATTTTATATAGAGAAGATCTCAATACCGTAGAAATAAGAGTTGCTAGGTTTTACAGGAGGGCAGAAGTGGAGTATCAGAAACAGCCAGACCCATTTATCCGGCCTATTGAACGACACCATCTTGCTATCAGTTTGTCCTAAGTGCTGGAGAACATTATCTGCAGGAGGGAATGCTTTCCTAAGAAATTCTACAGGTGAAGAAAAGAAGGGAGAAACCAACAATGAAATGTGCTGATGATGAGAAATCCATTATGTCAGCAGAGTATATAGCTAGTTATCAGTACACTCTACTACCAAACCAGTCGTCACTGAACTCCTTTATCATACACCGAGGGTGCCAAAAAACGTGTACAAGTGGACACTTTGGTCAGCGTTGCTCAAGCAGTGGTTCGCGGTAATCAGAAGTGTCTGGACGCTGATGGGAACCACTTTGAGCACCTCTGGTAATTGCAGAAGTCAAATGTGACTTGTATTCATCTTAAGTTATCAGTATATATTGAGTATTATGATTTTAATAGTTTTCCTTTCTTAAAATGTGTACACATTTTTTTGGCACCCTCTGTATATATCATATGTTCTCATTTACTACTAAATTCTATCCCCCGACTAAGCATATCACTAAATCCTACTATAGATCAGTAACAGAAATAGGCCACCAGATATTAAATACAGAGAACTATTCAGACTGTTTCAACAGAGAAAACTGGATTATCATCATGGTAACAACGTGGCAATGTCTTGAACAGAAAATCACTGAAGTGAGATGTTAAAGCTACTTCATTCACTACGAAGCTAGTATCATAAAGGCAGACTCACGAATACTGGTTGCCTTATGAATATCTATTACATGAAAATTATTACTTTTAAGACAAACATGACCATGGGAAATGAATCTGAAAAGGAAGCTCTAATATGCACCCTTGAGGAACTATTATATTCATGTGCAATCCCCCCACAAAAGCTGCCTTAGTTTAAGTACAGCCCCATCCCCAGTTATTTTCTAGCCCATTGCTCTGCTTTATTTTCACTGTCGAATGTGTCACTATTTGAAGTTATCTTCTTGATTTATTTCCTTCTCCTCTCTGGAATGTAAGCTCCTTGGGGGCAGGAATAAATACTCAGATGATTTTTCTCCTTTATTCTATTCATATGGTAAACGACATTGATTTTCAAATGTAAAATGAACCTTCAGTTCCAGGAATAAAGTCATTTTGGGCATAATGTATTTTTTTAAATTGTTGGATTTAGTTTGCTTCTATTTTTTAAAGGAATTCTGGTACCCATATTCACGAGATTGGTCTATTACTTTTCCATTCTTGTAATGTCTTTGTTTTTGATGTCATGACTATACTGATTTCTCTGGGAGACTTTAAGGCTGATATTCTTTCTTCCTTAAACGTTTAGGGTAATTCATCAATAGAGCCATCTGATTTTATTTTGTGGGAAGCGTTTTAGTTATGATTTAATTTCTTTAATAAATGCAACCCTAGTAAGATTTTCTATATCTTTTAGTGTCTGTTTTTGCTAAGTTGAATTTGGCTAGGAAGTTGCCCAGTTGTCGAAAAATTAAATTTAAATGTATTAAAGTCATTCACAATGTACTTTTATTTTCAAAGTCTGTAAGATCTGTAGTGATATATCTTTTCTGAAAAAAATTCTTTACCTTGGTTATTTGTGCCTTTTCACTTTTTTTGCTTAATCAGTTTTATCAGGGGTTTATCAAGACATAATAAATTTTATTATGTCTTCAAAAACCAACTTCTGGCTTGTTGATCCTTCCTATTGTGTGCTTGTTCTTATTTCATTAGTTTCCACACTTCTGTATTTCCATTATTATACTTCCTGTGGGTTATTTTCCTTGTTTTATACTTTTAAAAATAAATTTTACTGGGGAATATTGGGGAACAGTGGGTTTCTCCAGGGCCCATCAGCTCCAAGTCGTTGTCCTTCAATCTAGTTGTGGAGGGCGCAGCTCAGCTCTAAGTCCAGTCGCTGTTTTCAATCTTTAGTTGCAGGGGGTGCAGCCCACCATCCCATGCGGGAATTGAACTGGTGACCTTGCTGTTGAGAGCTCGCGCTCTAACCACCTGAGCCATCCGGCTGCCCAGCCGCCCCTATTCTCCTAACTTCTTGAGCTATATACTTCGCTCATTAATTTTCAGTCATTTTTCTTTTATGACATGGGCATTTATAGCTGTCCATTTCAATGTACACAGCTCTAATTGCATTCCCCGAGTTCTGAGGTGGAGGAGTTTTCTTATCCACTAAAACTTATGTTCTCATTCATTATATGATTTCTTCTTTCAGTTGCTGGTTTAGACATTTATTTCCAAACATGGGGATTTCCAACTTATTTTTTTATTATTGATTTTTAAGTTATCTGAATTGTAGCCAGACAACACATTCTTTTTCCAGTCCTTTAATATTTATTGAGACTTACTCGTATTTTACAGTCTGGAATATGGTCCAACTTTGTAAATATTTCAGGTGACCTGAAGAGACTTGATGTTATTGCATGCATTATGTTCTATATAATGTCCAATAAGTTTGTTATTTGGATTGTTCAAACCTTCTATATCATTACTGTTTTTTTGTCTGCTTCTTCTATTAGAGAGGTATGTTAAAATCTCCCATTATAATTTTTCCCATTTTTCCTGGTAGTTTTGGAAATATTTGCTTTCTATATTTGAAAGGTGTTTTATTTGATGCATACTAATTTGGAATTATTTGTTCCTGGTAAATTGAATATTTCTTTGTCAGTAATTTTACTGCTTTCATGTCTACTTTGTCTAATATTGATATAGCATGATTTTTTTTCATCCTTTTATCTTTTGATATACTAATGTTTTTTAGATATGTCTCTAGAGACACTATATAGTTGGATTTTAAAAACCCAATCAGACAATCTTAAGTCTTTTATAGGAATATTTAATTTTTTAAGTTCATTCACATTTATATGGAATTATTGACATAACTGGGTTTTCATCATCTTACTGAGTACTTCCTATTGGTCCTGCCTGTTTCTGTGTCCTTTTACTCTCCTTTGCTACCTACTTTTGTACGATTTTCTATTACTCCATTCCATCTCCCCTTATTCTATCATTGGAATTATATGCTTTTAAAAATCCTGGTAAAATATACATAATATTGTTCTCCAAACATCACCACCATCAATCTCCAGGATGCTTTCATCTTCCTAAAGTGAAATTCTTACCCATTAAACACCCCCCCTTTTCCTCCCCCAAGCCCCTGGCACCCACCATTCTACTCTCTGTCTCTGTGAATCTGACTACACTAGGTAGTTCTATTAATGGAGTCATACAGTATTTGTCCTCCTGTGACTGGCTTGTTTCATTTGCTATAAAGTCTTCAAGGTTCATCCATGATGTAGCGTTGAGTCAGAATTTCATTCCTTCTCAAGGCCAAATAATATTCCATTTTATGTATAAATCAATTTTATCCATTAACTCGATGGATGCTTCTTGTGAATAATGCTACTATGAATATGGGTGTATAAATATCCGTTTAAGTTCCTGCTTTTTCAGTTCTTCTATACCCAGAAATAGAATTGCTAGATCATATGATAATTCTATTTAATGTGACAAACTGCCATACCATTTTCCACAGCGGCTACACTATTTTACATTTCCACCAGCAATGCAGTTTCCAATTTCTCCACATCATAACCAACAGTTATTTTATTTGTTTTCATAGTAGCCATCCTAGTGGGTGTGAAGTGGTATCTCATTGCAGTTTTGATTGTATTTCCCTAATGATTAATGATAATGAGCTCATTTTCATGTACGTATTGGCCATTTGCATATCTTCTATGGAAAAATGTCTATTCAAATTCTTTGCCAATTTTTAAATGAGTTGTTTTTGTTGTTCAGTTGTAGGTGTTCTTTACATATCCTGGATATTAACCCTTATCAGATACCATGTTTCCCCGAAAATACGACCTAACCGGAAAATAAGCCCTAGCATGATTTTTCAGGAGGACATCCCCTGAACATAAGCCCTAATGAGTCTTTTGGAGTAAAATTTAATATAAGACCCGGTCTTATTTTCGGTGAAACACAGTAGATGATTTACAAATATTGTCTCCCATTCTATGGGTTGCCTTTTCACTCGGTTGACAATGTTCTGTGATGCACAAAAGTTAATTCTAATGAAGTTTAATTTATCTATCTTTTCTCTTGTTGTCTGTTTTTGTTATATGCAAAAAAAAAATAAATCACTGCCTTATCAAATGTTGTGAGGTTTTTCCTCTATTTCCTTCTATAACTTTCTTAATAGTTTTAGCTCCTACGTTTAGTTCTTTGATCCATTTTGAGTTAGTTTTTATATGATGTATAAGGGTCCAACTTCATTTTTGGTAAAATTGTTCTTTAAGTGATTACTCCAAAGATTACAACATACATCCTCTACTTATCAAAGTCTGATATCAACTGGTACGGGTGCAAAAAAGAAAGTTAATGTGGCAGGTCTAAGACTGCTATCCTTAGTAAAGCCTGCTTGGAGGGCTGGCCCGTGGCTGGTGTCTAGGAATTTGGATTTAGGGAGGGTTCCCACCAATCCCAGAAATGATAAGAGTGGCTTACTGAGCCAACACTATATAAACAATGTGGTTTATCCTAAACAGCTGCTTTCCTTCTCAGAGTCTGGAACTTTGGTACATGCTAAGCAGTGGGTACCCATGTGACCAGCCCCTAATAAAAACATTGGGCATTGAGTCTATTGAGCTTTACTGATGGACATTTCATACATGTTGTCAAAACTCACTACTGGAGGAAATAGGCATGTCTTGTGTGACTCCTCTGGGAGAGAACTCTAGGAAGCTTGTGCCTGGTTTCCTTCAGACATGACCCTCTGAGCCTTTTCCCTTTGCTGATTTAGTTTTGTATCCTTTCGTTGACATAAACCATAGCCATGAGTATAACTATATATGAGTAATGTGAGTTCTCCCAGTGAATCACTGAGGTTGGAGGGGTACTGAGGACCTCCCCAACATAGTACATTTTACCCTCTTCTCAAACTACAAGGTGCTACTTAATCTCCTCTCAACATATATACTACCGTGTTTCCCTGGAAATAAGACCTAGCTGGACCATCAGCTCTAATGCGTCTTTTGGAGCAAAAATTAATATAAGACCCAGTCTTATATATAAGACCCAGTTTTATATTATAGTAAAATAAAACCGGGTCTTATATTAATTTTTGCTCCAAAAGACGCATTAGATCTGATGGTCTGGCCGGGTCTTGTTTCCGGGGAAACACGGTTATGTCATATATTTTAATTACATCAGACCCTATAAAATACCATTATTCCTGTTTCATAGCCTCAGTATTGATACATGCCACATTCTAATCTTCATTTCTTTTGCGTCTCTGAACTTTCACCTAAAATCACTTTCCTTCTTCCTAGAGAAGATTCTTTTAGTATTTTCTTTACAGTGGGTCTCCTTCTAAGTAACAAATTATCTTAGTTTTTAAGTAAAAATACATTTATTTCACATTTATTCCTGAAGGCTCTTTTCCTGAGTATAGAATCATAAGTATGTAGAATTATTTGATGGGTTCTGTGAAAAATCAGATGTCAACCTAATCGTTGTACACTTAAAGTAGATTTTTTTCCCCGTCACTGCTTTATTGATTTTTTTGGCGCTGATTTTTCAAGCACTTTTTCTCTGACGTACTGAGGTCTTTTCATTTTTTCCTGCTTGGGATTTGAGAGGGCTTTATTCAATTTATGGCTTGATGTTCTTCATCGTTTAAAAAATATTCTAGACATAATTTTTTCAAATATTGTACATGCTCTATTTTCTCCCTTTTGTTAAAAACTCCAGTTGCACAAATAATTAGACCTTCTCACTATATCTTTATGTCTCTTACCTTTTGTTTTCCTTTTATCTCTCTGCGTTTCATTCCATAGTTTTTTTCTGATCTACCTTTCTAATTCTCACTTCAACTATTTATCTAATATGGTGTAGAACCTACTGAGTTATTAAGTTATTCTATTTTTCATTAATGAAATTTCCATTTTTAAAATATTTTCAGTTCTATAGTGAAATTCTCAATCCTTTCTTTTGTCTCCTTGAACATAAGACATCTGAATCAGTTAGCTTTTGCTGTACAATATATCACCTTCAAAACTAAGTAGCTTAAAATGACGACCACCTTTTTGCCAGTGAGCAATGGGCTGGCCTCACTTGGGTGACTCCTGTCGTGTTGGCTGCGCTTAGTCACGCATCTATGGACAGATGCCAGGGTGGGTGGTTGATCTGCTGATCCATGCTACATTCTGTCACATGTTTAGGGACAGTTGGTTGTCAGCTGAAATGCCTTGGCTATCCTCCATCTAGTCTGCTGTCCTCTAGACTGCTATCTGGACTTCTTCATGTGGCTGCAGCAAATTTCCAAGAGAGAGCAAAGTAATCAAGGCCTCTTGGACTAAGCTTGGAAATGGCAGGACATGTCAAAGAAAAAGGCCACCCAGATTCAAGGGCGTGGGAAAACAGACTCTACTTCTTGATGGGGGGAGCTTCTAAGTCACATTGCAAGGTGCATGGATCCAGGGAGGCAACGATTATGGTCATTTTTGCAAACAATCGTTCATGTATACATACACACATACTTTTTAAAGTGTGTCCGATAACGTAAATAGCTGGAGTCCCTGTGGGTAGTTGCTATTATTTAGCGTTGATACTAGTTTTCATTTCTTTGGTCTTATTTCATTTCCGATTAGTTATTTTCGATTGTACACTCTTATTTACAAAAGAAATAGTAAGTGTAAAAGTGTTAGTAAAAATACTGAGGCCTAAAATGACATTCCTTTCTTTCAGAGACTTCTGACCTGCGTTTCCTGTAGGTGCACGGCAGCACTCGTAAATCCAGATCACCTCCATCCAACCCAGGAAGAACTTCTGAAGCTGAGCTACAGTCCCTCTGATGAACTACCTACTTCTGGTTTAAAGGAATTCCTCGAGTACAGCCTGTTGGGGGTCCCAACCCCACTGCTGAGAGAGTTCACTGAGGCCCACTGCCCCGCTTCAATGCTATCAGAAGGGTGCCTTCAACTCCTCGTGCCCCTCTGCAATTAATAGCAGGGGAAAGTGGGCCCAAACGATGGCCGGATTTCCCTCAGACTCATCTTCTCTGTATGCGGCCCAGTCAGTCATTATTATCTTGATAGCTTTCCAGTGCCTTCAAGCCAATGTCTTTACATTTATTCAGCTTTTCCAGCTGTTCTCCGTGGAAAGTCGGCTTTAATCACCCAGATAGCTGTGACTAGAAACAAGTCCCCATCCACTATTTTGTATAAAGGGATTCGGAGTTTGTGTATGGTAAGTTTAAAAGTATACACACGTATTCTTCAGTACACTTTTCTTCAGGAGGTGGGGCTTAATTCCTCTCCTGTTGAGTGTGCACGTCAGAGTGACTACATCTAATCCAACACGACATTGACAGGGGAGTGTGCCTCCTGAGGGCAACTTCCATCTTGCTCTCTCTCTGCTATCTCCTGCCCTGGGGAAGCCAGCTGCCATGGTGCAGCCCCATGGAAAGGCCCATGTGGTGAGTTCGAGGCTTCTCGCCAGCAGCCATGGGAATGATCCATCTTAGAAGCAGAGCCTCCAGTCTCAGTAGAGCCTCCTGATGACTAAAGCCCAGGCCAGCTTCTTTACTGCGACAGCATGAGTCCCAAAGCCAAAACCACCCCGCTAACCACCTCTGAATCCTGATCTGCAAACTAGGAGATAAATGCTGCTCAAGTCCCTTAGTTTGTGGGTAACCAGTTTTGCATTAATAATGAACTAATACAGTACGTCTATTTTTAAATTTTATAATACTATTTTTTTAAATTTTAAATTTAAAACTTTATTTGGAAAAAATGAAACCAATAGCTTAAATTTTAAACTACCAGTTAAATATAAGATATGATTGACTTACCTCCTATTGCTTCTTTTATTCCTAACTGGAAGCAGAGTTTTTCAAAACAGATGAAGTCATTTCCACAATAGTATTAATAGATAAGCCATTCAGAAAACCTTTATGATTTATTCTTACTTCCTGAAGAGCATCTATAATACGGTCTCTATGCAAAAGGAAAACATACATGAGCATTTGTCCTTTCCAAAGTTAACGTACTCCAAAGATGGCTACGTTAGTGAATTGAAGTATATTTCTACATAAACATTTTATAACCAGTTAAAATATAATTGTGGTCATTACCTGCTAACTTCTGGATGTAATTCTGCCAGTCTCTTAATGATCTTGGTAAAGCTACGAAGATTCAATGTATTTGGAGGTATGAATCGAACAGGTGTATCAGGTAATGATTTAGTAGATTCAATCTGTTTACAGTTCTTCTTGACACACTAAATAAGCATTGTAAAAGCCTTTTAAAAATCAGTACCTATTATGCAGAGACAATCCAACTTATTCAACTAAAATAAATTTTAAAATTATAATAGTAAAATTAAAATAGTAATTACAATATTAATTCAAATTGTAAAATAAAAAGTCCTAAGAAATTTATTTTGATTTGGGATTATTTATACCAAGTAGATTTACTTGTGCTGTGTTCAGGGCCATGTATTACAAAAATGGCAAAATGTTTTCTTATAGCAGTGATAAAGTACATGAGGCTACGTCTAAAGAAACTTTCTCAGCCGGTATTCCTCATCTGAGCCACAGGACACAAATGACGTTAACTATTTTCTCAATTTCCCCAAAGATAGGATGTAACCAGTTCCACTCCAGATAGACAGGAGAGAGGTTAATCCATTACAAACAATACATATCTTAGGCTCAGGGTATGAAGGCTTAATTCTGACAGAGAAAGCCTGGTCTACATGGTAGTTATAAATACCTCTCATTTACTAACTAGGTAATGAACACAAACTATATGCCCAAAACTGTACTACATGCTGGGGAGGTAAGGGGGGTGGAAACTAGTGATAGAAAACAGAATCCCCTCCACTTATGGATCTTATAATCCAATTGAAAAGACAAAATTATGATGATCAATTAATTACTATCAACCAGGCAAGTAGGTTATAAACTGTATGAAACCACTCATAAAAGCTCAATAAAGGAAAAGCTGAGGTTTTAAAGCCTGTTAAAAATCAGGATAAGATATACAAAACATTAGATCTGTCACATCAGAATATGATCGATTTCACTTATTTGCCATTGCTTTATCTCCTTCACTAGATTTGAGCTCTCTAAGAGCTCAGTTTTGTCTGTTTTGTTCCCTGCTGCTTTGCCAGTGCCCAGAATAGTGCACACAATTGGTATGTAATATTTGTTAAGTGAATGAAAGCCTGAGATATAACAGCTTAAGTGACAGTTAAAAGCACAGAGAGGATGAGATCTCCACGAAAGAGCCCAATCCCTGGTCCCAACAACGACAGCTACTATTTATTGAGTACATTCCATGCAGGCACAACTGTAAGAATTTTTCTGTGTTAACTCACTTAAACCTCACAACAGTTGTGAGGTCGGAACTACTGTCTCCATATTAAGACAAGGAAGCTCAGACCAAAGGTTACGAAGACCCTCCGCCATGTGACGAGTAGGTGGCAGAGCCACGTTGCAGTGTGTTCTTCTTTACCTATCACTATTCTGCCTCTAAATGAATAATCATAATGAATAAATGTTGAGAATCAGAGAAAAAGAAACGTGACAAGAAATTGCTGGTAAGGTAAAAGTACTTGAGAGAACAGTTTAAGGAAGCTGGTGATGGGAGCCTGTGCCCGCCCAGCCATGGTGCCCCATTTACACCACACAGCCTTCCCTCGGCCACTCCAGGGCCCACTGCCCCAGCTGACGGGAGCACGAGTGCTGGCACCTGAAGCGATGAGCTCCAGAGTCACGGGCTGGGCCAGGTAGGGTCCCAGTCTGCAGAATGAGGAACAGGAACACAGAGCAAACGAGTCCAATGACAGGAGCTTGAACTGAAAAAACACTGTGCAGTTAGAATTAAGCAAAAGAAAGCCAAATGGAGGAAGAGAAAGCCATGAGCACACACAGAATGCCAGTGTGCAAAGAGAGGCAGAAGAAGAGCGCACACCAGGGTGCAGAGGCAAGAAACCAAACCTGAGAGAGGAGCGGGGAGCCACAGCTCGCTAGTCTCCAGTTCAGGCCCCCGTGGAGGCCCCCCAAGTGCACTTTGTTTTCTTCTTTCCTACAGTGGATTGAGGTTGTGGACCAAGAAAACCGCACCCTAAACATGATGTTTCGCTGAGATGAAAGGAGAACAGTTTCAAGAGAGGATGATCAAGCATCAGATAGGCCAGATGGTCAAAAAGCAGGTAGATAAGGGAAAGATCAATAAAAAGGTCATTAGTGACAACAGAGAGCAGTTAAAATTTTAGAGACTAAAGTAAGATTATTAGGATGAAGAAGAGAAACAAAGACATCCAGACATTAGACATCAACTACTTGTTTGGGAAGCTGAGCAGTAAAAACAGGACAAATAGGGATGGTAGCTTCAGAAGAACGAAAAGTCAAGTGAAAACCTTGCCAGGATTAGGAAGAGTTATGCCTAAGTGTAAGTAGAGAGAGAGGTCTGCAAGTGGAAATGGAGTCACGGAAGGTACAGAAAAGGGATGGGGTAACTCCAAGCAGGAGTTATGGAACAGATGGGATAAAGGCTAGAAGAGATCCCTTTATCTTATTCAACAAATATCTATTCGTTCATCCATTTATTAAAAAGGGATTTGCTCTGATCTATAGACTCAAAATAATCCTGGTAAAAATCAAGTGGGATTTTTTTTGGTAGATATTGACAAGCTGATTTATAAAATTTATACAGAAAGAGAGAACAGAAAAGCCAAAAAATTTTGCAAAAGAAAAAAGCTGGAGGACTCATTCTACCAGATTTCAAGACTTACTATAAAGCTTTAATCATCAAGATAATGTAATATTGATGGAGAGAAACAAAGATTGATAGACGAGAACAGACTTACACAGATATGGTCAACGGATCTTTGACAAAGGTGTAAAGTTAATTCAATAGAGATAGGATAGTCTTTTTAACAATAATGCTGGAACAATTCCTGATGTAAAACAAAAACAAACACAAAGAAGAAGAAAAAAAAACCCACCTCAATTCATCCCCACACATTACATAAAAATTCACTCAAAATCTGTGACAATGAATTTCTTAGCTACAATTCTAAGAGCACAAGTTAAAAAAGAAAAAACTGGTAAATGGTACTTCATCAGAATTAAAAACTCCTCTGACAAAGATACCATTAAAATGAAAAGACAAAGAATAGGCTAGGAAATAGTATTTGTAACTCACAAATCCATCTGATCAAGAGTTTACATTCAGAATATAAAAAGCTCTCAAAACCTGGTAATAAGAAAATAACGCACTGAGCTCCTGGATGGCTCAGTTGGTTGGAGCGCGTCCTCTCAACCACAAGATTGCCGGTTCGACTCCCGCAAGGGATGGTGGGCTGCGCCCCCTGCAACTAGCAACGGCAACTGGACCTGGAGCTGAGCTGCACCCTCCACAACTAAGAGTGAAAGGATAACAACTTGACTTGAAAAAAAAAAAAAAGTCCTGGAAGAAAATAACGCAATAAAAATGGTCAAAGTATGGATAGGAACGAACTGCCGATACAACAACATGAATTGAGCTCAAGTGCAGTAGGTAAGTAAAAGAAGCCAGACTAATAAGGCTACATGCCAGTATTCCATTCATATGACATTCTGGAAAACCAAAATTCTAAGAACAGGAAACAGAGCAGAACACAAGAGTGTGTTTTAGAATGAGGGGCTGTTCTGTATCTTGATTGGCAGTTACCTGCCTGTATGCATTTTTGTAAACACACAGATACCAAAAAGAGTGAATTTCACTGCACGTCAATGTTTAAAAAACTGGTGGAATGCCTGTGGAGCCGTGAGAGAAAAGTTAACAAGGCAACTTAGTCACTTTCCCCGGGGTGTTTAAGACCTCAGTGAGGTAAAGATGAGGGCATGTGGGAACAGAGACCCAGAGAGCAGTTTCCAGGCTCGGCCTCACATGGAAAGGTGCTGGCTCAGGTAGTAGACGGTCATCACCTGTGACTAGTTGGCCAGCGGCTGTTACCGGTTAGCCATTAGCCACCGATATAACTGCCGTAGCCAAGCTAGCAAGGTGGTGGTGTAGTGGCGTGGCGTGGTGGAGTGTGGACTGCGCATTGCAGAGAGGAGGATTGCAATTAGCAAGTGAGGTTGGTTGGCAGAGACAAGTGGACGGCGGGTTGCGGATCTTGTGGCTCCTGCCTCCTGTGTCTCCAAACCAGCCGCCAGCAAGGATATAGTGGTATGACTCCCCTATCTATGGCTCCGTGGGTGTTCCTTTTTGGCCTTACCATGTCCTGAGTTATGTGGGGAGCGGGACTAAAGGCCGCCGCACGTGACAGGGCATATGTAATAAAATGACTACAGTTGACGGCTTTGACAATTACGAGATAAGGTTAGCTGTGATAAAAAGCATGTCCAAGAATAGACACAAAAAGACTGCGAGGTAAGGCACTGGCAGAGCACCTGGTTAAAGTGAAATGGAAATGTGTTTTCTGGAGCTGGGCCTGCAAAGATCTACATTTTCCTCCGGGAGCAGCTGGAGTTGTACCAACACGGATCAGGTGGATCCAAAGTTAAACACATTCAGATGAACGTTTTCGTTCCCACCGCCAGATTGCTGATTTGAGACTTATTTGTTCTCCAAAGCTAGTTATTGCAACACTGCATATACAAAAACCATTTAAGGGATCTACCAAGAAAACTAACCTTTTGGCCCAAATGGAAAAACTCACTGTCTTGCTCAGATCCCCGCTGCCTCGGCCGAGTTCTGGGCAATCTAGAAATGGAGGAAGCTGAGTTGATCTCTTTGCTGGTCCTTTTCTCCAAATTATTCAAACTAACTCTATGTCCACTTTTGGAGGAAAGTGGTGATGTATATTCTCCAGGAGTTTTAACAAGCTGCACATTTACTGATTTTCCATTTATTTCTATCCCATTCATTTCTTTCACAGCCATCTTTGCATCACTGTTTTTTTTAAAAGCAAGAGATGCATATCTAAAATATAAAAGCAGACAAACAGGATGTGATTTTAAGTGACTCCATTTAAGACAAAATGAAACACCTATTTTTAATAAATTTCAAACCCAACAACAAATAGGATCCTTTCTTATTGATAAAGATTTTAATATCTGAAATAAACAGCTATCATTTTTAGTGCTAAAACAGTAAAGGCATTTCCATTGAGCTATTGCCATTATTATCTGATACTTTTGCATGTTCTGGCAATGTCACAAAACAGAAAGTAGCAACAGACATATGACTATATGTAGGTGATATAGTTATCTACCTAAAATATATAAAAGCATCAACTAAGAATTACAATAAAAATAATAAAAATAAAAATTTCCAAGCACCTGCTACATGCCAGGCTTCATTCCTACTGTTTTACTCATTTAACCAATAAGGTTTCACAGCAATGCTATGAGGGTACAGGTATTATTAACCTTATGTTATGGATAGAACCTGAGGTACTGAAATGGTAAGTAATTTGCCCAGATTTATTCAGCAAGTTATTGATGGAGCTGGGAACTGAACCCAAGCCATCGGGCTGTAGAACCCCTTCTCTTAACCAATGTAACTACCGCCCTATGAAATAAAGGGCACAAAAATCAGTAACTCTCCTATAAATCATTAGTAACAAGCTAAAAAGTGTAATAAAGAAGGGTCTGATAAAGAACAGCACCAATTAACGGGTGCAGCTCTGTGTCGCTGTGTGTCCCTCTGCTAGACCAGGAAAGCCCAGTGGGAATGGCCTGAGGTATCACTACTTGGTGGATGTCTAGTGCAGAACCTTTGGCACACAGCAGACACCTAGGAAATGCACATTTATTGAATTTGGAAAACATACCTGTAATTACTAGAAGAATCATAAATGGAAATTTCAGAAACTTGGTATTTCTGGAAATGAGATCTTAAATCAGCCTAAAAGAGAAATAAAAGTTTGTGAAAGGTATGAAAAACCAAGCAATCAAAATACAAACACTTAATAGATCTGAAAACAAAGCTCAAAAAGTATAGTCTCGCATACCTCGGACACTGAAGGGCAGAGACTGCCGACATGTATCAAGTAACCTTTATCTCTTCCTAAGGGTTCAACACTCTCTTTCTCTGCTTGTAGAAAAACAATACACAACAGCAGATGACCATTATTGTATGAATATTTTTAAAAGAAAGTGTGAAAATTGTTAAATATTTTATTTTTCATTAGCAAATAGCAGCACTAGACTGAAGACCAAGAGCCTGGAATAGTTTTAAGATTGAAGATTTCTGGGCCTTAATCATATCATTTTAAAAATAAAGAGGTCAGACTGGTTGATATTAAGTCTCCTGTAGCTCAGAAATGGATCAATAACATCTAAACAGAGTAATCAATTACATCATAACTGAGAAAGTGTCTTCCATCTGTTTCTGGTTCCGAGAAGTGCTGGCTAAGATACTGGATGGGCACAGGATGCCCCCTCCCCCATTAATGCTGGCCAGGGCTCTCTTATGTACATTCCTTTGCTGGGGAAAATCACACCAACGAAACCTTTAAAAATCAGACAAATATCAACAGCTGGTAGCTGGTATATAGCTTTACAGTAATGGTAATGGCACATAAGAAAAGGGAGGGGGGGATAAATAATTTAGATAGCACTATTTCAGAAATCACAAATATTAGGATTATATATTTTTTCTTGTTTGAGAAAAAGACTGCATTTTCACAGTCTCTACTTTGAAGAGAACCTGGTCTGAAATAAAAAAGGATTCACTGAATTAACATTCTTTCACGTTACTATCAAAACCCATAACTGGCACAGAGAGGGGGTACACAATCCATATTTGTTAAATGAATTCTTAAAGTAGCTTTTATTTATATGTTTTACAATTTTTGTATAATAATGGGATATTTATAATTTTTTTACTCAATAACAATAACAATAATAAACAGAGTGCTTCCCATATTCCAGGCAATATGCCAAGCACTTTATATACATCATCTCTTGGAACGCTCAACACCACCCTGTGAGGTACAGCTGTCATCATTTCCATTTTCTAGGAGGTCACAAATCTAATAAGTGGCAGTGCTGGACTTCAGACAGAACCTTTAGGCAATGGTACCTAACCTGCTTCATTAACCTACTTCATCTAACTTGCTTATCTTTATCTCTTTGGTTTATAATGTGCAGAGACAATAGTGAAACTAATTATTTATCTTTATAATTTATATTTTTCCATTAGGGTGAGGAGGGCACAAAGAGCTACAGTATAAAAGGAAAGGCCAGCGAGAAGGAATCAGGAGACAGACATTCTCCTGTCCCCTCACCTTGCACCAGTTCAATACAGTACACCTCCTGAATACCCACGTGCGGAGCACTGTCCCTGGCCCTGGGGACAGGCAGTGAACAAAACACACCAAAATCCCTGACCACACTGAGCTACTTACTATGTGAGTGTGGGAAGGCAGTCGATATATCAAGTAAGCAAAATACACAGTAGGTGATAAGTGATAGGGAGAAAAATGCAAGGAAAAAGAAAGTAGTTACAATAGACTAGATGACATAACGCCATTTATTTTAAACTGTATATGTGTGTTAAATATATGCATAAAAATACATAAAAAAATGGTAAAGAATATTAATAGTGATTATTGCAGGTTAGAGAGACTTTAGGTAATTTTAATTTTTTTATACTTTTATATTTTACTTTAACGTATTAATAAGCATTATTTAAACAAGCAGGAAAATATATAAAACCATTGCTATTAAGTAAAATAAAAGAAAAATCCACTTAGGTATATACGAAAAACTAGGAAAGTAGCATATTATTAGAAACGACAGAAGGGCGATAATCACAGATACTAGAGGAAATTCCAACTGTAGTAAACAAAAAGATGAAGACATTCCGGAAACAGACTAAACCATTAGTGAGGGAAAGCAGTTTTCCTGCGCAACGCCAGTTTGACAGAGGCTCCTGGCTGCCCGATGGGAACTGGGAAGCACGCTGGGTTCAGCGTGTACCGCACAGCTGGCCGCGCCTGCCGAAGGCCTGGAGGAGACCGCGCTGCGTCCCGAGGGAGTACGCGCCTAGGGCAGCCGAGAGGGTGCTGCACCTCCGCCTGCTAACAAAACCCTGCAGCTAAGCTTTTAGCAGAGTTTTCTGAAAGAGAAATGAACATTTTAAACTGATTTACTCTTTAAAAAATTGACCTCCAAATGGCTAATTTTCTCATTTTTTATACTTATAAAGGAAAGCCATAAACAGGAATAAAATATTACAGCAGCTCAGTCTCCCAGAGTAACATAGAAGAAGACAGGAAGCACTATTGTACACAGAAGCTCCGTCAGGATTTCTTAGGAAATTGTTAAGAACCAACCTAGTGGAACCTTCGAATCCCCTCCACCTTGTCCTATTTGGTTTCCTTGTGTTCCTGAGAAGTCAGCTCCTGTCAGGTTCTCTTTAGCGTCAAACCAGTCTTCACTGATTTCTTGATAGTTTTTGCAGTCTGAGAAAGTGAACACAAGTAGCCATGGATTATGTATAATGCTCACCCCTCTGAGAAGTTATCGAAAAAGCTTCTCAGAATGAATCAGTATGATGACAATTACTAGTTTTATATATAAATGTAAAAACAGATACTAGGGAAACAAGAGACCTAAGTATAAAGACTCTGAGAAGTGATTTTATTCAGCAGTCCCTGAATAAAAAGTACCTTTCAGTCTGAATGATCTGCTTCCCAGTTTTCCTATAATTAACACTGATTCCTAGCCTTACTTATCTGACTTTTAAATTATCCTTTATCAAAGAAGAGACTTATCTGTCTACACAAACAGTGAATGTCTTTAAGAAGGAAATAAGCAATACCGCAGCTCTTTATTTCATTACAATTTGAATTAATGATCTTTTTGGAATGATCATAATAATCTCTTTTCATAAGAGGACAGAACAAAGAATACTACACGTAATTTACAGAGATGTAAATTGGACAGAAGGGAGAATTTTCAGGTTGGAAAACATGACCCAGAAGAATAAAAGTCTGTAATATTATTTGGCATTATCAGGTATATGAAGTAACCTTAAAGATGTCAAGTGCAGGTATAAAGAATACACTTAACGTTGATAACCAGAATGAAGCCATTCAGCCAACCAAGAATATTTATTCTGACTTTCTAAATGGGCACTGGCGATATTTTAAGCCTTATTGTTTGTTTTTTGGCGACAACACAAGACAATACATTTTGATACTGACCTTTATCATCAAGTTTCAGTTGACTAAAGTATACATCTACACCACCATTGTTTAAACCAGCTTCCTTGGGTGATGGGCCTTGGTTGGGGTGACTAGTGTCAGACGATAAAGACACCTGAGGGTTAAATTAATAAACACAACAAGGACTGACAGTTATGACGCTCTTAATATGTGGAGGGCAGGCTTCACTGGCACGAGCGCTCACCACAATGAAGGCTGTGAGAGTAAAATCACTGTCCACCCAAATTCACACGTGAGCAAATTGAATCTGTGTGACTTGTTGCTGTTTGTCACAGTTAATAAGAATTAGGGTTTGAACCCAGTCTGTATGCAGTGACTATATGCTTACACTACCATTATTTAGCCAAGTGTAGCATACACACAGTAGAAGTAATCCAGATGATTTTTGGAGATATACGTATAAGTACTTCTCATATTCACATTCAACAGTTATATACTTAATGTGTGTTAATGTATATTTTATATTTATAGGAAGTAATATTTCTTTCCCACATGGAATAATAAGTTACTCTTTACATGTTAAGTTTATTTGAAAAGAATTATTTAAAGAAATATATAAATAACATTATAGGTAATATATGGCTATGAAAAATTGTCAAGATGGTACACAAGTAATTAAAATTTAGAAATACTACACTGGCTTTCATGCAAAAGCTGTTAATTTAATGAGACAGGTATTAAAATGTAATCCCAACTTAAAATATTGTTTTATAGCTAACGCTTATAAAAATTATGTTATAGCTGCATCTTGTACTTTTAAAAATAATGTATTGTTCTCCCCGAAATAAGCAGCTTATCCCATTGCTGCCACTACAATGATGAAACACAATCACTCCACAACATTATGTCATTAAATGGGTAAGGTGTTTAAGCAAACTACGTAAGAAATTTGAGGACATAAAAATCTGGTTTTTAGATCTATTAATTCTTTGTGGATAACAGAATTTATTTTTTTTAAAGAGTAGAACAATGGAATAAATGAACTGCTAAGGAAATTTACTTTTAATCATTTATATTAATAGAAAGGAATATAAATCAATCAAGTATTTCACTTTTAGCTTTGGAATGCATCTTATTATATAAGACTACCCAAATAATATAGCCTCAGGGTTAAAACCAAAGTCAGAAAGTAGGAATAAACACCAGCTGTCCTTTCCCATTGCCTCCCTTGATAATGGAATATAACTTATGTTTCTGTATCACTTCACCATTTGCAGAGTACTTTTCCATAGACTGTTGTCTGACAAACACTTCCTTGGGGACTAAGAAAGATTAAGAAAAACCACGAAAGACATTATATTTTCGTCATTTCAATAAAGGAGGAATTAAAAGTTTGCCCTGTCTAAAATGAGTAAGATAATACTCTACCTCATGAGATGAATTTTCTAAGACACTAATTTTTCCCACACGGGATCGACATGATGTGGCCATAAGTCATGGTCAGCCAGAGACAGTCCAGGTTTGACAGTCCAGAGACACCATGTAACTGTTGTCATGGTGAATTATTAACAACACTACCATTCATCCTTAGGTCTCCTGGTTGGATGATAAACTGTATGGTCACCCTACTCAACATACACTATTGACATCTGTTGGATGAGGACATCGTATTCCTTCCCATCAGTTACACCCCACAGACAGTAGCACACAGTTAGCCAGTTGAGTGAAAAGAAGGATGTGAGATCTCCCACAAATTAAGAGTTTACTTTGTTTAAACCATAAAATCAAAGATTTACACTGATGAGCTACTTGAAATCTCACTTGAGAGAGTGTCTTTTTCAGGCTCGAAGAAACGTCAATATCACATGTACTTTGATTATCTAGTGCAGAATCTGCTCCTGAAAAGCTAAACAGATAAACATTTCATTAAAGGATTTATCAATGTTCTATCTAAGGACCAAAATGGAAAACATGAAGTTAACTAAATTAAGCAATTTTTAAGATCTAATGAATTCTAAATTAGACGAAATCATTACTTACACATGTGGTTCTTTTTTCATTATCTGGAAAGACAAAGGGAAGAAAAATCTTTCAGCTTAAAATGTTTTACCTAAATGAAGTAAAAATTTTGTTCCCAAAACATAAATACATACCCTGGAAGCAAAGGTAGAGAAGGCAGATAATAATTTTGATTCTACTGACAGTGGGGGCATCTCTTCCAGTGGTATGCCCTTGTTTATTTTTTCTTTCAAATTCATGTATCTAACTTTTAAGTCTCCCAAAGCAGATAGTAGTGCTGATCCTAATTCCTTCTGAGTAGAATTACTTGATAAATTCCTGTTCAAAAGTTAAGTTCACAAAACTGACTTAGGCCCAAGTCATCCATTTAACTCTAATATCATATATTTAGTTCTAACAATCAGATCTTTAAAATTCTTTTCTTTTAAATGTCTAGTAAAAGAAAATGAACCGCAGATTTGTTTTTCTAGGGGCAGTACCACCAACCCTCAATACATAAGCCAGAAAGAATGTAATGGAATGTCATGCGAAACCCTGCAACTGACTTCAGCTGTACTTGGACTTTACAAGAAACATCAGATCTATCTTTTTACTAGATTCATCATCCCAACATGCACTGTTGACTGTCCATGAAATTTAAATATATTACTTTTTAAAATCCAGTTACAATCTACCCTTCATTTTGCCCTTCAAAAATGAAAATTGAAGAAATTTTCTAGAATAAATTTAAAACTGATACATTTCTAGTAAGATACAGATTAACAATTAACAACCACCTATTTAATCCTTCCCGATTGTCCATCACAAGTTTGTAAATATAAATACAATGGCGACAACACATCTGAAACTGAACATTTAAAAGGTGCATCTCTGCCTTGATGGCTCTCTGCATTGTATTCTGACAGCACTCTGATGGCAAATTCTTCTCCATTTCTTTAGAAAGTTGAGGTTCCCTTTAAAATGAAAAATACGATTAGGTGAGATTCCAAATATTCTTCTGTGCTAATGACATGCCTCTAGAGACAGATTTTAAGTTTGTTACATTTCCCTGTCAAGTTTAAATCAATTTCCACCAAACATGGAAAGGCTGTAGGAACACATTACAGCTGCAGAAAACAAGGATGTCAAGAGTCAAAGCTAAACACAGAGAGTGCCAAAAAAAAAAAGTATACACATTTTAGGAAAAAAATATACAGTGGTACCTCGGTTTTCAAACACAATCCATTCTGGAAGACCGTTCGAGTTCTGTCTGAATTGTTTGCAAACAGCCGACAGCTAGGCCTCAGGATCTTGCACTCAGCAGAAGCTGTGTGACATGTTCGACTTCCAAGGTGTGTTGGAAAACCGAAGCATTTACTTCTGGGTTGAGGGTGTTTGTAAACCGAAATGTTCGTCAACAGAGACGTTCGAAACCGAGGTAATACTGTATTAAAATTACACTGATGGTAATCACTTTGGAGCACCTCTTGTAATTACAGAAGTCAAACGCGACTTTTATTCATCTTTTGTTTTTGGTATATATTGAGTATTACAATTTTAATAGTTTTTTCCTTTCTTAAAATGTATAAACATTTTTTTAGCACCCTCTGTATATTCTCCTAGAAGTCAAGGAAGTAATAATTCTCAAATTCATACCTTCTTTTACATAAAAGAATTCCAAAGTAAAGTACTGACTTTATCCAGAATTAACAGGTTTTCAAGCTAAACCAAGCTTTGGCCAACATTTTAAAAAAAGTTATAAGCATTCTAGATGGAAACTATTCTTAAATATGGTATCTTTTTAATAGAAAATAGACATATTTACATTTTTCTTAATAATTAAGGGGCATTATTATAAGCAAATATTTTGCTGTGTTATTATATCGAAAAGCCCCAAATCACTACATTTTTTGAAACAGTTCTTGCTACTAGTTGCCTCTTCTAGCTGTTCTCAATACTTCTGCCTTTGGAAACCAACTCTTCTATTTAATTTTATAGGATTGGATACTGAATTAAACTCATTAGAAGAATGAAGGAAAAAGTAAAGGACCTCAGAGGATGCAAACAAATTTGGCTTCTCATAGACTTCCCCTTTTCTCTCCCTCCCCCACCTCCTGGTTCTCCATTGTATTATGAATTATAAGGGCGTCTAATAAATGCAAAATAAATTATACAATAAATTAAAATCAAGATTAATGTATCCCAATGAAAGTAGCTATTTACTTCTTCATATATACGACATTTTGCAAAGGTGCTGTTTGTTAAAGTCTACAGGGGGATTAAGTAAAGAAAATTGAGTAATTAAATCAGCACGGATTTGGGTTGAATACAGATCCTATGACTTTCTAAAGGAATTACTGGAATCTCAGTGCAAAAGCTTTAACATTCTATATTATCCTAATATTTATTTGTTTGAAGGTATACAGTGAAGCAGATGCTCTCTCAAGGTCCCTTTAAGCTATGAAATGCGATTAAAAAAAATGGTCAACGTTTAAATTTTTATAAAATGATTCCAGTAAAAGACCAATTACCATTAATCCCCCTCAAAATACTCCCCCTCACTTCGAACACACTTATCCCATTGTTTTTGCCACTTTCTGACGCAGTTCTGTAAGTCCTCTTTCATGAGTGTCTTTACTTCATCCTCCATTGTGACAACGCTCTGTGTCACACATCGTTTCTGGTGCGGCAATTTCTGTCAAATAAAAAGATTACGGTGTATCCTCATCCACCTTACTTATCAGATTTGGCACCACACGACTTCTGGCTCTTCCCTCAAGTCAAAACGATTCAGGACATCGAGGCAGTCATGACAACAGCACAACTGAAGACATTCACAGAAGAGGACTTCCAGAACTGCTTCAGAAAGTGGCAAGAACGATGGGATGAGTGTGTTTGAAGTGAGGGGGAGTATTCTGAGGGGGATTAATGGCAACGTGTCTTTTAATGTCATAAATTTTTAATTTAAACATTCACCGTATTGTTTGATCACACTTTGTAGTATTATTCTATGGTTATTCTATGTATACTATTCTTCTATGTATACTATTCTATGGTATTATATGGTTAAGTGCCCTACAAAAAAATCAAATTACTATTTTGATTTTTCCCCCTTGTGCATATACATTTAACTTACATCTCAGGATGTTCCATTAAGTCTGCAATAGCAAATGTTTTTCTTAATTCCAGGGAATCCTGCAACATGATTTAAAGTCAGATTAGAAATACATGACAAACAACACATGTTCTATCTGGAGTTTCAAACTGGTAAAATGTAAAACCAAATTTCTAATTGACTTTGTGGCAATAGCTGCCACCAGAAGCGGATAGAGTTGGCTGCAATTTAGTCCCCTTTTCTCTCTATCCAGCATTTTGTCACAAAAGCCTCAGGAACCCCTGCTAAGATTTAATGGACCAAAACATTTACACGAGTATACACTGTCTCTTTATAAGTCAAATAAAATTCTATTATTAACCATCCAGGTTTTACCTTATTTAGGATATTTCCATTAGGTCTGACACTGTCGGCTGAGAGAGATTTTCCCGGGGATCCTTTTGTCACAGCCATCTGTGTATCTCCATTGTCTTGACCACATGACCAATCTGTACTGCAGGTCACACTTGTTTGTTTCTCACTGTGCCACTGACCAGGCCATTTTTTATTCATCATTGTTATCTCCGTGTTGCTTGATGTGGACACTACAGAAGCTCTTGCACTTGTCGCTCTGCTGGTTGTGAAACAAGCCCTAAAATCAGTGCTAACGTCCACTGTCTGAGTAACCGTGACTGGACCCTTTGCTGCCCCTGTCACTGATTCAAGGCATGCCCCTTCCATGTCATGAACACACTGTTTAGTTGCGGTACTGGCATTAGCAACTGTTAGGGAGCTCTCTTCTTTTACTGCCTGATTATCTTTGACGCCAACCCTTGGTAGAGCAAGAGAAAAAGCTAAGGCTGGGTTAGGAGTACTTTGCAGGCTTTTATAACGTGAAGAGCCACAAGCAGAAGTTACTGAATCATCAAAACCAGAGGTCCAGGAAGCTTGATAATCTTTATAGGGTTGTAGTGATGTCTCTAAAGCTTTGAACCGTGGTAATGTGCTAGGATTTTCAAGGTGTAACATTCTGTTCTCAACCTTTGCATTTCCACAAAAATCTTTAGTTTCAGTTACTTGAGAGTTCATTTTGCCAGTATAAATTTTAGTTTTTAATGCTTTCTGAGGGTTCGAGAAACTAGTCTTAGATTGATAATCCTGGTTTTCAGTAAGACTACTCAGTACAATTTCATCAGATGCTGTGTGGTACATTAAACTAGTCTCCTGTTCCTTATACTTTTCATGCTTTGGTTCACGATATTCTCTTAAGATAACAGAATTCTGAAATGTAGAGACAAGGGGTGAATCTTTTTGTCCATAAACATCAACTGAATCTAAAGAGATGCTAGAACTACTTTCCATGTCAACATCCAACTCAATATGATTAAGTTCTAAGTTGCTAGCACATTTAACTTCATAACCTGAATTTCTTAATCCAACAACTTCCAGATTAGGTATGTTTAATGTTTCTGTTCGGTCCAAAGACAAACGGTTACTTCGATATTCTGGTTCTTCCTCACTATAGTATTCCTGCTGTAAGTCTTCATCTCTATCATGCTTTCGCAGATCTTCAGCAGTTTCTTTAGAATCATCATCTGAAATGTTGAAGATTCTTTCCAAGCCAATAATCTTACTACCTTGATGTTCCAAGATATCCAAAAATACCTCCTCCCTTTTCTGCATTTCAGAATCAAATTCTGAATTTAAAAGAAAAAAACTTTGATTCTTTCGTTTTGAGTCTGAATAAGGTGTGAAGAATGTTTCATTCAAAGAATAGTCAGTGCTGCATTCAGACTCATCTGACTGACGGTGAAGACGCTCTGTGTTAGTGCCTGGACGTGTACTAAAAGATGGCGCCAGCAAATCTATTTTGTCAATACTGCTGATTTTTTTGTCATTAGTTCTTTGTTTTGGTGCCAAGAAATCCCAGTCATCAAGAAAAGTCAATCTGGCTTCATTACAATCATTGGAAGATAATAAATTTTCTTTCTTAGGATTAGAAGGCTCATCTGATTTAAAAAAAAAAAAAAGAATAAAATGTTAATAACAGCAATATTACAGAATCTAAACAGTAGAAAAGAACCTAGAGGTGATCTGGTCCAAGCTCCTCCCAATAGAGAAACAGTTTGTACATTACCCATGACAAGTATCCCTCATGGTGGCTGCTATGGACTGAACTGTGTCCCCCTCAAAATTCCTATGTCTAATGTGACAATCATTGGAGACGGGAACTCTGGGAGGTGATCAGGCCTACATGAGGTCATCAGGATGGGGCCCTCCAGAAGGCATAAGTGCCTCGAGATGGGACAAGTGTCAGAGAGCTTGCTCTCTCTCTCCACCATGTGAGGACACTGCAGGAGGCAGGCAGAGAGCCCTCGCGCGAACCTGACTGTGCCAGCACCGTGCTTCAGACTCCCAGCCTCAGGAATTGTGAGAAAATAAGTATCTGTGGTTTAAGCCCCGCAGCCTATGGTATTTGGTTACGGCAGCCGCAGCTAAGACAGTAGCCAAGATTCGTCTTGAACTCTTTCAGTGCAAGGAGTTTACTACTTATAAAGCAGCCCGTCCATTTGTAACATTTGAGTGCCTCGTTGCTCCAGCCTTCAGCATTGCAGGAACAAAGGAAAGGTGCTGCAGTCAAATACTCCTGGCTTTCGCAAGGGTCACAAATACGAAAAGCTCACGTAACTGCAATATAGATAAATGCACGTGTGAACAGAGGTGGCGATGAGTGGTAAGTGCTTAAGATGAAAGGAGAAGCAGATTTCAGAGGAAACTTTACATTTAAAACGTGTTTTGAAACAAAACACAGTTGTCTTAGGCCAACCAAACAGCACACAGTTAGCAGGGTGAAGGAGCATGGCATTTTCGGCATGTTCTTTGTAAGGCCCCTTATCGGGAGTGAAATGGCTCCAAGGAGTGACAGAGGCTGTGACCAGACAGGCGGTTCATGATGTGCTAAGGAGTCTGGCTCTCATTCTAAGGCTCCGGGGGAACACAGAAAGCTTCTTACAGGGCAGGCATGGGAATGGGCCTGAGTTTACACACCCTTGGCAACAGGAAGAAGGAAGGCGTGAAGGGGAGACTGAGGCAGCTTGACCGCGAGTGTAGACGTGGGACTGCAGACGTGGGACTGACGCTGCCATCAAAGTCCATAACTGACAAGACTGGGTGGTTAGTTGGGAATGATAGACAAGGGAGAGAGAGAGATTAGTGACTTTCCTTTTATTTTTTATTTTTTATTTTTTGCCTAAGAACACAAGCAGAAACACGTTTTATATCAAGATCCAGTACACACATACTGAATGTATGTGTATGTATAAGTGAAACAAGAATTTTACAAAACAGTAATTACTCCGATTATATCCAATATATTCTGGTAATTTCTAGTCTATTTTATTTGTTTTTAAAACAGCTGATCACAACCAGCTAAACTGATTTCATGTCTCACCAACTTGGCAATCACTCTAAGATAATACTAAGGCTTACAACTTGGTATTACAGCTGAATGGGAATATTTGGAGCTAGAGAATAGGGACTTTGTGAAAAAGAGTTGGTTTGGAAGATAAAGAGGGAAAGCAAGGGGGGAGAAGATACGAGTTCATTTACAGGCATGTGGAATTTGAGGTGAGCGAAAAGACAACCAGATTCAAACATCTAATATGCTGTTATAAATATGGGGCTGGAGCAAAGGAAAATAGTGCTGGCTGCAATCATAAACTCATGGGTTGACTGTGCTTTTCTTAGGGATTTGTACAGGTGTCTGTTATATATTCTGGGTACTAATTATTTGTTTTTCATATTTATAAGTGACTTTTTCGTAGTTTGCTTACTTTTTCACTTTTTTGTAATATCTTATCATACCATGTTTTTTTAGATTATTTAGTTAAATGGATCAGTCTTTTCTTCTCTCCCTTCTGGGTTTTGTCCCTCTGACCTTCCCTACCACATGATTATAAAGTATTCTTTTATAATTTATTCGAATTCTCTGTGTGTAACACTTAGCCTTGTCACACTATGTAGAATTAATGTTTCTCTCTAGCATAAGGAACCTAACTTAATTTTTTCCCCAAATGGATGGTCAATTGCGTTATGACCATTTGCTGAATAATCCATTACTTCCCTTCTGACTTGAAATAGCATTTTTATTGTATTCCAAAGTCCTCTTAATATTTAACCCACATATATTCATGAACACATAAAGTTTAGTCAGCTTGCTTTTTATTTCTTATTTTCTCTTCTACCATTACCCCAGAAAAAGAAATTTCGCAGTTGTGTGAAGACAAAACATACAACTTGGCTAGCAGACGTCAACCTGTCCACTTTCCACTTAAGGCAACTGTACCTGTCACAAGTTCCTGAAAGCCTGGCTGGACAGAAACCCTCTCTTCTGGTTCCCCTTCTCTCTAAATCTTCCATGTCCCTGAGAGCTCCTGCGTAGACTGCTCATATTCACCAAAAACCACCTGGGTGAGTTTGCCAAGGTAAAACATGCTGAATCTTATTACCACATGACTGGGAGGGAGGCTTAAAAAGTAGCAACACTGGAGGGGGAATTATCTAGCTCAGTTATATTTAGTACCTCTCTCCATACAGAATAAAGGCAACTGGCCTGTTCCCTCACCTTTTTGGCTGTTTCCTCCATTACTGTGGTGGCCTTTACCAGAAGCTGTCTCCACCACTGCAGTGGCCTGCATCTTTCAAGGATGTATAGTCTAGAATAGGTATAAATATTGAACTATTATGATACTTCGTATTATATTTGAAAAGTATTAGAAAAATATGAATTTGATAAAGTGGCAATGACAGTCAAAGATTCCAACCTAAGAGGGCTAATAAAATGGTAGAACATTTGAACAACTTTTTTGAAAGCATAAATTGACAACTACACAAAAGACTGTACTATTTAAACAAAAAATATATTCTTTTAAAAATTCCAAGGAACATTAAAGAAAACCCACAATGTATTAGACCACCAAAAAAGTCTTAATCCAAAAAGTAGAGTATTAAAGGTATAATGTAACGCTGTTTATATATGAAACCTGAATCAAAAATGTTTCCAAAACAAACTGTAGACGTACTAAAAACCAATGGCATGGTATATCCATGCAATGGCCATAACTTCCAGCAGTAAAAAGGAACAAACTACTGACACATGTAACCTTGTGGATTAATCTAAGAAACATTATGCTGAATGAAAAAGCCAGACAAGAGATCACATATTATATGACTCCATTTAAATGAATGTAAAGAATAGCAAATTTATAGATAGAAAATAGATTAGTGGCTGCCTGGGGTTAGGGGATAGGAAAAGGGGTCAATTGAAAATGGACATAAGGGATCTTACTGGAGGGATTAAAATGTTCTAAAATATTTGGTGTGATGGCTGCACCACTTGATAAAGTTACTAAATTCACTGAATTGTACATTTGAAATGAGTAAAATAGACATTAATAAAGGTGTTTAAAAAAGTTAATGACAATGGCTCTTTGAACTCAGCTGCCACAAGAGGAAGCCTAAGCTAGTTACTTGGGCTGGGCCTGGAGCTCTCCACAGCCTCCCCTGCAATCCGTTAGGGTCAGGCTGCTGGGCCAGCGAGGCCAGAGCAGCCCAGCCCAGGCGGTGGACAGAGGCCCCGGCTGGGACAGGGAGGCATCTGGGACTCAGTGTTTGCTGGTGGGCGGAGGGAAGCGGGCAGACCCACTCTACCCACTCAGACACCTTCCGGGGCCAGCCTAGAGGGCATCTCAGCAGAGCCTGCGGGAACGCCGCTGCTCCTGCCGGAGAAGGGTCTGCAGGCAGCACCGAAGCCCAGCACCACCCCTGGCCCGGCCGGGAGCTGGAGGACGTCTTGGCGAGGACAGCGATGACAGAGGCCTGTCTGTCAGGCCCCTCGCCCTGTCTCAGGAGCTCAGCCTGGCTGACCGGGGAGCAGAGCCAGGGCTGGGCGATGGGACCCGTGACCTGGCGAAGGAAGGAAGGCGCCATCGGGGACGGTGCACCCAGACCTGTGCTCACAACACAGGGGGCCGAGGGGGCGGAAGGGTCTGGGATCCACTGTCCTCCACTATGTGCCCAGAGCCGGGCCTGCGGCAGGCAGGCAGGCAGACGTGGGAGGAGTCAGAGGGACCCCTGGGGCCTGGGGGAGGTCCTCGGATCAGGCACACAGCCCCACCTCACCAGCAGGCACCCTGCTTGCTGTGTCCCACCAGCCAGAGGAACTGTCTTCCTTCGGGAGGTGGGAGGCCCTTGCGTCGGGGTTTGGCCTGAGTCGGCATTCCTGCTCCCTGGCCGGTTCTGAGGGTGATCCCCAGAGGGCCTGGGGATGCCCCCCTGTTGAGCTGGGGGGCTAGGGAGGGGGAACCCCATTTCCTTTCTCAGAGAGATCCCAGGGAAATGCGTCCGTCCGCAGAGGCCAAGAGCCCAGGAACCCCTCGTGGTAGGGGCAGCCGGAAGCCAGTGAGAAGGCCTGCAGGCCCCACTTTTCCACGCCCACGGCCACTGCATTGTTCTCAGCTTCCCTCTGTCTCCAGGGCTCTGTCTTCCTGGCCCTGGGAGAGGCCGCAGATGCTCCCCCAGGCACAGTGGTAACTGAGCCCCGGGCCTGCTGTGCCGTCACATGACTAACTGCCCTGTTTTGCAGGCCCCTCCGTTGGGGGATGAAATCAGGCCTGCGTGTCAGGACATAGAAGGTCAGAAGCAGGGCGACACTGAGCAGATCCTGGTGGGAGCAGAAGGAAGGGCAGGCAGGTGGAACTCGTCCTGGTGACAGGGGCTCTCTGCATGGCGCCTTCTGGCCCCATCTGCCCCCTGGACACAGTGCTGGGACCCTCCCGACAGCATGAAAGCCCCAGGACTGTCCGGATTGTGCCGGAGGCCGGGCCAGGCGTGCTCATGGATTGAGACACAATATTGTTAAGCTGTGTTCTCTACAAATTGAGCTATAGATTCAACAGAAATTCAATCAAAATTGTGGAAGGATTTTGGGGGAAAGTTGACAAGTTGACAGTAACTTATATGGAAATGCAATGAACTTAGAATAGCCAAAACAATCTAGAAGAAGAAAGTTGGATGACACAGATTTCAAGACTTATAAAGCTACAGTACTGGCAGTGTAGTATGTTGGACTAAGAGATTAAAGAACAAATTATGAGAGTTCAGAAACAGTACCATTTGATTTTTGAGAAAGACATTAATTCAATTCAGTGCGGATAGGAAGGTGTAAGGCATATTCAATAAAAAGTGATAGTTTCAAATACTGGTGAGGATGTGCACAAATGAACTCATACATTATTAGAGGAAATACAAATTGGTTAAAACATTTTAGAAAACTATTTGGAAGTTTCTAATGATATTAAAATACACCTACTCTATTACCAAGAAATTAAATTCCAGTTTCAAGAATAAATACATTTCTCTAGAGAATCATCCTGTAATATATTATTCAGTATTAACTGAACTGCTATGTGCTAAGTCATATGCTAAGTGTTGAGGACATCAGTCTCTGCCCTTAGGAAGCATGACAGGCACATAATGAGCATTTTGCAAAACTGGGGTGGGGAGGATGGGGAGGGAGCACACATAAATCTTATACAGAGTACCTTTTCTCAAACTTGCCTGATGTAAAATCACTTGGGACACTTCTTAAAAATAGACTCCACAGCCTAATTTGGGGCCCAGAAGTGATACTCTAGGAAATTCCTGTAATCTGGAGATTTGGGGAAATACGAGGTGCTATGGGAAATTTAAAAAGATCTAAACTAGTCTAAGGGTTAGGGAAAGCCTTGCTGAGGAAGTATCATTTAATCTGAGATCTGAAAGTTGAGCAAATCGGAGTTAGCCATAGTACTGATTACTAAATGAATTTAGTACTGATTTTGATATAAAGGATATAATCACACACACAAAAGTGCCTCTGGAGTTTTTAAAACCGAGAGTTGTATTTTAAAAGCAATTAAAACTTAACATTCTAACAAAAGAAGAGAAATATAAGGATTTATGGACTTTTACACTACATTTAAAACTTTGAAGTTAAAAATCCTGGCTTAAGGGATTTTATTTAAGTCAGTAAAGCTCCTACTCTAGGGATGCCAGGTCAATATCTAAGATAAAGGGTAAGATGAAAAGAGAGCAAGTTTATTAAAACCACTGACATTAGTATAGAGCAGTTTTTTTTCCTTTTTGGACTCAGGAACTCTTCAGATGCCTAAAAGCATTGAGAACCCCGAGGAGTATCTGTTTATTGGGAAATATCTATTAATACCTACCACATTAGCAATTAAAACAGAAAAATGTAAATATTAATTTATTCATAAATCATAAACCCATTACTTAACATTTTAAATTAAAAAATATATTTTCAAAAAATTAGTGCGAAGAGCATTTACATTTTGCAAATCTCTTTAATACCTGTATTAACCAGTTGGATTCTCAGTCATATCTAATTCTGCATTCTAATCTTCACTCAGTGTGTTGCAAGCTTCATTCTTAAATATGGACAGACAACCAAGGTCAAAAGCTTTGACAAAAGGAAAAGTTTTAGAATTACAAAAATACGTGTAAATCATATATCTGATAATGGTCTATTATCCAGGATACATAAAGAACTCTTACAAGTCAACAACAAAAAGACAAACAACCTAGTTTTAAAAATGAGCAGAAGACTTGAATAAACATTTTTCCAAAGATACACAAATGGCCAATAAACACATGAAAAGATTCTCAATATATCATTGTTCACTAGTGAAATGCAAATCAAAACCACAAGGAGATACTCACTAGGATGGCTATTAAGAAAAAACAAAACCCAAGCGTGGAAAATAAGGGTTGGCAAGGATCTGGAGAAACGGAAACCCTCACACGTTGCTGTAGGAATGTAAAATGGCCCAACCACTGTGGAAAACAATGTGGGGCTCCTCAGAACACTCACGTAGAAGGGCTACGAGACTCAGCAATTCCACTCCTCCCTACAAACCCCTTTCCATTCTGTTCTCCCTGTTCCCATTTACCGAACTCTTCCCTCCTGTATTTTCAATGGCAGAACCGCGCCGGAAACCACAGGCCTCTCCTGACACCTCCCTTATCCCCACCGGGCCTTGTCAGTTTTAACCTGACACATCTTAGTCATGACGGGTGACACCCACACCATCACGGCAGGAACCTCCTACCCGGCCAGAAGAAGCTTTCCAAAACGCAAATCTGATCGGTTCCCCCTACTGCTTAAAACTCTGCAACACACTGTCACTGTCCTTCGGATAACGATGAAAATCTTAGCATGGCCTCTAAGACCGTCCAAGGGCCCCGGGCTCTGCATGACCCTTCGCACTTCTCAGACGAGTCGGGCCACCTCGTTCTCGCTGACTGCCCCCCAGACACCTTCAATTCCCGTATTTAGAACCCTCGGCTCTCACCCTAAACACCCGTTTCTCCGGGAAACCTTTCCGGCCCCTCACATCAGTCCGGCGACCCTCCGAGCTCTGCACCCGGCACACGTCTGGGTACTTAGTTCAGGCCCACGTCTCGCTCCAGTGTCTCAGTGGCTGCCGTACCCCGTGCCCGCCCGTGGTAGACATCGAGATCGTCGTCACAACGACAAACACGAGCGAATTTCCACCTTTCCCCGAGGGACGTCACCGCACCTAAAGGACGGGCCCCAAACTTAGCTGTAAACGAGCTTTATGCGGCATAAGTCTGCCCCGGCGCCTGCGAAGCGAGGCTGGGCGACCGGCTCGGAACCGAACGTAAAGGGACCAGACCGGCGGAATCTGGACGGCCAAGGCCACGTAACTAAGACGCAGCCCCCCACCCGGTCCGCCTGCCTCTCCACGACCCCGGAGAAGCCCTCGAAGGCCTCCTTCCCACCGCCATGGGCCTCAGCTCTCGCCCCCGGGACCCACAACTGGGCTTCGCTCTCAAGCGAAGGGCCACGTCCCTCTCAAGACCCCTGCTTCCACCCTCGCCCGACCGCGGGTCGCACCTGGGAGCCGCACTTTCACCTTCGCCGCTGCCGCCACAACGCGTGAAACGAACGACCGCGGCGACGGCCTCAGAGAACGACGGCTTTTCGCGTGCAGCCGCTAGGCCCTTCGGGTAACGGCCGCCAGCGGCCCGCCCACTGCCTGACGGGGCGCTCCCATTGGTCAGTGCGAACAGGGCAGGTGCCGTGATTGGCCTGGCGTTCAGGCGCGAAAGCGGGAACGATGCGCCCACTGCGACTGTGCACTGGCGGTCAGTTCTGGGCGGGGGGCTGGACCCGCAGAACCTCTCATAGGAGCTTTTCCTGTTTTGCAGCCCAAGACCCTCGTCTGGACCGCGCGGCTGTGCAAATCCCCCGAATGAAAAAGCTGTGTGGCCCTGCCACTGCCCAAACTGACCGCTGGTTTGGGGCCAGCGCCCGCCAGTGTCCGCCCGCCTGGCTGCCTTCCTTGTTTCCATCAAGAGTCCCTACTTGGGGTCTACCATGACGTGTCCTCAGACCGTCCTTTAAATATCGTTAGAAGGGCCAGGGCTAGGGTGAGAAAGGGAGGCATTTATTTGCCTCAGGTGCAAAATTATGGGGGCACCAAAAAACTCAGTAATCAGGATAAATATTTTAATGCATTCGTTTAAAAAATCAAAGTAATGAAAAATCCAGGATGAACAAAATGTCTAAATCAGAACTCCTAATTTTTCCTTCTGCCTCAGGCTTTAACATGGTTCCATAAGGCACTGTTATCCTGCCTTTAAAATGTACATGTTTTGGGCTGCCGGTTGTCTCGGGTTAGAGGGCGGTGCTCATAACACCAAGGTCACCGATTCTATTCCCACACCTGCGCCCTCCACAACTAGATTGAAAACAACGACTTGACATGCAGCTGATGGGTCCTGGAAAAACACACTTCCCCCAATAAAAATTTCAATGTACATGCTTTTATCGCAATTTTTTAAATTTTTGCTTAAATCATTTTGTTTAAAAAATATTTTAACATTAAAGTCACATGTGTTTAATGTAGAAAATGCAGCAAAATGTAAAGAAAATAGAAATCCCCTACAATCCTACTTCGCATAGAGCCTCACTCTGGATGTTTTGGGGGAACCTTGTAGAGAGACATTATTGGCATCTTCCATGTCCTTTGCTATTTACCTCTCTATTCAGGAGCTGGTAACACTTATTCCACAAACACCTGTTGAGGTCTGCTAGATCTCATCTCAGGAAAGGAAGCTGCTGCAGCATGAAGAACTCAGAAAGCTGAGGCCAGACAAGGTATAACTGCCAGGACAGGTTTATCATACCTAGGAATCTCTTTGTTAGAAGCAGATGTCTGTTCTGTACTGTGACTTTAAAAGTATATTTAATATTTTTGTTTTTACCCTAAACATTTAGCGTGTGTGTTTCCATGATTTTATAAAGAATGACTTTGTGAATTTTCTGGGGGATGACCTCTCTGGAGTTCATAATGATTCGCTAAATACCGATTCAAGAACTGGGGCTGCCGCAGTCCGATTCCAAAAAGGAGTACAGAAGTACAGACAATAAACCTGTAAATAATAAGTAAATAACATTTCAGATCATGAAAAAGATGAAACCAGGTCATGGAATAGTGAGTTAGTGTAAGTATGATCAGGATTGATCAATAAATACAGCGAATGTTTACATTTTAAAAAATGTATTACAGTAAAAGACATATTGTCATTAATCCCCTTTGAAATACTCCCCCTCACTTCAAACACACTTATCCCATCGTTCTTGCCACTTTCTGAAGCAGTTCTGGAAGTCCTCTTTCGTGAGTGTCTTTAGTTGTGCTGTCGTGGCTGCCTCGATGTCCTGAATCATTTTGACTTTGCCCAAAGTCACATGATGCCAGACCCCCACTGAGAACCAATGCTCAGCCCTGCATTAGAAGATTGGGAGAAGAAAAGGGTGGTAGAAAACCTGGACCAGGATGCCTCTTATGTGTCTCCTACAAATTGTTTTCATTTTTAGAAACTGAAGGGCATTTAGGACACAGAGCAACCCACTTAGAAGACATTGTGAATGGAAGTTCAGAATTGAAATGTTATTTTCCATTATGTCTTAGATTTCCTATTCTAACAGTCCAAAATGTAAACTAAAAAATCAAAAGTTACTGTTACTTTAGAACTACTTACTATTAGTAGTTACTAATTACTATTTAGCAAATATGGATTTCTGCTTTGTGTGGCGCTGGGCTCTCGGGCCATACCTGATAAGTGCCTGCCCTGAGGAGACTGTGGCCCTGAGGACCGGAAGGCCACACACAGCCACAGAGGAAGGCGGCACACAATGGGGTGAAGTGACAGCATTAGCCGGGGGCGAGGTGGGGGGAGGGGAGGGAGGGAGGGCAGTCACTTGGAAATTTTCAAACTGGGGCACCAGCATTGGGTGTATTTCTCCAAAAGGCCGAGGTTGGGTGTGGCACACGTGAGCACGTGCCTGGATATCTGAAGATGACAGAGCTGCTATCTACTGACCTGCCTGGTTCCCTGTACCTGCAGCCACAGGTAGGTAACCCCTGATCCGCTCTGGCGTGGCAGACACTTGGGGATTCAGAGGACCCCCAACTCAGTGGTGGGGGTTCTGCCCTGTTCCCTAGAGCCTCCAAGACTAGATTCCCACGCAGCTCCCAATCTCTCAGGGACTAGACAGTTGTCCCCAGGCCCCAGGCCCACATTGCTACCACACCCCTAGATGCCACTGCCTGTCCCCTGGCTGGCGTGCACCTCCCTGCATGGCCCATCCCCACCTGACCCCCCTTTCCCCTCTCTGCCAGAAGAGCTTTTGCACCCCATTCCCAACCCCCATCGACATTTGACAACGTCTGGAGACATTTCTATTTGTCACAATGTCAGAAGGGGGGCTCCACTGGCATCTAGTGGGTAGAGGCCAGGGAAGCTGCTGGGTATCCTAAGGTGCACAGAACGGCCACCCAGCAACCCAAAACGATCCGGCCCACGACGTTGGTAGCATGAGGCTGAGAAACGCTGGGATGAAAAAAGCCAGCGACAAATTCCCAACAGCTACATCTGCAGGGAAAGCTTTATTCTATAAAATAAATGGAAAGATGGTGTCCTAGCTTCCCCTGGATTAGGAAGGGGGTGTAACGCGGACTTGCTGTTTCTGTAAGGATTGGTGTGAAAGGTACAGACAGGTTTCACTTCCTCAGAGACACACATCTGGGAAAGAAATGCCATCTTCCCAGCGCTGGCGAGACACGTGAGTGGTGACTTTGCAGCCCTCCGCTTCCCAGCTGTGAGATGTCCAGCCAGTTAGCTTCGCTGGGCTCCGGTTTCCTCATCTGCAGAATGGATTTAACGAGAGCACCTACCTCTGTGTTCTCATGACAATCAATGAGTGAAAAGATCTAAGAGTCTGGCCTCCAGGCATGTCCGAGTACTACGCAGGTGTTAGCTATTATTAGTGTTATTTGTAAGCGATATGGATGTTTTACCGGTTAAACATGTTTGTATTAAGCTGTGTGGAAGGAACCTTAGGATAAGACAAGGAAGGAGACATCTCTCCTTTGCTGACTGGCCCAGTGCTGTCAGAAGAGGGGGCTGGAGGGACACTGCAGGAAGCGGGGACTCCCCCTTCTTGAATCCTTCCTCCTGTTCACTGGGCACGTGAGGCGGGCAATGTGGTGGTGTCCACCCCCAGCAGCATGTGCTCCTAGTCCCGGCCCATGGTTTCCTGCCTGCTGGCATCAGCCCCTTGCACCCCGGCACTTGTCTGCCCCCAGTGGGCTGCGGACCCAACCCTTCCCACCAGGTCTCCATCCCAGTTTGTCCCTTCCTTGGGTACTTGCCCTCAGCTCTAGGATGTTCTTTAGCGTTTTCTTTTGTCCTTAGCAGTTAATCCCCTATGACAGGACTTCGTTCTTTATATAACACTTCCCTGTTCCAATTACTGGGTGGCTTCCGTGTTGGGCGGGACCCTGACTAATCTATTGCATTCTTAAAACACTTCATGCTCATTCAGTAGAATTTCCAACATAGAAATCTTTTGAAACCAATCATTGTAAGATTTTCTCTGACAAATCTTAAACACAAAAACCACATTGCCGTAGAGAGCTGCCTCTTTCATGATCAATGCAGAGTAAGTTTCTGCGTAAAAATGATGGTTTTGAATATGCAGCAGCATATCCTGTGGGCACTGATGTGATTGGATGGTTTAATCTATGGAATCCTCAGACAGCAGCGACAGATCTGAACTGGACAATGTCCTGGGCACAAGGAGACACGACTTCTCTCGCACCTAAGGAAATGGAGCCGTGTGTATCCCAGACCCAGACAGTACTAGGGGACGACCTCGTGACCTCTAGCACTACACGGGGGGGCATTTTCTTAATTTGATACACCCAATTCATGTCCCCTACATAGCATTCCCAAGTGAGATCACTATGTATAGTTCTGGACGGCACTCCCTTGGATTGTCCTTGCTCATCTCCTGAAAAGTTGGCTTACTTCAACAGCCTTATTTGAAACACGACATGTGCAAAGAGTAACAAAATCGGCAAGTAGCCAAACTTTCCCTAATTTCGGCCTTGAAGGTATCATAAATGTTTCCACTTTGATCTGTGACTTCTTCAGTTCACTTTTTATTCTAAGAATGCTGATTCTAGTAGCACACTATTCTTATTCGCCGTGAATATACCTTTATTTTAAACAGGGGGACAAAAGTGAATTGACTTGATACGCTTAACAAATAAAAAGATGACCCCAAACACACAGAACAATTCACATGAAATAGTTAAATACAGATCTTCTTTCTTGACTGGAGGAAAAAGAAGACACATCGCTGAGGTCTTTCCACCTCTCATTCTTTAATTTTTCTAATAGTACATTCTTTAAAAGAAGTTAACAACTTCAATTCCAAAAGTAAGGATTAAATAATGCAAATGAAAAGCTGTCATTTTTCAGGAAGCTACCGCCTAATTCCCTGGGAAAAAGTATTCTTATGACTGAACGGATGCAAAAATCCCTTAGAAAAGCTTCATTTGTTGCCTGTAAAGAGTCTTCTTAAGGCCACTTTTACTTCTGGACCGTCCCCTTGTTTCTAGTGAGAGTTCTGCTTGGTAATGGCTTGTGGTTCCACAGTGTTTTGTGTGTGAAAAGCGCAGACGAAGAGACACTACTGAAGTCGCTCAAATTGTAGGTTCTGCCGCGAGAGGGAGTCCTATCACTGTAACATTTCCCCTTATTTTCAGCAAGACACAGGAAAAGAAAACTCAAGTCCCACTTTAATCTTTACTCGATGACCATTTAAACGGCATTAAGAGGCCCAGTGTGCTTATCAGATGGCCTGCAGGTTCTGGGCGGCACCCAGCCCGGGTTGTGGTCTGCAGACAGAGGCGTCCGGAGGCCGTGGGGGCGCACGCGGAGCCCGGTGGTCGCCGGGTGTTCTCTCAGAAGCAGGGGAAGAGCAGCTCCCAGACAGCAGCCTAGAAAGCCTGCGAAACGATGCTCTCCACCACCAGCCAGGTGCCCGTGCGCAGCTGGTGCTTACTGCTGGGACAAGAGCGCACTCCGGTTTGCTTTCATTTTTTCCAGACGCTTCACTAAGTGGCCGTTGCTCACCTCCAGCTCCTCGGTTCTGTCCAGTGCAGAGCGAAGCTGGAACAAGGAGGAAAGGCAGCTTTGAGGAACCGGCTTTCTCCATACGTAACAGGATTGCCAAGATTTCAGTCCTACCGAAAATGACAGTTATCACCTGGACCCACTGAGGTCCGAGACATACATACTTACACACATGTGTGAATACATATACTTCTCAATTTAAAAAGGCCCAAAAGTCTGCCCTCATGAGTAACCTTCCTCCTCTGAAACCACCAGACCCCAGACAGGGCGCAGGCCTAGGGATCCTGCTGGGGCCACAGAAGGTAAGTGAGGCCAATACACAAACAAGAGCTGAGCCCAGAGCAGCTGGCGGAGGAGGGCCCCCCAGCCCACTCAGCCAGGACCAAGGGTGCTGCAGCAGAAGCCCCAGCAGGAATGCGTGAGGCCAAGAGCTTCATGCCCGGGGGGCCAGGACAACAGAGCCCGGAGTCAGAGAGGAAGCCACATCCGCAGGGAGCTGCCTGGAAGGGCAGGCACCAGGCAGGTGCCCTAGGGTGGGGTACAATAGCCATGCAGTTGTGGAGACACCATCACAATAGAGCCTGTGGCTGTTTCTGGTCCCAAACCCTCAAGAAGGGTGCTTGGGGTCCTGGGACATGCCAAAGCCCACTGCCCTACCCCTCACCAGCAGACGCAGAGGCAGAAGCTGAAGCAAGCCCTCTTTGCAGGAAATTTCCCCAAGTCAGGCCTGCAGTATTCCTACAAATTAAAGTCAAACACAAGCTCACAAAACACCAAACACACGAAGGGACAAACCACTGGCGTCAGCAGAAGCAACAAACCACGAAATTAGACTCCCAAAGACTGAGTATGGAAAAGAGAACTGCTGTGCGGGAAATCTTTAAAGAAATAGGATACAATTAAGAAAGAGAGCATGCATGACCATACAGCCAGAAACTATCAGGAATGAACACACTTTAAAAAAAAACAGAAGGAGGCAAACTGGGCGATCCAGGCAAAAACTATACATTATGCAACAGAGAAAGGTGAGAGATGGAAACAAGAAAAGGCAGGCGGTTAACGGGTAAACATGGAGGTGGCGACGAGAAGGTCTGATGGCTCCGACTGGAGTCCCCAAGGAAAAGTGGAGAGACCAGGGAGGAGGAATGACCAGGGGGAAGATCATGGCTGAAAATTTTCCAAAATTGATTTAGAGAAAACCCTTCACAGATCCAAGTAACACATCCCAAGCAGGATAAACAACAATAAACCCACATGTCACACATCAGAGTGAAATTGTAGTAAATCAAAGACAATCGCGAAAAGCTCCTCGTTGGCTGAACGCTGAGGTCCTGTGTGACGTCAGCACAGCCCTTGGGCTTTGGTCCGGTGGGGACAGCGTGTAAGCCAGTGGCTGATTTCCCCGCGGTAAATCCTCTTTCTGCTCTCCCAGCTAGAAGATCATCACTCATTCTTTTCCCAGAAATAGCCTAGAACATTTACCTCTCTTTGGAGTTTCCTTTTTTCAGCTTTCAGTTCATCTTCTATTTTTTCTGCATTTTCAGCAGCCGATTTGTAACGTGATACTTGACTCTCTAACCTTATTACCTAAAAGAAAGGAACAACCACATGTATAAACTGATTGACTTGTTTTCTTTCTCCGGTTGCTTTACTATACTTGGGATCAAAGGGTGTACTTTGATAAAACGGGAGAAGACACCATGTGAAGAATTATGATCTAGACTTTTGACTATTGTATAGGTTCTAGCCAAGCGAGCTATTTGCTCCTATTTTTGAGCCAGCTGGTACTGACACCTACTAGAAACTTCTTTCCTCTCTGAGCCTAGTCCAAAAACATGGTTCCCGTACTTCCGATGCCCTTGCCACCATCTCCCGCTATGTGGGAGGACTGTGCCAGAAAACGGGCCAGTCCGAGGAGAACGGTGCTGGAAAGGCACAGGCTGCACCCGGGACCCCAGCTCCTATCTACTCTCTCCCAGTGTGGGGCGGGGAAGCAGGAGAGGGAAGAAGCAGACAAGGCTCTCAGACAGGAGCAAGCGAAGGAGGCTTGGGGGTGGTACTCCACAGCCAGGGCTGGGGAGAAAGGCAGAGCAGTCAAGGCCGGCTGGAGACGTCTGTTCTGCTGAGATCAAGGCGCGCTTCTTAAAACCCATCACTTTCCGGGTCTGCTGGTCTCACTTTTGTTTCTGTAAAAATTCCAGAAAGTTCCAGCCATGTGTACCCACAGTGGAGGAGGAAAGAGCACCTGTTTTTATTTCTCCCATTGGTTAGGACACAATTTGCCCAGCATGTCAGAGGCATGAATGCCCCAAATGTGGGAACCAGAGTGAGCTGTCCTTGGCTGGGAGAGAGGAGGACGGAAACCCCGGCGACAGGGCTATCCCCACAAGAAGCACTTTTTAATTAAGTTAATTTTAAATATCATTTTAAAAAAACGAAAAATTTTAAAAGTCCTCGGCCACATTACTTTCTACAACTATCCACTGTCTGTAAAGGATTAGCATTGCTTGTACAACCCAAATCCCAGTAATGATGTTTCTTTCCCTGTGCTCTCTCTTTGTAGGACATAAATTGAGGACCTTTTGTGGTTCTGAAAATCTCTGCTTCTTTTTGTCCTCAGCCTGTCGGGGCGAGTCCTAGCAAATAGAACTGCAGTTAGTCACCCGTTTAGCTGACCACTGTTGCTTAAAAGTGTGCACGTACATTTTGTTCTAATGCAGTGATCTCTTGCTCAGATTTTGCGAGTTTAAATTTGAGGTCGCTGATCTGTCTGTTGGCATCTCCTGAAGGTTGAAAGAGAAGGAAAATCTGTTAAGCTCTGGGGCTTTTAAAATGTTAAAAACAAGAGTTACTGGGAACCAAGCCCTTACTCTGTGAACAGCTTGTAAATCTGTAAGTCCTGGCCTGTGGTCCCCCAAACCCCCAGCTGCCTGAGCTGGATAGGAGAGGGGCTCTCTCTCCATAAACCTGGGCTGGGAAAGTGTCCAAGTGAGAGAGAGCACCTGTGAGCGGAGAGGACAAAGAAATGGTGGGGTAGGGGCAACGGGGGAGAGAGACTGGATGTAATTTTATCCCCTCAAGCCTCTTTCCAGTTTCCTGGAGTAGAAAAATACCTTCTGGTTTTCCCATACAATCAGCACGTCAAAAGACGGCTCTATCCAGCAGCGCGTCACATGGTGGCATCTCGGTGCTCGATTTGGGGCACCTGCTCTGTATCTTAGGCTCAGACACACACACATCCTTGCTCTGCACAGCTGCCCATCCTGCTCTGTGCCACAGAGAAACATCTCTGTGCTTCTGTATTCAAGGGTGTCGGGGGGGAAAAGCAGGCATTCCTTGCCACCATAGCTTTTCTCCTCCCGCACTAGGACACTGAAAATCGTGCATGTCCAAGGTACTCCCACGCGAGGCTGGACATTTACTTTGTAAATCCATCATGTGCACGTCTGTCCCATTTTCTAAGACAGTGTCTTCAGGGCGCAGAGTGTCCACCTTGCCGTTCTTCTGTCTTTCTTCCAGCTGCCCTTTGAGTTTCTTAACCTGAAAACACCCACCGAGAAAGGATGTTAATCTCTCTCTGCTGAAAGAGTCCAAAGGGGGTTAGGGGTGGGTGTCACATAATTAAGCACGAGAGACATGGAGGAAAAGGAGATAAGGGAGTCTCTCCCCTTTAGTAAAGGAACCAACGCAAATAAGTCCATTAACTTCTGCTCAGAACATAACAGTACATGGTTGAAAATGGAATCCTATTTACAGGATCAGGCATGAATTCTTTTGTAACTGGGTGAAAAGTTATTTCTCAGGTTGAAACGCCTCTGGAATTCAGGAGGAGATTGTACATAAAACAGTCGAAATGTTGGTCTGAGAGTTAGCAATTCAGGGCGCTATTAACTTCTGCTTTATTCACCAAGGAGCCTGAAGGGCCACCTGGAGCCTTGGAGACACAGAAGTACTGGAACTGAGTACCCAACAGAACCCGCTTGAGCTGCAGGCTTGTCACCTGCAGGGTGGTGGCCTCTAGGTAGCTTTCCTCTATGAGAGAGGCATGTATGGTTGGACTGGTAGTTAACGGCCACAACTGTAGAATTTTCTGGTGTGTAGTAGGGAGTTTGCCAGCCCTTGTCCTGTGAACCTCCAATGTCTGCAGACTTGGTGGAAGTCCCCCTACCCAGATACACGCAGAGTGGAGCCCCAGGCACACACAAGATGCATGCTGCTTTAAGAAAACAAGTACAGAACTGCCATGGATACATCTTCTTAAAAGATCACAAGAACATCCAGAGATGTTTCCTATCATATTTAGCACTCACACCATTTTGCGAAAAATCAACGGAGTTGTAAAATGTAAGGTAGACACCTTTGATTAGGCTTATGCGGGAAAAGGAGGGAGAGCAGTTCCTTAGAAAGGGATTGTGGAATGATTTGATAACTATCCTGCATACAAAAAAGACCAAATAGGACAGACCAGATACGGCAGCTGTTTAGTACTGCTTGAGGTAGAGGAGAGCCATGAAGGTAAACCATGGTTAAAACAACTTTGATCCGTGATAAAGAAATACTGGCCGGAAAGGGCTGCAGATTGCTGAGATTACAAAATGGACTTTTATGGACCAGAAGTAGGAGAAGTGGTGTCTAGAACGACTCAGTCACGCTCTTGCCACTCGATGGTTACTTGAAGCCTTGTGCGTAAATATGAATTCTCAGCAGCCATTCATGTGAGTGCACTCAGTTCAGTTCCATGGCCTTGAGTCTCTGAGACCTCGCCCTCTGAACCTCCAAGACTTCGGATGTTCCACAGTTACTTTCAGGCATGAAGCCTGTTAGGGGTTCTGACGGAGGAAGAAGGAAGGGTGGGAAGGGTCATGGCTTCAGGGGCCCCATTCGAGAACTCGTAAAATCATAAAGATTGTTACCTGCTCCAGTAAGCATTCCCGTTCATCAACAAGCCTTTTCAACCTAATATCTAAAGAAATCAGAAAGACAAGGTTTAGGGGAGTCTGCGGGCCGCACCTTTTAGCAGACTGCTAAACTGAAGGATGAGGCTTCAGGTTAGTGAAACTGATGATGAAGGGATTATACACGTACCACAGTGAATGAGGCCACACACAGGACGGGGGAGAGTTCAGCCACAGAAGGGTGAGTTGGGTCAACCTCCCATAACATGCTTGTCTCGTCAGGGGCACGTCCGGCTGCATGCAAACAGGCTAATCTTCTATTTTGGGTTAGCATGCAAGAGCTCTAGGGCCAAACCACACTGCAACACAAGATCTCACAGGCTTCATGGTTTAACATCATTAGCAAGGAATAAACACACCCAGAATCAGCATGAAACACCACCGGTATTTTCATCAGCCTGGGCTTTCCGAGTTTACCTCTCGGAGCATTTCTTTCATTTCTCTCATAGACTCACCAATATCAGTGCTGACTGTATGTTTACAAATCAGTCTGCTGACAACACATCTGCCTACCCACTTGTCAAATGCTTTTATTCTTTTGAGGGAGACTGTAGTAATAGTTTAGGTTCCTGTCATTCCTCCCACCCCAGATATGTCAGGATGCCGATGCACCAGCATCGAGAGATGTCCCTAAACCCCTCCCTGAAAGGGGGCTGAGGAATACAACCTTCAGAGCACAGGGGGGACACACCACCTGTACTTAAACGGGGAAAATCAGGGTGACGTGATGGTGACAGGGATGTATATCCCTGGGTGCTAAGCCCTCCCTCGGTGCCAGGCACTGTTCTGGCAGCTTACACCATCGGCCTCCTTCACCCTACGAAACCCTGTGGGTGGATACTATCCTTCTGTCCCTCTGCGGACCGAGGCGCAGCACAGTGAGGCAGCCCAGCCTCAGGCCCCACTGCTAAGGACTTCACTGTCTTTCCAGATGTAAACTCAGACATTTGAGCTGGACTGGACACCTGGCCCGAGGCTCGTACTCCCACGGGACAGCACTCTCACCGGCACAGCTTTGGGTGAGCCATGTGAAATGGAAAAACTCCTACGAAAAGCACTCTTGTTTTCATTTAAAAAATCATGTACCCACACTCTAATCCAAGGTCCACGCTTTCCCTAATCGTTTTTTCCAAACACCCTAAGTTGATATTTGAAAGCCTTTATAACAACATAAAACCAGAAAATGTTAAGAAGATAAATGCATGATTCTTTTGCATTCCATTTTAATTTACATACAAGTCAGTTCTAACATTCTTTCCTTTCCATAAACCCACCCAATGCTGAAACAAAAATTTTTTGTAGTTATAAACCCAACTCTTTTACTCAATATCACTTTTCACTTTATCTTACATATTTTACATTCCCATATACAAAACCAATATATCAGAAAGTGGTCTTGAAGCTCATATATGTACTGTACAATTTTGTTATCTTTTTTTCTATTAGAAGGCTTCAAATACCCTAGATAGTGAGTAAAAAAATAAATGTTACAATGTAATAACAGTGCTAGCAAAAAAAATGAAAATTAAGGATAACCTGACCTGTAGTCTTATGGTGAGAATATGAAAACTAGAGAAGTGGAACTTTAAAGGAAGAGAAATTTTAAAGCAGAATTCAAGATGATTAAAATGAAATAGTTTTAAGATAATAGAATAAGAAAGAAGCAAAATTATTTGATATGAAGAAAATGAGTGCTGCTTTTTTTATAGCTTTAAAAATCAAGGCTAATTTGCTGTATGAATGAATCTGTACCACTAATATACTTATTGTTAACACTTAACAAGAGTATTGCAAGCCTATCATTACCCTGTGTTTAAGGAGTAGCACTGCTCATCATTGGTTTATAACACCTCATTTATAAGTAGACACAAACTATCCATTTAAAGACAGTTACTGCAGCTTTTGGAAACAAGACATCAAAGAATATAAAGTCACAATGTCTCAAATTTAGGGTTTTCTTTTATACTGGGAAGATAAAATGAGGTGGCTATTAACCATATTTTAGTAACATTGCTAAAGGATCACCTATTCTAAAAATCTGGATTTTGTATATTAAATTCCAACAAACTTTTCGGTATGTATTTCAGAGACCCGGGAAGTGAGAAACGGATAGCGAAGTCCTTCTAGGCAGCCCCTGGGGCAGCGGAACAAGCCCTGGGTTCTCTGTGTGCATTTTGGTCTGTCATTCTTTTGGCCTCTCGTCACCTCGCTTGTCCAGGGTTACAGCACCGTCAAGCACAAGCAAGAGCCAGTCATCAAATACTCACTCTTTTTAGTGACAGCCAGTCATCACTCACTCTTTTTAGTGCTGTACTGGGCTCTGGTCCTCTCCACAAAAAAGGCAGGTACCAACACCATTTTCAGAGCTCAGAATGAGGCACCGTGAGGGTACATAGCTGGCTGGTACTATAGTATCAGGAAAACCATTTTCATTCTCCGGGCCAATGTCGGCCATCACGAGCCTCAGGCCGCCTCTCCTACAGCACAGAGGAGAGCCATCTGCCGCCGTGTTGGCAAAGAGGGGGATGGAGGTCTCTCAAGAAACCCACGAAGTGTGGTTCTCTCTCCACTCTTCCCTCACGCTGCCTTGGTTTGTTTATCATTCAGTGTCCTTCCTCCCCGGGACGGCCTCCCGCACCAGGACAGCACCTCCTTCCCGCAAAAGGCAGAACAACGGGCAGGATGCGAAAGACGATTCTCTTTCTGTGTCCAGGGCGCAAGAGGTCTGTACCAATGGGAACTGTCTACGTCAGCCCGCTGGCTTCCGTTCAGCTCCATAGCTGACGCCACTCACATCGTGAAAAATCTGTCAAGTCTTTGATGTACGAGGGGCAGTGGGTGGGGTGCAAGGGCTTTTCTCCTGTAAAGTTCTCCCTACACATGACCATCACGTGGCATAAGCACACACGTGGAACGTAACACACACACAACACCCCTTTCTTTCCTTCTGGAGTTGGAACGAATCTGACTGTGGCGTCTCCTTGTTTTGTTGGGCCTGGTGGCATGCTGTACAGGGTGGTCGGTCTCCTAGGACAGGAGTCTATCAACAGAAAACAGGAACCCCAAACTGTCTCAACCCTCAGAAGGAGCATTCCAGGGTTCTAGTGGCAGTGGAAAGAAAATGCCCAGGTCATCAGGTTTTCTGTTCCCTGGAAGGAAATACTACACATTATAGAAAAGCAGTCAATATCTCATTTCTAAAAACTCCTTTAAAACCTCTACTGCGACCCAACCTTCCTGCATTCTAAAATAACAACCTAGAATTCAAAGTCTCGGTTGCCCTCCTCTGTTCTCTACACATACCCATAAGGATGTGTGGTTATACACATTATACTAAGGAAGATTTACGTTCTACATGCAGCAACCACGTTCTGGTGTGGGGCTGAGAAGTATCCCGGCTTTTTGGCTGAAGGTATCGGTGACCAGCATTTTCCTCTGCTCTGTATCACAGTGAAACCTCAGCGGTCTGGCCTCCTCTGGGCCTCTGCTTGACAGGTAACCTTTGGATTCTTTTCTGAGTCGGAGTCTTTTGACACTGAAATCTTCCCAGATGGCCTCACGTACATCTCTGCCTTCCTAAGCTTAATATACCTCAGGTACCCGTTTCTTGATCATTGAAGGTCCGTAACTGTGAATCTCTATCACTGCGCTGGGCTATGATGTCATAACACCCTGTTACAATGAAGACGTTTAGATTATCCAGAAATAGTTTGGCTGTTCAGAATCCTTTCTCCTTCTCGGCTCACTTCCTGCTTCGGAGCTGTCCCTTCCCTGTAGAAGCTGGGTGCTATCTGCGTGTTCACTGGCACAGTGCCTTCCATTTACGAAGTGATCAAAAACATTTATTAATGAAACAAAACGAGTGAATAAGGGAGGATGCTGGCTGGCTGGCTGGAGGGATGTGAAGCATATTCTTATGGCTCTCAGTGTGCTGCTGAATAACATGGGAAACAAAGGAAAGAACTTAAAATGGTTTGCTGATCTCACCACTTAGGGAGTTTGGCCCCAGAGGCCTTTAAAAGGAAGAACGAGGGCTGTTTCCCAGCATGCATTGCAGCGTGAATGCAGCTTTGCCCAAGGTAGAGACATCTGCTAAAACCTTTTAAATTCTTTGCAGCCCTTGGACTGGACTCTCTCGCAGGCCCTATGTTTTCCTATTTACATGGCACAAGTGGGCAGGACTGTCAGCCCCGTTACCCTCCACTTGAGGACACTTACGCAGAAGCAGTCAGTGTTGATTTGCCGTTTTGATCATCTGAACAGTCTAAGTCCTGGCAGGTGTAAGCAGAGCGAGCAGATGGGGGTCTCTCTCAAGTGGGGCCCTCCTCAGAAGCACAGATCCAGGACATGCTGTGGAGGAGATCTCTAAACCCTCCCGGGACGGCCCAACGCCAGCCCCAGACCAGATGCCAGGAGAGTCCTGGCAGCACAGACAAAGGGCTTTAGGCGTGAGTCCCTCACCAAACCCCAACAGGGATCAGGAACACGGAAGGAAGATACTACCTTAAAAGTGACACCGTCAGAACCCAAGTCGCCCAAAGAGTGGAATCACAGGCTTGTAAGACTAGAAAGTGTGTTTATTTCAGTTACACGGTTAACACGTTTGCCCCACATTTTATTGAGGTTTTGGTCTTGTTTGCATTCAGTGATGTCTTGCAACAGTAATATGAATTCATATAATTTTATGAGATGTTGACAGCATTCAGAAGGTACATTCCCTTGTGATTTTCATATGTTACAATTATTTTTGAACTTTACAATTATTTTTTCAAATGCTTCTTTGTATAGAAAATATGTATGTTGGTCAGGAAGACCAAAGCGAGAATTTTCCAATAAGAATATACTGAGACACAACAAATGAAAACGTTTACACCAAAATACCAAAACTGATCCAACTATTTAAGATATCCTATTAGAGTCTATTCAGCAGTCTGCACGATGACAGTATTGTTTTGTGTTGCTCTTTTGACTCATGATTAGACAAAGAGAATCGTAAGGTTAAAAAAAATAAATTTTAGAAATGACCCTCCCCACCCAAATACTACCCAGGAAATGCAATTTCAACATACTTCTCTTCCAGAAAAAAAAATTAAAAAAAAAAATCTTTGTATAAAATGACTTTGGTATCTAATCAGCATGAAGTCAAAATCTCCTACAAAATAAATGCAGGGATCATCAATAATGAGATCGAAAGTGTTGGCTGAGATAAAATACTTCTATGAGGTAAAGGGTGTGAGATCTCCCAGTGCTTTAAGAGGTGTGGTGAACCTAAGAGGATGCATTATACGGTCCTAAGGTGCAAATCTTATCACTCGGTGACGGAGGTGTGGTTTGGCCGTTGGTCTCCTTTTTAAACAAGGTTATAATGTACATATCAAAATTAAATTTTAAAAAAGTATAGTTATTTGAATGAGAAATTATTTTAAATATCAATTACACCCAAAATGTGCAAATCTCAGAATGCTATTTGGTCATTTCAAGGAGAGGCTGACATACTTGGTCAAGAATATCCATATTCACATCAGCCTAAGAAAAATGTTAACTATGTTTGATTTGAAGCAGAAATAGAAACAGTGTCCATTACGCTTTGATATGGCTGGAATGCTCTGTTAGAACTTACACTGATAACACGTGTCTTTCTAAGTTGGGTGAGAACCTTAATATAAAGCTACAAGTAACAGTCTGTAACTTAAAGCAGGAGGTGACGTGGCGATCGATTGTCATACGGTGCGGCTCTATGGATCTAGAACAATTCAGGGATCTCAGTGGTGGGACTTCCTGCACAGGCTGCGGCCCCTCTAACTCCGCCTGACAAGCCTCAGCTCACGACAGGGCGCAATCTTCTTTGCTTTTGTCCTTCCCGTCTCTGCCTCTTGTCTCTTCTTTGCTATCGGAATTGAAGTCTCCCAAGTCTCCTGCCGGTGCCAAGTCATCATTTTCTAGACTAATGCTAACTAAACCCTTCCTGGCTCGTGCACTTGGGTATTCTGACGTCACACAGCCCTCTGCATGTTCCGTGTGAAAGGCGTCGTCGGTGTCCATCGAGGGCCTTCCGTTTCCGAGCTGGGCCCTGCGAGATGCCTCGTCAGCCCCTGGCTCTGGGGAACTGCCTGGAGTAGCGCCCTCTCCTGCAGCACCGTCTTTTCTAACACCCTCGTCTAACCCATCACCACCAGCACCAGTGCCTGGTGCTTGAACTACAGCACCCTCCAAAGGCAACGGTTCTCCTTCAGCTAGGACCGTCCCTGCCTTAGTGCTGACGCCATTGTTTGCTTGGTCAAGTGTGCCATCCAATTCCAGGTGAGGACTCTCTGGACAATCGATGTTTTCACTGCTCCCTACTACAACGTCCTGTTGTGGATGTTTAGGTACCTCGTGTTGTGTTTCTACACCTGATTTGTGGTCTATAGATTTTACCGGCTCCTCCTCAACTTCACTGACATCTGGGTTCTGAAACGTTAAGTCTTTTTCAACATCCGTAAGGGTCTCTACAGGTGCTGGTGACTTCTTCTTCTTGTTTTTCTTTTTCTTGTTTTTCGTCTTCTTCTGTGGAGAATCCAGTGCTTCTCCCTGTTGGTCTTTCTTTTCTTCACTGGGTTCTTTCCTACATAGGGGTTCAGCTTGGGCCTCTACCATACTTGGACCTGCTACTTCCTGAGCACTGCTTTTGGTTGCTGGACAAGAAGGAATGGTTTGGACCTCTGTCTGCACAGGTTTCTCATCCCTTAATTCTCTTCCTTCATCCTCTTCTTCGTTGTTCTCCCCACCGACTCCTGTGCTCTGAACTGGGGCTTCCCTGGGCTCAGCTACTTCCTGCTTGGTGAGCTCGTTCTCTAAACCCTGCCCTGTGCTGGGGTCCAACTCTTTGGGGACACCTACCGTCCATTTTTCATCACGCCTCACTGTGGCACTGCTATGCTCTGGAGGACTTGAGGCCACTGTGCCCACTTGCTCCCTCAAGCCAGTTAGCTCTGCCTCCGCCATGCCATGGGAGGGGTTCCCACTTGGCCCCCCAGTGTCTGTGCTACTCACCCTCTCGACTTCAGATATTGGCAAAGGAGCAGATTCCTCGTGTGGTTTCGTGCTAAGCTCTCCCAAATGGGTTTTAAAATCTTGCTTTTCTTGTTCTCGTCCTTCTGCAGATTTTCCACCTTGGTTTTCGACATCCAAGGCGTCACCAGGGCCCTGACCCATCTCACTATCTGAGTGGCCCAAACGTGAAGCCCCAGCCCTACCATCTGCGGTGCTTGTGACCTCATTTGACCCAACCTGCTCTGTGTGTTCAAGGAAGGACGTGCTGGCTAGAACGTGGCTTTCCACCTGCTCCCCATCTGCAGCATGTGCTACTGTTCCCAGAGAGGGGCCACTGTCTTCAGAGGTTTTCTGGTCCTCCGCCTTGTCACCAGGACGGAGCACCTCTGTGTCCACACAATCCTCTACTGGCTCCTCTTTGTGCTGTTCTTGCTCAGTATTCTGCAAGATTTCTCTTTTCCCCACATTCTCCACAATTTCATTTTTCACCTCCACTTCATTGGCTCTTCCTAAAAGACCATTGAGAAAAGTGAAGGGACCCGATGATGTGGTGGCCACTTAATACACATTATAATGTAAACACAAGTTCTCATTCCCACCCGGCCCCATTCCTAGAGAGACAGAGTTACCCAAGAATCACCCAGAACAAGCCCTGGCCAGCTCTGTGCCACAAAGCAGCCACTGCATTTGCAAGTGTTCCATCAGCCAAGGCCGTGGCCACCACCTCGAAGGCAAGTGGCTGCTGGTGCCATCTTGCGTGAACCGATTCTCAAGGTGAAGTTAAATTTTAACAAATAGAAAGAGCTCCGAATCAGGCAGCCAAACAATCCAAAATAATGGATTTAAGAAGGACGAAAGGTTCGTGTGCCCATCCTCACTTCAATGCACGTCTGGAAAACTTGTACTTTTTCAGCTGTCAAACTGCACTGGGAATCACACAGCCCTCAAAGCGGCTTTCAAACGATTTTTAAAAGGAACATTCAGTTCATCTTAAGAAACTCAGCCTCAAGGTCAATCTCAAGGAAGATACTTTTGCAACAACTCATGTGAAGTCAAAAGAAATCCACCCTCTACCTAATCAGTGTCTCCTGAGAAAGCAGCCCGTGCCCTAAATAACTTCACTCTATCCCCAAAGGGAATGGGGTGTCCCAGCAGGAGGGAAATGCTTAAAATCAGGACAATCACTTAATTAGTTAATGATTCATCAATTTAAGAATTATGATAAAGAACATGTCACTCTTTGGAATGAAGTTATATTTTGGATTCTTCAGACAAACAAAATCCCAGAATATAAGATGCCAAGCTACTGAAAGTCAGAGCTCGATAACTTTACAACCCAGTGGTCTCCACAGTGGGTACTCTTACCCCGGGGGAAACGGGGAAAGTGGGAGGACTTCAGCTTAAGAGTTGCTTTTGTCGCACCTTTAAACATTTCTTTTAGTGTGTATGTTTTATATTGTACATTTTACATTCATGAAATATTACACACATATAAATTAAAAATTAACACATATATTGGGAAGTTCCCACAATTCTTTATAGTGGTATGTGATTAAAACACATTTGGAGAGACCACTTACAAAACTGACATTTCCAGTTCTTTGTTTCACAACGGTTATCAAAAACTTACAAAATGCATATTTGAACAAGAGCAGCATGATCACATTCCCAGCTGCTCAGGTAGCTAATATGAAGGTGTGATAGAAATTAATCAAGTTGTCTTTTTTTTAGCAACTTTTACACAATTAAAAGAGCTGTATTCCTTCAATAGTCATAAAGACACTGAGATACCCCCTGGGCAGCAAGTCCTCAGAGGCCGGGCCTACAGGTTTCTGCATTCCCAGAAATAAAATGAAATGAGACGAAAGCATCCAGATGGAAACTAAAGTCACGACCCAACCTTACTCTGGCTTCACCATAAAAGCTGGGACACACTGGTGACCAGTCACCAGTGTGATCTCATACGTGGCTGCAGCTTCGTATGAGGCTGCACACCAGATTTTAGAGGTTGATCCCAGAGCAAATATTATGTCATATATTAATCAGTGAATCTTTGCAGACAGTAGCAAATTGTATAAAATATTCCTACAATCTACTGGATTCCCCAATTTATATTTTTTCAGGAGGAAAAATGTGACATACAAAGGAATATCACTTCTGACAAAGGGGCAGACATATTCAGACTGTCGCTGGTAAGGGACACCCTTCACACTGACCACATTCGCCACCCAGGGCTGTCTGTCCATCTCAAGTGGTACCTTGAGAATAGCAACCAAGACGTCCTGTCACAGCCCCAACCTGCTGCCCACAGGCACCTCGTGCCCTCAGAACACTTCCTGGTGGGTAGGTTGTACCCTGTCGCCTTGCAAACATGGTCAAGTCACTTCCTTTCCAGCCTCTGCTATACTGAGCTTTTGACAATTCTGTAACGGAATAAGTTAAAAAGCCATACTTGGTGCATAGCTGAGGAAAACCAGATAGTACTGTCAAAAATGTCACTTAGCTTGGAGGCTATTTTCCTTGCAGCACAGTCTCACGTGGTAGCTTTGAGAAGCACGAGAAATGTATCCTTCAGCCATTTGTGGGGAGCACTGAGCAGAGATGCACGCCAGACAACACACGTGGGTGATCACATCGTTTGGCAAGGAAATGCCCATGAAGTGACAGGACAAATGGCATGCTGTGTGACTGTTAATTGATCAGTGATGATTACTCTAATTTTAATAATGCATGGGAGGTGAATCAATGCTGATTGAAGATGACAGGATCCAAAGGAAAACAAGGACTTACCTAGGGTCCCATCTCCGGTCGCCTTGAGGACATTCAGCTCTTCTTTCGTCATCTTGGTAGGAGCCTGGAATCCAACGTTATTCAGAGTGTCTGAAGTCTCTCCATTGGTAGCTATTTCTGAATTTAGGATGATTCCATGTTTCTGGGAACAAAAAAAGGCTCATTCTAATAATCACTGCGTGACAATTAGATTCACGTCTATTTTATAATAATAATTTATAAAGAAACGATTTTTCTTGTGATAGAGGAAAATTCTACAGAGTCAGAAGAGTTAGGCACCGCCCTTGTGACTATTCTATCAACACGCACACATCGGGGACGTCTCCTGCAAGGGCCCCTTCCTTCCCGCATGTCCCTGTCCATGTCCCTGTGTGTTGGTGACCAGGCACTTTTAACAGGCACCTTTCTAAGTGCAGGTGGGGGCCTGAGGCTGCCACAGAATGGAGCATCAAGCAACTCATTATAAAGCGACCTTGGCTTTTAGAACCCTGGTTGTATGCGTTATAAAGAGACACAGAGATAAAGACGTCCATATTCTGAAAGGAATGAACGAGACTTGACGTTAAAGCAGGACTTAAGAAGTGGCTAGAATGTTTGGTATACTGAAAAGAAGTGCAACGCATGCCCACTCCATAGCAAAAGACTTGAAACAGCTGCACCGCACAACTCCAGGGTCCCCCCTTACCCACTGATGACTGGCTCACTGTCCCCTGCTGCTTACCGCTCTTCCTCTTGCGCTTGGAGCAGTCCCCAGCGCTGCCCCCACCGCCCTGGGGGTGGCAGTATCAGGAATCTGAGCTCTAAACTCTTCCTTCTGGCTCCCTGCTCTGGCCTTGACCCCTGGATGCAAGTGGCTGACACTGATCTGTCCACTGCCTACGCAGGAATTTGCCCGTCCAGAGCTCTAAGCCTCATTGCTAACCATTGTTTTTTTTTACTCAGTGTCCAGGCAGCAGCCGAAGACCCTGACACAGTCCAGACAGGACATGGAACTTTGCCACAAGGTCTAAGCAGCGTAAGCCTCACGCAGACCACTGTGGAGCTATAGAAGTCCTTAAATTTGAGCCTTTAAATATAAGAAACAAATACATTCTCTAACTTTGGGTAATGGGGAAGTTATTAACACATATGAGAAAACCTTTAGACGTATACCAAAACATTCTTGGAAATCAGAGTTGCTTCAAGCTCAGAGTTGCCTGCTGAACGCTGACAGGCCACGGGCAGACCCCATGGAACCTGGGTTTACTTTACGCGTTTCTTTGGTGTCAGTTAACTGAAGATTTGAATTCATGATCACAACTAAACTCAATGACATAAAATTCATTAACGCTAGTCCACACACACATTCGTTCTTGAGAATCCCAGAATTTGCTGCTGTCACCGGGATGGTTTTCTTTTTCATCCATTCTTTGGCTTCATACCTTTATTTCCTCTTTCAGCATGACTACTTCTTCTCTAAGATCATCTCGTTCCCTCCTGATGGAATCAAAGAACTCTTTCTGCCTCTCTAATGCCTGAGTGTGCAGCAGAGCAAAGAGAGAAGGTTCGTACAGGTAAGCAGAGGACTTCAGAAGCAGAATAAGGAGGGGGCTTCTACTATGTAAAACGCTGGCTGGCAAAGCATTAGACATAATACGTGTAAAGACACAAGCAAAACGCAAGCAAAAAGCTCTTCACGTACATCATGCCAGCCCAGAAATGCTCCCTGAAAGACATGAACAACCCAAGGCACGAGCTATTTCATTTGTATCCGTTTCTAGCAGGTTCACAGCCTCCTTAGAGAATTAACAGAAGTCATGTGCCCATTTAAATGAGGGGTAAATAACGAATAGGAAGGAATGCTGAAGAACCCCCAGAGGCAACTGTTTGAGGGATATACACTATTTTGCTATGTCAATTCCTGGCATTTGTGGTCACAGACAAACAGAGCGGTGCTACAGAAAACACCACACGTGCCCATGCATGCACACGCCCCCATGCGTGCACACATGCCCATGCACACCCAATCCTAAGTGTGGGAGAGCACGTCAGATGACGACCAGGGCAGCTTTACCACGTCAAAGCACTGATGAGCCCTCAGGCCTCTGAGGACCTTCAACAGAGCTGCGTGGTACGTGTGGGTCACTATGTTTTGGAAGCCATTGCCATTATGAAGCATAGCGGCTACTTTAAGTGGGTTCCTTTCTTCCTACTCATCACTTCCCCACGCAGGGGGGGTTGCCTCTGTTTTGCTCATGGAGAGAGTGAAGCCTCCCCGGGGAGATTTCAAGGTGGGGTTCGGGTTCAGTGGGGTACAGCACTGGCCACCTTGCCGCTTCCTCCAACGGGACCCTTTGAGAAAAAGCCCAGGTGACACCGGGCAGGGAATTCCAAGAGGCCCGGTGTCACCTGGGCTCACTCCAGTGTCTCGCTCTGCTGCTGGCCCCCCACAAGACAGGCAGCCCGGCGAATGCTGTAAGTGAGAGTCTCCAGCGGAAGTCAACTTCCAGTTCCGACTTAGCATCAATTTGGCTAAGTGAGTGTGTTTGCTGCAGCCTTCCTGCACGTCACACATGGGCGGCATGCATTCTCATACGGGGGTTCTGCAAACCAAAGGCCCCGAAAGCAGCACGTTTGCTAAGCAGACTGCCCACTGGATTTTCAAAGACTTGCGAGTCCTACCCCTATCTTTTTGTCTTTCCACTCTATTGTTTCCTGAAGATCAGAAATCTCCCTGATATAACTCGCCTGTTTCTGCTGTAGCTGTCGGATTTCCTGAAGAATAGGAAGAGATAGAGAGAAAGCAGACAAAGCGTTAGACAGGAAGGAAACCCCAGTGCTAGACCTTCTGAGAACTCTGACAATCGATGAGCCAACACACACCTGTGGAAGTGCCAGCACATTCGTTCTCTGTCACTAATCCCGAGTTCATTTCCAGCATCCCCACACTGTTTCCTGGTCCTTCTCCCCAGGCTCAAGAAGTATAGGACGAAAATCTGCTTGGGGGAAATTCTTACCTAGAGGCACTGAGGTTCTGATCGAGTTGAAAGGTTAAAAATCAACCCTGTATTCATTTCTTATTGCCACCGTAACAAATTACCATAAATTCAGTGGCTTAAAACAACACGAATATATTCTCTTACAGTTCTGGAGCTCAGAAGTCCAAAATGAGTCTTATGGGCTGATATCAAGGTGTGTGCAGGCCTGAGTTCTTTTCTGGCGGCTCCAGGGGACAATGCGTTTCTTCCTCTCTTTTAGCTTCTGGAAGCGCCCACATTCCTTGGTTCAGGGCCCCTCCTCACGGCGCTCGACATCTGCTTCCAGCTTCGTCGCACCCCCTACCTCTGCCTCTGCTTTCCTGCCTCCCTTCTATACGGATCCTGTGACCCACGAGACGAGGCCCACGGGATACCTCAGGCCAACCTCGCACTGACAGGTCCTTAACTTAATCACAGCCACAAATCGAAGTCCCTCTTGCTGGGAAGTTCACATTTTCCCAGGTTCTGTGTTAGGCAGGGCGTGGGCATTCCTCCGTCTGCCAAACCTCCCGAGACAAACACAAAACCACCAGCGAAGGGGACTCTTCACCAATGGGAGGGACACGGCTCCTTCAGCCGGGCATGGAGGAGGAGCCTAAGCCCTCCATTTTCAAGCTAGCCAGTAACTTTAGTAATGAACCAACAAAGGGCTCCTAAGTCACCAAAGAAAGAGAAAGCGGGGAAAGCCACCCACCTCGAGCATTTCCTCTCTCTGCTTCAGCGCTGCTTTCACTTCCGCAAACTGGAACTGCAGGAGGCTGTGAGCATGCTTTTCCCTTTCAAACTCCTAGGAGGGAGGAAGAGACTCAGGTTGCAGTGGGAGCACGTTTTGCGTCATTCTAGTTCCCATTCCCGTGATTTACATTTGCCTCGGGACAAAATGACACGTTACCACGCCATCACCATTTTCAAGACCTTTGCAACCACATGAACCATTTCTCTGGACTTTCCAGAAGATGTCCCGGTGGTTTACTGTAAAATTAACTGAGGAGTTTCGGAAGTGACCGTGTTTCCCGATTCTCTCAGTCAGTGAGGCCCCAGGAAGGTGCATGGGGCTTGCTGTGTTGAGGGCCTGAGGAGGCCACTTTGCAAAGGACTTATAATAAAATTATCCCTAGTTCTGAGCTATGACAAGGAAGACTCTTTGGGATCAAAAGGGGGCTGAATGTGTGTTTGGCACGCTCTTCACATTAACAGTGGGTAGCCACTCTGTGCTCCAGGGACAAAACAGAAAAGGCGGGGGAAGCAAAAGTGCTTGGCAGCACCCAGCACCCCCCAGCAGCCCCTCCCCTGTCTGAGACTCAGCCCAGAGACCCGGCCACACGGCTCTTCTGGTCTCCCGCTAGCTCAGGCATAGCAGCACGGTCTCTAACGATGGTTCGGTACCCAACTAACTGCCCACAGCTGAGGGGACAGCAGGGTTCACCTTCCTGGATCCGTGAGCTGGGTGATTTCAGAAGGCATTTGACCTTAGCTTCTGCTCCCCCACTTTCTGAAGTCTGGTCCCCTCTTAGTTGTGACAAGGACCTGCCTGTTGGGTTTTGCATGGCCTGTGGTCTCCAGCTTGGGGCAACATTCCAGGATCACCCAACTTCTCTGGAATTAGATTTGGGGGGTCCTTGGTCTACTTACTGATGCCTCAACGACAACACTGTAGGGGTATTTAGGCTGCGGTACAGTCCCTCCCCGACAGCTGCGGCTCAGAACATGCTCTCTGCCCCTCTGCTCCAACATGACACCGGGTTTCATGAAAAGCTTGTCCTTTCTTTCCAAGTTCAGCTGTCAGGAATGTCATGGATAAAATTCCTCTTTCTCTTCTAACTTAATTCTATTGCAGTCAGGGAGGAGGTCTCAGAGCTGGTCAAAGGACCTTGTTTTAACCCTTAGGATTTAGAGCATGTGGCTTTTTTTTTTTTTAAAGATAATGACACTCACAAATTAAAATTTCTGTTTATTTCAGCAACTCTGAAAAACTGGACAATAGTCTAGGGTTTGATAAAACAACTCCCCCAAATATGAAAATCAGGTGCTCCTTGGTCTGTATGTCACGGAGAATATCTAAGCCCAGCCTTCACCAGATAAGTCTGCTGTCCTTAATCTGAACCTATGCTCGTGCTTTATGCTGACACCAACAATTCTTTCCAGTGCTTCTTAATGAAAGCCCAAATAAAACTCTACCCTCTTCTGAGCTCACTGAAAGTATTTAATTCTTAAATGGACTAACTGTGTCTTTCCCCAGTCAGCACAAAATAAATGAACATAATTTTCTTAAAATCTTTGATATGTGCAATTGACTATTTCTCTATGGTGTTAAGAGATAACAAAGTCAAAACCAGGAACTGTACACTAACAGGAAAATCCTGATGTATCCAGTCGTGCCTGATCCAAGCACATTGGTTCTTACGCATGTTTTTTTCACAGTTATCATTTTGCCTAACGTGCAAAACACAGATGTTCTCCTAGTAAAATCACCTATCGTTTACATATTACATATTTACAGATTTGCGCATCAGTATTTCAAGTTCCTCAGTAAAGAGCATGGTATTCTTCTTCTCAGATGTTTGGGCTTCCTGGATAAGTGGAGAATCATTGTTTAAACACACACACACACACACACACATTACAAAAAAAAGCTCAACCTTTATGGAATCCAAAAACACACACACCATATATGCATATATCATACACGTATTTATGAACATAGTCTACCATTCTTACATATAGCACATGTGTATTTTACCACTCTTGATATACGCTCTATATTAAGCCCTCATACTATATAACATATACTACATATACGTACTTTTTACCATTCTTAGACAAACTGTTTACATGTCATGTGCATTCTGCCACTCTCCATCGCGCTGGAGTGTACCTTGTTTTTCTCCTCGTACTGTCGCCTGGACTCAGCCAGCTGCTCTTCGAGCTCCAGCAACGTATCCTTCAGGGTGTCGACCTGGTACATGAAATTTGTCTTCTCGTTGTCCAGCTCAGCGTTGGAAACCATGGCCTTTTTGTGCTTCTCTTCCACTTCTGCGAGTGAGTCCTGTGGAAACCAGGTCATAGTTTTGAAATGGTAGTAAGACAATAAAAACAAAGAGTAGCTCAGCAGTCTTGAAAACAAAAAACTCAGTCCTAAATTTAGCCTTGGTTTCTGAGAGCAAATGAATCAAAATAGGAAACACGAGGCAGTTTCAACACACAGAACGCCCCCCTTCTTTTCACGCTGATCAAATTCTCATCACTCAGAAAACTGGTGATTAGCTGTATCTAGGGATGGAAATACAAGTACAGAATCACTAGGACAAGGGAGACACCCGGATGGAAAGGGTTCTGGTCACGGAGGCAGCACGGTCCTGCCTTGATGATTCAGCAGCCGGCAGTAGTGAGCTGGGCTGTTCTACAGCTTCCTGATGTACTCACTCTAGATACATGACCAGAACTGGGGACAGAGCCAGCGCGTGGCCGCTGGAAGAATGAAATCCCTGCCACAAGCTACCGATGAACCCCGCCTGAGCCTATGAACCAGGAAAGGATTACGTAGCGTTTCAGATTTCAACCCACAGGGAAACTAAAAAAAGTCCACAGGCCTCACTGGGTGAAAAGACAAAGGTCATTCCTTGGAAATGACAGCCCAGGGAAAGAAAGGGGCTTGCAAAATAAGCACGGCCCTCACCTGGCTCCCACCCTTGTAGGTTAGGAAACAGAGGGAGAATAGTGGCGTTTAGATCCCCAAACAGATCAGGGGGAGGCATCGCAGAAAAGACAGCAGCAGCCCCAGGTGTAAACCACCCAGAGCTAAAGAAGTTGGGCACCTCTTGGTCAGATGTCTCAGGTGCTACCAGGAGGCTTCAAATACCAGTGCTGGTCTCACCTGCACTGACAAATCAGGGCAACGATTTCAGGTGGGAACAGTGATTCCCGGACTGCTTCACTGGCTCCCTTTTCATATGATTTGAAAGCCAGAGTCATAATTTTCCCCTGGTGTTTCAAAAGAAGTGACAAACAGGAGAATGATTAATCAGTCCTGTGATTTGTCACCTCCTCTGTTGGGTGCCCCTATGACAGTGAGTCAGAGTATGTCTCAGGTTCCCTCTGGGCAGCTGAAAAGGAAGCAATAGGTTTGCTATCTATTGCTAGATCCATGGTCTGCCATTAGCTGCTCAATGAAAACAGACAACACGGCCCCTCGCTGTTCACCTAACTTCAAGGAATACGGCCACTGAATTTCCCGGCTGGCACAACGCAGTGATTCCACATCCTATGAGCGGTGTGTATTTACTCAGATAAATCCGAGACGATGCACACACTCAGTATGTGACGGTACACAACTAACTCGGACGTTTCAAAAGCACGGCAGTAAGGACTGTGTCATTGGTAGACAACATCAGATACTTTGAGAAGCAAACGCGGTGAAGCAGTGTGTGTGTGTGACCACGATGGAAAGCAGAGAAAACCAAAACCCATTCTGCAAGTGTATGGCGCGCTCCTGTGCGGGAATGAGAAACTGGTTTTCAGCCGGGGTAGGGGGGAGAGGACGCATCGGGAGACGTGGTAACAGCTCTCATGGAGGAGGTGCAGAATGTGGTCTTGGCTCCAAAGCTGTGCCGGGGAAACGATGCGTGCACACACCATGCCAGCCAGCACTCCCGCCACCTGAGGTCCTTCTACCGGCTGGGGCCTCGTCAGAGTAAGCAAGCGGTTTGCACGTCTTCCTTAGGGCTGTCGGGTTAGTATGGGGAGCCCACACTCCACACACTGGTACCTTCATCTCTTTCAGCCCCTGCATGTATCTGCCTTCTACATCCTGAATCTGGTCCTTTATCTCATTAAGTTCCTGAGGGGAAATGACAAGAAAGGCATGTGATGTCAAGGGGAAAAACTGACAAGACCACAAGGAAAGAGGCGAGTCCTCTAAGTCTTCCTCCTTCTGGGCAGCTTCCCTTAGGGGCAGTCCGAGCGGGGAGTTTCTTCCTATTCTTTTTAAGGGTTAAAGGAAAAGAAAGAAAACGTCCATACGGCAAAGATGAAAATGTAGGTGTTTTTCATATGAAATTTTCCCACAATTTTATAAAATTTAGGTGTATCTCGTATGATCTAGTTTTGCACAGTTTTATAAAACAGGCAAGAGAGTTGAAAACAAAACAAGTTATGTGACTTGTATCTCAGCTCATGCAAGCTCTCTGAGCTCCTGTCTTGATACAGTAAGAATCGCAAAGACAGAAACAAGCCACGATGTGTCCTGCATGCCAGGGGGCCCGTGTCTTCCTGCCCCGTCACCACCACCACATGCCTGGTGCCGGGCATCTGCTGGTGCCGGGCGTCTGCCGGAGCCGGGCGCTCCATAAATGCGGGTTGAACAAATGAGTGCTACTTACAATCTAAGAGCAGAGACAAATTAGGATCGAAGCAAACGCCCCTTTGATGGGGTAGAGAATGAATGGAGCTACAGGAGAGGAGGCCCAGGAATGGCCCGGGGGCATTCTGGGAAGAGCAGTGAAAAACACTGTTCTTGTAAAGCACAGGCTTGGACGGCATCCTCAGGGAGCCGAGTCCAACCCCGCTGAGGCTTAAGTCCCTCCTCTGAGCTTGCTGCAAATGGTCCTCCAGCTGTTTGGACAGCACCCGGGGCGGCTGGTTCTCTTAACCAGTTTTAATGATTAGAAAGTGTTTCCATCAATGAAGACACATCTGATCCTTTAAGCTCCTCCCTCGGCTCAGAGGATACAAGTTCTAGACAGTAACCTTCCCTTTGTGTCACCTCCTTGTCAGATACCGTGTTTCTAGTTATTTTAACAAACAGTTTGTATTTCTCTGACACACTGACTGTGTTTCTGCATGCCTGGCTCATGCCGAGTGTTAAGAATGTAACAGAATAATGCCCACGCTCCAGTGGGAGAAGAAAACACCCAAACACAACGACGAGGCCTGCTGAAGGCGTATTAGAGAAAGAAAGGAAAGGGCAGAGCAGCACGAGGACAGAGCGGCCCAGCCCTCTGTGCAGCATGGTGTGGGCTCGCACAGGTGTGTCTGAGGCCTGAGGGGGCTCCGGGGCCTGGGCACAGGTCTGCTGGGGAGGGGCAGTCAGGGACGGCTTCCCACAGGAGGCTGTCTCGGAGCCGGGTCTTGGTGAACACCGGTTTATAAGAGGAGGGGAGACTGGGCTGAGAAGAACGATCTGGAACTTTATGAATTACATCTTTTTCTTTGAAGACTGATTTTCATAAAGGGTTGTAAGTACATCGAGGGCCTTACCTTGATTTCCCTAATGGATGCCTCAGTGTCCATGGAAATGGAGGTATCCCCACTTCCCCTCCGAGAGGAAGTGCCACCCAGGGAGGCCAGCGTGGCTGCAGACAGACCGGGCAGGTTACGAGACCCCTAGAATGTCACAAGGATCAAATGTGATTGTCGACAAAACCAAAATGACTTGTAAGTCTGCTATTACGGTACCTTTACTTGCACCCGGTCTCCAGCTGAAAATCTTCAGCAGGCTACGGAAAGCAACAGGAGAGACTCCCTGCACGGGGCGGGTCCCATGGATGCTTGGAAATTTGGCTAAATTAACCTCAAGCTCCACGGTTGGGCCCACCATCAATTCCTTCACTGCTGTGCAGGATTTAACACTCACACGGGAAGTGGCCCCCAGTAACCCCCTCTCCCCACAAAAAAGGGTTGTGACACTGGCTGCTGGGTCACACACTAGTCCTGTTCACTCACCAGTGGGTATTTTTGTTAAAGATCAAGCAACATATTTTCCTGTTAGTTTTACCCATAAAATTTGGGACCCACTAGGTTTATCGACGACCTAATATAAAGGCCTGTAGAAATTCCTTACCTTCTCATTGAAATCTTTTTCTGGTCTCTCTTCAACCTGGAGAGGAAAATGGACAAGTATTACTCACAAGCATGAAATGGACAATCTGGATGCAGGGGGTAAGATGATAATAAAAGGACACATTAGCTTCCTTTGTAATTTAAAAAACACTTTGCCCATGAGACTCCCATTTGCTCTGCCAGGTGGCACAGACACAGCGAGGGCAGCCGAGAGCCAGGCTGAGCCTGTCCGTGTGGGTGTCCAACGTTTACGGTTCCCACAGAACATAATGATGTCGAGACCAAATACACAGTGACCACAGAAAGGTCCGTGCTGAGGGCTTGTTAGTGAACTGAACTTGAACAGGTTTGCTTTACAGGTTCCCGCGGCTCTATGTGGGGGTTGCCACACAGGAGAGGATGACGCACCCCAAGCTTGTTTATCCACCGCAATGACTATGGTTAGAGCGAGAACATGCGCGGGCCCTGGGGCCTGCAACATGCAACCACAGGGGTTTTAAGTTCGATGATCACTGAACTTGGCCTCTGAAGCAAGAAAAAGCAGTGAGCCAAGTGTAACTTTTTCTACTTCTCATGAGTGACGGAGTCAACGTGAAAATTCTGGTTTAAACAATGGGGTCTGAAGGCACAGAATTTGCCAGGTGAAATGTGGGGCTCCCAAGAATCTGGCTTTCCTCGTCTTTCCTGTGTGGACGACGCTCGGGGTCTGTCTCCTCCCTTCGGCAGGGAGGACTCAGTTGGACGAGGACGAGGCAGTGCTGCTGCTTTCTTTGCTTTATGTCCAACAAAAAGCCATGTTCTTTTTCTTTTCTTTTTTTCCTTCTTCCGCACACTGAAGGCCCCTGTCTATACGCCTACTGGCAAGGTCACTGACGAGGAGAAAACCCTGTGCTCAGTTGTCTCTGCACCGTCTGGGATAAGCTGTCACTCACGCTTTTCCCATCGCATCTCCATCCTGCCTCCTGTAGCTCAGAGGTTCTGAAATGTGACCATCGGGGGTCCACTGCCGATGTGATGCCCGCGGCGAGTGCAGAGCACAGCTGGGAGTCATGAGACTGCCCGGCAGCCTGGGCTTCATGTGCTTGCACCCAGCCAGTCTGCACTGCAGGTGGAGAAATCCTGCCGGAGCCGAGCCCAAGGCCACGAACGTGCAAACTGCCCACAATGCCATCAGCACGGGAGAGCAGGAAGGCACAGGGGCTAAGCACTAGTCAGGAGTCTGCAAAGGCGTGATCTCCTGTGGGGACAACCACTTCCTGTCTCATGCCCACCCTGGGCCCACGTTGCCCTGGATGCCCTCGCCAGCCTGTCCCACACCAAGAAGGCTCACTGACTACCACCTTCTTTCCTCCAAACTCATACCTTCCGCTTTCTCTCCAAGGGGAGGATACCCGAAGTGACTACTAAAATGACACAGCAAAGTGCCACAGCTAACCAGCCAACCAAGGGGACCAATGGAATCGGAAAACACACTCGATTTCTGCAAAAGAAGGCAATTCCAAAACCAGCCCTCAGCTCAGCATGGCCAAGCTCAAGGGTCTCGACAGATCCACGTTCAGCCCAAAGCACCTGGTGTCACCCACCCACCCACACGTGGGTCTTCAGCAAAATCTTCCTTCTCTCATCTAACAGTCTCCTTAGTGTCCTAAGGGCAGGCGCGGCAAGGAGAGCAGAGAGACCACATCCCTCAGGCCAGTGGGCTGGACCCGCGGGCAGGCTGGTCTTACTCTCAGGCGAGCCCCTTGGGTGGGGCTTCAGCCCCTGATGCTCCATCTGCCCCGACCACCCTCCTTGCCACAGCCGGCTGCCCTCCAAGGACCAGTGCAAGCCTGTGCATCTCACAGAGCTTTGCACACAATCTTGGCCCCCAGGGGCCCCTTTCGGTGGCAGTTATATCCCATTACAGACAGCACACTCTCCACCTGGGTGCCACACCACCTGTACATATAATTATTGTTGTTTCAGATGTGCATGCCACATCGGCCTATCCAGATATTCTGGGGTGCTGAGGTGGCCTCCAATCCAGATGGTTCTATCTCAGTGTCCTGACAGAGCCTGAGAGAGCCATGGACCTACATTCTGAGCTGTGATGATTTTCAGCAACTCTGCACTTGGGAATAGAAATATTCCTGGAAGTTTCAAATACCTAAGGAAAAGGTAACTGCCTAGCACCTGGTCTGCTGGAAATCAATTCCTCAATCCTCCTGAGCCCCAGGCCTTCAGCCCTGAAAATAAGTCAGCTTGTAGAGGAAACATTAATGAGATGGAAACAGGGCAGGTCAGACCAGTGCATTGGCCTGACTTCGTACGTTATTTAATAAAATGAACAGTTAAAAAAACAGAAGAAAGAGAGTCATTTAAGTATCAGCGGAGTAAGGAGGTCCAGTTTAACAGGCTGTGAGGCAGCTGTTGAGAAGCCTGCTGCTTTGCTCCCCAATTTAAACAGTATCTTTTCTGCCTGTTCTTTAGCGACAGGTGAAGGCCGTATCGATAAATGAGGCTCCAGAAATCCTATGTTCACCTACAAAGATATCTGTCCCCCTAGAATAGAAGAAGGACGCCACATTTTTTTTCCAGTACTTCTTGTGAGCAAGATGAGAAAAAACATACCAGACCAAAAACACCTTGGGTTGGAGGGGGAGGGCTTTCACACAGCTTCGCTCCACATTTCACTTGATCCCGCAAATAACTGCTTTTGTAATTTGCGAAACACCAAACAAGGAATAAAAAACCTAAAACAAAAGCTCGCTCTTCAATGTAAAGAAAACTTTAAAAATAGTTTGAAAAAGGCTTTGCTCTGAAATACATTTTAACGGACTCAGAATGTATAAGGGACAACTTAGGCTGTGTTTGAGACCAAGCAGGAACACTGAATCCTCAGTGAAGACAGTAGCCAATCTATGCTTACCTCTAGTCGACGGGACGCAAGTGCTGTTTTATCAGTTTTCCAAATTACAAAGGGTGTCCGTATTTACTAGCTTCCAGAAACACAAGTACCTGGAGCCCCATGGAAAGCCAGCCACGCAGCAGCCTGAAGCCATCGTAGTCCCCAAGGTTCCACTAGGTGGCGAGCTGAGAGGGCACGCTCCCAGCGCTACCCAGGCCGGCTTCAACAGAATGTCTGGGGAGACTTAAAATGCCAGGTTTTCCGTATCACCACCCGGCCTGCCCCCTTCCAGTCTGCGGGCTTGGAGAGACCCCAGGAGGGGCCAGGTAGAAAGGAACTTTGCCTATGGTGTCCCCAACCCCCAGCAGGCAGCCCCAGGTGGGAAATGAGGTCACAGAAGCATGGTCCCTCTCAAGAAACAAACTGACAATTGTGAACACTGCTCAGGAAACACCTACTTTAAGGGGGAATTTCCTTCAAATATAAACCCTACCACTAGGGTGGAAAAGTTTGGGTTTTAAATCCAGTAATACCGACATTATCCTGAACGGCTTGTCTTTGAACTCCTGTAATCAGAATTCAAGCCCAGCTTTCCTACCTGGTCCCGGCCCCCGCCTCCTCATACAACAGAAAACATGAGTCACTACAGACTTTTGTTTTTCCAGCTCGGATGGGCCAAATCTTCACTCATGTCTGTCTGAATACACACGGGCAACATGGTGTCACCAGATGTGCTGGTGTCACTCTGCTGGGGTGTGCTTTACGCCTGGGTGACGAGCCCTCCTGACGCCATGTCTCTCGGAGCTTCCTGTGCCCCTCGCTGGAGCCGTGCTGCTGAGTTTTCTAGTGCACGGCCCTCTGAGAGGCCAGGCCGGGCGGGTCACTCATCCTAGCAGGCTGAGTGCTAGACCTACCTAGCAGGCTGGGTAGGGTAGTAGGCCCTGCCCAGGCCTACTGCTTCTCCCTCCCGGGCAGGAGGACCAGCGGAGTGTGAACGTCACTCTCCTAGCTTCTTTCCATTCAACAAGGCTCACAACACCCACTAACACTCTCTGTTGGTCTAGCAAGCCCCAAACACAAACACCCAGCCCCGTTCCGAGGTGTGATGGCCGATTCGGGGAACAGAGACGGTGCACACTCCATGGAAGAGGACTGTGCGTTTTGGAAACTGCGGAACCGAGGGCAGCTCGGCTCTGTCTTCTAGACTCTGCAGGTGCCAGACCAGAGATGATCAAGCGCCACTGTAACTGTGTCCCTGGGGAACCGCTCTGCACGTTACAGAGATGTCACTGCGGTTCTAAGGACCACACACAACAGTGTCTTCAGCTTTGAGGACCCCACCCCGTGAGAGGGGCCAGGATGACGCAGGAGGACAGCCCATCCCACAGTCTGGGATGCTGACCTTAGCTCCCTAAATGTGCCAACAGCACAACAGCCAATTGACCTTTGTAAAGGAGCAGCTGACTCAGAGAAGAAAAATGATCAAACTGATTATCTGCGGGCAATGACCCGAAAACAGCTCCATGAGATACCTGGTGGTCTTGTCTGCTCGGAGCCGTGTGCCCACCTTCCACTCAGAACTCAGCGTGAAACAGCATGTAAAGTGGGCAGTCCGAAGTCTCCTCAGGCATAAACTCAGGGAATTACAAACAGATAACTTTAGAATCGGAAGAGACCCTGGAGCTCTCCCACCCATAGCTTTGTTCCTTCCATGGCGCCTGGAGAAAAAGCAGCACCCCCACCCCCAAGGACAGGGGGCCCAGGACTTGCCAGGGCCCCCAGGCACAGACACCCAGGGACACGGGGCAGGTTCCCCACTCCCGTGTGTATGGTCATCTACAAAACCCGTCAGGTGAGTGCTTTTCCCACAGATTTGGAAGCTGACAACACAGGAATCTGTACCTGGTTTAAATGTCTTCGGTCCGTGACTAGCCTGGGACCTGTGACTTTGGGACATCACCATGATGCGTGAACGAACCCAAACATGTCAAATAATCACGGAATTAGAATTCCGGGCCCCAACCGAGGCACAGCAGGCAGTGAGTGCACTGAGGGGCTTAGGATTCTTTGAGGGTAAAACCACAGCCTCTTTGGCAACTGTGAATGTTTGTATTTTTTTCCTAAGAACTAAGCACGAGAGTAGTACACATCAGGAAGAGGGTCTCGCCATTCAATTCATCGTGGAGAATTTTGATTCCTAGTGGTTCGCAGGTTTCACACAGATGACTTTATGCAGACTGTCCTACTGCCGAGTGTGAAATCTCCGGAAAGAGACCGGAAGTGCAAGGAGGCACGGCCGCTGAGGCCGGCAGTTTGGCTGACCTCAGTGAGCACGGATTTCTGAGTTCACAAAGACTGCCCTTCGGTCATTTACATAATATCCATGAGAAGCAATCTGCCAGATTTTAAAAACTGAAGTTACATAAGAACGAACAGCTGGATCTCTCACTCTTCCTGCTTGATGAGTCCTGGTGAGCAGTGAGCACCTGGGTCGTGTGTCTGCCACCATTCACCTGAGAGAGTCCAGGATGTGGCCTTTCTTTGTCCCCTCACCGCTGGCCTCCAGGACGGGGTGGGGGGCTCAAATGGCAGTGAGGGCAGCTGGGCAGGTGACAAGTGTACAGAGGTGGTGTCTGCAGCTTCAACGGAGGGGGCTGTCTTCGCTTCCACAAAGAAACGGGCTCTCCTGTTCTAACACGGCTCTCTTGATCGATCTTCTGTTTTGTCACCCTCGACAGGGAAATGGTAGAAGGAAACATTCCTCTATCAGGAAAACAGCAGTGGAAGCCCAGGGATGACCAGCTCTGGCCTTGGCCTCGGCATCACGGCCAACAGGGAGCGGGGACCAAGGCCACCCGACTCAGTTTCTGGGGCTCCTTCTGCTTCTCTAGGAGCAGCCGACATCTGCATTTGGTAGGAAACCCCACAGCTTTGAAAGACTGTATCTAATGTAAAGACGGAACAAGCGGGTGCACCGGCGCCCTCAGATGGCTCAGTTCTATGGCCTCGTGTTGGATTATCAGGAACATCGCCTAAATTTTAGGCATCCTGAATCTGACTGTGGTGTCAGGGGATCAAGTTAAGAGCCTCTCAAGTTTCTCTGCGACGGAGGAGAGGAGATAAACAGACCGGCTCTGCCCATCTTTGCTGTCCTGTACCCAGGCTTGATCCAGAAGGCGCCGCTGGCCTTCGGTGTAGCTGTCAGGCTCTGTGCAGGGCCTGCACGCACACGGCAGGGAACGCACACCCCACAGCACGCATACCACAGGGCACACACCGCACGGCACGCACACCCCACGGCACGCATACCACAGGGCACACACCCCCCATGGCACAGAGCCCCAGCTCCTGCCCACCGAACGCCCCTCCCTGGCCATAGTGCCAGCCCCTCATTTGTCCCCTGGGCCCTACTGTCCCAAGAATGTATCGCGGCCTCATACAAAGCATCACACAAAGTCAAACTGCCTAAAATTCCAAAGACCCTGAGAAACATACACAACCACGAGACTCAAAGGACGGGGGCTATATTCCAAAGCAAAACCTGGGACATTTTATGCTGAGTGACAACAGGGGTGCAGTTCTGCAGTTTCACACTCACTGAACAATTTGAGAACTGGGGGGCTCAGGGGTGGAGCGGAACTAGGAATGTCACGGCAGGCCCATACTTTATTTTTTTAAAACCATGTGGGTCGAATACACAATATGTCATACAAAATGTTAAAAGTCAATCCTTCAAATTTTTAAATCATAAAAAAGCAGCTCAACGCATATGACCACGTTTCCCCCACTGTTCAAAGCTGCCCTCCTCCCAGGAAGAACCCATCTCCCAGCACTGTTAATAATTCCTTACCTGGTCCTTCAGAAATTTAGCCATGCAATTCTGATATCACTGACCAGTAACACTCTGAATTTGGCAGCATTCCCCCCCAGTTCTGGCTTTACGCAGACCTGAAACGGGTCATGGAAAAGCCTAGCTACTTGGTCCGCGTTCAGGCTTTGGGAGGTGGATGAAGGCTTCCCTCTGCAGGACTGAGAAGTGAGGGAGGAGAGGGGCGGTGCACTCACCACGGGGCTGGCCCGCGCCGAGCTGGCTCTGGACGATGCACGGGAGCTGGAGTTGAGGTGGCCACTGTGCTCGGAGGGCTGCCCGCACAGCCCGGCGCCAGACACGCAGACAGAAACAAAGGGACAGAGTCAGCAGAGATGCACAGAGGCCGGAGGCCCCCGCCAAGTGCTCCGTTAGCTGTGAGGTGAGCCATGCGCAATATAGGAGACAGGGTGGCATGGAGCACAGGCTTCCCTGGGGAAGCAGGCTGAGTCTCACAGCCCGCTAAGAATATAAAGACTTAATCACAACATCAAAAGAACACAGATTTAGTTGGTTAGTAAGAAGAAAGTAACACAAAGGACCCGCTGGACTTGGGTGTGGAGTCACACGCCTCGTGGGTGCACAGAGAACCACCTCATCGCTGTGGAAATGACCGTTTTTCATGAGCCAACCTCCCAACCCAGCAGAGAGAGAGAAGAGCGAGACAGGGGCTGGGCTTTTGGGCAAAGCACATCCTTGCTCCTCTACTACCTTCCCAAGTGAAAGCAAAGTAAGATTTAGAGTTAAGACAAAACTGGGCATGGCTTCCTGAAGGGCCACGTCACCTGTCTGCCCACCTAAACTGTCCCTCTCCTGCTAAAGAAAAACACCAGCAACTGACCTATCGTATCTGGTAGCCACGCCCTCTTGACTTTAGAGTGTATTCACGTTTGTTCCAGTCCTAGACATATTTTCTTTTTTTAAAAAAATTCTTACTGTCCTCTTGAGTGAGGCAGATTGGGGAAGGGTGGAGGGCAGGCAGGATTCTGACACAATTTAGGAAGACAGGCCATGACATGGCCCAAGGAGCGTCATGGAGAGGCCCACACAGCCCTGCAGGGAGCTCCTCCTGACCCCGGAACCAGGCCAGCCACTGATGGGTCTCTCAGCTGTTGTCACACCCCAGGGGAAACCCCACAGGCATTATCTTGCTGCAAATTACAGGAACCACAGACCGTCAGGGGGCTCCATCTCATCTTAAATCCTGTCTCTTCCACCAGAACGTAATTCCCCTGAGGGTAAGGTCGTTTACTTTGTTCCCTGCTGAGTCCCCAGTGATGCAATAAGGCCTGGCACACACTGTGCGCTCAAGAAATATTTGCTGAATGAGCAGCCTCAACGCTAGCCTATAAACAGCCTTGGTCAACATGGGTGAGTCCCCAGACCCATCCTACCTGCATCCGTTCCCTTATCCGCCATTTACTGTGTACTTATACAGAGGTGTGAGGAGCTTCAAGGGCACAGAAAACACCACGTGCAGCAACCATTGCCACGTACAGGATACACAGGAAACGTACAGGTATCCTGAGCCTCGTCTTGTAGCAAAACTATTATTATTGTTCAAAAGAAAGGAAAACACATACGATCGGCGCTGTATGGCAGAATTTCGCCTTCTGGTTCACTGACACAAGTGAGGAAACCTCCTGTACACAGACCCTGCTGTGTTCTTGTCACCCACATCCGGGTTTTGGGTGCAGACATACGACAGACTGGCCAGAGCGTACGGCCGACCCAACTTTCCCCACCTCCTCGGTCAGAAACTCCTCCCAAAGCCTCCAACCTGACCCGACCCTGCAGGAAACGTTTAAAGACGGTCTCACCGTGGTCCACATGCCACCTTTCGGGCTGCTTATGTTTGGGAGTCAGTGGAGTGTGGCTGGCTCATGTGAGCTCACGTAAGGTACAAAGATACAGCCCCGGTTCCTTCTGTTGTCGGCACGAGACCCTGGGAGAGCGACTGAGCCTGTGGTCCTTGATGTGGAAGGAAGGACACCGGCCACACAGAGAAGCTGAGGGTCACACGAGAGGATGCGTGCCGGCTTCCCCCCGCTTTCACTTTCCGCTGACACAACTGTTGTGGCTCCTGAGCAGATGGCAGTGCTGGTGATGACCACTTCCAGTGTCAAAGCAGCTAAGAGGGTCACTCCACACACAGCCACGAGAACTTCCTACAGCGCGCACACAGCTTAATAACAGCACGGCAGTCCTAACACACAAAGGTTTTCCAAGCAAAACAGTTATACTTAAAAACAAAACAAAACTAGTCATTTAACCTCATCTAACCATTTAATCATAATTAAGTTATTTAACTGGAAAGACACACTGTGGTTGAGACTAACTTCTCAGGAGAATGGAGATAAAGAAACGTCCTCCTAGATCAAGACCGTCCCATGCAGGCTTGGGGTCAGCCCGGACTCTGAGGTCGCAGCTCTCTGGTCTCGAGACAGGATGGACCCCCAAACCATAGCCGCCTTACAGAGGGTGTGTGGATTTATCAGTGGCCATGACTACTAGCTGAGTGGAGAGCCCGGGGAAGCGCTGTCCCCAAGCCCCATTCCTGAGCTCTGAGCACTCTCTGTCCACTTGGAGGGCATTACAAGGACTGGGGTGACCTGGGGTGGGGACACTGGGAGGGGACAGGAGCTCAGTGAGCCTTCCCTGCCACTCTGCCCGCTGCTTTGCTGCTGAGAACAGAGCTGACACCCCAAGATCTCTTCAATTTGTCCAATGTAAGTCAACAAACTCGGCTGAGCTCCTTCTGCGTGGGGATACACTGTTAGGTGCAGAAAATAATTCTTTTTATTCTCTTTTATTTCTTCTGCATGGCTTGATACCAGGAACAGGCAGCCCTAGTTTAGGCTTTTGTGCTGCCAGGACAAGACCTTTCATTTCCTTAACTGGGCTACAGCCATTCATGCCAGGCGATTCCTACAGGAGGCTGAAAACACAGAAATAACAGCTACGCGAAGAACGCCCAGCGGAGCCCGTCACCATCCCGAAGGCCAACAATCAGCCACTCCAGCAAAGTCAACCGACAGACGCGACACTTAAAGAGAATCTGAGAATCCTCCAGACACCCGGAATTCTACTTGGGTCATCAGACAACTACTGGCACTTGGGAAAGTTTCCTTCTCCTGAAGAATTAGTATGTTGTCTCTTTTCTGACAAAAGAAAACCATTTAGTTGCGTTTTATCCATCACGTACAGGCCTGAGCTATTTCATCCATTAGGCCTGGTTTAGGAACTTTTCAACGGCCTACAAAAATGTTTAAGAACTGGGGAAAACATTCGCTAAAGCGGGCTCCACTGCATGAAAAATGTTCTGCAACACAAAATTAGTAAACGCTGAATGAGTTGTCAACAAAACGAATGCCACGTCAACTATTCGATATAATATTCACAAAAAGTACCTTCTAAGGACAGTAGTAGGTTAGACCGGTTACTTTGTAAGAATCCTTGAATATTCACGATTGGAGAAATACAAAAAAATCATATAGTTGGATTATTTAGCTGGTTTATGAAGTAGCCAATTATTTTCAAAAGCCAAGTTATAAAAGCACTTTCAGTGTTTCGTAGTAAACCGTTCTGTTTCACGTGGGGCTCGGTGCATTTTTATAGGATTTAGGGACACTTCTGCCAAAGGACACTGCTGCTTAGGGCTGACGCCGTGTCCACTGGTCGTTGGGGCAGGCCCATTAGCTTCCCCATTTCATGGACTGATCCCTTTTCTATTTGTCTACCTTTGTCACTCATTCACTCACTCACTCAATTTTTCATTCAACAAGTCTTTCTTGTACAACTACCAACCCTTTATTGCAACACCATTGCAAGTCCTCTGAAGAGGTGGGACAACAACAAAAAAGGAGGTGATGCACAGGTAAGATTCTGAGGCTTTACATTTGTCCATGTTCCTCAATTATCCAGAGGCGACAACAACCTGCGGCCTGTCCCATGGTCTCTTTCCTCCTCTGATCATTTTAAGACCAACCACATCAATGCTCGTTAGTGTTGTGAGTGTCCTGCAGAACAAGAGCCGATGAAGCTCAGTCCAGGTTAGTCTTTTTCCCTTGAGCTCCACAGAAACTGCGAGTAAGAACATTAAAGTAACAACCACAGGCTCTGTGATCCACATTATCCGTGACCCTTATTACAAAGGAGCACTGAGATGAGACAGTGTCAGTTATCTCCCCGGGCTGCAACTGTGCCAGGCGGCCCGCCCAGGTCATGCTGCAGGCAGGGGTGACCTTGAGAAACACAGAAAGTGCCTTACAGCGTGGGATGCGGAGGTACTGCCCCGTCGGGCCCCACCGAGACTGCTGTCGTTGAACCCAGATGCCTGTGACAAAAACAGACTGTCAGGACAGGACGCCCCCAGCACCTAGAAACACGGAAATGTAAGGTAGACTGACACGTGCCAGGAAAGAGTCCTAAAAAAACAAGGGAAGTCATGCAGGCAGGGCTTGAATACCCCTTTACAGGTCAAGTGCTGGAGGGCCGTACAGACACCTGAGCGACGCTTTAGCTGCTGTCACCACATGTGGTGTCACCTCCAATAGATCCTTTGCACATCTATCTCTCCGAAAAAGATGGCTTGCTAAGTAAAAACATGTTCATCTAGATTTAAAACGAGCAGAACATTCAAATATCCTGAATTTTGTCAGGGCCTCCTCACTCACACCTGATGTTTTGGGATACAATAGGGTAGTCATTATAGTTTGATTTTTGTAATGCTTTAAAAATGGCTAATAATGTAGATGGGGGAAATGAGAAAAAAAAATGGCTAACTAGAAAACAGAATACTTGGTTAACCTGAAAATCCTATGCAATTGGTCACTGAGGGTAAACGGGTTTACAGCACTCGGCACAGCCACGTCAGACTCTGCCCAGCGAAAAGGACCTTTCCCCTTGAGGATACAGCTGGTTTGCTCGGCCAGTTATAGTTCTAATTCACAAGTGTGCAATTTGATGGAAATTCAGAGGGAGTAACAATACAGTATAGCTACTTTGAATATTTAAGTTTCCTGCACAGCATAAGTACCTTGTATTTAAAACTGGAAATTTCCAAAGTAATATAGTACAGTGGATTAATACCTGTTAAGGTCACCAAAGCAATTTAAAAAACACCTTCCTTCCTGCCAACAGATTAAGTCAACTTCGGTTGCTCTGTTCTTGCCCAGAGATCCTACACAAACACCGCGTTCCTGGAGGCAGAAGTGGCGTGACAGCTACTGTCAGCTGTCGGGAGAAATAAAACCCAGACCTGGCCAGAGGAGGCTGACAGACACGACCGCATGTGTGTTAAATCACTCCCAGCGGCACGTCAAACAGGTGTCCACGCTCCCAGGGCAGGTGCGCGGGGAGGGGCGCGCATGCACAGTGGGCGGCACATAGGGCTGGGGGGCAGGGGAAGGGATGGGACGTGGATGGGGCACACGCACCTGGTAACTCCCCGCGGGCCTGGCAGCGCTGTACAGGTAGGAGGGCTGGTGGACGAAAGCAAACGGCAGGTTTTAAAAGCCTCGAAAAAAGAGCAACATGTCCTGGTGACAAGGTAATCACGCTGCTTTCAGTTAGCGTGGCAGCCAAAGTATCGTACAACGGTTAGAAGGAAAAAACAAAGCTGACGTCGGCACTGTGTTCTCCGTAAATCTGACAGATGCAAACCCAAATTTATAAGAAAGAGAAATACGAGATGATTTTAAACTTTAAAACAGTAAACTTCCCCAGCATCTTTGAAAGACGACTATTTTCTAGTCATTTCTTTTCAGGCATTCCTGGAAGAAAGGGTGAGGGAATGAGACAGAATGGTGACAAGGTAAACAACACCCACAAGAGCAACCAAACCCGCAACTCAAAACCCCAAGTTACTAAAGCAGTGAGGGGTGTTCATCGATAAATTGCCACACAGGGAGAGTGAGCAGACCTAGTGTGTTCATTTCTATCAAAGGATGCCAGCAGCGGCCTTCAAGACTCAAAAGGAGCTGTCAGCCTGCACCGGCCGGCCAGGGCTGGCACTGGTCTGGAACAGCGGCTCCACACCCAGAACTCGAATCAGGCTGGGACAGTGCCTTGGGGGCATGTGCTGGAGCATACAAGGTAGTGTGGTCACAGACTGAGCTCCGGAATAGCATCATGACTCACTCACAGGCAGAGGCCACCGCACAGGGCGCCCCCGGCCAGCCCTGGAATGTGCATGACCAAAGAAGGAGCACTCAGCCACGGGAGGGAGAGGACAATGCAAGGAGATGACAATTCAACCTCCACAGTATGAGCCGTGTTTGGAGCTCAGCGCCCATTTCCTTACATGAGAACCGGACTTGCATCCGTACAGCTGAGAAGGTCCAGCACCCCAGGGCCGACCTGCATGCAGGCCTTGTGAAAACAGGAAGCAGAGGGGAGAGCGAGCCAAAGAAATAATGCTGGTCTCCCCACTTCGCAAAGACGGAGCGGTCCGAATATGCACAATAGCCTTCCAAATTGCTTCCTGGACACATTCGCTAGAGAAAAATATTTTTGAAAAAACAAATGGAACCCCAAATGGGGAACAATTGCTGGAAAAGGAGGAGAGACCCAAGAGACCCATTTTTTTGGATTTGAGCTTTTGAAAACTCCCATTCACTAGAGCCCCCTTTTCCCTAAATTCGTTTTTGCTATATAAGGTCTTAAATTGTTTTTGATCATGTTTTAAAAGGTTGAGAGAAGTCCTAAGCAAATTAGTCAAGCCACTTAAAATCCCTTGCTGGCTTGAGCATTTTGGACTTCAAACAGAAGAGGCTGAAGTGTCCACACACATTGACTCGGCAACGAAAGTGACACACAGAGGGAAGGAGGAGCGAGACATGATGTGAAAAGGGGGACAGACCCGGTTTCCACTCTGGGCAGACAGGGCTGTGCGAGTGAGGCCACTGCTGAAAAGGCCGAGGTCCGAGCAGCAGAGTCCCTGGAATCAGAGAACGTGGGCGGGAGGGCGAGGGGCTCCCACTTGATTTCATGTCCAAGGTACATCTTATTGTAAATTCACACAACACCGCCTTTCACAACAAATCAGTCACGGTCATGCACTTACGGGGGACGGAGAAAGAAGAATGATCAGAAGGAAACAAAGACCGTGCTGTTAATTGACAAACCCACCACGTGCGACAAAATCAGGACTTCGGAGTCTGCACACAGGCAAGAACAGATTTCATTAATCTTCATCGGTGGCAAGACCCTCGGGGTTTTGAAGGTCGTTGTAATTCGAGTTCTAATTTTTAAAGCTTGGTGGGAAAAGCGCAAAACCAAGAATTTGCAGAGATATCAACCTCTGTTTTTTTTTTTTTTTAATCTTTCAGTTTTATTGAGAGGTAATTGACATATAACACTGTAATTTTAAGGTGCACAACATAACTATGTAAGTTATATGTATCTGAAATGATTGCCACAATACCCACACTCTTTTTTTTTTATTTTTCTAATTTTTTTTTTTTTTTTTTAATTTATTGGGTCAACCTCTGTTTTATGCAGAACATTTTATTGGAGCTGGTCTCCGGCTTGGACTCCTTGGCTTGGTATTGACATAAAGTATGTGTCTAGAATTCATAGCAGACGTGAGAAATTGAATGCTATGATTCTGAGACCAACACTCTGTACCCTGTATCTGGGGAATACTACTCTATACACTAATCGTTTCCCCCAAATCAAATGTTTTACCCACATAAAAGAGCCTTGCAGTGGAGGCTGGTCGCTTCAGACTTGATGTCAGCGGTGTCCTGCTGACCACACAAGAACGGACAGTCCCTGAAGAGGAAGTTGTTCCCTTCAGGTAACCCAATGCCACCTTATGGTCTTCTGCCACCCCTCAAGGTCCCACAGCCTGAGCCTGTCATTCCTGTACCTTGAATATTCTACGCGTAAACGACCTAAGGGGCAGGCAAGCGGAATTCTGGGGTGGACAGGGAGAAACTGCCTCATACGTACGGTAACACAACTATTGAAATTTGTTCCAGGAGTGAGGCGAACAGCCCCATTCTGGGACTCAGAAAGCAGAGGCCCACGTCTCTCGGCCAGGGGGAGAAAGCACCCACAGCGCCACCCGACAGTGAGGCATCAAGTCCAGGGTCAGCTTCCGCCAATCTAAGACTGGAGCATGCACTCAGAAGAGCATTCCGTGCTCCATATTACATCGCTTCCTTTCTAGACTTAAATGAAATCAAACAGGCCTGGGCGCTGTACAGGGATAGATATGGTATCTCAGCACAGAACAACCAGGAAGATTTTGAGGGAGGGCAAGTAAAATAAGGCGTCAGATGTGCTCAGTGGTGCGGACATGTGGCCTCCGGAAAGCTCTGGCGTGTTATAGGTTTCGAATGGGTCAGCGCTAATTTTGACTTTAACACTTTGGATGTGGGTGATTTCTCTTCCATGAATTTAAGGGAGTCAGATACACGCTGACCTTTGGTGAGTAATTTGCTGTTAGGTCTCTATCACCTGCTTATATTCGAGAGTAAGCTTCCTCCTCTTGTAAAGGGAGGAGGAACTAGTTTTCTGAATGCAAAGTGCTCTTCGCAACAGCAAAACCTCCCTTGAATTAAGAAACTACACACAGTACCCCCCAAATTCAAGGTGTTAAAACCCACCAATACTTTGGTGTTTATAGCCAATCTTATATTCAGTCAGAACTCATCTATCAGGGGAAGAAAGGGCCCTGAGCCTAGAGTCTGTATTATTATGGGGGGGGGAGGAGGCAGCGGGGGTGCTGGATGTGGTGTCGGAGCTGCCAGCAATGTCTGGACACCCCAACCAGGAAGTGGGGGGCAGGGACCGGGCATGACAGAGGCCAGGAAACAGACTCCCGTGGCTCTACCTGGTTAGTTTCCATGTATTCTTTTTCCCCCATTTATACCCTCAGATTGAGTTCACATCCGTACTTATGACACTTTCTGGCAAAATGAAGTTTCTCCCCATCACCCTACGTAGAAGTAAAGGCTTCCAGAGAGCCTATCTTACTTCTGTGACCTCCCTTGCTAAACAAGCTCCGTATGTTCGCCGAGTAACTATGAACCTTACCTAGGACAAACAAGCCTTTCCTATGAGGACACTTCAATAATTTAGAAATATCTGCCTACCGACACTAATGCAGGTCCTCGAAGTACGGGAAGGAATGTTACCATGGAGACCTGTGGGCGTGGATTTGATTTTCATGCCAAGTCTCGTCCCTCCCTGCGGAATTGCCACCAAGTTCACATGCACCCTACAAAGCAATTCTGTTCTCAGGGGCCCTTGAGGAAAGACATTCAAGGCTTTCTTTTTTCCCTTTTGATTAATTCTAACTACAAAATACCCACATAAGTACTTTCTTCCATTGTACCCAGCTGAATACTATAATTTATCGTCAAACATTTGAACATGAATTCCAATGCAAGATAGTGGGGTGAGTCTGAATTAAATATATCACAGCTAATTACTGCTCAAAAAAAACTGACTTTCACATCTATCCAAATGGAAATTCATAAACTAGATATTTAAAAAGAAAAGAGAGCCGAATTCACACACACACGGTTGCATGCTACAAAACCTGTCATTTCTGAAGAGAGGGTGGGAAAGATTTAAATGGAAACCAACCAACTTCTCCTCTCTGGATGATGACAAAGTACTGGATCTGCCGTCACCGCTGTAGCTGGAATTCTGGGCACCAAAGAAGACACTGTTAAGTGACTTGCACATCCTTACTGTCCCCCAAACACCACCTGTCCCGGTCAAAGGCAAACATGAAATTACACAACCAAACCAGTACTAGTCCTCCAGGAATGCCCTAGAGTCCAGACCCTCTGTTACAGCACAAACTTAACAACGAGAGGTTCTAAGTGGTATTCATCATTCCAGTGTTTACGTCTCAGTGGTGTGGCTGAACGTTGAACTCTTACTGTTTTTACAACTTCCCATCTCTAGTATTATTTATAATTACTACAACTCATGACGGACCGTCTATAACCTCCTAGTCTGGACTTTCAGTAATACGTACCTTTGTAGCTAAGTAAAATTCCACTTCTGGCGAAATTTCCCATCCTCCTTCAGGCCAGAGCACACCTGAGGGCTAAAGCTCAGCTCTGAAGCTCTGGGCAGGTGAGGGGAGGCTGTGAGAATCCCCTGCCCCGTTTTCCAGCTGAGAACCACTGTCTGTTGGACACACAGCAGCCGACTTTATGGGTTTTATGGTTTCTTGGATATATACTCTAAAAAGGTCAGATCCAACCCAGAATATGGATGGGGAAGCAAGTGTGAACACTACCGGTGAAGCCACGAGATGGTGACCAGTCAAGTCTTCCTGCGGAGCCCAAGTTCCCTCGTCGGGGAAACAGTATTTCCGAACTCTTGTCGTCAGCCTGGCCATTCGGTCCCTTCCCGTGACTGGTATCCCCAACCTCTGGAAAGCTTCCCGTGCCCACCCTCCCTTTTGTCTAACCTCAGCCTCACACCGTTCCTGGGGTTTTCTGCTCCCGGATCGTCCTCTATCTGCTGCTGCCTTAGATGTAGGCCATTTGGTTCTTCGATCATTATGTGTCTTATTTATTAAAACAATTTTATATCCAATTTCACACTGTGGTGAACCGTTTTATAATCAAGTTCTTTTGTATCTGATTTCTAGAGGCATTACTTACATTTTAACTAAAACACAAACCACACTTTTACTGTTTGAACGTGAAAGTCAGAGATTAAAATATATGGCTATAAGTAGAACACAGAGGCTGACGTCATGCCTAACAAAATGTTGGCAACTACATGTTTGGGATATTCTAGAGGAAAATGTAATTCTGGGCAGAAGTTGGACTAGACAGCTTCTACAGTAACTTCCAACTCTAAACTGTCCTACTTGGGATCAAGTATAGTGAAGTAACGCATTTGGGTGAAAAGTTGCGACCTTGTCAGTATAACCCCGACAAGCCGTCTGGTTCCATCAGAGAACATCGTGGCTCTTGTCCCATAAAGCCAGCACGACACAGTCTGCAGGACGGAATGGTGTGGTGCTTGCTTCTGTCCCTGGAATGGTCAGAAGCTTCTAGAAATACATAACAGAACTGGAGAAAGTCCAAGGGACGTCAATGCAAAAAGCAACGTAAATGAGAAGACAGAGCCTTTACACGGGGAGGGTCTTCTTAGCCTGGAATGAGGAAAGCTTACACGAAACAGAGTGTATGCAATCCCTAAGAGGGGCCGGGGGAAGAAACCGGATCAGCCAGTTTCAGAAAGCTAAGGTGGGGTACCCTTTTGAAACCCGAAGATATAATTTAAGTGTATATGTATTTTAATATAAGATAAATTCAAAGAAATACTATTTTGCACAACTAGTAAAATTTGTTACTATAAGAAGAAATGAAGCAAATGTAAGTACAGAAAGATTTTAGATAACTTAATGTGTAACAGATCTGCAGCAGGTCATGAAAATTAATTTCAGTTTAACCTTTTGAAATCCCCAAAGACCCCCTTGATAAACCCAAAGTCCTTCCTTCCCCTGCTCCTCTCCAACGCTCCTTCCACGGGCCCCTGTCGTCCTCTGTCTCCCACTGTACAGGGTGACTCCGTTCCTCTCTGCCTCCCACCCCTGAACCGTGAGCATTCCGACACTGATATTTAGGAAAACACAGGCTCTGGGATGTATCTTTAAAATGACAAACGGAAGAGGTAGAAAGACTGGAATTTCTACCTCTTCAGCAGTAGGAAGACTGCAGAAATTCAGCAGTAGAAAGACTGCTGAATTTCAGTATATGTGGAAGCTGAACATACTTAATATACACATACACCTATGGCAACAAAATAATGGAAGAGCTAATCCTTAATTGCAGATCTTTTTACACTTAGCGATACGTATCAATATGAATCTCTTACACGAATACTCAGAAGGTTAGAATGTTAACATTCTCAGAATGGTTACTAGTCGAAAAATATCAGCTTTTATTCTATCATGCGCTAGGGGAAAAAAAAAGAGACCCCCTATAACACGGGAAAAAATGCAAAGAAATCAAGCAATATTTTTAAAAAGTTTGGAGCAACCTGTCTGAAGGTAGTGGCATGCAAATTTACTGTCCTAACCCTGCCAGATCTCTATTCAGGGGCTGGGATCCATATAACTCTGCAGCATAACCGTTTGTCTGTTTCAAGGACGAAAAGAAGAAATCAGCGTACAAATGAAGACACAGGTACAGAGACCAGCAAGAAAGAAGCAGCCAGGTACAAACAGTGCTTTCTTAGTGGAGTGGCTGAATGAGGGGGCCCCGGATAACACGGATCCCAGCAGGCTCCCCAAATGCTTCCCATCTTCTCCACTACAACTTGGGAGAAACAGCACGGTTAGGTGAATGGAATGAGCCCCCTCAGCGTGACTTGTAACTACAGGGCACCCCAGGACTTAAGGCCAAAGTCTCTCCTAGGGACGAAGCACGTGGACCCGGGAGCAGCCGTGTTCCTGGGCAGTTTCCCCGTTTCCAGTTTTTGGCAGGTAGTGCTGTGGCAATCCCAGCTTGCGAGAAGCATGACTGGCAGGTTGGGGGGTAATGGTTTCCCCTGAGTCAGTCAGTTTTCAGTTCCTGGTTGAGGGTAAGTCCTTGACAATTATGGCCAAGGATGAAGCTGTATTTAGAAAATTCAGAAACAGCTTCTATTCAATCAATAGTTAAATGAAAAGGTTCATCACGGAAAAACAGTGGGATATAGCCTCATTGTTAGTTTTTCATTCACCCGGTCGTGCTACTTTATTTTTCGAAATGAACTCTGAGGACATATTTCATGATTTCCTACTTCATCCTCCAGAAAGAACAAAATGATGAAGTTCAATGTATGCCTGACTCCCTTCTCGTCTCTACTGTCAGCCCAACACCCCCTGACTCAAAGCATGGCTTCTAATTCCGTCCATAAGGACGTTTCTGCTGATTACGAGAAGAACTGTCAAGCAACGAAAACACAACCAGCTCGCGTGGCAGACAAAGGAGGGGCACTCCACACAACTGGTAAAAATGGAGATGCCAGGGGTCGTGGATACGAGTCCAAAGTCCAAACATAAGCTTTGTCATGTGACCTTCATTTCAGCAAGTTATTTAATCTGCTGGAACCCCCACTTCCTCGGCTGTGCAAATGCACGGGAACACACACTCTGCCGGGCCACTGTGAGGACCACATCTGATGACAAGGTGGGGAGACTGGTTAGCACATATTTTGCAGCCATAACATCAATGCAGAATAAATAAATGACTTTCCAGGCAGATTATAAATCCGGGGCAGGACATCTTGACTATGAAAGTACGTATTTACTGCAAGTCAAAAAACAAACCAACTTGAAGTTTCTAAATTAAACCAAAGAGTACGTAGAAATCCCTCCGCATTCAACTTGAAAACTCTATAAGGAACATGACAACATTTCTGAAACAAATTTAATAGCAAAAAAACCCTTTGGAGATTGGCAGGAATTCTCGTGACTGACAAGATTATTTGATATGGAAACACATGTCAAGAGCTTGTATATTTCAGACCTCGGTAGTATTCTCTTGATAGCTGTTTAAGAACTAGTTTCTGGAAAGAATACAATGGTGAAGGCTAACATCACCAGTCAAGATGAGATGACTTTGTTCTAATGAATGAGGAATAAAAATGTGTCCCACAGACAACCCCCTGGATTTCCACTGTTGCTGATAAAGCGCAGACTGCTTAAGACGAACCTTCCTTCTGGTCTTCTTGTTTCTAATTTGGCCTGCAGCATAGAGCAGAGGGTGGGTGAATGTTGGGAAGTGACTACCCTCTCTCACCATTTCTCTTCTGGCCTTCCATGAAAACGCAGGAAAAACTCTTACTTCCAAGGCTTTGGGGAACATCCACCCTTTTCTGCTGGCATGGCATTCTGTCCTGGGGAATATATTCCTAGAACGTATTCCCAAATCTATAGGATCTCAGCAACCTCTCTATTGTGAGAAGTACTTTGACCTTCTTAAAGAAATAACCAACTTTCTTCTCTTGGATGGTTTTTATGGGTTGTATTTAGATGGGTGGAGCTGTTTTATGTGGCAGGATAGGGTCAGGAGAGTTGAAAATTAACTGTAACATCAGACTAAAAAGTCCATAGAACTGCATAGCAACTTTATCTTAAGTCAGGTCTCTGACATTCAGCCAGCTTCGTTCTGCAGAATTTGGTTTCAACGCTCCTTACTGGGCAAACCACCTGCGTGAGGGTCACCTAACCTAAGGAATCAGAACACCTGGAGGCCTGGGAATGTGCATTTTAACAAGCTCCCTAAGGGCCAAGAAATAGACACTTTAACGAGTTCCCCAAGTGAATCTTACACATAGCAACATCGAAAAGCACTGCAACCAGAGAAACCAAAATAAAAAGGGCATTCGTTCACAAATCAGCATTTTCTAAAAGAGAATACATAAGGTACAAGAATAAACATCCTGTCAAAACCAGAGATTATAGGGGTGAGCTGTGACTGGTCCGAAAGTGAAACACCACCATGCAGCACTAGCAGAGGACCAACAAACTTCACACGGGACCATGCAGAAGGCAACTGTTAGCGTTTCTGATTAACAGTGTGAGATTAGTTTTCTACTGAGTCAAAAGACAGCTCACCTGCCAGGGCATCAGAGATGGGAGACAAAATAAGAACGGCAAAATCAAAACTTGTACGGGCGCTACTTGATGCCCTCCATTTAGTTTTAAAACAGAATAAAAGCTGAAAATCAAACTGAAATGCACAAAGTGTCCCTACTATTGCTCACATGTACGTTCTTTCATTCCACCAGAGACTGGCCCTTAAATATAATTTCACTGTGCGTTTAAAATAAAAAGGCTAACGATCTAGAAACATGTTGCTAACGCATTTAATTACTTAGAGGACAGAAGAGTTGCTAAAATGACTGTCGCAGAAATGCCCTCGCCAGCCAGAGCCACTGTGGAAGTGCTCTTTCTGCATGTAATGACCTGTCCCCCCAGGACTCCCTCCCGGTGGCTTAGGCCACACAGGGCTGCGACGCCCTGTCCTAGGCAATTCACTCCACCCTCCATCTCCTGCCCCTCACATGGGGACAGCAGCGCCACCAGGAGGCTCAGGACCAAGGCTGCCATGCAGGCAGATGTATGGCGCTGATCATTGCCCCCTAACGGTAAAAATCCATTTTAAAAACAGGAAATTGCTAAGTAATTTTGAAATGGGAGGGCAGAAATGAAGCACAAAACACTTTCAGAAAAGTTCTTTAAGTGAAGAAGTGTGCTGCGATGGCGTCAGTGCCAGACCGCCCTGGGCCGAGGGCCCTTTCTGCTGAGGAGAAATCTTTCTTCCGTTTAGTGCCATGTACATGTACAGGCCTTCCCCTGGCACGAGGGGCAGAAACTCTCCTGGCACACGGAAGATGGGAAATTCCGAATTTGAATCTAAAACCTCCGTCTTGCTTCTGGAACTGAGAGGTCTCTTTCAAACGGCACTTTGTGGCAAAAGAACCAACCAGGCGGTACATTTAATTTGAACGGATATGGATTAGAAAATAATGGGTTTTCCATCAGATAAAATGACTCGAACATCTTAAAGAAATGGAGAATTGGGGAATTCTGGATCTGTTTTGAGTTCCTTGAAAATAAGACGACACCTTTTCCCTTCTTGGGCTCCATGCTGCTGGCTCAGTGTGGGGCCAATAGCTGGTATTCAAAGACCCCACGGGGGTGGGGCGGCAGCACCCATATCTGGGCTCCAGAGCCCGACCAGGCGGCTCAGAGCTGTGCCCAGGAAGCTGTGGGAGAAGACCACACACTCTGGTGGGCTCACCTCCCTCTGGCCCTCAGTCTCCGGGTAAAGACTGGTACGTGGCATGTGTCTTTCAGACAAAGATGTTGTTGGATTTTTAGACAATGGTATTAATTGAAACACCGCTGGTTATTATCTGTCACACAACACGTTAGGATCACACTGCAAGTCTATCCAACCATCTCACCCAGGCACAGGGACCGCCAGACTGCAAGTCAGGCTGCGACTGTCAAAGTAAGGATGGAAAAGGAAAACAACAGAAAAGAGAGTTGCCAAAATCAGTCAAAAAAAACTAAGTAAATCACAGCAAAAACAAAACAGGCAATATTTAAAATCTTAACAAACTCTCACGTGTATTTGCAACAGGAATTACATTAGAACAATAGCCAGCATAAAATCCAATACATTAAATAAAACCTCCATGGCAAATGTTGCTGTAATTCCTAAAATCTGAAGCAGTCTGAGCAATTTTATTTCCTCCTCTACAAAATACTCAACCTTCTCCTGAGCCTACGTATGCGACAGCTTGATTTCTGGGTCTTACCTCGGATTCTGCAAAGTGAGTGTGGCATGTGTAATGTTTTTGGTTGCATACATCTTCCTTCCTCTGGCGTGAAACGGTGAGGACATGACAGCCGTAGGGTCAAGGAACCTCTTTAGCTGACTTTGGAACTTTCTGGCAAAGTCACTGTGGATCTGCCTTTGGCAGCGCAAGGACCATGATAACAGTCACCCAACAGCACACCAGGGTATCACCTTCAGGGTTTATTGTTACAAATGGCCCCATTACAGCACACTGAATGCCTATACGAGAAGTCTAGGAGTGGTTTATGATTTAATTGTCACCGTGATGAAAACAAACCTCCCGCTCTATGGGGTCATTAAGTAAAATGTGGTGGCTGTCTTGAGGCCTCATTATTACCAGCAGTGACACAGACTTGTAACCGCAAGGCAAATTAAACTGGCACGCCCAGATTCATTTACTGACTTACACACAGTTTCTCTACCGCCCTGCTCAAAGCACACAGTTTTTCAAAGATACCTGTTAATATTTTGGGACTGTTTAAGGAGAAACATGTATTTGGGTTTATCAACCATTAAGCTGACACTGACGAAGAGATTTCACCAAGTGGAAGAAAGGAAGATTTCCTGAAGGTGAGCAGGCAGAGACCTTACAGATCCAATCTGCTCCGATTTTCCTCCAGGCAGCCCACGGCAGCTTTTGAGAAGCTACGCAAAACACCGCTGGATGGTAATTATTTTAACTTGCGGTTATTTTCCCTGAGATTCAAATTTGACTGAGGAGTGTGTGAAATAGGACGTGACTGACAGAATGTGCCTTCACACTCTCCTTCCTCACACCTCAGTCAAGGGGTGGCCGTTTTGTGATGTGGACAAATACATAAAGAAACATTACGACTTCCCCTCTTGGGAGAAGTGCATCGCTTATTAATACTCTGTCTACAACAACAAGGAAACAGCCCAGCACTGATTAGATTTTAAACAAGCATTATGTCCGTTAGATATTGACCCCAAGACTCCAGGGACAACGAAGAAGAAGGACGAAGGCAGGGATGAAAGAGCAAAGCACTCGGACCATCAACCGGACCACGCAGGTTACTGACCCTCAGGCTTCCACGACTACCCACTGACATGCGCTCGTCTTCATCAGAAGCCTAGTGAGAGAAAGGATGAAACAAGCGTGACTGTAACACAGAGAGAAACCGACAGCCGTGGGGCCCCGCCCCTCGGGAGCCTCGGAAAAAGTCTCAGTGGACCTGAGCCGAGGTCCTGGCCGAGGAGCTGTGTCTGTGCATCTCTGTTGACGGAGGGTGTTTTTGGATAATACGGCTTTCAATTAATTTCATTCAAGAGCTGATACACACCCTCGATGCACATTACTCTGCAAAGTATTCATGGGTATTTGATAGCAAAAAACCCACGAAAACTATCAGGAATATATTCATACTCCGAAATTTCTCAAACACTCTCTCCCCCCAGCCAAGTTAGATCAAAATGTTAAAAGCTGAGTCCACAGTCTTTGTTTAGGTACTAATGTCAGTTTTAGTTAACGACTTTAATTAACATCACTGAGATATCCATGCATGTATCATATCTCTATTTCAACCACTAAAAATACAACTTAGATTTCGATCAGAATGAACGCGTACTAACCGATGTGTTTCTCCTCGATCTACGGGAGTAGCGCTCACTGTCTTCCTACCAAAGAATGGAGAAAACAGTATGGAAGGTTAGACAAACAAGGGACACGCCTCAGGCAGTCCCGCTGCGTCACGACACAGTAATATTTCAGACATAAATGTCAAACAAGTATTGTCTTTGCCTAAAGCCTTCACTTACATCACTGGGGAGAAATGCTTTCTTCTAAAGGGGGGTATTTAAGCACACAAATAGTTAGCATATTTCATTTTGCCTTTAAAAACAAGTGTGTGTTGGAGGAGAAGCTGAGTCTTAATTTTTTTCTAAGCGCTGTAGTCTGGTCCATTTAAATCTACCCCTTTCGTTTTTCTTACATTCAGAATCTTTTTCTCCTCGTGAATCAGAAGGCCCAATGGGACAGCACGCTCCCCGCTGTATTTTGTGCCTTCTGCGATGCCCCCAGTTTTTCACATCTGGACATCGCTGAGGCTGGGGTACACCTTATAATCAGAGCTGCCTGCAGTTCTAATCAGCAGTTTTTGCTTTTCTCGGTGGTACAGAAAACAATGACGCACCTTTTAACTGCGTCTTAAGAGGCGATAAAAACTACATGTGCCTGTGCCATGTAAGCCGAAAATGATGGTTTACACACAGTGAAAGTTGAGGTTAATCATGGTTTAGGTGGAGAATGTGTGCTCTGTGTATTCTCAGAACTCTTGTCCTTGATATTTTATACAGGTGAGATGTGAGGAGGCCATTTTATATTTCCTGTATAAGGGCTTATTTTATGTATAAGGGGCATTTATTATAATAGGACAGACATTTCCATACTGGCCAGGTTCTCAAATGCTAAAGGTGTGATGGCCAGAGGCCAGTGACAAGGGCAGGAAGAGGCAGAGTGCACTCAGGTGCATGAATTCATGAGAGAGGGGGCGAAGCCAGGTTCTCTGGACCGTGGGCAGCAAGCAGAATGCTGTCCCTTCTGGAGCCTCACGCCACGGGGCACCATCTCCTCCTGGGGGGTCGTGAGGACAGGGTATCATTAGGGATGAGCCAGCTCTCTACTGACTTAGGAAGGCAGAGAAGCTGTCCTGGGAAAATGGTGAGAAGGCGTTTTCTCACCCAAAGACAATGGCTTCTGTGGGCACAGCAGACGGGGGGTGGGGGGTGGGGTGGGGGGGCACCCAAAGGTGAAGGTGGATAAAGGTCAGCAGGAGGGTGACCGGGCAGGTGGCTGTGATCGTAAATGAAGGAAATGGAGTGTGTGACCTCTGGTGAGATGGGCTGGCAACGGTAGTTCTCATGCTGGGGACACACGCTCCCGGCCACGTGTCCCTAGCGGACAGTGCCCTGCCCCAGGAGGTCAGAGACCTCCACAAACAGCCGCCTGGAGACTCCAGGAGTCAGCTTGTACTGAACAGACCAGACCCAACGCCTGGCCAGGGCCGGTCCAACCAGGCCTCACACAGGAAGTAACCAAACAGGCCAGATGCACAAGTCCCGGAAGAAACCTCTCGGGATTAAATTATGGTGCAACAGGAATCTATCTGTGTAATTAAACTGTGTAAGAATCCAATTATAAACCATGGACGTATCTTAAAATCATATTCAAGGCCTACCATCCACTGCTCGATGTCACCCCATTTTGTGTCCAGCCCATAATATTTCTATAGACAGAAGGGAAAGAAAATTAGGCAACAAGTGAAATGTAATAAGAAACTGTTCTGACATGCATTTCCAAGCTCCTGCCCAAGCCACACGGAGAGGGTGACACGGCAAGACAAAGCAGTAGCAACAGCTCGGGCCCTGCAGGGTCAGTGCTGCCCAGGCGGGGGCCTGGGAACACAAACCCTGCCCATCCCGCTGCCCCCTGGGCAAGCCCGGGGAGCCCAGGACAAAGCACTCATGGGCGAGGGGCGGCCTCCGTAGAGACGAGGCATTTACACAGCCCGGCGGCATTTCGAGCCCTCTGCAAAGGAGTTCACGGCTCCAGCAAGCACACGGCAGGAATGGACCCCGTGCAGGGGAAGCACAAGCTGGGAGTCATTCCCGTGTCACTGCAAAAGGAAAGAGAAAACCTAGAGGAAACGGGGAGCAACTGTGATCACCCCTGGATTTCTGGGGCACTTGCTCCCGCTACCTGATATTGGTGCTAAATTTAGGTCCAGGAGACTTGACAAACTTTGGATGTCTTTACAGCCACTAAGGAAAGGGCGACCGAGTGGCCTACACAGAGGTCTTTGAAGGGAAAAAATTACGTTCGTAAGCTACACTCTGCGTTTTTCTCTAGCTAATGCCTCCATGCCTTTGTCTGACTCGTCCGATCCACAATGGTCCAATTCAGAATGAGACGAGCAGATTCAGAACGGCTATTACTGTTACTAAACATAGTTAATTGCAGAGTCAGGTGGGAACCCAGGTACAGCTCAACTAATGGGGTTCGGGCTTTTCACTTACCTCTCAATTTCCAGGAAGAAAATCAAGGAACAACCAACCAAACCTCCACATCACCTAACAGACGTGATTTCCCTCTTTACACAGTAAAACCTTATAATCAAAAGGAAAAAACTGGATGCTAGAAGTCCAAGACAATTTTGGAAATTGTTTTACCACGACCAAAACATGCTGCCGCTATGTTTGGTGTAGTCTCCGTTTATTTTGAAGGGTGGCCAGATTTAAACTCTGGCTCTCTGATGGTCTTGCCCCTTCTCTTAGAGATGGTGTAAGTAGAAAATTGGAAGAAGAAAAGTGAGGACGGAGAGTTTAATAAGGTTTTAAAAATTCAACCAATACAGACCTATAGTATCAAAAGTATAGGAGCCAATATTTTTTCTGAAAGGTCCTTTCCTTAGAATATAAATTGAGAAAGCAAATAAAAGTAAACCCTTCCCAGTCATGTTTTAACGTCAATTTAAGTGAAATGCAACAGCATAAAGCTATTTTGCATTCAATTAATGTTAGCCCCTCTCACTCAAATTCCAGATAGGCAAAATTTGATGCCATCAACCCTCCTTTATCTCATAGCGTAATTACAAAGTTAGAAAGAAAATGTGGTTTATAAACGGACGAGGGCCTATATACCATCACAAAAAACTGCTTAAATTCCAAAGGAAGTCTCCATTATTGGCTTTTCTATTTTCATATTCTCCTTTTTGCCAATCTTATACCGCTATCAAATGCTGCAATTACCCATTGCTCTTTTTGTGATAAAAATAAGAACCAGTATTCAAAATCTTCCACCTAGTTCACGGGTGGCCTTACCGCTAGCTGTTGTAACTCTAGGTACAATTCCATGTTGGTCCACGCAAGTGCAGTTAACCAGCAGTCCTGATATTACCAGCAGGCCAGCACAGCACACTCCAAAAAGCACACAGTATTTCAAAGGTAAACTACTATGATTAGTGGTGAGTCATGCAAGGGGTTTCAGGGGGAGGGGGCAGAGCCAGACTAATGGAAAAGGTACTTGACTTTCAGAAATAGCTTTGATTCAACAGATGAGAAACCAGCACACAAAACAGCCAGTGGGCTAGGAGAGAACATTTACTGCCTCCTTTTCCTTGTCACAAATCTTAGTGACAAGGAAAGGTTTCCCTGACCCTGGACCCATCCTTATTATAAAAATGGGTATCTGCTTTGCCACTGAGGACTAGTTTTACTTTGTGTGCAAGTTACCATTCTGACAGAGTTCTAACAGTTTATCTTTGGTGAGTTAGTGAAAACAAAGTAACAGTAACCTAGTAAGAAATGAATGAGTCAGAGTGGAAATACCCAGACAGAGTCTCTTGTCTAGCATTTGGACAATGATACGCTGCTCTGTCGGTTACAGCAAGGGTTCCCAAGCGTGCCAGCCTTAACGCTGACCTGCTCAATTCTTACTGAGACTCTGAAAGTGTGATTGGGCTCTAGCTTCAATACCCATTTCAGTACGCGATCCCTGCAAAAATTAGCAAAGTACGAATAGATTCTGGTGCCTACCTAACTGATTTCTTTACACGCTTCGGGACAGTAGTGAGGCAGATGGTGGGCGGGGGGGGGGGGGTGGAAGGAAGGAAAGGCAACTCAGGTCTGTAACTAGTAAAAGAATTCAAAGACAGAATTTTAAATTCACCTAGAGTGTGTCTAAAGGGCCTGCGTGTTCTAACCTCTGAAATTAAATTCCTTTATTTTGATTTTTCCTTAGCTCTAAAAGAACATTGAACAACATTGTTGTTCTTTATCTAGAAACTAAATAAATTTTAGAAAAGAAACTATGATAGGTGTCATAACCGACTAAAGTCATTTATGGGAAAATTCACTGTGTCTAGTCTATAAACGCTCAGGTACTGCTCACTCCTTCTTCCTTCATTATTGCTGAATAAGGAAACACTGACCGGGTTGCTTTTATTTTCTGTGTCTGGCCTGCTCAGTGTATTTATTTCTGAACCTCAACTGCTTCTACAAAATACTAGAAAACAGATGCACGTTAGCACTCTGAATATTAGGGAGAGGAGGCAGGTTTATTTTAAGCTATGGGATTGTATCATTATATCATTTTCTTTTTCACTCTGATTTTTTACTAGTATGTAATAGTCTTTTAATGTATGGTAATTTGCACTGATATTTGAAAAGTTTTCTAATAAAATAATATGGAAGGATAATCTTTCTCTTTAAATATCTGATTACAAAAATTTTCCAAAATCTTGAAATTTGATTTAATTTCCTCTTAGAATTCATTTTTTTCCTCAAAGAAACAATTTTCTAATTTCTTGAGAAAAACGGAGATCAGAAAAGCATTCAGTACACAGAAGTGTGTCTGATGGACAGTTGCTTTTAGCAGAGATAGAAGTGGGGACTTCAGCATTCTGCTTACGTCGATTCATAAACAAAACAGCAGAAGAAGCAGTAAGAGCTTCCACGCATTTTCAGTGACTGGCGTTATTTCTGAAAGGTGACCAGGCCCTTGGCAAGGAAAATCTAGTACATGCAAATTAGAAAATAAAGAAGAAAGAGCATACCTTTTGAACCTGATAGATCTAAAGAAGAGCAAAAGAAACAGAAAAAGAGATATAAAATCCAATTAAAGGAGTAGAAACATCAGAGAAAAAAGTTCTGTTAAGTACATAGAAATATGAAGAAAAGCCATATTGGAAAAAAAACTGAGTAATTGGTAAAATATAAATAAATAAACTCTTGTCTCTTCGTAACTTATATAACTTGTTACTTCGTTACTTACAAAGTAACTTCGTAACTTATTTGACACTGTTTTAGATACACTGGTGAAACGGGCAAATGTGCTCTACAAGAGTCCTGTTTCTAATGCAGAAGTCTGTATGACCTGTTACCATGCACACGAAAAAGGAGTTCATCTTCAATTTAAAATTTATTTTCACAGTGATAAAAGTGTAACAAAAAAAGTACAGAAACTTAATTGGAAAGTCAACTGGTCAAATTCACAAACAGCAAAGAAAGATGATTTCATGTTCTGTCTCCTGAGGATTTAAACAGAGCACCAGAAAAATTCCAGCTAAACAGAGTGGTCACTACAATATAACAAGCATTTTTTTTTAGAAAAGCTTATCATCATACTTGGACATAGCAGCTTGCTTCAGAGATTTCTCCTCATTTTGTAGGTAAGACTGAGATACCTGCTTCATTCATTTGTTCACTCATTCATTCGGCAAAACACTGAGGCGACATCGTTCAGGGCATCACCAAACAGTGAGATTAGAAACTCGGTGTTTCTAGTCGTCCGTGGGTGAGCACAGGTGAATGTATTCAACACCACGACTGTATGAAACGCTGGACCTCCAACAAACTGTGTATCTGGTCAGTAGCAATGAAAGAGATGCACCCTGACCACCGCGTCCGCTGGTCCTGCCACGACCATGTTTTTCTACTAGTGGTGTAGGATCTTACACGCAGTAAAACGTTCCCTTAAATTTCCCTGCACACTCTTCTTCCTTAATGAATCCTCACCATCCTTTTAAACAGCTCCCAAAGCACGGCTGACTTAGTCGAGTCCCACCCTCTGCACTGGTAACAAGAACCCCTACGGAGGGTGGATGGGCCCCTGCAGGTGGCGGGGGCTGGCCTGGGTGGTTAGACCAACCAACAACCAGTTCACAGGCCCCAAGGCTTCTGATGACAGGTCTGTATTCTTCAGACACTGGTGTTTCTGCTCACCTCTCCTCTCTGTACACATTCCGTGCTCCCCTTGGAGGACCCCAGTGTGGCATCAACCAAAACCCACCTCTGAAAACCCCCAAACAGTGTCCCCAGCTTCCCGGTCTGAGCCCCCAGCTCCTCCAGGCATCGCCTTCTGAGGAAACCCTGGCCCAGCTCAGAAACACCTGAATAGAGGTGGGTGGCTGGTCACCCGATGAAGACAGGGTCCTATTTCTCATGTTTTACACCAAAAATTCAGCCCTACTAGTGCAACACTGCTAGTCCAAGGCACATTCGTTCCCACTTGATCAACTACTGAAAACGCCAGTGCCTCCGGCTATGAGGTTGTAAGAGCTCGCCCTGTGGGAGCTCCTGTAATAACACGCAGGGGAGAGGCTGGGCGGTGGTCTCTGCACACCTCCCGGAGGCCTCAGCGCACACCCCACCCCCGACCTGAAGCTTAGAGCACGTCAGCAGGCCGCACTCTTCTGCTAGATGTGCCCACGTGTCCACTCCCCACCCCCACCGGACTGGGGTCAAAGCAGACACAGCAGCCGAACAGCTACTGCCTCTGTGTCCTTGGGGAAGTCTTGCCAACACAGTTGCCTATTCTGTGTTGATTACACTGTGTCTCAAGTTCAGCCCAAGGAAAAAACTTGTTTTTCAAGGTGCGCTTCCGCTCGTAAAGTGACTAGGATTATGCAGCTCATTCTTTCCCGTCCGCGGCGAGTGCCAGCACGCTCGCCACTCCCCGCCAATTCCAAGCCCACGGTTACCATGCTGACGCTGCCCTTGGTTTTGATCGCTGATTGTCCATCTGATTTTGAGGCAGAGTGTGTACTGTGAAGCTGCACAAGCTCTGCAGCTTTTTCGGGTCTAGATTTCAATCTTGGCTCGGCCATTTTCTTAGCTGGGAGTAAAACTATTATGAAGCTCTCTTCTTCTCACCTGTAACTAAAACTCGGATGTGTCCCCTCACCGACTATAAGTGACAGGACCCAGGCCCAGTGCCGCTCCACGTCAGGGGTGCCAGGGGCCCCTCTCGTCCCCTCTGCTGCCCCCTAGTCATCTTTGACTACTAATAAAAGATTCCCCTATTTTATTTAAAACCTTTCGAATTTCTTTTCTGAAGAAGCAGACATAAACTTTAAATAGCACTATTCTCCTATTTCAAAGAGCCTAAATTTACAAGAGCAAAATTGTCGTCGGTATCAGAGCTGCTGCTGGGCTAGTCAGATTGCTACAAACCCTGGGTGAAGCCGGGCGTTCGGCCTCCATCCTGCACCCCGACCTGATCTGCTCTGTGCACACACACTGGGTCGTCACCGCACACCTGCTCACTCAGGGTGGGGCTCGTCACCAGGCCTGCGACGTGACCGCAGCAGGAGCTGGAGCGCAGCAGAGAAGGTGCCTCCACGGTGTCACTGCCTGTCCCCACGGAGTGTGAGCACAGGACAGGGAAGGTGATGCCACCCAAGGTGCTTTCTCACGGTGAAGCTGGGCTGCCTTCCCGGTCCTCGCTCAGCCCAAACCCACACGGGGCAGCTTTGTCCCACGTCTGAGAGCTGGGCACCTGAACGCGGAGAGGACCCAACCCACCCAACTATCCGCATGTGAGACAGTCCCCAGGACTCTGATGCCCGTGAACCATTTCAGTGTCTTTACTATGACAGTGAAACATACCCTTAGAATGAAGAATTTCAAAATGCTAATGCTGTCTACTAACCAAACAACACGTGTGTAGGAATGAGGGAGGCATTTTGATCCAGATTTCCCAGGTTTTAATCAAATCTTCCCTGCAAAGCCCAAGGTCCCAGCAGGCACTAAACACCCGAGGGCACGTCACGCTCGCTGCACAGAGCTGGGCTCCGCCAGGGCTCAGCCCGGGTAAGAATGCCAGTGTTACCACCGGCTACCGCGCAGCCTGAGAGAGTCACTCCTGGGGGCTCCCCTTCCTAGTGTGCCCTGCAGGGCTGCTGCAAGGGGCGGCGACCGCTGCTGAACCCCTCTCCTAACTCCAAACCCACATGCTACACGACTGAAACTAAATGGCCAAGACTTCAAGTTTCCCATCCTGCGGTAGCAGTTGTATTTTGGCTGCTTGAAAAGCAGGATTACTCTGATGTAGAATTAAAATGAAACAGAAGAGCACTTCCTGTGACTCAAAGGGAGAAACGGTGCTTGGTTTTTAAAGGAGGCCATTCAAATAGATGGTTTCTTAGCTTAATTCCACTTAACTTGTATTTTCTTTCTTTTCTTTTTTAAATTATTATTTTTTATTGGGGAATATTGGGGAACAGTGTGTTTCTCCAGGGCCCATCAGCTCCAAGTTGTTGTCCTTCAGTCTAGTTGTGGAGGGCGCAGCTCAGCTCCAAGTCCAGTCGCCGTTTTCAATCTTTAGTTGCAGGGGGTGCAGCCCATGCAGGGATTGAACTGGCAACCTTGTTGTTGAGAGCTCGCACTCTAACCAACTGAGCCACCCAGCTGCTCCTTTACTTGTATTTTCTAAATCAAGAACTTGTGCCAAAGAACTTTGCAAGCAATAACCTGTTTATGTTATCAAGTATGTATTTAAATCAATTCTGTGCATAATTCAGGATAGAATCTATTTTATCTACATGTTTGATGTGGAAAATAGCTATGTATGTACATACTCTGTACTTGTAATTCATTTTTGCCTTGATTTTGCAGAAATTTTACATTTGTATTTTTGGCAAAAGTAACTTTCTCTTAAATGTGAGAAAAGTTATAAATGATTACTAACAGGATCATGAAAACCAAAGGTAGCTCCTCTCCCTCCCCTCCCAGCAGGATCCCCTGCCATCTTCCTCCTGAGTCTGTTGGAACAGAGCTGAGGGGACAGCCACAGGCCACCAGAAATTCTTACAAACAGGAGGAGAGGAGTTTGTGTTGAAACTCAATCAAGTGTGGCAAAACCGGGCAAAGCAACAACTCTTTTGAGACCTTATAAAAAAAGATGGGACAGTTGGAGAGCCAGGGGAAGCTGATTAAAACCAGATGAGCCACTAAGAGGGAGGGTGCATGGCTCATGGTGCAGGAGGATGAAGCGACTGTCTCCAAACATGGTGATGCGTCCTGAGACACGGGGCCCACGGTGTGAGCGCCCTAACGCCCACGGTGTGAGCGCCCTAACGCCCACCTGTGAGCGCCCTAACGCCCACGGTGTGAGCGCCCTAACGCCCACGGTGTGAACGCCCTAACGCCCACCTGTGAGCGCCCTAACGCCCACAGTGTGAACGCCCTAACGCCCACCTGTGAGCGCCCTAACGCCCACCTGTGAGCGCCCTAACGCCCACGGTGTGAGCGCCCTAACGCCCACGGTGTGAGCGCCCTAACGCCCACCTGTGAGCACCCTAACGCCCACCTGTGAGCGCCCTAACGCCCACGGTGTGAGCGCCCTAACGCCCACCTGTGAGCGCCCTAACGCCCACGGTGTGAGCGCCCTAACGCCCACGGTGTGAACGCCCTAACGCCCACCTGTGAGCGCCCTAACGCCCACAGTGTGAACGCCCTAACGCCCACCTGTGAGCGCCCTAACGCCCACCTGTGAGCGCCCTAACGCCCACGGTGTGAGCGCCCTAACGCCCACGGTGTGAACGCCCTAACGCCCACCTGTGAGCGCCCTAACGCCCACCTGTGAGCGCCCTAACGCCCACGGTGTGAACGCCCTAACGCCCACGGTGTGAACGCCCTAACGCCCACCTGTGAGCGCCCTAACGCCCACGGTGTGAGCGCCCTAACGCCCACCTGTGAGCGCCCTAACGCCCACGGTGTGAGCGCCCTAACGCCCACCTGTGAGCGCCCTAACGCCCACCTGTGAGCGCCCTAACGCCCACGGTGTGAGCGCCCTAACGCCCACGGTGTGAACGCCCTAACGCCCACCTGTGAGCGCCCTAACGCCCACAGTGTGAACGCCCTAACGCCCACCTGTGAGCGCCCTAACGCCCACCTGTGAGCGCCCTAACGCCCACGGTGTGAGCGCCCTAACGCCCACGGTGTGAACGCCCTAACGCCCACCTGTGAGCGCCCTAACGCCCACCTGTGAGCGCACTAACGCCCACGGTGTGAACGCCCTAATGCCCACGGTGTGAACGCCCTAACGCCCACCTGTGAGCGCCCTAACGCCCACCTGTGAGCGCCCTAACGCCCACCTGTGAGCGCCCTAACGCCCACGGTGTGAACGCCCTAACGCCACTGTGTGAGCGCCCTAACGCCCACCTGTGAGCGCCCTAAGCCCACCTGTGAGCGCCCTAACGCCCACGGTGTGAACGCCCTAACGCCCACCTGTGAGCGCCCTAACGCCCACCTGTGAACGCCCTAACGCCCACGGTGTGAGCGCCCTAACGCCCACGGTGTGAGAGCCCTAACGCCCACGGTGTGAACGCCCTAACGCCCACTGTGAGCGCCCTAACGCCCACCTGTGAGCGCCCTAACGCCCAACTGTGAACGCCCTAACGCCCACGGTGTGAGCGCCCTAACGCCCACGGTGTGAACGCCCTAACGCCCACCTGTGAGCGCCCTAACGCCCACGGTGTGAACGCCCTAACGCCCACCTGTGAGCGCCCTAACGCCCACGGTGTGAGCACCCTAACGCCCACCTGTGAGCGCCCTAACGCCCATGGTGTGAACGCCCTAACGCCCACCTGTGAGCGCCCTAACGCCCACGGTGTGAGCGCCCTAACGCCCACGGTGTGAGCGCCCTAACGCCCACCTGTGAGCGCCCTAACGCCCACGGTGTGAGCGCCCTAACGCCCACCTGTGAGCGCCCTAACGCCCACGGTGTGAGCGCCCTAACGCCCACCTGTGAGCACCCTAACGCCCACCTGTGAGCGCCCTAACGCCCACGGTGTGAGCGCCCTAACGCCCACCTGTGAGCGCCCTAACGCCCACGGTGTGAGCGCCCTAACGCCCACCTGTGAGCACCCTAACGCCCACCTGTGAGCGCCCTAACGCTCACCTGTGAGCGCCCTAACGCCCACGGTGTGAGCACCCTAACGCCCACGGTGTGAGCGCCCTAACGCCCACGGTGTGAGCGCCCTAACGCCCACCTGTGAGCGCCCTAACGCCCACAGTGTGAACGCCCTAACGCCCACGCTGTGAACGCCCTAACGCCCACCTGTGAGCGCCCTAACGCCCACGGTGTGAGCTCCCTAACGCCCACCTGTGAGCGCCCTAACGCCCACGGTGTGAACGCCCTAACGCCCACCTGTGAGCGCCCTAACGCCCACGGTGTGAACGCCCTAACGCCCACGGTGTGAGCGCCCTAACGCCCACCTGTGAGCGCCCTAACGCCCACGGTGTGAGCGCCCTAACACCCAACTGTGAGCGCCCTAACGCCCACCTGTGAGCGCCCTAACGCCCACGGTGTGAACGCCCTAACGCCCACGGTGTGAACGCCCTAACGCCCACGGTGTGAACGCCCTAACGCCCACCTGTGAGCGCCCTAACGCCCACGGTGTGAGCGCCCTAACGCCCACGGTGTGAACGCCCTAACGCCCACCTGTGAGCGCCCTAACGCCCATGGTGTGAACGCCCTAACGCCCACGGTGTGAGCGCCCTAACGCCCACCTGTGAGCGCCCTAACGCCCACGGTGTGAACGCCCTAACGCCCACGGTGTGAACGCCCTAACGCCCACGGTGTGAGCGCCCTAACGCCCACGGTGTGAGCGCCCTAACGCCCACCTGTGAGCGCCCTAACGCCCACGGTGTGAACGCCCTAACGCCCACGGTGTGAGCGCCCTAACGCCCACGGTGTGAGCGCCCTAACGCCCACCTGTGAGCACCCTAACGCCCACCTGTGAGCACCCTAACGCCCACGGTGTGAGCGCCCTAACGCCCACGGTGTGAGCGCCCTAACGCCCATGGTGTGAGCGCCCTAACGCCCACCTGTGAGCGCCCTAACGCCCACGGTGTGAGCGCCCTAACGCCCACGGTGTGAACGCCCTAACGCCCACGGTGTGAACGCCCTAACGCCCACGGTGTGAGCGCCCTAACGCCCACCTGTGAGCGCCCTAACGCCCACCTGTGAGCGCCCTAACGCCCACGGTGTGAGCGCCCTAACGCCCACGGTGTGAACGCCCTAACGCCCACCTGTGAGCGCCCTAACGCCCACCTGTGAGCGCCCTAACGCCCACGGTGTGAGCGCCCTAACGCCCACGGTGTGAGCGCCCTAACGCCCACCTGTGAACGCCCTAACGCCCACCTGTGAGCACCCTAACGCCCACCTGTGAGCACCCTAACGCCCACGGTGTGAGCGCCCTAACGCCCACGGTGTGAGCGCCCTAACGCCCACTCCCCACTGCACGAGCACCCTAATGCGCTACAGCCATTCTGGTTTCTAAATCAGAGGGGAAGGGTCTCGCAGTGTCTTGCTCACAGTGGGCTTTCAAGTATGTACTGAATGAACAGCAATATTCAAAAGAGACATCGACACCAGGAAGTTAGAAAAAGCAACTTGTCATTAAATATCTATTATTAAAATACAGCTTAGGCTAAGGAATATTCCCTTAGGTGGCCTTCAAGGATCACAGGTTTATCTCGGAGTCTGGGTGTGCAGATGCAGCCTGGGGCTCTGATGGCTCTGAGGGTGGCTCCTTATACAGCCCTGTGACAACGATCTGCAAACGAGATCTGCTCATTTTTCTCCCCAGCCCAATCCTCGTCTTGGCGTTTAAAAATGCTTCCTTGAATGACCCAGGTCATGCCCTGAGCTCCCAGAGGGGCACCCATCGGGGGCCATCCTCTCCCTTCACCAAGACAATGGGGTGGGGAGGTGCTTCCTGTCAATCATCAGGCCTTAGGAAGTTTTAAAATCCGAATAATTAACATGAAACTTCAGGAGTATCTATTTCCAACTCTAAAATGATAAACGCAATTCTGGGGGGAAGGGCACTGAGAAAATGCTAACCCTGTCCTTCCTTGAATAAATGAAGAGTAAAAAAGTACAAAAAATTAAAGTACTAAATTAACTCTGGCGGCAAAACATCATAAAAACCAGAGTCTGCTTACAACTCCATTTGTATTTCCAACAAAGAGGGGAAGGGGGCGACCCACTTTTGAATTAGTCTTTATTCACGTGGGAACACAGGACAAGTAATAACTAAAACACGGCCATCTCCCAACAATTGCTGGAGTGTGGTGTGGCCTGTCCCTCAGGAGCCATTTCCCCCCCAACCCCGGTCCGGTCACTGTGGGGACTGCCTTGTGGCCCCTGCCTCCCGTAGTTGGGACTATGGTGTGACTCCCCAACTAACGTCCTGGGCTTAAGTTTCTAGTAATCTTGCACCTGTTCTTCAAAGCATGAGGAAGAACGTTCCTCCCCAAATTCAAATCTGGCCGTGTCCCTCCACGCTTACACATTTCCACCGGGAATGGCAAACTCCTCAGGCAGAGAGGGACCAAAGGGACTGGGGCTGGTGGCTGGGGCCTCGCCCCGCCGGGAATGCGACCTTCGGAATGTGGCAGAATCTGCAATGGTTTTAAGAGAAACTGGAAATCCAGATCTCTATCTGAAATCTCACAAGTATTAAAACATTGGCCCGACTTTTCAAATTGGGCTATGCGAACCAAACAAGATTCTGTGCCTGAAAACCAGCCCTGGGGAAGGCGGCCAGCTGCCTCTCCCCAACAGACTAAATTCAAATCTTCCGAACAAGAAAAGCCTTCGGCAGGACCTGGCATGGATGCCTGCACAGGGCGTGGCCCACAGGAGGCCAGGGTCCCCTGGAGAGGGACTCACTTCATTCCCTGGTGACTTCAAGGTCACAGAAAAGCTCACTGCTCTAACGACCAGTTACAGAGCCCTCAGCTGTCCACGTGATTTCAGGCTCCAGGCCAAGATTATGAAAATAAGTCGCAAAGACCATTAACAGGTGTGTACACACATTACTATCCATTTTCCTGGGGGGCGGCGGGGGGGGCGCAACTTCTCCCCTAGCTATTCCATCCATGGTGTTTACTCTGCGTTCTGTATCCCATGCAGCATTCAGGCTTCATGAAACTTTAAAACATATAAAAACCGCAGGCAAAATAGGTTTAAACCAAACAGTCTGGTTAGTTTAAAAAAACGAATCCTCTGTTGTCTTTTCACATTTTTAATTCAGAGGATGGGGATTCTCACTCAGGAGTTAGGCCTTGAAGTTCAGAGCCAGCACCTCTTCCAGCCAGACAGCCGGGCCGGGAAGACCTACACAGGAAAGTGGCTTTGTGTAGGATGCTCGTTGGGCGTCTGGGGCAGGCACGTCTGGCATCCATGCTATGTGCCCGCCCTGGCCTGACCTTGAACCAAAGTCAGAGGCACAAGTGTGTTCTGATTAAGAACAAAGCCAAATGGACAGGTGCCTCTGTGTGTGCACACTCTACTGCAAAGAAAAACGCCCGTGAAAAGAAGCAACAAAGAACTGCATGTCACCTCCTTTTGCTGCCGCTCCAGCTCCTTCATCCTGATCTCTCGGGCCTCGGCGCGGGCCGCACGCTTCGCCGCCAGCCTGGCCTCCGCCTGAAACAGACCCAGAGATTTTATTAGAAGACAAACCAGCGGCTCCTTTCGAGTACATGGTTCATGGGGTACTGTTGAAAGAAAACCTTGTTCAGAGTTTCTGATAAATATACAACAGTGCATCACAGACTTGTAGGAGTTCAGAGAGTGGTCAGGAGTGAGAGTCGTAGCAGTTACAACTATTCTAAGGGCTTTATATACATTATGTGTGCTCCTCACAACAGCTCTATTAAGTAGATACCGTCACCACCCCCAGTTTACAGGTGAGGGAGCTAAGGTACAGAGAGGGTAAGTAACTTGCCCAAAGTCACACAGCCTGTAAGTGGCAGGGCTGGGTAGTCTGCCTTCCTCTGGAGTTATAACAGACTAACGCACGAAGCAAAGCATTAGAGCTGGACAGGACCACAGGCCAGTGGTTCAACCCCTCCCTTCATAGAGCAGGGAGCAGAGCAGGAGCAGCTGCCAAATGTGCCCGACTGGGGCTGGACTCTGATCCAGCTTTCTAGAACTCCTGACCGGTACCTCTCACGATGCCCTGCTGCCCTCGGCTTCCTGTCAACACCTGCAGTGCCCATCTTTTCTCAAGACAAGGACCAGAGTGGCATGGTTCTAGCTGTTAGAAGACACACGTTGAAAAAAAGCTGCCTCCATTTAACTGTCACCTTGTGAGTGTTCTGCCACATTCTGTTTGAGGACACTTAAAATGCGGGCCCAGGGCCACCAGCACCAGTAAACCTGGCACTTGAACACTGTTGCATGTTTTACACATCTCATGCTTAGTCACTATTTCAGGTAACACAGCAGCTGCTGAAGTGAGTGGCACAGGTGTACCAGGACCCAGGTTTTCTGGTGTTGAACAAATCCTTCCTTCTTTCCACTTAATGTTTTCAGGGGTACACTTGTAATTCTTCCACCAGTTCTGCAGACACATTTTTCCAAATGTCTCACTGTTCCCTGATAATCTTAAAATGGGACCATCAGAGAGGGTGAGCAGGCTTCTGCTGTGGTCAGTGGGGCCGGCAAGCGGGGGGCGGGGGTGTGTGGCCCGCGTGTCTCATGGGGCAGTGTCTCCCCAATGGCTGGCACCCTGCACCGCAGGCTCATGTCAGGACAGCGGGCACTGGTGTCAGGGACATTTGTCTCCCCCACCCCACACTTCTATTAAATTACAAATTCCTATTTCTAAATTCTAATCCACAATGAAGATGGACCACAGCTGAGCTGTCTTTGAGGTTGGCTGGCCGTGTCGTCATAAGGAATTTATTCTATAACTTGACTCGTTCCTGTGGTTCCTTTATCAACCCAGGCCCAGGTCTTTCAAATCAGGGGGTGTCACAATTGCATCAGAACTTTCCTCATTTTCAATTTCCTAAAGTGTGTTACTGGTGTCAAGGGTAAAGTTGGAGAAAAGGAGAAGGGAAGGTTCCCCAGACGGACGTCAGCTGCCTTGACTTCCCACAGCCCCACGGATGGGCCAGCAAGAAGCCCATGTCCACACCGAGGGCAGCCTGCTGACTCAGTGTCTAGGCCAGTGTAGACCAGGCAGCCACAGCCCGTCGTTGTCAGCGGGGGTGGGAAGGAGGGACAGGGTGGGGGATTGGGAAAAGAGAGGGGCGGACATGGAGGAAGAAGGGGAGTGAGGAATGAGAATGTAAGAAAGAGGAAAGGGGCTGCCAGAGTGGAGGAGGGAGAGACACGTGCGGCAGGCAGGATTCTAGGGTGGCCCCCAGGAGCCCAGCCCGTGTAGAAAGAGCAAGCTGCCACGTGTGAGAGGGCGTGTCAGGGGCCACAGGACAGGCGTCTAAGAGCTGACAGCAGACGCCGCTGGCAGCCAGCAGGGAAACAGGACCTCGGACCTATCACAGCGGGAGGTGAATGCTGCCACAAGCACCTGAGCTCGGAAGAGGCCCGGAGGTCTAGAAAGGGTGCAGCTGCTGATACCTCGGCTGTGGCCGAAGGCCCTGAGCAGAGGACCATCTAAGCTGTGCCCAGACTCCTGACCCAGAGAAACCGTGAGAGAACAGACGTGTTGATCCAAGCTGCTAAGTGTGTTACACAGCAGTAGACGGCTGATACGAGGAGGTGACTCCTGCGGTCACGGTGTGAGTGTCTCTGGGACCTGACGGGCGTCTGGGGCCTGCCCGTCCAGCCCCCGACCTCACTCTGGTCTGGATGAGCCTGGGACTGGGGCAAAGATCCTTGAAGAGACAACCTATGTGAGTGTGTATTGTGTGCCACCTGGGGTGGCCTCCCTACCAGATGGGCAGGCCTCCAAAACAATGTCCCATCAGACAACAGCTGCCCAGAAAAGGGCTCCCGTCATGGCCTGCCCTCCCTGCGGCCTCATGTCCATCCCAACACGGCCGTGCTGTCCCTGAGGATACACCCCCCCCCATTGGAAGGACATGGGCCTGGGTTGATAAAGGAACCACGTGAACAAAGCCAAGTTACAGAACAAATCCCTTATAAGGACTTGAGCCAGACAACCTGGACGACAGACCAACGGCAGTCCAGTCTCACCTTAGATTAGAATTCAGAAAGGAGACACATTTGTACTTCAGCTCAATTTCAAACCCTTGCGCTCGCCACCCTAGGAAGTACCTACATCTCTCAGGATCCTCGTGGGACTCAGACATGGAAAGCACAGCGCTCGTGACAGAGGAAGTGGTAACAGTCCCGCTTCTGGGCCTCTGGCTACCAGAAAACCAGCGGATCTGTGAGCCAGCATTAAATTGGTGCACAGCCCGTGGACACCCAACTCTGGGAGCACAAGACGATTATCTGCAGAAAAACCCTGACACAGGCCTGAGAAACCTGAAAAGGAAAACGACCGAGTTTTGACAACACAACTCACCCTAAAACACAGACATTGCCAAGAACACAAAACAGTCTGACACAGAGCACAAGAGATAACGATGACTCACGTGACCGTCATGAGGTCACCAGAGAAGGCGTCTGACGTGATCGCGTCATTAAATGAACAAAAGATACAAGGCAGGGACAGTCCGCTGCGGTGACATGCAAACATGGATTCCTGTCACGTGAGGCCCGGGCCTGCCCTGCAGTTGCCATGGGCAGCAGTTCTGGGGCCTGGTGGCCTCAGGCGGGTGCTTGTGGTGCAGGACCAGCCCATCACCGCCCCGCACTCCTGGGCAACATCAACTCGGTGCTAGAGGTCACACCCATGGCATCGTGCTTAGAGTTTCAAATGCATACTTTCACTTTCTGTACTTGGCGTGCAGGGGACGCTCACTGGCCAGCACCAGCCCAGGGCATCAGCCCGGCCACCCCAACTCACAGCACAGCTCAAGGCAGCCGTGGGGGTTCGGGGGGGGCGGAGGAAGGGGAACTTTCGAAGTCCGATTGGGCTCTGCAGTCTCCGGAGACGCAGACAAAGCAATCGGTGACCATGTCTACACGACAAGTGCCACAGTGGGGAGCTGGTGGCTTTGGAAGAGAACGTAACCCAATCCTGGGTGCCAGGAAGGCATCCTGGAGGACACGAGACCTAAGGCAAAGCCTGAGGAGCAAAGAGGAGACAGCCCAGGAGAGGGGGTGTGTGACCAGGGCACGTGGCGGGGTGGGAAGTCCCAAGGGCCTGGGCACAGGCCCAGCTCCTGTATCCGGAACCTTATCTTGAAGGAACATGGAACCACTGAAAGGTTTGTAAGAAGGAACACAGCAAGGACTGAGTTCTGTTCTAGAAGTATCGCTCTGGCTGAAACACGGGGTGCAGGAACAGGGGTGTGGAGAGCAGCAGGAAGTCCAGGAAGTGAGAAGGGGCTGCTTCCGGGCAGATGAGCCTGTGAACACGGACAGGAGTGGGTGGGGCTGCAGAACTGCACCCAGAGGACGAAGCACAGGAGAGAGGCCTGCACAGAGGTCGGGAGCCTGAGGTCCCAAGGAGGCCCGTGTGGTCCCAGCAGCCAGAGAACCTGGAGAAGCCCCCACCGCCCACCACGCAGACGCTTTGGTGCACAGGACGCCACCAACACACACCCACACGCTCTGCTTTCGGACAGTCTCCGCCTCTGCCCAATGTCACCTTTGCTGAGATACATACTGAAGTATTTCGGATGAAATGATGAGATCTCGCTCAGGTTTGCCTTAGAATAACCTGGGAGCAGTCTAAATGGCTGACAGTTGTTGGGGCCAAAGGTGGGACGTGGGCTCTTTAAACCAAGGGCTGTCCTAGTGTCCCTCCCCCAGCAGCAGGGGCATCACGTGAGACCTGTGGGAGATGCAGAATCTGATGCCCCAACCAGACCTGCTGAGTCAGAACCTGGGGTGGTGAGGGGGTGCAGCCCCTGGGGTGCCGGCACAACTCAAGTGTGAGGACCTCTGCTCTCCATCATCCTATCCAAGTTTGGATTGTTTGACAGTTTTCATAATAAATAGCAAAAATTTTAAAGGAAGGGAGGAAGGGAGTGGGGAGGAAGGGAGGGGAGGGAGGGGAGGAATGGGAGGGAGGGGGCGGAAGGAAATGAAGGCGTCCCAAGCCAAAACCATGCTCAGGGCTGCTAGGAGGTGGCTGGGGTTCTATGGCTAAAGCCACCAGAGTGTGGCATACATTCTCTCCCCACCCCATCCTTCTCCCTTCTCCGTTCAGATGCTGCCTGCAGGTTAGGGTGCAGTGGAGGGAGGAGCTGACCCAGCCTGGCGCTCCTCTGACCAGATCCAGGCTCCGTGGCTTTCTCAGGAATGTTGGTCAGGAATGCCAGGTTCCACCTCTCCTTACAGGGGACAGGCCTGGCCCTTCCCCCAAGAATCCTGCCGCTCTGGCCCGGAATCCCATAAACAGAGCGTCACAGATACTGGGTTTTTTTAAGCAAGGCACCCTTTGATGGAGGAGATGGCTGGAATGGGAAGACTCCATTTATCACCTAAGTTGCCTCATAATTCTAAAACGCTGAACCCTGAACTGCAAAGATACACTTTTACATTTCATTTGACTGTGATTTTATTTGGTACATGTGACCGCACTCTGACCTGAGGTGACATGTATGGTAGGAGAGATGCTAACATACATAGTCAGCCCCAGGGCCTCCTAAGCCAACGTTACAACCCGCAGGGGCCTCCTAGCCGGGCTCTCGGAGGCACAGAGGCACAGGCTGGCTGGGGGACAGACAACCAAGGTGACACTTCTCTCTGTGACATGCCCTCTCGGCGGCACAGACCCAGGCCAGGCTGGACAAAGGGCTATGTGGAGAAGTCTCGGCAAAGCAGGGTCACCTTTGTGATGGATCCCTGTGCTCTGCCGAGGGCTGAGTAGCTCTAATTCTACACCCAACCACAGAGAGGAAGCGGATTTTACAGGATCAGGACACAGGCTGCAGGATAAACAGTCAGACGCACGTCTGTCCCTCCAGAGACCCGGCAGGCCTGCTCAGAGCACCAGGAATTCCAAGCTGTAATAAAAAGCAGTCCTCCAAAGATAACCGCTCCTTTCCTCGGGGCCAGGGAACTGGGACAGCCCAGCTCAGGCTGGGAACCACAGCTGAGAACAACTGGAAAGAGAAGTTTTCTCCAGGACACAGGAGAAAGCCCTGGCAGGGCATGCCCTGTCCCCTCGCCGGGCCCCACACACGGCTTCCATCCTTGTTTGTCCTCTGGCCTGGAGGAGTCGTGAGCAGTAGGAGATGCTGCCCAGCATCGGGCAGCCACACCCCCCAATTCCAGTGACCTCTGGGGCTCTAAGAGAGTGGGTGGTATCTGTGGCCCCGGCTCATTAGCTGCAGGAGGGCCCCACACGATGCTCCCAGAGAACAGAACCGTGATAAACGCTGGTGGACCAGAAGTCCTGACTGCTCAGAGGGCAGACGGTGCTATCGGAAGCAGACTCACTGGCTTTCCTGAGCCCCTGGTGACCCCAGGGAACCCTGGCTCTGTCTGTACACGTCCTGAGCTTCGAAGCTTTCCTGGCATTCAGCTGAGTGTGGAATTCTATATCCTAAGACCTCACTCTGCAGTCACAGAAAAAGTTCTTATTCTGCTCTTAACTCTCATGACACCAGGGGCCCCAGAGGCCTACACTTCCAGAAGGGGTGGGTGCGCCTCGACTCCAGGGCAATTCTTCAGAAATGGACTGAGAGGTGCTTCCCTCGTTTCCTCTGCCCAGGCTGAGAGGCACCAAACGGCCGCTGGGGAAGCCACCTCCGGCGGGCAGAGCGCAGGGGACACTCACTGTACATTACCAACGTGTAAGTAACTACGTACTTGGTGACAGTGGGCGCTGACATTCTGCAACAGCTGCTGGGAGGGGCGGTCAGCACACATTAAGAACCTTGCCTGGGCCTCGGACACCCACCCATGAGGGACACCAGCGACTGCCACCTCCCGCCCCGTTTTCTCATCAGGTGTCATGTGGGGCTGTTCAGAGACGAGCAGTCCGTCAGCTGGAGGACTCCACAAGCAGGAGGAAGTCATGGTATGGACTCTACACATTCATTTTGGCCTCCAGATGGTAGAATCAGGCAGAATTGAAAAACTAGTGGCATTCTTTTCAGGCCACATGACGTAACTCCTGGGGAAAGTTTAAGATGCATTTAAAGTTCACTCATGTCAATGTAAAAAGAACACTATCGTACAGTTAGTTGACGCCTGAAGTAGTGACAAAGAGCCCGTTTTGTTCAGAAACAAGCTGGGGCTTCAGTCCGAGTGTGATTCTTCCCTGAATGATGAAGGAATACAGCTCCCGAAGGCAGGGGACGGGGGACGAGGGTTGGAACCTTGGAATACGAACAAACGCGCGCACACACACACACACACACACACACACACGTTAAAGAGACTTAAACCAGTCCGGAGCAGACGGTACAGGAGTGACTAGGACGAGGCTGTGACACAGAGTCCCTTTCCTGAGCTGCCTTTGCTACAGGAAGTGGAAACAGCCACCGACTTTTGTTTTCTATGTAAACCCCCAACCCCTCAGATGCAATGGATTCTAAAAATAGTCTGCTATTCACAGCAGCCAGGTGGACTGGACAATGCATTCTCCTGGTCCAGCGTCAACAGAGACGGGAGCACGCTGGGCCAGCAGCTCCAAGACGGTGGCTGTCTGGCCTCTGTGCAAACATCCACTGCCCCACTGTGTCCCTTGGCTACACGTGCATTTACTGCAGTGTCAAAATTGCATCTTTCCAAAACCCTGGCTTAGGCTGACAGTAAGTCACCAACGAGGGGGCCTCTCTTTATAGCCATGACTGCACTTATGGTCACCACGGAGGAAAGGCGCTTTGCGATGACAACTGTCAATGTGGGAAGTGCCAACTATTCAGAGGGCATTTTGGAAATGCTGGGGGGTGGGGGGTTAGCACGTCCCAGTGATGGGGTTGGGGGGGCGGGTAACGGCATTTAGGGGCAGAGCGTGGCATGCCGACCACCCTGCATGGAGACAGGCCGCACAGTGAGGAAGTTTCCCCAGGCTACTCAAGCAGCCGGAAATCGCTTTAGCATTTTCAGATCTACAAACTGATTGCAACATATTGGCATCGAGATCCATATTGTTGTTACAATTTACCTTCCTGTTATTTCTTTTTAATGTTACAGTTAAAACATTCGACTGACTTGAAATTTGTGTGCTGGTAGATGTTACCATCTATGAATTTCCTTTCAGGTTAGGAACGAGGATGTTAAACACTTGTTATCAGAAAGGGTGTCAGGCCTGACAGGACTGGAAGCACAACTTTAAAACTTCGGAGTGGAATGGGGCGGGGTGGGGGCGAAGCTCTCGTGCCCGCCACGCCTGTTGAAACAGCCTGGCCACAGGTTCACAGCACAGGTCTGGGGCCCATACTTAAGCCACAAAATAAACACTTTATGCATTTTACTTGAAGAGGTGGAGAACACAAAGTTAAAGACTAAGTTTAACTGGTTACATTTAAAACACTGTTTCCATCAAAATCAACTGGGGGAGTTAATGGAGTAGACTGTAAATTATCATGGAATGTTACGACACAACAGCAGCCTTCAAAGAAGCCACTACCTCGCCATGCTGATTGTGGCTGGGCTCAGGTCCCAAGGAGCTGGCATCCCATCCTCTGCTCCAAGGGGACCTGGGAGCAATGGGCCCAAGAAGCAATGGGAGCCAACTCTCTCTGGCCTGCGGCTGCAGTGCTCTCAGCAGGGCCCCGAGTTCCTGCAGAGGGAGACTGTCCAGAGGGGGAGGTCTCAAGACCACTAACTAGTTATGGGAGCTTGGGCAAATGAGGTCCCTTTTGAGCATCAGCCCTCATTAAAGGGTGCTGGGGAACCAAGCTCTGAGATCTCTAGGACCTTCCTTCGCCTCTGAAATGCTCCGTGTCTGCACCAGAGATGAATTACTTGGACACTGAGCCTGTCAGCCTCTTGCCCCATGTTGCTATTGGAAATCTCCTGATGTCACTTTTCGGAATAACAAAAGTACCCTACATACCAAAGTAATACACCACGTATTAATCAGGAACAAAACTACTCATGTTACTATATCGAGTGCAATGACTAATAACATTTACCTACTCAAACCTCAGCGCACCATCTCGGGCTTAGCAACTACCCATCCTCTTGCTGGGGAATAAAAATGCTGCACAGTATCTTCCATGCATATAAATTTCTCCGCTTGCTGTTAATACATTTAAAATTTTTTCCCCTGAGATGAATGAATGTTCACATTTCCTTCTTGCTGGAACTACCAACAAACGGGTGACAGGCCACAGAACCACGCATGTGACTGACAGGTGAGAGCAGCCTGGCTCACCTGTGCAGTCGTCCTGGTGACCTGTTCCCTCCAGCGAACGCATGTGGGCGTGGCTCTCTCTTGACCTGCACCACTCAGGGCTTCCCCACAAAGCCCACACCTTTAAGGTGTCACAAAGCAGCGATACAAGGCTGGACCAGCTCCAGCAGCACACAGCTACTGACAGACGACCTTGCCTGACAGTCCTGGAACCAGCTAGGGAAGAGACAGAAGCCATCGCATGTCTCCTCGAGGAGCCTGTTTGGACAGGGTGGGGGAGGAGCTAGCTGTACAACACACGGAAAAGGCCCAGGAGTTCCGGAGCAGCCTGACACAGTAAGTTACAATGTTAGTACAGTATGAAAAATGAAAAAAAGAAGAAATTTCTGCAGCTCTTCTATTTCTACAATTCTTTTCCTTATTTAGAAAAATTAAGTCCATCGAGTGTTCTTTTGTTTTGAAATCTACCAGAAATAGAAACGTTTGATAAAACTCGATATGCATTCAGGAGCGAGGACTTGGGTCCAAGGGGCTGCCTTCGTAGAAGGAAACCCTTCAGCCCCAATACGGGGGTTGCGGGGCCCCAGGCAGCAAAGAGAAGCTGACAACAGCAGCAACCCAGCCGCCCCTTGCTGCATGGCTCCTGAGACCTGCCTGAAGCACTGTATACAGTGGTGCCAGCACCACTCGGAGTCAGCAGGCCTGGGGTTGAACTGGCCACACCGCCTGCCTGCTGTGTGGACTCAGGAAACGTTCCCTGACCCTGCTGAGCCTGTGTCCTCTTCATCTGTAAGTGGAGACAACAGAACCATCTCATAGGGTCGTGGCAAGGATTGGGGGAGGCGTCCACAGGAGACACTCGCAGGGCTGACCCAGCAGGGGCTGGGAAAAGCCATCTGCTGTGACTAAGTACTCAGTGTCTTCCGGACGGTTCAGGCACAAGGCAGAGGCACCCACCAGGAGGAAGTGCCTGGGGCAGTTTCAGAGGAGACCCGAGAGGGTCCACCCGGCCCGCACCGAGGGCCCACTCCTCCTTTCTCTCCCCAGGAAGACTACACATCCGCTTGCCACAGATAATTTAAAAGACGGGAGGATCAGAAATGATGCTGCTTTGATACAAGCTCTGTCACATACACATATCAATGAAACATTTTGGTTCAAGTTAAAAGTAAATCATCACTACAGTAATTTAAGACAAATTACGTCTCTACTACAAAGTAGCTGTTCTTTAGAATCAAGGCCAAACTGCTTTAAAATGGTCAGGTTACAGTATTCAAGGAGAAAACCATGCGAAACCCCGCCTCTCGCCTCCCCCCCACGAATGAGTTTCAGAACACACATCTGCTGTGGGGTTCTTGTTTGGTTTTGCTTTACTTGTTTTGGAGTTTGGCTGGGGCATGGGGATTTTAGTAGTGGTCTACAATGAAATGCATAGCAATTCTGAATTATTAAATCTTGGACATAGTCTAAATAATGCTTTGTTTAACTTAGGAGAAAGAAGTTAATTTACTTAATTTTATCTAGGTAGTCCGAGTAATGAAAGTTCTAGTAAATCCATTCCATGAAAATAAACTTCTTTATTAAAAAAAAAACACTAACGTTTGGGTGGCTCAAAATTAAAACAGTAAGGCAATAAAAACTGCTCTCTCGTCACCCCCGCGTGTAACACAGCAGGATGCAGCACGCTCTCTCTGATAACAGGTTAGTAATTCGCTCCTTCTGGGCTTTGGGCCTCCAAGATGAATACTTTGAAATATGAACAGATACACTGGGAGCTCTGGCATTATGAGTAACTAACTAGTCACACATAATCCCTTTGCTGAGTCACACGGCCTGATTCTTCAGGGATAAGAAATTCCTCCTGGTCACTGCCTTTTGAGGGGCAAACACCGAGTCTCACAATCCTGTAGAAATGAGATAAGGACCTTATTCTAATTAGGTAATAGTCCAATCAACTTAGCTAGAAGACAGTGTTGCAACTATAAATAACTTGGTTTCCTGTGCTCAGTAAAAGCAGCCGTTTAGACTGCAGGTTTTTTCGTTTTTTCTTTTAATTTTGCTAAGAAGGCTTCCGCTGGGTGGTGTCAGTTCAGGCTGAACAAAAACTAACCCCTAAAGAAAAAGGGAAATCTAGTCTCTATCTTTGCCCTAGTGGGACACTCTAAAAACTATGAGAAAAGACCTAACTTACTATTTTTATATCTTAACTGCTTGGGGAAGTCACCCATCTAACACAAACCACGTGATTCCAGGGCTCAGAATCTCAGACTGAAAAGGCAGGGCCAGCCACCTCAGCCCTGCCTTCATCCCCACTTTTGTCAACGCTCCCACTCGCTGAGCCCTGGGGACCTTGGCACAGGTACCTACATAAGATGGGACTTGGGACACTGCCTAGGCTCTACCCCGACAGCCTCTCTCAGGAGAAGACTGGGGGTTTGTAAGGGCTTCATGCTAATCAGTATGTGGAAAGCAACCAGAGGTGACACAACCCATCTCAAACATGGGGAAGTTACAAAAGTTAAAGAAACATGTGGTCTGCTTACATAGGTCCAGGGCTGGCACTGTTGTGTAAGCAGCAGGGGCTGTCAGGTGAGGGGGAGCATGACAATTCCGCTTCCTCCTGCCACCCCCACCGCACCTCTCACAGCAATGTGGCGCCCAGCCCTCCTTCACCACTGGAGACCCTGTTCCCAGGACACAGGGTCACTTAAGGCAGAGCACAACTGGCCCAAATCTGTCTGAAATGCCCAATAGTCTCCAGCTGGAACACTGCACCGCCCAGGGTGGCTATGGGATGACTCCCTTCTAAAGGGCACCCCCACCTCCACCTGTCCCCCCAACTGGTCGCTGAGCATGTTTCCTTTTCAGCCAGACCATTTACCTCATAAAACAGGGGCTGCCATTTTACTTCTGTTCCCCATGTCCCATCCTAAAAAAGTTTTTGCTGCAATTTACTAAGAAAATCTCCTACGGGTTCACAACTTCTTGGAAACCAACCTTTGGGGACAGAGCCAGGAGTGCAGTTTCCAGGCTCTCGGCCTCATGTGGAAAGGTGCTGCTGGCTCAGGTAGTAAATGGCCATCAACTGTGATTGGATGGCCATCAGCTGTGGCTAGTTGGCCGTCAGCTGTAACCAGTGAGCTATTGGCCACTAATATAATTGCCGTGGCTACGCTAGCAGAAAATGGGGGGCTAGCAAGAAGAGCTGATTGCAGAGAGGTGGATGCCGCCAGCGAGAATATAGTGGTGTGACTCCCCCATCTATGGCTCCGTGGGTGTTCCTGTTTGGCCTCGCCATATCCTGTGTCCTTCAATGGGGAGCAGGAGCTGAGACCCTGCCTGACACCCTGCGTGACACAACCCCTGGGACCAAATGTGTTTCAGAATTCAACATTTTCTGATTTTAGAAGGGTAATAAAGATGCCTTCACCATATATTCTGTAACAACTCAGAGTAACAGCCCTTAATCAAGTACATTAACAGGGCTGCAGAGAAACACACGGATATTCACACTAAAAGGATAAACACTGAAAACAGCCTCCCAGCAGCTAGGGCAAGTGTCACTGCCAAATAAATTCTGCCACCAAGTTACCAAAAAAAGCAATGGCCTGACTTTCTGTTTTCAGAGGTTCCTGGAAGTGGGGATAGGGGGTGCGGGGGTGGTGGGCCAGTGCTGATGGAGCGCTTTCTCCATCAGAACCCGTCCAGACTCCCCTCTCATTATTTCCGGCAGCATCTGTAGGAGGCACGCATCTCGACAGACCCCATCCAAGGGTTAAGTGAGGGGTTAAGGAGACCTTGTGGCCAGTGCCTCAGCCCCCCAGGGTCACTTCTGCTCCTTCCTCTGGTGGCTCTGTCCCTCCCTTCTGCACAGCCTTGTTCTCCATGTTTACCCTTTCCTTCCTCGAGGACTCCGAATCTTTCCCAGAAGTAACATCACCCCCCTCCCACCATCTATGGCTTGCTCAACTGGCACCTCCTCGGCATCTCTCAGTAGCACTTCCTCCTTCCTCTTTAAGGGCCCTTCCCTGATGGTGATTCAAGGTGCTTTCTGTAGGTCCCAGGCCCCTGGAAACCAATTAGGAGAGGGGTAGGAACCAGCTCCAAAGGTCTGGCCCATGGCAGGATCTTCACGTGAGGTGACAACAGCAGCAGCGCACTAAAATGGGCATTACAAATCCTGAAGTCCTGCGCAAGGGCGGAAACTTTCAAGCATGTATTCATCAGTGTCTACCTCCACGCCTCTCTCTGGCGGCTCCTCCACGCTCAGGGGGTCAGAGACCTCTGTTTATGTCGCATCTTCCACAGACACCCAGTAGGTGATTAATTCCTACCCTGTGCAGGACTGATTGTTTGGGGCTCACACGTTTACCAAACTCCCACAAAGGCCTAATGAAGTGGAAAGCTAGGGTGTCCACAGCACTAACTTCATCAAATGTTTCTTTCCAAGTGCATCTTTTCGCCTTTAAATACTCCCATTCATCATCAACCACAAGCTGCCTGAAAATCGGTACTTAACCAACCTTCCCCACCTCATCCCCTGCCCAATTTTAACGCCAAACTATTCCCACATCCGTGATCCCAGTAGTACTAGGTTTTACGTTGGATAACAAATCCCAGTCCCCTGGATGGAGGACCCTGCCAGACCCAGAAACCCCAGGAGACCAGCCAAAGCTAATTCAGGGACTGGCGTCCATGGGGGAGGTGGAGAAATCCATTCAGTGCCCAGTGGTCCTAAGGTCCGGAGCAGGGTAAGCGCTCCAAACCACCCAGCCACTGATGTCATTTCCCCAAAAATGAGACCTAGCCAGACAATCAGCTCTAATGTGTCTTTTGGAGAAAAAATTAATATAAGACCCGGTCTTATAGTAAAATAAGACCCGGTTATATTATATTAATCATGTTATACCTGGTATATTAAAATGAGGCCGGGTTTTATATTAATTTTTGCTCCAAAAGACGCCTTAGAGCTGAATGTCCGGCTAGGTCTTATTTTCGGGGAAACACGGCGGTACCAGCCTCAGGTTAAGGGAACCGGCTCTGAGCACCAGGTGTTCTTAGGTGCTGTGTTTTGTAAAATACCAAACTAACCGCTCCAAGTGACACTAGACCAGGAGCACGTCTCGGACCTCCGCGGCTGAGTCACCAGCTGGTCGGAGCCGGTCCAAAGGCCGTCACTACCGGCAGAGGGGAGCGACGACTTTCCTTTAGGTCCCGGGGAGGGGAGGGGAGGGGAGGGGCGTCGTCCAATGAACGTGCCATCCAGCGCGGGGGGGGGGGGGGGGGGGGCAGCGCACACCGAGCTGAGAACTGAACCGGGAGCCGGGCCGATCCCACGCGCACATCCTCGTGTGGGGACCTTCAGTTAAGAGGTCCCGGCCAGGGGGAGCCCACCCCATACCTCACCAGGCACCGACGCCTGCGGCCGAAGGTGCGGGCCGCCCACCAACAAGGACCAGGCTCGCAGTCAGAACCGAAAGTCTCCAAATGCGTTTTCCTCTTACCAGTCTCTGAGCTTCGGGACTCAGACAGTCTATTTCCTTGTTCTGCTTGGCCGAAGGGTTGGTCATCCTGCCCGGTTACAAGTCCACCTTCCCACACAGCCAGGAAAGCTACTCCGTGAACGCCGGGCTCTGGGATCCGCGGGCGGCCAGGCTCTCAGCGCGGCCGCATCCCGCGCGCGGCCGATTAACGTCCCCCGACGCAAGCCCGGGTCCGCACGGGAACTCGCCCTTCCCGGAGCTGAGGCGTGCTCCGCACTTCCCCCGCGGGCGCGGCCTTAGAGGCGGGGCGCAGGTGGCAGGGACCCGCCTGGCCGAGGTGGGGGCCCGGGCGGAGCGGAGCGGTCAGACTCCGCGCGCCCGCCCCCGAGGGTCCCGCCCCGTTTCCCGCGTCGGGGCTCCCCGAGGTTCTCGCCCCGCCCCGCCCCGCCCCGCGCTTGTTGAGCGCTCCTCCCCGCGCTCCAGCTGCGCGGTTATCAATCACCACCCAACCCGCCTCCCGCCTCCACCGGGAAAGCGGTGGGAAAAGAAGACCCCGGGCGGTCCCGCCCGCAGCCCCGCCCCGGCTGCCCACCCGCGGCGGAGGAGAGCTAGATGAGCGCGGGTGGGAAAAGGGGATTCGGGGATAGGGGCCCGTGCGGGGCCGGGATCTGCGTGCAGTGGGGCCCCTGGGGGTGGGGCTGCGGAAGCGCGGGCCGCCAGGGGTGGGGTCTGTGCGGGGAGGGGCGGACTGCCTCCCAGACCCCGCCTCCATCCCCGCCGCCCGCGAAGGCGGCGCTGGGCTCCCGCGCGCTACAATCCCGCGAAATCCTATCAACTCAGACCAAATTGAACTTCGGCGGACTCTGCAACCTCAGCCCGAGCCCAGCAGCACCTGCCGGCCGAGGGACCCCGTTTACGCATCACCACGAGAAAGGACCGGCTCCCAAGACGACACAACCGCGCGACCCGCGGGGGTGAGACCACGCATCCGAGGCCGGGTGCGCTTCCCGCCCGCCTCGCCATCAGCAAGCGAGGTGCGGCAAAGCACGGGGTGCCAGCGGTTCGTGGCGGATCCAGTGTCTTAGAGCCGGGGCCTCAGGGTCGGGCCCGGAGGGCTTGCAGGGCTGGGGTCCAGCGGGCAGGGCGCAGAGGGGAGTCGGCCGGGCCCTGGGAGAGGGACCGGCTCCCAGTACACACCTCCTCTAGCCAAAGAACACGCGTCGCTTGTTCTTTAAAAGTCCTACCGGCAAAGCGACAAAACGTTTCCTGACCTCTCCAGGCTGCGGCAGAAGCCACAGGAAGGAAGCGACGCCGATTTTCAGCTGAACGTGACCCTGTGCTGCCCAAGCCCGGTGCCTACGGCGCCTGGAACCGTCCGGCACGAGGCTGCGCGGGCCTCCTGCGGCCCGTGCTCTAGGGACACGTTTTTGAAGGCCCGTCTCAGAAAAACCACCTCCCCTCCTCCAAATGAGAATTTCCACCAGAATCACTTGGCCGAATTGCCTGCAAAGGCAGCCCCAGAGGAGTCTTGAAAGACCACAGATTCACTTTTAACTGTTCAAGTCCCCCAGTTTCCCACTGTGCCCCCCCCCAACCTTATTCTGGTGACAGTTTAGCGCATGAGCTGTGTGCACTCAGTGTCCCACAGTAGACAGCGCCTTCCCGCGCACGCGGCGGCTTCGGGAGAGGCGCTCAGGAAGGAAGGTTGGGCCAGGAAAGGAGATGCTGGGATGCGAAGACCTCACTGAGGAGAGGTAAGGGGCAACGGAAAAGAGGCCAAGTAAAGGCCTAGAATGGCCGCTGCGTGAGAAATTCCGCAGGTTCCAACTTTGCTTGAAGTGAACACAGCGCTGAGCTTTGACGGAGAGCATCCTGAGGTCCCAGAAATAACTTCCAAAGAGTCTGAAGGCCTACCTTTTAATACCTTGTTTTCTTGCTCTAACACTGAAATATGTTAGTGTATTTGAATTCTTGATTGTATAAAGTGACATGAATTGGAGACAATAATTTTAAACTGTTCTCCATGAACAAGTATGAGAGGGACTTTATCGCAGAAAGCAGTAATTTTAGTAGTAACAACTTTGCAGATGAGAATGATAGCCAATTAATACAAGAGCCTTACAGGAGACTTCAGTTTGAATATTCCCATCTAGACAGGCAAATTCTAGAGCTATTTGCTACTCCAAACCCTAGGACCACAGCCCCAGGCAACAGGCCTCATTTACCTGCCTGTCTGCGAGGCCACGCCCAAAGACGCCAGGTGACCGTCTACTTGCTAGTGATCAGCTTCATGAGACAAATCACGGTAGGGAAGGGGCGGAGAGTGGGCTGTGGAATTAAGCCACTGGGTCCAATTCCTGGCTCTCCCACTTACCACGGGATCATGGTAGGTCACTTCACCCGTGTCTCGAGTCCCATCTGACACATGCCAGTGACGCTAGTGCCACGGTGTATGAAACACGGAAGGCACAAGATTCAGACCCCGCAGCGCACAGCAGGGTGAGCTGCCCTGCTGGCCCGATGAACACACAAACCAGCGCCGGCCTTGCCGCCTCTCAGCCCACTCTCTTCCCTCTGCTCCCAGAAAGTCCCCACCCAGGGTGGCCAGGCCTTCTGTCGTCCTCCTCAGCAGGAAGGAAGCTGTGCAACAACCTGGGGTGACCTGGAGAGACTGGGCTGACTAGGCATGAGACCAAACCCAGAGCCGCCCCCACCCCACAAATGCTATGGGAAGGTCAGCTGCTGCAGAAGCCAAGGGAGGCAGGGCACGGCACCATCATGGAGTAAGCAGCAGCTAGCCAATGAATTTAGTCCCAGGAACAAACCAACAATACCAGCAATAAAATAATAAGACTTCTCATTCCCGAGTAGTAGCATATTAGAGAAAAACGCCAGTCAACATAACATGCGTCTAGGGGAGGCCACGATGGTCTGACGTGGGTTCCTGCGCGGTGGCCGCGTCTCAGGCCGTTCCCCGCTGTAGGGCCGAAGTCCGCCTATATTGTAAGCACAGGGCTGAATTCACGCTTCTTGGTGGTGTTATGCAGTCCCTGGGCTCCAAGGATAAAGTGTCGAGTGTGTAGCTGCCTTCTGTTAACTTTGATCTAAGCAGCTCTCTGATGAAAGGCCCCTCATTGAAGCCCCCTCTAAGGCAGGCCTTTTTTTCTTTTTAACTGATCGCAAGGCACTTGTGAGGGTGGTTAATGAGCGACTGGTGGAACCTACACACTTGGTTTTCAGAAAGTCCACTAAGAAACCAAAGGAAGGGTATGGCTATGAAAACGGACATTTTGTAGAATGGGAAACGTGGAGGTGCACGCTGTTTTCCTTCCCAGTACTCAAGTAATAGAAACCCTTGGCGGAGTAATAGAAACCCTTTACATTGAAGAAGACAAACTACAACTGCCTCCGAGTATCAGAGGGAAGAAAGCAGACAAGCAGCGCAGGTCTCCACTGGCAGGAAGGGAGGCTTTGAACGTGGCCTGAGCAGCGTGGGGAGTGCGGGTCTCTATGTAAAGAGCTGTGAGGTAAGGACACTGGTTCAGGTCTCCCCTTCTTCTGGTCAGGAGGCACTTCGAACAGGTGGACTCTGAATTTCTGGCCCCCTTCCAGGCTGCCAGGTGGTTCACTGCAAACACACAGTCCGTATTTCAGCCTAGAGGCCCTGTACTGAGTGGGTACCTTACGTCTGGGCAGACTGTGCCTGTCTCGGACATCCCTAAAAGCCACCATGCTTCTGATCGGTGTCCTCTCAATGAAAATTAAATGCCTGCCATCTGAAAAGCAGTTCTGTGATGGACCTCAAGATGATGTGCAGGAACTCAATTTCTAAATTTCTTTCCCGAGAAAAGAACAAAAGGTAACTAGAACGGTCTAATTTTGTCCTAGGAACAGCAGACTCACAGCTTACCAGCAAATGCAAACACTGAACCAATGTGGGGCCACACCCAAGCTGGGTTTCCTGGTCTCCATGGTGTTGGTCCGTTGCTAGGTTCACTAGCTTGCCTCCTGCTGTGGCTTGGTTCTAAGTGTTGGAGCTTCAGAGACAAACAAACCCTTCCAGCCATTGTGGCACAAAGCAGAGGGCAGAGGGGAGGGCAGAGAAGCTCCGGCCTCCCAATCAGTCAGACAACTGACACCAAACCATTTTTGTAAATCACAGCCGTACCATCTGTTTCCAATGAAGAGGAATCACTAGCCATGTTGATGACAGCACAATCAACACGTCTGTATTACTTCTACAAACAGGGGGCTTACCCAGCCAGCCAGGGGTCCCCGCTGGGAAGAGCCAACACACGGGCGTGGGGAGTGTCCTTAGCTGTCTCCCTGGGCTCAGTCTGACCAGTAACCCCATCTTCCACGCCAGGGGCACTGGGAAAGTGGTGGACACACCCAGGGCAATGCCTAGCAGGCTCTGCCATGAAAACCCGGGCCATCGGCTGGAGCGTCACATGGGGGAGCCAGCCCCTCCTGCCACCTGCAAAGAAAGCTGTACCCCACAGCCAGCTGGCCCAGCTCAGGCCCACCGTGACCTTGGCCCTCAGGCCAGGATCCTGCCTGCCTTCAGTTGACGGATGCATGGGGAGAGAGGGCGTGAGTGGCTGCAAAAGGGCGTGAGTGGCTGCAAAGCCGCAGTGAGCTTGTTTCTAGCACACAAACAGCTGCTTACCGAGCACTCCCCCTGTGCTGGGGGGGTCACACTTCATCCTCACAGCTGCCGGGGACTCATGCTCCCTCTCCCCGCCTCCCAGACTCTGCGGGGGCTCTTCTGGATGGGGGCACTTCATAAATGATGACGGATGATGATTCTCCTAACAAAATGAGGATTCTGACAGGTGGTCATCACTAACTTTCATTGATTTCAACTATTTTATATTTTTGCACCAACCGGGAATGGAAACTCCCTTTTAAAAGTAGCATGTCTTCAGGAATTATTTTTATTAGTTTTGCAATGACGACCCAGCACCCAGCAAGTCACCACACTTCTTTTTCATGTAACAGATTTTCTTTTAAAATCCCTTTGGATGTCCTAAGGAAGGTGACGGGTGTGGGTGTTGTTTGGACCACATCGGAAGTGGTGGCAGAAAGTAGGGTGGGGTGTCCCGAGCACCTGAGCACAGGCAGTTTGAACTGGTCTCAGGTGACGAAAACGTTCGCGTGCATGGAAGAGAGGCGAGGCTGGAGGAAAGACTCTTGGGACGCCTGCCTTTAATGAGTAAGAGGCATGTCAGCAACAAGCCGAGACAGACGGGTCGTTGGAGAAACAAAGTAGAGACGCCTCCTGGAAGCCAGCGTTCAGGAACGAACGTCGCCGGAAGGCTGGTGTGGACGCTGGAGTCCGACGAGGCAGATGGAGTGAGGAGAACGGGCTGAGAAAGTCTTCAATTTAAAACCAGAAACACAGCGGCTGTTGCAATTCTGTTGTTAAAATTCTACAGTGAAACGTTTTCAACGAGCTGGGTACATACACAAAACGGTAGATTACAGCCAGGCAAGAAGGCAGGAGCAGGGAGGATTTTGGGGTGCGGGGAGATTTGTTCACCTGTCCATCAGTTTTTAAGGATGGGAGAAACCTGAACCTGTTTGGAAGCTAAAGGTGGGAGTCAAAGGAGAGTGAGAAAAAAATGGAGCTGGGGTGGGGAAGAGGCCTGAGAGCGACCCCTACGGGGCGGGCAGGGGCCCGGGGCGGGGCGTGTGTGCACTTTCAGGATTTGGCCTGATTCTGAACTGAACGGGATGAGAAGACCACCAACGTGGCCAGGAGAGGACCGATAACAAGAAGCATAGTCGTGGAGCAGAAACTGGACCATGGAGCCAAGGGAGGATGAAGAGCAAGAGAAACAGAAACGCAAGGACCGGCCACAGAACTGCTGCTGGCCCGGCCAGGGGGAAACTGTTTTCAGAACCTGAGCACGGAGCCCTTCAAGGAGCTCCAGAAAGCCCCGGGACACTGCCACGGGGAAAACTCTGATCCACATTTAAAATAATTGCGAATTTATTTTACCCTGGAATGAAGTTCATTTCCACAAGTGTCCAGCATGAGTCCATAGCAACCCTGGGAAACAAAGGTGCCCAAGTTTCCAATCCATCCCTCAGAACTGGCGGTCCTTAAGGCCGGACCAGAATGGTCACAGAAACATCCCCCATAAAGCGTCACCAAGGAAATGGCCGCAAACACCTCCAATAAATCATCTCTTAGGGAAACTAATTCTGTTTTTCATGAATACAACACACTGCAAACGCCGACTGGTTATTTTCTTAAAGTATGGAGAACAAAACAACTGAAATCCTTTTGTTATTTCTCAGTCATATAGGAACACTCTGAAAAGTCCCCCAAGTCAACTTTAATGCGACGAAAAAAAAATCTGTAGATGCTCTCAGAATAGTCCATTTAAAACACTTTTGATCAGAATAGATCGTGCCATGGGAAAAGAGGCTTAACTCTCCACAACTGTATTCACCAGCCAATGGAACACCCCACTGATAAGAAGGAAATAAACGGGAATAGAAAACGAGTAGAAAAGGAATAGAAAAAAAATGAAAGCAGTATGTTTCCCAGATCTGCACCCGTTTATTTGGCTTTGGCCTCAGTAATCCTGCCTATGAGTTTAACATTCTATCAAAGACAGAATGTTTCTAACAATCAGAACCGTGAAACAAATCTTTACCCGGCTAGCTGAAAAATCCAGAAATCAGCCAGGCTACAGATGTGACTGGCAAATACCATTCACGGGAAGGGACTGTGGGGCACACAGGACTTTATATTCCCAATTTAAACCAGTATCTGCCCCAAAGAGGGACATATAAAGGCACTTACGATGAGTTTAAACAATCAGTCGGGCCTGCTACTAAGCTGCCTGACTTGAAGACAAGCTGACTTAAGGACAAAAGCATCAGCAGTGAGCGACCTTCCTACCTTACGTACAGAAATCCTAAAACAGCATTCCTGAAGGAATCTAAGGACAGGAATTTTCCTAAAGGAAACCAGACGATCACACCTTCAGCATGGCACCATGCCCTCACCCTGATGGGAGGGTCCCCTCTGTTCTCTAGACCCTGAAATAGAGTTCAAAGCAAAGACGCCAAGTCTCAGCTGTTCCAGGAAAGTGCCAGCATCTCCTGCACCATCAGTCAGTATGTGCTGGATCCCTTTACAGAAGACTTAACATACAGAACATAGAAGCCTCACCTTTGAAAAAATGAAGATTTTAGATGAACTTCAAGGGAAGTTTGAGGAAGAGTGAAGAACAGCAGTCTGGAGAGACGTGTGTGGCGTGCGAGTAGAAATTCTGGAATAACTGGAGATCAAATAGCCACTCCTGAGCACGTCATCTCCGAGTACCAGCACAGAGGTCAATTAAAGCACCTTTATACTTGGCCTCCCCGGGCAGCTTCCACCCGACCCGCCTTTGATTATGGGAAGGCGTGGCCCCGAGCCCACAGCAGCTTTCCAGATGCTTCTTCTGACCAGGGGGGTTGCTTTTAGCTACTCACTTTATTGAAGCCCCCTCCTATTATGCCCACTTCCGGGGAGGTATCGTGTTAAATGTGGGATTGGACTTCACGGGGAACTCTGACAGACATATGGAGCAGGGTTTCTCAGCCTTGGCACGAGTGACATCTCGGGTCCAGTAAGTCTTGGCTCTGGCACCTTCCTGTGAATCACAGACGATTGGCAACCTCCTGGTCTGTACACACTTGATGCCAGTAGCACTCTCCACCCTCGCTGTGACAACTGAAAGTGTCTGCAGACATTGCCAAACGTCCCCTGGGAGGCACAATGGTCCCCATCGAGAACCCCTGCTCTGGAGGGACTTGTACCTGCATCCAAGGTGCCCACATTGCAGGAGCACGTGGACATACCAACTTGTACACATAAGTCACGCCCCCACAGACCCCCACACAGCTAAACATGCACAGAGATCACGGTCAAGGCGGAAGTACTTCAACACATCATCTAATATTGTGGCCCCCTGTTTCGTCCAGTGGGAACTCCAGAGCCGGCCTAGTTACTGTTGGTACGCAGAGCAGGACGGTCAGTACCCCACACTCAGGGACAGGAAGCAGGACCGAGGGGCGGAAGGAAGCTGAGATTTCAGAGGTGGTGCGGTCATGCCAAGACCAAGTGTGTGATCGTGGACGTGGGCTGGAAGGAAGAACGCTGCAAGCGAGAAGGTCAGAGAACTGGGCTTTGCCTCCTGGCCTCTGTGGGCTGGCCCTGCCAGAAAGGGGGAACGCTGGAGAGTAAAGGCTGATGGGAGGCCACGTGCACAGTCCACGTGGCCACACGGGGCAATGCAGTCATGGTGCCAAAGGCCTCATGCCTCTAAAGCAGAGGCTTGGGAGAAAATCTGGTTGGAATCCCTGCTTTGATACTTCCTAGTTTGTAGCTTTGGGCAATCCTGTGCCCTCTTCCAGCTTCCTGTGTCACATGGGAGAGACGCAGCCACCAGACAGGACATCAGGTGACAGTGGGAGCCCAGCCTGGCATGAAGAGGTGCCATCGTTGAGAACCTGCAGCACATTCTGTCTGTTTTGCTTAAGTATCCAGATTACTTTTCCTGCAAAATAAGGGACTCTGAAATTACAGTTTATACATGGGTTTGGAGAAGCTGTAGGTGGAGTCTGGCGTCACTTAATTAGCTTGGATTAGGTTTATAGCTTTAATCAGCATTTTGGGGGTACTCAGAGAGCTCTGCCCTCTTCCAGGCAGCTGCCCCCCCTTTCGAGCTCAGAACCTTGGCTCTGCCTCACTGCTATTCTGAAAGCCAAGCTTTCGGTGCTCCTGTCGTCAGACAAGCACATTACAACTATGACTCCATAAAAATGTACATATATAGACAAAGACTGGAAGGAAACACAGTGAACCAAAGAGCTGCTCTGTTTAAGTGATGGAATTGTAGGGATTTTTATTGCTTTTCAGAATACCCCTGGATCTTGTTAGGATGCCTTTTTTTCTTTTTTTTTGAACAATACTCAGGTTAAGGAACTTGAACTTTATTCAGGAAGCAGTACAGGAACCACTGGACGTATTTGAACAGGAAGGTAAGATTTTGTTTGAACAAAGAACTGGCATGCTACAAAAAAAGTTGAAAATCGCCCTCATTGGTCTTTTCCAAAACCTCTTGGCTGGGCTATTTATTCTTTCAGATTAACTTTAAAGTTTACTTGTTAAACTTTAAACCAACCTTCTCCCCTAAACTGGGATTGTATTTGAATTACATTTATAAATTATTTGGGGATGGATTAACTAACATCTTTTCATCATTGTCTTCTCATTCAGAAACAAGGTAGGGCGGCCGGATGGCTCAGCTGGTTAGAGCGCGAGCTCTCAACAACAAGGTCGCCGGTTCAATTCCCACATGGGATGTTGGGCTGTGCCCCCTGCAACTAAAAATTGAAAACGCAACTGGGCTTGGAGCTGAGCTGTGCCCTCCACAACTAGATTGAAGGACAACGACTTGGAGCTGATGGGCCCTGGAGAAACACACTGTTCCCCAATTAAAAAAGAAAGAAAGAAACAAAGAAACAAGGTAGCTCTGTCTCCATCTTTAAATCTGATATGTCCTTTTTAGTATATTGTTATAATTTTCTTCATATATGTCCTGCTTTTCTGTTTTTTTAAGACAGGAAAATGCCTTAAAATTATGTTTGCATTTAGAGTGGACATATAATATTAGTTTCAGGCAGTTCCTGCTTATTTCTTTATTCCTAAATGCTAGTTTGAATAGGATCTTACCTTTTTACCATTTTTTTATACAGAGGAGACCAAAAACATGTATATACATTTTTAGAAAGGAAAACTGTATTAAAGTTGTAATAATATATACCAATAACAGAAGATGAATACAAGGCACGTGTGACTTCTGCAATTACAAGAGGTGCTCAAAGTGGTTCCCATCAGTGTCCAGACACTTCTGATTACGGCAAACTACTGCTTGAGCAACGCTGACCAAAGTGTCCACTTGTACACGTTTTTTTTTGGCACCCCCAGTATATATTAAAAAAAATAATTGTGGGATATGGGATTGCTATGGATTTTTCTTTGTATCTCTACAAACGATTTCATTGAACCCTCCGTTTTAGACTGATTTTTTGGATTAGACGTAGACATAATCTGCAAGTAGCTACCAGTTTTTATCTACTCCTTTTCAGTAGTTATGCTGCCGACTCTTTATCTTGCCTGAACATCAGAAGTTCCATCATTAAACGTCCCCGGGCCCCGGTCTACCTGTCTCTTCCTAAACCGGATACTCTACAATTAGGGAAACAATAAGGACACAGCGAGGCTTTGTGAGTTAGATCTCGCACTGTAATAATACAGGACAGGACTGAGGCTTGTTAGAAATTAAATAGCATTAAAATTGCCTATAAAGTAAACAGAGACTCTGTTCTCAGTCACCTGAGAAGGCACCTGAAAGGAAACCAATTACAAGTCTCAGAACAAGACACTTTTGCCAACGGGGTAGAATCTAATTTTGACCAATAAAAGGTACACAGGCAAAGAGACTTGGAGAAGGAATGGTACTGAAGTTGGTGAGAGTGAATTATTTTGTTAGTGTTAGAATACAATCGGCTTCTGCAGGGAGGGGCACTGTGGGGGATGACACCGAGCTCTGGGTCTCCGGCAGGCACTGCTGGGACAGAAGTTGGCCTCTATCTGAAACTTGCTGTTGGGGAAGTTACACATCCTCTCTCTCTGCCCCAGTTTCCTCATATGTAAAACAGGAGTAATAATGATACTTAGCTCCTAGGGCTTATAAGGGACAAATGAGTGATTATTTGTAATCAGCATTTAAATAAGTGAAATGGTAACTGTAAGTGTAGTAAAGAAGTGTGGTCTCTATCATGCACATTCTCACAAAATAGTTCAAGGATTCAATCGAAATCTTATGTATCCAGTCACCATTTACAATAGGACGCAGCAGTTAACTTCTGTCCTAGACCAACTCACGCCTCCTATCTGCCTTCCTGCCCCTGAGGCTCTAGCTGAGCCTCTCTCTCTACAGCTCAGAACCCACAGCCTGCACTGGATACACCCTGATGCAGGGGACGACTATACAAGCTCCTCAAACCCCTACAACTGAAATTGTACTTGAAATTCTAAGTCCTGAGGCTCTAGCAGGAGCAACCATGATACTTTTCTAGTGCAAGAGGTAACTGCAACAGTTACTTTCCTTCGGGCACCCAGTCACTTCGTGGTTGAGTTACGACCTAGCTGGCTGGGCTCGACTTCTCCAGCCAGATAAGGAGGATGACTGTGTTCCCAGAGAACGGTGTTAGGCAATAGAAGCTCATGAGCTTCCCTTTTTGGGTGAAGAGGCTCTTCTATGGCATATGTTTCTGTAAAAGAAGAAATTATCTGCCCACGGTCAGGCAACTAAGAATACTAAAAAGACAATAATACTCAAAGCTTTGAGCTCTAATATTCTATGAGTATTTAAAATATTGGTCCTACATTTAGAATAAAAAACAGTAGAACCATCTCTATCTTGTAGCATCTTTATCTCTGGAAGAAGACAAAGGGATGTGTAGGCAGAGAAACAGGAGAAAACTGAAACACACCTTGGGACGGTGGTTGGACTCCTATGGCTGTCCCCTTGTGGCCACAGATAAGCACTTCCAAGGGGTCACTGCTAGAGGTTTCATGTTGGCTTCAGAATACATAGAAGATAACTAACATAATGACATAAAGAGGCGTTAGCACCCCTTTTATCAATGTTAATCCACATCAAAATTTCTAATAATTCATGTTAAATACAGAAGCCAATTTACTCTTTTATAAGTGGAAGCAACCCAAGTGTCTGTTGATAGGTGAATGGATAAACACTGCAGTCCATCCATACAATGGAACATTACGGGCCTTAAAAAAGGAAGGAAATTCTCACACCTACTACAATGTGCATGAAACCTTGCAAACATCATGGAAAGTGAAATAAGCCACACACAAAAGGACAAATATTGCCTCATTCCACTCACATGAAATACCTAGAATTGTCAAATTCATGGAGACAGAAAGTGGGACGGTGGGTGTCCGGAGTGGGGTGGGGGTGGGGAGTGAGTGTTTCATGGTGACCGAGTTTCAGTTTGAGAAGATGGAAAGAACTGGAGATGATGGCGGTGATGGCCGCATAACACTGTGAAGGCACTTGATACCACTTCACTGTACACTTAAAAATGGTTCAGATGAGGGGGCGGCCGGATGGCTCAGTGGGTTAGAGCGCGAGCTCTCAGCAACAAGGTTGCCAGTTCAATTCCCACATGGGGTGGTGGGCTGCGCCCCTGCAACTAAAGATTGAAAACGGCAACTGGACTTGGAGCTGAGCTGCGCCCTCCACAACTAGATTGAAGGACGACGACTTGGAGCTGATGGGCCCCGGAGAAGCACACTATTGCCCAACAAAAAATTTTTTTAAAAAAGGCAGGTTAAGATGGCAAACTCTGTGTATTTTACTACAATTTAAAAAAATAATAATTTTTTTAAAACCCAATTTACTCTTTTGCTTATGCCATGCCACAAAAGGAGGAAGAGAAAAGTCAGCGTGGAGTTTTCCCTAGAAAACAGAACTTAGAGAGTATGAGTTCCAACAGTCCCCACATGAAGCTGGTCACATAAAAGATTAGGAAATCTGTGTGAAAAAAAATCTTCAGAGAAGGAGGCCAGAGGAGACCAGAGAAGGAGACCAGACTCTGTTTTAAAACCATCTCCCTACCATAAACTCTCTAAATCTGAAATTCACACAAATGGAAAGATTTAAGCCATCATGACCCTACACGAATTTTCAGATATCATCAAAAAATAAGACAATGAGGACTGGCAAGGATGGGAGGATAGACCTGAAACTAATAGCAAATAATACTGAATGTCAGCTATAACTAAATATGTATATACAGTCATAGGACGCAACGTACAGCATGGAGAATAGAGTCACTGGCATCGTAACAGCTTGTACGGGGTCAGAGGGGTAGTAGACTTGTTGGGGTGATCACTTTGTTAGGGCTGTAGATGTCTCATCATATGTTTTGTACACCTGAAACTAATAATAAATAAATAAAAACTTAAAAATATAAAAATAAATAAAATGACAAAAAAAGAATAGGAGGATATTATTCTATATAAACAGTTACTAATTTAATTTGAAAACAAAAGAGGAAAGGAAGACAGGCAAGCATCAGGTAAATACTACTTACATTAAATATATACCTTGAAGTCATTTTACCATGAACTTCTATTGGAAGAGCCGCACACAATAGTAAACATTATGTTAATCAAATTCACGGACCCAGAAAGCAGAATGGTGATGCCAGGGGCTGGGTGTGTGTGTGTGTGTGTGTGGAGGGAATGGAGCCTTGTTGTTTAATGGGGACAGAGTTTCAATTTGGGAAGATGAAACAGTTCTGAGATGGACGGTGGGGACAATGGTACGTCGTGCGAATGTATCTAATGTCACTGAACTGTGCACCTAGAAATGGTTAAATGGTAGGTCTTACATTATGCATGTTTGACCACAATACAAAATAACTTATCCTAAAAGATTTACGTCCTAAGGAAATAGCCATCATCCTTGGGTTATGGGCATGGCATCCTGTCCAGCTGTGATGACAAAGTGAATGACAAGTATGTAACAGAATGCAAAACGCTCGTGACCAGGTTGAGTATCTGTGAGCATGTGTGTATACACCCCAATAACATCTGAAAAAAAAACACACAGATTCTAAGGAAATACATCAAAATAGAGCCATGGTTGTCCTTATGTCATAATGAGGTGACAGATAAAACCATTTTTCTTTCCATTTTCTGATGTTTTTTTGATGAACATGTACTGCTTTTAAAGGGTGACAATAACACAAAGTTCACTTTCCTCCATAAGTTTATTTGAAAAGAAAGGAAGGAAGGATGGAAACAAAACCCTTCATGTTTGTGGACCGAGAGGCTTTGACAGCTAACCAAGGAAACTGCCATTTAATCAGGGTGGCGACCACTTTCAGCTCTCCCCTATTTTTGCAGAATGGACGCCCTCTACCCCCCGCCCCTCAGGCTGGTGAAGTCTGTGGCCATTCTCAATGTAATATTTTTAAATGCTTAAAACAAAGTATATAGATTACAAAGGAAATGGATTATTCTGAAACACATTATCAAATCGCGATATACTGTATCAATCAGAGACCCTACAGGAAAAAAAGAAATTACTTATGCTAACAGATGTAATTTCACACTGGGGACCCACTAAAGAGGTTCTGGATGGCTGAGAAGGCAAAGGGGACTCAGGTAACACAGAGGTAGTAAGTTCGGAACCGGCGAGGGCTGGGGGGACACGGGGCTGGGCTGTTGTACCCGCTGGGGTGCGAACCCAGGCCTCGGAGCATGGTGATTCAGAAGCTGCGACAGGGCTACATGACGGTGGTTTCCCAGCCAGTGAAAAACACTAGAAACAGAACCAACCACAGCTGCCGGGTGAAGAGCCGTTGCTGGGGCGATGGTCCCAGCAACAGGAAGCAGACAGGGAGGAGCAGGCTGGTTCCCCTTCTTCCCCCAGCCACCCCCGCCTGTGCTGGCAGAGCGCAGGAGCGAGGCGGGGCCGGCCCAGCGTCACAGGGCCCGGAAAGAAGGGAGGGCATGGGAGGTGCGGCTTCATCACCAGCACGTGTCCGTGCTTCCTTATGGGGCCTTAACCTACCCGAGTACCCACACAGTGACGTGTGTGTCCCAAGCTGCAACCACTGTGAAGTGACATGAAAATACATGGGATTGCCACCAGTGACAAAGTCACACATACTTCTGATACTGCCGAAGGCTGTGGAACTACGTTCCTAATTGGTGATAATTCTGTTCTTTTTTCCTACCCAATCTCAGGGGCCTCTTGAAATCTAACCAGGGCCCTGGGGGGATTCCAGGACCAAAGGTTAAGAATCCTTCTGGATCTTTCAAGATGTCAAATACAGTTCTTTGTCTTCCTTAATTTTTGCTTTTTTTTAAAAAATCACATGCTAGGTCATCGATACTAGCTTTTTTTAGGTTTTGAAAGAGAAAATGATAATAATGCAAATTCGTGTTTTTGTGAGTAGCTTTCATTTAACTGATGCTATCAACCACTCTTGCAAATAGTAAATAGTAATTTTTGCATTTTATTGATCATATTGTACCTGTTTCTGAATGCCCCAGGAAATAGAGAACACACACCTCTCTTGTATCCTGGCCCCACACTCATGGTGGGCGTGGGATAGGGGTGTTTTAGGATTTCTGGGTTTTAGGATTTCAGAGCCCTTCTTAAAACGCTGCTCCCTCCCTGGGTTCTGTCAACCCACCACTTCGACAATGCTTACACGTGCCTGAGCACCAGACCCGTATTTCTTCTAATCGTGTCTTCTCCAAGCTTCAGCCCACCTGCTCGCTGGACAGCTCTACCTGGACGTCCCAAAGGCAGCCTGAACTCCACACGTCCAAACATAACTCCCGTCACCCCCGGAGTCTTTCCCTGCATTCCCTCTCCGATGGCGGACCACCCACCAGACCTGGTCTTATATTATATTGTGTAAGACCCGGTCTTATCTTACACAATATAAGACCAGGTCTTATATTAATTTTTGCTCCAAAAGACGCATTAGAGGTGATGGTCCAGCTAGGTCTTATTTTCAGGGAAACATGGTAAATAGAAATATCCCTACACTATGCCAGGTGCAGGGGACGCAGCCGGAAAACAGCTTTGTGCCTCCAGGGGAATGAGAAGTGAGTGAGGTAGTGGGTACGGCCTCCGTGTGAAACCTTTGAGAGGCTTCCCTCTCTCAATGGAGTAGAGTCCCAGCTCCTCCGAGGCGTCTGCCAGGCTCTTCTTGATGTGGCCCTGGTGTCCTGCCACCCGCGCTCCCACCATTGTTCCCGGTCATCTCACAGACCAGGTCACGCCCCCTGGTGGTGACGCAGAGCCTGTCACGCCCCCTGGTGGTGACTTCAAGATATTCAGAGTGAATCCCCACATTTCTTTTTGTCACTAAAACAACTTAGAAACACTTAACAGTGTTTGTAATAAAAGAGGGTCCAACCCTCTGCTGAAGAACTTAGTTTACCACCTAGTCAATGTCACAGTTTTATTTAATATAGAAACAAGATCATTCCATATGTTTCCTAGAGTGAATGTACTCCACTCTTGAATTAAAATAAATTTGAACACTTCCATCACAATTCTCGTAAAAGAATTTCATCGTGCTCTATGAAGAACTGAAAAACTGCAACTGTTTATTAAAGAAACAGAAAGTCACTATTCTGTGGCTTATCTATAGCAATACTTGAAAATTCAAGGAGAATCACCCTGAAAGGTTTTGTTATGAGTTTCCAGCTACAGGAAATATTCTGAAACACATGTCATCCATTTTTAGGTACGTATTTGTAAGATTTTATTTCGATATATGATAAAGTAGTTATTCTCTTAGACTAACCGAAATAATAAACCAAATTTAAAACAAACTTAAACTAAGGTCAACATTTTTTAAAGGGCCAGATGAAATTTGTATTTTGGGGATGCAGGAAATTCTCTGCTCTCCACGTCAAACAAGTAATGTGATCCCAACAGATACATAAGAAATCTAACCTTTTATTTATACACATTTTTATTTTTCAAATATTAAATTCTCATTGAACACAAAGTTTAACTTTTCTTGCATTAGAACCACACTTTCCACCTCTTATTTTAAGAAGCTCTACATTGTCCGCTGTATTTAAAAAGTCACACAGAGAACAAGAAACTGAGGGCGCTGACCCTTCCTCTGTAAAGTGGGTCTGTCAACGATTATGGGTCCCAAGACTGAGAGAGCTGGTTGTGTGCGTTCACAGAATTCGAGGAATGGTGACGACTTAATACAATGTCATTCAGATCATTTAGAAAAAGATGCAAAAATCAAAATGAGGAAAAGAAACTCAACCTGGTGAACAGTGAAAAGAAGCATTCAGAAATGTGTTGCCAGACTTCAGTCACATCGCTTAAATAAAACTTACTTAGAAAGGTCTAAGATGTTTGAAAAGGAACACACACGAACATGCATGTACACACACATGCACACCCACCTACATACATGTATGCACACACATGCACACGTGCAATGCAGATATGTGCATGCACACACGTGTGCACACACGTGCCTGTGTGCGCACACACACACACACACGTAAAGCCAGTGCTGACTAGGGTAAGGAGCAGGTGTGGGCCCACCCCCGGCCAGCGTCTCCGGTGCAGGCCCTGAGCGCCCGCGAGGCCCTGGCTCTCTCTGCCTCAGCTCTTCCTGCTGCACTTCCCTTTAGTCGTTGCTAGAACACGGGAGACTCCACACCAATTGTCATTGCAATATGACTGGAAAGCGTCTGACTTAAGTGTCCATCGGCCCCTGGATGCCAGCGAGAGAGAATCGATTCTGTGCTGTCCTGGGTTCCCGACATGTGGCAAACAAATCAGCTTTCCTGGGACCATGGGCTGTGCCCGGGTTTGCGGTCATAGGTTAGAATCTGGGTTTCAGAGCGTAAGGGGCCTAGAAAGCCTCTGGCTCTCGGATGTGCAGCCCGGGGCAGCGTGTACCCACGCATGAGCATGGGTGGGATATATGTGCAGTGCAGCTGTCATCTGGGGCCACAGCCCACATGCACACGAATAGCACTTGCTATGGGAACCTCTGGAGTTACAGTAAAACCACCACACGAACCGGAAGGGGCTCCCTTAGTGCCGAATACCTAGACCCTTTTTGGGTCCTCAGACTGGTTCTCCCATTTACCATCTGAAGATACTCGAGGTGAAACAAAAGGGCGAAATGGAGCCTTTGGGGTGGGGACCTGGGACGCTCTGCACAGCTGTTAGCAGCCCCGTGTGCTGTGCACCTCACCTCTGCTGGACGCGCAGGAGACACATTTCTACCTGAAGCTGATGACAAAAACAGGAGCTGACACTGAAAGCCAGATGCTAGCTAAATGCCAGAGAAAAGATCATTCTCTCCAACTTAGGACAAGGAAACTGAGGCACAGACGAGGTAAAGGCTTGCCAAGGTCCTGCCACTCGTGGGCATGGAGTGCAATGTGAACCCAGACACACAGGCCCGTGGACATTGTTACAGAGCCCTCACCAGACTCCCTGAACGCTGTGCGCACACGCTGCGCTGACACTTCCGTGTTTTCGCTCATGTAAGCCCTGACAGCCCTGAAAGGTGGGTCTTAGGATTCCTGTGGCACCACTGTGGAAGCTGAGGCTCGGGGCTGAGTAATGCACTCAAGGGGACAGAGCTTCACGACCGGGTGGCCGGACCTGGAGCTCAGACGCTGGACTCTCCATGCTCCTGACTCCTGCTCATCCCTGGCCTCCATCCAACACGCGTTTTTCCTCTTTCTTAAAACCACAGGTGGAAGGGGTCTCCAAACACGGTCTGTCCCGTTGCTGCTCCCAGCAGGTGTCATTATTCCAGTATTGACAAGTGACCTGTCCAAGGCCACGCGGACCAAGCAGACACACTGAGGTGTTGGGGCTCAGACTTCCTAGAACAACGACACCTCGTCTTTTCCAAGAATACTGCTTTCCGTTCGGCCAGGTGTATTATAGCAAATAGCTTTTATTAGTAACATTTCAAACTGTTTCCTCTCTGTGAAAAACCCAACTGGCACACAATCCTTAGAGTATGCATTACTTTTTCCCTGTTGGAATTATAACCATCTACCACCATTTGTCAAATGTCCAAGAACACAGGAAAACCTCCTCCTCCCAGCTGGTTTTCGTTAAATGATTTGGTGTCTAATATTCAGATTTGTCCAGACGCTCCCTAATCTCCTGCCAGGAGCCGACTCAAGCTGATTGTCTGGGCAGAGACGTGCATGGCTTTGTGGCAAATGAACACATCTCACATGGGGGTGGAAGTTGAGGAGACCTGGTTGGCTCCTGCTCACCAGCAACTGTTTCCTAGGGAACGGTGTGATGGAACAGCCTGTGCGTGTTTAACAAGATCAAGTTGTTCTTTTTTAAAGCAAGGAGGGTGTGTAAGTGTTTACCCAAGGAGCAGACATCATTCTGGTCCGACCTGCCTCCAGCTCTCAGCTCTCCTTCATCTGCTCCACACACTGTGACGGCTCCAGTGTCTTATAAGATAAAATCCAGTACAGAACCTATGGTAGGGTTATCAGGCACCTGCTTAGGCATCTTTGTTTTCAGCCAGTGAAGATGTTCAACTCTTTTTTTTTTTTTTGAGAGATGTTCAACTCTTAATCTCAACTGAGAAAAAGTATCTGCAAAAGGATTAACATGTAATCTACAAATCACCAAAAAATAAATACTAACACTCCAAGACGTGTTTTGACAATTTGAAAAAGACCTTCAAAAAACTAAGAATCAAAAAGCTAGCAGTTTTTCGCTATCAGATTTACAGCGGCTAAGAATCATCCCAGTCCTGCATCCGGCGGTGAGACAGACGTTTCCAGACAACACAGAGGCAAGCGTGAACTGACACAGCCTTTCAGGAAAGCGATCGGGAAACAAGTAGCAGGAGCCCCACACAGGCGTGTACGTTTTACCCTTGTGTCTTCACTTCTTAGACTCCAATAAGAAATTATTTACTCTTAAACATGTTCATTGCAAGGTTATCACAACTGCAAACAATCACAACACCTGCAAACAATACGAAACCAAGACACGTGGGACATCCCCAGCGCCACATTCTGTGGTCATTCGAACGCTTTTCAGAGCATGTGATATGAGGACTGTGCTTATGTCTTTCCTTAAAAAAGATAATAAAAAGTGCAGTGTTTTCAAATACACAGTTGAGGCTATCTTTAAAAATGTCCATATAAAAGACTGGAAGGGAATCAAACAAACTATTAACAGGCCTTAAGCTCGGTCACAAAGCGAGTTATCATTTTTCCTTTTTGTTGTTGTCTGAATTTTCCTTATTATTTTCTATAAGAAACATGTATTATAATTGACACAATAAACATTGCCTTTCACCAACGGTAACTACCATTGCTAATTCCATAATTTATTCAACAAAAAATCTTGCTGTAGGCCAAACTTCAGGATAAATGCTGCAAGGATGGTAAGCAGTGAGTGCGGGTGCACCGTCCCCATTCTGGGGCAGTCAGGGAGGGCTTCCTGGAGGAAGAGGGCACTGAGGGCTGGAAGGATTTATAGGATGGAAAGTGATGGTTGGAGTGCAAAGTGCTGTGGGAAAGAGACAGGAGATGGAGCAGGGGAGAGAGATGCTTAGAGCTTTTGGCGCTATCATAAAAGTTTTAAATGGATCCTGGAATGTACAGGGAGTCATTAAGGATGGTAAGGAGGGGAGTCGTGGCATGAGGTTTGTGTTTTCTAGGGACACCAGGACAAAGGTGGGTTTGAGGCTGGGTCAGACTAGGAAGCGGACAGACTAGAGGCCACTGAGGCTACCACCGGAGGGGATAGGGCCTCAGCCAAGCGTGCTGACCGTTCCACAGAGCGGGGGAGGTGGGGGTGGGCTCTGGGCCCGGCAGCTCTGAGGAGCTGGGACGGGAGGCCAGCAGGGGCAGCGGCCGGTGGGGGAAGACGCGCGGTGGTGGGGGGTCCGAGAGGGCAGGCACACGTGAGGTGAGCTGCGGAACGTGTGGCGTGAACTGCAGACGACGGCCTGCACAGACGACGAAGGAGAACGACCAGGGAGCAGGAAGCTTCACCTAAGGGAACACAGGGCAGCACAGGCAGCGAGGGACTGAAGCAGCCAGGTGGGGGCACCGGCCAGTCTGGTGTCGGGAACATGGCACCTGGCGAGGTCACCTCATTTCCATGTCCTAAGCGGATGCCATGGGTACCACACCAATGGAGAATGCTGAATGAACGGATAAAAACGCGCTCTCATTTACGATGTCAAGAAGACGTCTTCTCTCCCACCGGGGGCCTCTGCAGCATGGCCCAGGGCTTGGCCCTGCCACTTGGTCCCCACCTGTCTCTGTCCTCCCCTCCACGTCCCACCTCTCAGGCAGAGATAAAAATCCCACTGCCTGAGAAGAGGGGCAGGAAGAATAAGACACCGATCAGTAGGGACTGTCTACCAACTTAAAAACAAGTCTAAAAGCAGGAATAACGGTGATGCGACCTGGCAGGGCGTCACAAGAGGGGTCTCTGCGCCCTCTGCAGGCCAGACGGCACCCCATTTAGGGGAGGAGAGCCGGGCAGAGCTTGCCGTGTGCCAGCACTGCGCCTCAGCTCCCTTATTTAATTCTTACAACCAGCCACGAATCAGCGCTGTTTTTCACGGTAAGGACACCGAGACACGAAAAGGGGAAGTGACCTGCACCAAGCTGTGTGACTGGTCGGCGGTGTGGCCGGGACCCTGGGCCACCTCCACGGGGGGCTGTGGGCTCCGGGTGCTTTGAACTGAAGACACGCGGGGTAAGGGTTCACTGGGGCAGGATCGGCGATGCCATGGGAACTCTCTCAGCAGTTACCATCCAAAGACTGGCAGAGGCAGTCCTGCAAATCAAGCCCATGAGGAAGGTCCTGTCCCAAAGGCCCTTGGCGCTGGCTGCAGTCTTCCCCTCACCGGGGAGAACACCTGACCCCACTCCAGGACACGGCGCTTGTATCTGCTCCTCGCGCCAGCTCAGCGGCTTAGAAAGGTTTAACAAGCCCCCTCCGCAAACACACAACGTGGCTGCCACACAGCGTCCAGTCTTAACACCAAGAAAGTTACAAAGTGCACCCATCTGTTTTATTTTTGTAGTGCCTCTTGGCAGTTTCATGGCATGAAATGAGTTACTCAGATAAAACCGCAACTTTAAATACTGTGCTGATAACAAATAAAGCATCAGATTAAGAAATTCTGGCTTGGAGCTGGCTACCTCCGGGAGCCAACTCAGTCTTTCACGAAGCGTGGATTCCAGCTCTGGCTGTGTAATTAAAACCTGCCAGAGGTTATCAGGATCCCTAGGGTTTGGAGATTACAGATTACTTCATTTGTAAATTATTTGTTCAAAATTGAAGGCTGTCCAAGTTATTTTAAAATATACAAATATCAGGGGATTTACTCCAGTAAATAAAATTAACTTTTCTTTGTCTAAAACTAAATTACTATGGCATTTTACCTTAGCGTTTATATGAAACCCTTAGACTTTAGTTCCATTAACTTCAAAAAGTATAAGTAAATAGTTTATTCCACAATAAGAACGGCTGGATGATTTAACAATGAGGAAGACGCTTAGTTAAATGTTTCATGAATCATTAAAGTCACAAGTATTATTTGCTAAGATATTTGAGAAACTTAAAAACCTTTCAGAGTCAGTACAATGTCCTGGGTGGATGGTGAGCCTGAAGTCACTTACTAGATTCCAGAGAAAATTCTTCACTTAAGTTTATGAATGGAAATTCTCGGCTGACTTGAAATTCTGCAATGTGACAGGAAGCTGAATGTAGGACGCATGAAAATCAGGAAGCTTCGAAAATCCTTTGAGCCTAGAAATTCCACCCCCGGTGACAGTCACGGATGCACGCAAAGATGGTTAAACACGGCTGTTCGTCTCCATAGGATTTATAGCAGAGCGAATGGGCTTCAGTAAATAGGCTGTGGTAAACAAAGATGGAATACTGTGCAGCCGTCAGATACATTTAGAATGATTATGTTATAAAGAGATATTTGCTCAAAATTTTAAAATTCAACAGAAAATTTCAGAGAAGCTGGCAAAAATACACTTCCAGAGGCCAGGCCCTTATTCCTTCGAGAGGAAGTCCGCTTTTGAGCAGCATTACTTTCTGGAAAGTTCCTTTTTATATAGAATGAAGGCCTGCCTCCTTGGAGCCTCTGCCTTGTACAGAATATCATGTGTTTCTTCACAAGGTGACATCCAAGCATCGGAACACTGTGTCCTCACCGGACCCCTGTCCCCGGGACGCCTGCTCCTACAGGACTGCCCGGTAGTGGAAGGCTGGCGTCCGGTGTGCCTGGTGTCCAGCGCTGGCTCCACCACTTTCCAGCCAGTGACCTCTCAGGCTGTTTGCTTTTTCGCTGACCACACCTATGTCACAGCACTGATGGGAAGATCAGAGAAAAAGGCCTGGTATGCAACACTCAGGAAATTCCTGCTGTGACTTTTAACAAGGGTTTCAGCTCCTAGAACAGCTTCTCCCAGTGAAGCGACCTGGCTTTGCCGGAAGGCCTCGGGAGCCGACAGGAGACGCTGCCCAAAGCAGCCAACAGGTCTGGAAACCAAGGTGCTTTCAGAGCTTGGGGAACAATTGTACCTGCACCTGGAAATCAGCAGAAGGGCCGAAACAAACACTGCACAGCAGCAAGGAGCAGAGCCCGGGGCAAGCCCAGTAGCGGGCACCTGCGCATGGAACCACACCGGTGACGAAGCCACGGCTGTCGGCTGTCGGCCGCAAACGCAACCCCAGCTCGGGCCCCGTCCCCAGCCCTGCACTTCCAGTCCACGTGGTCCTCCCACCTCCATGACGTCACTGAAACTGCCCAGGCTGAGGACACCAGGGACCTCCCCATGGCAAGGACCCAGCGACATTCCCCCACGCGTATACCTTTGGGTCTTTGCAGCACTCGATACCATTCATTTCCCTCCCAGCCCGGTGACCCGTCTCTGTCCCGGGCCCTGGCCAGGTGAATCTCTTCTGCTCACCTTCCTCATCCACCCGCAGCACCTGCTCTCCGATCCCCTTGGGTGCTCACGTATCCAGGTGGCTTCAAGCATCCCTGAACTCGGATGGCTCCCCTCGCTCCCCGATAGTCCAAGCCAACATGTCTGAATGTTTGCTAGACCTTTCCATTTGGGCAGCACTCAGCTGCTTCCAACACAACACGTCCAGAATGAAACGTGCCTGTCCCCGTGGCCCCTCCCTGATGTGCCAACCCACTAGGGCTCCATTAAACGGTACCAAGACATTGCACCATATTCCCCAGGCATCGCCATTGGAAGGAAGCCTAGAGTCAGGCCGACACTTCCTTTCCTCCTCAGCCCGCACAACGGCCACCATCAGCATGAAAACCACTCACTGGTCATTTTAATCAAACCAGCTCCAGTTGTTAATGTTAACCGATGCACTTTGACTCACAGAAAATAGGTTTCACTATAAATAGCCAGATGGAGAATGGGAGCATAAAACTGGCCCAGTTATAAGGTATTATTAATGGATTTCGTTACAGAACAAACAAGTATTTCAGGTCAGTTTATGACATATCATTATACATTTGCAAACCCCAAGGGCAAGGAGAAAGATACATTCAGTTGTTGGACCTGAAAAAAAAAAAGACTTTGCTTTTCTTGTCCAAGGGCTTAAGAGCACATGACACACCACACATTTCATCCCTGAAGGATAAAATCATACATGTGACACTTGAGGATCACACATGTGCACCGGATGGAATACCATCCTCCAAATATGCGTGTCACCCAGGACCTGTGTGTGTGACCTTGTTTGGAGGCGGGCTCTTTGCAGATGCTAAGACAAGGTCACACTGGGTGAAGGTGGGCTCTCATCCTGATAAAAAGAGAGAAATTGGACGCGGAGACACAGACACACCGGGAGAATGCGATGTGAAGACACCAAAGGTTTGAGGCAAGCAAAGAGTCTCCCTCAGCTCCTCACGAAGGAACTCATCACCCAACATCTTAACTTGGGATTTCTGGCCTCCCGAGCTGTGAGGGAGGAACTCTCTGTTGTTTGAAGACACCCAGTGTGTGACAATTTATGATGACAGCCTCAGGGAAGGAATATAAACATGCTGTCCTGTGTCACCCAAGGCATACCATCTTCAGGCGGATTTTACGTTTTGCCCAAAGGAATCTGGCTGACTCTTATTCTGGGGATTTAAAGGTGCCGCGGTCACAAGAGCCTTTACCACAGGGCTTCAGAAAATGGAAAACTGTCTCCATCTTTCTCTCTGGAGCTGTCCCTGGGCACAGCTCACTGATGTGTGCTCACTGCAGTAAACTGCACCTGAGACCCAACCTTCCTCCTGGAATGTGCGTGTGACCTTGGGCCGCTATATAACTGACGTTCGCTTCCTTTTAAAATTCCATCGATGGTGACCAGGCCGTATGAACCTTCATCACCTTCTGCCCGAGAGGATCAACAGTGGCGAGAACGCCGGCCACAAAGCCACACACGTGGGCAGGGACCGCAGGTGGCCCAGGGCTGAGAGCAAGACAAGGGGGCAAGGAAAAGCAAGTGACAGCCAAGTCCTGGACGTAACTCAGATCCCGACAGGAGAGAGGGACATCTCGGGAGGCAGCCCCGCCAGCCGTAGGGCTTCGGGGAATACATGCTTTGCCGCCAGGCAGTTCAGGGACCCTGTTCTCTGAGGACGACAGGAGCCCGAGGGCGTGGTGACGTCTGTACAGGCTGAACTCGTGGTCCAATCTCCACCTGTGTCCCCCGGCCCACTGGGTTCCCCAGAACTAGCAGCAGCAAGGAAAGTCGACGCTTCTTCAGACTGGAGAGTCATGGGGTCTGGAGAACAGCCCGGCCATTTCAGGGGCTTCTGTCTGGGACCTCAAGGCTCTGCAGGTGGCCCCAGACACACGTGGCCATGGTTCATTTTTTTCTGGAATATTTTATTAGTTTTTGAAAATCCATTCTGTTCCATTTATTTTGGTTTTCTTCGGAGACTCCAGCGCTGCATATGCTGAATCTCCTTTGCCTGTCTTATCAATCACAGTTACATCTACAGATGCTCAAAACGTGAAAGCACTCACAGATACAAGGCATATGCATTTTTGTCCTGTTTATTCTATTATTCTCCTCACTCTTCTCCAAAGGGAAATGATGCTCTTCTATTTTCCTCCTCCGTTTTTAGTTTCTATTTTTGTACTGTACGGTGAATTACTTTTTGTGGTGGTGGTGCACGCATGGTTTACGACTAAGTAGCCGTGCATGTGTCAGATGGGTACACATCAGAAATCCACTCCTCTGCCCTGGACAACGCCTGGGGCGCATGCAGGACTCCTGGTACTGTGCCCGACAGCTCTGAGGTCCAAGCCAGGAACCACCGCTTTCAAAATCTAGCCCAAAGTCTCACATCTATAGCTGCTTAGTAAATATTAGTTGCTTTACTGACCTCAGGAGGTATTTGAATAGATATAATAAACCAATAGATATGTCTTTACTTAGCAAAGAAAAAGGCATAAATGCAATCTGAGTAAACCTATTCAAGTATCTTAAAATCCACACCTCAACTCTGCCCTGCATCATAGCTGCTACCTTTTCTTTAAATTTTCTTACTCTAACCCTTCATTGCATAAAAAGAAGCTTGCAATCCCAAAGAACCAAAAGTGAATCAGATAGGCAGCACTGATTTGGTTAGGCAGTTTTTGTTTAGTTTTAAGTTATCTAGTTTTTTTAATATACAAGGCAAATTCCCACCAAAAATCAGTTCATTTTTGTGAAGGCTACATAGGGAATTCCTGCCAGGTAGCCCTCCCCTGTCCCCTACACACAGATGGCAGGTCCAGGGAGTCAAGGTCAAAACCAAAATGAAATAAAACAGAAACCACCTCAATAACAAACTGACAGTTTGTTGCATGAATCAATGTCCGACTGGTAACCCACACCTTTCATTTCAGAAAATAGGAAGAGACCAGAAAGAGATGTCTACTCTGCATGTGGAATTATGAATCTGTTTCAACAGCAATCTGATGAGGGGAAAAAAGGGAGTCTTTTCTTATTTTGTCTTTCAGTATTTCCATCGAGGGTTTGGATATTTTTCTTTTGTTCATATCATTGGGTCTCAATCAACACTGGCTGCTGTATTGTTTTCTATAGTGAATCACAAAGCTGTTTTGATTGAATCATACTCTGAAATTAAAAAGACGTACTGTGCATACGAGGTCTGACAATTAAGTTCGCGAACTCATCCTAGAAAAAGTGCTCCATACCTCATTGCTGAATATCACTATGGTCACCTTCAAAGTCCTCCCCTTGGGAAGCTGTGCACCGATGCCAGCGCCTAGTCCACCCTTCAAAGCAATTTTGGAACTTTTTCTGGAATGGCGATCAGAGCTGTCGTCATATTACCCTTGATGTCCTGAATGTCATCAAACTGTCTTCCTTTCAATATTTTCTTTACCTTCGGGTAAAGAAAGAAGTCATTGGGGGCCAGATCAGGTGAGTAGGGAGGGTGTTCCAATACAGTTATTTGTTTACTGGCTAAAAACTCCCTCACAGGCAGTGCCCTGTGAGCTGGTGCATTGTCGTGATGCAAGAGCCAGGAATTGTTGAAAAGTTCAGGTCGTCTAACTTTTTCACGCAGCCTTTTCATCACTTCCACATAGTAAACTTGGTTAACTGTTTGTCCAGTTGGAACAAATTCATAATGAATAATCCGTCTGATACAAAAAATGTTAGCAACTTTGTTGCAACAAGTTCAGGAACTTAAGCGTCACACCATCTTATACGCAGCACCAGCAAGGGGGTCAGTTTCCACTGATTGAGTGGGTTCTGCCAGCCTGGCCCCTCCGCTCTTCCCCCCCCACTGGGGAAAGAAGGCGGATTTGTAGGTAACTTACGAATCAATGGGAACGTCATTTAGCAAGAGTGTAGCTATTAGCTATCTCTGTCACCACCACGGATTCAGTTTCTTGGGAAAATTATAAAGTCCACCTTCCTTTTAAACATACAAATCCTCTCCATTAAAATGTGAGCAACGCTGAGAATCGTCTCAAAAACTGAACTAAAATAACTGTAACCTCTTACTATCGTGATTCCAAAAACAATTTTTGATGGCTATGCCCTAGAATAGTAGTTCCTACATAGACGTGTGCACAAGAATACCTTTTGTCTTCCTAATTGAGATGTCCGAGCCCCACCCCGGCTCATGGCAGCTCTGAGCCTCCCAGGCTGAGTAACCCTCCGAGGGCGGTGTCCCAAAGCCACCGTGAGCTCCTTTTCAAATGAGTGACTCACGTTGCAAAATAACCAACATTTAAAAATGGTATGTATGTGCCAGACACTTTAAACATTTAAAAAAGTCACTTGTAAACACTGAAACCTACGAGGTAAATACCTACAAAACATTAAAATCACATGGACAATTCAATGACTACTTGGGCCAATAGAGTTTGACCTAAACTAATTCCATTCTAGATGAAGCTGTAATTCCACTGTGAGTCACAGCCATTCATCGCCGGAGGTTGCCAGGTGGTTTTTATTTTGACCGTGTAAATGATCTCGTCACCCAACGGACACGTATGAAACAACAGGATGGTAACAACGGCCTCACTGAAGCATTTCAATATAGTAAGACGGCAGCATCGGGCCTGATAGAACGCACCAGCCGTCACCTGTGAGCTATCAGGACACGTGGGACCAAGTCTCAGTCCGGACACGAAGGCAGTGTGTGTCCCTGGGCGAGCCACGGGCTTCTGAATCTCATTCTGCAAACACAGGAAATGGAGCAGAGAGAAATCGTCTCTACGGCCCCTTCCAGTTCTGAGTTATTATAAGCGTTTGCTTTAACGCCATTGATCTAGGAGAACACTTGGCAGCTGTCCATGTCTGATCTGAGCGCATAGCTCAGCGAGGCTATTTAATATGTACTTTTCGTGGAGTTGGAACCCTGGCGGGGACAGCTACTCTCCACCCAGTCACTGTGGCCTGAATGCCTCCCCAGTCATAACCGCCCCCCATGGGCACGCCCTCACTGCAGCAGGGGACAGTGACAGAATGGAAAGGGACGAGGTGATGAACGGCTGTCATACAAGAGGCAGGGCTCAGAGCTATTTGCAGACGGTGTCTCAGGAAAGCTGAGGCTGGCTTGCATCACTGAGTTCCTATCTGCTGACCCAGCTCCTGCTTCTCGGGCTGACGCCTGGCTGTGTGGAAATGGGAGCAGTGAGCTGGTCCCAAGTGACCACGGGGTGTGGGGCAGCCGGGGTCCACTCTCCAAGTCTCCTCGAGGGCGGCCTAGTCCGGCGGCCAGTGAGTGAACGTGGCTGGCAGCCAAGTGAGCTGTCATCTGCTGGCGTCGTTTTGACGGCCCCCGCCTGTGGGGAACTCTGAATCATGGGTGCCCAAAAGTAGAGTTGAGGCTCGCTGGCCACTTAGGGAGTCGCCTCTGGTGAGGTCACCTTGTCTAGATTAGAACACTTCCCAGTTCTAAAACTGTGAAGGACTGGAACAGACGGTGCAGCCTACTCCCCATGACCACAGTCCGTTCCTAGTGAAATGGGGGCAGCGGGCCAGGCCCCTCTGTATAAGGACAAGCACGGATTACAGGGAAGTGTGACCGTGTGTGTGTGTGTGTGTGTGTGTGTGTGTGTGTTACCAGCTTTATGAGGTATAATTCACACCTCATAAGATTGATCTGCTTCTAAGATGTTTAGAAAATGCACTGAGCAGTGTAACCATCACCACAATCTAATTTTAGCACACTGCTGTCACCCCAAAGATATGTTTTATATCATCTGTTTGGTGTGGCCTGTTGTGTAGAAACCCTCCCTGGAAGCACTTGTATCCCTGCCTAAAAGTTACAATGTATCAAGAGTTCACTGGGTTTTTTTTTTGCTGCCTCCAAGGTTGTCATGGAGAAGTAGCCAAAAGTTATCTCTTGTTAACTTTGTAACATTTTTATGTATCACTCTTGATCCTTTACACAGCTACCGTGTTTCCCGGAAAATAAAACCTAGCCAGACAATCAGCTCTAATGCGTCTTTTGGAGCAAAAATTAATATAAGACCTGGTGTTATATCATATCATGTTATGTTATGTTATATTATATATTATATTATACCCAGTCTTATTATCATATAAGACCAGGTCTTCTAGCAAAATAAGACCAGGTCTTATACTAATTTTTGCTCCAAAAGACGCATTTGAGCTGATTGTCCGGCTAGGTCTTATTTTGGGGGAAACACGGTACATTCCTTGGCAAAGTGACTCTCCCATTTTCTTTTTTTCTTTCTTTTTGGGCCCCACATTCTCCCTCACCTCCCATCTGGCACACACACCCCCACTACCCACCTTGCCCCTATAGTCCAGCCTTACCTCAACTTCCCACTCTCTCCCCTACCACTTTTTTGTGGTAAAATATATATAACATAAATTTACCAGTTTTAAGTGTACAGTTCAGTGGCATTAAGTACATTCATGTTGTGCAACCATCAACACCATCATCTCTAGAAGTTTTTCATCTTCCCAAACTGACACTCTGTCCCCATGAAACACTAACTCCCCATTCCTGCCCCCCGGCATCCATCCTTCTATTCTTGTCTCTATGGCTTGACTACTCTCTGGACCTCCTATGAACGAATCATTAGGATTTGTCCTTTTTTGACTGGCTTACTTCACTTAGAATAATGTCCTGAAGGTTCATCCATGCTATGACATGGGACAGGGTTTCCTTTCTTTTTCTAAGGCTGAACAATATTCCCTTGTGGGGATGGACCACCTTTTGTTTATCCATTCACCTGTCAATGGACACTTGGGTTGTTTCCCACTTTGGGCTGTTATCAATAATGTGGCTACGAACACGGGTGTGCAAATATCTGTTCTAGATTCTGATTTCCATTCTTTTGGGTACATGCCCAGAAGTGGAATTGCTGGATCACATGGTACAGTGGCCCCCCCTTATCTGTGGGGACTCATTCGAAGACCCCAGTGGATGCCTGAACCTGTGGATAGCACTGAACCCTACATATACTATGATTTTTCCTATGCACACACATCTACGATCAAGTTTAATTTATAAATTAGGCACAGTAACAGATTAACAATAACTACTAATAAAACAGAACAATTATAAGAATATTCTGTTAAAAAAGTTATGTGAATGTGGTCGCTCTCAAAATCTCTTATTGTACTGTAACCCACCTTTCCACTTACAGGCAGCACTTTCCATCTTCTCCTTCTTGTATCCGAACTGCCAGCATCACCACTCTTGTGCTCGGGGGCCATCTTTAACTATAATAAGGGTGACTTGACAACAAATACTGTGATGCAATGACAGTCAATCTGGTCACCGAGACGGCTACGAGGTGACTACCAGGCGGGGAGCTTACACAGCGTGCAGACACTGGACAAAGGGATGATTCACGTCCTGGGTGAGATGGAGCGAGATGGCCTGAGGTGTCATCACACTACTCAGAATAACATGCAATTTAAAATTTACAAATTGTTTAATTCTGGAATTTCTCATTTAGTATTTTCATACCGGCATTGACCATGGGTAACTGAAACCACGGAAAGCGAAACTGCAGATAAGGGGGACCACTGTACTTCTAGGCTTAAATTTTTGAGGAATCCTTTTTTCTTTCGAAAACCTTTGCAATCAGGCATCCAGTCCACGAAGTCATTAAACTAGCTCTCATCAAAGTCCCCTCCAAGTCCAGTGGCCCTGGCAGCCCTCACCTTCCCTGACCCATGGGTGTGACCTCACATAGGTGACCCCTGCCCCACCCCCCTTGCTGGCTCCACCCCTCAGTGACCTTTCAGTGCCACCTGTGTTCCCTCAGGGACCTCATCTAGTCTCAAACCATCAAGATATTGGTGACACCTGACTTTATGCCCCCAGCCCAGATCTCGCTCTTGAATTCCAGAAGCAGATGGAGCTGCCTCATTTACTTCTCCCCTTGGCTGTCAAATAGGAATTCCAGGTGTCACATGTGTGAAACGTAACTCCCAACTCCCCGATTCTCCCAGTCTTCCCAGCTCAGAAAGTGGGTGCTCCACTGTTTTTTCCATGGACAAGTTTATAATGGAAGGATCTGTTGTCACCACCTGTCCCCACTGGTCACGAAAAGTAGGGCCATCAGTGAGGACCCCGCTGTGACACAATTGGAAGCCCCCAACACCACCTAAGAGGGAAAAGCGCACAACCTCCCAGAGAGACCACTTGAGCTGCATGGCAGTCACGTGCGGAGCTGCCAAAGGTGCGGGCAGTAAAACGAGCTCAGTGCAATAAAAAGAATGCAAAATAGCTCACCGAAAATTTTGATATGATTACATGTTAAAGTGATACTATTTTGGATATACTGGGTTATATCAAATATATTATTAAAATTAATTTCGCTGATTTTACTTTTTTTTTAATGTGGCTAAAATAAAATTACATGTGATTCATATCCATTTCTATGGGACAGTGCTGTTCTCGAGCTAACTTTCATTTTTAGGAAATAGCAGGCGAGAGGAACAAAATGACACCAGAAGGAAGCAGTGGATAAGTCTGGACTGTGGGACAGGCTAGTGGTTGAGTGACCCAGTTTCCGTGACAACACAGAGGGGCGTGGGGAGGGGGGTTCCATGGACTAAAAAAGACATAAGAAGGAGATCATCCAACCATGACGTGTGCACTTTGCATGGACCCTGATTCAAAGACACCAATTGTAACACAATATTTTTGAGATTATAAAATTTTATAACGTTTGGGTACCAGATGATACCAAAGAATTAATGTCAAGTTTGCCAGGTGTGAAAGCACTGGGACTACATAAGAAAATGTTCCTTTTTTAAGTTATGGGTACTAAAGTGAGTAAGAGTGAAGTGACATAGTAACTGGATTTGCTTACTCGGACAAAGAAAAAAGGAAAAAGAGAGCCGGAGGAAGCAAATATGCAAAATCTTGTTGAATCTAGGTGATGCACATTCATTGAACTCGTCTGCCTAATTTGGGGTATGTTTGAAACTGTTTATATTAAAACTCATTTTAAAAAACATCCAGCTTAAAGAGTGTGCTATGCATTGTATGGATTAACTTTGATATACACCTTTGGGACTATGAATTAGCCCTCATCAGAAATCCACACCCTGGGGTGACCCCGTGAGCATTTCAGAGGCGCGTATGGGGGACAGAGAGCAGAGTTGCAAAGAGAGGCAACTAGGTTTGCCCCCAAAACTGACATTTATTCAACACCCAGACTGCTTTGGGTCAAACACGACACCCACTCTTCCCATCTCTCAGGGCAAGACCCCTGAGGTCGTACCTGGTGTCGCTTTTCCTCTCCCATCGCCTGTCCATCTGTCAGCAAACCTTGCGGGCTGTACTTGCAGATGCATGTGGAATCTGACCACTTCTCCACCCCCACTCTCCACTCTGGCCCAGGGACCATCACCTGCCCCTGGGTCACTGCACCTGCACCCAGCCTGGTCGCCTGCTTCTGCCCTCCTCCTGCCAGGGAGGCTTCCTTCTGCGCCTCATGCACAGCCAGCCTCACTCCAGCAGGTGACCAGGTGATGGCCAGTCACACAGGACTCGGTCTGAAGGGTGTGCTTGGGGCTCTGCAGTGCATGGCCACCCATGGCGGGCCTGCCATGGCACCATGAAGAGTCCTCCTGAAACCGCCAGAGCAGCTCAGTCCTCCAGCATGGCCATCGACAGTCGCCCATCTCACCAGGAGGAGAAGCTGAAGTCTTACAGTGGCCTGGACTTAGCCCTCGGCTGCCGCTCCTGGGTTCACAGGCTTCCTGCTCAGACGTGCTGTCAGGCTGCAGCCTTTGCACCTTCTGTCCCCTCTGCCTGGCTATCACTGAACCAGGACGTCCTCCTCTGACGGCCCATCCATCACCGGAGAGACCTCCCCCCCCCCACCTCTCCCCCTGCTTTTCCTCTCAGCACTTTTCAACACCTGACACGTTATGAGCTGCTTGTTCATCTTTAGGCTACAGTTTATCTTTGGGGTCACAGAGGGGGGGACTTGGGGGCACTGCTATGTCCCCGGCACAGAGGACGTGATCAGTAAAAGTCTGCCAGTGCATGGATGAATATTTGAAAGTAAGGTTTTAGAGACGAGGACCACACCTTATCTGTCTATGGCCCCAGCACACAGTACCTGTACAGGTGAGGCAAGGATTTATTTGTTGAATCAGAGAAGGAACGAAAAGAATGAATGAACAGGCAAGTGAACAAAAAGAACCCAGGGTTCATGAGGCCAGAGTGATGCTGGCCCATGGCTGTTCGGAACCGTGGGAGGGAAGGTGGGAGGGAGGGGGCCAATGACCAGGGGAATAAAATGAAAAGAAAAAATGCCAACAGCCTTCGCAGTCTGCTATCGACAGCAGCCTGAAAGACACCAACTTCTTTTTAGAAAGTGAGGTCTAAAAATACACTGAGAGCGCCCTCATGCTGACCTGGAATTGCATCTAACATGCCATGTTCTCAGCTGGGTCTCGCTAATTGAATGGTATGTGGGACGTGGTGGGGGCCGGGGGAAGGGCTGCCAGGGTGGGCTGCACCGTGGCCCAGCGCAGGTCACTCTGTACCTGGAGACCCACAGCTGGGCCATGGCCACAACCAGACCGCAGCCCCAGCTCTGTGTCCTGCTCCTGCAGGAGCCGATGGGCCCCTGGCAGCCACCAAGCTGACCACGGAAGTGAGGCAGTGAGTGAAGGCCCCCTCTGGCTACCAGTCACAGGGCTCTCAGAACTCCTTGCGGGGAGCAGAATAGTGGGACTGGCACATCTCACCCCTTGTGGGGGGCAGAATAGTGGGACTGGCACATCTCACGGCAACACATACCCAGAAGGGATAAAGAGGAAAAATGCTGGAAAGAGGTGAGTCTTTCGGGAATTTGACGAAATGGGGTGAGGGGTAATAAACCGCTTGCTGTCAGTGTTTTCCTTCTCGTGGAACCCCGACACCACTCCCTGCTTTGAGGGACCCTCTGCAGACCATGATGTGCCGATCCCTCCCAGCTCGGGACTGCTTGGGCGGGTGCAGATGGGGGCACAGGAGATTTCTAGGAAAAGGGGTTTCAGTCGCTCATCACCTGAAAGCAAAAAAAGCTGAGGGTATGTGACTTGCTTAAGTTCACAAAGCAAATATCCTACGAGGCGCCATAAAGGTCTTCTGAACTGGAGGCACCTGTTGTTCTGCAGTGACCACTCTGGACACTTGAGAAACGACAGACCTCTGATGTAGTGCCACATAATTTCAAGAAAGAACAATCCCCAAAATAGGGAAGGAGGAGATTTGGGTGTCAGGAAAGAGCCGGCAGTTGCCAGGAAGACGTGGAGGGCAGTCGTGGCTATTTCTAGCGTCCTGCATTCCTGAAACACAAGTGCCGCACGGGACATTTGCGGAGAGGCTTGGGCCGGAGGCTGCCTCCACCCACAGCTGGTGGAGACGTGTTAAGTCACTCAAATAGAGCTTTCACATGGGAACAAACGAGCGTAACAACAGAACCCACACCGAGTGGGACATAGAAAGCAAAACAAAGCAGACCAGTGGACGGAGATTCGGTCTCAATGTTCGGTTTAATTGCTGCTGTCCTCCGAGAAGCAGTGCACGGTGTTTCAAAGAAAAGTCTTGCCAGCAGCCCAACTTTTCCTGCAAATACCCCTAAAGGCATAAAAGGGACAAACCGTGACTTCATCTCAGCTAAAACGCAGCCTAAGACCACCATCTGGGAGAGCCGCACGTGGATGAAAAGGAAGTCCAGCCGGCTTCCACTCGCGCTGCAGCCTGGCGTTGCCTTACGAACCAGGGCCACCACGCCCGGCCAGCAGGTGAAGTCCAGCCCCTGCTCCCCACGCTGCCACACACCCATCTAAGGGAGGGCGCCTCCTCCTTCCCCGCCTGCACCTGTCAGGTGGGTCTTCTTCCCTTTTTCCCTTGGCACAGGGCCTTCACATCGGCTAGAGGAGCCGGCCCAGCACCCTCCCTGCCATCCGTGCCCTGAACGGCATGCCATTTCAGGGAAGAAGTGCTACGAACCAGTGAACAAGTCTCCATGGCCTCTGGCCACTTCTGTGATGGCAGTGGAGGCTGCCGAGAAGGAAGTCGCTGGCGGGAAGGGCCCCTGTGAGGCGACAAAGAGCCAAGGCCCGTCTGACGTCGGACGCTTCCTCATGTGGGCAAGCAAGTCACTTTTGCCAGTTCAGGTCTCTGCGAGTTGGGGCGTTTGTCACCATATCCTGACCAAGCCTATCCTGAGGATGACACAGAGGCTTTCCAACATTAACACTAAAGAAAGAATTCACATTTTAAAAAGTCAAACAGAAAGGGAGCCTGATGACAATAGTTGGGTACGTTTACAATAAAGCTGCACTTGGCAGGAACCCGTACGGCTGGGACGTTCCATCAGGTGTAGAAAGCAGAACTATCAGAAGCAGAGGGCAAAACAACAGATCAGTACGGCAAAGCCCTTCCTTTCTATGACTGTCTTCACTTCTGATGTGGGAGTAACAGTATCTACCTGTGCAGGTCTGCTTGGGCTGTGGCAGCAAAACGCCACAGACAGGGCACAAAGGACTCCACAGTTTAAACACCAGTTTTGGAGGCTAGAATTCCAAGATCAAGGTGCCAGCAAATGTGGTTTATGGTCAGGGCTCTCCCCCGGGCTTGGAGACGGCCCCCATCTCGCTGTCAGCTCACATGGCCTCTTTGTGCGCACACAAAGGGGAGTGGGGGATGAGGGGGTGGGCGGGTGGAGCTCGCTGGTGTGTCTTATAAGGACACTAATCTGATTGGATCACTTTTGTGACCTCACTTAACCTTAATTAGAGACCCCATCTCCAAACACCCCCCCAAACACTGGGGGTTAGGGCTTCAACATATGAACTGGGGGTGCGGGGGCAAGAACACTGAATCCATACACTACCTTATAGCATCACAGAGAACAATTAATGGTTGTCAAAGGGTATTAACCACGTAGTAAAAGTTAACCATCTCTGCTGCTGTTATTCTGATCTTCTCATCAAGGCGCCCACGATGAACAGTTAAGCTCAGAAAGCAAAGGACAGGAGCCATATCGTGGGAGGAAGAATCAAACGTGAGCTTAGGGGCAGCCATCCCGAAAGCTCCCCACTTTGCTGGGTGTACACTTAGTGTTGACGTTTTCCGGGAAAGGTTTAGAATTCTTTGCAATTTAGACGTTTCATCTTTAACAGTCTGGTCTGCATTTTCTGTGACTTTTCTCACTTTCAACTGCTCATCATTGTTTTAAGGTAATTTCTAAAATACAGATGCTGTATTTCCCCTTCTTTCCATTAGACGTTCGCTCCCAAGTCTTTACTCATTTTAACAGAAAGCAGGAAACAAAATTAATAAGAAACCTGTCCACCGAACAGCTATTGCATAGGTTTAACTGGCAAAGCCAGCTTTGGCTACCTAAATGGGATGGTTTTCTGCTGATAGATTTCTTTATCAGTGTCACATGTCAGAAAACGCTTGCCAGCCAAACTTGTGCTTTTAACACTGAGATCTCATCTCAAACTGAGGCAATAATGACTAGATTACGAAAAGTGACAATGAGATAAGATGAAGTAAGTCATTATTCTTTCTGTCCATCTTGTAAGACCTTCATTCAAATAACGATCCACTTTGTGGCCTTTCCCACCCCCTCCAGAAAACAAAAGTCAACAGAATTCTCTTTCCAAGCACATCTCAGGGAGCCCGGCTCTCCCGGCTGCACCATGTAGAGTCGGAGCAGGTCCCTGTCCCCTGTGGCTCAGGTGGAAAGTGGGAGGAGGGGAAACAGATGTGGGCAGGAAGGTATCAGAGCGCCCACGGCCACGGCAGTGACTGGAACACTCAGAGGTATTAGAGGGACCCGGACACCCAGCCAGCGTCCCCCCAGTGAGCACAAACAGCAAAAGCCATGGGGCTGGGCCAGGAGAGGCCATGGAAGTCACGTCAGGCCACGTCAGGTCACATCAAGTCACGTCAGGTCACATCAAGTCATGTCAGGACACGTCAGGCCACGTCAGGTCATGTCAGGACACGTCAGGTCACGTCAGGACACATCAGGCCACGTCAGGTCATGTCAGGACACGTCAGGCCATGTCAGGCCACATCAAGACATGTCAGGCCACATCAGGACACGTCAGGTGCCACAACATCCAGGAGGGCTTCCAAGTCCCTGCTCTCAAGTTTACTGCTTACACCAAATAAATCGCTTTTGATATTCACGCTTAGAAAAGAATGACTTTTCCACTGATGCACTCTGGGGTGGCACAGGAGAGCTGCACACTAATTACGGTGATGGCTTTCACCTAGGATCACACCTTCTTTGATACCCCTCCTGCCAGAACATGGAGCAGACGTCCCCTCCCAAGATGGGCTGGGCTTGAGGAGACTGGTTTCCAGAGGACAGAGTGGGGGAAGGGAGACATAGTAACCTTATGGTGGAGGAAACTGGCAGGGTCGAGGTCACATCATCAGTGACAAGTTGTGCTGACATCCTGTGCCCCTGATACGATGCGAGCAAAGGGACACTTCACCTCTGTGAATTCTTCCCCCAGACCCATAACCCCAGTCTAATCACACAAATGAAAAGTGAGGACCATTCTTCAGAAAACAGCTGATACTCCGCAAAAGTGCCCAGGTCCTGGAAGACTGGGAAAGACTGAGAAACCACCACCGATCGGAGGAGACAAAGTCAACACGATGCCAAAACGCAGTGTGGAATCTGGAGTGCATCCCAGAACAGAGAAAAGACTTCAGGAAATCGTATAAAGTCTTTCGTTAACAAGAATGAAAACAATAAAAATTGCTTAAAACAGGTCATGTCTTCTCCTGATGATTAGTGTAAGCTTCACGGGTTCACATCTCCAACATTTTATCGCGTTGCTTCCCATCTGCCCGCTCTCCAACCGCCTCTGGCACTGGCATCATTGTCTTCCAGGGGTTTCCAGTCACTTCTGCTGTGCTCAGGGCTTTTCAGAACCAGGGCACTTACGTGCGGTGAAGATCAGGCAAAGACAGCTATTTACTGCACCTGGCAGTGTGTTAATACTCGTAAAGCTCTGCAGTCCACACCCTGCGTCCCAACAGAGAAGCCGCACAGGACAATGTTCTACAAACACGCTCCAAGTCGCCTCAGCCCCTGGCAGGGGGCCGGTGACCTTGGCAGAGCTTTCCTGGACACAATGGATGCCTTTTTCAGGAACATGAGCTCATCATGTTGCGATGCGGGGGCCACCTGGTCACCCACACGCTGCCCACAGAGTCAAGTCCCATCACTGGGATCAGAGAGTCTCCCCAGGTGCGTACGTCACAAAACATAGCAATGGAGGAACACCAGAGAGAAAAGGCAGGAAAACGAGGGCTTGGAAAGGGGGGGCAACTGTGACAGTGACCGGGGAACGACTGGAAGTTTCTGGTTTATTTCTTCTCCTTGAAGATCCTGTTACATGAAAGGGGGACAGGGTGGCAGCCACGCTGGCCCAGGCAAGGCGGAATGAAAAGGCACATTTCAGAAATCAGCATGTTACCACATCAGATCCCGCCAGCCCTAGGTTTCCGGCAAATCTCCATTTACACAGAGGTGACCACTGGTGACGTTCCAGAAGAATCTGAACTTTCAAATACTCTGTGAAGTAGGGCTAACTCTGTCCATTCCTTCATTCGCTCCTCCAACCGCTAACTGCTCACTCACTGTCTCACCATTAAACCCCAGTAAGTGCGGGGCTACTATGTGCCAGGAGGCTGAGCCCCCAGGCTGGTGGCCACGCCAGGCTCTTACCCAACAGGGCAGGAGGGGAGCCTGTGAGAAGGGGCCACTCCTACACAAGCGGTCTCACCGGACGGAAGGTCGTGATAACATGCACATTTGTTACCAGGATCAGCCACTCTCTCCTCAGGCATTGGAGCAGGAATCACCCTCTGCTCTAACCGGGAAGGTCAGCACAGAGGCCATTCTTCACACTATAATCGGTAACAGCAGCCGTGTATTGGAGGCAACGTCTCAAACTCTGGGGCCACCAGAATCGCCATCTCAGAACACAGATGGCGGGGCCCCAGGCGAGGCTCTGATTGGTAGGATGGGCAGGGCCCGAGAAGTGGCCCTGCGACAAGTTCAGAGCAGGTAGCTACTGCGTCTGAGAACCGCTGATCTGAGGTAAAAATCAGCCGCCCTCAATTCCAACCCAATGTGCTTCGTTTCCTCAAAGTTGGTTTGAGCTCCTCAGGCTACTCTTCCAGAGGCTCTACTGTGAGCTTCCCCGTGCGAGGGACAGGACCACCCAGGCGACAGGCTGACCTCATTCCACGCCATGCGCGCTAGTGGGCTTTGCAGATTTGCCGTCAACATCTGCAAAATGCACGAGAAGGCACAGAGCCAGAGATGCCGTTTGCTGCAAAGTCCACATAAAGGTTGAGGGGTCCAGGACCTTCCTTTGCTCTTGAGAAAACGTGTGACTCAGTAACTCCCTTTTGTAAGTGACAGGGCCCGACAGTGCAAAGAACAGAAGCTGCTCTCATATAGACATGAGGTCTTCCAACACTTATTTCCTTCCTGTACTACACAGACTGCACACAGGGTCACACTGCAGGAAATCAGATGTCCAGAGATGTCAGCGAAGACTGCAGAAGGTTGGGGAAGGCCCCCCGCGCTGACCCCCGAGGCCCTTCCCTGACAGGCCTGGGATGGTGAGGACCTGTGGTTGTCATGGTGACGGCGATTCTAGTCTATGCTTTCCTCATCTCCACATGCACCTGGAGAACCAGGGGCCTGGAAGCCCAGAGAAGGGTGTGTGTGGACAACTCCTGGGCCACGGCTCCTGCACCCTCCCTCCAAACCTCTCCCACCTCTCCTGGAAGGCACACTAGGCTGGCACTTGCTTCCTCCTCCAATTTTAGAGGAAAGCAACATCACCACCAAAAGAGACATAGAGAGTGCCCGGCGTAAAGAACAACGCACAGCTATCAGGCCAATACGCATACACCCTCACGTTCAGAAGCAGCTGCAAACAGGCCTGAAACGTCTCGGTGGTCATCATTTATTGTAATTTTTTCTGACAACAATACTACCGCCATCGTACATTTGCAAAGCCCTTTAGGATCTATGTGCATTATCTCAAATTGCTCTCATTTGGGCCTTGTGTGAGGCAGGCTGGCAGGCGCTATCCCTTACAGTTAAGAAGGCCTAAGCTCAGTAGGATTTGTACTGGGCACCCTGCTCCAGCCTCTCCACTTCCCTACCATGTTTCCCCAAAACAAGACCTTGACAGTCCATCAGCTCTAATGCATCTTTTGGAGCAAAAACTAATATAAGACCCAGTCTTATATTATATTGTATTATATAAGACTGGGTCATATATTAAAATAAGACCTGGTATTATATAATATTATATAACATAATATTACATTATATTATATTATTATTATACCCAGTCCTATATTAAAATAAGACTGCGTATTATATTAATTTTTGCTCCAAAAGGCGCATTAGAGCTGATGGTCTGGCTAGGTCTTATTTTCGGGGAAACAGGGTAGTTAGGCAGGCTGCAGCTGCAACTGGAGCTGGAGTTAAAGTCTGGAGCCTGGAGTTTGAAACAGAGCCTGGAGCTGGAGTAGAGGCTGGAGCCTAGAGTCTGGAGCCGGAGCCTGGAGCAGGAGCAGAAGCTGAAGCCTGGAGCCTGGAGCCTAGAGCTGAAGCTGGAGCTAAAGCCTGGGGCCTGGAGTATGAAATAGAGTCTGGAGCAGAGGCTGGAGCTGGGGGCAGGAGCTAGGACTCTGTCTCTCGGTCCAGATCTCTTTTAATGTAGGCAGCAGGCAGGTGGCCACTGAACACACGTGGTCGGGGGCAAGAATGATGCCGTGCTTGGTTTCAGAGGGTGTGTGTGAGGAGATCTGGATGCCCTGAGGAATGAGTGACAGGAGCCCCCGTCCTAAGCATGATGTTTGTAGCCCTCACCTAGTCCTGACAGCCATGCATTATCACCTCCACCTGACAGGTGGGAACACCGAGTCTCAGAGGCCACGTGGCTTGTCCCAGGCGGCAAAGCCAGTAAATGGTGACGCGGGGCCTCAGTCCGACTCTGGCCCTCTGTGCCGTACTTTCTCCCTAGATCGCCTAAAGATTTTTTTAAGGGTGTCAAAATATCTCGTATCATGGGAAATAGGCAGAAAATTTTATTTCGCTGGTTTCACAGTTTCCCACAATGCTGTCCACCATACTAAAAGTATCGTACCCAACAGCAACTAACACAAACCTGGCATGGGTGGCAGAGTTCACTGTGTCATTGGGGAACTGTGGTTCCCCTGGGTGGTGCTGGCCTCTTGCTGATGAGTTCTGACGAGCTGATAAACACGGAGACAGCACAATTCTATCTCCTGATCATTCTGATAACTGGTGAGGTTGTCAGGATTTAGAATGAGTTGCAATAAAACCTGTCCCATGTCATTTATGCGTGAATTCCGACACAGGTAGGTCAAACTCCTCTAAAGAAAAAGACTCCATTCACAGGTTTTCATAGTAAAGAGAAGGTACCGGTCACCATGCAACTGCAGAGGAATTCCCATCTGTGCTTCAACCTGCATTCATTCCACAGGCGGCTCTCAGCGACTCCAGTGTGCAGGTACAGAGTCCACGGTGACAAGGCGCGCGCAGCCCCACACAGCACGCGGTCTGACAAGGAGAAGAGAGCCAATAAAAGGAAACAGCAGCCCAGCGATGCGTGTGACCGGTGAGCTGGGGACACTTGGGAAGGATGCACATGTCAGGCCAGGGGTGAGGCTTCCCAGCGGAAGTGGCCCCCAGGAGGCGGGAGAACAGGCCAGGGAGGGTGCAGGGAACTGAGTGCTGAGTGGGGAGGCCAGACCTCGGCCGCTGCCGTGCGTCATTTTCCGAGTCCCCCATTACGGCTGTTTTCACTCTACAGATGAGGAACGGAAGCTTTGGGACAGCGAAGGACCCATGTCACCGATCCAGTTAGTGGCAGGGCTGGGCCCACTTATGTATCTCCTGCAGAAATGACATGGCGAGCGCCAAGCAAGGAAGCCTGGCAGCCATTGAAGACAATGCCCGTGAAGCCGTCTTCAGGGCCAGGCGTATCCTTATTTGAAATAATTCAAAATTTAAAAAGAGCTGGACACAAAACTTTTAACAGTTTTTCTATATAAACAGTTTTAGTTCTATATAAACAGAATTAATTATAACTATATGATAGATGGCGTCCATTATATGCTATGCCTTTTACCTGTCACACTTTTCCATATTAAACCATATTTCAAATCAAGCAACTGGAAAGTACAGACTACAACCCGCTAAACTGTGAGGCACTTCACCCCCCTGCCCCACATTTTGTATTCAGCGTAATTTGCTCACTGCCGTGCTCTACTTAGGGAAAGGTGGAAAAGATGTTTGGGAAGGAAAAAATACGCTAAAGTTGGGATACTATTCATAAAACCTGCCCCCTAAAATCCAAGGAACAAAGACACACTAATCCAAAAGGGATCCCAAAGCTGACTTTTCATCACTGAGAGGGATACCCTGAGGATGTACTTTCCTTCCAGACGCCAGCCCTTGAACCGGGAGGGCAACATGACAGCACAGACCAGTGCCATTACCACGGCTAACTGTCCCTTCCTGTCTGGACCCCGTAGCCTGAGGGTGACGGAATGGAGGCTAGGAAGGCGGTGAGCCCTGGGGGACACAGCTGGCTTTCAGGTTCTCTCCCTGGGCACAGAAAAAAACGGAGAGAAGATGCTGCACTCTATTTTCCACAGACAAGTGTCGTGCGGAGGTGCAAAAAACCAGGCTGCAGCGGGATCCTGTATAGCACCGGGGGCTGGTGATCTATTTTAAGAAGTTCAGCTGTGAATGGCAAGAACGACGTGCCATGTAGCAGATATGGGGACACTTTGAATCCTGTGGAAACGTGCTGTCTCTGGTCTTTTTCGTGCCCAACCCCCAGCCCCCTTCTGATGGGGGGCCTTCTGGGGAGTCTGGAGTATTAGGGGGCGCCGAGCCCCACTCCCACAAGTGAGGCTGAAGCGGGGGTCTTCCCTGTCCCTCCTCCCACAGCACACCTGGCTTTTGGGTGAGCAGGTGACATGTTTGGGTCACACCGGCAACTGAGGCCTCCTGTGCAGCTCGAGCTCCCTGCCCTTTGCGGTCATTCCAGGCCTGGCCATTTCCTGGCCTGATGCTTCTTCCAGGTTGCTCCCCTCCCGACCGGTGGGTGCCTATGGAAATGCCACCCTCAGGGTTACAGGAGGATGGTGGGGTACAGGTAGAAGTGCCTCACTGGTGTCCAGGCAGCGCCCAGCAGTGTTGTCCCCTCCCCGGGCTCCTGCCGACTCCCTGGCAGCAGGGACCAGGCAGCAGGGACCAGGCAGAGCCTGTGGGCAGTGTGGGGACCGGACCCCTGCTGTCTCAGAATGCCAACCCCGCAGCCGCTCCACCTGTGGGCAGAGGTGGCTCTCAGTAGCTCAGCGGTAGCTGCAGGAGGGACACCGGCTGGCCTGCTGCTCCTGGAGCACACCTGTGCCGTCTGGCCTGGGCCTCTTCCTGGAGAGAAAGACAAGTGTGTGGCACCTTTGCTCCTGGCCCAGCTGAATCAGGATTGACATGGACCCACTGGCTGCAAGTGCACACAAGGTCATGACGAGAAAGGAGCCACTTGGCCCCACAGGATGTCACTCAAAAGACCACCTCTCAGCAGCCCCCACCTTCATGCCAACCCATCTTCCACAGCGGCAGCCAAAAGTTACTGCAATTCAAAGTCCATTCCATCACCCACTTTGTAACCCTGCCCCTCCCCCTCCCAGCCTGCCGTCAACGGAAGCACACTTCTGGACACAGCACAGGGTAATCCAATTCCAGCTGATGCCCCAACTTCCCAGGTCTGCTCAGCTTCTCCTAAAACACCCCACCCCTGCTTTCCAGGGCACACAGGTCCCTCCCACTCATTTCCAGGAGGTTTAAAGGGAGAAACTCCAAAGAGAGCATGGTTGGGTCGGCTCGTGCTTTTCGTCTTCCTAGAGAACAGCCACATCCACTGATCAGAGTTCAGAGTAAAGGCTCCAGGTTCCTGTGGCCGAGGCTAGCTGTTTGGCGCTCAAGGTACAAACGCAGAAAACACAAAACAAGGTTCTCCACGGGGTCATTTTGCCCCTGGAGGTGTTTGTCAATGTTGGGAGACGGTTTGGTTGTCACTCCCAGGTAGAAGCCAGGGGTGCGTTTAAATATCCTACAATGTACAGAACAGCCCCCCACACCAGAGAATCATCTGACCCAAATGCAATAGCACCGAGGCTAAGCAACCCTGACAGAAGAAAAGGAGGAGGAAAAACTTGAGAAACTGAGGTCAAGAGTTGGAAGACTCTTCACAAAGCCTGTGGCCATTTCGCCCTGGAGCAGACTCCAAGCATGGGTTAAAAATAGGCAGGCAATTCAGTAGCTTCTGAAAGGGCAGCTAAGCCCAAAGGTGAACAGGACAGGGCCTGGGTGCAGTGGGCCGCTATCACCGGTATCTCCAGGAAGCTAACGGAAGGCTCCGGGCTTGGCTTCTGACGATGAAGCAGATTGAAAAATCTGATGGCATCTTACTGAATTCAAGGCCAAGAAGCAAAAATACTATTGAGAACAGAGGGTTCTTTCAGTCGCAGTGTTCACTCAGGTGTGCGCATGCTCTAGAAACCTGCCCCCAGGGTCTACACTACACACATACACACACACACACACACACACACACACGCCCGCACCCGCGTTTAGTGCTTTGGCTCTGAGCTCATTTCCCCGGCGCCAAGGCCCGGCCACGTCTCCTCACGCACAGGAGATGGTCTTGCCTTTATTTTTCTCACATCTGCCCTGCAGACTGCTGTCTTTTCTCTCCCCTTGCCCCTCACCTGTCATCTCAGCCCTCACCTGCTGAGGGAGCACTTCACCCCTGTCCCTAGGGCACATCCTGACCAGCCAAGCAGTACTGCCGTACCCTGGAGATGGACACACCACCAGAGGCAGAGGACCACCGCCACTGAGTGAGAACCACCAGGCACCAGGCAACCTGCCCGCTCTTCCCGGCACCCCTCTTGACTCTGACCCCCCCCAATAGTATTCCTATTTCACAGACAAGGGGAAGGAGACTTAACGTGTTGTGGGCACATAATTTAAAAAGGCTGGCCGAGCTCTCTCCACCAACCTGCACATTTTCCCATGTGGGTCAGTTCTGGCCTGCCACCTGTGTCACCAGTAGTTCAGTCCTGCCTACCTGTGTCACCATTTCGCTCCTCTTCTATGCCAGACCACAAGTCACATACAGCCCCATGGGACTCAGTAACGATTCCGCATAATAGAACATGCCTCACTTACAACATATTGCAACAAAGAATCACGCATTGCACTGAAGCTGTGCTGTGCAATACGTGGGTGACCACTAGCCACAGGTGGCTACTTAAATGTAAATGCATTACAATTGTATAACATTTCAAATGCAGTTCCGCAGTTGCACTGGCCACATGTCAGGTGCTCAGTAGCTATGCAGGGCCGGTGGCTGCCATGACACATGGCACAGAAGTAGAACGCTTCTCTCATCACGCACGGGAAGTCCCACCGGCCAGCATGGCTCCAAGCGATTTAAAGATGGATCTTGGGCAATGCAGCAGCATCTTAGGGCCTCGGGTGGAGTCACGTTAGCTGTTCAGCCTACATGGAAATCCCATCACTCTGAGCACCAGCCTGGAAAACTCCCCATCTCCCCGCTGCTGGAGGGGTGCTATGAAAGGTGAAAAATAAAACTAAAGGGAAGCGAGGATACGGTTGGGAAAATGGATAAACTTATGTGACAGAGGTTAAAAACATGATGAACAACTTTAGATCTCCTCGTCTCTCGATGTTTAAATATTAGCATGACCACTGTGATTTTTCATTCACTCCCCCAAGCCAAAGAGTGGGTGGAAACATTGTAACATAACGCGCAGTGAGGGCCCCGGCCAGTTCTGGCTCTTACACACTTGCTGATCCCGGAGTTTACCCACTGCCAAGATCATATCACATTCTGCCGACCTAACCTCTCCAGGCATTTGAGATTTGTTTGATGGAGGGTAGATCTCAGCTCTTAGAGGATTTTCCAAACAAATGAATGAAGATGCTTGATGCCTGAGCTATGAAAATCTTATTTTTCACAACTCCCTTTGTTTGCCCACTTAATTTGACATTTTATTCCCCTCTCAGAAGAGTATACTAGTCCCCTTGTTTGAGCTGTGTGGACGTTATTGCTTAACTATGCTTCTCTGGTATAAAGCTCAGAGTAATTTTCAACGTTTTCTCAATCTCTACCACCCCCTTAACAAAAACAAAAACAAAACAACTCTGTGTATAGGCACCAAATTAGAGAAGTTTGGCTTGTTAGCATTAAGCAGCATTTCCTTCCAACAATGATACCATGGTGAAGGACACTAGATCTGGGTTCAGATCCAGGCTCTGTGCCTGTGACCCAAGGATCTACTACTTAATGTCTGGTGACAACACTTCAGCCACCCCTTGCACCCCCAGTGGTGTCCTGGTCACATCTGTGGCGTTTCCCCTCTGGGACTTTGCTCAAATGGTTCTCAGATTTTTAGTGCCTCATTTTCACATCTGAACGAGTAGCCAAGGATCACCACACATCTTGGAAAGGCGCCAAGATGAAAGACAGAGACCAAAACAGGCACAGGGCAAAAAGAAACAGGCCATAATGCAAGGAAGAAAAGAAAAGTTCAGGGGAAAACAGAAATATCCTCAGAATGACAAGAAAAGGCATTGAATTAGGGAATCAAAAAGATGCTACAAAAAAGGAACGAACAACAACAACAACAAAACTCTTAGAAATTAAGTACAGAACAGATAAGCTTAGTAGAAGGTGCGGGTAGATAAAGCTGGGTGATCTCCTATGAAGTATCACCAAAAGACAAAAAGTTGTAAAATGAGAATGAAAAGGAAGTTATCCCCAACAGGAGTTCCTGTAAAAGAGAACAGAGAAAATGGTGGGGAGGGGAAAAATTCAGAAAGTTTCCCAGAATTTTTGGACACATGTTTTCAGATCAAATGAACCTAAAGCTTCTGGAGACAAAAAGCAAATATTATATTATACAAGGTGGTGGAAATACACAAGGCATCAAAATTCTCAAAGCAATCCTGAAAGCGAGAACAAAGTGGGAAAAAAAATGCCTTAAAATTGTGGTAGAAGACAGTTTTTAATCGTACTTCTTTGGTATTTATTAGGTTTTTTTTTTGAATAGGTAATACGGTCACATGGTTCAAATATCAAGAGTATGAAAAGTTATACTGAGGAATCTGCTTCCACTTCTGCCCGCACACTCCCTTTACCATGTTCCGCTGCCAGGGTTTCTTTATGCTAACGCAGGCACGTTACAGCCTTCCTCACAGGGACAGCAAGCTGTTTTCACTTTTTGCACATCGATTTTTTTCAGCTAACAATGCATGCTAGAAGTCATTTCAAAGAATACATAGAAATCTTTGCCATTCTGTGGAAAACTATTTTTAACCTAGAACTCTATACTCCACCAAACTACCAATTAAGTATGAAGGTAGAATAAAGACGTTTTCAGAAATGCAAACCCTTGGAAAGGGCATTCTCTCTCAGAAAGGTACTGAAGAATGTGTTGCAGCAAAATGAGATAATAATTCAAGAAAGAAGACAATATAGAATCCAGCAAGTAGGGATCCAACAATGACGACAAGTGGCAAAAAGAATTCTCAGTATGGTGGCAGAGGGATTGACAGCTGCAGCAAATCCTGAGGGCACCCAGAGCAGACTGGATCGAGAGCACAGAGGTCACCAGGGGGTCCATTTCCCGGAGGAAATAACATGGAATTGATAGATTATCTGATTTATTTAACCACGTAGGAGATAGTATTGTGAAGGGTTCTTTTGAAAAGTTTGTAAAGAATCAGGTGTGATAGAAGCGTACACAAAAGAGCAATTGAGGAAAACAGAAATAATTAACTGCAGGAAAAACAGACAGGTCCACCACTGCTACCTGGCTCTGCAGTTGACACTGAGGTGTTATGACATCATCACCACTGGCATTTAATGAGCATCTACTATGCGTCAGTCATCGTTCTGAGGGCTTTTCATGAAGCATCTTTTTACCTTCATAGGCAGTGTGAGACGTGTACTCTCAAGTTTTCCCAGCTTGCACATGGGGAAACTGAGGTACAAAGTGGTTAAGTAACTTGCTGTAGGTCATGGAATAAGTGACAGAGTCAGGATTTAAACCCAGGAAATCTGACTCTAGCACCTGTACCCTTTCCAGTCTGTTGTTCTGCCTGTAATTATTTATTTTACCTAAAATGACAATGTCACTATGGTGTGAAGATGAAGAGAAAGACCCGTGGGGAGAGGGCCTGAGCTGGACCCACGGAGAACAAATCCTCCTCCTCCAAATCAGGAGCCAGCAGAGAGCATCTGAAGTTGAAAAATCAATAAACAGTGCAGGCGCATAGTTCTCCTAGACCTGGAGAGAATCACCAGATCACTCAGGGTCCCGTAAGGCCATCCAGCACTTGGCTCTTACCGAGTGATACGAGAAGCCCTGGAGAGTTTTAATCAGAGAAGTGACATGATCTGACATAGTTTAAAAGGCTCACCCAGCTGCTGAGTGGAGAATGGCCTGAGAATATGGGACAAGGGTAAAAACACGCATTCCTTCAATTAAATAAAAATTAGTTTTTAAAAGATGAAAGAATGAAAAAACAAAAAAAGACAAGAGACATACTGTGTTTCCCCAAAAATAAGACCTCGTCGGACCATCAGCTCTAATGCGTCTTTTGGAGCAAAAATTAGTATAAGACCCGGTCTTATTTTAATATAATATAAGACCAGGTCATATAATATAATATAGTATAATATAATATAATATACTGGATATAATATAATATACTGGATATAATATAATATCGGGTCTTATATCAATTTTTGCTCCAAAAGACGCATTAGAGCTGATGGTCCAGCTAGGTCTTATTTCCGGGGAAACAGGGTAGTAAGGCAGAGAAGAATATCAAACTCTCCCACGAAATGTTATACCTGATGGCTCTGAGGTCAGTGGGGACAACAGTCCCAGAGATGGGAAGCAAGCTGGCTTGACTGTAGGACAATGACTGGAGCAGGGCCTTGGATGGAGCCACATACCTGATCCAGGAAGTAGCCTGGATGGTGAGCTGGCACCTCGTAGTTATGAGATGACCTTGAGTAAGTCACTTAGCATCTGCAAGCCCATTTCTCTAAGTCAAACACAGATACACGCAACTCCTCTGACGGACTTAATAAAGTTGTGGGAGTGACGTTTCTGGGAGGGAGCCCCTGGCACACTGTTGGACTTCAGTGCAGCCTCAGTTCCCACCGCTCCCCTTTCCAATCCGGTACCCTCACCACGCTCCTAGGTGACAGGCTCAGTTGGAATCCAGGTTCCCTGATTTCCATCCTACCGTGCAACCTCTTCCTGTCATCCACATCCAGACCACAGCCCTAACCACAAAACCAATGAATCACAAGGTTCACTCAGAAAAGGGAGAGGGGACAGCTGGCTCTGGTAGAAATAGCTGTGGGCGGGGCTCCAGCCATCAATGGCCAGCGGGACTGTCCACAGCTGACTTCGTGATTCCATCTGCAACCAGAAACATCTTGTTGGAAATCATGGACACACCCAAGGTCACGGGCGCAGTGTTTGCAATTTCCCCTGACAGCCCAGAGGGTGATAAAAGTCTGCCTGGGATGCTTGTCCCGCCACATTCCTAATGCTCATTGATGACTTACGGAGATGTGTGTGAGTCTGCGGAAGATCGGCTAGGGAAGGGCCTGAGTCGCTGCTGGGCGCTGTGTTAGGACGCGGGCAGGACAACATGGGAGTGAGCAGTTACTCTGAGCAGTGCCGCGGTTCACGCCCTCCCCTCTTCCCATTGCCCCCGTCACAAACCACTGGCAACACTGGATGACATCACCCAGTCAGTGGCCAGCCTCAGAAAAGCAAATTCATCCGGAAGAAAGGTGTGGGGACAGAGCCCCAAAAAGCAGTTTCCAGGCTCTCGGCCTCACATAGAAGGGTGCTGGCTCAGGTAGTAAATGGCCATCGACTGTGATCAAATGGCCAGCAGCTGTGGCTAGTTGGCCGTCAGCTGTAACCAGTGAGCCATTAGCCATGAATATAACTGCCGTGGCTAGGCTAGGAGAAGAGGCTAGCAGAGAAGAAAAAAGAGAGAAAAGGGGGAGCTAGCAAGAAGACGGTGGCTGAGCCTGCAAGCGGCGCAGTGAGGGTTGAGAATTGTGTTGCTCCTGGTTCCTGTGTCTCCAAACCAGTCGCCAGTGAGAGTATAGTGGTGTGACTCCCCTACCTATGGCTCCGTGGGTGTTCCTTTTTGGCCTCACCATGTCCTGCGTTCTTATGTGGGGGGCGGGACCGGAGACCCCGCCGGACGCCCCGCACGACAAAAGGGCATAAAAGTAACAGGTGAAATGAACTGAAATAGGCTGTAGCAAGAAGACGAAGTTCAGGGAAATGCTGGCTGTGTGTCATCTCACCAGAGGGCAGGGGACGGCCCCAGGACACTAGGAGTGTGTGTCCTGCCCGCCGGGCGCACTCCTGGACTGCACGGCAGAGGAGCCGGATCAGCCGAGAGAGAGCCACAGGAAGGTGGAGGGGAGGGCCCAAACTGGACCACGCTTTGGGGGCCCTTCTGAAACAGAACTTGTGTGTCCCGGGCCCCACTTAGCCCTCGGATGGTCTTGAGGCTTAAGGAGAAGAGACACAGTCCCTCAAGACAGGCTCATCTATGAGGGCTCTTTGGGAAGGACAGGGGCCAAGGGACCGCAAAATGAAAGGGGGACTCAGGATTAGAATGTCCCATGTTTATGGGACTCCCCGGAATGAGGCATTGGGGTTGTCCTGAGTTGGGGTCCCCAGAAGCAGAGCCTGAGGCAGGGCTTTGGATGTGAATGATGTGGGGGAGTGGTGCCAGCAGAAAGGGAGTGAGGGAGCCGGGGAGGAGGTGACCTCAGCTAGAGCTGGCCCTCAGCTGACCCCACGGAGGTGGCAGGTGGTGTGAACTGCAGCACCGAGCTGGAGCTGGCTCCACCATGAGGCAAAGGGACAGGGCTTTTGGAGTCCTCCTCCCCTTCCCTTCCCCCCTGTCGTCAGAGCAGCATGAGCATGGGCCAACAGGGGGGGTCTGGGCACCGCATGCACCCCTGTGGGGATCGTGTGCCCAGAGGACATTGTCGCAGTGGGGCCATCACGGAGAGGAAGCTACGGGAACAGTCAGCGGGAGGCGCGTAACGTGAGGAAGCCACTGGACCCAGCTCCTGGGGCCGCTGGGGATGAGGAGCTTCCAGCAGCATCTAAAGGACCTGCCAGGCAGCCTGCACGTTCTCACTTGTTTTTTTTTTTTTTGTATCTGGAAAGGCCTTCTCCATTTTGAGAGGAATACTTTGAATGGCCTGTCGTGAGAGCATTATCATCTTACTCAGTGGCGGAGTGCTGAAAGAGAGATTTGGGGTGCTACCAGAAACCGTTACAGAACGTTAAAGGTGGTAGGAGAGAAAAACCTATCTGCCTTCAGAACAGCTCTGCCCCATGTGAGAAACACTGCTCACGCCTTCCGTGGCCATGGGCTCTCAAAGTGCTTCCTGGACCTTCATCCTGACGACATCTGGCCCGAATTCCCCCTCACACAAGAGTGAAAAACAAGCTACCTCGTGCTAATACACCTACAGTGTTTTAAATCTGCAACTCCATTTCTGACAAGCTTGCCCTAGTTAAACCACCCTGGAACTGCACAGAGACCGTGTTTCCCCCAAAATAAGACCTAACAGGAAAATAAGCCGTAGCCTGACTTTTCAGGATGACATCCCCTGAACATAAGCCCTAATGCATCTTTTGGAGCAAAACTTAATATAAGACCCGGTCTTATTTTCAGGGGAACATGGTAGAAAACTTATACTGTTTTGCTCTCCTCCCCAGGGACTCCAAGCCCTGTGCAGGGAGAGCGGAGCCCCCCACCAGGCCCCTGCAAACCCCACTCTCCTCCTGCCAATCGGGGCTCCCGCAGAACTGGGCCTGACCTCCCTGGCTGGTCAGTGACCAGCTCCACCTGGAATTCTCCACTCAGCACCAAGTGCACATTCCCGGATGCCCGACCCGCATCCCCACAACCCGGCACTGTCTTCAGTGCTCCCCAGGTTTCATTCAGGCCCCCCACCCCCCTCAAATGCTTCAGATCAGTAGACTCCCCCAGTTCCAAGGCGGGCGTGACTGGTCACAAGATAGGATCCCCTGCCCCCTTGCCACAGGGACTGGTGTGGGCCCCTGAATCACCTGTCCTGGTCCCAGGAGCTCAGGAGCAGCCCAGGTGACACGTGGAGGTTTGTCAGGGAAGATGCTCTCAGGACAGAGACGGGTGTGGGCTCCCAAGGGGCAGCCTGGGAACGCAGCAGCCAGTCTGCCAGAATCAAGCCACCCTGAGAATGAGGCCACCTGCAGAGGACAGCCCAGCAGAGCCAGCTGCAGGGCTGCTGTGGAGAAGAGGCGCCAGCGACGCCGGTGGCGCATCCACATGGGCGCCAGCCGGGGTCGGGGTTTCTGCCGCTTCCTCCAGGATGCCCCCTCTGATTGCCGTGCCAGTCCCATCATCAGGTTGTAACTCTCATTTCCAAACCTCCAGAACACACTACCCATGCCCTTTTCATATCCTATCTCTTCCCGTCTTCTGTTATTATCACTGATCTCCAGGTTCAGACCCCTCTTGGCCCCAACTCCTCGAGGGCAGACCCTCCTCGGGTATCTGCTGAATCAATAAGCAAAATAAGAAAGGACCGAGCTTAAGACAATTCTGTTCATTTTGATGAGAACTCACAAGAATGCGACGGTGAACATTTGCCACTTGAATAGTGATTCTGATTTTCACAGTTGGGAAATGTAATTCAGTGTGTGGTAAAGCATACAACACCGCGCCTGCTCCCTCCAACACTGTCAATACGTGCCACGCAGCAAATGTGACCACCACATCTGCACGTGGCTTTATTGTGCAGATGTACGTGTGGCTGGTCCTTGGTTTCCCTACGTACGCACTTCATGTATGTACTCACTTTCTTTAATTCCGGGATTTCACGTTCCCCACTGAGAAGTGAGAAAATGCAGCCTGAGTGTATGGAATACCTCTCACTTCCCTGGGACGGCACAGCCCAGGTCTGAGTGTCGTTTCAAAGCCCAGGTCTGAGCCCCAGTCTGAATTTGTCACCTCCCGTTGTGTCTCCCTGGCTGACGGGCAGGGCCGTGGCTTCCCAGTCACACAGGACCTCAGGCTGCCAACCCAGGGGGCATCCCCTCGCCTTTCCTTTCAATCTAGTTTTCATAAAACCCAGCAGATATGAGGTAGACTTGGGGACCTCTCATTCTTCTCATTCCTTTGTCCCCAAACCATCGATGGACACCCGAGGCCCACGGGTCATCGGTCATCTCTGGCCTCCCAGTGGTCTTATGGCCGAATGCCTGTCCTCAACGGGGGGGTTATGTTCAAGCTACTACACTTAGCAAATGTCTATATTTAGCCAGTGTACTTGAAGCACCTTGCACTTTTTAAATTTTCTTTTTTTTAATATTAATGAATGTAGCAGACCCTGAGGAGTACCCAGAAGGTACCTGGCTCTGTGTGGAGCTCTGGGGATACAAAAGTGAGTAAGACATTGCCTGCCTGGGTGTCACCTTCTGCAGGGGGACAGACAGGTGATCAAATATCGCTGAGGCCATTTGACTGCCACAGCAGGTGTAGGGGGCAGGACCTGAGGAACCCAGGAGAGGCAGGGAGGCTCTGCCTGGGTGGTGGGGGTCTCACAGAGGACACAAATCTACCATGGGCTTTAAGGGATAAATAGGAGTTTGCCCGAAAAGCCCTTTTCCTTCTCACACAGAGAAAAACAAAAGTCTTCATTCATTTAAGTGTTCAACAAATACCGATTGACAGTCCTATGCCCATAAAAACAAAATGGGGTATTTAAATTGGAAACACCTGAGAACTGGTTGGTTATAGCGCAGACTCCACAAACAGCTGACTGAGGCAACCCACACCACAGCCTAGTGGCCTGGAAGTTTTTCCACGTGAGAACAATGATCTGTGGACTAACTCTCCCTCACAGCCCAGCGCCTGGAAACGGGTGTAGAGGAGGTTTGCACTGCATCTGCGCGTGCCTTTTTTATAGTTAGCACGCGTGCGCACACACGGTGCACAATTTAAAAGGTACAAAAGGGTGTACCCTGAAACCTCAGGCTTCCTTTGTCCACCCCAGGCCCAAGGAATGGCTCCCCTTCCCCAGGGAGCTGCAGCTACCATCTGCTGTGCGTCTTTCGGGATGTCACGGGTTTGTTCAACCTTCAGGTCTATTCCTTGTGGGAGAAGCGGCACGTGGACGGATAGATCTGCACACCGTGCTCCTTTAATCTAAGGCACGGAAAGTTCCTCGCCGACCCCGCTGCAATAAACTCCGCTCCGGAAACTTTGATGAAAACCTCAGTGTGCCTAGACCCGTTTTCAGGCTCGGTCCAGAAACAAGAGTCGCAGTGACCGCAAGTTCATGCCCAAGCTGCACCCTGTGTGACAATCCACGACAAATGGTCACCGACAGGGGCCGGGCCATTTCGCCAGGACCATGTGGCCTCTGGGGACGTCCACGAGCCTCCAGGGTCGGGCCTACAGCACCCCCACATTGCGGCACAACAAAGCGGGGCGCTCGCCCCTACCGGCCCGGGCCACCTTGCGTCAGGGGCGGCGCCCCAGTTCCGAGCGCCGAGGGGGGCAGCGGACGAAGGGATCGGGGACAGGGGTGGGGTCAGTGTCGCCGACTCGCCCCGGGGGCGGAGGACCGACGCCCGGCCTGCCTAGCGCCCCACCCGGGGCCCGCGTCCCCGCCCACGCCCCCGCGGACGGACAGACTGACCGACGCCTGACAGCTGCCGCGGCCACCCCAGCATAACGGGCCGGCCCCACGCTCACCTCGCGCGCGATCTGGTTCAGCGCGTCGTCCTCCGCCGTCAGCCGCTCCCGGTTGGGGAGCCGCTTGCGCCCCGCGCCCTGGGTGCCCATGTCCATCGGCCGCGCCGCCCGCTGCCGCCGCGGAGCCCGCCGCTCCCGCCTCTCGCGCCCCCGCCGCTCGGCCGGCCCCGTCCGCCCCTCCCTCCGCCGCGGCGTCATGGCGTCAGCGGGCGCGGGCCGGGGACGCGGGGACGCAGGGGACGGGGCTGAGCGCCGGGGGCCCGCGGGGATGTCGGGGGCTGGGGACGCGGCGGGGACGGGGGCGCGGGAACGCAGGGCGGGGGGCACAGGGACACGCCAGGGACCGCGAGCACGGGGACGGCGGGCGGTTTGGGATGGCGGGGGGTCGGGGGCGCGTGGACGCGGAGGTGACGCGGGCTGTGAGACGCCGGTGGGGGCAGGGGGCGAGGGACTCTAGGTGCTTGGGGCGCCGAGTGTCAGGGTCGGCGGGGCCGGGGGCCCTGGAGGGTGAAACCCCCTCCCCCCCCGCCCCCGTTAACCATGGAACCACCCGCCCCAAGGCCATGAGTGCCGATGGAGCAGGGACCTCGCTGGGCCGAAGAGGGCTGGCGGTGATTGGGTTTCAGAGAAGGGTTTGCGCGGAGGGATGGGTGCAGGGACCAGGTTCAGACCTGCACCCGAGTGAGTCCGAGTCCGGCTGTCATAGATCGGGGTGACAGCTAGGCTCTGGGTCAGGACCAGGGGCGTTGAGATCTGTCTCCCTGCTACCAGGCCCTGCGACCTTGGCCGGCCTCCGGAGTCTTACACTGCACTAAGAATCCCGTATTCTTCTTAACATGCATATCCTCTGTTGAGGAGTGAGTTGTCACTTCACTCCTGTGTCCCCCGCTTCTAGGAAGAGGCCTGACACACGAGCTGCTCTCAATAGTGGTTGAAAAAGAAGTGAATTTGGCAGAGCTTTACCCTCCACACTCTAAAGGTGGATTTAAAAATAACTTGGAGAATCAGCTAAGGTTTGCAAAGCCACCGTCTTCCTGTCCATTGGGGTCCAGGAAAAACATACTAGAACTTCCGTGAATATGTATCTTAAACTAAAAATAAGAATGTTATATGTCAAATATCGATACATAACCTCGTGTGCTATGCACAATGGTGCATAAGGGCCAGCAGTGGCATTCTCTCTCATTACATCATTTTCAGAAATTTTTGATGTATTTGCAAGAACCAGATGGAATGGATTTGTGGATTATAGAACCTAGTTTTAATTAAAACTCAAAGAGTAGACAAATGGCTTCAAAGGATTGAAAAGATTCTCAAGAAGGTAATTCCCCCGTGCCACAAACAGACAAGAAAACGAGAGGTGTTTCTTCAAGGAGAAGCATTTATGTCATTGACCTCACTATAAGGTTATTAGATATGAGGAGAACAATTAATCACCAAAAACAGTTTGAAACATGAATTCACATCGCCTGTCATTAATGATTGATCTCATTTTAAATGGATTTGTGCCTTGATATATTAATTGATGATTGACAGAGTGTGACATAATTTATACATAAATATACAAATATTCGGGGGCTATTTGAGTCCCCGATTGAGTGCATAGTAAAACAAATAAATAAATAAAAATAAAGTGATTCTTAAATTTGTGGGGATTGTAAACTTGAGAGTCTGGTGAAAGCTGGATTCCTCTTCCCGCTGAAAAAGGGAGGGCACATGAATAGGACATTTGAGTACAATTTTAAAGGATGATACTTTGAAATCCATCCATGGGCCATCTGACTCCCATTCTGTACTGTCCCCATTTGAGCCTTTCTACCTCCCTAAGCCAGCATAATCTTCCAAATACACTTTGGTAATGCCGCACACTTCAAACTGCAGAATGGCTCCATAATGGCGATTGCAGCACTTCTGGAGAGCCCCAAGAGGTATGAAATGTGTCATTAGTAATTGGTGACTCGTGATAGTTAAAATGTTGGATAGTTAGCTGATGTAAGTGTATTACCATAAAACTTTCATCCTCACTGAGTGCTACCCAATGGCAGAAATTTGGCATAAACGAAGTGTGTTGGTAGGAGGATGTCTCACTCAGGGAAATGACATGCCCTGTGTGTCTCGGGAGAAAAGCTGAGGGTGGCTGTGCTGCAGGTAATGCCAGCTCCTTAGCCAACCCCTTTGAGCAGCTCCCTCAGAAGAGCATTCTTGAGACCAGGGACCAAGATTCTCTCTTCATCCCCCAAAGAGCCTTGTTCAGGGTTACGGACCCATGGGGTTTAGAAAATGTATGTGGCTTGACTGAATGGAGCCTTTTCATAAGGTGCTATATAAAATAGGATGTGAAAACAAATTTTCTTTCTAGTTATGGAAGGGAAATGCTAAAACACATATTGACGAGCAACAGAATCAGTTTTTTCATAGCATGGAATTAATAACTAGTAATTCAATTGGTTTTAAAAACAGGTGACAGAGGACTTTCAGCTTCTAGCAATGGAGATGAAACCCATCAAAGTAAACTTCCTGCCAATAACAATCATAAACCTCAAACAACGTATTAAAAATAGCCATTGGCAGGCACTGGAGAGGAATCAAAAGCAGATAGAGGCTAGGGTGGATATAACCTTTGAATTAAGACATCTGCTTCCTCAGAGGACATTCTCCAGTCTTCCAGGTATACTGGGAATAGAATGCAAGACTTATTGAACTGAGGAGTTGGACATTAGGGTTTGGGACTGTAAATACGGCTGGAAATTTAGTGAGGAAATCCAAGAAAAGGGCAATACATAGAGAGTTGAGCCTTTGCATGCTAACTTATGCAGAATCCATGGCTGAGTCCTGAACTATGCACGTGTGGGGGCGAGATTCCAAGAAACCCAGAAGAAAGCAATAGCTGGAAGCCTGAAAGAGTCAAGCAGAGATTCCAGCAGCTGCCTAATGCTGAGGAGCTAAAGTTAGGAGTTCAAGTTCTACAAAGTTAGAGGGTCTTGGCTAACACCTTAACTCCCTGCTGGAACCAAATTCAAAAGCCTTCAAAAGAAAACAATAGAATCCAGAATCTTTGAAAGGTATTGCCCCCTATGTCCAGTATACAATAAAACATTACTAGACATAAGAAGAATCAAGAAAAGGAGACTCATAGACAAGAGGAAAAATAATCATTTGGGAAAGATTCATAGATGACCTAGTTGTTGAAATTAGAAGACAAGTAGTATAAAATAACTGTGAGAAAGATGGACATAATGGCTGAAGAGAAAGGGAATTTTAGGAAAGATGTGGGGAACCCTAAAATGAACCAAATAGACATTTAGAACTGAAAAATACAATATTTGTAATCAAACATTCATTGACTAGTATTGACAATAGATTGGATCATGTAGAGGAAAAGATCAGTGAATTTGAGGAATGGTTAATAAAAGTACCCAAACTGAAGGACAGAAAAAGAAAAAACATTAAAAAAAAAAAAAGACTAGGGTCCAGTCTATCATAGTGGTCACTTGATTTTGACAAAGACACCAAGATAATTTGCTGGAAAAGGAGAGTCTTTTTTTTTTTGGTCTTTTTTTTTTTTTTTTTTTTTTTTTTTGCAAATGGAGCTGTAACAACTAGATATCTATAGAGAAAATAAAGTTTGACCCTTACCTTACACCATACACAATAATAAGTCACAATAGATTTTAGACTTAAACTCAGTAGCTAAAACTATAAAATTTCTAGAAGAAAATGTCAGAGAAGTATCTTTGAGAGGGTCTCAAAGATACCCCAATCTTTTCTTCTAAAAGATTTCTTAAACAGTATACAAAAGGCACAAATCACCAAATACAAAATTGATCAGTTGGATTTCATCAAAATTTAAAATTGCTGCTATTTTAAAAACTGCCTTATTGGTGGTGGGGGGGGGATGAAAAAGGGGAAGGGTCTAAGAGATACAAAATGGTTGTTACACAGTAGTCATGGGGATGTAGGACATAGCATAAGGAATATAGTCAATAATATTGCAATAACTACCGTGTTCCCCCGAAAATAAGACCTAGCCAGACAATCAGCTCTAATGCATCTTTTGGAGCAAAAATTAATATAAGACCCGGTCTTAATTAATATAAGACCCGGTTTTATTTTACTATAAGACCCGGGTCTTGTATTAATTTTTGCTCCAAAAGACGCATTAGAGCTGATTGTCTGTCTAGGTCTTGTTTTCGGGAAACACACTATGTATGGTGTCAGACGGGTACTAGATTTGTTGGGGTAATAGATGGGAGGGGGTTGGGGGCAGGGTGAAAAAGGTGAAGGCATTAAGAAGTACAAATTGGTAGTTACATAAATGGTCATGGGATGTAAAGCAGAGGGAATATACTCAGTGATATGGTAATAACCATGTATAGTGCCAGGTGGGTACTAGACTAGTCAGGGGGATCACTTCTTAAATTACATAAATGTCTAACCACTATGCTGTACAGCTGAAATTAATGTAAACTAATAAAAAAGATGAAAAAACTGCCTTATGACAATGAAAACACGATCCACAGACTGGGAGAAAATACCCACAATACGTAGATGTCTATCCAGAATATATAGACTTCCTACATGCATAAGAAAAAAGATAAATGAGTCATTTACATAACGAGCAAGAGATCTGAAGACTTGAGCAGACACCTCCTATTCGAGGAGACACAAATGAGCAAAAGTTCATGGAAAGGTGCTCATCATCCTTCTCAGCGAGGGGGGGTTTGCAAGATCAAACCACAGTAAGATGCACTTCACACCCGTGGGGATGTCTACAACTGAAAAGACAGATGAGAACAACTGCTGGTGAGGACACTGAGCAACTGGAATGCTCAGGCACCGAGCGTGAGAGGGTAACACTGCGCAGTCACTTGGGATTGCTGTTGGGGAATTTCTTAGAAACATAACCTCGCCTGTGATTCAGTCATTCAAGGCCTCGGTACTTTCCCAAGAGAAATGAAAACACATCGACAAAAAGACATGTACGGGAATGCTCGTGCTCGGGAAACGAACACATCCCAGAGCCCATCAGCAGGTGAGTGGGTAAGCACATGGTGGCGGTAGCTGTAATACTCACGATAACATGCTCAGCGATAAAAACTAACAACCCCCGAGACAGGCAACCACGTGGACAAAGCTCCAAAGCATGATGCTGCGTGAAAGTAGCCAGACACAAAATCATGCATATTGAATGATTCCATTTATGTGAAATTCTAGAACAGGCAACACTGAGCTGCGGGGATAGAATCAGAATAGCGGTTGCCTCTGAAGGGAGGGTGGATTGACTATAAAGGGCCACAAGGAAATTGTGGATGATGAAATGTTCTGTATCCTCAGTGAGGGGACCCACCACCCAGGTTTACCTGGGAATAAAGGGTTTCCTGAGATGCGGGGACTTTCAGTTTTAAAACAGGTAGTCCCAGGGGAGCTGGGACCCGTCAGCCACCCTACATCGTATGCATGTACACATTTGTTAAAACTCAAAGAATTTTGGCATGCACACTTAAAATGTGTGCATCTTATGATGTGTAAATTATACTTCAGTTAAAAAAGAGTATTTAAAGATTGATGGTGGGAAAACAATCGAAGCAATGAAAACACAAGCAGGCAGCAGAAGAGAGCCCTGGTCCTTTATGCGTCATATTAAACTCACAGTTTTAACGTAATGACTGTTGGAAGGGCTGCCTAACACATCACTTACCACACATCACTTCCTCCAGGACGTGGAGACTCCAGGTAAGTAAGTGCTGTGAAGGGATGTTAGGTGTTCAGCATATTTGACACCTGTCTGCTGGGAGAGCGCAAGAGGCTGGAGCAGTTCCATCAGTGCCCCCCCATTTGTTGTGGGGGCTCAGATACTCATGGCTCTTTTCCTACAGATGGACCACAGGTAACCTCAGGGCGCAAAGATGAGGAAGTGATTTGCCCACAGTCCAGGTGGGTTCATTGAGCCAGCTGGAAGGCGTCATGAAGCTCACTTAGTTTTCTCAGTCCCTGCCGGCTACTCACATTTCCCGTGGTCCTTTCTCCCTGTAAACTTTACTATGCTCATGGACAGTGGGCACCTAGAGCCCAGAGGACTGAACCTGGGAATTGTGGGCTGTGTGTGTTTGGATTTGTCTGTTTCCATTTGGCACCGCACAGGCGATCTTCATCGTGGACAGGTCTGTGTGTGCCTGACAGTTTGCACACACGGGGCTTCTGTCTGGTGAGGTATCGGCAGTCACCAGGCCCCCTCCTCTCCTTCAAGGTACCAGTTAGCTAAGACTGTCCTCCCCGGAGGGGTCACTGAATTTATGAGCCAAATGCCATCCTGATCAATTACTCAACCCCACGTCCCCAAAGCAGAATTTTAGCACAGATGTTTCAGCTCTTTTTCAATATTACAGGGAGAGGCTTGCCTTATTTCTGGCAGTGACTTTTAAGAGCACTCTGTGTCCTCAGTTTGCCAATGTTTAAATAGAACAAACATTCCACCAAGTTTTTGTTACGCCGAATAATGCTCGGAGACTTTCTGGTGAGAAAAAACCTTCGAATTTCTTTACATTAAGACAGAAGCAAACAACTCAAGACATCCTGGAGGGGCATAAGTCTGGCATGGTCTTACCCTCAGCCGTGACAGGGGAGGGGCCAAGATGAAGTGCTCTGTGCCAGCGGCTTCTAATCTATTTTAGGAACATAATAGAAACATAGTTTGCCACTTATTCATTTGCATCCTGTGCTTAAGTGGAATTCTTTATACCCACATCCCCAGACACAGAACAGTGTATAAAATTTGCTACCAGCAGTTTGTGAAAGTCAGCTTTGCCTCAAGCAGAACAAAGAGTGTGTGGTTTTCTCCCTATGAAACACTTTTCTTACAGTAAAATGTAATCACAATGCAAGATAGGGTCGTTGGAACAATCAAAGTAAATAACAGCCCCTGTCAAGCGTCTTGCAGAGTCCAGGAGGCTGCAATGCACAATAGAGCACCTACTGTGTGCAGTGTGTGTGTGTGGGGGGATGAACAAGACGCAGTTCTCATCTTCAGTGGGTCTCAAGGCAGTAAACGGTATGATGAATCAAGTCCATAACCGTCGGAGCGTCTCGCTGGGACAATTAGGAAGAAACACTTGCTTTTACAGATCAATATGATTAATTTGCAAGGGAAGAAACTAGCTGAGGAAAGCCCAGGCGGACCACTGCACTGCAGCTTGCTTTTCACAGTGTCACGGGCCACGATTTCACTGTCTTCAGGATGAAAGTGTCAAACCACGAAGGGTAGAGGACATGCCACTCCAAAATATGCCTCTTTGGCACGAGAACTATTCTGAGCTGATTATTTTGAGGAGCAGCAGACACAGGAAAAATTCAGAAAACAGTGGAAGTTGCCCTTTTTAAAGAGAAATTTACATGAATAAAGGATATCCTCTTGTGAAAGGATGTCTCTTTCTGTGAATCAGGAGATGATTTTAAGTCCTAAGAAGCTCTTATCAGTGGAGAAGCCACTAGGTGCAAACAGCCTTGCCCTGGTTTCCTGCGCTTTTCCTGCTACCTCCTGACAACTGCACTCCCACCTTCCTGTCTTTTGTCTTTAGCTGAAGATGGTATTTAAGCCGGTGGCTTGGGCCACTTGGGGAGTCACTCCTTTCCCCTGGGCCTCTCCCACACATATATGACTTATATATGTTAATAAACTCCTGTTTGTTTTCCTCTTGTTACTCTGTCTTTTATCACAGAGGTCTCAGAACTCAGAGAGGTAGAGAGAAAATTACTTTTGTCCCCCTATAGCCTGTATCCTTTCTAGTCCTGCCTCTCTGAGGAGGGGACTCTGGATCCTTGCTCAGCAGCAGAGCTTAGCTGTTGATGGAAGCCTCTGGCGGCCCTGCTGGGACAGAGAGGAGGTGCCCCCCTTAGAAGGAGGAGCGCCTCTGGCCTTGGGGAGGAGTGTGGGAGTGGGACCGGCAGTGACAGGGCTCAGGGATGGGCCAAGGCTGATCTCAGGAAGGAGGGACAGCCCTGCAGAACAAGCCCAGATAAGGGGACAAAGATGTGTTGGTGCCCCGCTGAGAGAGGAAGACAAAGAAGAGACTGAGAGCTGGCCACACGTCACACGTCCGAGGGTATGGTAGTGTGTTTGGTGTGTGTGTGGTGTGTGTGTGTGTGTGTGTGGGCTCACACATGTGGGATATGATACATCAACTCTCTGCTTCCCAGTCTTGGGCAAGAACTAGCTTTTGTCTTTCCGGGTGGTTGATGAATGGATTGTGGGGAAAACTGTCAAAATGAGGTACACTCACGTTATTTCAGTTCCTAGTGTCCATTCACTCCTTCACTCATTCATTCATTCACATAGCCACTGAATTCTGTGCTAGGGAAGGCTTCAGATGGGAAGCCTGACTCTTTTGTTTCTGCTTTTTTCATTTACCCACCAGTCATGTGTTCACTCACCAACTCAAGTAATACTTCCCGAGTGTCCTCTGGGAATAGGATGAGTGGGGATCCTCCTTTTGCAGAGTTCAAGGCCAGGCAAAGCCTCTGTGGGCGTGCCTTTCTCTCAGTTGTCTCGTTTCTGGTGGTTTTTCGGGCTTCCACAGTTGCCATTCCTGCAGTCAGGAGCCTTCTGCTGTGGAAGCTCACCCCACCTCTGCTCCCCGGCTGCTTCCTGGAAAGGTGTTTTCTGTGTCCCGTGGAGGGTCACCGGCTCCTTGGGCTGCAGGATTGAGGAACAAGAATCCTTCACAGCAACCTGGGGAGGAAGAGGGGCACATATCTGCCCTCAGGGGCCTGGCCTCCACGCTGGCATTTCCCCCAGTGCGCCCACTGGGGAGGAGGCGCTACGTGCTTTTCACGATTCTGATTATCTCAGGGGCCTCCCCCCATGCCTTTGTAATAACGTTTATGTACTGCTGATGGGGATAATTTAATTTGCCATTACTATTTAACTTTGCCAAGTTTTCTTTGGCCTCCTCAGTAGACAGTAAGCTCCCTGAGGGCGTTTCCACATGGCTCCTTCAGTCTTTGGCGCAGTTCTGGGGTCCGGGAAGGTTTTTGATAACTACTCATGGTCTCAGTCCCGGAGGCCTGGGAATCCAGGTGGCCAAGGGTTGGCTCCTTCAGGAAGAATCTGCCACAGGCCCCTCTCCTAGGTTCTGGTGGTTACTGGCAATTCTTGGCAGTCCTTGGACACGTATTTGGGGAACGCTTTTCAACCTAGTACAAGCACCTAGAATCTAAAGTCCCCCTCTTGGTCAGGAACCACCAAAAGACTGGCCCGGGGCAAATGTCCAAATGACCTACACAAAAGCCATTGGCTGACCTTCTCATGAGTGTGTGCATGGAAAAGGGGTTCTCCCGGAAGTCACCTCACAGGTGACCTGCTCACAGATTCCTAACTGGGCGGGTCATGGTGGGCAGTCACGCCCAGGCACTTGGCTTCTTTAGTGAAAGGTTGACCTTTGCTTAAGCAGCCCTGTCCTTCGTTTCTGTGCAGCGAGGTTCACACCTTTGCAATGCCTCTTTTCAGACCCCTAGGGTGAGCACGTAATCCTGTTAACTGTCCTACCATCCAAACCCTGCCTGGCTTTCTCCTACCTCCACGTCATCTTCCTTATGTTCCCTCCTTAATTCCTGATGTGTAAAATAAGCTGCAAACTGTCGTTGTAATGAAGCATTTCTCTCAGTCTGTTGACGTACTGCTTCCAGGTGCACCCTCTGTCTGGCTCAAATCAATTTTTGTAAAAATTCTCTGCATATTTGAAAATACTGACATTGACAAATATTGGTGACATCCAAGCTGCTATGGCTTGACTGGATTCCCCCCAGAGTTCCTATGTGGGAGTCCTAACCCCCCATTCCTCAGAATGTGACCATATTTGGAGAGAGGATCTTTACACAGGTGACTGAGTTAGTGAGGTCATTGGGGTGCCCTAATCCAATAGGACTGGTGCCCTTCTAAAAGGGGTATGTTTGATCATAGACACACGCACAGGGAGAATCCATGTGAAGATGGAGGCAGAGATGGAGGTGGTGCTTCTATAAGCCAAAGGACGCCAACAATTGTGGAAGCGGGGGAGAAGCCTGGGACAGGTTCTCCCTCACGGCCTCAGGGAACCAACCGTGATGACACCTTGATCTTAGCCTTCTGGCCCTCAGACGGAGACAATAAATTGCTATTATTTAAGCTGGCCAGTTTGCAGTACTTCGGTATAGCAGACCCAGTACGCTAATACACAGTGGTTGGGTAGGGAAGCACTTTTTATGGGCTTTCCCTACGTCTGGATCTTCCTTTAGTCCTGCCTGGTTTCCTCTGAACAAGAATGAGCATTTTGGTGGAGTCTCCTTGATGTTTCCTGCATACTCGCGTACAGTGAACTCGTGGCACAGCAGTCTGTGACCTCTGCTGTTGGTCCTGCCACCCACGGCTGCTCTGGAGACGAATATGGCCTCTCCAGGGAGCCTGGAGGCTTGGGAGGGATGGGAGGGGGGTGCTGGAGTGGGTCTGTTCCAGAGCCTTTCTTAGGGAGGTCAGCCAGGAATCCAGTAAAAGCTGAGGAACCACGTAAGAAGGAAAAGGAAAGGAAATCCAACAGCTGGGGGTGGGGGGCCCAGACAATCCTTAGATACTAGCATCTCAGGTCTCAGATGTTTATCTAAACCGAGCTGAATTCCGGCCCCTTCCCCCTTGCCATCACTGTCAGCTTTGGTTTGTTTATAGGGGTTCCTGTGTGTGCCCCTGGCTGGGAACAAGGGTGAGTAATTTTATTGTCAGCATGGAGTGCACCTAAAAGTGGCCGAAGAACTAAAGAAGTGAGTCATTTCCTTGACTCTGCCCTCCGGGTTATGGGTGTCCCTGAGTGGGGAGCCACAGCTGCGTCAAAGCCTGCATTGTCCTTGAGCCTGTGGGCACAGATTCCCAGTCTGCCCTCCAGAACTGGCGCTGTGCCACTGACTGGTGGTTTCCGGCAGCGTGTCGACTCTCGTGCCGAACCGCGGCTGCTTCGAGTCTTTGCCAGTCTGATGTCTTGTTGTTGATCAGCGTCCGTACAAAGTGCTGTGTGTGCCTAGCGCACGTGGATGACTCCGCTTGGGAGAGTCGTCTGCTCAGCCGTGTGCCCTCTTTCCTACTGGTGCGTCAGCACTTTTATAAACGAAGGATTGTAAAGCAACATGCAGTTACTCCCCCCAGGTTTTGTATGTGTTTCGGTTTTATTCAGGTGGTTTTGCTTGATATACAGATGGTTTTAAGTTGCAGCTTGGTATTAATTCTCTCTGTGCTTTGGTTTCTGCATTAGACTGTTAGATGTAGTGGTTAAGAAAGAGGTGGATTTGAATCCTGGTTCAACAGCTATTGGGAGCTAACTTTGAAGAACTCAGGTCATCCCTCTGAGCCTCAATTTTCTCATCCACAAAATGGGTGCAATAATACCTACGTACCCCGGGTTGCGGTGAAGCTCCACCATTAGGATCTATATAAACACCGAGCACAGTGCTTGGAAGCTTGGAAGCACTTCATAAACAGCATCTTTCACGTTCCTTCATGTTCAGTCCACAAGCATAATTGTGGCTCTTCAGCTGCTGCTGAGGTACCTTGAGAAACAAGAAAATTTCAAGGCACAGGTCCTGAACTTGAAGGAAAAGCAGAGAAGAAAACTAGCTTGTCTGGGAGCTTGCTCTGTCGTTAGGGGATTGCTAGTGGGCCAGATGAAAGGGGTAGCAGGGGCAGAGGCCCAGGGCTGTCTGACGGCAGCCCCACGCGCCTGCAGTTCCACCTGCGGCTTAGCTGTCATCTGGAGAGGCAAGGCCACGCTGGCGAGACGCTGTCATAGCCTGAACATCGTAGTTGCCTGGGGCCCCTCCTGCCAGCAGGGGACAGTGGTGTGCAGCAGGTCAGCCGGTCAGTTTGCACCGGTCAGTTTGCAGCTCAGAGGGCAGGGTCTTGATTTCCAAAACGGGAGTGAACATAAGCCTATCACTTACTCGTATTTTGGGAGATTTACTGATCAGAGTGTAAAAAGCACAGAGTGATGGAGTCTGTACCGAGGCAATTGCCCAACTTACAAACAGATGTTTAACCTACGTAAATCCCCAGGCCCTGCATGGCCTAGTCAACTTCAACCACAACCCAACAACGGAAGGTAGTTTGAAAAGTGATTCCGGGGGAGTACCAGTTCTAGCAATGGTGCAGGACGGATCTTCCCACAAAGAATAATTATAAACTCTGGATTAAATAGAAAACACTGTTTAAGGACACTGAAGAGTGACTTGAGAAGCAACAACTAGACGGGACTTTTGAAATAAGGGAACTGCTCTGGCTGAAATCCACATTAGTAAGAGTTTCCTCTGAGGGCCCTCCCTGAGAAGTCAGAGGATGGGGTTCCGGCTGCCAGAGTGGCTAGAATACTATGGGTAAAGTCTTAGTTTACTGAGAGTTTTTGTCGTGAAGCGGTGTTGAATTTGGTAAATGCTTTTTCTGCATCTCCTGATATGATCACATGAGTTTTCTTTTTGAGCCTCTTGGTGTGATGGATTACATTAACTGATATTTTCACGTTGAGCCAGCCTGGCAGACCTTGGATAAATCCCCCTTGGTCGTGGTGTATAATTCTTTCTATACATTGTTGGATTGGATTTGATAATATTTGTTGAGGATTTTTGCATCTATGTTCAAAAGAGATGTTGGTGTGTAGTTTCCTTTTTTCGTAATGTCTTTGTCTGGTGTTGCTATTAGGGTGATGCTGGCCACGCAGATTGAGTGAGGAACTCTTCCCTGTGCTTCTATCCTCTAAAAGGGATTGCAGAAAATTGGGATAATTTCTTTCTTAAATGTTTGGTAAAATTTACCAGTGAACCCATCCGCACTTGGTGCTTTCTGTTTTGGAAAGTTATTAATTATTAATACAATTTCATTAATAAATATAGGCCTATTCAGATTGCCTGTTTCTTCTGGTGTGAGTTTTGGCAAATTGTGTCTTTCAAAGAATTGGTCCATTTCTTCTAGGTTATCAATTTTGTGGGCATACAGTTATTCACTGCACTCTTTTATTATCCTTTGAGTGTAATCTGTAGAACCGTGGGATCTGTAGTAATACAATATTAGTACTGTCCACTATGAGTAATTTGTTTTTTCTCTCTTTTTTTCTGAGCCTGGCTAGAGGCTTATCAATTTTATTGATCTTTTCAAAGAACCAGCTTTTGGTTTAATTTTTTTCTATTGATTTCTTATTTTCAATTTCATTGATTTCTGCTCTGATTCTTACTATTTTTCTTCTTACTTTGGATTTAATTTGTTCTTCTTTTTTCTATCTAAGCACTGCTTTCTCTGCATCTCACAAATTTTGATAATTTGCATTTTCATTTTCATTAAATTAAAAATATTTTTAAATTTCTCTTGCTATTTCTTCTTTGACTCATGTGTAAATTTGGGGTTTTCTGGTTTCTTCCTGTTATTGATTTCTAGTTTAACTCCACTGTGTTCTGAGAGCAGACAGTGTATGAATTCTATGATTTTAAATCTGTGAAGGTGTGTTTTATGGCCCAGAAAGTGGTCTGTCTTGGTGACTATTCCTTGTGAGCTTGAGAAGAATGTGTATTCTGCTGTTGTTGGATCGAGGGGTGAAATCTTAAAAAGATGGGAGCCACAGAGGAGAGAGCCCCCAAATATTGTATATTTATTCTCCTTAGCTGATCCCTCAAGAGTTCAAACACAAGAGACTCTGGGAAGCCCAGGGGAAAGCCATCCTCTGAGGTTTAAATAGCTGAGCAGAGATTTTAGCGGCTGCCCCCTACAGCGGGGACTGAGTTTGGAGTTTGAGTTCTGAGAAGTAGGGGCCATGGTAGATCCCTCAGGCTCCCCACTGGAACCCCAGAAGGGCCTCAGCTCAGGAGCAAAGACTGTGCTGGGACTAAGACTCACCCTAGGATTAATGGCAAACCAAAATGGGTCCCAACCCAACAAGCAGTTCCCACAAGTTGAAGGAAATCCACCAGGAATTTAATAGCTGCTAGAACCAACCCAACACTGTACAAAGGAAAAGAATCCAGCACGCCATTCATAATAGTCAATTCACAACATCAGTTCCCAGATACACGTATGAAGGAACAGGAAAACGTGACCCGTGGTCAAGAAAAATTACGAAACAACCAATCAATAGAATCAGACCCACACATTATCTAGATGTTGGAATTAGAACACAAAGAGTTTCAAAACCTGTGATAAATGTGGTAAAGACTCTACGGAAAGGTGCATACACATAATGGGCAAAGAAGTGGTGTTTCAGGAGAGATTTTGAAATTCTGGGAAAGAACCAAATTGAAATCATAGAACTGAAAAATACGGTATAATATACTTAAGGAACCAGTAAAGGAGATAGGCTGGAGTACTAAAAAGACTTGATTAAATCGAAAGGAGAAGGAATGAAAAACAGAAGGAAGAAGCAGAAAATAAACAGCAAGACGGTAGACTTACACAGAACCATATCAATAATTACATTCGAGGTAAAGGGACCAGACACGCTACACTACAAGGCAGAGAGGATAAAAACAAAGCCCATACTCAGCTCTGTACACTGTTTACAAGGGATGTCCATTAAGCACGAAGACCGAGATAGGCTGAAAATCAAAGTAGGAGAAAGATGTGCTGGCTCATTGTGCCCTGGGGGGTCCCCACCCCCTTTCCTTCCTCTCCAGTCACATGTTTCACCACCCTCTCTCCCAAGTCAGGTGAAGACTGGACTCAGCCTGGGCTGGAGAGCCTGCTCCATGGAGGGCACGGGGAAGAGAAGCAGCAGAGACATATTCCTTCAGGAGGCATCTGCTGGGACAGATGGCGAATGTGTTCACACTAACAAATTTTGCCCCTCCTTTGGGCTGTACTCAAAGCATCGCTTCATAAGTGGTGTACTCGAAGGTTACAACATATTATCCCACTGAGACAAGAAAGGAGGCGTAGGCAGGTTACCAGAGTGGTCCAGATAGATTATTACATGTCTTACCAAAATGGTAACTCGTGTTGCATTAAGTTGAGCTCGTGAAGTCAACTTCATGATGTTCAGTCCCTGATCTGGGGACATATGAAAGGTCTTCATTTATCAAGTCTCCAGTCACCCTGCCTCTTGGCCAGGGGGGGCCTGGGTGCACACATTGGTGGCGGGGTTTGCTTTGGGAGGGTGGACCCAGCGCAGAGGCCCATGCAGGCCCGGAAGTCTTAGGATCTGGGAGCATGATCTAGAAGTTGGGGGCCCATGAACTCCTCACCCATGAGGTGCATCCTGCAGGGGACCCTCTGGGGTGTGGCCCACAGGATGGCATTGCTATGAGGAAGAGGACGAAATCCGATACTCCAAGTCAAGGACTTACGCAGTGCCTGGCACAGAGTATGTGCTCAGTAAACGGTAGCTACTTGGTTTCTGGTGTTCCTAGTCTTCGTGGAATCAGACAAGGCCTTTCCACCCTCACCCGCTGGCCTCCCACCCCAGACTCCGAACTGGCTGACAGTGTCCCCTAGTGTCCCCAGAGCATGCCACCCCTGGCCCCTCACTGCTTCTGGGACTCAGAAAGCCCTTCCTCCTCCTCGTCTTTGGGCAAGCTTCTCCTCCATCTATCCATCCTGTGTCAGCATGCCCTCCTGGGAGGGGCGTCCCTTTCCCTCCCCCTGCTGTCTGGCCAGCCGAACTGGTCTTTCTCTTCCGCCTATGCCTTCTGTCCCTGGTGGCCCTGGTGTTCTATTCGGCCCCGCCCAATCTGGCCGGAGGCCAAGCCACAAACTGGCTGTTGAGCTAAGGAATTTAACTTGGTGTTCAGAAATCCCTGGTGGAATTTTCCATGGAGATAAGTGAGGGTGAAAGTTTCAGGCAGGGCAGGCAACCATTCCTGCTTATGTCAAAGATCTGAGGAGATAAGAACATTCTGGAAGATCTGAACCTGAGCGTTTGAGCCTTCACTACAGCTCTGCAAGGAAGCCCCAAGGAGGAAGGGGAGCCCCTTCTTGCCCACGGAACCCCAGAGTGGGGTCACCGGGCATGTCTATTGCAAAGGTGTAGTAACAGTCTGAGCACATCGGGTGCTTTCCCAAAAAGCAAGGGGGCCATGGTCTGGGGACAGTGTTTGCTACAAGCCCCGATAACTGCTCCAAGAATCTCAGAAATGTTTCTGTGACAGTGGGTCAGCCTTTGGCCAGATGACTGCCCCCCGCCCCAGGAGGGAGACGGATGGAAAGTTACAAAGGCAGGCGGATTTGGGGGGGAAAGGAACGACAGACGCAGCTGCAGACAATCCCAGCACTGTCCATATCCAGCTGAGAAGAAGAAGCAGGTGGTGGGGGTGTTGCCGAGATTCTCCAGGCACTGGGGGAGTGCTTAGACCAGAGAATCCCCACAGGCACTCGCGGCTCCAAAATTCTGTAATTCTGCATTTCTTTCAAAAGGGACAGATGTGTATGTCAGAGGGGCAGTGACTTCCTGAGTCCCTGTGGGAGGACCCTGCATATTTCTGGGAGAGACCCGCCCAGATTAGGGGCTGGTCAGGGTAACCCTAAGACTGCAGAAGTGCTGAGCCCCACACCTCCTGAGTATCTAAGTTCCAGCCTCCACAGTGCCCCTGGGCCTCTCAAGGTGGTGCTGGTGGGTGGGTCATCAGGATGTTAGGGGTTGGCCTGAGCCTGAGGCAGGGCTGGTGCGACCGACCCGGCAGGGCGTGCCCTCCCTGTGTGTGCGTGGGCTCAGGCACTGGGGTAGGCAGAATGCTAGGATGATTCCCAAGATCCCGGCTATGACGGCCCCACAGAGGCACACAGTCAGGGTGGAGGGTGACAAAACTGGCAGACGGCATTAGAGAAATACAACACCCCGCCCCCAGGTGGCATCCAGCCAGCACCCCGTCTTCTGACCCTGGACCAGCCCACCTGGCTGGCCTCTGGGTCCAGGTGCACGGCCCCAAAAGAGCTGGTTCCTGGCCGTCCGTGGAAGGAGTGAATTCGTTTGACTGAAACCCTTCCTTCTCTCCCGGGTTGCCTGTTTCGAGTGTGACAAAGGCCCTCACAGCTCTGAGGCAGGAGCAGGGAGATGTGCACTGAGATGTGGCCCTAACAGGACTGGGCCACTTGGCCGGTGTTGGATGACAGCGAACACCTGACAGGAGCTGACTTCCGGCTGGGCGCCCAGGTCGTCCCGCAGCGCCTGCTCTGTGGTCCAGCCTCCCGCCCTGCCCCTGCCCCAGGTGACCACATGACCGGTAGACCTTGTCCTGGGAGCCTGGCAGCAGGAAGTGGCCTGACCTTGGGGCTGGGCTGACAGAGACTGCCGCTCTTACCTGTGTTCTGGGGGAGCACAGCTGCCACTCATTCAGCTGCTGCAGCCACACTGCCCGCCTGCTGAGGGAAGCTCACCTTGCCCTGGGTCAGAAGGAGGGACACTGGGAGACAGGTAAATGATGACGGGCTGTCAGGCACCCTGGAGGTGACCAGGCCTGGCAGCACGTGAGTCATTGTTGTTGAAACGTCTGTGCTGTTGGCAGAGCGTCTGTGTGTGAGTCTTGTGTATTCACGTTTGCGTCTGTGAGTGCGTGTGTCACCTCCCCCCCCCCCCCCCCACATCATTGAAAGGCCACAGGGACAGGGAGAAGTTTATTCTACTGAGGATCCCAAATTAGGGCCCTGTTTGGATCCTGAAGGTTTGGGAGGTCCCGTTTCCAGGAGGAGATTCCCGTTTAAATTTCAGTTGCAGGCCCTGCAGGTAACACCCCTGTTAGTGAGGGGGAGCCCTTCTAGTCACCAGATGCTCAGTTAATCCAGGTCAACTTCAGAGTAAACGCCCGCACGCATGGAGACCTCGGTGTCCTTCACAGGCTTGGGGAGGGCCACACAGCGAGGGAGGTGCTGCCAACGACCCTTCCCTGGAATGCACTCCCCCGAAGAGACTAGTTGGGATTTGCAGTCCTTTCTTTTTCCTTTGGTGGACAGGAGACGGGCTTAAAAGAAAAGGAAACGCCCCAAATCAAGATGCCAGAGAGAGTGCCACTATGAGTCCTTCTCACAAATATTGCATTCCTGAGAGCATTTTGTGTTTGGAAAGGCTTCGAAGAACCCCCTCTTGATTAAAAGCTAGAAGCGGGGTCAGGCTGTACATTTTCGATGTTCCCTCTGAGTACAGGGCTCCAGTCTCTGATTATCGAAGCCTTACAACCTATAATCACACAAACATTTAATACATGAAAATGCTTTCTGCTTTCTGTCTGATTAATGACAGAGAAAAAAATTGAAACCAAATAAAAATCCAGTAAACAGGAAAATGGTTCAGCAAACTGGAATAGCTGGGGGAATGGGACATGTCATTGAACATATGTATGTTGAATTCATATATAACATACATATTAACGTGGGAAACTGCCTTTGATATATATTGTTTTTCTAAAGGTCAGATATATAATTTTGTTAAAACTGTGACTTTAGGCTCCCCCCCCCTTTTTCTGCCTCTCCCCACCCCCCACATCCGGTTCAAGCCGTGGTTTCTCAGTCTAGTTGTGTAGGACACAGCTCCCTGGCTCATGCTGGTGTTATGCGCCTTGCGCTCCCCCCTGGCTGAGGCAGTCGGTCGCCAGTCGTGGGTTAGCCGCTCACAGCAGCTCACGGCAGCTCTCACCAGCTGCCAGCCACTCACGCTGGCCACCGGCCACACGTGGCAGCAGACGGCAGCCCACAGCAGCCCACAGCAGCCCCGGGAGGAGCCAGGGCAGCTCACCGCAGCCCAGCTCCAGGGAGAGCTGTTGTTCACAATCTTAACTGTAGAGGGCGCAGCTCACTGGCCCCTGAGGAATTGAACTGGCGACCTCGGTGTTAGGAGCACCGCGCTCCAACCACCTCAGCCACCAGGCTGGCCTGGCTTGTTGGTTTTTAAGATTTAAAACACAGTAGAAGAAAGTACACAAAATACCATTCCTAGTTATATTAAGGATGTGGGATTATGAGCAATTCCATGATTTTCATATCTACTATGATGTGTTTATATTTATAGTAAAATAATATTTTTAAACAAAGAGATGTACCAAAGGAATAAGACACTGGTATGTGGTGCTATAGAAATGGTGTATATTCATTCATGTTCCACCTGAATTTTGGTTAATGCAAACATGTTTGGGGCTAAAGATTTTCTTGACTCAAGAAGAATTTTATTAATTGCAAGGAAAAATTAGCAAGGAAAACTTGAAGGAGTACCTTTAAATACTTGAGAATGCATTGCTGTAAGTGTGCTAGAACTTTCTATGGAAAATTACAGCACAAATCAATGGGACATAGGCTTCCAAGCAGGTGCCTTAAGTACTTCCAGCAAGAAACAAGGCATTAGCCGGGGGTAGCTCAGAGGGCTCAGAAATTCCATTCTTAGAAATGTTCCCTTTTTTCAACTTTATTGAGATATAACTGACATATAACATTGTGTAAGTTAAGGTTACGTGTAACATGTTGAGGCAAAATTTATATGAGGCAAGATGATAATTACCGCCATAGCAGCAGTTAATACTCCATCCTGTTACATAGTTACTATTTCTTTTGTGGTGAGAACATTTAAGAGTTATTCTCCCAGTAACTTCAGGTATATGATACAGTATTATTAGTTATAATCTCCATGCTGTACATTAGACTCCCCAGAATTTATTAATCTTATAATAACTTTGACCAATATCTCCCCATTTCTCCCAGCCCTCAGCCCCTGGTAACCACCACTCTACTTTCTGTTTCTTTGAGTTCAGGGGACGAAAAAAAGTGATTTATAAGTTAGGCCTTGTTACTGAGCTGATGGTTTTTTGGTCAATGAATCCAGGCCTATGACCACACCCCTCCCGGGCAGGCAAGTGGCAGAGACCATGCTAGTGCCTGGTGCATCCAGTGTGGACGTGCAGGCAGCCTGTCCGGCCTTGAATCCTGCATCTTTGTCTTAGTAGAAAAGCTGCTGGGCCTCTCTGGAAGGTGGGGAAGGCCTCCGGAGGCTTCTTGCTCAGCTTCCGTAGGAGGCTCTGTGCAGCCCGAGCCACGCGGGGGTCTCTGAGCGTGCCCACCCGTTAGGCTGGCTTAGCTCCTCCCCCTCCCCTGAGTACCCCCACAGGGTGGTGTAAAGTGAGTAATGCTCTACTTTTCTTGGCCACTCAGAACTGAGCCACATGTAGAAGCTGCTCTCAGTGCCCCTGGAGGCCCTTCGTTCTCCCTTTTTGCAGATTCCCCAGTTCATTGCTTGACAAGCTACTGGGGTGTGACTGGTGTGAAAACAGCACGTCTGTGCAGTAAAGGCTTCCGGATAAGCCATTCCTGCCCGTGCTCAGGAGGTCTTTATTGGACACCTCTGGTGTGCTCAATGGATGAAGTCCTCCTGCCCACCGAGGTGAGGAGGGACTGGAGACCCATGACAGGACTGGCGGCCTTGTGGTTCGGATGTTTTTTTTGGGGGGAGGGGGGAGTTTTTCTTTCTAGAATCTGTTCAGATAATAAATGAAGACAAATGATAACACTAGACTGCCCCGCTTGGCAGCCCCCTAATGAAATAGTGGATCTAGAACGGTCTTTTGTGATCACCAACATTATTTGCCTCCTGGGGAAATGCACACCACACTCAGGAAGCGTTCTTGCTAAAAACAATAGCCTGTATCTGATCAGATGTCTGTTCTGAACCACAAGTATAGAAAATACAGCGTTTGCAGGGATGTAGTCAATGACAACTTAGGATACAAGCAGCGAAACCCAGACTGGAAACGACAGGACGCTCTGATTTCTTCAACAGAGATTGCAAAGAAAAACGAACATATGTGTGTGTGTGTGTGTGTGTGTGTGTGTGTGTGTACTGAGATTTGCACATGAAATCATAGGATGTCTGGGAGTTGCTTCCAACTAAGGTTTGGTGGTGGGGATTGGGGGATGTGGGGGAAAGGACCGGCCTCGGCGGGGTGTTGTGGGAGTGGGTGATGGACGCAGGAGGCACACAGATCTCCGTTCCCTCTGTTGTGCTCTGGGCCTGCAATTTTCTATAGTGAATGTATATGCAGGGTTTGCCCAAATTTATTCTGATCCACGGCTGTCTTTCTCCAGGGCATATCACTGTGGGTTCTGAAGCTCTAGATACCACGGGAAGGCTAGAAATAGAAATTCTTGAAACACCAATCTTTTTAGGTAGGTTATTTATTTATTTTTTTTTGAAGTACCAACTGTAATCCATGGACCAAAAACAGAGGGTACTTTACGTCCCAGGTGTTTCAGATGCTTTTTGGAATAAGTAATAGGTTTCTAAAAAGTGAGACTTAAGGGATGACTGGTTAGCTCAGTTGGTTAGAGAGCGATGCTTGTAACGCCAGGGTTGTCGGTTCGATCCCCACATGGGCCAGTGTGAGCTGTGCCCTCCACAGTTAGACTGAGACAACTACTTGACTTGGAACTGATGGGTCCTGGTAAAACACACTTAAATAAATAAAAGTTTTTTTAGAAAAGTGAGAATTAGTGCAGTGAGGAGAATCAGCCAATGTGGTAAGCAGTCTGCCATTGCTGCTTTTTGGGGTGTGCAGCTGTTTATTGTGCAATGACCCCTGCCGGGCACGGACACACCTCCCATGCACAGCTAAGGTTATTTGGTGGCAGACATTCTCTGTCCTTCAGACGCTGTGTGTCTCTGCAGGCATGGCACAAGCCAACGGGGCCCCCCAGCCCGTGGCTGCCCCAAGCCAGCTCTACGTGTTCAAACTGGTCCTCCTGGGAAGTGGCTCTGTGGGCAAGTCCAGCCTGGCTCTGCGGTTCGTGAAGAACGACTTCAAGAGTATCCTGCCAACAGTGGGATGTAAGTGACGAGGCAGGAGCTTTAGCCTCCTAGTGGAGAGGTCAGGGCACTGACCTGGGATGGGGCGTGGGGAGGGAGTGGAGGAGGGAGGAGGTCCTTGTCAGGCAGATACATGGAATCCAGAGCTCAGCCAAGTCCGCAGGGTGGAGATTCAGGCTCAGGGTTTCTGGCCCCCACAGGGTTAGATGTGTGAGGGCTTGTGCAGTGGAGGGGGAGCCTGGTTGTGCAGTGGAGGGGGAGGCCCCGGCTCTGCCGCTCAGCCACCTGGACAAGCTGGCTTACGAGCTGCTCCCGTTCTGGTCTGGATGGGGTGGGGGGCAGTAGGAAGGGGCAGTAGGGAGGGCAGACCTTCTAGCTAATTTCTTTTTTTTTCTTTTTTAATTTATTGGGGTGACAATTGTTAGTAAAGTTACATAGATTTCAGGTGTACAATTCTGTATCACATCATCTATAAATCCCATTGTGTGTTCACCACCTGGAGCCAGTTCTCCTTCTATCACCATATATTTGGCTAATTTCTTAAAGATGCTATCACTGCATGGCTCTCATTGGTAAAGGTCTGTGGAGCATCTGCTGGGCTGTCACTTCCTTCACAGCCCACCTGGGGGTGAAAACCCCCGTTTTCCACCTAAAGTAGGGAGACTCAGCAGGTTCTTTATGCCACTCCCCCTGGGAGGTGGCTGGTTTGGTGGAAAGACACCTCACTCGGAATCAGAGCTTTGCTTTCAAATTTGAACTCACCAAGATAAGCTGTCTGTTTCTCTGAGTCCACTCACTCGTTCATTCATCCACTCATTCATTCGTTCATTCAGTCAGTGATTTAGTGAGTATCTGTGGGGCTGGCCTGCTCCCAGGCCTGCATTAGGCTGGAGGATTCTAAAGTGAGAGAAATAGCTGCCCCTCCCCCATCCTCTGCCCCCTCCCCCAGCCCCAGGCCTATCTCCTCCCTCTGAAGGGAAGAACCGGGCAAGAACCTGTTCTACAGTCAGGACTTTGCCTCTGCCCTGGGGTGGGGCTCTGAGCCTTTGTCCCCACTCTAGTGTCCCTGGGACAGTGGGTAGGAGGGTATGGAGGCAGAGAACAACCAGATTAGATCAGCGCAGTGGATCCCTACTTCTAGCTGAGTTTAGCAATCCTTTATTCAATCAACAACCCACCCATGGGGCCAGCACTGATTTACTGAGCACCTAGTATGTGCCAGCAATCATGCTGTGTGTTGGGGATGTAGAAGTGAGTCCTTTGCTTTTAGGACTTAAATCCCCTGTGGGAATGACGGTCTCCACTTATGTTTCAGGGTCTGCTTCACACGCCTCATACACTGCAACCGTGACACTGCAACCTTTAGCGGTAGATGTTATAACTATTACATTACTATAAAATCAACCAAGAAAATTATTTATCTATTGTATTTATTAGTACTATATTACCGTAATATATTTTAGTTATGTGCTATTATAATGATACCATTCTGTGTTATTATAGTATCGTACAATGGACATCCCCACTTCTCAGAGGAGGAAATGGAACATAGTCATTCCTTTGTGGGAAGTAGTCTGTGCTGTACACGATCCCTTTGAAGGCACACACTTCCATCTTCTTCATGCTCAGTGTTCCTCCTGTTCACGGAGTGTGAGCAGAGGGGCAAGGCCACAGGGCCACGAGGACACTCACCTCCTCCTGGTGTGGCGGGGAGGGATAGCTGGTCTGCAGGAGCGCTCGGTAACTATGAGCTGAACAAATGGACAGCCACGGGTAGCGGCTTATGCTCACGTCTCTATGTGCTCATCTGTGAAATGGGATGTTTAAGTGTTGTCAAATGGAAAAGGAAAAGACCAGAAACTAGGGCTGCTGGTGGGAGGAGGCAAACCTGAGTTTTATGCCCATGTGTGACCTGTCGGTGGTAACCTTTAAGATGTAGCAAAATCAAATTCAGAAATGTGGATTGATGTGATAGAAAACAGACAAAGGATGTGGAGAAAAGGCTGACATCCCCAGACAGAGTTGGGAGAGCAGAGGGCAGCCACACAGACGGAGGGAGCTCCATGTGCCAGACTCCAGCTGTGTGTCCACTCTTTTCTCATGGGTTTGACGGCCACCCTGGGAAGAGGGCACTGTTGGCTCATGGCAGAGGAGGAAACTGAGACTGGAAGGTTTAAGCTGACAGCGTCCGTGAGGGGGGCACCTGCTGTGCTAAGTGTCCCGTTCACTCCTGACCAAGAGCCCGTACAAGCCAGGAGCCATTAGTCCTACTGCTGAGATAGAAATTGCAGCTTTGTTTGACCCAGACTCAGTCTGCTCGTGTTGCCAGGACAACACCACAGATGGGGCGCCTTACACAGCAGAGATTGATTCTCACAGTTGTGAGGCTGGGAACCCGAGCTCAAGGTGCCGGCAGGGTAGGTGTCATTCTGAGGCCTCTTCTCTTGGCTGTAGGTGGCCGTCACCTTGCTGTGTCCTCACATGGCCTCTTCTTTGTGCTCGCATGGAGGGAGGGACGGAGGGGAAGGGGGCTCTCCGTGTCTCCTCTCACAAGGGCAGTAATCCCACCATGGGGATTACTCAGGACCTCATCTAATTCTCATCACCTCCTGAAGGCCCCCCCCAATACCTTCACATTGGGGCTTAGGACTTCAAATTATGAATTTTGGGGAGACATATTCAGTCCATCACATTGACGAAGTTCATCTGACTTCAAGTTCACGGGCAAGCAGGAAAATGTGGGACATGCAGACAGAGGACCGGGTGGCGGCCTCTGTATAACAGCCCCCGCAAACTAGATTCTCGTGAGAGACAATTGTGACCTTCCCTGCTCTGTGCTAAAATCCTCAGCCCTTAGCCTCTGTCTGCTGTGGGCTGAATCGTGGCCCCCGAAAGACATATCCGCATTCTAACCCCCAGTGCCTGTGAATGTGGTCTTATTTGGAAAAAGGGTCTTTGCAGATATTATGGGTGTTGAGATGAGATCGCCCTGGATTTCGGGTGGGCTCCGAATCCCACGAGTGGTGTTCTTATCAGGACAGCGGAGAGCACAGAGGGAAGGCCGTGTGAGCGCGGAGGCAGAAAGGAGGGGCGCATCCACAGCCCAGGAACACCGGCAGGTGCTGGCGACCACGGAGAGGCAGAGCGAGAGCTTCCGGAGGGGACCAACCTGACACCCTGCTTTCGGACCTCTGGCTTTCAGAAAGGATACCTTTCTTTTGTTTTAAGCTCCCCAGTTTGTGGTCTTTTCTTATGGCAGCCCCACGAGACTAACACGCGGGCCTTGCAGAGAAAGCTTTTATTTCAAACATGTGGCTCCATTTGCTAGGATCTGCCTCAGGCTCCAGAGCCCACGTGGGGCCCGGGCCAGGCAGCGGCTCTGAATGAAGCCTCCGTCCTGCCAGCGTCCTCTCTGGCCCTCGTCTCGTTCTGCATGGGACATACCCCATACATTATGGGGGCAGGACCTCTTGGTGCTTCTAAACAACTGTTTTTGAATCATATCACTTTGGAAAGCAAAGGTCAGGTTTTTGAGTTAGAGGCCTGAGAATGTATCTGCCCAGCCAAAGCCACTGTGACATCTACAAAGGGGCTGCAGCAATTCCTTATCACATGTTGCTTTGTATGGAAACCACCATCTTCTGGAAGAGGCGTTTGCTCAGCCTCCCCCATAGGGTGGCAGGAAGCATGTTTCTCTGACTGGTTTGCTGAGCCCAGGGCTGGTGCTGGGTAATGGATGAAGACGTCGTCCTCCACATAAAGCTCCCTGTGGGCCTGTCTGTTTCAGGTGCCTTCTTCACAAAGGTGGTGGATGTGGGGACTGCATCTCTGAAGTTTGAGATCTGGGACACGGCGGGCCAGGAGAAGTACCACAGCGTCTGCCACCTCTACTTCAGGGGCGCCAATGCTGCTCTCTTGGTGTACGACATCACCAGCAAGGTAGGGCTTACCTGAGGCCTGTCCCTACCCTCCTTTGCAAGGCACTTGCCTTCTGTTCTCCCAGGCACAGTGTTGCTGTTTTCTGAAGGTGTTGTGTGACTGGTCTGTCCGTGGTAAAATCACAACAACTGGGAGGGAACCCTTCAGTGAAAGCTGGTCACCTCCTCCGAGAAGCCCTCCCTGACAATCCCTCCTCCCCTCCTGCATGGTTGGTTCTGGTCCTCCCAGAACACCCCACACAGAGCACCGCCATCCATTGGTCACGATTCCAGGAGTGCCTCTGAGTTGGTGAGGGGGGTATTACAGAAACAGGACATAGTCCCTGGATGCACATTATGTACACAGAGTGTCATCTGGGCAGAGGTTAAATACAAGTGAGCAGACACTTAGAGCAGGAGAAGGGAAGGGTGAGATTCTGTGGGAGTTGATGGGAAGGGCACAAAACCTAGCCCTAGAGCAGGGCATCTTACTGCAGGAAGGCTCTAGCTGAGTCCTGGAGGGAAAAGCACGGATGGATGAGCCCTGCTGCGTGGGGTGGGGTGGGGTGGGGCGGGGCGGGGCGGGGCAGGGCAGGGAGGTGGCCATGGACAGGTGAGCAGGAAGGGAGGGCATTCTGGGCTAGAGAGCAGTGAGTGGGAACTAGGGAGGGCTGGGCCCTGCCACACTGAAAGCAGTCCAGCTTGGTCAGCTTTGCTGCAGGGTGGGAGAGGGGTCACGCGGGGCCTAGGGCAGGGGCTCAGGGCACGAGCCCCACTACCTCGTCTGTGGGGTACTGCAGTTAGGATCTGGGTTTGGGGTGACCCAAACCATGCCCTCAAAGTCTCCTGCACAGAGAGGAACTTGAGGGCATGCAGCAGTGGGGGCTGCAGGAGCTTGAGGTGTGACCTGAACTCCCCAGCCCCCAGCCTCCCAGGCCCTGTTGGTGGGGAAGGAGCTGTCCTGTGGCCCAGGACAGCACACACTGGAAAAAGACCCGCTGCCCCTTCTCAAGGGACAGAATAGCCCTTGGGGGTGGGGGGCTGCCTGTCGTATGGCCGATAGGATCATATGCCACTTTCCATAATGTGGCCATCGGCACCTGCCTTTTCTGTTTTGGACTAGCTGACGAAGACCGCCTGTGAGTTTTGTCTGAGGTTCTTTTCGTTTTTAGGATTCCTTCTGCAGGGCTCAGCAGTGGCTGAAGGACCTGGAGAAGGAGTTCCTCCCTGGAGAAGTTGTAGTGATGCTGGTCGGCAACAAGACGGACCTCGGGGAGAAGCGGGAGGTCACTTTTGAGGTAGGACTGGAGATGGGTCATTAGGTCCCCTGGAGGAAAGGGGAGCAGCCCCGAAACACATGTGCCCACACTCGTGCACACCCACCCCACCCACACACGTGCCGGCACACCTGCAAGCCCACCCCACCCATACTTGCCTGCACATGTGCACACACACCCCACCCACACACATGCCGGCATACGTGCACGTCCACCCCACCCACACACGCGTGCACACATCATACACTTGCACACACACATTCACTCTTATACCCATACTCTGTACTTTTGTTCTCTTTTGGGCAAAGGTTTCTGGTCTTTCCTGGAAAGGTCAGACCTAGAGATGGTCGTTCCCAGGTGTGGGGAGTGGTGAGCACACCCAGGCCAGCCTCCCGAGCGTTGCAGAGCCTCCAGCCCATGTCACGCAGGGAATGGGGGCCCTGGCCAGGTTCCCCAGGTCACGAGGAAGACACGACCCTTCTCACCTCCATCCTACTCTGAGCAATGGGTTTTCAGATCTTTTTCCTTGTGTTCAATACATTATTGGAGAAGGGGCAAATGAATAAATCCAAATTTCTCTGCTAGGAACTGAGCAAGGATAGAAAATCAAAAAAGCCATAGTCTTCTGTAAAAGGACCCATGGAGTGGGGGATGGGGAGTAAGTGCTGCATGGAGAGGCGTGCAAGGTGCTGTGAGAGCCAGAGTGGGAGCAGGGCTCTAGTGGGTGTATGTGTGTAGGAGGTGTGAGTGTCTGTGTGTGTGTCTGTGTGTGTGTCTGTGTGTGTGGGTGGAGTGTGAGTGTGTACAGGTGTGTGTGCAGGAGGAGTGTGTGTACAGGTGTGTGCGCAGGAGGAACACGTGTGGGTGGGTGGTAGCAAAGGTTGGGGGCGGAGTGTGGCAGGCAGAGGGAGAAGAGGGTGCAGGGCTGCATGCGGGCTCCCTGAGGAAAGGGAGGAGCAGGAACCTGCCTGAAGGAGGAGGCTGTGCTGAGAAGGGGGGCGGGTGCAGAGGCAGAGGTCCCCGTGTGTGGCCTGGACCATGGGGACCCTTATTCTGAAGGCAACAGTGAGTCAGTCTCTGGAGGGTTTTGGGTCCCTGGGGTGGGGACTGCCGGGGGCGTCTAGAAAGAGCATTTGGAGCAAGGTCAGACTGAGCTGGGCCTGGGCTGTAGACCCCACAGGCCCCTGGCCCCAGGACACCAGCTTGGCTTCTTCTTCATCCTGAGTCCCCACTAAGCATGGCTGGGCCCCAGTGATCAGGGGACAGCATGCCGCAGACACTGGCATCTGGCCCTGGGGAGCCCGCACGGGCCTGGGCTGCAGTGAAGGCAAGCTGACCTGCAACCAGTGCATTTTTTAAATTAATTTTTTGGCTTCTCGTTTAAAACATAATTTCAGAATTACAAAAAGTGTTGCAAAAACAGTACTGCAAGTTCCATGGTACCCTTCTCGCAGCTTTCCCGAATGTTAGCATCTTATGTAACCACAGGACAACGATCAGATCAGGAGACGGACACTCAGGTGATACCCGCAGCAGCTGCCTCACAGACCTTGTGCAGACATTACCAGCTTTCCCACCGACGCGCTTTTCCTACTCCAGGAGACTCTGCTCCCGGATTTGGCTGTCGAGAGAGAGCACCTTCAAGCTAGCGCCTTCCTTACACGCCCTTTCCACCTGCCCTGTCGTTCTCTGAGCTCTTGCTTCCTTTCTGGCTTCGCTAGTTGTTCCAGGCTGAGCTTGTCCTTCTCTGCCTCAGCCCTGGAAGCAGCCTTTCCCCCGTGGTTCCTTTGATTGGAGAATGAGTCTAGAAGTCAAGGTCTGTGCACTGGACGAGCTCATTCTCCTGGGGTGCGACGACCATGGACTCCATCCTGGGGGTCCTCAAGAATTAACGGGCAGGGAGAGGGCAGGGGGTCTGCAGGTAAGGAGCTAGAGGCCCATTGGACCCGAGAACAAACCCTTAAAGTGACCGCACCTGGAACCTACAAGCTGGTGGGGCAAAGGGGGATATTTGGGTTTCATTCATGTGACCCAGAGAGACTACTTGAAGTCACCAACTCTTCCCACTATACCAGGTCACCTTCTCCTTTAAAATACAAATAATGCTGTCCATATCTCATGTAAGATGGGAAACCCAGCGGCTAACCTGGGACTCACAGGTGTCTGCGTATCCCTCTGACTCTGAGGTTCACCGCATAATTCTGCATCTCACTCACGCCTGCTTCTGTGGCTGTTCTCATCTCTCCCCATCATGCCAACCCGAACAGCTGACTAGCTCCTTGGTTCCACCAGCCACCCAGCACTGGCAAGCTGTGTGGACAAAGCCCTTAGTCTAAATGTTTGGAGGAGGAACCCTCAGTAGCCCAGCCCAGAAAACAACTTCAGATGGACGATTAGACACCTCTGTGGGAAGGCCCCGGCTCCCGCCCCTCCCTCCAATGTACTCCCCTCCACCCCCAGGCCCAGCCTTCCCGAGCCCCGCCCCTCCAGCCTACCCCCGCCCCCCCCCCCCACAGAGCAGCCAGCTCTCCTCTGCCACCCTGAAGCCCCACCCCCCTTACTGGGGCTGCACCTCTCACCAGTTCCCGCAAAGTGATCCAGGTCTCCAGCTGGTCTCCCTTCCCGGCTCAGTAACTGGGAGGGACCTCTGCAGATTTTCCCCTTTGTCTTCTGAGTGTGTCATACCCTCCTGAGAGGTGCACACAGAGTCCCCAGCGGCTGTGGTTGGTCTGTCTTCAGTAGCGTCTCCCCTCCCTACCACATGTAGGACAGGGAGCACCTAGGCAGCAGCAGAAAAGTGGCTGGTGGGGCGTTCCCAGGAGAGAGGGAAACCTGCTTCCTTGGAGGCGATCTGGAAGGCAGGAAGATTTCAGAGGGATTTGGGGGGAGGGCAAAGGGAATACAGGGAGACAGCAGCAGTGTGAGCCCCTGAGGGGTGCTGGGAGAACCCGTGGTGGCGCCGTCATTGGAAATGGCAGCCAGTAGGAGGAGATGGGGGTTTGCAAACTAATTGGCCATCAGAGCACGGACCCTGAGAGCTGCTAGGTGGGGCAGTCAGCTCGTCGTCCACAGGAGACTCAGGAATGAGGGGTGCTCAGTGCGTTGGGGGTGAGAGGAGGGGAAGTTTGGAGCCTCGGTGTTGGGGTGCTGGCTGAGAAGCTCCGTGGGGAAGAGCAGATTCTGTGGGCCAGGGGAGGGGGCGGGAACACCGTGCAGGTGCATGCTGTGGGCGTGGCCACACGTCAGGAGGGACTCCATAGACTGAGGGTCGCTCCTGGTCCTCACTGTGTCAGGGAGGCTTGCGGGAGGGGCCTGCATGGGGAGGCCCCCAGTCTTTGTTCACCCGACTCCTGGGCCCACTGCTGGCTTTCCTGTGAGAATTTCTGCCCTCTGGGCCACACGGTGCAGCCCTGGTGCCATCCAGCTGGCCCAGGCTTGACTTTCACCACTCCGTGCAGGCCTGACCAGTGTGGGAGACTGAGGAGGGACCACCAGAGGAAGGGCCAGGGGGGTTCTCGCCAGCAGCCTTTCCCCACTTCCCTTCCACGCTTCTCCTCTTCTCACTTGGTTTCTTCGTCTGAGTCTCAGCCCACAAGTGCCAGGGACCGTGGGGACGGGGAGGTTGTGCGAAGGAAAGTGGCCTCAGACTTCGCTCTAGCAGGAGCTCGTCCCCTTGGCCCAGGAACACCAAGAAACTGCACTCACATAAGGAGGGGTAGAGAAGTTTGTTCTCCACAGGCTGCAACTGGTCAATTAGGTCTCAAAAAAGCTAGAGACAAAACAAAACAAAACACCCAAAACCAAATGGTACCACTAGCCACATGTGACTATTGAATTTGAAGAAAATTCAAACTAAATGTTCTCAGGAAACTCTTCTTGTCCGTAACGTGGAGTTTTCGTGGCTGTTTCCCCAGGAAGGGAAAGAGTTTGCAGAGCGTCAGAACTTGCTGTTCATGGAAACCTCAGCCAAACTGAACCACCAGGTGACTGAGGCCTTCAGCGCCATCGGTGAGAGAGTGACGGCCACACAGGAGAGCCAGGGGCGGGGAGTCGGCACTGTCTCGGCTTTACTGGCTCTTCTTTTTTGGAGTTCTGGGACCCAACAGGAGGTCTCTAGGAGAGTCAGGGCCCCTGTGTCATGGCTCTGGGTCAATGACAGGGAGGGGTGGGGTCCCAGGGCTGCCCTAGGCAGGGGTGTGCTGGGCTGGGGGACTCCCCCCACCCCAAACAATCGTCCTCCTGCTGTGTTCACAGCCCGAGAGCTGCTGCAGAGGGAAGAGAGGAAGGAGGGCCCGATGCCACCACGGGGAGATGCGCGACTGGCCCTGGGCCGGGGGCCCGCAGGGCAGGCCAAGTGCTGTGCCCGCTAGAAGCAGCCACTCCCAGAGGGGCCGAGGGGAGGACACCCCCAGGCCCAGCCCCAGCTGGCCCTCAGAGCCACTGCCAGCTCTGTGTTGGCAATGGCCTTAGTTCGGACTCACCATCGATGCTGGCTAGTTCCTGAGCCCTAAAGGTGCCCAGAAGCTGGCATCCCTCAGAATAGCTACTTCCCAAAGCCGGTGAGTGTCACTCAGGACAGGATTGGTGTCAAATGGCTCCCAGAGGGTATAGGCCCCACGTCCCGACACCCAGACACAGACAGGCTGATCCCCAAATGCCCAGGCCAGGTGTGCCTGCCCCTGCCTGGCTAGTCCCCTTTGCGACCTCAAGACACAGAGGAATGAAAGGGGTCAGAGGGGAAACCGGGATCCAGACAATACAGGAATCGGACCCTATACCTGGTACTGAGTAAGGGCCCTCCCTGCTCCTGGGAGTGCGGAGAGGAGGAAGCAGGCCCAGGTGGAGGTGGCAGGGCCGGGAAGAAATGGGGCTGGGCCCATGGCCACTGGATCTCAGTGACGTTGCCCCAGGGAGGGGCTGTCTGCCAGACGGCTGTGGGGGGCTCTGTCCTGGCTGTGAACTTGACGATGCCACACTGGTGCCCAGTGAACGTGAAGACTCAGCCTTTTAGCCAGAGGTGTAAGTTGTACCCTGATGTGTTCTTCTCCAAAAATTAAACTGCTTTCTATAACTTGGTCTGTGGTGAGTTTGCAAGGTGGGGGTTTGGTGTTGTCTCACATATTCTAGTGGGGCTGATGGGAGTAAATAAGGAGGCGGGCCCACGTGGAGGCTGTGACTAAGGCGGGCAGGGACATCCCTTGGTGGTGACACATCGTGCATTCACCTCACCACTGCCTTCACAGAGGCCAGGCGTCACTCTGGGAGGTGGGCCAGCGGCAGGGTGAGGAATGTCGCAGGTGGCTATTTTTGGGGGGTTGAGGTTAGTTTTCATCCTTGCCTCTGGGACAATGACGAGCAGGTCTGAAATGCTAAATAAGACATTGTTACCACCTGAAAAGTGTGGCTGCATCACCTGGACAGTAAGGGTGGACAGAGGGGCAAATGGAAACCCCCATTCCTGCTGACCATGAACTCCGGCATCCACACGGCACAAGCATTTCTAGGGGCTCGTCCAATTTTCTCTTTGCTCTCGTCCACCCTGCCTGGGTACCTGGTTCCAGCCCCTACGTCTGGGCCTTCAGGTGGGGCTCTGCAGGGGTCTGCCAGGACACGGAGGCTTGGCACTGGCTTGGGTGTCTGTCTGTGAAGTGACGTCTGCATGGCGGTGTCCCTGCCAGAGACCACAGCTCCCCTGAAGGAGCCTCCCTCGCAGGTTCTGGATGGTTGTCCTCACCTGTCAGGCCTGGGAGGCCCTGCGTCTCCCTGGATCCCACTGCACACGGCATGTGTTATCCTAATGGGAAGGAGGTGGGCCCCCGGTTGATCCAGCTTCTGTTCTGGGGAGACGGAAACAGCCCAGATGAGTCAGACTTTCCTGGTGCTTATTCTAAAAGTCACTTCTTCTGTGACCTTCCTAGAAAAACGCAAAGCAGACTTCACAAGGCCCTTTCTTGTCATGACCTTTGAGAAAAGCTAAGGGATAGATAAAATAATATAGCTTCTGAGTGGGCCTGCTACCTTGGTTTTCATTCACACTGTTTTTCAGACAGTTTCATAGGGGAAACCTGACAACTTTATTGCTGTATGTGTTGCAGTCTCTGACTGTAGTAGAGTTGGACCATTCCCCCATAAATGAAGCACGTGAGGTGTGAGTCTCTGGCGTGCCAGGCTGTGTCCCTGGGCTCTCTGCTCACCAGGGTTACAGCAGGGCTGGGGAAGCCCAGGCACCAACCAGGCGGGACTCTTCTTGGAGGCGAGATGCTGAGGTTCGCCTTGGCCACTAGGTGGCGCTCTACCACCGCTCACTTACAGCAAAGCCTGCTGCTCCCAGGTCCTGAATCTTTGGTCCTCAACGCAGTGCTTTCAGAGGAATTTCTAATGAGTTAATTGATGGAATAGAAAGTGTGCAAATAAGGATGACATTTGCAGGATGCCCGTATATCTATACCTATTTCCCTCCCATCTTGTCAAGCTACTGTCACTGTGCTATAATTTATTATTAAAACATATCCTTGGACTCATTTCCACCAGGCACCCTTTCATGGGTTCCCCAGACTGGATGGGGTGCATTGTGGTCCTGGAGCCGGGGTTCTCCATCACCTGGGATGGGGTTGCCTTTTCCCTCTCCTCCTCCCCCAGGTGGTAGGTGGGGCTCAACCTCGCTTTGGGACCACCTGGGAGCCTCTGCAAGCAGCACCCCTTGCCCACCTGAGGCTCTAGTTAAATGGGTCTGCAGGGCAGCTTTGAGCCCTCCCAGGTGAATCTACTACTCAAACAAGGTGAGCAACTGCGTGAGGGCAGAGGTTCTGTCTGTCCTTCCTTCTGTGGGGTGCCTGGGGCCTAGTACGGTGTCTGACGCATGCGAGGCACTCAACCAATGTTCACGTCCAACAAGATGAGAGAAACTGTTCCCCCCCAGCCCAGAGATCTAAAGAAAAGGCAGGCTTTCCTAGAAACAGCCTCCACCACAGCGGACAGAGGCTTATGGAAGGCTCTCTGTGTCGGTGCTCACTTATCTTATCTCAGCCTCGTCCCAGAATGTGGGATGGTGGTGGTGGGGGCGGTGGGCGGGGAGCACACAGTGGGTGAGACAATGGCGCTGGCAGCCGTTCATGGCACAGATGCTTCGGGACAAACAGATCCAGGACGGCCCTGGGGCCTGGGGAGGCCAGTCTGGGTGGGAGCTCACGGTCCGGCTGGCAGCCTGGGGAGACGCTTCTATCCTGCTGGGTGTCATGTGGGACTCAGCTCCCGCTCCCCGCATAAGAACGCAGGACACAATGAGGCCAAAAAGGAACACCCACGGAGCCATAGGTAGGGGAGTCATACCACTATACTCTCACTGGCGGCTGGGTTGGAGACACAGGAACCAGGAGCAACACAATTCTCAACCCTCACTGCGCCGCTTGCAGACTCAGCCACCATCTTCTTGCTAGCTCCCCCTTTTCTGCTAGCCTAGCCACGGCAGTTATATTAGTGGCCAATGGCTCACTGGTTACAGCTGACGGCCAACTAGCCACAGCTGCTGGCCATTTGATCGCAGTCGATGGCCATTTACTACCTGAGCCAGCACCTTTCTATGTGAGGCCGAGAGCCTGGAAACTGCTTTTTGGGGCTCTGTCCCCACACTCCACCCCTACAGGTTCTCGCCTCACAATCTACGCGACAAGCGTCTTCCGCGAGGGGCCCTGTGCGAGGAGCCTGGAGGTGAATGCTATTTCCTGGACACAGCCAAGCTCTCTGGTCACAGCCAGGGTTTCTCAGGGCACCACCAGTACTTCTGGGCACAGCCAGACTTCCTGGACTTCTTAGGGTACCACTAGTCTCCCCAGGCACACGAGGGCCTCTCAGGGCACTGTCACTCTCTCTGGACACAGCCAGACTTCCTGGACACAGCAGGGCTCTCAGGGCACTGCCACTCTCTCTGGACACAGCCAGACTTCCTGGACTCAGCCAGGGCTCTCAGGGCACTGCCACTCTCTCTGGACACAGCCAGACCTCCTGGACTCAGCCAGGGCTCTCAGGGCACTGCCATTCTCTCTGGACACAGCCAGACTTCCTGGACACAGCCAGGGCTCTCAGGGCACTGCCACTCTCTCTGGGCCTCTCAGGGTACCGTGCTGGAACAACAGCGGCTCACAGTCAAGGTGCTTACATATTCTCAATGGTGGCCGGTCAAGACACAAAAGCAAACATCCGCCAGTTCCACTACATGGTGGTATGTTCCCAAACAAATAGTCAAGCTGTCCATTAAATTAGGGATGGAAGGCAATTCCCCATAGTCCATCGTCATTCGCCAGGGCTGTCCTGGGGGTGAGGGATGACCTTGACCTCACCCTCAGCTCCCATGGAGGACTCAGCAAGCGTTTCCTCCTGGGACTACAAGTCCTGCATCCGGGCTGCCTCAGCAAGCACTTCCCAGCTCACAGGCCGCAACAAGCTTAGCTTTCTCCAGCCTCTGCTGGTTGGGGAACCGTCCACGTCTTCCCACCCTCCACGGGGTCCAGTTCTCAGGCAGCTGCTCCTCCTGGTCTTCCTGCAACTGAGTGTTCATACGCACAAACTGCTCCACTGCCCTTCGGAGGGCTTTGGCCGACACTGTACCCTGCTTGCTGTGCCATGTGTCGTGTGGGGGATCCTGCCGACTACGCCAAGTGTCATGCAGGGCGTCCGGCGAGGTCTCTGGTCCCACTCCCCACATAAGAACGCAGGACATGGTGAGGCCAAAAAGGAACACCCACGGAGCCATAGATAGGGGAGTCATACCACTATACTCTCGCTGGCGGCTGTGTTGGAGACACAGGAACCAGGAGCAACACAATTCTCAACCCTCACTGCGCCGCTTGCAGGCTCAGCCACCATCTTCTTGCTAGCTCCCCCTTTTGCTGCTAGCCTAGCCACGGCAGTTATATTAGTGCCCAATGGCTCACTGGTTACAGCTGACAGCCAACTAGCCACAGCTGATGGCCATTTGATCACAGTCGATGGCCATTTAGTACCTGAGCCAGCACCTTTCTATGTTAGGCCGAGAGCCTGGAAACTGCTTTTTGGGGCTCTGTCCCCACAGGGAGTCATATCACAATGTTCTCGATGGCAGCTGGGTTGGAGATACAAAAGCAAACATCTGCCAGTACCCCAACAAGGGGTCTTCCTTTACCCCAGTCTCGCTGCGCCTGGCGAGACACACACGGGAAGTAGAATCCACACGATCCACAACCCGCCTTCCACTTCTCTGCCTGCCAACCAACCTTACTTGCTAACTGCAATCCATGCTTGCTAGCTCAGCCATGGCAGTTATGTCAGTGGCCAACGGGTAACCGGTAACAGCCGCTGGCCAACTAGTCACAGCTGACGGCCATCTACTACCCGAGCCAGCACCTTTCCACGTGAGGCCGAGAGCCTGGAAACTGCTCTCTGGGACTCTGTCCCCACACTTCCCTTTGTGTGACCCTGGCCTTCTCACAGGGATGTGTGTGTGTGTGTGTGTGTGTGTGTGTGTGTGTGTGTGTGTGTGTTCACTGCACACAGTGGGGCAGGAGGCATGGAGAGGCTGGTAAGTGGCTCCTGGGGCACCTGGCTGCCCTGTCGGTGACTGTAGCCTTCCCTATGCTGTTTCTGTTTGCCCGTCTCCTCCAATTTCCCTGGAAGAACCCCCTTTCCCCAGAGGGGGACGGGCAGGGATCCATTCTTCTTCCTTTAAAATGTATTCCCTTATGGGGCCTCCATTGCCCAAACTTAGGACAATTTGAACATTAAAAATTATTTGTAAAGTATTGAACCAAAAGAAAAAAAAAGGAAAGGAAAAAGCAGAGAGAAATACCTCCTTTTGAAGAATCCAGCTAATAAATGTCGAAGGCATGAAAGAATCACCACTGCGCCACCCGTGATGTGACACTCTCCCTCAACAACTTACTGCAACAACACTATTTCCAAGCAAGGGCACATTTTGAGGTCCTTGGGGTTAGGACCTCCATAAACAAACTTTGGGGACACAGGTCAACCCCTAACAGAAAGGAGGAGAGCTGGTGACTGATCTGCAGCCTCCGCTTCCAGAGCTCAGAGGTACTGAGTGCTGTTCCCTCCTGGCGGGTCCCCAGCACAGCCAGGGCTTGAGCCCATCAGATTAGCCTTGGGAAAAGTTCCCTCCCTCAGGCCCTCTGAGGGACAGGTCACCACCCAGGACCCCGTGTCACTGCCCCACCTGACAAGGAGAGCCACACCGCTGTTGCCTGGGGACAGTGGCCGCTGGCCTTCTGTCCCTCCCTTTGGCAGAGGGTTGGTCCAGGCCTGAGGGACCCCTCCTGGGCTATTGCCAGAAGCTGCAGCCAGTCCCCACCCTCCATTCAGCTGCACAAACTGCAGGCAGACTGGCCTCCCTGAGCCCAATAGGACCAGCCATCTCTGATCAGTGACTGCTCATCTCTCACCGCGGGCTCCCAGCACAGCCCATGCCACGGGCTGCCCTCCCAGCTGGGCCCTTTCCTGGGGAGGCATTCTTCCTTGTCTCCCAGGCCCCCGTGGGAATCTGGAGCCCATTGTCACACCACGGTGTCTATGTCTGGGCCCCACACTGGGCTGTAGACCCCCTTTTTTGGGGTAACTTGTGCAGTTCAGTAGCATTTGGCAACTCCACAGTGTTGTGCAACCACCAAGATATTTTCATCCCTCAAAGGAAACCCTCTACCAGTTCAGAATCACTCCCCACCCCAGCCCCAGCCCCTGGACACTCTGATTGACTTCCTGTCTCTATAGATTTGCACATTCTGGACCTTTCATGGAAAAGGAAGCATATAACATGTGGGTCTTGTGCCAGGGCTCCTTCCTCAGCATCATGTTTTCAAGGTTCATCCACATTGTAGCGAGTGTCAGAAGTTCATTCCTTTTCACGGCTGAGAATGTTCCATGGCGTGCACAGACCACGTTGTGTTGATCCACGCATCTGTGGAGGAGCATATGGGCTGGCCTCACCTTTAGACGTGGTGTGTATACCCAGGAGAGCCGGGGACCTATGGGAACTCTGTGGTTCGCTTTTTGAGAAGCTGCCAGGGCTCTCCTGGGCTGTGAACTCTTCCAGGCCTGGCCCAGCTCCTGCCGGTCCTGGGAGCCATCTGGTCCCTCTCTTGTTCCAATGTGCTCACTCCATTCTGGGGAGGTGGCGTCATGGCAGGGACTCTCCCCTGGGAGGACATGGCCTCCTGCCCTCCCCTGGCCTCCCTCTGGCTGGGGAGGTGGGGCAGCCCCGGCCCGGTCCCATCTGGCTGGGCTGGGCCAGCTCTGCTTCCTCTCGCTAGCTGGTGAGCAGTGGTCCTGCCTTTGTCCAACTGGAGCAGGACAGGTGGGGTCTGGGATCCTGCGGGCCTGTGCTGGGTCCTGGCCAGTTGCCTCCTGGGTGTGGATGGACTGGAGACCCACGGTCAGGGTGGGCTCTGTCCGGAGGCCCTGCCAGCGGGGTACAGACCGAGGCCCGAGCTTTGTGTTCAGAAATAGCCGATTCACCCTGTGCCCCTGGCGCTGGATTGAGGGTGGGCTTGGGGGAGGGGTCACACTCACTGAGCACCATCGTGCCAGCGTGTAGCACCCGTGCCCACCCAGTGCCCTGGGGTGTTCAGATATGGAGACTGAGGCTCAGAGAAGTTAAGGGCTGGGCTCAGTCGTCCAGTTAGGGGCAGAGTGTCCCCAAAGCAAGTCACATCTGTGGCGAGACACAGAGACACCACCGGGCGGTTTGAAACAGGTGGCAAAGGGACCCGGCGTGCGCCGAAGCAATGCAGGTTCTAGTCTCCTGGCTGCTGACGGGGAACAAGTAACTCGTGATTTTTTGTCTCCTCTGAACACCAACCAGGGAGGTAAGAGGGCTGGGGTGAGAGAGGGACAGGTCGGGCGGCGAGGGGCTGTGCGGTCCTTCTCTAGGACTTCCTGCAAAGCAGCCTTGTGCGGTGCGCAGCCAGGGCGGCCATTCAGCTGCTTGGGGGAGGGGTGCAGGGCACTACCGGCAGGTGACCAGGACGTCCCCAGATGCTCTGCTGGGTGCCCTCGGGCGCATGTGTCGTGAACCCCTGGGGGAGTGAGGGAAATCTCCCCCATGCCTTTGTCACCACACAGACGCATCTAAACAAGGTCAGCAGCTTTTATTAGGACTGAAGGGAAAGTTGCCTCTGGTGGAGAGGGTGGGGCTTGGGGGAAGGCTGCTGGAGTCACTCCCCGGGCACTGGGCTGTCACCCACCCTGGAAGGGCTCAGTGCCGCCTTCCAGGGGGAAGCCGACCAGGCCAACTGGAGCTTTGGGACATTCCTCAGGGCCAGTCTCCGGCCAAAGCGTCCCACGGGTCTGATTCTGCGGCCCGTGTACCAGGCAGGATCAATGTCCGGGGCTGAGAAGAGAGTGAGAGCAGTCACCGATGCGTGTCCCCTGGCGTGTGCACTGTGTGCTCCCCAGGAGCCTGGCTGATGGCAGGGCCCGTGCCCAGTGCTCCCATGGGGGCTCTTAGCTGGCTGCTGTCCAGTCCCTCAGGCCATGCTGGGACCCACCCGTAAAGGAGGGGCAGCCAGAGGGTCTGGATGGTGGGGCAGCTTTGGGAAATGGGAATTCAATTCACCCCAGGGCCGAGAACCAACTCCCCTTCCTGCCCCCCATTCTTGTGGCAGGGGTGGGCAGAGCCTGCTTGGTCCCGGGACACCCTGGTAGTGGGAGGTGAACCCCTCAAATGCATGCTGGACAGGGCCACTCTGGGGAGAGGACTGGTGAACAGCAGGCCGAGTCCTCAGAGCTGGGGCCCTTAGCAAGAAGGATGCCCCGGTGAGGAGACGGCCCTGGGGTGCGGAGAGCGCGTGAAGGTGGCTGACGCCTGGGGTCCTGGCACTCACTGTGCATCCCCATGGAGTGCTGGTGGGCTCGGCTCGCAGCCCCCCGCAGGGCCAGCCCCAGCAGCAGCAGGCACAGGAGCCAGGCTCGCAGGTCCTTCATCCCCCTGGCTCTTCCCCGAGGCCCCGCTCCAGGGGGTTCCCACACGGCAGGGAGGGCACAGCCTGGGGTAGAAGGCAGGAGCCACGTTAGACACACAGGAGGGCATGTGTGCACAGAGCTGGGAGGCTGCACACGGGTGCCGGGCATGTACAAGAGAGTGCACACACATATGTGCACACGTGTGTAAGGGTGTGTGCTCATGCATGTGCTTGTATGTACCTGTGAGTGTGTGCATGTGGAACATGTTTGTGCACACGCACGTGTGTGTGTGTGCATTCCTCTGCTCTGTGCCTGGGGGGGACATGAACACAGATGTAGCAGGGCTGCCCTGGCAAAGTTGTGTGCCCTGCCCGGGACCCCATTCTCTCCTGTGTACAGTGAGCGTTGTATGAGGTGACTCTGTGTGTGTGTCAGCCTCTGTCATCAGAAGGAACCAGGAGGTGTATGAGCTGTGGATGCAGAGAGGGGGGTCTGTCTTGGAACAGCTTGGTCTGCCACTGTGTCTGTGGTCTGTGTTAGGGAACCAGGAGGTGGGGAGGTCCCTGCACGCTGGGTGCTGCACACCCAGGCCTGGGCAGGGAGAGCAGAGGTGAGCAGGTTTGTGGGAGCTGCTCCGAGGAGCCCAGAGGAGTTGCAGGGTTGGAGGGACGCTTGCCCAACCTCGTATGGCTGGCGGGGCTGGGGTGCTAAGCCTGGGGCAGGCTCAGGGCTGGGACCTCGGTGCAGGGCTCTTTCCCTCACCGGGTCCAGGACCTCCTGACGCTCTGCCCATCTTGCCCCTTCCCCAGCTGACAATCAGGCATTGAAGAGAGTCAGCATCCTGCATCCTTATCAGGAGCACCCCTTCCAATCTGCAGGTCTCCAAGATAAGCCTGCAGAAGGTGGGACCTGGTTTCTCATGGCAGGACAGCCCTGTCATAGACAGTGGGGGGAGCCACAGAGGTACCCAGAAAACCCACCTTTTGTCCTGCGAGGGTAGACGCCCTGACCTACCCAAACACACGTATCTGGCAGACCTGGCAACTCCTCCATCCTCATGGGGCTGCTCCTCCCACAGATGCCCCCACCCTTGGCTTCTCAGGAGCTACCCGATGCCGCCCACGAGGCCTGTTTGTCTCAGGCAGAGCCCCTGTGACGACCTTGACTTTCCAGCCTGTCCCTGAGCCCCCTGGAGAGTGCTCTCCATCTGAGCGATTTAAAATACCCACCCCTCTCCTTTTTGGAGGCCTAGTGGGGTGTCACACATGGCGTGGGGGACCCCGGACTCCAAGACAAGGGCGGTGCCACCGTGAAAGCAGAGTAATAAAGAGTTGCATGCACACGGGCTGGGACCCACGCTACATGGAGGGCGTAGGAGAGCACTTGCCTCCTGCTCCCCAATGACCTGCCTCCCCTCGAGGTGGAGACTTGGCTGTCTGTCCCCGGGATTTCTGGTCTGCCTGCCCCGCCAAGTTGCTTGGGCGGCGTGGCTTGACCTGTCCCCACCATGGACAGGACTTGAGCACTGGGGGCCCTGGGTGGGCTGGTGGGGGGGCCCTCAGACCCACAAACTGTGGGGTGGCTGTCCCTGCCTGTCCATCTCACTGCTAGCCCTGGCTTCCCGGAGAGCTGGCAGGGCCTCCGAGAGCCAGCCCCACACCCAGATGGAGCTTGCAGAAACGGAGGGCAGAGGAACAGTGCCTCCCAGCTCTCCAGCGCCGCCTGTGCTACTCACCGCGGTTCCCCACACCGGTGGCCGGTGGCCGTGGCCAGTGCTGCCGCTGTCCTGAGCGGTGACTCAGGCAGAAGGCAGCTCACCCCCTTTTATAGTCCGAGGAGGAAGCAGCTGACCCCCGGGACTGTGCCCGCCTCCCTTAGAGGGCGGCATCAGAGAGTCTATTTTCTTTTCTTTCTTTCATTTTTTTAAAAAACTCTCATCAGTGACGTGATTTGTCCCTTCCAGGGTTATATAATTTCATTTGGGCCGAGTGGTTTAAAAACACATTAGGCGTCCTCCTTCATGCTGGCCTTTGGGCACACTGCAAAGTCAGGCACCCCCGGTCCAGGCAGCTGCGGAGACGCTGCCACGAACAGAGGCTGGTGACCGTGCGGCCACCAGGAGGAGTCACCCACGCCCGACACGACGCTCTCACATCTCTGGTTTCACATCTCAGTAGATCTTCTCAGTCCTGTCCCATCACTTCTGTGGCTTTCCATCGTGGCAGTCATTAAACACAGAGCACTTTTGTCCTGTTTCCATAACTTGAAATGCATTCTTTTCTAGGCTTTTACACGTCTTCATAATTAATGTTTAAAATAAACAAGTTTATTATTATTAGAAAACAAATATGTTGCTTTTATTATAAAAGCAATTTACACACATTTGGAAAGAATTTAACGCCAACAGAAAAATGGGGGGGAAAAAAACACCAGTACAGACAAAGAAGGGACTCACTGTCACGTGCGCTCTGGTTCCCTCTGTGGGATTCCCACGGATGTGTTGGATGCATTCGTCATAGTTATATGTTTTGAGTCTCATTCTTTTCATCTAATAATCATGTCCTCAACTTGTTAGAAAAACCTGCGTATTGATGCCATTTGAAATAACTGCACAATATTCTACCATTTAATGTGGACCCGCGAACCTAACTCATTTGTATTCTGAATAACTCTATTGTCAAAGTTCATGAAGTGCTGTTTAGCACAGTTCCAGGCAAACGGTCCTGGGGGAGAGTGCTCTCGGTTGCCCCCCTCGGATGTGCAGGGTAGTGATGTGACACATGTATGTGTGTGCGTGTGCCTGTGTGTGTGTGCATGTGCCTGTGTGCCTGTGTGTGTGTGTGTGTGTAGGGGGGACAGCGAACCCCCCCTTTCAGAAAAGTAGACCCATCACCTTGTGGCATTGGTGCCCTGCACATCCGATGGCAGTGGCAGGCCGGTGTTAGGGAGGTGGCATTGGTCCAGTCCCTCTGCCTACTCAGTGTGGAAGCACAGACCTAGCCCTGCTGAGAGGAGAATGGTGCCCCCCCACCATGGCACCCAGTAGAGGACCCAGAGTTACTGAAGGCACGTTGAGAGCTGGGGATGTTCTGACGGCAGCAGGTGGACAAACACAAGTGAAGCCAGGCCCTCACTCCTCCTGCAATGCCCCCACGAGCCCCGGGGCTCAGGCTGCTCCAGGCTGCCATGTGCTTTGGTAACTGGGTCCCCAGAGTGGGTTTGACAGGAGGCCCGAGCCCAGGGAGCCCTTTCCACCCTCTTTGATTGGGTCACGGTCTCAGGGCAGGGGAGTCACGGGCTCTTGCTCTGGCCTTGGCTGTTCAGTGTTTCACCCGGGATGTCATGTGGCTTCTTGAGTTGTGGGGCATATCAACTTGAATCTGAGCAAGAAAGTCTGCTCCCGGGAGCGCCCCTCCACCTCCGACCTGCAGAGGCCACGGGCTCCTGGGGAGCAGCATCCTGAGCACCATGCCTTCTAGCTCTGACTTGAGCTGGTTCGCTGTTCTGTCACGAGAGTCTTCACTGAGGGAAAAGATTAGTGTGTTTTTCTCATTCAATCTGTGGCACCCAGGTTGAAATCACGACTTTCCGCAACGTTAAAAATTCTGTGCTTTCCTGGGAAGAACCTTACCTGGTCAAGATAAGTAGGTGTGTTTAATACATTGCTGAATTTGTTTCACTAATATGTTATTTGGGACTTTTTTCCTCATCTGCTGCCTTTAATTTTCCTTTCTCGCGTGGTCTTTGCTCTGTTCGGTGTTAAGGTTTTTCTGGTCTTAACAGAGGGGAGAGTGTTCGCCCCTTTTCCTGTTTTCTGAGGGAGTCTGAGGAAAGATGAGAGTTTGGGGGTGGTTTGGGAGGCACAGAGGGTGAGCAGTGGGGTTGGGGTCGTGGGCCGGGGTTTCTGGCTCCTGAGCTGCGTGGGCCGAGATGGGAGAAGTGTTGAGTTCAGTGGTGGCAGCTGTTAGAGGGGCCTGAGGGGCCACCAGGTGGCCACTCTGTGCATCTGTAGCCGCTCAACGAGGCGTTGGACATGGACGGAATATGGGCGTGAACAGAGTACAGGTGGCTGTGAACAGGTTCTGGGGTACAAGGACTCAGTGTCCCTAAGACACTAGCATGCCGGGACATGTCAGGGCAACCAGGACTGTCTCTGCTTAGACTTTGGGAACTCAAAGTTGACTTTAATTTACTTTGTGAAGAAGGAGGAGTGCACATAAAATGGACCCCTTTTGTCTACAGCCATCTTTTAGCCATTTTAGCCTTGGATAGAAGCTATAGGTTTTCACCAGCCTCCATCCTGAGAAGGAGTGCCAGGTCCACCTTTTCACACATCCCAACACGGTCTGAAGCTGAGTCATTCGATCCACTCAGAGGCGGATCTCTGAAGGCAGCATTGGCACCGGGAGTGCGGGAGTGCCGTGGGCCAGCCCTTCGTCACCAAGACCTCCGTGGTGACTGTGACATGATGGGCTCAGGGAAGCACCAACTTAGTGGTGCAGTCTGTACAGCTGGGGGCATCCCCCTGTCTGTACACCTGTCTGTCCACAGGTCCGGAGAAAGTCTCATCGCCAGGGGCCCTGGGGCGTCGCTTCTCTGCCTTCCTGGTTTGGTTACAATTTCAACAGAACAAAAGCACCAGTTGGAGGGAGCCGAGTTAAGCTGACCCCAAGGCACTTCAGAAAAGATTGGAGGAGCACAGAGAAGCTCTAGGGGGCGCTTGCCTCACACTCGGGGCTCCATGTCCTCCTCTGCAGAAGGGGCTCACATTTAATCTGAGGGTTAAATAGGTCAGTGAAGCTGTGAAGCCAACAGCCCTGCTCGGTGAGGGGGTGCTCAGAGGCAGCGCAGTGGGCTCCCCTTCCAACTGGATGAGCCACACACACGTGTGCACGTGCACACACAAGCATGCACACACACGCACACTTCTGGGTGTCTACCCTGACGTGCCCCTCAGTCCCACACTGTCTGGGATGGAGGAGAACTTGGATCATCCATGGACCCGAGGTCAAGTGGCTGGCGGGCACTACTAAGTGGCGCTGGCCCTCTGTCCTTCTGGATCCACTGCAGCGAGTGGCAGTGCCAGGCCGGGAGCCAGTCTTCTGCGCGCCCGTTGAGAACACATCAACCGCCTCTCCCAGCAGGTCCTCTGAGCCTGCATCTGGGCACTGATCAAATGCTCACTTGCTACTATGTGCGTGGTCTGCCCTTGACCCCAGGTAAACTTGAACAGGTGTGTGTTGGGGCACGGGTGGCGGAAATGTCGATTGTTCCCTCATTATTCTGCTGGGCATGAGTCAGTCACTTGTGTTGGTGCCCAATTTCTTTCTCCAATCACACCCACACAGAAACACAGACACACACCTCTGTCCGCACTGCGACACAGTCAAGAATTTACAGACGGCTGGTGCCATGACTGAGTCATCCCTTTTCCATTCCATCGGGAAAGCAACATGAGACAGGCAGCAGTGAAAGGGGTGAAAGATCACACTAAAAAAGGTCTTCTGTGTCCTGCAAAAAGTTGAAACAACACTGTCCTAAAGGAAAGCCATCTCAGCTTAGACGTTTCCCATGGATCAGAGCAAGCTGGCAGGGGTGACCTTGGAAGTTGTCAATGAACTTGGGTGAGCAGCTGCTGGTCTGAGGACTATTGCCACCTCCCAGGTGGGGTTCCATTAGGGACGGTGATTCTTTTTTCTCCACTGGAAAGTGTAGAGTGGAAAGTGCAAGGCAGATGGGGGACACATGGCTGTGGTGGAGGGAGAGCAAGGTCAGGGCCGCTCTGTCACTCTGTCCCCTTCCGACGAGCCTCCCCTTTAGGGCTGGTGGGTCATCACAGGCTTCTGCAAAGCACAAACACACATGGACACGTAAGCATGCACAGATGGACGTGCACACACACGCACACAGGCATGTGCACAGACACACACACACACATATGAGCACGCACACACACAGGCGTGCACACAGCTACACACACACAAACACATGGACATGTGAGTCAGAAGGCATTAGACAACCCCCTTGGGTTTTACCCAACCCCTCTCTGCTTTTGTTTTCCCAGCTATGAATTTGGGTCAATGACACTGGCCCTCGTCAGATGGGGTGTATGGATAGGAAGTATTTGACCATTTAAAGTTCTGAAACACAGGGAGATGGCGGGAGGTACATTCTAATTTGAAAGCATTTCATTTCTCAAGTCCCGGGTAGCTGGTGGGGTGGCGGGGAGAGTGTCCTCGCTGCCTCATGGGCTGTCCCCTCCCCCAGAGTCCTCACTGCCTCATGGGCTGTCCCCTCCCCCAGAGTCCTCACTGCCTCATGGGCTGTCCCCTCCCCCAGAGGCTATTTCTTTCTCTGAGCTGAGTCCCACCCCAGGGCAACCAGACACCCATCATTGATGTATTTGGTACCTTTAAGAAATGTTTTCAATTTTTGTTTAAATCTTTTACTTTACTTGTTACTTTATCCCAATTTTCTTTACTCTAAAGACAATATCAACATGCAACTGTGACAGGCCACAGAATTTTGAAGATGCCCCAGGAAACGGGATGTGACCTTACCGCAAAGCTGTGCCTGGCGGCCCCCCTCCTGCCGTTGGGGTTTCTCTGTGTCAGGGACCCGCGGTACACTGATTTCCGATCAAAGGACTCACCATCTTCACCTTTGGGAAAAACAGAGAGGGCATGCATATTACTCACAAACTCTCCCGACAAGGGTCTTCGCCTCCTAAGAAATGTAAAAAGTAGCACAAAAACAGATCCCCTTTTGCGATGTGTTGTCAGCATTAAATAGTTTTAACAAAGGATTTACATTTTAGCCATTGTGCAAATAAACAGTTCAGTCCGATTCTTTCTTTCCTTTGGAGCAAACCGTACTGGGACCCAGAAATGCTCACATGAGCAAAACAATAGAAAACGTCATTGCGCTAGTGTCTGGCGCTGTTTTCCTTTAATTCTGTGGGCCTGAGGGGTCTTGGGGCGCTGACCCTCAGGAGAGGGGGTTTCTCCTGGGGCTTTGGTTGTGAAATGGGGGCATCAGGCCTCAAATCCCAGTGAACTGCGTTCATGGCCACAGATGAGCAAATGTCGGGTGGGGAGGGGTCCACAGCTGCCCTGCTTCACTTTGCAGACCTCAGGTGGCCTGCCCGACTCAGGTGACTGCTCCACGGTGGTCCGGAGCGCAGCTCCTCTCCACAGCTCCATGATCGGTGACGTCACGCCAACAGCTGGAAACCAGCCATGGTGACAGCACAGACAGCACAGTCATTGGCAAGTGCTACAAGTCAGGGTTCTTTCTCTCCCTCCCTCCTTCCCTTCCTTCCTTTCGAGAGCTGGCTTAACTGCCTACCACTCTATTGTCCCATTTCGGGCAGGGTACCTTTGCCTCGCCATACCTGCCCACTCTGGGACCAACCTCTGCGGAGGGAATTGCTAACCCAGGGATCACAGCCACCAAGCAGTGAGGACACACGTGGCCCTTGCCACCTTGATACTGACGCACGAGGCCCCGTTCTTGTGGGGGCCACACTCCACTGAGGGTGGCCATGGTGGCAGCAGCGGCACATGAAGGGTGCGCAGCCTCAGTGGTGCCGTTTGATCCTGAAATGGCCGCGAGCTCCAGGAGGTCTTGGCGGGGAGGTATTGGACTGGATGCAAGAGGCCTTTTGACTGGACACAACCCGTCATCAAGATGGCCCTAGGGACTCACCCCTTGTTCTCTTATGTGAAATGAACCTCCATTTGCGTTTTATCCATGAGACCTGCTGGAAACGCCCCTCCAGGGTCAGCGGTGGTACCCCAGAACCCCGCTGACCCCTCAGCAAGTGGTCTCTCTGGCAAAGCCGCCCTCCTCGTTGGTGGCCCTGAATTCACTTGAAAGGGCCTTGGGCAGCAGCTCTGTCCCTGGACTGGCCTGCACGTGTGCTGGGAGCTCGGACGTGCAGAGAGGGAGCTGGCACAGAGGTGGGTGGATGCAGGGTATGCAGAGGTGCCCCAGGAGGTGCTGGAGGTCCTCCTGGGGGAGGTATCACCTCAAAAGACCGAGAAGGGAGGAAAAGGGAGCAAGGAGTGATCTGGCAGAAGGACGGCCCAGGGAAAGGTGTGGAGGCATGTGTCTGCCCGGGTGTCCTGAAACCCCGTGAGCTTGGGAGGGGCGTCCTGCCCAGTGTGGAGGGAGGGGTCTCGGGGTGGGCAGGCTAGGAGGCTGGAAAATGGCGCAAGGACCGAGACTATGCTAGGAAATCCTGCTCCATTCTGCCGGCCGTCGTTTGTGAGCAGACGAGGGACATGAAAAGCCCTCCCTGTTGAGACCACGGTTATAGTGGAGCTGGGACGATGGGAGCAGAGCGCAGATCCCGGGTAACAGGAGACACCATGATGACGTAAGGGCCTGAAATCGCTGGACAGAGGAGGGACAGGACCCTGACCTGAGAACCGGGCTGTCTCCCTTGGGTGACCTGTGGTCGGCCGCCAGGTGAGAAATGGACGAGCACACACGATTCCCTGACAGCCGGGCTGTGTGCTGTGGAGGCAGCCAGGCCTTACGCGGTTCATCCAGGACAAAGCCGATGTCCTTGTCACCACGAGACCTCAAGGGAGCTGAATTATGTCCCGCCCTTTGTGTAAGAAGGTCGGAGCTGTGCACCGTGAGAGGACAACTGACGTCCAAAACATGGAAACCACCATCACGACCTCGGCCTGGTTACAGCAGGAATTCCAGGTATCCAGACACCGACTCCCTGGGATGGTCCCTGCGGGTGGCCGGAGTGACACCGGGAGTGTCCTCTGGGGCACGGGAGGCCTGAGCTGCTGGATCCCACAGGTCTCGCAGAAACACAGAGCCAGGACGGGCCACTTTCATGCCCCTGAGCTCATCTTCTAGGCCCATGGGGATGAGGAAAGCAGGTGACTCTTACCTTGACTTTTAGGGGAATTACTGAACTCCGTCCTCAGAAGGTGGGGCACCCCCATCGCCTGGAAGAAAGAAGAATCTCTGGGCCTCACTCGATTATCATTTTTAGGGACACTGGGACCTAATTTTGGGCTTCTCATCATTCTTCCAGATTCTAATCGATCAGGTCAGATGTCTTCTGGCCTTTGGCAATGCTTGAACATTTAACAATATTAAAATGCATGTTATCAATCAGTTAAGCACCAAATCCGTTGATGCGTAGCTTCCGGGGAACTGTTGGGGGGTGGCCACAGGGGCACAGGCTGTGAGGCTCCCACCCATGCCTCCTCGTCTCCGTGTGCATCTCTGAGGCAGCCAAGCTGTGGCCCTGGCCCACTTCTCCCCCACCCTGTGGCTTGTCACGCTTCTGGAGAGGTTGTGCCAGCCTTTTACTCTTTGTCCAGCCTCCAGACGTTAAAGGGAATAGCACATACCTTGACCTCATCCAAAGGGTCTGCAGTGGGATCCTTAGGACTCTGGCCAATTTTCCCAGCAAGTCGGGGAAGAAATATCTGCAGGAGAAGGAAGAAGCCTGTGCATTATGACTCCTTGTGTGGCCTCCAGCCACAGGAGGAAGGGGGTGGGCAGCCGCTCAGAGGATGATGTTCTCTCTAAATACTCCGTCAGGACTTCTGGGAAGGCAGAAGTCTTCTCCGCCTCACCAAACCCACCACCCGGTGCTCTGGGACCAGGGCGGCCAGGTAGCGAATAAAAGTACAGAACGCCCAGTTGGCTTCGAATGCCAGACAAACATTGAATCATTTTTTAGTGTAAGTATGTCCCAAGGAGTGCATGGCATCTACTTATACTGGAAAATGATTTGTCGTTTATCTGAAAGTCAGCGTCAGCCGGGCGTCCTGTATTTGACCTGGCAATCCCATCGGGACTCTTCCTGCGGCATCTTTCCTATTTGGTCCCATTTCCTCACCAGTGTGATTTTGTCTGAAAACTCCCGACGTGACTCAGCAGAGGATGGGACGCTCTGATCCCGCTGTGCGGCAGCTCCCTTCCCAGCCCTCCCCACCCATCTGTTCCGGTCACACCCGTCTTACATTGGCAGTTTCCAAGCTGCCACCTTCAGAGGTCGCCATTCAGGTGGCTTCCTTGGCACCTAAACCGAGTGTGTGCACCTGGGTGTTTCAGAGTCTCACAGCCGGAGCTGAGTCTCCTTCATTGGGCACTTTTTCCCGTTAGAAACACCAAATAACAAATGGGAAAGAATTCCCACACGGCACAGTTCCCCTGATGGCTACTAGGAAACTGAGGCTGGCACTTCAAGGTCGCGGGAGGCAGCTGAGCAGGGTGGCCGTGTGCTCCTGGCTGGGCCCCGCGCCCGCCCGGGTGCTGCGGGGTCCACTCACCGGGAGTTTGGACCGTCTCTTGGGCTTTCCCGCCGGCCCTACGGTCAGCCCAGCGGCACGTAAGGCTTCGATCCTGAACTTGATATCCGAAACCTGGGGGAACAACAGACACATGTCACTCGGAGTTCCCATCTCAGCATCAGAGTACTGAAAGAGCAGCTGCCCCTAATTCACTAATTTCGCTGTTGCCCATGAAGATCGGGGTCCCAATGAGGTGCACTTCCTGGGGGGGTCCCATTTCATTCATCTGCCACGGTTGTCAGGGAGGGGCTGGGTGTTCCTTGTGGGTCACCCCCAGGCAGGAGCACAGGAGCTCTGTACATTTTCTGGAAGTGCGTCAGAAGTCTGGCTCCCAGCAAGGACGGGCGGGGGTGGTGGGTGGAGGGTGGGGGGGCAGTGAGTGGGAGAGAGTGACACCCCAGCTCTAAGGGACGGGGCCATGTTTTATGGGTAAAGGCTTGGCCCTTTGGCACCATTCCCAATCACCCCACTCCCACTGGCGCCGCCCTTGCCCTAGCCCTTGTTCTAGCTCCCCCTAGAGGCCACTCCTCCCACAGCGGCCAGAGGAAGCTTCTGGAAACAGAAACCCAGCCCCATCACTCCCATTCAGATCCCTGCAATGGCTCCCCCAGCTTTTCTCTGTGGCCCTCAGCGCCCTCTGCAGTCTCCAGTGTCTGGGTTTTTCTGCTGATTCCTGAAGAGACCAAGAGCAACACCCCTCAGGCTCTTGCACGAGTTGCCTTCCTCTGTCATATGCCTTCCTGACCGCCTCATCTAAGCAGCCCCCCCGAGCCCTCTGTTAGATTGCCCTCACTGCCTGTCTGCACGGCTCTCTTCGGGATCTGGAATAACCTCCTGGTCGTTGGTTTGCTGTCTACCTCCTCCCACTGAAAATGTAAGGTCTATGATGGCAGGGGCCGGGTCTAAGATGGTCATAGCCGTATAGCCGTGTCTTTTGTGTCCAGCTCAATGCCTGCCAAGTTCAGGAGTTTGAAAATTGTTTGCCAGGCACGAGGGAATAAGTGAATGCAGAGTAGTTTGGCTGTCTGGCTGGCCCCGTGCACGGCCCTGGGGACCTGCCCCTTTCCCGGGGACCGATGGCCCTTGCTCAAGGGTGGAGGAGAGGGACTGGACAGTGGGTGCCGCTCCCTCTGCAGTCTGAGGGGCAGACCCTCTCTTCTCTGTGGGTCCCCAGGGGGAGGACAGAGCAGATCCCAGTTACCTTGGCTGTACCTGGGAGGCCTGGCTCTGTCTTTTGACCTTTGTATGCTGCTGACACCCCCACCCAAGCTCAAGTTCTGGGCACACGTTTGGGCTCAAAGGATGACCCTTGTCCAGAGTCCGGTCCTGAGCCTCAGAGCCGCCCTGAAATCTAAGCCTGTTCTAGAGAAGCCCCTCCTCATGGGATGGGGTGTGGGAGGGCCAGCCTCTTTCCCCTGTGGCGGCAAACCCTGCCTGCCCCTCCCCACAGCAAATGGGAGAAAGACAGGACTGGCGGGCACTATTCCTACAGGGACCCCAAGCTCCTGAGCCCCTGGGGGGACCTTTAGGGCCCTGCCACTGTCTATCTTGGGGAGCCAGCTGGGGCTGCTGCTCCCGGGGTGGCGGGGCTACCTCACTCTCCGCCTGCTGAACCTCGGAGGCTGTCACCGCCACTCTGTCCTCCAGCTCGGACAGCTCCTTGTCCGGGGTCCTGGAGAGCTGGACGGGGTCCTGCGAGCCCCAGGGCTCCTTTGCCAACCTGTGTGTTTGGCCTGCAGTCGTGCACACCTGGAAAGGGGAACGCTGAGCGTGACGAGCAGCATGGGGGGGCCTGCAGATCCTCACCAACGAGGGCCTGATCCCATGATGCCCTTTTCTCTTCACTCGCCGAGCTGGTCAGCCAGGTGGTCAGCCAGGGGCCGGGCACGCCGTGTGGCCCTCATCAGGGACACTTAGTGCCCACCAGGGGTTGGCTGCCTGGCCTGGGCTGGGCTGCTGGCTTAGTTACAAACTGTGACTCCTGGCCTTTGTCTGGCCTCACCTCTGGGGCGGCCCCGGGGAGGTCCTCTACAGAGGTGCTCCTGCCCAGCTCTGCCCTGTCCTCCTCAGACGAGGCCCCTTGGTCACTGATGTAGCTGGTCAGCTCCTCCAGCTTCCTCTTCAGCGTCTCCTCCTCCGTGTCGGCGTCTGTGGGCTCGCTGGCAACTGGACACTGAAACGAACGAGCGAGTGTGTCTGCATGCGGTTGGTCACCTGTAAGCACCGTGCCCAGAGGCAGGCTCTGGCAGCGGTCCCGTCCCTGAGCACACCTGAGGCTCCTGCTGCAGCCTTGGTCTCCACGTATTCCCCATGTGGGCCTGTCCACAGTGCCCACGCTGGGCCTGACCTGCCCTCCAGAACCAGCCCTCAGAACGGCTGGGCTGCTCCTGCTGACCTGACGCCACCCAGGGCCACCTAAGACCCATCATTCGCTTATTTATTTTTAACCATAGTTGACATATGTTAGTTTCAGGTGTAGAGATTCAACGCCTGTACACCTTACAAGGTGATCCCCACAGGAAGTTTAGTAACTGCCTGTTGTCTGTCACGCGACACAGTTATCACGGTGTTACTGACTGTATTCCCTACGCTGTACTTTACATCCCTGTGACTTTACATCCCTGTGACTTTACATCCCTGTGAAGTTTGTGCTTCTTAATCCCCTGCCCCTTTTCTGTCCAACCTCTCACCTCTCTCCGCTCTGGCAACCGTCAGTTTGTTCTCTATATCTCTGAGTTTTTCTTTTATTCTGTTCATTTGTTTTGTTTTTTAGATTCCACATATAAGTGAGATCATGTGGTATTTGTCCTTCTCTGTCTGACTTATTTCACTTAGGTTAATAACCTCTAGGTCCATCCATGTTGTCACAAATGGCAAGATTTTTTTCTTTTTTATAGCTGAGTAATATTCCATTGTACATGTATAATATATATATTATATATATTGTATATATATATGCACACACATATATATTATATACACAATATGTATGTATATATATTATATATAATATGTATGTATATGTATATATATAAAATGTATATATATATATATATATATATATATATATATAAATAACCTCTTCTTTATCCTTTCAACTATTGATGGGCACTTAGGTTGCATTCATAGCTTGATTACTGTAAATAGTGCTGCAGTGAACATAGGGCTGCATATATCTTTTTAAATGAGTATTTTGGTTTTCTTTGGATAAATACCCAGAAGTGGAATTGCTGGGTTGTATGGCACCTCTGTTTTGAATTTTTTGAGGAATCTCCACATTGTTTTCCATAGTGGCTGCACCAATCTGCAATCCCACCAGCATGCACAAGGGTTCCCTTTACTCCACATCCTCGCCAAATAAGAGCCACCCGTTTTGAACGAGACATTGAGCTTTCCTTGGTGGACATTTTCACAATGCGAGAACAAGTTTTCCCTGTGTCTGTAAATTGGGTCCCCAATCCATTTCCTAGAGTTTTGCACCCCAAAGCTGCCAAACCAAGACCACAGCCTGCACTGTTTACACCTGGCCAGCTTAGGCTAACAGGATCTGACGTTCAGGTCTCTGAGTCCTCGCTGCTCCCAGGGTAAGCCTGCAGTGCACCGCAGCTGTGGGACCTCAGCCCCCCCTAGAAATGCCGCATCACCTTAGGGCCCTGGGGTAGGTCCCAAACTTGCATAGTGACAATGGCACTTATGTCCACTGTCTGTGGTGTGTCTATACGTGCAGGCGCCGCGGTGCACAGTCTCTCGCTCGAGCCTTGTGTTGGCTTTGATAGAGATTATACTCCCAGATGCCGGCTTGAAGCTGACCCAGAAGCACCCACAGGAACCGTGTAGCTATGACTTTTGGAAATCAAAGTTGTGAGGACATTTTGGTGACATCTTTTGTGACCCAGTGGGTGACACCCATCACAACCTATCCCATGACTAGAGTTATGCCATAAAAACACAAAAATGATAAATAAAATTATCCCAATTGCCGTTTACAGTCAAAATAACCTTACGGTGAGTGATGAGATTTAACTTTCCCCCTCCCCTAGCCCACCCCCAGCTGAGGGCAGTTTCTTCCTTTAAATCTTGCTCAGGCTCGAAATCCTGGAGTCACCCGACTCCTCTTTCTCTTGTCCCGAACAGCCATTCCCGTTGGCTCTGCCTGTAACGGGGACCAGAACCGCCTCCCATCACCTCCACTGCCTGCTTGGTCCACCGGCCACCTCCTGTTGCCTGGACATCACAATAGCCTCCTACCTGGCCTCCCATTCCCCAGCCTGTTCTCAGCACAACAGGCAGAATGATCCCGAAATGTCAGCCAGTAACACTTCTCCTTGTTCAAACCTCCCCTGAGTAAAAAGCAGAGCCTGGCCATGGCCTCAGAGACCTTTGCCCCTCCTGTCCCCCACCCGGGCCTCAACCCAGTCAGGCCCCCTGCCTCTGGCCCCGCTGCTCCACCTCCGCCTGTTGGCTCTATCCTGCACTTCCGCCAGCTTTTTGGGTGAACGAATGCACCTGCCACTGGGGTGCCCCTGACCATCCAATCCCCTCCTCACTTTATTACTCTCTACCTCCTCCACCCTAACGCCCCGAGGATGGGCCCTGCTCGTCCCTTCACCACCTCTTCCCAGCCCGGAACCCGTCCTAGCACAGGCAGCGCCTCAAATCCTCTGGCTCTCCCCAGTGACAGATCACGTGCCAACTTAGTCACAGCCACGAAGACCCCCATTCGCTCACTCGTCTGCTGGCATTCCCTCGTTCTGCCTTTCTGTGCCTTCCTCTGGCCCACAAAGCAGACTTAGGGTGTGGGAAGAGGGCCCCATGAGCCGCCCCCTGCTCCAACCCCCCACCCCGGAATCTGAGCGCCTCCATCGTCCCTGCCTCTCGCGAGTGAGCTGCCGCTGACACTGGAGCTCGGATGGACGCAGAGGCCTGTCCCCCAGGATCCGTAGCCCCCACAGCGCCCTCGGGCCAGTCCTGCCCCCCTCGGCAAACACAGGGCAGCACTCACGGTCAGGTCAGGTCATTTTCTGCGTGAATGAAACCTCTTAGGACCGACCACAGGCCTCGCAGACAACGTGGACGTGCCAGTTCCAGGGAGCCAGTGAGGAGGTGGCACAACAACGGACGCTTTTCTCGTGGAAAAACCCACTTTTGTGAGGAAGCTCAAACACCCAGTCTCCTCAGAGGCCACAGGTGATGAGCTCCCCTGAGACGTCTGGCTGGTGAATCCTACTGGGTGTGATGGGGACAGAACCTTCTCCCAAGTACATGGGACTGGGAGCTGTGGACCCGTGTGGGACATGGGAGCTGATGCCGCCATCAGGCCGGACAGAGTGGAGCTGACGGGAGGGGGAGATTTATGAATCGCTGGGCACGTGGCACGTGGGCTGGACCCAGGTCCCCACCTGCCAGAGCCCTGTGTCCTCACAGCCCAAGCTGTGGCCTCCCCACTCTGCTCTTCCCTCACCCCCAGCCCTCGCTCTAGCTCCAGCTTTACCTAGAGCTGTTTCTCTAGAGTCCTGGCCCCAGAGAGGCGAGCACCTGCAAATTTAGGGTGCTGCGAGAGGAGAGTGCCCAGGTGCTGGGCCCAAGGCCGTGGTGCAGAGAAAGGGCCCTGGGCTGAGAACAACCCCACCCCCCAGTCCGTCTCAGTCTCAGACACACAAACGCACATGCACACACACACAAGGGCGTTAGGCCAAGGGGTATCCTGTCTCCTCCCTGCGAGGCCGCCCTGCCATGCGGAGCACATCGTCACAAGGGAAGGAGACCCCCGCTGCTTGATGCGCTGTAGGGCCCAGGGAGGTTCCCCAGGTTCCCTGTCACTCTGACTTCCCAGCTCGGCTCTCGTCACATGGGCTCTGCGGCTGTCACACATGCATCCCCTCCGAGTTCTCTCACCCCCTTTGCTGGGCCAGGCAGACAGCAGGGGCTGGCTGGGGCAACCCCACTCGCGTTGTGTGGGGAAACCGGCCTGGCTGTCAGCCTGCTTACAGAACTAGGCTTACAGTCTGGAAAGCACCAGAGGTCCTTCCCCTCACAGGCTTGTTGGCCTCGCAACCTAATTTATCCACAGGCCCCGGGGCCCTGTGTCCTCCGCCGGGTGGCAGGTGCAGTGGGAAGAAGGGCTGTTCTCCAGGTGGCCGGCGGACTCTGCCCCGCTGACACGTGCTTATTTAGTTCAAAGCTCTGCAGCACAGGGACAGACACTGGGGCTCGGGACACAAATCCTGAGTGGCACCACGTCCCAAGCAGTGCATGGAAAGCTATGGCCACCCCCCGCCCCCTGGGCATAGACTGGGAGGCGTAACCGTGACACACACCCCTCTTCTCCCACCAAGGTTCTGGAGCACCAAACAAAGGCTGGGAGCATTACCAGGAGAGGGGACATGGGTGTGTGTGGTGTTTGCGAATGAAGCAGGAGAGGTGACAAATTCGGCAAGACTAGGAAGCGGCCTGAAAGGCCTAAGCCGTGTCATTATAACCCCCGTCACCGCGGTCCTGATCAGCACAGGAAGAGTGAATTGACCAGCCCAGGCTGATCAAACTCAAAGTCATTATCTGGCAAGAGGCTGGGGTCACTCGTGGGCCAGGAGACACACCAGGTGACAACCTGAAGTGACTAAACGTACAAGTTCCTGATCCCTTGAGTCACCAGGCTCTTGAGTCACCAGAGTCTATTAGCTCCCAGACGGGGACACAGGAAAATCAATTCTGCAGTTTTCTTCCACGCCCAGCAAATGTGTCCTTCCTGCCATTATCTCCTTCGTGGCGCACCTTGTTTCAGAAGAGGGACACGGCACTGGCAGGTGGTAAGATGCTTCTGCATTGTTCGGTAGGTAATTAGTTTGAACTTCACAGCACTGGGGGCTCTGAGTGGGCACATCTGCCCGAAGACTAGGGTTTCCGCTCAGGGGTGGCCCTCAAGTGGCTGCTTGTAATTGAGAACTCTGCTCACAGTCAGAGTCTAAAGAGATTGCGATCGATGCCCTAGGGGAGAGTGCCCAGCAGACAGGCTTTGTTTCCCCAGGAGTGCAGTGCACGTGGAACACGTGGCCTCTACTTCAGACCCAGAGAGGAAGAGCCCAACCCACCCAGAGTCTGACACTGTCATTGTGAAGTGTCGCCTCCAGAGCGAAGAAGAAAGAAAAACATCCCGATGACAACCTGGATCATGCTCCCTGGGGTTGGGGAAGGTGGGCAGGAGTTGGGGACAGCAGGTACCAGGCCAGAAAGGGCTCTGCAGGGCTCAGGGCTGCTCTCTGCGCTGGCCCGGTGGCTCCAGGCCTCCCAGGAGAAGGGGAGGGTGGCCTCCGGGCCAGCGCGGACACCACAGATACAACACAACCCTGGCTTCTATCTGGAGTCAAGAGCTGCGGCGCCCTAACAGACATCCCCACGGAACACGTGCTTGTCAGGTGCTCATAAGTCACCTCCAGGAAGCTGGCCGTGCCTTCTCCCTCTGCTCAAAGTGGCAACTATTTTGGGGGCAGTGTCTGCCCCCGTTTGAGCTCCAACTGTCAGCATTAGCACCTTACTAAGACACGTATGGACGTAAAACTCGGTATGAACTCTTGGAGCTTTCAACTCATGTACAATGAAACCAAATTTTGCAATTTGCAAATGCAATGCAGACATAGGCCATAGATTAAAACGAACAACCATAATTTGGCACGGGCGGCTTTTGTGGGGAAACCGAGGCAGTGTCTGTGGCCTGAGCACAGCATGGACGGCCCTGGGGCTGGCTCTCGGGAGTGGGGGCTCACTCCCCACCGTGTTGGGGGGTTGTATGCCAGGGCTCTATTCCCTGCCCCATGGACGTATCCTTCGTACAGCATGCTATCCTGTCTTTGGCCTTCTCTTGGCAGGAGGATTATTTGTAGAAAGTCTTTCCTGAATATTCCTTACCCTTGAAGTCCTAACCATGGGTACAAACACAGAGACAGGCAACAGATCCCAGGAGGACCGTTCAGACTCACCCTGATAAAACACTGTCCTCGGGAACTCTTGGCCCCAAGGGCATGTCTGTGAGTCCTGGGTTTGGAAGCTCTGCTCTGCGGGGGCAGAAGTCGGGGCCCCCCCAGGCCCCGCAGTGGCCCCTTCACAAAGGCCCCTGAGAGTCTGCCTGTTCTCAGTGCTGCTGAGAACGCGCTGTCCTTGGAGGCACTATTTATGCTGCCCGATTTCCTGGTATAAAGATGCACGGGACATTTTAGGGGAGATGCTAGTTGAAGTAAACAGAGTCAATAGAAATACATGAAGGAAAATAATTCCAGAGACAAGATACAAGCATAGAATAGAGAATAATTCAAGGAGGCATAAAGGATGACTAATATCAGCTGGGTAGATATGGATTTTACTGAAAGGTACTAAAGTTGCTAAATTAAAAACTTACTGAAAATAGACAACTTAATTCTGGTCTTTACCCCATTGTCTTCTGGCTCGAGGACTGGGAGCTCCTCTGCCAGCCGAGGTGCTGCTACACACGGAGGTCTCTATCCTGGGGAGGTCTCTATCCTGCTTAACATTTGGTGAGTCTCTCCACCTGACTGCCCAGAGCTCGGCCTAGGGGTTCCACAAAGGGGCGCTCCAGAAATGTACCCCCAAATCTCCTAGGAGGGTCCCAGAGGGAGCCTGTGCCCTGCACTAACCCAGGTTCCTGCGAACGTGCATGAGACCAGCCCAGTGTGGTGGTGGCTCAGGAGTCTGCCTCGAGGGCACGGCCTGCTCAGCCTCGTCTCGGTTTCATGCTGCGAGGGTCATCAGTGACCCAACAGCCCCAGTCCCACGATTTTGTCCACAGGAGTCAGGGCCACATCAGAGATCGGGTGACTGTGTCAAACTAGGGGTGACGATGTTCTCATACAAAACGTGCTTGCCTTTCCCCCAATACCATGTACTTGCTCAGATGTAAATCAATTGTCTGTAAACAGGGTCATGGTTTATGTTCACTCAGGGGAACCCGTGCTATCAAAGGGGTCTTGTGATGAGTTATTTCATAAATCAGCATCTATAACATGATTCTCATTTAACAGGTCTTTAGTACATTACACTGAAGTCTGCCAACGGTATAAAGTAACACATTATTTTTTCCTCTTGTAAAAGACATACTACTTGATAGGCTATAAAATATACCAGGGGTGCCAAAAAAACGTATACACATTTTAAGCGATGTTATCTATGCTCAAGCAGTAGTTCGCCATCATCAGAAGTGTCTGGACGCTGATGGGACCTACTTTGAGCACCTCTTGCAATTGCAGAGTCAAAGGTGACTTGTATTCATCTTTTGTTATCGGCATATAGTGAGTATTACAATTTTAATACAGTTTTCCTTTCTTAAAATGTGTATCATTTTTTTGGCACCCTCTGGATATTCTCATGAGAAGGAAGGAGATGCTGACACCTGCTACAGTGTGGACGACCCTTGGAAACCTGATGCAGAGAGAAACCAGACGCAGAAGGCCACATATTGTCTGGTTCCATTGATATGAGAGGTCCAGAACAGCAAATCCACAGAGACAGGGAGCAGGTTGGCGGTGGCCAGGGCTGGGGGACGGCGCATGGGAGTGACTGCTGACGGGGACGGGCGCTCCTTTGGGGTGGTGACAATGTTTTGGAGCCGACTGAGACGATGTTTGTACAACATTGTGGGTGTCCTAACTGCAACTGAACCGTACACGTCAAAACGGTTAATTTATGTTATATATGAATTTGCCTTTGGTAAACACTGTATATTTGATGCCATTGCATATCGCTATTAGGTAGGTTGTGCAATCTTACAGTTGGGAAACATTGAGAGCTTAGTTCTCTGATATGACTTGGTGTTAAGGGAAGAAGGCTCCACCTGCAGGAGCGACAGGAGCTCTTCCCAGCCACAGTACCTGGCTCTCAGACGACGTCCGGCCTCTCCGTTTGCAATGGTGGGCGGCCAGCCTGTGAGCCCAGGTGCTTTCTTCGTCCGAGGTGTCCACATCGGCCAGGTACTGGGAGGGGAGGTGCTCATCCCCGATGACGTTTGTCCCTGTGGAGTGACAGTGGGTTTGCTTATTTGGGGTGAAAGGCTGGAAGCCAATGGACATGATTTTTCCGTTGAAGAGAAATGAGAGATCAAAGAAAAGGAAGACACGATTGTATCCCTTTGATGTTATGGCGCTGAGATCCTTAACAGAAATAAGAAAGGAGCAGACTCCAGTCCCACAAAAGGATACAGAGGCCCTGGCCCCAGCATGTGCCGTGAATCTTGAAGCCACGTTAGCAAAGCAAATGTAACATAATGACCCCACACCAAGTTCCACCTGCGTGGGGTGCGGCAGACACGGGTCCGGAAGTATCCATGAGTGGAGGTGACTTCAGGAAGTCTTTCCACCTTGGTCACTGCAGCCTGATTATGTGCCAGAACAACGATTGGCAGACTTTCGTCGGCATGAGTCACCGTGGGGGCTTGAAATGCTAATTCCTGGGCTCCAGTGCGGGGAAGCTCACTGTCCGTATGTCCTCACTGGTTAGTACCCACCTGGGACGGCCACACGGGACATGGGGGCAGGAGGAGTGTGGGGGGTTGACCCTCACGGCGAGGGTACCGCACAGGAGATTCTGCATGAAAGTCGCGTGTGCATGAGCTGCTTCTGTACTTGGTATGCAGCAGGCCGTGGGAATTCTGCCAACAACCAAGCGGGCCTGGAAGAGGGCCCACGTCCAGGTGAGACTTCAGCCCTGGTGACACTTTGGCTTCAGCCTGGGGGACTCTGTGCTGAGTTACAATTAAGCCGTGCCTGGACTCCTGGCCCACAGTGAGATGACAAACGTGTATGGTTTTAAGCCAGTAAGGTTGTGATAATTTGTTACACAGCACGAGTTAGCAGATACAACCATCTCATTGAATGTCTACGTCAGGCTTTGTGATGTGTAAGGCATTATTCACTCCTTTTTTACAATGAGGAACCTGAGGCACGGAGGTTAAGCAGTTTGATCAAGGAGCGTACGGTATTCGGTTACGTCTCGGGCTGGGTAGGCTGCATGACGCACTGTGCAGAAGGTGACCACACTGGCTATCAACCCCCAACACACTCCTTTCTTCCCACATTCACTCCCAATTCAAAGGACGAGGCAAAAATGCGTCTTAGAATCAATGAAATAGGGTAGCTGGTCGGTCAGCAGAGCCAGGCTCGAAGCTCAGAGCTGCCTGTCTCACAGGCGCCTTTTCTCAGCATGAGCCAGTCTCTCTCCCCACTTCTGCCCTGTCCCACCACCTCCCCACCATGTCCACATCTTGGGTGATTTGGGGTCGTGGGAGGAGAAAATGAGTGTGTCCACGTCTGGATCCAATGACTCGGTCAATGTAGATTCATTTACTCACTGTTTAGGGGGGGTATAGCCCGCCTATCCTCCCCCCTACGCCTCCAGGGTCTTAATCGGTGTGGAGATCATGAGATTATGGTCTCTGTAATATAATGAAAAGGGAGCATGGAAAGCGGACCAGCTTCCTGGCAGACAGTGTCTTAACCACATTTCTCTGCCGCTGGCCGCACGCTGCACCACGTGGGGCACATCAGTGGGAAGGCGATGCTGCGTCTGTAATCTTATTTGTTCCTCCACCATGGGGTGCCTGAACCCCTGAACCCAGGAGAGTTCGGGAGGTGAAGAAAAGACAGCCGCTCGGGATTTCATTAAAAGCAAACTGACAACAAAATTAAACGGAGCCAGTCTGGGCTCGCAGCACTTACAGACCTCACGGCTCACAGCTGGGAGCCCACGGTAGACCAGGGCAGGTGCTGCCCGACGGGACCTGCACCCTTAGCCCCCAATGGCGCTTTGGTCCTCAGGTGTGGCGTTCCCTGTCCCCGGCAGGACGCCCGGTCTGGTGACTGCTGGTCCTAGTCACCTCAGGGAAATCTGCATGTCCCCACCCTAGAAGGGGGGGCAGTGAGCTGCGCGGCCGTTCAGGCCTCCATGCTGGTATTTGAGCGTTGCAAGGGGGGTACCCGGCCCAGGGAGAGCAGGTGTCCATGGCGTCTGCACACACCACTCAGTCACAGGGCAGGAAGGGGCTACTTTAAATCAGCCCGTGTGTCTGCCCAGATAAGGCTGGTGGGCAGGTTTTTCAGAAACCCCCTCCATCATGCAGAGCCCGAGTGGAAGATGGCAGCCAAGGGCACGTACCGGGTGTGGCAGTGATTCCCAGGGCCTCTGTGCAGGACTCTCCAGGCAGACAGAGCTCAGTGAGGGCATCCCGACCGGCAGGTGAGAGGCTGTCTGTCTGCTCTTCTGGACGGGGGTGGCACCCTGAGGCCCCGCCCTCAGCATCCTCCGGGACCACAGCCTCCTGGGACGTGGCCTGCTCCTGGGACCAGGGCTCACCTGTGAGGACCTGAGCACACAGGGCCTGTCAGCTGCAGGACGGGCAGACCCTTGGCCTGTGGATCTTTCTGTCCACTTCTTAAGGGTTTCCAGGCACCACCTGATTGACCGAACACTAGACACCCAGCCCCTCTAGCCCCTTGCAACTCGGTTCCGTTTAATTTCAGAAATCGTGCTGAAAGCTTTTGTTGCCTCTTCTGCGTCCTGTCTCTGGGGAGGGTTCACGATCAGAGAAGGTCCAAAACACTTCTGACAGCCTCGGAGCACAGGCGCACCCAGAGACCAAAGCCCTGAGGAAGTGGGGGGACGCTGTTATTATTATTTTTGTGGGGTGGGGTGCATTGTTCTGTGTATGTCTGAATCCTTGAAGGCCAGAGAGGCAAGAGTGGGTGGGGGTGTGGTAGCCCCTTGGTTGCCCCCCACACCCCTCCTCCACCCTTCCTCTGGTTTGCAGGTGGTTCCCTCTATTGTGCCATCATCCCCAAAGAAACAAGGCACTGAGGGCGTCAGGAAGCCACACACCTTGCTCCTTTCTAGCTTGGTTGTTGGGGGTTGGGAGGAAGGAAGCCGTCCCCAGGCCCTGGAGGCCATAGGTAACCAGAACTACAGGTGCCAGATTGCAGCTGGAGCAGGACCTGTGCCCCAGAGTTCTCTTGGATGTTGGCTCCAGGCCCTGCTGTCCCTCCCACCCCAAACAGGGGTCTGCAGACCAGCCTGGGCACACCCCAGCCCTGCCCCAGTCCAGGGGACCCTCAGAGTTCAGGGGTCCTGCTGAAGCTGAGCGTGGCTCTGGGTCGTGGACCCAAGCTGCCCTTTGCTCCGTCAGTGCCTCGTGTGTGTCAGGCACTGCCTCTGGTCCTGAAAATGATCCTGCCAGGCGATCATCACCCCTTTCCAGGTGTGTGTGCGTGGGGATGGAGCCTCACGGATGTCCCCTGACCAAGGTCACAGGCTAAGGAGCAGAGTGACCACATGTCCTGGTGTCTGGAAGGCCCCTGCGGACGCCAGATGTGCTGGTATAATTATTCACGGCGACCTCTCTCACCTGCAAGACTATTCTAGTTTGGGCGAAAAAGCACCTGACCCCTAATAGGACAGAGGCCCAGACACACATGTCAGGCCCGGCTGACTCCACGGCAGACTCGTTTTCTCCGCTGTGACCTCCCAACTCGCAGGGTTCAGCCTTATTCCTGTGACAAGTTCCCACCCTGAATACCTGGGGCCCCTAAACTCGACTGGCCTGCACCCCACTTGTCCCACCTGCCAGCTCAGTCTCTCCAGAGACTCGCGTTCTGAGAGGGTGTGAAGTTTCTGGGTCTTGTGTGCCCTCTCCCAGCTGTCCCACTGCCCGTCACGCCCCCATGCCTGGTATGACAGCACAGCCATCAGATGCTGCTTCCCAGAGCCTGTCCCCGGCCCGGGGCCTGAGTATCTGTCACTTAGGTTATCCCAGGAAAGGTGGGGCGGGAACGAGAGCCCACTGACCTGCAGGCTGTCCGAGGCCACTGGGACTGAGGACGGGCTCAGGTGACTGAGAGGCTGAATGAGGTCGTCAGAGCTGGCCTCGAAGTCCACGCTGTGAACAAGGAGCAGGCGCTTCTTGGCCGGCACAGACTGCGCAAGAGGAGAGTCAGGCTCAGCTGCACAGGGAGGACCGCGGGGCATGTCCATGTTCTACGCTAGAAACAAAGTGGACCCCGCCCGGAGGCCGCCCCCAAGGGCCAGGCCCACCACCCGTCACAGGGTCTTCACGCCCAGTGCCCCTTACTCAGTGAGCCTCGGCTCCTGACAAACACATGGCTGCTGAAAAGTATGGAGGACACAGGTCCCCACGAGCTGCAGCCTTGGGGGCAGGCAGGCTTCTGGAGGTCGGCCAGGTCCCTCTGGCCCCTGGGGTTTTGGGCAAAGGAGGGAGTGCCCTCTGGGGAGGAAGAGACGGGCAGGAGCTGTGGAGAGCTCTGGTTCTTAAGATGCAAGAACAGAGGTTTAATTCTAAATCCCTCATGATGAGTTTGATCCTCCAGCTGTATTCTGTCAGCTCAGTAACCAGCACATATAGAATTTTGTCATAAAAAGATGTTTCTCGCGAAGCCGCTGGGCAGAGCTGGCCAGTCCTGAGTCTCACAGACCCTGTCCCTCTCCAAGTGGGTCCAGGTAAACTCATCATCGCCTGCCCCACCCCTCCTCTGCAATCTGCTCCCCTTCTGTCATCTCACCCAGAAATCCTGGGGGTGACCTTGCTTGTCTTTATCCCCAAAAATAAGTTAAAAAACAAGTGAAAACAGAAACAAACACCAACAGAAGCAAGGGTCTGGTTGGCTATAAGGCAAAAAATCTCACGGAGGAGAGCCTGCGGGGTTTACTTCCATGACAGACGCAAAGGTCACCTTTGGAGGTCACCAATGTGCCCTCTGGGGCCCCTGCCTGCCCTCCGACTCGTGCCCCTGGGACTCTGGCTGGATGGGCCAGGCAGGGCCAAAGGGCCAGGCAGGGTTCTCTGCAGGCTCTGCTCACCCACAGCTTTGGGTTTCTTACTGTGTCCACATGCTAAAAGCACATTCCTATTTGTGCTCAGGGTTCTCAGAGATTGTCTGACATGACAGAGAGGGGGTGTCATGCTCATGGGAGGTGGAGTCATGACGAGTACTGAGATTTCCAGGAAATCAGAACCCAAGGCTGTAACTGGGGGGCAAGGGGGTGGCTTACTTTGCTGCCAAGGAGCTGGGCCTGGGCCGCTGTGTCCAGTTCTCCGCCTGCATCTGTCTGCTCACTGTCTCCACTTTTCTCTCCAGGGCCTGGCTCAGGCCCACCTGCAACAGATACCTGCATGGCTCCATCCAGGGAGAGACAGATTAGGGGTACCCCTTTGTCAGTCGATCCATCCATCCATCATCCATCCATCCATCCATCCATCCATCATTCATCCGTCCATCCATCCATCCATCATCCATCCAGCCATCCATCCATCATCCAGCCAGCCATCCATCCATCCATCTGCTGCTAAACACCCAGACAAAGTCCCCTGCTGGTCGTACAAAGTCCTATCTGAGCATCAGTTACAACTGCTCCAAATCATAGCAGAAAACGAATGGTCTGCATCAATGATCAATGGTCACACCTGCAGGAATTCACCCTCCATTTACTGACCCCCTTTCAGGTGATCTGAGGACACTGAGCTGTGTGGGTGGAGGCCTCGAGCTAAGTCATGCTCTCCCCACGGTGTCACTTCTGCTGGTCGGCAGGCCCGGCCTCAGGCACGGGTGGCAGGGCTGTGAGGCTCAGCCCCAGAGGCCCCCTCCTGTCTTTGTTCTTCCCCCTCATTGTCCCCAGCCAGTGCCCCTCCTCAAAGCCCTCGGACTACAGACCTCGACCTTGTAATTATTTTTATTCTCTCTGGACAATGACAGTCTTGAGGACAGTCATGCCAAACCACCCAGTCAGGGCACTGAGACGGGCACTGTATCTGCACCGAGGGAACGTGGAAATGGGTTTCCAGAGGCCCAGGGGGGTGTGAGACCTGTCAGGCTGGCGTCACTGCCCCCACCATTGAATATGAACAGAATCTCCGTGACCCCTTGGGTTATCAACCCTGTACGTCCCCCTGTCCACAGGGGACAGGGTTTGAGTGATATTAGCCCATCATTGAGATCGAGCCATGCTTAAAGGAACCCAAAGGATTTTCCATGCGGCTGAGAGATTTCTATCCTGGCACTGAGATTTCCTGAACACTCCTGGTAGGGAGGTGGGAACAGAGGTAAAACCATCTGAGCAAGAGGGACTTACTATTGATGTCAGGCGAGCTATGTGCTCTGTTAGGCAAAGCTACAACCAAAGAAAAGGTGCTGAGAAGAAAGACATCCAGGACGTGGCTCTTCCCCATCCGTCCACAGAGACTGTCTGGCAGTGCCTGCCCTGTGATGGGGCCTTGGGCACATGCACCCTCCACTCTGAAGACTCACTCAGAAGACCCCCCCCCCGGGACCCCCCACCAGCTGCACACTGTCTGAATTAGGCCCAGGTTGGGCCAGGTTTCAAAACATTAATTCAATCATTGCCTTTTCTGTTTGTTGGAATCATTTTTTTTAAAGGCACAACTTTCCCAGCTCTTGTGCTCTCTCCATGCTCCCTCTCTCAGGGTGCTGCTGCATTCGCAGGCGCTGGCAGGGAGAACGGAGAACACAGTCCGGGGGACACCCCTCCAGGGACCTGAGACCCATGGCTGTGGGGCCCGGAGCCACAGGGGGGAAACCGGGTTCCTGTTGTCCCACAGCGCCACCTCCTGGCGCTGGGTTCTGACAATTTTGAAGTTGGTGGGATCCGGGTGGTGATGGCTCCCGCAGCTGCAGACCCTGGCCGGGCATCATATCCCTGCGACCTTCTATGTAACACAGATTCCTGAGCCCACCAGTCCCTAGCATCAGTCAGCACCTCCCCCAGGTGAAGCCCAGGTCCTCAGGCTCCCATGTGGCCTGTGGTTTCCCGCCGTGAGCTCCCGACTTTGGAGTTGAGATTCTCAGATGCCTCCTAGTGTGGCTCCCCTGCGCTCACCCCTGAGCCCTGTGGACCAAGCTCGTTCTGCTGCAGGACGACCCCACGGCTGGCTCCTGGCTGGCTCGGTGGGCATGGGCTCCAGCCCGAGACAGAGACATCAGCCTCTAAGATGTAGCCTGGAGAAGAGCTCCCAGGAACAGGGTGACGGCCCCTCCCCGTGTGGCCGGGGACTCCCAGCCACGTCTGTTGTCTCCACGTGGTCATCAGGAGGGCCACTTTTACTCTTACAAAAGCACTGGTTTGGACGACTTATATGCATCCCTCTGAGCAGCCCCGCCGCTCCAGGTGCTAAAGCCATCGCAGGTGACGGTACCTCTCACTGATCTCTGTCCTAAAGTCAGTAACCGCCAAGATGCCTCAGAACACACGTGCCAGCCCCATGGCGCTCAGACGCTCTGGGGGTGGCCCTGGCTCACTCCTCCTGCTCCTGCTCATCAACCTGGGGCTGACACAAGACACAAGGAAGGTTCCAGCGGCTTGGGGGAGAGGCTGGGGCACAGTGGGGACACCCGCAATGCACGGAGCACGGGATCTGCTCTGGACATCCTGGGGGCACTGGCCTAGACGCTGGCCAGGCTTCCTGGCAGAGCCTGGGACTCAAGTGACAGGGGCAAGGCACGTGCTTCCTGCAAACGCTGCTCCGTGATCTCCATTCGCGTGCAGGAGAATCTGCCAAACTCAGGCTCTCTTACGTCCTTCCCCTGAAATGACCTCTCTCCAAGCACCCACCGGTGGACAATGAAGGTGAAATCCTATTTGTATAAGACCAGTCTGGATATCAAGTTCATCATGAAATAAAGAGTTGGATTCAAAACTGAAACAAGCTATGGAGTTCAAGTCAATCTCTCCAAGTCCTGATAATGATCAGACTTGTTGAAAGGTGAGCCTGGGCCCCTGGCCCCTGCCCGGGAGGAAGCGCCTGGACGTGGGGTATGAAGCATTGCTGGGTTATTCCATTAGTGGCTGAGTTTGAAAACCTTGGCTATGGGTTCTCAACTTGCTATGAAGCTCTGAAAAAATATGGTTTCAAATAGTGGGGGTGTCAACATGCAGACTTCCCAGGGGGCCGGGCAGGGCCAGACAGGGGTGCAGAAGTTCGCAACTCATACAACAAACAGCCAACTTCATAAAAAACACCAGAAACGGACTGACAGCCCGGTGCTCACACACATTCCAAAGGGATCAGCTTGGTCCTGAAACATTAAAACATGCCTGGGAACCAAAACGGCCACCCCCCGCCACCACCGCCCTGCTCACTCCTCACCTCCTCCCGGCAGCCGCCCACAGAGGGACCGGATTACTTTGGCACTGCCAAACCGCTTGAAGCGGGCTCTCACATGCCCGTAGTACCACTCCAGCGAGCCCATCTTCACGATTCTGCAGAGAGACGGAGCTCAGGCCCGTGGCACTGCTGTAGGTGACACGCAGGTATGCGTGACCGCCATGCACACCTGCCCCACCAAAGGGACACGCTGGCCCCGAAACCAGCAGTGGCACTTGACCTCCAGGCCCCGGCTCACCTGGCCAGGTGGCAGGGGTCGCAGAGCCAGCCCGGCTCCTCTGGGTGGACATGGCTGCAGCCTTTGCAGATGAAGAGGTGGCAGTTCAGGCATTGCCTTTTGGGGTTCACAAGGAGCCGGTAGGCCTGCAGGCAGTGGGCACAGTGGGTCTCGTTCAGATGGGCCGTGTTGGAAACCAGCTCCCTCTGGGAGCTTTCCTTCTTTATCTTGCCCTTCAGCCCCCTTAGGAAAATAGAAACAGGAAATATATTGGACGTCTTGTTGTTGCAACCGGCTTTAAATGTGTGCGTGCACACACAAGGGAACTTTCTCATTTGCAGAAAACAGTGACAAAACGTCGGCAAAGGCACCCATAGGCAGCCTGTACCGCTTGTGGCACCAATCCCACTCCACACGCTCTCTCTCAGGGAAAGACCAGGTGCAATGAGGGTAGGCTGGGATCGAAACACATTATCTTTATAGACATGGAAGTGCATGTAAACATCTCTGTGATTGTTTATAATTGGACGTTTTTCCAGGCTGCATGCTCATGACTTTCATTCATTGTCAAAGGGCCGCGAACCACAAAGGTTCAGAGTCACAGGCTGGGACAGTTCCCACCGCTGCCTGCACAACCGCACGTCACTCAGTGCAGTAGAAAGAGGATGGACAGAGGCCTGAAGCCCACGTTCTTCCCCCAGCTCTGAGCCAAACCTTGAGTGTTTGCGACGTGGAACTCAAAGCTCACAGACTGCTCAGGCACCCTGGTTAGCTGGGTGGTCATTAGTCATCAGCATCTGGAGTCTAATCTCCCTCGGAAGGGGGAGGGGTGGTGGCTGTAGGAGCCCAGCAGGGATGGGGCCAGCTGCGGGGGCGTGGGGGGCGATGCATGCAGCCTGGTCAGGTAACGTGATTTTCCAGACCCAATCTGTTCCCAGTGTTATTGGTTAAGAGGAGGTTAGAGAGGAGAGAAAATGTAAGTGGTTGATGGGCCAGTCAGAGCAGGCCACAGAGAACGAACGCAGAGAAAAGGCCCATTCGGACGGCGGGCTGGACGGGGCTGACACTCTCTGCTGTGAGTCCCGGCCCGCCACACTCGCTTTGCTACAACGGCCTGAGTTAATGGCCTTGAGCTGAGGACAACACCAGGCAGGCTGGCACCCCACTGAGAGAGCCCACAGGTCACTGCGCCATCCCTAGTGCTGTCACAGAATCCTGAGGGCAAAGCCAGATGGCATTTCCTCAACAAGTGGTTTTGGGTCTGTCTCTGTGGGGGAGCAATTGAGCTGACTCCCCAAGTTTGTCCCCACGGCTAGAATGGCTTGACTTGGAGAGTGTCCAGAATAGGAACCATCCAGCACCTGAAGCCCCAGGAAAACCACCGTTCTCCTAGACGGTCAGGTTTTCAGTAATACGGCTTCCTGGTGAAACTGCCAAGTTGGACCAACTGGAAAGCGTACCCACAGCTAATGAACACAGTCCTTTTGTTCTATCTCAGAGAATGTCAGCCAAATGTCATATTTTAGTTTTACGTGAGAACCAATACATTCTTAGAGACATAAAGTAGACAGACACTAGGTGCCACTGTCTTCTGAGAACTCTGCACCTGTGGTTCCTGACGGGACACCCTGAGGTGGTGAGGCTTTAGACAACGGAATAATCCTGAGAAGCTCTGGGTGACCAGCACTGGGTTAAAGTGGATTAAAGGGACTGCACCTTGCTGAGACTCCTCTCCCGACTATTCGTTAAAATACTCATGAAGTCAGACACAGAAATAAGATTCTTGTCTCAACTTGGAAAACAGACAAAATGGCCAAGTGGCTGTAGGACTCTAGGGGCCACTGACTACAGTCTAGATAAAGCTGCATCGACAAGGTCAAGTCTGTGCTTCAAACAGAGGAGCACCTGCAGCCAGGTGGGAAGGCTCTGGTCTCCTCCATTTCCACTCTTGCTGTGTATGCATCAGCCAGGAGACCTAGAGGCCAGACCTCCACTGGGCGGGGCCTTGTCCAGCCTCTCTGCCAGGGCGTGCCCCTCATTCTCTGTCTAGGCAGAGCTGTGTCCACCCATCACAGCAGCAGCAGATGAGGACCTGTGGAGCCACCCTGCCTCCCAGTGCACGCCTCTGAAGTAAGAGCCCAGGAGAGTCCTGGGCTGGTGGCTGAAGACTCACATATTTCAGGTGCAGAATCTGGGGGAAAAGAAAATTATACTCTGCTTCAGATTCTATAAAACATAATTTCCGTTCTTTATAGCTGGAGAACAGGAAGGGAGGGAAGAGGAGACCCCACGCTGGTCTAGCAGAGTGGTACCAGATGATGTCTGCCAGCTGCAGGCACATCACCCCGACCTGGGGCTTCAGATCATGAGGAGGTGAACAGGTCCAGTGCAACCCACACACCACAACCGGGTCGACCAGATGTCATTCTAGTACAGCTGCTTCCGTAGGTAAGCACATGACATGCACCCACAAGTTAAGTAGCCTTCAGGAACACAAGGCACCTCAAATGTGACTCCTATCAGAAAGAGAAGAGGACCTGAAATAAGTCTGCTTGGTGTGCTAATAGGGGCATGAGAGGGAGGAGCAGGAGACAAAGAAGAAAGGGAAGGGCCGTGTTCGTTGAGGAGGAGAAGAACTGGCGAAAATCAAGATGGAAAGGAATTAAAGTTGACACCAGGGAGGAAAATGGGCGGAATTCCCACGAAGAATATTAACTCCAGTGAGAATAGCGGATTTCAAGGTGTGATCCAGGGACCTCTGGAGGTTCCTATGACCCTTTAAGAGGGTCTACAAGGTCAAAACTATTTTTCAATACATAGTTTTCAAATAATACAAAGATGATATTTGCCTTTTTTGACCTTTGACACCTGCACCAATGATGCAAAAGCAGCAGTGGGCAAAACTCCTCGGGCCTGAGCACAGATCAAAGGAAAGGTATAGAATGTTCTGGTGGTCACTCTATTCTTTGCCACAAAAGAAAAGTAGAGCATGTCTTTGATGACACATGTCTTTGATTAAAGGTATGTCCTTGATGAAATAGTGAAAATTATCATGTTATTAAACCTTGACACTTGCATACCTGTCCTTTGAATGTGGAATGAGAAGTGCACAGAAAGCTCTTCTGTAAACATTGAGGTACCTGGTGTCTTCATGAAAGGAACCGGCAATCGTCTGAGTTCCATCTAGAAAGTTTTCCCATGAAACATCATTTTTTACTAGGAAGAATAACGGAGAGATAGTCTAGTCTGAGTTGGATGTTTGTCAGATATTGTCTCAAAAATGAAGTCAAGTTTGCTCTCCTAGAATGTAGAGCAAAGGGCTGGAGAGATGGAGACAAGGAGAGAAGACGAGGACGTGGACAGGAGAGGACACGCCTCACCAATGGAGTAGAAGTAGTGGAGCGGTGTCCCTGAGACAGCAACCCACCACACATCCTCCTCTGCCATCCGACTTCCAGGTCGCTTGAGGCACAAACCTGGAGAGCTGTGACAGGAGGACTCCAAGCAGAGGGTTAACGCCCTCTGTTCTCCAGGGGAGTTAATGTCCTCTGAGGAAAGGCTGATTTGATGCAAGGAATCTCCTTTCAAGACAGGAAGAGGGAGTGAAGGAACATGGAACAGAGAAGACGGCTGAGGAGGCATAGAGAGGTCAGGCCTCTTGTGATGACATTGGGCCACCCAGACAACCCAGGGTCACCTCCCGACGTCCACGTCAGCTGATAATTGCGCCTGCAATCTTAATTCCCCTTGGCCATGTACCCCAACGTTCTCACAGGTTCAGGGGGTCAGGACGTGGATATCTTTGGGGTCACATTATGCTGCCAGAGTTCTGAGGGGGCAGAGGGTGAGGCCTCACCCCCAGCTGAGAGATTCCCCAATATAAAACCTACCCCCCACGCCACTCCTGAGAGAACAGCTTGAAGAAGTACTCCAGAGGCCCGAGAAAGGGACCTCAAGTCTGACCTGAAGAATGGGGGGGCCGAAGCGCAAGAGACCCAACAAGTCACAGAATGAAGAGCCCAAACTGCCGGAAGTACTTGCTGGGAGAGCACAAAACACAACGTAACTGAAGAGCCATTATGTGGACAAAGTCCTGATCAGCGGGAGAAATATCAGATGTCACAGTGAGGGAAATGGAAACTTGTTCAAGTTCTTTGAGGCCATCTGAGGAGGATGACCGAGTGGTGATAAAAACGATAAAGAGGAAGTCCACGGTCACGTGACAACGACAGGCCACCGAGAGAGCCTCACCGGAACCTCCTAAGGGATATTGGACCCAAGTTAACGTCCTTCTGGGGCTGGCAGCTGCCTTCCTGTTCCCGCCCCTGTGTTTTCAGCCCTAGAGTTGTGTCTGCGCTGCCAAGTGGCCCAGGTAGGAGTGACTTCAAATTCGTTATTATTACTATTATCATGATTTTTAAGGCAAGGCTTGGTTCTCCCGGGTCTCACGCCAGGAGATCTGACATAGATTTTCCCGGGAATTCTGGTCTGTTTGCAGAACCTGCAAGCCTGCATCACCACCTGTTTGTCTTTCTGGGGAGGTTCCCAGGCCTAATATTTGATTTGTGGGACGTGCCCTTAAAACAGGGCGTTCTGTTTAGGCAAGCCCAGTCCTCGCCCAGGGCCTGAGTCACCAGCTCCCGCTCCAGTGTCGTTTTCCCTGGGTTTAGGAATACTTAGTAATCTCCACCCTGAACACAACGGAGACCCCCTCAGTAACACAGAAGAGTGACCAACAGGACTTCAGGTGAGCGCGAGGGACGCAGTGCACATGTCAGCAGTGAAACGGGCTCTGGCGTGTCAGGACCAGGCGTGCTTCTTTCCCCCATCTGTTCCCAGGTCCCTTGGTCCAGGCTGCCCGGCCACCACAGGAACTCTAGGCAATTTCCCAGAGGGAGGGAGCTGAGACACTGGGACTATTGACTGGATGTTTCCTTCAAGGAAGTTTACTTTGGTGCTCCTTTGTATTTATGTGACATTAAAAATAGACTTGTGATTATCTTTTCTGTACGTAAAGCTTTCTTAATACCCAAGTAGCATGAGTGAATATGGAACATTTAGAAGAGAAATAATACAAAGCATTACAGAGCAAGGTCATCTGCCCTCCGATATTCCCAATTGTAGCAATTCCTGGCTATTCTTCACAGCCAGGAAACGGGCCTCATCCTCAGAGTCTCCATCTGCAAATGGGCGTCAACCAAAGAGCCACATCGTGGGGTTGTCTGAGGATTAAGTGAGGTGCTGCGAGGCGCGGTGGCTATGCTTTTTTATTTTAGTTTAGTTTTTCTTTCCACCCTTCCCGTCACCCCACTCTCCCCTTTGGCAACCATCAGCTTGTTCTCTGTATCTGTTTTCTTTATTTTATTTTTAAAAATTTATTGGGGTGACAATTGTTAGTAACTGTTTTCTTTATTGATGTGTTTTGTTTTTAAAAATTCCACATATAAGTGAAATCACACAGTTATTTGTCTTTCTCTGACTTATTTCACTTAGCACAATACCCTCTAGGTCCACCCATGTTGTCACAAATGATAAGACTTCATTCCTTTTTGTGGCTGAGTAATATTCCCTTGTATATATACCACTTCTTCTTTATCCATTTGTCTATCGATGGACACTTAGGTTGCATCCATATCTTGGCTATTGTAAATAATGCTGCGACGAACATATAGCTTTTCAAATTAGTGCTTTTGTTTTCTTCAGATATACTCAGAAGTGTTATTACTGGGTTGTACGGCAGCTCCATTTTTTAGTTTTTTGAGGAACCTCCATCCTGTTTTCCATAGTGGCTGCATCCGTTTACGTTCCCACCAACAGTGGTGGGGGCTCCAATTTCTCCACTTGTTGTTTGTTGATTTATCGATGATGGCCATTCTGACAGGTGTGAGATGATACCTCATTGTGGTTTTAATTTGCTTTTCTCTGATGATTAGTGATGTTGAGCATCTTTTCATGTGACTATTTGGTCATCTGCACGTCCTCTTTGGAGAAATGTCTATTCAGGTCTTCTGCCCACTTTTAAATCATATTGTTTTATTGGTGTTGTATGAATTCCTTATATATTGCGGATATTAACCCCATATCAGATATATCATTCACAAATAACTTCTTCCATTCAGCAGACTTATTTTTTTTTTCATTTTTTTGATGGTTCCCTTTGCTGTTCAAAACCTTTTTAGTTTATTGTAGCCCCATTTGTTCATTGTTTCGCCTTTGTTTCCCTTTCCTCAGTAGACATATCCAGAAAGATAGTGCTGAGAGTTACGCCTATGTTTTCTTGTAGGAGGTTTATGGTTTCAGGTCTTACATTCAATTAACCCATTTTGAGTTTATTTTTGTATATGGTGTAAGAAAGTAGTCCAGTTTCATTTTTTTTTTTGCATGTATCTATTCAGTTTTTCCAACACAACTTACTGAAGAGACTGTCACTTCCCCATTGCGTATCTTTGCCTCCTTTGTCATAATTGATTGCCCACGTAAGCAAGGATTTATCTCTGGGCTCTCCCTTCTATTCTGTTGAGCTATATATCTGTTCTATGCACATACCATACTGTTTTAATTAGTGTAGCTCTGTAGTATAGATTGAAATCGGCGAGCATGGTACCTCCAACTTTGTTCTTTCTCAAGATTTCTTTAGTTCCCCTGGCATACAGAATAGCTGATGTTCTCCAAGAAACTCAATTCCAAAGGAGAAGGAATTAAGGAGAGCACGAGTAGTAAGAAACAGTCGTCTTCCCAAGGTGACTTTCTGGAATCAGCAGCTGAGTTTTTGCACCTGAAGTTCGAACAATCTCCCAGGAGCCTTACCTGGCCCCCCTCCTACCTGGCCTGCTTCCAACACCATCCTCCATCCTGAGGGGCCCTGGAGGTTCTTCCTGGCTCATAGGACAGCAAAGGCCGATGCTGCTGGAACGTCAGTCAGAGACGGAGGTGCCCCTTTAAGCAAAGCCTCTGTTGTCCACTTTCCCTCCCCACACCCAGGGAAGTGACCACGCCCGTGGGGCTCACAGCCCAAGCCCTACACTGGGCAGCAGACGAGGCAGAGGGATGGCTGTTCTCTCACCCAAGTGCTGGCACAAAGATTACCCACAGCAAGACACACGTCCTCATGGCAGTGCCCCACCTGGGGCTTGATGGGAGGAAATGGGTATTAGGTCAAATCCATCCCAAAGCACCTTCTGATGCCAGCGTCGTTAACGTCCCACTTTTATACATCTTTGAATTTTCGATTCTTTGGCACGTAGCAATGTCCTGCGGGGAAGCCAGGAATAACATCACACCCCGTACAGTCAACACTCCAATCCTTAGTCCCTTGTCACACATGCCAGCTTCAGGGAGAGATTTATATCTGCCTGGGCTGAGTCAACGCCGAGATGCCTCCCCTTCCTTCTCAGATTCCCGGAACAGCCTGAAAAAGGCCTGCCGCTCAGGAATTCGACCCCTGGGAAATTCCTTCCCATCTGTTCAGAGGATAGTCACAGCCGAGGTTAATGCTGTCGGCAGCCCTGTTCCCTGGAATAAACACTCATTCCACTTGGAATGCCACGTCAGGAGGCTCAGGGTGGACAGTGGCCAAGACGCTCCAGCCTTTGCACTTTCACTACGGGGGTGGCCTCTGGGGAACCATGGGCGCCCTGAGTGTCTTCAGCACAGCCTGGGGGAGGCTCGGGCCTGGGCCAGGGATCAGAGGTGTTAGTGTCTTGGCGATACTGTGGTCACGTGGGTGTTTGTGAAACCAGTCTCACAGCCTCATGGCGTGCGGTCCTGCCAAATGTTAGAGACCTGGGCCAGCTCCTTTGTCACACGCTTTGACAGAGGAGACCTGAGGGTATGCTGGTCAGATGATGTGGGAAGAGGTGCCAGGTCTTCGCCCAGCCCTGCCTCAACTTCCCTCACAGTCCGCTGCTGCTCCCATTTGGGGAGAAATCCACCTGATACCCATTTCTGTTATCTTTGTGAATAGGAGAAGAAACACATTTTTTGTTTGATTGTTTTCAAATGGGTATACTTGGTGAATTGGCTGTTTCGCAAGTTGCCGCTGGGTACGTCTGCTCCTGGTGGGTTGCCCGTGAGCCCACACACTGTGGCTGACCACCACGCAGGGGAGGGAAGTGATGTCCAAGTAACGAACTGCCTGTTGCTCTCACGACGCCTCCTTCTCCTTCCCCCGCCCCCCGCCGACTGTGTCTGTCAATGACCTTGGTAGGTTTTCGGTCTGGGCCATCCATTTGGCACCCCTTTTGGAGTATGGCAAAGACATCGAAAGCTCGTTTGAACAATTCCTGAACTGCTAAGTTTTGATGGCCACCCACTTAGCGGTCACTTGAGGACCAGTTTCTCCATTCAGTCTACTGTTGATTCATAGATTAGAGACTTGGGAACTGGGAGCGAATATGAGACTCTCCCCAGGAGATGGTGGAGAAACCCAGAGTCACGCTACAGAGAATGGGATGCTGGGTGGGCAAGACATGGGTGATCACTTATGTTGAAACTGGTTAAATGACTAGATTAACACTGAGAAGAGACTGGGATGAAGGAGGCGTATTATTTAAAAAAAATTATCTTCAGTCTCATAACAGACTGCTGGTATTTTAGCCAATTGCTCTGTAGAACGAATTTTGGTGTCAAGAACCCAGAGTCTTTATTCTAAGCTTCTTCCAGCTGTGGCCTTTTTACGTCTCATTCACACTGACCCTCAAGCCTCCAGACCACATGCCTGGGCCCTGCGGCTGCCGGGGGGTCACGGGGACACTGGAGAAGAGGCTTCTCACAGGCAGAGGCAGCTTTGCTGGTTGTTGCATATTTAACCAATTGCACAGTGAACGAGAAACATCAAACACAAAAAAAACCCACACAAAAACCCCTTCACTACGCCCCCACTGTTTACACAACTCTTTACTTCCTGAATGTATCACCAGCGAGTATCACTAGACCCACTTTTGTACAGTAAGAACCAGTCACGGGAGTGCTATCCGGGCTTCAGTATTCCTACACTTTGACGTGGATTTTCCACACCACTACCTCTCTGCCTGCTTACGTTTCCACAGGTGACATGATACTCTATTGTATTAACATTCCCCAGACCACCTGTCTCCATCTGATAGGCACTGGGAATATTTAGTAAGCCCACCCCTCAATCACATGGCAGCCAAGAGGACCCAGCTCGTCCACTGTCCCCTTCTGAGCAGACAGTCTCAGGCACCTATGAACGAGGAGGTTACCCTGACCGTAACCCACTGGCCTGGGGACCTGGACGAACCACTGACTGTCCACAGGAAAGGGTGTCACAACCTGTGACCTTACAGCACAGGACTTAGAGGTTACCTGGGCATGTCTCCTCTTCACCATGTGAAATGACTAATGGATATGAAAACAAGGAATGATGGATGTCAAAGGGAGGTATCCACATGCAAGAAACACAGGAATTTGTGCGAAACCCACGTCAGCTGAGTCTGGACGGAAGGAGGGGCTGACCACCTCAAGGGTCGCAGGGAAGAGACTGCCGGCCTGGGAGACAGCTGGAAGCAGTGGGGGCACTGAGCCAGACCCCCACAAACACTAGTGGTGCCGAGCAGAAGCACAACTGCCCCCCTTATGATTAATTTGTTTGTCGTGGACTCGGTTCCATGTTGGAGCCCAGAAGCCCCCTCGGCTGCTCCTTCTCTGTCTGTTTTGGGGTTCGGTCTGTCTCTATTGCATTCCTTCCCACACAGGTCTCTTCCAGCCCTGCGGCTTTAAATACTGGGTTCAGCTGACTAATGCTCCATCCACCCATAAACATCTCCATCCTAGTTTCCCAAATCTGTGAATCGTCACCGTCCTCAGCAAAAGGGACTTTATATGTGTGATTAAGGATCTTGAGACGGGAGAGGATCCTGCATCCCCTGGGTGGGCACGTCATCACAAGGTCCTTACACGGGAAAGAGCGGGGCAGGGAGTCCGAAAGAGAAAGGGGCTTGAAGGACGTTATGCTGACGATGGCCAGGAGCCAAGGAATGTGGTGCTTCTTCTAGAAGCTGCAAAAGGCCGGGGACAGATTTCCCTCCTGAGCTCCGAGAAGGAACACAGCCCTTCTGACACCTTGATCTGAGGACTCTGAGCTCCAGAACCATGAGACATGGCTGTGTACTGTAAGTCACTAAACTGGCAGTAATTACAGGAGCACTAGGACACGAATACAAATGTCACCCGCATGGTAAAAACTCCCATAGTCACATCTCTTCTGAACTCCAGCCCGGCGTGTGGGCTCCAAACTCCACACACAAGTCCAACTCCAAAGCCTCTGAACAGTTTCCTGCTTTCCCCCGGGCCTGCGGCACCTGTGCCTTCCCCAGGTAAGGGGACAACTCCATCCTGCCAGTTACTCAGGCCGTGACCTTGGAGTCTCCCTTGAGCCCTCCCATCCTCTCCAGCCCACATGCAATCTGCGGGCACACTCACTGCACTGCCTGCAAAGCCCGTCTGATCGCTTCTCAGTCACCCGTCGCTTGCAAGGCAGAAGTCAGGCCCTGTTATTCCCTTGCTCACAGGTGACTCAGAGAAAGCCCCCAGTCCTGTAAAAGGTCCACCAGGACCCACACGACCTGCAGCCATCACGTCCCTGACCTCCTCTCCCTGCTCTGCCTGGAGCCCCCTGCAGGCATTCTCTTGGCTACTTCTCTCACCTCCTCGAGTCTTTGCTCAAGTCTCCTTCTCAATAGGCCTACCAACCCATAAAAAACACCCCAAAAAGACAATAAGGAGCCCAGTGGAAATTAAACGTTAGAGGCTGGGGGAAGACTATGCCAGGCAGAGGGAGAAGCAAACCATGCCCGTGGGCTCTAGCCCCATCGGTGGGGAGAGTGGTACAAATGGTCTGGGGCCTCACGGAGAGGAAGGGCCGTCAGCCAGCACTGTCAGAAAGAAAGGCAGACGGTCAGCCTTCATCCTCAAACCCTGTGATCCCAACATTCTGGCTGGGACTTTCCCCCTTTAACACCTTTAGCTTTTCTATTCTTGTAATATTGTGGCCTAAGCATCACCTGGCTTAGGAGGTGACGTCACCCCGGAAGCTGGATCAAGTTGAAATAAAACTATTCAGGGAACACCCGAAAGTCAGATTGGACAGTCAGACCCCCTCATTTTAATTCTGAGGAGACTAATGCTAGAAGGTAGACCGTTTCCCAGCGCTCAGCTTCCATCCAACGTGTTGCACCCGCACTTCGGCCGTTCACCCACCCAGAGAACCCAGAGGACGGCCCCCAGGGCTCAGCCTTATGCACTTACTCCAGTCTTTCCTCTTCTTTCCTTCTAAGCTCAAAGTCCCGCTGAACCACTTCCCAGACGTGCCTGGCCTCTTCATCCGTGAGCTTGGAAAGATCCAGTTTTTTCCCCATCTCTGCTTCTCCTCAGGGTCACACCTGAAAAATCACAGGATCACAGTGGTCAGCCCAGGAAGCCCGTGGATGCCACATAAGTCACAAAGTTTGAGGCCACAGAGAGCACTGACTTCCCAGGCAGTTTGTCTGTACTTGGGTTAAACAGTTTTCTGAAACAGACAGATGTACGTCTGGAAATTGGGACAGTTCAAATAAATGAACCTATATGAAGAATTCCCAAACCCTAAAGAGGGACCTACTTCCTGCCCCACAGGCCTCACACACTTAGCACGGGTCCCTTATTCTCTTTCCACTGTGGAATGTGTCAACGATGTCAATACCAGGGGCACGCTTCTTTCCCCCGTCCCAGGGAACCCCCGAGAAATACTCCATCACTGGGCTTCTCGCCTTAGAACTCTGGGAAACGGAACAGCTCCGCTGTGGGCGCCGAGGCTGGGGCAAGATTGTCTGGGTGATGGGTTCTGCTGTGGTCACCGAAAGTTCGCAAACCGCTGTGTGACTTCAGCAAGTCTTCCCTGAGGACCGAAATCCGTCTTCTCAGGGACATCTGGGACGGGGTCCAATCTGTGTGCTCTCGCTGGGAGGACGTGGAGCCAAGGAAAGACTTCGGCTTCTCATTCTGGGAGTGTCTCCTTTCCCTGCCGCTGACCGTTCGAAAGTGTTCACTGTACAAACGTTAATGAAACGTGCTCTGCGCTAGAAATGGACTTCCATTTTTTTGCATAAGAGGTTGATTATGAAAAGTGACATTCTCTGAGCCGTGCTCAGGTCCCATTCAAGATGAAATTTCCACAGAGATCCCATGGCTGCCAACTGACATGGTCCCTGGCTTATGCCTTAAAATTGGTGAAGAAAAACTTCTTAAATGTGTTGCTCTGGCCCCTCATCGTTTCAGTGTCTCCAGCCCCAAGCGCAGTGCCGACTGGGAACGTGTATGAGGAGGTTGCCCTCAGGGACCCGAATCATCCAGACCATGTTCGTTACCACGGGATTTAGATTTTGGACACGAAAACGTTACAACGAAACTCATTCGTGATGTTCCCCTTGGAGCCCATAGTTTCTGTTTTTTAAAAAACTGGAACAAAATGTTGTTTGACTGTTGATGACTGGGGCTTATTCATTTTATTTATTTATTTATTTTTACCATTTTTGAAAAAGAAACATTGTATCTTAAGAAGCGTGTTCACTGAAATTCTATTTTCGGAGCAGAAGAGAGGGCCGTGATTGTCAGCTGAGTACTGACCCCGCTTCTCTCTTAAAGAAGTCATGGTCCCAGGCCTCGCTGCAAGAAACTGCAATCCAGAGGTGTGAGGGAGAAAAGCAAAGCAAGCCGAGGAAGTGTCCTTCTGTTCGCCCGCAGGTGTAACTCTCACAGCATGGCTGCTGACCAGGGAGTGGGCAGGGCACGAGCGAGTCAGAAACGCCGCCCAGGAAGCTGCTGGATTCACCCACCGGGGACACCGGGACCCCTCGGTCCTCTTTCAAGCCTGTTTCTTCTCTTTGGTGCTTCTTTCTAATAAGGGATAGCTACTCGGTTCCCAGCTCTCATAGCAAAGACGACGGAGGCCCAGGCACAGGGTGCAGGGGGGACCCGCGAGGGCAGTGCCTCCAGGAGGAGGCCGGGGAGGTGGCCACACTGCTGCCCGGAGTGAGGCTGGGTGGAATCGGCTGAGATGGGGCACGGGGGCCACAAGCGGAGGTGCCAGACAGCCCCACCTGCACCCACAGCAACCTGGCATCACATGGCTTAGCACCCTCTGGAGGCTGTAATGACCCTGAGTTCATAAGGAGAGTGAGTGTTATGTGCACTACGCTCTCGTTAATAAAGCCAGAATGATGGAATATTCTGGAACATGCACTCCACATGCTAAACCAAGACCAGACTGTTGCTGCTTCATGGGTCAGATGTTACCTGAAACATTTTACCCAAGTGCTTATTTTTACTTCCGGCCCACCTACCCGGTGAACAGGAGGTTCAGGCAGGGGCAGGGAGGGAGAGCGACTCCAGATTTCAGTCCCACCCGTAGGAGGCTGTGCCATGCGGCCAGGAGGCGAGGCTCCTGAGGGAGCGTGTTCTCAGGACAGCCAGAGGTAAGAGCCAGTGGCTGATGACGTGGCTCTTTATCTACTGTGACCAAATCGTCCCACTCAGTGAATTAACGAAAAGCTTTTTAAAAATGATCTTTACAAAATACCCTTAAATTGAATGGAGAGTATGTTGGACTTCAGCATTCGAAACGCACAAGCCAAAAGTCACTGGTATTTTGGGGACGTGTTGCTAGCACTCCCTTGCCCCCGCTTGCCTCAGGCTGGTACACTGACAGTAGAAGGGGCAGCCCCTTTGCCAGGCTCAGCCACGCCACGGGACCCACATGGGCTTATGGAGGGGACAGCTTTTAGCCAGTCATCTCCTGCTTGCTCCCCGGACCCCGATCTCCACTTGCTACGCCTCACCCACAACAGTCAAGGGGGGTGGGAGGGGCAGAGGATGAGCTGGACCCATGGAAGGTGCAGGGCTGCTGTGGTGCCGCCCTGGCCCGGGGGACCGCCCAGGGCGTGTGTGGGGAGGGCAGACTCCAGCAGGCTCTATCTGCTCCTGGCTTCATTTGGGTGTAGATAACTCCTGGTCATGAGGTTTCCGCACAAAACATAGGCTGGTCCACTGCTCAGATCTAATCACACTTTTAATCTCTGAGTCATTTAATAGTTATCATGGAGGAAAGAGAGGGTGCACGGAGGTTAATGAGTTGGAAAGAGACTGGTTTTGTAAAATGAACATCCTGGACGCAGATGGCAGAATTTAACTGGTGTGTCATCTTTTTCCATTAAAGATCTGCATTCATATTTTGGCCAAATTAAAGGGAAATCTGGGTGGGGGTTTCTCCTACATGACGCTTGGCTTGACCACGTCTTGAGCTGGCTGCCCCCTGAGCCTTGGAACAATGGTGCTTATGAGCAGTCACCCAGCCTGAGCAAATAAAACTGGGAAGCCAGGCAAAGTCCCTCACCAAATGGCCACCCAACAGTGGCAGGAATACTCGCTGACTCAGAATCAAGGCTGAGGTACTATTCTTGCTGATAAAGCTGTGGGCCCATTCCTGAGGGAAGGCAGAGGTGCCAGCTGGGGGGCCCTCTGTGTTAACCTTTCATGGCTGTTTCCCAAAGGCTGCCCCCAGAGCTGGCCTGTGTGGTTATTTCTGCGGGGAGGGCCTGCTGCCCACCGGTAGGAACCAACCCCCCAGCTGTCATCAGCTGCAGAATGAGTACTTTTCCACCAGGAAGCACCGCTCCCTTGCAGCTGCACCAGGCACACCTGTGGCGCCGTGAGAAGCTCTGAAATGGATCCTGCAGCACCGGCCCTGGGCAGTGGGTACACGCTCTGCAGCTTGCTCACCGGCCGGCCCATTCTCTCCGCTCTCCCAGCTCCCTCCTTTATCCATGGACATAGGTTCTGTATTTGCAGCTAAGACCTCAGCCCCTGTCGCCTGAGCAAGAATGGGCCCCAGGGTGAGGCTGCCGGAGAGTCAGGAGCTGGCTGCTCATCCCCGTTCAGGCACCAGCTGGCCCTGTGACCTGGGACAAGTCCCCTGCGTCTCAGCTTTCCCATCTATACCACGTGACCTCTGTGGCCCTCTCCTGCCCTGCATGATGCTAGGATATTAATATTAAAGGAGGGGGTCAGAGGGTGGGGAGGGCGGACAGATCCTCCTTCAGAGGTTGCTTCTGCAAAGAACAAGACAGTCAGACCTAGAAGGCTGACCCATCCACGTGAGGTGGGGCACGTATGGGCAGTCACCACGTTGTCATCCAAAGCCACCAAGTCACTTTTCCCAGCCTACGGTACCACCCCAATCCTCCCACAAGACCCACTCAGCTGGTTGTAAGTTTTCAGTCGCCAAGGTCGTAATCAGTTAGACCCCGGGCTTCTCACCTGTGTGCCTGGGCTGTCCTCACTGGGCCCATGCCGCGGCTCAGCTGCACATGCCCTGCAAGCACTGGGGCTCTCTCTCTGACTTCAGTTAGGGGCTGCTCGGGACTCACCCCCCCCCATTATCGTTCCAACCTCTAAGAAAGAACTATGTAAATAAGATTCAAAAAAAAGAAAAAAACTACATAAAAACACAAAGAAAATGTAAAAGCCCCAACCCAACTGTAAATGAAGTGGGGTTTTCAATACGTGGTGAAGGTCTAAGCCTGTGAAACCTTTGGCCATTTATGAAGAGGTTTGGCTCAGGCGGGGTGCGGAGCCAGGGCCCACCTGGGACGCCCACGGCCCACGGACCCTTCCCACAGCCCTACAGCAAGATGGGGGGTGGGGGATGGGGGGCCTGGCAGCAAACAAGAGATGATTCCAATAAAACCAGGGCTTCTGGAGGCCCACAGGGAGGCTGGGGGCCTCCTCCCTTTCTAAGACATCCTCCAGGCCCTGTCCCCAAGATCAGGCGGCAGCCCGGGAGGAAGTCTTTCCCCAAACGGCCTTGGGCCCCTGGGTGCCCAGAGTGAGAATGCACCCAGGTCCGCAGACCTGGACCCTCAGCACGCAGACGCACACTAGGGCCTCTGATAAAAAACACTGTTTTGCTCAGAATGGGCTCCCTGAGGACCCAGACCAGTCTGCTCAGACTATCCGGGTGAAGCCTGAAGTTTGGGATTCTGCAGGCTGAGCGTGATCCCCTCACCGTCCTGGGATGAGGCCTGGGAGGCTCGCTGGGGGCGTTTGCACAGCAGCTCTCATCACCGCGGACCCTCCCTGAGCCTGAGCCCCCTGTTCTGGGCTCCACGCCCCTCCGCCCCCTTCTCCCAGCACTCACCGACTCCTTCCGGGGGCTGCAGTCCCGGCTCAGAGGAGGCAGGGCGTCGCGGCAGAGCGCACGGGGGGCAGCAGGGCGCAGGGTGCACTGCAGGGCCTCCTGACCTGCCTCCACCAGACCCGCGGCGGGTGAGGTCCGCGTGCTGCCCGCCCCGGTCACGTGGGCTGCGACCCGCCCCGCCCAGCTCCGGGAGCACCGGCGCCTCGGGGTGCCAGGCCAGGAGGGCGGGGTGGGTGGCCCCGGGGCCCGCGCGGGAGGCGCCAGTGCAGGGGAAAGCCCCTCTGTCCTCGCCCCAAGCCGGCTTCGGGGAGAAAGGCGGCGACGGGCAGGAGAGATTTGAACCCACACCTGGCGAGTCGCATGACTTTCCCCGGGTGATGCGGCCGCACGGTTCTGCCCTCAGCACGATGAGAAACGCTTGTCTGCACGCGCCCTCTGAGCGCGCGGTACCTCGTTTAATTCCCATCTCAACTCTGCAAGGAGAATGCTGTTTACTGTGGCTTTACAGATGGGGAAACTGAGGCTTGAAAAAGAGTGGTACCCAAAGCCGCCGACTAATAAGTGGGAACAACTGGTAAGTGGGACTTTGAGCCCGGGGTTTCCTCGCACAGACCCCGTCCGTGCCCCTCACCGCCTTCCATCCTGCTTGGCGTCGGAAAGCCGCTGGACTGGGAAGCCCGCAGCGTCACTAGCCCCACGGTAAGGTGGGGAGGGCACCAAAGCCTTGCCTACCAAGAAAAGTCCTGCAGGTCACACAACCGCGGCTGTCTGTATCAAGATCCGCGCGCAGGCGGGCCTGGGGGACCTCTTTCCAGCGGTGCCGCCGCTCAGGGGCGCTTCAAACCCAGCAGTTCCCAAGCGCAGCCACAGCGCCAGCCCACCGGGCCTGCTGGTCCTTCCCAAGTCCGAATTCATTATCTTCCCTCTCTGTTCTGGAGCTGGGCGTACAAGACCACTCTTCCCTCCTCCATCTCACTTACCATTAAAAAATCAAGCCAAAAGTACATTCTTTCTCCTTTAACTACTTTGGAACTCAGTTTCCATTATCTGCAAAATTGGGATAGGAATATAAATCAATACATAAATAATCAATGCTCTGAGGTGAACAGATATTACATGTACTTGTATACCAATATATCTGCAGGATAAAATCCTGAAATTGAGTTGCTGAGTCAAAGGATGGACGCAATTTTTTAATTGTTGAAACAATGTCACAATTACAATACTTTGCAAGTGTGACACAAAGACCTCCTCCCCCCTCATTTGTAAGTTGCTGACATGATGTGTGTATTTTGCACAAACAGGGACAATCTTCTACAAAATTGCCATCCAACTATTAAAATTGGCAAATGACATGTTGCTATCATCTAGTCATGAAAACCCTTTTACATTTTGCCAGTTGTCTCAATAATATCCTTTATTTCAAGAGGATCCAGTTCAGAACATCTTGACTTCCGTTTTTAAAAAGATTTTTGTTAAAATATAGCTAACATACAATATTGTTTTAGTAGTTCATGTGTACATCATAGTTATTCAACAGGACCCACCTGGCACTAGACAGTGTTATTACCACATTATTGATTATATTCTCTATGCTAAAGAAGTGGTCACCATGACAAGTCCAGCACCATCTGACACGGTACCATGTTATCACAATATTATTGACTCTATTTCCTATGCTGTATATTACATCCCCCATGACTTATTTGTTTTATACCTGGAAATTTGTACCTCTATTCTTCTTTATCTTTTCTCCGGTTTTAATTTTCCAATTAGAGTTGGCATTCAATATTATTTTATATTAGTTTCAGGTGAACGGCATAGAGGTCAGACATTTATGTAATTTACGAAGTGATCCCCCTGACTAGTCTAGTACCCACCTGGCACTATACATAATTATTACCATATTATTGATTATATTCCCTATACTTTACATCCCCATGACTATTTTGTAACAACCAATTTGTACATCTTAATCCCTTCCCCTTTTCACCCATCCCCAACCCTCCTCCCATTTGGCAACCATTAAAATGTTCCCTGTATCTATGAGTTTGTTTCTGTTTCGTTTGTTTATTTTGTTCTTTAGATTCCACTTATAAGTGAAATCATGTGACATTTATCTTTTGCTATCTGACTTACTACTCTGACTTACTGACTTACTACACTCAGCACAAAACCCTCTAAGTCCATCCATGTTGCATCCAGATGTCAAGTATTCATTCTTTCTTTTTTCACAACTGAGTAATATTCCTTTGTATATATGTACCACATCTTCTTTATCCATTCATCCATTCAGGGACACCCAGATTGACTTCATATCTTGGCTATTGTAAATAATTCTGCAATGAATGTATGAATGAGCACATCTTCTCAAAGTAGCGTTTTGGTTTTCTTCAGATAAATACCCAGAAGTGGGATTACTAGGTCCTTCTTTGTCTCTTGTTATAGTCTTTGTTTTAAAGTCTATTTTATTTGATATGAGTATTGCTATCCCAGCTTTTTGTTTGTTTGTTTGTTTCTATTTTCATGAAATACCTTTCTCTATCCTTTTACTTTCAGTCTCTGTGTGTCTTTCAATCTGAAGTGAGTCTCTTGTAGGCAGCACATGTAAGGGTCTTGCTTTAGTATCCATTAAGCCCTGCTTTCTTTTTATTGGAGCATTCAATGCATTTACATCGAAAGTAATTGTTGACAGATATGCAGTTATTGCCATATATATATATATATTTGGTCTTAAAGAAGTCCCTCCAAGATTTCTTGTAATACTGGTTTGGTGGCGATGAACTTTATTTGGGAAGCTCTCCATCTGTCCTTCAATTCTAAATGATAGCCCTGCTGGGTAGAGTAATCTTGGTTGTAGGTCCTTCTTTTCATCACTTTGAGTATTTCCTGAGAATCCCTTCTGGCCTGCAAAGTGTCTGCTGATAAATCAGCTGCCAGTCTTAGGGGAGCTCCCTTGTAGGTAACTAATGGCTTTTCTCTTGTTGCTCTTAAGATTCTCTCTTTGTCTTTAACCTTTGGAATTTTAATTATGTGTCTTGGTGCGGACCTATTTGGGTCCATCTTGTTTGGGACTCTTTGTGTTTCCTGGGCTTGTATGTCTATTCCTTCACCAAGTTAGGGAAGTTTTCCACCATTATTTTTTCAAATAGGTTTTCAGTTCCATGCTGTCTCTCTTCTCTTTCTGGTACCCCTAGAATGCGAATGTTGGTACACTTGATATTGTCCCAGGGGCCCCTTAAACTCTCCTCATATTTTTGGATCTTTTTGCTTTTTGCTGTTCTAATTGGGTGTTGTCTGCTACCTTATCCTCTAAATGGCTGATTTGATCCTCTACTTCATCTAATGTACTGTTGATTCCCTGTAATGTATTCTTTGTTTCCGTTACTGTAGTCTTTATTTCTGACTGGTTCTTTTTTATGTTTTCTATCTCCATTTTTGCGTTTTCTATCTTGTTGCTGAAGATCTCCCTGAGATCACTGAGCATCCTTATAAGCAGTGTTTGGAACTCTGTGTCTGGTAGACTGCTTGTCTCCATTTTCTTTAGTTCCTTTCCTGGAGCTTTGTTCTGTTCTCTTGTTTGGGACATGTTTCTTTGTCTCCCCATTTTGGCTTCCTCCCTGTGTTTGTTTCTATGTATTAGGTAAGACTGCTATGTCTCCTGGTCTTAATAGAGTGGCCTCATGTAGTAGGTGTGCTGTGGGGCTCAGTGGTGCCGTCTTCCTGGTCTCCTGAGCTATGCACTCCAGGTGTGTCCCTTGTGTGGGTTGTGTGTACCCTCTTGTGTAGTGGAGCCTTGGTTGCTATTTGCATGGGAGGGATTGACCCTCAGGCTCACTGGTTGTGAGGACTGGCCATGACTACAGTAGAGGAGTTGTGGTGTAGGGGCTGACCCTATCCTGCCTCAGCAGGGCTCTGGTGCCTACCCAATCTGCCCCTTGGTTGTGTCGTCCTTGGAGGTGGCTGGATGATACTCCACCTCATTTCAAAGCTGGCCACTGGGCATACCAGCCATCCCCAGGGTCACCTGGGAGACTACCTGCTGCAAGTCAAGTTCAGCTGCAACCTGTGCGCCACCTGGGACCACCCAGTAGGAGCCATAAAGCAATCCACAGATGGTTGCTGCCCATGCCATGCTTGGAAGTGCCTCGAGAAGCCAAGCTGCCAACCAAGGCTGGCTGCTGCTAGTGCCGGCTTAGGGCTGCTCAGCCAGATATAACGGACACGCTCAAGCCAGATGCTGCTTGTCTGGGTGCCATAAACCTTTGACAGACCCTAAGAAAGTCTGCAGTATCAGCCAAGGCAGGCAGTTTGTACAAAAAAGCCACTAAAATTGGCTTGGGTGTGCCTGAAAGTTGGGTGGGGCGGGCTCTCAAATCACCAGGGCATGGCAAATGAACAGCGTTAGTCAGCTTGATAAAGACTCAGATATGGCAGACACCTGTGTCTGCAAGCTGGGAAGGGGGAGGGCTCAACAAAGAAACAATGGCCTCAGCCAGCTCCTCCTTCCAGGAGAAAGCTGCTCCTCCAGCCCCTGTCCTGAAGCCAGACAACTCAGTTCCCCACCATATGTCCCTGCCGCCTCTCCAGCTGCTGCCCCAGCGCTGGAGCTCAGAGCCAGTGATTCCATTGGTGGGTAAGTCTGTGCATGGGCCCTTTAAGAGGAGCGGCTGGGACTCCAGCTGTCCTCTGTCTCACTCAGTCAAAATCTCCGCTGGTTTTCACAACCAGAAGTTATAGGGACTTCTCTCCCGGCACTGAAACCCTGGACTGGGGAGCCCGGCGTGGTGCTGGGACCCCTTGTTCCTCTTGGGGGAAACCTACACAGCTGAGATATCCCTCCCAGTTTTTAATGGTGACACGTGGGAGTGGGACCAGTCCATTCCGCATCTCTGCCCCTCCTACCAGTCTCAAGATGGCTTCTTCTGCATGTCCTTAGTAGGGCTTCAGTTCAGCAAATTTCAGCCGATTCTTAGTGATGGTTGTTTTATAGTTTAGTTGTAATTTTGATGTGGTCGTGAGAGAAGGTAAGCTCTGAGTTTACCTACTGCACCATCTTGACTGGGACGCCTTGATTTCCTAATTTAGCGATTTAAGGGGAAACTGGGAGGGATCAGAGAAGAGAGGAGGGTACAGATGAGCAGTGCAGCTTGGTGACTCCTGCCAGGACCTTGGGTCTTGGTTGTTTCTCTTCACCATGACACTCTTGGCTAGCCTGGGCCTCCTAGTTGGGCTTCTGGTTCCCTCCCCATCCCGTGTCTCAGGGCTCCCAGCCTGCCCCTGGGTGGCATTCTCTGTCTCCCAAACTTTTTGTCCTTGCCCCTGAGACTACCCTTCCTTGTTCCCTTGCTTGGGGCTTGCTTTTTCTTTCTCAAGACTATGTGGTTCAATCCTATATCTTACAGATGAGGAAACTGATGCCCAGAGAGGGCATGATGTTTACCCAAGGTCACACAGTGAAGTAGAGGCAACTTAGACCAGCAGCTCTGAGCCTTTCACTCAGCCATCGAGGAACCTGGAGAAGTCTGGTTGGTGGGTGCACACCAGAGGACAGTAGAGGGCCGTCCCTACCTCTCAGTCTTAATGGTGGTTGTCTGGAGACCCTGCCTTTGCTGGGATTTAGGGGAAGGATCACTGTGGCCTTGACGGCTGGAGCTCACCATGGAAAATGGACCTCAGGGTCAAGCCCTTGAATTTCAGTCTGGGCCCTCCATCTTCAGGCATAGGGCTGGGCTTGGGCTTACGTCATCTCTGCTCACAGATAGGGGGCCTGAGGGGAGAGGAGCTCCCTGGCCCACCAGGGAGCATCCTGGAGCGTCTGGAAGGGCTGGTGTTAGTGGCAGAGTGCAGAATTGTGCTGAGAGGCCGGCTGTCCCCTAAGCACAGCCCCCTCCTGGGTCCTCTAGCTCACCAGCAGGCACTTAGTTAGAACCCATCCCTCACTGTCCCCTGTCTAAATCCCCTGGGCCAGGTTGGTATTGGGCTAACCGGGGCACCCGGATTTTTGAGATGAACATCCAGGAAATTGAACACACAAAAAATACTGCCCTAAATCCCAGCCATGTCCAGTAGACTATCTGTAAAGTACAAGAAAATATGTTTTCATCAGATGGAATGAATTTTTTTAAATTGATGAATCTGGAAAATCGAGAAAAATCTCGTTTTTGAAAGCATTCTCCAAAAGTGGTTCAGGTGGGTGGGGAGTCATAGGGTTTGCAAGAGAGACCTCTGAGGAGGGCTCACCTGACCCTGCTTCCCTCCAGTGCATAGGGCCATACGACTGTCCTCATACATGTCGGAGGAGACACACTGACCCCTGACTGAGCTGCACTTCTCATGGGGGTCAGAACTGCTGAAACGCACCTGTCAGTTTTCTCCCAACCTCATCCTGCCTCGCCCTTGCTCTCTGCGCTCCAGTCTTTTTCTGAATGACGCCCTCCTCCCCTCACCTGGCCCAGTGGTGACACCCAGGTGGACTGAACTTGTGTTGCCTTCCTGGCGAAGAAGGGTCCCTTGGGCAGAAGCCTGGTGGGAAGGGGGCACTCAGGCTGGGACAGGGTGGTCTGCTCCACCCGCACAGAGAGCCCTGCTTCCCTGGGGCCATCATTTCCGTGCTGTCCCCATTCATTGGCCCTTACTGTGTTTTGAGACATGCCCCCCAGCTCAAGAGTTGGTCTGAGATGATCCTTTGCTTTCTCTCCCCAGGAAGGCTGTGTTAGAAGGCGAGAAACAGTCCCCTTCTAGTTAAAGCTCAACACAGTGCATTTGCCTACTGCTAACCCAGATGTTCAAGTTCTCAGAAATGTAGGGGTGGTTCTCGAACTGGTCTTGGCCATGCGCTGTCTCCTCCTTGGAACACATAAGGGACTAGATTTTGATAAGTGCTGGAAAGGAACTCTAATTGGCAGAAAGGCCAGCCAAGAAGAGGGAAAAGCCTTCTGAAGAAGGAAGGCCTTGCCGCTAACCCGTCTGACCACTGAGGCTGTCGGGTACCAGAAAGTGCAGCTCATCGAGGTCCAGTGAACACGTGTCTTTCCCTGAATTACCTTAACCGGGAGCTTTCACTATCACTGATTCAGAAATCGAGCAGAAATGGGTCAAACTGCAGGGAAAGACTTCAGCAATAAAGTTTTATGCCATACTTTCAGAAGACCCACGTCTGGGAGTCTCAATTGTGTGCTTTTGAAAGCAAGGAGCATGAAGGAAACTGATCACAGCGCAGAGCAAGCTTTGCCGGGGTGCCTGACTAATTGTGATGGATGCTGACTTACACGGTACCCCTTGTGTTGGGTGTCTGACCTTTCCAGTACTATTATGATCTGTGCCTGATCTTATTATATCAATTGTGTTGGGTGCTGACTTATCCAATGTCGACTGTGACGGGTGCTGACCTATACGGTGTCTGTAGTGCTGGTTGCCTGACCTCTACATTATCAAGTGGATTGTGCAGTCAGGAAGCTGAGACACTTGTCCAAGGTTACACAGTTAGAGAGGTGAGATCAGATTCAAGTCCAGGTCTGAGTGTCTCAAAGCCTAGACTTGCACCACATCCAGAGGCAGGCTCCTGCCACAGTGGGAGTGACCAGCTTACTGGGTGCCAGTGCAGCCAGAGGCAGAAGAACTGTATGGAGCAGAACTTGAAACTCAAAGCCGACCCCCACTGGTGGTGACCTGCTGGGCTCGTAGTGGGTAGGTGGTGGTCACCACAGGTAAATATGCTTCACAGTGACAATTCTTTCCACCTCTTCTTTGCTCCCATCATTCATGGAATGACCTAATTTCAGTTTCGACAGTGTAAGCTGCAGTTTACAGTTCACATTAAACTCTTGTCCAAACACCCTGGAATGTTTGCAGGGTTGCTAATGATCTTCCCTGCAGGGAAATCTGTCACAAGATCTTTCACTTGAGCTGCTGCCGCCCTCACCCTCTCAGGTCAGCCTGACGCCAGTAAGGACTCGAAGGTCAGTGCCAACTGGAGGCCGACCAGAGCTGGGAGGTGCCAGCAGTACCTCTCCTAGGCCGCTCCCACCCCATGGCTGGATCCCAAGGCCCATTCCTGGCCAAGAAATGTGCCCATAGCCCCGTCGTCGGACTGCTAATCCTCACCTCGCCCTTATCCTTCCCTCAGATCCTCATACTCACCTCGGTCCTCATGTTAACCATCCCATTTATCACACCCTGAACCCCAAATCCAGTTGAAAATTCCAGGCCCATCGCCCATAGTTTTCTGACCCCAGAAATCCAAATGGGCATGCTTGTTTCCTGGAGCATAAGACATGCCTTGAAATCAGGGTGGAAACTTTATGTCAAATGAAAACTGAAGCCTCAAGCATGACCCTGTTCCCCGGGAGGCCCAGGGGCACTGCCCTCCCTGCGGCAGTGAGGAGCCCACTGACAGGGGAGGGGAGTGCCTGTATCTTGGGGCAGCTCCATACTGGCTGTGCTCTGTAGTTAGTGTTGACAGTTGGAGATTAAGGCGGAGCCACACTCCTTGGTATCAAAGGGGATGCTGGGATCCTAAAATAGCGGAGTTCAGATGGAGGTGCTCAACTCTCAGAGGCAAGAGGGACAAAAATGCCAGCATGGCAGAAAATCCAGAGAAGCGCCCAGGCCCCCTTGGCCCATAGGGGTCTATGGAGCTGCCTAACAGACTATGGTATTCCTTGGATCTCAGAAGACTGACCTCCAAATAGGGAATTGCTTGATTGGCTTATGCAGGGGAATTTAAGAACGCGTGAACAGAAGGCTGAGATCAAATGCTGCAATGAAGAAGCACCATCTCACCTCCAGGTCCCAGATCTAAACCCGTTCTCAGACCCAGTCCCTGGACTAAAGGAGAAGCCAGGGCCCCGAGGATGGGCCTTGCAATGTCACTATAATACATACCATAAAGATTCCACATTCCTTCCCCCAAAGGGGCCTGTGGCTGTTTACCAGAGGAACTGTGTATGGGGAAAGGGAATGCCCAAACTTTGGAGGGTGACTAGATACAGATTCTGAGCTGACACTCAACCAGGGAGCCAACACACTATCCGCAGCACAGAGGACCCGAAGCAGTTAGCTTTTACACGGCTAGGACAGCAGCACTCCTTCTCACTGTTGCCCCAGGGCTGTCCTCACTCTCTGATTTCTGTCACAGTATAATCCTCAGGGGTCTTGAGCATGTTGTTCAACATCCTGGTGGTATTTTCCTAATTAGACCTGGTGGACCAGAAGTGGCCAGAACCCTGGCTGCCCAGGTAAGACATAAGTGCCTCAGGAGCTAGGAAGCCGTCCTACAGAGATTCAGGGGTACACAACTTTGCAAAGTTTATAGGGGTCTAGCAATCTAGCATATGCTGAAATACGCCCTTTAATGTCCCCGTCACAGTGACAGAGGCATAACCCTCGAGGACACTGGCTTTTAGAGGCAGCCAGTACATCATTTGGAAATTGTGTTCCAATCCATTTTAGCAAGTGATTTGGAGGCCTGACAGGCTTGAGTGGGGCTCAGAGTGTGGGAGAATTCTGCAGCAGGTTCTGGCACTAATCAAGCTTCTCTGGTTAGTCAGGCACTGGAGGGAATAAGATGGGAAGACTGGGGACACAAAGGCATGTGTGGGGGCCTTGGGAGTGGGCCCCATGTGTGAATCTTGTCACCTCATGTCAGCACTCACCAGAGGCCATCTACTGCAGCAGGGACACTGAAGGAAGTGGTACACTGGGTGACATCCTGTGGAGGTCAGTCTCTGTCCTTGGTCACCTGGATGTTTGCACCGTGGGTCCAAATCCACAGCCTCCTTCTCACCAAGGCTGATCTAAGTGCTTCCATTGCTGAATATCTATCTGACTGATGCTGAGCCCTTTGCATGACACTATCCCCTGAGAAGTCCGACCAGCCCCGTGGAATCCATGTGTGTTTTGGGGTGTTTAGCAGGAGTCGGCGAGAGGTAGGTTGGAATGTGCGATTCAAAAAACTTAGGATTTTGATTGTGGAATAAGATGCTAGACTCACTTTTCCCTGCTCCTTTATTCTAAAAACGAGTAAATACCCTGAAAATTATTCAGCAGACAATGATAAAAAGAGCCTAAGTTGGGTGGAAGAAGGTGGACGGGCCAGAGCCCTCAGGACTGGAGCACTGATGTTGCCTGGTTTTCTTCTTATTTCCCACATAGCCCTGGACCGGATGCCAGAGAGACTGCAACCAGACCCTTCAACAGGTGCAGATTATGAAAAAGAAACCTAGAAAAGCCTAGTTCCTCTAAACAGAGTCCTGGGAAAGGGAAAGCTCAAAGGAGACGTAGAGAAGAGCCCAGCCTGCTCAACAATCCGCAGCCTGATTTGTGAGCAGCAGTGACAGCAGGCCCTCCCAGGCCACCCCAGCCTCTTCCTTGACACACCTGGCCTCAGAGTGGTCCCGTTTGGCCAGAGCAGCAGCAGCAGGAGCAGCAAAACCATGTGTCTCCCCGCCCTCCACCCAGTGGTGTAAGCAGAGCCAGGCCCAGTGGCTTGTGCCTCTTCCCCCATAAGTTCACCCAGTGATGGCAGGTGGCCCAGAGAAGTGTCTTTGCCCCTGCAGACAACACCAGCAGAGACCTAAGTGGGAGCCCCAGCAGCACTGGAAGAATGAAGCAGACTTGAATGACATGGCATGGGCTCAGAAACCAAACTGTCATTGGAATTGAAGCCCACAAAAGTAGGCCAGAACCTATGCTTCAACCGAAAGAGTGTGACTATCTGCTAAAACAGAAGATTTCATTAGGATCAAGCCTCCTACCATAATAACCCAAAAGCCCAGGATATAATACAAAATACCTGGTCATACCAAGAACCAGGAAACCCACTGGAATGAGAAAAGACAGTCAATAGATGCTAATACATAGATGAATCAGATGTTGGAATTATCTGACAAGGATTTTAAAGTAGCTTTCACAAATAGGCTTCATAAATCAATATCAGTGCTTCAAATCAATGTCATAACAATGCTTCAACAGTCAATTAGAAATCACTGATTTATAAAACATTACTACTCAGAACCGGAAAACCAGGATGTCACCCACTAGCTGTGTGATCTTGGAGATTTTCAACCTTACTGCATCTTGATTTCTCGGTCTGCAAGGTAGAAATAATATGTTTCACCTAGCAGGTAAGGTGAATCATATAACAGCACACTAGCTGGCACTGTTGATTGCCTAGCCAACTACCGCGTCTCTTCTGTACTCCCCAAACCCTGCTTTCAAGGAGAGAAGAAATATACCTAGCCGAGAACATGCCACTGTCCAGCTTCCCTTGCAGCTATGGCAGACCACAGGACACACTTCTGGATAATGGAGATGGGGGGCGGGGGGGTTAGAAGATCCTGGAGAGAGCATCCCTTCCGGAACACAACAGGAAAGCCTCACCAGGGGAAAGCCCCACGTGTCTTGTCCTCATGCTTCCTGCCTGGAACTTGGACATGAGGTCTGGAGCGGCAGCAGGTATTAGCAACCAGGAGGAGACAGGCAAGGGGTTAAAGGCCAACGTGCTAAGCATGCCTGGGTGGAAAGACGAGCCTGGTGCCCGAGGCATTGCTGAGCTGTGCTCCAGGCTGACAGTCAACCTCTGAACTCCTGATGGGAGAAAAACGAACACCCACTTATTGAGGCCACTGTCAGTGGGTTCTCTGAGCTTGCAGAGGAATGCATTTCTGATTTAACGAAGAATGGGGAGGAGAATAGTAGCGACAACTTACTCAGATACTGTTTTAAAAGATTTATACATTTATTCACGTTTAATCCTCACAGCTACCCAACAAGGTGGGTACAAGTACTGTCCCCGTTTCAGAGAGGTCTACATGGAGGCGTGGGTGCTTGTCTAAGATGCACAGTAAATACGAGCTGGAGCAGACACGCGTGTGCCTCACCTACCCAGTGTCTGGCTCAAGAAACAAACGTTAGTGGTTAATATTTTCATTGTCGTTGTTACAGTTCCATTGGAGGATTCTTGTGTGTCTGCAGGAAACCCCTTAAGACTGTACTCATCACACTGAAACTACCACTTCCTCTCCTCTCTTCCCTCCTTTCTCCATCCTGAGCATGTATACCCTCCTTTGCCAGGTGCTGGGGATACAGCAAGGGATGAAGGTCAGAGGCATCGTCCAGCGCTGAGTCCGGACATCACCAGGACTGGCCCACAGTCACCAGACATGCTGCCCTGGATGTCGGCCGGAGAATGGGCAGAGTGCGCCCTGCAGGGTAAGCCTTATGGACAGGACAGAAGGTACAGCCCCCTAAGTCTGCTCCTGGGCCATTTCCTGCCGTGACTCTTTCGCACCGACAGGGGGCGACAGAGGCCGACGGCGGGCGGACCCCAGGGCGCGCGGTGCCAGACCTCCGGTCCTAAAGGGGCGTCCCACCTCTTAAAGCTGGCTGACGCTGGAGTCCAGGCTCCTGCCCTGCGCGGCCTCAGTTTCCCCACATTTAACACGGAACACCTTTGCGCTCTGAGGTCTGAGCTCCAAGGGCATGGCGAGGCTTTGGGCAAGTGCCCTGCAGCGCGCATGAGGTCTGCGTGCGACAGGGATGAGGTCGCATCGCACCTCCTCACAGACGGGACCCCCCGCCCACTAAGTCTACCCACCGCCTCCGTCTGGGCCTGGCTCCCGCCTCAAAGGCTTTCCGTTTGCGGCCAGAGAGCTTAACTCAAACGCATAATTCAAGGCAGGGATGCGGTTTCTGTTGGCGGGAGAGTCCCCCACAAGCAGGCAGGCGCCCCGCCCCCGCGTCTGTCCCCTAGGGTGGGGCCGGTCGAGGCCCCCATCCCAGGACTAGCCGGCAGCTGCTGGAAGACTCGGAATTCATGCTCTCAGCCCTCCAGTCCTTCTTCCCTGGGACCCTCGGGGGCCTCTGACACCCGCCTGCGTTGTGCTTACTCCTCCCAGGAACGCGGAGCCCCCAGGCCCACGCCCTTTCACTAGGAGACTCTCATCAAAAAGCACGCTGCTACCTGAGTCAGGAGAATAAGGCCTTTCAACCCAGAACTCAGCATGTATCAGGTGACCTGCTCTTACTCCCTCCCGACCCGGTGATTCAAAATAAAAGAGCCAGAGCCAGAAGTGAGGTACAGAAATCCAGCACTGGGCCCCCCCACCCCCCGAAGATTTTGTCCACAGTAGTTACTTGAATGCTTGTATTAATTTACTTATTTGGTTTGTTTTTAACACTCAATTTAAAAAAGGCTCATGTCATGGTGCCTCTGCCTGGTTTGTTGGTGGCCCAAGTCCCCGTGTGCTGGGTCCCTTGGGAAATCACGTCCCAGAGGGCTGTGGCGCTGCACCCACAGGGAGCCATACCAGGACATTGCATCACTGCACTTTCTGTGCTGGAGTCAGCTAAGGGAGCCTTTGAATTCACAGGGTGGGGGCACAGGAGGGCCGGGATTTCCCTCCAGCCCCTAACACTGGCGCAAGGTCCTGGCCCGTAGCCTGTGTCAGCCCAGAACCAGGACGATGCGGCCTCCAGGGACCTCCTACAGCTGCCTGGGGCTCTCCCACTGGGCCACAGCTGCCCCCTCTCTCCTCAACCCCACTAGCGGCTACTGCTGGGAAGAGGGGGGCTGGCTGTCAACTCCTCCCTCACTGGCCTGAAACACCCTGGGAGGCCCAGCCCCCGCCTTGGGCCAGACTGGAAGGGGAATTCACTTAGGCCACAGATGCAGGGCAGGGGGCTGCTGCTGGGTGGGCCCGGGCTGGGGGTGCTGGGTAGGGGAAGGGGCTGGGCATTGTTTCTAGCTCTTGGAGGGAGATGGATGGGACCTGGGACTGCCATTTCCCAGGGAACAATGGGAAACTGGCTGGCTGTTGGCAGTTGAGTCATATCATGGGTTGTGTGGTTTCTGGCTGGGACTGGGGCTGGGCTGACGCTGTGGGAACATGTGTCCTGGGCTCCAGGCAATTGAGGGCTCTGTAGAGAAGTCGGGAAGCTCTCCTCCTCCTGTTCCTTCACTCCCAGCTCCTAGTGCTGGGTGGGGCTGGGGGGTCCCCTGAGGCCTGGGCTGCTCTGAGACCTCTGCCCCTGGGATTTGCTCCATCTGGCCTGTCCTGCGCCCCTGCCCCACCCAGTGGGACGCTGTTGGCCCCACAATAAGTGAGGGCACTGGGGCTCTGAGACTTGGTAGCCTAAAGGCTCCCAGCCAAGAACAAAGCCCACACTCTTGTCCTGGTCTCACGGGGCGCCAGGCTCTGCACCCATGGGCGTCCCAGAGTCCTTCCTCCCGGCCAGCTAGGGGCTGGGCAAGAAATAGCCAGGCTAGTCACTCAGGGACCCCTGACAGAGGTGTGGGCAGATTTAAGAGAACCAGCCAGGCAGGGTGACTTGCTTCTAGCATGGGAGACTGCAGAAGCCATTGCCACCCTTGGCTTTAGGGACAGTGGTTTCTGGAATGAAGAGGAACGTGGTGGAGCTCTGTGAGACAGAGGCCGCACCCCAGTGCTGTGGGTATGGCACAGCCGGGGCCACCCAGGCAGGGAGGGATGGGGATGGACCCTGGCCTCTCCCCCTGCTCTCCAGGTCCCAGCCGGGTGCCCCTCACGGCGGAGCCCACTGGGCAGGCAGACAACAGGGCTCAGTTCATCCAAGTGTGGCCACCGGGGACACAGAGCAGGGTGGAGGTGGGAGGGCCTCGGGAGCGGCAAACAGAGGTCTTGCCCCTGACCCCGCACTCCCTGGCTTCCCTACCCCTTTCTGCCCCAGGTTCCTTGGGGTCCCTGAGTCTGCAGTTGGTGGTGTGTCAGGCTGCCGACCACTCCCAGGTCCCCTGACCACACTGGACACCCCCAGAGAGGACACAGCCTTCCCATCCCCCTGCCTCTGAAACCCAGGCCTGATTTCCCTCCCAGCTGTAGGCCCAGCGCCCAGAATGGTGTCCGCAATAGTTGGCGCTCAGCACATACTTGTGGAGTGAACGAGTAAGTGGTGTCCTGGGCCTGCACTGGTAATTCTGAGAGGAAGGCCACCACTTGAGGAGTGGGGGAGCGTGACCTTGGACTCCCGGGGGGACTCGGTGCAGCACCAAGAGTGGTCCCCAGGGCTGGGAGTGTGGGTGTGGTCTTGGCCCCAGGGTGAAGCCCAGTCTGTACCCCGGGCCAGCTGACAAGTCACCTGCTCCCCACTGCATGCCAAGTGACAACCACATGCTGCTAACAGTGGCCCCGACTGTGTGTGGCCCTGTGCTAAGTGTCACTCACGTGATCTCATTCAAGCCCCAGGGCACTCCCGTGGGGTGGGCGCTGCTGTTAGCATCCGCATCGATGGGTGAGGAGACAGGTGCAGTTCAGGGACTTTCCAAAGGTCACTGGACACGTGGGTAGAGCTGGGGTTCTGTCTGAGAGCTGAGCTTGGCAGAGGCCCAATGATGCAGGAGCTTGATGACCCTGCAGGTCTCTGTCAGTCCAGCTGTGTCACCCGGTCCCAGGGAGAGCTTCCTGCTGAGCCTGGGCGCTGGCAGCCCCAGTGTTTTAATGACTGGCCCCCAGACCAGCTGGGACCCAACTCTGGGTGCAACTAGCTTGGTCCCGCTGCCCTCTGATGCTCTCTACTGGCCAGAGGGGGTTACTGCGGCTGACCCCCGCTGGCTCAGGCGACCCCGGGGAACCCCAGGGCACCCAGGATTGGGGCCCTCAGGACGAGCAGCCACAATGGCAGGCCTGGATCTGCTGACCCTGCCCACCTGCCCTGACCTGGAGCCCGCGGTGAGCCCTTGCAGCCCTGCCTGCGCCCACAGCCACATCTTGGGTGGCTGTCAGGCGGGGGCATCGGATCTCCACGAGCGTCTGCGGCACCTATAATCTCAGATTTCTCCGTGGCGTTCTTAAATGCTTTAATGTTTTCATTCCTTTGCTAGATGGCTTGCCATGTCTTTAGGTGTCTGGTTTCAGCTTGATGGTCTCTGGGTTGATTTCACAGGCAGAATAATTTCAGACGTCTGGATGCTGGAGTCAGCAGTGGTTCTGCCAAATGTCCCTTGTGTACGATCCAATGGATGTTTGCGAGTTTTGTGAGCGGAGGATGCAGCCTCCTGCGCGCGAACTCCCCAGGTTAGGTTGCGAGGGCCCCGCAGGCGTGTCATGTGTCGGTGAGCACCACCGGGCACCCCGCTCCGTGGGGCAGCCCAGCCAGCTCTGTCCCCAGCGTGCTCAGCCTCCCTCCCCCGCTCAGAGAAGGTGCTGGTTTGGAAGTGGAGCAGCAGCTTCCTTGTCACCTAGGAAAGGTGACAGCCACGCCTCTTCGAGTTCCATCCTAAGTGCATAGTGGCTAGTATTCCATCATGTCCTTGAGTTTGGTTCTTTCCCTTTGCCCTGTGAGGGTTGGTCATGGTCTCAGCTGTTCTGAACCGAGGAGACATCACTAGTACGAACTCTCTTCCCTCCCTCCCTTCCTCCCTCCCTCCCTCCGCACACTCCATCCGTCCTTTCCTCCCCCTCTTCCTTTGTATTTACTACTTGCAGATGGGGTGGCTCAAACAACAGACATGTATTTTCTCACTGTCTTGGAGGCCAGAAGTCTAAGATCAAATTTCCACCAAGGGAGTTTCTGCGGAGGATGTTGAGATGGCCGCCGTCCTGCTGTCTCCTCAATGGCTTTTCCTCAGTGCGTTTGTGCGAGAGAGGGAGACACCTGTGGTCTCTCTTTCTCTTCTTACAAGGACACCAACCCTATTGGATCACGGCCCCACTTTATGACCTCGTTAACCTTTATATACCCCCTTACCAACCCTATCTCCAAATATAGTCCCTCTGGGGGTTAGGGTTCAACATGAATTTTGGGGGGGCTCATTTGGTTCATAACACTACTCCTTTTTATAATATAAGAATGAAACATAGCATTCCAATAACTGGCCCCCTCCCCAAGCCTCCAGGTGAAAATGCCAAAGCTGTTAGCTTGGATGGCAGTGTCACCACGAGAGTCTGACTTGCCAGGGAGCGGCTGGTGTACAAGAATCCAGACTCTCAGTGAAGGCACCATGGTGCCAGGGCAAGATGGAGGCCAAGGGCAACCGTTCCGATGGCGACTCTGGGCCCCTGTCTTGGTTTGTGTGCCTCAGAAGCAGACCCCAAGCACCTTTGATGCAAGTAATTTGTTTTCGGAGCTCACCCCAGGGGTAGGAGCATTAAGCCAGGGAGTTGAGGTGAAAAAGTGTGTCATCAAGCTGGTTACCACCGTAGGTACCTGGGAGGCTGGGAGGTGAGCCTGAACACGCCTCTCAGTTACCCCAGCCTGGGTTGAGGAAGCTGGATTTTATTTACCAGCTCCCTGTCTTTCACTGAGTAGGTGCCTACGGCAGGAAAGATGCCTCAGGCCGAGGGTCTTAGGTTACCAGTACGTAGCCACGGAGATAAATGAAGCATTGACAACATATATCCGCTACAGTTCCTCCGTGTGTCCTGTGTCCCTGGGGTTGGTCCAGCCAACCGACCAGGGCCTCTACTGAAACTTCCTGCCCTCTGTGCCAGGTCTCCAGGTCCCTGTGAGTAGAGCCCTACCCCTGGCCCCACCCACCTGTGGGAGGTGGGAATCCTGTGGACCTTTCCCATCCCCCCTCCCTGCCCAAGGTTGGACCTTGACCTTTGTTCTCCAGGTGTGGCTGGCTCAGGACCATCTGTGCTACTTTCTTCTCTCGAACTTACGTCCCAGCTCTGCCAGGATCTTCAAAGGATGTAAGGGAAGTTAAATAGAAATTTAGTTCAAATTATTTTGTTTTCCTAAACTGTACAGCTACATTAATCAAGATGGTATGGTATTGGCAGAGGGACAGACACATAGATCAATGGAACAAAATAGAGAAACAAGAAATAGATCCACACAAAAATGCCCAACTAATCTTTGACAAAGCTGCAAGCTTCCAATGGAGGAAGGAGAGTCTTTTCAACACATGGTGTTGGACCAACTGGACATCCATGTGGACAAGAATGAAGCTCAAGCCAAACCTCACACATGATGCAAAAGTCACCTCAAAGTGGATCACAGACTTAAATGTAAAATATAAATCCAATAAACTTTTAGAATAAAATCAGAGAAAATACTTTAGACCAAGGGATAGATAAGGAGTTAGCTACTTGATTTGACACCAAAAACACTGCTTGTAAAAGAAAAACATAATGAATGCATTGGACTGCATCAAAACTAAAAACTCTTGGGTCCGCCTGGTGGCTCAGGTGGTTGGAGCTCCGTGCTCCTAACGCCCAAGGCTGCCGGTTCGATTCCCACATGGGCCAGTGGGCTCTCAACCACAAGGGTGCCGGTTCAACTCCTCGAGTCCCGCAAGGGATGGTGGGCAGTGCCCCCTGCAACTAAGATCGAACACAGCATCTTGAGCTGAGCTGCCGCTGAGCTGCTGCTGAGCTGCCGCTGAGCTCCCTGATGGCTCAGTTTGTTGGAGCACGTCCTTTAAGCCACAAGGTTGCCAGTTCGATTCCTCAACTCCCGCAGGGGATGGTTGGCTGTGCCCCCTGCAACTAGCAATGGCAACTGGACCTGGAGCTGAGCTGCGCCCTCCACAACTAAGATTGAAAGGACAACAACTTGACCTGGAAAAAAGTCCTGGAAGTGCACACTGTTCGCCAATAAAGTCCTGTTCCCCTTCCCTAATAAAATATTTAAAAAAACCAAAAAACTAAAAACTCTGATTCTGTTAAGAGGAGGAAAAGAAAAGGTACACACTGGAAGAACTTATTTGCAAACCCCACTTCCAACAAAGGATTAGTATCTAGAATATATAAAGAACGCTTAAAACTCAACAGTAAGGAAAACCCCAAAAAACAAAAAACCCAAGCATCCAATTAGAAAATGGGCTAAAGACATGAACAGGCATTTCACCAACAGAGGACATACAGATGTTGTGCATGAAAAGATGTTCAACATCATTAGTCATTAGGCCAATGCCAACAAAACTACAGTGAGATATGATTATACAAAACATAAAATAGTGGTAACACCAACTGCTGGCAAGGATGAGGAGAAACTAGATCACTATACTTGCTGGTAGGAATGTAAGATGGTCCAGCCCCTCTGGAAAAGAGCAGAGCAGTTTCCTACAAAATGAAACACGCCCTTATCACATGGTTCTGCAACTGCACCATTGGGCATTTATTCCAGAAATTTGAAAACTTACGTTCACACAAAAACCTGTATACACATATTCATAGAAGCTTCACTTATGTTACCCTTAAACTGAAACAATGCCATGTCCTTCAATGGGTGAAAGGGTAAACAAACTCTGGTTCGTCTACATCTTGAAATACTTCTCAGCAATAAAAAGGAACAAACCTGGTACGTGCAACAACTTGAATGGACCTCAGGGGAATTAGTCCACATGAAAAAAAGTCTCTGCAAAGGTCACAAGTTACATGAACCCATTTAAATAGCATTCTGGAAGTGACAAGTTTATAGAGGTGGAGAATAAATTCACGGCTGCCAGGGATTAGGGACAGGGCACAGAGGGAAGTGGCTGTGGCCATAAGAGGCATCCTTGAGATGGAGCTGGTCTGTACTTCCCCTGGGGTGGTGCTCCCCTGAGTAGAATTAAACACACACACATATGAGTGCATATAAAACTGGTAAAATCTGAGGTTGATGGATCGTATCAGGGTCGGTTTCTCGGTTGTGTTGTTGTACAATAGTTATGCGAGAGGTTACCATGGATGGAAACTACGTGAAGACCTTTAGGGTCTCTCTATTATTTTCCCCAACTACACATGAAACCACAATTATCTCGAAGTGAAAAGCTGAAAGAATGAGTGGGTTACAAGAAACATGAAAACTTGTACGGAGATGTTCATAGCAAAATCGCCCACAGCTGGAAACAATGCAAGTGCCTGTCAACAGGTGGATGGGTAAACAAAACGTGGTATTGGTACAGCGGAATGGTAACTACTTCTCGGTAATAAGTGAGGAGCTGATGGTACACAGAGCATCAAGACTGGCTTTCGCTGACATGCTGAGTGAAAGAAGCCAGACACCAGAGTACATAGAATGTGGTTCCGTTTATGTGAAATTCGAGATGGAAAATCTAATTTAGTTTAGGTAAGAAGTTGTCTGGAGCTGAAGTTGGCTGGAGCTGAGGGTGGGGTCTGCCTAAGAGGGGGGCACAGGGGCCCTTTTTGGGTGATGGACATGTTCTATATCTTTGTTCGTGTGGTGGCTACACGGTTGCATGCGTTTGTTGAAACTCCTCAGAACGTGTACTTAAAACACGTAGGTGTACACATGTACCCAAACTCACGGAAATGTACATTTAAAATGAGAGCGTTTTCCTATGTGTCAATTGTATCTGATACAAAAGAATAGGTTTTGAAAAATCTGAGCAGGTTTATGGCTCAGTGGCTAGGGCTGGGTCCAGATGTCAATTTTGGAGCATAGTTTCCCACGTTTCAATTGACAACTGGATGACATTTATCTCTTCAAATGTCTCTCTGCATTAGATAGTTTAATTCATCCCAGCTGGGCCCTAATCCCATCCCTTGTGACTCATGGGACTCATCTTCCATTTAGAAGTGTCCGTGGAGGAGAGATTGGCCCGGGAACCACATGCAACAGTTTTTTTTTTTTTTTTTGTGGTTCAGTTCTATTCTTGTTTGCTTCTCAACTCAGGCAGAGCTCCTTCAGGAAGAAATCAAGATGTAATTGAGACAATCGTTCCCAAAGGGTAGCTGGCTGTTGTGGGTGTGGAGATGGCCACTGGGATTTCCCTTCAAGAAAGACTTGCTGGAAAGCTGGAGGAGAGAGTTCTCAGGCAGCCCCCCACTTCAGCACCTTTGGGTTCCTTCAGTGGGTGAGCCACCGGCAGCTCTGGACACAGAATGGGGATTAGAGTCTGGCCATTTCTACCCAGTGTGGCACCCTCAAGGGCTGGCCACTATGTTCTCAGACCAGCACCCCACACCCGTCCTTCCCCGCTGGTGTCCGACGACCTACCTCACAGTCTAGGCTTTCTCCTCCCACACCTGCTCCCTCCCCTCCTTCTCCCACAGACATTGCCCAGAAGACTGAAGTCCCCTACATACTAACCTCTTGTTTTGGACAGGGTCCAACCATAACAGAATCCACGCTGTTATAGAAACAATGCAGGCAAGTGTTTCTACAGGTGGAGGAAAGAGATAAGAAGCCAAAGATGGAATGATAAGGCAATCAAGACATCGGCAAGAGCAGGAGGTCTCTCTCCCCTCCAGGCCTCAAGGGACAAATGGAGGAGGAGGAGCTGTATCTAGAGCCCAGGAGCTCAGGCCACCTGGTGGACTGGGCGCTGGAGTCCTTTCAGGCATGTCTAGTATGTGCTGGGACCCCAGAGGGATGGACTGGTGGCTCTTTTGTAGTCAAGTTGGCGGCCACGCGAAACACACACACACACACACACACACACACACACACAGAGAAAGAGAGAGAGAGAGAGAGAGAGAGAGAAAGAGAGAGAGAGAGAGAGAGAGAGAGAGAGGAACACCTTGACGTCTCCCCTCCTGTTCCCCTCCCCCAGTGTCTGCGCTTGTCTAAACCCACTGAGAAGCTAGAAGACGACGGGGCGTGGGATTCTATTTCCCTTCAGTACAGAGCAGAGCAAGGAAAAGTCAGGACATGAATCTGAAAGAAGACAGGCAAATGACCAGGACACCTTCCAAAACCTCATCCCCGCTGATTTACCGGAAATGTCATTGTGAGTAGATGTAGACGGGAGTCTGGAGGGTGGGTAGGCGGAAGCATACGTGGTAAAGCAAATACAGGGAACTAGCAATGGCAGAATCTAGGTGGGGGAGATACAGATATGTCCTGTAAAATTCTTTCAACTTTGCTGCATGTTTGAAGATTTTCATAATAAAATACTGTAAAACAAATGCCCTCTAAGTAAAATTTTCATTTTTCAGTGGGGAGAAGCAGGTAAGGTCCTGGCGTAATCGTTGTCCCCTGGAGCTTGGTGCCCACCTTTTTCTCCTCAGCATGGGTGTGACACCCACATCGGCAGCGTTCGGGGTCCCTCTTCCACGTGGGTGGGGCCAGAGGTTGTGTGACCCTGGGCAGGTTTCAGTCCGTGACATGCTACCCTTGGTCCATCCATTGTTTTACAACTTTTGTGTTAGCTACTCACATTCAAAAATCTGAAAAACTCTCACAATAATCCAAACGTCCAGCTTTTCTTTGAAACCAGGTCTGACAGCACTGGGCTTGCATTTCTCCACAGCGACAGTTGAATGGAGTTAAACCAGTGGGATCACGCCTTCCCCGGTTGGCCACGACCCCCCTCTCCCCATTGTGTCACATCTGGACCACTTTATTCTGAGTTCCTGTCTTGTCTCTGCAAACAGCTGCTTTTAGGATCCTGGATTCATTAGGACGCTTCTGTTTATAATGATCACTCTGCAGACTGTCCCTTTATGGCCACCTTCCTTAAACTGCTCAATCCACGGAGCTCCTTTGTGATCTGTCACATCCATGTGTCTCCTCTATTTACTCTAAGACTCTATAATGGGCTCTTTTAAAGTAAAGGCCTACTTCATACGTTTCCGAAGTAGTCATCCCCATACCACGAAGAGTTTGGTGCCCTCAGCATGTTTTCTTCTAACACAAAATGACACATACTTGTTCCTAAAACCTCGGATCTTGTCCCTTGCGCCTAATGTCATGTGCTCCTCTCTCCAGGCCGCACTGATGGATTAGCCTGAGGCAGGGTGCCAGCAAGACTGGCGCCCCCTCTTTAGCTAGGCCAGCCCTCCCCGCAGCGGTGCCTTTCCTGGGTTCCATTGAATGTTTTCAGGCCATTTATTCTCTGGGAGTGCAGGTCGCCTTTCATGTGAGTCTGAAACTCAGAGCATGGCCTCTGGCATCTTCCCCCTAAGAGCTGCGTGCTTCTTATTCTTCCTGAGTCCTGCGTTGATGCCTGCTTGGAATTCAGTACATCCCCAGTTTGCTTACGCTCTCTCAGGTTCATCCAGAAGAACCTTAAATAGTTTAAATTGCAAATCCTTTATCAGGACTGGGTGTGTGGTGTGAGGTAGGCTCACGCTGGAGGCGTAGACAGGTGCTAGACTACGAGGGTCTGCTGTGCCGCACGAACGCTGTGTCAGTGTCCTTCACTGACTGTTAGTAACTTCCCCTCCAAATTAGCCTAATAACTTGTAGAAATCGTGTTATTCCAACATAGTTGGAAAGAAGAATACGACAACTGTAAGAACACCACCCGCGTTTATTGAGTGCTCACCGTGAGCCTGGCACACACATGGCCCAACTTCACGGTCCCACGGACACTGTGAGAGAGCTACCGGGACTTTGGCCTCTTTACAGATGAGGAAAGTGACCTTCAGAGAGGTTAAGTAACATGACTAATGCCACACAGCTGCTCAAGGATGGAGTCAGTGCTCGAACCCAGGTCCATTCTACACTCCTGTCCACACGCTTGGTGGCTTGCTGTTCAGAGCCATCGGCTGCTGAGGCAGTTCCTGTTCTGGCGAGCTAATCCAGTTCCCTTCCACTTTCACTTATAGGTCCTGTGGTTTTGTTGTTCTTGAATTTCTCTGTGGTTTTCTGCCTTGGTGCTAATATGGCACCCTGGGTTGGGCAGTGTTGGGAGAAGGTTACACAAACCAACTTGCCCAGTGTGGCATTTTACCTCCCACAATGGTGCTGTGTGTTCTCCTCCTTAACTAGGTGGGAACCAGCGGGTCACACAAGCAACCTCCACCCTCGAGGGCAATGAATTCCTCTCTATTCCAGCCAACACCACAAGCTACTCTGGAAAGAAGACGGGAGGTTGGTGTTCTGATGTTACGAAGCCCTCGTTTTCTGGGGCTTAGTGATGCCTAGCGAGTCTCAGAGCTGGAGGGACATGGGCATGGCATGGCCTCCACCCCCGTCAGGAGCAAGCGGGAAGCTGGGCAGGCCACAGTGTCCTCCAGCAGGGGCTGTCCTTGTTTACATGCCCACCCACAGTGATGAGAGTCACTGCTTATGCCCACCAACCTGGGCGCCATCCTTTAAAGGAAATAGACAATGGGCAGAGATGATCAAGTCACCTAATAGACATTCCAGACGTTCCTTATAGTCGAGCTGGGGTTGGGATTACTGCTGACCAAAAACTGTGAGTGGCAGTGACGTGTCACCTCTGGCAGAGGAAGCCACTGCTCTTCCTCCAGCTACCCTCTCTCTTTTCCTCTGCCATGATGACCCTGGAGACCACAAATTGTAAACGATGTCAGCTCCAAAATGGAGACGCACCGCTGACCTGCTGAGGACTTGAGGGAGAGTGGCAGCTTGTCCTCAAAGATGGTCCCCGGGAGCCACATCTAATAGTCACACCTTGTCTTAGTCCATTCAGCTGCTCTAACGAAATACCGTAGACTGGGCACTTACTTATAAACATCAGGCCTTTGTTTCTCACAGTTCTACAGGCTGGAAGTCTGAGATCAAGGCACTGACAGATGTGCTGTTTGGTGATAGCTCCCTGGTTCATAGAGGGATGTTTTCTGTTACTGTGTCCTGACGCGGTGAAAGGGGCAAAGGAGCTGCCGGGGGTCTCTTTGATAAGGGCACTAATCCCAGTCGTGAGGGCCCGGTCCTCATGACCTAATCACCCCACTAAGGCCCTGCCTCCAATGTCGTCACGGTGGGAATTGTACATTCAGTCCTCAGCAACATCCCGGTGCAAGGCTCTCCGTTGCTGAATCCGAGCTGGCCCTCTGGCTCCCTTGAACCAACACAATGTGGCAGAAGTGACGCTGTGCCAGTTGTGGACCTCGGCCCTAAGAAGGCCTGGAAGCTGATGCTTTCCTACTTGGAGAGCTCTAAGATGCCACCTAAGAAGTCCAGCGACCCCACAGAACTCACCAAGTCGAGAGGGAGATGCCTGGAATACACAGAAAAACAAAGGGGCCCAGTGTTCCGGCCATTCCGTCTAAGGGGACAAACATGTGAGCGAGCCACGCTGTGCATTCCAGCCCAGCTGCGGCCCTGACGACTGCGTCCCAGGTGACACCAGGTTCAGCAGAAGAGCCACCCAGAGGAAGCCAGTCACCCCCAGAATCACGAATGACGACAGAATGGCTATTGTTTGGAGCCACTAAATCTGGCAATGGTCTGCAAACAGCAATAGGTCATCAGCCCTGTGAGAGAGCAGACTGTTGGCCACTGTGTGTGACGTAGGGGTTTGTGCTGGAGCAGTAAGTGTATATTTCCTTGACTGGGACAGAAGACAGTGCAATAGACCTGTCAAGAGGGAGCAGGGCCTGATCTCAGGCAAAGGCCCCGAGATTGGGAGGGTGACAGAAATGACAGTGCTTGTCCTCGTTACCCGATTGGTTAGATGGGAGAATGGGAGAAGTGACGGAGGGGTCAAGCCTGTGACAGTGACAGTGGGCATGGTGTCAGCAGAGACGCAGGAGGGGCAGCAGACCTTGTTGGCGAAGGAAACAAGACAAAGAGGGCATTCTGGTTTTGAACTTAACATGGTGATGGGACCTCAGTAGGAAAATAACCATCAGGCATAGTGAGCTTTGCTGCTCAGAGAAGAGACCGAGGCTGGACAGGAGAGCTGACCCCATGGGAGTATGACACCCATGGAGAGGGTAGAGGGAAGGGAGAACTGGGCTGATGGATAGCTGTGGAGACACCTCCATGCAAACGGGACTAGAGGGATGAGAGTCAGAGAGGGAGACTAAGGAAGAGCTGGCACAAAGAGGTGATTTCTCAGAGCCTGGGTTCAGAGGATTCAGTTATTGGGTGGGAGCCAATGACATCAAAGCCTGCGGTAGTGCTAAGGGGTGGGGGCCCTGAAGCGGGCCCTGTACGCAGGCCAGAGGCAGTGAGAGAAAAGAAGGCAGAATGTATTTGATCTTCACACATTCGTTCATTCATCTGTCCATCCAACTACCCAGCCACCTATTACTTTATCCGTCCATCCACCTACCTACCCATCCAACCCTCCACCTCTCCATAGCCATCCATCCATCCATCCACCCATGTAATCCTTGTCCTGGGCCCAGCACAGGGATCATACTAGCGTAAAACACATGTGCTCCTGCCCTTTGTTGGAAACAGTGAACTCCCTCAAACACTGGGATGCTCAGAGTTGACGATCAAGTTCTGTCCTGCACACAGAAGGCAACAGTGAGGTTAATGGCCACTTCTGGTCCAGCTCTTGTCTGGGGCCACACCCTGTAACTTGTGCTGCACATGTTTTCTGCTGCTCGACCCTCCCCACAACAGCAGTATAAGGTGGGAAGGATTCGGACGTGAGTGAGGAGACCGAGGCCGAGAGGTTACGGGTCTTGCCAGAGCTTGAGGGACGGCGCCACCCACCAAACCTCAGTGCCCCACCCATGTTTGTACAACAGCTCCCCACCTCCGCCCCTGCCTGGAGAGAGGGGCTCCCTTATCCAGCTCTGGTCATCAGAATCTATTTTCTCGTAGAAGCTGTGCTGGAGATGACGTTGAGGGAACCGGAAACGCTTGACTGGTAATGTACTGCCATCCAACGTCGGAGGAAGACACAGCCAAGGGTTAACTATGACCCATGGTCACACTTTCTATGGGAAAAATGCATCTCAAGCTCCAAATGACTGACTTGGAAATGCAATTCTGGAACTCAGCCTGAGTATAAATCAGGGACTGTCTGTAACTGTACAAATTGTTTATTTTGAACATGGACCTAACTAGACTTTCCTTTCCTCACTCTGGTTCCTCCTCTTACTCACTTTTTTCTTTTTAGTATGCTGTGCAAAGACTTCCTGTTCTAGCTAATTGGCAAAAACCACACTGTCCCTGAGCACAGTATACATTTTTGTAAATACCCCCTAGAGATGTATTTCATCTCTATGGAAAATGTAATTCTGTTTTCCTAAGTGACGGGATATGTTTATGCTGGGACTCCGAGTGGGCTCAGGGCCTGGCCAGATGGTGCAGGATGTGCTCTGTGTAACAGGAGGAGCTGAGCCCTGTGAGTCGTGGTGAGAAGGGTCTGGGCGGACCTGTGGCTGCGTGACCTGCACGTGTTCAGCTCTACCGACAGGACACGTGCTTCTGCTCCTTTGGAGGCCTGAGTGGCATTTAAGGCGGGGGAGGGTTTGCTGGACTGTGGTTTGGCCCTCCCCGCCAACGGTGAGTCATGACTATTTTTAGCAGTTGCACTCACCCAGGTGGGCCAGGTTTCAGCTCACTACTCTGCATGGATATCTCTATGTCCTTTGCCCAATGACTGAACAACTGGGACTAGCATTTTCCAGCTGATACTTCTGCCTGTGGGACTCTTAGCAAGGCTGGTGATGGAGGAAGGAAAATTAGCCATTTCAGGAACTGGTGACATTATGACAGTGACATTTGTTGAATGGCTTTATGGGCTCTGCAAGCCAGTGGGCTGGAGCAGGGGTGGTAAACAGCAAGACACTTGCCACAACCCCACTTATTCTACCAGTGACAGACATGACTAAGTGATCAGGATGTCCGCTCTCCCTGTGCTTGGACTGGGCCTCAGAAAGGGGGCGTTGTTCGATTAGCAATGTCTGTCTCTGAGAATGTGGGGAGGGAAGCATGGTGGCAGTGCTCTGCTATTTGCCTTCTGGGTTGGGAGGCATTGGTGTATGATTTGGTTATTGTGCAGAATTTACTTGTATCTGTTGTATCGACACCAGTTTATTAGCATGTACAGAGCACCTTAATTTGGGATTCTTCAGAAGCAGACCATGAGATCAGAGTTTGAGTGTGGGTTGTTTATTTGGGAGGTGGCCCGGGAGGACTCCATAGGGCAGTGAGACAGTGACACAGGGAGTGTGAATGCACAGGTTACCACTGAGGCCTCCGGAGACTCTGTAGAGTTTTCCCAGAGTGGTCCCTCTCTAGGGGTGAGGAAGCACGGTATTTATTCTGCCTCTTCAGCCTGTCTTTGATGGAGGGCCACTCACTGAGTGTTAGAGCCCCAGCACTTTTGTCCTGCTCTTATGTCCAGAGAGAGCCCTCAGGCTGACAGTTGCAGATGGTGGGAAGAAAGAGAGGGGGAGGCCCGGGGTACGGCTGGCTGGGGCACAGAATGTGTGTTCCAGAAGCCCAGCTTCGACAGCGTCTGGATCCAGATGGTCTGGATTCACACGCTTGCTTTGCTGGGTAGCCCTGGATTAGCCACCCAACTTCTCTGGTAGCTATCATTCCTGCCCTGTTACCTCGAGGGTTGCGGCAAGAGCTGAATAAGGTAATATCTGTGAAAATGCTTTGTTAAGATCTCTGTAAAAGGCTACGTGAAGATAATATTTGACTTCCTTATAGTCCTATTCTCCGTGTCACTTTGGGGGACTGCTAATTATGATGACTTCACTTTCTACCCAGCTGAGCCGAGCCAATGGAGTGTCCCGTCCCCCTGGCCACCCAAGCAGAGCCAGTTCAAGTCTTCCTTGGGATTGATATGTGAGCCCTTGGAAATAGAAGACTTCTGGTCCCTACTGTAGGAGGCTATAAACCCAGGGTTGCTGATGGTCACTGTGCCAAGCAGAGCTGAATGGCAAAGAGAGAGAGAGAGAGAGGGAGAGAGAGAGAGAGAAGGAGAGAGAGAGTGAGAGCGCGCCCTGATGACTTTCTTTGAATCCTGGATTCAGTTGTCACCAAGACTGGTGACATTCCTGAACTTTTCTGTGTTGACCTTAAAAACAAAACAGTTATTTTACCAGGAGAAATGGGTTTACTCAGGAATAGCAGAGAATTATAATTTGGGACATGCAAGCTATGCAAAACCACAAGCAAGTCCAGAGAACAAAGGAGAGGAACTTTCTTTTATAGGATAAAGGGGAAATTGGGAGGAGCTGTTATAAACAAAGAGTCCATTGGAGGAAACTGGGAGTTCGAAGTGTAGTGGCTTTTCATTGGCTAGGCCGTTGCCGAGGGAGGAGAAAAACTTCCTTCCTCCTGCTGGGGTAGTAGAGTAGAAAACATCTTCCTGTTGGAGATGCAAGGCACTTGTCTTCCTGTTTGGGGCAACCCAGGATGAGTGGTAAGGTGTAAGAACTCCCCCTATCGGTCCTCCCAACTCCAATCTTAGTTGAGATCTCCTTTATTAATTTTCACACCTGTTGGGTGAGTCTTTTTGCTTTGTCCATTGGAACAAGGGTTTCTGCGGTTTGCAGCAGGAAACACTACTAACTCAGGACAGAGAAGGGATGATGGCTTGGCTGGGTTATATTTGCTGCCACTGAAGGATCTCAAAGCAGCCACTGCCTGACTGGTGTCAAATGTCAGGATAGGGAGGGGACCACGTTAGCAGGATTCGCCCCAGGTACAGTGGGGGAGCCTTCACAGCATGTCTGCCGGGATCCCCCCTTCCCACCCCAGCATCCCATGGCCCCGACCTTGGACTCCCCCCAAGGCCCCTCCATGGCTTCTTGCGTGCCATGCCTCATGAGTGCTCAGGTTATCTGTGATTCATTCCCAGCCCTGGAGGAACTAATTCTTGCTGGTGACTTCATAGGTGGCACATCAGCTTTTTGGTAGAATCTGGAATTCTCAAATTCCCCCCAAATAGGCTGGGTTGGGGAGAACAGGCCTGGTGTGGGGACAGAGCCAGGAGTGCAGTTTCCAGGCTCTCGGCCTCACGTGGAAAGGTGCTCACTCGGGTAGTAAATGGCCATCAACTGTGACTGGATGGCCATCAGCTGTGATTAGTTGGCCGTCAGCTGTAACCAGTGACCCATTGGCCACTAATATAACTGCTGTGGCTACACTAGCAGAAAAATGGGGGCTAGCAAGGAGATGGTGGCTGAGCTAGCAAGAGCGGATTGCAGTTAGCACGGCGGATTGCAGGTAGCAAGTGGGGTTGGTTGGTTGGCAGAAAAGCAGATGGCGGGTTGCAGATCATGTGGCTCCTGCTTCCTGTGTCTCCAACCCAGCCGCCAGCGAGACTATAGTGGTATGACTCCCCTGTCTATGGCTCCGTGGGTGTTCCTTTTTGGCTTCACCATATCCTGTGTTCTTATGTGGGGAGCGGGAGCAGAGACCCCACAGGCCACCCTGCATGACACCTGGACATCAGGGGTCTGGACTTGGTGGGCTGGGTGAAAAACCTCTTTGATGCCTTGTCATTCCTCCTTACAGTGCATGTAAAATGCCCTGTCTATCACATACTCTACCACCATTTCATGTATCATAAAATAATGTTTCCAATGACTTCAGTCTCCCCACCCCCCACCTTAGAGTTCAGCAACACTCCAGGACAATGGTCGAGGTTTAGGCTGTGACGTCTCACCATGCCTTGTCCCCCTGGGGGCCGAGGACCCTAGCCCCCAAACAGGGCTCATGTCAAAGGGTACAGAAGTTGGGGCAGGTCCTGGTCTCTTGAAATCCCCAAAATGAGTTTCCCTCCTGGAGGACGAGTCTGCCTTCCCCACGCTCCAGCCGTGGTACCTTTTCTTTCTCTTCTGGAGTCTGACACGTGGTCCTTCCCACTCCTGTCAGAGAACACAGTCCCTCCGGGGCAGCCTCGGACACCAGCCCTTCCCGAGGACCTGCCAGGTCTTCCAGCCCACAGGGCTGTCTCCCTTCTCTCCGCGTCCCCACAGTGTTTGGATTCCCACGTCTCCAAGCCCTTACCCAGGTTCCCCTTGTCCACGGTTAGAAGCATGGCACCCTGGCCTGGCTGCCTCGGGGGCCGAAGTTTCTTAGGAGGGGAGGAAGGATGCATGATGTCACCGTCATCCCGCCTGGCGCACAGTAGGTGCTCACTAAGCAGCAGTGAGCGGCTCCCCCTGCAGGGCCACCCCAGCTCTGTGGAGGGCTGGTTTTCCTTAGTGACCATAAGACGAGGCTGTTTGAAAAGACTCAGCAGTGCCACAGGGGCTGTAGGGGAGCGACAGCAGCAGGACGGGGGCTGCTCAGGGGTAGATGGAACTGCCCACTCAGCGCGGAAGGCGTGGGGGTGGGTGGCGCAGTGCATAAGTGTTAGGGAGCATGTTCCCAGCTGCTGCTGTTTGCACAGAGACTGAACAGGAAATGGGCCTCAGCTGTAGCAGGAGGGGTTCTGTGTTAAAAGTGAGGGTGACAAGCCACTCCACAGGCAGATGCTGCTGGGGGCGCTCTGGGTTCCTGCCAGGAGCTCTTACCTCAACCAGCTCTGGGGCTTCTGACCCCTTTCTCCAGAACCGACTCACTAGGTCCCCGAAGAGCCCCTTCCAACATCTGGACCTCGGCCCCATCGCCCCTGTCAGAGCTGAGGAGCCCGGCTCGCTGGCCAGTCAGTCTCTGACCCGTAATTGTGCCGGAACCTGCAGCCCTCTTAACCGCCTGAGTATATTTCAGTCCGGATTCATAAAGATAGACGTTATCCACGGGAGACAAGGATCAGATGGTCATTGTCATTTCGTAGCGTTACAGCTCCTCCTGGACCTGGTCTGGGAAGGTCCCTGGTCCTGTCCTTGCCCTGGCTCGTTCCCTCCCAACCCCACCCCACAGCCAGAGGGATCCCAACTAGAAGAGGGTGGGACCCTGTGCTTCCTCTGCCCATGAGCCTTGAGGCTTCTTCTCTCACGAATAACGGCTGGTCCTTCAAGAGCCCTTGAGACCTGGCTCCCCTTCCTGACCGCACCTTCTGGAACTTTCCATGTCATTACTCCAGTCAGAAGCCCCTGGACTCCTCATCGTCTGTGTGGTGGTCTGCAGTGGAGCTTGCCTGAGGGCTGGGGTCCTGGCTGGCCTCCCTTGTCCCCCCGGGCCCTGTTGAGCAGCGTCTGGCATGGAGAAGGTCCTCTGTTCATGGACACACGTGTGAGGACCAAGTGAGCACACGGACGGCCTTACATGTGACACCACACGGCCCATTTCGGGCACGAGGAGAGTCGACTGACCACCATCAGAAAGGAGGCAGTGGTGCGCCCCGAGCTGGAAGGCCCTCAGAAGTGTCCGAGGATCTAAGAATATTCCAGCCGACCTGTATGGACATGTGGGCCTCCAGCCACAGTCCTGCTCCCAGGGGGTGGTTTCAGCACCAGCACTGCCAAACAGGAAACACTCCAGTTACTGAAAATGCTTTGTAACATCGTTGACAAAAGTGCTAACCTAGAGATTCTTGATGTGGACCTTGGGAAACTGGGGCGAGGTGAGCGGATTCCATGGAAGCCACCTGTACACGGGGTCTTGTCCAGGATCAGGCATGTTAGGGCATGACGTTCTTCAGCTGAGGTCTGAACAGGAGGATGAGCCAGCCTGCAAATGCTCTCCTGGGGGGCCAGAGAGAGGGAAGGACAGAGGGAGGGAGGGAGGGAGGGAAGGAGGGAAGGAGGGAGGAGGGAAAGAGGAAAGGAAACAGGGAGGAGGGAAGGAGGAAAACAGTGAAGGAGGGAGGGGAGAGGGAGGGAAGGAAAAAAGGAGGGAGGGAGGAAGAAAGAGAGGAAGAGAAGCAGAGGGGGACAGAGGGGCTTTGGGAGGGTGCTGTCCAGGCAGGTCAAAGCTGTGACCCCATCCTGCTCGCCTGCCCTGAGCTCTGAGGGTCCCACAGATCAGACTTGCCATCATCCTGTCATGATGGGAAGGGAGCTAACAAGGAACAGTTGAATAAATACAACTTCACACTCAAAAATGGGCCTCAGACGGATCATGTTATTCCTTTTTTTTTTTTTTTTTTTAAGTACAACGATAAATCTCCTTGTTTCGGCATTCTGAAAGTGAGTTTTAGTTTCCCTCTCTTCTGGGTGTTCCCTTCCAGCTTAGACCAGAGACAAGAAGGACCGCGTGACTGCAGAACCTTCTAGAAGCAGGGGCAGGGCCTGGCTGCCCTTCCTCCTCTGCCCCATCTGGGCCAAGGCCTGGGTGGCCCCGGGAGTGCTGCTGTGGACAGCCCCCCATCAGCCCAAGCCACCCCAACACTGGGCGGGCCCTTTGACTTGCAAGGGGATATAATCTATGTGCCCCTGTGTGGCGTCTCCGCTTGTAATTCTAATGTCATGGGGAGAGTGGGGGTCACTGGTAATTTGTGAGGCTGTGATCTTGGCTCTGAGCACCTTGTACCTGTTCCTGCGTCTTCTCACGCAGCCCCTCCCAAGGGCAGGCCTGACACGGCCCCCTCACCACCCCAGGGAAGTCCCTGTGTTGGGAATTCCTCCTGGAGGGCGGTGAGTGTCCTGAGTCCCTGCCCAGCCCCTCCCTGAGGAGAGAACCCTCTGAAGGTCACAGCGGGGGCTTCTGTCCCCTGAGGCACTGAATGTGCTCCTGACCAGGAGCAGCAGGGAACCCTCCCTCCCGTGGTCAGGGCTGGGCTCTCCCCAGGCCGCCTGAGGGGCTTGCTCTGTCCAGGTGGCCTGAGGGCTCTCAGGCCTGGAAACCCCTCACTCAGCTTCATCACCTGCCTGGGGAGACATCCAGGGGACAGTGAGGTTCAGACGCACAGGAAAACACGGATAACTGGGGACCGTGGGGGAGGGGAGAGTCACCCTTTGAGAAGCCAGGTGCAGTGGAGGGTGGGGCACCCACCTGGTGTGTGCCATGCCCTCAGGAAGAGCACCTCAAGGTCAGTGATGGGGGCAGGGATCTTCCCCATTTTGTTTACCCCTGTGTCCTCAAGGCCTGGAACAGCTCATCAGATGTGCCCACAATGGACGTCCCAGCACCCCCAGCTCCAAAGCAAGTCTAGACTGAAAGAAAGCTGGACAAGGGAAAAATCCTGTGGAACCTCCCGGCGGGGGCGCGGGGCTGGCATCCGGCCCTGCTTCCTACAAGCCCTGGACTCCTGGGCTCTCTCTGGACCTTTCAGGCCCTCACCAGGAGAACTGGGCAACAGTGGGCGGTGGCACAAACACTGTTGGAGGGGTCCAGGAGGGACAGTGGGAACGTGTCCGACAGCCCTGGGAAACGCGGCTACTGGGGAGCTGTGGCAGGGGTGGCTCAGAGGGGACAGTCACCCAAGGCTCTGCCAAAAGGGCTGCTGCCATTTCCGGGCGGACTCCAGGGTACAAGATCTGGAAGGTGTCCCCAAGGCGGCCTGAAGCCAGGGAGGAAGAGCCAAGGGACAGGCCCTGGAGGAGGCAGGTCGGGCCAAGCCAATCATTTGAAACTAGAAGCCATACGAGTGACCTGTCATTCACCTCCAAGCAGGTCTCCTTCTCTGTGCTGAGTGACCTGGACTCTCCTCAGGTCACTTGCATTTCAAGGACTCCAGGTCCCTCTGGAATAATTCATACACTGAAGTGTCATGAAAAAGCCTTCCATGGACTTTTTCATGTAACAAATGCATTTGCTTTTCTTCCCCCCCTTAGTTGAAAAAATGAGGCGTATTTGCAAAACCCGTAATGTAAGACTGTCACAGTAAGCCCTCTCAGAGGCTGTTTCTGATTACACCGGTTTCAGGTTTTTCTAATTATTCTGCTCTAAATGTTTGTCTTTGTATTTTGCCCTCTGTGGAGAGGGCTGTGTTTACATCACATTATGGAGCAACCTTAGGCTAAGTTTGAGCCCTCCTGATACCCGAGGCAACTCATGTGCATTGAGATTAAGCTTTCACCGTGAATTCTGTATCGTCAGCCAAAAAATCAGGCTGTATGCTCGATACCCAATCTCTTTTTCCCCTCCCTGATTAAGGAATGTTTTTATTTGGAAAGCCTAACAGGCATAAAAATAATACCATGTGGAGTTTTGCGTATCGTAAACCTTCTGCTGAAAAGAATAAAGTTTCAAGCGTCCCCAGCACTGTGAGTTATGATGGCTCCACTCTTCATGAGGGTACAGGCGGTTTTATTTTTTAACACAAATAAATGATTTTTTTGTGACAGCCGTCAAAAACTCTGAATATTTACTGTTTTAACTTGATGAGCTCAGCTTCTATGGCGTCAGACTCTCTGTTTCGGGATAATGATTTGTCAAGCCGAAATCCCCCTCCATGCGGTGCTTTGTTCCACAAGTATCTGAGACCTACTAAGTGTCTGGCCGTGCGTTAGGGGTCGCAGGTTGACACAAGAGATAAATCCCCGTCCTCAGGGAGCTGATATTCTGGTGGAGGAAGAAGCTGACGAACGAGGAAGCAAATGACATCAAGAGATAATTTCTGATCGTGATACGTGCTCGAGAGGGTTTGCTAGCAACTGGGGTGGGGCTCCTTCCTAGGGGGGTCTCCTCTCTTGGGTCACAATTCCTAAGGGCCGCTACCAGTTCATGACTTGGGGTCCTGACGCAGGCCTCTTCCTGTGAGCTGAGGGACCCCCTCCAACGGCAGGCTTTGGCTCCAGGGCTTCCCGCCAGCCCAGCTGCAACTTTGCTGGAGCTGCATTGGAGTCCAAGGCGCTCCCTTTTCCTTCTTCTTCCATGGGCGTCAGCCCCGTACCCCGCCTGCAGGCTCTCTGCCTCCTCCTTCTCCTCCTTTGGTCCCTCCTGGGTGTCCCCGGTGACGGACTCTCCCACACACCTAATCTCTTCTTGGCCTCAGCTTCCTGAGAAGTCTGAACCAACAGAGCCTGTTGGAATAAAACAGGAATATTTAAAACGTGTCTTGTGGCAGGGCCATAAAAATGACCCTTGGCTGGGGAACCACCTGACCCATCTCCATCTCCAAAGTTCACGGGTGGAGGTTGCTCAATGCTGCTTCCACGTTGTATCTTGTTGTTAAGAGGACACCCTTAGGTCTCCCTCCCCTTCCTCCTTCCCCTTCCCCTCTCCTCCCCTTCTCTCTCCCTCTCGCCCTCTCATCCTCTCCTGGCTAAGCTCCTCTCACTGGGATTCATATTTTGGTTCCGCCCAGGTATTTTCTCTGCAGGGTCCCCAGGCTCTCCACCCATGCTCAGGAATACCTTTTTGCTCTATTTCAGCTGCCTTTGCAACATTATAACAACCAAGCCCAAAGGAATTATCTGTGGAAATCTTAGCTGGAAAATCAGGACTGGGTGTTGCTTAATATGTGGGAAAAATGCAGTGTTTCCTTCTGCAAGGAACACGATCCACATGGTGGTCAGTGCACCAGCAGCAATGAGGGCCGGGCCAGGGCAGGTGCTGGGCGGTCCCACCAAGCTCTGCCCGTCATACCTCCTGAACGCTTCCCAGATGTGGGTTACCCACAAAGGCATCACACACCCCTGCTTCCAAGCCTTCACCTGTGTGAGCCTCCCCCATTTTGCCATGAAGGCAGGGCGTGGGGGCGGTGGTCCAGTGCCGGGCAGGAGGGCCAGGGCGGGTCACAGTCAGTAAGAGGTGTGGGGCTTGGGCAACTGCGGGGCAGGGTCGGGGGGGCCCAGGGCGAACCTTACCGAGTTCCCTCCTAGCCATCCCCTCCTGATCCTGGCTGAGAAACGCTCCCCCTTGTGGGGGTCCACAGTCACGTCCACACAACAGCACAGAGTTTTCTCCGCAGACAAAGGATTCATGGAGCTAGGATGTGAACCGAGAGAAAGGGAGGAAGGTTTAGAAATTGATGGTCCAGGAACAAGCCAGAGATGGTTTTATGAATCACTTGCATCTAGAACATATTCGTTATGGATCTGATGACACTGCTCAAATGTACACTCAAGTCGCATATAGAGTGGTGGCATAAATTGTATGCTGCATAATTTTATGCAAATTGGGATGCAGCCTCTTTCAACACCGGCATTTTGAGAAGCCCAATGCGTTTAACTTTTTATGACTATAATCTGTCTGGACTGGCCATGGGCTCGTCACCAGAGGGATGTGTGGGACAGAGAGAGTGCCAGGGTCAGGCTCCCGGCCCCTTTGGTCTGTTCTCCCAGGCCCCGCCTCCAGGTGGGTACTGAGGCCTCCAATGGACCTGGCCCCTGGCCTCTGACACAGTCCTCTCCCGTGAGTACTGGTTACTTTTGACCTCACTGTCGCCTCTGGCTGGAGACCAGTAGGGGTCAGAATGGTCTTCTTCTCTGGCGTCCCTGAGGGGCCCCAGCCAAACTGCCTCTGGGACGAGTGGCGCCTGTGCTCTGCGCTTGTTAATAAATGGCTGGCTGGTGAGCCGTGGGGGGTCACAGGAGGCAAGCCCCAGGGCCCCAGGGCGGGGGGTGGGGGTGGTGCAGCGGAAGGAGGGAGCAGCACTCCGGGACCTCCATGGAGAGAATGTGGGCAGGGGGTTCTGCAGGATGGAACTGCAGAGGGAGCCAGGCTGAGCCACTTTTTAGGGACTTTCCTGGGAATTATGAGTGTTCTGAGCAATTCTGAGAGACACAGCCCTGAACAGGTCTGTGGCTTCCGGTAATATCTTGGCAGCTGGAGCCTTTCTTTGGATGGGCCTGTGTGTGCAATGGGGTGCACGAGGCTCCCTATCCCATTTCAGCCAGAAGGGAGACAGTTGACTGCAAGGACAGGATCTCAGGGAGATGCCAAGAGCAGGGTCGAGAGGAAGGCGGTAGGAAGTGACCAGAGAGAGAACGACTTGTAAGCTTCATCAGTGCAGCTTTAGAAATATAAATGACACGACCGTTGATTTCCAAACAGGATTTGAGAAGACTTATGACGACCATGCTTAAAGCATGCTGGTGCCAGGCTTCCAAGCCAGGATGGTGGGTGGGCCACATGCCTTTGTCTTCTCTCCAGCCTGCAGCCCCATTAAAGGATAGTAAAGGGATTGCCGAAAGTTATAAACTCACAAAAATAGAGACTGGGAGGGGATTGTTTGGAGGATGGGAGATGCAGCACACCTGGGGATGAGGGGGAGGGGCCTCCTGTGGATACTTGCAAAGATGCAGAGCTGAGGAGGGGGGTCAGCCCCACAGAGCCTGGGACGCTCGGGACTCAGGGTGCCCAGGGTGGAGAAGGTTATGGCCCTGGAATGGGAGGGGTTAAGAGGAAGCGCACTACCTGATTTTCCCCTCTCCGGAACCCCTAGCATTTAAATATTGCTCCCCCTCCCAGAGCATCTTACCTCCCTCTGAAAATGTAACCAACCCACTAACCAACCAACCCACTAACCAACCAACCAACCAACGAACCAAGTAAGCAAGCAACCAACCGAAGTTTCTGCTCTAAAGGAATTCACTGAGTTACTTTGGGAGGACTGAAGTTGGCATCACCTCTGCTGGGTACCCCAGAGCCAAGCTCTGACAGTCTGACATTTACTGACACCTCCCCAGACCTTGTTCCCAAGGTCCCGAGGTACTGTTTGCCCCCGCTGGTCACCCAGTGTGAGGTCTGCCAGCGGCCAGCCCCTTCTCCAAGCGGCTTCTATGCCCTGCTCCCATTAGTGAACACACAGCCCGTAACTGCCAGACATTTAAGGCAAGCTGGCAATGTGAAGGAGAGCAGCAAAGAAAAAAGCCCTCAGGAAAAAGAATGCAGAAGAAAAGCGCCTTCAGAGATGCACGTGGCAGCCATGGAGGTGTGCACTCCGATCTCGCTCCCGGAAAGACTGCAGCTCGCTGACAGCCTGGCCTGGGGCCTTCAGGCTGTGCCCTGTCTTGTGCTGAGGCCATGTGCTCCACCAGCAGCCCCTGCCGGTGACAGCGGTGACCAGGCTCACCACTTCTGGCCAGGGTGGGGTCCTGTAAGGGTGGGCTGCACAGCACTCTCTGATGGGCCGGCTGGGGCATCCTCAGACAGCATGGCAGTCTCGGGTTCCCTGCCCGGTCCTCCTCCCTGCCCCCGTCTCCTGCTGTAGGGGCCGGGCCTGCATCACCATCTGAAGGCCCTTCCCACCTCCTCCTGCCCCTCTCTCCTTTATTTTTCACAGGTGTGATGCCCAGTAAATCTCTTGTATGTCTGTCTTTGCTCTGCTTTGCAGAAGACCCAAGAATTGGATTTAGGGACTAGTGCGCTCACAGCCTGGCTGGCAAGGTGTCCCCCATCCCCAGAGGTATGTGGGCTGTGGATAGTCCCTGGCACAAGGTGGTGGCCCGGATGCCAACAAGTTTAATGGCAGTGACTTGGGAGAGTGTCCCAGTGAAAGATGCCCTGCCTGGTGTGACGATCCAGTCTACTGAAAATCGGGAGGCGATGATGCAGATGAGGACGACAGAAATGGCGGTAGGCTCAGCACTGCAGTGCCCACGTGTGTCATTGGACCCACATACTTGACAGTGGGACAGCCCTTCTGCCAAGGAAGGGCACCTAAAACAGTGCCACCTTCTGGAAGGCGGGTGGGTTGGCACAGTCGGCGATGCCCTTGCAGATTTTCTGAGTGTGGGGTGGTGGTCCCTCTCGTGTCTCTGTTTATGACCCATGAGTCGTGAAGCTGGGTGTGCCCAGGGCAGTGTGTTCTAACATGGAGCCGCTCCTGAGACGGATGCTGAGCAGGAGCAGGGGGCACAAGGAAGCTGCATGGCCCAGACCCCCACCTCACCCACCGCAGCTGGACCAGTGCCTCCCCCAGCTGGCAGCTCCGGCCCTGTGGGTGGGTGTGCTGAGCAGGAGGAAGAAGTTCAAGCTTTGCAGGTGGGCGAGCTTGGAGCCCGGGGGCCAGAGGGATACTCTCCTGCTCCCTTTGATTTCAGTCGTCACAGACTTTACTTCCACGTCTCATTCATTTTGCAGATGATCTGACATGATAAAGGAGAAAACAAACAAAACAAAGTAAGAACAACAACAAACCGTGAAAAGAAATAAGACAAAAACTCAACATGACACCTAGACTCGTTAGTGTCTTCAGTGAATTTTTTTTTTTTGAAAGATATTGCAGCCATGAAACGTGAACACAGGGCTGTGAGAATAGAATAGTTACAAGAAGAAAGTGCTGGGACATTAAAAATATAGAAAAGAATTCAGTACAAGTGTTAGACGTAGAAGAAATCTCCTGGAAAATAGTACAAAAGACAAAGGTACAGAGAGCATGAGAGAAAATGAGGTCAATCTAGGAGCTCCAATGTCAGACTAGTAGTGTTAATAATTATTGGGGACAGCCCCTTCTGCTCTGATGGACTCCGCTGGTGTGACTTCCTGCTTCCCACCGCTCCTCTCCTCGCCGCATTGACTTTCCGGACTCATAAATTGGGGAAGGTTGCTGGGCCACACAGCCCCATCTTCCTTCCTCTGGGAGGGGACTGTTTCTGCAGGGCACCCAGTTTCTGCTGTGTCCCAATGTTGGCAGATCTGCCATGGTCCCATGTCACTGCGACTGGGTGAGCATGTCGGCCGAGTTCTGCAGCTGTCTCATTTGTTTTTCACTCTGAGGCACGTGTTTCCACGTGGCCTCCGCCAGCAACATGACCGATACTGCTGACCTCCTGTCTGGCGCTCCTGTGTCTCATTTCCCAGTTTGTTCTCCCCTGCCTCCAAAGCCGACAAGTGCAAATGGAGGAAAAGGAGGGGAAGGCATTCTCAGAGAGAAAAAAGGGGGGAAAAGATACCCTACAAAGAAATCAGTATTAGACTGGCCTCAGGCTTCTCACCAGCAGCAGAGGTGCTGGAAGACAATGGGGCAAAGTCTTTCAAGTTCATAGAGAAAATAATTTTCATCTCAGTATTCTACACCACATTCAATTACTACTGAAGTACAGGGAATAACAAAGGCATTTCCACACATCTAAGAACTCAGGATATTTACCTCCTGTGCACCTTTCCCTGGGAAGTTGTAGAGGACAAACCCCCAAAGAAGGAGAGATGAAAGGAAGAGACAGATCTGGATTCTAGGAGACAGTGCATTTCATCACCAGGGCATGCTGTCCCCTCTGAGAATGATGGTGGTGGGTAGTCCTGAGTGCAGGCCAAAGGAAAAATTCTGGCAAAGGAGGAGATGGTAGAGGAGGGAACAGCTGAGATTCTGGAGAGTCTCAAGGAGATGGCAGAGCAATTGGTGGAAATATGTCTAGAGAGTTTTGTTTGTTACAATGGGATTATTGGCCTTCTAGAGGAAGAAACGTAATCTTAGCACATTATTCACTTGTATAGTGAAAAATATTTACACCATGGGTGGGTGTGTGTTTAACTTTTAGATTCAATTTTTGGATAAAGTACTCAATGCAGAAACATCATCGAAAGTAAATGTTTCCAATTTTTTTAAAAAAAATAATAAGTGCCAGGATTCCTCACACAGGGTGGGGCAGTGGGAGGTGCAGGGAAGCGGCAGAGGGAAGACAAACATCAATGTCCTCTCACAACATGGGGTGCAAGAGTCACTGCCGGGGTTCATGGTTGCTGTCAGACCTCTCAATCTGCTGACTCAAGTCTTTCAGTTCTGGGATGTTTTCTTTTATTATTTCTTTCATAATTTCCTTTCTCCATTCGAGACTTTTGGAATTGATTGATTCTTTTTTTTTAAAATTTAAAAAGATTTTTATTAAAATATAACTAACATACAATATTATATAAGTTTCAGGTTATTCAACATTTATAGGCCTAAAGAAGTGATCACCATAAGTCCAGCAACCATCTGACACTGTACTACGCTATGACAATATTATTAACTATATTCCCTATGTTGTACATTACATCCCCATGACGTATTTGTTTTATATGTCGAAACTTGGACCTCTTATTCCCCTTTGCCTTTTCCTCTCTTTTAAAAATTTTCAATTACAGTTGACATTCAATATTATTTTGTATTAATTTCAGGTAGACAGCCTAGTGGTTAAACAGTTGTGTAATTAAAGAAATGATCCCTCTGACTAGTCTAGTAACCCCCTGGCTCTATACATAGTTATTACCATATCCCCATGACTATTTTTTAACTAGCAGTTTGTACTTCTTAATCCCTTCACCTTTTTCATCCTGCCCCCAACACCTCCCACTTTTCACCCCAACAAATCTAGTCCCCATCTGACACCATACAGAGTTATTACAATATTATTGACTCTATTCCTTATGCTATATCCTCCATCCCCATGATTATACTTCTTAATCCCTTTCCCTTTTCACTCACCCCGAACACCCCTCCCATCTGGCAACCATCAATATGTTCTTTGTATCTATGAGTTTGTTTCTGTTCTGTTTGTTTATTTTGTTCTTTAGATTCCACAGATAAGTGAAATCACATTGCATCTGTCTTTCTCTGTCTGACACTCCGCTCAGCACAGTACCCACCAGGTCCATCCATGCTACCAGGTCCATCTTGCAGATAGCAAGAACCCATTTCCTTCCATGACCAAGTAATATTCCGTTGTATATATGTACTACCTCCTCTTTATCCATTCTTTCATAGACAGACACTCAGGCTGCATCCACATCCTGGCCATTATAAACAATGCTGCAACGAACATATGTGCATCCATACGTTCATGTCCCCTTGAAGTAGCGTTTGGGTTTCTTCCAATAAGAGCCTTTCTTACTAGGCTCTTCTTTGTCTCTTGTTATAGCCTTTGTTTTAAAGTTTATTGTGTCTGGTGTAAGTATTGCTACCACAGTTTTTTTCAGTTCTCTTTTCGTGAAACATCTTTTTCCATCACTTTACTTTCCATCTGTGTGTGTCTTTCAATGTGATGTGATTCTCTTGTAGGCAGCATATTTAAGGGTTCTGTTTTCTTATCCATTCAGCCACTCTATGTCTTTTGAGTGGAGCATTTAATCCATTTACATTGAAAGTAATTGTTGATAGATATGTAGCTATTGACATTTTATCATTCATAATTTTGATTTTTTTTTCCATTTTAAGGAAGTCCTCCAGCATTCCTTGTAATACTGTTTTGGTGGTCGTGAACTCCTTTTGATTTTTCTTGTCTGGAAAGCTCTATCTATCCTTCAATTCTAAATGCTGGCTTTGCTAGGTACATTAATCTTGGTTGTAGGTCCTTGCTTTACATCACTTTGCGTATTTCCTGCCTATCCTTTCTGGTCTGCAAAGCTTCTGTTGAGAAATCTGCCAACAATCTTATGGGAGTTCTTTTATAAGTTACTAGTTGCCTTTCTTTTGCTGCTTTTAGGATTCTCTCTTTGTTTTAACCTTTGCCATTCTAATTATAATGTGTCTTGGTGTGGGCCTGTTTGGGTTCATCTTGTTTGGGACTCTTTGTGCTTCCTGTACTTGTATGTCTATTTCCTTCACCAGGTTAGGAAAATTTTCAGTTGGTGTTTCTTCAAACAGGATTTTCAATCCCTTGCTTTCTCTCTTCTCCTTCTGCTGTCCCTATGATGAAAATGTTATTACGTTTGATGTTGTCCAGAGGTCTCTTAAAATATCCTCATTTTGGGGGGTTCTTTTTCTGTTACGATTGGGTGTTTTCTTTTACCTTCTCTTCCAAATTGCTAATTCGATCTTCTGCTTCATGTAGTCTGCTGGCGATTCCTTCTAGTATTTTCTTTATTTCAGTTTTTGTATTCTTCACTTCTTACTGGTTCTTTTTTGTGGTTTCTATGTCTTTTTTTTTATGCTTGCCATCTCTTTGTTGAAGTTCTCACTAAGTTCCTTGAGCATCCTTATAACCATTGTTTTGAACTCTGTTTCTTGTAAGTTGCTTACCTCCATTTTGTTTAGCTCCGTTTTTGGAGTTTTCTCCTGATCTTTCATTTGGGATTTATTTCACTGTTCCTTACTTTGGCTGCCTTTCAAAAGGGATTTATTTCACTGTTCCTATTTTGGCTGTTTGTTTTTATGTATTAGGTAGATCAGCTAGGTCTCCCACTCTTGGCCAGGTGGCCTTATGTAGTAGGTACCCTGTGGGGCCCTGGCACAGTCTCCCTGGTCACCTGCTTTGGGTGCTCCAGAAGCGTCTCTTGTGTGGGTTGTGCATGCCCTCCTGTTATAGTTGAACCTTGATTGCTATTGGCATATCAGTGGGTGGGATTGACTCTCAAGCTGATTGGCTGTGGGGTTTGGCTACACCAACAGCTTACAGACTGCTGTACAGGGGGCTTACCCCACTGAGTAGGATTTGGTGTCTGTTGAGAACACCCTTTGGGTTTGCCACTTGTGGGGCTAATTGAGTGGTGCTCTGCTGTGGTTTGAAGCCAACCTCCAAGTATGTTCATTCTGGGGTCTCTTGGGAGGGGCTCCTGTGCAGGTGCAGGTCACCCACTGCCTGGGACTACCTGGTAGGAGCTACAAAGTGATCTGTGGTTGTTCACTACCTGTGCTAACCCTGGTGGCATGTGGGAGAGACCATGCTGCAAACTGAGATGGCTGCCACCAGTAGTGGGCCTGGGGTAGCTCCACAAAAAGCCAGGACACCCCAAGGCATGCTGCCACCTGCTGGCTCCCTTCAAGTTCAGCCCCTGATAAAGCCTCATGCGGTACAGGAGTTGGGTGAAGCAGGGTCTGAGGAAGTCACTAGAGTGGGAAGAGTTGTGGTTCACAGGTTAATGGAGAGTTTGGTTTTGTTTCAGTGCTGAACCTGGAGCTACTCAGCAAAAGTCCCAGAGCACACCGAGGCCATCTGCAGGCCACCTGAGTCCTGCAGACTGATAGTTTTTCAAGAAAGAGTGCAATGCAGGCAGGGCTGTCTGCTCTCAGAGGAAGTGCTTCTGGTGTTGGGCGAGTTGGGTGGGGTGGGGCTTCAGGGAGTCAGGAGGGTAGAGCAACAGTGGTCACCAGACCAATCAAACTCAGATTTGGTATGTGGGGACGGGCTCAATACAGGAAAGATGGCAGCTGCCTGCTGGCTGCACAGGAGGAGGACGGCACACAGTAAAATTGGCTACTGTCCTCTAGCCCTTGCTCTGACGCTTCCTGAGTCACAGTCCCTCCACTGGAGCCCAAGGTAAGTGCCTGAGAGTGAGAGAATCTGTGCTTGGGCCGTTTAAGATGATGTCTGGGTTTCCCACAGCCTTCCGTCCTACCTGGATAGTTGAAATTTGCACTGTTTTTCACAGCCAATTGTTGTGGGGGTTCCTCTTCCCGGCACCAGTACTCTGGGCTGGGGAGGTTGGTGTGGGACTGGGGTCCCTCACACCTCTGATGGGGAACCCCTGTGGCTGAGATACCCCTTCTGGTTTTCAACCACCACACACGTAGGTTTGGGGCTGGCCTGTTTCTTGTCTCCACCCCTCCTACCAGTCTGAACCTGACTTCCTCTTTATGTCCTTAGTTATAAAACTTCTGTTCAGCTAGACTTCAGATGGTTCTCCAGGTTGATTTTTCTATAATTTAGTTGTAATTTTAATGTGTTCATGGAAGGAAGCAGGCAGAGTGTTTATTTACGCCACCATCTTGGATTTCCCTGATGATTCCTTAGTGGTTGTATCTTTGTTCCTTCATTGTAAATTCCTTTTATTTTTGTCCTGCCTTTTTGGAGATTTCTTCAACTTTGTTTTCTATCACTTTTTTTTTTCTGTTCTCATCCTCATATTTTAAACTATCAAGTGGTCATTATTCTATTAAAAAATTAAAAAATAGTATCCTTGTTTTAAGAGTACATTATTTTATCCTATTTCTCTGAGGTTTCAAATATAGTTTTTTCTGAAGGTTTATTCTGCTTTCTTTATTGTTTGCTTTAACTCAGAGTTCCTTCTTTTTTTCTTCTACGTTTGCTGATCTTCCTTGGTCTATGACTTTTACTTCAGGCACATATTTGAATTTGGGGCCTCAGGATGCTGATGGAAGAGACTTGTGTATGGGTGACTGTGGGCCCCACTACAGGGCAACCTGGAGTCTTGTTGGTTAGGGTCCCTCCACCCCCGCTGTCATTCTCCACAGCTGACCTTCTCACTCCCAAATGAGATTACATCATCACTGGGCAAGGGGCCCATGAGACCCTTCTCAGGGCATCTCCCTCTATTAGTTTGCTGTGGCTGCTGTAACAAATTACCACAAACTTGGTGCCTTAAAGCAACAGAAATTAATTTTCTCGCAGTTCTGGAGGCCAGAAGTCTGAAATGAAGGTATCAGCAGAACTGTGCTCCTTCCACAAGGTCTAGGGAAGGATCATTCCTTGCCTCTTGAAGTTTCTGGTGGCTCCAGCATTCCTTGGTTTGTGGCTACCTCACTCCAGCCTCTGCCTCCATTTTCTCCTTCTTCTCCCTGTGTCTTCTTTCTTGTCTCTTATAAGGACACTATTCATTGCCTAATTTAGGGCCCACCCAGATAATCCAGGAAGATCTCCTCTCAAAATCCTTAACTTAATCACATCTGCAAAGACCTTTTTCCAAATAAGGCCACATTCTGAGGTTCTAGGGGGTCAGGATGTGGATGTATAGTTTGAAAGGCCACCATTCAAACCAGTACCCTCCCTGAACTCGTACACATCCCCTTTTTCAGACTAATTCCCTGCAGAGTGCGCTCTCTGCAGAGTCTGACAGATGAAAATAAGGGTAAAGTCAACTTGTTGGGTCTCCAGGGGGCCATTCTGCTCCATGACTCCTAAAGGAGGGAGTATATACCATATAAATGAGGAGCATCTCTTGATTTTTATTTGTTTAGCAGATGGTTATACTCTGCGTGGCTCTGGGGTAGGTGTACAGTGGCAGATCAGCTTATCCTTGGTGTATATCTCTGGTTTCCTTTGGATGATGTTGGTGCCTGAATCCATCTCCAGGCTCATAGACCGTTGGCTGGACCTGGACGTCGGCCTTCCTCCCTCCTGGGCTGGCCTTTCTCTGGTTGACTAGTTGTCTGGCCAGTGAGCAATGCCTTGCTATCTCCTTGGACACCCAGACCCTGGTGACGAGGCACAAATTCATTGCCCTTCCAAGGTGGGCACATCAACAGAGCAGAGCCTTATTCCAGGGATTGGGGTGGGGGGTGGTCACCATGGTAATTGCAGGCGATGTGGTGAGTCAGAAAGGGTCATATTAAGGAGTGAAGTAGTCCTTAAATTATAGCAATAAAAGCACAGATGAACACTTAAAAGGAATGGTAAAAATAAAACAGCAGAAACAGGATAAAGAAAGGAGTTAGAGGGAGAGTGTACCAGAAACACTGCATTATCCCGCAGAAGTGCTGACATTTTCTGTTTGGGGTCTGTTGCCTAGTGAAATTCCACAACTGGCGCGTCATTCCTGCTCGATCCAGGGTTGTCCAGAAACCTCAGGAGACCAACGGCTTCTACTATTTTAATAGAAGGGTCAATGGAAAACAGTTGGAAACCTGGTAGTTGGTTAAGCTGTCACTGGCCAGGCCGTGTTTCAATAGACACATTTATAATGTAGTTAATGCTTTAATAAACTACACCAGAGGCAGTTAGAAAATTTAAGTCAGGATTTTTTTTGTCTTTTCTTTTTTTGAGGGCTCAGTGCTGTGAGCCCCTGTCTGAACTGAGATCTGTCCTCAGGTCTCCCACTCCAGCTGTCCCTCTTTTGTGATGGAGGTCCTGACTGGAAGCCTGCAGGACATGTTTGGCTCCAAAGAAAATTTGCTCCAACATTTTAAAATTCAATTTCACACGAAAAGTGAGATCTGAAGCTTGTCTTGAAATGCAGAAGCTCTGAGCAGCCTGCGCTGGCATCTTTGCAGGGCAGTGGGGATGTTCTCGTTAGGTGCCACGGTGCCAACCTCACCTTAACCACATAGAACTGTAGAAACAGGTGTGCGAGAGGGTTCCAGAGAGTGGTGGGGTCAGAGAGAGGGAGGACAGCATCCAGGAACCCAAATCTGTCTTTGGAAGGTATATACATACATACAAACACACACACACACACACACACACACACACACTATCATATGTGTGTATCTATTCTATCACCTATCTATCTATCTATCTATCTATCTGTGTATTATCTATCATCTGTCTATCTGTCATCTATCTGTGTATTATCTATCTATTATCTGTCTATCTATCTGTCTAGCTGGTATAACTGATATAACTGCAGCTGCCCTTGGAACTTGGGCTTACCTGTGTGGATCCCCTTGGGATGAGAAGAACAGAAACTGCCATTCCTAACCCCCGGTACTACATTGAGCCTGTGAGGAAAGAAGGATATGGCCAGCTCAGAATAGCTGGGCTTTGGCCCGTAATCCGTCAGGGTCTCAGAAAGCTATGGATATCTCAATCAGCATGTCTAGAGCGGAAACATCCCAATAAAGACTGTTTAGAACTGGTTTCTGGAATCTATAGTGCATATTTAATTAAGTGATGAGTTAATACAATAAGATATAACATATATAATTATGTAACTATACCTAATTATACAATGTAAAATATAATACTTGATCATTTTCAGCCTGAATTTTGTACTAAAGTGATTGAGATTCCTTCTATACACACACACACCCTTTTATAAAAGGTAATTGAAGTAAGAGAAAAGGAGAGGTCAACTGGAAAAAGGGTTACAGGATCAAGATCAAAAGAGGTAAATTTTTTTTTTTTTGATATTAGTTATAGAAGGAAGTAATTGCATGGCTTCTGAGACAAACTTTTTGTCTTTGTCTCGTCTGTATAACATGGTCTTATTGATGACTCTTTGTAGCTTGTCCCCAAAGAGAATATGGTGGAAGGTATTTTGTGGGGCTGAATTCATGCAGCCCGAGGGGTGGCGTTCTGTGGTTCCATTAATGGTGACGCAGGGACCTGGGGACTGGAGAGCCACAGGCATCTATCCCTGGTTAGAGGATGTCTCCGAGATCATCTGTTCCTAGAAGTCTTGAAGACCCAGAAGAGGCTACAACTTATCACGACATTGTACATTCCTTTTATCGGTTTGGGAGAGTGACAGAGGTTTAAAAACCTGTACATTTCATCACATCGTGCTGTAACTCGCAGCAGAGAGATTTAGTGGAATAGCAAATGTTAAGATTTTGTCATTGACCTCCTTAAATTTTGGTTCCATACCTCCTTCTTGAAGCATTTGGGCAAAATGGTTTATTGAAAACTTTCCCTTTCCCTAATGTCCTTGCATGGAATTAACCGCTGGTTTTTCACAAAAGGTGAAAGCATTTACAGACCCTACAAAGTGGGAGAGCAAGAAAGTTTTATAAAAGTTAGGGCAGAGAGAAAATGCCCATGGCAGTGTCCAGAGATGATGGCTGCCACGGGTTGCAAGGAGAGAAACACTGGTAGGCGGTTGCCAGGGTAGAGTCTCAGAATGGACAGCTGCACCGAACTTCAGGTTAGCTTTTTCTTATGTGGGAAAGGGGGAGTCGGTCAGGCAGGTCTGAGGGCTGGCATCGCTTCCCGGGTCTGGTCTGTTTGAAGATAACGTTATCTCGGACCCCGGCTGGGACTCGGCTATCGGGGCCTGGGATTTTATGCATCACCAGGAATACGGCAAAGGAGCTATAGATTGGATTCCTGTGTCCGGGCGCCTGAGGATTAAGAAATTGCTCTTTTCAGGTCAGGATTCTGTTAATTAAATGGCTTCACGAGGTATGGGTAGCCTGGAGAAATGGAACAGAACAGAATTCTTCAGTTAACCCGTGAGGGGAGAAACAAAGAAGAATCAGCTGAATATCAGGAAGGATCAAACTGCGAACTAACCAAGTCTAGTTACAGGTGGCTAGATAGCAAGCCTGCGGTGAGTCACACTGCAAACTAGCCAAGTCTAACTGCGTTATTGATTTACCGAATTTCACCCTTACCCCTAAGAGGATGGTCAGGGCCATGGATTGTACCAGACAGGAAGGGCTGGGAGCTTTCTAGGAGGAAATCATTCTCTGTGTCACGGAGACTGTGAGTAGGAGGAGAGCGGAATAGCCAAGGAGCGAGTCAAAGTGATTTGTGAAGCTGGAGAGCTCTTCGTTCCGCTCATCTCCTCTCTGACCACAGCCAGGGGCCGCCCTGGTCTGAAGGCCCCGAATGAAGGCTGCTCGCGCTCCCTCTCTGCCTCCCTCCCTCCCTCCCCATCGGGCTGCTGTGGGTTTTTATTTAAATAACACCATTATGTGCCCATCGCATACTGTTATGCAGAGCAATACTGTAAAGCACACCAATCATTTTAGACATGACTAACTTAAAAGGAGCTGTATCACTGTAAAAATAATCCAAATTATAGACTCTTGCTTTTTTTGTCTACTCCTGTGATTTTTCATATTTTAAGTTTTGCCAGGGCTGGGACCTGTCTGCGTGTTCTGGTCTGTCTCTGCTCCGAGCCTATGCTGGCAGATGGGAAATGCCTCGTAGTAAATACCCAAGAATTAATGACATGTGGTCCTGACGCTCCCGCGGAGGCCCTCCTGTCAAGGATCTTTTGTGAGTGATCTCAGCCAGCCGTGGTGGACCCACACAAGGACGACAGCACTGTCACTCGGCTGCAGAGGGCACGACCCACCGCCTGGCAGGCCGGTGGATACGCCCACCTGGCATCTGAGTCCTGTGGTCTTGGGAGGAAAGCTGCCCGGCTACCTTTCTCCAGCTCCTTCCCACCCAGCAAAGGTAGCCCTGAGGGTCCTAATGGGGTGAGGATGGGCAAGAAGGGAAGCTTCTAGAAGGTTCCTTTTGGGTCATTGTTAGGGTCCAGTGGCCTGACAGAGAGGGCCCTGGAGGCCTGGTCTTCAAGACTTCATCTGTCATCTCCTGGGGTGAGGTAGGGACAGAGACATGAGCACAGCAGGCTCAGAAGCATCCACAGGGGCTGAGAGAAACTTCGTGAGTGTCAGGGGCAGCAGGGTGACCATCATGGCCGGCATGAGCCACTTCTGGCAGTTGCTCCAGGACAATCCTGCAGAGAAGGCTGCAGGTGTGAGCCTTAATTTGCCATAGCTGTGGCAGCTGGGCAGTGGGCATTCCTGAGCTGAAAAGGGATCCCAAGGGTTGGGTGGGGGCAACCCACCCACCCGTGTAGCTGTAAGAGCCCTGGTCCCTAAGTACCACGTAACCCACCTCAACAGGTATAAGTCTGGCCAGGGCAATCCTTGAAAGGGGGGAGCTTCTGGAGCTTTTCCTGGGCTCCAGAATCGTGACAGAGGCAGCCACCAATACTAGGTCTTATCACCAGGCACCTGTCCGTTGTGGTACCTAGTGGGACGCTTTTCGTGGGAATTTGAAGGTGACAAAAGGATGTCCTGAGAATGTGCCAGCCCTTCCTCTGTGCTGCGAACCACAGACATTTGTCTCTAGCCACTGGCAATTCCTGCCATGTGAAAGCCCTCAAGGACAGCTTGGTTGTATGAATGAATGAATGAATGAATGAATGAATGAATGAAGCAATGGTGCCTCCAGCTTTGTTGTCATCAGGTTCTGGGCAAATGCTGCTGCTGAAAATCCTGCTGGGGAAGATTGAAGTCTCTGTACCTGCCCCTTCTCAGTCTCTCTAAGAAACAGGCTGGCAGTTTCGGCATAAGTCTTGTGTGTCTTTTCAAGTGTCACTGTGTGTTTCCTCAGCATAAAGCTGCTGCTGTGTGGCTCAGAAGTAATGGGACATTTTTCGCGTCCCGAGTCCCCACTCAGAGCTGGAGAGGTGAGACGAGGAGAAGGCAAGGTGGAGACCCACTGGCATGGTCACAGTTACTGTTTACAGCGTCTAGGCCGTGGCAGCCAGTGGAAAAAGGACTTCACCGCTGCTTATAAACCGTGAATCAGTAGCCGCCCTTGCTAACAGCTTCCTCTGTGAGTATCCCATTCACTTTGCCCCTGGAGGGAGGGCTGAGGTGGCAGCTGAAATGGGTGTGCCTGTGCCAGTTCTGATGAACGGCGGCCCGGGGCCGTCTGTCTGTTCCTCTCAATTGCCTCATTGACCCCGACTCAGTGCTCAGCCCCTCCCGGCCTGTGGCTGTGCTGGGTGGGCAGGCGGTGAGCTGGCTTTCCTTGGCTTGCTTCCACCCTTACTCACTGCCATGTCATCTTCTGGGTGTGTACCTACCCACCTGCGGGGCGCCCACCTTCCTCCCTGTTGTCTCCCACCTCTAGCCACCCACGCCCCACGGGTACCTGGCTCTCCTTCCCTCAGGTTCTCATGCTCCCCTCCCAGTCCTTTGCGTCAGTGGGTGCTGGATGAACAGACATGAGGACACAGTGAGTCAAGCACAACCGTGGACCTCCCCATGGCAGGAGGGGCCACTCTGTCAGGTGCCAAGGGTGCTGCATAGAGGAAGTGATTGTCAAAGATGTTCTGGGCAGAGAAGAAGGGAGAGGGCTTTTCCAGCAGAGAGAACGGTAGAGGAGGCTATGAGATGCCAAGGCTTTTCACCTGCTATATCTGCTAGAACCTCCTGTGTCTTCAAAATTCTTTCACTGACGCCTCTCAACAGATCTCCATGACAACCCCGTGAGACCAGAATGATTGGAGAATTGTTCTCATTTTACCACAGAGAAAACTGGAGCTCAGATAAAGTGACCAGCTCAAAGTCCCACAGCCAGTGGAGAGCTGTGTCTACAGTCCAAGGACTCTTGTTCTCGTCTGTCCCTTACTTCTTGACTTCTTGATTGATGCACAGAATCTGTATTATCTTATCCTATCCTATCCTATCCTATCCTGTCCTGTCCTGTCCTATCCTATCCTGTCCTATCCTAATTTATCCCACCCCATCCCACCCCATCCTGTTTTATTCTAGTCTCCTCCTTCTAGCTCTAAGCAACTACTAATTTTTTGGTTTCTATAGATTTGCCTATTCGAACAGTGCACATAAATGGAATCTTACAATATGTAGTGTTTTGTGATTGGCTTCTTTTATTTAATGTAATGTTTTCAAAGTTCAACCATGCTGTAGCATGTATCAGAACTTCATTCCTTTTTAATGCTGAATAATATTCCGTTGTGTGGATAAACCACATTTTATTTCTCTATTCATTAGTTGTTGGACAATTGGATTGTTTCTACTTTTCGGATATTATGAATCATGCTGCTGTGAACATTTTGTGCAAGGTGGAAAATTAGATGATTAATTTTAGATCTTTCTTCCTTTCTAATAAATGCAATTAATGGTACAAATTTCTAAGCACTGTTTTTCACTGCATTGCACAAATTTTTATAAATTATATTTTCATTGTTATTTAGGTCAATATATCTTTAATTTTTCTTGATACTTCTTTGACCCATGTATCATTTAGAAATGTGTTTAATCTCTAAATATTTGGATTTTCTACCTATTTTTCTGTTACCAACTTAAAGTTTAATTCCATACTTTATATGATTTCTATTCTTTTAAATTTGCTCAGGTGATTTTTATGGCTCAAAGTGTGGTCTCTCTTTGTGAATGAGTTATGTGACTTTGAGAAAAATGTTTATTCTTCTATTGTTTGGTGGGATATTTTATAAATGTTAATTGGATCAACTTTATTGCTAGTGATGTTCAGATTACCTATATTTTTACTGATTATCTGATTGACTGATTTGTCAATTACTGAGAGGGAGATGGAAGTCTCCAACCGTAGTAGGGATTTGTTGATGTCTCTTCGTCAGCTTTTGCCTAATGTATTTTGATGCTCTGCTGGTAGGTGCATACATGTTAAAAATTGTTATCTCTTCTTGGAGAACTGACTCCTTTATCTTCATGTAATGCCCCTCTTTTTTGATAGAGTTGGATTAATATCTACCATCTTTATAACTATTTTCTGTTTATCACACTTGTTCTTTATTTCTTTCTTCCCTGTTCTTTTTATGCCTTCTCTGGTTTTAACTGAGTATTTTATATGATTTTATTTTCTCTCTTCCCTTAGGATATTGATTGATACTTTTCCTTGTTCGAAAGTCTGCTTTTCTGAAATTAATATAGTTAATCCAACTTTCTTTTGATGAATGTTAATATGGCATATCTTTATCTTTTCACTGTCCATTTATCTGAGTCTTTATATTTACATTGGGGTTCTTGTAGAAAACATATAGTTGGGTCTTTTTTTTTAAAATCCACTTTGACAATCTCTATCTTTATTTGGCACAGTTAGACTATTCCCATTTTAAATGATTTTTGATAGAGTTGGATTAATATCTACCATCTTTATAACTATTTTCTGTTTATCACACTTGTTCTTTATTTCTTTCTTCCCTGTTCTTTTTATGCCTTCTCTGGTTTTAACTGAGTATTTTATATGATTTTATTTTCTCTTTTCCCTTAGGATATTGATTATGCATCTGTAAAAAGAAACATAGTGGTTGTTCTAGAGTTTGCTGTACACATTTACAAATAATCTCAGCCTTCTTTCAAGTAACACTCCAGTGTTTCACAGACAGCACAGCTATTTTGTAAAAGAGTCTTTCCAATCCCTCCCTCCAGTCCCTTACAACTTCCTGTCATTTATTTCACGTCCATATGCTGGCACCACCTAATACATTGTTGCTGTTATTGCTTTGAGTAGTTATCTATTGTATCCATCAAGAATAAGACAACCAAAATACTTTGTTTTGTCTTCATTTATTCCTTCCCGGATGCTCTTCCTTTGTTTATGAAGATCCAAGTTTCTGATATCCTGGCCTTCTTCAACCCAAAGGACAAGCTCAGTTTGGTGCTGGATGAACAATAAGAAAACCAGATGCTATGGAGAGAGGAACGGGGAGCAAGGATGAGAGGTGGGGAGCAGGACAGTCCAAGGCGATGGACTCCAATGCAGCCATGAGGCGAACCTTGCTTTGGTTGGGTGCCTCCCTTGGGGACCTGGGTGGATTAAAGGCACTGAAATCCCCCAGAGTCCAATGGTGCTGTTCAGCAGCCTTTGCTAAAAGTTCTCACCACATCTGGGACAAACTCCTGTTTATTTGGGGGCTAATGAGAGAAGAGAACTTCGCTCCCAGCCCCGTACTGATCGTGTATCTAATCCTTTACGTCAAACTTGGGTTGCATATATGTTCATTATCTTGGAGACTTGTGACCCCAAACAACATTCTTAAAAGCTGTATCCAAACTTCAAATGTTCTAAATTGGAGATGAGCCTGGGGCTGGAAAGCTAGCAAAGAAGGGCAAAGGAGAATTGTTTCTTTCCCTAAGAGGGCTGTAGGGGTGTGACTCAGAGCCATTTAGATGATATGGACGACATGAGGGAAAAACCAAGGTTGACTTATTATGTGGAAGAAAAATCTCATTATAGTCTATGTTCCACATACACACACACACACACACACACACACACACACACACAATCTAAATAGTGAAAAGCTGTCCCCATTTTGAGGCTGAAAATAGGCAGAATAGAGAAAAAATCAGTGTTCTTTTTATGAAGTTTATGGCTAAGTGTGAGAGAATGTAGCAGCCCACAGGGAGAACCACAGACAAATGAGAAGGTCATAGAGAGGGACCCTCTGGCTCCCAGGGTGGGGAACCGGAAGGCTGATTTCCAGGGCTGGCTCTGCAGCTAGAACTTCCTGTGGCCTGATGGGTCATCATCTTCTCCTGCCTTGATTTCCTCATCTGTAAAATGAAGAATTTGTACTATATGTCTCTCAGGAGACCTTCAATTCTCAGATTCTCTAATTCTATAGAGTGACGCATTTTGACATGATAGGAAGTTCTCCTTTTTCTGTTGAACCAGTGGTTTGAAAAGACTCATGGGAAATGAGGCATTTATGAGACTGAAGAGCAATTTGGGAGTTTGTGTCTGTCTCCTTCCCCAACTGACAACATCCAATTAAATTGTGAGCAGTGGTTTTGGTTGGCAACGTATTTGTTCGCATGCTAAGAATTGAGGAAGCTTGATTTTCTTCCAGCTCTCTTACAGAATTAATCTTGGCAGACACCATGATATTTTAAGAGGAAGGATAAATAAGGAGTATTGAGAAAGGGTTACAAATGAGGGAAGAAAATGAAACAATGGCCTGGGGTGGTGGGACACTGTCTGAGCCTGTCTGACCCCCAGTCACCTTTAGGGCTGAACTCTGGGCCCAGGTGATGTCTTTCTTCATTTTCTCCCCTTGGGAGGACATACAGCGTTCAACTGTCTGGGTTCAAATCTCTGCCCTACATTTATTAGAAAGGTGAACTTGGGCCAATGTATCCGCTGCTCCAAGCCTCAGTTTTCTCATCTGTAGACTCCAGTGAGGCCACTGGTATCTCAGGGGTTGTCACGAAATGAGATAAGACCCAGCATGTGTAGCTGTGAAGCTGATGCTGGTCACTGTCACTTGATGGGGGTGGCAGAAGTCCCCACAGAGTGCTCAGAGCTTATGGCAGATGACGGTTCCTGACCTTGGGCCCCACCTTCCACAGACTGGAACTCCCCCCAGAGACTGAAAGAGCTGAGAATGTGATAACGCCTCAGGGAGAGAGGCACCTGATGGCAGAGAAAGAGCGGCGTTATTGGGTCGTGAAGAATACCAAAATCAAAATCAGACATCACACCAGAGTCAAGAGCTGAAGCCCAGCCTGCCTCAGGTCCTGCCATTAACAGAGCAGGGCAGCCAGGACTGACTCTATGCCAGAGACGCCCGGCCACACTGAGGGCCAAGCTGAAGCTTCTGGCGTTGGGTGGCACGGCCACTTTCAGAGGAGGCAAGGAAGGGGCTTCCAGTCAAAGGCGTGGACCCAAACCACGCTTGGATGGCCAGGAAGGACCACCGTGAGGATAAGCTACAGAACCCTTCGCAGCCAAAATACAGATGTCATAGAATCAAGTGGGAGGGTAGGTGGCAGGCCTGGTTGGCACAACCTCACTGACATCTGGATGCTCAGCTGTGGGGACTGACATTGAAAATGGATGCAACGTGAGCTGGTGGTTTTCAACTGCTCTGTCCTGACTCCCTTGGAGATGAGCAGTGTCACGCCTGAGGGGTGGTGATGGTATTGATGGCGATGATTCCTTGGCCTGCCCACCATTCAGGACTCTTAAAACTCATCTGAAATGCCCATCTTCAGGGTTAGTGCAGGTCAGTGAGATATGACTCTGAACTCACATCTCTGTAGGGTGGTCCAGGGCATTTGCTTCCCTCCCCTTCCTCAAGGATGATTGTGACTTTTACATATTTTATCCAATTTCTGTATTGAATTTGTTTACATTTATCAGGGACAAAAGATTTGTTAATTATAATTTTTTTTTATTTTTTAAATTGTATTTGTTAAAAAAAAAATGGCAAATCAAATTGAAAGCAGACCAGAGGTTATTGTGATATATTGATTCTCTGCGAAGTTATTACAACAGAATGGCAAGTAATATATCAGACCCCAGGGAGAACTATTTCTTTCAGCAAATAAGTGCTTTTTCTAGAAATTTTCAAGGCATTCTTCTAGAATCTGGGGGTGGGAGGGACGTAGATCAAAAGTTATGAGTAGCATTTGACCCTGAGGAGCACAAAGCTGGACATAGTTAAGGAAAAGAGAGGGTACAGAGAGACAAGACACATATCATAGGGAAGGAACTATCTGCCATCTTTGCAGTATGTAACTGTTGCAATCATTCTAGTCGCTTAGTCCATCAGTCAGCTCTGCTGTGATAACAAACACCAAATCTTAGTGGCTTTCAATACTGAACGGTTATGTCTTCATCATGTTGCATCAGAGTGGCTGTGGGTTGGCTGAAGCATCTATTCCATGCACCCTGCAGTCTAGAGAAGTCTGGGCGGAGAAGGAGCTCCCCTTCGGGTCACACTGTTTTTGTAGCAGACGGAGAGAGAGTTAGAGAGCAGCAGAAATCTGGGCTGCATTTCTTACATTATGCCGTCTTCTCACGTCCCATTGGCTGAAGCTACTCACACATCTAGCTTGACAGTGGGGCGGGACTTACAATCTGCTGGAAAGTAGGTGCTGTAAATCAATGGCAGATGGAGGGAAGGTATCCTCTTCTACCAGGGAAGACGGTGAACATTAGTGGGGCAGTAATATACTCTGCCACACCCAGCATGTTTCCCTCTCTTTTTTGTAAACAAGGGAAAAGCAGAGAACACTGCAAATTTCACGTGAACTTTGCATGATGGAATGGGTTGTTCACTGGATGGAACCCCTACATTTAATGCAGTGCCCATGGCTTAAAAAGTGTGTGTCGAAAGAGTTAAAGAAGGAGAAATTATAGATGCAGTTGAGAGTCACATGTGTGATGTTGTTTAGCTGGTTTACGTGTGTTGCGTTGAATCTTTTAAAACACGAAAGCTGCAGTGAATTTCATTGACAAAATAAGGTGTATTTGGGGAGCAGCTCTCAAAATGATCTCTTGACCTTTTTTAAGCAGGAAAAATTTCTTGGAACACAGAAATAGCAGTCTGTTTAGAATTGATGAAAACCAGATATTTACAGGAATGTTTAGAAGTGTTTGGAACCCTTCCCGAAATAAACCCTTTGTCTTAGAAGAACGACTAAAAATGCTCTTTGAAGGCATAATGGCACGGCGCAGCTCAAACCTCTCAGTGCATGTCAATATCGGGGTGGCTGGCAAACAGCATCTGCCCTTTGCAGCGCCCCAGGCCCCTCCGCATACACTTCACCAAGGGTGCGGTTTGCTTATCAGTTTGTGATGAGGCTGGAATGTGTTTCACAAAAACAGTCTGTTTTAATCATGACAGAGACTCGGTTGTAGAAAAACAGATGAGAAATAAGCATTTTTAATGAAGGCTTTCCTTGCTTTAGCTTCTTGTAGGGAAAATCCCTTAACTGGGGACATCAAGACGTAGGACAACATCCCCGGGTTCTATTCGGATTATTACAATTATCTTCCAAGGTATTTCAAAGGGAATTATGCATTTTAAGAAAATGTGACCACACAGTTTTTTTTTTAAACGATGGAAATGTGTATATGAATTTATGCCTGGCACTTTTTCAAAGCCCATTTCTCCAAATTGAAAAGTGGTGGCTTTAGTTCGTATAAACTTGATGCTTTTGTTGGGGACCCTCTCCCAATTTTCTACCCTTTAATCATCCTCAGAAAATTCGAAACTAAGTATTAAACCCACAGTTATTTGATTTTCTTCCAGATTGTTTCTTTATTTTTAAAAAAATGTTCATTTTTTTAAAATAAACTAAAACCCAGCAACCCTCTATTCCACCATTCCTGAAATCCTTTTAACTCTTTTCATTCATCTGTTTTGCTTCCATCTATCTTTATCTATCTATGTATCTATGTATCTATGTATCTATGTATCTATGTATCTATCTATGTATCTATCTATCTATGTATCTATGTATGTATGTATGTATGTATGTATGTATGTATGTATGTATCTATCTATCTATCTATCTATCTATCTATCTATCTATCTATCTATCTATCTATCTATGTACCTGTCATCTATCTATCTATGTGAAATGCTTGTACTGCCCTCAGCTCTTTCAGGTACAAATGTCTTCTGACTTTTTTCTGTGGAAAAGAGTGCTTAGCTTTCTTACGTCCACAATTCCCCTCTCCCTATTGATAACTATGTCACACGAGTGGTTATGAGAGTCACCAAGACTTCTTTGTTTCCTTGTCTATGTACCTATTGATATTTCTTCTCCAAACTCCTTTCAATAATCATCAAGCACAACACCACCCTATCTGTTTTCTAAGTTTCTGGGGCCTCCCATTTGGAGCCCCCACCCTCTTGTTCTGGCTCCAGACCGTTGATTTCCAGGCGGGCCGCACTAGTCGCTGCTTATCTACTTACGATCTACTTGGAAACGCCCCTTTCCTGCCTCTTCTGTTGGATCCCTGTCCACCAGAGCCCTCAGTTTCCTCTTTCTTGGTTTCCTTTCTTAATTTGATGGAGCACGTCCTTTAATGGCCTTTGGAGAAAAGGTACTGGGAAATAACTTTTGGGATTTTGCCTAATGGTGTCTTTCTCCTACCCTTATATTTGATTAATAGTGATTGGGTGTAGAATTCTAGAATGGTAATATTTATGTTTTCTCCAGACTTTTGAATGCATTTCTCTATGATCTCCTTGTTTCTAGATTGTTTTTGAGAATGTCTGATAGGTCTTCTGATTCCTAATCCTTAAGTCCCCTAATCTTTTTTCTTTTTGACTTTCTGTAAGTTTTTAGAATCTTCTCTTTATTATCAAAGTTTTGTGAAATGTCACAATGATGTCCCTTGGCAAGGCTCTTTCTTCATTCATTGTTTCATTGTTCAATCTGGAAAGACATACTCTCCAATTCTGTTTTTACCATATAATTTATCTAATAAATTTCTCCCTATTGTCTTCTGTTCTTTCATTGTTACTTTTATTCCTCAGATATTGGATCTCTTGAATGGGCTTGCAATTTTCTAAAAATTTTTCTCTCACTTTGACGTTTGTTTCATTTCTGAAAGATTTGTTCAAGTTAGTCTTCCAAAAACTTCTATTGAATTTTTCAGTTTTGTTATGGTATTTTTCTAAACTTATTGAGGTATAATTGACAAATACAATTTGTATATATTCAAGGTGTACAACATGATGTTCTGATTGCACAATGTTCTGATTGCACATTGCACAACGATTATCACAATAATTAACACACCCATAACCTCACATAATTACTGTTTTTTTTTTTTGTTTTTTTTTTGGTGATGAGAACACTTAAGATCTACTCTCTCATCAAATTTCAAGGAATACAATATAGTTTTATTAACTCTCATCACTGTGCTGTATGTTAGACCCCGGAACTTATTCAGCTTATAACTTGAGTTTGTGCTGACATCTCTCCAATATCTTTGACCATCATCTCCTTGTTCTCCCCCTATCCCCTGGCCCTGGCAACCACCATTCTTCTCTCTGCTTCTGTAAATTCTACCTTTTTAGAATCCACCTATAAGTGAGATATCCTCTGGTATTTTTAACTTCTAAATAGATTTCTTGTTCAGTAAATATTCTCATGAAAAAATCCAGCATTCTTTTCTTGTTTCATGCATACAATATTTTTTCTTTGATTTCTGTGAATATTCAGTATTAACCTGTAGAAAAATTTTCTCTGCTTCTTGCATTGTCTGTCTCTTCTAAGTTTCTTAATTAATTAATGTTTGTTTAATTTTCTGTTTCTTATTTAGAGGTTTTCCTAAAGGGCTTATCTTGTTGTTTATATTAAAGAATAGGGCTTCAAAATCTAGTTGGAAGCTCAATGTTCAAGGATGGGGCCTGTTGAATAACGGATTTCACCTATTTTTCTATGGACCCCTATATGTCTTCATATGGATATTTTTTCTTTTGGACCAGTGAGTTTCTCCATGGAGAAACTTTCCGATTTTCTGTGAGGCAAGTATCATGAGTTCAGTTGTGATTCCTAAAACTGATATGTCCAACTCCTAACCCCCATTACCTTCTGTGACCTTATCTGGAAATAGGGTTGTTGCAGATGTAGTTAAGATGATGTCACAAAGGAACAGGGTGGGCCCCTAATCTAATATGACTGGTGTCTTTATAAGAAAACAGACACAAGGAGAATGCCGTGTGATGACGGGATTGGAGTAATGCTGCCAGAAACCAAAGGACCCCTGGAACCACGAGAAGCTGAAAGAAGGAAAGATCCTCCCCTGGAAGCTTCCGAGGGAGTGTGGCCCCATGGACACCTTTCTCTCTCTCTCTCTCTCTTTTTTTTTTCTATTTATTTATTTTGACCTTCAATATTATTTTATATTAATTTCAGCTGGACAGCATAGTGGCTAGACATTTATATAATTTAAGAAGTGATCCCCTGAGTAGTCCAGTACCCACCCAGCACTATGCATAGTTATTACCATATCACTGACTGTATTCTCTATGCTTTGCTCTACATTTTTGTAACTACCAATTTGTACTTCTTAATGCCTTCACCTTTTTCACACTGCCCCTGAATCCCTCCCTTCTATCACCCCAACAAATCTAGTACCCATCTGACCTGACACCATACATAGTTATTACAATATTACTGACTATATTCCTTATGCTACACCCTACATCCCCACGACTACTGTGGAACAACCAATTTGTGCTTCCTGATCCCTTCCTCTTTTTCACACACCCCTCACCCCCTCCCATCTGGCAACCATCAAAATGTTCTCTGTATCTATAAAATTGTTTCTGTTTTGTTTGTTTGTTAACTTTGTTCTTTAGATTCCACTAATAAGTGAAATCACATTGCATTTGTCTTTCTCTTCTGACATACTCTATTAAGTATAAGACCCAGCAGATCCATCCATGCCACTACAGATGGCAAGAACCCATTGCCTTCCATGGCTGAACAATAGTTCATTATATATATATATATATATATATATATATATATATATATACACACATATATCTTACTCTTTATCCATTCATCCATTGATGGACACCCAGGCTGCCTCCACATCTTGTGCATTGTAAACAATGGTGCAATGAACATATATGGATGCACTCATCCCCTTGAAGTAGCATTTTGGGTTTCTTCAGATAATTACTCAGAAGTGGGATTACTGTGTCCTTCTTTGTCTCTTCTTGTTGCCTTTGCTATACAGGCTATTTTGTTTGGTATAAGTATTGCTACTCCAGATTTTTCTTTTTTTTTTCCATTTCGATTTTCACGAAATATCTTTTTCCATCCCTTTACTTTCCATCTGTGTGTGTCTTTTGATTGGAAGTGAGTCTCTTGTAGGCAGCATATGCAAAGGTCTTATTTTTTTTTTTTATCCATTTAGCCACACTATCTTTTGATTGGAGCATTTAATCCATTTACATTGACAGTAATTGTGGATAAGTATGTAGCTATTGCCATTTTATTCATATTTTTGATTTTTTTTCATCTTAAAGAAGTCCCTCTAATATTCCTTGTAATGCTGGTTTGGTGGTGATGAACTCCCTTAGTTTTTTCTTGTCTGGGAAGCTCTTTAGCTCTCCTTCAATTCTAAATGATAGCTTTGCTGGGTAGAATAACCTTGGTTGTAGGTCCTTGCTTTTCATCACTGTGAATATTTCCTGCCAATCTCTTCTGCCCTGAGAATTTTCTGTTGAGAAATCAGCTGACAGTCTTATAAGTAATTAACTGCTCTCTTATAGGTAACTATCTGCTTTTATCTTGCTGCTTTTAAGATTTTCTCTTTGTATTTAACCTAAAATTTTAATTATAATGTTTCTTGGTGTGGGCTTCTTTGGGTTCAACTTGTTTGGGACTCTCTGCACTTTCCAGACTTGTAGAGATAGTGCCAAAAAATTGTATATACATTTTAAGAAAGGAAAACTGTAATACTCAATATATATCGATAACAAAAGATGAATACAAGTCATGTTTGACTTCTGCAATTACAAGAGGTGCTCAAAGTGGTTACCATTAGTGTCCAGACACTTCTGATTATGGTAAATTACTGCTTGAGCAACATTGACCAAAGTGTCCACTTGTATACATTTTTTTTTTTTTTTGCACCCCCAGTATGTCTATTTCCTTTGTCAGGTTAGGGAAGTTTTCTGTCATTAGTGTTTCAAACAGGTTTTCATTTCCTTGCTCTTTCTTTTCTCCTTCTGGTACCACTATGATGCTAATGTTGGTATGCGTGATATTGTCCCAGAGGCCCCTTAAACTATTCTCATTCTTTTGGGATTCTTTTTCCTTTTTGCTGTCTGATTGGGTGTTTTCTGTTACCTTCTCTTCCAAAGTGCTGATTCGATCCTCTGCTTCATCTAATCTACTGTTAATTCTCTCTAATGTACTGTTCATTTCAGTTATTGTATTCTTCATTTTTGACTGTTATTTTTTATGTTTTCTATCTCCATTTTTGTGTCCTATCTCTTTGTTGAATTTCTCACTGAGATCACTGAGCATCCGTATGACCAGTGTTTTGAACTCTGCATCTAGTAGATTGCTTGTCTCCGTTTTGCTTAGTTCTTTTTCTAAGACTTTGTTCTGTTCTGTCATTTGGGACATGTTTCTTTGTCTCACCATTTTGGCTGCCTCCCTGTGTTTGTTTTTATCTATCAGGTAGAGCTGCTATGTCTCCTGGCCTTATATAGTAGGTGTCCTGTGGGACCCAGTGGTGCAGTCTCCCTAGTCACCAGAGATGGATGCTCCAGGTGTGTCCCTTGTGTGGGTGTGTGTGCCCTCTGGTTGTAGTTGAGCCTTGCTTGCTGTTTGCACATCAATGGGAGGGATTGACCCTCAGGCTGATTGGTTGTGAGGATTGGCCATGACTACAGTGGAGAAGCTGTTGTGCAGAGGCTGACCCTACAGAGCAGGGTTCGCTTTAGCATGGCTCTGGTGCCTGCTCTGTCTGCCCTTTGGGTGTGTCGTCCTTGGAGGCAGGCCAGGTGATGCTCTGACTTGGTCAGAAGCTGGCTATTAGTTATGCCAGCCCTGGTGCCATCTGGGAGGGTACCTGCTGCAGGCCAAGTTTAGTTGCAGCCTGTGCCTTACTCGGGGCCACCTGATATGAACCACAAAGCAATCTGCATATGGCTGCCACCTACACTGGGCTTGGAGGTGCCTCGAGAGGACAATCTGCAAACTGAGGTCAGCTGTTACTAGTGCTGGTCTTAGAGCTGCTCAGCCAGGGGTATGGGACATGCCAAAGCCAGGTGCTGCTTGTTTGGGTTTTGTGGACCTGTGAGAGATTTTAGGAAAGTTTGCAGCATGAGCTAAGACAAGTCATTTGCAGGGAAAAGTCACTAAAAGTAACTTGGATGTACCTGAAAATTGGGTGGGTCGTGCTCTCAGGGAATCACTAGGGCAAGGCAGATGAAAGGTAATAGCCAGTTTAATGAAGACTCAGCTATGGTGGCTGCCTGAGTCTGCATGCCAGGAAGGGGGAAGCTCAACAAAGAAATAATGGCTTCTGCCAGCTTCTCCCTCTGGGGGAAAGCTGCCCCTCCAGCCTTTGTCCTGAGGTCAGACAACTCAGTTCCTCCCTGTATGTCCCTGGTGCCTTTGGAGCTGCTGCCCCAGCGCTGGAGCACAGTGAGTGAGTCTATCATCAAGTAAGTCCATGCACAGGCCCTTTAAGAGGAGCACCTGGGAGTGCAGCCACCCTCTGTTCCACTCAGCCACAATCTCTGCTGGTTTTTACAGCGAGAAGTTATGGGGACTTCTCTCCTGGCACTGAAACCCTGGGCTGGGGAGCCTCGTATGGGCAAGGGACCCCTTGCTCCTGAGGTGGGGGGAATCTCTGCAGCTGAGCTATCCCTCCTGACTTTTAGTGGTCACACGAACGTGTGGGACCAGGCTGTTCCATGTCTCTGCCCCTCCTACCAGACCTGAGGTAGCTTCTTCTGTAGGTACGTAGTTGCAGGGCTTCAGTTCAGCTAGACTTCAGGTGATTCTCAGTAATGGTTGTTCTGTGGTTTAGTTGTAACTGATGTGGTCCTGAGAGGGGGTGAGCACCTACTTCATCATCTTGACTGGAAATCTCCCTGTTGACACTTTGATTTTGGACTTTTAGCCTCTAGAATGAAAGAGACTAACTTTCTGTTGTTTTCAGCCTCCTGTCTGTGGCACTGTGTTTCGGAGGTTCTAGGACACTGTTCCAGAGACTGTGTGATGAATGCTGCTTGCTACGGGGGCTGTGGGGTCCAGCAGATTGCAGCCCCCCCCATATAGAGACTTTACTTAACACCCCATTGTCAGTGTAGGCTCTCATCCTTGTCTTATTCTGTGCCCCATGTTTCCACACCTGGAGCTTCTTTGCTTTTGAAATTAACCTCCTGAGTCCTGTTTGGGTGAGGAAGGAGTGATCAGCATGAGGCAGGATCTAGGGGCCTGTGCCCTCCCCACTAATCCTTGTGCTTGCAGCCTCAGCTCACTCTTGAAAATTAACTGGAACTTCCTGCCCCTGAGTGACCTGCCTCTGCATAACAAATGTCTAGTTTTCAAGCCCCTTAGGTAAAGGTCACAGCTTCCAGAACCCCTGCAGTCTCCCAGATGGAAATGAGGGCGCCCTCTTCTGGCCACTTCAAGCATTTACTCGGTGCTCCCCCAGGCCTCTTCCTTTATTCTAGGTCTTACCTGCGATGGAAGATTCTAGAGGGAAGTCTCTGTGTCTGGTTCTTCCGGGCATCGCCTCCACTTCCCGTCACAGCTTTTGCACACAATGGCCCCCCAGTACACAGTGGCTGAGTAGCTGAGATGACAGTGAAGTTAAAATGAATGTACGTTTGACTTTACTCCTAAGAGTAAATCAATCCGGAGGCTAAGATTGTTTAACAAAGAACCAACCCACCCATACTTTACAAATGGAATTTATATTTCAAAGTTAAAAAAAATAATGGATCAAATTGGACCTTTAGTGTAGTTTAATAGTTATAAAACCAAACATTTTCTTGCTAAACTTTTTGAATTGCAATCAACTGCAAACAGTTTCTTAGCCCCTCTCACATTTGGGTTTGCTATCCTTAAAATGAATCAGCTGACATGGTTTATAGCTCACAAAATTCTGGGAAAAATGCTGTGTTTTTAACTGGGCAATTTTACACACATTTTCCCAGAGGCAGCTCAATGCTGGCATATTACTTCTACTCAAAGCAATCTTCTCATTTCTTCAAATGGAGGGGCTCACATGTTCCCCAAAAGTTACTGATTCTGATTCAAGAAAACATAAAATTCCACTTGTTTGGCACGTCTTTGCAGGAACGTGTATTGTTACAAGATGTTTTCCAAGCCTTAAAATCAAAGGCTGGCTTTGGGACCCCTCCCCAACTCCTCCCCCTCCCCACCCTGCTCCCTCCATATCTTGTCAGTTGGATGCTTTAGTGAACACATTGATTATCTAGTTTCCATTTCAGGCTTTGAGTCCACGTGCCACTCAGTGACAAAGACTTCACTTCCTGTATGTGTGATTAGAAAAATGGTTTTAAGGAAAATCAAGATGAGGTACCTTGTTCCAACAACAGAAGCAATCATGGAATTACTGTGGTATTTATTGCAACCGCCTGATTGACCTGCTAGTCTAGGACTTAGATTAGAAAGTTAGAAAGTTGCCCTTGAACTATTTTTATTAAGGCATCAGGCAGGACTCTTTGGGGTACAAATTTCAGAAACCTAGCTCGAATTAGCATATAAAAAGAATAGTTTTGGGTCATGTAATCAAAGGGAGAGTTGAGATGGGTGGCGTGGGTGGGATCAAACTAGGGGCTGGGCTTGGCCTTAGGATGTGTGGAAGCAGGAAAGTGATGGTGTTCTCCCCTTCTCTCCTTTCGGTTTCCTTCCCTCTGGCTGCCTTCCTTCACATGGCTGCAAATATGGCAGCTCCTGGGATCACATCACAGAGGTCCTGAAACTGTCTGTCTGGAGGCACGAACTGGAAACCCTGGGGAAGGGCTTAGTTGGGACCATGTGTGTCATATGCCCATATCTGGATCACGCAGTGGAGATGGTGCTGGAAGCTTCTGCAGGAAGATGGCAGCTCCCTTTTGAAACATGATGAAAGTAGAGAAGGGCTTTTCCCAGAGTAAGGGAAGTGCGGTCTAGACAAATGACATAACCGGTGTCTGTCCCCTACCAGTACTGTATTTTCCTTTATAGCCTGCTCTGCTTTGGTAATTGGAGGAGAAATGTCACTTACTTTTAGGCTCTCAGAAATTGCTGCAACAGCATTATTTGAATGGTAGCCTAGACCAGTGGGAGGAGTGCATCCCTATGCGTGTACCAAGTGGAGGGGAATGGGGGAATGAGCCCCCCACACATCTTCCATCCTGACTGGGGTTGGGTGGAGCTGCATTTAGAGGTGGATAGTCGGAAGCCTGCAGCCCGGCGCAGGGAAGAGCAGAGGCTGGAGATCAGGCAGAGGCAAATATGGTTGACACAGCCCCGCCTTCCAGGGCGTCAGTGCCGGACTTGTCCTGACATTGTCGTGACAGCTGTCACTGCTTCTGCAGATGAGGAAACTGAGCCTATCCAGCTTAGCTGGTTCCCCTGAGTCCTGCAGTTCGTTAGTGGCAAGAAGGCATGAGGCCTCGTTCCCACTTTCCACTGTGCTGCTTCCGGAAGCAGACAATGGGTCCAGGGATGGAACGAGGAATCCCAGCTGCCCTCCAGCTGTGGGGTCAGTGGAAACCTCAACTCCTCCTTCTTGGTTGGGCTCACGTTCCTTCTTCTCTTGAAATAGTGGAGTTGCCTCTTTGGAGCATTTCACTGTTAGTGGACTTTGGAATCTCACGTACCCGGTCTCCAGGAAGATGACTCTCCAGCCTTCCAACAGTCAGCACGTCCATGGACGTGACTGCAGAGGCAGACGCTTGCTGTGAGCTCTGAATGCGGGGACGGTGCCGGCACACAGGGAACCCTTGAGATTCTCCCCTCCATTCCCCAGGCGCTGTCTCGTCTAGGAATTTGGTTTTTATCTTAGAGGCAGAAAAGCCTGTTGACTTTCCTTTTCTTCCTTGCTCAGTGTTTTCTAGGCATCAACACGTGCAGGACTTCATGCACAGGATTGTCTGTAGGAGCTCAGGAAACCCACACTTGATTGACCGATACTCCCCATCTTTCAAGACTGGGGCACAATTATGTAGAACTGGGATTTTCCTTTACTCATAATGCTATAGTCTTCATGTCTGCTTGTTATTTGCCGAATCTTTTGATGCCTGTTGGGAAGATCCTTCTGGTCTTAAGCAGCATCCTTGCGGCTGAGAAGGTGGGGGTGTGGGCTGTGACCCAGAAAAAGCCTTTTGATTATGGAAGGTGGTGGGGTACCTCTTGGCTCATCTAGGGATTATGAGCTCAGCGGGCTGGACCCCAGGTCACATATCTCCCAAATGGGGACAGAGGTCACAATGGTGGGCTCCTGGGGCGTCCACTCTGTTACCTGTGCTTATTATGGGATGGTGACGGGGGTGGGGATGGTGGTAGGGAAGTGATCTGGGGGAGGTTTGTTAAAGATATAAAATCGAAAAGGGTTTTGCTCCTGTGGACTTCTGGTAGCTCAGTTCTGGAAGCTGGTTGTGAACCATCTAATTTCCTATCCCCAGGGTGCCTGCCAGTAGCATTTCTGAAGGTTCACGCAAACTTGATGGTTTCCATCTCCACTGAGAGGCCATTTACAAAGTCAGGGTCACGTGAGTTGTGTTATCTCTTCTCCGTCAGCATTGACTTCCCATGTTGACTTAAAATGAAGAGATGGCATTTGAGGAGAAAGTGTTTCACGTTTCTTCTAAAAACCAACCAATTTCCACATAAGTGTGTGCCCCCGCATTTCGTTGCACATGGTGCACATGAAACGTTGCCACTCATTGTCGTGGTCTATAGCTGTGTCATTCCAGGTGAAGAGACTCAAAGGCACAGAGGCTGCCAGGCACAGAAACACCCGTGTAGGACTGAGCTAGACATTAAGCAGATACAATATTCATCAAATACAAATTGCCTCTACCATCCCATTTGGGCCTAGTATTCTTTCTTTTGTTTTTTGTCTGCCATATGAAATATATGAGCACAGGCTTTTAGAGCCGAACGAAACTTTGCAGCTGATGTAATACACCTGCACCAGTCAGGGTTCCATGCAGGGGAGAGAAACACCCTGCTGTTGTGGGCAGAAAGGGGTTTGTGGCCAGGAATTGTTGGGGAGGGCCAGAGGAGTGGGCTGGGGGCGAGGACTCCAGCAATGACATCCAGGACATCCCGCACCGTTGTCTGGCCCATCCTGGGAAGTGGAGGGACGCCGGGCTGCACTGACACATACAGCACGCTACAATCCAGGGTTAGGGAACACAGATGGGGAAGGCGTGGATCCCCAGCTGAATGTGGTGTCTGGCTGCTGCTATTCCCTTCAGGACATACCTTCAGCTCCTGGAGCCAGTGATGGGATGCTGAGCTCAGCTTCCCCTCCCCCACTGCCGCTTAGCTCCCGGGAAGCTGGAGTCTCCCTAAGAATTCTGCCTACCAAACACATCATGATATCTCCAGAAGAGGCGGCTCCCAGCAGCCCAGGGAAGTCCTCCCACAAGGTGCACAGTGGCTGGGGTGGGTGCCCCAAGCTGGGAAGGGGTCTGGGACAGGCTTCCCTGTCCCAGAGTGATTGCCAGAAGCAAAAAGCCCAGCCAAAGCAGTAGAAAAGCTGCCAGAGCTCGTGTCCATCTTCCCCACATGACAGCAGTGCATCTGAGGGAAAGCTAACCTGCCCTCAGAGTCCCCACTGTAAAGAGCCTGGGATTTGGGCATGTAAAGTTCTGTGCAGAAGGAAATGGAGACGGAGCCAGGGCCAATTCAAACCCACAGTGAAAGGGAAACTGACTCGAGAGATTCTGTGACTTCTGAGGCTCCTCAGGTGGCCAGGCCCTGACCTAGGACCCTCGATATTTAGGTCAGTGCTGACATTTGCCGTGGTTTATTCTTGGGACCAGGCAGCACAGAGGAACTGGACATTTTGGTGAGAATGCCCAATCTTAGTGATTATGTGAGGAAACCATAGGAGCCAAAATACTCTCGCTAATAGGCACAAAGGAAGACGCTGGAGGCTTGCCACCCACTGCGACCAGCCTCCTGAGGTTTCTGGAGCCGCAGGCAGTGTTGGACAAGGTCTAGGTCATCCATGATTAGTGACAATTAAATATTATGGAGTACAGTTCTTGACTGAGTGGGCTTTTATCTATTTCTTTAAATCTTGTTCTCCTAACATCAAGGAATGTACATTCTTAGCTATTTTGAATGTGGCCTTTCCACATGTCACACGGTCTATGTGATTCCTACTCAGAGCCTCTGCTCATTTCTTCTTCATCTAGCGGTGATGAGCAGGGATGTGTTTCAAGACAGGTCTGTGTCCTGTCCTCTAGCCTGACAGTCTGCGAGCTGAACCCTACGGTGCAGAGAAGGGCGAGTCTGGAGGCCCTGGGGCTGCAGGAGGAAGCAGGTACGGCCTCGTGTGCACGGTCTCCCCTTCTCCCCTAAACTTGGAAAGGAATTAATGGTGTCTCAGATGTCTTTGGATATTTCGCAGTCGCTGACTTTTCACAGGGGCCACATGACGGGAGAGCAGTGAGAAGTGTGGGGGTGTCCAAGGCCAGGGTTTAGATCTGTGCTCTGCTATGAACCCAGGTTGTCTCATCTGTAAGATGGGACCATAATCTCACCTAACCAGAAAAATGACATGTATCTCTGTGAGAGAGCTTGGGGTGGCGACGTTCGTGATCAAAGAGATGACATATATCCCAGTGTTGTGGACCGGGCGACGCCTTGTTAGAAACACAAGTTCTTTCTCAAGAATTTTCTTGGAACCTGATCAGGAGAATCATTCTCTTTCCCCTCAGACGTGTCCTGGTGTGGCGTCCTTGGCCTCACGACCAGCCTCATTACATATAGAACTGCAGGAAAGACCACGTGGTCGTCTCCTGTTCTTCCCTTTTCACTGGCAAACAGAGCTTTGGTTAGCAGAGAGCCCAGGCGACTTTAATGGCTGGTTTTTTTTTTTTTTTTTAATATTTGAAACCGGAGGTTATTAGGAGAAGTCCTAATTCAGAAACTTCAAGAAGAAAGGGGAGGGCGTGGTGAGGGTGGAGGGGGGCGACTGCATTTCCTGTTTCCCTTCTGATGGTGTTGGAAAACATTGCAGGAAAACCATGGATACCCACGAAAAAATTCCAAAATTCATTCTCTTTGCCACCGGGGCCCAGCCCAAAAAGGTGACGAGTAGAAGTGAATTTTTTTTTTTTTTTGGTGTGTGTGTGTCAAAAGGTGGGGTTCGCAGGAGTCTAGCGAAACGTCTGTAGGGTGAAGACAGCATTCAGAGAGTGACATCAGCTCGAGGCTGGGGCTGGAGCAGCAGAGCACAGAGTCTGGTTTTCATTTACAGTTTGGGGCAGGCCAGTGGTGGGGAGGGGGAGAGGAGGGGTCAGGGGGAGGGGAGCGGAGGAGGAGCCGGAGGAAGCCCTGACTGTACCCGGGACGCCGTCCAGTTTGGAGCTCAATATTCCACCCGGGGCTGCTCCGTCCTCCTGCGCTCCAGCCTCCTGCAGGGACCGCAAGGAGGGTTAGTTACCTCCTCCGCTCTGGTCCCCTCCGCTGCGGAAAGAGGAGACGCTGTGAGTGGGAAAAACATGCGTCAGGTCGAGCATAACTGAATATCGACGCCCAGGGACACACACCTCTTCAGGCTTGCTCAGGGTGAGTGCCAGTTCCCCTCTTTTCCCAAGTCTCTGAGCGCTTTCTCCCCGGTGACCGCTTCTAGATGGCTCTCAGGTTCCCGCGGTGACAGTTTTCTGTACACGTCTGGGAGGTTCCGCTGGTTTTTCTCTCCCAGGTGTGGCGACTGGGTTTGTGTAGCCGGGTCGAGGCCGTGTGGACCCGGGCTGCAGCTGTGGGGCTCCGGGGCTTCCCATGCTCGCCCGTGCGCTCCAGTGCACACTTCTCGACTTAGACTCACCATTTCTTGGACGCTGTCTCCTCCTTCTAAAGCCCAGCTGGAATCTGCTTTGTTAGCAGAAGTGTCTTTGCGGGGATTCAAGGGAGCTACCTGTTGGGTAGCACCTTGGGGAGACTCCACCTGAGATCTCCCACGTGTGTCAGGGGCGTTTTCTGCCCCCGCCGAGGACCTGGCCTGGGACGGGGCTGGTGGAGCACATCTGTGCCTTCCGGGGACCAGGGGACTTTGGTGCCTGACTCTGGGCCAGGTCGAGGTCCTCAGCCATTGCCATCGGGCTTCATCTTTTCAGGAACCTGAAGTCATGGCTGAAGCCTTTGTCCTCTGAGGTTGCTTGAAGCAGCTGCAGGGGTCAGAGGAGGAGACGGCGTGTGGGGTTTGGGCTGCAGCCCAGTGGATAAGACAGGGCTCCTGGGGCCACAGGCCCGCCTGTGTTGCCCAGATGTGGTGTGGGTGCCAAGCTAGGAGGCCCAAGGCCTGTTCCCTGGAAGGGAGGGTGGGGCTCATTCCTCTGGCCCAGGATGGAAAGTGCTTCCTGATAGTTGCCAGCCTACTTTGGGGACCTGTTTCAAGGGCTTACTGTGTTAGGAAATCAACTGGGGTTGAAGTAGGTAGGGGTGGGGTACTGGGGAGGACCCAGGGGAGTATTATGTAGTGTAAAATAAATCAGCTCAAGGTACAAATTTAGAGGCTGGTCTGGACCCCAAGAACAAACTGCTCTGAGTGTAGGGGAGTGTCCTGCACCCAGAGGGGATGCAGGGGTGTTGACCCATGCCAGCCAGCTGCTTGGCCTGCACACGGCGACGTCCGCCTGTGAGTTGCCAGCATGCACAGAGCTCATGGAGATTATTCTTAGCCGGGGATCCCCCCAGCGTCCCAGGGAACCCTTTCTTAATACTTCAAACACCTGAACGGAAATGGCTTTAAAATCAAGTGCTCTTTGTTTCGAACTAAATCGAGAGCTGGCTGGCTGTTGGACAAGATCAGAACCTCTGAGTTTTGAGCTGGACCAACAATGATGGACGAGGTTCTTGTTCAGAAACCACTGAGATGTGGTTCCCTGCTTTTAAAGATGCAGAGTTGGGGTTCTGAGGTGTTAAGTTACTTGCTGAGGCCACAGGATCAGCAGGTGGCTGAGATGGCAGTGAAATATTTACCCTTTCAGGAAAGCAGGTGGCCTAGCAACGGGGGATCTCGAACTAATTTACTCCTGGGTTTGGAATGTGCTCTTCAATTTGTTCCCCCAGAAGATAACATCCTCCTGTCACATTCTACTAAAAGTATTACTAAAAGTGATAGGAGAAATGGTTTGTGCTCCCTAAGGCTCTACCAATGAATGGAGAAAGAAGTGCTGGACAGGTCAGTTGACCCGCAGGCACGGACATCGGCTCTATGAGCAGATCACCTGAGCAGGCTTCCTTTGTTCAGGCCACCCCTAGGGATGGGGGCCCAGAAAGATGCGATCGGCATTTTGCTTCGTTCTTATGTGGGCTCGTTGCTGAGGGTGAAGGCGTAGCGCTGGGAAAGTAAGGGGCTTTGGTAGGAATTCAAAATATAAGAATGGTGACGTTGTCTTGCTCTCTTGTTTGCTGAGACAAGGGTTTTTCATTCCCATGGGTTTACTTTTTCCTGCTCATGGCAGTGAGAAAACCATTAAGAGGACACTGGGTGGAGAGGAGGACTTGGGAAAGGATATCATGGCCGGGTGGTGAAGTGTGGCTGTCCTGCCTTTTTCCAACTGGGGAATTGGAGGGTGTGGCCACCCCACCGTCCTGGGAGGTGGCCGGGGAAGCCTCTAGAATGTTAGCCCTTGGCCCCGGCTCTTCCAGCACTTGCGAGGGTGTGTGCCCCACCTCACCCTGCTTGTGGTCCTCAGGTGATGGGGTTTATGGTGAGTGTTCAAACTTGGGTCTTAAGGACATATTTGATAGACAATAAGCATCTTTCTGAATAGGAACTGTCTTTTATTCTGCACTTCTTTTGATTTCTGACGTGTTTAGGATTCACTGTACCTCGTTCTGTCATCCTGGTGCCTTTTGTAATTTCGTAGCTTAGAACCTGATACGTCACTGATGATAAAGCAGGAAGAAAGCCCTCTACTCAATCAAGGGTCTGTGAACTATTTGTGGGTCAAATGAGGGGCCCCATCTGACCTTAGTTTTGAGTTAGGAGGCTGCAGACCACACTGCTTCAGGCCAGCTTGAAATCAGCCCTCCTTTCCCTTTGAAAGTTTGTAGAGAGTTTTTGCCATTGAGGCTTCTTATGTCTCTTTGCTCAGTGTTTAGACAACCAAATAAAGTGTGGTCCTTACCAGGAGTCTGTGTCACCACCCACTTTTACGTGAAATTCCACATTTAGGATTTAAAATTCACCGGCAAGTCCTGAATTTTGTAGCATGTGACTGTCTTACAGGCATAATGTAAATAACTTTAGCCAAAAGTTTTATTTGAAAATTTGTTCTTTTTGGAAGCACCTGAGGATTTGTTATCTTGGAGAAGAACTGGACCTTGAATGACACGTCCCGTTCTGAATGGGACATTGTGTACCAGGCAGCTTTCTCAGTGACCTACAGGAGCAAACTTTTCACTGTGTCTTAGCTGTGGAAAGCAGGCAGTGAAAACACACCACTGCCTCAGAAATATTGGATGATGTGAGAGCAACCGGACATTTAAAAAAATTTTATTAGTAGCTCTGGCTAAGGAAACGAAAGCCCCAAATGCTTCAAGTTTTAAAGCAGGGAAGCTTAAAAAGTCTCTGCTAATTCAGACAGCTTCGAACTCGTCAAGGACCGTTATCTCCATCCCCTCATTTCTAGATATGGTTTCTCTCTTTCCAGTGTAAAAGTTCTGGGAGATGATCCTTCCCTTTACCGAAAAGACGCTGCTTGTTCCCTCTAAGCCATGGGTAATGGCTGTCTCACACTCAGTGTCCTGATTTACAGAGAGGGGTTCTCTTCAGAAATTCATTATGTTGGTTCTCTTTTAATACCTACTGGTCTCATAGGTCTACTTTGGGAAGGAGATGAAATTTTGAATTAGAACACTGTTCCTGAAAATGCAGTCTGGCTTTCTGTCCTCTAGAGGGCGGTGTATCACTCTGAGCTCTAGAAAATTCTCCAAGTGGTGCTGGAGTCTCTCAGGGTGGGGCTTCCGGTCTGCAGGGAGTGGGTCGGGAGGTACTGCAACAGAGCTCGTGGATAACTTCAGGACCTATCTAGAGATGGTTTCAATACATAATTTAAAAAAATCATGACTGTAATACCTGAAATAGATGTAAATTTAGAATTTTATGTTTTTCTATGCTCAGGTAGAAGTCTATTGAGGTGAAATTATTCCTTGAAATGAAGCATTCTGTACTCTAAAATCATTTCGTTACAAGGGCATTAAGCAATCAACTTTTAAAAGAAATGTTGTACCAATATCTACTATGAAAAGTTTAAATTAACAAAGCTAGTTTGCATATTCATGCTGTGCTGTATCACGTAGAATTCTTGAAATTTAGAACTGGAAGGGAAGTTAAGATGAGCTGATCCAGGAACTCACACTCTTTAATTACCTGCCTTTGCTATTTTCTTCTAATAGGCCACTTGTTTGAATGTATTTTTAAAAATTCACACAAACTATAATTATAAAGGTTCCATTTAAAATATTTGTTAGTTACAAATATCTCACCGACTCTCTGACCTATGACTGTTACTCTGAGATGTCTGCTGTTAGGATGCTGAGTTACAGAATTCCAACTCCGAGCGAACAAACTTCACCGTCTACTTGGTCTCTGTGGTTAATATACTCCACTGTGCGCCATGGCGGACAGCTTTGGGGTTGAGGGCAGGGACAAAAATGACTAAGACGTAAGCCCTACTCTCTGGCTGGCAAATATGATTTCCATTTGACTATTTGAATTGTCAAAAAATTCCTACCTTGGTAGATGCTTTCTCCACACCCTGACATTTCGAATGCAGAACTGCAGCACAGGGAGGTGAATTCCTGGCCTGAGGTCACAGAGCAGGCAGTGAAGCCAAATCATCCTTTCCTGGGGGCTCCTGCACATGTTAGCGTATTCCCACAGGCAAACCCCTGGGACCAGGAATCCCAGAAGCACATGTCTCTAAGAGTGTATTCTAGAGCATCATGTGAAGAAAGCTGCTTCCTTCCATTGACCAGTCTTTTAAGGAGTAGCATATTTTAAGTTTATTTAGCAGAGAGGTAATTGTTCAAAAAAAAAAAAATCTGGATAGAAGGAAATTAAGACAAATATGGAAAGTTCTGCCAAACCCCCTCCCAAAGGCAAGTTGTTAGTCTTTTGTAGGGGTCTGGCTGGATTTAGCATCGTGTAATCCTGCTGCTCTCTGGAACGCGAAGGCTCAGGAAACACACAGAAACATTATCCAGATAGGAGAGGCCAGAGAAAGCACAATGGGAAATACTTCTTCTCCCCCACCCCCCCGTTTCGTCCTATACATGCAATTTTCATGGGTCCCGAGCATGGAGAATTGGCTACTAGAAGGAAGAGCTCATGGGTTGATTTAATTTCAAAATCAAAAACTGAACAGCAGCTGGAGATGACTCAGGTCTCAAGGGAAGCCATTCCAGGAAACCGGTTTTTCTCTTCTGGAATCTTCATCAGTTGATTCAGTGGCCCAGTGCTGGCACCCAGAGCTAGTGCCAGCTCAGCTGAGCCCACAGATTGCCCCGACGTGCACTGGGGGGCTCTCTGTTTGCGGTGGGGCAGCAGGAACCCCATCACCAGTCAGAGCCTAGGGTAACAGATGGAAGAAAGTGGTCGCAGAAGTACTGCCTGTCGGAGCACCAGGCAATTTGCCTCATTTTACCCCTAAGCGAGGCTGGGAGGAATTAACCGGCCGTTACTGATAGAGACAGTAAGAAAGTAGAATTTTTCCAGGCTATTACACTACATCCAGAGTTGATATTTTATCAGATGTTTTGACTTAATTTTTTTAAAGTCTCCACTTTACATAATTTTCTCTTTTACTTGATCATGAATCAGACTGGAAAACAAACCCAAATGTTTAATTGTTCCTCATAATATGAGAACATTTAAGTCACGTTGAATAATTCTACAAAGGAACACCATGGTTTTGGAGAGGCCAGTAGCCTCGAAGTCTGAGGCCAAGAAAGGAAGGGAGGAGGGTGAACGCCGAGCGCTGATCTGGAGCCAACAGCCCCACGTGTCCCGGGGCTGGGATGGAGTGGGTGTTCGTGCCATTTCTTTTGAAGCATTTCTAGGGCACCCTCTTCCTTAATGTTAAATCCGAACGCGTCTCTGCCCCATGTTTATAATTAGCAGTAGAAATGGAGGAAGAGCCTTGTCTGGCTGCCTTAGATTTAAGAGGGGAAAATGTGTTGTACATTTGCGTGGTGGTAGCTGGCTTTTCCAGCTACAGCAGAGATGGAACTTTCTGCCTCATGGCCATTATCCTGGACTCTAGGAATATGTCTTTAAATAAATTTCCAAATATGTGGGCAGTTAACCTGGAGGTTCTTCAAGTTGCCTTCATGGGGGGAAGGAAACTAACCCCGACGTGCTCAGCACGTCCTTGCTTGGCGTGTGAGGTCCTTGCTTGGGACCTCACGTGGGGGGAGGCTACTCACCAGGGACGTCTACCCCCCTTCCATATTGCTCTCTTGTAACACGTGAGCTGCCGAACAGGTATTGTGTCACTTGATTTTACCAGGATGTACTGCGGATCTCGAGTCAGCCACTCAGTCAGCCGCTTACAAGGACATCAGTAAGTGGCAGTGAGGCTGAGGCAGCACACACAGGGTCAGAAGAGTTAAAATTTTGCTTCCCCAGAAACAGCGTTCAGAGTGTGGGTCAAATAGACTACTGCTTACACATATGTATGTGTAGCTCATATTTCTTATCTAGTGAGGTTTCATAGAATGGAAATGAGAGATTCAAGTTGTAAAATAAACAGTAAAAAAGAAAATCTTCTGATGTATTTCTTCGAAGGGGTTTTCTTAGGCTTGTTCCAAATCATTTTTGCTTTTGAGGATTCCCCCAAAGTTCTTTCAAACGGAAATAATACATCAAATCCCACGCTCCTCCTTCCCTGCTCGAAGGACCCAATAAATCTCCTCTTAACTTCCTCTCTGGGGATAAGAATGGGGAAGTCCTTTCCCAAGATTCAGGCAAGAAAGGGAAGAAGAGCAAGAAAAAGAGAGAACGCGGCAGCTTGCAAGCTCAGGGCCCCTAGGGTTTACTGAAATGCGACTTCTCATTTCACAGCGGATGGCAGGGTTCTCTCACCATGGTCTTTTATTCCTGCGGCTCCCATTTTAAATGGGACAGTTAGGAGTTAACAGAAGTCCTAGGACTTCATAGGAGAACCAGCCTGACTTTCAAAGGCAGTCCTTGGAGAAGACCAAAGAAATGACTTCGAAATAGGAGCTCTGGATGTATTTAAGCCTTTGTTTTAAAATTCTTTCCTTGTGTGCATGTGTGTGTCTCCTTCTTTAAAAAGATTTCCAGACGTGGAAAATGAAAACGCTTTTGAGTAGACTTAATGAAAAGTAAAGTCACAGAATTGCAAAATAGCTTGGGAAAGTCTTTGGAATGTGAGTAAATACAAGTTCAAGTGGAAGGGCCGTGGAAAGCAACCTTTATAATATGAACAGCTACTAAAAGGAAAAAGGCATCTCCAATCCTTTTTAGAAAGAGGCAGAGTAGAAAGAAGGAATTACCAATGCTAAATAGAAAGAGTAAAAATGTATTCAAGTTCTATTATTGAATCTGTTGCCTTCGGGACATTGAATCTATGACACAAAAGCAGCATGTCACCCCACCCAACCCAAGGGTCTCGAGCAGCCAATTTTTTTTCATACTTGAAGGAACAGCAACAGACAAATGGATTCTGTTGACATAGAATCTGTGGTTTGTCACCACCAAAGAAGTCTATTTTTTCCCCCAAAGACATGGGGAGTTTCCTTGATGTGGGCCAAATCTGATACAGCCTGTTAGGGTTTCTTGGGGTTCTTCCTGTGGGCTTTGGAAATGCAGACTTTCATGAGGATGCTGGTTCTAGTTTGCTTTACCTGTGTGCCTTTGGGCAAATCACTTTGCCTCACCTGGTTTAGGTTTAGCTATAAAATAGGGGGAAATTAGCCAATGAGTTATTGGGACGAAGGCACAAAATTCCACCTATGAGATAGGCACCCAGTAAATATTCCTTTTGCTCTCTTGTCTCTATTTCCTGGGGACAGGGGAGGGTCATGAGGGGGCTGGCTGCCTTATTAAAATGGACAAGCCGGGTGGTCACTTGGAGAGATGAGGTTTTGACATCATTTAATAAGCTGAATGAAACGATTCTCTAAGTTTATTGCCAGGAACTTCAGTTTTAAAAATTGGGACTCCATGACATGATAAGCAACAGAATAGATTTAACTGCAAACAAAAGCATTAACAAATATTTCACATCTGGACTAGGAACGCTCAAGCCACATGGCTGGCCCCTAATTATGACGGCAGGAAAAGTGTGTGGAGCCGAAGGCGGTTTTCCCACCTGGGAATTCAGCTCAACCAAATCATGTGAGTTCCTTAGTCATCAGTGGAGTCTGCATAAGTCATTAGCTTACAAGTCTCTCTCCCGTTCTTCGTTTTCAGAGTTGGAAGGGCTTCTCCTCCTCTGTTCCTTCCCCTCTCCTCAATATCTGTATAGATTTTGGAAAAGACAGTTCCTGTGCACTGTATATTTATTTCATTACTTTGTGTCCCAATGGGAAGCACTTCATTTAGGGGGTTACTCTTTTAAAGATTAATATCTTGGAAATAAAAATATTTACATATGATTTTCAACTAATTTAAAATTCATTTTCCTAAAATAATTGTTGAAGTAAGTAATGTCTCAGAGAGACTTTACAGATTTCAGCCTAATACAATTTAGATTTTATTAAGCTCTATGAAAAATGAGAGCATTATTTTGGAATACTGCCTAACATCCTGCATATTTAAAACAATTGAACTGGACCCCCTGGAAGACTTCCATTAAATCTTTTCATTGAAGCAGTGGTAGTTAAACTTCAGTGGGGAGTTAGAATAGATGCTTTTCGAATCACATTTGAACATGGATCCTATCCCCAGGAAACCCCACGTACACAATTTACACACATTTGTGAAAAGTTGTCAGATCCTTTAAAACCGTGGAATCCGTATTAAAAATGTTCTTGCCCAATTATAACGTTACAGGTTGTTTTGGAAAGGATAGGCTATATTTCTGGAAAGGACCCAATAAAATTTAAATAATGTGGACAGTTAATTTCCCCATAAAATGGCTTTCTAGTAGAATTATTATCACTAATAAAAATTCCAATGTTTACTTTTAATAGAAATAATTAAGACTAGCATGTGTACAATTTAGTTTTACCTTGTTCTAAAGTTTATACCCTCAATTAGTTGAGAACACACACACAAATCACAGACACTGAAATTGCTTTTTTTTTTTTTCAAAAGAAAAACTCAGGAATAGGTCTAACAGGGTGTGGGGAAGGAAGGTATGGGTAGACGGAAAGGTCTGGAAGATTCTCAAGGTAGAGCATGGGCTTGAGGGATTTCTAGAGAATGAATGGGGCAATGCTGGGGCTGTGGCATAGCAGGTCATCCTCAATGGAGAAAGCACACCAGCCAGCCAAGCAGTGGGTTTCACTGTGTTGTTTCCTTCCGCTGCGCAGAAGTTTTTAAGTTTGATGCAGTCCCATTTGTCTATTCCTGCTTTTGTTGCCCGTGCTATTGGTGTCATATCCAAGAAATTTAATGTTATGAAGATTTTCTCCTAAGTGTTTTATACTTTCAGGTCTTACATTTAGATCTTTAATCCATTTTGAGTTAGTTTTGGTCAATTGTGCAAGGTAAGGGTCTAACTACATTTTTTTTGCATGTGGATATGCAGTTTTCCCAGCATCATTTGTTGAAGAGACTATCCTTTCCCCATGTGTAGCCTTGGCACCCTTATAGGAGTTAATTTCACCATGTACATAAGGGTTTATTTCTGGGATCTCTATTTTATTCCATTGCTCTGTATGTCTGTCTTTATTCCAGTACCATACTGTTTTGATTACTGTGGCTTTTTAATATGTTTTGGATATGTGATGCCTCCAGCTTTATTTTTTTTCCTCAAAATTGCTATGGCTCTTCTGGGTCCTTTCAAGTTCCATATGAATTTTAGGATTAAAAAAAAATTTCTACAAAAACATGCCATTGGGATTTTGATAGGAATTGCATTGAATCTGTGGATTACTTTGGGTAGTATGGACATTTAACCAATATTAAGTCTTCCAATTCATGTACACGGGATTTCTTTCCATTTATTTGTGTCTTTTAGTTTCTTTCAGCAATGTTTAGTAGTTTTCAGTGTACAAGTCACCTCCTTCGTTAAGTTTATTCCTAAGTATTTTGTTGTGTTTTTAATGCTATTGTAAATGAGACTGTTTTCTTGATTTTCTTTTCAGATTGTTCAATTAGTATAGAATTGCAACTGATTTTTGTATGTTGATTTTATACCCTGAAACTTCGCTAAATTTGTTTATTAGTTTTAACAGTTATTCTCTCTCTCTCTCTCTCTCTCTCTCTCTCTCTCTCTCTCTCTCTCTTTCTTTCATCTTTCGAGTTTTCTACATATAAGATCGTGTCATCTTCAAACAGAGACAATTTTAACTTCTCCCTTTCTCATTTGGATGCCATTTATATTTCTTGCACAATTCAATACTATGTTGAATAGATGTGGTGAGAGAGGACATACTTGCTTTATTCCTGATCTTAGAAGGAAAGCTTTCATTTTTTTCACCATTGAGTATGATGTTAGCTGTGGGCTTTCCATATAAGGCTTTTATTATGTTAAGGTAATTTCCTTCTATTTCTAGTTTGTTAAGTGTTTTTATCATGAAAGGGTGTTGAATTTTGCAATGTGCTATTTCTGCATCCATTGAGAAGATCTTTTTTTTTTGTTTCCTTCGTTCTATTATTGTGATATATTACATTGAATTTCATATGTTGAACCATCATTGCTTTCCAGGAATGACTGCTGCTTGTCATGTATAATCCTTTCTATGTGTTGTTGAATTTGATTTGCTAGTGTTTTGTGGAGAATTTTTGCATCAATATTCATCAGGGATATTGGTCTTTAGCTTTCATTTCTTGTAGTATCTTTTTATGATTTTGGTATTGGGGTAATGCTGGCCTTATAGATTGAGTTTTGAAGTGTTCTCTCCTCTTCAGTGTTTTGGAAAAGTTTGAGAAGGGTTGGTGTTAATTCTTCTTTAAATGTTTGCAAAATTCTCCAGTGAAACCATCTGGTCCTAGACTTTTCTTTGTTAGGAGATTTTTGATTATTGAAATTATTGAAATAATCTCCTAACTAGTTCTAGGTTTATTCAGATTTTTTATTTCTTCATGATTCAGTCTTGATAGGTTGTATGTTTCTAGAAATTTATCCACTTTTTCTAGGTTATCCAATTTGTGGGTACATTTCTGTCCTCTGGCTTTCATGGAGTCTTGCAAGTGTTCTCAGCTTCTCAGCAGTAATGATATTTCACAAGCCATTTTGCATTCCTGATTTGCTCTTGTTTCCCGTTGCCTCTCTCAGGGAAGAGTCAAGCCATTCCTAACGCAGGGGATATAAAAGCAATTTAGAAGCATTTGGACTTTTAGGATTATAAAATGAAAAAAACTACATTTGAAGATCTGACATGTACTTGAAAATCAAGAGAGGTGTTTTTGATTTTCATTCACACTGAAGCTGAATGCCTCTTTGTGTTGTAATTCACAAGGCCTTCTTTTTAACCTTCAAACCCTAACAATGAAATATAAATTATGATGGTAAGCCAATCTCTCTGGATTAAATATGTAAGTTTCTTAAATCAAGTGGGATTTCCCACTTCACTGTAGTCTATACCATATAATTTCCAATATCAAATAGTACTTCCTGAAACTAAGTACAAGAAAAAATAACCGATAATATGAACTGGCACCCTGGAAGTTCAAGTTGCTGGTGAGATTGGTCCCCCTCCGCAGAGCCTCTTTGGAGATACCTTGGTTATCTACACATTCCATCCGCTCACTTGGTCACTAGGAGGTGGCGAGCTCCTCCATCAAGGGACATGGATCCTGTCTTGCAGTTAATGGAGTCCAAGGGAACAGACATCTGCAGACCCCTGACCTGGGTCAGGAGATCTGGGCAGGTGGAGATGCCTCTAGCTTAGTGCTGTAGAGCTGGAAGGACTTAGCAAGACCAGACCTGGGAGTGAGTACCCACTGCTCCTAATGTGTGCCACTTGTTTCGTTGGATGTGAATAGCTAGTATTAAAGAAAGATTTTATGAAACATGTTTGGGAAATTCTGGGTTAAATAAAGTGGAACAGGTTTCTTTCCTTCTCCAAGCTGTTAACAACAAAAGATACTCTTTTGTTAGTGTATATTGTAACTATTCCAGAAGGTGGCTGGCTATTTAGTGCTTCCCAAACTCTGTTGCTCATGGAACCCCCTCCTTTTTTTTTCTAGAACATTTCATAGACTGAATGTTCCATGGAATACACTTTGGGAAATGCTGGCAAAACTTACCTTGGAAGAGAATGGTAGTTAGAATTCACCTACTATCCAGTCTGTGTCAGGCATTTAACAAGCAGCTGTTACACAGTCCCAAGGAAGCTGGCAGGAGAGGTGTTATTAGTATTTCTCCCACATTATAGAAGAGGAAACTGGGGCCTGGGGCAGTCCAATGACCTGCCCAAGGTGGGATGTGGTGGAACTAAGATCCAGGTTTATCCGACTCCAAGTACCTCGATAGTCACTCAAGCACTGTCACGGTCTCCTCATTTGATTTCTAAAAAGCTCCAAATTCAAGCTGTTGAACTTGATTGACAAGTTGTTGTAGAGTATAATAAATGCTTTTCTTCTTCTTGACCTTGAGAGTGGTGGGTGCCATTTGAATATCAAGGTGTCCCTTAATAGTTGTGTGACTTGGGCCAGTTACTTTCTGAGCCCCAGTTCCTTCTTTATAGGCATAAGGATGAACGTCTACCTAGAAAGATAGAGTGAAAACAAATGAGATAAATGGTGAAAAGCCGTGCTCGGCACATAGTAGGTGCTTAGTAACTTTTGACAACATGACGTCAAAAACGGTGGTTTGATAACGTCATAGCCTATTCCTGTTGCCAGCGCCCTTTCTCTCTAATATTGGTACCCGAGCCCCTGCCCAGAAAACCTCTCCTGGTCTGGGTGAGAGTAAGGACAGTCTTGATATACATGCACAGCTGCACCCAGGATCAGCTCCATCATTTGTGGGCCCAGAGCAAAGTGAACATGAGGGGCCCTTGTCCAGAAGTTATTAGAAATTTCAAGACAGCATTAAACCATGCATGGGGTCCTATGGGATTGCAAGGGTCACATAGCCACGACCCAAGAAAAAGTTGGGGGAAATCAGAGCCTTGGACCAAGGGGAAGAGAAAAGAGGTGCTGTCCTGGCAAAGGGACATCAGCCTGGGCAGAGAAGACCTGGCCAGCTCTCTGGAGGGTTGTAAGGAAAAGCCCAGGCTTTCAAGCTGATGTCATTGGATTGGGGCTTGGAAGGTGAAGAGGGGGACTTCAAGGTTTGGTGTGGGAGGGGTGCTTTCTGGTTTGGCGTGGGGAGTTGGTGTTGTTTGCTTGCGGGGAAAAGGTTCGGTGACACTGGTTACTAAGGCCATCCGACCATGAGCTCAGCTGGCCGGAAGTCATGTTTGCAGCCACCAGCTGGTGGGTGGGTATAGGGACCATGCAACGCAGCAGTCGGTCCTCACGTCTGGTTTCACAGTGTTGCTAATTCACTAGCTCTGAGCTTGTTCCATTCTGAGAGTGGACGTGGACACGCAGGTGGTTTTTGTTGGAGGAAAAGTGCTACATGCGAATAGGGAATAAGGGGACGATTCAAAATGGTCCCAGCTGCTGTGGTTGTGTTTGCACGTGCTGTGATTTGGGCAAAGTCCGTTCTCCATGAACTGAGGCTTTCCTGTGGGATCCCTTTTCACGTGAGTTACAAAGTTAAGCTGGGTGTCACAAACCTGCCGCTTTTGTGCCCGAGCCTGCCTTTACTCCTGCTCGTTTCCATTTTGCCATTTGTTTAGTGATACGCCATTGCTGCCTACCCCAATTTGAGAGGAAAAAGGTTTAACTGCACAGTTTTTGGCTATGGTCAAAATAATACAATCACGAGATTCAAAGATTCTCATTTATGTGTTCAGTCAAAGCTATTTTTCATAAACGGGATAAATCCTTAATTCACTAGTTCGCAATCTGAGAGTCAAACACTGGTGATTGTCCTCTGTTCTGTTTTCTCCTTTAGGTTCACATTTGGTGCTCAGACAAATTCAAAATGAGGAAACACCGACATTTGCCCTTAGTGGCCATCTTTGGCCTCTTTCTCTCAGGCTTTTCGTTAACTCGTGCCCAGCAACAAGCAGGTAAGATCCAGAAACGTCTCTGAACATTATTAAAATAAATAGTGTTTTCTGATTTGAGGTCATGAGGTCATGAGCTGATGTAGAGCTTAGAGAAGCTTTTAGGGGCTAGCTAAACTGTTCATTATGGAATGTTCATCAATTTACAGGCGTTCTCAGATACTCTTTATCCAGTGGGAGATGGCTTAGTTTTACGAGAACTTGGGTTTGATATCTTGGAGTTGGTTTGCAAGTTGTTTGTTTTTACATTGGGTGTGAACAGAAAGTTTGTGTCACAAAGACGTTACCATCTGAACAGCTTTTCCACATTTCTGGCCCTGGCTGGTCTCTGAGCCCATCAAACCGGGGGAAGACAACTATGGAGAGTAAATGTGATTTTTCTTGTAAACCAAGTGCAAAGAGCACCCTCTCTCTGTAATTCTGGACACAGAAACATTTCCCATCTAGATTCACCTGATCTTTTCAAAACCAGTTTCCCAAAACTGTTTTAAAAAATCAATCCTAGATAACCTTGTTAGGAATTGGTTTGCAGAGTTTTAGAAAACTGAGAAATGCTTCATGCATTATGAGCTCAGAAGGATTGATGAGGGTCTTCCTGTCCTGTGCTGGGAGAGCTGGGCCTCTGCTAGGGATGCTCCCGTCAGACCTGCTAATTCTTAGATGGTGGGGAGGCGAGAGCCACCTCAATGGAAGGGGAGCAGTGGTTGGGGCACAGGGTCAGCCCGAGGTAAGTAGAGCTCAGGAGCCAGCCTGGCCCATCCCGACCGCCCGGCACCTTAAGTCTCCTGCCCCCCACTTCTGAGGGAGAACGGGATTCATCTCTGAAAGAGATAACCTAAGCCCGACAGTTAGGAAGGCTTTTCTGGCCCTGAAAAGTGTGTGGGAACTCGTTACGGGACCTTTCTTCATGCTGAAAAGTCTGAGAAAAATGAGACTTGGCGTTCTCTACAGTTACACAAGTCTTCTGCACTGAAGGAAGACTTATTTATTGCATTTATTTTTCTTGACGTTCCCCAAAGCATTGGAGGTTAGGTAACGTAAAAAGCAGTAGTTTTCACTGTTGATTCTCTTCAAGGCCCAGTTTCAGGCCCCAAACTGAAGAATGAGTTTATACAATGATGGTTGGTCACCTGTGATAGGCTGTCCTTCCGGTCTGAGCAGGTGGGTTTTGGGGCTCACAGTGCCACAGAGAATCATGCTTGAGTTAACAGACAGCCCGAGAGCGTTGCTTCCTGTTCTGGGGCGCGCCCAGGGGTGGTGTGTGCTCACCCATTGCATACAGAACTGGGGCCAGGACTGGGTACCAGCAGCTGTTGAATCCATATGTCCAGGTCCCTGCTTCTCAGGTAAGTCAGCCTACCTGCCTGTATTGCAAGTGAGGTGTGAATTATTTAGTAACAGCATAGCACAAACTGAATTAGTGTAGGAAGGCTTTGCTTGAACAGGAGAAAAATCTAAACCAATGTCTTTTTTTAAAGATGTCAAAAATGGTGCCGCTGCCGATATAATATTTCTAGTGGATTCCTCTTGGAGCATTGGGAAGGAACATTTCCAACTTGTTCGAGAGTTTCTATATGATGTTATAGAATCTTTAGCTGTGGGAGAAAATGATTTCCGTTTTGCTCTGGTCCAGTTCAACAGCAACCCACATACCGAGTTCCTGTTAAATACGTATCGTACTAAACAAGAAGTCCTCTCCCATATTTCCAACATGTCTTATATTGGGGAAAGCAATCAGACTGGAAAAGGATTAGAATACGTAATGCAAAACCACCTCACTAAGGCTGCTGGAAGCCGGGCCAGTGACGGAGTCCCTCAGGTTATTGTAGTGTTAACTGATGGACACTCGGACGACGGCCTTGCTCTGCCCTCAGCGGAACTTAAGTCTGCTGATGTTAACGTGTTTGCAATTGGAGTTGAGGATGCAGATGAAGGAACGTTAAAAGAAATAGCAAGTGAACCGTTCAATATGCATGTTTTCAACCTAGAGAATGTTACCTCACTTCCTGACATAGTAGGAAACTTAGTGTCCTATGTGCACTCATCCGTGGCTCTAGAAAGGGCTGGAGACACAGAGACCCTTAAAGACGTCACAGGTAATGGCAACGCTGTCACGCTGCTGCCCGCCTTGCTGTTCTTTGGAGATAAGCTTGGCAACTGCTGGCATTAAAGCAACATTGTGGCTAAAGGATGGCGGGTGGATTAGGGAAGAGATGACCGTTCATAGGTTTAAAAACAAAGGTTTGGATACTCTCTGTAGTCTCTTTCTAAAATAGAGCATTTACCTACATCCAAGAGGATGGTTTTTGAAACAAATTTTAACTCGAAAAACCACACCTGGCAGACATTATGATCTCACAAGAGGTACTTGTATGATCCATAGAAAAGAAAGCCTCAGTGAGGCGCAGCAGGCTTCTAACAGAAACCCCTCCATTTGTCATGGGAACACAAGGCCTGTTGCCTTTAAAGAAAGCTCCATGTCTGAAAGGGCATGAGTGGAGGGAGAAAGAAGCATCCACTCTTGTGTCTAGTGGAATAACATAGAAAGCTCTTCTCTTCTGTTCTATGGCATTTATTTCAGAGAATTGATGGAATTAGACTCATAAGAAACCTTAGATATGATCCAGTCCAGATCGATTTAGGAGAAATCGAGTCCTGGAGGGTAAGTGACATGGAGTCAGAAAGAGCCCGAGCTGGAGGCCCTTACGTGTGGGTTCTGGGTCTGGTCTTCCCTCACCTCTATGCTACACCCATGGCTGTGCCCGCAGACACTCTTCCGTTCGAATGGCCTTTGTCACTGCCACTCTGCGAGCGCATGGGCACGGCATTGATGTCTTATTGCACAGCGGTAAGTGCAGAACTGACTGGCTGGCAAGTCATTTACCCAGTCAAACCCATTAGTTCTCTCTCTAGTGCTGAGTGCCTAAAAGACCGACAAGGAAAGACTTTGGCAAGTAAAATGTCACATATTCTGTACCGCAGCAATGTTGGCCGATGCCCGTGACTAGGCTGACTCATCGTGGATGGGCAGCTTCGAAGGACTGACTTTGTCTGGCAACTAGTCCATGTAGCCGATTGACAATTGATAACAGAGAATTCTAGGAGGGTGGGCAGGGGCTTAAGGTGGAAGCAGAGGGCCTCAGGGGAGAGGCGAGCTCCAGAAAAGAGAGCGGCACATCCTCTGAGATGGAGGGAAGGAAAGAGAAAGGGGCTGTGTTTGTAGGATTTTGAAGTGGATGGGGGAAGCTGAGCACGTTCCAGTGGAGTTGGCATCAGTCATCTCAGTAAGAGAAGATGACAGAAAGAGAGAGAGAGGCAGTGGCGTTTGGGAGTTGGAGCTGTGATGGTGGGGCCACAAAATGTCCAGGACACCACTGCTGACTCTCAGCGACGGCTGGTTGTCAGCAGAGATCCTGGGTCTTCTGGTTAGTGGGCCACTCTGCCTTTCTGCTGAGGTCTCAGGCTCTCTTAGAAGAAAAGGAGTTCCCAGGTTTAGAGTTTGCAAAAAGAGAATGATAAAGAGGCAAGATCTTGGCAAGGAAATCCAGAGTGGTAGCACGTAAATTCCTGACCTAGCCCTCCCTGGGGTCCTGGCTGGGCCGGGAAGCGGATGAAAGCCGCAATGGGCTGGGAGACTTCGGAAAAGCCAGGCGATGAGAGGCCAGACTGAGGGGACAGCCCCAGAGGCAGCCGTGTGCTCAACACGGGGACACTGCCAGCATGTGTGGGGGGCAGACGGTGGGGGTGGAAGAGTTTCAAGTGAACGCACAATGGCCCTCACGGGCTGAGGGTGCAGTCATCGGACGACCACAGGCAGGAGGAAGCAGGAGACCCGAGAGGCTGGTGCTCAGGAACGTCATCTGTCTAGACGTAAAGTCACCACAGGGTGTGCGGTGCGGACGCAGGCTGAGCCGGGGTAACTGAAATCATTTAGGAAGCCTGGAGAATCCCTCCAGGGTACTTAGCTGCTACAAGGACGTGGATAATTCTGGGAATGAAAAAAAGGAGTGACTGGGCAAACGGGCCTAAGGAGGCATGCAGTGGACGGAGCAGAAAGATCTCTGGGGCAAGACTTACGGACTGCTTTTGTCCCGGGCTTTTGAAAGTGGTTCCCGCCAAGAGGGTTGCAGAGACAGCGGGATGGAGGCGAGGTGACAGGTTGTAAAGTCAGTCTCTGGTTAATTCAAGACATTGGATGGAGCAGGAAGAAGGAAGAGTTGAAGATTTGAGGCATAAAATCAACCAATCCGAAAGGCCAGATGGGAGGGGCCTAGGGAGGCCAGAGGGGCAGAGGAGTGTAGAGAAAGGTAGAGCTTTCGGGATGATGACCAGAGTAATGGAGGAATTGTAGGGAAACAGTACTAGACATCAGTCCTTCATAACAGAGATTTCGAAAACAAGGGATGAGGAGTGAGATGACTAGAAGTCAGGAGGAAGGAAGCAGCTGTCTCGGGCAGGCAGAGAACTTAGTGAAGAGAAGGGTTTCAGAACTAACCAACCTCAAGGGGTTTCATTTGGTTGCTCATAAAATGGTTTCCCCGATGGTTACGCACGGTTTCAGCTTTGATGGGGTGGGAGAGCTAATGCCCCCACCAGTGGGTCTCTTCCAATAGGGAGGGGTGAGTGACAGTCCGGATCATTTATATTTCACACTAAAACGTGTCCCCTCCTTTAAATGACATGCTCCACCTCTGTATGATGGCACCAGTGTTGATCCTGCCAGATTTCAGGAAACGCAGGTGGGACCCTCGAGAGCCCCCCAAACCAAACACTCCAGGTTACAAGGAAATGACAAGTGGGTATCTATAAGGACCCATTCCATTTGCTGCGATATTCTCAGTATCAATAATTCACTGATCACGCTATTTCTGAATACATTGATAGGAGCTAATAATCCATGTCAAAAGCAGTGAGGGGGGATCTGTAGAGAAATGGGACATTTTTTCTTTATTGACGTGCTGTCCAACTCAGGAAAAAACGTGGATGGGTCTGCCATTATGTAAGTGAGCAGACTATTAGATTGCCATACGAATTCTGAGTGAGCCTATCAACACAATATGTTTCCATACAGATGATAAAACCTTTGTTTTTACACCAAGAAAGCATCTCTGTCTTCTAGTGTCCAAGCCACTAGCAGCACCAGGGTGGACCATTAATCCATTTATGTCGTCTTTTCTAATTAACTTCACTCTGCAATTCCTCCAGTATCATGTCCCACTGCATGTTCCACAGAAAAAAATAAAATAATATTAATAACTCTCTGCTTATCGTCTTGGGGAAAGGGAGTCAGGAAGGCATTACAGAGACTGCTAACGAGTCAGGGCACCTTGCTCCCATCACCTGCCCACCAGGTAACTTCCCCCATCAATATATTTATGTATACCATGTTCATGATTGCCACTGCTCTAAATAAATGCTGCAATCAGTCTCCGAAAATCCTGGTTTTTAAAGTCCCTTTTATAAATGGATATTAGACACAAAAGCTTTGACCTAAAATGGAAACTGAAGATGTGCTATAAGCAGTGAGGATTCCAGTAGGAGTTTTCTTCTCTCTGCAAAACACGAAGATTTCAAGAATGCATGAAACCCATCAACAATTTTGTATTTGCATAAGAAATACAAATGTAATCTTCTTAATTTATCTTAAAAAAAAAAAAAAGTGCCCCATGAGCTAAGGACCCGTTCACGGTGTTAATTTTCCATAGAGCGGATCACGCTTAGAGTTCTTATCGGTGATTGGTGTGCCCTGCTGTACACAGCAGCCTGTGGCTCTTGCGTCTTCTTGAGGCTTCGGCTCTCTTGGATAACACAGCATGCCCTTGTGTGTCCCATCATCGTGTGCCTAAGAGGACAAGGTTGTTTTTTTCAGTGATGACAAATTATCCAACATTTTTCTATGACCTGCAGCTCTTTAGCCTTTTAGAAGAGAAACATTCAACGGTTTTCCCTCAGGGTTCATTTGTCTTATTTAGACTCTTGTAAATTGCAATCAAGAAGTATGTAATTGAAAGGGAACGTGTCATCCGGTGATATTTTCTATTATGGACCCTGGGATCATCGTTAATCTTTCTTTGAGTTGTCTGGCTCTGTAGAGTGTGTGGCAAATCTTCCTTTGTCCCTCGGGGTCATTGGTGTAGGCCTGGGCCATGTTGAGGGATTCTGCGGTGTGATTTGCAGAGCCCCTAGTCACGTGAAGACGTGAGCATTTCTACGGCCTGTTACATGGCTCACGCTGCTGGTACCACACCCGCCCACGCATCCCTCAGGAATCTAATGTTTTGGCTAAAGAGTGGCAAATGCTTTGGAATTCTTAGCAAACGCCCAGCCTTATTTAATTTGTTTCTGTGACAATTATTAAAAACACAAGGTCTTAATTACTCTAGTGGAAAATTATCCTCACTAGACCTTATATTTCCAAGTTAATATCTTTCCCTCTGCAAGGATGCCAGGGATGTATGTAAAAAAAGAAAGAGCAGTTCTGATTCTAGCAATTTCTGGCTCAGCTTACACAATGAGAGGGATTGTAGAGTGAGAACATAATTTCTCTGTAGCAAAATTCTTCAACTGTTTGAGACAAAATTTGTATCCTGTTGCCATAGTGAACATAAAAACAATTTTGCTGGCACAAAGAAAAAATAATTTTAAATATAAAATGTTCACTGTCATGAAGAAGCTCTGAATGAATGGCCTTACATATAATATTATAATTATACCCCAAATATAGCTTCCCCAAATCTCAGAATATAAATATTGTATATGATCCCATAAAATCTCTTCCTGTTCTAACACACACTTAAGTTATTAAAATAACATTTACCAGAATATTTTTGCTTTTTCGGTAGTTTAACTCAGTCTGACTTAAATGTTCTAGCTGAGCCTTTGAACTATCCTACCCCGGTTTATAGATTTTTTTGATTGCCATTCCTCGCTCAGTGCTTCTGTGAAACCCCAATTCTCAGTAACGGAATGGAAGTTTCATGTTTGCCATTGTGGGGAGAAAAGAGGTCTTGGTCAGCCTTTTTGATGTTCATTTGCATAACCCGGAAGCTAACTCTGATTAAGGGTTTCTTAGAGGCTCACGGTCCCGCTAGGGAATCAGTTTAGGATGTCATAAAAAACAAAGTTGGATAATTCTGTCATGACTGGTTTCATATCACTCTGCTTAACATTGTTCTGCATTACGTGATTGAATACAGAGGCAATATTAAAAAGACATTAACAAAACCTCTAGCCTAATCCCAGACCTGCATTTGAGTGTCACGCAACTTAACATCATGTGAGAAAAAGAAAATCAAACCAAAAATTTATCAGAGTATTTATAAAATCGAAACTTTAAGTGTAGTTTGAATTCTTCCTTTCAAATTCACAAAGTTGCATGTATGTGGCCATTTTGGTTTATAAAGAAAAAAAGAAGACACAATAGTTGATCAAGGAAGCAAGTGTTTAACATACTGGGGATGAGTCACCAAACCCTGAATCTGAGATTCTGCTTTGTAGCTGTGGATTTGGACAAGGAAAATTCTTACAATTACGTGAGGATAATAAGAGAAATGGTTAAAAATTAGAAATTGTCTTTGGACCTTTGTTAATGTACTCCTTTATTTTCTTCTATAGGTATGGTAATGCACAATTCCATGCAACTACATTTCCCTCCAAATTTATTAGAAATATCTAGAGTATGTACCCAGAATAGTGAATAAGATCTCTACAAAAATGGCACAAATAAAAATTTGATTTAAATGTCCCTATTTTACACCATCATTTCTAAGAAGTTGCCTCTTATCCATTCAGAATGCAGAACTAAAAAAGAATTTCACATTCCTTAATCAACATGTGTTGCGTTTGTCCATATTTCCTGTTTCTTATTGGTTTCCAAAGAAACATGTCAGAACACTGAACAATGCATGTGGTCACTTGTTCTAACGCTTTCACATTTTTTGCGTTTCTTTCTTTTAAAGCACAAGACTCTGCTGACATTATTTTCCTTATTGATGGATCAAACAACACCGGAAGTGTCAATTTCACAGTCATTCGCGACTTCCTTGTAAATCTCCTTGAGAGACTCTCAGTTGGAACTCAGCAGATGCGAGTGGGGGTGGTCCAGTATAGCGATGAGCCCAGAACCATGTTCTCCTTGGACACCTACTCCACCAAGGCTGAGGTTCTGGATGCAGTCAAAGCCCTTGGGTTCATTGGTGGGGAGTTGGCCAATGTCGGCCTTGCCCTTGACTTTGTGGTGGAGAATCACTTCACCCGGGCAGGAGGCAGCCGAGTGGAAGAAGGGATTCCCCAGGTGCTGGTCCTCGTAAGTGCCGGGCCTTCTAGTGACGAGATCCACGACGGGGTGGTAGCACTGAAGCAGGCTAGCGTGTTTTCTTTCGGCCTTGGAACCCAGGCCGCCCCCAGGGCAGAGCTTCAGTACATAGCTACCAGTGAGAACTTGGTGTTTACTGTCCCGGAATTCCATAGCTTTGGGGATCTCCAGGAGCAATTACTGTCCTACATTGTTGGTGTGGCCCAAAGGCGCATTGTCTTGCAACCGCCAACCATTGTCACACAAGGTACGTATGCTCTTCTCACCCTCCGTGTGGGAGTGGGGTGTTTTGTGTGTTGGTTTTTGTAGATGTAAGGCAGGCACCTTACAGAATGATTCGCCTCAGGAGAACCTGTAAGTACCACACACAGCCAAGTCCTTTTGAGGTGAGCCAGTGCTTGGATGTGATGTCTGTGATGGTTGAGGTTTCTAAAGATCTGTGAGTGAGTGGAAAGCTCATGAGTGGTCAAGAAAGTTGTCATTCAACGAACCTGTTACTTTGAGATGTCAAACGTCATCGTATCATCGACTTATGACGCAGTTATCCTAAAAATGGACCTCAAGCGTTCATTACGATTCTGAGAAAATTACTCCAGGATAATGCCATTGACCTTGAAAAGTCTGCATGTTAGAAGTGTGCTCATAGATATGTGAGAACTGTCTGCCAAAAATCTCTGTTTTTGTGCTGGCTATTGGGAGATGCACTTCTGAAGGGGGGACATAGCAAAGCACTCAGCGTGGTACAATATTTAGGGAAACCTTTTTACCTGTGCCTGTCAAGTTTAGGGTAGTTCTTCTGAGTGGAGACATGATTACATACACTCAAAGGAGGGCCTTTGGCAAAAAACCCAGTTGGAGTCATTTTAAAAACATAAAACTAATCAATTCACATAACAAATATATGTGTAACAACTGTGGGAGTTGGGAAGTGTATTGCAAAATTCAAACAAGAATACAGATGTGCTTGGTGCTGTGGCAGTTAAACATCAGGCAGACCTGGTTGTACTAGGTTACATTGACTGGAGATCCCGCCTGTCCGTCAGAGATCTTATTACCAATGGTATTAGGCATATTGCTGGGCGGGGTAAATTAGAATGGGCATGACATCCCATTCTGAAGATTCTCTTGGTATTTGCAGACATCCATGTAATTGGAACACAACCTACAAAGGTTTCTCTGGGCTTGCTCACTTTTGGAAACCAAAAATTTCCACGGGTTTTGTAAACCCTGATGAAACGCCATAGCTGTAGTCAGGAAAGATGGCCTTTGGTCCTGGGTCTTATGTTAACCAGCTGTGTGATCCTGGGCAGGCCACACAACCTCTCTGGGCTCCAGTTTCTTGAATCTATGACAAAGGAGTTACACTAGAGGAAGATCTAGTTCTGTTCCCGGAGAAGTTTCAAGTTCTTTTTTATTTGTGGCAGCACATGTCCCTCATTTCAGTTTTCCCTAGCTCACTAGTGTGTGAGCTTCTTTTACAAACATCATCTTTAATCTTTGTGATTTGTTTATGAATATTGAAAAAATATTCTTGGCTCTCTGGTATGTGCCAGTCTGTGTGCCAAGGCCTGTGTCCACAGTGCTGGTGGATGAGACCAACGGGGGCACTGGCCCCTTACAGTATAATGGGGAGGTAGGTACATAACAAAACTGTAAACCAATGACCAAACAAAACATTCCCCGAGTGTGGTAAGTTAGATGAGGACAGGTAAGGGGGCTGTCATGGAACGAATGAGGGCAGAGAGTGTTTGAGGGGGTGGCCAGGTGGCTAGGGAAGGCCAGTCTGAGAGGCTGCAGGACAGAAAGGAGATGAGCAGACGGAGAGCAGAGGGGACAGCGGTCCAGGTGGGGTGGCCTGCAGCATGGAGGAGCCTGGCTCCCTCAGAATTGTCGGAGACGGGGGCTGGGGCTCACTTGGTACATGGAAGACCGGAGAGGCAACTCATTTAGGGAGCGAGTGTCTGCAGCTTTATTGTGGGCACGTCAAGCTTAGGTGCCCATGGGCAGTGGGTACTGACATGGACGTGAGAGGAGACCTAGGGTGTGGATGGGGAGTGACAGGCCCCGGGGACCGGGCTCCAGGAGCTGTGCTTGTGCAGCTGGGTGAGGAAAGGAATGGCCTGGAAAGGAGCCAGGAGGGGCAGTCAGCGATGGGGGGAGAGGTCCCCAGGGCCCTGAACTGCTGAGAAGCTGCGTAGGATGAAGTCAAAGAGCACCCACTGCTGTGTCCACGTGGAGGTCATCAGGGTCCCGGTGTGGAGAGAAGGGGGGAGCGGACAGGGCCGACGCTGGGAGGCTGTGGGAGCCAGCACCCCTCCTCAGTGGCTTCTAGCATCTCAGTGAGCTGGGAGCTGAGAGCCCTGTGTGGCGTGATGGGGACGGAGCTTGGAGCAGAGAGCAGAGTGTGGCCGAGTCGTTCTGGAGGATGGGAGAGCAAAGTTTGCCAGGGCAGCGCTATTTGACCACAGGTGTGTGCGGTCTGGAATTCCATCGTGCAGCTTAGACATCCGCTGTGTGGTTTTCTCAGGAACGTCCACCCAGCTGCCTGGGGTGCATGGGGAAGAGAGAGGAGCAGGAAGGAGGCTTTGGCAGGAGTGTCTGACGGAGGGCACGGGAACTGGCAGCAAGGCCGTGGAGAGGGAAGTGAAGTTGGCGAGCGGCCAACTGGGAGAAAGGGTGGATGGACGTGGGCCTCGGTGTGGCTGAAGAGGGTGGAGTGTGAGTGACCTGGAGGACAAGCAGGCCACGTGTGATCCTGGAGGCAGGTGCTGCAGGACAGGAGGCCGTGCTCTATTAGAAGTTAGGATCCCTGAGTCACTGAGTAGAGTGGCCTAGGGGAAGCCTCGAGTCATCCCAAGCGTAGGGTGGAGAGGAAGATGGCACCAAGGAAAGGCGACGGGGGTCTGGATGTGTGAGGAGAATTTGCTTGGAAACAGTATGTGGGAGAGTGAGGGCAGTCACCCCCGTCCTGGGCCGCAAGGTCTGCAGGGGAGCTGGCATCTTGGGTGACATGCTGGGGTCAGTCCACAGGGAGGTGAGGGCTGAAGCCGACCGGTCAGCAGGACCTCAGATTCACCTCCCATCACGGGGATTGCAAACCACCTCCCAGCAGAAGCCTGTGAAAGAGAGAAGATGGCTCTGTTTGGGTTGGCATTTCACGTCAGGAAGGAGATGGAGGGGGAGGGAGGGACTGCCACCCAAGCAGATAAGGTGGGCACTGAGCTGTCCTCTAGCTGAGTACAGGAATCTGTGCTCATGATGGCGCTGTCAGCTTCTGTGGTACAGAAAGGCTGTGCGTGCGAGAGTGTGCACTCAGGCATGCCGTCAAGGCACACATAGTGCAGGCAAGGCGATGCACAGGTTTTCTATGTCTATACGGAGGGAAGGAGAAGGCAGGTGCGGGACACTCAGTGTCTTGCGGCCGCACGTGTAGTGAGAGTCCACGCGGAGGTCATCAGGGTCCCGGTGTGGAGAGAAGGGGGGAGCGGGCAGGGCCGACGCTGGGAGGCTGTGGGAGCCAGCGCCCCCCCTCAGTGGCTTCCAGTACCCCAGTGAGCTGGGAGCTGAGAGCCCTGTGTGGGGCGATGTAGACCTGTCTGTAGGTCTCCACAAGAGCTGGGAACTTGACATTCATTGTCTGCACCATAGCTAATGCCAAAGTGACGGTCCCCATGTGCCTGTCCCTGGGTGCTTTGTGTCTATGTGTGCATTTACGTGATTCCTTCTGTAGAGAAAGGTTTGGACCAATCAGTGTCAATATAGTTAAATATCAAGTGAATTAAAGTGTTGCATATAATCCACTGACCGTGTGGAAGGATGGCGGCCCCTCACGTGCAGACCACTACCTAATAAACTGCAAACCCTCCTGCCCCAGCTTTAGCCACGTATGGTCTTGCGAATCTTGGAAGCCCTGCCAGGTTTCTGGATTGAGTGTTGTGGGCTGATCCGTTTCATTCCCCTGACCCAGGCGGGCTGCCGAGGCGTGGACACAGCAGGGGGACAAGTTCAGTCACCTCCAGGCAGAGATCTTGTCGAGGTGTTTTTGCTTCCTCGTTTGTCTTTATCACAGTCTTACCACACAGCTTAGAACCTTCACGACACAGGGCTCCATAAGTTTCATGATGCCAAGTAATGTTTTTTGCTGCCTGAACAATCAAGGCATGGAGGATAGAACGGAAAGAATGGGGATGTTTATGCTCTTTGCGCCTTTGCCCTTGGCAGTAGGTGTTTATGACGTCAAGTTTGCGACACCAGCGGGCACTGAGCAGACACGGATTGCTTCTTTCAACATCTGGGTGACGGCATCATTCTGGGCTCTGAAACCCAAGCTATAGATTTATGGCAGAGAAGAGCTTTCTGATTTGTTAAGTGACGGCATGCTAAACTGGTGGCTACTAGAACTAACTTTGTTCTTGTGCAACAATTTTTGTAAAAAGTACTGAAGGGGGGAGGTGGGTGGTGGTGAATGGGAGCCCCGCTTGCCGTCCCGTAGGGAAGGACGCAGATGTAACCCGTGCATGTGTGTGTGTGTGTGTGTGTGTGTGTGTGTGTGTGTTATGACAAACTCCCCAGGGGCTCCCCTGACTTCCCTTCAGTCCCAGCAGATGAGAACATTCTCTGAGTGGAGTTAGCTGTGTGGAGTCAGTTGCATGTGATTGCTCAGACTGTTGTCCTCACCTCACAATGTTGCTATCTACAGTCATTGAAGTCAACAAGAGGGACATAGTTTTCCTGGTGGATGGCTCATCGGCATTGGGAGCACCCACCTTCGCTGCCATCCGCGACTTCATTGCCAAAGTCATCCAGAAGCTGGAAATCGGCCAGGATCTTATCCAAGTGTCAGTGGCTCAGTATGCAGACACCGTGAGGCCAGAGTTTAATTTCAACAGCTATCCCAGCAAGAAGGAAGTCATTTCCGCCGTGCGGAAAATGAAGGCCATGGGAGGCTCAGCCCTGTACACGGGCTCCGCTTTGGACTATGTTCAGAACAACCTGTTCACTAGTGCAGCCGGCTACCGGGCCGCTGAGGGGGTTCCCAAGCTCTTGGTGCTGATTACAGGCGGTAAGTCCCTGGACGACATCAGCCAGCCAGCGCAGGAGCTGAAGAAAAGTGGCATCATGTGCTTTGCCGTTGGGAGCAAGGCTGCCGACCAGGCTGAGCTGGAAGAGATGGCGTTTGACTCGTCCCTGGTGTTCACCCCAGCTGAGTTCCTACCCACCCCTTTGCAGGGTATGCTGCCCAGCTTGCTGGCACCTCTCAGGACCCTCTCTGGAACCACTGAAGGTAAGGTGGGGAGGGTGTCAGGCACACAGTAGGGTGGTCTCCAGGCAGAGCCTTTGAGAGAAAAAGAAAAAAAACAAACAAAAGGAAGTTTTCTTTGTGTTCAGTGAGGGGACAGCTCTTAAATGATGGAAGCGACAGCAACAAATGGGCTTTATTTCAGCTTTCCATTTGGCCCAAGCTGGGAATTGTATGACTTCAAATGCCTTGTCCTTCAGTGGGAAAGCGTAGCGAATGGAGGGGTGTGAAGATAAAAACAGTGGTTCTTCAGATCTCTCACGTAATATGATTATCAGTGGAAAGTTATTTTTAAAACTATTACAACGGTCTATGAGCTTATGACTTCAATGGGTACTACTTGCTCTCCTTAATGAAGATGAATATCGAGGGAACAGGCTTTTCTGCCTCACACACTTTACCAGTGGACGACTGTTTCCATGTTGCATGAATGCATGCTCCCCCCAACCCCGTCTCTCGTTTCCTTAAAGCTTCTAATCCACACTCTTTGATCGCCAAAGTTCCATGTGATTGAACAGAAGATAAAATTCGTTGTTAGGTTTTTCATTTTAGTGGGCACCTGGGAAGAAATGGGAGATAATTGTTTCTAAATGTGTTGGGGAAAACGCTCTAATCTGAGAATGATACTTTTGATTCTTCATGTACACGACCTCAGCCAACCGTAGCAAGTTGACTCTTGGTGTTGTACTGCGTTTCCATGATCCCATGCTCTCACTCTGGAGGAATTCCCATGGGCACCCTGTTGGATCATTGCCTGGCAATGCTGAGTTGCCCCCTCAGGACAGGGGACAGTAGAGAATGACAAATGGGTGGTTCTAGGAATACCTCAAGATGAGAACAGCCTAATTTTGTTAGTTTGTTTTAGCCGTAAGGAAGTTGTGTTCTCTGGTTAACTTGCGCTAACACTTCTAATGTGTCTGTAAGTGAAACTCTCTCTGTAAATGTGTAGAGGTGAACTCCAGAGGTCACAGGCTCGTGCATATAAAGCTGGCTGTGACCGAGGCCATAGACACAAGCGAGGCAGAGGGCACGGCACCCTTGTAGAAGTAATTTCCAGGAAAGGACCTTCTGCAAGGATTCCTATCATTTTTGCTGGTTGCAAACATTCTAGCTTTGGCACTGTGTCTCTGTGTGAGCTAAGGTGGTGTCGTAACCTTGGCGATCGGTGTGCCTCACAAACAGCAGCCATCGCTGGAGGGAAATATGCAGCCTTCTGCCATATTTTGCGAGATGGACGCGCTTTGCTCACTGATGTCCTGCTCTGTGTCCTGCGTGTTGGCATGTGTGCACGTGTCAGAGGCACACATGACGACACCCTCCGCGGGTGTGTATGTCTCACCTTGTTTTCTGTGCTTCACTGCAGTTCACGTAAACAAAAGGGATATCATCTTTCTCTTGGATGGATCCTTCAACGTTGGAAAGACCAATTTCCCTTACGTGCGGGACTTTGTAATGACCGTAGTTAACAGCCTTGATGTTGGAAGTGACAGTATCCGTGTTGGTGTAGTGCAATTTAGTGACACTCCGGTGACGGAGTTCTCCCTAAACACATACCAGACCAAGTCAGACGTGCTTGCGCACCTGAGGCAGCTGCGGCTGCAGGGGGGGTCGGGCCTGAACACTGGCGCCGCCCTAAGCTATGTGCACGGGCACCACTTCACCGAAGCTGGCGGCAGCAGGACCCGTGACCGCGTCCCGCAGCTCCTGCTCCTGCTCACGGCCGGCCAGTCTGAGGACTCCTATTTGCAGGCGGCCAACGCGCTGGCCCGCGAGGGCGTCCTGACTTTTTGTGTAGGCGCCAACCAGGCGGATAAGGCCGAGCTCGAGCACATTGCGTTTAACCCGAGCCTCGTGTACCTCATGGATGATTTCAGCTCCCTGCCGGCTTTGCCTCAGCAGCTGATTCAGCCCTTAACCACATATGTTAGTGGAGGTGTGGAGGAAGTGCCGCTCGCCCAGCCAGGTAACGCTCCCGCACCTGCCCGCGCCTGCGCCTGCGCGGGGCCCGGTCCCCTGGCTCCTCGCTGGCCGGCAGGTGGCCCCATCTGGACTCCAGAGCGTGGTGGACCGTAGACAGACGATTGGCTCCCTGTGGTTGAAGTATTTTGAAGGGGGTTTGAGTCACTGTACCAGCAAGTTCAGATTCCCTCTCTAAAGAGTGTTTGTAAAAGAAAGCAAGTGGAGAAAACCCAGCTACGTTCCTTGCATCCTATCCCTCCCTTTATTCAGAAACTGCTGCTGCTTCCCATTTTTTTTTTTTTTTTTTTTGCTTTTTGCCCAATGCCTGTGAAGATTCTGGTGTGCAACTCCAGATGGAAGTGAGAGAGTGACAGGGACATAGGTTTCCTTTCATACATGAGGATGTATGAGGATCATTTAAAAATTGCCGTTATTTCCATTATATGATATTTTTTATGTTCCAAATCTGCTGTAGCTACAAAATTATTTCTTATATACCCGACAAAGGCTGTATCTTTATGTGATGGTAAAATGATTTCCAAAGGAAGTCTGGATGAGAATGATTACTGCAGAATAACGTGGTGGTTAGATATGCACGCATTCAATCTATCAGCTTGCTGACATCACGGACGGCAGGCGAGACTGAGACCACTGAAAGCTAATGGAAGGTATCCTAAGAAGTGTTTGAACTGAAAATCATGTTCCCATGACACGTGGTAGTCCCCAATGGGCTGTCCTCCTTTTTGTGTTGTCTAACTACAGCAGATTAGAAAGCACTGACAGAGAGCCTGACCTGCAAGTGGTGATGGGTACTCTTCTGGGGCCTAATCCATAACCTCAAACGTAATGAACAGAGAATCCAGTTAGATCAGATATATGTCCACTCAGTTATCTGTGGGTGATTAACCCATATTAACCTTTTCACTAGAGACAGGTCAATTTTTAAGCAAAAGGGCAATAAAGACCACATGTTTAGTAGTTTAGTTTATGGTAATTTGAAAACCCTGTCTGTTTTCCTAGAGTGATTGCCACCTGGTGCAAGAATGGAACCCTCAGGGCTTTTCACGCTCTTGCTTTGTTGAAGAAGCATGATGGGTAGACCCGTCTAGCTATTCTAGTGCTTTGCAAATAAGCACTGCTTTGAAATGGACATCTGAATGACAATGGGCGTGGGTTTGTCTTCCCTTGCTGGTACAGTGATCCTCAGACGAATTGCATGAACTCCCATTACCGAATGCTGGTGGTGCTGGGCTGTCGTCAGTTTGGTGCCTGTTATATTCTTGTCCCTCATTGCGTCCTAACTGTGTGGTTTTTTTTTTTTTTTTTTTTTTTTTTTTTTTTTTTTTTTGTAGAAAGCAAGCGAGACATTCTCTTCCTCTTTGATGGCTCAGCCAACCTCCTGGGCCAGTTCGCTGCTGCCCGTGACTTTCTCTACAAGGTTATTGACGAGCTTGATGTGAAGCCAGATGGGACGCGAATCGCCGTGGCTCAGTACAGTAATGATGTGAGGGTGGAGTCCAATTTTGATCAGCACCAGAATAAGCCTGAAATCCTGAACGTTGTGAAGAGAATGAAGCTCAAAACTGGCAAAGTCCTCAAACTGGGCTACGCCCTGGACTACGCACAGAGATACATTTTTGTGGAGTCTGCTGGAAGCCGGATTGAGGAAGGGGTGCCTCAGTTGCTGGTGCTGCTGGTGGCGGGAAAGTCTTCCGATAGTGTGGACGTGTCAGCACGCAACCTGAAAGAGACATCTGTAGTGCCTTTAGTCTTACAGGCCAAGAATGCAGACCCTGCCGAGTTAGAGCAGATCGTGCCGTCCGCTGCCTTTGTCCTCACTGCAGAGTCGCTTCCTAAGATTGGAGACCTCCAACCAGAGGTTGTGAAGTTCGTAAACCTGGTGAAAAATGGGGTGTCGACACCAGGTATGGCATAGAAATTCCGGTTGCTTCCGCAATCCAGTTCTCCAGTGCATGAGTTGGTGGTAGGCTGCTGGGCCCAGGTCCTCAGATTGAAGCCTGCCTTGGGTTTCCAGAGGAGATGGAAAATTAATAGGTGGTTTCTGTAGGAGCAGGATCTATGTATGACTTTTGTTTCCCGACTCTGACTCTCTAACTGCGCGGTAGGGCAAAACAGGAGAACCAGGGCGATTATTCTTAAGGACGTTAGAGCATTTCATAATCAGATACATTATAAAGATGTAGACTCGTTAGTGGTTAAAAAATCCTTTTAAGAAACATGAGTTTTGCTTTATTCATAAGAAAAGCCATATGACTTGGCTACACTGTAGCTAAAACAGTTTCCTCTTCATATCCCCCCAGTGTCTTGTTTTAAGGGGGTAACACTGTGTATCCTTCACCGCATTCACCAAGAAGAAAACGTGATGAGAGGCAGACACATTCCCACCGTAAACGCCGCATGGAAATTTCCAGCGGCCCATCTGCATTACCATGCCTCTGTGCTTAACCACTTTCCATTTGCTGATAAAAATGCAGTGAAAAGAGTCACCAGTTTCATGTATAATCCTTTTGATTAAAAAACTGACAATCTAGAGTTTCTTCATCGACTAGTGGGCCCCCACACTGTTGGTTTTGGATTGTAACCTGGATATCTGGGTTACATTTTCCCCCACTGATCCACTGTGATTTGTAGAAAATCATTTGAAACCTCCCATCTATGAAATGCTAACAATTATGAAGGCTCTGCCATCCTTATCTCTCTGGTCCTCAATGTTGTTTCCTGAGTGCACCTTTGAAAGTTAATAACACTGTTCAAGCACTGAAAACTTCTACAATGAAAGGGCTATCTCTCTATATTGGTGTATTCGTTTCCTATGGCTGCGGTAACAGATTACCACAAACTGAGTGGCTCAAAACAACATGAATTCTTACGTTGTTAGAGGTCAGAAATCCAGAACCATTTTCACTGGGCTAAACTCAAGGTGTCGGTAAGACTGCATTCCTCCTGGAGGTTCTAGTGGATTGCATGTGTCCTCGCCTTTTTCGGCTTCTAGGTGCTGCCTGCATTCCTTGGCTCGTGGCCCCTTCCTCCATATTGTGTCTTCTCTCTTCCCTGACCTCTGTTTCCATCCTCATGTCTCATATCTTCTTCCTCTAACTCTGATCCTCTTGTCTCCTTCCTATGAGGACACCCCTAGAGTCAAGTTCTGGGGATTCTGAATTGGATGTCTTTGTGGGGTCCTTGTTCAGCTCTCCACGTCGGTAGGAAATTGTCCCTCTTCCGTGCCATGTGAGTCATCCAGGCTGTCTTCCTCCCAGTTTCAGGTGAAAAGGACGTGGTTTTTCTGCTGGATGGCTCCGATGGTGTCAGGAACGGCTTCCCTCTGTTGAAAGAGTTTGTCCAGAGGGTGGTGGAGAGCCTGGACGTGGGCCCAGACCGGGTCCGTGTGGCCCTGGTGCAGTACAGCGACCGGACCAGGCCCGAGTTCTACCTGAACTCCTACATGGACCAGCAGAGCGTGATCAGTGCCATCCACAGGCTGAGCCTGCTGAGGGGGCCGACCCCCAACACCGGGGCCGCCCTGGACTTTGCCCTGAGGAATGTCCTGACTAAGACTGCCGGAAGCCGGATAGAGGACGGCGTCCCCCAGCTCCTGATCGTGCTCACGGCTGCCCCGTCTGGGGATGACGTGCGGGGCCCCTCGGTGAACGTGAAGCGGGGCGGCGCCGTGCCTATTGGCATCGGCATCGGCAGCGCCGACACCGCGGAGATGCAGACCATCTCCTTCATGCCAGACTTTGCGGTGGCCGTGCCCACCTTCAGGCAGCTGGGGGATATCCAGCAGGACATCTCCCAGAGAGTGACCCAGCTCAGCCGGGAAGAGGTGACCAGGTTGCGGTCAACCATGGTCCCTCCACCGAGCCCAGGTAAGGCGGGGGCTCTTTGGGGCATTGTTTCTGGGAGCATCTGGGGCTCCTTGTTTGGACTGGGGGCGACAAAGTGTTCTCAGTTTTGTTTCCTCTGCCATAGAGAGTGAAAACCAGAATTACTCGAAGAATTAGGAACCGTGTGTGTTTGGTTTCGGGGGCCAGAAATGACAGAGGCTTGGGGAGATGCTAAGATCCATGTTTTTGCCCAAATTGAAGTCTGAAAGAGGGGACTATGCGTGGCTTCTAGTGTCGACCGCTTAACTCTGCATAAAGGCTTTTGTATAGATATCTGAAGGGTGGGACCGCCTGATTGACACCACCTGTTCAGTACCGTTGGTTCTAAGCTGCCGCTACCTTCCATGAGCAGGGACAGAGTTTGACCACAGGTGCTCTGTCAAGCACAGTCTCCAAAATATTGGTATTTCCAGAGCCAAAGTGTGAAGATTGCGTCTGAGTTTGCTTGGTCTTAAGTGTCAGGGAGGCCCTGTGGCTCTATGAGCATATTTCAGTCTATATCCTCTTTCCTGTTCCCCTTTTCTAGGCCTGGTTACAATGAACTGGAAAGTGGTGGGAGGCTGGCTTCCGAGAAGGAAGGGGGCTGAGATATATTCTTCCCTTCCAAAAATACCCACCAGGAGCCTATCCTCCCTGGGCACCCAGGTGGGGAGGGTCGCAGTGGTAACGAAGCAGCTGTGTCTTGTTCTTTGTAGCTCACATCCTACAAAATACCATCTGCAGCCCCAGGGCATGCAGAGGGGGAGAGGACGAGAGGAGCAAAAGCAAGTGAGCGGAAAGTCAGCTGCAGGAGACGGTGCTTTTGGGTGGGTGAGGGGGGCCAGGGTGACTGACGTGGCACAACGGAGGGGTGTCAGCTTCTTCTTGCCGGTGTCCCGGACAGCGAGCAGCCTGTCGCACAGGTGTCCAGGGAATGGTCTAAACGCTCATCATCAAATGAACTTGGGAAACACTGAGATAAACAAAGTGAGAGGCTTTTTGCCCCCCGTAATCGATGTGTCTCGTGTATGTGCAATGCAGTAAGGGAATGCAACATTTCCAAAACCTATTTGGCTGCAACAGCCTTTTCATGATACGTTTGGAACTACCAGTGTCCTGGGGAACACACTTTGGAACCACTGTCATGATGAATGTGCAGCTTTCTTAAGTACCAGCGTATGTTTCTACAATAATACAGTTCCTAGTCCATTCACTGTCCCACTCCTCAGAGTGAGGATTCCCTATCCCCCCGTTCTCCCTGTCGCGCTTCTTACCCGCCCTCCTCCCTCAGCTTGCTCTGAGATAGCAATGTGGATGCCCATTTCACTGAGGAAACAGGAGTTAGTTGGAAAAGAACTTCCAGAAGCAGCAGCACACGATGTCTCCGGCATTGGTGTCAATACTCAGCTTCCCTCCTGTGATGGGGGTGAACTATCTCTGTCCCCTGGAGCATCGTCCCTTGTCCCCTACTCAAGGGTGTCATCTGCAATTCTTCTCGCTCCTGCACTGTCAGTTCTCCTCTGAGCGTAGGAAGCATGATTCCCTTCCTGACACAAACGCATTGCTTTCTCTCTCTCAAACACTCTCTCGATGTCCGTCTTCCCCATCTAGTAGTGCCTCAGCCTCCTTTTAAAAGTTATATGTGCTCTCCACAACTCTGCTCCAAACCACCCCAATCTATCAGTCGCTGTCACCATGCTACACAAAGTGCTCTTGTCAAGGCCCCTCCACTGGTCAATTCTCAGGCGCCATTTGGCTCGACCTACGAGCAGCGTGTGTCCCAGTTGAGAATCCCTTCCTTCCCCAAACACCATCACCACTTTGTCTGGACATGGCTCTCGTGTGTCTAGTCTCTGCCTCCCTCAGAGGTACTCTTCCTTATGCTTTGCTGGTTCCTTCCTTTCTCCCTGACTTATAATCACTGAAAAGCCAGGACTCACTCCTGGGACTAGCATTTTTAACGGTAACATTCAGAATTGGGATGCTTTGTCTGTCAGGTGGTGATTTCATGACAAACCAGGAGGTGGTTTGTTATTGCTAAGAACTGGGTGCCAATGAAGGTGAAACCCACGATACTGTATGATTCACAGGTGTCGGCAACAAGAAGGATGTGGTCTTCCTCATCGATGGGTCCCAAAATGCTAGCCCTGAGTTTCAGTACATCCGCAACCTCATTGAGAGACTGGTCGACTCCCTGGACGTGGACTTTGACACGACCCGGGTGGCAGTCGTTCAGTTCAGCGAGGACCCCACTGTAGAATTCCTGCTGAATGCTCACTCCAGCAAGGACGAGGTGCAGAATGCGGTGAGGCGGCTGCGGCCCAAAGGTGGGAGGCAGATCAACACTGGGCGTGCCCTGGAGTACGTGGTGAGGAACATCTTCAAGAGGCCACAGGGGAGCCGGATCGAAGAGGGCGTCCCTCAGTTTCTGGTCCTCATTTCGTCTGGGAAATCTGGGGACGAGGTGGGCGACGCGGCAGTAGAGCTCAAGCAGTCTAGGGTGGCGCCATTGGCTATCGCAAGGCACACGGACCGGGAGGAGCTGGTTCAGATCTCCCTGAGCCCTGAGTACGTGTTCTCGGTGAGCACCTTCCGGGAGCTGCCCAGCCTGGAGCAGCAACTGCTGACCCCCATCACGACCCTGACCTCAGAGCAGATACAGCGGATTTTGTCCAGCACCCAGTATCCTCCAAGTAAGATGGAGTGTGTTTTGTTGCTGTTGTTCTCTGAGTATTTTTGATGTAAAAAAATAACAGGCTCAAAGATCCATGGTACTCATGATGAGTTAAATGGAAATCAGGGGACACCTACGGTTGAACCAGTTGCATCTATTGCTTGTTGCATGAGGGAGGGTGCACAGGACAGTGAATCATGGGATAGCTCAGTAAGAGGGTGTTAGAAAGGACTTCTGATAGGATTTGAACTTGTGGTAGGTGATTCTGGGGAAGGCTTAAGGAAATGGGACTTTGCCCAGGATCAGGTGCTGACAGGAAATGGAAGCAATTCTATGATTGGGTGTCTTACTAAATCTTACGGCTAAAGTTAGAATTGGTGCAAAAGCAGTTGTCACTCCCTTTAGCCAAGACAGGAAGTGTTTGGTTATTTTTGTCTTCTTTTTTGTCAGTGTTCACATGATTACAGCATGACCTCATTTTTGTCTTGATCCATCGTGGTCACAGTGTGGTTTTCTCTGATGCTGAAGTTCTCTGAAATCTTTTGTGTCCTATAGGAGAACCCAAGGCTTGGCTGAGACAAATTTTCTTTCTCAGTGTAAAGGGTTCAATTCTGTGACTTGCTCAGTTTTTGCTGTGCTAGTTTTCTTTTTTCCTTTTTTCCCCCCTGCAATGCAATACAAAGTTCAGAATAATCAGCACAGCACAGCAAAATCACTCTGAGTAGCCCAGGGATTTATGAGTCAAAAGACAGGTTGAATTTGTTGGGTGACAACATATTCTGAGTAGTTTCATAAAAGGACATCCAAGAAGTACCCAGAATTCTAACTAAGAGGAAAACATGGCTCATCTTTCTCAGGACTTTTTGATTAATTGTATAGTTAAAAAATGGACTCATGTAAAGAAAATAGGAGAAGTAATAGTGAAAATAAAAACTTTGTATAAATGCTAGAGATATGTGAGCAAAAAGAAATACTATGAATCAAACACCTGGGGAGATGTAGTGGCCCTTTGGGAGACAGTTGGCATTCTCTGGGTGGTTGGTAGCTAAGGGCGAGGCGAGGACCTTTGGCCTCAGCTGTCTCTCTCTTTCCGTACAACAAAGATGTTAGTTTGGATGAGCTCAGTCCCTTCTGGTAGTAACAGTTCACAGTTCTGTAGATTATGGTCTCCAGGATTATTTTCTAAATGCTGCTTTCATTTTTAACATTAATTGTAACCCAGGCCACAAAGCCAAAATTAAAATCAAGTAGACTCAGAAAGTTTTGGAGAACTTAAGATAATTCAAGAAGTAGATAGTGTTTGGGTGAAAAAGGCCCAATTTTGGGAATCAATTTTAAAAAGCCCAAGAGATAAACACATGTGCATCCAGTTATAATTTTAACACTCATATTATGGTGCAACACAATGCAAAGTTCAGGAGCAAATGCAGAGACAAAACCAGTTGAGCACCAGTCGTGTACCGCATTTTTCTCCTGTTTCCCTTGTATCTAGCTGTTGAGAGTGATGCCGCAGACATCGTCTTCCTCATTGATAGCTCTGATGGCGTGGGGGCTGACAACATCGCACATATTCGAGATTTTATCATGAAGATTGTTCGAAGACTCAGTGTTGGCCCCAATAAAGTGAGAATTGGGCTTGTGCAGTTCAGCAACGAAGCCTTTCCTGAGTTCTACCTGAAGACCTATAAATCCCAGGCCTCCGTGCTCGACGCCATACATCGCCTGAGGTTCAGAGGAGGGTCTCCGCTGAACACTGGCAAAGCTCTGGAATTTGTGGCAAGAAATCTCTTTGTCAAGTCTGCTGGGAGCCGGATAGAAGATGGTGTGCCCCAACACCTCGTTCTGTTTCTGGGTGGAAAATCCCAGGATGACGTTTCCAGGTTTTCACAGGTCATACGCTCCTCGGGGATTGTGAGTTTAGGGGTTGGGACCCGAAACATCGACAGAACAGAGTTGCAGACCATCACCAATGACCCCAGACTGATCTTCATGGTGCGAGAGTTCAGAGATACCCCCAATCTAGAAGACAGGATCCTGAACGCATTTGGACCCTCTAGGGTCACTCCTGCCCCTCCAGGAATGGTCACACCTTTCCCACCTCGGACAGGTATGAACTTGGGACCCATGACTGAAGAGTGTGATATCAATTTTTTTTTTCAATTGAAAAATGTAATTAGCATTCATTTGAATAATTTTCTCCTCTTGGTTGTTACTGCAGATAATATTAGAAAAATAAATATTAGAAAAAAAGTTCAGTTGACGTTGTAGAAGGAAACATATCTGTAAGGGATAGAACATATGAAGGTCTGCTTGGGGACATTTGGGGATGTAAACTTGCACAGTGACTTGGATACGTGCTTGGCCTTGGGAGGACTGGCTACCCTCCAAGGACCAAGAAAGTACAGGATGGGGAGCCTGGCCTTCGCAGGCTCCGGCACATCTAATCTCGTACCAAGGACTGGCCCCGGCTCCTAGCCAGACCCGGGACCAGTTCCTTGTGTTGCTGACATGTATGCTTATTGGCTCCTTACCACTGTTGTTAGTAAAGTCCTTAAAACCCCAGAAGAACAAAGGCAGGTACGGTGGTTCCCCAGGCTGCCTCTGCTGCTGCAAGGTATTTCACCCATCCTGATGAAGGGCTGGTGCTGCTTCTGCGACTCTAATAGACTGGGCCCTGGTGGTACGATGAATTGCCTCCTTGCTTGTTAGTGCTAGGATGACATATTCCCCTAATCTCTATCTTGTCTTATTTACTTTCGCTTTGTAATAAAACTCTTTAACTCCTCCATCCCGGTTTGTGGGGGTGTGTCTTGCGTATCGAGCCTTGAAATTAAGTCTGTGCATAGCAATCGATAATACTTATTGATACAATATCCCAGAAAACATGTGGTCATTGATTCTTCCATGAGGCATCCATGAGCTTCCATGAGGTTAATTGTAGCCCCATTGAAAGGTTTTATAAAGGTACACTGAGGGATAACAGCAAACTCGATGGCTCTCAGTCTAGGACGGCATCTCTGGAGGTGGCCAATCCATGCCCTTCTCTACTCCAGTCTTGACCACTTGATATAACTGGGAAACTACCCCCAAATGCGATTCATTTTCAGGAGGGTCCCACAAAAGCTCTCAGCATGCTGGCAGGCACCCCTCCAAAAGCGTGTGGGAGCCACTTCCCATTTTCCAATCTGTTTTTCCCAGACCTTCCTTGCTCTGCCTCCAGCACATCTGCCCTGATTCCTGGCAGACACCATCCTTTATTTTTGACCAGAGGAAAGTGTTTCGTGGTGTTTTCTAAAACACCTGAGGTCCTGGACCGTTGACTCCGTAGTGTAATGCCATTTTGCATGGGACTGGGACTCAGTTTCCCTGAGTTCTCATGTTTCCTTTTCTTTTTGTTTAAATGATTTATCATTTCTCGTTTTGTTTGTAGCATAACGTTTTGAGGGCTGTGAATTTGAAAACTGTAGAGGCACAGAACAGAGCTAAGGTGTTCACTGTGCATAAGTTACAGGAATGTCTTATTTTAATTATTTAATTTACATTTTGTCTATGAATGTTCTGGATATGGAAACCAAATTTCTCCTCATTTTCATTTTGGTCATTTTTAGATACAAGGAAAGCAGATATTGTGTTCCTGTTGGATGGTTCCATCAATTTCCAGAAGAATAGTTTCCAGGAAGTGCTCCATTTTGTGTCCGAAATTGTGGATACAGTTTATGGAGAGGATGCTTCCATCCAAATCGGGCTGGTCCAGTACAACTCGGACCCCACTGACGAATTCTTCCTGAAGGACTTTTCCACCAAGCAGCAGATTATCAGCGCAATCAACAAAGTGGTCTACAAAGGGGGGAGACACGCAAACACCAAGGTTGGGATCGAGCACCTGCAGCAGTATCACTTCGTGCCAGAGGCTGGCAGCCGCCTGGATCAGAGGGTCCCTCAGATCGCATTTGTGATCATGGGGGGAAAGTCAATGGAAGATGCCCAGGAGGCGAGCCTGGCACTCACCCAGAGTGGTGTCAAAGTGTTCGCCGTGGGCTTGGGGAACACGGACTCCGTGGAGGTTGGGAAGATAGCGTCCAACAGTGCGACGGCGTTCCGAGTGGGGAACGTCCAGAAGCTGTCAGAACTGAAAGAGCAAGTTTTGGAAACTCTGGATGGTGCAATGCATGAAACCTTATGTCCGGGTGTGACTGATATTTCCAGAGGTAAGTCCCCGTCATGGACATATTGTCAATCCTGTCTTGTTGATGTGCACGAGCCTATGGATTCCTTAAGCGTTTGGTAACTTCAGGCATTTACTTAAGTCCATGTGGGTTTGATCTAGCCACTGCTTTCGGATGTCCTTCCAGGATAAGAGTGGAAGCTTGTCTTTTTTGTGTGCCTTTGTAAGACTTACCTTTTCTCCCAAGTCTTTAATCTCCCAAATAATTCAGAAGTAGTGATCCCTGCTTCTGTTGATAGGTTTATTAGGTTAATTGTATGAGATCAGAGTATTTGAATCCTCAAGTGCATTTAAAGCACAAACTTAAGAAGCACTTCAACCACTGTACATCATGCCAAAATTGGTTAATATTATGAGAAAAATAAAAATAAAAAGCCATAGTAAAATGGCCTAATGGTCAGCACCCGTGTTCCCTGTGAAAGAGGCAGACCCAGCTGCTGCTCAAAGCTCATCCATACAAAACGTCATGTTGCCTCTGAGGTGACGTCTTGGCCCAGGTCCCAGGGCCCTGCTTGTGCCTTGCGTTCATCTCCGCTCATCGCCCGCTTTCCCCCTTTCCAGCTTGTAACCTGGATGTCATTCTGGGGTTTGACGGTTCAAGAACGCAGAACGTGTTTGTGGCTCAGAAGGGCCTCGAGTCCAAGGTGGATGCCGTCTTGAATCGACTCAGCCAGATGCAGCGACTCAGCTGCGGGGGCGGCCAGACTCCCACGGTGCGCGTGGCCGTGGTGGCCAGCACGCCCGCGGGCCCCGTGGAGGCCTTTGACTTCGCCGGGTACCAGCCCGAGCTGCTGGAGAAGTTCCGGCACATGCGCAGCCAGCACCCCTACGTGCTCACGGCCGACGCGCTGAAGGTCTATCAGAGCAAGTTCAGGCAGGCCTCCCCCGACAGCGTGAAGGTGAGCGCGGCTCCCGGACTAGGGCTGGGCAGGGGCAACGGCTGGGGCTGGGGGACCGCTCTTCCTGTTCCTGGGGTTGGGAGTGCCGTGCCTAGGAGTCCTTTATTCAACCCATCCTAATAGCCTGAAATGCAGGATCGTCCTTGTTTTACTGAAGCTCGAAAAAATCCTGGAAGTCAGCTCGAATGAGTGGAATTGGTGATTGATTCATGTTTATGGGCCTACCCGTTAAATAGTTCTGTTCTCGCTACACATTTCTCTCTTTCTCTCTGTATGTACACCCGTACATGCTTATTGTGTGTGCATATCCATACTCACACACATGCACGTGCACGCGCGCAAACACACACCTCAGTTCACTAGAGCTGCCATACAGACTGAGCTGCCTTACACCACAGAGGTGTGCGTTCTCAGTCCTGGAGGCTGGTGCTCCCAGATCAAAATGTCAGCACGGTTGGATTCTTCTGAGCCTCTCAACTTGGCTTGTAGAGGGTGCTTCTCCCTCTGTCTCCATGTAGTTTTCCCTCTGTGAGTCTGTGTCCTAATCTCTTCTTATAAGGACACCAGTCATGTGGAATTAGGACTCCCCCCAAATGACCCCATTGAACCATTATCACCTCTTTCAAATCCCTGTTGCCAACCAAATACAGTCACATTCTGAGGTACTGGGGGGTAGGACTTCAACAAATGAGTTTTGGAGGGGTACAGTTCAGTCCATAACACACACACAGACACACACACTCACACTCACACTTACACATGCACATACACTCACCCTCACACATACACATAACACACACACGCTCACACACCACACACACCCTCACACATACACATAACACACACACACACACACACACACACCTTCCAGAAACTATGTCACATAAATAGGAGAGTGAGATAAACTGTTTTTATTTTCCTTGCTGCTGTGTCTTTTGATGTCAGACTCCAACACATTCATTTTCTGCCTCATTTGTTGCACAATATCAAACAGCTGTGGACATCGGGTGTTTATTTCTCAGCCTGATCCTCAGTTTCCTCAACTGTAAGACGAGGGGTTCAAATGGGCTCATCTGCTTTCCAAGAGCCTGTGATGTTTCTTTTTAATTTCGGCTGGTGTTGGACTCATCGTCTACTTGCAGGTGGTCATTCATTTTACTGATGGAGCAGATGGAGATTTGGCTGATTTACAAAGGGCATCGGAGGCACTCCGAGAAGAAGGTGGGTTCTGAGGCTTTCTAAACATTAGAAGTAGACCTGGGGGAGAAGGCACACTGGTCTGCTGGAGAGAAGAGACTCTGCTGGTGGGGTCCTCTGGGGAGCACTGGTCACCCAGCACCCTGCCCTCTGTTGCCCCTCTGGGGCTGTGGGGCTTGGGGCTATCCAGGGTTTCATGTAGGCCATGTCCTGCCACAGGCCCCGCCAGGTCAGAAAGACTGACCAGGTGGTAGGACACCTAGAAAGCGTGATGCTTTTGGAGAAGATCGTGAAGGTTTGATTCGTCTAACTACATCGCATAAAGTAAGAGTTAATTTTGAAGGAAAAATATTGCTATATTGTAGTTTACGGTTATCACAGCTCAGAAACACCACAATGCTAAGTAAAAATACACTTTAATATCAAGTAAATAACAACAGCACACTTTCCAAGTTCAAGGTGACTGGCTACGCCACAATGCCCTTTGTCAGCTATAATATTTGGTTGTCCATTGCTTTGGAATTTGGTAGCAATGACTGCCAAAAAGTGGATGCCAACACTAGAGGTTTGAGAAGAATTTATAGAAGCATTACTGATCATGAGAACATGCGATTTATTTGCCTGGTTTTCATGAGCAGTGGAGATGGCATTGCTATTACCTGATTTTGGAGGTTTGATATTTCGGTTCTTCCCGCAGCATACCTGAGTTATGTTAATAGGACCAGAGTTTGAGAATTTATGTATGAATATGCTTCATGGTGTCACTTCCTGTATTTATAGGCACCAGTTTAGTTACTGACATATCTGAGACAATTGCTCAGAGGGTCCAAAGTTCCAGTTTTTCAACTCTTCAGAGTGGCTGACAAGTTTGATTGAACATATTTCAGCTAAAGGCCAAATTTTGTACTGAAGTTTTTTTTTTAAAAAAAAAAAAAGTCAGAGCAGAAAAAGATGTTGACTGTCTCCAGGGCCTCGGTGAGTCATGAAATGTGCTTCTCCTTGTAGGTGTCCGAGCTCTGATCTTGGTGGGCCTCGAACGCGTAGCCAACATGGAGCAGCTCGCGCAGTTGGAGTTCGGGCGAGGATTTGCGTACAACAGGCCGCTGGGAGTGAACTTGCTGGACCTGGATTATGAACTCGTAGAGCAGCTGGTGAGGTTTGATGTCTGCGCCCACAAACCAGTTCAGATGCCACAGTTTTGGGCATCTCAATATAATGGAGTCAGTTATCGCCAGGCGATGGGAGAGGGACCTCTGGTGGGTGATGTAACCCGTTTAATGCACCTGGGACCTGCCTTGCTGCCATAACACGTGTAAGCCCTGGAAACGGAGACATCCAAGAGCTGGAAAGACAGCACGGTGGAGACTGGGTCCCCAGGCGCGCTGATGCTGTCGCTTTGGCGTTTCCTCTGCCCCCTTTAATGAGGACCTTTTCATTCCTAAAATTGCTGAGAAGACAAAACACTGAGATTGGCCATTCCCACTCAGGAAGTCTCCACAGCCTCAGAAAGCTCACAGGGCGGAAGCAAGCCTGTGCCGGGGAAGAAAGACCATTTCTGGGTGGAGAAGCCCTCCTAATGTCTTCTTGTCTAGTTTCCTTTGCAGCAAATGAAAGTGCCCTCTGGGGCTCCCTAAACCCCACAAGTTCAGCCTCAGCAGGAGGTTCGGGAGTGGGGCGGGGCTTTGGGGAAATGTGCGTCTGCGTTGTCAACTCAGAGACCGTCTGCTGGTGGTGACAATGGACAGTGGGGTGAACTGGCTTTGACCCTTCCTTCCCTTTCCTGCTTCCCAGCACCGCTGGAAGTAGGCTTTTTGAAAACTGGCTGGAAGGATGTCAACTTAGTTGATGATTGGGATGTGGCAGAGAGTGAAAACTCTAGGAAGCTCGTGGCGAGAAGACACATTTGGCCCCATGAGCTTAGCAGAAGGAAGCCTATTTTGGGTGTGTGCTTTCCCATGTAAGGCCAGGGCTGAGATGGGAAGGGAAAGTCAGGGGTGTGACGGCTCTGAGACGCCCTGGTGACCCGGAGTTGTGGTGATTGCGGCTGAGAGGCAGGGACCGCTCGTGTGCACCCCACACCGCAGCTGCTCCCCAGGCCTCTTGCAGGCGGGTGCCGTAGCCCGTGACCCTGACATGGTTCTGAGAAAGGGCACATGGACCTCCATTTTGGAACCACCTTCTGCCCTGACCCTCTGCAATTTGCTTGTTAGGTTTGGCTCTTCGGAGCTTAACACTACGTAAGTTATGCGTAACATTTGAAATTTGAATATCTGGGATGGAAGCTTCTAGAAGTAAGGCCCAGCTTGAGGTGGCATTGTGAATACGATCGATCGATCTTACTTTGGTTGCCCTTCAGTGTCCCATTTGTGACTTCCCACGCCCACCACGTCAGTCTGTGAGTGAAAGCCACATGATGTCTAGTGACTTTCGTCTCTCACTGTGAAATCCACACACTTCAGATTTCAACCTTTACAGCATATTTCTGCCTTTTGTTTTCTAGGCATTAGTAAATGCCTAGATTTGAACTTTCTTTCATGTTCACAGGACAACATTGCCGAGAAAGCCTGCTGTGGGGTGCCCTGCAAATGCTCCGGAGAAAGGGGTGACCGAGGGCCCATCGGCAGCATTGGGCCGAAGGTACGATGGCTTTGCCCTTTTCTTACACCGAGAGCAGGTTTCAGGAGTCCAGTATGACCTTGGCTGGGTGATGTCTCTACTGTAACTGCATGGAGATGGGGAGAGGAGGAGAAGGCGTGCTTTTAGGTTGCAGATCTGAGGAGCAAATACCAGTTCCTTTCTCCCTATTCACGGAGAGAGGGACTCTTCCTGAACACACTGGTTCTTCACTTTATGAAAGAACGTTAAAACCAGCGGGCATCACTGGCCGGCAGCCTCCCTGCACATGGTTAGCAGGGACTCTTAGCACTGCCTCTGAGTTACAGGGTTCCCTGGTAGACCAGGAGCCCTACAGATCCTGAAGGAAAGGATAATGGCACGGAACTCGTGAGTGAAGAACCGTTAAGTTCAAAGGAACACCCAACTCCTTGCTAAATCTTAGCACTACTCTACCACATGGAGGCATGGAGGGGGGGTCGGGAAGATGCTTAAATATAGAACACCCCACCCCAAACCTATGGATTTAACCCAGGAATGGATTTTTTTGTAGGGTATCTCTGGAGAAGATGGCTACCGAGGTTATCCTGGTGACGAGGGTGGACCCGTAAGTGGCGTTGTTTTATTCCTTACACTTTTATTTTCTCCTTGTTCCTCATGTGCTAGGATTGAATTATGGAGTTCAAAATCTGTTCAGTTTCCAGGCCAGTGAACAGTCCAATGACTTTCCCACCGGGAAAACATTCATTTTTAACTTCCTTAATGCCTGTATTCATGTTTGTGCTTAATGGGAAACAGTCTGGGGACGCGAGCATGGCTAGTGTGGTTACAGAGTGTGGGGCTCTGTTCTGTGTCAGAGGGAGGGAGGAAGTGGCTTCTGAGACTGATGGCATATTCAGTGTCCTCTAAGACCAGAACCCAAGCAGAGATGGCAGCGAGCCGGAGCGTGGTGCAGGGGACTGAATCAGGCTGCAATCAGGGTTATGCCCTTTAAGGGGAGGGCGTCTCCCAGGGAAGGCTTGCTGGTTTGGGTGGTCAGTAAACCCGGGGCCCATTTGGGGTTGGAGAGAACCTTCAGGAAGCTGTACTTGGGGCAGAGGTGGTCCGAGAGGCTTTGAGACATTAGAAGGAGGCCCAGCCCTAGGATGGGATTATAGGGCCCCATGGGGAGCAGGTGAGGCTGCAGGGTCCTAGCTGGTAGGTCTGCATGTCGGGGCTGGTCACGGGCTACATCAGAGCTGGGAACCAGGGGCCATGCAGTGGAGCAGTCGGCCCGTGGATTCTCCATGGGGGCCCAACTCCCACCCAGACCTGGTGCCCATCCCCCAGGATGCCCCTCTGTGCTGCAGACCCTCAGACCCCACTCCCTTCAGGGTGCTGTGGACTGGATCTGGGGGGCAGGAATGCTGGAGGCGCTCCCCGGCTCAGTCAGCATTCCCGCTAGTAAAATGTGCTTTCTCACACATGCCTTCCAGTGACACAGACTCAGTGGAGCCCCGATGACAAGCAGCTCCAACTTAACTTTTGTCTCTCCTGACAGGGTGAACGGGGTCCGCCTGGCGTGAATGGCACTCAAGGTTTCCAGGGCTGCCCCGGCCAGAGAGGAATAAAGGTACAATGTGGAGAGGGGACCACAGCATCCCGCCCGGTGGGGACAGGTGGTCAGTGGCACGAGCAGAAGTGGGGCACCTTCTCCAAGTGCCTTCTAGGCCGGGGCTTCTCTGCTCTCAGGGTCCAGTAGCCCGTGGCCTCTGGTGGGAGGGCAGCGCGCAGGCTGGCACCTTCCGGAGCACAGGTCGCACTGGGAAGGGAGCCTGAGGATGGAGGAATAGTTTCCTATGGAAACACGAAGCTGCCAGGAAACATTCACGAGGACAGACAGGGCGTGAGCCAGGGCAGAGAGAAGGCCGGTGCCCATGGCTTCAGCCCCTGGACCCCGAGAGGAGCCAGGGAAAGGGGCGGGTGGGGGCGGAGGGGGCAGGCGAGAGAGAGGACTGAACGTGCTGGAAGGTTCTTTGTGGGAGATACTTGGATTTGAGGGCTGTTGAACTTTTTCCTGAATTTGCTAAAGTTTGAAAGCAGGTGCTGAAAGGAGGGGCCATTACACTGCGAAGTTACAAAGGGATGGGGACTGCAGCCCCTGTCCCTGGCTTTCAGGGCCCACCCCTCCTGCCAGGGAGCCAAGGCCACCCAAGTGCTGAGGTCCAGGCAAATGAGCTTTATCATCTCCCACGTGATAGTGAGAGGGCAACGCAAACAGATCAACCTCTAAGGCTGACTGGTCAGATGCTGTGCCCTTCGAGTGGGGTGGGGCTGTGGGGGTGTGGGGGTGGGCGAGCCCTGTTCTGTGGCTGAGGGACTAGCCTCCAGGAAGGAGGTAACGTCTCCTCTTTCTCTCACCTTCTAGGGTTCTCGCGGGTTCCCAGGAGAGAAGGTACTCAAACTTGTTTTTGTTCTTATATTGAGAACTTGCCCAGTAGCTCTCATTTCTCCTTGGCCAGGATGGGTTCCACATTCACCCGTGTGTCTTGTCCCCTGACAGGGTGAATTAGGGGAGATTGGGCTGGATGGCCTCGACGGTGAAGATGTAAGTGATTTCATGCTCTCAAACTGCTCTTTGGTCCCGAAGATTCCAGGGACTGGTACGTCAGTCTGTGGTAGAAGTTGTGCCACGAATGACATTTTACCATTGTCTTTGGCAGGGGGACAAAGGATTGCCTGGTTCTTCTGGAGAGAATGGGAGTCCCGGGAGAAGGGTAGGTGTATTTCCGTAGTGTTGCTGTTATGAAAACACTATAAACATTTCATTTGGGGACTGTTTCTTTTACTCGTGTATGTTAAGACCACTTCCTCCAAGCAGCCTTCCTTGACCTCGTCCCCTGTGTCCCCTGGCAGCTGTGACACATTTCATTATATTGTCTTGATTGGAGACTATGTCTCATACGGCAGGGACTGAGTTTGTTTCGTTGTAAAGAAACCCCAGTGTCTGCACAGAGTGAGTCTCCAGTAAGGATTTGTAGATTACCTGACCAAATAAAAAATATTTGGAAGTAATTTTACCTTCATGGCAAATGAGTAAATAACTGGTTACCATTGGTCTATATAAGATTTATGAACTAAAGAATGTGATTTTAAGGGTGAGATAAAAATTTGAAATCCTATTTCATTTTTAGTCTCTGCTTGTGTTTTTTATTTAGGGTGACAAAGGACCTAAAGGAGACAAAGGAGAAAGAGGAGACGCTGGAATTAGAGGTGACCCGGTAAGGAAGATTCCTCATTGACAACCTGAGACCTGGGGAAGAGGATTGTGGGAGAAGAGTGTTGAAAGGAAGACTTTTACCTTTGAAATTGCTTTAAAACATGTTGATAAAATATGTGGTTTGTCCTTTTCCTACAATTTTGGGGTTGATGGAGATAAGTTTGCTCTCTAGCCGCAAAGATACACTGCAAAGATCGTAAGTGTTTGCAAAGCCTGTCATACAAAGATCAGAGAGATTTCCCAAAAATGTGGTCCCAGGAACTTTAATCCAGATGGACTGGGTGGTCAGAAAAATATCAGTAATGATACGAACGCAAGGCTCCTCAGCCAAATCCCATCCCACTCTGACTGGACTGGACCATGGGGTTGGCCAAACATTCTTAGCCCCAAACGGGGGGGGGGGGGGATGGTTCTTCCTCCCCAGGGAGGACGGTGCCCCAGGCTCCCTCTTGCCTTGTCCTGGCCTGGAGGACAGGAGGCTGGCCCAGGGACGGTCATTTGCTTACAGGTTTTATAGAGCTATCGATAAGAAAAGCTGCAAATGCTTCTCTTTTGCTAAAGCCAATTTCAAGTGTCCTTTTCTTGCACATGTGGCTCACATTCCTGACCTGTGTTGTTTTCAGGGTGAGTCAGGACGGGACAGCCAGCAGAGAGGACCCAAAGGAGAAACGGGAGACATTGGGCCCATGGTATGACACTCCCCATTCCTACACATGCTGTGCTGAGGGCCAGAAACCAAGCTCACGCTGGCTCGTTTCCGGCCACAGAGGCCGTAGACGCGGTGACCGTCAGGGCTGTGGACATAAGAGGTCAGGTGCAGAGGGCTCCACCTCTCTGAAGCCGACGGTGTGTCCCCATGAAGGAGGACCCTGCTGGGGAGCGGAAGCAACCCTTCCAGGAGGGGTTTCTCCTCTGCAGAACTGGTGCCCCTTAGCTATTCACGAACAGTGCTTGTCAAGCCCAAGGCTGTGGAGGTGGGAATGCACCTCGTCTGCACCCCCACAAGGGTCCGGCCTCCCCATGTGTATCCATCCCTCTTCCTGTAGCGTCTTGTGCAATAGCGCCGCGTTAGACGGTCTTCTCTGCAGATGAGACTCTCATGTCAATTTTGTTTCCCACGCCAGGGTCTCCCTGGGAGAGATGGGGTGCCTGGAAGTCCTGGAGAACCCGGGAAGGATGTGAGTGACTCTTAGGGCTTTGGGGGGCTCTGCTGTGATATTAGTAAGTGCCACCGGAATCGCCAAACACTGCCTAGGGCAAAGTTACGCAGCAACTTTTTATGAGGGAATTTCTGAAACCACTGTCACCCAAATCTGCTGCTTAGAGAAACCGCTTTTCTATCATTTGCTCTGTGCTTCTTTTTCCCGTCCCCCAGGCCTGCTTCCTTGCCCTCCCAAAAAGCATAGTGATGTAATATCTTTGCTGCTTGCAAATATTTGGCCAGGTTTTAACCCACTAAATATTTAAAAAAATCCAAACAAAACCGTGCACCCGAGTTGAGGGGAGGGGTGAGTGAATGGGGGGGGGGGCAGGAAGGCTGGTGGGGTTGGACACGCATTGTGGGTTTTATAATTTTTGTTTTTTTTTATGCTGCTGTAACGCAAGCAATGAAATCAGGTTTCCATTTTCCGGGGAACTGCATCTTGTCACTGCCGTTTCAAGGAATGTCAGTTGCAGAATAGCTCCTTTTTTGAGTCTAGGATGCCTAATGTTGGAGTCTTGATGAAGAGTTGTAAAGCCAAAGCAATAGAAATGATCTCTCTCTCTCTTTTTTTCTTTTAAATTTATTGGGGTGACAATTGTTAGTGAAATTACATAGATTTCAGAAATGATCTCTTAGGCAGTTGTTTGAAAGCCTCCGGGGCCCAGAGGCACTCAGAGCTGAGACCTGAAGCAGGTAGATGGTCCCTGCATGGGGAGAAGTGGTCTGGAATTTGTAAATCCTCGGGGGCAGTTCCGGAAGCTGATGGGTGCCCACGGCGGGTCTCGGCTCAGAAACTGGCTGGGGCTGTGCAGCCGAGATCAGGGCACCCTCTGGCATTTCCCCACGGCCAGTGACAGACTTGTCAAGGGATCAGCAGCTGGATGGTGGCGGGGGGTGTGCTGGCATGAGGGCTTGTAAAAGAAACGACTCTCATCCTTAATCATGGGATGCTGTGGGCATAATTTTACCTTTAAAATTCGGAAGAAGACTTAATATTTGAAAAGGCTATCTTTCAAGTCTTGAGTCTTATTTTTGAATAATGCTGCTGAGCTATGTAATAACAAAGCAGTGAGGAAGGACTCAATTGTTATCATGTACTCTACCACTCAGTTTGTGAGCAGAGGCAAAACTCGTTTTCAGGAAATGACTTACAATATAGTTGTGCATACAGTTCATTTTAATTCTATGCACAAGGTGGAAATTTGGGTCTGAATTTGATGCAGTCCCTTGTAGGCCCTTGCAGACTCAGTTCTTCCCTTCGCAGCAGGGTGAGGCCTGGCGGTATGGCCCTCTGCCCCTTCCCTAGGACCTTGCTGTGACAGGTTTGCACCCAGATGAGACTGGGCTACCCCACTCCTCACATCAGGCTGCCACTGGCCTGAGCGATGAATCATTGAGCTGATGGCCTCTTGTCATACTCGAGGCTGTCCCCTTTGGAAGGGGACAGCCCGCTTGTTACTCTGTGGAGGAGCCACCCGGCGCCACCCCTCCCTCACTTGCCCATGGAAGGAAGCCAAAGTCTTCCATTCCAGAAGCTGCCACTACAGTGAGTAATGGCAAATGATTGCCCCTGGGCTGGTCCCCGGGGAGTGGAGGATGTGGTTCTTGGGTTTCTGCAGCAGAGGGCCGAGCCCTGGAACCAGCTGCTTGTCACACTCTCCAGAATACCAGCTCCTAACCTTGCAGAGACATACCCAGGGTGTTCCCGTGTTCCCATCCCAAACCCTCCCACTCAGGAGGAAGCGATCACAGCGTGGGAATGGCCGGCTCACTGCTGCAGTGAGCCCTCATTTATTTGGACTAAGGGTTACCTCTGGAGCCTGCAGGAAAGTGTGGCCAAGTCACGAGCCCAAACTAAGCACGCCTGGGCTTTTCAGGTTCACGTGTGTGCAGTTGGACTCTGTTCACTGAGGATGTGTTGTGTTTGGCCAGGAGGACTTGGAGAGGTTGGGACTGCCTTCCCTTATAATGAACGTATTTCATTACCTCTCCCTACTGTTAGGAAAATGGTAGAAAAGCAGACAGCTTGACATTCCCATTTCACATTCCTTATTTGAAATTGGCTGCGATTGTGCAGCCAGAAGGAGTCATTGTTTTGCTTGGCAGGTCTGCAGTAATTCTCAAAACTTCCGTTTGGGTGACTAACAAGGTAGCGTGGAAGCAAAACTTTCCTGAGATGAGGGCAGGAAGCAGGGTGTCTTTTTATGTGTTTCCTCGGGGCTGACTGGGCACAGAGTCTGGCACACAGCGGGTGCCAGAGGAACGTGTGGGCTGTCACACAAAGCCCCCAGGCTCCGTCCCCTGTGTCCCCTCACCGTTTGCGTAACTTCTTCCACAGGGCGGCTTTGGACGAAGGGGACCAGTGGGAGCTAAGGTGAGCCTCTGAGCTGGCACCATTTTTTCTGTCATCGTAATGTAAGTCACCGTGTGCTCTCAGGGGACTGTCCTTAAAGGGCACAGATGCCACCCCGCCCATAGTTAAAACAGTCTCTCCTTTGCGAGCGAGGCTTACGGCACCTTTTGTCCCATTTCCTTAAAGTTAGCTTCTTCTAAAAGACTTGTGAAAATGATTAACGGGAGCTGGGGGTGCAAATAAGGGAAACAGATGGAGGAGGCAGTGCCCGGGCATCTCTCCTCTATAATGTGTTTACTTATCTGGTCGTTAGAAAGTGACAACGTCTAGGTGTGTCAGTCTTCTCACCTGGGCAAGACAGGTTTGGGTCTAAAAAAAAAAATCCTATTTCACAAAGCCATCTTGAAGAAAAGGTGGGGCAAGAGTGAGAACCAATGGTCAGAATGCAATTCTGGCTCCACTTCTTAAATGTCTTACCCTGGAGTTATCGGGTGGATGGCTTCCAACCCCCTCGTAGAACAGGGATTGTTGCCCTGTCCCCTTGTCCACACACGCTTGTGGAACAGAGAGCTGACGTTGGTAAGAACCATCCTGACTCCTCCCTGTATCTTCTCTCTCCTTTCAAAGGGCAACAAGGGTGGTGTTGGCCAGCCGGGCTCTGTGGGAGAGCAGGGGACCCGAGGTGCGCAGGTCAGTATCCTCTCCCACCCCGTGTGACTGCATGCCTTGTGATGTTTCCTCAGATGCTCTAGTGTTTTCCTTAAATTGAGATGACAGTCAATTTCACAAAACTGAACACAAAATGAATCGTCGTAAAATGAACAACTCAGTGACACGAGCACATTTACAAGGTTGTACGACCATCGCCTCTATCTAGTTTCAAAACATTTCATCACCAGAAGGAGACCGTGTGCCCATCAAGTAGTCAGTCCTCATCTTCCCTCTCCCCAGCTCCTGGCAACACGAATTTCCTTTTGGCCTTTGTGGATTTGCCTCTTTGGACATTTCATATAAATGGAGTCACTTACTAGGTGGCCTTTTGTGTCTGGCTTCTTTCACTCACATCATATTTTTGAGGTTCACCATGTTGAAACGTGTGTCAGTGCTTTGTTCCTTTCTGTGGCTGAGTCATAGCCTACTGGATGGATGGACCACGGTTTATTTATCGATTCGTCGGTTGATGGACACTTGCACTATTCTCCCTTTCAGAGACTGGGACTAGCGCCGCTGTGAACTTTCTGTAACGCTTTTGTTTGAACAATTTCCTTGTGTGTTTCTAAACTAACTTCCCCACTCGTGTTCTGGGCTGGGGCTGCTGCTCGTACCGCTGAGACAGCAGTGTGGCCAGCAGAAACGAGGCTCTGGGCTCTGGGAAATACAGATGCCACCCGAGCTTCCACGGAGTGCTGCCTGGACACAGCACTTACACTGCCTTTTACTTCTGCAGGGCCCGCCTGGTCCCACCGGCCCTCCAGGCCTGATCGGTGAGCAAGGCATCCCGGGGCCTCGGGTGAGTTGCTGTGGGTCCCACCCTGTTTAGCTCAGTGGGTGGCATGGCGCCGAGCAGGCTGGGGACAGACCGTCCCCGTCGCCGAGTCTTTGGCAGCACCGACCCTGGGTCAGTCCTTGCAGAGATGGGCTAGTTTACCTGTGGAAGGAAGAGCCCTTTCTGTTGGTGCTCCAGGGACTTTAGGACCAGTGGTGCCCCTTCTGTACGTGGACCAGCTGGGTGGGTGGTTGGTGAAAGCAGGAGGTGCCTCATCTCAGAGGTCATGGGATGGAACTGCCTAAATCGAACCAAATCTACAGAAATGCTCCGATTATGCCAAACTGCTTCATATTTGGCCCCTGGAGATTGGCTCTGTGGCTTGGCATTTTTGTGTACAAGGTCCCCATCCTCAAGTGTGACACAGAAGTCCCTTAAACCTGGTGTGACTGCAAACTTCCACGTCTGTCCTGGCTGTCAGCGATGACTAGCAGACGTGCTGTTCCAGCCGCGGCGGGATCGGTGCCCGGCATTCTGTACTTGCTGTCCCTTTTGCATGACACATGTTCAGGGAGCCATCCTGCCACTTGTTACAGAAAATAACGATGACTAAGACCTGGTGATGAACTACCTAACAGCACAAACATGTTTTGTCGTGCAGGCAGGAGCTTGGTGAGAGTTGTTTCCTTAGAAACTCCTTCCCCAGTTTTGAAATCTGATAAATATCTATTTTTTTTTAAAGATTTTATTGGGGAAGAGGAACAGGACTTTATTGGGGAACAGTATGTACTTCCAGGACTTTTTTTCCCCAAGTCAAGTTGTTGTCCTTTCAATCTTAGTTGTGGAGGGTGCCATTCAGCTTCAAGTTGTTGTCCTTTCAGTCTTAGTTGTGGAGGGTGCAGCTCAGCTCCAGGTCCAGTTGCCGTTTTCTAGTTGCAGGGGGCACAGCCCACCATCCCTTGCGGAAGTTGAACTGGCAACCTTGTGGTTGAGAGGACGTGCTCCAACCAACTGAGCCATCCGGGAGCTCAGCGGCAGCTCAGCTCAAGGTGCCGAGTTCAATCTTACTTGCAGGGGACGGAGCCCACCATCCCTTGTGGGACTCGAGGAGTTGAACCTGCAACCTTGTGGTTGAGAGCCCACTGGCCCATGTGGGAATCGAACCGGCAGCCTTCGGAGTTAGGAGCATGGAACTCTAATCGCCTGAGCCACAGGGCCGGCCCTAAATATCTATTTTTAAAGCTTTTTTTTTGATCAACATTTATTTCAGCTCTGATTAGATAAGAATTTAAGATAGAGTAGGGGTGAGCCAAAGCTCTGAGTAGTTACCAATCACAGAAAGCTGGTCTCGTCTAGTATTGCCATTCGTTAGGGCCGTTCCCTGGCTCTGGCGGCTGTCTCGCATGGTGGGATGCTGATTCAGCCACTCACACAGGAAAAGTGCACACAGGTTTCCACACCTGTCCAGTCACATGTCACTGTGGAGGTATGGGGCGCGAGAAGGAACAAAGCCGGGTACATTGAAACCCACAATGTGTGAAAACTGGCCAGAACGGTCATACTCATATTTTGGATTTGCACAAGCCATGTCCACGCGTGTTTGCATGTGGGTCTGCAACACCATGCTTGGTGCTGAGTGTGGCTCTGACCTCTGGGGGTGTGAGGGAGGGGTGGGACGCAGACACTGGCTTGGAGGGTGAGCATTGCACTGACCCTCCTCTCCTCCGGCTGCAGGGAAGTGGAGGGACCCCAGGTGCTCCTGGAGAACGTGGCAGGACCGGGCCCCTGGGAAGAAAGGTTTGTCTTGATGAAGGTCGAGCTCACTGCCTGAGGTCAGGACTGGCCAGGCCTTACGTGGCCTGCCCCTCACTTGTCAGCCCACCCACCTGCTGAGTTCACACATCCTTTCTCCTCACCTCTGGCCTTTCCCAGCCCAGCCTGCCCTGTTGGGAGCTGGCTTGGCATTAGGCTCCCTGTCCCTACCACAACTTGTGCCACTGGGTTGACCTTCTTGTCGCCAGAACAAACCCACTGGCAGCCATGGATGACCTGATCTGTTCATGCCACGGCATGTGAACATAGCGCAGCGTCCTCCGCGCCATCAGAGCAGATCTGTGGCACTTAGAGCATCCGTTTTGGGCTGAGCACACGCCCTTAAATGCTGGCAGCGCAGCCAGCAGCTGTACCCGCCACGTTTACTAGTCCAAGAGCCCCAGGTGGCTACTCCAGAGACCAGCAGCTTGCTGTGATGGCTGTCTGAGAACCTGCCACCTAAAAGCCTTGAGAAAACCCAGAACTTCTCATAACCCACCTGAAAGGGCAGCATTTCCTCCATTCAAGAAATGTGTTCATGTGAGGCCAAACTTGTCTCCATGCCTCCTGTCGGTGGGGTTGTATTTCCTGCTGAATTCAGCCCACCGACTCTCGTGGCATTTTCTTTTCCTGTTTCTCTTTCTCTCTCTTTTCCCCTTCAGCATGTCCCGATGCCACGTAAATGAAAAAAAACAAACACCAACCTTCTTGGATTCTTTAGCAGGAGTCCACCCAGGAACGTAGCAATTTAAAAAACCATTCGTATCAAAATCTAAAAGGTGAAGTTAGCAGCTGGCAGCAGCCTTACCAGTGGCACCACCTAGAATGAAGCAGGGCTTGGAATCACATTTCAAATCCATCCCAGACCCTCAGGGATCTCAGCCTTGTTTCTCGTGTGTAGGGTGAGCCTGGAGATCCAGGACCAAAGGGAGGACTCGGGAGCCGGGGGCCCCGTGGGGAGACGGTAAGATCAAAATATATTGTCGCTGACTCTTTTTCTGAAAGGCTCAGTAAGCGGGGAGATGTGGCCATGTGCTGGTCTCGTCTGTGTGTGCAAATTGGGTTTATTCCAAGGAGAGAGGACTTGATGCTTGCTTTTTGGATCGTTGGGGGTGTGGTTGAAAATAGTGAAAACTGTTCCTTATGATAAGCAAATAAACTTCAAAATAAGTTTTATTTCATTGGGGTGGGAGGGGTGGGTGAAGACATTATTTTCCGAGTATGTGAACCACCTTTATTTCCGGTCCTGCAAATGCTTTGTGAGCACGATTAATTGGAGCTTTACTGCAAAATAAATACACAAACAAACAAACAAACAAACAAATAAATAAAATCCTTGGGTTAAAATAGGATTGGGTTTGATAAAGTCTCAATCCAGATTAGAGCAGTTTCCTTTGAATGAGACATTCTAGGAATTGAAATTATTACCTTGATAACACATTTTAAAAACTGTTATTTAAAATATCTAACTGCTCACCAACAATAATTGTCTAGGATACATTTCTATCCCGGAAAAAGAAATCTACAGAACATTGAGAATTTTTCTAAAATGAGTCAGTACCTAAAAACTCTATAAATGGACGTTGTTGATCTGATTTATAATCCCAAAGCTTTAAAATATTTATCTTCTGTATTTATCATCTCTACAGCTAATTGAAGTTTTAAGAAACTCCATGTCTGTTACTCTCAGTCTTAGAAGCAGACAGAAAAAAACCAGAATTTAAAATCTATTCACACCATTATGGGAAAAATCTTCCTGGTTCTGTTTCCATAAATTTGGGAGCAATAGCTGTTTAGCTGTTGGTGTCCATTTAAAACTGTACATTAACTAAGGAGCATGTTCCATGTACGTTTTAGAGATATTAATGTCTATTTTATCTAAATTCTTGTGATTCTTTTGAAATAATTAATTGTGTCCGTTTCTGAAAGCCACCCATGAGAGAGTGATAGGGATGGTTCTTAGCATCCCGGGAGGGGGTGTTTGGAGAGAAGGCAGTCTCCTGGCGTGACCTGGAGGGAAGGGAAGGGGCATGGCAGAGAGGTGAGAAGGCCTGAGCACAGAAGACTCAGGAAGGTAGGAGAAGTGCAGTCCTGTGTTCTTGCTTTGAAGTAGAATCAAAGACTCATAGATGCATAGAGTCAAGGTGACCTTCAACAGTCCTGTCAACTCGAAGATTCCCAGGTTCTATGAGTCTCGGATTCCACATCCAAGCAGTACCTTCGCCAATAGCTATGAGAACGTCTTTCCGTTGGTAGTCCACCAGCACCATTTTGCCAAAGGAGTCCTTTAACCCCCCGTTACAGACACAGTCTTGTTTACACCTGGAGGATGGGGTAAGAGTAGGAACAGTTCCTTGATCTGTACCTCGATCTGGGAACATTTCAGGGACTCAAGCACCCTCTGCTCAGGACTCTAGACGGAGGTGGTTGTGGCGTGCCCAGCACGGTGGCCTGCAGTAACGCTCTCTCTCTCCAATCAGGGAGAAGACGGGCGAGATGGAGTTGGCAGTGACGGACGCAAGGGCAAAAAAGTACGTACTTCAGACATGCACTTTTTAAAGAATCATTTCTGAAAAGTTTCTTGGAATATAGTGAATTTTTCTTCTTGAGGACTCTGGGTATATTCTTTTCTGCTCAAGAATAATTTATTTTAGATGAATTTAAATGGAGACCAAAATTGAGTCATTTATGTATCTTTTATAGGGAGAAAGAGGATTTCCTGGACACCCTGGTCCAAAGGTAAATATTCCCCTAGTGGTAAAAAGATCACCATGTTTTAGGAGAAAACAATGTGTCCATGGGCCGCGAGTCAGACTATCTTGGTTCTAGTATGAGGTCAGCCACCTGTGAAGCCAGTGACCCTGGGAAAGGCCCTGCCCTCTCCACGATGCTCCCACATCTGTCAAATGGAAATGACAGTATGCGCTTGTCATGGTGCTTGTGAACATGAAATGAAACAACCCTGCAACAAAATACTCTGTAAACCTTAAAATGCTGTCATCTACATATCATCATTACATACACGGGTTCAATAAGCTAAGGCTGAAACTGCAAAAGACACAAGTGCACTAGTTACCCAGTGGAAAAGGAAATCAAAGTCGGCCATTTGGCTGCCCTGGGAAGTGCGGTCGGATGCCCCAGGGACCTCAGCGAGACCTTTCATGTGCCACTTCCTGGCTCTCTTCCCAGGGAACCTCTGGTGAGCCAGGAACAGGGGGAGCTCCAGGCCCCAAAGGCATCAGAGGCCGAAGGGTAAGTCTGCCTTCACCATGGCTGCAGTGGGAATGGGAGCACGTGTGGTATTGTGACTGAACACTGACCCCTCCGCTGCTTCTTTGCACACTATTCTTCACCTGCAACCTGGCGATGATAGTCTAGGGTGCGAGGAAAGGAATCCTAAGCCGGAGGGCAGTCTCCTTAGGACTCCCTGTGGTTGCGTCTGTGTTGTCCTTTTTCGGCCATGTCCCCCTGATGGGGAGGGCCCAGGAGCCTCTTCCTCTAACACCTCTCTAACACCACTTGTGAAGCCAGTGAAGTCACTAGTCCATGGTCCACGCCCAGAATGTCGCCATGGGCACTCAGGTCTCAGAAGGAGTGATGGTGACCACAGAGGTGGTCATATTTGGTCTTCCCCACCAGACGGTGAGGCGACAGGATTTCATGAGGTGCAGGACGTGCTGACAAGCTTCCCCGGCTCAGAGGCGAGCCAGGCTGAGACCACATGCTCTTCTCCTCCCACCACGAAAAGACTCATCTTCTTCCTCAAGCTACTTTTGGCTCTGGATGACTCTCTTCAGTGGTGGATATTTACTTGTCTTTTGAAGAGTGCACTGAGTCTTGAGTTAGCAAATCGTGGTCTAGATATGGGTAAAAGTTCCCAACAGTTATTTTCAGCTTAAAGTGTAGTTAAAATCATAGTAGTGATCCTGTTAATTTGCTTCACGAAGACAGTCAAACTAGATTGTTTACTACTCAAGATAGGGTTTTAAAACTCGGATTTTGGTTATCTAGACCAAACAGTGCCCTAATTCCGTGGCAGCTACTGGTTTCTTTGTGTCCGTGGATAGTCTTTTAATGGTCCTTAGGCAAGCTCTGTCTTACCTTAACCTTCCAGAGAACATAGCTGCAGGGAGTCGTACGTTAATTTCGTTAAGGCCACTTGTCCCTAAACTTGAATTTTGGACACACAAGTTCCCTGACAGTGAGAGATTTCCGGTGGTGACAGCGGCTGTGGGATTAGATCACCTTCAGCCCCTTTCCAACTGCAGGAGTTGACAATTTTCCTTCTTCTGCCGCGATTGACCAGTGCTTGTTCTGCCCCTTCTAGGGAAATTCAGGACCTCCAGGCACAGTTGGACAGAAGGGAGACCCTGGGTACCCAGGACCATCTGTAAGTACCTACCCAGTTCCGATTACGCGCCTGGGGGTGGGGTGACAGTCTTCACATGGTCCCTGAAAACTTGCCACTGTCTCCTTTCCTCACAAAAAAGGTGTGCTCCATTTTTGTTGTTACTGTTTTTATTTTTGTTTTCTAAACCACTTCCCTTCTGATATTACAATGGAGCAAAGAGCTTTTGAGTTTTAGAGTAACAAGAAAGTTTTAAGACAAGTTTCATGTGGAACTCTGTAGTCTAGGACATATTGCAATTTCCTGGTGTGATTTCCTTGTTGGAGGCTTGTGCAGGGGAGACACAAGCAAACAAAAGAGAACATATTTTAATACCTCTTGATTGCATCTTGTGGAAGGAGTATGACTATGTCAGACCTCAGTTTGGGGAATACTTTCTTTGGTTTATAAAACCCCCAGGGGAGCTACTGCTTCACGGTTTAGAACCTGCTAGTCGTCCGTCTCGCCACAGAGGACGCCTCTCTGCAGCCCTCCATAAAATCTCTTCGTTACTTACATCTTTGTTTCCTTATTTGAATTTCTACCTCTACTGTCTTCCAATGTTGAAATTAATGAGGTTCAAAGAAGAATGGACAAGATAACTCAGGACATGGAAGATCACTCCTAGAAGGAAAGGTTGAGGGATTACACGGGTTGGATCCAGGAGAAGGCCGAGTCAGGGGTTTAAATGAGTGCAGCCTTCATTGGGAGATCGATTCGCCAGGTACTCTGGGAGGCGAGTGGGCAGAAGCAGCCTTATGGAGAGACGCCCACGGGGCCCACAGGAGACTGCCTGACCATCAGGGTGGACACATATCGGGGTGAGATGCCGAGGGCGGTAGAGGGTGTCCCCTGGAGCATTCAGCCAGGATAGGATGCTATAGACCTGGAGCTGACGGGAAGCTAAGTGACTTCCCACTGTCCTGGGAACAGGATGGCCCCCGTAGCAGGTGAAAGGGCATTCTTCCTTTTCTCTGAAGAAGTGGTGTTTGGACTCACATGCAGATGTGTGGTTCACGTGGCTTTGTAATGACCTCCCAGGGTTTCATGGTGTGGAGCTATTTACCTTGCAGGTGAAATAATTTTGTCCCCAAAGTCTTCTCTCTTTTTGCTCTTTGAGCGGTAAAATCAAATTCATAGGGAGAGCCTGAAATGATCAAGGTCAGCAAAGGTCCACTTCTGCTTCCTCTGACATGTTTCTGTGGGCCAAGGACTGTTCCTCACGTCCCCCATGCCCCATCAGCCTCTCCTCCCTTGTTTTACAGGGTCACAAAGGCAACAGAGGCGACTCGATCGATGTAAGTTGCTTGTGGGCAGCCCGAATCATTGTCCTGTAAGCCTTTTTGTCTGCTCTCCTTACACCTTCTTTCCTTTCCTTTTGAAGCAATGCGCCCTTGTCCAGAGTATCAAAGATAAATGTCGTAAGTACACGATTTCCTGCTGTCCGTGATGCATTTTTATGTTCACATTTGAAAGTCTCACCTGGTAGACGTGTCTTTCACGCCTCTCTTTGTTTTCTTGACAGCTTGCTGCTATGGTAAGTTAATTTCAGTAGTTTGACTTCCTTCTGAGGAAAGAGGAAGACCCCTTTTCCAGTAAGTAAAGTGTGTCTTTGAAAACCCCCCACTTCCCACAGGGCCCCAGGAATGCCCCGTCTTCCCGACGGAACTGGCCTTTGCTTTAGACACGTCTGAGGGGGTCACCTCAGATGCGTTTGGCCGCATGAGGGATGTGCTCTTGAAGATCGTGGGCGACTTGACCATTGCTGAAAGCAACTGCCCGCGGGGGGCCCGCGTGGCCGTGGTCACCTACAACAACGAGGTGACCACGGAGATCCGGTTTGCTGACTCCAAGAAGAAGTCCGCCCTCCTGGAGAGTATCAGGAACCTTCAGGTGTCTCTGACATCCAAGCAGCAGAGTCTGGAAACCGCCATGTCCTTCGTGGCCAGAAACACGTTTAAGCGTGTGAGGAATGGATTCCTGATGAGGAAGGTGGCCGTTTTCTTCAGCAATAAGCCCACGAGGGCGTCCCCACAGCTCAGGGAGGCTGTGCTGAAGCTGTCGGATGCTGGGATCACGCCCTTGTTCCTCACGAACCAGGAGGACCGGCAGCTCATCAACGCTCTGCAGGTCTGTGCCCCGTGTGCTTTGGTGACATCTGCTCTTCTTCTTGGGCTCTGAGAAGGGTCTTAGGCACGTCCATGCCCTCCTTGATGTATCCATGCCCCAGAGTTTCTGGAAGATCCTGGAGGAGACTGGTCTGACTGAGACTTTCAGGAGTGAGATTTCCAAGACAGCCTCTGGCTTCGGCACTAGATTGAGGGTCCTTCCTCACGTGTTGGAAGACAGTCTCCTAGGGCTGACCTGGGAGGCCTGCCATCTCCTAGTGAGGTCCCCAAACCTGGGTGACTCCAGCACCCTGGTATGCACCTCCTTCAAACCTTTCTTCAGTTAGGCTGGCATCGAAGGGGCAGCCTGTGATGCAGCCACCTGCCCCCTTGTCATTCGCTTAAATAACTGTTTACTTGCTATATGTCGTCCATTAAAATTTACTCTGTGAATTCTGGGGTTACTGTTCAAGAGGGGTGGATGACGGGCATGGAGAGGGGAAGAGTGGGGAGGCCTTGGCTCTAGTTCCTGGCCACCCACTTTCCAGCTTTAGGACTCTTGGTCATGTTACTTAACCTCTCTGTGTCTTAGATTCCTCACCTGCAAAAGACGAGGTGATGGTGAGATGGTTGCATATATCTTTCCTTCCAAATTGGATATTTTACTGCTTGCCCACTGCCTATGTCAGCGAGACGGTTGGGTTATTGCTGCCATCTCTTGGGGTTTATTCTGCCAAACCTAAAGCCAGTTAGAGCACAGAGCACTGCACTTGGGAGTCCCTCTTGGGCCACCAGCTGTGTGTTCTTGTAAGGGGCGCGTTTACCTACATCCCCCCTATGTGGGCTGAGTGACGCAGAACCACGCAGGTTTCTCAACAGCATAGTTTCAGCGAGTTTGAAAAGTTAATTATTCATTCATTAATTCAATTTAATGATTCATTAAGTGAATAATTAGTGATGGTGTGCCTGGTGCCGTCATGGGCAGGACTTTTTGAATTTTGCAGAAATGATTGTGTTATTTGCTTTGTCATCAAATCCCTTTCTAGACCTGGGAGAGCGGGAAAGGAATGCGGTAACGTTTGCTAGTTGCTATTATTATTATTGCTGAGCATAACGACCTTATTTAAGTCCCCACTATTTGCTAGAGGCCGCACCGGGCCCTTGACATATGTTATCTAATTTAGCCTTTCACATAACTCCATTGGCAATATACCACGATCGCCACTTTACAGCTGAGGAAACAACCCCAGAGAGGTTAAATCATTTTGCCTTGGGTCCAGCAGAAAGTGCAGGGGTGGGACTTGAACTCCCGCTCATTTCAGCAGAAGAAAACCTATATTTTCCTATTAAACTCAGTGCCTCGTCCGAACCCGCCCTCTAAAAAAAAAAAAAAGAGAAGATACTGATCTATTGGGAAGCTTGTTTTAATGACGTGACCGTAACTCCTTCCTCAGCTGTAGTCTCAAGTGGTTGCTTATCATCTCTCCTACTGAGTGTTTCCTTTTGTTGAACCAGATCAATAACACAGCAGTGGGGCATGCACTCGTGCTGCCCTCCAGGAGAGACCTCACGGACTTCCTGAAGAATGTCCTGACGTGTCATATTTGCTTGGGTAAGGTGCTTCCCAGCGGGCATCTGTCTAGCTGCAACTGCAGAACGTACTATCCACGGGGGGACATTTGAGTGAATTATCATCATCTGTGTAAAGGCCTTCCGTAAATTAAGATTCATAAAGCTGGTATTTACCAGTGTGGACACTACGTCATAAGTAGTTTCCGTATTTAAAGCGACCCCCCCCCCCCAACAGAGCTTTATTTGATAGAGAAGGACAAGTTTTATAGGTAATAAAGGAGAAAGTGGGCTCTGCTTACATTTTGACCTTGGAGTCCAGATTTTAATTATCTGGCTTTGGGACTTCCTATTCATAGAACACATTTCTTCAAGGAGTGGTGAAAAAGTAAGGTGGTTTTCCTTCCCTTCCCCTCCCTTCCTCCTCCCTCCCTCCCATCTCCCTTCCCTCCTTCCCACCCTCCCTCCCTTTCTAAAGCCAATGCCACAGTATACTAACAAGAATTTTGGCTTACTGATTTATTTAGTAAGTGTTAGGTGATGAAAACGGAAATCTGGTTACAGTAACGTCAACAGGATATAAATAGGTTTCTGGATTCTGTGACAATTTTCATGACCCCAGGCTCTCAGCAGATTGCTGTGCCACGTCTTGCTGCAGGAGTCATGGTATAAACGGGCTGCCGTGCTTCTTTCCAGACATCTGCAACATCGACCCGTCCTGTGGATTTGGCAGCTGGAGGCCCGCCTTCAGGGACCGGCGAGCTGCGGGCAGCGATGTGGACATCGACATGGCTTTCATCTTAGACAGCGCTGAGACCACGACTCTGTTCCAGTTCAACGAGATGAAGAAGTACATCGGGTACCTGGTCAGACAGCTGGACGTGAGCCCCGACCCCAAGGCCTCTCAGCATTTCGCCAGAATAGCAGTTGTGCAGCACGCACCCTACGCGTCTGTGGGGAACGCCAGTGTGCCGCCTGTGAAGGTGGAGTTCTCCCTGACTGACTACGGCTCCAAGGAGAAGCTGGTGGACTTCCTTGGCAGCAGGATGACACAGCTGCAGGGCACCAGGGCCCTGGGCAGCGCCATTCAATACACTGTAGAGAACGTCTTTGAAAGCGCACCCAACCCGCGTGACCTGAAGATTGTGGTCCTGATGCTGACAGGCGAGGTGCCGAAGTCGCAGCTGGAGGAAGCCCAGAGAGCCATCTTGCAGGCCAAATGCAGGGGCTACTTCTTTGTGATTCTGGGCATTGGCAGGAAGGTCAACGTCAAGGAGGTGTACAGCTTCGCCAGCGAGCCAAACGACGTCTTCTTCAAATTGGTGGACAAGTCCACGGAGCTCAACGAGGAGCCTCTGATGCGCTTTGGGAGGCTGTTGCCGTCCTTTGTCAACAGTAAGTCCTGCTGGATATCGTGGGCTTTCTGTCCGGCCACACCCTGGGGTTATCAGGGACGGGGGCGGTGGGCCCAGACATGGAAAAGGCAACTCATGTCCTGACGGTGATTTGTTCTTTCACTCAACAATATACAGAGGGTGCCCAAAAAGTGTATACACATTTTAAGAAAGGAAAAAATTATTAAAATTCTAATAATACATACCGATAACAAAAGATGAATACAAGTCACATTTGGCTTCTGCAATTACAAAAGGTGCTCAAAGTGGTTCCCACCAGCGTCCAGACACTTCTGATTACAGCAAACTACTGCTTGGGCAACGCTGACCAAAGTGTCCACTTGTATCGCTGCACATGCCGTTTCAATTTCTTCACACAGTACCATGTGTCTCAAACTTAACCACGGATGCGTGCAATTGGTAGGCGTGTGGGAGGTTCTCTTGCAGACTCATGCCTCCATTGTACTTCCACAACATTCTCGAATTTCAAACACCACTTCCACATGGTCTTGTGCTCCTCGAATGACAACCATGCTTCCGCCATTTTCTTTGACTGTCCTGCCTGTCGCACGCATGGTGACGCTAGTATTCATTTGATTAACACCATCTTTTGAGCAAGCGCCGTACTACACACTGCTACCGTAATTCAATTCAGTTTGAAAAGTAATACATAGATAACAGTCCATAAAATGTGTACACCTTTTTCTGGCACCCCTGGTGTATCAATGCCCACCACATCCCAGGCACACGTTAGGAGCCAGAACTGGCAGTGAACACACAGACTGAAACCCTGTCCTTGTTCACGTGCTTATTCAATCAAATTCGACTGGGCACCTCCCGCCCTTGACACAGTGTCCCTGGGAAGTTACAGTCTAGGTGGGGGAATGGGTGAAGTGCACAGTTATCATACATGACATAATATGCTGGCATGTTGCCGAGATGTGTGTGTATCCTGATGGGGCCTTGGGGTAGCTTCCAGAAGGAGTTGCGTCGATCTGGGCTTAGGCACCAGCTCCACACTTGGAAACCTCTGGGTCTTTGCCAGTGTGACTACCCCTCCCCACAATGCTCACCATCTCTGCTTTAACAGCAAATCTATATTCATCTTCAAAACTTATCTCTAGCCGCCCCTACTCACCATGGATGCTCCCCCTCCCAAGGCTTGTTCATTTTTAATCTGGACACTATACCTACCCCATCTATTACGTGGCCCATTGGTCATTCATTTATGGGTCTGTGGTCCTGTGGACTGCAGGGTCCTAGAGAAGGTGTATCACTGACCACTGTGTTCCCTAGAGCCTCACATGGTGTGTGGCCCAGAGTTGTCACAGGAAGGTCTCTAACAAAGGAGGGAGATGGATAAAGTACGGATAAACACGTGTATGTGGAGAGTTTATTATTCAGGGGAAAAGTGAGGTCCACGAAAACAGTATCCACACTTATGAAGCCTGTCCCCCGAAAGTTGTAGGGAAAAAAAATGTGAAGCAAAGGGAAGCCAGCAAGTTTACCCGGGGGCCACTGTCTTTAGAAGATTGAAAACAAAAGTTTGGCAACCACCACATTGAGAAAATATTGAAAGTAACTTGGTTATAATTTGATGTTCAAGAGCTTGGAACTTGTTCAACTCTGCTCTTGATTTTCCTTCTATTCCTGTCTTCCTCCTCACATTGAGTAACTATTACATTCAATTGAATCACCCAAATAATTGCCAAGTAGGAGATATTGCCTTAAGATGTTTTATAGATCAAGTACCATTATACTTAATGTTTAAAATCACTGCACTTAGCTTGTCTGAAAGAATGAATTAATACAACAGATATTTATGGGCTTCCTACTATATGATCCATTGAACTCATTAGCAGATTAATTTTAATTTGCAAGTGATTTCATGCACTTAAAGTATATATATATTTCTGTTTCTCTCTAGGTGAAAATGCTTTCTACTTGTCCCCAGATATCAGGAAACAGTGTGATTGGTTCCAAGGGGATCAACCGGCAAAGACTCTTTTGAAATTTGGTCACAAACAAGTGTAAGTGACTGTAACAATTGTCTCTCAAATGACAGTGCTAGAGGGAATACAGAGGTCCTCCAATGCGTAACTTTATGGGGTGAAGACATTGAAATCCAGAAAATGTGACTTCCTAAAAGTCATATGGGACATTCTTTTTGAAGAATCTGTTGTACCTGTTAGCTTTTGCTGCGTAACAAACAACCCCAAATATAGTGGCTTAAAACAGCTATTTATTTAATTTGCAATTCTGTGGGTTACAAAATTTGCTTGGGCTCAGCTGGGTGGTTCTTTTCGCCTCCAGTGAGCTCACTGATATGGTTGTGGTTTGCTGCTCATCAGCTGTGGACTGGTGGTCTAGAGTGGTCTCAGCTGGATGGCTCATCTCTGTTCCATATGGTCTCTCCTTCTCTAGTGGCAAGCCTGGGTTTGTCCACAGGCGACTGGGCAAGATTCCATGAGAGAAGGCGGAAGTGTGCAAGGCCTCTTGAGGCCTAGGCTAAAACAGGCGCACTGTTACTTCTGACACATTCTATTGACCAAAACATGTCTAAATGCCAGCCTAGCCAGACTTCAGGGTGAGGAGGATTTGGGAGGACCTGTCACATCCCATTGTAAAGGGCATGGGTACAGAGAGGGTGGGCAGTGGGCGCCCTGTGTCCAAACAGTCTACCATCTCTGGTGTGAAATGATTTTATGTAGAAGGGTTGGATACATTAAGCAAAAAAATGGACTACAAATCTTCTTCAAATAACAAATGGTTTAGTAACACAGGTGACGGTGGCAGCGTTAGGAGGCCACGTGTACCTTCTACTCGGGAGACTAATGCGGCAGCTGGGGGTGGGAGGCTCTGGGGTACCCACAGTGATGCTGACCACCTGGCACGTGCTCGGTGACCTTCGGACCAGCTCCATCTTTGGTGCCAACGCTAGGAGCAGATGGGAGAGCAGTGTGGTCGTGCGACAGAGAGCTAGGCGAGGGGGACGTGGCAGCAGAAACCGAGCACAGGCAATGCGACAGCACTTTGTGCCACTCAGGAGAATGCCACAGTGTGCCATACTTTGGGGCAAGTGGGAGTTCTGACTGTGGCACCCAGATGAGGTTCGGATTTGAATTACCCTTGAAAAATGAGTATCTGGCCTACTCCTGGCTGAGCTCCAGGGTGGAGAGGGAGAGCCCTCCTCTTCCTCCTGCGTACCCTTCTGTCTGTCAGCTCTCAAATCCTTCGACTCTTGCCTCTGTCCTCAGAGGGGATGCATCAGATCTCGGCCTCGTTAGTTGAGAATCGTTACTAAGGCAGCCGCGGCCCCTTCCCGCCACTGTGGTGCCTGCCTGATCTCTCTTCACAGGTTCTCTTTTTCTAGTTTTACTCATCTTTATAATTCCTCTCGAGCATTTTGTAAAGTTGGCTCAACCTTATCTTTAGGAAAACAGAATGGACAAACCTGGTATTTGAAGTTGTATAACATTAACTTGAAAATACTCTGCATATGACACACAGCACGATATATCTACACAATAGTGAACGTTCATCTCAGGACAAGAAAGGAACAAAGGGTGGGTCTGGGCCTTTGTGTCTGTTTAGTTGTGTTGCTATTCTCTTTAGGGATTCGTAATAGATCAAGAAATTGTGAAGAAAACTAACCACACACACACACAAATTAATGCAAACAAAAATACACAGTAAGCCCTGGGAGTAGAAGTGTACTCTGACACTATAATTTTCCAGCTGTGCACAGCATTTTGTTGAGTGGATGCTCTCTTGTACTGAGAGTTGCTATTAACTGATTTTATTTAATTTTTGGTGTATATGTTTGAGTACATCAATTTTTATAATTAGAATATTGGTCAACTATTATTGTTAACAATACCAATAATAATAATTATTAAAATATTTATTATTGTCTCTTTACTCTCTCCCTGCTTTATCTCATAAATGGAAAATAAGATGTCAGATGTATTTATAGTACAATATAGGCTTCATTTTTAATGATTCTGTTTTTATTTGCTGTTCATTGTGTTTTCTGTGGCACACGTCCCATAAAGGTGCAATTCTATGTGTAAGATATAAAAACTCCTGCATGGGTTTTGATAAGACAGCAAGCACATTTCGCGTAACTCGTGGGGTTACATCTGTCTATATTAGACAGCAGGCAATAATATGTGTGGGTTGAAACGGTGTTTAATTTGTTTTAACAGAAACATTCTGAATAATGTTACTTCAAGTCCTACATCCAAACCACTGACCAAAACAAAGCCAGTGACCGCCACAGAACCAGTGACCACCACAACCAAACCAGTAACTACGGTAAACCTGCCGGCCCCTGCAAAGTCAGTCCCTGCAAAGCCGGCCACCACGAGACCTGTGGCTGCCAAGCCTGAGACTGCGCAGTCGGACACGGTTAGACCCGCAGTGGCAGCGAAGCCTGTGGCAGCGAAGCCAGCAGCAGTGAAACCAGCAGCTGTAAGACCTCCCACTGCTGCCAAACCAGTGGCTGTAAAGCCTGAGGCCCCCAAGCTCCAGGCAGCTCGACCGGCCACCACCAAGCCAGCTATGGCTAAGCCCATGGGTAAGAAAGCCATGGGTAAAGCTGCTGACTTGTGATGTCGTCATTTACTGTGTCTAGAGCTTGTCCCCTGATGCCTGCTTACAAAGCAATTGAAATACAATCATTGGTCTGGGATTTGTGCATCTAGATGATGTATTCTAAGAGGTGCCCATCAGAGCATGGAATTGCCAAAACATTGTTTTGTTCCTATATTACAAAGCGATCTTTCTCCTGTCCCCTGTGAGTCTCCCACTGGCTCCCACTCCCCACCCGAGCCCCACACCCAGCCTTGGGGTGAGGATGGGAGCTGCCCGTTCTCTCTGGGATGTCAGCAGCCGGCACAACCCTTCTCTCCTGGACATCTAGTTGTCTCAGCTAAAGGGATGATGTAGAAGTAGGGTCTTAGACCATTTACGGAATGAGAATGAGAAACCTTTTGTCGGCCCCTGGGCAGCGAAGTGGCAGTTGGGATGCTTGGGTCCTGGAGCCAGACCTGCCTCCCTTGGGGTAGGATTCCAGAAGATCTGGGAGGAGCTTTGCATTGCGGACTTTGTCCTGCGATGCAACACGTTCCCATAGAAAAGAGGCCCCGCAATATCGGGTGTTTCGTTCAGCAAACTAAGTTGGGGCCCAGACCATCCCTTCTTCAGCAGACTGAGTGCATGCTGGTACCACTCACGGGAAAGCAGGTTCCAGGCCGCGTTAGAGACGAGGCGGAGGTGGGCTTCATGAGACCCAGCGTGTGTTATGTTATTGTTTTCCCTCAAAGAAGATGCTAGAAGATACTATCGAGTGCCACAAACTACAGAAAAGTGAAGGCACAATGTATATGCTCATGTGAAAAACTCATGGAAACTGTCTTCACTTTATGAACAGAGGAAAAACAGATTCCTTTAAAAGAATTGCATGTCATGCCTAAAGTTTCATGACTTAATGTCTTTAAAAGTATGGGGCTCATTCTGTATTGAACACTTCATTCAGATTATTAGCACACTGCACCGGGTGTTTTCAGAGTATCTTTTAACAAGAGGGATTTTCGACAGGAAATGGAGTTAGGTACCCTGCTGATGAATCATGCGATTTTGAATTACTATGAATTTCACATTTCACATAGGAACTTGAACAAGAAACGAGTTCCCTGCTTCACCGCAGTGTCCGAGCAACTGTCTGCTGGTACACACCTCTCGGATTTCATCTCTCGCTGTGTGTCTCGGTCGCTGAGGGTTTTATTTTGATGTCCGCACTCTGCTTTGATCTCCCTTCCAGGGAAGCCTTCTGGAGAGGTCCAGGTGTCTGAGATCACAGAGAACAGCGCCAAACTCCACTGGGACAGGCCGGAACCCTCCAGTCCTTATTTTTACGACCTTACCGTCACCTCGGCCCACGATCAGTCCCTGGTTCTGAAGCAGAACGTCACTGTCACAGACCGCGTCATCGGGGGCCTGCGTGCTGGGCAGACGTACCACGTGGCGGTGGTCTGCTACCTGAGGTCTCAGGTCAGGGCCACCTACCGAGGAAGTTTCAGCACAAGTGAGTACGTTGTCGGTTTAAGGAAAGTCGGTACCTTGATATTCCATGTAGAAGTGCTTTCTACATGAATGTCAACAGGTTACAGAGGGAACCATTCTTCATCCAATCTGTTCTGATAGAACAACAATGTTAAAACCAAATCCTGGGTGTTTTGGTTGCACCCAGCTTCATAAATGGATGAAATGGAAAATGGGGTTCCTTGTGAACTATGGCCATGCCTTTGGTGTCCTGGGCCACTTCATGGAGGAAAGCAGACCCATTGGGCCTGAGTGCAGCCCCTTCCATGGGAGAAAGAAATATGCCCATGAAACCTGGCTGGGGCTCGACTGTCCACCCCGTCCATGTTTCAGAAGCGTGTTTCCACGTTCAGTGAACAGAAAACAGCATGGACAGTCCCTGGCTCCTTCGGGAGTAACTGAGGAGTCACACCGCCCCGGGGCCATGGGACGTCCATGGCCACTGCAGAAAGGACATCAGAATTTGCCTCCCCTGGTCCCACCATGCTGGGGCTCCGTCCTCTGCCATCTGTCGTGCCCCTGCTGCTCTGCTGCACTGAGGCCTGCCCTTGCATGCTTTTCCAGTCTCTTAATTACTCAGGCGCCCTCCTCCTTTCTAAGTTCTCTATCTCCCCCTGCCCCCCGCCCACATTCTCCTCAACCCCTCTTCTCTGGGGGATGAACATTCTGCTCTCCTTGGGCCGGTGCCATTCAGATCGAGGAACTCTGAGGAAACGGAATGCCCACCAGTCACCACGTAATCCACGAAGATAAGAGTCCACAGACCCTTCAAGCCCAGATATCTCTTTTCTGGGCTGGAAACAGAAGAGGTTATGTGGGAAGTGAGAGGCTCTGTTCAGAGTTCAGTGATTTTCTGTTTGCTTGTTGAGATGGATCTAACTTGGAGACAACAGGCATCAGTGGTGTGTGTGGAGACTTCTTCAGTCTCCATGCTTCAGTGGCCCACCCTCATCTAAGACGTAACCCAGAAAGGCAAGCTAGCCCCGGTCCCTACGGATTCCCAAGCCCGTCAGTGTCTGAGTTACCTACTCGTTGCATATATTTTTCTTTTCTAGAGAAAACTCAGCCTCCACCTCCACAACCAGCAAAGTTAGCTGCTAGTTCAACCATCAATCTAATGGTGAGCACGGAACCGTTGGCTGGTAATGAAAGAGGTGAGTTGTGAAAACATTGGGTCCCTGAGCCACACTAAAGAAACATTCTTCCAAACACTTGAAAGCCTTTGAAGTGGTGATTCTCAGTCATCTGCTGGGGCTTTAATTCTCAGGCCAGGCATGACTTCACGGGCAAAGTTCCCCATCGGCTCTGTGTGGCCCTGCATGGTCTCATTGTGCATATTCTGCACTCTAAATTGGCAACTTACCTTGGCTGTCACTTGGAGGAAATTGGGTGGGGGTTGCTTTGGGGGCTGTGGCCAGGAATTCATGTATCGTCATTTTCCCTCTGCCTCGTCTTGGAACTAGAGTGGATTTGTGGTTTGTGACACTGCAAGGCATAGGGTTTCATCCAGTCAATGATTCAATCTAATAAAAACCTGCTTAAAAGGACACAAGACAACCCAGATGGGAAGTCATGAGCGACACGGGTCTGGAAGTGAGCCAAGTGATGGGTGTGCCGGTCCTACCTCCCTGAGCACACACCAGGGCTTGTCTATCACACGTCTGTGCCTGGGCTGCGCTTGTACACATCGTGTGTTTAACCAGGGACTAGGGAGACGTGTTTCTGGAACTGACAGCTGTTACTTGCTTGTTCTTTCTTGGGCAGTAGAACTCCCAAGCGAGACCTGTAACCGCCCCGCTCAGCGGACTGTGAGCTTAGGCTGTTCACCCACAAGGAACTGATGATTGAAATAGTCGACATGCGTTGCTTAAGTGTTTTGCGAAAGATGTTGGTACTAATATTCAAAGTCCAACGCCCATGGCCGTGTAGATATAGTTTTGTTTTATAAACCCAAAAGGAGAAGGTCTTCCCTAAAAGTGGAGACAGTTCATTATTTCCTGGTGTGTGGGCCTCAGTCAGGAGGAGGGAGGCATGTTTCTTTACAGTGCTTGTGTCTGTGATCGATTATGGTGAAAGCCATCTGCTGGGGGCCCAGCTGCTTTTGTGCTGCTCGATTTAAAAGCATCTGTGCTTCTTTAATGTATGTGCAGTCAGAAGGAGCAGCACATTATTTTTTGAGCTATTGACCAGGATTCCTCATTTTACTCTTTTCCACTGTAAGTTTTTAAAATGGTTTGTTTCTCCATCTTATCGTCTCTGTAGACTCTGCACCTTGTCTCCTCTGTGTTTAAATAAAGTTGGATGGTTTCTGACTCCACACCCCTATCTCTTTGGGGCCACTTGGGAGTAGAGCCTTCTGATTCTTTTAGTTATTTTTAGAGGGAATCTTCTTTGTTGTTAGAATATATTATTGCTCAATCGACTTTCCCTATGTCCAGGTATGTGTGTATCTGTCTCTATATCTATCTATCTATCTATCTATCATCTATTTGTCTATCATTTCTTAATACAGCCACAACCCATACTGACATGTGTCATCAGGCATTACGAGAAAGAAGGTAACTGAGTCAGTGCAGGAATTGTGACACTGCTATGCACATAGATATACGATAAAGGCACATAGACGAGCTACTTACAGGACTGGAAAATGTGCAAAGTAGTTTGCTTTTGGAAACCAGCTTAGGAGTTAGTCTATATTAAAGGCAGTCATGTGGTCTTCAAACCCCGCTGCCTTTCTAATGGAAAGGTTGACAAAAAAACCAAGAAATTCTCTCCTCTTGATAGAAACTTGTGGGAACTATTCAGGAATTCATGGTTGATTGGGTAGTTAAGCTTTAACTTCATGAGGATTGTATAACAATATTTTATAAAAACTTCTAAGATTTTCAACTCAAACGAAAAAGACAATGGACGTAGGAAGGTGGGGTGAGGGTTTTGGATGGAAAAGAAAACTTCGGTCTCGACCGTGTTCATTTCTGCTCATCAGCAGTTTTCTGAGTGCAGCAGCGAGGGCCGTGCACAAACCTTAGGCTCAGTCCCCTGCACTGGGGCCCTGCAGCTCCTAACCCACTCCAGCTCCTTTCTGAGTCGCCTCCAACATGGTACTTTGATTCAGAGAGCAGCCACAAAAGACTCGTAGGATTTCCCAAAGATATGGGTCAGGACAGACGAAATTCTAACTTCCAAGTCACTGAGATCTGTGTGTATTGTTTCCCACTCACTGGTGACTTTACCTCTCATAGAGTGTAGGAAATGTAAAATTTCTAGCCAATTCAGTGCTTCATTGAGAGAAAATGACTGGGTGTAAGCTACACAGAGAGCCTTGGGGATGTTTTTGGTTCTCTTATGTGTGGTCCAGAAGGGACAAGAATATATAAACAACGTTTAGTTAATATAAACAACACAATCTTTAAACAAGAAGCTGGCTGGGCCCGTCCTTTTTATTTTTTTTAAGACTGAGTCACAGATTCAGAAATAGAAAGATGCTTTCAGTTCAGACCTTTAACATTTAGGTCTCCTTTCTCTGTGTGATAGAGAGAAAGCGTTCTTGAAATTGGGGCTTGTGTGTCTTTCAATGTTGCAAGTAGTTTGTCTAAACCTTTCTCCTTCATCCCGAGGAGCACGCAGCTCTCAGACCCAGGGCTTGGATCTTCTTTCACCATTTCACATGTGTGTATTTCCCACTAGCGATGCACGTCAGCGTGAAGATAGGACTCCCTTGTTTTTCGTAAGAACAGGCCACAGCGTAATTGATGTACACAGTAAACGGTGCTCTTTGCCTGCAGGCGCTTAATACCCGGTTACTCAATGGAATTAAATTGATTGGATGTTGACCTGAAAAGGTTTAAAGTTCAAAACCGGCCAACAGAATAAGGAGGTGAAGGCTTGTCTCGCCCCCTTCCCTCCCAACCTCCGCCTCTCCCCTGCCCCCCGTGTAAATAAGTCGTTTTGGAAATTTTCCCTGAGGGCAAACATATTTTAATGATATTCATATTTTTTTGTGGATAAAAAAAGAAATGGTAATTTATCACTTTATTAAGTATTTATCAAGTACCATATTTTTAAAAATATGGTAACTGGATGCTTAGTCGCTGGTTGCATGTATGTTTTGCATCCAAATATCAATTATTACAGTATGCATTATTTCTCCAAAGATGTAGTTTTCAGACAATTCCGGCAAAATCAAGTTTTAAAAATAGCTTGTCTATGTGAGCATGAATGCAGTTTAATTCCTTTAATTTTCTGCAACACCAGTCAGTTAAAAACATGGTGTGTATTTACAGAGTGTGTCCCTTTCTTAGTATTAAATGTTAGCTACTTTTCCTTGCTGTTTTATCTCCATGAATGAAAGGTTCACTGGGTTTTGATTCTATTTTAAGGAACTATATTTTGTCATAGTTTGGCACTTCGCTTTAGGAAACATGGTGACCAGTGTCCGAGTCTATGCAGGAACCTGTGGGCAAAACCCTATGAAATGAAGGGGCCCCTCATCCATGTCATCTAATGAAGGGGAAGAAGAGTGAGCAGTTTTCACACTTTTGTTTTCCCTGACATATGTTCATGTTCACCCATTGTGAAATTCACATTTCATAATACTTCTCTATTAGGCCCTCCTTATGTGGCACAGGTACATAATGACAGGACGGTCTGGTGAGGGGACAGTCTTTGTCCCCCGGTAGGGCCTGGCCCTGTCTGGTGTGGAGAGCAAGTGTGGTGCTGCGGCCTCGGCTTTGAGATGGAGGTTGGTTACCTCAGCAGACCGATGGAATCATTACTAACCACTCAGAGTCCAGGCTTTGCAATTTCACACGATTCCGTTTTAAATAATACTTGCATTTTCCTCAAGGAAACAAAACAAAACAAATTCCCTTTCCCACCTAAAAATCCCATCTCTCTTTTTCGTGTTCCTCAGCGCTGAAAAGAATCACAGACACTTTTCTGTGATCTATTTGCTGCCTGTAAATGGCAGTTACAACCCGTAAGTGTATCTTTCAGTGATGATCACAGCCTTGAAAAGCCTTGGCTGCCAGACACCTGCAGCCAGCTTGGTTACTGCTGGTTTTCAAGTGCTCTGTAGTTGCTAATTTTGGTTTTAGGTTTTTGTCACCATTTCTCTCCTCCTCCTTCTCATTTTTGGCTAAGGAAGCCTTGGGTAGATGTTTTCTATGCATGTTATGACCAAAGGTAAGATTCTCTGAAGTTTCTAAACAACCAAAAAAATTTTACTTAGAAAATTTACTTTTTGCAATATTACAAAATGAATTCTAAATTATTGGCTTACCCATACATACTGAAGGAAAGTTTTAATGCAAGAGAGAGCCAAAGTAAATAACAAAATATGTAACATGCTTTTCTACTTGTTCTAGAAATTAGCCATCGGTAGAGATGACCACATTTTGTCTGAGCAAGCATAGCTGGCTTGATTACATAGCTCTGAAGGAAATTAAGTTCACCAACATTTTACTTATTTTATTGATTCTGAGATGCATGACTTTCCCATTGTAACACTTCTGAAATTAAAATGTGACTTAAAATGGGTGACATGTCATGGTTTCTTGATAGTGTTTTGTCTACTTTGTGGAATATAAAATAATAGTGCATAGCAAAATTAAGATTTCTTAGTTTGATGAAATACAGCATTTGGTTGGCCGTGTTGCACTAGAAATAGATGGCGTTGGCCAGCACAAAATGATGCAGTAACGATAACCCATGACTTTATGTGAATAATAATATAAATAACTAACTTAACCCCACAAGTTGAGGTAAACTAAATAGCTACAAATACTTTCTCTACGTAGTTAAAGAGAAGTAGCCATTTTCAAGGCTGTGTGTTTATCGCTGTGTGAGAGTGTGTGTATATCAGTGCAGTATTTAGGTTATGATGGGTCTCAAAGGGCATTTGGCATGTTTATTGTCAAGTATAAGAATTAAAAACAAAAAAGTCTATTGGTCAAGATCTGAAAGAGCCAAGGGGCCAAAACGTAACCACAGCTACCTTTAAAATTGAGTTAGAAATACCACAATTTCTTTGGTACTTTTTGATCCCATCAATGCTCAAAATGTTTTTGCTCAGGGAAGTCTTTTTCATTCAGGCAAGTCGTACTTGCTTCTGAGCTTTGGAAGCGTTTGTACCACATCCGCAATGTTGGGTCTGAGGGCTATGAAGCCCTGTTTGTGAAACCGTTAAACCTACGAGGGATGTAGTCACAATTCCAGCATAAACACCCAACCCCGCTCCCCATTTTGCTCAAAGAAGCACTGAAATCCTGACACCTTGCTGCTTTGGAAAATGTCAAAGCTGATGCCTTTAAAAATGCTGCTTGAGACGCCATAGAAATCTCAAATGATAAAAAGGCATGTTTTCCAGTTCAACACATTTTTTGTTTCAAAGAGTACTATCTTTTTCTAGTTATAAAATAGTAGATATTCATTGTGAAGAATTCAGAACATGTAGAAAAATATAAGAAACTGTGACTTCCACAGTCACAGCATTGGTGACCACCTCTAATGACCCGATGCATATTGTTCCTGTATTTTCCCCCATGAATACTCTATGTGGGTACGCGCGCACACACACACATGCACGCACGTTTTTATTACCAAAATGGACCATGTTTCTAGGGGGTGATTCCACCGCATGGTTGTTGTTCTAGGACGTCCCAGGCTGGCATCTGTGTCTTCTGTGAATAGCTGGGCCTCCCTGAGCAGGGTTTATCCAAACGCTGCTTTTGCATCAGTTTCCTTTCGTGTTTGGAAGCTCACTGAAGCCCAATGCCCCATCGCTGTTTCACCAGGAGGTTTCAGCAGGTGGTCATCCAAATCAGGCGGCCTTTCAAGTCTTCCCTTTAAAATGAAGCTTTTTTATGTTGTTGTTCTAGGCAAAAGTGAACGAGGAAACTTTATTGATAACTTTCACTCTCTGTTGTCTTCTCGGCTCCCAATGTGTTCTCAACATAAGGTGGAGAAAATGAATGGGGGTGCAGCCAGACGCTCTGTTAGGTCAAAGCGAGGGCTCCAGGCTCCCTCCAGGGCTGTGCTCAAAGGGGCAACTCCGTTTGGAGGGGGAACATGAACAATTTCTGAGTCCAAAGACTTGTTCTAGGGAAGAGCTTCAACGAGGTCCAACCATCCATCCCTCTTTGGACACCAAGACACTTTTTTTGTCTTTAAAATGGTTGTGTTAGCATATGTAGACATAGCACAGGTGACTCAGGTACAAGATATGTGTCTCAGAAATCGTGATGATGGGAGTTTAAAACTCCAAAGCTTCTGAAGGACATAGAACCTCCCGTTTTCATGCCTGAAAAATGGAGAGTTGCAGGTTTTTGTCTTTGAAGAGTGTGGGGCCCTCATAAGATATTTCTCTTGGTTTCACAAATATCTGCATGTCCACTGTAGCAGTGCCCTTACACTTTGTTACTAAACCACACAGGGTCTCAGCAGAGACTCTCGCTGGAGCAAAGGGTGCAGAATGCAAGGGCGATGCTTTGGTGCTGGAGAGAGGAGGAGAAAATGTCAGGAAGCTGGAAAAGCCAGTCAGTCAGGGAGCAGAGTGTCCAGCTGCAGGACTGCCTGCGGGCCAGTGTCCTTGGGTCCGGGAGGACGGTTCGTGTCTGCTTCAGAAGGGAACAGGGTAGTGAGAAGGTAATAGCTAAACACGGGTGGCCAGGCTGAGCGCAGTTGGTACAAATAAAGTGGAACAAACATGGGCCATTTGGGCAATGCTCTGAGGAAGAAAGGAGAGGGGATGAGACAACCATTTGGTTTGGGCCTCACACTCACAGGGGACCCAGTAAACGAGGGATAAGTTTTGGTGGTTGGGTGATCTTGCCTTGCTCAGTCCTCTCCACAACATTCCTTGAACACCAGGCATTTCCCTTCAGTTGTTGGCACATTTGAGAAGAAGAAAGTGGTTGACGTGAACTGTCATCACTTTATTCCAGCTTTGTTGTGTCTTCAAAGGCTCTTGGTGGCGTCGCTGGCTTCCTGGGTCTCTGGGAGGGTCTGCAGCTGGGACACGGAGCTGTGTAGCCTCCAGTCTTCTTGCCTGGGTGACAGCTCCCTCAAACGTTGCCAGGGAGTGTTTTAGAGCAATTCTGAGCCTCAGTCCTGTGTGCCCTGGAGTCCGGTCCATCGTGTAGACCCATGCTTTGGTTCTCTCCCGGAAGACTCAGGTTTTCCTCTCCCGGCTTGGTACCCATCAGAACCACACGTGCTCAGCAACTCTGCGGCCGTGAGCAACCCATGTAGCTGGGGACAGAGGCCCATGGAGATGTCAGCCTGCGTGGGGAGGGCTGGGTGATTCAAGCCTTAGCTACTCATGTAAACACAGCATGGGACACTCCAGGGGGTTTTCGCAAGAAGGGCTACGTTTTTCAAACTTTCAGATCACGGTTGACACGAATGCTCCTCCTTCGCAGCAGTCTGGAGTTTGCCAGAAAACTCTGTCAACGGGAGTTTTCTTGTGTGCGAGCTGTAAACTTCTCCTTCCCAGCACTGGGGCCAGCCTAGCTTTGACTTTGCAGCTGGGCTGCATCAGAAGTATGCATTTCAAACATAAACTTCCTTAACTGGAAAAAGAATGCTTCTCAGCCTTCAAAATAGCTTCACGATGTGACATTTTTGCTGTGGTGAATTCTACATCAGTGTTAGTTCTTTGTCCTTGTTTAATTTGGCTGGTCACGAAGGCACTGGGCTATACACACACACACACACACACACACACACAGGATTTTTCTTTTCCACTTTAACTTTGATTTTCAATCTAGTTGGCTGGCATTGAAATGTACTGCTTTATTTTTGAACTATATTCTGACAGAATTAATTGCTATTTTGCCAATGAGTAGAAAACGCCAAAGTTTTAAAATTCGGTGTCTTCTCTGGGATTTAGCCGTGAAAGGATCAGAGAGTAAATAGCCCAGTGGTTGGAAAGGGGAAACACAGTTCATTTCACCTTAAATTATCCAACACCGATAGCTGACATTGGAATTCTGAGTGCAGGTTATCAAATCCTTTCATCAATATGGTTGTATCTACTGCTATTATGTCCATTTGACAGCGAGGAAACTGAGGCTCAGGAAGGTTTAGGGAGCTTTCCTCCCCTCTCTTCTCTGGTCTGTCTCCGACACTATCGTGATTAGACCTTCAGCCTCTCGTGCTGGGTGCTCAGTAACTTGCACATTCTAATTTCTGCTCTTACCTCATCTTGTTTTTAAAGATATATGTAAGCTGCCAAGAGAAGAAGGAACTTGCCGGAAATTTATTTTGAAGTGGTACTATGATTCTCAGACCAATAGCTGTGCGAGATTCTGGTATGGAGGCTGCGGTGGAAACGAAAATAGATTTAATTCACAGAAAGAATGTGAAAAGGTTTGCGCTCCTGGTAAGTGATTATGCTTTTGTGTTTGTGGTGTCCTCAGAGAAAGTAAGAGACCCAGGTCAGTAATGAAGCTTTTAAAGACATTTGAATGATTATGATGGCTATGAAAGAGAAGATAAATTGTATCTTCTGATAAGGAAGATATTCAAATAAAGCACATGAATGAAATTAATTTTCTGAATTATTGTAATTTCCTAAAAACATACAAGTATCTTTGTATTTTTTGCCAGTGAAGAAACACACGACCAACTACTCCTCAGTATTTGGAAGTGTTACTAAAGTCCCTGTTATTCATAAAATATTATAATAAACACGATTATAAGGGAAATAATATAATGAACGATTATAGGTAACACCAAAGATAAATAGCCCCATCTATTCATGTTTAAATAATTTTGCCTCCTCTAAATAATAATGTTGGTACTGAGGCCACCCAATATCTCCATTATGTTGGGCAGCTCGATTGGTAATAAAATAAGAACAGCTGCACCTAGAGCCTGGGCCCAGTGCCAGGACGGGAGAGTTCAGCCTGAAGGTCTGGCGGGTGATGCAAGGTGAGCGGATGGGCCCAGGTGGCACAGAGAGCCCCACCCCAGTCAAAAAGTTCCCAGGAAACCAATGAAGGCTTGCAGCATAAAAGGGAGATGGGCGATGAAAATCAGTGGCGCTGGGATCGTTTTCATGAGAAATCCAGTGCCCTTTTCAGTCAGTAACGTGGCTTTTCCCCTTCCTCTTCTCTCCCTGCCCACCCCCTCCATCACTGCGCAGGGCTTGTCAACCCCGGAGTCATCAATGCAATCGGGACCTAAGGGTGGCTGACCCGTGACACATACCTCTTGAAGAAGAAGGAGTCAGCCCTTTGCAAGCCGTCTTCCTAGAAGCTCTGGGTGTAGACCCCCTGGCACTGTACCATTTCATGTTTCGACTCACATTGGAACTCGGGACGAACCGTTTCATCACCTGACCAATCGATGTGGTGCTAAGTGTGTCTGGACCCAACGCTCTTTGTCTCCAGGCAGTAATATCGTATACTTTGAACGTTGTGTAATAGTTATCCACTGCTGGTGTGTATGTGAACATTCCTATAAACTCAAATTCCGTCTGGAGTTTCATGTTATGCCTGTTCCGGGCAAATGTAAGTTCTAGAAAATAATCCCAACTTCACAGCTAGTCTATATACTTCCGCTTGGTTCGTTTTTTTTCCCCCTCTTAATTAAGCATGACTTTAGATGGAAGCCTGTGTATGGTGAATAAACAAGTGCCCAACTTTTCCATTTTTCTCCCAATACCCTGGATTAAATTTTGAGAGCATTTTCTTTTTCTAAAGCCTCTAACAAACGGTCGCATTAGAAGGAAGCAAAATCTCTTAATCTCTGTGCACTGTTACGGGACCAATGCCGTCATTAAAGAATGAAAAGAAAATCATAATAGAGAATATTTTTGGCATTCCTCTAATGTTGTGTGTGTTTTTATTTTGTGCGGGGGAGGGGGGTTTAATTTTAATTTTAAAATTTTTAGGAAATTTATACAAAGAAACTTTTTAATAAAGTATATTGAAAGTGTCTTGGGTTTGGTGTTATTCCTGGCTGGCTTGTTTCCATAGCACCTGTTGTCAGAATCACCCCTAGGCCAGGGGAATTGGGCTCCATCCAGGCCCATGGCCCTGGTTACCACATTCTTGTTTCCAGTGGAGGGATTTGACCCACTCACACCCAGCACTCCCTGGTCAGCTGGACGGGGTTCCTTGCTCAGGACCCTGGAGTCTTTCTGGTCTTGAGGACCTTGCTGGCTTTTACCTTTTCCTCCGCCAACCCCCTCATCTTTGAGGACCCCCCCCCCTTTGTAGCATAAGACCAACCTAGTAGATCTCCAAAGGGCCCAGGGATGGTCATGGATTCCCTTCAAATGGATATGAAACCTGGGTGGGAAATGTGATCTGTGACTTTCTCAGTGACAGCCACCCCAAAGTCCCCCAGCCCCACAGGAACCTCCCTATGGCCTGTGCACCTCCCCTCAGGCTGTGTGTGTTCAGGCAGGAACAGGAGATGTTTGTAGAGGGGCTGGGGAAGGGTGTGTCAGTGGCGTGGTGGATGGTTTATAAGCCAGGAAACTACTTGTTTACTCAGTCTGCCGTAACCAAATATCACAAACTGGGTGGCTTAAAACAACAGAGGTTTATTCTCTCAGTTCTGGGGGCCAGAAGTCCAAAATCAAGGTGTTGGCAGGGCTGTGCTACCCTGAAATCTCTAGTGGAATCTTTCCTTACCTCTTCCTACCTTTTGGTGATTCCTTGGCTTGCAGCCACATGACTCCAATCTCTGCGTCTGTCTACACGGGGCTCCTCCCCATGTCTCTGCCTTCATATGGCCGTCTCCTTATAACGACACTGGTCATATCGGATGAGCGGCTAATCCTACCCCAGTGTGACCTCATCTTAACTAATTAATCTGCATTGACCTTATTTCCACATAAGGTCATATCCTGAAATCCTGGGTGTTGGAACTTCAGCATATCTTTTTATTTTTGTTTTTTATTTTTTTGTGGGGGGTATTGGGGGTGGGTGCAATTCAGCCAATTCAACCCCAACACAGTTTTAGCATTTCCAATACCTGCTTCCAACTCTGTTATGTTGATCCATTGCTGACAGCTTGGTAGCAGCTCTAGGGAAGACCTTTCAGCTGAATTCAATCACTTCCTAGTCACTTTTGGGCATTAAAACCATCGCTACTGGATCTTGAGGCTGGATCCTGTTTGTTTTAAAACTTAAACCGCAGGTACTATCCAATGCCTTGAACCCCACGCAGGCTGGACTTGTGGTACAGGATGGGGTTTGAGTGGAGATGTCCAGGGCTTCCTCTTTATCTTCCTGGTCTGTGGAGTTCTGTGTTGGAGTTCCTCATTGGATTCCCGAGGCAGACGTTGAGTTGACTTTCTGTTGGCTGGAGCTGCTCTCTCTTACCCTGCCCGTGGGTCCCTTCTGCAGCGAGGCCCCCATGCTGCTCTCTCGGGGCATATATTGGTTCTCTGGCAGAATCTGTGGAGACTAGCTTGGGCAACGGGGCTTCTGTGAACCTCTTCCTCCCGTCTCGCAGCCCCTGTTGGGGGAAGCCCTCCCCACAGGTTCTTGGTGCTGGAGATGCCTTTATCCAGTACAACAACCTTTTGGGGTACAGTGTAAGCAAGTCAGCTCAAGTCCAGCTGTCTTCTTGGCTCACTTAATCCACAGGAAACTCACATGACCTTGCCAAATCAACTGGCCTCCCTGTTTCCACCCAACCTCCTCCTGCAGGTCCAGTGGTCAGGCTCATGGTCACTTGAAAGCTGGTTTTCAGCCCCTAACTCGGTGGCAGTGAGGATGATTCAGGCCAACTACCCCCTCTGGGTATTTCTCTTAGGGTTTTGTCTTCAAGGAAGGGGTCAGTTGAATGCCCCTTCCTGCTGCCACAGGAAGTGAGTTTCCTCCCTGTCCCACGGGACGTGAGAAAAGAGTGTAGCTTCTCCATAAGTGCTGCATTGACCTTGAAAGGCCACCGTGACCTTCTCCCCTGGTTCTCTTCTACCTCAGCAGTGACTAGTGTACTCACTGCCCTTGGTGACCACTTCTGGGAAGATAGCATCCATCCAACACCAGCATCTTGTAGGAAACTCATGAGCAGAGGGATTTGGGCCCCCGTCCCCTCAGCAACGGGCTGCACCCCACCTCCATGCCCCTAACTCTCCTAGAAGAGAAATGGAAGCCCAAGGCACCCCCGTAGTGTGTGTGAATCTGTCTTCACCATACGTTAGTGACCAGTGACTGAAGACTCCTTGAGGGGACAAGAGGGAAAGTTCACCACACATCCCATGGTTTGACTTCACCCAAAAGCCCTTGGACACGCTGTCGCAGCCCCACGGTGCCTCTGCTCCACAGCTGCTTAAAATCCCCTCCCACCTCCCAGCAGTCAGGCCTTCCCCTGGGCGTGGGCGCTTCAGCTACTAGGAAAACAAAAGCCCTCGAGATGGTAGAATGGTGGGCGTCTTGCTTCCGGCCCTGTTTACATGAGGCCTATTCACCCCATCACATTGAAAAAAGTAATTTTGCACACAACAAGCTGCATCCATATACGTGTACTGTTTAATGAGTTCTGACTAATGACTATGCCCATGGGAGCCTCACCACACTCACGACGTGAAACATCTCTGTAATCCCAGCCAGCAGTGTGTGTAAAGAGCATTGAAAGTTTTCATAACTTTTCTCCCAATACAACCATATGACTTCACTGATATGTGGTATATAAACCATAAACAACAAAAGAACAAGACAAACTTTTCTGCCAATAAATTTACATGTAGAAATTTATCCTAAGGAAACAACTGGAGATGCACAAAGATTTATGTTCAAGGATATTCCATATGGCATTATTTGCAATGATAAAAATGAATTAGAGATTCTCAAAATGACCAACGAGAAGGGGACGCTTAAATACATCATGCTTCACCAACAAAAGAAAAAGATAAGTAGCCATTGAATATGTCATAATGTTGATAAATCGTCCATGCAATTGTTGCCCCTTATCCATGGGGTTACATTCCAAGACCCCCAGTGGATGCCTGACACCCTATGTCTACAATGTTTTTTTCTCTACATACATATGTACCTACAATAAAGTTTAAATTATAAATTGTGTGCAGTAAGAGATTTACAATAATAATTAATAACAACAAAGAACAATTATAAAAATATGCTGTAATAAAAGTTATGTGAATGTGGTCGCTCTCTCAAAACATCTTATTGTACTGTACTCACTCTTCTTCTTGTGATGATGTGAGATGACACAGAGCCTATGTGATGAGATGATGTGAAGTACTCAGAATGGCCTGCAATTCCAAACCTCATGAGTTGTTTATTTCTGGAATTTTCCATTTTATATTTTTGGACCACAGTTGACTGCGGGTAACTGAAAATGTGGAAAGTGAAACCACAGCTATTGGAGGACAACTGTAATCAGTCAATGTTTATATGATAGAGTGTTTAAAAGGGATACTCATCTGTGTATTTAATTTCATACACATGCATGTATATGTATACATGCACACACACAAATATATGTGTCTCTTTTGCAAAGAAAAAATACTGAAAGTAAATACAACAAAATTTAAGTAGTGGCGCTTTCCAGCGTGGTGATTGAAATGTTCTTCTACACTTAATTTTTTTATTAAAATAAACATGCTATCTTTATCAAATAGTTATTTTAAACTTGACGGTATTTCCATACATAGGTTGTACTATTTGTAACTTTAACTTGATTTATGATCTGTGTTGTATGGATGTACGTAACCATTCACTCACTCATTCATTCCTCTGTTTCACATATGTTTATTGAATGTTTATCACGTGCTAGATCCAGATGTAGGCACTGGACATGCAGTTCTCCTGGACATGAGGACCAGACAGCATAAATACATCCAGAAAATCTTAGGAGGTGGGAGATGCTGAGGAGAAAAGTGAAATGGCCGCCTTTCCTATTCCCTTGGTTTCCTATCCTGACCTGGCACAGTTAGCACGTGGTGGTCCCAGGGAGAGAAAACCTGGACCTTAGGAGAGCTCCAGGGTACATTACCACTGGCACTGGCCCTCACACCCACGCCAGGATGCTCAGATGTGCAGAGTCAACAACTGTGGGAGGGAGAGCTGTGGTCTGAGAACCCCACTGGGCCACAAGGACACTCCTAAAGGTGCTTTCCCGTGCCATCGATGATGCTTTCACTCCCCACACGTCCAGACCCTAAAAAAGTTGCTTTTTACCCCAATGTTAACTATAAAATGGAGTGGAAGAATAATGAATGGATTCAGCTGCCCCAGATTTTCAATTTTACATGAAGATCCCATTTCCATGTAATTTTGTTTTGTTTTATCCTATATTAATTCATCTGACAGATACTGAGGACACCGTATGTGCTACTCTGTGCTTTGGGGTTCAGTTAGTGAATAGACCAGGCTGGATCTCTGCCGCAAGGGGGTGCCAGTCTTGTGGCGGGAGACAGAGAAAACGCAAGCAATGAGATGAAGAAGCCAATGACTTGCTACTGTGGGAGATGAGAATGGCTGTGGGGCAGAGAAGGTGAGCCTGGGGCATGGACCGTGCTGCGGTGGGGGGGCCACCAAATTTCAGTAGGTAACCACACTTCTCATTGAGAAGGCAACTGTGGAAGAGCATGTGAAGATGGTGAGGGAAGCAGCCAAGAAGGTAGCTGAGGGAGAGTTCTGGGCAGCCTGGACCCCGAGAGCAAGGAGTATGCATCACACGGAGGAGGAGCGCCAGGCAAAGCCAGGGCTGGGCTGCGTGAGCGAGGGGAGCGGTCAGAGGAGCCTTTGGTGACTCGGCGGTCAGCAAGCCATCGTTTAGCGGCTGCTTAAGATGACTGATGTGACCGTTTGTGAGTTTCAAAGGACCCCTGGCTGCTGTGTGTGGACGAGTTGCCAGAGCAGCGAGGTGATGACGCCAGGGATGAGGCTGTGGCAGAAATTTAGGTGAGAGGTGATGGTGGCCAAGACCGGGGCAGTCGCAGAAGAAATGAAGTGCGGGCTCTGGAGACATTTTGTTTCCAAATAGGCAAGAACTGATACCATTTTTTGTGCTCTGTTCAGCTTCCCACATATATTCCCACAAAGAGACAAAAACAAAACCCCGTTAGATCATCTGTCTTGACTTTCTGTTCAGCGAAGTGTGGTCTGAGGTGCAGGACTCCTGCCCCGAAAACTCATGGACGTCTTTCCAAGACTCGCCCTTTGCCAGACCACGCCAGGGACTCCGCATCCTTCCTTGAACCCTGGCATGCCCCTAACCCTGATGTCCAGCCAGTTCTTTCTGGGGCAGCCCTCAGAGAACTTCCAGCCTGGCTGGTGTAGAAGGGGGCGTGCCAGTAAAGAACACCTGTCTTGGATTTTGTTAACAAGAACTAAACTTCTACTGGGTCAGGTACTGGGGCTGTCCTAGCAGCTAGCGTGACCTTAGTTAACACAAGTCACCTTTATCCAGCAGCAATTGTGTGCCAGGCACTATACGGGGGTTTCACACTCATCATCTCAGGCAGTGCTGTCTGGTAGTGGCCATTATACTAGTTTTACAGATGATGAAACAGAGGGTCAGAGTGGTCCTGTTTATCCAGCTGTATCTGAGCAAGTCACCATGACCCAGAAGCTCTCTCTGAGCTCCCAAGGCCACATTAGTGCCTGCTGGACCCTCACTGCCATTCCCCAGGGGCTTTGGATGCTCTCCCTGGGAGTTGGATGTGAGCTAGGGCTCCATCTTCTCCAAGCACCCTACCCAAGACTTCTGTTACTCTCAGTGGACAGAGATTCTCTATCCTTCCCCTTCCTTTTATTCCAGTTTTCCCACCTCTTTCTCATTATCTGGAGCTGCTCTGCTGGGGAGGGACTCAGAGAAGCTGGACATCCCGGCTCAAGTTTAGGGCTGTGCAGGGTGACGTGCTTGGGGCTGAGTCACAGGCACATCTGTCTGGACTCAACATCAGCGCATTTCAGTGCTTTCATCATCATTTCTGCTGGATTTGTGACTATAAGTGCCTTTACCTCCCCCCACCACTTGCCTCGCCCTTTACAACTTTCGACATAATTAAAAAAAAGTCACAGCGAGTGGGAACGGGCGCCAGAACTTCTGTAGGAAGCCAATATCGTGAACCCTCAGGGTCAATTTTAACCTTCTTCCCCGATGGTGATTCATTTTGGGGGAATAGTTCAGATTTCCCTGCCAAATTTCCCTTGCTGTCAAATGTCCAGCTGGATCTTGTTAGTCTTCACGAGCCAGCTTCTCTGGGTTCACCCATCTGGGCGCGGCTTCCAGAGAAGCTGGGGGCTGCTGTCGGTGCTGGGACACTGGGCCAAGTCCAGGGGCTTCCCAAGGCTCTGCTCCTTCCTCGGCTTTAGTTCCCTGGTCTCAACTTTGATGCTGCCTCTGCCTCCCGCCTGCCCTCCGAGCCATATGGCTGGTGTGAGCTGTTCCTAGCACCGTCGGCTTCCCAGGGGGTCTTCCTGTTTGTTTGGAATCATGACTCCAGAGCTGGACTGTACTTCAGAGGTCCTGACGCTCAGTGTGGAACCAGTTCAAGGATCCCTTTCCACATTATTCCTCATTCTGTGACCCACATGGTGGGTGTGAACTTGTCAGAGTGAAACACCAGAGAAGGAGTATTTGAAAATCCAGTTGCTACAGCCCAAAGATATTTGACAGTGGATGATGGGAGACAACCAAAGAAGAAAGGGCCCCTGTGCATATGCATAAGGGAAATGCCTTCCAAGTAATACGAAACCTGGAAAATAGATATGGTTTTCCTGCCTTAAGTCAAAGATGTCTGTGAAAACCTTCCCGACGCTGTTGCAGAAAATCCTCTGGTAGAAGGGACGTGGGCATATGTACAGGGAAGAAGCCAAGCGTGTTTGCATTCCAGAGGGATGCTGGAGTGCCAGTCTTTGCACACATTTCCCAGGAGATGTTAGAAACGGAAATAGCACAACACAAAAAAAATTGGTGGAGCCTGTATACTCAAGAAAGAATATCAGATTTGAAGACTCAAATTAGAACAGTTGTGTTTGATAGGAGTTCTGGTTCAAGGAGTTGCCTGGTCATATGTGACCCGGTCTTTGTTGGGTTTCCTCTAAAAGCAGACTCTGGCCAAGGTTTGGTCGCAGGTCGTTTGTTTAGGAAGGTACGTGGGGTGCATCAATGAGGGAATTGAGAAGCAAGACAGAGAAAGGTCAACAGAAGGTGCATTGATTACAAGCAGTTTCCACTGTGGTTGCAATAGTGGTGAACCACCCACCCTGCCGGGGACCCGCTGAGAAGCTGGGGGTGGTGTGATGAGGAAGGGGACGCTGTGTGCCCATCTGTCCCCTTTCATCCCTTTGGTTAGGATTTTCCTGGGGAGGTTAAGTCCCCAGTACTTCCAGGTTGCCTGCCCTCGCTGTTGCTACAGAAGGTCCTTAGGTCAAGATGCAGAAAGACACGGGCCCTTGAGGGAGAGAGCTGCCAGCACACCTGGTGCTATCCTCTGTGGCCGCAGGTGAACTCAGAGGTGGGCTGCGGAGTACGGCAGAAACAGCACTGACTTCTAGCCTGAGTGGACATGAACACATAGGAATTGAAGTGGAGACTTAAGATCAAATTAATGAAAGCGGGTTCTCGAGAGAGATCTCTCTATAGCAAACACTACACTGCTCGTGACTCTAGTGGGGAGAAACGAGGGAATTCAATGACTGAACAGATATTCTGGGCTCTTACCATAAGCCTACTGTGTGCCCAGCACTCCACCAGATGGGGGTCAGTGTTTTGGAAAAAGACCACCCGATGTCCAGCGGTCCAGGAGCTGCAGAGAGAGTCATCCTGCTTGTGACCTGTCTGTGGAGTGAATTTCCACCATGGCTCTGGCTGCTTAGCTCCCGGGTTCCTGTCCATTTTGAAATCAAACCTGGTTTTCTAGTCCTCCTGTTATTTTTGTAAGATACTCAATATCCTTCCAATAAAATAATTTTCTGTGTATGTTAACCAGAGTAAGTTTTTGTCACTTGCAACCTTGAACCCGGACTAGTACACATTCAGCCATGCACTCACTTATCCAACAAACATAGGTTCAGCACTGTCTGCACAGGTTAACAGTGCATATTCCTGCCCTGGTGGGCCTTACATGGCACGGGGCAGGGGAGGCAAACTTACAGACCGTGCAGTGAACAACAACTCATCGGGGGGCAGAGAGGGTCTGACGAGCTGCCTGGTGGTTAAGGCGAGCCCTTCAGAGGAGCTGATTTATAGCAAAGACCCAGACGGCAAGAGGGAGTCAGCCGTGGGATAACCTGAGGGAAGAGGATTCCAGGTTGAGAGAAGAGCGGGGTCAAAGGCTTTTCTGAGTCTGCCATGTTGAGTGGGGCACGTTGGAAGAAGAGCAAGATGGCTCGTGTGGCTGGCAAACCAGCAAAGGGGCAGTTGTAGGAACTGCAGCCCTGGCCATGAGAACATGATGGCTTGAGCCAGGTGCTGGCCATGGAGATGGAGAAGAAAAGATGAGTTTGAGCTTATTTTGGAAGTAGAGTCAACTGGACTTGCTTATGAGTTGGACAGGTGGGTTAGGAAAAGAAGTGAAATGGTTGAGGATGCCTTTTACTGAGAGGAGGAAAAATGGGGGAGGAACAGCATTTTTGGCGTGCTTTTTTTTTTTTAGAGGTGGATGGTGTAATCAAGACAAACAAGCCCGCCTCCCATGAGGCTGGGAACCTAAGGTCGGTGGGGCTCTGGTCCGGAGGATGTGGGCTGACTGGCCGCGTGCACAGGTGTGTGTGTGTGTGAGTGTGTGTGTGTGTGTGTGTGCGCGCGCACAACACACAGCAATCTGTGCCATTTAACAAACTGTGTGTGGTTCATCCAATGGTATAAGCTTTATGTGTCCCAATTCACTCTCATGATAATTTGCAAAGGGAAAAAAAACTCAGAGCCACAGAAACAAAGTGGTATAGCTTTTGTTAAAGGGAAGCACTGGAACTAATGGGGTTACCGGCACTCCCAGTCTGTTGTCCATCTTTGGGACAGGAATACTGGGCCCTGACGTGACTGTCAACTCAGCTGCTTCAATGAGGTACGTGCTTTGCTGCCTCTCAGTTTGGACGTGCGTGGTCTGTGCCCCACTCCAGCCAACACCTAATTCCCCACCTTCGTGACTTCCTGGTGGTCTTCCTTAATTCCTGGGCCAGATCTAATGCGTGTGACCTCTGACAGCGCTGTGGAAAACAGCATCATGATTGAGAATGCATTCAGGGCTGTGCAGAAAGACTTCAAACATGTCTCTTATCTTTGTCTTTCTGGACTTTAGTGGGCAAAAGAATACGTGACCCTTAGTTACACCCAACAGTTTCGGAATTTCCCACCTCATCAAGGGAACTCATGCTTCTCATGATAAGACACAATTTTAGGAGAACAAAAATGAGCCATCTCCAGAAACAAAAAATACTTATGCACATTTTATACGGTTTGGCATAAAGTTCCCCAATTAGAATACATTCTAATTCTGTTCTATTCTATTCTACTCTCATCTCATCTTAGAATATATCCAGAAAACTGCTTCCTTCTGTGAGGTTTCCTTGGGAGGGGCTCAAGCCGAGGACTGGATCTGTTTAGCCTCATGTTCCAACCAAGTGGCCAACAGTAAATGTCTGAAGGGAATTTCTACAAGTGGCTTTATGAATCACACAGGGATAGTTTTTCCTCGGAGGACCGGACTGCAACATATGTGTGGCTCAAATCATCCTAGTCCTCGTTTGAGTTTCAAAATAAAAGCCCATTTTCACTTCAAGGACCCTCATTGGGAGGTTCTCGGTGGTTCACCTGTCCCCCAAGACCTCTGTGGGGTGTAAATCCTGGGGTCCACCTGGGGTCCAGGCTCTTGTCCCTGTAGCCATCCAATCTGACTTTCTCATGCCTTTTAAGGAAGCACACTGGGCCTCTGGAGGCGTTTCAGCCGCTGCATTCCAGTTCACACACATGGAACCCATTGCCTGCCATTTCGCTGGAGAGCGGCTGCCAGCGTGGCAGGGAGGAGGGCTAAAAATAGTGGGGCGTAGCTCATCAGCCTCTGCTGTGGCAGCCCCTTTTCACCTACTGTGAGAGTATACTAACTGTCTGCCGGGTCTCACTGGGACTCTCATTCTCTTGTTTGGCCGAAGTTGTCACTCAAACCCTACCCGAAATTAATGTTCGGTTTTCAGACAGGAGCCCCGCCAGCACGGTGTCCTTCAGGCCCCCGGTCTTGTAATCACCCTGACAGTGAGGCTCACGCCTTCTTAGGCTCCTGGGCCCCGGACCCCAGCTTTCTCACTCTGGATGCCCAAAGTGGGCAGATTGGGACAGTACGGAGGAGATGGGTTTAGCAGCCAGAGCAGCCACGGGGACCACAGCTCAGACACCACCCGTGGGCTGGGTCCCTTGTGTCTGCTTGGAGCTCATTTAGGATGCTTGCTTTAGTGGGGTCAGAGACAGTGCTTTCAAGGGTCGAGCATGTCGCATAGATGGGTAAGGCCAGAGCGGGGACTGCTGAGGCTTGAGGCTTACAGGGGCAAATATCCATCTTCCAGGCATTCAGGTTTGAGGATTTGAATACACTTGTCATGCAGAGTGTCATGTGGGGTCTCTGGTCCCGCTCCCCACATAAGAGCGCAGGACATGGTGAGGCCAAAAAGGAACACCCATGGAGCCATAGACAGGGGAGTCATACCACTATAGTCTCGCTGGTGGCTGGATCGGGGACACAGGAAACAGGAGCCACACTATCTGCAATCCGCCATCCGCTTCTCTGCCAACCAACCTCACTTACTAGCTGCAATCCGCCGTGCTAACTGCAAACCGCTCTTGCTAGCTCAGCCACCATCTCCTTGTTAGCCCCCATTTGCTGCTAGCGTAGCCACGGCAGTTATATTAGTGGCCAATGGCTCACTGGTTACAGCTGACGGCCAACTAGCCACAGCTGATGGCCATCCAGTCACAGTTGATGGCCATTCATTACATGAGTGAGCACCTTTCCACGTGAGGGCGAGAGCCTGGAAACTGCCCACCTGGCTCTGTCCCCACAACACTGATGCCAAATAAATGTCCTCAAGGCAAATCTGGCCCCTGAGCCACCAGTCTGCAATCTCTGGCTTAGAGGCACTCAGTTAAAACTCACTGTGGCTGTGTCTGGTCTGCTATATGTAAGTGTACACAACTTTGAAGCTTTGGATTGAAAACGGACCACCTCCCCTCCTGACCTCAGGATCATTGTATGTCACCGCAACAGAAAGACGGAACACATGATGGGTCCAGAAGTCTTCCTGTGAACACGTGCCAGACTACGAGAGTTCCCGAAGGTGTTTGAAGATTCACTGTGGTCAGCGGCACTGTTTTCATAAAGAATAAACGCAGTCCCTGATGTAATAGAGTGAGTATCCTGGATGTACAGGGCATGCCGGGCCACAAGGAAAGAGGACAGCAACCTGCAGACCAACCTGCAACGTGGGCCGAATGCTGAAGACATTTTTATAAATGAACTGCCTGGAGGAAGAATCTTCTGGAAGTGAAGCTACAGACCAGGTGTGGGGACAGAGCCAGGAATGCAGTTTCCAGGCTCTCGGCCTCATATGGAAAGGTGCTGGCTCAGGTAATAAATGGCCATCAACTGTGATTGGATGGCCATCAGCTGTGGCTAGATAGCTGTAACCTGTAACCAGTGAGCCATTGGCCACTAATATAACTGCCGTGGCTACAAGGGCAGCACATGAGCCCTGGCAAGGAGATGGTGGCTGAGCTAGCAAGTGTGGATTGCAGTTAGCACGGCGATTGCAGCTACCAAGTGAGGTTGGTTGGCAGAGACAAATGGACGGCACGTTGTGGATAGTGTGGCTCCTGCTTCCTGTGTCTGCAACCCAGCCGCCAGAGAGAATATAGTGGCATGACTCCCCTATCTATGGCTCCGTGGGTGTTCCTTTTTGGCCTCACCATGTCCCGAGTTCTTATGTGGGGAGCGGGAGCTGAGACCCTGCAGGCCACCCTGCATGACAGAGGCTCTTAACAGTCCAGCTGAAAGTGATACAGGCACAATCAGCGCTGTGCCATGGGTGGGAAGGAGTGGGGCATCCAAGGGGTATCGGGGCAGAACGAGAGGACTCGGTGGCTGGTGGAGGTGGAGGTGGCTGGTGGGCACACCTGCACGGTTCTCACCTTCCCATGATTGTAAAGAGTTCAGTGACACATAACTTTGTGGTAGATGTTAACACCAGTATCTTTCTGTCACTGCCGAACCAATGAGAAGAAATGGAACATGTGATCGAGGATGATGCACATTCTTTTCTGTTGGCACGTGTCACCAAAGGCCCCCCGCAGAGAAGTGACACCAACTTAGACTCCTACAAACGGGCTTGGAAAGGTCTCCTTTGCCTGACAAGGATACGTTCCTTTTACTAACTCTTTGCTAATTCGATATGGGAGACTTTATGTTGCATTATTTTAATTATTTAGATGACCAGTTAAGTTAAAATTTTAAACACGCTGAATTCATTCTAAACAGTCGTGAAAAGTCTAACAGTAGCATCTACTGCGATGGCTTCTCCAGGCCGGACTGTGCTCCAGGCCTGGCACACATCGCTTCATCCACCAGCACTGATGTGAGCTCTTCATTCTGTAGCCAGGCCAGCCGAGGCCCAGAGAGGTTTGTAACTGCCCCGAGTGACACAGCCCTGGGTGGACAAACTAGCTTTTGAATTCAACAGTCTGAAAGTCTGCCTTGCCAGTGGTGCAATTTTTTTTCTTTTTTGGCGTATTTATTACTCTATGTTAAGAATTTCTTTACTTATTGAATGAGTTTCACAAATATCGTACATTTTGAAAGCACTTACCCATAGAAACAACCAGTGTCCTTCGATAGATGATTGGATAAAGAAGATGTGGTACGGATACACAATGGAGTGCTACTCTGCCATAAGATGAAATACTGCCATTTGTGAAAACATGGATGGATCTTGAGATCATTACGCTAAGCGAAATAAGTCAGACAGAAAAAGTCGAGAACCATATAATTTCACTGATATGTGGGATATAAAACTGAAAGCAACAAAGGAACAAGACAAGTAAATAAAGAAACCAAAAACTCGTAGACACAGACAACAGTTTAGTGGTTACCAGAGGGTAAGATGGAGGGGGGTGGGAGATGAGGGTAAGGGGGATCAAATATATGGTGATGGAAGGAGAACTGACTCTAGGTGGTGAACACACAATGTGATTTATAGATGATGTATTATAGAATTGTACACTTGAAACCTATGTAATTTTACTAACCATTGTCACCCCCAATAAATAAAAAAAAATAATAAAAGCACTTACCATTTTCCTTTCTTTCTGTGGCTTTAAAGTTTATGAACTAATGTCTATCTTTCCTTAGACACCTCATCTCTGCAGTTATGCTTACAAATGTCATCTCTATTTCCAGGTTAAAAAATTGTGCAGTAAGTGCTGTTGGGGAGCTGCCCAGGCCCTGGGTCCCTCTGACAGCTGCCCTGTGCCCCACCAACCAGTGTCAGAAGCCACGTCTTACTCAAGGAGCCACAGCAAATGGCGAAGTCCTGGGCAAAGGGCCATAATGGCCAAAGTGTCAGCTGTTAATTCCGGTGGCAGAGTGAGTGTTGATGATCACATTAGACAGTCAGGGTGTAGCACGGCTGACTCAGACACTGTGGGTACCACAACTGAAGCTGAGAGGCAGCTCACCAAGGTCCCGTTGCCAGGGAATCGCCAGGTGCTGTGAACGAGGCTTCAGGGTTCTCAGCATTCTTCTCAGGGTTCTCAGGGTTCTTCAGGGTTCTCGGGTCATCTTTGGGCCCAAAATCCAGTTGGCTGATCTCAGCTCTAAGTGGCTGGCTAGTGGAGAAAAATAGGGGGTCTGGAAATGGGGAACAGGGGCAGCAGTGCCATGGCACAACATTGCATCTGTCCCCAACCTCGTCCCTCTCCTGGAAGGATGCCCAGACCAGGAGCACATCCCACTCTGTCCTTGGTGTGGGCCTGGGAGAAGTAGCCATTAGTGCCTCTTCTATCTTTTGTTTCTGGATCCCCGGACCCCAGGGCCTAGGTTTCTTTCCGTTTTGTTAGGGTCTGGAAGAGTGCCGTATTTGGTTGAAACACACAGTGGCTAGGAGTATAGAACGAGGCAGCTTGTAAATCCTACAAGCCTCCCAGAAGCCGTGCTGCCGAGGTCCTGGGCTGGGTAGCGTGAGGCGCATCTGATAGTTGGCCTAACGGACGGTCTCATCGTTCATCATCGCCTAGCGTCTCCTCTGCGTGCTGTCTGCATCTCCAAATGAGACTCCTCTTCCGAATCTTTCCACTGTGCCTTCTGAGTCACCTCTGTCATCAGCAAACTCCTTTGGTATCTTCGACGGTTTTCAGAATGATGTTTGCTCTCCTAATCTTCCTTGGAAACTGGCTTTGTGCTGTTGGGAATATCCTCTGCCTCAGTCCTATCAAGACATCAAGGGCTTTCTTTGGACCCCAGCTATACCGGCCCCCGAGGACGGGTTTGCCATCTTGGCTCCCCATCACCGCCTCCCCGAGCTGTTCTCGTGCCCCCCAAGCTCATGAAAACCAACCCCTTCCATTTGATGGCTGTCATCTGCCCTCCTCGATCACTTCCCTCATCACTTCCCGCTGTCACTCCCTTCATTCCTCCACCCCAATAACTGTGACCTTGAGGATGGCAGTGTTGATCTGCAAAGCACAGCTTAAGAACCTTTCTGCACGAGATTCTCCATCTCAGATACTGGTTCTGTGAACCTGACTTGTGGCAGTAAGGAAGTCCCCGGTGGCTGGGTGGCAGGAGAGAGACCTGGTAACTGGTGTCAGGTGGGGACTTCTCCAGGGAAATGCTCTATGTGTAATGCACTGCCTCGTATGAGCCCATAAACTTTGAGTAAAACTGTAAAAGCAAAACAAAACAAAACAAAAACCCCCACAAAACCTTATGAAACTGATTAGTTCAAATTGGTGCAGAACCGAAGCAAAGTCACACTGTGGCAACGGGAGAAGATCAAGGCTGGAGGCCAGTGGGGGGAAAACAGACACTTGGGTTTCAGTACTTTTCATATGTGACGTTTCTTCCTTATTATTCCATGAGTCTTTGGGAGCAAGGGTTTGGATAAGTTTGTGTGTATGTCCCTCACAGACCCACAGAATGCTTTGCTCAATGCACATGCCCAGAATGGCGACTGAATGAGTACATGTTGGCTGCGAGGTGGTGAAGAATATTAGGACATCCCCAGGGACATGTGGGGCCATGTGCCAACGTCCAGCTGAGGGCAAACTTGCCTCAACTACAAGGCTGCCTGCCGTCAGACCCTTTTGAGTAAGGCAGGGAGCCGAGCACTGATGTGATGCCAGCTTGGGGCTCTTTCCTGGGTTCCCCACTAAGTTAGAGGTCGGAAGGGTCATGTGTACCATTTGGAAGATGCTTTTCGTCTTTGTCAAGTAAAACATGGTAGCAGAATCGCCATCTGACTTCATTACTGTCTCTCCGTTCTTTTCGGCTCTATCCCATAATCATTAGTGTTTACACTATTTTTATTTTCTTTCTCTTGAATACTTTTAAAGCTTTAGTTTGGTAACATTTTAGACCTTTTGAATGGCATCTTGGTTGTTCATAACCTCCGTTTGTGCTACTTCATTTTGCCTTTCTAAATTAAAAAAACAACAAAAAACTTTTCAGGTTGTTTCCTTATTCTTTTCATTTCTTTGAAAATGAACTTTGTAAACTTCAGGGCTTGTATCTTCTCGATTTATTTGTACTGCCATTAGCTTATTTTCTTTAAAGACTTTTTAGTTTATCATAAGACAGACACATGCAAGTCGCATCTGGGGACCAGCTGTGAGGCCCTGGGGTGGCTCTTTGATCCAGCACAGCCTGTCACAAACTCTCTGTGGATGCGAGGGAGCTGTGAGCGGCCAGTGACAAGCCTGCCCTGGATGGAGTCACAGCAGCGTTCCCGCAGATTTGGGAGCCCATCCACATGTTCTTGAGCGTGGAAGGGCTCTCCTTTGGAAACAGCTCCTGTCATTCTGGGGAGTGAGACATCGCCGTGCCTCCTAGGTTGGAAGTCACGAACTGCATGTACCCAGCCCACGCAGCCCGGAGTCAGGGGAGCCCAGCAGCCCGCCTTCATTCAGAGGAAGACCTGGGTTGGTGCAAGCAGAGTCTGCAGACGTGGGAACGTGGCATGAGCCAGTAGCTGTCCCTCCTCCTTCTGCCACAGCGCAGCCTTCTGCAGCTCACACCTGTGGTTTCCTCAGAAGGAAAATGGAACATGATTTATAGTCTGTCTGTGAGACGTGTCAGTGCTACATGAGGTGGACTGTGCCGCGTGGCGTCCTTACTCGGGACACCCTGAGGGACAGCAGGGAAGGGAAAACCTCCTAAAGGTAGAACTTCAAGCAATCACCTTGTCCACTTAGCATGAAGTAACCTCACCTGGGAGGAGAGCAATGGCTAACGGTACCGCATCCTTCTCACGTTTACGGCTTTTGTGGCAACCAGGGATAACATGGCTAGAGACAAGGGTCATACTGACTAATGGACCATGACATCAGCGTCAGGGACTCCGAAAGAGCAGCCCTGGAGGTTAGAGACATATCAGTTTGGGGTAAAAGAAGGCTCCTTTTGCAATGAACTCAGAAGCTGAGATTATTCACATTCTGTCAGAAAGGCCACCCAAAGCCCCCATTACAGGTGGGACGGTGACTCTCACTGGGGATCTTGTTAGCTTCTTTCCTCCAATGGCCCACGGCCGAAAACACCAGGAGCTTAGGGTGAAGCCTCTCTATGGGATCTGTGATCTGGACTCCGCTCCATCAAGGCTGGCCCCGCAATTGCCCCTGGTGTGTCGTCCACTTGCCAACAGCTGTGACCAATCCTGGTCCCCTGGTGCGGTACCTTGAGGGGCCAACAAACAACCCCATGGCAGTTTGATCACACTGGACCCATTCCATCATGAGGGAACAGTGATTTGTCCTTGGAAAAGACACTTATTCTGAATTTGGGTTTGCCTTTACTGGTTACCATGTCAGCCTCAGGCTGACAGAGGCTTCATCTTGAAAAATGCTTCCACAGTTACCAATGTAGGGGAAAATAAAAACAAGATAAGGTAACCTACATCCTGTGTGTTACCACTTCCCACTTAGATGTCATCCAGGCAAAAGGCCAAACGCAACTTCCATGGTGTAAGAAGGACCTTCCCAGTAGGTTGCTGGAAGGAGAGAACCAGAATCCATGTATCAGCCTAACGACTAGTATACGCGGCTTCCTGAAACCTCAGGTCTGTGCCAGCTGGGGAATAACACGTTGTGATTCTGCATTGTCGTCCTGCAGGCTTTCTCTATGCTCTTAGCCAGAGACCAACGTGTGGTGCTGTGCCTTCCATAACTCTTCCGTATGCATCTGAGAACAATGCAGTGGGAGGGGATGTGTGATTATTTCCTCCAAGTATCCCTGATAACCTGATTGCATTTTGTCCTGTATGTAGCCATGATGTCGGAATTTTCTGGGCTAGAACTTTCAGTATCCTCGTCAGGGCTGCTGCTTCTAACCTTACAACTGTGGTTTCGTCCACTGAGTAGGAAATGTGCAGCTAGTTGGCCATTCGGGGTTCCTCCTGCTACTGGGTTAACCAGCAAAGAAATGGGGTATAGTGCCTGATGATTGACCTTGGCCCTGAAGGGGAAACGAGCTCTTTGCTACAACCTGGGTGGAGAGGAGGCCTCGGTGCTCCCTACTGGGCCTCCCTGGACCACCAAGCACAGTGATGAAGCTGAACTGAAAACGACTGCAATTCCACGGAGGCAGGACCAGCAAGTGCTCAGACCCCTCAGTCACGGAGGTGAAGGCTCCTCCTTGGCTAAGAACCTCAACCAACCAAGTCCATCACTTGTCACAAATGCGCCACACTCATGCCAGGTGTTAATAATGGAGGAAGCTGTGTGTCGGGGGTGGGGGTGGGGGAGACATGGGAGCTGCACTTCCTGCTCGATTTTCCCATAAAACTAAAGCTGCTATAAAAAAAATGAAGCCTACTCACTAATTAAAAAAACCCAAACCGAAAACCCTCATGACATTCTAATGGGAAAATATTCACTGGCGTGTGTTCTTTGGAGAACACCCAGAGAAAGGGTACACAAACAGGTACCCTTTGGGTAGCTGAAGGGGTTGGCTACAGTGGACAGTTGTCATTTGGGCCTGCCCAGCACTCTCTCTGCCAAACAGCACACCTCTTCCTTTGCTGTTGGAACAGCAAATCTGGCGCCCACCTCCCTCCACAGTGGCCAAAGGGCAAGAACTTCCCCTCACTTCCTGGTTTTGCCTTGAGTCTGGAGCTCCGCCTCCACCCCAGTCTCCTGGCCCCATCCTGATTTTTGCCTGACTCTTGCTCCCTCCAGGTTCACTGCTCCAGTCCCTGTCTGTACATTACCTGAGCCAGGTGGATGAGGAGCACCAGCTCCTCTCACTCGGGAAGCAAGCTGATCACTTGTGAACCAGCCTGGTGGCTCTTCCTTGCGTGGCCTCACCTACTTGGACATATCTGAATACGCTTTTCCCATAAGGACACAGGGCCTGGGTCTCCCTGGCTCCCTCCAACCACGTCTCGTTCCTCCCAACCCTATAGCCTGTGTGGCCAATATCCTAATCTCCAGCACGCCTTGTGTCCGAGTCCTCTGGAGAGTAATCAGAAAGGGAAAGAGTGGTGGGGGTTCAGGTAGACATTTTCAGCAACAGAGAAGAAGGTGGCAAGCAGTGAGTTTAGAGGCTGGAGGCAGCTTGTTGTACTGGGAAGAATCTGGGCTTAGAGGGGAAAGGCACGGGCTATAGAGGACATACTGGTGTGAATTTCAGCCTTGGCACTGAAGACGTGTGGAGCTCCGAGGAAGCTTCCTAAACTTTCTAGCTTCAGTGTTCTCATCTGCAAAAGCCATTTGTTGAGCTAATGTTTGTGGAATGTTTTTTGTAATGTACAGTTGAATATAATTTTTGACTTTACATTTTTAGTGAGTATTTGCTTTTGCTATTATAGGATGGTATTTTTCCTCATTATCAAAAGGTATTATAAATATTACCAGTAAAGCTGCAAGCTACTTTGCATTTTTGTTAATTCATATCTGGGTTAAGAGTGAATGATCTCACTGCACTTGACTTTTTTTGCTTAAAATGCAAAAGAAATTTTAACTACAGTTAACATACAATATTATATTAGTTTTAGGTATACAGCATAGTGATTAGAAATTTATATAACTCACAAAGTGATGACCCAGTAAGTCTAATAACCACCTGGCACCATATGTTGTTATTATGCTATTGACGATATTCCCCATGCTGTACTTTATATCCCCATGACTGTTTTTATAACTGGCAATTTGTACTTCTTAATCCCTTCCCCTTTATCACCCATCCCCCACACATCTGGAGACCATCAATTTGTTCTCTGTATCTATGAGTTTGTTTCTGTTTTGCTCATTTATTTTGTTTTTTTAGATCCCAAATATAAGTGAAATCATATGGTATTTGTCTTTCTCTGTCTGACTTATTTCACTTAGCGTAATAACCCTTAGGTCCATTCATGTTGTGGTCAAATTCTTAAATTTGGGAATTTTGTTGTTGTAAATATAGACACATTCAGTTTATTCTGAAGTGCTTATGCATTATATAAGATTCTATTTTTAACTAAAAGTAAGTCTGCTGGGGATTGTGACATAATGACTGAAAGCTCTGACACCATGACAAATGGTAAGCTTGAGATCAAAGGCGACCACGGAAGCTGGTTTTGTATGAATTAGCTCTGATACATCTTAAGGAAAACATTTGTTGCTGTGTTAGTCATGGAAAGTCCTGTGGCCTCGCCTGCCTCTAGAGTTGGTGATTTCATATACATTATTACATTTTATCCTCACAATAGTTCTATAAAGAAGGTGCAATAGTAAAGAAGGTGCAATGGTGGAGAGGTACAATTGTGGAAAAGGTACAATGATGAAATGGTAGAATGGTGGGGAAGGTACAATGAAGAAGTTACCACGGTAAAGAAGGTACAAAGAACCCATTTTACAGATGAGGAAATTAAGCTCCGAGACTTAGAGTGGCCAGGTCAAGGTCACACATTTGATGAGTGAGGAGTGCTGGTCTTTTGCCTATGATTGTCCTTTCACTACATTTTACACACCTCCAATTAGCTGCTCTGTGTGTTCCATCCTTCAAGTTGGTCATCTCTTTAGTTACTGGGTGGCACTAACTGGCAGGTGTGACTGTACCTGCCTGAGAGGTGTCTTTTCAATGTGACTGGAGAACTCCTTTCTTTGGACAAGCCATCCCAAAGATGCCAGAGCTGTGCCTCAAGCACTTTCATAAATACAAAGTGGGTTGGGAAGTGGGAAACTTCTATTAAAAGAGAGCAGGATTAACTTTCTCATGGAATTAGTACTCTTTTTAATGTTTTCAGCTGTAGGAATTGTTTTTTACCTCCAAACTCTCCATATGTAGTAAGTGCATTTTTAAGAAAGTTATTGCAACTAGAACTTCCCTGAAGTTTGCCCCCAGATGTCAGGCATTCCTGAGCTGGTTGAGGATGTTGAGGTGAGGCCACGAAAGGGGTGCCTGGACGATGTCACGATGTCCTCAGGTACACAGTGCTGGGGGGCATGCCTTGGCGTTCGTGGCACACGCTCATCGTCTCAGCTAACTCGATCTTCACCACAACCCCGAGACACAGGCAGAGCAGGCACTGTGCTAGTCACAGAGAGGACACGGAAGGCTCTCTGGGACACGTCCAAAGGCATAGAGAGCAGACCTGGTTACATGACTCTGCTCTTTCAGTCTGTGCAGCTCCATAGTATTAAAGACCATAAGTGTCATTGTGTGTAAGGTGACTAGTCTGAAATCATTTCACTCAGTGGAAGGTCTGAGGAAAAGAACTACTCTAATTACAGCCTCCACTACTCCCGGATCTCATTTCCTTCTTTCACAGGCATTTAGCTGGGAAATGTGGTTCACACAGGACGTCATCTGTTCTCCATCAAGGCGTTTGACAAGCTTTTCATGATCTACTTGCAGACACGCTGGAGAAATATGGGTGGAGGCTGGTATAATGAGGTGCAGTACCGACTGCGGTGTCCGAAGGAACTGTCGACTCAGTAACCCAAAGGGTTTTGGTCTCTGTGTTGCAGAATTCTGCCGCCCGATCCAGATTGTTGAGCATTTTCATGAGTACCATGGACGGAAACACATAAATCACTATTTCCATATTTACAGATGGCGTGAAACTGGGAGGGAGAGTGAAAAGTCCTTGGTTGAAAGGGGCTGAATCTGTAAGAGTACATTTTACTAGGCATAAATGTAAACTCTTTTATTTGGGTCCACTTATCAAATCCCACAAATAACCTCCCCATAGGATAAAAATATAGTAGTTTAATAGTAGCACTTTGCAAATATCTTAATGGTTCTAATCCATGTCAGTGTCAATTAAATCTGAGTAAATACTGTGACATACCCACTGAAAAGCTAGTTTGAGCTCATATGAGTTTATAGAAAAATGCTGGAGGTGTGATTAGACCACACCTAAGGAACTGACACTGCGTAAAGGGCCCACTGGTAAACTAGTGTGTGCCAGAAAGTGTGTCCAGAGTGTGGAGCTGGTGCCAGCACCGCCTGTGAAGATGGTGGAAGGAACCAAAGCTCTTCCACATGGCCAAGAGAAGACGCGGGGGTAAGAGGTTGCTGGCCATTTCCTTCATATACGTGAACGCTTTCTTGCAGAAGAATGATTCTTCTTGTTCTCTTTACCCCTAAGGTTTAAAACCAGATGGGTGGACGGTAGAAGATGAGGTGGGCTACACACGGCTGGGACGGTTCTTCACTCCAGAGTCTACAAGCACTGGGAAAGGAGGACTGCAGAGGGGGTCTGACAGCGTAGCTGTGATGCTCCCTGGGGAGGTTACTCAGGAAATGGTTCACAGCACATGGAAGTCGCCCTGAGCTTTGCAGAGACAGGGGGCTTTGGACTTCTCAAGAAGTCACTCAAGGGGCAGAGAGAGCCATGTGGTAACCAGCTAAGAGGTTGGAGAATGTGATGGTTTCGAATCTGAGTTTTGTAGTCAGACTTGTATTGGAATTCAAACTCTGCCACTTGCTAGCTATGCAACCTTGATGTTGTAGATAGAATGACGGTCTCCCAAAGATGCCCACGTCCTAATCCTGAAGACCTGTGAATGTGTTACATCACATAACAAATGGGAATTAAGTTTGCCAAATAGCAGATAGAGAGATACCTGGAATTGTCCCAGTGGGCCCAATTTAATAACAAGGGTCCTTCAAAGTAGGAGAAGGAGGCAGAAAATCAGCGTCAGACAGCGAGGCACGATAGTGGAAGCAAGGTCAGACAGAGCAGTGACGCTGGCTTTGAAGGTGGAGGAGGAGGCCGTGATCCAAGGGAGGCCAGGCAAGGAGACAGATTCTCTGCTAGAGGCTCAGGAAGGAACTCGGCTCCGCCTACACCTTATTTTTACCCGTGAGATCTGGTTTGAACTTCTGACTCCCCAAACAGTGAAATGATAAATTGTGATGTTTTATAGCCACTTGCTTGTGGTATTTGTTATCGCAGCAATAGAAAACTAATACATCTGGGTTCGTTTGACTTCTCTGAGCCAGTTTTTTCACGTGTAAAATAGAGATATTAATAATACCTACTTCCTAGAATTCTTGCAAGGAAAGTACCTAGGACTCTACTTGACATATTGTATGTGCTCAGCAAAAAGACAGTGATCATCACTATTGTGAAAGACAGGTTTTCCATGCGAGCTTTTCCCCGGCATCGTTTGGCCGCCACAAAACCTATCCTAGTAATCAGTGCACTCCTCCTGCACCTTACGGAACGTGTTAATCACCACTTGTTTCACCTGCACGAGAAAATATCACCACTGGGATATAGACCCATAGCTACCTGACTCCCTGACTAATTGGTCCAGCTGCCCCGTTTGGGTCACTACTTACTTACTCCTAATATGAGCACATGCGTGGATAACAGGAAAAGGCAATTTCTAGAGGAGTGATGTTAAGCAAGTTGTCTGGTCAGGTCTAGAGTCCACTGCATGACTGCCTGGTACACACATGCACCACACACATGCGCACACGTTCATTGCATCTGGAGGTATCCCAGAGCTTCTGGAGCTCTCTAAGAATAGGTTCTGTGGTCTAAACCGTTTCTTCCCACGCAGTCTTGATATAATGCAGATGTAAGTCCTCACCGCCTGCAAGATGAGCACTAAATGGCTGTCACAGCTGGTGTGAGCTGGTAGAGCCAAAACAAGATGGAAGCCCAGAAGCACCATCCACTGGTCAAAGTCCAGAGCACACATTGTTTTCTTCCGGACAGAAAAAGCCATGCATGTCCCTTTGTTGACACAGTGCCCTGGGCATGGGCTGAAGCCCTTGGCTGACGTCCGTCTAGTGGCCACTTTTTTGAACTATTTCCTGCCCTAGTGTCCTCCTGGGCCAGGAGTAAGAGATGCAAAGGGCATATTTCCTGTGGGGTGGGTGGGTACATTAGTCTAATTTGTTCCTGGGGTTCATGGAAGACAGAGAAAGATGGGGATGCATTCTGGAGATTAATGGAAAAATCTCAAGCAGTACCTAAAGTACTGCTAAAATTCCTTTCTTGTTTATTTATGAGGTGTACAATTGTGAATTTTCAATGTCAGAAATGTTGGGTAATCATGATTTTTATTTACCAGGCTCACTAAAGGAAACTGTCCGTACTTGGACACTTTTAGGACTTTTTAATCTCCTCAGATCTGAATTTAGTGATCTGCAGGAGGTATGTATGGCGAAAATAAACAGGGGTGTGAGTCTTGGTGAATTTGTTCTGTAGTCCCAGCCTTCATGGGCTGCATTCAAATCAAATTTGCTTATGTTCACTTTTTAGTCATTAAGTATGAATTTATTGAATTGTTACTATGCTGCAGGCATTGTGACTACAATTACAGATAAAACAGACAAAGCTGCTGTTTTCAAGCAGCTCACCTTTTAATGGAAGAACACAAGACAGAGACTGAGAGCTCTCCAGAAAACTCCAGTTGTCTCTTCCTGGACACACACAAAACTCTATTTCCCAATGTCCCTTTAAGTTCCATATGGCTATGACCAAGTCCTTTCCAGTCAAACGAACAGAAGCGACATGTCCCAATCTCAGGCCTGGACAATGAACACCTTGCATGCACATGTCCCCGTGTTGCATAATCTTCTGTTTTCTGGATTCGGGGGACTATGGAGCCACTCAAGGCAGGCACATGGGCGCCTGCATGATGCATGGAAGAGAGCTGGACTCAGGTCTGTTCTGTGAGCAAGAAAGAAAACTTATGTTATGTTGAGACATTGTATGTTTGAGTCTATTTGTTATTACATCAGTTTACATTCCGTAAGGTGCAGGAGGAGTACACTGATTACTAGGATAGGTTTTGTGACGGCTAAATGATGCTGGGGAAAAAGCTCGCCTGGAAAACCTGTCTTTCACAATAGTGACGGCGACTGTCTTTTTGCTGAGCACATACAATATGTCAAGTAGAGTCCTAGGTACTTTACTTGCAAGAATTCTAAGAAGTAGGTATTATTAATATCTCCATTTTACACATGAAAAAAATGGCTCAGAGAAGTCAAACGAACCCAAATGTATCAGTTTTCTATTGCTGCTACAACAAATACCACAAGTGAGTGACTTTAAAACACCACAATTTATCATTTCACAATTGGGGGAGTCAGAAGTTCAAAACAGGTCTCATGGGTAAAAATTAAGGTGTGGGCGGAGCCGAGTTCCTTCCTAAGTCTCTAGCAGAGACTCTGTCTCCTTGCCTGGCCTCCCTTGGATCACGGCCTCCTCCTCTACCTTTAAAGCCAGCGTCATTGCTCTGTCTGACCTTGCTTCCACTATCATGCCTCGCTGTCTGACGCTGATTTTCTGCCTAAACAACGTGCAGAGATAGGAAAATGAATCATTAACATGTTCAGTGGTGATAAATGCTAAGCAGAAAAATATGGCAGAGTAGGGACACTGAGAGTGAGTGATGTGTGTGTGTGTGTGTGTGTGTGTGTGTGTGTGTGCTTTATAAATGGTGCTGAGGGAAGGTCTTTCTGCAAAGAAGGAATTTGATCAGATACATGAAAAAAGTGAAGATTGTGAACCAGCCTTGAAAATCCCTGATGGTGGGGGAGAAGATAGGTGGTGATGAGGAGGCATCTCAGGCCGAAGCAACCACAAATATAAAGGCTCTGAATTAGGGACGTGTATGTCTGGGGCCCAGAGCAGCTAGCATCTTGAATTCCTCTGCCTCTTCCCAGGTGTCCTGGTCCTAATAATGAGGGTCTCTTGTTTTCCTTACTGGTGCTTCAACTTCAGCTTTAAAAACAGTGCAGTTTTGCAAATGCCATGTTTATCTGTCACTTGGCATCATTATAGTGCTGGGAACGGAGAAAGGAGTTCCCTTCACAAATAAACGTGCGCTGCTGTTGTGTTTCCGCTTGGCCAGAGAAGCATTCTCCTTTAGCTTTTATACCAAAGGCAATAATAGGAAGGAGTAGAAGCATCTTAGAATCATAGTTGCTGCTATCTCTCAGGTGTTCCAAAGCACCAGCCTCAGTAGACAAGTGAGCTGAGCCCCAGGAGATAAGAAGAATTGGCAGCTTCATTGCAGGATGGAGAGAGCTCGAGGACTGTTATACATCACCCCCATCCGAACGCAGCCAATTCCGTACGTCAGGATCAGTTGCTGATAGTTAATTTTTTATTTTTCTTAGTTATACATATTTTGCTTATGAATAACAGAAACCGCTGAGCGACAGAGGGATTTTTTTTTTTTTTTAATGATTGTTGAGTTGGTTTATTTGGAATCAGAAGACTAGATTCACAGACTAAATACCATCTGGATACTGTCTTTCTGTATAAATAAATAAATAAATAAATAAATAAATTAATTAATAGATAAATGAATAATAGTTTTCTGCCTTATTCTGCATGTACTTCCTTCATCATGATGCACGTACCCTTCCTGATACAGTAAAAGTGGCACAAATTATATTGAAGAAACCAAACCAATGAAAAAGATATTTACAAAACAAGAGAGAGACTAAAGAAAGAAAGCTCAGAGTAGAAGTGACAATCAAATTTTGAGCCATACACAGAAGAGAAAAATGGGGGCAGTATTGATGCCAATAACATAAACCTTTACAAAACCTTGGGCATCACTTCCTTTGCTCTGCACAAGATGACTACCAGCAGCATTGCATATAAGAGAACAGGACAGCCTCTGGAGTCTGATTGACTGGTGTTCCAACATCAGATTTATTGGTTATGATCTGTGCATCCTTAGGCAAAATACTTAACTTCAAAGAGTTGTTATACGGATTAAAAAATACAAGGCTTATAAAATACATGTGGAAGTGCTTGGAATTTATAAGTAATATATTTGGTTGCAATGTATCTCAGAATCAATATCTCCATCGAATTATCCCTCACAGGTACCTGCTCTGACCTGTCCCTGTTCCTAAAGACTGTTATCTCTTACCCCAACTCCAGGGCATAGAGAGATCATGAGGCTAGGGAATAGGCTTGATATTTTCTTCTTTCTGCGCCTTCATTTCCTTTCTGTTAGCACATGGTGGGATTCATCAGCTCCCAAGTCTATTCTATCCATCTTGCAGGAAGTGGGTCCAGACAATGAGTGTTGGCCAAGGAAAAGGGGTGAGTGTTGAGATAGTAAAAAGCCATGCCCTTTACTTCGTTGTCCCCATGTTGAACATGAAAGCCACATATTCTTGAAGGGACAGCTGCAAAATTGTGGAGGCTTCAGTAGCCTGGGTCCTTGAGTGACCATGTGGAGCAGGGATAACATGATAAGATTTATGTTAGAAATAAAAACAAAATTATAAATTTCAAAACAAATAATAAAAATAAATTCATCTGAAGTCAGACATTATGACCATAGGAAAATCATTGAATTGCTTTGATCAATTTTTAGATAAAAATATTTTGATATATTTATTTTATTTCTCCTCTGAGATAAATCAGTTAAGCAAAGATAGGCATATCACATGCTTCTATGAAAAATGTAAAAATGGAAGTAGTTTTTTAAACTTTAATGTTGCTGTAGAGCACTTCTACAGGAATTGAAACACTTCTTGAGAGTTTACTGCAAACTAATACAGTACAACACTGAAACATATCAGAAGTACTAATAAAAAGACAATGTTTGGAAAAACTTGAATACGGTTATAACAGTTTTGTTTACTCATTTTTCTGCGCCTCAATTTCCCCATCTGTGAAATGGGGATAGTTTTACAGTTGAAGAAACTAAGAAGCAGTTGCATCAGGTGCTTAAGTTTATGGACTCCTGTGCCAGACTGTCTATTTCTTTTCACAGGGCTGCCACTTGGTAGCCATAAGGGCAAGTTACTTATCTTTTTGGTGCCTCAATTTCTTCTTCTGCAAAATAAGGTTAATAGTATCTATTCAGTAGGGCTGTTGTGAGAATTAAATGAATAAATATTTCAAGTATGACCTGGCACATAGCTATAATTGTATTACCTTCACTTCTGAAAGGTTTATTTAAAATATCAAATGTTACATCAAATGTAAAATATCTTAGTACAATATATGTTCTTCTCATTTTTTCACTACTTTTATAATTCTAAACTCTTACATTTCACCCTATTCTAATTTTTATACAATTTGTTTAAATGCCTGATTAAAGTAAATTCCTTTTTGTCCACTTTTCAAAACTAAAAATTGAGAAAATTTTCAACTTAGAAGATGGCAGCCAACTTGAAGTGATATGGAAGGAACACAGTTCTTCTAAAAAAGGAGATACGCTGAGTAAACACTCCCCAAAGTGGTCCTGAGTGTGTTCCAGATGAGTAATGATTTATGAACAGGAAATCTGGGTCGGCTGGGCTTCAGTTAAACAGTGTGGGGAGATGGAAACCAGATGTTTGACGTCCATCTCAGAGGCCCACAGAGTGAGCGGCACAAAGAGATGAGGGAGAGGAGGGAAGGAAAGGGAAATCAGCAGACAGGGAGACAAGGAGGAGCACATGTGGCTCAGAGAACGCACAGAGAGAGCAAGGACGATGGGGGAGAGAGAGGAGAGGAGAGCAAGGAGAGTCAGCCAGGCAGGCACTGATGGAAATAAAACACCCTCCAAAGTCAACTCATAAAACGTTTCATCAGCCAGAAAACCTGGTGCGTGTTGAGAATATACGTTTTGTTTTAACGTTTATTCCCATGGAAACGAGCTGAAAAAGTTCAGACGTTTTTTATTGACTTGGAATACTGAGACCATACATGTGTGAGCATGTGTAAATATACACGATGTATTTCAAAATATATTTCAATGAAATACCTCTTCTCTTCCAATTAAACCTCTGAAAGAGTCCAGTTTCCTACATGCTGAAAACAAGATGGACTTTTAATGTGATTCTGGCAAAGAGAAGAACATTTTAGGGTGTAGTCTTCTAGATTGCTAAACTGTGTAAGACAAAGGAAATCAGGATCTAGGACTGGGGTCGGCAAACGGTCGTCTGTGAGCCGATTTTGGCCCATAGACTGTTTTTATACGGTCCATGGCTTAAGATATTTTAAATATATCTTTAAAGCGCTGTGGGGAAAAAAAGGAAAAGAAAAAGAAGAATATGAAACAGGATTGTGTGTAGCTCACTAAGCCCCAAGTATTTACTGTCGGGTCTTTATAGAAAGGTTTGTTAATCCCCGATTTAGAGTATAATGCCATTGCCAGTGAAGCCAGCATATATAATTGGCCAGCTTGATAATAATTGCTACAAAAGAAACAATTTTTAGAAATAGTTTTATAGACCCATGCAGTGCCGGTAGGGTTAAAGTTCATTTGATCACTTCCTGCTAATCCACCCTACTTTATCCTCAAAAATGGGCTGTGCTAACACATTTGTGGAAATGCAGGGATGGAAACGTTCTTTCTGGCTGCATCTCAGGGAAAGCACAAAATGTTCCAGTTCTGTGTAGAGTTGTGTTAGCTCCCAAGTTCAGAGCTGGCACTCACCTTTCAAACCTCGTAAAGGAAAATGAGCAATGAGCCCTGAAAAGTCACAGAAGAATGTATCTTGGGCTTTGGACAGACGCAAAGAATAAGGCACACAAAGAGCGTCAGTTACCAGATTATACCTTAGCTTAGATAAAAGTGACTCAGACCAAACAATGGTGAGAATAACAATATAATAAGCAAAAACAATAATTAAGCTAATGACAACTAAAATTTATTGGGTGTTTATAGTGTGTCAGGCATTGTGCTAAGTACTCCCCCTGGATTATCATATTTAATTCTCCTAATGACCTTGTGAGGATAAAGGAGCAGACTCAGAGGTAAAGTAACATTTCCAAGGTCAACTAGCTGTTAGGAGGCAGAGCCATGGTCTGAGAAGAGATTCTTAGCCAGCGCCTTTATTGCTTCTTAAATATAGAAAGGCTCAGTGTAAAGTATTTGAATATAAATAGCAGGGTGTAAATGGAATTGAACATAAATCTTTATTATCCATATTTTATGTCCCCTTTCCTTTTAGAAGCCATGATAATAAAACCCTAATCATTGAGGTGTAATAATTTTATTCTAGATCTTATTTTCCATGGAATCTGAAATGTGCTGTATCAGGCCATCGTCAGCACTCTGGACTGAAGCTCTCTCCTTCCCGGATACTGATTGTCATTTTTACTTGCCAGAAAGTCTGTTCTTGGGTGTCCAGGTCAGCTGATTATACAGTATGTCTTGATTATACTTGGAAATAAAATCTATTTATCAACATATGCGTTTTCTTCTGTAACAGCTTCAAAATGATCCCTTATCAAGTAAGTGTGCAAACATCTGAAGGTGTCACTCATGGGACACTGACTGTGCTTGGAGAGGGGTAAATGTGGTTACCTGGCCACAGGCACGAGTCAGCTTGACACACACAGCTTTGCCCAACCAAGGAGGATAGTGGTTAGCCGGGACAGTCAGGATTCATCTCTTTCTAGAAATTAGCTTGCACATTTTTAAACAAGAAGTTGCCTATAAATTCTTATCTTTGCTCTTATGTTGGTAATGTGTCTGATACCTACAAGATTTGTTTTCTTTATCTTTGTTTTTACGTGCTTAGAATATGATGTGTCTAGGTATGCTTTTGCTTCTTCAGAGTTTATCCTGGTTTGTTGGATCTGTGGTCTGATGTCTTTCATTGTTTTGATAAATTCTTGTCCATTATCATCTCAAATATTTCTTCTGATTCTCTCTCTCCCTCTCTCTCTCCTCTATGTGGGATGCCAATTACGTATATGTTAGACTTTCTGATATTGTGCCATAGCTTTTGGGTTCTCTGATCAATTTTTTCCACGCTTTTCCCCCTTTGTGTCAATTTCCCATGGAAATTTGGTAATTTCCATCGAGCCACCTTTATGTTCAGTGATTCTTTGGCTGTGCTGAGTCTAGTAATAAGCCTTGGGAAACTTTCTTCATATTTATTTTTATTTCCAGCATTTCCATTTGACTCTTTTTAATAGTTTCTTTCTGCTGAAATTCTCCATCTGCTCATGAATATTGTACTTTTGTTTACTCATTCATTTATTTATTCATGCATTTGGTAGCTTTTAACTGAGATCATCTTAACTGAGATTCTCTATTGGGTGCTGAGAATTCACCAGTGAACATGTAGACATAATCCTTGCCCTCGTGGAGTGTACAATATAATTGGACAAAGATATTAAAACAAGTCAAAAATTAAACATCTAATGAGCATTATTAAGAAAGAGTGTTGGGTGCTCTCCCAGTCCTAATGTAGGGTCCTGAGTCAGTATAGGAGTTTCCCTTAGGATTTGAGGGCTGGGGAGACTGTGAAATGTACCTCTTAGATCTCCAGCTATAGCGACCATAATGGACTGATGTTCTAGCTGTTGTGTTCTGAAATCTATACCATGTGGACACTGAAACCATGCTTCCCCACAACTGGGCACGGCAGGGACACTAAGGCACACTCTTCTGGGAGATGTCTGACTCTTCTGATTCATGACCTTGGCTCAAGGACACCCCTTTATCTTTACCAAAATTTCTTCAACTGCACTGCAGTTTACAACTCTTCAACCAGCCTCCTTTCCTTCCCTTTTTCTTGACAAAGAATCAGACCTGCTTCATGACCTGATGACTCTCCATCCTCCTCTGGCTCCCTTTCCATTTCCCCTTGCAGGCATTTCCCTAATAAATCTCTTGCACATCAAATCCTGGCTTAGCATCTGCTTCTCAGAAGACATAGATCAACACAAAGGCCAACACCTGAAAGTGGAGTAAGCGCAAGCCAGGTGACTAGGAGAGGGCTCAGGGATGAGTATTTCAGGCAGAGGAGCCGCATGTCCAAAGGTCAGGTGGGCAAACACTCACTGAGCTTTCAAAGAACTAAATTACACACCTATTAGAATGAGCAAAATCCAGAACACTGACAACACCTAATGCTGGTGAGGACGTGGAGCAATAAGAACTCTCATTCACTGCTAGTGGGAACACGAATGGTACAGACACTTTGAAAGACAGTTTAACATGTCTTACAAGATGAAACATACACTTACCATATGATCCAGCAATCGCACTCCTTGGTATTTATCCAAAGAAGTAAAAAATTTATGTTCACACAAAGATGTGCACATGAATGTTTATACTAGCTTTATTCATAATTGCTAAAACTTGGGAGTAACTGAGATCTCCTTCAGTAGGTGAGGGATAGATAAACTGTGGTCCATCTGGACAATGGAATATTATTCAGCACTAAAAAGAAATGAGCTATGAAGCCATGAAAAGAAATGAGCTATGAAGCTATGGAGGAAATTTAAGTGCCTATTGCTGAGTGAAAGAAGTCAATCTGGGTGGACCCAGAGAACATTATGCTAAGTGAAATAAGTCAGAGAGAGAAAGACAAATACCATATGATCTCACTTATATGTGGAATCTAAGAAAAGAATAAATGACTGAACTAATCAGAAACAGTCTCAGAGACATAGAGGAAAAACTGAGGGTTGCTAGATGGGAGGGGGGGTGGGAATAAGAGGGAAGGTGAGGGGATTAGAAAGCACAGTCGGTAACCACAAGATGGCCACGGGGATACGGAAGTCAGTTTGGGGAATGTAATCAATAATGTTGTAAAGATTTTGTAGGGTATCCGATGGACACTTGTCTCGTTAGGGAGACCACCTCAGGGAAGATGTAGATGCCTGATCACTGCACTGTACACCTGAAGCTGAAGCTGAACAATAATGAATATTAATGTTAACTACAATTAAGTGTTTTTCACCAAGTGTGCATGCTCCACAAGTGAACATGTTATTATCCGTGTCACCATAGCTGAAACTGCAGATCTAGTGAGCTTTGTGGCATTTAAATGGTGGCTGGATTTCTAAATCCTGTAATCTAGTACCCTGTGTGTGGGCTCCTTTGTCTTGGCAATGAGACATGAGTGATTTTCAAATTGAGGTCAAGGAACTTGGAAATGCATTTCCTGGGCTCACCCCCAAACCAGCCTGTCTTTGAGAAATCCCACCATCCAGAAGTGGTTGAGGTTCTGACAGAGCTGTGGTCACGGGGCCTCCAGTTCCATTCCACGGCCTCCCTCGGGGGATGTGCCCAAGAATCACCACTGCCTTGTCACTTCCATCCTTGCCCAGGCTCTCAGTGAATCAGAGCGTGTGGGAAGCAAGATGACATTACATTTTACATCGAACCTTTATTAGTAAGGCGGCATTTATTTAAGTAATTCTGAAGCTAAGGCTGGACCCATGTTACACGCACACGGAGGGCAAGAGTTTTGCTGCCTGGTTCTAGTTGTTTTAAAGTGACAGCGATTTCATTATGATTTTGATTGTATGCTCTTAGAAGGTGTAGACAATTTTCTTTAGGCCTCTAGAATTTGCTTGCCTAGGAACTTTCTGTCCTGGACTTTTCTGGTCTTCATCATTAACCTGACCCATCTCTTGGATGTCCATCCTTCTGCCTCCTTCTCCCCACAAGACCCTGACTCCTGTCCCCAAGCCAATGGGAGCCTTTGGGCGTTGCCACCATGAGGCCAGACATTAGGATTTGTTGCTTTAAAACAGGTCTTAATTCACTTTATGTTTTGATTTCATGTAGACAGAGCAACCCGTGGTCTTTCTCTGAATATTCTGATTTTCCATTTGAAAATAATTATTAATTTGTGAAGCTGGTAAGAACCCAAATCATTTCAACCAATTAAAACATCAATATTGTTAATTGTTCTCTATTTGGAAAGAAAAAATAAGAACAAGATTAATATGAGGAGCTTCTTCATGTGACAAATATTGATTGCATTCCGACAGAAGGGAAGACGTGTTGGGCACAAAGCGTGCTGTTGTGAAAAAGGCAAACATGGAGCTTGTCATGGCAGGGAAATTGGTTAGAAATGAAATGCACTGACTCATGCGGCCGATAGCCTTTCAGCTCAGCTCCGACCATTCATGCCTGACCGTATGCTCCTGCATCCCTCCCCTCAGCAAGCGGGGCTTAGAGTTGCCCCCACATGGTGCTACCAAAGAATGAAAGTGGACAAACATTTTAGATACTTTTAAGCATAGGTTGAAACAAAAAGGTTCTTTTATTAACCCCCAAATTCGATTAACCGGAAACCCATTTCCAATTTATTCTAGTTAACTGAGGTGTTACACGGACCATCAGAAAGGGCTAAATATACTTTTTGGAGACCTTCCATGTTTACAAAGACTATGACCAGTTATTTCCTTTGTGTCTCCCAATAACCTGGTGAAGTTGGCAATACAAGAATTATTGGTCTTCTTATATATTTTAGTAGAAATATACCTTTGAGTATTTACTGTGTGAAGACCCTGTTCTACCTGCGATGGGATTTTAAAAATGAAAGTGAGATGAAAAATTTTTGAAAGAGTGACCTAGATTATGTTGCTGAAATAAGGAAGTCTCGGTAAATTCAAGTGCATGGGGTGTATATTGCCCAGGGGGAGTTTGTCCCGTCTCAAGTATGTGGGAGTGACCTCGTCCAGAGACTGTGGGTCAGCTGGCTTATCAGGGCTGATGTTTCATCTGAAGCCACTGGTGTGGGTGACCACAGAACTTCCTGCAAGATACAGCTGGTGGACGATTCTCATGGTTGGTATTGGGTACTACTGAAGATGCTTCACCTCTGGAGGGTTCATTGGAAGAATTCAACCTGACATGGTGTGGAGGGAGGTGGTGTTGGATGTTTTCATTTACTGGATCTTCCCAGTGAGATGAGCCCCCACAGGTACAAGACTAGTTGTCAAGTTTCCTCTAATGACCAGCATGTGTAGAAATGTACATATTTTTACTCAAGTGCAAAAATTGACATCCATCCCTTTTAAAAACCACCTCTACTTTCCTGCTCCACACAATGAGTGGATCAGCATGGGTTCTAAAAGCCTTGCATGGTTCTAACTTTCTCCATCACCATATTTCTGGGACCCTGACTATGATGAAAGACCATGTGGGGTGCAGACAAGACTCCGCTGAAGGTCTTCTTCTGGGATCCCCACTGAGTAAGGACAGCAGAAATTGTAGGGACAAGACTCACTCACTTTCTGTTTTTACTTCAGCGTGTGGTCAAGTTTCTGGTTCCGAACAAACGAGTGTATCAACAGCCAGCTCTGTACGGACTCTAATGCTGGCATCTGAAATCCTTGACTCGGTGCTCTCATGGTCTCCCCGCCCCCACCACTCGGAGGCTTTGTACCTCTCGTCATTTTTCCCTTTTCACTTGGCAGAGGTGCAGACTGCTGACCTGTGTTCTGAATCCTCTTCTCTCTTCCTTCTAAGAACTTAGATCCTCCAAGTATCTCTCTGTCCTGTATCATTAGCATTTTCTTCTACATCATTCATCACAACATAAGCTCTAATTTCTCCTGCCCAAAAGCAAACAAAATAAACAACCTGTGGCAAATTTCTTTCTTTTTTTCATTAAAATGTATTGAGGTGACAATGGTTAGTAAAATTGCATAGGTTTCAAGTGTACAATTCTGTAATACATCATCTATATATCACATTGTGTGTTCACCACCCAGAATCAGATAATTTTCAACAAAGAGCCGAAAACATACAATGGAGAAAAGAAACCCTCTTCAATAAATGGTGCTGGGAGAATTGGAAAGCCATGTGCAAAAGAATGAAACTGGACTGCTATCTGTCACCATGTACCAAAGTTAACTCAAAATGGATCAAAGACCTAAACATAAGACCTGAAACAATAAACTGCATAGAAGAAAACATAGGTACTAAATTTATGGACCTTGGGTTTAAAGAGGATTTTTTGAATTTGACCTCAAAGGCAAGGGAAGTAAAAGCTAAAATAAATGAATGGGACTGTATCAAACTAAAAAGCTCTGCACAGCAAAAGAAACCATTGACAAAATAAAGAGGAAACCAACTGAATCAGAGAAGATATTTGCAAAAAAACTCCTCTGATAAGGGGCTAATATACAAAATACATAGGGAACTCACACAACTCAACAACAAAAAAACAAATAGTCCAATTGAAAAATGGGCAGAGGACCTGAAGAGACATTTCTCCAAAGAGGACATATAAATGGCAAATAGACATATGAAAAAATGCTCAACATCACTGATCATCAGGGAAATGCAAATAAAAACCACAATGAGATATCACCTCACCCCAGTCAGAATGGCTATCAGCAACAAGACAAATAGGAACAAGTGTTGGAGAGGCTGTGGAGAAAAAGGAACCCTCATACACTGGTGGTGGGAATGCAGACTGGTGCAGCTGCTATGGAAGGCAGTGTGGAGGTTCCTCAAAAAATTAAGACTAGAATTACCATATGACCGAGCAATCCCTTTCCTGGTTATATATCCAAAAAAATCTGAAAATATTTATTTGTAAAGATATATGTGCTCTGATGTTCATTGCAGCTTTATTTATGGTGGCCAAGACACGGAAAGAATAATGCCGTTTGCAATATGGATCTTATATGCAAAGCCAAATAAGCCAGACAGAAAAAGCTGAGCAAATTTCTTTGATTCCACGAACTTCTCCAGCTCTGTATCCCTGTGAATCCACCCCTTTATCTGCTGTAAACAACTGGTTCAATCAGGCCTCTGTACCCACTGAAGTGGCTTCCTGGATCATTCATGCCCTCTGTGTCAGCAGATTCCATGGTTATGACTCTGTGGTCATCTTACCTAAACTGCCAGTGGCTTTAGTTCCCTGGACCTCCTTGGAAACCTTTCTTCCCTCAGGTGCCCTGACTCTGCTCTTTCCCGGTTTTTTTCCCATTGACTGCAAGGTTCTGCCTGATCTGGACTGTGTGTGTCTCTCTGGTCTCTGGTCTCCTCTCGCTCTTCCCCACTCAGGGATGGGGCGTGCATGCTATGCTGGGCCTCCCGGGGCCTTGGGAGGGGCGACTGTGGAGCTGGAACTCACCTTCACGTCTGAGAGGCAGTGAGAGGTAAAATGAGAGGGTCTCTCCATCATTTTAAAGCCAAAAATGCCCTAGCAGAGGGAGCAGGACTTTGGTACGAAACACAGATGACAAATGTAACATGTGCTATGCAGCAAAGGCCCATTCTGTATGTAAATGCACTGCAAAACAATTCTAAAGTAACATCACTGGATTATGGTCAAAGTGATAGGCAGTAGGCACTCCTCTTTCTACAAAATTATTGCCTAGAAGGCGGGTCATGAAATGAACACTGGTCAGCATTTTGGTGACTGCTGGGCACGGCACCCAGGGAGGCAAGAGGTACTTGCCTCCTTTTGTGAAGGGGAGAGGAATCTGTTTCAGAGCCAGTCACTTCCATGGAGTCCAGCTCCTCTCCCACCGGCGGGCCTCCACCTCCTCCCTGGACAGAGACAGAAAGGGGCCGGCAGGTGCCAGCTCGCCAGACCTCAGAGGTGGGGGGCCTGGAGTGCTCCCTCCTCTCCCAGCTTGCACACCGTAGCCTCTAGGGGCTCGGCCAGCTGGCAGTAGGAGGCGAATTTCTTTCCCACTTGGCAGCCAAGTGCCCAGTATGGAAAAAGAATTCAAGCAGCAATTTGCAGCTTTGCAACAAGCCTTTACAGATGAAGGGGTGACGGACACGCCCCAGGGAGCTCAGCAGCCCCTTATCCTCTGATCACGGGGAGAAATACCAACACTTACAGTGAACCCCCCCTTATCCACTGGGATACGTCCCAAGATCCCCACTGGATGCCTGCAACTATAGATGGCACTGAACCCTAGATATAGTCCATGTTTTTTCCTGTGTATACATACCTATGGTAAAAATTAATTTATAAATGAGGCATAGTAAAAGATTAACAATGATAACTAATAATGCAATAGAAAATTATGCAACAATATACTGTAATAAAAGTTATGTGAAGGTGGTCCCTCTCTCGCCGTCTCTCTCTCTCTGATAACGGAGACAGCTACTACGGGACTAAAGCTGGCGTATGTACAGTGTGGAGATGCTGGACGAAGGGGTGAGTCACGTCCCAGGTGGGTGGAGCGGGACATGCGAGATTCCGACACACTGCTCAGAAGAGGGAACAATTTAAAACTCATGAATTGTTTATTTCTGGAATTTTCTATTTAATATTTTCAGACTGCGGTTGACCTTGGGTAACTGAAGGCTCAGATAGAGGAGGACTACTGTATTTAATCTTTTCACATATAATCCCATGCCGTGTTTCCTCGTGGATGCCTTTCCATATTCATTAATTAGGATTTTTTTTTTTTACATAGTTGTGATTGTTTACTAGCCAGGTGGACAACACTCCAGATCAAAGCACCTAATCACATACAGTTGCACCCACTGATCGATGGTTATTGTATGTAATTAAGTCCAGCAGAATGCTTGGGGCAGAGATTGGGTTTGGACATCGTCTATCGCTTGAATTGAAGGGCACAGAAAAGTTGAGAAGAGCACAATTTGGGAGCAACATGTGTCTGGGATCCCATTGGCTCCTACCACTGGGAGTGTAGACTTGCAGAACCTCTCTGAGCTTCTGTCTTATGTAAAACATGTTGATAATACCCATTTCAGAGGATCTTTTTTATAAGAGTGAACTAAGACGTATATAAAATGTAAGTAGGTGCTCAGTAAATGCTGGCTGCTTCGTTCTTTTCACCCAGTGCAGGGTTTGTGTGTTTGCAGACCCCACACTCTGGACCCTAAGAGCTTGCACACCTTTAATCCCCACAGTGGTTCTGTGGAGCAGTGTCCCATCACTCTCTGCTTTTGCAGAGAAGCTGAGGGACTTCCTCAAGACCCGTGGCCACTGACGGGCTGAGCTGGGGTCCAAACCCAGAGCCCAGCTCTTTGTTCTTTCAGGAGCTTATGCAGACAAGTGGTCTGGGGAGTGATGGACTCTTCCCTATAACCAGCCGGAAGGACCCAGTATGAGGAACACAGTGTGCCAAGCACAATAAAGAGACAAGAATAAAGACGTGCCAGAAAAGAAAGGCAGACCTGAGTCTCTGGGCACCTGGAGAGGAGAGGTCTGGAGGGGCAGAGGAGGCTGAGGAAGAGGGAGGGGAGGCAAGTGAGAAGACAGCTGGGGTCTTCACAGAGGCCCGAGACCCAATTGAAGAAGGAGCTTCGGGGGTTGACTGCTCCGTGAAAAGGCCACAAGATCCCTGCTCACAGAACAGCCTGCCGGACTGACGCTGAATTGGGTGTCAGAACTGAAGCTGTCTCAAGGATTGTGTTTGATATATAAGAGATGAGCTCTGGAAACTTCCAGAAGAGGTAAACTCCTTGCCCACCGTGACAGCTTCTGAGTTATTTTCTTTGGCAGATGATACTTTGCAGTTGATTCAAACTCACCATCATCCATTCCTAACAATTCCAAAAAGGGCACCACATTAGAACCTGGGCAGCTCAGTGTTCTCTGAAAAAGCTTTATAGAAGCAGACTCTGTACCAAAGAAACTGCGTGAGGTCACTTGGGACAGAAATAGAACCGTTTCACCTTATTTGTTCCAGAATAAAGTGACTTGTAGGCGTTTCTGTCAGTCAGTAGAAGAATAAAAGGCTGCTTGCGTGGATGAGGATGAAATATGTAAAATTTTCATTGCATTTATGTGTCTGAAGGATCTTCCTCCCCAAGAAAGTTAGTAATCATTTTATTGCTGATGGAGGTTAAAGACTGAATATCAAAGAAAAATGAGATGCGTGATTTATAGGCCAAAGAGGATTGCAGTATTTCTGATGAAAAGAAAATCTATAAACCTGAACAGTAGAATTTGTTTCCCATGATTATGCAAATGTGTGTGTCCTTTCCCAAGCTATTTCATTCCTTTTAATAAAGAATCGGAGGCAAAAATTAATTTTAACAATATTTTTATTAGTAATATATATTGATTGAGGAACACTGGAAGAATAAAGAAGAACATAACAGAAAATAAAACGTGACCCAAATTCACAATCTATCCTTGACTCTAGGTGTAATTTTGATATCCTGCCTTTTATTTTTCATTCTGTGTTTTTAAAAATAATTGATGTAATTTTTTGCTTTTCTTCTCTTAAGATTATACTCTGGTTATTGATATTATGACTATTTTTTATTCTGTTTTTAAGCAGTATTGTAATACTTGGATACTTCCAAACACAATTAAAATATCATTATTATATTAAAATAATTTATAAATTTTGTGCTTTTCTTCACATAACACGTCATTAAATTGACTACAGCTGATTACCTAGCCAATACCTGTCATTCATATTTGGGGTAAAGTCTTCAAATATATGTTCATACATGGATGTAAATGGAAATGCGCTGCTTTTATTCCTTCAAGTTGGAAGAAAGTATTTCCTGGACCCATCGGACACTTTTTTGCATGATTCACATGATGGTTGCATGGAATCCTTTCCTTGGCTTTTCAACTATTTACTTATTTTTGGTCATGGAGATTTCTTCCAATTTTTCATTATTAAACAGTGAGGTGATTGACAACTTCATCTACCGTGTTTCCCCGAAAATAAGACCTCGCCGGGCAATCAACTCTAACGCGTTTTTTGGAGCAAAAATTAATGTAAGACCTAGTTTTACACCATATTACATAAGATCCGGTCTTGTAGTAAAATAAGACCTGGTCCTATATTAATTTTTGCTCCAAAAGACGCAGTAGAGCTGAGTGTCCGGCTAGGTCTTATTTTTGGGGAAACACAGTGTGGGGACAGAGTCCCAGAGAGCAGTTTTCAGGCTCTCGGCCTCACGTGGAAAGGTGCTGGCTCAGGGAGTAGATGGCCGTCAGCTGTGACTGGTTGGCCATCAGCTATAACCAGTTAGCCATTAGCCACCGATATAACTGCTGTGGCTACACTAGTAAGCGCGGATGGCGGATTGCAGTTGGCCAGTGAGGTGGGTTGGCAGAGAGAAGTGGACAGCAGGTTGCAGATCGTGTGGTTCCTGCTTCCTGTGTCTCTAACCCAACCACCAGAGAGAATATAGTGGTTTGACTCCCCTATCTATGGTTCTGTGGGTGTTCCTTTTTGGCCTCACCATATCCGGCGTTCTTATGCAGGGACTGGGAGCTGAGACCCCGCATGACACCCTGCATGACACACGATATGTGACTGACTGCCCTGTAGAATCATTTCCTGGAAGATTTTTGAGGGGCCCGAGTGCATGTGACCAGATGGTTGTCTAAACACTTACAAGCTATGATCCCCCAAGAGCAGTCATGCGTCTACTTCTCTGTGTCTTTGCTGATGAGGAGACCCACTAATCCTTTCCTTTTTCACCTAGTATTTTGGAAATGATCATTTCAATTACTTTAAACGGAGTCTGATAACTTCAGATGCTTTTTTACACATTTATTGGCCCCGTATTTCTTCTTTGTAATTCCTCAATCAAATATTTTGCCTTTTTTTTTCAATTGGTATATATTCACTTTTTTGTTAATGATTTGTCAATGTTTCTGATACATTAGGAAAATCAAACCTTTCCCCTTTGTCTTGGAACAATTTCTTTCCACTCATTATTTGTCTTTAAAGTTGACTATGGTGTTTCTATAGATGCAAAACGTTTTTACTTGAGGCAGCAAATTATTCTCTTGAGGTTAGAGCCTGAGGTTTTGCTTAGAGCGGTCTTTCCCACCCTCAGATATTATAAAGTCAACACAATTCTTCCATAGTGGTTTACGCTTTTATTTTAATCCATTTAATATTTTAAGGCACATAGAGAAGCAAGGGCATAATTTGTAGGTCTAGTGTGAAATGAGAACCTCTGTTGGGTCGATTTTCCTGATAGCAGATGTTACCTGTTGATTTTAAGTATCATGTTTCTCTCTTTGCTATTTCTATTGGAAACTAATTCCTGCAGAGTCACAGAGCTGATGTGAACTAAGAGGCACCGAAGACATGCTCTCTGGCGCCATTGGACCATACACATATCTCTTCTCTGGGAGAGGGGAGGTAAAGGCTGAGTGAGGGATCAGTGCCAGCTTCGGGAGAGATCGATTTTCACTTTACCTCCGACAAGCTGTGTAGCTTTGGGCAAGTCGTCTCCCTTTTGTCAGGTCCAGTCTCGTGCTCTGCAAAGGCAAGGGGCGGGCCACAGAGGTGCCTGGGTTCCCTTTGGCTCTGAGGCCCAGGACACTGAACCCGAGTAGCCCTGGTAGTGTGGGCGGGCGGGGCTCAGCTCGAGTGCCAGGCCCCAGGGAGTCAGTGGATCCTCTGCTCTGTGAGTCAGCGCTGTGGCGTGGATGCCAAAACCAGTAGCTGCAGAAGCTGGTGTGAAATCTGCTTGGAGAATGCGCGGATGGAGGAGTGGGTCCCTCAGGAGACCGGCTAAGTGACTGACAATTAAGTCCATGAACTCATCCTACATAAAGTGCTACATACCTCATTGCTGAATATGACTATGGTCACCTTTGAAGGATTCCCCCTGGGAAGCTATGCACCGACACCAGTGCCTAGTCCACTCTTCAAAGCAATTTTGGAACTTTTTTTCTGGAATGGCCATCAGAGCTGTCATCGTATTACCCTTGATGTCCTGAATGTCATCCAAATGTCTTCCTTTCAATATTTTGCCTAACATTTTCAGGCAGTCTTTTCAGCACTTCCAAATAGTAAACTTGGTTAACTGTTTGTCCAGTTGGTACAAATTCATAATGAATAATCCCTCTGATATCAAAAAATATTAGCAACATCATTGCAAAGTGTTCGAGAACTTAATTGTCAGACCTCGTACAGTGCCCAGCTCTGGCCCACCTGAGCATTTGCTTGGTTCCAGGCATCATTCTTCTAAGAAAGCGTCTCTAATAGGGGGCCTGCAGGTCACAGCCGACATTTATTCTGCCCAGAGTTGATCTACACATGGGGAGTTTTGTTTGTTTGGTTTATCATTAAGTTAGTTGGCAAGGTTTGAAGTCACAGAAGTCTTGATTTCACTTGAAAACTCGCAGAGATCTGCAGACAATGAGTCACATTCCAGCACAGCCACGATGGTTGGTTGGTGGGATGGGAGCTGGTCGTTTGCCCCAGCCCCCACCCCGCTCTGGTGTTTCCCAATACAAGGAAGTCAGTTGTCACTGGTCATCACTGTGTGCTGTTTCCCCTGCAGTAAAAAGGACAATGAGGTAATGAGATAATTCTTATATCCTTTTGTGCCCTATTAAAAATGCAAAAATAAACAACAAAACTATAGGTTCCAAGAAAAAAGTTACAGCAAACCAACTGAACAAATGGAAAAAATTCTATATGTTTACTTTGCCAAAACAGTGTGTCTGTGCAGAATGAATTGAAATTAAGATATCATTATAAGACAAATAATGTAATTAGATCTATGACCAATATAAAGAAGACATGCATGGTGGAAAATTTAATAAATTATAAAAAGAAACATTTTAATAGGCCTTTTAAATTTTAATTCAATAATTGACGTGGCTGAGACGTGTCTATGTATTAAATGAAATAAATAGCCCAGACATGACGGTAAGTGCCTAAGAGATTGTTGCTCGAATGTGGTGGTAGAAGTGGTGTATTCTGAACAGAGAAAAATATTTAGAAATGTAAATCTAACTGGAAACACTGCTGTTCAGTCTGATATAATTATGGCTAGAACTTGTAGGCTGAGTCATAAGAAAAAGGAAGAAAAAGTTCATCATTTGTAGCATTATTTTGTCACAAGTGGTAAGAGTCCAGGTATAGACAATGCCCCATTAAGCCACATTCATTCCAGGCTTCGGGGAGAATCTTCATGAGTACAGAACTTTTGGACCTATTGTGCAAAAAAGCCAGATACCTGGCTTTTTAGTCTGAAATATGGAGAAAACTCTCCAAGTTTTGCAGAGACCAGTCAAACGTAACATATGCGACCACAGGTGAGGCTCCTTCAACAGCTGCTCCAAACGCTGGGCTTGTTCTCCAAGTCAAGATGTGCAGTCCAAACTGGCAACGCTTTCTCCATCAAAGGACTTGGGTTGCCCACTGCATTATTCCCCAGGAAATGCTTTGTGCTCAAACAGGATAGTCGCGGAAGTAGAGTTAATTCAGCGAATCTCACACCACCCTGTGCCGAGCTCACTGGTAACTCCCCAGTGGGCCCATGGATTTGGAGGTGTGACGCCCACGGTCAGCGTACCAGCATGGCGGGTTCCAGTGGGAGCTCTTTCCCTCGCTCTGAGACGGCCACCTTCTCGCTACGTCCTCACGTGGCAGAGGGAGTGAGCTCATCCTCTTCCTCTAAGGCCTAGTCCTATTGGTTAGGGCCCCAGCTTTATGAGCTCATTTAACCTTAATCACCTCCTACAGACCCCACCTCCAGACACAGTGATACAGTCACACTGAGGGTCAGGGTTCTAACGTGACCTTTAAGAGGACACAGTTTAGTCCACAGTAATAGTACGGGGAGTTCCTGCATGCTCTGTACCCTGCGTCTCCTTACCACAGTGTGGGACATTTGTTCCAATTGATGAATGAATAATACTACATGGTTACTAGCTGAAGTCCATACTTTATTCCGATTTTCTGTCTTTCCCTAACGCCCCTTTTCTGTTCCAGGATCCCACAGGTCACGGAGTCTTCATAGCTCCCTCGGCTCCTCTTAGCTGTGGCAGTTTCTCAGACTTCCTTTGTCTGTTTCCTTTTGACGGTCTTGTCAGTTTTGAGGAGGATTGGCCAGGTCTTTTGTAGAACATTTCTAAATGGCAGTTGGTGTGATGTTTTCTCTTGAGCTGACTGGAGTTGTGTGTTTTTGATAATATCACGTCAAGGGCATGCACTGTCACCGGGACTTATTGTTGTTGATATTGACCTTGTGTATGTCAGGTTTCTCCAACTTAAAGTTGTTCTTCTCCACTTACCATACTTTTTGGAAAGAAGCCACTCTGCGCAGCCCGACTTACAGAGTGTAGACTTTTGTGCCATCTCCTTGAGACAAAGTCTCTCCTTCAATTATTTGAAATTCTGCTGTCTGGGAGATTTGTGTCTCTCCTGGGCCCCAGCTGTTTATTTACATCAGTATTGACTCATGACTTTTATACTTTGGGTTACAATCCCACACGACTTAATTTTGTTGTCCAAATTGTTCAGTTTTGGTTATTGGAAGCACTTACGCTTGGCTCCTAGGTTCTTTTGCGACACTGCCCGTGTTCGTTTATTCCTTTTCCCCTTTTTTATTTTTTGAGCATTTCCTTATTTTCTTGCACTACAAGATGATCCAGGCTCTTCTGGTGTATTTCCTGCCCCATGTCCTAGCATCAGCCATTTCTCCAAGGAGCTCTGGTTCCTTTTATTGAAGATGAGTATGAGAAACAAAGATCTGGGTCCTAGGTGTGTAGGTTACACTTGTAGGCTATGGTTTTGGATTTCTATCTAACATTCTTTACTAGAGATAGAAATTCCTTTAAACATGTTTAGTTTTCCATTTTCAATATTATGAATTAGCTTCAATAAATCCCACAAGCAGGTATACTGGTGGAATTTTAAAAGAATCTAGTTCAAACCTTTATTTCACAATAATAACCTCTAAAATGAGTTGATCTGTCACATTCTGTTGCAAAAACAGAGGTGAGTGCAAGTGGGTTTCAAATCCTCTTGGCCACAGAAGGATCTTCCGTTCTTCCTGTCCACTCCACCCCAGCCAGAACTGCCCATCCTGTAACGGGGGAGAGGAGAGTGTGGACAAGCTGTTGACCTGGCTCTCGTCTGCAGCTCCCGCCAAGCACCCCTCTACCCTCAGTCTTTCTGTCCTTAGCATCTATATACGCATAGGCAGTCGGTGGGAAGCCAGTAAATCATTAGTTATCCCGAGGTCTCCCAGTGGCCTCAGCTGCAAAGGCTCCTGGTTCAGAGAATGAGTAGACGCCCAATTTGATCATTTTGTGACACATAACGGGTTCAGTTTATCACTGACAGGAAGGCTGAGGATGGTGTTAGAAACTCGCTCTTTGTCAGTGAGGTTCGGCTAATGTGGAGGAGCCCGCCTCTCACCAGGCCATTTCTATCCTCTACTGCCATTGCTGTTGAGTCTCTACACGCATGGTTTTGGAACGAGATGTTGGTTTTTCCCTCTTTTTCTCTTACTCTCAAATCCCACAGGATGCAAAACTATAAATTCTTTGATGCTTTATCCTGTAAGCCACTTTTCTCCCAATGGCACCTTACATTCCTTTTCTATCATTTTATTTAAAACCATTCTGAAAGGTCTAACTGTGCAGAGCTCTATCGAGGGTGCTGTGTAATGTATGGTTTGGGTAACACCATGCAGAGTGGGGACACCACCAACAAATCAACCAACCGGCAGATGAAAATGGGTTTTGGTTTCCGACGGCTTGAGGTCATAACTGCCAGGAAGTGATCCAATCTCTTAGAGACGAGAATATTTAGCAAGTGTATCAAAATATCTCACATATAGCAAGCACAACTTCTTTTGCCTGCCTGCCTTTTTTCTCTCTTCCTCCCTCCCTCTTTTCCTGTCTTTCTCCTCCTTTACCTCTTGAAGAAAATAAAGTGAGAAACACTTTTTCTAGGGAGTCCTCAGGCTTTGGAGATAAGATATCTCAATTGTCCCTATGACTGGGGAAGGCTGGCCCACTTACGTGTTGCTCAGATCCCTGCTAATAAAACCACTCCCACCTAAGGCAACTCTGTGACATGCTTGTCTGAAGTACTGATCTGAATCATAGAAAAGTTTCCAGAAGTTTGGAGTTGTTAAACCACATATTAAAATTTGATCTCACTTTGCTTTTCCTTACTTTATTTTTCTAAATTTTGACATAAATTCTGCTTACAGAAATAAGTTAAAATAAGTTAATCTTAGAGGCTTTTGGTCTTCTGCAAAATATGGAGGTTAACATTTACCTGCCAGGTGGGATTATGAGGACAAAAGAAGACACTAAACATAGGACCAAGCACATAGCCTGAAACAGAGGTTCGTTCAACATTTCCTTTTATAGGCAAGAGTGTTCTGAGGGGAAAAAACCCACAAGTTTGAACATTTGAAAAATCAATCTTGAGTCAACAACATTCTGAATTTGAAACACTCTTCACTGATTTACATATCAGATCCTGTTCTGCCTTCTCCTCTGAAAGAGCTTCATGGAATATGATTGAAGGCAGGGTTCTATCTTCCAGGACGCACTGTACACTTTGAATCAGAGGCCAGGATAGGCAGAACACATGGGTCCAAGAAACGAGTTGTCCTGCCACTGGGACTCTGGATGGCTTGGAGGTCTTGGGCTCCCATGGAGAGTGCTTCCATCGAGGGACATAACAATGCTTCCACTAAACTGGAAGCAGAGACTGCCACGTGGCCATGGTGAGGTCCTGATGTCGATGGACCCACAGCCAAAAAAGGAGTTAGTCTACCGGCCGGAATTGGTGATTCTGATTGTCCAGGAGAAATGGGGCTGCTGCTACACAATGGGGGCACAGAGGGCCACGTCTGGAACCCAGGGGTTCTCTGAGTGCCTCTTAGGAGGCCCATGCAAGAACTAAGTAATACTAAAGTTGAAGGGAAAACTAGAGAAACCCCAGAAAAGTCAGGCTGGCTGAGGACTTAGACCTTCTAGAAATGAAGATGTGGGCTTCTCTACCATCTGATGGGCTCAGAGCAGCCTTGCCTGAAATGGTGGAAGAAAGGAGCCAGAGACATAACACGGCCTCAGGACAAATTACAGAGACAACGATTGTAGGTGCTTTGTCTATTTTCTGTTTGATTATTGTATAGTAGTATTTTTTTCTATACATTAACCATTCTTCTCTCTTCTCCCCCTTTTTATTTTATGTACAAGTTGTTGTAAATTAATTTGATAATTGAGGCAACAAAGCTCAGGGAGACTGTTACTGAGTTTGAGGAATAATTAATATAGCCAACAATTGATACAATCATTGGGGTGATGGGTTTCCTCATTTGGGGGGAAAGGGTAAGGATTTTTTCACTTCTAAGACATATAGCTACATCTCGTTAGGAAGAGATATAGACTTGTTTTATTGATATACAAGAGCTCACATTGTGTAGAAGGGTGCATACGAGAGCCATGTGGCCAAGGTGGCGGGCATGTGTCAGCTGTCAAAGTATCGCCTCTCAGCTCCAAATTTACCCTTCACGGACCCTTTAAATACTTCTCCCTTGTCAGCTGGCACGATATTTGTCAGTAGCGGCCCCTGGAGAGACATTGTCAGAGGAAGGAGTTTTCATCCCTGCCTCTAGGGTGTCTTGTTGGTAGGCTCCTGCAGTGAGTGTGTCCTCTGCAGCACCCCAGCTCCTGCAGCATATGGGCTCCTCCCGCAGGACCCCTCTGCCACATGGAACCCCACTGCGCCCAGCTCAGGCCACGCATGGCGGGCGGCCGGTGCCTTGCCCCTCCACCTCAGGCTTTCTTCTCATAAACTGCTTTCCCTGGCAGTCTAGAGAACCCCTCTCCAGCCAGTTCTGGAGGCCTGATTTCCAGCAAGTTCTCCAGGTGTGGCCCCATGGCAACTGCTCTGCACTGCAGTAAAACCTGAATCTTCCCAGCCTTGGCAGGGCCCAGGGGCCTTCCTTGAAGCTCTGTCTCAGCCCTGGGGAGAGAGAGTTGTAGCTTTATCTGCAAGTCCCGTATTCTTGAGAGGTCTTTCTGCTCTTACCAGCCAAGCCCTTGTTGCTCCAGTCCCTCATTTTACTTAATTCTTGAGACTGAAATTTCCCTGTTTAAGTTGCTATGTGGTTTCTGTCTCCTGATTGGGCTGAAACTGATATAACACTGTCATCTTTCGAGGAGAAAAAAAAATACAACTTTGAAAAATTTAAAAATCATCGCTGCTTGGACTAGATCGCATGCTGCTTGCACTGTCGCGACTGGAAACACACTCTTCATTGGTTATATATTTGATTCCTGGGTCTTTGTTCTGTCCCCATCGCTAGAAGAGATTCACAAAATACTATTTAAAGGCTGTCAGCAGGATCCATTCGCTTCAGTGTTGATCAGCCTAACGCAGAAGATACCTCCATTGCAGGAAGACGCTGTGAGCCAGATGGGTCGAGTGCTTGCCAGCCTGAGCTGGGTCAAGCTGGAAACCATCTGGGCCTCAGCATAACCTAAAACGGGGACCGGGAGGATGCGTGCCTGTTTGTGAATTCCTTGTGTCTCATTTTCTGACCTCAAACTGTAATCTTAAATGAAGGGGAAAAAACCCCAGGACTTCAAAGGAAAATTGCTTTTTAATTTCTTAGTGGAATGGCAGTTGAGAGCAAAGCCCACACAGCTGGCCCGGATATCGGTTAGGAAAATCATTTTACTCGTGATATCAGGCCCTAAAACCAAAGTGATCGGAACCCGCCAAGGCTGGGATCTCCCTTCTCTGGGCAGCTAGACAGGTACAACTGTCTGATTTTGGTTTCTGGGAGATGTTTTTCTCTCCGTGAGACTGGCTTTACTTTCTCCCATCTGCTAAATAAAATATCATCTGGGTCATTTTTCGTTTTTAATGGAGCTGTGTTTCTTTTTGAATTTGTGGGCCTGAAACACCCCCAAGTCGAAACACCCCCAGCTTCCCGATCAGCGGCCAGCCCCCTTCCATATCTGCATGTGTGGTCAGGAGCCAGAAAACACTGACGTGTGTACTACGTGGATTCACGAAGCCCAGTACACAGAACACGTGTAACTGGGGAACTAACTGAAATGGAAGGAGACAGCACCTCCCAGGTGAAGGCCAGAAGACGGCACCTCTGTGTGCTTTTCTGTGGCATTGTCATTCTTCCAGATGCGTCTGGGCTTTTCTGGGAAGAAGGTGCGGTGCGTAAGGAGGAAAATGTGAATATCCCCGTCGGTGAACTCACTGTGTCAGCTTGGGAAGCTGCCTCCCTGCTCGGGCCGTCTCTGCACTGGCAATGACAGAGGTTAGGATTCCTTCGAGCTAAGGGATGGCATTACCTGATGTTTCCTCTAAATTCCGCGTACAGAACTCCACCCTGGAAAGACTGTGGCAGCACCAAGCCATGGGTTCCTCTTGCCAAGGATGTGACGTGTGAAACACCACGTTCCCCTCCTCTGGCAGTAGAGGAAAGATGATCTCGTTTTTAAAGGACATCCCACCGATGCAAATTCCACAAGATGGTCTGAGAAAAAAGAAAAGGTGAGGTGTGCAATCCAAGCTCTGGGAGTTACGTTGGCAGAAGGTCCCAAGCAGGTCACGGTCGGAGAAAGAGGGAAGCTGGCACTCAGATGGGGGTCCAGTGAGGGGTGTGGGGGGAGGATCAGGAGAGAGCATGGCCGTCGCCACATGGTCAAGCACCTGGGGTTCGGAGAATTTTCCGGGAGACTCTGCTGTGCCTCCTTTCTTGGACCCTAAGTGGACATCGTGGAAGTGTACCAACCTTCTTAGAAGATGGAGAGGCCCTAGTCCCTGGGGAGCTCCTCACTATCTAGCCAGAACCTGCTATTTTCAGAAGTAAAGGAACAAGTCACACGACAAAGTGGCTGGGGAGACTTGTCTCCTAATTCTCGGTCACATTGGGAGAGTCCACGCCCCCACCGCCCTCCTCACCCTATTTCTGCTTGACTTGTCTGCCTCTGTTACAGTTTTCTGCACAGCTCGAGACCCTCATGAATGGGAAACAGTGGTGGCACCAGGAGACACGGAGTCCTGTGGCAGGCAGTGGTTTGCTTCATCGCAACAAAGCATCTAGCATGTGCAGGCTTGTGACCAACTTGCTGAGGTGACCAACTTGCCTTTGTGAATCTCAGCTTTATCATTTGTGAAATGGAGATGAAACTAACTTCCTTTAGAGTGTTGTGAATATTAAACGAAGTAATGCATATGGGGGCTGCATGGATGACCTTGACAACCTGCTTTACGGTGTATAATGACACTTGAACATCTATTGATTGATGTCACCCCTGTCTGTTGAGCATTCACCATGGACCTGGTGCTATTCACCCATTGAACACACAGTAGTGGAAAAGGGGGACACGGCACCACCCTCAAAGTCCTTACATTCTGATGACACAAGTCACAAAGCAAAGACACCCAAGCTCCCTGAATGATGTGTGTAACTTCTAATGGGTTTTCAGAGGCAGCAACAGTAGAACTGCTTCTGGGACAAAAATTCAGGATAACAGGATGCTAGAACCCTCAACATATATCTGTGATTGTATGGGCTCCTCTTCTGATAAAGAGATTTCCGTGCTTACCTCCCTCAAGTCCTAAGGATGGAGTAGAGTTTTTTAGATGGAGGAGCTTTCTGAGACCCTGGGTGTGCACACTGTCCACAGTTATATTTTATCATGCAAGAACCGGCTGTTTTTAAACGTTTGAACATTTAGGAGCACAAATGAACCATTTAAGGTCAATTCAGATTCAAACTAAATCCAAGGTTTTCATTCCTAGGCGTCTGGTGCTCCTGGTGCAATGAATTGTCTGGATGTGGAAGGAAAAGCCATCGGTGCACAGTTAATGAGAGATCCAGCAGCGAGAATACCAAAGTGACTTGTCAGTGTGCTGAAAACCTGTGGCCAGCTTCCCCCACTCCTGTCGGAGCTTGTCAAGGGAGCTGACAACATTCAGGACTCCAGGATAACTTAATACATGGGTCAGTCTTCCAGTTTTCAAAAAGTAGACCCAAGAGTGCAGCTGGTTTGACATTTTTTGGAAGAAAAAAGCCAACACGTCTTGTTTGGTGTTTGTTTCAAACCTAGAGCTAATTTCTGGCCACACTGATTCTTTGGAATCTTCTTGTAGAAATGACATGGCAACTCCCGCTTAAACACATAACATGTATATATTATTAATCACTAACCAAGCCATGGTATTTGGTTTAAAAACAGCATGTAATGGTGGATGCCTTGGAAACAAACAAACAAACAAGACATCCATTTAAAAGAAAAAAAAAGGTTAACAGAATAAACTGCTTATCGTGCATTTAGTTTTTAGAAGCAGAGGGCTTGACATTTGGTTACTAACAATCGATGAGTGATTCAAATTACTGTTTAAAATGGTATATTTCCAGACTTTCCCTTTCATTTGATTAAGTCTATTTTTGGTGTGAATTTCCAGTGTAGCAGTTTCAAGGATTATTTACTCTCTTCCAGTGGTTTGTGCTCAGTGAAAATTTGGGTAACGTCTGTGTGCTACGTTTCCTAGAAGGAACGCCCCTGAGAAGCTCTACTGCCTGCTCATTCCCACGTAGATATTTTTTCTTAAACTAGTTTGTCATCCCAATTTGTAACTGGGGAAGGTAAAGAGGTTTGAATTATTATTTATAATTTGGTTGCTTAAATTTTAGTTTGATCATGATTTAAATGATGATTTACAGGCACATTTGAATTCCATGATGAAACTGCTCCAGAGAAGGGGGGTAATTAACGGTTAAAACTAGCCTTTTGGATCCCTTAGCAAGTAGCAAACGTGTCATGTAGTCTCTCATTAAATTCTCACAGTCACTCTAAGACATGGATTCCAGAACTTGCTCAGTTTGTAGTGCCCTTAGTATCTCGGTAAATTTTCCCCATGGCCCTAGAACAAAAGAAATACCAAACAGTTTTCGGTAGTTAGGTCCAGCCACCCCCAAAGTTGCAGTACTGTGGGGTACCTTTCAAGACAGTCTAGCAAGCGCTCGTCAAGCGGGCATGCTGGTCTGATAGACATCTCCGAGATTGCTTGAAAATTTAAAGTGTCCGTGGCTGCCTTTGCGAATTTGCTGTGACAACCTGGGGTGCCGTGGCACATAATGAGGGAACCATGGCCTCATGAGGTAAAGCCTCTTGATATGTCAGTTTCACGGATGGGAAAAGGGGGTTTGCAGGAGTTTAGGTACGTAGCCAAGTTTCCACAGACGCCGAGAAGTGGTGGAGGAGTCAGACCTGGGACAGTTGATTCCAGAAGGACACTGAGCCTCTCTGCTTATCACCCCATAGGCTTCTTACTGTGGGGAGAAGGTCAGGATTCCGAAGACTGAAGGGCAAAAGGAGAAAGAAGAATTTGGGGTGAACATCAAGGGCGTATGAGGCAAAAGGGTGATCTAGAACAAATTCATTTTCCTTTTATCATTCATTCATTCACCCATTCATTCAAAAAGCACATCTTGGTGGTCACTGGGCTGTGACCCATGGAGCTCACAGTCCAGGGGGAGGGAGAGATTTGAGGAGTGACAAGAGCTGTGCTGGAGGGTTCTCGGGATGTGGGGCACAGGGCAGGGGGTCTGTGCCAGCTTGGGGGCCGGGGGAGGCAGAGGGTCTGGCAGGGTTCTGAGCAGCAAGGACAGACCTTTCAGTGGTACAGAAAAGCCAGAAAAGAACAGACCAGCTTCTGGAAACCAGCAGAGCCCTGCCAACGCTTGGCTCCGACTCCCTTCCCAAACGGCCTGGCCCAGCTGACTCATTCACATGGTCTCCTTCAGCAGACTTAGGATCACACACTTATTAAGTGCAAACTTGCATGGTAAGCCATGCCTAGCATGGAGGAGCTTCCTTTTGTTTCACAGTCGTGAAACTCACCCTTGGTTCCACGTCAACATTGAAAATAGAAACTCGGTGCCTTAGCAACATTGACTTACATTTGCGTGTGTGTGTTTTGCCTTTTTAAAGCCAGTAAGTCGTGTACAACTCCGTAATACATGACTTCTTCTTGTTGCCGGATAATTCTTTCCTCGGAGGAGGCCATATTTTACAAACGCAGCAATTCAACAAGACTTTCTTGACCCCTGGGTATAAGGGGACCCAGAAACAGTCACGTCCCACCCGGGGCTGAGTTTGGTGGGGGGAGCTGAGAGCACCTACCGTGCAGGGCCCATGACCAGGACAGGGGTGTGGGCTTAGGCAGAGCCTAGGAAGAAATGGGATCAGGGAGCAGCAGAGTAAAGGATCAGCCAGGAGGACACCACGTGCCAGGCTGGAGGCCTCAGCTAAATGGCAGTCAAGCAGCCTGGGGCCACTGGGTCACGGAACAGCAGTGGCTGGGAACGGCTGGGCTGCAGGAGGCCAGCGAGGGCGCGTTTGCAAAAGCGACTGAGGCAGGCAGGATCTGAGCATCAGGAGGTGGGGTGACCTGGCCAGGAGGATGGTGTTTTCCTGAAGCCACTGAAGGATGTGAAGCAGATGAGAGTGATAACCTCAGTGACTTGGCCCAACTCAGAGCCACAGATGTGCAGTCAGACCTTGGTACATATTGGACCATTTAAAATAAATTTTTACCGCACTTACTACTTTCCATCATCATTCAACAAACACTGATGGAGCGGTGATTGTGTGCCAGGTGTCACGCTGGGGGCTCCTAGGTGAACGTCTTTCTGGTCAGGAGGCCTCCCAGGCCACTAGCAGCCATCAGAAGAGCCCCACTCTCCTTTCTGTGTCCTGCCCTCCCACTGCCTCCCCTTCCACCTCATTTCAAAGCAGAGGAAACAAACAGACCGCCTCAGGATGCTGGCGACTGATGAACATCCCTTGATGACTTTTTTCCAAACTGAAGACAGCTTCTGTGTACCTGCATTGACAGGGATGGTCCCTGAGTCCCCATCTCACCTACTCCATGTGTGCTGTACTGCTGTATGTCTTTTAACACATCTAGCCGGGCATGAGAGTGTTTTTTTTTTTTTTTTTTTTTTCTAGGAAGGGAACAAAGTGGTTTCTTCATGCTGCCAAACCTGGTCAGAATCCTGCTCTGCTCTCTGACACAGTGCTTCTCTGCCTTTTTATCTTGACATTTTCACATTCACTGTTTGTATGACGCTGGCACGGGCAGGCAGAAAGGCTCCCTCAGAATGTCGGCTCTGGGTTGTTAAAACCCTCAGGCAAGGAGTCGGTCTGCAAGGCTCACATCTTAATTCTCACTCAATAGGCTTACGTCTGTAGGGTTTGGACCCTGGACCACCAGCAGTCTGTCCCACTATCTTGTTTGCTCTCCCAGTGTCCAGACACCGAGTCCTGGCCATACTCTTCACTTGGAGGGACTGTGGGCCTTTCTCATGCTCCCCTAGTGCTGGGCACACAACTGATGCTTCTTGCTCTTGAGTTTCTCAACTTATGTGATGATAACCCAGATAAGCCCACCCTACCATGGGGCCAGAAAAGGCATACTTGGGGTCAAATAGGAAATCGGAGGTAGCACCAATGAGAAGAGAAGAACTTCCTGGCTGAGACAGTGTGTGCAGAGGAAGAGCTGTGGGGACCTGGGGGCAGATGGGGCAGGAGCATCCAGGGTCAGACAGCAACATGACATGAGTGAAGAACCAAGAAGTGTCAAGGCTGGAGGAGATGCAAGAGCAGATCACGTGGCCAAGGTCCGAGCTGGAAGCCACTGGGGTTTGGGCCAGAATAGTTTACAATACCTGACTGTGGAATAATCCGGGTGTAACATATGAGACTGTGGCATTGGGGGGGGGGGCAGGCAGAGCAACCAATGGGGACCAGAGGCCTGAGTTTTGTTGTGACCTTGTTAGTAATAATTCAAGTAACTGCCCTCCCCCAAGCACTAGGTAACATCTGGGTCCTGTAGTTGGCAGCTGCTGCTTGGCCATCTAAGAAACTTTGGCGTTTCCTTTGGAGGCACCACTTCTTCTACAGAGGACTCGACTCAGCCCACGTGCACACAGACCACACTGCCGATTGTGTCTTACTACCTGGCTGTTCGGGACCTCCATGGTCCCCCCCAAACCTTATTTTTAACTGTTTTCCAATTCTGTGAGTCACCCCATGTTTGTCTGATAAATGTCTTTTTGGATAGAGGTAGTTAGTTAATTTCTGTCACTTGTTTTGGCCAAAGAATCCAAAACGATGCAGACCCTTTCTGCCTCCGATCCTCAGTGTTTTCAACCATCAGGATGTCATGTGTTTGGAGAGGAGGCTGTGCCACGGAGAGGGTCTTTGCCTGGGAGATGCTTCTGGAGGTGCAGGCCTGACTAGGCTGCATGCTCCCTTCCCCTGTGTCCCATCCCAAACCACACCCAGGTGTCGGCTGTTGCTAGTTATACTCCTGCTGCAGCGGCCGTTTGGGAGAAGGCTGGAGTCTTTAGAGCAGTGGTTTAGGTGATCTAAATTCAATGGTGGTACCTCTGGGTTTACCTGGGGAGAGAGGCTGGGGGCTGATCGGGTCTCCATGCCTCTCTGCCACTTCATCAGAGTTGCTCCTCCTTCATCTGTTTCATATCTTTTCTTCATAAAATTTCATTGGAATAATTGTGTTTCCTTACTAAAAACAAAGTTTAAAAGTCACTGCTTTGACAGACTCAACTCTTGAGAGTTTTCCCAGATGGAAACTCACTGAAAGTCTGGTTCTACTTTGTCATGATCCCTGGCTGTCCCAGCTGATGACTCTACACTGGCAAATGCATGTAGGCATGGAGGCAATTTTCTGAAGAATCCGAGATAAAAGCCCAATTATCCTGACTCTGTGCCACCATGTGTTTAAGCATGACTCAACCAAGGGCTATCGTTAATGGAGTTAAAATGTGTGCAAAGCTATTGCCAAGGGAGCCGATGAAAAGAAGTCACTGGTGGAAGGACACTCAGAGACAGCTCGGGGAAGCTCCGTACCCCAAGGCTTCTGCGTACTGTGTGCGACCTGGGTCAGCTCACATGGGCTCGGGGTGCCCTCCCTGTCTCCCGTGGGCTGTCTTAGGCACTGTGGTTGTGGTCTTAATCTGAGTTCCTCGGGAAAAGGAGCCTAAGACAAACACTTACGCGTTAGGACTTTCACTGGGAAATGAGCCCAAGAGCAAAAGTAAAGGAAAGCATTTGTGCAAAGAAGACGGAGCCGGTCTAAGACGTGTCATTAAGTTGGTCGGCTCTAGGAGACTGGGCACGTCGCACCGTGAAACCTTCAGGGAAGCCACACAACACGTGAGCTGGAATCAGTATCAGTGTTGTAGGGTAGGATGGAAGGAAGCATTTATTCCCTAGATCCCATCGCTCACTGTTGAAAGATTTTCCCAGTGGGGCAGTTAACTACTGCAATAGGCTGAATTTTGTGTGCCTCCCAAAATGCATATGCAAAGTCCTAATCCCCAAGGCGATGGTATTTGGAGGTGGATGTTTGGGAGGTGATCAGGTCATAAGGGCAGAAACCTCATGACTGGGACCAATGCCTTTATAAAAGAGACCCCAGACACGTCCCTCACCCCTTCCGTCAGCAAATACACAGCCCAAAGGTAGCCATCTATGGACCAGGAAGCTCTCGCTTCTACCAGTGCCATGATTTTGGACTTCCAGCCTCCAGAATAGTGAGAAAGAGATATCTGTTGTCTAAGCCAACCGTTCTATGGTAGCAGCCCAAGTAGACTAAGAGGCTACCCTGCATAGCTGGTTGTGCGTACGTGAACACCAAGGGGGTTTCTGTGACATCCCATGGGTGATCGCCAGGAGAGGAGTGCTGCAGGCCTGAGGCAAGGTGCTGTCAGTTGTATCTGGATGAAGCTGGTCAGAGCCCACTCACAATTCACGCAGCTGGTTGTCCCTGTGGCTCCTGGAATAGGAGATGGGAGCGTAAGTCGTGTCTGAGAGCCCGGAGTCTGTATCCAGCCTAGCTATAGATTACATCTGGTTCCAGTTCTAAAACTGTTATCTCACTGATCATTAGGACAAGGTGCCCTCACTCTGTTTTGGAAAGAAGGGAGATCTAGTGTAGTCTGTGACAGAGTTCACTGAAGCATGGGGCCAGACCCAGTCTCTGTGGATTTAAAACAAGAGGGCGAGGAGTATCATAGAGAGCCACTGACGATGCAGATGGGGAAGTCACGGTGGATAACTTCTCTCCTTTGCCCATTAGTCAATTGGTATTTTCCACATCCTACAGAAGCACTTTGCAGATTCCGACTGCTTGCCTGGTGGGAGGAATTAGACTTGCATCTGCAAGGGGTCTCCGCCCACTAGCAGACTTGTACTTGTCAAGTGATAGTGGCTGCGGTTTTCCTCTCACAGTTATCTCTAGGGAATCCTGGCAGCACCAAGATGTGCCTTAGCATCGATTCTCGGTTCTAGATGCATCTCTCCCTGCCTCCATTGTGTGATTCTCAGTGGTTCTCAAAGTGTGGTCCCAGACCGCGGGGGCGCCCTCAAGACCCTTTTAGAGTTCTGTGAAGTCAAAGCTATTTTCGAGGTAACACTCAGGAAATATCCTGTGTCAAAGGATTCCAGGCAATTTATGTAGATACTTCACTCTCAAAGACATGGAGCATAACTCCCCACTCCTTCCAGGTGGGCCACACAAAGTGACCTCCTTCCGAAGAGGACAGTGTGGAAAGGAGGAAAAGAAAGAGTAACTATAACGGAGAACTATGAGAAGCAGTACCTCAGTCACATGAGCAAGGTCAACATCAACAGGGATAAGCCATGCTGACAGCACGTACCCTTGAAACGATATGATGAGAATAACATTTTATCTGTGTGGTCTCCCTTCCCAAACATCCATAAACCCAGTCTAATCAAGAGAAAAATTGGACCCACCCCAATTAAGGGACATTCCACAAAATATTTGAGCAATGTTCCTGAAAACTGTCAAGGTCATCAAAACCAAGGAAATTCTGAGAAACGGACACAGTCATACATAAGGGGACAGGGTGACTAAATGTAACATGGTATCTTGGATGGACTCCTGGAACAGGAAAAAGGACATTAGATAAAAACTATGGAAATCTGTATATATTATGGTTTCTAACAATCATGTTTCAATATTGGTTCCTTCGTGATCGTAAATGCACCATAATAATGCGAATTGTCAATAATAAGGGAAAATGGCTATGGCATTCATGAGAACTCTCTTTACTATCTCTGTAATGTTTCTGTAAATCTAAAAGTGTTCTAAAATTAAAAGCTTATTTAACAAAACACATCAAGGGAGCCGATGAAAAGAAGTCACTTCTGGAAGGACACTCAGAGCAAGTGTCCCCTGTGTTGACATTTTCTTTGATGTGCAAAAACAATGGTGCCGACACCTTGGCAGGAATCTAAGCAATGACATCATACTCTTATCAGTGGCCCTTATTCTCCATTGCCACAGCAGTGCAAATTATTGGTTCTATTAAATCATGACCCTTGAGTACTTGTCCTTTAAATATTCATATACATATATAATCATATATATGTATTTTAAATTACAGTTGACATAGAATATTATATTAGTTTCAGGTGTACAGCAGTGATTAGATACTTATATCACTTATGAAGTGATCACCCCAATAAATCCAGTTCCCATCTGACACTATACACAGTTATTACAATACTGCTGACTGTATTTCCTATGCTGTACTCTACATCCCCATGACTATTTTATAACTACCAATGTGTACCTCTTAATCCCCACGCCCCTTCACCCATCCTCCCAACCTCCCCCAATGCAGCAACCATCAAAATGTTCTCTGTATCTATGAGCTTGCTTCTGTTTTGTTTGTTTGTTTATCCTGTTCTCTAGATTCCACAGGAGTGACACCATATGACATCTGTCTTTCTCGGTCTGACTTACTCCACTGAGTACAGCACCCGCCATGTCCATCCATGCTGTTGCGGACGAGTCATCTGAATATTCTGAGGGTCAAAATGAGAAGCACGTAAAGTACCTCAGCACAGCAAATATAAAGGCAAGTTACTCTGAAGAACTCTTGTGTAATTATCTGAGTTGCGAGATGAACTAACCTTTTTCTTTTTTTTTTTCCCACAGAAGACAATATTTACTTGAAAGAAAAACTGACAAATTATGGTTATTTAGACTTAGGTATTTGGTGGAGTGTTGCTGAAAAATGAATGAAGTGAGCCTGTCACTTCAAGGAAAACAACTGATAGTCGTTGTGACCAATGATTCAATTCAAACTTTCAGGCAAACATTAGACTTGTTTCCAATGGCCATTTATTCAAGTGGTAGCCTGGAGCCTGGGGTCGCTGTTGATTGGCACATTTCCTTGTAGAATTTATTGTCAAGTTCTGAATTTTCCATGGTTTTTCAACAAATAGATATCATCCTATTATTAATATCTGAATACATTTTAAAAACTGCAATTTACATATGGAGTATTTTCTTTTCCTGCTTTACAAGTCTAATTAAGTCTATGTACTAGGCTTGGTGAGTGCTGATAATGATTCCACTGTAGGGCAGAGAGTGAAGGGACAGTGGCTGTTGTAGTCGTCTTGAGGGTGAGACTATTGTCAGCGTCCTTATCAATCCGAGGGGAGTCTGGTTGCCTATATGGAATACTCTAGATGGGCGCAGTGACCTGTGGAAAAATGAGGGGTTTCTAAAACAGAGCTGGCGTGGAGAGTCTTGTGAAAGTTATTTATTGAGACAGCACCGGCAGCAGAAAGGAAGTGAGGGCATCAGGAGAAGGCAGGAAAAGGAGCGGAACAAGAATGCAGTGTTGGCCGGAGCTGAGCTTCGGCCGGTCCCGCAGGGAGTTCTGGAGCATGAATTGCACCACACCACAGAGCTGGCCCCACTTTGGGGCAAGGGCTTGGCCATTTGTCCTACTCAGGGCTTGGCCTCTGACTGCTTTGTGTGTGCATGTGACCTTCTTGGCCAGGAAGCTGTTGTCCCAAGGGTACTTCTCTGGAAAAGGGCAGCTGTGAGTCCGCAGCAGCCAACACTCACAGTAGCTGGAGGCTGGTGCACCAGCCCAGACATCTGGCCAGGGCACAGGGAGTGGCCACTACAAGGCTGCAGGAGCCCCTTTTTGCTCTGAATCAAAGTCCACAAGCTCATGTACCCGATGACTGGGGTGACCCATGCGTGCTGGGCCACTGTGCACATTCTTCCCGGGGGAATTCCAGCACAGACTCTTGGAGGCCTTGGCGGAGACTCAAGAATGAGTCGGACCTTGGAGCATTGTCATGAGACCAGCCCTTGGGATCCTGAGTTCTTTTAGATCCTTGAACTTCAGAGACGTGCTGGACTAGCTGATGTGCATACACGTGTGCATGTGTGTGCCTGCGTGCACTGTGTATAGGACATGCAAATAGATGGTTTTAGGCAATTCTCAAAATCCACGCAACTGTCTGGAGCTCTTCTGTTCTGTTTTGCTGGCTACGTGCAGTCGGCCTTTGTTGTAGAACGTAATTATTGGTGTTTATATTGGTGCCTAGTTTGGATCCACAGGAAAGACGGTTAAGGCCAATAGCAGAGCCAGAGGATAAAAAGGACTGACATAGGACAACTGCCCTAACAGAATCCTCTAGATGTAAGGCAACCTAGAAGGGTGAAGTTTCAGCTGTGGGCCTTTGGCTTGGCGATCTGAGCACAGGAGAGCACGTGTTGGGAGTGTGCCGGCGAGGCCAGCTGGCGTTCACCCACGAGACCCATCCCGTGGTTGCTTTGTTTTCTGACAGGTAAGTTGAGGGCACACTCCACTGTCTGGACCGCACCCATCTGCGCAGAGGCTTGTAAATTGACCTTGCACTGACCTCACACCGTCCCTCCAATTGTTGAGTTTTAAGGAAACTGAGGAAGTATAGGACATGGTAGCTCCAAGAGCAATTTGTTCCCTAATCAAAACCCAGATCCCTGAAGAGGCTTCAGGCGTTTCCGTTTGGAGAACCATTATATTGGGATAGTATTGTTTTGGAGAAGTCTCCCTGACCATGGATGAACTTTGCCTGTGAGGCTATCCAATGCCAGGAGTTTTATTGTCTAGAGAGAAACTGCACGTAGATATTGAATCAGTAGTTAGGCCAATCTGTTTTTCATGAGACAAAAATGCTATGATAGTCATCTTGTGTCTCTGTAGTCTGTTATTTTTCTTTGCCCAATAAGATAAAAAAATATTTTCTCCATGAGCAAAACGGTCATTTCCCCAAGTGCATGAGCAACAAGAAGTGCGCCATCTGCAGTTGCTTTTCCTCCTTCGGTCAGAGAACCACCTGTGTCCTTAACTCAAGGGGCTGTGTCCACGTGATCCAGCCACACGTGCTGGGGGAAAGTGTGGCTTTCAGTAAGGATGTTTGTTAAGAGAGGACGGCACACTCCCCAAATGCCAGCTTCAATACGAAAAAGATGTGTATCTTCTAAGACAAACAATATAAATTTTACTAGACACCAACCCTTCAACTGAATAAAATTAGGAAAATTAATCTTTACAGCTAACATTTACAAGAACTGTGCTAAGCACTTTACTTGGGTTAATTCAATTAGTCATTATAAAATCCTTACGAGTTAAGCACTCTTATTACTCTCATTTTCAAGATGAAGAATTGAGGCTCAGTGGATCACCCACGTAGGAAGCCGCAGAGCTGGGATTTGAACTCAGGCAGGGCAAATCCAGTGCCCACCCTGGCATTAAAGCCTGGGCACTGGCCCCTGTGGGAGGGAGAGGGAGCCATGCCTGAGTCTCCAGCCAGGTGGACCTTCTCTCATAGGACACAGCTTCACGGAACAGAGCCCAGGAGTAAGAATGAAGTCCCGTTCTTCTCTTCCACAGACATGGAGGGAGGATAGCACTGCCCACAAGATGGTTCCTTCCTTCTCCTTCTGAACATAGGTTAGGGCACTCCAGTGGAGAGGGGTGGGGTCGTCACTCCCCACCTAATAGGAAGCCTGGTGGAGAGGATGTCAGCTGAGGGAGAAGAACCGTGTGCTGGGCCCAGGGCATGGACATTGGCCCACCAGCAGTAGCCGTGCGACCTGGGGCAAAGCACGTTCCTTCTCAGGTCTTCATTTTCTTCATCTACAATGAGAGGTTGTGTGGACAAAAGCAGATGTGGGTCTAAGGATAGGTGGAGACTCACTGAAAAGACACGATAAAGTCGGCTTCCTAATCAATTTGGGAAGAAGGATTGCGCACTATCTGGTACTGGGCAGTTAATGATGTGGAAATGACTTGTTTTCAACCCACACCTTCCATCTAACACCACAGTAGATGCTAAATGGATTAAAGAGCTGCATGTAAAAAAATTCCCTTAAGAAACAAGAATGACAAGCAAATGTTAATTTCAGAATAGGACAGGACTATTCATAAAAGCAAAAGAAGAAATTGCAAAGGAAAAGATTTGTAGTAATACCTCAATTTAAAAATCTAACCCTATAGAAACTTAGGGGAAATATTTAATAAAAACGGTTGAGGTCTCTTGAGAACCGTTCAAATTCTTACTAAACTGACACCAGTTTTCACTTACCTTATTTCAGTTTTGCTTACAGTTCTTTGATAAATCATGAGGTTGATCCTTTTCAAGTATTTATTCTTTCCCTAAGAGCCCATTGCCTCGCTTATTTTTTGTTGGTGTGCTCATCTTTTCATTAATGTTTGAAGAAAAACTCTGTATGGTAAGGAAATTAATAATTTTCTATTGTATGTTGCAAAGATTTCTTTTCCCCTTAACATATCATTGATGATGAAAATTGTTTAACTGGTATTTCCTTTGAACTGTTCTTTTTTGCTAAATAATAATTTTATATTATATATTTGAATTCATTTTTTTTCCTTTATAATTTTTGGGTTTGAAATCATGCTACTCAATATTTTTAATGATATCACTCCAAATAACTCCTCATTCTTTTAGGATTTTATAGTTTGCTTTTAAATATTTTATCCATCTGGAACTTATTTTAATATCAAGAGTGGGCCAAAGACCCAGCTTTATTCTTTTTACAAATTTCCCCGAAATGTTTATTAACTAATCCATGTTTCCCATTTTAAATGACATTTTAAACATAAATTACATTCTTCTATACTTATTTCCACTTCTTGACTTGCTGTCTATTGCATTTTTAGTCTGCCTATCTATTCAAGTATCAGTTCTATAGTTCTACACTTCTCACTTTCACTTTTTAATGCATTTGAGAATCTGATAGGGTAAATCTGATTACTCTCCTTCCTCCCTATTCTGGAATATTCTTAGCTCTTCTCCCATGTTCATTCTCCTTATTAGGCTAACATGGAAATTCCCATGGGAATTTTTATTGCATTGCATTGAATTTATGGATATATTTAGAGATCATTAATATTTATAATATTCTCTACAAACACACGGCATGAATCTTATTTTGCATTTTTCTATTTTGTTTTTAAAGTTAAAATTGCATGTGCACACAAGTCAAAAATAAAATACCACTACAATATTTACAATGCAAATAATAGTCCTTTAATATAGTTACGTGTGTATTCTTCAATAGTATTTATACTGCCGTAGCTATTCTTTTCTTACTGTGGTAGATGGGGAGTAAACTATTTCAATAGGAGCGGAAAAAACATTTAAGAAAATTCAGTACCTATCCATGATAACACACACACACACACAACAACAACAACAACAACAACAACAACAATTAAAGAAAATTAAAAACAGAAGGGGACTTTCTCAATTTAATAAAGGACATCTAAAAAACACAAAATCCACAGATTAGCTAGACTGACCAAGAAAAAAGGAGAAGACTCAAAATACTGAAAAAAACCAGAAGGAACATTACTGTCTTACAGAATTTTTACATATAAATGAAGGGAATCCTTTGACCTAAACATGGACACATTCCTAGAAAGACACAAATGACTGAAACTGAATCAAGAAGAAATACAAAATCTGAACTGACCTAACAAGAGATTGAATTATTAATCCAAAATTTTCCGACTGAGAAAAACCCCAGGACAAGATGGCCTGACGGGTAAATTCTACCAAACATTGAAAGATTTAGCACCAATTCTTCCCAAAGTCTTAAAACAACAGAATATGATAGATTATTCTCCAACTCATTCTCTAAGACCAGCATTACTCTGACGCCAACACCAGACTAGTCTGTGTTTTTTTTTAAATGTCTGTATGCCTCAATCTAAAGCATAGGATTACAATATTTTATGCTACCCATATAGGAGAAGACTCAAAGGTATGGCCAGCACATATGTGTGTGCTCACATGAACAGAATGGGTGTCACCAGGTCCTAAGGGGAGACATCCACAACTTAGAGATTCCGCTGTACAATAATGAAAAACGTCCCATATATATTTGACCTCCTTACAGTGACGATGGCTGCTCTAAAACTCAATTTGTGTCTGAAATTTAACTGATCAAGTTAGCAAAGTACCCCTCAATGTTCCTGTCCCATGTATCCTTTGTTTTGTACTACCAATTTGGAACAATCCAGAGCAATTTGGCTTTGCTCCTGAGAAGGCCTCGCAAGGGAGAAAATAGGACATTAATTAAGTGACTGCCATGTTTACTCTGTTCAGCTGGAAAATTCATTCCCAGTTCTACTCCATAGGTGGTGTGTTGGTCAGTCTTATTTACCAGTGGGTCACGCAATGAACACCACCACGTAGTAGACTCTAAGTAGTCTTAAGGCCGGAAATAGAAAATGTCCCAAATTTTAATAATGTGAGCCTTCTTCAATTACTAAATTTCCTTGGAGCAATTACAGCCTTAACTACAAATCCTCCCTCCTTACGGGGAAATTAAATGTCCTGAAATGAAATGCACCCTCCCCGTAATCTCAAAGAAATTAAGGTTCATTCCCAAATCACCTCTCCCTGATTTTCTTTTTCCGTCCAGCCCCAGGCAGATGGCCAGAGCGTTGCCACCTCCCTGTGCAGTACGTGTCTCGTCCTCAGACTGGAAGGTTCCAAGCCAGCGGCACGGAGAAAGGAAGGCTACAGATGGCATGGATCTATGTTGAGTCATTCTTTGTGTAATGCTGTCTCTGGGATACCATATTTTCCAAGGTCCCGAACCCTGCAGAGTGATATAAATCATGTTGCTTAACACATATTTATTGAAAATTAATGATGATAAGTATTGCTTTCTATGTTTGCCAAGTGATACATTTTCATAATTCTCTTCTATTTTGAAAAGCAGTTGATTCATCCAAAGTAGACATCCAAATGTAAGCTATCAGAGCTAAGATTCTCTTAGTGTTGTAAAATCTTTATGTTCAAACCAACTCTGGTTTCTCCTGCTTTCACTCTGTCATAGCATTGCCCCAGACTGTACTTACAGATCCCACAGACCTGTAATCAATAATGAAGCTTTCTGAAGACATTTGCTTTTCTGAAAGTGGAAGAGAGGAGAGAGTTGTACTGGACCCCTTAGAACAAAAATGTCAGCAAATATTTCCCCTCAATATCTCTGTAATTTCACCAAGGGCCACATTCTCCTTTTATTTACAACTTCTCCAAACAGACACACACACACACAAACTCTCTCTCTCTCTCTCTCTCTCTCCTAGCATTCCAGACATGTGGTGCCAGACTCTTCCCCCAACACTAGGTCTAAATCCTGCCTGCGTTCAGAACAACAAAAACTGGAAGCCTGGGCATGAGTCAGACCCTAGACCAACATGTGGAATCACAGTGGGAGGATTAAGTTCTAATTACCTTACAAAAACCTGTAAACATAGTATGTCATATCTGTGAGCCTCGCTGAAGTCCAACACACTTTTCTTCCGTAGGTTCACTCACTTATTGCTCTAAGATCGGATGAAGAGTTAGTGGGGTAGAGGGGCGTACAGCTTGAAAAGTGTGTGTGATTCAACACGTGCATCCCACTCAGAACAGTGAGAGGCTCACACTGCGAGATTAGGATTGAGACGTCACACCGAGGATGGAGACCGGCTGAGGGAAACAAGCCCATTTCACTCTCGGGGGTACAGATGCCATTATGCCAGCAAGTGGAGGAGCAGGCGGGCTCACTCAATTGTTTTTTCCATCTCCTTGTTTCCACCTTATTGCAATGGCTTGATTCAGACGCATAGAAGATTTGGCTCTGCCATCTTTTACTTAACTCAGGTCACTGGGGACCCTATGTTTCTTTTGCCACAAATACAAAGTGCATGTGTAAGGAAAGTATTTTCACCATCTGAAGTCCCAGATGTATTATCAAATAAAAATGCCTGATTAAAAAGGAAACAGGGCATCTGGTATTTTCAAAGATCTCAATAAATTGCTAGATTGAAATGTAGAGAAGAGCACTCAGAGTGTGTGGGGATATTGTTTGCAGGCTGCGTAGGAGCTAATTTTTATCCCAAGGAAAGGAGGAAAGGATCTCCTGATGCAGCCAGTTTTCCACACTGGTTGAAATAAAAAATAGAGGCAAGTTCCCTCAAAAGTGTAAGAGCAGGCCATAGTTGCTATTTGTGGCCCAAATGGGTTGGGGTGAGTGCAAATAATATTATCAATAGAGAAAGAAGAGATATTTGACTAGCGACATTGAGTTTTGGGAGCCTTCAGGTATAATTTTGTTTTAGGGGAACAAGCCAGAATACAAAGTAAATTCAGAGTACAGACAAGATATAAAATGTATATTAAATATAGTATTTACCTAAGGGCAACAAAAACCAGGACAGTGACTACAGGTAAGGGTGTATACATTCAGCTCTTTTATATTTCGTTTCTATTGTGGATAGATTATTTCTCCCTTTACTTCCAAGATTGCCATTGATGAAATACAGGAAAGCTATAGGGGGTTGTTATTTTGTAATTTGACACTTATTGAACTTATTTGTTCATTTTAGTTCATTTTCAGTTCTCTTCTTACTTTGTATGAGTTCTACAATAACATCTATAAATAATGGAACTATTTATACTTCATTCTAATATTTACATCTTCTATTCATTTACTTCTTCTGTGTGAGTGACTAGAACACACACTGTGCTATTAATTAGTGCTGAGAGGCAGCAGTTTTGACTTATTCCTGACTGAAGGATGGCCTTTATCTTCTAAGCCCACCGATAGCTTTGGAAAGTTCTCAGCGTGCTGACAGCTTCCCGCCTGAAGCAACTGTGCCCTTCTTCCCCTCTTCTGGAGGTTTCCCCTCATGCTCCGGGAGTTTGCTTGGCTGTGTGCAGATCTAGCTTTGAAGGGTGGCAGGGAAGGGGGTCACTGGGGATAACTATGGACAAATGGGGGACAGGAATGGGTAAATAAACGCCCTCTCCTTCCCAATCTCTGCTGGGTCAATTCTGAGGAGGCCGTTCCACTCGTGTGTACTTAACTCTTCTTCTGTGCTCTTTGAACCTTTCATTTCTTTTTCTGGCCTTATTGCAGTGGCTAAGACCTTCAATACAATTCTCAGTAGGAGAGGGGAAAGTGCTTACCTGTGCCTTGTTCTTCAAGGGCCTCTTTTGTAGGTCACCTGAAGCCTTTCCTGAGCCACTTCTATAGAATCCACCCTTGTTTAGCCTCAGGTTCTGGGGAGGGTTGGGAAAACCTCTGCTTATGAGTACAGTGGGCCTTATTTCTTTTTTCTTTTTTCACAGTGCAGTCTTCTTATAGATGCCCTTCATTTCCTGGACTATGCCCGTCTTTGGAGTAAGAGGAAACTGGTGGATTGAAAAGACAACACACTGATCTAGATTCAAACCCCTCCTTTACTACTTATTAGTTATGCAAATTACTCAATTTAGCTGAGCTTCACATATGTATTTTATAAAACAAAAGTAATAATATATGCTTTGAAGAATATTTTAAAAACTTGCCACCAAGAAAGTGGAGTTTTGGAGATAATTCCATCAGGCACAAAGACCTACAGATTTGCCCTGGGAAGGGGTGTTGACTGAAGCTGGCAGCCCCTGTGCTTCTGCTGCTGTGTCACAACGCCTGTGCTTTCACGCCCAAAGCTGAGAATGTGAGAGTGAACAGAGAAAACAATCCCAGCCCTCATTACCTCTCCACCTCCCTGATCAGTCCCCTTCAGCCACACCTGCCTGCCTCTCTTCCTAGATGAAGCCAGGCTCGCTTCTACCTCAGGACCTTTGCACTGGGTGTTCTGCCTAGAGGGCTCTTTTCTCAACTCTATTTTCAGGATGAGCCCCCTCACTTCCTTCGTGCTCTTATTTAAGATGCTTCAACCCTTCCTCTCCAACCCTTCGTATCTCCCTTCCTTACTGTAGTTTTCCTCCTTAACATTTTCTATTCATGATTTAATTAGAAGTAATTTCGTGGCTTCTTTTATTCTTTGTCCACTTCTACTGCTGGAAAGAGGGAGCGAGAATGTTTGTCTGTTTTGTTCTCTGCTGTAACCCCAGAACGTAGGCCAGTGCCTGGCATACAGTCGGCACTCATTAATGTTTGTTGAAGGAATGAATGCACTTTGGAGCCCAATCGGGGCTCCACAGACCAGAGAGAGGGTCCTGCTGGCCACGGACAGGCGATTCCAGCTGGTGGCGCCTGCTCGCAGGGACCACGGTGATCTCATTCCAGTGTGAAAACAGACTGACAGAATCCATGTATTTTTCCACTGAGCCTTTCAGCTCAAGCTTGAAACCTCCTTGCACTGAATTTGGGGATAAATTGGGAGAGGGAAGGATTATCATGTGTGCAAGTGGAAAGATGATCTGCGAAATTAATTGGACACATAAAGGAAAAAGGCCACGCCTGTGTCTTGAGAAAGTGGGACAGGTTACAGCAGTTTCATTCCCGTCCCTGTATGGGTGCACAATACCTGGCACATGGAAGTACTTCCTAATGAAGAACGACTGACTCTGAACGTTCAGTGTGCAATTGTGTTGTTTGACCATGTTTGACAATGCGATAGCTTTACGTTTCCTCTCCGTATCAGCATTTGGATGTAATTCCATTGACACACTACAGATTTGAATCGGCACACTGTTCTAATTACCTGCGTCTTGTGAACTTGCAGGTCAAGGTCGTTCCTTAGGGTCCTCCTCGGTTAACTCTCACAGTCGGCCCAGAACCCAGTGTCAGCAGAGTGTGGACGACATAATTCTCCTTTCTTCTCTTGGTCTTAAGTGACATTCCTGCAAAGAATCTTCTCTCTCTTTTCACTCCTCTTCCCTGCCCAGTCCATGACTTGCCTGCCTTGTCTTATCGTATTCTAAAAATATACCCACCCCTGAGAAGTTATCATTTTATTGCTTTTCCTAAAAGAAAATGGACGGTTTAATGATTTCGTCTGGCTCAGAGAAGAGAGGGTCCAGGTGATGGTCAGGATCACTTATCGTTGTCTGGAAGGAGTCATCCTGAACTCCACAGAGCTTGTCCTAGGGCACATTCTCCAGAAAGTGTCACCAAAGAGTGTCTCTCATCACGGCCAGGTGTCTGCCTACATGGGGCACACTGAGAAATCCTCTCCCACCAGCACCAATGTGGTGTCAAATATTCTAGCGTCTGCAATTTTTCTTTAGGAGGTGGAAGGCACCATCTGGCTCTCATGGTGCCCCACACCTCCTGGGCTGTCTAAGGATCCAACACTCTGCTTCCTCAACTGCTTGCACAGGGACCCGTCTGTGGAGGCCTCCGAGAGCTTTGAGAAGGCAGATGGGGGCCTCTGCCAAGGGGAGATGGGGACACGAGAGAGGCCGGGCCTGGGGCCAGCCACGGTCCCGAGAACCAGCAGTCAGAAGACTCTTCGCTCTCCTCCAACCCCCTTTGCCAGCTCTGCCATGGGGCCGCCAGAATAACAAAGACAAACCATCTCCAGGCCGGACACTCAGATTTTTCCAGCCCCATAAAGGGAAAATCAAATCCAAAGCCACAGATGACATCGGGTTTGGAGTATGTAATGCCTGCTAATCACTGCCATGTGCCTGTGCAGCACGATTACAACTGTAAAAGAAGAAAACAACTCAATTTGTTTGCAAAGATGCAAGGCAACGGTGCGGCCGACGCAGATTCTACTGAGAAGGCCAACGGCACTGGTCAGAGTCTGTGGGGGCAGAGGCCCCGCTGCATGCACACGGGGTTTTGTTTGCAATTTCCAGAGAGATCAGTTCTTTTTTTATGGGTGGGGGGTACGGGGGTGGGGTGTGGTGGGGTTTTTATTAGAACTGCCTGTGGTGATTTTCTGAAGGGCCATTTCTATATCTTAGCAAGAGATCACACCACAAAGCTCTAGGCAGAGTGTTTACACTTTTCAGAATGTGGAAAGCCTCCAAACATCATACTGAAACACGTCCTAGCGTCAGGGACTGCAGCAGTGCTTCCTGTTCATTCATGTCACTGCAACCTCTCGGCCAGCCGTCACTGCACCAAGGGGCACAAGGTGACTCTGCAGCTGTCCTCCTCGTGTGGCCCATGATTTTCAGAGGCCTATATAGTCCACCAAACACGGGATTCTTTCCAAGTTAGAGACTGTATGTTGCAAGTACCTTTCCTTTCCTACCCAAAAAAAGTCCAAAACAAGAGAGATAATTCCAGCCTTTTAAGGAGCAATTTCACAGGCAATTTGCAAGATTTGCGTCAGTTTTATCTGGACTTGAGGGCTCGTGCTGCCCCCGCGTGTGCACCCTGGGTCTGGTGTGTCCTGACCATAACACGGCTACTCAGTCCCGCTTGGCAGTGACATGTCCCCTCCCGTGACCTGACTCCTAGGCCGGAAATCACACAGCTCATAGGAAACCATCATCCGCTTTCCTATTGGACGATAAAGACACCCTTTGACATGAGTGTGCATACAGCTTTTTATAAAAACGGGGCAAGATCTTACATGCTGTTTTACACCCTTTTACTCAAATGAACACGCATATCTGTCCCTGTGAAAAGTGTGGCCTCCAGCTTCACATCCAACGAGCACCCTGGATTTTATCGTGTGGCAGCACCGTTCATTTATTTAGGAGCTGGCTAGAAACCCATTGATCAGCCAAGATGGGTTTCTAGCCAGCTCCTAAGGCTGAGGATTCAGGGCGTTCCACTCCACGGACCTTCCAACGCCCTGTTCTTACTTCTGTATTCCTAATTTTATCTTGCTTTTCTTAAATAGGGCTCCCTAAAATGTATCAGCCTCATGCCCCACAAAAGTGTCTTTAGGGCCATGTTATATTTGTTTATCTGCACCACTTACTTCCCTTTCATTCTTTATCTGTTTTTGCTTCCCTGCCTTCAGGAAGCAAGCACCTGTCAATCTTGACAGGCCATCACCGGCACACTTGGAAGGCCCATCTCTTGTGGACTGAATGTGTGTATCTGCCCACCCCCCAAATTCGTATGTTGAAATCCTAACCCCCAAGGCAATGACATTAGGAGGTGGGGTCTTTGGGAGGGGATCAGGTCGAGAGGATGGAGCCCTTATGGGTGGGATCAGTGCCCTATAAAAGGGACCCCAGGGAGCTCCCCGGCCCCTTCCACCAAGTGAGGACGCAGGAAGAAGATGGTCAGCTATGAACCAGGAAGTGGACCCTCACCCGACACCGAATCTACCGGTATTTTGATCCTAGACTTCCAGCTTCCAGAACTGTGAGAAATATATCTTTGTGGTTTAAGCCCCCCAAGTCTATGGCATTTTTGTTATAGCAGCTCGAGCGCACTAAGACCCCATCTGTAGTCAAATCCTCTTTAAGGGTGAGGAGGAAATCTGTGCCCACAGAGGGAGGGTCCCAGGACCCTGGCTCCACTTGGAGGCCACCTGGGGAGCTTTCAAAAACCTCATCCCCAGGCTTCGCCCCAGACCAAGTAAACCAGAAATGTTGGGGGCAGGGCCCAGGCCTCAGTGTTGTTTAAGCTCCCCAGGTGATTCCAACAGTAACTGAAGTTTTTGAGAACCATCTCATGGAACCCACCAGCTGCAGGGGAGGTAGACTTCAGAGCCACGCCATAAGACACTGTCCCTGGGATAGGGGGAGAAGGGACAAAGATCAGTGTCCCAGACTGGAATAATCCCTTTCTAATAATCCCAAAGTTTCTAAAAGGCAACCAAAGGAGTAGATTTGTAGCTGGAAAACAGAGGAATAAACATGGAGACTTTCCTTTGGGTGTTCATGTACACAGACCACAATCTCTCGTGTTTTACTGCAAAGCTTAGCATTTATTGGGTGTTATCGCTGGTTCTTATGATGAGGAGAGCCATATTCCAGCCTTTGGAGTTCCAAAGTCTAGCCAACCTCAGAAAGACAGCCAGTTCAAACAGTTCTCACTTTAAAAAAGAATGAAACATTCTTCCTCTCCACCCACATTTATGGGTTTCTCCCCATTTGCCACAATCATTATCAAAAGAGCTTCTGATTTGTTTCACTATGGGTTTGAAGCTGCTCAGTTGGCTGCCATTCTAGACCTTTCCATGAGGACAGTCACGAAGCCAGTCGTCACGCTGGGCAGCCGGTGGGGCAATCCCTTCCTTATTCATTACCGTTGTTTTGTTGTAGTCGCTGTAAGAACACTATTTTAGTACTGGCAGAGAATCCATGCTCTAGAAATCAGCTATGTTTACTCAACACTTTGATTCATTTTGGTTTATTTTATGATCATTAAAAATTCAATCAGAGAGAAACAAGGAAAGTAAAATAGAATTTTCCTTGAAAGCATGAAAACCCTGTGAGGATGCTCTTTGCTTGTTAATGCAGAATTGTGCTTTCAGTCTCTGGGGACCGGCCGTGGAGGACCACAGACAAGCAGAGAGGAGAGCTTTGAATGACAAGGGCTTTCATGCTGGGCTTGCGGGTGGCTGGGAGGCCAGAGGCCAGCTGTGGACGAACAGACGTGTTTTCCGTAAAGCTCCATAGGAATTAAAAGCGTACGTGATAATGACTGCTTTTCAACACAGTGGCCTTCGTGACTTTTCCGGTGAGGAGCTAGCAGGTGGTGTGTTCTGTTAGCAGTGAATTAGGATTTAGAAACCAGGAATGGGTGAGGTTTGACAGCAAACATTTTGCTCACGTCTATGCCTTGTTTCAGGAGCCATCAAAATGAGACAGAATGGTTAGAATTTCCCATTTCTGTTTGGAAGCACAATTAGATTCTTGCTAAAATTAAGAGAACTCTGGTCTCATGACAAGCCAGTGAGGCACTGCCATGGCTTCCTTTTGTCATGGAAATTCAGGCCGGTTCCTAAGGCTGTCCAAGACAGCTGTGCTTTCCTCCTGCTAAACCCCCAGAAGTCACACAGAACTTTCTCTGCAGCTCTGGGGCCTCTCGCACACCTGCATTTGTGTGCACAAACCCCCTTCCTTGCAGAAGATTTCATTTCCTGGCAAGGGGCTGAGCCAGCAGAGATGAGCTCCAGATGTTGCATAGAAGAGGGGACCCCGGTTCACAACACCTGTGCTGAGCACCCCTGGCGAGGGCCCCAGCATCCGGGGAGCGGTGTCTTCACAAGGCCCATGGAACCCCTGGCTGGCTCGAGCCCCACCGTGGCATGTGACTTCCTACTGGTCCCTCCTGACACAGATGCCATTCTTGGAGTGAGTTACTTTTTCATTGCTGCCTCTGGTCTTTTGCTCCTCCAATGCCTTTGTTGTATCTTATATCATGGTGAGTGACCCTCCCTGCAGATGTGCCAGAGCAAGAAAACAATTCCACATGGGACGCTCAGGACAGAACAGAGCCTGCAGACATTTCCCGCCACCTGGACCATGGCGTGGCGGCTGAAAACAAAGCAGGCCAGAAGCGTACAGATCCAGCAGGCACTCCAGATGCCCCAGTCACCTGGGATACAGACAGCCCCAGACTTTCTAGTGGTCAGTTCCTCCTCATTGAGTGGGTGCAGCCTGACCTGCCTCAGGGACCAGGCAGGACCTTGCCTGGTCCTCCTGTGTCACTGTGGCACCAGGTCTCAGAATTATACATCAACGTGACTGTACAGAGGGAGTGGCCTGGGGCAGGTCCAAAGCCCTTCTCTCTCCGACCTCAGGGGTTTGGTGGGCTGTTAGAAATTTCAGTCTGCAGGGCAGTGTAAAGGTCAAGGGTGAAGCTATAGATTTGGAATTGGAGGTAAGTCGAAAAATGGCTTCCCCAAAGATATCCACGTCCTCAGCCCTGGGACCTGTGATGGTTAGTTCGTGAAGGGTCTTGGCAGATGTCATTAAATTAAGGACTTGTGATGGGGAGATGACCCTGCACTGTGCAGATGGGCCCTCGTGCCACCACACGGATCCTTCTAAGAGGGGGCTGGAGGGACATGTGACAGGGCAACGTGACCATGGAGGCAGAGTGTGGAGTGACATGGCCACAAGCCAAAGACGGCGACCACCATCAGAAACGGGGAAATGTGAAACATGGATTCTGCCTTAGAGCCTTCCAAGGGGGCAGAGATGTGCCATCACCTTGACGTTAGCTCGGGGATGCTGGTTTGGACTGCTGGCCCCTGGAACTATAAGACAATAGTGTGTGTTATTTTAAAGCCCCAGGTATGTGGCAGTTTGTCATAGCAGTTAGAGGACACTAACGCAGGGGTCGGCAGGAAAGGAGGTGGTGGTGGGAACACAGGGGAAAAAGCCAGTGTCAGAAACAGAGCGGGAGGAAGAGAGACAGCAAGCCGGAGTGGGACTGAGATCGTCCTTCCCACGGGATCCAGCCAATCCAGGTGTCCCCAGGCAAGATTCGTCCCCTGGTGTTCCCGGGAACCTACTAACATGGGGGATGTGCTCCCCTGGGTCCGTCCCAACCCAGATGTGTGTCCGTTGAGGGGCTGCACACCCTCCCCACACCTCAGTTCCTCCTTCTGTGAGGAGCTGGCGACACTCGTAGCTCTCCTGGGTCCTTGTGCTAAGCCAGGTGAATGCTAAATGCATCTTAGTCTTATGAGATGGATGCAATGGAGTGGTTTGCAGGTGGTAGTGCTGATGACTTGATTCTTAAAGCCCAAGGGTGATGGCTGGAAAGTGGCCTTGGGAGGTAGAATCGCTGATGCCACTTCACCGACAACCCTCTCTAGAAAATTCTGCCCATTACCCCACATGCCTCATACCTTGGAGTTGGGAAGTCAGCTGACCCCTACAAGGCCTCTATGGGCCCAAGTTTCTCACCAGGCCATCAAATGTGCCCATGGCAGGTGCTGTCCGTAAGTGGAGTTGCACTGGGTCTGGCATTTTCTTTGGTGGCTCTCAGGCTTCATACAGCAAAATGCAGTTCACCGCTGTCATCAACAGCGTTGTGAAGAAGCTGGACGTGAGGGGTCGACCCAGCTGAGGAGTTCAGGCAACCCACGAAAAGGGCATGCCTGGGCTTTGCTATCTTAGAAGTGGACAGGGCCCCACCCTGTGGGCTGTTGGATCTGTAAGTATGGGCTTCAGAGTTGTGAGCGAAGGGCAGTGCACCAAATCCCGAGATTCCCGGGAGACTCATGGAAGACAGCTCTCCCTCACCTCCAAGGCAAAGCCGCCTGAGGCTACTGCCTTTTAACTTTTTCCCTTCCCTGAAACTCAGGCAACCGTCTTTGTCCCTTTGTCCCTGTGTTGAATTTCTTGGGAGCCTTCAGCAAAGGAGTTGAGAAAATATTGTCTGATTCCCAGAGTTAATGGAATAACCCATAACGTCCCCAGAAGACTACTCAGCTCTTAATTCAAATGCCAAAATATAAATACTTCCATGCTCTGTGTTGAGAATCTTCAAAAGCAAAAATAGCTATTCCTTAGGTCAGCAGTCCTTAGCTTGCGGTTTCAACCCCACAGGGGGACGTTCCAGTCACTTGTGGAGTGGAGGTGGGTGAAAAATTAGGAACAAATGTCTAGCTGTGTGGACTGTCAGAGCTCTGGGGGGACCAAGGCATCCCTGGGATCAAGAGCGTCACTTGGTGCAGGGGCAGTGACAGCTGCCAAATGTCTGTGGCCAAGAGGCAGGGAATGGGGTGACTCAGCGTCACGGCTGCCCTCTGTCCCGGGCGTCCTACCCACCCACTGCTTCCTGGTTATGGGGCACCCACACACAGAGGGCCAGGCCCAGACGCGACCACCAAACTGCATTTCCCACAGTTCAGAGAAGGGACCCACGGAGCCCGTTAGTCAGAGCAGCCGTGGTGGGTGAATGCTTTCCTGATGACTTTTTTCCCAGAGAAGTTGAATGCTTGATAGGTGTAAGCTCAGGCCTGGCCAAATTAATCCAGATCAGTAAGAAATGGAAAAGTTACAAATGTATTTAAAAGTTAATGTTATTCCCTGAAGACAAATAAGCCTGGTGAAGCCTCATGAGGCCTGTGCAGAAAGGCAGACCATACAATGTTCTAGAAACTTGAATGATTAACACTGTAGCTGCAGTGAGGACAGCATTCGCCCTGGCATGGGCTGGACCGATCCTCCTAGAGAGTCCCGGTTCTCAGCTCCCTCACTGGCCATGCGTGTTCCTCCGGAGGGAAGGAGACGAAGGGATAGGCCACCGGTCATTTGACGCATCCGTAGGGATGCTCGTGGAGCACCTCAGGCCCCAATGCAGTCAACTCAACTTTCTGCATTTTCCCAGGCTGAACCCCACCCCAAAATGTGTACTTGTGTGGAAAAGAAGGGAAAGGAAAGCGGTTAACCAGGAGAAAGGCAAGTTCAGTCTTTGCTTCCCTCCTCCTCCCTTCCCCCTTCATACTGTCTCCTGCCGCCACCACGTTTGGAAGTGAACATTCGTCTTGCAGGTTGAGTAGAAGAACTGTGCTCACCCAACAAGCAGGGAACTGGGCGACCGGAATCCCCGAGTGACGAGTGACAGGAGGACCTCTGGTTTACGGCAGGGCGTCGCTTTTATTCGTAATGCAGAAGGCGCCTCTGGTTGCTGTGTAGACTGAATGTTGACATGGCCAATTAGGGCAACGAGCCAAGGTGAAAATAACCATCAAGGCTTTCTCGCTGACGCAACAGTGCAAGCAACAGGCGGGAAGAGGCACGGGCTCCCCACTGTCCCGGTCTCCCCAGGGAAACGCACTGGGCAGGGGCCAGGTGGACGCTGAGCTGACAGAGGAATTGTCTCACTGCCGAGGGGGCTTGGCCTCTTCACGGACCCACAGGCCGTGGAGGGACAGAGGAGAAGTCTGAGAGTGGCAAAGCACTGAGGAGAGAGGGGGAAGAGCCTCAGCCAAGGTTCTCTGTACAGATGCCTGTGCACAGAGGGTGTGCTGGGGACGTGTGTGAGGCATGGCGCCTGGAGGCGCCCGAGGCCTCGGTTGCAGCTCCCTCCAGACGACTGCAGTGCCTTGACTGCACCCCAGACCGGTGAGAAGTGCGTGGCTTCCCCTTGTAATGGCCCGAGGTTGGGCCTGAAGTTGGACTCCCCAGTGTAGACGATGAGTTTTAGAAAGGTCATCATACATTTAGGTTTGGGGCACAGTCCCTGTTGGAACCTATTGCTCTGGTATCACTATGACCAACACCCCAATTCACTTAAAGGAGAGGTGGTGGTGGCAGGGACCACAGAAGTGGCCTTAGTAATGGAGAGAAGTGAAGAGACAGATGAGATTTTAGCAACCAACCTATAGTATGTGCTAATGTGTTGGATTTCAAGGATGGAGGGAAAAGAATAATCGAGAATAATCCCTCAATCTTTGGCTCAATCAACTGTACATTATAGCTACAGGAAGACCAAAAAAACAGTGGTGTCAGACGTTAGAGAACATGCTAAAAGGTTAATGTTCAGTTTTGATCATGACTCTTTGCCAAGTCGCTGGTGATTCATCGCTGCTGCTGACACTGGCACCCTGTTGGGAAAACAAATACATGATAAGAAGTATCAGATTTCCCACTTAAAGGTGAAACAGTCAGGGCTAGGTTTTAAAGCACACGTCTCTATCATCCTGCAGCTCAGTCATGAGTAACTCCGTTAATGCTAGGCACGCAGAAAAAGGGCACGCACCATCTCCAACCTTCCCTCATGGCAACTTCCTTATCCATAAATGCCCTCTCTGGAAACACAAAGGTTTTCATTTCATTTCTAACTACAAGGAAAATTGACTGAGTCTCACACACATCTCTCCACTAGATAAGTTAGTGAAAGAGCCCCGCATTGAAAACAGAAAGGGGTGGTGGTGGGGGGATGAACTGGATAAAGTCCAGGATGAGTGACAGAGACGTGGCCTGAGCTGGAGGTCCTTATCATGTCATAAGCCTGTCTCTGTTCCAAGGAGCATGCTCCCTGCCCTTCCTTCAAAGGTCAGCGTCACTCCTCTGACCCCTCGACTCAGGAAGGAGGAAGTAGCCTGCGAGGAGGTAGTCTGTAGTTCTGGGAAACGCATGAAATTTGGAGCCAGACACACTTGGGTTCATTCCTGAGCTCCATCACTTACCAGTTATGTCTTTGGGAAAGTAACTCCTCTGAGCCTCGTCTGCAAATGCAGATTACACAGCAGACCTCGAGAGCTGCTGTGATGACTCACCACTGCGTATAGAGAGCTCTCAGCCCAGCGCCTGCGATGTCTGCGTGGGCAAGAAATAGGAGATTTCCACGTTGGTCTCCACAAAGAGGTACAAGTCCAGAGACTGTAGAGCCCAGGAGGGACTTTGTATGGCTTTTTCAGATGGGAAATCCTGTTTCTAAACAATTCATAGGATTCTTATAAACATGCACACAAAACATTTCCCAGTGGTATAAAAAAAAAAAGTCAAAGTAAAAATGAAGAGACATCTGTTTTTGAATCACCATGATTCAAGAGCTTTATGTTTAAAAAAGTAGTTTTTATACTTTTGCTTATAACAATAAATTCTTATTCTTGAAGTGATAAAAAGATAGAAATTTGACACTTCACTCACCCACCCCAATTCCATGTGCAGTTTTAAGGTTTTCTTTGTCACTTTGTTTCTGCTGATTCACTACTTCCCTAAATCTCTTACTTAATTCAGTATATTTTCTTAATTTATGTCATGAGCAAAGGAGAGAGAAGTACCCAGCAAATGGACAGAAATGCAATCCACTCCTCCGTTTCATAAATGTTGGAACACTCAGCAGTTCCCACATTTGTGATTTCCACCTCCACCCCGTCTGCTTACACAACATCAGGAGAAGGGCTCGGGGTTTGGGGTGAGTCAAACATGACTCCTGCTAGGAGGACAGCCATGTTTTGTAATTTCCTTTCTTCTGTGAAATATTTCTATTTTAACACTTAGGGTAGTAGATTTTACCTACAATATTGAAAACAGGTATTTCAGCCAACTTTAAATACAAAATAAACCTACATATTGAAATGTTTTAGGTTCACATGAACATTTGAACCTGAAGCACATGAATTAGCACGGGTGTAATTTTTTATTTTTTATTTGGGCAGATGGAGCAAAAATGCATGTGGCACATCTGGACATCTAAATCTAGGAAGATTTGTCAACAAACCCTTCTCCTGAACAAGCTCCTGTGTAATGCTCCTCTTTTTCATTGCACCTCCTGGAAGCTTCAGTAGCCAGCTGTACTGCAGAGGGGATGGTTCCCCAAATTTGTCCTGATTTCCCCCCCCTTCATACTGTTTGCCCTACATGTTGTGATTTTAAAAGCATAAAATTTGGGGAGGAGCAGAGCTGGATGCTTGGAATGAAACTTCTCCCTGACTTGGTGACTGACACAGCCCTCTGTATCAGCTAGCTACCCACAATAATGGTTCATAACAAACCAGCCCGAGCTCCATGGCTTATCCCAAGTATTTATCCTCATGTTCATGAACTTACATGTTGACACAGTGCGGCTGTTCAGCCCTGGTCTGTTTCAGGCTGTGGGTCAGCTGGGCTTGGCTCTGAGTTTGGGGTGAAATTTAGGTCTACTACGCCTAAATGTTTTGTACTGGGGGCCAGGCTGGAGAGGCAGCCGCTCCCCAAGGGAAGCTCTTTTGATGGCAGAGCTTAGTGCATAAGAGTCAAGCCAAACTGCACGAGCACACTGGAGGTTTGTGCTCATGTCACATCTGCTCACATTCTGTTGGCCAAAGCATGTCCCATGGCCAACCAAGCCCAGCATCAATGTGGGGAGAGAATATGCTCAGTCCTCCCTGGGGCTGCGTGGGAGGAGACGTACGTGAATATTTGTGAACAATCAGCTGAGCTTTCAGACTGCTCAAAGCCCATCTGTGAAAGCAGAGATGGTGCTTCCGACCTCACAGGGCTGCCATGTGTGTGTGTGTGTGTGTGTGTGTGTGTGTGTGTGTGTGTGTGACAGATGAAGTGTCTGTCCAGCGGGCAAAGTCAGTGTTGCCTTGGTCTAGTTGTCCAAACACGGGAATAATGAGTCCACTGGACCTTAAGTACACCCTGCAAGGTGGTTCCAGACAGACCAGTAGGGCACTTCACCCCTCCGACCTTGCTGGGAGAGCTGGAGGAGTTGTTTCTGGCTGCTGCCCGTCACCCTGTGCTCCATCTGTCTACGCTCAGAAATTACTGTGACTGAAATCTCAGGGGACCAATCCCAACAGCCATTTTCACAGAGAACCAAAGGGTGTCTCCCTTTACTTAGAGGTGATTGTCACCACCTCCTCCCATGAGAGACGTTTCATCCACCAAGCACCAGGATTCGGTCACCACTGAGGGAGACACTCTGATACTGTCACCATCACCTCGGGAAGTCACCATGGACTGCTCGACACAATCTCGGCCCTCTGGGCATTAGACTCTAGGTTTCCAATGTGATGAAAAGCTCTGGCCTAACGTTCACCTTCTGTAGACAGAACACACGCATGACCTTCCAGATCCTCATAACCTCGGTGGAGAGATGATCCTTCAAGCGCAATCTGGCTTCTCAAGAACGGAGACGTAGTAAAGACCTAGACAGCGTGACTTGCCTAAAACAATATGGTGAATCACAGAGAAGATGAGAAAGAAAACATGATCCCCAGGCTTACAGAGCCCATGAGACCATTTTCCTTTTCTTATTAAAAGAAAAGAACAAATTCAAACTAATCCACAAATATTATAAAATCTTACTTCACTGAGAACATTGCTCTGTAAAACAAACATGAAGGGTGGTTGCTAGTACAGAGCTTACTAACTTTCAAGGTATTTATATAAGTAAAATTAGACTGATTTTATGAGGGGAAAAGATTTGGGGCACTTAATGACTGGTTCATTTTGTATTTATTCACATAGAAATATTTTCAACTTCCTATTATACACAAAACATCATATACATAAATAAATATTCCTTTTCCAAATTGTTAACCTTAACCTTCTAAAACGTACTGACATATGTGAGCCATGAATGGAAAAGAAAACACATGTAATCAAAAGCAGAAATGAACAGAGAAAATAGACAATCGAAGGAAAACATTTAAAGTCATAAGACTATTTTGCACAACCCCATGCAAATAAATTGAGTTAATATGATGTTTTGACCTCTGGAACTTTTTTATCCTGAGGATATTTTGAAGAGAAACATTGTAAACGAGCTCCAAGAGCACTGCTGATTTTACTGTGAAATAGGTACTTTCTAGAGTGAATTCCATTAAACCAAATATAATTCCTTGTCCAACTTTCCATAGGTTAAAATAAATATTTTTCACTTGTCTCCATTTTCATTTTATTGGAATAATTTCCATCAAGGTCAATTTTCTTCATGTGTTAGGAAGAGTTTATAATGAAAATCAGTATCTGAATCGTCAATCAGTGTAATTTCAACAGTCACTGCTTTTGCCATTATATGTTTTTCTTTCGTGGTCATTACCCATTATTTCTACCAAGTCTAATTATAAAATAGTCACGGGGTTGTGAACTACAGTATGGGGACTATAGTCAATAATATTGTAAAGACTGTGTAGGGTGTCAGGTGGGTACTGGACTTATCAGGGGATCACTTCATAAATTATATAAATGCCTAACGATTGCACTGTACACCTGAAACTAATATAAAATAATATTGACGCTCAACTATAATTTTAAAAATATGTAGTCCTGGGATGTAAAATACAGCATAGGGAATATAGTCAATGGTATTGTAATCGCTATGTACGGTGTCAGAGGGGTAGTTGACTTGGGGACTATCACTTTATGAGATGTGTAAATGTCTAAACATTATGTTGTTTCGTACATTTGAAACGAGCTAACTAACTAGCTAACAAAATAAATAAATTTAGGCAGGACAATTTATTTCTTGCAAAATTTTAGTCAATAACAACTTATACTCTGCACAGCTTTAGTTATTGTCTGTTTAATTTTGTATTGATTTTTTTCTACAAATATTATTGACTATGAATTGGCTAAAAGGCTTCTGTGATTTGAAATACTATGACATTTTTGGGACAGTTTTTTTGGGGGGTGGATAGGAATATGGAGAATAAAGAGAGGAAGATGGAATGATAAAGATGAGAAAAGAGAAGGAGAGAGCTGGAAAAAATAAGAGAGATGCAAAGAGTTAGACACAAAGGCTGCAAAAGTAGTTAAGTTTTTAAGGTAAAAGGAACAGAGAAAGACAAATACCATATGGTTTTACTTGTAGTATGTAGAACCTAAAGGAAAAAAAAACCAAAACAAATGAACAAACAAAATAAAACAGAAACAGCCAATGGTTGCCAAAGGGGAGAATGGTGGAAAGATGGATGAAAAAAATAAAAAATGAATAAAAAAAATCAACCACCCTATCACAATAAAAAAATAAAAATCCTTTGGGGTAAAAAGAACAGGTTCAAATATTGAAATGGAAAGATAGGGTAGGAAGAACGTTTTCTGTTTCACTTTTGACTACTCCGTGCTTTGAGGAGCACCTTCTTTCCTTAATTTGTCTGAAAACATATTCTCCTGGTTTTCATGCTATCTTTATCGACACTTCTTTTCACTTCCTTTGAGGCTTATCTTCTGCAGAATTATTTAATGTCAAGATTCCTGGATGTTTGGTATGAGTTTCTCTCCTCTTCCAAACGCAGTCCAGTATGGGTGAGCTCATTCACACCCATGGCTATAAAAGTCATTGATTTTACCCACAAATACTCAAATTGATTGAATTCTCTTCATCTCCATCATCGTCACCATCACCCTGGCCATCTCTCATCTGGGTCTGAGCAATAGTGTCCTAAGCATCTACCTATTCATGTTCCCTGTCCCCCACCCCACCATTCTTTCTCCAGGAGAAAGCAAAGTGATCTTTTCAAAAGTCTCCTTTGCAGATCCCAATTGTACAAATATTGGAAAAAACATTTTAATAAATAATGGATAAATTGTCAGAATTGTATGAACACTGAGAAGCAAGGAGCTCAACACATCCAATAACAAAAGACATGAAAAGAACCCCATCCAAACAAATCACAATCAAAGTGCTCAAAAACAGCGATGAAAAAGGTTTAGAAGAAGCCAGTTTTCTTATTGGCCATAATTCTTATTTTATTTTTCATCACTTCCCCAGAATCCTAATTAAAATTTACCCAACATAAATAGCACCTTTGCCCCGATAGTATTTATAGTTGTATTTTAAATAAATAATGATGTATCTAGGGCAAGTAGGAATTACAAAGTGTTCCTTTGTAAGCAGCTGCCTCTAAAGGTGTGGAGGGTAAGGGTTACCTAAGAGAGGTGACAGTGAAATTCTGTGACAGAGACATGGACCATTTCACTTTTGTGCTTATTTGTACATCTCAACATGAGAAAAACAATATATAAATACCTTCAGTCCTCTCCTCTCAATAGTCAAAAATGATACCCATAAAAGCTTTGAGTCTCATCAACAGTGGGATTTGAAGCTGTATCAGGTCTCTACATGAATGAACACATCTACTCTCAAAGCAACTCTGTGAGGAAGATGTGACTGTCCCCATTTTACAAGTGAGAAAAGGGCCTTGGAAAGCTTAAGAAACCTGTTAAAGGCAACACATTTGGAAGCATCGATGTTCCTATGGACACTCAGATCTGTCTGACTTCAGAGCCTCACCACCGTGCTCTAACTACAACGGGGGTGGGGCCAGCCCTGTGCTGCGTGCCTTCTCCTGTTCTCTGTGGTCTCACATTGATCTACTTTCTAGGATGTGTGGGAAATCCAAGTACTTCTCTGGAATATTTGGTTAAATTCCATTTGGATAACAACAAATGTTAATAGCAAACGCCCAAGTTCAGCTTCTAGAAAGGAAGACTAACGGCCCCCCAAATTAACCAAGTGGGACTCCATTTCTGATTCACACTCCAAGTCCTTCCTGACGTTGTGGTCTTTACTTTACGGAACTCGAGAGTGGAAAACTGAGTCCGTGTCCTGTTCTCTGTTGGACTGAGCACCAGTCAGCATTCTTGAAAAGTGACCAAGTGATTTCCTGACTTGAAGCGAGGGTATATGTATTTTTTCATTTCTTCAGTTTGGATACTCCTGAAGAGAAGAGCGAATCCATGTGTTGGACAATCTCTTCTGGAGTAAAGGAAATGGAACAGATGGAAAGCGTTTGATAGGAAGGCTGTTTATCTGAGCTGGGCAGCCGAGCCCAGCCACGAGTGGTGAGGGCCTCTCCTTGGCACGTTCAACAGCTGCTCCGGTCCCGGCTCTGTGTGCCACCTCCTCGTCCCAGGTGGGGGCGCCACACCTCTCCCCAGCCAGGCGTTCAGGGCTGGGTCCTGCCTTGCTCCCCACCTTATCAAAAGCTGGCCTCAGAGAAAACCTCTTACCAGTTAAACAGTATGAATTGAAGAAAGTATGTCTGTATCCCTTTTCCCCTTTTAATCTAGCTTTTTGGTGAGAAAAAGAGAAGTTTGTCCCTGTGTAAATAATTTAGGGTTAAGTGAATTGGAGGAGATACTGAGCACACTAGTGGGGTCCCTTACTACGTTTGAAAAGTGCCTTCTCTTTCCACTTTCTTAGTGATTGAAAGGTGAGGGAATCAGTGGGGACTCCCATTACACTCTCCTTGTACATCTTAGTATAGTTAAGAACGTTGACTTTGTCTTCTCCGAGGGCGTGGAATGCACGCTACACAGCAGTGTGTCTCCAGAGCCTGGCACGGGGCTGGGAGCACGTGGAGCCTTCATACACACTGGTTACAAGAACTGACCTCCTGGTTACAAGGCACCCTCTCCTTAGAAACAAGGCACGATCATGTGCACGAGTGGTAGAGACCTCCCACCAGGCTCCATTCATTTCTCCTGTACTTGTGGAAACCATCAACTAAAAGTTGATGCCTGAATCTGAGCTGGGACATAAATCTTTGACTCCAACAGACCCTAACACTGTGTCCACAAGGGCAGAACTACCTGGATTGACATGCTGTCTTTAACACACACATGCGTGACCCAGGAAAAGCCAGAACACATGAGTGGGGAGGCTGGAGAACTTTAAGGGAAGGAGGTGGGAGGTTTGGTGGGAATGGGATGGACTTGGGGGGCCCTGAACTCGGTGCCATCACAATACATTTTGAGAAATGACGAGGCTGGGTGCCATGCGTCCAAGCTGTGGACTGGCCCAGTAAGTTACCCGTACTGATTGTCCCCAGTTTCTTTATGTACTATTCTACCCACTGGTTGGATTGCAAAGGGGAGAGAGGTGGTGTGCAGTGAGGGAAGCCTGGAAATGTCCCCCAGATCACCTGGCTTTCTCAGGAAGTTTGCTCCAAGAGACCAGCCCCTGAGTCTGCAGTCTCTGGACCCCCTGGTTACAGGTGAGTTTTTAGGGTCTCGGTCTCAAATCTGTTTGTTTGGACAATAAACTTGCAAATAGCCAGGTGCCATGCTACATACTTGCAAATATTAATTTACTTAATCTTCAAAACCTGCTATTATTACCTATCTTGTACTGATGAGTAAATTGAGGCCCAGAGAGGTTAACCGACTTCCTAAGAACACACAGCGGGTGTGTGGAGGGGCTGGGTTCTAACCTGGCCAGAGTCCATACTTAGAACCACTGCGCTGTGCGAACTTTCTTGGTATTTGATCACGAAGGCCTTTACTTACTTCCAGCTAGAAAAAACTCCTTCTCTGCTCCATGGCAGACAATCAACAGAGTCCTTTTCGATTAGTTTGCTGGTGGATCCATCGGAATAAACGAGGTTACAGTGAAGTAACAACTCTAAACTCCCAGGGACTTACAACTAACTAAGTGGCTACCTTGCTAAACCAACTAAGTGCTAAGACAGAGCACTTAGTTGCTCAGAGCACCCACCATCGGGCACCGCTCACAGTAGGTAGCAGGAGCTGTCAGTACCCCAGCTTTGTCCCTTCCACACTGACAGCCCCACTCCCACGGCAAGCACTCACGACATTCTGCCTGTGGGCATTCACGGGCTGGAAGCATGCCCAGCTGGGCACAGGCAGGCCAAAGTGCCTGGACTTCACACCCTGAAACCAGCCCTGAGCCCAGCATGGAGGGAGGTGGTGGTCCAGTAGTCCAGGCTCCTTGCCCTCCAACGTGAGTTTTCCAGGGGGCCTGAGCCTCAATGCCCAAGTGGAAACTTGCTCATCAATGTGCTCTGTGATGGTTGTTTTCTCTTCTCAGTGTCCACAGCAGATTCTGAAGTCCCACCCATGACACCCCTGTCTTTACCCTGGGGACCTCCCTGCTGAGTAGGTAGGTAGGTTTGCAGGACTTCGCTAAGGCAGACATTCTCATGCAGATCATTCCAGAGGAGCAGCCTGCTTGCCCAGCTCACCTGTTGCCATGGTTATTGCACAGAGGGGTTATCCAGCATACTACTGATTCGAACACATTTTTTCTGAATGTGTAATCCACCAGTTTGCATCTGGATGTTTTATTCTCCAAAGTGCTGGCTCCAGATTATTTCCCAGAAACTGGCAATGAGGCTTTTTACCATCATCCCAGCTTTACTTGAGAACTTACTAACTAAATAAATAACACATGTCACACTTCTTCTCGGGTCTGCCCTCATCTAAGTGAGACCAGTGGCTGGTGTGTGACGATGTTGCCCCAGGTGGAGATAAAAAGTTTCCTTAACATTTGCTGCCGGCAAATCTCATAAAGCTCATGCCCGACCACCACCCCTGACCACCCGGACTGTGGTTTTCTTGTACAAGCAGCATTGAGGTTGTGCTTTCTCTCCCACGGGGGTGAGGAGGGTGTGTGGGGGGTGGAGGAATCAGGATAAAAAACCTATTAACTCCAGGAATGATTGTAGGTTTTTTCCCCATCCTTAGCCCAATTGTTGCTGCCCTGACCTGACCTCAAGGAAAGATGCAAACCTTCTGTGTGACACGAAAGCTGTGGTTTGTGCCCAGGGCTCGCCCATCATTTCCTTAGGACTTCCAGGCGACCCCTTTAATGTTGAAGAAGACTTAGCATCTGTGAGTCATCTGTGATCAAAATCATCTGATCCCTTACTGCGTTTGGCATCCTTCCTCCCCATGGTCTTAAAAGACTGTGAGTGACGCTGAATGCAGACTGAGCTGCTCAGACCACTGTGGTTCTCCGCAGCTGAAATCCGTCCTGGGCTGACATGTCTCTAGAGCGGAGAACAGAACTGTTTGCAATATCCAGAAATTAAACACGCTTTTCCCATACCTTGTGTTTTCTAATATCACTTGCCAAGCAACCACATAGTCACATTTGAGTCTAAGTGCTACTTAATCCTTAACAATTGATTTTTAATCCCAGCCTCACAGGGGGGGCGCCAACAAAACGTGCTCCTTCTCTCCCCACCAAGTTGATCACCCTCACACGGAACCCTCATCACACGGGGCCCAGAAAGTGTTTTTGGGCGTCTGCAAATATTGCGTGATTTTTTTTTTTAATTATTTGGAGAATTTGATTTTAGAACTTTGGTAGACTGAGAAAAAAAATATGGGTGCAAAGTTTTGCAGTCCCTCACATTAAGTCTGTCACTCCATCCCTTTAAGCTCAGCTTGGTCATGTGACTCTGGGCCAATGTCTCACGAGCAAATATGACATGAACAGAAGCTTGAAATGTGCTTGTCTGTTAGGGTTTGTCTTCTCTCGCTGCCTTGGGAACCCGGCGGCTATGTGAAGAAGACAGGGCTGGAGGTGTGTGGCCCCAAACATGTGCGTGAGGCATTCTGGGAGGCAAGGCTGCCCAGCTGACCAGCCAACTGACTGCAGCTGCGTGAGCCGCCCAAGGCAAGGCTAGCGAAAGAACCACCAGCTGAGCTCAGTCTAAGTTGCCAGCCCGCAGAGTCATGAGTCCATAGATCAGTGTTGTTTGGGGGTAGTTTGTGAGTCAGAAAAACCTAGCAGACAATGACAATATAATGCATGTGCATACCCTGGACCATATGTATAATAATCTTAGGCTGATGCTGTCACATGATTTCTCTGCCCGAGCGTGAGATCGTGTTTATGATCTTCTTAGTTGGGTTCAATTTGTTTGTAAGCTGATGAGAAAAGGCCTCTGTAAATAATGCATTTGTTCCAATGAAGGTAAATAAAAAGAAATCCTGGCCCTTATGCACACAGAGAAAGGGGAGAAATGAGGAATTGGGGAAAATTGGTGGAGAACTGAAGCTGGAGGATAAGGTGCCCCTTCTGACAGTGCCAGGCGTGTGCTGTGATCCTTCTCTCCAACTGGGGGCTGCTCACCAGCCCTGTCTTCCTGGCAAGTTGCTCCGCTGGCCTCTCCCTGCTGAGTCCCAGCCTCCTCTCTTTCTCTGGGCCCCGTTTAATCTCAGATTTGCGATGGCTCACAACCCTGGGCATGAGGCCATGTTGCTTTCGTGCCAATTTTACATTTCATTTTGTGCCAATATGTTGTTGTTTTTTAACACGTGCTTCAGATTTCCCCATGTGGACATGCCAAAGTAATGATATAAAACCAGCAAGATCTAGGTCTCCCCAAATTAACCATTCAGAAAAAGTCCAGCCCACCTCCCCTCCCAGAGTAGTCCAGCCTAACGTCCATCTCGGACCTCGCCTTGACCTCTTGTGCTTCTAGTGGACGCCCCGCCTGGGCCCTACTTAAAGACCGACCCTTTCAGAGGCAAAATGACCACAGGTGTATTGCCTACATCAGGACACTTGGGTGTGAAAGGGGATGTTAGTAGTAATTCAGCTGTGACAACAATACGATAAAGACATAAGGTCACCCTACGTATCGAGTGTCATTTTCACAGTCAGTAAGGGGGAAGAAAAGATGCCTCAGTTACTTTTTTTTTTAATTGAGGTAAAATTTATACACGTCCGAAATAACCTAAGTGTAGGATTCAGTGACTTCTCACAAATGTATATCCATCTGTGTAAGCAACATCCCGTCAAGACAGACACCAGCTTCACCCTCCCCCGCCCCCCACCAGACATTTCCTTGGTGTCCTTTCCATCCAATCTCATGGCAACCACTGTTCTGATTTCTTTCAGCATAGGATGACTTTGCCTGTTTTTGAGACATTTGAAATTTTCTAGATCTTTTATTTTCTAATTCAATTCTGCTGATTATAGAACTGACCCTATAAAATGTCAGTCTTTTGAAATTTACTTGCCTTATTTTAGCATAAGGCCCTCTTAGTAAAAATTCTGCAATGTATTTTGCTATTCTTGGATGAAGCCTTCTGTCGACGCCAACTGATTCAGGTGGTTCGCTAGTGTGGGTCCCCATCCTAACTGATATTCTGTCTATTTCCCCCATCCTGTCACACTTGGTTCAGAAGAAGAGCAGCTGTTCTGAAGTTTCAGGTTCCTGAGTGAGTCAACCGATAAAATTTCCATTCCCTGTGCTTGTATTTACTTACCTCAGGCTGTAGAATCACACCAGATGTTAGTCATGTCTCCGTTGGAATGTGTACGAGACACAGCCAGCACTGAAAACCGCCAGGTCCTGGGCCACCTGCTCTCACAGGCAGTCGTGGGAATGGACCGGTCCTGCCACCCACTCCCTCTGCCCTCCAGTGACTTCCAGGGAGTCCAGAACGAACTGAGAAATAGCACTGGTCCTTTGTGCTGAGCAAGAGCTTGGTGACCTTCTCTCCCCCACAGAAGCTGGGCCTCTCTGGTGACACTGAGTTGGAGCAGGTGGCTTAGGAAAGGAGGTGCCGCACTCACCCCCATATCAATAGCGCAGACTTGAAGTCCACTTGCCCAGCTGGGGGGCAGAACAGTGCTGGGGGCCCTGGCATAAGCTGCACTCACAAAGCAGGAAGTTTTCAAAGACACAGAGACACAGCAGGGTGAGTGGGGAATGACTCACATACCACTGACTCGTCTGTGGTAGTCAGCCCAAGCTGCTACAACAAAAATACCCTAGATGGAGCGGCTTGAACAACTGACACTTATTTCTCACAGTTCTGGAGGCTAGAAGTTCAAGGTCAAGATGCAAGCCAACTTGGTTCCTGGGCTCTCTTCCTGATTTGCAGACGGACACCTTCTTGCTATGTCCTCACATGGTAGAGAGAGAGAGAGGAAGCGGATTTCTAGTGTGTCTTCTTTTAAGAGCACCAATCCCATCGTGAGTCTCCACCTCATGACCTAATCGCCTCCCAAAGACGCCCATCTCCACGTACCATGACATTGAGGATCAGGGTTTCCGCTTGAATTTGGGGGGACACAAGCATGTAAACCATAACACTATCATACTTCAGATGTGGCCAAAGAAAGTCTGGTTCTGACCAGGTCACTGACCCCTGTCCTCTCGGAGATGAGCTGGAGAGGGAACAGAGGCAGAACCAGGAATGCTTCACCACCCCACACCCACCCTGCAACTACACCTCCAGTGAGGAGACAGGCCAGAACCTACTGTCCCTGTGGGCCGAGGTGGGACTGTGGGGAGAAGAAGGAAGCGGTTAGCCTCTCTGACGCCTCCAAACTCCCCTGGTTCTGCCCTCTTGACACCCACTGGGCTTAACACCAGTGACGCCATGGGCACTGGCTGTGTCCCTCGGCTTCCCCAGGGACAAGACCTGTCATCAGTCACATCAGTACTGCTCCCACCTGGGACAAGCTTGCCACTTCCCTCAGAACTGGGTGAAATGAGTCAAAACAAGAAAGTAATTAATTCTATGTCCAAATTATTCTCTAAGCCAAAAATTCACCCCGTTCCCTTTCTTTGCCGCATCACTCAACCTACATAAGCTCTGTGCATCGCACTCTCTTGCGACCTGTCTATTATTATGGTCGATTATGAACTATTTTCAACCACTGACATGAAGCCATCAAGATTTGAGGTCATCTGTCAAGAAAGTACAGTGACTTTTCTTATAAACCAATCGATGACTTCTGAGGGGGGAGAGCATCCTAGGAAAGAAACACAAAACAACTCTTTTGGGGCTACGAAACGGAAACATTTTAAAGCTAAAGACAGAGAAGGGACTAAAACCAGAGATGCATCATTTAAATTTCAGTCTCATGACTGTTGACTTTCTCAACTCCTGAGATGCTTGCACAACCAGTCATAGAGTAAACGCCATTTTGCTTCAGAGAGAAATTTGAAATTTCCATTTACAAAACTATTCTATCGATGACACCACCTGGGGTGACACAGTATCCATGTCTGCTCGTAAGGGCTTTGCTTTGTAACCGAAGTCTGTGACATGATGAGCTTCAGTTGGCGCTGGGCCGATGTGTAGGAGGGAGAAGTCTGGGAAGCTCTTTAAACAGAACATAAAGGAACAATGAAACCCCTTCCCCAACACTCTCTGGAGATAAGCAGCCCTAATAATTTCCAATGGTCCATCCAAGCTTTGCTTCTATGCATATGTGAATACGCACACCAAACTCACACATGCATACAGAAATGAAAACCAGATGTCAGATGACGAAATTTGTCTTTCAGGATTCAAATTAAATTGTCTGGAACTTCATCCCACGTGCAATGAGAAGTTCACACTCCTGCCAACCAGTCTGGGACTTTGATAAGGGACGGAGACAGGGGGCCATTTTCCCTAGCCCCCTCTGCTTTTTAGCGCGGTTTGTGCCCAATTCATTCAGGGAATGATTGCTTCGTTATCTTAAATAAACTATTGTTTTTTCTTAATTCTCAGGTGCAAAGGGTTAGGTTAATTACACTCTTTAGCTCATTGAATATTATTATTAGTGCCCCATGCTAAGGTTCCTCATCGGTCTGTCTTTCTATTTGTCTATATATCATCTGTTTATCCAGCTTTGCATGCATCCATCCACGCATCTACCCACCTATCCATCCATCCTCCCACCCACTCATACACTCGTCCACCCACCTGTCTACCTACCCGTCCATCCATCCATCCATCCATCCATCCATCCATCCATCCATATGTCCATTCGTTCCTTTTTCTCACTAAACATTGCTCCTGCTCCTCTTCCCTGTTAGCTAAACCATTCTGTTGTTGTTTTTCCTGGTCTGCATCTTTTTGTTTGCATGTGTCATTACCAAGTGGGTACTTTTGCATCATGTAATGCATTTTTAATTTCTGTAAATGGTATTGTTATAAATATTTCACCGCTTCCTCCCCTTCATTTCCACTCACCCTTTTTAACCACACAAGGCGTCTGAGGGATTAGCAGATGTACTAATTAGCAGGCGGCTGACGAATTTTGTACGTCCTATTGCTTCGCCTCCTCTCTCTTGAAGGCCAGTCTTTTCTGTTTCCGAGGGGTCTTCCCCTTGAACTTCCCTCCAAAGCTCTTCTTCTGCTTGGACTGGCATGCACTGTGTACGTCATCACAGAAACTCTGTGTCACTAATGCTCTGCCAAACAGTAGCCAGTCTGGGTCTCTCTGGATCTTGGTGCAGACGTGATGGCAGGTCCCTGCCCCTTTGCTCTCTCTGCAAGTAGAGGGGACACTGTTAGAGATCTGTATCCCCACAAATGTGAATGCTGCTGCTGGTCACAGACACATTTTTACATTAAATAACAGTGTTTCTCTCAGTCCTACACATTTTTAATCCACAGGTATGAGATCATATAGTACATGTCCATGTGGGTTTTTTTTTTTAAGTTTTAGAATTACAAGAAAAGGAACCCCAAACTCATGGCCTGTAATGGGACACAGAGAGCACTTAAGTGCCAAACGTATTATCATCACAGACGGCAATGGTACCAGGTACCGTTAAAACAACCATTACAATCACGATGTCTATAGTTGGCTTTGAAGGTGGGTGTCACGGGCAGGCTGTGGACAGACCTAACCAAGGGCACAGCCTCCGTGTCCCCAGCTTGGGGCACCTGTCTCCTCCACCCCCTCCCATCTCCTGTACCCCAGGAATTTAGACGAGGTCACAGTTCCTGCTTTTGGGTGACAGTTTAGTTACACAGTAGAACCTGAGTCAGAATTAGCTGTTGCCAGATTGAGAGTAAGAATGGGGCCAGAGCTGAGTGGGGATGTAGGGGAAGTCAGGGGGTAAAAAGAGGGTGTCAGGAGGGAAGATGGGCTGGTCGGAGGGAGTAGGACGTGGTAGCGGCAGGCTTGAACCTGCGTCTCCTGGCCACGTTACCTCAACACCTTGTGTACCTTGAGTATCAGTGAGTAGTCTTCAAAACCGACTCCCTGTGTCGCGAGACTAACCATCACCCAAACCTCAATACCGAAATATCTTGCAATACTTTGTATACGACATAAAATGAAAAATGGAGAAAGACGTCATTTTAATTCCATGCTTCTTATTTCAAATAGTTATTAGGAGAGTGGGTTTTTAATGTGAAAACCGAGAACCCTGTGTCAGCGTGACCTCGTCGTTTGTACTTTCTCTGCCCAGGAAAGATAATGTAAAACAACGAGTAACTTCACTCAGCCTCAGGGAACGTCCTGAAAATCAATTTATCTGAGACAACTCTGCTCATGTAGATAAACAGCTCACTTATAAACAACAGCTTACTTCTCAAGACTCGCTTCAAGATTCTCACCCCGTCGTGTCCACATGGTGAACTCATTCTGTCCCAAACTTTGTTCACACACAGTCAGTTTCCTGGTGGAAGTTTCTGCCTCAGACCATTCAGCACAGACCCCAGATGCAGGCCTGGGGGCGTCCTCTTCTAATCCCCTTCTCAGACACAACTAAGGCTGTTCTCCCTTTCTGCAGTGCGTTCCAGTGATTGTAATTTTTCTTTATTAGCAACTTTGGGGTGCTACTTAGGGGAATTCAACAAAATATCAAGTTCAGTGATGAAGCTTTATAGTTCAGTGTGATTTCAACTGTAAACTTGCTGTGTGACCGTCAGCAAATGCATTAACCCTTCTGAGCAACATTCTGCTTTCCACAGAAAATGACAAGAGTACTGCTTTTTAGGGTCACAGTGAAGAAAATAGCAGTGTAATAGAAAGGGACCCCTGGTTCAGCCTCTTGCAATGCTTTAGAAAGTGGCTTCTTTCAGAGACATCTTGATTTTTTTTTTTAATTTGTACCACTTTTTAAAAATTTTATTAGTTTCAGGTGCACAAGACAAAGTAATACTTAGACGTTTATCCTTTATATCCCTCACACTGTGGACCCCCCACCCCCCATCCACTATCTCTCTGACATCGCACCGAGCCATCCCATTTCCACTATCTCCACTCCCAATGCTGTTCTCTGCCTCTTGTAAGTGTATACATACATATATATACATATATATATAATATTATAGTTGGCATTCATTATTGTTCAGCTTCAGGTGTACAGTGCAGTGATCGGGCATCTACATCTTCCCTGAGGTGGTCTCCCAAATGGGACACGTGTCCATCGGATACCCTACAAAAACTTTACAACATTATTGATTGCACATCTTGATTTTAAGGTTGAGTTGGAACTTAAGGTTATCAGGGGAGGCTGGATTTTTTGGGTTTTGTGTTTTAACCAAGCTGTTACGTAGAATTATAGAAGTGAGTCAAGCCCAGGCCTTTTGATAACAAAGGAATTTCATCAAAATTCCTTTCAGAAAGAGGGAGCCCTGAGTTTGTAGTCACTGTCCCCTAGCATGCACATATCTAGCCCAAGGTTTTGCTCAAATTGGATTCCATCTTAGTTCTTTTCACAACATGGAATTTTTAAAGCCAAATTTTAGTATATTACTTAAATGCCCCCAAATTGCTAAATAAAAATGCTCAATCTTCAAATGTGCTTTTAAGTTTAAAATTGGAATTACAACGTTCTCATTAGCTGTCCAATTTGTGGGAGGAATGTGACAAGCAAAGTCTTTCTACCGATCATTTGCAACAGTATGTGAAGTGCAACGTCTCCTGCTGTCTTTCCATTTCCTCAGAGGTGTCAAAGGCTGAGAAGATGACATGAGTTGCCAAGCCCCCTACAGCTTGACCCAGGTGCTGAAGCACCTGACAGCAGCAAGCAGGAGTGTCCAAAGCCACTGGCAGCCTGTGATCAGCCTGGTATCCATTTGCACCCTGTATAAAGTCAGGCTGAGCATTTATCCGGTAGTTGGGAAGGGGGATAAATGTACAAAAGAAGACTTTTTGGAGACAATTGGCAACTGTGACTCCCCCCACCCGACCCCCACCCCCGTGGGAGGGATACTGCATTTTTATCCTCCTTCACCTGAAGTTAAATGAGTCATCTTCCAGTCTGGTGCCCAAGGTGTGAGGGATGCTAAGATTAGTGGTATGTGATTTGTGCAGGAAACATCTGAAGACAAGAGGCTGCGAGCACACTGCTTTGCCTGGCAGTGGAGCTAAGAGTCAGCACTGATGGCATACAGTGCACACCTGGGGGTGGGGGGCCCAGGATGCGTAGATGGAGGGGACACTCCTTACCACTCCTCTCTTCCCCTGCCCAACCCTGGAAAAGCCCTGTGACTCTGGGAGGAAGAAATGCAAAAAAGGAGAAACAAAAATAAGTCAACTCAAACTCAGTCCAGCGCTGTGGGCATCCAAGCCCTAGACTTGTCTGAGAGAATGGAAGATGATTTAAGTGTGACAAGAGTTTGAAGGCTCGACATTACTCTACACTTAACTTCTCAAAGCCGGGAAAAAAAGACTGTCTATCTTCTCTCCAATGATTGGAAAAGCAGTGCAATTTTGCCCAAAATGTAATACAGAGGTAGAAAGAGTCAAGAAAGCAGGTTTTCAAGAGTCTCAGAATTAGGAACAAAATCAGCTATTGTTTTCACTATATTGAATCCAACTCTCAATAAACTGGTTTACAAAGTTCATACAAAGGAAAAATGGAAAATCCTTGAGCCACATAGTCACCAGATTTTTTTGTTAAGATGCAGTTCCGGAACAATGTCTCCTTGCAGATGATCTTGCAATTAAAATACGTCTTGTTCCTTTTGACAGCACTGAGGCAACTCTTTGACTATTTCTGTGCCATTCAGAAGAGAAAAGGAAACACTGACTCTCTGATACCATCAAGAGGTAAGGTATTGGATAACTGGTGGAGACAAATGAACTCTTAAAGGAAACAGAGACAGACTGACCAGCAGGACTGGAGGAAAACCAAGAAGCCACATCATGGGAGCCATGAGCAAACCTACTGCAAGGCGTGTGAACCTCCCTGTGGAATACCGTTAGAGGCTGGCCCTGTGGAGATCAACATGGGTCTACGCAATCAGCGGCAGGGGATTCATGGGTGCCTCTGGTCTGCTACCACTTGGGTCGAGTGCTGCATGTGCATCCAGGCTCCAGGATGCTGAAGAGTGAATAAGGGAGAGGTCTGGGAGCAAGCTCACCAGGCTGATGAGCAGCCCCCAACCCCCACTCTATAAACACACGCAAGTATCTTAGATCAGGAGAAGAAAACACTCAGAGTGAATCCATAGCCACACTGCAAGCAAGGAGGGGAAGCATCAGATGCCCCCAATGGAAAGAGAGCTCAAAGCTAATGACACTACCACTGAACGCCAGGGCAGTTTCAGTTTTCACATCTATGAAGGGCATGAGATGGGACCTTGGGCACGTTCAAGTTAGGGAGATAAAAATGATATCTCTGCACAAAGCAGGGACCCAGAGAGATGGAAAGGAAGCCTTCTGTTTCTTGGAGAAAAGCTGTGCTTCTGAGGAATAAACTCAAGTCAGGACCTCGTATGCCACACATTAGAAGTTGAGTGACCTGTGCAGCATGAGGACCTTGAGCCTAGAAATAGACACAATAATGGTTCTGGGTCCAGTGCCTTCTCTACGACCCCAAAGATTCAAATGACAACCATGCCAGAGGAACACTTCCCAGCTAGAGGGCTGGGGGACTCTCACAGATGAAACAATGCCCACTGACAATGAACTCACAGTGAAAAATACAAAGTACACAGGGAAATTAAGCACCACGAGGAAGGATCAGCAAGTGCAATGGATGGTAGGATTTTTATTCCAAGAAACAAAAATAATAGGACAATCTATTAAAGATGGCTCACAAAAGCATATTTAAAATGGTTACAGAAATAAAAGAAGATACTGAAACCATGAAAGAAAAGCTGGTTTTTTTTTTAAAGAACCAAACAGGCCTATTAGAGTCAAGAAATATAGTCATTTAAAGGGAAAATTCATGAGAAGATCAAGCAGCAGATTAGACACAGATGACAAAAAATGTTGGCAAACGAAAGGACTTCCGGCAATGATTTAGAATTCAGCACAGGGAGATGGAGAAATGGAAAGTATAGACATATGTGCGTTTAAGAGAAACGTAGGTTGGAATGAGAATTATCAGAGAGAGAGAGATAGAAGGAAAAAGGGGGCATGAAAACAGACGGAAAAAAGAAGAAGAAAAATGTCAGGCAATACAATAGCAGTTAGGAAAGGGGTAAACAAAAATTATGGTAAATAAATGACACAAAATGGACCAAATTCATTTTTAAAAAAGATTCATACCTGATTTTTAACATTAAAACACAGCCAGAGAAAAGAAATATATGGACCAATTTCACTTTCAACAGTTTTACAGGGAAGATGTATGGAACATGAAGAGAACAAATTATTCTAGTGTTCCAAATTGTTCCAGGGACTAGAAAAAGTGGAAATAGTTTCCAACTCATTTTGTAAGGTGTGTGTGAGTGTGTGTGTGTGTGTGTGTGTGTGTGTGTTATGTGCCATTAAGTGGGCTCTGACTCCTGTGACCCTATGAATGAGTGACGTCCGCAACGTCCTGTCCCCTACAGCCCTGCTCCGTTCCTGTGGACTCAGCCTACGGCTTCTTCTTTTTTTTTTTTTAAGAGCATACTATTTTTTTTTTTTAATTTATTGGGGTGACAATTGTTAGTAAAATTACATAGATTTCAGGTGTGCAATTCTATATCACATCATCCATAAATCACACTGTGTGTTCACCACCCAGAGTCAGCTCCCCTTCCATCACCATACATTTGATCCCCCTCACCCTCATCCCCCACCCCCCCACCCCTTTACCTTCTGATAACCACCAAATTACGTTCCCCAGATTAATTTTCAAACCCGTGGCCATCCTGTGGTCACCGACTGCCCTCCAATCCCCTCACCCTCCCCCCCCACCCCCCACCCCTCCCGCCCATCTAGCAACCCTCAGTTTTTCCTCATCGTCTCCAAAACTGTTTCTGATTAGTTCATTCACTTATTCTTTTCTTTAGAATCCGCAAATAAGTGAGATCATATGGTACTTATCTTTCTCTGTCTGACTTATTTCACTTAACATAATGTTCTCTAGATCCATCCATGTTGTTGCAAATGGTAAGATTTCTTTCTTCTTTATGGCTGCATAATACCCCATTGTATAAATGTACCACAGTCAGTGCATCTCATATCTGGTTTTTCTTTTTTCCCACTGCCTTCCATCTTCACAGCATGACTGTCTTTTTCAAAGAACAGCTTCAGTTTGTCATTTTTGCCTCCAGCGATGTTTCAGGCCTAATTTGCTCTGGGACCCGCTGGTTCATCATTCGGGTGGTCCAGGTTCTCCCAAGAGCTTCCCCCCAACACCATGTTGCAAGTGAACCGATGTTTTCCCCATCAGCCTCCTTCACTGTCCAACTTTCGCATCCGTACGTAGCATTTGGGAAGACAAGGGTTTGGATGACCTCCGCCTTGGTCTCTAATGACACATCTGTACTCTTGGTGATCTTTCCTAATTCTTCCATTGCTGCCTTTCCAATTCTCAGCCTTTTCTTTTCTCCTTTTGAACTGATGACTGAACCAAGGTGAGCAAAATCTTTAACAATTTCAGTGTCTTCATTGGCTACGTTAAAGTTGTGTATTTCTTCTGTAGTTATGATTTTTGTCTTCTTGATGCTCAAATGTGGTCCTGCTTTAGCACTTTCTTCGTTTACTTTCATCAGAAGTCATTTCAAATCATTGCTACTTTCTGCCAGTAAGATGGTGTCATCTGCATATCTTAAGTTATTGATATTTCTTCCACCAATTTTCACTCCACCTTCCACTGAGTCCAGCCCAGTTTTTTATATGATATGTTCTGCATGCACATGAAACAAAAGTTTGATATTAACAATAAAATAATGTTTGATTTTATAAGGAAGGTCACTGAAATCAGACAAGGATGATATGACACACACAAAAAATTATCTCAAAAATATAAATACAAAAATCCTAAATGAAATAGTAGCGAAACAAATCCAGCAATGGATTTAAAGTTTTTTAAAAAACATAAGATCAAGTGAGATTTACACTGATAATATAAGAAGAGCTAAACATTATAAAATTATTAATATAATTCATCATATTATAAAATTAAAAGAGATCATATGAATATATATATGTACATATATATGTATACATGTACATACATATGTATATATGTACATACACACACACACACACACACACACATATATATACACACACCAGGGGTGCCAAAAAATGTATACAAATGGACACTGGTCAGCGTTGCTCAAGCAGTAGTTTGCCATCATCAGAAGTGTCTGGACACTGATAGGAACCACTTTGAGCACCTCTTGTAATTGCAGAAGTCAAACTTGACTAGTATTCATCTTCTGTTATCGGTATATATTGAGTATTACAATTTTAATGCAGTTTTCCTTTTTTAAAATGTGTATACATTTTTTTTTTTTGGCACCTCTATGTATACATGGAGAGAGAGAGAATTTGGTAAAACTGCTCATCAGGAAAAGAAGAAATTTCCTTAATGTGATTAGGAATATTACCACAAAACCACAGCAGACCCCATATTAAATGCTAAACCCATGGAAACACTCTCTTTAACGCTCTTAAATATGAAGAGACAAAAAAAAAAAAAGGAAATTCTCCTGCTATCACAATTTCTATTTATCATTTTGCTGGGAAGTCCTAAACATCAAAATAGCAAAAGAAAACTTAAATAAGAGCTAAAAAAAATAGCAAAAGAGGAAGCCAAATTATCATTATTGGCAGAGGATGTGATTGTTGACATATGAAATTAAAAGAATCTACATACATTTTTTTTAAAGTGAATTCTGCAAGATTCTCAGATGTAAAATCAATATACCAAAAACAAAACAAAAAACAAACAAACAGAATAACAAAAAAAAAAAAACACCACACAACAGCATTCCTACATACTAGTAAGAACAAATTACAAAATAATACAATTAAATACTGATGTCGTTCATGGTAACAAAGTTACAGCATACAAGAGTGAGCACAAAGAAGTTGTTTGGAGAGAAAATAATAAAACTATTGGAGAATACAAAATATGCTTTAAATAAATGGAGAGAAAAAAAACAAAAGATAGGGAGTAAGATCATATTTACCCACGGAAGACTCAAATTCTCCCCAAATTAATGTGTAAATTTAATGCTAGATCAATAAAACTTCTAACAGGGTTTTTAATGAATGTGACAAGCTGATTCTAGAATTTTTGTGAAGGAGAAAATGGCCCCAAATGGCCAACCTGTTTTAAAAAGAATAAGAAGAAAGGATCCACCCAACCAAATACTGAGGCCGATAGTAAAGTTCTAGTATCTTTAACAGTGAGTTACTGGCTCAGGGAAATATAAACACGCTCGTGGAACAGAACCAAGAGCCCAGAAAGATACCCACACATGGGGCACTTGAGATAGGATCACGATTGCATTTTCAGATCCGTGGAGAAGGAACAGACCATTTAGAAAACAAAGGAAAGGACAACTCGCTGTTCAATTGGATTAAAGACTTCAATATGTAAAGCACAAGTTGAAAACTTTCAGAAGAGACTACAAGAAAATATCGTTCTCACTTTAGGGCAAAGGAGCATTTCATAAAGAAAAAGAAATTTGACACACTAGAAATTAAAAACTTCCTTGCAAGAAAAGACATGCCAAAGTGAAGACCAGTCAGTGGTGAGAAGAAACGATATGTAATATACACAGTCTGATGAAGGATTAGTATTGAGATTCTATAGAGAAATACTTTGAACCTAAACCAACCAACCAACCGACCGACCGACCAACCAAGCAACCAACCAACGGACTGCAAGATAAACACCCTGATAGAAACACGGAGAGAAGACATGAGTCGTCAGCTGATAGCAGAATATGCCCCAGTGGCTAATACATTTTTTTTTTAAATTTATTGGGGTGACAATTGTTAGTAAAATTACATAGATTTCAGGTTGGCTAATATATTTTTGAAAAGATATTCAGTCTCACTAGTTATTGGGGGAACTCCAAATTAATGTTAATTAAGACAAAATGAGATACTACTTATCTTTTCAAATGGTCAAATGTTTATATGATAAGGCACTACAAAATAAATTATCAAACAAAATGAGTTTTGCAAACATTTGCAACTAGTTTTCGAACATCAGTAGACTCACAAATATTGTATTTGGCCCTGGGGGCCCCCATGCCGACATCACTGGATGGGCAGCACAGAGCAGTCTCCCACTGCTCCCACTTGCCCACGTCCATTGCATGTCCTCAGCCCTCACTCAAGCGCCAGGCCTATCATCTTTCCCCAGATGATGACTGGTGACTTTCCGGTCACAGGGTCTCATGTCCAACAGTCTCCAGTGACTTTATTCAAAGGAGTATCTTTCACATGTCTTTATTTGCACAGACGTTTTCAATTTCTAGCTCATGAAATTGATCTTTCTGTGTGTGTGTGTGTGTGTGTGTGTGTGTGTGTGTGTGTTCAGATCCTGGGACAGACCAGCAAGGCAGACATTTGGAGGTCAAGTGACCCTTTGGGAAAACCTCCGTAAGTTGTGCATCTAAGCGAAGGGCTGTCACTGAGGCTCGGCCTGGCCACACTTCCTCTGGGGACTGCCACAGATGGCACAGAACACTCCCACTTCCCTGGCTTCCCCTGCGGAGTAAGAGCCCTCAGGGATTTCCCGCCAACCATCCCCTTCCAAAATATCCCATTGCAGAGTGAGAACACTTCTTCAGCTTTTTAGTCTAAATTGTCTTCTTTCCTGCTCTTGCCTTGCCAAATCCTCCCTTCCCTCTGAACACATGATCCCTTTCCTCCAGCTTTTAGTCTTTTGGGAGGTATTCTCATCGTTCAGACATGCTAAAGAGGTTCCAAAGGGAAATGATGTGAAAGCTTGTGGTTAAATCATTAGGTAGAAGTGAGGTTTTGCACTTCCTGACTCCCCCTAATGACTTCTCATGTGATGTTGGTTGAATGTTTATTCTTGATCTGGTCCAGCTTCTCTACTGAGCTATACCGGACAGTTCTCAATTACAAATGGGTAGTCTTTTCCCAGTTTCCTTAGAACCTAAGGATGGCCCACCAAGGGGGTTGGGAAAAAGTAGTTAAGACATGACTTTGATCAGGTGTCTCTCTTCCTCCTGAGGAATGCAAGTCCTTTTCTCCCCAAACTTCTCTCTTCACCCAACAGGTGGCTCTGCTGCACCCTTATTTTGGTTGTTTATAGAACAGTCTTAGAAGAAAATATGTAAAGAAGGAACTAGGACTCAGCCATAATTCAAAGCAATCAAATAAAAACATTTGAGGAATTTAGGGGTATTTCCGTTTTTCTGTGCATGTCACCAGAATGTATCACACATGAACTCTGGTATCTCACTTTTTTCACAACTGTCGTATTATGATTTTCGAACGCCATTAAATAGTCTTCAGAAATTTGATTGTTCACGTTGACTAGTGCACTAGTATTTTAGCCACCTCGATTCTTGGAAATATAATTATTTCTTATATTTTATTCTTACAAATAATGCCACAAAGAATATTTCATCCTCGATCCTATAGCTGGACTTACTAGGTTATAGGTGACACGTGTGTGTACGTCTTTCGAAAACCCCGTTTGAGAACGGGTGCCTGACCCAGCCCAGCAGCTGTGCGAGAGAACAGCACCCCCACTTCCAGTTCGTTCTCAGGGCACCCTCTATGACGTCACAGCGGCAGGCTCAGGCTCTGGGCTTGGCTGCCGGCCTCGGCCCCACGTGGCCTCGTCAGGACAGCTGACCCAGGCCCCACTGCTTCTCCCTTTGGTCCTTGCCGGCTGACGCTTGAGATCGTGCCTCCTGATGTTCTTAGCTCCAAGCCGGCCGTTTCCTGTCAGCAGTGTAGCTCTGTCTGTCTTCTAACAGGGACCCTGTCTCTCCATCTCCTGCCAGTGCACATACTGAAGGACCTCTGACAAGTACCCCCAGAAGTGGTTTGGAGGATCTCTGAGGGCCTTGCCCCCAAAGCATCCCTCTGCCAACCGTTATGGTGGAGCCCACCCACCTGGACGCTTTCTGGTCCTGGGAGGAGGGATCTGGTCCCTCCCAAGCCATGTCCAAGGAAGGTAGGGTGGCCAGGGCTGGCTGCTTACATCCCTTCCTGTTGAGGCTGTGTCCACCTGTCCCAACGTCCTCTGGGCAGCATCCCTCCTGCGTATGAAATGGGACACCTCTTCCCTCCCCCTGCTGACTCCAAGGCCTCTGTTGTCTCCCTAAACAGGTCACTAAAAACTACCTGGGAGTGTACAACGAGGTGTTGTAAACTTCAGGCTTTTCTCAAAGCAACAAAAGCTTTAAAGACGGGCATCCTAAGAGATCTCCCCCAACACCATCATCTACACGTAGCATTTCCTTTTTTTATTTTTTATTTAAAGTACTGGCCTGGCCCAGGCTCCCCTCTTCCAGCTCCAAAGCCCCTCATCCTGCTTATCACTGGTTCTTGCAGTAGAGAGTCTTCGCTGCGTTTTGCAAATTGGCCGCATACCTCTGTGTGCCCAGTTTCCAGCGACTGGGCGAGTCTCATGAGCAATGCCCAGTTATGTCCACAGGGGGCAGCACGAAGCCCTTCTGGGAGGTCCCACAGAACAAGCATCTGTCAGGTGTTTTGGAGTAATTCAAAGGGAGAAGCCCAGACGGGGGCCACTCTCTCTCTCGCTGAACTCGCCGCCAGGCCTGGTTGGTCCATCTGAGCGGAAGCAGCCTGCGCTCTGGAGAGAGCGCTGCAGCCGTGTCCCATCCGAGCCTCAGCCAAGGCCCTTGGGGGACGCAGATCTCTCCCCAGGCTAATGGTTGCAGTGCTGTCAGGCTTCTTTATCTCCCCCGTCTTTGTTACAGTTCTGTAAGCTTTCATCAGACTTTCCAACATCTAGCTTTCTAGGGTGAGGTTCATCTTTCCATCCACGGCTACTTAGATGGACGCTTTCAATAGATGGATGCTACTGGAAAAGTTGTTTTGAATACAAAGGTGCTACTCATATGCTGTTATCCAACAGAGTGGCGGCAAACATTTAATATCCAGCTCTCCAGGAAAAAGCAGAACCCAAAACACCCAATTGGTAGGGTTTGCCAATTTCCATGGTGTACATACTTCCACCATGACCAACTTTAAGCCACCAACAAGACGCCACTGGACACAGAGTTGGGAAGAGACTTACGGTATCTCACCATTGTGTAGTGTTTCACCATTCAGATTCAGTAAATAAATTATAGATAATAGCGAACTCTGATAAAAATAATTAAGAAATGGTAAGTTTGGGAAATGTATTATGTTTGTTGATAATAACTTAATTATAAGTGTAAGTGAAATCACTTTTTTTTTTTTTTTTTTTTTTTTTACAGTAACGGCTGTGGTTAACCACTGCTTCACAAAAATCCGTGAGTTTTAACCCTCAGCACCAATGAGACGGCCGAGCTGGCTCCCACGCTGGCTCCCACACTGCTCTGTCCACGCGTTTCAGCATGGAGCGCCCACATGGCTGAGGCTTGCTGGGGCACCATTCTGCGTCTCCCGTGAGGCCGACTAACGAGCTGTACGTGATGCCGTCCAGCAAGAAGGAACTTGGTAAAACAGCGAGCCGAAGGAGGAAAGCACAGTTTTGATTCCGTATGCAAACAGTTCCATGTTGTCGGCCACAAGTACAGTCAGCCATGGAGGTGGGGGAGGGAGGGCAAGTCAGAGTTAAGTAAGACTCTGGACTCAGAAGCCCTCAGTTCAGATGCTGGACCAGCGGCTTCATGGCTGGGTGACTCTGACCCTCACTTGGGCAGCTCTGACCCTCACTTCCTGGCCTGTGAGTGGGGACAGTGACAGCCTCATCACCGAGGGCTCTGGTAGGACCAGTGGGATACTGTGTACTCGGGGCTCAGCACGTGGAAGTGGTCCTGGGCTCCCCACTAGACCCTGGAGAGGCAGGGCTTCTATTTCCTCCTTCACACCAGCCGCATGGCCCAGCAGGACAGGCAGGAATGGGTGGAGAGCAGCACCCCCTTCTCTCTAGGACTCAGGACACTGAGTCCTGAGAAGCTGAGAGACCTGTGCGAGGCTGGAGAGCTCTTGTGTCTGGTGCCCTGGGCTGAGGGCGCCTTCAGGGAACACCCACACCATATCTCTGTGGCTATCACCACAGGAAAAGGCCCGACGCAGGAAGCACAGGGTCATTTCAGAAGCGCTTTGAAAGTGGTGCTTAGTTAGCTTGGGGTGCGATGCATGATGGGATCAGGAGCTGAAAGTCTCCACCTTGCTCTCTTCATCTGTGAAACGGGCAGAGAGGCACTCTCCTCCCCGGAGCAGGCTGGTCGCCCAGGCTCCATCAGTGCTCAGCACTGTCGACCGGCAGCTGCAAAGCTGTCCTTTAAATGAGAGAGCACACAGAGGCTGGACACCGAGCAATGTGTGGGAACGCAGGACTGGAGAAACCCCACGTCCAGTGATAAATCGGTCCCTGGGTTAGGGTTAGGACGGCAGCCCCCGCAGAGCCGGGCCTCTGACTCACAGGCCATGAGCCCCCACCCTGCAGCCCAGCTTCTGAGTCATGTTTCCATGGTCGTCCAGGGAAATGAGCCCCGTCTGGACATACTGCCTGCCCACCATTTGCGCCTGCTCTGAATGGTCACTCTCACAGAATCCGTAAACTTTTCTGTCCTTCCACAGCTCCCTCCTGACTTGCAGCTGTAACTCCTGCTGACACGGAGAGAAGGATGTGGCCAAACAGAGACCAACTGACCCAGAGGGTTTCTCCATAGGAAACACAACCAACATCAGGATTCCCTGTGTGGGCCGTTTAGGTCTTCATTACCCTTATTTTCTGTTCTCGTGGGCAGCTCTCATCACACACAAACCACAGACTATCATGTGGTCTCTGTTACTGACCCGTCTTCCTCTCAACTTCCCCTTTCATGGACAATGGGAGTGAGGATGGTTAGAATTCCTCTCTAATTACAGTGTCGGAATTGGAGGAAAGAGGGAGCAAGGGGGTGTCAGAACCGTCCTTGTAAATTTTGAGTCTCATTTTATCCTTGGGAATTGGTTTTCTGGGACTTGCAGCTGGTTGCTATAGTTTTCATCCTCTGTGTATGCAGATGTAGAAAGAACTTTCCAGTTAAATTAAGCACTCAGAAGTATTACAAAAAGCAAGAAAGAAAAGGAAGTTTGTGGCCTAAGGAAATGCTCCATGCAACCCAAAGCCAAGTCCGAGGTTAGGTCCGCACTGTCTGCAGGCCTGAGCAGATGGAGGACAGGAAAAGAGAGGGCCAGGGGCCACACCCTGCCTTCTGGTCTGTGTCCCCCAGGCTGGCGGGGCGCCCTGGGGAACTCACTTCTCTAAGCCTCAGTTTCCTTCCCTGTAAGAGGGGTCAGCTCATGATTCTCGTTGAGCCTGCTGTGAAGATAGAGGTGTCCTCGGAAGGCTCTTAGCCAGGTAAATGGAGGGGGCGCAGTTGCAAACTCTGCTGCTGTGACCTGGGGTGCCTTTCCCTTCTGCACTGGCTGTGGGTGGCTTGTGTGCTCCACAACACCCCCTGCCAACACCTGCACAGTGAGTTCTTTTAATGCCGAGCGTGTGAACTTCACAGGTTCCAGAACTGCTCCCAGAGCTCTCCTGTCCTTTACACAGCCTGAATGTTGTACCACAGCTCCTGGCTGCACTGTGCACCCCTGATTAGTCCCAGGACAGAGTTTTTCACACCTCCTCCCTCTTCAGACTCCATTCATTCCAACTCTGCTGACCCCATTCCCGGGAAGGTGCTCATCTCTTTTGCTTGTTAACTTGTCATGACCTTGAGCAGACATCCCACCATAATGGGAGCCGGGTCCCCACCTCCCAAAGGACAGATAAGGACCCTGTTGGACAGGCAAGAGGCAGGAGCAGAGAGGTGGGTCTGGGAGTCCTCACTCCTGGGGCAGCTGTGAGGGGAGCAGAACCGAGGCACAGACGTTTGGGGGACCAGGAGAGGGGGGCACCTGGAAGTGAGGAGGAGAGGAGAAGTGAGGGGTGCAGGACAGGAGCCGGGACACAGGACAAGTGAAAGCAGGGGGAGACCTGGGCTCCCAGGATGCAGTGTTGGCTGCTGCCACCCCTCAGGGCAGTCACAGGAAGGAAATGAACAAAGACACGCAATTTGCAACCAGGAGGCCACCCAGAAAAGGGGCTTCTGTCTGTACAGATGTGGGTTGCAGGTCAGAGTCAAGAAACACTGCAAGTGGAGACAAGGGTACGTGTAGTCTCTTTCTGGAAAGCTGGTGGGTGGGAAGGAAGGAAAAAAGTAGCGGCTGTATACAAGCACAAGGGTTTTTGTTTGGTGTGTGTTTGTTGGTTTGTCTCCAGTGATGGGAGATGGAAGCCTGGTGGAAATAACCAGGTGAGAGGGGCTGACAGATCTGGGGGCAGCCGACCTGCCTGGAAGCATCAAAGTCCTGTCTTCAGTGAGAAGGGTCTGCTCTCCCTTCTGCGGCATCTTGCTCCCTGCTCTCCAAGGTGTGAACTTGACTTTCTACATCCCTGTCTCCCCACGGCAGAGGGAAGCACCCGATAAGGAATGCTGACAAAGGTTTGCTGAATGAGTGGGGAATCCCGACCTGGAGCATCCTTGATTCAAGGACCATTTATTCGGGATAATGACGTGCAACTGCTCTGAGGACGGGAAACGCCTCCTTGGTTTAGCAAAGAGCTTGCAGTTCAGAATGGGATTTACCGCTCTAGGGCAGAGTGAAAGGAGAACAATCTAGTGGTTTCAGAAGAGGACCCTTCTTAGGGAGACCCTGGCCCTTTAAAGTCTGAAGTCAGGCCCCCTCTTCTAGCTGCCTCAGTGGGCCCCCAAAAGGCTTTCCTTGTGTTTCAAGGCTGCCATCTTGTGGATGGACGAGGTAACAGCAAATACTTAAAACATTTCCTCAGACCTTTTTCATTCAAGGCAATTCAATAGCGTTGAACACTGACGAAAACTACATTTATGGAGTGCTGTGTATCTCCAGAGGACTCTCCCACTTTGTCTACACAACAGCCCTGAGCAATGGTACGATTATCCCCTTTTTATAGTCTAAGCAACTCAGAGAGGTTACTGAGTAACCAAAGGTCACATAGCCAATGAAAGTCAGAGCCAAATTGCCTCTCTCCAAGTCTTCCCCTCTATTCACTACCACTCGATGCAAAGTAGGCCACCAGGTGGTCCACACAGGTGGTTTTTCCAACTTTTTCCCAATGTTTAACCTTCGGACCCTGTATACATGTGTGTGCCATATATGCAGATGTGTGTACGCATATTACTAAGATAGGTTCACACAACAGCATCTACGTGTACCAGGTGTGGTGCGCCTGACTATTCTATTTCATGTTTAAGAATGCTATTTGTGATCCATTACATTGTTCCCATGACCCATCAGTGTCAAGACCTACAGGCCGAAATGCTGAACGATAGCTCCTCCAAAAAGTCCACGTCCTCACCCCCAGAATCTGTGCAGGTCACTTTGCAGAGCACAAAGGACTTTGCAGATGTGATTAAGTTAAGATCACCCTGGATTATCTGGGTGGGCCCAATGTCATCAAAAGAGTGGGTCAGAGTCAGAGAAGATGTGGCCATGGGAGCAGACATTGGAGGGGTGCACTGTGGAGATGGAGGATGGGGCCACGCGCCAAGGAATGGGGGCACCTCTAGAGGCTGAAAAAACGCGAGGGACAGCTTCTCTCCTCAGAGCTTCTGGGAGGAAGCAGCCCTGCCAGCACCTGGGCTTCTGACTTTGGACTCATGGTCCAGAGTTCTTTGTCAGGGATCAGCTTTGCCTTGCTTTAGGCCACGATGGCTGTGCTGGTTTGTTATTACAGCAGCCTCAGAAACTAGTACGCATGGTGTGTAAGATGACGAGGGGCCAGCACACTGGCACTCCCAAAGTTCATGTGGCCCGCAGACGTGGTATTTGTATGTTTGTTTTGGCCTTCGCCGTGCTGTAAAGCCTTTTGTGTGTTATGTACCATCATTTAAAATCATAACGCTTCATGTGAAAGTCCGAATTTCTGGCTTGTCTTTTTCTGTATAAGGCCCAAATTCCCACATGGCAACATCTGGCTTCAAATAGCAGGAATTCCCTTCCAAACCTCCTTCTTCTCTTTTAACACCCTTTATAAAATTCATTTGCATTCCTGTCAAGGGGGTACACGCAGAAAACTACAGGCGACCAAGCAGTACTCTCAGGATTGAACAAAACCTAATTTTTCCATCACTCAAAACTTCCCACTCTCAGTTCACACGGTCAATCTTCTAAAAATTTGATTTCTTCCTGACATTTCTCATATTTCTAATACGCTGGCCCTGGTATCACACGTGGCTCTCTATTGAGGGTCTAGAATGGAAATGGGTGCCCTCTCTTAACCCCAGTCCAATTCTACTCCCTTTTCTCATCTTCCCAATATGATTAGATCCTAAGATTTGATAAAGTCATGGAAATACTGTTCACTGTCCAGTTTTCTCTTGTATGTTTTGTTTTTCCTTAAGTTAACAATCACGACACTCTTTATTGTCTTGGTTTTCTACTGTCTGTCATTACTTTCTGCAAATGAGCCATCTGATCTGTCCCATGAGCTGCAATATTATTCTCCAAATGCTTAAATTATTTGAAATAATCTAACAGCCCCATTATTTCCCCTGGAGGCTACTCTTCTGGAACTTCCCATGCTCCCGGCCAGAGAAGAGGTCAACCCTCTGCGCTGGGCCCCCCGCCCTCCTGAATCTCAGGTTGTCTCTCCCTTCGTTTGGACCCTTGTTTTGCTGGCCACACGTGCAGTAGTGCTCTGGAATCATGGCTGATGGGGCTGGTCACAGAATCCCGGCTTCAGGGGGTTTTCTTCGAACGTTTGCAGGCATTGCCTCGTGTCTCCCAGCCCCCAACATTGACCCTGAAGAGTCCGATGCCCTTTGGAAATCTCCATCTTGACTGTGACTACGCCCCTCGCTCCTCCGGAGGCTGTTAGGACCTCTTCTTCTTTCCCCTGGGTTGTGGCATCGCAGACCGATATGCATGTCTGTCCTGTTTGTTAGCTGCACCTGGCAGTCCATGGGCCCTGACAGTCTGGAGACTGGAGACTCAGATGGCCAGCTGCGGGAAACCTCTCAGGGTCAGTCACTGATAATCCTCCCTCCTCGTTCTGTCCAGAGGCTTTTTATAGAGCTCTGATCAGCTGGGGCCTCAGGACACAGCAGAGGGCATACTCAGGGAAAGGTAATTCCAGGAGCGGTTGATAAAAGGAGAATTCGCGAAGGCCTGGGCAGTGCTCTGGGGCAGGAGCAGTGGGGCTGTAACCCCCAGACGGAGGAGGGGGACACTGCTTTGGAGGAGAGAGTCCTGTGGAAAGGGCACCCCCACGCCCCAGTGGAGCTGCACGGTGAGATGTGGTCAGTCTCCTCCTCAGTGGCCCACTGCGACATCACTTCCTGGAGCTCCTCTTGGCCAATCAACTGGGAGCCCGGGGCTGGCCTCCTGGGGACGCCCTAGAGGTCAGTTCCTGGGTACAGAGCAGGGGGAAAGGAGGCTCCGGGGTTGGAGGAGAAGCAGGAAGTACCCAGCACGTCCTGACGCTCCTCCCGTGTTCTTCTCTTTTCTCTCCTCTGTTTCTTCTCTTTCTCTATCTCAGGGATTTCCTTGACTTTGTCCTTCAACTCTTCCTACGCACATTTTATTCTGCTATCGCATTTTCAAAGTTCAAAAGCTGTTTCGTATTCCGCTTCATCTGTAGGTAACATTTATTCTTGTTTTCCAGGTGCCATAGTTTTCTTATCTCTCTAAGGTTGACATTAAAATTCTTTCCTTTTCTTCTGCTTCCTGCCATGTCTCTCTTTTCTCCGGGTTCCTTTTTGCTATTGATTTTGTCTCTGTTTTTCACGTAGATGATATCCCTTCCCTGTCTCTTGATGCTGGCCACCCAGGTGTAAGAGACAGGAAGCACACGGGACTGGAATGCCCCGTGTGGCACCGGCTTGGAAGAACTGAGCCCTTATTGGGCAGAGATGTGCCTTTTTGCATTCCCTCTTGTCACTCCTCAGCATGAGAGGAAATGGCCACCACGCTGCCCGCAGGAGCTCAGTAGCACTGTCCTGGCAGTGGTAGCAGCACAGGACGAATGGTCTCACTCCTAAGAGCCTTTGGTTCAGAAAGCCCTTCAAGACAGTGAAAAGCAGACACAACACTAGTATTTGGCGCTTCTACGCACTGTGCGGTCGGGCTGGCTGAGGTAGGCCCTGTCCTGTGGTCTGATGAAGGGCGCATGGAACCACACCAGGGGCAGGGGAGTTGCCCACGGCCGCAGTCTGTGGACGGTGGGGAGGAGGCAGGGGTGAGGTGGGAGGTCTCCGGCTGCAGAGCAGGGACGTTCTTCACAGGCCACACTGCGTCTCACTGAGAAAAGGGATGGTGAAGAGAAGATAGAGCAAGTAGCAGGCATTTAGGGCAGGACCCGTAAGAAAGAGCAGGCGAAGGAATGTTTTCAGGAGAGAGAATTATAGAAAGATGCGGCTGGACCGGCTGTGTGCACTGAACCACGACGGCTTCAGGAACGTGACCCTGGGGGACAAGGTTCTTGGGACGGGGGTCCTCTTGGAGCACTGGAGCTTAGAAACTACAGGCAGAGAAGATGAACTTCATCAGAGCTCCATAAATATATTAAACGGCTCCTGAAAGGAGTCACATTCAGGGGGAAAAAGAATGAAAACTCTAGTAATTCCAGCCCCAGGAACCCTCTGGGGGCCCTCTTGGTTCTGGGGGAACTTTGGGAGTCCAGAGTGAGGAAGGCAGCCCCCGCAGAGGTGCTGTGGCCCTGGCCTCCCTGCTCTGAAGCCCCACGCCCCGTCAGCACGAGCCCCTCCCCAGATAAGACTGGCTTGGAGCACGCACACGTGTGACCACCCTCCTGGGAAGCCTTCCCTCATGTGACTTCAAAGCTGTGTGAGCCTGTGGCAGCGGACGCTGGCGATGTGAGGTTTGATACTTGTTTGTTATTGAATCCAGACAAAAAGCATGTGCTGGAAATTCCTAGCAACAAACACTGCGGACATTTTGCTGCCGGTGGTTTTAATTAGGGTCAGTGGGAATCACCCGGCTACGTGTCCAAAGTTGGAGCTGCAGACACAAGAACAAGGCAGATCCCGTAGAACCCAAGAGTGCGCTCCAAATAAGAGAGTTTCGGGGAAAAGAGGTGATTGTGGAGAGTGGAGTGGCCAGATGGGGATGGGGTGGGACAGACGTGGGGCCACGTCGTGGCATAGCCATCCACTCGCTCTGTGCCCTCCAGTAAGTCCCTTCACCTTTCTGGGCCTCAGCTTACTCATCTGCAAAATGGGGTAATCAGCACGGTTGTGAGAATCAAGTAAAATGCTGTGCTGTTCGAAGAGGGTTCTACTGACTGCAAGGACCACTCAAGCTAATTCAGGAAGCAGGACGTCTCCCGACAGCCGGGGATAGAACCCGACTGCTGGTGCCCGACACTGGATCTGGGGTCAGCGTCCTTCTGTCCATCTGGGTCTTGGGGCCTCATGGTCAGGCCTCTTCCCCCCGCTTCTCCTCCATTCTCCTCTCTCTCTCAAATGGCTCCTGCTCCCCTGTAACTCTGGTTTGATCAGGGACCCTAATGCTTATGAGGCAAGCAGCCTGCAGCTCTTTCTTGGGCTCCCATGCTGGCTCGTCTCATCCCCCCAAATTCCCTAATTCACACCCCTAGAGAAGCACTAACTGGGCTAGCTTGTACCTGGAGACGGGACAGCCAGGGTGTCCGGCCCCAAGAGGAGGGGCCGGGCAGCGGCTGCTTCCCGGGGCGGGCCATAAACCGATTACGGTGCTTGAGCACTTGGTACAGATTATCAGTAAGGAAGCCCAGCAAATATACGCCTAAGAACAACTCAAATTTGTAATCATGTTCATTTTGACAACGTGTATCGAATTTTCTTGTGGCCACCACTGCTCGTGACCAATATTTTACAGTACATACCCACACCCGTCTTACATTGTGCTGGAAAAGTTAGTTCTCGTTTGTGGGATCTGATTATTGAACTCGGCGAATACCCCACACGGTGCCGCCAGGAGGCTCTGCTCCCGACACAAGATGGAAACCCAGCCATTGCTCCCGGGACTCAGCTGGCTGAGGTTAAACGAGGTCGTGTGTTTGTGTGAGGACTTTCAGGGCTTATGAACATTTGTATAAACTCTGTGTGCTGAAATGGATGATCTTTCAAGAGACCACGGTCAGTAAAGAGACATCTAGTCCTAAGGAAAGCCCAAAGTTAAAGCTGAAAGCAAACAATTGTCTTAAAATGAATTTGAAGTAACACTCTGGTAAAACCTTGCATCATCTGCTGCAGGGGTCAGCAAGCTCTTTTTTCTTTTTTTTTTCTGGAAAGGGCCAGATAGATGGTAAATGTTTTAGGCTCAGTGGCCTTAACACAACTCAACTCTGCCAGTGCAGAGTGAAACCAGCCACAGGCAATACGTGAGTGGGCGTGACTGGGTTACAATAGAACTTTATTGACACAAAGCAGGCAGCTGGCAGGAATCAGTCCACCTATTATAGTCTGCAAACTCCTCATCTGGTCCGTGAAGTAATGGAACCCTGAAATTCTCATAAAATCCACACCGTTGGTCTGGTTTCCTGAGTGGAGATTAAATACCATGTTTCCCCGAAAATAAGACCTAGCAGAACAATCAGCTCTAATGTGTCTTTTGGAGCAAAAATTAATATAAGACCTGGTATATATTATATTATATTATATTATATTATTATATTATAAGACCCAGTTTTATTTTACTATAAGACCAGGTATAATATAATAACCTATATAATAATATATAACCGCATTAGAGCTGATGGTCCGGCTAGGTCTTATTTTCGGGGAAACATGATATTAGAGAATGATATGTGACATCAATACCAAAATTCACCTCTAGGAAGAGTCAATAGTTTCAGGCTGGGAAGACGGAGAAGGAAAGCGGCTTGGCACCAGACGGTGGTGATCCTTACATAACTATTTTATGTCGGAGGACCCCCAGCTCTGCCATCACAGCTACATACGTGTGGTAGGATGATGGGCCTGAAGGGATCCCATGCTCAGAGATGGACTACAGGTGTGCTGCCCTGTGCAGGGCCAGACAGGGCCTGAGGTGGCGGGAGCTCCTGGCCAGAGCCCCCCGCCGGTCAACTCCAGCGGCAAGCGGCACGTCTACAGGTCTAGGCTCCCACAGCTAGTATTTCCCGTGTGGGCCGTGATGTGGTGAAGCTGGGCAGAATGAACTCTCGGGGCAGTCTGGTGCTTCACGTCCCCAGGACATCCTTTTCTCTTGAATGACCAGCCTCTGCCCAGACGTTTGCCAGTCGGAGGAACTCTTAGTCTTTCCTAACAGCCCAGTTTGTCCGGTGGTATCGATGCTTTTGGGGAGAGGATTTGCCACGCTCCTCATTCTGCCATGCCGGAAGCCAAGGGCTGACAAATATGAAAATCAGACCAGCAAGTCTCTTACCTGCCTGTTTCTTTTAGAAAATTCTATATAGGCCCAGTGTGGGGACAGAGCCCCAAAAAGCAGTTTCCAGGCTCTCGGCCTCACATAGAAAGGTGCTGGCTTAGGTAGTAAATGGCCGTCGACTGTGATCAAATGGCCAGCAGCTGTGGCTAGTTGGCCGTCAGCTGTAACCAGTGAGCCATTAGCCATGAATATAACTGCCTTGGCTAGGCTAGTAGCAAAAAAAAAAGGGGGGGGAGCTAGCAAGAAGATGGTGGCTGAGTCTGCAAGCGGCGCAGTGAGGGTTGAGAATTGTGTGGCTTCTGCTTCCTGTGTCTCCAACCCAGCCGCCAGCGAGAGTATAGTGGTGTGACTTCCCTACCTATGGCTCCATGGGTGTTCCTTTTTGGCCTCACCATGTCCTGCGTTCTTGTGTGGGGAGCGGGACCAGAGACCCTGCAGGCCGTCCTGCATGACACCCAGTCACATACCTGAATGGCATAAGCCTCACGGCAGCATTGAGACTTAGAAAAAAATGTTAGATTAGCCATAGGAGAACTTGGCTTTATATCTTGGCAGGGTTATTAGTTCCATGCCTCAGAAGCTCCATTGATTAGTCTCTCTGAGTAGCTTTTAATCTCTAACTTGAAGGGCAGGGTGTGGAGGTGGTAGGACTCCAGAATACTATTACTGTAAACATTAAATAGAACAAAATTGAATAGAACAAAAAAGCAGAAAAAGACAGAATTTACTCCTCTCTGCCTGACTGTTTTCCAGCTGGGACGCAGGTCTTCTCCTACCTCTGGACCCAATTCAGACTGGAACTCACACCTGGGTCTCCTGGGTGTGAGTTGGCTTTCCTGGGTCTCCAGCTTGCCCATTACACATTCAGGGACTTCATGGTCTCTGTAACCACAACCACATGAGCCAGTGCCTTGTGCCATATGCTGATACAGGCATATTGATACATAGATCTATAGATATCTGTATCTTCTTGGCTCTGTCTCTGGGAGAACCCAGCCTAATCCAAGAGTGCATGAAGGATGGTTTGTGCTGGTGGTGGTTTTGATTGGTGGTGGTGACGGGGATTTTGGGTATGCTTTTAAAGATGAGAGTGGCATGAAATGTTGAAAAAGAGAAGGTGAAAGCGACAGATCAAGAGTGAAAATAAATATGTTAATGGTTTTTAGGATGGAGAGGTCAGACGGGCTCCAGAGAGGCTGGCTGCAGTTGGGTCAGGACCTCTCTTCCATTGTACCAGGAGACAAGGCAGCTGGAGTACAAGGAGACACCAGAGGGAACGCACATTTGGTGGTGAGAGGTTAAGTGAGCTCCCGGCGTTGGCTTCTCCTTTCTCCAGGGAAGAAGGAAGCAAGGTCATGTGTTGAGAGTTAGGGGTTGAGTGGGGTTGGAGGCCTGAGTAGCGAAAGCCATAAATCGGAGGGAGGAGGAATCCCTCCACACATTCCCGGAGTCTGTGTTTCCATCGCCCTCCTCCTCAAAGCCATATGTCATGCGCAGTTATGTCATTGATTCCCACAGCCAGGTTTTTTGTAAATGCAAGAAATTGTGCAATATAATATAAATTTTATGAATTCTTGAATTGCCCTTTGGTGTTCTGGTTTTCATGCTACCTCGCCAGCCCAGCCAATTTTTTTGTTTTTATAAATATTTTCAGACAGTCTTTATCAGACGAGGAGTTTGAGAAGAAAGGTCCACCTCTGTTCCCACACAGGACAGACAAGACTAGTTTCTGACTGCCAGTAATTTTGGACAAAATATGGGTATAAAGCTGATCTCTTAATTTCTATTAAGAGCAATAATGTATGAGTAATTTATGTTCCAAAATCACATATTTGTATTCATATACATCTATTCCATTCCATATGCTCTTCTTACAGTCTGATCAGGACTTCTTCCCTGACAGGGGGTCTAGTTTCCGCCACTCACATCTGGGCAGGGACTTGTGACTGTCCCGACTCGTGGAGTAGGGCCGCGGCTGATGATGTCTGGTTCCTGTGCTAAGTCATAAAAAAGATACAGCTTCCTCCTGGCTCTCTTTCTCTGTCTCTCTGTCTCTCTCTCTCACTCTCTGTCAGGATGTTCACCTTTGGACTCCAGACACCATTATGTGAGAGGGACGAGTCCTCTGCCAACAGGCAAGACCCGTCTGCTAACCATGCAAGTGCGCCAGCCAGCTCAGAAGGGAATCCTCCAGCCCCAACCCAGCCTTCAGATGATGGACAGGTCTGACTGTGCAACCTCATGAGAAAGCACAGCCAGAATCACTTAGCCAGGCTGCTCCTGGGTTCTCGATCTACCAGAGACCACGCGAGATGGTGAAAATGGATTGCTGCTTTAAGACACTGGGCTTGGGGGTGATTTGTTTTGCAGCATCAGATAACTCAAAGGAACAGTAACGGTAAATTCATCAAGCACTGTTGGGACATCTAGTTGTGTCAGAGTTCTCCGTGTCCAGCAGCAGGTCTAGGGGATGAGTTTAGAATTACCATCCTAAAACCACCATGTCAGGGAGCTTTATGGAAACACCACTCGAGTCCTCATAAAATCCATACGTGCTAGTGCTGAGACTCGACCCATTTTACAGACAAAGGTAGTGAGGTCCAAAGGTCGCACAGCTGGAAGGCCTGGAACAGGAAGCTCAGCAGCTCTTTTTCTGAGAGGATCTTCAGGACCTCTAAACACGTGTTTTCCCTTTGCCTCTGTCTCTACCCCCAATCGGCCCATCTCAGGTCACAGGTGAAGGACAGCCCTGTCACCATGAAGGGGAGACCAGCTTGGTGTTTCAGCACAGGTGATCTTGCCAAATCCCCCACTTGCCCTGTCCCCGGTGGACTGTGGGAAGGAGTCTTGTAGTGAAAATGTGACGCTCCTCTAGGTGTCAGTTCTTGGTGATGTTTGCTGTAGCTGATGGAAGCTGGGCAACCAGAGCACCCCATGGCCTCTGTCCACCGGGCCCTGACCCCTGCCACACGTACCCACAGGTCCAGGAGCCTCACGCCCCGAGGCCCTGGCACTTGAGTTTGAGGCTCTTTGGGGCCTCTGCAGAGATTCCCTCCACTTTCCTCCCAGGAGAGATTTTCCTACATGTGCACAGTTAGTTATGTCAGTTCATCCATCCTTCCTTTCACCAGCCACCGATCAGCATGTTGGAGACATTTCCGGAAGTTTCTTTCCTGTGGGTGTTCATCTGCCTTATTTCCCATTGCTGATTCACTTCTCAGCACTTACATTGTGCAATCATTCTTCATGGGAGTTTTGGAGAGAAAACTTTGATTTAGGGGTTTGTTGCCTTGACACAGAGGGTAAGCATGTCTGCAGAGTGAGTCAGTACAGGCCGGGGAGCAGGGCTTGGGGCGGCAGGCACGGGAGGAGGCAGGCTGGGCCTTTGGGACCTCACCGTTCCTTTGCCCTGGGCTGCAGTGCCACGGTCCTCTCAGGAGAACACGGGACCTGGAGGCAGATGGCTCCTTGTGTGCCTGTGGCTGGGAACCCGATCTCTGGATGGTTTTTGCCTGCTCATTGTGGTGAGAGGGATGGATCCATGAAGACAACTAAGTATTCTGTGTCCTGAAGATGCCATTATCCCACCCACAGCTAAGGGCTCCTGCCCAGCAGAAGTCCCCTCAGCCTAGGAGATGACCTGTGGGCACATGAGTCAGTGACCTTGGCCTTGGAGAGGGCGGTAACCCTGAGGTTCTAGTTAGATTCACTCAGCCCGTTCTCTCACCCGCCTGAATCTACTGGAACCTTGGCATCAGGAAACCCACAGTCATGGAGGAGCAAGTCCGTCTCTAGGACACGAGCATGACATTGTGGTGGGGGAGAGGAGTCTGTCCCAGGGCAAAGGAGGCCGAGTCTCGGGCGCGATCCCCACCCAGGCCAGTCCACTTGACTCTGCTCTGTGGCCTGGGGCTGTCTTCTGACCCGAAGGTCGTGCTCGGCGTCTTCTCCCAGCCCCAGTGTCCTCAGCCACACAAGGAGACCCTGGTTCCCCCAGGGCCAGCTCGAAGGGGCACAGTGGGTCTGCCTGCAGCTCTCTGGTGCAATGCGCCGTGAGGCCCAGCGCAAGTCTTGCTGTGACCCTTTGGGGCAAATGGCTGGTTTGTAGACCTTGAGGCTGGGCTCCATGCCCCGTGGCTCTGCTCTCAGAACTTGGAATCCCAGGGCCTGTGCGAGGGATGCTGGAGGCTGGGGTACCTCTGGCAGGACCTCTGTTGGGTGCCACCCCTGCATGTCAGCTTCTCATAGGTCTACTCTGATTGGCGTGCCAGCCCTTGGACCTGCTGTGACCTTGGCGTGTGGCCCTGTGCCAGTTCTGCTCCCTTACAAACATCTCCCAGTCTGAGGCCCACTTTTCAACCAGTGTCTCCACCAGTGTCCCTCCGTTATTGGTGTCCTTGGCCATCCACACGCAGCACTGATTTGACAGCCTGGCCCCCAAACTGGATCTTCCCTGGTTTTTCCAAATCAAACAGTGTCATTTGGGAGAGGACAGAGGGTGAGCTTATCAACGAGAGGTCGGGAGCCCCAAATATCCCTTTAAAAACCCACAAATTTAGTGGAGTTGTTGGTAAAGGGCTGTGTGAGCCCCAGTCTGTTGCTGTGTCCCCTCAGGCAAGGGGCAGCCCCCTTCTCAGCACGGATTCCCTCAACCCCCCCGTGACGCATCTTCGTGGTGGAGAACGTGAGCCGTGGTTCTCCGTCCCAGGGACCGTGCCTGTGTGTGTGCACACAGGTTTGTGTGTGGATGTGTAAGTGTGTGCACATGTGTGTGCCCGTGTGTCCCGGGTGGGTGTGAGAGCTGGATATGTGGATATGTGTTTTGGAAAGATGTCCCCAATGATTCTGCTCGCCACACCCCATTTGCATTGAGAATTATTTAAAACTTTTAAACATTATCACTAATCTTCAATACCACTATAACCAAATCTACTAGCTGAGTCCACTCACTTATTCCCACCACCAACGAAAAGACTTTGTTTTATCCACCCTGTGATCAAAGTCGTTTGTGCTCATTTAGGAAGATTTACAAAATACTGAAAAGTCGAAGGAAAGAAAAAAATGCGTGATGTACGATAACATAACCACTATTTATACATTGGTACATTTCCTCTTGGTCTTTCAAACATGCAGAAATAATATGTGTGTGTGTGCTGTCCAAATGTACAAATAATGTACACTAGCTTCCTTTTTAAACTTAATATTTGATCATAAATCTCCTCCATGTTACTGATAAAATTGATTGGGGAAGCTGCTTACTGGCGGTTTCATATTCTGTCTAGTGCATTTGTAATAAATTTTTTACCTTTCCTATGATTAAATAATTCAGGGTTTTTTCCCCCTCAAGTTTATTGTAAAAATGCTGAAATGAATCTCTGCATATATACATATATATGTGCATATATATATGTATCTATATAATCATTGAGGACATGTATGAAACCAGTGAGGATTTCATACATACATATATAGGTTTAGCCTTCAGAATAGATTTGCAGAGAGAAAATGAATGAGTAAAAGGATGGGAACATTTTTCAATCTCATAAAATGTGTTGCAAAATTTATTCAAAAAGTTTTTGAAATAATTTATTTTCCCTCTAACAATGTATTAAACTGCTGATTTTCCCACACCCTCTCGCTTTGGAAGATCTCAGGCGTAGGAGAAAAAACAACAATGTGCTAATTTAAAAGCAGCTCCACGCACATGAGGAAGCACATGGTGAGTAGGACCAGCCGTCCACACATTTCAACAGGGAATCAATCTCCTTTCTGAGCCAGAGGTTTATAGCATTTCAATCAGGTGAATCATAAGCAAATCAGAGAAAAACAAAACAGAAAACACGAGGACTGAACTTGTGTTTGAACTATTCTAACTCCTATTGATGAAAAGCTTTCCCTCCGCGCGACCGACCCTCGCCCTCCCTAAGAGGTGCGTCTGACAGATGGACCTGAACAAGCACGAGGTCACGTGGGACATCCACGGGCTCTCAGACCCTGAACCCCAGGGAAACCGGAAATGCCAGCCGGCTGCCAGGGGTGAAGCCTGCACGCGGCTCCCCCAGAACTACATCCATCGGTTGATCAAACACAACTCTGTTTTGTTTTTGTTTTTTCAGTTTGAAGTGTACAAAACAATGTCATAGTTAGATATTTCACCCTTCACAAAGTGATAACTCCCCCTCCCCCAGTCTACTACCCCTCCGACATCGTATATAGCTGTTACAATTCCACCGACTCTATTCCCGATGCTGTACTCCACATCCTGTGACTACATACATATTAAATTATAGTTGACACTCATTATTATTCAGCTTCAGGTGGGCACTGCAGTGGTCAGGCACCTACGGTGCAGATGCCAAACACAAGTCTTGATATGTAATGCAAGAAAGGGAGGGAAGAGGGCCAGGGAGGTAGTTAGAAGTACTGAACTGTCTTCCAATGGATGGAGGTAAGACACAGCTTCTGTGAAAGAAATGGAGACTCTCTTCCTTTTTTCCACACACAGAATGTGGGGGAATCTAAAGTGGAATATAGTGACAAGTGAACTGCAATGATGAATGGGGGGGCTGAGGAAATGCACCCCAGTAGGTGAACTCACCTGGTACCCAGATCTTGGTAAAGAACAGAGCTCCTTGGAGAAACAGACGACACCATGGCTGGCCCAGGAAATGTACAAGATTAGCCAGGAACATTTTGTGGTGCCAGAGAGTAAGAAAGTGATGCAAACTTTTCAAATGATGGGGTCAGGCCAGAACAGGAGCCAACTCCGAGGATCACCCAGTGACTCAATGTGGGACAAGTTGAGCAACAAAAAGTATAACGATAGGAATGGATCATACTCCTAGAGCAAACGAAGTGCCCATGAGTCCATGTTAATACAAACAGTTGGATAAATAAATGGAACAGAAAGAACAGCTCTTCCTTGTAGTTCATACCTGTAGAAAGAATGATAGAAATAGAAAATCATGATTTGGCTAACACATGCTAGCAATTGTGGAAGGCAAAAATCATGCAATGAGGGTAAAATTTGTGAGTGAAAGTGTAATGAGAAACGGTACAAATCTCAAATTATCTCCCGCTAGATACTAATTCCTTTCAAAGGGAAAGGTAGTAACCTGACAGTGGAGAAACCAGGCAGACATCACTTTCACCAAATCATCAAAGTGACCACGACTAGGGCCGGTAACATGGACCTCATGTGCCCCCTGCTATGATGGATGCACTGAGAAGGAGACAGCATTTCTTCTGGGGTATCCTTGGCAAATACGTATACTCTCAGTCTCATCATGCGAAAATGTGAGACAACTAGAAATGCAGAGACAGCCTGTAAAATAACAATGGATATTCTTCATTCACATCGAGGTCACAAAAGAGAGAGTGACTGAGGAAGTGTCCCAGATTGGAGGAGACCAGGACGCAGGACAATTAAATACAAGGTAGGGTTCCAAATTGGATCCTAGACTGAAAAGGGACATGGGTGGGACAACTGGTGAAATCTAAGTGAGGTCTATAGTATTCTTAACAGTATTATATTGACATTAATATCAATATATTAACAGTATTATAGAGATCTTAGCAGTATTATATTAACATTAATCCCCTGGTGTTGATATTTGTACTATTGGTTATGTTAGATGTCAATATTACGAGAAGCTCGAAAAAAAGAATATAGTAGAATTTCTGCAGTGTTATTGCAGATGCATTGTAAGGCTGAAATTGTTTCAAAAGAAAAAGAAAAAAAAAGTGATGGCATGATTTGATAATATTTCAAAGTTTCTCATTGGGAATTTTGAGTATTAATCACTTTGGGGAAAACTGCTATTTTAATACTGACCCTTTCATTAAGTCACATGGCTTAGTGTCTCCCTTAAAAACTAACAACATAGAGCTTATTTAAAAGTTTTGGAAGTAAAATTTGCTAGGAAAGGGACTATATTTTAGTGATGAGCAGTACAGGTAATAGTCGTCCAAATGCTGACTAGAGAGAGGTCAAGTTGAACTAATCTTACAAATCCTTGGCATGTTTGTCTCGATTACAAAAGAACCCAAACTAGCATTTATAGGAACACTTAGCAAAGACTGAGACTCTCACAGAAGTATGTGCACATAATCAAGGCATTTTCAGAGACGTACCTTGGATTTCCTGCAGCTGAATAAAAAGGCAGGTCAATTAGCTCCTCTTATGAAGGCCAGCTTCAAGTTTTGTGGAAGCTAAGCCAGGGTTGTCCGAATGCTTGAGTAAGATGTAAATTACTGACGATTTCAGAATGAGCTAATAAGGGAGACCCTCCAACTGGCTATGGGTTTCACCATAAAATGAAGCAATAGTCAAAAGTCTGGACATCAAGTTGATTTGGATCACTCTGAACCCCTAATCCCGGAATCCACTGTTTGGCACACATTTAAAATACAGATGCTTCCCATCACAGGGCGTCCATAAAGCTTCTCATTCAGGATGCCATTCTAACCTTTTGTAGTTTTTATAGCTATTACTCAACCAAACCCCAATAAAATGATCTAACCGAATAATGGAGAAAATTCTCCATGATCCTGATGATGTACAATAAGGAATGGTACCAGAAAAACATGAGGTAAAGGAAAGATGGCTCATCCCACTATTTACTTCTTCCAGAGGGGTGCAGACAGTGGTGGTTCAGGTAAGAGGGACCTGTCTGGGGTCAACTTCACCCTGTGATAACTGCCTACAGAAAGAGGTGGGCGGGGGGTCTCTGTGAGGAGAGCAGGAAATTCCGTTGTGTGGGCTCCTGCTGGAGTTTGTCGGCTGGCTGGCACTGAGAGATGAAGGCTCAATGCCCCAGCTGGCTGTAGGTCGCCACAGCCGATGGCCAACTGGGAGAAGATTATTCTAGCACAGACTCCCCAGGTTTGTGCTATATGCTTTCCACTAAGGCTCCTAACTTGCATATCAGATTTCGTTAAATCTACCAAAAAGAGAGGTCAGGAATTCTAAAATTTCCCACTCTTTCATTTTGAATTGATTTCCTTCTGTAAGTCTAAAAAAAAGCATAGAAAATTGACCAGTTTCTGAAGATGTAAAGATGGAAACCAGTAGGTCCTTTCAGGAAAATTAAACCTCTAGAAAACAGAATTATTCAAGAAACAGAAGAAAACTTAAAAAACGAAAAGAAACCAAGTTAAGAAATTTGAAATATGTATTCTAAATGTGATTTGAGGAGATATTCTTTCTTTATGAATGTGTCACTGATGCAATTTGAGAAAAAGAGAGAATTCTCAAAGTATTATGTACCCAACTAAACTACCAATAAAGGATGAAGGTGAAATAAAGACCCGTTAACATTCAAGCAGTTAGAATATTGTCTTCTGTATGTCCTTTCTGGGACCCGAAAAATGGGCTTAGGAATAAAAGTCAGCAAGTTAAGAGACTAATCTAAGGAAAAGGAAACATGAAATTGAAGAATCAGTGGAAATAAACCAGAAGCACGATGAAAATAAACTTCAGAATTAAGACAAATGGCATATGGAGAGTGAAAAGGCAACCCCACAGAATGGGAGAATAGATTTGCATTTCATACATCTGACAAATGCTCATCTCTAGAACGTATGTAGAGCTCCTAAAAATCAACCATAGTAAAACCCATTCAACAGTAAAGTGGGCAAAAGACTGAAAAAAATGATATCTAGTGACCAATAAACACAGGAGAAGATGCTCAACTTACTTGGTTATCTGAGTGAAGCAAATGAAAATCTGTGAGGCTGCCCTACACACATCACAAGGACTAAAACGATAAAATTTAAAAACAGGCAATCCTAAGTGTTGCCAAGAATGTGGAACAACTGTGACTTTCAGACCCAGCTCATAGGAGCGTAAACTGGTACAACCATTTTGGAAAATGCTGTGAGTTGAACAGAAACCTTTGGATCAAGGGTTTGGAATCCCAGATCTGGGTTTTTACAGGAATACGTTGGGGCTCAGTGCACTGGGCGCCATGCTCTAAGAAGGTTGGTGTAGTGTCAGTTAGGGTCCCAGCAGGAAACAGATGACACTCCCACACTGGGCAATATAAGAAAGTTTAATAAAGGGACAGTGAACAACACAGGGCCCTGCTCCCTGGCAGCCATGGATGGGCTCAGCCTACAGCTGAAATCCCGTGCTGTGTCCTCAGCAGTGCTTATCACCACCACTCCCAGGGGACCTGCACTGCCCATTAAGAGAGAGTGGCAACTGTAGGCTCCATTGGATTACAGGTTCTGCTTCCACAAGGGGGCACTGCAAGAGTTCCACGGAAGTTGAGGCTACCGTCATTTGGGGCTCTTAATGCCAGGGGACCAGCTGGTGAAGACAGGAATTGCTCTATTGACGTTTTCAGCCATGTCAGTCTTTGTGGTGGGGACTGTCCCGTGCGCCGTAGGGAGTTTTAGCAGCTTCCCTGGTCTCTGTGCCCTCCATCACCAACTGTGACAACCAGAAATAGCTCCAGACATTGCCAAATGAACCTCGGGGGACAAAATGCTCCTGGTTCAAAACCACTGAGTTGGGGTGTCATCCTCAGCAATGGGGAGACCCAAAGATTTTGGACAAATACACTTCAGTTCTGAGACTCACAAAGTTTCATTGGGTTTGCCTTATAATAAGAGACTGTTCCATTGTCCAAGGCTACTTTACCAGATTCCCCAGCTCCAAAGATGGTTTTTCCTGTAAAATATATGAAAAAGATAGAGCTTATGTTTTCAAATGCCTTAAAAATATTTGAGAGCACTTGGTATTGAGGAAAAAGAAGGGGCCCCATTCAGAGGGGATTTAGAATCTTGGCTGCACCATTCCAACCGTATAGAGTCAAGTTTCTCGGGGGAAGGGCATTTCCTCAGACTGTGAAATAGTACCAGTCCCTGGAGTAAATGGGTATCGAGGTGTGAATGATGTCATACACTTGGCAACGCCTGCATCTAAGTGCTCTCTTCCTCTTTTAGGCTGGTTGGTTTCTAGTTACCCTCCTCCTTTTTAGGTGCTTATTTTTCCACCTTATCTTAGTGGATAGAACCGTCGGCAAGCAATGGCCAGCTGTCCATCACTGCGTGCAGTCACGGTGTCCTTACCAACCGAACCGGTGGAATCGACAGCTTCACACATTGAAAACAGAACCTGAGACTTTTATGAACATCTCCTGGATTAATACAGAATGACTCCCGAATAAACAAGGAGGTGTGGTGTGTTGAGAAAGAAGGCTTTGTGATGTCCCACAATCCACTCAGAGCAGGTTGGCAGAGGGGACAGCAGTGAGGGTGGGGCCCAGATGGCGACCAAGTTCATAGAACAGACCAAAGTCAGGTGCCAATGGGAAGAGCCTTGTTTCAAGGCCTATCCCTGAGAAGGCAATTTTGGGGAAGGTAAGGGGGCGGGAGAGAAATAAAGGAAAGCACATGAGTGTATGTACACAGCACCGACACACAGACACACACTCACAGACTCACACATGTGGATACATACAAACACACACTCGTATACACTTGCTCAGTCTCACATACATTTGCTCACACACACATATTCTCTTTCTCACACACATACACTCTCTCTCACACACGTACACACACACACTCTAACATTTTCTCTCTCACACACACACATTCTCTCTCTCTCACACACAAACACACACACACTCTCTCTCACACACTCTCTCTCTCACACACACACTCTCTCTCACACACACACACTCCTACTCAGTTTTCACCCCTAAAAAATGTCCCAGCTCCTGCTCCTCTGTGACTCAGTGTCCCCAGAAGGCAGAAGGACCACATCATGGCTTTGGCACTTGGTTCGATCCATCTTCCAGCCGCCTCATCCCGTGATGAGTCACAAGCTCCTTGTTTATTTAACCACTTCAAGGAGCTGGGTTCCTTCCAGGACTTTCTTGGGCAGCGCGCGCAGGCTGTGAAGTGGGGAACGGGTGGGAAAGAAAAGCAGGGTCCTTCTTGCCCAGCGGTTCAGGAGGGAGGCAGGCGGGAGGGAGAGCCCCTGGAAACCAGTGCGTTTGGGGGGCTTGCCTGCAGGGGTCCCCACAGGCCTGGGAAGCAGAGGCACTGGTGTTGGCATCCCCGGGGCCCACTCACTGGGGGGATGAAGCCGACTGGACGGGTCCCCAGTACCTCAGAGCCCACCAGCCACCTCAGCAACGATCCAGCTGAAGGAGCTCAGGACCGAGCCACTTCAGAAATGTGTTGATTTGAGGGGAAGCAGAGCTCACAGAAAGCCCCGGACACAGGGAGTGCTGGGAATAGAGCTGCTGCCCGAGGCCGGGAGGACCTTGCTCCCAGGGGCCAGGAGCATCGGGGCGGGGGCGGGGGCGACTGACGACAGGACTCTCCATCTTGGCTTCTCAGGTACTTGTGAATATGTTTGGAGGCAAAGGGGAAGTAGAATGTGTTAGCTGCCAGAAGTGAAAATTGGGAGGTTCGTTGTCATAGTTTCTCGAAGGAGCTCAGGTGCAGTGACTTACAGAGGCCCCGATGCAATGACGTCTGAAGTGTCCTCGTGACCAGACCGCTGTCCTTCATCCCGAGGCTTCTGAGTGCAGCTGGCTAACCGCCCTCATGCTAACCGGCGTTGGCAGCACGCAGGACTGCCGGCCACTTGCAGGGACACAGGCTCCAAGGCCACAGCCCCGGGAGAGGCCGGAGGAGTGCGGGAACCCACTCCGCATCCTTCCTTTCTTCCCTAAACCACAGGAAACGAGACCCTGAGTTGCTCAGCATGCTCTTTGCCCAAAAACGCAAGTGTGAGGCTGGCACGGCCAAGCCTGTTGCACCGCTCCCTCGGACAGATGCCACACCAGCCTGTCACCCAGCGATCCTGGCAGAGGAGGCTGAGCTCCAGTCATTGACCAGGACAACGTGCTGTCCCTGGGGAGGAGAAGGCACCTGTGTTCGGGGCTCTGCTTCCCCTCTGTCAGTGTGTGGAGACAGCATTTTCAGGAAACCTGTCTCTTAGACTGAGTTGTACGGTATTCGGTTTCAGTTCAGAAGAAACAGGAGAAAGGAAAAGAACAGGAGATGGAGACGGGCCATGAGGTTGAAAACAGAAATCGAGTTGAAAACTGAGGGAAAGGGATGCAATGGGGGAGTGGAGTGTGGAGGAAAAGTGTGGACAGAAGGAGGGAAAGGAAAGAAAGGGTGACTCACAGGATGGCCCTGGGGACCAGGCCTGAGGCGGGGCCTTGTGGGACCCTGGGCTCAGATTTCACACCAGAGAGCATCTGAAGACCAGATGCAGGCCTAACTCAGAGTGGGTGGGGTCCAGGAGTCCTGGACCAGGCTCGAGTCTCCCCCAGGGGAGAGGCCTGTTTTGGGGCCCAGGCTGAGGGTGATCTGCCGCCCAGGGGCTGCCCTGGGGCCAGGTGCTCCAGACCTACGTCCCCTTAGGACTCAGTCTGTCCGTCATTACACACAACTTCATGACCTTCACAGACCTTGCAGCCCCTGCATGGACCCCAGGACAAAGCCCAGGTCCACACAGGAACCCTGTATGAGCCCTAAAAGTGAGGACAGGATGGGCCGAGGAGGCAGCTGGGCTGAGCCCTTGAGGCTGGGCTCCCGCAGCCCATCCAGGAGCATATCCACACCTGCACCCTGACCTTCCGGGAGGGTTTCCGTCCAGGGAGTGTGCCCAAGGCTGCACTTTGTGGGGACAGACAGACAGCAGGGGTACTCGGGAAAGGACGAGAACGTGGAGGAGGAGGAAGACGAGCAGTGAGAGAGATGAGTCTGGGTAATTATTCCTGCCGTGCTTTCTCTGTCACGTGTCATCTTGTACCTTTCCGTATGTACACGCACATGTGTTAATACACTCACTGTAAATCTGAGCACACTGTGACTTTCCACAGTGGCTCCAGGTTGACACTTACATCTGGAAAGAAACAAAATCCCATTTGTGGTAGACAAATTTAGTCAATTAAACAAACATGCCCGATCTGTCGTCTTCTGGAAATGCAGAGGAAATGCATTTCTAGACTTGGGTACTAAATGAAAGGAAAACTACATTTTCAGTTTTTGCAATGCTGCAAATTCCTTTTCAAGGACTGATATTAATGCTATTTAGTGTGTTAAAATTCACAGCTTTATAGTGATGTTAGAAACCAGATTAAACATTTAATGCCCCTCCCAATTTTTGTCTAGACCAGACAGACAATGAAAATAAAATAATTAAATTAGTCTAAACCAATGTTTTTGAACAATGGGGAAAACTTCAGTAGTGTTTTTCATTACAGAATGGATTTATAAATGCTAAAGTTTCTACATATATTTTGAAGCCAATTGAATGATTAATTTCTCCAAGAAAGCTTTTGCTCCCCTGGCAGAAAAGAGGTACAGGGAGGGGAGGACCTTGGCTGTGACCATGAACTGTTGAACAATGGTGACCACGAACTGTCACTGTCATTATCTCAGGGCTCTGGTCTCTCTTACAAAAGGCGGCTAAGGGGTCATAGAGAGCAAAGGTGCTGTCACAGGGGCCAGCTTGTTGTGACTTGGGTGGATAATATTAAGGTTGGTTTTAGCCAACCTCTATAAAAAGTGGACCCCTGAAGACAGAAAAAGGGGTGCATGACACCCTGAAAAATCCACTCAGCACACCAGTTCTATATCCACAAGTCAAACATGCACGTCCGTGTCCTAACACTGATGAGGGGGTAGAGTACACGTCCACACTGCAAGCCGGAGCTCCTTTCTCACCTGTGCTACGAGAGGGAAGTTGTTTGGACACAGACAGGGGTGCACAGGCTGAGCCCCTGTGATGGGCACACAGCCCAGCAGGAGGGAGTGTGTGGCTGTCACTTAACCACTCGGTGACTCCCAGAAAGGACGAGTCCTCGCTCAGCCTTCATTTTCACCAGTGTGAACACGGGTGAGCCCGGTGACGTGCTGGCCTCCAGCCTTTGTGAGGGTCTGAGGAGGCCGTGACCGAGAGAGAGCTGAAACACCATGAAAACATGAAGCTTGGTGGGTAAACCAGAGGAGCCTTGAAAGCCAGTCATGAGAGGAAGGAGCTAGAAGAGTGCCCAGGTCCTGGCTGCCAGTCCTTTGTGGGAGCAGATACAAGGGACACGGCTGCTCTCTCTCCGAAGCGGCAGTGGGGGCTCCAGTCACTTCCAGGTGCGCGCCCCGCCGGCCCCACCGGGGGGTGGACAATGACAGACCAGCCCTGAGAGGGCCTTCAATGCTAGAACCTCTGCGTGTGGGCTTCCTTGTGCAGAAGAGGAGGCTCTCCCCAAATGTGATCTTCCAGCTGAAAGTATCAAAGCAAAACAAACGTAGCCTTTGGGCCGGAAATTGGACCATGCCAAGTAGCCAGCAGCTTTCCGTGTGTGCTCAGAGCCCTAGGTGTCCTGGAAACACAGCTGGGAGTGTGGCGGGCAGGGCTGCAGAGAACGTCCTCGGCTTACGAGATGGTGGGGCTGGATTCCAGTCCTCGGGACCACGGTGAGGAGCCGGACACGGCACCCTGACAGGCTGTGGTTTCAACCTGTACTTCCGAGACCTGTGACATGGACGGAGGTGGCCGGGGGCCTTTCCAGGATGTCAAAAGGTCACTCTCTTCAGTGGGAGGTATACTCAGGGCTGCACTTTCCTACCATTTCCTTCAGCTCTTAGCAGAATTGTATTAATGTGTGTAGACCGGTCTCTGCTGTGTCATGGGGGTTAGGGTAGAGGGCAGGTGAGTAGACCAGTGTCCCCTGCTAAGGCCAGGGTGACGGCAGGAGCAACAGGGACACGAAAGGAGGAGCTCCCCACTGGAGCACAATTTCATGGCAGGGCAGCAGCGGAGTGCTGAGGGGCCGGGCTGTGAGACCCCCAAGTCAGGGGTCTCTTGGAGGCGGGCCAGCTGAGGGCAGGCAGCGGCAGCCCCGAAAGCAAAGGCGATTCTTCTTTGAAAAATGTTTACAGCCACAGGTTTCTTTTCTAACCTCTAAGCTGGATTGTAAACACCAAGAATGAATTCAATTAGAGAAGTGTGCACGTCTCTTTTCAGATGGCAGGAGGAGTACGAAGGGAAAAGCAGGCAGAAACCTCACTGGGTGTCTGCGGCGGTTTCTCTAAAACCATGGAGACTTGTGTTCCCAAAGCTGGTTTTGGAAGTTGGAACAAAAGCCAGCCATGGTTGTTCGAAGCTGTGTTTCAGGGACTACAAGAGACACTGTAATCTTTCTGCATCGTTTTACAGACGAGGGAGCTGAACAGTGATTTTCGGGTCACACACGGTCATGCTTGAGAGCTGAGACACCCAGTGTCCCCACACGTGAGGGCCGACTCTTCAGAGCTGCAGCCACCCACTAAGTGACTGGCGTCCCCCCACCCAGGAGCAGACTTGCAGCCATGACCCCCAGGCACTGAACACAGAGGTTCCTTTGGATGATTTCACTCCTTGCTCACCTGCCTCACCCCGAGAACCATCCCCAAATAGAGCCGGCCGCGTTCCGCCGCAGCAGGAGTGGGAGAACATGGCTCGTTTCAGCCATTGCTTCCCGATGTGTTCGCTTCCTCTGTAAGTGCCATGTTAACCTCCTGGATGTCCGTTCTTGTTCCCCAACTCTCTAGCCATATCCAAATCACTTCTTGAGAAAAAAACGATGAGAAAAAAATATTGGGTCAAGTGGATAAGAGATTCTTGAGGTATTTATATGTGTGGTTTTAGTCTGACCATTTGATACTAAGGATTTCAAGATGTCTGTTTTCTCTCTGAAACTTTCTGTCTAATCCATCATCGTTATCGACGGCACTTTCTTTACCCTGTAGAAAGACTGATTTCTCTGCAGAGACTGTCTTCAGCCAAGGTGCTAGTGACCGATACTGAGAATGGAGTGACAGGAATGACACGAATCACCACGTGAATCGCAGCAGCACAGTTCTGACAATCGGAAAGCCAAGTGTGGGTGGGGTAAGAATGGCGCAGGGCGGCCGAACCACACGGATGTCTGGCTCTGGCTAAACCATTTGCTGTAGCTGTCTCAACTCAAGAGGATTGCGAAACCCAGCGTTCGCCCTGTGTTTGGTTGACCTTGTCAGAGCCTGCTGCTACCACGAGGAAGGGATGGGGGGCAGGAGGAAAAGCACAGATTCCCGCATCTAGAACAGCAGCCCTGGTGACACACGACATCAAGCACAGCCTCAGAACAATTATTTAGCCAGAATCACGTACGACGATGTTGAAAACAGAAGCCTCTTTATGTTTTGAAATGGTTTCATAGGAGAGTGGCTCGTGCAAAACTAAAGCAGCTGAGGACACATTCCCGTGTTTACTTCCACGCACAGTCTTTGTGTTCGGTGGAGAAATGGGCTCCCAGTCCGGCGTTAGCAGTCTGCTAGAAATCTCCATTTTAAGGGGAGGCATCCAACAGCCTTGAGGCTGCCAGATGGATTTGGGATTTCTTGGACCGTTTTCTTTTGACATCACTCATCGCCAGCCTCACAAACAACCTAATCCAGGTTTCAGATTGTATTATTTAACTGACATGGGATAGCTGCAGATGGGCTTTTATCACTGTATGGATTGTCACGCACAGGGCATCTCGCCTGCTGTCCTGAGTTGCTCTTGAAAACTAGGCACAGGCGTACGAATAGGAGAACGCTGTTAAATCAACACTGGCTTTTGGCGATTCCCCCACCACGTGACTCACAAGTGGAAAATGGTCTGGTTCCTCTTTATTCAGAATGAAACCCTTCCTACAGCTCCACCCAGGAGAAAAGTCTTGCTTCACATCCAGGATGCACACGGCCTGTTCGGGTGGGGACAGTGATCACTGAAGGTCACTTGTTACCTGAAAAGGTGTCTGAAGAGCTCCTGGCTTCCCACTGTCTCAACTGAGCCAGGAGAACGATGCCAATCATTTAAGTCAAGGAAATTTCCACCCTGGTTTTAGCCTGTCTTTAGATATTTAGATAAAAATCACAGTCTTTCCCACCACATTATGAAAGCTTCCTTCACCTGGAGAAGCAACAAAATCAGAGGAAAGTTAGTACTTTGTTTAACCATAAAAAAAGTGATCAGGTTACCCGAGGTTGTTATCTCTACAGAAAAGCAAACTTCCTTTGTTCACTTGCAGTGTTATCAGTGGTTCCCGAGTGAGAAGACACACAGCTGTTTGCTAGCAAGGAGGCACTTACGCCTCTGCTCCAGGCCAGTGAGTAGATAGATGCCTTTGCCTCCCTGCTTCTCTATGTGGTTTAATTGCAGATTGTTTTCAAACCACCCCTCAACACACGGAATGTAAGTCCTGGAAAACTGCTCCTCTCTCCCAGAGGACGTATCGGCCCTTCCTGCTACAATGTGGGAGGATGGAGGCAGACGGCATGGATGCTGTTAGGTGGCGTTCTGTTCTTCCTGCGTTTGCCACAAAAAGTGAGATGAGCTAAGAGGGAGGGAGACCAGGAAACTGTCCCTAACGTAACCAGCGCCTGGACATTTCTCCAAACGTCCTTGATGAGGGGTTAACCTGGTTGCAATGATACCTGATTGATAGGACTCTCACTGTCTGAGACGATCCAGACCACTAACGTGCACTAGTCACGCGTGGCTCGTGAGCACTTGGAAAACCCACATGGGACTTCAAAGATTTAGCATGAAGAAAAGATGTAAAGTATCTCGGTGTTTTTCGTATCGATTACATGTAGAACTGACACTATTTGGAATGGGCTGAATATGTTAAAATTAATTTCACCTGCTTTCGTTTTTCACCTTTTTATTGTGACTCCTAGAAGATTTAAAATTACACGTGCCGTACTACCTTTCTCGTTGGACTGTGCTGGTCTGCACAGTTAAAAGGCTCTTCTTTGAGTCAAAACTGGCCTTTTCTTGATTTTTGCCCTGGGAAGCAATAAACAAAATTCTGCCACACGACTGTCCCACATTTGAAGAGTCATCCCGACCCCATCTTTTCTTCTCATGTGGACTAGCCCCTCCTCGCCGACATCCCTACGACACGTGCTAAAGATGAATCAAAACTTGGGAAACGACACAACGATTGCTTCTATCTTGGACAATTTCTTTAATAAGCCAATTTGGCTTTTGCTGGGCTCCCCCAGGAATGTAACTGATTTTACGGGGCTGTTCAACATCACGCCCCTTGGCAGTTGTGGGTCTCAGAGTTTAGCCTGCAGAAGAAACTCCAAAACGAGTAATGTTCTTACCACCTTAGGTGAACACCTAAACTTCCGTAAGCAGATCTGGAGTTACGGCGAGGGCACCAGTCAGGCTGTCTCGTGCCCTGTGTCCCCTCTCTTGGGGACGCAGCTGTATTAGCTGAGGCTTGGTTCAGCGAATACTTATCTTAAAGGGAAGCGCCCCATCACCAAGTTGTCCCAAAGCTGGCACGGGAGCTGAGCCTTCAACAGGACACCCCACCCTCCCATTAGGCCAGTTTGGGGTAAGGACTTAGAATCAATGAAAAAACCGACGGATCACATGGTCATCAATTGCATTGCCATTGTCACATGTCCTTTTTCATAGAATGGGTCCCTTGGACCAGGCAACATTCTGTAGGATTCATTGTCTCAGTAGATCAGATATTTTATGTTCTTGGAAGGTGGTGCTGGAGGATGTGGGAGAAAAACCCACACCTGGAGTAGGTGTCGTCTGCAGTAAGATGCCAACACTGCCCTTTCCACGGCGGAAAAGGACCAAGATAACCGGCCTGATACCAACTAGCCATCACGCGTTCCTGCAGGAATGGCGCTTGCTTCCTGCATTAGTCTTTGTCTATTACCAAAGTAGCACCAGCTTTCTTTCAGTACTTGCACTGATACGGTCCTTTCCAACTTTTAACAGGAAGATTGAAAGGAAGTGTGTCTCTTGTAAATAGCAGTGTTAGGGTTTTTTTCCCCTTTCTTTTTAAAAATGCCATTTTATTGTCTTCTGGTTTTACAGTTGCTTCTTTGAAGATAATGACCCCCTCGTTCCCCAACAATCTCCCACCTTGCTCTTTATAGTCTTTTCCCTTTGTCTCTGGTTTTCAGTAGTTTTACTAGGTGTCGGGGTGGGGTTTTCTGAACTTTTTGAATTTGTGGCTTTATTTCCTTCATTGGTTCTGGAGAATATTTTGCCAGGTGTAAAACAATTCGAATATTATTTTCCTGTTGTTTTCTCTCCTCCTTGGATTCCAATTACACACATGATAGAACTCGTTGCTGTGTATGAAATGTCTAACACTCTTTCCAGCAAGTTCCATCATTTTCTTTCTGTGCTAATTTTGAGTGTTTTCTATGGACCTGTTCTCCAGTTGCAGTGTTACTCATTTACCCTGGTTTACGCCCATGGGCACCCCTGCTACCCCAGCCTTGTGTGTTTACTGGGGACCCGCACAGTAAGACTATAGGGAAACTTTCTGAAAAGCTTTTTTTTTTTTTTATTTGGCCTTTTGACTTCCTACCCCAAGCAGCTTAGCACCAATGTCTTTTAGAATAAACAGCTGTGTGGTTTAGTCCTCTCAGAGATCCATTTGACCGCTCCAGCTCTGGGAAAAGGCCCAAGTCCCACAGGTGCCACGTCCCCTAGCAGTGGCTCCCCACCCAGAAGCGGCAAATGCCCCTGGAACGGCTTCCTGCAGACGGCCTCTTCGTGGTCCTCCCCTCAGCTCTTCGCTTTGCTAGTCCTCATTTCTTGTTTTCTGATGCCTTTAAAACAGACTTTTGTATGCATCCATCTTTTTGTCATTCTTGGCACAACTGTGAGTCTGCCTCAAAGTGTGTCAACCCGAGTAGAACTCCTCACATACTTACTGCTATCTCCACCACCCTCTTTTTGTCACTTATTTTGTCAGGAAACTTGTTTGTCCTGTTAAATCCCCCCCATTCTAGATGTGGCTGGCTGCTTTTCAGTGGGGTGTTTAACTTGTCCCTCTAATTCCCACATTTCATATAGACGGGCAGTTAAAGCTAAAGCCTTGAGCAGACTCAGATTCACTCTCCGGAGGGCGTGTTTTGACAAGGAAACGTCACGGCCGATGTCCCCTGCTTACTATGCCAGCCCTCGAGCGGGCTCACGTGCCCGTGTCAGTGACGTGAAGAATGGCTGATTCAGGGGCGCTCAGCGAGACCCATACGTTCCAGGGCCATGTTGTAGAGCTGGCGACAACGGGCATCCACAGCTCCATCTTGGGGTCTTTTCAGGAAGCAGGTATAGAACGCACCCTAGAATTGTCTTTCGGAGAAAAGGAAGGGCGTGTTCCTTCACCGTGTGGTGTCCCCAACTGTGAAGGTACCCCTGTGGCAGTGTCCGGGTAAGCCCCAGAGCAAAACGGATGGGCACCCAAGGGACGCAAAGCAAGGTGCTGCCAGGCTACCTGCGGGCAGCTGGTGGCCTCAGCAGCCGCCAGGGCACACAGATGGGCGGATGCACGTGCTGGATGAGTTTACGCTCAGTCGCATTTTCAGACCCCACGACCTCAGCAGCCTAGATCCCTTGTTTCATTAGACGCTGTCAAGCACTGATTTTCTCCTTCTACCTACACTTACCAGGTGGAATTCTTCCATAAGGAGTTTCCCGACGCTGGCGTCTGACTACCCTGAACGCCCAATTTTGTGCCTTTGGAGATTGCTAGAGCATCAATTCATTATCCTGAAAATTGATCATCAACAAGGGGGAGGTGGAGTCAAGCGCTTATCCTGCTTTCTTGCACAAGATGAGGTCATTTTAGTGCATAATGATGAATCTGGGCCTAATACAAGCACATATACATATTTTTCATACTCAATTTGCCTGATGTTTGGACAGTGGGGCTCCCTTCAGGTTGGCATCTATAACCTTGTGAAAGAATCCTATCCATCTCTGAAACGTTCTTGAACCAGGGACAGCTTGATGTATGACATCAACCTGTATAATTACTGCCCTAGATTTAGAATTTTTTTGCAAAGAAGTTCTTATTTCATTTAGTTGAAAATGGAACAGACATCAGAACCGGGGCACTAGCGGTGCTCACTGTTCCTGGGGTGATTATTCCAGGGCTTTCCAGTTGGACAGAGCCAGAAAATAGTTACTATTTAGAAAGAAAAATAAACCATGAGGTTTCTACACCAAATTTAAGATCACTGGCTTCTAATGACATTATATAATTTCTAAAGTGCTTCATTCTACAATCAAGTTTCAATAACAGTGATGCCAAGATGATCGACCATGAAACCACATTTGGTAGTCCAAGACTTCTTTGTCCTTGGTATATACCCGCTGACGGTGTAACATACTCTATTCAAGTCACGGGAATAATTTTTTTCTCTATCTACTTCACTGCCCTCCTCCTTTTCCGTTTAGAAAACCATTTTTGCTAGTTTTGGTTGATCCTTCAATCGTTGCTGTTTGAAATAGGAGATGTGTGTGTGCACATTTGTGTCCATTCACCCTCTTACCTCAGAGCAGCAGCACAAAGCCCTGTGCTTCCTGTTTTCACTCTGGTGATCACGGCCTCAGTGTATCAAGACCTTCACTCCGTTACAGCAGCGCGGCCCTACGCGTACACTGCTGTTTATTCAACTAGCCCCCCATTAAGGAGCGTCTGGGTGGACTCCCATCTGCTATTAAACATAAGGCCCATGGATACCATCTGTACTAATACTTGGAATTTCTAAAACTGGCATCAATTTCTAGCTGCTGACCCTCCGACTTCTTGAATTTCCATTTGTTCAACTGTAAAACAAGGATTTAACACCACGATTGACCCATCAGGATTAAATAAAATGTTCATTTAGAAGTATTTCCACAAATGTTAACAAAAGCTGAAATAGCCAGGAAAATGTATTTAAAAGGAATGAAAACCGAATCATGTAATTACGACTATATAGGTCATTTCTACTTAATTGAGAAACTTCTATTTTAAGAGACAATGACAAACCAGAATGTATCCACACAAAGACCAGGACAGTGAAATTTCTAGAAACAGCCTTAGATGAAACAGTTGAAGAATTCAATTAAATATTTATTGAACAAATGCAAAATAAATGAACTAGGGGATGTTTTAACCTGAAGATACAATAAACAACTTCAAATATTCAGAAGGCTGTCACACAAAAAATGAGACTTGTTCAGTATTTCTCTAAAAGGCAGAACTTACACCGAGGGATAAATCTGAGCAATGAACAGGCTCCAGGATAGTTGTACAAACTGTATCACTTAGTAGCTTCTTTCTCAGTATAATGCATCCCACACGCTACGTTCCCTTCTTCTGAAAGGAAACATGACAACTCAGTACTCCTCAGGGACATCTTAAATAAGCTGCATTTTCATGGCAAGCCCTCCACTGCCCGCAATGGATGTACTCACTCCATCAGAAGAAAGTCTGAAGTTAACAAACTGGTTTACCAAGGAAATGAGTTTTTTGCTGCTCAGCTGTATTTCAGTATCCTGTATTAGTGACTCTCAGGAGGTGAGGAGAAAAGAGAGAATATTCTCCAAAGCGGGTGAGTCAGAATGCCCTGCCGTTCAGATACTGCCCCTGGGGACAGCCCCTCATGCCCCAGTGAATCACTACAAGTACCCACGAGTGGTGCGGGAGGGTGGGAGTGTGCTGTGTGCCGGGGCAGGAGAGAGAGCTGACAGCTGCGTGCTGCACGGAGCAGGAGGGCCACGCTCACGAGTCATGAGGGAATAGAAGCTGACTGTGAACTGACAGGCTCCATCCCAATCGCCAATTACAAAATGAGAACTCTTTCAACAACTAGTCAGCATGATCCTTAAGGACAAAATACATATAATATACTTTATGTTATATATGTATTTTTATCACATACTCAGTGAGGAATGCTGAGGTGCTTCATCCATCCAATGAATTGAAAATAAGGATTTGACATTTCTCTATTTGTCAGTATACAGGACTCTGAACGTGGGTGTGGGACTCAACGGCAAGTCAATTTTCAAGGAAAGCCACGTAATCAGTCAGTCTGGCTAACTGCTGTTCGTTGGGGATTGGTGGAACTGGTGCAGGTTCTGTGCATCGAAGAGAGAAACACATCGCGAGTTAGTTACACGTGTAACAAAGCTTCGGTTCTGCCACCCACACCCTCCAGTATCTTTAATTTGACAATAAGGAAACTTTCCTACTAGATTTGCCCTGATTTTGGACATTTTTGAAAAACGAGCCCAGAAGTCTCAACTTTCAAGAGTAGTTTTCCCAAACTGGGAGTAAAGCCATGTCTGGCTTTGTTGTTGTTACTGAAGTTAACATGCAACATATCTTTTAAGAGAACACAGATCGTCTTGGAAAGACCCCGACCCATGCGATATTTAATTCTACGAATAAATTACTGAGTGCTACCCTGTGACAGACACTGCTCTACGCGAATCTCACATTGTGAATGAACAAAAAAACCCACAAAGAAGCCCACTGTCCAGAAGTCTAGTTCTTGCCCTTAAGTTACCACATGCCAGCCCAGGGATGCCTCTGAAGGACAAATGCCGGTGAGCAGCTCCGCCATGGCCTCCCCACCTGGCTGGTGTTCAAGGTCAGCTAGAGGGCGGCCCACACTTTCACTGTTGTAACCAGGTGTATTATTATAAATACCAAGTAAAAAATTCAATCTCCTTACGAGGTTAGAACTCAGAAAAATAGACACAAACTACAAACGATTAAGAACAATGGAACACATTTGAAGTGAGCATATGAGAATACATACCTGATAAAGGAATAAACCTGCTAAAGGACACATCCAGGGCCCCTGCAACTAAATACACAAAATTTACAGCCCAATTAACAGAAGTCATCATAAAGAATCCTCATGCAGAACATGTCATCTTGAATGCAATATGCACGTATGGCCACTAGTCCCACAGTGGTTAAGAATGATGCTCTGTCGTGTTAGTCTTGTGTTTGACCAGTCCTCTCTCATCTAGCCTGGCCGGGGCCGTGTCTCCCCACGCCTCTGCACCCTCACAGGGCTGACCCCTTTGAGACCTGTGCGATACTTCATGGTGGAGTCAAGGATGCCTACACAGCAGGAATTCAGAGCAGGGAAAGGAAACCTGCTGAGGTACGTCAGAAGGGTGTATGACGTGGGCATTAGCTCAGCTCTGAAATCCCAGCAGACGGGGACACACCTGGGGAGCAGGAGGCAGACAGCACGCCTCAGTCAAACAGCAAGACCGAGGGCCTGGGACCCAGACAACAAAGACAGCTTACATGATCTAAAGCAGGGGTGTCAAAACTGCGGCCCGTGTGCGGGCCAACTGCGGCCCGCAATTCATTGTTAATTAGCCCGCAGCAAATTCCAAAAATATATTTAGTTTACTTAAATAAACCAGATGAGGCAATACGTACTTCACCTCGAGTGAGTGGCCCGGCTGTTTGTGTATTTTATCGCATATGGCCCTTGGTGAAAAACGGTGAAAAAAGTTTGGACACCCCTGATCTAAAGCCTTAAAAGGAAGACCAGACAACTTAATTTTGTGAAGATTCAAGCTATGGAAAGTCTTGTTTTGAAGAGTCTATGTGTCTACAGTATAAGGGGGAATGGAAGTATCTGAGTATTAAAAGTTTGTAGGCCACAGTTAGATATGAAGGAAACACAGTTAGAAATGGGTCCATAAATAGAATGGGAGATTAATAATTAGTAAAAATTATGTCCTAAGAATTATAAAGCACCCACATAAAATAGTTTACATACAAGAAATACATTTTTAAAAATTAAAGTAAAACTAGGTCACTTTTACATCCTCTCTACCCCACGTGTCCATCATTCTGTATCTATATTTAACATGAGTTATTTTCATTTTGTTAGTACAGCAGAATTGTGTATCAAATCACTCAATTCAGTGTCTGAAAAGCCTAAGCAGTCTTACCGAGTTCAATGCTGCACGAGTGGGTGAAGAGCTCCACCTACCTGGCTTTTTGGGCATAACCATCCTTGTGGTCGAGTCAGCTTGCCATCCTTGTTCTAATATACCTGAAAACATGTATTTAATACACAAATGAAAAAATAACCAAAACCCCCAATTTTCATTTGCTGTCAATGACGTGACTTATATGGCAGACATGACATACGTAGTTTCACTAGAAAGACATACTACAGATAGCATTCTCACGTAAACTTGTCTTTGAAATATTTCTGGAACAGATCAAAGCTTCGTCTTACTCTGTCAGGCTGGTATACTCACTAACAGATGACGAGTTTTCGATAATGTGTGTATTTGGTGTTAACATGATTAATATCATTAAAAGAAGACATAAGGGGAACTTGCACGGTACTTTCTACAGTCCTTGTACCAGTGGTAACAGAGGACGGCAGTAACAGAAACAGCTCCCACACAGACAGGCTGCCCAGGAGGTAGGTGACGGACTAGGTGGCTTTCTAGGATCATTTCTGCAGTCGTCATAACAACTCCATGGAATGAGACATACAACCATAATTTCACAGAGATAGAAAATGAAGCTCAGGGAATTCCAGTGACTTGTCCTAGGTCAAACTGCTAGCATGGGGGTGGGACAAGAATTCAACCCAGTATGGGCTCTGGGGTATATTACTTATTAGGTAACAAATTAGCGATCAATTTCAAGAGAAGAGTCACAATGACTACGCTTGTATGAGTAACAGCAGGATTTACTGTCAGAACTTTCATTAACCTGCCTTGTGTGTCCACACTGTTCGGCCTTGGAAACTGAAGAATAAGACTGGCGCCTGAAGGGGCTCCTACTTTGGCTGGAGAATAAAAACACCTATCACTGTAAAAGAGTGAAATCAGGGGAGGGCAACGCTCTACGGCAATCTCAGGGCCTCACCTGAGAAATGCAAATGCCAAAGCACACCTGGGGACCAGTGGGGAAGATGGGTACAGGCACCTAGGGCACAGGGTGCTGGTAAGAAATGGGAGGGAAGACGGGCTGGAGACAGAGACTGGGAAGAATCCACCTTCACCGAGTGAGAGTGAGATGGGCTTCTGAAGTGAGCACGGAGAGAGATCGCTTAGGACTCACGTTCCGAAAATAACATGCATTTATCAGCATGTTGATTTGAGGGGAAAAACCGGTTTAAAGAAGCTACACAGCTCGAGCCCAGAATTCCGACTATGTGGCTTACCTGGTCCACCTGTATATACCTGGTCCACCTGTATGTACCTGGTCCACCTGTATGTACCTGGTCCACCTGTATGTACCTGGTCCACCTGTATATACCTGGTCCACCTGTATATCCGCACAGCTCCACCACCGTCAGGACTATGTTCTCTGGGGCTTAGAGGTGGGATTGCTGTCAATCAAATACTGACGCTGTCCCTCGTCACCCTGCCCTTTGTCCCCACAACTCACTGCTCTGGTCACCTCCCGTCCTCCCCACTGTTAGTCAACAGCAGCTCCAATTTCTCCTGCCTGGGCATCAACTTAGAGGGCTCACCATCATTTAATAGGGTTTCGATCTTGATCACAGGTGTTAGACATGAAGGTAGAAAATATTCAGGGGTCGGGCCGTGGGAACCATGACAAGAAATAATTACGGGAACACGAGAGGTTCCAGTAAGGAAAGAGCTAGAATAATCATATGCAACAAGGGCACATACACCTCGGAGACGTAGCCAAATTTTAATTTCATAAATATGGTGAAGTATTTATTCCTTTGCAAAACTCTTATTTTAAGGTATCTTTAATTGGTGCCTATCTTTGGCAAAATGTGCTTTAAAAGTAAATAAAGGTCCTGTGATGTTGTGATTTATAAGGAATATATATACTGACTTGGTCATTCAGATGAAATATATTTCTCAGATTTGGTTTTCATTCAGTTCCTGGTTCACAGCTCCCAAACCCCTGGGAATTTCTGGATGAGAGCAAAATGGGGGGCTCTTCTTATGTTCATGAGACTTTTGAACAAGGGCGGAGCTGGTTACCCACAGGCGCCCGTCAGGTTGTTAGAGGGTGAGAACTTCCAGTCCCAGCCCTGGATCTCCTGGGCCTGGGCGAGCGTGACCACCTAACGAAGCCTCCTTAAAACCCCCAAAGGACAGCTTATGGGCCCCTTTTCATTGGGAACGTCTTCACATGTCACCGTGCTGGGCCCCAAGCTCATCTGGCTGCTGATTCGTACCCTTTAATATCCTGTGTAAGACATCCGTGATCCAGGGACTAAACTGGTTTCCTTGAGCTCTGTGAGCCAGTGCAGCTGACCGGTCCGACCCAAGGAGGGGCTGGGCCACGGGAACCTCTGATTTATCGCCCGTTGGACAGAAGCACGGGGGACCACCTGAACTTGGGACTGGCATCTGAAGTGGGGGCAGTCCTGGGGGACCAGGTCCTGTACGTGTGGCGTCTGATGCTGTCTCCAGGTAGAGTGTCAGAAGGGAGCTGAATTCTCTCACGCACACTCAGCGGCCCCAAAGCTCTCCGAACCCAATGCTTCCTTGCTATAACTGCTTGGTGGTGAAGCTGCCGTGAAGCCAGCCCCACCGGGACACTCAGCCTGAGCTCGCTGCTCCCTCACAGGCCCTGCGGGTGCTGTGCTACAGGCTTCACGTCCTCCTCCTCGAGAACAAACACCACAAACTCCAGAACCGTATCCTGCCCAGGGGTTTCAGGGAAGGGACCGTGCACCTGTCATGTACCTGTCACCTCCGTTTTCCCTTTTCCTTGAAAGTAACAAGTGGGCCTGAAATACCTTTCACAGCCTCTTCCACAGGGAGCCCGACAAAAGCTGCGAAATCGTCGGCGATGATTGAGGTATAAGCTTGAGACACCAGGGCGAATGCTCGTCTCCTCGTTGCATCTATGGTGGGAGCGGAGGGTGGCACAGTCACTAAAAGCTGACACTTGTAAACCAGGTAACTAAGTCACATGACGGTCTTCGTCCAAATCTTGTAAGACTCGCTCAATGCAAACATTTCCGTGCTTACAGATCGTACATGTGTCTAGCACGGAAGAGCTGCTCAAATATTGCTGAATAAACAAATGTTATACTTCTTTCTAGATGAATCATCTTTCTCAGATGATAATGAATGTTACGAAGATAGAAAAAAGTTACTACATACAAGAGTCAGACCCCAAGAATATTTCATGGAATATATTTGTTTGTGATATAGGTTTTTAAATCGCTCTCTCATTCCACTAACACACACTGGAGTGAATGGAGCAGAAAATACCTGTCTGTGTAGCTGGGTACCCCTCTCGGGAGGGTCTGGGACAGGATACCCCGGGGCTGCAGGACAAACCCCTGACCAGAGCGCCCTTCCCAACTGTCCAGTCTGCTCTGTGCCCTTGACTTCACTCAGGTTCAAACCCTGAGGTCAGCACCGAATGACAACAGGACAGGAAGGGGCTACAAATAGTTCTGGCAGCGACACCTGCTCCCTAGAGGACGAGGGGGACTTGCCAGGCTTCAGCTCCACACTGAAGCAAGAATTCAGGAAGGACAGAGACAGTGAAGAAGAGGAGGAAGTGGAGCCCCGGCCTGTCTTCTGCCCGGTGCCCTGTTAGTCACACAGGGGCTCCCCGGCCAGGCCGGCAGCACCTCAGGAAATCCTCTGCAGTTCCTCTCCACGTGCGGTGGGGAGGCGGCCATGTGACAGGCCCCAGGACACCCCAGGACACTGCCTAACAGACGCCGCACCCCGCAGGCACCTGCTGCAGACCCGCCCAGGCTCTGGGTTCCCACGGCCGCGGGCTCTCTACCCTCCCGGGTCTGTGGGCACGGCCTCCTCCGGCAGCGCCCACCTTCCAACCCACGAGCTGGTTACAGTGCTCACTTAACAAGCGACCTTTGACCACGTGTGCCACCCTCGGCTCCGCCATGCCCATCAGCTCCATTCCTTCTCCACAGAAGGGTGGACCCCCCAAGTGCCTGGCACCTCTAAGCAAGGCTGTGCTGACCCCGTGCTTGGTGCCGGTGTGGCTGGATGCAATGGCACGAGCCGGTCCCGGGCTCGGTTCCCTCCCTCTCCTGGGCCTTGCCGGCACCCCACCTCGTTCCCTCAGTCCCCGCGGAGCCGGCCCCCTCTCCGGCCTTCCCGGAGCCGTGATGTGCTCTCCTCCCGTCTGGACAGTCACCGCCTTCCTCTCAGTACCAACCGCTCAGCAAACGACCTCAGAGCAGACTTTTACAACCCCTTGGAGACAAAGCGACTTTTTCTCTTGTGGCTACAGACACTCAAAGGAAAAGAGCTGAGAGCAGCCACGGGAAAGGGCAGCACAAGGGTAGACCGAGAGCGATGTTCGCTTGGTGAAAACTCTTCCTTTAGCTCAAGCACTCTGGCCAGATGTTCCCGGGCTGAGAGGAAAGAGCTGGGGACGAGAAGAGAACGCGGATGGCAGAGAGAGACAGACTGGACAGGGGAGACGCAGACCGGGGCATGACGGGAAGATGGGGGAGGACAGCAGCAGGCTGAGCAAAGCAGCCCAAACCAAGGCTAAGCGTTCCGGAGAACCACTCAGAGGTCGCCGGGCTGCTTTTAACCACCTGGCGTGAGTGAGTCCAACGCTTACGTTCTCAGCAGTCACTGCAGGACCGCACGCCTGTGGAACATGTGACCTCACGAGGGCAGGCATTAGGATGACATGCTGGAGCCAGCACGCAATGACTGAGCAAGTCACCACAGGACGAGGCCTGGTGGAAGGGGAGACCCTCCCCCAGTGCTCCTGCAGGCGTTCCACGAGCACTCCCCGGATCGCCCCGTGCTGCACACAGGAGGGAAGCCGAGCCAGCCGAGCCAGCCTTCCCACCCACCTCTGCCCTCCTGGGCCACGCTCCACCCTCGAGGGGTGGACCGCCAAGGCCTGCAAGACCCGACTCCCTGCCTGGCGAAGGGGGGTTGCAGGCCAGAGGCCAGAGGCCAGAGGCCAGGCCACGGATGTACTTCCCGCCGCTCTCCCAGCCGCTCCTGGGGCAGCCCTAATCCCACGGCTGCAGCCACGCTGGCCCCTCGCCTTGCCCCTCTGGGTCGAGGGTGAGCATGGCTGCGTCTACAGCTAGTCCACGGGTGCCACACCAGCCCTAGCTGTCATCCCCTGCAAAGGTGTCCACTAGCCTCTCTTTAGGCAAGCCATTTCCCCTTTTCTGGAAGGACTGTGACTAATTCAGAACAGAATGGGAAGAGAGCTAAGAAAGCGACTGTTCTTAACTAGCAAAAAGAAGTCTGTATCATAATACATCAAAAAGCACACACTGAATTTAGTAGTAACTCAAATCTCTATGAGACTCTCCTCACCAGGTTGCTTGTCATGTAGCAACAGGCGTGAAGCTGAGGATTTGTAAAATTCTCGATACAGTCACAAACATCGAAGGTGAATAAAAGTGCTTTAGAATCCGGTAAGTGTGTACACATTTTAGCTCATTTATAACAACCCGAGGAAAGCACTGTTTCTAATCCTATTTTACAAACAAGGACAAGGGGGCACAGAGAGGTCACCCCCAGGAAGTGGCAGACCAGGATCTGACCCCAGAAGTCTGGCTCCTGAGTCCCCGCGCCCACGTGTTGCCCTGTACAGCCCTGCAGGGGCCTTCTGGATGCTTTCAATCTGAATCTAATGGAGAAGCCGGTGGAGGCGGCGCTGGGGAGGCCGCCGAGGGTGCCCGCTGACGGCAGACAACAGAACACTTGCTGAACGAGCCAGGAGACCTGAGCCCTCGTCCTGCCAGTGAAGGTGCCGCGTAACGCTGGGAAAAGGCACACGGCCGCACCCTCACGCTGTGACGGTGCGACGGACCCAGACGCTAGCAAGCCCACCGCCATACCCGACAGCCGAGGGGTTCAGGCTGTTTCCCGTGCACGTACCCTCTACCTGTGCAGCCCGATTCCACATTCCTCCTTGCCCCACCCGCCAGCCCCACACTTCTGCTCGTTTCCTTCACACTGAAAGTAAGTGCCGCTTCCGTTTTCTGCTGATACCGGTTTCCCATTCTGAGAACTAACACACCTCGAAAGCAATCTTTACCTCTGCTCCCCCGGAAAGCCGACGCCCCTCACCAGGGGTGTGAGCAGTTACTCACCAATCCCTGCTCACCGACTCCCCTGGCAGGAGGCAGGCACTCACCACAGCAACAAGGTAACTAAGAAACAGGGCACGGCCACATAAAAGAGAGCACTCTATGAATCTGTGAGCGTGAACTGGGAAGACGGGAAGCACGGGTGGGGAGGCAGAACGGGAGGCAGAACGGAAGGACAGCGGCAGGGCGAGCTTTATCACGGGATCGGTGCCCTGTGGCACCTGGCTGGCGGTCCTTTAAAGCAATGTTAAACAGCTCTGAGCATCTTTGTAGTGATTAGCTACAAAATCCACGGGTTGGAGACAACGTCTACCAAAGGCTGAGATCAACAGAGAACAAAGCGTCTCTACTTCAAATACGTGGGTTTTAAAATCGTAACCTTTATCTTGAACTTATTAGAGTATTACAAGATCTCACTGCAGCAGCAAAAAACCCCTCTGCCTGACAAGAGCAATTTCAATCTAGAACTAAATTAAGAGACAGCGACTGAACTGTCTGTGTAATCACAAGCAACAGGAAATGAAAAGGCACGGTTATAACACATCTAAAAAAGAATTCTGAAAACTGCCGCATTCATTTAGAGAAGACCTATTTTAAACACACCAGCGACTGACTTCAGCGTTGCAGCGCCCAGGGGACGGGTGCGGGCTACGCAGTTAGTTCCCGACCGCAGAGAAGCCTACCTCCAAGGGCCTCCATGATAGGCTGCACCGTCTCTGACCACTGGTGAGCGCTGATGGTCGTATAGATCCCAGGGAAATCTCTCTGCCAGATTCGCTGTCCTACTGACCAAATCCCCCCGAGTTCAGAATTTGCCTGCAATAAATATTAGTGCCTTGGAGGATAGTCCCTCTGCAGATTTACCAGCAACAGTTATCTTAAAACAATTCAACATTCAAGACGTGTAATTACTTTTTCAGCTCCATCACTATCAAAAAGGTTTTTAAATGCCGTCAACAGTGAAGTCTATTTATATGTTTGATATAAATTTTTATTATAATAGCAAATTAAGGCATGAGAATTTAGTCCAAAAATATTTCACAATTAAGTGTGACAATTACCTTAAATGTTGTTCATTAAAAGATAAATATATATAGTATTTCATATAAAATATATAGTATTTCATTAATGCATGTAACACGTAGAACATATAATACCGATCTATACATATATATTTCCTTAGGACAAAAGTAATAGCAAAATGGCTAACAGCACAGACTGCCAATCCAAGATGTCACACACTGAAGCCTCTCTGAGGATAAGCTCCCTCAATATCACTGACACCGTGCACAAAATTTATGGTTGTTCTTAAGCCAATGAAGCTGGAGGAACACTAATAGAATGACTGGGGAAAGAAAAGACTAATTTGATCTACTATTGAACATCAATAATGAACAAAAGAGTTTAGGTGAATTCTTGGCAATATTCTGTGGATGCTTAAAAAATTTACTTCACATTTATGTGAGACAGTGAATCACTTGAAAATAAAAACTTACTTCATTCCACTTTGGAAAAAACTTTTAAGAGGTTATTTTTCATCTACTCTCCCCCTCAAAATAAGAAACGTGAAACCCTAATTAGCAAAAATAATCTTAATGCTATGAGTAATCACAATTTTTAGAATATTCTTATAAACAATACCAGGTTCAAAATAAGTACCCTTTTAGGGAACTGCATAAATCAGTTAAAAACAACAACCACCACCAAATCTTTGTCTAAACTGGTTCAGCTGTTTATCTGCTTAAGTGACATTTACATGAAATGTCTCAAGAAACCTGATGGGTTGGAGCTAAGCACCGATTTCTATACCATCCAAAGGACATTAAAATTTCTGATCTGAAGAATTTGAAGATCTATTCTTAAACTTTAATACCAGTTTAATAACGATTTCTGTGAACCACATGGGGAAGCAAACACATTTTTATGAGGTGGCCATTTAAATGAATGTCATTACTATATTAAAGTAGCAAAACACTAAAAGAATACTTACAGATTTTATAGCAGGTGGTATTCTTTTCCAAAGATATCTTGCATTGTTCCTAATTTACATCCAAGAAAGAATAAGCAATTAAAAAAAAATCAAGTCAGTAAATATTTAAAATTCTGGTTCTCAATACAAACATACAGACGCATATTTTAAAATACTCTATATAATACGGAATGAAATTTAGTTTTATGTGACAATACACACACTACATAATGCTTTTCTCCTTATCGTGACCACTCCCCATACTAGTGGGGACAGAGCCACCGAAACTTCGAGCAGTTTTTAAGTTTGGAAGCTTGAACTACAGCAAGTATCATATGATGGGATTACATTAAGTGAAACAGATAATTTCTACAGTATATGTGTAATACAAAACCTTGGTTTAGCTTTTTAAAAGATGTGAAAAGGTTTAGAAGAATTTAAAACAAAATTCAACAGTAATCATTGATGGGTCCTAGAAACATAAGGGATTCCTATTCTTTTGCACAGTTATGCTTTTTGCTTTTCCTCAATGAACACGAATTAGGAGTAACTAAAAAACAAAAACTTTTCCAGAAATCTCATACAAGTTAGTAATAAATTCTTCTTAGCTTTCTCAACCTTTCCTTCAGTTTCTCTTGGTCTACTGATTGCATGTGAAGTTAAGTAAACTGAGGTCCTAAGAAAGGTTTACAGAAAGACAAAAAAGACAAGGTCAATAGAATTAAATGAATTCACTGACACTGTAGTTTCTCATCACAAATTAGAATGTTTTTATAAGGTCTATGTAAAATAAGTGTATTTTTAAATAACTCAGCCCAATCATAATTCATCAAGTTATAATTCAATATATGGCGTAGGTATATTAAATGTTATAATAAACGACCTATTAATGACTCCCTGTGCCTATGTTTTAGTGACGCTACTTCAATGCACGGATGATTTCTGTATGATCTGAAGAAACAGCTGCTGCTAACTTTAGATAAAAAGTACTTACATGTCATTATGGAGCAGATACAAAGCTAAAAGCTGACCATACACTGGGGGTGTAGCAATTCCTCCAGGAGCCTAGATGGCCAAAAGTGAAAGAGAAAAAGCTCATTGCTCTCAAACTTTATTTTTTAAAAAAGAGTGTATTACTAACACCAATCAATAGGAGTATAAACCAATAAAACCCAGAGTATTAACTTCAGATCTGTCATCAGCAGTGATTTATCTCCCTCTGGGCTTCAGTGTCTTTATTGGAACAAGAATATTTACACGAGACCCCTTTCCCAGTTCTCAAATTCTTATATAAACGATCTTACTATCATAAGAAACAAATATTTCTAACAGAGTCATAAAGTATTGATTCTGCCCCATATTAAATATGTTGAGTATCTGAGTAAAACTGATAAACATGAAAACATCCCAGCTGAGTTACAGCCATCCCTATCCTCGTTCAACTTTAACTCATTCAGAAAACATCTGTTAAGTGCCTGTTGGTGAGCTGCTAGTTTGGGCTGTTGTCTCTTGCGGTTAACTTGGTATATATAGTTGTTATGAGCCTTTCTAAGAAAAGGACCTTAACTTTAATAGCTGCGAGATGTAACTCCCACCTGTCTTATTAAAGACAAAGCTCACGTGATAATGCTGAGACGAACAAGGGCTTTTTAAGTTAGAATTTCCAACGGCTCCATCTTCTTTGGTCTGTGCATTGCTTGCACACACATTTAACAAAATCCACAACAGCCCGCCTCCCCCCACAACCGGGAGGAACGAAGTTAGGTCTAATAAGCGCAGCACAGGGGAGGGTGTTAGGAGCAAAGATGGACAGGACCTTCGGGCACACCGGCCGAAAACAAACAACAGAAAGCGCCCAGCGAGTTCGGGGAAACTGGGCCTGGATCCTTAGCCTTCGGAGCAGGACGCGGTGTCCCGGGCTCCACACACCCAGCTCCCGTGCCCGCCCCAGCCTCGCAGGACCCCGGCCACGTTACCCTGGAGACCGGCGCCGCCGTGGGCCGGGGACAACCCGGCGGTTTGTCCCAGCGCTACGCGAAGGGTTACCTCGAGTTCCTGGTTCTCGCACTGATCCAGCAACTTCTTGAAACTAAAGGCACTTTCTGCCATCACGGCAACGGGCATCTTCCCGGCCGGTCCCGCCGCCGCACCTTCCTGATAGCCAGACCCCTAACCGATCCTTTGGGCGTCGCGCCCCTGATGACGTAAGAGCCTTCGCCGAGTGCCCCTGCGCAGGCGTAACGTCGGTTCCGGTGCGTCGTCGGACGTCGCTGCGGCCGGCCGGGGCCGCCGCCGCTCTGGCCGGCGCTCTCGGTGCTCCGGAGGACTGGCCCGGCCTGCTGCAAAGCTACGTTCCCTGTGCTGGTCCAAACCCAGGAAGGGAGGACGTTTGTGCGGATTTGAGGGGGATCGATGTCTCCGCTTTGAGGTCTAATACACACGCAAATTTAAAGATTCAAAACGTCCCTTAGGTTCTGCCCCCAAACGAGCTCCTTCAGCCCTCTAAAGGGCACACCGTCCTTGCACGTGGATCTCCCCTCCTGCAGACCCCACGTCCTTGGGAAGCTGCGTGATCCGAGACCACCGACACTGCTTACACTTCAGCGTTCTGCCTCCTCCGCACCGCCCCGTACACAGCCACCGCAGCCAAAATGATTTTTTGGAAACGTCAATCAGATCTTGTTACTCTTCTGCTCCAACCCCAAATCCAAAACCCTTGCCATCGCTTACAAGGTTTCAAGGGCTCACTCTCAGATTTCTCTCCGACTTGGTCCCGCCACCCAGGCCTCCTTGTTTTCTGTAAGGTACTTATCGCTAGCGAGCATTATATTATGCACTGTCTGTTTACATACTTGTCTTGCTGCTCTCTGTAGACCACCAGGAAAGAGGCTTCAATTTGTTTCCTGCTTCAGAGTTGGCTACATAATTTGTGGGTGCAGAGGAAATTGAAAATGCAGCACCCCTTGTTCAAAAACGGGGTGGGGTGCCATTAAGGTAACCTAAAGCTTTTTCCTTTTTGTTTTTTGTTCCTGTGGGTCTCAAACAGAAATCACACAATTTTTAAGTCACAGCTCAGACATGCATGTGTATTTTCTTCTTATCTGAACCATGGAAATGTTGCACAAAACTAACTCAACTGTTTTACATGTACTTCGTTTTATGCTCTACCAGCACTTTCTACCTTAGGCTTTCTGATGAGTGAGAGAGGACTGAAAGTAAAGGAACTTACCCTTTCCTGTGATGTTACCATTTTCAGTACAATCAAAGGAACATTTCAGCATACTACGAAGAAGTAACATAAGTAAGAAAGATTATAATAGAGCTCCTTCGTCGTTAGTGTTTTTAAGACAACATCGTCTTCATTAAGTATTTGAAGCAAGTTCAGGTTCTAAGAGATAACGTGGCCTCTTAGGGCTGTCACCACCCAGCTTTCTCCACTGTAGACATAACGGGGTACCTTGTGCTCACTTTGAATCTTGCTGAACTCCTACCATTGGGGATCCTCTGGAAAGTCCCTGTTCCTGGGGTATTTTAAACTGTATGTGGAATGGCAGCAAACATGCATATTCACACATCCTTTTGCTCATGTGCAAATGCTCCATTGTCCCAGTGGATTGATTTCACTTACCAAAACCAAGTTCAAAGATAAAATTATTAAGAATTTCAAGACAGCAATAGCCTCACCGCTTATTTTTTCATAATCAACACTGTTTCCATGTGCAAACGATTGTGTTCAGCGATGCTTTGGATGGGATATAAAAATAAAATCACTACAAAAGTCCATTGATATACAAAATCAGTTATATTTCTATACAGTAACAATGAACAAACGGAAATTGAGAAAACAACTTTATTTACAGTAGCATCAAAAGAATAAAATAGGAATAAATGTAACACAAATGCAAAATTTATACTCTAAAAACTAGAAAACCTTGTTTGAAGAAATTAAAGAAGATCTAAACAAATGGAACTACATTCCTTGTTCAAGGATTGGAAGATTTCATGTTATAATGACAATCCTACTGATATTCAGATTCAGTGCAATTCCTACCAAAATCACAGTGGGCTTCTGTGCAGATATTGACAAATCATAACATTCCCATAAAAATTCAGGGTCACAGAATAGACAAAACAATCTTGAAAACAAAGAACAGTTTCCACCCAATGTCCTGACTTAGCTACATCGCTGCAGTAATCCAGACAGAATAGACGTGTAGATCAATGGTAAAAAGAGCAGACATAGAGATCAATGGAATATATTGAGAGTCCAGAAATAAACGCTTGCATTTACAGTTAATTAACTTTTGACTAGGACGCCAACACCATTTCCCAGTGGGGAAAAGAATAGTCTTTCCAACAAATGGTCCCGGGACAACTGGGTATCCATAGGCAAAAGAATGAAGTTAGACCCCATCTCACGCCATATACAACAACTAACTGAAACTGTATCATAGACCTCAGTGTAAGAGCAAAAACTACAAAACTATTAAAAGAATGCAGAAGGTCAGTCTTCATGAACCGGAATTGGGCTCTGGTTTCTTAGCTATGACATCAAAAGCACAGCAACAAATAGAAAAAAGTTGATAAATTGGATGTTATCAAAATTAAAAACTTTTGTGCTTCAAAGGACACCAAAGTGAAAAGACCACCACGGAATGGGAGAAAAAAAATTGCAAATCATATACTGAATAAAAGGCTTGGATTTAGAATAAATAACTCTTACAATGCAAAAATAGACAGGCAAACAACTCAATTTAAAAATGGGCAAAGGGTTTACTTAGTTATTTCTCCAAAGAAGACACACAAATGCCCAATAAGCCCATGAAAAAATGCTCACCGTCATTGGTTATTAGGGGAATGCAAATCGAGTCCAAAATGAGCTACTACTTCCCACTTATGAGGGTGGTTATAATAAGAAAGACAGATAATACTCCTAGCTATATATCCAGGAGAAATGAAAATATGTCCAAACAAAAGCTTGTACAGGGATGTTCATAGCAGCATTGTTTATAATAGCTCCAAAGTGAAAACAACCATCTATTAATTGATGAATAGATAATAAAATAGGGTATATCCGTGCAGTGGAATATTATCTGCCAATTAAAACAAATGAAATACTGAACATGCTACAACATGGACGGATCTTGAAAACGTTATGTTTAGTGAAATAACCCATTGCAAATTACCAAAACTTGTATGATTCCGTGTATATGGAATCTCCAGAGTAGGCAAATCCATAGAGACAGAAAGTGGTTGGCAGGAGGCATCAGGGCCTGGGGTGAGAGGCAGAGCCACAAAGGGCCGAGGGCTGTGGGTGGAGTCTACAAACAAGACAGGTGTGCATCAGAGTTGCATGGAGTGGGCCAGCCCTGAGCCAGCCCTGCCCAGTGGCAAGGCCTGGCTTCATGCTCAGGGTGGACATAACCTCAGAGCATGGGCAGCTGCCTCCATCGGCACGGTGAGAAGACCAAGCGGGGAGGGAAAGGGATGCGTTTCTGATATCTGAGGCATTGAACAGAGAACAGGAGCTTAGCAAACTGGTGGGTGCCCCTCTGGAGGAACTGGGATATGGGGAGTGCTGATGTGGCCTTGAACGGAAAGGTAGATTCTCGTGAAGTGCCATTGGGCCAATGACTTGGAGGAACATTTGTGTCTCTGGCTGGGAACTCTCAAATGGAGCTCCGGGCAAAATCATCCCCCTTGGGTGGCACTGCTGGTGGGTGCCACCATTTTGGAAAGCACATGGGTGCCACCGCACAATCTTAGCCTTCGATGTGGAGTTCTGCCCCTGGGAACTTCTCCTGAGAAAGTCATTGCAAAAGAGGAAATCAACCACAGCTGGAAATGGCACAGCAGCAAAAAACACAATAGCTGAAGCTCTTAAAATGACCTAAACATCTCATAGGTGGAAGGTTAAACATGTTATTGTCAGTTAAAGAAATGTTTTGAAGCAATTAACTTCATAAACATTAAAGTCTACGTGAAAGTCGTCTTCTGAGAAAATGTTAAAAGAAAAACATGGAAAATGATAGTGTATATAGCTCTTGGTTATTGCTATGTCCCAGACTAGATTTATGGAGGATAAGTGTTGGAAGGAACATAGAGCTGAAAGCGATTGTAAAGGGGCTAGATTATGGGTGAAAATAATATTTTCTTTGAAATGTTTAAATAAGGTATTGTAAAATTATTTTAATGATGATTTTTTTTGCCCCAAATCTTAAACAATTTTAACAATCCAAACTTTAAAAATAGGACACGTCTCTTTCTTTTTTCCCCCTTTTGGCTATGCTCGTGTTCACAGGTGAATAATAAAAGAGAACATTTTTGCAAAAGTTCTGAAAGGCCCTGGAGTTAAGGGCAGATAAATGTTAGGGAAAGTTTGGAGGAATAAAGAAAGCTGTGAAAAATGACGGCAGTAGTAGAAGCAAAAGGATTATAAATAAAGCAGGGAGAAAGAGCAAATGTATGAGGGAAACCAAGAGCAGAGCGGTGAGCAGGGAACGGGTGGTCTTACAGAAAAATGACATCGTATAAAGCCCCGTGTCGCACTCGTTATTTATTTCCTCAGTAAAGACATGTCTGTTGGCCAACAATATGACAGGGAGATAGAACAGTTCATTATGCTTTGCATTTCAAGTTTTATTTTAATTCTGTAAGCTCCACGAGGCAGTGTCTCCTACTCTTGTGTTGTGAGCAGGTACATAGTAGGTGCTCAGTAAAAGTTTGTTGAATGAATGCTGGCTAAGTGTGCTCACCTTTCTTCACTTCCTGAGGATAGGACCCTGCCTTGTTTTCCTTTCCTCTTTGTCCATCAGTCCTTGCTTCATTTCCTTTTGCCTTCTAACACTCCCTGTAGCAGGATGTTCTGGTACCTTTAGCTGCAGTGGTGATTTGATGAGGAAGACCCCTCTCAAGACAAAAAGGTGCTTGGACGCTGCTCTCCTCTCACAGTGTGCCCCCAGCCTCATACAGGGCGCAGTCACCTGCTCTCGTTTTCAGAGAGCCTGGGACAAGACGGCTATGTTGTCCGCCTCCCAGGACTCCCCTCTCCTCCTAGCGACCTCCCGAATAGCCCCAGTATCTCTGCCTGTGACATCTGGTTTCTGCCCTGCAACACTTCCTTGTTCCCTTAGCCTCCGAGTTTCCTTCTGCACCTGTAAAACCAAGGTAACCTCCAGGGTGACCTGCAAGGCTGTTTTGAGGATGGAAGGAGATTAGTCTTAGTCCAGAGCCCGGGCTAATACATGGTGATTACTGTTACGTGTACTGACATAAAAACAGGCAGGTGCACACTGGGTAGGGATGTCCCATAGCCTTATTCACACAAGAGTTTTAAGACACATCTTTGTTAACCTTTGATAGTGGAAAGAAAACATTACACTTACGTTTTCTGGAGGTAATTTAGTCCTGGGGAAGTAATTTCCAGTTTTCTCCCTTCTAAAGTAGAGGGCAGAAGGCAAGTGGGAGGAGGAATCTGGAAACCTCCTGGGTGCAACTCGGATCTGCCCACCAGGGGGTGCTGTCGCACCGTGTAGGATCTTAAACTTCCCTCCTGACTGAAGGAACATGGACAGACCTTGGGTTGAGCAGTTTCTATGGGCTTTATTTCATCCTCTTGTTTTTCAGCTCTGGGCAGTCAATTCCTCATTCTTAAAATTACTGTTTCCAATTCAAAACTGTGCTTTTGAGGAGTCCCTTTCTTTTCTTTCTTCAAACAAATAATCAACAAATTTATTCAAATAATGTCTGCTAGAAGAGTACACTCATGATACAAGAAGGTAATAGAGACTGTGTGAGAGAGTATCGATATCTCCTGCTTCAGTCTGAGTATCAAATAAGGTGGAATTTATTTCAGGATGTCACGGAATCCGGATGCATAATTAGATCATATTCCCTGAAACACAATTCTGCCATTAGACAATAAGAAATATCCCTCTAACAAATAGTTCTCTTCTTCCATATGCGTTTTACATATGAGCCATTCTATGTTTGATTTTTAATATTATTACATTTTGGAAAACACAGAAGATGACATATCAACGAGTAAAAGTTAGAAGGCTACTCATATGTCGGAAGTGGGAGAATATGTTCAGGAGACCATTTTGATGAGGTTTGCCATCATCCTAATCCAAGGTACATAATATAACTTTCAATGGGAGCCACATAAATCCTTTTTGGGGACAAGGTAGTGTAGATAAACCAAGTATCGTTAAAATATCTACTTCATTTTTTCCGGTTATTCAATCAACAATCTGTACTGTGTATGGGAAACACGCCAGACTATTGAGTTGGTGAAGGATGAAAAACCCATCTTGAGGCTTCCTTGAACACTAAAAAGGAAATATGTAAGATGGAGAAATAAATACTACTGAACTGATTCACCAGTGCTCAGATTTTCTCCTTGATAGTGGACAACTTTCAACACTTTAGATCCCTACCGTCTACTTTCCCCAAGTATCCTACAAATGACTTTGGTTATAGAAGATAGCTGACGGAGGGAGGGGATATTTCGCAGGAATCCCTTCCCATGAGCTTTGGATTTGTCTCTCAATTGTCCCTGCTTCCTCAGGCCGGCAGTCCCCTTCTCGGCTTTGTCTAAATTAAATGGTCCAAGCTGAGTGGACGTCGTCTGAGGACAGCGTGCAGGGCACGCTCAGCCTGCGGCATCAGCTGCAGTTAGGAAGTTTCTGGAAGCACCAACGGGGAAGGCGTTGGCAGCTTTCTCTGTGGGCATCTGTGCCAGGAAAGGGGGCAGTCATGCAGGGAACACATCCCCGTACCTGCCCCCCGGACACTCTCAGGCCCACACAGGGCTCCTACTGGAGCTTCCTGGGGAAAACGACCTTTGTTCTTCAGGACTTTCCATGGTTTCAGGACCTTCTCACAGGGGTGTGTAAGCCCCAGGGAATTTTTCTCCCTGGCCAAGGGGAGCTCTTGGGCTGAAGGAGCGGCCAACATGAATGAGCCTGAGGCGTGAGAATGTCAGTGTTTCTTGTCTAGGGAGAGCTGAGACTGAGTCTCATGGAGTTGAGGATGATTTTTAAACTGGATTTAAGTTGATTGGAATCACATACATTAAGTTACCTGTGTTCATCATCACCTGCAATCTTCGCAACCACCAATTGAAGAACCAGGGCTCAGAGAGGTCAGGTAACTGAACCAAGGTCACACAGCGAGTAAGTAGCAGAGATTTGAACTTAGGGTTGTCTCACTCCCAGGCCCATGTTCTCAGCAGCATCTCCAGGCAGATGTTGAGAGTTCCTGGATGAGGTGTCAAGGCCTGGAAATAGTTTTCATGTCTCTGGACCCCTGCTCGGAGTCATTCTTCCTCTATTCACAAAAGGTAGAAAGCGTTTGCAACCAGTTTCTCAGGTCATTTCCTGCTGGTCTAACTGCTTCTTTCAATTCGTGTTATCTCTGTCCCTTCCAGTCAAAGCTGACAGTGTTTGTGCCAGTCTGGGGCGGGGCCGGGGGGAGGACAAAGGGCTTCCGTGTTATGGTGAGTAATTCTTTCTTAAGCTGGGAGGTAGGTACAGGGGTCACCATTGTATCACTCTTGGAACCTTTTGGTATGTCTTCACTATTTTGTAATAAATATTGTACAACAATGTATGTTTTTAAAGAAAACTCATGGTATCGGCACATGAATAGACAGACAGATAAACGGAACAGAATAAAAGCCCAGAAATAACCCAGGTACTTATGGAAATTCTGTACATGATAAAGGTGACATTTCAAAGGCAGAAAAGTGATTGGCTTTCTGATGAGTGATGCTGAGACATTCCTCACCCCTACACAGCAATAAACTCCAAATGAATTAGAAACATAAATGTAAAAAATGAAATCATACAAGTTGTAGAAAGCAACATCAGTGAATTCCTCTATGACGCAAACTCCATGTCATAAAAGATGAATAAAACACGTAAAGTGAATGAACACATAAATACTGAAAAGATCCCTGTACATACCAAAAATACTACATCCAATGTTAAAACACACACACACACACAAACATACACACACAATCTGGTAGATAATATTTTAATACAGATCAGAATTCCGGGGCCAATTTCAGTAACATAAAGAGTTCTTAAAGACTGAGGAAAGACAGGGGAAGATGGCCACATTGGCGGGAGTCTAGTTTTTCAATCCCTCTGAATTCCCCTGGAAGAATAGCCAGAGCCACCGAAAGGCACAGATAACATTTACAATAAAACTGGGTCACAAGGTATTCTTAAGAACTTCAAAATACAAGCGCATGGGAACAAAACCATGCACCGCACAAAGGCTTGTGTGTTTTTGTGTCGTTGCAAGAAAAAGCAGAGGAAGTAACAGAGCATCTGCTGGGCCCGAGAAGAGGAAACCCCCCAAATAGCCACTGGTTTTCACTCTAAAGGACAGAGGAGAAGGTGAATCGGGGAGGCACTGCCAGGCCCAGCCGTGGATGATGGTGCTTGTCCCTCGTAAAGGTGGAAAGGTCACCCTGTTGATGCTTAAGATGGACCTACCGGGGCTTTCTTCCAGGAGGGCCCCTGCACACAGCACAAACTGCTGGGAGTGGAGCAAACATTTGCCAGAAAGGGGACAACTGAGAAATAGGAAATAGAGGGTCCAGATGCAACTGAACAAGGAAAACGAACCCAGGAAATTTCAGCAGCCAAACTGCTGTCCATCTAAAACACTTCCCACAAGTCAGAGCAGAGACGGCTCCACGGCTGGTGTGAGTCACGATTCCTGCTAAGTGGGCGTGAAAACCGTGGCACATAAAATTGGACAACAGAAAAGGACTGAAGGAAAGTGTTGGATGAATTCCACACGAAAAATTGAGAAGAAAAGACCAAAGCCTATTAGAAAAATGGGCACAGACACGAACAGGCACCTCCCAAACGTGTACGAATCAACACATAAAAAAACGCTCAACTTTATCTGCAGTGAAAACCAGAACACTGAGATCCTGTTTGCCACATATCAGGTTGGCAAAAATTCAAAACCTTGACCACCCACCATGTTTCCGGCTGCGGAGAACAGGTGCTCCCACTTCCTTCTGCGGGGAGAGCATCAAGGTACAAGTGCATGGAGGGAAACTGAGCAGAATGGAACCCAACTCCAGACACATTCACAGCACGGGGCTGGACACCGTCCCCCCAAATACATGTCCATCCGCAACCTGTGAACATGACCTTGCTTGGAAATGGGGTCGTTGCAGATGTAACTAAGTTAAGATGAGGTCATTCTGTAGGAGGGTGGGCTCTAACTCCAACAACTGGGGTCCTTCTAAGAAGACACAGACACACAGGGAGAAAGTCACGGGATGACGGAGGCAGAGCGAGAGACACACCTGCCAGTCGAGGCCATCAGGGTTACGGGCGACACCAGAAGCTGGAGGAGCCAGGAAGGTTTCTCCCCCACAGGTTTCAGAGACGGTGCGCCCTGCTCACACCTTGATTGGGAATTCTAGCCTCCAGAGCCGTGGGAGAACACGTTTCTATTGTGTACGTAGCGCAAAGTGTGTAGTACATTGTGACGATAACCCCACGCAAGGAATACATCCACCCTTTGGACAAACAGTGCCTTTTCTCGTAATCCATCCTGAAGACACACCTCCAAGGATACAAAAAATGCTATGTACAATCTCATTCTTGGAGAGCACACAAAAGATTGGGACCAGACGTGGAATATGGCCGGTGCATTCAGCAATGTCTGAGGGGTGTCACGATTGAGGACGTGACATGGTGGTCTCTTTGGCAAGTCTGATTCCCAGGGAGGGCAAGAGGCCCCGACTCTCCTGGCTGGGGTGGGAGATGTTAAAGTCACCCAAGTCCCTCATTCCCATTTCCTACTTCCCAAAGTGATCTTCTGATTGGAAGTTGATTCCTAGGAAGCCACCCACAGGCAGAGAAGGGACTGCTGGGAGGGCTCTGGTTCCCCTTAAGAGCCGGTGTTTTCCACTATGGGATTTTAAAGACAGAATTTGAGAGGCCTCTTCAGGCTTTTGAGGGCTTTGGTTAGGATGTGTTACTCTTCTGGCCTGATTATTTTTGGGTTAAAAGACGATTTCTCGGACTTGCTCAGCTAGGACCTGGGTCTTCTGCTGCCACCCTCCCCAGAGGTTGTGCCCCGGAGGCCCTGGTGGGCCCCACCGTTCTCGTCCCTCCAACCTATAAAACACAGATGATGATGTTTAATTCTTCCCAGGTGGCACTGCAAACTTTCATGGTTTAAATTCTTTGAAGAGTTTAGTTGTTGGTGATGTAATCTGGCAAATATAACAAGCTGTTGCCCCATCTGCCCAAAGGAAGAGGGAAGAGGTCATATTTCTACAAACATAGTAACTTCATTTCTAGCTACTGGTTCTGCCTGTGGACAGCTGAATCCCCAAGGGAGGTCTGTATAAATGGCTGTCCTGATATTCATGAGCGGGTCCTGGAGCCTGCCCAGGCACGTGCCAGCGTCCACGAACTGGACGGACCGTGGTTTCCAGCTCCTTCATTGAGGGGACAAACCAGGGTGAAGTTTCTGAATTTCAAGATGACATAGCTCGGGCAAAACAAAGGGTCTTCAACAGAATTCGACACAGATATTAATTCCACGTATTTGGAATAAAATAATCGCAGAAAGTGGGTAGGCCAAAGTGCCATTATGCATATGATTGCAGGACTTTGATTCTGGTGTTTGGGTAAGTACCTATCTAATGGCAGAATTTAAATGTAAGTGCTGTGCCCCAGGGTCCTAATCACCCAAAGGGGCCGTCCTAGCTGATTTGTAACGAGGAATCTGGTTGGCCTTTATTTGGTTCCTACGAGGTAACTCTAAACCTTTGGCATTTCCTGAGTGATGGGAATATTTTCTTTCATGGTGGGCCCACAGAACCACACCTGCTATTCTGTGCCAATGAGATGACGGATGGGGGCCCTAGATATTTCATCCAAATGAGATGGCTCAGGATTCAGACCGGCCAGGACAGAAAGACAGCAACATGATTAGAGAGTTGGGCTTTGAGTCGGCCTGACACCTGGGGGACAGGGGAGGGCTGGTTGTGGAATTCATTCATGCAGGTGATAAGTCAATCCATTACGCCTCTGTCATAAACCCCGGATGCTCTCCGGATACTGAAACTCCAGGGAGCTTCCTGGCTTGGCCACACTCTGGGCATACTGTCGTACCTCAGGGACAGGAGGGCATGGCACCCCTGAGGACCTGCACGCTACACGTTTGAACCCTCCCAATCCCAGATCTGCTCTATAGTTCTCTAACCTCAGCTGGTTCTGGTTTCCATCCTTTGACCGTAAGAAAACTGTCACGGTAAGTTTAGAGCTTTCCCGAGTTCTGTGAGTCATTCTAGTGAATTATTGAGCCTGTGGGTGTTGTGGGGACCCCCAGATTTGTAGCGAGCTGGTCTGTGTGAGGGTGATCCTGGGGACGCCCAACTCACAGCTGGTGTCCGAGTCTTGGCCGGCTTGGCAGTCGGGAGGACTGTACCCTTCACCCGGTGAGGGGGAGGCCAGGTCTGTGGGTAGGCGGGGTGGCCTGGGACGGGCTCAGACATCCTTCCCAGGCCTCCGCGCCCATCACACGGGGCAGTGCAGGCAATGGACAGGGAGGGGACAGTGCAGGCTGCGGGCAGGGGTCTGTGAGGCTACGCGGGGAGCCTGGCACCTGTCTGTGCAGTCACCCCGGGGGACCTCACATGTCTGTGCTGGTGGGGGAGCATAGCTGGACAGTCCAGGCGCAGCATGCCCTCTGGCCTGGGGGTGGAGCTTTCCCAGGGCTACGGCCCCCAGACCCAAGACACAAACCAACGGCAGCCATGGTGGACAACTGAGCTCAGCATATAAGCAGAGAGCCCCCCGGTCTCCTCCGGGAGGACGCAGGCCTGCTTTTACATTTGGGAGGCTGCCCTGCTCATGCTGGGGCGGGGGGTGGGGGGTGGGGGGAGGGTAGAAAGGACGGGGTTGTCTGGCCACTTAATTTTTAAGTCACATCAACACATATCCATGAACTGCCCTCTCAGTAGCTAACAGAAGAGTAAATGGCTAAGGAGTCACTTCCTGCCTCTGTGGACTCTAACCATGAGACTGACACAGGTTCCTGCCCTGGAAGCCACTGGGAAAGAAGAAAAGGAGGGGCAGGCTTAGACCACAGTAGAGACGCTAAGCCCGGGGGACAACTGGGAAATACTTAGAACCTTAAGGACCAGTAGGGGCCAATAAAATAATGACACCAACACATGTGACACTGCTGTTGTGACAAGCAGTACAAAGAGAGAAGTACAAGAGAGCTTGCCGGGCAGCTCTTGTGAAAGCTGGGCAGAGGGGAGCAGCCCACAGTCAGCCCTGCCCCCGGGGGGGCGTGTCTGGTCGCAGGGGACAGAGTGGGGTGTGTGTGAGGAGGATTGGGGGGTGGGGGGTGAGAGCCCCACAGCAAGGAGGCGTTGACTGCCGGCTGATCCGGGGCTGCTCTGCTGGTTCCTTTGGTCACGTTGTTCTCCAGCGGGGCCCTGGGCCCCTCTCACCACACGGGTGCGCGGCGGTCCTGTCGCCTCCATTTGGAGATGAAGACATTGAAGCCCGGACGGGTTAGCATGTGAGGCCGGAACCACTGCTTCCAGAGTCACAGCAGAGCTGGGTTTTTATGTTAGATTTATTTTATTATGTACAGTGTATAACATGAAATTTTATATAAAAGTATACTATAACATGTGCCATGTGACAGTATAACTCAGTGGCATTTAGCACCTTCAGGATGTTGTGTGACCATCATCAGTATCTATTTCCACAACGTTTCCATCACCTCAGACAGACCCTCCGACTCGTTAGCATCAGCTCCCCATGCCCCCGCCCCAGCCCCTGGGGACCTCTAGTCTCCTTCCTGCGGGGGGAGCTGGAAGGAGCCAGGAGAGCCCCCGCTGGCATTACCAGACCTTGCACACATCAGCTGCCCACAGACCGCTCGCCCGCAGGGTGGCGAGAGTCAGGGAGGGAGGGTCTTTGGGCTGAAGCATCGTTCTCGGCACTTCCAAGAAGCTCCTGTGTTACAGGCCAAGACAGGAACTTGGGGACCGAAGGAAAGGGTTCATGTTCCCAGATATATATTTTATAATCACGGTCTTCACATTTTTGTGTCGGGACTCTGTCGCATATGCCAGAAATCCCAGCTCAACGGTCTCAACCCACAGGGAGTTGTTGGAGAAATCCAGTGTCAGGGCCTGTTTCAGGCAGGCTCTCTGAGAGGGGTCACATGATGTCGACAGAAACAGTTTCTCCTTGTCCAGCTGTTGACTCAGTTTCTCCATGTTGGTGCACGGGCGGGCAGGCCCTCCCCTCAGGACTGCAGTGGTTCCGGCCTCGCGTTCTCTCAGGTTCAAGTGCATCAGAGGAAGTCCTCCAGGTCAGGTGCCCAGCAACAGGTAGTCAGTGTATGCTGGTGAGGCGCTCTGATTGGCTTAGACCCAGGTCACATGACCGACCTCGCCCAGAGCCGGGGGTTTAGAGGCGGGGTGGCCACCAGAAGTAGGGAGCGTGGATGCTAGGTGTCCAGATCAACTGATAATGACCGACATTCATTGAGTCCAACCTCGCAGGGTGGTGGAGCGGGCGCAGTGAGTTAACACAGGAAGGTACTTAGAGCAATGCCTGGCACGCTGCAAGGTCACAGTAAACGCGAACCACAGCTGGTACTAGTATTGGCGAAACAGCGTTCTCAGCTCCTCACGTGCACCGCAGCATTTAATCGTTAAAATAGCCCATGAAGTGGGTATATTGCCTCCATTTTACAAATGAGGAAACCGAGGCTCAGAGAAGTTAAGCAACTTGACTGAGGTCACACAGCTCTTGAGAAATGAAGCTAAGCCTTGAACCCGGGCAGTCCCACTCCCGAGGTTGTGTGTTGAACCTTCTACAAGGTGGCTTCAGGAGGGTTGCCGGTCCTTCAGAGCCCAGGAGGCAACGGACTAGATCGCATTTGTTGAAAGCATCCCATAACAGTATACATATCAGATCTTCTCAGAGGACAATTTTCACTCTGGTTTTAATTTGGAAACCCTTTTAAACTACATGCATACTTTTAAGATATAATTCTGAAACCCACGGGAATTAGCAGTTCCTCCCCCGACCCTTCCCTGTCCCCCGGTCATTCTTGCAGCCAGAAAGATTTCACACAGCTTCCAAACTTACAAGGGAGGAACTTACACACCCAGAAAGTATAATTCAATGAATAATGGGAATCTGGATTAATTCCCAAATAAAGCTGTTATCTTAAGAATTTATGAACGGAGGAGTAACAGACATGTAGCAGCATCTCCAGAGGCAGGTATTAGGCCTGGAAATCAAACTTCGCAGTGTCTTGAATGTTGTTTATCACGTTCTTCTCTCTTTTCTGCTCCAGCACCTGGAGCTCCAGGCCTGCGGTCGTGTTGTCTTAAGTGGACGGGATCGCCCGTGGCTGCCCTCACGTGGAGGCAAGAAGGACGGGCCAAGATAAATGGGGCGTAGATGTGACACAGGTGTGCTTCCTGTCTGTGAGCACAGAACACGCATGGGGCAGTAGTACATCCAGCTCAACTTCAGTGCTTACAACTTTTTCTGGAAGCTTAACATCAGGGTTTGTCCATTAAATCAATCAAAGAATGGTGGGAAACAAAACAAAGTGTTCCCTTCTGCTCTTTTTCCTACACTCATCTGTATGTGAATCAGGATGGTGAGGTGCCAGCTCTGCCCATCTCTCTCAGTGGTCCTGCTCACCTTCTAGAAGCCTCCTTGGAAGTGGGAGCTGCTCCCCATCTACACAGAAGCCGAAGCATCTGGCCACTGTGGGCTGCTAAGCTGGGGCCAGTGTGTGCCCTGCCTGCCATCTTTGCATGGCCTTTTGGAGAGGTCCCAGATGGCACCCTGGTAATTCATTCCAGCAGGTCTGGAGTCCTGGGGGTCCCTCCTAAACTAGTCCCCTGAGAGACGATGCACAAAGCCTCCACCTTCTTCTTCCTGTTTAGCCAGCCAGTCGGATCCAAGCAGCCTGTTGACCACCTGGCTACTGCTCTTACCAACAGTCAGTGAGGACGAGTAATTAGGTCCAGAGACCAGGGGTTATTAGCTCTCTAGTCAGGGGAACACTTCCGCTGGGTGGAATTCAAAGTCCTTGACCGGGGGGAGGGGCATACGCAGCAGCCCCCTTCCTGACGCGAGTTGTCTTAACGGGAGCCTGCAGGGCCCGTGAAGGGGCTCAGCGCTGGGCCACAGCCTCCGTGGTTCAGTGTCACTGTCCACTGGCAGTTCGTCTCCATATGGGTCACCAGGGTCACCCCCCACAGCTCCTCTTCTGGTGCACGTCTTCCTCCGTGCAAAGCCCTTTAAACATCACAGTCAGGGCTCCGTTAACCTCACTCTTTTGCCCCAATCTTCACTCTAGCACCAAGCCCATCAAAAAAACACCCTCTCTTGAGTTGTGCTACTGCTTTGATGAAGGTTTGCGTCTTCGCCCTGATCTGCTGTCTAATACGGGCTAAAGAGGAAAGCAGTGTCTGCGTCCCAGAGTGGCCCCTGGTCTGAGCCCTGCGGCCACAGCGTCTGGGCAGAGTGTGACAGAGCAGTTTTCAGGTGAGGCCCAGGTCACCAGGCATGACACCCAGTGCAGGACAAGACATTTTCCCAGTTCCGTAAGGAGCGTGGCCTGGCTGCAGCAGAAAGGGCTGAAGGAGCCCAGCGAGCACAGCTGGGTCCTCCGGAGCTGGTCCAGAACGTTCTCCCCAAGCATACCAGCAGCAGCAGAGGTATCAATGAGGGGAGCCCACATGAGACCCCCAGAGACGCCCAAATGTAATTGAGGGGTCTTGGTGAGGATGCTGGGTGCTGCTTTTATTTCAGGGGAGTTACAAGTTCACAAAATTGGAGCATCTCTGACAAAGTGACTTCATGTAACAGGCTGATTGATAATGTCTAAGGAAATTCAAGATAAGCTAAATTTTAACCTGAGCCTCAGTTTCTTCATCAGTAAAATGGGAAAACAACTGCCATCCCAAAGAGTGGTTGTGGGAGTGAATCAGAGATGAACCACGTGCCATCTGTACCCAGATGACACTAGCCATGCAGTCCCTTTCTCTTCCTCTCCCTTCGTGTTTTCTGGCTGCTTTATTTTGCTGTGATGTGATACCACAACTCTGCCTGTCTGCTTCAGCTCTGATCACTCAGCTTCCGACGTACCTGTGGTGTCCAATCTGGAGCCATGCCAGCCTCCTGGACCCACCAGAAGTCACCTTCACTGAGTCACCTTGGCTGTCCTCAGCTCCCAGGGTGGGTCACTGGGAGGGTCAGCGAATTCTGTGGTAGGTGGTGGAGGGGCAGGGTGGGTGAGCTCTGTGAAGGGCGAGTATCTTATGTATGGTGTCAACCTGAAAGTAGGGAGTGACCAGGTGGGACCAGGTGGCACAGCAGTTGTGATGGGACCCCTGAGCCCTGGGCTGGGTTTAGTCTGAATTCCAGAAAGTGCGATGAGCCTGCAGGGGCGGGTCAGAGGGGGGTGGGAGCTCTCGGGTGAGAAGGTGAGACATAGTTGTCCAGGTGTGGACAGAGGGGCCGGCCACTGTACCTGAAGCCTGGGCACAGGTACTTTGTGTTCTTGGGAAAACGCAAAAGACCAACCACAAGAGGGCGCTCACCACAAAAGGATTCTAAGCCCCTGACCGGTTTTTATTAACCGGTGATCTATAAAAACAACACGGACAAAAGAAATTTGAGACTTTCCCGGGCATTTCTTTCCCTTTTCTCCTTTCCCAGTATTTCCAGCTTGATCTGGACGATGCAGTCCTGCGTGGTCCCAAAGTCCTGTCCGGGCCAGGACTCCCAGGAAAGAAAAGCTCTACCATCCAAGTGACCTGCCAACACTGAGGAAGCCACAAGCCGCCCGCCCTCCTTGCGTGAATTCGTGGATGGGTGAACTGTCCTCCGCACCCCCACACTGAAAAGGGCAAAGTCAGAGAGTCGGGCAAGGTAGCTTCTCCGGAGGTGATCTTCTGACTCTCCCAACCTATAAAATCTAGAGATGGACAAGGGAGGAGTTTGGTTTTCTGCAGGTGATTCAACTTCTGCACACTTGCATATCTTTACTCCCCCCCCCATTTCTCATGGTCCCCATGCACTCCTTTAGCCACCACAGCAAGGTGCTATCAGGGCCCAGCGCACTGCGTTAGGATATGGGGGGGGGGCAGGGCAAGGGCAAACAGGTCAGACACCTCAGATTCTAAAACAGGGAGGTAACCCAGACCTTTGGAGGTTGGGAAGCAAGTGTGTTTTGTATCCCTGTGGAAAGGCACACGAACAGCAAATTGTCAAAGAATTTTTCATCTTACTAGTCTCCTTGGTGTGCTGTATGTGTGTGAGTGTGTGTATAAAGAAAATATTAATTTCAAGTGCTGTCTGTAATCTCCTCACTGAATTATACCTGCCTTTCATGGCCAAGGGGGGGCCCTCCGTGGCATCACTTGCTCTGACCAGCCACTGTGAGGCCACATCCATGAGCTTTATGCCCAGGCCTGTCCACGCTGACAACCAGAATGTGTGATTGGTCAGAAGACTCAGCCCCATGTCTCCCTGGACAGACCTGCCTCCCTCAGCCACTCGCTGGAGGCGGCCCAGGGGAAATGTGTCTTGAGAGTTACCTGCGAGGGTAAGAGGAAGAAACATGGGAAGTTCTATTAAAGGAATTCTTTTAGCAGTGAAATCTGCTGAAATCAAGATAGATGTATCTTGATGGGACTATGTAGATATAGAAATAGCTATAGATATCATATATGTATATAATTTAATATGAAGTCTGCTTCCACCCCAAATAATGGAGAGATGAATTTAAGCCTGTCAGAAAATGAGCCTTATGCATCTATAAGTAGACAGTATTGAAAAATACCCTATGGCATGAAATAATGTCCTGGAATGAAAACGGATTTACTAAAAACAGTAAATTCAAACTGTGACATGTTTTATACAATTTTTACCAGTGGTTATGTCTGCATAGCCAGTGGGATGATAGATGATTTTTGATTTTTATTCTTGTTTTTTAAAAAGATAAATATACTTTATTTGGTACTTTAAACATGTTTTTTAGAACACGTGCTAAGGAGTAAGGATCTCATAGGGCATGGAGATCGCTGCTCGTCCCTGGCCGGGAGCAGAATCAGTGCTACCGGGTGGTGCAGTGGATTTGTGCTCCCTCCTTACACACTGTAGCGTCTGCTGTCACCAAGCTGGCAAGGGAGCCTCACCCATGCCACCCCAGTGGGAGCTGAGGTCTGCCCACTGTCCGGGGCAGAGTTGTGAGTGCTCACTGGTCTGACGTCTCCCTGGGGTGGATCTGATAAGCAGTGAGAACCCAGAGGCATGCTGGCTTACCTGAGCTGACAGGTCTCACCTGGCCCCTCCCGGTAGGGGCAGGAGCCGGCTTCCTCTGACCTCCCCTCAGAGTCTGCTGGGATGTGCCTCCAGCCAGAGCTTGGGTAAATCCCCTTTTGTTTACCAAACCTCCAACAGTCCCCTTCCTCTGAGGGTGTGCAGGTTCTCCAGGTTCTACTCTACAGCGCAACACACGCGTTCAGCTTCCCCACCAGTGTGTTAGTGAAGCAGTTTCCTGAGGTCCATAACACCTAAGCATTAAGCACACTCAGTGGAATTCAACTCCAATGACTAAATTCCTCTCTGGACATGTGACACAGGGAGGTTCTGTAAACAAAGACCCTAATCCCCTAACAACTTGACTCTTTAAGGTTATAATATGATCTTTCTCTTTTCTTTTTCTTCAGGCACCTTTCTTTTCTGACCATAAGGGGAAAAACTTGGCAAGAAGCAAGTTACCTTCTCTGCTCCAGTGTGTGTGTGTGTGTGTGTGTGTGTGTGTGTGTGTGTCCGTGCGTCTAGTAGACCCCTTGGTAATTCAATACCCCAAAGTTAGCAATTATCCCCACACAATTTCCTCTTCAAGAACAGAGGATAGCACTCGCTGCCACCACTCCAAACTTCTAAGGATCTCCTGGGACCCAGAGAGGGATGGTGTTTTTCTCCAATTCCTTCATGGTCCATGTGCCTATTTCCACCATAGTAAAGTAGAGAAGGGTCCCAACCAAAGACTGCTCTGCCTCGTCCTTCAAAATGATGACTTACATCATGTATTCTGGTTGAATTTTGGGGCCAAGCATGTTTTTGCCTCTGATTGGTTTCAGACTTCAGTCATGGACAAGACTCATTATCTGGAATCCTTGAGTGCAAATTCACAGTCTGAACCCCCCGGCCTGGGTTTCCTTTCCGTCATTTGTGGGAATGCCTTTACCACGATCTTTGCTATAAAGCATGTTGAAGATTCTGGTGTATTCACTCCTTTACTCCCTCCCTCCCCAATTCTCATTTTTTTTTCTTGCAATGAACTTTCATAGTCTCCTCTGAAATTCCCTTTCCTTCATGGGTGTTACCGTGTGGGCCAAAGAGAGCGCTGCGGCCACGTTATCGTTCATTATCGTGCATACCACTTACTTCCCTGTTTGCCCTTAGACGGGGCTGCCAGATTTACAAATGAACACACCGGATGCCCCGTTAAATTTGAATTTAAGGTCAGCAATGGATAAACTTTTGTATAACTATGTACCAAATATTGCATGAGAGAGAGTTATACTAAAAACCAAAAATTATTATTTGTTGTTTATCTGAAATCGAAATTTACCTGGGCATTTGTATTGAACTTGGCAACTACACTTTTAGAACCATTCCCCTGCTCTGCTCGACCTCGAGAGGGCCTCTCCCAGCTCCCTTGCCCTCTAGACCCCGGATAAGTTTGGTGGGTGGGGGGGTAGGAAGAACCGGCTATGTGTCCCCTCTCTTCTTCTGGTGGAGCCTCCAGTCACAGCTACGCTTTCCCAGGGCTCCAGCTCTGGCCAGATGTGCCTGCCACAGTAGCCGTTCCCACCAAGTGGCCGGATCCTGGGCTGCGTGAGTCTTCTCCTCCCTGTGACCTCCCAGCCTTGGGGTGGCAGCAGCTGCCCTCTGTTGATAATTTCCACGTTGTCCACCATCCCTGGGGAGACGCTGCTTTTCCTACCTGTTTAAGCCATTTCCTATATTCATTTCCTCTGTTTGAAACACCTACAGCGGTTTCTGTTTTTCTGACGAGAACTTGACGGAGAAGTATGTTTACTATTTATCCTAGTTTCTCTGAGTCCCCGTGATTCTTCTTCTTTCAGTCTTCACGTATTTCCTTCTCCCCTCTTCTCAACTGCCTTCACCTCTAAAGGAGGATCAGTTGTAAGCCACAGTACAAGTAATTTGTCACTAACATGAAAGCACCACAGTTACTTCGCTATAAAAATGTAAGTAGATTCAGGGTGATCCGGGGAACAATGTCACCATCAGACGCTTGCAGTCTGATACTGTGAGCAGAAGAATATGGTTACAGCTTTCCAGGAGAAAGGCTGGAATGGGTGCTCTTTACCTGTTCACACGGTGAGTGAGCATTGAACTTTGTTAAGAAAGAGACAAAAGGTTGTGACTTCCTGTCGTAGAGCAATGGAAGAGGATGTCGTAACTTTCAAACTTACATTGATGTTTCTTTCCTGATACTTGTGCCCAGGTCATCTGGTCCTCTCCAATCCATGCCTACAAAATAAAATCATATGTCACATTGTCAATAAATAACGACATGTTAATATCATGAGACACCACTAATGGTTTAATTACTGGAAAGTGGTCCTCTCAAATTATTCCCAAGTTACACTGACAGGTGTCCCAGGAAGCTGCTTCTTATGCTCACGAATGGGTCCCATGATCTTCCATGTTGTCCCCTTGGCACGTGTCATTCTGCCACCTCTCACCGGTATGTCCTGAGACCGTCACCACTTGGCCACAGCTGGGTTCTGCTGTGCACGCCAGTGCAGCCAGGTCTCTTCAACTGTACCATACACTTGATCTTACTTCCCCAAAGTGTAGCACAGGCCAGGCAGTAACTTTTCATAAGGACTTCCGGAACTCTAGGGGATCACGGGTGGGAAAAACACCGCAAGAAATGGGTGGAATTGTGACCGGTGTTCCTACATTCAGAGCCCTCTGACTCGGCTCTCTTTACCTCCAAATTCAAGTGAAACCAGCAGAAGCTCCCACAAAGAAATGAAGCAGTTTCTCATTTGCTCTCCTGGGATCTGCCTCTTCCTGTTCCATGTGACAGTAGGGCTCCCCACTTTCTTCTAGGGAGACCTCACACTGACCCGCAGGGCTGGGGTCTAACTCTGTCTTTTCCCAACAAGGTAATCAGGCAGTAGTCCTGACATCAACACATGTATCAGGGTATTAATTAATGAATGTTAGGTAATTACATAATGGACATCAAGCAAATTCTATTCCTTTCATAGTCCTGAGGATGAGCCTACAGATCTTCCTGATTCTTTGAGACTTTCTATTTCTGTTATCCCTGAGCAGGAAGACTGTGGCATGCACACACACAGACAGAACACACACACACACACACCTGGGGCACATACCCTCACATGCACACACACACATGCACACACCATACAGGCATCTCCCTAAAAGCACAAGGATGAACAATAATTTGTGTGCCTGGTGTAAACTAAATGAATATTTACAGAAACCGTTTTCCATAAGACAACATTTTTCAGAGATGTGCTTTTAGAATTCTGCTTATCCTTTTAAAAACATCTCTAATAATCACCCAGAACGATCTCCCTCCTCAGAGCTACGTTCTCTTCCATCTTTCCTTCTTGTAAGAAGAAGAGGGTCTTCTTTTCCCCCAGGAAGCTACCTCTTTTTAATTATGTAAATGTGAGCACAGCACGGTAAGCCCCACAGGCAAATTCCCGTATCTGTTCCTGACAGCAGAAGCTTCTGATCATCTAAACGGGAGGTATTTTCAACTATGAAATAATCTGAAGATACAGAAAAAATATAGTTTGTTAATAAATATCCATATTTGTTAATAAATATGTGATGTGATCCCACCATCACATGGAAGTAATGCTAACAGACTAACATGTTTACATGTTTGTTTCACATTTCTTATTTTTTAAAAATAATACCTTGCAGGTAAGGTTCCAGCTCCCTTTATATTACTTCTCTGATCCTGTCCTTCAGCTCCCTCTTCCCTGAGACGTCATCGTCTTTACATTAAATTAGGTTTTTCCTATTCATCCCTTTATGTTTTCAGTATGTAACATCAATATACAGGATAGCCATATATATTTTCAACCTATGCAAACGATTTCAGACAGAATATATTATCCTTCAAATATGATTTTTTTTTCACTTGATACTAAGTTTCAGGGTTGATGTTAAAGTGTATACATCTAATGGTTAATCTCGGTCATTATTAAAACGGCAAGATTCCATGCCATCAATGGACTTGCTCTAACTGCCAAGACGGCGTACTAGGGCTTGGATTTACTCTGGCGCCTGAAACAACCAGAGCAGACAACCTGTACGGAATGATGATTTTCAAGACCCTGGACCTCAGGCAACGGATGGCAGTGGTCCTGTGAGCTGGGAAATCAACAACCGCTCAATCCTCCTGCTTTGAGAGCATTTCCAGGCTAACGGTGGGCCCCCCGCGGAGCCTCGTGGCTCCCTGAGTTGAGAGGACAGAGCTGAGAGTCCAGGAAAATCAGGTGGCTGGAGGTGAGGGGACAGAACACCATGGGGGAAAGAGCCGCACAGAGAGAAAACTCGGGGTGGGTAGAGCATCACTCACGGGCCTGCTGAATACTGATTAGCTCGCACCTGGAAGGCCATCTCCCAGTCTGTGGAAAGAACCAGCCCAAAGATTAGAGGTAATAATGCCTTTTGTCCTCAAGAAAATTTTTCTAGGATTTGCCTCCACCTGGAGAATTGGTGGGTGTGGGTAACTGCGTCTTCCGTTTACTTGTGTTGTCAAGGTGCCCAGCAAGGTGCCCTCCAAAGGGCCCGGAGAACCACCTGTCAGCCCTGGTATTAGTGCCAGATTTGGATGTCTGTTTTTCCAATGAATCTGGGTGTTCTATTCTATTGCATTTTGTCTGTCTGTCTTGGTCCTCTTATAATCCTGTTTAATTTACATGTAGCTTTATAATACATTTGAATACCTACTGGACAACATCCTCTGTATTAGGTTTTTAGTGTTGTCATAACAAAGTACCACAGATTGAGGGCTTAAACAACAGAGATTTTCTCTCTCACAGTCTGGAGACCAGAAATCCAAGATGAAGGTTCTGGCAGGGCTGGTTTCCTCTGGGGCCCACAGGGAAGGATGTGTTCCAGGCATGTCTCCTGGGCCTACAGGTGGCTGTCTTCTCCTGTGTCATGCCATTGTCTTCCCTCCATGTGTGACTGTGTCCACACTTCCTCTTCTTATGAAGGCACCAGTCATATTGAATTAGGACACACTTGAATGATCTCATTTTGACTTAACTACTTCCATAAAGACCCTATACAAATAAGGGTCCCACTCTGCTGCCCTGGGGGTTAGAACTTCGACATATGAATTTTGAGGGAGACATGATTCAGTCCCAATCCCCCCTCTCTTACTTTTTCATCAAAACAGAATTCTAGAATCAGTTTCTTGAGTTCCACCAAGAAAAGCCCATCAGGACTTTGATTTGAATTGTGTTGGATTGACTTTGGGAGAAAAGATGGAGCCTTCCCTTTCATAAATATGTAGATCTAGCCTTATTCAGGGATTCTTTTCTGCCTCCCAATAAAGTTTAAATTTTATTCCTAATGGCCGTGTGTTCTTCTCTTTCCCCTGGCTCCCGGCCACCACTGCCCCACCGTGGAGTCCAAACAGCCTTTAGTGTGAAGCCCTTGCCTGCAAGCTTCTGGCTCCTGTGTCATTTTCTACACCCAGTTCTCACCATTCAGGACATCAAATTCCACATTGAAATTCTTGAGGTTTCAAGCACAGACATATCACGCTATTAACACACCTCCATGCTTTTCCTTTGGGTCTCCTCTCATCTTTTACCTACTAAAGGATTGACAGAGTTAAAGAATCCAACGTTCACCTGGACCACTGACCGCACATAGACGGCTTAGGTGGCCCTTGTTTTTGTCCTTTTAGCCACACGACGGCAGTGCCACAATGTTTTATGTGTCTCTAGGATGGAGACAGGCTAATGGGGCCTGTGTGAGGGCTAGGATTGTATCCTATTCAAATTTGGAGACCATCAAACTGCAGCAGTGTTTGGCATATAGGGGGTTCTAATTAATACTGACGGCATGAATGAATGAAATAAACCAGAAAGACAATCTATTCCTTTCTCATAGGTGATATTTCCTTTGTTAGAGACTGCTAGCTAGGAACTCTTCAGGATTAGGGGACCTGGGAAGTCAAAGGGAGATAGGCAAGTGGGGAGGGGACACAGAGCAGCCACCCTCTCCACGTCAGACTAGAGAACATCATTCAGTAGCCAGAATATTTGTGCCCCCTTTTTACATGTCCCTCGTCCTTGGAAAGTGCTGGATACACATTGTCAGGGTCTGTCTCTCCCTTTCCCGGCTTCATGCTGGCCCTGTCATTGTCACAAAGCCTTCGCAATGGTGAACACATTGTACATCCCTGAGATGACAGACAGCCTGCGTGGAGAGAAGCCATGGTGTCCCCATGAGGGCCCAGTTCTAACACAGAGACCATCTCTCTACTTGAGCTCCAGAGTATTTCCTTTCTTTCCAGATTCTTGGGCGAGGAAGTGCTCCCTTCTGTGCTCAGGTACCGGTTCCACTTCACAAGGAATACTGAGTGTCTGTGCCGGGCCTTTTCTCTGAATTAGTGAGCCGACTGAGGGTTTCAAAACACCCCCAAGGCCACATGGTAAAGGTGACTCTTCAAATATGTTTTAAGTCCCTGGCTTTTGATGGCTTTTATCTTCTCAAAAGTAAGTCAGAGCTTTAGGCAGAGTTGTGAGGACTATTCAGTAAGTGTGAGGACGTGGGTGAGCTGGGGACACACTGACAGTCTTCTTTGGCAGCACTTTTCTTTCTCCTGTGACCCGCGCTCGGGTCTTTCTTCTCTCCACAGGTGGACACATCTGGATGGGCTGTTGAAGTATCTGGTAGCAGACATTGTCCTGTCATCCAAATCTACGTACGGGTGTTACCCCTGGCGTTCAGTCTTGTAAGACACTGACCCGAGGGTTTGCCAGTCTCATTTTGGGGAAAAGGATGATATGCGTTCACCCTCCCTTTTGCCCTGTTGTTTGCATAACAGAGAAGTCCCCCTTTGTCCTTGCTTGGAAGGTCACTGGGCTGAAGCGTGGCACTCAAGGGAGATTCTTCTGGGAAGAGGGCAGAATATTCTACAAAATCACCTTGTGTCATTTTTGTGGTAGAATTATGCTCTCTGTTTCTTTTCTCTCCCCAGGCAGTTCCCCCAAGGTCATGTGTGAAAACCCTCCCCAGGAGGTTCCTTTTGGAGACTTAGAAAGGTCACTCCCTTTGTTGCAAAGAACGTCTCTTCGCTCTCCATGTGGTGGGTGCTCAGCCATTATTTGTGGTTTTACTCAGTCTATGCAAATACTTTAAGGGTGGGCAGCACCCCCAACCGTGAACTTCAGCAATACCTTGATTATCTGACATCCTTGAGCATGTACTATTTCACCTAAGAAAAATTACTAGATAATGGAATCTAATTTTTACGAGCAAAACTTTTGACATTACAATCTTCCATAGGACTTGGAAATATAATAAACAGAATGTAGAGCAGACACATCTAATGTAACCTGGTTTGCATGAGTCAGAATAGTTCTGCAAATCAGTCACTAGTCAGTGTTTTCATGGTATATGTTGGAGTGTGTTGACCCAGAGAGCTTTGGTTTATATTCTTTTGAAGGTTTTTATGTATATTTCCCAAATTTCTTTCTCCTCCTGGCAGCAATTGACCTTTCTCGCCATTGAGAGTACTTCTCATAGGCGTGTGCATGCTGCCAGGTAATTTAGCATGTCTCAGTCAACATGAAGCCGGAGGTGGTGACGGCAGCATGGGGCAGGCAGCACACAGGTGACCCAAAACCTCCTAGGCTGACCGGTTTTCTCAACCATCAATTCAGTGCCTGAATACTTGAATGAAGATCTGGTCTTCCTGGAGCCCTCAAGTTTTATTAAAAAGTTTCCTTTATGTAAGTTACCCAAGTTATACAAGTTTTCATGGCTCCACTTCTTAACAACATCATTCAAATAATAAATACTTAAAAAATGCTAGGAAAACTGTCTATGCATCATATTGTCCAATTTCTTTGAAAAAAATGTAGTGAGTCAAAATTCTTACCTTGATTATTTCTTTTAAAAAGCGGGTTGTGAGTGTCGGGTTTTTCGATTTTTCCTATAAGACTTGGTTCACTCATATCGTCTTGTGAAAGAATTAAACACACCCTGGGAAAAAGCAAGTGTGCAATGGTATTCTACTATCAGGAACGCTTGTTTGGTATTATTATCAAAAGTGAACACTGAATTCTGTTGTGCCAAGGCCAGGCTTCCCAGCCATCCCCCGTGTCCTGGTTTATGTAACTCGTATCTCTTCTAAGGAAGCGACACCCGTTATCTCTTCCCTGCCATTCCAGTGGCTTTACTTTGACATCAGATTCCTCTGTGACTTCCTTCCTTGGCTCTGCTGCTAACAGTAGAGCATGTGGCCTCTGCAGCAGTGACATCTAAAATCATTAACTATTATAAACTCCCTTTTGGACATATGCAGTGATTTTTTAACAAGCACTGCATTTCCTGTACCTTCAAAAAAGAAAGGGAGGCTTTCAAAACATTACAAACTTCAAAGTCGTGAGGTCATCCAGTTGTAATCCACGTGTTTAGATTTGCAGGATTACAGCAGCAAAACGGAAAAATCCAGGTGATGTTTTGGAGTAAAATTGAATAAATGATATGTCATGGTGAAAAGAAACATTTTAAATCACAGTTGTGTTATCAGATCAATCACCCTGCAACCTCAGTTAGGTAAACGGAGATGGAAGCACGAACTGCGCAGACATTTGGAATATCTCCAGTTACTTCCACGGCGTTCCGTTGGGCAGCGGATGATATACTCTAGGTTTTTATGAAAATACGCCATCTGTTGTTGCCTAACCTACACATTCAATTGGGTCAGTCATTACTGAATATGAGGGTAGTGACTTACTCACCTGTGTGGTCCAGACTGTCCAGACATTTTTTTATAGACAATATCACAAAGTGGTTGTGTAATTGGAAAAGCAGAAATAAAGACATTAACCCAAATAAACTCAATTGAATTCTCGATGACCATGTAAATGGAGTGATTTAATAAATAATCAACCTCTAATTGCTCTGGGTGGGGCTCTTTCTTGGGCCACCGGAAGTGTCTGTAGCCCAGCCCGGATCAAGGGCTGGGAACCCCCCTCCTGTGTGGGTTTTATTACCACCAGGTGGACAGGGATGATGGGCTATTCTAAAGGGCTTTATATACATGATGTCATTTACCTCTTACCCAGGTCAGGCCTTTGTGCTGTGTGCTCGAATGCCCTCTCTGCTCCTTACACTTTCCCAAGATTGTAACGATATATGAACTTGTGAAATTAGTTCATCGATCGCCCTTCCCCCTGGTAGACAGGACGCTCCATGCAGGCAGGGATTCGTCTGCATTAAATTCAGCATCTGCTTCTCAACAAGGGCCACAGATGCCCAGGTGTTCTTTAGCTCTTTAATTGGAAAGGTAAAAAGAAAGGACGTTCGTGGAAAGTTACTCCATTGTATGACGGATGAACATGCATGTAGACACATTCGCTGAATACGTAGCTGAGAGATGGCTAACGGCTCACGCATGTGACATGGATGTGGCTCCCGACTGGACCTGGGAGCTGCGCACAGTGCCTGGTCCCCAGAAGAGGTGCTCCCTGGGTGTCTGTGAATGAGTGAATGTCAGTACTCAGCGGTACAGGGAGACACCATTCCAACTGTGTATAAAATCAAACCGAGGCGTAAGGAAGGTAGCTTCTGTGCCCCATAGCGGGGCTGGCACCAAAGTCAGGCCTGCAGGGTTCTCTAGGGGCTCGGCCCCCACATTACCTGTCTTTACCCCTCCTCTGTTTGGACCCCTGTTATCCTCCTGTTAGGTCCCCTAGCCACCATTGTCCACTGCAGGAGCTCAGCACCGTTAAGGTTGCAGTAAATCAGCATTTCTCAGGTGTGGCAGCATTCCACGTGTGAGACATGTGGTGATTTTACATGGCAGATAAGTGAATATTTTTATATATATGTATACAATTTTAATGTGGATTAGAGACAATGTAACTGGAAAATATAACTACACCATGTAAACTGGAGCATTAAAGCAGCTTTGTTTTTTCGTGGATAGTATTGCCGAGGATGGGAATAAATTGCTTAACTTTTCAAATGAGTCAACGAAAAGAAAACCATTTTGTAATGAATAATTGATGTTTGCATTGACGAGGCAAACGTCATCAAGTGTGGAAACACTGCCTACTGTTACCCAAGGTTCACCCTAAGTGGAAAGCATTCTGTTTGATCTGTCCCTCCCACTTCTCAAAATTCCTTCTCTCCGAAGTCAGGCAACACTGACAGTCTTCTCCTGGCCAAGGAGGACACCCCCTCTTGAGCAGGAAACACCAGCGCTTTGTCTGTCTGACAATGGGCAGGCTTATTTTTCTGTCCTATGGGGAAACCCTAGACTTTCCAGGGGGAAGCATTTGCTTTGAGAGGTTCCATTTGCAAAACAGTCCCCCACACAAAGCAATTCTTTTGCTTTCTTTGCTGCCCTTACATGGGAGGATCAAAGGGGTTTGATTCCCTGGGGTGGGGAAGGGCTCTTGCTGCCTGCAGCTGAGTTGAGAGCCAGCCCATTATTATTAAACATCAATAAGCGTCTTAAGAGCAGGGAACTCATCTAATGAAGGTTGAAACCCATTCCTCCAAGATATATGCAAATCAGAGACCGTAATGTTCAGAAAATGTTAACTGAATGAGGAATGAATAAATGGTTCTTCCACTATTTTACCCCAAAGTAGCAACACACCAGTAAAACTCGTGCGTTTACGATTATAATGTATTCTTTGATGACTTGAGGCGGAGCTGACCTTCGTGCTAAGACAGGATGGGTGTGCTTTTTTGAACTTTCACATGAGAATGTGAAATTTGGGGAATCGAGAGATATGAAATTATTTGTTATGCATGATGCAGGTGATCCAGAAATATGTGTTGATATTTTTCCTGTGTTGAAGAGTATTCCCTCAAAATCCGTGTCTACAAAGAGCCTGTGAATGTGACCCTTTGGAAATAGGGTCATTGTTGATGTAATCTGGTTTAGTTGAGGTCCTCTTGGAGTACGGTTGGTCCCAAGTCCAGTATGGCTGAGGATCTTATGAGAAAGCAATTGGAACACAAAGTCACGGACACAGGGAGAACGATGTTTGACAAAGGTAGACATTGGAGTCACGCGTGCACCAGCCACGGCACACTGAGGATTGCCATGTTACTGGGTTAGGTAGCTTACAAAATGGATTTTGTGGAAATTCCACAGCAGTCTGCAAGTTCTCCCTGAGCCTTTTACATTTTGCTTTCCATTTTAATGATACTTAAAAAAAATTACAATAGATCTACTTGAGGTTATCCAGGAAACCACTTTTTCCGTGTTATTTCAAGGCCCACATTTACATCTGTCACCACTTCAGTGCCCTGTGGTCTCATAAAATAAACCTAATGTTACAGGGTGGCGTTCTTCCATGCTCGTCATTGTCTCAACTTGAATTTCTTAGCCAGCGATAAAGGCAGACTTCTCTGTTGCCACGACCATTTTCCCAGCTGAAGACTTCACTTTCCTAAGTTATTTAATACGTCAAGACTGATTTGACAGAATTTTAAAGACCTCGGATTGCGAAGCGAGACTCCTTTTTAGTTTCCGGGATTAATAAGAGCAGAGGCATACTTAATATTAAGGAGATACCACAGCACCAACCACACATGAAGTCATATTTGACTTAAACAATGAAGGTTTGCAGAGTTTAGATAGAAAAGCGTGGTGGGTGTTGAGACCTGCACTGTGCCTGGTGGCAGTGACCAGAGGCCCTGAGCTCTGGCTGTCCCCACGCTGTCCTCTCACAAGGATGTGTCTGCCAAGTCCCAAATTCATATACGTCACGTGGAACTGATTGCGGCAGTCGGTGAGCGGCAAATGTAGCAGGAGATGGGCCATGAGTAGGTTTTCATTAAATGGCATATTTTGATTTTTCATTATTGCATTTTAGAATACACGTTTAAAATGCCTGGGATGTCAACATAATGGATTGGCAGTTAAAAATGACTAAGAGAACACATAAAAAATAAAAAGAGTAAATTAGGACAACGGTAATATTGGTGATTCAAACAGTGGTCCATCAAGCTAAACAATAAAACATATTCCAGGCAATGACAAGTAAACATAAAGCCACCAACACATTTTTCTACTATTAAACCAAGAACTAGTGATTTCATTTTAGCAAAACGATGCGACCAGTCATATGTAAAGAATATCATTGATTTGAATTTTATTTGTTTCTAAGGCCTTCCTCTTTGTGTGCCCTCTGAAAACGCCAGCTGCTAGTGAAGAAGGGGTTATAACTAGCTTCATGTGTGTACATATTTAAGAAACATTATCATGGAAGAATTTGTGAACCATAGGAATCCATGAGAATTATTTTCCTTTGGAAGGAAATTACTCAAGTTTGAGGAGTATAACCCTGATGGCATTGTAGTCTTTTCTGCATTTTATTTTCAAATGTTGAATAATAACATTTTCAGTGTTTTCCTGTGATTATAAAGAAAACGTCCATTGCAATGTCCATTGCAAAAAGTAATTGTTGCGTACGAAGACGCAAAGAGAAAATGAATCACTTATAAAGCTACTTCCCACACCATTTTAATGCCTTTTAGGGGTTTTCTATAAATATTTACTTTAATAAAGCAAAAATGATATGAAACCATAAATTTTCTTTTATAATCTGCTTTTACCACTTAGTAGATGTTCATAACTGTCACAGGATATTAAAACGAGCTTTTCTGCCTCAGCGTTTCAGCAGAGAACAGCACGACGATGCCAGAATCAACTTCCTGAAGCGATGAGGGGAGAGGCCATGGAAGTGACGATAAAGTGGCTTTTCCCAGCATTGTCCTTTCCCCAAATTTATGTGAATTGAAACCAAGCAGGGGGCCGGAAAAGGGTGAGCTGGGACTTTCTTGGGGAGAGTTTTCACTGTGCTGAACATCCCTCACTCCCGTGTGGGACAGAAGGGGTTGCTTCCTACAAACCTGGAGCCAGGTGATGGGGCTTCAGTGGGAACCATCAAAAGATTGACTCCCATCCTCTGGAACTTGGAGAGCATGAGGTCTCCCACAGGAGAAGTCTCAACGCCTGAGGCTGTTATAGGTGTGTCTTAGGAATTGAAATTGTGTCCCCCAAAATTCACATGTTGAAGCCCTAAGCACCCCCATATGACTGGATTGGAGATAGGGGCTTTAAGGAGGTGATGAAGGTTAAGTGAGGTCATAAGAGACAGTCCCTGGTCCCATAGAACTGGTGCCCTTATAAGAAGAGGAGGAGACACCAGAGCGCTCTCTTCTGCCTGAAGACACACTGAGAAGGTGGCCGTCTGCAAGCCAGGGGGAGAGTCCTCACCAGAACCTGAACATACTGACACACTGACCTCAGACTTCCAGTCTCCAAAACTGTGAGAAATAAATGTCTGTTGTGTAAGCCACTCAGTCTATCATATTTTGTCATGGCAGCCAGAGCTGACTGAGACAATGGGCTGCGGAAGGTAGATCCAGGAAGACTGCAAGACCAAGGAGAGTGTGCCTGGGACCTAACGCATGAAGGGCGTTGGCAAGTCTTTAAAACATTACTCTTTCTGCCTAAGCTAGATAGAACACACACACACACACACACACACACACACACACACACACACACTCATTCACTCACTCACCCACCATGGAATTGATAAAAGAGGCAAGAGGGAAAGACAGCTTGGGAGGGAGGGAGGGAGGGGACAAGGTGAGTTTTCTATAAGGAAGTTCAAGTTTGCTCCCTCTCCTCAGAGGTCAGAAACATAATGTCTATAGATCCAGGAAAACACCTGCCATGTGTTCTTAGGTGTAAGTGACAGGTTGACTCCAACTTTAGGCTTGATTTGTAGGATTAACTTCAAGGGTAAGAAACCTCGAAATGGGCCAGTCTTCTTTGTTAAAAACTAGTGTTGAGAAAGAGTCCACCTGAGTAGACTTTTCCTGCTCTGATCTTTTATCTCAAAAAGAAAGTATCTTGGGCTCTGGCCACCTGGTGGTTTCTTATCAATTAACAAGAGCCCAAACAATTATTAAATTGCAGAAGTCTAACCTTGCCACTGTCAACGGCATGTACATGAAATGTCAACTTGATGAGGCTGCTAAATGACCCTTGTCATCTCATTTTTTTCTAAGAACATCTGTATATTCCAAGAACTATTTTTTTCTTCTTCTTTTCCAAAAATAGAGGGCGAGAAGCATATCGCTACAAACATTCTAAAAATGCAGGTGGCCATTTCCTTGATATTATGTGTCCCTTTGATGAACTGATAAGGGGAGCAGCTTTGGAAGCTGGTGTGAATACATTTTCATCTGTTCAAACATGTTGGTTTTGGGAGCTTGGCGCTGCTGTCAGTCACCCACTGCAAAGCCTTGGCCTCTAAGCAGCTGAGTCGGGCAGCATCCTCTTCCTGGATGGGAATCGCTACTGTGTGTGTGAAAGGTCCTGGCACAGCAGCTGGTGGTGCTGTGTGCTCAGTGAAGGGAGTTTAAGGCTGTGATTAAAAACGGGGGTGTAAAGAGTGTCCAGGCCTCCCAAGGCTACAAAGCATTCCGGGAAGGGGCTTCTAATTTTTTGCAGGTCTGCTTTTGTTTTGTTTTGCCTTTTCAATTAATGGAGACCCAAGGGAGTGACCAGAACCCAGAAATGAGTCAAAGGTTAGAATTTAGAGTCTGAAGGCCCTCAGGTGGATAGTCTGTCGTTTCTGGGTCTGGGAGATGATTCTCTGATTTCTTGCTTAGAGGTCTGCTCTGGGATATCTGCAGAGTCCCACGAAAAAGGTCTGTGGGGTCTCGGTCACAAGGAGAGGGAGCTGTGTGCCTTAGGTGACCCCCTTGGGTTGGTGCCATGAAGGCTGCCCAAATCAGCTTTGCAACTTCAAGGAAAGTTCGATATTCTAATGTAAGAGGTCATGGTAGAGACTTGTTTGCCTCCTAGGAGGCTACAGAGCCAGTTCTGTGTGGCTGAAAGGGCAAACCGGATACACATATAGTGTAGGGATTGTCTGGGTTTTAATTCATACCTACGGGAGTCTAAATCCTGTCTGTATTGCCGGGACTCTGGGTAAATTATTTAAGCACTCGGACCCTCGGTCGCCTCGTCTGTAGAATGGGTACACTAATGCTGACCTCACAGGGTTGTCACAAATCAAATGCAGGGCAGACACTGGCACAAGGAAAGCCCTGTGCTGGAGAGGCAGCTGCTGAGGTTCAAAGCTGTGTCCGCTATTTAAACAAGCGATAAGGAGGCCATCATGGTCGTTTAATCATTCAGGGACTTGGTACGGGATACAGCATTTGGTCAGTATCTTGCTGGGAAGTCGTTTAACAGATTGGATTTGCAAGAGCAACGATACATGCATTAAATGGATGCTGAGCTTCACTTATGGAGGAAAAAGGCTAAGGAATATAAAGAGTGTTTCCCTTTCTCCTGGACTGGATTGACACTCAGCATTTAATTGTTAATTACTGATTCTGTGGAGATAAACGTCATCACCGGATACCACAGTCCCGTCTTTATCAACAGCTAGTGACAGAGGATCTTACTTCTTACTGTAAAGAGTGCCTTCATCTTGTGGGGAAAGAAAAGAGACACACTGATGAATAAAGCTGAAAAAAGAAAAAGAAAAGAAATTCTAAGGCAGCAATGAGAAAAGAGAATGTAAAGGGATGAAAAAGCCCATATGGGGGGAAAACACGGTTATAAAAGGCCGGGGTCTCAGAATCCCAGTATTCAGGCCGGGGTCTCAGAATCCCAGTATTCGAGAGATGACTAAAGAATTATGAACAGAAACGTTTTAGCAAAGCAGTGAAGTGAGAGGGAAATGAATTTGTCCATACTGAACAGACCAACACTGTACCCGGAAAATTAGTCAGCGCTGGGATGACCTTGGCAAACTTATCACAATCACCATCCACTTTGAATATTTATCAAATGCCTAATTGCACGAGGCACCAGGTTCCTGACTTTAAAAGGTCTAGTTAGCAAAGGAATCGATGCTGTGGAAGGTGGCGCCCCCAGGTGGCGTCCCAGTGACCCAGTGGACTTGTCAGACTTCACAGATACGCTCAAAATGAGGCCCTCACACCACGTGCACGTGTCCTCCCTGCCCAGCTGTGTCGGGACGGCCTGCATCTGTAATCCGGGCGCGTCCTGGGACCAGGACCCCCGCGTGGAGTCCTTGACTGCCTGCCGATCTGCAGGCTGACACCGGATCAGAGACAGACACGGGAGTGCCTACGAGTGACTGCACACCCAGAGGCCAGGCTGCCACCAACATGCTCTGCGGTTAGTGACGAGCCAGCAGCAGCGTGGCCCCCACAGACCGTTCACTTCAGCAGCAGGGACATTTACCAAGTGAGCGCGGACAGCGGTTTATTGTCGTGTTGCTCCAGTACCACCAGAAGGGGGTGGATTGAAACATGCCGCGAGTTGAATAGCCGACAAGGAACTTGAGAAAAGAAAATTCCCAGTGATTGCTAAATCTCCCGGTGGCTTGCAGCTGGGCTCCTCCTTCACTTGTCTCCATGAACTTCTGACGATAAATATCTCACTTTGAATCCACTGAGTTTCCCTGAAGATCCCAAGTCATGAAGCAGCTTGTCTTACGGAGTACAGATACTGTGCGGCGAGCAGCGTGGGTGACTTCTGCCTGGTGATGGGTGCAGGCTGGTACTGACTGATGGAAAATACGTGTGAAAGTCATCACTGTTGACTCCAAAGCCCCATGGGGACATGTTTAAGTGACAGTCAAGCTTTAGTACATGAGACTTCTAGTTAGTATGCAAGTAGCTCTTGCGACCTCACTGACCACAAAGCCACCTGAAGCAGGACAGGGTCCTGATATCCCTTAGGGTCTGCCACCCACAAATCAGGAACCAAGGCTCCAGGAATCAGGAACCCCAGGATGTTTGGTTTTAGAGCTAATTTCCATAGAGAGGTAGAATTTAATCTTCTGATGTCATCATAGCCCTTTAGCCATCACAATAACAGCGCAAGTGCTGCTGAAATGTCTTCTGTTAGCTCATCGTGGTGCCATGACAACGGGTTACCATTAAAAACAGCAATTACACAGCAGGTAAGCCAGATGGGAGAGCTGATGCATTTCAAGCCGATAGCAGTTTATTAACAACAAAAAGTGCAACAAGAACCAAAATAGTCCTTCTTGCTCTGGGCTTTGGGAAGTGCCATAGCCGTGATTTGGCTCATGGTTGTGTAGAGATGTTTCAGAGAACATTTAACGGAGTGGGGTTTGAGGGCCTGTCTCTAAGATCTGAATCAATTTAGATACAGAGCTATAAAAAGAGGGAGAACCAGTCTGCAAAGGCCTCCACTGGGCCATGCCGGGAACCTAACGTAGGCCCTTGTTGTTGGCATCTTGGAGAAACCTGGTCACAGGCACCTGGGCAGCTGATGGAGGGGGCCCCATGTGCTCTGGATGCAAAGGTGGGGAAGGGATTCTTTGTTCAGTTGTTCTTTTGCTTGTTCAGCAAATATTTGGGGGTGCAGCAGTGGACACATCCAGGCCCCACATCCAGGGGAGCCTAGGTTGTAGTGAGGAGTGGGGAGGGAGGCAGACAGTCAGCAAATAAAGCAGTGGATGTATGGAATGCCACCTGGGGTTCAGTGCAGGGGACACAAAGAGGCAGAGGGAGCAGAGCGTCGCGTAGCACAGGCTGGTCCAGGGAGGCCTCCTGAGAAGGTGCCGTGGAAGGAGAGACCTGCAGGCAGTGCAGGAGCAGGCCAGGAAGCTCTGCGAGGATGTGGTGTTTCCGGAGGAGGGTACATCATGTGCAAAGGCCCTGAGGTGCCAGCAAGGAGGCCAGCAGGACTGAGTGGGGCAGGGGCACCGGCAGGGGGTCAGAGGAGCCCAGGTGATGGCCTCCTGCGTGGCCCTGGTGAGGAGTGTTCTGAGTGCGATGGAGACCAGGGGGGCTTCTGAACAGCAGAGGGACCCAATCTGACTAGGGTTTTACCTGCACCACTCTGGCTCCTGGAGGTGCCCGTGCCTTCGTCTGTGGAACTAACACAGTCTGCCTCCTACTCCGTCCCAGGTGGAGACCTGACTGTCCCTGCGTGGGGTCACAGACACACCTTGGCCACTCTCGCATCCGTCTTTCCCAGCCCTGAATCCACTTGGTGGTTCACAGCAGGAGCCCCAGGCCACAGAACAAGAGCCCCTCCCCTGTTCCTGGCCCTGCTCGTGGGATTGAACCCAGGGCCCAGCACCCCAAATAACACACCCCAAATATGCACCCTGAGGGGGGCCTCGATTTCCTCAGTGCTGAGGCCATCCTCCTCCACATCTGGGGTACCCCCCTTTTCTGGGGCACTTTGAGATTTCTGTGGCAGCCCATAGAGAAACTGGTTGTTGAGTGTCCCCATCTGCTTCTTGAATGTCATTACATGTTGATACGTGTGAAATAGAGTTTTACCTGATAATGATCAGCTTACATTATGGGCATGAAACACGTGTGCGCCCGGCACCCACCCCCTGACCACCAAGGCCCTCAGCTGGCCTCAGTGCCTTTCGGGATCACCCGTCCCCCCAGCCCGCCGCTCCCTCGCCATCTGCCTCCTTTCCTCCCAGTTCATCCCAGGACGACCAGCACGAGAGATTACTGTAAACAAGGCAGCTTGCGCCTGTGGTTTGGGTTCAATGGGCTTGAATTGCTGTATGTCAAAGGCCACCATCAAACTTTTACCATGAGCAGCACACGCAGTTGCTTTTCACGGTAAGTTAGAGTTTTAGTGAATTTTTGGAGCATTGGGTACTCTGCATTCCAAGGGCAATTTCATGAAAGGGCTCCTTAGACCACGCACAGCTGTGTCATCTTAGCAGGACTCTGTGACATAACCTGAGCTCTGAGCTTGGAAGCAGCCAATGCCTGTTGCTCACACTGGGAATCCCAAAGCAATCGGAGTCGGTGCTCAGCCACCGCACAAGCAGTGTCTGTGAGCACCTCTGGCAGCCAGCCCTTGGCCTGGACAGTGGGGAGCAAGGCGTCACAGTCTCCTGTCAAGGGACTCACGGTTTCTTAAGGGAGAGAACCAGGTAAACGGAGTAAGTCTCTAACCCAGTGTCAACAAAGTGCCATGATGACACAGAGGAGAGTGACTAACGCCTTTGAAGGGAGGGGAGGGCTGTCACACGGAGGATTGAGCGCTGGAGTCAGGAGGAGAAGGAGGAGAATTTCTTCCAGGGAGAAGCAGAATCGGGGGTGAATGAGGTGGGGGTGAAACCAAGGTTAGAAGCCCGGTCAGCGTCCTCTTTGAAAGGAGGCTGGACAGGCAGGGTCAGTGGTTGCAGCACAGTCACTGTTTATCTAACTTGATCGGCCTTTGACAAGAAGAGTCAGATCTTAAGGGCGTATTCGTCTGAGGTCCAGGGAACACTTCAGAGGATCAGGAAAGTCCCGAAATTATAGCCGGAAGTTTCCACTCACGTGCATTTTTCCTGAGAGAGCGCACACTGTCATTTGACTCGTGGGGAGTCTGTGTGCCCACGAGGCTTGAGCGGTGCATCTGCTCAGGGCCTGGCCCCCTCCAGCCCCCCGCCCCGTGTTCTGTCTTTGACCCATTTTCCGGTTACTGCGTCTGTCCATCTTTGAATCATGGTCAGTTCTCTTGTGTTCTGGGCTGCAGCCTTGAGACCTCTCCCCTCTGGTTCCTCAGCATCTCAGCTGACCTGGGGGTCCCGGGCACAGCTGGTGGGGTGGAGGATGATGAAACAATCTCGGCTGAGCTCCGACTTTGCTCTCGGTTCCCCTCTGATTTCCATGAGGATGTGTCTGTGCAACAGAGGCACTGAGGCCCAGAGGGAAAGTGGGTTCATGTTCTGGGTTTGGCAGTCTGGGATGGAGGGAGGACTATGGGAGGACGGAGGCCGGACCAGAGAACCAAACGGCCATGTGACCAGGAGAAAGACAGAGCGAGAGTGGGTCACCATGGGGACACCTCCAGTCCAGCCTGTGAGGGCCAGAGCAGGCAGGGGCCAGGGGCTGGAGAAGAGGCTCTGCCTCTGGCTGGTCCTGCCCCAACTGCCAGCCTGGCAACTACTTCCTGCGTTTGGGCGTCTGCTTTCTGGATTGAATGTGGGAAGGCTGAGTTCTCCGCGAATGCCTCTGTGCAAACAGCTCCCAGGTTTATGTCCGTAAACCAGTGCATACTAGGCACTTTGAAAGGTTAGGTGAATTGAACTGAATGCATATGTTTTCTAGATTGAATTGCCACTTCAACATACGCCATATGGCCAATAATGGAGTCTTTAATCAACTCAGTAAGTACCCCGTTGGCACGAATAGCCTGAAGCTCTGCCCGTTACCCCAGCAGGGCTACACCGGTCACCTGGTCAGGGCACACGTCCCAACTCAACTCAGCACGAACATTTGTTCTGAAAATATCCTTTCTGGCAATCTTTGGGGAATGGCTTCATCTTTCCTTTCTTTCTTTTCCTTCCCTTCCCTTCCCTTCCCTTCCTTCCCTTCCCTTCCTTTCCCTTCCCTTCCCTTCCCTTCCCTTTCTTCCCTTTCCCTTCCCTTCCCTTTCTTTTCCTTTCCTCTCTTCCCTTTTCTCCTTTCTCCCTTCCTTCCCTCCTTCCTTCCTTCTTTCCTTGTTTATTCTTTTCTACAACAATGGAAGAGCTGGCAAAGTCTCACTTTTGAAAATAGAAGCCTCAGAAGACAAAATAAAAGTCAATGCGGCTTCTCAAAAGGCAGTCAGAGGGAAAGCACAAGGAGACGGCCACTGTTGGTGGTAAGGAAATCGTCCTGGAACTTTCACTGAACAGAAAAGAGGACTGTGTATAATAAATCAAGCAATTCTAATTCTGTCGTGACAAAGGGCCATTTCTGGATAACTTTCACCTTTCATGTGTGAAGAGATGCCTGGCTGCCCTCACTGGGTCTGCCGCAAACAGCTGTGTCTGAGGCGAGTCCACTAGGGCCTCACTCTACCTTAACTTCCCCATCGGGGAAGAGCTGAGTCTCACACGGTTGTGCTGAGGACAGAACGAGGCAAAGGATGCTGAGAGAGCTTAGGGAAGACCGAGTCCACACAAACTGAGCGTTGTCTTGCCGTCACGGATACTCACCCTTGGCCGTAGCCTTGTTGCACCTCTCTTGGCATCCTTGGAGCTGGTAGCGACTTTGGCCATGTCACCCGCTGGCCACCAGGTGGACTCAGCTGCCCTAGCTGGTGGCTGCATGTCCCTTAGTATGTTCACGGCTCCTTGAATGTCCTCCCTTCACAAAACTGGGCTCCACTGAGGAAATCGCCTTTCCGGATAGAGAAGGCCCATTCCTCGGTCAAGTGGGTGAACACCACTTGCCTCAACTTTCAGACACTCTCCTCTCCCACTTGTCCTCACTCACTCTTGGGGTACAGGATGGCGAGGGCAGGGTAGGGCTTGTGGGTCAGGAAGGGCTTTCCTTCTTCTCTAGAGGTCCAGCATACCTCTTTTATTCACCTCTTTCACGAGAAGAAGCATTTCCCCAAAAGTTCTGCCCTTGGGTTCCTTCTCCCTTAACTCCTGGCAATCTCATCCACGTGGTGACTCCAGCTTTTGTCTCCAGGGCACCCTAAAGACACCCTCTTAACAGCCCGGGAGTTCCCACAGAGCGCCTGGTTCCCAGCTATTGTGGTCAGTGCCTCCATCCCTCCTTGCCATGCTATTGGTCACCAAGTCTGCTCCTTACTAACACTCGAATTTTTTTCTTTCTCTCTGTTCGCACTGCCACGGCGTTTTCTCAGTACCCCACAGCTCAATTATAATAAATAACTCATTAAAAAATGTTAATGTTACAACAGGAAACCAAAACAACACTGAGAAGTGAAAAGGAAAACCACAGTCATCACCCATACCACCTAGAAATAACCATTGGCGTTGGGATAACTGCCCATCAGGATTCTATTCCTGCACGTCTTAGTCACCGGTGTCACTGGTTTGAAGCCGAGGTCTAGTCCAGGTGGTGAGTGCAGTTCCGTGACTCCTCACTTTGTACAGTCCTTTCTGGGTTTTAGGCAGACAAGTCCATCTCATGGCTATGCAATGTTTGGGGACACTGGACCTGGACACAGTCATGTCCCCTTATTTAAACAAAGCCAGGAATTCCGTGGGAAATGCTTGAGCCCTACCCTCAGGTGGGGTCAGACACGTAGAGATGCGTCGACCTGGGGAGAACGTGTAGAAAGAAGGGAGTAGAAACCAATTGCAGGGCTGACAGAGTGGCCCTGAGAGAAAAATTGCCACAAGTGAGTGAGAAGGCTGGTAGGGGCAAGCCTGAGGATGAAGCGGTGTTTTCAGGTCTAGTATGGGGCTGTGCTGGAACTTTCTCTGGCCCACTTTTCTCCTTTCGTGTTCTGAAAAGGAAAAACTGAAAGGAAAATATATTGGTAGGGTCTCTGACTCCCAACTTCTCTCATAGGAGATCCACTGTGGAAAAACAAACAAAAACATGCATTTTCTTAGTGAAGAAGGAGAAAGGTGAGAACCTGAGGTTGCCAGCAGCTACAGAAATGAACCACCTGATGGTGGAACAGAGTCTAGGGCAGGTGCTTCTACTCTGGCCGCTCAACACCAGGGCAGGTAGGGGAGATGGGATTGGCCGAGAGGGAGGCAAAGTGGGAGATGGCTCCTCGGGTCGTGGGGTGCCAGCTGTCCTCTCCACACGTCGCCAGCAGACATCGACAGCTAACATGATTTCTTACAGACAACACAGATAGATTCCACCCCCCAACCCACAAAATCATACTCAATATACTGCTGTACAAAACGAATCTTTTCCATTTAAAAACATGTTGAGACTATTTTCTGGTCAATAAACAAACATACAATTTCATTTGAATTGCATAGAGATGGTGATGGCCGTGTGGTCCGTGAGATTTTGTATCTCACAGGTCCCTTCCTGCTCTCAGGTTTCATGACCCTTTGTGCCAGCTACACGCTGGCACTATAAAGTACTCAATGAAATTATCACCCTAGTGAGCCATCAAATCTGTCTAAAGGAAATTTAGGATGAGAGGCAGGAAAATCTTTCCTTCAGAGCAGGGAAATCTTATGGGGACATAAAATTATTTCCCAAGGAAGTTGTTAAAAATTCATTATGTGAGCCATTTATAAAAGTGTTATTTATCAACATCTTATGAAAAAATGTTAGACAGCACATCATCAACAAAATTCCTATATTAGCAAGATGGGCCTCGATAAGACTTTTTCTCATATCCACTGATGATTTAAATTACAGCATTCGAACTCTTTTTGCAGGATAAATAATGCTATTTTTCTGCAATAGGAAATGTAACACCAAAATAAAACAATCTCGGCCAAGAATGAATATGGAGAGATATTTTTAGTTGTCTTTTGTAGCTTTCAACTGGTAAATTGGTGCAAAATGCAAAATAAAATATCTGTGTAACTTCAAATGAATGTAAGTTTTAAAAAGATTAGTTATGTGAATATGTCCTTTGAAGACACAAAATTGATTTATTACTGATTAACACGATGTATTAATATTAACATGGTTATTAGGACGTGTTAATGAAAATGACCCAAGGGCAGGCAGGCTAGGGGAGGGACGGCATTGCAGGGAGGGACCCTGGTTGGGAAGGGCTATGGGTCTGAATGGAGCAGGAGGGATGTTGAGGACAGGCAGGTCCAGCCCGAGACTGGGCGGGAGGGTCTAAGGGTATTTCGTATGAGAAAGATCGTAAGTCAGCGCCACCAAGGTGCTGCTGGGTCAAGGTGTACCGCTGAAGACCACTGGAACCGGTCTTTTTAACATTGGTCATGAAGATCCCAAGGAAGAGAAATGAAGTAGAAAAGTATTCATTCATAAGAGCGATGCTTATACATGCTTAAGAAACATCCCTATTTGCGCTTAAGACGTAAATAATACCATGCACTTGTAGACATCAAAGTCTGAGAAAAAAATGGTGCCCAGAGTCAGCAGATATTGACTCCCAAGTCCCTGATTTACAGAACAGCTTTAAAGGAACAGAGAAAATTCTGTAACAATGTTTGAAGTGACCACTCTAAAGTTCTCCAAGCTGTGGAAAATATCGAAGTCAAATATTTACAGTACTGAAGGGCTCATGTGCAACGGAAAATAACTTCCAAATTAAGAACATCTGGGAGAAAAATCTGAAACAGAGCCAAGTAATGAAAGCTGCAATAAAAATGCATAGGGAATTCGTGAGGAAGGCTAATGAAGAAGAGAGGCTTTCTCTTTTTAAGGTAATGAGGCCACCTTCCTGCGGTGAGCCTGAGGGAAATGATTTGATTCCGTCTGACTGAGTTTACAACCTGCAAACGAAAATATCGCTACCTCCCATTTCAAGAAATGAAATAATTACTGATGTATAGAACTTACACACGTCCTTAGATTTTAAAAGATGGGCCTCAACAAAGCATATACGTATTTTTATTTTTATTTTTTGGTGGAGGAAGAGGATCAATGAATTGAACAATGTTTTTCTGGATTGTAGGAAAACAAGACAGGGAGACTGAATTTAAAGAGGAGAGGAAACGCGTGGCCTTCACTTCTATGCCAATCCCAGGTCTGGGTGTTACTTATTAATTGTTGATCTTAGCCAATAATCTTCACGTTTCCCAGTCTCAGCACATCTTTAAATGGGGCTCTTACAAAGGTCAACTGAGATACTACAGACAAAGCACATACCCTTACAGATTGCACAGAGAGAGCCCGATACCGGGTTTACCATCACAGTTGCTATTACATCTTTATTTAGAAAAAAAGCCAAGTGGCAAAAAGAGGGGAAGAATAGTATCCGAATGAAAAATACTTCCAAATTCTCAAGAGTTGAAACTGTCTCGGGAGCATTTTTGATGATAAACCCCATAAAATAATGAGGTGAAGTATTTGCTCCCTTTGATGGGGACATTTGCGTGGTCACATGGCGGAGAGGGGCCTGGACGCTGCAGCACATTCAGGTGGTCTTATGTCGGATGTCGTCTGGAGGGGAAACTGTTAAAATCCAATATGTACGAACAAGCCCCCCACCAAGTTTCCTCTACGCTGATGTTTATAATACGGTATCATACAAGGTAGCATCTCACAACGGCCTTCTACATTAAGACGAATGGTTTTGAAGTCTTGGGTGTTCTTAGATGTATATCATTTATGCTGTACAGAGTATACCAGTTTGGCATTTCCACCTTGGGAACTTCCTGTCACTTAGGAACTGAGAAAACTTGGAAGGTAAGAAAGCTATGGACTTCAAAAGTTAGCGATTGGTTGAAAATATAAGAGTATACTGTAGTAGGGAACCAGAAGAGGACAAAAGACTCTCACGGTATTCAGACCATAATTATGGTCCATTTGATGTCTGCCTGCTGTTTAGAGACTGAACAGAAAATTGCAAAGAACTCCTCGTCTTAGGATGGTCTGTCTGACCAGTAGGGTACCTTGAGCAGTTAGCAATAGCAGCAAGAGCCTGGAAGAAAAAGTCAGAAATATCTGAACTGGGTGTTTTTCAAATACGTTGGCTTAGTTACTGCCATTGTAAATGACACTGGTGGCTAAAAAACAATTCGTTCTTACTGTTTACCCATCTATCTGTCCAATTATGTATGTATGTATGTATGTATGTATGTATGTATGTATCCATCCATGCATCCATCCAAGCCTCTCAGAACTGTGAAAACATTGAATGAGGTGCCATGTCTGGAAGTGCTTTTTCACATGCCTGACACAAGGCTAATGATTAATAAATTGCTCTTTTTTTCCTCTTCCTTTCTTCCCAGAAAGCCAAAAGAGGGTCCCAATGGCATCATTTTGCCTCTCATGTTGACACTGTTGGAATTGTTCTCTAGGTTACGTGGGCAATGAATGGGACCCAATTCTCCTTCTGCCCTGTGGGAGGAATGGAGGATGATAACTCTGGGTGGAGGCAGACATGGAGATACGACCAAACCCAAGAGGAGGAGGAATACCCAAAGCTTGAGAAGGCACCAAGGCCCCTGAGTTATCAGTGGTTGCCTGTCCTTTCTGGAATCCCTTTGATTCTGACCTGAGTTCACTAAGGGCTGATCACGACATAGAACAGGGACAGGATAATAAGTAGATTGTGCATTATGGGCCTGAGAGTGTCAGCCTGGGGGTCTGGCATTGAGAAGGATTGCGAAGCTCAGTGGGCAAGGGAGTGGTGGTCTGTTAGTGATGTCTGCCACTGGCTGGGGGATGGAGGCGAAGAGCACACATCAGCTTGTTAGAATTCCCATCCATAGTGCAAGACCTAGTTCAAATGCCACCTTCACAAAGACTTCCCTAGATTTAGAGTTAAAGCATCGTATGAGCTCGAGGGAATAAGCTTGCCCCTATCATTCTTTGTAAATTTGTAGGCAGTTAATTTATTATCCCACCTTACATTATAATTGCTTTTTTTTCATTAGTGCCAGATTGCAAGCTTCTTGAAGGCAAACACTTCTTCTAAATCATCTTTATGCCTGCATGCTCCTCCCTTCCCTCTCTCCCACTTCCAAGTCCTAATGCACGCATTCCAGCTGTCTTCCGGTGACTCAGAGAATGTTTGCGAAGCTCCCAGCTTGTACAGGCCCTGTGCCGGAGACTGGAAGTGACAACGTGGTGCGGTGGAGGACAGGGCTCGGCTCCATGGAGCTTGTGGCTCTGCACAAGGTAGGCAGGTGCTGAGAAACTCTGCTGATGCGTTTGCCTGTTGGACTCATTGCATCCTCCTCATAAAGCTTGGCAGGAGGTGGCCCAGGAACACACGGTGGCCAAGGCTGAGGTAGCATTAGGGACCAGCTGGAGGGGGCAGGCGCTATGTGTGCACCAGTTCTCACTGGCAGCTTCATCAGTGAGGGGATACCTGAGAGCTAAATTCAGAGCAAGAGGAGAGCAGGCGGCGGAGGGCCAGAGGCTGGGGATGCTGGGGCCCTGGTGATCTCAGGCACCGGTTTGCTAGCGGACATGGTTGCACTTTGTCAAGTGTACCAAGACTAACCTTGGATGCTGGGCAGCTCTTACCAGGTGAGTCGATACTGCTCACAGGGCAGCCACAGAGTGAAAATCTGCCGGCCTGGGTAGGAGTGATGGACGGATGGCTTCATTGAACTCTTCAACCCCAGCACCCTGAATGCTTGTGAGAATTACCTAGAAATTTAACCTTAACTTCCTTTCTGAGGAAAATTTAAAGGACAAGCCTAGGTTGTTTTCTATCTACTGATGTCATATTTGAATTTCTAACTTCTTAAATGACTTTACTGGGCCACTTGAAAGAAGCATGTCATAATAGACTCGGACTAATGCGAAGCTTTTATAAAGGGCCATTCTCTACCCATGGAAGCTTAGCAATTCTGAAGAACACAAAATGGCCCTTCTGCCAAGATTTAGGGCATTTCTTTGTGATGTTGTCACCAGTCATCTCGTCTTAATGGTGAAAGGTATAAAAGCTTCAACAGTTGTGAAACAAATGTTTATTGCCCTCCAGTTCGGCACAGAGCCTTCCCCTGAAACAATGCTTGAGTTTAAAGCATGGCTTCTCCTTTGCACCTTTCCATCTGAAAATTACTTCAGTTCTGGGGTCAGAGAATCAAGAGTCTGACTACATGAAAACCTCCTCTTTCTCGTCCCCTATGTTGGCGAAAAAGGAGGGGCCCTCTGGTTTGTGGTGGTTGGTTATTTTTTGTCTGTGTTGTTTGATTTTTCTGTGGTGGCCTCTCCAGGAAGCTGACTCTATCTTCCAGGAGTCTCAGCTTGTGACATCATTTTGGCATCAGGAACAGCTCGAAACCTCTATGCTCCTGAAGATGGCAAATTAGGACAGAAATCCCACCTGGCAGGAGTCCCAAAATGACGGAGGGGCCTCGGAGTTCCCAGCTATCACCTCGGTCTTCTTTACCTGTCAGATCTTCTTGGGATGGGACAGTCTGGTGCAATTGTGGTGGCATCAGGAGCCCCTCAGGTGAGGGCAGGGAAATGCCCAAGGCCACGTATGGGTGTTGTTACAGACAGGCAGACTTCCAAAGCAATACTACTTTTATCACAGCATTTCCCCCTGAGTCTTCACATGCTCCCTGGTGTCAGTGGGACAATGCAGAAAGGTCACTGTCCTCATGGGAGAGGGGTAAGCATCTCACCTATTCAGCTCTCGTTCCCCTGGAGCGGGGACACCAGGCTCCGGCCATCTTGAGCATCTGGGCCTTCCGGGTCCCCTGCCTGCAATGGTCTGTAGTGGCCTCCTGGCCCTGCCCTGTGGACATTGTCAGCTATGACCCACATTGCATGTCCCAGCTTCGGCCATGCACTGTGGACATTGTCAGCTATGACTCACATTGAATGTCCCAGCCTCTGTCATGCACTGTGTGGCCCAAACCGCCCTGCTGCACACACTTTTTCTCTCTTTCCCTAAGTTATTAGAGCATCGTGTTTGGGTCAGTTATTAGTATTCCACAAAGTGGCCCTAGGTATCACGTTGTCCAGCTCCCCTATTTATTAGGCAAGGTGATTGAGGCCCAAGAGATGAAAGGAGACTATTAGTTATCATAGATGCCAAGGGTCCTGACGCTGCCATTCCTACTACCCTGATCAGCTCGTTTTGCCCACTGTTTTCTGAGTCTGTCAGATTTCTCCGACCATTTCAGAGCCCCTTAAGAAAAACTGTCTGGTAATTTCCTTTGTAACAAAGTCTGCAAAGGGAGATCCCCATAAGCACAGGCTGACATGCATCCATGAATGCTGACGGCATGTGTACTACGGTCATAAATAACCCTGACATTCGGCCACCTACCAGGGAGACTCTTTTACGATACTCAGAAGGGTGGCTGCTGAATTCCTGCAAAGTAAACCGAGCCTGGTCCTAGTGCAGCAATCTGGACACAGATGGAGAAGTCATCTGCTCCAGCGCTGCTATTGTTCAGTGGGGACACTGAGGTCACAGTGCTCTGGTAGCAGAACAAGAATCAGGTCACAGTTCCGCACCTTATTTATCACATCAATGCACCCCCTCTCTCCTGGACAAGGGCTGAGTGGATGGGTGCTGAGGGAGGTCAAGAGGAAGGAAGAGAAGAGGCAACCAGCCTGTCCGGGGGGTGAGTGTCATGGCTCCGTGCGTTTCGTTATGGCAGGGCGGCCACTCCCTGCTCAGTGCGGCCAAGGAGGTCCCGAAGCTGCTCGGGGCGGGGGTCTCCTGTCCTCTTTTCACAGATAACTTTCTGGCTATTCTCCTTAGGCTATATCCCCTCATTAAGATGTACTTTCCCCCTCTCTTTATTCTCATCATCTGGTCAGAGCTCTCCTGTCCCCAAAGCCCCTTTTCAACAGAAAATGCCTGGCTGACCTTGGGAAGGGCTGTAAGAAGGGAGAACCCTGCAGACCAGTGACTCTCTGGGTCCTGGTTTCCCAAAGCTGCTCCCCCTTCTGTCTCTGTTACAGAACTGTCAACAGTTTTTTAAATCAAAATTGCAGCCCAGGAATCAGATTTGTTTGCAGTGAGAACGGCAGTGTGTGTGTGACTGCACAGTGCCTAACGGGACATTCATGGAAGCTGTGTGACGGAATTGCCAGGTCAGGCAACTTAACAGTCGGCACATCTAATCACATTGGATCAGGTAACTCAGGGATGAATTGAATTGTCTTTCACCGCCTGGTTTGTTTGGGCTCATGTAGATCAAACCTGGTCATTTTCTTCCAGAAAGATCCTTTGAAGAGTTTCTTTACATCAAAGAAACGGTTCACCCTTAAGAGAGCCAAGCCAATCTTAGTGATGAAGGGAATAGAAGGTCTAGGGGATTATTTTAATGCCGAGTTTGTTATGGACAATCTCTCTTAGCTCCTCAGAGCAAGAAAACTAAATATAGGCACAGCAGTTTTAGCACACTCACATCACTGCCTCATTATAAAGCAATAGTGTGATGGGTGTGCAAAGTTGCACAGGGAAGGCCCTTACATGTAATTCTGAAATTACCAGCCTTCCAGGATAATCCCCATTTGCACGTGGAGCCGTCACAGACCCCAGGGACTCACTAGGTGGCTGCCGGGAACAGGCGTTCCAACGGAAATCAGTGATGTCTTCTAATGGGGCTGACGCCCAGGGATCGTAATTTCACAGGCTTTTAATTTATGATATCAACTAATATTCAATTAGTGGTGAAACAAGCCAGGGTGTGAGGGAGTAGAATTTAATTAAAGGTCACTGCGTGCCCGGATTGTCTGCCAGACCACGACTCCTGTTACACTGGGGAGACTCAGGGGTTCGCTCAGAACGGCCTCCTTTCCCCTCTGAGACAGCCCCTAACTTGAGGTGTCTCTAGCAGCAATACTCAGAGTTTTCCCGAAGATGTAAATGATTAATCGGGGTCCCGGGTATCACAATGGTCCATTGTTCCTGACGGCATTCCTTCTGCTGGCATCTGACCCTTTCCTCTGGGGCTGAGTGTGCATTTTCCCAAACTCTTAAAGGACAAAAAACGCAAGAACAATGGCCCTGCATGTAACTCACATTTGCAGGATGGAACAGAGAGGGTTTTTGTTGCTGGAGGTAGAGCAAAAGGGGCATAAATTAACTTAATCTTTATATTCTCATGAAAAACATGCATACATTTTGAAGAAGACAGCCTTCCACTTGGTGTCATATTTTAAAACGAATGTATGGCCCCAAATCCCATCATGAAAATGTTAAAGGAAATGAAAATAAAAGTCTCAAGCACGGCCCTACCACTCTGACAAATTTAATTATTTTCATTTTCTGTTTCTCTCTGTCCCTTGTCCACATACCTACAAGGTTTTTACTCACTTGTCACCCAAGCTTTTACAAGCATTACTTTGTGATGGAGATATCTCTTTGAGATAGTTACGTACCATTATTAAAGATTCAAAATATCATTAATTTCCTTCAAGCTCTATTATGTTTATCATCGATCATTGTGTCAGCCACATTAATCACTTCCTTGGTTGCCTCAGGACTATTGCTTAACTATCCACTTTTAATAGAAATTGGACCACGGTGACCTTTCTCTGCACCAACAAAGGCAGAACAATTCAGGAGCTTCTCATCCCTTGAAATGGGCTCAGTCTTTTAATGGTCTCCAGGGTCCAGATTTTTGTTACATAATGAAAATGAGAAGCCAGAGAAGTTTGTAGAAACAAAGAGAAGCATCCTTGTTCTCCACCAGTGCCTGGACGCAGAGCAATTGTGGACACAGGGGATCCAGCCCGGGAAACTTGTCTGCAGCCATGCGTCCCTTGGCTGACCGCTGGCCAGGCAGCTGGGATGAAGCGGTCGGCTCAGGTTGCGATGAAGCTGGAGGCTTAGGCGCTGGCTCCTTTGGAGTGCGTGGTCCTGGAAGTGCCAGGAAGCTCGAGAATGTGGGCTTGGAATCAGAGACTCTGGGTTCCAATTCAGACTCACACGCACTTGATATATGATATTGGGTGGGTTATGTGACCTTCCTGGTTCTGGTTTCTTCATATTTGAAACAGAAACTGCATCAATTATTCATTCAATAAATATTTATTGAGCACGGTACTAGACTCTGGGAATATATTATGGGGTTTATAGACTAGGGGCAGGGACACACATATGGATCCAATCCTCATCCTGTAAAATCACACGAGCATTCAGTAGGAGGAAGGAGTGTAACACCACATTGTGAAAGCCAGGAAGAGGGAACTTGAACTTGTTAGGACTTTTAGGGAAAGAGTTAACCAAGTGGGGGCTGGAGGGAACAGCATTACCAACAGATGGAATAGAAAACACAAAGTCTCCATACTAAGAGGAAGCATGGTGACCAGGAAGTACAGTGGTCAAAGGGCAGTGTGGTGGGAGATGTAGCTGAAGGTAGGAGCCTTGGCCCATGTTAAGGATTTCCCCCCAGTGAGCAAGGAGGAGCCACAGGAGGGTTTAGTGGGGCACGATGTAATGCGATAAGGGCATCGATATCACCCGCACACGGTACGGAGATGGTCTTCCGGCAGCTAGAGAAGGTGCAGAGACCAAGGAGTCCCCGCCAGCTCACCTGGCTTGCTCCCTGTTAAGGTCTGGCAGCTGGCTCAGTGCCTGGAATAGAGTAAATGCTAAATAAACCATTTTTCCAATGAATGAATGACCTTGGGTGAGAATGACAGAGATGGGGAGAAGTTGACAGATTTTAGGAATATCCAGGAAATAAGATGGACGATTATTCCTGCCCGGTCTGGGGAGGTCATCATCTAGGTAGCCCTCCTGATTGTGGCTGGGAGCCCATGTCCCACTTCCAGCGACTGTTGGCTGATCCCACGTGGCCTCAGCTGGGGCCGTGGAGCCCCCTGGCTCTGTCCATGGTTTCTTATCCTATGGAAGCCTAGCCGGGCTGATTCTTACGTGACCACAGAGGGACGTGTGAGCCCAGTCACACAAGCACATTTCAAGCCTCTGCTAGCATCACATTTTCTCACCCTCCCCCCACCATGCCAAGGTCAGATGTAGCTATAAAGTCCCATGTAGCTACGGGGGGAAGGGGTGAGGAGTGGGGGCCGCAGTCATAATCTATCATCCAGGAGCTGACCGATTCCCTCCTTGTTCTCATCTTCTCTTGGAAAACAGGAGTTAAACAGTTTATTGTTTTCTTCTATTTCCCTCATGGCCTTTCATTTCTGGCCCCCTCTGGTTCCTCAGCCATCACCTTGACAATTTAAAATTAATACCCAGTCATGAAATAACTTCCAGAAGTGGCATGTTGTTTATAATCCAAATCCCATTGCATGATACAGTTAATCTTGAATATCATATGAGTTTATTCTCTCAGGCTATGAAATGCATCTCTTTCATCATGCATTGTCATGTATTTTCTGTGGGCTGCAGTTTCGTCTTTGGTCAATGTCTCTGGGACCACTGCGTAGGCACTACAATTCCAAAACGTTCAACTTCAGCCCATTGATCGTCCTCTAAAACATTCTTCACTGTTGTCTCTGCCTGAGGAAGCACACAGAGCCCACCGGATAATAATCACAACAGCAGCAGCTGAAAACCATAGAGTGCTTCCCACGTGCCAGGCACCGTTCTAAGTGCTGATTTCAGAGAAAATGTGAGGATTCTGTACTGATTCTCCCCCAAGGTGAATATGACGGACTGTGATGGAATCATCTCAAGAGGCCTGGAGAAACACGTTGATATCACAAAAGAGGAAAGCGTCCTTGGTAAGAAACTTTCAGTCGAAAGTGAGCCTAAAGGCTGTTTCCTTACACAAAGCCCTTCTGTTTCATTTGTAATGCAGGAGTGTTCACTCTCTAAATGGTGCAGCCTTCATACAAACACACATTTACAGTAAAGGGTTCCATTTTGAATGTACAGGAACTTGACCTCTGGGGGAGAGTATGGGGATACACAGCCTCTAGGGCCATGGCAGACCACCACGTGTCCCAGCTGATGGATAAAGATGGAGTGTGTGGTAAAGCTGAAGATTGTTGAGGATTTCACCGTGTTCCCACTCCTTACTTCTAACTGTGCTATAAAAATTAATTTCCCTACTGGAATTTGGCTCCAAAGGGTTCGGTTTAAAGGCTAACGTCACACTGACCATATTTCTCCCTAAGTGGAAAACAACATCCTATTTGATGTCCAGTGGAATCCATAACCCAGACTGAGAGAGTGAAAGAAAGCAAACTCTTTTAAGCAAATGAAAGAAAGATTTCAGTTTTTATTAGGAACTCTTTTTCATGTTTAAAAATTGGCTGCCAAGATCTCATGGTTTATATTTAGGTTATGGATATCTTCATTCTGGCTGTGACGTTTTAGAGGGTTTAGTCCCTACAGTCAGACTCTTCATAGAACCGCACTATGGAAATACAGATTCTTTTATGAAATATGGGGAATCCAGTATTTTCTTACTTATAGGGGTTATGATATCTGGCAATTTCCTATTAGTTCTGAGAACCTTCCCCTACTCCATATCACACACACACACACACATACACACACACACACACACCTCTCCAAGGACCCAAGAGATGTTGCATTTCACTTCCTGCTCTCTGCTCTGATGGTTCATGGGTGAGGGGAGGCAGTTGTTCACCTTTGGTCTGTATTCATGTAGTGGGTTCATTTTATATTATCTACTTGCCCCCAGTTTCTACATGATATTTTAATTGTTACGCTTAATGACCATGTAATATTCCATCAAATAAAAGTAACAAAATTTACTTATTTGTCTGTTATTCACCATTGAAGTTGTTCTTATTTTTTTCCTCCGACAGATAATATGTTGTAGTTGTCTTTTGAAATATAGCTTATATCTTCTATTTAATCATTTCCTCTCATCATTTCTTCTAGATAAATTTCTATAACTGGGAAAACGAGGTAAACAATTTAGTTGCCATAATATAGTCATGTACAAAAGGTTTGTACTAATTTACAGTGGTCTCAACTGTACATTACACACTTACATCTGCAAATATACATATACATATGTGTATAGTGCTCTCATCCTAATTATACCAGCAACAGACGTTATTATTTCAACTATTTTTCTGATTTAAGTTTAAAGTCAGACCTCACATTTGCTTTTATACTCACTTTTTCAAGTGCTGGTTTATTATTTTCACCTTCTTTTATATTTGTACTTGACCTTGACTCATTTCCTTCTGAGGTCTTTAAGTCCTTCCAAATATGCATGAATATTTTCAAAGGGTATTACCAATGCTAATTATATCTGTTGACGTAATTCATGCAAACATTTTCTCTTACATGTTTCCCTCTACATTTTAGATAGTTCTTTTAACTTTAATCAATAAAGTCAAAAAGTTTTAAAATTGAATTGCCCATCAGTGTGCTTCATGCCTTCTTTAATATTGAAAAAATTACTTTATCATTGCTTTAAAGGCAGACTACTTTCTGCTGGGTTTTCTCTGTGAATATGCTGTAAACTCCTTTGCTTGGGGATGATGGTATAAAGTATGGAAAGGAGTTAGTTTGTGTCTAAAGTGCTAGGATTATGTCAACATTATTCATATTGCAATTCATCCTGACCCTTTTGTTTTCAGAAGATCGTGTGACAATATGTTATTCTGGGTCTATTCTGCTGCGTACAGTCTATCCATTCATCTTTATTTCTATTTCTTAACAATTCCACTTGGCTTTTTATTATTGTCACAAGAGATAATACTCTGTTTTCTAAAATGGCTAAGCTTCAATTGACTTTTCTCTTTTTGGAATAGTCTTTAATATACCCTCAGAGGGAAGGTCCCAGGTTTGGTGGAGCATGACAATTTGGGGGCCCCCTTTAGCAAAACAAGACACAATTATAAACACAAAACATTTGAGCTCCCCTGTGAAGGGCCAGAGAGATGGAGGGGGCCCCTCAGCCTCGTGGGAAGACACCCCTACCCCCAAAGACTTTATTCTATTGAATGAATTTGTCATCATTTGGCTGAGTTATAAAAAAGAATCCTATTTATATTCTAATTGGAATCACATTATACCTGTGAATTAGAACGCAATGTTTCTACACTTTGTTGTCTTTATTTTAACCTCTTAATGAGGCTTTCTACTTCTGCTCGTTCATCCAGGAACCATTTACTGAGTACTCCTTCAGTCATTTTGCAAGTTGTTTATGATGGTATCACATAGAAGTAATTCGATTTATTACTATTGCAAAACCTTGAGTCTTTTATGCATGGGATCTTGAATTTCACAAAGGTTTTGTTTGTTTTCCATGACGAATGACTTTGTTACTTTTCTTTTTTCTGTATATTTTTCTAATAGCTATCTCTTTCACAGAGGTCTGTGTATTAACCTTTAAGTTTTCATGAAGTTTGTCTTCTAGACTTTTTTTAGGAGTAGAGAGAGTCAGGTTGTTTTTAACTACTCATAATTAACAATCTAAGTGTGGCTGCTCCCTGCTTGAAACTCTCCCACAGTTCCTTAAATTCATATATATATATATATATATATATGTATATATATATATATATATATATGTTAATTGTGACATAAAAACACAAAATTTACCATCTTGATCATTTTTAAGTGTACAGTTCAATAATGTCAGTTTATTCACATTGTTGTGCAGCTAATCTCCAGAATGCTTTCATCTTGCAAAACTGAAACTCTGTCCCCATTAAACAACAGTTTCCCCTCCCCCCCCAGCCCCGGGCACCACCATCTACCTTCTTTCTCTATGAATTTGACTTCTCTAGGGACCGCGTGTAAGTGGAATCATGCAGTATTTGTCCCTTTATGACTGGCTTGCTCACTTAGCATAATGCCCTTGAGTTTCATGTGTGTTGTATTAGGTTGGTGCAAAAGTAATTGCGGTTTAAAAGGTTAAAAATAATTGCAAAAACTGCAATCACAACCGAATGGGAGAAGGTTTTTGCAAACAGTGCCTCCGATAATGGACTAACATCCAAAATATACAAGGAACTCATGAAACTCAACAACAAAAAAGCAAACAACCCAATCGAAAAATGGGCAGAGGACCTGAAGAGACATTTCTCCAAAGAGGACATACAAATGGCAAATTAGACATATGAAAAAATGCTCAACATCACTAATCATCAGAGAAATGCAAATAAAAACCACAATGAGATATCACCTCACCCCAGTCAGAATGGCTATCATCAACAAGACAAATAGTAACAAGTGTTGGAGAGGCTGTGGAGAAAAAGGAACCCTCATACACTGTTGGTGGGAATGCAGACTGGTGCAGCCGCTATGGAAGGCAGTGTGGGGGTTCCTCAAAAAATTACGAATAGAATTACCACATGACTCACCAATCCCTCTCCTGGGTATCTACCCAAAAAAATCTGAAAACATTTATCCATAAAGACACGTGTGCTCCAATGTTCATTGCAGCTTTGTTTACGGTGGCCAAGACATGGAAACAACCAAAATGTCCTTCGATAGATGAATGGATAAAGAAGTTGTGGTATATATACACAATGGAATACTATTCGGCGATAAGAAAAGATGAAATAGGACCATTTGTGACAACATGGATGGATCTTGAGAGTATAATGCTAAGTGAAATAAGTCAGACAGAAAAAGCAGAGAACCATATGATTTCACTGATATGTGGTATATAAACCAAAAACAACAAAAGAACAAGACAAACAAATGAGAAACCAAAACTCATAGACACAGACAATAGTTTAGTGGTTACCAGAGGGTAAGGGGGTTGGGGGGTGGGAGATGAGGGTAAAGGGGATCACATATGTGGTGATGGAAGGAGAACTGACTCCGGGTGGTGAACACACAATGTGAAATACAGATAATGTATTACAGAATTGTACACCTGACATCTATGTAATTTTACTAGCAATTGTCACCCCAATAAATTTAAAAAAAAAAAGAAAAAAAAAACAAAAAGAAAAAAAAAAACTGTGATCGCTTTTGCACCAACCTAATAGCAGGTGTCAGAATTTCCTTCCTTTTGAAGGCTGAGTAATAGTCCCTTGTATGGATGGAGCACATGTTTATCTGTTCACCTGTCAATGGAATCCGGCTCCCCTCCAAATCCTTGCACAACTGGTCTTGTCTCCTCTGAGGCCTTTCCTGGTTTGCCCTCCCTCTGTGCCCACTGCTCCATGTTCTCTGCTTTCTCTTTACCCTCAGAAGATGTCCAATTTGTTCCCGCTTCAGTGCCTTTTCATGTGCTTTCCCTTTGCCTCTAATGTTCTCCCCCAAATCTTCAAAGAGACTGGTTCTTCTTAACATTCCGGTTTCATTTCGAAAGTCACCTCCTCATTTGAATGAGGCCTGATTCCTCATTCAGATAGATGCCCCACATGTCACCTTCCAACACGCTACCGTCTCAGACATTTACTCATAACCTTGATCAGGACGCATCATTTGCCCGTTTACTTAGTCCTGTGCTCACTCTCTGTGCCCCGATACAAGGTAAACTCTATGTGGGTTGAATATCTACCTGACTCACCACTGTGTTCCAGAGCCCAGGTGGCACCTGGAAGTCACTTATTTGCTGTCTCTCCAATAAGTTTACTCATTATGTATCTTCCCTGTGTTATTACATTGTGGGGAACTTCAACAAAATGAAAGTATTGGAGACGGTGGTGATCTTTGTTTTAATTTTGAACTTGAAGGAGTCTTTCAAATGCTCCACCATGAGGGAGAATGTGGCATTCCAAATAGTTTTTAAACATTGTAAGGAAAAGATTCCTAACATAGTTTTGTTAGGGATTTATGATGAAGTCTACGAAATCTGCTTCAGCATCTATTTGAAATGTTATCCCTTGTTTGTCTATCCAAGCGCAGCAGGAGCCAGCCCCCGAGGAAAGGCTGGATCAGAGAGCCTTGTTCTAAAGTAACACCCGGGCTCCAGTGGGCTCAGCACGTCCAGACTGGTTCCTTGTTACCGTGTGAGATGATTTTTCATCGCTTTTTGTAAAATGAGTCAACTCTGCACCAAATGACTCTAAAATTAGTTTGCGATGGACAAGAACAATGAAAACCAACGATGTCTATGAAGAACAGGGGTGCGTAAAGACTGGCAGGCTGATCTGTGGCATTCCGTGTGTTGGGCCTCCGTGTATAGCTCTGTGTGTGGAGTTGTCCGCCGCTGGCAGTACAATTAAATGATCTCAGCACCGTCTTTCCCACACGTACGCTGACATCCTGTGTGGCGGGAACCTGCCTCTGTCAGAATCCGAAGGCCGGCACTGGAACCCGCTCAGCACCCTGGTTGCCTGGGCTTTCTGAAATCCCACCTGTTTGCGGGAGGTGCATGCCTTGTGGGTGTGGTACCAGCTTCTGGAATCGGTCCAGCTCAGACTGGGTGTCTTGCCAGCCCTAGGGCCTTGGGCGGCTCCTTCAACATCCTGTACCTCCACCTTGGTTTATGTGCCATGAGGATAATAACATGATGATCAGGCGGTCAAAAAAATCAGAGCATAGAGATCGGGTGCCCAACAGAGGAGGTGCTCAAGAAACAAGGACTATTATTATTGTTGAAACCTCTTGGCACTCTTCCAAGCTTTACCTAATTAATCACGCACGTGTACCCTCCCTCTTTGTCTCTCTGTCTCTGGTCTGTCTCTCACTTTTCCTCTCTCCTTTGTTTTTTATGTTCTTTCAGCTGTACAGATATTTTTCAGTCTAATAATATCGGTGCCCATTTGGGCTCTATATCAAAGCTGTTGTTTCAAAACATTAGACTGATCCACAGATCGAATTTCAGGTTCAGTCATTTAATGCTTTATATGAAATCAGTTGACTCTTTCTGAAATTATTCTGAAACAGACAGAAAAAATGAATAAAGTGTCAAATGGTTGGACTGAAACGGGAATCGCACTTTAGCCAACGTAATAGGATTCCGTGGCTACACTGAAAACCTTGATAAACTGAACACATAAAGAGAAGCCTTAGTTACATTTCAAAGAAAGAACCCGTGATAAGGAAAGCCAGTCTAAGTGATGACAACTATTGAGTGACAACTCTGGCACTTGACAATGGGAAGTCACACTTGGTGATGAGCCTGGAGGATGCCCAACACCGATGACTTAGCGTGTTCGTTTGCCAGGGCTGCCATTTCAATGTATCATAGATGGAGTGGCTTAAAAAACAAATTTATTACCTTATAGTTCTGGAGGCTGAAAGTCCAAGACCAAGGTGTCAGCAGGGTGGTTTTTTTCTAAGAGCCTGTATCCTTGGATCTCACATGGCTGTCTTCTCTCGGTCCTCACGTGGCTTTCTCTCTGTGTGTCTGTGTTCTAACCTCTTCTAAGGACACTACTCATATTGCATGAGAACTCACTCCAATGACCTCACTTTAGCATAATCACCGATTTAAAGGCTCTATCTTCATATACAGTCACATTCTGAGGTACTGGAGGTTAGGACTCCCACCTATGAATTTTGAGCACAACAGCCCTACACAGACCACCTCCTACACACTCACCACATGGTCACACTGTGCTGAGCGGCTGTTCTAAGGAGCTGAGGGGAGATTCCCAGTTCACTTGGGCCGTCCATCCCAAGAATGGAGATGGATACATTGGGTTTTCAGAGCTCGATGGCAGTATTTCTTAAGAGCATCCAGCCACTTTTCAACCTCTGGTCAGTACTCACTGGTGAATCAGTGGTAGAAATTTCATTTTCTAACTAGGCTTATTGGCTTTCCACTGGAGAAGTCAGCTTTTCTGACCCTCTGCTACGAATGCATCGCTCCTCCCGACAGGCAGAGCAGAGCTCACTGTTGATAGGCTGGAGTGGACCATTCTTTGTGGTGGGTGTGGGGTGTTCTGGGCATTACAGGATGCTTAGCAGCATCCTCGATCTCTACTCACAGAGGCCAGTAACACCCTGCCCCCCGCGTTGTATCCACTACAAATGTCTACAGATGTTGTTAGATGTTCCCTCTGGGGTCGGGGTGGGGAGCAGGCAGAGTCGCCCCCCAGAGGAGAATATCTGAGTTAGAGCATGGCATTAACCCACGTCAGCCAGGTGTTTGCATGTCTGGTGAGCATGAATCAGAACCACAGTGCCAACCTCCAGTCCTGGATGAATGGATAAACTCGAGTCTGAAATTGCACGTGAAGCTGAAACGTAGTGGCTGCACCCCAGGCCACCTGTATCACTCAGTCATCTGGGAGGAAACAGATGACCCACCAGAACTGAGTGACCGAGGGGAGCTTGAGGACTATCACACTGTCAGCAGGGCTGAGGGACATCCAGGAGGAATAGTGAGCATGCTGGGCCTGGCATTGGCTGGAAACGTGGTCACCTGCATGCCTGAAGGCCATCCCGAACCTGGGCAGCTCTATGGAGTGGCTGTCTGAGCCAAGCTGTGGCCATTCGGACAGGAAAGCAGACTCTGGCAGCCATCTGGCACGGAGGACCAGGGAAACTGCCCTGCGTGCACTGCCCTCCTCCTTCCTGTTCCCTGCTCCATTGGCCAACCCAACAGGAAGTCAAAGGCAAGAAAGTCTGTTAATGCAGTGCATACTGGGTTTCGTTCTAGGCGAGTTTTCTCCAAATTACTAACAAGCCATCCCAACGTCATTTATTACATAATTTTTGTTTTTCCTAAATGGGATGCTAATTTATTATATATTAAATCCTTACACATAATAACCTTATTTTTGTTCATTATTGTGCATCGCTATTATGTCTTTTTGAAAATGAGTTCCTCGTTATTTCAATTATGTGCTTTACAATGTGGTTTAATGTCTAACTGAACTAGCAGAACTAATTTTGCGGGTCAAGCTATAATTTCCCTATGGTGGCTAATAACTGACTAATAGCCAAAAACCTTCTGATTGCAATGAGCAGATCACCTGGTCCTTACTAGGAATTTAGTACATGGTAACACTTGTCAAGGTTTGCTGTGCTTTGCTTTCCTTTTCATTAAAAACAAAAATTTTCTTTAAAACAGTCCCTCTGCATGTTTGCTGGCCTGATTTAGTTCATCCTGGATGTACACATTGTTAGTTTCCTTTCTAAATAGGAAATGGTATAAAATTAAAATTTGCACACACCACAGACCTTTTTTCTCCAGACCAAAATTGCCAACAGTAGCCAAAGCTTTGTTTTGCTCTTCAATTATGTCATGAGCCTAACTTGAGCAATGTTGCTTTATTGAGAACTGATGTTTTAGCAGACACACACGACTTGTCCGTGTAAATGTTTTGTTTTTAATGAGGAAAATTTAGACTCAGTATCTGCAATGAAAAGAAAGATATTTGGTATCTGACATTACTACGAATCCTTAGGGATGCTTGAAATATACAACATCTGGGTGCAATAAACAATAATAAGGTCTAAGAATGTCTTCATCGCTCAGCATCCTTTTAATAACCTGTCTACAGATATTTAAAATGTCCAGCACAAATAATAACAATAAAGTTTTAAAACCACAGGCATCATTATCTTGTATATCCTGAGACTTATTCTGCTGAGTAAAATAGGGACATACACACGATATATAAAATTCCTGGCTGAAAGAAACATTTATCATAGCACTTGGGGAAGAGCCTAATGAGTTACATGAAAACAAAATGTCCAGACTCTTGAAAATTTGATTTGTGTTGCATCTTGAAGCAGGTACCATGGATCAAAATGTTGGCATGAGTCAATGCCAACCAGAGCCAGTGGAAAAATGCAAAAAATTCAACACTCAATTTAGCTAACTTTTCAAAATTACTCTTACATCTTAACTATGTCTGGGTGTTGCACAGCTTTTAAATGTATTAAATACCGCTCACGAGAATTCCATCAGTGCAGCAGTAAGACAAGACCATAATTTATTTGAGAAATTGACCAAAACAAAAGTACATTTCTGGAAAAGGTGAAGAATGACTTTCCTTTCTCTTTCTCCATTTGGTGAGCAATTCTGTGTACTTGGCTTGGGCAGGAAAAACAAGCGTTGATGAATTAGGTGTTGCGAGCACCCCCCTGCCATTTTAGGACGGAGGGCCTGTGACGTGCTTCCCCCTAATTACCTGTCATATTCTTTCTCTCCTTGGGAATGTCAAGAAGCTGTCCAGAGAAATAATCACTTCACATGATGGGCGGGTCAAGACCTTTTTCAAACTCTCTAGGAGAAGGAATAAAATATTACATTCAAATATGTGTCTTGCAGACATTCTTCTATTTTGTACTTCCCGTAATTCCACCATGAAAACAAGTGACATGCGTGGGTCAGTCCGTGTGTTACCTTCCAGTTGGGCGAGTGTTAATGGAAACATAAGGTAGAAATATGTGATCTCTTTCTCAAAAACACATAAAGTAACAAAACAGTCCTAATTTAAAATTAGCCAGGAATATGAGACAGCATTTATGTTTAGAGGTGAATTGAAAAACTACAAAAGATGTGGCTTACTGTTTCAGAGAAGAGCTACACTGAGGGCCGACAAACAGTGGGTTCCCCCGAGGACGAGCCACGTCGTTCCAAATGCTGTGGGCCAGCTCCTGAGAAGGGGCACAGCTGGTAAAGGGGACCCTCCCGTGGAGAGCTCTTTGGGGTTTGCACCCGCATACTGGGGCCTGTGGCAGAGGCAGCGTTCCCACCAGCTGGTGTACCTCCCGAGAGGGCCTGCTCCCCACGCTGCCTCCCCAGGCCTCTCCCACACAAGGTCGGGACCCTGTGTGTTCCCAACGTCTGCATTCAGAAGATACATGTTGTCTCTCGTCTGGGACTAAACGAGCTTACCAAGGACTCGGTGGCCACCATACCCCTCCCCTAAACAGTCAGCAAACAGGAAAGTTGTGAGATATCCGAACAGCACCGTGTTTAAACGAAGGACCTCAGCGGCAGGAAACACCCCCATGGAGATGACTCGCTTCGGAAAATGGAGGACAGCCCTGACATAGCCAAGACATCTGGCCATGCTCTCTAGAGAAAAGAGAACAACACAAACAGAAAAGCATGTACGTTTTGTTTTGTTTTATTTTTAATCAAAGAAGTAAACAGTCGATTGGCTCCTGCAGAAAGCTGAACATTTATTTCTTTTATATTTAGGGAAAAAAATTAAAGTGATTTTCATTTTGGATCTTCAGAAGAGAAGCATACAACTAGACGTATCTTCCTTTTGAAATCCTGAAATGTTGAAACCTGTCAAAACAGAACAAGAGAAACGGGCTGGCATTTAGTCTGCGTGGCGGCATGAATACCAGTCCCAGTGGAGCATCAGCTTCCGAGTTTAGACGGGAAATAGGGGATCCCAGCACCCGATATCGCCAAGGTCTGTCCCTTCCTGTGGCCATGGCATGGCTTTCTCAGAACCGAAAAGGAAGGGCTCTTATGCCCCAACAAAGTTGCCAGAGAGGATTTCTTGAAAACGGAGCAGAGATCAAATATGGAAGGCAAAAATCAGGAAGCTATGGAACCAAATCAACGGCGTGAGATATATAGCCGACGAGTCAGTAAACATTCGTAACAAGATCATACATCCTAATGCACAAGCAAAAAACGTTATACTTATAAACTGGGGCATTAATGTTGTGATAAATAAACAGAAAATATACAAATCATAAAGAGAAAAGAGAGCAAGCATTGCTGCAGCAATATGGCAAAAAGCAGGAAAGGAAATAAATTGGAAACACAAGGGAAGCATAAAAAACGAAAATTGTAAATGAAGATGACAGAATTGAAACCAAGCACATCAGTCAATATGGCAAAATAAACGTGTTAAACTATTTGTTTGAAAGAAAAACTCTCAGACTATATAAAAACAAATACACACTTTCTTCTCCCTCCAAAGTATCTTTCTAACATGCAGCCATCTTAATGGAGAAGGAAGATTCTTGGTCAAAGGATTTCCTGACTGAGAAATCCAACAGAAAAGCATTCACTCATCCATCTACCCATCTATAGCCATCAATCCATCCATCATCCATCCATCCATCCATCCATCCATCCATCCATCCATCATCCATCCTTCATTCACTTGACCAGTATCTCCTGAATGTTCACAAGGCATGAGCTTGGTTGTGTGGGATACATGGGGAATGAGACACTGCGTCAGCTCTCCAGAAGGTGACATTCTGGGAAGACACACTTGTGGTTAGAGGCGGTTACCCTTGAGTGGCGCATGCTGTGAAGGGAAAACCAGGGAGCCCAGCCAGTCCCTCAACCCCCAGTGATAAAATCAGTTTGAAGCAGACAGGGCCATCGTATAATGGGTCATTTATGTCCATGAATTTGGATGACTGCCCATGGACTAAAAATGTAACTCATTCTATGTACATTTCAGTTCCTAATATTAATTTGGGTTTTTTTCCAAGGGGCCACTTCCCAGAGTGGACACAGGCCATCTCACATGCTCAGAACTTGTGCATAACTGGAAGCTGGTTGAATACAAACGGGCTCCGAGCTACACATGCAAGCTTTTCCTACAGCAGGAGAATATAGAAAGATCAACGAAAAGAAGAAGTCAAGGAACTAATGTGTACAGAGCCAGAAATTAAAGCACTGCCCTGTCTGCAGGGGGGCTGTACGCACACAATTGCTTGCAATGATCTTTTGCAACTGGTCAGCTATTATCCCAGGTCTGAGGTTCTCCCCAGTCAATGAAAGGTTTTTAATAATGCTGCACATTTCCAGGCCCTCTTGCGGCAAGTGTGAGGCAATCACAGCTTTTTACACGTTGCGTATCAGTGCAAGTTCTTCGACCTACTGGGGCCGGTCTGAGGTTGGGCTCCCCCAGAAGCCGACTTGGGGTCAGGATGTGAGTGCATATCAGCGGCCTTGGAGGTGATCCTAAACATCAGCGGTCAGCCAAGCCTGGCTCTGCAGCCAGAGAAAGCCCTCAAGCAGGGGGTCGGTAGGGATTTGCAGCCAGAAGCCATGTCCGCGAATGGGGGGTGCCAAGGTGACACTGGTGGGCTCTGCTAAGCAGTAGTACCTACACTCTCTTCTTGTTATCCTCTGCTACTATTTTTTAAAAATTTCTTTGTTAAGTCTGTGCCTGTATTTTATCCCGCTAAAGCACTGTGGCCTCCGTCTGTCACACTTCGTCTCCCTTTCTTTCTTCCCCTGCGTCTGCAAATGTTCATTGAGCACGCACTCATCCTAGGCCTCAGCGATGAAAGAAGACTGGTCACTTGTGGGCACAGATCCTTCGTGACGCTGCATAGACAGGTGCTGTGAGACAGGGACACACATGTACCCATGGAATACAGTGGGCCCAGACGTGTCTTCTCACTCAAAAACTAGAATACCAGATGGAGTGACTCCCAAAAAGGCGATGTGAACACATATGCTGAGTTGGGAGCATGGAAGGGGCTAGTAAAACGTGAGGCTTGATCATTATAACAGGTGGCAGGGATCTGACATACTGTGAGAAAGTTGGGCTGTTCCAGGTTCCCATCGCATCCCCGGCAAGGAAGCAAGGAGGCAAGTGACCTCCACGGTGGGGGCAGGGAGACCAAGCGCCTGCTCTTCTGATGTTTTTTCCAGGTGGAATTCCAGTCATTGTGTAGGCAGTTTGAGAAAATGGGAGGGAGGACATATGACAGACAACACAGTCTTCAAACAAAAGGAGGCCACTGTCACCTCTTCTCCATCCCGTTTTTTGTAGAGAATGTTCCCCAGAATAACTCACACATCACACATCATTTTGCCAGGTGTTCAGGCCCCTGCAAAGCCTTTTGCAGACCTCTCAGTCATCCCTTGAACTCAAACTTCATTGAAATGATGAACCCTTGGGACCTTATTACAATGATATTCCCAGGCCGTGCTCCAAACCTACCAAATCAGAATCTCTACGGGTAGTCTCAGTATTCTCAAGTTTAGATACTTCTAAGGAGCACATTGCGATTTCTCTGAGTTGCAGGAAGTGATCCATGCATGCATCCATCTTTCCATGCATCTATCCTTCCATCCACCCACCTATCCAGTCATGTATTCATTCAATAAATATTCATTGAGGGCCTACAGGCAGTGGAAAAGCAGTAGTGAAGAAGAAAGATAGTAATCCTGCCATCAGAAATGCGGCTGCCTTGTGAGGGAAAAGGACAGAACCAAGCCAGATAGGACAGTTGTGTCGAATGTCAGTGCTCGCGCATGCTATGGGAAACCTAAAGCAGGGGAGAAAGACAGGCGATGTCAAGGGGCAGCGGAAATTTTAACTAGAGCTTTCAGGAAAAGTTCCTCTGAAGGCGACGTTTGCACTTACAGGAGGAGAGGGAGCCGGCCAGGAAGGTGCCTGTGGGGAAAGAATTCCTGACAGAGGGACCAGCAAAAGCGAGGGAGTGAGCGGGGCTGGGGTGTGTCAGAGCGGTACGGAGCAGCTGGACCGTGCAGGCCACTGGAGGACTTGGGGTTTTACTGTGGCTGGGATGAGAGAGAGACTTTAGAGGAACTGGAGCTGTGCAGTCCTGTGATATGACTTGGATTTTAACAGGGTCACGCTGGCTGCTATGTTTAGAGTAACAAAAAAGGGGTGCGATGGTTTCAGGTCCCCTGGTTAGGACGCAACAGCATAACCCAGGTGAAAGATGGCAGTATATTACAGGGTGATCCTTACAGGCTGTGTCCACACAACCCTAGGGGGCGCCATCGCACAAACCTCGATTCTGAGAAGTGCAGTGACATTGCCCTGCTTGGGTCAGAGGGTTAGCAGTAGACCGGGAGCAAGTGCTGGCATTCTGGATCTATTTGGAAGGTAAGGCCAACGGGTTCCTTTCACACTGGATATGGAATCACCTTCATGGCTTTCCCCACAGGGCCCCACTCCACAACGCAGGTACAGGAGGGAACTTTCACCTCAGTTCTCAAGAACCAGAAGAATGGTATCAAGTGTTGCCCTGGTTTGTCATAGGTCATCAATCTCCCAAGAGTCTGGGGAAGATGGAGTAGACAGTGAGCTCAGCTAGCACTTTGGAGACAGGTGCCTATTAATACAATGTCATATGGAGTCAATGACATTGTAAGAATTTGTGTTTTCTGAAAGGAAAAATATTTCGTCTTTGATGGATTTTCTGTTTTACAGACATAATTAATCACAACGTCTTCAGAAATTGATTTCTCTAAGAGCAAAAGTAATCTACGTTTTTGCCAACTGGAAACCCCACTTCTACTCGAGAAACACTCTCCCTCAGCTGATTCTACTTCTTGGCTCCAGGAGCTAGAATTCTGTCCATGTGTGCAGATTATAATGATTCACTGAGGAAATATGAAGTTGTCAAATCAGTGGAGAGTTTTCAAATATTTTTGCTTTATCAAATGGATTCTCATTCAGAAATGGGTTTGACAAACAGTAAAATGTGCAAACACAATTGTCTTCCAAACTTTTGAGCAACAAACATTTTCTACGGAGCATCATGAAATGATGCAGAGTCAAGGAATTTTTAGACCATGGGCAGATGTTAACTGAGTCCCATTCCCCTGTCCCCACTGTAGGACACCCTCGTCAATATCAGGAGATGGAGCTCTCATGTTGTTCTCTCAGCACATCCAGGGGTGGGGCTCATGACCCGCCCGCCATTTCCTATTTGAGCAGTGCTAGTTGTTGGCAAGGTCTTCTGTGAATCGGAAATCTGCTCTCTTGTCATTTCCCCCTCTGCCCTCGGTCTGCCCTCTGAAGTCACAAAGATTTTGTACAGTTCCCTTTTCAAAGGAATAAAGATGACTATCGAGTCACTACTAAGATTTCACTTTTCTCCATCCACACTTTCCCCTGTTCCTCCATCTGCTGCAGTGACCCAGTGACTTCTGAAAGGCGCCGTTCTTACTAGAGCAGTTACCAAAGGCCCATTGTTCCTGCAAAGACTCGCCCCACGCTTTCCACACCCATCCTGTGTTTCCGGGTACAGCCCAGTCTAGGCACGTGCTGCAAATGCCTCATTCTTGTCATGGGAGGGGAGCGGTGGGGTCACTTTGGGGGAAAAAGTCCCACTTGTTTGAAATCCACGAAGGAACTAACACTTGGCTCACCTTTCCTCAGATGTGCAGGCTCGGTTGGAAGAGAAAATCCAGCACCCTGAATTCGCCAGGGTCTGGAAGAACTCTCTCAAGAGACGATGGCTTGATTTTACAATTTTAACTGCCTTTGTCATTTCCCTGCCAGGCCTAACCTTTCACAAATGTGCTTTTAATTAAGCAAGAGCTTTGCTTATCGCTCTCCCACCCTCTTCAGTTTCCAGTGACTGCGCCAACTGGTCTCAGTCAGCTTCTTAAATGAACTCAGGGGCTGCCGGTACCTGAGGGGCTCGGACAGGAGGCAGTGCCATCTGCTTGCCTTGGCCTGTCTGCAGGCTGAGGTCCTGGGCGGTGAGGGACAGGAAGCACGCTGCCCTTGGTGCGCTGCCACCGACGGGGTCCGCAGGAGGACCTGGCTGGTTGCTGCACACTTATCTGTGGCCTGACTGTTGGCTGGCTGACTCCAAGCTGGGTGAATTTAGAGGACATGTTTCTGGGGTAAAGAGTGGTCAACAGAAAAGGCGTGTCCCTGGCTCCAGAGGACACAGCTGCAGATTGTTGTGCTGGGGAATTGCTGCTGTTCCAGGGTCAGAGCTCGGAACAGGGTGTCTCTTCTCCAAAGTTAAAAAGAAAGAGAGAAAGAAAGAAAGATCAACAGAAACACAAAGTCAGGTGGGGTAGAGGGCACTGGTGCAACAAACCCACTGTTCTACATAAGAGGAAACACAGAAATCACGTAAAACTTAGTGTGGACATTATTGTGGCAAATGCCTTCTGGTCACACAGGGCTTGGTGGTGTTTCTGCATTAAAATAAAAATTGCAGCATTTAAGGACATTCTTGTAACAAAGTACCCAAGTGCACTAAGCCTCACTTTAACAAGGGCTGACCCCTGCTTTTCTTAAAAAGTACACATTGACTCTGAGAATGGGTGAAAATCAGTCACTTTTAATTGTCATGGACCCTCCCTGATAAGTATATTCTGTGAGCCAGAAGCACAGGACTGGGTTTTAAATCCAGACACCGGAAAGCCCGAATCCTTTACCATGTTGATCTCTAATATAGACTTGCGAATATTGTGGGTTCACTGGTTTCCTTTGAATTACGGAGGTTGACATTGTTCTACATCTCCTGCTGGGTCTATGGGCTCAGCTGCCTGCTTGGGTCCAAAACTCTCCCGTGAGTCTAGAATTTCAGGAGAAACCGTGACTTCCTTGTGCCATCCAGCTAAGCCCGTCAGCCCAGAATGCACTGATACGTGGAAATAGCAGGCACGTTTGCTTCTAAGGTTTTAGGAGGGAGGTTCCCTTCACAGGTCACCTGAGCTGGACTCAAGCACTTCCTGGCAGAAGGACGGACTCCTCTGTGTGTGGTGTTGGCCTGAGGCCTTTGGCCCACAGCAGCACCCTTGGTCATGGAAGGTGAGCAAGGCCGTTAGAAATCAAACCTCCTGATGACGAACCAAAGGTCCAGGGTGCTCAAGTCTCCACCGCCCGTGGACCTTGCAGCAGTGCCCAGACCCCGTGCCCCTGCTATGTCCGCCCAGTATGCTGCAGACCCTTTAAGAGAAGGGCCCACTGAGCTGGGCATGAGGAGAGATCCTCCCTCCCTAGACAAGGGGGTGGTGTGGAGTGAGGGGAATTGCAAGGTCACACTTCTGTTTGTACTCTCAGTGTCTGCATCTGTTTGATGTCCCTCAGTTTTTCTTGTCAATGCTGAGATCGGTGAGAAAAGCATTCTTGGCCTGCTGTCCACGTGTGGCTGACTCACCTACAACTGATGCCTGGGTGGGCCTTCTTCCCCTCCTGCCTAAGGGCTTGTGTGTCTGTGGACAAAAAGGGGCACTGTGATAAAGGTAAGCGAAAGTCACCTTGCAGGGTGACCTGGTCATACATTCCAGGCGGGTCATGGTGGGTAGTCACACCCGAGACCCATCAAAGCCTTACTTTTGCCTTACCTTAAGCAAGCCCTGTGCACTGTTTCTGTGCATCTAGGTTAACACCTTTGCAATGCCAGAAAAACCCTCCTTTTTGGACCCTTCTAAGGAGTAACCACCCTCGAGGGAGCACAAAATCTTGTTCTAATTTTAGAGATTTCCCCACCCGGCTTTCTCCCACTTTCATGTCATTTTCCTTACGTTCCCTCCTTAATTATAAAAGAAACTGCAAAACTCACTCTCGGAGCATCTGTGATCTTGCTTCCTAGCATGTCCTCCGTTTGGCTCAAAGAAACTCCTCTAACAACTCTCTGCAGGTTTGGACTTTCTTACATGGGCATGTTGATGGAACCTCTGTTTGCAGCACTTCAAAGAGTTCCCCCTCCAGGGTCTATGCAGGGACCACCAGAGCACTCTATTCAGAGGATATTGTTTTCCAGATTGCAATACCATCAGAGCATTAGCACCCATGGGTGGTATCACACCTTGATGGAGGGGTGGGGAATTCCAGATGCTCACCTTCCAGAATTCCTCAGAGAACACATAAGCTCATTTCTGTCACAGGGCAGGCCACCACTGCCTGCTTCCCGTGGAGGGCCATAGCTCAGTTCCACAGGTGAAGCCAGGGGAAGGGTGTCGTCCAGCTTTGGTCAGCTCACCCATAAATGTGGCCATGTTTTCTGCAGCTGCTCCTACATTGAGGTGAGCACTCAGGACATGTCCAAAGGAGACAGACTGGCAGAGTGACCTCTGCCAGTTATTCAATTCATCTCTACCAAGTGGAGACCCATTGACTGAGTTGTGCCTACAACCTGCTGGGACAGTGTTAGAACACATCCAAGAATGTCACAGCGAAAATGTTTGCAACTTAGTATGTCCACCACTCTCCCTCGCAATATTAATAAGCTTTGCTTTCTTAGTATCTAGACAAAGCTCCCACTGAATAGATGTTTGCAAATGAATGAGCAATTAGATGGACAGTCACTACACATCTCTTATAAAAGGAAAGTGGAATAAGGGTGTCCTATAAGGGTTAAATAATTGCTATAATGGCAAGGAGTGCTGTCACCATCTGTCACCTTGCAGTTACGAGGATAACCCAATATTAAGTATTGGACAAAGACCTACGTGCATCATAGAATGGCAAAATTCAGGTTTTAGAAGCACTTTTCCATAGAAAAGGCTTAAAAGGGACTTTCTGGGTCCCCAGGGGATAGGAGAGAGAGGGAAAGAGAGAGAGAGAGCCAGAGAGAGAGAGGAGAGAGAAGAGAGGAGAGAGAGAGAGAGAGAGAGAGAGAGAGAGAGAGAGAGAGAGAGAGAGAGAGAGAGAGAGAGAAAGTCAGGCCCATAGAGATTGTTCAGAGCAAGCCACATTCTGTCTGAAACATTTTCATGCATATGGGATGGGCTTCTCGCTGTGGACTGTGAGAACAAAGACTAAATGAATGTTAATCTCACTAAGTTGTTCTCAGAGACAATGCCAGTTACAATACAAAATAGCAGCTGAAAAGAGAAACAAACAGGATAGCCCGGTAGTCTGGGCGATGTCCCAGGTGTCTGAATAATTTCCCAATTAAATCCCCCACCTGGTTATAGGATTACAGGTTTTTTCCCCTTTTCAACTAAAGTGACATACTTATCACAATGTCACCTTAGTGCATGGGCTTCTTCAAAAACAAAGAGAAAGAAAAGAAGTCAAAATAGACAAGGGTGCGTAGTATTTGCTTAGAACTGCTGGTGCTGACCTGTCGAAACTAGAGGCCTTCCGGGCAGACTCGAGAGGGTTGTGTGACCCTCAGCTGCTCTACTCGTAAGAAAAATGCTGACCTGTGTAAGCATACAGTGGGATTTTTTTAAAGCTATCAATTCCCTAGAAAAATAAAAACCCCCACAGCATTTGTTTTGCAGTTTTAGGCTGTTATAAGAAAAATGGAATAAATGTGGAGACCAAATTGCTTCCCAATGTCTGTGACGCTGGCTTCCTCCCCTCCCCTGAATCTCTGATTCTGTGATTCCTCCTTATTACATGTCCGCTGGCTCTCTTTCTTCCCTCTGACCACAGATCACAGTCTTTAGCTCAGGGGCTGCAAAGGTATCAGTCACCTTCCAGATAGACAGACAGACTCTGTAGATTTCAAATGTCAAAATCAGGGAATTCCATACACAATCATTTAATTGGGGTGGGGGTAGAGGGAGAAGGAGAGGGAGAGGGAGAGGGAGAGGGAGAGGGAGGGAGGGAGGGAGAGAGAGAGAGAGAGAGAGAGAGAGAGAGAGAGAGAGAGAGAGAGAGAGAGAGAGGATGAAAAGTAAATTAAGTACAGCTCACATTTTCCACACCCTCTTCAATGCTAGAGTTTGGCCAAGTCTCCTTCCTACCATGTGTTCTGCGTGTTGAATAATAAACTGAAAGGTTCGTTTCCAGGGTTATGTTACTGTTGGCTGATAGCATATCATTTCAAGGGGGTCCATTTTTCTCCATGCTGCTCAAATCACTTTGGCAAGTTTAATCTGGTCGAACAGTTTTGCTATTTACTGCTGGAATTTCTGTCTGTTAAGAGCACCCTGGGAGTTTAGCTTAGTGGCTAAAAGATTGACTTATAGCTTCAAACCAGGTGGAAGTGGAGATGCACAGAAAACATACACAGGGATCTATTGCAGACCTATCTCTGCTCTAAGAGCACTCCCACGGGCATAGGGATTAATTTCTGGTTTTCAAACTGTGCAGAAGTGATGGTTTAAATCTAGAGATTTAAAGCACTCCTGACACCAACAGCGAGTGCTGTGCCGGGGAAGGCGTGGGGCTGGGAATAGCACCGCCTGGGCCCTGTGATTTACTGGTCCTCTGACCTTGGGTGTATTCCTTGAGCTCTCTGAGCTTTCTTTTCCTCATTTGCAAAATGGGGTTAATAAATCCTACCGCGGAGAGTTGTCCTGGGGATCAAGTGAGGTGATGCTCCGGGAAACGCTACATCCATAAGTCTCTGCTTCAACCTGCCCATAGAGGTGTGTCCACCTCCTTCTCTATCCAAAGCGCTCTCTCGTGCTTTCCCTTTTCAACATGTGTTTTAAACGCTCCAGAGCTTGGGAATTCTAAGGGAAATCAGAGTAATTGTGACCCCAGGTCTTCCCGGATAGCACCGTACTTGACAAAGCTTTTTTACAAATTTGGCTGGACCTTTTCTTGCAGTAGTCATAGGAAGAGATCATTATTACGTCAGTTAGCTAGATGAAGAAACACTACTGAGAGCAGCTGAGCAAGGGCCTAATAATAATAAGGTAACCGCAATGACAATGACGATGGCAGCACGGATGGCCGTGATGCTGGTGGTGCTGACCATGGTGCTGACGACAGCGGCAGGACAACTTCCATGCTTTGATGTTGATGACAGCTAATAACCACTGAAGCGTCCTTGTGCCTTCAGTTAAGTGGTCCAACCCATGGTTACTCATTTAAAACATTCTATTTGGTAATAGTATTATTATCCCTGTTTTACAGATGAGATCATCACATGTCAGAGATGCCCAAGGTCACAAAGCAAGTGTGGAGCAGAAGGAAGCAAATACCCAGCAATTGGAGAAAGTGTCAATAAAATAGGTTGAGTCACAAATGGACGATCACATGAAAACGAACACCCAACAAGTATACTCAACGGTACAGATAAACCCACAAACATAATGTTGAACAAAAGAAACCACTGATGTCTGCCATTCATTCTATCAACATAACGTTTTAAAAAGCCTTGAAACACCAATTAGATGTCTGGAGAGTAGTTGTCCTGGTTGGGGGTAGACGTGGGGAGTGTCTGGGGAAGCACACAAGTGGGACTTCTGGGTGTCGCCAGTGTTTTGTTTCTTGATTTGAATGCTGAGTACATGGATGCGTTCAGTCTGTGAAAATCATGCTGTATATTACAGTTTTTGCACACTTCTATGTGTATATTACACTTCAATAAGTGTAGAAATATCAATACAATTCTAGCATGACTATATATTGATTAGTTTGGTTGCATTTGGTCAGTCTTTGTGATAACCTGTCACTGCTGTGGTCCCAAAGAACAATGCCTTCCAGTGTTCAAGTTCTTATGTAGTCCCCGTCCCACCCTGCCTCTGGCTAGGCCATGTGACTAGCTTCGACGAATGAAACACCAGCCCGCATGATGTAAGTGGAGACTCGATGAGCCCTTGAGCGTTGACGTTGTCCTCTTGGAATCCAGCCACCATGCTGAGAGGGGGCCAAGCAGCCACCTGGAGACATCTGTGTGGGGTTTCCTCCTCTGCCCCACATGGACCAGCAAGCCATCTGTGTGAACTGTAGAGTCGAGTAAGTGAGCCACTGTACGTAAGGTGGGCAGCCAGGGGAAGGTTGACCAGAAGGAGTCCCTCTTCTCTGCAAAGTCATGCATTTCCTCCTTCTGAATTCTGCTCACACTTCACCTTTGCTAGGAAGCCTACTTGGTACGCCTGCTTCAGCTGTACGGGCCTGCACGATTCAGCACAGAAACTTTAGTGTGTGCCATGTGGTTCTGCAGTATTTTAACTAGGAAGTCATTGTATCTTTATGGTATTCAGATGCTCTTTCACACTTCATCTCATCGGGGCTTCACCACAATGTGATGAATTGGGCAGAGTAGATGCTGTCACTAATATTGTACTGCCCTTCCATGGATTACCCAGTAAGAGGGGTGGCCAGGATCCAGACCTGGGCCTTCCCTTTCGCTGGCTGCCTGAATCCTCAAGCAGGGTGCTGCTACTTCTACTTGGCACCTGCCCTCTGCCAGTTCCTCTCCCTGCACCCAAGATATTCCACAGTGCCCTCAGCGGTGTTGACCCCAACTCTTAGCTCTTATTAATTATAACACCCTATCTTCAGTGGGCATTGGTCACTGACAGATAGGACACTCCTCTGAGGGGTAGACGAAATGGGCCGTCGCCACATTTAGTTAATAAGGTGGTGTCGTTCCTCTGCACGTGGTCTCATTCCAGGAACAGGTACTGAATGCCACCTTCCACTGTGCCTGCTGCAGGCTAGCACTTACTGCACTCATTCCGCTGCATTGTGGCACAGAGATGAAGGTATCCTTTCTCCACTGAGGTCTCTCACTGCTTTGGGGATCGAGACAGATGAACGACCAACCAACCACAGCATGGCTCTGTTGACAGGCACACACAGGGTGCCATGCAAACCCATAGGCGGGTCATTAAAGCTTTCCCCAGGAGAAGCTGGGCCAACTATGATGACATTCACCTTCATTTTGCCTTCTGAAGAGATGCTCGAGGAGACAGAGGCATGGGTACACATAGCAAAATCTGGAGGTCCTCTGCAAAAAGGGTTTCTTTCACCTGCTTTTCCAATTCCCTTGAGGTGGGCCAGGGCCAAGGCCCATGACCTCCACTCCAGTCCTCTACTCTTCTTGACATCCTGCACACAGCTGCCAGGTGGGCCTCCGGCACCAGCTTTGCCCTCGGCAGTCTGCTTTAGCTCCCTATTGCATTCACCAGCATTTACTCTTCTTAATTATATTTACTTTCCTCTTCGCAACTATATTTGACACCACAGTGCCTTGGCCACTGGAAATCCCACAAGGGAACTGAAGTAGCTGGTGTGGATTTCTTTCTTTGATCAGGCTTCAGCCTAAACATGACTTCTTCAGGAAAACCCTCTGCAGGGTCAAAGACTAGACCCACCCCATCCCTGAGCTTCCTTCTTCCATAACATCAACCTGAACATTGATGTACAGAAGTCTGAGGGAGCATTTTAAGGGTCTGATTCCTGTGCTACGCTGAAGACTGTCTTAAGACAATGGAAATGTCTGTCCTGTTCACCATCACAGCTGCACGTAGCAGAGTTCGGGCACATGGGGGGTGATTTGTAGTATTTGCATGGTTACTGAGTCCAAGACCATTCTCAGCCTCTGAAGGTCTCCTTACAGGACATTCTTAGGCTCCCCTGTTTTAGGCTTATGCCAGAAGCTAAATTAAAAACAAATAAGTTTGAAACTCAGCTTCAGACCACCAGGAGCTTATAGATTAATGGTGAAGACTGACATTGCTTACAGGGGCTCCTTGTCTAGGCTCCTGGGAGCCTCCTGTCTTTGTACCCTGAAGAACATGAGGCCATCATGTTACGTCCGGATGTCTCTGGTAACATCTCCCACTCAATATCTACTTCCACTGCATTTCTCCTGAAGGTTCGGAGATAAGGTTGTAGAAGCTGACATTTGTAGAATATTCACTCTGAGTCAGGCTCTGGGCAGAGCACTTTACACACATTTTTATAATCCATCCGTGCAAGAGCTGCACTTTAGAGAAAAGAAGTCTTGACTTGGAGAGATGACGTAACGTGTCCGAGGTCACACAGCTGGTGAGTGGGAGAGGCTGGAACAGATTGTGGTCCCTGTGATGCTATGATCAAGCTTGATTTATAGACAGAAGAGTCATTCTGTACAGTTTAGAGAGGGATTTCCTTGTGTTATTAAATGGCGAGCAGGACCATTGAGGATGCTAGAGAAGATAATTCTAAGTGAGTTCCCAGGAATAACTCCTGAACTGTGAACTTTCTATCCATGAAGAGGTAAAACCTGTTTCTACAACATTCCTATGCCATAGAAATGGGCTGCCCAGATAGCGGCGTTGAGTGGGGAGCCATGGTTTCAATGCTGCCTCCAGAACCTTATCAAGACCTGCTTCTTTCCCCACTAAACTCACTTCTGAACATATGTCTTGAAGGAGTGTTTCTGAATGGCACAAAATAAGTCACAACCAGAATCCTGGCTGCAAGGGAGTCTGGGAAACACTTTCAGTTTTTAGCCTCTATGGAGCAAAAAGGCACATTAAATAGAGTTGGAGAAGATGTTGAGCAAGGCAAGTCAGAGAATCAGCCTCAAATACCTGAGTGCAAGTGTTCGAAGCTGATTAGCATATATTTACTCTCTTTCCTCCTTCCATGCAAAAGCATGGAGGAGAGAGAGAAGGCATGTCAACTTCCTCTAGCATATGGTCACCATATTCATCTCGTCCAAACACCTTTTTAACCTGCTAACTTTCTGACTGTGGTTGACTCTCAATATACATTAGTCCCTTCATTATTTCTAGCACTCGGGTCAGGCTTGCCACCTTTTACTTACTGACAGAGGTCAATTTATGTCAGAGTGTTCCAGGATCTCTTGCAGCTAAGTTTAGGCTTGCCACCTACTTCTGGCAAGGAAGATTTAAGCAGTAGTCTCATAGGTGAAGCTTCTAGGAAAAGTATTGCTTTCCTGATGAAAAAGGGACACATTGAGCTGGCATTTCCTTTTGAATATTGTCCTTTCCCTTTCTTTATTCCTGTCTGGAAATGTGAACAGATTACATGGTGGGAACATCTAGGGAGCATGTGGACAAAATCAGAAGAAGAAGTAGAAAGGAGCCTTTGTCTGAGAGTACTCTAGAGGTGTCTTACCTCGACTGCCTGTTTGTGGACTTATTGTGATACCACAAAATAAAGCCTTATTTAGATAAGCTTGTGTTCATCCAGTTTTCTGTGTTTTGACACTCACAGACCCCACAGGGTCTTCCTTGGGGTCAATCCTTGTATACCAAGCCCCATGGGTTGATGGAATTTTAAGGCTGGAAGAGGAGTTGGTGATGACTTGGTTTTAGTCATATATTGCTTTGTAGTTTATCAACATTACGTGTATATGTATCTAGTCTGCACAGTTAGATTTTGAGCTCCCTGAGAATGGGGATTATATGTATACTAAAATGTTTAATATTGGAAATGCCTAAAAAGCCGTGCTAAGTGAATGAATTCACAGATCCTTTGACAATGTTTCTGTAACACTTACTTGTGAAAGTATACACTTTGTATTAAGAATTTGAGAAGGATTTAAAAAAAATAAAAAGAAAGGAATCCAGTGGAAAGGTGAAATTATTTTATTCTTTCTTAGATTTATGCTGCAAAACTTGATTTATCTATTGCTCTATAAAAAAAAACAGCCCTAAATCTAGTGGTTTCAAACATCCATCATTTCGTTTGTTCTTGACTGCATGGGTCAGGAATTCTGACCAGGTGTTTCTTCTGTTTCATGGGATTTTGGCTGCGATCACTCACTAGGATGCCTCACTAGGATCACTCACTAGGCATTCAGTGGCTGCCTGGCTAGAATGGAAGTTCCTAGAAGGCTTTACTCACAGGCCTGGCATCTGGCTGCTCTTTCCACTGGCTAGCTTGGGCTTCCTCACAGCATGGTGGTATCAGGAAAGTTCGGCTTCTCAAACAGTCAAAAGTACAAGCTATAGGCTCCTTGGGCTCAGCCTTGGAAGTGACACAGCATAATTTCTGCCACATTCTGTTGGTCATAAAATGTGTCAGGTCCTGCCCAGATTCAAGGGAGGGAGAAAGAGACTCCAGCTCTCAATGGGGAGTAGCAAGTCACCTTAGAGTAGAAAGTGTGGCGTGGCAGGTAGTACCTTCATCATGTTAGGAAGGAAATCTATCCTTCAGCTTCCTCTTGGCCCAGATGGCCTTATAAATGGCCTCATTTAACAATTTCGAAATGTGAGGGAGAATAACATTTACAGGATTCCTGTCCTATGCTGAGTGCTGTGCTCACTCTTTTTGCATAGAATTTCTCATTTACTGGGATTCAGATTCCCAAGGTGATTTCTCTAGACCTAACCTCTGGGGTCATTTGAACCATCTGCTGACAAGAAGGAAGTCCACAAAGCAGGATGCATGACAATGCCCTGACAGGTGAGACAGCCTAGTCTAGCCATCTCCCACGTTCAGGGATAACCTTGAACTTTTTCTCTTTATCCCTGGGATGGTGGGGTAGTGGCTTGCATCCCTAAAAGTGATCACTTCACACTCTTGTTCCTTTGGCCCCAGAAGGATGGAGGCTTATCTCTTTAGAGTCCATTATTACTGAAAAGAAATCATTTCGTTGCCTCCGGGTACCAGTTAAAACTTGTACAGACAGAAGATATTGGCGGGACAGCTCCCTTCCACTCAATTGTAAAAACCATCACAGAGTGATTTAGAATCTGTACAGTGGTGGTGGTCCCGGGGTGACTGTGCAAGAACTGGCTGCTGAGGACACACCCAGAGGCCTACGGGCATTGTGCTGGACAGCAGTCCCAGGGGGGCCATCTTGTTTTATCCCTTTTGAAACTCTTGACTGTGAGTCAGGAGTAAAGACTAAAACAATGAGTGGTTTATGCTCTCAGAGCAGCTCTGCTGCAGTAAAACAGCAGACACAGGAACATTCCATCTGCCAAAGAGCAACCCGGAGTCAGAAGCAAGCTGTGATGTCACTGGAGTCAGTATCTGCAATCAAAGGGGAAAGTTCTGGAGCCTTCTAGCATCTCAGTAAGACTTCAGGGAGGTCGTGGAAAAGTCAGGAGAGGTCCTTGATTTCCAAGTGGTGCAACTTGCTAAGAAACACCTTTTAAAAATTGAAGCTACTTTAAGGACAACCCAGTTATTCTGAACCAATATTGGTCAAACGGGGAAACAGACCCCCTGCGTAGGTAACTTGATGGGGTACCAGTGTTGGAACATGGCAGAGCAGCATCTGGAACCCAGTTTTCCTCATCTGCAGTGCAGCCCTCTTTCCAAATACACCCCACCCCACATTTTTTGCCTGACTCTCTTCACAAGTGACCCTGAAATGGGGAAATGGACACTCTGCTTGCTCAGGACACTGATATCAAGGAGGAGTGGGGGGGGGTGACAGTAATGAATGGGACTGCACAGCGACCAGGGCTTCCGGAGGTTTTGAGATAGCCTCAAGGTGGAAGGTATGCGGGGTCTCGAACACCTCCCACCCACCATGAAGCTCAGAGAGGAGGGTTCTGTGCACCTGGAGCCACAGGAAGTGCCCTGCTGGGCCTGTGCTCTGCGCTCTGCGCTGGCAGAGAGGGGGACCTGTGGCAACCAGACCCACAGCGGCATGTGTGGCCCTCGTCTCACACTTGGGTTTCCCAGCAAATGTGGACAGAGGGACGGAAGAACGTCTGGACTGTGATGTCCTGGTGGGGTTCCTCTGTGTGAAGCGTGGGACAGTACAGAGAAGGGGAACAGAGAGGCTGGTCCGTGGACACGAGTGGGGTAGAAAAGCCTCTTCCTCAGTCTGCCATCACCTCACTTCTTGCTTGTGTGTTGGGGCTTCTGTGGGTGAATGGTTACATGACGATTTGGAGAAATGGACAACTGAGCGCAAAATTCCCAGCCCTGACTGTGGGCTAACAGAGGATGGAGACAAAAGACAGAGCTCAGTCTTCCACGTTAGGGTGCAGGCTCAGGGCAGAGAGGACGGAGAGGAACCTAAGTGGCTAACTTGGACCAGCTTGAGCTTTGTAAGTAGCCAGAGGGCTGTTCAAGCAAAGAAGGTCCAATATTTTAAGATACCAGGAAACCTAGGACGTTTCCTCCTTCTGGCTCCTAAGTATTCCTTCTAGCCTGTGCTATACCCCTGGGTTTGGTGGGGTGGGGGTGCGGTGGATAGAAAGGAGGGCGGTGTAGTATCACTCTGGCCAGTCAGGGTGAGGGGTGAGAGTCTGCCGGAAGGCAAGATGCTCCCTAACCATGGAGTCCGTGTAAGCAGAACCCAGGGAGGGAGACCCTGGGAATTATTGATCCTGCGGAGTTCACTGGTGGTGGAAGGAGCGATGGTCAAGGCTGTCTCTAGCCTAAGGACTCAGGGGCCCCAAATGACATATTCTTATTGCTTAGTAGCCTGGTATGGTTTATGGGTAATGAGGGTTCAGGAAGTTTCCATCAGCCTTTTGGTCATCATAACAGAGTCCCGAGGTCCACGGCTATCCTTACAGAGTGGGGCCTTAGAAAGGCCAAGTCCTGCTACAGACACACTCATTGTACCAAGAAGCAAGAGTTCTGTACTGACTCATGCCTGGAGTAGCTTTCCCACTCCTCTCTCTCTTTTCATGCCCCCTCCCCAATCACATAATTTTTGTTGCAAGTAGTTTATGAAATCCTACCATCCCGTCAAAACCCTCTGTATCCATTAAGAATGAGTTTGTACACAAGTGAAAGGACCTACAACCAACAGTGGTCTAAACCAATGGGGTCGAGTGTCTCACAGAACGGGGCGTCTGGAGTCAGCAGGCCATCAATGTCATCAAACACTCTTTCCACTCCACAGTCCTCAGCATGTTGGTGTGCTGTGTCACAGTCACAGGGACCTGCCCCAGTGCCAGCCATCAAGTCCCTGCCCAAAGCAGGAGGAGGAAGTGGCGATGTTTGTCCCTTTCATCAGGAAAGCGAAGGCAGACGGCTATGCTACATGTCAGACCCCAGTGTTCTACGTAACATCTCTGTGGCCATTAGTGCTTACCCAAGACACTTCTTAGCCTTAGGCTGAGACTATGTGACGAGTTCCATCCAATAGACAATGAGCAAAAGAGAACACATGGCAATTTATGGCCACAGCAGTTAAAAGGCTGAAATGTCCTCCATCTTCCTCTCTTCTTTGGTAGCAAAGCCAGGAACCAGATGTTCCAGATGGTGCAGCTGCAAAATGGTAAAGTCTCCCTCAGCCTGGATCCCTGCAACCATGTGGAGCAGATACCCCCACAGATCCACAAGGGGCGTGCAACACGAGCGAAAAACCAACGCTGTTGAGTGAAACTACTGATAGTTCAGGGTCCCTTTGTTACCTCAGCGTAGCTTAGCCTGTACTGGCTCATACAGTCTCATCATCCAGAACCATGTCACACAGCTACCCCGTGCTGAAAGGAGACCAAGAAAGGGAGCATCTGGCTCTTTCAGGCTCCACTGGGAGTCAGGCAACAGACAAGTGAGTTGGGCACGGGTGTTAAGTTTGCCAAATCATAGCACCCACTGCAGCTTCCCAGATCGACCCAGAGGCAGCTCCGCATCTGGCTAAGGTCAGAAAGCAACAGCAGATTATAATGCACACACACACACACACACACACACACACTCACCCTCACACATGTGGCAACACACTCTCAATCATCAGCACGTTTGAAAGAAAAGGGGTTATTTTCCTGTCACCTCCCTTTATTTGTTTTCTAATTTTGGAGAAAAGGTGTAATTTCTCAACCTTAAGGTTTTCCAGCCCCTTATTCAAACAGAACAGTTCTGTTCCTGTTGTCAGGCAATGTGGCGAGGTGGGCACAGAGAGCCAAACCTACAATCATCCCTTGGTTGGAAAACAAACCTCAGCGTCTGGAATCAGGAGTAAGGATGAAATAATGGTTCTGCTGTAAGCATTTGCCTCAGATCATGAAGAAGAGAAATGGGAAGGTCACGACATCTGCGAGGTTAGTGACTAAGCCCGTATGGTAGGGAAAGACCTTGGGGATTTCAGTGAAATTCTCAATTCAAAGAATTCGAGAAGGCAGATGATTAATGTGGGGTGGAGCCGCGTGGAGCAGACAGTGAGGAACAATGAGAGCAGATGAGGCTCAGAGGGGCTGCCTGCGGGTCGGAGGAGGGGGGCTGGCTCCGAATGCTGTGGGCAGAGTCTGGGAAACTGCTGGTTACCGTCGTGATGGATGTGCCACAAGCATTCTTACCGGGAGAGGGGGAGCTGGGCCCAGAGCAAAGGCAGTTGCTTCCTCAGTGGCCCTGCTGTCCTGTGGAAGTTGCCTGTGAAGCCAAACCAGGAGAGGGTTGGGGCGAGGGAGACTCCAAAGCCATGTCCTTCTCCAAGGTCGCACCTCCAGTGCACAAGATTTTGCCCCGAGCTCCTTGTCCTGTACTGAAATGCTGTGTACCCTTAAAAGCCACTGGATGAGTGGGTTGTAAAGGCCGTGAAAGAAAGGGTCTGGACGAAGGTAAATGTTGAGGAAAGGTGAGGTCTAGGAGGAAGCAACGCTTGACATTTGGCCTTGGGCAAATGCTTTCTCCTTTGGGAAACCAAAGGTTCACGTTTGGGAGTAAGAGTGGACACAGCTCAGGTGCCCCTGGAGTGAAGTGGGGGCATGTCCTTTCTCTACCCCTCTTCCTCCAACCTTGGGGAACACAGCTGGCCCTGTAGGTAGGCAGCCTCACGTGCCCCCTGGATGGCTTTCAGGATGACAAAGGACAAGAGCAGACGCTCCCAATGCAGGGCTGGGCTTTGTCAAGCTCCAGGGAGCCCATCCTGGAGGGTGGGCTGGCAGGAAGAAAAAGGGATTTCGAAGCGAGAGCTGAATCAACAGCCTCAACATGGGAACAAAGAATGCCTTCCTCTCCGGTAATCCCCTTGCCCCACAGTCTGCTCCAAAAACTCACCTGCCAGGAAAAATGACTTCGAGACAACACTGGGCGGGAAGAGATCAGGTGAAACGTAAGCGAGAGTTGACAGTGTGTTTGCAGGATGTCCACGCACCCACCCACCGAGGAGGGAGGAGAACAGACGTGGCAGGGGCACGTCAAGCTCCCTGCCCCACGCAGGCCTCTCTCAATAACCTGACAATAACGGGCTCCTTTAGGTCGCCTCCGCCGTGTGTTTACTTCACAAAGGACTTTCTGGGCACCTCGTAGCTGCACATAGTTTATATCAAGCTGATCTCCACCTCTCTTTCCCTCGAGGGCACCAGAGTGAAATAGCTGCCTGGTGACTGACGTGAGTCTGTGCTTCGATGAGGGCCCCTTCCTCGTGAAATATTCCATTTGGGGAGTGAGGAGGGCTTTGTCACATCTGCCCAAATGGAAATGTTCATTGTCACCCAATTCTGGGCCTCATCTGCCAGATGTGCTAATCTGTCTTGTACGTTATCCATCTGCTAAGTGGTCCATGGCAGACCACGCTCATCCCAAAGAGAGAGGCTTCATGCAGCAAATAGCCAGGAGTGGGCATGGAAGGGCAGCCTGGAAGGTCATCAAACTCACCACCACGCTTCCAGCCCTGTGCTTAGCAGTCCTGGTGCTTGGCAAACAAAACACCTGTAGGTTTAAAAATGTGTAACAACAACTACAAAAGGATGGAAAAGTTGTTCATAGAGAAGTGAGCTCGGAGCCTGGACCCGACAGCCACGGCTGCAGCCCGTTCTGTTAGGGGCTTGGACTAGACACTCTGTGGTGTGGAAATTAGTTCCCCACACCGCCCTCTTTCCAGAAAGGGATGTGAAAACACACCTGCAAAACTCTCCTTTGGTTAACCCAGGTTTGAATTTTAGCTAAATCGTCTGGGCACAAAAAAGACGGTACGCTTTCTCAAGATTCCAGAACCTTGCAGGTAAGTCTGATATGAGCTATCGTAGGCACGCGTGTCCAGGGTGGGGTTTTCTCCTATAGAAAGTCCGCCTCAGCCCTCATCCTCACTCATTCCTTTCCCAGGTGCAGGGATGTACAGAAAAGTAAGAAAAAGCTCTTGTCTTCCAGGAAGGCAGTTTGGAGCAGTGCTTCCCAAACTTTATTGTGCACCTAACCCCCTGGGGATCTTGTTAGGATGCTGTCTCTGATTCAGAGTTTCTGGGGTTGGGCCCAGACGTTGCATTTCTAACAAGTGCTCAGATTCGGCTGATGCCCTGGCCCATGGACCACATTTGCGTGGTTCTGCAAGGACGGTCCCCAAGCTTTCAGCAAGGAGCCATTGGTTAGAAATGCACATTCTCAGGCCCACTCCAGCTCTACTAATCAGAAGCTCTGGGGCCCAGTGACCTGCATTTTAATGAGTCCACACCCTACCCCCGGGCAGTTCAGATGCAAGCTGGACACTGAAGTTTGGGGGTCTCCGGAAACTGCTAAGTTAGGCTCACCAGCTGGTTACAGCAGATTACAGGGCTGGGCAGCAGAGGAGGCCCAAAGTGCCATGTAAGCTGGCTGTCTAAGGATGCCACCAGACAGAGGGAAGGGCCAAGAGGGAAGTGGGGATGGGGCGGAAGGAGACGGAGGGTTGAGAACACCCCTGCAGAGTTTTCCTTAGCGAGCAGCCTTCGTGGTCCAGCACTGCTCACCCACCAGGCCGGACCTCACAACCATAGGAGGAGAAGACCGTGGCCGCTAGTCCATCTTCCCACCCCCGGGTGTTTTTGAGCTGTTCCACCTGCATGGCGAGAAGGCCTTCTGCTACAGAAAATGGTTTCCAGTCTGAGACACTCAGGACAGACCCAGAACCAAGTTTTTGCTCCGGGAAAGTGAAAGCTATGGGACTCTGCCGTGGTTATCCCCCAAGGGAGCCGAGGGCATGAGGGGGAGAGAGGTGCAGGCAGGGGCCAGCCCAGGGGGGGCGTCACTGTGCTGAGCTCAGCAAAGGATGGAGGGTGGTTTCTGTCTGTAGTTTTGGTCCCTGCAGGCCTACGTTTTCCAGATATTTTTCACCCAAATATTCCCCAAGTGCCGAGACTATGTGGGTGATTCCAGGAGCCAGGAGCCGCCTGTGAGGAGCTGGGATGATCTCCTCCCAGGAGGAAGGTTGAGGGCTGAGGTAGACATGATTGTGTCTTTAAAATGTGTGTACTTTTTGTCCTGTTAAGAAATATCTGTGCTTTAATATCATAAATGGCTCAATGCTGAGTAAAATAAAGATGTGTGGGGCCCATGGGCACATCCCAGGCACCGTGCACCTTACTGTGAAGAGAACAGATTTGGAGAACACACTGTTTCCTGAATAAGTGGAATTGTCACCGAGGGCACGTTTGACAGGAAGAACGCAATCCGCCTTCTTTGCGGTGAGTGAACAGGGGTTGGGGTGAAGGCAGGGTGCCCAGGGCATCCTGTGACATGAACCCAGGGCCCAGAGCCTGCCTGTACAGGGAAGCAAGTGCAGTAGGGGGGTGGCAGGCTTGGGGGCCACCAGCAGGCCCTGGAGCTCACACTCAGATCCTGGGGGCTGCAAGCTGAACAGGTGCTCAGTCTCTTGGGAATTGAGGGACCGGATGAATTCTGACAATCAGGTTTCCTGTCTTCAGAATGTGTCCCCTCTGCCTCATCTTGGAGCCAAAGTCGAAGGGGCTGAATCTGCTCAGCTGGGAGGACGGGTGGTCTTTTGGGCTTGGGGGGTGACTAGGTCAACTAGTTAGAAGGCCCCAGAGGACACACGGGGTGTAAGCCGAGTATTTTGCAAAGCTTCACACTTGCTCAGAAGGGTCCGAGAGGAAGTGTATGAAAATGACATCGGTAAGGTGGCTTATGTTTGCAAAGCATCACTGGTCTGACCCTCCCATGCACGGGTCAGGTTCTGGAGTCACACAGTATGGCCAGACGGACCTTAAATCCAGGCAGGTTATTCCTTTCCTAAATCTTCATATACATTGTCTGAAACTTAGGCTACAGAAGCTGACTGTCAAAACTTTTATTTTTTTCAGACAGAATTGTACATAAAGCACCAGTACATGAAAGAGTTGAGAGGGACCCCCTCATGATACAGGGGTGTGGACTGCTTTTCACATCACAGGGTGAAAGACAGCTGCAGCCTTTGTCTGTCCCCACCAGGACAGCCGGGCACCAAGGGACGTTGTAGAGAGGCCCTTTCTGCCAGCGAGGAGCCTGGCCAGGGTCCGTGGCAGGGAGGGGTGAGGCCAGCTCACCCAGAGGGGTCCCAGCCTGGGACAAGGGCACGAGAGCCCAGCGAAACCGGCTTGGGAAACCCGGACTCCAGGCCGGCCTTGTTTCGGGCAGACAGACAGCCCCTGGGAGCTGCCCCAAATGCAGACAGCCACGCTTTGGAAAGACAAAAACTTCAACAGCAAACCCTCCGCGCTCTGACCCTCTCCGTCCCTGCTTACGGAGAGGACTTCTGTCATTAAAACTGAGCATTCGTGTGTTACAGATGGGAGCCTGTGGACTTTCTGGAAATGGATTTATAGATTTCAGCCCAGGCCCACCTCTCTGAATTCCTGGCCCCCGTGGGGTCACCCACCTTCTTTCCTGGGAGGCACCTGCTGCCTTCAGAGGCCCTACGTTTGGACAGATGCAGGCTGAGCGTTTCACATGCCTTCCCAACCTTGGTGACGGCCCCCAGAGCAGGAGGAGCGGAGAAACCTGTGATCAAAACTCGCCCTGTTGCTGGGTAGTTCTCGAAGCTGATGGAACACGGGTTCTGAAACAACAACAACAAGACCACAGAGACAGAGTAATCGACCATGTAGGTCCATATTCACTGTTACCCAGGAAGGCAACCTTCCCGGTGTTCTCACATTGCAGCCGGAAGTGTGTCAGAATCCCCGCCGGGCTTGTCAGAACAGGGCCCCCTCCCCCGCCCCAGCACTTCTGGTTCTGGAGGTCCCAGGCGGGCGCCGACACTCTGCCTGTCTGGCACGTCCCCAAGGGAAGCTCTAGGGACCACACTTTGCTCCAGGACAAGCACACTAGTGTCCCCTTGACCCATGTGCCCGCTCTACCACCTCTTACTTCTTTCGCGGGAGTGGGGTGCATCTCTGCAGCGTTGTGCTGTCCCCCAGCCAGTCCTCAACTGGAAACTGGGGTCTCACTGCATCGCCAGCACCAGCTGAGGCCTCCTGGAGGCATTGCAAGGGCGTCCCCTGGCCCCCAACCCTGCCTTTCGCACCTCAGATGTGAGTTGGAAATGGCAGCAAGGCCAGCAGGGCCTGGAACAAAGGTCATCGTCCGTCCACTAGAAAATCCTGACTCAGGGACCTCAGCTCTTCAAGTTCCCACAAGCGGTGTCACCCTCCTACACATGGGGCAGGACGTCGAGGGAGAGACGCAGGCAGAGAGGGAGTTGGACCAAAGCTGGCGTTGAAATTATCAGATGAAATTAAGCTTTTAAATAGAATGAACATTGAGCTTTTTCCCCTCAAACCAGTGAATGCGGCTTAAACGGCAGGTTAGTAAGAAACAAAATAAAGAACTTTCGTTGACATGTCCTGATATTGGTAGCATATGGCAATGGAAATTCAGAGGAGGATGAATCATTTTCTGCCATCTTGTTTTCAACAATTTGGGACAGAGTGTTTTACCCCAGAAAATGGGGAACAGGTGTCGCGTGTGACCACTCTCAGCTCTAGAGGACACCCCACAGAGGAATAGGGATTCCTTTCTGACCCCACAGCCTCTCGGGTTCTGCCGGGTGGGTTAGTGGTGGGTGTGTCCCCAGGAATGGAACCACTTCATCTCTGAAAGGAGTTACTTAGAATTGAGCATTCACATTTTGGAAGATATTAATATCTGCCAAACACAGCTATTTTCCTTTCTACACAGTTAGTATTGAGGTATCCTTGCCAGATGGACACCAGAATAGATTGCTTCTTGAAGGCCCCCTCCCCCCAAGTGTAAAAGGACAGGGCGCCTCCCTCCTGACTAGAATTTTCCTGAAAGCACTGTTGGAGGTCCTTCTGCCAAGCTCAGTTCTTTAATTCCTTTCCGTCGCCCTGTTTTTCCAGTATTTGTCCATGTAACGCTTAGCGACCAAAAAAAAAAAAAAAAAAAAAAAGAAAGCAAGAAAAAAAACAGGGCAGCCAGTGAGCCAGCACGTCCCAAGTTGCCTGTGCTTCTTCTAGATGTGAGACATATCTCTGAAATTGTACTGGCTATTTACAGGTCACACTGTCTTGCATTTGAGTAACAGACAATTTTATGGGTCATTTCAGAGCCTCTATCCCAATAAGGATAAGGCTTAGCACTTCAGGTAGTTTGTAATCGGTGACAAAGTGGCATGCCAGCTGAAGAGTTAAGCCGATGGTGCAGTGTCTGACAGCTTGGGCCGTCCAAGGCAAAGCCACGTGACATCTGACTGAGCTGTGCGCTCAGCTTGACTCCTGGAGAAATTCCTCCCGTCTTGCTGGGACTGTGCTAATAACTGACAGGTGTGACTTTGTGTCACACCTCGTCCTGCTCCGGGATGCTAACGGACAGGGAGAACTCCGCTGCTCCCATGTGTTCTGGAGTCTCTCCCCAGCTGCAAACACTGCCTCACACCTATTGGCCTCTTTGCCAAATAAACTCCAGCTGCAGAGTTGGCCGCGCATCCTGAGGGAGTCATCGCCCTGCGGTGCGACCCCACGACAGCACCAGGCCACCGCCTGTCGGGCTGCATGAAGGCCCAGCAGTGCCCAGAGGCTGAGCTGCTCCTAATGTGGGTAGGCCTGCCTCAGGCCCTGATGCGGGGAGGGGAGCCAGGTATGAAAACAACCTGCACGTGTGCTGGCAAAGGCCTGCTTCCTGCTCTCTGTTCCAGAAAGAGCTCAACGGATTTTTCCTACCATATCCTGCATTTCAAAGCCGACCCTTGTCACGGGTGAAAGAAACAGCTGGGACAAAGGCGTCACACTAGCCTGAGAGCACACAGGGGACCCCTAGAGGTGGGTTGTTCAGGAAGCAGCCATGAGCAGACCTGGTCTTTCCAAATGTCCAGGAGGCACGGGAGGACACAGTGTGAGCAGGACGCCGACGGCGGGGCAGGCCTGGCCTTCGCTGGCAGTGCTGATGGGGTCCAAGATACATGGTGGCAGCAAAAGGAAATATACAAAGGGCCCAGGCCCAGGGGTGCTGCAGCTTCAAAGCCCCTCTGCTGGTCACATAGAGGTGGCAGCAAGCCAGGAGGCCTGGCTGAAGGACAAGATGAGAAGAGAAATCATAACTCCGCCCGGGGTGCCCAGGCCAGGAGACTTCACCCCTCCCTCCTGGGCCTAAGGCTGTCACAGGAGACTCGCTCCTTCCTGGCACCTGGGAAAGGCCTGACACAGGGGCCCGGGCACCGAGTTTCCCCTTCCTATGAGCTAACTGCAGGTTTGAGGCAGAACCCTCAGGAGTGTGAGGAGACAGTGGGGGCTGCCTCCATGCTGTCTCCCCAGGCAAGTCGTCAGGCTCTTCTGGCACATTCGTCTCTGTGTTTAGCTAACAACTGATGACTCTTCCTTACAGGGCTCGTTGGGACCCTCTAAGGAAACACGTGGGATTTTCATGCAGCTTTGGGGGCAACACCAGAGAAGGTCCCTACTGACCTTAGGAGCTGTGTCCCCCAGAAGCATCTGTTAAAGTCCTAGCCCCCAGCACCTCAGAATGTGACTGTGCTGGGAGACGGGGTCTTTACAGAGGTCAGGAAGTTAAGATGACATCAGTAGGATGGACCCTACTCCATTATGTCTCGTCTCCTTATAAGAAGAGGCGATTAAGAAATACACACACAAAGTGGACGACCGTGTGCAGACACAGGGAGGACACATCTACGCGCCAAGGTCAGAGGCCTCGGCAGGAACCAGCCTGCCGGCACCTTGAGCTTGGACTTCTGGCCTCCAGAACCGTGAGAAAACAAGCTTCTGCTCTTTAAGCCGCCCGGTCTGTGGTACTTAGTGACGGCAGCCTGAGCAAACGAGTCCACGAGCGGTCTCTTATTCCCCAATGTGCAGTGAGGAAAACTCCGGGGAGCCCAACACTCGGTGATGTAACATGAAGCCCTTGTTTTTAAGGAAACCCCCCAAGCAGTAATGGCATTCCCTTGATCACCTTTAAAATACATTCAATGAAGCATCTTTCCTGCAATAACTCAGTGACCAGTGTCGCTTCTCCAGACCCAGAGCACAGGTACTTCTAGGAAAACCCCCCTCCTGGAACGCGGGGCAATGGTGTGGTGACGACAAAGATGGATTACCCCAGACCATGCGAAGACTATCAACACGATAGCTGACTTAGGTTTTGGCTTTTGGTTGAGAGAAGACTGTGAGAAGAGTGAATAAAAGGCATTAATAGCCCAGTTAAAACACTATTGGCATAAAAATGACTATCTCATTCAGTACACATATTTCTTTGTTAAGAATAGCCTACAGTATGTTCAACCTTTGGCCAGAGAAAATCTTTCCGAGCTTTGAATAGATGTTTGAATGACCTGGACAGCCAGCAAGAGGCCTGTGAATGCAGATGACGATGAATAGAAAGGAAGCCTCATGGAATTGTTCCCTGCGCAGGTCAAGAAGCCTCCAGAAGCCGTGGGTCCCCAAATCCTCAGATAAATGAGCCAGCTGGAATTCCTACAGGGTGGACCTTCATCAATAATCCTGGTGAGTAACGATGGGACTGCTTCTTGCTTTAAAATGTATTATTACAAAAGAAGAATATAATGACCCAAGAGGAAATTTTAAAGGAAAATGTACTCCCACCAAATGATTTTATTTTTCCATGTTCCCTTCCAGTCATTATTCAAGTGTATTTACAATGTTATAGCTATGATAATGGAATAATGCACACTCTCCTATCTTTTTTTCCTTCTTTATTTTAAATTATTAGCCTTAGAATAAATGATTTTATTGAGTCAACAAGTATGAGCATATTGCTAAATTGTTTCCACGACCAGAAAAGGCGCTATGGGCTAAACCACATTTTTATCCTCACTAAGTGCTTCAGTTGTGCTTTTGTAAAAAGTTCTTATTTTAAAAGGTGAGAGTGGATCTTTAAATTTAAAAAATTGCATTTAAAAATTATTAAAAAGACAGAATACTTTTCCAACCTGTTTGATAATTGTAGATCCTTTTGCACAAATGTTCGAGCATGTCCTTTAACTGTTTTGCCTACTGAGATTCTGATATTTTTCTTACAAACTGGAATGAATATTTTATGTTCATACCAACTCTTCTTATGTTGCTGGAAGGGGTCTCTCAGTCTATTATTTTTCCTTATTTCTTTTCATTTTAGCTATGAAACGTTAATGCAGTTAAATATTTAATGTTTCATTGTAATTCCATGTTTCGTTTTGGTCTTCAGAAAGCCTCCTGCCTCTGTTAGTCGGTGAGTCCTCCTCCTTTCTCCATCCACCTCCTCTCTTTTCTCCCCACTTCCTGTTAAACCTGCAGGTCCTTCCCTTCTACTTGAATAGGGCTGTCCAATGTAGCTAATAAAAATACACGGTGGCCAGTTGAATTGGATTTCAGACAAACAACAAATCATTTTTTAGAATAAGGATGCCTCATGCAATATTTGGGACACACTTACACTAAAAAATATTGTGGCTTATTTGAAATTCAAATTTATGGATGCCTTGTATTTTATCCGGCAACTCTAGCGTTGGGTCCCATCTTGTGCCCCATGTCCAGTCTTCCAAGAAGGTTAAATATTTATTCTCAACCCTCAGGAGAATGTGCTGCCTGCCCAAGGCACAAAGGTAGGGTCCCTGTGTGCTGATCCCACGGGTGCCCCCTCCACTTCTCACTAGCCCGGGCGGGGAAAGCCTCAGTGTCTGCATCTATGCTAGTCTGTTAGGGCTGCCATAACAAAGTACCACAACTGGGTGGCTTACCCAACAGAAATTTATTTTCTCACTATTCTGGAGGCTCCAAGTCCAAGATCCAGGTGTCAGCAGGGCTGGTTCTTTTGCGGCCTCTCTCTTTGACGTGTAGATGGGGTCTTTTCCCTGCATCCTCATGTGGTCAGCCCCCTACATGTGTTCTCATCGCCTCTGCTTATAGGGACATCAGTCATGTCAGAATAGGTCCACGCTAATCTCGTTTCAACTTAATTACCTCTTTAGAGACCCTACCTCCAAGTATAGTCATATTCTCAGGTACTAGGGGTTAGGATTTCAACGTATGAATTTTGAGGACACAGCCAGCCCACACTAGCCTCCTTCACTCCCGTACTGTCTGCCTGAGGCACTCACCTGCCACCTTGTTCTTGGACTCCAGTCTCTAGGATTGGAGCCCTACAAAACCCTGACAGTTTAGGGAGTAACCTTGACTTCCACAGGCCCCTTTTGCCAGAGAATAGCTCCAGCTCTTCTTGGTGGGGCTTCCATGGGTGACGCCCTGTCCACTGGAGATGGATTACCCAACACTGGCCCACACCCTTCTGGATTTCCAACTGGACCCACTCCCGGAAACTTCTGCTACACAGTCTTACCCCACCGGGACCGCCTGATCCCTGATGGCTGTCTGAGTCACCCTGCAAATTGTCACTCTGCCATTCTGTTACTGGCTCTTGGAATTCTGGCCACTTTCCCCAGGACCTGCCTTAGCAAATAGGTCATCCATCTCCATCATCTGTCCCATCCTGCCTTCTTCCCTCCTCGTCGGGCCATTTTGTCATGGAACCAGCAGATCCCCCACCCAGGTCCACCCAAGTCATGACGCTGTTCAATTTATTGCTGGCTTACCTATTTTTTAAAGTAGCTTATAATCTACTCCATCTAGAATTTATTGCCTCAGATGAACTATGGTGTGGTTTTATTGTGATATACTTCTAGGTTTTACAAATCATTATCATACCATTTATTTGATATCTATTTTCCTTCTCCATTGTTTTCCTGATACTTGTTCAATCACATATAAAATGCCCTCCCCCATAATCTACCCTGTAATGATGTGATAGCCACCAGCCACAGGTGGCTACTGAACCCGTGAAACACAGGTGTCCAAATTTCAAAGACAGCCCACAAGAAAAGAATGCAAACTATCTTTTAATTTTTTTTTTAGATTGATCACATGTTGAAGTGACAGACACATTGGGTTAAATGAAGCATATGATTAAAGTTAGTTTTACCTGTTTTCTTTTCTTTTTATAAATATGGCTACTAGAAAATGTAAAATTCCATATGTGACTGATTGACTGTATTTTTATATATGATGGTCTTTAACTCAAGGTTTACATATTGCATTCTTTTTATTTCTGTCCCAGGGTGTAAGCCAAAATTTTAATGTTTTAATTAGTGTTCCTCTTAAAATACATTTTAAGATCTGTTATGACTGTTAAACATTTCCCCCATTACTCTTATTTCTCAGACTGCCTTTTGGAAATCTAAGCCAATTGTGTTTTCAGATGAATTTCAAAATATTTTTGCCAAATTCGTAAAAACTCTGTTTGAGTAATTCATTTTTACGTCTAGAAATATTTCTCTCCCCTCCAATCAACCATCTTTTATGACTCCTGATAGAACTTTGAGGTTTCATTTTTATGTTACATATTTTCTCAAAATCGCTTCTATGTATATAATATTTTTGATACTATTGTGGAAAGGATGTACACTGCCATGCTGTTGTTTTTACACATTTGTCCTTTAAAGTCATGTAACTAAGCTGTTTTTAAATGATAGTGTATTCCTGACTGATATTATCTGTGAAGGGTGATTTTCTCCTTTCCCCATATGCATTAATTTTATTTAGTTTCCTACGTTATTACAATGTTACGATGACCGAGACTTCCAAGCCTTGATAAATAATTATGGTGGTAGTAGTCATTGTTCCTGCAAATAATTTGCTGAATATTGCTTTCTGGAATATTTACTCTTAAACTTGGCAATGCTTCTTCTTGGCCTTGATTGCCTTCAAGGACACCCATTAGAGAGGCATTTTTCCTTTCCAAGTAAAATAAGCAATTCAGAAAACAGAATTTCCCTCTGGCTTTCTGCAACCCACCCACTATAAAAATAAAACAAAACCGTTAATTTTTTTTGGAGACATATTTTCATAGAGTAACACGCCAGATTACAGACTTGCAAAAATATCAATAAATAGAGTGACAGGTATATGCTCTCTGCCCTGGCTCAAGTTCAAAAACATGAATTAGGGTTAGGCTTGGTGTCAAGGTTAGATTTTAGAGTTAGGAATAAGGTTAGGGAAACCTGGTTTAAATGCACTTCTGTATTGAATTTCAACGGAAAAACTCTATAAAATTCCATATAACATTAAAAAAATGATAATAACCTAAATTCTCCAAACAGCATTTTGAAGTATCATATGATTTACATCAATAGATAAAGAAGCTGCTAGGGTGTATGTTGAAGAAAATGCCAGCCTTAGAATTTTTATAGGAAAGGCTATCGGAAAATGCTCTTATACAAAGATGAAGATGGAAGCGTTGAGTGTGACGTCAGCCAAGACGGCTGTGGCTGGTGGGTCCTCCAGACGAGATGCCAACTGCCTTCTGCTGGTGCCTGGACAGGGGCAGCTGGGTGCCCTCTGACTCGGGGTCTTCAGGAGAGGGCACTCTTGTTATGTTTGATGGGTCAGCAAACTGGGTGATGAGGTAAATGTGTCTTCTTCATCCTTCGAAACGTTGTCTGATGAGGAGAGGACCCAGCCTAGGGTCGTTGGCTCAGTCTGGTATTTCTGAGCTGTGAAAACTGAGTACATCTCCATCCCGACTTGTGTACTCACAAGGCTTGTTACAGACACCGTATGTCCCCCTGGATCTGACAGTATTTTTACAGGAAACCTTTTGTTAAGGGGACATCCCTGGATGGGGTCCCGTTGAGTAAAATAGTGCGTCCCTCCCACCCAGGCCGAGGCTAATTGTCTCTGGAAATCCCTGTGGTGGCGGAGAATCTGGGTAGGACCAGACTCCAAGAAGAGCCTCTGTCCCAGCTCTCAAACCATTCCTGCTGTCCTTTAAATGGCCTCCAAGGCTCCACTCCACTGTGGACCCCCTTCCTCAAGGAGAATCTCCTGCACGGAGAGGGTCATGAGACAGCCCCTCATGGATGGGTGAATGTATGCATGAGAGCTTCGGTGAGGGGGATCCAGGCTGTGACATGCCAGTTAAACCCTCTGGGAAGTGAATGCTGAGACTGAGGAGAGCACTTGCTCATTGGGGACATTGGCTTTGAAAGGAGAAGGGAAGAGACAGGACCTGCATGGAGCCACCAGCTGTGCCACGGAACTGACATCTCCCCTGCCTGCCCGACAGCGAGTTCCTTGGGGGAGGAACTGGCCAGGCCCTTGGACCACAGTCTTGCTTAGCTCTTGGCTGGGGCCACCCCAAGCCCAGCCATGTCCTGGCTCAAAAGCTGAGGGCGACCTGTAAGCTGTTACCCCATATCTGTCAACTAACCACACTCTCCTCAGCCTTAGGAGAATCTGAGCTCCACAAGAAGCAGGGACAACTGACCCACTGGAGTCTTGTCACACAGATAAGCTCTGGTCCTTTGGGGACTTCAAGCTGAGCCAATCCACAGCTCCAGTGAGAAGGTTCCCATCCTCCTAGCATGTTACGTACACTGGCATCTGGTTCCCTTTGGAAACATGAACCTGTATCACTTGCCCCGTTTGGCTCACCCCTTCTAATGTGTGAGACCCCTCTTTCTGACCTTCCTCAGACATCCCAGCTGTGCAGGGCCATGAACGGGGCAAGAGCAGTTTCTAGAAGTCTGGGTTTCCTCACCCCCTGGGAGTTAAGATTTAATACTCTTCAGAGCAAACCTTCCACCAGACGGGGTGGGAAGGAGTGAAAATGTGTTATCTCTGCTGCTGAGCCCTTTGTAAACACTTGTGTCATTCAGCGGACCCAAGACAAGATAAGAGAGGGATGGAGAGTCCCCTTTGAAAATGGTAATGAGTCCAAGCCAAAATTCTTGCATGGATCCTTCTGCTCTGGTTTGTATTAGCCCTGCAATTAAAAGGCTTTCTCCTTGCAGCCTCAAAGGGGCTTCTTTACCACATGAAAGGGAGGAAAGGTCAGCCCTAAAAGAGGGCGTTCCTGAGCTTTTCTTGGCAGTTTTTCCCAGACCTTGGAAAAGGCCAGGGCTTTTGAAAGAAGAGGTCGCTGGGAGGGAAGACAGAGGCAGGCTGCATAAAACGATCCTTCCCAAAGCAAACTCTTTCCTTCCTTTCCCAGGCCACGGGGGCTCAAATCTGCCTTTCCCAGACCAGAGAAACGGAAAGCAGGACGATAATTCTGAGAGGAGCTAAAGTGAGTGAAGTGACCTGTGTAACTCCCCATCTCCTGGGACCACATGAACCAGCCAATTCAGAGCACACTGGCAGGAGCCCGAGTCCAAGCCAGGCCTCAGCAGACGGGAGCACAAGGTGCCCCTGTGCCCGGCCCCGCCAGAGGCACTGAGGCAGCTTGTCTGCAGCCCACTGCCGCTGGGATCCTGCACCTGCTTCTTCCACTTCCAGGGTCCTCTCACGTGACCTGAAGGCCGAGGGCTGGGCTGACCGGGAGGGGAAGGCCCAGAGCTCAAGGTCACGGAGTCTACCCTTTTTATGTTTCTATTCTGGCATCTCACAGAGGGCCTGATGACAAGCAGGTAGGTGTCCAGCACAGTTTTCTTAAAAGGAGTCTTAGGTGTTTTTGGAGAAGGGAAAGATCCCACTGTTACCTTCCTCTCCATTTTTTAAAAGTGATAGACTCCATATTTGTGCTGTGTGAAGTGTGAGGTCAGACAACCGTTTTCCCCTTTCTCCTTGCACACCTGGGGTGGATAGTGGACTCCTGAGTCACCTCCCGCCATCCTCTCCACTCTCCCTCCTTATTCATCAATTTGGGTGGTAGTGACTCCACCCCTGGCTCCGGGATACCCGGACCTCCTGCTACAGTGGGTAGGTCATGTCACTGAGGAGGGTTCAGGAGTGTTCTACCAGCCCCAAACTTGGGCCTTGGTCTTGGGCCCCAGATGTGACTGAGGAAACATGTAGGTTTGGGGCTGCCACCATCTTGGAAATATAGGTGGAAGGGTGGTGGCAAACCGAGAGATGGGTGGAAAAACAGATCCCAGCGGATCAAAGCATAGCTGAATGTCCAACCCACTCATTGGGTGTGAAGATCAATTGCCTTTGCTGTTGAAGCCGGTTTGAGTCAGGTGGTCTGATACTTGAGACCAAAAGGATGTTGATCGCAGGGTGTGTGAGGTGAGATGTGCTGTTGACTGGAGCATAAGCACGATGCAGAACGTGGACGGCTATGTCAGCCTCAGCCACTCCCGCTGTCGGCTCTCTGTCCTCTTGAAATAAGCCATATTTGGAATGGATTTACAAACTTGCTCTTCCCAGTTCTCCTTGACACTTTCTGGCCCTTAAAGAACAGCTCAGGAGCCACTCCTTAAGAGCAGAAGTGAAACAAAGAAGATGCCATTCTGGACAAGCTGCACCTTTGGACGCTTCCCATGTGGTCAGAGCCTGGACTGAAAAAAGTGGCGGCTGGGAGAACGCGCCTGGCTGCTTTTCTGGGAAGGAAGAGGTTCACCCTGGGGCGCAGGGTCAGCTGTGTGAGCTTCGGAAAACGTGGCCTGTGTTAAGTTCTGGTTTCAGCCTGATGTTGCGTGTGTTACCAGGTAGGCCTTCCCTGAGAGCGGGAATCTCTTCCCACCCACTCCACGCTCCCAGACCACCCTTACCCAACAGGTGTGACACAGCACAGGGCTGGGTCTGAGGAAGGCAGGCTGGCTGACTGCACGACGAGCCACCCAAAAACAAACAAACAAAAATAAATGTTTTTACAATGGAAGTAATATGAGCTCATTGTGGAAAACATGAGCATGAAGAGAGTAAGAAGCATCCAGAGATTGTAACGCTTTACGTACCTCCCAGGGCTTATTTCTAATTTTTCTAAAAGAAGTATTGAAGGGTAACATCCACACCAAAGGATACAAGTCCTAAGAGCTTGATGAATTTTCACAAATTGCACACACCCAGGGCACCAGCACCAAAATAAAGAAAGAGCCTCAGCAGCACCCCAGAAGCTTTCCCATATTCCTACCAGTCACCCCCTCACATCCAGGGTGAAGGCTGGAAGCAGAGATGAGGGTTCCCCATTTTCCAGCTTTATATAAGTGGAATCATACACTATGCTCTTTTTTGGAACTGGACTTTTGTACCCAACATTGTGTCTCTGAAATGTACCTACACCATCGCATACGTTTAGTTGTCCATTCTGGCTGCTATGTGGTATTCTCTTGTGGGACTATGATGTAATTTATTTACTTATTGTAAATAACTGGTGGCCCTTTTGGTAACTTCCAGTTTCTGGCTTTTACAAAAGGTGCTGCGATGAACACTTTTGGTGAACACATCTTTTAGCGAACACGTGTGCCCATTTCTGCTGGGTACTTACCTAAGAGTGGGTACACCTGTTGTCAACTTTAGCAGACACAGTTTTCCCAGGAGATTATACCGATAAACACTGCCGGCCACAACACGTGAGTGTGCTCACAGCTCCATCTGTCGTCGTGCCAGCACTTTGTCATCCCCCACACTTTTCATTTCACCCACTCTTTTCCTATGCGGATTGGTCATTTGGTTAGCCTTACTTGGGAAGTGTCTTTTCAAGTTTTATGTCCACTTTTCTCCCAGGCTATTCATTTTTTCTCATTGATTTTTAGTAGTTCTTTATACATTCTGGTTATGAATTTTTTTTCGACAAATGTATTGCAAATCTCTCCTTCCCTTCTGTGGCTTGCATTCCTACTCTTTTCATAATGTTAAAGCACTATACTAATCCTATTTTTTCTTTATAGTTCAGTAATTTTTGTGTTCTTTTTGAGAATTCTGCCTACCTCATATTCATAAAAATGGTTTTTTCCCTACATTCTTCATTGTTTATCTTTTAACAATTAAATCTATAATAAATCTGGAAGTGATTTTTATATGGTGTGTTGTTTTCCCCCAGTGTATATCGACTCAACATAGCTTCAGTCTTTTACTCACAATCTTATAAATATATATGCATGTTTATTTATAAATAAATATTGTACCGAGTATACTTTTTAAATTAGTTTTGACTAATTGTCATTTAAATCCACCAAACATAATTTTTAGTGTCTGCATGACATTCTATTATATAACTATATCAATTTATTTAGTCATCCAAATGTTATTAGACATCCAAATTATTGCCAGATTTTCATGCTTATAGATAAAACTGATAAAAGTGGGTACAGATTTCAATGTTCCAACGTGTGTACCAGGAGAGAGTCCTAGGAGTGACTCAAATGAACATTTTTAAGGCTATTCATCATTGTTGCCCAATTGCTTTTCAGAAGACGTGGTGAAACGTAGAAATCCATGGAAACGGAGATGATTTTACGTCCCTCACGTCACTTCAATTTGTCAGCATTGAGGATTGTCAATTAAATCTGTTGACAATTATATAGATAATAAATCATATTGTGCTGTCAAATTGGGTAGTATTTTAAAAGTGAATGAAAGTCATTTATTTCATCTGCAGTGAACAGTATGTTTAATTATTACCTTCTGTTATGTTGAAGGCATTACTATTCTTTTCATTGGTTTGTGTGAGCAACTTATAGAAAAGGAAACACTAACCATGTTTGATATAGATTTGTTCCCATGCCTTTAAACTTTGGCTGTGTATTTAGGAAGTTTATATTTGTACGTAGTTAAGTCTACATCATTTTCATGTTTTTATTTCTGCTGTGACTTTGAATTCTTACAGCTTAGATCAAATATTGATTTCTGTGGATTTCTTTTGCATTTAACTCCTTTATCTATCTGCAACTCTTTCTGCTGCTTTGATGGATATAAATGTATGTCTTCTCCCCTACCCCTAGATAGCTAGTTAATTTTCCCAGCATCCCAGTAACGAGGTGGATAATTTCGTGTTCTCATAGCAGTCAGCACTAGAATTCCACTGAGGCAGAGAACTGACATTGTTTGGAAGATTCTCATGCTGCTGTGCCCTGAAAGATGAACCGCTGCGTGACCCCGGTGAGGAAGCCCCAGGAGAAGGAAGACGCTGCTGTGTAATTCCGTGAAGAGCATTAAGTGCTTTTCAGGAGAGCGAGGAGAAAGAGGAAGACAGGGAAGGGAGGCGGTGGGAGAGAAGAGGCAGAGAAGTGCAAAGGGGTGGGGACAGGTGGAGGTGCCAGCGAAGCTTGTTGGTGATGAGGTGGCCGGCACACACCAGTCTGGGCGAGTGATGCCTACGGGGCCGTTGAGTTTATCACATTTCGGCTATGGAAAGCCCTCCTGTCACACTCCTGCTCCCCAGACCCCAGCCTGCTCCAAATGATGTCATGAGTTCTGTTGTGTCTTGTGAAGCTCGGAGAGGTGCAGAGTTTACATCTGTGCTGGGCACAGACGGAGCAGGACCCCAGATGCTGAGGCTACAGGGGTGCCCTCAGGAGTGGGGGGCCTTGGGCCAGAGCTTGTGGCTGCCGTGGGTGGGGCCGCAGCAGGACACCCAGCTAACTGAACATGGTTCTCAAGAGAGAGGGAGGCACCGAGCTCACGTCTATGGATTAATTTTGCTTGCCTTGCTCCTTTGCCATTCATTTGGGTTCCTTCTTCACCGGGACTGACATTTTGGTTCCATGCTGTTTCTATTTGAAGTTTAAATCTCTAAGCTCCTTGCATAAGTGATGCAGCCAGAATGCTCTCTCTTCCCCACTCTCTCCTTGCCCCGTGTGGCTTTCTCTCCCCTCTTTCTAGCATCTTCACCATTTCTAAGTGTACAGTTCAGCAGTGTTAAATACATTCACATTCCAATCTCCAGAGCTTTGTCATCTTGCAAAACTGTAACTCTGTCTCCATTAAACGACAACTCCCCGTTTCCCCCTCCCCCAGCCCCTGGCAACCACCCTGTATTTCCTGTCTATGAATCTGACTATTCTAGCAACCTCCTATGAGTGGAATCATGCAGTATTTGCCCTTTTTTGGACTGGCTTCTTTCACTTACGAGGTGTGATTAAAAACAAACAAACAAACAAACAACAACAACAAAAAGCTACGGTGAATGCTGCTGCCAAGTGCCATCCGACGGAAAGGCAGAGACCTTCAATACGGGCGCATCGACCCTTAGTAACAGTGGGTGACAGATGTCAACTGCAGGTTCAGTCAGCCGGGTGTGAGCTACGGTTGAGAGAATGTGTGTTTTAAAGTGTGCCGTCAATCATCCTCCATCATGACATTGCTCCTGGTATATGGCAATTTCTGTCAAATAAAAACATTACGGTGTGTCCTCATCCACCTTATTTGCCGGATCTGGCACCAGCAACTTCTGGCTCTTCCCCAAAGTCAAAACGATTCAGGACATCGAAGCAGCCACAACAGAGCAACTAAAGACACTCACAAAAGAGGACTTCTAGAACTGCTTCAGAAAGTGGCAAGAACGATGGGATAAATGTGTTCAAAGTGTGGGAGAGTATTTTGAGGGGGATTAATGGCAATGTGTCTTTTACTGTAATAATTTTTTTTTAATTTAAACATTCACTATATTGTTTGATCACATCTCGTACATGATGCTTTCAAGATTCATCCATATTGTAGCCTGTGTCAGAACTTCCTTCCTTTTAAAGGCTGAGTAATACTCCATTATATGGATGGACCACATTTTGTGTATCCATTCATTCTTCATGAATACTTGGGTTGCTTTCACCTTTTGACTATTGTGAACCATGCTGCTATCAGAGCTTTCTTTGTATCCTGAAAACCAAAACTGCAGCCCACACTTGGGGGCACAGGGGGACAAAACCACATGGCACCCTAGAACATGGGGTGTGCCTGTGACTCAAGTCCCTGGATTGTCTTTATAGAGAGAGACTTTGTCCTGCCTCAGAGTCATGATGTAAGTGCCACAAGGCCATACAATGCTCTGACTCCATGCCTTCCTTGACACAGCACCCACCCTGATGCCACCAGAGAGGAAATACAAGGAGCATGGTCTAATTGCTCCCTGCCATGAGGGGTCCTTACCAAGCCCTGGGTGAGGATCATTCTAATCTAATTCTCACTTGCTTGAAAATCTCACTTGATGAGAATCCTTGCCATGGAAGAAGTGACCTCACACCATGGGAGACACACACAAGCCGTGCACAGTGAGATAAGTCCTACCATGGAGTATGGACAGTGTTGCAGTTCAAAGCTAGCCTTGGCCTTTGTCTTGTTGGGCTTTGAAGTGCTGCTGAGCTCCAGCGTATCTGTTAGAAATCCCACTCTTTCCCTATCTCATTCCTGGCTGAAATGACACACTGTTTTAGAGTCACCCTTCCTGACACATGTGAATGTTATCTCATATGCTGTGGGACAATAGCTGGAGTGTGGCTGCAAGATTACCAAATGGTCAGTTCGCATAAACAAAATCCATCAGCTTGCCTTCATCCTGCCATGAGAGGTTAGTACACACTGAGTCCGAGGACATTTTGTTATCAAGCTGAGCTTGTGACGTGCAAGGGGACTGCAGCCATGTTAGGAAGTGCCTTTGCCTGATGACAGTGAGTACACGTTAGCTTTTTCTTGTGTCTGTATCCTGTGTGAGGCATTCTGACGGACATGTGTTTCTGCTGCCCACTATCCGTTCTCCTTATCCTAGTAATAGGACCTTGGTCTTCCTTTGGGGACCCACCATCTTCTATTTCCATCACCACTCCAAATGCATCCAACACCATGGATGTGGGAATATGGTCCAAACAGACAAATTAGATTCTCTATGACATTTGATCATAAAGCTGAGTGACTCAAAGCCAGAAATTGTCTCAGACTTGTTAATCCTGAGAGCTGAGCCCTGAGGAACCTGCCAGTTAGTTCTTGTTAACTAGAGCCCCCCATCCAACTTGGCTGTCTATTTTTGTGAGGCAGCCCATATTTTTTCAATGTAACACTACTCTGCTTTAGCTGGCCGTAGTCTACTCTTATTATTTGCAACTACAGGGTCCTCGTGGACAATGGTCGAGATTGAGCAGGCGGATGCAGGTCACCAAACCAGGAGCAAAGAGAGAAGTTAAAAGATAAGGGGCGAAAAGTAAAGGTGAAGAATAGGTTCAGTGTCAGCGAGGAGCCACACACAGAACAGGTTTCGGGTAAATGGGAGAGAAAAACTCTGACCCGGGAATTGAATTCACCAAGCAAGTGGAAGCATGTGAATTTACCCAGGGTGAACCCTCAGAGTCCTCATATGAACAGTGAGCACAGATGGACGGGATTAAGAAATCCTTGGACTCCCCTTCCAGAGGACCTGATTTCTCCCCTGCACTTCAGCCCATATGAATGTGATTATCCAGCTCGTGTGTCCAACTGTGAGTTCACATGGCCCCCAAGTACCACGGGCGAGTGCGTGGTGTCACCATGAGGCTCCACTTGGCTCGGAGCTCCTTGTGACCTCCTACACCCCTCCCAGGATGAGGCCGATGAGGCCCCCACAAGCCAAATCCTGACAGACCAGCTTTCCTTCTGCGGATCAGCGGCAGCAATTTACAAGGCAATGTGGCTCATAGCAAATGAAGTTCATGTCCCGAGTGACCAGGACTTTCCCAGCTCTGCCTTCTGAAAAGTATCCAAGGTTCTGAGCCCCAACACTACCCCTCTTTGCAGTGCTCCTACCCATGTGCCCTTTCTACCGCTGGGCTGAAAACTGCCCAGGGTCCCCGGACACCCTGAGCAGGCTTAACCCCCTTCCAGGGAATGACCCCTGCCCTGACCTTCACGTTGGAGCTCTGTTCCTCCCTCGCTTTGCCTCGGATTTCTGCCAGCCACAAGGTGGTGGATAGGATTTTCCTACCATCATGTCAACAGCAGTCCAGGATTAATGCTGATGAGTCAGAGGTTAAACTCTCAGAAAAATGGGGTCCTAACCATTTCTGGATCACTGACCCCTTTGGAAATGAGATGAAAGCTATGAACACGCAAAACATGTGACAAAATTCTGCCCACAGTTTTGAGGTGCTTTTGGAACCTCCTAAATGTATCCATTGAACTGCATTTAAGACACAAAGCCATCTCCAGACCTGCAGAATCCACTACCCTATTCCCAGAGTTACTTAGATGGGTTGTGACTCCCCTGTAGGAAGCAGCTCCTGTGTCAGTCTACACCCTCGACTCCAGAGGTTACCCCTGGGTCAGTGAAGAAGTGTGAAGATTCAAGAGGAAATCTCTAAATGTCACCTAGGTATAGTCATTTGAGAGGCCTCTTTGGGGATTGTCCCAGTAGGGACTCAGAGAACACGGGCCCTCACCAATAACCGCTCAAAGGGAATCCTTCTGAGCACTGGGTGAGAAGAAGGAGTCCATGGACAAGCTAATTGAGGGCTGTCAGTTCTCTGTCTCCTTGTCCGACTTCACAGGACAGAGCCCTCCAGTGCTCCCTGGGGCCCATCACAGCCAGAGAGAGGGTTTGAGACACAAAATATACAATCGCAAGTCCAAGGGAGGTTGACTCATTCATAAAGAAGGAAGTCACGCTTGCAGGGGCCGTCAGGAGAAATGTGATTGAATGCATGGGAATAAACTCTGAGTCCTACAGCCTGGCTTCCCCCTGGGCTGCTCTGTGGGCGCCCTGGGACCCCACCTCCGTGGCACCTCCTCCACCAGCCTGCAAAGAAAGGCATTTCCCCACTTCCCCAAGGCTGTCCTCCCTGGGCCTTGACCTCATCCCAGCACCAGCCCTGCCCAGCCGGCCCCCCAGCCACATCCTGCGATACGGTCAGGGCGGGGCTTTGCCAAGGCTGCCCTGGAATCATTTGTCAGTGGTGACACGTGTGGTGTATCAGTAAGGAAATAGCTCATTAATCACTGGAACATTTTCCCCAAACAAATCTATCAAAGGAGCAGAAAGTGTATATAATGTCCCCTCTGCCAGACCCAGTTCAGCTGTTCCTGGTGCTGAGCAGATGGCCGAGGTGAGTGACAAGCTCTCCCTGGCCTCATGACCGTTTAGAACGGCCCAGCCAACTATGTTTATTGTGGGCACCCAGGACGATTCGGCGCCCTGGCCCATCTGCACTGAAAGACGCCGTCCATGAGAATAATAAAGTGCTTTTGCTCTTAAGCATGGTTCTCTGGGGTTCGGTGATATCACCCTTGAAGGCTCCTACCCAGCCTAACACAGACTAAGGCCGGGAAGGAGGAGAGTGAGACTCTGGCTTCAGGACAAAATTTAATGATCCTTCTGGCACATATTTACACTTACTGCAGCAATTTAACTCAAATTCCTACACCTATGTCCACAGTTTATCTCATCTGTGTATCTTCATCCCCACGGGGACCACTCAGGTCCAAACTCTGTCCTCTCTCACCCAGGTGCTATGTCTGTCCCTGTCTGTCTGTCTTCCTTCCCTGAAGTCCATTCCCCACTCAGCAGCCCGAGGGAGCTGGAGAAAGGTCAAGGAGACACAAAAAGCCTCCAAGGAAGCCAGGGGATCCCAGGGTAGGAGGCAGACTGTGACAAAAAGCTCTAACTGTATTACAAATGTATGAAATCATATCACTGAAGGGCAGAGGGGGAAAAAGAGGTGCTGATCTAAGTACCTTTGGAAATGAGTGGAGTCTGGAAGGCTTAAGGCAAAAGGGACTGCACACAGGAGCTGTGCTTCAGGTGGGAAAGTTGCTCCTCTGGGCGTTAGCCACTCTGGGACCACTGTACGTGTATGCTAGAATTGAATGGTTCAGTAAATGGATGGCAAACAGCGGGAGCCGGGTTTCTCACTCTTGGGGTGGTAGGTTAGAGATCAGGTAGAGCAGAGGGTAGAATGATCCGGGGCACACAGGATTTGAGTTAGAAACGTCAGTGTGAACTCATGTTTAGCCTAATATAGATACAGATGGATCATGTGGGAGGAATCACAGATATGTGTGTATCTATGGGTTCGTGTGCACACTTCTATTCCTGAGCTCTTTCTGCTGAAAGAGTCCAGGAGCAATGACACCCCAGTCTCAGTGAGCACACCAGCACCCAGAGCGTGGTCTCTAACACCCTTCTCCCATGAAAGGAACACAGGTCCCTGAAGAAATGGCTGCTTCTAGGGCTGGGACAAGAAATGTATAAGATGACTTTAGAGCATCTTACAGTGCTAGAAAGTGAGGACCTTCTCAGAAGACGAGTTGTGAATAATGAATAATAAAGTATTGTTATTGGTTGGTTAGTTGCGACAAATCCTTCTTACTAATGTAAGAGGTTAACCACAGAAGAAAATGGGTTCAGAGTATTAGGAGAACTCTCTGTCCTATCTTTGCAACTTGTTCGTCAATCTAAAACTATTGTAAAATTTTAAAAACTTATTTTTCCACAAGTCTTTAGTGACACTCCGATGATCTTAACTCTTTTCCTTTCTTTATACCTTCTTCCGTTTTCTCACTTGCTCATTTTGCTCCATTCACTTTGGCCTCCTTTCTGTTCCACCTGTCTTGATCATCCCAGCTCTCCTGTTCCTCCAGAACTTTCCATGTGCTGTGACCTCTACCTGAAAAGCTCTTCTCCATGGGCCTGGATCCTTTTACTGCAACAGGTCTCACCTATTTGGAGGGATGTCCCTGGGTCACTAGCCAAAGTGGTGTCCTCTTATCACCTGACACCGTCCCCCACATGCACACACACACACACACACACACACACACACACACAGTTCTTCTGTCTTACCACAGCCTCGTTCATATTGTGCATTGCACTTGTTACTGTGTTTAATAATCTGATTTATTATCTGTCTCCCCAATAAGATGTTAAGATCCCTGAAAAAGGTGATGCTAACCGTCGTTAACTACCCAACACCTCCTATGTGCTCAGCGCCTGGCACGTGGTAGCTGCTCACTACAAATTTGTTAAAATAAGGGTATTAGTCATTCTTATGCTACGACTGTCATTAGCTTTTATCTGTTACACACGAAAGTACTCATCACGGGCTCTGCTCAGATGGCAAGTGAGGACAGAGCCTGCAGTCCATGCTGCCTTTTTGCAGCTTTGGAGCAGAATGTTCCACACCTGGCTGCCCCCAGGCAGGACGTGATCACTAACTACTAGGGATTACCAAACCTGAAGCCATCATGTGGCCAAACTTCACAGTGGTGGCACACAGAGGAACAGGGCTTCTCACATTTCACCACAATCAGCCCTCTTGTTTGTCCTCCAGAAACCTAAACTCAGATAAAACCCCCAATACACTGAGAATATGGGGACACGGGGTAGGCCAGCTGTCATATTGCTGTCATATGGTTGTCAAAATGAAGGAGACGTGATATGATGGGTGAAAATTAAGGGCAGCAAATGAAAGGGATAATTTGAAGGGGACAATATGATCAAAACCTTTGAAAAGTAGGCTCTCTTGAAGGACCAGATTTGTAAATGGCAGCAAAAACGATGGCAGTTTGAATCTGTTCTAATTCTGCATGAAAATCAGTTTCAAAAAGCTTCATGTTATATAGAGCCATTATGACTCAAAATGAACTCCATCGCTCCAAGCAGAAGTCCATAATGCTGTTTTGAAAACAATGCCATCGATAATCACATAAAGCCTTTTACCTGGTTAGCTAGCTCAGGGCTCTAAGCGAGCAAGATTTCAGCTCTGAAATATATTTTATTAAAATGTTGAGAAATGCAAGTTTTTCACTTGGAGTGGTTTTTCAGTGCAAATAACTGGAATTCTAGTTCTGTTAACCTTTAGGAGAGTACAGGAGTAAGTGTCATCTCTGACCAGACAACGACGTTTACTGAGAGGCAGACAAGCCGCTAGTCCTGGGAGAGGGTAGCGCTGGTGGCCAGGGGCTTGGCTGTTTGGCAGCACAGATGCGTCAGTGGCTCAAAGAGCAGATTTACTCCTAAACACCCTTGGGAGGAGGCCAACATGTACCAGGCAGTTAGACACCTTGGTCTGAACTTTCTAGAATCATTTCCACAAAACTCATGGAGGTGAGAAAGTAGGTTTGGATGGCCTCTCCCTTCACTAGTCCTGCCTCTTGTCATTCCTGGATGACTGAGATGAGCAGAGTCCTTGGGACTGAATCTGTCCCCGGGTGGGGAAGCCAGGACACATGATGGTTTTGCCCACCCAAGTAGCAGGTGCTGCTGACCGCTGATGCTCCCCAAAGAGTCGGGCTCACTTGGCATTCCCTGCTGTCCTCCGTGTGCTAAAACTGCTCTGTGTTCTCTGAAGAAATAGGGAGAATAGCCCTCTCCACCCAGCCACTCTTGTCCATGGCAGTGCTGCCTGTCTGAGGGGGTCCCTCCTTCTTTCTGCCGCCCCTCCCACGGGACTCCCAGAACAGGGCACCGCTTTCCAAAACAGCCCCTTTTCTGCCCACTCCCCCATCAACATGCATGCACAGAAGTCTTCCTCTTCATCCTTAGCCACCCCAAATTCTTCTCCAGCAAGTGTATTGCATCTGTCTCCATCCATAGTGGAGCACACATACCTGTCCCCATGGTGCGTCAGGCTGGTCACATGATGACAGACTGCAAGTCACAGTCAAGCTGCAGGGCCTTGTTGGGTAAGGCTCCCCCAGCCCCAGTAGACTGAATTCTCTCAGGGTAGGGACTCTCTGATGCCCCCAAAAGCTAACACTGCTGGCTCAGAGAAGAATCTTGATAAGTCTCCACTTAAGGTGCATGTAACTCAACATACCCCAAACTGGACCCATTATCTACTTGTTCCTCTTTTCTTCTGTCCCCTGGCTAAGACAAAGACACACCATCCACCAAGGTGCCTCTAGACCTCTCCTTCATTGCATCTGACCTGTTCTCAGTGTCTGTCTCACCTCCTGGACTGTGAGATTCTCAAATGCAAGGACTGAATTATTCATCCCTGTATCTCTAGTGTTTGACACACATCTGGCACGGGGCAGGCTGAGTCAAGGTTTGTGCCGAGTCTGCGAGTTGACCTGAAGGGAAGGTTTTATCGGTGTCTGAAGCCATGCTCTGTACCACTCATTTGCCTCTCAGTAGAGTCTATTCTGTCTCTCCACCGAGATTTTAAGTGGTTTCAAGTCAGAAACTCATTCTCATGCTCTGTGGAATCCCTCCATCACCACTGGCCACACATAGCTCTGCACTCATTGCGCGGAAAAGATGGCAGGCAACTCACAGCACTGAGCGGTGTGAGCTGGAGGGAGCGAGCTGCCACGAATCGTGTCACTGCCCACCGATTCTGCATGGGTCCTGGACCCACAAAAGTCAACTTTCTGTACCTGAAGACCATGCAAAGTGTGAAATTTTCCCCTAGAATATATTTGATAATTATTGGATTTCTTGGCACCAGAGAATAAATAAAGTGAGAGTCAAAAGACTCTCTAGGAATTTTCTGGGCCAGCAAATGATTTTCTCAGTTTAAGAGCTGGTTCAGGGATCTATTGATCTGACACCACAAAGGAGTCGTCAGCGTTGTGGGCTGGAGAAAGGGCCCCAAAGCAGGACCCAAAGGGGAGGGGCACCCAGCCGGATGTCCATGCGTGAAAGTGCCCCAGAGCCCCCAGCCTTATTTTAGGAGTCTGTGCTTCGGCTGAAAATCTGTTTCCCCATCCCAAATGTCCAAGGCATCTGGTAGAAACCAAACACCACAACTTCCAGGAGACAGCTGAGACCCCCGGCTCAGGGGAGGGGCTCGGAGAGCTGGGCTGAAGTCTGAGCTCGTCCTAAACAGATCGTTGATTTACCCAACAAATTATTGACCGGACTACTTAGAGGACTTGGTCTTGGGAACTCCCCCAATATAGCTATCTTGTCACTCTTTTATTTGTTGTCTGGCTCAAAACCCTGGTGAAAGCCCTGGCAAAGAAGAGGTCTTCTGAGTTTGCAGTTGGCTCAGGGGTTGAGGAGACTGCAAGGTGGCAGCTCTAAGAGATACTCCAATTCCTGGCATCTGTGGGAAGGGAAGGCACTCAGGGAAGCTGACACCTGAGGAGGGCGGAAGGGGCTTGGAGCTTCCGGGGGCCCCCGATTCAGATGAAGTGGACTGTTTGTTATAACAAAGTCCTACAGTTATTACAGAGTCCTGGGCACAGACCACATGTTGCTTCATTTCCTAGCTTTCCTGTGTCTTTCTTCAGCTGCTCTTTAGGACCCTAGGATGTGGTAGCCGCTCAGGTTTCTTCTCGGGGACTCGGTCCTGTTGATTTATGATTCCCTCTCTGCCCGTCAGCGTTTAGCGGCAGAATCTGCAATGCTGCTCTGGGTGAGGACCGCAAACTACCAATCCTTGTTAAAGTGTTGCCTTAAAATCAAATGGTCTGTGACTAATGTTCGGGGGTAAAGTTCCTGGACTTGGTGACATCTGTTTGGGTTGCTCAGAGGCCTATTGTGTTCCCTCTATTTCCTTTTTCCAGGGCCCAGATAAGTGAGGTTATAGGAGAGCTGACTCTAGATAAGAGAGGCCAAACTTGGTATTCCCGGACTGTTAGGAAAACTAAGACTATGACCCTTCAGGAAATACAGGCACGTAAGGCAATGCACAGCTAGAACATCTGGCCATATAAAACTAAAAACAACACCTGATAAATGTATTTTATTCACTTGTTTTGACAACTGAAACACACTTTCCATTACCCATGACTCTGTAGGTCTCACTGGTACAAGAACCCTGCACTGTGGGCGTGCTGTAGACTTGACAGAGTCCTGGTCTCACAGACTCCACGTGCCACTTTTCCTCCCTCTTCCCCAGTGAGGAACTCTGATTCCCTCAGTCAGTGCACAGCCACTGCTGAAAACCCCCTTCTCACACACACACCCACGCCCCACTTGGTTTATTCCAACCCCATTTCTCTTCTTAGACCTCTTTCCCAAGGCCATGTTCAGGCTGTTCCACGTCCTCTTGTGTATGGAGATTCACCATCTTGCCCACCACTTTCTTTCCTTCCTTTGCTTTGTCATTTTTCCAGTTTGAGTCAGTGTTCCATATTTATAGGAAACATTCATACCAGGTACTCGCTTCCCTGTCTACTCCAAGACTCATGACTCTTCTGGATGACTTCAATATCCATTGGTTTCACCAGATGGCCATTGTTCTTTTAGCCCTCAACCCAAGGGCGTATTCCTCCACTCCACTTTAGGCGTTTGGTCTCAGGGCCATAGCTTGGACTTGTCCCTAGAATTTCTCCACTTCTGAAATCTTAAATTGCTCCACCCTAGGAGTTCTCTGGCCACAATGTCACACCATTTCAGCTCTCTTTTTCTCTAACTCCTCTCCCATCTGTCACAGACTTGGCAAAACTATCGAGAAGTTGATCCTTTGGTCTTCTCTCAACCCACCATGTTACCTCCAGGGTCCTGATGTCCAACCCAGATCTCGGGCTGTCACACATTTATATTCTTGCCCAGACCCTCAAGTTTTCTCCTTCCTTGTCCTTGTTCTCCCATTTCTCTCTTCCAGCGAAGCCCAACCCTGATTTCCCTTTCCTCTGCATGGCATTTTGGGGCCTCCAGAATCAGCCAGCACTTTGAGCTACCTGGCTAGACCCATGTGTCGCCTTTCCCAGCCCCTTCTCATATTCTGAAGAGAGCTGAGGCAGGTTTCTCAACCTTTAACCATTTCCCAAACTCTGGTATCACCTCCTTTGCTTCTCCACTTTGGAAACATCGTCCTGGCTTTAACTGAGAGGCACCATTCGAGCCTCAGAACTCTCTCAACTTTCTTCCTTCTACAGATCATATCTGCACCAGCACACAGTCTGAAATCTTTGCTTCCTTCTCCCCATTCACAAGAGATGAGCTGGCTCCTGAAAGTATTACCCTCCACTTGTGTTCTGTATCTCATTCTTTTTGTCTCCCTGGGAGTTTTCATCCCCCAGTCACACTTTCTCTATCCTGAGTCTATAATTTCAACTACTAACTCTTCATTCAGGATATAAGTATTCTCAAAACCCTTTCATTATAACATTGGTATATTTATTCAAGGTGCTCAATAAAGGATAATATGATTAAAATGATAATAATAAAAATACTTTAATGCCTTTCTAATCTATCATTATTAGCAACATGACCTAAGCAAACTACTTAACCATTCTGTACTTCTGAGAATTACAATTTGTCATGAAGTTATTGTGAGATTAAATGAGTTAATGGTTTTAATATGCTTAAAACAGTACTTGACATCTAGGAAGTGCGTTTTGTTTTCATTATTATTTCAGGGATAGGAATTTAACTGGTAATCAGAATTAGAGATTTCATGGACCAGAGATTGGTCCATGAAATGGGAAATACAGGAGTGAAACTATGCAAGAGCTTAAAAAACGAGACAATTTTTTGGTGAAGTTCCGTATTAGTCTTACTCTCCTTTGAGATGGCCTTAGTAAGGTTAATTTTACTGGAAACCACGTAACTTTTATTTTAAACTTCTACCAAGAATTGTGGACAGAGAATCATCTGCCTTTAAGGAGAAGAGAAATAAGAAATGACTTAAGTATCAGGATGACGTGAAGGTTAAAAAACAGTATCTTGAAAAAGAAACTAATAATAAGTGGACACACATACTGTTTGACTAAATACAACTAAATGAAATAAGTAAACAACCCTTACACACACAATGAAAAAAGAGAGAAAAGTAAAAGAAGAGATATTCAGAGAGAAGCGATGCGTTGGCCCGTCACTCACTTTTCCTGTCCCTGCCCTAACATAAACTGTCAACAAACGAAAGAGAGGAAAAAATACTTTTGAAATACTTGTGGCCCGTCCATTATTCTAGTCTCCGTTTTCAGCAGGCTTAATTTAGAACTCAACCCCACAGTGGAGCACGGTCTCGTGGTAAATGAAGCCCTCTAATTTGAAAACTGAAATGGAAACTAGCACTCACCCGTGAGTGAGTGAGTGTCTCAACAGGCAGAAAGTATTTAGAGCAGACTACCCAAAATACCCATCCAGCATTTTAGGGCAGTTATGGATATTTTTAACTCAAATATGCGGCTATGTTGTCAGTCTTAGGAAGTAAAATGTTCACTGTCATCATTAGTGGGCGCCATGGTGTCAGCAGGCCGTGCGAGGCAGGCATCACCAGCATTGCTGTGAAGCAGGAACGAGCACTCGTGGGATGCTAGGACACAAAGACCAAAGTGTTCGACCTGCAGAAGGTCAAGTGGAGTAGGTACTGAAAGCACAGACTGTGGCAGCCAGAGGGCCTGGGTTTACAACAAGTTCCTTCCTGTTGATGGCTCACTTGGGGAAATTATTTAAACTCTGCGTGTGGGGGTTTTCTTACCTTTAAAATAGTGGTGTTGATAAAAGAGGATGAAGAAGAAGAAGCTGATGAGAATGAAGATGATGATGAAAACAGTGATGACGATGATGATTGTGATGGTGGTGGTGGCGGTGGTGACGGGGATGGGGATGGTACCTACTTTGGGAATTGAGGTGAGGCTTATCAGAGCTAATGTCCTCGTATGTGGCATGATTACAGCACAGGGAATAGAGTCAATGATATCGTAACAGCCATATGTGATGTCAGAAGGGCAGTGGACTTGGGGAGGGGGTTATCACTTTGTGAGGGGTGGAAATGTCTAATCATTATGTTGTTTTGTACACCTGAAACTAACATAATAAAAAACATGTGAATGAAAGGAAAAAAACCACAGAATTCATTTATCAATAAATACATAAAACTTAAAAAAACCAGTACTTGTACATTTACCTAAGTGCTAGCTATCATTGTTATCAGAATATGTCCACATATTACAATGGTTTTAAAGTTTGTTGTGGTTCTAATTGGAAGCTACCTGTCAGCACAAGATGGTCAAGAACTGCTCCCTTCCTTAGATTAATCAGAATGGTCTTTGGCTGGCCCGACCTTCTTATCTAATTTACAAATCTGATTTACATAAACCTATTAAAATAAAAACCTATGAATAATACAAACTCTGACTCCATGTAAAACTGCATGTTTCACACCTCAACACCAAGTATAACAAAAGAATTTTGTTGTCCTTTTAACTAAAAATAGTTCATACATAATTTGCTTTCTTACAGTAGGTACAATATTGTGGTTCAAATTATGTCTCTAATTCCCAATGCAAAATTGTACAAACCTGGTGAATGTTTTGCAAGAGAAATGATTATTAGTCTTGGAATAATTGATCTATTCTTTACTGTGTGAGTGCTTAATACAAGTTGTAAAATTTTTAGAAAATACAAAGTATCTCTGGGCAAGAAAATCATAAATTACAAATTAACAAGTGATTGTTGAGTGTATTAATTTTTAAATTTTAATGTTTTCCCTAATTGTCTAGCATTTCTCTTAATTAGATGTGTTTTCTTAAGCAGTTTCTCAACAGAGTATTTGAAGTTGTTCATAGTGATAGGAATTACACTTATTTTACTTAAAGCACATTATGGTACCACTTGCACATACAGTTTTTTTGCAAAATGTGAGGGTAAGGTTTCTTAAAACACTACTCATTGCATACGCGTTGATTATGGAGTGGTAGATTCTATGCAGAAAATTGTGTTGGAAGATCTGTATTACCAGCAAACTAATGGGAATTCCTATTAGAAGGTATTTTTAAATTATGATAACTAAAATAAGACAAAAATGCAGCGTACTAAATAAATAGAATAGCAATAATAATTAACATATATTAAAGCAGTAACAAATGGTACAGTCATATTGATTTCCATTTAACTTTGATCCTACATTGTGCACCCAACATGATGGTGATGATGGTGATGGTGATGATGGTGATGACGATGGAAAAGAGGAGGAAGGGAAGAAGGTGGTTACTATTGAAAAGGCAAAAATGCCACTCTTGGAATTTTTCTCAGAAATTCACAAACCTTTCCTTAATTTTATTCCAAACGTTCAATCTGTACTTGAATCTGTCGTGACCTTATGGCTGCTTTGTACGTTTGAATGAACTCAGTTTTTTTAAGGTATTTTCTCCACACTTTTGAAGAAAGTGCAAACTGAGTGATCTCCTTTTGCAGGAATCGCTGCCCTCCTTGCAGGGGGGCAGCAAACCATTGTGGTTCTGTCTGAAGTTCAAGCTTTATTCATGAAAGACATGGATTTTCTTTGCCTCCTCAGTAAGTTCTGCATCGTGACATTTTCTCCAAGTTTAAACCCTTGTGATGATACATTGTGCCTCCCAGGGTCCACTTCAGGTAACCCCAGTCCCAGGCAGTTCTCTGTGGATGGAGGGAGCGTAACTAGAAAAACCAAAGCTAATTGTTGCTCAGACTGAAGAAATAGTTTTATTGCATCAGATTTTTCCAAATGTTCTGTGATCAAGTTTCTTTACCTCGGGACTGTCATCACACAAACAATTTGGCCAACATGTAATGCCAGTTGAGGCGGAGAGTCTCTTCAACCTTCCTCCCCAAGCCACTGGCAGAGTGCTGTCACAGTTGCTTTAAAGGAAGTAAAATGCCAACTTCAGCCTTGATGGCCACCAGTGGGACCACACTGAGGGCAGTGCTGGTGGCAAAAGCTTAGAAACCCAACTTGTGGCAGGAAAAAGAGTGAGAGCCTTCAGAGCTGGCCAGGAAGTGAACATCTTGGGGGCAGTTGTTCTTCGAGAGAAGCAGAGTGATACAGCACAGGAGGTATTGGAACCCAAGGCCAGTGGGGCAATCTCTAGGCCTTAGCCGGTCTCCTGAGAGGGCCAACTGGGCCAGCAAGGACCTACTCTCAGTGCCCCTGAGAAAGTCAGCTACTCGGGGCCTGACTTGTACCCTTCATTCCCAAAGCAGTTGGCACCTAAGGAAGTGAGGGCCACGTGAGCAATTCTTATGAAATAGAAACGTGTTGCTTCTTTTGTCCGATTTATAAAAATCTTAAACAAATGCCAAACATGTGAGGATTTAAACAGCTGTAAGTAACGCGACTTGTGAGTCTACAAGTGCTTGTCTTTATTCTTATATAAGTTTAATGCTATCTCAAGAGATTTTTGTTTATTTGTTTAGGTAAGAGCTTAGGCCCCAGAAAAAGGGAATCTATCCAATTCGTGGAGAGGAAAATGTATTTTCCCCCTGGCATTAGAGAGACATTCTCCCTCCTTTGTCACAGTCTGGTTTCAGGGTGCGTAGGTCCCGTGTCTCAAGCTCTGCCTGAGGAAGATGTTACTGGTCCTCACCCCCAGCTCTGTGAGCACCTCCTGGATTTCTGTCTATACATCAGGTAATTCGTATCTTCTAAAGGTATTCAACACCCCCAGCAGGAGTTATGGTTGAGGATAAAAAGATATCCTCAAGACGTTCCCCCAAGACGTTCACTTCCACTGCCCCCAAGACGTTCACTTCCTGGCCAGCTCTGAAGGCTCTCACTCTTTTTCCTGCCACAAGTTGGGTTTCTAAGCTTTTGCCACCAGAAGATGGAAGATGGAGCAAATATTTACTGAGCTCTGCTCTGTGCCGGGTTCTGGGCTACAATGCTCGACTTTTAGGTAAAAACATCATTGTCCAGTGTCAATGGTAAGAATACGCTCTTCCCAGTGAGTGCGTTAGGTGGACCAAGATTCTTCATGCAAGAGCCGTAACAACACTGAGACTCTGAAGCTCCAGGTTGCGTCTCACAAGAAAAAACTGTGGTTTCCCCCCCACTAGCTCAACTTAATTGAATGACGGTTGTCAACACTTATTGAACAGTCACACGCCAAGCACACTCAATCCTCACAAAGGGCTACTGTCTCCATTTGACAGATGAAGAAACTGAGACTCAAGGAGTTTGGTAAATTTATCTGAGTTTATCTAGTAAATTTATTGGAGTTTATCTGAGGTCCCACAGGGAGGAAGAGAGAGGCAAAGCGGGGGTTCCGATCTGGACTTTTTGACTAAAGCTCTTCTCATGATGACCAGTGTGAAGCTGTATGGGGAAGGGGAGAGAGACAGAGAGAGATTTAATCATGAGTGATTATAGACATAGCAAAATTTTATGTAAAACTGGGGGTCTTTTGTTAAACCTGGGAAGTAGAGGCTTTTCCCACGGTTTTCTTCCTTTGTCTGACCAGCCCTGCCCAACACCGTCCAGGTCCCCCAGTCACCTCCACACGAGAGAAAACAGAAGGAACCTCCCCTGGCAGCCCTCACACCTAGAGGTCACGGGAACTCTCTGTCCACCTCGACTTCTCCTCACCTCAGTGCTGTTTTTTCCAATAAGAAATTCATAAGCACTCATAAGCTCTACCTCCCAAAGAACGTGTTCTATTAGACAAGGGCTTTCTGCAGGCATAGGCCCTAATCCAGACGTGTAACTGGAACGGTAGGAAGCTCCTGAAGGGCAGCACTTCAGTCTGATACATCGTGGTCGGTCTGGCCAGTCAGTCTCCCGATTCACTGTAAAACCACTTGTCTCAACCACGAGGCTGGCCTGAGGCATTGCACGTCTCTAGGGACCTGGCGGCTCACTGCCTTCTCTCTGTCTTCAAGGAGAAGTCAGAGGGAAAATACATTGTATGTATCACGAGTCTCCTAAACTTGTAAGGAGCCCACACGCTGTATAAAAACGTCCCAGATCTCTCCCAATGAATGCTGGAAGTTAGCATTCTGGAGGGTGCACTTGATCCGTGAGCACTGGTGACACTGATTGTCCCTGACCCTATTAAATTAGACAGCGGTGGCAGATAAGCAAAATAGCCTTGGGAAAGCGCTCAAGGTCTTCATCTGAAGTCTCCAAGGGACCCCTTGCAGCTGAATTTCCTTTCCTACAGCAGTTGCACTCCTGGGTCTCGCTTGTTGATATTTGCCACTACAAACAAGTTGAGTTGTCGTGGAAAAAATGTCAACTCTTCCATATAGAAAAGATCTGCAGTAGGGTTCTTTAGTGCATTATCTTTCTTTTTACTGTTTGTTTTTTCTTCTACAATGACATGGCTTTATGAGGAAAGGACAGTGGAGACCATGACTAAATAATTACTCCGTGAACAACTAAAAAGGACCAGCTATGATTTCACTCTCATTCAAGAAATGGAAATAATATTTCTTTCAGCTGCTACCCATAAAATATTTTTTGATGTGTGTGTAACATTTCTGCTGTAATGGATGCTTGACTGTGAGGAAATTTCTCCCACGTCAACGGTGGCTTTTCAAAATTCCCTCAGGCAGTTCTTTTGTTTACTTGCTTATATTTAGGGATACGTGTGAAAGCCCCTTCTCTAGTTGGGCTCTGTTGCTATAAATCTCACACAAATACCATCGCTATTTTCCAAAAACCTTACCATACAGCTGTCAGAGTGTTATTTTCTAAAACTTACAAAACATAACTCGTATAAATATATAGTGAGCATGTTCTGAAGATTTATTTAACTCAGTAATCAGGGAAACAAATGGTGAAAGATGAGTCCAGAGGCAGAGATTACGATCGATAACCTTGCAGAATTAGAAATAAAACAGGCAGTGGCTTACAGGGCAAAAAACAAAACAAAACAAAAACCAAAAAACACATTTGGGCTTGATTATCTTTTCTACGGGACAGAAATAAGTTGTGCCTTATCATTTGTCTACCCCCATATCCATAGTATTAAACCCAATAATAATAAAAAAAAACAACCAACAATTTTCCCAACAAATTCATTCCAAAGCTTTAATGCTCCTTAGATGGGCTTGTTAAATTGTCAGATGTCCTTCTAATATGACATTGAAAGGGCACACAGTAGTTTTTCTCATTATTTCAAAGCTTTAGATAATTTTAACACTTCTTTTCTGTGATAACTATGCAAGAAAATCATTGATGAAATGGGATGTTTTGGATGGTAAATCCCAGTACTTCACTGAAACCTCTTTCTACAGTTCCTAGTCTTTCGAATGAAATTCTGATAGTGGATTCATGACAACTGAGCACCTTTGGGGAGTGACGCCAGTGGCCCATGTGGGGAAACTGGTAACACTATCTAACATCAGTATATTATGTTTGCAGAGCGTTCTACAGCTTATAAAAGCTCCCACACTTCTGGGTTACCTGTCCCCCTCTGGCATAGCTACAGAACAGATATTCTGATTCCAGTGAATTATTATAAGTATTAAATCAATAGGCAAATAGTTTTGAATTCTATGTCTCTATGTGCATGAGTAAAATAATAGATAAAGTTCTTTCAAAAGAGAGGGAGACACTAATATACCAAAAGAAATGGAAAGAACTGTATTGAATCGACTGACGTCCCCGAGAAACACCTGCCAACGATGAGCATAGTGTCCAGCTGCCCAGCCAGTGTGTCTGGGTCAGTGCTTTTCCTGCTCACAATGGCTTTGCCTGAAAACGGCAGTTAAAATGCAAATGGGGAGACAGCCCCAGAGTGTATGGACCTCTCACATCTCTGAGTCTAAAAGACGTCCTTTCAGCAGCTTCTGTTCCAGTTGCAAATGCTCTTTTGTCCCTCAAGGCCTGTGACACTGTCCTGAGTAATTCCTCCCCCACAAATTGGCTTTCCTCTTCCCAGATACAAAGGCCCATGTGGGTTTTAATGAGCAAAGCACAGATTTTGTCCAGGGCCTTTAATGAAGGTTAAGGTTAATAAACACCACCAGGGCATCTCAGGGGACTCACCTACTGCTATGGTCTCTCTGAGATGCCAGCAGCTCTATTCTGAGCTCTTTTTCTTGTAAAACCCTGAGATTCCCATTCATTTCTTTGTCTCAGCTTTGTCAGCACAATTACCTAGTTCCCAATATTTGGATATTTCCATGGAATCTCCCAAGAGGCCGATTGACAGGAATGATGTCAAATGATAACTGACCGTGTTAAAACCTAAACTTTGATAATATCTGCTTGTTTCTGAACATGTAACTTTCACCCTGAGGGACCTAAGAATTTCAGTCTCAGGGAAATCTCGTCAGGGGCCCTTGGTGCTCTTTTTTATCATTGCCCAGGTCCTGAGTGTTAAGCCCCCTGCTATTTCTCCAAGGTGGGGTAGTCTGTGCTGGCCAAGCCAGGTATACAGAGCAGGAGCTGGGACAGCCAGCGGTGCCGCGGAGTGGGGGGGGAGGTGACAGGGGTCACTGCCCTGTGTGCTCATCAGTCACTGGGACTGTCCCTCCCAGGGAGCCCCACACGGATCCCCGGTCACCTGCCGAGACATGTGCTGCTCAACTTCGCGGCCAAGACCCTTCCAGGAAATTTGGAAGGAAATCAGCTTCGGTGGAACAGTCGCCTGTGACCCGAAAGGCATTTACTGAACAAGATACAAGCCGATAACACGATTCTTTGCTCTGGAAGCAGGAAGTAAATTCCCAGGAGACTCTATTATGTTCTCTTGGCTGTTTCTTTGGAGACAGTGCAGCTTGAGATTTTTAGTGCAAGCAACATGAATAGTTTCCTTGGTTTGCTGAACTTCAATTAAAGTTAAATAAAAGGAGACATTGATAGGGGGACCTGCCTGTGGCCTGAAGTCGGTTGTGAAAAGAAATGATTAGAAGGAAAAATTCTTTTCAATTTTCAATAATCCAAATGTCCTGCCCCTCCCCAGTCAGGGGTGGGCCAAACGTCTCATTACTACTTGTGCCCAAAGAACAATGGCACTTTGGCCCTATTCATCCAGGACCTCTCGGGGCAGCTCTCCTGTGATCAGGAACAAGTCCGTCACCTCCTGCCCCCACGGCCTGGGCTGCAGGTGTCTCCATGGGAAGCTGCTTTTCCCAGCGCTGTACTCCTCCCTTGGGTCAGAGGATTCATGCAGGACGGGCCGCTTTCTAGTTTGGTGTCACGCCGACACCTGGCCGAGATGGTGGTCAGCGTTTTTCCCAGGGCCCCAGAGAGTGTGCCGTTAACATATACCCACTGGCTTCTGGCCATAGGGACTCCGGCTGGCAGAGACTGGGGGACTGACCTCCTCTCGTCCCCTCACTTTCTACATCACGTGGCAGCTGAGAATTTCAGTCCACATGCTCAAGTGTGCAGGAAAGAGCCCGTCTTCATTGTCTCCGAATTAATCTGCCTCTGACGTGTGCAATCCACCAGGCTGGAGAGAACGGATCCTCGTTACTACTGCCTACCCACGCCCTGTCCCCAACCTAATTCCTAGGTTTGTGTGGTGCCCAGTCCCAGAGAAGGGCCTCTGATATTCAGTCTGTCATATGTGTGATCTGGCAGCTCTCCGCTCAGGGCTCCTGCAGAGCTGGAGGCCTTGGACAAGGTAGAGGGTCTTATACTGGGACTCAGACTCCTAAAAGTCCCCACCAGACCCTAGAGGACCAGGCTCCTCTTAGGAAGTCAGACAGGGAGTGGTGTGCAGGTAACCCCTGTCCACAGGCCCGTGGATCTCAGACCTGTCCCCAGTCCAAGAAAATAGCTGCATTTCCTTTTCATCTCTCCCAGCCTGGGACATTGTGTACCATGTTTACAATGAACTTAATAGAGAGGACGAAAGGTCCTCAGGCAGCTCCAGGCAGCCCAGGAACCACCCCTGCAGCTAGGAAGCACGAAGAGCCTGACGCTTCTGGGACCGGGGAGAACGTACACAGAGTAACGCGTCATGTGAAATCCAACAGGCAACTACTGCATGGGAGTGCGGGCGAGAAGTCCCAGGGTCGGACACTAGTGGTCTCAGAGACATGCCCCCACCGCTGCCCCTCCCGGCTCTGTATCGGGGGTCCGGTCCCTGCAGGATTAGTCCACTGCTCCTGCAATTCTGGCTTCTCACTGGCCTCGGCCAATGGAGCCCGGCAGGAGATGGTATGTATGGGGAAAGGGGGAGCTCGGCTGTTGCTCCTCCTTTCCCTGTTTGGGCAGCATCTCCTGGACTATTGAGCCCCCGCCCTCTGGTGTGCCAGCTCCTGCCACAGAAGCCCCCTGGGGTTCCAAGTTCCATCTGTCAGTCCCTGTGTTAGTCACTGCTTTAAAACTCAGAATGGCTGCTGTCACCCTGACTGGATCCTGACTCAGCCACTTACCACTGTGTGTTCTTGAGCGAGCTACTGTATCCCTCTGTGCGTCAGTTTTCTCATCTGGAAAATGGGTAATAACAGTACCTTCTCTGGATAACTTTCAAGTGGCTTCGATGAGCTAATACTTAGGACCTCTTATTTGGAGACCACACAACAAATGGGGGCTGTCGGGCTCTCTACCAGCGTGTCCTGAGTGTGGGTTGAGTGGCGATTTTAGGTGGTAACTGGACATTGGATTCAACAACTCTGAACCCCAGTGAAAAAGTTGCTCCCTTGTCAGTTCTTTTTGGAGACAACAAGAGTTTTAGCTTGCTCCTAGTAGTCGTTACCACACCCCTAATACTCTGAGTCTCTGTTTCCTACCGAGAAAGCAGGTCTCAGCTGTGGAGAGGTGGAATCTGATAGCATTGCTGTGTTTACGTGGAATTTGTTTTACAGCCAACTTCTGCTGATGGCAAGCGGTACCAGTTCCCCATTTCTGGAGGTGATAAAAAGGTCGTTTAACCACGAGTCCATTTAAGTTTTTAAAAATGATTGTTCGGAAAAACGTGGATGTAAAAAAGTGCATAAGTCGGATGCTCCAATGACCTCAGTTTGGACGCCCTTCTCTGCAGAATCCCTTCTCTGGGGCTATATGATGAATCAGGACACAGAACAACAGAGTGTCCACCCAGAAGCGCACAATTCAGAGCCAAGATCAACAGGAGCAGTGGGACAGAACAGAATTAAACAGCAAGTAACTTGTCCCAGATGCAAATGCTGTAAAAGTTCAAAGATGTGGGGGCCAAGAGGTGTTAGGAGAGGAGGAGAAGGAGGAAACTACAGGAATTCCTGAGGGGTGGGGCATGGGGGAGGGGAGCGAAGGGGCTGAGTTTAGAGTTTCTGGGGAGATTCCAGTTGTGTCAGTGGGGTACTGGAGACTCTTAGGGAATACAATGACAAATTAAGGGTAGGAAATGGGGAGTTCTGCACCATTAAGCATCAGCTTCCAAGATCCAGCAGTCCTTACAGAATCATTTTTATCATTTTTGGCAGCAACAGGCAGGAGGACAGGCCAGCAGGGAGGCAGATGCTCTCATCCTGGTGTGAGCCCATCCCTTGCTAGACAGAGCCAGAAAGAGGGCCAGGTGAGCCAGGAGGAGGGAGGGGGCGGAGGAGGGCGAAACTCATTAGCCAAAGGCCCTCGGAAGGGAAATTCCCGAGTTACAACCTGGTCAGGACATCTCCAGGCTCGGCTGTTGGGGATGGTGCCACCAGGAACATGGCGGTGCTGACACCTCTCTGAGCTCCTGAGTTCAATACGTTTGGCTAAATACCCACAGGTGGGATTGCTGGATCATATGGTGGCTCTATTTTTCATATTTGGAGGAAATGCCGTGCTCACACCCACAGAGGCAGCACCACCACTTTGCTTTCCCAGCAACAGTGTTCTAACCCTCCACTTCCTCGCCAACGCTCCTCTTCTGTGTTTTGATGGTCGCTGTTCCAACTGGTGTGATGCGCCGAGCATTATTTCATGTACCTGTTGGCACCCACTGATGAATAAAGGCATAAAAATATCTGCATTATATGTACACAGTGGACTATTACTCAGCCTTACAAAGGAAGGAAATCCTGCAGTGTCAACAATGTGTAGGAACCTGGAGGACATTACGCTCGGTGACATAAGGCGGACCCAGAAGGATGAATACTGAGCATTTGACTTGTATGAGGAATCTGAAATAGTCAAACTTTTAGAGGCAAGAGTGGAGTCGAATAGTTGTTGCCAGGGGCTGGGGGAGGGGAACACGGTATAAAATTTCAATTGTGTAAGATGAATAATTTCTAGAGATTTGCTGCACAGCATTGTGTCTATAGAAACGAACAAGTGTTTGTTTGTTAAGTGTTCCTATCACAATAAAATAAAATAATAAAATAAAATAAAAATAAAACATCCTCATGAGGACACAAGACTGAGAACCACTCTAGGAAGGAAGAGATTAACGGTTGGTGTTAGACCAAAATAAGAGAATGAGGTCCAGCTTCTGCAGGAGTTTCCCACTAGGAACGGAGGAAAGGGGGCGGGGCAGGGACATTGGCGTGGAGGGTCTCTTTCCAGGGGGCACTTCTCAGGCTTCAGGTCTGGGTTCTGTCTGTGGTGTCCTCAGATCTGTCAGATCTTGTTTCTGCAACTTTTTAGCTTTGATGGGACATGTTTGCATCTAGAAGAGCGATTGCAGGTACAACAATGACTGCAGAATGCATGCGCCAGTTCCACGTGCAGAAGTAGGAAGCGAGGGGCTTGGGGCCTGCGTTCCAGAAGAAGGTGGAGGCTGAGTTCCAGGCTGCCCAGACGGGAGCAGGCGGTGAAAGGGACCCCTTCTCCTTCAGAGGCTAACAGGTTCCCGCTTTAATAAGCACCGTTTCCCTCTTTGAGTTTCAAATTTGGTCGTCGGGATTTTACAGGTTACTGCAAATGACATGAGAAAATTCTAGGAATCATGCAAAGCGCCCTTCCCCCATCCTTGCCATGTGTCAGCCTCTGTTTTCGAAGGTGGCCGTGATGAAATGTCTCGTGCCCTTTGGCAAGGTACCACCTACGCAATTCAGTCGTGTTGTGCATGTACATAGGCCATATTTACAGACAGTCTTTCCTCCGCTGTAGAAATTGAACATGAAATGAATGTTAGCATCTCCAAAGTCTTCAGTCAGATTCCTCACACACGATAACTCACTTGCATGGTGCAGGCAGGTGGCCTGTGCGGGCCCGGCCTAACGCCCGCCGCGGCAGTCACCCACGGCAGCGCTCCCAGCTGGTGCACTGTCAGTACCCCCAGGTGTCCCATAGAGGAAATGGAAAGGAGACCTGTACCATCTGGTTAATAACACAGCCCTGAGCGGGATCTGGTAACAATATCCCCCGACTTAGGCTTTTAAAATTGTTTCTTTTCCCTGAGCATAAAACTACTTCTCCATCTGTCCTGTGAAAACAGGAGGTAAATAAATGTTTATTCAACCTCATCCCTGTCAGAGTCATCGTTATTTAGGAAAAATTATAAACTGTCTCTCCTGCAGATTCAACACGACTCGGTACTGCATGGAACTATGGCCTTCGCCAAAGCTGTGGGACACAGGAAGTGAAACCGGCCAATGCATTCACTTTATTCATTTTATCAGAGCAGCTCGTGATACGGATGCAGGATAAGGACTGCAAATGGTGGCTCTGTCTGTTGATCCATTTTACGTCCTGTTCCACCAGCTTCCACCAAGAGCCAAGGGTGCGGAGGGAAGGGCTGGAGATGTCTCTAAATTCACTCTTTCTGTCACTGTCTGGGTCCTTGTCATTTGGGATCTTGCTACCTGCTTCAGGGGCCCTTGCCTCACTCACCCCAGTCCACCCTACAGGCTGAGACAGTGATGAGAGTTTCATTTTGAGCTGTGGGTCACTCTGTGGCCACCACAGGCCAGTGACCTTTCTGATTTGTCCCAGGTCATTGCAACAACTGCCGATGGTCGAATTGCGGAGGAAGCGAAATGTGTATATGAAGCTCAGTGAGCAGCGCATGACGTGTGGCAGACACTCTAAACACAGGGCACAAACTAGGGCAAGATTAGAGGGAAAGGAGATCCTTAGTAATTACTCTGCGATTACAGGCATGAACGGGCTGGTCTGAGGCGAACAGGCCATTAGGTGGCTCGCTGTAAACATGAGCTATTATTGTAATTGCAATTCTTATTATCCACATCATCATTGTCATCATCCAACGGCCTGGCCACTCCAGCCCCACCCCCGCTACACTGAGTGACAACGTCAACTGTCACTCGACAAGGAGAACAGAAGCCACCAGACCAGAAGACTCCCTTCTGCTTGGCATCCGCCCGTGGCCGGCTTGCCTTCCGTGCTGCCCCGTGAGAGGAGTTGCTCCTCTTGAAGCCCTGCTCTGCTCCCTCCTGCCACCACCGCCCTGTCAGGTCACCGACTGGACGTGGGAGGCTGAAGAACACACGGCCAAGAGGAGACTCTGCCACTTACAAGACGGCGGCCTTGGGCTGTGCCTTCACCTCTGCGTCTGCTCCCTAAATCGTAAAGTGGGGTTAACAGTGGAGGGAGTGGTATGAGGATTGACCAACACATAGTATGGCAAGTATTTGGAACAGTACCTTGCTGTGGTAAACACTCAATGAACACAGTGCTGTTGATACAACTTGTCACTGTAATGTTAGCTTTCCTCCCAACAAGCCTCTCAGTGTTCCATTACTGCCCCGAGTCCTTCACTGACAGCATTTTACTGAATCCTCTCCACAGCCCTGAGGAACGGGTTCACTAATTATCTGACTTCGTAGTACTGCGTGGCGACTACGTGCTTACTTCTGGATGAAGTGCTAGGTGTATGCTGGAGGCCAAAACAATAATTCCCGACCTGTGGGCATCCCTGTGGCAAAGGAGTCAGAGGTGAAGTGAGTGGATGTGGAATCTGACACGGGTGGAGAAGGGAGGTACAGGACACCATGAGAACAGGACGGGGGATCCAGAAAAGGCTTCTGCAGAGGTGGCATCAGCTGTGCCCCCAAGCATGACTAGACACTGGCCAGGCCAAGAGAAGGACAACCTTTCCAGGACGAAATGCATGGAACTTTGGGTGGAAAAGGCCGTGACCCACGTAAGAAATTATGAGAAGGATAGAGTGGCAAAATCTGAGTGAACATGAAGGGGCAGCAGGGGAGGATAACCCAGCCTCAGTTTCCAGAGGGTTTGGCAGCTCCAGGGGTGTCTGCAGGGCGCAAACAGCGTCACATTGGGGCCCACTGAAGCCGATTAAGCTGTGTCATGAGAGGGTGCTGGAGGGGAAGCTGGTGCTGAGCCTGGAAGGAAGGCAGCCACCATCCAGGACCGGGCCACCCAGCCTTGGGCGGTGAGTGTCTGCGTGACGGCCGTGATGGACAGGGAGCCAACCTTAGGGACAGGGGGCAGCATGAGAACAGATGACCACAAGCACATTTCAAATTCTCGCCAACCACAGGGCTCAGAGAGATTTATCTGAGTCATAAAAATAAAGAAATGTGACATTTCTTACTCTCAGGCACGGATCAAATTCTGATTTGGCTCTACTCCTCTCAACAAGATCTCCGTGGCCACCTGTTCCCTGAGCACTCCACCTCCATTCCTGCCTCCCAGCCCCTGCTCCTGCCCTCATCTCCTGGGGGCTCTCTCTCATCCTAGTAGCTACCTCAACCCTGCCAATTTGGGGGGGTCCACCTTAAGTTCACCTCTTTTACAAAACCTCTGTGCTTTCCAGCCCACACACTAACTTGTCTGTGCCTCAAATTGTGGTTCATGTCATTTTAATATTGTTGTCCATCACCAAGTATCCTGCATGTGTGCTTTCATGTCCTCTGAGAATACAGCTGCAGACAGGGCCTCAGACAGTGTAGGAGCTCAAAAACTGTGGGTGCAGTTTTCAGGGGTATGTGTAATGACGCATTCTATTATTTTCATGGATAGAAAAGAACAGTAGGCCAAACATCAATGATTCTTTCTAACTGCCTTCATTTGCACACTCATTCATTTATTCATTCCACGAATATTTGGTGGGTATCTCTTTGTTCCAGGCACGATATACAAGATGTTTTTGATGAGAAGAGAACTTGTCAAAGGCACAGAAATTCTAAGAAAGTTTCATTTTGTGTTGTTTTGTTGTTGTTGTTGTTGTTGGGTGTTTTTTTTTTTTTTTTAGTAGTTGGATATTTTCAAACTTCGTTCTCTGTTTCTGATTTCTCAGTAACCTGTGGTTACACACTTGACTTGGCCAAAGTGCCGTGACAATGACTAGCACTTTGTCATATTGCATTGAACATGGCACTCTGTGGGCCGCATGTTTGCCAGTTGGCCATAAAGCATTTGCCACCTGGCTGCTCTTTTCAGATCTGGGCAGATTAAGAGAGAAATCAGAGTGAGAAGGCCCAGGGCAGAGCTCTGGAAATTTCCACTACAAGCAGGGAGCAGATAAGCTGTAGGAAATCCTCCCAATAAATCAGCTCCAGTCTGCGTCTTCAATGTGACTTCTCTTCTCAATCAACTATTTCTTCCTCCTGCCTCCCCGACTTCCTAAACAATTTCCTTCGGCCTCATTCTATGTAAACATTAAAACTCCCCGATGGCCCCTTCATGTGTGTGCCTTCCCCACTGGCCTCTGCATGGTGTAAATATTTAATATTCTTTGTTTAGTATCCGCCATCGTGTATCCTGGAGTCATTCGAGGTCTTGTCAATAAGGCATACTTTGTCAACAATGCCTGTGGCAAAGGCTAATTTTGAGCCTTGGAAATCCAGGTCTTTTTATACACTGACTTTTATTTTGCCCCAAACAGATGTTTATTGTACAAAATACAAAAACTGCAGATAAACAAAGGAAAGTATTATCCGCGATCCCACCAGGCTACAGTGAATCACTATTGCACAAACTCTGAAGGCCATGCCACGGAACACAATGTGTCTGGAGTTCAGTTTTTATGCAGGGTAAAACACGCATACCATTTCGTAAATATCTAGAAGTAGAAGTTCAGGGTCAAAATGTGGACAGCGTTAAGTGGATGTTGCCACAAATTCTCAGATTACCCTGCAGAACCTTGCATCAATCAACAGCCCTATCAGCTGTGAGTGTCCTGCATTCCTTCTACTCTGCTAACACTCAGTTGTATCTTCCTTTATCGCCTTTGCCAGACAGATATAAAAAATTGCCTCATTGTTTCATTTTTTTTTCTCTTTTTTTTTGTCATTTGCCAGCTTATGTGCAGAGAATATTTTTCTGAGGCAAATCTATGGAAAGAAGGGGTCTGATGGACAGTATAAGTAAATATGGCGGCTGTTCTTTCACTAGGTTAAGGATGCACGTTGCAGGTCACGTGCTTCCCAGAACTCACAAATCAGTGATGAGCGTAGAAGAGCAGACTACCACTGGTAGTGGAGTATACACAGAGCCTTTGCAAAGGCACCTACCTACCTGTCTCTAAAATTATGAGTTGAAAACGAAAGACTTTGCTGATTAATTGATTGGAGTGTGTTCATTGGGTGTCTACTATGTTCCAGGCACGTGGTGACTTTACAATTTAGTTGGGAGAGAAAGATGACAAGCAAGTCAACAAATAAACAAGGAAGAAAGCACCTGACAGTTGTAACTGCTGAGATAAGTTAAATTATGCTTGTTTTCCTGTCAAGCAAAGGATTATTTGCAATGATTGACGGAGCTGATGAGCAACTTCAGCAAATACATATATATATATTTATAATATCTGTTATGCTCCAGAGGATAAAAATGAAAAAGACTTGGCCTCTTACCTAAAAAAGTTCTAATTAATTTGAAGTGCAGAGGGTGGGGAGGAAATAGAAATTTAAGAATTTTAAAAGTTTTCTTATTGGGTATTAATCGGTGCTTCCCCAAATGGTCCATCAGACCCACGCACTCCGAATCTTATAAGAACTCTGTGTGTCTCCAGGGTAGACACTGTCTTCACTTTGCAGAGAAAGATCAGGGCTCGTCGGGAGTCATGTTGCTGGTGAAATGCCCAGCTGGTTCTCCTATGAGGCCTCCTGACGTCAACGCCCATCATCTGGCCATCACGCCCCCCTCCCACTTCGAATGGAGAGAAGATTTGGGAAAAGAAAGGGCATGGTGGAGAGGGAAGGACAGCTGGAATGGTCAACGGGTCGATTACACAACCTAAAGCTGATATTCAAGACAGCCTGTAGAACACCAAAACAACCAATAGTTCCCATCCCAACTCGGCCTTGTCCTGGGAAATTATTCACGTCTCTCGGTGATGAGTGCTCAAACCTGGCTGTGCACTTGCGTTATTTTTCATTTGTTTTATTTTTATCTAGTTGCTCCGGTGCTTGGATTCAGTGGGCTCCAAGTCACGACGTCTGGGGTAGACTTAATATTATGGCACGTCTTCTGCACAGTAAAAAGTTCTGATTTCTGTTTATTATGATCTTCCCTGTGGGAACAAAGACAAGTGCACTTTCAAAGTAAGGAAAAGCCATCCTGCTAAAATGATGAGGCGTATGGAGAAAAATGTGAACCCAGGGTGTTGGAGAGCAAAAGCACACAGTTTGGGAATCCTGAACAGACAGATCTCACTCACCGCAAATCTCCCAAACGGAGGCGCAACGGCTTCTCCTCCAGACGTGCTCAGATCAACATCGGCTTCTGTTTCAAATGCCTCCTCACGTATGTCAAGGCTTTTTTTTCTTATTTTGTTTCCAGGTTTATTAGGGAGACCACACACGCTTCACAAGGGCCCTTAAAGTGGTTCCCTGGGGTTTCCGGGTCAGTCCGCAGTCACTGATGACAGAGGACAAACAGATAAACACTAGCTTGCACCTCTCCCTGTCATCTATCTCTCGTCTTCATAAGAGAGTGGGCTGGGGGAAAGAAGGGAAGAAAACAGAGAAAGTGAGGAGAGCGTGGTGGTGGTGGTGATGGGGGAACAAAAGCGTTGGAAGAAGCAGAGAGAATGCTGGTTTACCACGCGGGCCAGCTCACCTTTAAAAACCACAGGCTCTCAGAGAAGATTTGAAAGTTTTGCAGATTTTCCTAGTTTGCAGATACTTGAACAATGTCTGTCTTCTGCACCATTTTATTCCGAGAAGAAGCCCACCCTTACATTCAGGCTCTCCAAGTTGCCGTGAAATGGCCATGTTGATGTGGGAAAGACACGTACAATTAACGATTCATCATCTTCTTCAGCTAAAATAATATCGTGGTTTTGCTTTATTTGAATAAAATTAAGTGGAGTCCGTTTATCTGCAGACACTGTGCCAACAACCCCAGAGATGAAGAAGCACCCAGGCACACTTTCGTCAACCGGAACTAACGGGGGCATCTCCTTTGGGGACAAAATTCATAGATACGGTGAAAAGCAAAAGACAGTCTATGGCTAAAGAAAGGCTGAACAGTGGTTTTGGATCATGACTGATCAGAATACATTTTTATTTCAAGTTGAAAATCATTTTCAAGGACTCATTTTAATAAACGTCTTAATTGCAGTGTAAAATTGATCCAGCAAAGTAAACCAAGAAAAAGTGTACCGCTGGATGGATTTCCATAAAGGAAACACACACACATTTATCTAACTCCCCATCCCCCAAAATGGAACAAACGTGCTTTCGTACCCCCTTTCTTTCCCCAGAGGACGCCGCTGTGGTGGATTCTTACACCATAGTTTTTTCCCATATTTTAAACTTTATATAGATGGAACCTACAGTATTCTTTTTGTTCTGACTTCTTTCGCTCAATATTGTTTGTGATATTCTTTTCATCGTGTGTGTGTGTGTGTGTGTGTGTGTGCTGAAATATACTTATCTAGGCTACTGATGTGGGTTGCTAGTCTTTGAATACCATGAAATCACACTTGTATGTGTCTTACAGTGTGCATGAGCGCATTTCGTTGGGTGTACAACGAGAAGTGAAAATGAATGTTGGATCACATGGTGTGCTGAAGCCCGACTTTAGTAGAACCTGCCAGACGTTTTCCAAAGTGGCTGTGTTCCTTTCTACTTCTTCTGGCAGTGTAGGAGAGTGTTCGCAGTTCCAGGGCCTGCAAAACTTGGCATTTCCATCTGCCCATTTAAGCCACTGTCCTGCTGGAGAAGCCTTTGCCCGTCCTAGGAACGTGAGGATATTCCCTCATGCGATTTCCCCTCCATGTAGTCACTTAAATCCAAATTTTCTATCTCTTTGTCTTTTCATTCTCTACCGGGAGTTCTCAACTCTTATCATCTAATTTAGAAAAATTTTTGGCTCAAGTTTTTAATGTCCCAGAGCCCTTTCGTTTCTCTAACCTTTTTATTTTCTAAAAACATTCTGTTTTTGTGTTATGGGTGCAATATCTCCTGTTACTTCCCCAAAACACTTTTCATTCATTTGCTTGGAATTTTTCTTCTGGTACGTGCACTGTCTGGTCCCTCCAGCCTCTTTTTGTTCATGTCTTTGTTTGACTGATTTTCATGCTTCCAAGTTGGAGGTATCCCTCAAATGTCAGTGGTGCTTGTCTGTCATTCATATTTAATGTGGGACACTGACAAACTGAGGGGAAGTCGTGGATGCATGAGTGGAGCTTGTTGGCTGATGGGATGCCCCGGGGGCTGAGAGAAGTAAATTCACTGCTTTTATTGAGGGATTCCCCAAAGCCAGTATCCAGAGATCTTTTTTCTGTGGACATACACATGGCTGACAACACTTTGGAAGCCATACTAGGAAAAAGAACTGGGGTTATCACTGTGAAATATGAAGATTTTCATTTAAATTATGATTCTTACCTAAGACTTCCTGTGTGTTTGATGCACCCAAGACCAGGACCTCTTCGTCTTTCTCCTGGAGGAAGTCGGTATAGGTGAGGGGGTTGGAGTCACCCATCTATGTGTCTGCACCCCAAATTGTGTTGATATCCCTTGTCTGTTCAGGTTTCCTGTCTTTTGTTGTTTTATCGGCAAAGTCACACCTTTGCTATTTTTTTTTGATGACACTTCAGGAGAGGAGACAGATGTTGTAGTCAGGACACCATGTTTAACCAGCAATCTGGGAAGAGACAAGGAGAATCTCACTGAGCAAAGACATGAAGGAGAGCAGTCTAGACAAAGGAAAACAGCAGTGTGTCTGCGGCCTCTGCTCTCACTGTCCCCACTTCCCACTCTCCCTGTTCTGTGCTTGGTCAAATTCTCCAGATTCCAGCCCACATGTAATTCTCTGTATCAGTCAGCAGGGCTGGGCTGTGCTGCAGTAACAAACAGCCCCCAGCTCTCAGTGGCTTAACGCAGCAGAGGCTTGATTCTTGCTCATGTTACTTTTCAGTAGTAGGACTCTGTCATTTTAACCAATCAGGACCCTAGGTGAAAGCCCAGCTTCCATGATCACCCCAGCATGGCAAGTCACATGCCCATGCCCAACTTAAATGGAACTAGAGCAGGATATTCTTACCATATGCTTGGAAGAATGAGAATATCCATGATAGCATCAGGGACTATCATGACCCCAACAACTTACAGCAGAAATAACATGTGACATGTACCAGAGTACCTTGTGCCAACCATTGCGATAAACACTTGCTGTATTGAATTATACTTTTGGAGGTGCCCCTGGACACTGAACTCTTTGAGGGCAGGGCTTGTGTATCAGCCATGTCTCTCACTGCAGGTCTCGGAGCAGAGATCGGAACACAGCAGGTGCTCAATATGCTGAAAAGATAAACTTTTTACAAAAAAGAAAAAAAAATCTCAAAATTTTCCTTATCTGATATTTTAAGAATACATATAACTATAGTTTCAAATAAATTAGTCCGTCCTTTCCTAAATTTCCAGAAGGAATGAGTATTGCTTCTGGAATCATTATGACTCCTGGAATCCCAGAACCACTAAGGAAGTGACCACATGTGAGTGGACAGATGACCAACAGTGTTAAGAAATGAAACATTAGCATCAGCAAACATGTGTTGGCTTACTAACTGCAGAACGGTAAGAACGCACCTGACAGGTCGGCAAGAAAGTTTCTGCCTCTTTGGCTGGTTAAATGTCTTTTCCATGTGTGTTGTCCTCGATTGTCAGCATAGACACTTGCATAAATATGTATGCAAATACACATTGAAGTTTATATTTTAATAAACGTTTGCTCTTTGCTAAGTTTAAAAGCTAATGTTCAATTCCTTAAAAAGCTTAAGAATATTCCAGAGGTGTAAGGCCTCCATAATTTTCCTTCTTTGGTATTTTTATAACCAGAAATAGCAGATGGGGTGATAAATGAATTCTATTAACGGGTAAATTTTTAACAAGGAAACCTCCCTTCTCCGCACTTCACTCCCTTAATCTCCTTATCAAATTAGTACTTTTATTTTCACAACAAAACGGTATTCCTCCCCAATAGTTCATGTTTAGTTCAAGCCCCGGTGGGATTCTAATTTACTCCTTACTGTTCTGAAGAATTTGAAGACCACGTGATGCATTTGCACAGTTATTTATTGGGGCCATACGTGTGCATGGGAATGAAGACTTCACAATCGTGTTACTGAATAATGTTTCTGCTCCTTTCATGTGCTTGCTTATACCCTACAATAACATTTTCCTTTCCTCTGTACTTCTGCATTGCTTTGCAGTACAAAGGCTGGATTCAGAAGGATGAATTCTAAATTACTCTTGCCATCTGGCATCTGGGTAAATGGAAAGATGCTGGGCCAGAGGGAACCTGATCCCAGCAGCCAGTCACGCGAGCAGGGGCCTGGGAGGCTCTGGTTCCGTCAGCTAGAGGAATCGTTCCTTGTCATTTTAAAGTCAAAGTACGTATAGCAAAGTAATAAACAAACACTGTACAAAAAAGGGAAAATACAGAAACTATGCTAAAGCTCCCAGAAATGAGCACATTTCACATTTTGGTCGATTTCCTTCTACTCGGTTATTCTCTCTCTCTCTCTCTCTTTCTCTTTATCTCTCTCTCTCTTCCTCCACGCCTTTCTCTCCTTCTATATGTGTGTGTATTTGTGTAGCCATACACACACACACACACACACATCACACAAACACACACGCATACACACACAAACACAACACGCATACACACACAAAAAGGAATCAAACTATAACACTGTTCTGAAATTCACTTTTTAAGCTTACCAGTGTATTACATGTTCCCATAAAGTTGAATATTTTTTAAAATTTATTTTAATGATAGCATTTCATCATATGGATGTAGCATACTTACTTTATTTAAATAAATTTCTATTACTGAGTATACAGAGGTCTCCTATATTTTACTCTTAGAATTTACAAAACAACATACCTCTTTTTATGTAAATATTTTTGTATATCTATGACCTCGGCTGAGGTTAATTTACTTAAAGTGAAATTACAGTTTAAAGGGTCTAAATGTTCTCCAGGGTTTAGATGCCCTCCAGATAATCTAATTTACATTCTGCTGCAGTAAAAGGAGAGTGTCTGTTTCCTGAACTCCTGCCAATAAGGTGTCATATCATTTTAATTACATTTTTGACAATTTGGTCTGTGTAATATGGTATTTCCTTGTTGTAATTTGCATTTCTTTGATTCCTAATATAGTTGAAACTTCTTAGTTATTTTTCTTAGTTACAAATATACTGAAAGCTTACTGTAAAATGTGCAAATGCTTAAATCTTTGAACTAAAATGCTCAGCTTTTTTTGTTTGTTTGTTTACTATGTCACATTTTTTAAATAGACCTAAATTTTTAGAACAGTTTTAGGTTAAAAAATTGAGCGGAAGGTACAGAGGTTTCCTACATACCTCCTGCCCCCCCCCCAACAGCCCCACCGGGTGGTGCATTTGTTACAACTGACAAACCCGCGTGGACACGTCATAATCGCCGAGTCCACAGTGTATTAGGGTTCACTCTTGGAGCTGCGCATCATATCAGTTTGGAGACAAATGTCTAATGACACGTAGCCACCATTCCAGTGTCATACAAAATAGGTACTCAACTTTTAAGTAAACATTTTCTATGCTCTCACATTCCTAATTTAATCATAGTTTCACAGTATGGCGTATCCTCTTTCAGACATCTTTTTTTCCCCAAAATAAACTGTCTGGGTTTTTCCTTCTAAACCTAAAGGAGTTTATTAAACCCATTTTTCCTAACCAGACAAATTTCTCCTCAAGAGCAACACTGGTGCCTGTTGTCAACATTATAATTCATATATTCCACTACGTTTGCTATTTTGGCTTCAGATATTGTTACTTTTTAAAGATGCAATGTTATTCATATAGTTAAAGTTTCTGTTCCCGTCCTGTTCTACTCCCTACTCAGAGCTATGCAGGAGTCTATCATATGAACGAGGCCTAATGTATCTATTTTCCCACATCTGGGCATTTAGGTTTTGTCTAATCTTCCTTTTAATAAAGAATGCTGTAACGAGATCCTTATATACGAGACTTTCTGTGGGATCTATTCTGAGTTAGTGAAAGTAGGACTGTAGGATACGCCCGTCACCAAATTCACTAGAAGGGGCAGATTGTCCTGCAGAGAAACTGTCCCGTTTGCACTCCACTCTCCCTCCCCCACACGCACCCACAGGACAGGAGTGTCACCTTTTCCCCACATCTTCACCAACATTGGCTATTGTCCTATTTCTTTCTTCTACAAAACTTTACGTTTTATTTTTAAACTTATTTCTTTAGTCTATGTGAAACTTGTCAGAGGTCTGGTGGTCAGGTATGTATTTAACCTTTTCCTTGTACAATGGGTAAGTGTGCCAATGGCAGCAACGCTATGAAGCCTCTAGTAGCCTGCCCTCTCCTCACACTCGTCCTTCTTCAGAACAAGCTCTCTATTCTAGCCCTCTACTCCTCCCTAGGGATTTTATGATAAACACTAGTACCGAGTTTTATTGACAACCCTGTGGATTTTGACTGGAATTCACAACTTAATTTAGAGGGACTTAATATCTCTATAAAATTGCCATCCCATTTGTAAACACAGAATGCATGTCCCCTGATTTATTTTTAAATTGTCTTATAATGATCTGAATAAAAGTCATACTCATCTTTTGTTAGATTTATTCCCAGATTCTTGTAAGTTTTGCTGTATTGCTGGCAGAAACTTTTATACTGTAATTACATTTTCTAATTCATGGTTGCTGGAAATAATAGCTGTGTTTCTTTCCAACGTCTTTATAGTTTATTTAGTTTGGGCTTTTCTTTTGTAAGGGGAGGGAAACTTTTTTCTTTGTCTTGTACTTGCTAGGGTTCTAGTATATTATTAATTAGAAACAATGGTAATAGACAACATTTTCTCGTTCTTTACTTCAAAATAAATGCTTATAATGTTTTACCATTTAAGTAGGCTGATTTATAACTGTTTTGTTGATGTCCTTTATTAAGAATGTTCTATTTTCTTATTAGTTTGCTAACAGTTGTTATTTGATCACATATGAATGTTAAATTTAATTAAATGTTTTTTCTGCATCAACCGTGATGACCATATGGTTTCTTCATAAATCTGGCAACATAGAGAATTATAATAGGTTTTCATGTATTAAGTTATCCATGCCCCCGTCCTTTTTAAGTCAGAATGAAATACTTTCTATTCTTTTTGTATCTTTCACTTATGATCACTATTTTTTTCGTCTTGTGATAAATTAAGAACCACATAATTTGTCCTTAGTTCTCCTAGTGACTAATTTTGTAGCTCCAAATAACATGGACAGGTAGCATTAATTTCTTTTCAACCCCCAAAAGAAAATTTTTTAAATGAAGTAATTTCTTGCCTTTCTGCTATGAAAATCAGTATATGCACAATTCAATCCACTTCTTCCTCTTCCTTTTATTAATAAGCACAAAAATTTTAGTCTCTCTATATTGTCATTTATATTTAAATTTTGCTTTATCATCTCTGTTTTTCCCAAAGTTGACATTTACAACATTTCACAAACATAATTACTGTGGTTGTTTACCTTTATATTTAAATGCTCACCACCAGCTTTTTCACAGTATCTTCCTTTTGTCTACGTTCTGCATTTTCAATCATTTCAAGGATGATTTACTAGTTTTTTTCAGGAGGAGTTCATTGCATTTTTGATAATGACTTTTTACATGAAGAACAACTTCGTTTGGTATAAAAATCAGAGCTCACATTTTCCCCTAAAAATCCCACAAGCTTTGCTTCTGTGGTACATTTGTGGGGAAGTCTAAGCACAGTAGGGCTGACTTCTTCTTCCTTTAGGCTAGCTGTATTGTTTCTGTCTGAAAGTTTGTGGTATTCTGTCTCCATCCTTAGAGTTGATGGATTTTATGAGGCTATATTGCAGGATCTATTTTCTCTATTAACAGTTTCCAGGAATATGACGTGGTCTTTCAAGCAGCAGATTGAGTTTTCCTTTCCTTGGAGAATGATTTCTCCACTGCTGCCTCTGAATGTGCTTCTGTGTTTTATCTGTTCTCTCCTCTACATCACAGGCACCCACTGACTGTATGTTGGACTTCCATTGCCTGTCTTCTTCTGTGATCTTTTCAAAACTTTCTTCATCTCTTTTTTGTCCCTTTATTCTGTGTGGATATTGGCTCCGTAAGGAAGAATGTGGAGTGTGGTGTTAGCACCACCGAAACTAGGGCTCCATTCTTGCTATGTACTTACTTTCTCTTTGATCTTAGGTGAAATGCTTAACTTTTCAGAGCACAGGTGCCCCCTCTGTGACCTGAGAATTATCTTTCAGACTATTTTACAGAACAAGTTAGACAATGTATTTATAATGCTTAGTGTACCCCTTATCAAAGAGTAAGCAGTTAATGTTAAGTTGGCCTATACGAAATTGCCAATATTTGACTGTTTTCCACCTACAGAATGGCACTTTCATAAGGTTCAATCTAATAAGCTTAGGTTATTACAGAATTATTTTTATTATTATTGTATTTTAATGCCAGATCCCTACACTATTATGCAGTTTACTGCTAGATTATTTCTGTTCCTTGATTTTTCTAATATATTTATATTTTCCTTTGGTAATCCTTGGTTCTCATTTTCTCCTAAATTATGCATTATTCCTATGTTGTTATATGCTTTTGATGGGTCCTTTATCCCTAAACAGACAGTTTTTCCTTGGGTCCCTAACTTCTAGCTGGAACAAATTTGCATCTCCCTCACACAACCTGAGCTTAAGACATGTGTGATGGTGGGTTACATTCACAGTATAAGGTTACGCAACTTCAGAACGACTGACATTTTGGCCGCGTAACTCTTTGTGGTGGGGGCTGTCGGTGGATTGAAGGCTGCTTAGCAATGTCTCTGGGCTCTACTCACTAAATGCCAGCACAACCCCGTGTCCTGGTCATGACAGCCCCAAGTGTCTCCAAATACTTCCAAATGTCCCCACTGCCATAGCATGTGGCATTTTAAATAACAGTGCCACTTCTAGAATTTTATCCTAGATATTCTTGCACATGTGTGCAAAGACAGTTGTAATAAACAGCGTTTTAAAACTAAAATATTTGAAGTGGAAAAGTGGGAATAATTAAATGTTCGTAAATAATTTATGGTACTTTTATCAAAAGAAATATTATGCAGTCATGAAAAGCTATAGATTTGTATGTACAGAGATGAAAAGATTTGTTTTAAAATTGTTTTAGTATGCTGTTTCTCGTATATATTATCTTTCTATTTGTAAGAACATTTCTAGAAATATACACAAAACTCTAACTGACAGACTGAGAGTCTGGGTATCTACTATGAGAGAGAAAGTTAACTTTTTCTGTGTACACTTTGCTATTAACTGAGTTTGTTTTTATTATACATATTTATTATATTCATAATTCCTTCAAGTTAAAGAAGTAATTAATATTAATTAAAAGTCCTGCTAGAAGAAATACAAAGCAGATACTGAAGACACTGCCAAGAGCATAATGGTCAGGCTTAAGGATTTATGCAAAATAAAATGGAAAAGAACAGGAAAAGTTATGAATTAGAGACTAGAACAAATATTAAAATACTGAAAGAGATCTTTTAAAAACTTACCTGCAATAAAAATATTCCTGAGTCTGCATATTAGACAGGTACTCGCACATCATGTTGCAGAAAAAAGCGATGCTGATAGATAAATAGCCATAACCTGCTGATGTTACTAAATTTTAGAATAAGGAAAATAGGAATAATAATTGTCACATTATACAGCTCGTACAGTGTGCTACTAGGCAGTATTGTGTGTGTGTGTATGTGTATATGTGTGGTGTGTGTGTGTGATGTGTATGCGTGTGTGGGGTGTGTGTGTGGTGTATGCGTGTGTGGGGTGTGTGTGTTTGGTGTATGCATGTGTATGTGTGTGTGTGGTGTATGCATGTGTGTGTTTGGTGTGTTTGTGATGTGTATGTGTGTGTGCGTGGTGTATGCATATGTGTGTTTGGTGTGTGTGTGATGTGTATGTGTGTGTGTGTGGTGTATGCATGTGTGTGTTTGGTGTGTGTGTGTGATGTGTATGCATGTTTGTATGTGTGTGTGTGTGGTGTATGCATGTGTGTGTTTGGTGTGTGTGTGTGTGATGTGTATGCGTGTGTGTATGTGTGTGTGTGGTGTGTGCATGTGTGTGTTTGGTGTGTGTGTGTGTTTAATGCATTTAATATAATAACAAAGAACTGTGTGGGAATCACACAAGTATTCTGGGCTAAGGAAGGTTATTCCAAGAGAGGTCCTCGTGCTGGCTTCCTCCTTCCCCCCAGAACACTCCCATGGTGGGGTGCCTACAGGGTTGCCTAGGAAAAGCAAAGCGTCACTTAATTCTTTTTATTGAATCACTTGCTCTCCCAAAATAAAGACAACACCTGGACACTCTCGTCCATGAAGAACTCAGCAGCTGTGAGCCACTCCTGGACACCTCAGCTAACCAAACCATGAATCCACCTAAGCAAGTCAAGAATGGAAATGCTACAGAATATTAACTCCTGGCAAACAGTGCACATGTTTAAATGTAGAGTCAGGACTAAGCCTTCTGGGAGTTATTGGTACCAAATAGATCCTAGATACCAGAAAACTTTTCAATGCACAAAGACGGCTACTGAAACCTGGGAGACAGGTGAGAGGCAGTGTGCAGGGAGGGCAGGTGCACGCATTCCGTCATCTTCTACAGCGAATTAGTGGGAACTGTGAAAAGTTGAAACGGGCAACTGAAACGATGCAGAGATTCTAACCTATTAATAATGGTTTATCATTATTGTTTTAAGTTTCCAGGAATCTTTTAGAAACCAGTTTGTTTCTCATGGCGAAGAGACAAAGAAGCACTTGTTTATAATTCAGCAGTTCCTTAAAATTAAATTTATTGCGGTTTTGATAAATAACATTTACAGTATAATCCATTTTTGGAAAATGATTTCTATCTGTGATAAGTATATTAATCTCTGTCATGACATTTCTAGACTTATGTTCAACAAATTTTATTTTTTTCTTTTATAAATTTTTCATATTGTCTGGATTACCCATTTAAAGATGTATACCTTTTTGTTTTCAAAACACTGGTTATTTCCCCCCAAACTTAGTAAAGGGAAAAGCTCCTTCCCTCTCCCTCCTACGTACTCCCCTCCTCTCCAGCAAAGATTTAGTCATTGTCATCATTTTCCCATTTACCTTCTTATAAAAGTTTAATCTACAACTGTTCTATTTCCATGATGGTTTTGTGCGATACCTACTGCTCTGTAGATTGCGTTCCCCTCAAAGCCTAATGTTAGCTTTCTCCGTGCCTTAACTTGTCCACTGAATTGGACACGAAATCCCATTGGTATTTCTGGCTGATGCCTTCAGCTCAATGCTTCTGCCTATCCATGGCTCAGTGCGAGGTATTCTGATTTTTCTGGAATAACTAAATATTAATATTTTAATATCTGGGAAAGCTAGCCCTCATCACTCTGCTTTTCCGCAAATCCCTAGATCCTGGTCGTACACTTCTTTTCCCACCTGTGATTTAATATCATCCTGTGAAATCCCACAGTATTTTCATTAATATTTCATTGACTATATAGCCTGATTAAGGGTAATTTCATTTTTTACACAATCGAATCTGACATTCCAAAGGTAAGCTATGTTATCGCATCTATGCCATATCCCTCACAGTAGTGTTTCTCTCTCTCTCAGAATAAAACACTTTTCTCAGATAGGTCTTGCAATTATCTTATAAAATTTATTTGTAACTGTTCAAGTGTTATTGCTATTGAAAATGGAAGTCCTCCTTTTGTTACATTTTCTAAATGTTTACTTTTCAAGTGAAGGATAGCTATTGATTTTTGTATATTCATTTTAAAACCACACGCACACTAAATTCTCCTATCAATTCCAATAATTTCTTCAGTTGACTATTCTGTGTTTTCAGTTATGCAATTATATTATCTTCAAATGATTTCTTATCTAATTGCATTGGCTGGTATTTCTGAAAAACATTGAGTAATAATAGTGGACAGAGGCATCCATTACTGTCCTGACTTTAATTTGAATGGCTTTATGTGTCACCATTAAGCATGACAATGATTTTTGTTTTGAAAATTTTAAAAGCACATTAAAGAACCACAATGCATTCCTATATACTAAAGATTGTATGTTTAGTGTGTGTGTGTGTGGGTGTGTGTGTGAAATTAAGATATATTCCATTTTATCAGATGAGTTCATTGCCATTTGTTGACTTGATCATGTTATTTTCTTCCTTTGACATATTAAGCACTGAATTAATTAATAATTCACGTGCCCACTTCCTTGTGGTTGATGCATGTTTTGGTTTTAAAATCTTTGCAGAGGGAAGTTGATGCTTGCCCAGCAGTGGGGTGGAGATGGGTTCTGAAGTTAGCATTTAGGTCTCAGACCAGTTCGTTCAAGGGTCAGGTGGAGGAAAAGGAGATATTTTTCCATTGCTTGCAGCTTTTCTCTGCCAGTTTCCCCTTTGGACAAGAGTATTTACAGTGTGGGAAGCTGAAGTGCACAGAAGTGGAAACAAGAGATTCGAAGCTAGCTGCCTGGCCACCTTGGATTTTGCAGTGTTTCTTCTCTGTGTATTTTGGCACAGACAGCCTTGTTTGTTTGTTTGTTTGTTTGATTGTTTGTTTGTTTGGCTTTCCTTCCCATCAGTGCAAGTATCTCAGAAAAGCCGGTGTTTGGCCCTGGACTTCTGCCTGCCCCACTCTTCCTTGAGCCCCCAACCACCCAGGTCATAGGGACCTTCTGGCATGCCTGACTCTTCCTCCCCTGGTGAACTGGTTCATGGAAGTCACGTGTGGGAGTTTCCTTTGCTTCATTCCATTCCCTTCTGTGCATGATCTAACAGAAATTCATCAGGTTTTCTCTCTGGCCACCCTCTATGCTCCCAGGCCACTCTGTTTGTCTCCCAGTTTATATCTCATCGGTCACTCAATACCATCTTCAAGAGAGGGCAGTAGATAAGTGATCCCCAGTCGTTGGCTTGCTGCGAAGATCCCCAGTCCTTCGCAGCATACATACACACACACATGCTGTACATTTATAGACAAAACCTCATTGGGCAAATTTTGAAACTCATGTAAGTTAACACAGAGACCTAGAGGGAGTCCAAGCCATTACCCTGAGGCTTGGGCCACATGCTAGTATAGAAAGCTAGACTATGGTCAGGCATTTGGAGACAGAAGGCTGGTCCTGGGGAGGTTGTCTGTGGCCATTCCTCACTGCCAGGGAGCCTGTTCTAGGAAATTTGCAGCCTGACGTGTCCCCCAGTCTGGCTCACAGCACCTCACCCCATGCCTGCTCAGAGATAGGCGCCTGCATTTCTCCTCCATTTTATTATCTCGGAGTCAGACTCTGGGTCTCCCAGGCTGACAGTCAGGGAACCTGACAAATGAATCATCACTAATCAGAGAGGGTCTGGCTAACTTAGCCCCAGTCTCCTATCTCTCCGGTGCATTGCAGAGGGAGACCATAACAGCACAAGCAACCCAGGCCTTTCCTTGTTTTCTTGTCCTCCTGTTGTTTTCAAAACACTTCCACGTAAATCACTGCAGTTTATCTTCATTCTATGTGCACGTGGTTCACACGATGTCACTCCAATTTTCAGGTAAAAATCTGGTGCACGAAGGGGTCAGAGACTGGTTCCCAGTGTTCTAACTTGTGGACGAGGGCTGGGGACACCAGCTTTCCACCCTACTCCACCTGAGAGTCGGTGAAACTGTGCACAAGTTAGAATCTTGACTATTTAAACATATCCCTTTAGACTGACCCTGGTTACACCGGGTGGAAATGAATAACAGACATCTTTCCATGGAATAGACCTCTCTTGCTCTTTCTGTGGTGTGTTCTCAGGAAATAGGAGGGGAGTTCGAGGAAATCACATCTAAAGAAATGTCGAGAGTCCATAAAAAATAATTATAACCATGAGCCACAGGGAAGAGGAAATGGACTCAGGAGTCTGATAAATAGGATTTTATTAACTTGTTAACCTCGTCGGCCTATCTAGGAAGTGAAAAGCAAGAACTTTTGGCCCAGCAGTGACCATTACATGCTGGGACCTGACAAGCAGACGGAGCCCAGAGGGACATGTTTATACAAAGAAAAAAATGCAGTCACAACAGTGTGTGCTCTCCGTGTCTTTATTCCGGAGGGAACATTTGCTGGAAGGGGAATTATCTTGAAATACGAAGCTAGAAATATTTCATCCATAGTCACACTAGAGATAAAAGACCTGCTACTTCTTTTTTTTTTTTTTTTTTTTTTTTAGGTATAAAGCAGAATGAAATACAGTGTATTTCTTTCTTTCCTGGAAAGATGAACTCATGTTTGGGCATATAATTTTAAAGCTGGAAAGCAGTGACATCTGGCCACCCCCACCCAGCCTGCCACGGAGGCTTAGAGGGAGTCAGGGACCCCATGGTGTGTTTCCAGACGAGTAACCACTATGTGTCCCCTCACCAGAAACCCAGCACAGTGCTGCGGTTGGAAGGGATGGAGCGAGCACATGCGGGGAGTGGGGCCTCAGCTTCCCTGTCGATGGCTCAGCAAGGCTGCAAAGCATTCAGACATTCCACCTTTGCGGATCCAACAGGCGGGACGTGGGCCCAGGAGTGAGTCTGGGGTCTGTGGCCAGAGAGAGGGATTCCAGCAGCCTTGGGCATTTAAGGTCCCCACAAAGAGGCTGGGGGCCAGCAGGGACCCCGTCACTCCATGCAGCGACCTTGGAAATGGCTTTGTGGGTCATTTCAGCTCCAAAGCTCCCCAAGACTACCCATGTCTCAGAGCAAATTCCAAGTCCTTTCAGTGATTCGATGACCTGTTCCCTCACGTACTGAGACCCTTCTCACCTGTGGCCTACTCAGTCCACCCTCATGCCCCTCTAGAGCCTGTGCCAGGGCCTGTGCAAAATTCTCTTCCACTAGGTAGCCAGGTGGGGAAGGCCTTCACCCCGTTACAGCCTTGTCCCGTGGCCCTCGCAATGATGCCAGCCTGGCCTCCCGTGTTTGGGCTGATTCTCCTCACTTCCCTCTATTTTTTCCATAGCACATGCCACCTTGTGACTTACAAGAACTGGCCCTTCATTTATTTGGTATGTGTATTATTTGCTTCCCCATAGAATGTAAGCACCACGAGGCCAGGGGCCTTTGTCTGTTTTCTCACTTACGCACTCCAAGCACCTAGAATAACGAAGGAACAAACAGAGCAAGTTCGTACGCCCGTCAGCCGTAGCGTGCTCCCATCAAATGTGGCCTCTCCAGCCTGTGGTGCTTCTCCCATCCCTTCCCTTCCAAAACAGTAACCCAGGGGAAGGTGGTATATATAGGGGGGATGCCTTTAAATGTTAAAGGCCATGGGCCTGGCTTTGCTTCAGCCCTGGAAGGAATTCCGTGCTCTAGCAGAAGCATGTATATAATCTCTGTGCTGAACTTTGCTGTCGGGGAGCCTCAAAACAGTAGGTGATCAACCATGATTTACAAGTGATGGCACCAGGCCTGACAAGAGAGGGAGCCAAGAGCTGTGTTCCTGCTGCCTTCAGTCCAAATTTCCTGGCTCACATCAGGCCCTGCAGAGCACGGCTATGGTCCTAACACAGTTCCTAGCATATAAATATTTGTCAAGTGTTTCATTCAAATGCTTCCCCCGAAAAACATCATGGAGAGGGTGACCATATGCCACTAGAACTTCAGGACACCGTTGTTCTATGCTTCGCAATCTGTAATCAGGAGCCCTCTCAGAGGGTGCAGATGTCCTTTTCTCTACTTGTCTTCTTTCTTTTTTTTTTTACTCACTCAGGGAATGTATATTATTTATGTTCATCGCAGTTTGCAGGGAAGTTACATAAAGACATAGGAATTTCAAGACCGAAAAACGAAAACCTAGTCAGTGGAAGGTAAGTTCATCCCTGGTTGTGTGGTCTGACTTATCTGGAAGAGTGGACCGCAGGGGACGTCACAGCCCTGCAGAGTCAGAGACGAGCTCAGGTGAACACAACACAAGCCCCACAGATGATTTTATCCGTTGCAGTTTGAATTAACCTTTGTGTGCCGGGTGCTGAAACCCGAGCCAAGGCCGCTTTCTGGCAAAGGCTTTCAGGAGTCGTGCGCTGCCCAGATGTCTGCGTTGCCCACAGTCTCGGAAGAGAACTGCCTGTGATCTCAGGAGTCTGAAGCTCTGTTAAATCATTTTCATGCAGGATAGCAGGATGCCGCTTGCCAAACTGAAAGCTATTGTTTCATAACACAGAAAAGGTAAGAAGGAATGAATCTGGTCAATATGTGTAGCAAGATAGGACTTTTGCTCATTCATTATTCATGTCTGGTTCAAGACATTTGGTTGAAAGTTTCAAAGAAAAATAAATCAAATGACCAGAGTCTGGAGGTCTTCATAGTGGGTCTGATTATTTTTCTTGGTAAATTAACACATTGTTAGGGCACCACATAGACCTATTTTTAGTATTATTATGGATCAAGATCTTTGAAAGAGTCAATACTTTTTGAATCCCAGTCTCACCTATAGAAATGTACCCTGGAAAAGCAATGTGGCCTGAGATTTATGTGCAAGGATATTTAATGACGTCTTCTTTGTAACAGTGAGGAAAATAAGAACAACTTAAATGATTGTGGAAGAATGGCCAAATAATTTATGGTACAACCGTAATACAGAATATTACAAATACATAAAAATTATATTCTCATGGAGTATTAAAAGTCATGGGGAAAGTCTAAAAAAAGAAATATCAAAATGTTGCCAAAAATTATGTCTGAATTGTATGCTTACAGATGATTTTATTTTCTTTTTTATACTTTTTCTATTTCCTTTTTTTAAAAAACAGGACTTACATATTACTTTTATTCTCTGGAGGAATAATGAGTGCCATCTTAAAATAAAATAGACACAGCCACTGGTAACAAACGATGTTGGATGATCCTCATAATTGTGTTAAATTTGGTATTTGGGGGCAATGTAAGCAAGTAACCACTAAGCATCCTTTGCACCTGGTTGAAGAATTCCCAGCCCTCCATTTCAATGTCATTGTGCTCTTTGGCTGAGTAAAAATGCCTTGAACTTTGGTGGGGCATTTGGTGGGAATAAGAAGACAAACCTTCCCTTCTTCATAGAAGGAGGTGTCCTGGTGCCTGCATAGCACCTGGAGACCTCTGGTTTTCCCTGATTACTCCTCATTCCTTAGAGACCCAGAAAGTTCTCTTCTCTTCCTTCTCATGGCCTGACATTCCTTCCAGGTTCTTTCCTTCTACTTTGTCACAAGACCAAATATATAAATCCAGAAGGGGCCAGAGTTTGTCCTTGGGGCTTTGTGATGAAATGAAACCAATGGCATTTCATTTTCTTGCCCAGAGTTTACTTTCAGCAAGTAAAAATAATGCCTACAGATCCCTCTCTGGCTCCAGCAAACATAAACGATGTCTCTGAGAAACAACTGTTTGATTAATGCAGCCAGTTCTGGCAAAAAACTTAAAAATTCCACGAAGAAAATAAAAGCCAGTAAAAATGCCTGTCGCCTCCATAGGCCAAGCCAGTGCTGCGTCTGGGGAGGCAACTGCATTACCGCTATTGCTGTCTGCTCCCCAAAACATCTGGACACCTCCAGGCACAATCAGTGCAAACAAGGGGCTGTTCATCCTACTAGGTAAAGATTCCATTCCCTCATTTAGTTTTATGCATTGGTTAGGAAAACGTTTATTGGCCAGAAAAATGGACATGCCCAGTGTAAAGTTTCAGCCCTATTAGGCAGCATACAATACAACGCATGTGTCTTCCTCATTTATGGCAGATGTATTCAAATGACAAGAGGGCTCCAAGCACATGATGTGTCAGGACAGCTCAAGCTGGGCAGCCCCCACTGCCCTCCCCAGCCCTGTGTCTCTTCACCAACATGCCCAGCCTTACCTCCACCAGCATCTTGGCACAGGAGGAGCAGGTAAGGAGAGGGTCTCTTCTCCACAGAGCGTCCTGAACTACCTAATACAGGGGAGACACTATTCCACAGGTTGGTCATCCCCAGCGAAGACATGCTGTAATCCATTGATTTCTGAGCTGCTGGCTGGGTGTTGATTTGCTTACCGTTACATTTCTTGAGGAAATAGTTAGCAAGTGCATTCTGTGTTAGGATTGTTGACACAAGTAGCTGTAAGACAGAAGAAACTGCTGAGGGACGTAAGAGAGACAAAAATGGGATTATGCCGGAGAGCGCATGATGCATTCACTCCCCGTTGGTGGGAATCCCTGGCCTCTACATCCAGGCCACGGCAAAGAAGTGAGCTGCTCATTGCCAGGTAGAGTCTAGTTCCTCATTTGGCTTTTATTCACTGATTTGGAAGATTTTCATTGGCCAAGAAATGAAAGTGCTGGGTGAGATTTAAGCCTCAGAGAAGCTACCATGGAAGACCGGATGATCAAACACAGGTGGCATTCCAAGCAGACAGAATGACATCAGCCATAGTGGGAAGTCAGGAGAGCACAGGACTTATGATCAACTGCAAAGAGTTTACTGAGGCCCAGGCCTAGGCTACGTGGAGAGAATAGAGCAGTTAGATGGGATGCATGTGGTGCTGAGTTTCTATCAAAGATTCTTAAATTATTTACTGGTTTTGCATTTGCACTGGCCCTCACCAAGTCCCTTCAGGACAACTGTGACTGCCTAACTCATCTCCCTGCCCTCGTCTCTCTGTCCTCCAAACATCCTCCTCAAGGACAAAAGCAACATCAAGGACAGCAGGACCACCACTTAGGGGACCCAGAGGCCAGAGTCTGCAGCTCTTATATAAACAATATAACACATTAAGTAAGTTTTAAAAACAAGTGACAAAACTATGTGAATGATGATTATAATTACACATTAAAAATCAAATATAGCTCCTGGCTATGAGGGAGTAAAAAGATTGAGAGTCATTCTCCTACTTTAAACAAATAAAAAATTTGACAAGCTACATGAAACAGTCATGTCAGAGATTGGAGTACAGGAAGTTCAAGACTCTGGTCCCTGAGAAAAAGGAAACAATTAAGGTGGATACAAGATTCCTCAGCCTACTTCCAGGAGGCAAATTCCAGACTGTAGTGCAGGGAGAAGAATCCCAAATAAAACAAGATCATATCGTCGAGTTGCGGGAATAGAAATCAGAGTTTGAGGAAAGTGAGGTCTTTGCAAGACAGTGTAAAAGAATGGAGGAGACTCTACTGAGAAAGAGCTTCAGACATCTTTATAGGTGTCCCTCTGAGTCTCTGGACATGCACAAGGTAAAATTCTATGAGGCTGGATAAAGAAGAGCTCCCACATGCAACAAAGGTACCAAGAAGCTACAATCCTACAAAAGATGAAAAATATAGCTTAAAAATAGCAAATTAATCCACAAATAATTACCTGCCACAAAAAAGGCTAACTCTCTTAAAAAAAAAAAAAGCACCAAAAATTTTACAGTGTCTGATATCTAATTTAAAATTACTAGACACAGTCAGAAGCCAAAAGATATAACACATATGCAAAAAAAGCTTAATTAATAAAAATAGAACCAGATATGCTCAAGATGGTAAAATCAGAAGAAAGAGACTTCAAAGCAACTATTTTATATATATATATATATTCAGTGTTTGAAAGGAACACTTGAATATAATCAGGAGTAACATAAAAAAAAAATACAAAAAGAACCAAGTGGAATTTCTAGAGATAAATATCTCTAAAATACAATTTTTCAGATCAGTGCACATAAAGATATAACAACAGAACCTGTTCAAAATAAAGCATACAGAGAAAAAAAGAATGAAAAATAATGACCAGATTCTGAGTGACATTTTAGACAACATCAAGCCACCTAATATTTAGATAATTAGTGTGAGAGGAGAGAGAGAGAGAGAGGGTCCAGAAATAATTTTTGAGGAAATGGCCAGAAGTATTTTACATTTGATTAAAAAAATTTAACCCACATTCCAAGTATTCCAATAAAACTTAATCTGAATAAACACAAAGAAAACCACACCAAAGCACGTCATAGTAAAACTGCTGAAAACCAGTGAGAAAGAGAAAATCTTAAAAGTCTCCTGAGGATAAAAGGCACATTACAAACAAGGAAACAAAGATGCTTTGTCAGAAATTATGTCAGACAGAAGATAATTGAATTTCATGTTTAAAGGGCTGAGAGAAAAAACGTTCTACTTAGAATTTTGTAGACTTTATCTTAAAACTATATCAGACAAACAAAAACAGAGAATTTATCACCAGCAGAACTTCACCACAAAAAAAAAATGTTAAAGGAAATTCTGTGGAATGCAAAAGGAAAATGATTTCAGATATATTCATAAACTTGTATCTATAAAAGTGATGAAAAGTACTAGAAATTATAAATATGTGCAAAAATAGAAAACTTTTTTTTTAAATTCCTTGCATCAACAATTGACCAGTTAAAGCAAAGAAAAAAAATTAACATTGACTTATGTGGTTTATAATATATGTAGATGTGAGATATCTGACAAGAACAAAAAGAGGAAAAGTTAGATATAAAGTTCTCACATTATATTTAAGTGATATAATATTATCTGAAAATAAACTGTGAAACACTAAAAATGCCTATTTTAAACCCTAAAGCAAACCAAATCTGTGGTATAGCTAATAATATAATAGTAGGTATAAAATAGAATCACAAAAAATACAAAATTAATTTATAAAAAATAAAGAGGAAAAAAGGAATGTGTATCAGATTAACAAACAAAAAACAAATAGAAACATGGTACACTTAAAGCCAAATGTATCTATAAGTACGTTGAATGTAAATGATCTAAACCTGCATTGTTTCATGTGGCAGCCACTAGCCATATGTGGCTAATTGAATTTAAATTTAATTATAATAGAATAAGATAAAAATATCTGCCTTCAGGCAAACTAGAAATACCTCCATCTTGGACAGTGTAGATAAAGAACATATCCGTCACCATGAAAGTTCTATTAGTGCTGATCCAAACACAGCAACTGAAAAACAATTCACAGGTTGAATGAAAAAACAAGGCCCAAGTGTATGCTGTTTACAAAACAACAAACAGCCTAAAATAGAAAGACATAGATAGCTTAAAAGTCAAAGAATTGGCATAGATATGGCATGCAACAGTAATCACAAAAGAGCTGGAAATAGAGACTTCAGCATGAGAGGTGTTACCAGGATTAAAGGGTCATTTCATGACGATGACATACAATATCAACTGTGCATGTACCTCCTAACAGAACTTCAAACTAAGTGGAGTAAAAATTGGCAGAACTTAAACGAGAAATGGACATATTCCTAATTAGATTTGGAGAGTTTAACACTTCTCTCTCTCAGTAAATGGTAGAGCAGATTGCAAATCAAACGGGATGTATCAAACTTGGAAAACACTACTATCCAAGCTGACCTGGATGACCTGTATAGGACATTATACTGCAAAACTGCAGAACACACCTGCTGTTCAGACACATGTGAAACACTCACCAAAACAAACAATATACTTGCTTATAAAACAAATCTCAATAAATGTTAAAGGATTGAAATCATAATGTTTGCTTTTTTACCACAATGGGATTAAATTATAAATCAATAACAGAATACCCAAATATTTGGAAATAAAACAAAATGCTTCTAAAAAACACATAGGTCAGAGAAGAAATTATAACATATTTTGAACTAAATTAATATGAAAATGCAACACAGCAAAGTTTTTAGGACATTAAAAGGCAAACAAGAGGTTATGTGAACAATTCTATGACAACAAAGAGAATAACTTAGATGAAAAAGACAAATTCCATGAAAGGCACAAATCAACAAGATGTATGCAAGAAGAAATAGAAAATCTCAATAGCCTTATATCAAATAAAGGAATTGGATTTATAATTTAAAAGTTTCCTCCAAAGAAACTACCAGGCCCATATGATCCCATTGATAAATTCTATGAAATAATTAAGGATGAAATAATGCCAATCCAATTCAAATTCTTTCAGAAAATAGAGGGGGAAAGGAAAATGTCCAAGCTCATTGTATGAGGCCAGCTTTAACCCTATGCTGAAGCCCAACAAAAACATTACAAGAAAAGAAAATTATAGACCAACACCCCTCATGAAAAATCCTTTAAAACACATTAAGAAATAATATCTAGCAATATATTAAAAAAAATATATATATATATGACCAAGTGGGATTTATTCCCACTTGGAATGCAAGAAAATCCCACTTGGAATGCAAGAAAATCAATCAAAGGAATTTACTATGTTAACAAAATAGAATAGAAGAACCATACAATTATCTCAATAACTGTGGAAAAGCATTTGACATTACTTAAATTTCATTCATATTTAAAAACTCTCAGCACACTAGGAATAAAACGAGATGCCCCCACATTGATAAAGAACATCAATAATAAATCTATAGCTGACTTCACACTTAATGGTGAATTTGAATACATTTCTTCTTAGATGGAGAACAAATTTAGAATAAAATGGAAGAAGTAAACTGTAATTATGTATGTAGAAACCCCTAAGGGGTCTACAAAAAAAAAAAAAAAAGAAAGAATAAACTATTAGAACTAATGAATGACATTAGCCAGGTTGAACAACATAAGATCAATACACTATAATAAATTGTATTTCTGTACGCTAGCAACAAACAACTAGAAATTAAAAATTTTAAGACAGTAACACTTACAATGCCATCAAAAATACAAAACACTTATGAATAAATTTAACAAGATATGTGTAAGAAGTGTGCAATGAAAATTACAAACTACCATGGAGAGAAATAAAGGAGACAAATAAATGGAGATAGTATCTCGATGAATTGTGAAGACGCAATAGCTTAGATAGCCACTCTCTCAGACTACTCTATAGCTTTAAAATGATCCAAATCAAATTATCAGCCGACTTTTTGTACAGATCGATAGCTTATTTTAAAATCTATACTGAATTTCAAATACCTCAGAATCGGCAAAATATTTTAGAAAACGAAAGTTTGAGGATTTAAAAATAACTAATTCAAAGACTTGCTAGAAGAATGAGGCCAGATTGGCCAAGGTTTTGGTGATCCTGCCACACAGTTCACTGTCCTTACAGGTCAGCTTCCTCCTTTTTTTTTTCAATCTTAGTCCCTCACAAGCACCTTGCACTCCAGATTCTGTCTTGGAGTCGGCAGAAGAACCCAGCCTGTAGCAAGTACCTATTCCAGGGTATTCTAATGTTGCTTCTACATTTACTTTTCTGAACGTAAGACTGTTATTCTACTTCCTGACTGTAAGATTATTGCTGAAACAAATTCAGAATTCCCATAACAACTCTTCTAGGGCATAGAAACAAATGGATTATTTCCCAAATCATTTTATGAAGCTTGTGCGATCTAGATTCTAAAACCTGTGACCAAACACGGGACAAGATAAATATATAGACAACTGAGCTTACTTATGTGAAAGATTAAATTAAAAATAATATCAGTGAGAGCCAGCAGTGTATTTGAAGGATGGTATGACATCACTTAAGAGGGCTTATTTTAATAATTCAGGAAGATTAAATATCAAGGAATCAATTTCTTCTACCTGAAAAAGAGAGATAACACTTGTTAGCAGTTAATGGGTACTTTTTTTTAATCTCCCGAGTGAGTCTACATGTCATTTTCAAGGTCAATGGACTAATATGGCACCCCCAATGCAGCAAGTTTAAAACATTATGTCTACACTAGCTTTTCTGTTCTTACCTGAAAAGTCTGTTTATTTAAGTGGCCTTAGTGGTTCTTAACCCATCAAAAGTGTTAGTTTAACAAAGAATACCAAACAATTAACCTCTGGTGGAAAGAAGGAAAGGATTAAAATAAGCAAAATTTATCACTTTGTCAAGGTTCTGCAAACATCATCTTGAAAAGCCACAGCCCCTGACAAAAGAGCAGATAGACGGCCTGTGAAACACATTATCTCCGTGATCACGCTATGGGAGTTTCTACCAAAATAGACCAGGGAACTGCGTGGTTGGTCTGCAAAATGCTAGAAGACAGATTTGGCAGATTTCTTTTCCATCCGATTAGCTGAGCGTCTGATGTTGCCCCCATGACAGAAGGGCTCAGAACACTCTGGACGCTCTTCTTCATGCAGAGCTGGGGCTGAAAAGCGGGGTGGTGCCCCCGTGGGCCGGTGTGGTCTTCACACGGTCCCAGGTGATCACACTGGCCCTGAATGCTGCCAGGAGGTCCAGAGAGAAGGAAAGGAAATGCAGGAGCTCTGTCCACGGCAGCTTCGGATAGTTGGGACAACTGGGCACTCTCGGGAGCTCTCCTGCTTCTCGCAGGAACGTCAAGGCCACCGTCCGGCAGCCGTGTTCTTCCAGCCCAAGACTCTGCAGACTTGTCTGCACAGAAGGTCAAGGCCCCGCTGGGCACATCTTTACGCTCCCATGGTCAGCATCTTCCTCACCATGTGCCTGCATGACAAGCTGAGCTCGGGCTGGCAGACTCGGTTTCCCCAGGAGGCCCAGGGCCTCCTTGATGAACTGCAGGTGTCTGCCTGCTCCCATCCAGCCGGCTTCAGGCCAGGGCATTGTGGGCAATGTCTCACTTGCTCTGTATCTGGAAGCACTTGAGCAGGATGGGGAGAACACTGCCCTGTGCTCTGCCACAGCCGCAGAACGGTCATTCTAACCTCCGAGATTTCAAGGACTATTAGGAATGCCATGTCTTCCATAGATCCTGCTAATGTGTTTGCTTAAACTAGTCTCTCGAATGCAACTGTAGGAAGCAGTTTGATGTAGCCCTTAGCTGGCCCTGGAGCCTGAGATGCTTGTAGGAAATTCCCAGGACTGGAAGGAAGGCTTGCTCATAGCGGGTCACAAACACACATTTTGCATTTTCTCATGGGGTCTTCTTCCAGGTGAGTCCTGGGGTTCTCTCCCTGGCCTCGCTCCATCTTCTCCTTCCCCACGATCCTCGGGGCCTTTCGGGTCCCTCTATCCCAGACACTGGCTCTATCTCCAAGGACCAGGCTGTAATCTTGAGGCTTTAGCTCATCTAGCTTTTTCTCTGGGCAACAACTCTCAGATAAACATTATCTCTTGCTTTATTAAACACTTTTCATAGCTTAATAAACTCAATCACTATCTTATGATTCTAATGAAGTTTCTGGTTGGTTAACACAGTATTGCCAAAAAGCCTCTCCCACAAATGTTGTGGAAAAAGAGGAAACAGCAAAGGGGGGCATCATGCCTTCTCTCCCCCATAACAGGTGCTCGTGCCTGGACATAGGGGATGACGGTGGCCTCCAAAGCCAGCAGACATCAATGCGTCCACTGGGGGCCCCTTGCAGCCAGCATCCCTCTAACGTCTTCAGTGCAAAGACAACAGGCTCCACGGGTCTCCTGCTTTGTTTCGCAAAGTGTTCTGGTGTTTGAATTTTTTATCCTAAAACAAAAAGCCAGTGCATACCAGTGAAATCTGAAACCTGGCCTGATATCGGCTGGGGCAAAAGTGCATGGTCACAGGCTCAAAGGACAGGACGGAGGGAGATGCTGGCTGGTCACAGGGGAGGACCTGTTTGTTTGAAGAGGCAGGAGAGTCTCAGGAAGGGTCACCTTTTATTAGCTGTAAATACATTCCTGAGGCAACTCCTCCAGGTATTCAGAAAGTCCTCAGAAAGCGGGGGTGGGATTGAACTTCACTAATTAAAGGGTCTATCGCCAGTGGCTGTCACCAATCTCCGCTCTGCGCTTGTTTATAGAACCAGCCCTTTCGATTGCCATTTGGCCACATGTGGCCCAGCTGCTGCACACAGACACTGGGGGGTTATATCGCCTGGCGGAGGCTCTGAGGAACCCCACGGCCAGTGTGCTTCCACTGGACAGGTCACAGAGGCCAGTACAGTCGGCATGAAAAAATGTTGAGGGACCATGACCCAAGGTTGCAGGAGAGGAGGAAAAAATGCCTGGAAACATTTCTCATTTGTAGCAAATTGACCTTTGGTGTGGAGCAGCACGTTATACGCCACAGATGTGTAATAAAGCCTCAGCGGTCATGGTCCAGAATTTTGGAGCATTTCAGGGAAAAAGTGAAGCCCTTGTGGGCCCCTCCTAAGGTCTGCGCTGGGTCTGCTATCCACAGTTTCTCCAACAGTGACAGTTATGCATATAAAAAGCAGGGTGCATATTATTTGGAAACTTTATATGCACGGCTATTTATGAGTAAATGATAAAGGAAATCCCTGACTCACCAGGGAAACGTATGACATAAGAATAGAGTAGGTAACTAAGAATAAAATTCAGGGATTTGCATAATACTTGAGAAACATAGTTTAATCTTTCATTTGACAAAGAATGCAGAAATCGGCCTGTAGTTCAGGAGGTTTTCTTTTTGTGTTGTTTTAAACATTGTATTATCAACCTCAAGCTATCAGATCTTTTATCCTTGCTCTGAACCAAACTAAAAATGTCTTTCCCTTCCAATATCCCATTCCAACGAAGTGATTTCTTCTTTCCTGCTCAACACACACACAGACACACACACACACACACACACACACACACACCTTTTCAGAATCCTATAATACCCTCCACTTTCAATTCTAGCTGGAGGACGAGTAAAAGTGTCCTTCCATTTCTACTAGTATAGCAGGTGCTTAAGGATACTCTCTGAACAACACAGTACATAGACGAGAAGAATAAATGAGTGAATGTAAAAAGAAAAGAAAAAGAAAGAAGAGATGGAGGGAGGAAAGGGGGAGAGAAAGAAGAAAAGAAGGAAGGAGAAAGAGAACATGAAGTGACCACATGAATGAATGAATGCATTTCACAGGGCCCCAGAGAATGTTGCCTTCCAAACCACCTAGTCACTGGTTACGTGCCCCTCACAAAATGTAGCTGACAGGTGCAGTGTGGGCATCTGCTCCCTAGGGCACTTCCCGGGGCCTTGGATCTGATATCCCTGTGGTCCATCAACAGCTGCCAAGTGCCAAATGCTCATGGACATCTCTGGCCAGAGCAGCTCCCCACATGAGCCAGGGCGACAGGGCCCATGTGTGCTGCCTCATCTCAGGAGGCATCACTGCTCCGACGTTTCCCTTTTCATGCCCGATCTCTGCTTCACCACTGTCCACGGGCTGTTTTGGATGCTTTTACTTCTTGCACGTGGCTTTTAGCATAACTATGAGCAGTGAGCAAAATGGAAAAAATTGTCTGCATGTTAGGGACTCTTGCTGACTCTGTATCATTTGCCTCACTCTTTTTTTTTTTTTTTTTTTTTTTTTAACCCAGAACCAAAATAATCGCAACAACAAGAACAATAACATAAACTCTCTAGCTGATTAGTCTGGACTCAACGAGCCGTGCAAAGGATGGATGGCATCCTTGTATTTTCGGAGACAGCTCCCCAGAAACCCACCAGACCAATTGTGTGCGCACTGGCCTAGCTGCACACAACTTGCATTTTCGCTTCCTAGTCCTCTTTGAAAGCTTCATCTAATAATCACAGCCACTGGTTACACAGTGTCACTTTGTACAGAATATTAAATCCAGATGAAATGAAAGGCAGAGGGTTTTATTTTTGCTTTGTTTTCAATGATAAAAGATAGAGGTCAGTAAGAGTTACAGAACTTCAGGCGAGTCTTCCGCCATGTGATTGTACTAAGTTCTTCGTACAAAACATTGATGTATTGTCATAACAACGCAATGGGAGGAGTTCTATTTGCAGCTCCATTTTGCAGTTCAGAAGGTTCAGTGACTTGCCCAGGTTTCCCCAGTTAGCAAGTGACATAGTTAGATTCGGTCCACGCCCAATCTGCTATAACTTGCTGTCTTCCTTGCTAACCTCCGCTCCTGCCCAGGCAGCACGGCATCAGATGCTGGATTCCGTGCGGAAGTCTGTTCCAGATATACCTACTTCCTCTGCTGGAACAAGTCCTTGGCAAAGAGTTTGCCGGGAAACCCACTGACCATGAGCTTCTTAAGGCAGGACTCCGCACGCACAGAACCTTGCATAACACTTTGTATAACACTTTATACACAGTAAGAGTTCCAAAAGTGTATTACAGGAATGAATGAATAAACAAATGAATGAATGAATGAACGAACAAATGAAAAATATGGCAAAGCATAGCATGAACAAGTGTGGCTTCTATTCTGGCCAGATAGGCTCATTTGCTCCCACCATCCAAGATACACAATATTAAAGTTGCCAGTTCACAATTACAGTAAACTAAAAGCTGTTAGAAAAAAACCTGTATATTGTTGGCTGCACCCTGTACACCTCTAGGAAAGTCCCACTTGCAGAGAGCTACTCGGGAATTCCTGCTCTGACAGGAAGTGACCTGGGAAAGGAGACAAACCGGAAGCCAGGGTGAGTCAGTGAAACAGTCAACCTTGCTTCTCTTCCCCTCCACTCTCCTGTGCTGCTGATGCCAGCATCAGGGTGTTTTTCTAAACCCTCCGACAACCGCTCTTAGTTTCCTGACAATACCAGGCTCGCCACACTTGCCCAACAACTCTTTGCACATCCTGCCTGGAGCAACATGGACGTAAAGGTCAAAAGAAAAAGGAAATGGCTCTGTCCAGGCTGTTCTGTGGTTGCTCTACTGCAAACAGGAAACAGTGCAATAAGGGTATGAGTACAGTATGAATTACTAGACTAGTAATTAGGGATCAAGAAGTGAACACGTCAAATATGCTCATCCCTGAGAAAGATTTAGAGTTAGTTCCTGGCCAGCAATGAAGTATGAGTCAATAATGGAATGCTGTTATAGAAAGAGGGAGTAAAGCATCAGCCTATATTAACGTGAAGACAATTTGAAATGATATTTGGCATGTATTGGGCCCTCATTATAAAACCATGTCCAGTGTTAGTCTCTAAAAGGGAAGGGCACTGTTGTAAAGCGAGCTTTGCTAGCTTGCAAAATGGTCAAATATTTGGAAAACAAGATAAATGAGGTAACTATGTTTGTCCTCATTTTATAAGTAAAAAAGAAAACTTAGGACTTTTCACTTTGGAGAAAAGAATGCTGTTGGACAATTATAAATCATTGTTTTTTCATTCTTTGGGGAACAGAAATTGAAAAATGGGCTTAGATTTCTGGTACTTAGGTCATGCTTTAGACATTAATTTTGAACAGTCAGGGTTCAATGCTCTTGCATATTTGAGTAGACGAAGCTTAAGGATCCATGCACATCTTTTCGACAATCTTTTTTCACGGTGAGAACAGAGAAGGTCTAGAGGCTCAGGGTTACCTCTGTTGATATTTTAACACTAGGCATCTTCAGTACTTACCTTGCTTAACAGAACTAGGATCTTCTCAGGTATATGATGCTGTCTTCTTCTCAATTTCTTGCAGTCTTCCAATAGCATTAACTAAGCATCTATAGCACTCAACCAGGCTCCGGGAGGGCTTCAAAGGTATAAAAGGTAGTTCCACCATAAGAGGCCTCACATTACACCCCAGCCCTACATGCCTGGAAGGAGCCCAGACTGCATATGGATGTGGATGCTAGTCCTGTCTCATCTTATTATTAGTTCTGTGGGTTTGGGCAAGACACCAGTTTTCACTAAGCTTTGGTTTCCTCCTGCACAAAATTGGGGTCAACCACTTCTTGGTAGAAAAGACAGAAAGTGGGTCCAGGCAACTAAACTCTAATCAATAAATCACTGTCCAACCATAAGGGACTCGAGCAAGGCCGAGGGGAATGACTCAGCCAGGAGAGGAGGGAACAGTGGGAAGATGGACTCGAGCAAGGCTGTTCAATGCAGAGGTGACAGAAGTGACACCTCAGCCCTGGCTGGCTATCTGAGGCAGTGTTCAGGGACTCGACCTTCAGGCAGCAATTTCCTTTCAAGGATGTTAAATGAGAATGTCCAGACTGTTCAGCATTAGTGCCAATGTAGATGTGACTCTAAGTCTAAAGTCTGTATGACCATAAATGCTTTACTCCAGAAATTACTTGGAGAATGGAAGAGGGTTAGGAAATGTGACATTTTTGCTTAAAATCATCAAAATACCAATTATTGCAAAAACAAAACCTATCTTCAAGTTTTTAGTCATTTCTAGAGGGAAAATAACTATCTGTATACATTAATTCACAACTGAAATTATCAGTAAGTGGAAACTGAATGAGCTTGGAGTGAGCTGGAAGCTGGAAAGCAGTATGTTTGGATTTGCCGGTGCGTCTCTTCCCAGTATTTATCCTGGAGAGAACGTAAGACTTATTTTTATTTGGTATGGCTGTCTTGATAGCTCAAGTTTCATGTATAAGTCCATGCCAGAGCACGAGTGTAAGAATTCATTCTTTATCCCAAGGAGATAACAGAGAAGTTCAAGAAGCGAAACAAAGTCAAATGTCACAAAAGAGGGTATGTGTCTCCTAACAATTCAGAAACAGAGCCCATGGAAAATGACAGATCCGTGAAGTCCTGGGCGTTCAGAATGGCTCTTTCTGTAGAAGAGAGTGGTTCCCTGTTGTTGGGGCTGACACCAAGTGCGGAGAACAAAATCGTCTACGCAGACAAGAGTCAACAGAAGCGAAAACTCAAGACAACTTCAGAGTCACACAAAGTGCACTTCCAACAGCTGCGGATTGATGAAGAGTGGCAGCGTTTCACAAATCATCACTGGTCTCTAAGACAAAAGAAAGAAAAAGCAGAGCCCCAAGGCAGATGCATTCCTCTGCTATTTTGAGGGAGGGCTTTCTCCAAAGCTTAATTTGGCCCCAATGAAGGCCCCTCACACACGTTGTGTTTGTGATGACATGCCTGCTCAGATTTCCTCAGAGCCTTCCAGAAACAAAAGTCGCTCCATCTTCAAACCTGAGGTTCAAAGCTTTCTTCTTGCACGCCCAGGTCAGGATTCTCAGTGGTCCCAGAACCCTTTGCCTCTGATGTCGCCATGTGACAGTACGCTTTGAGTCCTAGCTATCAAACTCTTCAGAATCGCTTTTGTCTTCTTTGGTAATAAAGCCTTTTACCGTCCTGTAAAAAAGGTTATTAGCAATTGCTCAACCCCGAGTCTACAGTTCGGAAGGAGAGGAAAAGCAGGAAGGAAAGGTGCAAGAGGTGGCCAATTTTTTCTTGACACTGATCATAAGTAAAGTTCAAGTGGTGTCATTCCACACTAATCGGTATAATGAGGTACGAAAATGCAGAGGAAATGGCTTCACGTTAAGTGCCCGTTATCTGATGCCAATTGACAAAGAAATGCTCCGGAAATTGGAAGTGTGTGTAGCAGTCACATGATGGGGGCACCGAAGTCAATACAGTCATTGTGATTCATTTCAAGGTCAAGGTGTCACGAGTAGGGGGACTTTTAAAGGCACAAATTATAGTTATTAGTGAGTGTTGAAAATTACGCTGGAAACAAGTCTTGGTACAATGCTTCGGGAAGGTGGGCAAATCAGTGTTTTCACGCTGTATCACAGGACTTAAATTAGGACCAAACGCCAGTCAATAATGCACATTCTTTTCCATGGGAATTTTTCTTTCTAATAATTCTGTCAGTCTGAGACTGAATGTCAAGTCTACCTAGAGAGCTATATGAGAAATGAACAACCTGATCTTTGAAGGATTGAGTTTCCCCAAGACACTCTGACGTTTTCTTTGTCTACATACAGTATCTCTGTCGAGTTACTATGGTTAACGGTCAGGAATATCAGACACCACGTGATGCTGCAGGGCCCATTTTCACTTCATCTGCCTTTCTGACACGTTTAGTTTAACTTAATCAGGGGTTGAGGCTAATTTCCTGAAGCAGTTTCCAGGGTCCTTGTGCAAAAAGGGAAAACCATTCCCACTCTTCTGGGACATATGGTTGCTATTATGTCAAAATGTTCTCGTGCCATTCCGCCCCCATCACCATTTCTACAGACTGCGCTTAACCCCCGTTTCCAACACACTCATTTGCCAAGGCTTCCTGGGGCAAGAATCAGCCAAGCACCCCTCAGAAAGCAGGGGCTTACCCACTCTGCGCTCCACATCTCAGCCCTCACCCAGCCCTCATCCACGTACGGCATTGCCACCCAGTGTCTTAACAGTCCAGGAGATGGATCTCCTTCTACCTGAAGGACACCGGGGTCATCTCAGAGAGGGCAGTGGGCAGCACCGGTAGGCCAGCTTGGACAGCTGGAGTGCCTCCAGCAGAAACTGACCCACTTGGGTCTTGGGGTGGCTATAGCGGGAGCCAGACTGCCAGGGGTCGAGTCCTCTGCCTCTAGTGCTAATAAACCCTGAGGCCTCCGGCAAGTTACTTCCCCTCTTCCACGCTTCTGCTGTTCCCATCTGTGAAATAAGCACCTACTCCCAGAACGAATGTGAGGGTAAAGTGAGATAATAGATGCAGTACACTGAACACGGTAAGTGGCGTAGAGGAGCTCATGAATCTGTGTTAGCTCTGCCAGTCCTTGCCTGCCAAGCAGAAGTAAACCTAATGCTTACCTCAGAGGCTGCTGTGAAGATGAAAGGAATTAAGGTGTGTGAATCTGTGGTGCAGCTTGAGGTGTTATGTTCTCTGTGTTGTGCCCATGCCTTCAGGTTAATGGCTCCGGCTTAGTCTGGTATGCAGACGTGCTAATCACCAGAGGACTTCTGCTTTGGGCTGAGGTTTGTGAAGGCAGCCCCTCCCATGTCCCCTTCCCTTGACATAAAAGAAGCCTGAACTCTGTACTTCGGTCAGATGGATTTGAGGAACCACTAGCCCCCCACCCCCCGTCTTCTCCATTGGTGCCTCTCTTTCAATAAACCTTTTCTTACCCCAAACTCTGATATTTTGAGTTTGGGCCTTTCAAAGCATTGAGCAGACTTTGGACCGGTAATATAAGCACATGATAAATGTCGACAGTGGTGGTTCCTGCTACTGTCGGTATCTGTGTTATAGATACAGTGGCCTGGGCCCTGGTTGGCCAGGTAGCGTGTCTCATAGAAAGATCCAAGACTCTGGAGGCCGTGGATGCCCAGGAGATGACACTAGGTATCTCAGACTTCAGGTGTGGACAAAGCCCTAGGGAAGATGTCAAATTCTGGGTCTAGTCCCAGGATAGAGATGCAGTACATAGGACCAGGGTGGTCATGGAAACTGCTGATGGGCCAAGGGAAGGCAAAAGACATGCCCAATTATCCCGGGTTGTTCAGGTGGCTTCCTTGGTAGGCAGAGAAACCAGACGCCATCCTTAATTCTCCCTAACGGAGGCTGATCAACTTGAGCAAGCGACTGTAGGCACTTAAACGGGACGGGGGAGAGGCTGATTAGGAACTGTGGTGGTTGAAGACAGTGACCCCAACGGCCCATCCAGCGTCTCCTCTGGTGATACCTGTGGCTGGACCAGATGCAAGGCTCAGGCTCCATCGGGCCCCTGGTTTAACCAAGGCCCAGGCCTCTGCTAAGTTCTAGTCCAAGGAGATGTCAGGGGAGCTGGGCTGGGTCTCAGGGCTCATCTGAAAATCCCAGACATAGCATCACGCGCACGCAGCACCCTGTCTATGACTGGGACTCTGCCCTTTTCTGGAACCCCTCCCAGTCCATTCCTGTCCACCTTGGGGGGCCAGCTCATGGCCTTTCTCCTCTTGATACCACAGCAGACCCCCCACCCCACGTCCACCAGACTCTCCTGGGGAAACAGGATCCACCTTCTACTGACAATACTGCTTTATTTGTTTACAGGAATGACCTGTGATTAACGCTGAGAGTTAAAATTTTGGGTGGAGTCAGGTCCTCTTGGCCAGTAGCAAACTATCACTGATAGTACATTTGGAAACAAATAACCTCAACCCCTCACCTTGAATGTATTTAGCATGTCCCTCATTTTACCTTACTTCAAGGTGAGATCATCCTAGGAACTTCTCAAGTGCAGGCAGACTCCTTCTCAAATGCAAATTCTCATCTGTAAAATGACAATATTTAGGAGGAAATGGTCGTGAGATCAGGCCAGGCATCATATATAATACCTGAGACCTGGGGGAGATTTCTGGAGGCTGGATCCCAGAAGGGCCAGAGGACGTGGTGTTTAGTGCTACTGAGTGATCCATGGCCTTCTCCATGTGGCAAGGTCAGCCACCAGGCGTGTCACACACACGGAAAGTCAGTCATTAGACCAGATAGAAGGTCCAGAGTCCAGGCAATAGGAGAAGGGAATCAGGGCAGCAGAAACTTAAGAGACAAACCTGACTCAGCATTGCCAGACGGTAGAACCACGGATTCCAACCATGGAATTGCCTTCTGCTGAGAAGGAGAATTTTAATCATTCACATGTGCACCGCAGCTCGCAGCCAAACAATGCCCTTAGATCCTCAGGCTCTTTGATTCCCTTCCCCACCCCCTCCCGCAACTCAGCGAATAAGGATGGCAGTGCAGGGCAGACCTCATTACCGCATCAGATGATGATTTGTGTCAGCAAGAGCTTGTAAAAATGGAAAGAGCTTGCTGGTTTTAATAATGGATTTGAAATTTGAGGTTCTGAATATTTGGGCTCGTACCCTGCCAACCCACAATGTCCCTTGGAAAATTCTTGGTGACTACGCTTGAGTGAATCCAAGGTAAAGATGGATGGATTGTCAGAGCCAGAAGACCACCCCCCCCCCCCCCCAGAGAGGGGACTTGGACCCCTGCTGGCATCGTCCTCTGAAAAGTCCTGCAGATGCTGGAATGACTGATCGAGTGAATGAAGACTGAATGGAGAATAACAGGGGCTGCCAGTTCTGATCTGGCTGTGCCCGAAAGGGGGATTTAAACCAGAGTAAGAGGTAGAACGCTCTTCCCCTATAACCCACAGCCATGTGTTGGCTGTCCTGGTTCCTGACACTGGGGGTGAGGGAGAATGTGCGGAACAGTGAGGGAACTCCATCACCTGAAAAGGTCTTCCAAACTCTAAGAATCTATGACATGTCAACTGAAGTGTGCCATCAGAACCCACTCACGTTCTTGCTTCTCTGAGCTTAGCTCCTGGGACTCTACTCTTTTATAGACCCTTGGACTAAGTACGTCTGCTTGTGTTCCCTGTCTTTTGTGTTCCCTGTCTGTTTCCTACATTGGAACACAGATTCTGGCTTCATTTCTAGTCTCTTGTGTGATTTGAAATCTTGACCTCTTGTTCAAGACTCCTAGCAAGAGCTACGCTCCTTTGATATGGACCTGCCTCTAAGTTTTAACATATAATTACTTACCTGTGTACCACTTATCCATCCACCTGTTCATACCATGCTGACAGTTTCTCAGAGTCAAAAGTCTGGTGTGACCAGATGCCCACTGCCCAAAGTTTGCTTCAGGGCCCCTCTATAGAACATTCAATACATTCTGGAGACTCTAAGATAATGTGTGGCCTCTACTATTAATATTATCTTGGGATGGTCAGGGAGAGATACTCTAGCTCATAACTGTGGGATACACATTGGCCTCAGGGAAAACATGGAGCAAGCGTGTCACCTCCATCTCCTCCTCTGCTCATGGAAGACATTTCCAATCGAGCCCAGAGCTCTTTTGGACTGAGAATAAATGTGGTCTCACATCACCATGAGGCTGGAGCTGACAAACCAGTTGAAACCTTCTGGTATCCTGGCTTTGCCCAGCCAATTATGATACATGTTTTTAACAAAACTGGGGGGATAAAACAGAGTAAGGGACTATAAGGCTATTTTGGGACTTGCAGCAGCATGTGACAGGGACTGACAATATCCAGCATGTGGGGATTGTCCAGCTGCTCCCTTGGCTGGAAACTTACTTGGGTTTGAAATAGACTACTTCCCTCTATACACACCTCTTGCCAAATTTTCAGACAGTCCCTATCAGAGTGTCCTGTATAACCAGGTGATAGAGAGCACGGAGTCCTCAGGCCACAGCCCTAACTCTCAGCCCTGCACGCACCTGAGTGTTTGCTGCTAACTCAGGTCCCTAGAGAGATCTGGGCCCCTAATGAAGACCCTGGGTGGAGGGTGCCACAGGGGAGACTGCTGGTTCTCGAGGGTCCGTGCTTTAACAGAAAAGGAAAGCAGTTCTAACATTCAGGTAAAAAGCTGGCAAAACACTTGCCCTCCAGTCTCGCATAAGAAGCGTCCCCCACATCTTTGTCCGCAGATCCCAGCAAAGAGGCCTCAGAGTCTCAGAATGGCGCCAAGCTCTGCCCCTTCCATGGGCTTGGGCATGAACAGTGTTTGCCTGCAAGACTTGGGCTGTGACGGCCGCCATGTGATGACGTGGTTGTTGGTTTTCCCTCAGCTTTGCCCAATCCCTGAAGAAAGAACACATTATGCAAGATGCATGGCTGAGAGTCCATGCAGAGCTGCAAAGAATCCTTTGGTTGATCGGTCCCATGTTCATAGTCAAGGGTACAACACACATTGCATTGAAAGTGTCACTGGTGGTCAGATGACATTTGTCATCCTCCCAAGGGAGAAGGAAGAAGCCCCGGAGACGAAAGCTCACCGTGACCGCTATGTTTTCTATCCTTGGGCCTGACGCCCCAGTGGAGCTACTGCTTGTTTGCTACAAATACTGGGTGGGGATTTGCCCTGACAGGACAGAGGTACCTAGAGGGAACTTTCTGGAAGAGCTGCCCGTCTGCGGTACAATCATTGGTAGATTTTTACCACTAGAAACCATGAGACGGGAATGAGAATAAGTAAGAAAATTACCATATAAATGCGTATGTGGAAAATAATTCTTTAGGCAAAAAATATGTATGTCTTAAAGTGAAGCACGGTATGAAACTGTAACAAATTATGTGTTATAATCAAGTAAAAGAAACTCTGTCCAAATAAAAGAGTCCCTAATGCCAGCCCCTTAAATTGTTAGTCGGGATGGGAAGGGCTTAATGGAAAATTTTAAATCATGTTGAAATGATAAGGCAGTAATATAGGGTGAGTTGCAAGGGGATTCTCGTATTTGTGATACTGTGATTTACAATAAGAAATATGTATTTGAGTTTTGTCCTCATCTGGATGCAGAGCTCCTAAAGCCCTTGGAATTTCCTAAATGATGAGACAGTGAGCATGATGTTTTTTATTATGTTAATGAGGTGATTTTTGGGAAAGCCCCCAGGTCACTTGGCGGCTGGCGGGTTGCCAGGGGAACCAACCCTGAGATTAGAGGGTTGGAACTTTCCGGATGCCTTCTGACTGACCTCCTGGGAGGAGGAGAGGGGCTGGAGGTTGATTTCAGGCATCAATGGCCACTGATCTGATAATCGATCCTATGAAATGGAGCTTCCACAAAACCCCCAAATGACAGGGTTCCAAGAATTTGGGGTTGGGGAAGACGTGGAGGTGCAAGGGGGGTGGTGCACCCAGAGGGCACAGCAGCTCTGTCCTTTGCCCCACCTCTTGCCCTGTCCATCTCTTCCATCTGACCGTTCTTGAGTTATGTCCTTTTAGAACAAACCAGTGACCAAGTAAGTAAAATTTTCTCTGTGTTCTGTGAGCCGCTCTAGTTAATTAATTGAAGCTGAGGTTGTGGGAACCTGTGATCTGTAGCAGGTGGTCAGAGCAGGGGTGTGGTGGGAGGCAGTCGGGGGACGGAGCTCTGAACCTGAGCGATCTGACTCTATTTCCAGGTCGATGGTGTCAGAACTGAGGTAAGTTCTACGACACCCAGCTGGATCGCTTCGTGTCTCAGGATCGCTCCGTGGTGTGGAAAACCCACACCCTGGGACTGGTATCAGAATCCCAGGCTCATGCCCCTCTGTTCTTTATTATCACACAGATATGAAAAGGAATCCGATGGGTTTCTGTTTATAAGAGTTAGCACTGTTTATTCTTTTTCTTTCCCTAGTGGCCCAAAGGCAGCTGATTTTACCCGAGAAGTCCTGTATATACCTTTGCACTTGGTGGACCTTGGAGACTGAGAATAAACAGCATCGTTTGCAGATTTGCCAGGTGTTACTAGAGTTAATCTTCAAGGCAATCCATTTCCAGATGAGAAACCGAGAGAATGGCAGTGACCATCTCAGCATCTCAGAGCTGAGAGCATCTCCTCTGAGCTGGCCAGTGGGTCTCCATTGAAAACTATCCCTCAGGAACAAGAAGCAGGAAGTTCCCCGCTTTTGTTTCAGTTTTCTGCACCAGTACTATTGAAAATTCAAGCTCTCTTGGTGTCTAAAGTCTCTTGTGGGAGTATACAGAATAGTGGTTTTGATGATTGATAATAGCAGGAGTGACTAAAAGTGTGAGGGCCGTGCAGGCAGAGGACACGTGTGTGAAGAGCCCAGGCCTGAGACAGTACAGAGCCGGTGGGACGAGGACCGTTTCATGTGGCTGGGATCCAAGGCGCCCAGGATGGTGGCAAGAGATGAAACTGGCAGGGACCCAGCCTGCTCCGAGTAGTAACAATCGGACACATTGAATTAAGCATCCATCCCACTCATGACTTCCTTGACTCTCTCTAGCAGTTCTCAGGATTAGTTATCTTCATTCTCCTTTTACAGATAAACTTTGAAGTTCCAGGAAGAGAGGAGTTCAAGACCGTACACTGAGCATGCAGGGAAGCTCGACACCTAAGCAGGCCGGCCGGCCTGGTGTGTCAGGCCACACACTTGCACACAGAGGTATGAGTGCTGTAAAGGAACACGTGCACGTGTGTGGTCTGTGGGTTCTTTGACATGCCTTCCTTCAAGAGGTGCAGCTTAACCCCCCTCGCCCACCCCTAGAATGTGGGCTATACTTCTACGGGACTGAATATGGCAGAAGAGACCACGTGTGAGTCCCAAAGTCACTAGAGGTGCTACAGCTTGCCCCTTGTTGTGGTGGATGGCCCACCCTGGGGGCAGCCATGTCATGAAGACACCTAAACAGCCCTGTGGGAGATGCATGAGAGAAGGCGCTGGGGCTCCCGCACAGCCAGAAAGGAAGTGAGGTCGCCGATAGCCATGGGCGTGAGCTTGGACTTGGGTCATCAGCCCGTTCCCGCCTTCCCATAACTGACTGCAGCCTTGAGCCAGAACCTCCCGGCTAAGCCACTCCGAAACTGTAAGACAATAAAAGCTTATTGTTTTAAGCCACTCGGTTTCGGAGTAATCGGTACACAGCAATAGAAAACGAATCCAGCATAATTTAGAAACGCATAAAATATCAATACATATAAAGTAAGAAGTGTAACCCCCGCTTTTGTCACCATCTGCATCTCCCACAGCTGATGGTCTGGTGTGCACCCTTCCAGTCCATTTGCCCTCTAGTGAAGGAACTTAAGAGCTAAAGAAGGTTGTGGAAGCTTGCAGAAGTCAGCAGAGTATCTTAGATAGAAAGTGACATAATTAGACTTGCCTGGACAAAGGTCACCCTGGTGGCCTCAGGAGGGGACATTAAAATGGGTAAGATGAAAGGCAGCCTCAGGGCTAGAGATGGGACCGAGTCTAGAAACACTTGGAGGTGGGGTGAATAGGACCTACCCATTTCCTCTAACCCCTTCCCCGCTCAGAATGAGTGTTTAAGAATCATTTGTTCCTCTGAATGAGCCTGGACCCATCAGGCCGAACCCAGTCTACCATCCACTGTTCCCGATGCACAGCCCTGAGGTCAGAATCCCGAATCCTCCAGGTGAATAAAGGCAGGACGCAGCTGGTCGCCGCCAGTGTTCCGGTGCTCAGCGTAGTCCCAGGCGTTTGTCAGCACTGCCGTCTGCCGGTTCTACTCTAAGAGCCCTCCCGGCATGTCACATTTTCTCAGCGTTTTGGTGTGACGCGCGCCTTCACGATTCTCATCTGACAGGTTGAAACAGCAGTCGGCAAACTGCAGTCTGGGCCGAGTACGGCGGCGGCCTGCGGCGGTAAGTGTAGGGCCCGGGTCTGAGCTGCGCTTCGTGCTGGGCTCCGGCCGGGGACGCAGGCGGCGGTCGTCTGCTTCCCCTTCAGCCCAACACAGAGCAGGTCAGGAGGCTGCAGCGTGAGGGCCTTAGAGAGGTCCGGCCAGGTCTGAAGGATGGATCGCAGCGGGAGACGGCGCTCCTTTGCCAGACGGCGCATCTTTGCCAGACGGCGCTCCTTTGCCAGATGGCACTCCTTTGTGCCGCAGACGGCGCAGGCAGCAGGGCCTCAGGAGACTGATTACAGACTCTGGTTTGGGTGTGCTCCTCTCATCTGTCTAAAAGGGAGAGGTGGGCTCTGCTCCTGCAGCTGGGGGACCTCACGGGGAGCAAACCCACCCCCCTGCATCTGCCTGGAGAAACCTGTCAGCAGCGGCCCTGCTGGCCCATAACACTGCAGAGAGTCCGTTTCCTGTATTTTGGCTGGTTGCATTTAGTGCTCTTCTCTCAGGAATTTGTCAGTTTGAGGTCTGAAATCTCACTCTCTTCAAGCGTGCTTTATTTAAAGCCTGCTTTTGAGGGGGTCCAAAGAGGCTGGCCGGAGCCAGAGACAGACCAAAGAGCACAGGAAACCACTGCCTGGAGACGACACAGCCAGGCTCACCTTGCACATGTGGGAGCCGTAAAAGTGATGCTGGCTGGAGAAAAAGGCCCGCGGTGGGAAGGCAGGAAGAGGCCCGAGCGGCCATGGCGCCAGCCGCAGACAGCAGCCAGGGCACTGCCCGCACCAGCAGCTCTGTCTAGGCGCCCGATCATTCCTCCGAGTCCCACCCACCTGTGTCCTCACATGGCTTGGCCTGACGGTTGGTGAGACCACAAGGCAACAAGACCTGGGCCTAGGTACTGGAAAATAACACTGGCCGTCCGGGTCCCCTCCTTCCCTGCCGACCAGAGCAGGAGGTGGTTGGTGTGAGCCTGAGAATGTCACTCTCACAACCTGGTCTTCTACCTCGAGACTTATTCCTCTGAGCCTTGAAGGTTCTGGTCTCCAGGATTTCCCACTCAAGTGTCCATCATTCCGGAGCCGGGGAGAGTCACCTGAACATTCAGTTAAGAATTAGATCTTCCAGGGAGATGGCAGAAATGTGATTCCGGGGAGGGAGAGAGGCAGGTAAACTCAGTTCTTGTAATATTTGTGAAGGCCCCAGGATGTGTCAGACCCAGGGGTAGGGGTCAGGATGCCAAGGTGAGCAGGCCATGGGCTCTGCCCCAGGAAGTTGCATTCTGGTAGGACCTATACAGGACAGGGAGATGCAGATTTCTGGGGTGTGATAGTTTTATAAAAATGGGATTATCAGCATCAGAAATGGAGCAGAGACACCTGTCGTGGATGCAGCAGAGCCTCAGAGTAAGACACACCTGACCTTAACTCCGGCTCTGCCACGTTCTGCCTGGGTGACTTTGGGCAAAGCGCTTCAACTCTGACCTGCTGTGCCCGTCTGTGAACTAGGGGTGATCACACCAATGTCACCGCGTTGTGAACATTAAGTAAAACAACAAATGTAAGCGAAAAGCACCTCCCGCAGCATAAGCACTCAATTAGCTACTCCTCACGGTGTAGTTGTCATGAAAACAGGCCCAACTGTCAAAACTGATCGTCTGTCCATTACAGACACAGTACGGACTTGGCAGAAGCAGATGCCATGAGATTCTGGGGATGCCACCAACTGGAACGGCCGGGCCACTTCCAAACAGAGAGGCTTGGAAATGGGCCATGTGTGCACTGGTGTGCCCGGAGTCTGTTCAGCAAGCAGGCCAGGGCTAAGATGTTACGAGGAAGCAAATTCCCAAGCAAAGCCAGATTCCCAGGGAAAGGAAGGGAAAGAGGTCAGGGGATTCTCGCGCTTTGGGCAGATGCTTCCCCCCTGGGCTGTGCCCAGGCTCGTTTCCTGTGCCCTTGGCTCCTGCTGACCTGTTCCCAGAGACCTTGGCAAGCCTGCTCTGCTGGGCTTAAGTGTGACCTTCCCTGACCCCAGGGTCATTTGAGATGTCACCACGGGGATGGCCAGACCTCCCCGGAGGTGACCTTCTCATTATTCATTTCCAGGTCATTAACATCCACCCCAAACACAGACAAGCTCACAAGGACTCCCCTCCTTTAGAATTTTGGGACAAAGTTAGCAGATGTGTTTTCTTTCATGGGCGACTATTTTTGAGTGAGGCTGTCTCCACAATGCTAAAAAGATAAAAATGACATTCTAACTAGCTTTTTAGTGTCAGCTCGATCTGACTCTAGTTTGAGCCTAATGGAGTTGAGAGCAGCTACAAATGACTGAAAGCAAAGAGACAGCAAGCCCGTTACTTTCGTGCCTGCCTGTCAGCCATCCCCAAGGTGAGGTACCTTTATTGTGTCAGCCCATCTTCAGATTGATCAACCGTGGGGTATTTGTTTGGATTCACAGATTTCATCACCCTCAGTTGGCTGGCAGGGTCCCAGCACCCAGTCAGCCTGTTCTCTCATGGGAACAATGAGACACAAAATGAATGCAGAGTAATACAGACGAGAGGCTTAAATCGATTATAACCGACAGCCGGAATGGCTGACCTAGGCAAGCAGAAAGCAGGGCTATGATCTGGGGCTCGGAACGTTCTTGTAAGGAGGTCAGTTTTCTTTCCATGTCTGTTTTCACTGGATGAAGCGCAGCCAAGCTGGTGTGATCGGCTCACTGATGCTTGGGACGCCCATAACGCCAATGGAGTGAAGTCTCACATTAGGTGGACATGACGGGTCAGGGTGTGGCTCACAAACGGAGACCTTGAGACAATCCTCCGTAAAATGGGGTAAAGAATAAGAGTGGCTGTGATCAGCCCAAAGGGCTATTGTGATGTCAAGAGGTACACACGTGTAAGCAGCGCCGGCGTCAGAGTGAACACTTGATAGACGGAGTCTGAATGAAGGAGACACCTTATGAAAAGAGCTACGTAAGGCTGTGCTGAAAAAACACGAATGTCGACACTTTTGTGCAATGAAACGAGACACGATGGATCGTTTTCTGCCACCAGACAGAGGTTCATCTCTGTCGTGTTCTGTGGGATCACTTTGAAATACTGGAGGAATCCCCAAATTCAGCCCCAGGCTATGCCCTCCTCCATAGGGCTAGGATTGGGATTCTTTTCTCCTAGCATGCAGCTGGCATCCTACCAGGCTGAGAATGTCGGGGCTAGGGGACAGAGGCCACCATCATTTCAGCCCCAGCATGTCTATACCCACTCTCTGAGGACAGGCTCTTCCTTCGAGGTTGAAGCAACCCCTTTACTTCTCTTCCTCCTGCCTGATGCTGCCACCTACTTCCTCCCCGGCCGCCATGCTTTCTCAGTGGTCCCCTCTGTCCCCAGTGGCACTTCGTCTTTGTTGACTATTCTTACTTACCATTTACTTCTGCATGGGTCTACGCTTACTGAAAAAACAATGCTGACCCAGCTGATCCCTGAAATTGATATTCTATTTCACTTTTCCTACTCACCGCAATGCTTCACGTTACTTTCACTGAACCATCATTCAGTGAGTCTGGACTATGCACCAGGCACAGTGCTAGGTGTGGGAGCACCACAGAGGCTGAAACAAAGCTTTCGCCCTTGGTCTGCATGCAGTCAGATATGGGAGATGGACCGTGACAAGGAGGTAATAAGGTATTACGGTGAGTGCAACATAAGGTAGAGAATTAATAACCATTTGGGAAGGGAAATCATGGAAGGCTTCCCAGAAGAGATGGTGGCCAGTTTCATCTTGACCGTGTGGACTCTGAAGTACCTATGAAGTGCCCAGGAGTCGATGTCCAAGAGGCAGTGGCCCATGCAGGTCAAAGGTCAAGATGTGACCTGGTGGAGCGCTGAGATGGGAGTCATAAGCCTGTACAGGGTGGGGAAACAAAGGTGTGGATGAGATGCCCTAGGGGACGGAAGGAAAGATTCAGGACAGCAACCTCAAGAAGAACCATGAGAATTTATGGATCTAGATGTACATGAAGCTAAAAAAGAAGAGCCTACCGTGTTTCCCGAAAATAAGACCTAACTGGAAAATGATCTTTCAGGATGACATCCCCTGAACATAAGCCCTCAGGTGCCTTTTGAAGCAAAACAACATAAGACCCGGTCTTATTTGGGGGGAAACACGGTATGTCATCTATCTTGACTTCTGTCACACCACCCACCCCATGACATCCATAGGGCAAGCTCTCCATTCTGCTGTCATCACACACTCAGTGCCAATACAAGACCTTCTTTCTCTCTGACCCATGGCCTCTCCTCCATGCACGTTCCCTTCAGCATCTGAAGCATCAGATGCTGTCCCTCCCTGGTCTCTCTCTCCTGACTCCTCCTTGGTCAGCTCGGTCTGGCTCTCCTCTTCGGTCTCTCATCACCTCATCTCTGTGCTCTTTGCTTCTTCCTCTCCCTCTTCCCTTTTGCCCAGTCCATTTATCAACCAACTATACAAAGACCCATTGAGTTTTTAATATGCAAGAGATTTGGTCTAAGGTAGGGTGAAGGTCAAGGTGATGGGGAAATACAGAGAATCAGGGCAGTGCAAATGTTTATGACTTGACCCAAGAACCAAGGAGCTTGCCATTTATTTTGGGAGGTGAGATGAGCACCAGTGACAAGGTAGCAAATAGCAGAAGGCAGTATGTGGATGATGCCAAAGAGAAGGTTAAACGTAGACTAGGACTGGACTTCAGAGGACAGGGAGGCCGTTTCCGGTTGGTGGAGGTCAGGGGAGCCTTCTCGCAGGAGAAGACTGGTCTCTGAGGATCCTGGTGATCACATTCTCCGTTATGTCACTCGTGGACCTCTAGTAGTACGCTTGTCATTCCGAGGGCTGCCATCTGTTTGTGTCTGCCTCCTCCCCTAGACTGTAAGCTCCAAGAGGTCAGAAACCACATCCCTCTTACCCACTTGCTTCCCGGCTCAGCCTGGCACGTGGGGGATGCCCAATAAATGTAGGTTGAGGTGGATCAATCCTAGTACTCTCCCATGACTGAGTTTCTAGCACTCTGGTCTCCTCTTCCTTACACTCTCCGTTAGGAAATGCACCAGTCCTGCCAGGGGCTCTCATGTCCAGATGTGTGATATTCAGCCCACATCCCCAGTCAACCTGTCCAGCAAGTGTACAGGTGCCCAGGATTATACCAAACTCTTCATGTCACAAACCAGCTGCATGTTGTCCCAGCAATAGGGACCTGTCTTGGCATGTTCCCTATCCCCACCGAAAATATAGCTTTAGAAAAGGGTTGTGTGTAGGCAGCTTATGCCAGAGAGTCAACCAGGTATAGGAGTGAGGGAGTCGACAGGGAAGGAGGAAAACCCGATACAGGCCACGTGACATACTCTAAAATGTGATACGAAGCTGGCCCACCCCAATAGGACATCATGAGGAGAGAATTAAACATCTCAGGATTGTCCAAGGGACAAAAGGGAGAAGAAGGTATCCACCAGCTCCCATCCCCTGTGGTTGAGGACTGGCCTAGGAGATAGCACCTCTTCTAAACTCTAGAGGTGCCACTCGTGAATGCCAACCAGTCTCCCACAGGTGCCTCACGTGAGAAGCTTGAGACAAGAGGCACACTCTTCAGGTGAGCGGCGACCAGCACAATGCTGATCAAAGCGTACACCCAGCTGTTCGCCATAGCCATGGCTGGAATCAGAGGGAAGACCAAAAGGAGGGGAGGGCAGTGCCCAAGTGCTGGCTGATGCAGACCCTCCCCTACTGGCCGCGTCCATCCACAGGCCTGCCACGCTCTAGGCATCCGGGCCCGTTCACGGAGCTGTCTGCAGCTCTCTGCGGCTAACTCTCACTCTCTCTCACACTACTGCCAAGCAAACCTCCTTCTCTCAGTTCTTCCCTTGTGTATCTCTCAAATGTACCTTCTTTCTCACCTTCACTGTTGTAGGTGGAAATCTAAATCCCCCACGCCACCCATTTGTTTTCGCTTCATAGTCCCCCAGTGGACTCAATCACCTCATTTATTCCCCCCTAGTCCAGCCTCATGTTGTTGCCATACTGATTCTCCAAATTACTTTTTTCACGTCGCTCCATGATCAAAACCATGGCTGCTTACTTCCGGTACCATTGAAACAATACATCAGGGCCTTTGGAAGAGTTTGCAGTGTTCCTCAGGGAGTATAGCTATTTATACACAATTTGTTTATCCTTTCCTTTCCCCAGTGGTATTTATGAGAACCTGCTCCATCCCTGGCCTTGCTCCAGGCACAGAGACAGAACAGTGAGTGCTCTGCCCAGAGGATGCTGAAATGCTGTCCCAGTAAAATATATTTCATCCCAAACATGAAATATAAAACATGCTGAATGCTTTTGGATAATTTTTGATAATTTTGATAATTTGATCATGTTCTTAAGCAGGTGTTATAGCAGGTGGCCCCCCAAATTCACATGTTGAAGCCCTAACCCCCAAAATCACAGAATTTGGAGATGGGGCCTTTGGGAGGTAATGCAGGTTAAATGAGGTCTTAAGGGTGGGGTCCCACTCTTACAGGGCAGTGTCAAAGAGGAAGAGACACCAGCGACCTCTCTCCATGTGGCACAGAGAAGAGGCCATGTAAGGACACAGGGAGGAGGTGGCCATCTGCAAGCCAAGGAGAGAGGTCCCTTCCGGAACCAACCCTGACAGCACCTTTGTCAGGGACTTCCAGCCTCCAGCATTGTGAGGCAATAAACTCCTGTTGTTCAGGTCCCCCAGTCTGTGGCTTTTTGTGATGGCAGCCCCAGCACACCGAGACAAGAAAAACAGCAGAGTGAGGTGATGAGGAATAACTGGGTGGGGTGGGGGAGGACTCGGCTATCGTCGGGTGATGAGGACAGTGTTCTCGGAAAGGTGACAGGCAGAGTCCCAGGAGGAAATAGGAAACAGATGGCACACCAAAATTAGGAAAGGCTGTTCTTATTACTCTTTTAACAAAGGGACTATTCGTGTTGACAAGGGAGGTTCAGGGAAATGTGGGTGCGCCTACATGCCCACACCCCACACCGATGGCCCCCTTACCTTAGGTGAGGTCTCTTGAGACCTGTTGGTTGAGCTTCTAATTGGTGCTTTACTTTGCAACCTTGTCACCAGTGCCTGGACGAGGACCTGCCCCACGTCTGCCCCAAGACTGTGGAAGAGGATTCACAGCTCTGCCTGCATGTTCCCAATTGCATATTCATCGTGTTAATTTCTCTTTCTCTCTGCATGCTCCCCAGGTGGTGAGGGGAAGCCACATTACTCCGTAATCTTTGCAGTCGTTACTGTTGCCATAGTGACTACGTGCCACAGCCACTCCATCTCCCCGTGCCTGCCTTCACCTGCTCTTCATCCCACACAAGCACTGATGATACTATCGTCTAAGCATCATGATTCCAACACCTGTCCTGCATTAATCACGTCACCAGCAAGAAGGTGGTGGCCGATCTGACTGACCCAATGCCAGAGTCTACAGTGAGGACAAGGGGCTCTGCTTCTGGGACCAGCTCCCTTATTAGTACAAGTCCCAGCAGGAAACAGAGGGCATGCTCTAATTAGGATAATTCAAAGAGGGTTTTAAAAATATTTCCCCCACAAGTGCAGGAGTAGCCCAGGGGGCTCATATGGAACGGCGCCATCACCCAGGAAAAATGAGGGACTGGGTGGCTAAGAGAAACCAAGGAGAAAGTCAGCAAGGAGCAGTGAGTGACGTCAGTCAAGTGACAGCCTACCAGAGAGGGCACAGGTGAGCAAATACCCTAATTGTGCTCTCTTCCTCCTGTCTCCTGCAGCGTTCCCTCCCACCCTCCCACCCCACCCCCAGCAGAAGCAGAGGGCACCAGAGCCCGTGCTTGCAGCCTGTATTCATCACGCCTTTTATCCTCTATATGTTGTGATGCTTTTGCATCTTGAGGCTTTGTGGACCCTGAAAGGGACTGTCGCCCCCGGCCCCCACCAGGATTAGCTAATGCCTAGAGACAGCAAACAACTTCCCTGTAGATATGCTTTTCCTACGCCAACCAACTAATCCTGAATCCACAGCCCAATTATCTCCTTTGTCCAATCCTCACACATAGAGCCAATCTTCTTCCACCTTAGGTCACCCCAAGCTCAGATACCAAACAACCAGAGACCACACCACCCTGAGAGCCCAGAACCCACTGAAATTTTTCCAGCTTTCCAACCCTAAGCTTGCTCAGCTTGCCTAGCCTGCCTCCTCCTTTCCCGCCCAGAAGAACCACCACAGTGGCTCTGGCCCTGCTCTCCCCTCGCTCTCTGCCTCCTGGTGCTTCTCCGTGTGGCCCTGCCTGGCGTGGTGTACCCCCTCCTCTTCCTTCAAGGCACTGTTCCTGTGCTTGTTGTCTTACCAGACCTAGTACATTTAATACACGAAACCCTGACTGCAGTTGTAAGTGCAGCCCACACAGTCAGCTTCCCAAGGCAGGAGCAGGGGAAAGGTGGTGAGATGATGGAAGGGGCCCCGAGACGCCCAGCACAGGCGACTTCTCAGCTGTTCTCTGAAAGTCGAGGGTTGCCAACCTTCATCGCGATCTGGGTCAAGGGCTTTCCAGGCTTGGGGAATAGCCGATGCAAAGGCCATTGCAGCCTCTGGAACAAGACCGGCCCTCAGGGGGTGCTGGTGCTGCGGTCACAGGTCCTGCCACGGTCTAAGGTGCCGTCCTGTTAATGGGCCCCCACAGGGTCTTGCTGCTCCCTGTCCCCACTGTCACCTTCTTTCTCAACTTCTATTATCCCACCTGTTGAACCCCAAGTCCCCTCTGCTCACCTCCCCAGTCCATAGTGGATGACCTTTGTATCTTTGGATTTTAATAGCTCCTAGTATTTACTGAATGTCCCAGGGCTAAGAATGTGACACAAATGATCTTGTTCAAGCCTGAAGCAAACCCAAGAGGAAGGCGTTAGAGCCCCATTTCAGATGGTTGAAATGGGGGTCTCTCTGGACACAATAGTGGGATCCTTGCTCACTGACCTGGCTGATTGCCCCAAAAGGCCATGTGCCGTGAGGCTCTGAATGCCAGAAAAAAACACAGTAGGTTCCGAATGGTTTCTGAATCGAATTTCCTAAAGCGGAGATGAACTTGTTCCTGGTTCTGGATTAAAGAATGAAGGGGGACGGTGATACTCTCCAGACAGCAGCCCCTCAATTGCATATGGGATTTCCCCTGGACCTACACCAGGTTGCATGGCTGGGTGGGGTGGAGAGAATGTGTCCTGCAGACCTGCCTCCTTTGAAGGCCAGAGTTTCCTTTGGCTATCACGGTGGACCTGGCACTAGGGAAAATGTGCCCTCTCTGTTGGTGTCTTTGGCATGTAACTGGCTGGGCTCTTGGTGCAGCCACACTCCCAGAACACCCAGAAGTCCCAGCTGTGGTATTGCGGTGTGTCCCCACGTGCAGACGGCAGGTTTTCCCATGGAAAACTTTATGGAACAGTGACTTTCATGTGGAAGCAGCAGGGAAAGCCCCACTGTCCTGAGCCAACCACTCCTGACTAAACAGGGAGGCCTTCCTCTAATCACAAAAGAGCTCTCTAGCTTTAGTTTTTCCTACAAAAATTATTGCTCTGATGAATAAAGACCTCACTTATCTTCAACGGGTAAAAACTTGCCTTCTCCTTTTACCCCTTTTGGGAACCCTGGTATTAAAACAGGGTCGTTCTGAACTCACCTGCCACCTGTGAACATACACAGACCTTGCCAGACCCACCTTTCTCTCCCACAGCAGGAGTACACCCACTTGTGATTAGGCCCACGGCAGTGGGTGGTGTGAGCATGTCCTCTGTGGTTCTCAAGAGAACTGGCGTGGCTCTGATATACCCAGCTCCCCCGTGGGCCCTGCTTCCCCGTGTCTGGCCTCAGGTCTGCATTTCATGCATGGGTCTGAATGGAATGATGTCAGTGAAACAGGCATATAATGGCCGCTTGCCAGGCTGACTTCTGAGACGTCATAACAGGTGTCGCTGAGCTGACACATCCGCTCCCCATTTATGATTTGTGCTAATCACATCTGCTCCACTCCCTCTGCTGACCCGAATTTTAGGACCTTGGGTGGATGTCCGATTGCTCTGTGGGTAACTTGTGGTCCCAAGGAGAAGGCCTCTGAGCAGGCGCCTTTTCTGAAGTCTCTTCTCTCTACTTTAGTTGGGCTTTGCAGCCTTCACGGGTCAAGTGTCCCCACAGGCGTGTCTTGCTCTCTGTGGGCAGGTCTTGCCCAGTGCCTGGCTCTGCAGGAACATCTCAAGTCTTGCAGGACCCTTGCCTGTGAGATGGAACCCTGGCCCAATGTCGGAAGAAGAAATATCCGGAAAGCCCCAGCTCCTGAGGGTATCCCGAATCCTGGGCCATGCAGGCACCTCAAACCCATCTGTTCATCTGAAATCTCAGGCGTCATAATCAAAACACACGCCAGTCATCTGGGCAAGAGACACAGCTGAGCTGGAAGTTGAACGCTGGGGACCAGAGCCAGTGTTCACTCGAAATGCAACTGTCCTCACAGCCACCTCGGTGGGCTGGCCAATGTATTCAAGGCCAGTCCTTCTTCTGAATACGATGAAAGGGACAAAGGGGCAGTGGGGCTGAGGTGACAGAGGCTCAGAATCGGGGTTTGGGGGCTATGTCCTTGGCTGTGGCTAGGGCTGGTCTAGTCTCCAAAACAGCTCGAAGTATGGAAGAGGCTGCCAGGTTGAGCAAGTAACAATACAGGATGCCAGTTAGATTTGAACTTCAGATAAACACAAACAACTTTTCAGTGTAAATATGTCCCAAGTATCTGAAATTCAAATGATACTGGCAACACTAGAAGAGGTTCCAGCCACCGTCCTTACCAGGGAGCTGAGGTCGTAAGACGCAAAGGACCAGATGCAAACTGCCAAGTTCAGAGGCAGCCAGATGGAGAAAGAGGCAGAAACGGAATGGAAATGGGACCCAAGCGAGAGCATGTCTGCCGCTACAGGGCCGAGACCAGGACGGTGTCCGGAACAATAGACTGTCACACAGGCCACCAAGGCAGGTGTTTTTTCCGGTGTTTGACACCTGCGTATTTTTTTTTGGCTGTTATGCAAATTGAAACGTAATTTTTGAAGTCACTGGGACTCCATCACAGAAAGTCTAGAGAGAGATAAATAAAGGCTAGTCTGCTTTCCCTGCCTAGGGAGATAGAATATCTCATTCCTTCTCGACGTAAGCACGCTGGTTAAGGGCCAAACCCACGCCATAGTGCTGAACACACACACGCACACACATACGCATACGCACACAGTACACTCACGCACACACAACCCACACATACACACTCACACTCTGCTCAGGGCTCTTCTCTCCTCCCTGTTTCAGCAAAATGCACCAGTGTCACTTATGTTATGGTCTGACCTCAACACCTAATTCCTCCCAAATATTAGCCACGGGGGAGGAACATGAGAGAACAATTCAGGAAAGCACAGGCTATGACTGTGTGCCTCTGTTTTCTGGAGCACTGAAGCCAGGGAGCGTGAGTGGCTTTATTCTGATATCTCCATTCTCTCTGGGAACAGGGAAAGGTAAGGTCACCCCCTAAAGACAGGGGGAGGTTCCCAAGAGCAGGGTCACTGCCTTCGTCACCCACCAGCACTCGGCACATGCTTTGAATCAACACTGCCATGAAACACACAGACACACACGCACCTGCACGGGAGTGTGTGCGCCTGTGGGAAACACGAGCATTTCATCCTCCATCCTCCCAGCAGGCCTGTGAGGGAGCTGCTGCTACCATCCCCATTGCACAGATAAGGGAATTGGAAGCAGAGGCCCAGACAAGCTGAGCCGGCTGCCCGTGTCACACCTGGTGAGGACGCAGTCAGCCGGGAAGCAGGCTCGCCCCCGGTCCGTGTACTTAACCCCTGCGTTCCGTGCCCACCCCTGAGATGGGCCGAGGGCACCATTTGCATGCTGGTGGAACTGAACTGATCACTAAGTTTTAGGCTACACCTCCGGAGGCTGTTCCCGTCTCCTGCTCCCTCCCCTCCCCACAGCGCAGACGGTGTGAACCATCCGGGTAGTGCGACTCTTCAAGTGTCCCAGGCACTTATTCCCTTATTTTCTGTGCTGTCCCAGGACATAGACAGCAGTGCCCACGGGCGTGCAGGCCGTGCTGAAGGCTCAGAGCCACCCCTGTGCCCTCACGCCCGGAGCACAGCCCGTGAGCCGTGCCCTTACAAGGGGACGTGGGGAAGGCCAGGCCTGGGGCTGCTTTTCTTTCTCAGAGAACCATCAGCTGGACCGACTTGGATTTTGCTGAGAACATCAACTAAGGGCATTTTCCTCATCCTTTGAACTTGTAGGGGCGAGGGTCACACTCTTTACATAGAGGGGATAACTGACCAGATTGGATGAATGGACCAAATACCAGGCTTTGTCCCAGAAATAATTCCAGAGCAAAAATTGGTGTCGTTCCTTTGCCTAGGGGACACTAGCGCATGCTTTCTTGTACTTTTCTACCAGGTGGGAAAATGACTCTCATACTTTTTGTCGGAACAATGATATATTTAGCATTTGTTAAGTTTAGACTTCCTAATTTTTCTCTGTCTCTAAACAACTACACACAAATAAGATGCAATTTTTCTAGCCCAAAATAAACAGAGCAAATAGTTTCCCAGATACTGCGGTCCCTTTCCATGAGAGAGTGCCTGCCAGCCACCGATCCCCTCCGCTTCTTTCTCACACGGGGCTGGGCTGGTTAGGATGCCCGCTGTGAACCGGAAGCACTTATGGGTCATTAAGTCGCTGCTTCTGTGTGACCCTGTCAGATAGGTCTGCTTGTGTGGATTTGTGTAGCACCGCCAGGCCTGGGTTTCTCTGTCTCTAACGCCAAGTTATGGAAAGGGAATTTTCTGCATCCTGGTGTGCCCAAGGCATAGGATTAGGGATTCTCAGGAACTGAGAATAGTTCCCGAGAATAGTGAGGCTGGGGTATTGGAGGCCTGTGATACAACCACCCTCTCCAGATGGTCGGGGGAGCTCTCTTAGGTCAGTTCTGGAATGGGAGTGACCTTTGCCAAGGTGATCGTTTCAATTCCAGGCAATTGCCCTGGTGCCTCCTGGCGAGTGCATTGGCTTTCCTGCACCTCCCACCCACTACTCCAAGCTCTGCTCTCTGGGGCCACACACAGCCTGCCTGATCCTCCAGCTGCATCAGAGACACCGTATCTGAAGATAGCTGTCAGGTCACTCAAGTAAGAGAGTGCTAATTTGTCCTCTTACCTGGATAGCATTTCAAATAATTGTCAAAAGGATGAATTATTTAATACGGTGATGAGGTTGGTTAACTGTTTAGTTTAGATCCTTATCTCAGCTGATGGGCCAAATGTATTCCAGCTGGATTAAAGATAGATTCTTTTAAGATGAAATCATAAAATAACTTAAAAAAAATTTTTTTTTAATAGCTATGATAATGTAAGTAAAAAAAATCTGGGACTCGTTTGGCCTCTCTAAGACATTAACACCCAAGGTGGCCTTGGAAAGCACATGCTGAAGATGGCAGAGTCAGAGCTGGCCAGGGTCCCTGGACGGTCAGACGTCCCTGAACAGGGACAGCTGTATTCCACTGATACTCAAGTCAGGTGGCGAGTGTTACCGTAGCTAGCACAATGGCCACTCACTTCTCCACTTTTCTACGTGATGTCGTTCATCTTCTCGTTCTTGTCCAAGACAATACGTGGGAGATTTGGCATCAAAAGACAGCGCATTGTGTCTTCAACCACCAAACAAACACACATGTTCTCGAGTGAGTCTCTTGAAGATTTTATCCTTGGTGTCCTCATTTGCAATCTGAGAATGATGATAAAAGTAGTTCCATACAGCTTCCTACATCATGCCACGAGCCTGATACTAGTGCCCACCAGGTAGGATTGTTAGGGAAGACTGGAATTGGACCCGGCACCTATAGTCAGTTCAGGACAGGGGAGTTACTAGTATTCCTCCCCCATCCTGATCTCCCTCCTGCCTCTACTTGTCATGTCACAATGGACACCACCACCAGCCCCACCAGCCCCACCGGCCCCACCGGCCCCACCGGTCCCACCGGTCCCACCATGATCCCGCTCACAACTGTAAAGCCCCTCCGTCTCTATCTCTAAACCCAGTTGCTTTCCAAGTCTGCCAGTCTCCCTCTGGGTCTTTTCTCACACACACTCCTCCTTCAGTGTCCACCACGACGGCCACCTGTTGCAGACCCTCAGTATCTCCCACCTGGTCTTCACCTGGAGCCTCCTAACCACCGCCCACTTTCTCGGAAGTCCAGTCTCTCCATGCTAGGCCGGTGCATTTCTCCTCGAGTGCAGTGAGGCCAAATCTTTATCCTACTCTCCCTGCTTCCTGCTGCCTTCGGAAGCACAGATCTGTCTCCTGGTTATTGAAGAGCCTCATCAATATGTCCAGTGTCCTCCTAACCTCCCCTTCTTGAACTTACTTCCCAGCAAATTAGGTGACTGATCACTTTCCTGCCTCCAACAGATTGCTCAGGCTTTCCCCTCAACTTATAATTCCCTCCATGTTGTCCCAAATCAAACCTTCCTCCCGACCCCAACCATTGAAACTCATGAAATCCTACAAATCTTATAGCTGTCCAGCATTGAAATTCCACAATCCCCCAAAACTCTCTAGCATCTCCCTAAATCTGGTAAATCCTCATTCTTTTGAAACCCCTCAACATTGACCCATTTCCTGGGCGCCCAGGGTCAGTGGTGTTCCTGACTATTTCTATCTGTGTCTTCTCCATTTGCCTGTGCTTTCCTGTGGCATTTCGTACAGCACCCGGGTACACAGCAGGTCCTCAGGGGTCCTCAGTGAACACCTGAGGACCTGCATGTCCCCATCATTGGTGTTCCTAGTATAAAGACCATCTATCTTCTCCCTATAAATCCTTAGCTTCTCTCATGATCTGGTTTTCTTGGACCTTTTGAAATCAAAACATACTAAGAAGCTAAAACATCATCATTTTAAGTGTTAGAAAGAAACAACACGGAAAGCCAAACATTATTGCTTCTTGGTCAAAGACGCCAAGCCACTCATCCATCCACCAGACTCTGACTGCAGCCCCACATACACCAGTCTAACCTTGACAGTGGCTTGGGCGATATAAAAGAAATCAGTGCCGTCTAATGCAGACAAAGAGAGTGTGACTTCCCCAGGTGCCCCTCACATACCCTGGTTGGCTAGGGTAAAGCAGAGAGCCCCACAGAGAGCACCGAGATGCAGAGAGGGCCCCACCCCCATGGCCAAGAACCTGGCATGGTCTGTGAAGTTGGCTGTCCTCACTGGGATATTACACAGACTTCCAATCCCAGACAGTTCAGGGCCCCAGAGAAATCTCAGTCCCTTTGGAATTTCCTCAGCATCAGCCTTTGAAATGCCACGAATGTGTGTGTTCTCAGCCAGGAACATCTGCCAATTGGGAAGTGACCAGAAGACTGGTGGGAATGTGTGCACAGCTCAACCACTCTGGAAAATGGTCTGATGGCTTCTTTAAGAGTTAAACATACACCTGCCGTATGATTCAGCCATTGTACTCCTAGGTACTTACCCAAGAGAGAAAACATGCAATGTCCATACAAAGACGTGCACACAAATGCTCACAGCAGCGTTATTTGGGACAGCCTACAGCTGGGAAGCACCCAGGGTCACCCCCAGGAGAATGGGTAACAGAGAATGGTGTTGCGTCTGTACAACAGGGCACCACGTGGCAGAAAAAAGGGAAGGAACACCAACAAACACAACAGCATCGCCGAACCTCAACGTGATGCGGCTAAGCGAACAGAGCAAGACAAATAGCAGTTCGTCCTACGTGACCGCCTTTGCCTGCTGTGCCAGTCGTGTGTGGTGACAGACATAGGATGGGCAGAGGCCTGGAGATGGGAGGTGGGCAGGCTCGGTAGGGGCGATGAGGAAGCCCTGGGAAGACCCTCAGAGGCCACGAAACATTCTCCAGGTCCAGTGTGGCGATGGCTTAGCAGGCGTATAAAAATGTCAACGTTCATCACATTGGGCACTATCAAGATGAATAGTTTGTTGTGTCAATTATACCTCAATAGAGCTGCTTAAAAACCTCCAAATCAAATTAAAAGTATATGTAAAATAGTCTTATTTTATCAAGTTTTCTGTCTACCTTGTACTAAACTCACAGGCATGGGGAAAGCTAGTAGGTCAAGAATTCCGACAAGTGGGGTGGCCGGATGGCTCAGTTGGTTAGAGCGTGAGCTCTGAACAACAGGTTTGCTCATTTGATTCCCGCATGGGATGGTGGGCTGCGCCCCTTGCAACTAAAGATTGAAAACAGCGAATGGACTTGGAGCTGAGCTGCGCCCTCCACAACTAGATTGAAGGACAACAACTTGGAGCTGATGGGCCCTGGAGAAACACACTGTTCCCCAATATTCCCCAATAAAATTAAAATAATAATAATAATAAAGAATTCCGAGAAGCAAACTTCTTTTGGTCCTGCCATGTGCAAGACACTGTGCTGACGTAGGAAGGGAGGAAGACAAGGGTCGAGCCCGTCCTCAGCCTTGAGAAACACACCACAGGGGAGAGCGTAGTGAGCTTATCACCAGGAGAACCTGGCCCGGCCTTCAGGAGGGGCCGGGAGGCAGAGGTCTGGAGCGGAGCAGGGAGGGAGTCAGCATGGCACGGGAGGCCCTGGAGCCCCCAGAAATGGGCCAGGCGCCCCAGACAGCCAGTAGCGTACCCGCGTTGGGTGGAGAGCAGGAATGAACACCCAGAGGGGGCCAGACAGCAGTGGGGAGATGAGTGGATTTTAACTTGGGACCATTATTGGGATTCTGTCCAAGGAGAGCAGAAAGAGTGGGGCTCCGTCTCCTAGGATCGTGCGCTGCTTAGAGCAGAGCCCGAAGTCTAGACCAAGCTCTCTGTGCTGACAGGAGACTTGGAAAGGTGTGTTGATAGGTGTTCGGAGGGGGCCACCCACCCAAGGGGCTCCCTGGGACACACCGCAAGAGCATGTGCTTCAAAATCTGGGCTTTCAGGAGGCATCCTGGCCGGCGGTCCTGCCCCAGTGGCTGGACATGTGATAGACCTGAGGCAGGACCCCTGTGGTCGTCAGGAGGACAGTGGTAGGTATCCTTTATCCATTCAAAGTGCATTCTTTCCACAAGCGTTTGCTCATGCGCATTAGCATATGCTGATAAATGGGCCCAGATGCTCGCAGGAGAGCAAAATCAAGCCAAAGGCCATGGGGGATGGTGAGGGGAACAGGTGTGGCGCATACGAGGTCTGGCACAAGGCAGCTACCTGTAAATGCAAGCTGCCTGAATGAATGAATGAATATCACATTTTCTCAGATTTCCAAGCCTTACCGCCAGCCAGCTGACAGGGAGGCCTGTCCCATTCCTGTTACCTCCTTTCATTCAGACGGCAGGAGGAAAGGTTTGCAAAAATGCCCACTGAATTCTGGTAAAATAAAGTATGTTACAAGTAGTCAAACCATGTTCCCTGTCATGTAGTCACTATACAGCAAAAGCCGGAAATTCTTCACTTGTCCAGAAATGCTGGTCTGCCGACGCGAGGGGGAAGAAACTTGCCCAGCACTGAACTGGGAGATCAACAATTGAGGGAAGACAGAGAAAAGCACTCGGCCTGTCTGAACTTCAGAAAGAGTGTCAGGAAGTGTGGGGACAGAGCTAGGAGTGCAGTTTCCAGGCTCTCGGCCTCACGTGGAAAGGTGCTGGCTCAGGTAGTAAATGGCCATCAACTGTGATTGGATGGCCATCAGCTGTGGCTAGTTGGCCGTCAGCTGTAACCAGTGAGCCATTGGCCACTAATATAACTGCTGTGGCTACGCTAGCAGAGAATGGGGGCTAGCAAGGAGATGGTGGCTGGGCTGGCAAGCGCAGATTGCAGTTAGGACAGCGGATTGCAGATAGCAAGTGAGGTGGGTTGGCAGAGAAGGGGACAGCAGGTTGCAGGTCGTGTGGATCCTGCCTCCTGTGTCTCCAACCCAGCCGCCAGTGAGACTATAGTGGTACAACTCTCCTATCTATGGCTCCGCGGGTGTTCATTTTTGGCCTCGCCATGTCCTGCATTTTTGTGTGGGGAGCGGGAGCTGAGACGCCACATGACACCCCACAGGCCACCCCGCAGGCCACCCCGCGTGACACGAAGCATCTGAGTGCTTGTCCTGTGCCAAGCTTTCTTCATCTCCAGAGCAAATTGGGAGGCAGAGATTGAGTTGCACATATTGGCATCTCTTAATATTTTGAAATCCACTCAGTTCTGAAATGTCTTCATTGTTTCCAGGGCTTTTTTATGGAGCAATGTGTTTTTGTTTGGTCTTTTGTTATTGTTTTGTTTTATTTTTGAGTTAGACAAGATTGGTGTTCTTGCTGTAAGGTGTCACTCTGAGAAGGTGGCAGAATTTCTGTGCAATGGAATTCCCATGGCATTTCATAGCGGAAGCCCAGAACGGGTGACATAAGCTCCTGAAGGATGGTCAGGTCTAGAAACACGTTCCTAAGTCTGGTGATTCTCCACAGTGCCAAACAGGATGTACCGTGCAGCTGAGTTTGTGAACTTTTTACCTCTCGCACCGCTATGGGAGGCTTCATTCATGCGAAACTGTCCTTGGTCAAATTCCTTTGAGATGAGAATGGGGCAGGAAGATTGGCCCTGAAGCTGAGTTTGACATCGGTGAGGAAGTGCTTGCTCTTGTTTAGGGTGCTGGCAGGGGGAGGCTATGGGGTCCCTCTCTGGAAGCACAGAGCCCTTGGGTTTGGGGCTTGTTGGGGAGGAGGAAACATTTGCCAAGCCCACTGGCTCATGGATTCACAGTGCTGGCCAATGTGGGGAGAAGTAGGGGGTTGGAATTCTCCCCGCGGATTCCAGCTGCATATATGGCAGCAGTGGGAGGTTGGCAGGACTCATGCACACCATCTGTTCACTTCCGTTTTACAGACCAAAAAACTGAGGCCCAAGGCAGGGAATAAATTGCCCATGATGCACAGCTCATTCGTGGCAATGATATTTCAAGTGAAAATCTAAATGCACTGATAGGTCATACAAATGAGGATAAGAAATCCTGGCATCAGTCCTTCAGTAGCTTCTGTCCCCTGTGCACCCACGGTTCCCTTCCACTCTGAAACTCCATGACATTTCTCTCACAATGTAGCCCCCTGATCTTCTGACTTCATCTCATGTTCCCAACAGAAGAGATAAAATTCAAGTCCACAAGCAAAAGACTAACGGTTGTGTCTGAGGCTTCTGCACTGAGGCCCAGCCTTCCCTTCTCTGGAGCACTTCATTGGCAGAAATGACAAAAACAAAGTAGAGACAACACCAATAAAGAGATATCGGGACTCAAGACTCCTTGGCAGAGTTGGTCTCTCCCCGAGCCACCTCTACCCTGAACAAGTGGCAGACGTCCCTTCTGTGTCCTGGCCCTGGCTCTCCCTTGACTCAGGGCTTTCAGAACTTCCTGGGAAACCCCATTCACCTCCTTCTTCCACTTGCTACCACCCCGCATCCTTCTGGGCCTGGTTTCGGTGGCTGCTCATCAGGAAGCTTCCAGGCACATCCACTCCAGCATCTCTGCAGACCCAGCACACATCACATGGTGGTTTGTCTGCAGCTGATCACAGACCTCTCCTCACCTGGGCCATGACTTATTAATCTGAGTTCCTAATCCTAGAAATTTCTGGAATAACACAGGCACGCAGCCACATTTGCTGAATTAATGATTACATGAATGAACAGAACAACAAAGACAGGAGATTAGCTTAGGTAATGATTTTCCACCTTTACAACAGTGTCCTCTCCTGATAAACACAGAAGCTGTATGCTGCCCCAGCTGTCCAGAGCTCAGAACCCTGGGGTGCTGCACAGGGCACCCCACACCTGTGCCAGCTGCTGGCCATCCGCCATCAGTTGGGGTACTCTTCTCAAGCTTGGCTCCTGGAATCTGTGTTACCAACACAATTTGCTAGTTACTTCATTATCCAAACATGAAACACAGAACGCATTTTTTTCAAAATCCACTTGCTTCTCACCTTCAAAACTCAGATTCGGGGCCCTGGGGGTGGTGTGGGGGCTCCTTAATACTCAGCTTTGGAAAACTCACTGTGTGATGGAGTCAAGTTGAGCTGATGGGTAACAGCAGCTTGACTAAAGCCGTTGGTAATACGGAGATGAGGAAGCAGATTCAGGGCACACCAGAGGAAGAGCAAATCAAACTCGGCATGTTTATCTCAGACTGTGCTCTCAGAAGATCCTGAGAGTGAGGGCTGAGGCCTCTCTCTCGCCTCGGCCCAAACCCTGCCCTGCTAGGGGGCCTAGAGTTATCAGCTGCCATTGACCGTGGGGCCAGGGAGCAGACGAGGTCCCTGGAGGGAGCCTGAGAATAAGCGGAGAAGGCCCAAATCCTGCAGTCTTCCTGGGATGCCAGCCTTTAGAGTTTACCCATGAAACAGCTGGCCAGGCTTTGGGATAGACGCAGGGGGTCAAGGGCAAGTGTGAGTGAGTATAAGCAATCTGGTCTTCTGTGGGAGGGAGACAGAATAAGGTCTGACACAAGGTGAGAGCGGGACAGGATGAGGTGTGACACAGGCAAAAGGAAGCACTACCTCCCCCGGGTCCTGGTGAGCAGGCTACAATCCAGTCTCGGGCCTCGGAGCTTTTGAAAGTATGTATTTCTCACCAACAAGCAGTATCTAACCAGAAAAGGAGATCACAAGCAGTCTTTGAGACCTCAGCATTTTCTTCCATTTGTGGCAAAAAAGGACTTCTAAAAATATGTATCCATTTCACATAAGCAATGTAAAAAAAACAGCTTAAAAACAAGTCATGCCAGTGGACTGCGATTCTCCTGGGGGAACAAAATCTTCCTGTGCCAAAGTGTAAATAAATGAATCAATACGATTACTTACATGAAGGGATGAAATTAAAATACAATTAAAATAATTTCTAAGATCAGGATGGCTCTCCAGGACCCGGGAATCATTGCCCTTTGGAAGAACCACCGCACAGGCTCACCTCCTTTCAACATATGCCGAGGTCAGACAATTAGGTTCGCAAACTTTCCTCTGTGTAAGGGCATAGTGGAAAGTTTGCGAACTCAATTGTCCAACCGCGTATGTGTTTTTAAACTCTCATTCAGAAAGGTTCCTAGAAGGCCTGTGCTCTTTCCTTGGTTCCAGGCTTACAGAGCTGACCATGACAGAGTCCTGTCCTTGAGTCATGCTGTGAACAGGCAGCTGTCCTGCAAAATGACCAGGACCATAAAAACAACTTTCCCAGAACATCAGAGAGAAGGGGAAATATCCTTAAATAAATGCTTTTGGAACAATAACACTCTAAAAAATGATTTATTAGATGACTTCATACCATACACCAAAATGCACCCTAACGGGATTTAAGAAGGACGTACTTACCCATCTGATTTTTAAAAAGCAGCAAAACTACAAGAAAACAAACATCAGTCATCAAAGAAAGACGACCTTTTCAAATTTTGAAGCAATAAAAGAGATCACAAAGGAAAAAGTTGTCAGGTTTTGACTAGATAAAATTTTTAGTGCAAATATATTAAGAATATAACCAGTTCTCAGAGAAAATGAGTAAAGAACATGTAATGGCAGTAAACACGCATGCAGAGGGTTAATTTGACAGCAAAGCGCCAATCGGAGAATAAGGGGGTGGGGGTCAGGAACCAAGGAGTCACAAAAGGAAATACAATTAGTAAACAAACACCTGGGAAAAGTTCCCCCAGCATTAAGGATGGAACCAGACAATTAAAATAATTGCATACCATCTGACCCATCAAGCTGGCAAAGCTTGTAAAAATAAACATCATTGACAGAGGAGGTATGGAAACCTGGTCCCTTACGTTACCAGTGGACGCTGCTGATACTGAGCTCAAAACCATCTGTGGTGACATACCAAATAATCTAACTTCTGGGAATCCTGAGGTAGTGAAAACAAATACCAGAAAGGCTTCAGAGAGAAAGATTTTCATCACAATATACTTCATAATCATGACACACTGACAATATTATAAGTACCCCCGAAAGAGACACAATGCTTAGGAAACCCACTCGTTTGCAACAGTGGTTACTTATATTTTAAAACAAGGAAAACACGTCTCATAGAATGTTAAATGGAAAAGCAGAACATAAAGCTGAATATACAATATGATCAAATCCACAATAAAAGAGATTTTGGTAGAAAGTGATTTACTTCTCATTTCATTTTACTTGTTTATATTTTATAAATCTGCTTTAATGCGTATGTCATTGGCTCTTGAACTTTTATATGTGTAAGTATCCATATGGTATGCCTTAAAAATGAGGGTTCCTGGGCCCAGACTATCCAATCTACAAGATCTGGAAGCAAAATTTGCATTAGCGTTCCAGGGGATTATAATGTTTGCATTTCTGAAACCAGTTCTCTGACACCAACTGTGTCTCCCACAATTCAGTTCTGACGTTACCCACAGTTGTCATCAGATCCGACAAGTTAGAGGGCAAGGTCCCTACAAGACGGCCCTCACTTCAGATGCCAGCCACAAACGGGAGCCCGAGGCTATCCCGACTTCTGCCCAACTTGGCTACGAATTTAGGGGTTCTCACAATTCCTATCTCATTGTTCGATAATTTGCTAGAACAACTCACACAACTTAGAAAACAGCAAGGTAGCTGACCCTTGAACAACAAGGTTGGAACGGTGGGATCCACTTATATGCGCCGTTTTTTCAATAGACAGTTGGAAAGACTCCATGATTAACCGAGTAGCCTAAGACAGACCGTGAGAACTTCAGGTATCAGTAAATACATACAACACTGAAAATGTGTTTTCTCTTCCTTATGATTTTCTTAATAACATGTCCTTTTCTCTAGCTTACTTTATTGGAAGAATACATACAACATACAAAATTTGTATTACTCTACTCCCCTTTATATCCCAGAGGTCTGGGGCTTAAAGTTCCAACCCTCTAACCACAGGCTTGGTCTTTCTGCTATGGAAAGCTACTCCCTGGAAAAGATCGAAGGTCCCACCTCATTAGCATAAATTCAGGTATGGTCAAAGGATGCTCTTTATGAATAACAAAGACACTCCAATCACTCGGGAAATTCCAAGGGTTTTGGAATTTCCCTCTGTGCCAGGGATGGGGACAAAGCCCAGATGCATTCTTTATTATGTCACAATAACCCATGTTCACAATTATACGTTGAAGAATATTAGATTATGCAGTATTTTAATTAAAAAAATAAGCTTTAGGTTATGAATGGAGATGGCATTTGGGGACGCTGGAGGCCAGGGCAGTAGGGAACACTCTGCTGGGATCTGGGAGCTGGGTCTGGATGCTAACAGGGGTTTTCGTGGGGAGCCCTTGCTGGGAGTGGCGGGATGAGAGGGGCAGGTGTATGCACAGGACAGGGATTTGAACGTATATTGTGCATCGTGTTTCTGGAAGGAGTGCCATGTCCCATGGTGCACGGAGTGTAAGTCCCCACGAGGAAGTGATGACACTAAAGGACAGGTAACTAAGAGCCTGGTTGTCATACATCACGTCTGCCATAGGAGGGGGTCTATCTAATTTGCCCTTTAAGCAAATGTTTTAGGAACTATGTGTGGCATGGCTGATTAATAGAATAGAAATATCAGGGGATGTTACTTGAGTTAAGGACAACTGTTGTTTTGTGAAGCTTGTTTTGGTTGTAGGTGTATGTTTGTGGTGTGTGTGTGTGTGTGTGTGTGTGCGTGTGTGTTTGAACAATGTCTGAGCTCCACGAATAAGTGTGCTGAAAATCTAAAGTTCCCCACTTCTGGAGCTGTGGCTTTCAGGCAGCGGCTGGGAGCTATGGACGGTGTGTGTCAGTGAGTAAAAATGGAACTGTAAATTGAGAAATGACAGGGGAGGAGACCATCCGAGAAACAATAGTCAAATGATGGAGTAGGACACTGGCAGGGGACTACAAAGGAAAGGCGAGAATGGAGGTATAGTTGGGAATGATATTGGCCGAGTCACATGCCTGCCTGCGTGTGAGGCTGGATACGAATCTAAGATCCACACAAGGAACACCAGGCAGGAGGGCAGTGCATCATGACACATTGACTTGTAGGTCCTTCAGGTCACGATATCAAGTGTAGATACAGGTGTGTCTGCCAAAGCTAGGAGACCGGAAAATACCAGGAGAGCCAAAGAAAATGAAAAGTGGGAGGGCAGAGAACCGCAGCCCACCAGGGTTTAAAGGGTGGAGAGGAAGCTGTGAGGGAGACAGAAAGGGGATGTCAGAGACCCTGGAAGGGAAGGTCCCGGGTAGAAACTAGAGCAGCCCCGCTTGCTCTCCCCCCAAAACCCACTGGAATGCACACAGAACTCACTCGCTAAGCTGCAAAATGAACTGAACTGTGGGATCGGAGAACATTATATCACTCATCTTCCAAACTCGGGAAAGAAGTTCTCGTCCACTAGGTGGATGGAGCTAGTTGGAGCCAGAGTGATTAAAATCCTGTGCAACTGATTCAAGTAGAGCGAGACTGATCACAGCAACAGACGAGATTCAAAACAGACTTTAGTGTGAATAAGAACTTGATATCAGCAGAGAACGTATCCCTGCCCAGCAGAAGCCGGGCGAACTGGTGGCCAAAAGGCACCAGGAGACCTGGATCCTTGGTTAAAAAAATAAATCCAGGTAGGTCTTCAACTTGAACCCTCCCCAACTAAACGTGAGGCCAATCAATTATCAACAAAAATCAGTCAGTTAATAAAACAAAAGTATGTGAGTATTGATCAAATCTCTGTCTAAAGAAGGACCTTCTAAATAAATAAATCACTTAGATAAATTATTTTAAACACCTACAAAGGAGGAAACAAAACCAAAAGAATGCGTTACACAAAAGTGAACGGGGGTGTTTCAAAAAGGGGTGGCCAGTAGCGTCCACCGCTGTGTAAACGACATCTGATCGCTTGGTACAGTCGGAACTGGGTCTTGAAGAATTGGTGAGATTTAGACAGGTGCGGGTTGAGAAGGGGCGGCCAGGTGGCCAGGACAGCATGAGGCCAGACAAGGGGACAGCCAGGCCGTCAGTTGGCCTGGCCTCATTATCAGGTTACAAACGTCCTGCAACAAAGACCACCTGGACAAGTGACACCACCTGCCTAACTTCATTTCCTTATGGCTGTCAACATTGACATTTGTAGAGTCTTTGAAAACAAGTTTAATTACTCGAGCAAATCCTAGGCTCTCTGCAGGCGAGTGGGTCCAATCCAGACGCCAGATCGGGACACTGAGTTACAGCGAGAGAACCACCATCCTGGGACAGGAAGCCCACACACTGCTAAGTGCCCCGAGGCAGAACTGGTTCTCTGGTTATTTTCTCCTTCATCAGACACATCCGGAGAGCAGCTTTTTGCATATTGTATACAGGAGAGGCAGGATACCTTCAAAGGCACATCTCTCCCTTCCGGGAAAGAAGAAAGTTCAGAATAAAGCAGCAGAGACAGTGGAGTGACACCAGGCTCGCTGTTACCCTCCCCAGATGGCATTTCAAAGAAACTCTTCAATCTATCGTGCAATACAAGCAGTTTTGTTTCATCTTCATATACTTTCTAGGAAACAAATACTTCTGAAAGTTCTGGCAGCCAGAACAGACGGCCTAATGTACAGAAAGCGTCCTATGTCCACATTTTTAAATGACATTTTATTTCCCGATATTCAAGAAAGAAACTAGACACTTACACAAACAGGTTAGAAAAAAATATCCTCCTAGTAATTACAACCTTGGTTTTTCTTGTGTCATCTTGCAGAGGCACAAGGGGAAGTAGGAGACTGGGGAAGTAGTGTTCCTACCCAGTGTAGACGTGCTCGATGATCCTCTCATCAAAATTGAGCAGAAACAGCTTTTCTTGGTGAAAAGTCCAAGGTGACACCATTAATGTGAATCAATGTCGAAATTCAGGAGCACGATTAGCACGCCTTTGCCGCACCCCTGGACACCTCCAGGATTTTCTTAGACCTTCTTTCGCTGTCCCAGGAAAGACGCAGGATGCCTGCAGAATCTTCATTTCCTGGAGCCTAATTTGAAAGATCAGAGTCCTGAACGCTACTTCACAGTGTTGTCATCAGGTTCTCACCTTCAACAAAGCGGTTTTCTTCCTTTTAATCCAGAACTGTCTGTTTACAGAGCTGATTAAATGTGTTCCTTTCCGATCCAATCTCTTGCTAGGTGGGGTCAGGTGCCCCTGAAAGGCTATGTTTGCCCAGCAGGGACCCTCTTTAGGGAGATAAGGATTTTTTTGTTTGTTTTAATGGTGTGGGCAACCAGACAGATACAGTCGCCTTGTGACAAAGCTGAGAACGTATCGGCATTTGAGAAAAGCCCACAGCTGATTATAGCACCCAAGGATGTTGCTTGATGGTTTTGTACTATGGATGCTTAATAAAAAGGAGTTCTCTTCCTTCCCAGGAGAAGGAAGTGGAGAGACAGTAACGTTATGACGGTTAGGAGGAAATTGGAGCCCGTAGTTACTGACAAGTGAGAATGTGGGCACCGAGGCAGAAGAAGACCTGTCGGCAGGGACTTTAATTATCCTGCCGTGGAAGTCCGGGCTCAGCGAGAGCTGCTCGCAGCCTCCCCGACCATGCCATCCCGACCTGGTGTCCCCTGCTTATCCTGGCCCTGCACCAGCCCATTCCCTGCGTGGGGATGTGTTTGTGTCGACATGCATCCATCACCCTCACTACATTCGGGATCAGGGCAGGGATGCTGTGTGTATTCACTTCTGCACACCCAGCCCCTTGCACAGGGGTGACAGCCAGTAGATACTCCGTCACTGATGAATCAATGACCCCTCTGAAGATAAGGAGGCTTTAATGACTGCCCTTTGTCCTAAAGTATGCACCTGTTGTTTTTTTCTTTTATCTTAAGTCTCTTCCTTAATATGCTGGTGTACTGGCTTCTTTCCCTAAACTCATAAGCACATTTAAATATCTCCTATCTTTAAGAGAAGGAAGAAAGGAAGGAAGGAAAGAAGACAGGGAGGGAGGGAGACACAAAGCAAAATAAGAAAAGAAGACACAAAGAAAGAAATTTAAAGAAAAAAACAGAAAAGTTCTTTCATCTCCCCATCGAGGTTATTTCCTATCAAACTTCTCGAAAGACTAAGCAGCCCCTATTTCAGCTTCTCTCCCCTCTGTTCATCCTTCAACCCTCTGCATTCGCACTTTCCCAGTCTTCCACCAAGAGCCCCTCTGAATTACCTGCACACTTCCATCCTGACACCTTGCCTCCTGCACCCAGAAATGATCAGATAGCGTGTGTCTCGTCCCTGAGACAAGGAGCCACACGTTCCCGAATGTCATTACCAGACCTGAACGACTGTAATGCACACAGGGTCTGAACTTCCAGGATCCTTCCTTCTTCTTCCTAACGGTTGAATCGAACCTCTTCCCTCAGCTGCAAACCTCCCCACCCCACCTCCATCACACACAACCCGGCAGACAGGCTTGCATTCTACTTCCTAGAAACACTGGAAATCGTCAGACACAAAGAGCCTGTTCCCCCAGCATTGCCACCACCTGGATTCTATCTACGGGCACCTACAATGCATTGGTTGTGTATTACTGCACCATACAGCACTCCAAACCTGAGGGGCACAAAATAACAGTGAACACTTATTACCTCACAAAGCTCAGAACTTCAGGAACCACTTAGCAGGTAGGGGTTCTGGCACAGGATCTTTCCTGACTCAAGGTGGCAGCTGGGGTTCAAAGGCTTCCCTGGGGCTAAAGGATCTACTTCCAAGATGGTCTTCTCACAGCGATGGCAGCAGGAGCCTTCAGTTCTGCAGCCTATGGACCTCTCCAGGAAGCCCTGGAGTGTCCTCACAACATGGCAGCTGGCTGCCCCAGGGAGTGATCCAAGAGAGAGCAGAGCAGACGCCACAACGACTTGTACGACCAGCCTCAGGACTGAGACTCCATCAGTGCCCTCAGGTCCCCTCAGTTACCCAGGTCAGCCCTCCTCAGTGTTGCAGGTATGAACAGCAGGAGACAAGACTCACTGGGGCCCACTCGAAAGCTGCCAAGCATGCAGAGAGCTTTCGCCTTCTTGGCTTTGCCCATGGTCACGTTTCCCCTTTATCTTTGGTCTCTTCCTGTCTACCGATTGGTTTGCCTAAACAAAAAGGTGTGTTCAAATCTCTTCTAATCTAAAAATGAAAGAGAACTCTCTGCCCATCTATCTGATTTCACTAAAAAGTTCTTTAGAAAGTCATCTGTATGCTATCTCAACTTCCTCGGCTCCATTCATGCTTCAGCACACCACAACGTCTCTTTGGTCCCCACTATTCCTCTAAAATCCCTGCTGTGGTCACAGTGAAGTCCTGTCAGCAAATACAGTGAACACTGTGACATCTCAGGGACAAGGGCACAGCTAGCACTCGCTTCCTTTCTGAAATACTTTCTCCCTCAGCGTGTCAGGCATCTTCCTCGCCAGCGTCATCTCGTAAGTCTCTTTCTCCTATATCCTTTTCACTTCTCCCTTAATTGCTGGTATTTGCGGGGATTCCATAATCAGCCGTCTCCTGTCCTCTGCTCACACTCGGTACAATGAGAGGCTGAAGCCACAAGTGCTGCAGTGAAGCAGGTCCGCGTGGAACCACCTCCGCCCTGACTCAGTGCCCTCAAGCAGGTCACTGAAATCTCCGTGCCTTACTTCCTTGCATCCACACTGGCAAGCACAGGCCAGCCTCAGGGAGGGTTCAATGTGCTAATTCTTGCAGAGGACAAGTGCCTAACACCTGGCAACGATGTTGAGGGCAGGGAGTAGCTCGCTCATTGGATCCATCAGTTACTGCAGTACTTTCTAATTTCCCCAGTCACTAAGTCAGGTGCACAAACATTGCCCCACAGCGGGACTTTGTAGGTTGAGCCCCCACTGCCACTTGAAGTTACCAGAAAACTAAATCTAGTCACCAGATTTGGTGATGGCTTGGTAATTTCAGAATTAAACTCAGCCAAACTCTTCCAGGGTTATACCTGGGTGCAGTGGACACCGGCACATCCTTATAGCATCGGGGACCAACCTTTGCTTCTGGGTCAATATCTGTCCACGCGGCTTCCACTTGTCTCGTCATCCTTAGCTATGGTCACCTGCTGTCATCCACTGAAATATGGTCCTCCAACTGGTCTTCAGGGGTCACCATCCTCCAGTGCTGGCATCCGCTGTCGTGTACCTTGTAACCATTTCCTAATCCAGCCTCAGGTAGGTACCCTCCTCCCAGACAACACAGACTTGCCAGCTCACTCTTAGACGATCTCCATGTACCTTTGGGCCACAGTAGGACCGACCACATTCCCGTGGTGTCCAGGGGCCTCTGGAGGTCCCCACAGGCTCATCTGCTTCCTGGTGCTGTGTGGCCCCCTGGCTTCTCTCCAAGGCCTGCTGTCTACCCAGCATCCCTCGGGAAGGAAAGCATGGGTTCATTCCAGCCTGGGATCTGCCGATCGAGCTGGATTCTTCTCGCCGCCCACCACTGCAGGAGCTCAGCCAGAAGAGGGCCAGTGGGGCCCAGGCCCCTAAGGCAGGTCTGTGACCTTCTTGCTTCTCCTCCAGCTCATTTCCCCTCGGCACCTCATTAATAGAGGCTCTTTGGGGAGGAGAGGGAAAAGAGGCAATTGCAATAATTCGTCTGCACACCCAAACCACTCTCCCTATTCTTTAATTTGAAACCAAAAAGTTCATAAATTCATCCCCTTGTTTCTCTGTTCATAATTCTCTTCCTAGTTGGGGCTATGCCAGATGAATGCCCCAGTCTAAATGGAAAATTCCAGGCTTGAGTTATGTGTGTGAGAAACACAGGGCTTGTTAACCCTGTGCCATCCTGCTGTGCATGTAAATGCTGATAACTCCCGGGCCCCCTTTCCTGCCCCACAGCGGCCTGGACGCCCCCAAGATGCCCAGTGGGTACTCCAGCGTCACCCGACGTCACCTGCACCTCAGACGCACTGCGCCCTCACTCTGCCTCCTGGGGGCCGCTGCCCTGAAGGCGCCTAGTGATGTGTCACTCTCTCTCCCTATTTCATTCTCAACTTCCAGCCAACGTCAATACCACAGCTTCCTGCCACTAAACCGCAAAGAGTCGGGGTGAGGCTCCGGGTCCCTGCTCCCCTGATATCTAAGCCTTGTGGTCCTGCGTGGTAGATGCCCGTGGTGCTGTCTGAATGACAAAAGCCGACTCTAGTCCAAATGCAGCTGTTAAATTACTTAGGAGATTTTCCCCAAGACGGCAGTTTTCTGTAGGCCTAAAGTCCTTCAGTTTCTCTCTCAGTATCTACCGCCAATGATTTCTAAGCCCAATAAATTAGGTCATGCTTTTCCCCAAAGTAGTCTTTGGAACTCTGACCTCCACAGCTGACGGAGCACCACAGGCTACAGCTTGCAGCTCCAGGAGCACCCACAGCCACGCTCACATCCCCGGGCAGCGCTGGGTCACTTCTGAGACTGCGCATGCCACCCGAGCCTCCGTCCTCGAGGGTGAAGGGGCACTGTCTGCCAGCAAGTGGTGAGAGGGGTAAGGACCCTGGGTTCCAGGTGACGGATGACCTAGGTTTGGGTCTGACCCTGCTTACAGCAGGAATTGGGCATCCCGGGGAGCCAGCTTTCACTGAAAGTCATTTCTCGCCTTAGTGATGCTCCAGGATGTCAAGTTACGTGACTGCTGGCGTCCTTCTCCCTCCCACTGAGCTTGCATCTGATGACTAGATGCTCTCCTACCAGCTGATCTAATGTAAAGAGCCGAGCAGGAAAGCGGAGAGCAGAAAGTGGAGCACTGAGCTGTCACACACCAGCGGGGTCACCTCTGATAAGAAACCAAAGCTGCGTTTTCAACCATAGTTGGGGCAACGTCAGCCGTCGCTAGTATACAGCTGCCAAGTGCGGCCATGGCCCTCGGGAGGCACTGGTTTAGATGGGATTTACATGGTTTAGATGGGAGTTTTACAGTTGATGCTGGACCAGTTAACTTTTGAGACTGCTGAGATGAAATGAACGTATTTGCAGGTGAAAGGGACGTGAACTTGGGGAGGCTGGGGAAGAATGTAATGGGCTAAATGTTGGTGTCCCCCCCACACACACACACAAATTCATATGTGGGAGTCCTAACCTCCAATGTGAGTGTAGTTGGAGACAGGTCCTGGGAGGAGGTGACAAAGAATGAGGTCATATGAGTGGGCCCTAATTCACGAGGGACCCCAGAGCTCCATCTCTGTACCATCTGAGGACACAGCGAGAAGGTGGCCGTCTGCAAGCCAGGAAGGAGCTCTCAGCAGGAGCACGTTGGGAGTTGGGATCGAGGCACCCCAGCTGTGGTGTCCGGTGAGGGCCTGCCTCCTGGTTCACAGACAGCCGCCTTCACTCTGTGTCCTCACGTGGCTGAAGGGGCAAGGGAGCTCGCTGTGGCCCCTTTCATAAGGGCACTAACCCCTTTCATGAGGGTGCCACCCTCAGGTCCTGGTCACCTCCCACAGGCCCCACCTCCCGATACCATCACGTTGGGGGTTAAGTCTCAACATGTGAATTTGAGGGGATCCAGACATTCAGCTTATAGCATCTGCCCTGGGGCTTCCGTGGTGAACACAACAGACAAGGTCCCTTCTAGCACAGCGGTCCCTCCTGCAGATGACGGACAAGTGAGCAAGATGCAAAGCCCTACGTCAAAGAGAAGAAGAGGTGGGAGCATGCACATATGACATATTTTATATGTTCTACATACTTCATTTACCTCTTAGCGAATCGATCACCTCAAAATCATGTTGGTGTCTTCATGAACTTTGGGGTTGGAAGGAATAGGACATTCAGGTAGACATACTAGCCCTGTCCTCGAATCAGGGAACCTCCTTCCAGGACAGGGGGTCCCTTCCTTACACAAGCCAACTCACTACCATTCTGCACTGGGCCGCTGCTCGCGGGTGCCTGACCCGCTTGGCAATGTCCAACCACCCGGGCCAGCAGCTCAGCACGGCTTAGGAAGCCTTTGCTTTCTTGAGTCAGAGGGAAAATGACAGGTGACAATGTGCCCGGCCACCTCACACACGCCAAGTTGCTGAAGTTACATTTCCACCATGTACCAATGTGTCAAATCAATTTTCCTTGTTATTTCTGGAACACACAACCTTACTGGAAACCCCAGTGTTGCCTCTGTGATGCTTTGGTGTCTATGAAGGCCAAAGGAATCACACATGTTGATGTTGTTTTCTTAGGCACAGAAACGCAGTTGCTTCATCTCTTTGTGGCTTCTCTTATAATGTCTTTCTTATATATTACAATCACTCATGTGTGCCAATGTCAGCTGTTAAAGGGAATAGCACTGCAACTGCTGTTAAAAAGCATAATGAGGCTGGAAGACTCACTTCCAGGTCCCCTGCACAGAATTCACTGTGACAATAACAAGCCCTCATGTGACTGCAACACCTTGTTTTCAAAGCATCCGCTCTTACACTTTCTGGATAGATTGTAGGACCTCTATCATACGGGCAGGCGAGGCTATATTTTGACCTTTTAATGAAGAACCATTTTTCCTCACTTTCCTTGGCTGATGGCGGGCAGACCCAACGTCAATGCCAAGACTTTGCTCTCCCCACTGAGCAGATAACCTGCTGAAACTCTCCTTTCTGTCATCACCAAATCCCATCAACTATGGCCACCAGGAATTAATGTAGCACCTGCGGGAACCATTTTGTTCACAAATTTTGTTACCTTCTTTTTTACACTTAAGGTGCTTGGTGGAGATTCCCCATTTTGTCAGCCTGGCCTTAACGGATGATGTGAGAACTTCCAGGGAGAAGGACAGCAGTGCCTGCTGCTGTCTCCCCACCTCCATCTGGCCCCACGTGGCCCAGGCCGAGTGCCATGGGAGCACTGATTCTCCTTGCAACGGAGGTGGTGACTGAAACTTGTGGCAAACAGACGGCTGACGGGGGACAGCAAAGGTCTCTGCTTCACAGGGGATGGTGGAGGTTTCCAAGGGGCCATGCAAGAAAGGCCCCAAGTCAGGGAGCTCTGCCAGGACAGAGGGTGCTTTCCCGGCAGCTCGTGCCTGTGGCCCTGGGCTAGGAGGGCGCCTCACTGAGCTCGTTGATGCTGTCTTCTGTTAATTAAATTAAAGCTTTTTCTGAAGCTGTGCCGGCAGGCAGGGCTGCCTGGTGGGGAGGAGGGGCTCTATTTTCCCAGGTGCTGGGTGGGGTTGCAGCCAAGGGAAGTGAAATATGATCCCCCCAAGTGTGAAACTCCCCTAAAGTCACCCTGCCCTTCATGCCAGAGGCCCCTCTGTCACCAGGGCTGTACTCGGGTTTCAGCACATCTTGCTTCAATTCAGCGCTTTATGCATAAAATTCCACGCAGAAAAATAAAACCTAGACATAATGATTTTGATTGAAAATTACTGCCCTCTAACATAAAACATATTAAACGTCATTAAATTTTATGGGTTGTGATTCCCTAGTGGACAGCGTACTAGCCTTGCGTTCAGAAAATGGCAATTTAGTGAATTTAGATCCACATGATTTATCAAGAAGATCAGAAATGTAATCAAAATGACTTCTCTTATACATACCACAGATACAACGAAAACCTCATCTCTTCGTTTTTAATTACCATCGATCCCCTTTATTCACAGACTCCACATTTGCAAATTCACCATCTCGCCAACATTGATTTGGTGACTCCAAAATCATCACTCATACTCTCTCACGGTCAAGTGTGGACATGTGGAGAGCAGCAAAGACAGAGCCGTCCAAACACGCGTTGCCAGGTGAGGTCAAGCCTGGCGACACTCTGCCTCCTTGTTTCCTATTGTAAACAAGTGTCCTTTGCACGGTCCATTTCGTGCCACATGTTTTTGTATTTTTGTGCCTTTTGCTGGGGATTTTGCTGTTTAAAGTGGCCCCAAGTGCCGTGTTGAAGGCTGTCTGGTCTTCCTGAGGGCAGGGAGGCTGTGACATGCGTCATGGAGAAAGCAGGCGTTGGATGAGCTGCGCCCAGGCCGAGTGGCTGTGCTGTTGGCCGTGTGTTCAGTGTTAATGGGTGGACAGTGCAGTGCATGGAGAAAAAGGAAGAGGAAACTCACCTGTCTGCGTGTGAGTCCTCTCTGGAACGTGCTGACGTCACCTCTGTAGTGCATGAGGAAGCTGAGGAAAAGATGGAAAAGCAGCTACGTTTGTGGATTCGGGGCATGCTGACTGAGTTCTTTTTGTTTGTTAGTTTGTTTTTTATGTAGCGGAAAAGGGTTGTCATGAGGCCAAAACCTAAAAAGATGTACGGTCACATGACCCGGGCCATGGAAGTGTTAAGCTCTTCTCAGCCAGTGCATTATTATACAGAAATCCTGCATGTAATTTGTTCTTTATAAGAAAATGTATATTAAATAAGGCGTCCTTACACAGAAACACACACAAGACAAGGTGATGGATTGATCAGCTGATGCGCATGTTGTCACCAGACGCTCACAGGACCTCCCCCGCGCTTTCCCCTGGGAGTGGTGGCTCAGCATCTGTGATGACTTAATAGAAACTAACCGCTGTGCATAATCAGAGTGGACTGTCATTGTTTCATTACAAAAGTTATACATGAAGAAAACTAAAATGTGACATTACTAAGGAACGTTGCTCTGCCAGCTCATCTCCTAGACATGAGGAGAGTTAAAACTTGGCTTTCTGCCCTTTCTGTCCTTCTTCAAGGTGTCAGAGCATTGACACTTCACACTGTTTGAGGTCTGCTGCTTTCTATTGCGATGTTATCTTCCCAGCACGGCCTTTATTAATAAACGCCTGCCTACAACCTGATTCTGCCGAGCTGTATAAAATCCATCCCCTGAATTTACCCTGACCCAGGGTTTCCAGGTATGGTTGTGTCGGTTGTTCACTGCACAACAGTGCCCAGCATAGGGGCACGTGAGAGAGGAATGCAACTCACTCCAACCTTGCCAAGCCATGCATCCCGGCTGGGGCTGTGTCTTTTCGATTGGCAGGTCATGAGCCAGGGGGCACACTTTTCTCCCATTTCCTCCAGGACCGCATACAGACCACAGGACTCCCTGGTTGAACATCCAGGTTGTTTCCAGTTTAGGGCTAAAAAAAACAGTGAGGCTGGGAACTGCTTCACTCACAGCTCCTCCTGGCTCCAATCACTGATTGTTCATTATCGATCAACTCCAAGAAGTGGGGTATCTAGCTTTTAAAAACAAACCAGAAACAAAACTTTTTTAGGAATGACCACTTTGGAAGGTAGAATAATTCACAGGCGTGTCGGCCAACGTAAATTCTAACTTTAGGACAAGTTCTTATCAAGTAAATTGAGTAGATCAAGATTTTGATCGGGGGAAATGTGAAAGTGCTCTACAGAAACAAACATTTCTCAAACCCTTCTCAGCATCTCTAACCCGCCATCTAAGAAAGCAGTGCTTATATGCAAATAAGCTCATGGCAAGTCCTTCTCGGTTATTCATGAATGCGAAGAAGTGGCCAGTGACTGGGTCTTCTCACCCAACCCTGAACGGGAACAGGATTTTAAATAAGGGAAGAGAAGCTGGCATTTGTTTGGAGCTGTTTTTATGCCAGAATCTCTGCCTTTACTCACATTCTCTCAGGAAACCTTCCTACTTGGCACCTTTTTCTGAAAAATCCGATGATTGAATTAGCTGTCCTCCAAGGTCTTTTTCTGCTGTAGAAAAATAATTCTTACTTTGTGTTTGCTAGACTTGGACTTTTATTGGCGGCGTATTTAGCACAGCCATTATAACCAGGAGCATTTCTTTATTAAAATTCTCTAACCCGGCTTTATCCAGACCCTCCGGCTCTCTGCCTTAATGAATCGCCACTGTGCGCTGTTACTGGGGTTTTATCTGCTGAGCCCCTCTGCCCAGGGCTGGAGAGACCCGGCCTGTGGCCTTAATTGTCCTGCTTTTCTCTGCTTCCCATTTGAAGAATTAAGCAACAGCCATATCAAACAAACAAAGCAAACACATGGGGAAATACCAAAAATGCATTATTTCATTTTTTGGTTTTTTTAAAGAATTTCTCTCTAAATGGCTGAAGTATATTTTCCCTGTTTATCCTTTGAGGCAGGAGTTGTGTTTCCTGCCTGCACCTTGATCCTGGTCCCATGGCTGCACTGCACGTGCCACCACCCAGCAAGGCCTGTCTGTCTGGAGGGAGCTTTGAAATGTGACCCCCTGTAGCAATGCAGCCCCGCAGGGGCTAACTCTCCTCTCTTCCCTGAAACCCACCATCACAGCCAAATGAATGAAAGTCTAAGAGGACAATGTCATTTCCAGGGAAAGTATTGCAACTGAATAGAACCGCCAACTAAGCGTTTCACCGCGGGACTTAGCTTCCTGGGAATGGATGGACGGCACCCACAGTGGTGGCAGCAGCTTTGTCTCCTTCCCAGTAGTTGGGGCTCCCCTAATCCTCCACAGTTAAGTCAAAGGAGACTGAGTCCCCAAATCCAAGACGGGTGTGGGTGGCAGGAGGGACTGTCCTCACAGGGGCAGGTGGCATGACAGTTTGCCCCCAGCAGACAAAGTGGTAATAAGATGGACTACCCTGATGTCGCTAGCCGGGGATAGGATGAATTTTTCAAAACAAATGAGAGATGAGGCTTTAGGAAGGAGAGAAATGCCATCCCGGAGGAGGAGGAGGATGGAAATCTGGGCTCTGCTCTCTGAGGGGACGTGAGCCCTGCCAGCAGGCACCACCCCAGGGCTGGCAGCATCACACCGTGGGGCCTTGAGACCATGGGGAGTGACCCCTCTCTCATGCTGAAACACTGCAGAATGAGGGGCCCACGGGAGGGTCTCTGTAGGACTCCTGAGCAGCTGCGACCATCACACAGCTGAGGACCACACTCGCCGTGACGTCGTGGAGCTGGGCGCTCCCGGAGTCAGTGCTGGGAGCACAGCTGAGAGACGGCGCTTCCCGGGGCTGTAGGAGTGCCTGCGTGCCAGCTGTCCCTGGACCTCCAGTTTCTACCCCCCCACACACACTCAGGCATTGGTGGTGTGACTGCCCACCACCTCCCCTAGCTCTCGCCGTATTCAAGGATGTCATTTCACAGCTTGTCCAAGCCTGAACACTGAATCTGTTTGCACAGAAGACAGGCACCTTCTCCTTATTTCTTCAGCCATTTTGCCTCAAAGTTCATATTTTTCATTATTTGCTTTTTCCCTTGCAATCTGAAGATTCTTGCTTTGGGAGACAGAAATTAGGAATTTGGAACTCTCCTCCAAGCTTTGCTAATTAATTATCTGGGTGACCCTGGGCAATACATTTACCTTTTCTTGGCCTCAGTTTCCTTAATCAGAGTATTTCCCAAACACCTGTCCATGATTTGGTACCAGTCAACAAAAAGGATTTTATGAAACTGTTGCTAAATGAAAACAGTAGGGACGAGAATATTCACATGTGTGCAATTATAACTGCTTTTTGGTGGATTTTATGGGTATGAAGTGATAAAAGGTTTTCATTGATGAAATTATTATTATAATAAATGATTATTGTTTAATTTTTTCTTATTACTATCTGTCACGCACGGACTCTGGTCCCGCTCCCCGCATAAGAACGCAGGACATGGTGAGGCCAAAAAGGAACACCCCCGGAGCCATAGATAGGGGAGTCATACCACTATGTTCTCGCCGGCGGCTGGTCAAGACACAAAAGCAAACATCCGCCAATTCCCCAACAAGGGGTCTTCCTGTACCCCACTCTCGCTGGTGGCCAGGTGAGACACAGGAAGTAGGATCCACACGATCCACAATCTGCTGTCTGTTTTTCTGCCTGCCAACCAACAAACCCCTTGCTAACAGCAGTCTGAGCTTGCTAGCTCAGTCACTGCAATTACATCAGTGGCAAATGGCTAACTGGTTACAGCTGTTGGCCATCTAGTCACAACTGATGGCCATTCACTACCCGAGCCAGCACCTCTCCATGTGAGGCCGAGAGCCTGGAAACTGCTCTCTGGGACTCTGTCCCCACACTATCTTTATATGAGAAAATTGGAGGTTGGCGATTTTATTGTTGTCAATACCCTTTCTGTTGTTTGTTATATTTAAGTAATCTCTAAAATTCCAAATATAGGCTTTTTGTAATTGTTTTCATATGTATGTAAAACAACAGAATTACTTGACTATAACTACTAGATGGCCTAATATTCTTGTATGAACACATTTTCAGCAATGATTTCCAAAACCTTTCTATAAGGTTTTCTCATAAGTTCCTTGAAATTGTAATAGAATAATTAATTTATTCTTACTTGAGGAAATAATATGCTCTCTTTTCCAAGGAAAAGTGTTTTTTCCTTTTTGCATTGTCCTTTAGAAAGTTTGGATCTAAAAGCATTGCTCCATTACAGTAACTATATAATGTATGCTATGTATGTTTGATTGTTTTGTACTTCTCTTCCTTTATGTTAATTTTGATCTATTTTCATTTTTTAATTCTATTTTTATTTTTTTAATCTTAAAAAATATACGTTGTGTTCAATTTTTTGAGGTAGGATGTCAATAATAAGTGCAGAATTAAAAAAATAAACTTTAAACACAAATTATAAAAATGCTAATTGAAACATTTAAAAACACCTTGAGTAGGAAATTCATATAAAGTAAATATAAATGGATAATGATTATATGAAAAAATGTAAACTTACTGGTAAGCGTGGAGCAGCAAATTCGCACAATAGGAAGCTATTTTTGCCTTCCCCACCCTAATACTGCTGATGAAAATATAAGTCAGTGTAACTTTTCAAGCAGACAATTTAGCAATATGTACAAAAAGCTTTAAACCGCGCATGTCATTTGGCCCCAGACTTTTGCTCCTTGGGCATTCTTTTTAAAGCACAGGGTGAAGGATGTGTTCAATTTATTAGTCATCAAGACCATTTTAATCAGGGTGTTAAGAATATGGAACACTTGTCCCCAACGTGAGCCTGCAGCAGCTCAGCATTTGCTGGGTGGTTGTGGTCCATCCATTTGATGGGACACTCTGCAGCCATCACCTATGGTTTTCTACCAGCTGCTATTGTCCAGGGAAGAAAGATGATCACCGAACAGTGTGCTCATTGAAATCTGACTGTTGTAAAGAATTGCACGCATGCCTAGAATACAATCTGGACAGGCGTTCCCAAAAATGATAACAGTGGCTGCCGTGAGGCATAGGACGTTGAGGAGATGTTTTATTGCCTTCTCTTTGCTTGCCTCTATTTTCTGATTTTATTCCCCTTTCAATGAACTTGCAGGATTTATATAAGTTAAAATTGCTGTTTTCTAAAGTAAAACAACATGCAGCCTGAGTATAAGTATAATATTTGATCACAAGAAAACCGATTTCCCATTTGCTCTTCCATTGGCACATTGACTCTTCGTATGTGATTGATAACACATCCCAGCAGCCCTTGACGTAACGGTGGACTAGAGTGTGTTAGATTGATTTCAAAATGTCTACTGCTTTTTTTTTTTTTCCTGGAGTATCACCTTAACATGAAACCCTGACCGTTTGATGGGAAGATCAAACAGCCTCACCGGGTCTTCGACAGCCGTGTGCAGCCAACGAAACAGCAGCACAACCGTCTCAGCCGTCTGAGAGCCACCCCCAAATCCTGAGGCTTTCGTGAAGTGTCAGATGTGTTGTGCGTTGTCCCCATTCTTGGGAACTTATCAATTTAGCAATATACTCACATGGAAATACAAACCTAACCAGTCTCCCAGTCGGCCCATGAGATCTGGGAATTTGACTCAAACCTTCCAATGCCACGGTGTGTGAAATCCAAAGGCCTCCTCAAAACTGAACAACTGAAATGAGCACTTCCTTTAGAAATACATATACACATACAGGCATACACAAATAAATAAGACAACAAATTAAAAATATGTATATTTACCCAAAATATTTATAGGCGTAGTACAGTTTTTGTTGACGGATGAGTTGGCTGGAAAACGAGACATGGAGGAAGAAGTTATATGATTTCAACACACCGACATTCTGAAATGTTACTCAGTGACCCCAGACCCATGAAGTCTCATGGCCTCTCCCTTTCCAGGTCCCTCTTCTCCCTTCTCTGGTTCTCTTCCTCCTCCTCTCACTCATCTCCGTTCCTCTTCCTGCCAAACAGGGCAGTGTCCCCATTGTATGACACTTCAGCTCCACCCCAACATCTTCACAAATTACAGCAGACGTCCGCAACAAGCTGGCCATCCAGGCACAGTTCTAAGGTCTTTCATTTAATTTCGACAATAACCCTTCAAAGAGGGCAGCTCCTTAAGGGGAATCCTGGTGCCAGCTGGGTTTTTCATTTATTTGTTTTTACCTCGTTATATAAATAATTACATTGGCCATTGGGAAACTGGGATTCCATTTCCAGACCTAGAAAGGACAAAGGAACCACAGTGGTCACTCTGGGTTGTTGCTACAAGATAGGACAGATTCAAAGGGTGATTCTCTTTTCTCAGGTGCCGTTTTAATTTAAGAAAATGAGTCCAAATACTACACATGGCTGGATTCCAGGAGGAATCCAAGGAAGCAAGCCCAGGACTCTGCTTCAAAGTAAATCAATGAGCCATATTTCAACGAGTGGAGGGAGGGGGGAAGATGACCTGAGTGAGGAGACAGACATGGGGTTGAATAACTGTGACCTTTCTCGGTGTGTCACATCTGTTTGGAATCACCTGATAAGCCCCATCACAAACGTGAGGCATCTTCCCAGGAGTCTTTCCTGGAAAGCCACTTGTGGCTTCTCCTACTTAGAATGCCTTCTATATCCATCTTGTACAGTTCTTATCACACTACTGCTTTCTCGACTGCTTTCTACCTCTAGACTAAAAGTTCCTTGAAATCAGGAATTGTGTGTTTATTTGTCATGATAAAGCATGTAACAAGGGGGGAATATTACAGAATTAAACACATTATGACACTTAGGAGTGTTCAACACAAAAGTAGTGTTACTTTTACATTCCATTCGTTATCCGTCCCACCATAGACAGAATAAACTGAGAGCAACATAAAAAATGTGTTTTATTATTACATAGAGCAAAGGTTTGGATTCTGTCAAGATGTTCAACCCATGTGCGTCCCCACATTTCCCAGCCATGGGATTCAGTGGACACGGGACCAGTTCTGGCCAGTGGACACATGCACTGAAATCCTGGGCCATTAAATCCAGCATCTGGTCCAACAACTTTGTTCATAGATTTGTTTACTTATTTTTTGATATCTTGCCCTGCATTTAGCCATCTTTTAATTCTATATCTGTCCTTTTGTTGTGGGTAAAACTGTGTCCCCCCAAAAGATATGTTCAAGTCCTAATCCCCTGCATCTGTGAAGGTGACTTTATTTGGAAATAGGGTCTTTGAAGATGTTATCGAGTTAAGATGAGGTCACACTGGATTAAGGTGGGACCTAATCCAGTAACTGCTGTCCTTATAAAAAGGGGAGGTTTGGACACAGAGACACAGAGGAGACACAATCTCAGGGAAGAAGGTCATGTGATGATGGAGGCAGAGACTGGAGCCAAAGACGGCCAAGGACGGCCAAGGATGGCCAAGGACGGCCAAGGTTGGCCAAGGTTGGTCAGTGACCACCAGGAGCTGAAAGAGGCCAGGGAGGATCCTCCCCAGGGCTTCAGAGGGAGCATGACCTTGTAACACCTTGATCTCTAACTTCCAGACTCCAGATCTGTGAGAGAATAAGTTGCTTTTATTTTATGCCACCCAATTTGTGGTCTTTTGCTACAGCAGTCACAGGGCACTGATACACATTCTTTCTGCCAATTCCTTCCTATAGTGTGGAAGAATTTAGAGTGAGTAGTAGTTATGGGTATAGGTAAAAAAAAGACACACACACACACACACACACACACACACACACACACTCAATAGCAAAAGAAGACCATAAACCCAGGTTGTGTAATACAGCATGCTATAAATACTTACTTTTTCCTGACTAAAAAAGCGTATCACTATATAGTTAATCTTAAACTGTTCTGACACAAATGACTTTCATTTGATATACTGCATTCGATATTGGAAAGAGAATTGTGCTTTTCGGTTGCCACTGGCCAAAATCAACTTTGAAAAAGTTCTACTTATTCTAGCTTTGTTCTCCAAGGACACTAAGACCTGAGACAACATTTAAATGGAGTTTCTAGGAATAAATCCTGCATTTATCCTCACAGATATTCATACTGCTTGTTAAAATTAAACAACAGAAGAGTAAGCTGGAGTGATGAGTGGTTTTCTCATATTCAGCTTCTATGTCTTTGAGTTAGATTGAGATTCAAAGACATAGATTTGGAAGGAAAAGTCATAGTGTCCATGCATTGAAAGGCGATAAAATGTGCTAATTTGTCAAAAAGTAAAAACTTAAAAAAAAAATTTCATAGCTAGTCTGTGGTAGTTAAGGAACAAGGAAGAGCAGACATTTATATTGTCCTTCTTAACTTATATGCTTTAAATTTTTCATAAGCTGTAAGTTTCGTAATGGGCCTTGGGTGAATGGCCTAAATTGCTGAGACAATTCCGGAAGGAGAGGGGATGTGACAGAGCACGACATAGATTTTGGAAAATCACTGTGGAAAACCATCGTCCTTCCAATCATAAAATCCTTGGGCTGCCTTGATGAGATCATTTTATTCTTCTTCAGTGCTTCGTGGTATAATGATTAACTTGTGCAAATTAATGCTATGTTTAATTATTGTTTTCTTTAGAGATTTTTAAGACCAGAGCATTCTTTTACCAGATTAATAAATCTTAAGCAATTTTAGTCTGAGTAGGCGAAAGTTGAAACAGAGAAGCAGGGCAATGCTGAAATATTTAGAGTTGCTCTGAACCATTCCAAATCCATTATTTTTAGAACGAAGCTTTGAAAATAGCATCTCATAATAATTCATAATCAGAAAGGCTCACCACAAGTCTGGAAGCTAGAGACCATCCACTGAGTTGAAAGTTATGGAATAAACACAGATTCTAGGAAGCGAAATTCTGGATACTAATCATTCTGTGACAGTCACCCTGGCCTGGACCCATCAAAACTGCACATGTGTCCCTGGCAGGCTTGGGCTCTCTGAGTTGTCATCCTCTCAGTGGGACTGTGCCTCATGGTACACTGTCATCTCCTGGCTGCAGAGAGCATTGCTTCCAGGAAACGAGACTATTTTGAGAAATCTGGGGCTTAGTGGCTCCCCCAGAACTCTTAGGTCCTCTGTAGAAAGAGGTCTGCAGTACTCCATCAACATGCTTGGAAAAGTCTCTCACAAGGAGCTGAAGCCAGAATGGAGGTGGTAAGCTGGGTCTGGTTCCAGGTGTGGACATCTCAACTGCCTAGGACATGACCCTTCCTCTGCAGACCTCCATTTCGCCGACTAATATGGCCGCCAACCAAGCAGGATTTTATAAAAGCTCAGAGGAAGTGGGTGCTGACCAGTGACACCTGTACCCGTGCTCTGCTGACCCCTCAACCGTGACCTCACACACCTGATGGCCTGCTTCCTCTGTTTGTCTGAACCATGGGTCCTCACCCCAGTGAGTAGCTTGTGTCCCATTTGGTCCCGCCAATCCTGCTCAGGGGCCGCCACCCCCGGAACTCAGCAGCAGCTGCCCCCTGCCCCCTCAGTTCCCAACTCCAGGCCTCCCAGGGTGCAAAGACAATCGGTGGGATCTCTTCCACAGTGAAAAATGAAGCATCAGAGGAGCATTTTCCCTATTTAAGCCTAAACCAAATTAATTTCAGGAATGGCATTTGCAGTTTAATTTCTAATGACTGCATGAATGGATATGTGCTATTTTCTCATGAAATATTACACTGTTTCACTCACGAAAATGGCAAAATGAATGAGAGTGGAAGTGATGGATGTAAAGAAGCTTACTGTAAACAAAGGAAATGCTTTCCCCCTGTCCAAATCCTCTTTTAATTTGAAAAACTCTGGTTAATATTTCTGTGGAGTCTCATTTGTAACATGAAATAGTTGAAGTAGGTAATCAGATGCTCCACGACTTCATCTATTTCTATGATTTTACAAGGCAAGCATGAGACCAAAAAGCTCCTTCCAGAAGGAAGATTCTTTATGTCTGACCACTTTTTCCTGGCATCGGTGAAAAAGGGGAGAAGTCAGAGGCAAGATTCAGACGATGGAGCCTTTAAAACGTTGGCACACCGTCGTGAGCTTGGAGTCTGGGTTATTCCAAGGAGACCCAACACCAATGGCATGCTCTCCACCAGCATCCAGACTCTGAAATTTCTCTACACCTAAACGTCTGCTCAGTTGAGGTCCAAGGCCTGGCCTCCTGGGGTTGTTTGTGATCTGTTCTTTTGTTTAATATTGATTGAGTTTTCATTATAAAAGCTGAGCAAAGTCATGTGTGGGAATGTTAAGTATAAAAAAATGAAAGAAAGCAAGAAAGTGAAAAGAAAGAAAGAAAGAAAAAGAAGGAAAGAAAAGGAAGTTACCTAAAAGAACTAACACTTAAGCCAACTGTTTGCATACTTATAATTTCCTACCAGTTCTTATTAGACGCCTAATTTTTAAAATGCAGTTGTGATCACCCTGTGTGTAGAATTCCACATCCCGGCTTTGTCCTGTGACATTACAACACTAGCTTTTAGAGCAGATGACAAAGCAAACAACGGGGTGTGACAGTCACTCACCACCAGTACCAGCCTGCAAAGAATAGTTGTACTGCAATAACTGCTTTAAAAACTGTAATGAAAGAATCGGTAGACTAGAGAATAGGGATGGGACAAAACCATACTTTTGTAGCAAAGCCCTTGACAATCTCTCAGTGTGTCCTTCTCTACAAAAATACAAAAATGAGGATTGGGTTCGGATCCAGAGACTGGCCATGGCTCGGGGCGGACGCCGGCCCTGCTCTGTGCCTGCAGCTGTGTTCATCCCCTGGGCCTCCGTCTCTGGCCCCAGCACCCGCCCCAGCCAGAGTGACAGGTGTGGGCAATCTGGAGCCTGGGCTTACATAGGGGCTTTCCTGTCCTGCCCCCTGGGTCCTACTCAGCCCATCAGGGATGGGCCTTGATCACAGTGCTCTGTGGGCACGGAGCCCCGGCCCTGCCCAAGTCCCACCTGTGCCTTACTGGCTCCCCTGCACCTCTGACTCTCATTCTGGTTTACCTCCTCTGTGCCGTGTCTGCTCCGACAGCTCCCTCTAATTTATTCCATTACATTCCAGACACGCAACATGGTCTGTTGTAACTGGAGGGCCTTGTGGATGGCACAGAGAAAGAAAAGAGTGAGATAACTGTTCTCAGAGGCGGTGCCTCAAAAGGTCCTTGACAAGTTGTTTGATGCAGCTCCCTTGTCAAATTTGACGTCTCAAAAGCCACCAAGTTCATTACATGTTTCCATCACCTGCTCTCATGTTCTCGAGAAGAAAAGTCGGATGCTTTCATCAGAAAGAGCTGATTCATCTTGTGGTTTGGCACAAGTTCCCACACTCCGTGTATTTAAACCATCCTCAGGAACAAAGCACGTGCGTGCCAAGTCGAATCTGCTTCGGGTGCTGCGTGCACGTGTCTCTGACAGGCGCTAACAAGACCAGCCTTTTATCTGCAGCAGGATCGCAAGTCTAAGATCCAGTGGGCAGGGTGGAGAGGCGAGCTTCCTGGGGATCCCAGCCACGTGGGAAGAAGTTCCCTGGACTAGTGGGGCTTTGCGTCGATGGTGAGAAAGCAGGTGGAGAGTGAAGCCTCGTCAGGCTCCAGAGAGACGACGGGAACTGTCCAGACACAGATGAATGGACAGTAGGTCGGAGAGATGGCATCAGTACCTCCGGAGTCCAGTGGACTAGCATCACGACCCTGCAGAATGGAGCTCAAGGCAAATAGCAGCTGCTCGTCCTGTCCTCGCCTGTGCTCAATCATCCATGAACACGGATGCGAGAAGGCAGTTAGGGAGCGGAGGTGCAGGGACCCAGAGAGGGAACTCTAGAACTCTCTCTCGGGCTCCCGTGCAGCGCATGCGCACGCGGTCAGGGGCCGTGGCCAGAAGCTCCCCGCTGAGGCCCCGAGGCCAGAGCAGGGCCAGCCGCGCTCAAAGCTCCGCTAATGTGCCGCCATGTCCCTGCCCCTGTTAACCGTTCCCGAAACTTCCCTCTGCACTCGTGGCTTGTCCACTTGCCTTGTGTGAGCTCGTGTTGGGGAATCATCCAGAAGACATTCCTCGAGGCTTCACAATGGCGTGACGGAGCTTCGGGAAGGCGCATTCCCAAGGAACACGTAATTCTGCTTCATCACACTTGTCAGCGATGACCCCTTTCCCTGTATTTCCAACAAAACATTTTGAAAGACTCAGATTTCTAAAATCTTGATTACTACAAATCTTAATTACTACAAAGACACTAAGTATGCCTCTGAGTTAAAACAAAACCAAACAATCCCCTACATGCATTTGTGTTCTCGTGTCTTAGTATAAAACAGTTGGAAGTCAACAGCGTTAGCTTTTCGGCCAATGTACTCTAGTTTGACGATTTCGAAGGAATTGTGATTGCTATGCCTCATTGTTCATTTGAAAAAGTCATTAAAGGTCAGATTTGCCTAAATGATCGCTGTAGCCAGTTGCTTCATTCAATTTAATTTATTTAGGTGGGATTTGGGGGAAGAATAGACTGTAGGTTTATGATTAGTTGCTTGAAGTGGTTGAAAGTGTATTTCCTTGCTCCTGAATTTTTCTTTCTTATTTGAAAATCAAGTTCATATTAGCCTTTCAGAGGAAATAGATCTGTTCCTCAGCTTGACAGAGGTACTTTTATGGGCTTGACTTGGCCAATTTTGCTGGGAGAACAGCAAACCAGGACCTCACCTGTCAGGTGGGTCAACCAAGCACGGGGTTAGTCAGCAGGCTCAGGATGGGGACATACAGCCGGCAGGAGAGAAGCCGGAGAGCGTTCTGCACTTACTGCTTTGACCTTAGAAGAGAGTCAGTGGGTAAAAATGAGCCCCGAGCAGCTGTGCAAGTCACCTCCTGGTTGGGCTCACTCCTGGAGGTTCTTCTGTGCGTTTTCTCAGCTTGTTCAAAGCAGCCCTGCGTTCTCAGACCTCTCTCCCCACATACACCCTGGACAGAGTTTTCTGGAGCTCCTCAGGCTGTGGTGGCCTCATGTTGCCCTCACCCCAGTCCCGATATAAGACAATCCCACACTCTGGTCTTCTGGATAAACAACAGCAACCAGGGCTGCTGGCTGAGCAGAGGGGGCAAAATTCTCCAGCTGGTCAGTGCTGAGTACCAGGCAGGAGATGAGCAGCCCCCGGGCTCCGGGAGGCCCTGAGAAGGGCCCTGGGAGTTGGTTCCTCATTCAGCCCTGGGAGGGTGAACTTAGAAGATGGGTGAAGCAAACAGTGGGGCTCTGTCTGGGTTCATCTCATGGAGACGTCAGCAGATTTGACAGTTTGTGATTTGCATGCCCCAGCCCCTGTCTGCTGACAGCACTACGGGCATTTCCATAACCCCTGTGGGAGAGGGGACATGGACCTGTGTACCTACACATACACAGGTATAGGTCTCTCCTCTCACTCTTGGAGCCCCCTCAGCCCCTGTTGTTTTGGGAAATCTTACATCTCGAATGAGGCAAGCAGAGCAAGCAAACCTGTCAGCCTTCTCTCCCTCGCCTCCCGCAGGCCCTCCCCACCTGACTAAGCCTGGGTCTCACTCTAGGTTCTGGATCCTGTTTATTAAGCATATCCCCATATACCACCGGTCAAACCCATCCCTGCAGATTAGACCTGTTCTCCAAGCATGTTGGGAGCTCTAGTCGACCTTCTTTGGAAGCCCAACTCCACCCCAAGTTCTGCCCGGAGACCCTGGGCTGGGTAAACCCCATGGCCGTGGACAGTAGCCAGAACCATCCTGAGAAGAGTGGACCTTGTGAGCGGACAGCTGGCCCTGCCCTGTGCTGCATCAGGACCCAGCGTCCCCCAACCCTTGACGTCCCGCAGGTCTGAACACCCACGTGCCAGGCTGGCTTGACATTCTCATCCCACCTTGAAACTGCTTGCCCAAGCCACGAAAACAGCATTACCTGATACATTCAGCCTAAAAATGTTATGATTTCAGCACGCACCCACAGTTGGAATTTTGACACAGCCAGTCCATGACAGTGCATTTTTATAAAAGGTTATAGAAAGTAACCCATCAAGGTTAGATCCCATGAATCCTGGTCATTAGCAAAATTAACCACAGGGTTGCCCTCAGCTTGCTGATGGCACCGGGGTCCAGGTCCCAGTGACATGGGCCTGCTATCACAGGTCTTACGGAAAACAAGAAAACGTGTCTCTAGTCTGTGTCAACTTAGTTTTTCCTTTTTTAACTTTCTTCCTGTCCCTGCTACTAATGTGGGATTTAATACTTCTTTTTAGAAGTTTCGTTATTTACAGCGAAACCTCGACGGTGATGTTTATGCCAGTAAATCTCCCAGGCTTCTCATATCCATTGCCAAATCCCTCCACCCCCAAATAATCCAAACCAAAAAGCTGCATCAGAAATTAATAACCATGATCATAAATCAAAGTGAAGGTTTTACCCTTTCATTTTGCAAACGACATCACAACTAAATGAGGACCCCAATGCACACAGGACTTATCAAAAAGGGGGGGGGAAACTTCCTTAATCAAAGGCGTATTTCATCTCTGAAAAATTCATCAGAATGTGTTGTGGAGTGACTGTACGTCTTGAAAATCTCTCTCTAACACATCTGGAAACTCACATTTTTTTTCTCCCATCATTACATTCAGGAATACTAGCGGTTTTGATTTGCATGCATAAAGCAGTTTCTTCATCTCTTATCTTGTGTGCCATGCGAATGGATGTCTGTGATCTATGGTTACAATTACTGAATACGGATTAAGAGTGCCTGCTTTATGCAGATGTTTGCTGTGATCAAGGAACTATGGGAAACGCAATGCGGGACCGAAGCACGCCCCGCAGCCTCGTGCATCCATCCCCAAGCTCTTCCGCGGTGCCCTCCATGCTGTCTGGAACGCCGGCTTTCATGAGGACCCAAACCCAGACTTTTCTGGGCGCTAAGCAGGAATGGTGTTGACATGTCACCCTGCTTTTTCAAATCTTGTACTCAGAGCCAGGTGCTGAGATGCCACCTTCCGATTCCTGCAGCCCATCTGGCTGACATATTCCCTCTGCTCGGCTAGGGGGTCTTCCTCTCCTCTCTAGGTTCCACACCTGCCGGCTCTTGCCAAGTCCTCCAAGGTGGGTGTTAAGTGCATCAATTTCTTGTTCATCGGTTGATCTCAGGGGCCAAAATCGCTGGGGAGGGATTTCGTCACTTATAATCATGTCCATTCTACTGTTCACAGTATCCAAGTTTGTGCACCAATTCAGAGGTGAAACTTGAAGACAGAAGGCAACTTGTGGGCAGCAGAGCAAGGCACAGGGAATGTCAGCCACGTTGGTGACCACCAGCCTCCAAAAGCAGGACTGCTGGTGTCAGCATGGCTCCTCAGTAGACACCATCCCTGTCCCCAGGAAGGATGGCACCAAGAAACTCAATAGATAACTGCATCCTTGCACACATTCCTCAATACCAGCCATGTGAGCTTGCAGGCATTCCTTCCCTCAGTTTCTCCCACTAGACCATGGAAATAATAGTATTGCTTAGTGTATGAGTGTCCTGGGGCTGCTGTGACAAAGTACCACAAAGTAGGTAGCTTAGAACAACCAGAATTTATCATCTCACAGTTCTGGAGGCTGGAAGTCCAAAATTAAGGTCTTGGCAGGGCCTCACTCCCCCTGAAATCTGTAAAGGAAACATCCTTCCTGGCCTCTTCCAGCTGCTGGAAGGAATCGTCGCCCCTCCCGTTCCTTGGCTTGTGGCAGCGTCACTCCAATCTTTACCTGGCATTCTCCCGGTGGCTCTTCATACAGTCCTGCCTCTGTGGGTGTCTGTCTCCGTGTCCAAATTCCCCCTTTTTCTAAGGACACCCGTCGTATGGGATGAAGGCCCACCCTAATGACGTCACTTGCACTTGATTATTATCTCTGTAAAGACCCTATGTGGGGACAGAGCCAGGAGAGCAGTTTCCAGGCTCTCGCCCTCACGTGGAAAGGTGCTGACTCGGGTAGTAGATGGCCATCAACTGTGATTGGCTGGCCATCAGCTGTGGCTAACTGGCCGTCAGCTGTAACCAGTGAGCCATTGGCCACTAATATAACTGCCGTGGCTACACTAGCAGGAAAATGCGGGCTAGCAAGAAGATGGTGGCTGGGCTGGCAAGAGCGGATTGCAGCTGGCAAGTGAGGTTGGTTGGCAGAGAAGTGGACGGCAGGTTGCGGATAGTGTGGCTCCTGCCTCCTGTGTCTCCAACCCAGCCGCCAGCGAGAATGTAGTGGTATGACTCCCCTATCTATGGTTCCGTGGGTGTTCCTGTTCCTTTTTGGCCTCACCATATCCTGCGTTCTTATGTGGGGAGCGGGACCAGAGACACCGCAGGCCGCCCCGCACAACAAACGGCGCAGCAAGCAGGGTCTCCCGCATAACACGCTATTTCCAAATAAGTTCACCTTCTGAGGTTCTGGGGTTTGAGACTCCAACATGTGCCTGTGAGGGTCACAGTCAGCTCATAACCCAGCCTGAAGGGTCGTTGTAAGAACTAGACGTGATGCACGTAGGCGGAGCTGTTCTGTGCTCCCCACACAAATGACTAGCCACCCATATAATTCCTCCCACCTCATCCCAGGTCCCGAGGACAGGCGCGCTGGGTGGAGCACGCAGTGACTGCTTTGCCAAGGTCCAGCCTGCGGTGGTGGAGGGTCTGGGGTAGGACTCAGTCTGTAGCAAGTAGGAGTATTATTCAAAATGAGCTGCAAGCATCCCAGGGGTCCCCTCAGCTAGACATGCAAATTCAGCTCCTAGATAATCCTTGTAGCACATGCAGCTGCCCCGACCCAGGCATGCTAAGAGTCACGTGAGCTTCTAAATGTGGCACAAAACCTGCTTTCTTCCAAAATCATGGCCAATTATTCTCTATGAAAAGACCAAGATTGTTCATTGTTTTTCAAGGAAACATGAGAGGAAGAAGGCGAATGAATAAAGAATAACTATTAACAACTACTATGGGGTGAACGCTACACAAGGTAATTAATGCTTTGAGCAAAGATCGGCTCCAAAGACAACCAGGTGAAACTCACAACAAGACCAGCCGTGGAGACTGCAGGGTCTTCGACGCGGCTGTTCTAAGTCAGGAAGTTCTAACTCAGCCTGGCTGTCTCATTAACCCCTTTTAAAGGATTCCTAATAGACAATAATATGCTCATTGCTCGGCAACCTGTCCCCAGCCTTTGACTGACGACCTGACGGGCTGCAGGATAAGCAGTGTGCCTCCCAGTGGGTTCCAGGATTTGTGCTTCCTTGGGGTTGGAATTTAAACACCGCTGAGTGACCGGCTCTCTTGGCAAATCAAACAGCAGTTCCAAATGGAATAAAACAGGATTTGGGTGCCGCCCTCCACCTTTACAATTGAAATGGCTTTTAGTAGCGCTGGTGGCCAGCCCTGCTCACTGAGAAAGCTTAGGCCAAGTTTCTCTTCCGTGGGCCCCCATGGTTTTACTGTCCGAGCAACGAATAATCTCAGTGCCCAAACCGGTCCTGCTGGTTCATTATTGCCAGAGATGATAGTGAGATATCAGCTCATCTCAAGCTAAAGGTTTCATTCCAGCAGATGTGCTCCCAGAAATGTGGTGACCTGGGGCTCTTTACGGGTACATTCTGCAATAATTTATTCTTGCTGGTTTCACTGAGAAAGTATATGGAATCAAAACGGATGTTCCGTGTGAGTGTTACTAAGATTTTTTTTTTCCTTTTGGCCACAATTCTTTAACCACACAAAAAATTGCCAACTAAAATAATTTCTCCAGTGTTCTACATGGAATACATAGAACTTTGGGGAACCCGTTGTTTCTTAATGTGTTCCTAATCCCCTTCAGCTTACTTCCAGTGGAGACTTTGGGTTTGGGTTCCCAGTTCCCCAAAACAGACGTGCAATGTGACCACTAATAAGCTCTCTGAGGTCACTGAGTGTGACCTCAGCCAACAACATAAAAGACCCGGGTTTGGTACACTTTCCAAAGGCCATCACCCACCTACAAAGCAACTCTTACCCAAGCCCCCACTGAGAAAAGTTGGAAGTACATGGAGTCCATTAGGTCCGTCACGGGTTCTAGAATTTTCCACATATAGTCTGTATTTTCTGGTTGCCTTCTCTGTCACGGAGCTGCGCTTTGCCCTCAAACTCTCCACATACATGTAGTGACGACATAAAAAAAAAGCCTCGGGTGCGTTACTGAGAGCTCCGTGCCTCTCGTCACTGAAGAAGCCCGATATGAGAACTGGCATTCCTCACGTACACACGCACACCCCAGGAGAAAACTCACTTCCCGGAGGGCCTCATTTGTTTTCTCGTCACGAATATGGAAATCTGATAGCAGTTTCATGTTTCTGTGTTTGCTCGGTTACCATGCCCCATCAGGGCCAAATTTGCATCTCAGCTTTGGCATGGCTGATGCCATCTGGTCCCATACTATTTTTAGTCTTCCCGGACCCCACACGTCTGCCTCCTTGCACAACAGGATCCATAGGTGTCCTCCCATGTGGGGGTCCCAGTGCCCACTTTCCGCTTGGGCTTCTCCACTCACGTGCCCAGGAGAAGTCCTGCACTCAGTGCCCTTGCTGGGATGGGATGCTGCCCTGAGTCTCATCTCTTGTAAGGGACCCTGACACTTGCTTATCGCTTGTCCAGCCCCCTTCCCAAGGCCTGGATCATCACTCCCACTCCCCACCCCCCCTTAGTGTGTGGTTACGGCCGTGTGGAAACCAGGCAGACTCTTCCCAGGATCAAGATGGTAGCCCGCAAGGGAAGGCTGCTGCGAGCAGAGCTTCCTCAGTGAAATTGCCGCTGCTGAGGACACTTCCTTAGATGGAACCTCTTGGATATGAAACAAAATTATTTGCCCCCCCAGGATACCAACCCCCCCACCCCACTTTGGGCATGGACATGTAAAGTGCTTAGGGTTAGATGGGCTAAGCTGTCTTTTCCCGAATTACTTCTCGCCCAGTGCCAGCCTGTTTCCTCGGTAAAATGGAAATCTAATAGCCCCATCTCACTGAATTGTGGGGCATTCGTGGAGCAATCCACGTAAAGCCTTGGGCACAGTGCCTGGGACCCAGCGAGCACTCAAGAGCTGCTAGTAGCTGTTGTGGTGGCCGTTGTCACTATTTCCATTAATATTATTAATAATAATGCCCAGTGTGCCATTAAGGTCATCTAACTTATGGACAGAAATGTTTCGCAATTCAGCATAATGGTAGAGCCCTGTGGAAAGCTGGGTGCTGCCCACGAATTTGAGAGCAGTCAGCCCCATTTTCGGATAGCCATTAATCCCGTACGAGTCCAGCATGATGCCCCAGCATACACTTCCAAAGGACATCATGGGAAATCCTTCCAACAGTTTTGTTCCGATCCTGACATATTATGTCCACAGATGGCCTCAGCTCTGTGAGTCCAATTTCCCTGTCAAAATAAGGAAACGAAACTAATCTCGTGTGAGTGGCCCTGATGAACCCCCCACTGGCTTTAAAGATCAGCTCGCTCTCTGGAGAGTTATAAACCATCTACTTGAAAGTCATTGCTAAATTCTTGCCGTGGATGCAGCTCTAGGTTTGTGGCTGAAGGAGACGTTTCATCTTCCTCTTTTTTCAGGAAATGTTACGTCAGAGTTTTCACATGGACTATAAGCTTTAGAGAAACAACTCCCACGCAGGTGTAGTCGCTTAATACTAGGCAACACTCCATCCGAATTATCTGGATAATTTTTCCAGTTGTTCAAAATAGAATTCCGTCCCCATCTACAATGCTGGGTGGGGAAGGGGGGTGGGGCATGAGTTTTTTTGTAAAAATCTTCTTAAATTTGGTTTCCTAAAAACCTTGGGGCTCATATTTGAATCTAGTTCTTCCCGATGCCCCGAGAAGTTGTGATGCCTGGATCTCAACGAGGAAAAATCACCATCAGGTTGGGGGCTTCATCCCTGCTGGCCAGGACACGATGAGTTAGGGCCATTTTGCTTCTCTGATTGCCACCAAGGACAACCCAGAGCAAATTAGAGCTGTGTTCTGGTGGAGAGGAGACCACAGCAATAGGGCTAGTGGGAGAGATAGGGCCCATGTGAACTATTTGTGGCCTGGGAAATAGAATAAATACATGAACAATATCTGGGGAGCATGTCTGAACAATTAGTGATAATTGCTATAAGGGGACTAATACCAGGTGATATGATTCAGCCGTTGGGGGGTAGTTGGGGAGTGGCTCTTAGAGTCTGGATGTTCAGGAGGGCCGCTCGAAGGAGGTGAGCCAAGAATCCATGAGAAGAAGGAGCCAGCCTCACAAACATCTGGGAAGGGAGCAGAAAAATATCCAGAAAGAGGAAACAGTGCAAATTTTCAAAGATAAACGTAATCTTGGCTTATTCCAAAGAGAAAAAAAATAGCGTGAACAGGAGTGAGAGGGGGCCAGGGACCAGGTCATGTAAGGCCAAGTGAAATGGGGCACCAGAGCCAGACTCTGCTCAGGGGGGTGGTGTGACATGATTTACATTGAAAATCCGTGCTGGTTACTGTTGGATAATAACTTAAAAGGGCACAGTGGACACTGGGAGGGGAGTTAGGACACTGCACGGGCAGGGAGCGAAGGGGTGGTTGGACTGGGGTGGGAGTGGTGGAGAGGAAAATCTGGCTGGGTCAGAGTGAGTTCCGCTGGAGATGACGGAGTTTTCTCTGTGGGGATAAGGTGTGAGAGGTGAGCCAAAGAGAGGAATCAAGGGAATATTCCGAGTGCAAAAGGTGCATCTGTAATCTTTGCTTCCCTGAAGAAGGGGTGGGGACTGCCTTGTCCATGTTCCCCATCCAGGCCGTTGTGGTGCACAGTAGGAGGGGGTGGCACTCGCTGGTCCCTATAGCCCCGCCCAGTGTGAAGATTCTTTGGGTTATTGATGGCGTCTATCCAAACGGAATAGCCTCAGGAATCTGCTGCCTGTAGCTCTTAGCAGGGAAAGCAAGGCGCAGCCAACACCGTGACGTGCTAACTCTGGAGGCCTCGTTACCCACAAAGGCGCAAGACGCAAGCACCATGGGAAGAGAACAAGGCGCGGGCAGCAGGGACAGGCATCTTGCTTAGTTGGGTTCCAAACTGCACAAGGACACCGTGCTAGGTGTCCCCAAGGACAAACTGCTCAGCACTAGATGCGGTGTGTCTTCCAGGGATCGTGTTTGTCCACTCTGGACTCTCTGTGCCTTTGGAAGGGGGATGCTGGCTTTTTCCTCCTTTAAATTCACCCAGAACATGTGGTTCTAGCTAGTCGAACTTAACTGACAAATAGCATTAAATGAAAAGATTAGCCTCTGTGCCCATTTGTCATTTGTTCTCCTTCTGGAAACCCTCTTGGCAGATGACAGACAAAGATCTGTGGACGCAGAATGGTCCTCAGAAACTCCTTTACACATGTCAGCTCCATCTCGTAAAGAAGCACATTCTACAATCCCCAGGCTGAAAGTCGGACTGCTGACGCCCACAAGTGAGGGCTAATCCCCCCACACTCTCGGCAGGGTGTGCAGGCAGATTTTAGCCCCAGTCCTTCTAATTCCCAAGCACATGGTCTGTTTCTTCAGAACAAAGAGTGCCAATAACTTTTGCCAAGCAGTTGCATTTGACACTGGACTTAATTAGCACACGTTCCTGCAAGAAAAATCACCATTTGTTGGTGCTTTGTCCATAATAAATGTTCAGGATATATTTGTTGAGTGACTGTGTGAATGGATGGATGTGGTAGATATTATCTGGAAACTCTGGATCCCACTGGCCAGACCTGTCGGTGGAAACTATGGCTCTGACAGCACGGCTGTCAGAATGACAGGGTCAGAAGATCTGTCAACGATACCTGAGGCCAAATATCCATGAATATCAGCTATGTGGTATAAGGCACGGGTCACTGCAAAACTTCCCAATAGTTTTTAATCACATCACTTTACAAGTCAATTACATCAGTTACAAAAGGCATGTGCAGCGTACCCCTGTGTCTTTGGGACTTGTCCTTCCTGGCAATGATTTCAGCTCCTGACCAGTTGCCTCTTCCTTGTTGAAAAAAACATATTTGTACCCGGAATCCAAAAGCTACATGGATTCCAGGAAACAATTGCTTTTGGAGCTCCTGGAAAACGATGAAATAATGGAAGAGACATGGGAAATGAGAGAAATGTTACTGCCCTGTAAACAGTTCCTTCTGCTGGTATTTCTATGGCAGCCCATGCACCCCGTGTTTGTTTTAACACAAGAACGAATAAGGGCTGCATTCCTTGGTGAACATGAGAACGGCTCAGCTTTCTCACAACTCAGTTTTTTGAAGTATGTATGCGAACTGATCAAACAGAAAGAGCAAGAGTAGGAAATCTGGTTAAACTATTAAAAACATTGCATCATTCCTTCTTTTCAGAGCAATTACCCCTGCAGCACTCAGTTCAGTCTCCTATTTTGCTAAGTAGACAAAATCTGTACCCCTGCTCTACAGAGAATAACTTCTTGGCATATGGTTTCTAACAGCACTCTGTCAAAGGATGAAGGTAGAACAAAACCTTGACGGAGCAGATCACTGCCTTTGCTACCCACTGTGGTTCTGGCTAAATTGCATTTGCGGCTTAACTGAAGAGCCCTGGTCTTTCGCCTCCCAAACCGCCCCTCCCCCCCCCACCTCCTGAGCCCTGAATTGACTAAAACACAGCTGTGGTCACCTCACGTGCGCGCCCACGACCTTTCCGTTTTTGTTTTCTAATTTGTTTGAAATTAGCTGAAAAGTCATTTCCTACCTCACAGAAGAACAGGTTGGGCAGAGCTCAGTGCTGTGGGCTGGGGACCGGCCCTCCCTGCGGTCCGGGTCCGAAGGACTTGCTCATTTTGATTCAGGCTTTTACTTCATTACCACATCACCTCAGCTCTTTTTCACAGCCACCTGTGAGGGGAGCAGGGTGTTTTACAGCCTTCCTTTTTTCCGGATGAGGAGAGCACCGATAACCAGGCCAAGGGGTTTGGGCCTCGCTTGGGAAGTGATTAAAACGAAACAAAACAAAACCTGGGCATTTTAATCAATTCAGTGATAAAACCAGAACTTCCAAAGTTGTCATTGGTGTAGATGATGGTAAAGGAGGCAGGGGAGGGATAGAAACCATAGGCAGGGAGAAAAATTGATCATCCTCTCGGAAAGAGCCTGCAAACTGGGTGAAGGCAACGGGAATGGTGATGAAAGGGGGAAGAGATGCAAGGAATTTTCTAGAAAAGGCAGCTTTCCAGAAGTGGCAGCTTTTAGGCTCTGGAGAACAAACACAAGTGAAGTCCCCAGAGGTAGATTGTACCACCTACACAAATATGAATCAGTGGCAGAGAAAGATATAGGATGGACGGAAGGATGCTAAGTTCACTCTGTGATGCTAGACTGAGGTGCTGTGGACCAGCCAGCCCTTTAGCCATTTAAGCCACATCAAATTCTGGGTGCAGCCTGAGAGATGTCCATGATGGAGACTCAGATTTGAACAATGACACATGGCTGAGGCTGTAGGAAGAGAAAGAGCGTGAATGGAGGGAGGACAGAGAAAGAAAACACTGGCCAAGACAAACCTAGAGCTTTCGGTGTTTCTATGAGGACTATTGTTTTTTTTCCTATGGTGCAAATAGAAAAAGAGTTAAATCTCAGAATGCTTACGAAAATTCTAATTTTGGAATTAGAGCCCCAGTCTCGGATAGAATTTCTATTTTGACAGAAACATAATATAAACAGTGTAGAACATAAAGCTTTCAAAAATCCAATGATAATTAAGGCCAGGGGTAACTGTTGCTGTTTACATCAAAAGAAGAAATGCAGATTAGAAGATAAGCTACATCTGCATGTGCCTGTGTGTGTGTAGTGTGCACAGATGTGTGCAGACGATATCCAACATGCAGCACCAGGTTCTCTTGTGGGCCAGGTGACTGTGGTTTTCAAACAAGACGGCATTTGCTCCTGTAAGTTTCCATAGCTGAGCTCAGGGCTATTGTGATTGCTGAGCCCTGTGGAATTTGTGGTGTGACAGAAATGTATGTTAGCTGAAGGCCAGTCATCCGCCCAGAGTCAGGCAGACACGCGTTCCCCTCACACACCATCAAGCAATTTCTCAGTTACCACAGCAACCTCTGGAGGTCCTGGGAAATCCATCACCATGAGGTGCTTTCTCATTTCTGTGTGGCCCTTTCATATTTTGACCAAAAAAGTTTTTTGTTTTTTTTCCTAAAAATAGACAATAGGTAACAAAAGAATAGATCAATTGGACTACCTCAAAATTAACAACTTCTGTGCATCAAAGAACACAATGGAGGAAAAACTTGCAAATTGTGTATTTGATAAGCATTAATATTCAGAATATATAAAGAACTCTTACAAATCAACAACAAAGAAACAAGCCACCTGATCAAACATAGTCAAAGGACTTGAACAGGTATTTCTCTCGAGAAGATGTGTACGTTACAATAAGCACGTGAAAAGATGCTCAGCATTATGAAGCGTTAGAGAAATGCGATGATCAAAAAACAGAGAACAAGCGTTGGTGAGTGTGTGGAGAAAGCGAACCCCGTGAGCGGGCTAGCGGAAATGCAAAATGGTGCAGAGCTGAGGAAACAGAATAGAAAGTCTTCAAAATAGTAAAAACAGAATTATCATAGGATCCAGCAATTCCACTTCCGGGTATATATACCCCGAAGAATCGACAGGCTCTTGAACAGACAATTGTACACGCATGTCCGTAGCAGTGTGACTCACAGGGGCCAAAACGTGGGAGCAACACAGTGCCATCAACAGATAAGTGAAGTGTGGTCCATGCACACGATGGCATGTTATTCAGCCTTAAAAAGGAAGGAGAACCTGAGACGTGCCTCAACATGGATGAACCTGGAGGCCATTATTCAGAGGGCAGTAAGCCAGTCCCCAAAATGTTAACACTTCTTATATCAGGTCCCTAGAGGAGTCAAATGCACAGAGCCAGGAAGTAGAATGCTGGTCCCAGAGCTGGGGGAGGGAAACGGAGAGGTGTATAATGGGGACAGAGTGTCCATTTGGAAAGATGAAAAAGCTCTGGAGAGGGACCGTGGGGATGGGTGTACACCACTGTGAATCTGGCTAACACTACTAAAACGGACACTTACAAATCATTAAGATGGTACATTTTCTGTTATGTGTATTTTACCACAATGAAAAGGTTTTTAAAAACCCAAACTTTAAAGGTATATGTGGTAAGTGTTCAGCGTTTCCCTTTGCCTCAGTATCCTTTCAGTACACAGACCTCTGGGTAAATCCAGAAAGGGGTTCTTAGGGGTGGCAGCTTTGGGGCAGGTTCGGACGACAGAGCAGTTCCTAAAAAGGAAGATGGTGTATAAGGCCACAGATCAGTATCTTCCATGAGGGAGGCAAAGATCAACAGTTTCTTTAGGTGTGACATGTCTCATGTTCATAATTTTTAAAGATGCTCTTGAGCCAAGCCTCATAAAATCTGGCCTCTTAGAAAACTACCTTCCGCAGGTTGAGTGAACGAACACTCCATGGAAAAACAAAAACGTGTTTCCAGCCTCAGGCTATGTGAGTCTGGGTCCTTCTGTCATGGAGGGACAGCCAACAGGTCTAGGAGCAAAATGTGCCCACGTGTTGGTGTTTCAGCTCCTTCCTCCCTGGGATTTTCTCCGTCGAGGTCTCTGGGCCTGCCATGGGCACCAGCGCTGTCCTTTCTCACAGAGCTGGGATTGGGGGGTGACCAGTTGAGCAGTAACAACATGGAACAAGGGTCCATTCATGTCCAGGTCACAAGACCGGGTCATGATGCCTATAAATCACTCTCCTAGCACAGGACACATGGTGACCTGTATGAAATGATCGTTGCCCCACAAAGCCACCCTCCCAGGGCCCTTTTGTTGGGTTGTTCTCTCAGGCACGCAGCCCGCCCTTCTCCGATCCCTGAGGGGCCCTCCATGGGGTACCCTGGAGAAGGACCCGGGCGTCTGACTTTGCTGCAGCAGGACAGACGGGGGCCTGAGTCCAGGTCCCTTGGCTTGGCCTGTTCTTCCCTCAGATGCAGAAAAACATGACTGTGGTTTGTTGGTTATCACCTCCACCAAAGAAACATGCTTTGCTTCTACGAGAATAGAGATGTCAAATTTCTGCAGTCCTGGAAAGCTGCCAAAGACTGCTGGGAGCCGAAGCCCTCCAGAACACCTCGCCCTGGAGGGACCTGCGAGGGGAGGAGCCGAGAGGAGGAACAGAGAACCATCCCCTTGTTACTCCATTTTGGGGTCACTTGAATGTGTTAAAACAAGCAGGCATTACTTCAGAAAATAACAAAGAAATGCACACAGGCCAGAAAGACGGAAAAACAACTCCTGCTGGTTACAGACATGGGTGTGACTGTCCCCTCAGGGCACATTAGCTATCAGACATCAGGACGGGGTGAGTTTGAATATCAGATTTCATGTGAACAGATGTTAAAATCAATGAAATAATATTTGTCCTGGCAACACTGCCCAGGGTAAAAATGATTACTGATAAAAACTAAAAAGCATCAGGCAGATGCATATGTAATGAGTCTATTGGAATTAAAGAGCTGAAAAACAACTTCTTTCTGAGGCTCACTCGAGTTGGAAGGCAAGAGAAAAAAGAAAAAATTCAAAAATGTCGTCAGCCTTACAGGAATCTAGACAGAAATGTGTGCAGGTGTCAACAGAACCAAGCATGACCCAGGGTTCTCTGGGTTCCCTCCAAGGTGTGGCTGTTCTAGACAAATCCAACAGAAGGTTACCCAGCAGAGCGGTTCTACTGGGGCAGACTTAGGTGTTAACCCAAAGGTAATTATTTCTAGAGCACTTATCAGACCTGTGGAGGTCAGATGATGGACAGACATGCAAAGGCGAACAGCAAACGACAGATGTTTACCATGGTGAGATGTTGTTTGCGCAACCTCTGTGCGGACAGAACTAGTAGCCAGCGCATAAGGGAATTTGGTGGGGCTAACGCCTGGTCCCCACAGGTCTTTGGTGATGATTAATTCACATCTGCAAGGTGCGAATCTCAGCAGAAAGATTTTCAAGGGGCCAGCCACAGCTGCACTCGCCCTTTTGAGGGAAATTGAGTTGAGACCACAAGCCGTCTCCTACTCCCTGGTGACTTAGTCTATAAAACTCACGAAACTTCAAAATCCTCCTTAAAGATACTAAAGCAAGCAATGTTTATCCTAAGCTGTAGGCAAAGCTGCTGTCAAGGGACGCTCTCCTAGTCTGAGGAAACCTGTTCCATCCAGGTGAGGGTCTGTGCAGCTCATCTCAGCGGCCATTCTGCAGGTCGGACCCCGCACGTACATCCCGCTGGGTGCAGGGTCATGCACACACCGTGGTCAAACCTGGCTTTCCTGATCCCAGGAAGAAGAGAACCTCATAAAGTGCCAGAGAGGATTCCAAACAAACATCATTCTCAAGGGATAACGTAGATTTCATGAAATGTCCTTGCAAATAGGTTACTGACGGTGAAATCTCCTGGCACAAAAGAATCCTAAAATGTTGGAAATTCTTTCTTAAAATGTCAAGATTCTTCCCAAGTTCACTCAGTTGCTTTTCAATAGTTATTTTCTTCATCACTAGGAGCAAAGGCATGAAATATCCTCTTTGTCTGAAAATCCCTAATTTTACTTAGTGTTGTTAGATCTATAAATCTTGGGGGTTTTATCCCCTTTGGTAATATAACTTGACAGAGGGTGCCAAAAAAAAATGTATACACATTTTAAGAAAGGAAACAACTGTATTGAAATTGTAGTACTCAATATATACCGATAACAAAATATGAATACAAGTCACGTGTATGCATTTTTTTGGCACCCCCAGTATTTCTATAATTGTTGTCAAGAGCCCATCAGGTGCCAGGAACCCTCAGAACTTAAAGAAAAACTCCTGACCTGAGGTCTATAAATTGCTACAGCTGTTCTCTCAAAATGCTCTGTAATTCTTGTTTACCGCGGAGGAAAGCACAACACACTTTTTTTTTTTTCCAATCTAGAGCTCTCCTCTCCCATAAAATAGCTGCTACACTAACGAGATCTTATTGGATTATAAGACATACACAAGTAAACAATTATTTCCACATCTTAAATGTTCAAACAAATTATGGTTCCACAACACTGTAGGACTATTAAAATACAGCTATTCCAACTTATGTTTTCAGAGAACTTTTAACATTAGAAAAACTCTCCCCATATGATGTCAAGTGAAAGTAAGCAGAGTATTAAGCTGCAAACACAAACTACAGTGTTCTAGAAAATTATTTATTTATTTTAATTTAGTTACCGTGTTTCCCCGAAAATAAGACCTAGCCGGACAATCAGCTCTAATGCGTCTTTTGGAGCAAAAATTAATATAAGATCCGGTATTATATTATATTATATTATATTATATTATATTATTATAAAGTCCGGGTTTTATATTATCATAAAATAAGACCTGGTCTCCGATTGGTCTGTTCTCATGCAGACGAGGACTCCAAATCCTTGCAGTTTGATTGGTCCAAAAAGCACTGCCCTGTTGGTCGGAATGGAGACACTCTGATTGGTTGGTCAAGGTGCTGATGAGGACACAGCTGTGCAGCTCTGATGGGATGGGAAAAGTCTCAGTCCTATTGGCTGATATAGGATTCCAGGAACTCCTTTCTAAGCGTTGGTTCGGATGGCAGGAACACAGTGCAGGCAGGCAGTGCAATGCAGGCTTCTCCTCGAAGTGTGGTTTGCATGAGAGGGCCCTGTGTAGAAATGGGCGCTAGGCTCTGTTTTATTGTCATTTGTTTGTTTTTAATTTGAGCTCAGTGGGTCACCAGGAGCCTTTCTTAGTAGGCATCTTCTTTCTCAGGGACCACAGTTACAAGTTATTGAGCACTTGCTATGTGCCAGGCAGCAGATGAATCCTGGCATACTTTATCTCATCTATTCTTTATAAAATCTCTACATGGCAGATGCTATCCCCATTGTACAGATGAGAAAACTAAGGCTCACAGAGGTTAAACAATCTGCTTCCCAGCACTTTTGCATGACAAAAGCAGCATTTAAACCCCAAGCCTGAGCTCTGACCCTCACTACTTAGAGGTGTGGTTCACAGACCAGCAGCATTGCATGACCTAACACTAGGCAAGCAAAAGCCAAACCTTCTGAATCAGAATCTAAATTTCCGCCAGATCAGACAATAGATATGCACTTTCAACTTTACCAATGCTGCTCTAAACTACACGAAGGATGGAATCATGGAGAAAAATGAATCAAAATGTTAACAGTAAATAACTGTGATTTTACAAGTGATTTTAATTTTCTTATTTACACATTTCTGTATTTTCCAAATAGCTTCAATGAGCATATATTTCATCTATAATAAGAAAAATATTGAAATGAGTTTTCCCTTTTCACTTGTTGGTACAACAGAACACAGACCCATAACATCATAAGTTGCAAAACCATAAATTAGAACCAACTTTCCCTCCTCTGCCACCACCAAACTCCAGATTTATGAAGCACAGCCATGGATTTTGATGTCACAAGAAAGGGAAAGTCTGAGATGGGGACACGGCCATCGCCACAGCTGTTTCAGCAGGATGGTCTCTGCTCTGCTCTGTTTCAGAAGGATGGTGGCCGAGCGAAGGCCCCCCATGGAGCTCGATGGAGGGAGGGCAATCAAGGGTCCAGATGTGCTCACCTGACCATCTTCCCCTCTGGGTGGCTGCAGAGCGTTGTAGCTCTGGGCTGGCGTGACAAGAAGTTTGCTCAGAGAATGAGCTAATGAGTGGTTTGGAGGCAAGGTGATGGCATGCAGCCCACAGAGAAGGACGCTGAATTCTTTGAAGGAAAACGCACTGTCACATCCCATCATCGGAAGCCTGTCCTTCTTTAGCTGGCACATGGTGCCCACATGCCTTCCTGGGGCCTCTCTGCCAGTGTGCTGCACGGCTGTGGTTAATGTGGAGAAGACTGAGGGCAATAAACAAAACCCAGCCCAAGGGCTGGCAGCCTTGACCCTGCATTTTCTCTGCAGCCATTTCAAAATCATCAAAGCAGCTCCAGAAAGCATCAGGAGCTCCTAAATGCGTTCCGAAGGTCCACTGCCTGGGTTGCTGCTTTCTGTGACTTTCTCACACACTCAAATCTTGTCAAGTCCTTAACGTGTTAACTGGCTTCAAATAGCCACCAAGGCTTCTCTGTACGCGAGAAAGGGACACTGTCGAGTCCCTCATCAGAATAGGCATCTCCAGGGGCCCCAGATCATCTCCCTGAGTCCTGCCCCTCCCATCCACATGGGTCTGGAGGGACGGGGTGCTGGTCCCCTGGGGCAGTTGATTCACGAAGAGACCAGCATTTAACCCAAGCTCGGCTGGTGAACTTCTCCAGAATTTTTCAATTTGGATCTAAGAGAACCCATGCCTCTTTAGAGGTGACAGCTTTTAAGACAAAAATCCAGAAGCTTCAGTGGCTTTGTTTTCCTTGTCCTGTCGAACACCAACTGTCCTGAGACAGCATTCAGAGATGCTCAAATCCTAGCCGGTTAATTCCTGAGGCCGAGCCCCTGCTGGCTCTCTCGGACCTGTCCTACTTGTCCTGGGAATGCCAGGCAACTCACACTGGTGTCTGCCTCCCATACAGCAGGAGCTAGGACAGAGCTGGCCCTGGAAAGGGCACAGGACCAGTTTCCATGTGGGTGGGCCTGGGGCTCTTTGGAAAGTTGACCTGAGTCATCCAATATGCTCAAATAACTTGACAAGGATGTACTGGGCTGGGAACCCAACCAGGAGAGAAGAAAAGTCCTGAGGATTGGATGAAGACAGATGCTCCCCTGGCTCGTCAAACATCCTGGCCCCTGGGGAGGAGAATCTGTGGAAGCTTCTCCTCGTTTCTAGCTCACACTTACTGTCTTTCCAGGCTCCATTTGACTTATTCTCAGAAGTGCGTTTCTCGGAGTGGACAAGGAACAGGGAACAGTCCCTCCCGGGAACAGAGAGAACTAGCTACCCCCCACACCCACAATTCCAGACCCAGGCAGGGCATTTACAGACAAGGGCAGGAATTCTTCCCAAGCGAGGCGCACAGGCATTTTCTGCATTCTTCCTCCTTGCACAGACCTGCCCCGTGGGGACTCATTCTTCGGGGCCTGTCACACCCAATCCAGCTCAGCATGCCTGGGCCACACCTGGGGTTTAACACACCCAGAAGCACAGGGCTTGTATTTCCCAGCCTAAGGGCCTCTCTCCTGCTGCACCTTTTCAGCTTCTGTTTGTCCAGTTCCTAGAGCAGGAGCGGGACAGGACGGGACAATGACTCTGACTACGTGACCTCACCCCTACTTCAGGGCCTTGCAGAGGCAGTAAACACCCAAAGGAAAGGTGCTTTGCACCCCTGACAATGCCTCAGTTAGCTCAGCACAGACACCTCATGGTGATCCCTAATGTACCTTACACACGCTGACCCTCGAATGTCACCTGGAGGACACCGCATCCTAAAGCTCCCTGGGTCTCCTTGTCTGCTTCTGTTTGTCGGGGACAGAGCACCTGCCTGGGCCTGCAGCTCGCTGACCATTCACACTGACCGCCGTGGGCCCACCTTCCACGTCCCGACTTCCTCCACGTCCAGGCTTCTCCTCCCACTGTGCCCCCCGTGCGCCCTTTCATCCTACACCCCAACCTGAATCTGGGCCCCCAGGCTGTGCATTTGCCACTGTGCTTGGTGTGGGGGTATCAGGATGAGTAAGACCCTTGCACCCATGGCACACGGTCCCAGACGTGGAAAGGACCCCAGCAAGTCATGGAGACACCGACGCCGACTGACTGTCCAGGTCTGAGCCCTCGGGCTGGACTTCTGGATTCGCTCCTGCCACCTGTGTCTCCTCTCCTGCCCCTCAGCACCCCTCCCCCACCCCATCGTGTCCTCCGAGCCCCGTCAAGGCCTTTCCTCTCCAGGAAGCTGCTCTTCTGCCTCTTCCCTCTACAGCTCTGTAACGTCGGCTCTTCCAGGATGAAAAAATTCCTTTAAAACACACAACCATTCCTCATGCTAGGGAGTAGTGGAAGCAGAGAGAGGGCCAGGGACCTCAGTCAGACGGGAAGACTGTCAGGATGGTGGGGCCGGGTGGGGCAGCGGGGGCCGCCCGCGTAGCTGAGGGTGCATAGCTGGGGCCATATTTGGGCTCCCGTTAGGAAGAAACACTTCTGGAAAAGATGGGGCTTCCTTGTTCTCTGTGGGTTGTTCCCTGACTCTGCCATGTGGCTCTAAAGGCAGGCAGGGGTCCCCTCCAAAGCAGGAGGCAGTGAGAGGAGCTGGGTGGCCATCCCATCCCCCGCGCGGTCATGGCCTGTCCATCCTGTGCCTTGTCCCTGCCCTCACAGGAGAGAAACCTAAGCAGGTTGGGGGCGAGGGGGCAAAACCCAGTTTTCCATAACACGGTACATAACTGAGGGAGAAGATTTCTTTGTTAACATGCAAATCTGAAATCTCTGGCATTTTCGTATTGTCCGCAGGCCCCACCCCCAGAGGGAGATGAGAAGGAGTGGGGGGTTTGGAATTCAAGAAGCTCAGCTCAGTGCCTGGTGCCAGCTCCAGCCAGACAGAGGGAGAGAGAACACCCCCCCCCCTGAATCTCAGAGCTGGGCCGGGCAGTGTGGGGGCGGGGGCAGTAACTGCGTGGACAGCAGAATTGTCCCCAGCTCCACATCACATCGCCCAGGACAGAGGCCCAGGGCTGGGATGGGAAGGGCCAGGCCAGCCGGTTAACCTCAGGAGTTGGCGTCTCAAGGGAAGGAAGGCATGAAGGGCGGGAGGTGTCTGGAAGGATGACTCAGTGCAATGATCCGGTTCCCCCCCACAGGGGTGCTTTCATGTGTGACCCCTGACCTGCAAGGCTTCCAGGGCCTGTGTGAGTATTAAACAGCCTCAGAGGGGGAACAGCAGCCGGCAGCCCTGGGGTTAATGGCCAGTCAGGCACAGACAAGGTCACAGACCTCCAGGGCCTGCTCACTGCATGGGCCATCATTTAGTCATGTGACACTGCTCCACGGGTTCACTGCCCGGACAGAGCGAGGAATGGCGCCTGGTGGTGGGCACTGGGCTTCTACGGGGGGAACCACAGCAAGGGAGGCAGCCCACAGGCTCGATTCTTAAATCATTCCAGGATTTGCGCACCGATTTCCCTGCTATTGTCCCGAGAGGCCAGATACGGCGTACTGAGATCTCTCTGCTTCCCCGCCGAGCATGGCCAGGGTCCAGGTGGCTCTTTCATTACACCCTGCCCATAGTTTGCTGAGTTCCACACAGAGACTAGCAGCTATTAAAACTCAGTGGGTCATCATTAAAGGGCAGTATTAAGAGAGTGACAAGGCAACCCATGGAATGGGAGAAAATACGCACCAATCACACATCTGATCAGAGGCTGATATCCAGAGTCTGCAAAGAACTCCCACAACACAACCACAACAAACTCAATTCAAAAATGGGCAAAAGACTTAAATGGACATTTCTCAAAAAAAAAAAAATACGCAAATAAACAGCAAGCACATAGAAAGATGTTCAACATCACTAATTATTAGGGAAATGCAAATCAAAGCTACAATGAGGGATCACTTCTTGCCCATTAGGACGGCTATTATTTTAGAAAAATACACACACACAAAACGAAAAACAGAAACTAACAAGTGTTGGCGACAATGTGTAGAAACTGGAACCCTCGTGAACTGTTGGTGGGAATGTGAAATGGTGCAGCCAGTGTGGCAATTCTCCCCAAAATTTTAACATAGAATTATTATATGATCCAGGTCTGGGTACGTACCCAAGAGAAGTGAAAGCAGGGACTTAAACAGATATTTGCACAACTAGGTTCAAAGCAGCATTATTCACCATGGCCAAAACGTGACAGCAACCTATGGACGGCCATCGATGGATGATGGATAAACGAACGTGGTCCATACATGCAATGGAGTATTATTCAGCCATAAAAAGGAAGAAAATCCAGTCACATGCCGCATGAATGAACCTTGAAGATACTATGCTGAGTGAAATAAGCCAAGTCACAAAAAGACAAGTACAGCATGAGTCCACTCACATGCGGTCCCTAGAGCAGTTGAATTCCTAGAGACAGACAGTAGATGGTGGGTGCCGGGGCCTGGGGCAGGGGGACTGGGACTTAGGATTTAATGGGGACAGAGTTTCGGTTTGGGAAGGTGAAAGGGTTCTGGAGGTGATGGTGGTGATGGTTGCACAACAATGTGAATGTCTTTAATGCCACTGAACAGTACACCTAAAAATGGTTAAAAGTGGGAAATTTATGTTACATAAATTCTAGCACAATTCAAAAATTCTTGATTGGCTGAGTTAAATTCAAGTCACCAATGTGAAAACAGCTTTGCTTTTGGGCCAGCGAACCCAAGGAGTTCCTCGTGTGTTGAGGGTGGTGACGAGCTGTGCGTATGACTCCCGTGTCCCTGGTGCCACTTTGCTGGGCTCCCTCGAGTGGCCGTAGGGAGGACTCTAAAGTTGGTTCCATGAACCAACTGCCAGTTTCTGGAGGGAAAAGGAGAATCAGCCGCAGTGATGCAGCCTTGGGTGGGCAGGGCTTCTACCTGTGTGACTCAGCCCAAGTGGCCTAGACAGTTTCCGCACTACCTGCTCTGCTGGCCCCAAACACACACAAACCGGGATGTTCACGACCCCGACAAAGCACTCAAGAGCCCGGAAGTCCCATTTTAACCTGTGAACCATATGGATGGGGTTTCTCGTGTTTTCTTAAGTGCAAAGCGACTATAAAATCGGCCCGAGTCTGTTCCCAGGCACACACTGACTAGAGAAACGGACGAATTTTCCATTTCAAAACCTGGTTTATCCTGTGGCAGGGTGGTCCCTTATCACTCCAGCCTCTCATGCTCTTTAAAGACCGTTTATGGGGAAAGATTTAAAGCTTTGAAGACTGTCTGTTCTTTCAAGAGATAGACACATTTAAAACCCCTGTCATGGACCTAACTGATGTGGTCACATGGGCAGACCCAGGGAGGGTGGATTTGTCCCACTAAACCCTAAGCATGACAGAGATTAAACTCACTGTAAACAAGAGGAATTAAGAACAAAAGGCTGATCTGGGTGGGATCAAATGACACTGGACATCCAAGAATAAAGGCTCCTTGGGAAGTTTAAAAAGTGGCTTAGCAGAGACTGGTGCTGGCATCTTAGGTTAGGCTGACCCAGTCGGCAATTACGATATGTGCTTAAGGGAACAATAAAACAGTGACAAAGGGCCCTGCGGCAGTGTCTGCACTTCCCGAGCCTGAAAGAGCCAACGTCAGCGCCAGCTCAGCCATCCCCTTGGCTTCTAGGAGTTTTAAGCTGGACACTCAACCAACTGCCTGTTACTTCTTGTCAATCAAGGCCCACAGGGAATTCTGCAGCTTTGCTCTTGTCTGCGGCTGGTCCCCAAACACCTGAGGGTGGTTTCCCAGAAGGAAAACTTGAGAGAAAGGGTCTCTCCCCCTGGTTTTCTCAGTGTTCCTCTTCAACTATGTGTGAGCAGGTTGAGTGAGCTCACAACCACGCTCTCCACAGCGGGAGGCTTTTGCCAGGTGCCACTGGAGGTTACAGACAGGGGTAGAAGGGCTACACATGGGCGGGGCGTCTAGGCCCCACGGTCCTGTGCTGGGCTCATCTCAGGCCTGATGCTTCTCTACCAAGCAGGCCGGGAAGCCTGGGTTCTCTTCTCTTCTTTTAAAACTAGCAAAGGGCAAAAATCACAGTATCTGAAAATTTGAGGAATATTCAAAAGCTTTGACAGACACAGAGAGAGAATAAAAAATACAGCATAAAGAATATAGTCAACGATATGGCAACAACTGTATATAGTGCCAGGGGGGAGCTAGACTAATGGGGGAGGGAAATCGCTGCATAAATTATGTAAATGTCTAACCACTATGCTGTACACCTGAAACTAATAAAAAATAATATTGAATGTCAACTGTAACTGAAAAAAAAAAAAAAAACCCAAATAACGGAAAGGGAAACAAAAGCAAGCACAACCCGTCACCGGAGCGCACCTCCCCTGACATCTCAGAGCGTGAAATGTGTGTTACAGATGATCTCCATGAGGCTCTGACAGGCGTGGGACGTGGTCGGCCTCGCTCCTCAGCAGCTCTCCCGTCAGGGATGGCACAAAGCTGCCGGGGCGAGCGACAGAGGGCTGCGCCTTGTGGAATTCGCTCAGGGTGACTCTGGGAACGGAGGCCCTTAGCAGGCCCTTAGCAGTCCTGGCCGTGGGGGCAGGCATTTTTCTGTGACTGTCTGAGCCTCATCGCAGAGGGAACTGGAGAAGCAGAGAAAGAAAGCAGAGGCCAAAAGCCTGGCTGGGAGGACACCTGTTGGGAGCCCCTAGAGGCACAGCTGCACGAGATCTGAAATAGTCTGGGAGGTTGTGTGGAAAAGGGGTCTGATCTGGACGGAATCAGCCATCTTCCCGCGCCCGCCACCATCACCCTCCGATGTGCCCACGCGCCTCAGCTAAAGTTACTCACTGCAGTTCACTTAGCTGCTACATTGTGCCCACGAAGGCCAAGCCTCTGATCTGGGCAGGACAACGCGCACTTGACCGTCTGACATCCGGGGGTGCAGGAAAGGCACTGCAGGTCCACATAACAGTCTGCTCGGGCCCTAAATCTGCCACTTCAGGTCAGAGGAGGCAAATGGAAGGCTTATGTGGCTAAGGGAACAATCCACCTCGAGCCATATCAAAGTGTTGTCTGCTGTCATCACGCTTCTGAGAGGATGAATGCCGCACATGGCAACCATATGTGGCCTGCAAAGAGTCCGCCGTGTTATTTACTGTATGTGACAGCACAGATAAGATGATTCCACATCTGGAATGTCAGGAGAAACACCAACATCACGTAGATAAGTACGTGTGTTCTAAATGCGCACACATTTTCCAATAACACAAGGAGCTCTGGGGCTGGCATGAGTTTCGTGAGTTGTGCAGACGGCCTGGGCTGTCGTCTCACTCAGAAAGTGATGAGATGTTACTTTTTCCAAGAGGACTGATAGGCAGCGTACAACAAAGAAACACCATGTAAAATAATTAAAAATCAGCAAGTCTTAAAATTATACACATATGTATTTTTTGCTTTTAAGCGTCACTGATTTACAAAAGGCAAATTTAGAAACTGATGGAGTTTAAGTTTTTCGATGCATACAGATCAGCTGATCTTGTCGCAATTAATCCAGCAGATGGGATTCACATGCTGTTTTCCACTTCTTTTACTCTGCGGAAAACACACGCAATAATTTTCTATCCCCTCCTCCTTGTGAAAGGAAGGTGTTTATCTTCAAAATGTGTCCAAGTCCTGCGGGATCAAGTTTCTGTCCCACAGTGCGTGTGGAAGGAGGCAAACTGCTGTGTGAATTTTCTTTAAAACTATCCGGATAGTTATACCATTTTCATCACTTTTCATAAAACTTTCAAGTATTGTACTTACTGCTGATACCCAAAACAAATGGAAAACAAGGGAAAAAGTGATCTAGGGGTGAAATAATACAATCTCCTCATGGTGAATAAACCTCAATTCACGCATCCCCGAATTGAAACCATAGTTCTGTTTGGAAGACTAAAACGAAAGGGACTCGTTTTGCTCTTTCCAGCATGAGTTCTCTCCATGTATATGACCAGGGATGTCTCAGGTAAGGTGAGCATGGCACATAGGGTGCCAAATTTAAGGAGGCATTCATTCTTGGGGTCTTGCAAGCTATTATACACCTGCCAGCAAACCAGGGGACACGATGGCACAGAAGGCAGGAGCCAGGGGTTGGGGATGCTTGGCAGTGACTGCACCTCATACTCTCAGGACCAGAGGAAGGGGAGCTCTTTAGGGGACAAATAGGGCCTACCCTTCCAATCCTACACCTGAGCCCTTATTTTAAGCAAATCATAATTGTCTTTACCTCGGGTCTCTGGGATTGCAAGGGGCTGCAGTCTAGTTAGCACAGTAACAGGGAGTCTTTAGGACTCGTTATCTTTAACATAAGCTTCTGAGATAACCAGACCAGGACTCCTGACATCCCAGAATTAGGCATCTGGTCAACCTTATTGCTCCTGTTCAGGGCTGTCATCCACACTCACTGTCTCCATGACAGTTACCCATCACCCACAACCAGCCTTTGCTCCATAAGTCACCTATCCATGCCCCCCGCAGGGAATGAAAAGAGTTGAGAGCACCCCGTCAGAGTACCCAGAGGCTTCACCGACTCTCTCCCATGCAAAGCACTGAAGGCTCCCTCAGCCCACCTCATCCTCCACTCAGAGGAGACTTCCCTCCTTTCTAAAGCCGGCTTCTCTGCCTGAATTCTAGAATCCATCCTGTCCCAACACTCCTGGTGGGAACTCATTCCTACAAAGATCCCCTCTCTGGCACTGCCAATACGCCTTCTAACACACACTTCGCACCAGCAATTTATCCTTTCATTAAACTCATATTTCACAGTATTATAAAAATAATACATCAATATGGTAAAAAAAAATATTTTACACAGTATAGAAAGATGTTCCATGAAGAGCAAAAGCCTCTTTCTTTATCCCTCCTCCTCCCCATCCCACGTCCCACGGCCGACCCCTGTAAGAATCTCTGCTTTGGTTTATTCCCATGGCTGTCATTACAACACTAAACAACGTACTTAGACATCTGTTTCTAAGCCCCTCACCCCTGTGCAGCACTTACACTCCCTTCTGGAAGGTGAAAGATACACTGCAAGGACGCTCCGTCCCCCCCTGCTTCCTAATTTTTATTTTGTTCTGTCGTCTTTAGTGTTTCTCTTACCCATTGTCTGCAGTTTTTAATGATACACTTCAGATAGGAGTTCTCAGCTTTGACTGACAATTTGTATGACGTGTGAAGCATTTTTAAAATACACATGAAAGACCCTTCCCTCCTCAGATCAACTGAATATCCCTGGCCTCTGTAATAACGTTTTTGCACGGTAAAGGTGATTCTGACGAGAGGCCAGGGTTGAGAGCTATGGAAGGAGACCTTGACATTCAATGTGAAGAGACCACTGTGAAGGGACAGTAAGGGCGAGTAAACGCCCTATGAAGAGCTACTCGAGGTAAGAAAACTAAGATGCAGCTAAGAGTAAGAAATCCAAATGCAATTTTTAATAAAGTTAAACATAGATTTATCATGTTTATCATAGATGACCAAGTGATCCCACAGCTCAATATTCACCACAGAGAAGTAAAAACATATGTTCACATGAAAACCTATGCACAAATGCTTATAAGAGCTTCATTTATACATGTCAAAAACTAGAAGTAACCCAAATGTCCCTTGACTGAGGTACAGATAAACAAATTGTAGTACACAATGGAACGCTACTCAACAGTGAAAAAGAATGAACGATTCATATGCACAAAAATATGGAAGAATCTCAAAAGCATTGTGCTAAGTGAAAGAAGACAGACCCAAAGGTTCCATGGTGGATGATCCCATTGATATGGTATTCTGGAAAAGGCCAACCTACAGGGACAGAAATCAAATCAGTGGTTGCCAGAGGCTGAGCATGGCGAGGACTGACAGTAGAGGGGAATGAGGGAAGTTGTTAGAGTGAGTGCATACACTCTGCACGTTGATTGGGGTGGGCGTTACACGGCTACATGCTTGTCGAAGCTCATCAAACTGCACAACCATAAAGGTAAACTTCACTCTTTGAAGCTTATAGTACAATAAACCTGATTTAAAAATATAATTAGGGACCTACTCAAACATGTAAATACATTAATGCTACTTAAAAAACTATAGCCACAAAAATGTAGACTAAACAATTTTAGGGGAGTCGGTTTATGACACTGTATTGAAATCACTTAGCCATCCATGTAAGTCTTGATCACAGTAGTTAAGTTTTCTAGTTTTCCTATAACACACCAACATCTTTAAAAGTTGAGTTCTAAATTATTATAGCTTTCTGTTGCTATAGAGCATAACTTTGTTGTATTTTATAATTATAGTAGAGATATTAAATTTTATAGCTCTATTTTGTATGTGGTTGCCATATTGAATTAATTCACTATGAATAGACGTTATGGTGAACAAATAAAGGTAACTTTTCCCCTGCTTTCCCATATTTAACACATTTATTTTACACTTTTTAGTAAAGTTTCTAAAATTCCCCAAACAGAGTTGGGCAACCTGTATAGTAGTTGACATGTAGATGCATTTCTGATTTTGGAGATGAAATACTATACACAGCCTCATTAGTGCTGGCTGTGAGTTTGGGGTAGATATTATTACTTACTTAGAGTATTTTTCTATTCACAATTTACTACACACTTTAGAAATGATTCTATTTTAAACTTTACCAAAGACCTTTGGCCACTAATTAGGAGCATCATGTGCCTTTTCTCCTTGGTCTCTAAACTTGATGAATTGTAGGAATAGATTATTTGTTGAATCAGCTGTACCTTCTCGGAGTAAAACCATTATTTTTAATATATTGATTATATTTTGTTCCTTTTTATTGCTGAGTGTTCTATATTTGTTTCCTGAGCATTTTATTTAGTATTTGAAAATCATTTAATAGATGAGATGTCAGAAATGTTTTCTGGGCTCACTCTCTTTTTCAGGTTTGGTTATTAAAACTGAATTTGTAATATCGCTTTGTCCACTCCTCAACACACATTTTTCCTTTTACCTTGCATCTTAATTATATTTCAAAATTAAGTGTGTTTTCTTATTTCATAATTAATGTATATTAATTCAAGGAAAGATTTTAAAATGCCAATAAGAAATACAATTAAAATCATTGTTCCCTTTCTTTATTGACACGATGAACTTCTTTAAGAATAATCTTAGCACATCTTTTTTCCCTTCCTTGCTTCCTTTCTTCCTGAATAATTCAGTACAAGAGCCATGAGGTGGAGCCTAGTCAAGTAGCAGTCCGTGCCAGGGAAACCAAGTGTCAGCCTGTCCCAGCCTCGGGTCAAGGCCCCAGCAGGGTGAGGAGGGACGATCTATGTGGGTGGGAAGAAGCAGCCCGCTGGTGGCAGCAGCACCCACCCTGGTTATCGCTGGAGTCAGTTGAGGGGACAGTCCGTGCACAGCATGGGGCCAGTTGGGCATAGAGTGAAGAGACTGGTTATGTAGGAGCACTAAAATAAGAAAATACATAGATGATAATGGAATAATGGGATTACAGTTATGCGCAAGAAGTTAAGATGGACTCCGTGGTTTGGACTGGAATTGAAGTATCTTTGTGAACTCGTGTACGCATACGTGCCAGCTCCGATACAAAGCGGCGGCGCCACAATAGTAATGAGCGTGCCTAGCACCGACACGTCGGTGTCTGATTGCCATTCTCTACTGAAAGGAACCAAAGCCACTTTGAGAAATGGCTGCTTTCAAGGCTGGGAGGTTAGAACATCTCACTGGAACAGAAAGTATAGACGTGTTTAACCTAAGGTGGGGATATAACAAATGATTAGATGCCAGGTAGGGGGAACTCCCCAGGTACGGGGCAATTTGAACATCAAAATAAGGACTGATACTAACGCACTATAACCTGCTGAGTAAAATAGGAATCCATGAAAAAACCAGTAAGAAAAAGAGAAAGCTCCTCGTGAAAGGTGAAAGACAACTACCGTGTTTCCCCTAAAATGAGACCTAGCTAGACTATCAGCTCTAATGCATCTTTTGGAGCAAAAATTAATATAAGACCCAGTCATAAGACTGGGTATATAATATAATATAATATAATATAATATAATACAATACAATACTGGGTCTTATATTAATTTTTACTCCAAAAGACACATTAGAGCTGATGGTCTGGCTAGGTCTTATTTTTGGGGAAATAAATGCAGATCATGTGATAGAATTAGGAAATCACCGTTTTGGGCAATGACTATAGCATCCAAAACACTTAATGGATGTCCAAATTAGTGGGGCAAAGTTTAAAGAGAATGGGATAGTTACATATCTCCTCACAAAATACTTATTAACTACAAAGGGGAAAAGGTAACTTTTCAGTAGAGAATCCTGGTAGATGCCACCTTAACCAATGATCAATGTCACTTGGCAATGGGATGAAACGAACTCATCTGGCAGCCGATGGGACGCAATGAGAAGAACACAGCATCGTGTCTATGGTGTTCTTGCCAAATATGAATGATCTGAATCTCATCATAAGGAAGCACCAGATAAACCATGATAACACGAATGTGTTCTTCAAAAGCACTAAGGTCATGAAAGTCAAGGAAAGATTAAGAAGTTGTTCCAGGATGAAGGAGGTGGAAAGAGACAGGACAACTAAGTGCAATCCATGACCGAGGTTGAATCATTTTGCTCTAAAGAACATTATTGGAACAACTGCTCAAACTTGAAAGGAGTTTGGGAATCAAAGAAGAGTAATGTATCAACTCTAATTTCCTGACTGCAGCAGCTGCTCTGTGGTTGTGGAGAGAATGACCTTGTTTGCATGAAACTCACAGCAAAGCACTTGTGGCCAAGGGGGCCGATGGCGACAGCATTCTCTCAACGAAGTCAGAGGAAAAGCTCCTTATGCTACTGTTGCAAGATTTTTGTTTATCTAAAATTATTTCAAAATAAACAATAAAAGAATAAGCTTCCATTATTGTGAAGATTCAACAACGGCAATATGTATCAAGAATTTTAAAATCCATCTGTGTTTTGACCCAGAAATGTCACAACAAAGGATAGCTCCCGAGGACATAATCACGAATGTCTGCAAAGATTTAGCTCTAAAGCTGTTCACCCAAGGTTATTTGTAGGTTAAAAAATGAGAATCAACATAAACTTATTACAATAGGATTTGGGGACATAAATTATAGTATAACCATGAAATGGGATACTAATGCAATTAGTAAGGAAGATGTTTAAGAAAAGTTACTTAATGGCTTGCAAAAATGTTTGTGGTGTGTTATTGAGTGGAGAAAGCAGGTTTGAAAACAGTATATTCAGTTCATCTCATTATCGATATAGCACAGAAAAAAGCACTGTGTGTGTGTGTGTGTGTGAGAGAGAGAGAGAGAGAGAGAGAGAGAGAGAGGTGGACAGCAAGTAAATTGGATTCTTTACCACAAGGAACCAGCTCCCTCAATGTTCAGACAAGCGCTGTAAGTGTCCAAAGCTGGGATCAAAGAAGCAGTGTTTCCCCAAACGGATTTGGCCATAGAACCCTTTTGTTTCCAGAACTTCTGAGCCCAGGTTGGGCTCATCTCTAAAAGTGTCCAGAACTCCGGGTGCTGACTTTTGTCCCTTTCACTTTAATTTTTCTACTTATCCCCTATCCTGTCGGATTCTCCTGTGTGTCATTATAAGTTGCCTCATGTCAGTTTTCAAGCAAAGCCTATAGGTCTATAAATTAATAATCAACAAGAACTAGACCTGCCTGCAGGAGACCCAGGAGGCCGCGGGGAAGGCTTAAAGAGAAGGCGACTTATGGGTGTCTCTTTACTCCACTTGGGCACCATCTTTCAGGCCAAACGCTCCCTCTGAGCTGCTGCAGAAAGTGGGGTTCAGGTGAGGATTTGCTCCTCCCTTATGCATCCCACCCCCCACCTACCATGTTTCCCCGAAAATGAGACCGGGTCTTATATTAACTTTTGCTCCAAAAGATGCATTAGGGCTTATGTTCAGGGGATGTCCTCCTGAAAAATGATGCTAGGACTTATTTTCCGGTTAGGTCTTGTTTTCGGGGAAACACAGTATTTATCCTCCTCACACAGCTAATTAAGACTGGAAGGATATATGTAATTGTAGAGGATTTTACTTTCTGTGAATTACTGGTTCTGGAACAGAAGGGTGGTAGGCGAGGTTTGGGCCCCATGACCTTTGCTCCCTGGTGTTACCCCCGTGACTATGTTACGTTACCTGGCCCAAAGGATTTCACACATATAGTTAAGGTGATGAAGCAGCTGCCTTCAATCAGGGAGGTTATTCTGAATTATCTCTGATCTGGGTGAGGCTACATCTAATCCCGTGAGTGCTTTCTCTGGCTGGCAGCAAAAGAAGAGATCAGAGAGATTCAGACCTTGAAGTAGGTGGAAATTTGGTTCTAAGTTGAGTTAATTCACCACTGGCTTTAAAAGTTTTGTTTAAAGGAGAGTTGAGACCTCTCACTCCAGAAAGACCTGGGCTTAGACACCTCAGGGTTGCAAGATCTCAAAATGCTAAGACCACAAGGCTGAGAATCTCAAGACTGTGAGATGGGAGACTGTCAGTCACGTGACTCAGTCCCCTCGGCCCTCGAGTTGCCCAGGTACCTGGCACAACTCCCACATTGGAGGATTGCCAGGCAGAGAGAATTCTTCACGCTGGAGTTCCTACAGATTCACACCCAAAACACAAGCCCACTGGTTTGACAGTGTTCCCAGCTTCTCCTTGGCCTACAAAGATTTCCTTCTCTGGCAGCTTTGTTCTCTGCTGCCTGGCCCCAAACCTGAGCGTCTGGCCCTTGATCGCCGGGAAAGGGCTGGACTGTCTGTGGTTTATTCCTCAAGCACTCTTGGTGTCAATGACTCCCTGATAGTCGTTTTCTTTACCCGCTGGTTTCTTGTGTTTCCTTCGACAGTTTATCGGAAGTGCAATTCCCAGGAACCTGATTTTTGACTAACGTTTATTAAATACCATTGTCTGTCAGGGACCCATCTAGACTCTTCTTCCTATATTAACTGAATCCTCTCAACACCTCTATAAGAATGATTTTGTTATGCTTACTCCTAACACGTGCAAACAGAAGCTCAGAGGGTCAGACGACTCTCAGATCGGACAGGTGGCACGTGGAGGGGCCGATATTCAAGTCATATCTCTTGGCTACAAGCCCAAGGCTCTTTCTATCCTGCCTCAGTTTCCCCCTGGTGGGGAGTCAAGGCAGAAGTATATGGAAGCTCAGCTCTCGCACTGTCAGCTGCCGGGAACACTGGATGAGGTAAGCCAAGTTTCAGGAAAACCGAGTAGGACACAAACCCCAGAGGCCTCCAGATGGTGTGGTGGGAAAGAACAACGTACCCCGGGGGCCAGCGGACTGAGGCCCCAGCCAGTGACAAGCAAGCGCCCGGGCAGGGCCAAGACTGCATGGGCCACCGAGGAGGCGAGAGTGCCCTCACACTCACGGTCCTGCAAGTGCAGGATCCACCCCATGCCTGAGTCTGTGTCAACGTCAAGGCCGTGAGAGACAGGCCATTGCTTGATCAGAAGTTCTCACTCCCGGCAGGTGAGTGAGGGGTGTCCATAGTCACATAAACACAGATGGAGACAAGGGGCCACAGCGGGCAGAGGCCCTTTTGGAGGACGCCGTGTCCTCCCAATACACGGCCTTTATCTGTTTAAGCAGATAAACAGAGCAATATGCCATTTAATTAAACTGGATTAATCACAGCCCACCAGAGACTCTGTCCCTTTTCAATTAGAGGAAGCTTAGCCCAGGCAGTGCCACTTCCTTGACGTCTGTGAATGGGTCTTTATGTTGCAGTGGACACATTTCATAAAGAAACAGGAACACTTGATTTCAGCGATAGGAATACTGAATACTAGTGGTCACGACACATGAGCATTTTTAAAGAGGGTTTCACTGGACATGCGACCTCCAAACCTGACCCTTCAAACGTGAAAACCAGGGTGAAAATTCATTAACTTCACTTGCTAGTGCGCTGAGAAAAAAAGTCATTGCTATTGAACTAATCCAGTGCCTCCCGCCAGCCCGCCTGACGGATTAAGGAAAGTGACAGATGTCATCTGTTGACTTCAGCTGAGCTTTTGATTTTGTTCCACATGATTTACTCATCAAACCCAAAATAGACAGGCCTGCACCACACATCGTGGAGGTGGCACGGAGCAGCTGAGGGGTTGGCACACTTGCTCAGAAGTCTTATCATTGCCCAGCCTCAGCTGGGGGCTCCCCAGGCAAGGCTGTGATGCAGACCCAGGTGGTCAGGGCCCGCCTCTTCTTCTGGGGTACAGAATGAAGGGGACCTCATAAAGGAAGCAGGAAGGACATTCAGACAACTGACCACAAATGGGGAGAAAAATGTCTCCCCGGGAAGAGGGAAGAACCATATGTAAGGAGAAAAATCAACCGTAAGTTGCAGTTTCCTTGGGTGACACACCCCTCACTTCCAGCCCATGGCAGGCCCAGGACCCCCATCTGGCCACCCCTATTTCTCTATATCCTGTGACAACCCCTCCCCGTCTTCTAATCTTTAAATCGAAGACTTAAAACTCACAGTGGGAAGTTGGCTCCCCCAATTGTTTTTGGCCCCAACAGTACTTTTTAAAAATGGGAACAGATTGGCAATATTTTACAAATGGGAAACTACATAAAAATCCAGATGCTCTTAGAAACTCAAAAGGTCTGTTGACCTGTATCCCTTCCCATGGCGACCATGACTCAGTGTGGTGTCCACTGGCCTCCCCAGGGGGCGCTGGCCTTTCCACCCCCCAGCCCCCACATGCCCGGCTTCCCTGAATGGGGGACGGCCAGGGGTGAAGAACTCAGACTGCCTGACTGGCGTCCTCTGTTTCTCTAGATGTAAGACGGGAGTGAAAGCATTTGGACCTCGTGTGGCTGGGGGAGGATTCAGTGAGAGAACACCCATGGGTCACTTCACGCAGGGCCGGAACACAGGCCCACATGGGAGGGGGCCCTGCTACATTTCACACATGGATTCCTTGAGCATCCTCCTTGGAGCCCCCACTTTAAGATCTGAGAGGCCTGAGGCTCGGTGCTGGCCTTTCTTCCCCCCTTGGCGAGCTCTGCTCCCGAGATGTGCCAAGGCTTAGCTCACATCTGGCCCAGATGTTGCCTGTGAGCACGAGGTTTCCCTCTATGAACCGTGAACCCCTCTGATTCCCTCGTCTAGTTACCTGCCCCCTTGACGTCTCCCTGGATGGCTCACAGGCGCTTCACGCAGGCCTCCAGGCGAGTCCTGCCTCACCCCACCTGCCAGCAACTCCCTTTCAGAGGAAAATGCTCTGGCGTCCAGTGGCCATGCTTGTCTTCCGGTCACTAACACGTCCCGTCCGCTTGACCTGTCACTCACACCGACCACCTGCCCACCTCTCTCCCTCCAGGAGCCATGGATCCCACTGACGCCTCATCTCCACCCCTCACCTTGGCTCACCTGGACCAGGGCTTCAGCCTCCTCATGGCTCTGCCCTTCCACTCTGGACCACTCCAGTCCATACACGGTGTCCCTAAAATGGCCAATCTGGTGTGGACCACACCTGGACTGAAGGCTGTTAGAGGTTTCCCACTGCCTTCCCATAAAGCTGCGTGTCTTTACCTGGCCCGGCTGCCCCCCTCGTGGACACATTGCTCAGGGCCCTTTCTCAGCTTCTCTCCTGGGACTTCCTTTCCTTGCCGGTGACACCAGTCATCCTGCAGGTCTCCATGTGAACTCCCTTCCTCAGGAAGCCTTTCCTGCTCCATTATGACTTTCCAAGTGCGCCTTCCTTCCCTCAAGACATTTCCCACAACTGTACCCAACACCAGCCTGTGTGATGGGGACTGCCGGCCTCCAGCTGAGCTGTGACAGTCATAGCTGCCTGCTCTCCACGGAACCACCAGTGCTTCCCATAAATGTCAGACAAATAAAATAATCTATTCAAATATCAAATAAAGAGTTTGCGCAGAAAACCATCGGCGGCTTCCATTAAACACACGCTAAAGCGTCAGATGGATCTCAGCGTAGACAGTATTAGAAGTGCAGTGGGACCAGCAAGGGCTGAATCTGTCACCTTGCCCCCAGGTACCCGCCAGGCCACAACTAGAGCACTCTGGCTGTAAATCCCATTGGGAATACGGGAGACCGGAGCAAGATGTGCCTTCTGGAGGGACAAGGTAATTCACACCCTGTTTAATGCAATTGCTATTCCCTCTAATGTTTGGGGGCCCTGGGCCTGGCTGCCGCCACGCTCTGTCCATCCTGTCATAGATGTTCCCCGGGGAATCCGGTGGCAGGCTAGCTCTAGGTGAGGGGCTGCAGGGATGGAGCCTTGGCTGTCACTGTCACTGAAGGAGCCCGCCCAGCGCGGCTGCGTCCAGAGCCAGCGCGCTTGCCGGGGAACCACCAGGCGCTCTGCCCTTCTCTGGCTCCACTCAGCAAAACAGGAGAAAAGGCATTTCACTTCAGCCCAGGGGACCTGCCAAAATGCTTTCCAGACTTAAGCGTCTGTGATTTTAAAATATCTTGGGCTCAATGGCCAGGACTCAGTGGAGGGATGGGGGCGGGGATGCTCACAGCCTGGATAAGTCAGGTCCTGGAATTGGATATAAAACAGCCGACTAAGTGGGAAGACTTGGGAGGTTGGGAGGCACAGTGGGGTTCTGCTGGGATAGGAAACAAAGCCCAGGGAAATTATTTAATGCCAGTACTTCCTAGTCACGGCGTTGCACTTCTCTGAAGAGTCCCATGGGCTCAAATTAGTACATCACTCCGCATGAAAAGAGGAAGATGGTTGAGGGGAGACGGTTGCAAGGGGTGCCTGGCTCTGCCTCGGGTGAGCCTTCTGAGGCATGTCTTCCAGAAAGCCCCCTCTCTAGAGCTGGGGGCACAGGGGCAGCAAAAGCCGCATCTTTATTGACATGTTGTCCTATACAACATGTTACTTTCATGATTTCTGGGAGAACATTCCAGAAAACAAAGCTCAATGTGGGCTGACTAAACCCCAGTGCAGGAGATGAAAGTGATGTCTCCTACAGAACTGGAGGACCAGCCCAGACACCCCTAGCTGGTGATCTGAGAGATGGAACTAAGACATGAGGGGATCGGATGCCTCTTCCATGACGTCCCTGGGGGCTAGTGATTCTGTCTGCACGGTGGAGAGGGGACACTTGTGCCCAAACTCCATCCGCAGCCGACAGAGTCGTGTACGCTGTCAAAGCAGAGACAGGAGAGATGTGGTCAGTGCCCACCTGGCTGATCTGTGCTCCTCACAGCAACTTCAGCATTTGGGCCTGGAGACGAGGCCCTGGGCTGTGGCCAACTTCACTGGGTCCAGACAATAGCACAGGGGACCCCTTAGGCACTGACCTAGATGGTCACTCTGGATGTCAGAGGATTGATTCACAAGTCGCTCCCTGGGGACAGCCAGAAGGAGTGGTCATCATAGCCGCCGGTGCTGGCTGTGCTCAACTTCAAAGCAAGTGGTCCCTCCCTGTAGGAGGCCACCAGGCCCAAGGGTGAGCAAGTACCCGTCCCATGGTCTCCATCCTTGCCTGCCGAGGAATTTGATGGAATACTCCAGTTCTCCATGGCTCTGTTTATCAAAGGGAAACATAAAGGTCCCTTGGGGCCTAACTGAAGCGGCAAAAGACTGTTTGGGGGATAATAGTGAGAGCTTTGGAAGGAATGGTCTTCTAAAAACAACCAAGTGCTATTTTTTGCTTTTATCATCATGGCACAGGGGCAGCAAAAGCCACATCTTTATTGACACGTTGTCTGATACAAAGTTACTTTCACGATTTCTCCCTTTCAACCTCCCTTTGTCACCTCCCCATCCCCTACCTCTCAGACTTGTTCTCACTCGTCCCATGCACTCTCCTCTCTGACCCTTCAAAGGACCTTCTGTTGCGCAGGGCAAATCCCAAGTCCACCCCCAAAAGATCTGACCCCATCAGCCTTCCACATGACTTCCTTTATTTCTGGACACTCACATCTGCACCCCCACACTTGTGCATAGGCTGACTTATTGGTTTGATAGTTAGGAAAGGACCCTAAAAATAATCCGACCCAACCTCTTCATTTTAGACTTAAAGACGCCAAGTATGAAACCAAGGCAAGCACACTCAGGGCCAACACAGACATGTAATGGAGGGACGCAAGTAGCCCCACCCTCCTGCTCCTTCCTACCTTAGCCTAGCGCCATCTGATGGGCTCGTGTTGACTACAACTAACTTGGTAACGGGCTTTAGCAAACAGTTTCAAACACAGAAAGAGAAAGGAAACTCTTCCACATATGTGGAGTTACATCCTGGATTTCAGAAAGATGTTTAAATGTGGGGGCAGAGTGGTCTCAGAATCCAGCAACGTTCTTTCACAGCCTGGCTCACCTCCTGAGCTCCCCCTGTGCACCCCACTGCCCAGGGGCCAGGCTCTCGGATGGAGGTCCTGCAAGAGGACAGAGTGATTCAGCAGCATTCGCTCATTCCTTATGACCCTCACGCCTCTTGTGGGTCCAGGGGCTCTAAGTTATGGGAAGTAACGGCCCCGGAATATCCATCTCCACCAGTGCGACCGGCGTGACCGCGCTCTTTAGAGCAATCACTTCCTCTCTAAGCTGCATCTCCCCTGGAAGGAGGGTAAGGAGGCCAGCCCTGCCTCTCACCCAGCTGCTCTGAAGAATCGGTGACGCCCAGGTTTGACTGCAACTGTGAAAACCGTAAAGCTTTCCATGAATCAGGCGACATGAGGCGATATGACGGCACTATTCCCACCCGTAGAAGTAAATAAAAAGGAGCTAACATCCTCATCTCTTGATGTAATGGTACTTTACGCTTTGGTCTTAAAAATGTGTCCACAGATTTGATTACAAGATGGCAAAACAGTGAAGGGGAAAATAATCAATGATTTTTCACTTTGGTAAATAACATCATAGATTTTTTAACTGATTTTTTTTTCTAGATTTTAAAAAACTGAAAGGATTTTTTTTTTAAGTGTTGGCTGATTCAATGAATAGACTCAAGAAATAGATGAACAGGAAAAGGCAATGAAACAACAAACGGCAACAAGGAAAGCGCTACCCAGACAGACAGATGGACGGCTACCGGGGTGATGGTGAGTTCACAGGACAGCCCAGGACTGGCATGTGATCAGCCGAGCAAAGGTCGTCTGCAGGTGATGAGGTCCTAACTTCAAGGTGAATGCAAAAGGCCCTTAGAGGTCAACTGCAAACTCAGGCTTCCTCTGGGATAACAGTTGCTTTTGTGAATTCCATGCAAATAATAAGGTTAGAGAACTCCAAGGGAGGAGCATCTGAAACCAATTATAGACTCTTTGCCAATTATTCAGGATTTCTGATGCTGTATCCAGCACATTCCATCCAAAGTCTGCAGTCACGGTTAGCTGCCACATGTCAGCTGGTCACACACCAGGACATCCTGTATCAGATACAGTAAGAACATCAACGGTGAAGACACTCAACAGCTAAGCTGTATTTGTAGTGACAATCACCTCCCCACCCCCCGGCAGGGAAGCAGCTGCTGGGACCATTCAGCCGACAGAGATCTCATTACTGCAGGAATGACTGGAACCCACTGAGTGTCGACTTGGGTCTCAGAATATGGAAACGGACGTGGAGCATTGAGCCTTCCCTTGTTTCAGCTACATTTTTCACTTCACCGGGGAGCGCTATGTTATGGTCCAAGGATATATCGACTACAGTTCTGGAGATCCAGTGGATTCTAAGATCTGCTCTGTCCCTAGGGGAAGCTGGTCCCACCCCTTTGCTTCACAGTTTCTACCCTAGAAAACCAGAACTCCATCTTGACTCCAAGGACTCCGACGGATGCCGGCCAGTCTCCCAACGAGATCCTCCTCCTTCACGACTCAGCCAGTCCTCACCCAATCCCCTCCTCCATCGTACCTACCCAATTTCTCTTTCCATCGTATCTTTGGAGAGATGGGTTTTTGCCTGGTCCCATCTTTACATCTTTACATGAAACAAGATTTGAACCCGCCTCCCCATGTTACAACTCAAATGACACTTTCATTACTTGACAGGTTTGGGTCTGTTGAGTTAAGAATAACTGAGAGGAGCCCAACACAGCTGATTTTAATAAAAGAACCATGGAAACAATTTTCCAAACAAACACAGAAAAACATCAGTCGTCTCCAGCTAAGGAGCAAGCATGCTCGTCCAGAGAGCCTGTAGGCACGGCCACCCCACATGCTGGCCTGGGGAGCTGGCAGGATCCAGCACGTAGCGCTCAGTCCTGATGGAGAGAACTATCAACCAGGAGAAGGCAGAGCCCCCGCGAGCTGGGACCTGCCAGCCTGTCAGACTCTGCGTGAGTCAGGCCTTGGTACACTGTCAACCACGGCCCACCCTCCTCACCTGAAAACGTGCATGGCTCACTCCCAGGACAGCTACGTGCCGGTGCAAATAGAAGGAGCAATGCAGACCGCCATTCGAAAAATACACCTTCCACCTTTTCCATCTTGAGCTGGGAGTGGGTATGGTCGTGTAAGACGCTGCCCGCTGTGCTTAATTCCTTGAAGGCAGATACAGGAGTTACTGCAATGAATTTAAGTAGAATACGCAAGCTTCTGATGTCAGTTGTGTGAATTTCACACTTCATTTTCCGATCTTGGGTTCTATCTGTCCAACCGTCAGCCTCCAGCAATATTTATCCTGAGCAGGAACGCCGTCCCACAGGCTCATGGATGCTCTCTCCTTCTTTTCAGAGTCCCTGACTTCACTTTCTCTGCACACGGCCTTCCTTCTCAGTTGAAACTTCTTAAGTTGGCAATTGTTAGTTCCTTGTTAGTTAACCCCACAAAGCCATCTTAGATGTCAAAGAATTCTAACCCTAGGGTGGATTTTAAGTCATAGTGCTATTCTAGAAGAAGTGAGATATGTGGGCAAAACCTACCACTAATTTCAGGAACCCTCACTGGGCAGGAATTACTGTGGTAGCCCCTCAAAACCATGGCTGTGATGGCACGTAGGTCTATTTCCCAGAGTTACTTCGCAGGAGGACTCTTCCACAAGTTTGATAAAGCTGTCCTGGAGGGACAGACATGAAAATCTGATAGAAACGGAGTCACACTCACATATCTCTGTAAATCCTCTACTTCTGAAACGTCTTAGATGTTATCCAGCGATGCGAGAATGGTCCTTAAGAATAATCTCTTCACAACAAACATCTATGCCCTGAATTGCAGCACATGTTGGTTTATCCTTTGGTGATAATGTGTATGAATTCTGAAAATTAGAGCTATTAGGCTGAATAGACCACCCAACTTGATGACTACAAGGTTTCAGCTGGAGGAAAAATAACAATTGTGGTTGAAAGCGAAATTCCATTCGAGAAGCTCAGTGCTAAGAAGCATCCTCCTGAGAAGGGTGGGCATCTGGGGGTGGGGCAAGGAGAGGTCTCAGCGGGAGGCGCTGTACATCCAGGAACCCATGGCAATGACTGAGTGCCTCAACCCCTGAGCTTGTGTGAATGCGCCATTCATTCTCGACATTCAAGGCACAAAGCCAAAGTTCGGTGATGGGAGGAATTGGGCAGGCACTGCAGCCACGTACGGAAAGCAAATAACCTCAGGAAAACTCAGCAAGCTGCACCTTCCTGTATCTCTCTTTCTACAACGGCACTTCATGTTTTTTCTGAATGAAGGGATTTCCCCACTTCTGCATCTTTGACCACATTGTGTTTTGTTCTACTATTTTTGGCACAGAAGTAAGAATCCGCAGGCTTTGTAAAGCACTGATAAACGCGGGTGGCTCTCTCTTTGTCTCCTGGCCAACGGGGCTGTTCTGTGGATCTATGTGCTGACTCATGCATCTGTGCCTGGTGATTCTCTCCCAGAGAATAGTGGATGGTCAACAGCTTCATGTTCGCGGTCAAAATGAAGCGCTTAAGAAATGTCTATCGTTAATGAAATTCAGCTGACACGCAGAGACATTTGTGAATGGGATGCACTCGTTGTTTTTCGGAAGTATTTTTGTGTCTGCAAAAGGTGCTCTTTGGGACGGCGCTGTGAGTGAATCAGGTGGTGTGATATTCTTTCATGCAGCTGAGGAAGTCAAGGTGTTGTACTTTATACTCTGAAGCAAATTACAAACCAAAGCTGTGGAGTGCAATAAAACAATTCTCGCATTCCTCAGCTCGGAGGGCTTTGGCAAGATGTCCACATTCCAATCCATGACGCAAATGAGAAGAGGCAGGAATGGTAACCCAATAGACAGGGTAGAGGTCACAACCAGCATGAGACCAAGTTGCATTTGGTTTTCTCCTCCAATCCTTCCTTATGAACTTGTATCTTAATGGTCTCACAGAGCTTTTAAGGAACTGGATGTGTGCCCCCTCACAAACAGGAAAGAAGATAAATCTCCTCCTTTCTGCTGATGACACAGTCTTATTGTCATGAACTAAGAGTGATCTCAAAGGATCTAACCACAACCAGGAAGAGCAGCTCAAGTGGAACTACCCCAGATATAAAGTCCTTGTCTTTGCAGAAATTTCTCCAAGACTCAAAGAGCCATCACTCAACGAGCCATCACTCAGTGAGTTCATGAGCCAGTCAATGTGTCAAGCTCAGTTACCACGGCGACGGCCCCAGCATCCTGAGCTGCTTTGGCTCACAGAAGAGAGTTTCTCCAAGACCTTCCCAGACCTACAATGACAACAAGGAGCGACACTTCTCCTGCAGATGTTTCAGGCCACACTTGTCTCTGTCAGACCCTAGAGCATGGAACTCTGGGCTCTTATTAAAGATCAGACTTAATATTAGATTGGTCCCAAAGACACACCCGAAGACTCTCCTGGATTTTGCCTGTGACAGCTTCCTGCACGTTGAAGCCAGAAGCCTCCTCCTTCCCAGCGTTGAGAGGTCAGTCCTGCCACCCCAGCCTCTGGACTCCCAGGGACATGGCTTGCTCTCCGTCAGCCCCATGGGATTGCAGGTCACAGCCCTTCATGGGAATTCCAAACTAGTCCCACCGTGGACAAGCGAGGACAAGTCTCAGCTGTGTGCTGCCCTTCATTTCTCTGCTCTTCTCACACATGATCTATGCATCAAGTTAGAACATTACAGAAGCCGCGTACTTGCACCCCATAAACCGAGCCTCATCCAGAGGTTCATACCATACCCTGTTCATGCCATGCCCTGACCTTTTATCAAGGTTACTGTAAGAAAAAGTAATTGTAAGAAAACAGCTCTTGGGTTTCTTATGAAAGCACTACGTGGGCCTTTTCTTAAGAATTGAAGTTCATAGCAATCCTTATTTTAATAATTCACTGCCAGAAAACATCTAGTCAACCCCAAGGAATTGACATACTCCTATTTATAATCGTGGAAACCATGAGATAATTTTTCCTCATCTTTTCTCTGTGCTCAGGGATGCTCAGAACCAAATTTAATGCTCATTCCAAATATAGGGCCTACTCTCTTGCTCGTGTTTTTTTCTTCCTCTTTCTAGGTTCTTACTTTCTAACTTATTTAGCTGTGTTGTTAACTTTGAGGGATAGAGACCCTATGTCAAAAACCATTTTTTTAAACAGATAATGCATTGTTAAACGTAGCCATTAGTGATCACTTAGATTTATGTAGTTAGTGGTGAGAGAGAGCCAAGTGAGTAGAGGGAAGTCCTCATTCCCCGTCTTCCTACTGGATATTTGTTCTCTGCTCAACCAGAGGAAACAGCTCTGCTACTCTCAGCTTCTCCGGCCTCTGCTTTTCTCAGTCGAACTTCTCCTATCCTATCAGACCACTTTTTTCATCATTTATGCCCAAAGCATAACCAAGGCCATCTTGTTCCTTGAGCTAAATTCATGCTGGAGAACACGGGCATACCTTTGCTTCTAGAACCTGCTGAGTCAGTGCCATGGGTTGCTCCCTGCTGCGGGGGCTCCTGGGTATTTCCCACGGCGGGATGTGCCTCACCTCCCGGTGGTTTGCAGATATTCAGATGGAAGAGCAGGCTTTGGTTGGGGCTTCCTGGCAAGAGCACTGACTCAAATGCAACGACCCATATTTGCCCACAGTATAAACTGGTCTATGGAGACACTGTAAGACACTAAAAGGTTTTGCCCTTCAAATATTACTATTAGCATCAAAATGATTGCATTCTCAGCAGACTAGGGACTATCTTGGAGGTAAGTATGTTATTCCAAAGTCTTTTTCAAAGAAATTTCAGGAATCAGTCCCTAATGTAATATTCCAGGAGACCATATATGAAGGCTGCCCTAGGAGGGCAGGGGTGGGGCAGGGAGAGGAAAAAAAGGAAACTTATATTATTACAAAAAAACCACACATTGCAATATCGTGAATGCATTGGGCAGCTCAGGCTCTCCTCGCCTCTGAGAGAGCCCATCTGTCTGGAGGAAGAGGTCACAGAGAATATTTTTGGTTGGACCATAAATCCAACCAAATGCTGCCTCCAAGAGACTCATTAAACAAACTGACTCGGAAAAGTGAAAAAGCAAAAGCATGTATCAGTCACTTAAACAAAATGAAAAGAGGGGTGGCAATGGAATCCCATGTGCGTCTCTACTTGGTCCTTTTAGATTCATCAAATATACAATTGTAGATGACGGCACCACAGTCCCAAACACGCGTTGCTTCCTGATGTAGCGTTGAATTGTAGAGACCGTTGAGGGAGGAGCACTTCACCCACGGGTTTTCTGGTAAGAGCAAGTAAAGCAGCAGTGCATGGTCACCTGAAGGAAGAGGCCCCTCTTCACGCCAGGGGCTCCAGGGGGCATGGAGCGGCGCAGGCTGCCCTGCTTCCCCCGCCAGTCAAAGGTTTTACATGGTACACATTTCCGTATTGAGGGGTTGGGTGACTTTGAAAACGGAATTATAGTTCTGTAGGGGAAAAGTTAAAGCTATGGAAAGTTTGGTTTTCCTGGTAGATAACTGAAGAGAAAGTGGCTCAGGAAGGGGTCCTAAGAGGACCTCTCAGGCACAGGCCACCCCCAGGCCCAGCCAGTCCTGTGTGTGAAGTCCTCCCTCCTCCCACCTGGGGATGGTCTCCCCCACCTTTCCAGGCATTCACTGAGCAGGAGCCTCAGGGGGAGCTCCTGAGTCTTTGGGGGAGGGAAGGAGGGCTTCAGGTAACACCTCTTAGAGCAAAGTGAGCTGGGAGTGGGTGGGACGGGGCAGGCTTAGGCTGCCTGCACCAGCGTTCATGATTGCAGTAACAATCAAACTACATGGATTCGATATTTTTCCTCATAGGTCGGTGTGACCGGAATCAAGACCTACTTCCGGTTTGCAAATACCTGCCTTATCTCAAAGTGATTTTATAAAGAAAGGAGAAAGGAAAGAATGGTAGTAGACCTAAGGCAAAATTAAAATATTACTACTAATAGAGGTCACATCTCCTGCTGAAACCTAAATCCTTCCAATGGCTGCCCAAATCACTTAAAGTCCTTCCAAAGACTACACGTCCTCTGACGCTCCTCATCCTCTCCCACTCTTCTCCCCCCACACCGACTTCCACTCTCCCCCACACTCTAGGCACTTTCATTTGCCTTTTCTTCTGCCTGGAAAGCTCTTCCCATAAATCTCCCCATGGCTCCCTCCATCACTTCCTCTTCCATGTCTACCATGTCTAAAATCACACCTTTCCCCAACACACACACACACACACACACACACACACACTCATACACACACTGACATACTTCCTTCTTTCCTCCTCATCTTCTCTTTAGCAGGTATCACAATTCAACATGTTATATATCTTACTAGCTCATTTTGTTTATTTTTTATCCCACAACCATAAAAGTCATGCTTTTATGTCCATATGATTGTTACTAGACCACATGATTTCCCTGGGAATATAAGCTCCATGAAGAAAGGGGTTTGGTATAACTCTATTTTCATTTGTTTTCCATTGTTGTATTCCCAGTACCTAGAGCAGTGGTCGGCATGTGGGAGCATTCAAAAACATTAGTTGAACAAATGAAGACACTTATTGTAGACTCTAGATACATGGCTACATCCTTATTATCTTAGTGGCTAGCCACTTGGATCTATGTGTATTTTCCTTGGTTGTTGGTCATTGGAGACACTTGACCCAGAGAGACAGTTTAGAATGGAAAGGCACTACCTGAGAACAAGAGCAGCCTGGTTTCTCATCATCTCCCTGACTGTGTAAGACTCAGGTAATTCCCTCACATTTCCCTGGACAACTCCTCACTAGAAACAACAGTTATAAAAATGATAAGAGCTCTCACTTTTGAGCCCCTACTCATACATCACACACTGTGCCAATTACCTCCTGAGGCTCTAGCAGGAACTCAGGTGGGGAATGCTGTTGTTGTGTTGATCTTGTAGGTAAGGAAATGAATTCTCAAAGACAGTGAGTCCTTTTCCCAAGAGTCACAGTAAAGCTGCAGCAGCGCTGGAGTTCAAACCACGACAGTCATACTTTTATGTCCATATGATTGTTACTAGACCACGTGATTTCCCTGGGAAAGAGAACATTTAAGCCAACATCCCTTCTAGTAAGAATTTCTCTCTGCCTACCTATCTACCTACCAACTCATCCATCCATCCACCTACCCATACACCCACCTACGCACCCATCAACCCACCCACCATCCATTCTTCTGCCCATCCATCCACCCATCCATCCATCCATCTATCCATCCACCCATCCATCAATCCAACCATCCTCTCATCTGATACCTGAGGAACTAAAATTATGGATAACTTAGTAAAGTACATCCTTCCAGATAGAGAAGCTACTCATAGCGTATATCCTGCTCGCAGTCAGTCATCGGTGACAACTTTGTACTCAGAAAATAGTACTTCATGACTCCACTAGCTATACCAATAACTTGGAATTTGAGATGACAGAAAGACTGGACAGGAGAACAAACAAACGAACATGAAATCCAACCAGGCAAGAAACACAAAAATGCGGGAGCAAAGAGAACTATAACTCATTTTCTAGTACAGACAGTTTGGGAACTGGCCATGCCTTCAAATGTATTCAATGGCTGACTTTTTTTTTTTTAATTAAGGATTACATTGGCAAAAAACACAAAATGCAGTTTACAAGGACAAATAAAAACTATTAGCATCCTTTGCAAGCATTTACTATAGACAGTTACAAGCACATGGCTCTTTGCTCCATTCCACCCCACAGGCTCTGGAGAACCCTAAAAAGTAAAAGGCACACAGCCACCTACCCACCAAGAGCCTTAATTTCTAGGGGGGAGACAAAACACGTTTTTTGGCATGAAAAGATGGTGCATAGGGGTGCGGTGGAGTGGAGCAGGCATCAAGGGCAGAGAAGTTGAAGTGTCAGGAAATCGGGGGTGGCACTGCTAAGTCCTCATCATAGGATCCCCTGGGCCTGGCACACTCTGGAGAGAGCATGCTATAGACATGTGTGTTTTTGCATGTTCGTTTTTTAAAAAAAACACCTTTATTGAGATTCGCACGCCATACAATTCACCCATTTGAAGTGTACAATTCAATGGTTTCTCAGCATATTACAGATGTGCGACCACCATCACTGCTAATTTTAGAACATTTGCATTACCCCAAAAAGAAACGCTGTCTGGTTCAGTCATCAAAGCCCTATCCTCTTATGCCCTCGGCCCGAAGCAACCACTGGTCTACTTCCTGTCTCTATAGATTTATCTATTCAGACGTTTCATATAAATGGAATCATGTAGCATGTCGCTTTTTTGTCACTGGCTTCTTTCACTTAGCATGTTTCCAGGGTTCATCTATGTTGAAGCGTGTGTCAGCCCTTCTTATGGCTGAATAGTATTTTATTTATCCATTCATCGGCTGAGGGACATTTGGGTTTTGTCCACCTTTTGGCCATGATGAGTAATGCTGCTATGAAATTAATACTCAAGTTTTTGTGTGGAGGTGTGTTTTGCTTTCTCTTGGGTATATAGCCAGGAGTGAAATTGCTGGATCATACGTAATTATGAGTTTGATCATTTGAGAAATTGCTAGTGTGTCTTTGAAAATGGCAACATTTTACACTCCCACAGCCGTGTCTGCAGGTTCCGACTTCCCCACAGCCTCACCAACGCTGGTTAGCGTCTGATGTGCTGATAGGTCTTGAATGATGCCCCAGGGATGACTAAGATAGAGAGACTCTTGCAGGGTGTAAGCGGAAGTGGATTCAGACTCTCAGGTGGGCATTACCCACAACGCTCAGCTTTTCCTGCAGACCGACCTTGGCTCATGAAAGTGATGGCTCAGATTTCCACTCTGCTCTGTTCTTGGGAATTTGCCAGCATTGGCTCACTTTCTCCATCCCTATTTTCTGGCCCCTCTTCATGTTCTTTCCTGGATCTCAGTTCATACTTTAAGGTTTCCTGCTTTTGAAACTTCCTTTTGCGCTTGCAAATCTGGGTCGGCCATAACATCGCCCCTGACCAACCCTCTAAGGACACAGGCAAAGCACCCAGCTCCTCCCGATTAACCAGCAAGGTGGGTGCCCCCCACTGACCCACACTACCCCAAACCCCCGTCACACCCACACCCACTGGTGGAGAAGGAATGAACAATATTGGAAAGTCAGCAAATGTTTTCCTCTGAACAGGCAGGTCTGCACCAGGATGAGGTCTGCACAGACACAGGGAGAAGGAGGTGGGAGTTACAGGTGCCTACCGACAGGTGAGAGTTTCCATCCACCAGTGAAGTCAGCGCTCAGGAGAGAACGGTGGGGCCAGGGGGCACTCTCAGGACCGTGCATTTTCTTCTAGCCCACCTTGGAGAAAATCAGCAGAGATTCCTGAATGCATTGTTCTGCAAAAGGAATGCAAACTTTCAGGATTTTCAGATCAACTCAAACTGTGTATCATGTTTCCTCTTTTAAAACTATGACCGTTGATAAAAATGTTTTTTAACAATAGTTTTATAATTGACCTCTGGTTTAATCAGCATGTTTATATTGACAAATGTTACAAGGGAACATTGCCTAGCGTCCTCGTAAGTGGTCCCACAGTGACCGAGGCCACCTGCAACCAAGCTGCACTAAGGAAAGTGAGAAATCTGGAAACAAAGAACTGGTCTTAATCCATGAGAAAATTGTACCACAGCATTTCCCAAGGAATATCCTTTCGAGTGGTAATTCCACAGGACAGTAACAGGTATTAAATAACAAAAGAGCGCGGTACTCGAACAAGCTTATAAATCACTGATTAAACACGATTTAAGTAGGTTTGTTTACTGCAGCATTTTTTTTGTAGTGTTTAATGCTGCAATGTGAATTCTGAATTTCCAGGAGAAGAATACAATATGCGATGTTTCCCAAACTCATCGACCACAGAACCATATTTTAAAGAGCGTTGGGAAAACTGAGGGTTGCTAGATGGGCGGGAGGGGTGGGGGGTGGGGGGGTAGGTGAGGGGATTGGAGGGCAGTCGGTGACCACAGGATGGCCACGGGTTTGAAAATTAATCTGGGGAACGTAATTTGGTGGTTACCAGAGGGTAAGGGGATTGGGGGGTGGGGGATGAGGGTGAGGGGGATCAAATGTATGGTGATGGAAGGGGAGCTGACTCTGGGTGGTGAACACACAGTGTGATTTATGGATGATGTGATACAGAATTGCACACCTGAAGTCTATGTAATTTTACTAACAATTGTCAACCCAATAAATTAAAAAATAAAATTTAAAAAAATAAATAAATAAAAAAATAAAGAGCGTTGGGGGCCTGCTTCCACGGAGGACACTTGAACACTGTATTACATACCAGTGTGTGGAAACCGGGCATGATTAAATTCGTGAGCCTGCTCGAGTGAGAAGACAGAATACCTGCTCTGCTCAGTCCAGCCCTCTATTCTGCCTTTACCATCTGATTCAATGACATACATCAGATAACTCTATGTTTGAAGCATCGTCATTCACTGATTTTGTAAACTTCATATTACATCATTGTACTGACATGGTTTTGTCTTTGTTGGTTTGTTTGTTTCAAACACTGTGTTTTGTAAAGAATTTTTTTTTTCCCACAGTGCATTTTAGAGCGTTCTTCCCCAGCCCTGAGATTTCTGCAGTGCTGCTCAGAGTTGGAAAGTGACATTGTAGTCCACTGTAGCCAGTCACCTGACCATCGTGGCCTTTAGGTGTTATTCCCAGGAAAGGCTGATGGATAACTGTCAACACACACAAAAGGCTTCATTTGTCCTAGTGACGAACAAAAGGTCAGGCTGTGGATCTCAATGTGAATTGTCACTGTGGTGGCATCTGGCTAACGCAGTGGGTTCCAGCCTGTCCGGGACAGCTCCCCTGTGGTCACCCCAGAGAATCCCATGTGAAGAACCCTGGAATTGTGTGAAACTGACAGATGGCACAATGCGGGGAGAAAGGTCACCACAATGCAGGACTGCATTAGCTTCCTGGGGAGGCAATAACAAAGTCCTACAAAGTGCGCAGCTAAACACTACACGGGGGCATTCTCGCACAGCTCTGGAGGCCAGAAGTCCAAGATCAAGGTGTTGGCAGGGCCATGCTCCCTCGGAAGGCTCCAGGGGAGGGTCCTTCCTGCCTCTGTTTAGCTTCTGGTGACTGCCACTCTCCTTAGCTCGGATTTCTATCACTCCACTCTCTGCCTCCGTCATCACATGGCCTTCTCCCTGTGTCTGTGTCTCTGCATCCAAATGTTCCTCTTCTCCAGAACACCAGTCATTCAATGAGGGTCCACCCTAATCCAGTGTGACCTCAACTGTATCTGCAAAGACCCTATTTCCAAAGAAGGTCATATGCACACGTACCAGGGGTTAGGACTTGAAGACATATTTTTGGGGGACACAATTCAACTCAATATAATGACCAAGAGAGGTTGACAAAAATCTTGACAACTAGAGCAAAGGAGTAAATATACAAGAAGAAATTTAATAACGATCATTTAAAAATTTACACTTGGGTTCAAAACTACATCTAATGTGTCTACGTGAAAAAAGAAAGATTTGAAGAAACGTGTATGTGAAGAATCTTAGGTATTTTAGTTGACTGCAAAGTTCCCATGAGTTAAGCCTGCACAGGGCTGGTGGAAAATGCCAGCAAGACCTGAGCCTGGCGTCTCGATGAAAGGCCATGGTCACCGTTTTTAGCACCAGGAAATGCAAATCCAAAGCACCAGGTTTAGCTACAAATATCACACATTAAAGAGGACATTGGCAGGCAGGAAAGTGTTTGAAAGGCATCTCCAGGAAAAGTCCAAACCCATGGTTCATGAGAAACGATGGAAAAACACTGGTGATGCTGTGAGAAAAAACGACTTGAGGAGAACAAGACGACCATGTTTAGATACTGCAAGGGCAAACATGTAGAGCTGGATTGGGGCTGATTTCCTAAATCTTTAGGGTCACTAGTCATAGGGAAATGGGTATGGGCGTGATACACAACCCGATTTGGGGGCTGTCGACATAGAAGACCACTCACGTGGAAGGTAGGTGAGCCCTCATCCGGGATTCATGGCACAAGGGTCTCCATCGCTAAGATGCTGTCATTACTCTTGGCTTCAGAAAAGAATAAAACAGTGAGTGGAGCTGAGATGCCTTCTAACTCTGCCCGAAGTGAGCTCTGGTACTGTTCTCACACTGCTGGGCTCTGCCCCACAGAAACCTCTCAGATGCCAGCCTGATGGTCCCAGGACCCAGGGGGGCCAGCTGGATAGCAAGGTCTCCTGCTGTCAACAAAAATTGGGGTGGGGTGAGGAATGATAATCCAACAATCCACTCTTAGTGTCTGTGGCTGCTGGGAAAGTCAGCTGAACTCTTCTGAAAACGAACCCAGCTTCCCTCATGGGCTCAGTGCTGCAGATTCAGCTGAAACAACCAGGACGTCCTCTCCGCAACCAGAGGGAGGTGTAGGAGGGGTAAGGATGGGGGTTCAGGGAAGGGATGTGGGGAGGCAGGGAGGAGTTCCAACCATGTCCTCACAGATTGCCAGGCACCTTAGAGAGTTTCAGAATCCTGCAAACTGAAAAATTTTCAAACACGTACATATGTACGTGACCCCAGACATATAAGTTGTATCTACCTGAAGGTTATGACCCAGCTCTTATCTGTTCAACATATTGGGATTCTGGATAAGATTTTGGTTTACTGACTAACGGTATAAGAAAAAAAATTTAGTCCTAGAGAAGTGGACTAAATCTAATAGTATGAAACACTATAGGCTACTAAATATATAATAAAAGAAAATGAATGAATGAAAGAATAAGTGAGTGAATTTTTTCTCCACAGATTATAAATGGTTCAGGTGGAGGCTACAGATTTGAACTAAAGAGAAAAAGTGTAGCTTGGAGCTCAGGTATCATGTAGGACCTTCCCATTGTCACCAGGGCGAAAATGTTTCCTCCAGTGACCTCTGAATTGAACATCCAGACACACAGGAAGGAAGGACAGGTAACCAACAGGAAGTTAAATGGCTGTTTTTAGTCATTTCCTCTCAAAGTAGACATCAGTGTATTTAGGGCAGGGGGATTACATTCCCCTGTTTTTAACGTAAGTCATTTGCTTGTTTCTCTCTTTGCCTTTTTAAACCATCTGCCCCTTTCCCTTCCTGCAGCGTCTGTTCCAGGTTGAAGCAGAAGTGTTTCCATTTTCACCAGGCAGACAAGGAGCTTCGGCCAGACAAGTAGGCACCACAATAAGCCGAGCAGCTCCTGGAAGGACACAAGTCCAGTTTGCTTCCCCTGGTTCATACTTGCATGGCCTCTTGGTCAGAGAAGGAGGGATCCCTCAGGTTGAGAAAGAGACGCACTCCTTGCTGGGTGGTCACTAAACAGACACGATTCTATCCCTAGGTGACATGTCTTGGTCCTAAACACTCGTGCCCTTTGTCCCAGAAATCTGGCTCCTGCAAAGTGACCTTGAGAAGCCTTTCCTGGACAAGGGCCTTTAGTGATGATCTGTCCTCAGTAACTGGCTGCTGTTCCTCCTGAGGTTACGCTGGATCCCAACGCTACGTTGCAAAGACGCTGCCTTGCACTTATGCTTCCTCCCCCACAATACTCCCGCTGGCAGATGGACCTTCATTATTTGGCCCTCAGCTCGGTAAGGAGGAACGGACTTGGCATCTGGACTCTGAAGACTGTCCCGCTCACTCACAGGCTGTGTGACTGTCCTGGACAGTGAGCCAGTTGGCCCGATGCACCCACCCCCCTTGCTAGCGTCAGCGGCCCTGCCTGTGGCCCTGGGCCTGGGAGTCCTGGACGCCTAGATTAGATTGTCCTTCTCTCTCAGGATCAGCGCACGGGAAAAAGACCCCGCGAAGGGCAGAACAGAACGTCACACTGGGCCTGAGTATCCGTGCTCTCTGGGGTGGGCTGCTATTTGAGGTCATCAGTGATTTGGAGAGGAAGCTCCAGGGAGCAGAGCCTCTGGGATGCCCAGAGACGTGAGGCCGTGCTATGTGGAGAGGCAGAGTGAGGGCTTGGTCCTGCTGGCACCGATTGCCGACCCCTGGCTAGATGTTCTGGAAGCTGCTTCCCTGAGATCTTCACAATCCCCCTGCGTCTTGAGTCCTAAGGAGCCTGCACGAGAACACCAAACTCCTTGGACCTCAGTCCCTCCTCTTTGGAGGGGACCAGTTTCAGAAGTGGGTGGGATAAAGCAGCCCTGACAGCGTCTGGAAGGGTAGCTGTCATTCCATCCTTCATCGATGCCCTAAATCAAGGGTCAGCGCACTTTCTCTGTTCAGGGCACATAGTACGTATTTTTGGCATCTGTCACAACTACTCAGCCCCATCATTGCAGTTTGAAAGCCGCCATAGACAACTGTACACAAATACACATGGCCGGGTTCCAATAAAACTTTATTTACAAAACCAAGAGCATAGCCAGACTTGGCCCATGGGGTATAACTTGCTGACTCTGGTCCTAAATTAGTTCTCCACCTTTCCCTGGAGTGGACATTTTCCCCTGCCCCCCTAAGCACACGGGCTGCTGTGCTGTGCCAGTACACCTCGTGTGGGCACACCAATCTGTGGTACACAGGGCGGCCGGGTCCAACGCAGGAGGCCCAGTTAAGACTGAATCTCAGAGTAGCATGCGATCATCTGTTTCAGTGTAACTGTATCTCCCACACAGACGGGACATACCTATTCTAAGAAGAATTGGTTGTGTATCCGAAATCCAGATTGAATTAAGCACACTCTATTTTTATTTGCGAAGCCATCGACCCTGGGTGCGTGTCACAGTGGCTTGGGCAGCAGCGTGGCACCATGGAAGCACAGGTGCAGGACAGCTTCCTACAGGTGGCCCTCGGACTTGTTCTGTCCTGCAGAGTCTTCTCACCGAGTTAGCAGGGCTGAAGGTGGGATAGAGAAAGCGCCAATGTGTGAGCTGGGCGGATGCCAGTCCTGTGACTTCCTGGTACAGGGACCTGGGGGTGTGAGCCAGGCCGAGCTGTGTCCTCAGTCGACCCCGAGAACCCAGGCAGCCTTCCCTGCCCCCGAGGGGAGCAGAGCGGCTCCCTTGCCAGCTTCACAAGCCAGCCGCCGCTTCTGAGGACGTTACAGGTTCTGTGTCACTGGAGTAAGCACCTCCTTCTCATACTGACTTCAGCCTTTGCTCTTTTTGTAAGGAAAAAATACAGCATTGTGAGTACGGGCACCCTTTACCCCCATCCTTCTCCACTAGTGTTCGAACTGATTCTGTAAATGTACCGTGTCGGTGGCTGAAAAGTTAATGCTTAAAATCTAATGAGTTACAAATATGTTAGTAAGTATTCTCATGCCTAAGTACACAAACGAACTTCTTGACTGTGATAGCAATATTGTCAGGGAGGTGCTGTTATTAATTCTGCTTCTCAGTTAGGGAAACTGAGGCACTAGGAAATTAAAGATCATGGCGCATAGGTGGGGAGCCAGGGTTGGAACACAAGGGGTTCGAAACCAGAGTCCAGTCTCACCACACTAAGCCCTCAGAAAACTGTCTGAGCACATTTAGGATGGTTTTCCATATGGAATCCTGTTCCTAATCGCTTGCTTTAACCAGGGTATTTGCTCTCCTTTGATTATTACAAAAAACAAATTAATATAAAAGAAAGCAAAAAAGAAAGAAAAGAAAAAACTACCGTCAAATACAATAACTTAACTTTGTAGTTTATTATTTTATTACCTTTATTACTTTCTAGAGTGAGTTCCGTGCCCAGGTGTGTGTGTGTGTGTGTGTGTGTGTTAAATATGCATATTTAACAAAATTGAGGGTCCCCCCACCTGATGTTTTGAAGTAAAGATTCAGCGCCCTGGGAGTACAGCTCACGACCACCTCCGTCTCCTCTTTCACTAACGACCGCTGCGCGTTTACTTGTCCTCATCTCTTGCTTACAGACCAAAGGTCACAGCAGGACCATGTCAGGCACTGGACAGGAACCCAGAAAAGTGCCAACTCCCATGCCTCTTACCCTGCAGCCCGTTACTCCAGGAGTCCCCACGTGCTGACGCCACATTGAAAGTAGATTCCATGAGAAAGGGGGCGAGTGGGAAAGGTGAGAGGAGCGAGGACAGGAAAGAAAACCAAGAAGAAAGGAAACACGGTGCATTCCAGGTGGACAAGCTACACAATAGTACGTGCTTGACTCGACCAGGTGCCGCAGGACGGGTCCATGGGAGGACTGCTGGGCGTTGCAGAGGGCTGTTCGGGGGCCACTTGGCAGTCACTGGCTTGTCCCACATGTGTTCAGGGCTTTGAGCTGAGCTCAAGGGGAAGGAAACCAGCCCGCTCTTGGGGAGAACTTCACAGAGGGAACAGTGGCACAGGGAGCCAGAGCGGGAAAAGGCAGGTGGGATGCCAGCAGAGAGACGAGGGGGTGCCCAAGAACACTCTGCACCCAGAGGCCACTTCGCAGTGAGTGTCCCGGATGCCCCAGCATGGAACCAGGTGGCTGAGGTTCGAGTCCCGCTGAGACATACCAGCGGGAAGATTAGAGCAAAGTCCTGAAATCTTCAAGACCCTGGCATCGCTTGTGGAAAAGGGGGACATTAAGATTTTCTTTCAAGTTGCATTAAACCATAATATGATTCAAAGCCCTTGTTAGTTTCCTTTTGTGTTTCTGCCCCCCCGTTTTTAACCAGCTTTTCAGCATTGACGACTTCCTTTTGTTCTTACTTAAAGCCTAGTTCAGGACTAAGAAACTGTCCCGTTCGGCTGCACCCCAGACACATGGCCGAAAGCAATCTGGTCCATCCTGCCCAAAACTCCAGACCCCAACAGCCTGGCCCTGCTACTGTCCCACCTCCACCTCCACTGGTGCCACTGGCCACAGAGCAACCGGAGACAGTCCCCAGCTCTCCAGAAGCCCCGCCTTCTGGGTAAGTCCTCTCCTAAGGGCAGGTGGGAATTCCGGGGCTAAATGCTCTGCCATTTGGACAATGCTTCTCCTTCCTCGGGATGGAGCTGAAGCATTCTTGGGGGTCCCGGGGACCTCCCTCAACCTGGGTAAAGAGAAAACACCTTTCTCAGCCGACCTCTCCCTGAACTGCCTTCATTGGCACCGAGTACAGTGATGCTTTCACTCGTGCCGTTTTCTCCTGCACAATATTTATGGAAACCAGCATGTATTTTTCTGAGGGGATCATGAAAGACGGGAGGGGGCCATGGAGATGATGGAACGTGTCTCGGTAACAAAAGCTGCAGGGCCGCCCGGCGTGCTGACTACACAATCTATCTCCATGTCGTTTATTCCATGGATGGAGTCTGGAACAACTCGCAATATTTAATGCACAATTATGGTTTTCAATAAATTGTTCCCAGATGGCTCAGCAAAATGGCATAAGCAGAAAATAAGAATGATCAGATTTTAATGAATGTTTCTTTCCTTTGCCTTGTTCCTTCATAAATCCTAGTTGAATCTGCAGTTCAAGAGTTGATCAGCTGCAGGGACGAGGGGTATATGTGTGCACAAGGCATCAGACGCACGCGCGTATCTCCTATGCACACATGCATACGGAATGAGCCTGCATGCCTGTGATGGTGTGTAGATATTGGTTGCATTTTTTCAGCGTGATTGTGGTGATTGTGTACCAGGCATTGTGCTCAATTATACAGGTCATCGTATTCCTCACAATTCTGCAGGGAAGATGATGCTATTCCCATTTCAGAGATGAGAAGAGTGAGGCTCTGAGAAGTTAGGTAACTTGTACAAGGTCACTCAAAAGCTTGGTGACAGAGGTAGGAAGTGAAGCCCCTCCGTGTGGCCCACAGGCCTGTGCTCGTGTCACGGTGCCACATTGCCTGCCCAGGACAGGTGACAATATATCAGACGGACAGATGGACTGATGACAGACACCAGGTAAATGCGCAAAGCAGGTCTTAGCACACCCAGTTGGTGCCAACGCTGAGGCCTCTGAACTTTGAACTTTTATGGCAAGCTCCGGCTCACTGGCCTCTGCACGGCTGGCTACCTCTCGTCATGACACTCAGGTTCAATTGTCACATCCAAAAAGACACCTTCCCTGAGCTGTGGCCACCTCCCCAATTTCTTTATCACATCACCCTGTTCTATTTTCTCCATCGCAGCTACGTCTCTATCTAATGAATGTCTGACCCATCCGAAAACACCACCTCCATGAAGTCAGGGTTCATCACTGAACCCCTGGAACCTAAATATTGATTCAACACCTACATGGGGACCATGTTGGTCTACTCCCTACCATCTACTACATGTGTGAGGTTTGGGGGCGCCACCTACAGACACTCCCGAGGGTAGTCCTTGGCCCGCCTAGTGGTGGCAACACTAATTCAGGTCATGTCCTCTGTCCCCACACGGTCTCGGGTCCAGCATTCAGGACACTCAGTGTTTCTCTCTCCCCAGTAAATGGGCACACATAGTGTGAAATGTTGGCTGTGAAGACCTGTGCCAAGACATGAGGGAAACCCTGCTTCTAATCATGTCAAACTGAATCAGATAGAGGAGCTGCACCCACGCACGTCCCCGCCTAGCTGAGAACAGTGACTCGTCCTCCTGTCTGTGGCACACGACTGTGTTGGTAACGGCACAGCACACGGGTGCCGGCGACACGTACCTAAGATGTGCACAATCTCTCTTAGTTCTTGTAACAGTCTCCTGAGCGAGGTGCTGTTATGGTTACTCCCATTTTATGAATGATGAATTTAAGGTCAAAAGGAGTCAAATGATTGCCTACTTAGCAGGTAGTAGATGTGGTCAGATTGAACCTGGGCACTTTGACACTCAATGTCTGGTCCTCAAGCAGCAGAATCCATGTCTCCCGGGAATCTGTTGGGAATGGAGCATCTCAGGCCCCAGGCAGACCCGCTGAAGCAGCCTGTGCCCTTTAATAAGACTCTGGGTGGTTTGTGTGCACGCTGCCCAGAGAAGCTGCCCCGGGAGCCACGCTCTTAGGCACCACACTCGGCTCCTTCTCACTCGTCCCCGTTCCAACACCTCAGTCATTCGTTCTCCCTCAGTACATGTGTACTGAGCAGCCACCAGGTCAAAGATGCACCGCCAGGTTCTAGGAACATAAATAATGTGAAAACAACCCTTGGGTCTGGAAGCCATTTCACTCCAAGTGGGACGCCCACAGAAATCCTCCCGGCTATGAGAAAGCATTTACTTAATAAGAAACTAGCATGATTTTAAATTTAGAGAATTGGTATCTCACTTTTGTTGGAGTTTAAACTCCAACAAAAATGCCATATTGTCTCATCTTAATTTATTTTCGATCTATGGTAGCACCATTCACAGATTTGAAGATTTTAAAATATGCTTCACGTGAGCGCTGAAAAAATGACAGAGGTTAGTCAAACATACACACACACACACACACATGCACGCACACACACGCTCACGCACGTGCACACAGACAACCAGGGCATCCCTCTTGAAGTTTCTTCCAATAGCCAAATCTGGAACAGTCTGAGCAACCAAATAAATAATGATGGGAATACATCATAACCCACAGAATAAAACAAATATCCATCAGTGCATACTGATATAAAAAGATAATTGTGTGGGAAAAGGAATACGAGCTCTTCCTGACAGTTTCGATGGACAAGCGTAGAAGGAATAGAAGATCGAAATAGAAAATTGCCACTTTGCAATGTGACAGCAATAATTATTGCACATAAGAGTCATTGCTGGGTGCTAATATCAATGGGCGAAGAGAAGAAAGAGAAGCCAGACACTTGAATAGTCCTGAACTATCTCTCCACAAGATACCTATTAAATACAACAGAAAAAAATAATCACTTGGCAGTGGAGAAACCTGGCAGACACCACCTTGGCCACGCGAAGGACCTTAACCACACCAGAAAGGCGACATGTCAACGTCCTATGCCTCCAATCTGGTTCACAATAGCACGTCTGTGGTATTCTTGCCAAAAACACATAACCTCAATCTAATAATGAGGGAACACAGAAAAACCCAAATGGAGGGACAAAGCTGAACGGAAGCAGGCCAGTGCTCCTGAAAATAGTGTTCAAGTCCTAACAGGCACAGAAAGACAAAAAGAAATGTCCCAGATTGGAGCTGACTAAGGAACATGACAAGGAAATCCTGGCCAGAAAAGGGACATCAGGGGACAAACAGGCAATTTGAATAAGGTCTGTTATCACTTAATAAGCGTGTGTGAGTGGTGAATTCCTCGGTGAATTTTTGTAGTGTGATGGCATAACACTTGGGGGGATTGGATGAAGGGACTTCGGGAACTCTGTGTATAGTTTTTACAATTCTGTAGCCCTGAAATGCTTTTAACATAAAAGAAAACTTAAAGCATGTGTCTCGGGTGAATGGGCTCAAGACTTGCCAAACGGGACGGCTCTGCAGAGCCTGGCTCCCAGCAGCCGAGAGGACGATGGGCAGAAATGCACAGCAGTTCCAGGAGCTTCCACAGCATCTCTGGGAATTAATTTGAATTATGCCATTAAACAGATGTGCTCCGTGGGGCATGGATGACTTTTTATTTCTTAAATGTCTAACCTGCTGCTGCATCAGATGGCATCAAATTAATTTTACAGAGTTATCAACGAATGTGACATAACAAGCCATGGCACAGCCATATATCATCACAAGTCATGGCAGAGGCGCCACCAGGCTGGGGATGGGGTGCTTTGTGCTGTTCCTGGACCAGACTTGACCTGACAGGTATCGGATGACTCTCCACGCATGTCCCGAGCACACCCGTGTGTGTCTGAAAACTTAAGTGTGAACTAAAAGTCAAACCACCCAACTCAAAGAGACCTGTCCACAACCACCACGACCGGTTAGTTGATAAAAGTTCATTATTTACTCTTGAAAATGCAAGGTACATATGCGGTCTGCTTTATACAGACATCTTATACATTTAAATATAGTATTCTATTTAGAGAACCAAACACGGATATATCATATACGTGTTTGAATATTTTCTACAACATATATCCCAATAATAGATCTATATTCTTCAGTTCAGCCAGCCTGAGTTGGTTTTCTTTCTCCAAGTCCAAGAGTCCAACTAGCTCGGGTCACTGGCAGTCTTGCCACCTCACCCAGCTCCTTTCTTCACCCTCCGTGCCCCGGGTTCTGGCCAGGGATCTGACCTTGACCCCACTCGCCCCTGTCCTGCCTGCACGCCTGACCTCTGGGTCCGGACTCCTGCTGGCCAGCCTCCTTCTCATGGCTGCTCTTTGCCTGTGGGCCCTTGTGGCCTTGGCCCTGACCTGACCCACTCACATGACCCTTGTGGGTCAAGTGAGACATTCGCCTCCTACTTTAAGCCCAATTTTAAGGTTTGTTGGGAATCGAGGCACAAGAAGGGCCTGATGAAATGCATAGCTCCTCTCGGAAACACGTGACCTTTGGCTTGTCAATGCCAGTAACTGAGATCATTTTACTTAAACATTTACCTCCCAGAGACGTTTGTATGAGCTCCACTCGGCTGCTGAGAAACACCAGACACAGACGCGGACCTGGCGCACGCAGTCCCCGTCTGCCTGGAACTGAGTCCAGAGTTTGAAAATCAACAGAGGCTGGCGGTGGTAAATCCCGGCCAGAATGTGTCCCCGCTACGCAGGCCCTGCCGATTTCTGGTGATTGAAGACCCCCAGCTAGGAGAGGAATGAGATCACAGAGGAGAAGCCCCAAAATGTTTTAAGTGGTCACAGCGCTCTGTTGGCTGTGATGAGAAGGAAATGGGGAAGCTCCAAAGGGTTGGCCTCTGGTGGTCTGAATTCTCCAAACAGGTGTGCGTCCAGGACCCGCCTTTCACACCCTGGTGAATAAGATCTGTGAACCCGGTTACCGAGGCTGCCCTGTGCGTACATAGACCCCTGGAGCTTAAGGGAAACGCAGATTCCTGGGTACTCCCAAGGACACTGGTATTCAACGCAACTCTCCCGGATCAGTCTCGGTTACAATCACATGATTACTCTACGATGGGCAGCAGGCTAAACTTTGAGAAACACCAACAATACGAACAGACTTGAAAATAAATGCACTGGTCCTGGGGCCCCGGGGAGGCCCGGTGGGAATCCTGCTCCACTAGCCCGTAGACGTGGACGATTTCCCCAACCTGCAGACATCCCGCGCAATCCCAGCCTGTTGATGGCAACTTGTCTATTTTCCAGTGAAGATACAGGATTTCTCCTTTTTCTGTATTTCTTTGATCCTGTATGTATGTAAAGGGGAGGGAGGCGTTAAACGCTCATGGAGTCGCATCCCAACTTGCAAGAGAAGCTCATGCCTGGGTTCTGGAAACCCTACCCAACATGTCAGGATCAGCCCCCGTCAGCGCCTCCAGTCATGTTCTCTGATAAGACAGTCAGGGCAGCGCATACGATGATAAACGATTTTTATCAGCGTTATCAAATTACACCAGAGAATGCAGGAGGACCTTTAATATGCCGCCTAAGGAGAAAGCACATGTCTGCGGGGAGTCTGGGCTCTCTGGCTTTCAATCCATTTCTATTATCCTAAAACAGGATGAGGCTCAAGGCCGAGTGCAGCAGCCCTGCCTAAATATTAATTCAGGTCGGCCACTGTCTCCTCGTTTTCACGTTCGTTCTCTCCAAACACAGGTTGAATCAGAGTCTCAGAGACCCATCGGCATTTCAGCGTAGTGCAGTCCTGGTTTCAAGGAGTACAAGGCAAAGACAGTTATCGTGAAAAAATTAATGAACTGTGGAGGCCGGGGTTTGTGTAGTGGGACCGAATCCTGACAGTTTGAATTAAAATCCCAGTTTTTCCCAGTCCGAGCTGTGTAACTGGGTCAGACAAGTTCTTACGTGTCTCTGTGATTCAATAATCCTCATCTGTAAAATGGGGATAAAAGCATTGTCTTCTGTGTAAAAGGCCGGTGAGAATGAAAGAAACATTCACACACAAAGCACTGCACACAGTACCTGGCACCTTGGAACTAGGCAATAGTTAGGAGCTGCTGTGGGTTTTCATGCCCTGGTGAGACCTGGGACTTAGCATAGACCTGCAGAAAAATACTGGTGATCAGCGGATTATCAGAGAACTGGAGAAAAGCACCAGAGGGAACGTGAAAAATGGAAGGAAGGTCAATGGAAGGATGTGTTATTAAGATGCTCACTCAGGAAGGAAACTGGGCCCTGGATCCTGCTTGGGACCCTCTGAGGAGAGTATAGAATTGTCCCTCCAAGGGTTCATTTATCCACTGGCTCACTCTGCCCCCACCTTGAGCGTCGCCCGCTGGGGCACTGGCTGCCCGCACTTCTGCACTGACAAGTAGGTTCCTGGGAGTCTCTGCCCCCTGGGGAAGCCCTGGGAAGGAAATGAAAGACTCTCCGCGTGCTGGAGGCCGTCAGATAAGGAGACCTGCAGCCAGAAGTCAGAAAGGGGACCCGGAGGAGGTGAGTTACAGAGCTCAGGCTTAGGAAGCCAGGCGGCTGACCCTGGGGGGCATGAGTTAGGATTTGAGGGGTAGTGAGGATGGAACGAGTCAGAGCTTGTGGCGGATGCCCTGTCACAGTGCGAAAGACGTAGCCAAGGGAAAAAGCCAAACACCAGCCATCCAGAATGTTCTCACGATCAGGATGCTGGCGGCAGTTGCTACAGCACCCGAGTTAATGATCATGCTGCCTCCTTCTGTAGCTGGCTACTCACTGCCTGACACCCTCAAAGCTCCCACATGGCATCCCTGGGACGAGACAGTGAGCCATCCTTGAGAGACTTGGATAACGCTTGACCTGGTCTTGGGTGGTGGCTTGCCCCTTGGGTCTAACATTACGACTGTAAGAATTGTCAACTGCAAGAAATCTGTGGTACTTGAACAACAAAACAAGAACGTTAGAGCAAAGGCTTGAAAGAGCTGATTACAATCTAGGTCACCCCCTCCTCGCACCACTAAGCACGCGTCCTGACAAGTCCTTACCGATGCAAGGTGAAAATTCAATCAAAGCAACGTTTGCAGACGTCCAATATCATGGCCATGATTAGCTAATAAAATCTCAGTGGCCTGATGATATTAGTTTTCTGGGTTGTAATTTCCATTTTTACTGCAATTTATCTTTGTCGGAGTCCAGATCCATTTCTTTCCAGCTCTGGGCACGAGCTAATTTGAATAAATGAGACAAGCACTGTGGACAGGTGAATATCCATCATGTTCCCCACATCTCGGGGGACTGATGCCACCACACCCTCCGGTGGGCGGTCCTGGCCTAAATGCTTTGCCGTGCTGGCATGGAATGAATGAATGCAGAAGCAGGCAGCCTGAGACCGCGAAGTACCCAACAATTAAGGGTTTGGTCTGGCGCCTGATTCCTTCCAAGTTTCTGTGACAGATTAAGTGTTTATGGCTTCCCACTGTCATCGCAACCTCTTCTTCCTCACGCCTGCTGGTAAGCTGTCAGCATAAACAATGTTCCCGCCTCGGGTCGCCCTCCATGTCCATCAGACTCAGAAAAGCAGACGGCTATTGTCACTGTTGGCTAAACTCCCACTCGAGGGCAATGCCTTTTTTTCCTCTGTGTGGTCCTCATCCAGGCGAAAACCACTTTTCAAAAAGCAATTAACTTTCCATTCAAAGTGAGGTGAACCAATTTCTCCTCCCATCCTCTCTCTAAAGACACTTCAAGTCTGGGGTACTCAGTGCTTTCACGAACGGATGCCACTTGAGAGAATTTTGTTCTAGAAGATTTCATGACCCACAAACTCCTGACTTCAACCCAGACAGGATCCGGTAGCCCCCAGGACTTCACTCAGAATTGGTAGAGAGATGTTTCGATCTCTGGACCACAGCCGTCATTTTAACTTTTGTGTCTGCTTTACTCTGTCCTTCAGATGACTCTTCCTTCCTTTGCTTTCACATGGCCCCAAACACAACCCCACACAAATGCACACACAGACTAGGTTCCTTGGAAACGCTTGCAAGGGATCAGTGCCAGGGACCACACGGATCAAAACTCGGAGCTGAGGGATGCAAGTTGATCAGAGCAGCCCTTCCATGCCCGCGTCCTCGGCAGCTGCTGAGACCTAACCTTGCACGTCCACTCGTCACGTATTGAGCACTTGCAACGCAGCTAGTGCAAACTGAGATGCACTAGGAGTGCAAAGTACACACCGAACACAAGAAAAAAAGAATGTAAAATATTTCACTGGTAATTTTTATATAAAACACATGTTGAAATGACAATATTTTGGATATACTGAGTCCAATAAAATGTACTATTAGAATTAATTTCACCCTGAAAACTTTTAAAATATAGATTCTAGAAACTATGATTTTGTATGTAGCTCACGCTGTATTTCGGTTGGGCAGGCTGCTCTGGACCTTCCCTGCGTGTGCCACTACGCCCTTCTCTGCCCCAGAAGCCGCTCAGAGTCAGGTAAGAATGGGGCCCGCAGGTTCGTGTGTTCTCTGAGGTAGAGGGGAGTGGTGTGTGGCTGGTCGTCCACGAAGGGGAGGTTACCAGCTCAGCCAAACCTGCCCAGGTGAGAATGTGGAACAGCCACCTCCTTGTAGCACAGTCGTGCGTGCATGCACGCGTGTGTGTGCATATGCGTGTGCATGCGTGTGTGCGTCCGTGTCCCGTGAGTAACACCGTCATTCCGTCTTCATCTCCATGTGGGAAGCCAAGAGCCTTGCTGTGTTTGTAGAAAGCCATACTAACAGCCCCCTGAGTTTCGTTCCTGGATCCTGCTCTGGGTTGTGTATTAGTTTTCTGAGGCTGCTGTAATAAATTACCAAAACTTCGATGGCTTAAAACAACAGAAGTCTATTCTCTCCCGATCTGGAGGCCAGGAGTCCAAGCCCAAGGTGTTGGCAGGGCCGGGCTAGCTCCGCGGTGTCCCGCAGAGCCTCCTTCTGGCCGCTTCCAGCTCCTGGAGGCTCCAGGTGTTCTCTGGCAGAGGCAGCGCCATGCCTGTATCTTCACACGGCCTCCTCCGCTCCTGTCCGTGTAGCGTCCCTCTGCTTCACTCTCATAACGGTACTTGTCATCGGGTTTAGGGCCTGTCTGGATTATCCAGGACAACTGCCGGCTCTCAAGATTCTTGAGTTAAATGCCTTTTGAGTTACCACAAAAGGCAATATTCATGGTTCCAGGAATTCGGACATGCACATATCTTCTCGGGGCGAACATTACGCCCACCACAGGGGATGAAAATGAACCCCTGGCCAGACCCCCGATGCGCAGGAAACGGCTGCGTACTCATTGCCTGAATTTCCTTGGTATCCCAGGATTCAGATGGCATACACCCCTCTTACCTCCAAGGAGTGTAAAATGTGTTCTATATTTTACTTAACTCTTATTTGCTCTAAGTAAATATCTGACAATTTCTCATTCCAGGAATTTGGCAATAAACTGCCTCCAGCCAAAATCCCTCCTATAAAGTAGATTGAATTCCATGCACATTTCATGTACAGGTTACCTTTCCAAACCACACCAGGAAGACCGAAGCCAGGACGCTGTCTCAGGATGGTTGAGAGCTATTCATTATTATGTGCTTCGGGGCCCTTCATTTAGGTTCCACCCGGGCTCTCCATGGATCAGGCCCTCAGCTGTGCTTCTCAGAGTGCAGCCACCGGCCATGTGCACAAAAATGACCCAGACACCTGTGACCTGTGTCAACTACCAGCGTCTCCCCAGTCTAGGACCTCAGAGGACGGGAGTCTCAGAAACTGCATTTCTAACAAACTCCCCTGGTGATTTTATTAAAGACAGTTTAAGCATCACCGCCTGACCTTCTCTTGACCCCCACCCTTGAGGGAAGCCCAGGCTACGGGCCAGCTCACAGGACAGGGGTCAGCCACTGTTACTGCAAGTGTGGGACCGGCCGAAGGCATCAAATCGTAAATCACACGGTGAGAACTCTGCTTCTCTCCTTGTTGCTAGTCTGTCTTTAACGCCCCATGCTTGCTTATCTCCCCGTTTTGCAGAAAACAGGAGCAGGCTTCCGAGGCTGAGCCCGGGCAGGCCACAGCGACGGCCCGAAGGCCATCGCATTCTTTGGCTTTCATTCACGGCAAGTGATAACGCTTTTCGATTTCAAGTTCCCTTTTTAACACACTGTATTCCAAAAATAAGTAAGTTTGTGTGACGGAAAACATTAAGAAAATAATAATGCAGAGAGAGTAAGCTAAGGAAGGTGGCAATTGATGAAAACACTTACTTATTAGTCAGGATTCTCCAGAGAAACAGAAACACACATATATAAAGAGATTTATTATAAGAAATTGGCTCCTGTGATCATGGAGGCTGACAAGTCCCAAGGTTTACAGTTGACAAGCTGGAGACCCAAGCTGGCGAGTGGGGTAGTTCCAGTGTAAAAGCCAGAAGGCTCGAGAGCCAAGAGGAGCTGACTTTTCAGTTGGAGTTGGAAGTCAGGAAAAGACTGGTGTGCCCACTCAAGGCGGTCAGGCAGGGGGAGCGCCCTGTCACTCAGCCCTTTGTTCCATCTGGGTCTTCAGTTGATTGGCTGAGGCCAACCCACACTGGGGGAGGCGGGCAATCTGCTTCACTCAGTCTCCTATTCAAATGTCAATCTCATCCCTCATAGACACACCCAGACTAACATTTGACCAAAAGTCTGGGCTCAGTCAAGTTAACACATAAAGTTACCCATCACACTGACCAGTACCACACAAGCAGTTAAGAATAAGTGTCAGGATGAGTGCAGGCTCAGTGAGGGAGCAGCTTCTCGAGCCTCAGGGCTCACTCCAGCCGGAGCAGTTAATTCTCAGGTTGACCAGATGGTCCGACTAGAGTGTTCATGAACTTTCTGGCCGGGACAAGCTGACTTAAGAAAGTAACGAACTCTTTGGTTCTGACCCATGACTGTTACCTCACAGGGGCTCCCACAAAGCAGGGGACACATCAGCTCAAACTCTCTCCTGAAGTTCTACCTTTCTGACTCACGCCAGTATAGCTGGGGACCTGGGCTTCTCGTCAAAAGAAACCCAGCACATTGACATCCAAATGTGAATGTGACCGTAAGGGTCGTTACTACTCTCCTCCTTCTGTAGAGCTAATTTGCTTTGAGGTAAAATACTGGAATACAAAGTCACTACGAAGAAAAGGAATGCATTGTGGAAAGTGTTCATGAAAAAGATTGAGGCGGTTTATTAATAGGACGCATACTTTCTAAAAATAAATAGCTTGAAGTAAACATATAAAACAATCAAGGGCCTTATGATATTACTATATTCCTATTAAATCTGATCACCACTTAAACCCTTTACAATGGTTTTTTCATCGACTTAGCAAATAAGACTTAAGTAACAGCCATAAATCAAGAAAAGCAAGTCTAGAGCTGAGCATTAAGGACTGTGAAGTGAAGAGTGTAATCCTTTAAAAACACAAATCTAATCCTCTCTCAAAACCTTCAATGCCTTCCTCTTACATCTCAGAAAAGGGCCAAACTCCCTTGCGTGGCTGCCAGCACCTGTAAGGCCTGTAGGCTCCCCACCCTCTATTGCCCTACTAGGGGCCCTTCACCCACCAGTCCCAACTCCAGAGCTGGGATTGTCAAGTCTTTTCTATAAAGGGCCAGATCACTAAATATTTTAGGTTCAGTGGCCCATAGGGACTCTGTCATAATTAGTCAACTCTGTTATTTTAGCACAAAAATAGCCAAAGACAAATATATAAGCTTATGGGTTTGACTGTGTTCCGATAAAACTTTATTGACAAAACAGGTCGTGGCCGGATTTGGTCCACCGGCCGTAGTCGGCTGACCTTGCTCCTCCGACTCCAGGCCTGGCGCATACTCCTTCTGCTGCTGGTGTGGCCTCGTTCTTCCTGCCCAGCTAAGCCCTCCTCTTCCCTTGGGATTCAGTAGATAATTCCTTTCCTAGGGAACTCTTCCCTGGCTCCTCAGGAGAGATTCTGTCTTTTAGAACAGTTACCACAGTTGTAATTAAAGTGTGTGTGTGCGCATGTGTGTACGAGATGATTCAGTTGCTGCCTCTCCATGAATCACCCAGGACAGCCTGCTTCACTCACCATTATATCCGCAGCCTGGCACCTGTTGGAGGCTCCATTACTATCTGGAAATCAAATTGATAACTAACTGAGTGGTTGACTAGGAGAACAAGTGCATCCCTGAAAAAAAACTAGGAAAAGTTTGCATCCTTGATCTTTCCAAGCCTCATAAATGAAACTATGAATAGACCCTTATTTTTTTTCTTCCCAACTCCCCTCTTCAGACAAGGCGCTTGGATCTATGCAATGGCTTTGTTTCCTTTTCTTCTGATGTTTTTGTCCCTACAGAGTATGTGAGCCACTCTTTCCAAGTTGACCTTCCACTCACCAGCTCCAGGACCTGGGGCGAGTTATTGAGCATCTCTGGCCTTCCTTTTGCTCGTCCGAAAAAGCGACGACCACACTCACCTCCCAGGCGGTTGTGGGGCGTCCGTCTCCAGGGCCTGACCACTGGTGTTACTAACAGTACGTGACTTCCCCTGATTTGGTACGTCAGTATTTCCTCTCTGTGTGGAAAACCCACAGCAGGCACGGAGAGAGCCCAGGAAGTACGAATAGTCTCAGATGACCAAGGCCAACCTGTGAACAGTATCTTCTCTGGAAAGGTTAGCAACGTCCCAGTTTTCCCTTCTTATTAGCAGCACCAGAGCTAATGGTGAAATGTTTTTCAGGGGACACGTTGGGAGAGTTTGCTATCAAATGCTGATGTCTACCACAGCGGTGTGTATAATCCACGCGTCCAAAATTACGCGACAGGGAGGTAGATGACACATACAGCCCATGGCACGTTATGCAGCCTTTAAATCGTGTAGGAAGCATCTTTGTGAAGATGTTATTTCATTTCATTATCATAAGAGTCCTATGGCGTGAGTGCTGTTACAGCAACAAGTGATGAAATGGAAACCGCCCCACATTTTTAAGAGTTTGGAGCAGGATTCATACGTTCCAGCATGCGTGATGCAGTCCTCCGTTTATTCCACAAGCAAAGGTCAAGCAAATATTATAATCACCCGCTAGGCAAGATACAAACTATTGAAAAAAATTAAGTTCCTTGAATGTTTTCCCGGTTGAGTGTGGGAAGAGGGGTATAATAACGCTTAAAGGAGTCTTGCGACTCCAGCAGAGGGCACACTGGGGGAGGGGCGGTGGGGACGGGGAGGCCGGAGGGTGTCGCACGTGTAGGATTGCATTTGTCATCTGGGTGAGGTCAGTTCTGACTGGGGAACCAGGAAATAGGTTCACGTTAGCAAGAGCATCCGCAGAACAAAATAACCAGACAGGAGGGCGGGCAGGAGGGAGGCTCAGCCTTACAGGACAGCTTCCCAGGAGACAGGCGGGCAGCAGCGTGAAGCGGCCAGAATTTCAGAGGGAGATGGAGCACAAGGGGGAGACGGGAGGCATCTCTCTAATCCATTGGGAAGTAGTTTATGAAACAGGTCCTTGGTTCCGGGGTCTACAGATGGAGCCATTTTCCTTACGATCCAACTCAGAGAACAATCAGCCTTAAGTTCTTGCGAGCTGAGGCCTGAAGAAGGCAAGGAGGACCTGAGGTCGCTGTAAGGCTGAGTGTACGAAGCAAATGTCCACATTTCAGGACTGTGGAGGCCACCCCTTTGGACAGCACCTGCTCGCTCCTTTTCCTGCTGACACACCTGCATTCCCATGGTGTAACCACCAGGAGGTGAATGCATTCCTGGGGCAGGTAGGTGAGGGCCAGGGGGAGCGGACCCCTAAGTCGGGGGTGGTGGGGCAGGGAAAGAGGTCACAGTCATTCAGAGGGACAGGCTTCAAGGAAGCAGAGAGATTTCGGGGACTTTTTCTCCTCTCTGCTGCTGAACTGTTCCAGATGCAGTCTGATTTTTATGTCGAAGCCTCATGCACAGAAAACACACAGGATTACAGGCACTCGCTAAAACGTATATATTCTCGGTGACGGTGGTGGTGGTGGTGGTGGTGTGTGTGTACTTCAGCTGTTGAAATATAAACATCTTGCATATTGCATTTGTTTTTCTTCCAACTCAGAAAAGGCCTTCTTTTTGGTTTGTCATCTGCAGTCCCCCGAAGCCCAGGACGTAATCTGATCGAGGAAACTCAAACCCAGCCAGGTGTCACGGGATCCGGAGTTGGCTTTTCTTGGGAAACGGCTTCTCCCAAGATTGCTGTCATTGTGAGAATGCGTTTTCACAAGGCCATTTTGGAATACTGGATGTGACGTTTGATTGGGCCTGCCTTTAAAGAGGTCAGGTTCAATTTAATAATGGTACATGTCATTACTGTGCGTAATAGGAAAATACTGGCCGGTTGACAGACCGGAGGCAGATTGTATTTTTTCAACCATTTGATTAAGACCTTATAGAGACGGTAACCCAGCAGTATACATAAATATTGGAATGTGGTAGTAATTATAATGTGTGAACAGGGCAGAAAGGTTAATTCTGTTTCATTTTGACACCTGAAGGTGTCCAGTGAAATGTCAGTTTGAAATGTTCGGATAGAACCATGCTCCTTTCGGGTTTACGTAAGCCAAATACACATCTGATATTAGCAAAAAAGCCAATAAATTGGGGGGAAAAACATAACTCAAACCATATTCCGTTATCCACCCTTCAAAGGTCGATATCTCCACAGAAATACCATGTAACCATTTGGATCACTCATAGAGTTCCAAAGGAAGATGACTTATTACCTAGTTTGTATAGGAGACGCAAAGAGCAACGAAAACCCCCGTTCCTGACAGAAGGGGCTTCAGGTCCTCATGGTCCGGGACGTGTCCAGATCACGAGCAAGTGGGACCCCACCGTTATGGGGACAGGAGCAACACAACAAGCACACTTCTGTGCAAGAGCTGTCCTCAAAGTGAAGGGCAGGCAGCAGCCGCAAGAGCGCAGGACCCATTTGTTGTGTGATGGCCAGGGGGCACGGGGGTTAGTGAGGAGAGGCCTAGAAGGGTGGTGGCCACCTGACGCTGAGCTTCTCCTCCTGCCGAGGTCTGCAGGGTGGACCTGCGTCTTCCCCTCATCCATTTCCCACACCCACTGGCCAAGATCTAACTGTGACGCTATGCGGCCCAGGTTCAAGTCCAGCTCTCTCCTCTGCCTGAGGGACAGCAGGACAGTGCCCAGGGGTCAGGGGGAGAGAGACACCAAGAGGAAGGCATGGGTCAAACACTAGAGAGGCGGGGGAGGGTCCTACTTGTCGGAGCAGACAGAGCAAACCGAGCTCTCTCTCTCGTCTCCACGTATCATCCCTCCCCAGGCCTTCACAGATCTGGGTCTCTGAGCCCTCCAGTCTCCAAGCACTTTGTGGGGTTCCTGTGCAGTGGAACTGGATTTCATAGGGACCCCCCAAAGCAATACTCCAGCAGGACAACGTTCATTTCCAGGGACTCCCCCTTCCCTTTCCGCGCCTCAGTAGGGGGTGTCATGTTGGGAGGGATGAGTTCTTTTCTCTGCCCCTTTTGCAATCTATTACCTCCCACCACCTAAATAGAGGGACCCTGGAGTGTGGCCCTCATGGGCAGAGAAGCTGACACTGGGGTCAGTGTGGGGTGACCCTGGTGGCCCTGAGCCACGGGCTGCTCCAGACCACAGGAATGTCACATGCCCAGGGCACGTATGTATTATGGGGTGGGGGCAGGGGGCCGCAGGCGAGAGAGAAGTAACTACCCAACCCGGTTCACCCTGTGCCACAGCCGCCCAAAGCCACCTCTGGGCCCCAGGGGTGGCCTGGCCCATGTGAGATGCCAGTGTCCACCTCTCCTGCAGACCTGCCCTCCTGTCCAGTGAGCCTCCCTCATCGGCGCTCTTTCCTGCCCAGCAATTTGACTTCTTCAGGAGATTTGTATCCACCGTCTGCTGTGTTCCCAGCCTGCAGTGTGGCAAGTAGCTCTCATGCTTACAGCGCACCCCGTGGGGGATTGCAGGCAGCTGAAGAGGACCGTCCTCACAGGTGCAGGGCAGAGGTCCTCCACAGTGGCTCAGTCACAGCAGTCATGGCTCACCTGTCCGTGAAGCCTACCTGTCGCCAGCCGGGTGGGTCACCTCAGCCCACGGCTAACTGGGCGCCCGCTGCAGAAATCTCAGAGGCTGCAGCCACTGTCCACGTGATGAAAGCAGGGGCATCACCAAGCATCCAGAGGGCAGGCTTCCTGGAGGGAGGGGCAAATTCAAGTCCTCAGACCTACCTCTATGAGCAAATCCAACAAAAGAGAAAGGATGAGAGAAGGGAGAAAGAACCTTTGTGCCATGAGTCCTCATCTGGTGGGTGACGTCCCTCCGGTGTCCAGGCCTGCTGGGTCATCCTCCCCACAGCGGCTGATGGCCCCCCCCCCCCAGGAAGCTGCAGCAGCCCCGGGAGTGGGGACCACAGGCTGGGGCAGGGGACATTTCTGAGCTAGAACCAATGGGCTTACCTGTAGAGACTGAGGGAGGTGGAGGGCGGATCCTGGCCCCAGGTGAGGGAGGCAGGTGAGTAGAGACACCACTGGCCCAGGTAAGCACAGGGACAGTTGGGGAAGAAGGGGAATGCTGCTAAATGGGGCTCTGGGCTAGATGCCCTTCGTAGGTGAAGTTTAGTGTCCACAGACTGGGGGCGGGCTGCCTGCTGGACACCTCGGTGGCTACGTCTACCCCAGATTGGGGTTTGGAAAGCACGGAGCACTGACTCATGGGAGAAGATGACCCTTCCCCCAAGGGAGACTGGGCAGAGCAAGAAGAAGACAGATGTGGTTGTAACCCCAAGAAACCTCAGTAATGAGAGGACACAGGGGAGACCTGTCTGTCTGTCTGCCTATGTCCTCCAGGAGAAGGGTTTCCCAGGCTTCTTTGTAATTTGTCACCTGTCCCTGAAAAGGAGCTCAATGAATGAGTGTTGAATGAATGAATGAACGAGTGAACGCATGCACTTGAGGAAACTCCTGTGAGTCCTAAGGCAAAAATAACTGTCTTGCAACCTCAGGCAAGTCATCCAACTCTGTCTTTTTGTTTGTTCACCTAAAACATGCAAATAACAACCCCCTAGCGTATGAGGGTGAGGGCCACGTCACAGAGGGACACTCAGCTCTGCCAGGGCTCGCTGCCTGCCCGTGCCCCTTCTATCTTCCCAGGCCACAGTTTCCTCATCTGGAAATGGAGGTTTATCGGACTAGATGTTTCTGAGGTCTCTCCCTGCTGACACTCCAAGATTCTAAATGCACAAATGATCGCACAGACTTCGAGGAGGGGGGCGGGCGGGAACGCTCGATAGGGAGGGGACCAGCTCCCCAGAAGGTGACGTGTGAATGCAGTGGGTATGGCTGGACCCCATGTCTTGGCTCAAATCCAAGATAAAACATTCTTTTTTTCAATCACTATCATGACTGACAGGTTCTGCGGGGTTCCGTCTGCCCCACCGTGGAATGCAGAAATGCAGGAATGAGGCATTCCAAAACACAGTCCTTAAAAACAGACAAGCCCTCCCTCCATCACTTGATTCCAACAGGGCGATGCTTCAGTCCTGGGCTCCTTTCCTTGGAGAAAAGCTCAGAAAGGGAAGTGAAGTGCAGGTGTGCCGTCTGACCAAATGGGCGGCACGCTTACCTCACGCGACCTAAAGCGAGAAATAGGAAGTTGAGACCCCGTACATCTTCACGTGGAATTCATCTTATTCTACGACTCAGGCAAAAATCCTACAGGATATACCTTGTGACAGTTCACAGATGAGTGGATTCAGAATTTGAAGGAGAATGTAAGGACTGTCCTTTCCAACCATACCATATGAGGAAGCAGAATGTCCCCCTGAACTTAGAATAAAAAACGAAAGCAAAGGGTCCCCTAAGAGACTGTCCTCCCAACACGTGGGGGGTGGTCTCAGCATTGTGCAAACCTGACTCCCTCACCCACAAAGTCCACGGGCCTTCCTTCTGAGGACGGAAAGTGCACAGCTGACATGGACTGGCGGCCACGGGTGCCCAGGACAGAGCGCCATCTGGGAAAGTGAGGTGTACGGATGGGGGCAGCGTGTCCCTGCTGAGGACCGGACAAGTCGCAGTGCCGAATGATCGCCCTGCACGGCATGGATTGCTGGGCTCTCCTGGCCTGGTGACAAAAGGCAGCAGAGATGTCATGGGGCCAGGGCTGTGGGCTCAGCCAGCCGAGGGCTCAGCCACAGCAGCCAGCGCCGGCCTCAGACCTGCTACTGCACCCAACTCTCATTTTCCTCACATGTACATGTATTTTCACATGGAATCGCCTCGATAAATGTTCGCTTAAAAAAAAGACTCTCGTGATTAACCACTTTTGTCACCGGAACCCCAGTGCTGTTTCCTCAAGTCCGCCTACCTACATGCACTGTCCCCAAGAAACGCACGTGCAGGCGTTTGCAGTATAGAAGGAAAAAGTAGTTTAATGTTGGATTGGCCAACACGGAGACGGGGCACTTGTTCTCTAAATACCCGACTCCCCGATGGTGAGTGGGTTACAGATTTTGTGGGGCAAAATCACAAGACACCGTGGGTTCGGGGTTCGGGGTCGTGCTGGGAGCTGATTGGTCGGCAGTGAGGCGAGGGTAATGAGTCATTTCTTCAGGTCTGAGGACAGCTCTGACCGGTCCCTTGTCCAGTCTCATGGGAAAGTAGCCAGGGTGTTGCTCCCCCTTAGGGCCCAGGAGCTGAAACATAACTTAGGTAAGATGTTCTCTTGATGCCGCCTGAGGTCCAGACCTTGTGACCATTAGTCAGGCCCGGGCTACTGTCCTTCACTGCCCCGGGGGCCGCTGGTTATCTGGGGGAAAGGCTAGGTCTCTGAGGGGTGTAGAGAGAGAGGGATATGATTTCTGGGATTTAAAACTAAATTTATTGGAAGTCCTAAGGACACTCGGTTTCACTTGTAAGTACCTTCCAAATTATAATTTGCCTCACCTCCAGGAAAAGAATATATGGTCAGGCTCCCCGCAAGGGCCACCCTCCCCCACCCCCTGGAAGCTGTCTCCTCCTTGCCGCAGCTCTGAGACAGAGGGTATTTCTTCCAGTGACGCCAAGTGCTCCCCTCCAGCAGACAGCCCTTCCGTCTCTTATCAGCTCTGCTCGGGCCACAGCAGAGCTCTGCTCGGGCGCTAAGGTGGTTTTGCAGCTCAGAGCCACCTAGGAAACAATCTATCGGCCTGACATTCGACCCTTGAGGTGACCGCACACGGACACCCGCTCAGGCTCCTCTTCACATGGGCGGAAGCACGTGCCCTCAAATCCTCCTGTGTCAATACCTTCCTTCATCTCCTAGGAATTGCTCAGTTGGGTGTAAAAAGGTTAAAGTGGAAGGTTTGACCAAAGTAGCAGGATGCTACACCAATGTCTCAGATTCCCAACTCCGTGCACCAAAGCAGGGAAGTGGTGGACCCGGGCGATGGGGGTTGGGGCGCGAGTGCAGCCCTAGAGGGTCACCCCCACATCTGCAGCGGCCAACAGTGGTGGACAGCATGCAGCTGGTGCTTGAGGCCCCGACATGGGTGAGTTCATCTTCTGCTTCTGACGAGTGTGTTTACTTAAGTAGAATATTCTAAACGCCTCCCCACCCCCCAGAACTGGAGAAGCAAATTGGGTCGCAAGTGGAGTGTCTATTGTCAGTTGAGCTTGTCTGCTGGGTGGTCCCTGAGCTGCTTGGCTTTCTCCGTGTGTATTTCTGGAACATGAATGCCTGTCATATTTTTGGATATGCATTCATTTGGATTCAAACCAATTCAAAATGCTCGACCCCAATCAGCATTCCTGGGCCGTCTCCACTTGGGAACAGGACCTGTCCCACCCCCACAGACTCCACAGCCCACCCCCACCCAGGAGCGCCCCCTAGAGGACCCTCCTTAGCATCATGGTTCTCAGACAAGGGCAGTGCCCCGCTCCAGGCCTGGCATCCACCCCAGGTCTTCTGAGTCCCCAGGGACCCAGAAGTGCAGGGGGGCGGGGAGTGTGCTGTGCAGGTGGGAGAGACACACCTTGCAGCGTGGGAACAGCTCAATGAAACCCTTCCTCAGGTGCAGAGGCAGCACCTCCGTGAGGTCTGGGCTTCAGTCCTTCCTGCAACACCCCACCCCCAGCCACGTCTCACGGCCCCTCCCAGCCCAGGCATCACCCTGGAAACCAGAGTCATTCCCCAAGCATCTTCTTATTCCCACGGCATTCAGGAACTCTCTGTGAAGATAAGTGGGGACCTTATGATTGCTTTTACAGATGAGGGAACTGAAAGAAAGAGCATAAAAGAGTTTTCTGTAATAAACAGCCTCCATAATAAACTGAATTGCAGCTGTAGCTCCTCTTAAAAAACCTGGAAGAGTGAAAACGCCAATTCTCAGGACAGACAACTTAGGGGCTTATGGATCGTTTTGCAAAAGGAACCACCCACAGTGGCGTCAGCTCAATGGACGGCTTCCCTTCCCGGGAGCTCATGAAAGGACAGCTCACGCTCTGCAATGGGGACACACCCACAGCCGCTGGACCTCACGTCCTGAGTCCAGGCCAGATGGGAGGGGATAGGAGGCTCGGACTTCGGGCAGATGTTCAGGTCTGATACAGGCCTGCGCGCAGGAGCCGGGGGTAGAGAGGCCCCGGAGTCGCAGATAAACCCATGGTCCTAATGCCATGAGCTCAGCAATGAGAAAGAAACAAAACACCGACCGACTCCCTGACATATCCAGCCTACACGCAGTGTGCAGACTTATGCTTTGCCAACCTAAAGCCCCAAATAAATGCTGTCATATTCTGGAGCGAGCCTCATATTTTTCTTTCAGCAAACCTCCCAGGCATGCAGGTGACACAGCTGGGAGGCATCCTTCCTGGCAGGTGTCAGCTCTTCAAGCCTCTGAGAGGCTCTGCCCAGGTCTGTAGGGCAGTCCCTGCAGGAGACCTGCTTTCCACACTAGTCATACCAGCGAGACCCTTGACTTTGTGCACTCTGTTCCAGAATCTTCCATCTGAGTCCTCTGTGCTGTCTGCCTTCACCCCACATCGGAAGCCTGTCTTCCCAAACACCCCTGGGGGCCTGCCCGGGCTCTGACTGGGCCTCCTCTCGGCCCTGCCCTCCTGCTGATTTCCAGCTCCGGCCCTGCCCTGGCAGTGTCAGTCAGTTCCTAGTGAGAACACCCCAGTTTTCTGGACTGCTGTTCAAGTGCTGACAACCTCCACACAACCAGGGAAGCCTGAGTGGCCCCAGACTGTCCCCTTCTCCACTTCCTGTGTGGAAACAGCTTCACATCTGGGCTTGGAGCGGGTGAAGAAGCTTCCAGAGCAGGTTAAGGAAGGCAGCTTGGGGCGGGTGCCGCTGTGGGGCTGGGGCCCAGGGAAGCTGTCAGGCTCACATCTCAGGGTTCATATCTGCCCGCTACGCACACGTCAGCCTCCTCCTGGGGCCCCAGCACGCCGGCCCGGGGCCTGCTGTCAGGTCAAATGCAAGAAGCCCTGGTCTGTCACAGATCACTCCAAAAGGGGACACATCCCACTTTGGGCTAGCAGCTGAGAGTGGTGTGCACAGGTGCACGCGCACACACACACACACACACACCAGGCATGAAGGGGGTGGTGCCGCTTCCATAGGACCTGGTGGTTTTCAGCCTCTGCCTGACGAGCACTTTGCATCCAGTTTTGGAAATAATCATAGAAGACGAACTAAGACTGAGAGCGAAAGCAGTGCTGGATTAGGGGGTGAGGCGGTAAGAACTGCATCTGTGGTGAGTAGGGGGACAGACGCAGGGCAGGATGTGGGCTGGACCTGCTCTCCCCCACCGCTGGCAGAGCTGAGCTTCAGCTGCACCAGCCACTCAACAGACAATGCCCAGCCAGGCCCTGCTTGGCGCCAGGCTCTGCAGTCCCAGGGGACACAGTGGTGAGCAGGACGGGATTGACTCTGCCCCTGGGCCCTTCCACGGCCACCGGAGAGGTGGTGGCCGAATCTAAGTGCTATTGGGAACACGGGGATCAAGTGGCAGAGAACTCGAGGGGCAGGGAGACCCAACGAGGTAGTTTGATCAGCTGAAGGGTGATTTTCAGCTGAGGAGTAAGGGATGAAAAGGAGTGAACCTGCTAATAGAGGGGGAGGAGTGACGCAGGCAGAGCACCTGCCACATGTGCAAAGGTCCTGGGGCAGGAAAAAGCCTGACATGATTAATGATGAAAAGAAGCACAGAAAAGATGGGGAGAAACACAGAAAAGATGGGTTGCTCAGTAAGAGAGGAGGGCCAGGCAGGGCAGGGATTGGCCATGGCAAGGAGTTGGGATTTTATTTTATTTTAAATGAAGCGTTGGGGTTTCAGAGGGCTTTAAGGAGAGAGATGTTTTGTAAACTTTCACCCTGGGTTTTGCATGGAGACAGGACATAGTGGTCAGTGTGCAAGCATGTGGAGCGCAGTTTCTTGCAGGATCCCAGGCATATGGACAAAGGCAGAGGGTGCGAGGATGCAAGGTCCATTTGTGAGTGGGTGGGAGAGTCAGAAGGAGCCACTGAGACCTCTGGCTGGAGCAGCGAGCGGTTGGTAAACTTCAGGGAACACAGGCAGGGAAGCTGCCTCAAATGTTCTCTCCTGGGCTTGCAGGGAGCAGGAAGGAAGAGGAAGATGCTGAAACCACCTCTGTGCAAGAAATTCCCGCCTAGATTCCCTTGGACTGGGATAAGCTCAGGGCATCAGCAAGGCCAGGAAGAGGCTGGTAAGTGGCAGACTGGCTCCTCCTGCACCCTGGACGTAGGGGTGGAGCCCAGGGGGAGGTTCTATCGTGCAGAGGGCGGGGGAGGCAGGTGGGGGCTGGCGCCCAAGGGACAGCAAAATGGATGGACCTTCTTCTTCTGCTTTGAGCAGTCGAAGTTGGGATTACAACTGACTTAGATTCAGGAATGAGAGAATGGCCTTCTTTTCCCCAAAAAGCTTCTGGAGCTAGGATTGCCACAGCCAACACTGACAGGTACCTCCATCAGGCAGACAGGTGGGCTGCTGTCAGGGAGACACCGTGGGCTGGGCCAGGCTTCTCTTCTGGAATCTACTGGGCCATGCAGCCATTTGACTCTGACCTTAGGACTGGCCTTCTTCGTGGAGTGATTGTGGGGTCCCTCTGTTCACACGTCTCATGGATACAGGTCATATGCAGAAGGTCTTTTAATCCTGGTGGAGGAGAAAGTCTCAAAATGCAAATGTCTCGAGGTAAAATAATAGCTGAAATACGTGACCATTATACATCTAATATCATTACTCATTAAGTATTGAATTTCTCCCGTGCGCCAGGCACCATGCCAAAAGTCCACAGAACCCTCTCGTTTAATCCTTACGGACATCCCCGAGGGGGCAGACAGTCTGAGCTCTGAGAAAGACACAGGATCTCAGAGAGCTCAGACATCGCGGGCCGTATGTACCGTAGCATGGGAAGAGACCGACCGCAGAGACGAATGCGAATTCTGTTCTCACAGGAAGAAAAGGTTGGAGAGGGGCTGCTACTGGGAGCCCCAAGTGGGTTTCACACCCAGGAGGAGATTTAGAAAGTGGAGACGGAACACAGGCACACCTTACCTGGCTTACTATTTTGTCTATTTGTAGACAGATGACATTTGGGGGAATAGAACCGCCGGTAGGTTCTATCCCAGCACCGCCATTCACAGCAAGGACCTTAGGTCACATCCGTCCTCGGCATATGCTCCCTCATCTGCCAGACCGAGCGGGGGATGAACCTCACCCACCTGGCAGGTTGCTGTGAGAGTCAGAATTCGCACTAAGCAGAGTGTCCTGGCCTTCAGGGCTTCCCGGGAGCCGTGGTCTGTCTAGGACAAGCACCCGCCCCAAATTCCAGGGTGGCTGAAGTTGCTTTGCTTCTCTTTGAAGCAAAGCCAACCTGGGTTCCAAGAAATTGGCAGATCAAGGTGTTTCTGTGTTCACTTTTTTCCCTTAAGTCTACGGAGACAAGAATAAAATCTCCTACCAGAAAGATCCACACCCTCTTTCTTCTGAGTCAATTCCAGGAAAACAAAACCAGAGAGTAACATATTCCGAAGTAACAGGGCCGGTGGGGTTGGAAGTGGGAGACCCAAGTACCCTCCCTGGTTTCTTCTCTCACTGAGGTTTACGAGACGCTCGTTCTCAGAACGGCCCTTCTGCACCGTCTGCAGGTGTCTGGGGTCTCGATGGTGTCAGAAATCCATCGGGAGGTACAGCTGGCTTGGGGTGGAGAGCAGGGGACTTGGGTTCCAGTGCACTGTAGCAGCCCGCTTGATAGGCCACATGGCCCACCTCATCCTGGGGGGTCATCACCTGCGAAATCAGGCAAAATCACTGCCTGCGGGGCTGGCTGGCGGATCAGTGACCAGCAGGAACCTGTGTCCCCAGACTGAGCTCCCTCCCTCTACCTGCCCCTGGGGGTAGAGAATGTAGGGGCTGCACTCAGAGAGCTCTGTTTTCTTAGCTACAAATGGCACAGGAAGAACACAATTACATTTCCAATTAATTGTGTCTCACGATAAGGCAGTTCCAAGACTCCCGGCCTGAAAATCCAAAAACCTCATGTGGCTCAAATGCAGAGAGGGAAGCCCTCAGCCGGAGGTCCCTCGGAGCAGGATCAGCCCATGGAAGCCGCAACCCATCTCCACACAGCTTGCTCTGCCCATATGATGCTGTTGGAAGTCCCTGACGCCTCAAGCCGACTTCAAAAGGAAGAGAAAGGGAAGGGGTAGCGACTGCTGTGGACTTCTCTACTGCCTTCTCTGTCCCCACCCCGGACGTGACACTGGCCCAGGAGCCAGGACATGGATATCTGCCCCTGGTCAGCGGGCACCCTGTGCTCTCTGACCTTGGGCCCAGCATCTGCAACATGAAAGTGCAGGACAGACCAGTTTCGGGGGGCGGGGGGCGGGGCATCCAGCTGGAGCCTCCTGTCAGTGGACAGCGCTGACCAGCCAGCCTCCCTCCTGGACCCCTTCTGCCAGAGGAAACAATGGCATAGCCTGAGTCCCAGTAAAAGCGGGAACTTGCATTTTATTTTTTATGACTAAGTACCACTTTGTTTTCCTTTGACAAAAGGGTAACCTCGGAGAGGAAGGGGGACCAAGGAGCTGCATTGGAGGCTGGCTGCTGGGTGGGGTTCGCGGGCATGTTTGCTGGAGCCAAGGCGTAAACAAGGGTGAGGCCTGTGGAAGTTAATGTCTCTCCCTGGGGCAGTTAGACAGATGCGCAGGCACAGAAAGGTGCCATGTGTCCCGAACCCCTAAAGCAAGCACCTCCTTCACTGGCTCCACTGCTTGGGGTGGCGGGGGGAGGGGTGCAGCTCATGGCCCCCGCCTGCCCCTCAGTCACAGCCCTGGCTGATATCTCAGTGCATTTAGTCAGCTGGGGCTGAGTCAAGAAAATAAGGAGCAGAAGACGAAACAAAGGCTTCACATAACAATCCTGGAATCATTTTGAAATGGTGACACCACTACGATTCCCCAGCACATAGAGAGATGGCCCGTGGGGGCCAAAGTTCCTGAAGAAAAATACACTTAGGCCTTGTCACCTGTCCCTGCTCAGGAAGGAGGGAGATGCTAAGGTCACATGTCCCCGCTCTGTGGGACCAAACACCAACAAAGAAATTGAAAATGGTTCAGATGGAGCTGGTAACACACAGATGCAGTAAGTCACCTTCCGCGGGGCTGATTTTAGGTTTCAAGTTCTCAAAAGCTTGCTTCTGGGGTGGGAGAGCATCGAGCCAGTTTGCCACTTGGCTTACCCTTTCAAGATGCTTACACACTGCTTGCCAAGGAAATATACAGGCAACACCAAACATGAGGACACGCAGTTGCCGGTGTTTTGCATTCAAGTTACCAGTGTGATCTAAATGCCGTGACTGCAGGAACGGTATTGCAGGGCTCTTGAGGTAAAGCGCATTGTCTGGTACCTTCTGGACGGAAAGGGATTACATGAAACAGTGATGAAAGTCAAGGAGGGAGAGAGAGAGAGAGAAAGAGAGAGAGGAGAAAACACAGAAGACAATTCAATGAACATTACTTTTGAAAACTAATTAAGCCGTTCTTGGGACGATGGGTAGTGTTGCCAGATAAAACACAGGATGCCCAGTTAAATTTTAATTGCGGATCATCAACAAATTGTCTTAGTATATCTCATGTAGTATTTAGGATATACCTACACTGAAAAAAATTTAGCCAATGTTTATGTGGAACTTAAATTTAGTTGAGTGTTTTGTGTGTTTCTTTGCTAAATCTGGCAGCACTGGAGGATTGGCCTGCCCAGAGCGCTCTGGACCACCCTCCCTTACCCCACCCCTCACCTCAGTCCTCCTTCGTAGGAGGGACTAATCGCTGTGCAGCCTGAGCTGCTGCCTGGGACGTAGTATGGCTCCTAGCTAGATACTTTTGTTGTTGCTCAACATTTCTAGTTCATGGCACCCCCGTCCTATAAATGTTTTGTTGACTCTTAACTGTGATCAAGCTCTATAAATAATTTTTGAATTGCATAAACCCAATTCACGGCTTTCTGCTTGATACAAATGTTTTTTTCTGATTTGTCCATAAGGTTTGCATGCTGTTACATTTTTAAAAAGAACATGTGAATATGGTTGTAGTGTCATTTACATGTTAAGGCTGTTTCACTTTGCTTAGTGTTTGCTAGTGTGGACATTAGGTTGGTTATATTTCAAGCGCAAAATATTTGGCCTTGCTCTTAATTGTTTGGTTGTGGGTAACAGGATCCCAACTAGCCTAAATGGGGCATTTGTGGGGAGGGCACGGGTTGCCTCGTTGAGCTGAGTGCCCAGTCAGAGGGGTCTGTGCACGGGCCTGGCTAACATCCCCCTGTTCTGTCCTCGCTCCCTCTTTCCCCTGCCCCTCCTCCACCCCGCCCTTCCCTCTCCCCTCATCCTCTCTCACCACTGACCCTCTGTGTCCCTGCAGAATGGTCTCCCTCACAGTCCAGCGTTCTGTTTCAATAAGCTCATGGCTTCCTCAGCTCCCTGTTACTTCCCCACCAAGCACCAAAAGAGACTTATTACATTCATTGGTCCCAGGTCCAAACTATGGCTCAGCTGGGTAGGGGCCAGCCCCGGTCCAGACCTGCGTGCATTCAAGGCTCGGGGCGCTGGGTCACAGGCAGAGTGGGAGCGGGTGCCGTACGCAGGTTCACCCGCTGATGTGTTGACAGCCATCACCCTGGGTTCGTTCCAGGGCAATGCAGGGAGCATGACAACACGGTTGGAGGCCAGCGTCCTACCCCGTGGGTCTGAGTCACCTTATCTAGTCAGAATCTCTGGCAACTAGATGCTGGACCAGGACAGATTTGCGGGTATCATGGGTGATTGTACCCTGCAGCCAGCGTTTGGCACACAGCTCAGAGGAATTTGTCCTGTTTACACATGCCACTGTGTTTCTAGAAATAAAGTTAAACATTAGCAACTGGTTTCAGGATCCTTAAACCATTGCCAGTTAGTGAGTGGGTTACAGTTATCGTGCAAATAGTGGAAACATCAAGGGGGCCTGTTCAGAGGACGTTCATAAAGTTGCTAATGAAAATGTATCCCAATGCGCGCATTTGAAGTTTACGTCCTCTGAAGATGCTAAACAGGCAAAACGCCACACGGTGAATTCCATACTCGCAGGGACCCACATGAAGTCACTGGATGTTTTCCTTTGTTGTGATGTCACATCTTTACCCTAGCCCCTCCTTTGTCTATATGTTTGCCTATTTTGAGACCTAATTAATACTTGCCCCTCCAGACAGAGCAGAAAACAGCCATAAGCAGAAAGAAAAATAAAATATGTGCATTACCCTACCACCCACAGAGAAAACCTAACCTCAGTTTTAAAAAGGGGGACGAATCTGTACACCTAGCTTTCTTACTTAAAACCTGTCATGGGCATCGTTCCCTGTCAATAAAGTTCTTTTAATGGCCGTGTGCTATTCTGCTGCAAGGGCAAGAATGTGCTGTAATGTTTTTAACTGAACCCTCATTGTTGGCTATTTTGGATGTTCCATTTTTCACTGTTGGCATCAGTGCTGTAGTATGCATCCTTCCTCACTGAGGCCGAAGTTTTTGTACAACATCATATATTTTAGTGGTCTGTTAACTGTGGTTTCCATTTCTTCTTGGACCCAACTATGTAGGAATGTTTTGCTTTGTCTTGCTTTGTTTTCATTTTTCCCGTGGCCGCAGTTTCCTGTTTATATCTTCATTATTTTGCTCAAGTTTTACTGCATGGCGGTGAAAGGACATGGATAGTACTATTTCTGCTCTGTGTAATTTATTGAGGTTTTTAAAAATAGTTGCCTATATAGCCAATTTTTGCAGATGTCCCCTGGGGTAGTTAGAAGGTGCCAGATTCTCCCTTTGGAGAGTATACCAGTTGACTCTCAGCTCTCAATTCAAAGTTATGATTTACAGCGTTCAAATCCTCACTCTCATGTTTTTCTTTAACTCGTCTCTTAAAGCCAAGGAATGATCTTCCACTCCTGTTTATCTCTGGCAAGTCCCTTTTCCCTAACGTCAATGCAAAGTGTTTTGTTTTTGCTGTTGTTCGGTTTGGTTTGAAGGTCCAGACAGATGTGTTTCTACAATCTGCCTGATGAGCACTCTTTCCTGTGTTCAATGCTTTTTTTAAAAGAATAAAAGTCATCAGTACATCAAAACACCACTCTGTCATCCGTACATAGCTGTTATATTTTTTTCTGGCATTCTTCATCTTTTCCACCATATTTTTAAAAGAGCTTCTAAAGATTGTCTGATTCAATTTTCTGAATTCCGACTGCGTTTTCCTTTCGAATCCCATTTTAAATTCTCTTACAGCTTTATTTTTCTCTAACTTTGTTTTCTTGTCAGCCATTTTCCTCCTCATCTCTGTCTTCTATTATAGTTCATATTTCACTGTGCAGAATGTGTAAAAGAGGAAAGATCATAATTTAGATTCCCCTGTTTCCCATGGTAAATTTTTTTAGTATGTTTCTCTCTGTTGATTACAACATGAGTATTTGTCCTCTCATGTTGCCGAATCTCCTCATGGGTAACTGTGTCGGTCTAGGATGTCACGGGATGCTCTCTGACCAGAACAGGGGGAGCCGCTCTGTGGGTGCCTCCTCAGACCTCCTCCCTGCACATACGCCCAGACTTTCAGCTGGAGGGTAGGCAGACACAGAACTGCACCGACATGTTGGGTCACAGGGCCCTAATGGTGAGTGTGGCCTTGGTCGACCACGTGATCTCCGCCTGGCGTCCCCTCTCTTTGGTGAGACCCTCACATGGATACCCAGTTGTCCACATCTGGCTGTCCCCAGTCAGCCCACCACGCCAGCACCCAGGGTAGCCTTGGATGGCCCTGTCTGGCACCACACCTGCCACATTGGAGAAGTACTTCCTCTCACCTGGAATGAGACTGTGGGTCATGAACGTGCTCGGTGAAATCAGACGATCCTGCTGGGACGGGAGGGGCCACTGAGAGATGAGCTCCACACCAGGAAGGGGTCCGGGGCGCCTCCCTGAGGGCCACTGTGGACGGGGGCAAAGGGAAGCCGAGAGGCAGCTCCGAGTGGCCCAGTGTCACGTCGGGCCCTGCCTCCGAGGCTGGAATACAGTGAGGTTCCCTGCAACACCTCCTACCGACCCTCACTGACTTCTGGGGAAAGATGAGGTGACCCCTGCAGTCCTATGCCCCCTTGCCACGTCTGGCAGAAAGTCCTCAGTGCTCCCCACCACGGACCTTCCCACCTCTACTCTCAGGGCTAACGACATTTACTCCCACCTATTTTTGTCTTACCGTTAATCTTTGCCATCAGTTTCAAGGAGACGGACAGAAGCTGAACAGTTTATCTGCTCCGTGACATTCACAGGAATAACAACAATAGCTAATAGACTAATAAGGCCCTGATTCTGTGCCAAGATACTATTATTATCATTCCCATTTCACGGATGAGGAAACTGAGGCACACAGAAGCTAAGTGAATGCTTCCCAGTCATACAACTGCTGGCTGGAGCCAACATCCAAGTCAGTCTGGCTCCAGAGTCAGCCTCATGATACACCCTTTAAGCCTTTCAATCCAATGCATGTGACTGGTTCCAACTGCATAGGTTCCAGCATTTGGTTCCCCAGGTAACGGGAAAGGAAGAACCTGAGAAACAGCAGTGCCAGCTTAAATTCTGGCTCCTGCAAACAATCCTGGAGAGGTGCCTGGGACCACATCTTGGTCCTAAGATGAACAGGTTGTACAGACAAGAGCCTTTTCTGCAAGAGCTCCCCACAGCGCCATGCCAGGGCTGCTGCTGCAGACGCCACCTCAGTGGTTCTCAGAGAAAGTCTTTGAAATGGCCTTTCCACACCGTGTGTCTGAGAAGCAGTTGGCAGCACGTGAAACACAGGGAAACCTCTTGACCTGCACACGGGCCTGTCAGCTGGCTCTCATACTTCAAACTTTGCCTCCTTCTTTTAATCATTTCAACAAGCTTCATGTGCCACAATATAAAGTTTAACAGAACTGTAACTTGCAAACGTGAAAGTGCCAAGAAAATGCTAAATAACCATGTTCTAGCCAGTGCCCCAGAAACGCAGGTGGTGGCGTGGTGTTGATGTTCAGGCTGGTGGCTTCCAGCTGAAGACACCACAGAGGAATCTGAACATCGCCCTTTGCCGGCTTCTCCACCATTCACCCCACAGCCCCATGCTTCCCTCCCCCTCCCCCCCACCCCCCCGATACACACACCCTAAAGGCAAGAGTGCATCTCCTCTGGGAGCTGTGGAAAAATCATACCGCTGCTTTCATCCAAATGGCATGCCTCCCAAACCGTCTATTATTTAGCTACCAAAATGCTAACCTCACTGCCAAAGAATCGAAGTATTAAAAAGATATTTTGCCCAATTAATGCTGTGACATGCAAACAGAAGTGTTTGTGAGGTGTCTGCTTTCCTTAATTAACGATCTCCATGGAGAAATAAACAACCACACTGACACAGGAGGTTGGGGGTGCTTCACCATCTGAGGCAAGGAAACTTCTAAATGTCAGAGATGTGGGATTCGTCTGGAGAGTTCCGTGGTCTTCCTGGGTGATCTCAAGCGAGTTTCCGTGCCTCGGTTGACTTTTGCAATCTGTAAATCTCGCAAGGATATTAAGATCAGTCAAGGAATGTCTGTAAAGTGCTTTGAACTCCTCGAGTTAGACATTAAATAAATACCCCGTGTTATTAGAACTCCACTGGGGCAATAGACTGTTTGAAATGGGACTTTATTATAAATACTCTCTGAAGTTTGCCAGGAATAAATTGAATGGGCAAAGGCAACATACTTGGCTGTAACGTAACCCAAACTTGGCACCATGATGTATGAATAGAGAACTCTGGAGAGAACATGAAAGGGTTCTATTATTTGAGCTAACTGTTGAGCTAAATTTCCACATCTTCCCTGTAGTCACTCTATGCTTTAAGTTGCTGCCTTAAGGAAGAAAGCAAAAGTACAACATAAAAATAAAGGCCCCCAAGCCTGTTTGCATCTTCCTCCATGTAGTGTGACATTTAGATGATTGGTTTCAAACTCACAAAATAACCCCCACATCAAATGACTAAAATGGAGAGAAACGAGATTCCTTTGCCTGAGTTCCTGCAGCAAAACCTACAGCAAGAAACTGCCTTCGCATGGTTTCATACCTCTTTTCTCTGAGCTGACCAGTGAAAGTTACACCTACAGTCAAATTAGATGTATTTTAAAGTCTACCGTCTTATAAAGAAATCACGGTTTTCCTTGAGGTAGAAGGAAGTTTTGCCTTGCCCCAAAGCGTGCATTAGGACTTGGAGTTTATAGAAAGACATGACATTACTCAGAAGCAGGGTATTCAGTCTCTGTCAGGAAATCAATCAGGGGAGACAGCAGGGTGCAGAGGAAATCCCAACTAGTCTTGGAGCTGGGATTCTGGAATCAGGTCTCACCTCTGTCATGAACTAATTATGTGGGAGGGCCAGCCCCCTGCCCGCCCCTCAGTTTCCCTACCTCTGAGATGATGGCACAGATGCAATGAACCCCCTTCTTCAAATCGCCACTTGGCTCAAAGGCATTCCAAGAGAGAATGCAGCCGAAAGAGTACATTCCTGGAAGGAAAGAGCCCCAGCTTCAGGCTCAAGCCCTCACTCATCCCCAAGAATAAATGTTCTGGGAAAACATTCTTTAATCAAACACGATATCTAAGTCTTTTCCCCATCACGTGCTTACAGGAAAAAGAAAAGGACTTTATGTTCCCAAAATGCTCTCAGGTATTTTCAGCAGCAAACCTCAGTCCCTGTGCGTCCCTGTGTTTAAATTCAGCACGTATTTTAATTTTGGAGTCCAAGTAAACACTTGGAGGTATGTTTCCAGATATGCTTACTAGGAGATTAAGTCCCCATGATGGAAGGCAGTGAAAATACGAGTCGCGTGTGTTCTGCATGGGTAAATGGAGAAAAACAATAAAAGTGCCAAGAGACGATTTCAACAAAGCACACACTCAGGGTTTGGACTCAGACATATGCTTTCAGCAAATGAGAAGACCGGCTGAATGTTCTGACGAGTCTTAGGATGAGAACACCTGCCAACGCGGCCTTGAGGAAAACGTGGGAGCTGAAGCCAGACACACAACCGGCCCCGTGGTGCATCCCTCCACCCAGCTTTTCCCGAGCTCACTGTGCTTCCGCTCACAGCCTCCAGCACAGGGAGCGGCCAGGACGGAAAATCTGAGTGTGGGTCACGGTGCTGCCAGGCTGGGGGGCAGCCTGCTCTCTGAAGTCTGCAAACTCACACAGTAAGTCCGAACTCAAGAGAAAAGAAACTCGGGTGCCTAACTGTTTGGGAAGCTGCTGGCTCACCATGCTGTGATCTGCGGCCCCTGGATTCGAGGTCTGAGGACAACACGGCTGTCAGCTGGCATCACCCTTCTGCTGGCGGAGTGGTAACCGAGGCCTGAGTCCCAGCCGGGGTCAGGATGAGGGAGCAGGGCCTCCAAATGCACAGGATCTGCCTGAGGACCCCCAGATGGGAGCAGTCCCCAGCTGCCCTGATTTCCCGAGGCGGCCGTCCCAAAGCCCATCCAAGAGGTCATGACACAGAGGTCACCCTGAGGACGGAATGAGATCAAACACCCCTCAGCACCAGGACCTGAATGTCAGCGTGAATGTCGGCTGCGTCTCTTACTAAAGGTGCCGATTCCCACCGGCCCTCCATGGTCCGGTCATCGCACTTCGTGGGGCTTCCGGGGCCACCCAAGCAATCTGTACAGGCAGCCCTGCTGTTGGCAAAGGTGTCATCTCAAGCTCATCACACTCACCGCGGCTTATCTTTAGATAACCAACCCGAATTCGCTCACGGAGCATTGCAAGGAGGCTATAGCAATAGTAACTATAAGATTTCCGGGGAAATGGTTATTTAGTTTTATTTACCTGTGTGAACTCGGCCTCTCCAGAGCACCCTGTCTGCCTGATTTCCCCACGCCCCGCAGGAAACGGAAGGCCCCCTCACTGTCCCGGGCAGTCATTCTCAGGGTCAGGACTCCAACATATGAATTTGGGGAAAACGCAGTTTAAACCACAACAATGTCCAATTATAAAGAGTGATCAAATAGTTGTAAAATACCCATCATTAAAAACGTAGTCAAGAACACTCTGGATAAACAAGGAAAACGCTTGGGTTGTGATGTGAAATGATATGAAGAAAAAAGATGGGAAGAGAACGACAGCACTGGGTGTGCTTGGGTTAGAAGTCCCCCGGTCGTCTTTGTCCTGTTCTGTTGTCCGAATGTTCCTCGGTGTGCCTCCATCCCGTTTTCAGTGTGCACTCTCGCCATTGTTCTAGAAGCTGCAAGTCCACTCCACCCCTGACATTGGGAAGAAGGATCATAGCTGACACAACATCCCTTTCACTTCTTGACAGGCTGCAAATGCAACGAGGTCCAAACAAAACACAGTCAAGCATCCGAGGGACCCCACAGCGCCTGGGCCCGGGACAGCAGGTGCCTTGTCACAGGCGGGAGCTCCACCTCCAGTCCAGAGAGGGGCTGGAAAAGCAAAGGCGTCAACCTGGGTGCCTGGGGAGGGAGCCCGGGAGGTCTGGTATGATGCTGTCTGGGTACCTCCCTCCTTGGTCCAGAAGAGCAGGACAGGAGCCTGTCCCAGTCCTTGGAGGAGGACGTGCTGAAGAGAATGGGGTATGAAATGGGACACTGGACTCCTGTCCAGTAGACCCTATGTTATGAAGACCCTGACCCTCCAATGCGCCACCGGTCCAACGTGAGGGAAAGTGAGCAGTGCTCTGAAGCCATCAGTATCTCCCTGGTATGGCTGCATTCCTGGCTGCTCAAGGGACTCCTGGTTGCTGATGGGGACTCTGGTGTGACACATCCACCAGGGGTCCCGGGCTCAGATGTGTGACAAGGCCAGGAGATGGCCAGCCCAAGAAGACACTGAGTCAGGCTCAGCACCAAGCTTTGGAAGCCTTCACAGTGGGAAAGGTGGAGGATGCCATATAAAATGCTGGCAGTGTCCTGTCCCCGTTTCTCTGGCTGGCCGTTGGGTTCATTGAAGACAGGCTGCTACTCTGTTTTGGAAAACATATTAACAAAACATTTAACTAAGCACTGTGCCAGGGAAAGCCAATATCCTCCTCCAGGACGGACACATCGGAGATCCTCAAGAGCTAAACTGCCGCGTGTGCTGAAGAATGGTGAAGACTGCCTCTGTGGCAGGTGGATTTGTAATTTGGGAGTTGTCACGACAGGGAGACCAGCGGGATCCTGCGACGAAGAGAAACCCCTGTTCGCTCTCAAAGTGCTCAGGGTGGGGGGACTCCAGGCAAGGGGAGCATGTTCACCGGCGGCCCCAGTGTGGGAGGCAGGAGGCAGCCCCTAAAACATGGCAACGGGGGTCAGCAAAGGGCAGGTGGGGCCAGTGGGGACCCTGCTGGGGAAAACATGGCTGAAAGTCCCATTAAGTGGACTTGTGGGCATTGTCATCTGCCGGGTGGCCCAGCCTTCAGTCACGTTTGGTTAAGCTGTGACAGCTGCGTCTTTCTGTACTTTGAGTAATTAATGGAAGGGCTGTGTCCACGCTGGGAAGAAGCTGGGTACACAGAGTGGCAGCAGCCTGAGAAGCCGAACTCAAGATGCTCAGGTGGGACCTGGCGAGGCACTGAGCCAACGGTCAGGGGAGAATGCCAGCTGCTGTGCCAATGACCAGCAGGATGGTTTTGGAACATGTACCCTGAGGGACCACGAGAAATGCAATGGGGAACCTGGACAGCGTGAGTGTCTCATGGTTTGGTTATTTTTGGCCTGAGCATCCAGCTGCCGAAAATGGTGGTGTCTTGGCTGTCATCACGTGGACCCCTGACCAATGAGTGTTAAGGACAGTGGATGACAGAGCTATCCATGTATCTGTCAGAATAGACCAGGTTATGCTGTGTAATAAACCACCCCCACATCTCAGGGCCTGAACAACAAAGGGTTATCTCTCACTTACACAGATATCCACTGAAGGATGGCTGGCGAGTCTCAGTCACTCGGAGAACCAGGCTCATGGAGCCGTCTCCAGCTCAAACTGGCTGGGTGTAAAGAGAACTCAAACAAAGGCTGCACTCGCAAACGACACACCTCCTCACACAACGCAGGACTGATCACATGTCCCACTCAACGACATGGGCTTCAGAAGAGCAAGCCTACCAGACCCTGGAAGGGACAAGGGACGCTCCTGAGAGACGCCCCCGCACCTAGAAGCCCCCACTGCTCCCCACTCTCCCCTGGCAGATGGAGAGGAGGAAACCAGCCTCACAACTCCCTTCCAGGTGCTGCTTCCATCTGAATGGAAAGGCACAGGTGTGTGCATTTCCTCAGGTGGGCAGAGTCTGGGCTCAGCCAAGAGCACAGGGATTTTAAGCACGGTTGGCCTGTGTGGCTGGCTGAAGCAGAGTAAAACAACCCACTGCCTGAGTCCTGGAGCGTGGAAATTTACTCAAGACAATGAGCTGTGACCTGCAGGTCACTCAAAACTTCGACTCTTAACTTTGACTCAAGAGAATATGATTTATCCTTGATTCCCAAGGAGAAGGACTCAAATGAAGAACGACAGAGATTTCCTTCATCTTGAACGGGTTACTCTTTTTCTTCCTACTGAGAACGGCAACACCGTTCTACCCGTAAATGTAGGAATTCCTCGTGGAAGCCCTCCTCTCAGCCCGAGAGGACTGTATGTGGCTACGTTGTACCTCACTCAGTGGCTGCAGAAAGCAGTCGGCAAATTCTGTCAAGGCCAAGGGATGAGACGTTCCAATGACCGCCGCTCCCCCCACACACACTCTTTCCTTCCCAGGTTACATCTGCCATTTGCTGCAATTTGAGCCAAACCAGCTCTGACCAGCCCAGGGGCTCAGAACTAGTGGCTGATGGGTAGAATCCGGCCCCCAGGTGTCCTGTTTGCCTCTACTATTTCGGAAAACTGAATTAGTTGCCAATGTTTTTCGATTTGTTTGTATTTTAAATATTTTAAAATATTTCACATTTTTAAAAATCCAGATATCTAACTTCCTCTGATAATCAAAGTGATCAAAAAAAAAAAAGACAAAAAAAAACCTGGGCCTATATCCTCGCATGGGGACAGTCACATGGAGCCAAGAGGCAGGTGGCCGTGTCATCCTGTCCGCATCCCAGACCCCTCCTACACACCCAGGTCTTCCTGTTACCTGACTGGCCTGAGACGTCTAAGACTGAACGGGGCACCCAGAACCTGGTACCATGCCCGGCTCCTGGTGGGGGCCATTGATTCTGATAGAGAAACATACTGGGCCTTTAAATCGGTCACTGGAATAACACCTTGGCTGGGCCTCTTACTGTTTTTCTGGGGGGGTTATTCACTTATAAAAATCTACATCAAGTCTGGTGAGAGATTAACTGAAACACACAGGTGACCATGTCCAGCTTGTGCAGCTACCAGGTCCTCCCGCTTGCATGGCTGCACTGGGGAATGGGGTTCCCCCTCCATCTTAGCCCTTCCCTGGGGCCCGCAGTGGCAACAGCAGAACCCATTTGGTCTCCATGCCGGGGGCCTCTCAGGTGTGTACAGAAGGCACCTGTGTGCAGAAGACATCCTGACAAAACTCGCCCCGTCAGAGTCACTAGGAGCCACTCTCCCTGCAGAAACCTGGAGGGCTGTCCACAGCCTGATCCCCGTGAGGCCGGGGGGCATCGTGTTAGTTTCCTGTTCCTGCTGTAGCAAATGACCACAGAGTGGCTTGAAACAGCACGCGTTTCTTCTCTTACAGTTCTGGAGGCCTGAGGTCTGACAAGGGTCCCATCGGCTGAAGTCAAGGTGTCAGCAAGGCTGCCCTCCTTCCCAGGCTCTCAGGGGACACGTCCCTGGCCTTTTCCGGCTCCCAGAGGCCCCCACATTCCTTTGCCCTTGGCCTCTTCTGTCTTCACACCAAAGGCTGCATCCCTCTGGCCTCCACTTCCGTCCCCACCTCTCCTTTGCTGAGCCTCGCTGATTCTCCTGCCGTCTTTCCCCACTTTAAAGACCCTTGTGATTACAGTGTGGCCACAGGATGAGCCAGGATGTCCTCCCGACTGTCAGGTCACCTAATGAGTTCCATGTGCAAGCTGAGCTCCCCCTCTGCCGTGTTCACCAGTTCCGGGGATTAGGACAGGCCCACCTTTGGGAGTGTTATTCTGCCCCCACAGGCACATTTCCAGGGAGTGATGAGATGTCACACAGTCCTGCCTGCAAGATCTCATTCTAGGGAGCCTCCCCCAAGCAAATGCAATCACAGATTACGTTAAACCAGTGCTATCGTGATCCCCAACCAGCTGCGGTCAGTGTCCAAGGTCAAATGGGGTGCAGTAAATCCAAGGCCCCGCCATTGCAGTCTCACCATGTGTCAGGTGCTCCGACAGGTGCTCAGAGTAAAAGGATAAATGGGCCACCGCTGCCCTAAGGGAGCACAAGGGATGGTAGGGGAGCAGTTGTGTGGCTGGGCCGTGGCCGCCGTCCATGCTCCCTCCTAAGATTGATGACAAGTGGGAGGGGTGGCTGGTGGGTGAACAGGGGCAAAAGCACCGCTTTCAAAGCCGAGCGTCTCTGCGCAGATCAGTCACCTTCTGCAAAATGCCCTTTACGCAGCAGCAAAGTGGAGCTGAGCACGCCTCCGGTAGGGGTGTAGGGAGGACGGCTTCAGTGTGTGCCTCTGAGACTTCCTGTCACGGAGCCGTACTGAGTACAGTGCCCACGTGGTCAGCGGGCGTGCTGATTTCCGGAGGCCACATCCGAGCATCCCAGATCTGCACTCTCCTCTCTCTGCCCTTAGCTTTCTCTCCCTCCTTTGATCTTGCAGAGGCACCAACCACCCCATACCCCATCTTTTAACTTAAAGGGAGCGAAATGTGGCTCTTCCATCTGAGGCCAGTCGTTTGGCCCCAGAAGAAGTTGCTCTCTTCTGAAATCAGAGCGTCGTTGGTGGCCCCTTGGGCTGCTTTGGCTGGGCCACTTCAGCTGTGACCTCCAACCACTCACACACCCTCTCTGGTCATCCCGCATAACACCAGGCACTGCACCCATCAGTTTTCCAAATGTTCTTTTCCTTTTCTTTAGCATTGGAACCTTTCTTTCCTCTAGCTGAAATCGTGCATGGAAGTCCAAGCCAGTTGGAAGCCGGTGGCAGGGACCAGGCTCACAACCTCCTGGTGACCCTTCACCTCCCTCAGCAAAACCCCTCAAAGGAGCTGGAGGCGCAGATTGGAACACTCCCAGCGAGGAGGGCCTGCAGGCCCCTGGACTCTCTGCTCTCAAGACTCAGAGTCTGTCCTGTTTTGTTTTCCTATCTTTACATTGGGATCCCACCGGGCTTTGTGGACAGTTTGTAAAGCATGCCCCACGGATGCGGAAAACGCCGCAGCAGCGTCTCCTCCGTCTCCAGGTTCGTCGTGGTCACCAGTGACGCACTTACCGCAGGTACAGCAGAGCTCTTGGACATAGTGCTTCTGCCGTTCACACCGAAGCCTGGCCCCCCCTTCAGCTCAGCGGAACCCCAGGTTCCATGCTGCCTGTGATCAGTACCCTGCTCCTGTGTGTGGTCAACAGCCCCGCGATTCACCCAGAAACTACACCCAGTGATAAGTTAAATTGTCGTAACTTGCTCTACTTACTTAACAAAGCTTGTAGAGTCCCTGAGCATCCGTCTGGTGAAAGCTGCGTTATTCATGTAAAACATTATTGCTACAGCAACAAGCACCGTGGTGCCAAATGGCTGAGTCCCACCCCCGCAGAAAGCCGTGTGAGCCCTGCTGAGGCTCAGCCGTGGGCTGCGGGCCGCTGTGCAGACAGTCACCGCACCACGTGACAACGCAGCTGCCCAAGCAGGGGGTTTGCTGACAAGCGGGAGGGGGTCGGAGCTGAAAAGGGCAGAAGTGCAGTTAGTTCTCTGGGGTGACAGTGCTCCTGAGCTTCCATTCGGTGAGCGTGCAGAGGCCAAGCAGGCCACGTGTCGGGGTGATTAGGGCTGCGGTTTGGGCAGCCTGTCAAAGCCACCCCCAGGAGATGCCCCAATTCTCCTCAGCCCAGCACGGAGGCTCCCTGTGTTATTGCCGCGCAATTCAGAGTTTCTGGGAAAGCGAGCGGCATCCTGTAAGCCATCCACACACTCACTTGTGTCCTAAACTTTGAAGTAATGGCTAGCCTCTCCTTTTTCCGATTCAGGCGAGATGCACAGGCCTAGTGTGACTGGCAGCCCACCGACAGCACACGGAGGCCGCTCCAGCGGGAGGAGAGCCTGTGCTCATGGCCTGGAAGTGACTCGCAGGCCTGCTCCTGGAATTTCATCCCTCGCTGTCCCTCGCTCGCCCCCCACCCCCAAACCCCATGTGAGCTTTGCTGGGGCCAAAAAATCAACTGCACACAAACAGGAGGCAGGAGGCTGGAGATGGAAGTAAACAAATTGCACAAAGGAACCCTCGGGATTTTCTGCACTGTGACGTTTGGGAGAACCGACAGCACAGGGCGGGGGGTCATGAACCTCCCTTAGGTGAGACCTGGCAAGTCATCCTCCCAGAGCCAGATCTGACTTCTCTAGAGCTCCTACCCATCGTTTCTGAGCCTGCCCTTAGAATCCCTACATATGCCCTTCCAAGCACAGAAGACAGCCGCCAAGCACCGGAGACTTCCTGTCCCCAGATGAATTCTCCTGGGTCTCCTGGCCCGTCCTGCTCTGACTACCGGCCACACGCTCCCTGTGCTGTGGGTGGCTCCGGGTGGGAGATGCTTCTCCCGTGAATAGTCTCGCATCCATTCTGGAAGGGACTGAGGCTGGAAGGGACGCAGCCCTTGGGTGGACCAGGGTGTCTCTCCCTCAGCACTACTGGCATTTGGGACCTGTTTCTTCTCTGCTCAGCAGGACCGTCCTGGGCACCACACGATGTTGAGCAGACCCCCGGCCTGCACCCGCTGGATGCCACTAGATCCTCCTCCCTCCCGGTAGGTACAACCAACAATATCCAGGCATGGCTAATAGCACGGCAAAGCCACCCTGACTGAGAACCGCTAGGGTAGAATGATTGATTGGGGTCCCTCCAACTGCAAGGTTCCAACCTTAATAATTCCATGAATTTCCTACCTGTTCCCAAGTCGTCTGCTTAATTCAGATTGTGAAGCTACTGAAAGCATAATGCTCAGTTAACAATAACAACAGGGAAAAAACCTGGTATTTTGAAAGTCCTCGATGATGAAGTGCTCCTGAAAGGCTCTGATGCCCAGGCGCCTTGAAATGGAAGGAGTGGGGGGAGGGTGGTGAGTGAGAGGAGGGGAGATCACGGCAAAGTAACTCCTTCGGGATCTCCCTCTGGGGCCAAGGCCATTCAGAGCGCACAACTCGGTAAAGGAGCTTCACAATATGTTCTTCCCACCTGCAAATGGCGGTTTCCTGTCATTTCAGCTGGCAGGCAGAGGAAGAAAACCAAAGAGCTAACGTTTAAATGAAATGAACTAGGACAGCGGGTGCTCAGACTTCTTCAAATAAGCGGCTGGCTGGCTAACACAAAATAAGTTTGTAAAAAATCTAGAACCAGCCTTCAGAGACCTCATCGCTAGCTGTCATGTGGCCAGAATTGTGGATCAGTGTAAGGATATAGGGGAAAGCCTGACCCAAGATTTCAAAGCATCTGATTGCAGTTTGATTGCAGTTTGCTGTTAACTCAGAAATCCACAGGAAGAAACGCATGCTGCTCGTGGGCGCTATGAAATTTCATTCTCGGAGCCCAGAGGTAAGATAGAAAGCCAAGGAGATAATTCCCTCTTTGCCCCACTGAGGCCTCTCAAAAACACCTTTTCTGCTGGATTTGTTTTCCATATGGGTAAGATCGGCGGCTGGGATTAAAACGGGTTTTTAAATGTTCCTTCCCAGTTTTTATTCCTAAAACTTTTTACCTGGACTTTCTCTGTGAGAGCTGCCCTGTTCGGGTGTCGGGACTAAGGGCCAACTGTCTTCTCCACCTCCTACTCCTCAGGACCTCCTCTTGTCCCCAGGAGCTCATCTGTCCCTATGAAATGCTTGGTAACTGAGCACAGGAAGGGGACCCAGAGCAGACCAGCTTCTCTTGTTCCAGAACTCAAGAGAAACAGGATGTGAGTGAGAGATTCCCTGCTACACGGGCTACTGACAAAGCCTTAGTGCGTTCCAAAGCCTTTCCTCAAAAATGGCCCACTTTGGCACCTGAGTCACTGGAGGTGGGGAAGGGCTCTGTACCCAGGTTGTCATCTATTCTAGATGAGGCAGCGGCATGCTGGGACATGTTAGTTACCTCATGGGTGGCTGGGGTGGGAAAGCGCTGATCTGGAGCACTGGCCAGCTTCCATCCTGTAAATAAATACTTGCACATTGGCCATTTTCAAGCTACCAAGGTGAAGGCAACTGGCTCTCCGATACCTGAACCTTTAACGTGCAGCTCTCATAAGCAAGAGCAAGCCGCCTCTGGCACAGCCCTGGGTCTGTGTCTCTTCCCCTATGTGACACCACCTCACTTAGGGCTCTGAAGTACCTTAGGTACTCTTGTCTCATAAATGCCAAAGGGCTAAAAATGTTTTTGGCAACAGAACCAGACAAGCTGGCTCTGGAAAAGGCAGAGGGGAGTTTGAGTAAATCTGAGTTTGCTTTTTTTATAAGAGACAGGGTAGCTGCAAAACAATGCAGGAAACTTGAATGCTTTCGGCTGTGAGCCCTAAAGATACACACTGTACCCGACATCAAACGCAACCAGATTTTTATCTTCCAGAAAAGGGAAAGCTGATTTATTTGTCTTCAACTCCTCTCAACCAGAGAGGAGCCTGCCTTGTAAAATGAGGCTAATCTTTATTACATGTCAGGATTGCTTTTACCCATTAATTTTTTATTACGGTTGAATATTGATAATGTCTCCAAAAACCACTGATTTCACTTTACCTACCTTCACGAGATGATTCTGTCATTTTAGATTTATCTTTAGTAACAGGGAGAACAAAAATAAAGTGGTTTCATTGCTCGACTTGAAACGTTCAGGTCAATGGTTCCTGATTTAAAAATAAATGACCACTTTTGACGAAATCTTGGGCACAGATTTACAATGTCTACTCCACGAGGATTCCCCAGGGCAAAGAGAGAATTTGAGCAAAAGGGAACTCCAGAACTAACCATCAGGAAGAGAAATGGCTTCATAAACATAAAAGAATTTCAATAACAACCTGAAACGTCTAGGAAAATACCTTTTATAGAACACGTCAAATAACTCAGCATAAAACATCCAAGTCAACTAGAAGTCCCCTTGTCACTTATGTTGTACCCTCATATTTATTCCAGAGGAGAAACAGCTAAAAAGAACGAAAAAAGAAAAAAAAAAAAACGCTCATTCACTCTTCAGGATTTACAAGGAGACAATGTACATGATTTTATCTTGATGGCCAACAAAAGTGGGTTAATTTATAATCCCCTCACTTAACCCAGTGCTGGGGCGGGGTAGTGAGGGGTGGGCTATGAATGGAAGATGAACTTCAGAGCTAATTGTCGGACTCCCTCTTAAGCAAACTCACTAAGTACTCATAACTTGGAACCAGTTCAGGTCACTCTGTAATTTGCTAGACATGGCCGCTATTATCCGTACTTTCAGGCACAAAGGCGGTGCAAGAGCCAAAAGGCAAGGTGGTGCCAAGACTTAGTCACTACTAATGTGCTCTGAAAGGTCAGCAGGCTGCATGGTTGGGTTACATCGTGCAGTAATCAGTCATGTCTAGTGTAACCCAAGGACTCCCTGCGCCAGCCCGTAAAGCCATCTAAATCTGACTGTTTGTGAAGGCTAACCTAAGAGCACTGATTACAACCATGGAGTTGACACACATAATTAGGTTAGGAAAGCTCGCTAAGTGAAACTGAAGACAGAATCTTATAGAAACAGATGTTTGTGCAACTAATGCTATTGGGTGAGTGCCATGTGGCCGCGTCTGTGACATGCTCAAGTTTGGAACATCCTTTTTCTCTCTTGTCTAATGTAACTCAGAGGTCTGTTTCATGGAAGACAATTGCACTGCCCCGGGACCAGCCAGATGTGGCAGGAGAGGTCATGCCTGCCTGGTGCCCTGCTCCTTGTACTTCTTTTGCAGCCTTGGACTTACATTAGGCAAGAGACAGACTGAAGTCTCCCCCAGAGGGAACCTGGCAAGGACAATGTCGTCACAGAGAAAAGAGAAGCAGTCATCCTGATATGAGAGAAACATGGCCTTGACTACATAACCAACTAAAAACTATGCAATCAGAGAAGGAGTGAGTCACAGGGGAGGGTCCCCAAGCTGAGGAAATAGGATAAGCCCGAGGGGGCGACGTTCAAGAGACTGAGTTAGTGGCGCCCTCATCTTCTCACACTGCGAGGGAAAAGGAAGGGAGAGGTGAGTGATAACCAAGCTAGACGCCTGAGGGCAGTACCTGCCCCTGACCTTCCCAGCACCACGAAGGGGTCTTCATGCTGGGTCACAGTGGGAGAGCCCCAGCCATAACCCAGCAGAGAGCAAACCTCACCAAGGGTGCCCACTGATAACCACGGTAACTCGCCAGGACCACTGATCTGTACATGTGCCTCTGATTTCCTTGAGAATTGCGAGCTCCCTTCCTGTCCTGCTCTGTTGTCCTCCAATCCCTGCAATTTCCCGGATAATAGAGTCTGGTTTACTGGAGGGAAGTAGGGTGCCCATGGATGCTCCTCCCCTTCTCTCCCCAAACTTCCTCCTGCATCCCGCCCCCTCCTTACTAAGCGACCATCCATCAGCCAGTCTCCCGGGACTCATCCCCCATCACACCATCACTAGAATCTATCGATTCTACTTCCAAAATGATCTGACTCTGTCCACCTCTGTCTACCTTCTCCTCTGCAGCTGCCCTGTTCCAGGCCTCTGCAATCGTCTCCTGCTTGGTCTTTCTCTTCCCATCCTTACTCCACGCCACACATGACAGTTCCATTGAAATTCTTATTGAATCAGGTCATCTCCCTGCCAAAACCCTTTTATGGCTTCCTACTGCCCTTTGGATACATTCCAAAATCCTTTTCGTGCCTAAGAGACCCTGCATGAGTGTATATAATGAGGTCGTACAATTAAGAACAAAGACCATCTTAAAGAGGCAGAAGGAGCAGATGTAACAACATCCTGATATGAGCTTATTATGACAGGTTAATATTACATTTAGCTCTGAGTTTCCTATAAGCCAGTCAAAAGTGAAATACTTGGGTGCACGATTATTTTTTAAACAAACGTTCCCACACAAATACATCTGCAGAGAGCTCCTGACGTTAATCCCAAAGACTCAACCTTTGTCTGATGATGAAAAACCCATTCGTCATGAGTGCTGTGGAAATGAATCTCCCTCTGCACGTCCACGGGACACACCGTGGACTAGCATGAGGGTCACACGAGACATCGCTTCACATGACAGTGCTTTGTAAACTGTCAAGGGTATGAACCACCCTTAGGCAATCTAAACGGGGAGGTGTATTCCACTTCCACGCTGTTTTCATAAGTGAATGAAAACATTTCTGGGGGGATAATTGAGGTCATGTGGTCAAGGTATTCTGCTTCTGGATGATCTAGACATGTTTGGCTAGTTTGCTCATGCTAAACAAAAGAATAGACTGCTTTTGGTCTCTCACACAGCCCCTTTCTTGAGCAGAGCTTAGGCAGGTGCTAACCTGTGGGCCAGAATCCATGTTGCGAGCCTAAGAAGCAAGAGCTGTAGGTTTTTGACAAGAGGTGAAGGGGCGCAGCTTCATTCTGTTGTGAAATTTCAAACTACAGTACAGGACTCCATGAATTTAGTTCTTTAGGAGCAACTAGCCATTCACCCTTCCTCCAACTCAGAAGAAACATTCAGGTCAAGATACAGTGTTCGTTGCTGGCATGAACACAAGTCAGAGCACTTTCAATGGCAAGTGGTCAATCGTGTGATAGACCCAAGGACCAGTCCTATTTCAATACTATTGGGAAGTGATGGTGTGTGTACCCCAGCCAGACCTAGCAGAGTGGGCCCCAACGCCCCTCTCCCTTCACCTCCTGACTCTCCCTCCCCCTTCCCACTCCTCTTCCCCCAACACTCGTCATGTGCTTTCCTGGACGGAGGCGATGAGGGTCTCTAGTCCTCTCTGACCAAAGCAGGTGCCGGGTTTCAATGGGGAAATTGGTGAAGGACTTCGAAGCCCTCCGTAGGGTCCTCCATAAACCCTCCCCTCCCCCTCCACGTACACGCCAACATCCGTAACGAATCCTGAAGCAAGGGGTCTTAGGCCGCATTCAGTGCCTCCAAACCTGCTTCTGAAGACCAAAATTTATTTAATCTGATAACTAGAGTGAATTCACCCTTTGGTAAACGGAAATAAACTTTGATTCCAAATTTTCCAGTTGTGAGACAGCTCACATAAAATTCTCACTGCAGTTCACATCATGGGCTTTGTCGAACAGCTGACGTGCCAACTTCAGAGGGAAAGGCTCCACGTGCTGGGGACATTCACTTCTAAGTGAGCAACAGACAAACACACTACCCTAAGAATCATCATTCTAGCGAGCGTCTATGAGCATTTGTCTAATCACTTAACTCTACCAGCAATATCAAATGTGAGAAAATTCAATATTATTTCAAAGAAAGGCAAAAATTGACTGTTTCTGGATCAGTAGAACATATTGCTAAGTAGTCATAACAAAAATACTATTGCACCATCCAGAAGTCAAATAAGATGGAAACAATTTAAGAAGAGTCACATTTATATGATATATATTTATAGAACATTATCCTAAAAATTATGCTATCAAGTCTCCATTTGAGATGTTGTATAATCACTTACATCATATCAGTAAAAACCAACACAGAAAAATTTCAAAATTATTCTAGGAGAAAGACAAAATAAATTTTTTGTCATCTTTTGGGATGATTTTAGGTGATTGCTCACAATATACTATAATTACATTATCTACAAAAATATATATAATGGAATCAATTAATTTATGAGTCACATTTAAATCGTCTACAGTTATACAACATTATCTAAGAATAATAAAATCCTAGCAAGTTTTCATGTGAGCCAATAAAAACTGACAGCAATGAAAATAAAAGAGAAAAATCAAAATTATTTTATTGGAGAGAAGAGCGTCTTGCTGTGGTCCTGGGCTTCAGGAGCAGCCTCGCTGGAAGGCGGGGGCGGCTCGGAGGCAACTCACTTCTGCTTTCAGGATGTGTGGACAGCACGTGGTATAGACACGTCTGTCTGAACCTCAGTGGAGGACGTGCAGGGTCAGGGACGCCCTTGGTGGGGAGCACGCTCAGGCAATTTCTTCCTCCCATTTTGGAATCTGGGGAAAGACAGCGTCCTCTTTCCAGGAGCTGCCCCTGGAGCCCCGGAATCTCTTATGTCTGACAAGGGGACGAGGGCAGGATGGAGCCTGTGCCAACAGCACTGTGTCCCGAGGGAGGGGGTTGGATCAAAGCCCACCCCTTCTTCTTGTGCTCAGTGAGGAGCTGCCTCCTGGGGATGGGGCTGACCTGGCCGCGGCTCTTGTCCCCAAGTCCTGGACCCTGGACCCCCAGCCCCACCCCCCCACCCCGGGCGGTGCTCCTGCTTCCTTGGGGTCTGGTCATCCTCACGGAGGTCTGCCAAATGGCCCACGCGCAACATCAGGGACATAGGATCCTTTGGAGACCTTTAGAATTCTTCCTCAATATTCCTGGTCGCAGATAAGCACTCTCATCTCTTAGGCTGTGCGGGTGTCTGTCAGCCGAAAGAGCGCTCAACGCATTCCTATGAGGTTTTCTCTCATGGAACACAAGCTGCCTTGGATAACAGCCAGTGATTCTTTTGAATTTTTCTGAAAGAACTTTGGCTTGTATTTTATAGGTGTCATATGTGTCAGACCTCCACATGTGTGACTGATGTCATCATATGCTTTGGACGAATCTCCTGAACCGTGACAGGGTCATCTCTCTCTAAATCAGATACTTGGTGAACATGCTTTCTTTTCCTTGATGCAGGTCGGCAGGACGTGCTGTTTCCCCTGGGGCCAGGGCCTCCCTTGTCTGGCTGTGACAAAGCTTTCCCAAAGTGAAGACTTCTCATGTGGTCTTTAAGGGCACAGTTTACTTTATCTGCTTCAGTTAATTAGGGAACACTCAGATTCTTTCTTCATGAAGAGTTTTCACGTGGGTATTCAACTCAGCTGCATCGATTTGTGTCTTCAGAACCCATTTGATTCACCTTCCACGTGATCCGCTTCCATTTAATCCTGTGTTAATGGTTTAAAGAAGACCTGCCCCTTCAAACTCTGCCATTTTCCTCCTCCAGTCCCAGAACCCAGGTCTGTACAAGGATGAGCCCCTTGGAATCAGAGTTTCCTTACGGTGCAGCCCAGTTTCCCAAACTAGTTTCCCTGTGGCTCCCTTCTCGGCCCCACCCGCCCAGGACTCTGATTACCGTCTCCCAGAGCACACTTCGGGAAAGGCGGAGGTTCTAAGATACAGACATTATAGGTTTAACGGGGCACGTGAGCTTACTATTTTTTCCATTTTCCTATACATTTGTAACCAACAGCAGGAGAGTTTTTAATGTTTCTACCAAACATTTTTAAAGGTTATGGAACCATCCTAGTTTTTCCCATTGATTTTTAAGATCACTTTGTATGGGTTCAGCTTCCATGGTCATTGCCACCGCACTGCACAAAGCAAGGGCTGCCTGTGTATGAACAATGACCTTAAACACAAATGTTCTAAATACAACAGTCAACAGAGATTGTCAAACTGAATTAAAAAGACATAAAAAGACTCAACGATATATTGTCCACAAGAAACCCACTTGAACTATAAAGACTCAGACATGATAAGAGTTAAGGGGTGGAGAAAGACATCATGAAAACTCTATACTCTAAAGAAAGCTGGAGTTCACCATACTAACCTCAGACAGAACAGAATTCAGAACAAGGGAGATTGCCAGGGATAAAGAAGGTCAATACCGTGTTTCCCCGAAAATAAGACCTAACCGGACAATCAGCTCTAATGTGTCTTTTGGAGCAAAAATTAATATAAGACCTGGTATTATATTGTATTATATATTATATTATATTATATTATATTATATTATATTATATTATATTAAAGATCCAGTCTTATAGTAAAATAAGAATGGGTCTTATGTTAATTTTTGCTCCAAAAGATGCATTAGAGCTGGTGGTCCGGCTAGGTCTTATTTTCGGGGAAACACGGTACCTCATGATAAGTGGTCAGTTTTCACAGAAGACAGCAACACTAGCTATGCGTGCACCTAACAGGAGGCCAAAATAGATGAAGCCAAAACTAACAGAACTGAAAGGAAAAACAGATCAATCCACAATCAGAGCTAAAGACTTCCACATCCCCCTCTCAGTAATCGATCGACAAAGCAGATAGAAAATCAGGGAGGAAATCAATGACCAGAGCAGCGCGATCCATCAGCTTGACCTCACTGCCATCCAACAACAGCAGAATACACATTTTATTTTATTTAAGGACACATGGAACATTCACGAATGTACACTACATTCGGAGGCATAGAACACGTCTGAACAAATTTTAAACACAGAAATGGAACAGAGCACACTCTCAAACAGCAACAAAATTAAACTGGAAATCGATGAGAAAAATATCTGAAAAACTTCCAAATATTTGGAGATTATACAATATACTTCTAAGTAACCCATGAGTCAAAGAAGTCTCAAGAAGTTTGAAAAAATATTTTGAATTAGGATAAATTGACAACAAAACAAAAATTCATGGGATGCAGCCCTTAGAAGAAAATTTATAGCTTTAAATGCATATTTTTGAGAAATATATTTGAAATTAATAAGCTAAACTTTCACCATAGTAAAACAAATAAGAGTAAATTAAACCTAAATGCAAGCAAAAGAAGGAAAGAATAAAAATTAGAACAGAAATCGGTAAAATTTAAAATGGGAAAATAAATAAACCAGAACTGGTTCATTGGAAAGACCAATAAAGTTAATAAACCTCTAGCCAGTTAATTAAGAAAAAAGGAAAGAAAACACAAATTATTAATTCAGGAATGAAAGAGGGGTAAAAATATAGACACCTGGATTCAATGGAACAGAAGAGAAAGTTCAGAAATAGACCTCTACTAATATGGTCAATTGACTTTCAAGAAACATGCAAAAGCAAATCCATGAAGACAGGATAGTCTTTTCAACAAATGGTACTAGAAAAATTGGACACCTATATGCAAAAAAACACACAAAAAACCTTGTCCTTTACCTCACACCTTATATAAAATTGAACTGGATGGATGATAGACCAAAATGTAATGTATAATACTGTAAGACTTTTAGAGAAAACATAGGAAACAAATCTGTGACCCGTGTCAGGCAAAGCGTTCTTAGACAGGATGGTGAAAGAAAGCACAATCCTTAAAAGAAAAAATAGATCAACTGGACACCATCAAAATTTCCAAACATTTGTTCTGTGACAGAGAATGAGAAAACAAGCCACCTACTGAGAGAAAATATTTGCAAATCGTATAACTGACAATGAACTTGTATTGAGAATGTATAAACAACTCTCAGAGTTCAACAAAACACCATTTTTAAAAAAGGAACAACATGTGAACAGACTCTTCACCAAAGAAGATACACAGATGGCAAATAAACACATGAAAAAATGTTCAACGTCATTACTCATTAAGATAATGCAAATTAATACCACAATGAGATACCATTGCAGGCTTACTAGAATGACTAATTTTTTAACCAACAATACCAAGAATGATTAATTTTTTAACTGACAATACCGAGTGCTTGCACAGACGAGAAATAACTGGAACTCTCGCACATTGCTTGTAGGGATACGAAATAGGACAGCTTTCAAAAGCAGTTTGATGGTGGTTTCTAGTAAAGTTAAATATACACTTACTATATAACTCAGCAATCTGCTCCTAATACTTACTGAAAACGTACGTCCACAAAAACCCCCATACATGAGTGTTTATAACAAACAGCTTTATTTCTAATGGCCCAAACTGGAAACAACCAAGATTTCCTTCAAGGAGGAATAAACAAACTGCTGTTCTATAGCATAGAATACGGTTGGTCAGTGAACGGAATGACTGTGGCTGCGCGTGACAACACAAATGAGCCTCAAATGTCCACGCCACGTGGGAGGAGCCAGACTGGAAGTGCTACAGACGGCAGTGTTCCATTTATGTCACCTTCGGGCAAAGGCCAAATGGTGTGGACAGAGACCAGGTCAGTGTGGCTACAGAGGGCAGCTAGAAGGAATTTGGGGGGCGGGGCGGGGCTGCTTCAGATCACGATCGCAATGGCAGTTCCATGACTCTGCATTTGCCAAACACATGGAACTACAACCAAAAAGAGTGTGTTTTATTTATGTAAATTAAAGAAATAACCATGAAATGGGTAAAGAGGGCAGATTGCATGGTGATAGATGGAAACTAGACCTTTGGTGGTGAGCACGATGCCATATACAGATGTTGAATTATAATGTTGTACACCTGAAGCTTATTTAATGTTACAACCCAAACACCTTAAAAGTCAAAGGCCATTGTAAGCATCCATTCATTTGTGCACTCACGTAGTGTTTACTGAGTGACTGATCTACGACACCAACTTCTCTGGATTCTGTGCAGGGGCAAACAAAGTTGATAGGGTCTCCACTCTCTCAACTCACTGTCTAGTGCAAGGTTGGCAAACCTTGCCTGAGGGCCCAATCCAGCCCACCAGTTATTTTTGTAAATAAAGTTTTATTGGAACACAACCAGTCCCATCCATCTATGTACTCATGTTATCTATGGTAAGAGTTTCGTTGTCACAGAGACCTACAGCCCACAAAACCTAAAATATTTACTATCTAGCCCTTTACAGAAAATGTTTGCCAACCCCTAATGTGGGTCTCAGTCTTTATTTTGCCTAAATATCTTTTTGGATAGAGCCTGTTAAACTCAGATTCTACCCAGAAAATTTCTAATTGAGTAGGTCTGCAGCAAGCCCAACAGGCTGTAGATTTCTAGATGATTCCAAAGCAAGCAGTTGTGGACCACACTTGGGGAAAGCTATTTAAGAAATCCAGACATTAAGGAAAGAACTGTAATTGAGTGAGTCTTGCTTGCAGGGTTAAACTACAATTCATGCGTTAAAGTCAAGTTTGACAGCGCGGCCCTGTTAGAAGTTGCTTCAGCTATTTGAAGGTGGCACCCTCTGGGTAAAACAATATTTTGAAAACAGATGTCTCAGAAGAATTATGGGCCAGGGGTTATTGTACTCACCTTATCTCCCATTATGAATACATATAAAACTGTTCAAGAATTTGGTAATAAAACCACACATTATTTTAGGTTTCAGCCCCAGTCCAGCCCAGCCAGGGTTCATGAGAGAGGCAAGACGGCCCCTCCTGCAGGAAGGATAATAGCTGTCTCCACGTGTAATCCTGAAGGGTGGGAGAGACGGAGGGCGTGCTGGGAGAACTGCAGGCACATGGGGGAGACGTGCCAAGACCCCCACCTGCAGAACTACCCCCACCTGTAGGACTTTCCCATTGGTTAGGATTCGGCCCTCTCTCCCATTGCCCTTTTGTCCAATCTTGTCCTGCTTCCCTCCTGTTCTTTCCGAGCATGAAGGCCAGTTCCCATCTGGGCCCGGCTATTTCCATGCCCTTGCAGAATGCAACGCAGAATTAAAGATCAAAGCTGAAGAGAGACCATCTTCAAGGAGCACAGGAAGTTGATGTGACATCATTACAAAACTTAGGTCTGCGTCTCCTAAAAAGCTAGAGTGAAAATTACATAAAGCACAAACTATTAGTATCAGCAAAATGCCCTGGCCCTGGGTAAGCGTGAGTCAGAGGATGGGAGGAGGGTCCGGAGGAGAGGTGGTGTGTGCTCCTGGGTGTGCTCGTCAGCCGTTCCCAAGAGCCACCCGGGCGGGGTCTGCCGTTAGTTGGTGTTTGTTTGCCTCAAAGGACAACTTTAGTTGTTGATTTCAGGACTCTTCGGTCAGCCCAAAGCAATCCAGTGAATTCCATCAGCTTTAGGGTTCTAATAATAAGTATTCTAGAACATTACAAAATGGGAATATACTTGCTTTAATTAGTAATTCAGTGACATCACCGGTGGGAAGATTTTATTTTGAGAGTGAAGCTGTCCCTGATAGAAAGTAAAATTATTTTTGGTCTCTTGCAGCATCTCCTTAAAGGCTTATAATTCTGAAGTCTCACAGAACATATGAACTGTGTCTCCCACGTACACATCAACTTTTTGTTTCATGCTACTTAATTTCCAAGTATACTTAGCTTGCACTCTCCATCTGAAGCCAAGACGGCCCTGCTCTATCATTAGTAATGAATTGCCGTCTGTCTTCCTTCAATTATTTTCTCTCTGGTTATTATTTGACAAAAGTAGTATGCCCAACAGGTGTCCCATGCGACCTTTCTCATCGGAGCCCATGACTGGAGGGTTTCACCCTAATGGATGGGAGAGAAGAGAGAGGGGATGCGTTTTAAGTATGCAGAGAAGTAGAAGACAGATTTCCGGCTGGAATCAGAAGAATCCCCATCGCACCGCGGACAGTGGGGGCACAGTGAGGTTAACGCTGATTCGTGCAGCCGACACCAAACTCCATGCACCGTTACAAAGAAGAAGATGTGCGAACTTCAGGATCCGCCTCTCAACGAACGGGCATGATATGAGCTCACATGAAGACAGAAAGAGGCACTCACAGATTATCTGGGCCCCTGGGAGTCATAAGTTACCTACCTATTAATATTTCTCCAGAAATATTTGTTTTATATGGGGCTGTCTATCTCATCAACAGCCAAAATAAAGGAAAATGCCAGAGCAGTGACTGTCAAACTGTCTAGGTTAAGAGAGGGGGCTACAATGCGTGGTCAGTGTACCTCTGGACACTCGATCTGTATTCCAGATGACGTTAATAGTCACAGTGAACGTTACACAGACTAAATTTAGAAACTACTCAGAAAAACAACGTTAATGATACGCTATTTGCAGTATCAATGTGCTGAAAACCTTTGTGTGAGACGAGGAAATATTGGCATCAGCCTAAGCCGTAAAATGATCAACGCCTTAAGGTTAACACACACACAAAAGGGGGAAGAGAAAAAATCACCAGGACTCTCTTCGTTAAAATCCAAAATGGCTGAAACCATCTTTAAAATCCAAATGCTGAGGAAAGGATTCGCAGAACACATTTCAAGGAGAAAAATCAAAAGTCTTAGCCCCTGGGGGGTGCTGGGGCCGTGCAGTCAATGAGACAACAGAGTCGGGAGTGGGGATGAGCTGGAGTCGGGTCACTCAGGGCAGCCTGGGGTCCTGAGAGGCAGGCAGACAGACCAGCCGAGCCGGTTCCAGAAGGAGGAGTGTCCTGGAGTAGGGGGAGGGTGGCCATCACGAAGGGCCAGATGAGGGGCCTGGTAGATGGGGGCACAGAAGCAGGGCCACCTGGGGGGCGGGGAGATTGACTCCGGGCACGTCAGCTGGGCAGCTCTCCAGCAAGGGGGCTCTGTGGGCTGGCAGAACCAAGAGCAGGACAGTGGCCTGGAAACAGAGGCTGCGTGGTGGACATGTGCTGGGCGGACACCGAGGGCCTGGATGGAAGTGAGGCGGAGGATGGAAGGAAGAGAAGGAGCCTGGGGTCTGGGCCACTGCCCGCGGTGCAAGCTGCTCTCCGGTGGCCCCTCTGCCCTCCGTCAGGAATCCAGCCTCTGTGATTGTAGCGCCTTCACTAGCTTCTGAGTGTGTGTGTGTGTGTGAGCCGTGCATGCGCAGGATGCATTTCCTGTGGTGGCCATCCTACATTACCACAAAGGAAGTGGCTTAGAACAGAGACTCTCCCAGGTCTGGAGGCCAGAAGTCTGGGACCGAGGTGTCCAAAGCGCCTCGGGGAGGGTCCCGCCTGCCCCTTCCAGCTTCTGGCGGCTCCGGGGTCCCTCAACTTGCAACTGCATCAGCCCAGCCTCTGCCTCCTCTTCCATGTCTTCCCTCAAGGTGTCTCTTCTGAGCACACTTGTCATTGGGTTTAGGACCCACAGAATAATCTGAATAGGGTGATCTCACCTTGGGATCCCTTACTCCATCACAGCCACAAAGACTCTTTTTAGGTTACTTATTTATTTTTCATTAAAATAGTATTTACACGTCCAAGGGATCAGGGCATGACCAGAACTTTTTGGAGGCGACCATTCAACCCAGAGCAGTTCCCATGCTTGGTCGGTGCTATAATGAAACCTTTCGCTTTCCTTTTTCATGTAGGTGGATGTGGGTTGCAGGTTGACCTGTTGAGGACTGAATCTCAGAGGGTGAGTGAGGAGAACGATGGCACCTGGAGGGCCCGGGGGGCTAGTGGTGTCATTCAGGAGACCCAGAAATACGTCCTCCAGAGGCTGTGAAAGTCAGCGGTGGCTGGGGGCCCTGGGAGCGTCAGGACACAGGGCCCAGGCAAGTCTGAGTCCTTTCCAGTTGACCACCAGTGACCTTCACCTGGACTCCTCAGAGAAAGGCCCAGAAAGAAGATACCTGAGAAGCTGGGCAGGGGACAAGTAGGTGCTTCATAAATGTGCTCTGAGTCGGTTAACGGTGTGGGCTACAGAATCTTAAACTGATGGAACCACAGAGAAATGAGGTCCCAAATCCAAGGAATTCTTAGGACATTCCAAGGCTGTTTACTTGCGTGCTTTGAACAGAATCAGCATTGTGTGTAACCCACAGAAAGCATGTTGCTAGGTCCAGCTGAGGCTTTTTCTTGGAAAGGGAATGACTCAAGTAAACCCAGACGCTGACTGTGAAATCCCAGTGACCCAACCTGTCATGACGCAGCACTGGGAGGCACACCAGTGACAGCCAGCCGGCCCTCCCCGCCTCTGCCCCAGCCCCAACAAAACAGACTTCTTTGAAATCAAACCCATTTGTCATCCCACCGGCTGTTTTTCTTTTGCTTCGCCACTCAGGTTCAAATGACCCTTCGGAAGGCACAGGGCCAGACAGAGAACATGAAAACATTGCTTCCCTGGGGTGGAGGGCACCCCCACCCTGGGAGAACACCATATGTGAGTGGAGGACAGAAGCTGTGGTGTGGTGACTCAGCCTCCCTCAGGAAGAATGTACATGTGACCCAAGCATTGAGCCAACTGACCTGGTGTTGTTTTTCTGAACCTCAGAGATGTTTTGGGAGCCACTTACCCGCCCCTCCTCTAGAGAGAACTCTGTGGGACGTCATTCTGGTCTGCTGGTTCTTTGACAGACACATGCGTCAGGACACTGTGAACTTTCAATAAACTGCATGAGTTCAGGCCCCACGCAGAGCTGCTGAAGAAGAGCTCCCAAGGGTGGGAGCCCGCCATGCGTTTGGGTGTTTTGATTTTCATTTTGTTTTAATGTTCTACAAGTAAGTCACAGGTGTGCCACTCACTGAGAAGCATAGAGTCCACTGGCCCGAGGTAAGCATCTAGGGCACGGGGGTCCCAGGGAGTCAAATGCTCTGCCCCAGGTCCCAGAATGAGCTCACTAGATTCCAGCCCCCAAATGCCCAGGTTTATAATGCTCCTGATCCCACCCCCGTGGAGAAAGCAAAGAAAGGATGCTTAGTTTTGAAAAGAGAAAAGCAGGACCCGGTCACATGCGAAGGAGGTTTACGAGCCAGAAACCCAACTGGAACTAGCTATTGGCCTGGCCAGGAGGGCTTAGAGACACCAGAAAAATCTTCTTCCACACATGCTCAGGAATCTGAGCACACAAGTTACAAGAACATTTGAGCAGAGCAGCTCGATCCCACCCACAGGATCCAGGCTCCCCTTTGAATAAGCAGGAGATAAATGGCAGCACAGCTGGAAAATGCAGCGGCGCTTGCAGGCTCTGCAACTGACCCTCTCTCCTCGCTAATCACCAGCCTCCCAGCTGCTGCAGAAGGAAGGAGCCACACAGCAGGAGCAGTGGGGAGGCTCACCCCTGACGACCCTACTCTCGGAGGTGACTGTAGTCCTGCCATTATGTCTAAGAATAGAAACGTGAATTTAGCAGTCCTGTTCACTGCACGGTCCATACTTACCTTTCCCCAATTGTCCCAACATGCCTTTTACAGAGCTTTTCATTTTGGCCCCAGGATCCAATTAAGCTTCTTGCAGTGTATTCTTTTTCTGTTGTTTGTTTGTTTGTTTAACTTTCTTTTATTTCAGAGCAGGTCCCATCTACCACCCTTCGGTTGGTTGGTTTGTTTTTCATGGCATTGAACAGGGTCCAGGCTATTTGTCTTGTAGAAAGTCTGGCATTCTGGATTTGCCTGATTGTTGCCTCATTAGTAATGCTTTTGGGAAGAATGCCAAAAAGGTGAACTTGTTGCAGCACATAATTACGCTTTCTGATGGACAAGCCAGCTCCTGTCATTTTGCATGTTCCTATCAGCACATGGGCACGCCCTTGGTTTCTGAAATTTGATGTTCTAGGTGCAGGTTGTACCTTCCCTACTGACACCAGTCATTTCTCCAAAGGGCCCTGATTCCCTTTAGTGGAAAAGGGTATTTAGAAACCAAGTTTTGGGTGCTGGGTGTGCTCATTGTAACTGGGATGTCATAGCGTCTTGGTACTGTTGGTGACAAGTAAGAAATAAACATGTTCCATTCCGATACCTCGAAGTCAAACCCAAGCTCACAGCTTCTCCTCACCCCTTGCATTCCAGATTTGGGCCTCTCTTCCCCCACTGTGAGAGCCCTGGGGCACAGCAATGTGAATGGAGTTCCTTATTTGATCTCTCCCACAATATTTACCAAGTAATTTAAAAACTATAGAATTACAGCAGCCACGCCATGATCAACAGCAAGTCTACTTAGCAAAGTTCAAAGATATTTGAATTAATTCTTTTGTCTTATGCACTTAAGGTGATCAAATTAAATTAATTTGTTTGTTTTTATTCTATACTAAAGATTGTTTTTTTACCATTTTGTATTAACTTTTATTTTTGAATATTAAAATATGTACGCTACAAAAATCACAACTATATACAAAATTATACTCAAACAACCCTTTCTTCCATCCTTACTCTCTATCCTATTCTTATCCAATACCTAAAGGTCAGTACTTTTTTAAATTCTACTTTATCTTTTCTGGTTCTCTTTCTGCACCAATATGCAAATATAATCATATATTCTCATTCCTCCTTTCTAACAGTCTTTTACATCTCAACAACATATCCTCATTTAATAATATATCCTGGAAATCATGTCATATCAATTCTTAAAGATCCTCCTCATTTTTTATTTTACCAATGCCCATTACTTCGTTGATTGTCACTCTATCTCATTTCATGGCCTTTGTCACAAAATTCCCGCCCAAACATCAGTTGGGAAGGAGAACGTGGGGGTGGATGACGTGTGGAACACAGAAGTTAAGGAGACATGAGAGAACAGTGATGAATGGGGGCAGGGCAGGTCCAGAGTGGCAACTTGCCATCTACCTGTGACAGAGTTCAATACAGCATGTCCTCCCTAGGAAAGAAATGGCTTCAACAAGACAAAAAGGAGAAGGAAGCCCAGAATGCCCAGGAGCAGGCTCTTCGCAGGCTCAGAGCTATCCCAGAGAGCTGTCAGAGTAAGCAGAGGGCCTCAGGGGCCATGCCAGAGGAACGGTCTTACTCAGCAGACTAACTGATGTGTGGGTATCAAACGCATAAAGTCAGCTTTGCAGCTTAGAATTGTAAAGCATTTCTGTAGTATTACACATTACACAGGCACAGGGACAGACAAAATGACAGTCACAAAATCAGCCTGCTCCTCAAGAGCAGGGATTCTCAATTTGGGTGACTCTGAACTCTCTGATGCTCCTTGCAAAATGTATGGGTAAATTTTAGGGGAGAGCATGCAAAACTTTCATCAGGTTTTGAAAGGAGTTTCTGACTCAAGCAAAAAAAAAGAAAAAGTTAAGGAACACTGGTGTGGGGGCCAGGAAACTAACGGATGAGCAGACGGCCATGGTCACTGACCTGACTGTACTTAGCAGTGCAATCAGTGACAATGACCTTCCCAGGCTCCGTCCGTTATAACCGTATGTGCTTTCTGCATACATTGTCTCGCGCATCCTTATAACAAGGATCTACTGTTAGCCCTGTCCCAGAGGAGTCGCTAACAACCCTGAAGCCAAGTGGCCAAGCTGAGATTCCAGCCCAGGCTGCTTCACCCCAGAGGCCACTCGCTGAAGCTGGCACCGAGTGGTTTCTCTCCAGTCTGGCCACTGCTTAAGCATGTCATCCTGTCCGGTATACCTGCCTTAGATACCAAGTGGGAACACACTCAGAGGAGAGGGGCCGCACAGTGTGAGAACGCACAACTTCATCCCTGCAAAGACCAGCCAGGTGCTCTTCAGACCCTCCTCTCCTCACCACTGCAGCCAGCCACAGCCAGCCCCCTGCTGCCCCATCCTGCCCACGCCTCTATCACGGGGCTCCAGGGTGCAGAGAAGGCTGGTCGCTCCTCGGCCCACCTGGCTCCAAGGCGGGCACTGCTCTGGCCAACTCTGGCTCCTGTTCCTCCTGTGGCCAGATCACCACATTTACCCACTCTGGGAACTGGGTCCCCGACCTGGGCCAGCTTCTGGTGCCTTGGCACTAGACTCTTCGGTTCTCTGTCCTGTGCCCAAGGTGCCCACCTGGACCTCACTCCTGCTTGCCGGGTCACCACCAGGAAGTCTCGGCTCTCCGCCTTCTGGCCCGGAGCCCCACCTGGGTCCAGGCCCTGCTGCCATCAACACCTCTTGTCCATCGCCGACTCGCCACACCACCCTGCCCGCTGGACAGGGTATGTTTTCCTCCAGATGGAATTCCTCCCGGACCCTCCAGTTGGACATGCTGGCTCCAGCCGTAACTGCAGGTCTGTCTCTCAGGGCATAATGTCCTTCAAGGCTGTGAAGGGAGCTCTTCTTACAAAATGCATCAGTTTAGCAATCAAGAAACAAATGCCAAAAGCCACTAGAGTTCATTGTTTTCATAAGTTCATTCTAAAAGCTTTTGATGGAATGCCACGCCCTTATGACTTCTCCATCCTGCAGAGGAGGGACTGCGGCCTCCCCTTTGGAAGGACATCCTGGTGTTTCAAATCTGATGCTTCGCCGCAGTTGAGCAGGGGGAATTTTCCATTAGATTCTCTTGGAGGAAATCTGGATTCTGTGTGTCTGTGATCAGTCCTGATCCCACCTCTGCAGACAACACTGCCGCTTCGTTCATTCGTTAGCAAACATGTATATAGCATGTACGCCGTGCCAGGCACAGTTCTAAACACTATAAATATTAACTCATAGGATGTATGTTTTCATAGACACTCCTATGTACAGAAGCCAACCCAGGTTAGAGTCAACTCTGGGAAGCTGGGATTCCATTTTAATTTAAAATCTACTAAAAGTAAAAAAATTTTGTTGGTCACATGCTGACTCCAGCCTCCCCTCAAAAAAAGATGTGCAGAATGCTCGAATTAGAAGTTAACAGAGTGAGAGCGGAGTGAGTGAGGAATGACTGACAATGGCGTCCTTCCTGGGCTGGTGAGAACGTTCTGGAATCAGAGTGGAGATATTTGCACAGCTTAGTGATTATTTTACAAAGACTGATGGTACATTATGAAAGGGTGAATTTCTGGCATGTGACTTGTATCTTGATTTTGTTTTTAAGTGAGGAGAGGAAGACAATAAAAGCAACAATTATCTTGCCCCTTCTGATGTTCCCAATACCCGTGCCCCACCCTCCAGACTCTGGCCGTGGCGTTTTCCCCTTTGCCTGGGACTCAGGTGACGAGAGAAGAAACAGTAAGATTGAAGAAGACAGAAAGAAGGACTAATGGTGTTGCAAGGGTCACCAGAGCAGCGGCCATGTCTACGAAATGGGGAATATTGGACTCTGAGAAGAATGGGAAGCCCTCCCACTCCGTGGCCGGAAGCCGTGCTGTGCAGCCCTGCTCTCAGCAGCATTCGGCAGGTGGCTGCCAGGCCGGACAGACCCGCCTGGGTGCTGGGGTGAGGCAGTGGAGAAAGGCCAGGGACAGGCAGGTGTGTAAGAAAACGTCCTTGCACTGAGGGCCACAGAGCCTGCAGGAGGAGGAATGTGAAACATGAGGGGAGAGATGAGGCTGGCACAGGGAGGTGCTGGCGTGATGATAGGGGCAGGCGCTGACCGCGGAGGGAGAGTGGGTTTTCCTGGGGACTCGGAAAGCTCTCCAGAGGAGGTAACAACTGAACAGGGTCTTGAAGGATGATTAGAAGTCCGTCAGGAGGCCCAATGGCCCCACGCAGAGGGCCCTCTGGAGAATCAGGGTCAGGAATGCGTGTTCAGTGCAAGTGGGACGTAGAAAAGGCTGGAAAGGACACACCGAGCGGGACTTTCGTGTCATGCTGAGATGGGGTCCAGGGAAAGGCTTTCGGAAAGCGAGGAAGGAGGGTGTACTCGTGTCTGAGAACAGCCGCCCGAGGGGGCCGCTGCTGGATGCGGGGGAGGAGACGACCAGGTGCAGACGGACACGGCTCGGTCCAAGTCACTCCCAGGGCCTCTGGCCTCATGACAGAAGTTTCATTTCAGAAAAGTGGGGATTCATTTGGCCATGGGTCTTGCCAGTGGACACATCCTGGGGACATCTGTGGGTCTGGAGCTCAGGGGACAGGACAGCCTGGACAGAAAGAGTGGGGCTCAGCCTGTCGGCGATCACAGGAGCTGGGGTGGGCAGAGCATGAAGGATGAGAAGAGAAGGGGACCCGGCACAGACCCCAACGGGGCGGGAGGAGGAAAATTCATAAAGGAGACTGAGAAAAAGAGAAGGGGAGTAAACGGGCGACGAGACCTCGAGATGAAGAATCGAGGGGGGAACAGGGAGAGACGCACGGTCATCAGGACACGCAGGCTCCAAGGAGACCCTGCAGATGTGATCATGCAGGTGGCCTCACTGCAGACGGCTGCTGTCCCCAGGGCCGAGACCAGATCATCCCTCGTGCTCCTCACATACGCTAGGATTTCTGCTAGAGAAACAGCTAGCTCCCCGCTTCCTAGTGAGAAGGATGAAGCCCAGACGGACGCCACGGCCTGTCAAATACTGGGCCATGGGCCAGGGGTGGCCACAGCTCTCCTGACCCGCGTCCCCCCTCCGTTCTGCTCGCTTCAGAAGAATACACATTCCGGAGCCAAGTCGCTGCTTCTGATCCAGGCTGCGCAGGCGCCCCCCGGAGCAGAAGGCTGTGGTGCCAAGTGGCTCGTGGCAACAAAGACGCCTCTTACAGCTCGCATTCTGCATGGGCTGCGACGCCTCCAAACACGTAGAAAATGCTTTCCGGACGCCTTGTTTAAATGCAGGATTTCCTGGGGCCGACCAGAGGGTTTGCTGAGAAAGGATGAACCATCACATGAGAATGAGAACTGTATGCGCTTACATGGTATCAATAATTCAGCTGTCCATGCACACACGTGTGCGTACACACACACACACACACACACACACACACACGCACAGATGCATGACTCATAGCTTCTAGTTCCTCCTTACTCAGACCAGTAGACGTTGCACCATCCTGGTCTGCATTCTTATCTTCAAGGCTCGGATGACGCCAGACCCTTGGAGCCGTAGTCATGCTGTGTTTAAGACCTTATTACTATTTGAAAAAAATTGCGTAGACTTTGATCTGAAACTGCTCAGATCCCCGTTTAAATTTATTCAGAGGGTTCTCAAGTCTCAAATCTGCCAAAGAGCTTTTCAGAACGGAGGTTCCCTGCCTGCTCGGTGGGCTCCCAGATGATGGTAGGCAAGGGCTCAGCCAAGTTGCCCGGTACCTCCTCTCTGTGTTTATGTCCCATCGGTGGCTGTCCTGCTTCCCCCACTGGAGTCCGCGCTGACCCAGGACCCCCTGCGGAGCAGACCCGTGGACGCCACGTTCTGTGCGGGGGCATTAACCGCCACTGCCCTGGACCTCGGCAGCTCTAGAGTGCTCCTGTTAGCTGAGGTCACGGCCAATGTCACCTAGGTTACTCCAGCAGCTGTGAAGACCCCCAGAAAATGTTTGAAACACCCTTTCCAGAAGCTTGAGACTCAGTAGGTGTGGTGAGTCTCAGGAGCCATCATTTCAAAAACACCTCGTTTGTCCAACCAGGGATGGAAACCCCTAGATCATACTGTGATAAGAGATGCCCAGGAAAGCTCATTCTGACCCCATCCGTGCCCCCTGGCCTTCCTTGGAGCCCTGCCATGTCACTCCATCACATTAGCAGGACAGGTGCTGATGCCACAGTGCCGGTATGGTGGGCTGTTTTAAACCGCCAGCAGTCTTGGGGCTGAACGAATTACCCTTCGAATTTATGCCCACCCCACTGCATCCCATAAACGAGTCGACATCATTTGTCACACACACACACCCAAAAAATATTTTACAATGCAATGGTAACAGAATCAAAATCGTTTTCCCTCCCTGTCTCAGAGGGCCTGCTGCCTGGTAGACTTCTTACTGAGAGGCTGAGCGAGTGAGATCCCGGGGCAAACGCCACAAAGGGACCCCCAGCTTGCTTCTTGATGCCCCTCTCCATGGAAGCCCAGGCAGGGGCAAAGCACTTCCTGGGGAGTGGAGGGGTGGTAGAGAGTGGTCATAGCCAGTATGGTCCAGGCACTGAGCCAGACGTGACCGTCTCACTTCTGTACACCAGCCTCTTGGGGGGGCGAGACTGTGTGTATGAGCGTCCTGTGGCTGCGGTGACAAGGGATCACAAACCGTATGGATTCAAACAACAGTGATTGAAGCTCTCCCAGTGCTGGAGGCCCGAAGTCCAAAATCAAGGTGTGGGTGGGGCCACGCTGCCTCTGGAGGCTCCAGGGGAGGGTCCTTCCTGTGCCTCCCAGCTTGTGGGGGCTGGAGCTGCCCTTGGCTGGCCTTCTCTGTGGGTTTCTGTTTGTCCCCTCCTCTTCTGATAAGGACACTAGTCATCGGATTTAGGGTGCACCCTAACCCAGGATCATCTCCTCTCAAGATTCTTAACTAATCACATCTTTAAAGACCCAACTTTCAAATAAGGCCCCATGCTCAGGTTCCAGGGGCTGGGATGTGGACATATGCGGGGAGGACACTATCAACCCCCCATAAGGGGGTTACCACACCACCCCTGTTTTAGGGATCGAGACATAGGAGGAAAGTTCAGTCACTGATCAGGACACACGACTGACAGCAGAAGAGCACAGAGCTGTGGCGTGAGCAAGTGTCAGTGTGTGAGACCAAGACGGAGAAAGACGGTGACATCCTGGATTTCTGGTGACACCCCAAAGTTTAGGACCCAGAAATGGCATTGGTTTCAACTCTTCCAGAACCAGGGTGCTCGAGCAGACCCTGTCTTCCCATCACACACAGGCCACCCACCCACAGGGTGGCCTCCAGCAGGCAGCACCCTCCCAAACAGGGTCTATGACACTGGCACGAGTGACAATGACCACTAAGTAGAAAGACGTAGTTCTAACAAACACACGCACGGGCGTTTGTCCCTGAGTAAGAGGACGCCCCCCATCCTGATTAATGAAGCCTCGCTCCCTGGCAAGGGCCTCGCCTGGGGCTCACCAGGCAGCCTTAATTCATGACGATTGGTCATAAATCCTCATTTGACGCGAATCATTGCTCAGCAGGTGGGGAATATGTCAGCTGTCATGGGCCCGGGGGCTTCACCTCGCTGCCTCTGGTGAGTGGAGCCTGCTACCCAGAGAGGAGGCATATGAACCAGCCGCTGGAAAAAATTACAGAAATCGAGGAAGAGACGCCGAGATCTCCAGACCACTGATCCAAGGCCAAAGGAATTACAATAGAAAATGTGACAATAGCAGGACAGTTACATCAGAGTACACTTGCCATTTACTCAGAGGAAGACAGAAGTAGGGGGAGTGGAAAATACGGAAAGTTAATTAACCTGCCAAACATAAAATCCTTCACCTGTATTTAGGAAGAGAATGGTGGAGAAACAAAGGACAGCCAAGTCTAGAGGGGAAAGGGCACCCAGAAGCCGTCCCTCCAGCCCTAATACTGGACGGGAAGACACGAGGCCAGAGAAATTAGGGGACGAGCGGAAGCCGCCCTGCCCCCAGTCGGGGCTGCTGTCAGAAGCTGGTGCTCCCGACTCAGCTCACCCCCATTACACCCGAAAAACGGGCTTCCCAGCAAGAGAGCTGCCAAGTTTCCTTCTCACTTAATCCACTTCAGCTGAGGACTTCTCTTCTTCCACAGCCAGTAGTAGGTCACCGAGGTGTTGGTGCAGATGTTAGCACGGTGTTGGGTTAGAGGTGGTCAGGCTGAGTGGTGTCCAACGGGACTTAGGGTTCAGGTAAAGTGGGGCAGCTTCCTCTGCAAAACGGCCAAGTGTGAAAAAGCAAAGAGCCCACAACGTGGTTTGCCAAGTCTTGAAGTCAGCCTCTCATCCTCTTAAACGGATGCTCCAGAATTGTAAAGTCACACTGAAATTTATCCAGAACACTCTGCCATTGCTGGTGAAGATCTTGCTAGTTCCACAAAACTGTTGTCCCGTGGGATTCTGTTCCTGACCATCCCCTGTGCTCAGGCTGTAGGACCGCTTTCCAGGCCTGTCACCCAGCCGCCACCAGGTACAGACCACCCACCCACAGATCCTGTCCCTCTCCAGTCCCAGATGCACACGCCCCGCTGCCTCCTCTCACCCGGAAACCTGCCTGCAGTTCCTGATGGGGACATGGGCCCCACCATCTGTCCAGCCCAGAGCGCGGAGGGTGTCACCTCCCCTTAGGTCTCAGGCTGGCCCCCAAGTCTCCACTTCGTCCTGTTTGCTTCTTTTATTTCTAAACTCACCACTCCCTTGCTCCCAAATGGCCCACCCTCACTGAGGTCTTCCTCTTCTCACGTGGAGACTTACAGCCAGCTCCTACCTGCTCTCTCTCACCATCCGCTTCCCCATCACGTCCCTGCTCTACCTGGAACCCGAGTGCCCATGTGCGGCCTGAACACCGCAGCAGCCCAGAGCCTACAGAAAGGGTGACCCTTGGTGTGACCTCCAGGCCTTCTCCAGTCTCACCCCACACTGCACCCCCACAATGCACACCACCACACTTCCTGCCCACCCACACCCACTCACCTGCTGATGGTCACCTGCACAGCCCCTCCCCCCAACACCTGTCTGACCAACTTCCATTCATCCTTAAAGACCCTTTCAGGCATCTTACCTGAGGACCTCCCTGAATCCTCCCGTCCCAGGAGGTCAGTGCCCCCCCCTCCTGCCCCTCATCCTCTCAGCCGCTGTGAAACACACAGGCCATGCTCGTTTGTCATTGTTTTCCACATGCCTCCATCCCCTCTGCACCAGGCTGGGGGCTCCCTGACAGAGTCCTGCCTCGTGCCTTCCCAAGTCCCCGGAGCCCACCGCTCTGCTTGGCACAGATTTATGGGGTCAAAATGCCCGGCCCCTCCTCAGGGACATGCTGTGTTACCAGCATGTACCCATGAAAGGATGTCATGAGGTGGGCCCGTCAGCTCCGTGGGCACCCCCTGAAAACGCCACAACCCCAGTCTAACCACGAGCACAGCAGCTGGCAAACCCAAATCGAGGGACATTCTGCAAAACCCTGGACACATCCGTCCACACGCAGAACTGAACGGCAGGGAGAGAACTGGCGCAGGAAGTGTGAACCCGTCTCGCGGCCAAGGTGAGATTCCTGCACTGTCGGGAAGTGTTGTTGTGAGAACGCTGTGACGCGTGGTGGCCCTGAGAGGCAGTCACTAGACACTGCCGCCTCCCACCCCCATCCTGCCCCACAAGCCCGCTGGTGATCTTAATAGTGAGGCGTCAAAACTCTCTCCCCTGCCGAAAGCTGCCCAGTGCGTCTCCCGGGCCTCGGAGGAAAACCCAGTCTTCACACTGGTCTCGAAGACCCTGCTGGGTCAGGCCCTGCCTCTGCCTCCAACTTCCTTCCCCGACTCTCCTCCCGCAGGGGCGAGCCACGCTGGACCCCCTTCTGTCCCGCGGGCTCCCTGAACGCTCCTTTGTCCCTTCCCCACTCTGACACTCCCCGCTCCTTCTGAACCTTCAGTTCTCCTCTTAATAACCCCTCCTCAGAGCCGGACCCCTGGCCACCTGGGGAACCTGGCGTCCCCCCAGTGCAGGGTTTTGTCACAGCCCTAATCACCCTCCTTCGTGATTTCTGGCTTCCTGACCGCCTCACCCCGAGCTGTAAGCCCCTGAGAGCAGGTCACACAGGCTTTGCCCTCCAGTAAGTCCAGTGCTAGTGTCTCACCACTACGTACTGAACCGATGACGGAAGGACTTTGGCTGTGGAGATGTGTCACGGAAAGCTGGAGAGTCTGGGGCCAGAGCGACAGGGATCTGTGAAGTAGGGTTTCAGAAAGCGCTAGACGTCCACTCCAGGGCCTCCTTCCCTGTGGAAACGCAGGTACAGGCGCCACTTCACAGGGCGCAAGGATTAAACACGGCGAAGGGGATATTTAAAGAGCCAAGCTCGGTGTCTGGCACAGAGAAGGTGCTCATTAGCCCCTCATTTTTTAAAGATATGGTTAAGCCAACAGTGTGTGTTGTTTTAAATCCTTTCCCAGACCAACTCCACACAGGCAAAAAGGCCTCACGTTTTATCTCAACCATGAGTCAGACAAAACAGCCACTTAAAAAATGTTAACTTTTTACCTTTCCCACAGATCCTGAGTTCCAAAAAGATTATAACATGGTATTTTGAAGCAAATATTTCTTTTCCTGGAGGTAACAAAACAAAACGTGAATTTGAAAACTCTGTTCAGAGGTGAAGGATAGAGAATTCAGTGTGTTTGGTCGGGTAAGCTTCAATCAGACAGAAGAATGGAAAGAGAAGATGAATATGAATAGAAAACTAAAGGGGGGATAATAAGACGCGGCCCTGAGCCCTCAGTCCCAGCTTTGCTATTAAACTTCCCCTGGTCAAATTCAAATAGAAGAAAACCTTTTCTTAGTGATCATTATAACACTTACCAAAAAAAAAAAAAAAAAAAAAAAGATATAGAATGGTGAGAAAAAAAGTATACTCTATTATAGTAAAGACAAATGCCTGTCAAGGAAAACAATATGCAAAAAGGGAGAGCGAGACAAAGCCCCCCAAACAATGGGGGGGCCGTGGAGAGGGCTTCAGTTGGGACACTGGGCCTGGCACCACCAGCTCAGGAAGGAAAGTAGAGTCACTCACACAGCTATTTGCCCCCCGGAAAGACACATGAACGTAGTGAGAACGTGGCCTAGCTGGACAGATGTATCACGCCTTTGTGCTGGGTGCTGGCGGGTTCCTGGTGGATGGTTGCCATGGGAGCGGGCATTGTGCATGGAAGAAAGAGGCACCTGGTGGGTTCCCTCTGCATGCAGACAGGCCACTGTGGACAGCAGGCTCATCGCCCCAACCCGTGATCCCCGAGCAGAGTCGGGGTGCAGACTGCGGGAGCAGAAGAAACTTGGGGTCCTTGGTCCTAACGTTTCAGGCCGCAGGCGAGGACAGGGAACTCAGAGCCAAAGCCTCGGTCGCACCATGCTGCCTGACACGGAGAATCACTGCCCTTGCCAGGAAAGCTGGCTCAGGAAAGTACCTAAGATAGCAGTGTCGCCAGGGAGCCTGCCCCAGATCTCAGCAGAATGGCTTCTCTGTGTCAGGCTCTGAGTCAGAAAATGCACCAGGGCCACGCTCAAGGCCCCGGGGGCTGGATCCCAGCCGGCTGGACTCTGGGGCGGGCAGGCCAGCACTGACACGGGGATATAGGATCCCCTCAGAACAAGTTGTAACTCAGGCAGTTTCAGGGGACCAGGCCACCACAGCTCCCTGCCCGAAACACCCCCACTTCTGTGTCAGGCTGAATGTTGTGGGGTGAATGGTGGCTCCCCCAAAAGATGAGTTCACATCCCAAATCCCGTAAATAAGACCTCATTTGGAGAAAGGGTGTTTGCAGATGTAATCAAATTAAGTATCTGCAGATGAGATCACCCTGGATTATCTGGGGTGGGGGGCCAAATCCGATGCCAAGCGTCCTTGTAAGAGACAGAAGGGAAGATGCAGGCGGAGGAGAAGCCATGTGAAGGCAGAGGCAGAGGTTAGAGGGACTCAGCCACAAGCCAAGGAAAGCCTGGAGCACCAGACGCTGGAGGAGGCAAGGAACAGAATCTCCCCTGGGACCTCGGGCGGGGAAGGAAGTGGACGCAGAAGGAGGACGCGAGCGGGAAGGACAGAGAACAGTGACTGCCGCCATGTGGAGTGGGCCCGGCTGAGCCAGCCCTTCACGGCGGTCATCACCTAAGCACCCACAGCACCCCCGCCCTGCCTGCAGGTGCCACAGTCCACTGCATAGGTCACTGGGCCCAGCTCTGCACGCCAGGCCTGGAATCCCCACGGGGAAAGGCTTCCTTCCCCAGGGCAGGAGACCCCCAGCAGGGGACGGTCCTTCTGAATTGTCCACTCGACTGTATTCCATCCGCAACAGCTGCCTGTAGCCACATGGGGAGACAGCTAGGCCAGCTGCACGCCCGGGATGGCTGGGCCAACACAGCGAGACCCTGTCCTCACCGGGCCACGAATTAACCAAGGCGTGGCCTCCCTGCTCAAGCATCTTAGCCTGTGACATCGCCCGTTGTTCTCCTTGGTCAGGCCTTTTGTGTCCTCTTGTCCTGATGTCCTGAAGCTGAGACCATCCTGGCTTCCACTGTCCCAGCCAGTGAGCTGTGGATTCCACATTCACGGACACAAGGCTAGAGATAGCTCCTCTGTCCCCCCAGGGAGAAGCAGTCTGTCCCTTCTCCAGATCCCAGAGTGGAGGCAAAGTGACAAGAGGAAGTGAAACCCCCAAGGCCTTGGCCACAGAGGTGGGGTCGTTAGGGCTGGCCTTTCATCACCTTCTCAACTAGGAATCATGTCCCTTTCACCCACCCACAGAACCCAGTAGAGAGGGTCAGGGAGCCTCAACCATGTCCCCAGGCCAGCCAACACTCAGAGTGTCACCATCCTCGTGGCAAAGCCCATCGCCTGCCAGATGCTGAGTGTGTGACACAGAGGTGAGCAGCCCATTCGGGCCCTAGGGGCTCCCAGGGGCAGAGGCAGCTCACTGTGTCTAAAGGTGGCCATGTGAAGATCAAACCTGAGCAGGGAATCATTCTTGCGGTCATGGCGGCTTCCTGGAGGATGTGACCCCAGACATCGTACAGGATGAATAGGAGTTGGGCACAGTTGATAAATGTAAAAGATGAGTGGATGATGGTGTGAGAGGTTGAAATAAATCTTATTTCAGAACAATGTTTTTTCTCTCAGGTCACACTGGAAAAATTAAGACTGAGTCTACAAACATGTTGCACCGGGGTCTTTCCCGCCCACCTATACCCCGCAGGCCCTCAGCCCAGAGTTTCCCCAGGACTCTGGCTGTGCTGTCCCCACTCCCCACCCCTCACACTGAGGATGATCTGCCTCAGCTGCTCCCAGGCTGTAATCACTCCGGGAAACGGGTCACCCCACAGCGTGGTGCCAAAGCGGGTTCCTTGAAGCCTGGTTCCCGGGGACGGCATCAGATGTTATACAATAGAAGGCTCCCTTTTCAGGAGGTGTTTGGAAAACTGGGAGGAATGAAATCCAGTAGGTTCCTTTCTCACCTGATGTCTCACAGTGCTGAGGAGCATGGGACCTCTGGTCTGGGGGTGCAGCGGGTACGCTGAACTGAATAGGGTCCCCCCAAAAGCTCAGTCCACCCGAACCTCAGGAGGAGGACTTATCTGGAAACAGCATCTTTGCAGATGTAATTAGTTCAATTAAGATGCCATCAAACTGGACAACGGTGGGCCCTGAGGCTGATACAACTGGTGTCCTCATAAAAGGGGGACAGACACATGGGGAGGCCATGTGACCACAGAGACAGAGATGGGTTATGCAGCCACAAGCCAAGGCATGTCTGGAGATCCCAGAAGCTGGAAGAGGCAGGAAGAGCCCTCCTAGAGCCTCTAGAGGAAGCATGGACCTGATGGCACCTTGATTTCACAGAAGTTTGTGTTGCTATTAGCCATGCAGGGCTTCGTTCCGACAGCCTTAGACAACGCATGCAGTGGCATTTCCTCAAGCTGCCCGAGCAGGGAACCCTTTGCTCCGAGGAGCTCACAGCAATAGGGTTCCTCGGCACACCCTTTGGGGTACACCGAGGTAGGGACTGCTGCCTTCATCACCTCCTGGCCCTGTGGCCTCGGGAAAGTCACATGCCTGCCTCAGTTTCCACATCTGTGAAATGAAACAGTGGTGCTACCTCATGGGTGATGGGGAATGAATGAGGTGAGGATGAGTAAGGCCTTGAGACCGTGCAAGACCTACTACACATGCCAGACACGCCGCAATCACTCTGTGTGCTCCTTGCTTTGAGACCCCACCCCGGCCGCCAAGTCCCAGGGAATCCCAGGACATAAGAGCTGCTGCCCAGGTCTGGCTGTCGCTCCCCTGGGCCCCTTCTCAGTCTGGGATCCAGGACGACGTTTGCCAGGAACGCCCACATCCTGCTCCCGTCTTCTTTCCCACCAGCCTGGAGCATTAAGGGCTGCTCTGTAGGCCCCACGCAGGTCAAGTTCAGCACGGCTGGTGTGCGCAGAGGCTCTCGCCCCAAATGTGCTGGGACCGGCTTTCCTGGGGCCCGTCTTCCTGCAGGCAATGAGACCCCTCTCAGCCCCTCCTGCAAGGCCCCGAGCTGGATGCAGAAGCTGTGGGTTCCACACTCGCCTTCCTTCCCCTACTAGTGGGGGGAGGGGAGACCAAGAGCTCAAGGGGCTTCCGGGTTGCAGGACGTTCAGAGCTGGACCTGCTCAGGCAAGCCAGGGCGAGTTATTCACCTCCCTCCAGCCTTAGAGGGCGGCACCCCCGGAGTTGAGAGAAAGTCTGCCCTGAATCTCAAAGCCCTAGGTGAGTCAGTGACCCAGGTCACGCCCTGCCCACATTACACAAACCCTCCCCAGGAGTCACCTTCTCCCATCTCCCTAGGAACCCACGTCCCACAAGAGCACTGACGGCATCAGGAGGACATGGGTATACAAGTCAGCCGACGTTGTCTTCTGGGGTCCCACGTGATCGCCAAGCCTTCTTATTAACCCGGGCAGCAGCTGCCCGTCAGCCCAGGGGAAGCCCCTGGACGTAGCTGCTGCTCTGGACGCCTGGGTCTCACCCACATTGCCTGAGGGCAAGCTCTTCCTCCCCCGACGGCATCTGGGATGAGCCCAGCACCAAGGCTGTGCCATCCTGCCCACAGCGTGTGTGGAGAGGTGCACGCGTGCTGGAAGGAGGCGCAGCTGTTGGGCAGCGTGAAGGCCACACCAGGAAGGAGCAAAGCCCCAGCTCGGCTGAATGTCCTTCTCCTCCAACCTCAGCATCGTACGTAAGCTGGTCCCTGGGGCAGCTCACCCCAGTTCCCACTGCGTGCCCCACCTCACCCCCTCCCGTCCCCTACCCCTGGCACAGGAGCAGGCACACACGCTGAGCCACGCAATGCCACTCAGAGTAAGGGCTTGCCTCCCTGAGCCGCCCACAGGGACAGGGCCTCGCCCTCGCCACCCCCCCCCACCCCATGTCCTCAGCATGCACAGACCCGGGCGGCCACCGTGCTCCCCAGACCACAGCAGGCAGCACTGCTTCCCCTGGAATCCAGCTGGAGTCCTGACTTCCTGGAGGAGCGTTACTGGGACCTCATGTGAGGCCAGGGGAGGTCCCATTGTCCTGGGCCCCCTCCTTGCTGAGACCCCGGGCCATCGTAAGGGGTGGGACAGCTGCATGGGGATGAAGACAGTGTGAAGGCTTATACTCTACAGATGGAAAAAGAACATAAACGCCAACGGATAAGGTTCACACCCAGTGGCCCCGTCACTACTTTCAAACGTGCCACCTTGTGGAATCCTGGGATCCCAGGCCTTTGTGGGTTCCAAAGTCCAGGTTTCAACTCGTTTGCACAGAAGGAATTTGTCACTTTGCAAAAGAGCCCATCTAGCTCCAGTAGTGGGAGATGGTGGCCGAGGGCCGCCCTCGGCTAGCCACTGATCTGACCTCAGGTGACTGGCCCTGCACGGCTCAGCTCCCTCCCTGTCACCAGGCGGTGACCCCACAGGGACAGCCTTGCTCCTAGAAATCACCAGGATCAGGCGAGACGCTTACTTACTGGCCTCTCTCCTGGTGCTTTTCCCGTGTTGGTTAATTAGTTAAATGGCTCCTTTTCTGTGACATCAGACAGCACTTCAGGGAGACTCACACCTGTGCATCTGGCATGCCCAGAGCACTGGGGACACTTGCTGTCAAGAGTGGAGGCTTGGCTCTGTTCCTACACCCATTTTGAGGCTCAAAGGTGTAAAATCATTTTACCAAGCTCACGAGGTGGGGTCAGCTTTACCCCTGGGTCTCCCGGCTCCTATCCCAGCACATCCCTTGTTCGTGTAACAAATGTTTATCAAAGGTGAGGGGACAGGCACAGCTTTCAGTGCAGGGGATCCAACAGTGGCAAACTGCACAGAAGCTCCTGCCCTGGGGAGCTGACGTCCTGGGGGGCGGGGGACAGGCACTGTCCCCCCTGGGGAGCTGACGTCCTGGGGGGCGGGGGACAGGCACTGAATACGCATGCGTGTGTACACACACACTCGTGGGCGTCAGACAGTGAGGAAGAGACCCAGGGCTGAGGCAGCACGTCCCGTGGCCTTCAGCGCTCTGTCAGCTACACTGAGGGCCTCAAACATTACTGAAGCAATAGGAAACCTTTCCCTGACCCCCGAAATGCTTACAGCGAATTGCAATAAGAAAAACTGATCCAAGGGGATTTCTGGCCTAGATGAGAGCGGGCAGGGTCCCCCCAATGACCCCTCCTTGTCCCCCAGCCCATCCCTCACCCTCGCCCTGAGGCCCATCTGTGGACCCCAGAAGGAAACTCAGTCCACTGGCTGGGACCCTGGTTCCAAGGACAGCTGGACCCTTGCCCCCGATCAGCCATCTGATTCCATCCCACGGCCCGGCCCTGATGTCAGCTGCCCACAGAGCCTGGCCAGGCTACCCTGGGAGGCTGCAGTGCCCGCCACCCACCACCATGCCAGTCATTCCTAGGGGAGCCAGCAGGTTCCCTCAGTGACACCCAGGGCTGACACCCCGCCCCCCTCCCTGCTTCAGCCCCCTCCAAGGTGCTTTCATATTGAAAGAGGCGCTGAGAACCTGGCACCTCCGGGAGGAAAGGGGCTGCCTCGAGCACGCTTTCCTGGAAACCGAAGACGGAGACAAATGGCCCTCTTGTCTAAACGGCTCAGCCGTCCCCAGCGCTGAGCACCCAGGCCATGGCACATTAGTGGGGTCCTGAGAAAGGGGGCTGCTTGGGGCCCGTCTCCCCTGGGGCTTTATTCACCCATCCATTCACCTTGGCTCTCTCCTCAGCCGAGACGGAGGCAGTCAAGGGCCAACGAGGTGGGTGAGTTTGGCTTCTGAGCCGTGGACAACGGTTCACGCGGGACTTAAGAGAAGTCTTTGATTCATTGTCAGCTGGAGGCAGAGCGTGGAGCGGAATACCAAAAGGAGGGGTGCGAGCTGGGGGGCACCCGAGAACTCACAATTCTTTCCAGAGCTGCGCGTCACCAGGAAGAACCCTCAGCCCCACCCCCACCCCACCCCTCAGTCTCCAAGGCTCTCAGCACCCACTTTTGTTCCCTCATGGGTATGTTTAAACCTCTCGGGTCCTCGGCTGGCTTCTGTTTCCTTCCCCTCTCTTCCCCCTTCAATTTTTATTATTATTGCCAGCTCCTTTCCTGGACTGCTTTAACTGTTCACTCTAGAATGGCCAATGGATTGGATTAAAAAGCTGGGATTTATTAAAGGGAAATCAGTGTCAGGAAGCCTGGTCCCGTTTGCAAACGGTTTTCTGATTATTAACAAATGGGCCGGATGCCGTTGACAGCCCCACCGTCAGAGAGGCAATAAAACAAAGAAAGGCGTCTGTCCTGCCGCCAGCACAGTGGACACTTGTGCCCGGCCCCGCCTGCCTGGACAGCCCCATCCCCCACCTCATGGACACAGGTGTCCCCTCTTCTCGGCGATCCCCCACACTCGCAGCCCCTCCCAGCCTCCTAGCTCTTCGTGCCACACCCCTGACCCTGACCTCTTGGACTTCCCCATGACACAGCCCCAGCCCCTCCACCTGGGCTCCTTGACCGCACAAATCCCGTCTTATTCATCTTGTAACGTTATACCTCCCTGTGCTCGGCACACGTGGGCCCTCAGCAGAGCTCGTCCTGGGCCCCCGCCCCCATCCATCAATTCTATTGTTGAACTCATCTCTCTATGATCCCCTCTCCCAAAGCTGCCTCCCGGAGGCCCAGGGGCTCTGGATGCCTTAGCTTTGCACCCTAGGAGCTCCAGCAAAGCCTGGAGCTCTGACTGTCACAATGAAATCTGGGACGGGTCCCAAGCTTTAGAGTCCCGGTCCTGAAGTCGGCACTCACGAATCCACCGCACTCCCCCTACCTCCGACACACAGTGGCTGATAAGGCAAAGTCACTGGAATAGGCCCCAAAAATTGTTCAAGTAGGAGCCTTCTGAGGCCAAAGCCATCCGGGAGCCACGTAGGATAAGCTGGAGAGCACGCTCGGGTTCCTGTTTCCATCAGACAGGCCTGCTGTGGGGTCGCGAAAGGTTCAGAAGGGCCCGACTTCAGAAACAAGAAGCTGACCGGCTCTGCCTCCCCGGATGCCTCATCCACCCCCAGACATTTCCCGGGAAGCTTTCCAAGTCCTGCCGTCCCATTCCTCCCCCAGAACCTGCTCCCGACCCACAGGAGCAGAGGAGATCAGCAGGCTGGGAGGGAACGTGTTGATTCCCCAAGAATGGAGCCCGGGGCGTACGCTCACATGCTGGGAAGGTCCTGATCCGTCGGGATCTTTGAGGGCCGGGCTGATGTGCTGGGGTTTCCCTCGTCAGTTCGCCAGTAGAATGCAGAATAACTGACACTGAGAGCTGAATGCTCAACCCCACTTTACGTATGAAATTCCTCCACACGATCCAAGAGAAGTGGGTGAATGCCTCTCCTGGGAGGCGCCTTGGGGCCTCATCACCACTAACCCACACGAGGGGTCCACAGCCGCAGAAGTCTTTATGCCGAGCCACCTGTCCCTTCCCCTGGGCCCCCTCATCTGGAAGCACGTGGGAAAGCCTAAGCCACGTCCACACGCCCCATGTCGACTCGGTCCTGTCATTCCCCGACCACCACTGCCCACCGGCTTGAATCCACCTGGCCTGTCCCCACCCCTCTTCAAGGCCATGGGACCCGGGGCCACGCTGCAAACGTGCTCTGACTGAGGCACAGCTCGGAGGAAGAAGCCCCTTCCTTAGCCTTGCCGTGATGGGCTGTTTCTGTCCCAGAGCCCATGGCAGTGTGGGCCGCCACCCACTCTGCCTCACCCCGGGTTGACAGCCCACTGCCTCTCAAGTCATTTTCAGATGAGCTGTTGCTAAACCAACTTTCCCAACTGTCCTCCACCACCTGGGCTTTTCTGTACCTTCGTACGAGATTTTGATATAGACAGAAACCAATATTTTCTGTCTATAAAGATAGTTGAGTATCTTATAATAAACACAAGTGAAACAGTGCACGATACAGGCAAAACGGAGAAGCTGCAAGTGTATAAAAGTACATAACAGAACAGCTGAGCTAATTCCTCTGGGTCCTTGAAATATGATGGTTGGTACGTCTGAGCAAGCTTTTGCAAAGAGCTTCCTGGGAGACAATGCAAAAAGGGGATGATGGCAGGTTTCCACTGACAGGTAAAAGGAAACATAGCGGGCCTTGAGTCCAGACCAACTTTTCCTGGCCAGAATTCAAAAACAAATATGTATCACGTGTTTTCTTATGTAAGGGCCATTCGGAAACATACTAGGAAATGCTGGCCGCAGGGGGGTTCCTCATGTTGGCGCTGGTCGTGACCAGGCTCGGAGAGAAGCCATCCAGCACTCACGCCGGGATGCTGAGGCAGCCCCACATCACAGCACCTTCGGGCGACTGTGTAATCCACCCACGGGGAGCTTCGTTATTTCCAGCAAAGTGCATGGCACACACGGCCTGTGTCATTTGAAAGCATGAGCCACAGGTCGTCCAAGTTTGCAGCCAGTGACACTGATTCCAGGGCTGAGCAGAGAGGAAAAAGGCAGGTTTAGAAGGCACTGCCCTGGGCAACTCTGACCAGAAGACACCAGCTGTGTGTCCCAGCCTGAGCAGCCTCAGGCTGACCAGTGACTCAGCAGTCAAGAAGAAAGCAGCCCCGGGTGGAGGGCAAGTCGCCAGGGAGGAGGACGGGCCAAGGCCCAGGTGCCTGCTCCACTGGGAACAGAGGGCAAGCTGAACGCACCAGCTCGGCTCGCTGAGCACCCTGGACGCCTGCAGCGCCAGCTGGGAGCCCACCAGGCTGAGACCCCAGCGCCCAGATGGTCTTTGATTACTAAAGGCTCTCCTTTTCAATCCTTTCTTCCCAGCTTCCACTCTGCCTCCATCATGCTTTCCCTTTCTCGTCTCTTTTTCGTTTCTGTTTTTCTGAGTATTATTTTCCACTTATTTTTATTATTTTTATCCTTAGTTTTAAAATAAGGTGAGCAGGAAGCAGGGGGCGAGGCCCTTTACTCGGCCATGCTTCCTTCCATCTGCCACCTCCCAGGAAGAAGCTTCCAGCACCATCAATGGTGAGTCCCAGTGAGATGAAAGGCCCTTCTGGACCAAGGCTGACTCTGCTCTACGGTGGCATGTCGGTCCTGCCAGGGCTGGCGTGCTGCCCCGTCCCGTCGTGAGCCACTGGGAGGGAAGCAAGCTAAACCTGGTCTCTGGAACCTCAGGCACACCTTGTGAGCCCAGCAGGCTGCTGCTGGCCCTTTCGACCTGTCATCTCACCAAACACTTCCTCCCAGCCTATTGGGTACGAAATATCGAAATCACACGAGGCCACACAAAGTGGCGCAAGCGGCACGGGTTCTGCACATGGCCCTTCATGGCAGCCCCTCGTCTTCCCCGCCTGAGCTCTGCCCTTCAAAGCTCCACCTCACGCGCGTGCAATAGGGGTGGCGTGCAACCCGCTCACAGCCACCGCGTGGACTGAGGCCCCACTGTCAGCATCCTGTCCCAGGTCCTATCACGCGTTAGATGCAAGAGGTGACATCAGTCATTATAGCTATGAACATAAAATGGGCTGCTCCCAGAGGAACGCTTCCACTGCTAGTCTCTTCAACATGTGAATTATGGGGGACACCATTCCGCCCAGAATACACCCTAAATAAGCACCTCACAAGGCCCGCCTCGCCCACCATGCCCTCTGCTTAGCAGTGGTCCTTACTGTCCCCACAGCTAGGTCCCACGCCCTCGCCTCCCAGCCTCCAGGGTCTCGTGTCCCTACTTCACTTGTCACGCTGCCCCCAGTCGACCATGCTGCTCTCTGTTCAAATATCTTTGCTCTCACCCTGTTACTTGCAGGAAAAACACACTCATCGCTCGTCACTTTCTGTCCCCAGCTGTCTCTCCCCTCACCTCTCTGCCCAGCCTGCCAGGTGCCCTGAATTGACACATGAACAAACTTTCATGTGGGGGCTACTTTTACCTTTCCCCTCCCACTGGGCACCATGGTCCACCCATCCCTCACTTCTGTACCTGGACCACCAGACCACTCATCCTCCATCAAGCTCCTGCCAAACACCCATCCATTGGAGGCTTCCTGGGTTGGTGGTCACTCCATCATCTGTGTATCCTGAGAGCTGTGTGCAGACCTTGTCAATCTCATGGAGCCCGAGGGAGACTGCAGGCTTGTCACCCACCAACTCCAGCCGACAGACTCTGAGCCTTTTCCGTCGTTGAATTCACGGTGCCTGGCACACGGCAGACCCCCCTACATATGTACTGGATACACACATGAACGACCCGTTCAACGAACGAACCTACAGCGTGGGGTCTCCTCTGCTCAGAGTAAACAGAGTCTTACAAAGAGCTTCTTTTGCACTAACTTGCAGCCTCTGAAAAATAAATAACTTTCTCAGAATTCTAAGAAATCCAATATCAAAGAGCTTCACGGGAGGCCGACATGGGCACGTTCCTGAGCAGGCCGAGGAATTTAAGGAGCCCTGGGACTCACAGCATCCGTGGCTCTGTGCACCCTCAAAACCCTGGGAACCTGTGCAGGAAGACAGTCCTCATTCATCCCGGCCTGCCCCCGCAGCCACTTAGGAAAATGCCCAACATTCCACCCACACTGATGTTGCAGCAAGGAGAATGAAATGCCCAGCGGCTCCCCCGAATTCCATCCTCTGGCCCCCGGACAGAGCAAGCCGGGCACACAGTTAGGAACAGAGCTCCCCTGTGAGTTTCCCGGCCGGCCCTTTGCCTTGGGTTGCAGCTCGAAAGCAGGGGCATTTGGGTTCTGTCTCAGGAGCAGGAAAGATTGAAAGAAGGGGAGAGTTTTCTGAATATTAAAGAGTTTGCTTGTTGGCATGGAACCTACTCCGTGGCTTATGGAAACGACTGCTCGGTGCTTTCTCAGTCTCCCATCTTCTCCTCCAGAAAGTGGGACAAAACCTCACAGTGTTCTCACTGCTGCCTGCCAAGCCTCACTCAGTATGCCAGTCCACATGCCTTCACCTTTTCTCGGGGTTCAGTGCAACCCTACACAAGGCTCACACACGCTGACGGTGCCCGAGCCCGTGAGACCGAGCAGGTGGAGGGACCGGCCGTGGGGCCACGTCTCCCTTCTGGCACAGGTCGTGCCCAGCCTAAATCTCAGCTTCCCACGGGGATTTACAGAGCCCGGCCTGGGAAGGTGCTGGCCCAGGCCTACCAGCACCGCACTGTCCCCAATTAGGAACAACATCCTCGCTTATTCATTCATTCAACAAACCCTAACTGAGCACCCAGCACATGCCACGCACAGTTCTAGGCATGGAGGACATTACAGGGGGGAGTCAGGCCAAACCCTGAGCTTCCGCCACCCCCTTCCCGGGTTGCCAGTCACCACGTGGTCACAGATTCTCTGAACTTCGTGGCTTCTTTCTTCTGCCTCCTTCTGTAGCTCTCCTTTCTTCCCTTCCCCGGACATGGAAGAGCCTCCAATACCCGTTTCCAGCGTTGTCCTCTCCCACCTGGTGGTGATACACCAACCGCCCCCAATCTCTGTACCTGTGTCTGCTTCCTTACATGGCAAAGGCACTGCCTAGATGGGGTTAAGATGGAGAGGTTGCTCGTGAGATGGATGTCTCAAGATGTTCCTGGATATCTGGGTGGACCCTAAATGGAATCACAAACGTTCTTATAACAGGAGGCAGGGAGAGATCTGACCACAGGAGAGACGTTCTTATAACAGGAGGCAGGGAGAGATCTGACCACAGGAGAGAAAAGGGGACGAGAGGCTGAGTCTGCAGTGACGCTCTTTGAAGCTGGAGGACGGGCCCACAAGCCAAGAAGCATAGGCGACCTTAGAAAGAGGAAAGGTGAGGAAACACGTTGTCCCAAAAGCCCCAGGAGGAACCAGCTCTGTCCACACCTGGGTTCCAGCCCAGCAAAACTGATTTTAACCTCCAGAGCTGTGAGAGAATAAATGTGTGTTGTTTTAATCCACTGAGCCTGAGGTAATTTGTCAGCTGCCGCAGGAAAGTAATCCACGAGTCTTCCCTCAAGTATGATTCATGGAGCCGTAGCATTCAGGGCTGGAGGAGACATCCCAGGCCATCCAATACTTCTGCAGACTTGTGATGTCCTTCAATTCACTAATTGGGCAACCACATGAGCACGCCCGAGTCAGGGGGGCAGCCCTGCTGGGAACAGAGAGGACAGAAACAGCCCTGGGGCCTGGCCTTGTGGAGTCGCCTCCCTGCCCTGAGGCTGCTGGCACATGTGCAGTGACAGGGAGCCCACTCGCATCCAAGGAAGGCCATTCCATCCTAGGACAGCTGCTGCTGTTAGAAAGTCATTTCTTTGACTAGAATGGAGTTCCTTGGAAATTACTTCTTCCGAGCAGTTCAGAGACAGTCCGCTGTCCAGAGAGAAACACATTATTGCAGGGCCTTTTCCTGTATCTTCATTCTCCACTCTGTACTTTGTGAATGTAGCCTGCAGCTGAATGGCTCACCCTTGGGTCCATTACACCATCTTCCAGGATCCACGGCCTCTTACCTGTATCATTCAGACACATCTTCCTCTCACCTACGCAATTGGCTTTTTTGAGCCCAAGTTGATTTTGCTTTGGAAACTCTACCTTTTATCTATGAAGTATTCCCCCTGCCTATGTCATCCAACACGTTCACAGACTTCTCAGGTATGTGTCATCAGAGAAGTATTTCTCCTACTTTTTCGTCACAGTAAAAATTTCCCCCATATCTCCCTGCACATGGGCTCCATGCCCAGGTCTCCTGACTCCCAGGCGTGCCCTGCTAAGGGCCACTGGACACGTTCGAACGTCCGGCAATCCCATACCTACCACCACCCTCATCGTCTGTCTTCTCGAGGCAGCTCCAGCTTCTCACCAAGCGAGAAGTGGTTAATGCACCCCTTGCCCTGGTCTCTCCGGAGCCCCAGACCTCAGCCCCTGGTCTGTGCATTCCGTGCGTGTTACAGTACCAGGTGGACTCCTCCCAGAGGAATTTCAAGAAGGTGCATGGAGGCCAAGAGCACACTAATCAGGTTGCTGGCCTCCGCCAGGGCCTGGGGAAGCCTTCCTTATCAGCCCGGGGAGCTGGCGCCTAAAGCCCACACTAATCCAGCAGCAGAAAACAGACACTGGGAACTAGGGGCACGCCCTGTACTAGAGACCAAAAACGAGATAACGAGAGTTGGGGAGCATTGAAAGAGGATACTCGGAATTTAATTGGGGGTGGCGATCCAGAAGGTGCCCGTATTCACAACCCACCCCCCCAGTTTCCTTCCCAACCCCAGCGAAGCTTATGCTCGCACTTCGGGTTGTGTGGTACTTTGCTCACACCCTGTCCCCAGCACAGGAATAAAGAAATCGTGTTTGCCGATATCATATCAGCAAGCTAAGTTGAGGTCACACTGGATTAGGGTTGACCCTAAATCCAATATGATTAATATTATGGACTGAACGATTGTGTCCCCCCAAAATTCATTACTGAAACCCTAATCCAGTGGAGTGGTGGTAGGAGGTGCGGCCTTTGGGAGGGAAATAGGTCCTGTGAGTGGAGCGTTCACGAGTGAGACGAGCGCCCTCGTACGAGGAGGCTGGAGGGCTGGGCAGCTCTCTTTCTGCCAAACGAGGATGGAATGAGAAGGGGGCCGTCTGCCACCTGGAAGGAGGCGCTCCCCAGGACCCGACCCCACTGACACCTTGACCCTGGACTCCCAGCCTCCAGAGCTGTGAGAAATAAATGTCTGCTGTTGATAAGCTTCCAGTAGGTGGTACTTTGTTATGGCAGCGCTAGTTAAGACAAGCGGCGTCCTTATAAGAAGAGAAGGGACACACAGAGACACAAGAGGAGAACACTGTGTGACTGGAGTGCAGCCTCAGGCCCGGGAACCTCGAGGGCTGCTCACGACCACGAGAAGCTGGCAGAGGCCAGGAAGGGTCCTCCCTACAGGTAGGTCTCGGACGGCGCATGGCCCGTGACATCCTGACTTCAGACTTCTAGCCTCTAGAACTGTGACATAACACATTCTTGTTCGAAGCCATGCAGTTGGTGGCACTTTGTTATCGCAGTCGTAGAAAACAAATCCACTATCCTTCCTGCCTTCCTTCTTCCTCCCCTCATTAGCGAGTGAAGTCTCTTTTCTCCCTCAGTCTCTCTCTTGCAACCTACTGTGGTTTTTATTTGTGGTGTATGTCACTCTCGCTGGGGCACAGGGATATTTGCAGGGTGACTGCAGGCTTCAGGCTGCCCAGCCCCACCCGACGCCCACCTGGGGCCTCCACTGGGGGTGGAGGGCAGCAGAAGTTGCTGAGCCCAGGGTGGGGGACCTGGGGGCTGCAGGGAGCAGCAGGGAGCCCACACTCATTGTCCTAACTTCTCTAACATAACACAAAGTCAAGGACAAAACAATTAAGGGTGTCAAGATGGCGACTGCAAAGCATTAAACCCCACTGGGTTTGGAGGCCAGGCGGCCAGCCCCAGTCAGACCAACCAAAAGCCACTCAGAGGAAAGACACGACCATTAACTGAGTCTGTCGTGTGCCTGGGACTAACAACGAAAGAGCCGTACCTCCCGTTCCCACCAGGCCCTGCAAATGGCGGCTGGTGTGACTACTCCTTTTTCCCAGATGAGGACACAGAGGCTCACGGAGAGGAAGATGCGCCATGTCTGACTCCAGAGGGCTCTATCTGGACGATGCTGGCATTGCCTTTCCTTAAATCTCCCTGTGACAGTCACGTCCCAGCCACCACCAGCCCACACTGCTGAGGGAGAAGAAAAGTGGCCTATTTCCAGGGAAGGTTTGGGGCAATTTACACTAAGAAAGATGTAATAAATCCAAAACCCACTGAAGCATAACTAAAAACATGAGAATCAAAGACTAAGGTGGGGAGGCAAGTATTTTTACCAGAAACACTAAGCTGAGATAAACGACCTCCCCCGCAGCACAGAACTTTGCCCCAAGCTTTCTGGCAGCTGTGACTGAGAGAGGACATGATCATTACAGCCCTGGCTCTCCAATAAAAAGGAGGAAAATCCGTTTTCCATACGACGGAGCTTCAGAAAGAATGTGCTGCCTGCGTCTTCATGGGTGGACACAGAACAGCACGATGGACTTCTGCAATTCGGGGATAACAGTTTTACAAAAACACGCAGATGCTCCAAGTCTGGCCATTTCATAAAACTATGCTTTGTATGAAAACCGCATGCACCGTGGGCAGGGGTGGGGTAGAAGAAGAGGGACTAAGCGGAGGTGGGGTCCAACCAGACCCAGAGCTTTCATCCTCGGCCCTGCGAACCTCGGGGAGGTGTTAGAAGGGAGTGACCACTGGGCCACTGCCCCCCTGTCAGGGGAGAAGCGATCCAGACCCAGGGGCGTGTTAGATGGAACCGTGCGTGCTGAGTGACGACACCCTGTGGACAGGGGGCTCCTCCCCCCCGCCCCCCGCTCCCAAAGACACACCTGCACCTACTGCTTCCATACACAGTCCCAAGCTCATCAAAATAATACTCTCCTCTTCAAAAGGAAGGTGTTTTTGTGTTTGAGTTGAGATAAAAGTGTTGCTGACAAATTGCTTTTTTTGGCCATCTGAAATGTGGCCTTGGCAAAGGCTGGCCTTGGAGAGACTCCTGGAGAAAGAACAATCCCAGCATATGGCGCGATGGACTGGCATCTTGCCGTCAAGCGTGGAGAAGTGTGTGAGCAGCCACAGTCGGGGCCGCGAGGCCGAGAGGTGTGCGTGCAGTGGCCTCTGCCTGGCTTGGAGAGCTCCGGGTGGGCCAAGTGACAGGTACCAGGAAGCGGGGCGAGGGCTGCAGCCCCCAGGGACCCCTGTGAGCCCCCTGGCAAGCCCAGCCTCCTCACCTCCTCGTTAGACGGGACGATACTGGTGACAAGGGCTCAGTGAACACACAGCAACAAGCACCTGGCCCAGTGCTGCACACGCATCCTCCGGAACGTCACTTCCGTCCTCCACCCCAGGGGGCCTGTCCACACCCAGCACGCGCACATGCATACATCCCACGACACAGCCGGAGTTCTGGGTCCCTTGGGACAAGGCAACATGGCGACAAAAAACTGTTGGGAGGACAGTCTAGAGTTACCTGCCTCCTTCATGGGAACGTCGGTGCTCCCGGCCGGGAGGAGCCAGTGCTCTCTTGGTCTTCCTAATCTTAGCGCCAGTGAAAACTGGAGGGGAACCTTGACCGATTGCAAAACATGACCGTGGGTCTTGCTGGTTTTCCATAAGTCCCCCTGGTCCATGGGAACCGGTAAGAGCGCAGAGAGGGCTCCCCACTGGAGCTGCCAGGTGCACTGATGAGGCAGGGCTGGGTGGGTCAGGTCCCAGATCGCTAGCGTGGACAAGCAGCTGGGATGCAACATCCTGTGGCCCTCCTGTGAGCACTGCAGGGCCAAGAGCCTGCCCCTTCAGAGAGCCAGAGCGGCGTCCAGGAGCCAAAACAGGCTGCTTCCCGCTCTGCAGCATGTGCGTCAGGCACATTCGTTGTGTAGCATGGGGTTCGGAGCAGCTGTGGGTCACGAGCCCAGTCTCCTGAGCCAGATGCTGGGAGCAGAGGGATCCGAGAGCAGGGAGGAGGGCAAGCAGAAGCCAGCCAGCCTTCTCGTGTCACACGAGTAAGTCCTGTCTAAAAGGCGGCAAATGACACGGAGGCTTCAGGCCACCCTGGGACTCCGTGCGTGAGCCACAGTGTGGGCCCAGCACTACACCTCCACTGGGGGGACTCGGAGGACACAGAGGTCGCAATTAGGGTGTTCTTACAATCTGGGTGACTGATCCAAGAGCCTGGGGGCCTCCGGGGACGCTAAAGAGATCTGGGTATTTCCAGGACCCACACAAAGCTTAGCTCAGACTTTCCCCATGCTGGACTCAGCAGTCCCTTGGCTTCTGTGCATAAGGCCATTCACTGCAGACACAAATCATTATCCCCAAACTACCCTTCTAAAGGCTATAAAGCAAACGCGAACGTTAGTAAATAAAGATCCATCGTTGCTTCCCATTGAGTAAACTGCTCACCTCATCTCTGCTGGGCATCCTGTTCCTCCAGTTTCCTCAACACACATGTGCGGAAAACCCTCCACCTTGTCGGTGCCGTGGGTGACACAGGGGAACGACGTACAACGCCTGCCCTTGGGGGACTTGCAGTGTACCCCAGAAGGGGGATCAGGGCACGTGGTCATCAAGGTCAGACACACGATTGCGTAGCAATGAGCCTCAACCCCACGTACTTCCCAGACCAGACTCATGCTCAGCAGGCAATATCCACACTGTCGGGTCCCCAGCGCCCATCCCAGGTTTGACCCAGTGGCACAGCCCAGCATCCGGCTTCCTTCATGCTGGGGCCCTAGAGCCAGCTGGCCCGTGAGTTCCCCTTCGGGGCCAGCCCCAGCTGACTGAAGGTGGCCTCTGTATGCACTATGTTGAAGGGATTTTGAGCCAAGCCACGTAGACAGGCTCAGCGGAGAACCAGGACGATAAGCCATGCCTGCCACCAACACCAAACGTATCACAAATGCCACACATCCCTGACCTACAGACATTTCTGCTCAGCTGGGTTAGTTCCCCCAGTCTGACGCAAGCGAATGACCAACTTCCTACGAACTCCTCTAACTCAATGTCACAATGCCTGTCATCACTTCTCGTGCAGCCGTACCCCTCCTGACTCACCCCGGGTCTGAGGGTGCAGTGGAGGCCTGCCTGGCCCCAGGGCACGGCTCGCCTTAGAGTGTTAGCAAAGTAAATTTGGACCTAATTAGTTCACTCAAACCATCCAGCACCAAGGAGCAGGCTAGAAGATCGGGGCTGATTAATAATTGTTACTGAAGCCAAAGGTAATTAGTTATATAATTTTAAGCAGTTGGGCTGTAATTCCACTGAGCTTACATCACAAGACCAAAGCATTAGCAAGGATTACTTTCAAAGGGCTAATAAGTATGACTAAACTTTCATGTTCTCTCCACTTGCATTTGAACCAAGTCCAGTGCCAAAGGCTCGTGATCAACTTGACATTGTTTTAAGAAAACGTTCGTGGCGCCAAAGCACAGAAGGATTCCTTTATTGACAAACCCCGATGCCCACCCCAGGACGGAAAGCACCCACTCTGGGTAGTACACTACACTGGCTGCTTTCCCCTGACCTCTTCCCCAGTGAGGCTTTCTGGTAGCAGATGTCCCTGTCACTCTCTGCCTGAAGCATGGCTTTCCTCCTCATCTCTTTACTGTCACAACTGACACACCATGGAGCTTTATTTTCCATGTGTTGTTGCAGCTGCCTGGTAGCTTTTATCATGGTGACCAAAGAAAGTCCCTTGACCTCATCTGCCTGGATCTGCCCCTTTACGACCATAGGTGGTCAGTGGATTCTACATGAACCCTTTGGGTATGTTCTGTTTACAAGAATGTGAAATCTGGCCCTGGGCACTAATTTCTACAGTCTATGGCTAACCCCAAATTCCTGAACAGCTCTTTTCACTTTTCTAAATTAAGCCGCATGGCCGTTTGGGGTGCCACGGTGGTGTAGGAGCTGGGTCCCCACTGTTTTATGTCTCATGCATTAGTATATGAAGCATGTAGGAGCGTGTCTAGCTAAAAATAAGTGTTCTGTAAGTCTTTGCCTTCATCACACACTCACAAACCACTGTGTTCTAATTCAGCCACATCACATCACATCACATCAAAATGAAAACCCATCCTGCTGTACTGTAAAGAAAAGAAGGCCTTGGAATTAAGCAGAGCTGTGCTCTGATGCCAGTGGCATCACCCCAGGCATGCTGGTATGAGCCAGCACAGGGACAGAGTCCTGACGGTGGCCGAGAGCACGAGAGGGGATGAATGACAGGCCCTCCTCACACATGGGAGCCCAATGAGTTAGGGCTACTGTCATGGGGACCTGGTGACACAAAGGAGCAGCGCCTTCTCTCATGTCTCACAATTCCAACTCTAGGGTCTGGGAGCACAGGCCCTCCCCTCTCACATCTGGGGGGTCATCTCTTGTTTATAGGTGTCTCATTACTTAGTTTTATTTTGAAAATCCAGCCCTGCACAAATGGGGGACAACGTTGATTTACTTATTCACCATTTTGCTTATTTCCCCATTTCTTCCTACAACAAATCTGAAGCTGGTTACCAATATAAACAAAAATTTGATTTAAAAAAAAAATACCAAGGAAAAATATTCCTGGAGACCCAAGACGGCGGAGTAAACACCACACCGTGCCTGCGTCCTTCCATGAACAAATTAAAATAACAACGGAATTATAGAACAATCAACCTGGAGAACCATCTGAAGTCTGGCTGAACAGAAGTTTTACAGCTAAGGATGTAAAGAAGAAACCACAACGAAACTGTTAGGAGGGGTGGAGACGAGAAACAGGCTGACCCCACACCTTCATGTGGCAGTTGAGAACGAGGAGGGATATCTCGGCCACAGAGGTTCCCCCAGATGAGCAAGAAACCCCAGCCCCACACTGGCCTCCCCAGCCCAGAGTATGCTGCCGGGAAGAGGAGCCCCAACAACATCTGGCTGTGAAAAACAGCAGGGAATCTGACCATCCAGGTGGGATGGAAGGCCACGGGAAACCTCTTAAATAGCCCACGCACAGACACACCCACTCACCTTGGGCTCCAGCGAAAGGACGGTGACTCAGAGGGCCTCGGAGACATAGGGGAGGCAGACTGAGTTGTGTAGCTTCTGGTTGAGAGCTGAGGACAGTCGCCATTTCCCTGTGAGGAGGTCCTCCTGTGCAGCCGGCAGGCAGGTGCCATCTTTCCTGCATTGAGCCCGCCCCCTACGCTTACGTACAAATCTGAAACTGATTGGCTGGGTGAGCTCGCAGCACCATGCTGCTGACTAACTGGGATCCCGCCCCACCCAAGTGCCCCAAGGCGGAGGCACTTTCTCCAAGAACAGCCAGCCCCAGCTGCATCCACTCTTTCTTGGAAAACTATCAGTCCTACACACCCCAGGTGTGTTCTGAGACTTTTGCTTAGTAGCTCCAGGCTCAGCACTGGCACCACACCAGAGTCTACATTAACCTGGTGACCACAATTCTTCCCACTCTAGTGACTCCCTAAGACCCTGCCTCACCCAACTCACATTCCACACAAGCCTCTTCTAGCAATTGAAACTTAAGGGAGCTGGATGGTGACAGCAGGCCTCAGGATGTCCTGGCATTTTTCAGATCTACCCCAAGCCTGTTACGGGTGGCAGCCATCCTCGGTTCACAGCGTGGCCTTTCCTACAGGCCTCCAGGGTCAGCACAGGCAGCAGACAATTGTACATCACTTTGTAGCTCCTACCAGGTAATCCCCAGCTGGTCACAGGTAGTGGGTGACCTTGGCCTGCACTGGAGCCCCTCCCAAGAGGCCCCACAACCAACATACTTGGAGGTTGGCTTCAGACCACAGCAGAGCACCACCCAATTAGCCCCACAAGTGGCACACTCAAAAGGCAGTCTTATTAGGCACCAGAGCCTGCTGAAGCAATCCAACTCAGTGCAGTAAGCCCCACGTACTGCAGCCTGTAAGCTGTGCATGTGGCCAAACCCCACAGCCAATGAGCCTGAGGGTCAATCCCACCCAATGATGTGCCAATAGCAACCCAGACTCAACTATAATTGGGGGACACACACAACCCACACAAGAGAGCACACACAGCAGGTGACTAGGGAGACTGGGTCACTGGGCCCCACATGGCAGCTACTATATAAGGTCACCCAGCCAAGACTGAAGGATGTAGCAGATCTAACACGTAGAAACAAACAGAGAGGCAGCCAAAATGAGGAAACAAAGAAATGTGTCCCATGGGGCAGCCAAATGGATCAGTTGGTTAGAGCTCAAGCTCTTAACAACAGGTTGCCAGTTCAATTCCTGCACAGGATGGTGGGCTGCACCCCCTGCAACTAAAGATTGAAAACAGTGACTGGACTTGGAGCTGAGCTGCACCCTCCGCAACTAGATTGAAAGACAACGACTTGACTTGGAGCTGATGGGTCCTGGAGAAACACACTGTACTCCAACATTCCCCAATAAATTTTTTTTTTTTAAAGAAATGTGTCTCAAATGAAAGACTAGGAGAAAAATTCCAGAAAAAGAACTGAACAAAAGGGAAGCAAGCAACCTAGCAGATATAGAGTTTAAAACAATGGTTATAAGGATGCTCAAGGAACTCAGTGAGAACTTCAACAGAGAGATAGCAAGCATAGTAAAGGACATAAAAACCACAAGGAAAGAACCCAGTCAGAACTGAAGACTACAATAACTGAAATGAAGAATGCACTAGAAGGAATCACCAACAGACTAGATGAAGCAGAGGATCAAATTCGTGATTTGGAAGAGAAGGTAGCAGAAAATACTCAGTTGGAACAGCAAAAAGAAAAAATAACTCCCCAAATGAGGATAGTTTAAGGGGTCTCTGGGACAACATCAAACGTAATAACATTTGCATCATAGGGGTACCAGAAGGAGAAGAGAGAAAGCAAGGAATAGAGAAACTATTTAAAGAAATAATAACTGAAAACGTTCCTAACCTGGTGAAGGAAATAGATATACAAACCCAGGAAGTGCAGAGATTCCCAAACATGATGAACCCAAACAGGCCCACACCAACACACATTATAATTAGACTGGCAAAGTTTAAAGACAAAGAGACTCTTAAAAGCAGCAAGAGAAAGGTAACTAGTAAGTTATAAGGGAGCCCCCATAAGATTGTCAGCTGATTTCTCAACAATCCAAAAGAGATTGGCACAAAATATTCAACAAGATGAAAAGCAATAACCTAAAGCCAAGATTACTCTACCTCAGCGAAGCTATCATTTAGAATCAGAAGGCAGATAAAGATCTTCTCAGACAAGAAAAATCACCAAACCAGTATTACAAAGTATGTTAGAGGGACATCTTTAAGATGAAAAAAAAAAAGATCAAAATTATGAATAGTAAAATGGCAATAGCTACATACCTATCAACAATTATTTTCAATGTAAATGGATTGAATGCTCCAATCAAAAGACATAGGAGGGTTGAATGGATAAGAAAACAAGACCCTTACATATGCTGCCTTCAAGAGAATCACTTCAGGTTGAAAAACACAAACAGATGGAAAGTAAAGGGATGGAAAAAGATATTTCATGAAAATGGAAATGAAAAAAAAAAATCTGGGGTATCAATACTCATACCAGACAAAATAGACTTTAAAACAAAGGCTATAACAAGTGACAAAAAAGGACCCAGTAATCCCACTTCTGGGTATTTATCTGAAGAAACTCAAAACACTACTTCAAGGGGATGTGTGCATCCAAATGATCATTGCAGCATTGTTTACAACGGCCAAGATGTGGAGGCAGCCTGGGTGCCTGTCGATGGAAGAATGGATAAAGAGGAGGGGGTACATATATACAGTGGAATATTGCTCAGCCATGGAAGGGAATGGGTTCTTGCCATCCGTGGCGGCATGGATGGACCTGGAGGGTACTGTGCTGAGTGGAGTGTCAGACAGAGAAAGACAGATGCAATGTGATTTCACCTATATATGGAATCTAAAGAACAAAATAAACAAACAAAACAGAAACACACTCATAGATACAGAGAACATATTGAGGGTTGCCAGATGGGAGGGGTGTAGGGGGTGAGTGAAAAAGGGGAAGGGATTAAGCCGTACAAATGGGTTGTTACACAGTAGTCATGGGGATGTAGGGTACAGCATAAGGAATATAATCAACAATATGGTAATAACTATACATGGTGTCATATTTATACTATATTTGTTGGGGTGAGAGATGGGAGGGGTTTGGGGACAATGTGAAAAAGGTGGAGGTATTAAGAAGTACAAATTGGTAGTTACAAAATAAAGCACAGGGAATATAACCAATAATATCATAATAACTATGTATAGTACCAAGTAGACTAGGCTAGTCAGGGGGACCATTTCTTAAGTTATACAAATGCCTAACCATTATGCTGTATACCTGAAATTAATATAAAATAATACTGAATGCCAACTGTAACTGAAAAATTAAAAAGGGGGGAGGGGAATGCATATTCCTGAGTCCCCACACCCAGAGATCTGAAATCAGGGAGTCTGGAATGCGGCTCAATAATCTGCATTTTTAATCAGCTCCTCCAGTGATTCTGACATACTACTAATAATAATACGAAGAAGAAGCAAGGAAGTCAATAAGTCAAGTGAACTAAGAAAATGGGTGGGACGAGTTAGAACTCGGCTCTGAGTCTTGTATTTAAAGATGACAGTTGGACTTCAATCCCTTCCACCCTTAAAAATTCCTATTCAGCTCTCTCAAAATAGAAGAGAAATTCTGTAGCTGAGCTGGAAAATAGTGCTGGTGTCACTATAGGTAATAAATAACAAGGACTTCTGGTAGGTATGTTGATGATGGGGCAGGGCCCCCACTTGTCATGGGGGAGTGACACAGTCACAGTGAGAAAGAGCATGGGTCAGAATACATGACTGTAAATATCTTTGGAAAATGCAATCTGCCGGGATCCTGTTGACTGTTTGCCATCGTCTGCATTTGTATTTCAATGAATAACCAAGATCAAATAAGTCACCTGCATTAATATTTCAATTAATGACCAAGGTCAAATATGTGATATGGAGATATAGTCATTATCGTTCATCTAAATAAAATTGATGGGGCGTCACCGGACGACTTTTCATGATGAAACAGAGGTAGAAGGCAGTCGTCTTGATGGGCGAGCATGCAAGCTCAAGTGCAGGTGCTGATACCTGACTGGGCCTTGGGGCTGGGCTGCTTCAGTGGTTTGGGCACCGGGGTCCATTGCCGCGCCCGAGCTCCCTGGCAAAGGTGGGCAAGAGGAAAGCCTCATTCTCCTGACTTATACCTAATCAAAGAAGCTGGGATTTTTCTATATTCATCTGTTTTATTTCACCTGCACCGAGGGTTATTATCTAGACGTTGTTGCAGCGGCCCTGAGCTAATGCCTTCTGCCTCCCTTTACAGATGGGCAGCTGAGTCTGGCTTCCACGGGACCCGCCTAGAGCCCTGTGGCCTCTGGAGAACCAACCCCAGCCCAGGACCTGGACTCACACCCTCACCTGCGATCCTTGCCCGAACATCCGGCAGTCTCTGCGAACTTGACTTCGCCGCGTTTCCGTGATGGACATCAAGCAACTGCTCTAGGCCCCGCCTCCCCCATACCTCTGGGTGTTTGATTGTAATAAAACATAAAAGTGTATCCTAACATGGCAGGATCACACAATGCTGGCAGACCTGACATTTTTCTCACAGGACGTCATGAGAAATGGAGATATGACACGATGTGAGATTATTCCAGAAAGCAAAAGGCAAAACAAACAAGCATGAGGATGGAGCACAGCCCGTGGGGTCCGTCGGATTCCCAGGGGGACTTCATTGCTGTGAGAATGCTGGCTAAACAATGTCAAGAACGGAAAATATCAGTGACATCGACGACTGGAGCCTATGATTTTTTTTTTTTTTTTTTCTGTTAAATGGCTAAAACCTGGATTTTTATCTCCTGTTTAGCTTGCAGAAATGTCAGGACATGAACCATGTGGCATGAGCCAGCCCGAGGAGCGCCAGGGACAGGCCAGCAGTCTGAATTTCAGATCTCTCATCTGGACCTCATTAGACGGTAGTATCATTAAGCTTCTAGTCAAGTAGGAAAAAGAACCGCATCCACAGGAAGTGGAAGGTATTGGAATGTCAGCAGCCCGGCCCTGCCTCTAGGGACAAGGTTTTCTCTTGAGAGAAATGTTATTGCAGCAACACATCTGTTTTCTGGGTGATTTCACCCTGTTTCCACACTGGTGTCACCAAACTTCGCTTTCAAAAATGATGTGGGAAGGTAACAGTCCTGCAGGTGGGTAGCATACCTTACCTCTCACTGTCAGCCCCAGTTCCCTTCGTCGTTAACCCAGCCCCGTGGAGTAAAGAGCACCTTTCAGCAGGACACACAGGTCGATGGACTTGGCGGGGGTCACCCAGCTGGGAAGTGACAGAGCTGGTTCTGGAAAGCTGTTCTTCAGGCTCCGGGCTGAAAGGACCATCCTGGGTACTCCTCCACAATCCCCCAAATGCCTCCACGTGGACTGAATTGTCCCCAAAATGCATATGTTGAAGCCCTAACCTCACGTGACTGTTTTGGAGATGGGCCTTTAGGAGGTGACTAAGGCTAAATGCAGTCATACGGGTGGGGCCCTGATGAGAAGGGACTGCAGCCTTATAAGAAGAGGAACCAGCAATCAGTCTCTCCCTCCCTCTCTCACCCTCCCTCCCTCCCTCCCATATGCACATAAGAAAGTCCGTGTGAGGACACAGAGAGAAGGTAGCTGTCTTCAAGCCAGGATGCAGGTTCTCACCAGAAACCGAGTTTGTCCAAACCTTGACCTTGGATTCCTGGCCTCCAGAACTGGGAGAAAATAAAAGTCTGTTGTTTTAGCCCCGTGGTCTGTGTACTTGTTATGGCAGCCTGAGCTGACTGAGACAGTCACGCTAGCCCAAAGCCACGGAGTGTGAGGTGAGGATCTTAGAGGCCGGGGAGGGTCCAGAAAGCTAGGGCAGGGGCCCTTTCTGAGAGGGAGCATGCACGAGGAGCACAGGCTGTGAGCACGGCAGGCAGGGCTGGGTCTGGAGGGGCCATGGCTGCAGGCTGAAAGCAGGTGAACATGTGAACCTGAGCCTGGGCTCCTGATCTGGGGGCGGGTCCATGGAAGGGAGGCCTACCCCCATGGAAGGCAATGGGCCCCACTCCTGCCAAGGAAGGAGTGAGCTGGACGTCTGGGGGTTGCAGGGGCTACTGTGCTGAGCCTGGCCAGCCCTGCCAGGTCAGAGGCAATCTCAGAAGGGATCCAGAGTCAAGGGCAGAGCTGGTGAGCTGAAGGCCTCGCCGGGACAGTCAGGCCCAGGAAATGTGCCCTCGGTACCAGAGCTGTTGTCTCTCCTCTTGTGGCCAGGGCCAGGAGGGAGCCCAGGAGGAGCATCTCAAGTCCCCAGGAGGCAGATGGGCACACCACCAGACGGAAGATTCTATCTCTAAGGGAAAAGCAGGTTCCTGGATTCCTGAACTGTCTTCTGCACACTAACTACGTCCTATGTGCCAGGCTGGTGGGAAGACCAATACCATGGTCCAAACAGTGAGCCCCTGACACCTGGTGACACAGCAGATGTGCGGGGTGGGGGAGGACTTCAGACGCCCAGGTTTGTGGCTTCAGCAACTGGGACATGATGCAGGCAGTAGTACTCGGAAGGTGGGGTCACAGGATGGGGCGGACGGTGGAGAAAAGGAGGTCAGCGTGGGCAGGCTGGTTGGCTGGAGGTCCTGAGAAGTCAGCCCCATGGCTGTCTGGAGAGCAGGGAACACGGATCTGGGTCTCAGATCAGAGCCCGGAGTGAGGAGTCCAGTGACCCACAGACGGCACTTGGGGCCAACAGACGATAACCTGTTACGGGTAGACTGAGCCCACTCCCTCTAAATTTGGATGCTGAGGTCCTCACCCCCAGGACCTCAGAATGGAACCATATTTGGAGACAGGGCCTTTAAATGGGTGGTTAAGTTAAAATAAGACCCTCTGAGTGGAATCCAAGCTGACACAAGAAGAGGGATGTGGCATGCAGACAGACACCAGGGGCGTGGGCACAGAGAAAAGCCCACATGAGGACAGCAGGAAATCAAGGACAGAGGCCTCAGCAGAAACCAACCCTGCCGCCACCTTGATCTTGGACTTCAGGCTTCCGGGACTGTGAGCAATAAATATCTGTTGTTTAAGTCCCCCAGATTGTGGTGCTTTGTTATGGCCACATGAGCAGAGTGACATGTCACCCAAGGACAACCAAGGAATTCTGCAGGAAAATGGGATGCAAGTGAGGTGGAGAGGACAAGAAGTGCAAATCAAGGTGACAGAGAAGGACAGGACCTGGACATCGCAAGAGGAGACAGCGCTTGGTGTGCAGGGCAGAAACAAGAGGGGCAGCAGTGTGAAGGGGACCGAGCGTCCGAGGGAAGACTTTTACATTTTGTTTTATGTTTTGGATAAAGAGCACGTGTAGTACCTGAGGAACCCAAGACTGCTGTTGTGGAGGAAGAGACGTAGCGCATGGCTGGAACACGGTGTGTCCAAGAGCCAACAGAAGACAACACATGTTCAGCAAGGATCGTGGAGAGAATCCAGTGAGAGGATTTACCGAGAGAACCGTGGGCACATTAAGGGAACCAATGGGATGCTGAGACACCCAAGGACAAAGTCATTAAATATCCAGACCTGAACGGAAGAGAGGAAGCAATGGTGATGCGGACATCGGACAAGGATGGGAACTGTGGAAGGGAAGGTGCTCAACAGAAGTTGTGCGTGAGGGGACATGATGCTGCCAGAAATGTGTCAACTCCGGGAAGGACGAAAGAAAGGCCTGATGTCTCTCTCCTTCCCCCTTCTGATTTCCTCCTGGAGTCTCCTCTGGACAAACCCAACCAAGGACTGAGGGCAAGAATGCACAGCAAAGGGGACAGGCCATGGGGGTCATGCCCTGGGGTACAGAGCAGAGGGGATCATGGATTTGGGGGGGTTATGGGTGAACTGTGTCTTCCCCAAAAAAGATTATATTAAAGTCCTAGCCCCTGGGACCTCAGAATGCGGTACATGTTGATTTATAAATAGGATCGTTGCCGATGTAATTAGCCAAGATGAGGTCATATACTGGGGTAGAGTGGGCCCTAATCCAGTATGACTGGTGTCTGTATAAGGAGACAGCTGCATGAAGCCAGACACACAGGGAGAACACAGTGGAAAGATGGGATTAGATGGAAGTGCCTACGAGCTGGAACACTGAGATCGCCGCCAAGGATTGAAGCCAAGAGAAAGACATGGGACCAATTCTTCCCTGGAGACTCCAAGGAGCACGTGGCCCTGCTGGCCCTTGATTTCAGACGTTTGGCCTCCAGAACTTCAAGACAGCAAACTTGTGTTGTTTGAAGTGTCAGTATGTGCTACTTGGTCATGGCAGCCCTAGGAACCCAATACAGCAGTAAACAGGCTAACGGGCACATTTAGAAAGGACAGCAATGGACAAAGGCTCTGACTGGGCTGGAGCGTCGTGAGCAAGAGCAGAGAAGTGAGCCTTCCTGGAAACAAAGAGGGGCAGTCGGTGTGTGTGGCGTGGATGCTGGGAAGGAACTTAAGGCTGTGTCCTTCCTTCTGCTCGGCTTTCTCCAGCGTGTGACCAGCCAGGTCCTCTGCCGAGAGTCGGGTAAGGGCTGGAGTAGGAGTTTGTGGGGGCAGAGGAGAGACGGGGACACCTGGCAGAGAAGGGAGAGGAGAAGGGGGTTTCTGAAGAAGGACATGGTTGCCAAGTGCTTGGAGGACCCGCCTCAATTAAAAACCATGCACGTGATTGGCACCAGTCTACACAATCCTCTGATTTTTCTCCAGCGGCCACCAGCCTGGTATGGGACGGGAGGTGGGCTGTTGGCATCAAGCCCCATCTGGGGACTTGTCGCGTGGACTCTGTGAAGTTGTGCTGCCCGACTGGACTCTGTGCAGTGCAGGAAGTGCCCTCTGAATCTGCACTGTCCAGTGGGAGAGCCACCAGGCACGCGTGGCTACTGAACACTTCAAAGGAGGCTGGTGCAACTGACGAACTGAATTTGTTTTCTTTTCCTTCATTTAAATGTAAACAACCACAAGGCTTTTGGCGACCATATTGGATCTGGCATGCAGCAGAGATAGTGAGGGAGGCCAGCCCCGTTGGAGCCAAAGAGTACGTTCAGAGAGCCTGGACCACAGGGTAAGGGGCCAAGTTCGAGACTCATCCGGGCAAAAGAACAGTGTGAAGTCATGAGATTCTCTTTACTAAACTAAACTAGTCGCGGGGGGAGTTGGCCCCTGGCCTAGAAGTTGGTGGGTAATGCCCCAGGTGTGAAAGTTGCAATGAGGCTGGACCCCTGGAAAGTCTTGCTCTTCTCTAACATTACACTGCCATTCAGGCCTCCATTGACAAAGGTCACCATGCCCTCCAGGTACCTTGTGTTCCTATCGTGTGCCAGCAGCTTTCTGAAATTTTTAAAACTTCCCAGACGTCCAAGAAAAGTTGCAGGCGTGGTGTTTTCATGGTGCTTTATCGTATCACTGGGTCCTTCTTCCAACGTTTTAAAGAAATCCCTCAGGGGAGGAAAGAAGCCTGCTGATTAATTAAACTCTGTAACAAGCCATTTGCCCTCTCCTGGGCCTTATTAAGCTACAGATATTCCATAAAGGAGCCCCTCCAGGAATTGCAGTGTCTGGAGGAAAATATTTAACCACCCTTGCTTCATCCGCTAAATTTCTCGCTGGTTTTCTTGATGACAAAATGCATTGATGGAAACTTGGCAGTTTCCCTCTAAGCCTGTGCTCACTCCCCAATAAATTCTTGAGGTCCTTGGACAGGGGAGCCCTACTCCCCATGCATATTACAGAAAAGCAAGCTGGGATGTTGTCTCCTGGCAGAGAGGGTCCAACCCAGACCTCCAAACTCTCAATTCAGTTCTCATCCACCAGGTAATGTCCCCTCCTGAACACCACTGACCCAGAGCAAAGCAAAAGTACCTTCCATTCACTCCTCTTCTCAAAAGTCTGTAAAATTTCCACCATGGTATATGTTTAGAGGCAAGAAGGAAAAAAAGAATTGCCTTGTAAACAGCCACACAAAAGAATTCTAAGTAAAGAAGGAAAATAAATGTTGGGAACTCATACCCATGTCAGTAATGGAAAGATGCACACATTAAAAGACTGATAAATGTTTTCTGTAAGAGAACGGGAGACTCAGCCAGGGCCTGGGCACCACGGCTCACATACGCACGGGGCCTGCTTCCCAGATGCTGACGGCTGGTCATCACAAATCTCCAATTATAAGGACGCCAGGGGGCCAGCCACGGCTTTCCGAAGGATACAATTCACAGGATTAATGAAAACTGACCTGACACAATATTTTGCCTGGATTGATAACAATATAGGCGCGCCCTTTGTTTAGGCTGACTGTGGTATCTGCTAGTGCCAGCTCCATGCTGCCCACCTCAGGGCCACGTGGTACCAGGACGTCTGCCTCCCAACCCCAGGCAGCATGGCACGGGAGAAAGGGATCTCTTTGTGGTCTGTGTATTTTTCATACGTAACCCCTGAGGGCTCTCGTTTGTTTGTTTTTCCCATTTACTCAAACCTAACTGGAGAAAAAAAATCTTTCAGAGAACCTTTATTAAATACTGTCATTTCAGAAGTAAGAGTGTTTATATTGATGTCATAGTTATGATGTCATTTAGGAATTTTGAAAAATAACTTTTTTTTTTTAATCTATGAAGCTGGCCTTACCTCTCGAAGTTTGAGTGTTATGTTAGTAAAATGAGTGTCCCCAGGAGATGTTTTCGGGGTGGGGGGACAGGCTTGTCACCATGCACAGATGACCAAAGCAGCAATATTTCTCAACAGTCCGTGAGGTTTCTCTTACTAAAGCAATATCCAACAGCCGCCTGTGGCTCCTGCTGGTAAAAATCAATTCTAGCACCAGTATGGAGAGACGGCCCAGTGTCATGGAGTCAGTCTAGACAGAGTATTTGGTAGCATAGCTAAGCCTCTCATGAGTTGCCGACTTAGACAAAAGTAAGTAACTCTGCGTTGCCAGTTTTGTTCTCAGTTGGAAAGAAGAAGCCTATCAAAATACCATTTCATGTTGACCTCTTCGGAAAGTCATATGCCAGGTGCTGAGGGTAGAAGTGGGAGTGGGGAGACCAGCCTGAGGTGGGTTTCAAACCTCTCCATCATCCTCCTGGAGCCACATCACTGTCACGCGAGACTCCCAGGATGCGGAAAGACACAGCACTGACAACTCGGGTTTTGTCGTGATGACGGATATTACTTACAGATCTCTCCAGCAGCCCCTGCTCCCCACAGACATGCTGCAGGTAATTAGAGAGGAGCCTGCTTCCCCCATCCTCCCGTCGCTGGTGAGTCTTGGCACGATTTATGTTGTTTGGTTTTCATTAAGGAACCCACAGATAGCTGCTTTCCAAAACCCAGCCTGCCCTGAGGATAGATGTGGTAAGTCTTGGCCAAATGTATGAGCGTTTCATGGAAGTGGGTAAGTCAATCAGCTGGGTCTGAATGAGTGAAGGCTCTTTGTTCCCTCAAAGGGTACCGGTCTCATTCATTCATTCCTTAACTGAGCCAGTATCTGTGGTTCCTCCAGGCTTCTAGGCCCTGTACGAGGACCCAGAGACACAGAGATGAGCAGGACGGTTCTGCTGCCTTCTGCCCAAATCCTTTTATGTGAAAAACCGTAGAAGTTGGAGAACACGCATGTGAAACAAACCCACACACATTCTTTTATATGTCGAGGTGCTCACGGGTGGGCGTGGCTCCTAATCTTCACTGTCCCTTCTCTGCCACACCTGAGATTACAGAACCGGCACGGGACCATTGAGAGGGCTGGCCGCTCAGGGACACAGTGTGGACCGCTGCCCCAGTGGAGCTTGGGAAGTAAATCTGATTTAGGTCCCTCCAGGAATCCCACCTCCGCCAGGAAGCCCACGGGGGCCAGTAAAGCAAGCTGGAGCCACATCCCTTTGTCTCAGTGTTGCTCCACAAACTGAGTTCATTGACCTTAGGGAATGCTGCCCGATTATCACTTACTCAGGCTCTGGCTAAGACAGAGGGTTGCGTGAATTGAGTCATCATTGGTGGGGCCGAAATTCTGGGTTTTTATTTTACCCACTGTTACCAAGTTTCAGAAATATGTGAATTCCTCAAATATTATGCTCACGACCACAGGGTGGGGTTTTAGAAACTCATTGCAGAGGGCTATTAAAATGGAAAGGAACTTCCCTTTTGAAATGTAAGAACAAACAACCGCCAGTAAATCTGTATAAGAAGAGTGGTGATGTGGAAAGAATTCTACTTTAAGAGGAACAAGAAGACTGCAGAGCAATCAGCCGCGTCCAAACCAAGTTAAATCTGCCAAGATTCCTGACTGTCGAACTGAGTGAATCCTTTGATTCATTTGCTAACCATCCTCCAAGCCCCTCCTGTGGGCAGGGTCTCCTGGTGGGCACGTGGCATTCCAGCATTGTCCAAGCCTGCCTGTCACCAGCTTGCTCACATATCCTCCCAACTGTTCTTTCACGAGAATGTCAAACACTGGAGCAAGGTTGGAAAAGAAGGCAGACAGGTGAGGGGGAAGGGGGAGCCGATGGGACAGGGACCACGTCCTGCTGTGTGGTCGGGGCTGCCACAGAACTGCCTCCGTTTACTCTCACTGCGAACTTTTGAGGTGGATACTATTATGCAGCCCACATTCTGGAGGAGAGAACTGAGGCTCAGAGAGGCTGAGTCACTCGTCCCGAGTGAGAAATTGAATCTCAGTACGTCTGATTCCTAGGCCCTGTTGCCAACTGTGAACCAGAATGTGCTACAAAGAGAACACAGCAAACAGTTGGCAGACAGAGGAAGCCAGCTTTAGAGGACGGGCCGTTCTTGCTTCCAGAGCCAGGCTGTGAGCTTGGTGGTCCATCCCAGGGAAATTCGGAACGAAAATCTGACTCACTGAGATCCTGGCTTCCCAGGTCTGAGTTGGCAGGATCTGGTGAGGGCTGGTGCATTGGTGGCATTTGGCCCACCCTGAAGTCAGGGACATTTGGAGAAATAATACCCACGGTGGGGTGACGCACACGCCATCAGGTCCAAAGCCAGACCCAACCTAGTGACAGTCACCTACTCCACCTTGGCCAATTTCTTGGAGCTGAATTAAAATCAAAATGGGTCCACTCTGCCTACATGTTCCCTGACTGAGCGAAGTAGTACCAAAAAGAGCAGTCATCTCCTGGATTCCCAAAATCGCTTATGAAGTCAATGAGCGTCTGTTGGGTCGACTTTGTTAGTTTATTGCCAGGCACCACTGGAGACCCTGGAGCTACAGAGCTGCAGGGACCTCCCCAAGAAACTTGTCTCTCGAAATATGATTGGATAAGATGCTGACCACAGAGAAACATTAAAAAAAAAAAAAAAAAAAAAAAACTCTCCGTTTGCTGAGCATTCAAATCTCTGGGTGTTTTCTAGGTCAAGTAACCAAAAGTAGGCTCTGCACGTAAGCGAACGGCTCGTTATGGAAATGACCATTTGTTAAAGCAAAACTGTGCTACAGGATCAGAAATGCAGCAGAAAGCTTGGCCTCCTCTCAAAAACAGATCTTCACAGGGCAACGCAGCCTCTGAGTGCCCTCCCCTAAAGACAATATCTGGTTTCAAATAGTTCAGGATTTTATACCAAAAGCAAGCCACATGGATGGGAGTTTCCAGCCTTCATAACCTACCAGAGCTTTCCAGCGGGATCCAGCGTCTGACAATCAGCTTTCTATCCAGATGGCGATCAATGACATTCTTCTGCATCAGGAAAAAGAATGAATTGTCAGTTCAACAACCTTAGGGTAATCTTAGAGACCCAATCTAGCTATCAGAATGAAAGGAGGGGGGAAATGCACGTCCCAGTAAAAACGGGTGTGCGCCGCACGATTTGAAACCCACCTCTCCCCTGGCCTTCCTTTTGAGTGGAAACCCAAAGGCCTGATTTTCTGTTTTCCGATTACACTCCTGGCCTGTAATCTTGTTTGGCCTTTGGATGACTACTGACTTTGGCAAATTCAAGAGCAGGGTGGACTTGCTCTTGAAACCAAAGACTCAAAGACTTTTCCTCAAATCCACAGCTCTGAAAAGAGGGAAGAAAAGATAAAATTCTTTGGTAAGCTGGGTTTGGGTTTCTGGCAGGGCTGGGGTTTGCTTGGGAAGCTGGACTGACTGTCTCAGAATGCTACTGGCTCCCTATGGTGGTCTGTGCAGCCCAATTCTTTTCTCTGGGACAGTCCATGGGAGTGGCCACAGAACCAGCTGGTCTTAGCTCAAATTCAGGTCTCGTCCCCTTACACCCCTTGTCCCAGTTCTTTTATGCATGGAACAGGAGTTAACAAAACACCTCTCTCTAAAGCCCGGAGCAGGATTCAATGGGATGCTTTGGTGGTCGGCTCCACGCAGCTCAAGCACCTGGAGTGGCGTTTCCTCCTCTCCTCGTTGCCAGGGGCTCAGACCTCAGACCACAGTTGGCTCCTCTCGGGGAACTGGTCACCGCCCAATCCATCGTCGTCAGGGGGCTGCTTGTGGGTTTCACTGCTGAAGCTGCCAGAACACCCAAAGCTTGAGCAAAACCGCCAGGAACTCCTGGTTTCATACACAAACAGCAGAGCCTTCTCGTTTTTTTTCTTTTCATTGCGTGGGCCTGCTACAACTTTATAAGTCAAGGCACATGGGGCATTTATTGTGCACAAAGAGAATCCATGGACAGAGGGGGTGGAAAAACTGTATGCACATTTTAGGAAAGGAAAAAACTGTATTAAAATTGTAGTACTCAATATACACCGATAACAAAAGCTGAATACAAGTCATGTGTACACATTTTGGGGCATCCCCAGTACTATTTAGTACCTTAGTTTTCAGGTCTCTGAGCAGGAAACCATTTGATACAGTGGAAAAGCCAAGTCCAAGGATGCCTCCTAGGCGAGCGTCTGTCGACCCCAGTGCCAGATGTGTTACCACTTCTGGATGCATCTACCGGCCATGTCACAGGAGCCCGTTGTTGAATCAGTTTAAGCGGATCGTATTCCTGATTTCACAGTGTTGGCTGTCGCTATGTTCCCTCTGAAGGCAGCATGCGGTAATATGAAGACCCTGGGGTTTAGAGTTAAAGGCCTGACTCTTGCTCACTTGTTCACTTGCTTATTTATTCAACAGCCACGCCCAGAGCCAGGCACGGGCTGGGCAGTGGGTGGACGGAGACAATTTGGTTCCAGGTTCAGGGTGCTCACGTCTAGCTGGGGAGTCAGGGCAAAACACTGCGGACGTCCAGAGGGACAAATAACTTCTGCTGGCTAGACCTACACTATCTCGAGGGCATCCCTTTGTCAGGCATTATGCCGTACAGTTCATACAATTTCTCTGATTTAATCCTCAAAAGAAACCCATAGAGAAGATACCACCTTATCCACATATTCTAGTCATAGGAACCGGTGCTCTGAGATGTTGTATAACTTTCCCAAAGTCACACAGAGATAAATGGAGAGAAAAACCCAGAGCTACTCGAACCCAAAGCGCAAGTTTTTGACAATTCTTTTGCACGTTATTTGTCTCGCTTACAAGCTCTGAGCTTGTCTGCTATTTAAAGCCCCTGAGGCATCTTGATAGTTGGGTGGGAGGCAAAAATAAGTTATATATGCAAAGTATTATTAGTAAACCCTTGAGTTTTCTATACAAGGAAGTACTTGGTGACTAAGCAAGATTTTGATGCATTTTAACAACCCTGAAACTTAATTTCAGGATGCGATATGGTCACTTATTAAACATAACTTAGGCAACTGATTTTCAGATTCTTTTGTGCAGCCAAGCTTAGCGATGTGGGTTTCCTGGGAGTCTCAAGGAGCCCTGTGCAGCCTGGCTTCCACCACTGCGGGGCTCACCCAGTCCACAGAGCTTATTCTGGAACCTTCTCCCGGGGCCTTCTGGTTCTAATGGAATCACTACTCCTGGGACCCAGCTCTATGAGAGTAAGACAGTGAGATGTGAGGCAGGCGGCCAGGCTCACATGCCGTACCCACCCCCCACCCCCAACCCCTCCCACCACACCCCCACCTTTTCCCTCAAAGCTCAAGCCCGCCTTCCAGCAGGCTTGCTAATAGCTTCCCCAGTACTAAGAACTTTGGGGATCAATTCTAATCCACGACCTCGGGCTTTTCCTAAAGTAGTTTTCAATGGGGCCACACACTTCTCGGATGTCCCCTAGGACGAGGCTTTTTCATGTTATGTTTGGTACGTTTCAGAATGGGTGGAAATGCACTACAAGTATTGGCCTGGACATCCTGCAAGCCAGGGATGAATAAACATTCATGGAGAAAGCCACTTCCTCTCCCGCTTCCTGCGGGAGAGGCTAGGGAGCAGTGCAGTAAGTGCCTCTGGGGAAATGAGTTCTCCGGCCTCACCATCTCAGTGAGGCCACTCCCCCTACAGCCACCTTGCCAGCCCGGGAAGGTGTGATGACACTGTCAGGGGCTCCTCTCAGATGGTATTCCCAAGATGCACACCCACAGGGTGGGTCTGACACAATTTGTGCCACCACCGACCTCTCTCTTCTGTTTGCCTCGGGGATGCTCAGACTTAAAACAAAACAAAACACAACTATGGGGCTCTTTGGCCACTGAAAAGGCCTCTAGGGGCTCCTCAGTCCACATTCGAACAACCTGAGTGACCATCAGACTCACCAGGGAAGTTTTGAAAAGTGGGAATTGGATTGTGGGGTCCACCCTGGAGCTCCTAAACCAAAACGTGCATAGTGGACCCCGGGATTGGCATTTATTTCAAACTGTCCCAGTGAGTGTCCTGGTTGCCAGGCTTAGAAACCCGGCCATGTTCAACCCTAGCCCTGCAGACAGAACCACCAGCTCTGTGGACCAGGAAAGCACGTTCTAGAAGGAAAGGGCTCCATGGACAACAAACTAAAGGGCTTCTTTGCTCCAGGACTCCTCCAGCTTCAGCCACACTCAGATGCACGTGAACTCCCAGGATACGCGGCTGCTTGTCTTAAACCCCTGACCACAGAGCCACTCCCGACACGATGGCTCACCCCTCACCCACCCAATGGAGAAACGCTGCCAGGCGCAGATGGGTGGACATGCCCTGCACCCTTCATCCTCAGGGAGAGCATCTGTGTGTGTAAAGCCAGTGCTGGCCTGGACCCCAAAGTCTAACACCTGTAACCCCGCAGAAGAGCTCTGTAACCTACCAGCAACCAGCCTGGACTGTTAGGTTGGGTCACAAAGGAGGGTCATGACAAGGCTGGTCAGCTCGGAGTTTATTTTACGCAACAGGGATTCGAAGCAGGAAGACACATATGCAGTGTCTGCACCGTACACTGAGAGGAGAGTCCAAAGTGACGAGTGGATTAAGCCAGCCCCAGGGCGGGCGGCCAGTGACCACACATAACTCACCGACCACTTGTGTGTGACCTGACCCTGTGAATTCCTCATTCCTGAGTCACTCACCCTCCGTAGGCTGCTGGGCGTGTCTCCTTCTCCAGTGAATGTTAGATGGCTGCCCTGGTGACAGCCATGGCCTTTGGTCACCATCCGGCAGGATGGTGACCCGAGTGCTAAAGAAAAGACATTTTGGGTCCCAGGATTCGACATGGGCAGCATTAGGAATAATGTGGCCTTTTACCCATGCCAGTGACAAGTATTGGAATTTACTAAAAAGTAAAAAGGAAAAGTATCAAGTGTGAAGGAGTAGGAGTGATGGGGAGAATCAAGACTGTCCCCACAAGAGCAGGAGACCTTGTCAAGTTCAAGGAAAGGGCTCCCTGACCCAGGCGCCAGCCGGGAACAAGAAGCCCACGCCAGTTGTTAGGTAGAAAGTCGTGGGGGGGCCTTGGGGAAGGTGCCGACAGTGCTGAGAAGCCATCGAGGACAGTGAGGTGGCGCAGGGGTCGGAGCCCTGGAGGGAGCAGCCACCTCCAGCACCTGTGGGACTCTGGAGGAGGGGGATCCCAGAGCCCAGAAGCCAAGGCCACCTGGCAGGAGGGGCTCCATGGCCAGTGGGAAGGGGGATCACAGAGGACGAAACCACAGTGGGGGACACTGCCTGAAGCAGAGGCAGGAAGGAACAGCCTGGCTTTTCACTCCCACCCACTCTCCCGCCGGGGCACCCAGTGGCCCGGGCCCAGAAGCCACTGACCACGCATCCCTGGGAGTGCAGTTTGCAGCTGTCACCCTTCAGGGCAGGGCATTTGGGAGAACAATGCTGATATATGTTGAGCTGATGGACAGAGAGACAGGCAGGGGTGAAGCATCAGACAGCTGGCTTGAACGTCCCCGTAACACAGCAGGTCCAACTACACTGACTTACCCCCCACGACCATGTCAGCCAGGGTCCACCCAGGAAAAGAAACTCAAAGAGGGAAAGCTTCATATAAAGAAGTATGTATGTACCTAGGACTGGAAATGCTGGATCATATGGTAATTCTATGTTTAACTTTTGAGGAACCCCAAATTGTTTTCCATCATGATATCTTGTTATCTGTTTAATCTCTGCAATATCTAAATATATGTTCCTCTGCTTTCTTATGTTTCAACATAAAAAAAGAATTATGTATAACATGATATAAAATTCTATTATAATTATAAATTATAATATAAATTATAAAGAAACATAAAATATAAAATTATATACAGTTCTACCTATAAGTTTATAAAATAACAAGGAATACTGGCATGCCTTCTCAAATGTCACCATAACGACAATAGAGAAATAGAAATAAATTTGAATATATACCTATGTATGTATTTTTTCATCTCTACGGCTTTTGCTTTCCATCTTCCAAAACTGCAGTGAATCAGAAGGCCTGCAGAGGGAGAAACCAGTAAGACGCAAACCTATTTATGCCACAAACGCCAGAAAGCCTTAGCCATTTGAGCTGCCAGGTACCACGGGGAGGGTGGGACGTGGCCCAGCGGTGACGTGGGAGGAGCCAGTCCATGTGGCCTCCCAAGTGCCAACGGTTACATTGTCAGGATTTTTGTGAGTCCGTTACTGAATATGGCCATTAACAAAACTTAAAGGGCATACACTTAAGATAAAACACATTATATTAAAAAGGGTAAAACTACTCAGAGCGTATCACGTCCTAATTCTAGGAGAATTACATTTTCTGTGTCTTGTGTTTCTTGTGGTGGGAACCGTACTGTGCATCCCCCTTGACGCTCCGTTCATCAGGAGGGTAGCTTGAAATTAGCCAGCGTGCAAATATTTACACCACAGGAACCAACGGACACTGGTATCAGGGCCTTTTCCTTCCTCCAGGAAGCCGGTCATCACACATTTACAAAGACACCTTAGATGAAACTGAAAACACTGTGATCTTAGACGACATAGCTCATCCTTCTCCCGTATGCCACATCCCTCTCCAGACAGGAGACTGAGTGTAACCTGTGGGTAAACTGAGTTGGACGGACACCGGATGCTGGGCTCCCTGTGCCACCGCCAGCAGTGACCGGAGTGGGTTTTGCAGCGTTTCGCATGCAGTAGACCATGAAAGCCACCTGGGTGTGGCGGGAGGAGAGACGGCGATGCACACACTTGGTCTTGGCCGGCTGGGTGTGGCCGGGAGAGTCCAGCTTTGAAAATGTGATCTCCTCCATCGACCCCCCATGAACTACTGCACAGACCTGCCAGGCCACGGTCAGCCGGCAGCAGAGGCCACCAAGCAAGACGAGGCAAGGCGATGAGGCTCACCGAGAACCGCCCACTCCTTTGGGAAACGCCGAGCCAGCTGTCCAGTCTACGGTGTGAGAGCTCAGCGTGATGCCCCCTCAGCGCCTTGTCCACCGACTTCCTTATCCTCAAGCCTCATTTTCTGTCCTGGGGGGAGAGGGGCAGTATGACCTTGGACCTCCCATCAACTGTGATTAATGCCATCAGTAGTCATTAACTCTTGGACACCTCTCAGATGCCTTTGCTTTTCTTTGAAGCATTTAGTTATGACAGTGACATTATCCCCGCAGCTGCTCTGAGGCCTCCACCCCACCCTGTGTCCCCTGGGCCTGCCCCTGGAGGCCTGGCCCTCCTTAGGCTGGGAAGGTAGGACCCCTTCTTTGTAAGCCTTCCCTGTGTCCTGCTCTGAAGGATCACTCCTGCCTCTCTGCCCTGGAAAGTTCCAGAAAAGGGCACCAGGATGCTTCTCACCTTGCTGCCCAGTAACGATGTCTCAAAGTCTCACTGTCCATCTCCATTCAAGGCTGGGAGCCTGTCAAAAGGACAAACGAAGCCCCGGCCACTTCTGATGTTTTAGAGACAAGCACGGTGCCTGGCACACAGTGGGTGCTCAAGAAAGCTGTCTGGTCTGAGATTGAATGAACAAATGCCTGGATGGCTGAATAAATTAACGGGAACGCGTTTGGAATAAACCGCCGAGAGAGACATTCATCGCTTGCACAGCTGGGCCACTGAGGATTTTTCATTTACACTCAGCCTCCGCACGAAATTCAAATTCTCATTACAGGACCGCATAGAACACAATCCACACTTGTAGCAATGACCCTGAGAAATGCAAAGGTGGGGGGACCTTCAATGCGTCCCCCCTATTGATCACAGCTCTGCGAAAAGGATGAAAAGATCAGCTTCAAGCACTTTCATGTGAAAAGCTAAAAGGAAGCAAATTCAGCATGCTGCAGCGAGGCCCAAGGCCCTTTCACACAGACCCACGGCCACCGACACCTCATGTTTACGCTTCACCCCATGACATGTTGCCGTGCCAACATACATTCTGAGTCACCCAAGCAGATTTAATGCCATCGCCACAATGACTCTCTTTGCCTTTTCTTCTAAAAATTGTTAAAAGGGAAGATGCCGACCTACCTAGGAAATGACCTTAATCATTTTAGTTCCGGAAATAACTATGGAAATTCAGGTTTTTTCTTTTCCATTCTGCTGCTTCTGAGCACTCGATTGTGACAAATGGCTAATGAAGCCACTGCTTCCCCCCCACCCCAAACCTGTCAGGAGAAATGACATGATTGGCAGCCATTCTGAACCCCACATGGAAAGGCCTGAGGGCATAAGCATATGAAAGACCAACAAAAATGAAGCTTTTGAAAATTAGAAAATCACCAAAATTACCCATCACTCTTCACATACCGTCCGGGTAACCACGCCTCCTTCATTATGAGTCTCGCCCATGGCCATTTGTCTCAGTCCCGGGAAGCAGGAGTCTGGAAAAGCTAGACAGAGATCATGTTTAAGATGACACGCAGGTGAACATAAAGCCATTCAGAGACTTTGGACAAGCCTGGGAAGTGTCAGGGCGCATGGAGGTGTCACGTCCTCTGAGACTGCAGACACACCCGCGGCCTGCTAGTGAAGCACTGGGTGGGATTCCACGAACCACGTGAAAAGCATGGGACATTGTTAGGGACAACCGGTTGGCCCTCCGGGGCTTTCTAAGCACTTACTCATCCGTTTATGTGTTCATGCGACAGTATCTAGTGGCATAATGGCCTCTGCAATCACCCTGTCGTGGAGGTGGGGAAGTCATTGTAAGGGTGAGCAAACTGAGGTTCCCGGAAGAAATATCGCCAGTGTCATCGAGCTTTTGAGAAGCAGGACTGATTCTGTCACCACTTTCCCCACCCCCAGTCTTTAGATGCCGTCCTGCCGGGAACCACATTCTTCCCGGGGCCTTTGAAACCAAACCTTGTGCATATTAAATTGAAAGTTGATACCTCTCAAACTTGACTTAAAACTTGACTAACATTTAATCTGCATGTACCTCTTCCACGAGCATATCTTTCACTTGAACAGGTAAGGAACCAAATTCATGGAACTGAAATATTCCAGCACAATGAGGATACCGCACCCACTGACGGATGGTACGTCTTGCCCTTGCTTGTCAGCTCCAGTCCTTCTGCAGAAGCTCGGGGCAAAAATGTGAAGCTGAGGGCTCTAGGGAACCCCTAGGATGTACCCCAGCCCTGGGATTGTCGCAGTTCCCTGCTCAGAGCAGAACAGGAAGACAATGAATAGCGCTGAGAATGCTTGCGTCTAAACGGTTGGCTTTGTCCTAGACCAGGGTATGTCAACTTCAACTCTATTGACATTTGGGGCCAAGTAATTCTTTGTCATGGGGTCACCCTGGGCAGCATCCCTGGCCACTATTTGCCAGCAGCACCCCCACCCGAGTACAGACAACCACAAATGTCTCCAGACATTGGCAGATGTCCCCTGGGGGACAGAGTCACCCCCCACCCCCAGAACCACTGTCTGAGGCAGATGTTTCTTACTCTTTTTGTCACTGACCACAGGCAGGTAGTTTCTCCCCGCATTTCTCTGAAATGCATTGTTTCTTGCAAAGAAAAAGGCAGACCGAGCCCAGAGACTGCAAAGGCTCAGTGTGTCCCAAGCACCCAATGGGCACGTGGCAGGGACTGTGGAATTTGATCACCACAGTGCTGTCATCTGACTTCCTGGAGGAGGAGACTGAGGTTTCACAAAGTTTCGACTCTTAGTTACCAAGGGCGGCACGGAGCCCACGTGCCTGCCTGTGAGTGAGGGCAGGAGAACCCACATGGGGCACACAAACGCTGCTAGGAGTTGATGGCAGCCAGGCCATCGTCAGCCGTCCAGAAAGAAAAGAAAAACCCTGCCGATGCCAACTGCCTATAGTCAGTTCATTTCCTACCGCACCTCATACAAACCAGTACCAAATGTCGTTGGGATCAACATTTGGGAACCTAGAGGCACTGTGTGTACATGCACAGATGTGAAGGGCTTTCCTGGGAGGCCCAGGATCAGGGCAAAGGCCTGGGGAGTGTTCCAAAATACTGGGTAGAGCTTTTCAAGCATCAGCCCACCCGAAACCATCGTCCTGGCAGGACTGAACTCTCGGCACGTGTGTCTACCCACAGCCATCCCTGGGGCGTAGGAGCAAAGCTCGTAGCTCCAGGAGGGAGTTTTGGGGACCTTCCTGCACTCACTAGGCATCCCCCTCCATCCCATTTGGTGTATATTCACAGCTCCCTGTGTCCCCAAATTCTGAGATACAGGCTCACCTGAGATAGGGAGACTCCCACCCACGGAGGAGAAGCCCAGAAAGGCAGAATTTCCATATTTCTAATAAAAAGACCACAGGTCCCAGAAGCACCGAGCTGCTGGTGATTTAAAATTTTTTACTGAACGGGTCAGAGATCTGAACACACATGTCCACGTGTCTCAACCCAGGTTGCCTGGAGTCTTTTGGGAGCACTACAGTCCATCACCCAGCAGATACATTTTACTCCTGGCATTTTCACTGCGTTCGTTTCCTTCAGTTGTCGGGAACCCAGGAAGCTGTTTATACATGGAACCAAATGGAAAGCATTTAATACTGACTCACTGACAACAAGCTGCCCCTAGGGCCCCGTGTGGCCTGAGGGGGCCGGCGGCCTTCGGAGCAGTGTCAGAGGGAAGCAGTGGCGTGGAAATGCTTTCTCCTCTCTCCGGTGGGGAGGAGGCTGCAGCAGAGGTGACATGGCAGGATAGTCGCTTTTCTCCTCTTCCAGGTCGCACCGTAGGCCGCAGCTCCCTCTAGACATCCCCTGGGGTTTGCTAAGCCACTAACATCTTTGTTACCCTCTCACAAGGCTGCCTGCCATCTTCAAAGATCTTCCCACTAAAAAGAACGCCCAAAGGACGAGCCTCACACAGCAGAATTTCAGCCCTTTTTTCCCCACACTCCCCTCATATGCCAGACTGGGCACACGACTCCTTCTGCCCACTCCTCGTCCACACACACCGGGGTAGGACAGACTTTTTCCAAATATTAGCTGCGGGTCCCCCGTGGGCATTCTGTAGCCCTTGACTTGTGCCTCTGTCCCCCACCTCCAGGTGCCTGGCCCAGCACCGTTGCTTCCAGCAGGGATGGCACAGCTGAGCCCAAAGGAAAGGCTTTGCAGTCTGGATAAGCGGGGAAGAAGTCGATCAAGTCTTTACGGCCCGGCACGAAGGGGATTTCTAGGAACAGAGAGAGCTCAGTCACTGGCCTATCCCTGAGATGGAGCCTGCACCCCAGAGACCCCACGGGGATCCTGGGCCCCCCAGGAGATGGGACATCACCCCAAAGCAAAGGTGCTGCAGGTGCGTCTAGACTCGGTTCAGCATTCTCTCTCCCTCCCGCTCCGCACCTCAGTGCCCCGGGCTAAGCGTAGTTTGGAAAGCAGAAAAGACACTAGGAAGTCCACGAAGTACTCGAGTACCCCATGGTCCAGTGTGGTATGGAACAGCAGAAAGAGACACTTGAATGAGACAGTACACCTGCCTGAGGGCCAGGCAGGCAGGCAGTGGACGTCTTAGCAGATGCTGGTGGGAACAGTGACCAAGAACACCCACCACACACACACACACCCCTTACTCCAAAATTCCAGAGTAATGGGGCGCGGGAAGTGGGGAGTATCTCTGAATTGACTAAGATGGGGCCTCAAAATAGAATGAAGTTATTTTTGTGTTACACGTACTGCACAGCTGAGCTGGCGGATGCAAGTTATGCGCCCCCCCCCCTGAATTTACTATGTGCTGGGTGTGTTGCTGTGTGAACGTGGGCCACCAGAAAGCTCAGAACAAACCCGCTATCCTTTTCTATTGTCGGGAGCACATATTTGGGTCACCACTTCCTCTGACTTCACCCTGCTATTCCACTCTGATTTGTCCCTGGTCGTGGTGCTTCCACCTGTGGTCATGCTAGTATCCTGCCATCACATTGTTTTCTAACCTGAATCCTACCTGGAACGAGGCAGAGCACATATGTCACCTGAGAGCGTGGATGTGCATCAAGTAGATATCTAGAGTGGCTTACAATGCTGGGTTCAAATTCCCGGCCACAAAGCCCTTTGCAGGAAGCAGGAGCCGTCCGCTGCAGGCTCGGTGTCTGGGCCCTGCCAGGAGCTGTCCAGTGTGACTCCATGGACAAGCTGTCATGCACGGGCTGCTTCCTGAGCAGTAGCAGCCCCCAAACTCAGGAAGGACCAGAGCTCCTGGTCCCCGTCCACCTCTGTGTTGGCAAACAACTCTGAAAATAGGTGTCACCAGGGCCGGAGGGGACGAGGGCAGCGTTGGGCAGCCGGGCCCTTCTCTGAGCTCCTGCCCAGACGGATCTGCTTGCTGAAGTCTCCTCCACTGTCACGGCCCCACGCCCAGGTGGTGAGGGCACAGCCAACTGAGCCGTTCTGAGAGTGCTTGTTCACTCTAGTCAACTCAGTCTACTTGGTAATTCCCTCATCGCACGAACCTCCAGAAGAGGGTCACTGACGGGTTATGTTTAAAATGAGAGCTTGTCCTGTACAGAGAAAAGGAAATGGGGATTTAAGGCGCAGAACCTGAGCGGAGAAGATTCAAGGGGCTGTGACGTGTGGCTCTGGAGGCACAAGGGGGGCACATATGCCAATGCAAGTCCTGGGCTCTGAACCCTCGGACCCCAGACACCAACTTGGTGTCAACAACAGTGTCTCCGAACCCCCTCCCATCCCTCAAACACACTGTGTGAAACATGTTTTGTTAAACACCAGAACACTCAATGCACTCGAATGTTTTCCCTTTCGTATCATTTCATCCCAGTTAACCCCTTGGGTTCTGCCTTTGGTAGCACTCTTTTTTCAAACATGCTTATGATATGTTGACCTGTATATGCAGCATGCATGTGCCTGCGTGCCACTGAAATGCCAAACACGCTCTTAAAACTGACACTCAAATGCCCTTGTAGGAAAAAGAGATCTTTATTTTTAAAAAAAATAATAATAACTTACAAATTGAGAGAACTCTCAATTGTGCACAGAGTTGCAGCCTGGAACAGTTTTGCTTTTTTGTTTTGCTTTGCTTTTTTTTTTTTTTTTTTTTTAATGTAAGTTTACAAATACGATTTAATGTCAGAAACTGCATGACAGGGCAGTTCTCGTCCCACAACCCATGCCGGTACCAAGCACCACACAGATATAAAACGGTCGTAAATAAAACAGTCCCACCAAGACTGGCATATATTTATGTATTTATATATATATATGTATATATATATAATTTCACAACAGCTAACAATTAATGTCATCCTTAGTCAGAACGGAAGTCAAGCTAATCTTAAAACTACAACACTCTGAATACACATCAGCATTATACCTCCCCATAGGATATTTAAAATATATTTAAACTTTCAAATAAGGTACACCCATAGTGAGAAAATAAAGTCTTAACATTTAAATACAAATCTTCGTAGAAAAACCTTCAGGAAACACAGGGAGTCCTATCTTACACAAGTGTAGGCAAGCCCGCCCCACTGCCGGCTTTGACGCGCGGTAGTGGCCGAGCGGCACAGCCCCGCGTGACGTGACCGCCACAATGCACGAGAAAGAAAGGATGCACTGCGACATGCGATCCGCTCGTCACGCTACTCAGGCGTCAAGGCCCGAAGCCCCTCTGCTTTCCTCTTGGGAGCGAGGCGGCTCAGGGCGCTGTGGAAAAACCCACGCACGTGTCCCGGACGCTCTGCGCGCCCATCACTTGGTGTTTTGCTCCAGCGCGGAGTACTCCGTGTCCGACAGCCGGGAGGCGTCGATGAGCTTGGTGAGGCCCGTCTTGGCCGAGTACTTGAAGATGAAGGCCTTCATCAGCTCGTACCTGTAGTTGCGATTGATGAAGCTGTAGAGCACGGGGTTGACGCAGCAGTGCACCAGGGACAGGCACTGCGTGACGTGCAGGGCCGTGAACAGGAAGTTCTCCAGCTGGCAGGTGAACGGGATGTAGTGCAGGATGGAGCACACGTCCAGCAGCACCACGACGTGGTAAGGCAGCCAGCACGCCAGGAACACCAGCACGTAGGAGAAGATGATTTTCCGGCTGCTGTGCTTCTCCTGGTCGCTGGAGGCCGAGATGGCTCTGGCCAGCAGGAAGTAGAAGACGGCGATGATGCAGAAAGGGACGATAAAGCCCAAGATCACAGACAACAGCTCCATGCTGATCAGCCACTCCTTGACACTGTGCTCGGGGTAGAAGGACCGGCAGTAGGTCTCGTTGTTGGACGCAGACGTGACTGTCTTCAGGTAGTAGGTGTCGGGCAGGGACACGCAGAATGCCAGCAGCCACACCAGGACACAGACGATGCGGCGAGCCGTCTTCTTCTTGTGGCTCGAGGTGTTGGTGAAGTAGGTGACGGACAGGTAGCGGTCCACGCTCATGCATGTGAGGAAGAAGATGCTTCCAAAGAGATTGATGGAGAAGATGAGGTGAGTGACCTTGCACGTGAGTTCTCCCATGGGCCACTGGTTGTGCTGCACGAGGCTGACCACCCACACGGGGATGGTGACCACCACACACAGGTCGGCGATGGCCAGGTTTAAGATGTAGCAGTGCGTGTCGTAGCCCGTGGTCTTGGCCCGGATGTTCACCCAGACCACCACGGAGTTCGCAATCATGCCCATCACGAAGATGAAGATGTAGATGAAGGACAGCGTGTACAGCAGCACGCTTTTGTTGGCCATGTTGGGGCACGTGACCGTGTCCACCACGAAGCAGTCGCTGCTGTTGCACGGCCAGCTGATGTCGGAGAAGTTCCCCGGTTCCGAGTAGTCAAACAGATGCAAATCCATGGTGTCCAAGGGCAGCGATCAAATGGCCTGCACGAAAAATCAAACCAAAAAAGATGGAAGAGAAAACACAGCTTGGTTAGGAAACATTCGTGTTTCGGTCAAAATGCTTTCCCAGCGCCCCGTACGCCCAGCTGTTTCGCTTCAGCTCTGTAGTATTTTGGCAAAGAAAATGACCATAACAGAACTCAGCAAAACAAAATCAAACATACCCAAATCTAAATCATGATGGTGCTCAAAGAAACAGTGTGTGCTCTCTCTGTCTTTTTATGGCTGTATGCTCAAGACATTGCCAGCCTGGCTGTGCCCAGGGTGTGAAATCTGCACCATCCAGGGGCCAGAGAAAGGCCAGGCAGCAGCCACAGGGACACCGCTGGCTGCCTCGTCCCCAGTGGGGGACAGTGGAGCCATTTCACCTACAGCCCCAAGAAAGGTGGAGTTGATCTGTTCCTGGCTCCCATGGATTGTAAGTCTCCTGCTCTGGGGTCTGAATGAGAGCCCTTTAGATTCTCTTCCACATTTGCATTAACAATGAGACTCGGTGCTTTTTACCTTTCTGCAAGATTTGCGTGTACCCTCCATCTGCAATCCTGAGGACCCCTCGAAACACGGTCAGCAAGTGGCAGCCTGACCGTGCCCCAAACCCACAGACTCCGGGTTTGCCATGATTTTCAAAGCAGAGCGACCAGGCAGCTGTTTCAAGCCCTGGGCCATCTCCTAGTTCTCCATCTTTTGTCTGTCCAACTGCTTCAAAGGCAACTTGTGCCAAGACCCAAAACACAGAGAGCACCACCGGCTGCATGTCCGGAGGGGCTGACAATCTTCTCAGCTGTCTTTCCTCCTGACTCGGCATGAGGCCAACACTCGGAACCGTCACGATTCTGACACCCAGGGAGAATCCCGCCCCCATGTACCACTGTGCCTGCACATGATTTGTCCCCAAATTCACCGGCTATGAGAGCTGCCGGGGGCTGGCTTCTACTGTCGACCTGTCCTCCTGAGGGCCCTGAAATCCCTCTGAAACATAGCTCTGGGTCGGCATGGCTACGGGGGATGGGGGAGGATGGAAGATGAAAATAATCGTGTGCCCTGGTGAGGGCGATCTCACATAGTGAGGTGCTTGTCTGTTCCCCTCACCTGCCACAGGTAAGGACTGACAAGTCAAGTTAATTCAAGTGGACTCCGGGTCACATCTGAGAACTCCCTGGAGGAGGGAGGAGAATGGCCGTGGGTCACTGCCCAGGTGGGTGTGAAGAGACAGCTGGAGAAGCGCTCATCCTGACAGCAGACCTTCCTACGTAGGGATTCTGGCTCCTCACTCATTCGTGTTTGAGACTAGTTAACCCATCTGCGCTGCTTCTCAGGACACCGGCGTCTAGCTCACAAAGTCCCGGGGCAGAATCTGACACATAGCAGATTCTCAATATAACTTCATCCCGCACCTCCCCCTAGCTTTAGCAAAAAACAAACCCTGCCTTATTCCTGCTCCACCCTTGAAGCTGACTCTTCCTGGCAAAGTAATACCGTCCCCACCGTGGAGGACAGGCAGAAGCTCACACAAAGACAGGCGGCTGGTTCACCTTCAGGAAAAAATGGACAGATTCCCGGAGGGATGAGACACTCTGCACTTCCCAGGACCAGCTCCTCAGCCGTAAAACTCACACAGACCACCTATCCTTGCACCCCACTTACCGGGGGCCACCTGCAGGCTTCTGGGCAGTTGTCCTCTGTTGGTTCCCCTTCTGGCGACCTACCCAGTGTCCTCGCTGATCATGGAAAGGGCTGGACTTCCCATGGTGAGGTGAGAACCACCGGCCCCAGCGCCAGGAAGCCTGGTGGTCCTCAGAGCCACCCCTCACCCCCCACTGCCAAAAGGACCCTCATGTCCTGTGACCACTGACTTGTCACAAGAGCTGACACACCCGCACAGGGGGGCACCCTGGGAGCTCAGCAAGAGCAAGTATCAGACAGATAAACTTCTCACAGAAGACCCCGTCCTAAGGCGCTGCACGAGGGCCCAGACAGGACCAGGGCACACAGGGCAGCAGAGGACATGAGGAGCCAGGCCCCCAGGACTCGCTGGACTGGCGTCAAGTGGGCAGCCAGTCCCAGACTGTGCCTGGAAGCCACTATTGTCACCTCCCCCTGGGCAACTAACTGGCCTGGAGCTGACCCCCCGATTCCAGACGAGGCAAAGGATGTTGGCTTCGCTTTCCTGTATGCTTCTAATGTGGTGACCCTTCTTTTTTCCATTTTCTTAAAATGACACACATTTGTGGCTTAGTTTATATGACCCCAGGGTCCCCACAGAGCAGAGGAGCTCAGCTGGAGGACAAGCCACAGCTCTGCAGCTGGGCAGAGGTGGGCCGCGCCCAGGGACTGGAGAGCCACTCAGCTGGCGCCTGGGGTCATCTTCCTCTGCCCACACTGCCACACACTACAAGGCCTCAGCAGACACAGCAGTAAATCCTGGGGCGTGGGCAGTTCCCAGGGGCCAGAAAGAAAGGAATGACCCCCAGCCTTTGTTAGCCTGACTTGGATGCCAAGTCTCCCCACCTCTGTCTTCACCCCAAAGAGACACCCTGCTGGTTCAGGTGTGGACAGACAGACCCATGCAGGGGCAGGGGTACAAAATGAGAATACGCCTGCCTCTCACGCCTTCGCCCACCCCCCAGGAAATGACAACGTGTCCTTCCAGGCCCCACCACACCCTGGCACCTGTGGGCTGCCACCAGCCTTTACACTCCCAGGGCCCTAGCCATGGTGGGAAAGGGTTTCTGCCTCTGCCATCTGGGCAATGACAACCTGATTTAGTGATCACTGGTCCTCTGAGCCAGAAGCATTACTTATGAGCTGGGCACACCTCCCCCTGCAGCGGTCCGGGGTGACACAGTGGGAAGCTTCCCACAGGGACTAAAGGGGAGAGCAGGGGCCGGGAGGCTCCAGGCTGGAGCAGGGAAGTCACTGGCTCCACTTATCATCCATCAATGAGCCCAGGAGATGAAGCCAGAGGCCCCCACCTTCCTCTGGGTACCACGGTGCCCCACACACCCACCGCCACCACAGAAGGCTCTAGTGGTCAAGAGAAGGAAGGCAGGTGCAGAGAAAAGAGACAGAACAAGGCCTGCAGTCATCAAATCCTACACAGGTTTACGAGGGAACCAGGACGGGGGAAATGCCCCCAGAATAACTTAGCCTTTTGTCATTTGGGTATTTTTTCATGTGTCAGGTTTTGGAAACAAACAAGGGCTGTTTCTAGAGAAGAGAATATTCTTTGACAGTCTGCCATGTTACGTGGCCTGTGGTCTGCCGAAAGGCCCAGCTGCCGAGTGTGTGTCCAGGAGGCGTGAGGCGGGCAGGGCAGGCCCATGGCGACCCTGGGGAAAAGATTCTTCCTACATCACTGGTTAGGTTCTAACAAGGGAGGATCTCAGAGCCCAGTACGAACAGAGGTGGGATACGGCAAACGATGATTTATCTACTCAGGCCCCTGCTTCCCCTAAGGCCTGGCCACCAAGCTCCCAGCAAAATCTGAGGGTACAGCCACTGAGGGGAGCTTCTACTGGACTCTCTGCAGCCACTCTAACTCCCTGGGCACCCCGCACGGGAATCTCAGCCAAAGCAGGGGTGGCCTCATCTAGTACAGTGATACCTCAGTTTTCTAACATAATCCGTTCCAGAAGACTGTTCGAGTTCTGAAACGTACGAAAACCGAGGCACGGTTTCCCCATAGAAAGTAATGCAAAATGGACTCATCCATTCCAGACCTTTAAAATCAACCCCTAAAACTGCAAATTAGCAAGAATTTTACTATCTAATGATACCCTAGATCCATAAAACTTATGGCATTCATAAACCGAAATATTCATCAACAGAGACGTTCAAAAACCGAGGTACCACTGTACGTACACACACAGCTGCGTGCACTCAGGGCACACACATGTAAGCTGCTGGAATAAACGAGCAATTCTGTTCCCACAGCGTGGGGCCAGAGCTTAGGAGAAACTTCTAGGTGTCAGCCAGTGCCTGCCTCCATGAGGCTCGAAGCCCACACAGGCTGGACAGGGGGATGAACCCCACTTCACACACTCAGGGTCTCAGGCCTCTGGATTCCTGACAGAAGGAAAAAAAAACGGGGCGCAGAATAAAAGATTTTTCCAGTTCTGTGCCGTTAGGTTCCCATGTTCCGTAGCAGACATACAAGAATGTTATTGAAGCACAATCAGAAGCTAGCAAAACACTGAAGACGACATGCACAGCCGTCAGTAGAGGACTGGGTCAATACAGTATAGTGGGTCTACTGTCTGGAGTATCATTGAGCTGTGAAAACAAAGAGGGAGACTGACTTTTATGCACATAGAAAGTTATAAGAACGTTAAGTGTAAGGCAGTGGCAGACATACACACAACGTAGTCTCTTTTACGTAAAACAAGACAAAAATTATGTGTATTCTTATATGTTAAGTATATGCACGTAAGGCGTAGAGAATTGTCGGCAATAAGTATAAAACTGGGCTGGGAGGATGGGATGAGGGGACAAAAGGGGAATTACAGGTTTTGCTCTATGAACATCAAGAATTATGTAAATTTTAATGGAGGCAGGAATGTCCCACAAAACAATAAAGCTCCAAAAAACAACAAAAATTACATTTTTCTAGACCACAGAGACCTAATTGAGAAGGAAACACAGTAAGTGTCACCGTCCGTTCCCTTTTTCCTGACACTTCCTGTGTTCTATCTCAGGAGCCCGCTAGATTCTAGATTCCTCGGCCAACACCTGCACTCAGGTGGCATCACACTTCTGTCATGATGGAAGGGGGCTGTCCTAGGCCTGTGGAGGACCCTGCATCTCTCTGGGCTTCCCTGGGGTCTGGGGGTCTGTGAAGGGCCTTATCTACCACTCAGTACCACAGGGTGGCAGAGCTCCTCTCTGTGCCTTGGAGGACTTTCCTGGGAGATATGCCTTTCATTTCTCAGGCTTATTATTCACCCACCAAGTATCCTTGACAACGAGTGAGAAGCAGCAAGGGCTGAGGTCTTAAGCAGCATCCAAATGGTTTGCCTGAGCTCACTCGGCGAGCTGGGGGCAAAGCCAGAACTAGAGGCCTCCAAGTTCAGAGTCTCCACGGGGCGGTGGTTTGTCCTGCAACAAACATGTCCTTTCACTGGCCAAAAGTCACTCCCTCCGTGACAGAATGCCACGTGGTCAGGTATCTGGCTAGCGTTCACCCAAACTGCCTTCAGTGGGTTTGCAATTTCCCATCACAGAGCAGGAAGACCCTTCTCCACAAATCCCTCAGCCCATCCTGTGCCAAATAACACCCACCCCCATTTATCCTGCTTTCCCCCACCCAGACAGAGAACTCTGTGCTGTGTCACTGCCTCGTTTACATTCCTCCGGCCTGTGCAAGCCCCACACCCCAAAACGTCATCTTCATCTTTGTATAGATACGCCAGCAAAGCCACCCGGCACAAAGTAGGTATTCAAAGAATCAATAGTTAATCCAGCTCGATGGAGACAAGCGATCTGAGGCCGTCCCTGGAGATGGGTGTCCACCAGAGACTGAAATCCTCGCTGAGCTAAGAGACTATCACCCCTTTTCATGCCCCAAATGTTTGTGAAGCCTCTTCTTGGAGGGGCCCTGCTATGGGGAACAGCAAACCAGCATCGTCCCACCCCTGTCCCCAAGAGCTCCCAGCTAACTGGCAAGGCCAGCAGGCAGAAGGGTGGTGGTGGACGCCCCTGGAGCAGGAGAGAGAGGGTTTTGCACTCCAGTGGATTGAGGCCTTCAAAGAGCAAGTTGGTGGTGGTAGGTGGATCAGTGATGTGTCGTAAGAGGGTCACCAAACCTGGCTGAGGCCAAGCACCCCACAAAGGAGAGCTGGCGGCAAGCGTCGGGACTTGGTGGAGGCGAGGGAACCAGGATGGGCCTGGGCGTGTAGGAGCCAAAGGTCTTGAGCAAGGGAGTGGCTTTGGGGCTGAAAAAGGCTTCTGAGGGTGGAGGTGACACAAGCCGCGTGGAGAGGCAGGGTGCAGAACTGGCTGGAGGCAGGCCACCAGGAGACAGGAAGGCGCTCCCAGGCTCCAGCGGTGCAGATAAGATAACAGGGCCGGGCGGGGCCCAGCACCAGCTCGGACAGAGGGGCCCTCTGGGCTCTTCAGGACCTCTGCCTACAGGGGACCTTCTTGATTGGCTTTGTGCAATTTAGGACCCGTGTCCTCCTGGGATGGAGTTTGAGGGAGCAGCTCAGTGCTGTTCTCAGACAAGAGCACCTGTTCGGCCTCTCTCACTGCTCTGTGCACCTGGAGACTGAGGCTGGGCAGGAGGAGGGACTGGCTATCTTGGGTTTGCGGCTAATAACAGTTCCCTTCACTTTCCCAACCTTCCCAGAGATTATCCAGTGAGAATGGGGTCTCCTGGGAAAGCCCCGCCCCTTTGCTTGGCGGGCCTGCAGTTTAGTTAAGGAGAATCCACAGGATCCCTCGAGAATCAGTCGGCAATTGCACGTGATTGAGGTTTGGTTTTTATGTGCTTGCTTTTTTGTTTTGGGGTTTTGTTGTTGTTGTCACACTCCCTGCAATAAATCTATGGGGCAGTCCAGGCAAGCTGCAGCCGCAGCCATCTGCTAGGGCTGACAGCAGACTGGGGAGCAGTCTGTCCCCCAGGACCAAGCAAACAGAAAACAATGCCATCCTGACTGCACACTCACCAGTGACAGTGAGTGATCATAGTTTACACAAGTAAGGAACTTCTCTGAATCATTTGGGAACTCAAAAAATAAGAGAGGAGGGTCGGGAAAGACAGAAAAAGCTCTACCCTAATTCAGATATAGGCCACATACTCCCGGGGTCCCCAGACTGCCACGTAAACACATAGCCTATTTGGGGGATAACATGAACCCCACATCCAGAAATCCAATCCAGTCTGCTGGGCTCGGCTGCCCGACAGGGAAGTGGTGCTGTCCTCAGAGGGCAGATCCAGAGATCCCACGTCTCAAAGGCTGCCGTCTGGGTTGGCCCAATGTAACCAGAGCCCTGATTCCCACTAGTTTAGGGCCAGGACGAGGCGGAGGGAGGTCAGCCAAGCTGAGAGCCACTCACTGTTGGCTGTTGGCTACACACGATGGGGTTCCCAGGAGGATGGCGCGCAATCTTAGACTCTTCTAGTAAAACTGAGGGAAGAGTCCCACAAAGGTATCTTGTACAGTAAGAAAACTGGAAGACGCTAGCTCTCTGGCCGACCGAGCCCTCAGTGTCCCCAGTCCCCACGCTGCTCCTGTATCTGCCCCTTAACCAACAGCAGTTCAAGGCCACCTGAGAAAGCCTCAGCCTCTCCACCCTTTGGGCACTTGGAACAAAACAAGGGCCCAAACCTACTTGTGGCTCAGCAAAATTTTCACTACAAAACTGTGCAATTCTCCCATCACTTTAACAATGAAGCAATAATTTTTTCTCCAGTTCCAATTAGTAGATTCTTAAGTAACAAAAGCATCAAATACTCCCTGCAGAGAACCATCAGGTATTCAAAATTAAAGAACCACCCCCTCCTTTTTCTTTTTTCTTTTTTTTCTTTTTTGGCTTGCTTGCTTTTATTTTAATAGAAAATCTGTGTCCTGGAGCTATAATTCTCTAGACTTGAAAAACACTTGACTCTTTCTAAATTGTACCTGCCCACGTGTAACGCGATCGGAAGGCATTCTAATACTATTTTAGTTCCTAAGAGTAAAACTACGTTCCTTGGTTGCCTGCTTTCAAAGTGCAGATACTTTCCTGCCCCCAATTCCATTCCTGTTCTGCAAAACCACTGAGGCCAATCTAGTCCTGAAATCTCTAAGGTCTTTGCTTCTCCTCAGTTACTCTTAGGGTTTATAGAGTGATTTGCAGCCTCAGGTTTGAGTAACTTCCACCAACTTCTCTAATATCTCCTAGAAAACAAGAGCCTCGCTGCCTAGAATGATTGTACAAAAAGCCACTGTTCCTGATTAAACAGGTTTTTTTGTTTGTTTGGGGTTTTGTTTTGTTCCCCCCCCCCCATCCAGAAAGCCTATACTTTGCCCGCTCTGGGCCTACCTGGAAACCGTAATACCCTCTCAAGTCTCTGGCCTTGCTGTTAAGAGAGGCCGCCTCACGCCCAAAGTCCTCACTCCCTTAAGCACAGGTACGCTGCCTTGGCTATACTTTCTGGAACTCTCTTTAAACTATGATTGCAATGCACACCCCTTTAAAAAAAAAAAAAAAAAGCCCAAAAAAAAAAAAAAAAACTTCCGATGGGTAGCATTTCTCCATTCTCTTTTGCTTCTCTGCCCGTGCAGCCCCCCCACCCCCCCACCCCCCCCCCACCCCCGCCCCTGCCCCATCTCAGGGGAGGGCATTGGGACATCAAGCTCAGCAGTTGTGTGCACACTCAAGTGTTTACGCAGAGACAGGAGGGAAAAAAAGCAAATTGTTTCCAAGCTAGAGCTCCCGTGTGCAACGCTGCTCAAAGCTCAGAGCAGGAGCTCTGCAGCTGGGCAAGCGCCGGTGCTCGGAACCGGCCAGCCGCTCACCCACTTACTGAAACAATCGACAGAAAGTTCAGCACAGGCACCAGCAGCCTCCACTTGCTTTTCTAGGTGAGCCGATTGGATCCCTGCGTTTTCCTGGCATAAGTAAAGGGACACGAATCCTGCATCTGCGTTTCCAAAGAAAAGAAAAAGTTACCACACCGAGACTTTGCAGAATGATGTTTCAGGGGGTGTCAGTGCACCAGACAGGTACCTTCAAAGGGCTGTAAATCATTTCAGGGGGCCCTATTCCACTTCTGGAAAATGTAATTATCCTGTTGGGAACAAATGAATTCAGAAAGAGAAAGAGACAGAGAGATAGAGAGAGAGAGACTGAGAGAGAGAGAGAGAGAGAGAGAGAGAGAGAGAGAGAGAGAGAGAGACAGCTGGTCTGCCTTACAACTTCTGATTCTGTCTGGAAGTTACAAGTCACGGCTAATCCCCCCTCCCGCCCCCATCTCTGACCTCGCACCATAGTTCTTACTCTCAGACACCCCTTGAATCTTAAGGCAAGCTAACAAAATGCAACAAAATGTATGCTTTATCCGAAGAGTATATTTAAATTACAAAATCCCAGACCTGTGTATGTGCTTGTTTTTTCCCAACTGAAGTTGGATTTAACACAGTCTGTGAGAACAAGAAATACTCAGATTAGATTAGCAAGGATGCCATCAGGAGACAAGAAGACCGAGCCGGTTTAAACTAGCACTCACTCTTACAGCTCTGCGCTCCCAGGGACCGGTAATCTCGCAGAGCACTGAATTCAAATACAGCACAATCCACAAAGATTCTCAGCGTCACTCCAGGATGCCTCTTAGTAACTGTACATCTTCCTGCAATCCCGTGTGCACTGCCGATCCTATCTACTTCCCCATTGATACATCAGAAGCGAAACAGGTAAACAGCGGTGCCAAACGGGTCCCTATGCCAACTCTGAGAAGCAGAATGGACAGTCTGCATTCTTGCGAAGTTCTCCGCTTACTTTACTCGAGCTTAACTACTCAAGAGCAGCAAATCCCTGAATCCAGATTCCTAAATCCAACAAACATACGAGAGACCCTTCCACAAGTGACCTAAGAAAACTGCCCTTTTTACTTTCTGCAGCGAACGGTGAAGCCCCCACGTTAGCAGGCGCACTCTGCAAGTGCAGCCATGCACCGTGCAGCCCGTGCTTTCGGAAATCATTCTCCAAAGCACCCATCACAGCGCTTAAAGATCACTGAGTTCAAGAGCGGAAACCCTGCCCGTCGTCCTCCCCCTCCCCAAGGCCGGCTGGGACCCATCACAGTTTCCTACCTCCGGGCTGGGCTCTGGCTTAGGGCTCTGCTCCCCGGCTCCTGGCTCACTCCTCAGGGCTGAGCAGTTTGGAGGAACTGTGAGCTCCCCGGCTGCAGACTTGCGTTATATACACTGCAGGAAGGCGCCTCTAGATGGCAGCTTTGTAAACCTCATCTCCCTCCCTCCCTCCCCTGCACCACCTCCACATCACACACACAGGCGCGCACACGTGCATGCAAGCACGCACACACATGCACACGCGTGCGCGCGCGCGCACACACACACACACACACACACACACCTCTTTATAAACCTCACTGCTGCTTTCAAGCAAAGCTGTGTCACAAAATGCACTCTTCGAAAACCCCAGCCTTCCTTCATTTGCAAAGTCTAAGGAAGCCACAAGGTCCAGAGCCTTGGGGGGAAATGTGTCAGAAGAAAAACTGCAAAGAAACCCTAAAGCTTTGCAAACTCATCAAATATTTATCTGGTCTCAGGTATATCTTTAACAATCCCATTAACACCGAGAGTTCCTTTGAATGCCTCTTTGCTGCAGGGAAGACTTTGTTCCCCAGACAAATACGCTGAACTTGTGAACCTTGGTGTTGATTTATTCCGCCCGGATTTTCTTTGTTAATTCCTCCAAAACAGAAGTCACAGTTTTCGTATGAGCAATCAATCAGCACCACAGTCCAGACCCCAAAAGTGGGGAGGAAAACCTCTATAATAGATTTCAATAGATTTTGTTTGTATTCTTTCATTCATAAAGGACCTTAGGCCCCAAGTCCTTGAAAATCTAAGCAAAATGATATTCCGAAGTGCCTACCCAGTGCTCGGCACACAGTAAGGGTATAAAAAAATGTCTTTTCCTAGGATGAGTTTAGCAAACACTTTATTCTTATTATTAAAATCTACATTCTTACCTAGAAGTGTCTGACAAAGTTCCACCCTTGGGGGAATTCAACCTGAACATGTGTTCCCTCTGACCTTCACTTCTCACAGCACCCTATTTAGAAAAATCAACCATAAAGCAACGTGCTAAACTTTTACCTTTGAAAACCATGCTTATTGAGCTTTTTTCCCGAGGCAAGTGCAGTGTTTTGTGTTTGCTGTGTGTCTGTCTGAGAGCAGTGCTCTGAGGGTGGCGGAAGTCACATGCCGTGCTTGCTATATTTTCACTTTCTCCCTCCTGAGCCAAAACTTTTTGAGATCCTTTTTATACATGTCCTAAAAATAAGAGCAGACAGCCGAATGACGAGTCTGGAGGACCGGGAGGTCCAACTGTCCCGAGGCTGGAGGCCTCCGTGTGGAGAAAGCCCTTAACAAAAGCAGTATTTTGTTCAGATGAAAAGCTTCAGCACACAGTGGACATCGCTCCCCAGTGGGAGCTAAGAGCACACCTGCTCTTTGGGGGTTCTGGGAAGGGTGTGCTCACAGAAGCCCGCGCTGTCCCTGCCCAATGCAGTGGATGTCCTTAAGAACTGGCACGGTTCTTCGTGTCACGTGGGCACTGGGAGCTCCATCTCCAAGCCCCCAGAGAAAGCTGCTGTACAGGAAAACTGCAGGCAGCTGGGTGGGCACACCCCAGGATGCCGCGGAGGCCCTAAGAACGCTGCTTCGTAACTTCTGTTGTCCTGTTTTCTTCTCGTGGGTGACGCTGTGTCTGAGCCTCATGGCGATGTACCAGCAGCCAAGCCAAGGTTTCCTCTGTCATACCGACCACAGGCTTGATTGTCTATCTCTGTGAACTCGGCAGTCTGTGCCTTAGAGAACGCATTTCTCCCTGGGCAGGTTTGGGTGCCAGACTGAAGCACAGGTTGGATCTGGGTCCGCGGCGAATCAAGTGTGCTTTCTTCACAGGCGTGGATGAGAGCCTGCAACAGGATGCAGCTGCTAATGGCAAGGAAAGAAAACACAAAGTAGTTGTAAAAAAAGAACCCACTTCAGTTCTGACGTGGTGGGGCCCGCCCTCTCCTCTCCGGGGACCCAGACGCCGACGCAGGGGCGGCAGGTGGCGCGGATCCTGGACCCCAGACGGGGCTCGCACCAGCGGGAGTTGCAGCGAGCTCCTGCCCAACGCCCTGGGAGGAGGCCTGCAGCCCTCCCGTCGGCTTGGGCCTGGGTCTCCCCATACCCACCGGCCCGTGAAGCCCGTCCTGGGGAAAATGAGAGGGTATGTAAGCAATGCTTTGTGAGGGAACAACATCCCATCACCATGGGACTGAAACTGCCTCTTGGACCTTTTGGAAGTCTGCCCCAGCTTTTGGAAGGATGGAGTCTATAAGGGAGGGTCACACACGTGGTTAGCTTGGGAGGAGTGAGTTTGGTCATCCCAGTAGGAAATTGAGAAAGCAGGAAGGCTGCTGTCCCTGGAGCTGACCCAGCTGACTCAGAACTCAGCTCCCTAAGCACTAAATGCTAAATGCTTATCATAAGGATGGGAAGGGGTTTTCAGCCAAGCTCCCCGACCCTCCCTCCCTGTCTGCAATCTGCACCTGGGATTGTAGGCTCCACGGAGCAGGCCTGCCCCCTGGGATCTGATTTGCCTGCAGATGTGGCAGCCTGAATCAGCCTACTGCCTGAAACTGCACCCCACTTTAAAGGGCTGGGATCCTGAACGGCCCTAGCCAGCATAGGCTGAGTCCGGGCTTCTCCTGAGCACTTAGAATGGACTCAGTATGGATTCTGGCTGCTGCAGACATGGCCCCAGCGACATTCAATGGTACTGCTGGTGTCCACAAGGCATTGCGACCTCTGGAGTCCTGCCCCTGGGGAGAAGCGTCAGCATCTGGCGGCCTGGCCTGGCTGGAATCATCGCAGCTACGACTGGACATTGCCCTAGTGACAGACACCCTTCTGCAGGTGTAGGACGTGGAAGTAAAGACAGAGCCCGCCCCCAGGAGCCTGGGCTCTGTCCACACAGGTCTGCTTTGGAACCTGAATTGCACACCATGTCTCCTCAGGCAGCTTAGCCTTTTCGAACATTAGGTTCTTACCTTTGAAATAATTATAATATCGCCTTCTATTCTTGCCATGTGCTTCTCAGGATGAAATGAAAGGGTGCATGTTAGAGGCCCCTCGTGGGCTCAGAAAGGCCACTTCTCTTCCTCCTCCCACCCCGGCCCCTTGCCCGGCCAAATCCCAGTGACACAAAGCATTTTTTCAGGAATGTAGCAGATATATGCCCCAAAGCTTGCAGCGTTTGATGGACTCTGATAAAGTTTGGAAAGGCTCACTCGTAATAGCTAAATCAGGGCGTTTACTCTGCCAGTCTCTCTGATGATGCATGTATTGCCTACGTTCTTTCGCTTGGATTTGATCCCACTTTGTAACGGAGGAAACTGAGGCTCAGAGAGAGTGGGTCACCCACCCAATGGTGACTGCTGTACAGGGGTGGCATTCATACCTGGGTTTGCCCAACTTCATCCCACACGCTCTTACCTGGTGGCAAAGAAAGACCTGCTCTTAAAAGAGAAAAGAGAAGCCTTTGGGATACATCTATCGAGCTGCCTTAGGTTGGGTTCCCTAAAAGCACACTCCTGGATGACAATTCAGGGGCAACCGATTTATGAAGGAAGTATTTCAGGAAGAAACAACAAGGGAAGTGGAAAAGAGCCAAAGGTACACTTCTGGATAAGTGTTGGCTGCAGCCTGACGCTCATGACTCTCTGAAGCCTAAATTACACCCTGAGTTTGCCCCAACTCCAGGCGCAGGATCTGGCTTTCATACACATACATCCTGAATTCCGGGACCAGAGCTGCTGGGGGGAGCGGGGGTGGAGGGAGAAATGTAACCCAACAGATACTTCCTGTTCCCACCCTGGGTGAGTAAAGCAGCTCCAGTAACCTGAGGTCAGTCTCTCAAAGATTCATTCCAGTCACAAGCCTGGACAGTAAACCCACATTAAATTAAAATCTGAGGGTTGTGGGGATCTGGGAGCAGCAGCACCATTGGCCACTGCATCAGGTACCTGTGACATCTATTGTATCAATTTTGATCCAAATAAGAGAATTAAAACTCAGACCAACTTATTTCTACCTCAGGACCTTTGCACCTGACATCTTCTCTTCCTGGGATGCGTTTCCCAATGATTGTTTTATGGCTGCCTTCTTGTTCTTTGATGTAGGCTGAAATATAGTTTCTTCAGAAAGACTTTCTTTTATTGCTCTAGCCAAAGTATCTTGCCATCCCAGTTACTCTCTTGTTACCCTATATACTTCATAGTACTGATCACCATCCAAAGTTATCAGTTGATTGTCTGTCTTCTCCCCATTAGAGTATATAATCCCTTGAGACCAAGAATGTTGCTTTTTTGTTCAATGCTGTACCCCCACAGTGACACATGGTGCTTGGCACATGGTACATTGTCATAAATATTAAGTGAATGAATAAACTCAGATCAATCTCACTTTTGAATCAAGTTTTTTGCCGTCCCCGTATTTCACTTAATGTCTGCCTCATAAAAATGACCAGGGAAGGAGAGGGTTTAGGAAGGGCCCAGGTTAAATGTTTAGGGAAACTTAAAACATACACCTTGAAAGTGGGCAAAAGATTTGAATGTGTACTTCACACAAAGGCTTCTCCAGATGACCGATAAACATATGAAAACTGGACGACTTCCTTAGTCACCGGAAAAATACAAATTAGAATCACAATGTCATGCAACTGGACCCCCACCAGAAAGGCTACAATGAAAATTAGCGAATGTTTGCAAGGATGTGGAAGCATCAGAACTGTCACCCACCAGTGCTTCTCAAACTACAAGCAGTGAAGGACCAGCCTTCGTTTTTCTTTTCAAATTTCCAGTGCATTGCAGATGAAAACCTGGTCCCACTAAGAACCACTAGTGGGGAGCCCCTGCCACCTGTGCCCCAGTATGACATGTGACACCTGAACCATCTATGCACTATCAGACAAGGCTGCTGACCACGTATTTGTACATCACAGCTGTGTCACCGCTCTATAAGAGTTTCTAAATGTTCACTCTCAATTTCTGGACTTACCTCATTGCAGACTAGTCACCAATAGCTCACTGCCCACCCTTCGAGTGACATGGCTGTCCCAGATGGGGGAGGTGCAAACTGGCACAACCATTTTGGCAGTATTTACGTTTACCCCATGACCACCAATTTCATGGCAAGGTCTATACCCATCCAAAGGCATAATATTGCACCAAAAGAAATATGCAAGAATGTTTACAGCAGGAATAATTATAAGAACCGCACACTGGAAAAAACCAACATTAGCAGAAAAAAATATTATAGACCAACATACCTCATGAACATAGACAAAATTCCTTCAAATGATTTAAAGAAAGGTAAAAGAAATCCAACAATATATATTATGACTAAGCATGGCTTATCCTTGACAGGCACGATTGGTTTAACATTTGAAAATTAATGGAATTCACTAAATTAATAAAGTATTTGAAAAATTCAAAACCAATTAATGATTAAAAAACTTTCAGCAATCTGAAAATAGAATGATCTCGATTTAATTTAATTCTTTAATTTGATACTGAACAGGAACAAATTTAATAAAGACATATATGAATACTTAGAGCTAACATCCTATTTAATGGTGAAAATTGAACACGTTACTTCTAAAATTGAGAATAAAGCAAAGATATCCATTTTCACCACTTCCTTTCAATATTACAATAGTGGTCCTAGCTATGCCAATGAGGATGAAAAAGATTAACAAAGGTATTTGGGTTGGAAAGAAAAAGGCAAAAGCACACTTACTAGCAGGGGACATTATCTTTTCCACATAGAAAATCTTGAGGAGTCTACAAAACAACTTCATGAACTAATCAGTGAATTTAGAAAGGCTGCAGAATACAGAGTCAGAACAGTCATGCTCCACTAAACGACAAGGATACGTTCTGAGAAAATATATCGTTAGGTGATTTTGTCATTGTGCGAACACCATATAGGTATGAACACACCTGGGTGGCCCAGCCCACTGCACATCTGGCTGTGTGGTACAGCCCACTGCTCCTGGGCTACAAGTCTGTACACATCTTACTGTACTGAATACTGTAGGCAATTGTAACACAATGATAAGTATTTGTGTATGTAAACATATCTAAACATAAAAAAGGGACAGTAAAAATATGATATAAAAGATTTAAAAAATGATGCATCTGTATAGGACCCTCCCCATGAATGGAGCTTGTGGGACCAGAATTTGCCCTGGGTGAGTGGTGAGTGGACGAGATGGTCCAGGACATGACTGTACACTACTATAGACTGTTTAAACACTGGACATTCGGGCTACTAACATTTATAAAACAACACAAGATTAAATCAAGCATAAGAGAAAATTACGCAGTCCAGAGATGGGGTGAACAGGAGATGTCTGAGGCTGCTGCCAATGGAACACGGCTACTGTTTAGAACAAACTTTTTTTACAACTAGGAAGAGTACAGTCTAAATTAAAAATAAAAAGTACAGTAAACACATAAACCAGTAGCACAGTCTTTGTTACCAAGTCTTATGGACTATACGTAACTGTACGTGTTGTGCTTCTATGGCACTGACATTGTAGGTTTGTTTACACCAGCATTACCACACACACGTGTGAGTAATACACTGCACTACAATCTTCCAACTGGGCGATAAGAATTTTTCAGCTCTATTATAATCTTATGGGACCACTGTCGCATATATGGTCCATGTTGTTAAATGGTGCATGACTATATACAAAAGTTGATTGTATTTCTTTATATATTTCTATATATCAGCAGCAAACGATTAGAAAATAAAATATTTAAATTCCTTTACAGTATCATCAAAAAACATAATGTGCCTAGGAATAATTTTAACCGAAAGACGTGTGAGATCTCTACACTGAAAACAACAAAATTTAATGAAAAGCACACATCTAAATGTACAGTTACATTTAGCGAAATTCAGAAGTCCAAAATACGTGAATTGGTGTACCATGTTGATGGATTGGGAGACTCAATTTTGTTAATGTAGCAATTCTCCCCAAACTGGTCTATAGATTCGATATAGTCCTAATCAAAACCCCAAAGGGTTCTCTTGTAGAAATTGGTAAGTTGCTTTTTAAATTTTTATGGAAATTCAAAAGACCTAAAAATAGCTAAAACTATCTTGAAATGGAAGATGAAATGGAAGAATGTTGGAAGACTCACTCTTTGTGACTTCATGACTTACTATAAAGCTATGGTAATCAACCTGGTGTGGTATTGGCCTGATAGACAAATAGAGCAAAGGAACAAAATAGAGTCTAAAAACAGACTCACACATGTACAATCAATCAACATTCAACAAAGTCATCATGGCAATTGGCAATGTTAAAAGACAATTTTGTTACTATATTGTGGTAGAAATCAAATCATTGTTGTCTATACAGGTAGAGATTGACTGGAAGGGAATTTTCTGAGATGATGTCCTGTATATTTATCAAATCTCATCAAATCTGCACATTTAGATGTGTGCTTTTCATTAAATTTTGAAAAGACGCAGCATGTACACAAAAAATGATATCAATTATTTAAAATTTTAAAGCACTCAAAGAAAAGCACATACTGCTTGTGGAACTATACAAAAATCCTATCTAGAGGTAAGAAAGGATAGCCCCCAACTTGAAAACAATGGTTACTTCAGAGTAGGGAGAGAGAAGACTGGGGTGGAATGGAATACACAGGAACGTCTACACAGATTCTATAACATCTTTATTCTTTAGGCAAAATACAGAGGGTGACAAAAAAATCCATACACATTTTAAGAAAGGAAAAAACTGTATTAAAATTGTAATACAATGAATAACTAGCATTCATTTAATTAACGCCATTTTTGAGCAAACATCAGACTACACATTGCTACCATAATTGAACTTCGAAAAGTAATACATAGATAACATCTCTTAAAATGTGTACATTTTTGGGGCATCACCGTATGTACATTTCTTATATATTATTGGTGAGCACATGGGTACACTTTATATGACTTGCTGTTCTCTGTGTCAGAAATTTTTCATTTTAGCTTTTACATTTTAAGAAAAGAAAAAAACTGAATAGAAAGTTCTGAGTGAAGCATTGCTTTCTCTACTTTCACTTCATTGTAAAGTTTGACACAGAAAAGAATGTTTTCTGATCTCTGAGTGAGTCCTGGAAACTTCTACCACGAGAGTACATCAAAGCCCAGAGGGCCTAATGGGATACCAGGCACATCAGGTCAAACCCAAGTCTCATTTTTCTGAATCCTTGGCAACATTCTAAAGTATTGTGATTTCACACTCCTCAAGCTTCAATATATAGACTTTAGCTTCAAAACCTAAAACCGATTCAGCGCAAAAATATCTAAACCTGAAGACAAAGAAGTATCTGAGTATATCTCATAGAATTATTTCAGCGGATATGGGTTTTAAGATTACACATTATATACATGCTAATAGAGTTATACATTTAATTTCCACTTATGTTTGAAAGACCTATAAATAGCTTAAAACGCATGTGCATTCAAATTAGTAAGGGAGACGCTTCCTTCCTCACTCCCTCTCTCCCTCCCTCTCTCCCTTTCTTTCTTCCTTCCTTCTTTCCTTCCTTCCTTCCTTCCTGTTCAGAAAGAAAAAGGAAGAAATGGGGCAGAGCAAGACCTTACTTTCAAAATTCACTTTCTGTACAATCATTAACAACAAGTTCCCAGAGTTTCTATTTAAAGTTATATTAGCTTCTACAGAAAACCTGTACCAAAGAAGAGACCAACGGCACACTTGCCTCTTTTTTCTTTTAAAATAGAAAGGATGTCGTTGGTATTCTTTGTTGGTAATTGCCAGGAACCCAACTTGAACTAATTAAGCAAAAAAAGAGGAATTTATTGGCTCAAATAGCCAAACCAAGGCAAAGAGGGACTAGAGTGGCCTCAGGGATGGCAGGAACCAGCGACTCCAACACCATCAGTACACTTTCCGTTTCCCGTCTCTGCCTTTCCCTTGTTCTGGACGTATTCTTTGGGGCAGAAGGCAACTTCTTTGGACGTATTTCTGGACGAATCAGGGCAGAAGGCAACTTCTCAGGGACATATTGTCTTAGCTTCATGACCAGGTGTGAAAAGCGACTTCTCTTTTCTAGCACCAGTTCAAAAAGTCCCATTTCTGACATAGACCAAGAGTCACTCCAGAGGTTTAAGTACAGTGACCAGCGAGACAGGGTCAGTTGTGAGTGACGGGTCCTACTCCATTTTGCACTGTCAGACCACACTGGGAACAGGTTTGCGGGGAGATATTACCCAGTCTTGAAGAGAGACTGAGACATATGGATGGATGCTCGGTGGAGTGGAGAGATTCTGAATTGTCAGAGGGTTGTAAGCACGTGTGCTTTACAAGAGGCGGGGGGTGGAAGAAGCGAAGCAGAAGGCCCAGTTCACGTAACTGAAGAGCCATCAGGTAATTATCTCCAGAACCGGGACTGCTAATGGCAGCTGCCTGCACACCAGGTGAGCTGCCTTGCCATGGATGTCTCATAGCCTGGCAACCACTCGAAGGGCATGTGAAGATTTGGGGTTCAATAGGACATTTGAAGTCCCTTCCAAAACTGACATTCAGTGAACCCCTACTGTGATGCTCATATATTTAATGCTTCTGAGCTACAAATTCACCCTTTTTGCCTGTTCTGTAAAAATGGACATGAGCCCTTTAAATATGTCTACTTTGCCAGTTGGCATCACGTTCAGATTGGTCAGTGGGGAGAAAAGGGAGTAGAGAGACATGGTAGGAGGAAGGGCATGGCGCCAGCCACTTTCCCCCAACACTCCTGGGTGGGATTTTTGTACAAAACCTGGGGACACCCTGACGAGACATTTCCCTGTGAGCAGCTTTCCTCGTACCCTGAGGACTGAGCTCTGGTAAGGCCTGATGACATGCCACCATAGCAACCTCCCTGCCATGGGGAGCCCTGGCTGTGCCCTCCCCAGTGAGGTCTGGGTCTCAGTCCTGGGGTAATGGCAGCCCCTATGCCTGCCAATCCTATCTGTTTTAGAGTTCTCTTTACTTCCCCCTCGCCATTCGTCCTCACTCCAACCCTCTGTTATAGTTAATATTCTTTATGTCGAGTCTCTTGTTTCTTTCTCTGGCCTGGGGCCTGATAGATACACCCACCTCGTTCCTCAGCAGGCTTCTCCTGCTCCCTCCCATTCGGAATTCATTACCCCGTCATGGATCCATGACGTGTGCACATCTGTGGGCCTCAATCATTCTTCATGCTATTTATGTAAAATGCACAAAGGATTAATAACCCCTCGATGGGGAGAGAATGTACGGGAACTACCTGTTTCTCCAGAATGGAGGAAGAGACGGGGGGCAGGTATCAGAATCACCTGGGAGCTTTTTCAAACTACACTTTCCATCCTGAGATTAAGTTCCACGGAGGATTGAGCCCACCAGAAACTCCCAGCCGTGGGTCACCATGGCTCCTTAGGACACGGGGTGTCCTGCCCCTCTGGATCCTACCTGGGGTTAGTGCAGATAGCAGGTGGGGACAGCCCCATGCCAATGGAATAACAATGCAGGACAAATTCCCCAAAATGACTGGAACGAATAGAGATGAAATAATTAAAATACCACCAAAGAAAACACTTTCTTTTTCTGAAGGTTTTTTTAGACGTTTCCCCCTCCCTTTCCTGGATCAGGTGCTTAAACCAAACCGCCTCGCTCCACCAGCCCAGCACTGGCTTCTTCCAAACCACTCTGAACAAGGCCTCCTGGGGAACCTCCCCACCGTGCAGAGCCTCTGACCGCCAGTGTCTCCTGGGCGGAGCCAGAAGGACTCCCAACCACCCCAAGGGATGATGGCTTTCCTTCCCATGTCAGATTTTCACCAAGTGTTTTAACTCATTGAACTTGTGATTCTGTTCCGAACAACAAGGTCACTTTCCAACCCAGCCAGACTCCTTGACTGTGACCTTCAGGAATCGGTTTTCTCGATGTCCTGGCTTTTTGTTATTGACTTCTCCATGTCTGGGACTTTTCTGCCTCGAGCTGAGTTCCCTTTAAAGAACTACAAGCATTAGGGCGGCCGGATGGCTCCGTGGGTTAGAGCACAAGCTCTACAACAAGGTTGCCGGTTCAATTCCCGCATGGGAGGGTGGGCTGCACCCCCTGCAACTAAGACTGAAAACGGTGACTGGACTTGGGGCTGAGCCGCGCCCTCCACAACTAGATTGAAGGACAACGACTTGGAGCTGATGGGTCCTGGAGTAACACACTGTTCCCCAATACTCCCCAATAAAAATTAAAATAAAAATTAATAACTACAAGCCTAAATATGCCCAAATGTCAGTGCTACCTATCAATGCTATCTGTAGGTGGGGAACGTACGGGTACCGAGATGGACCAGTCCCTCCTTCAGATCCACACTCCACCCTCCTCCACCTGCCGCTGCTCCACGAGGCTGACCTGGAGGATGCATCCATGGGCTCCTGGGAGTTCTGGCTTCTGTGGGACTCGGCCACAGATAGAAAGAGAAAGTTACCCTGCTCTCCCACCCTCACACCAGGGTGCCTTGCAGAGGCACCCACGCCAGGCAAGTCTGTCTCCTCTATAAAGGTGGACCCGGTGCACCTAGAGATGACACAGTCTGGGTGGTTCCCATTAAGAAGAGAATGCAAAATTATACAGAGAAAGCACCTGTGCCCCGAATCCCGCAGCATGGGGAGACACGCCAGAGAGCAACTGGGGTCAGAACGGGAAGGGAATGTGTTTATCCGATGTGTTACTTCTACCAACGTTCCAAACAATTTGCTACTGTGATCACATTGTGAGGACCTCTCCCGGGGACTGGGACGGGCCTGTGCAAGTGGCCAGGACGATGGCCCACTGGCTTCACCTGGACCCCTCTGCTTCCCGCTCTGGGGCCACTCGGCGGCTTCATGTCTGCGCTACCCCACTCTGTCAGGTCCCCACACTTGTCTGGTACATATGCCCTTTGCAGACAAACACTCCTCTATTCCGATGGTGCCATACAGCTTCTATTTTCTAATTCTTCAACAATAGGAGACATTTACAATTTTTTTCCAAATAAAATTACCCACCCCACCCCCACACACACCCAAAAAAAGAACTTGTTTGGGGTCACAGCAGCCCGTAGTGATCACTAGTACGCAAAGAGCAAAGCGGAGAAGGAAAAGACTGGAAGCAGGCACACTAAAACCTTAAAGGTGGCTTTCTTTGGGTGGTGGGGCCACGTTCCCTTCGTTCTGATTTTACTAATTTTCGCCTTTGTTCACCATGTAAAATAGAAACGAGACGAATGAATTGTAGATCGTTGACAGGTGGGTGGGAACCGGTCCTCTCTCTCCCCAGCATTTGTCCCCTGCTGCTGCCTTCACACGCTCGAAGACAGGAGAACACGTTCACACGTCCCCGGCCAGAGTGACCTCCCACACCTCCTTTCAAGGTTTCACAATACATATTTACATCTTGAAAGATCATCACCATTTTGTTTTGGGAAATCCCCTGGGTCTCCCCCACAGAAATGTAAACACTCTGAACCAAAGTATTGGACAGGAAACATAGCAGAAAAGTTCCACCAGGGGAAGAGACCATGTTTCAGTTACTAAAATGGGGACAGAAGGGAGAGAGTTTGGTTATAAGGGACACAGCCAGAGTCCAAATTCTGGTACCTGAGTCCCAAGGCAGGGAGGAACCAGAACTGGGCAGGCTCAGAGGTGGGGGTGGGGGGGGAGCCTCCCTCCAGGGCCCAGCGGCAAGAACCAGAGAACCATGCGCTCAGGGATCCCAGCACCGAGGTCTGGGAGGTCTGGGCTGAAACATAAACCAGGGCTGGTTGACCCTGAAAATGAAGGGAACTTTATCTCAACCCTCCCAAGGCACATTTTTGTTGTTCTCAAATATTCCACTTTGCCTTTTCAAAGCCACCGTTCTGTGGACTAAGGTGGTGGGGACATAGGACAGTCCCAACACAACCTGCTTTAACATTGGGGTCAGCTAGTACGTGGATCGGCAGGTGCCTAGATCCCATTCTCCCACAGGCACCCTGCACTCTGGGAGGTGGCTGTCAGGACAGTCCCCTCGTGTCAGGTTGTGACAGCGAGCACTGCTGTGCTGCAGAAGTTCCTGGGGAAATGCTTTCTGAGTCCCTCCTGGGGGCCAGGAACAGTTTCCTTCCTGAGGCCACGTTGGTCTTGGGGACAGAACCTTTAGCTCAAAGTCAGTGGTGGAGTCCCTGGACTCCCAAGCAAGGGACTTCACCAGGCCAGGTGGGTGGAGCCCTGGGCTCTGGGGACTCAGCGGTCCATGTCCTGGCTGGGCCAGGAAAGGAGCCCTGAATGCTACGAGGATGAAGGAGAAGAGGGGAGCAGGTCACACAGCCCTTCCTCTGTTACCCAGGTCCCTCTGGGACCAGCCCTCAGATGGGATATGAGACGCAGAGACAGGCAGCCTCCTGCCCTGTGGATGGAGGTCAGAGGATAGGTGTACCTACAGTGCTGAGGTAGGCGAGGAAACCAAGGTGGGGACTCCCATGGGAAGGAAGACACCATCTCGAAAACAAGAACTTGAGTATAGGGTAGAGGCTTAGCAATGAGACACCAGGAGCAGAGCTCTGGGCTTTCCAGACATGCTAGAGGACAGGTATGAGTCATTGCAGCCACGCAGGGGGGCAGACAGGTACAGGTCAAATGGTCTTACTAACAATAAGAGTAATGACAGCAATGACCAATAAATACTTCTTGAATATCTACCCTTAGAGACGTTACATTTATCCCTTTGGACCCTGGTAACAGCCCTGCAGAGAGCATTGATCTATGTGAATATACCCATTTTACAGATGAGGAATCTGAGGTTCCATGACTTGCCCAAAGCCTTGCCCAGCTGTTAGTGGTCATTCAGTCTCCGGTCTGGTTAGGGGGCTGAGTCCCTTGTTCACAGAGCCCCTACCTTGTCTGGAGCTAGTCTGGGGCTGTGTCTTGCCTGAAACAAAAGCAAAACAGTTGCCCAGGCATGGATTTCCTCCAGAGGCAATGCCATCAATCAACACATGTCTGACTGCCCAATGACATGAAGAATGTTGACACACGAGTCATAACTGTACCACTGGAAACTGAGACTTTGTCTTCCCCCGGGCTGGGTAGGTCAGCACCCGGCCTGGCAGATGTGAGTGCGGCAGGGTGCCTCCCCCCCACCAAGACCTCCTGCCGGGACCCCATCTGGCATTCCAGGCCCACTGGACCCCAGGCATGAGGAGGGACAGTACTGATTGCTGCCCCACACGCCACCATCTCTGTGCAGACTGGCCGGGGTCAGCCAGTCCGGCTTGTGAGCGTGAGGACGGGAAAGGTCACACTATGGAGCCGGAGCCCACACTGCTGGGGTTTGGCTGCCTGAGCAGAGTGGGGCCTTGATGGCCCTGTGTCGAGATGCACTTGTCAAAAGGCCAGTGGGTGCCCCTGGTGGGCAGTCCTTACCCATGTGGTCACGCCACGCAGCGTCAAGTCAGGGACACTAGAGAGATGGGAACTTCCTCAGCTGCTTTAGAGAAATGGATGATTTGCAAATTGACTATTTTTGCCAATCTACTGATAGCACTCCTCTGGAAATAAGTGGATAGATTTGGGGTTCGCAGCCTTTTATCTTCTACCAAACACAAGACATAATGTCCACGTTCCAAATGTACTCTCCAGGGACATACTGGGCACTACAATAACTTGTAGCTGCCACAGCGAGGAGGGCACATTAGTGGTGGCTCATTCCCTTCCAGCTGCCATGTGCACTGGGGACCACAGACCGTGCTCCAATCCCCAGGCACCAGCAACGAGCCTCCTTCTTATTCTCACCTCCAGAAATGCAGCCCAGGGAGGAGGATGCAGCCATGATGGACATCTTCCCTCCACCGTTAGTTAAAAAAGAAATCACTAAAACCTACTGGCAATGTGCCTCCCACGTGATCCAGACACAGTTGGTCAAGACGCCTCGTGAATAAGAGCCCTTGGGAGGGACGGACACACCCGTGCTCTGTGTGCGGGGATGCAAGGAGGCAAACCTTCTGTTCACTGAGGAGGTGCACAGGGTACCTGTGTCGCCCTCCCAGCAGGGGCAGAGAACAGATGGCACACGCGGAGGGTGACTGAGCAGGGACCCATACAGGATTACGGGCAGGTTTACAGACACCAGCCAGGAATTGTGAAGCATGCTGGGACCAGCAAAGGCAGAAGCACCCCCTTTCTGCACTCCTCATTCCTGAAGGGTCGGGACAGCGGTTGAGGGTGGAGCCTGGAGCCCACAGAGCTGGAACTGCAGGAAAAGGCTGCTCCATGGAAGTTGGGGGCTCAGATAGACCTCCGCCAGGCAGGGAGAGGGCACCGCCACTTTTAGAAAGCCTTTCAACTCAATTTTATTAGGAAAGAGAAGAGCTTATCTCGTTTCAGATAGGGCTGATCAAAGTCTGCCATGGGTTCTTAGTAACTCACTAAAGAAGTCTCCAACATCCTTCCAAAGTTGAAGTAAGGTAACTAAGGTCCTTTATTTAATAAAACAACCCTAACTTTTGACCAAAAGATGCTCCAGTTAAATTTCAAGAATAGACGAAGTGTGTGCCCTCATCGTCGCCATTAGGAAACAGATTCTGAAATGGTAACATGACCTCTTTCCATACAGGTACAGGAAGTAGTTGGCAAGAAACTCTCCCAGTAAGTACAAATCACAACTAAATAAATATTCAGCTGTGCTGATGTGAGCCTCTACTGGCTGTTATGCCAGAAAAAGTCAGCCTCTGCGATTCTTCTCAGACAGGATGCCCAGCCTCTCCGTTCACAGGTCACACGGAGCTCCTTTCCCAGGTACAGCAATGAGTCCTGTTCCTGAGGCTCACAGTGACCTCCAGCCGGACTTGAGCATGAAAGATGGGATGGGGCCAAGCCCAGGGGTCTGATGAGAGACCACCACACACAGTGCCACCCCTACCACCACCATCCCCTGGGAAGCTTAATTAGGGAGATGATAAAGACTCTCACTTTCTTGGCCTTGATCTTGATTAAAGAGGAAAAGAATATCCCCTGAGGATTCATAATAACAAACTAGACTGTATATGGATTTCATCCCATCTCTGTGGTCCAAAAACATCTCGGTGAGAATTTGGTTAAAAAGAAACCTTCCTGCCAGCAGCAGACTGAAGCAAACACAAACACTGTCAACCGAGGCCTCAAAGAGTTCCCTGAGATGAAGACCACTGATCGTGAGTGCACAATCAAACCACCTTAGAAAAATCACAAAATACAGGAGAAAACAAAGTACCGGGAGCACTGAGTGAGCTGAAACAAAAAAACGGCAGATTCAAACCAGCAAAGGCACAGAAATATTAGAAATGCCGGCTATCGACTAGAAAATAAGAACGCAGAAAAACATGGACACGGAAAATGGGAATGAGAAATGAAAAGATACGAAGGGCCAATGGGAATGTCTAACACATGTCTAACGGGAATTCCAGAAGAGATTTAAGAGGATGAGGATGACATAATAATTGGAGAAAATGGTTTCGAATTTTCCAGGATAAATGAAAGATACAAATCCTCAGATTCAGGAAGCATAACTCAATGCCCAGATTCATTATAAAGAAATTGCAAAGTACCAAAGTCAAAAAAGAGAAAAATCTGAAAAGCAGCCGTGGGGAAAAGACAGATGAGCAGAAAGCCATGGCAATTAGCTATAGCAATGGGCGCCAAAAGTCCATGGAATAACACGTTACCAAGATTTGGAACTGTAAACCCAGGAGTGGCATCTGTTAACAATGAGCACAAAACAAAAACCTTTCGTAACTGCATGCCAAAGTTCTGTTTATGTGTACATTTCAGCGGTCTCTAGTAAATTTAGAGAGTTCTGCAACCATCACCAAAATCCAGTTTCAAAATATTTCATCATCCCAAAAGATACATTTAATTTTTTTTAATTAATTTTAAGTACTCATTTCCCAAAGAGAATTTTGACAATAAAGTATCATATATATATCATGATATATATACATATGATATATATTCAAAAATAAATCTTTTGGACTATCAGAAATTGAGGGGTCTTTTTAGCAACAAACTTTCCTTAACGGAACTTCTTTGAAAGTTCTACTTCTGGAAGAAATTTTTTTAAAAACATCAGGAAAAAAACTTCTGACATGCAAAAAGAAAGGATGAGCAAAGAAAATAAAGATAAACCTAAACAACTTCTGGTCCTATATTGGTAGATGTTATTCTCTATGGATAAGGAATATATGCTTTTCTGAGGATAAACCTATGGCCACGTTGGCTGTCTTCAGAGCATCTTTAATATAGGACCTGAACTTTAGTAACTGTGCTTCCGTTTTTATAGTATGTGATTTGAATTATGTTAAAAAGAAAAAAAACAATTATCATATGTTTAAATAGTCATTACCTGTGTGGAGCGGCTCTGGGCAATTTTTGTTTTCTTCTTTATACTTTAGTAAGTTTTCCAAATTTTCTAGAGTCATTATTGCTGAAGTCTGAAATAAAGAAGAGACGCCCACCTTCATGCAGGAGGGTGGCCAAGCCGGCAGGCCTGGGTGCCCTCTCCAAGGTAAATGGACCTCGGCTCATCCTCACATTTCAGCACTTAAATCTCAGAGGACTCTCTTATTCCCTTAGCTCTAATTACTCACTGTGACCACCAAGAACTGACAACACATTTTATTAAATTTGTATTGGAAAAGTAGCTGTGTCTTAAAATGACAACATGGAATGCCCCCTGCCCTTACACAAAGAGGGACTGACAGAGAGACAGAGAGGAGACTGCACTGGCCGGTGATGTCAGGTGGCCTCAGTAGGTGGCCCCCGAGAAGCCATCCTGCCAGAAGCGTCTGAGAGAGGCCAGTCCCCCAAAGGGGCATGCCAGTAATCAAAGTAACCATTTTACCTCCAACTAAGTTAGAAACAATCTTTGTATCAGAAATTCAACAAACTTAGCCAGTTATCTAGTTTCTTGTGAGGCCAAGAAAAATTCATGTGTAACCATAAAACCTTACTGTTGTTTGCTGCTTCACAATTCACAAAGCACCGTATTTTCCCCAGTCACACATGTAATGAATCTCTGAAAAGGAAGCAAAACTCTTGTGGTCAAAATGTGGCTTCGTCCTTTGTAGTCGGGCTGAAAAATAACCCAGAGAGCAGCTGTTCCGTAATAACTTCATTTCCTTTCTCACATGTTATAAACTGGGGCTTTTCGGTTCTCATCACACCATGTGTTTTAGGCATATGAAGTTCAACAACGATAGAGTAAACCATGCAAATAATTTAATAAATAAACATGACTTCTCTTTCTAGTAATATAAGAGCATTTGCCTTGGAAAACACTGAACCACTCCCCCATACCAGCTCTAAAGTATATTCCCAGGGGTCTTATTTTACATCCCCAGAGAGAAGAGACCCATATTACATACCATGAAATCTTTCCATTTTATAACCAAGTTGTAAAGCAGAGCATTAAAACGTTGTTGTACTGAGACTAAAGTCCACATGGAATTCCCCACCCCCTGCCCCCTGGTGAAGTTGAAAGTGTTGATGGCGGGAAGGGTGTAGACTACCAGGCCCTGCTGAGCTTCCTGACCGTTTGGGTTGAACCACACTCAAAAGAGAATTGACTGTATTGGCTTAGCACAGTTTTCTTTTACTGATGATTTGCCTGCATTCATTCATCCCTGAAATCCTAATATTTTGTCCTTCTTTACTGCTGTATCTTGAACATCATGCTCAAAATACTTATTATATGCCTGTGGCACCCTGACTCCATGGTAGTGGGGTGTAAGAGGTAGTAAGTAGCCACGTTCCCTCTTTAACTGATGGAGGGGGTCCAAGGACTGACAGACATGTGCACCAATGCTAAAGAAATGTCAAATAGAAGCTGGAGTACTGACAGGACTTTGAGATGGTGAATAGAGCAGAAAGCATGGAAGTTGTATGCTTAGGCAGGATGACAAAAGAAGGGGTGTGAATACTCGCAGGAGAGGGCATTTCAGAACCGTGAATGGTACTCTCAGGCACAAATTTCCAATTGTTTAGGTGACAGAGCCCCTGGAGGCCAGGATGTTCATCTTACATCCTCATTCAATTGCTAGAAACAGAAGCGCTCTCAACCTGACTTAAACACCTGTACAAGAAGAACCTATACAAAGGAGGCACAGTGTCCCATGAACACAGAGGCAGCCAAGACTGGTATCCTGACGGTCTGCAGTGAACAAGGAATGCCAGCCCCCTGAGATGCCAGACTTCTCGGGAGGTCACAGCTCTCCCCCACCCCTGTTCTGCTCTGTTCTGCTCGCCCACCACTATCTGTAGACCAGAATCCTCTTCTTTGGGGTGAAAGCCAGTGCCTCTGTTCCCCTATCAAGATAACCAAGTATCTTCAATGTGAAAATAAATTCTATATTGTGTCTTCTAGATTTCTGCATACTCTCTACGTTTCTTAAAATAATTGCCTACTCTTCCTATGTCTGCTTTCTTCCAAGTATAGCCCAGATCTCTTTCCCGGCATCAAGCTTATACAGAGGGTGCCAAAAAAAATGCATACATATTTCAAGAAAGGGAAACTGTATTAAAATGGTGCTGCTCAATATATATCAATAACAAAAGATGAGTTCAAGGCACGTTTGACTTCCACAATCACAAAAGATGCTCAAAGTGGTGACCATCAGCGTCCAGACACTTCTGATTATGGCAAACTACTGCTTGAACAACATTGACCGAAGTGTCCACTTGGATACATTTTTTTGGCACTCCTGGTATTTACTCCTCCCTTGATAGACTTCAAATTTAGGGGGAAGACATTTCGTCTTCCCCCTAAAATATGCTCCCCTCCCCCGTTTTCCCAGCTTGGTCCATCACTCAACCATTGCTCCATCCAGAACGCTGGGAGCCACCGTCACTCCTCCATCTCTTTCACATCCAACATATGTGCCGTCCCTACTGCCATTGATCCAGTCTTCCGGAAATCTCTGGAATCTGCCCTTAGCTCTACCTTCCCAATGACAAGCCCTTACCACTGAGAGGCCTGTCTCCTGCAGTAAGCAGCCTCCTGGTTCATCGTCCTGGCTCCAGACCTGAGGCCGCCCCGTCAGACAGGGCACCCTACCACCAAAGGAAGCCATAAAACAACAGAGGTGCTCCTGGGATGACTCGTCACCCAACTGAACGGCCTCCCACTGTCTACAGTACAGCAGCAATTAAAACCTCACGGAATCCCTTTGTGTCTATATAAAGCTATTCACCGGTTCCCCAGAGGAAAAGCATTGCACGTACCTGTGACCACTATGTGGAAGAAGCACAATTCACGGATATACAAGTAACATGTTAATTTTTTGGGGGGTTCCCCTGTCCCTTCAAATTTATTCTAGGGGGCTGATTCTTCCCCTGCTCCTGGATGGGATTGAGGTCATGTGCCGTCACTATCCTGGTCAATCTCAACCAATAGAAGTGCCCAGAGCCATCACCAATTAAAATGTCCGGTGTAGTCACGCATTTAGTCAAAATGTGTGATTTCATTTAAAGTGACTCGTCTTGGCCAGCCCAAGCCTATGACAGGCTGGAGACCTACATGGGAGGGTGGGGGCTTCATCTCTCTACCCCTGTTGTGTATATTTACCCATCCACCCCCACAGGTGGATTGGGACACACAACACATCAACAATGTCCCCCAATCTTCTCTTCATCTGCAAGCTCCCTTTTCTGTAACCTCAGTGCGGGGACAGAAACAAGAGTCATACACAGCTTTGGTCTTCGCCACCTCCCGCCCGGTGGCTTCTGACTCCACTTTGGAACATGGCATCTATCGCTTGGGATTTTGAGACCAAGAGCCCTTATGGCTTTGATTAAATTTAGTTTTAAATCCCAGAAATCATATCCCTCTCTCTCTACACCCCTCAGAGACCTAGCCTTTTCCCCAGATAACCAGTGGCCCCCGGGGCAGCACAGGACAGTAGCCTGGACCTGTCTAATGGTCACAAGGTCTGGACCTCAGGCGGCATCAAGAGAACATCTTACCTAAGTTATGTTTCAGCTCCTGGGCCCTAAGGGGGAGCGACACCCTGGCTACTTTCCCATGAGACTGGACAAGGGACCGGTCAGAGCTGTCCTCAGACCTGAAGAAATGACTCATTACCCTCGCCTCACTGCCGACCAATCAGCTCCCAGCACGACCCCGAACCCCTAACCCACGGTGTCTTGTGATTTTGCCCCACAGAATCTGTAACCCACTCACCATCAGGGAGTCGGGTCTTTTGAGAACAAACTCCCGGACTTCGTGTTGGCCAATCCAACATTAAACTACTTTTTCCTTCTATACTGCAAACTCCTGCACGTGCGTTTCTTGGGGACATGTAGATAGGCGGACTCGAGGAAACAGCACTGGGGTTCCGGTGACAGTCTCAGTTGAAAGTGAAATGAAGTGGCTCCGCTTACGCACACTGTTCCATACCGTTTCCAAGGAAGGGTCCACAACAGTGACCCTCGCCCTTAGCGCCTGCCACTGCTCCACGCTCTTTGAGCCCCAGCGAGATCCCCGAGGACGCAGGCCTCTTCTGTGCGCTCTCTCCTCCCTCTGCCCGAAGCAGCCTCCCTTTCCAATCTACTAGAGTAGTTTCCACTCATCATCTTACACTCCAAATAGCACCTCCTCCAGAAAGAGTCCCTGATTTCTTTTTAGGTTCCGTAAAGCATTTATCACAGGATACTGTCGTTTTTTATTTCTCTGCCTCCCACAATTGACTGGTATCCCAGAGGGCAAGAACCATATCCTCTAACCACGATATTTAGCACAGAGCCTGTAGAGAGTAGTAGGTATTACACAGATAGTCCCTATTGGATAACTAACTGTCCCCCAGAGGGAACAGACACTGATGGAGAGTATTAAAAAGTCATGCCATGCTCTGAGTATATATTAGAGACTCTCAAAGTGCAGGTAAAATTCCCTGCTGGAATCTCGTACATGAGGGGTTTCCCAGATCAAGGCTGCTTTCCTGAAAGGTTTACACTGTGTATAAGAAATGTCGCATACTTTTTCACTTATATCTAAACTTAATTCAAAGTGAAATGCAACTCTTCTTGCAAGACCGCAATGCTGCTCAGAACAAAATCTGTACCGCTCCTTCCTAACCCAAAACACATGTCAATGGGATTATAAGCTTCTTGCTGCCAATTTGCTTCGATGGCGCAGAAGACCCAAGAGATAGTCCAAATGCTCCAGGGTAATTATGGAACTACAGCTCGTTGGGAAATTTTCCACCACTTTAAGGCAGTTTGCCTCTGCACAAAGAGGTGTAACAATTTTGGAAATGGGGCCCTTACCTTTTGCAATTGCTGGGGTAAATGAGTGACAGGAAGGCAGACACATGTGAGGATACCCCGCCCACCAACTAGCCGCCCTCCAGACATTGGCTCTAAAGCTGTTCTGGGGCCAGATTCCATCAAAATGCCCTGTGTGATATTGGAAATTAATGCAGTGCCCTTGGGCAAATCTGTCGAAAGCAGAAGACGTCTGTCCCCAACACAACTGCCTGAAATAAGTGAGCCTTTACTCACTCCATACAATAGCATAATAATAGCATATTATGAAACTCAGTCGCTACCTTTTCTCCCCACCAACAGGCAGACTGCACGCTGGGATGTGTAGGTAAATGTTGAACAACCTACTCCTTGGGGAAAAATGTCCTTATTTGTAGCTCTTGCCAATTTCAATAGTGTAAATGCTTCCGTTATGGCTGATTGCAAGCTACCAACATGACGTCACGAAATGTGGAACTGGGACAAGTTGAGCACCAGCCATTATGAGCTGGCTCCAGCACAACACTGCTTGGACCCTAAATTTCTCCCACCGAGAGGACCAAAGATTAGTCTCCTGCTTACTTGTGTACCGACTCTGCAAGCATTAAGCCCCTGCTGTGTACATGGTGCTGTGCTGAGTCACACAAAAGACAGAGCAGTGATGCCCGTTGAGTGCAGGGACACAAGTAATCTGTTACTCACAGTAAAATGCCAAGGTTTACAAGGATTGACCATTGAAATATAAACATTTTCCTTTAAAAAGGTGATTCGGTCATTTTCCTTTAGATGTACATTTCTGAGCAGGAGATAAAGGGGTGGAACACTAGCTACGGCACAGGAGTGACTCAGAAGACAAAAAGGATTACAGAAGCCTGTCAGACAAGGGACGCCACCCGTCTCACTTATCACATGTTATGTGACAGCCAAATTAAAGGCTGAAAACTCCTGGGACAGGCACATAACACGGGCCTATGTCTGTCATGGTGATGTTTTTGCAGCAAAAGTAGAAGACTGGATGTTAATAAGTTAAAAATGCAACGTAAATTTTACTTTCAAGAACTTTCAACAACTTTTACTTTTATATCACAAAAGAAGGGGGAAAAGGTATTGCAGAGAGTAAGGGGATAAAAATAAAAGCGTTCTAGGGTGACCCTCCTAAAGATAGCCAACGTGAACACATTTCACGTATCAGTCCTGGGATACTTTCGGGGAAGAGCCGGCATCAGTAAGGATGTGGACGTGAACGTAGACAGACGCCGGTAAAGCTCTGTGCCATAACGATTTCCCCAGTTGTCCCGGCCTGGAATCCCCGAGAAACTGGAGTCATCTGCGGCAGGTACTTGGGCATAGATAATGTCAGGACTTATGGTACAGCTACAAGACAATGTGGTATCACTGTGAGATAGAATATAAATGAAAGGAGTAGAATGTGCCTAGAAACAGACACACATAGTTCGTGCTCAATTAATTCTCAACAAAGACACCAACCTAATGCAATAGGAAAAAGATTGTCTTTTCAATAAACAGTTATGGGAAAACTGGCTAATTGTGTGGAGGTGGGAAATGGAGGGGGAAACGTAGCTCTACCCTTACTATCCACCATACATGAAAATTAATTCAAAATGGAGCCTACGCCTAAATGTGAAAGATTAAACTACACAACTTCTATAGAACATTTTTGTGACCTTGAGGTCGGCAAAGATTTCTTAGGACACAAAAGCACAAACCATAAATGAAAAAAGTGATAAATTGGACTGCATCAAAAGTAAAGCCTACTGCTCTTCAAATGACATCAGGAAGAACATGAAAAGGCAAGCCATGGCTTGGCAGAAAATATCTGAAGAGGACTAACTTCCAGAATCCATAAAGAATTTACAATTCAATAATAAGAAGACAAACAACTTGACAAAAATGGGCAAAAGGTTTGGACAATTCCTCTTTTAGGTACATGAATGGCCACTGAGCACATGAAAAGATTCTCAGTCAGGTTGTCGTCAGAGAATTGCAAATCAGAACCACAGTAAGATGCCGTTTTCCAACTACTAGAATAATTGCAATTAAAAAACAGACAATACCAAGTACGGAACAGTTAGAATTCTCACACATTGCTGATGCGTGTTTTGTCCCCCCAGATTCGTATGTTGAAATCCTATCGCCTGATGTGATAGCATGTGGAGGAGGGACCTCTGGGCAGTGATTAGGCCGTGAGAGCTGAGCCTTCAGTAAATGGAATTCGTGCCCCCACAGAGCTCTCCGGCCTCCTCCACGTGAGGACACGGTGAGAAGCCTCCAACTATGAACCAGGAAGAGGCCCCTAGCAGAATGTGACGGTGTTGATGCCCTGATCTTGGCCTTTCAGCCTCCAGAACTGCAAGAAACAGATTTCTGTTGATTATAAGCTGCCCCGTCTGTAATATATTGTTAGAGCAGCCCAAAGAGACTAAGGCAGCTGGTAAGAGTGTAAAATGGTACAATCAGTTTGGCAGTTTCTTATAAAGCTAAACATACATTTGCTATAAGATCCAGCAATTCCTCTCTTAGGGTTTCACCCAAGATTCATGAAAATGTATGTCCACAAACCATTTTGTACATCAAAACATTGTTTACTTATTATAGATGAGGATTTGAAATAATTCAATGGTCCATTGAGATGAATTGATAACAGTGGTACTTCCATTCCATAGGCTTCTACTCAGTAATAAAAAGGGAAAAACTGCTGATTGAGGCAACAGTGGACATGAGTCCCAAAATCATACTGAGTGAAAAAAGCAGGACAAAAATGAAGACAATCTGCATGGCTCCATCCACATGAAGCTCTGGGCCCTGAGAACCCAATAAAGACTCAGGTAGACTTGATAAGAAACACAAGCACGCATGGCCTGTCTGGGCCCCCGTCACCCTGAGCGAGGGTTTCCAGGTTCAGGGAACAAAAAGACAGGACTCAGTTCAGTTTCAACTTCAGATAAACCACAGATAATTTTTTAGCATCGGTATGTCCCATGCAATGTTTGGGACACACATGGCACATACACACATGGGACATTCTTACACTCAAAAGGTATTCAGTGTTCATCTGAAATTCAAATTTAACCAGGCATCCTGCGTTCTATCTGGCAGCCCCATACCATGATGTCCTGTCATCTAAGGGCAGGACATCTACTGACCAAGAGGTGCACTAGACCTGGTCTCACCCCCCAGCCACTTCTCACAGAAGAGAGGACAGCCCTGTCCCAACCCCTTCAGCGTTCAGTCCCCTTCAGTGCTCTGCGACAGTTTTGCCCTTGATTTCTCAAAGGAGGGAAAGGCACAAGTCTGGCTGTCCCTCTAAGGGAAGGAGGGGGCCTACCCAAGGAGGGCACGCACCTTTCCCGAGGGCCATGGATACAGCCCAATCTCTGGCTTGAATGGATCCTTTGGACCACGTTTTCATTATTTCAAACTGGGAAATCATGTGTTTACCATGTGGCTGCTTCATTTGGGTGATTTGTGTCTGTTCTGCTTTTGTCTGTTTCAGAGACATCTAAAGTGCCTGTTCTTAGCAAAACACAATCGCATTACAGCCACACCAGACTGTTAGCAAGTTCCCAAGACGCCAAACACCAGGTGTGTCGTGCCCTGATGTTAACCCAACAGCAAGGAAAGCGGAGTGGGTCTAGTGCGTGGCTTTTCACACCAGTAACAAAAAGAACCTTTTGAATCAAAACCTGTTAAGAGTTGCTTGGGGAATTATTTTTAAAAAGACCTCTTTTTTTTTTGGAATACCTACTTTGAACATAAACATTACATTAATAGGTTTTTTTCCTAGCCTGACAACTAAAAGAGGTATAATTTGCAAGTACTGAGTCCCTAAAAGAAGCACATTCTGCTTGAAAGAGAATGAATGTGTGTCAGGGAAAGAACGAAACTAAATTTGATAAGAAAATTACACCTTTTGGGGAAAGTGCAAGAAATAATAAAGGTGGTGAAAGGAAACAGTTTCTCATAAAATTATTATACATTTCCCTCCCTGTAGTCCTCCATAGAAAAATCATTAACCCTGGCTCATAAATAACAGTAGTCAAAAGATAAAAATGTAAAGTTAAAAGCAGACCATTTTTTTTTTTTAAATGAAACACCTCGAAGAATTCAAGCCATTTTGGAGGAAGACAGGTTGTATGAGATATCCTAGGACCTTGCCCCTTTTGGTTTGCTGGGATGGCCCAGCTGAAGTGGTTATGGGGTCGTGGATCATTAAGGCACTAGTAAAAATCATGAAGCTGCCTTCTGGAAAAGTGCACACGACTTTGCAGCCCATCTCAAGGGGTTCAGACACTGCCCCCAAGATCTATCCTTGGAGACCAGGGTTAAGAATCTTGCTAAGCGAAAACAATGCCTTTCACATGCTTCTCTTCCTCCCTGATCCGCTCACCACCCATGGCGCTCAGAACTGAGGCAGGCTGCCCGCAGGGTGGACCTCTGCCTCCTGGGTCCTCTGATCGGCAGCCAATAGTTTGAGTATCCACTTCCGGTGTTTCTAGAATCTGATCACGAATCCTCGCATGCTTGTCGCAGTTACACTACCAGGTGACATCATGTTTACTCACGCGCTGCTGAGAGCTTTGGGGCAGCGTCGTTACGCTCCTTGGATGTAAAGAGAGGACAGGCAGTGTGCCACTTCCCCATGACCCGAGGTAAGGCCCTTGGTGTCTTTGAGTTCTGTGTCCTCACCGAGTGGGGATGAGGATGGGACAGCTTAGGGGCTGCAGTGTGAGGATTGTAGATAAAAGTCCCTGACGTGGAGCAGGCATTCAGAAAGCCAGAGGCCACCTGGTCCAGCTGTCACATTGTCTGCATCCATTATGGACGCCTTTACCAACAGCACCACTTCACATCCAGACGATGGTTTACAAATTGCCAAGCATCTCCACTGCAAATTCAGTTTGGGAAAGTTGTTCTGACCCTGTAATACCTATGAGATGGGAAAGTCGAGATTATTGCTCCCATTTTACAGGTAAGAAAACTAAGTCTTAGGTTAAGAGATTGCTTTTCTGGATTGCCAAGCCTGGTACATTCCTCCAGAACAAGACCACCGGGTAGAAAAAAACCCAGGACTGCAGGTCACCAGAGTTCCCTCCTTCAGGTAAAAACACACAGGACACCCACAAGCTACCAACAAAGTTCATAGCAGCCCAGGAGGCTACTTAGTCCTGATGCCCCAGACACACCAAAGGGCCTGGCGTGGAGGTCAGGCCCCAGAGCTGCATCAGAGACCCTCCTGGGACCCGACCATAGCCTCTCCTCCCCCGCCCCCTCCACCCATTGACATGGCGGCCAGTTTCCTGCAAGGGCTACCTGTTGGCTGCCTCTGCTGCCCCACGGCTGCCCAGTGCAAGGGAGTGACGCCCGTGCAGCGGCCCCTGACGAGGGGTGCAGGAGCCCCGAGGTACCTGCTCCCTCTTCCGTCCTCAGGCAGCCCATTCTGAGGTGGATCCCACATGGCTCCTCACAGGGTCCCAGTGGATGGGACCCCATGGGAGTCACCAGCATAAGGAAGCACCTCGTATGGCCTTGCCCTCCTCCCCATTTCACCCTCTCCAGGCCCCCACTCCTGTCCCCTAAGATGACCTTCCAAAATAAGCTCCCACCATGGTCTGCATCCCGGGGGGACCCAGGATAAGACAGCAGCCCAGTGCTTCTGGGAGTCCCACCTCCTCCCACTGCCCTGTCCATTCTCCTGTGTCCACCGACCTCAGCCTGCCCACCGCGGACAGCCTACGGCCAGTGAGCAAAACCTGCTTTCGTAACCGTTGCTGTGACTCAGGACTCAGGAGATTACCCTCCAAAGGGGCTGGCCTCCAGGCCTGATTGCCTGAGATGACGCGGTCAGCCTGCCCCTTTCCCTAGAACACCCCAGCTGAAGCCAGGCTTTCCTCGGCCACGGCCAATCCAACTCTGGGGGACAAAAGCACTGCTCCTAAGCCCCCCATTCCAGGGTTTTGGGATCTTGGGTCTTTCCACCCAAGGAGAGATGCCAGAGAAGCCAGTCACCTTCATCAGCTGCCACTGGACTCACTCTTTCCAAGCTTTGAACATGGGCGGGATAGCTCACACTTCAGCTGTGACACTGGTACCCACCTTTGCCTGGGACAACATCCAGATGGCTGAGTCCTGGGAGTCAGAGCTTCTTAGAAAGCCTCGGCTCCCAGATGTCCTACACGCAGCCTCACACATTCTCCCACACCACGGCCTGCCTGCTCCTCCTGGCTGACTGCTCTAATGGCAGGCCTGTAGCTGCCATGTGTACTTCACCACACTGCCCAGCTGCATCTATGAGGCCTGAGCCGCACGGTGAATGATCACCACAGTGTTACCTGGCGTAGTTCCAAAGATTTCCTTACTCCCGATCCCCCCATCCTAGGTACCCACCCAATTGCCTGCTGAGGTTCAGATTCTCTCTGTCCCCTTCAAGAGGACGTCTAGTCGTCGGGAGGACACGGAGGCAGGAAGCACGCAGGCAGAGGGAAAGCAGCCATTGCCTTTGAAACCCGTCGGTTGACGAGAGTGTCAGGTGGAGATGGTGGTCGTCAACCCCTCCTCAGGTGAGGACCGTATCGGAGGGGGAACGGCGTCCATGCCCCAAACCTTTGGCTTTACTTAAGCCAAACCCCAAACTGTCCTTTAGAACAGTCAGCAAGAGGGGCTTATCCACCCACCGCCCACTCACTGACACCACCTTGCCCTCTCTCACCAGGTGTTTCTCGAGTCCCACCCAGGCACAAGTTCAGGTAACCAAGTTCATAAACAAGACAAGCCCTGCCAGCATGGACCTCAGATAATCACAAGGCGTAGACACAAGGCAGGTCGAAAACTACACGTGACACTTCATTCCAGGTGATGGTAATTGTAAGAAAGACAAATTAGGACAGGCTGGTGGGGAGTGGAAGGACCACTGAGACAGAGGATAATTGTCAATCCTTGATTACGTTTTAATGATCTATGTCTCTACTTATGAACAGAGCTAAGTAGTTCTAAATATCTCCTCTATGGTATATCTGACTGCTTCAAGTTGATGGCCACAGATGTGCCCAGATTACCTCCGGTAAAGAGAACACAGTGCTTACTGCCGGAGGCCTTTCAAGTGTAGTCTAATGAGGACTGTTGACTGAGCTGTTCTCCAGAATCCTCACCTGTTCCCGACCATCAGTACTTTGTGGTTGAATATCCTGTTGAAAATAATTATAATCGTTTTGATTTGCGTTTCTTCCATGACTTGCTCCTTCTCACCCTTCACCCATGCCTCTGGCGTGGTCTATCCTTCCTTCTCCCGAGTCTTACCCTGGTGCTCGTAAGCCACTTAAACGTGGAAGCAGCTCTCAGTCGCCCCGAGGGCTTCTATGGCAAACACCTGTCACTCTCCACCTGCAAGCTCTTTGTACTCTCAGACTGGGGCAGGCTGGAAATGCCAAGGAGTTACGCCTAGGGTGCAGCTTAGTCAGTGATGGCCCAGCTGAAAAGGTAAATAATCTGGTTTCCGTGCCCATGCATGGATAGCTCAGGTCTCCGGGGCGCGTCGGGGAAATGAGCCCCAGTTGCCACGGCAGAAACCTGCTGGAAAATGCAAATGTGTTGTCTTCTATCTCTTCTTGGTCTCAGTTCCCCACCCCCTTCTCAGTGCTTTCTGGGGGCACCTCCCAAACGATCTACTGGCACTCTATTCCTTGTCTCAGGATTTACTTTGGGAACCTAATGTGGGGACAGAGTCCCAGAGAGCAGTTTCCAGGCTCTCGGCCTCACGTGGAAAGGTGCTGGCTCTGGTATTAGATGGTCATCAGCTAGGACTAGTTGGCCATCAGCTGTAACCACTGAGTCACTGGCCACTGATATAACTGCCATGGCTAAGCTAGCAAGCATGGATTGTGGATTGCGGATTGCAGAGAGGCGGATTGCAATTAGCAAGTGAGGTTGGTTGGCAGAGAAGCAGACGGCGGGTTGTGGATTGTGTGGCTCCTGCTTCCTGTGTCTCCAACCCATCCGCCAGCAAGAATATAGTGGTATGACTCCCCTATCTATGGCTTCATGGGTGTTCCTTTTTAGCTTCACCATGTCCTGCGTTCTTATGCGGGGAGCAGCACCAGAGACCCTGCATGACACCCTGCATGACAGCCCGCATGACACCCAATCTGGGACAGAGTGTGATGAGCACATTTACTGGAATGGACTCTGGGCCCATGATTCCTAAATGGCAAAGAGAGAAGAGATTGAATAAAGCAAAGTGCAGATACCACCCCATGGACTGCACATGGCAGAAGAGCTAGTGCACTAATACTCAAAAGGATATCAGAGTTCAGCTTGTGAACCAGCAGACCAAACATAGGAACGCTTGTCACCTGGCGTGTGACCCCCTTCACTGGGACTTGTCATCGTGTGATGGACTTTTGTGGAGCCCTAACTGCTGACACAGGTGCAGACGTCTGCTCACCTTGGGTGCAACGCCTGGGACACTCGGCCTGGGAAGGGTCTCAGTGGGGGACGGTGAAAGAGAAGCCCCTCAGTAGGTGCTCAGGAGACGATTTTCCATGTGACCCAGTCAGCATTTGCTTTGAGATTTCCTTTCCTTTCATAGTTAGGACTTAAGTTCCTTTGGTCCAAAGAATGGGGCTGTAGTTGTCACAGCCCCTGTCTGCAGATGGACATCTGGACGCAGCTTTGAAGGGTTTGGAGAGGGAAACAAGGGCAGCGGGAGAGTGCTCCAACTTCAAAGAATGGAGATGGTGACAGTGACATAAGAAGCCGCGTGTGAGTTGGAGTGCTGACAGGTGACTTCTGATCTCAGCCCAGGGTCGCAGCTGGCCCTGTCATTTGGTTAATCCTGCGCATGCAGCCAGGGCGGTGACACAGATTCCTGCCCCAGGCAGATAAGAGAGGAGCACATCAAATTGGGCCAGGAGGCCTTTTCTCCTGGTTCTATTCTTTTAAACATGTACGTATAGTATTGCTGGCGAAGGCGCGTGAGTGAATACACACGGTTCGGGGGCTATTATTCGTGCCTTCTGGTGTTCAAGCCATCCTCGTGCGGTGTGGGTCGGCACCCTGGTCCCTAACCTCCGTCCTCCCTCCCACAGGGATTTCCACGCCCTGCACAGTTCTCCTTGGACTCCTAAAGAGTTGGGCCTCTTTTCTAAATTGCCTTCCCACTGTCCCTTTCAGCTGATGTGCCCAGATCCAGTCATCCTCAGAACCTGTGCCGAGTCCTAGAGTAAGACTAGCCATATTTCCCATGGGCTGTCCTCACTTTTATATGGACGACTTCTCCATGGTTTTGGCATTTGCACTTAAAATTCTGATACAAGTATTTTCACCTTGCCAGTAGTCATCAAAATTTACTGCGTAAATGGCTGAATTGGGGCTGTTAGTGCTATTTATCTGGCTGTTTCCTGACTGTTGCTTCTTTACTGAAAATAAACTTGTACAGACAGATCCCCCATTCTTAGGAGAAATTCCCAAGAGTAAGTAAACGCACCACAATATCCTAAATCACTTTCTATAGGGGACAGGGAGTGAACATCTTTCCATCTTCTTTACTAATTGTCTTTATTCTTGTGAAAATCTTTTACTCATTTATATTCACCAACTATTTGATGTGTTTCTTATCAGTTTGTGTGGACGTTGCTATGATATGGACATACGCCCTGTTATTTTTCGTGTAACCCTTCGCCTGGTGTCAGCTATGACTGCTGGCCTGCCTCACTTGCGAGTTTGAGAGCTATTTATGGATCCATCTTCCTGGTGTGCGTCGCACAAGGGCACCCTGTGAAGGCCCAAAACAAATCAATTCAGCCTTTCTCAATTGAGTTCAAATGTTCTTATCATATAATAGAGAAATTTGGGACACACAGGGTCTCACACTGCGGTCGGCTCCACCACCCCTTCAGATGCCCATTGGGGAACTTTCTAAATAATATCATTACTCTCTCATAGCCTCGTTTTTGTTTACTAATTATATTTACTCTTGCCAAAAAACAAAACAAAACCCATAATCCACCCGTTTTTGATGTGTGGGTTAAATCTAATTCTCAATGTTGAGGGTCAGTAATTATTCCATATAGAAATCCTACACTGAGAAGATTCTATTAGAAAAACGAATGAGCTGAAAATTTTTAAGTAGAACTGATGACCACGTATATATGAAATCTGGTGTGAAACCCTGTGGGAAAACTAATGTCACCTTGTTCAAAATGATTAGCAGTTTAAACTTAACTGCTATGTATGACAATTTCCCTTTTATAGAGCCTTGTGTTGTTCTTCAGTGAATAATATATTCCAATGTATGTTGTAGTTTATCGAGCGTGAGTTTACTTCTTGTGAAAAACATTGGACTGAGAGGCCTGGCATTTAAGATGTGAAGTCGAAACAAAGAGAAGAGACCGAGGGACAGAGCAGATCTGCAGGGGACAAAGCAGCTCCAGGAAGAGAGCGAGCGATGCTTTTCTGGAACTCTGGTCCTTGTGAGGTCTAGCCAACCTTGGGTTCGGGGTGTGTTCTGAATCCTCGTAATCAATTACTCTTTTTGCATAAGGTACATTCTCCTCCTACCACCTGGTTCCAATGGGGATGTGCTCTCCAAGGCTCCCTCAAATTCTGTCTCTTGTCATGTGAGCCTCTAGCATATGAAAGTCTTGAGGTAAGTCCTGGCTCCCTACTCATTAGCCATGTGACCTTGAGAAAATTATCTGACCTTCATTTACATCATTATATAATAATAATAATAATAATAATAATAAAGCTTACCTCACTGTTATGAGAAGGACTAATTAAGATATGTATGAAAAGTGCTTACAAACTATAAAATGCTACATCTAGCCATTTGATATTATTTTGTCCTCAAAACCAACCCTGAGTGTTTTGTGAGGAAAATACCATCCCAGCTGTGTCCTAGATGAGGAGTCGGGTGTCAGAGAGCAGAGAGGTGCAGAGACGAGGCCCAGCCCGGAGCTTGGCCCAAGCATGGTAGCAGAATCAGGACTAAAACCCAGGCCAGGCCCCGGTCCAGGCTATTTCGACAGGTCCACACTGTGGGGTTGGCAGGGCAATGTAGACAATGAGTGTGTCTGAGGTAATTTGGGGATTCTTTCTGGAGAAAGCACAAATGTAAACGGTAGACTGTAAGCATGGCCCAGGTTCCCCCCTCAGACCCGTCCAGGCAGAGACCCAAGGCCTTTCCAGGATCGTGGAGCTGGCTCCCTGGCCAGAGCCCTTAGACAGTTTGCATTTAGTGCAGTTATGGATGTGATTGGGTTTGCGTCTGCCGTCTTTTCCTTTGTTTTCTGTGTTCTCTACTTTTGCTCTGTCCCCCTTTTCCCTCTTCTTGGAGAGGTTCCGAGACGAAGAGCTGAACAGGCTCCAATGTGAGGCGCCATATGAAGGAGGCCCCGTCTGAAGAAGGGAGGATGTGAAGGGTTGATGCAACCTCAAATTTTTAGAACTCAAGGAAAACACAGAATCCCCACCATTTTGCCCTTTGCCACTCAAACTAAGTTAATTTGATGAAGTTAAAGCGACAGTTTTCACTTTAGTAAAAAGAATGGTTTTAGTTCTTCAAATTGTAGCTGTCAGGTCTATTTTTCCAGTTACATGAAAAAATGTGGTCTTGGCAAATGCTTTGAACTCATTTCATCAAACTAAATATTCATAAAAATTCAACAAAATGAATTATTTCCTCCTTGTAAACTGAAAATGGACAGGCCACCCTCACCACCGATCAGATGCTATATGCGAATATCATAAAAATATCACACATTTTAGGCTTTGAATGAGTTTTACACCAGGGATTTTAAAACTCCAGCACAGGCTTTGTTTGTGTATTTTAGGTTGTTGTTGCCTTCTGCCCTGTGTCTCGCTGTGCAGCCATCACACTAACAGTTGTTAAGCACACACTGTGTGTGTGTGAATAGGCAGGGCAGTCCCAGCACGAGTCAGAGACAAGAAGCGTGAAGCGCACTCTCCTTCCAGAAAGTCAGTTCAACAGGAGATTAGAGCCTTCTCCAACACCTGCAGCAGTATCTTTAAAGGAACACAGTTTCATTTGCCATAAGTAGTAGGAAAAGAAAAAGCACTAGTTACCCATCAATTACTATTACTTTCCTTTCAGTCATTAGTAACATAAAGGTCCCAGGACCCATCCAGAAAAACAGAAAAGAAACTCTTGTCGTCAGACCTTCTATTCCCATGTGGAGCAAGATCTGTTCATTTATACACAGACTAAATAAATAAATAAAGTGGCCCAAAGGAAACTCTCATAGGTCCTATAATTCTTTAATTTTTGGCAAAACATGGCCTACTTGAGATGAGGAAGGGAAGTGTGCTACCCTGTGCCACCAGGCAGTGGCTGAGAATGTGGTCACAGAGAATGAGACACCAGTGTTTGCGGAAAAGGGGGCCAAGCCCACTCAGCATTGTGACCAGACAGTATTACTAACCCCTGGGCTTTCCAGGTTTGCAGGCCAATAAACATCCCTTTTCGCTAAGCCAATTTGAGTTGGCTTCTCTGCCATTTACAACCTGAAAAAAACAAACAACAGCCCCGCAGGAGTTTAGATGAGGGAGCGATTGCCGTGACTGGACTGGTAGGAGAGACTTGTGGCATTGTCTGGTCTGCAAAGGTCACGTGGGAATAAGGTTAGAGGAGACAGGAGTGAAAGACAGGAGGGACTGCTCTTGGCTGCAGGTAGAAGGATCGTGTAGGACCCCAATCAGTACCGTGTCAGGTGGTCAAAAGGCCCAGCTTGGTGACGGAGAAAGGGAATTGAACTTTGTTCTCTCAGAAGAAGGCTTCAAGATTGAGAAAGAAACGCCATGGTCCTGCTGCGTGTCTTGGTTAACCTTTCATGAGGGAGATAAGAACCAGCCCTCATCTGATAAGCAGCTTGCGAACCCAAGTACCCAGCATTCTGAGAATTCATGATGTATGTTTAGGCTTAAGCATAGCGCCAAGAAAGCCTAACCAAGCGGGAAATTTTCGTCTAAGCCGAGACATGGTTGACGAGTGTTATTGAAAACATGCGTGGTGTGTTTACATTTAAGTGCAAGGTAGCGCGCTCTCTGTGCCTGGAGAATAGAGAGCCATCAATAATGCCTCTTAACTCGTTACAAGTTCATAGCAGGGCAATGTGCCACTAAGAATTCCTTCATCCCAACGATTTATGTTGCCACCACTGGTATTTATTGTACGCCACGAGCAGTAAGCCTTCTTGCCATCTCACAGTGCAATTTCAAGCAGCTTTCACTGTGCTGATGGTACCTTCACCCCACACACCTCGATTCTGTCAGAAGATCGCTGCATTGCTAGACTTCCCTGCAAACTACACTCACCTCCACCTGTGAAGTCGGCAGCTACGGGCTAGTGCACGTCACCCAAGAGGCCACTGGTTACTACTGTGAACTTTTAAAGTATGTCTACGTTCCATTTGTTTTTCCTTATAGTAAGGCAAAAGTAGTTCAAAATGGTATTTTGTGCCATTATGAAAGCCTCACATACTGCTACTCAACAGTATATTGTTTTGTTTGGTGCGTTTTGTTTAAACACAGACGCATCACTAAGAAGGCAGAGACCTTGGAGATCACTCCACTTTGATGCCATTTTTCCGGGTTGACTGCAGGCACTCAATAAATGCTTGAGAAGGAAATCAGGCAAAATCGCTTACGAGGGACCCTCCAGGACAGCAGCAGTGCCCCCACCACCACCACACGATGACCACACTCGGCCTTATAATACGTTGCATTTATGGTGGAATTATTTCTAGTTTATTTGTTTTATGACACTGAAGTGGGTGTAAAAATAATTAAGGTGCAAACTCTGGTTGGAATGGTTCTAAACTAGTGATGAATAGATAGAAAATTAAAAAAAGGAATTACAAGTAAAGGGGAAATGTGGAAGCAAAGATGCAATGGGAGTTGAGAAGGTTGTGTGCTCACTTTGTATGAGGACGAGGGAGGCGTGTGATGTATTTTACTGCATGCACATGCGTGTGTGCACACACACAGTCACACACCTCACACACACCGCACACCACACACACACCACACACCACACACACCTCACACACCACACACACCTCACACACACCACACACCACACACCACACACACACCACACACATCATAGTCACACACCTCGCACACACCACACACACACCTCACACACACATTCTCTTATGTTGCAGAGCCGTGTCCACTTTGTAGAAACTTCGCACTTATTATGCCTCCAGTGAGTCTGCAACAACCCCACACAGGACAGGTTTCGTACAGTATTTCCACTTCACAGTGGCTGGACATTAAGACACCTCCCAAATAATGTCTATGAATTGTTTTCTTTATTAGCCAAAGTGGTGTTTTTTGTTTTGTTTTTTCTTTTAAGATTTTATTGGGGAAGGGCAACAGGACTTTATTGGGGAACAGTGTGTACTTACAGGCTTTTTTCCAAGTCAAGTTGTTTTCCTTTCAATCTTAGTTGTGGAGGGTGCCGTTCAGCTTCAACTTGTCCTTTCAGTCTTAGTTGTGGAGGCGCAGCTCAGCTCCAGGTCCAATCGCTGTTGCCAGTTGCAGGGGGCGCAGGCCACCATCCCTTGTGGGAGTCGAACCGGCAACCTTGTGGTTGAGAGGACGTGCTCCAACCATCTGAGCCATCCGGGAGCTCAGCGGCAGCTCAGCTCAAGGTGCCGTGTTCAATCTTAGTTGCAGGGGGCGGAGCCCACCTTCCCTTGCGGGAGTTAAGTTGTTGAACTGGCAACCTTGTGGTTGAGAGCCCACTGGCCCATGTGGGAATCGAACCAGCAGCCTTCGGAGTTAGGAGCACGGAGCTCCAACCGTCTGAGCCACCGGGCCGGCGCCCAAAGTGGTTTTTGAAACCACCTCATTTCTTAGCCTGTGGCAGGCAGAAGTCTAAGGAGGCCCCCAAGATTCCCACCCTTGGCTGGTCAGTCTAATGAACCCCTCTTCTCGAGTGTGAGCCTGACAGGGCGTGGGAGGGTCGGCTGCTCCCTGATCAGGTTACAATCTTTAGTCTCCTCGGTGCCCACTAGAGAGAGGCTCTCCAGCTGTCTTTGGAGAAGTGAGCCACATGCGTTGTGAGAGGGCTAGGGGCTGGGGACCCCAGAGCAGCTCCCAGGACCTGAGTCCTGGGGGGTCAGTCCCCCTGCGTCAGAGAACTGGATTCTGTCAACAGCCAGAATGAACTGGCAAGAGGACCCAGAGCTCCAGTGTGAACACAGCCCGGTCAACACTCATCGTCAGCCTTGCAAGACCCTGAGCAGAGCCTGGTGACGCTACGCTGGGACTTCTGACCGACAGAAACTGTGAGGTATCGAGTGAGTGCTTTGTGAAGCCTCTGAGTTTGTGATCATCAATTACATAAGAATAGAAGTAATACAGAGCCCACCTTCTGTGATTTTCATCCCGTTCTCCTTTTTCTACGTATCTGATCACTGATTTTCTCCATTTGCCTCTGCCTGAATTCTGTACCCACCAGATTGCTTAATAGTAATACAGCTGCCAAGGGAAAAAGAAAAGGAAATGTCACCCCTTCTCAGCCCCTTCACTAATCCATCCAGGCCTGGAAATGAGCAGAAAAAACAGCAGTCCCCCTCTGACTTCTGGTTCTGTGGAAAACAGAATATTATCCTCACCAGACCCCTGCATTTTTTCAACGAGTGACCTTAAAGGATCTGACTTGGCCACTCACTGCTTGTCCTAGACTGCGCACTAGCCAGCACATGAGGACAAGGCCACAGCCTTCTGCTAGGCCCTGGCCGTGAGGAAACCAGAACAGTCAACATCCCGCCAGCAGATGGGAAAATGTCAGGTAACGTCTCCAGATTTGTACCCCCAACATGGAGATAAGAACAAACACGGCCATAGATGGGCCCACCTCAGCTTCCTGTCCTCCGAGCCACATCTCCAGGCCTCTGGGACACTTGCATTTTCTCTTGTTCACCTTCATGCCCTTTTAGAGGAATATGGACGAAGGCTCCATATCCTGGAGTCTCCAAACAGGCAGAACTGTCTGTGGGGAGCCAAAGGTTAAAAGTTTAGACATTCTAATACCACACCTGCCTGCACAAAGAGACCAGAGACGGACACATTTCAAGTAACATCTAGAATTGAAATGGAGGAGGAGAAGGAGTATTTATGAATAGTAACAGTAATAAATGAAACATAAAAAAGTTAAAGGAAATAACTGAAAATAATTTTGACTACATAGCATTCATTTAAATTCTAGATTATTATAATGGTTTCAGAGCAGAATGTCTCATGATCCACTGCTTTTCTGAAATGATTTTTACATTCAATCAGTTACAGTCACAGGAAGGTTGTCCGTCCTAGAAATGGAAGTGCTGTAGGTTCTTATTAACTTTCTGTTACAATTATTGCCCATGTGATTAAATCTAGATGTCACTAAGGCGTAAAAAGAACAGATGTTAAGAAAATAGTTCTGAAGCAGAAAGCGTAAAAAAAGAATATTTGGCAAAGAAGCAATCTATCTGTGCTATGAAAGAGGAGGCGTAAAATCTAAAGGCAATTATTTATTAAAATAAAAGTAATAAGAATTCTATCCAACCCTCATGCATTAACTGGCAGTGGACCAGCCTTCCTGCCATAAGAAACTATACAACTGGATGCAATTTGTGAATTAACCGTTTCTTAAGCATTTTCAGACAATAGGTAGTGCAGAAGCTGAGAGAAGAGAAAAGCAAAAGTGATGGGAATCGCTGCCAAGATTCAGCTACAAAAAGGCTCTGCCTTCCATCTGGCTCATCCTCTCTTGCTTATTCACTCTGACAGAGTCCAGCTACCATTTTGCTGGGCCGCCCAGTGGGAAGGCCCAGACGGAAAAGCACTAAGGAAGGACCTTAGCCAACACAGAACTGAATTCCTCTGTCCAACAGCTCAAGAGGCACCTAATCTTGCCAACCACTAGGCGAGTGAGCTGGAAGGCAGTGTCCCTCAGCCGAGCCTTCAGATGAGACAGCAGCTCAGCTGACTCCTGGGCCGCAGCCTGCAAGACACCTTTGGGCAGAGGCACCTCTGAGCTGTGCTGATATTTCTGAATCACATCGGCTCCTAGATAGTAACTGTATGTTGTTGCAAGCCACTAAGTCTAGGACGTTAGCTATGCAGCTATAGATAACTAATAGAGGAGACAAACCATAAGGAAAATCCGTAAAACCAAAAGTTGCTTCTTTGAATATATTAATAAAAATGATAAACCCCAACAACGGTAATCAGGGAAAAAGGAGAAAAAACATAAATTACGAATATCAGGAATGACAAAAAGGGTATCACCACATCCGATAGGTATTCAAAGAAATAGTATAAGCGATTTAACAGAGTAAATTCCGTAACTTACATGAAATTAGCAAATAGACTGAAATGCGCAACTTACCCAAAGAAGAAATGCAAAGTCCAAATTAGGGCTATATCTATTCAAGACATTGAATTCTTAATTAAAAAATAAAAACCTCCCCACAAAGGAAATTTCAGGTACAAATGGCTTCTAACAAACATTTCAGGAAGAAATAATACCAACCTTACATAAACTCTTGGAAGATATAAAAAGAGAGAACACTTCCCAACATTTTATGAGGCCTGTTTACCCTGATTACAAAACCTTACATACATTAAAAGAAAATTACAGAACCTAGATGCAGAATTCCTCGACACTATCTTACGTATAAAAGTTAGCAATACACAATAAGGATCATCCATCAAGTGGGGTTTAGCCCACATGTGCATTCAAAACTCCGTCAGTGCGCTCTTACCTGTGTGGGGAGGATAAGAGAATCTTTCTCCCAGAACAGGGCCCTCACCAGAACTGGACCATGCTGGCCCCAGGATCTTGGACTTCCAAAATTGTGAGGCTCTAGCCTCCCAAACTGTGAGAAATAAATTTCTGTTGTTTATAAGAAAAAAAAATCAGTGTACTTCAGTCCATGAATAGAATAAAAGGAGAAAATCACATGATTGCCCCCTACAAAGATGCACAAAAGCATTCAACAAAATTCAACACCCGTTCAGAAAGAGATCACACATGACGGACACTTGATTTGTGAGAAAGGTGTCACCACAGAGCAAATGGTTCTTTCATGATAGTGCTGGTTGATTTAGGTGTCCATACAGAAAAACATGAATCCCTACTTCTGTATAGAAAAATTAATTCTAGACAGATTGTAGATCTCAATGTGAAAAGTAAAACAATATAGCTTCTGGAAGATAACATCGAAGAATATTTGCATTACCTTTAAGTGGGCAAAAAATTTTCTTAAACAAGACACAAAAAGCACTAATCATAAAGAAATAGATGGATATATTTCATTAAAATTAGGAAATTTTCTTTATCAGGACACATCATTACAAGAGAGAAAGGTCAAACCATAGAGTGGGAGGAGATATTTTCAATAAATATATTCAACATAGACTTGTGTCGGAATGCATAAATATCTTCTACAAGTTAACAAGGAAAAGAAAGAACATTTAATAGAAGTTGGTCAAAGATTTCCAGAGCACATCACAAAAAAAGAAGGATGGCTAAAGAGGCACGTGAAAACGTACCATTATTGCTCAAGGAAATGCCAATTAAAACCACAACGCCAAAAAAAAAAGGAAAAAGAAAAAGACAGAAAACACCAAGCAAGTGAATCAAGCAGAACTCTTACTGGTGATATTGAAGAAAATATTGGTACCATCACTTTGGGAAACTTTTTGGCAGTATCTGCTAAAGTTGACCATATACACCGCATCTGCTCCAGCAAGGGGGATGCCTGGGTACCAGAGAAGCATGTATGAAATTGATCACAGCAGCATTATTCATAATAACTCACCCTGGAAGCGACCCAACTGTCCATCAACACTGGAGAGGATAAATCTTGTGGTCTGCTCACACAGTGGAATACTACACAGCAAGGAAGATGAATGGCATTTCCACGCAACAACATGGACGAGTCTCACACCCGTAAGTTGGTCAAAGCTACACGCAAAGTAATACACACTGTGTAATTCCAGTCACATACAGTTTCCATATAGCATCTCCCCTGATGAGGGAAAAATTAATCTTTGGTGAAGTCAGGTGTGTTTGCCTTTGGGAAGGAAACACAGGATGAGATTAAGACAGGCACAGGGGAGCATTGGAGGGGGTCTGCTTGTCTCTTGTGTCTTCAGCCATGTTCTTATTACACGGGTGTTTGCAAACAGATAATTCATGAGCTGGATGCTAAATAGTAGTGCATTTTTCTGCACTTAATGTATTTTAACAAAAAGTATTTTTATAGTGGCAGCTATTATTGTTTTTATCTGCATTTCATGTGTCGGAACAACTAACAGGTCTGAAACAATCTCGTAGCCTAAACAAGTCCATGGGACCCCCTGAGGCAGGGACGTACCCTGGATCACTAGTATATAAGGTCTCCAAAGCATCAGCAGGCCGCACTGGTTATCTGCAGCAGTAAGATGCCTCAGGGAGATCTGCCAGATGGCACCATCCCGTCGTCTAAGATGAGGGCCTCTGGGATCCTAGCTCTGGGACAGGGCAATACCCCCTCGGAAATACTGCACTTCTAGGGACAAAGCATACACAGAGAAGGGCAAGGAGAGAGATGACTAGAAGGAAGATGAAGAAAGAAATGTGCACGTGAAAATTCTTATTAGCCTTCTGCTTGATGTTTTAAAACCAAGCTTATATTTCTGTTAGATCTGGCAGTGAACTCTGGTAAATTAATAATTAAATGATATTTTCTCTGCTGTTGAACTGCATTTTACTGATATAATTGGGGCCTTTGTCGGTTCAAGTCTCTAAGTCTCATGAACGTATCTCTTTTGTTTTATGAACAATGCAGCTGTGATTAGCTTTCTGCTCTGCGTATCAAGAACTATTGTTTTATTATAAGCACTGTGAAAACAGCAAAAGAGGAGGGAAATGGTATGAGGGTCAAATGGACAAAACAAAGCAGAAATTGGACAGAAATGTTCGTTATTCAGAAGTATTATCAGAATAAAGGAGACAGTCATTTTTGAGGTAGGCGAATTTATCAATGGCTCATGGAAACTGTATTTGTTTTGAAAGACGGCAGGTGTTAAAACAATGAAAAGTGACCTCCTTTGCACCTGGGTTACAAAAGCTCCATGTTTGTGGGGAAAAAAATAAAACAAAAAACAGGATAATAATTAAAAAAAAACAAACATCCTGCCTCTAGCTAGTTCCTTTTTATTTTTTCTCACACTGGGCAGTTTTATTTATAGATAATAAGGCCGCTTATAAGAAATACACACACACACACTCATTTCCCAGTGGAAGTGATGTTTATTTGACATAAAATAGCTTTGGTGTTTGTATAATCTGTAACGTTTGGATTTCCATCAAGAATGTGATGTACAAATTACTCATATCCCTTTGAAATCAGTTTACTAGCATATTCTCAACAAAATCTATCAAGTCAGACTCATTTCCAGTCCAAAACAGCCTTTGATGTGTTATGGTAACAGACTGGAGAGAAGCCGTCGGCCGTGAATGATCAGCTGTTGGCGTTCATAGCTGTCGTTGTGCGTAAGCCAGTATCTGCATTGTGAGCACACAGCTGAACCACCTGCATGACAACTGGGATATCCCCCAAGATTTCTCTGAACCTCCAAGCTAGGAATGCTGCTAATTGAGATGTGGATTTTGAGCAGACCCCCAGGTGACCCCAGGAGCTTAAGGGACTTAGCTGCCACACAATAGCACGTGGGCTCGAATTTGTGCCAAAGGCTGTGCCTACGTTATCCATCTAATCATGATAATACCCCTTTGAGGTAACTGGCACTATTACAAATTATAAACCATCCTGGGTATTGCGGGGTTGGTCTGGAAGAGGCAAGACTGAACGGTAGGTGTTTCCTTCAACAATTAGGCATTAATGAAATGCACGCTTTGTTCATTTCCGGTTATATATGAAAATGTCACAAGCTTAACATTTCATCAATTCCCTTTTGTACAGACCTGAGACATAAAAGGTAGCATGTTACAGCAGAGAGTCTAATATCTGATATTTTAAAATACACCTCTGATGTAAAATGACATTTTATACTCAGAAGCCTAGAAAATGCTTCTGACAGCTGAGCTTAGAGGAGAAGGCCTTCTAATTCGATGTGAACTGTACACCTTTTCACTTTGATGTGTCCTGTCTCGCTGCCTGCAGTGCAGCACACCTACCTGTGGCAACGGGAGAACTGCTTCAAAGTCCACTCCGCGTCCTTTGCAGTGTGCCTTGAAGTCCCATGAAACCACGGTGGGATCACAAGTCACTTGTCAAAGTCCGGTACTCATGCTCCGGGACAACCTAGCCACAGCCTTGTTGCAGGCTCAGTAACCTCATCTTTGGAAGAACCCCCTCCGGACCATGCATTCAGGGAGGACATGTAAGAACAACTGCCAACCATGCTCAAGCACTGAGTTCTCAGAAAAACATTTCAGGAGCTCAATCTCCCGAATACTAAATACACAGGGTGACACCATCCGGTGTTCTAGCACTTGGCAATTTAAAAACCACCCAAGGAGCCTCGCCATACTCTGAGGGACACGGGGTGGTTCTCCTTGTGTAGAGATGGGCTTGGGTACAGAAATGTTACCCGAGTCACATCAAGTCACACCGTTAGGGAATAGAAGCACTGAGACTGATAGTCTCACAGTTCCAATTGTCCATCCACTAGTCTCTCCACAGTAATAAAGCACCCAGTTGTTTTTTTTCAAATGAACAATGGGCTTATATTTTGCCTGATTACACTGTAACCTGCTTTCGGGTGTCAGTGGAGTAACTGAGGCATTCAAGAAGAATAAGGAACATCCTGTGTTCTGCAGACTAATAAGCACGGTCTTCACGCTGGGGGAGTTTCAGGAAATCTGTCACCGGGCCAAGGACGGAAGAGGCGCAACATGACACAAGATCACTCCCTGCAGAGAGGAACATGCGTGCGCTGGTCACTAAAGAGATGGGTGTGCTGTCTTCTGGGCGTCTGTTGGACGGCACAGGACACTCGCCCAGATTTAGCGAAGTTAAACTGTGCTGCTGACGCCCCCAAATGGTAACGGCCAAATTCCATCCTCTGTATATGTCAGATTTGCCACTTTAACCGTTTCAAGTGTACAGTTCAGTGGTATTTACTGCATTTGCAATAATGTGCAACCATCAACACTGTTTCCAACATTTTTCATCACCACAGATAGCACCCGTGAAGCAATAACACTCCGCTCCCTTCTTCCCCCAACCCCTGGAAACCTCGAATCGACTTTCTGTCTCTATAAATTGGCCTATTCTGGATATTTCATATTAAGTGAAATCATACCATATTTTCCCTTTTTTGTGTCAGGCTTCGTTTACTTAGCATCACGTTTTCAAGGTGCATTCATGTTATAGCACGTGTCGTAACTTCATTCCTCTTTTCTGGCTGAATGTTATTCGCGGTATTTGTAAACCACTTTTCGTTCATGCGCTCATCTGTACCTCCCATCCCTGATGGTCTCCCTGCCTCACGCTCAGCTCCAGCCTCCTGCTCAAATAGACCTCACCAGCTCTGGGGAAGCCACACGGTTCGGCCCAAACCTCTCTGCCTCCACTGAGCACATACAGCACCAGGCCTCAGTCTGTGAGGCCGAACCTATGCCCAGGTAACCCACAAATACCAGCTGTCAGGCGTACAGGTCCCCGTGTCACACTTCTGTTTTGTGCCTTGGCCTGTGTTGCCTTCTATTGCCTCAGGCCAAAGTCCCCTCCTCCCCCACACTGCCACCTGCTGCATAAACCTTCCACTTTCCCAAGGGAGCAGGGACCCCTCTCTTCTAGATTCCCAGAGGATGTGGCACTGTGTCATTTAATCACACCTCAGACCTCCATGGCCTCTACTTTACTCCTTGAAGGCAGAATCCAGATCCGAGCCGTTTTTTTCTATTGCACAGTGTCCAGTACTGGGCTTTGTAGACAATGGGCAACAATAAACATTTCCCCAGTTGATTTCATGCACATCAAGAGGACTGTGAAAGACGAATTTTTCCAGACACCTGCCAGTTGGGCTCCGAGGCTGTGTAAAAAGACATTTACATTTTAAATGGAATTAAACATCAGCTATCAGGACAAAACAAAGCGACTGGGAAAGATACTGATCGGTTTAGAGGAAATTACTGGAAAGATGAGTCAGATGAGTCAATTTGGGCCTCAGATGTCTGGCAAAGCATAGAGAGTGGCTACTAAACTAAACGCACTTAGTATTTTCATGCCAGAAGAGAAGTGACATAATACCACTGAGGCATGATAGGATGCGACCCTGGAACAGGTCTGGCAGGATAGAGACGCCCTAGAGGCCCAGGTCTGCTCTGCATCCTTCGTCGAGCTAACACTGCAGTGTTACATCCGGTCAGTGCCCCCGCCAGTGCTTCCTGGCTAGGGGCTGTGAACCTATCCTAGGCAGGGTGCATGTCCGGCTGTGCTTGGTGTGTGGAGCTTGGTCTCACGGTGCAGCATAGTCCTGTCTTGTTACGTTCCACTGGGAAGAATGGAGGGGGTTGTTAGCGAAGGAGGACGGCCAGGAGGCTGGGTCCTTGAGTGAGACGGAGGCCCTGGGAAGTGGGAAGCAGTGGCCCATGTTGATTGGTTGGTGGCTTACACGCCACCTTGTGGTATGAAAAGGACCTGCTCTGGTGGCAGCTTGAGTTGTCTCAGGCAGAGGCGTAGGAGGATGAGCTCTTTGAACTCGGACACAGCCTTCTGGGAGACTCAGGTGTGAGAAAGGAACCAAGTCCCAGGTCTGGCTGAATGATCGTGGTGCCCTGGAAAACACGACAGCTGAGTTTGTGGAAAGGTTCTGAGAGACTGGTGGCTTCAAAATGAAAAGGAGGTCAGGTTCTGGTCTAGTGACCTTCACGTGATCCAGAGCAGATCAGTAAAATGACTTGTGAGTTCTTAGAAAGGGAAGCTAACAAGTGTTACGACCAAGGCACAGCCGACCAGCCTAATTTGAAACGTCCATGGTCACTAGCCTAGCAGATAAGGACAATGCCGTTGACGTGGCAGAGCTGTGTGTTGGTGACACACCCGACAGCATCTTTATCTCACGGAACAGTGGGGAACCAGGAGAATGGGAGCCAGATGAGAGGTCGCTGGGCAGGCTTGGCCCTGGTCAGTTGATGCTCATTCGGACACATTGCTTGTGCTGCGTTGTGGGGCTCCGTGGCTTTCTCCCAGAGAACATTTTTCATCAGTGGCATGGATCAGATTTGAAGGATGACGTAGAACTGGATGGGATGGTGAACATACTGAACGACAGAGGTGGCTCAGCCAGACAACTTGTAGGAATATTTAGAGGTTTGGTCGACGTAACACCACATGAATCAACAGTGTGATGTGGACACCCAGCAATAGATGTAAGGGGTGGGGACCTAGCTGGGGTCCCTGTTGGTACTTGATGGGGCCGACCAGCTCCCATCTAGAAATTCTTGTTTCACTGACCTATAGCTGAAGGGCACTGACTGAGAACAGCGTCACAGAGAGAACGATTGCCAGGAAACTGGAAATCTTGTGTTGAAGAACGTGAGGGTGCTCGCCCTGTAATCAAGATGACTTGGGAAGGGGCAAACGGGAAGACCAGCCTGTGGATCGGACGTGGGGCCAACCCCGGAGAACGCGCGCCGGGCGGGTCTTCCAGGAGGTCGGCTCCTCACCTCCAGTCCTGCGAGGCTGAGGCTCCCAGGGTCGCATCCCTCCGCCGGCACCGGCAGGGACTGTCCCTTCGCGTCAGGCGCGGTTGCCACGGAAACAGCAGGCAGCAGCGCAGGCGCGTAGGCGCAGGGGGCGGGGAGAAAGCCGGGCCTGAGAGGAACGCACTGCGCAGGCGTAGTGTCGGTTGCTAGGTTCCGCCTCGCGTCCTGACGAGTGGCCACAGTAAAGTTCCAGAGCCTCGGGGCGGAGCCGGGGTCGATCCAATCCCCCTCTATTTGCTTGAGCATCCCTGGTTGTCACCTTTCCTCACCAGAAGTGAGAGGATATTTCAGATCCCTGCCCCTCCCTCCGCAAGGACGACCCTCTGAGCGCCTCTGCTGGTGTCCTGACGCCTGCATCCAGGCCGCCTTTCGGAAAGTGACAGAAGAGCTGCCCGGCGGGCGAGGCAAAGAGGGAAAGTAGCCGGCCATGTCGAGCAAGTAAGTAATAAGCCGCTGGGTCATAGCCATGGCGTGGGCTTCTCCAAACCGAAAGGTGGCTTGTTCTGCTTCTTTGTTTTTTTTTTCCTCTCTTTTCTTCTCCTACCTCCTTTCCTCCTCCTTTTTACATGTTAGCAAATAAAGCTACTCCTCAGGCTACAGTATCAGATTCTTGTGGACAAGGAATGCCTACACCTAGGTCTTCCTCCTCCCCCGGCACCGCCGCCTCTCACCAAGACGACCATCTCCTCCAGGCCCCCGCCAGGCCCTCGGGCCCTGTTGATGGATTTTGGAGGAAGCGGTATCTTCAGTGCGTTCAGTAGATTACCTGCTGTTTTGTTCATCTTTCACAGCAATACATGGATTGCTTTGTGGAAAGTTCCAGGTTCCGATATTAAGTCAAGAAAGATGTGCAGAAGCTTTATTGCACCACTTTGGTTTTCGTTAAGGAACCCCAGGCAGGTGGTAAGTGGCCCTGAAAAGAGTGTTCACTTGGCAGTGTACTAGCTCACGTGGTCTTCAGAATGATCATTTGAAACAGGTGTTGCAGTGCTGACTCACGGAGCGCTGTTCTCAGTGCTTGAAGTATAATAACTTAATCTTCACAACACCCTATAATGCAGGAGCTGTTAACATTATTATTTCCATTTCACAGATGAGGAAACTTAGGCACAAAGGGGCTCAGTAGTTTGTATACTGCAAGTGGACAGTGCCAGCCCAGGCACGGTGGCCCCAGCCTGTACTATTACCCTGTTTTCTAGGCGGGTAAATAAAAGCAGAGACGTTCAGGGCTTGCTGAGGTTTGCAGGTGGGGCAATCAGGAGATCAGTTTTGGACGTGTTGAATTTGAAGTGCCAGTGAAGGTCAAGCAGGCAATTGAATATTCAAGTCTTGAATTCGGGAGAGGTCTGACAGCTGTTGGCATATGGATGGTCTTTATGAGACATGGAATGAGTGCGGAGAGAACAGAGAAGGGGTTCAAGGACTAAGCCTTGGCTCCTTCAATGGCAAGAGATTGGGGAGAAGAGGAGAAACTAACAAAAGGATCAAAAGTGTGGTCACTGAGGAAGAAGCAAAATTGTGGCGCCCCGGAAGCCAGGTGAAAAAAATAATGTGTCTCAAGGAGCGAGTAACTGTCTAATGCTGCTGAGACAAGTCAGAGAACTGAGAACTGACCATTGATTTGGCGATGTGGAGTCCACTAGTGACACTGACCTTCGGTGGAGTGATGGAAGAGAAAGATTGACTACAGTGAGTGTAGGACAGATATTGTATTCAGTGAGCACGGCTAACTTTTTAAGGAAGTTTTGCTGTAGCCGGTGGCAGGGGAAATAGGGCCTGGAGACAGACTTTTTCAAAGATGTTTTCAAAGATAGAAAACAATAGCCTATTTGTTGAAGGGAATGGCCCTGTGGTAAAGGAAAGGGGATGTGAGAGCAAAGGAGAGAGAAGTGGAGTATGGGGACAGAGCCAGGAGCGCAGTTTCCAGGCTGTCTGCCTCACGCTGCTCAGGTAGTAGATGGCCATCAGCCGTAAGCAGTTAGCCATTAGCCACTAATATAACTGCCGTGGCTACGCTAGGGGTTTGGTTGGTTGGCAGAGAAGCGGAGTACAGATCCTGTGGCTCCTGCTTCCTGTGTCTCCAACCCAGCCGCCAGCAAGAATACAGTGGTATGAACCCACCATCCATGGCTCCATTGGTGTTCCTTTTTGGCCTCTCCATATCCTGCGTTCTTGTGCGGGGAGCGGGAGCTGAGACCCTGCATGACATGGGGCGACATCCTTGCTAGTGAGGGCACAGGACCCAGCTTCAGGTCTTGGCTTCAGATAGTGGAACAGGTGTGTCACAGGATCCAGTGAAGAGGCAGAGGAGAGTCTGTCATAAAGATGCTGTTGGTGAGTAGATGTCCTGTGGGGGGAGCCTGGAAAGACGGTGGGGCAGTGGGCAAAACCATCTGACGAAATGAGGTTCAAATCTACGGGAGTGTCGGGGAGAGGAGAGAATGGTCTGGACTGGCACTGAGGAGCAAGGAAGCCCTTTGACCCAACTCCACACCTGTGGGAGAAAAGTGCCTCCCCGAGAAGGCTGCAGAGGAAGCTGTGACCCTAGGGAACAGCCAGGCCTCCCTTAGAACAAAAAGGCTCAGGGAATATTCTACAAAGAGAATTAACAAATAGGCAATATTGGAAGAATGTGGAGGTTTAGCATGTATAATATAACTTGGTGAGAATTCCCATTTTGCAGTATTTAGATTTTCTATCGAAGTGCGTAGTATGTCTAAATATTCATGTCTTCCCTGCCCTTCCCGTTTTAGGAAACCTGCCAAGCTATAGAAATAACAATCTGGTCTTTTTCAACTGTCATATTCAGTCTTCTTCACCCACAACCCTCCTGGTTTCAATATCGGTGACATTTCTAGGTCATATGCTCAAGTCTGCAACCAATCACGAACTTCAAAAAAAATTCTGAGTCGTCCCGTGGATAAAATACGACCTTCTCTTTACAAGGCGCATTTAAAATTTCCAGAACACTTTCACATCTGTTATCCCATCGCACAGTAATCCTTTGGGGTGTCCAGGGAAGGTGTCAGGATCCAGCTTTGCCCTTGAGGAAGTCGAGGCACAAAGAGGTTACGTGACCTTCCTGAGACCAACTACCTCAGGAAGCAGGTTCTGATTTTAAACTTGGAGCACTTTTACCTTTAAAAGCCACCTTGCCATACCCAAGAGAAATAAAAACACATGCGCACATAGACACCTGTACAGGAATTCTCACAGCAGCACCAGTCACGACAGCCAGGAGGCAGATGGACCCACGTGTCCACCCGCTGATGAACGGATACACAAAATGTGCTGTATACATGCGATGAAACATCATTTGGCAACAACAAGAAATCTAAGTCCTGACACACACTGCAAAACAGATGAACTCAGAAAACGTTACGCCAAGTGAAAGGGGCAGGTCACAAAGGACCACCTATCATGTGATTCCACCACACGCAATGTCCAAAATAGGCAAATAAATAGAAATTAGGTGAGTGGTCACCAGGAGCTGGGGAACATGGGAATGATGGCAAATGGAGTGACTGCACAGGGGTGATGAAATATGCTGAAATCCGATAAACAGGATAGTTGCACAACTCTGGGAGAACACTAAAAACCACTGATCACTACACTTTAAAAGGGTGAATTTATCATATGTGAATTATAGCTCAGTAGTTCTCTTATTTAAAAATCATCTGGCCACATCCCTTGTCTCGCGTTATTTTCACGGGCACTGGCTCAGAGGAAGGATGCTGAGACCTGAGGGCAGCAAGGTGGGGTGGGGCTCAAGCCGGACTGCGGCTTCGAGGGGGATGGGGGCTCCATGGGCTGGCCTGGTCAAGACCCGGTGGCCAGGCCCCTGGCAGTCCAGGGAGTGGTGGGGTTGTGGCCAGTGAACACACGTGGAAAGCACTGATGCCAAAGTCAATCTCCAGGCTAACGAGTCGTGATGCAGGGCTGGCGTGCTCATGTCGCTACTAAATATGTCCCCATCAGCCAACAGCCTTTGCCTGGTCTCCCCAGCGAGGGCCAGTGGAAACGCAGTGGGAGAAGAAGAGAGAGGCTGCAGCCCAAATGGCAGGACTTGGAAGGCTCAGGCCACCAGGACGGTCTGCAGCCAAAAGTTCCAGTTAGAGGTCAGCTCCACCCTGGCCCTGGAGGGGTTTCTGCTTCTTGGACCCGGGTGGAAGCCAATGAGTGCACTGAACTGGGGCACCAAGGACCCCCTGCCTGGGTCTGCCCCAACGCAATCTAGACGTTGTTAGATGCTAGGTGTGTCCCATACCACTCATGTGGCTGGCTGTCGTTCCCCTGGTGGAAGCCCCACTACCCAAGACCCCTTGCTATCGATGGGTTTGAGGCTCTGTGGTGGTCTGGTCACCTTAATGCTTACAGGTGTGTGAAATGCTTTGAAGTCTGATGCGATGTCCTTCACCTTTTATCCACTGCACCCCCACATGTAGAAATTAGAACTGGATTTATTTATAGAGTCTGCAGTACATTATGACCAAATTCTTGGGGGTGTTAAATCTGCATGTGCATCTCGGGAGTCTGCTTTCTTTGTAGCTGGCCTCTTCAGGCAGAAGCAGATATTGCCTTCTGCCTATTCTGAACTTCAGCTAGCATTCTAGAATTTTCTCCAGCTAGTGTTCATTCTTGAATGTTTAATGTTCCTTATCGGTACTATGAATGGGGTTTTCTTTTTTTATTTTTCTCTGCGTTTAGTTTTCGTGGGTTTTATCTGTGTCTTGCGACTTTGCTGCACCAACTGACTTCTATTTTTTTTTCAATTAAAGTTTATTGGGTGATAATTGTCACCCCTAACTGACTTCTTATGTTGGGGGATTTCCTTGGATTCTGCAATAGTGTCATTTATAAGCAGCTTTTTAAATCTTTTACATCAGTCACTTTTATATCTGCTTCATTCTTACTGCTACGTTTAGGGTATGTTTCTACTGTTTCTTTACTGAAATTACTTTTGGTCTCTGGTTTTCAGCATTTGGGAGCAGTCGTCACCATCTATTCTTTGGAGTGTGTAAATAGCATTCTTGATCAGGCATGTGCCATAAATTAAAATTAATCGAGCACCTTCTTGGCGTCTGTGGAAATCATCTCCGGTTTTCACTGGTCTGTTGCTCTGTTTAGTTCAGCTTTCTGTTTAAGTCTCCGGAATTCCTCAGATGACCCCCTCCTTGGTCAGAGAGAACGATTCTTTTGATCTGGCGCTGTGTTCTGTTTGCTAAGTGGAATTTCAGATCCGAGTTTACACAAAATTAGCCTGTACTTTTCTTCTGTTCTGTTGTCCTGACAGGTTGAGGCCCGAAAGCCTGTTGAACCCACACAACGCACCGGGCGCTTTTCTGTTTTCTGTGAACATTTGTTGAGCCTCTTGGTATGCACAGCCAGTGTCACCAGTCCGATTGGACACTTCGGGTCCGCTGCCCCGCTCAGATGCCGGAAGGCTGCGCTTGGGGAGACTAGGCATCTGCTCAACTCTGGACCCTCCACAGCTTTATATGCTCCAGGCAGATGTCGAGAAGCCTCTGCTTATTGTTAGCCATGGTCCAGCTTGGCTTCCTGCTGTCCTCTCACTGTTGCTCTTTTTGAGGCATGAGAAACAGAATTGCCAAAATATTCCAGATGCTTTACACAGGCAGAAGGCGCTGCTTTGGCTGTCGCTGTTCTTTTGTGGGGTTGTTTCTGGTAAACAGCACTGTTTCTTAGCTGTTTATTATGCACAGAGTGAAATGTCTGGGGCTAAAGGAAATTCTAACTTTCTGGTTGTAGCGTTCCCTTTTATAATAGACTTATCTAACAGAGTGCTCTTTCACCAGCAATGTTTTTGAATATTGCTAAGTTTGAAGAAATCTGGTACTTGAACTCAGCAGATGGGGTGCCAGAGGCAATATTCAGTATCTAAACTCAGGGAGACAGGGGAGGAAAAGTGAGGCATTTGGGGCTATAAGTCTTTGTTTTCTTGTGGTGTCCATCACATTTATGCCACATGATGTGTCATCCTCACTTGCTTTCACCTTGATGAACGTGAGGCAATAAAACTTAGGGGTTCAGCACATGAACTCCACAGTCAGACTGCCTGGGTGCAAATCCTGCATTCAAATTGCACAACTCTGGGCAATAATGTCTCTGTGTCTCAGTTTCCACATCTGTAAACTGGAGTAATAATAATAATAACAATACCTACCTCATTGGGGTGTTGAGAATTACATGAGCTAATGTACTGGGGGTGCCAAAAAAAATGTATACACATAATTTGTATTCATCTTTTGTTATCGGTATATATTGAGTATTACAATTTTAATGCAGTTTTTTCCTTAAAATATGTATACATTTTTTTGGCACCCTCTGTATGTAAAGCACGTAGAACACGACTGACATTATATAAATGTGTTACACCTGAATCTAAAAGACTTTTCACATCAAGAGAAGCTTTTAACTTTGGGTCAGGAAGATGAAAGTCTCCCCTCTCTGCTCCAAATACATAAAAAATAATAGATAACAAAATTATGTTTAAAGTATTTTTAAATTTTTTTATGTAGAAAGTTAATCTTTTAATAGTTCCATTTTTACTTTGAATGTATATTAATTTATAATATTATACTAATAGTACATATTTATAGATTTAATAGTCTAATTTTAAATTAAATAAAAATACTTTGAATTGAAAATTTCAAAACTTGGAGTTTTTTAATCCAAGTTGCAGTTCTGTGCACCAGGAGGCGTGGAACCCCCCAGCAGTGAGCAGGCCAAACCAGGAGGCTAGCCAGGCTCCGGCACTGGGGTGGGCAGGGTGCCCCAGGGCACGGTGGAGCCAGGTGGGACTGCCCTTCCCCCCGGGACACAGGCAGACGGCAAGTCCCCACAGCCCGCTCTGTGTCTCAATGAGAAACCAAAGGCCAGCACAGGACGCATACATACTCAGAATGTATAAAGAAGCCCCATCAGTTAGTAGGAAAACAAGCCAATGTAGAAACAGGCAACACAGATGGATAAACAGTTCAAAGCACAGGCTTTACAAATGCCCAGTGTGCAAGTGGAAAGCTATTTTGCCTCATCAGCCATCAGGGGAACAGACATTAAAACAGTGAGAGTCTATCTCTCACCCATCATGTTGACAAAAATTACCTTTGTGTATTTGGTGGTGGTGCTGGTGGTGGTGATGGTGGTTCTTTTATGTTTGGTAGAGACAGAGGTGATGGTTCAGTGTTGAATAATGGCTCCGAGCTTAGACTCACGAGACCTGGGTTCAAACGCTGGCCTTGCCACTCTGGAGCAAGTCGTATCCTTCTCCCCTCCTCCGTGGGGGTAACAGGAGCCCCCTTTCAGGGAATGTCACCGGGGTCACAGAAGGACAGAAGGTGGTGTGGGGTCAGAGTTCCAGTAGTGATGTTCACAATTTCTTACTCCTCAGAACGAGCGGGGCATGTGTGAGGAAGGTCAGGTAGTGGGACCAGAGCACAGTACCTGCTGGGGTGCCTGGTAATGACGTTGGGAAGGCTGAAGAGGGACTCCCAGATTGAACAAGCATATGTATTTCCACCTGCTCCTGAATCACCTCCAAAATGGCAGTAAAGGAATTAAAAAGCTATAATCACACGAAGGCCAAGAGGACATTGGAACACTTGACAAGGGCTGTCACAAAAGTGTAGGAGGAGGGAAAGGAGCTGCAGAGGGAAGGGAGGAGGCAGGGTGGAGAGCGGGACATGGGGGCCAGCAGAGGGGAAGGGAACAAGCCATAGTCCCAGCCGAACCCTGGAAAGAGAGGGCAAGGGCTGGTCGTTCTGAGCTGGGGCTGAAAGTGGGAGGACTGGCTGTAGATCTGCATCAGGGCCATTTGGACCCCAGGGAGCAGGCGCTGAGCTGCTCCCTTCCTGGGGAAGAGGCCTGTGCACGCAGGTTGGGGACGCCAGGCACAAGTGAGCGTGGGAATGAGAGACCAAACTGACCGCGAAGAGGAAGTGAGAGTCCTGGCCCACTTGCTTTGCAGGCAGGAGACTGGAGTCACCCTCACCAGCACAGGAAAGACCTAAGAGATGACACCCAGATAGAGACCAGCCAGGCTCCTGGCCCCGCCCCCCACCCCACCCCCCCATGAAGCCAACCTGATAAGCCCCTCCCCAGGCATACTTCCAGTTACCTTTTCATTCCTTGGATTAAAAAAAAAAGAAAATCACCTCAAATTTTTTATCAAAAGTCTCTGCCATGAATGTATCGGTCAGAGGCACAACAGGAAAAGAATAGCACATTCGGAAGGGGGGGCAATGACAAAGGTGTGAGCAGAGTCTAGGGAAACCAACAAGGGATGGTGTGGTGTCCTGAGGCTGGCACCACCAGAGCCGTCACCACCCGAAGCCTTCGGTAGAAGGAGTCTCCCGACCATTTGACGCACCAGGGAGACAGTGGGAGAGGACACACCCCCACTCACCCCCCAGCTTCCTGTCTGTGCCTCTACTGACGTGGCCGATGGGAGTTGAGGGCCAGGAAGCCCTGGATGCAGTCCGTAGAGGTCAGCCTCCCCGGCCGCATCTGCGTCTTGCCCTTTCCTCTCTACATCACAGTTGTAAGGTCCGTAGTTGGTGCTCATAGCTGTCATTCATTCATTGTTCATGGCTGTGTAATAGTCTGATGGTGAAGGTGGTTTTTATGTATCCATTCTCGTTGGTGGACGTTTGGGTCATGTCCAGGTTCTCGCTGTTATAAGGAAATGTTACTGCGGTCATTCTTGATTCAGATTAATTAGCATTTCTCTGGGGTGTAATTACGCCTTCACAGGGTAGGCACATGTTCAACTGGACAAGATAATACTGAATTAGTTCCCAAAGTGGTGGTTCCCATTTATGCTCCACCATCTGTGTGTATGGAAAATCGGTTCACTATCGTGTTTCCCCGAAAATAAGCCCTAACTGGAAAATAAGCCATAGCATGATTTTTCAGGATGACATGCCCTGAGCATAAGCCCTAATGCATCTTTTGGAGCAAAAATTGATATAAGACCCGGTCCGGTCTTATTTTTGGGGAAACACGGTAGTCTGGTTATCAACTTCAGTACTGGCTTGAGTACTGGGTGGTGAGGAGTCACTGTATGTCACTTAGATGAAAAGCTATTTAAACTGTTTAGTTGATAATAATAGCAGTGGTCACATCCAGAAGTCATATGCACATCAAAACAGGGCATAGTTTGTCCAAAGAGCCTGGTAACTACATGCAGTCCTCTTAGCTCACATTTGATGGTGAGTTACATTCTGTTATGCGAGATGCCTCATATGTGTGCCTGACAGAGTAATTGTTGCTGATTGTTTCAGCTAAACATTCTGTCTTTCCTCAGGATGTATAATCAGATGTGGCATCAGACCCAAGAAGCCCTCAATTCTTTGCTTGATAAAGAGTCTCAGAAGCTAATAGAACCACAGAGAAATCCAGTTTTCATCTTCCAGACGTTAGCCACCTTCTACATAAAATATGTGCAGATCTTCAGAAACCTGGAGAATGTCTATGACCAGATCGTCCATCCGCAGAAACGAATACTGATTCGAAAAATACTGGATGGAGTGATGGGTCGCATTCTGGAACTGAAGAATGAAATGGTTGAACTGGAATTAAGTGAGTTCCAATATTTTGATGACATCTTACAGGACCTGAAGTTGGCCCCCGTAAGTACTCGAGTTTTTTCCTCATTAGTTTTGGTTTCAAATGAGATATGTAGGCGTGTAACCAGTACTCTACAGAATGTCAGACATAGTTACTAGTTGGCTGTTGTGTTAGAGGTGGACGCGTAGCCCTTCGGTTAGGCCATACTGGGTTCCCCAGTTTGGGGGGCAGATGAATCCTTGCAGTCTTCGTGTGTGTTGGACACTAAGGCCATTGGGCCTTCCTTGTCACCATGGTGTCCAGGCCCGTTGGACTGGAAGAGGCCAACCCCTTTCCAAATATCCTGTGGCAAAAAGCCTCCCGATGTTCAATCGCAGTACCCCTACTTCTTTTTCCGAAGAAAATCTCTCTCTCAACTTTGTTTGCCCATCATCTTCTGGATGAGTAGCCTCTGGTTGCTGGTTTCTTATCCCCAGGTAGTTGCACCTCCTCCTTTGCTTTGGGTCAGTGGTGACTCGGGTGGGTGAGATGTACAGCTATGGGCCTTTGAACCTCCAACACTAAAGGGTTCCCTCTCTGTCTGAGGCCCAGGAGCTCTCCCTGCTGTCACCTGTCACCAGTGCTGTCCTGTGAGCACGAGGCCCGGCCGCTGCCCTCGGCCCTTCACTGCCTGTCCCCAGGATCTCTTCTGAGGCTCTGTCTGGCCAAGTCTGCCAGGGACCGGTGGACACCTCCCTTCAGTATCATGGTCCCATGAGTTCAGGCTTCATTTTGAAAGGAACGTTTCCTGAAATAAAATTAAAAGGAGAAAGTGTTTAATTTTCTACATGGGGTTTAATGTTTCTTCCTTCCGAAAATAATTAGGCTTCTATAATTTTATGTTTTCCTAACCTTAGTGGTACATTTTATTAGAATGGACTAAAGAGAATAACGGAAATGAACAAAATGTTGAAGATCACTCCAAAACTTTCATGTTTATTATATTCGTTTATGACAACATGGATTAAAGCACCAGGCTTTTTAGGTCAGGTGTACTTTACTTGCCCATGTGAAAATATCATGAACAACTTAGAGTAATGTGAAACAAATAGTCATTAAATCATATTTCTAAACTTAATTAATAAAGTAATATTAAATTTATTTAATTACAAGCATATTAAATAATATTCCTAAATTTAAGAAATAAGAAGTTTGTGAAATTTATATGGTGGGCGCCTTCAGTTTTCCCCATTTTTCTTACTGCTTCGGTCAACCCTCTGCTTTGCCTGGTTCATCTTCTTGGAGGCATGGCATTGAGAGGGATGATGGAGCCACTGGGCCTTGAGAGGGATGATGGAGCCGCTGGGCCTTGGGAAGGGTGATGGAGCCGCCGAACCTTGAGAGGGGTGATGAATGGGTGACATCATCCAGGAAGCCTTTGTAGCAGGACACTATCAACAGTGTTTACCGCCAGACCTGGAAGGTGTGGATTGAACTATGTGAAGACACTGAAGTACAGCTGGTTAGCGGGTACATCCAACATCAGAAGCATGGACTCCATAAACAATGCTCTGGCCAGAGAGACACACCAACCTCAGGGACCTTCTGTGTGACCCAGTCCTGCATTTCAGGGTGGAACCCTAGACCAACCAGCATCCTCTGTGTCTGGGCTTCTGTGTCTTTGTCACCCACATAGCCCGCAGCTCCCAGTTATTTGTACAATATGACTGGCACCACTGACCGCTGCTGATTGGTTCGGAGATGGGCACCTTCGCAGCTGCCCCATCCAGTCCTCCCTGAAGAGATTCTGAACCAGGACAGAGAGACCCGTTTCTGTCTCAGGGTCTGAATTGTAGTCTCCCAAACTTGTAAGTAGTCAGAGACTTTGTTCACCAAATACTCAGAAGAATGGAGGCTGCTGCTGTTCAGATAGGAAGAGGAAGAAAGAGAAAAGGAGAACAAAGCAGACTCACCAAGAGGAGCAGAAACAAATGGCTGAGTCCTGGAGGCGTCTTCATCCCTGGACACACCCCTGTTGCTGACAGACATTCAGCCGCATTCCTGCCCTGGTTCCACAAGGTCCCAAGTCCTTCCATCAGTGTCCCCTTTTAGTTAAACTAGCCGGAAGACTGTTTCTGGAACCTGCCACATAAGGAGCCTTCCCAAAGAGGTCCCCCAATGTCGAGAAACATGCAGGGAAGGGAGTTTCTCTGCCACCAGAAGTTTCCTTGGTTCCACCCCACAGAGACTGGAACCCCCGTGGTATCTGCAGTGGACATAACCGTGTCGGGGATGGAGATCCAGCAGTAACTGCCCAAAGCAGCCGACATCTGTCTTCCTGCCTCTCCCAGGCTCAACTGCTCTGCTTCCTCACCCTCAAAATCCTATTTATAATTTTTGGCCTAAATGGACCCGATGGAGCCATGTCAATAAAGTTTTGGTTTAAAATTTAGAAAAGTACAACCCTTGAACATGCTTCTCAATAAATAAAATCACAACATAAACAGTAGTCTTTCTCCTCTGACTGTCCTCCCTCCCCAGGCCACTGGGCCCTGGAAGTCCACACTTAGTTCACCCCAAATGCTCCATTAGTCTAAGAAAGGTTTGGTTTTCAAAAACTATTGCCACCTCCCAGAAGTGCTAGAGATACCATTACAAACAAGTTCTCAGAAAGACACCCCTTTATGCTCTGATGATTGTTTAAGGGAAGCCCTCTTCAAAATTCCCTGGTTTGGGAGAAGAGTGTAGGGAATCACACCGGAATGGGGAAAAAAGAGACCTGATCCTGAAGACAAGAACCTTAGCTCTCCCTGATCAACTGGTCTACCAGAAGGCAGCCAGGAGTGTCTGAAAGAACGTCTAGGACATAGGGACTGGCCAAGGGCCACCCATACCTTTTAATATCCCTTGTACATTCCTGATTATGGCACTTAGACTGTGTGTATTCATTTGACCTCCACTAATTTGAAATATTTGTTAATATACAAAAGTGAAGAATAGAAGTTTATATTTATTGTGTAAAAATAAGTTTTCTAATAAAGCAAATTAATTTTTTTAATATACATTTTATTGGGGAATATTGGGGGGTAGTGTGTTTCTCCAGGGCCCGTTAGCTCCAAGTCATTGTCCTTCAATCTAGTTTTGGAGGGCGCAGCCCAGCTCTAACTCCAGTCGCCGTTTTCAGTGTTTAGTTGCGGGGGGCACAGCCCACCATCCAATGTGGGAATTGAACTGGTAACCTTGTTGTTAAGAGCTCGTGCTCTAACCACCTGAGCCATCTGGCCGCCCCTCCGGAAGCTCAGTGGCAGCTCATTGTCTTCAATCTAGTTGTGGAGGGTGCAGCTCACTGGCCCAGGTGGGAATCGAACCGGCAACCCTGTCATTCAGAGCTCACGCTCTAACCAACTGAGCCATCCGGCCACCCCCGGAAATTAATTTTTAAATAATCTTTGTGATGGGGTAATTTAAAACCAGGTAAAAATAAAACCAAATTATTAGAAAAAATTGTGACCGCTTATGAACAAATAGTTGATGTTGTTAACGATAAAGATTAGGTTTAATTCAAAGGTCTCTATAGCGCAACACTTTGCTTTTCTAATTTGCATTATTATCTTAGGTAGGCTGAGATTATAGTATCTTTCTTTAAAGAAATTCGCTGTTATCGTTAGTTAATTGGGGCCCAACTCGGATATGAATTACTGCAGTTTCACTGTGATTAAAACAAGGGACGTGGCTTCGCTTTTTCCTTTTGATTTTACTTGTGTGTCCGTAGCGGTAACGCGTTGTCTTCACTCCGTCGGCCTCACCGGCTCTTAAAGGAGGATGGGAAGTGGAGCCGGTCCTTTGGTGCACATGTCCTTATTGTGTATTTTACATGGATTTGAGCCCTGGAATTGTGACAAAAATGCTCTTTTGCTTATTTTTTTGTCTTCTCTAGCAACAATTAGATATTCCCATTCCCAAATATTTTTTGAAGGAGAAATTGGACATAATAAAAGGAAGAGAGAGAATCCTTTCTCAAATATTAGCCGACACGGAACTGGGACTCTCTGACAAGGTTTGTATATCATTTTAACCAACATTCTTCCATAATCTGTAGAACCTCCTTTTCCTGCTTCTAATTAAGAAACAACTGGATTCTATGCAGTGTGAGGAGAGCAGCACCCTCCCCCAAGTGGTGAATTGGAGCACCCACATTTGGAACCTCAGTGTCCTGTACTGGATCCTGATGTGTGGCCAGTGCTGCCCCCCGAGGCCTGGAAAAGGACTCAGCTCGTGCTTGGGTGCTTTTTTGGATCCCAGCGGCCTCTCCCTTCTGCCCATCCATGCACAAGGCTCTTCCCAAGCCAGGCCACATGCACAGCTGCTCCCACGCTCCAGGGATGCAGACCTGAACCTAGGGTTTCCAGGCAGGAATTCCCACCCGTTCTCGTGAAATTTTTTTGCTTTCCCATTCCCAAATCCCGAAGAAAGTTGGTCAGAAAATCGGGAAAATCGGCTCCTTGAACCCAGTAATACCCAAAATGGTAAATAAACATACTACTCACAATGTATATCTTAGACTTTTTTCCTATTTATTGCTAGGGTTTCCGAGAATTCCCACCCATTCTCAGGAATTTTTTTTGCTTTTTCCATTCCTGAATCCCGAGAAAAGTTAGTTAGGAAACCAGGAAAATCGGCTCCTTAAACCCAGGTAGTCGGTAGTATCGGCCGTCACTTTGTGGAAACGATTCATCGTGGAGAACAGAAAACAGTTTATATCTCGGGATTCGGGGATGGGAAAGCGAAAAAAATTCCTGAGAATGGGCGGGAATTCCCGCCTGGAAACGCTGCCTGAGCCCTGGAAACCCTCAGAGCTCATGCCGGCCTCTGATGTCCAGCAGCCTTGCTCTCCTTTCTCCCTCTTTCCTTCCAGAACAGCACCGTCCCTCACTGGGCTCCCACACACACACACACACACACACACACACACACACACACGTACTGTACCTGAAGTCTCCAGGCAGCATTTTACTGCACGCGCCCGATTTTTCTGTCTTCGTAGTACCCATCACGTTGGGATGTTTTAAAATGCAAATTTGTAGGTCCTGGAGGACATGTCACCTCTAAAGTGAATACACTTACGATGATTTTAACATTAGTCACATTCACTCGATCATTCTATAATTGATTTTAAAGTCAGCATTTTACTTCCTGTGTATTTTATGTCTTAAATTCTCCTATTAGAGATGTGTTTTTAATTTATGTTGACACTATTAAGTTAATGAAACATTGATATCGATTTCAAGTTGTATTGAATCCATTTTATTGGCGTTCCTAGTATAATTTGCTGCCAACCTAAAATATTACGGGGCTAATTAGTATTTTGTTTGGAATGGCAGAGGAAGGCTTAAAGGAATCCTTAAATATGGGACCACAGGTGGCGCGTGGCAAATTATCAAAGTATACATTATTCATGGGAAAGTGATTCCTACTGAGCAGCCATCATACTCTTTGTCAGCAGTTTGGGAACTCTTTGCAAGGTTGGCGTGGAAGTAAGTGTGTGATGTTTCTGGGCTCAATTGACGTAGCTAACGTGTTTACACCTTGACGTATCTCAAATGCGTTTTGCAGACACGCCCTGTAAAGGGTCTCTCCCTAGAAGAGGCTGTTAAATTAATCCAGATCGCAGAGAGGGCACGGCAGGGTCGCCTGAGAGCAATGTTCATGAAGCAGATCTTCCTTCAAGAACACAGAGCCAGGCACGCCAAGGCTCTCGGCGACAGAATAGCAGATGTCGGGGCATCTGCACTGCGCATTCAGAAGGTGCAAATGTGGGGCTGGGCTTGGGGACAAGGTGCCTGATAGCTAGAGATGGTCCCGGGGTGGGGGTCAGCTCCGAAACGCAGAATTCCCAAGTGCTACCTTTAGTAGAACTGGAGTTAATTCCAGAAAGATTGATTATCTTACTCTGGGGAAACCGTTCACTAAGATTGGTCACGTTTTTAACATTTTATTATGCATAGGAATAAAATACAGGGCGTTTTCAGCAAATGTTTTTGAAGATCATTGATAATCACTGGAAAGAAGGTTGCTAAGAATTCAGTGCGGATATAAGTCCTTAATGAATTTTGGAAAATACATTTACGCACAGACAGGAGGCCTGCAAGCGTTCAGACTTGCTAGCTTGCCAACATGTGTGCCATTCCCACAAAATTCCAGTAACCAGAACCTCCATGTTCCTCTTAAGAGCGGGCCTTGAGGTTTCCTTCCCTTTGTCAGACGAGCACCGTTCATTATACCCCATCTTTTTTCAAATGGAGACTACGTTGCTTACAGGAAAATGCAAAAGATGGCAATGTGACACAAATTAGAATTAGGCTGGAGAGAAAGTAAGTACACGGACATGAAATGGAGCCAGCAGACCAGGACTCGTGTCCCCACTTGAGTTTGAAGGGGAGTGGAGGGGGCACCGATCGGAGACGGTTTTCCATCAAGTGTCTCTGGGGATGTGAAGTTTCAAACAAGCATCCGAGTTCATAACTTCAGTTGTACAATTCTTGGACGTTACTGTGTTGTATTTCCCCCACGCTACTGCAGAAACTTTTCTTTTAAAACCATGAATTGACACCCTTAGATCTAGCCCCACACTTCTGCAATCTAGAAGTTTCTCTTGAAGAAACCCAGGTAGGGGAATCTCACTAACAAGTATTATAGGCCATCTCTTCTTTGGTCCCTCAACTTCACGGAGATTTAGTTGACAGACAACCTTGTGCAAGTTTAAGATGTACGTCGGGATTTCATACACGATGATAAGATGATTACCACAGTCAGGTCAGACAACATATCCATCACCTCACACAATCACCAGTTTTTCTTATGGAGAGAACATGTAAGATCAACCCTCAGTCTTTCATACACAATACAGTCATCTGCTGTGCAGTAGATCCCAGAGCTTATTCATCTTATTACTGGGAGTTTGTCCCTGTCACCACCTTCAGCCATTTCCCTGACCCTGCAGCCCGAGGCCGCTGCACATATACCGGTTCGGTATTATTAGATTCCACATGTAGTGAGAGCATACAGTATTTGTCGTTCTCTGTCTGACAAATTTCACTTAATGCCCTCAAGGTCCGCCCATGTAATCTGAACTGGCAGGATGTCCTTCTTTGTTTGTGGCTGAATAATACTCCATTGCATTCTTTATCCATTCATCCATCAATAGACGCGGAGGCTGTTTCCATGTCTTGGCTATTGGGAATAATGCAGATATCTCTTTGAGAGACCAATTTCATTTCCTTCAGATGTGTATACTCAGAAGTGGGATTGCTGGATCATTTGGTAGTTCTATGTTTCATTTGTTTTGAGGACCCTCCATGCGGTTTTCCATAGTGGCTACGACGATTTCCATTCCCACCAACAGTGCACAAGGGCTCCCTTTCCTCCACATCCTCACCGGCAGTTGTTATCTCTTGTCTTTTGATGACAGCCCTTGTAACAGGTGTGAGGCTGTTGCTGGGTCCGCAGTCTTTGCTACCAGGGTGGGCTCGTGTGGATCCTGTGTGGTCCCTGGGACAGGGGGCTGCCCCAGTACACCTTGCTCAGTAGGGCGGCACTGGAACAAGGACCTGCCTTCGGGTTCCCAGGGGGTCCTCAGACAGCAGTACAGGCCCTTTCTGTGATTCAGTCTTTCTTCAGACATGCTGCCTGTGATCACAGGAAAATATCCCATCAACACACACACGTGTATGACCTTCACTGCATAGTCATTATGTCTTTGGGGACATGCAGTTTATATGGGAGAAACGGTACCACTGTGTTTCCTCTGGGTTTTTTTATTATTTATTTAATGGATTAAACAAGTAGCCATTTCTTTGTTTTCAGGTTTGGCGATCTTTCCACCAATGCAAGAAAACCGAACGACAGAGAGAAGAAGAAATGATATTCCTGGGTATGGTGAGTTTCCTTGCGCACAGAACGTGCATCTGGTTTTCTCAGCGGTGATGGACTCTGTCAGGTCGTGTCTTCCTCGGAGAGTTCTTGAGGGCAGAAAGGAAATAAAACTGAGTGACCCGTGACTTAAGAGGATGGGATCACCTGTGTTCAGCAGAAGCCTGCCTGGGGGACCCAGAGAGAGCAGGGGGGTGTCCATCGACGCATCTGTTAGACCCCGTGGACGGCTCCACGCAGATCAGGCTCTGAGTTGCTCACGTAGGCTTCCCCTGTCCAAACTCCTCAGTGCACTTGACTTGACAGTATCTGTGGTCGTGACAATGGATTTGCGCCGATGCAGCCACGTTTGGGGTGATCTCTATGGTGATCACTGAATCGGAGTTGAAAGGGTGTATTAGTTACCTAGTGCTGTGTAACAATATTACCCCCAACTTAGCAGCTTACACGCACACCTTTGTTATTTCAGTTTCTGTGGCTCAGGCGTCTGGCATGTCTTAGCTGGGTCCTCTGCCCAGGGTGCAGGTGTCAGCTGGGGCTGGGGTCTCCTCGAGGCTCACCGTGGGAAGTTGGGCTTCCCAGCTGTGTGGTTGCTGGCGGGATTCAGCTTCTTGGGGGCTGTCAGACAGAGGCCTCAGGTTTTTGGCCAGCTGTTAGCTGGAGGCAGTCCAGCTCCCTGACAGGGCCTCTTCTGTGGCCACTTGCTTCACCAAGCCCAGCAAGGGGACAAGTAAGTGGCTGTTAGTCTCCTGCGAGTGATCGCGGAGGTGGCATGCTCAGATTGGCTAGAAGCAGGTTATGGGGTCCACCCATTCTCAGGCAGAGGGGGACAGGAGGATGTGAGCCCCAGGAGGTGGGGATAACCTGGGACCACCGTGGCGTGTCTGTGCGAAGGAGTTTTCCCCATTATCTGTATCACCAAGTCCAAAGCCTCTGACGAGGGGCTTCTCCCAGAGCCCCTCCTGCACAGACCCCTCTGCTTCCTTATGGAAGCTTCTTCCTGTCATTCAACTGCAGTCTTTCTCCCTACGGTTCCCACAGACTGGCTGCGGTTCAGTCCCCCGGGGTAACTCAGAATGTGTCTGGTCCCCCTTTCACATGAAGAACCCTTCGAGTGTTTGAAGGCAGCTCTTGAGTCCCCTCCTCTGACTCTTTACAAAGCAAATTGCCACCGGAGATGCACCCATTACGGGTGGGGCCTTAGTGGTTGACCTGCTCAGTTTTCAAAACCGGACATTGTAATCTTTTTAAAAAGAAAAGGAAAGAAAACCTGGGGGACCTGTTACAGCACTGAGTTACGGTGTGTTGGGGTGAGACTCATCACTTGGCACCCCACATTTAATGCCCAGATCAAAATATTGAAACAGTGACACTGATAAATACTATGACTGAGTCTTTGAAAATGCTAATCACGTGCAAAGCTCTGGTGAGGCCCATCAAGAAAAGAAGGGAAGAAAACACAGAGACACCGTCCATAACCACAGATACTAGTAGGTTTAAAAAACATTAGATAATATTGTGAATAACTATGATAAGAAATTAGAAAATCTCGAACAGAGAAGATTATCTAGGGAAGTATAAGTATCGAAACGGAACAAATAAGTAAAATACCCACATAAACCAATCCCTGTAGCAAATGCCGAGAAGATTTTTCAACGTCCCTGTGTTGGTCCAGGTTCTGTGAGAAGCAGATCTGAGAAGTAAAAAAGTGAATGCAGTTTGTACTCTTTTACCAATGTATGGATATGGTTCTCGTCATACTATTCTTATGGCATTTAAGTTACATTTTCTGATATTGCATTCCCTCTGCTCAGTTTCAGAGAAAAATCAAGCGGTCACCAGCCGATGGCTGACACAGAGCAGAGCGTGGCACACTGTGGGTCCTTTGTTCTGTGATCAGCCATAAATAGGGCCGTTCTAAGCCGTATTCTCATTGGGTCTTCTTGTATAGAGATATTACATTTTCTTTTCTGGGAATTTAGAATTTCAAATAAAAGATCTTTTCAGTGATATTATTGCTATCAGGAAAAATATAATTTATAATCAGTGATATTATTACTTGTCAGTGCTATTATTGCTATCAGGAAAAATATAATTTATAATCAGTGATATTATTACTTGTCAGTGATATTATTGCTATCAGGAAAAATATAATGTAGTCCCCTATATATTCATGGTATTGCTATAATTGTCATCGATTATATAATGGCACGTTCTGAATGACAAAGGACATGGTAAGTATATTTTGGTTTAGAATAGCTTACATTTTCTTTCTGTCCCTCATCCCGACTGCCCCAACTACAGTTGTGGCCTCTGTTGTCAGCACAGAATTGAAAACATCAATAATTTTGCTCGATAAAGAAATTCACTGCCATGTTCCAGACACTTGGGAGCGCATAGTTTCCTGGTGAAGGGGCAGGATATCACTGCATATGTGTTTATAATGTCTCGATTGTGACATCCAGCCTTTATTGGCTTAAAAAATATGGTAAATCATACCACAGTGGCAAATACGATTTTAAAAATACCTTGATTTTTATCACCTACATTCTTTTTTTATTTTTATTTTGCTTCCTGCTTTTATTCTTTTTTTAATTAATTAATTTATTTGTTTTTATTAGTTTCAGGTGCACAAAACAATGTAATAGTTAGACATTTATCGTTTATATACCTCACACTGTGTCAACCCCCCTCCCTCCATCTACTACCCCTCTGACATCGCACACAGCCATTACATTTCCACTGCCTCTATTCCTAACGCTGTACTCCGCTTCTTGTAACTATATACATATATATATATATATATATATATATAATTGTAGTTGACGTTCATTATTGTTCAGCTTCAGCTCCAGGTGTACAGTGCAGTGATCAGGCATCTACATCTTCCCTGAGGTGGTCTCCCTAACGAGACAAGTGTCCATCGGATACCCTACAAAATCTTTGCAACATTATTGATTACATTCCCCAGATTGACTTTCGTATCCCCGTGGCAATCTTGTGGTTACCGACTGTGCTTTCTAATCCCCTCACCTTCCCCCTTATCCCTACACCCCCTCTCATCTAGCAACGCTGTTTTTCCTCTGTGTCTCTGAGACTGTTTCTGATTAGTTCATTCATTTATTCTTTTCTTTAGATTCCACATATAAGTGAGATCATGTGGTATTTGTCTTTCTCTGTCTGACTTATTTCACTTAACATAATGTTCTCTAGATCCATCCATGTTGTTGCAAATGGTAAGATTTCATTCTTCTTTATGGCTGCGTAATACTCCATTGTATAAATGTACCACAGTTTCTTAATCCAGTCATCTACCGATGGGCATTTCGATTGTTTCCATGTCTTGGCTATTGTGTATAGTGCTGCAATAAACATAGGGGTGCATAAATTTTTTTCAATTATTGTTTTCGATTTCTCTGGATAGATACCTAGGAGTGGAATTGCTGGATCATAAGGTAGTTCCATTTTCAGATTTTTGAGATACCTCCATACTGTTTCCCACAGGGGCTGCACCAATCTGCAATCCACCAACAGTGCACAAGGTTCCCTTTTCTCCACATCCGCGCCAGCCCTTGTTGTTTGTTGATTTATTGATGATAGCCATTTTGACTGGGGTGAGGTGGTATCTCATTGTGGTTTTTATTTGCATTTGTCTAATGGTTAGTGAGATTGAGCATTTTTTCATATGTCTGCTTGCCATCTGTATGTCCTTTTTAGAAAAATGTCTCTTCATGTCCTCTGCCCATTTTTTAATTGGGTTGTTTGTATTTTTGAAGTTGAGTGAGTCTTTTATAAATTTGGGATCATCTGCATTCTTGATTTCCCTTTCAAGAAAAATCAAGCGGTCAGCAGCCTATGGGTGACACAGAGCAGAGCATGGGGCACTGTGGGCCCTTTGTTCTTTGATCTTGGAATTTCAAAACCAGGTCAACATTTATTTTTAGAATGGAAAACCCCTTGAAACCCAAGCCCAGCTTTTATTTCCTAGTTGTTTAGTCATGCTGTAAGAATCAGGTGGGTGAGCAATGTCTGCCAGTTGTCACAGACTTTTATGATTTAAAAAAATTCACTGGGTGGAATATTATTCAGCCATCAAAAGAAGGGAGTCCTGACACGTGCCACAGCATGGATGCAGCTTGAGGACATTATACTAATAGAAATAAGCCAGTCACAAAAAGACAAGCACTGTGTGCGGCCATTCTTTTGAGGTGTCTAACGTAGTCAGACTCATAGAAACAGAAAGTGGCACAGTGGCCACCAGGGGCTGGAGGAGGGGATGGGAAGCTGTTGTTCAGAGGGCACAGAGTTCAGTTTTGCAAAAGGAGAAAGTTCTAGAGATCTGTAGCGCAGCAATGTGGATATGCTTAACACCGCTGAGCTGTATCCTTACAAATGGCTAATCAATTTTATGTTATGTTTTTTACCACAATTAAAAAAACATTTTTGAACTTCACTGGGACATTGAAATGTATACTGAGATGGTTCTATAGAAAGCATGACTCTTCACTAGTGACCCAAAAAAAGACAAATTAAAAATTAAATGAGACAGTATTTCATTGAATCAAGATGTCATCAATTGGAAGATTAGTCGTGATTTTTATTTGCCATTAAAGAAAAAAAAATGTTTGGTCAAGTAAACCAAAATACATCCTAGATTCTAATACACGTCCATCCCTAATCCATCCCTAATTCCAGATATGGTAAAGTGAAAAAGATGCGTCTTAGAGTTGGTGAAGTGGGGCACGTTGTATCTGTCTTTTTAGAAGAAAATAAGGTTTTTCAAGTTATAATTATTGACCAGAGTGTGACTCAATGCTCATTCTCGTACACGATGAGTTAAGTCAGTTCAGCCTTTCTGAACAACTGCTAGCAAACTGCAGCAAGACCATAAAATGTATATATCCTTCACCCCCAATTCTATTTGTATCTTAAGGAAATCACCAGAAATAGAGATTTCTGTACATAGAGGTTTCCTGGTGTTCTTTTCAATAATGAAAATTGGAAAGAAACTATTCTAGTGTTCTAGAGTAGGGAGGTAGTGAGTTAAATAATTTATGATTACCTACATTAATGTGGTAGCATGCCACCATTGAAAACGTATGTTTATGACTAATATTTAAAGACATGACAATGCCCAAAGTGAAAATACAGGATTTAGAACTATGCATGTGGTATGATTTTAACTAAATATATACACACATTCGTGTACATACAAAAGAAAGAAAGGAAATATACCAAGTTCAAATAGTGCTCATTTTGTAATGTGGGGACGTTGGAAGATTTTTTTGTCCATAGTTGTCTATATTTTACTTCATTAAGTGGGGGAAAAATACACATTTAAAAATAAAAGCAAATGACCATAGAATGTTATCGGTTTTTTCTCCTAAGATCTCCAAATTTTGGGGTGTATACAGACGTGTAGCCAAGTAATGATATGACGCTGTTTCTCTTTTCCACCCTTAAGAAGCACACACATATAAAATGTAATGATAAAAACAATGGTTATCTCCAATTTTCTACTTTAAAACTTAAAATCGCAGTCAGAAGATTCAATCTAAGATCATCTAAGTTTAACATGAAATTTTATGTTAGCAGCGATTTTGATTCAACAATTTCCGTTTAATTTAATTCAGCCGGCGTTTATTGAGCATCTCCTATATTCACGCCGGAAACTAAGGGAACGGCCAGACAATACTTTTCATACTGAAGTCTTACTCATATGTTACATTGATACCACATAAAGATAAAATTCCGTGTTCTTTAATATGATTTCTCTGTTTTACTTTGTAGTTTATATCTGCTCAGCTCAAATTTTAAAAGTCTGTTTTTCAGCGATAGTGTTGGGAGAGTATAAAGGGAATAACTTGTCTGTTTTCTATTAAATGTGACATTCTCTGGTTTGCTTTTGTTTTTTTTCTTCTGGTATGTCTTCTCTTGGTATTCATGCTCTGTTGAAATTTTATACCATTGAGAAATATATGGATTCAATTTATTATAAGGAATAATATCTTCTGTTCATTGGCTGATAACCATAAAAATCTGTTACTCCAAGTCCAAGAAGTAGTTTCGATTGAATATGTTTTCCACTCTATCACTAATTAAGATATTGACCACTCATTTTAAAATATCATTTTTCTATTATTTCATTTTGTTACGTCATGCCAGCGTAGAAACCATTGACTTATTTGATCAGAACTGGATTTGTATCTTTATTGGAAGCTTGGCATGTTTGCAGGGGCGACTATTTAGGAACTGAAACCAATAGAGCAAGAAACATCATTATGCCTTGAGTTCCTGACCGACCGTTTTTCTTACCATTGTCATATACGTTTTTTTGATATGACCATTTTAAATATTTATATTCTAAAATCTACAAAGGAGAATAAATAGCACTCCAAAAATTCATGTGCAGTTCTCCTAATTGGCAGAACCAATGGAGTGGATCAAGTAGCAGGAAACTTAAGGAATATCATACATTTCCTTCTGTGGATCCCTTTGAAATAATGTGTCCTGCGGTCATGGCCGTCCTATACTTTCTGTCACCCTGAAGCTGTCAGTGTTTGGATTTTAATGAACACTGGGGGGACACTTATTGAAGAGAAAGAACTGTCACTTTGCAGATGTGTCAACTGAATCCTTGAAGCGCCATAAAACCCTGCTCACTTTCAAATCCTAACGTGAAACAAGCTATGTGCTAGATTATTTTTTGGTCAACAAGTTACACCTCTTTCTTATTACCAAATAACCCCAAGTAGGAGCTGGGGCGCCCCGTGAGCGCGCCCTCCCAGGCTCTGTAGGACTCCACACGCAGTATCCTGGGCCTCCCTGCCCTCCGTCCATACCGGTGAGCTCCCCTTAGGCAATGGTTGTCCAAGCCAAAATGAGTGAAGAATCAAAATGAAGTGCTCTTTAATAATCACACTTGAATTGCAGCCAAAAGCCACATCGTCCAGTTTGGTCATGTGTCTTATTCACTATATTTGGTTCCAGATGACATTTGCTCATTTCAGGAAATAAATTTATTCTCAAAAAATGGATTTGCCATGATTTGTGAGGTTTTGTTTTGCTTCATGTTCGTTTTCCTTTATATTTGAAATGCAAAAGAGCTGTTCCCTAAGTGTCCCGGAGGGAGGCAGCCTTTTAGAAATGAGTGCGGGTCCCCACGCACCAGCTTTGAGGGTTTGCTCCACCATGGTGACAAAGAACCAGGCATTCCGTGGCCCTGCCTTACCCTGTGGGCCAGTGGGGGGCTTTGAGCGACATACCGACCCTCCCTCTGCGCCTCAGTTTCTTCTTCTGTCAGGGCAGAGTAGTGCTACCAATTTCGCAGAGCTGTTAGACGGACTTCAGGAGAGATGGTGCGCCTTCAAGCAATGGCTGATGTTAATCATGTTGGAAAATTGCAGTAGGTTGTCATGACAACTGAATGATTTCTTACGATGGAAAACCATCCTGAAGCGTGATCACTTTTCTGTGTACCAAAGCCCAAAATACTTCAAAATAAGTTGTCGCCTAAAATACGCAGGCCACTGATTTCAGAATGTAAAATATCTTGCCTTTGTTATTTGCTCCTCAGATTTGTTAGCCGTGGAGTGGGAGCAGCCCGCAGGGTCTGAATCTGATGTGCAGCTGCCTTGTCTAATTGCCAGGGGAGGAATCTTAAGGCAACAGGGGCTGCCATGCACCATACAGTGTGTGTTGAGCCAGGAAAAAGTTTGCAAACCAAGATATGCAGTGACCCTGGTACAGGTGTACGTGGAATCTTCTCAGACAGGTTGACAGGGAGATCAGAGCTCAACTAGGGACCCGGAATAATCTTTGTGATTTCCACAGTCCTCTTCAAGAGGCTTTGGGAACAAAAGGAGAAGTCAACGTTTTCTTTCTCGTTATTTGGTTTTTATGATCTACTGTGTTTCCCCAAATATAAGACCTAGCCGGACCATCAGCTATAATGTGTCTTTTTGCTCCAGAAAGTGACTTGGGAATCTTTAGTTCGATTTTAAGTTGTTTCTAATGCTTGTTTTTTGTCCCAGGTCATCAGAAATTAAACGATGAAAAGAATTATCTTCCTTACCCTCCCTTTTGTCGCCTGATCCCAGGATATTTTATTTTCATCTACATCCTAGGGCAGGAGATGTGCCTTGTTTATCTCAGGTTAGGGCCCAGTACAGAGTCCCCTGAGGCCATGAGCTCTGGAACCAGCCTGCCTGGGTTCAGCTTCTGGCCCCACCATTGGCTCCCTGTGTGAACTTGGCCAGTGACCCGACTTCTTGGTGCCACAAGTTCCACATATGCAAAGCTCCTTGCTCATGGATTTGTGTTAAGTATGAAAGAAACCGATCTCTGTAAAGCATTTAAAATAGTGTCTGACACATCGCACACAGTAAGCACTAGATAAGTGTTCACTGTTATTTTTCTTCCAATGGCTTATAATCATGGGTTTCGATGCTCACGTCATTCAGGATTCAAAAATGCTTATTCAATTGCCATTTTTTACCTATTTAAGTTAGCCAAGATCAAAAAGGTTAATGTCACGTTATTGACAAGGTATGGAAAAACAGGCTCTGTCGTACAGTGTTGGGGGTAGCATAAATCATACAACCTCTTTGCAAGGTTGTTCAACAAAAGCTAAGTTACAAATGCACATTTTTTTCAAAACTGTTGTTCCATAGAACCCGTAATAAACCATTTTCAGACAAAATGTTTTAAGCCAGAAGAAACCTATCGGTGGAAAGATACAGCAAAGCATGGAGGGTAAGGGCAGAGATTCCAGAAATGGATGCCTCGGCCAAAGCGCCAGTCTGCCACTTCTTGGCTGTGTTACCCTGGACAGTTCCTTAACCTCTCTGTGCCTCAGTTTCCTCATATGTAAAATGGAAATGATAGTAGTTATTACGATGAATAAATTAGTTAATATTCATAAACCACTTAAAATAGTGCCTTGGAAACGGTAAGTGCCATCAAAGTGTTTATTTTAAAACATTTTAAAGAAAGTTGGACACAAAAATAGGAGACTAAGCTTCCACCACTAATCAATCAGCTAGGCTCTATTCTAGCCCAGCTCGTAATTAAGCAAATTTTAAAATTACTAAAAAAATATTTAGAAATTAGTCTTCACAGACTAGAACATTTTTGTGCTTTAACAGTTTTTCACCCACTAAAATTGTGGCATCCTAAAATAAGGACTTCACTGTACGATGAGCAGAGGGCAAAGACAACTGCTGGCGGGGGGTCTCCGTACAGCCTTTTTTCCACTTCTCCTGCTGGCTGTGTCTTTATGAGTAGGTATATTTGTATAAGCACAGATATATAAATATAGATATATTACTCTGAAATGAAATGATGAAACAAAATGGCTTATTTTCATAAACTAAGGAGCACACACACGCACACATGAAATGGACCAACTGAAGAGCCGTTCACGCCCCAGCGTGAGGCATCCATTCCACAGGCAAAATTAGAGCGAGCCGCGTGTGGCGCCGGCCGATGAGCTGACAGAGAGGGCCGCTAAGTGCTTTCTGACGAGCGCGGCCCCTGCTGTGTTCGGAGGCGGCCAGGGCTAATTAATCTCCGTGCCGAGGACGGCAGGAGATGCCGCAAGACAGTCATTTGCTTCAATAGACGGCTCCCGTTCCCTCACTGCTCATCTGGCCTGGGCCTTGCAGGACGACAAAGCACCCACCAGGAAAGAAACAAACCCCCCAAGACAATAAGCAAGTTGCCCGCATTAAATCACTTCTTTGCCAGTGTATTTGTGACTGATAAATTGAACAGATTTTCATTTGGGCAAATGTCCATTTTATCTTACTAATTTGAACAAGGATTTTTAAAGACAAAGCCCATGAAACATTAGATAAGCATGTTAAGTTAATGGACCATGGAGTCCTATTTCCCTGCAAACCCAGGAAGCATCATCTTATATCCTGTTTTTACAGCAACATCAATTATTAATATGTATATTTTTTGCTGACAGAGGACCTTGCCATAAACGTAGGTTTCGTTATCCAGTTCCGGGTCATTAACTGTGGAAAGCTTGTAAATATAATGGTTTATTCACATGGGAAGCCTTCATTAAGATGCATTATTCTACAGCCAATGTATTTCAATATATCGTATATTATCATGTTCTCTATTTCCCTTTAATATTCGTAATTTATTTTTAAATGAGTTGAGTTTACAAATTTGAATTCCATGTGACCAGAGTTGCTAAGGGGGGGACAAGATGTTTTAGCCCAAAGGAAAAGCTGCTTGTTAACAGAAGACCTAAATATATGCCAACCTTTAGCTTCAAAAGCAACTAGACAAAGAAGCTACGAGTGACCCCAAATGTATTTTTGTCAGAGAAAGTCTACATCAAGGAACACGCATGAACACACACATGTTAATAGGAGGAGCACAGAAGCAAAGGACTCGAGGACCCTTATTGCTCGCTTCTTCATTCTCGCGGAATCACTTGAGAAAGTCATGTAATCACGAACCTCAGTGTGCTCATCTGTTTAATGGGAGACCACATCCTCGTTTCTGCCTCACAGATGGGTGTGACTGTGAGTAGAGAGCTCTCGGGAAAGGCCGTGGTGGCAGAGCTCCACGCCGAGAGCCAAGAGCGTTCTCCGGTTCCCTCAAAGATCACGGAAGTGTCAGGAAGTTAGCTAAACACTTCAGATAGGGTTATTGACGAGACACAAATCAGTCACCTCCTCGTGGCTTCCTTGCTAGGGATAATGGAGAAAAGCCCAGCTAAAGTATGGTTTACGTATTCGTACACCCATGGAAGACATTTGCTAGAAACGACCAGTTACGTCATCATGGGGGGTAGAAGCCATATCGTGAGTCGCTCACAGAGTAAGGGAGTCATAGCATCAATGCACGACTTCAGTGCAATTTTACACACTCATCAGAGATGAGGAAATTTGGGTCCTTTGCCGCAGAAATCCATTTTAACACATTCATGACAATGATGATCTTTAAAATAGTCCTTGGCGAGACGAGGTAAAAATCTGTACGAGAATTACAAACTTCATTTCATGTATTTAAAATGTAAGCACGAGGAATGAAAACAACATTACCTGGAAGATTTAAGAGTTGGATTTAAAAATGATTAAATAAAGGAAATTCCTATCTCTTTACTGGGACAAAATACATACTATAAAGTCATGCCTTTGAACACCTGTATATACAGTGAGGCAATTTAGATCGTTTGTTTTGGTTTTGGTTTTTTTTGTGTTTTTTTTTTAGATCGTTTGTTTTTAACATTGCTCTTTAAAATGATTCTATAATTCTTATTCTAGATTCACTTTTTCTTTTTTTTTTTTTAATTTATTTTTAATTTATTGGGGTGACAATTGTTAGTAAAATTACATAGATTTCAGGTGTGCAATTCTGTATCACATCATCCATAAATCACACTGTGTGTTCACCACCCAGATTCACTTTTAAAGTAGTTTTAGGGTTTTTTTCCCCTTATCATAAATGTGTGATTTTCTTTTCGTCTTTTTTCACTTGACTTTATGTTATTAAGTGGATGCTATAGTCTAACAGCATCTGGATTGTGGTTTCCAGTTGAGAAATCACTCCCAGAAGTTCATAGATATTTCTTGGAGACTGTGTGTGTGTGTGTGTGTGTGTGTGTGTGTGTGCGCGCGCGCACACACACACATTATTGTTACATTTAACTCTTTCATCCATTTGGAATTTATTTTAGTATATGACATGAACTGAGTCTTTCGGAGCATCTTTTTTTCCAAGTAATTGATTGAAATTTATAGTTTGGCCAATGTCCATTCAATCTTCACAGCCTAATGCTGTTCCCATCTTAAAGAGGAGGGAACTGAGCCTAAGAGAGTCGGTGCCTTGTAAGAAACCACAGAGGTAGCAAGTGGCTGAGCCAGGACTTAAACCCTGGCATTCTGCCCCAAAACCCCAGAGCATAGCTTTGGATCAAATGAACTGCCTCTGCCATTTGCCCGCTGTGTGAATTTGGCGAAGTTCATTAGCCTTTCTGGTTCCATTTCCTTACATGCTGATAATACCTGCCTGGCTGGTTGTTGTAATGGTTAAGAGATTGTTTCTGTAGAGTGAGCTTGTACAGTAGAAGCTCAGAAGAAGTACGTGCATCTTCTTTGATTCCTCTTTTAAACAACTTCTTCTCCTCCTCCTACTTTGCTTTCTCCTCCCACTCCCCCTCTTCTTCCCCTTCCTCTTCTTTCTTCTTTGTTATCATTATTTTAGGCTTTGCAGGCCATCTAGTCTCTGTCACAACTATTTAACATTGTCATTGTAGCGTGAAAGCAGCCATAGACAGTATGTGAATGAATGGACACAACTGTCTTCCAAAGAACTTTCTTTACAAAAACGTAATGGCACAGTTCTGACCCGTGGACTGCAGTTTGCCAAACTCTTTTTTAGAGCCATTAGTTCCTCAAACCTGGATAATTTCCTCAAACTTGGATAATTGTCATCTGAAGATTTTCCAAAACTACTAGTTTTTCAGTTCTTCCTCACTCAGAGGATGGAACTGGGAATCTGTATGTCTTTAAACCTCTTCAGAATTTTGAGGAAATAAAGAGAACTTGGGAAAAATAACTCACTAGTATGTTTGAGGATATGTTGCATCTCAAAAAAAAAAAAAAAATTCCCCAAAGTGACTACTAAAAACAAGAAAGGAACAAATGTAAAATTAGAAAAAATTCTGGGAAAATAAAAGCATGCTCAAAAAGACAAAAAATAACCCCCTTAAAATTATAAATTCAAATAATAAATGGACATAACTGAAAGCCAAATTAGTTCTGGAAGATAAAGCCAACGAAATCTCCTATAACATATTGCAAATAGATAAAGGGGAGATGGAAAATATGAGAAAAGTTCAGATCAGTCTTATGATCTGGCATTTATCTAATACTTGTTGCAGAGAGAGAAAAATGAAGAAGAAGAAATAATAGAAGGGAAAATTGCAGAGGAGAAGATACTATTCTTTATATTTAATGGACCCATCAAATGGAGAACATGATGAATGAAGAAATGCCCACAACTAGATACATCCTGATGAATTCTCAAAACTCCAAGTGTAAATCATCCTAAGAGTAGAACAACTTATCTACAAAGGAACGATAATAAGTTTCTAGCTAGTCGCTCGCAACTCTGAGTGTTAAAAGAAGTATCCTCCAGGGTGACTACCGTGTTGCCATTCAAGTAGAAGGGGCCGAATGAAAATAGTTTAGAAATGAAAGTACTTAGAATATTTATGGGTGACTATATCCACTCTGAAAGTTACACTCAAGGACGTGCTTCAGCAAAATGAAAACTGAATGCGAGAAAGAAGAAGAAGAAACAGAGAAATCAGAACAACTTATGGTTAAATTTAAACAGTTACTGATTAAAAGAATTCATCGTGAGCTATGATTATAGAATGAGAGGTTGGAAGAGGAAAAGTGAATGCATGCAGAGGTTCCCAGGCTTGTGCAAAGAAATTGTGCAGATACTGAGCAATTCTAGACATAGGTAAAAATATAGGTGTTAATTAACGTGAAAATTTTAACAGTAACATTGAATTTTAACATTAATTTTAACATTAACATGTGAGAATAACTGGTAGAAGATTAAAACTAAGATGCATAAATTCTAAACTACTACATGACAAGAATGAACAAAGCTAGGAAAGATAGGAAAGAAAACACAAGAAAGTGTGTTAGATAGAAAACATAAGGTGGCAGGATTAGCTCGAAGTATTTCATCCCTGTAAGTGAATGAAATTCCTCTTTTCTATAATTCTAATTATGTTTTAGAAATCCAGTTATATGTTGTTGACAAGAGAGAACCTTCAAACATATTGATGCTGAACAATTCCAAACAAAGGACCACAATAGTTATGTCCGGCAGTTTTGGTGAATTTGGCAGAGTAGGTGCACACATTTATCTCGCTCTTCCTGCAAAGTGAGGAGCCAGGTGAGATCCTGTTCTGAAGGGGGCATTAAGAGAAAGGTTAGAATCACAGCAGTGAACCCACTAGCTCTCTTCCTCTGCTTGGCTTTCAACCCTAGCAGCCATGCAGGCCACTTGTTCAGGGGTCAACTGTATTTTCTCCTCTGCTGGAGGTTTCTCCCATTCCTGTCACTCTGTTGAATGTTTCCTTTGCTGTGCGGAAGTTTTTTAGTTTGATGTAATCCCACTTACCTATTTTTACTTCTGTTGCCTTTGTTGCTTTTGATGTCCGATCCAAAAAATCGTTACCAAGACCAATGTCAAGAAGCTTTTGCCCTATGTTTTCTTCTAGCACTTTTACGATTTCAGGTTTGGAAAAGGTTTACTTTCTGTAGTTGGAATGATTTTTTTTTAAAGGTTTATTGAATACTTATGTTTCGAGCTGACTTACAACGCCCGCCCCCCACCCAGGTTCTGGGACACGGTATGGAGGGGGCTGCGTCTTTCCCTCCATGCTGGTGAATCACATTTTCAAATTTTCCTGCCAGATCTGATTCTTATGTTCTTTATGTGTTTCCTATGGGCTTTGGGGAAGGCACCACTGAAGATATTGACATAATTCATTAGTGTCTCATGTTTTTCAGCAGCTCTGTAACCTTTGTAATAGTTACCTTTTTGCTTTTACGTTCAGAATCCACCTCATATGTTTAACGAAGTCAGTGCTGCCATAACCCAGGCTGAAAAGGTGACCTGCCTGCGGAATGAGGTGCAGATAAAGCATGAAGAGGACTACAGAGAAGCCTTGGTTACAATCAAGGATGACCTGAAGTTAACAGAAGGTCCCGACATCAAGGAGAACCTTCAAGACCAGATCCGGCACTGGTTCATCGAATGCAGGTGAGCGTGAGGGGCAGAGCCATAAGCCCTGACAATCTCTGCTGTAGTGGCTGAGATTCCTGTGTGTTTGTAAGCACAGAACACGTTTACACAGATTCACAGGGAGGGGGAGGGCTCGGCTTTGTTTTAGGAGCATGAAATGTCAAGGCTAAGAATTCAGGAACTAATTGTTTGTAATGAAACTGCTGGTACTGCTTTTTAAAAATGTGGTCCATATAAAGCTCCTGTGACCACGTGGAATTGAGCATCGTGCCCCCCTGAGCTCCTCCAGGTGGTCCACATAATCCTTACGGACACACATCTGGAGGCTTGCTCCCCGAGAAATATCTGTGTCGCCTTGGGCGAGTTGTTGAACTCTCTGTGCTTCAGTTTCCTCGTCTGTGGCAAGAGGACGGGACTCAGACCCTTCATGAGTGTGTTAGGAAATGCAGAGCGCTGAGACCGCTCTGAGGCCATCGGACCACTGCACTGCGACCGTCTGCTTTTCGTATGCCCCGTCCCCCACATAAATGACAGGTCCTGTTAGGACATGTGTGGTGCTGAGAACAGAATGGCGCCGGAATGCTACATATGGGCAGTGAATCGTGCAGGCTTCCATTCCTATCCAATTCCACGGCTATATCTGGGGAAATATACTTGGGATGATTTTGTGCAATCGTGGAAATTTAGGTAAAAAGGCATTGTTTCAAATGAATGGTCTTCTGATTAATTGCATTGGGTTATAATTAAAACCTTCATTTTTATAGTTAATGAGAATTAACTGTGTTCATGAACTTCTGTTATCAGGAACTGGCCGCCCTTTTCTCAGGACTTCCGAGAATAGGTGCCCACAGATTTGTTTTCTATAACATAAATGACGTGATTCTTTTATATAGATATTTTAAAATCCAATTTTTTAGGTGACAGAACCAAGTTGAAAGCACTGTGTGCAATTCTAACCCCAAATAAGCTAGATATATACAAAATATACATATATACACACACACATATATGGACACAGATATTCATACACACATTTAACTTATTATATACTTGTGTATGCATGGAAATTTCTGGAAGGATACACTAGAAAATTAGCATGGCTGTGTCTGGAAACTAGAGCCCTGATGTTTGTTATCTTTTACTTTATATTGTTGTGTACTTTAGAAGTCTTTTCTTTCAATATTTATTATTTTTATAATACAAAACCTACTTTAAAATATATTAGAAGAAAGACAAGCAATGAGTTTAGGACAATCCACAATAAACACTTTAAATTTTAAAACACCCAAATTTTTAAAAAGGAATACTGCATAAATAACACTCTTGGAAATCACCGTTTCATTAAAGAACGGAAGGACGTGAGGCTGGCAGTAATCGTGAGTTGGTTCCCCGGCCTGAGGTTCTAAGGTAGTGGATGCCTTCTGCAGGCCCTGACGTCATCCTGGGAGCTGCCCTGCCCATGGTCCCAGGGGCCTTGGGCTCCCTTTGAAGATCTAGCCCCTGAGAACATTCGCTCTGATGTTGCTGACCTGACAGCTGGAGGCCGAGTTAGAGCAGCTCCCAGGGGCATGCTGTGTGTCGTTCACAAAGCCAGGAGATTCCTCGTTTTGAGTCATGTGAGGTTGAGGGCAAATTTATCTTCATAATTGGATTACATTTATCTAATTGACTTTGATAAAAGTCCTTTTCCTTGCTCTTTTGAAATCAAAGACAAATAAAAAGCAAATACTGTCTTTTGAAGCAGGAAACATGCATGATCAGTCCTCAAGCTAAATTCCAATAAGTCACACAATGACCATTTAAGACATTACTAGAAGTTGCAATTCGTCTGTACTCCCACAATTTAGAATACTTACTTTGGCTCATTTAATTAATACTTACAGTTGCCAAAAGGGGTTTATACCAGGTTTGTTTTTTAACTCAATTTTTAAATTATTTTAAAGGAAGTCTTGTTTTCCAGTGTTAAATGTAGTACATGCTCATTGTAGAAAATTTGCAAGATAGAGGAATTTAAAGAAGAAAATTAATGCTATCTATAATTTTGGTATACAGAGATAGCTACTATAAAAATGGTTGGTGAAGTTCCAGTCTTTCTCTCTCACATATATATTTTAATTACATTTTTATGATCCCGGTTTCTAATTTTTTAAAATTTCACATTGCGTTTTCCCATGTCCTTAAAATATTTTCCAAAAGAAGTTTTTAGTGATTACTTAACACTCTATTGCATGGATGCAGTAGATAAAGAATTATCTTTTTAATCTTTTGTCAAATTAACAAGAGAAAAATGCAATCTTAATCTTTTAATTTGCATTTATTTTATCTATGGGGCTGTTGAAGAATCTTCTGTATTTTTGTCAATAGCATTTCTTCTGTGAGCTGCCCAGTTCTTTATTTGCTTTCTTTTGTGATGTCTTTTTGTTAAGCGATCTCTAAAATGTAGTTATATGTATGTATTACTGATACTAAAGCTTTTTTGACATATTATTGAAGTAATGACTTCCCAATTATCACTTGCCTTTTATTTATTCAGCTGGCCTATAGGAAAGCTAGAAAGAGAAAGAAAGAGAAGGTGAGAAATGCAATAGTCGTTAAGAACCCACTGTCCAGTTCCTGCTACATGGCTCCCTGGGGGGCCCTGGGCATCTGGCCCTCAGCCTCCTCCTGGCCATCTATGAGTGGCAGTAACAGTACCTGCAGTAACAGTACCTGCAGTAACAGTACCTGCAGTAACAGTACTTGCTGTCCACCGTCGTGGGGATTAAATGAGATGGTGCAAATAAAAGGTCCTGTAACCTCCTGGTTGAGGTTATGAGTTTTATAGGAATTTTTCCTATTTTAAGTGAGATTTTCTCGCAATATTATTTTCTGTTATTATTAGTTGTATGCTTTTATATAACTTGTGCCATTACATAACCGAACTCTCAAGTTAGTTCTAATTGTTTTCAGTCAACTGTCTGAGACTTTCTTGGATATATAGTCTTGGTGAAAATGTCGCTAATACTTTCTCCCCATCCCAATAGTCACCCATACGTCTCTTTCCTGCCCAATGGAGCAAAGGGGACACCAGGCTCTCAGCTAGGGTTACCTTTACACCCCGTCCTCTGGTGTGTTTCCCTTTGTTTCACGCTTACGCTCTAGGGACCTAGAATCTTCTGGAGAGTGTGGCGCTTGTGTTTATTGTCCTGTAGAAAGCCGAACTAATTGAAATAGCTATGTTTGCCCAATATTGCAATCTTGGAAACGTGATTTCAGTAGGACAGTGCTTCAGCCGTTCATCAAGCCCCAACTTGCTCTATTACCCTTCGTTCCCTCCTCATACGCCTAGAGTCCTAACTCAAATGTGGGGGCTCATTGCCTGGAACTCACCCAGGGCCTCCCTGGGAATTAGAACCATTTTGGTGATTGAATACATAATATAAGTGTGTATTCATTTTAAGTAATAATAATAGCTGACACTGATAGAGCACTTATTCTGTGCCGGGAGTTCTAAGTGCTTTACACATTAACCAATGGAACCCTTGTATTAATTTGCAATTGCTGCTATAACAAATTACCACAAAATCGGTGGCTTACAGCAATAGAAATTTCTTTTCTCTCAGTTCTGGAAGTCAGACATCCAGGGCTGTGGTCCCTCCAGAGACTCTGAGGAGAGTCCGTTCCTGGCCTCTTCCTGCTTTTGGAGGCAGCCAGCATTCTTTGGCTCATGGCCACATCACTCCAAAATCTGCCTCTGTAGTCACATTTCCTTCTCCTCTTCTGCGTGTGTCTGATCTCCCTCTGCTACTCTCTGACAAGAACACTTAAGATGGCATTTAGGGCGCACACAGTAATTCAGGATAATCTCCATTTCGTGGTCCTTAATTCAATCACTTTTGCAAGGACCCTTTTTCCATATGACAACATTGACAGGCCCCAGGGATTAGGACCCAATATTTGAGCGCAGGGGTGTTCTTCAGCCTCCTCCAGCACTCCACAACCCTATGAGATAAGCACTGTTGTCCTGTCATTCACTGACAGCATCCTTAAGGAAGGACCAGGTTGGTATCAGTCTACACCAGCACTGCCCCGTAGGCGTTTCTGAGGTGGTGGTACTGGTCCACACTCACTGTCCGGCGTAGTAGCCATGAGCCACATATAGCTATTGAACATGTAAAAGTTGGTTAAGCCACAGAAGATACGAATTTTTAAATTTTATTTTAGTTTACCTTTAAATTTAGGTCACCCCATGTCATTAATGGTGACCATATTGGATGGTGCAGTCATAGAGACACTGGTTTTCAAAAAATCGCTTGCTGTAGCTGCTATTTCTTTCGGCTTGGGACCTGTCATAAACTGTCATTTAAGTTTCAATATCCATCAATCAGCTTCATTGTAAAGTATCACCCAGGGGTCTTAGGAGTGGCCTCCTCCAACCCCTTAGGGTGATAAAGGAGAGCCCTGAAGCCCAGGGGGGCTGCCTGCCCACAGCCAGTTATGGCTGTGGGTTCTGGTCCCTTCCTCGTTTCTTCCAAGTCTCATCCTCCTTTCCCTCACAGGTATCAGAGACACCTGAGCTCTAAAAACCAAGGCTGATCTAGGCCTTCGGGTCTTTGCAAATTGTCCTTTTGTGGAGCGTTGCCACTTAGCCCCACCAACATTTTATTACTTCTCGGAACGTCACCTGACGTCTAGCTCGTCCTTCAGTCCTGACAGAGTGACGCCACCCAATAGGGTGACAGCCCTGGGACTGGCCCAGTGGCATTCCTTCTTCAGCGGACGCCTTTTAATCCTTAAGGAAACTGAAAGTGATTTAAATGAAGTAGTCTTATTCCATCTTTTTAAGCCAACACAGAATCAATCAGAAAGGATGGGTAAGAGGAAAGGCTCTGGGGGCTGGGGTGATCTCCATCCTCAGCAGGTGAGCCTGGCTCGGAATTAAAATGCTGCTGCCTTTTAATCTTGTGATGTGATGGTATCTATTATGTTACCTTAATTTAAAAAAATACATCATAAATCACACACATGCGTGCACACAAGAGTAGAGGTCTTACACCCAGGCTGTCTAGGTTCACATCCCAGCTCTAGCACTTGCTGTGTGACCTTGAATGGATTACTTAACTCCTCTGTGCCTCCATCTGTTCATCTTAAAATGAGAATATTAATAGCATCTATATCAAGGCAGGGAAACAGGTTAATACTTCATAAAGCCCTTAGAACCATGAACAATATGTGATATATGTTACACCTTCAGTAATTATTTTACACATTTAAGAAGGCCATCACATTCTCAGACACACAATTTGCTGTTTCCATTCCTGAGTGGGGCCTTTATATTCACAACTGTAAGTGTCTTTGCAAAATGCTGCCTGGCCAGTCTACAGAAGGAGGGACTGGCTGGTGTAGAGGCGGGGGAGGAGGGGCTTCGAGGGGTTGTGGGGGTACAGCTGAGGGGATAATAACAGGGTGTGCAAGCACATAGACAGTGGAATGTGCTTCGAGTCCCCAGGGCGGGGGCGGGCATGTCTACAGATTACCCACAAACATACATTCTTTCTGGAAGAGGTCTTGGAATGCTTTGTTATTTTTTCATTTTTAAAATTGACATAAATGCAGTAAAATTCACCCTTTTGTGTACAGTTCGATGAGTTAAGCTTTGTCATTTTAAGGTCTGTCGACCAGGGAGACCTACAGACTCCTTGTCTCACTCCCTCCCCTCCCCCCTACCCCCACCCTCCCCTCCACCCCCCTCCTACACCCCACCCCGTGCAGTGTATGCCAGTCTAGGAATCCAGGAATTCATGGAGGGTGGAGTCTAGAAGAATCTGCAGGTGGAGAGAGTGACCCGCTCAGGGCCCAGTAGAGCTCCAGCAGTGAGCAGAAATTTGCTGCGGGTGAGTGGTGTATTTGGAGTGAGGCAGAACATCAGTTTCCTGGAGAAGTGAGTTTCTCGTCTACACATGGAAGGTGTGCGGTCTCTCTCCACGGCAGCCTCCTCCATGCTGTTCCCTGGGCCCTCGGACCTTGTCACGAGCATCTGCTAGGCTCCCAGGCCGTGCCGCAGTCCCTTCCTGCAGGTCAGAGGGACTAACCCCTGAGATTCTCAGACCCTCAGGATCTACCTGGCACTGACGGAGGCCCCTGCGGTCGCCGTGGCTTCGAGCGAGAGTTAGGCAGACCCACAGGTGTCGTGCCCTTCGGTGTGCTCGTTTGTTCACACAGAAATGCAGTGGGTGGAATAGCCTCCTTCACGTCAGCATCACAGAACAGTGAAATCACAGCAATACGGCCATCAACGTGGCAGTAACAATTTAGTAAAGTATTGTGATAACGAACCAGTCCCAGAGCCAATCAGAATCCGGTGTGCAGGGCGGCTGGTCCGGGACGTGGGTCAGCAGAGGTTGGGTCTGAGTCTGATGGAGCAGAGGGGCAGCCTGGTCACCTCTCAGTCGGGAGCGGCTCTCTGAGCTGTCAGAGTCCTGGGTCCTTAAGGACTTCAGCAGAGCCGTATGACGTCCGTCACCTCATCAGTCCTCACAGACTTGTTTCCTATCAGCCCTGCAGCTGCCGCGCCATCTGTCTGGTGGTCGTTTATCTTCATGGGGAATTTCCACAGCACTCAGTGTCCAAGATGGAGTCACACTTGCTCATGCAAAATGGAGTCACTCTTGCTCATATAAAAACACACTTTTCAGGGTCACTGCACACAGACCTACACCGGCTTCCATCACTATTCACTCCTTCGGAAGATGCCCTTTCTTCTGATCCTGTGTGTCCCTCCACTACCCCCACAAGAGAGACTGTGTGTCAGGTGCTTCCCACGGATGCCCTGATGGGACCCCAAGGCTTAGAAAGGTTGAGTGGTTCTCTCAGCGTTCATGGCTCATGAGAAGCAGGGCTGGAATTCATACTCAGGTCTCAAACCCAACAGCCACGATGCTCCCACAATACCAATTACAACTCCTCATTCAGGGTATTCTGGCAACAGGAGCCTTGTCCTGTGGGTCTGCGACTCCACGGTGCGCTAAGTGTGAAGTGTCATCTTGTAGGAAAAGATGGCGGTGGCCAAGGCCACGGGGCTCATTAGCTCCGACCTGGAAACACAGGGCTTTCCTTATTCCTGACTCCTTCTCTTTCCCCTGCTTCACACAGCGCGCAGTGAATGTTCTGTGTAGATAAAAGGGAGGGAGAGAGAGAGAGGAATCATGGGATTTGAGAAAACTGGCTTGCCCCAATTATTTTACAGATGACAAAGTGGACTCAGAGAAGTCAGGTAACTTGGCTAAAAACTTGGGTAGTTACCGGCAGAACTAAAAGTCTTACGGGTGAGTAAAGACTTTCTGAATCGTGAGCATTGTGTAAAACTGGAATTGGGTCTCGAGGGAAGGTTCAGAATTGTCCTCTCGGAGGACTTTTAAGGACATCAAAAGAAACCACCAGCGTGTTCACAATAGGTATCTTTGGGTAGTGGGATCATGGCTATATTTGTTCTTTTCCTTTATATTCTAAGTTTTCTACATGCAGCGTGAATGACTTTCAGAATGAAAAGAGAAGCTTCAGAAGGACAGTGGGATAGGGGTGGTCACACACAGGGAGGTGAGGGGCTCATTATTTTGAATTCCTTGTGTAATTATATTTTCAGTAAATTCTCAAAAGCAGCTGTGGTCTGTAGCGGAGATGTGAACACAAGTAGGCTACTCAGATGAGAAAGTGAATAGCTTTTTTCTGCCAATTGCTTTGGTGGGAATGTATTAGGTTGAATGGGGAACAAAAGGAGAGGTGGGATGAGAACCGAGGGTCCAGGCATTTGTACCGAGGCCTTAGGGACAGGTGCACACCCGTGTGAAACTGCGTATTGTGGGAACAGAGCCCCAGAGAGCAGTTTCCAAGCTCTCGGCCTCACGTGGAAAGGTGCTGGCTCGGGTAGTAAATGGTCATCAGCTCTGACTGGTTGGCCATCAGCTGTAACCAGTTAGCCATTGCCCACTGATACAACTGCCGTGGCTGAGCTAGCAAGTGCGGATTGCAGCTGGCAAGTGGGGTTGGTTGGCTGGCTGGCAGAGAAGCAGACAGCGGATTGCGGATCACGTGGATCGTACTTCCTGTGTCTCGCCCGGCCACCAGCGAGACGGGTACAGGAAGACCCCTCGTTGGGGTACTGGTGGATGTTTGCTTTTGTGTCTCGACCAGCCGCCAGCGAGAATATAACGGTATGACTCCCCTCTCTATGGCTCCGGTGGTGATCCTTTTTGGCCTCACCATGCCCTGCGTTCTTGTGCGGGGAGCGGGAACAGAGTCCCTGCATTACACACATTTTGATGTCAGTGTGGGGACAGGGCCCCAAAAAGCAGTTTCCAGGCTCTCAGCCTCACATAGAAAGGTGCTGGCTCAGGTAGTAAATGGCCATCGACTGATCAAATGACCATCAGCTGTGGCTAGTTGGCCGTCAGCTGTAACCAGTGAGCCATTAGCCATGAATATAACTACCGTGGCTACGCTAGCAGGAAAAGGGGGAGCTAGCAAGAAGATGGCGGCTGAGCCTGCAAGCGGCACAGTGAGGGTTGAGAATTGTTTCCTGTGTGGCTCCTGTTTCCTGTGTCTCCAACCCAGCCGCCAGCGAGAGTATAGAGATATGGCTCCCCTACCTATGGCTCCGTGGGTGTTCATTTTTGGCCTCACCATATCCTGTGTTCTTATGTGGGGAGCAGGACCAGAGATCCTGCCTGACACCCCGCACGACACTTGGCATAGTCGGCAGGATCCCCCGCATGACACCCCGCAGGCCACCCCGCACGACAGTCAGTCGTCATGGTAAATCAAATTAAGAACACCCAGTGGCTGTAGGCACATGTGATTTACCCAGGTGCCAAGTCACATTGAAAGACAGGCGCAGAGGCTCATTTACAAGTGCACTGGACAGACTCCCCTTCTGTGGGCCATGATACCCTGGCTTCCGCTGTGCCCTCCTTTGTGCCTCTCTGTCTGTCCCTCTAGATTGCAAGCCTTTGGGGGGCAGGGCTGTGATGTCTTCCCCTGGTCTCCTCTGAACCCAGCACAGGGTCTGGGGTCCAGCAGATGCAATGCATGTGCTGAGCTGAGCTGAATTCATTGGCGGAGAAGAGCTGAAGGTCCAACTAAATACTGTAATTACTTGGGCCGGACTGCATTTCCTTCACACTGGAGTACACGTCAGAATCAGCTGCCAGCTTGTTGAAACCAATTTCTGGGCCCCACCCCCCACCCCCACCCCCCCGAAGTTCTGTTTCAGTCGGTGGGACTGAGAGTCTGCTTTTTTTTTTTTTTAATTACCTCCTACTCTATTGATTCATTGTTTTGTGCGTGATAAGAACACTTAACATAGAATCTACCTTCTTGGCAAATTTTTACATACACAATACAGTATTACTAGGTACAGGCTCTATGCTGTATCGTCGATCTCTAGGATTTCCTTGTCTGTATAACTGAAACTTGGTACCCTTTGCCTAACACCTCCCTGTTTCTGCCCTCTCTCCCTGATTGCCCCTGGCAGCCACCATTGGACTCTCCGCCCCTATGAGTTTGACTATTTTAGATTCTTTGTGGAAGTACCCTCATATAGTATTTGTCCTTCTGTGTCTGGCTTATTTCACTTCGTATAATGTCCTCTAGGTCTATCCATGTTGTCGCAAATTGCAGGCTTTCCTTGTGTTTTAAGACTGAGTACTATTCCATTGTGTAGACGTAGCACCTTGTCTCTATCCATTTATCCGTCAGCAGATCTTTAGTTTTTTTTTCCATATCCTGGCTATTGTGAATAACGCCACAGTGGACGTGGGTGTGTGTAAATGGAAAAGCTCACTTCCTCTTGTGTTTCTCTTTCACTCACTCCCTACTACCACACTCCCACATCAAGCAATTCTCTGCGACACCGGCGAGGTGCCCTGTAATTCAGCACAGTTCTGACACTACCTGGAGCCAGACTGCTCCCGCCCAACTTCAGGTGCCAGTCACAGATGCTTTCCTGATTGGCTAGACATCAGGGTTAGGTTTGACAATTTGCTAAAATGACTCACAGAATTCAGGGAAACACTTATACTTACTGGTAACATGAAAGGATATGATACAGGATAAAGGTGAACAGCCAAGTGGAAGAGACGCGTAGGGCAAGGTATGTGGGGAGGGGCGGAGCTTCCGTGCCCTCTCCAGGTGTCACCACCCTCCCAGCTCCGCACCTGTTCACCAAGCCGGAAGCTCGCCGCAGCCTGTGCCTTGGGGGTTTTCATGGAGGCTTCCGCCTGTAGTCGTGATTGATCCTTGAGTCAATTTCCATCCCTTCCCCCTTCCTGGAGAACAGCAGGTGGGGTGGAAGTTTCCTCGCTTCTCTAATCACCACTTGGTCTTTCTAGTGACCAGCCCCCATTCAGGAGCCCACCAAGCACCTCCTCATGGGAGCAAGGACACTCCTACCACCAGGAAAAGATGGAACCGACCAGGGTTTTAGGAGTGCTGGGCCAGGACCCAGGGCAGAGACTAAACATATTTTTTCTGTTATTTCTAAGCGTGCATTTAACTCGTAAGGATCCTAAGTTAAGGTAGGACTGCAGGATCATACGGTAGTCCTCTTTTTAAGTTTTTCAGGAAGCTCCATACTGTTTTCCATAATAACTGGACCAACTACCATTCCCACCCACAGCACACAAGGTCCGTTTCTCCACACCCTGGCCAACACTTGTTATCTGTCACCTCTCTGGTAACAGCCATCTCCACAGATGAGAGATGCTGTCTCACTGCGGTTTTGATTTGCAGTTCCCTGATGATTAGTGATTTGAACATCTTTTCATATACCCGTTGTCCATTTATATGTCTTCTTTGAAGAAATGTCTATTCAGTTCCTTTGCCCGTTTTTTAAATTGGGTTCTTATTTTGTTTTACTATCAAGTTGTAAGAGTTCCTTATATATTTTGGATGTTAACCCTTTATCATATACATGGTTTACAACTATTTTCTCCCATTCTGTAGATTACCTTTTTATTTTGTGGTTTCCTTTGCTTTCCAGAAGCTTTTTAGTTTGACGTAGTCCCATTTGTCTACTTTTGCTTCTGTTGCCTGTGCTTTTAGTGTAGAGTTTGCATTTCTAACAAGCTTCTTGGAGATGCTGGTGCCCTGGTCCTGGGATGTTACTTTGAGTCGCCTCGGGCTCTCTGCCACCCTCTGCACACCTTCCAGGGAGGTGGGCAAGGGTAGAGAGGCACACTAAAGAGTGGCAGAACATTGCAGGGAAAATTAAAGCCAGTATGATCCTGAGAAGTAAAAACTCTCCAACCGACTGCCTCTGCTGAGGTCACAGGAACTGGGACAGTCAGATGGCTGTGGAGCCACCTCCCTGATGATACTGAATACTGTGATGGAGGACAGACTGTTTTTTGGATATGGAGCCTTTTCGTTTATTTTAGGACGTTCTTAATTTCTGTGTCATATGGTGATGTGTCCAACATGTATGTGTTGCTTTGGGCAGAAATGATTGTGCCTTTGTGTTTCATAAATAGAAATTTCCCACCTCATTGAATGAGGTCCAAGGACCTGCAGAGCTGACCTTTTAGCCCTAAAGCTGCTCTTTTCTGCAATTCACTCTGTTGCTGTTTATAAAAGATTATTTATTTTTGAAAGTAGCACATAAGAAATAAGTTTAAAACGTACATATCGGGCATTTTGCTAACTTACCCTTTTCCTCCTCTGACAATTTCCAAGCTTTCTGGACTCCTGAGTTAGAAAGAGGAATGAGTGACCCTTTTCAATCAGGAAGTTGGTGGATGAATGACGCATCTTGAACTATGGGTCCGTGAAGAGAAATGGATGGCAGCCTATTTGAATGGAAAAATCCTTCCATTCCTTCCTAAAGTGACACTCTTGCCTGGGTATTGATTTTTCTGTACAAATACATATTTACGACAGAAAGGTGAAAACCATTTACAGGTATTGTTTGCCGAACAGAAGAACAACCCAAATCAAAACAGTCAACTGCGTAATCAGTGATATATTGTTCTTTTTAATACAAGTGGGCAGGGGCTGGCAGGGAGGTTCCTGTAGGATTCAAGCATAAGCAATGATAATACTTTCAAATCAAGAAGTAAGCTTCTGTCTTGAGTGATAACTGCTTATAAAACCTCACTAATAAGTAGAAACATCAGTGAGCGAATCAGATTTTGTGCCACTAAGAAATTTCCTTGCTTTGTGCTCTGCTTCCCCCCGTCTCCTTTGAGAAGCGGGGCACCCCTCAGTTTCCCAAGGACCCTGGTAATTAAGTCCAGGTGCAGCCAATCGCCTTTATTGAGTGTAAGTGAATTTATAGGCAGAAAGTGACACTTGTGGAGGCTTCTGTGCAGTGGCACTAGCTGCTTTCTTTAGAACGCAAGAGAAATTTATGAGCCTGCTGACATTAATGGAGGTGGCTGGATGACTTGGGGGGTACCGGCCGGAAACCCCTCCATCCATATATTTTTCATACTTGAGGAAACACAGATAAATCTCTGTCCTGGGAGTCTGAAATGGTGGGGCCCGTTGAAGCTCAGTGTCAGACCTCAGGGGAAAAATGGATCATTTTAGTAGTTCTGCTTTCTAAATCACCGAGAATTCTAGAGCTGGTCATTTTCACATTTGTGCAAGAAGGTTTGACAGTGTGCACACATTTTTAATGGGTCCTACGTTTACCAAATGTTCTCTGTCTCACATTTGCTCATTGAAAGATGGAGGCCATGGGTGGTTTTCTCCTCAACCTTCCCCAGATGATAGAATAGAAAGGCGGAGCGATCGCTGTGTCAAATGGATTTTTGTAAGAAAGTAACATTAATCATTGAAAAGATTCTGTAAGACGTTAACATTGCCCTCCCCCCACGAGCCTTTGTCATATATAAGTCCTAGAGAGTCTAGCGCTGAGAGGAACTTTGGAAATTATCTAACAGGCACACAACGCTTATTTTTTACTAACCGAATGAATCAGCCTAGTTCCATTGCACCATTTGGCAGAGAGGAAAACCAACCAGGTTCCCACAGCAGTGGAGCGATTTGCTCAAATCACACCGCTAATTAGTGGCGGCAGTCCCAGGTTTCTCCATTTCCAGTAAAATACTATTTTCATTATACAGCTACCCTGTTGCTCCAAAAATGAGACCTAGCCCCGGACAATCAGCTCTAATGCGTCTTTTGGAGCAAAAATTAATATAAGAGCTGGTCTTATTTTACTATAATATAAGACCAGGTCTTCTATAATATAATATAAGACCGGGTATAATATAATATAATACCGTATCCAATATAATATAATACCAGGTCTTGTATTAATTTTTACTCCAAAAGACGCATTAGAGCTGATTGTCCGGCTAGGTCTCATTTTCAGGGAAACACGGTAGCCTCTCGGATGTGTCTGAGGCCTTATGTTAAGGTTTTATTACTGGAACCCCAATGCACCATGTACTCCCCAGGGCCACCAGCTCAATCAGCTGCACCCATGAGTCCTGTGCAGAGTGCCACGCAGAGAGCCGCGCCTGCAGGTCAGCGAGCTGCTTGAAGCTTGGCTGTGCTTGGGCAAGTCTCTCACACTGGCTCAGGCCTTGCCTCCCTCGCCCCCTTCCCTTCTTTGTCTCCATGGCAACCTGATGGAGGCACATAGCTTCCAATTCCATCCGGTTTGTTGACTCCCCAGTGTGAATCCCCAGCCCAGAGAGGTCTCCTAAACTGCAGACATGGAGACCCAGCTGCCCAGGCAGCGTCCCACTCAGACATGGTGGACAGCTCGGGCTCCGATGTGTCTGATCCCCTGAAACTGCTCCATCCCAGCAGGCGGTGACCCCACCCTGCCAGTCTCTTTGTGTCATCTCAGACTCCCCCTTCTCTTAGCCCAACTCCCAGTCAGTCAGAAAATTCCACTGGCTGTACCTTCAAAATATACCCCAAATTCACTCACTTGTCTGGCCTCCATCTTCACTGCCCCCTGGGTCTGGGTCTGAAGCCCATCAGCCCTGGCCTGGACCACAGTAGCCTCCTAACTTACTGCCCTGCTCCAACCTTATTCCCCAAAATCTGTTTTCAGGATGATGAGAGTATATTCACTATCTGCTGCTGTGTCACAATATTACCAAAAACGTAGTGGCTTCACATGACACCCACTAATGGCTGCACAATTTCTGTGGGTCAGGCATCTGGGTATCACTTAGCTGGGTCCTCTGCTCGGGGCTGGGGTCTCATCGGCTCCCACCTCTCGTGATGACAGCATTCTGGTCCTCGTGGGCTGCCAGCCTGGGGGCCTCCATTGCTGGCTGGCTGTCGTCTAGAGGGCCCCCAGCTCTTTGCCAGGTGGGCCTCTCCCTGTGGCAGCAGCTTCATCAAAGCCAGCCAGGGAGAGAGTGGGAGCAAGCGCCAGTTCCCACCAGGTAGGACAGAATCAGGGAACTAACAGCTCTTCGTCCTGCTTGCTGTGTCCTATTGGTTCCAGGCATGTCACAGATCCCGCCCACACTTGAGGGAGAGGGAATAGAAGGTGGTGTGAACACCAGGCGTCAGGTAACCCCAGCTGCCTCAGAGTCTGTCTGCCAAGGAGCAAGAATCTTCCTCTGAAAACCCAGAGCAGGTCATGACCCCTCTCCCTTTTCCCACCAAGAAGGCATGTCTGGGCCCACTGTCCTGAGGCCACTTACAACCCTGGCCCAGGGACACCTCCTTCTCAGCAGGAACTGTGACCCTACCCTCCTCTCCAAGAACCCCAGCCTCTGGCAGACACTCTTCCACAGGTGCCGCTCCCAGAACTGTCCCCCGTGTGTGTTTTGTTGCTTCTAGCGGACCTGGGAGAAGGGAAGCTAGAGGCTTGTGCTTGTGTTACTGAATCCTTTTTCTGCAGCAAAAGAGAAAAATTGTGATATGATTGTTTTTGTTTTCTTTTTTGGTTATTTACTTCCAACTTGTTTGTGTTTTTACTTTTCTCTCTGACCCAATTGTTATTCAGATGGTACTTCTAGGTTTCCAAGTGGTTCGAAATTAAATCACTAGTATTTTATTCCCAGAACCATAAATAGTTAAGTGATAGGAAAATGCAATATTATGTACATCAGTAAGAATAATGTGGTCATTTCAGTTCATGCAGAAAAATCATCTAATATAATCAAATACCCACTTCATATTTTAAAAATTTAACAAAAAAGACCAGTTAAGTTCTTAGCATAATAAAATGTAAGCTGAATGAAGGCAGAGATTTTTGTATCTTCTGTTCACTGCTTTTTCCCAATACCTAGAAAAAGTATCTGTCACATAGTACACACTCAATAAATACGTCCTAAATGAGTGAGTGAGTGAATGAACGAATGAAACACTGAGTATTTTTTAAAAAACAAAAGAGAGCTATACATTTAATGAAGAAATGGGATAGTCCTTCCAAAAAGAAAGGACAATATGAATAGGCTTTCCCCCAATAATAATTAGTACCATAATATAAATTATTGTTAATATAAAGAAATGAAAACAAGAGAAATGAGTATTTTTAAGAAAGTGGCAAAATGTATATTTTTAAAAGTCAATGGTAGGCAAAATATGGCAGATAAATATATGAAAATTCAAGAAGTCTATAAAGATTAAAAGGAAGAAATGAACAAACGCTTGAATAAATGGCAAGATATGCCATGTTTCTGGTTAAATGGAAAGATGACAGATCCACTCTAGGTAATTTATAGAGATAGCACAATTTCAATTAAAATCCCAACAGGATTATTTATTGAACTTGAAACATAATTATTAAAGTCATTAGGATTACAATAAGAAAATAAGAACAATAAGGAAGAACAAATGGCACAGTATTTTCAAGTATATTATAAAGAAAAAGTAAATCCATAATACTGATACAAAGGCACAAACGTGTATCAGTGAAACAAAGCAGAGAGCCGAGGAACTGACAGCGTTGGAAGCAAATAGTGCATAATGAATTAAGTCAAAAAAGTAGGAAGAATGGAAAAAATATGGTTGCAATACCTAGGTTGCTTCCTTGTTAATGCTAACGAGTAGTATAAAGCAGAATGGAGAATTTAACGACCCTAAAGAGGTCACAATTTTCCAACTACAGTAACAAAAATATTTTCAAAGAAACTTGGACTAATTGTGCTATAAAAATTACAAGGTTCATATAATACTCGAACCCTAAAATAAGACACAAAAGGAAGCCAACGAGAAATAAAATTTATTTTATTATAAATCATTTTACTTGATTGTTTTATTTAATTACATACATAATCCCTATTTGCTAGAACAAGGAAAACAGTACTGAAATGTATTAAAAAAAATTAAGTTTTCCTCCCTCTGGTCTCATACCTCAGAACTAATGCAGTGAAGAGTGCTTGTGTGTCTCCGTGCACGCATACACACACACGCGTGCACACACACGCACACGCCCACACATGCACACACGTGCACCCACACGCATGTGTGCGGTTCTCCTCCCGTCCCCTGTCCCTTTTTCTCCTGATAGCACGTATCCTCCCCAGCCAGCCTGTCACTAACGTCCTCACTATTCAGAGAGCAGGTTGGTCTTTATGAGGCTGGATTTGGTCATCGAAGCATTTAGTAAGAGCCTGAGGAACACAAAACTCAGGTCCAGAAGCTGAACGCTACAGTGGGATTTTACTGTAACTACGTAGCCGTTCCCCAGTGGGTTGTTATTACAGTTTTTATGGTCTGCAATTTTTACTACAAAGAGTGCATCACAAATACCTGGGCTTTCGTTTCTGTAAGAATCCCTAAAGTGGAGCTCTTGGGGCAGACGGTGTGTGTGTTTGAAAGGCATTTAAAGCAGTTGTGGCAGCTGAAGCACTAAGGACCCACTGTCGAAGCGTTCACACGGCCGCGGCAGTGGCTGTGGTTGTTAGTGGGGGGTCCTGGGCACCCAGCACAAGCCCAGGATCTTCCTGTGGGGGAACCCTTTGTCTTTGGATAAGTCACTTAAACGTTCACATTTTCAAATTTCCTCCTTTGCAAAACGGAGAAAAGGACGCACCTTGCAGAATTTCTGTAAGGATGAAATGCAAAGCTGCATTGTGAAAGGCGTGAGTGAAAATGCTTTGGAAATCTTCATGCCACCGACACATGAGCTGTTATCATTTCTGTTAAGTCAGTGGACCCAAAAGACGGAGGAGACAGTCACACGGAGTGAGCAGCAAAGTGTCAGCCTCCCCAGCAGCTCGAGACATGCAGATTCTAGTGCGGCTTCCATCCTGACCCAACTGGTCAGCTCCCGAGTGGGCAGTCGCGTTCCGGTCTCCACCTCAGTTCCTCGCCGAGGACTCCCTGTGGGCAGCAGGTTTCTGGAGAGCTTTTGGGGAACCCACATGGGTCCAGGAGTAGAGCATGGTCCCGGACTCGGAGCGATCTCACTGGTGAAACTTTCGCACTAGTAAATATTCAAAAGAATATTTGTTAACGCTGTAAGCACACATCCTGCAATGATTTACAGCATGTGTCCCACGACAGAAGCTGAGACAGTAGCTCCGTGGTGACATTTCCTCAACCAATAAGACTATCCAACTGACCAAAGGTCTTTCCCATTTCTTAGTAGGGAAAACAGATGGCAGAGGGAAACCAGAACCACGTGGCGCGTGTGCTTGAATTCTTTCCTTTTCGGGAAGTGAGCAGGGCCTTTCCTGGGGTACTCCCACCATCCTGCCTCACCCCTGTAAAATTTGGGCAGGGCAGGGAGGTTGTGGTTATAACGCAGTTTCATTCTTCCCACTTAAAATAATGAGACGTTGGCGCCTGGAAAGTGATTCTAGAGCAGAGCACCTGATTTTCAGGAGCAGGTTGGTACTGTTAGCAGGAGACACCTGTGTGGTGTCACTAAGGTGACCTGGAGAGGTCAGGATGCTCCCAGAGGCTAAGAGAGCAGACGGCATGTCTGCCCCGGCCCAGCCTCTGCCCCCACAGTGTGGGCCTTCAGTGGTAATTTGTCAGGCACTAGAAGGAAATGGCACCAACGTGGCCTGAGTCACCAGATGCCAGTGACAAACCCTACTTGTACAAAAAACAAATGTGGGCTACTTCACACTTCCGCTGTGGACATGAGGAAGCGGGCAGGTTTGGCGGGCCAGGGGCCTCATGCCAGAGTGGGGACTGGGTCCCACGTGCCTCAGGCTCAGGACCAATGTCCTATCTGTGGGGCCGGACAGAGCTTGAGGCAGGGTCATGAGACCAAGGATGAGGTGGGGTTGGGGGAGAAGTAAATGAGAACAGGATGGGATCAAACAGGGTGGGGGCAATGGCTGGGGATTCAGAGCTATTGCTTGACTCACGGGAACCCCACCTGGAAGCTCACGTAGGGGAGAGCAGGTGTGACAGGTGCTGGCCCCACTTGGGAGCCAAGGCATTGGAGGCTATTATCCTGAATAACCTGGTGCGATATGCAAGGGATGAGTCAAGAACTGGGATGTCAAGAACTTTGAGCCAAGAACTGGGATGGAGGGACCAAAGAAGCTGGAAGAAATGTCAGGTGACTAGAGCCATCCACCTGGAGCAACTGGGCCGTGCCATCACCTAGAATATGAGCTCTCTGGCAGGGAGGGGACCTGGTGGCTCCGTGGCTTCTTCCTTTTGTAATATTCCAGAAGTAATCTGGACCTCGTGACACGACGGTGTCATTTGTTTTTGCAAAATAGTAAACAATCACGGAAGTTTGATAGATAACGTAGTCAATATTCAGTGTTCATGTTCAAATTTTTCGAATAATTTTTAGGGAGTGGATTTAATGAATAACTTAAAGTCTGTCTTTTGCAGAAAAAGCAGAGAACCATATGATTTCACTGATATGTGGTATATAAACCAAAAGCAACAAAAGAACAAGACAAACAAATGAGGAACAAAAACTCATAGACACAGACAATAGTTTAGTGGTTACCAGAGTGTAAAGGGGGTGGAGGGCGGGAGATGAGGGTAAAGGGGATCAAATATATAGTGATGGAAGGAGAACTGACTCTGGGTGGTGAACACACAATGGGATTTATAGATGATGTAATACAGAATTGTACGCCTGAAATCTATGCAATTTTACTAACAATTGTCACCCCAATAAATTAAAAAAAAAAACAGTCTGTCTTTTGGAAATTATACTTCATTTAACACAAATTAAATATTGTTCCGGAAAAGTTGAATCCTTGCTTTAAAAAAATGCCATCCCCGTGGAATGTGCCAGCATTTGCTTGTAGGTGGCTCGATGCAGACTGAGTGCTCAGAATATCAGATAAATCCACAGCCTTCCCAAGTTCCACATCCATTTCTCAAACGTTGTGTTCTTGGATGCTTTCCGCCTTTCTTGTTCCTCTTTTTCTGTGTTTCTCTGTCGATTTGGGTGCGATGAGAGCCCTGACACGCACCCTGCGGGTTGCTTTTCCTGCAGCCATGTGACGAGTTCCATTTTCTGCACCACTTGTCCCATTTGCTGGTTCGGATGCCCCATTGAGGAGCAGCCTATTTTGCCATCGCCTGTTGCAGCAATTTGAGGACAAATGGAATTTGGGGGCAGAGGGGAGATGACATGCCAGCACAGGCTGCACGTTAACTTTGTAAATCAACGACGTGATGAACGTTCAAGGATGAGCACCTGGCGCTGGAATTAAGAGTCAAGGTATAATCGAGGGAAGGCTGTGATTTTGATAATTACACACACAAAGGCAGCATATTTTAACAGAGTAATTTTGCAGAGGATTTTGCATTAAAATTGTTTTAAGTAGGAAAGATCCTTGCGTCTGTGAAAGTATGTTCCAAGCTGCAAAAAGAAACTGAGGTAGTCACCCAGAAACAATTTAGCATCGCCCTGGGTTCTCCATCCCAAGTTTACCTGCCTCAGCAAGACCTTGGCTTGTAGGATAAGAGGGAACTCATTTTATTTGGTCGAAAAAACGTATTTAATACGAGGCAGTCAGGAAGAGCTCTGTGATACGTGACACTTCAGCAAACCTCAAAGCAAGTGGAGGACACACCACTTGGTGTGTTGTTTTATCTGAGAGGGAACATCTCTGAGGAGGGAGCCAAGGTACAATGAGGAGCAGGAACTGGAGAAGCAAAGAGGAAGGTGGGGGATAAGCCAGGCGGCACCCGGGGAACCAGCAGGTGTGCCATTGTAAGCGGAGGAACCACACATGCAACGTCTGAACCGGGACACTTAAGAATGACAGGAGCTGCCGGTGTTAATGGCACGTAACCTGGGACATACACGTTAACTCAGTTGTATGGGCATTGGTTTCACTTTGAGCAAGAGAATTGGTGAACTTCGAGCAGAGAAATGGCATGAGGTGACATGTTTTAAAAGGATTACTCTGGCTGCTCCATGGCAGGAGACCAAGGCGGAGGGCAGCAAGGAGACCAGTTAATTGCAGGAACGCAAACACAGGATAATGGAGGCACGGACCAGCGGAGACGATGAGAAGTGGTCAGATTCTAGATCTAGTTGGAAGGTAGAACCCACAGAGCTGCTGATGCTTGAACATGGGTATGAAAAGAGAGAGGAGTCAAGAATGACGCTAGGTTTTTACCCTTGGAGCAACTGGAAAAAGTTTCCATTTTCTGAAATGGGGAGAGTGTGAAAAGAGGGGGAGTTTGGAGGGAGAGGTGAAGACAAGGGTTGTGTCAGGACATTTCAGTTTGAGATCCTTCCTGCACTTCCAGAGGGACACGTTGGGCAGGCAGTCGATTGTATGAGTCTGCAGTTCAGGGAAGAGACGCAGGCAGGAGACGTCACATGAGGTGAGATGAAGCGTGCCGGTGGCGTTGGAAGGTGGAGAAGAGCATAAGGGGATGGGCAGAGAAGAGACAGGACCGAGCCCCGGGCCACCCAGCACTCACGGAGGGGGCCAGGGAAGTTCCAGCAGGTTGAGCAGATGGTCAGGAGACAGGAGAACAAAGAGGGACCCCAATAAGCCAATCGTTTCAGGAAGAAGGGAAGGTGGAGAGCTCAAATACTGACCGCCTATGTAAGCAGACGAGGAGGAGCTTCATGAGACAGAGGAGTCGCGAGAGAGGCAGGAGGGAGTCAGGGTGATGCCAAGCCTGGAGGCCAAGGGAAGAGAACTTTCTACAAGAGGGTCCTCAGTCATCTGAGCGATTGAGAGAGAGCAGAGTGGTAAAACCTCCACGGAAAGCTGCAATATCAAACTCATTGCTACACTCGTGTGTTAGTCTCTGAGGGCTCCCTTACGAAATACCACAGTCTGGGCGGCTTAAACAACAGAAATTTATGCTCACAGTTCTGGAGGCTGGAAGTCCAAGATCGCGGTGTGGCCAGGGTTGGGTCCTTTGGAAGCTGTGAGGGAGAATCTGTTCCAGGCTCTGTCCTCGGCTTATAGATGACAGTCTTCTCTCTGTTTTTCTTCATATCGTCTTCCCTCTAACTATGTCTGTGCCCAAATTTCCCCCTTGGATAAAGACCTCAATCCTATTAGATTGGGGCCCGCCCTACTCCAGTATGACCTCATCTTGTCTAATGACCTTGGCAACGTCCCTATCTCCAAATAAGGTCATATTCTGAGGTGCTGAGGGTTGGGACTTCAACCTGTGTGTTTGGCGGGGGTCATAGTTCAGCCCTTCACACCTTGTGGGAACTATTTTCATGGAGACAGTGAATGTGAAGGATTCTTTTGCAAAGTTGACAGTGAAGGAGAGCAGAGACAGGTGAGTAGTGGGAGGAAGATGAGTTTTCTAAAGGAGAGACCCTGGGCATGTCTCAGGTTCACAGGGAAGCACCCATTTGGGGGGTGCTGCTGGAGAGCAAGGGCCCTACAGAGTGGAAGGTGTGAGGAGCGGAGGCCAGGAGATGCACGCCAGGCTGCCCTGAGTCAGGGGGGCGGTGGTCCCTTTGACCAATGAGAGCGGGGAGAGCCGGTCGGGTCTGGGATGGACTCATGGTCCCTGTCAACATGGCAGCTTCCCTCTTGCCTCCCCCAGGGACATACCCAGCCCGCTGGTGGCAGAACCGGGAGTGTGAGGGAGGGTAGGTGGGGGCTGATCGCTCCAGGCAGAGAGCCCCTCGTTTTGTCATTTCTGTTGTTTGAATGTCGACGTTCGCACAATGTGTCAGCCCTAAGCACAGCGGTGGGTTTCCCGGCCACTGGGCCTGGATGGACACTGTGGGTGTCCAGTCCCCGAGGGTGGCAAACTCCATGTCAGTGTGTCTGAGTGAAAGCACAGCCTCTGCCCCTCGGTGATCCTGGGGCCGTGGGGAAAGCAAAGAAAGAACGGAGTGTGTGGCAGGGAGGAGGGAAAGGGGGCACAGGTGGGTGAGCATCCGGCAGAAACCAGACGGACTGTTTCTACTCTTAATCTTTCCTGGCACCCTCAGTTACTCCCTTGGAAGTCCCCAGATGGGCTGTCACCTGCAGTGATGCTGTCAGAAACACCATGGAAGCCAAAGTAATATTTTGATTCACTCATCTCTGAGCACACGCGTCTCCCCTGGAGGGTTTCCACCCTCTCGGTGTGCAGGGTCCAAAGCACTAAAACACTCATCACCTTGCAGCTTCCTTCTGATGAGCAGGGAGCGATCATCTCTCTTAGTCCTGCAGAGCCTTACTGGAGAGACGGAAGGCTGTGTCCCCATCTCTGCATGGTACACCCTGAAAATGGTGGGGGTGAGATCCAGCAGCCGAGGAAATAGAATATAGAATTCAAAACCTCTTTTCTCTTAGCATGCACTAAGTGACCAAGTCACAGGGAGAGAGCCCCAACCAGTGCAACCCAGGGCACCCTCGGAATGTCGCAGCTGTGGAGACAGGACCCCTTGCCACAGAGGGGCAGTGGAATGGCAGGAGCACAAGAAAGGGTGTGTGTGTGTGTGTGTGTGTTTCCATGTGCCCGCACACAAGATAAAGGGTTTTCAGTTTACACTGTCACTTTCTAGATAGGAATTTTCAAAAATATCTTTTAAAGGCATACTCTGCAACAGGTTTTACATTCTTTAAGGATAAGACGAATTCAATTTCTGATTAATTATATAAAGTAATGTGACTGAGAAGAACTAACTAGGTTCACTTGTCTATGAAAAATAAATACATTTAATATTATTTTTGCAAAAGGTACTATGAAAAACATACGTTATTAAATCTTACTGACAATCGATATGTGACATAATTCAGAAATCCACTGTAGAAATGGCACTGTGAATATTTTTAGTTTTTATAAATTGCCAGGTTTTCTTGGAGTCTTCAAAACCATTCAAGCTTTAAAATGTGGAAATAAAATGATACAGGGGAGTTGCTGGTAAAGGGGGTGATCCGGGGAATAAGCTGAGTGGGTGTGAAGAGGAGGGAGCGCTCTGACTTTTCGTCCCCGTGCATTCATAGTTTCTATCCAAGAGCTGGCTGGGCCCATTGATGCACAGCTCAGTGCAGGGCAGGCAACCTAACAAGGCACGAGAGATGAATCCTGGGGACAAGCAGCATCGGAGGCCAAATATACGCAGCAGCCATGGACTAGACTGTGAGCTGCACGAGGGCAAGGTCAACATCTTCTGACCTTCAGGTGACTGTCTTCCATGACTGCATCCAGAGTCTAGTCAGTACTAAACAAATGTTTGTTGATTGACTATATGAATAAGTGGCTGTATAGATGGATAAATGAATGGATGGATGAATGGATAGAGTGAATGAATGAGTGTGTGAGGCCACCAAAGGAGCTTTGATGACGGTGGCTCCATAGACAGAATGGCAAACACAGTGTGTGATCTGCCATCCTCACTGCTCGTGCATTTGTCCACAGACCACACACACACGCACACACACACACACACTGCATTGTGTTCAGTTCCTTTCAAAGCAGCTCTGAGGAGCTGAGTCACATTCCCACAGATTGAGCCCCTAGGAGAGGTTCAAGAGACCCAAGAGGTTTTGTCCAGACAATAGCATGTTTGAAAAGCAATCATGTGGAAGAGAAAGGGAATCAAATTCCATATGTCCCCAGAAGGTGAAACAGAAACCCAGGAGTCAGGTTGCAGTTGGTCCAGTCTCAGCAAGGACTTCACAACAGCTGGAGGGTCTGGGAGGGGAGGCGCTTCCTGAGAGAGAGTGAGCCAACCGTCCTGAAGGCATGGAAGCCGGGAGGTGCAGCGCAGCTGTCCTCAGAGTATGTCCGTGACCGCTGGGTCCCCAAGACCTCTTCAGGATCTAAAAGTCAAACTCTTTTCCGATGACCACTGAGACTCTATTTGCTGACGTTTGTACCAAAACACGGTGGTGGGGGGCTGCTGGGTCCTCAACGGGGAGCAAGGCAGACGCCCCAGTTCAGTCATCGTGCGCCTCACCGTCCTGCACCTGCCTTTAAACAGTTTCATTCAACAATGTCCTGAGGACGCAGTAAAAGATAATTAATTCTACTTAGACTTGACCTTTGAATACATCCCGGGTTTCCCCGAAATTAGGACCTCGCCGGACCGTCAGCTCTAATGCATCTTTTGGAGCAAAAATTAATGTAAGACCCGGTCTTATTTTACTATAATATAAGATCAGGTCTTTATAACATAACATAATATAATATAATATAATATAATATAATATAGTATAATATAATATAATATAATACAATATAATACCGGGTCTTATATTAATGTTTTCTCCAAAAGATGCGTTAGAGCTGATCGTCCACTTAGGTCTTATTTTCGAGGAAACAGGGTAGTAGCTTTCTAACATTCTATGTGATAAAATCAAGAGCACGGAGAAGTGTGCCGGCATCTCGAGGAAAAGCCTGGGAGGTTGTCTAGTTCCAAGGTGAACTAACCACTTTTTATAGAGCATCACTTTTTTGGGGGGGAGGGGGGAACTGACAAACTCTGGTTATTCAGAGTTGAGTTTTGGGGGGACACATTTTCTCAAAAATGAATCAAGTGACCCTAAAAGAAAGCAACTGAGAGTATTTGTAAAACTTGGGAAATCTTGTAGTCACCTCTCTGAGTCTGAGAGCTTCCCGTTACTTAGACATCTGGTGAGAAGGTTGGTGGAGTCACTAATGAATGTGGTTTTTGATATGAGCAAATGTGGCAACATTGGGAAGATCCACATAACTCAGTGAACAGTTATTTTCCAAATGACCCATATCCAGTGTTACAGAATTGTGCAGAGTTATGGCCAAAAGATTTATTCCATGGGCAAGAGAGACTGACGGATTTCCCTGTGACAGAGAAGCAAAAGTCCGTCGATAGTGTCAGATTCCACATCACAACCATTCTTTAGGAAGTAACCACTTGTCAAGCGTGGAATAGAATCAAAGCTGAGTATTCCGTTATCTCAAAGGCTGTTAAAATAGTCCTCTCTTCCCCAATTACACATCCATGTGAGTCCAGTTTTCTTCCTGTGCCTCAACCAAGACAACACACTGCAAATGATTGAACCTAGATGTAGACATGAGCAGCCAGCTACTTCCCATTAAGCCAGACCTTACAGAGATTTAAAAGATACAGAACGGTAATACCATTCTCCCTATTTTTGTTGTTGTTGTTTTAGGAAACATTAATTACAAATTATATTTATGTTAACATATAATGGGTTTATTACTGTAATTTTTAAATGCATACAAATGAGTATTTTAGAAATTGCTCAGTTTCACTATCAAATACGTTAAGTATCAATAGCTATAACACATGCACAAAAGCTCTTTGGGATACTGAAAAATTATTAAGAGTGCAAAGGTTTCTTCAGGCCAAAAGTTTGAGAACCACTGTTGTAGTCGTTTTAAACATACCAATCTCCTCTAACTGTTAGGGTCTGTACTTCCGTGGCTTAATGGAACTAACTTGGTCGTCTTTTCTTTCTGCATGTGAAATAAACGTAACACTTCTGTCAAAGTCAGTTTCTTTTAGAAATATTAACTACATATCCCTTCTGGAATTCTTCAAAATTAAATTTGCAAACCTGCTTTTTAAAATGTAGAAATTATATGGTTACAGCAAAAACAAAAAAGTTACTGTTTGGAACCCGTAAATTATAGGGTCTTAGAAAACCCTAAATCATGCATGTGGATTTCATGCACTATTACTAAATTTGTAGTTCTAGCAATTCCATCCTTCTGTTTCGTTTCAAAATCCTGTGTTTATCCTCAGTTTTAAACAGGAAGAAATGATTTGTGCTTCTGTCTTCATTCTTAAGCACAGAGTATCTCAATAATTTAAAGGAAAAAAAGAGAGAGGATGAGACATACAGTCTGTTTTAGAGGGAGTTGTGTCTGTCTCCGAGTAGCAATCACCTACAGAAAGGAACCTGCTCCTGAATGTCACGAGGTCCTTCTGCTCCTCAGAGATGTTGTGTCTGGCCCACAATTGGCGGGGGGCCCCCGTCGTAATCACCATCACTCATTTATATGAGCATGAGTGGAGCCAGCTAACAGGGAATATAACAGAGAGGACTGTGATCATTTCTATTTCATTTGCCTTTTTCTCCGCCTCAGGAACTTAACGGGCACCTTTCCCGACTACCCTGACGTAAAAGATGGAGGTTCAGCGATTATTTTTTCGAAGAAGACCCCACAACAGGTACACATATGCTTGAGAAATAAAAAGTAAATATATCATAATCACATTTCCTTATACTTGAAAGTTAATCAGTTCACAGCGTTATTAGGGCATGGTTATTTTCCTACAAATGTTTACATGAAAATACTTTGGATGTTCGTCGATGAGTGTTCGTCAAGTTCACTGTACTTCGACATTTATTTCATAATGAATTGACCCTTAACCTTGTAGAGGCTATGACAACATGGGGTGCTCATCTTCTTAGTAAACTCTGAGCAACTTGACTGCAGGAACCCTTTGTGTTCCGGTCCTGCTTGCCTGTGTCTCAGCCCTTGTCCCCCTTCTCTCCATCATCACCACGTTAACTCCAGCCGTCCACTCACCACCGTCCTCCCCGTTGGTGCCCTTGAGCGCGACCTGCTCTTCCCTCACTCCAGGGTGCGCTCCCACTCTTCTTCCTCTGTTTAATTTCTGCTCACCCATCAGGATGCAGCTCTTCTCCAGATCCATGTTCCACCATTTGATCATCTCTGTAGATGCTCATGTGGCAGTTGATGAAATGGACATCAAAAACAAGCTTTAGAAATGCCTTAACAAACTAGAAATAGGAAAACTTTTCTTAACATCAGAATATGTACCATAGAAACCAAGAGTAGTTTTGCATTATTCTCAGCAGTGAAACATTAGAGGCCTTGCCCTCAAAGGTGAAACTCAAGAAAAGAATACTTGCTATCAGAACAATTATTAATAATTCTCTGCAAATTCTAACAAATGCAATAAGATTAGAAGAAGAAAAGGAGTTATAAATATTTTAAAAGTCATCATTTTATCAGTTTTCAGATTATGTGATTCTCTTTGTATAAAACACAATAGAATTAACAAGAAACTATGTTGATATAGTATATAGAATTGTAAAGAAGTATATTGACAAAATTATACTGAAGAATGAAAGAAAACTTGAACAAATACACTGATGGATTATTTTCCTGCATAGAAAGACCCAATAAAGCACAAATACATATTAACTTTCCATTATTCTATGTAGTCAGTGCAATTTTAATCAAATCAAAAAAAAATTTTTATTGACAAAATTATTCTCCAGTTTATATGGAAGAATGAATGCATGAAGATATCCAAAAAGTTTTTGAAAAAGAGCTATAATCTCGGGGACCTTGCCCTCCTTGATATAAATCAGATTATAAAGGTAAAGTAATCGAGGCATCATGGCGGTGGGGAAAGGATAGACTGTTAACAGCAGCAACAGAAACAGCACGTGACATGTTTACGTATAGCGTTCACTCGACAAATATTCTGTACCAAGTCCTCTGCAAAGCACTTTATGTACATTAACTCATCCAGAACTCCCAGCTTCTACAGATCAAGCAATTTGGCCAAATTCAATTCATAAGTTGTGGAGCTGATATTCAAACCCGGGTAATCTGACTTCAGAATAGTATGCTCAGAAACTGATTCAGGTACAAACTGGAATTCAATAATATAATGATGACATCACAAATAAGTGGAGAAGCATGGATTATTCAATAAATAATATTGGGACAGTTGTCTCATAGTTTGACAAAATTAAGTACATTTTTACCTACCTTATTATACAACATAAATTTTAGATGCATTAAATATTTACAGGTAAAATAATAAACCACAAATTGCAAGAAGAAATTGTTTGAATATCTAATAATAGTGGAGAATAATTTTACAAGCATGTCACCCTAGGCAGAAATCAAAAAGAGAATAGGCTAATATATTTGACTATATAAAATGCAAATGGCAAAAAAATATTATAAATTAAATTAAGGTGATATGATACATTGTAGAAAATAGTTGCAACTTCTGTGACAATAGGTACCTTTCACATGTAAAGAGTTCTTAGAAAATAAGAAGACGAATCTGAAAATCTCAGGAGAAAAGAAGGCAAAAAATACAAACAGAAATTTAATAAAAGAAATTTTACAACTCATTACCAAAGAAATTTAAATGCAAAATAATGTTAGTATATCTGTTTTCACCTATAGGAGTGGTAAAAATTTTAAATAATGAAAATAACTGGAGTTGGTTTGCATGTGAAATAAACCACTCGCATACATTGATGATAAATATGTAAATTAACATGACATTTTTGAGGGACATAGGTCAAGTAAATATCAATATTTGTAATATGAATTAAAATTTGACCTATAAATGCTAAAGAATTTATACTAAGGAAATAATGAGACAAGTTGCCTTAGATTGAGACGAACAAATTTTTTCCATAAAGGACCAAATAGTAAATATCTGAGTCTATGGAACATACATTCTCTGTCACAACTACTCACTTCTGCGATTATAGTGTGAAAGCAGACACCGACAATATGTAAATGAATGGGCACGGCTGTGTTCCAGTAAAACTTTGTTTATAAACATGGGCATAGCCCAGATTTCGCCCGTGCAATGTAATGTGTTCACCCCTGTCGTAGACGACTGAAAAAGCTGCCCATGTCTGCCCTGTGTATAGCAGACAAAGCAGAAAATGGGCTAACGTTCCTCAGTAGGGAACTAGTTAAGTGACATGAGGCACAGTGCAGCAGGAAAAACCATGCTGTCGACGAGGGCTTTTCAACTTCAGTACCACTGACCCCAGTCAGCCTCGCTGTCTCCCTGTGCTCCCCTGTGTGAGCCCTCAGAGTCAATCACACAGGTTTCCTCTTTTCAGTGGAAAGTGTTTTTCCCCCTCTTCCCTATCAAAGTCAAGCTCAGCTTCCAAAACCTTCCCTCAATCCTCTGGAGGACTCCTGTCTTTCTCCTCTAAACTCCGCAGCCACTTCATAACTGCCCTCTTGTCTGGGAGTTCACCAAGCCCTGCCTGAGTGCCTGTCATTTTGACTTGTTATTTCACATTTTATGTTTAGGTCTTGTCTCTCCAGTTAAATCATCAAGCACAAGTCATGTCTTGAAAATACACGGCAAGCAGCCAAACACATTTCGTGTTAGTTTAGAAAGGTAACAATTATAAGATTAAGGATGGCGGTGGAATTGCTAAATTATCCATGAGAAACATCTATGAATAGAGTGAACATCTAGTCAAACTAAAAACAAAAGAGAACTGAGGATGCCTGGTTAATAATTAAAATAAAACAAAGTGGCTGCAACGCAGCATGACTTTACAAGGCAGACGGTTGAAGGGTCAGGCCAGCACAGTGAAGACTCACAGTTCCTCCACACGCTTAGTCTGCAGCCAGAGCAAGCTCGTCCCGTCTGTATCTCTGTTTTCTCTTCTGCAAATGGAGATCCAAGCAACACCTCCCAGGACTGATGTAATAATTAGAGGAGGTGATGCGTGTACTGAGAACAGAGCCGGGCACATTGGAATCTCCCAGAAAGTTTTAGCAATTGCAACAAATGTTAGTAGCAGTATAACGAAGAGATAGAGCAAGGCTAATTATTACAATGATGTACATAAATAGCCAAATTTGTATTTGTAAAAAGCAAAAATTGTACAAATGCTTTTTATGAAGTGAACATATTCACATTGATAACATACCCCCAGAAAAGGTGGAATACAAATAGAACCACAGATCAGACTTCCTTATGAGTTTTAATGCTAAAACTTTAACTGAAGTATTAGCACACTAAAACCAGCAGCAAGCATATTAAATAAGCAAAAGATCACCATCAAGCACCAGTTATCCCAGAATGCAAGGATGGTTCGAACTTAGGATGTATATGAATGCACTGCATCATATAAAGAGATCCAAAAGCAAAATCCATAAGCTCATCACTGTGGATGCTGAAAGGGCATTTTACAAATTCAACATCATTCTTGATATTAAAAAATAAAACAAAACAATTGGAATATATGGATACGTCTTTAACATGAAAATATTTCCATCTTAGTTCAAATGCCAATATCATGCTTAATGAAATTCACTAGGAAAGTTTCCACTAATATCAGGAAAAATAGAAAGGCGACCACTGTCACCATTGTCTCGTAGTATCTATTGAACACTATTAGACAAAAGAAAGAATATAAAGATATAAAATTGGAATGCAGGAGGCAAAATGATCACTTTTTGAAAACATGTTCTATACTTATAAAAGCAAAGAGAATAAACTGAAAAACTACTTTAAACAAGTCACATGGGGGAGTTACAAAAATTACAGAAAGCAATAGCATTTGTAGGTACAAACATCAGCTAGAGAGAAAATATAATAAAAGGGTCCATTTACAATAGCAACAAGAACACAAAGATAAAGCACTCAGGAATAAACTTAATAATAAATGGGTGTTTTATGTGAATAAAAGTTTAAAACATTCTGAGGGATGCAAATGAAGAGATGAAAAAGCATATCGTAGGGCTGGCCCGGTGGCTCAGGTGGTTAGAGCTCCATGCTTCTAACGCCAAAGGCTGCCAGTTCAATTCCCACATGGGCCAGTGGGCTCTCAACCACAGGTTGCCAGTTCAATTTCTCGATTTGCACAAGGGATGGTGGGCAGTGCCCCCTGTGACTAAAATTGACCACGGCACCTTGGGCTGAGCTGCTGCTGAGCTCCCGGATGGCTGAGTTGTTTGGAGCACGTCCTCTCAACCACAAGATTGCAGGTTCGACTCCAGGAAGGGATGGTGGGCTGCGCCCCCTGCAACTAGCAACGGCAACTGGACCTAGAGCTGAGCTGCACCCTCCACAACTAAGATTGAAAGGACAACAACTTCACTTGGAAAAAGTCCTGGAAGTACACATTGTTCCCCAATAAAAAGTCCTGTTCCCCTTCCCCAATAAAATCTTTAAAAAAAAGAAAAAGAAAAAGCATGCCATGTCCTTAGATAGGAATATTCAACATTAAAAATACTTTAATTCTCCCAAACATCATCTATAAATGTAATACAATCCAAACAAAAATACCAATACCATTATATTGGAGCATTGTGGGGGGTGTATGTGGGGAGAGCGACCAACCTGATTCCAAACTTTAGGTAGAAAATAAATAATCAAGAATAACCAGTAAAATCCTGAAAACAAAGAGTAATGAGGGCTACTAGCCCAGTTATTAAAATGTGTTATTAAGAGCCCATTGGTACAAGCAGATGATTAGAAAGACACATCAATGGAAAAGAATAGAAAAAGCAAGAAATGTACCCAAAACACATATGGAAATTTAGTATGTAATAAAGGTGCCATCTCACCTTTCTTGTATAAGAGGAAAACAGATAATTTAATCTGTGGTATTAGAATAACCAGGTTGTCATCTGAAAATGAAGAAAATTAAATCTCTATCTCTTTATACTTTACCCCAGAATCATTCCAAATGGATCAAATATTTAAATGCCAAACAAAACAAAAAGACAAAAGGACTTGAAGAGGCCAAGAAAGAAATATGTCATAATCTCATAGTCGGAAAGACCTTTATACCTCTGTTGCACAACCCAAGAGTCAGAGAAGAAAAAATGATAAACTACACACAAAAACATTTTTTAACCTACATGGCAAAACCAACCCCAAGTAAAGTCAAAGGACAGATGACACACTGGGAGAATTATTTGTAATAAGTATCACAGAAAAGAGACCATTTTTCTAATACATAAAGAGCTCCTACAGCTCTATAAAAAAAAAAAAAAAAGATCAATAACCCAATATAAAAAATAGCCAGGGGATATGAACAAGTTCTCAGAAAAGAAAATCTAAATGGATTTGAAACATAATAAAAGATGTGCAACATATGAAAAGATGATCAACCTCACACATGTAAGAGAAATGCAAATTAAAACCTCAGTGAAAAATTGATAAATTGAACCTCATCGTTATTCAAAAGTTTTGCACTTCAAAAGACACATTAAGAAAATGTAAAGACAAGAACAGACTGGGAAAAGATATTTGAAAACATATACCTGATAAAGGGCTTGGCTTGTATCCAGATGTAAGATCCTTACATCTCAATAATGAGAAGACAATCCAATCAAAAAATGGTCATAAGACTTGAATGGACAATTCACAAAGAAAGATATATGAATAGCTAATAAATCCATGAAAAGATGCTCAAAATCATTAGTCTTTGGGGAAATGAAAATTCAAACCACAAAGAGATACCATTTCATACCCACTAGGATGGCTGTTATCAAAAAGACAGTTCATAACAAATGCTGAGGATGTAGAAGAAAGGGAGCCCTCAGCATTGCTGGTGGGAATGTAAAATGGTGCGGCTGTTTTGGAAAAACAGTTTGTCGGTTTCTTAAAAGTTAAGCTTAAATTTACCAAATGACCCAGCAACTCCACACGTAGGACTCTGTCCAAGAGAAATGAAAGCATATGTACACACACACACACACACACACACACACACACACACACACACAATGTGTACATGAATATTTATAGCAGCATTACTCATAATAGCCAAAACTTGGAAACAACCTAAATGTCCATCACCTAGTGAATGGAGAGGTGAAATGTGGTATATCCATGCAATGGAATACTATTCAGCAATAAATCAAAGAAGAAACACCTGATACTCACTACAACAGAGACGAATGTCAAAAACATCATGCTAGTAAAAGAAGCCAAACACAAGAGACTACATATAATTCCATTTATATGATATTTGTCCAGAAAAGTAAATCGATAGAGGCAGAAAGTAGATTAGTGCTTTCCTGGGAAAGAAGGGAGGAGAAGGGAAAGGGATCAGCCGTGAATGGACATGAAGGGATCTGATTAGGAGGGTGGAAGTGTTCGAACCTGTCTCATGGTGATGGTTGCGCAACTTGGTAAATTTGTTTTAAAAAATGAATTGTACACTTGGGATGTGTGATATGTAAAATATGCCAAAATTAAATATATTTTTTAAAAATGAAGCAGGTGGCAGGCCAGATTTGGCCTTCGGGTCCCATAATTTACAAAAAAGAAAAACGATGGCTGACGATAGGCAATACGGTGCACTTCCAACTATAGTGACATAGCGCTTTTCTCACCCCCACTGAGTCAGGCAGCGCGCGTGTGGGCGGACAAGCAGTCGCCTACATGCTGGCAGAGGTGTAACTTGGCACAGCCCACTGGAAGGTGATGGGACAGTACTGGCCAGTTGACACGTCCAACTGACACTGTCCAGTTGACAATGCACATGCACTAGATCCAGAATTTCTCTTGTTAGGAATTTAGCCAGCAGATGTGCTCACACACCTGCAGAATAATATCTGCCTGCTTTATTCACGGCAGCATTGTTGGTAACAGCAAAAGATTGGAAATAACCTACATTTCCACAGGTAGGGAAATGTTCAAACAAGTTATGCTACGTCTATTAAAAACTGGACGAGGAAGCTCTTTCTGTACACTAAGAACGATGGCCACGGTATATTACTAGTAGAAAAATGCAGACCAAGTAGTGTGTACAATGTGCTAACATTTATAGGAATCAACAAATGTGTACTTATAGTACGTATTTGCACATATATGTATGTACGTGTGTGTCCACTTTGGAAGATTTTACTGTAGTTGAAAAGCATGAGCAAAATAAATTCAGCATTGTTTTAAAACATGGACAATTGCTATCACATACCATTTTTCATGGGCGTGGTTGGCAAACATAGCAGAGTGACATTAGTGTGTTTGATGTATACGGATGCATGTGTGTGCACATATATTTGCATACGTATATCTATATGAAATGTCTGAAAACATATCTAACTTATTTTGGCGTTGGCTTTAGAAGGTGGATCTTGTTGGCTGGCTCGCAGCATGGGTAGGAAATATTTCACTGATCACTCTTTCCTAATTTTTGAATTGCAGACTGTGTATCATCTATTCAAAAATTAAATTAATAAACTAAGGATATAGAGGAAATAGACAATACAATTGGTAAGGTTTGAAAAGACACACTAAATTGCATGCTCCACAAATAAAGCTTTCACCCTTTTTTCAACGGCTCACATTTACATATTGTGTAAATGCTTGACATTTCTGAAAGTTGGCAAGAACCAAAAACTGTCCATGCCCCTTAAGTGCTCCAGAACATAACACTCCCGGGCAGCCACAATTTCTACTATGAATTGAGATGAACCCGATCCCCAAGAAAAACGTTGCTATTTTGACAAGGGACTTCTAATCCTGTCCAAAGACGCCCTTTTTATTACCAGAAAATGTGCACAACACATACGTCACCTCTCAGCTTCCCAGCACCCCTCCCGGAGCCTCACCCCACAATAATCTTCACTAGAGCCCCAGGGGTGGGTGGACCTCTGGATAATGTAAAGTTGGACACATGACTACAGTTTTGTTTGGGCTTTTGAAAAGTCCAGATGGTGCCAGAACAGCCTGCTTTGTTCACGATAAAGCTACTTCTTGTATTTTCAAAGGTGTGGGCTAAGCTCCTAAGAACAACGTAGGTGTCGATATCAAAAAATATAATACTAGAAAATTAACCTCAGCATTTTGTAAGTCACAGAAAGGCATAAACAAGTCAACTTGCTGCCAGGAGGAGGATTTCCTATGACGTAGGAGAGGTGAATGATATTAGCCCCTTTGTAGGTCGCATGCTGTGCGCTCCAGAGGAAACCACTGGACTGAATTGAGTGTTTCCCATTCCCTTACATTTCTGTACACGTTGACTACACATGTCTGTATCCTGAAACTATAGAGTATTCTTTCTTACTTAACTGTATGCATTTCATCCTATAGGATGAATTTACACATATCGTTTTGCATCTTGCCTCTTTTCTTCTACATTATGAAATTCAGCCTGATGAGCACTGTTTGAATCCCAGCCCAGCCACTTACCAGCTGTATGTCTTTGACCAGGTTACTGAATTCTTTTTGCCTCAGTTCCCTCATCAATAAAATGGGTCAATAACAGCCCCACCCATGTGTGTTTAGCAGTAAATGAGCCCGTCTTTGTGAATCTCTTAGAACCATGCCTGGCCTATCACCAGTGCTATGGATGGAAGCGTTGACTTGATTTTAGAGCTGAGGAAACTGAGTCTCAGAGCAGTTATGCTGCTTGTCTCAGTCCCATGAGTGATGAGCAGACAGATCCTAAGGATCAAATAGGGTATGTGACCCACCATCGTTACCCTCCCACCTCCCAGAATTCATAGCTCTCTGCCATAGCAAGTGAGAGCTCCAAAGAGCTCTGTTGTATGTATTGAACTGAATTATATGTTTTTTTTTTTGCAAACTGTTACTAATTCTTTGATGATACCAATCCTATGTGAAACAGGTACTTTTAACAAATATTTTAAATTTTAGAGGAATAAGTGGGTTTTGATCACTATAGGAAATATAAATTACTGTTGAATGAAACCAACTCTGACAAGAGATGCATGATCATTTATGGAAAAGTGACATTATTACAAGACCAGCCACCACAATCACAGCTGAGGTGTCCTCAGCTCAGATTTGGGGAAGAGTTGTGGGCAGGCATGGCACTTCCGGGGATGGCTGAGGTGTTGACGAAGCCTCGAGCTCCCCTAGTATACGTGGAAGCCTGGGTTGTTGGAGCAGCCCTGCCTTAGGGAGGAACTGGGCTCTGAAATGCCCACCCTCCCTCTCCACCAGCCCTCAGAGACCCAACTGCTGCCTCCCACTGATGAATCTACCCAGAGGCAGAGGGCAGGCGGGAGCTCTGGTGATATCCCCTGGAGGTGTCAGCCTGTGGGGCCCACAGCGGGCCCGAGAAGGGAGACTGACCAGCACAAATACTTCCTTCCAGACTGGAAAAACAGTCCTTACCTTGATAGGGCTCTATAAAAACGCTATCATTGTTTTGTTTTTTTGCCAGGTTATTGATGATACTATGGCAAACCAAAAAGAAGAGGAAAAAAACGAAAAGAAGAAAAAGGAAAAGAAAGCCAAAAAAGAAACAAGAAAGAAAGAAAGAAAGGGAAAAAATAAGGTAAGGAATTTGGAATTTTAGAAATTTGAGTTTTTTTGCTTTGAATCAGTTGGATAATCTCAACTCTGTTGAGATGGCAGTCATTCGTTTCCTAGGAAACCATGCTGCCTTCCAGTCGTTTTCCAATTTTTTTTTTTATGTTGATGGACAATAGGTTGCCATCTTTTCTATGATTTATAAATACCTATTTGGATAAGGTGTGGTTTCAACAATTCAGATACTTTACACTTACATTTATTCACATATGTGATGGCTTTGAATTTTCATTCCTCAAAATAAATGGTCCCACTGATCTTTCCTCAAGGGTAGAGATAAGGAAAAATGCTTGGCAAACCAAATGACCACTGCAAAGTCAAATAATTATTATCTTTTTTAACCAAAGGGAGGTCATTCAAATTTATCACTTGACACTAACATCTTGGATCTATTTTCATGGAATTGTTTGTTTCTCACTACCCAAGGAAAAGTTCAAACAGTGTCACTTTGGCTTGTGCAGTGGGGTTGAAGATGGGGTTGGAGGTGGCAGTGGGGTGGGCGGGGTGGGCACTGGTATCTGAGGACCTTCGCCTTGGAGTGTGGAGAGGTGCACTCTGGCTGGGTCTTCAGTCAGCAAACGCCTTCTATGGGACGTAGAGCATGGGCTGGAAGCTCGCATCTTCTAGAACGTGAGCATGTTTAGAGTAGCATTTTTGCAGATTCTACCTCACAGCGGGCCACACCCCGATGTGACTCAGCCCCGGACACTGGATCCTTAAAGGTTATGGTCCCTGTGTGACTGCCCAGGGGCAGAGACCCGACCCTAGCTCAGGTGGGAGCGGACATGCTGCTGGTGTTCCAGGAGGTGGGGTCTGGCGGACACACAGACTCGGGGACTTCTCTGTGGGGGAAGCCACTCAGTGTACCGCGCACAGAGAGAGAAATGGGCCAGGCCGTGTACTCACAGAGGGCCAGTGATGGGAACGAGGAGTCGGAAGCGGTGAGCAAGGGGGAAAGGAGGATGGTGAACTCAAGATGGCAATGCCCAAAGTCCGTGTAAATGCAAGGTCAGGCGACGGTGAGAAAAGCCAACATTTTGTTTCTAATTCCTTGTCAGGACTGCAGCCGGCCACCGGCAGGCGAATACCCCGTTTACAGGACTGCTCTCCTGCACTGGGACAAGCAGAAATCTTGCACTTGCCCCATTCGTCTTTGTCCATCTCTTTAAGCATGGTCCACTTCGTTCACAGCAGGAGCAAAAGAAGAGACCCCTTACGGCTCATTTTGGGCACAACCCACTCCTTTCTAGTGGATGAGGAAGTGGGCCCCTCAGACGCCCCCTTCAGGACTGAGGCACAGTCCCCAACTACCCAGAATTCCTTCTTTCCTCTCATGTTTAAGTCCCTCCCAGGAATTGTTCTGTCCACAGGAGCTGCTCCGTGAGAGGCTACACCCCCCAGCCCCCAGCCCCAGGGCCACAGCATCCAAGGACCGTCATGTTAGGATACAAAGGCCCAGCCCCTCGCCTCACTAGGACAACTCTGAAGAGTTCTCCCAGCTCCTGGGCTCCCTATGGCATCAGCTGATGGCTCCCTTGCAATCACAAGGGAGTCAGCTTCTCCCTCTGCCCAGTGCTGCTTCTGTCCCCACTCCCTATGGCTGGTGTTCCCAATAAACCACATGCATGGCCTGTAGTTGAGTGTCTCCAGGGTACCCAGCCCATGAGAACACCTATTGCCCCACAAATCTGCCTGTACCCCAAAAGTTCTAAATTGTTCTCTCCCCCCCATAAAAACAAAACAACAGCTCATTTGATACAGTTAATTTTTATAATCCTTTCACTTGGCAAGATAATTTCAAAGCAGTGCCTAAGAATAAGGACAATCAGAAGAATTTCAGTTTTGTTCTAAGCATCTCTTCCTCTAAATGTGCCTGAAGGAGTTTGACACTTGTGAATTAAAAATTCACTGTTAGTGAAGCTTGTTCCATGAAAATCAGAAATTATCAACCACATAATCTGGTCTTTGTTGAGTGAAAAAGGTATTTTATTAACTAACTCTTAAAGAGTCACTTAATGCTGCACAAAAAAGCAAAGTTTGAGTTCATCAGCGTTTATGAAGGAGGCACAAGTGATGGGAAAATTCTGCAGAATTACTTAGAATTGAGTTTATTCATGAAAACCGCAGGTCTGCAAAGTGACAGTGTGATTATTGAAACAACAAATGGTAACCTCTAATCAAAATTGGTATATTTAAATTATGTAGGTACGCTTCTTAAAGATCAAGTTATCTTTCCGTTGACTTTCAAAAGTCGTATTCTAGAATCAACCCTGAAGAATCTGGAAACATTCCCGAGGCCAACTATTCAAATCCTTGAGTGAGAATTAGTACTTTGACCTGTAGAAAAAGACATCTGTTATCATCCTGGTTAAAGTATAAGGCAGGGGAGAGAGAGAGAAAAGTGATTTTGTTTAATCTGCGTACATGCTGACTCTCCTTGAGCCCTGTTTCTCAGTAGCAGAGCCATGTCATTGTTCTCTGGCTATTCTTATAACACTTAGTTATTCATCAGTTGTCAGCCCCATTTACATATATAGTCAGAAAACTTAAGAAAGATCTCATATTTAGGGGGAAAAAACTGAGAAGGTTATCTGACTATTTCCACTAACCTCTATAAATGGAAAATAGACTCTTCAGACTCTTCAAAATATCGCACAGGTGTAAGACCGAAAGCTTCGTAAGTTCTTGAGATGTGACAAATGAGCACAACTGGCCAGGACGGGGCTGTCGAGAGGGACTGGGAGGGTGAGTGGGTCAGACACAGGGGACGAGGGATTTCAGGCAGGATTCCCGACAGTGTCCAAACTAAAGAACCAGGGGACAGCTTCAGAACACGATGACATGAGGCCAGGGACATTGTGCGGTGAGACGGGCCTGCAAATTTGGATCAGGTGATGGATGGGGCTGGGTGTGGGCGGAGCCTCCCGCCTTCAGAGAGAAGAGAGTCGTCCCTGGGGAATGACTTGAGCAAATCTGAGTTCATTGTAGTCCAAGCTCTGTGTTGTGTGGACGGGTTTGGCAGTGCACTGTGGGTGAGGAAGTCACCCAGGCAGGGAGGCCAGTTAGATCCAGCAGGCAGCAGCAGTGAGTCCAGAGCAAGGTCAGGGCAAGACGAGGTTTTACCCAAGGACAAGTGTGAGCCAGGGTCTGAGCCTCCCCAGAGTTTGCATCCAGCCTCATAGGAGAATGCATCTAAAATCAAACATTCACAAGGCTGAGAGAGAAGTGAGTGAGTTCTTTACCTTGTTTTTTCCTGCGAAAGTGAAGGAGGAAAAAGCGTACGTCCCTCTGGTGGTAGAAAGAGCTAGGATCCTAGTCAGCAGTACAGTAACCCGCTACCTGCCTGCCCTTCGGCCCCAGCTCACAAAGACCCACGGTCACCCTTTCCCTTCCACTTCAGCCCCTCCTGGGGCCGCCTCCACCTGTACAAAAGTGTCCGAGAGTGACCTGCCCAAAACCCTCTCCTCTCGACCCCAGAGCAGCGGGGAGAGGTCCCCTGGCACTCTGTTAGTGAAAAATCTAAGGATTCATGAACACCCCTGTGGTGTTTTGAGCTGTTTGAACCTGGAGACAATGGGAAGGAAGTTTGAGGTGTAAGCTTGTAGGTTTCAATGTGCCTGCTTAGATTTTGATGGTGGGGATAGAGGCGTGAGAAAAAACTAGGGCTGTCATGATGGATCTCTGTAATTGTACACAAGAACATTTTAAAATAAAATAACTGTGACTAGTCATCTTGCATTCATTTGATCAGGGAACTTTACAAACAATGTAACATTTAAAATATGAAAGGTTTCAATTTATCTGGACTGATCTGGAGACCCACTATACTCAGATGCTGACGAACAAAAGAAAACTGATCAGTCCAGGAATTTTAATCTTTGTTTTGGGGCTAGTGGAAGGGAAAACATCAGAGCACCATAAACACCTTCAAAGATGAGCTTCTAAAACTTAGTTTTTCATCCATCAGCGAGAAAGTAAACTTCTGTCTAAACTTTGCACCTTATACAAAAACTAACTCAAAATGGATCATAGATTTAAAGGGAAAACTATTTAAACCTCTAGAGAAAAACACAGGGGAAACAGTCTTCAGGGTCTAGGAACCAGCAAAGAGTTCTTAGAATTGACACCGAAAGCACAATCCACAAAAGAAAAGTTTAATAAGTCGGACTTCTTCAAAATAAAAAGCTTTTGCTCTGTAAACACCCTGTGAAAAGGATGAAAAGACGAGCTATACACTGAGACAAAATATTTACAAACTATCTATCTGACAAAAGACTTGCATCTAGAGTATATAAAGAACTCTCAAAATTCAACAGTAAAAGCAAGAAAATTAGTCTTTCTTTCGCATCTCGGTTTTAAATCCATTCCCAAAAGTGTTAAGGAGTACCGATGAGGAGATTCTCTGCCAAGTGTACTTTAATAGAGTACAATGCTAGTAGAGTACCATGCTAGTGTACAATGCTAGTGCCGGACAATGCTGTTTTCTGCAAACCAATAGCAATGCCTGCAAATGTGCTTTCAATATCAACGTGATTTCATTGGCCTCACAGTTGGCTGTGTGTACCTCACATTAGGTTTAGAAATACAGAAAAAGCGTTATGCAATCCATTCTGACAACTCTTGTTTTCCTTTGGTATTTTTCAAGCCACGTATGACACCATTTGGAACTATTTTAAAATGGTTTTGACCTGTCATCATCATGTGAATAGTGCAGAGTTGTCTCTAAGTGTACTCCAGCCATCAAATGACTTGACTTAGTGCTCAATTCTTCTGGAAAGACCCTGGTTCCTACATATACAACACGATTAGCTTTCAAAGCTTTAGTTTGTCTGCCAGTGTCCCCTGGCTGTTTCTGTGACCACAGCGCCTCTTCTCCAACCCTGTGGCCCATGGAGTTGCTTCATAGTAAGCTGTTGAGCCAGCCACATTCTTCCCTTATTTTAGGGTATTTCAAACCAGAGTTAGCACTGCTTCACAAAGATGGGGAAGTGAGTGTTGTGTGTCTGCAGAGCTTGTTATCAGGCGTATGATGTCATCACAGAATGTACGTGCTGAGCTTCTATGTCCACTGAAGTGCAATGAGACAGGACGAAGTGATGGAGCCGTTGCCCAGGGAACAGGAGCCCTGTGGGTCGACTCCCTGAACTTGTACGGAAAGTTTATGTGAAGATGCATTCCTCTGGGAAGAAGGTGTGTGTGTCCTTCATGTTTTCAAGGATTCTTCTCCCTGAAAAGCTCAAAAACCACTGCGTACGGGAAGAACACATCCGATTGTGTAGGAGGAGGTTTCATTAGATAAAGGTGGTGATGGTGCGGCTGATTTTCTTCCTTCAGTTTTTAAACTTTTTATGGCATTGTTGTGATGGTGTCCTTTGTGCATTAAAGCAGTGTTCTTGCAAGACATGTGACATGGTTATACCATTAGCCAGCAGTAAAAGCCACGGGTGGGCTTGGCGGAGCTGCTGGTAAGCCAGCCCCCACCTTTCTGGGCATCCTGGCTGGCGTCTGCACAGAGCAGATCTTAAGTGATATTTATACCATTTGAATGAATGGAAGGGCTGGACGACCTAGGCTCCTGTTCCACCCTGGGACTCATTGGACTTACTGGGTGGCAATGTCAGCTCACTTAGGTCACCTGAAGGTAAGATGGGGCCGGGGCGCTTGGAGGGCTCACAGCCAAGAAACATGGCACGTGTGAGCTGGGCCTGGAGAGTTCTCAGGACCCAGGTCCACTAGGACCAGCTCCTCTGTCCATCTTCTTCTCAAAGAAGTCTGTATGAAGGCCGGGACCCCCCCTTGTCCCCTCACTCCCAGCTGGCCAGTCCCTCTGTGTTTCCCGTCCCAGTGTGACTGCTGAGTACGGCTGGCCAGCCCAGCTCCTGGGGGTCAGGCTATTCCCGGACGGGAGCTGCCCTCTGTTTGAACACTCTCAGCCACTTGGCTGAGCAGGCAATAGTGGGGACAGTGATCGAGAAGTTTCTATCAGAAAGGGACGTGGTCAAGGCAGATGCCATGATGGAATGCAGTGTGGTCGTGTGACCCTCACAGCAAAAGTCCACGGCAGCGGGAGTGACTTTGGATTTGAGATGGTGGATTGAAACCTCCTCATGCAATTTTCCTTCCCAAGTAATTGCAAACTTAGCAATACTAAGTGTTTCAGACAGCCACCAAAGAAAGGGATTTGTCTAATAAACTTTAAGGGCTATTGACCAAAGAAAGACCTATTGTTTAGAAAGAAAGCAAAAAATTTGCATTGTGCTTTCTGCTCCAGTTGAAAGTTGTCTCCCATAACTGCCAACTATGTCAGTACCACGGGGAAAGCTGTACCTTATTACGTCATGGGAGTGTCTGACATTTGCTCTCACTCTGTACTACCAGGCCGTGCAATGTTTTGTTCCCCTTGAGAACTTACTGTTTATTACAGAAGTAAAGTTGTACAAATAGACCTATAAATCTCCTTTTTACTTACATGCCTTAAGCACCTAGTTAGGGACCAGGCACTGAGCTGGTTTAGTACAGGGTACAAAAGATCAGCGAGGTGGAACCCTTCCCCATGGGGTCCCACGGACCAAGGGAACAGTTAAGCCATGCGCACAAGTAGCCAACAATCTGTACAGACGAACAGGGGCCAGGAAGTGTAAGTAAGTCCTGCCGAGCAAGGGGAAAATCTCTGTTGCTGAAAGAATCCAGGAGGGCTTCACAGAGGAGGGGACAATTGCCTCAGACCTACGCGGAGTTTTCTGCAGAAGAAGATGGAAAAGGAATTCTGGTCAGAGAGGAGGCGGGCACCCCACCGCCCCCCAGTCCTTTCCCACATTCCAGCCGGAGTGGAGTCCCCTCAGCAGATCCATTCATGCCGAGCCCCTGCTTGGAACCCGGTGGTAGCTGCCTTGCTGGCAAAGCAAGTTCAGGCTCTGAGGAATGCAGCTCGTGGGCCTTCCAAGGCCCGTCCCCCACCCCCGACCCCAGTGTCTTGTCTGTCCGCTCACCCTGCTGGCACCCTCTGCTGCGTGAACTTTCAGTTATCCACACAACACGGCCTTCCCTGCAGGGACTTCACGCAGACGTTGCCTCTGCTGAAAATACCCCCGCCCTACAGTCCCCTCCCCTGGACCACCTCTCCTCCCCCTGCCCGTCCCCTATCGGGGCTCCCAGAGGACATAGGACAATCGAGTATCCGAAACAAAAATGGCAGCAAGGGTTAGTAACACATTGACTAAAAACATGTCAAAGATCCATGAGTCCTTAGTGATACCTGGAGCCAGGGAGAAAAAAGGAGTGTCTTTGAGACTACTGATAAGTTATTTTAAATTTCCACTCTCCATGAATTATCTCTTTCCGCCAAGGATGCTTTATCCAGTGCTGGTCTTTTTCTTGCTGCTCATACAGGTTTTTCTCAAATGGCTGGGCCTCCCCGTAGCCAAGAATAAGGAGGACCCAGGGAGGGAGGGGGCTTCTTCACAGTGAGCTCTGGTCTCCCGTCGGTCCTGGAAGGCAGGGTGGTTGCCCTGTAGGCTTTAAGACCCCTGGTGTTTCTGGATTCAAGTTCTCTCCCAGGATTTGCAAGGCAGGTGGCCTCCCGTGAGGTTGCAGCATTGGCTGTTTTGTGAGCTGTGGCTCCAGGCAGGCCTTCCCTGAAGCGAGGAGTCTCCTCCCGCACCCTGGCTTCCTCAGTGAACTCTCATTTCACACTTCTTCCCTCCCGCCTGTATCCGTTGGGGGGCTTCCTGAGCCTGCAGGCAGGGCTAAGTCTCCAGAACCATCCCCGCCCTGGATGGTGGACACAGGCCCGGGAGGGCAGGCGAGGGGCTGGACCTTCACTCCGTGAACTAGGAAAGGCTGTGTGTGCCTCCCACAGCTACAGTCATTGCGATGGGTGCACCTTTTACTGGATGGTCTCGGCAGATACAACGTGCCTGCGATTAACCAAAGCGTTCCTCTGCTTTAACAGGAAGAAGACGAGGGGTGGAAAATGTCATCGAGTGTTTTCCTTCATACGATGGAGGAAGGAAATAACGTATACAAAGGTCAGTTTAGGAGAATGTGTGCAACAACGGACGTGTCACTTTGTCCAGCCAGCGTGACCCCTGGCCCTAGCACTCCGCCTCAGCTGGGAAGAATTAAGAGCCGCCGCGGCCTGAGGCTGCATACATGCAACTCACAGCCACGCGATCAACTGTCCGTCTCATGGCACAGTTCCTCTGGGTGCCTTAATGGCATGCAATTGGTAAAAAAAAGCAAGATGCAGATAGAAAGAGAGCATAATCTAAACCTCCATCCCGATTCTGAGCCCCTAGTACTTCAGCGGGCCGTTGTCATGCTGGGAATGACAGGGAAGAAAGGTATGTCCTGGGTTGTTTAAAGTAAGAAAACCAATACCGCATGGAGAGCAGAATGTTTTAATCCCTTGCACTAAGACATGTGCCCGAATACTGACGCTGGAGTTCTTTGTCCTTTCAGCATAATTAGCATAGACACAATCTGGCTAGAACTGCAAGCCCATGAATTGCCCTTTGAGATATTTCCATGACAATTTACTGGGACAATTATCCGATTCCTTTGGGTCCACTCCACCCTCAGGATAAATCCCAAGATAGAATGACCTGCCTCCATGACCCTGGTCATTAGTGCCATTTGGGAATTCCTGAGAAGCGCGGTCAGGACAGGAAGTAGAGTACGTGTGTGCCTCCTTCCTGGTTCTGGTCGGATCTGCTATGCTGGTTGTGTCGTGCACCACCAAAACTCCACATACCACTGGTGGCCAGGGCCCCACTCTGCGTGACATGCTGGCCTGAGGCAGAAGTGCAGAGGGAACGAGGACTTCCAGGATTTGGCCCCTGCTTTAGGGGAGGAAGGAGGTGGAAGGGGCACGTTTTACCAGGCTGCAGCGGATAGGTGTCGAGGGTCCTGGCAGCTGCTAATTTACTGAAGTATCTATAGGCCGCTCTTCTCCGTGACACTTCTCTTAACCTGTGCCAGGCTACGCAGTGCATGCTGGTTACCGAGCTCCATGCTTCGTGGAAAGGAGCAGGTGCTAATAGGTGCCTGAGACATGTGAGGCTTTGTCTTTTCCACGCCCCTCTCGGCCTTCACAACAGCCAGGTCCAGTGAGCGTCACTGTCCCCCTACCAACAGCTACTGACATTCCAGTCCAACAGTGTATCCACCGTGCAACCAACTTGGTGGAGAAATCACTATCAAAAATGCCCTTTCACTCACATATTCATTCAACAACCATTGTCTGTCTCCAGTGTGCCAGGTGCGATGCCAGCCTGGAGGTACAAAGATGGTGGCCACCATCAACACACTTGTGATATACCAGGTGTGGTGGCAGTGAATTGGGTGGGGACAGTGGCATACGTTGGGTGGCTTGTGTAAGTTAGGCTGGCAGCAGCACAGCTCGTGGTCCCAGCTAGGAGTCGCCTGGCAGTGGGGGCAGCCAGCACTCGGTGTGTGTCCGCAACCCTAGCTTGTTTGTTAAGATACTGCTTTGCCACATTATCCCTTGGTCTGATGACAACCTTGGTCTCATTTGGTTCATTTTCTACACCTTCCAGTGCATCACATAATTGAGCAGTTCACTTTCTTCTGAAGACCTCGCTCTTGGTGCCCAGTCAGCTGTCCTCCTTGGATCTCCCTTTGCCTTTCCTGACTGTCACGCCCTCGTTTTGGTGGAGCCCGTCCTCCAGGATGTCCTGAGAAGGGGCTACCACAGGGGAGCCTTAGGTGCCACGTACACCTAGATATTGTGCTCCACCACTCACACTCAGGTGACAGTTTCCCCCAGGGCTTGGAAGGCCTGGCTCCCTTCTCCTCTGATGGAACTATGTAGAAAAAACAGTGGAGAAAGGAAGGAAGGTGGGAGAGAGCAAACTCCTCACTGTCATGAGCAGCCAGGAGCTCGTGTCTAAAACTGGGAAATGAACAAGTAACAATGTAAGCATGTTACGTAGACACGAGGAGAAGAGCAGAGAAACAGCTCAGAGCTCATGGGTAGCTGGGTTACGTCACTCCCCGCTCTCATGGGCTCTGTGCTGTTCCTACCACGAGTGAATCACTCCCTTCTCGGGCCTTCGTACTTTCCATTCCTCTTGCCTGGAATGCTTGTCCCTGCATGCCTTCCCTGAGAACACGTGGGATAAGAGTCTCCCCGCCTGCCCCTGTGCCCGCCCCCCGACCCCGTTTACTTACCTCCATCTGGCTTCCGTGTGTGTTCACTCTGTTCCTGCAGCAGAAGCCAGGTCCACGAGGGCAGGCTTGCTATCTTTCGGCCCCCTCTGACAGCGGTGCCCAGCCTGTAATCGGGCTCAAAAAAGTCATGAATTTAACAATTTATGAATAAAGTGGTCATAAATTAGATAATATATGAGTAAATCACATTGATACATCTATCTGCATTTGTTCAGTGCATTTTCTTAATGAAGGAACAAATGAATGAATGAATGAGCAAGCGTGGGAATGAATGTCATTGTGCAGTTTCCTAGAAGGCAGACAGATAATTCTGCATCATAATCCTTTAATACTCTCTGACTTGAGTACAACGTGCATGCATTATTTTGATAAATGCAAAAATTAATTTTGGGGAAATCTAATGTTCCCACGGGAAGCCAAGTCTTACAACCACTGACCCCCCACCCCCCAGGAAAGCCCTGGAGACTATTATCCTTTTGTGTAATATCTGTTTCTATTAAGGCTAAAAACCCACGCAGTGGTCCCTCTGGAACAGGAACCGGGACGAGTCATTTCCTTACTTCAAGGTTGTGCTGTTTCGTGCGTTATTGGCCAGGTCTTCGGTGACTTGAAGGAATTGGATGTCTTGTCTCAGAACTCTTTTCTTAAAAATCAGAGGTTTTCCCTTTCAAATGAAACATTAGCATTTTAATCACTGAGATGAAGCCCCCTCCAACGTGTGAAAGTGTGGTGGCCTGCTTTTCACAATCCGGATAAAGGCTTATTCTCTGCTGTAGGGGAGAGTGGGGCAGGGGTTGCCCTTTGAGGGCCATGAATAGCTTCCTGCATTTATAAATGTCCGTGGAATTCCTGAAGGGATTGAGAAGTGCCCTGTGCAAAAGTGTCATGTGAAAAGCAAAGTCTCAGAGGGAAACGGAGTCCGTGTGAACGACCCAGGGCTGCGGTCAGCTCTGCTCTGCTTGTGAAATACACTCACAGCGCCAGGAGGGAAAGGTTTCGAGGTGCAGCGGCTTTTCTGTCACTACTCACATCCTGGCTTCCCTCTGTTGAGTCGTCCGTGTTCCTTTCACTATTAAATGCACAGCGTCCGATTGGGGTAAATCGATCTAGGGGAAAAACAAAGTAACTTCAATTAGTTTTGCTTTAAAATACCTTCATTGAGACCCGTGAGTTTTGCTGTTGGAGAAGATTTAGTCATCACACAAGGAGGAAATGTGTTAGAAAAGAGTCATTATTAGTAAATAGTACATTTTCGTTAGTTATTGTTATTAGTTAATAGTCTATTTACTATTAATACATAGTAGACATGTACATCTTCTATGGTATTTTTAGGGGGAAAGCTTACAATTTTATACACATAAAAAGAAGCATTATATTATTCCTACATTTCAAAGCTTTCCCCAGTTTAAACTTATATGCATGTCAGCAAATGTACTGAAACAGCACAAACTAGCTGTCTTTGATGTGCACACACCTTCCACGTACCACAAATTCACGTTCTGGGGCTTTCAGGGCAAAGAATAAACTCAAGTATTGATGACTTGAGGCATTTTTCACACCAATGAGGTAATAATAGACACAATTTATGCAATGCGTGTTTTTCATGCCCCGACTCTGACAAACGGGAAAGACCTGTCTGGCTGGCACTTACTCACGGGAATGATTACTTAAAATAATAAAAATTTAGCCCCGGCTTTCCAGCTGTCTCTTGTGTGCCCACTCCTGCCACATGTGGCCACCCCCCATCAGCCTCTTTGGGGTCTTCTCTGCCTTGGTCTTCATACCTCAGTCCCAGGCTGGTCACCTGCCCTGTCTGGGTGATGACGCCCCTTGAACTTCTTTCTGTCTTCCTGGCACAGACCACGGTCAGCCAGCAACTGGCATAGCCCTGCCCAGGCCATGCTGCCCTCGGTGTGCTGGTGGGAGGCCAGTGAGCCTGAGAGTCCTTGCTGGACCTCAAGTCCAGACAGGCCGTGGCCCGGCTAGTCCTTCTGCTGAGCCAACAGTCCCACAGGAAGCGGGGTGGGCCTGCCTGACCTGTGTGTAGCAAACAGCTTCCCGAAATCTCCATGCCAGCCAGCAGGAGCAGTGTCAGGGCCTTCAGCCCATGGCTTGCAGGTGCAATCCACACTTTTAGGAAACTGGAGCTGAGTCCCCAGACCCACCTTCCTGCACTTGTCCTGAGCTGTGGGGTCCCGACTCTCCTCACTCTAAGAGGACACTCTCACTGGCCCTCAGACCTCCATCTGCTACTTGGCTGACTTGTATCTGCTCTTTGGGCACAGTTGTTTCTAGAGCAGCCAATGTCCTACGTGGTTCCTCTTCCCTCAGGAGGTAGATTCTTGATACGAGCAGAGGCCCCACTTGACCCCAAACCATGGATCTGGCGCCAGGCTCCACTGCCTGGGCAGAGAGGAGTCAGATGGCCAGAGCCCTGCAGACGGTTGTGCCACCCATTTGCCAGTTGGGCACAGAGCCTCCTCGCCATTTTGCTCTGTGTCTCCAGGATCTGCAGCTTCTCCTGGATCGCACCCTGCCTTGTCCCTGGTCCTTCCATGCCTCTCCCCTTCTGCCACCCTCAGTCCTCTGTCATCTGTGTAGCTCCCATCTCCTTTCTCATTTGTTTGCCTACATGACGCTCCAGGTACCTTCTCTACCCTCGGTCCTCATGGTTGAGACCCTGTAGCACCCAGACGTGGTTTCCGCCTGTGACTGTCTCCTCCTCTCTGTGTCGAGTTTAAGCTCCACCCCTTCCCTTCTGAGTCGGCTGCGCGTCAGGGCCATACTCCCAGCCAGTCTCAGGACCCCCATGCTGTGCTCATGGGGAAGACCATGCTGAGAATCCTCCAGCCCATGCCACCCAGGCCACACGACCCCCTGTCCTCCCAAGTCGCAGCCGTTGTCAGACGGAGATGGGGCAGCCTCTGCCTGGGCCCCATGGCTCTCAGTTGCCCTCCCAGGTGGTAGGAGTCACTGCCTACAAATGGGTTCTCAGTCGAGCAGCCACGCCGGGCAGTGGTTGCCCGGTTTGGTTCCCACAAATGTCCATCACATTCTGAGCACAGACTCCAGGAGATTTCCTTTCCCAAACCTGCGATCTTGTGTCTCGTGGGAGATCCCCCCAAGTCCCACTACCATGATCCTGTTGGACTGTACCTCAGCACACATCCTGAGAAATGAACCTTCTCAAGGTGTGTGTGCACCTTCTGAGAAATGCACTGTATTTCCATTTATTCCTGCGATACAGAATTCTCCTTATTTTCTCCAGGGTCACATTTCTCTCACCATCCTCCTAACTGCTGGGGTGAGGCAAAAAGGAAGTGTAAGATATGCATGACTTCTCAAACATCCAAAAAGTAACGCAATAACACAGCTGCTGGATTACAGGGAGGTAGTGGGTACTTGTGTGTTCACGGCTGTCTTCTAACAGGGAGCCAAGGCAAACTCCGGGTGAGGTGAAGTAGCAACAACATCCTTCATATTACAGTGACTCATTTAAATAATGGAAGTAATATAAAACATGTTACAAAAATAGTCACCCCACAACTGTATAATTGTATAATCCCACAATTGATATGCTGGTTTTTACATGGTTATAATCATGTAGGAGACTACTCTTTGTATCATACTTTTTTATTTGGTATTTTCACATTAGTAGTTTTCTTCTCTACTTCTTAGATATTATACAGCACATTTCTTCCATTTGGGAAGTGGAAGAAAAAGGATATATGAATCCCATCAATCGCCAGCGTATTTTACTCACTTTCATTCCGTGCAATAGGATAGAAAATTACACTTGTGTTTTCTCGTGCAATAACTGCTTTTGTTAATCTGTGTGTTGATGGAAATTTTCGTTTTCCTTTTCCTTATCCTCCCGGAGCATAGACATATGGAAGAATAAAGACGAGTCGGGGAATTTCCCTCAGGACTATGACCGAGAAATGATCAAAGAAGAGAAACGGAAAGAACTGGAGTCAGAGATCAGGGTGCAGGTGATACATTTATTTGCACTAACAACAGACCATTGCACTGTGGTGATGATGCATTCTTACAATTTCCTCTTAATAACCTGCCCAGAATTTAAGCTATGTTTAAATGTCACAAAGAAACCACAAGGCATGCAGAGTCACTTAAAAAAGGTACGTCTTGTATTCACCTAGGTTGATGAGTTGATGAGACAGGAACTGAAAAACTTAAAACTAGCTGTGAACAGAGAAAAGGAACTTCCGGCCAAAATGAGAAAGAAGAAAGGAGGTAAAAATGTGAGTAGTGAATGAGTGTGCCGAGGGATGAGGCCGAGGGCAGATTCAAACATGAATCCGGCCGTGTGTCCATGAGTGCTGCCTGGCCGGCTGTGTCTGCCCCCAGGCGGCCTCAGGGGGAGTGCCTGCCTTTCGTGAATCTACCTTGTTTCACCATCTAGCCCTGTGAGTTGTGGGCTCATAACCGGGATAAACTCAGCAGTCTGGGAATAACCTCCCCCACCTCTCATCCTCTCATCACTGCAGGTTCCTATTACCCAGGCCCCAGGGATGAGAAGTATGGGATGAGCAAGTGCATGTGCCCCAAATGCCCCCGCCCCGTCTCTCCCTATAGGTAAATGGGAAGGGTATAATATGCAAGTTCTTTATGAAGCAGGGAATCAGATGAATTGAATTTTAAATTGCCACCATCCATCTCATGGTGGTTTAGAATAGCCAGTTGGATCCCAGTATTCAAAGTTCACTTATTAGGGCCCCATGAGATAGTAGGAAATACATATATTAGTCTCTGGCCCCAGTTTCTGGTGCAGAGCTCCTGAAACCCTTGTAAATTTCTAAGGATAAGCACATTGGGAGCATCTTGTTCTAATGAGGAGACTCTGAGTGGACCCCAACATGGCTCCTGGATGAGGGCTGGTGACCAGGCCATAATTAAAAGCTTTGACTTTTTGGGCACACCCCCCATTCCCTCGAGAGGGGAGAGGGGCTGGAAATGGAGTATACAATTGATCATGCCTACCTGAGGAGGCCTCCATAAAAATCCCAACAGTATGGGATTTGGAGAGCTTCCAGAATGGTGAATGCACCCACATACCAGGAGGAGGACATACCCCAACTTCACGGGGACAGAAGCTCCTGCACTTGGGACCCTCCCAGACCTTGCCCTACATGTCTCTTCCTCTGGCTGTTTGTCTCTGTCCTTTCTAATATCCTTCAATATATTGGTAAACGTAACTGTTTCCCTGAACTTTGTGAGCCATTCTAACAAATTAATGGAATCTTAGGAGGGCTTTGTGGGAACCTCCGATTTATAGCCAGTTGGTCTGAAGCACCAATCTCGATGCCACGGTGTGGTCTCAGGAGTGAGTCACAGCATCCAGCCACGGCCCTTGCTGATTTCATACTCACCAAGCAACCCTCTGATGAGTTGTTATAGTTTCATGTTGATTTTTCTATAAGAGAGAAGTCTACAGGGTCTGTTTCTCTTGACAATTACACTTCTCATTATAAATTAATCAACTTACATTACATTAATCAGCTGACATCCCCATGATGACAGCATTGGCCCTCCCTCTCAGAGGCCATCTCTCTCTTGAGTTCCCGCCTTGTTGTAATCACAAAAACTTTTAGGATATCAGAGTACCTGGAGAAACCATGAAGATCCTGATGGTAAGAGTCTTCACTGACTCAAGTTTTTGCATTCCCCAGAGTGCTAGCATATATTAATGAAAACACAAATGCCATATTTAAACAGAAACTTAGAATCTAATTTTAAAAGAAGCAAATGAAAGAGACAAGGCTGCCCACTTTCACCACTTTTATTCAACATGGTTCTAGAAGTTCTAGCCACAGCAATCACAGACAAGAAAAAGAAATAAAAGGCATCCAAATTGGAAAAGAGGAAGTAAAATTGTCATTATATGCAGATGACATGATACTATATAGAGAGAACCCCAAAGACTCCACCAAAAAACTATTAGAACTGATCAATGAATTTAGTATAGTAGCAGGATACAAAATTAATATGCAGAAATCAGTTGCATTTGTATACACCACTAATAAACTATCAGAAGGAGAAATCAAGAAATCAATCCCATTTACAATTGCTTCAAAAACAATAAAATGCTTAGGAATAAATTTAACCAAAGAAATAAAAGACCTGTACTCATAAAATTATAAGACACTGCAGAGAAAAATCAAAGAAGATACAAATAAATGGAAATATGTACCATTTTCATGGATAAGAAGAATTAATATAGTTAAAATGTCAATACTACCTAAGGCAATATATAGATTGAACACAATTCCTCTCAAACTGCCAATGACATTTTTCTCAGAAATAGAACATGTAATCCTAAAATTTATATGGAACCATAAAAGACCCCGAATAGCCACGGCAATCTTGAAAAACAAGAACAAAGTGGGAGGTATCACGCTACCCGACATCAAATCATACTACAAGGCTATAGTAATCAAAACAGTGTGATACTGGCATAAAAACAAACACATAGATCAATGGAACAGAATAGAAAGCCCAGAAATAAATCCATTTGTATATGGTCATTTAATCTGTGGAAGCAAGAATTTACATCAGGATAAAGAGAGTATATTTAATAAATGGTGTTGGGAAAACTGGACTTACACATGCAAAAAAAATGAAACTGGACCACCTCCTTACGAGAACAAATTCAAAATGGATTAAAGACTCAAATGTAAGACCCGAAACCATAAAACTCCTAGAAGAAAATATAGGGAGTAAATTTGCAGACATTACCCTGAGTAATATTTCTACTGATATATCCCCTTGGGCAAGGGAAGTAAAAGAAAAAATAAACATATGGGATTACATCAAAGTTAAAAGTTTTTTCACAGCAAAGGAACCATCAATAAAACAAAAAAGCAGCCAACCGAATGGGAGAAGATACTTGTCAATGACATATCTGATAAGGGTTAATATCCAAAATTTATAAAACACTCATTCAACTCAACACACACAAAAAAACAAATAACCCAATTAAAAAATTGGCAGAGGACATAAAGAGACATTTCTCTGAAGAGGACATAGAGATGGCCAGACATGAAAAAATGCTCAACCTCACTAATCATTAGAGAAATGCAAATAAAAACCACAATGAGATACCACCTCACTCTGATCAGAATGGCTGTCATTAATAAATCAACAAACAACAAGTGCTGACGCGGATGTGGAGAAAAGGGATCCCTTGTGCACTGCTGGTGAGATGCAGATTGGTGCAGCCACTATGGAAATCAGTATGGAGGTATCCCAAGAAGCTGGAAATGGAACTACCTTATGATCCAGCAATTTCACTCTTAGGTATCTATCCAGAGAAATCCAAAACACTAATTTGAAAAAATATATACACCCCTATGTTTATTGCAACACTATTTACAATAGCCAAGACTTGGAAACAACCAAAATGCCCATGGGTAGAAACTGGATTAAGAAACTGTGGTACATTTATACAATGGAGTACTACTCAGCCATAAAGAATGAAATCTTACCATCTGCAACATTGTGGATAGACATAGAGAACATTATGCTAAGTGAAATAAGTCAGTCGGAGAAAGACAAATACCATATGATCTCACTTATATGTGGAATCTAAAGAACTGAATAAATGAGCAAAGTAAATAGAAATAGTCTCAGAGACATAGAGGAAAAACTGACGGTTGCCAGAAGGGAGAGGGGTGGGGATGAGGGAGAAGGTGAGGGATTAGAAAGAATAGATTGGTAACCACAAGATTGCCATGGGAATATGAAAGACAGTTTGAGGAATATAATCAATAATGTAAAGATTTTGTAGGGTGTCAGATGGACACGTCTTATTAGGGAGACCACTTCATGGACGGTGTAGATGCCTGACCACTGCAGTGTACACCTGAAGCTAAAACTGAATAATATTGTATGTCAAGTATAATTTAATATATATTTAGTCACGGGATGTGGCGTACAGCATAGGGAATAGAGTCAATGGAATTATAGTAGATATATAGGATGTCAGAGGGGTAATAGACTGGGGGAGGGGGCTTATCACTTTGTGAGGGGTGAAATGTCTAACTATTACATTGTTTTGTACACCTGAAACTAATAATAAAAAAAAGAAGGAAAGAAAGAAACAAATAAACGTTCTACTGAAAAATACAGTATCAGAAATTAAGAACTCTTCTAACAGGTTTAACAAGAGCATGAAATCAGGTTGAACTCAATGATAGGTCAATAAGAAATCCAAACTGGAACAAAGAATACAGAGACCAGAACAGAGAATAATGACTTACCGCTGCTGACCAGTAGTGAGGCCCTGAGACCACAGGAATCTATCTGGACGTCCCTCACAGCAGCAGAAAAATTGGGAGAGTCTCAAATCAGTAACCTAAGCTCCCACCTTGAGGACCTAAAAAAAGACGAGTAAAGAAAACAAAGTGAGCAGAAAGAAGAAAATCATAAAAATAATGCAGAAATTAGTGAAACGGAAAACAAATAAAAAAACAGAGAAAATCAATGAAACAGCTGGCTTTTTGAAAATAATTAAAATTGATAAACCTCTAGTAAGACTGACAAAGGGAAAAAGAGAGAAGACACAAATGACCAATATCAGGAATGAAACGAGATATCACTACTGACTACAGGCATTAAAAGAATATTAAGGGAGCACCACAAACTACCCTGCTCACATGATTTGACAACTTACATGAAACGGGCTCACTTCCTTCAAAACACAAACTACCACAATTTACCGAACATGAAATAGTTTGACTAGCCCTACAGCTATTAAGGAAGTTGAATTTGTATTGAAAACAATGCCCCAACTGGAATTTCCAGGCCTAGACGGTTTCACTGGAAAATTCTACCAAATGTTTAATTTGGTGACATGGTTATCTATTCAGAAAACCCCAAGGAATCTACAGAGAAACTCCTAGAAACTCCTAGCTTCATTCAGCAAGTTTGTAGGATACAACATGAATATACAGAAATCAATTGTATTGCTATGTACTAACAATACAATTGTGCACCAAAATTGTGCAACAGATGTGCACCAAAATTTAAAATATCATTCAAAATGATATCATTTTAAATCATTCAAAATGAAATACTTAGGTGTAAATCTAACAAAATATGTATAGGATTTGTATGGTAAAACTACACAGTACTGATGAAAGAAGTAAAAGATGATCTAAATATATAGACATACCATGTTCATGGATTGGAAGACAAAATATAGTAAAGGCACCAATTCCTTCCACATGGATGTACAAGTTCTTACCAAAATCCCAGAAAGCTAGTTGATAGATATAGACAAGATTATGTGGAAATGTATGTAGAAAGACAGTGGAACTAGAATAGCTAAATCAGTTTATACAAAGAGGAGTAAAGTGTAAAGGATCCATCTGCCAGATTTCAAAGCATATTGCACAGCTACAGTAATCAAGACTGTGGTATTGGTAGAGCGATGGACACACAGATCAATGGAACAGAACACTGAGCCCAGAAACAGTCCCACACAAATTTGCCAGAGGATGGGAGAAACTAGATGACTTACACATTATTGGTGGAAAAAAAATGGTATAAACTAACTACTCTGCAAAAAGTTTGGCGTTTCTTAAAAAACAAACATGCAGTTACCATACAACCCAGCAACTGCATTCATGGCTTTTATTTCGAAAGAATGAAGACTTACAGAGAGAAAGAGAAAGAGAGAGACAGAGACAGATTTATCAATTCATAATAGCCCAAAACTGTAAACTGCAATGAAAAAGAATAAACTATTGATACATAAAACAATCTGTACAAATTTCCCGAGAGTTATGATGCATGAAAAGCAAAAAAGTTATATGATTCTGTTGATACCACATTCTCAAAAGGACAAAACTATAGAGATAGAGAACAGATCAGTGGCTTCAGGGGTGAAAGATGGGATGGTCGTGGCAGGGAAGTGAGTGCGCCTCTCAAAGGGCCTGTGGGGCCTCTGGGTGGTAGACACGCTCTGTGTCTGGCTATGTCAGTGTCACTATCGGTGTTCTGATTGTGACCAGTAGTTCCACAAGATGTCACCACTGGAAGAAACCTGGCAAAGGGTACACGGGAGCTCTCTGTGTTATTTCTTATAAATGCATGTGACTCTACCAGTATCTCAAGATTTAAAAATTAATTTTTACAAAACGGAACAACACAAATGAAGTATAGCTATGTGCCACCACAGACGTGAATCTTGCAATCAGAATATTGATTGAAAGAAGCTGGACATAAAAGGGTTTATAGTGTATGATTCCAGGCAACACAAATCTGCAGCGATGTCAGAGGGGTTGTCACCTACAGACTGGAAAACGGCAGGTGAGAGAGTTCAGGGGGATGAAAATACGTCCTATATTTTGAACTGGATGGTGGTTATGTGGTTATCTGTAAAAAATAAATGTAGAAGTTAATCAGTCTGTCCACGGATATACTTTACATAACTTACACTGCAATAAAAAGAATGAATGAATGAGGAAGGGAACATGGAGGAGAGAAAGAGAGTGGAGAGTTAAGAAAGGGCCCAGTGATCAGTCCTGTGTGGCAGGGTCATGAGCCACCTGAGGAGGCCTGAGACAGAAGATGAGCTGGGAAAGGAAGGAGGCCTTCCCTTCGTTTCCAGGCTTTACCAGGCTGGAAAAACTTCATACACTGTGCTGAGGAATTTTAACTCCATCCTGTGGGCACTGAAAATTGTAAACAGAACGGTGAAGCGATCGGCCCTATTTTAAAAGATTTGGAGCCGGGTGCTAGAAGACAGAGGTGACTGGGTACCAAAGTCACAGACAGATTGATGACCTGTATACACGACACTCACCCTTTGTAGCATCCTGTGCCGGAGCCCAGGAAAACAGAACCAGAATGCTCGGGGTTTCACAGTGGTGACCTCCCTTCCTCTCTATCCGGGGACATGTCCCATAGCAACTTGGGGCTTTCCAGGCCAATCCCCACGTTCATGAAAACACTGCTTTCTCACCACTCCATATTCACGTACCAAGGTTCACTTCTCACCTCTCCTTTCCCACCGAGCACCACCGCCCAAATCCATCTTCCCTAGCTAATTTCCAGAGCTCATCCCCTTCTGGTTTTTTCTAAGTTGTTGGATATTTCCATTTTCTTCCAGAAAGAGAAAGGGAAGAAAGGCAAAAAAGAGAAAAAGGGGAAAGATAAGGATCTGACAGCTGACAGGTAAGGAGTGTCCTTGTGTTGTTGTAGTGAGTGTGAGAAGTGGCGGGGTGGGGTCACCCCAGAGGAGAGCATGGGACATAGTGTATATCCTCGGCCGTGGCCTGGCACAGGGGCCCCCTGTCTGGTACACCACACCGCCATTATGCTCCAGGCGTGTCCTGGGAGAGTGCTGGGCCTCTGTGCAGTCCTGTACGACAGGCGCTGTCTTACCCGGGAAGACACCAAGGCAGTGGGCCCAGAAGGCAGACATGGGCCCCCATCACTTCTCAGCTCACGTGACATTTTTTAGGGCTTAAAATACATGGGGTTCTTAAGATGTAGCATCCTGATCAAACTTTTGAGGGAATACTGAAACTCTGAGTTCCTCGAGGGCGGACACAATTCATAGTGACCTTCACATCCTGGGGCCCAGCCCACCAAGCACTTCTAGAACCACGTTGAAGGAAAGGATGCGGTTTAGGCTCATGAAGGGGTATTCCATTCCCTCCAGCTTCATTGGCTGGGCTTCAATATTAATCAGTAATTTTAAATCCGCATTTATTTTTTAGGCTGAAATGGCCCTTCAATGCTTTTAACATTGGAAGTAAATAGTGCCCAGGTTTTCAAGGAATTTAATTAAAATCCCTAATACATGAATATCAGAGATGATTTTGAAGGAATGCTTTTCTTCCCATGGGTTTTGCTCCCCGTGGGTCCCAGTGGTACATTCCTAAACTCTGAGAGAAGATCCATGAGACAGGAAGCCAGCCAAGATCTGTCCATGCGGAGAAGAGACCAGAGCATCCCAGAGCTCGTGCCCACGCCAGGAGCCCAGCCAACAACCTCTGGAAAGACAGCCCGACAGGGCGTGGGCTCTGGCTCTGCAGAGAAAAGTCTCCCACGGTGGATTGTAGAGGGAGGAGCTGCAGGTTCCCCGTTTGAGGTTCTGTTGTATGGGGAAAGGTTTAGAATCAAGATGCTGTGGCTGACTGCTGCCTAAGAGGGGCCTGGTAGGCATTCTGAGATTCAGGCACCCAGTTCCTGAGGGAGGCACCATCCACCAGCCCCCATCACGGACACCACCTGGGGTACCAGGAGCTTCTTAGTCCCTTCCCTGGAGGAGGGTCCAGCCCAGGCATACTCACCGTGCCACAGGTGTCTTTTAGTAGCTTCTCTGTGCCGTTTTTCTCCTTTGTCCTTACATTAGTTCCAAAACCAAGTGTAATCTTTCAGGAGAGAAGATCTCACTACGTGCCTTACCCAGTGACAAACCAGAGTTGGAACCACAGCTACCAATATGACCCCTCCATGAGGTTAAAATCACTCCTTTGTATTCTCTTGCATTAAAAGTATCGCTTTACTGAATAAAATGCTGCTTTAACAGTATAGATCACATACGTGTAGCTGGTGGACAGCATCCATTAGACACTGAATGTATTCTTGGCATGTGCTTGTTTTCAGCTGAACTCTCAGAAATGGACTGCAAGCCATTCTGTAGTGACATGGAGAGAGACCAGTAGTATTTTATTCACTTTCATGCCCCAAAGTACAGAAATACTTGGTCATCTGATTCCTAGAAGACTTCTTAATTTAACTTTAAAGACTCCGTGTCACTAGACTAGAGCTAGTTCTGCCAAGACACTGAAAGACAACTTCCGTTTCTCTCACCAAGTTAATATAAACCTTAACACCAGTATTTTCATTAAAGTTCACGGTAGTTCTGAAGTTGAAAATGTTGTATTCCATGACAAAAGTTTATTTCACTAGGAAGATCCAGTGAATCTTAATATATTGTGTGGGGCTTCTTAATATATTGTTTTGATTATTTTAGAGAAGCTTCTTCTATTTTAGGTTAATATTTTATGCATGTATGGTGTGTTTATAATAAATCAGTGTTCAAGCTAGAATACTACAGTCGACATTTCCTTGATATAGGTCAGATACTGTTATCCCAAATCCCATTACAATTGAAACTTTTTTTTTCTCAGCGGAGGATACACTATTTTAAATATGTTTGGTAGAATAACATTCTAGTCGGTCAAAGACTGATCATTGAATTAACGTTTATCTCAATGGCATTTGGCTTGAACCTAACTGATATTCTTGAGTCTGTTTTAATCATACTAACCTGGATCAGAGAACACAACTTTAAATATAGTTGTGTTTACAATTCTTCAATCTAAAGAAAGACTCGGGTAGGACCAAAGCATAAGGCTCCTACAAACGAAAAGGGAAAAGACAAAACATCTCAATGGATTATGCCAAACAATATTTGAACTTGACCTATGTGAATTCCTGCAAGCCAAGCCCTAGTTGATTTCATTGGGAGTTTCATTCATCAAGTGGAATAGTAAGTATCTCCATTTTTTTCCCCTCAATTAGTATAAATTACCCGTGTGCTGGCTATACGCCCAAGGCCCTCTTAGAGAAGTGGTTTTGACGTTTGTGAACACTATGGAAAAGGACAACATTCTCCTAAAAAATCATCACACTCACAGCTTTAGACATTTTTGTCTTTCATGTTAGAATTATTTCCCCTATAAGCCTTTGTTCTTTATGCATATTTCTTTTAAGCTAGTATGCTATTGGCTTAAAAGGAAATGTCAATTGCATGAAGGATTAATGATCTATATACTACGGCTTGCAGATGCTAACTGAATGTATAATTATGAGCCCATTGTGTTACTATTATCGGGTAATTTCTGATTCATATTTGTGCCATCATGAGGACTGATGGAAGGGCAGCCTGCAGGAGTTATAGCTGGTCTCAGATGCCCAAAGAAACTGTTCTTATTCATGGGAAACATCAGCTAGACATACACATGGATGAGTGAAAGTATTGTTTTGAAAAAAGCCTAATTTATCCCCAAATTGTAGAAATGCCTCAAAAATCTGTTTATATACAAATGTACTTTGAAATAGATCTGGTTAAAGTTCTCTGCATTTGCGCTGATGAACAGAAACGCTGCTGGTTTGGGTGTGTGTGCTCATGGAATCGATGGCCGCTCTTCCCCCAGGTCCATTGAATCTCTGTACAAGGAGCTGGTGGAGGAAGGACTCCTGATCCAGTCTCTGAAAGTCAACCTCTCCGATTACATCGGTAAAGTACACAAAGAATAATGCACGTGTGTGGCACATATGTCACCCCTTGGGTTTTGAGATCCCAACAGCTGGAAGTACGTTCCATTTGTGGTTTTGTCCAACCCAAAACCTGGCCCATCGTGGCTTGTAGTGTGTGTTGGATTGAACTGATTTGAATTCGTTCTGTGCTGTGAACAAATGGGTCCAGCTGTCTCCCCTAATGTGGTAGAAGCAGGTTTTCGAACCTACTAGCAAGGTTCTTTCTGGCACAAGCTGAATCATGTTTAACTAAATGCCTAGGGGGCAGCACTTGCTACCTCCACAGCTCAGTCCACCTGGAAGGAGTTCCTTCCAGAAGGGGCCACCACGGAAGTAGTTGGGAAGAAGGTAGTGGGGACATTTGCTGTGTTTTTCTTTTATTTTTTTGAAAAACAAGATGACCTGAAAACGCACTTAAAGCTTAAAACTCTTCATAATCCTACCACCGTAATCAGCTATCATTTTCACTTCCCTGCATCTATCATGGACACAGACATTCTCCTACTAACCACAAAAAGATAATCACACTCAGAAAATTCAACATTAATATGATACTATTAGCTAAAATCGAATTAATCGTCAATTTCCCCAATATCCTAATAATATTTTTAATAAATGTTTGTCTTTCTCAATCCAAAATTCAGTCAAAGACCATGGATATGATGGTCATATCTTTTTAGTCGCTTTTCACTCCCTTAATTCAGGACAATTGCCCAGCATTTTTCAGTCTTTTCACAATGTTGACATTTTTAAATAGTCTGAACTGTTTTACAGACTGTCCTTCAACTGAATTGGTTTGACGGTTTTCTCATGACTTGATTCAGGTTAAACATCTTTGACAGGAAAACTACACAGGTGATATTGTGTCCTCAGCATTTCACACTGGGGACACACGATGTCCCCTCTCTGTTGATGTTAAGTTTAATCTCTGGCGAAGGTGCTTTTCCCCAGATTTCCTCTTGAAAAGTTTCGTGTTCCTCTTTGTCAGTAATGGATAATCTTGGGTGGGGGTCAGGTACTTTGAGGGTCTGGAGAGTCTGTGTTCAGGCATCTGAAAGGTCTCAGCATCGCTGATGATTTTCGCCTGCGTGGATGATTGTTGTGGTGGTTGTAAGATGGGGTGTCCTCTTTCTATCATCCCTTCCATATTTATTAGGTACCATTCTTCTAGAAAGAGATTTCCCTCCTTTGAAAAGTGTTGCAGTATCAGTGTGGACGAATGGATTCTCTCTTTTTTTATCATGTTATAATCCCTTTTCCTCTTCTTCATTCTGATGTTTACATTGACCCAACATGGGCCTGTAGGAGGAAGAATGCTGACATTTTCCTTTGATCAAAACAAATGATTACTTTAATCCCCTTGAAAGAAAGCCACATTTCCTTGTTAAGGGCTTGGATGAGCCTCCGTATTTTCTAACAGTGCAAGAATTTTGCCAGACTATATATTGAAATATGTGTTGGGTTTATATTTATCTTATGTGTTTCTTGTCCAAGTATTATAGGATTTTCTTGTGGATTCCTTTGATTCTGTTTTGTTAATTCTGTTAATACGGAAAAATCACATTTTTCACAGAACCTCTTGTGCTTGGGACCTCTGAGTTCTCTTCTTGTCGGCTTTCTCCTTCCACATTATGTCTGTTTTGTTCACGAGTGGATTCCCACTGCTTAGTGTGCTACCTGGCACAGGGGAGAGCCTCAGAAAAACGAATGGCCCTATTTCTCATCTTCTTATTGATTTCTCATTCTCTTGGACTTTTTCAGTGTTCTGTCTGTCCAGGCTATATCTTTAAGATGCCTGAAGTCAAACTGAATGGGGTCAGCCATTTAGAGTGACTTCAAGTGAAAATGTCCCAGTCTAACAAAATGCCACAAGGGCTGTCTCCCTTTGGTCTTTTCCATATTGTCTTTATTTTTATTGTTTTCCAGTTAAGATCCTTAGTTAGAAAGTTGGCAGCAGATCTTCCTAAATCCTCTCTTAAAAATAGACACAGCAACTAGATAGCAAAAACAGAAACCTGTGGACATTTACACCAAAACAAAATGACAAAGTTTCCCCTCAAATACCAACGTCCAAGTCACTGGAAACACAGAACAGAAGAACTCCAAAATAACCAGTCAGCACTCGGTGGGAAGTACAGTGGGCCATGGTACTAACTGCAGGAGACACTGGGCCCCTTCAATTGCACAGGGATGCAGAAGGATAAAATCAGAAGGCATGTAGGCACTCGGGAATCTAACCTGTCTTCACTCTTAAAAGTGACCTCTACTGAGAAGAAAGTCTGTGGACCAGAATTACAATTGAGCAGGACAAAGATAGTAGAGATGAAAGACAGAGAAGATCCAGAAAAAATTGGGGGCGGAGAACAGAAGCAGGACATCTGAAAAAACAAGCCGGCACACTTGTAACATATATGAAAACAGCATAAGCGGGGGCTCCATGAAATTTTAAAATCCATCCTGAACCAAACTTTCTTCTAAAAATACAGGAATATTAACTCACATAAATTTAAGCAATGGAAAAGTTCAAGGTCAAAGTCCATGCAAAGTTTCTAAGAAAAAGAAAGAATAAGGAACAAATTAACCTCTCAAAAAGGCATGCTTGTAAAGCACACATTAACTGAAACCTACTCTTTCAAACCAGGCTAATGTACATTAATAAAATTATGGGAGATACGTAAGAATATATCAAATCGAATTAGAAAAACTCAGAAACTCAAGGACTATTAGAAATAAAGGGAGAAATTATTTTAGAAAAAACTAAATTATAATGAATGAAGTCAACAGGTAATGTTTCAAGAGAAATAAAATATGAAAGGCAGAAATTTTTAAAATAAAGAACAAGATTAAAAAGATGCAAATGACTTTCCTTTCGCCACGGTGGCTGCAGCCATGAGTACGCTCAGGCTTCAGAAAAGGTTTGAATCCAGTGTCCTCCGCTGTGGCACAAAGAAGGTCTCGCTGGACCCAACGAGACCAACGGCATCGCCAACGCCAACCCCCACCAGCAGATTCGGGAGCTGATGAAAGACGTGCTGGTCACCCGGAAGCCCGAGCTCGATGCCAGAAAAACACCTCAGCCCACAGGAAGGGCAGGGATATGGGCAGAGGTAAGCAAAAGGGTACTGCCAGCGCTCCAATGCCTGAGAAGGTAACCTGCATGAGGAGGATGAGAAATCTTCACCGACGGCTCAGAAGACCATGAACCTAAGAAGATAGACAACCACATGTACCACAGCCTATACCTGACAGTAAAGGGTAACGTGTTAAGAAACAAGCGATTCTCACAGAACACATCCACAAGCTGAAGGCAGACAAGGCTCGCCAGAAGCGTCTTGATGACCAGGTAGGTCTAAGACCAAGGAAGCCACAAGCACCGGGAAGGGTGTCTCCAGGCCAAGAAGGAGGAACTCATCAAGAGTCTGTCCAAGGAAGACGAGACCAAGAAATAAAGCTCCACCTCTCTTACCTGAAACTCAGTTCTTCTAGCCATTTTCCAGTACAGAGATCGATCACTCGATAAAATAGCCTTCATCTGCATATAAAAGGATGTAAACGAAAGTAACAAATACTGAAGACAGGCAAAGAAGATCCAACGTACAAATAATATGAGCCCCTGAAAAAGAAAGCCAAAGCAAAGGAACAGAGCAAATGCTAACAACTATTATTCATGAAAACAGAAATGCAAACCACAGAATGAAAGATCTCTGTGTACCTGAGGACATCAATTTCAATTGACCGACACCATGACATAGTCTAATAAAAGTACCAGACTTTAAAGTAAAGGGGGGAAAAATCCTTTTTTTCATCTATGCAACAAAAAATGGTCATCTATGCAACAACAAAAAATGGCTTATAATGAGGAAAAAATTAGACTATCATCACACTTTTCAACAGCAACATTTTATACCGGAAGTAAACGGCATGATATATTTCAAATGCCCAAGGACAGGAAATAAGCTCCAAAGATTTTGTGCCCAGCCAGATTTATTTTCAAATACACAAGACACAAACTTATAAACACGTAAGAACTCAGGATATTTGCCCCATGAGCCCCTCCTGAAGAATCTACTAAGAATGAGCTGTAGACAACCAAAAATGACTAGAGAGACCGGAACACAAGGGCTGGTGGGAACATTCAGTCTATACTTACTTACAAAACTCAGTGAGGGCTACGAGGGAGTGAGCGTAATAGGTAATGGGGATGTGCTCTGCCAACGTGAATATAACACAACCATCAGAAACGGGGGAAGAAGAATTAGCACACACACACAAATTTAACCGTTTTTAGTTATTGTAGGTGGTATTGATAGCATTGGCTTTGTTATAAGGCTGTGTGTATAATGTAATGTGGGATCAAACAAATGAGAGATTATATAATAGCCTATGATCCCTTGTGCCCTTGGAGACTAATATTCTCCCTGTATAGAATGGAGACGACCGATGGAATATGAAAGTTCAATAAAAACGTGTAATCCTGAATATGAACTGGAAATTCCTGTATGAGCATACACACACACGCACACGCACACATTCACGCACCTGTGTGATGGCAGGGTGACTGCACCTCCTGCCCTGGCAGGTAGCAGCATCACTGGCCTCAGTTTCTCCCAGTGCTGCCATCTGCCCTGCGCCAGAGTTCATCTGACTAAGCGTTTGTACCGTCAGTGTTCTCTGATCTCACTGACAATCTTCCCTGAGAGTAACTGTTTATCTCACAGATTGTAGGAAAACTTTGTGTTTGTCCTCAGAGCCTTGTTCAGCCTTTTTTTTTTTTCTTGTCTATAGAATCTCCTCCTGGCACATGTTTCCTCATCCTTCCTTAATCTTAGAAGTTTGGTCCTCTTGGCAGAACTGTGCCACACAGAGGCTATTTCAGTCCCATTCTTGGCTCCCGATCTTGAGATCCGATACAGAGGAGCAGCCAGCTGGAAGAGAGCTTTCATGTCTGGGCAGCCATTTAACTACTGATTGCTGGCTCCCCTACCCATTTCTGATTCTGGAACAGACCACCGCGAGGCTGCAGGGACACTTCTCCAGCCTGGCACTGTGGCCTTCCCAAAGTAGAGGAGCCTTTCCTGACCAGCCAACTAGCGGGAGGCTGTACAGTTCCCACCTGCCTCTGGAAAGTGCCCTGTTCTTAGCACTCTCCTTCCTGCCATGCCTCCAGGGCACAGGGCTGACGCCCACTGCTCAAGGACCCACTGACCAGCTCTCTCTCCCAGGCTGGGAAAAGTCTCCTCCTTCCCACCTTCTGAAGGATGCTTGTCCTTTATGTAAGATGTCTGTGCCTCAGTTTCCGCAGTTATGAGGATAAGAAGAGCTACTGCCTCATTAAATTGCTGTGAATATTTAGTGAGTTAGGAGATGGGGCCCATGAGGAGTGCTTGGCACAGAACTAGCTATTGTCCCTGCCGTTGCTGGCAGTGGTGGCCTCTCCCGGCCTTGGGTAGGCTCGGGTTTGCCAGTAAGAGGGCTTGTGACTTCTTGAGCCTCTGTGTGCTTCCTTCTCTGTCCATGTCACAGAAGCACGAAGCACCGAGAGGGCTGGCCACTGTTTAAGAGGGAGATAAAGGAAGACCAAAAACAAACTAACAATCGCCTAAATGATCCAGCCCGCTCCTGGTCCAGTAACTGCCTTTGGGGGGAACACGACCCAGGCCACTGTCAGTCTCCCATTCTCCTTGGCTTTCAGAGCCTGCCCTACAGAAGAGAAGACTCAACAGTCTCCCAAAGATCTCACCTTCGAAGGTGTGACTTAGGCATTTACGTGTGAAAACATCAGGAGCTTGGGAATATATAAATGGGACAAAAAGGTATCCTGGGGCCGCTCTCTGTTGACTCATTCTGGAAGCCGGGCAGCCTGTGTCCAACTTAAGTCTTATAAACAAGTCAGTGCACCTGGACTGTAATCATCTCGCATGTGCCACCGTCCACATCGTTAGAAGACGATGCCACGTGTAGTCGTCATCGTTCCTGAGGGAGGGCCAGGGACATCCTTGTGCCGGGGGAGGGGGAGGCCCAACGACCAACAGGTATCGTCTCTTCTTGGGGCCTCCTGTGTCCTCTCACCCCTTTTTTTTGAGTAACTTATTTAAGAAGCTAGCAGTATTTTTATAAATTGTTTATATGCCTTCTCTTTTTAATGCTGTGTGAGGTAGAAGGAAATCATAGAGGCTGATTCCACCTTTATTTCTCAATTTTTATTTTTTTTTCTCATTTTTTTTAACTGTGCTTTGTATGTTCCTATTCTCTTCCATTTCATACTCACTCTTTAGTAGCGGGCGAGGGCCGCTGTAACTCGTCCCACATACTGAGGGGCTTGCACTGCAAAAATGTCGTCTCACAGCTCTAGAGGCCGAAAGTCCACGGTCAAGGTGTCGGCAGCATTGCTCCTTCTGCAGGTGCTGAGGCAACGTCTGTTCCTTTGCTGCAGCCCCAGAACTCCTTCCCGATGGCCCCCTCTCCTGCTGCCTGGACCCATCAGTCCTCCCGGCCGGGACGCCCAGCTGCCCTCAGGCTCCGGTGGCCTGAGCTGACCTCATCATTTCGTCCCTCCTCTTGTCCCTTGGTGGTTTGTTGGCAGTCCTCGACATGTGCAAATACCCCCTTTATTAAAGGACTACCCACCTTGATGACCTCATCTTAACAGCAGCAACTCTATTTTCAAATAAGGCGACATTCTGAGATACTGGGGGTTAGGACTTCACCCAGGAATTTAAAGGGGACGCCGTCCACCCCATAACATCTCCTCTGCTCCTTTTCCTTCCATTGCTCTAGACCTCCTGGCCCTTTTTCACACCCTGTATCTCAAGTAGCTTTCCAGCCGCCATGTCCCTCTTCCCTCCCTCGTGGAAGAGCTGGTGGCGCAGGGAATGCTGCAGTTTCCGAGTTCTGACCGAGTAGATGGAACGAGCGGGTGGCATCCATGTTCTGCAGGAACAAACCGTAGTAACGTGCTTTCAGAATGAATCTCGTCGCGTGGCAAACAGTCCGGACTGGTTGTGTCCTTCACTCCGTCGGAACCGACACCCATTAATTCAACCTAATCTAGTTTGTGCAAACAAAATCTGTTCGGTTCTAGCAGATACAGTGCATTGGATATTAATATGGAGTTACTTAAGCAGGGAAATGGGAATCACTTTCACATCACCTCTAATGTCATGTTTACCGCAATAAGCGCTGGATTTAACGGTGTCTACAGGACCTCTCCCTACTCTCAGTGAAGGCGAAATTAACCACTGTTCTATTTATTACCTGCTCATTAAAAAGCGTGGGGGTTGGAAGCCATAGCAGACGCTTTCATTATCTGTCATTCTCCCCACCAGTACCCACTGCCCTTGCCAAGGACAGCCTTCTTCCCGTGGAGGCTTTGAAAGGCCACCCTCCACAACGGAACAGTCATCGTACCTGGGTTTTAATTCCAGTTTTCTTCGCATTTCAAAATGCTTTAAAGTGTTCAATATTTTCAGTATGTCATACACATACACATGTGTATTTTTTTGCAGTATTTTTGTACACACATAAATGTATTTGTTGTACAAATATAACATCAAAAGCTCGTCAAGCTCCATACTTGTTATAGGAAGAAAGAGTCAGGGGAAAAAAAAAAAAAAACGATCATTAAATATTTTTACTCCAGAATCAGGTAGAAAAAAAGAGAGAACCTTATGAGCACGGAAAGGTCCCTCCTCTTGACAAATGGAGACAGCCAAACTAATTTTCGTGGTGACCTTATCTAAATTAGTTAGAAAATAACCCTTCAGATTTATGACTAGTTACAATTAAGCCCTTTGATGCCTTCTAATTAAACCTGTAAAGATTTATTTCTGTATTATTCCTTTGGTGATCCTTTAAAAATGATAAAAATGTAAATGAATATGACCCTCAAAAAGAGATGCTTCTATTTATCCTAAATTAGACTCATACCCGTCCTTTCCAATGGCTGCATTTTAGGTTCAGCTTTACACCACTCCAATACAGATATCTCATCACGAGCTTAAATCATTTATTTTTGAAGTTTGTGTAAATGTTAGACAGAATCTCTTGGAATATAAATTCAACAGAAAACTTCTGTATTGTAGTCTTATTTGTATGTCCCTCATTTCAGAATTTTGGCCCACTTCACACATGCAATATTCAAAGGGTGTTTTCAGAACCACAATGGGGTTCGTATGCGTCTCAGCACACTTACTACAGTACGCAGTACTTACTGTACTTACTACACTCAGCCCAGTTACTACACCAGCACAGCAGTACTTTCGCGACTGCAGTTCTTCTTCAAGCCTTTCTCTGAGGAAAGATGTGTTCTTCTTCTGACCCTCCTCATGCCACTATATTTGCTCAGAAATGTTTAATTCATTCTGTGTTAACTTTGCAAGTGCCAAAATCATGCAGCGCAGACCAACATAGTTTCCCATTCATTTGTCCTCTGTTTCCTTTCTCCCAGGTGAGTACAGCTACCTGGGAACCAGTCTTCGCCAGGTAGCCATAGAACCCATGCCTTCCCTCCTGGATGTCAGACAGCTCATCGCCCTGTACGGGATCTTGCCACTAGGTAAAGGCTTCACATGCCCTGCTGTGCCTTTTCTAGAACGAGGGGTGCTCCACCGGCTGCTCTGACAGTGTCTTCCTGCGTCGTCAGCATGCACTGAGGCTTAACTCTTCCCACCAGGAATTTTGAGTGAAGCTAATTTCCTGGCCATAGCGAACCCCAGAGCACCCTGAAAAGCACTCCGCGGGGAGCACCTCTGAGCGCCTGCTTCACATTCTAGGCAGAAGGTTCTGTCGACAATCATCTGAAGAGATAACAGCCCACGCGGCACCTGCAATTAAAATTCCCCAAATTAGACAAAGGGCTAAGGTCTCGGCTTGCCTCTTACACACAGGCTTCGGCTACTAGGTCCTTAAACGAACCCGCCCTTTGGGAGTCAGGGATAGTGTGTTTCAAGCCATCTAAGGAATCGAGGCTGTGTGGTTTTCACTGAAGTCCACTTTTAACTGCCAAGTGAGATACAGTCTCGACCGTTCAGACGCTCGGACTGGAGCTCCGCGGTATGCTGAGAGGTGCGGGAAAGGCGGGCTCTCTAACAGAGACAGCTGCTGCCCTCCTCACTCTTACTTTTATTTTTTGTGACTTTAATATGTCTGACCTGCGTCAGCGGAGGCAGAGGAGGGAACTCCAGCCAGCCTGTGCTCTGACACCAGTTCTGACATAGAAATCACTCCTTGTTTAATTTGCTTTACAATGAGATAGGAAGAGTTTCGACACTTAGAATATTCTTCTACTTTGACTTAGTAAGTACTTGACCGACTGACAAGAATTAGTCCATTCCTCTCTTTAAATTGAAGTAGTAAGTAGAGAAGTAGTAAACTTGGGGTTGACATAAATAATATACTGTGTTTCCCTGAAAATAAGACCTAGCCGCACCATCAGCTCTAATACGTCTTTTGGAGCAAAAATTTATAAGACCCGGTCTTATTTTAATATAATATAAGACCAAGTCTTATATAAGATAATATAGGACACAGTCTTACATAAGATAATATAAGACCAGGTCTTATATTAATTTTTGCTCCAAAAGACTCATTAGAGCTGGTGGTCCAGCTAGGTCTTATTTTCGGGGAAACACGGTATATAGAGAACATAAACAAATAGTACTTTGGGGCTCCACACAATTTGGGATCAACACAAGAAATACATAATATCTCTGGGTCCGTGTAAATTACAAAATAAATAGATTAGCTCCTCAGATGTCATCACAGTGTAACTAACGGAAGGCAGTGGAGCTGAGAGGACCAAGAGCTGACACGTTTCTAAGGAAACGCCTAACAAATCAGGGTGTGGTGTGTTTGCCTCCTGGGCACATGGATGCAAGGTGATGGATGTCGTTTTCCAAGCTGCTTGAAAGCATCAGGAGAAGGGTGCTCAGGAAGCACCCGGCCCGGACCCTCCTTTTGTCAACGAGGAATCCCAAGTCCCTTTGGGCTGCTGACCTCCCCAGGCCCGAGAGCAGGCGGGCGTTTGTTTTCATGACCAGTGTGCGTGTTTGCAATGCACAACCAAGACGGACAGAGAAATCATTTAAATTTCATACATTCCAAAAAAGAATGTGTCTCTTGGCCCCGATTGTTCAGGTCACCACTGCCAGGACTAACCAACTGGTCCACAGGGCAGAGGGCACTGAGGACACACGTCAAGGCCACTCTCCACCCCGCCAGGTGACACAGTCTCCGCAGGCCTCAGCCTGGGCAACAAGGACGAGGTCTGAGCTTTCAGAACGCCCTGAACGATAGAGGAATGCCCAGGAAGCATCTGGTCAGCGTCCACCCTCCGTCCCGGAAATGCTCCTGTGCCCCGGAGCCCTGGAGGGAGAAAAGGAAGGGAGGAGGGCATTTACGAAGCAGAAACAGCTTGCTGGGAGTTTTACGTAAATTGTTGCGTTTCCCAGCAGAACCCATCAGGTGGACCTTGAACCCGCTTTTCCAGATGAGTAAGCCTTTCAGAGTCCAAGGTTAGGAAGGGACAGAGCTGGGCTTAGGACAGGGACCTCCTTGTGACGCCAATCCTCCGAGAATTGAAAAGCCTGGAAATGTACTCTCTTAGTCATTCTTCATATTTTTTTTTTAAAACTGCCATTGGAAGTTGAAATGGGCAGGAAGAGCCGTGGACACTGTGGCGGGTGTGTCCCCATCAGCGCCCTTGCCCCTCCCCCACCAGCTGTCCGGAGGTCAGAGAGGCCCCAGGTGCAGACACCTTCCCAGACCACCCTCTTTACATCTCTGAGCAACCTTGGTGACCACCGCCTTCTTTCTGGAAAATCACTGCCCTGGAGCAAACGCACACCTTCTCCTGGGTCTCCCCCACCCCTGGCCCTCCCTTCTGCTATCCCCTCCCCTGATTCTGTCTGTCCTCTCCTCCCTCCACCCCTCTCAGGGACGTCTCCCCACCTCCTGGCCTCAGTCAGCACCTTGGGCAAATCTGCAACCCCGCCCACCTTCCAGGGACCCCTACAGCTGGCATCAGCCTCCCTCCCCACCTCCTCACTGTCCGCTGCCAATCAGCATTACCTGGCACTCCCCCAGTGCCCGCCTGATGCCCCATGCCAGGCCAGCGGTCACTGGGGCACTGTGCCCTCCTCACTTGGAATCTTCTCAGAAGTCCCCTTCATGGCACGTTCCAACTCTGCCTGTTCTTCAGAGGCCAGCTCGGGGGCTGCCGCCTATGGGAAGTCCGACCTGGACCACCCCCGCCCCCTACTCAGCCCCAAGTTGGATTTAGTTTCTTCTCTGAACTCTGTGGCTCACGGGTCTTAGCACTATTTGCCTCCCATTCTAGTCTTACCCACTCAGGGTTAGGTCCTCTCCTGCCACAAACTCCTGACAGCAATTCCTGACTCTTTTCACATTGGATCCCTGATGGCCCTCGAGCAGGGCCAGGGACAGAGCAGCCCTCGCTCGGGACCCAGGTATTGACTAGGAGACCCCTGAGCGGCGCGCTCTCCAGTAATGACAAACAGGGTCTCCTTTATCCCTCACTCACCACAGGATTTCATTTCCTTTTAAAGAGAACTTGCTCCAAACTATGTTCCAAGTTTATGTGGAATACGTTAGGTAACCATGAAAACTGTTCCCGATTATTTGGTAAATTCCCCATATCTTTTCAATTACACGAGAAAGGAAAGGAGAAGAGCGCAGCACTCACTGTCGTAGTGATGTAGTCACAGCTGCTCAGGAAGCGCCCAGGAGTTGACCAAAAGCAAACCGACGTGATCGTGGATGTTTCAATCACAGCACCTCCCAGGACTTCATTCCGCTGACTTTGTACAGAATTACTTAGCGCCACCCTGTGCTCCACTGGTGTTCAGGACAAGGGACGACACCCAAGCCCGAGTCCCCATCTGGGCTCCAAGGAGATGGACAGTGAGTGACAGTGAGCAGGACGATGGACCTCTGAGTGACCTCATGATCAAGTGTCAGGCTGACTCTGCCCCTACTGACAGCCAGAAAGAGGCAGAAGAGCGAAGTGCAGCTCCTGCCACGGATCTTGGTTTTGCCCTTTCCTTCCTAAGAATCGCTAAAGGACACTCTCAGCCCTCCTTCCCATCCACCTCCACATTTCCTTCTCAAGCTTCCAAACGATGTAATGCGCTGCTGACAAGCAGACAAATCCCATCTCTCCTCCCAAAATATGCCAGAGGTAAGTTATTGCAGGAATGTTCTTTAAAATTATGAGTTTGGGGAAAATTCCAGGGTGAGGGGTGGAGGAGAAGCAACGTGTTGAACACCCAAGGAGACCCTATGGCTCCACCACAAGCCCTGACCTACAAATCAAAGTGTCGCAGAGCCAGCTGAGACGGGAGGCGTGCTTCTGGCTAAAAGTGCTCCCGACGCATTCATCACTGTTGCAGAAACGGGGGTCACGCGGTGGAGTCGCGGCCCTGAGGAATCCTAGTCTAAGAGCCGCTGCCTCTGGCTTTTTCAGGTTCCGCAGCAGTGCACGAGAAAGCCCCTTTGGTGAGGTCCCTGCTGCTGGCCGGGCCGTCGGGGGTCGGGAAGAAAATGCTGGTCCATGCCATCTGTACCGAAACGGGCGCCAACCTCTTCAACTTGTCTGCAGCTAACATCGCCGGCAAGTACCCGGGCAAAAGCGGCCTCCAAATGATGCTACATGTGGTCCTCAAGGTAGTTATGATGGTTCCTGGGGCCGTTCTCCTCCCTTTCAGGTTCCATTTTCACATCCTGTAGTTCATCTTCTTAAGCCAGCGAGCACAGGCCCCGTGGGTAACCTCCTAGGCTGGCATGAGCATCCCTCTTCGATGTCCCCGTTGCGTCCTCCTGCACATTTTTAGTCACTGCATCTGGCTGAGCATCGCGCGATTCGAAATAGCTTCTGTCTTTGCATAAACACTGTGCCATGCGCACCAGCCTCCTTGTGCCACAGGAAGCCTTTCTGAAATGCTCGCACATCTCGTTGGAAATTCAATCCACAGTGTCTTTTCCGCCCACCTCCCTTCACAAGCAGCATCAGACATTTGCACTGGGGGGTAGGCTCACGAGGTGTGCGTTGCCAAGCTCTGGTCCGTCTGCACATCAGCTCCTCACACAGGTCATAGGAAGAACCCCACGAAGTTAAGCCAACCGCCGTGAGGCAAACGCTCATTTTATCGCCGGGCCAGGGGGCAGGGTTCCTAAAAGACCCATCCACCAGCCAGCTCTGTGATCTCAGATAAGCCCTCATCTCCCTGGGTCTTTGTTCTATCATCCCCAAAAATGAACGAGTCAGCCCAAGTGATACTGAGGCGCTCTGTCAGCCCAAAAATCAGTGATTCTCTGACACAGTTTAGATATAAATGATGATGGTGATAGATAGGAGATGATAGATAGATAGATAGATAGATAGATAGATAGATAGATAGATAGATAGATAGATAGATAGATAGATAGATACACACAATATACAAGGGTGACCAACTTTTAAAGCATTTTGATACAGAATATTTCTATGTAATATCAAAACCACAGGATTTCCTTTTTATTTGGCCGAGCACCTTGGGGTTGACATTATGCTGTCCGGTTCACATTTAGTTGCTAGAATGCCAGGTAAGCCAGCCTCAACTACGTCAAAGCGTCCGTGTAGCAATGACTGTCAGCAGCAGACCCCAGCGCTGTGTCTCCTTTCACGGGCTCTAAAGCACAGGACCAGCTTGTCATACATAGTTGCTCAAAGGAATGGCTCCTTTCCCACACCATCCTAACAGCCACAGTGACAAATGAGCACGGTGGGGTTCCTTCCCCAAACCACATGACCCCAACACTACAGTGAGGTAGGACATTCCCAGTTCGCCTTGTCTCCCTTGCTTGTCCTGAAGGAATCCGTGGAGAGATTTTTGAAGAGCTAGGAGGTGGGAGCAGAGGAAGGTGGGTAGGGAATAAAAAAGGCCATTACTGTATTTAACAGAGTATTTCACAGGGACTTAGTAATCCACAACCTTCTGTTGTGACATTGAACCTTCCCAACAGCCAGGTGAAGGGTTCATCGTCATCCCGACATACAGAGAAAGAAACGGGCTCTAGAGGTTAAGCAACTTGCCCAAGGCCACCAGGGTCAAGTGGCTGAGCTGAGATCCAAACCTAGGTTCTTCTCTTCTTTATCTTCCTGCACCATTTTTATTAAGGTAAAAAATATATACAATGACATGCACAGATCTTAAGTATATATTTTAAGTGTGAGCTTTTGAAAAATGTACACAACTGTGTAACCACCATTTTCATGTGCTTTTTGGTCCCTTGTATGACTTTTTTTTTTTTTAAATGTCTGTTCAAGTCATTTGCCTAGTTTTCACTGGACTGTTGGTCTTGGGGTGTACAAGAGTTCTTCATGTATTCTGGATGCAGGTTCTTTGTCAGACATATGAATTGCAAAAGTTTTCTCGCCTTCTGTGACTTGTTTTTTTGCATTTTTTCATTTTTCTTTGTTTACTTGTCCTATCAACTGCTGAAAGACAATGTGAAAACTCCAACCATGATTGTGGAAGTCTGTGTTTCTCCTATTGGTTGTGTCAGTTTTGCCCCACACGAGTTGAAGCCCTGTTGCGGGAATCATCACATGTAGGATGTTACATCTTCCTAGAGGGTTGTTTTGGCGCTATGAAATGTCCCTTTTTGTCTTGAAGTCTACCTAATCTTATATGATTAGAGACACATCAGCATCCTTCAGACTGTTACTTTCAATGTCTTTGTAGTGAAAGTGCATTTCTTCCATGTTTCTCCGAAAATAGGACCCAGCCGGACAATCAGCTTTAATGCATCTTTTGGAGCAAAAATTAATAGAAGACCCGGTCTTATATTATATTAGACCCAGTATTGTATTATATTATATTATATTATATTATATTATATTATATTATGTTTTATATGATATTATATTATGTTATATTATTATATTAGACCCATTTTTATATTATATTAAAATAAGACTGGGTCTTATATTAATTTTTGCTCCAAAAGATGCATTAGAGTTGATGGTCCAGCTAGGTCATATTTTCAGGGAAACACAGTTGTAGACAGCACATAGTTGAGTCTTGATTTCTTATTCAATCTGACAAATATGCCATTTTATTGGAGCGTTTGCTTTGTTTACATTAAATGCAGTTAATCATATGGTTGAGTTAGGGCTACCATTTTGCTGTTTGTTCTCTATTTGTCCCATTTCCTTTTTTTTCTTCTTTTCCTCCTTTCCTGTCTTCTTTTGGGTTAACTCAGTACTTTTTACTGTTTTATTTGAATTGATCTATTTTTTTAGCCATGCCTCTTTCTTAGTTTTTAGTGATGGCTCTTCAGATTACAATGGTCATTTTTAATTTATCACAGTTTACATAGAGTTAATATTGTACTATTTTACATAAAATGTGAAAGCTTACAGCAATATAATCCAAGTATTACCCCTTGTCCTTTATGGTTTTATCATACATTTTACATCTAAAAATGCTACAAACACCACAATAGAGTGTTATTACTTTTGCATTAAATAATGGTTTGTCTTTTAAAGACTTTAAGAGGTGAGAAATTTGTATTTTACTCTTAGTCACACATTTTCCATTTTCACTATTCTTTATTCCTTTCTGTTGATCCAACTTTCCACTTGGTGTCATTTCTCTTTTACCTGAAGAACATCCTTTCATATTTATTTTAGTGCAGCTCTGCTGGCAGCAAATTTTCTTAGCTTTCATTTTATTTATTTCAAAATGTCTTTACAGTCCCTCCATTTTTTGAAGGACAGTTTTGCTGGATATAGAATTCTGGGTTGACATATGTTTCCTTCAGCCCTTTAAAGATGTTATTCCATTTTGTGAGGCACACAGCATTTAAGTCGTCTTCCTGGGTTGCAATGCTTCGACGTGAGCCCTCCCAGCCTGCGTCCAGAGCTGGATACCTACATTATCCAGCTCTTTCTGAAGTTGGGTTGAATTAAACCTGTCTTCTCCCATTCACCAAATGGCTCAGTGCTTCTGGTGTGGTGATGGGACAGAGCCCACGACATGACCGGGAAATTATTTGTTTCTGCTGCTGAGAGGTATTTTCTTGATATCAGATAAGCTATCCTTGCATTTATGAGAATCATTGCAAAATGACGTTACATGGATCACAAAATGCCAGGTGTCAGATTACCAAAATGTGGAACAGCACATTTACTCACCAAGGCTACTCCATGGCAGAGTGCCTGACACACACCTCATTCAACTTCACCTTTACTGTGTAAATAACTGATTAATGAAAGACCCAGAGGCCCAGGAGTGGGAGTCATTCAATTAAAAATTGTGTGCAGTGACGCCACTGTGCCCCAGTGTGAGTGACAGACAGAGCAGTTATCTGCATTGCAAAGAGGTATTTGCTTTTAATTAACCAAAGGAACGCGGGATGTTAGATCTGTGGCAGGAAGGCAGCGTGCGTTCCTGTGTTACGTAAGCCATAGAATGGGGCTGAGGCTAGAGTGTGGCGTTTGCTGGAGAAGGTGAATAACAGAAGGCCTGATTACTCCTCTTCTCGTACAGAATTCCTATTACTGAATTAATCTCCAAAGAGTAAATATTGCGACAGTCAGGGAACTGCTCCTAAGTTCTAGCTGGTGGTATTGCTTCACCCCCAGTACCCTGCATCCGTGAAAACACACTAGGCAAGACAAGTTTCTGATTTGTTTCACAACCGCAAATTCAAATCCATTTTATCATTGTCTCTTGAGGGTTCCTTTATTTACATACAATAACTTTAATGGAATAACACATTGGCTGAGGGAGGCTCCTTTAAGAAATACTTACTGTACATATTTAAGAAATGTACACATTTACTGTACAAGTAAACAACTGTCATTTAAAATTCTCCTTTCTACTACAGCTCTATGTGGAAAAGAATATACTTCTCTTTAGAGAGGAACCGTTAGAAGTATAGTCGTCTAACCCAGTAAGAAATGGGATAAATGATTAATGTTTAATACATATTTCGTGGACAAAAAGTCACCACACACCACAGGCCCCGGCCTCCTCAGGTTTGCATGACAATGAATCAGGGACAGACGAGCAGGAAGGACTCTCCTTGACCTCGGGCCGAGTCCATCCCACGCTGAGGAGTTCCACACTCGCTTTCCTTTTCAGTGTACAAGTCCCTGATGAGGCAGGAAACAGTGTCTCTGTTTACAGACAAGAAGACTGAGGCTCAGGGTACTTAATTTGACCAAAAAATACAAATGAACTAAGGGGCTGGCATCTGATTTAAGCTTCAGTCCTTCTCTAAAGCTGCTACCTGGCCCCCAGATGGCCTCCAGGGCAGTGCAGGCTGCCTCCCTAGGTCTACATGTCAGCTTGGGCATTTCATTTCAGCATGAGGAGGCTCAGGAGCTGGAAGGTCCTGCATTCTGCTGGCACACTCGACAGGACCCCACTTCTTCTTGAGCTGTCCTCCCCTGATTCTCCAGACCTCCCAGGAGAAGGCCAGGGGGAGCCCAGGAAAAGAGGCCAGAGCAGACAATTTCTTTTTTTTTTTTTAATTTTATTTGGGAACAGTGTGTTTCTCCAGGGCCCATCAGTGCCAAGTCATTGTCCTTCAATCTAGTTGTGGAGGGCACAGCTCAGCTCCAAGTCTAGTTGCCATTCTTAATCTTTAGTTGCAGGGGGCACAGCCCACCCTCCCACGTGGGAATTGAGCCGGCAACTTTGTTGTTGAGCTTGCGCTCTAACCAACTGAATCATCCGGCCGCCCCCAGGGCAGACAATTTCTGACCCTGTGCTCTGAGTCTTGGAAGGCATGTTCTCTCTGCCCCTATGTTCCTTGCAACTGCCCTTTCTTTCTATGCACGTAGTCTGGCCACTGAGGGCTAGAACTGGAGTGAGGCCTGGGAGAACACACTAAGGGGGCTGCCCAGCCAGTGTCAGCTATAGGCCATACTGGCCTGTGATTCTGGACCAAGGGAGGCCGTGACTTAGGTCCTGCCTTGATGCCACCCACCTGGGGCCCCTCACTGGGCTCACGGCCAATGGCTCATGGTAGCATGCCAAGGGATCTTGCCCAGATGTGCTAGTGTCAACAGCTGGGCCAGGAGTCAGGCACAGGGAGCCCAGCCAATTATGTTTCTGTAGCTCATGGAGACTCCTACTCCTGGCTAATAACCCAAAAAAAAAACAGTGTTGCTACTCATGGGTGATTAAAAAAAAAAAAAAAAACAGATGTATAATAATGTAATAGATACATTAGTGTCACCTTACAAGGTGAAATTCAATAAGGATAAAGCAAAGACAAACACCTGACCCAAAAAACAGAGCTGCTCTAGTGAGAGAGAGGGAGAGGGAGCAGAGGGGAGAGGGGAGGTGAAGGGACGGGAGAGGAGGAGAAGGAGAGGGGAGAAGAAAGGGGAGAGGAGGGAAGGGGAGAAGGGGGGCCGGAGAGGAGAAGGACGGGGAGCAGGGAGAGAGCAGCAGGCTTTATCCACTTGAGTGCAGCATCAGGCGTGAAAGTAAAGGAAGGTGGAGTCTGGTGACCACAGGTCCCGAGTGGACATGCTGTCAGAAAGCCAGGTCACCTTCCACTGTGTCATGGAGACAGTTTCAGGTTGAGGAAGGGAGCACACAATAGGCATCAAAACCTTTTTTTTTTTTTTTTAATAATACAGCCTATATTTTAGAGTGGGTCTAGGCTCACAGCAGAATTGAGCAGCCATACGAGTGTGCCACACCCCCACTGAGGAGAGTGGGCTCTGCAGGGAGGAGAGCACCAGGCGGAGGGTGGCTCAGGCCCTGTCCGTCAGGAAGGGATGGGAAAGCACTCTGTGGGCCGTCAATCACCAGAAATGCAGTGTGTGTCGGCTGTTGTGCTGTGCTGGGGAAGTAGGGACAAGCCTGGGACCAGGGTCGATGCCACGGGCATTAACGAATGTTTAACCAACTTGGAAACACTCCGTGGAGGGATGCCTTCAGCGTGGCTAACGTGCCCTGTGCAGGTTAAGTATGGCCTTGCACACAGGCATTGCCCCCTGTGCTTCCCAAAGGTGGCGCAGTTGGTGCAGTGTGGCACAGGTGTGGTGGGGAGTGGCCTGGGGAAGAGAAGGGCTTCCAGAGCAAAGCTCAGGGCTTTGTAAGCCCGCGCCTGTCCCTGTGCAGACACCTTCCCCTTGAATACAGTGATAGTATCCATGTGTTTCTGTTACTGGTGCTGGTTCCCTCCGCCACCTATCACAGTCTATCAACTGCACCTGCATCCCCAGCCCCCTTCTGCTCCTCTCCTCTGCCTCAATTTACCTTCCTTTCCACACAGAGTCAGGGCTCCTGGCTCTTAGTCATTTGTGGTTTTTCCCAACTAACACCCAGTCAGGACTTGAAGTAACTGCTACAACAGTCTCATGAAAGATAATGCAAGGAAATAGAAATTTAAAATATCATTTTAAAATGGTGGAAGTACAGACTAAAGTGTCTCCACATGATACATATGTAAACAGGATCCCAGGGGCCATAGTCTAGGAAGGTAAGCCCCCCGCACCCGTCCAATCACCCACACCCCTGCGCCTCCTCCGCAGCAGGACAGCACCTCCCACTCAGACACAGGAAGGTCCACACTCTGCGGGCAGTGACGTCTCTCCATTCCCAAACTTCCTCTGCCTCACACCAGGGAGCCTGACACATCACAGATGCTCAGCAAATATGTGTGGGATGGAGGATGGATGGATGGATGGACGGACGGACGGACGGACGGATGATGGATGGTTCCAAACGGATGGATGGTCCTTTTCAGTTTGGTAAACTGAGACACAACTACAGAAAAAAGCAGCTGGTTTTTTCCTGGGTTCTCTATGGCAAGCAAAATAGGGCCCTTTCAGAAAGAACTTCCAAGGGTCGTTTGGGCAGATCCTACCAGCCAAACACAAACAGGTTTTCATTGCTGAGCCATTATACCCTAACCCAGGGGAACCTAAGTCTGATGGGGAGTGTTTGACAGCGTTTCTTTGGAGAGTACAAAAGATCAAATTCATAAAACTTTCATGGGTGGAGAAGTCTTTGATTGTTTGAGAGAGCGTCCCAGAATCTGAAAAAGCACGTTTTGGTAGAAATTCGTCTTTATTCCAGAACTGACACAAAATTGAAACCTGTAGTGACATTTGATAGGACTGAAGAGCCCTCTACTGGCAGTTGAAGTGAACTGTCCCACGTACCTTCTGAAAAGTTCAATTTGAATTAATTACATCTAATTGCCCATGACCTCAAACTATCTGTGGGTAATTTAATGAAGCCTTTTCATTGCTAAATGCAAAACTAAAAGAGCAAAGGATACCATTTTTCATCAACAAATTGGCAGAGTTTTTTGTTCATAGTCGTCGAGGAGAAGAATGGAAAAACAGGTCCACTTTTTTATGGCTGGAGAGTGTTAACAACCTCCAGGAGGGCAGGTTGGTGACACGTGTAAAAACATGTCCCAGCAGTGTCACATCTGGCATCATTCCAAGGCAATGACCACTCACGTGCCCAAAGCATTCTTCATCTAAGCCTGTTTGATTTGGGAGGAAGGCGGAAAGCGTCTCCTCAGTTCCTTTGGTCCTTCTTGGGGGGAGAGGCTTTCCGCCAGGGAGGGTCCAGTTTTCCACGCCTCTCTTCTCTGTGTGGGACTGAGCAAGGTCACCAGGTGTCCTCACCCAGCCCTCCACTGAGGAGGGTGAGACACTGCCTCTCAGAAGGACAAGACAGTGATGATTTTAGAGTTCATCCTGCCGGAATGAAAGGTGACAGAGCAGGGTACGAGTCGGGGACGAGGTGCTGGCGAGCAGGCATCTCGTCTACCTTGGTGACATGGCAGTGTGCGGCCTGGTTATAGGGTACGCCTGGGGGTGCAGGGCAGACCCGGGTCTGACTCCAGACTCCATCACTGCTCGGTGCTGGTGGGCATGTTACTTCCGCCCTCTCTCTGCCTCAGTGACCTCATCTGTGAAAGGGGAGAAGGTGTGGTATGTGCTTGGCACAGCACATGGCACGTGGCAAGGGAGGGTGGTAGTTTATGATGTCAAGGCACTTTGCAAAGGGCTGTTTCCTGTGTTGTGAGCGTCAAAGAAGTCGCCTGGGATTGTGTGTTTCATTCGATAATAACTGAGCCCTTCCCAACCACGTCGTCACCAAAGTCCTGCAAACAGCCCTGCGTGCGCCAAAGCAGGTGACCGTCCTGGGAACGGAATTTCTTCCCAGGTGCCGTTAGGATACAGGAAGTGTGGCATTCCCCCACCAGCTCGGAAAGAGCTTGCACTTCAGAGAACAATCGTCAACTTTTGCATTCAATGCAATGCTGTGACCAGGTTTTCAAAACCACTTTAAATCAGGGGCTAGAAATAAGACCGTGGGTTTCAAAATTATCCCAAACTAATAAGATTCCTGTGTTCCCAGTCCATCTATGTGACTTACTTTGTTAGAAAGAGAACAGTAACCCTAAGCTGCTAGGTCCTCACATCTGCAGTTCCCATTAAGAAAAGCTGGACTGAGAAACTAGAGGCACACAAATAAAAACTACGGAGAATTTATGAAAAATCAAATGGACATAGGAGAGGAGGGGCCTGGGGCCTCAGCAAGCACAGGCATTAGCCCAAACAGGAGGCGGCTATTTGCGTGAAAATTGCTTTTCCGTTGGTTTCGGTTGTAAAACTAAGATTTTTTTCAAAGGGACTGAAAAGAATAAGACTTTTTTTTCCTCTGTTATAAGAAAGTATCTTATTTCTAAGGGACTTAAAGCCTTTCATGTATGGTATCTCATTTTCTTATTTTCTTTGGGGGCTGGAAGTGGGGAAGCTTCTGCCTTGGATTCACAATAGCTTTTAGGGGAGCAGTGGGTCCTTGGAGCTGCCCCCTCGGACACCGAGCTGGATCCTTCTGACTGCCGTGGGCAGACCACTTGGGAAAGCAGGCGGGGGCTTAAAGTAGGGAGCCGGGAGAACAGACGGAATGATGGAGCTGAAGGAGATCAGGGTGGGACGGACAGACTTCGGGACTGACGGGTGTGGGAGCGGAGGTGGGGCAGGCACTGAGGTCGCGGCTGGAGTCAGGGAAGGATCCTGTGAAGGTGCCGTACTTCCAGCACAGACGTGGCAGCCATCAGCCAGCCTGGCCCTGCATCCTGCTTCTGTCACTGGCTAGCTGTGTGACCTTGGATGGGTCATTTAACGCCTTTGAGCCTCATTTTCCCCATCTGCAAACAGGGTTGATGATAATGGCACCTGTTTGATCAGGTAGTGAGAGAGTGAATGAGTTATTGCCGGAGGACCTGCTGGGTCCATGCTGGCTCTGACCGGTGTGTGACGCTATACGCGTCTGCGACACCGCTGCCTGCTAGCTGCTGTTATTATTAGCACATCATGTCACGTCCGCCCAGGGTCCTGGGTTTAAAACCTGCACTTCTGAATTCTTCAACTCTGTGGCTCTGGGTCTAACCCACAGTGCCTGCCAAACAGTGGTTGGCTACTGCTGCTTTCCCCTCTAAACACCCTGACGTGTTTGGGGCTGTGAACGCAGACAGCCCGGTGTCAGACGAGCAGCGGCATCGAGTCCAATCCACCTTTGCCTTTGAACGCGCCTAATCTGCTTGGCTTGGCACACAGAGCTGGGAGACAGACGCAGCCCGTGCTCCTAGTCACTTTTCCATCGTTCATTAAATGTCTGCCTTGGTTTAACATCATGCCTGCTGCCTTAATGATGTTTTAAGAAATATAAAAAGAGGAGTACATAACACCGTATTCGCTGTGGCTGGGGATGGCTTTTATCTGTCACAATTTTGCACAAAGCACAAATTGTTGCAAAAATACCCGAACTTCGCTATCATGGGGGTGCTTTGAAGAGATTGTGAGGTGTGTGGCAATTATTCAGGGGCCCACAGTAAGTCCCAGAGCTGCCGCAAAGCCCTGCCCACCCTGGAGGGGCTCGGGGCCACCTTCTAGGTGAAACCTGGGCCACAAAGGCAGAGCCAAATGGAGGCGAACAAATAGCATCACGGGGGCACTTGTGCTGAAACAGCCTCTCGCGTCATGAGCAAACCTGAGTAAACCTGGGAGCGAGAGCAGGCTGTAATTAAAACTCATGGCTCAATAGTTTGCAGCAGAAAACCATTGGCTTATTTCAAACCAAGCGGAGTCAGTGCTCGGGGTCCGAGAGCAGAGTGTGGGAGAGGAGTCCACGCAGCACCCCCAGCCTGCAGTGACGGAGGGTACGGTCCTGCGCGTGCACTGGCACCCCACGAGGCCCCCACCCCTCTAGCTGATATAGGGAGACTTGGAGTAGGGAATCGAGTGTGCACCCAGGAGGGGAAAGCGCTTATAACCAAGGCTCTTCCTTCTTGCAGGTGGCCCGACAGCTCCAGCCATCTGTGGTGTGGATCGGAGACACAGAGAAAACCTTCTACAGAAAGGTTCCCAGCGCCGAGAGGAAGGTGAGGGGCTCCTCTGTCATTCCTCAGCTTGCCTTTTCTTTCCTCCGAGGGCCACTTACCAGGGACTACCTCTGCTTTCGAGGGAGGAGGGAAATGAGACGCAACCATCTCTCTCTGCCCAGAGTACTTGTCTGTATCTGGAAGGATCCAGTGGGCTGCTTTTATGAGGCAGAATTCAGAAGAAAATGAAAGACTGTGTGGAAGGAGGGGGAGGGGAGCTTGAAACCCAAACACATGATTCAGAGGTGAGAGAGAAACAATTTAGAGAACTCTGCTCGGTTAAAGCAAATCGCACACACAGGAGTTATTATTAGGACTTCCTATTGTTCATAATAATAAATAGCAGAAAGCCTGAAATTTATGAACAAAGGCCGTCAATGGAACTGCTAAGTGTACCGCATTGGGGTCTCCGGGGAGCCCTCTCTCAATTGCTTCCTTCCTTCTTTTCTCTCCTTTCAATGGTCCCCCTCCCCTGTACTTCCCCCCACAAATCACCAGCAAATTTCCCACCAGTTAAAAAAAAATTGCAGATACACACGATTGTTATTCCACATCAATTTGCACCAAAGCAAATAGTGGTTAACTGTGAATTTCTGATTAAATTCATAAGGATTTTAATCACTTTTGATCCTTATGTATTATACATCATTTTAGCAGGTAGGGATGATTTGGATAAAGAATGAAAGCTCAGTCTTTTCTTCCCCAAATGAGCCTTGATTGCCCTGTCATTTTAGAAACTCTTAAGAGGACTCATTTATTATTTAATCTGGGAATCTAGTAGTGAGCTCCCCCTGCTGGCGAAGCTGCTACTTTTTTTTTTTTTTTTTTTTTTTTTTTTTTTTTAATGTCCACACAGATCCAAACTTGATGGCAGGAATTACTAGGAACCAGATTGTAAATCTAAAAAGAAATGCAGGACGGTGTTTAATCCAAAGTGTCACACACCTGATGTCATCGGGAGCTTTGTCTCATGAATGGGCAAGGGCTACTCGCTCTCCCACTGGACAGCGGCCTGGGGAGTAGGAGGACAGTGGGCGGTGGGAACGCAGAAACCATGGGCTCTGGGCCTGCTCTGCCCTTCACCTCAGCTGGCTGTGTGTCCTTGAACAAGTAACTGAACCTCTCTGAGCCTCCACCTCCTTACCTAGCTCATTAGAGGGCTGCTGAGGGATCAGCCTCCAAGCTCCTGAAGCCCCCTCCCATTCTCTGCCATGAGCGCCTTGAGCTGTCAGCAGTGACAGCTGTCTGTTCTTCTGCACACCTGAGTTCATCGTGAGAATAAGAGGAATGCGGCGTGCTCATTTGTAAGACAGGAGCACCAGGAGCTGACGGGCTGTTGAGGGAAAGCTGACGGCGGGAATGAAAGGCGGGTTCAGTAGACACCCCCGTAAAGGGAGTCGGCGTGAAGGGGCAGGCAGCCAGCAGGGGGGAGGGAAGCCAACAGCGTAGGCCTGTTGTTGCTGAGCCCGAGATTCTTTCCCAGCCCAGATACAGTCGCTGACTGGTTTTATTCCTGTAGAAAATGAAGGCCCTGGTGGCAGAGTCTTTGATATGGACAAATCGGACATTTATTCTGTCCTCCTCTGCATTAGAAGGGTCTGTCCATCAGGCAAATGAACTGCCCTGAAGCCCACAGACTACGCCCTGGAGTGACCCCCAAAAGGCCTGATGAACACAAGCAGAAGGATTCCCAAACACCCACAAGGCTGCAGGGCCTGAGGCACAGACAGGCGTGTGTGCCCCACGCAGCCGTGCCAGGCGCAGCTCCAGCGCCCCAGCAGGAGCAGAGCACAGTGAGGACAGAACCACAGCGTGTGTGTCCTCCAGCGACACGCGGGAACAGGGTCCCCTCTCACCTTACCTGCTGGGCCCGCCCCTCGGCCCTTCCTGGGCCAGCTCTGCTCTCCTTCCCAGCCCCCAGCCTCTGACTTCTGCCCTTAGCCAAGTCCCCAGGGCCTGGGGCAGCCGTGCACACTGACCACCCACGTTCTGACGGTGACCACCCAACACCAAGGGCAGCAGCTTTCTCACAGAGGACCCAGAAGGCTCCTCATTGTATCACTCGGCCACCTGGGACCCCGTGTCCCAGCCTCTGTCCCCAGTCTCCCCTGACCCCAAAGGCACTGACGCACAAAGAATGTCCACCTGCAGAGAAACCGGGAGGCTGCCGTGTCCCCACCCCACCCCAGAGCCACAGCACACACAGTACCCCGGTGGCCGCCCACTGGATTGGGGGATTCCAGAGCCACACTTGAAAAGCAGCCTCACCCGCAGTGACTGACTGCAGCCTGGGTGCCTCGCCCTTCAAGTGAAGGCCCCTCAGAGGTCAAATGTGCGAGGCTCAGCCAGTCCCAAGAAGGCAGACGGGAGAAAGCTAGCCAGTGGCCAGGAAGAGGAGGCCCCCGGGGCACTGTGTGTGTCGGGGGACGCCCAGCAACCCTGGGATGGAGGCGGCCTTCCCCTGTTTTGCAGAAGAGGACAAAGGCTCCAAAAGGGCGCCCAGCACTGGGGCAGCGCTGGGACCCAGACCCAGGTCTGTCTGAATGCGGAGGCCGTGCCCTTCTCCCCACCTGGGACGACACCTGAGCGCAGCACCTGGCTTCCCATGCGTCCACTCGCCATCCTTCCTCACCCGCAATGCCACTCTGCCACATCCTGTAAACTGCCCGTGGGGCCCTGTCATCCTGGAGAATCCCCGCGCTCCTCACCACACCCCTGCCCCCTCCCTTTGTCCTCAACACCCTCAAGAAGTCCTCCTCTAGACTTTGAGAACGGCTCGGGCACCTGCCCAGGTGGACACCTGGCCGGTCGGTGCCCCTTCCCTCCTGCTCCTAGGAGCAGAGCCGTCCTCTCCACCCTCTGCGGCTAAAACGTAGTCGGTCAGTTGTTTGTGGACGAGGTGAGCGAAGGCGGTGAAGAATGAGGCACAGCCGTCTGCGGCTGCATTTTCTGCACCATTACCCTTCGTTACTTCATCTAGCAGGAGCCGTCACTGGGGGGCCTCCATGAGGGACTCGCTGGCTTTGTGGAGCGGACTGCAGAAAAGCAAATTGAAATTGCTGCGTGGATGCTAGGCACTAATTTGAAACTGCCCACGATAATGAGGCTGTGCGGGGCTGGCAGGCCCAGCGGTAGGGGCCACGGCCGCGGAGGGCGCCACGTGACAGTGGGATGTTGGCCGGCGTGATGGATGAGCGCCAGGGTCTCGTGCATAATGGATGCGGCTCTGAACTGGAGTGCAGGGCACTGCCGACTGCACGGACTCACCTTTCATTTCCGTGGCCTCCTAACGGGACCACACCTCACCTTCGGCGAGGATGTCACTCTGGACACGGCCCAGGACCGACATTTGTTATCCAAACAGGCTAATTAAGCTCAGATGTTCCTGCCATTACAGGACAGGTAGCAGTATCATCTCCGGCCTCAGAGCAGGCAGGACCACCACCATCGCCATGGCAACAAGGCTGCCGGGAAGGGGCTCAGGCCACACAAGCGTGTCTGCCCCACAGAGGGCCAGTCTCCGGCCTCACCAGGACCCTGAGATCAGTTCTTCTTCCAGCAGCCCTCGGGCAGCTCCTGTGCGCACCCCCGCCCCCACGTCCTACTGCCCCTGCCGCCTGCTTTGTTCTCCATCAAACTTCTTTAATAAACAGGCTATTCCCACCATCTCAACTCACCCCTCAACCTGCCATCAGCGCCGTGGAAACCGTTCTTCCAGAGTTCCTCTTGGACGTCCATTTTGCTGATGAACACACGTTGGTCCCCTTCCCCTCCCTTTCTGCTCCAGTCACCCAGGTTAGGGGGTGCCATGTTGTACACCTCTCCCATCCCTTAGCTTCTGGGCCTCCTTCTGCCTCACCAACACATTCTTCTGTCTGCTCCACGCACGTGTGCCCACTCCTTAGAGACGTGCTCCCTGAGGTTGCATCCCAGGCCCGCAGCCCTTTTCTCTCTTGCCTTCCTTGGGCACCATCTCACAGCTTCAGCAGTCACCCCTACACCAATGACTACCGTGTTCCATCAGCTCAGAGCTCTCCCCTGAACCTGAGATGCAGGCATCCAGAATCACCTGGAGTCACCCCTGGGACACCTCCCTCCCCCACAAACGCAGGCAGGGCCCACCAAACTCTCTTCCTCCATCACTACCCACCACCCCAAGCTGCTACTCCTTCTGCGTTTTCGAAAGGTGATTTGATTTGTTAAATATAACCACATTTATAAGAGGACTTTGGACGACCTTGGTGCAGTGAACTCTGAATATTGGCAGACTCTCCAGGCCTCATCCAAGTGCAGTGCATTATTTCCTGGCTCAGGGGTAGATATTCCTATTTACCAGAATCTCAGCAGAGGGCTTTCCTCGAGTGGCAAGGGACCCAGAAAGTGGCTTCTTAGAGCTGAGCTGTTGAAGACATCATTTAATACAGTGGAAACTGCCGGGAGCTTTGTACAGTCATTGTGAACTCTGTTGGCAATATTGCTAGTTTCCTCCAAATCGCAAAGCCCCCAGTTTTCTTGGCTGTCCCCTTTAGAAACCTTACTCTTCAATAGAGCAGACCTGGCACTGGCTTCCCACCAGCACTTGTGTTTCAGAATAATGGCTCCTTATTAAGTACTTTGTCCCACACACAGACACATGCCATGCAATACTCACAGCATCCCCATGAGTTAGGTTCTGTGATTATCCCATTAGATGCAGGGACTAAGGATCAGAGAAGTTGAGAACTTGCTCAAGGTCACACAGCTAAGCCAAGACTGGGAACAAATCTGCCTGAAACAGAGTCTGTGCAATTCAACATTTGCTCGGTCATCTGCCCGTTATTATGTAGTTTCTTGCTTGGGCTTTTTCATTTTTGCACACAGCCTGGCCCAGCAGACACGGCTCCCTGTCCCAGGCCAGCCCAGAGGCATAGGTTTGCATGAGGGCAGGTTTCTGTAAAGACCTGAGGTGGGGCCTGGGGAGCAGCACCTTCATGAGCAGGTTTCTACCCTTATTGTCCATCCATTTCTAGGATTTCAGGGAGTCTCATTCTGCATCATCCCTCTCCCACACTTTGCCCTCTTTTAAGCCCCTCTGCTCTCCTCAACCCCCACTTGGAGCAGCCTGGGTGGGATCACTCAGGGCCATCGTTGTTTCCTGCTGATGGAGCTGGAGCGGGATGGACCCCTGAGGGTGCAGGAGGAAATGATGGGAAGATGCCTGGTGGTCTGGCGTCAGGCCCAACCTGCGGGATTTATTTTGCAGTGAAATCCCATCTCTTTCTCTGCTGTGAGTTACATTACAAAAACTGAACCCAGCAGCATAGAAAGAGAATTATGACCGAGTGGGGCATGTCCCAAGTTTAACATCCAAAAATCAATTTATGTAATACTGTATCACTAGAACAAAGGACAAAAACCACACCATCATCTCAATAGATGCAGAAAAGCACTTGACAAAATCTAACACCCCTTTATGATGTAACAACAAAAAAAAAAAAAAAGACAAGAAAATAAGAGAAAGAAACTTCTTCAACCTGATAAAGGACAACTACAAAAAATCCACAGCTAGCGTCATACTTACAGTAAAAGACTGGATGCTTTTCCCCTAAGATTGACTCTTCTATCCAACATTATATTGGAGTTTCTCACCGGGACAATTAGGGAAGAAAATGAAATAAAAGTCATCCATACTGGAAAGGAAAAAGTAAAACCATCTCTATTTGCAGATGACATGATCTTGGTTACAGAAATCCTAAGGAGTCCACTAAAAAAGTATTAGACTAATAAACAAATTCAGTAAGGTTGCAGGATATAAGATCAATATACAAAAAAACAATCTATTTCTATACACTTGCAATGAGAAATCAAAAATTGAAATTAAGAAAGCAATTCCGTTTATAATAACATCAAAAAATAAAACATTTAGGAATAAATTTAACAAATAAATGCAAGACTTCTACTCTGAAAATTACAAAACACTGTTGAAAAAAGTTAAAGAAGACCTAGATAAATGGAAAGATACATCATGTTCATGGATTGAAAAACTTGATATTGTTAAGATGGCAAGAGTCCCCAAATTGATCTCCAGACACAAAGCATACCCCATCAGAATTCCAGCTGGGTTATCTGCAGAAATTTCCATATGATCCTAAAATTCATATGGAAAGTCAAGAGACCCAGAATAGCCAAAACAATGTTGAAAAAGAACTGAGTTGGAGGACTCACTCTTTCCAGTTTCAAAACTAACCACAAAGCTGCAACAATCAGGAGAGAGTGGTATTGATATAAGGAGAGACACGTAGATCAATGTAGTAGAATTGAGAGTCCAGAGATAAACGCTTACATTTGCAATCAATTGATTTTTTTGACAAAGATGCCAAAACAATTCAATGGAGAAAGAATAGTCTTTTCAACAAATGGTGCTGGGACAACTGGATAGCCACCTACAAAAGCATGAAACTAGACCCTACTTCACACAGTATACAGAAATCAATCCATAATGCATCAAAGACCTAAAGTAAGAGTTAAAACTCTTAGGAAAAAATGAAGGCCTGGGATAAAGCAGTGGTGTCTTAGCTATGATGCCAAAAGAACAAGCAACAAAAGAAAAATTGCTTCTCATTAAAACTAAAAACATTTTTGCTGTTAAGGACATCATCAAGAAAGTGAAAAAACAACCCACAGGATGGGAGAAAGTATTTGCAAAATCATACATCTGATAAGTGACTTGCATCTAGAATATATAAAGAACTCTTACAACTCAATAATTCAAAGACAAATAGTTAAAAGTGGATGAAGGACATGAATACACATTTTTCCAAAGAGGAGTTACAAATAGCCAACATGAAAAGATGCTGATGGCACTAGCCTTCAGAGAGATACTAATCAAAACCACAGTGAGATACCACTTCACACCCACTAGGATAGCTAAGTGAAAGGAAAAAATAAAACAAACCATAACAAGTGTTGACAAGGGTAGAGAAACTTGAACCTTTATACTCTGCTACTAGGATTGCAAAATGGTACGGCCACTTTGGAAAACAGTCTGACATTTCTTCAAAAAGTTAAACCTAGAGTAGCCTTGTGACCCAGCAATTCAATTCCTATGTGTATGCCCAAGAGAAATGAAAACGTGGGCCCCCACAAATGTTCATAGCGGCACTATTCACCATAGCCAAAAAGTGGAAACAACGCAAACATCCATCAGCTGAGGAATGGATAAATAAAATGTGCACCATTTATGATGGATATTATTGAGCAGTTAAAACAAAGTACTAGTGCATGCCACAGCATGGGTGAACCTCGAAAATATGCTAAAGAAGCCACACACACACACACACACACACACACACACACATTGTGTGACACTATTTATAGGAAATATGCAGAATGTACAAATATGTAGAGACAGAAAGTAGATGACTGGCTGCCTAGGTCTGCAGAAGGGGGTTCGGGGAGAAATGAGCAGTGACCGCTAATGGGTACAGTCTTTAGGGCGCAATGAAATTGACTGTGGTGATGATTGTACAACTCTGTGAATATCCTAAAAACCACTGAATTACATACTTTAAATAGGTGAATTGTAGGGATGTGAGTTATAGCTCAATAAAGAAATATGTATATATATATATGCCAAAAAATGTATACACGTTTTAAGAAAGGAAAAACCTATATTAAAATTGTAATACTCAATACATACCGATAACAAAGGATGAATACAAGTCACATTTGACTTCTGCAATTAGAAGAGGTGCTCACAGTGGTTACCATCAGTGTAATTTTAATATAGACTTTTCCTTTCTTAAAATGTGGATACATTTTTTTGGCACCCTGTGTGTGTGTGTGTATGTGTGTGTGTGTGTGATCATAATATACATATATTATAACATAACATATAATAATAAATATATATTTTAAGTCTCCTTTGCTGCCCTCGATTGGGATAGGCCCTTACCCAGGAAGGAAATTTGGGGAGACAAGCAAGCCCCACCTGACACATCGCCCCTGAGAGGCAGGGGCCCCAGAGTAGAGGGAGCAGTGAGAGTGTGCCATGCCAGGACCCAGCTCAGTAACTCTGGGGCTTCAGGATGTCACTCAGTGTTTCTGTGCCCCAGGTTCTCATCTCCTAAGTGAGGGTGATGTGTCCCCCTCCAAGGGATGTTGTGAGAGTTAGTGACAAATCCACGGAAGCCCTGGGAGAAGCACCTGGGACACAGCACACACTCAGCAGGTGCTACTTACTAGTCTTACTAAGCACGAGAATTTATGAGCAGCCTGGGTGAAAGGTGATGGGGGAGAGGCAGGTGTTCGCGAGAATTAACTCCCTGTCCCATCCTTGGAGATCCAGGTCAGCCACCCCAACCCCCAGGCTCCTGCAGCTTCCCATCAGGCTTTCCTCCCAAGGGCTTCCAGCCCCCCGATCCTGCCATCCTCGCCCAGTCTCCTTCCCGCACCATGTCACCCACACAGTGAACTTGGCCTTTGCACTGGTCAGACGGAAGAAGGCAGACAAGCACCGTGCCCCATGCATGGCCAGCAGTCTCCCGACACGGAGTGGACACCATGCTTCAGAGCCCAGTCCAGCCACGCTGCACAGGGGAGCCCCTCGCCGTCCCCTGGAAGACCTCCTATGTTACCAGCCCCCTCTGCTCAGCACCCCTGCCGTCTGGGGTGCACTGTTCCTGGGTGGGGCAGTTTGGCCGTCAGGTCCTGACTCCCAACTCTGCAGGGCCCAACTCGGAGAGAGTTGTCCATTGCACCTGGCACCCTCCTCCTCCCCAGGCTTCCTCCAGGCGAGGTTCATTTACAGCTGTGTGTTGCCATGGCGATGTGGCCAAATCTGACCCCCACGGACTGGAAGTCGTCCTCCTGGGGTTGGCGGGGGGCTCATGTTTTGCTGCTCTCCCTCATTAGTGCTGAGATTACACTAAAATAACCCAGATTCCAACTATTTCCAAACTGCCTCAGAGGCAGAAGTGTCACTCTTCTGTAAGGGGCGTTTTTCAGACATGAGATCCCGGACTCGGTCCCTCATTGTCACAGCAGTCAGCAGAGGAAACGTGGAGTTCACCTTCCAAACAGCTCAGAGGAACATGGATCCCACAAACTCATTCTCAATCCCGGCCAGCTTCCTTCCGCTTGGAAACCCACTGCTGTTTCCTGTTCTCAGGGCTAGGTGCTAGAATGTTCTTCAGTCAGGTGCTTCCTTCCTTGCCTTCTTCCCACATCAGAACACCGGAGACCGAGGACAGGAAGCGCCTGCAGTGACGGTCACCCCACTGGGAAGTACGTCCCCAGCCCTGGCCCAGGACAGACTTTCAGAAATGGTGCTAATCAGAGTTTTGAAATCACTCCAACAACGCAGGCCGCAGTGCCTTCTAGAGTGAATTTTCTTCAGCTCTTAACTGTTCTCTCTACGTGTGGGCTCACATTGTTTTCCTTCTTTCTTTCTCCCAGATGGAGCCTAAACGCCTGAAACAACAGCTTCCCAAAATCCTGAAACTCCTGAAACCAAATGACAGGATTCTGATTGTGGGGACCACACACCGTCCTTTCGATGCTGAACTTCGATCTTTTTGCAGAGTTTACCAAAAAATTATCTTGGTTCCCAGACCAGACTACGCTTCCAGATACGGCAAGTACCCTGGCCCCTGCCGGTACAGTCACCAAGGCTGGCTGGCAGGTGCTGGCTTGGCAGTCGTGTGAAGCTGGGAGGGTGGCTCTGGTCACCCACTGATCTGGTGACCAGGTGATGGACGTGGAGTCGTGCTCTGAAGTGGCGTGTGCACCTGGGCATCAGCCAAGCTCAGTGCCGTGAATGTAAACCAACAGGTCACAAGAGCAAAACATACATCTCTGTTCTGCTGCTCACATATTTCTTTTTCCCCAAGATCAGAGGAAACTGGATAGGGATTATTATTTGGGGCCCTGAAGGTGACAAAAGCCCTCGTGAGTGCGAATTTTTTTCTTTTGACGGGTGAAGTATCACCCGTCATCTTGTGCCCACAGTGACAGTGTCTTTCTCGTATGAACGACGCTATTTCTTTTCACCGGGTTGATTTTCCTTTTTTATTTTTTCAGTCTCAAAGTATGAGTCCAGGAGCATGTTTTGACTTACTTAAAATAAACATTAAATACAACGGGAGCTTACTTTTTCCATTTTTTCTTCTTGAATAGACAGACTCAAACTCCACTTCCATTGAAACATATTTTTAAATGTGGACAATACAAGAAAAGGGCCACGAGAAACAGTACAGTGAAGTTGCAAAGAGCCATGAGCCGGGCTCAGACAAGACCTGGTTTGGAATCCCAGGAATCCCAGCTGTGCCGGGCAAGAGCGGGATGACCTTGATCTTCTGAGCCACCATTTCTCCTCTGTAAAGTAGGAGAATGGTTAATTCACAGGGCTGTTGTCACCTTCATGGGAGGTGGTTAGCAGAATGCCTAGCTCCTTATCCGCTCGCAGGAGAGCCTGGGCTGTGGTGCTTGAGGTAGAGGCTGCGGTGCCGCTGACAGTTGTATATCTCTTGCTGTGTAACAAACCTCCCCAGTGGCTGAAAATGACAAACTCTTCCTTGTCATGGTTCTGAGGGTTCGTTGGGCTCAGCTGGGGACTTCTCCCTGAGGGGTCTCAGGATGTCACAGTCAGCTGTCAGTTGGGGCTCTAGTCATCGGAAGACTGGACAGGGCTGGACATCCAAGGGAGTCCACTCCTGTGTTGGGTGCTGACCGTTGGCGGGGAGCTCCGCTGGGCTGTCAACCAGACAGCCTGTCCCTGCCCTCTGCGTGTGGCTTTGCACAGCACAGTGGCTAGTCCCAAAGGGGAGCATCCTGAGAGCCAACATTTCAGGAGGTTCAGGAAGTAGCTGGAAGGATTCTAGTGATCCAGCCTCGGAAGTCACACAGAGTCACTTTCGCCACATTTGACTGGTCACAGGGCCAGCCCAGATTCAAGGGCAGTGGACTACCCAAGGATGTGAATACCACAGGTGTGGCTCGTTGAGGGACCATCTTTCCATCCCATGGCGGTGGTGGCAGTATTGGACATGGCGGTGTTGGCATGGTGATTGCCATGGTGGTCGTGGTAGAAGAGATGGTGGCAGGGGTGGCTTGGTAGCCATATTTACCATTAATGATAATAGTAAAAATGACTAGGTCGGACTTAGTTTCTAATAATCGGTCACAATAGCACCACCGAAATAGAGGGGCTGTATGGTCCTTTCTGGTTGGTCTTCAACTCCTGGTCAATGTTATTTGCTAAAAGGACAGCCCTCTCCTCCCTCATATTACAAACTCCTAGCTTATTAACCTCCTTTTCTGCAGTGTGTGCTCACTTCTGTCTTGGATAAATTATGGCCCTGGCTTCATACACCCACGTTATACCAAAAGTACAGGAGGACTTGGGTCCCCGTTATTTCCCCATCCATCGAGTGGCTTCTCCATCTTCTAGGACCTCCAGGCTCCCACTGGACCCTCTGCATCCAGCCAGCATCAAAGGAAAAGAGAAAAAGGCAGTATGGAGGGTTTCACAGGAGATTTTAGGGACCAGACCCAGAGGGGCCTGGTTCTTCCACCCGTACTTCATTGGCCAGAATGCCTCACGTGGCTCCACCCAGGGTCAAGGGGGCAGGGACGAGCAGTCCAGCCGCGGAAGGAGTCAGCACAGAGGTGGGTGTGCACCACCACAGCCACCGGGTCAGTGCAGGGCCCACGCTGCCAGCTCTGAGCGGCTTCCCCGCTCTCAGCCCCGTGGCCCAGGCTCCTTTCCCAGGCTCCCTCCTCCTCCTCCTCCTCTTCCTCCTCCTCCTCCTCCTCCTCCTCCTTCTTGTCTTCCTCCTCCTTCTCTTTCTCCTTCTCCTTCTCTTTCTCCTCCTTCTGCTCCTTCTTCTCCTCCTTCTTCTTTACAAGTATATATTTTTTATATTTTTAAGCTCTTTTAATGGAATAAGATAGTTTTAAGGGTCTAGAACATTATCCTTGACTTTGGATTGAATAGTTTCTATTGTTCGACAAAAGCGAAGCTATTGCTGTATAACAAAGACAGTTGTGTTCTTTTGATAAAATGCCAGTCAGCTCTAAGGACTAGATCATATTACAGATTCCCACCTGAGTCTCCTCCTGGCTGCATCATGGGAGAGAAAGGAGAGAGCGTCCCCTCACCTGGGGGCTGATGATAAACCAGCATACAGCAGTTGTCTTGGGCCCAGGGCTCTGTCCACTGAGCCACATACTTCTCAAATATTTCTTTCTTGGTGGGTGATTTGTTGAGGCCGCCGTTTTTGCCAACATCATAAATGCTGTCCAACGTTTCCTCCAGTGACCTTGAAGTTTTCATAGCCACAGTGGCCGGGACATCCATCTTAAAGTTCCTGTCTTTACAGTGATCTAAAGTGGTCTCTTCCAGGCCAGGAAGCATGGACTGCAAATCCATAACTGGGGCCTTTGCTTGGCCATCCATCTACTGGCAGCCAAGCTCCAAATGTGGCAGGAGCAGTGACAGTCTCACGTCTCACATTCCTGGGGGCGGCGTAGGGGAGGGATTGGGCTGAGAAGGGAAGGGTGGGCCAGCCTGAGGAAACACAGTCCTTAGAGTTTACCAAATAGAATTTAATATCTACCTTCTTTCTGCAAATCAAGCTGTTTCCTTCAAAATGTCTCTGCAAAGAATACCCACCCTCAGGGTTGATTAATGCCTCATCTAGTCCCCAGAAATCCCCTGGGCTTCCTTCTCTCCACTTTCCTAATGCTTCCTCCTCACGCCTCTCTTCCTGGGGGTCTTTTTGCTAATAATCCAATTCATCACAGGCCCCCACCCTGGACCCAGTGTCTGCTCAGACCAGTCCAATCCATGTCTTCTGATTTTTCTGGAATTCTAGGCTCCAGAGGCCCGAAGTTTATCCAATCATGTTATTCACCGCTTGTGCTTTTGCAAAATGCCAAATAAAAATGAACTTTATGACACTACATCCTCTCGAGCACTAGCCAGGATGGAATCAATCTGGACTGCCAAGAACAAAGAAAGGGACCCAAGACCAGATTCCTTCCGGTCTCAAGAAAGGGAAGAGGGTGAGGTTAGTGTGAAGAACTGAGGTGCCTTTTGCATCTCAGAAAGGAAAGCACAGCACTCGGTCGAGAGAGCACACCCCCCACTGCCATCAGCTCCCTCGGGCCCCTGGCCCCCAGACCTTACCACCACACCCACTGCTGCCCCTCACCTTTGTGTTCTCCACGTACACCACTGGGCTACGGGATTGACAGCCTGGGGGCGGCCTCAGTGCTGGCTGCGGGGCTCCCTCAGTGAGCCTCCCAGGCTGAGACTCACTCGGCACCTGACTCCCCTTTTAGCCCCTTTAGTTAAATGTCAAGAATGAGCCTTTTGCTTTGTAAAGGCAGTAGAGGCTATTCTTTTAAAACCTAGTAAGTCCAGTCCATCACACATGAAACGGAAGTCAATCCTGATTGTCTGTCCCTTCCCTGGAGGTTGACATGGCTCTGGGCAAGTGGGCAGTCCCACCGGAGCTGTGACTGCCCCCCACAGAGCTCCTTACTGCACCTCCATTACAAAATGGCGAGCGTGGGGAAGTAATCGATGACTTAGGTATCTTGAGGAATCGTAACCAAAACTCTACATGAACATCAAGTATACACTTACATGGTCAATAGTGTTTATATGTACGTGCTAGACCAGAGTAATTGTCTTTTTTTTTTTTTTCTCACTATGGATGAATCTTGTAGAGATTCCTTATGTTGAAATCTTGGATGGCTGTGACTACCGTAGCTTAACAGGGAGGCAGCGGGGAGAGCTGAGTATTTGTTGCTGGGGCGCCCTTGGCCCTCATGGTTGCCCTCTGACTGGTCCACTCCACGCTGCAGGTAGGAATTTGGCCCGTGGGCACCCATGGCTGAATCTGTGCTAGGTTCCCAGCCTGGGGTATTGACCAGGTCCTCAGCCCTAGGGGTGGTCCCTTGAGATTCTCCCATAAAACGTGTTCCCTTCTCAGCTTCCAGAGTCACTACTCAGAACTGTTTGCACTTTTTTTTAGATGTTATAAATTTGGGCAGCAGACATACTAGATCCCAAGGGATGATGTTGTCTGGTTCTGGGGATGTCTGCTTATTTTTGCATTGCTTTGTCTTCTGATTTCTAACCCTACAGCTGTTGTATTTAGATAAGTGTCCTCCTCACCTACTTCAATCTATCTTTATACAAATAGCTTCAAAATATTTCATACTTGATTTTGTGTCATCATCTCTAATTGATGTTTCAATGAGCATCAGGGAACTTCAATACAAAGTAGAATGACAAAGAGTAATAATTATCACAAAAACGCAGTTATACAGTGACAAAAACTAAAGTGCCCATCATGTGTGAGGACGGTGCCCCCCTTCAGCTCTCAGTCCTTGAAGCCTAACTTTCCACATTTTGGAGACACCAGCAGGCCCCATGAGAAATGGACCTTCTCCCAGCACTCATTTCATCACAAGGCCAAAGACCTTCCACCAAAGAGGACAGTGGAGGTGAACGGTTGGAATAGCTCAGGGCCCAAAAGCCAGACACTCTGATGTGGCTCGTAGATGGCAAGTCATTCTGTTCCTTGACAGTCGTTAGAACTTTTCACTTCTCTCGCATTTTTGGATCAATGTATTTGGATGATGTAGTCCAATCAGGTAGTAATGGTCACTTTTTTCACGTTCCCAATATTCTTCAAAATAGGTCAAGATGCTTTAGAGACATTTGGCCAGATCCTCCCCGTGCAGAGACTGGCCCTGAGACAGATGGCCTTGGCAGTGCCGTCACCCTTCTGGATACAACTAAACAAGTGATGTTTACTCCCCTCTCTTTGCAGAAAGGACGTGGTTCTCTAAGTGTAATGTTATCTTAGTGTTGTGTGGCCGTCCCTTTTATCTCTGAAGTCATGTGACCGTCAGGAATAACTTCATCATTCATCTTCACAACATCCCTATGTTCTGAGTGAATCTCTCAGTTTCTGCAGATCCCACAAACCCAAAGAACAGCCGGACACCCAGCCAGCAGATCAGCCAAGCTATGCGTGGTTACAGTTGTTAGGGAGAGAAAGGAAGGACCAAGCACTGTTTAACACAATGTATCATACAGTGTCTCACACCCAAAGGGAAGTGAGCCCATCAGTGGCTAATGGAAATTGAAATCTGTATATAAAAATTATGTAAGAAATGAACTGTAAGAAAAGCCACATTCCTATTTATCCAAACTCTGGTAAACGTACTCTTCTAATGAGCAAAGATACCACCGTATGAGAATTTCCATTTTGAACATCTTTCAAGGTACCATGCTAAAACTATATTGACTGTGGTTTAATTTTTTTTCCTTGTCAATTCCCAAGGGCATTTGTGGGTCTATAGACCCCAAGGGCATCGATATATATGTCCTATGGTTGAAAATCACTCAGAGAAAAGCATTTCGTTATGTGACTTTCTGCTCATTCGAATTTCAGACAAACTGGAGTAACCTCCCGTGTACTCCTTCCTTGAGATGCATCTTCGTACTGAGAGCTAGACTGATAAACACCGCCTTCTCTGTGGTGACCCTAGTTTTCTGTGTCTCTCCCACCATGTCCGTACAACAGTTCTGTGGAAGCAGATCATTCAGCGCAGTGGGGGAGTCATTACAAACGCCTTGAATGTGAGTTGTCTGGCAAAGGTCACCGACGGCTTCACGCAGGGACACATAGTGGAAGTGGTGAAAGGTGTGCTCACAGACCGGAGGATCCGGCAGCAGACTCAAAAGCCGCTGGTCGCCCTGGAGTTTGTCGCAGCTCTAAGCAGCATGAACCCAGTGTACCAGGAGGAAGAAGAGAGCTTTAAGGTAAGCAGCGCCCATGTGGCCGGATCTTAGCAGTGAACACGTGTCCACCGCCTCCTGCTTCTGGTCTCCTGATGTTCACGCATTTGAACTCTGCCATATGCAGTGAAATTTGGAAGCTCTAAATGATTGATCACAAAATGTTTCCAGCCTTAGCAGTAAAGCCTGTATCTTCCAGATTTTAGAAAAATCATGGTCCATATGACCTTATAAATAACAGCCAGATTGTAGAATTGCGTAACAGGTTCAAAACCACTGGATTCACACACACACACACACACAAACACATACACACACACCCGTCTCTTTGTTCTCACTGGTTTTTACTTCAGATCTCATGTAATGGAACAAGTTTTGCATAGAGAAGTTTTTGCATTCCCCCAGTAGTGTATTTCAAGCCAATGATGTTTTTGTCCCGTTTTTGCCGTGGTCCTCTTCATTTTCAGCGCACCACTTGTGATAAGAAATCATAGAACACAGCAAAACATAGTTTTTAAATTTGGATACATTCTGAGATGTTCACAGGATGTTTTGGATCTGGAGGAAACTTTGAGAATCAGCCCTTCCCAACCTGTCTTTTCTAGGAGGAAAAGGAGTTGCAGAGACTTATGTTCTCATCCAAGTACAATCAGCGTTAGTGCCCTGACCCCCATGCCCAGGCCAGCAACCCCTCCTCAGAATCCTTTGTCAAAATGAATGCACTTGTGTTCTCTTTCTGTGCCTGGATGTAGTTTCCTTGGCCCACAGGGAAGACAAGGAAGGAAAATTACGTCCATACAATGACGCCCACCTTAATATCAGCCACGCAATCACCAGCCTCGGCTCTGGAAGCATGCCTGAGATTGGGAAAATTTCCCTCCATACTGTGTCACTTTTCCACCAACTCAGGAAAACTGTGTTTGCTTCCAGCTTTGCTAATGCTTCGGGGGAAGGTGGAAAACAGTCAGACTACTGAGCCCTGCAGTAATGACCCAGCACTGGGGTTGGCAAACTTTTTCCATAAAGGGCCAGAGAGAAACTGTGTTTTAGGCTTTGAAAGCTGTTCAGTCTCTGTCACAACCATCCATCTCAGCATCAGGAATCAAAAGCATCCTTACACTGTATGTAAATGATGGGTTTGGCTGGATTCCAATAAAACTTCATTTGCAGAAACAGACAGCAGTCTAGGTGTGGCTCATCGGCCATAGTTTGCCAACCCCTGCTCTAACAAAACAGAAAAAAATTATTTCCAACTCCAAACTAAGTATTTGCCAAGCATTTGAATCAATAGTCTTGTTAATTTTTTAAACGTTGCTAGTATTAATTACAAATATTTATCCTTTGCAAGTGATATATCATACTCATTTCTGAAATCCCCAAAAAAGAATATAAGAGAAAGAAAAAAAAGAGGCAAAGTGACTTGTTCCAGGTCACACAGCTATAAAAGAGCAGAGCTGAAATCCAATCCTTGCTCCAGAGCCAAAAGTCAATTTTATTAACCATATTCTGTATTGTGCCTCAATATTAAAAGTTCATCACCTAAAGTACTTGGCCACCTCGCCTTACACTGAAAGCTCAGCCAAAGCTAAAAGAAGGATGAGAAATCCCCAAGTGCCAAAACAAAGATAAATCTCAGACACAGGGATAGCCATATGCTTGCCATGTAGCAAAGAGAAAAATAAGGGAGAGAAAACAAAAAAAGATTGAATCATGAAAGATACAATAGTTATACCTGCTGCTTCTCTGACTGGATTTCTGATATCCCAATATCACCAAGGAGCATTCACTTCTAGACATCACAATAATCATGATAAGTTCTGGATTTGGATTTAGAGATCCATGTAGAAGCAACTGCAATACTTCTAGGGAGGGGGGATAATGAGAGAAATAGAGACCAAAACAAAGCCTGTACTCAAAACGAATCTGAAAATCAAAATTCCAAACATTTTAGGACATCTAGTGCTAATCTAAGTACAGTCTGACAAAAATTTTGAAATTAATATGATGAAGATGTTCAAAAAATAAATGAAGGCATGACTACACAAAGGTATAAAACAAAGACAGGCAGAAATAGAGTAAGGCGATAATTATGAAAAAAATCACAAAAAGAAAGTTTAGAAATTCAAAATATAGTAATTAACATTAAATAGTCAAAATAAAAAGGATATGAACTCTAGGCTAGACATGGTCAAAGAACAAATTAGTGAACCGGAGGATGGCCCTGGGGAGCTCCCCAGAAAGCAGCACTGAAAAACAAAAAGATGAAAGCTACAAACTGCGATTAATAACCTTTAAAGATATTGACACCCAACTAAGAGAAGTTCTAGAAGAAAATAGAACGATCAGAAAAACAATAATTTGAAGAAATACTTGCTGAGAATGTTTCTGAATTAAGGCATAAGTTCTCAGATTAAAAACAAACTCCAAGGGACCAGAAGAACAAATAAAAACAAATTCCCACATACATACATGTTTGTGAACCTAGAGAAAGTCCATAAGCCAGTTTTTTGTTTGTTTGTTTGTTTGTTTGTTTAATCTATTGGGGTGACAATTGTTAGTGAAATTACATAGATTTCAGGTGTACAATTCTGTATTACATCATCTATAAATCCCATTGTGTGTTCACCACCCAGAGTCAGTTCTCCTTCCATCACCATATATTTGTTCCCCTTTACCCTCATCTCCCACCCCCCCACCCCCCTTATCCTCTGGTAACCACTAAACTATTGTCTGTGTCTATGAGTTTTTGTTTCTCATTTGTTTGTCTTGTTCTTTTGTTCTTTTTGGTTTATATACCACATATCAGTGAAATCATATGGTTCTCTGCTTTTTCTGTCTGACTTATTTCGCTTAGCATTATACTCTCAAGATCCATCCATGTTGTCACAAATGTTCCTATATCATCTTTTCTTACCACCGAATAGTATTCCACTGTGTATATACACCACAACTTCTTTATCCATTCATCTATCAAAGGACATTTTAGTTGTTTCCGTGTCTTGGCCACCGTAAACAAAGCTGCAATGAACATTGGAGCACACGTGTCTTTATGTATAAATGTTTTCAGATTTTTGGGGTAGATACCCAGGAGAGGGATTGCTGGATCCTGTGGTAATTCTATGCGTAATTTTTTGAGGAACCTCCACACTGCCTTCCATAGCGGCTGCACCAGTCTGCATTCCCACCAACAGTGTATGAGGGTTCCTTTTTCTCCACAGCCTCTCCAACACTTGTTACTATTTGTCTTGTTGATGATAGCCATTCTGACTGGGGTGAGGTGATATCTCATTGTGGTTTTTATTTGCATTTCTCTGATGATTAGTGATGTTGAGCATTTTTTCATATGTCTATTTGCCATTTGTATGTCCTCTTTGGAGAAATGTCTCTTCAGGTCTTCTGCCCATTTTTTGTTGTTGAGTTGCGTGAGTTCCTTGTATATTTTGGATATTAGCCCCTTATCAGAGGCACTGTTTGCAAAAATTTTCTCCCATTCAGTTGGTTGTCTCTTTATTTTGTCAATGGTTTCTTTTGCTGTGCAGAAGTTTTTAAGTTTGATATAGGCCCATTCGTTTATTTTAGCTTTTGCTTCCATTGCCTTTGGAGTCAAATTCATAAAATTCTCTTTGAACCCAAGGTCCATAAGTTTAGTACCTATGTTTTCTTCTATGCAGTTTATTGTGTCAGGTCTTATGCTTAAGTCTTTGATCCATTTTGAATTAATTTTGTTACATGGTGACAGATAGCAGTCCAGTTTCATTCTTTTGCACGTGGCTTTCCAATTCTCCCAGCACCATTTATTGAAGAGGCTATCTTTCCTCCATTGTATGTTTTTAGCTTCTTTGTCAAAAATTATCTGTCCATATTTATGTGGTTTTATTTCTGGGTTCTCAATTCTATTCCATTGGTCTATGTGTCTGTTTTTCTGCCAATACCATGCTGTTTTGATTATTGTAGCCCTATAGATACCTCCAGTATTGTTCTTTTTTCTTAAGATTGCTTTGGCTATTCGGGGTCTTTTGTGGTTCCAAACAAATCTGATGATCTTTTGTTCTATTTCTTTAAAAAATGCCATTGGGATTTTGATGGGGATTGCATTAAATCTGTATATTGCTTTGGGTAATGTGGCCATTTTAACTATGTTGATTCTTCCAATCCATGAGCACAGAATGTCTTTCCATTTCTTTGTGTCTTCTTCAATTTCTTTCAAAAATGTCTTGTAGTTTTCAGCATATAGGTCCTTCACATCCTTGGTTAAGTTTATTCCTAGGTATTTTATTCTTTTTGCTGCAATTGCAAAAGGAATTTTTTTTTGTATTTCTTTTTCTGAGATTTCATTGTTAGTATATAGGAATGCAATGGACTTTTGTACGTTGATTTTGTAGCCAGCAACTTTACTGTATTCGTCGATTGTTTCTAATAGCTTTTTGGTGGAGTCTTTAGGGTTTTCTATATATAGCATCATGTCATCTGCAAAGAGTGATAATTTAACTTCTTCATTCCCAATTTGGATGCCTTTTATTTCTTTCTCTTGCCTGATTGCTCTGGCAAGGGCTTCCAACACTATGTTGAAAAGCAGAGGTGATAGGGGACAGCCCTGTTGTGTTCCTGAACATAGAGCAAAGGGCTTCAGTTTTTCACCATTAATTATGAGATTAGCTGAGGGCTTGTCATATATGGCCTTTATTATGTTAAGATATTTTCCTTCTATACCTATTTTATTAAATGTTTTCATCATAAATGGATGTTGTATCTTGTCAAATGCTTTTTCTGCATCAATTGCATAAGCCAGTTTTAAAAGACATCAGATTACCTACAAAGAAACAACAATTAGGAAATTAGACATCTCTTTGACCACAGTAGATGACAAAAGATGACAAAAGACAGTGAGGTCCTGTCTGCCAAGTGCTGAGGGAAAATAACTGTCTACCTAAAATTTATGTCCAACTAAACTAGCATCCAAGAGCATCCAAGTGCTTTGTTGGTATTTTGGATTCAATATTTCTGCCATGTTTCAACAGTGTCTCTCAGAGTGTTTGTATGGCCTCCCATGGTGCACACAGGGCCACTAGTCCAGCTTCTAGTGGCCCCGTGTGCACGTTACCAAGAAATCCTACACCCTCAGGATTGAGTAAAACACCCAGGAAAACAGGTGACTTAGTTGGGAAGGGTTAATAGTTAGACTTCCTGTGATTCTCTGAAACTGTTCACTTCTTGAGTAGAAGCTTCCAATTGTGTAGAAACGAGGGTGAGAAAGAATTTGTATATAAACATGCATTAAATGCCCAGAGTCTAACGGCCTCATGCCCCTTCCTTCTTAGCAAGCTCTTCTTTATTTTTAAGAGTCTTCAAGTGAATTCATACCATTTTGATGATTTCCTAATCATCTGCTTTATTTCAGAACTGGTATGCCAAAACCCCTATGGGTAAAAAGCGCAACTTGGCATTAACAGAAGGGAACGCAGAAAAGGAAAGGGATAAGGGGGGAAAGAAAGGGAAAAAGGAGAAAAAGAAAAAGTAATGCCTTTCTGAGGAGCGTCCGTGAGTCTCTCTCGGGGATGGAGATGGCACGTGTCTCCATGGAAAAGATTCGCCTTTGCCTGTCGGAAGAAGACCCAAGCTGACGCCGCCAACTTCTCAGCCTCTGAATTTGCTCAGCTAGACCTTTGCAGGCTGTACATCAAGTTAGTTGTCCATACAATTGTTTCTAGGGCTTGTCATTGTTTTTCAATCTATGTAAAATTTGTACATACCCGAAATTCACTCTTCACACACTCCACAATATTTTCAAGTTCCATACATCATCTCATCTGTCCTAGTTGCCGAATTTAAAACTTGATAGTTAGAAAAGAACTCTTGTTAGACAACTAGTAAGTGACTTGAGTCTATCGCCAGCACACTAGCTTTTTACTAACCCCTGTAGACTGTATATTATCTTGCACATATTTTAATAAATTAATTCTTTGCTCTATTAATATATTTTATATAATGGAATAAAATTCTGTTGCCCTTGAACTGACTCAGTCGTTTGGTTCCTGGAGCTAACAGAGACCTTGAAAATGAGCTGTGTCAATCTTCTGACTTGGAATTTGGGGAAATTAAGACCGAGGATCCAACAGATAACATTTGGGACATCGGACCAAAGTCATTGCCTTTTATTTCCCAGTCCTCTGCTCCTGCAAAGCACTGGGACATTGGCAGGCCAATGACTGGATGAAAGCTGCAACAGAAAAATAGGGTAAATATGGAGAAGAGAAAGTCTAAATAAAGAAGACATGCTAAATAAGAAAATGATTACAGGATAGAAAAGTAAGAGTCAAAAGAGAAATTAAAATTTTGTGCGAATATGGAAGGTTATTTGGTGGAAGATAGTAAGTAACCCACTTCTAAATTGTGACCAGAACACATTCAGAGGAAGGAGACTTAAATGGAGGTGGGATTAATTTAATTTCAAATTTATGACTACCCTATCTGACAGACAGTTTTCTCTTGGCCTAGGGGTTAAGCCTCTTAGAAATTAAGTCTCTGCGGTCAGTTCTAGTGGTTTAGAGCAAAGGCCTGGACGGAACCAAGCCATTCTCACCCCAGCTCTCACCGCCCTTGCTGGCTCTGCACACTCGCGTTTTGCACGCTCATGCATTTCGTCTCTGCCTCACTGGCTGGTGTGTGGGGGACACCTGGCTACGACCAATGCCCGGCCCCGAGTTCTCAGGGAAAAACTCTGGCTGCCCGATGACTTCTGCTGCCCAGCGTAACAGGCGCTATGCGGGAGGCCTCCACCGTCATGAGATGGCCTTGCAGCGCAGTGATGAAGGAGGGGGTAGAGAGGGGAGTGGGCTCCTGCCTCCTTAGGGCCAGGTCAGCAGGGTCCCGTGAGAAGCCAAGGTGAAGCCCTGCAGAAGCTGGGGACTCTGCGGGGTCCCCTCACCACCCTCCATCTTCAGCACTTTCACTCAGCTCTATTTCCCTTGTTAGAGCCAGTCTGGGGATCTGATAAATCCCCATACGTTGCTTCTCGGGTACCCTGGCTCCAACCCTAGAGCCCCTGGCTGGCCTTGCTGCTCCCCATCCGCAGGCCTCACCCCAGCCTGTCTGGGAAGGAAGACCAGCCAGCAATCTGGGAAGACGGTCAAGGCTTCTTGGAAAGCACTGGAGGCTCGGCTGGGCTGGGCTGTGCTGGGTCCAAATTCACAAACCAGCTGAGTGACCTTCAGCTAGTCCAGCCGCACATACATACACGTACACACCCAACACATATACATACTACACACAGAAACACACATGGCCCACTCAGCACACATACATACAGGAACACACATAGAGACATGTAAGCACACATACACAAATACACATGTATACACACATCCCACACATACAGGATAAACACACATGTTCCATGCATACACACAGACAAAAGGCAGGGACCGGCTTCACCAAGGCCAGAGGTAGCCCGGTCCCAATCCCGGGCATTTGGAGGACCGCACGGGGAGTCTCTGTAGGGGCACGCTGAGCCCTGGCCGTCCTCCCGCTCTTCCCCCACAGACATGGCACCGCCACGCTCCGGGGCCCGACACAAAACCTCAGTCATCCCACTTTCCGTGGGCTTATTATCATGAGTGTCATTTCATCCTGGCGGCACAGTAATCCATTCCCTGTGTACGTGTACGTATTATGCAAGATTCAAAGTCACTTGATGCCATGAGGAAAATAAAAAGGCTCCCTGCACAGGGCAGAAATAATTTGCAAGACCAACTTGGGGTAGAGTGTTCGCAAATGAACTCCAGTGGTCCCACAGCTTTCAGACGACCAGCCAGGCACCCCCTTTGAAGGACTGGGTAACAAAAGGCCCCGGATGGCTGCATTATAATTTGCTCCAACCAGTTCCAAGGGACTCATATTTTCAATAGTGTGGGGAGAAATACTAATGTCACAGCACGTGGGCATTGTGCTTCATATAAATATACACACAAAAGCTAAGTGAGGGTATTTTGGATGTCTTGTTGGGGAGGAGGTAATTAAATTTACCTTGGCGAACCCTTTGAAGTCTGTGGCTAACTGTTTTATATAAAGGTAACACTCCGCATCAGCTGATCTGCCAGTTGTGGAACTCTCGCAAATTGGGAAAGTTGCTGAGGCAGAATCAATTCGTTTCCACTGGGAGTAAAATCTGTCTTTCAAGAAGGAAGACGTCACCCTGCGCTGGCTGTTTGAGTCAAGCACCCAGCTCACTGGAGATGCCAAATGTGCTCAGTGAGCAGGGAAAGTCCAAGGCCCCCCGCGGGACAGGGCTGCTGAGCACGGCTCTGTGTGTGTGCCATGGGCGACCTTGGTTTCTGGTTGGTATCAGCTTCTGTTCAGGTCTCATCCTGCTGGAGTGCCGCCCAGTGAGATGTCCCCACCCACTGAGTCCCGTAAGCACTGGAGTTTGGCTGGAGGGGAAAGTGCCACATCTCACTGCTTAGATGGCTCTGGAAGTGGCCTGTCCTCCACATCCAGCATCCAAATGTCACAGTGGGAGCTGTGCAAACTCTCTGTGGCTGGAGGAACTGCCTGGGTCTGTGTCCACCGGTTTCCCCCTGCCCCACGCCAGAGGCTTCAGCGGGGGACCGTGCCTTGCACCCCAGCGTCTCAGCTGCCCCTCTCCTCTGACCTTCTTGTCACGGATAAGCCTTGCCTTCCATTTCACACCATTCTGGTCACATTTCCCCAGACCAGACCGGAACTGGCTCTGCTTTGTGTCCAGGGTTCCCACCTTCCTGGGCGTCCTGGGGGCCTAAGGCTGCCATGGCAGAAGGTGGTCACAGTGAAGTAGATACTGGGATCCGGAGCTCAGAGTCAAGCAACACAGAGGACGAAAGTGGGACCAGCAAGACTGAGGGTTCTAAGGCTGGGTAGGGACGTGTGGGGTTCCTGGGGTTGCTGTTTGGCTCACTGGGTCTAGTTTTTGAAGGAAGCTCACACTTGGACACCCAATCGTGGGCCTTGTAGTGTGACAGGAAGCCACGCCAGGCCCGGAGGGGACAGTGGCTGTTGACTGGGGGTGCAGATAGCGGTTTCCAGGGAGCAAACTGTGTAGTCTCTTTTCACCTATTTTTTCTCTTCTAGAGTTTCTACGCTACGGGTATTTTAAGGTGATGATGTCCTCTTACTTCTGGGCCTTTCTTTAGCCGCGTAAAATGTGGTCATTTCCTATGATATTTTCCATCATTAATCGATTCCTTAAAACTCACACTTTTCATTGTTTACCACATTACCCACTTTCTAAAAACTCACCCTAGGTGAGCTCCCTAAGGACATGTAGAGACAAAGGTTTTAGGACAAAAATTGCCATTAAAATTGCCAGCAGCGCACAGGGGCTATAGAACCTGATGTACTACATCTTTGAAATCTGGAACATTTAAAGCCACTTTCCTCTAGCAGGCGTGCACACGTAGCGGTCCCATGGCCCAGGCCTCCATTTTTACATGATGATTTCTTTTCTTTTCTTTTGATTTATACTTGCTTGTCATAGCTTTTTTTTTTTTTTTTTTAATGTTTTATTCTAACTGATGAAGCAGAGCCAGCAAGATGGATGCTAGGCTGGAGCGAAGAGCCCGCTTGGCTCCTGGAGGACGCAGGCAGGGGCAGCCGACCTCCCCGGGGCCCCGAGTGCCGTCACAGGCCAGTAATCAAAGACACAGACTGTCCCTGCCCTGAAGATGAGGCGTCCTCTGACCAGACAGGGCGCCAGCTCTAAAGCTGTGGGACATAAAACAAGGTGAGAGCACGCGGACTTGGGGGGCCAGCTGCTTACCCTCCCCATAAGCATGGGGTCCTACAGCTCTCAGGGTAAAACCCTCGGCACTCTCGCGCCATTTGTTGTGTACATTTGGTGGCATGTGAAGGACGTGGGTGCCTTCTCAAGGATGTATCAGAGCCCAGTTATTGGGAGGCGTGGCAAACCTGGCCACAGTCCTATTGTCACCAGTACTGTGACAACTGTCATGAGTTGAGGGTTAAGGGTTCACAGACCCTTCATGTCTGGGTGCTTTGCCCTAAAGAAAACTGGAACTCGGAGCTAGAAGGTTCTCTATGGAGTTCTCCCAGGTCTTTTACGGACGAGGAAACACACGTGGCTGCTCCCTGGGGGCCCACAGGGTGGGCAGCAGGTCACCAGGTGCTCAGCCCCCTTCTTGCACTTCCCAGTGACACGTGTGGTCTTGTGGTGTCGGAGCTGCCCTGTGACTTTGGGAAGGCCTCTGGCTGACTTCTCTGAGCCCTGCTTGTAAAGCAGGGATATTGGTTCCGGTTTCTGGTAGAGAGGCACTTCCAGTTTGGTGACCATGCCCTCCGGGACAGGTGCAGCGTCCCTTCCTGCCACCGCCACTCCCACATGCAGCTGAGGCCCTGGGGTTCCACGTCAGCCTTTCCTGCCGCAGCTGGGGTCCCCTCCAAGTCCCCGAGGAGCAGGAAGCGGATGTTTTCATGGCATACCCACTCAGGGTAGACAGTAAACACACCACCGCCGCTCCCCGGGGCCCAGAAGCACCTGCCTGGGCCTCTCCCCATCTGCTGCGCTGGCCTGTGGCCCCAGGGGAGGCCTGAAGCTCAGGGGCACGGGGGGCCGTGGGCATCTGCCATCAGCCCTACTGGGAAATGGGGGCTGTGGGAGGTGCGTGTGTAGTATGTGTAGTGTACATGCATGTGAACATATGTGTCACAGGGGACTCAGCACCACACATGGGCAACCCCAGAGAGCTGACAACACCTGCAGAGGTCGCACGTCTTCTCACTAGGATGGCTCCTCCAGTGGCCGAGGACGTCGGATACTCCCTCTGCTGGCAAAGACACCCCAGTCACTGGGCTCAAGGCCACTGTCCTTGATGAGGATGGAAACTTCTCTTGTTCCTCAAGGAGTACACTGAGAGTTTCGGGAAGAGGTGGACCAGCCTGGCACCTGCCCAGGGGTCCCGTTGAAAGGGACACCAAAACAAGGCTGGGATCACAGTGCCCTCCAGTGGAGGTTTTCAGGCACTGCTCTTGCTCTGTCATGCCCGAGACTCATCAGGAGTCTCGTGTTCCAAATGTTAAGATGGAAGCACGTCATTTTATGAATAAGTACATTTCTTTACTATTTATTAGAAAATAAGCTATCCCCCTTGTCCAGGATGTAAATGGTTACAGAGTGGCCGTTGTTAGCGGGCCTGGGGGACTCCATGTCTCATCCTACGTGTGCTTACAGGAAGTGTCCATCAGAGGGATGTCTCTCCCTTGGGACTGTGTGACATCTGGGAGATGGACAAGTACAAGTAGAGAGGGAGGGAAGGGTGACCAAGAGTGAGAAGAGATTCATGAAACAAGCAATTCCTTCGGACCTATTTTGTGCAAGGCACAGTTACCTATGGACGTCGTGATGAAGTGTGAACTGACTGAGTAGCCGGTGGACTTGGGCCCAGGCCACGGCCCCTGGGGAGAGCCTGAGGAATGGAAGGTCTCAGCCAGCTGTGCACGTGACTGTCGTCCCAGCCCAGGCCTGACCTGTCCGATGGGAAATGCCGCAGTGCAAGGAAGATTTCAGGCTCCTCCTTGGGGTGTCTCATCTGGTCACCAACCACTAATTTACTTCTATTGGGTTACTGTCACTGGCCAAGGGCTGCCCAGGAAGAAGATGGTTCGTGAAGGCACCTGTGGGGACACAGTCCCAGAGAGCAGTTTCCAGGCTCTCGGCCTCACGTGGAAAGGTGCTGGCTCGGGTAGTAGATGGTCATCAGCTGTAACTAGCTGGCCATCAGCTGTTACCAGTTAGCCATTAGCCACTGATATAACTGCCGTGGCTGAGCTAGCAAGCGCGGACTGCAGCTAGAGTGAATAGGGTGGGTTGGTTGGTTGGCTGGCAGGCAGAGAAACAGAAGGCGGGTTGCGGATCGTGTGGCTCCTGCTTCCTGTGTCCCCAACCCAGCCGCTAGTGAGAATATAGTGGTATGAACCCCCTATCCATGGCTCCGTGGGTGTTCCTTTTTGGCCTCACCATGTCCTGCGTTCCTGTGTGGGGAGCCGGACCAGAGACGTTGCATGACACATGGCGCAGCGAGCAGGGTACGGTGCCGGCCAAAGCTCCCCGAAGGGCGGTGGAGCAGTTTGTGCGTATGAACACTCAGTCTCAGGAAGACCAGGAGGAGCAGCTGCTGGAGAGCTGGACCCCTGTGGAGGGGTGGGAAGATGTGGGCGGTTCCCCAACCAGCATAGGCCGGAGAAAGCGAAGGTCGTTGCGGCCGTGGGGGCTGGGCAGTGCTTACTGAGGCAGCCCGGATGCAGGACTTGTAGTCTCAGGAGGAAAGGCTTGCTGAGTCCTTGGTGGAGGATGCAGGTGAGGTCAAGGTCGTCGTCCCTCACCCCCGGGTTGGGGAGGACTTGGAGCCCTCGCCCTGCAGAGAGGGCACACACTGTGAGGCTAACGCACAGCCCTGGCGAATGAGTGTGGACTATGGGGAATTGCCTTCCATCCCTGATTTGATGGACCGCTTGACTGTTTGCTTGGGAACGTACCACCATGTAGTGGAACTGGCGGATGTTTGCTTCCTGTGTCTCGCCCGGCCTCCAAAGAGACTAGTGCAGGAAGACCCCTTGTTGGGGTACAGGCGGATGTTTGCTTCCTTTGTCTCCACCAGCCGCCATCGAGAATATGTAAGTACCTTGGCTGTGAGCCACTATTATTCCAGCACGGTACCCCGAGAACCCTGGCTGTGCCCAGGAAGTCTGGCTGTGCCCAGAAGGACTGGCAGTGTCCTGGGAAACCCTGGCTGTGCCTAGAACGGTGGATATCGAGGGACACCCCCTGGGACATTACTTGAACTGGACTGAAACTTTTTCTCGTGAGCTGGGTTCCTGACGCAGGACCCCTCACGGAAGACACTTGTCGCGTAAATTGTGAGGTGAGAGCCTGGAAGGGTGGAGTGTGGGCCTCACATGGAGAGGTGCTGACTTGGGTAGTAGATGATCATCAGCTGTAACTAGTTGGCTGTCAGCTGTAACCAGTTAGCCATTGGCCACTAATATAACTGCCGTGGCTGAGCTAGCAAGTGAGGATTGCAGTTAGCAAGGGGTTGGTTGGTTGCCAGAGTAGCGGACGGCGGATTGCGGCTAGCACGTGGGGGTTGGTTAGCTGGCAGAGAAGTGGACGGCAGATTGCAGATCGTGTGGCTCCTGCTTCCTGTGTCTCCAACCCAGCCGCCAGCGAGAATATAGTGGTATGACTCCCCTGTCTATGGCTCCGTGGGTGTTCCTTTTTGTCCTCACCATGTCCTGCGTTCTTATGTGGGGAGCAGGACCAGAGACCCTGCATGACAGCACCAACCCTTGGAGTCTACACTGGCGGTTTCCCTTACAACCAAAGGACATACTCTTTCTTGAAGGAAGGTCCAGGTGAACCTCCATGGCAGCTACGGAGACCCTAGTCTCACAGCAGTGTTAGCGTCAGCTGACCGGCCAGCTGGCCATCTGGGCCACAGCCAGTCAGGCCACAGCAACCACCCTGTCACGCATAGCTTTGTTCCTTGCTTCGTCCATTTCTGCTAGACAGACTTCCCAAGAGTGGCCTGGCCGGGTCAAAGTTTCATGCACACAGAAAGTAGAGTAGGGAGTGAAAGTCACACACTGCAGGGCTGTGGGCTCCAGGGCAGGGTCTCCTGGGTCATGGAGGATGCCTGTCAAAAATGTCTGCCTTCCTAGAAGCTGGTCAAGGGCAGGTGGGAGCCGCATCGGGACAGCAAGACCTGGTGGAGACTTTCTGAGCCGCTGAGGTCTGCCTTCAGAGGCTCCCCACGCTGCCACTTCTGATGGCCAAGGGAAGGCTCTGAGGCAAGCTCACTACCCCGTCCCTCCTAAAGATGTCCCCACTTTATTACAGGGGCGTGAGCTGGGAGAGTGGAGCAAAAGGGTTACGCAGTGATGAGGGGCGCGTCACCTGCTTTAACCTCTGTTTACACGGTAATATTAGTGAGTTAAGGCTGTGAAGACCAGGTGTTTTAAGAGGTAGGCGTAATATTCAAACGATTTGGAAGAAATCAAAAAGAGTAGGAAACTTGACATTGGCCCCTTCTCCTTCTCTCCTTACCAGGATGAGGGATGAGACGTGCCTTCCCCAGAGCGACAGAATTCTGTGATTGCCCATGATTTCCTCTTTGCCTTGGCCAATTCTGGGAGACCAGGACGGCTACGCTTCCCTCATCAAACCACCCTGACTGCCATATCCAGTCACATGTGCGGAAATGTTACATCCTAATGACTGCCACTGACTGTGGAAGGGAGAGCCAGGGCCCCTTAAATAGGGTTAAATTTTCAAAGCCTTCACCCGGTTGCTTTGGTGAATCCCTGGAATGGAGATTGCCGTGATGATAAGAGGGAACCCAACCAGGAGAATGGAGGAGATATTCGTATATTGGGGCCAATAAATCTTCTTGAAAGTTGGTTTCTTGGAGACAAGTTGGGGACACCACAGTGCTTTCACCCAGGTGTCCTGCTGGCATTATTAGGCCAATAAACTCTAAGTTCTATGAGCCAAATGGTCTCTCCCCCTGCACATCACCCCCAGCGCCCAGGGCCCAACCCCCGTGAAGGGGAGGGGTGCTGGCAGCTGAAACAGATGCTGGTGTCACATGGCCACCTCCAGAATGCCTTGGGGTCAATAAAATGTCCTCAGACCCTTCCCTGCAGGCCTGATCTCTGCCTGAGGTCCCTGGAATTTTAGAGAGGACACAGCTAGTAAGACAGGGAGTAGGATCACTGCACAAAACAGACACCTACTAAGTAGGAAGAGCTCAAAAGTGGCCACGGCACAGTGGGGAAGTGTTTATGCGATCAGAAAACAGACCACCAAGGAGGGGAAAGGAAGGAGGCAGGAGGGCTGGATCCTCAAGGTCGCCAAAAGGAGAAAGAATGAATGATCCAGATTGGTTGTTAAGAAGCTGCCCGGGCACCCGGGGGTTCCTGGCAGGACCTGACACGGCAGCTGACTGAGATGTTCACCTGCCGCTATGGCCTCCCACGGAGGCCTCACTGCTGCTGCCCTGAGCAGCGCCCCCTTGTGGGACATTTCCCTGAATCAGGATCCTGTTACTCTGCAGATTCTTCATCAATGGGTCAGGACTGGGACCCACGATTTGGCACTGCTGACAAACTAGGGGGTGAGACTGGTGCAGCTGGTCCCTGCAAACATTAATGGCGTCTGGAACCCACCCCAGACCTAATGAATCCAAATCTGCTGTTTATTCCACCCCCGTGGGACTCACATGCACATAAAATTTCAGAAGTTCTGTTCTAGTCACCCCTTAGGCACTCGTGATCTGAAAGAGGGCAGAGCTGTTGCATGTCCTGCCTTTTCATTGCTGAGTAATGCCCCTTGTGTGGACGGGGAAAGAACACTTGTCCGGTAAAGAACATCTGGGTTATTTTCAGTTTGGGATGATTACAAGTAATGCTGCTATGACTACTCACACACAGGTCTTTGCGTGAACCTATGTTTTCATTTCTCTGGGATAAATGCCCAGGAGTGAAATTTCTGGGTCTATGAATTTGTGAAATTGCATGTTCACTTTTATAAGAAATTGCCAAAGTGTTTTCCAGCACGGCTGCACTATTTTACATTCTCAGCAGCAACGGACAAGTGCTCATTTCTCTGCATCCTCGTCAGCATTTGGTGTTGTCACTATTTCTTATTTTAGCTGTTCTGATAGGTGTGGAGTGATTTCTCAATGTCATTTTAATTTGCAATATCCCTGATGGTTCACGATATTGAACACCTTTTCATGTGTTTATTTGCCATCTGTGTCTCCTCTTCGGTGAAAATGCTGTTCATATCTTTTGCCCACTTTCCCTCTTTTTAACTAAGTTTAATGAACTAAAAATCTCAGTGCTGTTTTTAGAGAACTAGGCCGGCCGCATGTGTCCCTGCCAGGGAGATGTGTAGCCTCCAGAGCTCATGAAATGACCCACAGAAATGGCCATAACAATTTAGCTGAATTTATTAAACAATTATTGTCAAGAAGAGCATCCAAACACTTCAGCCAAAGCCTCAATTGTTTGCCAGATTCCTGAAGGTTCCAGAAGAATATTTGCGTATAATGAACAGGTTGCTACTATCTGTAGGTATTTAAAGGAGGTGGGATGGGCGTGTTCATGGGTGGCTGTGTCCCGGAGGGTCCATTAGGATGTGGTCACATCCTCACACCCAGTGCTGACTCTACTGCACGAGCCTGTGGCCACAAATTAAGATTCTGTGTGGGCAGAAATGGGCATTAAGGAGCTCCTGGCTTACAGGTTTCCCGACCACAATCATTCCTTCTCTGCTCTGTGCTCCAGCATTCTGGACGATGCCTGGTATTTGAGAAGGGACACCGTTTGGAGTTGCTTTCTTTGAGAGAAGCCCCAACCCTGGGAACAGGACTTCTGCAGCCCCTCTGAGCCAGGGTAAGGGGCCCACGGGGTGGGGGGGATGGGCTCTGTGTGTGGGCACACCCAGAGCTGGGAGCAACCCAAGTGCCCAGCTATGGATGAAGGGATACACAAAATGTGGTCCATACGTACCGTGAGATATGACTCCATTTTTGAAAGGAAGGATGCCCGACACAGGCTATCGCATGCATGAAGCTTGAGGACAGTATGCTGAGTCAAATAAGCCAGTCACGAAAGGACAGATACTGTGTGATCCCACTTATATGGGGCCCGTAGAGGAAACAAAGTCACAGAGACAGAAAGTAGGTGCTGGGAGCCAGGGGCTGGGGAGGGGGGCAGTGAGTGAGTGTCCAATGGGGACAGAGTGTCAGTTTGACAAAATAAAAAGAGTTCTGGGGACGGTGGTGGCGATGGTGGCACAGTGTGAATGTGCTTAAAGCCCCTGAACTGTGCACTTAAAAATGGTTAAAATGGGGGCCGGCCAGTTAGCTCAGTGGTTAGAGTGCGGTGCTCATAACACCAAGGTCACCAGTTCGATCCCCACGTGGGCCACTGTGAGCTGTGCCCTCCACAACTAGATGGAAACAACTACTTGACTGGCAGTTGATGGGTCCTGGAAAAATCACACTTAAAAGGAAAAAAAGGTTAAAATGGCAGCTTTCATGGTCCGCATGTCTTACCACAGTTTTCAATGGGCTCTTTACCTTCAGATACCTTGATCTGGTCTTCCAGGTAATAACCCAGGTGTGCTCAGAAGCAGCCTTGGCTTCATTCCCCAAACCTTCAGGAAAAAGCTAACCTGGCAACCGATTACTGTCACCTTGTGACGCGAAGACGACTCTCCGTCTGCCGGCAGCTGCTCCCGCTTCATCAGCTCCACGTGGCATCACGCCCGGCCCTGCTGAGCAGCGGGAGGGAGAAGCTGGCTTCGGAGCAGGCGCTTGACGGAAATTCAGGTCTTGTTGGCACAGGAGATGCACTGCCTGGGGGTTCTAAGCGTGACTTAGTCTGGGTATCGAGAGCTTCTGAGCTAGAATGGAGCCAGGAGATAATTTCATCCCAGCCCCCCTGGGGAAACAGACCACACAGTGCAGCATGAAGGGACAGACCCAGGCCACCGCCCTCTGTCCCACACCCAGCCTTGGGCCATTGCACTTCTGTTACAGCAGGTAGGGTCACAGTGAAGTTGTCATAGTCAAAGACACCCTCCCCCTGCACGTACCGCCTCTGTGCACCCCCTCCCCCGCACCCCAAAGATAAACGTCCTACCTCTTACCTGTGGCTGCCCAGGGGTAAGTGCTCACTGCTGCTGTGCACATGAGCTGTCAGCTTAATGGGGCGCTTGTCATCTGCAGTGGGAATGCCTCTGGCCTTTGTTCTAAGGGTTGAGTGTGGGTGTGAGCCGGGGGCCAGGCAGCCATGAACCAGCCAGTTAGCTGGCTGTGGGTTAGCAGGACACATCTGGCCCCTGCTGGGCAGCCTGAGCTCAGCAGCCACTTCCTGGGGCTACAGCTGAGAGAAAGCCCCTGTGGGCAGTTCTGTGAGGGGTCAGTGGTGGGAGGTGGTCTCTGCCATGCCTCTCCCCACTGCTGGTTAAAGCTGTGAGTGGATTTATTTCTCAGCATCCCGAAGAAAGCCTCCTCCCATCCCCTGGGGTACCCCGCCCTTGTTAGGGACCCCTGGCCAGGAGCTCTGTCCTTCATCCCAGGGGGTTTCCCTCTCCAGGCTCCTAGTGGGGACAGCCCAGGCCAGTCTCAAACGGAGCCAAGTACCTGGGGCGGGCAGCCAGTACGCTGCGGCCCCAGCTCACCTCACCTATGTTCCTTGAACTGTATTGGTCTGAAGTGTACTTAGTCCAAAGGAGACAGCCTCGTCCTTTCACAAAAGTCGCAGCCCTCCATCTGTTTACAATAAGGCTGCTGTCCTGAACCAGATGGGAAGCCAGAATAGATCCGGGTGAGATTTCGATGATAAAATCCATCGCTTGTTTCTGCATGATTTAGAGTCAAAATTTTTGTGAACTGCTAAGCTGTCTTCAGCCAACTACTACTGGCTTTAGGCCCCGTGGCCTAGAAGAAACACCACCCAAGTTGCTAAGGCTTCGTACAGGGCTGGCGGGTGGGGCTTTTTCATTTCCGCCCATGGTTTTGGGCGATGAAAACATCTCTCAGTGGTGGTGTGGTTACATGACTGTATACATTTGTCAAAATTTAACGGCACTCTTAAAATGGGGGAATGTTATTGTATGTGAATTATACCTCAATAAAGTTAAGTCGCGTTTTTTGTTTTTTGTTTTTTTTTAATATCCACTTGAGGGTAGTTTTTTCTTGAGTGGGAGGTTGACCGATTTACTTCCACTGGTTAGATGTGCCTCCTCACGAGGAAAACTGCCTAAATGGCACCATCTTTTGTGATTCAGTCCAGTGGCGGTTTAGCGACCTTCGTGGTGAGCTCACGGCTAGCTTCCAGATAGCAAAGTGCTCCAAAGAGTAACATGGCTAGATCAAGAAACACCCCTCAGCCCGGGGCCCACAGCTGTCCGTCAGCAGGCAGCCCCCTCTCTCCCACCACTCCCAGGGCGGCTTTCCCGCCAGGCAGCCTCGTCTCCCTGTTCGCCCTCCTGCTCCTCTCGGCCCAGATCCTAACCCTTGACAACCTCTCTTCTCCATTAACATCCGCTCCCTGGATCATATCCCATCTAAAGGTCTCAAATATCATCCCAATGCTGGTGACCCCCAGTTCCCGTCTCCCGCCTAGACCTTTTACTCAGACTAAAGATGGACCAGGATAGAACAAGGGAGACACTGTTATTGCAACAATTCAGGTGAGAGCTGGTGGCTTGGACCAGAGGCCAACTCCATGCCTTCTTTGGATATACAATAAGCAACTCAGCAAGTCCCAAATCAAACTCCTGCTTTACCCCCAAAGCCTGTTTCTCCCCCAGTCTTCCCCAGTTTAGTAACAGAAACTCTATCCTCTAGCAGTTCCATCTGAAACCCCTCGAGTCATCCTTGACTCCCCTTCCTGTCACTCACACAGCTGTTCCATCAAGAAATCCTGGCTATTCTGTCCTCAGAATATACCCACATTCCAAATTCGCCTCATCGCAGCCATTGCCACCCCCCTGGTCCAAGCCATCAGCTCTCACCCAAATCACTGCAATGACTCCTTAAGAATCTCCCTGGTTCTACCCTTGTCCCTGGGGGCTCACCCTGAACTCAGCAACTAAGCAGATGCATCACCTCTCTGCTGCAGACCCTCCAATACCTTCCCATCTCTCCCAGCAGAAGAGCCAGCATCCTTATAAGGGCCCTTAAGCCCCTCTGTGGCTTAGCTCCCATTCATTCTCTATCTCACTGCACTCCAGCCTAGTGGCATCCCAGCTGCCCCCTGGACACACCTGGCCTGCTCCTTGCTGCGGTGCCTTTGTACCTGCTGTTTTGTTAGCCTGGGATGCTCTTCTCTCTGATACCTGCGTGACTGCTTCTCTCCCTTCCCTTGGTGCTGGCTCCCCTGCCTTTGACGCACTGTCTGAAAAACATTCCCTAGATTTATGACTAGTTGTCTGGTTGCCTTGTCAACCACATTATAAAGCCAAGGGAGGAGGGATTATGTGTTCTGTCTCCACTCTCCACCTTCTTACAGTCGTGGGAACAGAGATCATTGAGCAGATTGTTAAATGCGATCACTCTTTAGCCTGCCCTGACCACCACACGTGGGTGGTCCCAAACTCTGGGCGATGGCCTCTCACTGGGGGAGAGTTATCTTCAGCTGTGGGTGGCCCAGGTCCCTGCAACTCCAGGCCACCTGGCAAGGGACCAGGAGAGTGAGTCCCCTCTTCTTCTCAGACACACGATCCTCCCGCCAACAGTGGCATCATGTGGCTGGTAGAACAGGGGAGACGATGGGATCACCACTGCATGGCCCACCAGCCTCATAGCCCCACCAGTCTGACGGGAAGCACATCCTCAAACACACGTGCTGCTCTTACACGCCTGTATGAAACCAACGGCCCCCCCCTTCTGTCATCCCTCTTTGGATCCCTCCTGACTTTCCCCGTGGGGCAGTCAGAACCACCCACGGAGATGTCCCCACCCTCCTTGGTTGTAATATGTCCTTGGTGGCTTTGGTGACTGGAGATTCTTCTCGGTGGCACAGAGGCCACCGAACCCTTCCATACTGTCCTGCCATGCTCTACGCCAGCTGTCCCTTGCAGGCTGAGGACTTGAAGACGACTGACGGAGCTAAACTGAGAACAAGTCACAGCCCTTGAACACAGACCACATCCAGAATGTCAGCTTCTCAAAGGAAGCAGAAGTCAGGATGGCACATGGGGAGCAGTTTGGAAGGTAAGATCCCTGGGGCGGCTGCATGCCTTCAGAACTCTTCGGTGGAAACTACAGAGAATTCTGATTTGTGGTTCCTTCCCCTCCGTCGTCCTCCCCTCTCACCACCAACAGAGAGTGAGCTTCAAGCCAGAATACATTTGAATGGCAAAATAATTTATGCTTAATGAGGGCGCTGGATTTAAAATTAGAAGTTTAAATGCATAATCACATGGACTGTTTAATCCCATTGTGTTACCACTCATTAAACACTCTTCCTCGATGTCTGTGACACTGGCGCCTCCTCCCTATTCCCAGGTACCCCTTCGTCTTTTTTCTACAAATTATGCCAAATTAATCTTTCTAAAATGCCACCTGGTCACCCCACAAGATTCCTCTAAAAAATTGAATAGTTGGGCATCAACAGCCAGTTCCTGGCATCTAGGACCCTACCTGCCAACCCGCGTTCCCTTCCATGGCACCACACCCATGCCCACGCTCACACCCAAGCTCACGCCCACGACCACGCCCGCGACCACGCCCATGGCCACGCCCACGCCAATGACCACGCCTACAGGCCTGGCCTACACACCTGGTGGTCCCTCCGCATCCTTCTGCTCACTCTCTTCCCTCCTGCGGGAGGGAACCTGTCTACCAACCATGATGCTGCCCTTTCCTGAAGACTCAAGCCCAAGCCACCTGCCCACCAAGTGTCCGGTGACAAGAAGGCATCTCCCCGCCACCGCCACCTCACTGCCCATGCTGATCAACATCCTCCCTCGCGATTCTCAGCTCCTTGGCCCTGGAACCAGAGACCTTGTTCTCCCGGCCCCGGTGGCCATACCAGGGCCTCACTGCATCATCCTTTCGGATTAAGGGGAACTGAAAGATAGGCCGCGTCTCTCCTCAACCCTCTGATAGACCAGAGAATGAGACCTGTGATGGGTTCAGAGCAGGAAGCTTCCCCTCCTGTAGGTGCTACGGAAACGCACAGGCTCTGGGCGTCGCCCACCAATTTCCTCTTTGCTCCAATCAGCTGCCTCGCCCATTAACCACAACAGACATTTCTCATTTTCACCGCTGCGTCCAAGCTGTCCACCCAATCACCTCTCCCCCTCTCTCAGCAAATGACTTTGATTCTTATTTCACCCAAACAAAAGACACCACTAAACTTCCTCCCTCCCTCTTCTGGACCCTGAGACACGTTTACCTCTGTCTTTGGGGCGTCCGGCCCTTCTCGTTCCCTCCAGCATCAGGCACGTTCCTGCTTCTGCTGGAGGCCACGCCCCTAACTCACTCTGATCACCAGCCCTTCTGCTCCATCGTATATTTCCTTTTTCTACAATACTCCCAATATTTCTCTCTATGTAAGCGTTTACCTCTTAGAATCGAAGCTCAAATCTCTGCAACCTCACTCAATTATACGTCTGTCATGCAGGGTCTCAGCTCCCGCTCCCAGCATAAGAACGCAGGACATGGTGAGGTCCAAAAGGAACACCCACGGAGTCATAGGTAGGGGAGTCATACCGCTATATCCTCGCTGGTGGCTGGGTTAGAGACACAGGAAGCAGGAGCCACATGATCCACAACCTGCTTTCCGCTCCTCTGCCAACCAACCAACCAATCCCTTGCTAACTGCAATCCACGCTTGCTAGCTCAGCCACGGCAGTTATATCAGTGGCCAATGGCTAACAGGTTACAGCTGATGGCCAACTAGTCACAGCTGATGGCCATCTACTATCTGAGCCAGCACCTCCTCACGTGAGGCCAAGAGCCTGGAAACTGCTCTCTAGGACTCTGTCCCCACAACGTCCATCCCTATGATGGTTCATTTTATGTGAAGATATTACATTAAGCAAATAGTATCTGTTAAACATGATTTCTGAGTGTGTCTGTGAGGGTGTTTCTGGAGATTAGCGTCTGAGCCGGTGTGGGTGGGCCTCGGCCAAGCCGTTGAGGGCCTGACTGGAACAAAGGGCAGAGGAAGGAGCGTCTGTTCTCGCTGCCAGACTGCTTAAGCTAGGACAGCAGTCTCCTCCTCCTGGTTCTTCACTTCTCAGGCCCTTGGACTCAGACTGGAGTTACGCCACCAGCTTCCCTGGGTCTCCAGGGGTCGACAACTGACCATGGGACTTCTCGGCCTCCATATTACGTGAGTCAATTCTATGCAATAAATCTGGAGACCTAGAAAGATGATTCAAATGTCTTATGCACCTGGCGGGGTGCATGCTCTGTCAAGCTTCTATCTCACAAAATAGATGGTTTTGACCGTGGGTCTCTACCATTTGTCCGGAGGTCAGAGCTTGTCTCCCCTGGGCAGTATCAGGAGGCATCTATTAGCATTTAGCTTCTCTGGTCTTTTGCTGACCAACCCCCATCTAATTGACCCTTTCTTGAATGTATTAATTCATTCAGTCATTTTAGAGCTGACTCGCTGACCTCAAAACCATTCTTTCTACTTTTCCATTTTTATATAAACTATATGTAAACTACATCTATTACGTGTTCTCTTATAAAAGAGACACTCATTATAGAAAAAAATGTAATGCAGATAAATAAACAGAACAGGGGAGGCCAGATGGCTCAGTTGGATAGAGGGCGAGCTCTTAATAGAGTGGATTCCCACGAGGGCCAGTGAGCTGTGCCCTCCACAACTAGATTGAAGACAACAAGCTGCCGCTAAGCTTCCGGAAGGGCGGCCGGATGGCTCAGTTGGTTAGAGGGCGAGCTCTCAACAAGGTTGCCGGTTCAATTCCCGCATGGGAGGGTAGGCTATGCCCCCCGCAACAGAAGATTGAAAATGACAACTGGACTTGGAGCTGAGCTGCGCCCTCCACAACTAAATTAAAAGACAATGACTTGGAGCTGATGGGCCCTGGAGAAACACACTGTTCCCCAACATCCCCCAATAAAATTTATTAGAAAACAGAAGAAGAAGAAGAAGAAGAAGAAGAGGAAGAGGAAGAGGAAGAGGAAGAAGAAGAAGAAGAAGAGGAAAAATAAACAGAATAAAATAAAATGTATCCTTCAAGTCTCTAAACAAATACTTTTTTATAAATATTGGGTCACAATATGCATTCAGTTTTGAAATCAGGTTTTCACTCCACAGCAAACTGTGAACAAATCTCCAAGCCATTAACTACTCTGCCATCACAGATTCGTCGGGCTATGCAGATAGAACTCTGCTGAATCTGTGTGCCGTCATTTAGTTAGCAGTTCCCTGTCATTGGCTATTTGGGTTGTTTCCAATTTATAGGGGTTATCAAGCAGCGCCCCACCAAAGAAAAACCCCTCTCCAGAAAGACACGCAAGCCTCCAAATGACAACTTTTCAGCTTCAACAATTTTAAGATCCAGTGTCCGCTGAGAACCGTTTCTCCACCATCTCCTCTGCTCCATTGGTCTGGTAATTCCCACATCCATACCACACTTCCGATCAGTGTCGCTCAGTACCTTCTAGGGAAGTTCCCTTCTTTGACACACTCCTCAAACTTTTCTGAGCTATTCTCACATATGTATTCTTTTTTAAAAAAAAAATAGCTTTTTCAGCGTGATTACGCAAGTTAATCCTTTTATTGTAGAACACTGAGAAAACACAGGTTTTTAAAAATATCCGTTTAGAGATAACCACTGTTAAATTTGGAATTCATCCTTCCAATCTTTCTCTAAGCATAATTTCATATATATTTTACCAAAAATAAAACCCTGACTTCCAGAAATGTTACACCCACCAGAAGTGCATGAAAATGCACATTTCCCTGGACTCACCTCAACACAGACACACACACACACACACACACACACACACACACACATTTTTAAAGCTTTGTCAATTTAATATCTTGTTTTAATTTGCGTTTTCTCTGAATATCAGTGAAGTTCAGCATTACTTTCAGAGACTTATTGGCATTTGAACTTTTTCTTTGTGAAATGGCTATAAATGTCCCTGGTCCCTTTTGTCCCTGGACACTTGGAGTTGTGCTTTTTAAGTATTAGGAAGCCCTTCACATGTGAAGGTTGGATCCTGTCATATTTCTCACAAGTGTTCTGACCATTTGTTTTCAGGGCATTTTGATATTTAGAAGTTTAAAATTGCTTGCTTGGGCTAATCAATCTTCTTCTAGATTCCACCTTCGTTTTAATTCAGGGAGCCCTTCTTCACCCCAAGGTAATAAAATATGTGGTTATATGATTTCATTTTCATTGTTTAACATTTTTAATCACCTGGGACTTCTTTTGGTGCAAAGTATGACAAACTTTTAGTTTTACAGTTATCCCAACTCAATTTATTGAAAATCCTTTCATTCCTCGTGACTTCAATGCCACAACTCCATAATCTAAACGTACCAGGTAAGACAGTTACATTCACAAACTCATCCTAGAAAAAGTGCTAACGTGTTTCCCCGAAAATAAGACCTAGCCGGACAATCAGCTCTAATGCATTTTTTGGAGCAAAAATTAATGTAAGACACGGTCTTATTTTACTATAAGACTGGGTCTTAATATAATACAACATAATGTAATATAATGTAATGTAATGTAATGTAATATAATAAAATATAATATAATATAATATAATATAATATAATATAATATAATATAATATAATATAATATAATATAATATAATACTGGGTACAATATAATATATAAGATCCGGTCTTATATTAATTTTTGCTCCAAAAGATGCATTAGAGCTGATTGTCCGGCTAGATCTTATTTTCGGGGAAACAGGGTACATACTTCATTGATGAATATCACTACGGTCACCCTCGAAGTACTCTCCTTGGGAAGCTATGCACCGACACCAGTGCCTTGTCCACCCTTCAAAGCAATTTTGGAACTCTTTCCGGAATGGCCATCAGAGCTGTCATCATATTACCCTTGATGTCCTGAACGTCACCCAAATGTCTTCCTTTCAATATTTCCTTTATCTTCAGGTAAAGAAAGAAGTCTTTGGGGGCCAGATCAGGTGAGTGGGGAGGGTGTTCCAATACAGTTATTTGTTTACTGGCTAAAAACTCCCTCACAGACAGTGCCGTGTGAACTAATGCATTGTCGTGATGCAAGAGCCATGAATTGCTGGTGAAAAGTTCAGGTCGTCTAACTTTTCCACATAGACTTTTCAGCATTTCCAAATAGTAAACTTGGTTAACTGTCTGTCCAGTTGATACAAATTCATAATGAATAATCCCTCTGATATCCAAAAAGGTTAGCAAGGGTAGCCAGTTAGCTCAGTTGGTTATAGTGCAGTGCTTTTAACACCAAGGTTTCCAGTTCGATCCCCACATGGGCCACTGTGAGCTGTGCCCTCCTTAAAAAAAAAAAAAACAAAGTTAGCGACATTGGTGCAACAAGTTTGCAAACTTAATTGTCAGACCTCATATTTACTGTTTGTGTTTCTTAACTTTCTATTCTCTCCCACTGATCTCCCACAGATTCTTTGGATGCTACCACACTAAGAACTATTGTAGCTCAGTCACGTATTTTGCCACCTGCTAAGGCAGACTTCCTCTCAAAGTCTTCTTTTATTGAATTTCTTGAACATTGTTGTGAACTTATTTTTCCAGGTTTCTCTCCTTTCCACCTGGCCCAGTTTCCTAACTTTGCCAGTATATAGAAAAACTATTAATTTTACTACTAAAACTACTAATTTGGAAGGGCAATAAGCTAGCTCACTGAACATTTCCATAGGTTCTAGCTAATATCTTTTCAGTTGACTCACTTGGATTTTATAGCAGTATCGTCTGTAGATTATAATGGTTGACCATCTTGATTTTTTTTTAAAGCGATTTCTTGTTCTTATTTCTTTTCCTGACTTTATGTGGCTGAAACTTCTCGAAGAGTGTAGAGCACGGTCAGCAGTCTCCTTGGCCTCATGCCTCCATATGCAAAACCTTATGTGATGCTCTGGCCTCCTTCTAATGTCATGTCTTTCTTCTCGGGAGCACTTTCCTGGTACGTATCTCTGGAGAGAGCATTTGCTTGCTCGGCTTGGCCCCTTCTGGATTTGTTTTGGGTCTGTCTCTCTGAGGAGAGGGTATCCTTTGGTTTCTCTGCTTCCTGAGAAGGGTCAGTCGTAGCTGGGTGTGGGTGGGTCAGAGCTCCGAATTCAAGGATTGCTAGCAAGCTCCTGTGGCTTCTGATCCTAAGCCACCCTCCTCAGTTGACTTTCTCAGTCATGAAGCTGACATTTTGAGCCCCATCTGTCTGATGCCTCCTCTCAGTTGATTCCAAACTGAAACAGGGAAGAAGTGGTAATAGTCAGCTTGCCTGCTTTGTGTTTGCCCATAGCAAAAGTATCTGTTTCAGCATTAAACATGAGGTTGGTTGTTACTTTTAGAAAGATAATCTCTATCATGTAAGAAACCATTCTTTTGTTCTAGCCTCCTAGAAGTTTTAATAAGAAATGGATGTTAGATGTCATAAAATATTATTTTAGCATCTATTAAGAGGATCATATTGTTTTCTTCTTGGACATATTATGAGATAAAATATATTAGTAGGTTTTTTAAAGCCAAACAAATGTGTAATCCTACAATAAACTCTATTTGACCATGTTTGATTCTTTCAACGCATTGCTGGGTTTGATTTGTTCATATTTTACATAAGATTCTTGCAATTTTGTTTACAATTGATGTTGGTCTAGCTTTGTTTGTTTTTATTGCTATGATTGCTGTTATGCTTGTTGTGTTTTATTTTGGCCTTTTGTGAATATTTCTTGCGCAGATTATTTTAGTTTCATTGACAAAATTGATATACTATGGTTTTCTACGACTTCATTATTTAGTTTTTGAGGTTTTTTCCCTGAAAAATTACCCATTTCATTAAGACTTCCAGATGAATTAAAACATATTTTCTGAAAGATTTAAAATTCCATTCTCTATCTAGTTATAGCTCCTTTTTCCCTGAGGTTAAATATTTGTGCTTACTATCTTGGTTTTTTTTTTATTGATCTTGCTAGAGTTTTCCTTTTTTTCAAAATATCATTGAGTTTTTAACTCATCTTGGGTAGTTTTCTATTGTTCTATTTCATTATGTTCTAGCTTTATTAGCTCTATATTCATGCTTTCTTTGTTTTATGTTTATATTACTTTCTCTGTTTTTTGAGGTCAATGTTCAATGCCTTTGTTGCTTTCCTTTCTTAGTTCATAATAAAAGGATTGAAGGTCATGAATTTTCTTCTGAAAATAACTTTGTCCACCTCCCCTAAATCTGTTATTTAGTGCCTTCATTGACATTCATTTCAAACAATTTCTGATCACTGATTTTATTTCTCCTCTAACCTATGAGTTATTCATAAAAAGTGCTTTTGTTTGTTTGTTTTCAATATCCAAGAGCTTCGATGATTTTGCTTATCTATAGATATTGTTATAGTTTCATTTGATTCATTTGCAGGCAGAAAACATAACTACATTTCCAAAGAAATGTATTAATATTTTCTGTTTGGCCTAGGATATGAACAAATGTCCATGCAACAATAAACGTTGCATGGACATTTGAAAAGACTGTGTGTTCTTAATTTCCATACTACAAAGTGCAGTGTGTACCTACTACAGCCGTTGATCTACTATAGAATAGTGGACAACAACACATCTACAATGCACAGAGCGTTCCTGCTGGTTTCTGGCCAGTCTTATGTCAGTCAAGAAGTGTTTTGCTTCACACCTGTACCTCACTACAAGTGTCTTGCCCATTTTTCTACTGGGCTGCCCACCTTTTTCTAATTGATTTGTAGGAGGTCTCTTTTCAGTGGGCTTTTGAGGACCCAGACCACTAAGAGTGAGGTTCCCACAAGGCTTTAGTCAAGGAGAGGGAGAGGAGAAGGACTGGGCAATTCTGGGACACCAAATGTCACCCAAGCCAGATGCTCCGTTGCCTGTAGGTTGACCTTTGACATATGGGGTCTAGCAGATGAGCTAAGGGACACTTCAGCCCTGAGTCAGTCCCCATGGAGCTTCCTGGCATTCACAATGTCAAGTCCTGTTCCCTTTCACCTGCCCCAACCCCAATCTTTTTCTTGGTTTCAAAGTAGGAAAAAGCTCTCAACAAAAGCTCCTCTGAATATTTGTCTAGTATCTATTCCAGCTGCTTTTTTTCTTTGAGATTGTCTATTTTTCTCTTTTTTATATTATGAAGTACGATATTCATACAGAAAAGTTCTCACAAAACAACAAAATAACTACTAACAAAATAACACACAAAATAACTACTCAATGAATTATTACATGCAGCCCTGAGACCACCAACCAGCTCCAGAAGTAAGATGCTACCTGAAGGTCCCCTCACATCCCTTCCCAGGTACTCTCTGTCCTGAAATACAATCACTATCCCGACTTCGATCACAATCATTTGCTCTTGCCTGCTCATTAGTCTTTACGTAAATGGTGACATACGGAATTGATTCTTTGCTGTTGGGCAGCTTCTGTTTAGTCACCACTATGTTTGAGAGGGTCAAGCACTTGTGCCAGTAACCGTGGGACATTCCTCTCCATGGCTGCAGCTTTCCCACTGCACTTCCTTTTCTACTGTATTTTTCATTGTTTACTTTTTTTTTTTTACCAGCTTTTCTTTAACCACACCTCCATTCTTGAGGGCTTAATTTTCACTTTTACTCAATGAACTGGAATAATTCTTAAAATGATTTCTCTCAGGAGATGACGTGTATGAGAAACCTTCTGAGTCCTTGCATGACAGAAGATCTCTTTCCGATGCCCCACAGGTGACCGTTATTAGACTGGCTAAGAATGGAGTTCTCCCGTTACAATCCTTTCCCCTCAAAACTTTGCAGACATCTCTCTGTTACTTTGTGCCACTTTGTTTATGAAGAAAACTGCTACTAATGAAGTAATCTGGTTTTTCTACTGTAAACTTTCAGAGTTGTTCCTTTATCCTTGAAATACCAAAATGTCATCAAAGTATATTCAGGGATGTTTCTATCTTTTCAAAGATCTCCTGAAGGATACACTAAATTTAAAGACGAACTTTAATTTTTGAACGTGGGAAAAGGGAGTTTTTAATTTGGAGACAAGGCATTCTTTAGCTCAAGGAACTCATCCTGAGTCTGCTGGAACTGCGATAACAAAAGAGCATAGAATGAGGGGCTTAAACAAAAGAATTTTATTCCTCACTCTTCTGGAGGCTGGAAGTCCAAGATCAAGGTGCCAGCAGGGTAGGTTTCATTCTGAAGCCTCTCCCTTGAATGATAGGAGGCCTTGATCTTGCGTGTCCTCACGTGGCCTTTCCTCTTTGCATCGGGGGAGAGAGAACTTTCGTGTGTCTTCCTCTTTTATGAAGACACTTGTTTTATCAGTTCAGTACCCCAATCCCTATGCCCTCATTCAACCTTTACAAAGGCCCCAGCTCCGATTTCAGTCACATGGGGTCAGGACTTCGACATGTGGATTTGGGGGAGGGGCACACAATTCAGTCCATAGCCAAACTAACTTCATATTATGTCTTTATTTATTATGTTCTCTCTGTCTTGTTTCTCCTACAACATAATGACTTTCCTTAATCTGTCTTCAATGTTACTTTCCTTTATACGTATTTTTTTGTCCCTTTTACACTCTGAGTATGAGAAAATTTCTCTTTCTGATCTTTCCCTGATTCGATTTCTGCAATCTCCAATCACTGCATCAATTTCATTTTGAAATCTGAAATAACAGTTTTCATCTCAGAGCAATCTTTCTTGATCTTCTGTCATTCCTTTGTCATGAATATCATGTCCATCTAGATTCTCAGTGGTAACATGAATTGGGGATTTTCTCAAATTTTCTCGTTTCTTGCAGCAACTCTCTCATAAAAAGACATGTGCTCCAATGACTCAAAATAATTCATTCTTTGCAGTACTGAATCAAAGTTCACTGTTTGCTTTTCCCTGAGTGTGGAAGGAGAGAATGAGAGAGAAAACGATGAGGTTTACAGCTTTCTTAAAATGGTAGTTCAGATGGTGTATTAATTATGTATTGTTGCATCACAAACTACCCCAAAACCTAATGGCTTAAAATAACACACATTTGTAATTTTTCAGTTCCTGTGGATCAGGAATCCAGGCATAGCGTTGGTGGGTGGTTCTAGCTTAAAGTCTCTCATAAGGATTATCTCAGTTATCTCAAGACTCCACTAGGGCTGACGGTTCCACTGTCAAGCCCCCTCTGTGAGTGTCCACAGCCTCAGAATACCCACTTTCAGGTCCACTCATGTGGGTCACTCCACAGGGCTGCCTCACAACATGGCAGCTGGCTTCCCCCGGGGTGAACAATGCAAAAGAGAACAAAAGAAAGCATCCAAGAGAGCAGCTGCAGTCTTTTTATAACCTAATCTCCAAGGTGACAATCCATCACTTCTGCTGTACCATATCTGTTAGGAGCAAGTCACAAAGCCCACTCTCGAGGAGAGGACATTACACGGTGTGAACATCAGCAATGGGGTCATTAGGGTCATCTCAGAGGATTACAGATAGTGTGTGTCTGTGGCCAAATGTTTTTAGACCGAGACTAAGAGAAGAGAATGGAGTTTAACCTTACAGACATTTTACTTTCCTACAACGGAAGGGTAGAAAATGGAAAGAATTAGCTACAGAGATGGCCAGGAGCTTCATCACTGGAGTGGAAGTTCTCGCCCAAGTTTTTTGTTTGTTCATTGATTTGTTTGGTTTTGCTTTTTAATACATGACCATCCAAGAGGGCTGGTTGCAATGCTCCTTTCTTAAACAAGCATAACTGTCCTCCTGGGAGGCCACTGCTGTCCCTGTCTGTGTGTGCTGGGCATCAGGAGTAGAGTGTGACATACGACGCTGCTGTTCTGGGAGCACTGGGGGTCTCAGAGCCCCTTCCCAAACCTGCTGATGAAGCAGGATCTGCCCCACAGGCCCCTAGGACCCTTCTGTACTTCCTTCTACCCACACCCACCGTGACCTGGTCAGCCCTTTCTCAATCAAACAGCTCTAGTTCTCACAAAAATTCCTCAAGATTTTTGTCAGTGATGGGCTCTGCCCTCGGTTCAACCACTGACGCAGACTTTCTCTATTTTTCTCCTTTTCCTTTATTGCCATGATTATCTGAGATGGGAGGAGTTAAACATTTGAAAGCAGATTACTGTCTCAGACTTTCTTCGGCATCTTTGAAGTGACTTTGTACAATCTACTTTGATCCATCAGGTTGGTTTTAACGTTTAATTCTCAGAAGGCAAGTTTGTCACCTCACATCCCTGGGCTTTCTGGATGCTTCACTATCACCCCAATCGACTGCAGGACTGCCCGTAATTAGCTGTATAACTCTTTAAAGGCTGTGACCCTGGTGGTCCAGCCTCAACACAGCGTCTTGATTAGGGGATACCATCCAGCTGCCGAGACTATTTCAAAGCAGTTGCTTCTCTTTCTTTATCTAATCCCCACGCTCATGACAGCTGCTCCCAGCCTCATCTCCCAAACACCCCTGGTCCTTACCTTAGACCTTTCTTCATCTCTCCCATCCCGCCTCCATCTTGTATCCCAATAATGCATCTCAAAAAAGACCCAACTAGCAGAAAGGAAGGAAGAGGAAAACACTGATTGTGAGAGAGCAGAGCGGGCCATGAGGGTTTGGACAGCCGAGGAACAGGACCACCCAGTCCTGACGAGCACGGACTGCCCCCTTTCTATCTTCGCTCCGCCTCTTGGCAGCGGTGTGACCTGGAGCGAACTATTCCACTATCAGTGATCACGACAGCATCTGCCCCGCAGGATCGTTGAGAGGGGACAAGTTTGTACAGGCAACACCTTCAGAAGACTGCTGTGTGTATTACGGATGACAGAATCAGCCTGTAGTGTGTGGTCCTATATTCTCAGCACACTGAGAAGAGCTTGGTATATTCCAGGGCTCGAAAAGTGCTTAGTGACTGAAACTCATTTGTTTGTCATTTTGTCTTTGATGGTTATATGAATGGAAAACGTCCACATCTCCAATCATACAACTCCATCTTTGTGCCATCCTAAAGCATGTCCCTACAGAGAAGAAAAGACAGTGCAAGAGCAGGAACGGCTTTCATCACACCCAGTTTGTGCCCACATCTCACCACGTTGCTTCAAGCCTTCTACAACACAAAGGAAATGAAAGGGGCCCTGTTTTCTCAGTGCACAAAGGGTTGCCCGCTAAGACCACAGAACAATGCCACATTACAAAGTGGCTTCCCGCGGCCCGGCAGGTTGTTGGGCGAGCCAGTCCCTCCGCACGACGGTAAATACAGTCACACAAATGTCTTGGTGACAACCGTCAAGCTGGACATCTATGAGAGATGCATTAAAAAGCAATTTAGGGAAATCTTCAGCCAAACTGGAGAGCTACTGACCACAGAGAGACACATGTGTGTTGCTGGAGCTGAGCGCCAGGGGAGCCGCAAATCAGACAGCAGGAACGGAGACAGGAGTGGGGGGGAGAGAGATGATGGAAGCGCCGAGGCCTGGGAAGGAAGCCGCTGTGGAACCCTGACCTGGTAGGTGCGCAGCTGGATTTGGAAGAGAGACATGAGCCAAGAGGGCCCAGGGGCCGACTGACCAGGAGCCTGCGTTGAAGGAGCAGCTCTCCAGGACCGCAGGAAACACAGGGGCATTTCAGGCTCAAAGAAGAAATGGGTCTCAGGAGCGGATCCGTTTCCTGGAACTATGCCAAGGTTACTTTGAGTTTACCTGGATATGTACAGGGCGTGTCCCTTACCCTGAGGTCAGATTGGGGTCTGAGTATTTGGGACCGACCATTTCTCCCAGACCGTGACTGACTCGCTGATGTTCAGTCCTGACACGGTGCTGAGACTAAGCTAGACCCACACTGTACCCGGTCAGGCAGTTATTTTCCTGCAAACTAGTTCACAAGCATGAGCAATGATGGAGAAGCTGTTCCAATAGGCAGTCTCTGAAGGGCCTGCTTGTGGGCTCTGCACAGCTACACCAAACTTTTACACCAGCCTGACCTCACTGAAGACAGACCGTGTGACACGGAAAATTCTAGAAAACATTTATGCTTCTCTATGGGGATCTGTGCTTTTAGTCCTCATCTAAACACATTTGTAAACATAACTTGACGTAAGTCACATACAATATACCACTGAAAATACGTGAATTATGGTGCCCTCCGAGGATTATTTAAAAATTAAAGTAGAACAATGACGGGATCGACCTCTATCTGAGTCAGAGAAAGCCAGATCTGTCTCCACTGATTGCTTAGATACATTCAAGGTCGATCCCAGAAGGAGAAAGTCAAATATAAGATTTCCAAGAAGTTAGGGGGGAAACACTGGTGCTAGTTTCCTTCCTCCTCGGGTGATAGTTCAGCCTGTGGCTGAGACAGTGTGTGTGTGTGTGCACAAGGGGGGGTGGGGCAGGGGTCACATGAGCTAATAATCGAAAAAGATAAAGAAATACAGATTAGAAGGTTTCCCACCGAAATAAAAAAATTCATGTTGCCTTCAATATAATTTGTGTTAGTTACATTTAAATTCCTAATTTATACATAGCAGGGTTGATAAAGAATTACATTGTAACAAAATTAGCCAGAATAATTAGCATAGAGTATGTGCCTCTGATTGAACACCCAGCAGACAGCCGGGTAATTAAGACCAGCGAGGGCCGTATTCTGAGGCTTTGTCATCTTATTATCTGCCTACCAACTGCTTCATCTTCACCTCCCTTCTGATTTGAAGTTTGATAGCAATCTCTAATCATTCTCGGTTTATTTCTTTACATTACCTTACCCAGATTCTGATAAATTTCCTGTGGTCACTACCCTCCCTCTTTTCCTATTTACACAAAGGTGCTGCTGTCACGTGTCTTTCTAGTGTAATGCATGTGACGCTGCAAAGCCTCTGCGCTTGGGAATTCGGGTTCCAAAATTTCTTTCCAAACTCCTAATTCTTTGACTGAAGAAAGAACGAGGGGCCGACGACACTGTCGGCACAGGCGCGGCTCACACCTCCGAACTGAAGACTGACCCACTGAGCTCACGTCTCCCTTCCTGGGGGAGCCCGTTGCCAGTGATTCCAAGAATGTCTCTGTCAGGGTTTCTTTTCAGTCCCTGTGACACTGGGAGGCGGTCCCATGTGGCCCTGGCCACCTGCTCGCTGATGGTCCTGCTCTTGACTCGGGGAGTCTGGGTTGGCTGCTGTCCTGGCAGCATCTGTGAGAGCTCATCACGGAAGGCAGGAGTCCAGTAACCAGAGAATAGAAAACATGGGGGGATTAACTCACGGTCTTTACCACGGGCTGGGCCATTGCTGCTGCCTCTCTTTAGACTGAAATCAGGACATTTCCATGGTTTTCAAGGCAGAGTAAACACACTACCTATATCAACTTTCAGCTGCAAGTCACAGAAAACACAGGAACAGTGATGAAGGAATAAAGACAAGAAGTCTGGGGGTTGGCAGCCCAGAGCAGGGACAAAGAGGAGCCATCGTGGCACCGTCTCTCCCCCTCTTTCTGTCCCAGTCTCCTTCGTATGTTGGCTGTTCATCTGTCTGTCACCTCATGGCTGGAATATGGCTGCCACAGCTCCACACATCATGTCTATGTCCAAGGAAAGAAGAAAGGAAAAGGAGGTGCCAGCCACTACTTCCCCTCTCCATCAAGAAAGCCAAAGCCTTCCCAGATGCACCAGAGCAGACCATGCCGACTCTCGCTGACCAGAACTGGTTGCCAGCGAGTCTGACACGTTGAGTAGCTGGCAAAGGAGACAAGACTGATGGGACTGACCTCAGTCAACACGATTCATCACCAGGGGCCAGGCACAGAGTCACAGCAAAGAAAATGCAGGCTCTGTTAGGTAGGAGAGAGGAGAGCGGATACTGCATGGGAACCCAGGGCTGGCTCCTTGAATGCAGATGCCACACGTGTTGGGAAAAGTGTCAGTACATGGAACAGAACCTGCAAAGTCATACATGGGAGCTGAGAGGAGAGCCATGTGAGTCAGGGTTCTCCAGAGAAACAGAACCAACAGGGAGTGTGTGTGTGTGTGTGTATGAGAGAGATTTATTTTAAGGAATTGGCTCATGCAATTACAGAGACTGGCAAGTCCAAAATCTGCGGGGAAGCCCAGCAGGCTGGAGACCCAGAAAAAGTTGCAGTTCAAGTCCAAAGGCCATCTGCTGGCAGAACTCCCTCTTGCTCAGAGGACATTAGTCTTTGTCCTACTCAGGCCTTCAACTGATTGGACGAGGCCCACCTACATTACGAAGGCTGATCTGCTCTACTCAAAGTCCACCGACTTCGGCATTAATTCCATCCAAAAGGAAAAATACCTTTGCAGGAACATCCAGAATAATGTTTGACCAACTATCTGGGTACCATGGCCTACCTAAGTTGGCACATAAAATGAACCATGACAAGAGGAGACGAGAGAAAGTGAGACAGAGAACAGGTGGTAAGACGGGATGCAAGGTGGAGGAGGCTGTATGAAAGCTCCTCGGGGACTAGGAGACATGTGGGTTAAGGGCATAAACGTGCACCTAGTAGATAAACACGTGCTGAACTGTAATGCGCCATAGAGTAATTACGGACAGCAATGTTGTGTTAGAAACATTAAACTTGGTAAGATACTAGATTGTAATTATTCCCACCACAAACAAAGAAATGACAGTCAAGTGAGGTGACAGAGACATGAGCTAACACGACAATGGCAACCATATTGCGACATATAAATGCATCAGATCAGCACGGTGCACACCTTCACCTAACACCGTGGCATTTGGCAAATACACGAGGTGTGATCAAACAATATAGTGAATGTTTAAATTTAAAAAAACGTATTGTCATAAAAGATATATTTCCATTAATGCCCCTCAAAATATGTCCCCTCTCTTGGAACACACTTATTCCATCATCCATGCCACTTTCTGAAGCAGTTCTGGAAGTCCTCTTTCATGAGTGTCTTTATTTGTTCTGTCATGGCTGCCTCAATGTCCTGAATCAATTCAAAATGTTTACCTTTCATGGTCATTTTCACTTTGGGGAAGAGCCAGTAGTCGCACGGTGCCAGATCCAGTGAATAAGGTGGATGAGGATACAACGTAATGTTTTTATTTGACAGAAATTGCCATATATCAGAAGCGACGTGTGACATGGAACCTTTCTGTTGTGATCACAAAATACAGTGAATGCTGCTGCCGAGTGCCATCCAACGGAAAGGCAGGAACCTTCAGTATGGGAAGCCGCGCATTGAAACTTAGTAACAGCATGTGACAAGTTTCAGCTTGTTGGTGCAGACAGTCGGTGTGAGCTACAGTTGAGAGAAGGTGTTTTGTTTGTTTTTTCCTTGTTTTTTTTTAAGGTGTGTTTTAAAGTGTGCGTAAACCATCCTCCCTCATGACAATGCTCCGTGTCACACATCGCTTCCATTATGGCAATTTCTGTCAAATAAAAACATTACGATGTGTCCTCATCCACCTTATTCAGCGGATCTGGCACCATGTGACTTCTGGCTCTTCCCCAAAGTCAAAATGATTCAGGACATCAAGGCAGCCATGACGGCACAACTAAAGACACTCACGAAAGAGGACTTCCAGAACTGCTTCAGAAAGTGGCAAGAATGATGAGATGAAGTGTATTCAAAGTGAGGGGGAGTATTTTGAGGGGGATTAATGGCAATGTGTCTTTTACGATTATAAATTTTTTTTTATTTAAACATTCACTGCATTGTTTGATCACACCTCGTATTTCCATTCAAAAAAAAAATCAAAAAATTAATGAATTTTTTAAAGGCTGTATGGCACAGCGTGGGCCACTCAGCTGGTCAAACGCAGGCCAACTGCTGGAGCAGCTGTGTTCTGGGTCCAGGTTGCTGTGGGAAGTCCAGGGACACCAGAGACAGACATCATGAGAAAAAAAAGCCCCCCCCCACCCCCCAGGAATGCACAGAAAGCAACATGAGGTGTTTCTGCACTCCCATGGGTGGTGGAATCAGATGCTTTAAGCCCAGTTTACCAGCCCTAAGGGGTGCAGAAGCTGCCGCAAACACTGAGGTTGCTTTTCTTTGTTCACGTATGTGATGCTTTTGTCTCCTTGGGACTAGCAGGCCCATCTCTAGATTTGGAAACCAAAGATTCCACTCCATTTTGTTCAGTTCAAAACGTGTCCAATTTACAGTCAGCCAGACTCCCTTTCTAGATGAAACGAAGGAGTGTGTCCTGTAGAACGTCACAAAATGTTCCTTTCAACAGAACAGAGGTTCCAAGCCCCGTCTCAGGAAGAGGCTTTTCAAGTTTCAGGGCAGAGTCTCACATTTGATTAGAGGACATTGTTCCACAGCACGTCTGAGAGCTTTCTGTTACATAGTGTCCCCTCTTCCTCCCCACCCCCTACCACAAGCACATCTACTGCCCAATCGCTAGAAAAATCCCTAACTGAGGCCTCAGGGGAGATTAACTCCCATCTCCTGTGAAGCAGGGGGTGGGGCGGGCTGCTGGCAGGTGGCCCTCCCCACTGGCTGTAACACTAGCCCTGTTTCTTCTATTTATAGCAACACCCATACCACCCTAGGGCACAGCTGCTAACTTTGGACTCAGTTGAGAAGAAAAGTCTGGTCAACAGACACACAGCGTCGCAATGTCCAGCTCTGATCGCTGTCCCGACTACCCGCTCAGCTCAGACTTAGCAACCAGATTAAAGTCTGCCCTGGACGCCAAGGATGAGGAGAGAGTCCGCAACCTGCTCTGCACTGAAGTCACGCACGTGGACGCTGTGATCGAACTGGCCAACGACGACTGGATGAAAGACCCCTCGGCTCAGCTGCCCCCCGCGGTGCTCCTAGGTAACCAGCTGGGATGAATCTGCTGCGTTTGAAACTAAACACCCATCGCGTGTGTGCGTGTGTGTGTGTGTGTGTGTGTGTGTGACCAGTGGGTCACTGCTGGGGTGAGAGGACTGCCTCTGGCTGAAAAGGTGAACGCTATGTGCTGGACTCTCTGATGCTTGTATCTGTACACACACATGTTATATATACTGTGTATGTCGCATAGGCAACAATTAGAGTGCAACACAAAAAATTTAAAAGAGAAAAATTAATCCATGGTACCACCATCCTAGCACAGTGTGGCTGGATTTCTCCACATTTTCCCCAGCTAGCCCGTTTGCATGTGGGAACGTCCCCTACTTACACCCAGGTCCTAGATAGAATTTGGTGTCCTGCTCCGACAAGTTAACACATCTAGAGTAAGTTACATGTTGCTGTCTGAATTTCAGTCACCTGTTGAGGTGACTGATCACAAAATACTTAAACCAAATTTCTACAAGAGGGGACCCTTTGCTGCCTGGGTGGCCACCATCAGTGATGCTGTGATTAGCGTCTTTATTAGCATTCACAGGGCTTTTATCTTATTTGGGTCATGTCCTCAGGATGAATTCCTGGGAGCTATATATCTGAACCGGGATAGAAAGTTTTCCAAATTGTTTTCTGAACGGACTTTTATTCTGACAATGAGTGCCAGTGTCTCACTACACTCGTCTCTAAATCGCCAGATTAATAAGTGTGTCCCGGTCGTCCTCTCTACTGCCTGCTCATCATTCCTTCCTGGGCTGCTCACGACAGAGTCTTGTCCACGGGGTTTTGTTTTTCCATGTAGACCTCTTCACAGGTGACTTGTCTATCTGGGCAGTACCTCTCCGTTTCTTTGTATCTTTTTGTCATTTTTGTAAGACTTCTTTTTTTTTTTTTTAAGATTTTATTGGGGAAGGGGCACAGTGTGTATCTCCAGGACTTTATTGGGGAACAGTGTGTTTTTCCCAGGACCCATCAGCTCCAAGTCAAGTTGTTGTCCTTCAGTCTTAGATGTGGAGGGCGCAGCTCAGCTCCAGGTCCAGCCGCCTTCAGTTGCAGGGGGCGCAGCCCACCATCCCACGCAGGAATTGAACCGGCAACCTTGTGGTTGAGAGCTCATGTTTTAACCACCTGAGCCATCTGGCCGCTCCTCCAGCAGCTCAGCGGCAGCTCGTTGTCTTCAGTCTAGTTGTGGAGGGCGCAGCTCACTGGCCCACGAGGGAATCAAACTGGCAACCGTGTTGTTCAGAGCTCGCGCTCTAACCAGCTGAGCCATCCAGCCGCCCCTTTGTAAGACTTCTTCACATAACATGTATATAATCTCTTTGTCGTATTTGCTGACAACGCTTTCCCTGACCTGAGATTTACTTTTAATTGAATTGTGCTGTTGTTCTCCAGCTGGTCAGATGTGCCCTCCACAGTGTTAGTCTTGACGTCTTGACCCTAAGTGATGCTCAGGCTTCTCTCCATCCACTGGACAGACTCCCTCCCAACCCACGTGTGTGTGTGCACACGTACACATGTGCACACGTGCATACACACATGCATACATGCACACTCACAAATACACACACATGCTCACGTGCATATATATACACATGCAGGAAAACACGCTCCTATGCATACACACACATGCATGCACAAATACATGCTCACACATACATGCAGGAAGACATGCTCACACATGCAGGAAGTGCACCAAAAAAGGACATGCATGGGACACTGGGACTAGTGAGTGGAGCGCTAATGTGATGAAGAGAGAAAGCAGAGATTGGAGCTTCAGGGGTCGACCGTCCCTCTCCTGCCTGTGGTCTGGGTGCCTTCCCTGGGCTGCCTCCCACCGGGGATTTGCAAGCTGCTTTAGACTTTAGAGAGAAACCGTCTCCTGCTTCTTCTTTGCCTTGGTTTTCCTAATATCTGGACAAGGGCCCTGGAGCCCTGAGCCTTTGTTGGGACCTTAGCTCTGCCTACATAGGCTCAAGGCCTTACTGAGTCCTTGGGGAACATCCCTGACTCCGGACAAGAGCTGTTGGGATTCAAATATGCATGTGGCATCGTTAGAACATTTGAAGAGTGGTCCGAACTTTGGGCAACACCTTGAAATGCAGCCCGTATTAAGAATGGACACTGTAAAAGAACTTAAATCCTGGAAGGAGGGTTATGAAGGGGAAGGAATGTGACTCGCAAGAAAACAGGGCTGGGCCAAGTGAGAGGCCAGAGCTGGGAGGGGCTACCCCGGCCAGGAGAGGCAGGTCGTGCTGGCAAAAGCATCCTGGGGAACAGAGAAGGGAAAGTGGTCCAGCCCAAGGGCAACCTGGCTGACAGAATTCTCGGTATTGTTTAAAAGATGGCAATTTACAAAAAGAAGAAAAAGAAAAGTAACAATTCTCTCTGCTTCTCAACATGAACACACAGGAGAGTGAAATGTCTGTGCTCACTGGTCTGTGAACATATTAGACCCACCAAAGAGAGCCAAAAAAATAATAATAATTTACATATTTCAGTGCATCCATATCAGCATCTCAATAAAAGCATAAAGAAAAGGAGGCACTGGGTGAGAAAACGGTGTCAACGTCTTTTTCTGGAGAATTCCCTCAGGTATCCCTGTGGAACTTAACACTTTAGCCCCAGCAGATAATGAGATAAAATGCAGAAATGTAGTGTCCCTACATGGCCAGCCAGCGGCAAGCATGAGGCAGGAGAACGGTCGGCAACCAGGATTCCCCGAAAGATGCAACTCACCTGCTTTCCTGCGGGATAGACTTGGGAGGCCCTGCGGGATGCCTGGGAGGACGTGGAAACCGCTATGAGCACTCAGCTCCCCCCTCAGACTCCTGATCTCTCCCCAGCTCTGGACTTCCCCTGCTGTGAGGCGCCCCAACACTCGCCCATAATCAGCTCTCCCATCTGTGCCACCCTCCCGGTCCCAACTGGAACCGCCCCGCCAGGAGGACACCCAATCCCAGCCTGTGTGAGCGCCTCCCCCACTCTCCCAGGCTACCCTGTCCTTCCAGCCCCCCGCACACAGGGTTGCCCCACTGGGAGCCCAACCCTGCCCATCCCAACCACACATTCACCTCCTCTACCCATGAGACCATAGTGCCCTCAGTCTCCATGAGTTACTGAAACACACAGCGTTGCTCATTGTTATGTCCACTGAATATTTCAAAGTCAAACACGACCGCCTCAAGGTCAAGATGCTTGCCTAACCCCTGTTGGTATCCAGAGCCTGGCAAGGAGCCCCAAGAAGGAGCTCCAAGTCTGGGTACCATGCCTGGCATGGGTGAGCCGAGCTCCTTTGCTAACATTAGCTGGGTGGGCACAGACTGCTTTTCCACAGACACGACTGGGGTTAGTCTTCCTGGCAAGAAATATCTAATTCTCCTTTCTGCTAAAGCCAAGTCTCTCTCTACTGTTTAACATTGTGACAGTTGCATTATTTGTCCTTGCCTCTTTTCAATGCCTATCAGCTCACTAACCACCGAGAACACAGGGAGGGAGAAAGGACAGCTGGGGGAGGGGTGGCAAGACCCTTCTTGCCCCCAAATGCGTCGACTGTACAATTTGGTAACGGGTGTAATCAAACTACTTAAGAAACAACTGATTACTAATTGCTATTATTAAAGATGTCAGCATTTCATGATTTTGCTGCTGATATATACAAGTCAAGATGCTACTTGAATTCTTGATTGAAATAGAAAACTAGGGGCATTATGTTGTGTTTGGGGTCATGGTATTTGAGCATTTGGAGGCAAGTTAAAGAACTACTAATTGGGCTTTTATTAAGAGATCTCACCCAGCAGCGTGGATAGCTAGGGAATGAACCCAGCGAACACGTGAGGGGCCTGTGCACGCACGTTAAGACTTCTCGTTCACCAAGCGCCCAGCAGGCTAGACGCTGAGCACGAGCACGCAGTGCGTTCGGGGCGGGGCACAGCCACTGCTCCGCCCCATTCGCGGAGAGGACCCGCCCCCAGGGCAGAGCAAACAGATGTCAGGTACACGAGCACAACTCCTGCCTCAAAGGACTCATATTCAAACCAATGACAAGAGCGTGAGGCTCGCGGGCAGCTCTGAGACATGTGGGGAATTGGGAGCTCACGGTGAGGTGACCTGGGTTCTTGCGTGGGTGCTACCACTAGCTACCTGTGTGGTCTTGAACCTGTCAGTCCATCTCTCTGAACCTTCTTTTCCTCATTTAAAAAATAAATGGTATCAGTTGGGCCACTTTCTCAGGGTCTTTAGAGGTTGAACTAATTAGGGTCCTAAGACCAACAACCTGTGTGTGGAGGAGATTCTCAAAACTTCGCTGCCTTTGCAGCTTGGTGCATCCGAACAGAGGTCTGTGTAGACGGCCCCGCCGTCACAGGGATGGCGGGCTCCAGGCCAGGTGCGCAGGGAAAGCTCACCTGGAAGGCTGCTGAGACTGGTTCATGAGCTCAAAGGCACCAGACACCGTGTTTCCCCGAAAATAAGCCCCAGTTAAGATCGTCAGCCAGACGACGCATTTAGTACATTATGACGGTGTTCCAGAGGACGATGACATGACTGTATTTGATCAATGTAGATTGTTGTACATGAAAAAATAAGACATCCCCTGAAAATACACCCTAATGCGTCTTTTGAAGCAAAAATTAATATAAGACCTGGTCTTATTTTCAGGGAAATATGGTAGGGCACAGCCTGGTCCTGACAATTAGGGAGAATAAGTCCCAGACCAGAGCCTGTGAGAACTGGAACCAGCCCTAAGGGGAGGCAGAGACAGAAGAATCATTCCACGGTGAGGACTGCGTTTCCCAAGGGCAGCTGTCTTTCCCACCTTCCCGGCTGAGGAAAATGAGGCACAGAGAAGGTGCGTTCCACCCTGAGGTCGCACCGCTGGGAGGAGATGTAAATCCAGTGTCCTTCCCATGTTCCGTGGTGCCCGTGGTTTTACAGATGGGACTTGAGGCTCACATGTGTCCCCTTACTGGTCAGTAGCCAATTAGGAACAGCGTATAAACCAGCTATGTTTCCTGACTTGTTGTCAAGGGCTCCTGATGCTGTGACATGTTGAAGGAAGATCCAGGAAAAAATGTCCCCATTGATGCTGTGTACAAGCCTTTGGCTTTATATTATACACACACACTACACACACACACTACACACACACACACTACACACACACACTACACACCACACACCACATACACACCACACACTCACATACACACACACACTACACACACACACCACACACACACACCACACACACACACTACACACACACACTACACACCACACACCACATACACACCACACACACACTACACACACACACTACACACACACACCACACACACACCACACACACACACTACACACACACACCACACACACACCACACACACACACACCACACACACACACCACACACCACACACACACCACACACACACACACTACACACACACACTACACACACACACTACACACACACACACTACACACACACACTACACACACACACTACACACCACACACCACATACACACCACACACTCACATACACACACACACTACACACACACCACACACACACACCACACACACTACACACCACACACCACATACACACCACACACACACACTACACACACACACTACACACACACACCACACACACACCACACACACACACACCACACACACACACCACACACACCACACACACACCACACACACACCACACACACACACCACACACACACCACACACCATCAATAATATGGAGTCCCTGACTTCAAATAATTCAAATAAGAGTATCAAGAAAATATGTGGGTGGATGAATAGGGTGCTTGGCTACAGAATAAAAGCAGAAATGGGAAGCAGGAGGTCACCGATGACAGGCAAGGGTAGAAAGGAAAGCTCTCTGCCATCTCGACTGCACACCCTGAGCAGAGAGCGTGGGGGCAGGGAGACCCTGCTCGAAGCAAAGTGGAATTAAACCTTCCTAAGTACTTATAAATCAGCAGCTAATGACACCACCCCAGCACCAGTCAGAGCACTGCTCTTATTACTTTGATTCACAAGCCAGGGAAAGATCCGGAATTATGCACAAATTATTGTCCCATCTTCTTAATTAACGCTGATTGCAAAATTCTTGCTAAAGTCCTTGCTAACAGACTCAATTATGTGCTGGCTGAATTGATTCACCCAGATCAAGTGGAATTTATTAGAAATACAGTTTCCTACAATAACATCAGATTATCTTTGAATATAGTTAAATTATTTAGGAATAAAATGGCTCCAGCAGCAGCCCTTGCTGTAGATACAGAAAAATATCTCCCACCACCTAGAATGAAGATATTCCTTTGCTTTCTACCAGACACACCCCCTAGGCTCTTCTCTCCCCAGAAGCAGGTTGAATCCTTGTGATGAGATGAGATGCGTGTCTTAGAGCAAAGTGGTCAGCTTCAGAGCATATGAGCTGGAAGAAAAATCGTACAGGGTCGCATCTCAGCTCCCCCCAGTATGAACCCTCACTGCCTGTGGAACACAGTGAAATTGCAATTAGACTAAATCAGGATATTTTCAGAATCAAAATTGAGAAACAAGTTAATAAATAATGTATGCTGATGACATGCTTCTATTAGCATCACTGCCAAGCGTACTGGAGAGTTTTGAAAGAACAAAAAGAAATGAGAATATAGTGAAGAGGCTTTATACCTTTCCAGGATGGTGATGGTTCCTGCAACGGCATGCTTTGCTTAGAATAACACCCTGAAGGAACTACTCAGAAATGGCAAACACACTACTGATAGCCTGGTTCTACTTGCCAGTCCCATTTCCCATCATCTGCTAATACCGAATTCAACAGCTGGATATTGGACAGGGACTGGGTTTCTCCTAGTCATCTCCTGGCACACAGTAGGTATATAATAACCAAATAACATACGGGGGGCACGAAAGATCTCCTGGGTTGGCCCTTGAAAGACGAATATGTTCCCAACAGGCTATATGATCGAAAGGAAGAGGCTGCAAATAAAGGGAGCAGAATGAGCCCACGTGGGGCACACAGGGGCATGACACACTGGACAGAGAAGTAGGACCTACTTGGAAATGGGGTGTGCAAATCAGAGGAGAGGAAGGAAAAGCCAGGCAAGGAAGTGGGGACCGTATTGTGTGAGGCCACAAATTCTAGACACTGCTGTGTGGAGGGACAGCAAGGAGCCATTCAGCAATGAAATGAGATCATCTAACATGGAAAAACCTGAAACTGTTTCACATATGTAGGAAGAATAGAGGTGGAGAGACCGGTGCCAGGAGACATGGCTAGCTGTCTACTCACACCCACTGTCCCCTTTTTCTTTACTAATAGCGACCCTACGGCCACACTGTGGTGTCCACCTCCCTTGAAGTTAGGGCTGGCCTTCCCTTGTCCTCATCGACAGGGGGCTTCACAGCAGATCAAAGAGGACAGAAGGAAGTGTCAGGGGATCTGAAAACAGATCACCAGAAAGCATCCAATCTGAAGAACAGAAAGTAAAATGACTGCAAATCAGATGAACAGGGAGTACGGGACAGTATAGGAGATCTGACGTACTCAACTGGAGTTCAAGAAAGAAAATGGAGCAGAAAAACATTTAAAGAAATAATTGCCAACATTTCCCTAATTTGATGAAAGATATAGGTTTACAGATTCAAGAAGTTCAGCAAACCAGGAGCAGCATAGACACGAGAGAAAGGAGTTAAATATATGCCTGGGTAGCTGGCTGCTTTACTGATATCAAATTTGCCTTGAGAATGATGAGCAGACCTCCCTGGAGTGAATGGTGGGAGAAGTATGCAGAGAGGAGGCAGTAATAGCTTCATATTTGGAGACACGTGTAAGTCTCCTTCCTGCAAACCTGCAATGGTCCCCTACTGCCCACACAGAAGGCCAACAAACTATGGGCGGAGGGCCTGCTGCCTGTTTTCATAAATAAAGTTTTAGTGGAACACGGCCATGCTCATTAATTTGCATATTGTCCATGGCTGCTTTCTTGCTACAATGGCAGAGGGGAGTAGTTGCTACAAAGCCCATACGACCTACAACACCCAAAATATTTACGACCTGGCACTTTATAGAAAAAGTCTGGTGACTACTGTCCAACAGCGTACAGTTCAAATTTTTCAGCTGGGACTCAGTGCCTAAGAGATGCTTCGTGGGCTAACTAAGCCTGCCATGTCTCCCAGCATCCCTTCACCCACTCCTGACCCCTTGAGGTCCCTGGGCCACCTAGAAGGATGGCTGGGTGTGTTGTCAGAGCAGGTGAAGACAGGACAGCAGAGAGGTGGCCTGCCCAAAGGCTGCCCAGACTGATGGACAAAGGTGCCACTCAGAGCATGGTGGGAGTTCAGGCATTGCTCTACCGAGCTTTGCCATGGAGACTGACAGGATGCACTGAGAAACACGGATAGCAATTTGACACTTAACACAACATCCACGTATGTGGTTACTGACTTGTCATTATACGTCCTTTTTCCCCATTTTATTTCTTTCTTGTAACAAATTTTAATTGTATTTTGAAAGAGAATCAGTCTGTGACAAAGTGGGACCAAAAATAAAAAATAAAAAACACCCTGGTCTTTGACATCTGATGGTTGAGAAACTCTGGTCCAAATCACACCTCAGAATGCCATCAATGTCGTTTGTGGGTACCTGGCAGGACCTCTTCTTGGCCTTTGGGGAGACTGTCTCTCCACTCTTATCTCCTCACCTGCTTGATAACACACCCAGCCATCCTTCTGGGGGCCCGTAGATCTCACAGGGTCACAGTTTGTGGCTGAGTGGAGTTTGCTTGCCAGGACATTTGCTGGGGATAAACGCCTGTGAAGGGCACCTGTGATTGGCACACAAGTCCTCCAGTGCCTTGACTAGCCCCTAGGGGAGCTTTGGAGCTGGTACACATGTCACTATTTTCCCACAGTGGGTCAGAATGGCAGGACCTCTCCACCCTCACCTGACCACCCATAAAACGCGCAGTCTCAGGAAGGGTATTCTTGGGTGAGGCAGCTCTCTGCAGCTGAGACAAACCCTGAAGTTGCTGACAGCTGGGTGACAAGTCCTCCCTAACTGTGGGGTCTGGGTGGCACATCTCCCCATACGCCCATGGGTCTAGGTCCTGCTGCTCACCTGGGCTCTGCACCCTCGGGCTGCTCTCTGGGGCTTGTTTCCTACCCAGGTCCCCCCTTTGCCTGACTCTGCCTGCTTTCCTGAACCCCCACTTTCCAGACCCACACTTTCCATACCCCCACCCCCCACTTTCCAGACCCCAAGCAACACAGCCCTGAGGCTCAGCCCAGAATGACAGGACACAGATCCCCACGCCACAGGTCAAGAGGAGGGAACAGATACCTCTGGAGGACACGAGCCATCCTTGCCCTTCGGCTCCCTCTGTGCCTTGTTCAGATGCCACCTTCAGAGAAGCCTGTCCTACCCCTGCTGCCTGTCACTCTAATACTTACGCGCTTTCTCATCATCACACCTGACCTCCACTGAGCAATCATTTCATCCACTCGCTAGTTCACGATTCGCTTGCCTATCTCCCCACAAACAGTAACACTTCTTTATGGCAAGGATTCCATTCTTTATCCCACGAGCTGCTAGTACCTGAAAAGCACCCTGTATATGTAAACTCAGTAGAGAATATTTCCACATTGCATAGAAATTTGCCCTTCCACCTGAAAACCATGAGAGTCCCAGCGTCGCCAAACTCTTCCAAAGCTTGATTTTTTTTTTAAATCTTTCATAGGCAGAAATCTCATTATTTTAACTTGCATTTTAGAGTAGTAAAATTGGAAATTGTGCGTATGTTTAACAGTCATTTCTACCTTTTACGATGTCTCTTTTTCCTATCCTGTTGGAAGTTCCAAGTTTTTGGTTTTTTTGCCAACAGAAAAACAGGTAGAATGAACTCAGAATCCATCAGACAACGTGCCTCACTTTGCAAAGCAACCAAGAGACTCCACCAGGAGTCCACCCTCCTTCACTGCAGGATCAGTAAATGTCTCACTTCTAGAGGGGACACAGAGAATGACAGGATGTAGCAATCAGACCAATCCAACTTCAAGAGGGTATTTTGCTCCCTGTGTGACATTCATAAAAACCAACCAGTCTGAACATGCAATTTGTCTCGAGAGGCAGGAGATGCAATTGTACCATGTAATTAAATCCCCATGGCAGTTGTAAAGGAGCTTCGTCACCTTTATCAGGGAAAGCGTCAGTGACAGGCTTCCCAGCACTGTCCCCAGAGCCCATGAAAGTCCTCCCGTGGCTATTTACTCGAGGCTGTGAGCGCAAAGGGTCTGCAGCTCAGCCCTACACGCAGCCACTGCCATCTGCAGGCTCAAGGGCACCTTTGTCCCTGAGCCTCCAAAAGGCCTTCCGGGGCTGTAGGTGAGAGCAGCTCTTGGCCTTTGGCTAAGATGGCATTCATAACGGGACGTGACCTTGTTGTTTTGCAGGATCAGCACTGGACGGGGTAGCCTTGTCAGGGAAACAAGTTCATGAGGGGTCTGTGTGTGTCCCCATGCTGTGTTCTTCCCTGCGATGGGAATGAGGTTCCTCGATCACATGACACGAGTGCAGACAATTTAAGTCATCATTATAGATGCACTTGATCCGAGGAAGTCAAAGGTTTGAATGTTGCGTTAAATGAGGTGTGCTGTGCTAACCTCGTGGTTCAGAAAGAAGGTGGACACGCTCTGACATTTTTGGGACTATTGTCTGTGCATGTGACAAACTCAGGGGGGTGGGCAGATGTGTCCTGGAGCTCGTAAAAACAGAGCCTTACACACCTGCCCAGCTTACTATACCTTTTTTAAATTTTTAATTAAAAAAGCTGAAGGGAGCAGAGATGAAGGAGGAACAGCCTTTAGAAATTAAGTGGGAGAGTGAGAATCAAAAAAAAAAAAGGTGTGAAAGTAAGTGCACTGTAAGACCTGGGGCCATTGTGCCAGATGGTTGTAATGTTTGTGTCTGAGCGTCCGGCGGGTTTAGTACATGGCCATTCATAGAAGCACTTTGGGTAGGAAGCACACAATGGCCCAGAATGACAATGTACGTTGTCATACTTGAGAAAACGCACAGATTCTCACGACATCCACAGGGGAAAGGCCTGCCCTCGCTTGTCCATTTACTTGGATATTTGAGCCAAAAGGAAACCAGACAGTTATCCAACAGCCTAGGAAAGAATCCACACATGCGTCCTTCCCCAAGAACACAAGGGAATGGGGGGCGTCCTGCAGCCTCCATCATGTGGCCCAAACGCACGGCAAGTTCCTGCCACGGACAGAGAGCCTGGCTCTGCAAGAAAGCCCGCCTGCCCCCCATTTCTGCCTCAGCTGAATTATTCCACAGAGACCAGCCGAGCTCATCCTCAGATGCTTCTGAGGAAAAGAAAATCCTTTGCCAATTCAGTGGCAGGATGCAAAGACCTTGAGATTGTGAAAATACTAATCACCATTTGAACATGACCATTTGCTGAGATCTTTTGAGGTCCGATTGTGTCGTGCTCCACGTCACCCACCAATGTGACACGCACCCTTCCATATACTCACTCTAGTCATCGAAGCACATCAGACAGAATCAGGCTGAAAGCAGATTCTGCACTTCCCTTTTGAGCTGTGGCTCTCAACCTGGACCGCACGTTAGAAGCACCTGGGCAGTTTCTAGCAGTCCTGACGTTCAGGCTGCCCTACAACCCTCTACCCCAGAAGCTCCCAGGTGATCCAAGTTACTGCCAAGGTCTGAGCCACTATGCCACGCGTACCACGTCTACTGTTTCTCCAGTTTGAGTTTTGTAGCAAGAGTTACCTAAAAAAAGGCCCATATTTTTTCCATCTACGCTAAAAGTTCTAATGAAACCTTCCATCATGGGTTAAAAGACAAATGCGTACATCCCCTCTGTACATTTATGAAATAACCATGTCACAAAAGAAAATTCTTTCAGCCCACCGTGACCCTAGTGACTTCCCCTAGTGACCCACGGAGCTGCAAGTGCCCCCACCCTTTTTCTAAATATCCACAACCCAACTTTTTCACAATCCACTGAGGGACCTTGCCCAGGGCTAATGCCAATTCAGATTTGGAATAATCAAGTTCTTTTTCTATATGACAATGAAAACCCCCACCTTCGGGTCCTTCTTCTGTTTTATCACCATTTCTCAAAGATTTTGACAGTTGTTCAGCAGCTTCATACACAAATTCACTCTCAGAAGAAGTTGAGGTTTTAATGTGGACTGAAGCAGTCAGAGAAGATAAGATTTGAGTTGCATCCTGAAACCTATGCATTGGCTTTGGCTAAGCAGAGAAGGATGAGGATGGTAAAAATGAGGTGAAAAGGGCTTGACCCAAGCAACATATGGATGGGCAGAACTGGAGAGCGGCAGGCAAGAGTGATGGGTCAGGAAGCAGGGTTATTCACCACCCCCAAAAGGACATCATTCAGCAGGTGGGAGAGAACCCTAAAGAACTCCTGTGTTTGGGGGTCCTCTGGTCATTGCTTTTTCCTATATGGTCCTGGAGGACAGGATTACTGTAATGTTTACCTCCGAATCCTGAAAACCTATAAAAATACCTTAGAACATAATAGTCCATGAATGCCTATTGAGAATAGATGAATAGATTATTTTCAGGTATTTGTGGGGGTTGTTGATTTTGTTGTTGTTTGGTTTCTAGTGTTTTTTGGGTGTTTTTTTTTTTTAATGTAATAGTCACACATGCTTGTTTGTTAAAACAAAGGACACCTCTGCCATGCCTCTGAGTAACCTCCAAGTCTTACTTGTGACACCAATGTTGTCTATCATGAGCTGTTTTTAATACTTTCACAAAGAACTGTTTCTGAGCTACTACTCCCCACCCACCAAAATCAAGCCTGGATATTTTGGGCGCTGTTGACAAATATAACATTTGAAAAGCTAAGTTTAGCATAGAACGTAGGCAGAATGGCTCTTATGCCTGGACTCATTCCAGTGTCCCACCCCTTTTAAAAATAACCCATGTCAAATATATCAGGTACAAAAGAATTCTCCAGTCTGAAGTGAAATACCAGTTCAGGCTGGACGACAGGATAGCTGTGTGTGAATGCTCGTAAGTCCTTCAGAAATGTACCTAATACCAAACAGTCTGAGAAAGATAAGATGGCAACATGGCACTGCTTAGAGAAACGCAATAGCTGAGGAATTAATGTTGCTAATGAAATGAATAGAGCGCCTGCCGAATACGTAAGTGAAAGGGGAAGAGCAGAGGATTCACATTCTAAGGCACGATGACAAGGGCAGTGGCCTCCACAGGGTGTCCGTCCATCATCTTCTGTACGCACCTGCCTCTTATGTCCGACGAGGCCGGACATTCCTTGAGGACATGGTCTGTGGACTCTTTACCACTGCATTGTTCCCAACACTCAGCAGTGCTTAAGGCACGTAGGGACCCTCGAAAATAATCTCTGCTGTTCCCATTGACGATATTGATTCTGTCTTTGCTGCTGTGGTGGAGACGAGGGAGATAAACTTTAAAACGGGAAATGACATTTTAAGGAGCTCTTATGGCACATACACTAGACAAGGTCTTCTTATGAGACTTGGTACCTTTACACACAGGGAAAGGTGGGCTGTGCAGGGCAGCCCGCACCGTTGAGATGGAACCCCACCCCTGCACTGGAATGCCTGCCCGTGACGCACCAAGAGTCCAAAGGGGAAAAGGTAGCATACAGCCAAGAATGAGAGGGAATTAAACGCGGGGGAGCCAGTTTCAGAGAGACAGACCTATTCGTCCTTTCAACCATTTGCGTGAGGACCTGTATGACACACCATGCTGGACACTGAGAAGCCCACGGAGACGAGGAAGCAGAAGGTTGTGGTCAGGAAGCTCGCGGTCAAGTGGAGTAACCAGTACAGACACGTGACCCTCAGTACCAGCGTTGTGCCAGGTACCACGGAGAGGTGCCAGGACAGACATCGGGACCAGCCGGGGAGGAGAAGAGAGGCTATGCTGAGTGGTGAGGGAAAATAAGTGGGGCCGGCCAGGTGACAAGGGGAAAAGAAGAAAGTCAAGCAGAGGGGACAGCAGGGGCACCCCAAGGCACCGTCAGGGGACTGACTGCACATCCCTGTGCTGCAGTGTCATGTGCTCAAAGACAGGGGTGAGGGACGAGGCGGGAAGCCCTCGAACTCAAAGTGATGTGTTTGATCATTGACCATCTCAGGATTTAGAAACCTTGGGCGAGCTGCCTGACTCTGAGTCCCAGCTTCGTCTTCTGCCAATGGCACAAAGGCCACCCACATTCAGGGTCCCCTGGGCAGAGAGCCACTTACAGGGGATGGCTGGGTAGCACAGCCTCCTCCTGAAGCTCTCTCTGAGCTCCGAGAGCTGAAGTCCCTGGGCCCTTCTGCGTCCTCTGCACTGAGCCTCAGCCCAGGCACCAGACAAGCGTGGTGAAGACAGACCCACACCCCATGGCAGCCAGCTCAGGGAGTGACCGAGTTTCCTGCACCTCTTGCTGTCACCAATGCGAGCCCTTCAGCAGCAGAGATGGGCAGAAGGAGGCCACACCTGTCCCACGCCAGCACCCCTGCAGCCCTCTTCTGCAGACAAGAGGCGGGTTTAACCACTGGGGACCCCCCCCCCAGGCTGTGGGTCAGGCTGTGCATGCACATATATGCCTGCAAATCAGGTCTGCCACAATGAAACAAATCTTTATTAAATTATAAATGTATTCAACTCGCCTCCACCTTTTCCCCCTTCTCAAGAAGGCCAAGGGAGCTCTGCTAGACCCTCTTTTGTTGTGGAAAATCTTGGTGAACGGAGCACCCCAGGGGCCAGGTTACTCTTCAAAAAAAAGGCCCAACGAACGCCTAGAGCCTGCTTAGGCTTTGGGGAGCTCAGACAGAGGAGAGGCAAGCCACGGGGTGACTTTGGGGTGCAGAAGAGATTGAGACAGTGGGACATGGAAAAGGGGTGCTTCAGAAGTTCGGCTGTGACTAAGGATCCATGAACCCTACTCCTTGACTTGAAGACTTTTTTCCTGCTGTTTTGTTTGATTGCGACACCACATAATGATGGGACCCCACGGGTCCCCAAGTCTAATGCTGGCATTGAGGGACGGTGGCTACTGTTATCCACCCTCGGAGTCTCCACGTGTCTCTCCTGTGCCTGTGTCCCACCCTCCCCTGTGCCCACACAGGCAGTGCCTGCACCTTCCTCCTGCAGCCTCTGCTCACAAGCGTTTTAACTGTCACTCATATGGATACGGCAAAGGGCCCCGTCGCCCAACTACATTGGTCCATTCCAACTGCCTAGTAGAAGGAAAACAATTGGGAAAAAAGGTATGTGAATTGTGTATTATCTACAAGAAAAAAATGGCCTTATTAATGTTTAGACTATAAAACAAAGCCCTGCACTAAACTTAGCAAGTAAGTTACGAATAGTACGCTGTTACCATTCATTAATTCAAAAAAAAAAAAAGTTGTGGCATTTCTCATCTTCAGCAAAGGATGTGCATTTTGGGATCAGTTCTCAACAACTGAAAGAAACAGTCCACCAGGGACCCCAGTTGACACCTTTGGAAACCCCGTCTGCCCTCTGGAGCCTCCCACCCGGGGACACCCATGTAGAGCTAGGTCACTTGCAGCGTCCAGCTGGGCCTCCCTCACATATCCTCAGACCTGACAGCCCTCAGAATACACATCCACTCACCATGGTCACAGCAGCAAAGAAAGCAGTGGGACAAAAGCAAGAAGACATCCTCTAAAGCAAGAAAGAGAAGAGCCGCCCATTTTATGGTGTCTGTGCTTGTGTAGAGAACTGTTTTGGAGACATACAGATGTATCTGTGTCTGGAGTTCACATCTATATAATCACAAGGGGTGGCTGGGCTCTGTGATGTCTCAATGGTCATATGACACTGGTCATATCAAGTGACCATTGTCACATCAGATCCCACAGGAGTTATAAATACACCACCACTGAGGCCTAACTGGATGACAATTGAGTAATGACAATAGAAATAGCTCACACTCCATAAGACCACCTTCCCTCTTCCTGAAGAACTTGTCCGAAAACAACGGCATTGCCATGGAGAGGCGGCCGGAGCCAGTTAGAGGGGAGCTTCTAATCTCTGAGAAGATGCACAAAGAGCCTCAAGCTAGTGCTGCGTCCCCGGAAACTGAGTACCACGCCGCCTTGGTCACAGGGGACCTGCAGCGCCTTGAGCCTCTCCTGGACCAATTCTTCCAGGATACCAACGTGGTGTTTGAGATCACGAAGGAGCAGATGGAGTGGCAGGTGAAATCCCCCGCCACGTTTGGCCTCTCAGGTACCCGTGCTCCTTGAAAGCTGAGTTCTTTAGTCTTAAGGAACTACTAACATCCTCTGACCGTGCAGCTCTAGTCTGCAGACTGCTTACATAGGCGCTGCACTTAACACAACGTGAGCAAAGGATGTATATAAATGACATTGGGTTTGCATGAGTTTTAAGATGTAGGTTTTAGGTGGAGGGATGCGAGGGATCAAACTAGAAAGGCCAAGATGCTGGTATGAAGTGCCCGCCGGGCGCCTCTTGTCTTTAAAAATAGAGCATCGTTTTGTGTGTTATCTGCCAGTGTCTGCTCTGGGCAGCCAGGGAGGCGGGGGATGGAGAAGAAACCCCTTCTTCTTTGCGTGTGCCCGGAGCAGGGCCCTGGCGTGAGCTCTGCCGGTGCCAGATCCTTCCATGACCCCGTGAACACCACGGTTACAGAGGGGTGCCTGGGGCACAGCCAGCATCAGCAGAGGGAGAGCTCTCAGCATCAGCTCCTCCTGGAACCTAAGAGAGCCTGAGATCGGGGAGAAGGGTGAAGAAACCAGAGGTCCCTACGTAAGTCAGATCCTGGAAGCACTGTTGCTGCCTGAACACCACTATGAGCTGGGCAGGCAAGAGACCCCACAAGTGGGGAGATCCCCCCTCACCCCCACCCGGGGTTGGACAGATTTGCTGAGCACCAGGCTGCAGTGGGCTCTCTTGACTGGCACTCTGCATTGCGCACCCTTTCCATGTATGCGTCCAGAGGCAATACATTTAACCAAGAGGGTCACGTGTTGGAATCCACAGCAGCTCGGCCAGACCAAGAGGATTCGAGACTCTGCGGTCAGTGGGCCAAAGGCCAGTGTCCTGTGTCCCTGATTCGTGAGCTCTGGCAGGCAAAGAATGTGGGAGGTCAACGCGGAAGGTCGGCCTCCAAAGAACTGACACAGTTCTGTTTCTACCTCCCACGGGAGAAGGGAATAAACCAAAACACTGTCAGAGCAGCTCCCAGCACCCAGTGAGGGGCAGGGGCTGTGGGAAGATAAATGCGTCCAGTCAGGGCCGCCCCACCCCCCAGTGAGGGAGTCCGGACCCCTTCTGGGCTTCCTCTCCTTCACCTGGCTCAGATGGGCGCACACAGTCCTCAAGGGCTGCGTGGAGATTCAACCAAGGACGCCAAATGCCGGGATGCTCAATGAATGTTTGTTTTCTAATCACGTGCCTCCCAGGCTTGCACATTCAGGCAAGCTCAAATGTTGCAATTTCAAATAGATAATAATGTTACCTCATAGTCTGGGTAACATTAGGGTAACAAACAGGCTTGTTCTTTTTTCCCTCCTCCATTGTGCTGTTTTTTCTATGGCACCCCTGAACCACAGGAAGCTAGGGCACGCAGAGGGACGTGAGCTATCAGGGAAGAACAGCTCCCAGAGAGCTAGTACTGACACTGGCCTTGATGGGGGAGGATGGAGGGAGGGGGAAAGAGAGAGGGTGGGCAGCGCTCAGGGCAGCTGGACTCCCAGGCTCAGCCACCTGCCTTCCCTTCAGCAGCAGAAATGACCAAACGCTGTTCTGAGAACAGCGGCCCCACACGCTCTGCCCTCTCTCATATGAGGACTCTGGTGGCCAACTCCAGCTCCCCCTGAAAGAAGCCATGGGGAATGCGGTACATCTCAGGGTCACAGGGACCCGCCCCTTGGTACAGCTCACGGTCCGAGGACAGCACTGGCACGGAGGAGTGGTGTTACAGGGAAGCCCCACGTGGGGAGAAGCCTACATCCACGCCCCTCCTGTGGCAGAGCCTGGACCACGGGGTGGGGATTTTAGCAAGCTGATTCAGGCTTCCTGATCCAGAGAGCTGCCTCAGAACCCGGGTTCTCCTGAAGGCTGGAAGCTTGGTGCCATCTCCTGGGACCTGGACAAGGGTGCCGGCCCTAAGCGAGGGCTGAGCTACACGCCCATCACGGCCGCTTCCCGTCAGTCCATGGGAAGACTTGGGAATCCAGGATGGGTGAACAGAGCTGCCAGTGGGTGGAGTGGGGCTGGGAACTCAGCAGGCCCTAGAGATCGCAGCACCCTCTTCTTTGCCCCAGTGAAGCAGACTTCCTATTGCAGGAAAATGAGTAGAATCAAGAGCCAGGAGCTGGCCCTACCGGAATGTAGGTCAGTGTTATCATCTAGGACTATACGCACCCTCCCTGCTCCACCAGGTCTTCACTGGGAAAGCAGCCCAAGCCCAGGCAGGCCTGTGTCCCCCTGGGGCCTCTGGCCATCAGGATGACAGGCCCCCACACGCCCCCACGGGGTGTGTAACAACCTCCAGGCTGGGCCGTGGGGACGCGGGGCAGGCCGGAACTCTGCAGGTAGGTAATTAGGAGTGGTCTTTCACAACTGCACAGCATGGGTCCCAGGAAGGAGGTGGCCTGTGAAAAGGGTCTCCTCAGCAGCTCATTACAGCCACGGGATCGATTCTTCCATCATTATCAGAAGGCATTCCTGCCATGTGAAATCCTGTCCCTTGAAGTGTATTCACCAGGGGCTGCTTCCGCCATTTCCACGAGCGCTCCTGGACGCTAACAACCTTCCACGGGCCTTTTGAAAGCCCAAAGTTTTCAGAGAAGTAAAATGCATGTCACCCGCTCCATTCATCCCGCAAGAAAGAGCAACCCTACACACACATACACACACACACATACACACACACACACAAAACCCTAAAAAGCGCAAAGAAACAAACCACCATCACGCTCAATGTGGCTCGTCACATCAAAGTTGCTTCTGAAACTCGGCCACTTCCAAGAGCACTAAACTTTCTGAGTCCTTTTCTTGAGCAGTGCTGGTGCTGTGGGTCAGTTTGTTTTGTCTGTTGCCTTCTGCTCTTGATGATAAAGGGTACGTTTGGGGCTGAATGAGAGAGCTGGATTCTAGAAAAATCCACAACTGACTTTCCTCCCTTCAACTGCCCCTAATTCAGAGCCTGGAGAATGTCAGTTCCTCACTGTCCACCCTGCTTGGTCAGCTTTTAACACCTTGAATGGCACCGGCGTCCGCAGTCACCCCCATAATTGGCAAAACAGTCCTATTTCCATACACCCTCCCCCATTCTCTCTGGTTCCATTTTGACCTTTCCAACCTCGTTATTGCCTTTCTCCCCTGTGTCTCCATCTCTGCCCCCTTCTCATTATGTCTCTCTGCTCAGATTCTGTGTGTGTGTGTGTGTGTGTGTGTGTGTGTGTGCCCTCATCTTCCCACACTCCTGTTCTCCCTTGGTACCTCTCTCTCTGCCCGTCTCCGCGTTTGTCTTCGCCCCTCTATCTCCCCAGCCCTCACCCCCATCCGTGTGTCCAGCTGGGTCTCGCTGGGTTTCTCTGACCCAACCCTCGGCATCCTTCCACATCTCCCTACACGCTCACCTGGTACCTACTTTCAAGAGATGGTTTCACCCTATTTCAGCCCTAATGGACCCCCCCCCCCGTCGCCCCACTCACCTTACTTCTTGCCCTCCCCCCAGGCCTCTGGACCCTGGAGTACAAGCGCGAGCTCACCACGCCCCTGGGCATCGCTGCGGCCCGCGGCCACACAGACTGCCTGCACCACCTGCTCAGCCGCGGTGCAGACCCCGACGCCAGTCCCGGCGGCCGCGGGCCCCTGCACGAGGCCTGCCTGGGGGGCCACACGGCCTGCGCCCAGCTGCTGCTGCAGCACGGTGCCCACCCTGACCTGCTCAGCGCAGAGGGCCTGGCGCCCCTGCACCTCTGCCGCACCGTCGCTTCGCTCGGGTAAGACACACGGCGCGGCCCAGGCCCCAGCCACCCACCCAGACCTCTCGGGAGCTGGCCACGCCCCTCCGCCCCTGTCCCCGCCCCCAGACCCAATGGCCCCGCCCCACCCCGGGACCCGGACCCCTAATACCTCTCGCCACCTGACCCCACCCAGACTCAGAACCTGCCTTCGGCCACTACCCTGGCCCTCGCTGTCCATCAAAGCCACGCAGTGGCCTCACGGCCTGCTCCACCCCGGACCGCACCCCCGGACCCCGGACCTGGCTCTGGCCCCGGCCCCGGGAGGGTGTAATTAGCCTTGATTGCGAGTGTGAGGCGGGAGGCGCCACGCCGAGGTAATGAGCGGGCTGATCAGGGCCCGCAGACGCCGCGCTGAAGAATGCTAAAAGGCCACTGGCGGGGTTGGAGGCTGAAAAATTAGGGTTTTTAATGATAATTTTATGCAGAATAATTGTCACAGTGTGACATAAATGGTTAGCTCCTCAGGCGGGGCTTCAGAATCCCACTAGGAAGCCGAGCTGGCCGGGCATTTTGAGGGGTGCAGCGGCCCCCGAGCCCACCGCCTACCCAGGTGCTGGGGTTCTGGAGGTTCTGCAACCACCCCTTCCAGCCCCGCATTTGTCCTTGCAGAGTGTCTGTCCCCACGGGGTCCAGTAGGTCCGGGAGAGGCGGCGGGGCCACCGTGTCATTGCACAGGATTTATGTTCGGGTTCTCAGCTTGCAGTATGTCATCTTGACATTTCTTTTAGTCAAAATGTTCCAGTCCCTGCCCTCGGGGTTGTAATTTCTTGGCCTTCTATCTCTGTAGCTAGGATCAAATAAAATCACCATGTTAAGTGCAGGCTGGCAGGACCACTGGGCTCTCAGGGACCCAGGCAGGGGCATCACCTCCACATCTCACCTGAGTTCAGAGTGGGAACCCAGAAAGGCATGCAAGACCACCCTAAGTCCTGAGTGACTGAATGAACAACGTTATAAGAATGTTTTTTAGAAACAGCTTCACTAAGCTGTAACTGCGTACAATAAGCTGCATATGTGTAAAATGTACAACTTGATAAATTTGCACGGACACATATGCACTCATGACACCATCCCCATTTATCAAGGGAGTGAGCACACCACACCCATCACCATCAAAAGTCTCCCTTGCCCCATTGCTATCTCCGCCCGCCGCTCCCCTCTCCATTATCTCATTGATCTGCACTATAGTTTAGCCTGAATTGGCTAGAATTTTATATAAATGGAGTGCGTTCTCTTCTGCCTGGCTTCTGTCACCACCACTACTTTGAGTCATCATGTTGTGTGTACCTGTGAGTCACTGCTTTTCACTGCTGAGTGGTAATCCGTGGTATGGAGGAACTGCTCTCTGTGCTCTCCATTCATGTTGAAAGACACTTGGCTGTTTCCAGCTTGGGGCTATTACACATAATACTGCTATGAACATTTGTGTACCAGCCTTCGTATGGGTGTAAGTACCTGGGATTGGAATGGCTGGGCCATATAACATGATTAAGAGAGAAGCATTTAAGAAACTACCCCAGTGGCTCCCCAAGTGGCGGTCCCGTTTTCCATTCCCACCAGCAGAGTTTGAGGGGGCCAGTTGCTCCATCCTCACCAACATTTGGTGTGGACACTCTTTAATTGTAGACATTCTACAGGTGTGTACAAGTATATTTGAGAAATGATTTGCACTTCCCTACAGCAAGTGATGGTGAGCGTCTTTTCATGTGCTTATTTACCCTCCGTATATTTTCTTCCTGTGTTAAAAATTGGGTTGCTTGTTTTCTTCTTAAATTTTGAGATTTCTTTATATAGTCTGGATACAAGTCTCTTGTCAGACGTGTGATTTATAAATATTATCTCCCAGTCTCTGGCATATTTTCTTCTGTTAAAAGTATCTTTTGAAGAACAGAAGTTCTTAATTTTTGTGGGACCCAACTTATCAATTTTTTTATTTTAGGGACTGTGTTGGGTTGTTGTATCTAAAAAAAAATCTTTGCCTAACCCAGGGTCACAAAGATTTCCCCTATGTTTTCCTCTATAAATTGTTATTATGTTTTCCTCTATAAATTGAATAATTTTATATTTTACATTTAAGTCTATAACCCATTTTGAGTTAAGTTCTGAATATGGTGTGAGGTGAGGTATGGCCGAAAGCATTTTTTTTTTTTTTTTTGGCATGTAGATAGCCAGTTGTTCCAGCGCCATTTGTCAAAAAGCCTTTCCTTTCTCCACTAAATTGACTTTGCACCTTTGTTGAAAACAACTAACTACGTATGTGTGGGTTTATTTCTGGACTCTCTTGTCAAGTACACGCAAGACAGGGCAAGGTCTACTGATTCAATTGATAAAGACCCAAGGAGCCATTCTTAGATTCAGACCATTTATCACTTGCATACACAGTGAAAGAAAATAGCCAAAGGTGCCAATTCCTCACTGTCCTTGTTCCACACACCACAAAAAACAATAAACAAAAGGGGCCAGATGGTGGCAGTATGAGTTGTAGGTTACCCTGTTGCTGAACAGCCAAATCTAGACTTCAGCTGAGCAGTTTTATACTCTGCAGCTGTATTGGGGGCCTTGGTGCTAGGGAAGGGTGGGGAGGTGGTATAGCAGGAAGTCTCAAACCTCAGGAGAACCCAGGAGGCAAAGAAAAATTGTCTCATGAAAGCCTCCCAAGGGAACTTTAGCAGCTCCTTACAAGCCTCCCATGTGGGAGGATCACAGCACGTTCTGCCAAGACTTACGATCAGCAGGGGTTCAAACCTCTGTTTGTGTAGCCCTATGTGGATACATGCAAGGCCACCAGGGCTCCACGGCAAAGCCACTCCCCCCTAACTCTAGTCTATGCTACTGATGTGTTTGTCTGTTTTGACACCAGTAGCACATCATATTGACTACTGTGGCTCAATGAAACATCTGGAAGTCCACTAGCAATAATGAGCATCCTTCTTCTTTTTTGAAGTTGTTTTGGCTATTCTAGCCTCTTTGCGTTTCCATATACATTTCAAAAATCAGTTTGTCAATTTCTACACAAAAGGCTGCTGCTGGATTTTGACTGGGGTTGCTGTGAATCCATTTGGGGAGAACTGACATCATAAAAATACTAAATCTTCCAACCCATGAACACAGTAAAGCTCTCCATTTATTTAGGTCTTTAATTTCTTCCAGCCACGTTTTTCAGTTTTCAGTGTATAGGGCTTGCATATATTTTGTCAGATTTATCCCTACATATTTCATATTTTTGATGCTTTTGTAAGTGGTATTTTTTATTTAAATTTCTGATTGTGTGTAGCTACTATATAAAATTGATAATTTATTTTTGTATATTAATAATGTATCCTGCAACCTTGCTAAGATCACTAATTGTTCTAGTGGCCTATTGTAAATTCCATAGGATTTCTATGTAGGCAATCATGTCATCTGTAAATAAACACAATTTTACTTTTTTTCATTCTGGATGTCTTGGATTACTTTTTCTTGCTTTATTGCACTGGATAGAACCTCCAGTGAAATGTTGAATAGAAGTAATGTGAGCAGACAACTTGTTTATTCCTGATCTTAGAGGAAAGCATTAAATCTTTCACCATTAAGTATATTATATGTATTTTTTCTTGTAGATGCTCTTTTTCAGACTAAGAGAGTTCCCTTCTATTCATAGTTTGCTGCAAGTACTAATTACCACAAACTTCAAAATTTACAACACACATTATCTCATGGTTTCTGTGGGTGAGGAGGTTGGGCGTACCGTAGCTGGGTCCTCACAAGACTGCAATCAACATGTCAACAAGGGCTAGGGTTTCAACTGAAGGGTCAACTGGGGAAGAATCCACTGCTGAAATCTTATGGTTATAGGCAGAATTCATTTCCTCAGGAACTATTGGACTGAAGGTCTCAGTTCCTTGCCGACTACTGATTGAAGACAATCCTCAGTTTGTGTCTTTATTTTTAAAGTAGATTTGTTGTTGGCAGATTATAATTGGGTCTTTTTTTTTTTAATCCAACATGCTAGTCTCTGCCTTTTAATTGTGTGTTTAGATCATTTACATTTAATGTGATTTTGATATGGTAAGATTTAAATCAAGCATCTTGCTATTTTTTATTTGCATCCATTCTTTGTTCCCTTTTCTTCTTCTTCCTTTTATCCTTCTTCTGTATTAATTAAGCATATTTTCATGATTCCATTTTATCTCCTTTATGGCTTATTATATATAACTTTTTGTTGTGTCATTTTAGTTGTTGCTTTAGGGTTTATAGAATTCATCTTTACTTTATCACAGTGTGTCCTCAAATAATATCATACAACTTCACATATAACATAAAAACCATATAACAGTTTACTTCCATTTCTCTCCTCCTGGTATTTATAAAGCTATTGGTATCATACATTTTACTTCTGCACGAAAGTCCCACAATACATTGTTATTATTTTTTTTTCAAACAGTCAGTTATCTTTTAAATATAGTGAAATAATAAGAAAAAGAGTTTTTATGTTTACCTATGTAGTTCCATTTCCAGATTCCTTCATCCCTTTGTATAGATCAAAGATTCCATCTGGTTTTATCTTCTGCTTGGAGGGTTTTCTTTAACATTTCTTACAGTGAAGGTCTTCTGGTGATGAATTCTTTCATGTTTGTTTGAAAAAGTCTTTATTTCTGTTTGAGTGTTTGAAAGGTACTTTACTCTCAGTACTTTAGACACATGACTCCACGGTCTTCTAACTTGCATTTTTTTATGGAAAATCTGTCCTTCTCTCTTTGTTCTTTTATACATAATGTCCTTTTCTTCTGGTTTTAAGATTTTCTCCTTATCATTGATTTTAAGCAATTTGATAATGATGCACTTTGATGTCGTTTTCTTCATGTTTCTTGTCCTCGAGATTCATTGAGTTTCTTGGATCTGTGGGCTTATACTTATCAAATTTGGAAAATGTGGGGCAATTATTTCTTCACACTTTTTCCCTACAATCCCCTCCTCTTTTTCAGTGACTCCTGTTGCATGTATTTTACATCACTTGAAGTTGTTCCACAGTTCATTGATGCTTTGTTCATTTTTTTCTCTGTAATTGCTTTATCTTGTGTTCTGAAACATCTGATTTGCCATTAATCCTATTCAGTGTATTTTTCATCTCAGACATGATAGTGTTCAACTTTAAATGTACAGTCTTCCAATTTATATCGTCCATGTCTACTTCACATGTTCAATCTTTGCTCTACTTTCTCAAACATATGGAATATAGTTATAACTGTTTTAATGTTCCTGTCTACTATTTCTACCACCTAGGTCAGTTTTAATTGATTGGGGTTTTTTTCTCTTCATTCATCTTATTGGGTGCTGGGTATTTTTGTGTTCCTGTCAATATTCTTGATCTTTGCTCCGGGATGTAAAGTAACTTGAAAATAGTTTCATCCTTTTGAGTTTTGCTTTTAAGCTTTGCTAGGCAGGATCAGTGCAGTATTCAGTCTAAGGTTAATTTTTCTCCCCAGTACTGAGACAACACCCTGCGTAGTACTCAAATCCATGCCTCATCATTTATGAGGTCTTGCACTCTGGTTGTTGAGAACAGGCACTATTCCTGGACTGGTGCATGCTATGGGCTTGATTCTCTCTATCATTTCAGGTGGTTATTTCCCCAGCCTCAGGTAGTTTATACACACACACACACACACACACACACACACACGTCACTACTCAACTGCATACTCAAGGGGACCCTCTACAAAGTTCTTTCTCCCAGAAGCCTGCCCTGCAAAGTCTAGCTGCCTTGGTTTCCCTAGACTCCCAGCTCCATCTCCTCAACTCTAAGAATCCACTGGGCTCTGCCTGGATCACATTCACTGAGCCTCAGTCTGGGAGCCCAGAGGCCTTTTGGGAGGTCAAGAAATTGAGTGTTTGCCAGTCAAGTTGCAGAGTGCACTCAAACCTTGTGACCCATTTCTGTCCTCAGCTGCAGGCCTTCTCCGCTTTCTACAGGGAGCTTCTTTCTAATTATTCAACATGGGGTCATCTAGTGGTTAGGCTTCGGCGCGCTCGCTCTCTCTCAACATGGGATTAATTTCTACCTGGTTTTAACTTCCCGTTTCTGCTCTTGACTCATTTGGTAGATGATTTGCTGTCGCACAAAGTTGTTGCCATCTGGTGACAACATTACAGAAAACCCATCTATTTCTGAAAAGCACAGCCCCAAGGTCAACCCATAATGACTCCATTCCTGCAAGCATTCAATTGCCTATGAATTCTGTGAGATGCTGGGACTGCATTAGATGGTCTGTACCCTCAGGAGGCTTTCAGTGTCAGGGGAGAGGAAGGTAATGAAAAGCAGTGTACTAGATGCTGGGACCAGAAATGTGTAGAATATATGATGTGCTTGAAAGTCTGGGGTGTGGGCTGGTATCCACCAGCTGAAAATTTTCTAGGACAGAAAGATATATCAGCTTTATCAAAGGACATAAGCCGACCAAATCAAAGCAAAAGTCTTTCTACGTACTAAGAAAGCAGGCAAAATAATTAATCAATTACATGTTAATTGCATTCAGTTTTTATCATATTTTTATACTATACAATTTTATATGCTACAAGTACATATTTTACATTTGAGGCCTTGACTGAACCCCAATTCCAACACTAATTAGCTGTGCAACCTTGGGCAAGTTATATTATATTTCTGTCTCAGTGTTCTCATCTGTGAAATGGGGATGATACTTGAGCTTACTACATAGAATGCTTATGAGAATTAAATGAGTTAATGTAGGTAAAATGTTTAGAAAAATATTTAGAAGAGCCTGGCATATAGTAAGAATTATGTAGGTGCTGAATGCAATTGCTGGGGGTCTCTTGTATAGTCATTGTGTTTCTTTTAAGGGTATTGAAACAGTATTTCTCTATTTTAAATTACTGTGGGGGTGTTGTTTCTTTTCTTTACCTCCATATCTGTTGGTCATCTGTGAGTTATTTGCTGTGATACCCTTAGTCAGGAACATAGTTCCCAATTATAACAGGCTCCTGTGGAACACATAACCCATTTGATGATGTTCCAAGTGTAAGAATACTCCATGCCTCCCTCAAAAAGAAGGTCTATATTTCCTTTCCTTTATTCAAAATTAATTTCTCTAAATCCAACGTGGTACCCTGGAACAGAACATGGGCATTGTGGGAAAACTGGTGAAATCCAAACAAAGTCTGCAGTTCAGTTAATAGAATTGTACTAATCTTAATTTCTTAATTTTGAGAAATGGACCAAAATATTATAAGATATTAACTTTAGGGGAAGCTGAGTGATGGGTATTTGGGAACTCTCCATATTATCTTTGCAACTCTTCTGTAAATCTAAAATAATTTAAAAAATGAAAAGAGTTTTAAACCACAAGTTTGCTTCACGCCTTGGGTTCCCACCTCCCACTGAAATTGTATCAGAAAAAAATACTGCTTTTTACTAAGAAATGAGAATGCAACACATATCAGAGCACAAAATTTTGTGAATCCTGATAATATCCCTAACGCAGGCCAACAAGCTTCCATTTGGACCTCCTAAGGGGCTGAGGTATACATAGAACATTAGGGTGACTTGGCTTCTCTACTGTACAATAGAAACTAATTTCCTAGCTCAGTTGGTTTTCAGAAATCATACAGGTCCAGCACATTGTTTAATGAGGACTTTTAAAATGTCTTTGTATTAAAGTGGGGCTCTATCAAACCTCTTTTCTTTTGTCTTCCTCCTCCTCTTTCTTCTTTTTCTTCTCATTTTCTCTTGTGTCTCTATGTGTGTCTCTATGTGAGTCTTTCTCCCTGCCAATTTAATTTGACAGTTTTGACTTATTTAAATCCTGGTTACTGGGGAAAAGTTTAAGATAAGTGATGAATACAGCAGAAGTTCAGGAAGAACTATGCGTTGCTGACTTAGAATCCCTCCACTATGAATGATTATAATGGAAAAGGCTGGCAGATCCATTGAACACCTCTACAATAACACAGCCAACCTCCTTGAAGAATAAAAAGTTAATAGATGTCAGAAAGGGCTTGAGGTTTTGACCACCGCTTTTCAGCTTAAAGAGTCCCCCTAAAGTTACACTCCGAGGAGGTCTAGCTTCAGGTAGTATAAACATTATCACTTTGACAAGCTACTTTCTCTAGAATCTCTTTATACATAGTAGATTTTAGGTCATCCTTAATTTTTTTACCTGACAGTAGAGAGGGGGTCGTTGACCTACATACAGAGCCATTTCATTTTCTTACTGTTGGTGACAATGGTCTCCGCACCTAGGGACCCAGTTCTGCTCCTTCCCCCTTTTAGTCGGCAATTCACCATGGGTGTAGGACTTTCAAACCTTTGAGTCTCTGAGTTCCTGGGATTTAAGAAAAAAAATGTCTGTGCTTCCTTCCAACCAGCAAGCTTCAGAATTCAGAATTCAACACACAAAAAAAGGAGATTGGACCTTTAATCTAGGAGACTTTTGAAGAGATTTTTCCCAAAAAGAAAAGTTGCAGTAAAGTTACTCTCTTCACATTAGTAGCCGGCGTGCCAGCCTCGCCCTACGTATTATCAGATTCCTCTCCTTGACCTTTTTTCAAATTCTGAGATGATTAAAATGAGCAAAGAATTACCAGAGTTCTGATTCTTTTTCTCATCCAAAGCTGTCTTGATTTAAATAGAAGTGAAGAGGGCTTGTTTCCTTCATGGACATGTTAGTACAAAGCGTGCAATTTTCCTTTTTTGTCCTAGTTGTGTCAGTTCAACTAAATAACAAATAATTCACAAACCAGAGTTGGACCTATGAGAGCAACTAGTTATCTTGGCGGGGCAGGAGGGGGTGGGGGCAAGGGCAATCGTTGAAGAAAATCATTGGGCAATTCTTTTCTAGTTCAGACCCGGCAGTTTGAAATCTGGGCAGAAAGGAAGGATTGCTTTTCCTGAGGCAAGAAAGGCACTCCCTGGCAGGAAAGAATGGATCGAGTGGGGATAACTGTCAGAGTCCTCACCCCAAAGCCAGAAGTCTCCACCTGGTAGCAGAAAGTTTACCTGAATGAGGTGCCAGGGCCAGGTGCATTGATACGTAATCCATAAAACAGTCTACTTTTCCACCTCCCAGATGAGTGACTGATTCATTGTTCAACCAGAGGGGAGAAAACCTGGTCTGGATCAATGGGAACTTGAGGTATCGTAAGGAATTTTAAAGAACGCGGAGTCAGAGAGCGGCTGCCTCATTGGATGCTTTGATATTTCTAGAACTTCACTCGCGCCAAAGCACTTGTACTGGGAAGTGTGTTACTTGCTACGCTCCTCCCCGCAGGCCTGCAGGGCACGGTGATCCCCAGCCTACAGAGTAGAACACTGAATCTCATCATCGCCGGCCCACGTGCCGCCAGTTAGGTGGCACACAGAGAAAATTGTCAGAGCCAGGCTCGAACGCCAAGTGTTATTAGAGAGATGGATGCTGAAAGATCTCCCCTTTGTTAACCTAATTTTTTTCCAAAGTTGTGTAGAGTTAGGAAGTAGCTCAGCTCACCTCCAATCACCATCTTTCAAACATGTCCTGTCACTGGGTTCCCCGCTTCCTGCCCCTTCCTGGCAAGCATCGCAGGTAGATTGTTCAGCTTTCCGATCACTTGCCAAGTCCCATGTGAATACCGAGGACTCACTGTCAGGCAATCCAGGCCAAATCAAACCTTTATCTTCTGGGCAAAAGTCTTGATCAGACACTTCAGGAAAGACGTACAAATGGCCCACAAGCAAATGAGAAGGTATTTAACGTCATTTCTCATCAGGGAAATGCAAATTAAAACCACAAGGAAATATCTCTAGTCCACACCCATTTGAAGGGCTAAGTCATAAAGAATGACAACAGCAAACATTTGCAAGAATGTGGAGCAATTGAAACCCCAATCCGTTGTCATTGGGAATGTGTAATGACATAAGGACTGTGGAAAACTGTTTGGCAGATTATTTTAAAGTTAAATATACACCTACCGCAATTCCACTTCTAGATATTTACCTTAGAGAAATGAGACCATATAAGTCCACAAGAAGACGTATACAAAGATGTTCATAGCAGCTTTTTGGCTGTTCATAATAGCCAAAAAAACAGAAATACCCAAATGTCCACCAATATCAATAGGAGAATGAATGGGGGCCGGCCCGGTGGCTCAGGCAGTTGGAGCTCCATGCTCCTAACTCCAAAGGCTGCCAGTTCATTCCCACATGGGCCAGTGGGCTCTCGGCCGCAAGGTTGCCGGTTCAATTCCTTGACTCCCGCAAAGGATGGTGGGCTGCGCCCCCTGCAACTAACAACGGCAACTGGACCTAGAGCTGAGCTGCGCCCTCCACAACTAAGATTGAAAGGACAACAACTTGACTTGGAAAAAGTCCTGGAAGTACACACTGTTCCCCAATAAAGTCCTGTTCCCCTTCCCCAATAAAATCTTTTAAAATAAAAATAGGAGAATGAATTTTTAAATTGTGGTATATCTATATAATTAAGTATGACTTGAATAAAAAAGAATGAGTTACTCATGTGTACAATGATATGGATGAATGTCAGACATTATATAGAGCGAAAGGAGCCGGACACAATAAAAATTCTAGGAAAGACAAAACCATAGTAGCTTATGGGGTTGGTTACAAAGGCAAGGGAACTTCTTGGAGAGATGGAAATAGTCTAGGTATTGAATGGGATGTCGTTACACAGGTGTATCCTTTGTAGAAATTCATACAGCTGTACTCTTAAGATCTACGCATTTATCTGTGTGCAAATTTTACCTCACTTTAAAAATACATAAATACAAATAGACATAAAACTTTTCTCTGGTCCAATTCAAAGCTCCCCCGACCTCACCTCCACCCTGGCCCAAGAAGTGGGTAGAGTCTTTTCTTTCACTTTTTCTGATTCTTCTCCCCTTCTCTGAAGCTTCTGGGCCTCCCTCTTCATCCATTGGGATCAGGGAAGGAGAAAAAGTTTGCCCATTTCTGTTGAGTGAAGTTTCCAGAAAGTCATATACTACTTCATGGGCAAGTGAGGCAAACCATGAAGCTGATTTCTCAAAGTTTATTCCCTAAATCTTTTTTCAGTTCACCAAAATGCAGGGTTCCATTTTCAATCTGAGGAGAATTTGCCCCAAAATTAAATGGCAGTCATTGCTTCACAGGAAATCATAAGGATAGAAATGGCCAGCCAGTTTCTCTCTCAAACTCCTTTCTACACTTAAGGATTTGTCCGTTCACATCAGCCATTTCAACTGTAAACATTTGTGCTCAATAGTCTCAGAGCTTAGCATCCAGGGGAAAGGCAGAGAGAAGAAAATACAGAACAGAAAGAAAGGGGTGGGTGACACATCCCCAAAAGAGAGGCTCAGCAGAACAGCCACCGGCTGGCACTCGCCCAGCATCCAGCCGCTTCTGCCCCCACCCATGGACCCAGCCTTAGGGCTCCAGCCACCCTGCCCCAGAGACGAGTCTCCAGCCCATCTGCCTCCATGTCAACTATGAGAAGGAAAAGTAGCGGCAACGAGATTTGACAAGACTGGCTCCTAACACCTGTTACTGTCACTGTCTACATGAAACCCCTCTGTCATGAACACACTGCCTACATGAAACCCCTCTGTCTGTCGGGGGCGGGGTGGGGGGGCAGCAAACACGTGAGGGGAACAGTGAAGGGCCATCTGGATTGTCCGAGGACCCAGTGACTTCCGGTGACAGAAACCGCTGCTCAGGAGACAGGTGCTTAAGACACCCAACAAAGCGCTTGTAAGCACGGTCTGTCTTCCCTCGGAAACATTAAGTGATTTTTTTTGAATCTTGAATTCAGCCAAAGAACCTTATGGTTCTTTGTCACTGTGGTTATCCTGCTCGCTCAGTATCATCTTTTGGTGGTTGTTGAGCTGTGCTGTCATCCAGTGATAGCTGGCCTTCTTGTCCCTTCCAGCAGGATGTGCTGGCTGTGGGGTCACCGTCATCTCCCTGGTCCCAACCCTTGAGGTCACTGCTCAAACCTCAAAAACTGAATCCTCGCCGAAAATCGGGGAGAATGAAAGCTATCATGTAGGGTTGCTGGCAGGACTGGGCAAGCAGTGGGTGACCCCTGCCAGCCCCATAGCTCACGGTCCATGCCTTCAGGGTCCTGTTAGCAAGTCTGTCCAGAAATTTTTGTGGAGGGCTCAGAGAAGAAACACTTCCCCTGCCTTGAAAGACTGTTGTTGTATGAAGCACAGACCATGTTCTCTACTGGATGGATGGATGGATGGGTGGATGATGGATGGATGGATGGATGGGTGGATGGATGGATGATGGATGGATGGATGATGGATGGATGGATTTTGGCCTTATGCAAGTCACTGGTCTTCTTTTAAGCTTTAATTTCCCTATGTGTAAATTCTACTCATGATGCAGATTTATTGCAAGAACTAAAGATAACATTAAAAATAATAATAAATGAAAAACTAAGTAGTCGGGGGATGCAGTGACCTCCTGGCTCAGGACCAGAGGCTGTGAAATCCCACTCTGCGGGCTTTGGGGCAACAGTGAAGGGGAGGAGGGAAGACGAAGAAGGAGAGCCTGGAACAGGCTCTGTCTCCTGGGAGGCAGGGAGACGTGGCAGGTGGTGTGAAAGGGCCAGGGAAGAGGTGAACGGTGGGAAAGCCATGCTGAGGCTGTCACCACAAAAGCCCTCTGCGCCCGGGAGGTGACTGGTGCTTCAGGAACATGCTAGAGGTGGCTGGGCACGGCGTGCAGGATGTGGGCGCAGAGTGCTTCTTCCTCTTTAGAAATAAGTAAAATGACACCAATTCAACAGTCCTTGGTGGCTCATCTCTACTAACTCCTGCCTAAAGTGTACTGTCAACCTTGGGCCTCCCTGTAACAGCCTGTCACCATGCTCATTATCGAAGATAGGGATGAGGGATTGGAGGATTTGTGTCTGCCCAAGTTGCTTCATATCAGAAGCTGTTCAGACAGCACGGTGTCTCTTTAATACCCTGTGAGGCAGAGACAACCTGCTTGGACATCCTTGGATGGGATTCTCCCCCTTGGTTCCTGACAGTGACCTCCCACAGCAGCTCCAGACCTTTCTGACTCATCTGTCTATTGGGGTAGCAGGAAACCGCCTGACAAAATCTCTCCCAGGAGGGAAGGGCTCGGGCACAGCTGGGTTACCCGCAGTCCTGCACAGACTTGGGTCGTGCTTTCCCCACTGGAGACACTGACACATACAAGGTCGGGTCCAGGAGGTCCCCAAGACTGTTATCATGTCTCTGCTTATCCCTGAGCACCTCCAACCTGCCCCAGCCCTCTCCCCTCCGCTCAGTTTCTCGTTGGCACTGCCATTCATCCTTTCCAAGTTGGCTGCTTATGCCTAGACAGATAAATGGAAAATCTGAAAGCATTCTGGGAACCTGGACAGCGAAGCTGACATTCTTAGAACCCATGAGCTGTGGCTGTGGCTGGGGGGGTGGTTTTGTTATTAACAACCTCTGTTGCTATTCCTGTTTCAAACTGATTCCTTTCAGAAATTTTGAAAATACAGACAGGCAAAAAGGAAATAAAAGCACCCATCGCCCCATCTTGCACAGGTTGGCATGTAGATTTCTAGGCTTGCTTTCTGTGCATATACATGTCTGTGGGTTTGTTTGTTTTTAATAACACTGCTCAGTTCTGTTTTGTAACCTGATCTTTTCACATAACCATTGCAAATAGCTTTCCATGTCATTAAACAGGCCCCCACACCTTCATTTTTAATGACGGCCCAGGGTATACCGGCAGAGCTGTGCCCCAGTCAAGTTGTTGTGTTGTTTTTTCTCATGCCTGTGGTCTGAGAACAAAACTTACATCATGACCTGCTCTAAGAAAATGCCAAGGTTTAGCCAATTAAAAGCTCTTCATTAAAAATGGAAACGGCACCTACAGCCCTCCAGAGGGTGGGCCATATCCTCCTTCTTCTGAAGGTATCTTAGTCACAAATAGCAGCCTGGCATCAGCCAGATCGGCTGTGGACGTGAACAAGAGGACCACTCGAATTTCCCTATGGATGTCTTTGGAGAAGCTGGGATGCTTTTTAAAAAAAAGTAGAAGACATGTTTTGTAATTGCTTGCGAGTGCACAGTGGCAAAATGACACGGAACCCTTGAATTCTAACCTCCTGCTACACTGTTCAAAATTCCTCCCAGACAGAGGCAAGGAGGAAGCAGATCTGAAGCACTCTGATTGTGAAATTTGCATCCTCTCTGAGCTGGTTATTGTCCCAAAGGACATTTCACATCAAATTGTACTTGTTTGTAATATCTTTCACCCAAGACAGACCACTTCTCAAGATACTGCTGATATGGAGACGAGAGCAATACAGAGAGAGAATGAAAACCACTGGGAGTCCCTGGGTAGAAATATAAACAGATTTAACGGCAGTCGCTTCAGCCTGGAAACCCTCAATGGATGATGTCGTTCAGAGCCCCAGTGAGGGAAATAACACGACAGACAGGAACAACATGACGGAAAGCTGAACGATGTTCATTAAGGAAATATCTTTATGTAACATGCTCTTAGGGAACCCCAACAGTGGGTTCTGCACTGGGCACCGACAAGCAGAGGTAAATAAACCTCCGTTTCTACACTCAACGAGCCAACAGTCTAGGAGAGGAATGGCACAGGCTAAGGAACATTTGAAGCATGGTGTGATAAACGTTGTGCCCAAGCAAACACCGATGTACGAGGCATATGACAACACAGGGGTGAGACCCTCTGCTGGAGGCCCTGGGAAGGCAGGCACCCGAGAGGTGGAGGAAGGAAACATGGGACTGCGTCTGCCATCACGCAGGCAGGGCGTCCCCGGAGGAGCAGCATGCAAAATCACAGGGGCACGAAGCGTCAGGGTGTGTTCTCAGAACCACACCTGGCCAGGTAGGATTGAAGCGCAGGACGGAGCCTCAGGAAAGGAGACCGGGGAGGTCCACAGGTGCTGGATGGCTCCACGTCCTGTGTCCTGGGGACAGGGGCGAGGTTCTCTCCAGCAGGCAGCAGGAGCAGCTGGGTTTGTAGCAGGCACATGTCTGATTCACACAGAAAGGCTCTTTCCGGGTAGTATAGAGCTTGTGAGATTGGAGCAGGAGACAAATTAGGAGACTCGTTAACATTCAGGCAAGAAAGGATTTGGGCCTCAACAAAAGCCAGTGACAGTGAGAATGGAGGGAGGAAGTAGTTTAAGTGATTATTAAAGAGATGGAATTAACAGGGGTGGTGACCACTGAAATGGGGGAGGAGGAGGTAGGAGGACAGGAAAAAGGCAAAGAGCAAGTTACTGACAGAGCAGGACCCCCAGGAAGCAGGAGAGGACTACATCTGGGGCAAGCTGATCAAGAGGGACTCCGTCCCTTAGAACATGGAGGAAGGCGGGAACAACCGTGGTAGGAACAGATTCTAACGGGTGTGGGAACAGATTCATTGGCAGAGGCAGAAGGGATGGCGGTTCCCGGGAGAGCCCACACTTTTTGAATGACGTAGGAGTAGATTGCCCAGAGGGAGAGTAGAACTAGGCTCACTTGAAGATGGCAATGACATTTGGAGTCTGTACTAAAGGGCAAGGCATGGGGAGCTGGCCTTCCACCATTGGGAAATGTGAACCGAAGGTCCCTGAGGCTTAGCTGAGACCGGAGGCAAATCCACCAACAATGTTTCCTCCAGCGGCACTCAGCAGCCAAGGTGGGAGAGAGGGTGGATGATGAATAGGTCCCAAATGGGTGACTTGGCCACCTGGCATAGGGGATGGCCACGTCCCCTCAATTCAAGGGAACCGAGGATGCCGAGAACAGAAGCACTGGAGTGCAGCCCGGGGAAGGAAGTGAAGGTAGGAAGGGCTGAGAGAACGAGGGGTCAAGGACTCAAGTCTCAATAGAGCAGAGATGAAAAGGGTCCCAACAGGCGTTCTTGAGCTACAGGGACCAGAGGGTGTGGCCTGAAGTCGTACTATGCAGATCAGACTCCAAAGGTGGAACGACCACATGGACGGACTGTGACGTCCAGGAGGTGACCCGGGAGTGGGTGACTAACGTGGGGCTGGTGTTTTGACTGCGCCCAAAGGACAGGGGCCAGCGGAATGGAGGCGGGTCTGTGTGACCGACCTCCCACATTTAGGCTGGGGCAGACCGAGTTTCGCACCGGTGTCTGAGGCCCGAAGGTCCCGCAGCTTGGCCAGCAGCCTGCCGTCGCAGGCTGAGGTGTTTAGAATTCTCCCAGGTGTGGACAAGGCCCTGAGGAGAGGACAGTCTTGAGATCCAGTTGGTGGATCTGGACGCAACAGAAGACTCCCATCAATGGGAGGGGCCCACAGTCTTCCATGGGAGCCCAGAACCCCCAGGAGACCATTGGGGAATTTGGGTACAGCCAAAATCTACAGTCTGTTCTGGAGGGTCTGGTTGAAACCAAGGTCCTCCCACAGTTAGGCGTGGCTGTGTGTCCCACGCATGCTTCCTGCTCTGAGGGGCAACCCAGGGCCAGTCTGTCAGTGCCATGAGGGCTGGGTTGATTCCCTCTGTGGGACCAAAGCAAACCTTGTCACTCCATCGCCAAAGCTGAGCAGTTTACAGACACGGTACATACCGGCTGAGAAAGAATGCACGTCTAAGGGACCCTCCTTAGAATCGTGATTCCCAGGCCCTCCCTTAACTGCCACGTGTGACAAACAGCCCAAGTGATGAGTGCTTCAAGCACTGTCATTTGAACCACATTACCTGCCAAAGTGGCACCAGGCAGTTAGGAATTACTCATAAGTTTTACTACTGAGCACGTGGGTTCTTAGGAGATGTTCCCAGCTCTGTTCACCACTCGCCATAATCTCCTTTTCTTTTTTTCAGCTCAGTTTAAACTCCTGTAGCTGGAGCAAAACAGATCTGAGCTTAAGCCCTTCCTCTCCGGCCACCTTGCTCTTTCAGGGAGACGAGTCACCCGTGGGGTGTCCAAAGGCCCATAAACAGCAGCCAGGGCGTGGTGGGTAGGGGTGGCGGGATGTGGGTATCGAGTGTCCGCCCCTGCCTGGGCCGGTGACCAGCTTTAGCCTCCCCCGCAGGTGCGCGCAGGCACTGCTGAAGCACGGCGCATCGGTGCACCGCACGGGCGGCACTGACCGGGACACACCGCTGCACGTGGCGGCCCAGCGCGGCCTGGACGAGCACACCAGCCTCTACCTGGGCCGCGGGGCGCGCGTGGACGCGAGGAACCGCCGTGGCGAGACAGCTCTGAGCACCGCGTGCGGCGCGGCGAGGCGGCCCGACGAGTACGCGCGCTGCCTGCGCCTGTGCGCCCTGCTGCTGCAACACGGGGCGGCGGCGGACGCGCGTGACGAGGACGAGCGCAGCCCGCTGCACAAGGCCTGCGGCCACGCGCCCCCCGGCCTGGCGCGCCTCCTGCTGCAGCACGGAGCCAACCCTGCGGCGCTCGACTACGGCGGCGCCTCGCCGCTGGGCCGCGTGCTACAGACAGCCGCCTGCTTGGCCCAGGCCGCGCCGCAGCACGCCGTGCGGGAGCTGCTCAACCACGGCTCCCCCACCGTGTGGCCTGACGCCTTCCTCAAGGTAAGAGGTGGCCAAGGGACCTCTCACACTGAGCTTTGCCGTGCAGGGACCTGGCCTGCCGCTTGGTGGCACGCAGCGCTTCTCAAACTTCCAGGGTCCCAGAAACCCCCTGGGGACTTGTGAAACTGCACACTCTGATGCCAAGGGTCTAAGTGGGAGTGTCTGTATTTCTAACCGCTCCCAGGCGAAGACAAGCCTCCTGGTCGTGGGACTACGCTTTGAGGAGCCGGAGCCTGGAAGCCTCCCGCTAGAGTCACTAGAAAATTAAGAGGTTGGGGTGTCAACAAGCATGCCTGAGTGTGTGCTTTCAAAGTAGTCACCTGGGGATGCCAGGCAGTTATTCTGATGACTACTCTGAAGCTGTCACCAAAAAGCCTGCCCGTCGTCGCCTCGCCTGCACATAGCACGGTTGCACCTGCACACCTGTCATGGCTGAAATTATTTCGGCAGCTCATCTTTTGGTGTAATTTTCAGAACAATGAAAATCAGTTTCTTGTTACCCAATCCCAATCCCCAATCTTAAATATGAGGTTAATAACAGCACTTTACAGGTCTGCAAATTTCCCTCTTTCGGCCCTCACTGCACTCCTGTGAAACACCAGGCAGGTAACGTTCTCATTCTCCCTGGGTTTCACCCAAGTGAGGTGCTCTGTCCAGGGTCAGGGCTGTGCAGGGACCTCAGCCCCCCTTTGCAGACTTGACTCTGAGCAACTTGTCACTTTTTCCACGAGTCAGATCTAGCCTGAAATAATAAAGAGGAAGAATAACGATTTCTCATCGGAGAAAATACTCAAAAGATGGAAAACATTTCCAAAAGAAAAGTTCTGAAAATAATGGTTGGAGTAAGAGATTGTCCTTCCCAAAAGAATTTGCTGAAAGGGAGTCACTCTGTTAGATGTAAAATTGGGTGTGCTTAGTTTAAAAATGATCCCCCTCACCAGTCGTAGGCAAGAGACATACTTTGACCTGATAAATTTTGAACAAATAGTTGAAAGGCTGTTACCCAAAAAGGACAGTATTCGAGGTGGTCTGAGGTGGTGAGATTCACACATTTCTCTCAGATGCTAAGTCTGTATTACAGATGCATACAGAGTAAAATTTGCGCCTGTAAAAACAGAGCTGAAAAGTGGAAAATCCACCCAGACAACTCCGTTTCTTTACTTGACAAACATTGTGACAAAGTGTCTTGAGATAACTCTCACACCAGCTTTGAGCAATTCTCTCACGGCACCCTACCAATGCAGTGATGTCAATTTGGTGGGCTCTCAAAAGGGAAGAAATGCTAGCAATGTTATATTCTATAACACTCACCTTTTATAGCCCTAATTTGCACTTTAACGTTTACCAATATTAGCAGCCTTGGTTTATCGACCTATAACATGGAAACAAGGCCCACCCACTGCTCCTGCAGTTCCCACAGTGTGCTTTAAACCAAGATGCACACGTCAGCCCTCATCATGTGAAACTGCATAAAGAATAAAAACATAAACGAGGCTTTACAAGATGGGCCACGAGTGAAAAATATCGGGGGCAAATTCTTTTAAAGAAAAAGAGTCGATATATTTCAGTAGTGACTAGAAATAACCCTTAGTGATCCTTGAAGTCAATCAGTTTGAGTGATCTGTGCCCGAGTTCCCAAGGCGCAGCCCATGGGCACCCTCCCTGGGGACAGGACCTCTAGCACGTGAGCTCTGTCTCCAGAGCTGTGGGAATTCGCCGACCTTGACCTTGACGGGCAGGACAAGGCACAGTGCCTCTCCTTCAGGGGCCCTAGCCCGTGTCAGCCACACAAGAAGGGAGCACCGTCAGTGGGGGTGCGAGTTCGGTTTAGGGGCAGTTTGTTACAGGGGCAAGAGGCCCTGAAAAGTAACAATGCATCTCCCAGCAGCTGTGGAAGGAATTGGAGTTTCCTGAGAAATCTTAATACTCTGAGGCTGTCACCAAACACACTGCCCGTCGTCACCTCCCCTACACATAGCAGTCGCACCGGCACACCTCAGTCAGTGGGGAAAGTATGAAGGAGATTCCCGCAACTCCAGGGCGCGCCGCCTGCCATTAAATCCTTGGGGACAGGGATCCCAGCTTTTGGTGCTGAGGACGACCACACCTCTAGGGGGCGCCCCACCGAGTGTTGTTGCAGTCCGCAGCCGCTAGCCCACGGCACTCCTGGCCGGGAGCAGGTTGCGGTGGGGAACGCATGAACCACACTGAGCGTCCTCTGAGCAAAAGCACAAGTACCTGTGATGTTCTAGCCTGGCCCCAGGACAACCAGGACAAATACTCTGGAAATCCGGCCCAAGCATCTTCCCCCACCCAGGCCCCCTGCAAGTGTTCCACCAGGGAAGGGGTCTAATCACCACACACAACATCAAAGGGACCGACCGACTCTGCTCAGCAGCCCCGTGGAGCACGCAGCAAACACACTGAAACGGGCCACAGAGATGCACCGCAGGCGAGATTCTGCGCCGTGGCGAGGCGTACACAGGGGCACTGGGGAATGTCACAGAGCACGCCGTCCGTGGGCAGCAGCCATGCTTTAAATAGATGTAAAGAGACACCCACGGAGCTCAAAATTACTGAGGCAAAAGGTTTCACAGCGAGCGCATGACATAAATCACAGTCCCCCATGCCCGGACAAAGGCACCGTCACCTCGGCAGGCGGACGCCAAGCGCCATGCACAGTGCTCTGCGGCAAACATCAAAGCGAGGGCACTGCTTGGGAAGCAAGCATGTTGACAATGCCAGGCCTTTGTGCCCGGCTGACCTCTGCTTAACATCGGAGTCAGATATAGGGGCGCCGGAGCAGGGGCAAGCAGCGTGGCAGGCTGCGGCCAGGTTTGAATTCTGGAAGTTGTGAGGTCAGGTGGAAGAGAGCCGCCTGGAGGGGAGCAGGCAGGAGGGCAGAGGAACACACACAGAAATGGGGTCCCAAGGAGTTCTGCCGCTGCCACGAGCTCACGTTGTGGGTTGCATGCTTGGTCTGGAAGAAAGGGCTTTGCTCACTGGTCTCTCCCTTTCTGCGCCTCACCTGGAAGATGGATTCACGAAACAAAAATGAAGCCCCATGTTATCTTTTTACAACTTTTCTCAGCCCACGTCTTTGAAGAGCGTATTCCTGGCTGGACCCCAGAATACAATGCTGGCACTGCAAAGGGTTAAGTCCTGCCCCACTCTGAGATGGGACATGATCTACCCAAAGTCACAGAGCTGGAAAGTAGCAGCACCAGGCCAGATCCCCACAGCCCGGGACTCAGACCCTGCTCTCTCTTGCCTTCTCCATGCGTGTTCATTTGGGGGCCACCCTGCCTCACGCTCAGATTAAGGGGCCAGCTTTATTTGTCCCTTGGTATATAAAGGGACCCCCTTCCATGAGCATTTCTCATTTGTAGTCAGCTGGTGTGGTTAACACATTCTAGTGCCTCCAACCCTGTCCCTGGTTTTGTGCCCTTTCCCAGAGACACTTCTGTTACCTACAGGGCAGAGGCCGGCAGCAGCCAGTGGTAATGCACATGCTGGCAGCTGTAAATATTCCAACTCGCTGCCCAAGAGTGGGGAGGTGCAGGGACAGCAATGGACAGCACATAGGTTGTGCTTCCTGCGAGCGTCCCTTAAGCACTTATTCATTCAACAAACATTTCTGCTGTGCTCAGTGCTGCAGTTAGGGTTGAACAGGAGTGTGCATGTTGCCTGCCCTCATGGAGCTGCTGGTCAGGAGGGTAAGACAACCAAACACACCAAGGACCGTCGCCTTCTTGAAAGTGCTACATAGGGGGCTCCACCTGGCTTGGGGGATGGTCACAGGCTCCGCCAAGCACAGGTTTAGTGAGCCCAGATCTGAGGGCTGAAGCCTTAGCTGTGTGAAGAGGGGAAGAGAAACCATCTGAGGCAGAAGGAACAGGTACAGGCAAATGTCCTGGGGCAGAAGCAGCACTGTGACACGTGTAGTCGGAAAGGTGACCCAGTAGCTGAAAAGGAAACAGCAAGAGGCCAGTTGAGGCTGGACGGCTAGGCAGGGCCCTTGTTAAGGGTTTGAGCCTTTGTCTTGAGAACAAGGGGACTCTATTACACCATTGTAAGCAGGAGAGGTGACATAATCAAAGGAGAGTTTCGGGATGATTTCTCTGCTCAAGTGCAGAGAACATGTTGGGGTAGGCACTAGTGGAAAACCACAGACTGCTGGCAATCCAGGTGAGGGATGCAGATGGAGGGGCAATGCAGGCTGATGGCAAGAATGGCAGATCACTCTAGAAACATCTGCAAAGTTCTGGTCTTGCCTCACCTTCTGGGCATTGAGCATGCTGAAAATACGGATGGACGTAAAGTTTTCGTGTTTTCTTTTCACCTAATTCCAGAATTAGGTAAAGCGACTTCACACTACCCCAGGAAAACCGGCTTCTTAGTGGGTAAATCCTGGGGTAGCAGTAGTCAAAAACCAGGTCTCCATTTCCTGTCTTCACAGAGCCATGTGCACCCCGTCCCCAGAGGGAGGGGGGAGGGGGCTCTCCTAAAAAGCCTGCCTCTTTTTCTTGCTCTTGTTTTATTTCTCCATCTACATACAGAGCAATGTGCCTGTGTGATTTTTCCCCTTAATTTTCTTTCTGCCGCCTCATTAGCTGAAGAGAGTGCTCGTGAACTCTAATGACATCAGCATGTCAGAATAATGTGGCAGCCGCTCCTCCACAGACAGCAAGGAGGAGCGGAGATTTTTAAACTGTGTTGGCGTAAAAATAATGGAGGCAGCCAGCTGCCTGGCAAACATGAAGGGGCACAGAGCTGAGGAATTGGGGAGGGCCAGGGAGCCCCAGAGAGGTGGAACAGAAGAGAGACAGGAAATGAATTCCCAGAGACAGGCAATAAGGCTTTGTCACAGTTTGTGACCCAGGGAGGAGGGGCCCCTGAGGACGGCGCTTTTGCTGATGGAGGGCAGCTCTTGGGGGGAAGGGGCAGGGAGTCCTCCGTGTTGCAGGCAGTCACTGGGAACCATTTAACGTTTTGTAGAGAGAAGTGAGAGGGCCAGTGGGAGGGTCCCTGGAGGGTCAGGGGTAGCCTGCGGAAGGCCTGGGGAAGCAAGCATCACCTAGGAGACCATCTATATGTAACCAGACTAGATCTGGGGGGTCCAGTGTGAGCCCTCACTTAACAGCGTGGTTTTCTCCCATCACAGAAGGAGAATGATTGAAATCAGAGACTGCCGTGCTCTAGGAAATGGCGTGTTAATGGCGGCTGGTGTGAGCCAGACATTTCAACATGTCAAGAGCACACTGTGCAGGGAGCAGCCAAGGCTGGACGAGGCAGGGGCGGGAAGACGCGCGCCCGCCTGGCTCTCCCTCTGCAGCTCAGTCTCCTGTGTCCACTCTGTCTCCCTCTTTCTCTAAAGCCCACTTAAGGCTGACTTTGTGACAGTAGTGGATTGGGGGAAAAACAAATTTGGGGTAGGGAGGGGACCAGGGAATTCGTACAATATGAATATGATTACTAATTTTAAAAGGTCAGCTGTTCCAGCCTTTGTACTAAGATATCTGCAAAGATATGGACAACAGGAGGGGAGAAAAGGAGGAAGGGAGGAAGGGACGGAGGTAAACAAATCCACAGCACCAAGAACAAGATGACCTCATGTCTGAGTCTGGAAGAGCCAGGCTCCTCTGCTCACTGCCCTAAGTTTTAAGGCAACCAGGCAGACATTACAAAGAAATGTTTTAAGGGTCAACCAGGCAGCAGGGGTCGCTTGTGGAGATGCACTGCATTCTGGGGGGTGCAGTGAAGTGCAAAGGGGGACAGGAGGAACCCAGGTGCAGAGCAGTGGAAGTCTGGGAGGAAGGTCAGAAGAAAAGGCATCCTGGCAGAGTGCAGGTCCCCCAGGTGAATGTACAAACTGGAAACACACCTTCCAGCCTTCCTGCACTTCACCTGCCCCTCCACATTCTCGTGAGTAGGCAGAGAATGGGACCATGGACTCCCCTGCATGTTGACAAACCTCGTGTCTGGATCTCACCTTAGGCAAAGATGATTAAAGAGAAAAATAAATGGGTTTATGAGGGAGGAAAGGACCTGAAAAAGAAAATAGGACAGCATCCAGAAAATGGGAAGTCTGTACTTCTCATCAAAAATCCGGAAGAAAATCTGAGAAATTGTGTTCTGTGTGTGCCATCCTCTATGGAGCACAAAAAGACATAGTCTTTAAGTCCCTAAAACAGCACAGGTTATGATGAGAAGTCAATAGAACGACATGAAAAGGAAAATGGAGTAGATAAATTTAGACAAAGAAAGCAAGAGCACAGGGTAGAATAGATTACACAGTAAAGGAAGTGAAAGACAGAACTGATTCATAAGAAAAAGAATCAAATCAGTGACAGAAACGAGGGTGCTGCACTGTTTGCCTGCGTGTCCTCACATCAGTCCTGCTGTCCCTGTGTCCCGAGGGCGTGGGGGCAGTGCAGTTCGCACCTTCAAGCTAACACAGTCCCATATCAGCTGGCTTCTGGCCGGGTTCAGCCAAGGGAGACACCATGGGAAATTGAATGTGGCGGGAAAAAGAAGCCAAGGTATCTCGCCTCCTATTTCTCTGCCTTGAGCACCTGCATCTCCATGGCTCCAACACCCCCATATGGCATCTCTTCATAGTCACGGCCCCCTCTGGGCAGCCCCTGATGTGGTTCCAGCCTCCCTCATATCTCACGTAACAAGAAGCACAGAGGAAGAGCAGGCTTCAGCACTGGCTGTTCCTGTGTCTCAGTGACGTCATCACGGAACCATATGCTTTCCAGCCTCAGTGAATCAGCTTTGCCCTCAAAATGCCTCCACTCTTGGTCACGAGATGGCTTCCAGCAAAAACTGGGCCAAGCAGCTGCTTTTTTATGGAAGCCCTGAGGAAGTCCTTCCTTGTGTTTCATTGTCCCCACCTGGCTTAAACCTGCCCTTCCCCAAACCAATAAATGTCAAAGAGGATGGGACACCTTGACTGGATTAATGTAACCATCTGGCACGTTGGGAAGTCAGCCCCAGGGTTCACTACAAAGGACTAATGTTAAAAGCTCTAAAGTGCAGGGCAGCTGGTTAGCTCAGCTGGCTAGAGTGTGGTGCTGATAACACCAAGGTTGCCAGTGCAATCCCCACAGGGGCCACTGTGAGCTGTGCCCTCCTTAAAAATAAATAAAAAAAAAAAAATAGAAGCTCTTAAGTGCAAAAGAAAAAAACAAAGCCAAGAAACTAAAAGAGAAAATGATGGCCATGAAAGACAGAGGAGAGCACCAACCCACAGACACGTGATGTTAGTTCCTGAAGAAGAGCTTAGAACAAATGGATCAGAAATAACAATCGAAGACATAATAGAAACAAACTTAGCTGCACACAAAGTCTTAACTTACAGGAGTTGAGTGGATGTTCTCTGCAAATTAATGATGGGAGACACATACCTACACACATTCTAGCAAAAATGTTCTAAAAAGGCACTTCATAAGGTATACGAATGTTGAATCACTATGTTGTACACCTGAAACGAATATATTGTTTACCAACGATAAATAAAAAATATAAATTAATGAATAAATTACAAATTTTTTAAAAGACATGGAAAAATCTTGCAAAGTATCCAAGCAAAAAACCGCTTCAAGAAATAAAAATCAGGCTGGACTCAGATCTCTCTGATGTGATTTATCCTAAGACAATGAAGTATCATCTACAGATTTTTAAAGGAAACATTTGGATGCTAGAATTCTATACTCAGCCACGATAGCTTTCACAAGGATGGCAAAAGAAAGACACTTTTAGATATGAAGAGTTCCTAAAACATGCCTTCCTAATGCATTTTTGAAAAGAATAAACATACTTCTAGTTATTCGATTATTTATTTAACAAAATGTGTTGAGCACCAGCAACATATTAAGTGATAAGATATATTTGTGAACAGATGAGAAAAAAAGTACCCTGCCCTCATGGAGCTTACATTCTAATGAAGAAGAGAGACAGTAAACAGCGAACATAGTAAACAGGACAATAAAGTAATAAGGACTATAGAGAGAAGTGGGGTGGGGGACAGCTGCAGTTTTGAGTAGGGTACTTAGGGTGGGTGACCTCTGAGTAAAGACTTGAGAGAGGTAGGGAATCAGCTCTGCAGGTTTCTGCGGAAAGAGCCGTCCAGCAGACGAGCAGCCAGTGTGGCCCTCAAGCTGGACCAGTGTGCAGAACAAGGGAACCAGTGTGACTGGAGGTGGAGACAGTAAGTGGGACAGTAGTAGGAGATGAGATCAGAAAGATGGAGGAAGGTCACAGACGGCGTGGGGTCTTGTAGGACATTATAAGGACTTTGGCCATTGGAGGAGTTTGAGCAGAGGAGTGGCACGGCCTGACTGACATTTGATAGGTTTCCATGGTGAGAAAATAGGAGGAGGAGAATAGGAGGGGAGACATGTTAGGAGGCTGTTGCCGCGACCCATGTGAGGGGTGATGGTGGCGAGGATGTCCCAGAGAAGTGGTCTGATTCTGGATGTATGTTGAAGGTAGAGCTAACAGGATGCCTTCACAGATCTGATGTGGGATGTGAGAGAAAGCGAAGAGTCAGCAGTGACTCCAATGCTTTCAGCCTGAGAGATGGAAAGGATGGGTCTGCCACCATCTGAGATGGGGAAGGCTATGGGTAGAGAAAGCTTAGGGTCTGGGGGAGACCCAGGAGTTCGGTGTTTGGTATGTTCAACGTGAGATAACGGCCAAGTGGAGATACAAACTAAGCAGTTGGATATTCAAGTCCTGGGTTTGAGAGAGAGGTTTGACCGCCCTAGAAATATACTTTTGAGGGTCAGTGACATATGGATGGTATTTAAAGCCAGGGAACTGGATGAGATCACCAAGGAGTGAGAGTAAATAAAGAAGAGGAATGAGGACTGAATGCAGGGGTGTTGCAACATCAAGAAGATGGAGAGTTGAGAAAGCTGCCAAGGAAACTGAGTAGGAGCAAACCAGTGAGAGAGATGATGAAATAAGAGCGTGGCTTCCTGGAAGCCGAGTGAAGAATGTATCAAAGTAGAGCCCATGATTAACTGTGACACATGTGGCTGATAGCACCCAGGTGAGGAGGAGTGCTGACCACTGGATGTAGCCAGACCGTTGTGCTCTGGAAAGGGCAGTTTGGCGAGGCTGTGCTGTAAATGACGGATGTTCTCCAACTGACAAAGGGATGACGGGAAAGTCTGTCTCAGGAATGGGAAACTCGACCTACAGATTCTCTCACTCTCTCCACCTCCTAAATAGCTCTCAAACTCTTTCTCTTTTTTCCACCCTGACTGCCACCCACTGAGTGTAGGCCACCACAATCTCTCCCCTAAATTGCAGAAACATTCTCCTAACTGGGCTCTCTGCCTCCAAAATGGTGCCTCGAAGCTCTTCTCAACCTTGCAGCCATCGCGATACTTCTAAAATTAAAACCTGACCCTGTCACTCATCCATCCATCACCTCGCAAGGTCTCCTTGTGCCTTCAAGAGAAAGTCCAGCCTTGTTGTCATGGCAGACAACACTCTTCATGATCTGACACTGCTTTCCTCTCCAGCCTCAGATCTCACTCCACCTCATGTCAAATTCCACGCCCTCAACAACAGGTTTTGGTTCACACCTTCTAAGTTTGGTAAATGTTTTCTCCACCTAGAACACTCTTGTCCTCAGAACTCTCCATACCTTGTAACTCCTATTCCATACTCAGGCCTTAGCTGGAATGTCACTTCTTCCAGAAATCTCCCTGACCAACTCACCACCCCTTTGTAAACCCATGTCTGAGTTAGATACCATTTCTAGCACCTTGTCATTCCCCCAGCATAGGACCATGGTACCTTTATATTATTATACGTGTTTGAGACCATATTGTTGGGACTGTAAAATTCTCTGAAGGCGGGGCTTGGCATCACATCACACAGACCTAACACAATTCCTGGCTTCTAGTAGGAGCTCGGTAAATATCTATGGAATGAATGGCTTAATGGACAGGTGGTGAGCGTACAACCCAGTTAACATAGAAACAACTTAAAATAATTGTAAGTCACATTGTAAAACTAAATGCAAACACCAAAATTAATTCCAAAGGAGATATAAACAAAATATGATTTTGTAATAATCATGATCTGGAACCAAAACGCCAGATATTATTAAGGAGGGAGAGGAATTGGTTAAGAGAGAGAGAGGTGGAAGAAGGGATGAATGGCACATCTAGGACACAAAAGATACTATTTAGATATTTAGATAAATATAGGTTAATATTTATTTTTAAAGTAACCACTAGTAGAATTTTAAAATATATACTTCCAAAATATAAAAGATAAATACAAACAAAATACAAACCTGTATAATAGAAATCAGACAACAAAGGAAACAAGTGGTGTAAAAAATTATAAAGAATAAAATGAGATAGAAGACTAAATAGATTATTTATAATAATAAATATAAATTTCTTAAACTACCCTCTTACCAGTACAGAGACTCTGAAACACTTTAAAACAGAAGGTTAAATCAAAGAGTGAGCAGAAATAATTGTAACAAAACCAAACTTAAAAAAAAGAGTATATTTTGATATCAATACACAACATAGAAGAATTCCGGGGAAATACACAAAATGCAAGGAAGAAGAGATTCATATGATACTGATAAAGGATACAGTCCATAATGAAGAGATAACTATTATAAACCTTACGTGCCAAAAAAAGATTATGTTAAAATGAAGAAACTGACTGAAAATGTAATAATTCTAGGTGATTTTTAATTCATATTTCAGTCTTTTACAAATCAAGTGGGCAAAAAAAGTGTAGAAGCTGTAAATCATAAATGTGACAAATACATGTTGAACTTTGAAACCAGCAAACAGTACAACTTCTAATATTCCGAAAGCAAACATTATTTAAAGCTATAATACAACACACTAGAAAATTAATAGCAAAAAGTTCATTTGAAAAAATAACTTAACCTTTTGAAAATTGCATAGCACATTCCCAAATGACCACTGCATCAATAGTTATTTAATTGCAGACTATTTTAAAAAGAAAGACAGGGAGAACACTGTACCTCAAAACTTATGGCAATGACCATACGTCTGTTCAAAGGAAAATCCACACCATTTAAAAAGTTGCTTTTATGATGACTTGAGGGGAAAAAAATGTTACTAAATCAGCTGAGCAGTCAATCCAAGGAGTTAGAAAGAGAAACAGAGAAAGGTATCAATAATAATGAGGGCAAAAACTTATGGATTAGAATATTTTAAAAGAAAACTGATTTAAAAAAATCCAGTAGCGAGGGAGATCCAAGATGGCGGAGTAGATAAACACCGTGCCTGCTTCCTTCCATGAACACATTAAAATTACAACTAAATTATAGAACAATCAACCTGGAGAACCATCTGAAGTCTAGCCAAACAGAAGTCCTATAACTATAAAGAAGAAGCCACGACGAGACTGGTAGGAGGGACAGAGATGCAGAACGGGCCCCACACCTGCATGTAGTGGTTGAGAATCAGGAGGGATATCTCAGCTGTGGAGCTTCCCCCTGGAGGAGCGAGGGTCCCCCCAGTCCCACACTAAGCCCCCCAGCCCGGAGTACTGGTGCCGGGAAGAGGGGCTCCCACTACAAATGGCTGTGAAAAACAGTGGAGAGTCCGACCACCCGGGTGCAACAGAAGGCAGCGGGAAACCCAGACGTCTTTTAAACGGCCCGCGCACAGACTCATTTGCTTGCAGGCACTCACCTTGTGCTCCAGTGGAGGGATGGTGATTCGTGGGGGTGCTGGACACATAGTGGGGGCAGACTGAGGTATGTGGCTTCAGGCGAGAGCTGGTAGACAATTGGCATTTTCCCTGTGAGGAAGTCCTCCTCCCATGCAGCCATCAGGTGGGCACCATCTTTGCTGTGTTGAGCCCAGCCCCTACACTGACGTCCAAACCTGAATCTGATTGGTCTGGTAAACTCCGCAGCCCCACCCTGCTAACTCACTGGGATCCCGCCCCACCCAATTCCCCTAGGGCTGGAGGCACTTTCTCCAAGAGCAGCCAGCCCAGCTGCATCCACTCTTTCTTGGAAAACTATCAGTCCTACACACCCATGTGTGCTCTGAGACTTGCTGAGTAGCTCCAGGCTCAGCACTGGCACCACACCAGAGTGTACATTAACCTGGTGACCACAATTCTTCCCACTCTAGTGACTCCCTGAGACCCTGCCTCATCCAACTTGCTTATTGCACGAGGCCTTATCAGTGGCTGAACCTTAAGAGAGCTGGCAGGTGGCAGCAGGCCTTAGAGTATCCTGGCTTTTTGTGGAGCTACCACAGGTCCAGTACCGGTGATAGATGTCCTCGGTTCTCAGTATGGCCTCTCCCACCCACCTCCAGATTTAGCACAGGCAGCAAACAACTACAGTTCACTGTAGCTTTTACCAGGTAGTCCTTGGCTGGTCACAGGCAAAGGGTGACCTGGGCCTGCACCGGAACCCCTCCCAAGAGGCCCCAGAACCAACAAACTTGGAGATTGGCTTCAGAATATAGCAGAGCACCACCCAATTACTCCCACAAATGGCACATACAAAGGGCAGTCTTAACAGGCACCAGAGCCGAATGGGACAAATCCCACTCAGTGGGGTAAGCCCCCTTCACAGCAGCCCATAAGCTGTGGACATGGCCAGACCCCTGAGAGTCAATCCCACCCATGATATACCAATACCAATCAAAGCTCAACTATAATAGGAGGGCACACACAACCCACACAAGGGACACTCCTGGAGCATCCGGAGCAGGTCACCACGGAGACTGCCAGAGCCCCACAGGACACCTACTACATAAGGCCACTGGACCAAGACTGGGAGACATAGCAGATTTACCTAATACATAGAAACAAACACAGAGAGAAATCCAAATGAAAGAAGAATAGAAAACTCCAGAAAAAGAACTAAATAAAATGGAGGCAAGCAACCTACCAGATACAGTGTTCAAAACAATGGTTATAAGAATGCTCAAGGAACTTAATGAGAACTAAGGAACTGAAGAACTAAGGAAGTCAGTGAGCACTTCAACAGAGAGGTAGCAAGCATAAAAAAAGGACATAGAAACCATAAAAAAGAACCAGTCAGAAGTGAAGAATACAATAACTGCAATGAAGAATGTACTAGAAGGAATCACCAGCAGACTAGATGAATTAGGGGATCTAATCGGCAATTAGGAAGACAAGGTAGCAGGAAACACCCAATCAGAACAGCAAAATGGAAAAAGAATCCAAAACAATGAGGATAGTTTAAGGGGCCCCTGGGCCAACATCAAAAGTGTAACAATATTGTCATCATGGGGTACCAGAAGAAGAAGAGAGAAAGCAAGGGATTGAAAAACCTATCTGAAGAAATAATGACTGAAAACTTTCCTAACCTGGCAAAGGAAATAAACATACAGATCCACGAAGTACAGAGAGTCCCAAACAGGATGAACCCAAACAGGCTCACACCAAGACACATTATAATTAGAATAGCAAAGGCTAAAGACAAAGAGAGAATCCTGAAAGCAGCAAGAGAAAGGCAACTGATAACTTATAAGGGAGCTCCCACAAGATTGTCAGCTGATTTCTCAACAGAAACTTTGCAGGCCAGAAGGAATTGGCACAAAATATTCAACGTGATGAAAAACAAGGACCTACAACCAGGATTACTCTACCCAGCAAGGCTATCATTTAAAAGCAAAGGACAGATAAAGAGCTTCCCAGACAAGAAAAGGCTAAAGGACTTCCTCACCACCAAACCAGTATTACAAGGAAGTTTACAGGAACTTCTTTAAGATGGAAAAACAAAACTCAAAATTATAAATAATAAAATGTCAATAACTACATGTCTATCAACAATTACTTTCAATGTAAGTTGATTTAAAAACATAGGAGGGCTGAATGGATAAGAAAACAAAAGCCTTACATATGATGCCTACATGAGACTCACTTCAGATTAAAAGACACACACATAAAGTAAAGGGGTGGAAAAAGATATTTCATGAAAATGGAAATGAAAAAAAAAATCTGTAGTAGCAATACTCATATCAGACAAAATAGACTTAAAAAAAAAAAAGGCTATAACAAGAGACAAAGAAGGATCCAATAATCGTACTTCTGGGTCTTTATCCAAAGAAATCCAAAATGCTACTTCAAGAGGATTTGTGCATCCATATGTTCATTGCAGTATTGTTTACAATGGCCAAGATGTGGAGGCAGCCTGGGTGTCCACTGATGGAAGGATGGATAAAGAGAAGTGGTACATATATGCAATGGAATATTGCTTGGCCTTGGAAGGAAATGGGTTCTTGCCATCTGCAATGGTGTGGATGGACCTGGAGGGTATTGTGCTGAGTGGAGTGTCAGACAGAGAAAGACAGATGCAATGTGATTTCACTTATATGTGGAATCTGAAGAACAAAATTAACAAACTCATAAATACAAAAAACATTTTGATGGTTGCCAGATGGGTATGTGGGTGAAAAAAAGGAAGGGATTAAGAAGTATAAGTTGGTTGTTACACAGTAGTTATGGGGATGTAGGGTTCAGCATAAGTAATGTAGTCAATAATATTGTAATAAATGTATGGTGTCAGATGGGTACTAGATTTATTGGGGTGATAGATGGGTTTGGGGGCAGAGTGAAAAAGGTAAAGGGATTAAGAAGTACAAATTGGTAGTTACAAAACAGTCATGGAGATATAAGATGTAACATAAGGAATATAGTCAGTGATATGGTAATAACTATGTATGGTGCTAGGTGGGTGCTAGACTAGTCATGGGGATCACTTCTTAAATTATATAAATGTCTAACCACTATGCTGTACACCTGAAATTAATATAAAATAATATTGAATGTCAACTATAATTGAAACATTAAAAAGGGGTGGGAAAGGTGAAGGGGAATAAGAGATCCAAATTTCAGGTATAAAACAAATAGGTCATGGGGATGTAATGTACAGAATGGGGAATATAGTCAATAATATTGTGACAGCATGGAACAGTGTCAGATGGTTGCTGGACTTACCATGGTGATCACTTCTTTAGGTATATACATGTTGAATAACTATGGTGTACTCCTGCAACTAATATAATATTGGATGTTAACTATATTTTTAATAAAAAGCTTTTTTAAAAATCCAGTAGCTGATTTCTTGAAACAAAAAACAATTTGATGAAATTCCAACAAGACTAAACAAGAAAAAACATTGAAAATACAAGTACAGTTAATTTCAAATGAGAAAAGGTGTTTATTCCTAAATATGGTGAAAATATCAGAGACAGATGGACACACCTATGAGGCCACTGGCCTCCATCTTGCTGGGTTTGGCCAGTACAGACTCCCAGGAACAGGAGGGAAAGAGAGAGTAAGGTCAGAGGATGTATTTTCTTGCCCCCCCCATTTCAGGCTGGCTGTGTGTACCCCACCAAGGATCACTGCCTCCAGTAAGATAGCCCACCCCACCCCACTCTCCACCCTCAGGCCCAGGAGTCGAAATAGCACTGCTACCAACTCTACGATGAGGCGCTATCCCTTGTAGTACACCTGGCTAAACAGCCCTGCATCAGAAAACCTTCCTGAAATAATCCTGAATCAAATATGTCATCTGTTTCATACTGGAACCCTGACTGATACATATGCAATGCTAAGTCTCTTTAAAATGAAGATTGTTTTCCAGGAAAATATGGACTAATGAAATTGATTCAAGAAGAAATCAAAACAAAATATGCCAGTAACCAAAGAAGAAATTGAAAATATCAAAATATTGCCTGCCATTAAAAGACAGCTTTAGACAATGTCAATGCAAGATCAGTCATGCCTTCTTAATTCCAATAATTACCTACTTTTAAAAATCTTCTGCAGTATTAAAAAGATAGAACTTTCCTCAGATAGTTTTACTAAAGTTAACATAAAGTGATATTAAAACCTGAAAAAAATAGCTCAAAAAAACTAAAACTATAAACTAAGTTCAGTTATTAAACATGATGCAAAATCTTAGTAAATTGAACCTGCCATTATATTTTTAAGAATAGCCAAATAGACTCTGCTTAATGAGGGCAAGAATGGGTCAATGTTGGAAAATCTTTTTGTACTAACTTAGTTTAAAGAAGGCAAAAAATAAAATTAAATCCTGAAATTAGTAGTAATCTAGGAATAGAAAGATATTTCCTCAACTTAGAACAGACTATCTATTTGAAACTAATATCCAAGATTATATTTATGGTGAAACATTTGAGACAATCCTATAAAACTTAGGGATAAGATGATGATGGCTGCTATCAATACTGTTGTTTTACATTGAACTTTAAAGCTCTAGCCAATGTAAGAAGACAAGAAAAATAAATAAGAAATAACTGGTATTGAGGAGGAGATAATATCATTATTTGCCAAAATGATTGTCTACCTGAAAAATAAACTTAATAAATAACATGTACTTACAAATCAATGAAAAAAAATGGAAACACTATAGAGATGGCCACTAACATGATGCTCTTTTGTAATTTTTATTCACAATCTATTTTGAAGGGACAAAAATCAAGTTTCCAAAATATGCAAAGTATTAGCCCATTTCTGTTACATATATGAATTTTTTGTCTAACTGTATAAAACATTATTATACACAAAATGTTAATAGGGTTTATTTCTGAACAAAGAAATATGAATTTTTTAAATTTGGGGTTTTTTTTCCTGCGTTTTAGAGGGATTTTATTGTGGAAAGAATCTGGGGAAGTTATAAAGGGAGCAAACATACTGAGTGATTTAAATACCTTTTTCGATTTGTGTTCAGGGAGCCCCAGTGACATGGTGCAGGCTGGGCTTAGCTATTGGTTCGGACTCTTACCTGTTGTACGTATTTGGTGCCTGGTCTTCGAAAAACTGTTTGAACTCAATGTGCTCAACCCAAAAATATGAAGAACAATTTTACAACACTTAGTAAATCTTAAACCTCAGAAATAGAGAACTGTGAAGTTGCCCTGTCCCTCCCCAAAATCAAAGGTGAATTGATCAAGCTTCCACGCCCAACTGCTAATTTACAGAAAGCCAAGGGAGAGCAGCGTGTTCAAAACACCCCACAGGGATACAATCTGCAAAATCCCAACAGTGAGAAACTCTACAGGACAAATACCTAGTTTTTTCAACAAATAACTCACATGAAACACAAGAGATCTAAAAATACATCATACCAACTAATCTCACTTATGTCGATTCTTATTCAAAGAAACAAATTATTTTTTAATATAATGGCATTTAAGAGAAATTTGTGAATTTAAACACTGGCTAGATATTATGTGACACGGAGAAACTATTACAGTGATGTTGTGTTTGTGTTTCTTCTAAGGTGTCCTTTAAGAGACACACTGAAATATTTACAGATGAAATGATAGAATGCATTGAATTTGCTTTAAAATAATATTAGAGGGGCTGAGAGTGTGGATGGAGCAGGTTGGCCGTGGGATGATGGTGAGTACATGGGAGTTTATCGTACTATTGGGTCTAGTTTTGTGTGCAAATTTCCCCTTAACAACAACAAAAGCGTTTATTTTCAAAAAGCAAAGTGTTCCCATCTTTATGATGAAGCTGATGGATTTGAATTCTAAATTTGCAAAGAAAATAGGAATCCTTTGACAGTCGGGACTGTGAAAATAAAACGGAAAGGCCGAGTTAAGAGGAAACCCAACAGCAGAGCAATTCTTCTCCCCCAATGTCCTGACATATTAGAAAATTGAGGTGAGAAGTTGGGAACACCGTCCTCGGGCCAGATGTCCGTCCTGCAGGCAGAACCTCATGCCTACCTCTGAGCAGCTCTCCAGAGCCATCAGCATAGCCCCCTGGGAAGCTCTTTGCCCAGACTTTTCTTGGCGATAGAACAGGTCCCCTTGCCCAGTGCTGTCTGTGCTTATCTGTGACCTACCTCATATGGCCCTACAACAATCCCACTGTACTATTCCTGTGATTGCCACTGTTCCCTGTGCCACTGAGGCATAGTGAGGTCACAGCCAGGAAGTGGCAGAAGTGGGATCCAAACACACCTCCATATCTCCCCACCCTGTCCCCACTTAGACCCCAAACCCAGTCAACCTAAACTTGGTCTCCCCGTGTCTGACCAGGTGCTGAAAACCTGCGCGCCGGCCCCTGCGGTCATTGAGGTCCTTTTCAACTCTTACCCTCAGCTCCGCGTGTCGGAATCCTGGAAGGAGGTGATTCCAGAAGAAGTATTTCAGGTGAAGGGGCTGCCCTTCCTTCCCCCGTGAGTGCAGAATTGTCTGTTTCTGCTCACCTAACGTGAGGCATCCTGCACTAATATTCATGTGAAAATAAGCATCTGAAGAAGGAACAAGAAAAGGCCACTAGGGGCGTGTTTGAGGATTTCGGTTTTTCTCCTGGAGGCTCAGTAATCACACAGCTCAGAGCCTGTAGTGTATATAGTTGGGGTGCTTTTGGCTGCAAGGAGCAGAAACGGACCCAGGCTGACGTGAGGAATGGCAGGGCTGGAGGACCCCGTGTCCACAGCAGGGCTGGCCATGGGGCCTCCTGGATCCACAGGTCGTGGCTCCCGTGTGTCAGATATGACCGAGGCGCTGTAGGCACTACTGCCATACCCAACGAGGTCTGCAGATGACTCCGTTAAGAAAGAGTGAGAGCATTTTTTTCCAGAAGCCTCTAGAAAATTCCTGTTCGTATTTCATTGACTGGAGCCCTGTGCACATTGCTGATCAGCAACTGTGCAAAGAAGTGGGGCAGAGCAGAATTGAAGGAGATGACGTGTGTTTTCTGAAATCTCCCAAGACAGAGTTCCCAGGGACTCCGCAGGAAAGTGTACAGACCCTCCTACTGGAGGACGCCTCATGCACAGCAGAGATTCTCCCTTTCATGTGGCTTCTAGCTGTCGCGGGGCCTGGAAGGGCCTGCTGTGACTTCCGGCTAGGAGAAGAATGAGTGTGGGTGCCACGGGCACCAGCTGATGCTCGCTTGCCTTCCTTTCCAGATGCACCGGACTTTCTACCAGTCTCTCTTTGCCGTGGCCCACGGCCCCCGCTGTCTGCAGCATCTCTGCCGCTGTGCCATTCGCAAATGGTTTGGCAAAAAGTGCTTTCACCTGGTCCCCCTGTTACCTTTGCCGAAGTCCCTGCAAAATTATCTCCTGTTGGAGCCAGAGGGTGTTTTGCACTGAAAACCAGAGCATTTGGACTAAGAGGTTTGGCCTCGTCTTTGCCCTTCCACGGCAGATAGGTGGTGAGAGCGCTCTAAATGGGGACCCACAGACCCGGCTGGGACCTCCCACTCCCCTGGTGGATGCGCAGACCTCCCCGAGCTTCCGGGTCACAAGGGGATGGAATTGGTAATAAGAGCCCTTTCTGCCTCTCACGCTTGTTTGTGAGGATGAGAATTGTGAATATCACAGTACTTGTATCAGAAAGTACCTGTCCACAGAAGTTGAACTAAAAGGTGTACATATTTTTCCAAGGTTTGTCTCCTGCCTCATGGGTTAGCAACCTGCAGCCTTCAGACTCTCTGCCTCCTGGGAAATGCCCCACCGCTCCTGGAGCCCAGCTACCTGGAAAGACTGTCCCCCAAACATGACAGATGTGCATATTGAGGGAGGACACTTGCTTCCATAACAAGAGCGCTTTCCCAGGAACCCCGCTCCCCCCTTCCCAGCCAGGGCATCCAGAGCTCCCCAGAAGGACACTGGAAATTTTGATCCTATGTGAGTCTTCCATCTGACATCCCCACCAGACCCCACCTGGTCCAGCTCTAATGGACAGTGCAGGAAGCCAGATGCAGGGAATAGACACAGGTTGGTCAGGCGGCCGAGAGCACACCCTGGGCATCCCGAACAAGAAACATGTTCCAAAGGTCTAGGACTGTATTCACCAGGCTTTTATTTTCTGTATCCTGGTGCTTTGACATCTGGGGCCTTGCTGACCCTGGGGGGACTACCCGCTTTCCCTCCCACCCCCCAGGTTTAGCCAATTCCTAGGGATAATAAACAACTTGCCACCAAGCACACGTTTCTAACGCAAGCCAGCCAATCCAGACCTCACACCACCAGCCACGCCTTTACTGGGCGCTCATACCCCAGGCCACTAGCCACCCCAGGGCCAGGTACCAGACGACTGGGGACAGCGCTATGCCCCAGAGCCCAGTGAACTCCAGACTAGCTGATCTTAAGCCTGTCTATCTTGCCCCACCCCCACCCCCATGGAAACCACAACAAAGGCTCTTGCCCACATCCCCCCACCTCCTGGCCACCGCTGGTGCTTCCCTGTGTGGCCCCCATGGCGTGGCATGTCCCTTCTCTTAAGAATGCTGAGTAATAAACTACCTTTTCAATGACAACTGTCTCCTGATCTGTTGGCCCTACTTGAACTCAAATTTTCTAGTGAATGACATTTTAAAACAAGGACTCGTCATGGTTCTCCTCTAAGGACAGTGGCTCTCTCCCTTCCTTCCCTTCCCCCAGTTTGAACCAGTGCAAGGTGCTTCTGGACGACCCTCAGGAAGGGCAGGGTATGCTCTCCCACAGTCTAGAAAGGAGCTCACACCCCAGCAAACACTGCAGTACAAGGGGGGTTGGTGGTGTGCGCCATGAGTGAAGCCGGCTGTGGGGGTGGGAAGGGGGCCAGGCAGGGGGCCAGCGAAGGTGGGCATCATGAAGGGGGCAGCCCGGCTGGGCCTTGGCGGATGGTCAGATTCCAATACAGTGGATCTGACAGGGAGTGACAGGATAGCATCCCCGAGAGCCTTCAGCTGACCCCCCCAGAGTCACCCTTTGAGACAGGCAACTCAGCTGACCTAGAAAAGTCTATGTAAACGCAGCTGCAGGAGCCCTCACACCTGCACCCCAGGAGATGGGTCTCCCAGGCCCCTCCTAACAGACAGTCAGGAGTCACAGTGTAGCAAAAGGCAAACTGGAACAAAGGCAGGGGTGGCCTCGGGGCCAAGTACAACTCTTTTAAGACATGTTGACTTTACATTTCTAAAACTCTGATGAATAACGGCCAATTATGAGGTCTCCAAAAACATGTTTTTCTCCAAATTACAGCTTAAAATGACAGAATGACTCTCCCAGTGATCCCCAGACCTCTCCCCTGAGCTGCCTGAAAGTCCGCCGTTATGGAAAAATTCTCTTTTTTATTACTTTCACCCCCAAGAATTTTCTTTTAAAATTCAGAGGCTCCTAGGAAGAGCTAATCCATGAAGTTCCTTGGGGATAAACCATTCACTCATCCATTCAGTCATTTGTTCATTCCTTCATCCAATCCTGACGGAGCCTGCTGGAGCCGGAGCCAACTGCCTGGGGCTGAGGACCCGTCATCCAGTCAGGCGCCTCCTGGAGCTCATGGTCAAGCGAAGAGGGCAACTTGTCAGCAAGGCTGTTGGAGAGACGTGGGCACCTCAGCGGACGCGTGGACGGGAAGGGCTCTTGCCGCCTTCTTTTTGGTTCCATTTCTGCATTGAATGAGCCCCTGCCTAGTCCCAAGGCAGGTGGCCGTTTGGATACCTCGCACCTTCCCTCACCATCATGTCATCACTGTGTCCTACAGGCAATCGGGTGACTTCCATGATGGATATGCCCTGTACCCTCCCCAGCCCATCAGTATAACATGACATGTGTCCACACCTCCAGTCTAGCACTCTTGGGCAACATGGACCCATAAGCAACAGAAACGTGGCAATGAACTGAGCCTCTAAAGATTTCAGGAGCCCTCTATCCTGATCCCAACTCATCAGGAACATGACATCACAGCTGTACCAGGATAAATAGGAAATAAACCGGCACTAGAAATTGGTTCTGAATCACCTGGGTTCTAGCGGCTGTCCACATATGCTGAATACTGTTCCGAAACTACGGTCCTGACGGTATGGGACAAAAATGGCTAATGTGGTGGTTTGGGGCTATCTGATCAGCAAATGGGATGGATTTCATTCGTGGGTTTTCAGAAATTAATTCTTGCTAGCCTCAGCAATCTTGAGAAATAAGAACAAAGTGGGAGGTATAACAATACCTGACATCAAACTATACTACAAGGCTACAGTAATCAAAACAGCATGGTACTGGCATAAAAACAGACACATAGATCAATGGAACAGAATAGAGAGCCCAGCAATAAATCCATGCCTGTATGGTCATTTAATCTACGACAATGGAAGCAAGAATTTACGGTGGGGTAAAGACAGTCTATTTAATAAATGGTGCTAGGAAACCTGGACAGACACATGAAAAAAAATGAAGCTGGACCACCTCCTTACACCACATACAAGAATAAATGCAAAATGGATTAAAGACTTAAATGCAAGATCTGAAACTATAAAACTCCTAGAAGAAAATATAGGAAGAAAGTTTACAGACATTACCCAGAGTAAGATTTTTACTGATATATCCCCTTGGGCAAGGGAAGTAAGAGAAAAAATAAACATGTGGGATTACATCAAACTAAAAATTTTTTTTCACAGCAAAGAAAACCATCAATAAAACAAAAAGGGGTCCTACCAGATGGGAGAAGATATTTGCCAATGATATATCCGATAAGGGGTTAATATCCAAAATTTATTTAAAAACTCACTCAACTCAACTCCAAAAAAACAAACAACCCAATTGAAAAATGGGCAGAGGACATGAAGAGACATTTTTCTAAAGGGGACATACAGATGGCAAACAGACATATGAAAAAATGCTCAATCTCACTAATCATTAGACAAATGCAAATAAAAACCACAATGAGATACCACCTCACTCTGGTCAGAATGGCTATCATCAATAAATCAACAAACAACAAGTGCTGGCGCGAATGTGGAGAAAAGGGAACCTTGTGCACTGTTGGTGGGATTGCAGATTGGTGCACCCACTATGGAAAACAGTATGGAGGTATCTCAAAAATCTGAAAATGAAACTACCTTATGACCCAGCAATTCCACTCGTAGGTATCTATCCGGAGAAACCCAAAACTCTAATTCGAAAAAAATTATGCACCCCTATGTTTATTGCTGCACTATATACAATAGCCAAGACATGGAAACAACCGAAATGCCCATAGGTAGACGACTGGATTAAGAAACTGTGGTACATTTATACAATGGAGTATTATGCAGCCATAAAGAAAAATGAAATCTTACCATTTGCAACAATATGGATGGACCTAGAGAACATTATGTTAAGTGAAATAAGTCAGACAGAGAAAGACAAATACCACATGATCTCACTTATATGTGGAATCTAAAGAAAAGAATAAATGAACAAACTAGTCAGAAACAGTCTCAGAGACATAGAGGAAAAACTGAAGGTTGCTAGATGAGAGGGGGTGTAAGGATAAGGGGGAAGGTGAGGGGATTAGAAAGCACAGTCGGTAACCACAAGATGGCCACGGGGACACGAAAGTCAATTTGGGGAATGTAATCAATAATGTTGTAAAGATTTTGTAGGGTATCCGCTGGACATTGTTTCATTATGGAGACCACCTCAGGGAAGATGTAGATGCCTGATCACTGCACTGTACACCTGAAGCTGAAGCTGAACAATAATGAACGTCAACTACAATTATATATATATATATTTACAAGAAGCAGAGCATAGCATTAGGAATAGAGACAGAGGAAATGTAATGGCTGTGTGCGACGTCAGAGGGGTAGTAGATGGAGGGGGGTGGTTGACACAGCGTGAGGGATAGAAATGATAAACGTCTAACTATTACATTGTTTTGTGCACCTGAAATTAAGGGGAAAAAAGGAAAAAACAAACAAAAAAAGAATTTCAGTAAAATGAAAGTGCTGTGAAGAAAATAAAAGAGTTTGGAGGCTTATTGTGAATAAGAAAAAGAAATTAATTACTGCTAGCAATTTGCTTTGTTAAGCAAAAATCAAGTGACTGTCAATTATTTCAATGGCTATGTCTAACTATGCTCATGCTCCATGTATTAGGAAGTTCTAAAATTAAGGGACTTGCATAATTCCACATGGATAAGAGAGAGAAAAAGGAGGAGGGGAGTGGGGGAGGGGAGGAGAAGGACAAGACCAAGAAAAGGGCGGAAGGGGGGGAAGGGAGGAGGAAAGGTGGGAGGGAGGGAGAGAAGTAAGGTACTTGAGATAAACATCCAAAAGACATTGTCCTTTGAAGCCAGAATTACCCTGGCTGACTTCTTTTCCAGGGAACAAAATATACCCTGGAGTTTCTTTTATTAAAGGTCTAAAAATGTTTTCTATTCTTAAACATTGGACCTCTTTACTTTTCTCCTTGAGTATATTACATAAACTCAATTCCACAAGACCTAAATTGTTTTCTTTAACTTCAAATTTAGTTTTTAATGATGCATTCACATGGTTCAAAATTCAGAAGGTAACAAGAGTAAATGTTGTTTCTACTGAAAAAAAGAGGAATATGTCCCTCCAACCCTCAGTGGATATCTTTGCCTATACTACATGTCATCTGGCCCAGAGAATTCTCAAACGCACAAGTGAGGTCTTCCACCAACACTGGTCTTGAGGAGCTCCGCCTCTTTACATCCTGACTCTACCCTGGACAGGACGAAATGGCCCCAGCACCTCAGGGCAGCCAGCAGGCAATCGGTACACAGATGTGGCACGCTGTGACATATAATGTTTAAAATTCTGAACGCAGCATTGGGCCTCTCTTCTTAGCGTATTTGTGCCCGTTTAATTTTAAGTTATATGAGCATCATCAATTCAGCATGTTTGGAAGAAAATCAAAACCACTGCCTCTCTCGGAAGCATTTGCTAATTCCAGTCACTGTGGATAATCATCACACTTCCAATCTCCAAAATCACCCTTTAGACACACATTGATGGGGCAGGCTGTTGAACTTTGGCAGAGAACACTTAACCCTCTACCAAAATGATATAAAATATAGGCCTGGAGAATGAGCTGGTTTGCTCCAGTGACCGGTCCTAATGCAGGGCATCGGAGAGGAAGCTTAATTACTGCAATTGGGATGTCATTAGCCTGCCAAGTGCTTCGCATCTCTTAAGGGCTGCCCAAGGACCAGGTGATAAACCAGGAATATGGCATCTTTTATTCCATTATTTCAAGAATAAATTATTCCTTAGACAAATTTTCTATGTGCACTTGGGATATTCAGAAGCCCCAGTTTCAACTGTGATCAATACTTCATCTTATTTTTGGATTTAAGTAAGCTTTTCAAACTCCAGGATTTGCCTTAAAATTGTCAACATCTTTTTGTTTTACAACAAAAATTAATTTCATTAAATTGCTAAAACAAGCCTGGGGTTAATTTCTAGAGCCCGACGGGGTATTGCAGTATTGAAACTTATTTTCATAGAGTCCTGCAGGTGGCGCCATAAGCAAACGGTCTTACCCTTCGTCCACCAACCTGCTCTCCCAGAATTAAAGAAAACAAGATTTTAGCTCACATGATAAAGAGGAGGAGAGGATAGAGAAACTATAGAATGGTGACGTATCATATAGAATTGTGCTGCTATAATAAAAATCCAGTAATTAAAATATTGGTTACGGAATTGCCTACTTCCTTTGTATTAACTATGCACGTTTTATACGCAATGTGTTTATAAATAAACATAATTTTAAGTTGACTCTTTTATGATGCCGTAATGACAGCCTAATCCTCATTTGTGTGTTAAACGTGTTCTTTAACAAAATTATCCATATTCACCATTGCAGTGTAACTAGCCGGGTTTTCCACCTCCATCTAATCTTCCAGAATGGTACTTCTGCAGCCCTGACGCTCTGCTTAATCACTCCAATAAAAAGAGTAGATTTCTTTGTAATGCAATTTGTAAGCAATAAACATGATTGAGAATGCAGTGTTTGCTGTCGACCACGTCTAATGCAGGGTTTTAATTCGGTGGGCAATTATTCATTCGGTAGGCACTTTTCCGTTCACGTTTCTTCTCCCTGCTCTAAAGAAAGTTGGTAAGTTTGGAGAACCTTGGGGAAACAGGGTTTCGGTGTACTTTCCGCAAGCCGGAGTTTGATGCAGATGTTATGGAAAGAGAACGTTTTGATTTTTTTTTTAATCTGCTAAAGACAGGAGGTCACATTAACTCGTAATACAGACACATAAAAATGTGATTATGGGTTCTAAACAGAACGCAGTAGGCTCCTAGTTAACACAATGAGATTTCTAGGAAGTGATGCATAAATTCTTCAAAAATGACACATTTCTCACGTTTCATTCCAATTAAATTACTGAGGCAGCTAACAGCGATGAGCACAAAGTACGGGGGTAAAATGAGGGTTTTCTTCTTGTAACTATCTCTGTGAAAGTATATTTTTATGAGAAGCAGTTAATATTAAGCTATTATTTTCAACTGTGCTGGAAGGGATGTCTTGAGCCTTTCTTTTAAGCTCGCCCCAGAAGAGTCTGTTCCTTTGTTTCTTGGGTTTGCTAATAGGAAGAGAGAATTACTCCACTGGGTAACGCCCCCACTCGAGTCTCAGGAGTAAAAGCCGCCAGCCCGGAAGGGGGTTCCCAACTTCAGTCCCCAGAGCCCGGCCCGGTCTCTGCCCAGAGGCCTGCGGCCAAGCGAATCAAAGGCGGGGGTGGAGGCAGCGGCGGTAGATGTGGGGCTGGAACCCACCCGCGATCCGGTAACACGCGGGCCTGTTCCCCCAGGCCCGGCTCAGGTCTCTCGATCCCGACTGCCCCTCAGCCGCACGAGGGGTTCTCGGCCCAGCTTTGAGGGGACTCTCGGTGGCCAGGGGGGTTCCAATTCGGACGGGCCTGGGGGGCGCGGGGGTCCAGGCCCACCCTCCCCAGCCCCCGCTCTCAGAGCAAAAGAGTTCAGGGCTACTCCCCCACGAAAGAGGTCCAAGGTACACCGGGCCGCCGGTGGGGTGCGGGGGAGGCAGCTGGGGTGGGGGGGTAGCTTTGGAAGACAAAAGGATGTGAAGCTTTAAATTCAAAACGATGTTTTGAAAGCCTCGTCCTGGGGTTTGAAAGGCGCACCGAGGACAGCGGCAGAGCGATCCCAATCAGAAATGCGATTTGAAGTCCTAATGAACTTGATTGCGTGAACATTTATAATCCCCCATGGCCCTAAATGAAATCAGATGTAATCAGAAGATACAGGGAAGGGAGTGTTTACAGCCGACGCCGCGCGGCTGCGGGATGGGAGATGCGGCCCCGGTATTGATGTCGAAAATGATGGATAACGCGGGAATGGCAAATATACTATTTGTCTAATGGCTCGGCAATTAAATTCCCCTGTAAATGACCCACGCCTCATTTCATCCTAATCTATGGAATTTTGATTGAATTCGTCAGCTCTAATTGAAAAATACTGCACTTTAATGTCTGCATTGCAGTTTCAGGACGAGAGTGGTTTTAATGAGACAGTGCCCCCCTGACCCGGGATATTTGAGACTTTTATTCGGAATTTAAAGCCAGGCGATTGCTCAGCTGAGCGCTACGATTTCCTCTCTTGTATCCACGTCCATCCACCTCCAGACACGATTTAATAAACGCACTTGGGGATAAATGCGAGCCCGACCCTTGCGCGCCTGTGGCACCGGGGGGCGCCCCCTCCCCCAGGATAAGAGCGGGAGGGGTCTCAGGGAGGTGCAGGGGCGGAGGACGCAAAGGGGCGTGTTCAGAGGAGGGGTTGTCCCCTCCCTGGGGCACCAGTCCCCCTCCCCCTGCTATTCGCCTCCCAGGGCCCCATCGCGGACCGCGGCCTCTGCCTCCTCGGACAAACCCAGGCGTACCCCCCGGAGGAGGAGGCGCAGTTGCCTGCGACCTCGAGCACCCGAAGATGGGGCCGGCCCCCGACGCGCTTTATATGCAAATACCGAGGCGAAGCCATCCCTGAGAAATTAGCTACTTGCTGAAGCATATTTACTGGATTGAAATGAGTTAAAGAGAAACATTTTAAGTCATGCAAACGAGATAATTGGGCCACATTAAAACTGGAGATGTTTACTCTTTTCAAAAAAAAGCTGGGGTGGTGAAAAGCGCGCCCCCACACCAGAAATAAGGAAACGAGGCCCCAACTGCTCGGAGACCAGAAGTCCGGGAGTGCGCGGGACCTGTCCCCGCGAGGATCTCGGCACCGCGTCTTTCCTCTGGAGTCGGGGCAGCTCCGCTCCCCGGCTCCGAGAGGCCGATCCCGACAGCGGCCCGTAGGGGGCACGCTTGAGCCAGGGTCCTACGGGAAGAACGGAGCCGAGGGGGAGGGTCAGTCCGGGGTCCTTGGCCGCAGTTCTCATAGGGTCCCCCGGCTTCGTCCGCCCTCCCACCCCGTGCCTCCGCCGTGTTCAAAACTCAGACGGTGGGGTCGGGGTGGGGGCCCTGGGGAGACGGAGTTTGAGGGGAAACAAGAGGCCACAGTGCACGGATTGCCAACCTCCTCCCCAAAAGAGGACTGTATTTGAGGTTTGTTTGCTTAGCACCTAAATAGATCTTTCATTTAAAATAAAATAATCTAAAACGACAAAGAAGTCATTTCCCTGGGAAGGCAGTGCCTTACGCCCTTCTGATGCATAACTTGGTGATGAGAGCGCCGCCACAGGACCAGGTCTGTCTGTGCCTCAGTCTCGGTTTGTGCAAAGAGGAGGACGCTGTGCCGACCCAGGGGCTGCGCTTTGGGACCTCTCTTCCCGGTAGGTGTCGTGCGTTGTTAAATACTAGACTGCATCCTGATCCATTGGTGGCCTGCGGTTTGTTTTCCAATGCTCGAAAGTCGTGTGGTGAGAAGCTGCCTCAAATTGATATTCTCACTCTGAGCGCACACGCTGGCGCCCCTGGCGGCCTCGCGTCCACCCAGCACCCTAACGCCTAGGGCTGGCGGGCGTGATGGCAGTTGAGCTACCCCACTGAGCATTCGCTCTGGGCCAGAAGCCCGGCCGGCGTGCTACGTGAGCTAGTTCAGTCCCTGCCACAACCCGTAACATAAGATTAATTATTCGCGATTTAGGGACGCCATCAGGCCGCTGGGGGGGAGACAGCTGGGATTCCCACCCATTTCGCAGATGGAACAGCAGAGGCCTTGGTGAGCCCAGGCCGCTCAGGCCCAGATGCCAGAAGGTTTCTTATCCATCCTCCTCCAGGCCCTGCTCAGGGCCAGTGTTTTAAAGAGAACCGAGGTGGGGTGTCTATTAACATATCCAAATCTGATCGCTATTTCTTAACACCTTGTGCAATCGTGGAAGTCTGATTCCCTACCCTCCTCATTTGTAACAAAGGCTTCTCTTGTGTCCTAGACGTATATAATGAAAAGAAATTGGGAATCTTTTTTGTGTGGTTGTAGACAGGAAAAAGGCGTCTCGACCCTTCTAATTCCACGAGAAGGGGAGCCGGGCAGACACCTACTACTACTCTCTGGAACCACAGAGCCCTAAACAGGCCCTATAACAGATGCCATTCGTCACACGGCCCATAGGGGGCGCTCTGGATCCCTGAACGCTCTGCACACCTATGTGGCTTTTCAGGGTAATACTTGTGAAATTGTGAAGCCTTGAATAAAACCGTTTCCTGCTACTTCCTCATTAATTTATTAAAATATACAATACTTATTTGAGTTCTGTTTACAGATATGAAACAACCTCATTAGGTTAAAACAAAAATGTGCGATGTAAAATTTCGCTTGTACATTATTCCGTTCATTACATTTTAAAGTATAAATATCAAAATAACTTACACTACACTGAATGAACTAAATTTGAAGCTAGTTTAGGTTAGAATGAAGTTGAATTTTAAGAAATCTTTCATCTCTTAAATTTTCTGGGGTTTTCTTGTTTTGTTTCGTTTGCAGTTTAAGTGGGTCTGAAACTTGAGAACAGGGGGAGGACTTATCAATATAATAACCAAGAGATAAGCTAGGAATATCCAGCAACAAATAGATTCTAAAATACTCATCTTCTCAAAGTCAGTCAGTCAATCAATAAGGACGGGAGAGGGAAGGTCCCTGGGGGCATCCTATTGGTCACACGATATCCAGTCACCTTCCTTTTCTGAGCCATCATGACCAACTTCTGCTCCTTCTGAAGCTTCATGTTCATTATTGTCACAGACTTCAGGGAACAGAAGGTCTGTTTGGGTAGAGATGCACAGAACTGCTTCTGGCTTTGGTTCATTTCCCAGCAGAGATTAGTTTCTCCCACATGCCCAGGAGAAAAGGAGCTGAGGGACAGCCGGTCTGGAAGAGGCCCATTCACCAAGCCCTCGCCTCTGGCCTGCTCTAGGGTCTGTCACCGTCCTCGATGGCTGCTCTGCTGTATCCTGGTCGGAACAGGCATCCGACACCCATGGGAGCCCCACTTCTAGTGTCATTGGCAATGTCCCCTGAGGGTAGCACTCGCCCCAGCACTGACTGCCTCAGTATACGGTGTGAAGAAACTACAGGAGAAACTTCCTGTTTTAAACTCACTGTGCAGAATACTACATAGGGGGCTATGAACACCCTTTCTTTAAATCTCTGCCCATTCAAATAACAAAGAAAAACTCTCAACACAGGCACAGGTGGCAACTCACCCCATGCAAAGTGTTCTCTTCCTACAAAACCCAGGAGTACCCCATGGGGAGGCATGGAGCCTCCATTCTGAAGTTTTCTGGACTTTTCCTACTGCACCTCAAAGATCTCCTTTCTTCATTCTTTCTTCTTTCTACTATGTGATCTGTATCCACTTTAGCAGGTTGGCCCCTCGATGAATATCCTTTGGGATAAGACAGTTTGCTCTCTATCCTTGCCTTTGGTTCCTTATTTCTCTAAAGTTTGGGGACACCAGGCTGCACAATTAATGGTATAATCGTTGGCAGCAAAGTCATGCAAACTGAGTCCTTCGTAGTTTTCCAGATGACAAACGGAGCAAATGCAAAGGCTCTTCTGTTTCAAAGGCCTAGAAAGCCACCGTTTCCAACTTTTTCTGCGATCGGCTCCAAGGAGGGGCTGTATATTTAGGGGACCTGAGGCACAAGGACAATTAAGAGACCTAAAACAAGGATGTCCTCTTTCCTGTGCCATTTCAACCATCTCAAGCAGAGGCAGGGAGCATAAGGACGGTGGATGTGTATGATTTAACTAGGGGACAGTTTTAGATTGTCCCAGCCTGGCAAATGCAGGTGCTCACTACATGTCATTTCTCAAGCCTCACTGAAGGACACTGGCTCACCCCTCGGTGGCCCATAACCTCCACCCACCCTCAGGTCAGTGAGCAAAGGAGCACCAAGTAGCTGAGGGTTCAAAGAGTCTGAATGGCATGGGGGAGGTTGAGTCCGGTGACCAGCCTCTACTGACTGCCCTTCCGGTTGGCTCTGGTTCTCAGTGGCTTTCAAACAAGAGCCAAAGAGCTACATGGGGGTTTTCCTCCAAGGTGGAATGTGTCCACCCAGTGGTGTGGGAGTCAGCTGTATTGTAAGTCAGGTGTTCTTGTTTACCTTTTCAGAGGGGGTCAGCATCTACTGTTATCTTCACTTAATTGTTGATTAATGGGGTGGCTTTCTGCTTCCCCACCCCCACTCCCTCAGTACACATTGCCTCCTGTCCTCTCCTTGGAACAGTCAGTCATTTAAGGCAATACTCCCTGAGCTTTCCCTGCTAGTCAAAGCTGTCCCTTGGGGAAACCTCAAGGGACTGGTTGGTCAGTTACAGACATACCTACCTACTCTTGTGTTTCCCAGAAGAGCTTATTGGTAGGTGAACTTTTTACAATGACCTTCCATCCCCCCTACCCCCCCAACCCCCGTCCAGGGAGGGCCTCTGTCATTCCAATTCTCCCTCCCTGTTTAGCCAACATCTCTCCACTCTGTTTACACCCAATGCCCTGCCCCCGTCTATGTGATAACCTTTCTGGGGCACGGTTTCTTATCAGAAGGGCCAGTGATCACAGGAAACGCCCGGCTCTGCTTGGCAAGTATTTCTCTAGGAAGGAGAAACGGAGGTCTGCCCCAGAGCACTCGCTGCTTTTGACTCGTCCCGCAGAAGGTGAAGTTGGAGCTGCGTCCTGATGGGAGTGGCTGTGGATCCGAACATCCTCTTGCTCCCTCGTGTGGTTTCTAAAGGGTTAAAAGGATGAAGCGCGTCCTCTTTAAAAGACAGCACCCCTGCAGCGAGTCGGGGCCATCGAGGGGGCAGCTGGGGCCCTGTTTGGGGAGGGCCCTGGAGCCCGAAAGGCTCCGGGTCCAGTCCCTGGCCGGGCTCTTCCCGACACACAGTGTCCTCCCGAGAGTTGGAAGTTTGGAGGGCGCACAGTTGGGCCCCGGCCATCGGTCACTGGCTCGACGCTTCCTACTTCAGCATCTACTGGACACCGGCTGTGACAGCCCGGGTCCATCACCACATGCCCGCCGCTTTCCAAGATAAGGCGGGCAGGACGGGACTTGGGGATGGTTGCAGACCCAGGCGTCCCGAGAGGGCTGCCGGTACGGCGGTCCCCAAGGCCTAGCCCAGGTCGGCGCACCTCCTCACCTCTCCGTGCCCTCTGCCCTCCTCCCAGGCCTCCGCTTACGCGGCCCCGGGATTAGCATCTCTGTGAAGTCCTACAAACAATGCCCGCTGTGCGGGGAGATGAAAGTCGGGCGCGGGGTGGCAGGGCGCGTCTGAAGTCCCCGAAAGGTGGGGCTGCGGAAATCTGAGGGGTAGATGGGAGGAGATAAAGCCAGGTGAGCAGCGCCGCGGCCCGCGCCTCCCTCTTCAGAGCCCCAGGGCCTGGGGTTCGCGGACAGGCGCGGCCACCCAGACCTCGGCCGGGGCCCTAGCTGCCCCTGCTCGCGCGCCTTCCAGGCCTACGCCCCCAACTGCAGCCCTCGGGCCGGGCTCCGGGCCGGTCCTTCGCTTGATGCTCCCTCTGCCCAGGCTGGGAGCCCCGGGGCGGGCGGGCTGCTCGGTCCTGGCTGAGGATCCCCCTTGGCCGGGCCTGGGTTCTCCCTGGGAGACGCGCGGTGAGCGCGGTCGCTGGGCTTCCAGGGCGAAGGCGCCGGGCGACCCAGTAACTCCAGTGGTCAGGAACTCCCCACTCCAACCGTTAGGGCTGTTCCGGAAAGGGATGAGGACGTTCCCCCCACCCCACCCAACCCGAGCCCTCGGACGCCTAAGCCACGACTCCGGAGCGGAGCCCCGTGCGGTGTGCAGGGGAACCCCCGGGTCCCAGAGCTCGCGGCGGGCACCTGGGTGAGCGGTCGGCGCGTCCACGCCAGCAGTCCCTCCGGTTCCAGCGCGGTGCAGAAACCGCACCCCCACCTGGGCCCCCAGATACGGTACCAAGAGGGTTCGGCTGGAGGGCCACGCGGCTGTGGCCCTGCCTGCTGCTCGGCGATGGGGTGGGGAGGGCGGCGCAGGTGTGAAGGGTCACGTTTCCCCGCCTAAGGCCTGCAGGGAACATTTTCCAATTCCCCCGAGGAAAAGCCAAAAAAAAAAAAAAAGTCTCCTCCCCATCACCTCTCTGGTTGGCGGTTTTGTTTCTGCTACTTTGAGGGTGGGGGACAAAAAGCAAAACTTTCTACATAAGAACGTCTCGGGACACACAGTCCCGCAAAGTGCTTCTTTTTCAGGGCACTTTAGAAAAACCCCCTGTCCTGCTTTCTGCCTGGTCAAGGAGCAGAATAATGAAACCAAAGACTTTTATTTTATAAACCACTTGATCTTTGCTTGGGAAACTCTATTAATTGAATGGGTTTGCCTTTTTTGCCAGTTCCCTTTATCATTATTTATGGGCTTTAAATTGTTTAAAGTTCCCTTGACGTTCAATTTACAAGTTTGGGGACTTTTTTTGTTCGGCCTTTTGTCCTGGAGAAAGACATCGTGTTGGAAGTGCTTTGAAAAGCCAAACATGAGAGGTTGGCAATGAAAGGGAAGCGGGCGAGATCCCTTTTAATTCCGTCCTGTTGGTGAATGGCTCTTTTACATAATTGCAGGAGCTATTTCAAAGCCAGCCAAGGGCTGACTTCACTTAGAACCACATGGAGTCTATTTTGGGCTTTCAGATTTAAAAAAAAAAAAAAAAAAAAAAAAAAGCTGAATAAAATAGTTTAAAAAGATGAGGCTTCAATGCTTTCTGCTACTTGCAAATTGGTGTGTCTGATGGGGAATTTTACACAAGCACCCCTTTGTAAGTGCATCTTGGGCTGGGGAAAGACTGTTCTGGGTTAGCTGGGTGTGAATCCCAATTGCCCTTCCATAAATAAAACCCATCCCAAGCTATTTCCCAACTACTGTCAGGAGCAAGAGCCGCGGCAATGACCGAATGATCAGGCCACTCAAAATCCCTATCAATAAAAACAACACGGTTGCCGGAGAAACCAGCCTGTGGCCTGGGACTGGGCGGCAGGCGGGAGCGCCCGGCCCGCTAGGGCCGGGGTTGCTCCGCACCCACCTCGGAGACCCGGGGTTCCCACGCTGGCCCCCTTTCCACCATCACCGGCGACCTCGCCCCTGGCGGCAGCACCGAAGCGTGCGGTTCGCACTGCTCCCTCCTCTGGGCTGGAGCCCGCAGGCCCACGCAAGTTTGTTGCATGAATATTCATTTACTTGTGCGGTTAGCACTTTACACTCAGCCTGCACACACCTGCAGGCAAACGCTGACTGGACAGCCCCGAAGCGTGGAGACAACTTAATTACCATCCCTTTTACTGAAGCCTGAGGTTTTAAGTGGCTTAATACGATCCTGACACCGGCTTGTCACCGGCCGAGGACAGTGCCCAGGGGCTGGGCCAACTTCCACCCGAGGGAAGTTCCCCCGGAAAAAAGTTAGCAGAAGTTATATGGAGTTGGAGCACCCAGTCCTCCCCTCGGGTGCATCCTTCAGTTTTCCTAACCCGAGGGAGGGAAAGAGGGATTCTTAAAGCAAAGTTGCAAAGATCTGTGTCGGGCGGTTTTCCCGCGCAGCCAGGGCCAGCTGAGCCAACCCGGGGCTCTGCACTTTGAGGCAGTTGCGAACTCAGCAGGTAAGAATCCCAAGGCTGGATAAGCCATGGACCTGTCGCTCGCTGCCCATAAATCTCTCCGAAGAGCCCAGGAAAAACTCTAAAGGCGTTTATTACCCGCAGTCCCCACGCTCTGTACGCTTTGCAGGTGGCTGAGGTGCCCCGAATGAATCTTGTTACTCACGGCGAAACACAAGGATCCTTTTATGACGCGAACAGTCGTTTTCTAAGCAGTTAAGCATTAGATGAGAAAATATTACTGCTTTGCATTCGAGAAAAAGCACACTAGTAAATAAAATTCATATTGATGAGAATTCTCTGAACTCACTAATAAAAGAAGATTAGTACTATAACCCCTGCAGTCAATACTTTCCACAGCAATTTATGGATGCAAATAATATGCCATCAAATTATTTCAAGTGTAGCTATAATTCAACAGACCTATATCTTCTTGCTGAACTTTAAATGTAAAATTATCACCAAAATAATCAAAGGAATTCCTGGCTCTCGGAGGGTAATCAGGCGACGGAAGTCCCTAGAACAATATTTTTGCGGCGAAATAGCAAAGTGAATGGCAAGCCTGCCTGGGAAAAATGAGTAACAGCCTACACCGGCATGCCAGCGTCAAACGGCGAAGGGACCCGGCTGTAGCAACGTAAATCAAGCCAGGAGTCGAGCGTTTTTTCTCAGTATTCAAAAAACACAAGTTAACCAGACCCGAGCCTGTGGGACTGTAACTATCTCATAATGAGAGGGAGTATTTATTATGCTCATAAAGAAATCAGCCTTTTGCCCTGGGCTTCGATTATTTTTTTCTTTCCCTTTCCCCCCCTTTTTCTTCTTTTGTAGGAGTGGAGAAAGAGGGATAGAGCTCAGAGACCCCACAGACACCTCCTTCCCCGTGGATCCCAACGGGGAATTCATTTCCCCTACACCGCCTAAGCCACCTCGGGGTCTGGGCGTGAACGGACTGGAGGCAGCGAGCGTCCTAATGAATTCCTTTCAAACCGCCTGCTGCCGGAGCCATCTATTACTGCGGCCTGGAGTGGGGAACCGCGCTCGAGACGTCTTTGTCCGGGTGATGGTGGGGCGGGGGGAGGAAGTGAGGAGGAGGGCGGCTGGCGACAGGGCCCGCGAGTTTTCTCAGCACCTTCCCCTCTCCCGTCCAAGGCCCTTTGGGTGGGCAGTGGGTCTCCGGCCAGACTTTTGGACGGGAAGGTGGTCCGGGAATAAGACGTTTCCCCGGAGGGCTTTGGGGTGAGAGCTCGAGAAAGAGGAAGAGGGAAAAAGAAAGGCTTCAAAGGATCGGGTCGATAAATTCATAAAGATCGATTTATCTTTATCTCCCAATTAAATGTGCTTGTAAGTGATACATAACACACGTCCAACACGGGCCAACTCCCCAACCACTAGCTTCTTGGCGTGAGCTGATTTTTAATGACCGATGTAACAATGCCCTTTGCTCCTCTCCTCCCGAGCCTGGTGCTTGTCGGCGGTTGGGGGCGAACGTCTAGACCCGGGAAGTTGGAGCCGAGGCCCTGGAGGCGCGTGGAAGCCCCGCGCGCGCTGGCGCGCTTTGCACCGTCTGCCCTTGCGAGGGAATGATTCCATTTTTAAAGGGAACACAAGAGCTGAAAGTTTTGTTTTCATCACCTCTTCCCCGCCAATTCCCGTGCTCCCAAATTCTGGGGTTTTACCATTGTCCAGACGGGGAAGCATCTTGAGGGAATTGGCTCCATCCTGCAGGAGGTAAAGGGGAGCCGCGAGCCCTCGAGTCCTCGCGCTGGAAACCGGGCGGCGGCGCCGGGGTGAGCGCTCCCTCTGTTCTCAACGTGCTTAATTAGCGCCTATTTACAAAACGCAGCTTTTATTTGAGCAAACATCATAAAGCTTTCATCAGGATAATCTCACGTTATACAATCTGGAGGCACAGCAACTCCCCCCTTCCTCCCCGAGGATGGAGCAGATAAAGGACTCGCTTTATTATCATAATTATCGTGGCTGTTATTTTGGTGCGCGCAGGCAAAGTGTGTAAATAGGTGCGATGATTAAGAATGTCATGAAAAATGAGAAGGGATCTCTTCTTACAGGAGAGCCCAGCTTGGTAAGGGGGAACCAGCAGCCTCCCCGCCCCGCCGGGAGTGCAGGGGGCGCAACGAGCGACCTCGCGGGTTCCCTGAGGCCGGCAGGGGCTGTCAGCTCCTGATCGGCGCCCTAGGGGCGGATCTGAAGCGGCAGGATCTTGCCCCGAACTCCGGGAACCTCGTCGGGACCCCTGGCGCAGCAGTAGCTCCCAGAACTTGGGTAGCCGCGGGCAGGTTTATTCCAACGCAAAAGAAATATAAAAGAAACATAACGCCCTCGGCCCAGCCGCGGTGGGCCCTAGGCCGGGAAGCTGCCCTTGGAGGCGGCCTCGACGGGGTTGCTGGGCCTCGGGATTCGAGCCTTGGGGGTGCCCACGGCCTCTTTCAAGTTTGCGCGGCGCGGGCAGGGCGCGCAGACTCGGGCTCTCGGGCCCGCGCGCTCGGCTGGTGGCGCCTGCAGCTAGCTCGCGGCCTGCCCTGGTGAAAGGGGAGGAGCTTCACCTTCCCCGCCCCTCTTGGCGCAGCCAATAGGGGGCGGCGCTCGGCCCCACGTGACGCGAGCCGGGATGGGCAGCAGGCAAAATGTGAATGAGAAAGAGGAGCGCGATTTAAAGGTGCTGGCGGCGCCCGCGGAAGACAAGTGCTCCAGCTTCGCGCGCTCCCCAGCTACCCGCGGGAGGCAACGGACTGCGGGACGGACAGACGGACGCACCGACGGCTGTGAGCCGGGGCCAAGGGCCGCGGACGCGACGCGCGCGGGCTCCGCCGGGCAAGCGGCGGGCAGCGGCTCCAGCGAGCCTGCGGGGCCCGGGCGCCCTCTCCACTCCGGGGTGCACGGCCTCACCCCGCGTACCACCCACCGGGCATGCAACGGGCCCAGGACTGAGGGGCGGCGGCGTCTGCTCTCCGGGTACCGCTCCGCCCCTGCCCCACACGCCCGGCTGTGCACCCCGCGCCCTGCAGGCTTCCTGGTGGCGGCGCGGTGCAGGGACTTTTCGCCTCTCGGTGGCCTCTCCCGAGCGCGTCTATGAGCGCAGCGTTCCCGCCGTCGCTGATGATGATGCAGCGCCCGCTGGGGAGTAGTACCGCCTTCAGCATAGACTCGCTGATCGGCAGCCCGCCGCAGCCCAGCCCCGGCCATTTCGTCTACACAGGCTACCCCATGTTCATGCCCTACCGGCCGGTGGTGCTCCCGCCTCCGCCGCCTCCGCCCGCGCTGCCCCAGGCCGCGCTGCAGCCGGCGCTGCCGCCCGCACACCCTCACCACCAGATCCCCAGCCTGCCCACCGGCTTCTGCTCCAGCTTGGCGCAGGGCATGGCGCTCACCTCCACGCTCATGGCCACGCTGCCCGGCGGCTTCTCCGCGTCTCCCCAACACCAGGAGGCGGCGGCCGCCCGCAAGTTCGCGCCGCAGCCGCTCCCCGGCGGCGGCAACTTCGACAAGGCGGAGGTGCTGCAAGCCGACGCCGAGGATGGCAAAGCCTTCCTGGCCAAGGAGGGCTCGCTGCTCGCCTTCTCCGCGGCGGAGGCGGTGCAGGCGTCGCTCGGTGAGTTGCTGGCGCGCGCGACCCGGGCGCAGGGGCGGGAGGAGGCGGGGGCGAGCCAGCTCCGGGTTACCAGCCTTGCAAAGGGGGCGAGGCCGAGCCCTCGCCCGACCCCCGCCCAGGTTACCCCCAGCCTGAGGAGCCGTAGTATGCCGCCCCGCAGCGCCGCTGCGCCGGGGGCGGGGGGGGGGCCGGGGGCGGGCATTTAGAGCCAAGCAACAAGCTGGGCCGGGTGGGGGTGGCAGTTAGCACCTCTGGCCAGCTGCTGGACCGGGCGGCGTATCTGTCTGGTGGGGAGTTTGGCCGACTCTACCCCTGCCCTTTCCCGTGCGGTGACCTGGGGTCCCCGCTAGGTTTCAGCCTTAAGGGGAGGCGGGTTGGGCTGCACACAGTGCGTGTGCTCGGGGACGCCCAGCCTGATTGAACCCCCTCACTGCTCGCCTGGGATAATCGGATTCCTGGAGGCTTGGTCTGCATGTGTATGTTGGGGTGTCTGGTGGGAACTTCTCCTAAGGCTATCAAACTTCCCTTTGACCAACATTTTCTGTCTCAAAAAATATATAATAAGACACGGTCTGTGATCTGCACCTTCCTACGTCTCCACTCTGGCTGCGACGAAAATTGAGGTTCACCAAATTTTCACTGCGGGGGGTGATCGTGAACTCCCACTCAGTCCTCACCGAGCCCCCATCCCTGGAACAAAGAGGACGTTCTCTTGGGCCTGACGCCTCCTGTTACTTGGGCCTTAAGCTACTGGAGGCTGGGAGGGTGCAGAGGAGCTTCGGCGGGCCCCTTGAGTGATGGATCTGGGCAAAGGGCCTTCGCCTGTCCTGTCCCCTCCTCTCCTTTGAGCTTTCTCACGCCCCCCACCCCCCACCCCTCAAAGGCCAGGAAACCACAATGTGTTAATGTCATAGAAAGACAATTCGCTAAGGGGGAAAAATGCCCAAGTGACGGTGGGAAGGGGAAAGGCAGGCCAGTGTGCGAAATGTAATAAAACGCCGTTTGGTTTTGCTTTCAGTCGGGGCTGTCAGAGGGCAAGGGAAAGACGAGTCAAAAGTGGAAGACGACCCGAAGGGCAAGGAGGAGAGTTTCTCGCTGGAGAGCGATCTGGACTACAGCTCGGATGACAATCTTCCCGGCCAGGCGGCTCACAAGGAGGAAGACCCCGGCCACGCGCTGGAGGAGCCCCCGCCGAGCGGCGGTGCCGCAGGCAGCACCACGTCCACCGGCAAGAACCGGCGGCGGCGGACTGCCTTCACCAGCGAACAGCTCCTGGAGCTGGAGAAGGAGTTTCACTGCAAAAAGTACCTCTCTCTGACCGAGCGCTCGCAGATCGCCCACGCCCTCAAACTCAGCGAGGTGCAGGTGAAAATCTGGTTCCAGAACCGCCGGGCCAAGTGGAAACGCGTAAAGGCCGGCAATGCCAATTCCAAGACAGGGGAGCCTTCCCGGAACCCCAAGATCGTCGTCCCCATTCCCGTCCACGTCAGCAGGTTCGCCATTAGAAGTCAACATCAGCAGCTGGAGCAGGCCCGGCCCTGAGGGTTCAGGGAGGGCCAGGGCCTGACCACCGTGGAGAAACCACAGCCACAGCGTGGGACCCAGGGCGGACTCCGCACATTCGAAGCAAGACTCAGCAGCAACCCAACGTTGGACATCCCAAGTAAATTGAGAGTATATTCATTTAACAGGCTTAAAAGACTGCTTTCGAAGGGGCTACAGCTACAGCTGAAGACACACTAAATATTTATTATATTACCCTACTTTGTACATAGATATCTATATAGACTGGATCTCGGCTGCAGTATTTTGAAAGTTCTAGGACCAAACCACCCAGTAATATTCTCCACTCACATTCCAGAAGAAAACAAAACTTCTGCTGTAATCGGTCACCTATAGCAGCCACCTTTCCATACTTTTCCAAAGGTAAACATGACATACAAGAACACACACTGGGGTTGCCACTTATTTTTGTTTCTGTTCTGGCTTTTTTAGTTGACTGAAAAGCAGACGTTTTGGGACAGCCTGGAAATTTGTTTTGCTTTGGTTTTGCCTGGCTTTCTTTCCTAGGGTTGCATATCCTATCTGAGCCAAGTCTGAAGCACGTCTCTGTTGTGTTTAATTTATTTCAATGTAGCTTATTTTCTTATAAGTTATGACATTTAAACAATCTCAGTCTTGTGAATAATAAAAAGGAGAGAGAGAGGGGGGAAAAAACGACCAATGCCTGGTTCTCATGAGTGTGTCCAGATTCGACTGATTTGAGGGCACCGCCAGCGCGTGGTTGGGCAGCTGGTCTGGGACCAGAACCGGATAAACATCCCCTGGCCAGGTCTCAGGCTGGCTGGACATGAGCCACACAGCACCTTACCAGGTTTTAAATGGGAGAGCAAGAGCTCCAATTGGGCTATAAAGTTAAGGAAACCTAATTTTCACTTTAGAAATCTAACATCACCTTCTCCCCGACCCCCCTTGCTCAGCCTAATCAGTACCTAAGAGGCCGGCAGACTTAGGCCAGAGGAGGAGGAAAAGCGAATGCAGTACTGGTGGCTTTGCACAAACTCCTGATGTTCTAAATAGACCACAGCCAGGGAGGAAACGCGTTTCCTCACAACCATCCTCGACCCGAAAAGAAGCGGTGCTCGCTCGCCCGGCGGGCCGAGCGCCCATAAATCAGGTCGGGGCATTATCTTCCGACAGGAGGAGAAACTCAGCCAGCAGAACTGGGCTTCCCGGCAGCGCTCTGCTCGGGGGCGGAGGCGGAGGCGGGCTGTGAGCTCCTGCCGGCCGGGCACCTCCCTCTCCGGGCGGGGTCCGAGGGGGCGGGACCCGACCACCGTCCCACCACAAGGGCGCCCAGATGCTGAGCAGCACAAAGCGGGTAGGGGGAAGGAACGCAGGCCGTTTTTGGGCTGATCTGTATGGGTGCTTGAGAACTGGCCGCGAACCCCGCTTGGGAGGGGCGTGTCCGCCTCCCCAATCCCACCCCGGGTACCGTGTCCCGCGAGCCCTGGCCATTGTGCCCGCTCCTTTCACGACCCGGAAGCACCCTACCAGACTCGAGCATGCAGGCCCACCGGAGATTGCCGTGGACAGGCCAGAGGTGACCCAGGGGCGTGGAGCGGGGGAGCGAGGGTGAGCGCAGTGGCAGAGCCCTTGCGGCCACCAAACCGAAAAGCGAAGAGAAGCTGGTGGCTTCGCCAACCTCAGCCTCCCGAATTGAGGCCATGGAACCGATAGCTAAGCAGTCAGTCGCGCACCGCGCCCATCGCGGTTCTCAGCCCAAGAAGGGGAAACGCGTCGCCGTGGGTCAGTATTAATATTGACTTAATTTATACGGTTTACAACCCGTCACCTCCCCGCAGCGTAGGTGCATGGGGGCCCAGGTACAAGGTGTGGGCCTGGCGCAACCGAGTCACCGTTTCCTGCCGCGTTTCCAAGATTTCCCGTAGCGGTCAATGGCCCAGGCTTGGTTTTGAGCACAATAAAATGGCCTGGCCTGGCCTCCGAGGGCCTCAGCCTACTCTTCGATGTACCGAGAGCTGCGGAGGCTCTTTGCTGTCCTCCACCCAGCCGCCTGGGGCCGGCTGGTGGGGTGGCGCGCCCGAGCGGTTCCCTGCCCTGGCGCAAGGCCCTCAAGGCCGGGCTGCTCCCCCCATTCCCGCGGGTGGCCCGCCGCTCTGCGCACTCGGGTAGCGGGTTGGCGTCATCTTCTCGGGGCAGGTGTCCACTAGCCACACGCCACTGCCGCGGCAGTCGAGGCTGGAGGAGACGCCGCCCACACTCACCCCCACCCCCACCCCACACAACTGGGCCAGTCAGTCCTCGGGCCGGATATGTGCCACCTGCGAAACTGTGGCTGGTGGCGCACGCAGTCCCCGGCTGAGGGCGTGGGGAGCTGCGGCCTCCCTAGCGGGGGCGCCTCCACCCAACACTCGGGGTCTTAGGGAGGAACCCTGGGTATCCAGAAGAGGCCACCCTGGAGTCCGTCCCCCACCCTCCCCCTCACCCCCGCTCCCCTATATATCCTTCCACCAAAACAGGTCCTCCAAAAGCCGGTGGCAACGACGGGAGGCACAAAGAGGCCCGAACCCTTAGCTACACAAACACCGCGGGGAAGTGAAGCTCCCTGGGACTGGGGGGCCGCCTTCAGGGAGCCCCACCCCAGGGCCCAATCTCCTTGGCCCTCCCCAGCGGCGCGATCCTCGCCATTTGGAAGCAGGAGGATGAGAGGAGGGCACTACACCGGTCCCCCTGCCCTCTCGGGGCGCCTTCCCTCTCTTCCCAAATCCCTGACCGCGGGGGCGCCCCCGAGAGCCCGGCGCCAGGGCCGAGGCCCTAGCGACAGGCCGAGGGGAGGAAGATAAACAAGCGGCGCTTGATGGCCGCTGTCATCATGGCCGTCATCATGGCTTTCATTTGGCTGCCTAATGAGTCACATCACAGGCAGAGAGAAAAATTGTCAATCGCCCGGGCCCTAATGAATTTTTTTGCAAATTGTAATCAAGCCAGGCCGTCTCAGCTGGCTGATTAATGAGACCCACGAGGCTCGGCCAGCACCTCAGCTTTTTATTCCATCCCGTCCTCCCTGCACTAAATTAACAGCAACTTGTCTGAGCTTCAAATTAACTCCCAATGATTAATTCTGACGGGGGGGCCTGAAGAATAGCTTGTTCTAATGGGCTCTGGCCTGAGATGCTGTTGGAAATTAATACAGTTCCCCTTTGGCTGCCGGCTTTAATCCAAGGTTGGGTTTTGACATCACTATATTTGTTGTTACAATAAATTCCACTTACATCTGCAGATCAAATAATTACACTTGGGAGCACCATGGACCTGCGTCCCCTGTCGTGTACTAGGGCCCTCTAGGCTGCTTCCACCGTGTTTACCAACCCCCAGGAAGGGGTCCAAGGCCCCCGCTCAACAGCCACTCGACCAGGCGATCCCCGCCCTGGCTCCTCTGGGCGCGCCGCACCCCTCACCCGCTTTGGAAAACACAGGGCACTTTGAAAACCAACAGCCACATCTTCGAGTCCCGGGATAGGACCCTCTTTAGACTGGTCACGGGCCTCAAGCAACCTCTTTGGCCAGCTCTCTGCAGAGGTTGGGAGTACCCCTTGGGGTGGCCTGGGCCACCAGTGCTTGGACCTTCCCCAACCCCAATCCAGGCTGGAATCATGAGACTTAGGGCGTGCTTCCGCTCCCAGCTTTCACCTCCCAGTCTTCGGCAGCTCCCCTGGGTGGGGGGTTCTTTCTCAGGGCCTTTTCAGCTAAATGAAGTGGGTGGAGGCTCTCCATGTCCTGTCGAGACCGGCTTTGACTCATGGGACCATTCGGATTAGAATCTGGTTGTCTGCAGGCCAGGCCTCCCCATTCAGCGTGTAGCTGAGTTGAGCACCTGCATTCCACGATGCCCTTTCTCTCCAGGTCAGAGTCCACTCAGTCTTGCGTCTGTTTGTTCTGTTTGTTCCAGCTTAATTGGCTTAATCATTTCAGCTGCCTCTGGCAAGGCTAGCAGAGGGCCTCCTGAGGCTGCCCCCTCCAGCCCCAAGCCTGTCCCAAGTGGAGCCATGCTGTCCCCCTTGGCAGGGGGTTCTGGGTGCGCAGGAAGCCAGGGACACTCTGGCAGCCTCGGGATCTGGTCACCACCTGGTTCTCGCCTGGGGCCTTCCCTGCTTCCTGTGGCGGTTCCGCGGCAGATTCAGCCTCTGCATCGTCTCCTCTCGCCTGCGGGAGACTTGGGTGTCGACGCGACAGAGTGGCCTGCCCGCGCCCAGCTACGGCCTCCCTGGAAAGGAGACTCCTATGCATGTGCCCCTATTTGTCCCCCGGGATACCCCAGGCCTCTGTTCAGGGGCACACAGCCCGAGCAGGTGGCCTGCTTGGACCCTCTGGCTTCCCGGATGGCCACCACGCGGCGCGGCCTGCTTCTCCCAAGCTCGGTGCGGGTGATGTGGAGTAGCCCGGTTCTGGGTTCTAGGGGGATCCGCAGCTGGGGGTCTACCGCCAGCGGCCTGGGCGAAGGGAGGCCGCATTCATCTTCATTTCGGGCCCTTATGGTGTAAACAGAAGAAATATGATCTTCGTAACCCAACATGAATGCAAATTGCACCGTCTGAGTAATAAAGCACCTGAAACCTCTCCACACAAAAGCAACACCATATGTATGAAGACAACCTGCATACATCATAAATTACATCATAAAAATTGATTGGCTATTTGAACAGTTCAGAAGTGAAAGACGTAAGCTGACTTCCGCCCTTCGTGACTTTGGGGAAATGTCAGGGAGCACATCCCCTTCCAATGGCCTCGGGTCACAGACACTGGGCCCAGAGTCTGGGGCCACGACTGCAGCCCCGCGTGGTCCTGCCAGAGGCGGGAAGCGCACTTTGCACAGGGAGCTCACAGCTGGTTCCGCGTCACAGGAGGGGCGCGCCAGCACGTAAGGAAGCCCTCCCAGGCCTGGTGCCAGCTTGGCGAAAGGTGCCACTGATCCCGGAGCTGCTGCTGGTCAAGTCCCAGTCTGGGGACGAGGAACCCCCTGTCCCAGATCAAAAGCACTGGCCCCTGGACGCTGGGGTCTGTGCATGGTGCTGCTGCCCTGAAGCTGCTCAGATTTCTAGCTTGGACCAAAGGTCCCTGCGAGGGCCTCCCTTCCCATGGAGTTGGCTTTGTGACCAGCAGGGGTGTGAGTGTATGGGTGTGGTTGTGAGTGTGAGCCTGTCAGAGTGTTGGTATGTGTGCCATTCCCCTCGCATCTAACCCTGCTTGGTCCACTTTGCTTTCCTGGGTCCGGCATAGCCAAGAACAGGACCCCACTGGAGGAGCCGGAAATGCCGTCCCCAAGGTCCCAGCAAAGTGGAGCGTCCACTGTGCACGCGAATCTGCCCCTCTGGACTTCCCCGACCTTGGGCTACACCTCCGCCCCTCGGGAAGCCCCTTCCCCGGGCCTATGCCTTTGAGCTCTATCTCCATTCCTTTCCCACTGCGTGGAGGCCCCTGGCCTGGTCTCTGTCTCCCACACCTCGCTCCTTAGTCCGCGTCCCTCCCGTTTGGCCTCTGAGCTTTCCCCACAAGCCCCACTCTCCATCGCAGCCGAGCCATCCCCTTCTGGTCTCCGGAATAACCCCCATCCGCAGTCCCCTCCCCACAAACCAGGCCTTTGAGCTCTCCCTGGGTCTGGGATGCACCCTCTGCGCACCCGCCTCCACCGCGAGGAGCTCCCCCAAAGCACACAGGGGCGTGTGGGCCCTGGACTACCCCCTTTCCCTGACGTGGTCGGGCCCAGCCTCCAACGCCTTCCTGGAACAGGCCTCGAATGACTCCTGCGCCGCACGCTGGGCTAGGGAGAGAAAATAGGCCTGGGCAGCTCAGGGAGAGGATGCCTGACCCGGAGGGGACCTTGGTCCTGCCGGAACCGTCGTGCGCCAGTGTGGGCCTCCAGGGAGAGAGGAAGGAGGTCAGTTCATACCGGAGACTCCCAACTCGAGGGAGGCCGGGAGGTCGTCGGGGGGTTGCGGCGCTCATCCCGACCCCACGCGACCTTGCTGGGGTAACGCTCTCGGGCCCTGAGCCTGAAATTGGGGCCCCCGCCTAAAGTTAGCGCGCCCACGACGGGACAGCGGCCTAAGGTCCAGGCTAAAGCCTGGGGCAGGACCCGGCCTGGGATGCTGGCGTCACGCTGGGCGTCCCCCCACCCCCACCCAAGCCTTCATCTCTTTATTTCTCGCTATTGGGCCTCTCGCGGCCTTTGTCATGCGGGTTCGTCTCTGGTGTGGCCGCGCGTCATCTTAAAGGACCCGGCTCCCCAGCTTGGGTTCTGCAGCCGCCCGAATGACAAAGGCTGAAATGGGATTACACAGACCTGATCCCATTAAGCCTGCCCCCTGCTCGGGCTCGGGCTGACTCAAACCCCTCAGCTCCCACCCTCTCCCGCTCTCCCCGCCCCAGCCCTACTTCGGCGGGCGCACCTGGCTGGGCCTGGAGTCCGTAGGGAGCTGAGCGCCTTGGGGGTTTGGAAGTGGCCGCTTGACTCCGGGGAAGGAACGCGGCCCCGGCCCTGAATGACAAAAGCTGAGCCCTGCCGCTCAGCGGAAGGAAACTGGGGAGGGACTGACCCCACCCCACCTGGACAGGCCTCCCTGTACGTAGCTGTGGGTGCAGCCCAGACTGTCAGACCCATACTGGGTGGTTTGCCTCGCAGCTTCCAGGGCACCTTTGCTACCTCGCAATCTAGGTAGTGGGGGCCTATGGTACAAGTAGAACTAGAAAAGGTGCAACCCTGTACCCAGCGCTTTACCTGCTCCCTCCTGCCTCACAGCCTGGGCGCAGGCAGCAGGGAGGCTCCTGTCTGCAGATGTAGCAGCCGGGAGGTAGGCAGCCGGCCTCCACCAAGACGGTGGGGCCTGGCCTCGATCATCCTAAACCTCATCTCTCTCACCATAAGCCTTGGAGGCTGAGGCTAAGGTCATTGACACGTACCCCAGACCCCTGGGGTCAGGAGTCAGGAGAAGCCATTGGCCGGCTGGGGAAAAGGTGGGAGATGGAGGCTGGTAGGAAAGAGCTTTGGCTGCTCTTGCTGGTGGATGTGGGGTGGGGGATTGCGGGCCTGGGATTGCTTGGCCCTGTATCAAATTTCCCTGTTTTCTTCTCTTCTTAGCAGAGTCATATATTTATTTAAAATTGGACAGGTCTTGTAGGAGAAAGCACTGGAGGGGGAGGCAGAGGCTTGTAGGGACTCCCCTTAGCCAGCCTTGACCATACCAGTGCCCCCATCTGAACCTTTGTTTCTTCACCTGATGACCAGGCATGGGTCCAGCCTTCAAGACATCTTGGTTTCTGGGGAGCTTAATGAGGTAACACCACTAAGTGCACGGTAACGTCAGGCCACAGTCGCCTCTGGCTTAGGGCCTAGGTGCACTTCTGGCGAGTCAGACCAACTGGCTTCCCATCCTTGGATGATTAAGTCTCCAACCTCAGTTTCCCTGTCAGCACCAGCAGGGCTGATCCAAGCTGATGCGGGCAAAGGTCACCAAGCCGAGCTGGGCACACGGTGAGTCAACATCAGTTATGGTCTCCATCCTTATCCGCAGCTGGGCAGGCTCCCCTTCCAAGGGATGGGCCAGAAAAGGACCTCACCTGCCCCTCCTCCTGCCCCTCCTCCACAGCACTTCTGGGGGTTAGGTCTGTTGTGTGTAGTTCAAGTTCGTCATTGACAGCCTGTCCACCTGCCCAGCCCAGGTCTGTCCTGCCATAGCTCAGGCCATTGTCCTTCAAGTCTGTCCCGGAAGACCATCTCAACCGAGTTTCTCCCCGTAAAGCTAAACGGCCTCAATTATCCCCCTGGGACCTGGTGTGGTGTCTGAGACCCAGAGGCAGGAGTGTGGTCTGTTTTGCCGGCAAGGGAGGTCTCAGTGAACGTGTAAATCATGAGAGGTGACGTGAAGGCTCGTTTCCGAAAGGGCTTCATCACTCCTAGGATTTGCACAATCCCCCTCTGCACAGACACCCACCTCCCTCCAGAGGTGCCTGTGGGGGCTATTTAGAAAGCTGTCAGGAGCACGAGCGCTGTCAAAACTAAGAATTTCAAGGCTGTGTTGTCGCTGTCCTTAGTCAAAGAATCTCTGAGTTGTGTGAAATCTGGACAGACTAACCATGTGGTTTTCTACGTGCAGGTCCCTGCGCCTCCCGAACCCAGAATGTCCACTTTCATGTGACGATTCAGAGCACGTGTCATTTACCACATACTCATATGGACGCGATTACTTTTGGACGTAGAGTATTGATCATTTAAAAAACGTTTATCAATAGTTTCAAAGTGGATTTCCATTTTCCATGACCACAGCTGGAGTTTTTTTCTCCCCCATAATTTTCATCTTTCAGCATTTTGAAAGCTATAAATTGCCAGAAAAGAATGATAATCGCCCATCTCTAAATGAGAAATTGTTAATTTGGGATTTATAAAGGACCTTTCTTAATGAATAATAGTGAACACAGATTCATCTTTCTGCCTCATTTTGCAAAGTCACATTTGTAAAGCCAGGACTTCCCATTCTTCCCTCTGATCAGTCTCTCCCTCCAGAAGGCAGTTCTGTAGCCAAGTAGAGTCCACCGGGATGACATGAGGGGACTGTCGTGTGTCCTGCGTTCCAGAACACCTGTCGAGGTTTCCCTCTCCTCAGGCCATGCCACCCATCTGCAAAGCTTCTCCCTCAGGGTTGGTTGGCATTGGTGGTAGGACTGTCCCATGAAAGCCGGAGCTGTGACCCAGTCACATGTCAGCCAAAAAGTGTCCTCAAGGAGGGTGGAACTTCCCTCAGTTTCAAACGCTTCTGTTGTCACTGCTAGGCGTGGGGGCCCAACAGGCACCTGGGTGCAGGATACACCCTGGAGTGTGCAGAGCCAACGGGGAAGGCACCTCGTTCCAGTGTGGGAGATCACTGTGCCCTGAGGTTCACGGCAAGGTTTACCAGCCAGTGTGGGCTAGAAAGTGCACGGGGCAGAGGCGCCTGGTGGAGGCCACTGGACGAGCGACATTCACCAGGGCCTCTGCCACGCCCCAGGCAACGACTGCTCTGGAGCAGCTCTGGGCCCCAACATAGCAGTGCTTGCACCCCAGACCAGCTGCCTCCAGCTCAGTGCCCCCAGAAATCACCTGTTCTTCTACTCAGATGCCCCTTTGGCTCCAGGGTTCCTGCTCCCAGGTAAGCTTCATCCTGCTTCAGAAGCTGGAGGAGCCGTCTTGCCCATTTGAGCTCAGCGGTCACAGCCAGCCATCACCGGCCGCTGCTAATGGGACCCCAGAGTTGTGGGCACCTGGGCGTAGAGCTGACAATGGGTGTGGGGCAAGCCCACCTCAGGGGTTCGCTCTGTCTTCCCAAGGCACTTCTCTCTGCAAAGGCTGCACAGCACTTACTGGGTTTTACACCCCATGCCCTTGGTCTCAGGGCCAAAATGACCCCTGGTGTGTTTTGGGGGCACTGCAGGGGTCTTCTCTGGGAACTCCGAGCTCTTGAGGGGCTGAGCTGACTTCAGTCTCCACCTGACCACTTGTGCCTTTGGAATGCTTTCTCGACATGAATGAATGACTAATCATCATAAATAATAATAACTAGTCCTTCCACCTGAGGCAGCCCCAGCCTCGTGACCACCAAGGAAGTGGGGCGGGGGTTTACAGTCTAATTTGGAGACATTTTAGCCACGTCCACAATTTCGGAGTCACTGAGCACGCAGAGCCTCGCCTGCCAACATCCCGGCGCTCCCATTGCTGCAGCTGGAGGAATTCAGTGATGCTTGCAGGACATTTTCTCATCGACATTCTTTTGGGCAGGACTGCCTTGGTCTTGACATGATGACTTAGCAAAATGAGCCTCTGTCCCCCTCCAGCCCTGGGTCAGGCCCTCCAGACCGGACTGGGAGTTCCCAGATGCTTCATGGGGCACCTCCCTCTTTTGACCCCTTTTCTCTGTAACTCTGCGGAGAGACATCAGCAAGACGAGTCAGTGGGAGACTGGTGAGCGGCCGGTGAGAGGACAAGGGTTGGAAAGACGTCTGTTTCCCAAATTCACTGATTGCTTCAGTGCAATCCCAATCGGAACCCCAGAAGAGCATCTGAAACTGGACCAAATGGCACTCACGCACATCTGGAAGAAGAAATGGACGTAGCTGGGGGGTTTAAAATAGAAGCACAATGAGAAGGGGCACTTGCATTAATAAGGGCAAACATCTAATGTCCGTTAGAGGGTGATGAGTCCTCTTCTGAGCACTTGACATTTACTCATTAGCTGAATCCTCATTGCAACCCTACGAGCTAGGTAGTACATTTAACCATACAAAATTGCTCGTATTTGCTAGCATTTTTGGACCCCCAAAGTGGCAATTTTGTATTATTGTCATCCACATTTTTGCAAATGAGAAAACGGAGGCACAGAGACGTTAAGTACTGTCCCAAGGTCACACAGCTAGCAATTAGTAGATCCAAGATTTAAACCCAGTCAGGCTGGCTGCAGGGCTAGTTAGTGCTTATAAGATTACATTATATACTCGACAGATAATATTACTCAGAAATAGACTCTAGAAAATATGAAAATTGAATCTGTGATAAAGAAATCTTCACAAATTCGTAGAAAAGGAAGAACTGTTGCATATGTGTTATTTAGAAAAAACTTGCTAATTGGAGGGAAAGAGAACAGATCTTCACCTCCCAACTTACCACAGATCAATTATAGATGGATTAAAGAGCTCAATGTATGAAAGGAAACCTTCAAAACCTAGGAAAGAGGATTAGCTGAATAATTATCTGCTGAGTGGGGAGCACACAAGGAAAGCATAGCAAAGCTGTCTACATAAAAAACTTAACCTCCTATTCATTAAAGAGGTCACATAACAGTTAAAAAGATAAGGAAAAATTGGGGATAATACTTGTTAAAACATGGCAAGGTAGATTAATATGTTGCCACATAACGAACTTGAATAAAAGGGACAGGGAATTGGGAAAGGTCGTGGATGGACAATTCCTGGAAGGTAAAAAGCAAATGCATTGATTCCACAAATATTTACCAGGCACTTATTACCAGCTAGACACTTTTCTGGTCTTGAAACGGAGCTTGCGTTCTATGGAGTGAGATGGACATGAAAAAAACCAGTAAATGAGTGTGATACAACGCCAGGTGTTATGAAGACACATAAGTGACAGGAAGGAGAGTCAGGCAGAGTAGGAGGTGGGGAGTGGGAGGTGCTATTTAGATGGGAGGTCAGAGACAGCCTTGCTGATGAGGTGACAGTTGAGTAACTCCTAGAAAGAAGCAAAGGAGCAAGAACTACACAGGGGAAGGGGGCTCCAGGTAGAGGGACCTGCCATGAGACTAGTGTGACATGTGACTGGAGCGAACAGGCGAGGAGGAGAGTGAGGGGACAGCAGGGCCACAGGGGGAGCCAGACACTTGACGGTGGAAGGCCTTGGAGGCTCTGGGAAGAATTTTGGATTTTATTTCAAGTAATACAGGAAGCAACTGGCAGGATTAGAGCAGACGAGTGCATACTTGTACGTACTTCTGTACTTCTTTAATTGCTAATAAATATATAGAGTTGTTCAAAGAGATACAAATTAAAGCCAAAATGAAGTGCCAAGTTACCTTCAAGTTAGTATGTCTATAATATAAAAATAATATAAGAATTTATAATATAAACAATTTGTGAGATTTCAACTTTAAAAGACACTGAGATGGTACAGTGGGGCGGACACTCCCCCATGGCTGGAGGAAGTACACCCGTTCGATAAATAACGAAAGAGCAGCCACTGTGAACCAGGCATCTCTGGGGGGTTGGGGAGGCAGCTGTGAATCAGACAGACGGGGATCCACGCTCAGGAGGGAGGGCAAAATCCTTCTTTCAGTCTACTTTAAATTTGTTGAGCAATCAACAATACACCTTACTATACAAAATAAATGGGATAATCACTATTACTACTTTTATTCAGCATTGTAGCTAGAGGTCCTAACCAAAGCAGTAAGATAAGAAAAATAAATAAAAGACATAAGGATGACAAGGTGGGAAATGAAAGCATATTTAGAAAGATATATTTAGGAACAACAAAAATAAAAGGTCCTTAGGAAAAATTATGAAATTTTTTTGAGAGACATTAAAGAACATCAGAATACAGAGAGACACCATGGTTATGGATAGAAATAGTCAATGTCATAAATGTCAGTTATCCCCAAATGGTTGAGAAGATTCATTCAAAACCCCACGAGGATTTTTTGAAGAACTTGGGTTAAGAATAAACCTGACATATGTGAAGAAGGAAATAAGGTGAGGGGATGAATCTTACAAGATATCAAGCCTTACAAGGTTCTGGTAATCAAGGCAGTGTAGTATTGACATGGGAATAGACAAATTGAATAGTGAAACAGAATTGAAAGCCCAGTGCATATACCCCACGCACACACGTAAACTTGGTTTATCATACAGTTCTCTATAAATAGTGCTGAAGCAATTATGTCTCTAGAAAAAATGAAACTGGATGCTTACCTCACTACACACACACACACACACACACACACACACACACACACACACAAATTATAAATAGATTAAAGATGTTGATGTCGAAGACAAAATTTAAAAATTCTTAGAAGCAAACATAAAAGAATATTTTTTTCCTAAGCGAGAGAATTTCTTCAACAGATAGCAAAATGCACTGTTCAACAAATCAGAGCAAAAAAAAAAAAACACCAACTATAAGAAAATCTTTGCAAGGAATTGGTATAAAGAACAATAAAAGAACTGTTACTGGTGGGAAAAAAAAAAAACAACAGAAATTAATCAGCAAAAAAAAAAAAAGGAAAAAATCTATGAGCAGGCATTTCATAGATGAGAAATGTGGTTGACAAGTAAATCTAGGAGCCTATGCCCAATGTCATTTGCCATCAGAGAAATTTAATTCAGGCCACAACGAACTACTATTTTATATCCAGCAGCTTGGGAACAATTTTAAAGTCTGACTATACCAAGAGGAAGCAGAGACGTGGAGTAGCTGGAACTCCCATACACAGTCAGTGGGAATGTAAATTTGAACAACAAAATTGAAAAACAATTTGCCTGTGGCATTGTGAAGCCAAACACCGGCATATTTTGCCACACAGAAAGTTTACTTTTCGGTATGTATTCTAGAAGAGATCTCAAATGGGGGCGCGTAAGAGACTTTCCCTGGAGTAATGAGAAAACTGATGGTTTGAAGGGGATCTATTCAGACAAACTTCCAAATGTCCTCCTTTCTACATTTTCTCCTTTCCCAAGTCACCCTTTTTCCACTTTCCCTTCACCACATCCAAACCCTCTCTTTGGTGCATCGCCCCGGGTTGTAAAAACTATTCTAGGGTGCCAGACAAAGGTACAATGAGACATGCTGACACTGAGGTTGAAAAAGGGAATAACTAACTGGCGTCTAACGAATCTTTTCTAATTTATTGTTTTCTCTGACGTGGAAGAGGAACTAATCCAGTTATCAGCTGGTATGTTGTTAAAAATAATGTTTAACAATTAGAGAAATAAGGTCACTCCCGGGAAGTTAAAGTAAATGAAAAACCCATGTGATATACATTTTTGTATTGCAGAGAAATATAACAGAGTGATCAATAGGTGACCTTTAAAGATACATGTACTAGGACAAAATTTTGTGGGGAGAGCGGAATAAAAGCACAATTTCAAGGGGAAAAAAGTGGAGCGATGTAAGATTTCTTAATGCTAAAGAGCCTGTTCATGTGGTTTTAAGTAGGATGGTGATGGACATATTGAATTGCCATGCTGCTTGTATGCCACTGGTCACGTTTTTTTAAAATGCTGTAACTAGAAGAACTCTAGGAGCTATCTGTGAAGTGAGGCAAATAATAACGTATTTATTAGCTTTTAATCATCAGATTAGGCCTCGTACTGCTTTCTATCATTGACAAAATTTCTTATTTTTCTATATTCCTTATAAAATAGGAATGATGTTAAGTATAGTGAATTTGGAATACAATGAAATAAAACTACTTTATCTTAAAAAATTAAAAGATACTGTAATTATTTTATTTTAAAATGTTATTTTTAAAAAAATTATATCCTCTTCAATTCTTATAGTTATGATAAAAAAATTGAGATTTCAACTTTAAAAGATGCAAGAGGATAGAGTGTTTTGAATTCTGTTACAGTGTGCTTGAAGGGAAAGTTGGAAGGACCTAGAGAAACTCTTGAACACGTGTGTGTGAAAAGGGAACGAGAATATTCTTGGTAGCTTAGTTGGTGACAACAAAAACTGTCGAAATTTGAATCGAGAGAGGAGAAAACTGAATATATTGTGACACAGTGACATTCTGGAGCTGTACCAACGCATGAACTACAGTGAATTATAGACCCACAACATGGACAAACCTTGGAAAATCTGACTCCAGTTTTATAAAGCTCAGAAACAAGCAAAACCAAGGTGCTCTGTGGCTAAACTGTTTTTCAAAAAGCAACGGAATAATTAACACAGAATTCGAGATAATGGTTGCCGCCTGTGGAAGAAACACCCAGGGGACCCTGGTGATTTTCTAGTTCTCAAAATGGGATGGTGGATTTTATCATTCACTTCCACAGCTTACGAAAATGCCATTCTATTGTCACATTTTGTCTCATTAAATATTTTCCCAAATTTTTATTTTGCAAGTTTTCAAACATATGGGAAAAATGAATAGCAAGCAATCACTTATATACCCTTTGCCTACAATCATCAGTTGTTAATATTTTATTATTATTTATTGTTGAACCACTCTAAATCCTTCGTGTATCTTTCAAGAATAGACATTTGCTACATTATTCTAAAACTGTCACCCACCTAATTAATTCCCCAATAGTATCCAACATGGAGTCATATCTAGATTTCCTCAATTGTCTCTCATTTGATAGCTTTTGAAAAGACCAGCACTGAATGAAGGTTCATAAATTGCATTTGTTTATTATGAATTTTAGTCTCTCTTGTTCTAGAATAATACACCTTTTTATGACATTGACTTTTGTAAGGCTTCAGGTGAATATTCTTGTAGAATGCCCTCTTGACTACATTTTTCAAAGTATTTTTTCTTCCTCTATCCTCTATATTTCCTAAAGTGCTGGGTGGGAAGGAAACCTCTAAGAAAAACAATGCGTTTTATTGTATAAGAGTGTTACATTTTTATGTAGTCAAATCTGTCCATTTTCCTAAGCTTTTGGTTTTTATATCTTGACAAGGCAAGCCTTCTCCAGCAGCATAAAAGAAACTTATTATTTTTTTAAAATAACACTGCAGGACTGGCCTGGTGGCTCAGGTGGTTGGAGCGCCGAGCTCCTAATGCTGAGGTCGTTGGTTCGATTCCCACATGGGCCAGTGAGCTGCACCCTCTACAGCTAAGATTGTGAACAATGGCTCTCCCTGGAGCTGGGCTGCTGTGTGCTGCTGTAAGTGGCCGGTGGCTAGTGTGTGCTGCCATGAGTGGCCAGTGGCCAGCGTGAGTGGCCGGCAGCCATCGTGAGCGGCCCGCAGCCGGCAAGAGCTGCCGTGAGCTGCTGTGAGCAGCCGACCGATGACCAGCGACCAACGGCCTCATCCAGGGGGAGCGCAAGGCTCATAACACCAGCATGGGCCAGGGAGCTGTGTCCTACACAACTAGACTGAGGAACAACGGCTTGAACCGGAGTGTTGGGGGGAGGCGGGAGTAGGGGGGGAATAACACTGCAGAGACACAGCACCTGCCCTGGACTGTCTGACTCTAAATATTTTGATCTGTGATACACTGAAATGTCTTTAATGCTTAATCCTGTTACTTGAGTATTCTATTATTTGCAGCCAAAGCATTCCTAACTCTGTAACATCCAAATACCTATTCAGTAGTGGACAGATGAGTCTGGAACTCAGAGGAGAGGCAAGGCTAGAGATATAAATTTGGAAGTCAATGGCAAATATTGAAAACCCTGGGCCTAGATGAGATCATTTAGGAAGATCCAGGGAAAAGAGAATATAATAGGTCCAGGACTGAGTTCTGGGACTTCCAACATTTGGAAGTCAAAAGAGAAGCAGCAGCCAGCAGAGACGCCAAGAGGCATGCCAGCGTATGTTCTGTGTACACACACACACACGTACACACAGACACACACACGCACACAGACACATGCACACACACAGACATACACACACCGACATGCACACACGGACACACGCACACACACGCACACAGACACACTTGCACACACACGCACGCACACACACACGACCTTGGCTTTGGGCTCACATGCTGTATGTCTACACACTACACTGCCACTTGAATTTTTTATTTGACAGTATATCATGGACACCTTCCCATGTCAGTATATACAATCTAATTTGTTCTTTTTAATGCCAGTATTTGACTATTATATGGATATTTCATAATTTCTGTGTCATACATTGAAAAAGACTTACATCCTATTGTTTAATGGAATTGGTACGATAAGTTAACTTTTTGGAAAAAATAAAATTTTCACAAATGGAAGATGAATGAAAAGTTTCAAGATAACAAAGTGCCATAAAATAATAGATGTGTACGAGAAGAGGAATTGAGTTTTGTGTAATCTCAGGTGAGGAAAGACTTTCTAAGCAGAGCACTGTGGGCAAGAGTGATGAAGGTAAAACTGATTTGATGACAGTGTTAAAATGCTGTACATTAAAAACTCATAAAATTAAAAAGGAAATGAAACAATGAGAACAAATTTATAACATGTGATATGGAAAGGGTAAATACACTCCCAGTCCACACATCATTAAGAAAAAGGTACAGTACTCCAGAAGAAAAGTAAGCAAAAAACATGGACGGGTAACCACAACGAAATGCAAATTGTCATTAAGCATAAAAAATTTCTACTCCAATAGTGTTAAAATGCAGAGCAGCTAAGAGATCCTATTTTTGCTTTTCAAATTGGAATAAAATAAAATGTTAGCACCATATTGGAGCAGTGCTGGAAACCCGGCAACCTCATTCCTGGCTGGTGAGTGTTTAAATCATATTAGCTATTTTTTTTTACATGAAAAGTTGTTCATGCTCATTTAAGTTTAAAGAAGTCGGTTATCATGACAATTAAGGGCTCCGTGTGATTATTGATTGGATCTTGGATGAGAGGAAAATCAGCTATAAAAGACATTATTGGGACAATTGAGGAGATTTGAATATGGCCTGCATATTATATCACATCCATGGGAACTGTCTTGGGAGTGATAATAGTCTCGTAGTTACCACACAGAAAGTCCTTGTGCTTATTTATTTAAGGGTGAAAAATCATGGTGCTGGTGTTTACTTTCAAATGGTTCAGCATAGTGTGTGTGTGTACGCCTCTGTGCCGTATGTAGCTGTATTATCTACATCTATCATGTATCTATCTGTCAATCTATCTATCCATCCATCTCTATCATTCTACCTACCTACCTTCTTACCTACCTACCTACTATTATCTATGTATCATCTATCCATCCATCCATCCATCCATCCATCCATCATCTAATCTACCTATCTAGAGATCACCAGTATGTTAAAATGTTAACAACTGGTGAATATAAATGAGGCATCTCTGAGTGTTCACTGAAATATTCTATTCTTCAACTTTTCTGTAAGCTTTAAAAATGTCCAAACATTTAAAGGGAAGACTAGGCTACAAAATAGTTTGGAGAATGTTACTTAATACACGTATATTTTTTAAAAGGCTGAAAGGACACGTGTTCAAACGTTCAGCGTGCCTTGCTCTGGGGGGCTGGTAACTGATCATTCGTTTTCTTTCCTTATCTTAAAAACAGTTACAGGAGTAATACATGGTCAGTTCAATCAGAAAATTCAAATAAGCAGAGAACAAGTTAAAATCAAGATTAATTTCACAGAGAGAATGCCTGCTGACACTTGCTTCGTATTCTTTTGGGGTGCTTCTACGCACACATAAACATCTTTGTAATCCCGCGTATTACTTTTCCTGCCAAAACAGGACTTAGGGCGTACATGCGGCTTGATAACTTGCTCTTTGCACGTTCTCATTCTGCTTTATAAACACCTTTCCGTCTCCTATGAATACGTACTGCTTGCACAGGGGTTGGGGAGGCTCTTAATGCTAGTACCATGTTATTTGGGTGTCCACATTTTCTGTGATGATGACGGTGATGATGATTTTTAATACTGTGGGCTCATTAAGGGGGAAGCGCCATGTTTTTTCCATATATTAACTCATTTAATCTTCACAGCCCTCCAAGGTTAAGTGTTATCATCACATCCATTTACAGGGGGAAATCCAGGCTGTCTGGGTACATAGTCGGCGCCTTACACAACCCGACACATGGCCCTGGCTCTGAGCACGATATCATGTAGGTAAAAGGTAGTATGACGTGTTCCGGGCCAAATGGCTCAGGCGCTGGAGAAGCCACAGCCCCAGCTCTCTGGAGAACTCGGCTTGCAGGCAACACTGTATTTTCGGAGAGTGTGATTTGGCAAAGCCACGATGACCAGAGTGGAAGGAAAGTGACCAGGTCTCTGTGCATTTCGAAAGCCCACACAACCAGGGCAAAGTCCTGGGCCAGACTCCCCTCCCAGGTCCCTGCCCGCCTGCCTGGTCAGAGTCACCTGGACAGGTAGCACGGGTGCGAGCAGCCACTCGGGTGCCTAATCCGTTAAGTATTTCACAAGATAGGGCCCCGCACACACATTAATCACTGAATTCCTCAGCCAGGAGCAGTGCAATGCCAAGTTCCCATCATCCCTGCTAGTGTGTGTGTGTGTGTGTGTATGTGTGTGGTATGTATGTGGTGTAGCATGTGTCGTGTGTGCGCGTGTGGTATGTATGTGTGTATGTGGTGTGTGTGGTATGTATGCGTGTGTGGCATGTGTAATGTGTGTGCACATGTGGTATTTATGTGTGCATGTGGTATGTATGTATGTGGCATGTGTAATGCGTGTGCATGTGTGCATGTATGTGTGCATGTGGTGTGTGGTGTGCATGTGTGTGGCATGTGTAATGTGTGTGCACATGTGGTATTTATGTGTGCATGTGGTATGTATGTATGTGGCATGTGTAATGTGTGTGCACGTGTGTATGTGTGCATGTGGTGTGTGGTATGCATGTGTAATGTGTGCACATGTGGCATGTATGTGTGTGGTATGTAAATGTGTGTGGTATGTATGTGCGGTATATAAATGTGTGTGGTGTACGTGTGTGTGGTATGTATGTGTGTGGTATGTAAATGTGTGTGGCATGTATGTGTGTGTGGTATGTAAATGTGTGCGGTGTGTGGTGTGGTGTGTGGTGTGGTGTGTGTGTGTTGGCAGTGTATCCTTGCAGCGCAGTAAATGAGCCTTTTTCCTCCAGCTTTGAAAATAAACAGATCTTGAAAGTGAGTGTAGCTAGCGATTGGTCAATACCATATGCAAATAAATAAGTGCTAATTGCCTGCAGTGTCTTTGGGTGTCAGGTGCGGTTATTGGACCACATTTATGGGCCAATTAGGCGCCTTACCGGACTTGAGCGGTGATAAATTGTGGCTTAGCAGCTTCTCGGGATGTGCTGGGGCCGGTGGCACTCCCACCGCTGGTGAGCACGGCGAGGCCTTTGTCCCCGCACAGCTGCATGTGGCCTTGTGTGCCCCACTTACCTGCAGGTGGGGCAGGGCAGGAGCACCAGGGGACCCTGTGGGGCCAGGCTGGGGACTCCCGTGGGGGCGGCCCGAGTGCACACCAAGTGGATCCCAACCCTAGAACACCAGCCACCACTGAGGTCCCACCAAAGTGCCTTGGGACGGCTGGGGGGACGTGACAGGCCTGGCAGGAAGTGGTACCCTGGGTGCTCACCTGGTGGCATTCCTCCAGACCATTTTCCCTCTCAGCCCTGTCACAGTTATGATGAGGTTTGGTTTCCTGAAAAGCAGAACCACCCAAAGTAAACGATTAGTGCAACCCGACACTCGGTACCCATGTGTCCCCGCAGGGAGGGGCAGGCAAGACCACTGGCAGGCCTGAGTTTTCCCTTTTCCCCGAATCCTTCATTCAGTGGATATTTGGGCCGGCCCTGGGGCTCCAGGGGTGACCCAGGCAGACCCCGGGCCATGGAACCCAAGTGAGGTGCGGGAGGGGGTGAATTATCTCAGACAGAAATGCACAGGTCACGGAGCCTGCAAGGGCCCGGGGCTTGACTGAGCTGGGGTCGAGTGGGGAAGGCCTCATGGAGGAAGTGACCTCATGGCATCTGAGCCGCCAAGGATGAAGAGCGAGACACAAAGACAGGGGTCTCCCAGGGGGTGGAAAAGGTGGACAAAGGTCCAGAGCAGGAAAGAGGCCAGCATGTTGGGGTATGGCTGGTGCTGAAAGGGAGGGGTCCAGGGGCAAGGAGAGGCAGGTGAGTGAGGTGGGGGGCAGAGCAAGCAAACCCTGGGGACAATCTTAGGGCTGGACTTCCAGTCAGAACAACAGGGAGCTGGGAAGGGGTTCCAGGCAGGAACAGCAAGAGCAGATTTCAAGAACGACTGTTGGCTGCGAGATGGGGGTTTGGAGCGGACAAGAGCTGGCAGGGCAGGGAAGCAGCCAGGGTCCTAGTGGGAGAGGAGGCAGCTGGGAGGAGGGAGAAGAACAAAAGGAGAGTACATGGGAAGGGCTGGCCTGGCCTTCTGGATGGTTCCCAGCTCTGAGAGGGGTCTGTTTGAACTTTGTTCCTTCAGATTCTATAAATTGCGGTTTGCTCCCCTATGCTGAATGCTTCCCAATTTTTAATCAATTTGTTTCAGTAGTATATTAATCAATTAACCAATCCTGTCTCCATTTTTTAGTATGAGTGAAAAATGTTTTGACAAAAAACCCAACCACTTTCTTTAAAGTTGGTGGCTAACTGTGAGCTTTAATACGTACCTCAAAATAATTTTTGAAACATACATTTATGGAGAAGAGACGGACAGTAAAGGATAAAAGAGTAAACTACCCAGAACTGCCAATAGAGAGACAGCACTGTGAACATTCGGGACTTTTTTTCCTGAATAAAAAGTGAGGATATAAAAATATTTTTATTTAATAGAGATCAGTCTTACATACACTCTTTACCCTAACTTTTTACTTCCATTGTGTCATTTCCCTATGTGATAAACACGATCTGAAATGACTCGTCTTCCTTCTCCCCTGTAACTTACCTAACCGTCTCCCTACTGTTGGACTTTGAGCTTGTTCCCCATATTTTGTTATTATAAGTACCATAGCACGAACCGAACATCTTTTAGGCAAACGCGTGTTTCACATCCCTCCTTGGTGCGCTTCCCAGGCATTGAATTCATCCATGAAATCAACATGCTTATGGAGCCCATGCTGCAGTGAAGACGTGTCTGGACCCTGGATTTCTGGGCCGGAGGATTCACACGGCTTTGGATACAATTCTGTATTGCTTTGCAGAAATGCTTTTCGTTTCGGGCATTGGCATGTCAGTGACAATCCCCTGATGGCCAGGCCAGCACTGTGTCTGTTCACTTTAAAAATCTTGGCTTATACAAGCTGAACTTTCAGTCTTGCTTTTCTTACCCTACGACCTGACAGAGTTTCCCAGGGCGCTGGGCTCACTGACTTCACCTCAGTGAGTCAGTTCTACGCTCTGGGGGTGAGAGAAGCTATGATCTTCTTGGACTGGACACCGGTGAGGCTGGGGCAGCCTGCCCACTGGGCATCTCACTGGGGGAGCAAGAGTTGTTGTGTTGACAGAGGGTGTGTTTGAATGTTGGGGAACCAAAGGGGGGGCAGGCAGAGACACTGTGTTGCCTATTCAATACCAATACCTACTCTTCCTTACCTCCAGACTCCAAACCCCTCGTCCCCCACAGCTACGTTTCCCAGCCTCCCTTGCAGCCCGAGTGACCCACTCAGCTGCTTCTTCTCGTCTAAACAGACGCTGGAGGTGGAACAGCCCTCTGTGGGTGCCAGGAGGAAACAAGCACCAGTGAACAATGGTTGACCGGATGATCTGCAGGAGGTTGGGCCTGGAGTCTTCCGGAACTTTCCATGCCAGCCCTGGCCTGCCGACCTCCAAGTGTCTTCAATTGTGAGGAAAAACAATCCCTTAACTTATTTAAGCCACAGTTTTGTAAATGTTACCAAATACAATAGACGGCCAATATGTGTTCAAATGGAACTGGTTCTTCCTAAACCGCTTTCTTTGTCCTTCTTCCACTTATGTTCTGGAGGACAAGTTACCCTTGTAACGTTTTGCATTTGGCTTGCTGGGTGTGGTGTAACCATGTCGCGTGGCCTCTGTGACATGTGGCTGGGTGGGATGCTGCCACCCACCCGTGTGGCACCACATTCAGCCCTTGGTGTGTAGGCTCCCCAGGCAATGGGACAATCTCAACAGAAGACGTAAATAGTAACACGTCATGAAATCACATGGCTCTGTATCTACTGACGTGGGAGAGTTGGGGTAAAAGGGCATCTGCTGACCTGCCGGGAGAAGCATCTGGAAGATGTTCAAATCGCTGATCACAGGGATGTCTAGTGGGCACTTTGGTTGAGTTTTACCCTCTTTATTCTTTTCTAATTTGGGGGGGGAGGTCGGTGGTAAAGATATGATGTATTTTGCGTGAGGAAATGTAAATAATATTAATAGAAACAGTATTCGTACTAGCATCCTTCCAGGATTGATTTCCTAGCCAGCCTGCTGAGTTGTCATCACATGTCTGGGGCAGTGCAGCTTTATTGCAAAGATACAGCAGAAGCAACTGGAACTCCAGGGCCCATCCAACCCGCAGGCTGGGGAAACCACGGCCTCAGAGTTTCTTATAAATGAAGAAGTCCGACAAGATGCTCCTTATCTTTGCCCTCGTGCCCCGAGAGCCGGGGCTGCTGGGTCTCACACAACCCCTTCCATAAGCAGTCGAAGCCCCTCTTCTCTCCGATTTAGTTTGCCTGGAACAAACCCAATTATCATGACAAGTGAACCCCCCCAAACCCCAACAAAAACCTCCAGGGAAGTGGTATAGACATATTTTCAGTTCTTTATTAGAAAGAGGCCTCTACACTATAGCCACCTCTCTCCGTTACTTTACACATTTTTCTTTTTCTTCATTTTTCCCCTTAGAATACTGTACAGCTGACACAAAAAATCCCAGGGCAGGGAAATACAAACTGGCATATTGAATCAAAACAAGATCATATGAAATAACAAGTGAAATGTCTGTCAATGGTTTTAATTACAGTACAAACAATATAAATAAAGCATCATTGAGTCATTGTGAAACATAAACTTGCTGAATGAGGTAATATAAAAACAACCAAAAAACCAAACCAAAACAAAAAACCAACCCATCTCTGATAAACCCCAGGCTGTGCTTCCATCTTCTATACATCTCTATTTACAGAAAGAGAAAAATGTGCTATGAGGGGCCGAGGCTCGGCCTTCCCGGCTCCCTCCTAGAAATAAACGCCTCTTGGTGGTCACCTTTGACTAGCTCCGGAGGCCCCTTTTAGAAACACACCCTGCGGCTGAATGGGAACCCAATTCAGAGTCACAGGCAGGACGGGCCGTGTGGGGCAGGCGCCATTCCCGGAACGTTCTTGTGGTCAGAGTGGCACAGCCGGCTTGTCCCCCCCTTCCCTCCGGGCTCAGCAGTGAGCCCTTGGTCGTGTGCAGGACCCCTCCCCCACACCACCCCCTTCCTGGAATCAGGTGCTCAGGCCCCAGCAGGCGCAGCAACCTCCAGAATTTGATACATGTCAGACACAAAAACCCAGGTGGGGGAGGAGGGAAACCGTGATGCTTTTCAAGGTTCGCAGAAGGCATCATTTTTAATATCAAGATGTGTGAGCGGTCACAGAGCATTTTCGAAACGTACCCGTTGCCTGGCCGCTACGGAATAGCCCCAACCCTCAGCCAAGTCCGCATGTGCACCCCGTCTCTGTCCTGGGGAGAGCTACGGGGACCCCTGTGGGTGGGGCTGGGAGGTGCGTGACGTGCTCACGTGAGCAGTGAGAGCTAACTCCCCAGCCTGGCACCGGCTCTCGCACTCCTGGTCTGTCCTCTGACCTCCCACCCCCGCAGAACCCAGGCAGGACAGACATTTTCCCCGACGACTCTGGAAAGTCAGGTGCAGCGTGGTGTCTTTGCACGTGGCCTATCACTCGGGATGTCTGCCTCCAGGTGTCACATCAGGAGTGCAAAGACACAGACGCCCTCATTCAGCCCCAGCGCTCCTTTAATTTTACGCGAGCAACCCCTCACCCAGTGAGCTTCCAGGACTTGGGGTGAGGTCTTCTCTCCCAAGAGTTTTCCAACCAGCTCAGTCCTTAGCTTCCCAGGCTGGTGTGGACACCGCCTGGTACTCGGGCGATGAGGGCATCATCTGATTCGGGGGCCACTGTCCCCGACAGCTGGGGTGTGAAGGGGCCTGTTCCATCGGAAGATTTGCCAACACCGTCACACCTTGTTTGGTTCCTTTCTCTCACCTGCCTCTCGGGACAAAGGTCATGCAGTCCCTTCCCACTGACACTAAAGTCTCCTCAGTCCAAAGGGCGTGTCGCCATCACATGGCTTGATCGCCACCCTCAGCGGATCCTTCTCGACAGACGCCACATGCCTGGCCAACATAAAACATCCGCCCTGAGCTGGTGTCTTGCACACGCACGAAAGCACATCAAGTGGCTGCCAGCACGGCGTCACCTGGCCAGAAGCTGGAGCCTGTCTGTCCATGTAACCAGTGCAGCTCACACCTGAACACCTGCCGCTTTCAAACCCACGGTGGGCCCTGCGGGGCACGCTGCCTGACCCTGCCCAGCTCCGGGCACCACCCGCAACCCTTGGGATGGGCTGAGGGCCTCAGACAAGGGCATTCTAGCCCCAGGTGGAGACCCAGAGCCAAACGCTGCCACCGGACAGCAAAACCAGTCCCTCACAACCGAAACGTGGTAAGGAGACATTTTCAAACGTGTGGTTGCTGAACGCTCGCTTGGGGGCGGGTGTTGGCCATACCTGTGAAACTGAAGTACTGCTAGAACCTGGGATTTTTGAAAGTCACAGATTAAAAACAGACTTTTTGGTTTTACAGAATCCGCTACTGATGAGATATTCTCTAATTTCAACTTGGACCCAAACTGAAAAACCCAAACTGGAAAAAAAAGTATCAATCTATGTTTAAAAAGCAGCAGACATCCAAAATTAAACAAGGAATCTATGGATATTGTTTGGAAAATCTATTTAAGAACAGCATTTCCTCTCTAAGAGGAAGGATGTTTGTGTTTTTGAAGTACTAACGTCTAAGCTGTTCCACATTAGTTTTTCCTCGTGAGGTGAGAGGTAAGGGGTCCCCCAGGGGTGTGCTGACTCAGAGTGGCACCACTTCTCTCTAAGCACGGATGTCACGGCATCTAGGCTTCTAGGTAGTGATGGAAGGAAAAGTCTGAGGGCTGTGTGCATCCACCCCAAGTGGCTAACCCGCCCCCTTCTCTCTCCTGCGTAACTGGACGGCATCTGACTGAAAGGCAGCCTGACTTAGATGCCTGAGTGACAAAGGCCCCACCGGTGGGGTAGGGCACGAGCAGGGCAGACCCCACCCTCCGGCAGGCCGGGTGGGAAGCTGGGTCCCTGCCCACGGGAGTAGCACACCTGGGGGCCCTGGGCTGGCCGCACAGGGGTGGGGCCCACACCAGGCTCACTGACCACAGGGCTTCCTGAAGAAAGCCACCTGGGAATTAAAAAAAAAAACCAAACAAAAAACAAAAAAAAAAACTCCCAAAAATATCAATAATGGCTAAGGGGTACAAAGGCCCTTATTTGCTTTTGGATGAAGCATGAAGGTGAAAATCACTCGGAGATGTGACTTTACAGCATGTGAAACCCACGTGTGAGGAGGCGGTTAGAAATAAATTCTATTTCCCGGGAAAGAAAGATGTGTATCTTCAGCACATTTCTATTTGAATTCTTTCCTGACTGCTTTTCAATTTGTTTGCTTGAAGGACATAAATACCATCCAGGGGAGTTCTAGAACAGTTGTGCTGACCTTGTGGGTTTGTGGGGGAAGAAACAGACCAGAGGTGGGGGAGGAAAGCATCCTACCGGGGTGACAGATCTGCTTTCCAATTATCTTTGCCTTTTCAGAAGTTTTTGAGACCGCATCTTACTTACTCTTAGAGGATCTATATTGTTGCAAGGCTTCTGAACCTCCCTAGGCGGAAATATGGATTTCTTCCTCATTTCCAGAACATTCTAAATGCAAGGAGGAAGCGTTGGCAGAGTTGGAGCCATGGGGACCCAGGTCACTCGTGAGTGCTGCTCAGGTGGGGGGTTGGGCAGACCTGACAACGTACAGGTACAAGACAAGTTCAAGGTCACCTTGAAAGGGAAGACAGCTCCAGCGAGGTGGACACTCACCGTCTAATCGCGTAGCTTAGTGAGGGAGAGAAAGAAGGACAGAGAGAGGCGCAGTAGAGCCTAAAACCACACTCGACCAGCCAGGGGCCTTCCAACAAGCTCCAACTTTGAAAGGAAGTAGCAAAACACATGGAAACGAGGACCAACAGTCGTGTCACTGCAGCTGCTCGGTGCCTGGAGGTGGTGCCTGAATGGGGGCAGGCCTGTCAGAGCCAACACAACACGGAGTAGGAGCGAGGAGTGGTCGTCTTGGGCCTAAGACAACATTGGTGAATGGCGAGACCCAACCCTTTCTTTGCCTCTGGAAAATCCCTCTCAGACTAAAATGATGGAGGGTGAGTGGGGCTGACGAGATGGCACTTGGGCGGTTTGGGCTCATCCCTCTGGGGAAGGTGGCTCTCCGGGGCAGGGGCCCTCAGAGCACCAGCAGGCTCAGCAGAGAGGAGGAGCCATGGCGGATGCCCTGGACACGGGCTTGAGGACGCGCTGCCAGCTCAGGGGCAGCTTTCCGAGAGGGTGCCGGCTCTGGCCCTCTCCCAGCTCCTGTTCTGCCCCTCTCCTGAGCAGCTGGCTCCTGGCGGGCCATCAGGCTGGCCCTGATCACACTGCTCTGAAATGCTGCCCCAGGGTCACAGAGGAGGAAAAAGCGTCTGAGAAGCTGGATGCTTGCCCACGGCTGCACAGTGGGACAGCAAAGCCTGTGACCCAGGTCTGTGTGGCCCCTGGGCTGCCTTTCTTGTTAGACGTGTTTTTCCCTAATGAGTCAGTGACAGCTCCTTTGCAAATGTGGGGGATGTGCAGGTTCTCTCCAAACTGGGAAGGACGGGGGCCTGCTGGGTGGCAGAGGCTGGGTCCGAGCAGCGGACCTCATCAGGCTGGACAACACCTCAGAAGCGGGGGCGGAAGGAACCCCGAGGCCCCACACTGGTGCTGGAGGGCGTCAGCCCGGGCTCACGGCTCTGCACAGAAGGTGCTGCTCCAAGGGTTTCCGTCCCAACTCATGCAGTACAAGGTGCACTCTCGGCACCCGACAGCCCTGTGATCAGCAAGCACCCCACGGCCTGCACCGGCTCTCTGGGGTAACTACGCTTGGTGTGTGCTTTCCGGGAGATAGGAAACTGCACCGGCTTGTGGGACGCAAGACTCATGGCTAGGTCACTTGCTCACACTTGAGCGGCTCATCTCCTGGGATGACAGGAGACGGAAGGGACCAGGGACCACCCCTGGGCTTGGTAAACCATCTGTCTAACCCAGTGCTCAAGGTCCACTCGTGTGGGCTCAGAACCAAGGCTCCTTTTTCCACAGGGTTTTCTTGGCCACAGAAGGAACCCAGCGTGGTCACACTATGTTCAGATCCCCTGAGGGGACACCCTCCACCCTCTCGTGTAACCGACTGCCTGCTCATCACGTGCCTTCCCCAGTGGGTAGTTTCTCCTCAAAGGGAAAAATGCTAATTCTGAATAGAAAGGTTATGGGGTTTCTGCAGTGGTGGCTTCTTGTGTCACTGTCACTTCATGGAACGTACACGGGAAGAAACAATGAAAAGTCGATCCCTTTCGCAAACTGGTGGTTTCTAACCCTGACCCTGGGTCCTCGCTTCTCCGGCCTTGGGCCTTGGTGTGAGTCAGGCTTTAAGATGGGAATGAGAGCCCTGTCAGCAAAGCAAGACTTCTGGCCTGACGCTGAAATACACACCGAGTAGCCACCAGTCACCTTTACTTGAAACCCACCACCGCCTTTCCTCTGGTGCTCGAACTCCAGAAAGCAGGCTGCCCCCTGGAGCTGATCAGCGCTAGAAAGAGAAGAGAGGTCGAGTTTCCTAAGGAGGAATCAGTGACGTCCCGCTGCTGGAGGGAGGGGGAACAAAACAATCTAGCGTCCAGGCCGTGAAAGGCTAAGTGAGTAAAACATCATTTGGGAAAATACTACTTATGAACACATACAATCATAGGTACACACTCCTATACATCCCAACGAGCGGCCTCACTACGAGTGTAGCTCCTCTTCCTAAGAAGCCTCTGCTATGACAGAGCTCTCCTAGAGTGGGAATTCACTACAATGAAAGAATTTAAGAACTTCATTTATACTGTCTCTGTGTTCACCACATCAAGTCTGTGTGGGGCGACGTGTCTAGCTGGGTTAGAACAGTAACGCTTCTTCAAAAATAGGCACTGACTTTTCTCCCCCCATTCACATTTAAAATAACTACAGTGATGACACACAGAATAAAAAACCGGGTGGAGGGTGATGGACCTGTTGTCAAGATTCTCCGACTCGTGGCTTCTGTCCCTGTGACTCCCGGGAACCGCCAAGTACCACTGAGCTGAATGAAGGTTAGAAATGTCCATGAAACACTGACCTACATCTAAGTTCTGTGTAAAGCTTTATTTTTTCCCATCTACTTTTTTTTTTTTTTTTTTTTTTTTTCAGTGAAAGGGAAAGAAGAGGACAGATTCTTACAAAACAGAAGGTTTAATATATGAGAGCCAGGAACTTCCGGCGACTGCTGGGAGAATGTGGCCCTGTGTTCCTGTGCTACCATGTGACAGCCACTGTGTCCCCACCACGCTGCCAAAGGACTCCAGGCATAGTCACCCCCTTTCCTTTTGAGCCTACGGTGCTTTGATTTGGTTGACTGTGTTTAGCCACCATGCTGGAGGTGGCTGAATACAGCAGGCCAACACCATGACGATGGCAAATCAGGTGACATACTACAATGGAGAGCCGGGCTGCCAAGTCAGTCTTAGGGGTTCTCCTGGGACAGTCTGAGCCACAGAACTGCCGGCAGCAGTCATGATGTGCCACGGCCCAGCAGCCGGGTCTGATATTTGGGAAATCACCCCTTGCCTTGCTCGCCAGAAACGGTGTCAGATCTAAGCCACACTTTTAGTGACAAGGAACCGCATGCCTCTTTCCCCTGCTAACATGCTGCAGTGTCTTTTTTTTCCTTTCTTGATTTTAATAAGCAAATTGTACCACATTGTATTCTGATGTGCTCCTTTTTAAAAGCTGTATATCACATTAATGGGAGTGTTTACCGCTGTGAATATTTTCCATGTACAGTGATCTGTAACCCTCTTATCTCAACTAGTTGTACATTATTAGTTCACATCCAGTTCAATTTATAAATTAACAGAGGTGCCATTTGTCTGTACAAAAATCAATGCATATTTATGCTTCTTTTATTCAAATAGATTTCCACACATCTAAACACATGATACAGAAGCCTGTGTGTGTGACTTGGGCAACGCGGCCCAGGAATGACTGAGACCCAACACGTCCCCCTTGGCAAAAGGACATAAAATATCTCTCACGTTTGGGGGGGCAACACAGCCTTTTATGCATTTACTTAGGTTACTAAATGCACGTGAAATGTTATTATTAGCTGAATTCGTGATTGCCTTGTGAATTTCCGGGTTATTCTTATTTATTTTTTTCCATTTTGTTTTTGCACCAAGGAGACTGCAGTCAAATAAGACTCAGCAACTGATTTCCTCTCTTTGGACTGAAAAATTAAACAGATACTAAATTATGACAGTGAATTTAGAAAGGAGGGCTCCGAGGGCCTGGGATAATACGATGCTTCTCCGAGTATTGCAATCACACGGTGGCAATCACCAGAGCGAGCTGCCTGACTGCCTCCTCGGCTAATATGCTTTCTTCCCGGTGATGACTAATCATGTTCTATTAAACAGCGGTAATGCTGGAAGAACTCAACTACACAAGTGTAATGAAGCCAGTACTCCCCCTGGACAGATTAGCTACAACTGATTTGACACATACCATCATAGGGGCTTCAAACCTGACAAACTCTGCTTGCTTCTGATTTATGCCGTCAAGCTCCTCGGAGAAGAGCTGAAATCCAAGTGTTCCGTTTGGTGGAGGTGAAATGTACTGATGTGCTTAACTGCCAGTTGAGGAGAGTTACCCCTCTCCTCGCTCCTGCCTCCCCTCCCCCTCTCGTCCCCGTCCCCGTCCCCTGTCCCCTGTCCCTTGTGCCGTGCTCTGTCTACAGGCCACCGGGACGAGGGTCCCGTGCTGCCGTGTGCTATCGTCAACCAACCAAGGCCCGTCGGTTGCTCCTACTTGTCGATTAGGGGAGTTTATGAAAAAAACAACAAAAAAATCGCTCCCGCTGCCTGCTGGCCTCCTCTTCGGCCCTTGAGGGCTGTCCAGGTTTTGTGATTTCGCTGGGGTGAGGGAGGGTAGGTGGGTGGCAGGTGCTGTGGAGGTGACCACCAGGGAGAGTGAGGGGACGCGGCGGGACTCACGTGTTGTCACTTCCGAGAGAGGATGCTGGCGGCTGCGGTCGCCCGGGGCGTTGGGCAGGTGGGTGCGACAACCCTCAGATGATGGTGGGCACTCTCCCACTGCTGTTGTTCCGGTTATTGTTCTTCCGCGACAGGTTGGGGGTGGCCATGAGCACGAAGCGCTCGTCGGGGCAGCCGTACTGCAGCAGGACGTCGATGCACTCCTGGCTGGCGGCCTGCCGGGCGTAGGCCAGCGCCGTGTTCCCGTGGGCATCGCGGGCCATGACGTCCACGCCGTACTGCCGAGGCAACACAGCCACGTTAGCGGCACCGTGACGGGGGAGGGGCACCACTGCGGGGTGGGGGCGGGGGACGGGCCGCCTGGGGACCGGCTGCAGCGGGCCTGGGTGGGGGTGGGACTAACTGTCCAGAATCCGTGGTACCACCTGGCCCTGCGTTACATTCTTTTCAGGAAAGAATGTGCTTTCTGCAACTGAAAGGCCCTCTTTTGTGCGACAGAAACGGAGCAAGGATGACTCTGGTTCTGCTATTTCAATTTTGACCTTCCAATAATTGTAAATACAAAAAACGATCACTTTTTTTGCTCTCAGAGGCAATTCATTGTCATTGTAGGAAGTACATAGCTCATACACCGGAGCACAAGAAAAATTCAATAATCTTGCTATTCACAGATAATCTTGGTTAAAGCTCAGTGTATTCCCTCTGAGCCTAAATGCAGATATGCATAATTGAGAAACTTACACAATTTGTTTCTTTCATTCTTTTTTTTTCCACTGAGCACTGTACTATGATCACTTTCTCGCATCATTAACAATTATTCAAAAGCATGCCACTCGATAGCCATCCAGTATTTCTCCAAGTGGACATAATCCGGGGACTCTGTCTGTCCTTGGTGGCTACACATTGTGTTTAAAATTGTCCCTGGTGTAAACAGTGCTGTGACATGCACCCTTCCATCGAACCTTTCTCAGGATCTCTGATTATTAGAGTGAAGAGAAGAGGAAACAGTAGGTTAAATTGCACACTTTTAAGTTGCTCGCTCTTCAAAAAGGGTGGACTGGCTTCCACTTCCACCACAGTATTTGGGAATCTCGTCAGCACGGCGCATGGCAATCAAAGGCATGTTTGGCCAATGAGGGAGGGAAACATGCCATTCAGTTTGCTATGGCGCCAACTGTGTCCCCCCAAATCTATATGCTGGCGTCCTAAGCCCCAGTACTTTAGAATGTGACTGTATTTGGAGGTGGGACCTTCAGAGAGGCCATTAAGGTTAAATGAGGTTATCTGCGTGGGACCCTAATCCAACGGGACTGGTGTCCTTTGAAGAGGAAGGGACACCAGGGAGTCGCACAGAAGAAAGGACACGTGAGGACACGGAGAAGACGGCCGTCTGCAACCTAAGCAGAGGGGCCTCCGGAGGCAGAGACCTTGCCCTCACCTTGATCCTGGACTTCGGGCTTCCAAAACTGTGAGAAAACAAATGTTGGTTGTTTAAGTCCCCCAGTCTGTGGTGCTCTATTAGGGCGGCCTCAGCTGACAACACTTGCACAGTTTTTAAAGTGAAGCTGAACATTGGAGTGTGTTTGATACCTGGGCATGTGCTTCTCCTGTTGCACCCATTGCAAAAGTCAGATGCAAACATGTAGAAAGTGGCGTGAAGTTCAGCTGTGTCTGACAGACCCATCTCCTGTCTGGGGGGTGGGAACACACAGCCCCAGCAGGGTGACCTACCTCTGGGCAGTGTTCCAGTATTGGGGAACCCCCCTCGCATTCAGGTACCCTCTTGGCAGGCAGTTTTTTGCCCCCCTACCAAAGGGCTGAAGACCTCAAAAGTGTGCCCGAAGCGACCATGTGGGGGGCGGAGCTTCTCAAAAGCAGCTCCTGGGCCAGCCCGGTGGCTCAGGCGGTTAGAGCTCCATGCTCCTAACTCCGAAGGCTGCCGGTTCGATTCCCACATGGGCTAGTGAGCTCTCAACCACAAGGTTGTTGGTTCAACTCCTCGAGTCCCGCAAGGGATGGTGGGCTCCACTCCCTGCAACTAAGATTGAACACGGCACCTTGAGCTGAGCTGCCTCCCAGATGGCTCAGGTGGTTGGAGCACAGGCTCTCAACCACAAGGTTGCCGGTTCGACTCCCACAAGGGATGGTGGGCTGCGCCCCCTGCAACTAGAAAACGGCAACTGGACCTGGAGCTGAGCTGCGCCCTCCACAACTAAGATTGAAAGGTCAACAACTTGAAGCTGAATGGCACCCTCCACACTAAGATTGAAAGGACAACAACTTGACTTGGAAAAAAGGCTTGGAAGTACACACTGTTCCCCCATAAAGTCCTGTTCCCCTTCCCCAATAAAATCTTTAAAAAAAAAAAAAAGAAAAAAAGCTCCTGGCCAGCTTGGGCAGCGCGTCTTTTCACAGCCACGGTCCCCCGCTTTTTTTCCCCATTCAAGCTTCATCACACATACATAGGAATTTAAAAAAATAACTTTCCCCAGTAGAAATTCATCAGAATAGCCCAGACGAAGCCTGACAAACTCCTGGCACATCAAATCTCAAAGTTTAGGATCTAGTATTCTTATGTCATGTGAATGAGAAACCCCAAGGTTTGGAAAACCATATAAACCATTCAGTTTTTATCCTCCCTTATCACCCTATCCCACAAAAACAGATGACGGGAGGTTGTTTTCTAGGATAAACAAGAGGAACACCACCGAAGCTGTTTGACCCAGAAGGGTAATCAGAAAGCTGACCTTTGCAGAAACTCTGGCAAATGCTGTGCAGAGGACGCTGTCCCCATATGAGGAGCACGTCCCACTGCCCTCACGCCTCCCTTTTATCAGTCGTCGAGTGGGGCCCTCCCACAGGTGAGCCGGGAAGACAGGGGCCTCCACACGAACCCTCAGCTCCGCATTCCTGGTGCTTCCCATGTTCAGGCCGGTTCCCACAGCGCCCTCAGTGACCCGGTTCCCCACTGGGCACATGGGCAACCTACCCAGATGAGGAGCTGTGCCAGGACCACGTTCCCCTTCCGGCAGGCCAGGTGCAGCGCTGTGCGGCCGTCCACTTCCCCGCACGTCTCGTTCACCTCGTCCCGGGAGCCGTGTGCCAGCAGCAGGATGACTGCCCGTAGGTCCTCGTCGGCGGTGGCCCTCAGCAGGTGCTGGCCCAGGGACAGCTCGGTGCATGGCAGTGGAGCCAGGAAGAGTTTCTGCTCGTACTTGGCCCGGATCCAGCGCTCCTTCTCTTCCCTGCAAGAACCATTAGACAGGCACGGTCACAATCAGGTGGGACAACTGAGGCTGCAACCCCTGTGTTCCACCACCGTGTGGCCAGGAGGCATCAAGGAGGAAGCGGAACAGCAGGAGACAAGTGTCTTCACAGGGCGGGGAAGCCTCTAGGGAAAGCCTCCCCTGTGGTTCACAAAGTGGGCCCCCGGCAGCAGCATCGCCACCACCTGGCAACCTGTTAGAAATGCAGGCTCTCAGGCCCCTGAATCAGAACCACCAGGGTATTTTAAGGAATCCTGCAGGGGATTCTGAAGGCCTGAGGTGTGTGAGAACCACTTCCTGCCACTTGATGACTTTCGTTTTCAGTGCAGAGCTGAGTCCAGGGAGAACCCACGCCCGCCGGCATCCATATGGCACAATGCAGGATGCTCGCCATGGCCCTGAGGTCCATTCTACAATTGTTAGTAGAGACTGAAGCCACTTGGCTGGAGTCGGGGCAGGACACCGGTGGGCCATCCCACCTGGGTATAGCTTGCTCTTAGCTCAGGACCCATCCACCCGGGACGGGGTGTGTGAACTCTTTGGGTCTCTAAACACTTATGGTTGAAGAAAATATTGCTATAGACCAGGGGTGTCCAAACTGCGGCCTGCGGGCCAACTGCGGCCCGCAATCCATTGTTAATTGGCCCGCAGCAAATTCCAAAAATATATTTAGTTTACTTAAATAAACCAGGTGAGGCAATACGTACTTCACCTCGAGTGAGTGGCCCGGCTGTTTGTGTATTTTACCGCATAGGGCCCTTGGTGAAAAACGTTGAAAAAGTTTGGACACCCCTGCTATAGACCCACATATGAAAGGGCAGAGACTCTGACGGGGAGGTTTAGAAAAGAGACACAAGCTATATACTCAGTTACCCTGTGCATCTGTGTAATCTCTCCGGATTCTTGGGGAAGGCTTACGTGGAATGTTACGAATTCCTTAAATGACAAAAAGCAGCTGGGTTTTCTGAAGGAAAGTGTGTAGGGCCCAGCTTAGGAGACAAGGCATGTGGCCCCAAGACCAGAGCTGAGCTGGGGGTGCAGAGAGCAATGATGGCAGCTGGAGCACCTCCCCCAACGGCACAGCCTGCTGAGAATGAGTGTGAGGAGTTGGGTGGGTGTGATGACAGACGACCCCCACAACCCCCCAGGCTCCAAAGGGGAGAGGACACTGCCTCTGACATCTGGAAGGAGGGCTGGGAAAAAGAGGAGGCGGCAGGATGAAAAGGAGAGTTAAAGAAAGAGAAAGAAAGAAACCAACAGCAAGGTGTGTTTATACTGACTCCCACACTCCGTGGCTACTCATGGTGGATTTTCGTTTTGGTTTCTCAAAAAAGGGGGTAAGAGACATTGAAAATACCTCAGCAATGCTCAGAACTTGGCAGCACTGCTAAAAAAAGAAAAGAGCAAGAAAAGGCAAGAGACCGAAGCAAGTAGCTGGTGAAATGGGAGGGGCAGGGGCACAGAGGGGAAGGGGGTTGTATCATCAGATAGATGCTTTTTGATGAGGGTGATGAGGGAAGAAAGAAAAGCCCTACAGATAAGGAGAGACTATAATTACCCACAGAGACTTAAATAACACACTGATTCACAATCGCCCTCTCCGAAAATCCAGCCTTTTCTCCAGGAGAATAATCAGGGTCCATAGCTACCAACGACACAGAGAAATCACTTAGGGCTGTCCTGATGCTCGAGAAAGAAAACTCATTACCTGTGACATTTTTTCTTCCGAAGTACAGAAAAAAGGGCTTGTTTACACCTTTTACCCGTGTTGACACAGCTCCTAGTGATCTAGTGTCCGGTGAGCCCTAATCTGTTTTTAAATACTTAGGCAAACAGATTCTTCCAGGAGTAAATCTGGATTAGTTTTGCTTCACTTCCTGGTACATGCGCGTGACCCCAGAGTGACCCCCGACCTTTTTATGAGGAGATTTCCAGGCCAAACACTTGGCTGCGGCTGGTCCACCCCAGCACCTGCAGACGTGGCCGCACCACCACACCACTGGAGGAGGCAGGAGATACTGTCCCCACTTGGGCCACAACACAAGTGGCAGGGTGCCTGCCATGTCTCAGAAATACCGGGTAGGATGAGAGACAGAAAACCCCCAAATAAACCATGTTTTCTTGTTCTTTAAAAACCTTATTGAAAATGTATTAAACACATGTTGATGCGATTCATAAATCACCAAAGAGAAAGAGCAAAACGTGAATTAAATGGAAACGGACAGTGTGAAGGACACGTCCAGGGTTTCAAGTTCCGATTTGCTAACTCTAATTTTTTTGGTCGGCATTAAAATCAGAACAGTTTTATTCTGCTCTGGTTGATTTTAATCCTCACAGCCAAATCATCCAGGGATGAACTAGAGGACTGCACTAGACATCTAACTGCAATGATTCAATTTTCTTTTTAATATTTGAATACCCCGAAGAATGAGGACGAGCCCACAGCTTCTGAATCCAGTCTTGTCGTCGTGTGTTCTCACGGGGATGTGTGGGGGTGACCTGTGCCCTCGGATGTGGTCACCCCACAAACAAGCTCTCCTGAATTCACTGAACTCACCATGCGTCTGGATGATGACCCTGTTCAAACGATTCTTTGCTTTAAAACATCAGTGTTTACAGGGGGCCCAGGTTTGGAGGGGCTGAAAACGCCTGCTCTTTGGGGAACCTTCTTTGGGAGAGAGACTAATACCACGTGTGTGAAATCAGGGACAGGGTCTCGGAGAGCATCCATGAGCTTCCTGGCTGATCTGCCTGTGACATGCAGCACTCGGGGGCTGGGTGACTGTTACTGACAAGGGCTTCAGCACCTCCAACAACTCAGGTACAGCAGACAGACCTGAAACTAAGCCCGTCTAAGCAGCACGGGTCCCGGGCTTCCAGATGGCCTCTCAGTGGGGTCTTCCTTGCCTAGCCCTATGTCCACATAGCCCCGTGTACCCCCAAGGACGCCCCGCAGATGTGTGGCTTCTATTACTTGACGGAACCTCCGCTCTTCACCAACATTGTTTGTGCTATTTAGAAACAAGCTTTCAGTGCTCGACTCTCGGTCCTGTACGACTGCAGTGTTTTCTCAGAGACCAGGAGGTGGCCAGAAAGTGAACGGCAGCAGGCCCCCGAGCTCTGTGCCTGTGTCAGGTGGGCTTGTTGGAGCAGCTGCAATCTAGCCAGTAGGCTCAGCGGACCCAGACATGAACATTTGGGTATGTGGGCACTAATTCAGCAAGCCCCATCAATGCACTACTAGGGCTCGGACCCCTTCCTGTGCTTGCTGCCCACCCCAACAGTCTAGGACAAAGCTGAAGCCTGTGCTCTCTGCAGTGGCTGCCGTTTCAGCAGCACAGAGATTGGGGTTTGTGTGTCTGCTTCATTCTAGTAGTGCAGATTTCCGCACCTTCAGTAATGCCTTGGACCTCCTTTCCTCACCTGTAAAATGGGCACAGTGATGTTTGCAGAAGGCAGGGTAGTGTGGAGATGCGAGGTCACATGTTTGGATGATGTGCTGGCTACAGCAGTCACGGCAGACGGCAGCGTTTGACTGAAGAGCATGACATCTGCAGTGATTTACACTGCTGTCAAGCACATGGGGGTGGTGTGTGTGACAAGGAGGTGGCCTGGGGGGTGGGGTGAGGGGAAACACCTGCTGGATGCTTTCGACTTCTCAATTTGTCTGTGGACATGAGCTTCGTACGGTCAGTGTGCTCGGCCAGGGGCCTTGACAAACCCATCAGTGTCTAGTGGGCCAACCCTCACCCCCCAGGGTGCAGGGGGCCTGAGACACTGGGACAGAGGGGGCTCAGTTGGTTTAAGGAACCCCATGTCTGGCCAGCCCATCGACAGCCTTGAGATGTCTAAAGTCTACCTGGATGTTTGGACTGAATTGTGCCCCCGCAAACGCGTATGTTGACGCCCTAAACCCCAAGGAAACTGTAGTTGGAGGCAGAATGTGCTGGAGGTAATCAAGGCTGAATGAAGTCTTAAGGGTGGGACCCAATCGGATGGGACTGGTGTTTAATAGGAGGAAGAGACACCAGGGGGGTCGGTGTGTCTGTCTGTCTCTCTCCACACAGAGGAAAGACCATGGAGGACACGGTGAGTAGGCGCCATGCACAAGCCAGAAGAGGCCTCCCCAGAACCCAAGCGTGCCGACACCTTGACCTTACACTTCCGGCCTCGGGGGCTGTGAGAAAGGAAGTGTCTGCTATTTAAGCCCCACCAGTTCTCCGTCATTCTCATTTGGTTTCTCAGCCTACAGTTAACACGTGAAAGGCACACACTCTGACAACGATCCCCTTTTCTGCCGAAACCCAAATATTTTGTCTAAAACCATCTGCCCTAAGACAGTATGATGCCAAAGCACAAAGACTCATCGTTACCCTGAGGTCTCGGTCTTACTTCTGGGGTCCCACCTGGTGTTGGCTGAGCTTTCGTCTTCCCTAAGGAAGGCCAGTTCAAGAGCAGAGTAGCCAGCAGTAGATCACCTCACCTCACTGTAATCCCCTGGAGGGCCACTGCTCACAGCCTCTGTTAGCTAATGAGCTAAAGAATGAATTATTGGCACGGCTGGCCGTCAGCAGAAAGGAGGAGGCTCGGCCCCTCATTTGAGCCCCTTGCTGACACACCTTTAAATAAATCAACCGAACGGGAGTGAGAGAAAATGAGAGAACGGGCAACTGATCAGAAGACACTGACCTAATCCCCCAAAAGTAAAAGACATAGTCGAACACAGTGGTACCTATTTTCTTCTCTGTCGGCCTAAAATGAAGCCGCTTCTGTAGGTGGCTCTCATCTCCGGTCCCCACCCCGGATCAGATGGCAGGTCAGGCCAAAGCCAAGGGAGCGGTGTGTCCACCGAGGCTTCTGGGGGTCAGCCAGGCTCCCCGGCACTCCGCTCCTGCAGCCTGACAGACCAGGCTGTGCCACACTTGGCCTTGAGGGTTGCTGACATGGCCAAACCCCTGTGTGTCCCCCAAAGACGATCCCTAGGACACGTCCCGCCTGTAGCTTTAGTGCCTGCCAAATGGAGTCAGCTGTCAGCCTCAGGAGACACAGTGTGGCCCAGCTGGTGAGGGGGTCTCTACGCCACAGGAGCACTTCCTGTGACGATGCGGATGACAGTAACTGACAATTTCTGACAACACTGGGCTCTTCCAGGGACCCTGGAGCACAATGCATGTTTTTTCATATCAAATGCTGGGCAAAAGGCACGTGTGTGGCCAGATTTTGAGAAACTGTGACAAAAGGGAAAGGCCTCAGGTGAAAAGATGGGTCGATTTTGTTCCAAGTTTCAGAAGAGGGGAAAGGGTGGCGAGTCGAGAGTTGATAGACCTGGCTTCGCCTTTTGTGAAACGGGGGGCTGGGCTGTGAAGCATCCAGGAAGGACAGGGCTGTGGATGGAGACACACCCACTGGGGACCGGAGGGAGGCTCCAGACTGGGGCTGGCCTTCCAGAGGGGCTGGGGATGTGCTGTGCCTCGGAGCTTGGCTGGGCCGCCGCTCTCCTCGCCGGAGGAGGGAATCTGGGGAAAATCAACCTGCACAGGGACCGGGGACGGCTCGGCTGGGGAGGGGGGGCAGGGGGTGCCAACATTTCCCAGGGACTATTAAGATAAACCAGGTGGCACGCAGAAAGCGAGGAAGCTAACTCAGCATATGACAGAATCAAGGTTAGAGCACACAAGACCAGGAGGGGGTCGGGCCAGGGATGGAAATGAGCACTTACTTTTGCAGAAGAAAGTGTGAGGCGAGGGTCGTGGGGAAGTAGAGCTTTGTCCCAATTTCTGTGGCAAGGACCTAGGGATGGGCCTGTCTGCATGTGTGGGCTGCATGGGGTTCCGTGTTGGGTCTTGGGGTGCAGTCCTAGCGTAAGGGCCACTGTGCTTGGTGCTGGCAGGCCACTTGGTGCTTGGTTCTAGGGGACATATGAGGGACATTGATGTGCCAGAAGAGGGGGTCTGGGATGGCAGCATTGGAAGCCAAGAATGCCGTCAGGGCAAGACAAGTCACATGACAACGCTGTTGATGATTATGGTGACAAAGGCAACCAGTTGTGAGGGTTTATCTGCCCGCAGGAAACTGAAGGGGCGACGTGGGAAGCGTTGGTGTCCCCAGCACTTCAAGCTACTCAGTATGAGAAGCGGCCCCTCTGGCCCCAGTAAGTGGAGACGCGGCAGCGGGATGCCTTTCCAGACGGGAATTTATCAGGACGGTGCCCTCAGAAACTTCTGCTGTTTTATGATAAACTTTATGACTTTCTCATCATTCCTCCATCTCTCTTTACAATTCTGCACGAGTCAAGTGATGGGTTTTTGGCAATCAATCCATGGACATGTGTTTATATACAAGTACAGAGTCATGATGGAAATAGCTGGACTCTGGTACGCAGACTCGGAAACCATCACCAGCGTCATAGCGTACGGTTAAGTACTCATGATGTGTCAGTCATCAGGTCTTTTGTACAATTACCTGGTTTAGTTCTGACGCCTCCCGGTGAGGTGTGTCCTACTCAAAAGACCCTTCGGAAAACCCGAGGAGCTGGGGAAGCGCCACGTCCAGGCCCGGGCCTCACCCCTAGACTTGACTCAGTACCCTTTCTCTGTTGCTTATGCATTGGGAGCTGCGAGGATACTGTCACAACCGCCATCAGCTGCATTTTGGGTCTGGCAGGGAGGCCTCAGCACGCTGCCAAGGGGTAACGAGGTTAATGGCTTGGACTCCCAGAACAGAACGTTTTTAACAAATAACCACAAAGCTTCTCATTGGCTTTCGACACTGCTCTGTGGTGTTCTAGGAGACGAGTCATTAGAAAAACGACACTGGAGTGGTGACCAGACGCCCTGCCTGTCCTCACGGGGGCCCATCGCTAAGGCAGGACTGACGACATTTTGGGGTGGCTTTGGCTTCAGCCTCCCTCCCAATCTCCACAAGTGAGGTTTTCACTGGATGCTTCTATAAAATACTGAGCCGTCAGCCTTTCCCGAAAACACCTCTTTGTCAAGTCTAATGTGTTCATTTTTATGAGAGGCCTTACCCCTAAATGTTGAAAGGCCAAGAGTGCTCTGTGTGTGCGCCCGTCACTTGTCACACTGCTCCTTTACAAAACATCTTTTTTCTCCCCTCCTCACTGGGTGGGAGAAGATTTTTCAACACTGATTTTAAAGGACACTCCGTAGCAAAGTATGTCACAGTGGAAGGCTATCCTTAGGGGAAAGGAGAAGAAACGGGAGGAGCCCTGCACCGTTTTACCCCGGTGACACAGTGACACAGTAACGGAGAGGAGAGGAAGAGGGAAGAAAGGGCTAGCTAGCAGCAAGGAATTTGCAAAGTGTCTTTCTGCCTCCAGCAAAACAGGAACTGGGAGGGGAGGCATGGAAGAGGGGGCTGGAACAATATGGTGGAAAACAGAGGGGGTTTCCTGTCTGCAGGGGGAGACCTGGCCCAGTTGGCTGCCTCTGGCACGCATGCCTTCTCCCCTGGCCGCGTTGCTAAGGGGGCCGGCCTCGGGGACAGGCCTCGGACAGAGGAAGGCCAACAAAGTCTGATGGATATTTATTTACTCCTTAATGACCGAAAGCTTTTAAGAAACTGGCCACTGTAAATCCCCCCCAGAGGGGAGGCAATGGACAAGGATTTATGTTCACGGGGCAAAGACAGAATAAATATCCCGCCTGACTTCTGATCAATACTGTGAGTGTTTTTGCCAACCTGCAGGGTGTTTTATGAGCTCAGAGAAACAGAACAGGGTCATTGTTAATTAAATAAAGTCAACTGTATTAGGCTTATTATTTCTGTGAATCGCAGTTACAAATGCCAGACTGCAGGTGTGGAGGGTGGTGCTTCCGTGCGCGGTGCCAGCCCGGGCAGCCCGGGAGGGGGACAGAGTGTGCCCTGGTGCACGCAGGCTCTGCGCTGTCCCAGAAGGCAGTGGCTGAGAGCACAGGTCACCGTGAGCAGAGCTGGGTCCTGTCCCCGCACCTTAGTCTGAGGTTCAGTTGAGACCAGGGGCCTTTGTGGCTTTTGCATCTCCCAACAACTGGCTGTTCAGAATCGGACCAGCTTGAGTGGGAAAATGTGCCAGGATATAAGCAACAATACAGACACAACCTCATCCCTCTCAAGTTTTGTGGTATCCATGGGGGTTTTACTTCCAAACCACAGAGCAGGCGTGAGGGAGACGTGAGGCTGGGCACCGGCTTGACTGGCCTGGCAGAGGAAACACTAGGCTGATTCATGAACAAAACCAGCTGGAAAGCCACACCTTGGTGGGTGTTGCTCACGTGCCCGGGGCTCAGCGGGAAGAACACCCAGGCCTCTCTGGGAGGCCACGGCTGACTGCGGGCTTTGGGCAAGACGAAAACCCACCCTATCTGGGCCTCGGTTTCCCCTCTGGAGAGTCTGGGCGATCGGATGGCCCCACAGGAGCATCTATTGGGAGGTAGTTGTAAATGACGGACCGGAAGGCATGGGACAGCCCTGCACTGTTGGGCCCGACGCCCACCAGGCCTTTGCCTCCCTGGGTCCACTCACAGGAATGCCTCAGCCGGACTTTCCGTTTGGACAAATAAATCTATAAAGCGCATGACACCCCAGGGCAGGCACCCCTCTGTTTGGGACCCAGCACACTCTCACTGCCATATTCAGACGGGGCAAGGAAGCAGCTGGGGGGCCCCTCCCCTGGTCCGAGTCTTCAAGCCAGACCCTGACAGCTCTTCCGGCCTCCTCCTGCATGACCTGTAGATGCCACCCTGCTGCCACCAGCACCAGGCAAACGAAAGTGGAATCACTGTCCCAGCACACAGCCTCCAAGAGTCTCACCCACCACCCTGCTGTGAGCACCAGGTTGACGGAACTGCTTCCTCAGCGCCTTCCATGGGAAGTGAATCCCAGAATGAAAGAGTCTGATGATGTTTATCCTTTGGCCCCAGGGCTCATCCCTCTCAGACCTGTAACTGCTCACTTGGGAGGGTACCAGGTTAGAAAGGGTGGGTGTGGGTCAGGAGAGGGAGGGAGGGGCGGTGTCTTTCCCAGTGATGGACGGAGCTGGGGGCGGTAACAGAGGGAGGCCAGGTGCAGGGGGAAGGTGGGGAGAAGGCAGAGAGTGGGGCCCTGAGAGCAAATTAGAGAAAGTCTACCTCTTAAGAAAATCACTTTGGAAAACACGTTGTACTATTAGAAAATGGCCAAACGTCCAGATTGTTTCAGCAGCAAACGAGATACTTTTATTTTCAATATTTCCCCTCCCCCATTTTCTAATCTATTATAAAACAACACAGTGAAACATAGGAAGTTAAAAGGAAAAAAGCACCGTAGGTATACTATCTCAATTCACATACTTTCTTATCGTCTCTGTGTTCCCGTGTCATTTTCCACTCACAGACTATGTTATCTTGTTGGAATCGTAGCACAGACACCTTTATTATTCTATGCAAACCCAGTTTGACAAATTAAGTTTGTGAATTAATTTGCAAACTGAGTGTGTTTTTACCTAGTAATCACCAGCTAAGAGACGGCATCCACACACACACTGGATGTTTCTGTACTTCAATGTTAGAAAAAAATGCGAGCAACTGTGTTAGAGCATTAATCCCGATAAATCTGTGCCAAGTGACAGGGGGCCCGAGCCAGTCATGTGAAGCGGGCCTAGATCCCACGTAATGTGGCATGAAACGGGACGTACCTGGGCGGCCCTCGCCGCAGCCCTTGTGGTAGGACCCCATTACAGCGAATTAAGTTCACCATAACAGTGGCTGATGGGATCGGCTTTGGAACATATCGCATCATAAACAGATGAAGGAAGAGAAATGGCCCTTTGCCTCCACTCGGAATACTGTAAAATGGATATAGCCTTCGCTGTATGTGCACCAGTGCCCTTTAAACATCAGGGAGCAGAAATGCTGAGGCTCTGCGTAAAGGAAAAATCAAGGGACGAGGTGGGGTGATTGCAGAGGGCCAAGTCTGCAGGGCCAAGTCTGACCTACCTGGTGGCTTCTCAAAGACCTGTGGTTGGCTAAGTGGTCGTTAAACACGGGGAGAGGGGGAGAGAGAGAGAGAGAGAGAGAGAGAGAGAGAGAGAGAGAGAGAGAGAGAGAGAGAGAGCAGGTTACAGAGTGGCGACACTTGGAAAGTGAGGGAGAGGAGAGCTCTGAGCAGGTTCCTAGTAAAAACTGCCCAGTGATTAAGAACTACTGTCCTTAGTAATAATGTTTTTTGAAAGACATGAGACTACTGATTTTGCACAATAAAGAGTCTTTTTAATGTTGTTTTCCCTTTAAAGTTTGGGGGGAGAAGGAGGTTGGAAAAGTCACATGGTTCCTCAATGGCCAAACAAACAAAACAATAATGACAATAATGAAACAGATTTTAAACGAGGAAAAGCATTCCAGAAGGATGTGAATGAAAAAGGCATTTAAAACGAATGTGCATGTTCACTTTTTCCAAATACGAAAACACAGAAACATGCTGACAGACACGGACAGGATTAGGGTCTGCCTGCCTGACCCTCACTTTCTTTACAGGGAGGATGGCCTTCCAACTAGCATTCACACGGGCTAGGACGGATTCCACGCCAGTGAAATGACATCTGAAAACCTATTGACTAGATACCCCTCTTAGGGAAAACTCAAGGGTAATAGCTGGGTTTTCTTTTCCAGTGAATCTTAAATGTTAAAAATATCAGACCCAAATCTATACATCCATGGGTACTGTGTTTGCTAAGTTTGGTCATGCAGTGGTGGAACTGATCCTGAGAAGGATTCATCATGAGGTACACACCAACTGTCCTAGACTGAGGAAAGCGTTATTATTTAACAAGCTAACATTAATTAAAAATCACCAGCCTCTATGTAACTAATGGGAGCAAGAGGAAGAAACTGGTCAGCTGTTTTATTTCCCACAATTGACACAGAGTTTAACTTGCCCAATGTCATTGTCTTTGATAATACAACATTAAAATTCTGTTTGGTCAGCTTTTTCCTGGAGAGGGAATCCTGGAACAGTGGCCCAGGGAAGACCCTAGGGGTTCACTAACCCAGGGCCGGCGTCACGGGTGTGTGACCTCTGCAGCTGCACAGGCCCCCGGACCACGCCTGCCTTCATGTTCTGTCGCGGTCTTGAAATTCCTAATAATTACCGAACAAGGGCATCTGATTCTTCCCTGGGTCCCACAAATTCTCTACCAGGTCCTACATAGTCCAGTTGCTTTCAAGTATCGTTTGGTGGCAAAGCTACTGCCAGTCCGCTGACAAACAGCAAAACATGAACGATGCAGGGAGGTTTTTGCAAAGCTAAATTTATGAATTTGTAGGATGGTTCTTTTCTGATGTTATGCCCTTCCTGTCTTCTGGATGCTAACATGTCCTTTCAAGAAATGATGGAGATAGCAAATAACTTATTGTATGTCCTAACTCAGCAGAGGTAAGAACCAGCCACTCTCCATCTATCCCCCAAATATACTTTAAAACTGACTTACCTGGGAAGCCCCTCCCCACAGGGGGTCTTGCCCCAGGCCACCCTGATTGCTGCTGCTAGGGAGATGTTCCCTCTCTACCCTCTTGCATTAGGATGCCAGAAGGCCTTTTTTTTTTTTTTTTTTTTAAAAGATTTTATTGGGGAAGGGGAACAGGACTTTACTGGGGAACAGTGTGTACTTCCAGGCCTTTTTTCCAAGTCAAGTTGTTGTCCTTTCAATCTTAGTTGTGGAGGGCGCCATTCAGCTTCAAGTTATTGTCCTTTCAGTCTTAGTTGTGGAGGGCGCATCTCAGCTCCAGGTCCAGCTGCCATTGCTAGTTGCAGGGGGCACAGCCCACCACCCCTTACGGGAGTCGAACCGGCAACCTTGGAGTTGAGAGGACATGCTCTAGCCACCTGAGCCATCAGGGAGCTCAGTGGCAGCTCAGCTCAAGGTGCCGTGTTCAATCTTAATTGCAGGGGGCGCAGCCCACCATTCCTTGAGGGACTCGAGGAGTTGAACCGGCAACCTTGCGGTTGAGAGCCCACTGGCCCATGTGGGAATCGAACAGGCAGCCTTCGGAGTTAGGAGCACGGAGCTCCAACCGCCCGAGCCACCGGGCCGGCCCCAGGAAGGCCTCTAAAACAGTCTTTTAGAAAAAAGGATTCCATCGAGACAGCCGACACTCATTATTTAAATGTGTCAAAAATACAGAATCTGGGAAAACAGTATGAAGGTTCCTCAAAAAATGAAACACAGAATTGCTGTGTGATCCAGAAATTGCCCTCCGGAGTATAAGCCGGGAGAACTGAAAGCCGGATACTGAACAGGTATTTAGACACCCATGTTCAGAAATAGCAGCATTAGTCACAGTAGCCAAAGGTGGACACAGCCCAAGAATCCACGCACAGATGAATGGATGAACACCACGTGGTCCATCTATATGATGAAATATTACTCAGCCTTAAAAAGGAAGGACATTTGACACGGGCTACATGCATGAAACTCAACAACATTGTGCTAAGTGGAACAAGCCAGTCACAAAAGAACCAGCATGGCATGATTCCTCTTACATGGGGTCCCTGTGTAAGGGGAGTCACGTTCATGGAGACAGGAAGTAGAATGCGGGTGCCCGGGGCTGGGGCTTGCGAACGGGAGGCAGTGTTTAATCAGCAGAGTTTGAATTTGGGGAGTCGATGGTAGCACAACAATGTGAATGTACCTAACGCCACTGAATTCTACACTTACAATTGATTAAAATGGTAAATGCTATGTTACATGTATTTCACAATTAAAAAAAAAAATCCAGAATTGAGCACGCTCTTGCTCCTTACACAGACACCACTGTGTGATTCTCACCACATCTTGATGGCGCACACCCAAGGAACTTAAAATTAATGTAATTTACCATCAATAATATGTGGGCCATATTCAGTGTTCCCCATCCAGTTCCCAAATATCCTCTACAGATGAATTTTTCTTCCAACCAGGAGTCCCTCAGTGAGGACGTGATGCATTTGGTCACCCCCCTCTTTCATTTCCTTTAATCAAACACCCTAAGGCCCCCTTCTCGTTTTGGTCTTTCATTACATCGATATTTTGAGGAGTCCAAGCTATTTCTATTGTAGACTGTCCCCCAATCCTATCAGATCTGATTCAATTCGGGTTATATGCATATATACATATATATATATATATATATATATATATATATATATATACACACACACACATATGTATATATGTATATTTATATATATATATATTTTTTTCTTTTTATTGGGGAATATTGGGGAACTGTGTTTTTTCCAGGATCTGTCAGCTCCAAGTGAAATCATTGTCCTTCAATCTAGTTATGGAGGGCGCAGCTCAGCTCGAAGTCCAGTCACGGTTTCCAATCTTTAGTTGCAGGGGATGCAGCCGACCATCCCATGCGGGAATTGAACTGGCAACCTTGCTGTTGAGAGCTCGTGCTCTAACCCACCAAGCCATCTGGCCGCGGCCTGCTCACATATTTTTGATGAGAAAACTACAAGGCACCACGTGCTTTCCTCACATCACACCAGGAGGTACAGGCTCGGGGTGGTCCTGCTCGCGAGTCTGAGCACATGGTTTACGCAGTGGCCCCGAGACCCATCCTCTGTCCAGAACCTTCTCCCCCTTATAACTAACAAGTGATCTGGGGGCTGGTCCCTTGAGACACTGAATCTCCTGTTTCTCTAAGACCTTCCCCTAAGTGTTGCAGTTGGGTTGATGATCCTGCTCAGTCAGTTACTGTATTCTCGGATGCAAGACAAAGACTTTGCAATCGTCTCCTTCCTTCAGTGTTTATTAGCTGGCATTTTCTGTAAAGAAGAGTCCCTCACCCCCAATCTCCTTTTAGGAGTATCACTGTAGACCCACAGACTTAAAAAAAATTAAACGCGCCATGCAATCTATTACCCAGGAATAGACTGGTTAGCATCTTTTTGATGCTTCTGTCGTTCTAGGTTTGGCCAGCAGAGCCCGACTGCACTGCCTCCGGGTCGCTCTGACCCGTCACCCTTAGTTCCCGACAGTTCCGTGCTTTCTGGTCCAGCAGCATGTTCCGGACCCGCCCTGTACTTTCTCAGATCTGGAGTCAGCCATTTCCCTAAGGAGCCCTGATTCTTTTTATTAAAGTCACCATTCACTTTGCTTTCCTTATTTATTGTTTTACGTAAATTTTGAGATAATTGTAGATTCACACGTACTTGAAGGAAACAATAGAGAGAGATCCCACGTGCCCCTTACCTAGTCTCCCCCAAGGGCAACATCTTGAGAAACTATAGTACAATATGACAATCAACATACCTTGATATTGAGGCAACCCACCCGCCTCTGTCCGATGCCCCCAGGTTTGCTTGCAGTCACTTGGCTTTGTGTGCCTATGTTCCATGCAATCTTATCACAGTAGGTCCCCCCCCCCCCCCCGCCCCCCCCCCCGCACAGCCCCATTACAAGTGCCCCCCACAGCCCCTGTCCATTCTCTCCATCCCCAACCCCGGCAACCACTATTTGTTGTTCATCTCTGTAATTCTGTCATTTCAAGAATGTTCTGTAATAGACTCACACAGCATGTAATCTTCGGGGACTGGCTTCGTCACTAACCTAAAATGAAGCTGTTGTGTGTATCAACATTCCGGTCTTTTTCAACACTTAGTGTTCTGTGCTAAGGATGGGCCACAGCTTGTCTGACCAGTCCCCACTGGGGGACATCTGGGTTGTTTCCTGTTTTGGGCCATTGCAAATAAAGCTGCTATGAACCTTAGCAAACAGGTTTTTGTGTGAACTTGAGTTTTTCTTTCCCTGGGATACGTGCCCAAGAGTTCAGCTGCCTGGTCATATGGGACGTGCACATTTAGTTTACTAAGAAACTACCAAAATGCTTTACAGAGTAGAAGCAACTGGTTTTTAAAACAATACTTGATAAAAACCAAACTCCATTATCAAAATGGATTTATGCTCAGGGCCCTCGTAATTTAGAGGAATGTGACATCTGCCTTTGAAGGACAGCACGGGACACTGGGGGACCTGGAGCCACTACACCCTCCATCTCGGTCTCTCCAAAAGCCCAAGGTGGACAGAGGCACTGATGACCTGCAATTTGCTTCTGGGAGTAGATGAGATATAAAAATGAGCAAATATGCAAGTGTGTGCGTGCGCGTGTGTGCATGCATGTGTGCGAGTGTAGAAACCACATGGTTGAAGGGACAGTGTGTCGGGATCAAAAAATTGTTCACCAATATATTTACAAGTGAGGCTTAAGTTTACAAGTTGGTCAGTAAGAAAAAGTGAAGCCTCATGTCTGCTAGCTTTCAACAGAAAAAAAGTGACGAAAGGAACAAAAATCTGAACAACTGAAAACACGTTGCAGGAGAAGGGCCTCCCACACCTCAGTGTCGCGAGGTCTGGGCCAGAACGCCCCCCGGCCCCCTGCGCTGGCCTAGCAAAGCAGTGTTTGCTTTTCCATGCTTTCCTCCCGTTCTTCCTGAGTCTCACTGGGGCACATTTGGAAATTATTTAAAAAGATAAAATGCCTTTAATCTGTTACCAATTAGAAGAAACATGTGAATATTATTTTCTAATTTGTGACTCTTGACTGTGTCTCCAACACCAGAGAGAAGTAATTGAAATAATTATGTCTGCCCCTGAATATTTCTGTTATGCTCTTGAAATCAGAGGGTGGAGGTGTCCTGTGTGTGTGCTGTGCCCGAGGGTTGAATGTAGCATTAAGAACTTCAAAGCCTGGATGGGAACGGCCACAAAAGTGCAATTTCTGCCCGGCTCATCGGTGGCCTGAGCAGCTGGAGCCCAGGGGCTGGCAGAGACCGCGCCAGTGGTCTCTGTGAAGAGCCGGAGGGGAGCGGCGAGCAGGGCTGAGGAGAAGCGGTGGGCTTCCTGGTCAACAGTGGCTCTTCCCGGCAGCTCCCCTCTCCCCACATGTCCGCATCGGAGCGGCTCATTTGCAGCTGGAGAGCTGCCGTACAGGGCACCAGTCTGATTTATAACATGGGCAACGTGGATTTTTTTTTTAACCTACTTATAGTGCGACTTGAGTGACTAACTCCTGAAAATTGGTAATTTCTTGGTGGTTAACAGTAGAAGGTCCACCAATGAGAGGCGAAGCCCGCTAATAAATTTATAGGGCGTTATATGTCAATTAGGCCGCATCGGCCATTCAGAAGGCATGGATGACAAGCAGGCTATCCTCGTGTCCCTCCACAAACGCTCTCTTTATTGCCGACATCCTTGCAATTCAATCCCCCATTTATATGTTTGAAAAGCGGCATATTAATGCTGACTGTACAGGAATCTGTAATTTTCAGAGGGCTTTTCTGGTTACACAACCTCCCTTTTTTCCTGTGCAAACTTCCCTTTGTTCTCTAGCGGTAAACAGGGACGCGAGATGAGTGTGAAGTCTCTAAGGAGCAAGATTCATTTGGACTTCCGGCTTCCCCTCCAGACAGAGGCCGTCAGGGAACCTTTGGTTTAGTCATGTCACTATGTTTAGTCACCACATACTCTTCTGCTAATACCTGCAACCCAGCAGGCACTTGTCTTGTCCCAAGGTCACTGGAAAGTACCGCTGCTTGAAGACTCAGCATCCTGGCGACTGGGAGACCGAGAAGCACAGAGGTTGTTTTGCCCTTTTGGGAACAGAGAGGAAACCTGCAAATCTGCCCAGGAAACTCTGCATTAAAGCAGTGGGCTGGACTGACTTTCATTCCGTATGTTGTCACAAAAGAAGTGCACGCTCTTTGAGAAAGTCAGCCGTGTAGAAATGTGCAACGTGGACTTGCCCCTTTCCTGCGGGACCCTCCCGCTCTCCCAGCACCCCCAGCACGGCCCCCACCCCTTCTCTTTCCACTCCTCCAAGTGATGGGTGTCGACTTCCCTTCCACCTCTGTACTTCGAAACATCATTTTTCTTTTTTTTAGTTGAAGTGAGTTTTTTGAATTTGGTTCGATTACCATCATCAGCTAATGCCCTATTAAGCATTCATTCTTTCAAGAAATATCAATTGTGCACTCACTAGGAGTTAGGCAGCGTGCTGCGTCAGGTCTGAACTGCAGGTGAGTAGAGGCAGATGGGTAAGTAAATGCATCACCACGGGGAAAGGACTCCATCGGTGGCCTAAGCTGGTATAATTCACAGGAACAAAACACACTAAGAGAGAGGATTCTTCTTCTCTTGGTCTTTACTATGTGGGCAGCCCTGGATTGAATTTACAAAACTTAGATGGTAGCTAAACCCAGATAAAAAGTGAACATGCTTTCCTGCAGCTGAAGAACACACAATGGACGCATCAGGAAACATGAGAGCAGCGACGGTTTGCAGCTAGCCTGTGGGTCACTGAAACAAGCATTTGAGTTCACAGAGGCAGCAACCTCAGGCTATACTTGCCACCTACTAAGTGGCAAGTGCATGAGGCACACTCTGTGTGAAAGGGAGCCTTTTAGGACATGCCAGCCAACTAACCCGTGCACCAAAATCGTACCATGTGTGAGATGGTGGCCGCAGAGCGTGGCAGCACCAGACCCAAACACCATGTGTGCTGGTTGCTCAACGCCCTCTCCATTTTCCAGCAGAGCTGGAGTTGCTAGCATCTCCTTAGGGAAGCACCCAAACTCCTTCCAACATGGAAAACGGGACATCTGTGGCCAATTTCAAAGTGAAAACACCGATGACTCGCTCAGTAAGGTTAATGAAGGAGACCAGCATCCAAGGACACCCAATGCCCCATGCAGACCCTCAGATGCAGGAAGAGGCTTCCTCTGGACAACGCTTCCCTGCCTGCAAACAGGTCCTCCACAACGGAGAACTGAACCATCATCAATTCCTTCCCTGGGAGTTTCATTAACCAGGGAAGAGCGGCAGAGAGATGAGAAGTCGGCACCACACGCAGGCAGCCTTTGTCACCAGCTACTGTCTCCCATCTATCCTCCTATGGGCCCGTTTATCTTTCCTAAAAACCATTTGTTCCCCCATAATGACCTTTGTCCCCCGTCTTTCCCTATGCTGCTGCTATATGAGCTGTCAAGTCTCACCATTATTGTGGTACTTACTTCTTTCTCTGATCCTCCTGGGCACATAAAATGAAAAGCTAATACATATATATATATATATATATATATATATACACCAAAAAGTGTATACATATTTTGAGATGTTATCTATGCTCAAGCAGTAGTTCGCCGTAATCAGAAGTGTCTGGACGCTGATGGGAACCACTTTGAGCACCTCTTGCAATCGCAGAAGTCAAACGTGACTTGTATTCATCTTCTGTTACCGGTATATATTGAGTTACAATGAGTATAGTTTTTTCCTTGCTTAAAATGTGTGTACATTTTTTTGGCACCCTCTGTATATGGCTTGTCTCCTGTTAATCTGCCTGTTGTCAGATGCATTCACAGGCTCCCAGCTCCAGGAGCCCCCACCCCCGCCCCACTGCTGGGGGCATCTCCAAGACCTGGCAAGGCTGGGAACCAGGAGAGGGAGCATGGCTGGGGTCCTGGGGGGAGCGTCGTGGAAGCTGAGGGTCTCTCTTGCCCCAGAGGGGGGTCTTGTCAGATCAGCACATCAACAAACTGGACAACCAGGCCCTTGTAACCTGTCCCTCGGGTGAGGAGACACAGAGTGTGTCTCATACACTTTCCCTGACCCTGGCCTGGGCTTGGTGCTGATGTTTAATGCGACTTCCCATATCTGCTTACTTTCCTTCTGTGAAACGTGGACCATCCCTCAAGGTCCCCCCACACTTTAGAGCAGGTGGGGAGTGATGACACAGAGGGGTTTGTGATGGTGGCACTAAATCTTCTATTTTGAGATTTGGATTTGGATCTCAAAATAGAGTATTTACTGCCAACAACACAACCCCCCTTGTGTCCTCAGGGGGTCTTAACCACAGAGGACAGTCTTACTGCCCCCTCCCCACAGAGGTGACTGGTCTACCACCTCTCGCCAGAGCCCTTCTAAGTCTTGTGTAACGATTCACCAGCCTTGGTTAACTGAAGTCACGACCCCTGACTTGGTCCTTCATGGACAAAGAAATCGGCATGTCTCTGGTTGTCGTCTAGCAGAGAATGTCCCTGTAACTGGCCTTAATGAACTACCCACAGCATCACACGTCCATACAAAGGCTTTTAAAAATGGCAGCGATTGTGTTAGCACGTTACAGGAGGATGGGTCCCTTTCCAGCACATCACACCGTCCCTTGTGGGCTCGCGCCACGTCGTGGCCACTCCTGGACAAGTGTGCTTTGGGGTCCGATCCTACACCCATCGTGTCAGCAGCAACCCTGGGGCGGGGGCAGGCTCCCTCAGGAAGACGGTGGGGTAGACTCGTGGCATATACAAGCAGGATGTGCCACAGTGAGAAAGGTAAGTGCTCCTGGACAGTGCCGTTCTCTGTTCTTGGAGAACACAGAGCAGCCGCCGTGGGCTCTGCTCCCTCACTCCCACCTCACCCCTCAATAGCTCTGAAAGCCCTGTCCCCTGATGGGCTCCATAATGAGAAGCGCTGTCAATCAGGGCTCCATTAGCCTGGACAGACTTTCACTTCCTGAAACAATTTATTGGATTCCCAGAAGCAAATGGGCCTTCTTCCTTTTCAGCCCTGTTTTTTAGGGAGCTATTCAGAGGGAGTGTGTGTCCCTTCTGTTCCTGCTGAGCCGTCTTTGTTTCCTTCATTTACTCATGAAAACAGTTTCCTGAGTTTACCTACCTCCTCTGTCCTGGGTTTCCCGAGTGTTTGCCAAAACTTTTTTCCCCCACTGTTCAGTTTCTACACAAAACCCACCAGCTGTTTCCAGCTACTGAACCAGAGAGGGAGCCGAGAATTTTATTTGCAGATTTTTGGAGGGAGGCAGGGCAAGGGTGGGGGAGGGGAGCGGAGGGGCACATACTTGAAGAAATGAAATTCACGCCAAGAAATAAAAAACTGAGGCTGAAGCATGAATGACAGATGCCGCCTTCTTATGTGTAACTCCGGGTCCGTGCCTTCCCTCTCTCCCTTATTCCTGACCAAGAATTTAACCAGCTCTATAAAAAAATAGTTTAAGATGCCCCAGCTGAAATTGCATCTGACAGACATTCAAATTTTTTTCACTGTATTTACACTTATAAAATCTATGGGATGCGTGACAATTTTCCTATGATAAAATTTCCAACTATTAAAAAAGAAAAAAACACAACCATGCGACCCACAAAAAAAGTGGGCCCACAGAGTCTGAGGTCAGTCTACCTTGGTTTCTGAATAGAAAAAGAGGACTCAAAATTACATAAAATAATATTTTTCTTCTACTGCTCTTTGTAGAGTAATATACACTGAGCAACCATACTTGGGCAGGAAGGCGAGATCCTGTGAGCATAAATCAGCTTAACTTTTAACCTGGGAAAACAGACTGAGGAAGGCAGACAGTTACATCTCACCTTCTGAGAATTTCACGTCAATAGTAAATTGGGGGGTGCGTGAGTGCCCCTGAGATGCGATCAGGGAAAAATTATGCAGCCACGTAAGAAATTATATCTATTAGGCTAATTTAATCACCGAATACTTTACAGATGAATTAGAATTTAGAATCCAATTATTTCCAACATTCGGACTGTCAGAGCCGGGTTTCTAAGCAGGAGGAAAAAACGGGGAATATGAGGGCAGGTTTTAAAGACGCAGTGAGTGGAGTGGCTCCTCTCCTGCTCCAAGGCTGCAGAAGGAGCAGAGAAATGACAACTGGGATCAGGGTTGTCATCACCCCACCCCACCGGGCCCAGTGAACCCAAGGCCAGGACACGGGATTTGTTATCCTTGACGGACAGCCATTGTCCCCACCAGCAGCCCCTGTCCTAGGGCTGGCAAACCCTCACAAAGGACACCGGCTGGGCCACATCCTGGGGTGGCCCAAGGAGCAGGGGAGCTCCCCAGGCTTGGAAACCACAGGGTGCCTTCAGGGGCCACTGCAGGGGCCTGGTCCTGCCCTGGGCCTGCCTAGCCCTCTTCCGGCAGCACCTGTCCCCCTACCCCCAGCTGTCTTTAGGGCTGCATTTCTTTTTATGGACAGTAAAGGCTGTCAGGAGATGAGGCAGAGAGAAATGAAACAAAAAAAAGAGGCAGTCACGAGTGAGCATGCAGAACCTCTGGGATGCATAGGGGCTGTTCCTAGTACACGGATGGGGGCTGTTGTTGTTCTATGAGTGGGGAAACTGAGGCCAGCATTAGAGACATCGAAGCAAGGACAAAACCAGCCTGGCCAAGTGCTGCTCTGCCAAACAGACCCGTCCACACAGGTGGGGGGAGCTGCAGGAATAAAAGAACTTTCTGATCTGTACGTTAAGTCTTGGAAAGCACCCCCAAAGCACCCCTCCTCCTCCATTTGCACAGGCCGGTTCAGGCAGTGATGGAATCATGTAAACACATTCTTACAACTGTTATCTAAGTCAGGGGTAACAAGACAGATTTGTTTCAGGGTTTCCAAGTGTTTAAATCCAAAACAGAGGCTTCTTTAGAGAAAAATGAGTAAAAGATTACTTTTTTTGCCAGCTACATTTTTTTTTTTTTTGAGAACAGAATATATAGAAGTCCTTTGCATTACGGTTGCTTTGCAATGCTCAAGAATCTCCCACATACCCAACAACAGAGTAGAAACGTTAGAGAGAAACCTCCACTTATAATTCATTCCAGAAGGACCCTTACAGAGTGAAGAGAGTGAACGTATGGTGCACTGAAATCTTCATATGCCAGCGGGTCACGGGGCTGGTGTAAGTTGGGGGTGCCGAGCAGACCCCTCCCTCCGGTTCAGGAAGGTACTGCTAAAGTGAGCCACCGATCAGCCATTCCCCACTGGGGCCGCCCCAGCCCCACTGCCAGCGAGAGGGAAATTTGGTGTTTACAGGCCATGGGGGTTTATGATGGGGGTGCTGCCAGCCGGACAGAGCAGACAGGTCCAGCCCTCAACTTGGTGAGTTCTCCCGTACGTTTTCTTCCACCTGGCACACAATGCCTGCTTATTATCCCTTTAATTACTGAGCTGGCCTGCCCGCTCCCTCTCAACTAGAACATTTGTGTGTGCCTGTACGCACGCGCACACACACACATTCAATTTATCTCTTTGATTCATTTAATTGAGGGCAGAGACTGGACAGGATCTCAGAAGAGGCATTCCTTGTTCTAGGATGATTTATTATAGCTCTTGAAAACACCTGTTCATCAATTTACCCTTTTATATATATAAAAAAAATACACACAAAAAATCAGACTTAATATCTAGTTTCTTTCAGGTATTTACAAAAATCATCCCATGTGATATATTAAGTTAAAATAACCCCATGTGATTATAAGAACAGAAACTCTATTTAAGAATAATCATAAGAAAACCTCCCAAATCTGGGTGATCATTTCTCTAGGTATTCATGTACACACACACCTGGAGTTTCCATAATAATTTCTTAGTAATGGGTATTTTCTATGCAACAAAGGTAAGCTGGTAACTGCTTGAAAACAGGCTCTTCAGAGCAAAGCAAGAGTCACCTGAAGCATTTCGGCATCATTTTGATGGGTGCAGACCGAAAAAGTCACTTCCTTATGACAAAATCCTACAAGAATCCTGTGCCGCTTCTCTGAGGGGAAAAGTCAGCCTGCAGGACCGTTGCCGGCCGACACGGTGAGCCGCCGAGTTGCACAGAACAAACTCCGCTCCCCACACTGACATCTGCGTTACTGGGAACGCACGGGCTGATTCTTCAGTAAATCCAGAGCCTTCATAAACCCATCACCGCTGCAGGTAAGTTATCGGTCTGGGAGAGGCCTCTTGGGGACCATCTTCCTTCTGGAGGGGCTGGAGCCCTGCTTCCCCACCCCTAATCCTGGGCGCTTAGGAAAAGCTCTCTCTCCCTCAGATCAAATGGGCGGCAGCCTGGAAGCAGGACCTGGTCCCGGCCACTGCCACATGCCTAATTAATGACCCTGCTGGTCGCAGCTGGAAGAGCTGAGCTGGGGGTGATTAATTAAATTAGCTGGCAGAGGAAATTACAGTGGAAAAGCCAAAGTTTGATTGCCCCATAATTAACCGCAGTGCAAATAATATCTGCATCTATAACTTCCAGCAATGAGATCAGAAGCCAATTGAATTTGGCACTGATTGAAGCTGTAAATATCCTGTGGTGAAAAATGATAGGTTTGTTCTAGAGGGAAAACTTACAGAAATGGACATCTAGCAAATGTGATCAGGGGAAAAGGGCATGGGGGAACCGGCAGGAAGGAAGCCTTACCTTTCAAGCTGCCTTTTACCAACATTCAAACACCTCTTTTTTCGTATTTCTTTTGGGTTACTGACTAGGCGGGCTCGCCGACACAGCCTGTCTCTAAATTTCAGATTTGACTTCCCATGCCTGGAACCCGTGTGTTAGGGTTCCATTTCCCTTCCTCGGGCCAGGGATTAAAACTCAATTCTAAAATAATTTCATAGGCTGATGAGAGGGGACCGCTTTCATCTCCCCTAAAAGAGGAATATTCTATTTAGACCGTCAAATGCGTGAGCTATTGCTGCTTTTCTGGATAATGACATTTTTTTTCTCCTTTGTAACAATTTCATGTTCAAAATATGGCTTCATTAGCAACAGGATTCTACTTAAAAGAAAAAAAGTATTTTATACAGATAATTGCCCTGCAAAAAACTGCAGAACTTGAAGCAGACAGAAACACATTTTCTACCATCCACATATTTCCACTAGGAAGTTATTTCAAGGCAGAAGTCATGCATCTTGACTGGAGGAGCTTTCACTAATGACTTGGTGGCTTTTGACCACAAGGTGTGTCATTTGCCGGGCAACTGGTCAACATTTTACCCCATTCTTGACACAGAGAAACTCTTAAGTCAAATGGAGGGAACGCTATAGGTATGAGAATGTGACATACGCTGCGGCTGAACTTTAAATGGAGCGTGGTTCAGCAGCGCGTCCCTAGGTATCTGGGAAGGTAGGGCAAGAATTGTTTTTCTCATTTTTTTTTCCTTTTTAGAAATAGGAAAGTTGAGGCTCTGGGTGGTGGCAGAGTATGACCAACCCCCTGGCAGGCACTCTCTTTCTAGCCTCGGACCTTCCTCTTCTGGATTCTACGTGGTCTGCCTTCTAAGACACGGCCCCACTGGCAGCCCAGACTGAGATGTGCCCACAAGCAGCACAGCTGGACGGAGACACGCAGGCGGGGCCACGACAGTGGTGGGGCCATAGCGTCTCGAGGACAGAGTAATGTGGGTCCCCAAAGATGGCCATGTCCTACTCCCCTAGACCCTGCAACTATGTCCCCTCACATGGCAACCTAACCAGGAGGCAGTAGGGTCAGAGTCAGATGTGACCACAGGAGCAGAGGGCAGAGCCACCGGCCAGGGTAAGTGGGCGGCCTCCACAGGCAAATGGAGCCCCCAGCCCCAGGGCCTCTAGAAAGAACGCATCCATGTCTACCCATGTTAGACTTCTGACCTGACCTCGGGACTGTATGATAATGACTTTGTGGTCATCTGTTCCAGGAGCAGTAGGAAACTCATGTCCACAGTCTCAGGAAGAGGACTGGATGGAAACGTGACAAGGAGTGGGGGCTGCCTAGGTGGCGTGGCAGCCGAAGGGCCACTGAACTCGTCTGGCAGCACCCATGCCATGTGGCCGTGTGGTCTCTAGGAAACCTCCTCTGCCTTTGGCCCGTGAAATGCACAGGCCGCCACCTGCCGGGCTGCACACTGACCTCCTTGTTTTCCCCCACGCCCCTCCCAGCCTGAGAAGGGAGGGTTCTGGACTCGCGCAGAATCTAGACAGCAACGCCGATGGAAGAGGCGTCTGACCCGTGTCCCTCCCTCCTGTGGGGAAACAACCCTTCCGTGGTCCTTGCATCTCGGCGCATCCTCAGCAGAGGCTGGACGGCCTTCGTTTCCACTGTCTTTCCAAGAATGTTTGCACAGCGAGCCGCTTTGAACCAAACACAGCATCTCCCTTGGAGAAGAGGCAATTATGCTTTCTGCCCGTTTTTAAAGGTTGTGGTTCCATAAGCTCAGGGCTCCTTCCCTGCAATGCAGCCGTGTGCAGCTGTCACTGGCCCTAGTGACACCACCATGGGGGAACAGGGTTTGGGGAACAGACACAGATACCAGTACATTATCTGCTTCTACCGGTATTGCTGTAAGCAGCTTTTCTTTGTCTCTGACCCAGGAGTTGCATGTCTTTGACCTGCTCCATGAAACGGTGGCAGGAGAACTTGGCGTCAGAACAACCTCAGACCTGTCAGTTTCTCACTCCCTGCTAATCCCTGCCTCGGATGTTAGTTTTCAGTAGCAGTGAGATACATGTTAACATGTGTTGGTCCTTCATTGACACGTCTTTCAGCAGCAGCCCTCCCTGTCCCACCCATTTCCTGTCTAGAGTCTCCCAGCCTGCAGCTTTGCATGTATCACATGATCAAGCAGTTTTTAGTGTGTCTGTCTCCCTCTGGGCTCTGGGACCCGAGGGTAGCATTGGGGTTGCAGGGGCTACCACAGTGCTTGGCACACAGGAGGAGGAGGGCACTCTTTGCTGTGTGGATGCCAGACCTGGTAGAGTGGGAGAGACCCCCCCAAACAGCAGGCAGGGGGTGTGGATGCCGGATGCCAGGGCCCCTCATGAAGAAAGGACTGGAACCTCGCTGCTGAAGCCCTGGGGCCACTGTGTGGGGCCAGACCTTCTGCTGGAACAAAGGTAAAGCCGGTGGTAAGGAAGGAAAGGGAGTGGGTGTGGTCACTCACGTAACCACATGGGATGAGGGGTGCTCTCGGTGGTGAGAAGGGCATGAGCAAGGTCAAAGACATGAGAGGGGCAGGTGCCACTGCAGAGTGATCAATCAAGTATAAGATTCCTATACGGCCCGGGGCCAAGGGCAGACTGGGTCTAGTTTGTGAAAGGACCGAGTTACAAGAGCCAGGAAGTGCCAGGAATGTTTGAAACCCATCCGGTGTCGGGAAATACCACTAAGTTATTCAAGATGTCATTTGGTAGCTAGCAATACTTATCCAGGGAGATTATTCTTTAAAAGGCAAAAGGGCCCAATAAAATACGTCCCCAGAATGGACAGCCTGTTGGGATAGAATTATCTGGGCAACTGGAGCCATGGCAGGCGTGATGGTCAATTTCATGTGTCCACGTGAGCAGGCGTGGTTTAAGCCAACAGGGATCTAGGTGTTGTTGTGATGGTGACCATCACCTACAATCAGGTGCCTGTAGGTAACGGAGATCACCCTTGACAGTGTGGGTGGGCCACATCCAATCGTTGAAGGCCTAGGAGCAAAAACCTAAGGTTTCCTAAAGAAAAAGGAATTGTGCCACTAGACTGGAGCATCAACTCTTAGCCTGAGTTTCCAGCATGCTGGCCTGCCCTGCAGATTTCAGATTGGCCAGGACAATCATATGTTCTGTGCACATACACACACACACACACACACACACACACACACACCACACAACACACACACACACACACACACACACATACACACACAAGTGCACTTTTGGTTCAGCTGCTCTGGAGAAGCCTGACTGACAGAACAGATTCGTGAGTACAGAAGTGACCCCACCCAAGTGCTGCTGTACAATCCTGAGCCTGGAGGTGACACATGGACGGGCTTCAGGGAGGCGAGTGGCGCAGAGTGAAGACGGAAGAGAAAGGAAGGATTCTTGGGGGTAGAGAGGGGCAGCACCTTTCTGCATAGCATGGCAATAACGTGAATTAAATTCCTCAAAAAGTCCACAACCTTTGACCCCGTTGGGCTCCTTCTAGGAACACATGCTTAGGAAACAATTTGTCTTGATCCCCTCGAAGACGAACACACAAAGTGCTCATTCCAGCATTCTTTCAGTATTGCAATTATTCCCAATGTCCAAAGGTGAGTGATTAAATGATGGCTCACTCCACGGAAGGATTACTGTGATTCTGTTAAAAATAATGCTTTAAGAGAAATACATAATAACACAGAGAGAGGGAGGTTCGTGCTACAATGGCAGGCAAAAAAAAAAAAAAAAAAGGTTAAAAAATTTTTTTTCTTTTTTTTCTCTTTTTAAGGAGGGCGCAGCTCTCAGTGGCCCATGCGGGGATTGAACTGGCCACCTTGTTATCAGTACCATACTCTAACCAACTGAGCTAACTGGTCACCCCTTAAAATTGTTTTAAAGCATTATTTCTTTTTAAAATTTTAAAATGTAGGAAGACTCCGCAATACATCACACTAACTGGGGGTGGAATCCCAGTTATATGTGGATGTACATATTTCAGCTGTGCACAGGGTACAGGCACCCCCCACCCCCAAAGGCGGCCCTTGCTCCTGCGTAGGTACTTCTTCAGGAAGGGTTCCGTGTCAAATAAGTTTGGGAAACACTGAGCTTGGCTGGGATGTTCCCAGCAATCTTTGCCTCTGACTCGTTTGGGAAGTTGTCCATATCAGAAAGAAGCCACTTTAATTCTGTTTACTTCAGTTCTCAAACACATGTCTTTTCCCAGAAACATCTATGATCATTTGCTGAAATGAAAATTCACAGCTGTACATTTTGGAAGTCACAGCTTTGGCACGGCATGCCCGGTCCAAGGCTGAGGAGGTCTGGATGGTTTATGTCCCGTGTTTAGGCCATTCAGGAAATAGACGCTCTCGAGACTTAAAGGAAAAAAAACATACAGTCTCCTGATTGTGAAAACAAGCTTACGTTCCTTTTCTAGATCTTACTGAGAAGGATGTGTGACGTGGGCCTGAGACTGGGTAAAGGGGTCGTGGAGAAGAGTGGAGTGGCCTCCGTGGTCCCCGAGGCCTGTGTGCCCACGTCGTCATCTGCCATGTTACTAACTTCCTGTGCCCCACGGGCGGCTGCTGGGCTTTTTCCTTGAGGTTCTTCTGAATGGTTTTCTTCTCCAAATAAATTTCAGATTCTAAGTCATTTACCCCGACACAAGCTTTCAAATCTACAACCAATGGCGGTACCTTTATGACACGCCGGGCAATTTGCACAGCTGTTCTCATTGTCCCTCAGAACCTGTCAGAGACGTAGGGACGTCTCCGAGGTCTGGGAAGAGCATGATGAGGTGACAGGCCTGAGGAGAAGGGCTCCTTCTTACTGGGGGTCCACGCAGGGGAGTAAAGGCCATTTCCAGGACTGAAGAGGCCCCAGCAGGTTCCATATTTACCCAAAGTCTTTGAAAACCAAGGAAAAAGAGATCTGGGCCGGTTTCCTCGTCCTCATCCCAGGCTGGAATACCGTTTACTAAGACAACTGCAGCAGGGGACCCTTTGTGGCTTTCACCCCCATTGATGTTGCCGCTTTTTGTCTTGTGTTTTCTTCAGTTTTGTTAATAAACCAGGAGCCCCTGGGGTGGGGGTGGCTGGTACTAAGTCCTTTTGTCTTCCTAACAGCTTTATTGAGGTATAATTTACATACCATAAAATTCACCTGCTTAAAGCATACAATTCAAGGATTTTTTGTAAATCAACAGAGCTGTGCAACCATCACCACAATTAGGTTTTAGAACATTTTCAGCACCCCTAAAAGGTCCCTCGTGCCCACCTGAAGTCATTCTCATTTCCACCCCCAAACCGCCCTAATCTCCTTTGGTCTCTTAGATTTGCCTTTTCTGGACATTTCACAGAAGTGAAGTCACATACCATGCAGGTTTTTTGCATCTGACTCTTTTCACTGACACTCAAGTCTTTCATGTTTGCTCCACAGACGACTGTTAGGTAAATGAAAACAGGACTTACAAATAAAAAACATTCATCTGAGGGAGTGCTTTGCATCGAAGCAATTTTTGGTCACTGTTCAACTAATTCAATGACATTTTCACACGACTATTTTGGTTCAGTGGGATTCAGAGATACCTACTGTATTTAGGGGCTGGGTTTTATGCAGACTACTATTTAGTAAGGGCAAATGAACTTGCAATTGCTGAGTTTAAACTTTTGGAAATTAAGAACAGCCTGTGTGCGTCAGATAAAATCTGATCATTAATTTCCTGGAGAGCTTAGTGTGAATTAACACCTCGGTGTCTTTATCCGTTAACCCGCGGTTAAAGTCACCCCCTTCTGAAGAATCACCCTTTGGGTGATTAAATGGAGGGCCGAAGAAGTTTCTTAGAAGGCGTCTTCAGTCTACACTCCGTCTAACTCACACCAAAGAAATGTCCGAACCTTATACTTGATTATAAATGGGGAGGAAGAGACAATCGCAGACTACAAGCTACAAGGGGCTCTTTGGGGGTCTTCTGCTCAAGCTTTCCCTTCGCAGAGGACACTGGTAGGAGAAGGCACATGACCTGCTATGACCTGTCACCCAAGCGGGCCAAGCATCCTTGGTTTCTCACTGGGGTCGCTACTTCGCCCAGCTGCTCCCTCTCCCAGGCAGCTGGTGAGGAAGCACTAGGTCAGAAAGGACCTGTGACCAAGGACACCAGGACAAACCTCTAATGAAAACTGTCACTGGGATTTTTTTTTGTTTTCTTTTTATACGTATATTTGTACAGGCTTTACTGACGGCAAAGCGGCAATATGCGTCACTGGGTTTTTAACGAGAGGGGGGTTGTCTCTACAGGACTGTCTGGGAGTCAGAAATCAGGGGCTACCTGTTTCTGGGGAAGCCCGTGACCTTCTTCACAATGCCACCCCTTTGACAGCAGCCTGGAGTTACTTCAGGAAGCTGGTGGCTCTGACTTTTCTGGAAATGGATCAGCAGATACGCACAACACCTGGCCAGCCAGGGGCTGTCTTGCCAGGCCTGTTTGGGAGAAGGGCTAGGTATGAAGCTGGTGGTCGTCAGGGGCAGGCAGGCTGGAGGAGGCAGACGGAGAGAGGAAGGCTCTGCTGGCCCAGGAGAGCGGTGGCCACACAGGACTTGGAGTCCAGGCAGGTGGCATTGATGCACATGGTCTTGGGACAGCCTGAGATGCGGAGCATCCTCACAAGCCTAGGGGACAGGAAGTTCACCCCTCAGGGCCTGTCTGTGGGGCCCCGGGAACTGGTCCAGGCCTGGGAGGCAGGACCCCTGGCCTTGGGAAGGCGATCAGTAGAAGGCATTTCACAAAATAGGGAGTAGGCAGACATCAGGAGAATGTAGCCCAGGACGCCCAGGACGTACCGTTCACTGCTCAGCTGCTTCGGGAGGGGCTGAGCACTTCTGGGCTTAGGACAGCCGTATGCAGTGGGCATTCTCCTCTGCAGGGTACAGAGGGGACACCAATGGCCGCAGAGGTTAAAGGATTTGCCCAAAACCACAAGCTAGCAGGCAGGGGAGCCAGCTTCCAAACCCAGGTTCTCTGCAGAGTCAGAATTCTTCATAACATGGCACTGGACGGCTCTGATGGGCAAAAGCAGGTGGCGGAGCCTGAGAGGGCCCCGTGGGACAAGCGTAGAAACCACAGCCAGCACCCCCTAAGCTTTGCTTTCCCCCTTTCACACCTGCTTTGCCTGCTCGCAAAGGCAGGCTGGTTTGTCCAGGGAGCGCGGTGAAGGCTTACTGAGACCCACAGGGCCATCCCTGTGAGGGCTGCAGGCACTTTGCCGCTGTTTCTTAGCCAGGTGACAGCTTGTGTCACCTGTGCAGCTTCTTTCTGGACGTGGGCTCTTTGCATGCCCTCCCCCACCACACCTCAATTCCGTGGGCATCAGGCAAAGCTTCTAGACTTCGCTCCCCGTCCCAAGCCCCTGGGGAACTTCGGAAACTCCTCCAAGGGCAACCCTCAGCCCTGTCCGCGCGTGACCTCTGGGGTGGGCCCCGCACTGGTAGTTCTAGAGCTCCTGGGCGATCTAATGAACAGCCAGGGCTGAGACGGTCCTGGAACAGCCATTCTAAGTGTGATTCCTGGCCCAGCAGCACCAGTCTTGCCCGGGACCTTGTTAGGAAAACAAACTCCCCCGTGGGGACCCCGGGCCTATGCATCAAACTCTGGGTGGCGTCTCCAGGATGCTGACACCCACCCACGTTTGAGAACCCCGGCGTCAGGGCCCGTGTCTTAAACGTGGCACTACGGAGGTTTTGTCTGGATGATTCTTTGTGGTGGGGGCTGTCTGTGCACTGCAGGCTCCCTGGCAGCATCCCTGGCCCCCACCCACTAGATGCCAGCAACATCCCCCCTCTCTAGGCTGCGACAATCCAAAATGTCTCCAGACACGGCCAAATGTCCCCTGGGGGCAGAACCAGCCCCAGGTGAGAGCCGTGTGCAGGTGAGGCCCCAGAAGGCAGAGCGGAGGCTGGTGACCTGGGGAGCACAGTGGGATCGCCTTGTGGAAGGGGGAGGGGACTTTACAAAACACCAGTGCTCAAGCTCGACCGGCAGAGTCTGCTTCCGGGGGCCTGGAGAGAGAGAGGCTGCAGGTCGCCCAGCACACTGCCGTGTGGCGCCAGGGCCAAGCACCGGAGTGCGAGAAGGCCCATGGGGACTGTGAGACCAGGCCGTGTCCGAGGCCCGGGGACGACCTGCTCCACTGCTGACCGAGGCAGACATGCTCCCAAGGACTCAGAGGCTTCCTTGCTCCAGGCTGCTGCCGGGGACGCTGGCATTGAGACCAGGTGACTTAGTAACCGTTCCCAGGCTACCTTATCACAAGCGAACATCACTGTAAGGTCTGTGCAGGAGACTAGCTTACACTGCCTCTGCGAGGTGTAAAACCAAGCGTGTCGACGTCTGACCTCCCCATTCCACAGCTGGTTGGCAGGTTGAAAGGGCAAACACCGCTTCCGTCCCAACATGCCGTCTAGACCCACAGTGTTGAAAACGGTAGTCACTGGCCACACGTGGCTACAGGACACTTGAGATGTGGCTAGTCTGAATGGAGGCTGCACCGTGGGCGATCACGTGCCTGATTTCAAAGGCTTGGTATAGAAGAAGCATGTAAATCTCTCGTTCATACTTTCTGATATTTTCCTGTGTTGAAATAACGGTTTAGATATACTGGGTTAATTCGTCATCATATTAAAATTACTTCCCAGGTTCTTCTGACATTTTAAAACGTGGATACTAGAACTTAAAATGACACATGGGGCTTCCACTTCTGGACAGTCCTGGAGTGGACAGTGGTGAGATGATGAAAAATGTGACGGGAAAATGTGAGCCTGCTCTGGTAGAGAAGAAACCATTTTCCCCTCCTGCGGGTATGATGCATTAGTTTGCTCCTAGAGACGGCCAGGGACAACCACGGGAAGGAGAAGGACCATGCCACTGGCGTGCCATCTATGGACACTTCTGTTCTCGACGACCGTGGGTAATTCTGAAACCTGGCTTGGCTCTGAAAGCTGAGAAAAACTGTGATGTCGTGTGCCAGCTGTGCACAGGGGTGGGACACCATCCTGCTTTGCCAAGGAGGCTGCCGGGGGCGCTGAGGAGACCCCAAAAAGGGTGGGGCAGCGGCAACATCAGGAAACATGGCCCCAACTCCGTGTCAAGTTTTTCTTTTTTACTCTGTTATTAAAACACTAACCTTCAACTGGTCTCTTCCTGGTACTAAGTCCAAATCCCCTCGGTCAGTTTGCTGCAGACAAGGTGGCACTTCCCGTTTCGTGCACGGTGGCTCACGAACCCGCTGGCCCACTGCAAACACCGTCTCAAGTGCTTGCAAACACGACACACGCAGGCTCTGCAGGTAACATGGCTGCAGTGTGGTCTGGGAGACTTGCGCTCTGCCGTCCGGCCTTCCGCACAGGTGGGCCATCCACCCCGTCCCTGGGCTGCCTCAGCCTGGCCCTGGTGCTGGACCCCTCCCTCCCGCGGAGGCCAGCGCAGCAGACGTGCTCGCAGGAAGCCACCGTGACTCAAGCCCCAGGCAAGTTCACAAGTGCCTCTGTTGTCTCGAGACAAACCCTCTGGGACGTCAGAAATCCTGCAGGTTTAGCTCGAGCGAGTCCTTCATCCTCTGGGAAGGACTGAGCGTCAAAGACATGGACCAGCGCTGCCCTCAGAGCCCGGCGGTGCCAGGCGTCCTTGCCTCGTCCCCTCGGTGCTGGCTGCCATGCCTCGTGCTTCCTCAGGGTCACCATGCGCCTCGGAAACACGATTTTCTGCAGCTTTGCTTACCACTTGAGAACATGCTCTCTTTGATTTTTCTTCTCACCACTGAAACATCTTCTTTGAACATTTTCTTCTCACCACTGAAAATGTGTGGCAATGTTTTTTTCCTTTAACTGGTTAACTGAAATAGAATTCCCGTTCCGTACAATCCACTCATTCAAAGTGTGTAATTTCATGGCTTTAGCATTTTCATAGCTGTGCAACCGCTACCACAATTTTCGAACCTTTTCATCAGCCCCAAAGAAATCCCGTACCCTTAGCAGTCACTGCCCACTTCCCTGATGCCTCCCGCACGCCCACTGCACCAGAACCCTGCCCCAGGCCTGGCAACCGCCAAGCTACTTTCTCTATGGAATTGCCTGTTCTGGATGCTTTGTACAAACAGCATCATACAACACGGGGTCTCCTGGGACTGGCTTCTTACACTTAGCCCAGTGTTTTCAAGGTCATTCATGTTGTAGCATGAACAAGCATTTCATTTCTTTACATTTTGCTCAGTAATATTCCGTTGTATGGGTAGACGACATTTAAAAACATCTGTTCATCACGTGACAGAGCTTTGGCTTGTCTCCGCTGTTTGGCCATGATGAATGCTGATGCTTCGAACATTATTGTACAAGCTTCTCCATGCACGTGTGTTGTCATTCACCTTGTGCATACATACACCCTGGCGTGGACCTGCGGGCTTATGGTGACTCTGTTTGACCTTTTAAGGACTCAGTTTTACAGGTGTCCTCACCTGCCAATAGTCCTTCAGAATTAGTCTATTTAAATACAGCTTATTCTCATTATTTATCAACAGGTGGGTGAACGTGGCATTCTGGACATGGTCCCTCCCCACCACTGTCCCCCACCAACCCAGCCTCTGGGGACAAAAAAGAGACCCAGGTTCTGTTAAAAAACAGGAAACCAAGGCGTCGGAAGGGCCTATTTCAAGACTATACGGCTCAAGTCCAAGTACTACGCCTCCTTCAGCTTCCACGCTCTTAGGGCAGAGCCACAGCCAGTGGGGGCCAGGGCTCCTGGCAAGGGCACCCTTGGGTGATGCCAAGCTGCCATTCTCATACTGCCCCAAAAGCGTGGTCACCGACGTCCTTCATGCCATAGACACACCCCAGTCCTTCTGGGGCTTCAGTCTCACAGACATCTTATAAAAAAGCCAATCAAAATTTTTAAATGGGGGCCAGCCCGATGGCTCAGGCGGTTGGAGCCCTGTGCTCCTAACTCCGAAGGCTGCCGGTTCAATTCCCACATGGGCCAGAGGGCTCTCAATCACAAGGTTGCCGGTTCGACTCCTCGAGTCCCGCAAGGGATGGTGGGCTCTGCCCCCTGCAACTAGGATTGAACACGGCACCTTGAGCTGAGCTGCCTCCTGGATGGCTCAGTTGGTTGGAGCGCGGGCTCTCAACCACAAGGTTGCCAGTTCGATTCCTCGACTCCCACAGGGGATGGTGGGCTGCACCCCCTACAACTAGCAAAAGCAACTGGGCCTGGAGCTGAGCTGCGCCCTCCACAACTAAGATTGAAAGGACAATAACTTGACTTGGAAAAAAAGTCCTGGAAGTACACACTGTTCCCTAATAAAGTCCTGTTCCCTTGCCCAACAACAACAAAAAAATCTTTAAAAAAATTTTTTTAAATGGTAGAAAATTAGAAAATAAGAATAAGCAACAAGAAAGAATAAATCAAAACCCCATCCTCCAGAAATTCCATGTTAATAATTTGGGGGTACATTCTAATTTATAAGATGCTTTTAACCTAATATACTGTGACCACCTCTCCCTGTTAATACATTTTCAGCTGTATCATTTTAAAGCCTTCAAAATATTTCACTGTATGCACTATGTCCTATAATCATATTTACATTTTATATTATGTCAGTACATATTTGTGAACTAAAATAAATAACTTATTTAATCACCTATTTTGGCTTCTTGCTTTATTTAAAATTTTTAACCATTCTGACAATGATGCAATAAATACCTTTGCGACTAAATCTTTTCACAGATCCTTCATTTTTTAGGATAAATGTTATGCGAAGAACTGCTGGGTCAAAAAGCATGTTGTTTTAAGGGCTGTTTAAACATATTGGCAAGTTCCTTCCAGGAAGATTTTCCCAATGTTTACTCTAACCAGCAGTGTTGGTGGTGGAGTTGGGGGGAAGGGAAGGGACAGGGGCACCCTTCCCTGAAACCCTGGCCAACACAAAGCAGTATGACTTTAAGAAACAGAACTACCTTCTTCACCCAACAGATGTTGCACACGGATTTGCAGCTGAGTATCTGACTTCAGTAAGTACCTCTCCACTTTACAGGAATATCCACCACATGCCTTCTCTGTGTCTGACCAGCCAGTACAAGACCCATAGCTGACCACGAAAATGATTTAGGACACAGTGCAAAACACCCCAGGGATGGTAGCTGCTCTTGGGCTTCTGTGACCACCCAGGAAAATCCCCCGCGATTCCTGAGTCTCACCCCATACATACATAACGTCTATATTGCAAAGGACGCGAAGGACGCCCCCTAAGAGAAGAGGGCTTCCCCAGAACTGGAGAAGAAGAGATAGCACTTGCTTCTCTTCTTCAGATGTTGCTATTCTCAGGCTTAGCAACAGGACGTAGCACATAGTAACATATATTATCTTACACCATGAGGTAAGAAAACAATTGAAGTGTCTTTCCAGACATTCCTTCTAGTCTGTCTCAAGGGGGTTGGCCCACTATTAACGTAGATACTGATGAAATGTTCTGATCACTTGATTTAGGACAACGTAGCAAATGTGACCTGTGTATGCCGCGATTTCTTCATGAGCTTGTTGAACTTGACCCCAACGTATGTGAACTCTTAGAAATTTTTCTCCTTTAAGAGCTAGGTGATTTTTCCTTAAAAGACTAATAGACAACATTTATTTAGAATTCAGACCTTTATCTAGAAGATTACGTATTCAGCACTGTGTTCCATATAATACTCCTTTAATTCTCAGAGTCATCCTAGGAGGGCAGGTACAACACCCATCCCTACTTGGCAGATGGGGCAACTGAGGCACCCACAGCTCAAACAACCCAGGACATAGAGCAAGTCAGTGGTGAAGTTAGATTTGACCCTGGTCAGTGGGACATGAGTCTGAAGTTGAATCTCAACTTCAAAACCAGGTCTCCCTGGAGTTCATTTGATACAGACTAAGCATTAAGGTCTTAGTGATCAAAAAATTTAAAAGGTTTAAAAAACAACGGTTGATGAGAACCTACTAGTTCACATATTCCTTTGAAAGAACAAAGTATGTGAAAATATGCCATTGGTAGAAAATATCCTTTCCAATATATTTTTGAGGGATAGCAGTCACAAAAGCAGGACAGACCACAGAATGCTGTTTACAGGTATTTCTAAAGGAGGCAGAACCCACCTGATAGAGACCAAATCCACGCCTGCTTCTTAACAGGGAGATTAACTGCAGGGGAACAAGGGGGCTACCTGGGGGACAGAAATATACCGATAGGAGAGTGGGTTACACAGGTACATGCGGGTGTCAGAGCTGGTGGAACCGATTGCACACTCAAGACGTGTGAACGCACTGTGTGCAAATGATATTAAGTTGGTGCAAAAGTAATTGCGGTTTCAAAGGTTAAAAATAATTGCCAAAACCACAATTTCTTTTGCATCAACTTGATACCTTGAAATAAATTTTTTACAATGACCCTTCCTCCTCTTCACTAAATAGCACAATGATTTATCTCAATACTTTCAGAAAGATGGCTTCTGACTCTGGTTTACATTTGGAATTCTAGAATACGGCATTCACATTTCTGGAAATAGCTTCTACACACTCACGACAGCCTGCAGGCTAAAGCTTCTTGCAGTAAGTGGATTTGCAAATCGGGTGGTCACTCCTGAGCTGGGGAAGGGTGGCCATCGGATGCGAAGGGGAGGACAGTGGACTGACCCTCCGACAGTGGGACCGCTCTCGGACCAGGGAGACGAGGCGGGGAGCGGGGTTTTCCCACCAAGGCCACCAGCAGTGACCCAGGCACCGCCCGACATGCGGAGTGCAGGGCCACCCTGGCTACGCGACGGCTGCGCCATAGAACCTCAGCAGAAGCGCCATGGGGAAAAGCCATGGTGACGTGCAAGTTCACGTTCCGTGGCACCAGGGCTCCCCAGCAGATGAGGAGCTTGCTGGACAGTAAGTATCGGGGCTTTGCAAGGCCCCCCGCACACCAGTGTCAGAATGTGGGCCCCAGGTCCTTCATTTAACACGCAGCCCAGCTGGCCATCACCGGGCTCTCAAACTCAACACCAGGCAAACCTCAAAAGATGCCTCCTTTTAAGGGGCCCAGTGACAGGAGCCGTTCCAGCAACAAATGGACCCACTCTCGTGCCCTGCGGCAGACGATTTCGCTGTAAATGTGCACGTTAAGAGTTGTTCCTTTTCCTGCATGTCCTCCGGCTCCTGTGGCCCAATCGCCCCGCACCCACAGGCTGGCTAAACGCCCTCCTATTTTGTAGAGAGCCTGACAGGGGGCCAGCAGCGTGTCCGCAGAGGCCTGCAGGCTGCCTGCGAATGGAACACGTAGGGTAGCTCTTTGGTGGCTGCTTCACTGCCAGATGAAAACCAGCCACGAGGGGCGTGCATTTCAGAGAGGAATGGTGGCCTGCGAAATCGGAGTAACAAGCAGGTGCGGCAGCAGGGTGACCCACGCGGGAGGAAGGCGCCCACACGCCTAACTCATAGCCAGCGGATGTGTCCCCCGGGATGTCATGCAGCCCACCCCAGCTCACCGATTTCCAAACCACACGTGCAGACCTTGGGACAGAGCCTTCTCCTCACTGTGCAAACCAGGGGGTTAGGACGCTGTGATTAGGTCAGGATGTGTCGCCTGCACCCTGGCCACCTGCAGGGGACAGACGAAACACCTGGTTTTCCATCTATAGGGAATCACTAGACTTGTGGCAAAGTACCCCCCACCGCTGGGCTGGTCTTCCTGCCTCTGCCAGCTCTGGGGGCCGAGAGCGGTCTGTGTCACTTCCAGCCTCCCTGGGGCCCAAGGCAGCTGACCTCTGTCCACTGTCCTCATTTCCTGCATTGAGGTCGGCCACCCTGAGGTACGAGTTGGGATGAACACTCTGCTGGCTTTACCTGAGGTCCTTCCCTGTGGCCGACACGTGTGGTCAGGTGAAGGGAACTGGTACAGAAGCGGTGTGTTAGCACTCAGACGAGGGCCGGCAAGGCCCAGGGTTCAGGTCCTTCATGCAACAGTGGCAACGATAGCTGTCCTGGTCCATGGCCGTACACCTACCGAGAGCCCTGTGTGGCCATCTGACACTGCAGGCGGTCAGCCGGGAGCCGGGGGCGAGTAAAAGCATCCCCCTGCCCCAGCTGCAGGGCCCTCACTGCCTTGGGCCTCCCGTGGCTCTGCCCGCCAAGCTCGCCCTGCCCAGTGCACACGGCAGGCTGGGTGGGGCAGAGGAAGAAGTGCCGCCTGGAGAATCAGGGGAGAAGGGTGCAGAGCTAAACCCCGAGTGTGCCCTTCAGACCTGCTATTCTCGTAGCAGAAGTGGCTGCAGGTTCAAGAGGACTTTTTAAGGAGGATGGAAATGCCTCTGGAGGCTGGAAGTGACACAAACCCCTCTTGGTCCCCAGAGCTGATGGAGGTAGGAAGATAAGCCCAGCGAGGGGTACTTTGCCACAAGTCTAGTGATTCCCTACAGATGGAAAACCAGGTGTTTCGTTTGTCCCCTGGGGGTGGCAAGGGTGCAAGCAACACAGATGGACGGGGACATCCTGACCTAATCACAGCTTCCTAACCCCCTGGTTAAAGAGGATTAAAGAAGGCTTTTTAGGATGATGGAAAATGCCTCTGGAACAAGGCTGGCCCTTCCCCTCGCACGAGAACAAACCTCTTCCACGTGTCCCATCTACACCCGGGCACAGCAACTCCCCTTGAGCTTGGCGCATGACCTGGGAGCAGCCTTCCCCCTCCTGGCCCCTCAGGGGGCAGGTCGAGAGATGTCAGCCAGTCTTGGAAATGCAGGCCCCTCTGTACGGGCCAACCTTCCCTGAGTGCCACCCACCAGAGGCCTCCAGACTCCGCAGCAGCATCTTGGGAGAAGGGGCAGAGAGCTCCAGGGAGCCTGATGGTCTGAACTCACACCTGGGGTGACGGACAGTGAAAAGCTGAAAGCAACTCCCACCCGTCAGCTGACCAGTCAGAGGCTGGAGTCAGGAGCAAAGCAGGGAGAGAAACGGGCTGGAAGGATACATGAAGGCGCCTGGTCGCCCCTTGTCTTGGCCTCGACCCCGCTCTTGCAGCATGAAAGAGGAGCCAGGACCTCTGTGTGCTTCCTTGCTTTGTCTCTCACATGAATGCCACAAGCACCCAAGAAAGCAGGTGCTATAGTCCCCACTTTACAGACGACAAGACTGAGGCCCGGGTGAGGTCTAGCCTGCTCGTGGGGGCAGAGTGACGACCAGAACCCAGCTTGGGCTGTTTCCAAAGCTGCTGCCTTTGTCCTCTCCCGAGCTGCCATAACAGACACAGGAGAAAAGCCACTGAGCTTGTTATCTTGGTTTTATCTTTAGAATAAAATTGGGAAAGCACCTTTCCTGATCTCAATACTTTAAGAGACTAACCTTGTTAAGAAGTGGTGTTCCTTAAGTGACAGCCACAAAACCACAGAGCCTGGGAGTTTACTTAGCACCTTCCAGGAGCCTCTCCTGGCACCACGACACAGCCTGCAGGCCTCTCGGCCTGGCTCCCTGCCTTTGTCCCACGGACTGCAGGTCTGAGTGAAATCAATACTTCCAATAAGCCACAAAAGGCTCCCCTTTGCCAATTTTCTTCAAAAAACGTGCTCAAAGGGCCCTCCTCCACAAGCAGTAGGCAGGCGGTCCATTTTGTAAAGCCGATCTCTGCGTTTCCTCCTCGAGGACGAAGGTGGAAGGACCCACGTGCGCCTGGGGAAAACAAGAACCTACCGTGTCTGGTCGACGCCTGTGAGACTGATCGGTCTGTTTGCTAAGCCTGCAAAGTGATGCAAATCTCGGCCATCCGTTCTCCACAGTGGCCCCTAAGTATCGGGGAGACAACGTGTCACATGGCAGGGGTAAGCACGGGAGAGGGCGACCCCTGCCCTCAACTGCCCACCTCACACGGGCAGGAAGCAAGGGCACAGACATGGACACGCAGCCACCCAGACATCCTACAACCCGCGGACTGCACGGCCTTTGCAGCGTCGCACTGTCCTCTGGTGTCACACCCACTAACCCTCTGGGGGTTACTGTGGAACCACAATAGCCCCGAGCAAAGACCGAGGCTCGGAGCATGGGCTTTGGAGATGGACTCCCAGAGACAAACTCCACATCACAGGTATCAGCTGTACGGCTGCCATGTCCTAAGCTACAACATGGGGACAAAAACTGGGCACAGCGGCTGTGCTTTGTGGCCGTCAAAGGTGCCAGGTGCAGCTGTGAGGGCTGGAGGGACCCGCCTGCTCCAGGTGCCACGGCAGGTGGGCGGGCTGCCACGGCAGGGGCACACCTGGCTGCTGCAGCACCGACGGGTCACACCATTCCTAGAGTGCGTTCTGCGGGAGGGCCGGGAATACCAGCCTCTCCATCTATGGGCCCTTGGGAGCTGCTCTGTTTGTTTCTGGCCTTGATCCCTTTAGTGCAGTGGACGTGGGGCATGCATGGGTGTATGTATGTGTGTGCATGTGTGTGCATGTGTATGCGTGTGCATGTGTGTACCCGCCCACCCTTGAAGCCACCTTGCTTCGGGGTCAGGATCCTTGGTGGGAAAGGCCTCTTGAAAGCCCAGTGACCGCTTAAGAAGCAGTGGCCTTAACATATTACGGCACATTCATGGCTGTTACTACACACGGGGGCCTATCAAGGGGCATTTTAAATCTTCTTCCACTTGCGGCACCTCACGTGACTTCACAGAACATTCCGGCTCCTCTGGCCCATGCAGGTTTCCTCCTGGCCCTCAGTGCTCTGTCCTCAACAGAACCAGGGCTGTATCCAATCCCTTAGCACGACCTTCCCGGTCACAGAGACACTCATCCCCCTGGCATTTAGTTCACTGGAAAAGGGCGCTATGCTTCGTTACAGCTGAGTCCAGAGACAGGCATCCCTGCCAGATGCCGGTGGCAGTGTCACTTTGTCACCTCTCCCAAGACTGTCAGGGAAGCCCTTCCCTGGCAGCCATCTTCCCACATGGCACAGCCACTGGTTTTTGTTGTTCTTTGGGAAACAGAGTTGATCCCAGGGGATTAAAAGAATCTCACATACCCGTTGTCAAGATGGAACAGGATCGTTAAAAAACAAAACCAAACCCACTGGAGACAGGAGTGTAATGGAAGACACGAGGATTTTAGAATCACAAGTACTTTTTATAACCAGGATAAGGTGATCTGAGACATCTTGCTTTCCTGATGCCAAAGCTAGTTTTTATTAAGATTTTAAGCAATTTTGTGTTCGTTTATATTTTTGCTTCAGTCTTACTTTTTCTTTTTTCTTTTTTTTTTAAGCTGCGTGGAGTCCACTGTTCCCGCTAGCTTAGAGCAGTGTTGATAGAATCTGGATCGGCTTGTATGCCCACAGTCCCAGGGACACTGCTTCATACCCGAGTCTCAGGATGCCCCATGCCTTGCAGTTCTCCACGCTGCCTTCCAGGCTCTAACAGTACTAAGTAGCTGGTGCATCTATCTTTCCATGTGATGTCGTGTCCCATTTTTGAGGACCAAGGTCCCCTCTATTGTGTGTGGAGCGTGCCACTGGATTGATACCCCACGGAGCCTTCAGCCAACAACTTCCTTCCATCCACATCAATCATGTGTCATGGCTCAAACTTCAATTTTGAGGGAAACACAATCTCTCAAATACTTATTGAGCACCTACTATGGTTCCTCTGGAACTTTATGAAATAAGCCATTATTCTTAGTTTCACTTAACACATTTAGAAAGCTCGAGTTTGGCATTCCAGAGTGAAAACATATGTACCTTTCTCAGGTTGTCCATTCCATGGCCCCGGAAGCAGTTTCCCGGGGAAGCTCCTGGCTTCCTGGAGGCCTCCGCAGGAGTCGTTCACAGGGTGTCAGAGGTCTGCAGCACAGAGGTCCTGCTCGCTCGGCAGTGGCGTAGGTTTGGTTTTTGGCCCACTCCTCAGCAGGGGTGCTGCTGATATTTTGGGCAAAGCAATTCTCCCTTTGAAAGGCGTGTCAGGGGTTTTAGCACCCCAGGCCCCCAGGACTAAATGCCAGTCGTACCCTCGGCTCCACGGTCAATTTCAAATGCTCCCTGAGCTGAAAACCAGTGCAGGTGTGAGAAGGCACGGCACAAGGGCCGTGCGTCCTGCACGTCCAACCCCATGCTCATCCGCGATGCACCCACCTTCCCCGAGGCGCCTCTGGGTGATGAGTTTGCGAGCTACTTAGGCTGGTCCGAGGCCTGTTCCCTGTCTGGGCGTCCTCTTCTCTGCTTAAACAGTTATCTCCTAATTTCCTTAAGATCATCAGGATTGGTGTGAAACCAGGGCAGCCCTTGAGGAGAAAGTCATATGCAAGTCATCATGAATATGTCTTCATTCTCCAGGGTCATTTGTCTGAGACCATGCACATGAGAGATGCTTTCTGTCTGAGTGGGTCCCTAAGTCTGAGTGATGTGTGCTCCAGGTAACGTCTGTCTTCTGGACCCCAGGCTGACGAAATTTTGTATTAGTTACAAATGACATTTAATTATTTGAAGCTTTAATGGAGTTGCTACTGCTGTCCCCACTCTCTGGGGCCCCAAGCAATTTCTCAGAGAAACAGGGACTCTGCAGCTGGGGGGAAGGCTGGCTTTGTCCTGCTGGCTTTGGATGGTGTGCCCCAAGCCCAGAGATCCCGCTCCAAAGCCACAACTGGGGACGCAAGGCGGGGCCCTGGCCGGCCGGGCTGCTTCACCACCTGTTGACACTGCTGAGCACGACTGTGTGCACCTTCTACCTTTATGAGCACGCAACCAAACCATCAGGATTCTATGACTGAAAATTACCTTTTTGTCCTGCTGGTCATTTTTTGTTAAAGGCCTTGTCATCTGCCAGTGGCCTAAAGAACAGTAAACATCAGCTGGGTGCTTGTCTTTCCCCAGGCCCCCCAGTTTGGGGGGTTGTGACGGCGTTATGCCTCTGGACCCCTTTGGCTGCCTCCTAGGAGGGCTGTGCAGCCAGCAAGACGGGCTGTACTCTGGCTCCTGCACGCACAGACTGAGTTACTCGGGCCAGTTTCCTTCTCTGTCGAGGTGGGGAGTGACGTTGGTCTGTCCTGTGGCTTCCAAGAAGCCATGGCTGTCATGTGCGGGGACGCTCACAGGTTCCCTGAGGGTCCGCAGTGTCAGGGGTGATTGTCACTCCTTCAGACTCACTCAGTGGAGACACGAGGCACCATCTTCTACCGGGCCTCACTCTCACAAGGTCTGTCCCCTCAAGAGCAGGCGTTGTGGCTACAGTGCAAATCCTGCCAGGACATCACGCTGGACAAACGTCTGCACTGGCTACCCGTGCACGCGAGGACCCCATACGCTCAGCATGCTGTCAGGGCTCCCTCTTGTAGCGCGTATGACACTTCATTCCTTTTTGTGTCTGAGTAATATTCCACTGTATGGATAGACCACCCTGCGTTTATCCATTTTCACTTGGTGGACATTTGGTTTGTTTTCACTTTTTGGCTATTATGAGTAACGCTGCTGTGAACATGTATGTACAAACTTTTGTATGGACATATTAATGTGTTTTCATTTCTCTTAGGTATATACTTAGAAGAATTTCTGGGCCGTATGGCAACTCTACGTCTAACTTTTAGAGGAACCGCCAGCATTTTCCACAGTGGCTGTGTCATTTAATGTCCTCACCGGAAGTGCATGAGGGTGCCAGTGTTTCCACATTGGTACCAACACCTGCCACTGTCTTTCTTTATTATTATATCCATCCTAGCGGGTTTGATTTACATTTCCCTAATAAGTAATGTGTTTGGTATCTTTTCATGTGCTCATCAGCTTGATTTTTAAATTTGTAAATCTTGAGAAAAATGTCTATTTAGATTCCTTGCACATTTTAAAATTGAGTTATTTGTCTTCTATTGCTGAGTTGTACACATTTGAAAATATATTTTGGCTACTAACCTACTAGATATACGGTTTTCAAATATTTTCACTCATTCTGTGTGTCTTTTTACTTTCTTGATACTGTCCTTTGAAGCACTAAAATTTCTAACTTTGATGAAGTACAATTTATCTATTTCTTATGCTGCTTGTGCTTTAGCTATCATCAAGATTTACCTCTCTGTTTTCTTCTAAAAGTTTCATAGTTTCAGTTTTTATATTTAGGTCTTTGATTCATTTGGAGTTAACTTTTGTATATGGCATGGTATACAAAAGGGGTCTACCTTCGTGATATCCAGTTGTCCCAGCACCACTTGTTGAAAAGACTATTCTTTCCCCACTGACTTGTCTTAGCATCTCTGTTGAAAATCAATTAATCCTAGATGTACGGGCTTATTTTAGGACAGTCAATTCTATTGCACTGATTTATAAGTCTGTTCTTATGCCAGTACCACAGTCTCAGATTACCGTAGTTCTCTAGTAAGTTTTGAAATCAGGATGTATGAGTCCTCCAATTTTGTTATTTTTCTTCAAGATTGTTTTGCCTATCTGAGGGGCCTCTTGAATTTCTACATAAATGGAGAATCAGCTTGTGCCTTTCTGCAAAAAAAACCCCACCGCATTTGTGATTCTGAAAGGGATTGTGTTGAATCTATACATCAATTTGTGGAGTTTTACTATCTTAACAATTTTAAGGCTTCTAATCCATGAACACAGATGTCTTGCCAATTATTTAGATCTTTCATTTCTGTTAATGATGCTTTGTGGTTTTCAGCATACAGCTTAAATTTATTCTTTCTGATGCTCTTATAATTGAAATTGTGTCCTTGGTTTTATTTAGAATTGTCCATTGATCATGTAGAGAAGCACAACTGAGTTTTGTCTATTGATCCTGTATCTTTCCATCTTGGTGAACTCATTTATTAGCTCTAATAGTTTATTGTGGATTCCTTCAGATTTTCTATATACAAAAAATATCATCTGCAAATAGTTTTACCTCTTCCTATCTAATCTGGATGCCTTTGGTTTCTTTTTCTTGCATAACTTCCTAGCTTGAACCAACACTGAACAGAAGTGGCGACAGTGGACATCCTGGTCTTGTTCCTGATCTCAGGGAGGATGCTTTCAGTGCTTTCCCATTAAGTGTGATGTCAGCGGTGGGTCTCTCAGAGATGCCCTGTACCGGGGTGAGGTAGTGCCCTTTTATTCCTGGTTTGCTGAGTGTTTGTACCAGGAAAGGGTACATTTTTCGCCAAATGTATCTCCTGCATCTTGAGATGATTATGTAGCTTTTGTCTTTTAATCTATGAATGTGTTATACGACATTGATTGGTTTTTGTGTATTGAACCAACCTTGCACTCCTGGGAAAAATGACATTCGATCATAGTGTATAATCATCTCACTGGGGCCGGACACTGAGATACTCTATGGGTTGGAGCACTTGCTGGGCTGGTACACTGGAGATGCCTGGCCACAGCAAAGTCAGTAAAGAAAGAGGACACATACCTGATTTCTCGAGAAATCAGGAATAAGTTCAAGGATTTGGGCTAAGACTGGGAGGGGGACTCCAGGAAGGATTGTGGACATTTGTTTATACTACTTGGTGCAGACCAGGGCTTCCCACACTTTAATGTGCATAAGAATCACGTAGAGAAGTTATAACTCATCACTGGGCCCCACCCCAGGGATACTGACTGGGTAGGCTTGGCGTGGGGCCTGAGAATGTGACTTTCTAGGTGATGCTGTAATAAACTACTCTACAGATACCAAGCACAACACACATAATTCTTGTGTGTCAACAGACCCCCCTAGAACTTGAGAGGGCATGGGCCACTTGTGTCTCTCACTGCCAGCATGTGGGACCCAGGTACAAAGCTGATTGCGTTTTCCAGATAAAAAGGATCCCAGAAAATTTCATAAAGTTTTCTTTTAGCATTAAATCTACACGATTAACTGGATAGAGATAACGGCTAGTCTCATCTTACAAATAAGAAAATGCCCTGGTTTTTACAAAATTAAAATTGCAGAAGATGCTGGCCATGCAACTGAAGTAGAAATCCTCTGGCCCAGCTCCACATTTCCTCAGGCAGATACTGTTAAGTGCGAGGCCGTCTGAAATACAAACTGAACGTTTTCAACTGGCAGTGTTGGGTCAGGGACATGCACAGAGGGCAGGTCAGGTGGGAGGACGTGGTTACACAAAAAGCTAGGGCTCGAACCCCATGCCTGTGTTGGCCAGGTATTGAGAGGTCTCAGCGCTGTTTTCCACAGAAGCTCTTAAGAGCAACTACAGAGAATTAAGACTTTGGAATCATGACTGTGTGACTTACAACATCAGGTTTGCCACATGAATGCAAACTAAAACGCATGATGCTTTATTACTCTTATTTAAGTTACCATAATTGAGACTACTAGATTTTGTAAGTGGAAAGATGTTGTAGTTGTGTTATTATACATAATAAATTTATACTAGTTTTACACACACACACACACACACACACACACACACAATGGTTAACAAGAGTATGAGCTGGGGCCACGGGGCGGGGAAGGAAAGGACACTGGCAAACACAACGGCATCGCTAGATGCTGCAACGGACCACTGGATTTGGCCACATGATGTGGGACATGACAAGCACAGGAGCAGAAGGACCCAGGATGGGTTTCAGGAGTCGGATCCGGGGCTGAAGTGATCTGTTCCATTGTCCCGTGTGACCCTGGACAAATGACTCAAGGACCTGAACTGCACATTCTTCATCTAAAAAATGGGGATCATCCCGTGTCACAGGATAGCTCCATGCTAAGGAGAAGCACACAGTGCACTGTGAACCCTGGACGCAGGTTTGTTTCTGTCTCCTTCATTATTAGGAAGAAGAAAGCAGAACAGGTCCTCAGAAGAGAGAAAGTTTCTAGGGCAAAATGATCAAAACACCACCGAAAGCAATGACCCTTTGGAAATGCTCTTCTGTTGGAGGACTCAAAACGGAGGCAGCTGTCTTCGAGAGTATTTATAGGTCCATGTTTAGAATGTCTTCCACGATACGTAATTCTAGTCTAAACAGTTTCACCTAGACGTTATATTCCTTTACAGACGCTCACAAACGGACAGAGGCTTACACGTGCTCAGGGCACCTAGAAGACAGCCGAATGCTTGCATCTCATCTACCAGTGACAATAAAATTTCTTAAAAAAACAACAAATAAAACAACTCCTTAATTGTCTCCATGGCCACATTTCAGAGAGTAAATGATCAGGATTTTCAACCCACGACAGACCCCTGGTCGCAAAGCCGGCTCCCAGGACACAGTTGGTCTCCTGCAAGATCAAATAAGTACCTGGGGTGTGTGTGCAGCAGGAGGCCGTAATGAACTGACAGCATATTTGTCCATCTGGTTCAAAGGCAAACGGACGGTGCGGTTTATCCTTTAGAAAGTGATCCCATTTTGCTCGACCTTATGGAGAATCTTCTTAAATTCGCCTTTCTTATGATTAGAGCTAGGTTACGCTGAGCGCTTCTTCGGAGAGCAGTGCGGCTGAGCTCCCTGGCCACGGCTGACTAGATGAATCGCTGTATCTGTTGTCAGCTGTAATCTATAGGTATTATTTTTGAGGCAGTGTTAATGCACTTGCACTTCTCATTTGTACATTTTCCTAATTGGCTTAATATTTATAGTGGAATATTTCTGATCTGGGCTCAGAGCTCTGGTAAACTAGAGCACGTTTAGCAACGTGCTAATGAGGACCATGCAGTCACGAAGGGTCCCTACGTGAGCTGTGGCTCCTGGAGTCTGATTCCAAGCCGGCCCGCTACGAGGAATCACTAAAATATCTTAAGTAAAACCCACGGTCCCCAAGCAGCTGTTGCATTTGCAGAGCCGTGGCTGCATAAACTTTACTGGCAGTAAATGTCAGTCCTGCACACAGACTGGAGTGCCCGCAAATCCCTGGCTCCTTGGCGCCTGCCACTGTCGCCCCTTGCTCAGGACACTGTCTCTGCCGAGCCGGGAGACCAGGAGGCTGGGCCCGCTCTGCAGGCTCGGGCCGGGGCAGGCCCGCTGACGGGCGCATCACGATGACAGAAATTCACTCTGAGTTGCAATTAGTGGCACTGTCATTTTCGGGGGCTCCTGCCAATTAATTAAGCCTGTCAAACAGGGAAACCACAGCGCTCACATGATAATTTATATTAGAAGAGACGAGCCTCACGGAGCACAGCGGCTTCTCTACTAACAGAATACTCCCTCAGAGCGCTGGAATAAATAAGAGAAACTAAATAAAACAACACAACAGAAAAACGTGCGTGGGGGTGGGGGCGGTCTGTGCGGGGAAGAAGAAAGTGAAGCTGCCCTTGTTATGGCTGTAACTCTGATCGCAGGAGTAGAAGACAGGCTGATTAAAACTCCAAACGAGCCCCCAGCTCCCTGAACCCTCGGCGTCCGTCCGGGATGATAGAATCAGAGGAGTTTATTCATACCATTAAGCCCCAGAGAACTTAATTGAAAGGAGAGCACAGCCCGGACCTTGACAAGCGGGAGGTCACAGTAATCGCTGCCGGACATACTTAACATTAAGATAATCAGGCCATTAATTACCCTTTGGATCATTAAATCAGCCAGTTGCAAAATGAAATTTCTGCCTCTATTACTCACTTGAGAGACCACAGGGGTGGCCTTTAATTTATCAGGGAGCTTGAGATACAAAGGCTGGGGCTGGGGGAGGGCAGGCAGGGAGGGGGACACGCGGTGGCGGTGACGCAGGGCAGGGCATCCATCGGCCATGCTCGGTGATCGTGGCAAATTAACTAGGTAAGATAACCTCCGCTTCCAAAGGCAGGAGCTGGGGGTATGTAAATAGATGAGGGCAGGCAGGGAGACCAGAGTCTGCACACCACTTAGGAGGATAATAAAGGAAATCATCCTTGATTATCAGTGCTAATTTGGACACTGCCGGTAGCTTGTTATGCGTGTTCTGAGTAGCATTTAATTAATTCAATTGCTTGTTAATGAGGGAAGTGACATGTGGGGAGCAGATGCCACCCAACTGCAGATGGGCTCTGGTCATCACTGCAAAGTCCTTTTTTTTCCCTTCTATTTCTCCCCCTGCCCATTTTCTTTTCTTTCCTTTCTTTCTTTCTCTCTCTCTTTTTTTTTTAAAGAAAGAAAATAAGAGGTTTCAAGCATAGAGGAGCACTCAAAAGAGACAAAACATTGACCTCGGCGGGCCAAGAACTGTTGAAAAATAATAAGATGAGACAGTCCTACGGCGGTGGGTACCTGTGCTCCCTGAGGCCCATCTGGAACAGGGCGTCTCTATGCCAGAAATTTGAGCCTGAGATTACTATTTTGTGATCTTATGATCAAACCCAACGAGACAAAGACGTGGCCAAGTGGTACTGCTTTTAATACCTCAGAGTTAGCGGTGGGGCTCCAATTATTTTCAGTTTGGACCCATTTCCCCTTTATCAATACCGCCCTGTGCATAAATAAGATGAAAGTGGCATTGCAGAATCAAAAAGGCCGGAACTCGGATCACGGGCGGGCGGACTTGGCCCATCTAGAAGTGTCCAGCCGGTCTCTCCCACGCAGATTTCTGGCGTCCGGCCCAAGTCTTCCTCCCGAAGGGACATCTTTTTATAAGTTAAAGGCGAGAGGGGAGTTTTAGGTACGCAGGCGAACTGACAAATAGTGACAGGAAGAGAAAGGATGCTGAAAGAGGGACAAGTGTGTATGCTAAACCAGCAGACTCCACGTGGGAAGGGGTGACTTCAGCTGGGCTCAGAGCTTCTCTCAAGGGCTCTGCGTGGAACACAGATCTCCACTTCCAGGCTCGTTGGATTTCCTAGACTAAACCGGCAGACTCCCAAACCACCATGTAAATAAGCTGTCTGCGCTCACATGCCCTAGCAGCTGGTCCCTGCAGAACTGCATGGGCCAAACGCCCGGACACTGAGACACAAAGATGGGAGGGAGACGAAGTGGGAAATGCGGCAGAGGGCTCTGTGCTCGTTCTGGCAGGGAGTGATTGTCACCGCAGTCGATCCTAACCGCTCCTAAGTGAACCGGGGCTGAGAGTAAAGCATGACCCGCCACCAGGATGCAGACTGGCCCCTCAAACACCCCTGCACGGCCACAGGTGAGAGGCTGTTCACGCAGGTTTGTGGAGATGGCTTTGCCGTGCGCTGGAAATGTCAAAGTCCCAATCTCATTCAGACGCACGAGGGATTCCGAGGCCCCGAGGTGGCAACAGCACCTGACAGGTGTATTCCAAGCAAACCAGTTCTGTCACCTATTCATTTGTTCATTCATTCACTCAAGAAGCAGGCACTTGACTGTTTTAATATCTTGACCTCTGAGCTTATTATTCTTTCATTTGAAAGGGTCACTGAGGAGCTTGGTGACGTCTCCCTTGGGTCACAGTGTGTGTCGTCACACTGGAACCAGAGCCGTGCTTGGCTGCTCCCGACCCCAGTGTCCACATGTGTACAACAAACTACACAGTGTCAAACACAAACTCACAGGCTGTGTCCTCAGGCCCGGCCAACGGCCCCTCCTCAAGCCCCTAAATTCTGGCCAATTCTGTCTGCTGCTAGTACCTCTACCCTTCGTCACACCCCCATTTAAAGTCAGTATTTTAAGCGTGTGCTTAAATGGTATCAATAGCAATTAGAACGGGGAACTCTGATTCCCCCCCAGATGTGGTTAATTGTTACCGCATCGATCTGTACACGCTCCTTTCTCCAAATTAAACCTCCATTACAGACGGGGGAGGGAAGGGAGGCCTCTCCCCTCCTGTGACAATACATTTCATATCGAATGCACTGGAAAAAATGGCAGTTGTTGCAGAATCCATCCAAAAAGATTTTTTTTTTCTTCCTGGGAGTAATTAAAAGATGCTTTTCTTGACTAATGATGGCCGGTTTCGGAATGGGAAGTCAATACGGCTTTGCCGCCGTCAGCTTCGATTGATCACAATACTGTTCAAGTTTGAACGGCAGTTCTCAGGGTGGCTGAGCATGGCTGGAACCAATTATGAGCCGTCCGAAGCTGCCCTAATCAGGGAGTGGGGGCAACAAGCCGAAAGCCAGCCAGCTGGTCAGAGGCGCCTGCTCTCCTAACTCGCCCGCAGGTCTGGGTGCCTCCCGTGGGCAGCGGTTTCCGAGGGCAGACTGGTTGTTTCTCTGGAGAAGGATCTGCCTTGTTCCACGTCCCCATGGTGCTGGTGTGTGTGTGTGTGTGTGTGTGTGTGTATGTGTGTGAGGAACAACACATTTCTAATTATATTTCACTGCCAGAATGAATCTCCTAAACAAGATGGAATGGACTAGAGTGTCTCAGGAACACAGCTGGGCCCTTTTTCAGAGAATTAGACCACATATGTTGCACTTGACTTTTCCTTGGATAGAGATATAAATTTATTAAAACATTTCTTTTTAGTATTACCTTAGGGCCACGTTACAAGAACCCTCCAGCTGTTTCTATCAACGACGACAGGTTTTGCAGAGACCAAAGTGGGGTGGGTGGGAGGGGGTGTCTTTCCTTCTGATCCTGACTAGATATGCGTTCTCACATCCCACACGGAAGTCCACACGGGAATGCCAGCCCACACCTTGAGTTTTTCATTTCTATTTGAGGAAACTGCAGAGATAGTAAAGGTGGACGGTGTCTGAGTTACTGTTTGATTCCACTATGACCCCATATTGGTTTTTATTTTTTCCACAGTGTATCTAAGGTTGGCATATGTGCCACCAGGACCACAGTCTTCCGACGGGCTGTCTCCACCCCTTCCAAGGATGCTGCTAGCTGCCTTCGGACCTCCTGGCCACAGGCGGAACATACGCGAACACGTAAACAGACCCAACCTCCGCCCCCCCCCCGCCCACCCCCAGCGTTGCTGTTATACCACCACCCTGGCGGCTCAGGGGCTCTCCCAGCCTCGGCTCTGGTTTGGCCCCACCCACCCCACTTCTTATTTACTCGAGGGAATAGCCCCATGGGTGACCGCCCCACTGACGTCCACACTTACCCCCAAGGCTTCACACGCCTGTCCTTGCCCAGGCCACTCCCAGCCTCCAGCACATGCCCCAGCCCCTTAGGCCAGGAAATCGCCCCAGATTTCAAAGTTCAGCTTAGACGTCATCTCTCCATTGGAAGTTCCCTGGAGCACAGTGGTGGTCAGAATCCCTCCATTCTGTGATTTCTCCCCAGTCCTGGTACCCTCAGCTGACCCTGAGACCATCCACCAACCACTGCAGGGGTATAATTATCCTTTTCTGTGAGAGGGCACTCAATGAATATTGGCTGAATTTAATTAAAAACAGAACTTCCTGGGAGAATTCGTTAAAGGCACAGAGTGGTATTCAATTCTCAGAAGGGTTTATCTCCTTAGAGATGGACGGATTTCAGAAGTTCCACAGCTACCTTTGGAATCACCAGGTTGACCACACCCATCCCCATCACCTTGGAGAGGAATTACAACTTGGCACTGCTCTTTAGGGAAGTATGTGTGACCGAAGGATAGGTGGGGTTTAACGGCAGTCACTCCATTTATGAAAAAGGAAGATTGAAATGGCTGTAAAATATAGAGATGTCATGTGTATAACACTAGATGGGAGACAACGTCACACACTCAAGAGCAAATGAGAACTACAGCACACCTACACACACAGTCCTCACTTAGGAATGAAGGGAACACGGATACAAAATATTTACCAGTTAAAACATTAACCCACATCTTTCTAAAAGAAAACCAGTAAAATGCACCTAAGCCATCAAAAAAAAAAAAAAAAAAAGAGAGAGAGAGAGAATAAAGAGAGAGAAAAAAAGAAAAAACTAACCCACGACTTTGTTTCCAATCATTCTAAACGCTCCTAATTAGGACAGATGAAAAAATAAACTTTTCTAATTCATGACACTAACAACAGCACACATGCTCCTTTTACACACAAACAGGAAAGTGCAGGAAGTTCATTTTTCCAACTTATTTTAATTTTCTGCACTTATACACAATCCAATTTCTACTTGTTTTTCATTTTCAGACCTAAATATCCTCCAGGGAAACTATATCTATGAAAAAATGTTTATTAAAACACGAATCAATCTTTTAAGAATGTCGCTCATCGGTGGCCTGGCTGATTTCTATGTCAGCGTTAAACACATCGAGATACATAATTTTTAAAAGTGTATCAGTCCTTCAGTTTGTAATGAAGTTGCCCACATTTACACCACATGCTACAACTCGCACACTAACAAACCCGGCGCTGTAAACAGGTACGCTTCGGGCACCTTCCTTGCGGCCCGCCTCTCTCTGCCCCCACAGAACACCTAACGTGAAGAGCGGAACTAATAACACACCAACTTCCTTCTGTAAAGTGAATCGAAGGTGGCACCACAAATTCATGTTTCAGGGGTGAGGAAACAGAGTCCGCCCACTGTCAGCACTTAACGTCACTTAGCGGGACAAACCCATTTCTTATCCTTCACGCGTGGCCCAACCACAGGTTGCGCTTGGACTTCTTGTTGTCTGACTACCAGCAAAACCAATCAGAGAAATTTAAAGAGTGCTCAAGTTGGGAGGCCTCCTCTCCCTTCATTTCTCCGCACACCTGAGACGGGAATGCGGAAAGGGAACCCCACACCTACTTCAGACGTGGGAGATGCAACCCCAGGAGAGTACCGCAGAGATGGAGCGGTCCTTTCTGCTGCTAGGAAACAGGCTTCCCCGGAAGGCGTGCCATTTCATCACCTCTCAGGTACATTAAATATGTATGTGTACTCAAAAACGGTTTATAATCGCTGTAAATGAAAAATGGGAAACTAAATGGCCTCAAAATAAATGCATTTTTTACACTGGGTAACAATTAACAGTAATGAGGAGTCACCATACATTATGCCATACTTGCCTGATTAAGTGTTTAGAAAATAAAGTATATTTTGTTTCCGTAAACACTCATTTTGTATGTGTGCGTGCGAGCCAACTGAATAGGTGCTTATCAAAGATGTAAGAATGACAAAATTAAAGAATCAAAAATTCATAATTGGTGTTAACAGCACAGCTTATGCCTATTAGAAATGTATTAATTAAAGTGATATATTCATAAGGTTATAAGCGTAATACATTTCTAAGAGGGAGAGAGGAATCCCCAAGGTGTAAAACAAACATAAAAATGAAGGCGCTTGAATTATGCACGTCTGCTGACGACCAATTTTAAACACAGGCATTTCCATGCTGGTCTAATTACCATTCCTACAGGTTGCCAGGGCAGTTGCAATTGTGGCTGTCATTTAGGTCATTTCCAGTTGTCCGTTGGCAAGATGCCCCGTAGCCACGCCCCTCCCCACGTTCCTACCTTGTGGAGTCCAGTGAAGGCTTCGTCCGGCCCTGGCTGTTCTCTTCCCAGACGCTGTTGGCCAGCTCGTTCCCAATAGACGACATCACCTGGATGAGCTCGATGGGCCAGTCGTCGAGGTCCAGAGACCGGACTCGAGAAAGGTGGGTGCCCAGATTCCGGTGGATCCCTGAGCACTCGATGCACATGAGGGCTCCCAAGTTCAAACTGGCCCAGTTCGGATCTGTGGGAAGAGGGGCAGGCACCACATGCGGTCACACCACCCTCGCTCACCCTCTGCGCTTAGGATCTTAGCAACAAAGCAGCCAGTCAGTGAGACTGCACCCAGAGTCCCTCCCTAGAATCACACGGCTTGAAAGCACATCCCTGCCAGTACTTGGTACTGGTTTAGGGGTCTCAAAAGACTGGACATGCTGGTGGCAACCCTTAAATATCTGGCTTTGGATAAAGCCTTGGAACTTCCTACACTTTCCGATATTTTCACAGCAGTGTTCCCCTCGAGAGGGCAGATGCACATGAAAAAATTCATGCGTGACTTGGTGTCCACTGTGGATGGCAGGTGACAGAGGGAAAGGTGTGCTGACAGGGATGGTGATGGAAGCTGGTCGTCCCCGAAGCTAGAATGTCCCTCACAACTGCCTCTGCAACCACGGGCACATCCAAGTTGTCAACAGTCACATGATGGGCGTGGTTGCAAATTTCAGAGACGAAAGAGAGGCACACTAGGATGAAAAAATATGATTTTCAGTGACTTTAAGGGTACCCACTGAAGCAACTCCCCGTTTTCCATTCTCCATGGTGACAAGATGGCGGGCACGGTCAGTCCTTTGCTGAGGTCACTACCCAGCTCCATCAGCCAGCCCTGACTCAGAATGAATGGCCACGTGCTTTTCTGATACCGCGCCACAGTGGGTCACTCCCTGTGTGACACGGGCTCGCATCACAGGACTGAGTACTCGGGCCCAGGGCTGGCTCCATGCTGGAATCTACAGCAGATCTGCGGAGCTGCGGCTGGCCTTGACAGTCAATGGCTTCCACATCATTTAGGAACAATCAATGTTTACTTCAGGTGCACCTGAAGAGTCCACAATAACAACAAAAACCCAGGCAGCTGACATCATATTTATTTCGAGTCATTCTACAGATGACAAATGACCAGGAATGGCTGTACGCTAATTCATCAGAAATCAGCCAGCCATTTATTTAATGTCTAACTGGTACTCAGGAAGGTGGTGACAGAGGCCATGGGGAATACACGTGAAGTCTGTGACCTCAGAGACGTTCCAACTGGGAAGAGAAAACAAATGCCCCAAATAATAGCAAGTTTTAAAAAATGAGTGAGGAAATGCAGACTAAATGTTGAAGAGTACAGCCAAAAGAACAAACGCACAGGCTGTATGGAGGAGGGTTTGGCCCGGGCCTTGTGGGGTGTTTAGGGAAGGAGGTGGTGGCATGGCGAATAGTTTGCGGAAACTCAGCCTCCCTCCACCCCCAGCTCTCACCTTGTCTCCCCTCCCCTTCACGGCCCAACTTCTAACTGGTTGCCTCTGCTTCTGTGCCTCCCAAACGTTGCAACCTGGCCTCCATCCCCACCTTTCCCCTTGAGCAGGGCAGCCAGAGTCACCAGCCACCACTGTGGGCAAAACTCAAAGGACCCTGTTTGGCCACCATTTTACTTACTTCTGATACTTCTGACAACACTGCCTTCTGATGCCTTTTTGGTCAAGACCCTCCCTGGAATTTTCTCCCACCTTGATTTCCTTCCCAGCTTTCCTGCCTGAATCTGCCCCTTACCTCAGGGGGTCTTGCAGGCGTCTCTTCTATCTAGTATGTTCTCTTCCAGGCAAACTCAACCCAACCCAGGGCCTTGCTTACCACCCAATGCTATCAACCACCCACAGATATCCTCCACCTGCTCCTCTCCAGGGCCCACATGTAGCTACCACTGCACATTTCCGTTTGGATATTTTGCAGGTACCTCCCATCATCTTGCACCCTGTAAGTATCGTCTCCCGAAAGAGACCTTTCTGCTGCAGCAAACGGCTCTGGCATGCACCGTTATTCTGTCAGGATCCTGGGAGCCCACCCTGATTCTTCCATCATTCCTCCAGGCTATCAGCAAGTCTTCTGTCTCTCTCAAATCCCACCCCTTCTCGTTCCCACCCCTCCTGGTTCCCACCGTGCCCACCTGGTCCATGCCACTGTCACAACGTGGGGTGCCCCAGCTTGTCAGCGGCCTTACCTTCCACTTCCTGCAGCCCACACTCCACACATCCGCCCGGGGTCTACACGGAGAGTCCTATCATGTGGCAGCCCTGGGGACTCAAAACCTGCCGGGGGCTGCCATTTGCCATTCCAACCACGTCCAAAATCTCTATCAGCAGGACCAGAACACTGGTGTGAGAACCCCGGGGCCTCAAAGCTCTGAATAGTCTCCTGCCTCCATCTCCGGCATCAGGCCACACTTGCCAGCATTGTGACTCCCAGGCTCTACCCCAGTGGGAGGCCCTGGGCTTGGTCCCCAGGGCTGACAGCCGAGAGTGTGACTGCACTTCCCTGAGGCATGGGGTCAGTAGCAGAGGCTGTGGAAGCCCGAGTCCCGCGGTGTCTGTCACACCCGTGGTCATCGGGCCCGCCCTCCAGGCCGACCTTGGCTCAGACCCATCTTGCCTGCCAGACCCGCCAGGGGGCAGCAGGGGTGCCTCCTGGCTGCGAAGCCTGAGGAAGCTGCAGTGGGACCCCATGAAGAAACTGCAGAGTGGGGCTCGGGGGAGATGCAGACAGGGCAATTTCCTAAGACATCTGTGATCTATAGAAAAATTAGACAACCCTGATCACCGAGGACCCTGCCAGGCAGATACCTGGGGTTAAAACTAGAATGCATCCTGAACAGATCTTTACTCCACAAATATCTAACAAGCTTCCCTGGGCTCTCCATGACGTACTGCCCTAAGTACTGCCCCATTTCACAAGGCACCATGAAGTTTCTCCATCTCTGTGACGACGTTTTTACATGACTTTTTAGGTGTGTGTATGTTTCTCTAAGAGAACAGTTACCCTGTTGACTTGTGAATCATTGGGGTGCACTGCTGGGAAGCTGTGACGTTCTGCAATGTGAACTGGGCTGTGATGGACATTTGAGGCTAGTCTTTGCCGCTGTGTCCCCGGCTTAGTTCCCAGAGGTACACGGCCGGAGTGAGGGGACGACCCCTCGATGAGCGCTTCTTGTGCACGCAGCCATACCGTCCTGTGAGGTCTGTACAGTTCCCTGTCCGTGTGTGGACAGTATGTTCTCTAGCACTTTCACCTAAACTGGATGTTCTCACTTAAAAATAAAAAAGCCTCTGTCAATGTGTCATCTACTCGTGTCCTTAGTCTCCGTCCCTACAGCAGGCGGCGGAGAGGATTCAAACCCTGCTACACAACTGCTGTTTTTATAACCTGGGAAATACTATTGACTGTCAGACTCTGCATTTCCTCCCCTATAACTGGGGCCAACTGGAGCTGTAGGAACTGAAGAAGACAGACATGGACCCCTGCCATTCCGGCTTCGTCAGACCACCCACCACCCACTGTGGAGCCCAGGCCCGCTGTCCCAGCGCCCACTTACTCTGGGTCTCGCAGTCCACACAGTGGGAATTCCCTCGGATGTTTCGTATCGACTGCAAAGCCATGGCCTCACTCTGGCTCGTCAGCCGGGACTGGACATGTAGGAAGACACACAAACGCAAGCTATAAGGATTCCGAGAGAAATGCTCGTATCTACTAATGATGTCAGGGAAAAACAAACAGATCATGAGCAAATACAGGATGAGGGCGATTTCAAACAATTACGCGTCTGCTAATGAAAAAGAGTAAGTGATGGAGGAGGCATTACGCATTGCGAGGAAGCATCCCATGTGAAGATTTATCACAGGAGACTGACTCTTCCAGACCTGAGAACAAAGATAAGTTCTGGATCATTTGTGAATGAACGTGGACAAAACATATAATTGGTTAATGTACTTTCACTGTTGTGTGTCTACTAGGTATGAAGATTAGAAAATGAGAAAGAAGTAATCTGCTTATAAGCAAAGGGTGAGGTTTAATTGGCACTGTTAAGATAAATGAGGTGTGATCAAAAACTACGGTGAATCCTGCTGCTGAGTGCCATCCAACAGAAAGGCAGGGATCTTCAATATGGAAAGTGGCACGCTGAACCACAGTAGTAAGTTTCAACTTGTTTGGTGCAGTCAGTCGGGTATGAGCTACGGTTGAGAGAAGGTGTGTTTTAAAGTGTGCCGTAAATCATCTTCCATTATGACAATGCTCTGTGCCACACATTGTTTCCGGTATATGACAATTTCTGTCAAATAAAAACATTACTGTGTGTCCTCATCCACCTTACTTATCAGATCTGGAACCGCGTGACTTTTGGCTCTTCCCCAAAGTCAAAATGATTCAGGACATCGAGGCAGCCACAGCAGCACAACTAAAGACACTGACGAAAGAGGACTTCCGGAACTGCTTCAGAAAGTGGCAAGAAAGATGGCTAAGTGTGTTCTAAGCGAGGGGGAGTATTCTGAGGGGGATTAATGGCAATGTGTCTTTTACTGTAATGAAATTTTTTTTATTTAAACCATTCACCATACTGTTTGATCACACCTCGTATATCACGATTCCCTGTCAGAAGACCATGTCCACACCACACTTCAAGTTTCATTTTAAGAGTATCTCAGTGGCTACAGTAACAAAGTCACAGGTATGGGGCAGGGAGGAGTGGAGTACAGCTGGGGGCGTTTATTCTGACACTTACACTTGAACGCCTTCTCTAAGCAAGTTTAGAAAATACAGAAGGGGAAAAGAAGGACATGAAAATCTATAAGTTATGATATGATTATCACAGTTCAGTTTAATTAACGTTTGATATCTGCTCCTGTAGCCTTATCCTAAGCACACGTTCGTATGTTTTAAGCCAACACACTATCTACTGTTTTGAAATCTGCCTTTCTAGTCTAATGACATATTGTTATCTTTCAATGCCACCACTTGCTCTCCAATACCATCGTTTTAAATGTCTGCTTAATGGTCCACTTATGATGACTTATTTATGACGTTTACTTTGATTGACATTTAAGTTGCTTCCAATTTTTCTCTCTTGTAAACAATGCTGAGTCTTTGCATGTATTTGTGATTACTTACTAAGGATAAATTCCTGGAAGCTGAGGTGTTAGGTAAAGCAATATACGTATACCGTTTTTAAGGCTTATGCTACGTACATTTCATATAATGGTTAAAGCCAAATAAATTTCAGAGGGCACTTAGAATAAGCTTCATTTTTGTATAAGAATTTTTCATAAATTGAACCATCTCCCGTCAAATTGTTTGCCATGAAACAATTTACTGCTTACCACCTAACAATAAAATTTATCAATGGCTACTGCTTAATAGCACAATTTATTATTGGGGGTTTATTCCCTTTGGTTAGATACCCAAGTATTCCAAGAATGTTAAACAATTTATATTGGCATCTGGAGTGTGTGTGTGTGTGTGCACATACAGGGATGTGTCTGTCTGTCTCTGCCTACCTGTAAAATATCTGTGACATACGGATGTGTATGGATGTCTGCACCTGCTACCCACTCTGAATTATCCACAGGCAGCTAACATTCCTTAAAGCTCATTCTCAGCCGAGTCTACATTTTGCCCTCAAGCTATCCCTGTGGGTATTACCTCCATGCTGTACACTTTCATACCTGTTCAGCAAGCACCCAAGGTGAACAGGTATGACTCTGCCTTCCTGAGTCCACCCAGGAACAGCACCTTCCTAAGAGTGCTCACGGCTAGCAGGAGAAAAGGGGCAGCATTTTAAGGCTGTGCGTGTGCACCAGGCCGAGGTGACGCCGTCTGTTTTCACAGAGAGCGGGAAGAGCCTGGCCAGGTGTGAGAAAGGCCATCGCTCTCCCAGGTCCTCCTGAGTCCGGCTGACGTGGCGTGCAGCCTGACCCGGGTGAGACATGGGGACTTTATACAAAATTTGGACGCGTCTGTCTGCTTGGCCACACAGGCCCTTCCCACTCCTGAAACTCAATTTCCGTGCTGTGTGGGTGACACGTGTCATCGCTCCTGATCGGCGAGGAGACGCAAGAGCATCGTCTGTGGCTGTGGGACTCATTAAGTCAAGGTGCTCAGAAATGAAAGGCAGTGATTCTCCCCACCTTGGGTATAAAACAGCTTTAAAAAAGAGAAGCAAATTACATTATAATAATAATGACTGTGGTCTGGTTTACCCTGGTTAAAGAGGGTAATAAAATAAGACACTCCATCTTTCTGAAAGATAGACTCTCTTCTTAATGACAAAGCTGGACATAAATCATTGGCAGAAATTTCTTTAAATTGTTTCAAATGAAACTGCAGGTCGGTGGGCAATGTTCTTTCTCTTAGTTTCTAGTTGATCATAGTTTAAAAAATCAAAATGTTCTCCACGACTCTGAAATATCCCAGAAAAGGGGTTAAAAACATCCAAGCATTAACATTTGAAGAAATCTTTAATGGCGAAAAGGAAAAGGAAAAAAAAAAAAACGACTTTTGTATAAGGATCATCACTGGGCAGGAATCTAGAAAATGCAGGTTAAAGTCTTTTTTCCCCTGGCTACACAAGTGTAAAATAATTACCTCTAATTATTGACTGAAACGCATACCAGATTTTATCAGCACAGTTCTGAAAATGCACACTGTATCTTCTCTAACTCCCTGTATCTCACATCTGTGTGTCTACTTTTCCTGTCTGTAACAAGAGTCAGTTTCTCACTTGACGTGGATTTGAATCTTGTGTGTTTATGAGAACAGAACAGTGCCCCTTTTTAGCTTGCATCTCTTTTCCTGAGTGTATTCTGCCTAAAACAAAAATAAATGTGGATGCATAAGTGACAAGAGCCTAAAAGATGCCATCATATACAATAAAAAGGTCCCTGGCTTACATTTGGGATTAGGTGAGAGTAAAGATTTAAAAAGGGATTTATCTGTTGTCCGAAAATGGTTAAGCTAGGATACGAGTATATGATATTTGATACAAATCGACACAAAGTGTTTCTTATCTTTTCCATTACTTGGCTTTTTGCTCAGAAAGAATACCAGGGTCTTGTCAATCACACGTATCATATGATACTTCCGCTCCCTTGGGCATCTCTCTCGGCCTCCACTTCCCTTTAATGATCAGCAGCTCTTGATTTCGGGGGGCAGCCTGCTAAGGGCCTTACCTTATTCTTGCTGCTTTCACACGACTGTAAGCTGGCTAGGATCTGGCTCTCGATGGCTTGGACCCATGCATCTCGCTCTTCATACGTGGTGGCTTCAAAGTGCCACGTCTGGCCAGTGAGGGACACAATGATAAACTCAAAGTTTTCTTCTTGCTCTGAAACACAGAGTGGCAGGGATGAAGAGTTTAGCTTTCATGCGACCGCGGCCCCTCTGCCAGCCCTTGGTCACAAAAGTGCCTTTGGGTTCAATCGTGCCCGCATGGGGCTGGCGGCACCGAGCACAGAGTTGCAGCCACAGACCTGCAAACACTCCAGATCTGGTTTCTACAGCCAGGCCGGCTTAGCTAGGTTTGGACCAGTGCCCAGGGGATGAGATAAAGAAAAGCAGCTGTGATGTCAGTGTTTCTGTGTTAGGAGCCCAGGGAGCAACAACACGGAGCAACTTAGGAAAATAACATTGTAACTTACTGCTGACCACTGATACCTGTGGGATGCAAAGTAAGTTAATACTGCGAATCTCAGGATACAGCTTTGATTTCTCTGTAGGCCTCTTTGTACATCCATAGACACACCTGCAAAGAGGGGTGCCTGGGGTTCCTGTTCAGTTGGCAGAAGACCCTGTTAGTGCGGAAGGCTTTAATACTTTTGTCCTCAGAAGGGGAGAGCGAGCGGGATCCCAGCCGATTTAAAGGGATGTCACAGCTGCTGTGGGGCGACCGGACTGGGAAGAACTGGACTTGCCTCAAATCCTGCTGCTCTGCTGGCCACGTCGGGCGCTTTGGACACGGTCCGGACCCCTCCGAGGCCGTCTGTCACCCTAACTATGGGGGGAAAGGCCACCTGCTTCACCGCGTGTCCCACTGGCTAAATGACATGTATGCACTCAGGTGGACACAGAGCCTGGGCCATGGGTGACAGTCCACAAATATCGGCATTTGTCCTATTTTCTCATCTACCCCCTGGTCCTGCCACAGAAACAGAGGGGAGGGGAGGCGCCACCAGAAGCAGCAGAACCGGTCACAAATAACCACTAGGAACCTCCAGCTGGAGTTTCCGGCATCACGTCGCGTTTGATTCATAGCTTGCAATCACAGGCCCGTGAACGAGCTTCATTACAGCACCTGGTGAGCACGTGTTATTAACAATGATAATAACTGCCGACCTACCTAGCTGACCACCGCTTCAGGTAATTATCATCTCAGTCATCTGCACACGGCCACTCGGCTCACTCGTCTACTTCACCACCCTCCCACCCTCCTCTAGCCTGTCTCCCGAGCGCCAAGCACCCCCCACGGCCCCTGACCCCCGGCCCCTGACCTCTGCTAGGCTCCCGCTCGGGTTGGCCCGAGGTCTCAGCAGGAGCCTTTCACCCTCCACACAAGGACGCTCAGGATTCATCTCCAAAGCAGCTACAGCCGTGTCCAGCCGTCCTTGCCTCCTCCCCTTCAGTGTCAGGAGAGAAGCAGCCCCCACTCTGTGGCTGAGACCTCCCACCCAATCCCATGGGATCCCAGGGGGTGGGGACAGGGCAGGAAGGGGACACTTGCATCCTTCCTAAGGCACAGCCAGGTGGAGGGAACAGCTTCTCTAAACCACCACCCATTGCCATGGAAACGGGGCCACGCCACTTTTGCACAAAATCTTTACACACTCTGATAATTAAGGCCTTGTGTTCTATGCAAAATCAGCATCACTGCTTTTTTAGAACTGAACGTCCTGGGGAGTTGTGCTTAACTCTATGGAAGTAGCTCTGAAGGGAACCGGGACATAGGGGAGGTGGGCACATCCTTTTGCAAAGCCACTGGTGGAGGGCTTCCATCTGTGCCCAGGCCCGGGAGCGTGAAAAGACGCTTCTCTGAGGGTCCACTGGGGCTGTGGGAAAGCACAGGCCCGGGGAGAGGGGCCAGGCTCGGCAAGTGCAGAAAGTGAGGGAGTCACAGGAAACTCAGTCAACAAATAACCGCTGGGATTATGCAGAACACTGCCCCTGCTACGGACAAGGGAGGTGGGAGGAAAGCTGGGGGAGGGGTGTCTGCAGGCCCCTCCCCACCCCAGTGATGCCTTCGGACACAGGGCAGTCGTTGGGATTTTCACTTAAAAATTGGCTGTGACTTACAAAAATAGGTGTCCCCATGGCTGACCTGCAATGACTGGCTAGGGCACTGTATCTGTGGATTTTAAGACGTCCAGCTTCTTGACTCACCGATTTTTATGTCCCAATACTATGAATGACAATCTTTTCTACATGGCTTCCTGTAAGACAGTGTTCTCTAGCTCATGTATTTGAGGCAAAACTGTCCCAGTGAATGGACAGACAAGGCAAGAAGGCACTGCAGAAGTCACAGCTAGGCCATCAGGCAAACTTGCGCATTCAGGGCTGGGAAGTGGCACCTGCTGACGAAGAGATCCACTGAACAGGCTCCTGCTTGGGTTAATCTGTGAAGTTCAAATGCACATTCAAAAGCTCCCTGAATTTACTGGATCTTTCAGTGAAAAAAAATGACAACCATGAGCTTCCCGTTCTGTAAGGCTGCTGTAAAGCTTTTCCGTTCAAATTCCTAGCCATAATCCCGAGCTACCTTCACTAGAACGAAAGCGAAAGACCTAAGCTTGCTTTGCTCTGATGCAGGGCTCAGTCACTGGCTGTCGGCCCCTGCAGGATGTGGAATGCTTCCAGAATGAGACAGTCTGCTCTGTCTCTAAGTGACAGGGACGGGAGCACACACACGCATCCTCAGATGACTGAATGCAAAGCACTAAAAACACGGAGGTCTGTAGCCTGGGCCGTCTGTATTTTTTGTCTCATTCCACCGCAGTGGCTGTAGTGGGCGCCCTCCAGTGAAATACTCAACGCTTCATGCTAAGACCGAGCTTCCAAATTCAAGTGCTAACATACAGTCTGGCTTTGCCCTACTAATTATGTAAACAAAATTTACCTATGCATGCAAAATCTTCTTAAGGGAACGAACATATGGAAGTGTTCACAGGACCATCAGAATTCCTTTCTTGCCAATTTCCAAACGTACTCGTTCTATAGTATCTATTCTGTAGCTTCCCAATCAATCACCTTAAAAATCAACTCCACCACCTATCTTCTACTCATCCTGGACACAAGTTTCCTTTTCTAGTATCTTCTATGTCACTAACCTTTTCTGGCTTGACTTTCAATAGATTCTCTCCACTGCTCCCCCGCCACTATACACAGATGGAACAGCCAACTACTTTGGATTCTACCCCCTTGAGGGGTACAGCCCTTGTTGCATGGCCTTCTTAGACAGAGCCTGGAGGAAACTGAGCTTCTCAAAGAGGCCCAGTGGGGCCTTTTCAACTCTGAGATCCCACGGGAGAGAGGTGAACGGCAGTTCTCAACTCCTTCGATAGTCCCTAAGTCCGGGAGCTCTGAGCAGCTGCCAGGACGCCCGTATTGAGGATTCCAAGGTGGGCTCCCGGCTCCGGGAGAATGAGGGCTGTGATCAGTTGGCAATGTCTGCCCTGGCGCAAGGAGGGGCTCACCTGGTGTGCCTACCATCTGTCTGCCACACCCAACTAGCGTTTTCTTTCTAGCATTTGAAACCATTGCTTCTTTTTCTCCTTCCTGGCTCCTCTGCAGGTGGCCGTCAGTGAAGGTGCAATCCAGGTTTAGTTTCCGGTCCTCCCCACCCCATCACTGCCTTCCTAGGGTTCATTTACTTGCAAAGCTCAGACAATCACTTCCATATACGTTGGAGAATTCTGAAATCTGTATCTATGACCCCCAAATGCAATCATTTGAGGATTTAAAAAATGTGCACAGATACTCTTCACATATTTGGTCCTCACATCAGATGAACATGAATAACGCAGACCTGCGATAACTTTCAAATGCTCCTCGTAGGGTCTGTTAATGGTAACGATGCTATTTCTAGTGCTGGAACTTCAGAATCACCCAGACTCCACCCTCTGCCTCTTCCCACTGCCACCTGGTCACTTACAACACTGCTCACCAACGTCCCCCAATCTGTACCTTTCTCTCCATTTCCTCGTACCTTCAGCCCTTGCCTGACTGTTCCTCTCTGGCTCCGGCTCAGCCCGACCACGTCCCTCCGATTTTCCCGGGGAACAGGTTTATGATCTCACTCCTCACACCAACACGTGAGCATGTCTCCATCGGCCCTGGCCCAGCTTCCAGGGCTCTGGGTGCTGTGACCCAGCCTCTTCTTCCAACCAGACTGCTCCACAACAGGGTGGGTAACACACGTGGCAGGGTCTTCGCGGTAAAACCCACTTTCTGTTGTGCTGATGGAGCAGCACTGAGGCATGGTGTCCAAGCCCCACGCCCACCCTCATCCCCCACCCAAACCAAATCCAGGTGTTAAAAAGGCAGAACTGTGAGCACTAGGTGCCAAACACCTGCAAAAGTGAACGCCACCCAAGGGGCAGACACTGCGGTGGCACAGCGACGAGGTCATCATGAGGCGTGGGAGAGAATCCCAAGCCCTGCGTCCAGCAATCCTGGAAGGACAGGGGCCGCAGGGGCGCCCGGCCTGCAGAGCCAGCCTGGCCCCTAGCATCTTCTCGGAAATACAGCATTCCGTAAAGATCACCCACGTGGGAACTCAAAACTGAAGACACCGAACACACAGGAACTAGGACAATAGAGTTAGATCCACAGTATGAAGGATACAGAATTTAAAATAACGACAACTGAAATGTTCAAAGAAATTAAAAAGTGGAATCCCCCAAATTTTCAAGTGAAAGACCATGAAAATGGACCAAGCAGCTCAGACCAAAAAAGATCTTTTGGAAATACAAATTATAATCGTTGAAACCCCCCCAAAGTCCTCCATGGCTGGGTTCCCAGAGGAGCTAGTGAGAATGGTTGGGCTGGGTGACAGATCTGGAGAAATGGGCTGAAACACAGAACAGAAGGCGAGGAGAGTGGTCACTGTGAGAGGGGAAGGGCGTGGTGTGGACACAAGTGCCAGAAACACAACCTATGTCTGCTTGCCAGACAAACAGCGAGAATGTTACTGGACCGTTGAACGACAGAGTTCTAGACACAGGAAGCACATTTACCGAGAAGGATTACAACAAGGAAATCCACCCCAAATGTTCACGCCAGTGTGGAAAACCAGAGACAAAAGAGGCTCTTGAGAATGACGCAGGAAAAGGCGGATTGCTCTTACACTCATGTCAGGAATATAGATGACGGACTTCTCAAGGGCAAAGCCATTCGTGCAGGACAGAGAATAACATCCTCAAAGTGCCCGGAGAAAGCGATGCCATTTTAATATCGAGATCCAGGAAAACCCACTTTCAAGTAAAGAGTGGAGTGAAGATATTTTCATGCAAAACATCGGAAAGAGCCTATTACCAATAGAACTTCACTAAAGAAACTAGCAAAAGGTACACTTCAGAAGATTCTAGAAAGAAGGTCAGAGCTAGAAGGGTTGTTGAACAAATGATTAAGTATATAGATACAAGAAAACCAAAATTATATGAAATACTACTTCTCATAATAATGTCTAATTTGGGGTAGGTGTAAATACTAGAGAAATGAAAACGGAGGTGAGGACATGAGTTAAAACGTCCCAGGACTTTGCACTGGTCCCCAGGAGGAATATAAAACTATCTTTATGTTTTGGTAAATTAGGTACATAGGATAGAATACCAGGGTTGACCTCTTCAAGAAAAGTAGAATGTGTGACTTCCAATCAGAAGATGGGAAAGAAATTAATAAGAAAAATAAATACCAACATCTTTTATCAAACTAGGAGCACCAGGGAACCCCTTTACCCATCCAAACCCCACTCATCACTCCTCATGATGAAATGTGAGAGGCAATCGTTTCACATCCGTTAGAGGGTGCTCAGGGCGGATCACGCTGTCTAACAGCCTTTGTCAGGCCCGCTGGCCAGCGTAGTCAGTCAGAATAGAGAAAGGAAACATCTCAGGGCTAGAGCAATCAAGACAGAAAACCGTCATTCATGGATGACATGGTTGTTCGCACAGGAAGCCCCAAATAATATACAAATGATGAGAAACAATAGCTGTGAGTAAATGGGCGAGATACAAGACCAATAGGATGAAATGTTAATTGCATTTCTGAACACTAGGATCAAACAGAAATAATATTTAAATACAGGTTTGCAAATATATCCTCTCCATTTGTGAGGTAGGGAAGGAGAGATACAAAGAACTGTGAATAAGCCAAATAATTCCCCTGAAGTCCCAATATCAAGGCTCACTCAGAACTGCAGTCCCGTGACAGGTGGTGAAGAGAAGACCCCACACTGCGTTTGGAGGTGACGGATAAACCAAAGAGGGTGACACGCGCCAGAGCAGGTTTCATGCCTCGTATCCCAGAACAGGAACCCCTGGCTGGGTCGTCTGCTGATTATAATGAAATGCCAACAGGGCTCAGTAGAGCCAGGAGCAAATGGACACAGGACATTGTGTAATCCCGGCCTGGCGGCCCCCGGCTCAGGAGAATGGCTGAGCCCGAAGAAGAGGCCTGAAGGACCCTGGAAAGTGCCCCTACGTCTCACGTCCCAGGTACGAACCGACTACGCAACTGCGCAAACACACAACGCTCCATTCATCTGAGACCGTTTTTCTCTTTTTTTGTGGGGCAGTGGGGGAGGAGCCCTGTGGGTAACTGTAAACCCGGAAAGGCACACAACTACAGAAACAACGAAAACATGAAGAAAAATGCTTCTGTGACAAAGCATGGGGCCACAATGAGTTTTCCAGTCACTGTGACACCGTATACGAGTCGTCCGTTTTTAAGGTATGACGCACACACGAAGGCCCCTTTGGACACCGCACAGGTACGAATGTCAAGCCTTGTATTCAAGGCTCTTCAGTCCCAGTAGTGGCTGAATATGCAGTGAAACACTGATGAAGAATTCTTTGGGGAATTTCTTTGTTTGAACGGTTTGGCTTACATACGGTCTTGTCCATAGAGCGTCCGGCAGACACTCCCAAAGAATGAGGCGCTACTGCCTCTCTCAGGTGGGACAGGCTGATGGGGCTCCTTGCCGAACTGTGCTTGCAAACACCTGGACCACCTGCAGGAGGGGGGTCCAGCGCACTGTGGAGAAGACGGGAGATGGAACCCCCACACCGTCTCAGTGCAGAGGACACCCCACTGGGGGCGCTACTCGGAGCCTTGTTTTGGACTTCAGGCCCTGGCAAAGGTGTCTTTACAAGGAGCCTGGCAGTGGGGTGGCCTCGCTCTGAGATTAAAAAAACTGCTCGGAATCTGGTGGCAACCACATGACACCACTGCCACCACATGGAATCCAGCTGTGCTCAGGGCACCCTGTTTCCCAGGGTACTGTCTTTATGTGGCTTTTTTTTTTTTTTGAGAGAGAGAGAGTAATACGTTAACACCTACAGATACAGTTAGAATTGCAGAATTGAATTATATCTGCCATATGACTTTTGTCTGCCTCCCAAGATTAAAAAATAAGACCGAGGATTACAGAGCAGTGGCATATTGAATCATGTTACATATGACTCCCACGAAGGGATACTTTGTTTCTTTGTAATGAATCCACTGCAACAGAATAATAAATACAAAAAACAATTCTACTGGGAGCCACTTGTGCCAGGAAAAAATGCTAAGGCTTTGGAGGCATTATGTCAGTTAATTCTTTTCCTCTCTCTGAGTGGCCAGCAGTGTGCTTTGTCCATTTCCTAAAAACAAACGAACACTAAAGGAGCTCTCCTAGGGGGTCCAGTGGGAGTTGGCAGAATCTCCCCAGTTCCCAGGGACTTTGTTACTTCCCCCTTCTTGCATCAGCAAGAGCAAGGTGGTGGCCCTTTTAAGACCAGCTGTCCCAGAAATCTCTGCCCAGCTGTCACTACTGTCATATTTCTTTTTAACTGGTCTCGTCTGGAGAATGCTAGGGCACGTGACGAGTGGCTGTGGGAAAGCATTTCCGCTGTTGTCATCATGGCTCCTGTGACGTGGACGTGGCAGTCATAAGCCGGGACTTTCCAGCTGCTATCTTCCTAGGCATATGGCTCCCTGACAGTGACTGGAGGAGGACAGCACGTGGAGGACAGTCCCATCTGCACCAGGAAAATCAGAGCACGTGGTGCTCTTGGCTGCTCGGCTGTTCTGGCAGGGGGCACACGATCCACATTTCCTTCTCCAGGTTGTCGGATCTGGGTGGGGGCCACAGAGCCCGGTCTTATCTGCGACCTGTCAAGACATGTCCCAACAGGTTCAGGAGCCTTTGTCCCTCCACGGGAAGGAAAACCTCTGCTATCCAGGCCACTAGCTGTGCAAGATGACAATGCTACTGATCCCAGAGTAGAGCGGGGACCCTGCTCTCAGCTCCAGCCACCTGACCTCCAGTTGGTGCATGAAACAATCCATTCTCCCTGCCCCCTCCTTAAAATATTTTTTCCTTTAAACCCCTTTAAGTGGGCTCCTGTCGTGACAGCTCCAGTGGAGAAGAGTCCTGCGCCTGGTGGTGGTGGTGGTGGGGTCCAGGCTGCTGCCTGGTCAGCAGTCAACACCTGGCGCACCTCTGGGTTTCATCCCTGCTTACATTTCCATATCACTACAGCAACTATTATACTCATTAAGCGCTTAGTAGATGCTCTACCCAAATATTTCTCCTTCTTCTGTACAGACAGAACATTAATGTGTTCAAAGGAGAATTTTTATCAGATGACGTAGCCTCTTCAAATCACTGACGGACCAGGGAGAGTGCATCACATTCTGAAGTGACACGGTGACGCTATTTTAGTTATCGGAAACTGGCTAAAAAATGATAAAAATCGTAACTGGCAGTGTGAGGCCAATCAGTCAGAAAGACAGACGGAGCATTACTCTTCACTGCCACACGCATTTAAAACCTGAAGAAGGAACGCTCGGAGAGTGACAACGTACCATCGCCGTTTCATTTTGAGCAGCTGCATTTACCTAATACAAACCTCCTCGCAGGGACAATCATAGTGGCTTCTATTTAATTCATTCTGTGAAACCGAACTCTGGTTGTAGACATTCCTGATTGTGTCTCCGTTAAAAGTATGTTTCTGTTTTACGATGCACAGGGGATCAGCAGAGTTCCATCCCTCAGTCCCCCACTCCCTGCCCCATAATGACAAATCAAAGTCTCGCCACACCCAAAGTCTGAAAGAAAGCCTGTTGTTTCCCAGCGTGACATTCCAGGGCTTAGCTGTTTCATAAAGTTTGTCATTGGGCTCCTAGGGATTTAAACAGTTTTCCGTGTTTAACGGTTAGCTGTGGAAAGGTCCACTATAATAGTATTTTAGCACCATGAACCTGTCGAAATCAACCTTCCCAATTATTCCCAAAGACATTAATAACACCGGATATTACACTAATTGCGTCCAGTTTCTATGCAGACGAGGCCCCGTGGGGCTAATTTTGCCTCCTCAGGGGCAAGCAACTCAGCCATCAGACTGATTTCACAAGGAATCCCTCCTCATTACACAAGTCCGGGCTGTCAAACTTTTTTTTTTTAAAGGTTAATGGGCCAATCAGTCATCAATTATTTCTGCGGAATCCTAGCAGACAAAGGGTTAAAGGGCTCAAAGCAGCTGCAACTGTTTTACATTTGGAAGTTGTTTGCAACAGGAGACATCTGACAAAGAAGCATTTGGGGGTGGGGTGGGTAAAATGGGAGAAGAGCCGGGCAGATGCAGCCGTCTGTCTTGGGGGAACAACCGCCCCATGCTTTTGCTGAGGCCGAGAGGACCCAGACCTCTGCGCCAAACTGACGCACGATGGCTCAGAAATGTCCACGCGAGGCAGGTGTGGTATGACGCTGCTGGGTCGATTCGTGTCTCTTCTGAATCGAGAAGAATGCAGTGTGTCTCCGCGACCACTCACTCCAAAGTCTTCACTCAGCGGTTGAGGGGTCTCCGTGCATTCTCCCAAGGTCCCCTACAAACCTGGAACCCAGACCCCAGGCCCGTTTCTATCCACAAGGCTAAGTGTCCTTCCTGACATATTGAAGGACGAACACGTGATGAACAGTGTCATCTAAACTATGCTGACAGGACAACTTTTAGCACGGAGGATGGACATGTCCACGTGCAGAGGTGGCCAATAGGAGCCCAGGACGGGCAGAGCCCAGGCTTCCAGGTGGTCACCATTTAGAAGTGATCTGAAGATAAAAACTGCCAAGGCTGGCAGGGACATAGCTGAGCTCTCCACTTTTGACCTTTGCTGTCACCGAGTCAGGGCATTTGTTTTAGGAAACACGGCAGTGTTCTGATTAGTACGTTAACAGCAGCGCAAACCTTTGGCCACGCCATTTTTTCCCTCATTAACAGGCGAGTATTAGCAACGGGTGTCTCCCAGTTTCTGCCTGACTCTCCACGTCGTCTTTTTCTTCACATCCTTTAGGTCTTGGGCTCCCTCCCATTTTGGGGTCCTTTCTTCTGCAATGCACTTCCCTCCTTGCCTTTCCCGCTCTAACATCTACTAACTGGGGACCCACGAGCAGGCCAGTCCACCCTTTCAATGTCAGCTTGATTGGCAAGGGACGTCCCAGGCTGGAGTGGGACGACAAAAGCCTGCTGCCCCCCCTTTCGTCTGCCAGGAAAGACACTCGTAACTGATCTCAAAGAGGCTGATGCAGCCTCAGAAGCCTTCTTACCCCAACTCACCAGGTAGCTGCTATCAATTTACTCACGTCAGAAACTGTAATGGCATGTGTCTGCCAGGTCTGCCACAATCTAGCCCCGAGAGTACACGAGGCAAAGTCATCCGGAGCCCCAGGCTTTTATGCTAATTTTTGAGCCATACAGCTTGCAAAAAGCCTTCTCTATTTCTGCTTTCAAAGCCTGTATAACATAGATAGTTTATGCAATTCTGATGAAAACCACACACGTTTAAGCATCTAGCCCAAACCCACCATAACATAAAAACTCAGTTTTCTTTAAATTTTTTCTCTCATTTTTGTGGGAAAAGATGAATGTGAAGGAAACCTGAAGAATACTGTGCAGGTCTGTGCAAAACCAAGACCAATGACAAAAAAACCCCAAACCAAACCAAAACGAAAACCGTAACATCACAACCTCTTCCTACCGGAGAAGTTGATCCTTTTAAACCAACCAATGAAAGACAATTTTTTTCTGGTCATTGTAAAGACATACATGGTCCTCAGGTAAATATTTTCGCAAGCTCTGAATTTGGTAACTATCTTTGTTTAGTTCAGCGTCCAACAGAGGGGCTGCACTGCGCTTCATTTAGAAGAGCAGAATTAATGTGGTGAAAAAGTGAGCCCCCCCAGGGAGGTCACAAAGTTAGGGGTGTTTGCTGCCAGGTGTTACCCTAGGAAGACTCTCACAAAACACTGAGGTGTGTATTTTCCCAGCACATTGGATAACAAGAGCTGGGAGAGCCGGCTGAGAGCCCGGGGGCCAGAAACTCCCTTCTATGAGCTTCGGCTTCCAGAATCACAGGGTGCCACGCATTTTGTAAATGAAGGAGAGTGTCTCACACAAAGCTACTGAGAAAATAAATGATCGGATCACAAACTGAAAACATTTCAGGAAGCAGAAAACGGACGTGGTAACACGTTCCCTGGCACTCGCTCGCCCGCCCGTGGCCCGGGCACCCCGTGAAAGCTCAAGGCCCACCCACGCTTTTGGTTTAGAAAGAAAAACTACAGGCGTCGGTTGGAATCCGTCCTTGTCACTGAGCAGCGCTATTTGTGACTCATTTGAACTGTATTCGTCACTTTTCAGAGGCCTGCTCTCCTGACGGTGGACCACGTGGGCTCGGCCACACTGGGCGTGCACAGGCTCCCTCCCAGAGACCTGGCTGTGCAGGTTCACCAGACCTTTGCGTGGCGCTCCACTGCCCACATGTGTCCTCTGCCAGGCGCTGCCCAACGCTCAAAGGACCGCCAGGACCATCCTTTTAAAAGTCGAGGACTGGAGACACCAGCAATCTTGCTTCTCTGCCCAGAAAGTCAGTGCCTTCCCATGAAAGGGTTTCTCAAATCTGAATTTATCTGCATGAGATGTTCATTTGGACTGTTCCCATCAACCCCCAGTGCTGGCTTTGGCCGATTCTGCCCTGAACTGACGTATTCAACAGGCTTGAAAAATGGTTCCATGGACACTCTCCACAGAGTGTGTTTGTGGAATTGTTTTTCTATCAGTGAGGTCTTCACAACAATCAGCAAGGCCCGCTGTGGTCACCGTCATATGTGCCCCACTCTGGGTAAGGGCTTCGCAGGCTTTAGTCAACTTCTTCAGTTACGCTTTGAGGTGGGTTTTCCTGTGTCCACTTTAGGGAACCCTAAGCGGGGGAAGGCGATACCCAGTAACCCCTCTGAATTCACGCAGCGGGGATCGGTTCCGGCGTGTCCGATTCCAGAGCCCAATGTCTACTTTTGTTGCTTCTTTAGGGGACGACAGTCAATGGAACTGGGAAGGGTAGATTTAAAAGTCTGGGGGGAAAAAGCTCGATTTTAAATCCCCCTTTACACTTTTCGGACATTTCCTGTTGACTCTCTCTGCTCCTTACTACGTAAATGACGCTCAGGCGTGTGAATTTTCTTTGAATGACGGGATGTGTGTCACTCCTGACAAGAGGCAACTACTACCAATGATGACGGGGGAACTGTGGCCGCACCTCTGGATATACCACCTCACTGACGTCATCACAGCCTCTGCAGGAGGCCCCATCTCCCAGTTTACAGGTGGGGAAACTGAGGCACAGAGCGCGAGAGTCAAGGACCCAAGGTTGAGAACTGGACCACAACCACCCTGCTCGAGTCTGGGCTGGAAACCAGTGTCCACAGCAAACTTAGCAACACAAGGTTTGCAAATTTCCAATCAAGAATCAGTAGGACTGAAAGTGCGTGAAATGTGTTAAGAGTGAAGAGGACCCCCGCCTAGCGTGGGGGCAGCCTGGAGGGGAGGGGGCATGTGTGGCCTCAGGGGGGGAGCATCGGGGTGGGGGCGGGGCTCAGACTCTGTAGGGAGACCCTCAGGACGCAGGCCTGGTCACACCCCTAGGGCGGAGCTGCTGTCTGCTGGGCGTCACAGCCCTGGGCCCTCGCCGCTCAAGTCTCAGTGTGCTCCACGCTTGTGACCGAGCCCATGTCCAGGGCTCAGGTGGCAGCTGACCCTGATGCCAGCCTCGTCTCCACGTGTGGGTGTGCTTTCCTGGGGCTCCTGGCTGCTGTTCTCCATGCCTCAGTTTCTCCTCCTGTAAAACGTGAAGGACGCGACCCCCCAAGAGGTTGCTGGGGAGACAGGACAGGATGCCAGGCGATCACCGTGCTCCAGTCATGGCCCCCGTCAAGTCTCGTAGCCCGTGAGGCCCTCCCTTCCCGAGCCCCTACTTGAAATGCAGTTTCGCTGTCCCGTAAGCCCCCGGGCCTCCTTCGGAACATACCTTCCCTCCTCCCACGTCAGGGTCTCTGTCCGACACCCGCGGGGCTGCCCGCCAGCCCTCCCGCTGTCGGCGTCCCGGGACCTAGCACAGGCTGTCCACATGGCGGCAGGAACACGTCACTCAGGTGCCAGCGTGATCACGGCCTGTAGTTTGTTCAAGTCACGTTGAGTGCGGTGGACGCCTCAGAACCGGGACAGCAGGTAGTGGACAGGGCGGTGACTGGAGCAGGGCCTGTTTGGAGCCACAGCGTCGGGGCTCTCTGAGTCCATTCACGTGGCTGCGGAAGGCACGCAAACCATAGGAGTCCCAGGTCTCTACGCAGGGCAGTTCCAGGCCCACAGAAACGGACGTCGGTGCAAAGGCTGAGCCGGCGCGTCAGGTAATGCTGCCTCTGCTACCTGGATGTACACGCTGGCTGCAGTATGAAGGGGTCAGTTCAGCCCAAATACTGTGGGTGACCTGACACCCTAAGAAACACCCCTTGCTCCCCAGCACACTTTTCCTTTACGCCTTTCTGCTTTATAAATGCACTGAAAGTGCTTTCTTTGTGAAAGCAAAGAGGGCTTCACCCTTGCTGACATAGTCCACCTGTTCACCTAACTCACAGTGGACAGACATCGGCCTGTCTCCAGGTGTCCAGGGGACGGTGAGGCCCACAGACAGGCCCGTGGATTCTGTGGCCTCCCACGGCTGCTGGGGGTGGAGTGCCACTCACACACAGCCCCACAGGGCTGATTCCTCCTGCCCAGTGCTCTGGGCTCTTTCCCAGAGAGGGTTTTCCGTGGAGCCTCCCCAGGTCGTCTCGGCACCTGCCGTGCAGGAGGCTTCTCCTCAGGTGGGGAGGCCGCTACAAACTGGGGAATCCCATCATAAATATACCTTCCATTCTACTTTACAGACGGAAAAAGGAAAGCTGCGGTCTCGTTGGAGGGACTCAGATTTCACCAACCTTAAGAGAGAGCTGAATTTTTATAAAGTAACAAAGATTTAAAAATTAGTGCAATACAACACACACAACTTAGGTTTCCATCTTGGTATCAGAGACCATGAGCTTGAATGGACAAAAAAGAAGCAAAAGAACATGTTTTTGTTTGTTTTTTTACTCTTGCACGTGTGTTTCCCTAATTAGTTCTGTTTCATTTGTCCTCATCCACTTCTAACATCTATGCATTGTGCACCCGGGAGTAAGTCCTGGAGTTGAGACAGCTGGGCACATGTCCTGTCTCCAGAATGGGTTAGCTGTTTGTCCTGCAGAAAATCACTTTATTTGTCTACACCCAGATTTCCCATTGTACCAACCGGGCAGGTTACTCTGGCGTCTAAATGATAATGGAATCCAGGGCCTGGAAAGAGTTGTTGTAAGAGGAAAAGGGCTTCAGAGCAAGACCATCGGGTCCAGTCTTGGTCGTGCCTGGCTCTCAGCAACCCGAGTCCCCCCCAGGCGAGTGCCATGTCTGAGCTGGACTCTCCAGAGCTGGAAAGGGGAATGCAGACTCCCGCCACTCCCCAACTGCAGCGAGGAGCCCCAGAGGAGTGCACGGGCTCCCTGCGCAGGGCCAGGCTTGTAGCGGGCACCCTCCCCTGACTATTGAAACTCGAGTTCCAACTCCACAGGAAACTCTGGAGTCAACTGTATTTTGTGCACAAATTACTCAAGTGGACCACTTTAAAAAAATACTCCATTCGGGGATGGGTACATTTAGTGTAACACTCAAGGCCTCAGGTTACAACAAAAGGTAGACAAAATTCAGGCTATGAATTTTCATAAAGCATCATGTTATAAACAGACTATGTGATGACATCCTGTATTGAAATACTGGCAATCAGAAATGCATTTTGGTAATTTATTTTATGTAATTATACGGATCCAGCAACATACTATTAAAAGCTGTATGAAATGAGAACGGGTACGTACAGATATCAATCTTAAAAGAAACCCAAAGTAAATGAAGAATGAGCGTGTTGCTTAATTGAAGATTCATAAATGTAACTGAACACTGAACAGAAACGAAAGAAAACATTGAGGAAGAATTGGCTGTGTGGTCATTATCTACTCCAGTGCCCCCAGAATTGCCTTTGGTAGCTGCTGGTAATCGAGTGAGGGAACCTGAGCTGGCAGCGTTACCAGGTATTGACAGACTTCAGACGGTGGCACTGCCCCGCCCTGCCCAGCGCCCTGGGCACTGTGGGTTACCTGATGGGTCAAGGTGAGAAGTTCCCTCTTCTGCAAATCGTCACACCTGTCGTGAGCTGCAGCCCACCAGTGTCTCCAGGAAGGCCCCACAGCAAGTCTCAGGGGGAACTGTCTGCCTTCTTGCTGCCCCCCCCACTTTGTATACAGCCTCATCTTAGGTAAAATCGGATGTCATATAGCTCATTTTTTTTTTAAGGCCGTAAGTAAATAAACAAATTTGTTGTGACAGATGCACATACATACAAAAAAAAACCCCATATCTGATTAGGTCACAGTGAAGAGAAATGATATGCACCTTATGTTGAAAAACTAGTATCAAAAATAGTATTTTAATACCTTTTGAAATACAACAAAAATGAGATTGCGTGTGACTGTTCCTAAAATTCTACTATGTTTCCCTCTCATTTGCTTCCTCGAACGAGTGCTTTGAAAGAAGGCACCAAAGGGGTCAAGCTCCATTGGTAACTTAACAGACGACAATCTCCCCTTGAGGAATGGGGGAAAAAAAATTATGATTAAAAACCAGGTCTTTAACAAGGCATCATGAAAATGTAGTTTTGTTTTCCAGATTCTCTTTTTTTTTCCTTCCTGGCTGAGAGCAGGGCTTCCAGCAGCGAGACAGGAGTAATTGTGAAAGGAAGAAAAAAGGGATGGTGGTATAAATCAGCAAAGGTTAATGATCAGATGTGAAGAGAGGGACTTGTTTACAGAAATACCGTGCAATTTAAAATTTACAAGAGATTTAATGCCTCTGCTTGGCAATCACTAAAATCAACAGCCCAGAAAACAGTGACATTAAGAAAAATATTACAGTTATAATAATCCCCAAATAAGTCAATTAGTGTTCGGGCACGAGCGTGCGATTACTTGACCCATTTGGCTTGCACTTAAGTGAGAAAAAATGTCCCCCTATTATACCAAGATCGCTGGGTTGTGACCTATTTTGCATCGCACACATTGTACGCCAACCTCCTTTACAAGGGCTGGGGCTGCCTGGTGGTGGTTTTCCTTTGCCTGGCATCAAAATAATTCTGACCCCTGACATTTGTAATCATAAAAAAAAGGCAATTTATAATTGTGTTGTTCAAATGAAGGTGGGGGAAAAAATTCAATCTGCTATTATACAAAAGCAATGACGGCTGTCTTCGGTGAGGAAAGCTACGCAAGTCAATTTGTGAACTTTGGCACTGGACGACCTTTAGAAACACAACAATATACTGAATTTACAAGCAGTAGCGCCCATGCAAATGACCCGGGCCTGGCTGCCTCTGGATTAGAGCTGCAGACAGCATTATGGAGAACGTATCCACAAAACAAATTAAGACTGTTACTTAAATGTCACGGCACACTATTGTATTTGGCTACAGATCATTACACCTGATACTAACACTTTTAAAAACTGTAATAACTTGGGAAATATTACACTGAGTGCCCACATGTATAAAGGAAAAGAAAAAAAGAGGAGAAAATAGGTTTCTGAAGTAATTTAAACATCACTACTCTACGACTGAAGGGAAAGGTCGAAATTTAAGTAAGCTGAAAGGAACATGAACGGTAAAATAAAACACACAAACAGAAAGATGGACAGAGCACAGGAATGAGTCCGCAAACACAATAAGGGTGCATGCAGCTTTGGGACTCGCATTTCCATGTCTGCATGGGGCAGGCGGGGGGGAGGCGGGAGCGCTGGCAGGGGGCGTGGAGGGAGGGTGGAGGGAGCGCGCGTTACCTTCGGTGTTGGTGCTGCTGCTGTATATATTTCGCAGGCTACCAACACGGTTTAGTTTCCATGCTTTGCGTTTGGCTGCATCCCGAGAGCAGAAAGGGGAGAGGGGGAAGAAGAGAGAAAACAAAAACGAGAAGAAAACAAATGAAAAGGGGAGAAAAGAAAATGTCAAAGTAGCCCGTGACGTCACCTCCACCAGTTCCCGAGGGGCAGGCGGACGCTCCTGGGCCTCCCCACCCCCCACCTCCCTCGGTTAGAACACGCACTCCCTCGGGAGGGCGGAGGCATGCATGCCAACCAGCGTTATTAGGTTTGCACAAAACGCAGCAGCTGCCCAGACACGGAGTCCATGCTCCCGCGCCCCTGCTGGGTTTCACACGTGGTGACTCCACACACTGCGAAGCTGGCCTTTTCCTTGGGGGCTGGTGGCATCTTTTGAAGGAGCTAGGGTGCCAGTAGCCCTTTGATTTGGCAACATACTGGCAGCACGTGAAAGCCAGAGACCCTGGTGACTAGCAGTTCCGGTGTATGCAGCAGAAAGGAGGTCTTAACACCCAGGGCTGTCAAAAAAGGAAGTTCCCCCCCCAACATATTTGGATCTGGACAGTAATCTACACCAGCAAAACTCAGCTACCTTCTGGCTGTGGTCAAAGGGTGGAGTCCCCTTCCTACAGGGCCCTTGGAGGCTCTGGATGGAGCTCCAAGGACCCCAAACGGCACATACCTCCTTAAACGCTCAGCTCACGGAAGCGAGCACCCAAAAAACAAGAACACAAATGCCGAGTTACCCACAGAGGAACCCTGGGTGTGGGAGTCAAATGTAGAACCAATTTAACAGGTGAGAATGCCCACCTCACACGGCGTGCAGTCATTGGCGGCGTGCAGTCACTGGCTGGGGGGACATTCTCACCTCATCGGCCCCCACCCTCCCAACCCTCCTCTGACTCAGGAATGCAGACACCTGTGGCCAGGTGGCTTTTGTGGAGCAAGTCGCTGCACACATGTAGCTAAGGCCTGCCACACATCACACATGTCCGTGGTCAGTGATGGCCACAACCACCCGTGTTCCTGAAGAAGGGCCACCACTGGACCACCTGTCTCTCTCAACGGTAGGGCTAGAGCCTAAATACTCTACCTCCAATGGTGCAGTGTGGGCTCTGGGCACCGCAAGATGACCCAGGGGGATGACCAGGTCTCCATGAGCAGTTCTGCTGCTGAAGCAAATGTCAAGTCCTTTGGGGCATACTGGATTTCTCTGGAGTGACAATATACACTTCATGCACGCAACGGCCATTTCAGGAAGTAAATGCGAGTCTGAAACTGTGCAGTCCTGTGTACCCAGGATGTAAGTCATATTAATGACGAGTAAGAACTAGCTGTAATGTAGTTGCCCCTTGATTTAAAACAAGCAACAGCTAGGTTATAACCAAACACCTAAGAATTACTTTGTACCTTGACGACGACACATCACTTAACAGTAAGAAATATAATCTCTAAACTAGTGGGCGGCTAAGTTTGGTGACTGAGGCCCTCTGACACTGTATGGGTCTAAATTTAACTTTCCACTGGTAGAGAAGAGTCCCTTATCTCTACATCCTCAGGGCACCTTCACTATCTATAAGGTACCTGTCCCAGGTAACACCTAAGTACCTGTCAGGTAACAGCACACCTGGGAAAGGGGGCTTCCCAGGTGTGCCCACCAGTACAAACGTCTTGTGTTAGAGACAAAAAACCAAAACTAGTGACTTTTCAAATGTTTACTTTAGAAATGTTCAATGAATAATTACCAGGTCCCTTAAGTATAACGGATTTTCTCAGAATTAAGCATGCGTTTCATTTTTTCAATAGCCGAAGCTATGTCATCGTGGCGCGTGTTTCAGGAGTCCCAGAAAGTAGAAGCCCGAGTCTGCCCTCCTCAGTGGTACACTGACCTCTTTATAAAACATTTACATATAAATAGGCAGAATCTAGGCAGGGCCCCCATTCGGAAGGGGGGGAAGCCCCCGTGCAGAAAACCTCTTTTCTTGCCTTGCATTTTTCAAACTCTGGGTTCCCATTACCGTAGGGATGTATAAGCAGGAAGTGAACTCGCAGCCTGGTTTTCTATTAACCTATTGATGAAATAATCAATTTTAATGTGTAAAATGTCATGCCTTTTTCTTCTCCTTAAACAAATGGACTTTTTCTGGCTGCTACCCAGGTCCTGATATGTGCATTTGTCTCCTGGGGCATTGATTGCCCAAAGTCCACTTGTTCAGAAGCTTCAACAAGAAAATACAATCATATTATCATTGATAAAATCTCGGGCCATGTGTGGTGCGGCTGCCTGGACTCACTTCCAAGGGAAATGGAGACACTGCAGCAAAAGGACGCATGACGCTCTGGCTGGATGCCTGGCTCCATCTCAGCATTGTACTCCAGGGACATCACGCCGGCCCCTTGCTCTCAGGCTTTTCCTGAGGGCGTCATGTAGACTCACTCAAAAGACTACCTTTTTTGGGTCATCTTTATTTGAATTAAGACATGCAGTTTAAAAAACATTTTTTTTAAGGAATGTAGTTTCTTCCATTTAAACATAGGCAAACTTAGTTTGATGTTGTCACTAATGTTATTTCTCACAAAAACTGTTCTCCTCGTATCAGAATCTCACCTTTTATCGCCTGGAAAGCAAAGGAAGCCGAGTGCGAGCATTGTTAGTGTTTTCCATTCTGCAATCTGCAGACTCGATAAGCAAGTCTCTTCTGTCAGTCCGTCAGAATGCCTGGCACAGCTACTGCCCGCCATGGCACACTGTCTCAGCACTGTCAGATGTCTGAGAACACAAATAAATGCAAGTCGCAGTGGACACAGAGCCCCACAACACACAACTTCAGACCTAGTGCAAACTAAGTGGCAGCCTGAATGGAGACGGTGAGACTCCTCTCGCCTCACTCCATCCTGCACATTCCGTGGAACTTTCTGAACCCCAATCTGAGTGGGCAGAAAAGTCAGCAGGCCTGGGGAAAGGAAGCCATGAGCAGGACGCCCTGTCCCCACAACGGCGCCAAAACGTGAATGGAGAACTCGTCTAACACAAGGCTGCTCTGGATGTGACAGAAAGACATGGCACAAGGGACACGGAGCAGGGTCGAGAAGTAAAAGTAGACAAGGTCGTGAGACTCATCATGACCTGAGTTGGAATGTACTTTCCAAGGATTCAAAGGATCAAAACTTGGAAAAAGGCAGGTAAGACAGTACAGAGACTTAGCCCCAAACTGTACGAAGTGAAACACTTGACCGCCATGTAACCACAATGGTAGTGTTAATTTACCCTTAACATTAACACAGACGCTCTTGGTTATGCACATTGAAGGTTTATTAGGAAGCTGAGTTTACAAGGCAATCTCTGCATTGCAGAGAGGTGCCTGTGCCTCTGGCACCCAAATCCTAGGGGATGTCAAATGACACGGCCCCTTCTTAGAAGCTGCCCTGCTGTGATGGCTGCCTGGTTTTTCTGGTACTGGGCCACCAGATTGGCCAGTGGGGTGGCTGTCACCCACCTCATCCGGGTCTCATTGACTGCCCATCCTGAGTCATACGTCCAAAGAAGAGAGGCTGGTGTGAACTCTAACTCACAGGACATTTCTTTAAGGTGTCTGATAGTAACAAACGATGACTTTTGTGTCCGGAGGACGACACGAGATGTGGCATAAGACACTCAGCTCATAATTGCTAACAGTCACAGCCTTTTCAAAGGAGACGGAGAGAAAAGGAAAAACGTGCAAATTATGGCTACGTACTAAGTAAGAGTAGCTGGAATCATTTAGAGTTAACGACTCCCAATTATTACACACGGCCTTATTTTGTGGAAGCTACAGCTTTTCATATGAGTTCATGCAACAATCGTGAGGGACTTAAAATTTTATTTTAAAACAAAGGATCTGTTATTTTGTTTCTCTAAGCGAAAAAAAAATTTTTTCTTCTTACTACAGCATGTTGAACGCCTGAGAACTAACGAATCGCAGACATTTCCAACACGAGAATCTTCTGACTAGCTCTTCATACGTGGAATAACAATATTCCTCAGTCTGTTGGCATGCTCAAAAGAGCAGGGTTTTATCCTAAACTCTTCCTCCATCGTTGGACCAGGAGACCACAGGCTTATATTAATGTCGCCTCTGGTCTCCTTCTGACAGCGCTCTTTGTTGATTAGATAAATATTCCTCAGATAGCTGATTAAAAAATGGTGCAGCCGTGAGGGTGGGTGTCCAAGCCTCGTCAGCCATGCTGGATATTTCAGGGTGCATGAATTACATCCTTGGCGTGAACCGAACAGGGCTGGCTAAATGAGGCACGCCGCGGCCCTCAGAATCAATTATGAGAACTAATAGGATGCTTTTACCTCCACGGAGGAAGAGGCTGGGTGGAGGGTGTGCCATTCACTTCTAAGAAAGCCCTGTCTCAGAACGAAACAAATAACCCTCTCCATTCATACCAGACAGGGTAAACCTGGACCTCTTAGAGAAGCCATGTGACAACCAAGTCTGACAACGCTACTCCTGGTCCAGATGTGTATTTATTTATCTTTCAAGATGCCATGGGCATAAATGCCACTTGTGCGTTTCAGGCTGACTGAGGCACCAGGACACTTTCTGTAAAGACCACCCCCAGGGACCGCCCCACGCGGGAATGGATGCCGCTGTGATTTTGTGTCACTTCAAATTTAGTGAGCCCGGTATCCCCGGGATCTTTTGTTGGTAGCGATTTCATTGTGGGGTTAGAGATGGGAGATTTCTTTTGTGCTGGCCATGTGAATGTTCGTTTGCTCAACAAGACTGTGTAAACGCTCTGTTCTCTTATAAAAAGGCGGTGGGGTTTTTCATTTCATAAGATGCAACCCCGAAGATTCTTACACTATGTGAACGCACTACTTTAGCTGTGAAGGGGCTTGACATAATGGTCGTTTCCTAGGGGCTCCCACACAGAGAAGTAGTCATGTTGAAACGTCCATTAAAAGGGCCTTTGAGAGGATTAAAAAAAAAAAAAACAACCCGAGGCCAATATATATAGGACATATATTCAGGAAGCAAAATAACTTCGTCGTTATCAGCTTCCAGCAAGACTAGGGTCCTCTTCGGAATGTAAAGCCACAGAACTTGAGGAAGGTACAATATGTAACTAAATAAAACTCTGAAATAAGTAATCGATCTTTAATTAGAAAATTTTAATTCCATTTCTAATAACTCATAATGGCTTTCTTTACAGCACACACAATTTCCATGTTGCTGACTTCTTACCATCTGAAAACTGCCGAAGGCTTCTGCATCGTGGGCCAATGCAGATGCACACAGAAAATACCATTAACCCTGGAAAACAGCGAAAATAAAAACTGAGCAAAACTCCAGGATACGCCATAAAACCCGAAGTTCCAATTAGGTAGAGAGTTGGTTTTCCTTTCGGCCTAGAAACCTACTGAGAGCAGAGCATGGGTTCAAGTGTATCCAGAATTAATTGGGTATTTCGTTCTGACACCAAGAGTGTACCTTTTCACAGGGACTAAAACGAGAAGTGGGTTTCATGGAATATACCCTTCACGATACGTTCTCAGGTGGAAATTAGAATATACATCACTAGGCAATGGAAACGTCTCTGCATGTCTTCATGGAATAGCTATTCATTTTGAGAAGGGAGGCTCGTTTTTTGGAGTGGGGGTGGGGGGGACGGCTTATTAGGAAATAGAAATTGGGACTCCCTGGCCTCTGGGCTTCATTCTCTTCCGGGTGTAGGATGAGGGTGAGAACAGAAACTGACTGTGACGTGGATGGCTGGCTCCAGCATCACCAGGAATAATCCTCTGCTTTTTCAAGGCCTAGGTCCTCAGTGAACACTGTCGTATGTCCCCTTATCACTGCACAGGGTAAGGTCACACACTTGACATTCAGAAAAGAAGCAAAAGGCAAACCAAAATCTCACTTAAGAAAAACGGAGGTTCACCTCAGTTTCTCCAAGCTGGAGGGTGTGCACGAAATGTACCCTTTACGAGGTTTGTTCAGTTGTGTTCATACACAGGCGAGCAGGGGCAGTGTCTGAAAGTGGTGGTGGGGGGTCTCCTGCCCTGGCCCCATCCCACGGCCCCTCTGCCAGGGCTGCTCACTGCTCCGTGAAGTGGGCGGCAGGCGCAGGGCCGGCCGTGTGGGCGGGGGAGGCTGGGGCCCGGGACCACCTCAGGCTCCCCGACACAGAAATGAGTGATAATGGGAACCACTTGTCTCCTCTTTTCCCCCTCTTTTCTTTCTTCTCTTATTTCTTCTCAATCTTCTCCAACAGAACATACTGCAGGCTTTTCTTAAAACACAAAATCTTTCTCAACAATTCCAGAAAAAAAGTTTTTTAATAAAACTTCAAATTGTGCTATCGTATTTCAAAGGCAATGACCAGTTAGAGCAACTAATCAAAGGCATAATTATTACATGACTGCTGCTCGTGCTCCTGGCAGGGCTGTAATTGAGGGCTGTGATCACCGGACCGCCACCCGTAACAATGGCAGACACTGCATTTGATCTGCCATCTTTGGAGCTGACTTCCCACAAACGCCCGACTGAAATGATACACTTCGGGGTTATGCAGTCAATCACGCTCCCCTTCTATGTGGCCATCTGAATCTGAGAAGACTAGTGAAAATGCCTTCGAGAAAACATTTTTAACCTTTTGCATTTCAGAAGGGCTTGCCTGGAAACTCCCAATAGTATTCTGATTTGTGGCTTGAGAAACCACGGAAGCCATAAGATACGTGGTATTTATTCAGTAAATCAAGTACAAAGAGCAGAGTGGGGAAACAAAAGAATTCTAAGCTTTTGATTCTTCTTGCTATTATGGAAATACATTCCTTTAACCACTAACAGATTTCTGCCCATAAAACTACTTTGACTATAAGAGCACAGCTTTTAGCACGTTCCTTGGTTACTGTCCAGGATTACACAAGGTCATTATCATCCTAGGAGGGACTGCAAAAGTACTGCAAGTGCAGACACAACAAAATGTAACAAATGTCGCGTTTCTTCTATTTAAAAATAATTTAAGTATACTAACGTTATTCAGTTTCAAGCAAGAACACACTGGAAGACTATCTTAATATTTATTGCAAAAGCAGAGTGAATTTCATGTTAGTTTAATGTGAAGAATAAACCTTGACCAACCTAACTATCCTTTCCATTTTCCTTTTAAAGTTGTTATCCACATACGTGCATAATTATCACATTTCTAAGTACAGCTCCGATAGAGACTTGTTCTACTTTTGAATGTAAGGTGTTATGGTACCACAGTTTTCAAAATTGTCCTTTTGGACAGTTACATTGTGGAGTTAGCATATCACAGCTGTCGCCATTCTTTACTGTTACACATTTACTTATTTCCAATATTACGCTATTAAAAATACTATATTCTGCTTAACTTAATGTAGATACAGATGGTTACATATAGATATGTATACATATGGTGTATATACATGTTAATATACACACATATATTTCTTTGCTATTTCTGCTGAGAAGGTAGAGAAGTCATGACACCCCATGATCAACAAGCACACCCAGCCCCTAGATCTTGGTTTCTAATACCTCTGGCGAATACAAGGACCAGGGCTCCTTGGAGAAATGGCTGATGCTAGGACGGGGACAGGAAACCAAAAGATGAGTCTGGACATCCTGTAGTGCCAGAAAGTAAGGAAGGGCTAAAACAAACAATAAACAAACCCCACACTGATGGGAATATGACAAAAAGGCACAGGAGCCAACTTAAAGAGCTGCCAATGGCCGAAACTGGAACAATTTGAGCAAGAAAACAAACAAAGTAGTAATGGGCTATAACCTGAAGTATAAAATAAATATCCAAGAGTCCTTACTGATACCAATAAATGAGTGAATAATACAAATCTTCCATGCAGAAGAATTCCAATTTATGTGACTACCCCACCCTAAAACAGTGGAGCACAACCCCCTACTCCTGAAGGGGGGGCTGTGCAGAGACGTCCCCGCAGGGGGCCATGTGGAAGTAGGGAGGGAGTAACTTCTTAGAGGAGAAACCTGACAAGCCAGGTGATCAAGGTCAACACTAATAGTCATAAGTCATATTGATGGTGTATTCCCTTGACATGATGTGATGAAAATGGTACTTTTATCTCTGTGGTGTTCCTCTCCAAATCCCATAACCCCAGAAAATCCTGAAGAAAACAACAGACAAATTCCAACAGAGGGACATCGTACCATACACCTGACCAATACCCCTCAAAATTGTCAAGGTCATCAACAAGGAAAGTCTGAGAAGATGTCCCAGCCAAGAGGAGCCTAAGGCCTAAGGAGACGTGGCAACTAAATGTCATGTTAGGTAAAAACCAAGGAAATTCAAATGAAATACAGACTTTAGCAAATAATAATGTATCAATATTGGTTCACTAATTGTAAGAAATACACCACACGAATAAAAGGTGTAAGTTAATAGGGGAAATTTTGCACATGTGCAAGTGTGTGTGTGTGTGTGTGTGTGTGTGTGTGTGTATGGGGGGTGTATATGGGAGTTATCTGTACCATCTCAATCTTTCGGTTAAGCCTTAAACTCTTCCAGAGTATAAAGTTTATTAAAATACTAGTGTGAGCATCTTTGGGCAGGAATATGATGTTTTTTCTCCCAATCATTTTGTTTGCTTAGAATAAAATGCCAGGAGTAACACTGTCAAATGAAAGGAAGATTTCGTAGCTTGGACTATATACAGGGAGAACTACTATCTCATCACAAGATACCATTTATTCCTCTCCTTAAATCAACTTTTACAAATTAAAGACAATTTGAAATCTTAGTGTGGGTCACACACTAAGTGCAGCTGAAATTCCCAACAACCTGAACGCCCACCCCCCAAAGGCAGTTGTGCTGAAAGACATGGTCTTAATTTATGATTGTGACGAGGGCCTACCAAGTATGTTTGCTAACTAACATCCTTCAGAGGCAATGACTGCCCCATGACATTCTTCAGGATACCATGCTGTCTCCTTGGATTTCATCTCGAATTGTTGACCTTGACGTATTATTTTTTTCCTGTAGGGGACTGCAGTGTGCATTTGACTAGGATGTACCATGTTTGAACAATTTTCTAGGTAACTTCCAGGATTAGCTTTTCATGATTAGAAAACGAGCTTTGGCCCACAAGGGAAAAACGTCTGTGCTCATGGTGACTTTAGCCCTCAAGCCTCTAATCAGCACAATAAATACCACATTTGTAATGAAAGTGACGGAGTTTAATAAAATTAAAGATGGGTGTCACGCTAAGCTGGCTTCATGAAATCCACGGACTTCCCTACTCCGGGAAGGTTTGAACTCGGGGATGATGACCCCAAGGCTCTCCAGGGCTAGGGGCAGGAGACAAAATTAGTGCCTTTTCTTAGAGAGGACCAGTGATCAAATTCTATGCGGAAGACGAGTTTGTCATCACAAGTGCATCCAGAAAATACGGACCGAAGTAGATACGTGTGCTGCTTGGGCACAAGCTACGAGGTGCCCATTGGCTGTTCTCACCAAAGCCCGTTTCACATATAAACCCCGACAAATCTACGGCAAGAAAAAGAAATCCTACACTGCCTTTTTCCACAGAAGTACTAAGCTCACAGCCTGACGGTTTTACGGTTTTCAACCATCATTCTCACGAACGGGTATGGAACACATGTGAATCTGTAACCACATGTCCATTACTTGGGAGTTTTCCTTCACTATTTATTTTCCGATTCTTTTTGGGGAGAACGGTGATATTTTACAGAGTGTAAGATGTGCAAACTGCCGAGAAGAAAGGATCAGGGCAGAATCAGGACAGCTGGGAGCCGCGCCCTCCCCGAGGAGACCTGGCTGCAGGCTGTGTCGGTTTTCCGTGGGCTGATGACCGAATTTGACCAGTGTGGCGAGTGTCTACTACACCAGCAGCGCAAGGTGCTAGGTAAGATAAAGACAGGTGAAAAACGCAAAGAAGAGTGGAGGGGTGGGAAAGCTGGTGCTCGGGCACCAATGCTGCCCCGCGCGGCAGGTGGCTGGGGCGGGTGTGGGGGGACGTGGGGCTCTGCGCTGTGGTCCCCTTGTCTGTACACGAGGATCACCTCCATACAAGGGCCGGGATGAGGAGTAATGCAGACAACACACCGAGAGGGGCGCCAAGTCTGTGCCTCCAGCGTCCCCCACACTGCACGCGAGGTCAAGACCACGCAAACCACACTGACGCATGGAGAGAAAACCACAATCAGCATGAAAGACACCAGTGAGGGGAACACGGGCTGAAAAGCGCTGTTTGAAAAAAACTTTTCTAAGGAACTTCCGGGTTCGTTCTCTAGCCCCTTCGTGCTCCTTTTTCCAGTTAGCAAAATACAAGAAGAGTTGGAAGTAGAGCGGGTGTGTCCTGGTTGGGTTTTAATCCAGCCCCTCGCGGCCTCCTACTCATGCACATACAGATTTCATTATCAGGAAGCCTTGTCATTTAAAAAACAGACTTAATTTCAGAACATACTGAAGTCAAGGCAAGAGATGATACAAATGGAATAAAATAGTGTTACGAAGTAGGTTTCTGTAACTTTTGATGAAGTTCAATAATTTTATGAAATGCAGCCATTCAGGGTGGCTCTTATGGCATCGTCCGTCTCTAATCTATGTTCCTCCTCCTTATGCTTGAATGTCCCACCTGGAAAGGGCAGGAGGATGCAGTGAGCTCCACCACCAACAGCCAAGAACGTCTGATGAAAAGAAACAGATGAAATTCTTTCTCATCAAGAAACTCTGACAACAGCCTCACGGGGGGGGGCGGGGGTGGTGGTGGTGCGGAGACTGTCTGTTAACATGTTTTCCTGTCTCTTTTGTCAGAAAAGCTGAATTTGAAGCAGCTTATGACGCATACACACTAGGCAGAAAGTAAACACGAGTGGAAGACAGGAATTCCAACAGAAGGAACGACTGAAATTAAGAGGGTAAACCAGAACTGTCCATTTGAGAGGACTTTGAACTTTTCCGGTAACAAGAAGACAGGTTTGTATTAGTCGCCCTGGACACTGATGGCACTGGGGAAGCTGCAGCCGCTCAGAACTTCTCAAAACGATGTCTTCTTCAACAATACACCAGACACCTCAACAGGGGTCAACAGATGAGAAGCTACTGACCACGTATTGTATGAGTCCCTAGCCACAGACGCTAGGGGCTCGGAGGCAAAAGATACGGCCCCACGCTTCACAGAAACGTTGCCGAGCAGAAAGAATACAGAAGATTAACCTGACGGTAGTGTGGAAACATTTTCGGTAGTAGAAATACAATTCAGAATGATTTCTAGAATGATAATATTTTAAAAGGTCTGCATCAAAGGCAATATGTGTGTCTATGTTTTCTCTCTCTCTCTCTCTCTCTCTCTCTCTCTCTCTCTCTCCATGACTGGCCACACAGAGCTCTGGTAGAATAATCAAATTATAGTCTCAGTGATATATAAATAAACTCAGTGATGTTTTTCCCTCTCCTACTGTTAGTTAGTGGTAGAATCATATTTTCTGATACACTAAACCTGGGTGAAAAAGTAAAAAAATTAGCAAAAAACAATCTCTCTGTGGCTCCCGATTTTGTAAAAATATGCAGGCCCTTTAGAGGACCCTGATGAGGCAGCACTCCGAAACGACTGCCGGCCTTCGCCCCTATGTCGGCGCACACTCACTGGCGTCCACACAGCCGACACCTGCACTCAAGGCCCTTGGCATCTCCAGAGGCCCCTCACCGCAGGCTCGGAGCCTCGGCTCCATCTCCCCCTTTCTGTCCTCCAGATGCCTGGGGCTTTAGGCCAGCAGCAAGTCCCCGACGGGCAGCCAAAAGGCCAACGCGCCAGGCTCCACCGCACGCTCAAGCTGACATCACGGACTGAGGTGCAAGTACAACACCATCTAATCAAGACGGCTGCCGTTTAAATCAAAGGGCGAAACTATTTTGCATAAAGGCCCAGTGGGAGGTAAGAGAAACATGCCCACCCATGGACTCTTCTCACAACGACAGTGGAAATTAACTGTGCCACAGCATGACTTAAAAAAATGAGAAGATGTACATCAGAGCCTCACTCTCTCGCATGTGCCAAGCGGCAGTGACCGGTGAGTCTGGCATAATTCCCGCCAGAGAGGTGGGCACTGAAGGTGTTTGCATCTCAGGCCTCAGGTGCGGTTGCTGGGCGGCTGCCCAGTCGGCAGAAGCTCTCGTTCTCAGCTCTGGATGACTAAATGATGACGGCTGCTACTGATCGTTTACTGAATAATGAAACTGACACAACTGATAAAAGGTTTCCATCTTGAGAAAAATGATTGATCGCTGTTCAGTTTCCTGGCACTGCCATTTGTGTGACAAACGGTTGGAAAGCCCCCCGTTAATCTCTGCACACCTCCAAGCCTGAAGTGGCAGCTTCGGCTTGCGTACCCAGATATTCAGGAACAGCTAACGACGCCCTGTGCGGACGCCGCGTGGGCGCCACACTGGTATTTTATCAAGGCTGGTCTTTGAATCAATTTGCACAATGGATTTTTTTTTTTTTTTTTTTTTGGCGATGGGTGAGGGAGAGAGGAGACAGAAGAATAAAAGAAAGGACCCAACAACAACAAAGACAGATAAGCCCAGCCAGAAAGTGTGGTCCTAACACAGAGATGGAACTGTCGTAGGATCAAAGCACAAATGACTTCCGGTGGGCTCTGGGTAGCTCAGAGATTTTCTGGATGGCAAAATCTGAGCTGTGGCATCACAGTGACCTATCAAGCTTGTTTGTCAGCCAATAGTGCTGGGCTGCTGTGCACGGCCAAACTGCCTTCCTCCCACGGACGCTCAGAGTACGTTTCTTCTTTAAGTAGATTTATTTTTTTTCCCTTGTTTTCTATGGGAGGGTGGTAGGTAATGTGGCTTTAAGTAAATTAAAGGTGTTATTCATAAACAGTACTCAGAATAACACATTTATTTCTATGGCATTCTATGTTGACGTTTATTCTCATTTTGGTGAAAATCAAATCAGTTCAACATGCTCTTCTTCCCCGAGAAAGCCACATAACGTGGAAACCAACACAGCTCAGGGTTTGAGCCCTCTATTGCTGCTTGTGTCATCAGGTTGGGGAAAAGGTCAGGAGTACAAAAGATAAGGTACAGAAGGCGATTAGTATGTACCGTGTTTACCTGAAGATAAGACCTAGCTGGACCATCAGCTCTAATGCCTCTTTTGGAGCAAAAATGAATATAAGACTCAGTATTATATTATATCATATTATATCATATCATATTACAGGAATTAAATTATATTGTATCAAACCCGGTCTTACACTATATTAAAATAAGACCACATCTTATGAATTTTTGCTCCAAAAGACGCATTAGAGCTGATGGTTCGGCCATGTCTCATTTTCGGGGAAACACGGTAGCTCGGCAGAGTGTAAATAAAAAATACTAGCCACGATGATGATGATGAAGATCTACTTCTCAACTTTCAAAACAGACAGGACAAGGCTCTATCTATCTGTATTATCACTTACCGTACCAACAGGTAGATTCCAGACGGACGTAAGTATACGCTCTAAAAGACTTCAGCCACATGAAAAGAAAGGGTTTGAGGTGCACTTTATCAAGTACGTTATTATACAGCTTGAAACGTCGGGCAACACCCCGAAATGTAACTAACGTTTAGGAATGTGTGTAAAGACACAGGCACGGAAAAAGCGCTAAATGCAGTGGCCTGGGGACCTGGGGGGAAGACGTCTGAAGACGGCTGTCCTGGGAGTGAGCCCTGCTGGTCACTGCGACCTCCCAACGCTGAACAAACACGCAGGGCCTGTTGGAACATTCCGGGTTTTCACACGAGTGACCTCCCGTGTGTTCACCGAGTGTTTCCCAAAATAGAAGGGAGGAGGTTTCAGGACTTTCCGAGTGCTGCTGCTGGAAAAGCAATTACAACGCTCTGTTGTCATCGCGTGTCCCCAGGTGCGTTCCAGAACAGGGCAACGGTTCTGAGCACCGAGCCAGACTCTAGCCGGGCCAGAGCGAAAGCAAGGGTGCCCGCGCACACTTGGTGGCTGGGAGCTAGGTAAGTTAGACAAGGTTTCCTCAGCTGGTTACATGCAGGCCTTCTCAGGGCCTCCAGGTGCTCATGCGCACCTAGCACTCCAAGGGGACTTTCTCCAAACCTTTCCTTTCAGAGCATATTGCTGCCTTCAGGGTCCACAATACACACTTCGGGACCAAACACTGGTGTGTATCACACAAAGCCATACGTGCACCCAGGAAACCCACCTGGCCCCTCCATGTGGGCCCACAGAGGATCTCCGCCTGGGCACCTGCATTCATCAGGCGCATGTCACATGCACACACAGTGCTGGCCTTGTGGGGACACCGGCAAGTATGAGATGTGCCTCCTGCCTCCCCGGGCTTTCTATCTAGTTGAACGGATACAACTAATCCATGTGAAATGTTTCAAACAATTGTATCACGTACAGTGTACAAGGCTGCCCCGCGGCAGTCTCACTGACGGACTTGTCTAGACCAGTATGAGTTGTCCCCTGGACTCCCCACAAAGGACCAGGCTTCTTAGTTGTACAACTAGAAACTGTGGACATTCTGTGGAGCGCGCTGTCAATGAGAGGGAGAACTCCACGTGTGAAGTCGTCCCTAAGACGCGGCGTCTTTGTTAGGCATTTTCAGGCCCTGCCCGCCTATGAAAATCGATGCCTTGAAATCATTTTTCTCTGCCACTAAGGATAACCCTTCCTCCTGTTTCACCAGGAGGCTTCTCCTGCTAACGGCAGTCCTGACATTCTTCGGGACTGTGGCTGGATGGGCTCTGCAGCCCCTGCAGCGGCAGACGAAGGATGATGGGTGAGTCACACCAGAGATCCACCGTCAAGGCGTCGAGAAGAGCCTGATGAGTGGGACCCTGTAGCCACTCGCCACTGCTGTGTGGAAACAGCTCTCGTCCAGTGCAAACAGCAACGGGACTGTCCACTGTTGCTGGTGCCCCTATGCTCCCTCATCCACGGAAGGCTAGAACGTTAGTGGGTTGGGCGCTCTGGACGAGCTGAAGAATCAGCTTAAAAATGTTGGTAATGCTACTTAGCGGATCTTCTCTGACTGTTACCATCTACAACCTTTGAAAAGAACAGTTTAACAAGGGCTCACTTAAGTCAGAGCATAACGACATCCCCGAGCCTTTCTTGGGTGAATTGGCTTAATCTCCAAATGCACTGCACATAATCTGGCTCTTCAAAGTCATATTCTGGTATCTACAAAGTGAATCCCAAGGAAGGAGACCAGGGTAGGCTGTGCTATGCACTCACAATGTCTGAGCTCACGGCATCCTGACTCCTGCCCTAGGAGGCAGACAGTGAGGTCGCCCCATTTTACAGCTCAGAGCACCGAGGCAGGAGAAGATACAAACCTCCCCAGGTCATTCCACCAGTAAGAGGTAAAGCTGGAATTCAAACCCAGGAGTCTTGGCTCCTCAGCCCAGTTCTCAACCACTACTATTTTCTTAGTGGTCATTCCTGCCACCACCATCACAACCATTTACCACGCACGGCCACCTGGCTGTCTGGACTTGCCGTGCCCCGTGGAAGGGGACACACCAGGGGAGCAGTGTCACTAGCCACCGAGACAGAAGAGAACAGCCTGGACATGTGCAACACTGGCTGAGTCACTTTCATGGCCAGCGAGATTCTAAGCATTTTTTCCAAAGTTTGACACTGTGGAGAATCTTTCCATTTTTTTTTTTTTTTCTGACTCACAATTCAAAAAGATATTACAGGAGACAATCAGAAGTAAAAGGAACATTTTCCAAAGTCGGAGCAATGAGTAGAAATAAAGCCCTAACAAGAAATATTTCAGTCAAAGAGAAATTTCTTCTTCTTCATTAGAATAAGGAACTGCAGAGTGAAATGCCTTAATTACCCATGAAGCGAGAGAACCGTACGCAATTGCCTTCATTTTAAGAGCACTAGAAAAGAGACTACTGCATTAAATGCTTATGCCTTTTTCCAATTGTTGGAAAACTTCTGATACCATTGACCAACCTGAGAACACTCCTGGGCAGAATAAAACTATTTGAAAACTTTTTTTGTATTTCATCTTCTTTATTTTAAACGGTTAGAGTGATATGCATAAAAATCGATCCATTTTTCTTGAGCATATTCTGTATTTGGTGGTTCTCTGGGCTGCTTGTGGAAAACGGCACAATCTTCTGATTCAGAGCGCTGCTTGGAGAGAATAAATCCTATAAATATTGGAATATAATTGTACGTGGGGAACAAACTAGAAGATACTGAAATATGTTTATACCGGCTCGCCTACTAAATGGAAGAACGGAAAAATAAGAAACGTGTAACAATTCATTAAAAATAAAATAAAACCCGACATACTACTTATTTACTATCTGTGGCAAGTTTCCCATAATGACAAGAGCAATATTTTGGGTCCATGTGCTAGAACCTTGCCGTAATCTTAGATGATCTTAAGCTAAACCGTTAGTTCTCAACCTGGCCGCGTGTTCGAATCACCTGCCACCCAGGCTCCCCGAGGCCAGCTGAATCTAGAGCTTGGTTTTAAATTAGCATCTAAAAGCCAGAGCTGGCCGCTGGCACTCCCTCGGTCTCCTCCGGGCTGAGGGGTCACAGGGCTCCCTGTCTGTGGTGTCCCCAGCTGTGGGCTGGTCTGGCCCTTCCATTCCTCTGGGCTTTTCCCAAACAGACTGCCTGTCATGCAGGGTCTCCAGCCCTCCTTCCCCATCACGTGGCCTCATCCTCAGGATCTCCTCGACTCGCTCCTTCCTCCGCCACACCCCCGGGCGGACCTGTCCTTAACTCTCCTGTCCCTTCTCCAGCTTCTCTTGCATCGCCCCCCACGGCCCGCAGCTTCTCGCACAGTCCATCCCCACACCCATGCGGCGGCCTCCTCCCCAGAACAAGTGTGTCTGACGTCACCACCAAGCTTTGCACCACTCTCCCGTGCCACCCTCTGCTGTTCTGTCTCCTGCCCACGGCACAGCTGAGGTGTGGCTTTAGGATTTGGGACACTGTGACCTTCTACAGTTCCTGGAAGGCCACACACCATGCCCCTGCCCTTGGGCTGCCTCTAGCTCCTTCCATGTTTTAGAAGCAACACAGGACAGTGTCCTCAGGCAGCGAGTGGCCAACAGGGTTCGTGATTAATGTGAATTAAAGATACTTAAATTCCAAGAAGGGCAGAAGGAGGGCACTGCGGGTTGTAAAGATCTAGTGTCGTCTACGTCAATAACCCCAAGACTTTATTTGAAGGATATCGGAGAGGACGCGTCAGGGGATGCAACTCTGCAGAACAGAAAACCCCAAAAAACTGTTTACCTGTAAAGGGAACTATGAGAACACAGAGTTCATAGCCATGTGGTGCGCTCCCCAAAAGCCCGAACCCAAATCTGTAACGACGGAAAGGCACAAAAATTGATTCCACGGCCGTGCCCAGAATGTCCTTACACAAAATGAAGATACTAGTACCAGGTATCAGAAGTCACCTATCGGAAAATTCTCCAAATGATGAGAATTAAGGTGGTGACAGTGACACCCAGCCTTGGAACTATGCGCTGACCGCAGCAAAATGAGTGGTGAATGAAGGGGACTGGACGCTAAGCCACTAATCCTGAGGTGAAATGTAAAAGCTAGGTAATCTTGGCCAGAGTGAAGTCGGCAGGAGAAAGAAATCATCTCTTGTCTTTAGGATCCTATTTACCCACTGTCCCGTCATTACCGGAAAGTTATAGAAAAAATGCAAGCGTTTCAGAGATGATGGGAAAAGCTGACCTCTGTAGACAAATGGAAGCAGTGAGAAATGCCCGCCTGCCTCGACTAAGTAACTGCTGCTCGGGACGGAGAGCCCTGGTCTCCAGGGAACACGGACCCTCAAGTTTAGAAATCGTTTCCTGATGGGGAAGAGCATGATGGGAAATTGCAAGGAGCATTTTAGGCGGGGTGCGGCTGACTCCTGGGGGCGGGAATGGGGATGCAACCGCCATTCACGTGCCAAGGAAAGGAACTCAAGACAACTACAAATATTTAGGGCTCTGCCAAAGAAAACTAGGAAAGATTTGAAACACGTGAAAGTCATACATTTTTGTAGTTAACAGGGAGCCAAAAAGTTGGCTCATTCAATTGTAGGAGCTTCTCCAAGTCCATAGGATGGATGAGGAAAACAGGGAAGTTACTACTTATAAAAAGGGAATTCAGGGGTTCCACGACAAGCTGAACATACTCCTTGGTATGTACGAGGCGGACAATTAAATTCGCAAACTCATCCTAGAAAAAGTGCTACATACCTTATTGCTGAATATCACTACGGTCACCTTTGAAGGACTCCCCTTGGGAAACTATGCACCTACAGCAGCACCTAAACCACCCTTCAGAGCAATTTTGGAACTCTTTTTCTAGAATGGCCATCAGAGCTGTCATTGTATTTCCCTGATGTCCTGAATGTCATCAAAAGGTCTTCCTTTCAATATTTCCTTTATCTTCTGGTAAAGAAAGAAGTCATTGGAGGCCAGATCAAGTGAGCGGGGAGGGTGTTCCAATACAGTTATTTGTTTACTGGCTAAAAACTCCCTCACAGACAGTGCCGTGATGCGAGAGCCATGAATTGGCGAAAAGTTCAGGTCGTCTAACTTTTTCATGCCGCCTTTTCAGCACTTCCAAATAGTAAACTTAGTTAACTGTTTGTCCAGTTGGTACAAATTCATAAGGAATAATCCCTCTGATGTCAAAAAAAGGTTAGTAACATCGGTGCAACAAGTTCGTGAACTTAATTGTCAGACCTCGTATGCACATGGCAAACAAGTGATAATGGACTCAAACAGATATCCGCATGCCAGTGGTCATGGTGACATTACACAGTGCCCAAAGGTGGCAGCAACTCTGTGTCCATGAACAGACGAGCAGATAAACAATGTGGTCTGTGCACACAGTGTAATATTACTCAGCCATGAAAAGGAAGCAAGTCCCAACACTCGCTATGGCACGAACGGACCCTGGTAACACGCTCAGTGAAAGCAGCCAGACACCAAAGGATACCACTTACATGACATGTCCAGAACAGGCAACTCCACAGAGGCAGAAAGTAGATTAGTGGTTTCCAGAGCTGGAGAAGGGACCTGGGGAGTCACTAGAGTTTCTGTTTGAAGTGACAAAAACGTTTTGGAAAGAGCTAGTGGTGATGGCTGCTGAATGTCATGAATGCCACTTAAAAATGCTAAATTTTATGTTATATATTTTGCCACAATAAAAAAAAGAGTTCACAACGAGAAAAGGAAGGAAGAGAATAAGACTGTAAGGGAGACAAAGAAGTAGATTAAGGTATGGGTGGGAGAGACAAAACCAGAAAATCAGAGAGGAGAGAAAAAGGCAAGAAAGTCTTGGATGGAGGGAGGAAGGAAAGAAAGGAGGGGAAAGCACTGGGGATGAAGAGCTGAGGAATCACGAGACAGAGCCCAGGAGGGGGCGAGGTGAGCACAGGCCACGGCCCACCCGCGGAGCACCCCAGACAGACAGCCCCTCCTGCCTGGACCCCTGCAGCAGCCCTGGTCCTTCTGCAACACCTGAGCCCCAGGCCCCTCCCCCACCTGGCCCCAGATTCCCAGGAAAGAGCTGAGTCTCCCGCCAGCAGGCTTTCTCTCCCAGCTTCCTTCCATGAAGACCACCCACGCTGGCCTGGCAGCCGTGAGCACGGAGCAGTCATGGAATGTTCCATGACATTCACAGCATGTGTCCACCCTGACAGTGTGGAGGGGTAACCTGAAATACTGTTGGGGTTCGAACAAAAGTTACACCAAGAACTAGATTTTACCTATCAATTAATGGCTAGCAAATCCTGGCTTTGAATGCTTCAAGACCTTGGAAAAAAGTAAGCCTCCTGGGTGAACTGGGCTGACTAACCACGCCTATGTCCCTTGTCCCAGTCTGGCAGAACAAGGAGGGAGGCTGCTGGTACCTTTCTTCAGTGTCCCCCTACAGCCAATGACAATACAGGTAGCAGTCACTCTTTACAAGTTATTCAAGAAAACTGTCCCAAACTGCCAACCACAGTGGTGGCTCCTGCTGACCCGGGCACACGACGCAGCCAGGCTACTGCGGGCAGATGAATTCCTCCCTCCTCGCCCCCTAGCTGCAAGCGTGTGCGGAGTGAACTAACGTTCGGGGCAGAAGCAAAAAAAGAAAGTACTCGCTGATCATAAGCTGTTTGCATTAATTGATTGGCCTGTTCAGAGTAATTACATGTTAATGACAGGAGGTGTTCTGCATTCACTGATGAAATCATACCTTCAAGTTTATTGACTCGTTGTCTTTAAATATGACCACTGGATCCACTTGCTCAGGTAAGTCACCAGGCTGTACAGATCATCGTAACGCATGCCAGCCTTGGAAAATCACGGCCTTTACAGCTTGAACCATTTGCTGGGTTGTGGATGTGATATTTTCCAATTGTTGTGAAGGTACATTTTGTCAGCCTATTGACATGTTGCCATGGGTCAAGTGACAGAAGTTTTTAACGGCTTGAATATTAACTTATTAAAATTAAGAAATATCCTTTTGATAGCTTATTATAAAATCCTTCATTTTATACCAACCTGATCCTTAGGAAACATCTTAGAGGAGCCAAAATGTGGCGTGAGGGAAGGCCACTGAAAAGACACACGCGACCTTCCAGAGGGAAGGAGGCCAGTCACTGTGGAGACAGCGTGAGAGGCACAGGCTCCTGCGAGGTTGCACAAGGACACACAGAGAGGTTTAGTCACAGTGCCGGCACGTAGCAAGGAGTCAATCATGGCTTGCAGTTACTATTGCGAATAGATGGTCAACCTGATTTTCTGTTGTGATTGACTGTTTCTTTTAAAGACTCGCCACTAAATCTAAACTGAGATAGAAAATATTTCCATGAAATTGAGAATGGAAAAAAAGACTTCTGTGTGTGTGTGTGCATAGAACATAAAGTTAGGGCTTGGGGTCAATTCTCCCGAGAGTGTTCCGTAAGTCTGCGTTCAGCACATCATGGCTTCTGCAGAGAGCAAACTGAAGAGGAAAATTACTCCCACCTGCTGAAAGCAAGCAGTATCCAGATGCAAACCAAGTGAAAGAACACAGCTACCCGTTTAATTAGGGAGAATCACGTCAGGTTATCGAGGAACCTACTGGCAGACTGCCAGGGTTACTGTCCCTTATGTCACCTCAGTAACTGGAAGTCACTGAACACTAAGCTCTTGGTGAATTCAAAATGGATTTCTGGAAACATCTCATACTGATCACTTGTGCTTGGGCGTGTTCAAAACCCTCAGCTTTGTACACCAGTGTGAAGAAGGGCTCTGAAGTTCTCCTGTCTAAGGATTCTGAGCCAGTCTATACACCAAGAATCTGCTTTAAAGAGTGTACCATGAGGAGGAACAAATCTTGATCTAGCAGAGTTTTCTCTTAGGTACATATTATCATTTGCTTAACTGTATGAGCTCCATAATGGGCAATATCAAGCAATCCTTTTGTTCGGAAAAAAATCCCATCCTTTCATATATCGCTAAGCTTGGCGATCAGTCAAAATGGGAGGTAAACAAATGGATAAAACTCCGAGTAACAACCTTCTGGGCACAAGGCAGCAGAGTGTGCGAAACCCAGCCATGTCCACGTCTGCTCCTCAGCTACTCTAGACCAGCGGTCAGCCGGAGGAAGCAGTCATCGCATCACCTATTTCCTGCCGACAAAAAGATCTCGAGACAATGAATGCTTTTTTGCCAAGATGGAAACAACCCAACAGAGGTCCATCTCCTTGAAGCTTGGAGCCTCACCTGGATTAATCTGGGAACCTGGGCACGGTGGTCACGTCATCATACCTGTCCTTGACGCGCGACATGTGTGCTCAGCGGCAAACGTGATGAAATATCTTAAATGTTATCAAATGTTGTATCGTGAAGCAGAAATTAGATGGAGACAAGAGAAGCCTAAAAATTGACTAGGAGTTCAGATGCTCTAAATGGCTAATCCGTCCATTTTTCACCTGAAGCCCTCTCCAAATGCAGTTTTGCTATTAAGCAAAACCCAAAGAAAGGTAATCAATTCCAACTAAAAAGCACTTATCCTGGGAGGATGGTGTGCACGGCTCTTCAAACCCTTGGCTGCCTGCCAAACCCAGACAACAGCCATCAATGTTTCTGCCTATCCGGGGAGCACAGGGGCCATGCATAATTGACTAGAAGATGGGCTAAAACTGTGCCCAATCAGTGTGTGATCAAAAACGCGTGGAATATTCAGCACCACTTGATTACACGGAGCCTCGTCCTTTCACTCTCCTCATGAAATCTCTTCAAGGTCCAGAGTACTGTAATAAGATCATTACTGTCAAGCGGTACAAATCGCAGGCAATGAGTCTTGGGATAGGAAGTCATACTTCACAAGCTCCCCTGGTTTCTCTCTCTCTCTCTCTCTTTTTTTTTTGTATTTTACTGCACGCAGAGGCAGCAAGGCGAGGTGGTAGCAGATAATGATCACATCACTGTGTGGCAACTAGAAAGGCACTTTTAAGAAAAAGCGGAGAGAAATCAGCTTAAGAGAAACTGAAACATTGTCCCTTTGCTTTTCTCCCCCCTCAAAAAAAAATTAAATGGAATTAAACTGTCCTGGTCGCTTTTGATGAACTGTGATGCAATGCCATTGAACTTAAACATGTGAGAGACGTTCATATTGCAGCCAAGCCCATTACCCCAAGACAAGTGGCCAATTTTCTCCATGTCCCGTGTACAAAAGCAGCCCTGGTGTGCTGTGTGTGTGTGTCAAGGACCACACCTGCTGACTGCTTCACTGGACACACTTGTTTCATTGGTGACAACACCCTGGTGCCTATTATGAGTCTGAGACAAGAAACGGGTGGCGTGGAAAGCAGGCGGCATTAGCAAAGACAACTAAACAAACACAGAGTTTATCTCCACCCACGCCCGCTCCAGAGCACTCATAACACATCCAGCAAGTAGGCCACGACCAACCTGGCAACCAGGGTGAGGCAGACATTTGATACTTAAATCAGCCACGAGGGATTCAAGTGTATGATGGGGGAGGGGGGACTTCATCCATCTCTCCCCTCCTCCCTGCATCATCAAAAGGCTTCACTCTGCTCATCCAAAAAAAAAAAAAAAAAAAAAGACCATCGTTCCATCTGAGTTAAGCATCTGTAAGTTCAAAAAAGTTTCAAGAGCTCCGTCCCCTGTCACACTGTCACACAGAGCGGAGGGGGCCGGAGCTCTGACCCAGCAGGTTCTAACTGCACAGGGGCGGAGGTGGTGGCGCCCTCTTTCCCTGGAATGGACCAGACTGCACACCCACCCACACACCACAAGGAACACTGTTTGCAGAGAAGCCATGACACCACACGGATCCTGAAAACAGAGGCTACAGTCAAAACCGGCAAAGGGATGACTGCTTCCCAGTCCTCCCAGCAATGCTGGGGACCGGTGGGTGTGACCCCACCAGGCTACACTCAGAGGAAACAGAAGGCAGAGGGGAACCACAGCCGGCAGCTGGGCGGCGGGGAGCCAGGGCCTGCAGGAGGCCCCTCTCCATGGCAAGGCCCCTGAAGCCCTCTCCAAGGGGATGGCACAGGTGCAAAGTGAGGTGTGCACCTTCCACGTCTTACAGGCCGGATGTAGGCCCCAAATGTGCACTCACCTGCTGGTCCTGGGCCAATCACTCAGCATCACTGAACCTTTTTTCCTTGTTTGTGAAAATGGAGAGAACACCACCCACTTGCCAATACGACGGAGTGGTCTGAAGTGCAATGAGGTAACACATGTTTAAGAGTATTGAACCAACCGTGGCTTCCCCCTTTGTGCTTAAGCGCGTATTCTAACAAGGGACCAGAGACCCTGGGGAGAGACATGTGGGTGGAGAGAACGGACGTGATCTGCAGAGCTGCTGTCGACTCGAGTAACTGAATCCATGAAGGATCTTCTTCCTCTTCTTCCCTCGGGCGGGCACATCCAATCCCAGACAGGAATAGAAAGTTACAAGGCTTTCTGGGCTGAGTCTGTGTACCCCCTACACTCATCTGCTGAAGCCCTGACTCCCAGTGTGATGGCACGTGGAGAGGGAGCCTCTCGGAGGGGATTAGGGTTCAAGTCGTGCGGGTGGGGCCCTTGGGGTGCAGTTAGTGGCCTTATAAGGAGAGGCACAGATCTCTCTCTCTCTCTCTCTTCATACTAAGAAAAGGCCATTCCAGGACACAGTGAGACGGTGGTCTCTGCAAGCTAGGATCTGGGCCCTCACCAGGGACCGCATGGGTCTGCACCTTGACCTTGGACTTGCAGCCTCCAGAACGGTGGGAACTACATTCCTGCTGTTTAGCCCTCTGTTCTGTGGTGCTGTGTTACGGCCGCCCGAGCTGACTGAGACACAGGTGTTTTACACTTTCCATTTGCCAAGCTGCTTTTACATCGAGTACACTTTGCATTTAGTCACTACTTTTTTTATTTGTTTTTACATCCTTAGGACGAGGAATGAGGTCTCCTGTACGTGTGAAATAAAACATTGCCGAGCGTTAGGATGGCCAGGGCTGGGAGGAAGAAGGCAGTGTGCTCGGCTGGGACGGGTAAACCTCCCAGGTGCCTTCCTGTCCTGAAGCCCGGGACACGTGTGTCTAATGTGGAGTGTACAAACGTCTGGGGCTGCCGGAGGGGGAGACGCGTGAGACGCAGACACATCACGTCTTTCTTCAGAATGTTAGTTTCAATTTGCATCCCTGTACTTTTTGTTATAAAATACAGTAGCAAGTAGAAGCACGGAAAGTATACAAGCAGTTAGAATAGTGAGGAACAACGCACTAGTTGAAGCCCCGCCCTGCCTGCCCTGGCTGTGGGACCGTGTCTGAGCAGGTCGCATCACATCCTGGGTCTCAATTTCATTGCTGATTTAAGTGATATCTCAAAAGGGCCTGACAGCTGTAACATTGTGAGAACATCCATAAAATGAGTGCGAGAGATTATCTCAGAATCCCTGAAAGTCGGCCTAGGTGGGGGTCTCCCAAGCTAGGCAGGATGCCAATCCCAGGTTGCCCAGAGGAAAACGTGGTGTCCTGAGTTCTGTTGATGGACACGGAGGCTGTGAGCGGCTCAGGCTGACTGAGCCCCGCTGGCAGAAAAAGCCTCCCTAAGTTTAGGGAAAAGGAAAAGCACACAGGTCCATTGCATGGGTGTGCTTTTAGAAGGGAACCTTGAGAGTAGCTGGCATTTCCCAAACGGGAGGCTACTGTGCTGTGACAGAAGACCAAGGAGGATGAGCTTGTTCCGTTTCACCAGGAGTCTCCCCAAGCCCCCCTAGAAGTCCCAAGTCGCCTTGCAACAAGGTTTACCACATAGTCACTCTTCATATTGTTTTTTTTGTTTGTTTGTTTTAAATAACAGATGTTTCATTCTCTATGAAATGGGATGTGAACAGCTCATGTCCTCTGCTAAAGCTCCCCAACGGGCTCCCAGGATCCTGGGGTGCTCCCTGCACAGGCTGCCTGGGTGTCCACGGTCTATTTATAAATCTGCTTTCTACACTGGATGGTGGGCATCCTGAAGGCAGGGGCCACTCAGTCACTTTTACATCCAGTGCCAGGCACAGCTCGTGGCATGCAGTAGGTGATCGATGCACTTTCACGGAACTGAAGCTAACTCTTTAGTTTGCGTGTACTTTAAAAGAAAGAAAAAGTACCCGAAATCCTTCTCTTGTGGTCAGTTCGTCATGATGGGAGTCCTGTGTTCTGGCTTCTCTTGCTGTGATTGACTCATCTTTGTTTATTTGCAACCTGCTGACTCCCACAAAGGATCTGTGTGCAATTACGGCTTGTGTGTGTTTGTGTTGGAGGGACTGTACCCTGCGGGATGGCTTTTGAGTCAACTGTGCCCTGTCTACCATGTCAATGTGTAAGTAAACCCAGGCCTACTCAATTTCAGCAAGTTCGTTCTCACGGAGGCTGGAGTCATAACGAACTGTCTTTGGCAACATGACCAGGTTTGTGGCGAGGAGGCCCGTCCATCAGAACACATGGTGCCTCCTATGACTTCTGGCTCAAGGGCAGGCACCCGGCCAATCTCTGGCTCCCTTCTCAGAGGCAAGGACACTGTACTTTAGTGGTCTCTTCCAGTAAGATGCTCCGATTCTTGGTTTTTCACATTCACTATAATTAACTTCTGAGCTCAACTATTCAGAGACACTAATCAACTCAGTGAATAACAAAGAAGTTCAATTAAGAAGTCCTTATTGTTATCAAAAACTATTGACTCGGGAGTTTACAGAGTCCCTTATGGAGACTTCTCGTTCCCTCTCCTTTCACTCAAGGTAGCTGCCAAAATTAAAGCAAGGAGGGACACACAGAGCACTGCTGGTTTGTGTGCGAAGATTAAAAGGAGGAAATCCAAGAGTGACACATGGTGGTAGCACCCGGACAGCTTCCCACCCTCACCCCTCCAGCCACGCCTCCAAATGACACAAAATGAAACAAGAAATCACGATGGCACCCCCTTGGCCCTGACTTCTTGCCAGTCCTGTGTCATATGCCGTCACATACAACACGGAGTAACCAGTGTGTTACTCGTGCCCCAAGAGAGAGAAAAGATGAGAAGAGCCTGGTGATAAGACACTTTAGATAACAAAAGAGGCAACTGCCCTACCTGTCATGATGTGCAAACTCCCCAAATTGCCCTATGATGCCCCAAACTGCACACGTTAACACAACCCAACGGTCACAGATGAACAGAGCTTCAACAGACCTGCGTGTTGCTTTTTTATAAGTACTGTAATGTAAATAAGGAAAAAAGACCTGTACAATGCCTCATGCATAATTCTTTATTTTCTCTCCATAGTGTCTTCCTAAACATCAGATAATAAAAATTTTTTTCCTAAAGTAAATAAAGAATAGCACCGTTGGTTTCTTAGAAAACTTCCTTTTGTGACTAATTTAATCAGGACTGGGGTTTTAGGTTGTTGTACATAGATGACATGTAATGAAAACGTGATGCTTTTTTCTGCAGCGTTTTCTTAAATAAGATTACTGGTATGCAGTAAGTCTGCAGAATATGAAATTAAGTTCTACAACAGGTTAGTTTTCCCGAACTTCCACAGCTAATGCTGTTTTATCCTGCCCAGGCCTTTCGGATATTCTGCCTGAAATCTGGGTGTACTTTCCAGGGTGTTTCTCGTCTCGAGGCTCTGAGGGCCTCGAGTGAGAAAGGAAGCGAGTTTCATTTCTTGGGTCTCCCACGGAGCCAAACATACAGTGCTTCCTCTGTGCTGGCTGCTGGCGATTTGATGAAAGAATAACATGATTCACAATGTCAGGTTCTCCTTTCGAAGAATGAAGGAAAACCCAGTCCGGGCTGACCTTTGCAACTTGGAGTTAATGAAATTTGTAAACAGGCTCTGGCCTCACCTCTGATTGCTGTGAGAGCAGCTGTGATGGGCAATTCATTTTCTACCGCAACGGAGAGAGGCCAGTTTGTGACTTTCCCTCTATCAGATAATATTTCAATATCCATCCAGGATCCACCATACAATGGTTCTATAAAGACCCAGAATGAACAACCAAGGGATTGTGGATGATGAGAAGGATAAAATCAACTCCCTTCTGAGACCTTTAGAACAAAGCACCGTGAACCCAAGGGAGGAAAAAAAAACACACCAGGATTTCTGCATACCCTCTTGTATAACAAGATTGGGTAAATCCAGACTGAGCCTGCAATTTAAAAGAAAGGTCTATGCTACACAACTTCTAGATGTTATGAGCTATATAAAAGCCAGTGTCTTTACATGGAATCTGAAAATATCAAGGAAGCTACTCCGTCTGCCCCACTCCTACATTCAAAAGCCGCTTCATATACCTCAAAGACTTGCTTTTTGCCTGGTGGAAAGATTTTGAGGCAGAGAATCAAGAGACAGTTCTGTCACCTACCAGCAACGTGACCTGGGACAAGAAAGCCACTTAACCTCTCTCTACTTCCGCCTTTTCACTGGGGAAACACGGAAATTAACACTTGATGCAAACTTGCATGAATGTTATAAAACTAACGAGAACCACCGGATTCGGGTCCACACGACAGGACTGCAGACACCACTGTTTCATTTTGCCAACGTTAACCTCACCACCGGACCCCAGATAAGAAGATGCCGAGAAAGCATCACAATTCAAAGGAAATGCCAGAAAAAGATGGCAAGTTGTTTAAGAACTGCAAAATCCCCAGTGCCTGGAGCTTTGCAGGCACTTGCCCTAAAACTTGGTTGTGGTAAAAAATATGGGGTCCCTGGTGCGCTCATCCTTCCAGAGCCCAAATTCCACTACCAGGGCCCAACCAGTGCTGTGTCCATTGCAGGGGAAAAGGAAGTCCTGCCTCCCTGGGCAGTCCGGGCTCTTCCAGTCTTCCTTTTAATACCAGAACCAAAATCCATCGCCTTGAGGCTTCCACCCACCAGTCCCAGTGAGACGCCCTGGGCCCACCCAGGACGAGGCAGGTGTGTGTCCATCCTCTGAACAGTCACCATCCCTCCACGCCCGTCACCACTCGGCTCCCCACTTCCCCCACTTCAAAGGTGTCCCCATCACCATGCTTTTGACCCACATCTGAATTTACTTTTGTTGGTGGAGAATCATCCTAGAGTACAGCGTCCAGATCTGAACATACATTTTCTTAAAAATATTTAATAATTCTGAGCAAATCAAATCCAACTTGACATCAAGAATATTACGGATAGGGGCGGCCGGATGGCTCAGCTGGTTAGAGCGCGAGCTCTCAACAACGAGGTTGCTGGTTCAATTCCCGCATGGGATGCTGGGCTGCGCCCCCCGCAACTAAAGACTGAAAACAGCGACTGGACTTGGAGCTGAGCTGCGCCCTGGAGAAACACACTGTTCCCCAATATTCCCCATTGAAATTTATATAAAAAAAAAAAGTCACAGATATTTTAATATCCAATGTCCCCAAAGGTCTATTAAATAGGATTAAGTAGAAACAGGATAGGTGAGGTTTTTTTCCTTTTCCTTTTTTTAAAAGCTTCCTACCACCTTCACATTTTCACGCTAAGTCTACAGGACGTTGGTTCTAAGAAGCGCTCTCTCTCAAGATGAAGCTCTACCGTAAGTGTCCTAGTTCTGACATTCTCCACAGTCTAGTTTTCCTGGATAAAAACATCACCAAGTCACACAATATTTCAAAGTCACACTATATTACAAAAAGGGCCACAGTCTTTGAAAACCTCTCAGACTTTTAGAGATTAAGAGCAGATCTAACCCTCGGGGAGGCCCCTGGCAGGCAAAGGGATGCCAAACGCCCCGTGAATGCAGAGCACGCTGGGGGGACACAGGGGTCCTTTCACGGCCAGCACGGCAGCCCCCCTCACCTGGCCAGAGGCAGCAGCCTCAGGTCTCAGTCTGGGCACAGCGAGGCATCCATCCCCCTGTCTGAGGCACTTCTGCTAAAGGGACAGATGATGTCACGATCACAAAGTGAGCGCTCTCTGCCCTACTTTGTACCTCACACTTCCTTCAGGAGGGGGCTGGACTACTTTTCCTCTTAAATTTTTGACTCCTTAAATGACAGCAGTAGTTATACATGAGCCCAGTGATGGGTCTGATCATCCAAACACCTTCTCTCTGACTCGTCATGCACGCGGGCCAATCAAGTCACCACACCAGGACTCAAAATACTTACAAAGGAATGCTTCAGCCCGTTTTTGCTCCTATAATCAACTAGATTTCTTCCATTCATTTAAAATTGTAAATGGAAGAAAATGATTGTTCTACTTAAGCTAGGTTACAGCACCTTCTGCCACAGGGTGTAGAATTTAGTTATTGTTCTCCAGCAGAAAACGAGCACTGTGCTCGTGCAGAATGAGTGTGGCTGCAGGAAGGCACGCGGTCACAGGAATATCCCCATGCCCATCAGCCGCACCAAGAGGCCCCTTGGGGACAGAGGGTATCTGGCTTTCGAGAGAGCATGAAGCTGATGAGACCCACTTAGCCTCTAATTTCTGAACAAGCATGCCACAAGGTAGGACATACCCGGTGCCAGAACCTTGGCGCTCGGCTGAGCGTCTAGCAGCCGTGCGGTGGCTCCTTCTCACGCCTGGCTGGGGAAGGGCCCTGAGGTGCATCCTCAAGGCTCTGCCGCTCCGTCAGCTGGGCTCTGGCCAGGCCCCAGGGGACGGCGGACAGTCCATAGTCCGGCCCTTAAGAAGCTTCTGGTCTACTGTGCTAATGAAAGACCAGCAGTGGGGGCAGGGCCAGACAACCCCGGGATTTGCGAGAGGCCCTGTGCCAGATGGTCTCCACCTTCTCTTCCCTGGAGGCAGACGCATGTGGCAGCGGCGGCAATTCTCACACCCTTTGGATTCTGGTTGGGTTTCGTCAAGCAGCGGGGCAGGTAGGAGAGCAGAGGCGGGAGGAGAGTGAGCCTGCAGTGCTGCCCCTGGGCTCCCTCACGCGCGGCTGGGTCACCACAGGGTGGACATGTCCCTGGTTGAAGACCACAGCTCTTGACCGAAGGCCCTCCCCAGACAGTTCACTGCATCCTAACAACTGCCGGTCATCTTTCCCCATTGCCAACCTCACAGTTGTTTTGGGGTTGATGATCTGTTTCAGTCCCTGGGGCTCTGCACCACCCCTATAGCTCACCCCACACCTCTGTACACACCACAGTCCCGTGGTCAACTGCCCTCAATGCCAGCTTGAGGGAGCCATGTATTCTCCAGGACTCTGACTGAACTAGTTGACTTCCAGTGGAATTTTTCTTACACGCTAATGAGAATTAAATCTAGTCATTTGTTCCAACGGGGTATGTCAAAAACCATAAAATTCAACTACTTTACGATATCGTCTATAAAACATTTTATACCTGCAATCACGACTTTTCAGCATGCGGTTGGGCAATAATAGACAACACCAGGCATAGTGCCCCCACAGGAAAGAGAAACAGGAATATTTTCTTACAATTGAAATTAAACGGTATCCTCTAAAAATAAAATACAACCTGACCCTGCGCAAGAAGGCCACTTAACCTCTTTCTACGACCTTTTCAGGGAAACACGGAAATGAACACTTGATGCAAACCTGCATGAATGGTATGAAATCAAAAGCAGAATGCTTCAATTTTCATGGTTTACACAATAGACTTCAAGGAGTTAAAAGCTTTGAGACTAATAAAAATATTGCCTATTATTGAATCTAAAATGACCTCAACTGTAGGATGCATGACGACTTCAGAGACGTTAAAATGGAGGTGGGGAAATGTGCCTCAGAAATAATAAAATACAGCCTGTCTCACAAAAATAACTAATTGATACTTTGGTAAGTGGCTTTTCCTAGGGAAAAATGACACATTTTCGTTTTAGAGAACTTCATGCCTTATTTTCTGTTGGAAAGAGGTCATGGCCGTTGGTATCATATGGAGACGACACTCTCTTCACTAGAAAGTGCAGGGTGCTTTCGTCTCTGATCACTGGCATCGAACTTCTGAACACACGTCAGCCTGTACTCATCATCCGTGCCTGAGATACCCCTGTGACTTCTGATGTGGGTGTTTCTAGGGTGCCCGGGGAACTTTCTATTTACGTCACAGTTGTTCTGGGGTTGATGATCTGTTTCAGCCTTGTCACAGCCTGTTGTTCGTAGCACACAGTACAATCTCAGTAACTCACGACACTTCCTGAGGAAACATTCTGGGCATCCAGCAACCTCACGTCCACTTCTCAAACTTCCTTCCAACTTACCATTCACTGGCTGACTGGGACACTGGTTTGAAACAGCAGTCTATCTAATTCAACACGCCACCGCTACTGACTCACTTTCAGGCTGTATCTATTCACACGGTTTTCACCATGTCAGCAGGTGGGTGGGATAACTAAAATGTGTAAGGTAAGATATGATAGGTGCAATGTAGTTACAGGTGGACTCAATCAGTTTCTGCCAAATGGTGCTTTTGGAAGAAAGGCATTGGTTGGAAACGCATGACAAACACAAGATGTTTGTTTACCTGTGAAATGGGCCGGGGGCCTTCCCTAAAGCAAATCTCACTCTCCCCCCAGGTATGTGTGACACACGTTACTCACTCTGGTGACAGGCCCCTCTTCGTCCTGTTTTTACCCCAAACCTGCATCAGGGTGGGTGGGGTGTGGCCACTCGTGCACGGCTCATGCTCTTTCCTGAACACTTGCTGGAAGGAGTTTCATCAACGCTCAGCCTCTGTGGCCACATCCGTCCCAGTGGGATGTGCAGTGTGTCTGTCTGCGTGCTGTGATCCACGGTCATTACTGTTCACTGCTGATAGAACGGGCTCATTCTCATTTATCATAACAGGACAGAAGCGGTTTTTACTGGCTAAACTTGTTAGCAGGAAGCCTATGGGAGGTAAAATGATAAGAAACGTGGGTGGGGAAGAAGCAGAGCTTCCAGTCGCTTCCCTACTTGGCGACTGTGAGAGCCCCAGCAAACTGCTTGCCACTCTGAACCTCAGTTTCGTTCATTATACGTGAAACAACATGGCGGCCCAACTCACAGAATTACGGTAAACCCCACTTTCACACACGCACCAGGAACTCTCCTTATTTCATCTCTGGCTACGAGGACGGAACAGGCCACTTTGGCAACACGGCCACATCTAACAATGCTACTTAGTCTGGAACAGGCAAACATGTAGTAAAAGTGTGGCGGAAACCGAGAAAGAAACAGCATGTAAGTTCCAAAGGCAGTTCTGAGTGTGTGGGGCCCTTGCTGAGAACAGACCCTTTTACTGTTGTTGGCCTCCCGAATAATAATCCACGTCCCACAACGAAGTTTTAACTTCCCTTTGAAGTGTCTCTTTACCTTGTTTACTACAACGGCATTAATCCCACCTCTGCTAACGTGACTGATGTGTGCCCGCGAGCGTGCGCGGACCTCCATTTGCATCCGTAGGATAAAAAAAAAAAAAAAATGTAAATCCAGTTGAAGGAGCCACTTGAGAGAGATCACATCCAGCCATCACAGAGTGAGAACTAAGGACTGGACATGCCGTGAGCATTGGAGAATTCACGGGGCCACAAAATAGGAAGAGCGACAGCCGCTGGAGGAGGGCTCCATCGGCCGCTGAACGCCAGCCCTGAGGCAGCTGATTAGAATTAGGCCCAGCCCGTATCAGAGAAGATTCCCACATCAGGAGAGGCGACGGTCTTTTTTAGGGTGATACAACACAGCAACCCTCAGCTGGAGTGGACACTGTGGATTCGGTTCCCCAGAGGTAGGGCAAAACCAAAGAACCTACTTGGCCCGTGGCGGGGAAGCCAGCGTTACCACCCGCCGGGCAGGGACCCTCTACCCGAAGGTAAGACAACCGATTTGGTGGAATCATCATCTCGAGAATCAATGAGTGATGACAAGGTTGGAAACAGAATCACACTAAGGGCGCGTGGTTTCACCCGTGTGAAAAACACAAGCTAATTTTCCAAAACGCAGACTCTCACCCTGAAGGCCAGGAAACCTTACCTTCGGCGGTGCCCGAGAGACCATCGGCTTTGAAGTTGCTGGTGCTTTTCTTCCTTCGGTGCTTCTTTCTGTTGGCGTGAGGGGAGGGGGGCGGGTCGAGCTTGGGGCTGGTGGTGCTGGAGACACTTGGGCTGGAACACACGGAGTCACCTAGCCCCGTGTCTGCCATGGGACCGGAAAAGGCAGAAGAACGCAAGGTTAACACTTAAAAAGTAGACTCTGCAAAAGTACTGAAGTAACGTTCTTCCAAGATCATGACAAGACCCACAGACAATATACTATCGAGCTATAACATACATGTACTACAGGATATGTAACACACAGAATGCAGTACGGGACTGCTGGGTGGCAGGCCCAGAGCGTCCAGCGCTCAAGGATCACGAAGGTGCTCAAAAGGTACAAACTTCCAGTTACAAAGTAGAATAGTCACTGTAGTTACAGTCTACGTAATATAGTTACGTATGTAACATAATATATAGTTTATAATACCAGTGTATATTTGAAAGTTGCTAAGAGAATAGATTTTACAAGTTCTCATCATAAGAAAAAAATGTCAGAACTGTGTGGTGATGAATGTCAGCTAGACTTCCTGTGGTCATTACACACACACACACACACACACCCCGAATCAGTGTTACACACCCGAAACCATTATAGTGTGGTACGTCCATTATATATCAAGAAAAAAAGGCAAAAAGCAGACAAAATAGATCACGGTGTTCCCTGCTCCCAAAATGTACCACCCGCCACCCAAAACCAGCCATTTATTTCTGCATCCTCTTTGTACTGCAGAGAGTTAAATGTTGTCTACTGTGCATGACTAGCGTTCTGGAAAAGGAAAGTGGGAGGTCATGCTTTCCACGTGCTCCTTTTTCTCTTCCCATAATTACCTTGATATGTTAGGAAGGAAATTAAGACCCTTAGAAACACGTACGCAAGTGTCACCTTGAGTGGAGGCGGTTCTCTGCGCACACACAGAATCAAGGTCATCCTGACTGTCTCTCTGTTCCCCCAACACCCCATGTGACTGGAACGTCAGCTTATTATCAGGGGCACGCAGCACCGCATTTCTCTCTCTCACCAATGTCCCCCTATTGCGTTTGGAAGTCGATATAGCAGACCTGCCCACTTTGGATTCTCTGAAGCTGTTTATAAACTTTTACAACCAATGCACAAATGTGATAATTCTCTGTACGGGAAACTCTCAATTTATTGTCTATTTTTATCTTTATTAAAGAGAAGACCAAAGTCGTGCTAGAAGACCAGCAATGAACATGTAATTCAACCTCAACAAAAGAGGACACTGAGAAAGTGATGGAGAAACACCATCTAAACACCTCCAACGTCTTACTAGGTGCTTATTTCACGACTCAGCATCTCTGTAATTCAAAAGGCAGAAATGCAATATATTTCATTCGTTCAATTAATGTTTTTGAGCACCTACTGTGGGCCAGCCCCTTTTCTAGATGCTTGGGACCCATCACTGAGAAAAACGGATCAAGACGCCCAACGTGGTGGCACTGACACTGTGGCCGGGCCACAACCCAGAGTACATCAGGTGGTGCTAAGTGTTAGGCGAGGAAAGGGGCGTGTGGACGACCGGCAGCTGGGAGGTGATGGCAGAGGTGGGGGTGGGGGTTGCCATTATACACAGGCGGTCAGGGAGGTCTGGTTGAGGGGGTGACATTTGAGCCAAACTTGAAGGTGGTAAACGAGTGAGAAGGTGGGTCACCGGGGGTGGAGGAAAAGCCAGAACCTGGCCCTAAGATGGAAACACGCCCGGTGTGTTCCCCTGACAGACAGCAGGCAGCAGAGGAGAGGAGCGACGCGAAGGGAATGGCATCAGAGAGGGCAAGGGGCTCAGCTGCAGGGGCTTGTGGGCCACTGTGAGGACCCTGGCTTTTACTCCACGGGAAATGGTTTTGAGAAGGGTGACATGATTTCAAAGATAAAGATACTTCAAATCAAACTTTCAAATATTTTCATTTTGTGAAGTTCTAGAAAATTTTATCACACATTGAGTAATGTAAAAATATACAACTTAAGATATCTTTTTAGATACACAAATGTTTCCCCCAAAATGCCCTAGGATGCAGTTTCCTAGATGTGCCAAGACCAGGGATCACGTGGCCATGTCGGAATTATGGGAAGGGTCCACCTTCTACCCATCACACGCAGAGGCAAGGCTTTGGAGCCCCGCCGGGGAGGCGTGTGAGGTGCCAGCCCACAGCTCCTGCAGGAGAACCTGGGTGGCACCCAATGGCACGAGACCCTTGAGACTGTGTCAACGGGGTCCACTCTTCGTGCGCAGACACTTGCTCACAAAATGCTGGGGAAATACTGTTAACCATTTTAAGGAACTACAGGAACTATGACAGCGGGTGTCGCAGGTATTGTCCTTGCCCTGAAAATGACCGACACCTTTTCATTTCTGCCAGACTCCCACCCTCCCATCCTCCCACCTGGTAAACCTCTCTGGGTAACTGGACCCAAGGTGCAGAAGCACCCTGAGTCCCCTCTCGGCTGGTTCTGGGCGGGAAATGCAGGCTGAACTAAAACACGGCTCTTGCCTTGAGGGTTCTAAGTAAGTCTTTTTTCACAGTCACTCTTTTTGCGCAGCCTCTCCAACGAGCCACCCGCTCTCCACCGAAGCCACGCGCACCCTCGGTCCTGTCCTAATCAATGCCCCAAGTCCAGGAGGCCCCTCTCCTTCCAGCTTTTCCCCTTTTAAGTTGTCTCAGTTTTGTACGACACTGACCTTCTAATAGTAGTGTTTCTTACACATATTTTTGAAATACGAGAGCCCACTATCAGTTAAGCTGTAGGTATCCCAGGAAAAAAGGCTAGTCTACTTAATATTTGCATACAATTTCAGAGGGTTCATCGCTAAAGGGTCTAGAGACCCGAAGACCGTTAGCTGTCTTTAAAGCAACGCTTTTCCGTGTTATTTCATGCACCAATCTTACAATGAATATTTTGGTTCATTTCAAATATCTCCTGCCCAGGTTCCCAAAGTCTTCACCCTCTGACCCCATCCTCTGGGACAATTAAGTGTTAAGGACCCCCGTGTCAGGAGGGTGACAGGGCACGGGAAGACAGTTTTCACAAGCACCGACCTGCTCCCATTGGGCTGAACTCAAACCACGGAGGCAGACAAGGAGAATGGCTGCCGTCTGCTCTGCGACGCTGGTGTGTTTGTTATCACTCCTCTCTGGCCCCTGGGCATCCACTCAGTGCAATGCACCCGCTCACTGCCACCTATGAGTCTACTCCTTCTGTCACTCCACAGCTGCAATGCTCTCTCCCAACCTAAAGTTTCTCATCTTGGATCTCCTACTAAAGTTTGTGTTTTCTGTCACTTATCTGAATTAAACCATCACGCCCGTTCCCCAGGGCAGCTAAAGGGGCTCATTTCCCCCGTGGTGAGCTGTGCGACGCTGAGCACACAGTGGCCGCACCATTTCAACAAAACACCCTGGAGTCCCTTGCATTATCCAGCGGTTCTTTTCTAAGGTGTGTGCCAATAACTCTTTTTAAGGTACTTCGAATATACACACGTGACACAGTCCATATGTGGGGTGGCTCCATTTCGGCTGTCTGTTCTTTTCCTCTGTTCTTCCAGTCTGTGTTCTAACAGCATGTGGTCTGGAAAGCTGTGGCTGTCTGAGTGATCTTGGGACTTCCTATGGCAGGGCAAGTCTCCACACTATTATCCTTCACAAATGTCTTAGCTATTCTTGACTGTTGTGAGCATGCAGCTTTGTATTTCTCCTTCTAAATCAATGACAAAGGTATTGAATAGGTATTTTCCTTCTATACCTATTTTATTAAGTGTCTTAATCATAAATGGATGTTGTATCTTGTCAAATGCTTTTTCTGCATCAGTTGATATAATCATATGAGTTTTGTCCTTTATTTTGTTTACGTGATGTATTACATTGATGGATTTGCATATGTTGAACCATCCTTGTGCCCCTGGGATGAACCCCACCTGGTCATGATGAATAATCTTTTTAATAAATTGTTGCATTCGATTTGCTAGAATTTTGTTTAGGATTTTTGCATCTGTATACATCAGAGATATTGGTCTGTAGGTTTTTTTTGTGTGTGTGTGTTATCCTTACCAGGGTAATGATGGCCTCATAATATGAGTCAGGCAGTACTGTCTTTTCTTCAATTTTTTGGAAGAGTTTGAGTAGGACATGTATTAGATCCTCTTTGAAGGTTTTGTAGAATTCACTAGTGAAGCCATCTTGTCCCGGACTTTTGCTTTTGGTAAGGTTTTGGATGACTGATTCAATTTCCTTACTGGTGATCAGTCTGTTTAGATTTTCCAATTCTTTGTGATTCAGCCTAGGAAGGCTATATGTTTCTAACAACTTGTCCATTTCTTCTAGGTTATTGAATTTGGTGACATATAGTCCTTCATAGGATTCTTGGATGGTCCTTAGTATTTCTGTGGCATCCATGATAACTTCCCCTGTTTCATTTCTAATTTTATCAGTGTCTTTTCTCCTTTTATCTTAATGAGTCGAGCCAAGGGTTTGTCAATTTTATTAAGCTTTTCAAAGAACCAGCTCTTTGTCATATTAATTTTTTTCTGTTGTCTTTTTGTTCTCTATTTCATTTAGTTCTGCTCTGATTTTGATTATTTCCTTTCTTCTGCTGACCTTGGGTTTCATTTGTTCTTCTTTTTCTAGTTCTTTAAGGTGTAATGTGAGGTTATTTATCTGGGATTTTTTTTGTGTCTTGAGATAGGCTGTAATGATATGGATTTCCCTCTTAAAACTGCTTTTGTGCATCCCAAAAATTTTGGTAGAATGTATTTTTATTCTCATTTGTTTCTATGTATCTTTTCATCTCTCTTATTTCTTCTTTGACCCAGTCGTTCTTTAAAAGTATGTCGTTTTATCTCCACATATTTGCGTTTTTTTCCTGCTTTCTTTTTGCAGTTGATATCCAATTTCAAAGCCTTGTGATCAGAAAATATACTTGGTATGATTTCAATCTTCTTAAATTTGCTGAGGCTAGTTTTATATCCCAATATATGGTCTATCCTTGAGAATGTTCCATGTACACTAGAAAAAAACATATAGTCTGATGTTCTAGGATGAAGTGCTCTATATATGTCAATTACGTCCATTTCATCTAATGTGTCATTTAGGGCTGCTATTTCATTATTTATTTTCTGTTTGGATGATCTATCCATAGCTGTCAATGATGTATTTAAGTCCCCTAGTATAATTTTGTTTTGGTAAATTTCTCCCTTTAGTTCTGTTAGTAGTTGCTTGGTATATTTTGGTGCTCCCTGATTGGGGGTATACATATTGATGACTGTTATGTCTTCTTATTGTATAGTCCCCGTTATCATTACGAAATGTCCTTCTTTGTCTCCTGTTAACTTTTTTATCCTGATGTCTGTTTTATCTGATATCAGTATGGCTACACCTGATTTTCTCTGGATACCATTTGCTTGGAGTGTCAATTTCCACTCTTTCACTTTGAGTCTATGTTTGTCCTTGTAGCTGAGATGTGTCTCTTGGATGGTTGGGTTTAGTTTTTTGATCCAATCTGCTACTCTGTGCCTTTTTATTGGTGAGTTCAGTACATTCACATTTAGGGTGATTATTGATATGTGAAGATTTCCTATCATTCTATCTTTGATTTTCTGGTAAGACTGTGTCTCCATTGTTTCTTTGTCTTTTTGTTGTGCGACAAACCTTCAGCTAACATCATAACTAACGTTGAAAAACTGAAGCCCTTTGTTCTACGTTCAGGAACACGACAGCGCTGTCTCCTAGCACCTCTGCTTTTCAACATACTGTTGGAAGTCCTCGCCAGAGCAATCAGGCAAGAGAAAGAAATAAAAGGCATCCAAATTGGGAATGAAGAAGTTAAATTGTCACTCTCTGCAGATGACATGATGCTATATATATATAGAAAGCCCTAAAGACTCCACCAAAAAGCTATTAGAAACAATAAATGAATACAGTAAAGTTGCCGGCTACAAAATCAACATACAAAAGTCCATTGCATTCCTAATATACTAACGATGAAATCTCAGAAAAAGAAATTAAAAAAAAAATCCTTTTGCAATTGCAACAAAAAGAATAAAATATCTAGGAATAAACTTAACCAAAGATGTGAAAGACCTATATGCTGAAAACTGTAAGACATTTTTAAAAGAAACTGAAGAAGACACAAAGATATGGAAAGACATTCCGTGCTCATGGATTGGAAGAATCAACATAGTTAAAATGGCCATATTACCCAAAGCGACATACAGATTTAAGACAATCCCCATCAAAATCCCAATGGCATTTTTTAAAGAAATAGAACAAACAATGAATTTGTATGGAACCACAAAAGACCCTGAATAGCCAAAGCAATCCTAAGAAAAAAGAACAATGCTGAAGGTATCATACTCCTTGACTTTAGTTTGTACTGCAGGGCAACAATAATCAAAACAGCATGGTATTGACAGAAACACACACACACACACACACACACACACACACACACACACACACACACACACCAATGGGATAGAATTGAGAACCCAGAAATAAACCCACATAAATACGGACAGGTAATTTTTGACAAAGAAGCAAAAAACATACAATGGAGAAAAAACAGCCTCTTCAATAAATGGTTCTGGGAGAATTGGAAAGCCACGTGCAAAAGAATGCAACTGGACTGCTATCTGTCACCACATACCAAAAATTAATTCAAGATGGATCAAAGACCTAAGCATAAGACGTGAAACAATAAACTGCATAGAAGAAAACATAGGTACTAAACTTACGGACCTTGGGCTCAAAGAGCATTTTATGAATTTGACTCCAAAGGCAATGGAAGTAAAAGCTAAAATAAATGAATGGGACTATATCAAACTTAAAAGCTTCTGCACAGCAAAAGAAACCATTGACAAAAGAAAGAGGAAACCAACTGAAATGGGAAAAGATTTTTGCAAACTGTGCCTCTGATAAGGGGCTAATATCCAAAATGTAATATACAAGGAACTCATACAATTCAACAACAAAAAACCAAACAACCCAACTGAAAAATGGACAGAGGACCTAAAGAGATATTTCTCCAAAGAGGACATACAAATGGCAAATACACATATGAAAAAAATGCTCAACATCACTAATCATCAGAGAAATGCAAATAAAAACCATAATGAGGTATCACCTCACCCCAGTCAGAATGGCTATCATCAACAAGACAAATAGTAACAAGTGTTGGAGAGGCTGTGGAGAAAAAGGAACCCTCATACACTGTTGGTGGGAAAGCAGACTGATGCAGCCGTTATGGAAGGCAGTGTGGAGGTTCCTCAAAAAATTACGAATAGAATTACCATATGACCCAGCAATCCCTCTCCTGGGTATCTACCCCAAAAATCTGAAAACATTTATCCATAAAGACACGTGTGCTCCAATGTTCATTGCAGCTTTGTTTACGGTGGCCAAGACATGGAAACAACCCAAATGTCCTTCGATAGATGAATGGATAAAGAAGTTGTGGTATATATACACAATGGAATACTATTCGGCGGTAAGGAAAGATGATATAGGAACATTTGTGACAACATGGATGGATCTTGAGATTATGATGCCAAGCGAAACAAATCAGACAGAAAAAGAAGAGAACTGTATGATTTTACTGACATGTGGTATATAAAACTGAAAACAAAAGAACAAGACAAACAAATGAAGGAAGTAGTTCTGGCCGGCCCTTCAACCTACCACGTGATGGACTAAGTCCACTCCTACGCTCCTCAAACATCCCACACCTCCCCCACCCCACGAGGACCTCACTTCCCATATCACTGAAAACAAAGAGCAAAACAGTAAAAGCAGTCGTCAGAAGACGGCACCCCCCTCCTGTCCCTGGTCCCCCTGCCTCAGGAGCTGTGGGGCATCCCTCACCCTGCCCCCACCATCCCGCCCCTTCTTGCTCACACAGGGACTTTGCCTCCAGCACTGACACCCTCTGGCCGCATCTAACCTGCTGTATTATCACCTGTGCCTGCTCACGGCTGTCCACACCTGACCCCGCTCCTGTCCACTCAGATCTCACCGGCCGCTGACAAGCCCTTGCTGAGGACGCCAGCGTCCCCACAGCGTCATCTGTCATCCGTCATCCATGGGTCGGGCCCGACGGGAAGGAGTCAGCCTCAGGGGCAGGCCACAGGGATCACCCCTCCCCCTCTGCCGTGCTGAGGCTTCATGCTGGTCGGGTACAAGGGAAGCCAGGAAGCAGGGTCGGAGAGGTGTGGGGGGAGCCCCAAAGAAGCTCCCCACGCCTTTATGTTCGAGGTGGCACTCACTACTTGGTGACACCACCGCACCTGTGCGTCTGTTTCCTGGTTTCCTGGACACCTTTCCCATGAAAGCGTGAGCCTGACGGAGGCGGGGCCTCCACCAGGACACAGCCTGAAACACTTCCGGGGGGATAATGGGTGTTCTGTGTGTATTTGTACAACTAAGTTCTATGAGGAGTTGACCTCTCTTCGAGAGGTGCTCACACATGTGGACGGGCTGCTTTTCGGTGGCTAATACAGAAGAACTACCAACGGCGTGACGGTCAAGCTGACCACACGCATGCTGCAGTCAAACCACCGTTGTGTAAGTTGCCCTCCGTGCGCAATCTAGTTTTGGTGAACCACCAAGGCCAGGAATGAAGTCTGTTTACATTGCAGAAGCATCGCCCGTAAAACACACCTTATAGTTACCACGCACGCCTCACGAACATGCTCTCCTGAGCCAGCTCTGTCCAGGGACCTGGGATGCCTCAAAGAACAAAGGCGAGACCCCGTGTGCACGGAGCCCCCGGGAAAGAACGCCTGGCTAAGCTCGTGCTTGATGTCCTGATGGACTGTCTTTCTCGAACAGACGATGAAGACGGGGAGCCTTATTACGGTAAACACGTCCACTGCATGGCCGTGAATGCATGTGAGAGAGCTGCCTGCAGGGGAAAGTCGGTGAGGGAGTGTCTGACGGCCGGGCCACGCTGGCCACCCTGCAGGCTCCCCTAAGAAACAAGGGTGTGAGTCTGGGACCGCTGGCTGGGCCGTCAGGACCCAGAGAACAGGACTGACAGGGAGGCAAAGGTACCACCGAGTAGGCCCAGGAGTGGGGTTGGGGGAGGAAGAGAACAGGAAAACAGGAGCCCCGTTCTGTGACTGGAGGGAGGGGGCTTTAGGATGACATGGGGTTGTCATATAACAAGAACTAATCACAATAATGAAAACAGAAAGCAGCATGTGAAGCCCCGTCATTCCTTCTCAGACAAGGAGGAACGTGAATAACATAACTGATGTGTGCAAAGCACCCTGGGGTCCACGGAGGAAACGTCCATTGTCTCATTTGCTGCTCACAGGGCCGAGGTCCCCCAAGGTGGGCGCCGAGAAAAACCACCTGGGGCCTCATGTAGACACAACAAGAGGGGAACTGACTTTCCCGGGCAGCTTGCGGGTGAGGGTGGAGCCTCTTCCCACTGTCTTCTGCCATCCACATCAGCGCTCCACCCTACAGACCGGGGACCACTTAGAGTAGGGCATTCACGGTGGTCAGGCTAAGGGAGGGGTGGGCACCTAGGAAACACAGATGCTTGGGGCGGGGGGGTGGGGAGCAGGAGTCACCCAGAGGGGGCTCCACGTTCCAGGAGCACAACTATTATACAACCACAGCCCAGAGAAGGTGATCGTGGAGGCAAATTACGGCAGATCGAGGAGGGGTAGGGCCTGTGATCAGGGCGGCCGTGGCGAGGGCGGTGGTCTGGCAGGGAGGGCAGCCGGGGGCGACCAGACAGGACCAGGGCTCATGCGGAGAAAGCCACGGTTTCTAGTGACCTGGGCCCCAGTCCTGGGGCCGGGATGCTAACGGCCCTGGCTGCCAGGTCTTCAGAACTTCCTTCCAAGAACAGATGTTTAACACGCCCCTGGTTTAACATATGAGCCATCCAGACGCACAAGGCGTCCACGCGGTGACAGTTCCTCCTGCCTGACAAGGTATCCCTCAAAGTGAAGAGGCCCCGGAAGCCCAGCCTCACACACTGTAAATGAGGTCTAGCCACAGCCCTGGGAACGCCGCCCGCGCCTCCTGACTGCATACAAATAATGCATTTTATTTTGTATCAATTACCGGGCCCTGCGACAGACGACAACTGTCGACAGCATTAAAAGTGGGAGGAGAGAGGCGAGGAGAAAGAAGGCATGCCAGATTAAAAAAGCAGGCGCCTCATTACTCCACGTCTAAAGCGGCTCTGGGGGTGGGGGACACGAACGAACACACACACGGCGGAGTCCCCGAGCCGCGTGCGTGGCACTGAGCCGGGGGGGCTGGTCCACCGCCATCCTGTACGTTCAGTGTCGGCCATTAGTTCTTCCCAATCGGGCATCAATGTTCAACGCACACCCCAAAAAATATATAATCTGAGCAATAACGCTAAGACTCTGCAGTCTCTCCGAGCTTCGGGACGTGAAGTATGAGTCAAAGAAGCAGTTTCGCTCTTCACTCGGGGAGCTGACAAGCATGACTAGAGGGGGATAAAATAACACTCCGTTCGCATAAATATCAGGCAGCCTGCTCCAGACTGATGGGCCAGCGATGGATTCTCAGCTATCATTCCGGCAGACAGGCCCAAGGACACTCATAACTTATTTTACAATCATTTAGTTTCAGCTCAAGTGGAAAACGTGACAACTTATCTCTGCTGACAAGATGCCATATCGAACCTTACAATTAACTCTCCTCCGATTATCTGCCCAGCCGATCATTAGCGGGGCCATTTTCGATGAACTGTAGCAGGGTGCGAGCCTCGGCCCTCGGCTGTCACGGCCAGGTGTGTGCTCCGCTTTGACCGCCCGGCTCACACTCACACAGACGGGCTGCGAGCCTGCGGTTCCCATGGCCTAGAAATGTGTCTGCGGGGGGGGGGGGTACCCTCCTGCACCGTCCCTGCCACTGCACATGGCGGCGACAACAATGAGCGCCGTCACCACGGCCAGTGGCCTTCCCAGCGCATGTCCCTGGTCCCCACCAAGGCCAGGTCAGGCCCTTCCCCAGATGTGGAGTCGATCTCAGGGAGCCGTGGGCCCTCTGGAAAAATGCCTGCCACCACTCTTCCTTCGTGGGCTTGATCTGGAGAAGGGCACCAAGGATTGGCTGCCGGGAACTATTCACAGGGTCGGGAGGAGCTTGCTAACGGCCCCGAGGGCTGGCCGACTGCGCATTTCCTATGTGTCGATTAAAGATACAAAACGCTTTAAAATGCACGGGCACAAGAAGTGTGCATGTCTGTAAAAAAGAAGAAGAAAACGGGGCAAGGTGTGTGGATTATTAGCTCTCCTCTCCTTCACACGTACGCGAACTCACTCATTTATCAGTATTGGGAACAACGCATCACCAAAAATCTTTTTTGTTTTTTGTATTAAAAGAATTCAAGATGATCAAAGAGAGCTCTACTTGTCAGTGCTGGGGTGGGGGTGGGCGATCGGTCGAAGGCTAAGACCTTCTAGAAACTCAAGATGAAGTCTTTTATTGCAGGCTCTGGCAAATTAAAACCCGCTTCCTCTGAGACAAGGCCAACAATACAAAGCTAATTTGGATCTTTAACGCGGGCTCTGTTCCTTCTGAAGCCGAGAGAGACGTGCAGGCTGGTAAATAAAGGACAGGCCACCTCTGCCATCCAAGGAAATCACAACACCCCGGCCTCCCTTAGAAGGCGAGTGTGAAGCCAAGTTCAAAACCTCGCCCCTTCCCACAGTCCTTTTGACGGCCGCGTTCAGCGGGGAGGACGACTTGCATCCCCATCTGTGAACATGTTCAGAGACGGCACATTGTCACGGCGCTCACGCAGAGGTACACGGTGTCAGAAGACGGGGCAGCGGGCACACCATGGGGGGTCAGGGAAGATGACAGGTGTTGGGGGAAAGGAAGCGACAACACAGTGTTAGGCTGAGTTACAAAAGTGGGGAGGAAAGGGACACAATAGGAGGGGGAGACGGAGAGAGAGAAATCTAGGGAGAAGCATGTCCTACGCGGGCGATAAGGCACTTCCATAAATGAAGCTGAAGAAACTGAAATTTAGGGAATCCGACCTTCATTTAAGTGAAGCCCTTGCGGAGTCTGTTTGACAAAGCCTCGGAAAGAAACCGGCACAAATGCTGGTCACTGGTTAGGGTGCAGGGTTTCTTTCTGCGGCAGTGAGAGGGCTTTAAAACCCACTGTGGCGATGGCTGCCCGTATCTGTGAACCCACTAAAAATCTATTGCATTGTACACTTTAAACAGGTGAAGTGTACGTTACGTGAGTTTTATCTCAATGAAGCTGTTTTTTAAAACAGAAAAAACTAGAGTGGTCATTGTGTTTAACACCAGAAAGCAATCAAATGAGAAGACAAAAGAGTCAGCTGGACAGTCCAGCGAGAGGCAGTGCTGGTGTCAGAGTGGAGAGTCAGGAGGGGCCTGGGACACTCAGAACCCAGAGCTGAAGGCCACTCGCAAGACTTGGGCCACAGAGCTGAGTTTGAGGGGACTGATGTGGCTGCCTGGGCCTCCAGCCGCCGGCCGGGACCTGGTTCAGTGCTTCAGACCGATGGCAGGCCCTGGAATCTTCTGCCTGCTGAGGGAGATGTCCCAGCCTCCTCCCCGTCCGACAGAGCAGAGCACATGCCTGCGTTCCTCTCAAGTTTCTTCATGTCCCCTCCCTCCCAAGTCTCACGCCTGTGCTCGCCCACCTCCTGGCACACACACTGTCTTTGTCCCTGCCATCACCTTGTCACCTCTCCTTTGGCACCCGTTACGGCAGGCACCCTCAAATTCCTTAGGTTTTTCCTCATGCCCGACGGCCAGCTCACACCAAATACCGTCATCTGATTTCGGGGGGTGAAATAAAGAATGTGCAGTGGTCCAGTGAGGCAGAAACCCGAGGAAGTCCATGTGGGAACATGCCAGGGCGGAACATGTAAGGGAATGCAAGTCAGATTTTATATTTAAGGGTCAAAAATCAAATTGTTCTCTGGTTGAATTTTAACTGCATGCCAGCTGCACACAGTGTAAATTAATCTGGTGTACTCCGAAAAATGTAAAGGCATTCTGAGCAGGACTGTGCGGTGGAAATTAAACCATTTCAAGAGATTCCTGTTTCTCTCCAGCCTCATCTCTTTTTACATAATCAGCCACAACCATTTCTCAAGTTTGGTGCTTACAGCTGCGAAATTACAAAGGGATTCTGTTTCACGTGGGAGCTCCTCTGGCTGAGCAGGCTGGGGAAAGACTGAGCGTGTCTAGAAGAAAACTCAATTAAACAGAGACGTTCATTAAATGTATGATCCCTCGTTGATAACGTACATTTCCTGTCTTTAGAAACTTAGCTGTTTGTATTACAAGTCGCATGGAGTCAAATTACTGACCACAACACAAAGTGTCCTGTTCAGTCAGGCCAAGGCCACCGAGGGCTCTGTCCAGGGTCCTGAATATTTTGTGTGAGATAAAACATAACATACTCCACTTCATATATTTAAAGTGCACAATTCTGCTCAATGTAAAGAAACACCAAAACAAGGCTGCTTCTTCATCGCATGTCCCTGTTCCTAATCTACCGACATCATGTGGTTTGAAAAAGGAGAGCAATGGTGTCCCCAGCTTTAAGAAAACCTGATATACAGAAACCCACAAAAAGGGAGGTAATTTGATTTTGACTCACTGACCTAAGGTTACATGTCAACACGGTACTTAATACATTTTTCTTTGACATCATAATACACCTTAGTTGGCTTATTTCCCTACTGTTCAGATGGATTTCAAATTTTTGACCTTAAATGAATACCTTTGAACGCTTTTTAATATTTGGAATTGTTACATAAGGGCCGCTTTCAAGGTGTGAGTCCAAGAAAATGAGTATTTGTGGGGCACTGGATACATGCTGCTCAACTGCTTCTGGAAGTTCTGTGCTTCTCCCACCAGCATGCATGAGGGCATCCTGCCGTCAGGTCCTTGAAGCCTGTAGACGGCTGGCTGACTGCAATCTCAGCTCCTCCATTACGGCTGCCTAATGCAGAAGTGGCCCGTCCCCAGCACGGCCACATCAAGTGGCACCAAAGGACAGCACAGTGAGGGCAGGGGAGGGAACTACACAACGCGCTCCGTGAAGAGGAACCAGCCCAGCTGCGGAATTGGAAGGGAAGCTCAAAATCCCAGCCTGGCCAGCCGCCTACGCGACCCTGGATAATTCATCTCTTTTAGCCTCCATTTCTTCACAGGTAAATGGGCAGAAGAGCCCTCCTGAACACCTGCTCTCCTCTCCATCTTGGTCAACAGCAACTCCACCCTCTCAGGGCACAGGCCGCCGCCCTGGGCCACCCTGCTTCCTCCCCCTTCCTCTCACGCCCCACACCAAGCCGCGAGGCTGCAATGCTACACAGTCCTTCAACCGTGGGCTCGGTGCAGGGCTAGACCAACCGTCCGGCAAACGATGGACACACACACCCAGGCACCAGCGTCAGGCTCTCTTCTACACTTGTAACAACGGAAGTAAACAGAACCCAGCTCCTGTCCTACATGGCTTATACTCAGGAGAGGAGGTATTATCAATAGATATGCACACACTCAGGCTCATCCACTCACATCACATAGACTCTAACACACACATATACACATTCCCACACAAATATTCACACACATGCACACACATATCAGAGGGATGATGGTAAGTGCTGGGGTCTAGACCTGAAGCACAGAGGGCGGAGGGGGAACCTGAGTGGGGATGGGGGTCACCGCAGGCTTGGAGCCTCCCTTAATCCTGAAAACCATGTGAACACGGAAGCAAAGAGCGATCGAGTCGTTTAAAACAATAATCATCCAGTAAATTAAAACGAAAGACTCTCAACACAGAACTACACCACCAAAGCATACATTACTGATACAAAGGATTCTAAATTTAAAGGAAAAAGTTTTGATAACTGTTAGAGAGGATTTTGGGAAATCTCTATGTGCCACGATTAAAGCTGGACAAATGACGGTGCCAACTGACAGCCTGCTTGGCATGCCTGCAGTGGTGGGGACAGCAGGGCCCGAGAACCTGCACTGAGACATCCTCCGGGCCGCTAAGGAGGCCGCCGCTCTCTCAGCTGCCGCCACACCGGACCTTCTGAGCGCCGTGATTGGTTCGGGGAGGTTTCCCTTATGCGGCAGCGCCCCTTCGATTTGTAAGGTTATTTATTACGTGTGCCCAGTGGCCAGTAGGCACCAAGCACCAAGACAGGTGCTCGGTAAAAAGGTCTTTCCAGTAAAGAATCTTCCAAGATACAAACTGCAGCACAAAGGAAATAACATAAATTTGAGTAGAACTGTTGACTGTCAGGAAACAAAAAGTCAGTATATCTACAATGTATGAGTATATATAAGACCTAATGGAGGTTTTAAATATTATTTAAATACCAGCTTTAAAAAACATCTGTATTAAATATCCTCACAGTTTGGGGCACTTGGGAGAATAAATTACCACATGAAGATGATAAATTATATCTTCTTTTTAAAAAGATCTTACTTTCCCTTAGGCATCACATATGATCTTTTGTTATGTTGGAAGTCAACAGTGGTTTTTTTTTTTTTTGGATGAAATCAAATGCTAATTTGCAAGGTCATAGAAATAATATCTTGTGAACATTTAATACTGGAAAAACTTCTGGTTCTGTGTAATTTCACTAGTCTCTCCTAAGCCACGGGACAGGAGGTCTGCTTATGAAAGGGGTCCCTTGTAGTTCCCAAGCCGTTACTCATGTGGGTGGCACGCCACAGTCAGAGAAGCGAGCGACAGCCTGTGGTATCAGGTGCCTCAAACAGAAGGCCCGGTCACTTGAAAGAGGGGCCCCCAGGTCTCAGGAACGCCACTCCTTTCCGCCACACCTGGGTCCTAACAATCGCCCCAGTCAGTGGCTGTCAGGTTAGGGGTGGGACGCCCTGAGTCCCTGCACCACGGGGAAGCTTTGCAGGGCTGGGTGATCCACCCACAGTGGTCTCGCACAGAAAGCCCTGGAACTGAACAGAGGGGCTGGCAACCACTCAGGCCCACGGGGACGAAGCTCATCACTCAGGAGCAGGACCTGCAGTACACTCCCAGGGAGTGTGGGCAGGTGTGCGAGTGCACGCACCGGACAAACTACCCAGCACTGCTTTGGGGTCTGGGGAAAGAGCAGCAAACAAAAGAGAAAGTTTGTATTTCGGGTTTAAAACACAGACACAATTAACAGTGTGAAAACCCAACAGACCAATCCAATTGTAAGTGTATATTAAAGTCACGAGAGGTGCTCGAAATACATTTACCTAAAGTGGCATCCTGAGCTGCCTTGGCCACCTGTTTTATACCTGCATAACCTTTCAAGAAAATAAACATTTTTGATAAGAATATAGAAAAAAAGCCCCCACACTTAAATGTGAGGTTTCGGCCTACGCATGTTTTTCAAAGTGGGGGATGGCTTCCTTAACAGCCCCTGCAAAGAGTACTTCTGTTTCCTGCTGTTCGAGATTTTTCATGAACTGCTGTTAATGACTAATGACTGTGCTACACATTTCACGCAGATTCTAAGGCCGGGGTGAACCTCTAACTTCCCCTGCCTGAAAACCAGACGTGATCAACCCACGCGTGTCCCCACGTGGTGGCCGTGAGCGCTGCTGCAGCACACCCACTGGAGTGCAGAGGTCGACACGTGAAGGTTGTCTGCGCACTGACGGTTGGACTCAGTGTGGTGTGGCATTCATGGGAAGATTCCAACGACCTTCGACCCTTGACGACACTATTAAAACACTGTATTTGAAATATCTACCACGTCACAAATATGTGGCAGGCAGAATGACAGCAGGTTCCCCAAATCAGATGGCCAATGAGTAGATCAGAGTGAACTGTTTTGTTTCCACCCAAAATCTGTAGTTAAGACTTCTCCTTCTTTCAGAGGAGGCTGACAGTTGCCGACATTTAGCTAACTCTGAGTTCTGAGGGCATGAAAACCACCCTGTGCATGAAGGGACTGGCAGGCTGGCGTGGTGGGACGCATGCAAAGCCCTGGGGGTGGGGATATTGTTGGTTTTGCCCTGGCACACACGAGTGATTCCTGTGGGTGGTATCCAGGAGAATCAAAAGCTCCATCTAACCTACTTAGATGAAGCACCTCAATTAGGGGGACACTGGGCTGCTTTGTGGGACGATCCCACTTTGGGCCCGTTCCCCAGCATAACTATTACCACACGGTCATTACGATCTTAGTCCCACACTGCAGTCATTTCCAGAACTGACAGAAGGAACCAAGTTTCAAGAAGTGCCATAATTAGGACGATTAAGCTTGACTCAAGTAAGAAGTTTCATGAAAATGGAAGAGCCACTCTGAAAACCTGACCGAAAGTGTTCTGTGCTGCAGAATCTCATGTCAGTCTCATGCCAGTCTCAAATGAAAACACACACCTGGGTCTGGTAAATGCCAGAAAAGTTTGTAACATGACAGGTCATTTTAACTTGCCTGAAAATCTGTCAAATATTATACCTGAGGTAACTGTCTCCACCAATACCCCCATAAAGACACCACGGATAATATCTTCATTCAAAACCGTAGACCAAACATCATTTCATCTCTGAAATGCTGATTAAAGTATCGCTTTTTCCAATAGTTTAATAATATTGGCCAAAGGAGTAGCTCTGATTTCGTCTTACCATTTTTCTGAATGAGAAATCATTCATAGTGTAATCTCTAAAATTAATGATGGTGTTTAAAAACGAAAATTAAACTTACTTCGGACAAAAAGCAATGAATAATTCAGCATTCATTCTGGAACATTCTTTTAAAAAAGGAACTGACTTCCTTTGTACCACAACAGTTTTATCATATTACTTGTACCACGATCTTGGAATTTGGGCTTTGTCCTGGCAAAAAATACAATAATACAATAAAATACAATAAAATAAAGTGCGCAGCGACCCTGAGTTGTATTTGCTTGGAATTGAAAGCGTTTTCTTTATCATGGCTAAAATTTTGTCAATATAGTTCAATCAGATACTATGGTGGATCTTTGGGGAAACTACTGTAACATAAATGAAAGATAAGATTGTGTTCCCAAACAAAGTAACTGACATTTTTCTCTTTTTCCTTAAGCAGGAACCCAGCCCCCTGTGGCTGACGGAAGGGTCAGTGGCCGGTGTAACAGCCCAGCCCAGAAGTGGAATCTGCAGCCTGCTATTCATCAAAGCATCCCTCAGTCCCATTCTTCCCGACTGTGCCCTCTATCCCCTGGGGTGAGGTTAAAAGAAACGACTGCCCAGCAGCCTCCACAACCAGGATGGGGGCCTCCCAACCCCCCTGCGCCCTGCCAGCCCCCGTCCCTCAGGAATACATTTCTTTTTCTCTTCTCCCCCCATTCCTGCAGAAGCTTTCCGCTGCCATCCATCCGTAATGCTATCTAGAACACACTCTTGCCGACTGCTCCCGTCACACACCCTGTCACGTCCCACTGATGGCTGTGTCCTGCGTTTTGGGGACCCCATCACCTGCTGGGGTGGAGGAAACTCTGAGTCCCCATCAGGAGGGAGGGCCTTCCAGGCTGCCGGGGGCTGTAACCCCGGTCAGACACTCACACGCACCCCGTTTTCCACGGCATCCAGCAAACACCTCACTCTGCAGTTCCCAGCAGGGAAGGGCTGCAGGGAGCAGCTTCCCTGCCATCTGTAGTGTCCCCTGAACGCCCTGGCTCTGGTTCACAAAAGGAAGAAACAGGTGTATCTAATCTCCTCCATGAAATTCCCGTTCATTTTCCAATTTTGAGCTCAGGACTCTTCACAGGTGAGGGAGGTGTCTCTGCCTCTCCCGGCAGACCTTCCCCTTCTGCACGAATGAGACCCTGACCTTGGGACGGCAGTCGTCTGGGGGACAAGAACAGCCAACAGGCCAGGGACACACAGCGTGGCCTGGCTAGCTCAGCTCTGCCGGGGGTGTAAGCAGCTGCAGCAACTAAATGATGGACTTGGCTCTTATATCTTGAGGATGAGTGGAAAACGGAAGAAAGAAGGTGCGCTATGAGTGAAAAGTGCATGGTGCTGAAAAGCTTCATGTGCAAAGTGGGCACCAGAATGGAATTCTGCGGGCATGCTCGCAGTGGCCGAGCCGAACAGCCCGGGATACTCGGGCAGCGCAGCCGATCTGGGCAACAGTGAAGAAAGAACAGAACGATGACATGGAGACAGAGCAGACGAGGAGGCTGAAATGAGGCACAGTTAGGAATTTCGTAGCATTACTAGCTCTCCGGAAAAGCACAGCCCAGCCCCCACTCTCCTTTCAAGTGTGATAGCTACAATTCTTACAAATTCAACTTGGATACGTTTCCAGGAAAATTTAACAATGAAATTATATATGGAGGTGGGGGTCTGCCTGTATCTGACCTCACTTCTGGTACCGCTCCCAAATACTGGTCCTTCTAACTGTGCTTGCAGGGGCGGGGAGAGGGGCTGGGCCAGTCAGGCAGCCGAGGACACCGCCGGCTGTTAGCATTATAACACACGCAGTGCAATGAAACTCCAGTTGTGACCCTGTGATCCACCGGCTGCCCACACCTCTCGCTTGTGAGAAATGCCACTTTCTCCCGGAGCGAAGTCTGCTGTGCCAGAGATGGGACAGGCCCTGCTGAGCTTCTGCGTGGTTCTGCCTGGTGCTCGGAAGGAGCTGGGACTTGCTGCACCTCTGAAAGGTTCGTCATTGTGTGGCAGGTGGCAGAACGGGGACAGGGACCCGGGCATCCTGACTCTGGTCAGACACTGGTCTCTCCCAGAGCCGCAAACACCCCCTTTGCTCTTCTTGGCTCCTCCGGGCTCTGTCACTGCCAGGCGAGGTCCACTTTCTTTCACCACGAAGACTCCGTGTCCTTCCTTTCTTGATAAATGAAAGTTTCAAACTGACCATGTCTGCTGCGAAGTGCAAGTGGAAATTCTCAAGTATTCACTGCTTAATTTGGCTTCTTTCTAACTACAGAATCCATTTTTGAAAATAAGTTTATGTTAGAAACATCTTTTCATGAATAACATGTATTCATTGCTGAACCAGGTAAAACCAGTTAAAACCTGTGTCTCTTCCCCCGCTTCCATCCACGTGACTTCCACGCACACACGTGTGCAGGTGGGTACACAGGCACCCCAGTCCAGCCCATGATTTGGGTTTCCATCTGTGCGTCACACAGCGGAACCGGGCCAGCTGTGCGACCTTGCGCAAGTGACTCATTCTCTAAGACTCAGTTCTGGCATTTAAAATAAGGATAAGAGGAGCTCCTCACTGAGCTTACGGACCAGGTGCTTCATCCAAGCCAGGACTTGCTACATAAGGACATTCAGCTCTTCAAATAAAACCGGAGGGGCCGTTCTCAGGGCAGTACTGCTGAGGCAGACCCTGTTCTAGGCCTTGGGAACAGAGACCGGAGTCCTCACCCTTAAGAAACTGAACGTCTATTTGGGGAAGATAACAGATAATACAATCAATGAGTAGATTACAGAGGTGGTTGGAAGGTGGTAAGTGGTGTGGAGAAAGCCAAGCGGTGTAGAGGGCTGTGGTCACAGAACGCTCATGTGTATGGGGAGTGGCTCCCCGACACAGCACGTGCAAGGCCCGGGGTGGGAGGGCCATGTCTGGGGTGGGATCAGCTGAAAGTGATGCCGAAGCAGGTTCACAGGACAATAACATCTAGTATTTACATCTTATCTTACTACGTGATTACATAGAAAGCAACCTTCTAATGGCTACACGGCACCCCTGGGAGGGGTTTACCATAAATTATTTAACTAATCCTCTCCTGCTGATCATCAAGGTTGTTTCCAATTTCTGAGCTGTTTTCAGATACATTGGAAACAGCATATTAACAGAAAGCCAGTTATGACATAATCCAATTTTTGGAAATAAGTAAGAACACAGACGCATGAACTGGAGGGTATATACACCCCGAACTAAAACCTCAGTGTATGAGCTTTTTTGAAAGCAAAAAGCTTCTCTGCATTTTTAATTTTCCTAAAAGGCAGTGTTTTATAATCAGGGAAAAATGCAAAGTTATTATTGCAAAAATTAAGGAAGGGAAGTGGTAGTTAAGCCACTTGCTAGCAGGAAGAAGGTAGGCTTACTAAAACAGGACGAAATATGCACGACTGACGCCAACGCCACATTGCGTTCTAGCCACGTGATGGATGCCACATCCATTTCCTGGTAGCACCTTTACACCAGTACATTTATGACCCCCACTTCTAGAAGTGAAAAGAATTTCAAAACTGAAAAAGAGCATAATTAACACACTTTTAAGGAAAAAAGGAATATGGTTTGAAAGGACAAATACTTTCCTTTTTTAAAAAAATGAATTGTCTGGGAACTTGCATCGTGGGATTTGACTGCTGACACGTGGGTGCACAGACTTGCCACAGCACCCAGATGACGGGCGTGTGTGACAGCCAGATGTTGCTGGCTCCAGGAAGAACCCAAACCTTTACTGCTTCAGACGGTATCACGTGACGGTAATTTTTCCAGAGAGTGTGGCCTGGATGGATGCACAGCCTTACAAATCTTATCTGGGGGCCTGACCCGTGTGTCTCGTTGGCGCTGCCACTGCTTCTGATTGATGGGGCCTGACGTGCCCCCAGACTTCAATTTCCCTCTGTACCCCCACCATAAAAGCATCTCGCATCGAGTGAAAGCACGGTGAGTGGTGCTTTCTAGACCTGGCTTTCCCGGATTCTGATGTCAAAGGAAAGTGACAGTCAGACAGAAGATTACTGAGGTGCCGTTTTGGGGAGCAAAGAAGCTTATTTCACGTTTCACATGAATGCAAATCGGGATGTGAAATGACGGAAGGGTCCACAGCTGGTTGAAAATCGAGTTTCCAACCTTGGACAATTATGCTTAAAATTCTGAAATACGCGAAGCAATTCTGTTCTCTGTATTATACCTGGAAAATATTTCAAAAGGGGCAATGCTTATCTCAGTTATAATTTCAGAGTCCAGCTTGGGACTACTTATTTACAAACACTAAGAAAAATGGAGTGCCCATCGGAAAGGTAACTGATAAAGCTAACTTGACCTAATGCTGCAGAGAGCAAGTATTAGAGATGACTTCTTGAACTCCAACCTGACGGAAAGGTCAGGTGTGGGAACTGTACAATGTATTCATCAATAGTAATATTAAGCCCCCGAAATGTGCTTTAAATGTAATAATTGTTTTCCTGTAAATAAGTGTATATTTTAAGAGACTCTGAAATATACATAGAAACACTGTCCTGCAAATGTAGTAAGATTTTAAAATCCCACTGCAGAAATAATGTAGCAATTAAAATAGCATTTATAACTAAATATGTTTAAATGTTTCTTCATATAAAAGAGTAAAATTTTAAGTCATTTAAAATAACCATCGGTTTCCCCTGATATAAAATTTTTAGTATCATTGTATAATTAATATTAATATCGCTTTCTGTTAATAATCTTATCTGTCAGATAATAAAGCAAAGATGTAATGAAAGATATATTCATGGAAAGAAGCTTAAGAATGCAAAACCAATGCAATATATAAATACTAATGAAGAAAATACAGAGGGTTTGAGAATGACCTTGATCAACAAATACATAGCTATATCCATCCATCCACCATCCATCCATCTTTTTAACCATCTTACAACTACTTGCATTTTAAGAGCCATTCCTCCACCACCATTACTTCCACTCCTTTCTTCTTGGTTCCCCCAAATTTTAAGGCCCTTTAGGCCTTTCTCTTTTTGCATGTATTTATAAATTCTGTAATAGGAAGCCAGGGAGGGACTGAAAAGATCTGACCAAATTGTATTTTATAATTGACAAAGTCACCAGGGAGACAGTGCGATGAAGTTCCTAAAGCTACTTGATCCCTAGGTCGAGGGCCTGAGCAAAGCACAGAAATACAAAGTAAATATTTCCTGGACCAAGAGTGGCATTAAACCATGAGAAAAAGTCCTATGTTACTTAAAAATAGACAGTTATAAAATAAGATGGTTTAATGTTACAAATACAAAAGGTCACTTGAAATTTTCTTTCCAGTTGGAGAAACATCATATCTTTTTGACAAATCTTTTTATACTCCGCCACCTCTATGTGATTTGATGCAGGTGTTTGATGTGGGGTAGTAAATGGTGCTTTCTATCTTAAAAACAAATAAACAAACACTAAAATTGACAGTTTTCAATTAAAACTGTAGGGACCAACCCCTCCGCCCATCCCCAAAAAAGATCCCCTCAAAACTTCCTGGAGATTCATGCGTGGGAGGGGACCACGCTACTCTCTCCTAGCCCACCTCTGCATCGCTTCTATACATTAGATGACAGCCCACGCTGACTCAAGAGTTACCTTGTACCATATCACTCTCCTCCCAGAAAGCCATAAGGCACCCTCCTGCCCAGGCTCCAGTCCAAAGCTTTCCAGGGTCCTCTCTCTCATCCTTCCGGATCTGGCGTGAACCCTCCCTTCCTGCCTCATGCCTGGCCTCCAGCTATTTCTCCTTGTTACCCACCCACAGAGCTCCCTGGATGAGTCCTGCCGCTCCCGGCCTCTGCATGGGATGGCCACGTCCTCCGGCCTGCTGAGTTCTGACGGCATTTAAGGCCCAGTTAACCCAGAGCTGTCTTACCTGGGGCCACTTGCAAACCCAGGGCACGAGTACACCTGATGAAGTGCTCCCTAGGAACTTGGCGAGTGAGTGAGTGAGTGAATGAATGGATAAACTGTTTTTATAAAAGTCTCAGCTGAACGCTCAGTAATTCCCACATTCACGCAGGACTCGATCGGAACACAAACCGGACATCTCAGCCACACTTTCCCCTCTTTTTACGTCTCCTCACTTAACAAGCACATTTCAGTTCGGTTACTTGGTGATCATTTGTCTGTCACCGGCTCCCCCTCCAGAGTCCTGGGGATTCTGGTTTGATCTCTGCTCCACGGCCAGGCAGTGGGTAACACAGTAAGTGGTCAAGAAACGTTTGTGGAGTAAAGAGTTAAATATGAAATAAAGCCGTGCAATGCTCCTAATTAGATCTCCCCTACTTAATTTAGCACCGGTTTTACTTATGATTCTGAAATGGGTTGAGATCATTGAAGGCAGGGCACTCAGTTTGGAACTCTATTTACCATTATAAAAAAGAACATGTACAACGTGCTTCGGATGGTCCCTGGCGACTGTCAGAAACTGACTGTAGACATTGTCAGCGACACACTCTGCTCTAACAAGGGGCACCAGGTACGTCAGGAAGCAGCTCCTGGAGCACCACGCAAAGCATTTTATTTAAAAACAAAAAACCCAAAACTTGATCTTCAAAATTTAAAGAATTTTATCACGTAAAACTGGCAGGGGCCTTGGGGCTCATTTTGCAAAACCACCGTGCCACCCTGTCACCACGTGGCCCATTCCTCTTTGGGGGTGTTCTGGTAAAGACCCACAAGAAAACAAGACAGGACAACTTCAGGCAAAACAACACAGTAATGGGACCGAGAGAGGCGGCGGGGTGACCATTTCTGATTGGGTAGGAGACAAACGAGCCAGATCTCAATCAAAGCACGCAGGACAGGATGCCTTGGGAAGTGGGTAGGAGGGGAAGTGGATCGGCCACCTGGGACAATGTGGACACGCAGGAGCTGAGCCCCGAGGGACGTGGACGACTCGCCAGAACTGGAGCCAAGGAGAGGGAGACTGGACAAGGGGGTGACCAAAGAAACATCAGGGGCCAGGATGGCTGGGTCTTGTCGGCCAGAAGTAAAATACCAGGAATACAATTCACGTGCGGGGAGAAGCCACGGGAGTACCATGTGGGTGGACTGGCAATCCGATGCATCTGTGTTTTTTTAAGGATGAGGTTGGCGTGTTTTAGGGAAGCAAGAGTAAGAGGCACAGCTGTGGCACCTGCTGGACACGGAGGCGAGGGAGGCAGTGGGCAGCCCAGTGGGTATTCTGGGACGTCAAGGGGAGAGAACCAACCCCACGTGCCGCTTCTGTAAGGTGAGGCGGAGAGAACACTTAGGCAACTGTGTCTGGGGCCTGAGCTACTGGGAGGATGAGATGGTGGAAAGGCTGGGGAGAACACAGACTTTCAGAATGAAATCTGAGTTCCACTTGGAATATACTGAGCGTGAGCTGGTCAACAGCTTCCCAAGTTCAATGGAGGAGAGAGTGGTCAGGCTGGCGTATGAACTCGGGAGTCTCTCGTGCTCAGTGGATGGTCAGGGAGAAAAGGCCGAGTCCTCAGCATCGTCACTAGCAGCAGCCAGAGGACAGCAGGGAACCCCAGAGAACATGTCGGCAGAAGAGCTAACAGGAGAGAGAGTTCCAAGCAGGAGGCAGTGGTCAGTGGGCTCGCCACAGCTCGGCAGCCGATGCCGAAGGGAGCCAAGGAGCCCGGACTGACAGGTGGACGTCTGGTCACCTGGATGACAGCCGCGCTCGCTCAGTACTGGGTGGAGAGGGCGGGATGGGTCAGAGAGCAAGTGGCTGGTGAGCAGCAGGAGACGGTGAGGACAGACAGCTGTCTGGGAAAGCGTGGGAAGCAGGAAAGCTGAGACAGGATGGCAGCGGCAGAGGCCATGGGGCAGGAGGAGCAATGCAGGGCAGCTCTGTCTGCTGCAGGAGGGACCCGGCCGCCGGGGAGGCTGATGGGGCAGGAAGGAGACGGGTAACCGGAGAAGCAGAGCCCTCTGGAAACGAGGTGATGGGTCCAGATGAGAAAGGGGTGACCTTTCACACGGGCAGGGACACCTTGTCCCTTGTACGCGCAGGAAGAGATCAGATGCTGTAGCTCTGGGTGGGGGTTGGGTGGTGAGATGAGTGAATCCCTGCCCTATTTTACTGGTGAGGCACAGAGGGTCCTCAGGTGCCACAGACAATAGAAGATGCCAGAGGACAACATCTGAAATGGTCATTTTGAAACATTACATGGCAGCATATTCCTTTATGCCGCCTTGTGTCCAACGGCACTTCTGGGAACTTGAACCCGTAGCTCCCATGTCCAGTCTCTGGATACAAACAGCATAAGGCTCACATTCCTTCCTTGTGATCACTGCTCCCCCCAGCCCCGGAGAGTGGATGTGAACCCTGGCTGCACATCAGAAACTCCAGAGAACAGTCCAGTCCGCCCCCCCCCGCCCCCCAAATGAAGCACATCCCCAGTCCCCAGCCCCAGGAACCCTTAAGAGTAAGACGTGCACCCCGGTTTGAGAACCCTGCCCAGGGGCCCAGCCCTTGTTCTTCAGCCCCTCCCCATATGAAGTGGATTTCGGATCCTTCTCTACCTCCCACCTACTGCTTTGGACACTTCCCAATTGGCCAAAATCATTCTGGAAACATGGCCCCACACAAGAACCCCGCAGGTGTGGTTTGGGGCCTCTCACCGCTCAGGCCCGAGGGAGTCTCTCCCGCACTTTGGCAGACCAGCTGCATCCGCTCTGCCCACCAAGGTCGGCAGTCCATTCTATATTCGTCCCACTGGTTTGCTGAACCTGAATTCAGGATATTTATCTCCAAGTTTCACTTTGCCAGCTTAACCCACTGTGTGGCCTCTACGTCTGGAGGGTGTCAAGATGACACCTGTGAATGCGTCGTCCACACGACCTCACACAGGCAGCAGCAGACCCGCCCAACAGCCATGGCCATCCCGCCTGCGATGTGGGGCTGCCGCCCTCACGCAGGGGTCTTGGAGACAGCAAGTGTGGTGGTTACGAGAATGGCACAGGGACCTTAAAACACAGCCTGAGATGGAGTCCAGCCACGGCGGCCGGCCTGCGGTGTTCGTATAACCGTCTCTTCGTCTGAAACGGGGACCACACCTGTCCTCATCCCGCTGGGTCCTTGTGCCTGGAGCAGTGAGCATCTGATGGATGCCATGTCACATCACAATCGGCAGCAGCGACAGGACGGCCGCTGAGCCTACCAGGTCCCCGTCTTCTGCCTTGGGGGACGGTCTGAGAAGCTGAGTTGAAAGTCTCACTGTGAGCAAGGCTCCACCATGGGTTGGCTGCAGGGACCCTCTCGAGAAAGGAGACAGGCTTCCTTTTCTTCGGGAAGGATACGAATTCCTGGTAGAATACCATAACGGAGGCTGGAAGGGACCACAGAGCCAAAGCCTTCGTCGCCTTGCTCCTGGTTTCTCGATCTCGGCACTCCCGACATTTGGGGCCGGATCGTTTTGCTGTGGGGGGCTGCCCTGTGCACTGCAGATTACTTACTACCATTTCTGGCTTCCACCCGTTAGATTCCAGTAGCCAGCCCCTCCATGTCACGACCCCGAACGTCTCTAGACATCGCCACATGTCCCCTGGGGGACACCCCCCCCCCCCAGTTCAGAACCACTGGTTTAGATGAAGATACTGAGGCCACAGGGCCTGAGGGACCTGACCCAGGTGCTATAGCAACTGGCAACAGTATCCCTCTCAACCTTCTGTTTAAAAGGATGTCTAGACTTTTGCCAGGCGAAATGAGAACCGCTGGCCTCCAGGCATGAAATCCACAGCTCCCCGTTCTGACGCTGGGGCAGCATCTCGCCCGGCCAGCTCCTGCTGCTAGAAATAGCGGATCGGAAGACTAAGGAGGCAAAGTACAAAGTACAAAGTTCTGGCTGGGAGGAAGAAAACATACCTGTACCCCCTGTGGCCAGTTACCCTAGGAAGTGCCTGCTTTCTCCTGGCGGCGTGCGGAGAAAGGAAGCAGCTCTGAGCAGGGAAGCGAGCCGGGTCATCCCTTTAATTAGGCGACTAGCCGGTGAGGGGAGCAGACGGGCGGCTGAGACAGGGAGTGCCCGCCCAGCTCTGAGAGATGAGAGCCCGCGGGCCCTTCTGAGCTACGCTGAAGGTTGATGACAAACCCCAGCGAACGGCTTTTGAATGCCAGCCAAGATTTGGGAGGAACCAATGACAAAGAGAAAGTTCAGGAAGGTGAGAGAAGGGGAATTGTGCATCTAATTATATTGGCTTAAAAAGCAAGCTTTAGAAAAAGAGAAACAAATTTTATGATTCAACGTTTTAATAGCATTCATTTCTCCTGTGGAACATACAGCAGCAGAGGGGAAAACTATAAGCTTTGGAATCAGAAAGACCTGGTTTGCATTCTGGCTACTTGTTAAGGGTGTGGTTCTAAGTTTCTCCACCTTTTAGAACCTCAGTTGTCAAACAGGGAGAAGGAGTCTCAGGAAATGGCAGTGAGACACCAAGCTCCTGAAACACACGCAGTCCTCATTTCCTCCTCACCAAACCCCCCTACAGAGTAAACCTCCAGGTGAGAGACAGTGTCACACTACCGCCACCTGCTGGTCACATACTAAAATTGTCAGCATATTCTCCAAGAGGAGACAAAAGTGCTCCAACTGTAGAAATTAGAATTGACCAACCGACAGTAAACAACCCGGGAACCCACCGTTGACGCACGTCCTCTGTACCCTCAAATGCTGGGCTCTGACCCTGCTGGAGCCGGTTCTACGGGGAATGAGAAACAAAAAGAAGCACCAAAGCTGACACTTGTCTTTCTAACCTCTGTCATTAAAACAGCCACGCCAAAAAAATGTCCATAATGGCAAATAATACATAAAAGTCAGGAACAACTCAGACGCTTCGGACTCGCGCTCCACGCCCGCCAACCACAGACTCTGACAGGAAGACACGCAACGTAATGTTAGAAGGACACGTGTGCACACGCTCCTTCTACACAGAGGAGCAAAAGATGGATGTAGTTTTACACTCGGTGCTGACAAGGCTGGACGGTGGCCTGCTGGAGGCGGGTTGAAGTGACATGCTCGAGAGCCATCTCAAGCACTGCAATATTGACGGTGATGGCCAGTCAGTGCAACAGGAGATTAACAGTTGGAATGAAGCAATCGGGGACGGGGTGGAGCCCGCGGAACAACCTGACAGTCAAGGGGCGGGGAGCGTGGCTGTCATGGCAACAGCAACAGTTGGGGCCGTGGGGCCAAGGCTGGCGCTCTCGGGAGACGGGAGACAGGAGACGCCTGCACGGCTGGCTGAGACGCTCGGCAACGCATGCAGACAGATGTGCGGGGTCTCTGGCCTGGGCTGCGGCCGTCGGCCCAGGTGTGATGTGTCTAAAAACACACTTGGCCTTGGAGTGAGATATGACAAGCAAGTGTGCTACAGACGACCCCCGGGGGTCCCCTCCTACCTCCAGCAAGGCTAACTCTTGGCTAGAACTTCTAGAGAAACACCTATCGAAAAAATGACTCATTAATAGAAAAGAAAAGCATTCGCAGCCTCCCAACAAGATTCAAGAAAACCCTCAGCCAATGGTTACTGCAGAGATAATTGTTCTGAATCTATCAATAACGCTAAGCTGCCCCTTCATTGACTGCAAACACCAATTTCTTTCAGCCAGGATTATAAGTTGGTGTTCACGAGCCCACCGCTGCCATCGAGGTGATAAACAGTTTAAACCACAACAGGCTCTGACATGTAGATCAATTCCGGCTCCATAAAGAATCTACACAAGGGGTTCCAGGACAGGAATTTACAGCCACCAGTTTTTATTCTCTCTTGCTGCAAAAATTACTTCTGTCAAACACTTAGGAGAGTGAGAAAAAATGTAAAAAAATTAATTTTTCATGTACTATGGGAACAGCCTTTTTCCATGCAGAAGCCCAAGATGAATATGTTTCTGCATTTAAAAAATTACGCTAAGCTGCACATGGTGTCTCAGTCAAAGAGGGACCAACCCTCTGCGCTGCCTGCAGGCCGGCAGACAGCCATTTGAAACCCTGAACGGAGCTGTCTGGATTTTCTCTGAGGGCAGATGCGGGTCTCATGTTAGCAACGCCAAATTATATTAGACATTTCATTTTAAACCTCAGGTACTTAAATGTAAAACCTCACAACAGTAATAGTCATAAAGCAGTGGGGCTCTGCACTGCACAGAATGGGTTCTTCCTTTCTTCGCCCGTTAATTTAACGAGAACCTCCTGTTTTGTAGTTTTGCACACTACAAAGTGATCTATCTAATTAGGAGTTGCTCACAGATGCTTAAAAGACAGAAACCCCCACGGTACCTGTACGTCTAGAGGGGAAGACTTTAAAAAGTTCTCTGGAGCCAAAGTCTTAATTTAGTGTGGACAAGGGGGCAGAGAAAAATGGAATCCCAATGTTGTTATTATTATTATGTTTTACAATAAAGGTACGTGACAATGGGAAGGCATATTCACCCATACACGGGCATTTGAATTCAAACACTGCCTTGCTTCTCCCATCCCCGCTGCTAGCACAGTGTCAGCTTTTTATGACTTCCACATCCACACTGGAGACTCAGGGGAAAAAGATAAAAATGATTAAAAAAAAAAAAAAAAGGGAAAAAAGAGGGTGGGGTTTGTACCAACTGCACCCAAAAAAGGAAAAGCACAGCAGAAAGCTCCTAACCCTATTGGTTTCTTTTGTGGTTGTCTTCCAAGTACACAGGGAATGCTGATGCCCAAGTCGAAGTCCTGAAATCCACTCTTAAAGGCGTTTTCTTAAAGTTGTTCGACAGATCCTGGGCCCTGATGGTCATTAAAAAGGGCTCCGGTCTGGCTACTTGACACATCAGGGGTGGTGGCAGGGATGGTGGCCAGGATGCTACCCTCACCGCAGGCAGAGAGGCCTTCTCAACACTGAGTCACCCGGGGATCTTGGGAACATGCAGCTCTGAGCCAGTGAGTCTTGGTGGAGCCGGGGACTCTGCGAACTTCCATGGGCTGTCAGACACTGCTTGGTCCGTGCACCGGATTAAGAGGGGTGGCTGCAGACTTCAGCAGGCAGCGTCATTCCATGGAGGGGCTTGTTACCACATGGGTCCCTGGGCCCCCCGCTGTTTTAGATTCAGTGGCTCTGGGATGGGACCTAAGAATCTGCATTTCCAGCCAGGTCCCAGGAGGTGCTGTTGCGGCCCATATGGGCGGCACACCTTGAGAAGCACCTAAGAAGACCTAAGGCCGGAATCAGGCCACCTGAGCTTTATCCCCGGCCTTATCAGGATGTGGCTTTGGACAAGTGATATTGAATGCTATGCACCAGTCTGCCCATCTGTAAAATGGAACCAATAACAGTGCCTACTCCCTGAGGCTCAAATGACATAATCCATAGGAAGTCCTCAATAAATATTAGCTTACTACTATTCGTACGACTGCTTTCCTTTCCAACAATATCTTGTGTATGACATCCCACCAATCCTTATAAAATACAGGCATGAAGGAAGAACCCCGAAAAACTGTAGGAATCAGACTTCTGGGTAACATTTTGTGGTGATGCTGGATTTTGTTATTTAAAATGTCAGCTGTATGTTTTAAAATATGATGCTAATTAATTTTGCAATTTTGGCCTCTTCTACTCATTCCTTCTCTCCAGCTCTCATTTTATGGCACTCCAACGAACACCTTTCACTTAATTGTAGCTCCTCGGTGGTCCATTTTCCCTCACCTCCTCTCCAAGTCTTTGTCCAAATTGCCTCAATGCTTATAATAACCTCCTCCTGTGGTTTTGCATAAAAAAGGTCCATCTGGTTCTTTAAGCATCGCTCAAGTTTGAGTCTCTGGGAAGTTTGCCTTGATTAAGTCCATCGCTCCTTAAGCTACCCGCACGAGTTCGTCCTGGCTTTCTCTAAAGTTCTCCAACCAGATCCCACAGCAGGCTTATACCGGGGCACAGACCTGTGTTTCTTTTCTCCTGTGTTCAGGGTTCAAAGCTGTGACAAACATGCTATATGAATGAAGAACGGACGGCCGAGGGTGTTCATGGACGAGAAATTACTTTGGACATTCAAAAACGGCCTTCGTACAGAGGCGACCTGTCTCGCACAGGTACTTCATAGAAATGGGGGTGTAGACCATGCAAACAACTTCTGTGGGAAGACATGTCCAACCAAAGCGAGGGTCTGGAAGTCATGTCTTTTTAGAATCTGGTGTTGTGGCGACGCCTACCTTGTACGTGTATAACCATATACGCGTAACCGGACACAAAGGGCTAGAAGCCAGCAGAGACATTAATATGCTGATTCCAAAGCCTTCTCTATAAAATATCGTGAGTGTAGGGAAGGCAAAGATTGAGGGTGATGGCTTCCTTCAGAAATTTTTTCTTCTAACCCCCTTCTTCCTCCCCAACTATAATTCCTACAGCACATGAGGAACAAACCTAAAAACTAACCCCCTAACCCGGCTGTGTTGGTGACACAGCAAGTCTCGGAGGAGGAAGGCTTTAGAAGGTAGCTGTCTGACAATGCAGGGCCGAGGCGGGGCATGCACCAGGCTTTGGGAAGGCCAGCTCGGGTTCCTCCCACCCTCAAACACCGGCGCACATCTTCACAGCAAGGCGGTGACAGAATAAACCCAACCGGCTAGCCATACTGATATTAATGGAAAAATCAATGCAGTTCAAAGTATGTGATAATGCGGTAATGAAATGCATTAACTGCTTGCTCCTAAAGAAAGTAATTATGGTAAAAATAGTAGATATTCAGTACGGAGACACAGAACAGGCGTAGTGCTACACACCTAGTGACTACCCAAAGGAGGGAAGAACACACCCATTGAACAGGTCGGAACACAGAGGCTCAGGGAGGTAAGGTCACCTGCCCAAGGCCTCTGAATGAGGGATGAGAAGGCCCACCACCGGGCCTCGGGGGCTGGCCATGGCTGTGAATGCGCGTATGTCCCATCGCAAGGGAGTCAGCAGTGGGTGGTTCACTTCCAGGGACGTGGAACTCCCTTCACTGCGCTTCTCACAGTATCGTCATGATTTCAGATGAAAGGTGGAAAGCCTTGACGCGTCCCTAAGGGGACGCAGGCAGACCTTCGCTGTCTACTGGAGTCTCTTCTGGATGAGGCAGGCGTCCTGGAGCTGCAGCGTGCTGGGCACCATCCTCGTGTGCTCCGAGCCACCAGCCTCCCCAGACCCGCGCTCCTAGGGCCTCAGCGTCTCCCCTTCCTGTGGTTTGGGGCTCACTTTCCTTATGGCTTCCGTGTGGCAGCGTTTGCTGGAGGACCGGAGGAGCGTGCAGTACCAGAAATACGGATGGTGTTTACCCAACGCAAACGTCCTGAGCAGCAGCTGGTGGGTCTACAGGGAAGACCTGATGCTGAATCTTTTAATTAGAACAAATTATGCTAAAATTACTCTGAAACCCTGTCTGATAGATGACAACAGTGGGAATTCCTTTAAACACCGGTGAACAGGCCACAGACAAAATGCCACAGGCAAAGCCTGTTGCAGGGAGCCGGGTAGCCCCGACGCTGCATAATTCATGTTTTCACATGTATGTCAACAGTTTCTCGTGTGCACGTGTGCTTCCCAAGGGGCCGCCCCCACTTGTCAAGAAAATGGGGGTGTGAGACCACCCAAAATTTAGAGGATGTGCCAGGAACCTTGGAAAACGGATAAGGAGAAAGAATTATGCATTTTCCTTTGATGGAAAACCCCCAAACAGCATAAAATGAGCACTAATAGGGGGAGGGTAGCCACCGCGGGTAGGAAGTGCGATCCGGGGAATAAAACCTGCCGTCATCTCTCAGCCCCGCCTTCCCCGTCACGTGACCCTGAGTCAGTCAGCCCTTGTTCTGTCTGTGGCCTCCCTTTTCCAATCTGTCAGGTGGGGATGGACAGCGACTCCTCCCTGCACCAAAGAGGAACAAATGAGCTGACGTGGGCGACACAGCCCATGGAGGACACACCGCTCCACAGAGGAAAGGTGAGATGCGCACAGCCGCCCCGGTGCTGCCCGCACCGTGGAGCCGGAGAGCTCGTGGGCGTTGTGACCAGCCCCTGGCCTACGACTGAGGACCTTGAGGTGGCCGCGGGTCCGTGGGGCCGCGCCTCTCTTACCACTGCTGATGGCCGAGTTTGCAATGACCGTAGCCTCACTCCACTGGTCCGCACTGGAGACTGAGTAGGAGCGCTGCTGCATGCCATCCGGTCGGCTGCCGAAGGAGCCCAGGCTGACGCCGCTCGCCATCTGAGGCCCAGATGCACTAGTGACATTCCCTAGGAATAAACAAGTCACGTGAACACCACCGCGGACGCAGAACCCAGAGCCAGCACGACGTAGCTTCCGAGGAGCGCACACAAACAATCCGCAAAAAGCACCCGCAGCACCACGCCATCTCTGGACGGAGCAGCGGCAAAGACACTGACCCACTTTTGGGAAAAGCCACTTCGGGCGGGCCAGCTCGGTGCGCCCCCCAGGAGCCCTGCTGTGTCAGCGGACAGGGAGATGGTCCTCAGTGGGGAGTCACCTGTGTGGGGCCAGAGGGCTGTTTCCACCGTAAAGATGTACTTTACGATCAACACAAATCACAGTTCCTAGACACGGCATCGGAAGAAACGCAGGCTCTTAAACCAGGTAAGTTTACCCTTAACCTTGAAAAGACTACACGGAGGAAACATAACCTCAGCAATTTCAGAGAGCGCACGGACTGTGATAAAAAATGATTCCACGGTACACTTAATGATTTGAATCAGTTGCTCAACATCGAAATGAATTATTATCTGGTCACACCAATTTTAGACTCAAAAACATAATTACGTGCATTTGTCTAAAGCTCAACCGAACATACCTTGCTGCTAGTGAATTAGTTCGATAGATATACATGCATTGCTTCAAAGGTATTAGGTGTGTTTTTTTTAACTTTCCTCCCATTGTTTTAGTTTAGAACCAATTGAGTTCTAAATTGTTTTGGAAAGAAATCCTTCTGAAAGGGTGTCAGCCTGGGCCTTTTCTTCCCAGTGGGGACCCTGATCCGACACACCCACCAATCAGAGCTGATTTTGGGACGAGGCTCCTCCCACACCCCCTCCTGGAGCTCCCAGGCCCCTCCCCCGATTCCATCACGTGAACCCCTAGCCGACAGAGGATTTAGGACTGCTAACAAGTTCAGGGTGGATGAAAGGACAACGAAAGGATGGAGACCAAGGGAAAACAACGAGAAGATACACGAAGCTGTGACGCACTGCTAAGCCACGCCCCAAGCCGGAACTGCCCAGGGGACACCTGCCGTAGAGTAAAATGTCAAGGAGACGAATCTTTCCTGCCCACAGTCCCATTCAGACGTCTGGCGAGTCATTAAGTGTGGAAATCTGTCCACAAAGCCTCATTTTACACCAGCTTAGGCACACAAGGCCAAAACGCCTCAAGACACAAAAATAAATTCACTGTCTGTGGTTGAGTGGATGATGCCAGACGACGCTGGGGGCCCACTGTGCCACGCCCCGTGTCCGTTCTCTGGGGGCGGGGGGGGGGGTGGCTCCCGGAGGATGACGGGTCTACAAACATAACATCTGTCCCTTCAAAGGCAGAGCGTTATCTTAGCGTGTCTATCCCCGACTGCCTGAGGCAAAACCCGGAAACCAATGTTCACATGCACACAGGGCAGTCTCGGCACCATGAACCCTGGCTAAGGACCCCGTGACATGTTCAAGTAGTCTTAAGTTGACAAGTTCCGCGTGTCAAGGCCAAACATCCACCGCAGGAAAAGGAAAACAGCCTCCCTAATGTACGCGCCCATGCAATAATACCATGTGGTGCTGCTGACGGGGCATCTGGGGCGGGTCCACTGGTTTTCAGACTTCTGGTGGCTGGTCTGTCACATGATATTTCAAGCACAAGTCCACATGTTAACGTGCCATTGAGCAGCTCGGGGGTTTGGCTCCTCAGGGGCTCCCCAAGGAAGCAAAGTGGGATCTCTGGGGTGCAGAAACACCAGTCCAGGCTGCATGCTCTGGCGTCTGATTGCAGAATGCATCCCCGACCCCAAACAGCTCTGCAGAATCCTTCAGAAAGGCGATTCTTAGGGCTTTTCGGCTCGTGAGGGTCTTCTTATCCCAACCACGCTCAATTCCTAACTGTTGCACTAAAGAGAAACGACATGATTCAATTCTGGCCAAATGAGCGTGTGCACATGGATACAGATTTATGAAAGTATAATTTTAAAACAGATCCAGAGACGTGTGTCTGGGAGTCTGGGTTGAGCTCACAGATGCGTTTTTACTTAGTGGATAATGATCTCTTTTGAAAAGTAGAATTAATTTGGGAGAGTTTGTCTAAAGAATCTGTGGTTTCTGGCATCACTTGAAAAATGACAATATCTGGCAGCCATGGGCCTGTACTTGTGCTGACTACAGATGTTCCCCGACTTCCAATGGGGTTACGTCCCGGTAAATTCATCGTAAATAGAAAATATTATAAGTCAGAAATGCATTTAATCACCTCACCCACTCAACATCAGGCTTCTCCGTGCCCCTCACAACACATCAGCCTACACACACTTGGGCAAAGTCATTTCACTGAAGCTGCACAGCATCATGGGACGCGAGACCACTGGCTGGCCCACTCGTCACTAGCCTGAGAAAAGATTAAAGTTCAAATCTGAAGGACCCTTGAACAATGCGAGGGCTGGAGACACCGACACCCATGCAGTCGAAAATCTGCATATATCTTTTGACTCCCCCCAAAACTTAACTAGTAATAGCCCGCTGTCAATTGGAAGCCTTACCGATAACATAAACGGTCGATTAACACGCACTTTGTATGTCATATTATTATATACTGTATTCTTAAAGTAAGCTACAGAAAAGGTTATTAAGTCATAAGGAAGATAAAATCCATTTACTATATTTATTGAAAAAAATCTACATGTTAAGTGGATGTATGCAGGTCAAAGCCATGTTGTTCAAGGGTCAACTGTACAATTTCTACTGGAAGTGGATCATTTTTGGACGGTCTTAAAGTCGAAAAATTGTCAGTCAAACCATCGTACATCAGAGACCGTCTGTCTACCTCCGAACCTGTCTGTAGGACTGTAGCCTACACCGCGAAATCCAAGATACACACTGCCCTCCTGCCCACTGCACTTCACTCATTACCCACCTGCCGGGTTCCTGGTCTTTGGTTAATGTGAATTATGAAATCTCCAAAAATATGTGTGGAAGTAACACATTTCAGAAGTAAAACATTTCTGATTTTCTCTCGGGAGAGTAAATCTTTTTTATTTACTCATTCACTTTATTTTAACTTCAGTTAAAACTTTCCTGAAGATCAAATAATAAAAGACTAACTAACTGGGACATAAAGAAACAATAACATTTTCTGGGATGATACAGAAATACGCTTACTGAACTGAAAACAAACAAAAAAATTGTGAAGGGGAAGAAATATTGTTTCTGCCTTAAACATACAGTTTGCAGATGCATAAACAGGTTTTGCCTCTCACTGTAAATGCAGAGACACAAGCTTTAACTTCCAGGCAAACTGGTGGTCTGTGGGCCGGGCCGTAACACCGTGCTGGCTTGGTGTGACCCGTGAAGCATGTCACTCCACGGTGGACAGTCCTGGGCCAGTGGTCACACTTGGAGGCATTTCTATATACTTGAGTCAATGCATCTGTCAAAGAAACCAACTACCCCCAAATATTTCGTGAATATTTTTAATAACTAGACAGACTTAAAATCTAATGACAGTATTTTACGTCATTTCTGATGCTTAGTTTTACACACACCCCAGCAAAGGCTAACGCGTAATTTTATTTCTGTTCCTGAATGAAGGTCACTAATTAACTGGTTAAGTAACACTGTCCCTGCCTCCAGTTCTTTTTATTTTTTAAAATATGGATGCATCCAGTAATATCTGCCCTATACGTGAGCGCACAGGGAGTTGTCCCTCTTGAAAATACCTCCAAGCAAATTTAAAATCACTTTATTCTCTCTCAAAGTACTCCAGGGCTACTCTTTCCTTGAATGGTAATTCATTCCTTGAATGGTAATTCATTAACAAGTAATTAACCAAGGCTGAGAATCTGGAGTTCTCATTTGTGAAAGGAGCCCATCACTTGTCTGATTTCCTAAGAGCTGAGGACCTTAAGGTCAAGACCACGTGGGATGCAAGTGGTGGCTAAACGCAGCTCCAAATGCCATCGGTCCTCGAGCCGCTCGGAGCAGCCTGCCTGGGCTCGGCTTCTCTCTCTGCAGCTGGCAGGGGCGAATGGGACCTGAAACCCAGATGGCCACCGACAGTCAATAAAGAAATAAAGCTCTGGGGCCACTATATTAATTAGTTAAATCAAGTTGACACCTGTACCTGATTAATTAAAAGTGTGTTCAAGAAAAGCCCTGAGTTCTGGCTACCCAGCCATTAGAATCCTAAGTACAAGACAGCCAGTAGGACTGGAGTTACAAGCCCAAACACTCAGGGCAGGGCGTGTGCATGCCCTGAGCCAAGCAAGGGGCATGTGGTCGGAGAGAAGCCCCGACACGACCTGACCCACGGCCCTAGTGAGGCCCAGGAGAGACCCCCGTTTCCTTCCCCAGCAGATGACCACCTACACACGTACCTGTTAGTGCGGCTGAGATGATAGGAAGCGGGGGTCTGGTAGATAGGGAGGACTCTCAGCACATAGCTGGAAATCCCTCTCTTTGCAGGCATGTCTGTCTTTTCCTAGAGGGAAGAGACTCTAAAAGCCAGATTGGAACGTCTTCTCTCCTTGAGCAGAGGCGGCAGGTCTACCAGCTGGTTCTAGCTCAGCAAGCACTAAGCCAGGCTCAACAGACGGACATGAGGTCTGACGAGGTAGCCAATGGCACACACGCCTCCCCCAGGGTGGGCTGGGCTGTGGACTCCTTGAGGGTGGGATGGGGGTACTTTCCATGCTCTCCTTCCCCTCATAATCCTCATCCCCGGGTTCCACTCTCCCTGACCTACCAGAATACCCCACCCGCTGCTGACAACAGCTCCACGGGGCAAGTGCTTCTTCATGTCTGCTGGCACGGATGCCGCACCCTTTTGTTCGGATGGTCTTTTCAGGAACAGACTTCCTTCAGAGGAGGGCAGGTTGGCTTGCTATCTGGGATCACGACATCCCTGTCCAGGGCAAAGGTTGGACAGGCTTGCTTGAGTCCCATTATAAAAGACGGGGGTTTGCTAAGCTTGGGGTTCCAAGGACATGTCATCCCAGGACAACACCAAAAGCTATTCTAACTGACTCACCCAATGTGAGGCCTTCACAGAACAGCCCATATGTTTTTTTTCTCTCTTTCTTTCAAGATTCCTTGTTTTCTCTTATCCTCCAAACTGAAATCACACACACACACACACACACACACACACACACACGTGCACGAACACACCCACCAGAGGACATGTGCAAGAATGTTCATGGCAGCATCTGTAGAATAACCCCAACTGGAGATGGCAGAAATGTCTGTCCCCAGGGGTACCACGTGGTCTATCCACACGATGGGATATTACACATCAGTAAGAACGGAAGAACTACCAACACGAGCCACAATGAAGACAAATATCACAGATATATCACACATGACGTGGAGCCAAAGGAGACAAACGAGAGAGCACCAAGTGTTCTGATCCCCTCCAACCGTTCAAAATCAACCCCACGGACCGATGTGAGAAATCACACGGTGGTCACGCACGCGGGTGTGTGTGTGCGGTGTGGATACAGGTGGGTAATGACAGGGTGGCGCCCACAGGATGGCGCTTCCTGGGCTGCTGGCCACCTGCTGCTCGATCTGTGCGGGTCGCCTGTACACTCAGCTATAACTTAGCATTTTGCACTTTCTATGTGTACATTATATCAATAATTCTTTACCCCCTCCCACCCAAGGTCATCTGAATGGCTTGTGAATGCAGACATCAGGTCAGGAAGTCCGAGTGACAGAGTCGGGTCAGGCAGGAGACAGTTTCAGCAGCATTAAGTCCCAAAGAGTGGCCAGCCCTCCAAAGCAGGGAGCACTGGTGTCCGTCGGAAGCAGGTCGTAACAGGACCGCTTTGGTACCGTCTCAGTATTTCCCCCCCAAATATTCTCTGCATGACCGTGAAATACATAGTCGACTTCCTGGCCCATTCTGAACTCAGTAAAAGTGTTTCCTCACAGACCCCACTGGGATACAGAATACAGCATAGGGAACAGAGTCAATGGAATTGTAATAGATATATCGGATGCCAGAGGGGCAAGAGATGGCGGGAGGGGAGTTTTTACTTTGTGAGGGGGGAAATGTCTAACTATTGCATGGTTTTCTATACCTGAAACTAAAACAGCAACAACAAAAACCCCCCCCTGAGGGATTGGGGGCTACGGGCCTGGTTCGCAGGGGGCGGCTCCATTCGCATGCTAATCCCGGGAGCCTGTGCCATCTCCCTGGCATGTGTGCTTGTTGGGCGCCCTGACAAGCGCACGCTTCCATGTGTCAGAAGCGCCAGATTCTTCGCAAAGAATCATTTCAGCTCTACTTACAGCCCTAGAGTGTCAGAGTTGATTTGAAAAGGTACTTACCTCCACCCTAAGCTCTTTTTCTTTAAACAATTTGCATTTCAAAGTGAATACGGCATTTTTCTTCGAATGAACATCAGTATGTTGCCTGAACTGATCTCAAACGCATGAAAAAGATGCTGGTTTTCTATTGAGCAAGAATGTTTTCATCCCCCAAATGACATCAAAGACACAATTCCTCTTTTAAGCTATAGGCTTATTATATTAAAAATAGCCTGTTCTGATTTTTAAAAATATACTCTGAAATAGGCTTTTCACTGCATTCAAATAAAGATTCATCAACAATCGTTTCTTTTAAGATACAAAACTGTGCCCGCTGCACTTCCTGAGTTTGGTCCGTACAAACGAGACTTGACCTTCCCGAAGGCTTTACAGAGGAAAACGATCCTCGGCATTTGACTTGTTGGTTCAATTGCCTGAAAAGCAGCAACTCTCGGTGATAAGTGATGCTGAAGTGTCATGTCCTGAGAGTGGGAGAGAAAAACCCAAACAGGACTCTATGAGCAAGTGAGTTGATAAGGAACATTTACTCCTAGTGTGGAGCTTTATAACTTAAGAAATCATGATTACAGGAATAGGAGTGATAGCTCTTCCCCTCGGAGGCCTCGCCCTTAGAAACATACAGAGATGACTGCTTTTCAGGGTCCACTCTATCCCTATGCACCTCCAATCCACAGTTATGAAAGCTCAGTGTGAGGACACCTGCAGTGCTCCTGGGAAAAGCAGGTTTGCTGGTATCAGGACTGGATGCATGGCCTTCTCAACGGCCATGTCACTTCAAACTGGGCCTTCACCATCTGTTCCGTCCTCTAACTGTAACCCCCAAAAGCATACAATTCACAACACTGCCATAAATTGTGAGATACGATGAGTTAAGTACCTGTGAGCAGGCCCCCTTTGCCTCACTGCGTTGGAAATCGGCCTTTCGTTTGGCAACCAGGGTTTCAGGCCGAGAGGATGTGGTCCCAGGACACATTCAGTACCTTTGTTTCTAAAGATACAGGTGTCCAGGCCTCTGCATGATGTGACACCCGTTTTGTAAAAGTGTACCATTCGACATGTCTACTGTTGAGATAAAAATCTTGTCTTCCTCAGACGACTATGATTTTTTTGTTAGATATTTTCCACAGCATGTTTACCAGAGGAAAAAAAGAATGTACCGAGTCCAGACCCAGTGTAATGATAAATGTAATTACTGCTAAATACATCATTGTGTACAGAATTAAAATCCTGGAACTGGACAGTTCACTGTTATTTTCTCCCTATTCTAATTATGATGCCAAGGGAAAAAATGGGAGCCTGTTTTGCCATACAAATTTCTTAGAGGTTCTCTTGCAAAATTATAAAGATACAAACATAATGTAAGTTAGAGATCTACAAAAATCCCACCTAACAGACCATCTCTATATAAACACGGCATACATTGTTCTTAGTTATGACCGTAGAAAAGATGTAATTTTATATTATTCTCCTTTACTACGACTTCCTTCCATTTTCCATGTTGTCCCATAATCGTCACAATAATTTTAAATATATGACATCTTACTAATTTAATGTAGATAATCTCTATTATTATAGTTTTTTCTACTTTTGGATCGTTTCGGTTGTTTCCAGTTTCTCACTATTATAAACAATACTGCACAGGACATCCACTGTTAGATGTTTTTCTTAGGATAAAATCCCAGAAGAGCTATTACTGGGTCAAACAGCATTAACATCTTTCTGACTCATTATATATGTGTTTCCAATTAATTTTCTTAATGACCAGAGGGCTAAAAGAACATGGAACCTGGGCACCTTGAAAACAATTCACTCCATCATTTGTGAAATGGATACAATGATAATAATAATAATAGTAATAATAACAACAAAATGTTGACGATAATGATAACAACACGCCCATATGGCTTACATTACATAAAATACTTTGTAAACTGCAAAGCTTCTGCAGGTGTCAGTTACGCATTGTACCAAAAGTGGGATTTTCTTTGCTTGAGAGTTTATTTTTTTAGTAAAAGCTTAAAATGGTACTGTTGATAATTTTGTTTGACTTTATAACCTAAAAAGTCTGAGTATTTCACTCATATTTCTCTCCTGGTGGTGTCTCTTCATGCATCAGCTGCTCATGTTTTTTGCCTCGTATCTGTGTTTTAGTGTTGCAGTGTCGATGGCATTTTCTGAACACACGGACTGTGCAGTGCTCAGCATAGGGACCACTCAGTGACACTCTTACCACTCAGTTTTCCAAAATTCCTAAGGCATGATGACCAGGTGTGCCCACGCTGTCAGAGCCACAGTTGATAAAAGGCCAGGACAAAGAAAGGAAATCATGTGCTTGGGACACAATGCAAGCCAGGGATGAAGGACAAGGTGATGTGCGGCGAGGTGAGTGAGAGGGCCAGAACCCCGTCTACACCCCATCACTGGTTCCTGTTCCACCTGGGGGCTGGATGCGCTTTGGTGTTTGGCATAATTCAAGAAGAAACTACGAAGCACATCAGAACGTAAGTTCTCATTTAAGTGACTGTATTTAGAAATAAGTTTGAGTATTTATTCCAAAGGCAGAATCTACTTTTTCTGGCTACACACAACACTCATCACTGCAGGACGATGCTTGCACTTCTCACCTTGCCCATTTTTATCTGTGTAGAGGACACTTGCCTACAGATTCTCAGGTGACTGGAAAGACCGTGATGTTTACTTACGCTCACTTAACGCAATGGCTACGTAATGCTTACTTAGCTATAATCCATTTCTTAGTAGGGGTTCCATGAATGAATTCATACGCAATATGGTAATAAGGTATGGCAACACGACACAAAAGGAGGATAACACTAAGCGTTTTCTTTCAAGTCATAAAATGTGGTTATAGCATTCAAGTGATAATGTTTTATAAAACATGAAGTCCAAGATGCCCACATACTGTCGTCTAGGTTCTTATTTGGCAGTATACCCCCAACCATTTAATTCAATTGTTCCGTTTCTTCTTTTGCCAAGCATAACAGTTCCATCTTTAAAATATCCTTTCTCCTTTATGTGACACATGCAATTATGGGACAAATGCTTTGCACAAAATTCACTTTGATTTGACAGCACTGTTTGGAGGGGAGATTTCTCTGGCTACCACTGAATTTTCTAATCCTTTTCAGGAAAGAGGCCCAGGGGTCACAGGCTCTACCCTCAGAAGCACTCACGTCAGCTTCGTTTTCTCCCTTCAAAATTGTCTTGGAAGCGAATAGAGAAACCACGTAGGGAGCAAGCGACGCGAGGAACACCCGTGGTTAGAACCCTGATGACGTGTCGGTGGGCTGCTTGTTCGCAGGTCAGGATATCTTTGGGTTTTACCTCTCATTAGAAGTATTCTAGAAAGTCGAACGTTCTCTATTAGAGTGGTTAACTGCAAAACAACAGGACACGGCTTGGAGACGGCAAAATGCCATGACTAGCGTAGTACACTGAAAACCTCCCCTCTGCCAATGTGGGAATGAGAACGTAGCACGCAGGCCAATCACACACTTGCCTCTAGCACAGGAGGCTCTTTCCCGAGGCCCCGGCTCCACCAAGACCCAGGCCGGCCATCAGCTGCCTCCCTGAAGGCTGTTGGGACAATTCACAGAGACGGTCTCAGCGCCTTCTTCTCCTGCAGCCCTTCCCACACTGACTATTGTGCAGGTGTTACTGGTCTGGAAAGAATCATGTCAACAACTGAAACACTATTTCTTCACCAAACACATTTTTGAGAGGGGGAAGAAAAAAGTTTCTAAAGCAAATTTTTATTTACTTATAGGGCTCTCTATTCCCATAGAGATGTACTCTGCCATCCCTCTAATGTTTTTAACTAAAATCATTAAGGATCAAGTTGTTTTCATCTGTTCTTACAGAAAAGAACACTCCCAGTTAGAGTTCAAATAACTGAAGGTTTCCTTAAGCTGGAAAGTATGATCCTGATTTATACTCGAACTGTAACCCCAATAATCTTGATCACAGAATGCTACAATGAAGGCACTGTTATCTGAAAGAAAGCAAACAATACTTCTCAATGTTTATCACTTACATCTCATATAATGGGTGACACTCAGTAATATTTACTTAATGAAAAAATAATTGCTAGGTCACAAAACTAGGAGAGGATGACAAAGGAAGAGAAATAATGGTCTATGCCTCAAAGAGCTTACAATTTAATGATGGAAACAATGTAACACAAATTTGCCAGAATCTCAGTGGGAGAAATGTATAAACAGAAATAACTAACAGTAAGAATGAATTTCTCATTAAAGCTGAAGATACCACAACTCTCTGTCTTAATTTCAGATGTAGTTAACTTCCTGAAATTTCAGTCTAAGAGAAACCCCATAAATCATTGATTTTTACCCCCTAAAAATAATAAATTATTAAATAGCCGTCTCAACCTACTCCAATAAAACCCAGTTTGTGGAAGCAGATACCATCACATGGTACTGATTTTTGGATTACCTTTCAGCAAAATAATTGACCAAGAAGGCTTCCCTTGCAAGTGTTCCCCAAGTTCTAGAGAAGAGTCTAGCAAGTGTGGCCCATGGATACCTCAGCAGATTCAGTGTTGTAAACAAAGCCCCAAGTGTGGGTAATGAATGGGTGACAAGGGCAGACAGGGGGTGAGACCCCAGGTTCGGAGGTTCCAGTGCGTGGCGTGCGACGCGACAAACCGGGAGGGGACACATGGGGACACACACAGCTCATTTGGCACACGGAACAGACTCCGGAGTTATTAAAATGTTTTCTAGACCATTTGAAACTAAACAAAGAAAAACTTTGCTTCTGTGAGACAACGGATGCAGTTTTGACGTGGCGTTGTGTTTTTTAATAGCTATTACCACTGTAACAGCAGCTCAGCGACTCGGCGTCTGCGGTGTGAGCAGTTTTGATAAACAGCCTCTGCGGGCCACACAACGGGGATAATGTATCCTTAAGTACCGCCAATGAGCTGCCATTCTGCACAGCCAATTACTTCTGTGCGTCTGTCACTCAAAGGAAAAATGACTGAGCCCATTAGATGAAACCTTTGTCACTGTTCCTAATGCACTCTTAGGCCTCATTAATCTCCGGGAGCAGCAACAGAGCCGCCGGTGTCTCATTGCCTCCCCCGAACAGGCCCACGTGAAGCCTCTCATCTCTCCCCCAAGTGCACCGCGTTAATCAGGCTCTCCTTATTACCCCGTCCCTGTCACGGCGGAGAGCGCGCTCCCTCTTAAATGCTCTCATTATGACCCGTCTTTAGAGCCGGCTAAGTGGAAAAAAAGAGAGAGGGAGAGAGGGAGAAAGAGGACGGGAGAGAAAGAGGAGAGGAAAAAGCGAGTCCGATCACATTAATATTCATGACAATAATTAGTATTCTAGGTCACTGAATATTCATGCTCTTAGTTTGGTTTTTTATGGCTTTGCTGGATGTCCTGATTACTGAAGTGTAGAGGGAAACAGCATGGTTGAGACTTTAGATGTCAACGGCAGTTCAATACTCAAAACACTGAGATCCCCGCCCCCCGTCCCCGGAAATGCAGCCTCAACGCTCCGCGGGCTTTAATATTTTGAAACCACCGGGGGCCTGAAGTGAGGGGAGGCAGAGGAGGAGGAAAGGTTTCCTGTGACAAAGGTCTAAGCATCAATCTGGTTAGGATAAAAACATATTCACAGTCGCAAAAACCCAACAAAGACACACTTTAGGGACAAGAAGATATCTGTCATCTCAGAACAAAATGTCACAATCAGGAGTTAAGAAGAAAGCCAGAACAGGGATGATGGGACAGCATACACGGTGGAAATCCTGCGAAGTCCCGGAGAGCACCCCTCCCGCCCTCCCGCCTGCCGGCTGGCTGCCATCAGCGGGGAGCACTGTCTGTTGGGGGCACGGGCTTGTTAAGTCTAATCCATGACGTCTACTCAAAGGCTATGGAAACACTGTATGGCATTTAACACGTTAATTCAAACACATAATTTCTCTCCCCTCTTCCTTTCCTTTATCAGTGATGAGCACAACTGTGGTGGATTCCATTCCTGGTGCAATTCTGAAGACTCACCTTGGGTCAAGCTTGGGAAAGGCAGGTAGCCTGTTACCCTAAGAACAGACGAGGGAAGCATTTTTCCATTTTAAAGATGAGGAAGCTGAGGTTTAGCGACGACCGCTGCACAAGGCCCTAAGATGGGGGAGGTGGGATTCAATGCAGTGTTTCTGGCTCCCAAGCCCCTCCTGTTGCAATTATGTTTTCCTGCTCTCTACTTAAATGTCAAAATGACTGTCAGAGCTAATACAACTCTGCCTTCCATCACATGTGGATATAATTTTACCAAAGCAGCCTGAAAAAAACTCGTGTCAGAAAATACCTTTGGACATTTGACTGTCTTCTCTGGAAGCAACCGTGAAATTACAGTTGGGTAGATTTTCTAAAATATGACTTCTGATAAATTCCCAAGAGAATGGCAATTTAGGGCAATGTAAGTTCCAAGCTAAAGCAATGGAAATGACAGAGTACGCTACGGGTACCCTGAGAGCGCAACCTTGGAGGAAGGGGGAAGTAAACAGGCTGCAATAATATCTTTTGGACTCTTCTTTTTCTCCTTCTCTTTCTTTTGTTTTCTTTTTTTGCTGGAGTAGATGCTGAAGTCATTTTTTCCAAAAGCCATTGAGAGGAAAATTTATATCTCTCTATGTGTTATCTAAGATTGTCGTTTTTTCGTACCTTCATACTTAATTGATAATGATTTGGCTTGGCATAGGCTTCTGGGTTCAAAATTATTTGCCCTTAGAAGGGAATTCTTCTCTTATCTTTAAGCGCGGGGTGTTGTTCTCGAGGGTCCACAGTCCATCAGAATTCTCTTCCCTGGTAGGTAACCTTGCTCTTCTCCTAACTTGGCTGCTTTTTAGGACTTTCTCCATGTTTACAGCGCTTCTTCTCTTCCCCATCTCTATACTTGACCTTTCAGATGGGAAGACGCTGGCATGTCCCTCACCACCTCCGGCATATTTTCTTCTGTTATATCTTTGATTACCAACAGTGTCTTTAAGAGCTGTGTTCTTTATAGTATTTTTCTATTAAATTTTTTTTGCAAACCTTTTTCTTGAATTTCCAATAACTCTTTGGTTTTTTAAAACTCCCCATGTTTTTCATATAATCTTTTGTTTGTTTCATTTTATGGATACAGTAACTTTCTGAGGATAGTAGTTAGAATTTCCTCTTAAATTCTTTCCCCAAAGTATCATTCTTCCAGGATCCGCTGTCATTTTGTTCACCTTGTCCCTTCCCATTTTTACTGCCATTTTCCATAAATGTGTTGGTTGTCCGTCCATCCCTGTGAAAAGGGGCGTGTGGGCTCATCGGACAGAGGAAGGGGTTTTCTCTGCTGCCTTGGAGCAGAGCAGCTGTGGGGCACGAGTTGACCGGTGGGTTCTGGTTAAGCCTGACCATGTGGGGCCCATGGGCAGGGCAGGCTGGTACACTTCAGTTACATCCCTCGTGGTTGGAGCCGCCTTTCCTTGCCGCTCACTTATTTTTGTCTGCGATTGTGCAGAGGTCTGGGTTTCCCCATCTGCTGCTTTCTCATTCAGGCCTCAGCAATTCCATCAGGAGGCCCCACCCTCCTCCGAGGGACGCCACTGGCCAGCTCTGCGTGAATGCGTCCCTCAGCTTGTGCTCCACAGCCGCCCAACGGAGCTTAGAACAACCCCAGCTTCACAGCGGCTCTCCTGCTCTACTTAAGCTGCAACCCCCCCCGAAAGTGAGACCTGGGCTCGATCATCAGCACGTAAGGTCACACGATATCGTAAAGATTCAGTTCCTACTCAGACAATGTGTTTTCTTCTCCTCACCCAAGACCAAATATGACATTAAGAGCATCAGATTCCCAATATTTTATTATTGTATGGAAGGCAGTCGACATTCCAATCCTGGCAAACCAACCCCCGCCCCCCCCAACCAGAAATAACATAAGACCCTCTCCCACCAGTAATTTTCTATCCAATTGCATCCTTGGTCCTGTTAGCACTTCTCACAGCTTCAATGGTCTTATTTGTGTATTTATCTTCTGACTCCTTCGCCTGCGCTGGAGTGTGAGGCCCCTGGGGGGAGGGTGTTGTACCGCCCCCCTGTATCTCCAGAGCACTGATCGGACCTGGGCACACAGCAGACTCAACAACGATAAGCAAATGACACAGGAAGCAAAGCAGGAAGATACCCAAATCCTTACCTTGGTTGGTAGAAACAAAGTCAACGTTGTCACACAGTTGGGCATTATAATATTTGAAATATGGACTGCATTATGACTGTATACTAGAAAATCAAGAGAAATATCCAAACAGCTGTTCCAACTAACAAGAGCTCAGCAAGATGCCTGGACTTAGAAGATACACAAATGAGCAGTCTTCTTATTTCTGACCAATTAGATGATATAATATACAACTCCCCAAGCCCCCCAAAGATTAGCCTCACAATTCACCAAGAAATAGAAACAGAAGGGATTAACAAGACAGAGAAAGGAGCGAAATGAAGAACCGTGTTAAACTCTACTGAGGGATACAAACAAATTTGAATAAATTGGGAAAGAACTGTGTTCCATGGTGAGAATCTCAATATGGTAAACTTTCTGTTCCTCCGCAATTAATTGGTAAAAACCATGACAATCAGAGTCACCATTTTGACGGGGAAGGAGAAGGTTTCAAGTTATTCTAAAATTTACTGGAAAAAAGAAATGGGTAGCAATTGCCAAGGAAAACTGGAGGATAAGAGTCATATTAAACTGTACAGACTACCAGATATAAACTGGGTCGCACATCAAGACAGTGCAGTAATAGGCACAGATTCCACGTCAGGTAAGACAATGTGGAAATGGTAGGCCAAGGGCATAGATTCTTGAGCCCAGAAACACAGCTCATTTGATTACATGAGAGTTAGCTGCACAATCGTGGGACCGACGGAATCAACAGGGAAAGGAAACAATTCAACAAAGAGATAAAGGACCATTAGTTACCTACTTGAATAAAAAGTTTAATTAGATCACATGTAATGGACACAAATTAAAGGTGGATTAGAGATTAAATTTAAAAAAAGGAAAAACAATAATAAAATGGTAAAACTCAGAAATATATATATATATATATATATATATATATATATATAGACGAATTGTAATCTGATTTCAAAATTATTCAAGGCTTTCTAAATGTCTAAAGTAGACACCACAGAAGTAAAAAGACTTATGATTTGATTATATATTAAAAAGGGAAAGCCTCTAGATGTAAAAAAGACCATAAAGTATAAAGAGCAAATAAGAAACGAGAAAATTCTGCAAAATATATTATAAAGGGTTAACATCCTCAATATACAAAGAGTTCTCACATATCAGTAAGAAAAAAAACAAGCAAAAGTGGACAAAAGATACCTCTAAACAACTATGACATAAGAAATAGGCAGGATCAATAAACATATGTTCACCCTCACAATAATTGAAGAAATCCAAATAAACAAAGCATGAGGTATTTTAATTGCTTGTCAGATTAGCACAGAGTCTAAAAATGCTACTTAAAGCAATGCTAGCAAGTGTGTGGGTGAAGCGGGCACTCACTTTATGGATGGAAGGGTATGGTATACAAAACCTCTCTAGAAAGTCATTTGGAAATGTGGATCGAAAGTCTTATAAACGTTTATGCCCACTGATGGACTCACTTCACGTATGGACTTGTAAGACAATAATCAGTGTCACGTACAAAGATTCTGGCACATGCACGTATCAGGTCTATGCGAGTGGAAAAGGTACTACAAGGGAAGGCATGAAACACTGATCTAACTCAGTTAACACTGATGTAAGAAAATAGATAAAAAAGAAAAGAAAGCATAAAAAGAAACAAACGCTTCCAGGTAATACAGAACTCAAACAGCTGTGGTATCTGCTCCAGCGAATGTCACACCCTTACTTCCGCGTCTCTACCTGTGACCCAAAGAGGGAAAACTGGCTGGGCTCCCTGTGTGGGGATTGTCTTGCCGTGGGGTTGAAAGGATATGTTGTGATAAACTGAGGGTGTGTGTGACCACGGACAAGGAATTTCAACTGTGTTCCAAACTCTCCCATATGCCCAACAGCAAGAGTCTTCAAGAGAATGAAAACGGCATCGAAAAACGAGCCTTCAGAGCACACAAACTCACTCCCTTAGCAGAGGCCCATGACATAACCCACTCCATGGAATAATTATACAGTTTACATGGCATTTTGGATTTACGATTTGTTATCAAACATTATATTTTCCTTAGGACGACAGGTGACAATTGAGCACCAAAGATCACAAGTCTCAAAATGAAGCGCAAACTCCCCATCTTACGTGTCCAACACTTCAAATCAATGGAGCTCATCCCTCAGCCTGTGTGCCTGGCGAACGCCATCCTTTCTTCACACCCAGCTCAGCCTGGGGCAGAGCTGACCCTGCACGTAACCTTACTATGAGCTGCTGCCCCCGTCAGAGGGCGAGACTCGAGGCCAGGGATTCTGTCTTATTCTCCTATGTCCCCAGGGCCCACGACTGTGCCCAGCATACCTCAGAAATTCCATGAATGTTGGCAGACTTGAATAAATAAATAGCTAGACGTGACATGATGGGTTAGAAGGGGAAGTGGACAATTAGCTGGTTATAAAGTGACTGCCTCATATATAAATTGTGGAGGTCAGGGATGCATTATCCACAGCACATACAATGCCTGGCACAGAGTAGGTGCTCAGTAAGCATATTTTGAATATATGAATACACAGTAATAAAGACACCAGCTTCGTACTGACTATGAACACATTTGTTTCTTGGGCACTTCTTGTCCCAGAGTCAGCACGCCACCCTGAAAAGGATGCTTTGTATACCTCAGATGCTTTGAATATGTCAGCAGGTCGTAAGAACCCAGGCAGAATAACCTCACCACCTTTCTGGAAGGAACTGATGTCGCCGTTAGCAGAAAGCCTGGTTTTATTTTGATTAGTAACACAGCTGATGTTTGTGTTGTCCTTTAGGAGACCCCAGCACTTTCACACGTTACCTCACCTGCCATCTCTGCCACGGGCAGGCCAGTTACCTGCCCAATGCTCCTTGGCATCAGGCTGCTGGACCCCAGATTTTTGCTCCTTTTTAAGACCCCACTTTCTTTCCACCCAATGTCATTTACGCCACAGAACCGTGGGGTCAGCAGCACCCCTCTTCAAAAGCACTTAACATTTCAAAAAGGGGAGAAAAGCAGCACTTTAAGAAACGTATGCTAGAAACCACTGCGGAACAGAAATTCATTATGAGAAGACTGGATGTCAGTCGGAGAGAACAGACTTTTTGCTGGAGAAACACATGAAGAGACTGTACATGATGGAGGAGGCTGAGTGTGTTAGGGGAAGGGCTCAAGTAGTTCTCAACACCTGTTCTCTGGTGAGTACCACGGAAGCTTAAAGCCAAAGCAGCAGCATTTGCAAAGACTCTTCACCAAAAATGAACACGTCATCTTGAATTGCACACAAAGGCCAGGAGTTTCTATGCACATCTCTTTTTTGGGGAAAAAAACAAAAAAACACCAAAAAAAATCCAAAACACCACCAAACACCCACTAACTTTCTCTGATGCTGAATTAAAAAGCAAATTTTCCCTTAAAAGAGAAAGAAAGCAAATGCTGTGTTAAAGAATGATATAACAGTTACAATACAAAGCGGAGAGAATGAATATTTCACATAGGCCCAATGGTTTCCTTTAAATTTTACTCCAAATGGCTTTTCCACTTTTATACCCTTGTTCACTACCAATCAGTTCATACGAATCCTTGACACCTTAACAATTAATTCGGGTGCTTTTAGATGGTCCTAAGATCCTCAACCACACGTAAAACTCTCCTTGAACTGCCCAGGCCTGGGAAAACCCAGTGGTGTGGTTTGTGCAGCTGTGACTCAGAGTGCCACCATTTGCTTGTTGGTAGGCACGGAACCTGCAGGTGTAGAGGAAAAGGACCATCCACAGAAGAGATGAGGCTTCTAAAACTTCACCTACACCATAACGGTTCGAGTCTCCACGGAACCCCCAAAAAGCTCAACTGCGCCCTCCAGCCAGCACCGACCACGGCCGCTGTCGTACCTGAGGTGTTCGCCGTAAGCTTACCTGAATTTGGTGAGATGTGTAAACTGCTCATGTCCTTGGACAGGCCGTTGGCTTTGGGGCTGGAGATGGGCGCGCAGGCCGAGGTGGCTCGCGGGGGCCTCTTGCCTGGGACTTTCACAGTGGTTCTCAGGAGATCAATCTCTTTACCGTGAACATTCTGCATGTAATCCTGTTCAAAATGTTAAACATCCAAGAGACATTAAAAACAAGACCTTTTCCAATCCAGGACAAGACGTTCTAGTACACATTACGTGTTGTAATCCTACGCCCTTTCCATGGTGGCAAGCGCCTCAAAAATAATGGGGTCTGGATCTGTCTGTTACAGTATTGGTGGCATCAACATTATACTGCACTCAGAGCTCTGCCTCTGAGTCTTGAACTAACCCAGGCCCTGGAAATATGAGGAGACACAGGAGAGGCTTCCATCAAAGGGGATTAGAAACCAGCTGGAGAAAACACATATGAACACGAAATCACAGTTGTTGTAACTGATGTTTATTACCTGGCCCATCGGACACCGGGGCTCTTTCTGGAAGTTTTTGCTATAATTCCACAGAGTAGGAATTATTCTGCAATAACCTTTCTTTCTCAGATGGCAACACCATGACACATCTAGAGAAGACTGAAGCTGTCTAGAGGGAAGTCAGGTGAAAACTCAAGCCTTTTATTCGGACCAGAAAGATGGGTGAGGGATTGGTGGTATGGTGTTCAAAAACCATGGAGTCGCGGATGGCTCAATAATGGCTGGATGTTAAAACAGTAAGTACATTGCTTGGCACTCAAGTATTCTTTCCTCAAGGGGTTCACTGTACTCAAAGTATCTTGCTTTCTCTATGCTTTGGAGGCGAATGAGTAGCAATTATCAGAGAGCCACAGGTAGACGGTGACTTCTTTGTGTAGTCACTCAACAACTACCAAACAACTTAGTGTGGGGTAAAACATTACCTAAACACGGGTGGGTGGGCGGGGGAAGAGAAGGCAACTCGGAGCCAGGGTGAGGGGCCTGCTGACAAATTAGGAGTCATCGTCCCCTCCATGCATTTTTTTAATGATCCCTTGTCTCCACAGATATGTCATTAAGGTGAAATTGTATGTTACAAAAGGATATAGTCTAAATCACTCGTGTGTAAATAACATTTCAAGTGTTCTAAGACTAAGCGGGAATGGAATAAACAGGTCCATTCTTACAGAATCTTCGTGAGTTCCTTTTAGAATATAAAGGGCAAGACCAATTAATTCACATTTAGTATAAGCAATTAAGTTCATGTCAATGTAATTTTAAAAGAACTGCCAAATCAACCGGTGTGTAGGCTGCAAGGGACCCAGGGAGGTTCGAAAAGTTGGCTGTTTGCTCATAACTGTCAACCAGCCAGCTAACTGATGCAGAGAGAGAACCCGATAAAGTTCTAGAAGCACAGTGCAAAAGGTGGAGACCCCAGCCTGAGGAATGAGGGAAGTCAGCCAAAGTGTGTGGAGGAAGCTTCAGGGGACCCAGAGCATGGCATGGAAGCCAAGAGAAGGATCCCAGTGGCCTCCGGGAAATTGGCCGTCGGTCTTTTAGTTGTAGGACGACGTCCACATTCTCATAGCTGAAACAGCTGAGAAGCAGCCATTGGTTTATCAACAGGCAGGAAGTTAGCTGATAGCAGGAGTGATACAGAAAGGAACCAAAAGTACAAGATTCCAACACGGAGGAAGGAACCCAGCGTAGTTCCTTGGACTGAGAGCGTGAAACAGCTGGCCTCTCTTTGCTGTCTGCGAGAGGGAGGGCCAGTCTTGAATGTCCAGAGAGGAGACCTCACCCCACGACCGACGTGATTAGAGATGGTACTGCATGGGAGCCCACCCAGACTCAGGAGAGAGGGTGGAAGAATTCTCAGCAGGAGGAGGAAAGGCAGGCAGAGAAACTACAAGGTGGGGCCACGGTGGGGAGACTTCTGCTGGGGAGGACAGAATCCTACAAGGTTCACCAAGCACTATCCCTGAGGACAGACGCTTCAGGGTCGCCGGTGACTTCCTAAGGACAGGCCTCAGATGTCCAATCTTAGGGCAGATCAGAAGCTCAGAAAGCCAGGGCCAGGCCTGGAGGAACAGATGGAGACAGGATGAGAACCAGCCACACAATGGGGACAAATTCAGCTGTGCTCTTCAGAGGGAGGGGCAAGGCTGCGCCCTCCACAGCAGATGTCAGCCTTAGACACTGGGAGCAGAGGCCGGACCCACCCTGAGCCAGAGCTGTGCGATTTCCCTCTCCCAGGGGCGGCTGGAAGGGAGTTGCCCTGAGGTCCACCAGGCAGGCTGGCTGGGCTCAGCCATGGCCATGCTGGAGGCGAGTTGCGACTTTGGGGGACGGGAGGGCTGGATCCCGCTCGGAACAGACTGAAGACTCCACATGGACGTCAAGATGCTTGGAAAACTCCCCCAAGTATCACCGACTGAAAAACTAGCTGTGGTTTTGAAAGGATGTGGACCAAAGATGTAAAGAAAGTTATTATCATTAAGTCAGACTGCAGGAAAAGGCAGACCGGCAGGCTCGGTGAGCTGAGCCTGGGGTATGAGAAGCACATCAACGATGAAAAGGGGTGTCGGTTCGTGTAGAGCTAAGGGTCAAGGTTATTTAACAAAAACGATCCTTACTGACCATCGTTCATTTCCTTCCACTAACATCCACTGAAAAGATGCAAATCCAAGTTTCGAAACCAAAGTGAAGGCTTGTAAATCAGGAACTCCTTCTTGCACAGTTACTCCTTTAAAAATACCAACTTGCCATAACTTTCTTCTTTAATGCCAATTCTTAACAAATTAAAATACAATAACAGGAGTGTAATTGAGCATTTATTGCTTATGGGCTCCAAAATGAGGCTAATCAGATAGTGACTAAAGCCGCAGCGTGTGCTCTTTTAATAGGCGTGTTTTAACATACAATAACCAGGACATGTTATTTAAAATTATGAGAGAAATCTACCCAGTGTCTGCGCTTAGGGTCTGAACGCACCAAGGGATCCCATTTATCCCTGGCCCAGCATGGGCTAAGGAACGATCCGTTCTCTTGCCTGAGTTACTTAGGCGCTGAAGTTTCACCACACCCAGTTCTAAAAAGATCAGAATATAAATTGGGCAAGTTTTAAATTTCAAGCCCCTACAATTTTTTTTAAAACTTCACAAACTGCATGTCCCGATCCATAAAAGCCCGTCCGGGTGTCACTCCAGGAAGCGGTGGAATACAGACGCCAAGTCTGTGGCTTCCCGCTTCTCCTAAGAGAAAGGACGTTGAGTTTCCTGTTTCTGAAAGAACTCGTCCTTCCCCTGCCTCGCCAGCCTGGTACGGGAGGAATTAAAGCTACAAGCACTAACTAAGCAACATGGCCTCCTCAGAAGGGGGATGATGCAGCCTGATGGGTCTGGGATGGGGGACCTCCCTGGGTGAAATAGAGGCAGCAAGCTTGATTTTGATATGCAAATGTCACAGATACTCCCCTTCTGGGTTCCTTGTAGAAAACGCTGATCTAAGATAAAAGGGGAAGAAGCCCTTTAACAAGGCATGAGGGTAATTCAAAGCCAAGTACTTTTAAACAGCACTTAACAAGTCCCTGGGGCCCACTCAAGAGCCAGGCCCCCCCAGAGGTGCCATCCCCTGCCCCTCACCAGCTTGAAAAAGTAGTAATTGCAAACCGATTTGCATTTTCCTTCTCAAGTTGTCCATGTTGGGCGTGCGGATTATTTTTTACAAGCCGGCGCCAGAGCAAAGGGACCCGTCCCGCACGGCACGCGCGGATAGACTTGCAGCCGCGCCGCACGTCCCTGCCACCCTGCTCCTCCACCTTTGCCGTCCCTTGTTTTTTACATTTCGCTCCTAATTATGTTGCATCTATTGCCGTACACTTAATTAGCTGCATTAATGTGATTTCTTTTCACATAGTCAAGCAATTAAGAGCTATGATTGAGTTTCATTCAATTAGCCTCAACAAACATGCTAATTGATGTCCCAGATGCAAATGAGGTGCAATGAGAGAAACCTGCTAGCAACTGAGAGGCGTCAGAGACCCACAGCTTTCAGTTTGCTGACAGCAGCACAGCATACATGGCTCCCACCTTCTGTGGGGATGCCTTCTGAGAGAGCCGTGGAGTCATTAGTGCCTCGGTTACCCGATCCCCTGATACGCAGAACTAATTGATTGGCTGCTGTACTATGTCCTAGAATCTCAGTACGGTCACGAGGACCGGGGAGATCATTCACTGGGTAACACTCTGCTCCAGCAAGGAGAGTGGTACAGTCGCCTCATCGCGGCACCACAGGAGGCTACTTCCAAAAACCCACAGGGGTTCTCTCCAAAACTACCAAGGGAAAGACGTGTGTGTCTCGTCTTGGCGATCCCAGAACCCTCCATGTGCGTGATGGCCGATGGAGGGCTCAGTAAATGGTGCGTTCATCTTAGTCAGCTCTGGGGCATTCGGCACTTCACGTTAAGCTCAAAACACAGCAATCCATCAACAGTCCCGAAAAATACTCTTACTGTATTGATTCTCACTGCCTCCCATCTGGACGGTACCTTTGGCTGTCTGGTGAAAGATGGTTTGTTTGATGTGTTCACAGAGGTACCAAAAGCAGTTAACAAGCTTTTAAAACTAAACTGAAATGCATAAATGGTACGACTGGCACCTCAAAGTTAAAAACACTTTGAAAGTCTACTCTCTTCGGGTATAGATGATGCAATCAACACCACCACCCCAATTTCACACATACTTTAAAAAAGTATTCAGACTCTTCATTTCCAGTTAAATGATGGAAAAAAATGAAATTTTTGTTCCAATTTGGTTTCCCCAAAAAGTTCTGGTTTCTACCTGTACATAAACGTTGAGAAATTTAATACTTTATATTAATAAGTAATATTTTGTCTAAGATAACTGTTAGGACATGCTGATATTTGCTTTGGTCTTTGTGCCATGGTCGATCTAATTGGGTTTTTCCTCTTTGCAAGATCTAGCTTAGCAGTCCTCAAACAGTGGTCCTTCACGCCCTATGGGAGGGAAGGGGGTGGCGGAGCACAAGGTCAATACTGTTTTCAAAACTATTTCCAAGACACTGTCTGCCTTTTTCACTGTGTTGAAATTTGCCTGCGTGGTGCAACAGTGATGGTGGCTGAAACTGCGGGCTCCTTCGCAGGAATCTAGGCAGTGGCAGGAATATGTACTAGGTTAGTCATTATTTTATTCATTGCCATGCTCTCTAAATACAAACAAACAAGAACTGTTTCACTTAAGAATGGTCTTAATAACCCTCCCAATGCACCCCAGTTTTTAAAAACTGTCAACCCTTGAGTAAATGTCTTTTTAACGTTCTGGGTGGTGACCTGGAAAGCATACAGAATGCACTCCTGCTGCGTCCTGCAGGCTGAGGTGACCTTGTGGAAAAGCACTCCCGCAATCGTTTGAGTTACAAGCTCAACTAGCCACTTTTTGCTGGGACGACATTTTTACTTAACAGAATGACTACGTCAGACACGAACTATATATAGTCTTGAGTATTAGGTAGATACTTTCTGGGAAATGAACGAAGTGAACGCTGCAAAGAAACAGCTGACAGTACTTGTGGTGAATGATACAATTTGAGCTTTCCAGCAACAGTGAGAATTTTGAAAACTTGTATCTTTCACCATAAGCTTGACACCTGCCAAATACTTAAGACTTTTCTGGCAAGACTGGTGGTGATATAAATGTGATTTGGGGATAAGACATAATGAAGTATCACCATCTGGAAATCTGTGTACCTCGGTTAAACAACACCTTTGAAATGGGTGATGCATGGAGAAAACATCATTCAAAGTTCAAGACAGACCGATGGATTCTAATGGAGCAGAGAAGGAAAATGCAGTGATGTCGTTTCAAATCCCACATTACGTCCTTAAGCTTTAAGAAAGTGTCCCAGGTTGAGTTTTGATGTTGTATCCAAAAAGAACATCCACAATCGTCTGAAACGGCTATTCAGTGACTCCTGTTTCCAAAAAAATATGTGTATAAGGTGAGAGTTTCTTCACATACTTTCACCAAAACAACATAGCGCAACAGATTGAGGACAGAAGCAGCCATGATACTCCAGCGCTCTTTTATGAAACCAGGTATCAAAGAGCTTGGAAAACAATGTAAAATGATGCTATTCTCATGCTTTTCTTTTGGAGAATATAGTTTTCATAAAAATCTTTCTCGTGATAATATTATGTAACTGATAGCTTATTATTGTTTTAAATGAATTATATGAATATTTCAAAATTTTCTGTTTTAATTACTAACACAATAAATATCAATAGATATAATCCACAGAAACAAAAGCTCTTTCAGGCCTCCTCAATTTTTAAGAAAGTAAAGGGGTCCAGAGACCAGCAGGTTTGAGAACCACCGTTATAGCTCCATGTTCACGAAACAGCCAAGGGCTCTGTGCACAGGATTTCACGCACACAGCTGGGGGCGCTCAAGAGCTGGACCTACACGAAGAAATCAGAAATGGTCTTCAGATTTGTTTGTCTTGTTCTGGAGGAAAGGAATGACTCATTATCCCTATTTTTACTGCACTTCATGAATTGTCCGTGGTTCAAAGAGGAAACAGTAGTTTGCAAGAGTTTTATTTTTATAAACCATTACTTCTGGACTCAAAAAGCAGTATATAAGAGAAGCACTGTTCAATGCGCTGCCATTCCCAAACTCCACTTAACACTGTTTTCAAGCAAAACTAATCTATAAAGACATAGGTAACACCATCCATTCAAAGAGACCAAGCAAATGTTCTACTAGTGCAACATTTCAGAATAACAAGCCGGAGCCTCACACACAGTCACAGGCAGAGGAAAGTGACACCCTGAAATTACTATGAAAAATCTTCTGGCCATGTCCTTCCGGATCACATATCTCTAAGAAGACAATTTCTACTTCTCTCCAAGGGTCGTCATCACAATAACAAAGTAGGAGGCAGCTTCAAAGTGAACCACCGTATGAGAAAGCATTTTGTTTCCCCAAAGTGCCAAGAGAATTCCAGGGTTTCACTTTCGGAGCTGCCTTTGTAAAGACCACTTGACTAACGCTTGCAAAGCCATGTCAGTGTGACATGGGGCCACCACAGGAAGAAGGAAGGTACCTGGCAGACTGATGTCTCACGGTGACAGGCAAAAGTAACAGTTAGGACCTGACCGCTTACTTAACAAATGCCTTCTTGGGCCTGGTAGAGAGAAGTGTCGTCGGGCATCTGGGGCGGCAGGCTTCACAGACGGTGGAGACAAAGCTCGGACCCCACCACGAGGACCAAGCTCTCTAGCCCACGTGCTCCAACGGCCAGCACCCAACACTGTGGGTTACGGCGCGACAGTACCCGGGGGCGACAGCTTAGTACAAATCAAAACGGCAGAGAATTCCAAACTGAATTATGAACACCTTCGGCTTCTCGACTGTCTCTGTCTTGACTGACCTAGCTTCGCACAGCAAGAAAGAGTTTTCTCGTTTTAGGTTGAGTATTACCCAGCTGTAACCCACGCGTGTTCAAACCTAGCCTGTACGAAATGCATGTGTCGGATATGAAAATGGCTTCCTGTTTCTCAGCCCCTGCAGGTCTCTTCCCAAGGCAGGTATGAGTGAACATCACAACAAGGAACTGCAGGGAGCCAGCACCATTCCTTGGCTATGTGACTATTTTCATAGTCAGACATGGCTTCAAACACCTGGACCAGGAGTTAGACCCTTCACATTTCAAGTTATACAGGAATCGTCACCGTAAGGTTATCAGGTCTATCGGAAGCTCTTTAAAACTTGAGACTTGGTGGGATGAATTTGCTAGAAGATGCAGTACTTACAGACACAGGTTTTTAAAGCGGAAGAGCACACACTTCTGTCCTCTGAGGGCATTTATCATCTCGAGGCCTTTCCTTCTGCTGTGTCGCCCAACCTGGGACAGAAAAAGCCCCACTCCCGTCTTTGCTGGTCACAAGATTTAAGTCCTTCTCCTGATTTTTAAACCTTCATTAGGCCTGTGCAGAAGTCTCACTGTTTATTTTTTCCCCCGACATTGCTTTAATAGGCATTTTTCTATTTCCCTAATGCTACTGCCCGCCAACGAGGTTTACTGGAATATAATCAGATTCATTTCAAATGAATAGCAGTCAATTCTCTGAGTAATAGAATTTTCTGGTTTCCTACACTAAGTCTGCAGAAAACACAGCTTCCTCCTGGCCAGAGAATGGCCTCGGAGTCACAGCGCCTGGGCTCCAACCTCGATCCTTCAGGAGCAGGGCACTCGGGGCACGCCACTTCACCATTCGGGGTCCCCATTTCCACACCCCTGAACATGGGGATCATAACAGTTCCTGCCTCATGGGACAGTGGTGATGATGAACTGAGATAATATATGAAGTGCTGGAAAGAATGGCAAACCCTCGACAAATGCTAACTCTTATGACTTTCGTCCAATAAAAACACTGAAATAGCTGCCCTCTGATTTTATGTGGGCATTTCCTGAGCTAAAGGTGCTGTTCCCACTTGAAGTAGCAATTCGGACACGATAAGCCATTAGAGGTGCCCTGCAAAGCGATTTTTCACTTCGCAGCATAGGAAAAAAAAAAAATCGTCCTCTGCAAACGCGTGACATTTTCCACTTTTTCTTCCTTTTCTCCCCCACCTCCTTTTTCTTTCTTTCTTTTTTTTTTTTTTTTTTGGTGGGGGAGGCATGTGGATGGTAGTCAGACATTTTTATTGCAAAATGCCGTCTGGAAAAGATGCAAAACAAAATTGCTGAAATGCAAGGGAGAAAAATAAGGGGGAAAACAAAAGGCCCCCTTCCCCTTGCTTATTGAGTCCAAAGGCATAACATGCTGCGCCCGGCAGCAAATGGGAAGCCACACTAATTTTAAAGCCATAAAACGCTATCAAGTGCCCTGCGGGGCAGGACTACACTGAAGCTCCCGGCACCGAAATAAGACATGGTTCATTTACTCCGCAGCTTAGCCTAATGTAATCATCGCCGGATTTTTAGCCTAGAGTTGTAACAGGCAAGTAGCCGCTTGGGGAGGCGGCACTCCCAGCCATCGAGGGGGCTGCGGCAAGATTGCTGTTGATTAGAAAATTTTTCAGTTTTGACAAGCACTTAATGAACATAAATCGCACCTTGATTGGTTTCCGTTTGGGGCCACAGGCACACCTGAGAAGCAGGCCTCTCCACCTCCACCTCTCCCTTCCTTGCAAGGCCTTAGCAACAAGCCGGCAATCAGGTTACGAGCCATGGAGGAAAATATTTATAAAATACCATAATGAAATGCAATTTCTTAGGAGACGTGAGGACCGTTTCCTCAGTACGCCCCACTTCCACCCTCCACTCCCACTGAGTTCCCGGTCGCGACTCACTGTCGGTGAAGAAAATGGATGGTTTTGATTTATTTACCTTTGCTAAGAATTGCCAGCCATAATTAGTAACACGAAAAAGACCAGGAAAAGGAGAAACAAAATGACACAGACTGGATGAAACGGCCTCTTGTATGGATAAGCCAATGTCTGGTCGGCTCTACTAGAAAGAAGCTTAACAACTCAGATCCACAAGATACGTGGTTAAATCTGTGTACTTACAAAAACATACATATACACGTATACTTTGTTTTTGTTTTGTTTGTTAATTTAGAAGATCAAGAGGGAAGAAGAATTTTTCAATGTAGAAAAAAATAGATTCAGTAAGATCGAGGGTATTTGGTGGTTTAATTTATTTATTGAAATATGAAGACTTTATTTTGTCTGCTCTCATCCTACTGAGTTATCAGGATAACCCGTACCAGAGCGAGCATGCATTTTGGCCCTTTCGTCTGTACATCCTAAACACTTTCCAAACCCTGAGGGTTAGCTATATAAAATAACCAAGGAATTCCTCAGGCAGAAATAAGGCTTTGATAAAGAATCTAACTTTTTGGTACATGCAATAATAGTATGAGGTTTTCAGTAGTCATTTTTTTCTAAGAGAAGTTATAGATGTTCCCTGAAAATGTTTCTACCACCATGGCAGACCCAGTCCATGAGTTTGAAAGCATCGGTATATGGGAGAAACAATTTCTCATAGTATCTGAAACTGGTTGGATCAACACCAAAAACATTTCCCAGGTCCCCCCTAACACCCCCGGCACTTGGCAAACACAGGACAGCCCCTGTGAGCAGGGTTGGGTGGGTATTTTCATGCCGTATAGGTCACGGGCCATCATCCAGGTTATTAAAGCTCCATAATCCACTACATTCACGGCCGGGCCAGCAACTTTCCCAACAGCTTCTCTCAGCCAGGGCCCTGCTTCAGGGTGGACGTCCTTCCTCTGTAGTTCTCCCACGTCGTAGTTCTTACACCAAAACCTCACACTCCAAAGACATATCTGCACACCCACGTCCACATGGCACCATTCACAATAGCCAAAGGAGGAAACAACCCAAATGTGCGTCCACAGATGAATGGGTAACACAACACGGTCTATACATACAATGGGACATTATTCAGCCCAAACAACAAAAAAAAGAAAACCCTGTACCAGGCTACAACGTGCATGAAAATTGAGGGCACTATGCTATGTGAAATAAGCCAGTCACAAAAAGACGAACACTGCAAGTGCATGATTCCACTCATACGAGGTACAGAGTCATCACAAATCAGAGACAGACAGCAGAAGGGTGGGTGCCGAGGCCAAGGGAGGGGGCATGGGGACTGAGAGTTCCATGGTAGGGAGTTTCAGTTTTGCAAGATGAAAAGCTTCTGGAGAGTGACTGAACAACAATGTGAACAGACTTAACACTCGTGTACACTTAAAAATGGGTAAGATGGTAAATTTCATGTTAACGTCTATTTAGCACAATTAAAAAACAAACTAAAACTAAGACAAAGCTAAACTCCAAAACTCAAGCGCCTCTCCTACTTGGAGATCTTTTCTTCATATAACGAGAATTACAAGGTGAAAAAGAAGAATGAAAGGCAGAACGCTGTTCCCCGTACAGGGATGGGTTTTGGAAAAACCGACGGGCCAGCTGCTGGTTGCACCAGCAGACATGCAGGTCTGTGAGTTGAGGAGATGCTGGGCTTGGAAGCCATTGGGTCCGTGTGACTTCCGAGGTCTTCCTGGAGGAATCCCCGGGAGGAGGGAAGGTGGACATTAGGACGACAGTGGAAGAGGAGGAGCCACACAGTACCGGCCTTGAAGGGGCGTGGTGATTTCCACAGTGCACCACCAACACCGAGTGCCAGCGCTTCACAGGGCCACCTCCAGGCCACCAAGGTGGGGAGGGGCCACGCCAGGAGGGAACCCACCACAGGTTCCCAGTCCAGGGCTCTTTCCACCTGCACACGAGAAAGAATCGACCTAGAGGAGTGGATGAAACACCTTGGAAAGCAAGGAAGGAAGGACTTTAGATGGATGGAGGTGATGGCATGGAGATCCCACACACCTTGATTTCCTTCTCTACAGGACACAAGAGAACATGCAGTCAAGCCCAGAGCTCTATGTGTACACGTGTGCGCCTATGTTCTCACGTGACTACACAGGTGTGCATCTACAACGCACTTTCACATCAACTGTCCGTCGTAAGCAGCCTCAAAGCCTTTCTTGGAAAGAGGCAGAGCTTTAAGGTGCCTTGAAGCAGACAAATCGACACAAGGTCATGCCACACGCTGGCTGGAAGGCCCAGGTCTGCCCGTGACAAGGACCCGTTTGGGTAACTGACAGTGGTTGTTTTGGGAAAGCAGAGACGCTCGTAGACCTGAGGACACGACCTGCTGCCCCAAACTCAACAAAGCTCAGACACCGAGCATTTATCCCCTTTGTCCCAATAATAGTAGACAAACTTGGGGTTTTTCTGCCTTTCCCAGAGCTGATTCCCGACCATTTAGAAACTCTCACAGAAGCACCAGCCGTGGCTTCACAGTTTACAAACCCATTCCCACTGCCCTGAAAGAGGCAGGCAGACAAAATAGAAAGGTTCGTTTGTTGCCAGAGAGCTCAAGACCTTTGCTCCTTGCTAGCCATGTATTTTCCTAATACACAGATTTTAAAAGGATTTTCTGTTTTTAAATTCCAGTTGTGTTTTCAGATTTTGTGGCATTTGTATAATGTCACGTGTGTGTCCCTCCCCACCCTGATGTAAGCTAATCTACACTTAGGAAGGTCAACTTGTGCGACGTGATTCGTTTTCTTGCTCCCAATCTCACCGGAATTTTTAAAGCAGAGCCGGGATCATCACCGATGAGGTTCCAAGCCAGGGCAGTCCAGGAGCAAAGACACTGCAGGGCCCACGTGACTTGATTCCATGCAACCCACAAGTACTCACCTGTGTGTCACGTGCACACTAGCCCTGGGCAAATAGCAGGAACAGGCACAGTGCTTGCCCTCGATTAGGCTACTCTAGAAGGGGCAATACAGAGACGTGGAAGGTGCCAGAATCGCTGGGAGCACTCTCACGGAAGAAGAACACGAAGGTCTACCTGGACAGCAGCCTGGAAATTCTAGAAGCCAGACTGGAAAGGAACATACAGACCAGAACACAGCTTCCAGCACTGAGGCTTACCAAGGGAAACAAGGTCAAGTCACCCTTCATCACAAAATGAATTGTGCTTACTGCAGGAGGTCACAGACACATCTGACATCATTCTCGGGAGGGAAAGAAGGTCTGTCTTCTCAGGGTTATCGTCATTCCGGGACCCCAAAGGTTCTACACCTGGAAATGTGGGCTGTGAACTCATCTGTCTCGTTGTCTAGACTCAAGCTGGTCTGACTTCTGCAATGTTCTGGGGAAACCATCCAAGAGTTCCTCTGCCTTAACTCAGTGTTCACCACTTCGAGAAACGTGAGGTCGACCTCAGCAGGTGTGTGAAGCTGGTCCAAGGGACTGACTCGTCGCAGATGCTTAGCGACGCCTCACTCTGCAGGTAAAATGTCCTCATTTTGTGTGACGATTGTGTGTCCTCTGAATGACACTCACCAGCGGTGGGTGTAGGCAAGGGCTGTTGTTCTCACAACATACCGTAAGTACTTCTCCCTTTTTTCCTTGAATTTTCTCTTTTGAGAAGAATACCTACTTAGGAAATCATTCTTTCTGTTGGTTTTGCACCACTAATGAAGTGGATTTTGTTTGATTTTGAAATGAGAAACTTCCTGAAATCAGCCTTCCGATGACAACATAGGGCCCCAGCTTGACATTGCTGATGTGCAAACAAAACACACGTCAACCATGTGCAGAATCAAAGGCTTCGTGTGGCCGGAATGGGCCTGCGTCGGGACGACTGTCCGGTAAGAAGGAAAGTCAGGGAGAAAGGACAGCACCATGGCTGTTTCCAACTCAGGCCACACACACGCAGAACGGGAAAAAGATCCCGGAGGAGGTTTTCAAAAGTGTGAGCGCTTCAAGCCCAGGTCAGCCGGGGTGGGGGTGGGGGGCGTTACCAGCCCCCACTGTCCTCACAGGAAGCCCGGGAGAGGCTTCATGGCCAGGGCGCCCTGAGGTCCTTGGCTTGGCTCGACCGTGCGGCCACGAGCCAATCCTTCCAGGTCCTCTCGGATCCCACCGCACACCCTTTGTCAGCAGGAATTTCCGCCGTGCCCTCGACGGCGCTGTCTCGACATGGAAGATGAATGGGTGACGCTGAACGGTGAAGCCCCGCGGTCCAAGTGCTTTCTCATTAGCCTCTCCATTTTTCTATCAAGGTGCTCCCTGAGGCCGATACTGAAGTCCACAGAACAGGCCGCCCTTCGCCCAGCCCGACTGTGATCCAGCAAAGCGTCACAAAACCATGAGATACTCATACGTATCTCCCCCAAGGAAGTTAAGCGGTCAGGGCTTCTGAAAGGTCTTACACATGGACGACTTTTAGAGCAACAAAAACACAGACCACGGAGCAGCTTCAGGAGTCTTGCTCTTCACTGTTCTCGTCTTACTGACATGCTTTGGGTTGTCTTAGCAAAATGTCAGTTGAAGAAGGAGCAGTTAAGCTAATCAGGCCCAGAGGCAGGGTGACCAATTTGCCCCAGGTTGCCTGGGACACAGCGCTGGAAGCCCTGCGTCCTGGGAACCCACTTGGTCGCGGGCACACAGGGCCGTTGGTCACCCTACTTGAAGCATCTCCTGAACAAAAGCAGCTTCGTTGTTTTGGTTGCACTTTCCATCGGTCTGAAAGTGGGTTACAGGTTTTATTTCATTTACTACCAGCATTTTGAGAGAGAAAGATGAATCGTGACCTGGGTGTTTCTGGGCCCCATCTTTGCCTTCCCATTAAGTGATCCCTGCCAGCAGCTCCCATCTCAGGATGGGCCTTTCCTTAGAAATCCAAACAGACTCCTTTAGCCTCAGTTTGTTGAGTTTTTGGTGAGAATTTCAGTCACAGACTCTTAAGCCAGAAGCGAACTTAGAAGACAGTATCATCTCCCTTCCCACAGTAAAAGGATTCTTCCCGCAGATTTACAGACACCGTCCAGCCAGTTCTCAGTGCCCCCCTTAAAATGCAGCACATTGACAGAAGGGGACCTGACTACGCAGAAGGGCATGGAAGTAAGATCGGAGGCTTCTGGGCTGCCCCAGCTTCTGAGGAGGTGGGCGTCCCAGGGTCATGCTATGCCAGCCGCTGAGGGCTCGGCTGCAGGTCCTTGGAGCGCTCCCCACTCGTCTGTCACCCTGCCCCTGCCGCCAGGCCCCGTGGCTCTTGTGGGCACCACTGATCCTTAGGACACCTGGGGCTGAAATCCACTGTCATGTCTTCCCCTCACGCCCGCGTCTCCTGCTCTCTAGCTACAATGCAGGAGGTGTGGGGACCCTGTGGGGCCAAGGCAGCCACTGCAGAGGCGCCTACACCTCGGGGAAGGGCTGAAGCCGGCAGAACGAGTGGCGGTGGGGAAGGTGGGGTGACGGCTTCGCCGAGCACAGAGGGGTCTGGCGGTATTGCTAATATCAACTTTTAGGAAACTTTCTCAGTTGGGGTTGGCTCAATGCTTTGCCCATTTTCCCTGTGATTTCCAGAAAAACGACCACTTTCTAAGATCTCAGCACGCACAGGCATTCTGTTCTCCTGCTTACAGACAGAGGCTCTCTAGGCAAGAGAACCCTTGGAGGTTTTCTGCAACAGGAAACATACCTGGGGCCAAAAGGTCCCCTCAACAACTTCTCTCTGGGGCGGGGGAGGTACAGGGAAAGTATGTGCTAAACGAATGACAGAGGCCAGGCTGCAGCTCAGACGGACCCAGGGCTGTGGTCTCCTGGGTCCCTCTGTACGTGAGCCGAGTCTGTGGCTGGGGTAGGGGTGGGGGAATGATGCCACAGGACTGGGCTGATCCTGAGGGCCTGGGAAGGAGATGCAACTCAGGGAAAAGATGTGAACAAGGAAAGGGAAATCTGAAGCAATGGTGACCAGTGGGAAGTGACAACGTGGAGCCACCACCCAGCTGAGGTCCCTTGCTCGTACTCTTGTGCATGTAGGAGCCTGCCTGAGTTCTGAGGCCGCAGGCGGTCCACGGATGCCAGCACTGGGGTGCTTCCTAGCGCTGACCCATTCCAGGCATGGGGTGGGGGCTGCCAGCTGCATGCCAAGCCCACCGGGTGCTGCAAAGCCCGGTGTCCCCAGTTCATGGCTGGCAGCCTGTTTCTGAAGTTACGGGGCTTCCACGGCACAGGGCACAGTGGCCCACACCCCGACTGTTTGTTTTGCTAAGAGGACGGGGTGCTTTTCTGCCACACCTGTGTCTGCACAATGTCTGCTTGGGATCAAGACGTGGTTCGTGTCCAAAGGATGACCCTTTTACATAAACCCTCCCGAGGACATCTGTGAATAAGGAAACCGATCTGTTCCCTAAGGAAGGGAACTGACCTCCTCTCGGGGATCTTTTCTTTACGGGCATCCAATCAAGGTATTGAAAAACACTTCCCAGGGTTCTTAGCAAGATTAGGGATGGTGCCCTGAGCGAGTTATAGCTACAGCCCCCCTGCTCATCGAGCTTCTTTTCCAATCACATCGGCATTGCCAGGAGCGACGCAGCAAGGCTGGGGCGGGGACAGCTCTGTCCTCCAGCAGCAAACACTGTGTCCGTCTCAGTAATTTTGGCTGCTGCCTGCCTGTCTGTCCACAAGCACTGGCTGGGATGTGGCAACTGAATTCGGCCAACGAACGCAGGGGCCGCCTAGAGCAGCCCCGGGCGGGAGAGCAGCCTTACAGACCACGCTGTCTGATACAGGTGACAGTAACACCCTGACGGCGGCCCCCAACCCTGAGCACTCTGGCCTTTCCGTGAAGAGACCATAACGAAGAGATGACATTAAGGGAAGCCATGCCAGCCCTTGTATTTCCATCGAAACTCGATTCCACCAGTTACTCTTGCTCCGCCCTTCGATGTGTGTGAGACCCCGGCCCAGCTCCCTGGGTTTACCGTGATCAACCGGTCGAAGGTGGCTGGTGCTAGAGTCAGGGTCTGGCCTGGTGTGGCGAGTGAGCAGCACACGTGTGCACAGGGATAGCACACGTCTGTGCCCGCACCACAGGGCCCCGCCTAAGGTCTGCTCGAGTCTTCTGTGTCTGCTGCACCCTCAGGCCTGGTGCTCTCAAGCCCCAGCACTCACCCCATTATAAAAGTATTACGTCATTAGAACCACCCTCAAAAAGCACACCAGTGTCGCTTTTGGTAAATAAATCACCTAATCACCGAAAATTAGTGGTCTGGCACCAGCACTCCACCACTGGCTATCTGCAGAAAGCTTGATCTAGAAATATCTTGTTGTTCAGCCATGCCGGTTTCCTTGGCTCCTTCCCTGGGGGAGTTGGGAGCTACGGGCTACACTAGTTGGCATCAGGCAGACCCCTGCGGGGCCAGTAATAGGGAGGTGACCAACAGTGAAGGAACCCAAAGCCACCAACCTGGGCAGATGTCCCCAATATTTAACCACTTATTCAGCATCACACACAGCCAACAAACTCACTTAGTGGTCTTTCTGCCACAATGTGTCTCGAGGATAACCTAGAAAGTGGCTGTTACAGGGCTGTCAGGGTTGGAGAGCATTGAGTTCTGTCGCCTTTTGAAAATGTCCAGGCTAACCCAACCGGGCCATTCTTCAGGGTACAGAACTCTGGCACTTGAATTTGCAACACACCTGCATACTCCCAAATTTCTCATCCAGGAGAGTCTGGACTCCGCCCATGGGCAACCTCCTGCATGCCTCCTCCCAGTCTGAACCGACTGCCAGCATAAGTCAGCTCCCCAACAACTAAGACGGAACGTCTGTTCTATTCTGCCAAACAGTCTACCAGGAACTCACTGTCCCTCCAAACTTTCACCCAAAGCTCGGATGAGAAAATAAAGTTGGTGAAGGATCACAGTAAAGGTCATGCCATCGCTCCATGCACTAGAATTGCCCTCCATTCCTGGGTTCAGCCACTCCCTGATGGAGGGAACTATGTACCTGTGTGAGCAATTTCAGTTCCCAGGCGATGAGCACTCACTGAACAGCACTTTCAAATGACACTGGCTCCTGCCGGCCACATAATTATGTAACAAAGCCCCACTGTGCTCCTTTTCTGTATTCCAATAATATCCATGCACACACATTTAAAAAAGAAAAAAAAAGGATGGAACTGACAAACACGGAGGGGCATCACACGATGGAGCCTGTGTGGGAGAATTTCTGAAGACCCGACTGTGATGATATAACCAGAGGTGGGGATGAAGAATAAGCAGGCACGAGCCCTTCTATGGGACTTTTTGGCCGCATACTGTTGTGGCCATCTCCCCCCTGGCAAGAAGCAGCAAAGCCCCTGTGACTGGACCCGGGCTTAGCAGGTGTCAGGTGCCCTGAGCTGCATCGTCAAGCAGATCTTACTTTTTACTGCTCAGTAGTCCCAGCAAGAAGAGTATCTTGATTACACTTTCCTCTCTAAATAACACAAAGCAACTGGGTCAACAATTAGATCTTTGCTGTCTGACGGGGTCGTAGGAAGAACTCTGCCAGTGAGACCTGGCAGGACTCTGGGGTTCTGATGGGCAGGGGCTGAGGGTGCAGGGCGCTGCGTGGCCCAGGAGACCTGGATGGGGCAGGACTGGCGTTCCGTCCCGGACATGGACGTCACCTGGAGAAGCAACCTGACTCTATCCCGCAAATAACCCAAATGAAAGCAAGCACACAGGAATTTCCTGAGCACAACAAAGCACTGATATCTCAGAAGTCTCCTTCCTGGGGAGGCGTGGGCGATACTCCGGCCAACATGAGAAACGGGTCAGCGGCGCCTCATGAAACCTGGCTTTCCACATGGCTCTGAAGGCGGGGCCGCTGCTGTAAGACAAGAGGGTGAAGGGCAATTCACCCCAGCAAGCACGCCATCGTTACCCCTCATGTTGGAATGTATGTAAATTTACTCTTTTAAAGTAAATGTTCCCGAGGGTGCAGTGAGGACAAGCCCTCGATATACTGCCAGCGGAGAGAAGCCGAGACCCTCTTTCCGGGACTTCGCCAACACGTACCGGAAGCCCTAACAGCATGGATACTGTCCAACTGAGAAAGCTGATCGCTAGGAACTTGTCTGGGGAAATGGACAAGGGCACAGAGAAGCAAACAGAGGATGCTGATTAGAGTCACTTGTAAAAATAATTCAAAGTAAATGTATTTGCCAAATAATCCCTTTTGGAGATGGTATGAAATCAATTCGGGCATGTCTACATGGTGAGTATTACATAACCATTAAAAATGGTGGCATAGATGGCGGCTAAATGGTTCAGTTGGTTAGAGCACAAGCTCTGAGCAACAAGGTTGCCGGTTCGATTCCCACAGGGGCCAGTGAGCTGCACCCTCCACAACTAGATTGAAGACAACGAGCTGCCGCTGAGCCCCCGGAGGGGTGGCCGGATGGCTCAGGTGGTAGAGCACGAGCTCTCAACAATAAGGTTGCCGGTTCAATTCCTGCATGGGATGGTGGGCTGCACCCCCTGCAACTAAGACTGAAAACGGCGACTGGTCTTGGAGCTGAGCTGCGCCCTCCACAACTAGACTGTAGGACAATGACCTTGAGCTGATGATGGGCCCTGGAGAAACACACTGTTCCCCAACATTCCCCAATAAAATCGTTAAAAAAAAAAAGGTGGGTAGAACCGTATTTATTGGCTGACACGGGATGGTGCCCAGGTCTGTTATTAGCTAGGAAAGGGGACCAGACGCAGAATTCACAGGCCGACTGACCGTATGCTTGTGAAAGGACACAGCACACAATGGCTGGGAGCAGACACCCCAAATGCTGGCAGTCATGTTCTCCAGGTGGTATTTTGGGAGTGATTTTCATTTTCTTCAACACGCCTATTTCTAACGTTTTGTCAATAACTGTGCAATTTTAAAAGTATTTGAAATTTGAAATACAAAGCTTAACACAGTGATACAATCAGCTGACCAGCTGACACTATGTAGTCTAATCTATACATTTATCTGCATTAGGGCAGATTCAACAAGATTGAAAGATGTGAATCTATCACTAACACCCCATTTTTGGAGTTCATCGAGGCTTTCTGAAAGAATGCACCAAGGGTAGAATGTCTGCATTTCCCCCCCAAAAATAAAATGAATTCTGCTTTTCACCTGTCTTACATAAATCACTAGTACTAGCGTAACAAATTTTATGGACGCACAGAGAAAACTTCTCTTGCTTTAAGAACTGGTGTGTGTTGTTATTTGACAATAAAAACCGAGTCACAAATGACATGCAACTTCTTGCTTTTGTTCTCAGCTGCTCAGAGTGAATCCTGGGTGCTAATGCACTTGGGTCCCCTTTTCTAGATTTTCAGACAGGTGGCTCTCTTTCCTCCTTTCTCTGTTACTACTTGCTCCTGTCTTTTTACACTCATTGAAAATTTTACTTCCTCTGTGCCTTTCATTGTGATTCTTTGTAGAATTAATTAGAGAGCAACAGACAGACCTGGAGGGGAAGACCCAGGGTCTAACGGAGTGTGAGGGGCATAGCATTTATCTCATGACGGAGCAGGAGACCCAATCCGACTCTAACTTCTGAGAGGAGAGGCCTGACGGCTGCAGCACCCACCCCCACCCGCACCCCCCATGCACTGTGATTACATAAGGTCTGCGCCTGCTAACAGCTCCCAGGGGGCGACACTCACATGTAAGCTGGGATGATAGGTCAGCACGCCATTGTCACACAGGGTGACATACTTCTTCTTCCACTCTTTGTTCAGTGATTTGCCACTTCGCTTCAGCAGCATGCCCTATAGGAAACAGGAGCCAAATACAAATTAGAAAGTCTTGTGTCAATTTTTCTTAAAGTAGGCACATCGCTAAGTTTTAAATTTTTAAACTATCATTTTAGTCTTGCAATCTTAAATGGAAATCATACCTATTTGCAGCTTGGTAATTTGGTTTTCTCTTCCGTTTTATATACAACATATACATTCAACCAATTTCCTTTTGTGTGGATGTGTGTAGAACTTAACTTTGTGACACTAACGAGTGCTAAAAGCTATGCTATCGGTTCAACAAATGTAACACAGCCTTCCTTATGCTGAGCAGGGAGTGCACACGTCAGTGTCTGCAGGCATAATATGTTAGAAAAGGAAACCTAAATTTTCTTTTCTAAAAATAAGACATTAACTGTATTCTTACCTTCTGATATTTGCAAATAGGGACATTTTATTTCAGTTTTTCATATCAGATTTTCAATTTATTAAAAACGAAATTCCATTTGCGAAGTCAGCAACAGCATTTAACAGATGAATTGTGTATAATTTACTTTAATCCATTTTTAATGAAATCATATTAGGGCTTCTTGAAAAGCATTCAAAATGTGAAACTAACACACTATTGAAGCATGTGTAATCCAATTTTCCTGAGATGACTAATGAGAATTTATTCTTGTTTTAACTACCAATTTCCAGCAAACCTTCTGCCTCGCCTAGGCTTTCCTGGGCTATAAACACCGACGGGCAGGGCTGGGCTCCACCTGGCCCATAACCTTGACCCCACACTTCTCCTACCCGCTGAGGCTCCCAGCTCACGAGGTGCCAACTTAAGCTTTCATCTCTGCATCCTTCTAACTCCTGCCCACATGAAACAAGGACAATGGAAGACCCTCCGTCCCTGCTCTTCCTCTTCCTGCCATAAACTCACACGGTCACAATTAGGACCGAGAAAGCATAAGACGAATGAACGCTGGGTAATTCGCCCAGGTTGAGGCAGAAGGCAAGCTGTAAGTCTGAAATACAATTCGACACCTTGAAGAAGCAGGGGTGCCCTTGAGTCCCCTTGGGAGTGCTACCAGCCTCCACCGGCCTCCAAATTCCGCCACCCCCAGGAACCACAGTTAATGAAGTTCACCTTCCAGTTAATTACCAGTAATGTGACGACACTGCTTTTTATGCCAAATCGCACACATGCAATGGGTTATGAGTCAACTCGGGACGCTGACCACCTCTTTACACATCGCTCCTGGGAGAAAGTACTTCAGTTTGAAGCAACTCACAGTGGGATCGTGGAAGGATTATTTTAAGTGCTTATTGTTTAAAAAACAAACAAACAAACTTGTGGCATAACGCAGCATCCCTTCATTCTTAACCAATAAATACCAAACATGGCACTGAAACCAACAGAGTGAGCCAGACCCAGAGGAAAACGCCAGTTACAAACCCAGGTGAGCCGAACCCCAGGGCAAGAACCAGTAAGAGCTCGTGGGACGGGCGGTCCCTACTTGTGTGGTGATGATAAATAAGCAGTCACTTAAAGTCTTTAAACGTCCCTCCTGAGTGGGACTGCTGAGGTTTTTAAGCTCAGCACAGCGAAGTCCTGCTGTGGGTTCCCATTCTCCCACCAGCCCTGTCAGATGGAATTCCAGCAATACCAGGGCCGGGCTGGGGCCGCTGGGTGTCACTGGAGCTGAGCGCTGCGAGGGCTTCAGAGCTCAGTCCCTCTTCCCGCAGGTGAGCGGGTGCTCAGCTCACACCCCGGGCCCTACACCCCGCTTCTCCTCTCCCCCGTGAGGGCCAGAGGACTCACTTCTTAGGAGGATGAAGGGAAACGTTCCAACAGGGAGGCCACGTGAAGAGAGGCATCCGTGGGGCACTAACCTCGGCTGATTTGTTTTGGGGCCAGGAAAACGTAGTAATGTCTGGTGAAAGGAAGTCCAAATCTTGAAAATCTTAAGTAAATTTTATGGTTCACCCTGGAGGGTAATCACATTACAGGTACTATTCAAATGCTGCAAGTCAGAGGGGCAGGAAGGACACCTCGTCCTAGGAGCTGGATTTCAGCCTCCAGCCTGGCCCCGCCTCCATCCTGGCCCCGCCCTCAGCCTGGCTCCACCTCCATCCTGGCCCCGCCCTCCAGCCTGGCCCAGCAGTGGGTATTACCACCTACCCTGCCCACCAAGACTCTTGTGGACACTGAGCTCGGCTGCCCTGCTCCCCACCTCACAGCTGCACCCAAGCCCAGGCCCGTCCAGCTGCGGGTCTGTGGTGCTGCTGTACCAGGTAAGGTAACTGTTCCTTAAGTGGCCTGAGTGCGGACTCACGACGCATTTCTGAGCATGTCACGTACACTCTCCCTTACTCCCCATAAGCAACAGGTGAGGGCCACAGTGTCATCCGGCTCCTTGTTACAGCCAGACAAGACTCAGTCACATACGTGAGGTCACTTGTTAGCTGATGGAAGTGCCAGGACCAGCTAGCTGCCTGCCCCCTTCATTCCTGCCATGGCTCTGGGCTGCTAAGCCCTACTTGTGGGCACCGCCAGCCGCGGTCAAACCTCCAAGGGGCCCCTCCACGGCCTGGCCTCCAGCCCGCAGTCCTGAACCAGCAGCGCCTCCTCCCAGAGCTGATACCGGACCTGAAAGGGGCAGTCACGCAGGGTCCTGGCAGGTGCCTGCAGCCCTATCTCCCCGAGGGGACAGTGAGAATCCAGAGACTGCAGACGGCTGTGACCCAACGACGCTGTACTCTGCATTCACCCAGCGAGAGAACAGACAAGCACCGCTCTGACACACACAAATCAAAATATATCCCTTAGAATATATTGCCAGTCGACCCAGAGCAAGGGGTTTCTGTTTGCTAAGTCAAGTACCCCAGGCATGCCCTATACCCTACGAAAGAATTCCAGGAATGGGGTGAGCAGGATGTTGCAAACTGCTGGAGCCAGACCTGCGTAACGGTGGGTCCTTCACCTGGGACACAACTGGGCCACACGTGCCCAGGAGCAGCCCCCTGGACTAGACGATACGGTGTCTCTTCAGGGGGTGCAGGGTCTCTGTGTCTGTGTCACCAGATTTCCCAATTACCCAAGAGAAGGAGAAAAACTGGAGGTTTATGTGATGGCTCCTTATGTTAAAATACTGGCAACAGATTATACACTGTTTGCATGTAACAGAGGTCAAACCAAACAAGTCTGCACGTCACACACAGGCAGGCTTTGCTTGTGACCTCTGGCCGGCTCACCAGATTTAAGCAGAGGGGGATGGACGCAGGCACTGGACCTCCCAAGGCTGGGCCACCTGGGACCTCCGTCCTCTCCCAGACAGCAGCCATCCACAGACCTGCACATCCTGTAGGGGTGGTCCCCAGGAAGCCCAGGGCTGGAGGTTATGCCCACAGCTCTCCAAATTCAGGGTCCACGTCTGCACTTACATGTGTTCACCTTTACAAAAGGCAAGCTGACTCACTGGGAGAAGCCAGCAAACTGTGTACTGTCTTTTTATAATAATAAAAAGAGCCCATCCTGAAAAGCAAAAGCACGATGGACACGAGCTCTCTGATGAGTTAAGGTACGTGGCTAGTGCTTCCGGGGCAGCAAACAAGATGGATTTTTGTAATCAGAGCTTCAGCTGGACTAAAAATGAGGAGACTAAGGAAATAGCTTCTGTGGACCAAAACCATGTTTTCTTTCTTTCCTTTTTTTGCCACTTAAGTTAATTCCAAACATGTATATTTTTATGAGTATTTGTACCAAGTGAGAAGCACAGAATTTCAGAGTCTAAAGAGACCCCAGAAGTTGTTAAACCCTTCGGTCCCGATCCGCTAGACTACTACGTCTGCACGATCCCTGCCCAGGGTCATTCCCTGTGGAGAGGCAGTCCGTGGCTCCGGACAGCTAGAACACCTGCACAGGCGTCTACTGCCCACCGAGGGGCAAGCCTGGTTCCCAGCTCTGGCGCTGCAGAGACGGAGCCTTTACTCTGTGGGACCAGGGAGACGGCTCGTCACACAGCACACGGCCACGCCCCTTAGTCCCAGACTCTTCCCAAAGCAAAAGGTTCCAGATCTCTGCCAAGGTGCGACTCTCTTCTGAACACGGGATCCCCCAAAGTGCCAACGGGAGAGAGTGAACCCCTGTCTCCCTTTGGCACAAATTTCTACTGATGCGACCAGAACACGTCCTGGCAGGCCCTCACTGCATCCGGCTGTGCACTCCATGCTTCTGTCATCCTGAACTTACACACTTTCTACTCTACCAAGAAAATGGAAAGGCCTAAAAATAGCTCGTTTTAAACTTTTAAAGGACATGAAGCCACGATCCCACTGGCCAGAAGATGACAGAGGCCAGAAGGCTTTCTGCCTGAGACACAGGCAGGCAGTTCCCATGTGCGAGTGAAAATGGCCGTTATGATTCTAAGTCTCTTTGATCCTGTGTAACTCAGGGCAAAGCCACACGGCAGAATGTCAAAATGCGTACTTGGTCTATCCTTCAGATGCCACTTTTATACATGTAAAAACGATCTCTGACTCAAGACTGTTCCTCACTGACTGGCTATCACAGTGTAGACATCAATTAGAATTAATGCTTTATATGACTTTCAAATGGCCTACACATCTATTTTTTAAAATACTTTATTTCAAAACAATATTGGGCTCAACGTGAGCTGGGAGCTACTCTAACAGCCTTACAAGTATTAACCAACTGAAAGCTTACAACGGACCTGATGGATTACCCCCATTTTACAGATGAGGCCACTGAGGCACGCAGAGGTTTGTAACTTGCTCAACTTGCACATCCAGCCTGGAAGCAGGTCTGAGGACAGCTCCCACGCGTCGTGGTACCGTGTCTGCGTAAATCATTCCACACCGACTCGGGGAGGCCCGAGACGCACTTTAACCAACAGAATCAGTGTGAATGACACAATCTACACTGGATTTAAACCTTAAGAAATCCTGGCAGCTTCCGCGTTAGGGACCTCTGACAGAGAAGCCATGCTGGGCTCTGTCCAGAGTCCTGAACCACCAAATGGTGAGTAATAATAAAATACCAGTTCTCTAAAATCACTAAGCTTTGGGGGTAAATCCTCATGCAACAACAGATAAGAAAAACAGAACCAGCATCTTGTACCGCTGTAACAAAAATAAAAAGCACATGCACTGGCTGACGATGGTGGGGACGTGGCACCTGTAGTGGAGGCCGGAAGGACAGTGAGGGAAATGCTCCCTGAGGCTGGAGACGGGCCCCAGTTGTGCACTGGCAGGAGGGGCCGCAGACCTGCTGCCTGTGGCACGTACGGCACGTGCTGAGTGACCCACCACCTGGCTGAAGGGAGCACAGGAAAAACGCTGGACTTGCTACTGGCTCTGATACATCTGGGAGAAGGGAGTTTGCAAGCAGTACTGCAAGAAACGTTTCCAATTTAAAAACCTCGCTGGACTGGGCCATGAGAAAAACTGTTCCTCACCTCCGCCCCCTAAAGCTTCTCCTGCCAGTAGAAAACTTTCAGAGTAAGAAGTGGCCTCAGAACAAAGATCCAATCCAGGGGATGTCAGCGATGTGACCTCAGAATACAGGCCCCCATCAAGGGTGTGGTGGTCACACCCTCTTCCTGAGAAGTCAGGAAGATCGAAGGCAGGGCCTCACGGACCCTTGCACTCAGAGATTTGTGGGTTAGAGACACGGAGTTGTGGAGTGGCTTCTGTCTCATGGAATGGACGGTAATTTGCTACAAAGGACACCCACAAGATGTTTAAAGGAGCTATATATACCACCAGCACTAAAAGGCACAAAGTTCAACAGGAAAAGAGGCACCTGGGCCCTCAACCTAAATGCGACAGGAAGCAGGCTGTGAAAACAGGCCATGTCTTATGGAAAAGGAAGGTCAGCTCAAACAACAGAGCCCAGGGCCAAGGAGGGTGCCCCTGGGAGAACACACTCCCCGCGCCCAGTGCACAGAGGGTTAGAACATGGCCCCGCTGGGCTCAGAGGTGCTGTGGACCAGTCACTGCCACGTGTCCCTCTCCTCCTCATGGAATAAGGGTGTCTGCTGCCAGCTTCCTGTCTGTCAGCACTGTGTGTGTGTGTGTGTGTGTGTGTGTGAGAGAGAGAGAGAGAGAGAGAGAGAGAGAGAGAGAGAGAGAGATCTTGTCTGCTGAGCACCCTGGCCTTCACACGGAAAGGATCACATCTGAGAAGCCTGACGCACGTGATGCTCTGGCACTTCGAGCCAGAGCCAGATGCCAGGACAGGACGAGGCTGCGGCTCTGGGGACAGGCTGAGGGCGTCTTGCGTGCGTGAGGGCAGACGAACGTAGCTGGTCTCCAGCGAAGACCCTCAAAAACCACCAGCTCCTGTGTGGCCCGGGCCCTCTGACTCAATGTAACCAATAGAACGTGCTGGAAATTACGCTCTGCCCACTCGGGCTGCAGCCTGAGGAAGGCCTGGCAGCTCCTGCTTTTACGCACGGAGCCCTTGCAGCCTTGTCAGAGATCCGGGGATTGTGCTGTGGGAACTGTGAGGAGGGACAGGCCCCGACACATGGAGCAGACGCCAGGTCTCAGACACAACTGCGGCTGACCTGCCGGCGTCCACTTCCGCCTCTGAGTCCAGGTACCAAACGAGGGTCAAGGAATGACCCTGGATGCTCCAGCCCTCCAAGGCAGCCTGGGGAGTAGAAACGAGCTGTCCCCACTGTGCCGGGCCCAAATTCCTGACCCACCGAATGATGAGAAATAATGAAATGGTTATTGTTTCAAACCGTATGATTTGGGTTAACTACCAGGTAACCAGCCTGGCAGGGGGAGCCAGAAGCAACGATCTATGCTTGTCACCCTGATGACACGCTGCCTCCTTGGGAGTCATCTCACCCTCCAGACCAATTTTAAAGCATTAACACATCTTTTACTTGTATGTATAGGAAGAAATTTAAGGGCTTTGTGACATCTCAAACATTCCTCTTATCTTACTTGGCAATGGCAAACATTGATCTAATTGCTCCCACCTAGTGAATTTACTGACGCATCAGAAAGACTGTGATTTTAATGATCTACAACCAAAATACCAGATTCCAGGCAGGTGCTTCACGCTTTTTTGCCCAAGGAACTTTTTCTATGGGGGAGCAAGTAGTAGAATTGTCTTCTGATTGCCATCTCTTTATTAGTCATGGGTATTCTTTGCCTAGTCCCAAGAGGTCACTGAAAGCCAAAAGCAATGTTAAGTGTACAAGCTTTAAATAACTTACAAAGTTAATGTAATGAATGAAAATGCTATCTGAAATCCATCACTCCATGCTTGCCGCAGCCCCAAGCTGTGATAAAACACCACTCATAAATTTATATTAAAACTCTGCTCGATAGCAATTATTTACCAACAAAGATTTACTGACCGCATTCAAGACTGGGGGTCTTAAGCAGGCAAATCAGTCTTTGTTTCGGGTTGGAGGGACCGGGTGGCGTCGGCATCTGCTAGCACAGAGATTGTCATGACACGGGGGACATTTAATGGCCAGGGTCCTGCATGGCAAGGGAGCCCGGCCGGCCGCAGGCGGCTGCCCGGAAAGATCAGATCACCAACAGGCACATCCATGAAGCACTGATCTCGTCTCGTCTCTCGGGGCGGCATTTCTCATCTGCGTTAACAGCCGCTGGAGGCTGTGCATGCATTTGACTGTGAGGAGAGGAGAGTCTGTGTGTGACTTAGCAGTGATACAAATTGAATTATCCTGCTGCACCCGAGGGGGTGCCAACAGCTGCCTAATTACCAAGTTTAAAAAGACAATAGTTTTTCTATGCTTTAAAACATCCACACGAGTTCAGAAATGTTTAACGTTTCTACTTCTAAAAAAAAATAAAAAGGCGGGGAGGGGGGTGATTTGAGTCCTTCTTTTCTTTGATTCTGTAGTGAACACCTGTGAACAGTATCTCAGTACCTTAGGATCCGCGTCCTTGATCCTTTTGAGTAGATTCTCATGATACAGGGGTCTATGAATTTTAAACTGTTGGAGAGAAAAGCTGCCATCTTTTTTTTTTTTTTGCCTCTTTCATCAGGTTTTCCTTCTACATGAGCTGTCCACATGATCTGACCTTAGGAATAAACACGTGTTAAGTTTCGGCCGCCGGCTTCTTTCCTTGTCTGGTGGGTTCTTTTCCGTGGGCTTCTCAGCTGCTGCTTTCTTGGTCACTGCAGCCTTTCCCCACCAAAGGCTTCTGCTGCTTTGTGGCGCCACCAGCCTTCTCTCCTTTCTTCCCTACTGTAGGCGGCTCGCCTGGAACCCCCCTCCCGTCGGGTTTGGCTTTTAGCGCTGTGGCTGCCGCTTTACCCACTGGAGCCGGCAGTTCTTGGCCTGGCGGACAGGAGCGTTCCAGCGCCTGGTCTTTGCATGTGGGTTTGGCTTCACTGAGATTCTGCTAAGGTCTGTGCTGGGTGTCTCGTGCCCGGGAAGGTTGCAATGACTCTTAAAGGAGGCAGCTTTATGCCAAGTGCCACACAGATCACCAATGCAGAAACGGCCCCCATGAGGGGCAACTTTCAAAAGGCTGGGTTTGCATACAGAATGCAGTGATCCCAGGGATGTTTCCGAAGGCTTTGATGATGCAGTGTCCTCATTACAGGTGATGCAAGGTCTCCTCCCAGACATGACGACAGTTTCTCACTTTGCCCTTGCCAGCTCTCATTCGCTGAGAGGCACACACCTTTCTGATATCATTCCAGGCCGTAAGTTTGTAAAGGAGCAAAAGAGCTTCCGTGGTTTTCTTGTAGCCTTCAACTTTATCTTTTGCCACCAAAGAAATTTCAGGCACTTCCTAGATACGATGACCTTTACACGTGCCCAGGCAGCCAGGGCAGAGCAGGTGGCATATTGCTGCTGTGTTGTGTTCACTTTGTGGTGCCAACGGTGCCAGGTTTTGGTTGGTGTACCATGCAGCCCCATGACACATATTGCCAAAGCATCCTGGCCAGAACGATGCGTCTCGCCTCCGGGGACACTGGGAACCCGAACCACAGCCCTGCCAGGACCCATGGCTCAGCAATGGTTTGGCAACCAGCACAGGGTTGCCTGTTGTTTCTGCGCAAGTTGGTGGGAACACAGTTCACTCTATGTCGTCATGTGAGAGGAAGCCCAGAACACAGCAGACAGAGCGACATTTTGCCAGATGATCCCCCTTTTTGGAGTACGCTGAGGTCAGCGGAAGAGCACAGGCCATTGTGGGGACAGGAGATGGCCAAGCTTTTCTCAGCCCCGTGGCCCTCACAGGAAAAAGCGGAAAGCTGGCATTTTTAACTGAGACCCAAAGAGTGTCACCACCAGTCACTCACTTTTCACACGAGCAGTTACTACTTTTATTCTAATCAAGATTTTTCCTGTAACATGTACTAAACTTCTGGTTTACTTAATGCTTAATTGATAAACAACCCCCCCCAAAAAACTAGAAAATTTGAGGGGGTGGTAGGTGGATGGAAACTCATCACTGGCAACTGGGGAAGCAGAGGGGTTGTTGGTCCAAGGAGCATGGGCCTTCTTCCGAGGGGCCTTCTCCCGTGTGGGTCTTCTCCCGTGTGGGTCTTCTCCCAGGGGGGCCTTCTCCCGTGGGGGCATTCTCCTGCGTGGACATTCTCCTGTGTGGACATTCTCCCGTGGGGGCATTCTCCCGTGGGGGCATTCTCCCGTGTGGACATTCTCCCGCGTGGACATTCTCCCGTGTGGACATTCTCCCGTGGGGGCATTCTCCCGTGTGGACATTCTCCCGTGGGGGCATTCTCCCGTGGGGGCATTCTCCCGTGTCATGGGCTCCTGTGGAAAGTGGTCCTTCTGGGCGTCGCTCCTGCTGGGCCTCTAATACCCCACTCCTCCAGAATGAGAACGTATGTACCCTGGCCCTGCCCTCTCACGATGCCAAGCTGTCCCTGGCAGATAACACACTTTTCCAAGAACATGCCTAGACCTACGGGAGTGGAAATTCATGCACGGAAGTGTCTGTTGTGGGGGGCAGTCTGCTCAGGCTGCCTCCTGTCATGCCTCCATCACGCGAACACGGGCCTAGTGCTGACGTCAGCAAGCTCCTGTCACGGGGGACAGAGGTCTAGTTCTGAATGTCTCCCTCCTTCCCAGTTCACCAGGGGCTCCCCGGGCCAGTGCCCTCTAAGACACACTGTTAGCTGGGATCTGAAGCTGGCACAGTCTAGCCCGTGGGCCGAATTTCATCTCTTGCCTCTTTTTGTAAATAAAGTTTCATCAGAACACAGCCACGCTCACTTATGTACGTGGCTGTTTTCTACCTGCCAATGGCAGGGACCAGCGGTTCCAGGAAGGGCCATGACTTGCAAAGCTAGAGTGCTTGCTTTGTGGCCCTTTACAGAAGACAGCGCTGCCATAGGACATGAAACTATGCAGAAAGAATCAGCAGCCATCAACTTTCTTTAAAACTGGCAATTCTCTTCTTTCTCCCTGACAGGCCTGAGTCCCCACCGTCCTGGTAGACACCCCGCCCTTTCGTCCTGAGCTGCAGGGTCAGGGGCTCTGGGCTCCCACCATCTTTGCCGAGTGAATGGGCACCCCCCCCCTGAGCTAAGGGCTGCTGTCTGAGCTGTGACTGAGTCACACGCTCCCTGAATTCACACGACCCCCAGGACCTCAGAATGTGGCTGGGTTTGGAGACGGGTCTTCAAAGTGGTGATTCTGGTGAAACGAGGCCATCAGGATGGGCCCAAATCCAGTATGACTGTGTCCTCATAAGAAGAGATTAGAACACAGGCAGAGAGGAAGACGATGAGAAGACACAGCGAGAAGACGGCGTCTACAAACCTCAGCAGAAACCAGCCCTGTGGACACCCCACTCTCAGACTCCCAGCCTCCAGGACGGTGAGGAGCTCCGCTTCTGGTGCTTGAGCCCCCCAGTCTGTGGGGCTTTGTCACGGCAGCCCTAAGACTAACACGTGGTGTATGCACAGGCCGTCAATTGCTGCAGCAGAGAAGCGGTCGTCTTCCTCAGCGTCCCTGCGGCACCCAGCACAGGAGCTGTATGATGCTGGGTCTCACCACACAGGCCCTAGAGGTCCCGATGTCACACTTGTATCTTCAGCTGTCACTTTCCCACTGTCTGTGAGTCCTCGCTTTTCATTCCCGACGTGGGGATGAACAGGGGGAAGGACATACTTTGGGATGTCCTTCCCTAAGTACCTGTAGGCACCTCAAGTCCAGCATACCTCAGACAGACACATGACCTTCTTCCCCCGTGGGCTGGGGATTCTGGGGAGCCAGGAGTGTCTGAGCGGGCGCTGGCTCCCAGATGCCCCTATCAGTACCCGGCAGAGGGTTAGTCCTGAAACCATTATCCCAATTTACAACAGTCCTACCTCTAAGATGTCTCCAAAAATCCAGTCTCCAAATATCAAAGCAATCCACTGAAAACCTGAAGTGGGCAGGGACTAACATCCTGCCAATCAATTAAAATGCCATCGAGTCACATCTGGGTGCGTGAGACACACACTGTGGGGAGCAGAGTTTAGCAGAAAAAAGCAAGTGTGACAAAATGACAAGACCACAGGAACACCATGGATCAAAACGGCTTGTGGTTCAAGGTGTAGAAAGCAGTCAAGTCTCAAGCATTCACGGCGGGCTATAAACTCATCCGGAATAGCTGGTCCCCCCAGATCCTCCCGAAACGGGAACACTTGTAGCAAACCTGCACACGTGATGCTTGGATAGATATTTTGGTAAAAAGAGCCGGCCAGACGGCCAGTACATACAAGCTCTGTCACCACCACACCATTCCAATTTTCTATCTAGTTTAAAGGGATTCCACAGAAACAGCAGGAAACCCCCTTAACTGAACTCCTTTTTTTTTTTTAAACAGTAATATCTGCCTCCCTGGCCCTCCTCCGGAGGGTCCATTATACCACAAATGGAGGCTTTTCTCCCAGCTTGTGCTGCACCGGGAGGGAGGTGGGGGAGGGGCAAAGACAGGAGGAGACGATGCTGGATCTTTAACCAGCTCCCTCGTGACCCCCTCCCCTTTCTGGTTAGTAATATTTCTGTCATTCTGCCAGGTTGTAGGGTACAAAGGGTTACACTTTAATTGAGCTGTCAGCATCTCCAACAATCCTATAAAGCCCCGATTATGCACGGCGGGGTTAGTGACACACTTGTTATTGTGGGTGCCCTATTTGCGAAACCCAAACCTGCGCCACACACAGGTCAGCTCACCCGCGTGACCTTCCTGTCATTAGCTGCGTCTGTTCCTACCTCACTGCTGAGAAAACCACACGGCACAGGCTTCAAAGCACCGGCCGGGACTGGATTCGACCAGGAGCTAATCACCCACAAATCCAGCTCAAATGGCAATAATTGGCTAAACTGCTCCCCTCTCCAGAGCTCAGCAGTAATTTGGGATAATAAAGAAAAGAATTATTCAGCTAACTGCCCCGAAATGTATGCTTTGTGGCCAACACACTTCACATTTTAATAATGATGGACACAGAATCCAATTTGATACCTTGTCACCTGATTAACGAGACCGAGAACAAGGAGGGGGAAGGGAAGAAAGTTTGTTGCACCCCCAACCCCCCTTTAGAAAACCACGCTGAGTCTGAGTAACACTGAGGAGACGTTACTTCGCATTGGGTCTGGCTGGAGTTACGGAGTCCCAACAAGAGCCAAGTGAATTGAGAACAGGGGCGGAAGGAAACAACAAAGCTGCGATACATTGGGATACAAAAAGAACAACAGTAAGCGTAAAAAACCTCCCTCATCCAAAGAAAAGAAAGGAGAAGGAAACTAAGAAAAAACATTTTTCCAGCTGGACTGACAGATCCCTTCTTGATTTTTCCAGGTAATAGTATCTCTTGATTGTCTCCTTTTTCTTCTCTTCTACCTGCCTCCTCCTGTCACAAGACTTTCAGCAGCAGGGAGGGATGACAGCATATGCACAGAACGGCTGCAGGTGACACCTCCGCAGGCCTCCCCTCAATAGTGACCATCGTCCCGGGCCGCTGGGGCCGCTCAGTGGAGCAGAGCTGCTCTATCGCTTCCCGGGGGCCCAGCCTGTCCTCCCACCCAGTCCACACGCCCCTGGAGGCGACGACCACAGACACAAGCAACGGGCTCATCCAGGTCTGGAAACGGACTTCACTCGGAGTCCAGGAGATTCCCCGTTTAGCCAGAGAAAATGAAACCGAACTCACCGCTGCCCAGGAAGCTGGCACACCCAGGCGTCCGGGCGGGTCAGAGTGAGGGCAGGGATGGCCGGGCCAGACCTCTTCATGCGACGGCGGGCACATCACCAAGTACCGACACTCCGTGCAACGCCACAGTGACATAGGCACGTGACAGAGAGGAGTCCCTGTAACAGCAACCACAGCAAACCTGCAGCTGCTTCCTCAGTGAGGCAAATGATTCTGAAAGCCAGTCATCACCACGGAGGTCACACGGCCACGACCGCTGCTCATTCAAGTACGTGCAGGGCATCGGTCTCATGAGGGTCGAAGCTGAAACATCGGGCCAGCTGTGGAGCAGTTTATCATCTCTTCCTAAACTCCGAGATGTTTTCTGCATGGCCGTTTGCCTCCTCCCCCCTCGCCGGCATCAGTACACGTGTCCTCCTCGAAATACATTGTTCTCGCTCCCCTCTGGGCGCCCACCTGACTCCTGAGTGCTGCCCTTGCTCAGTGCCCGTTTCAAGGGACGCTCTTCCTGTAGAGAATGTCACCCACAGCTGTGGACACCACCCCCTGGTGCCTCACTGCAGGTAGCTTGCTGTCAACCTGTCCAGCCAGAGATGCCCCGTCACGCCCACACCCGCTTCCTCCGGCACTGCTGTACTTGGTGACAGCTGCAGTGCTGTCGTGTGCCCACCCAGGTGCCTCGGTGGCCCGGGACCCTCTCCCCTGCCAGCCCAGCTCGGTCTCCTCGTCAGCACGAGGGTCACCACCAGCCCTGTGTGACAACTGACGAAGCAACCTGTGGTCAGTTCTGACACGTGCTGTAAATGTAAACTACACACCAGATCGGACAGTTTCAGTAGGAAAAAGGGTAACTTTTTATATTGATTACAGGCTGAAATAATTAAATTTTAGATACACTTGCTTAAATAAAACATATTATTAAAATTAATTTCACTTGTTTCTTTGGTGAGTACTTTTAAACTCTTTCCAACGTGGCTACCAAAAGAAAACAGCAATTGCAGCTGAGGTTCATGTTGTTTCTATCTGACGGTGCTGTGCAGACATCCAGACCCCGTCAGGTCCTCCCGTCTGGCCCCTTCGCTCCTGCAGCACCAGCTAAACAATGGTCGGGACCCTTCTCATCTTGCCCGTGTTTGTTTCCTGTAATGTGGCAAATAACATGTGTTCAAAAAATGCTTGTTGAATGAACAAACGACTGAATGACTATAAACGTGAACATGAATGGTAAAAGAACCACGGAAATGAAATAATTGTGCAAGATCGTATGGCCAGTGAGTAGGAAAAACTGAACTGAAATCCAGGCTGTCTGTAGGGCTCTGATCCTACTGTCCCCACACGGCAAACGGGACTGGAAATAGCACATTCATAAAGAGATCCCAGCAGAGGCCAAACCAATACACGCTCTCTTACTGCACATGTTATACGTGCCACTCGCTACTCTGGAAACGGGAGGCCTTAAAAAAACACCACACTCAGGGCCTGGCCCTGGATTCCTCCATCTGTGATGGAAGACATGGCACGGGTAGGGGAGGGCAGTGCAAACCTGGAGGGAATGATCACTCACTTGCCTTCTGGTTAAAAAAAAAAAAGTCATGTGCAAACAGCCATGTTTCAATTTTAGGCCAAGACATAAACCAGGGATGACACCTACTCGGCAAGGGGTCCGCCATGTCTTTATCCTGCACTGACAGCAGACGGCACTTGCAACCTGAGCCTCAGAAGCCTTCTCAACACAGCCCTCCAGGTAGTCTCGACTACGGATTAGAGTGGGCACAGAAATGCATCGCACAGCTGTCCCCGGGAGGCCAGGCCCTCGTCGGCAGGAACATGCCACGGGCGATTTTTTATGAGCAGCACAAGTATGTCCTTCTGCCACTATCCCTCTGATGACGACGATGATGACCACTGCTACTGAATTTCTTGGAATCGCAACACCATCATGAACAGACTAGAAATTAAGAAAATAAGATTGTGCTTCTGGAAAAACAAAGTGATCTCTGGTCAGTGCCATGTTCTGGGGTGTGTGTGTGCGCGTGCGCAGCTATCCCTGAACGCTTTAGTTTTCTTTCTGAGAGGGTCACTTGCCAGGTGCTCAGGCACCAGGCAGTCCGACCTGGAGGGACGCACCCTTGTTGTTACTCTTTGACAAAAGCACTGAGCTCAAGTCAAGGAACCTGGGACACTTAGGACCCCATGGGGCCGGGACCAAAATGATTCTCTTCCTCCTAAATGGCCCTTTTTAAGTTGTATTACACCTAAGATGTCAGGAGAACTTTTCTATAGATTCCAGCGTCTGCCCCATCAGTTTCATTTGTGGAAATGTCAGGTTGCTGCAAATTGCGATCAAATGGGTACAAGTGCTTATCAACAGGTATGCCTAAGGAAGGTGAAGGGTTAGCCCCGGAACTATTCCCTTGGCGAACAGGAGCCCATGTACCTACCTACCAGGCCAGCAGGGAGTCTGATGACAGACAACAATCAGCGTATCTGTCTGAACTTATCTGGAACCAAGGAATGGAATCCAGCTGTCGGCATGCACACCCCACATCTCAGGCAGGGGCTACCCTGGGAATGGACACAGCGCCTGTGGGTGATGGTGACAGCTTGGATGTGTCCCTTTCTACCAAACATCAGTGTCTTCTCTGCTCCAACTTAGAGCCAGGGACAGGCTGCTGCCACCATCAACAAGAAATGCATTCCCTAATTATTGGGTACAATCAAGCGATTGTACGATACCTGACTAACAGAAAACATCTGGATGAAATTCCCCACAGCAGTCCAAAATGCACCGTGGAGGTGAGCGCATAAAAGAGTCTATCCCTTATTTCCCTCCAAAGTCTTCAAATGCCAAAATCTAAGATAGGAAAGAGGACAGAGTGATGTTCAAAAAAAAAAAAAGCCAAATCCTATTTCATCGCATTAAAAAAAATTACTCCAATGGCCTCACCCTAGAAGTTGATTGTTAATCAGGACAGTTTAATGATGAAACACTGCAAATATTGTGTCAGCAAGTTAAAAATGGCCTCGTTGTTTCAATGTAAGAATCACTTAGTATATACTATATATAAAGTATTGTATTTCATGCCCCATTTACTGTAACATATTAGTGGGTTCAGTCATCAAGTAACAATTGTCTCCTTGCCGGGTTCAGCTACTGGGGAGGGGTCGGCAGGGGGAGAACAGCCCTCGGAGATGCCACGGGCCGAATGTGTGTGCAGAGATTTGGCTCTCCATCCACTTTATGGGCCCATCAACCGTATTACAGAACCACAGATCCACATTTCAGCAAATAGAAAGTCTCGCTGGAGACTTCGTTTCCAAACGCAACTAACTGAAGGACGGCCTGACAGGTTGGTGCTTGTGTAACTTTAAGATTATTTAACAAGACTAGCAAGCAGAGCCTTCCAGCAATTACTCGATTGATTCACTTCACTATTGAAATGTAAGAAATAGTATTTAGAAAAACAACGGGCAGCGACAATGACCACCTGTCTCAAAGCAAAAAGATTTGCAGTCTTTAATTATGAACTGTTTGGAACCTCAGTCATTTTATGTTAAAAAATCAATAAATAAACAAAAAGAGTCCGAACTTGAGACTAAACAGACAAGCACGTTTCACTTGTTGGATTCTCCTTCACACAATCCGCGATGCTACTCATATTTATCTATGTTGTGAGAGCAGAATGTAGGGCAGACAGTGGTGATTGGAAAACTGTGGGATTAGAAAAATCTAACGCTTATATCATGATGCCATAAACCGTCTCCGTGAAGGAAAAGCCAAAAAAAGGCAATTGCAATTCATGGTTTCAAGTCAGTCAAAACGGGGAAAAGGAAAGGAAGTAAGCACTTCCATCGGGACTCCAGCAAAACTCAAACTATATTTTCCTTTTGCCGTGACGGCCAGGACACTCAAGATCAATTTTCCTGAGTGTCGGTTTTTTGGTATAAATGCCTTTTCCTCTGTTGCCGGGCACCTAACTTTCTATTGTTTGAATGAGTATCTGGGTTTCTTTTGGTGTAAAGAATAAGCTGAAAGACGAACAATCAAAGGAAGGTTAGCCCCTAAACATAGCACTACTCAGAGCATAAGAAAGCAATTAAGAGACTGGTTTGGGAGGGGCAGGTAACCTGTGTGGATGGTGATCCCAGAGTCGTTCCTTCTGGAGGGGCATCCCAGGCAGACACACAACCCCGGCTCCCAGGGGTCAGCGCACAGGCCAGACCTAAGCTGTGCTACAATCCGGCCTGTTGGTTACTTCCAGCTGCCCAAAGAGGCCTCTGAACCGCTTCCAGCACTGCGAAGGGCAGACCACGGCTTTTCAGACAATCGTTCAGAACTTGTTCAGCAAAGCTCAGATTTTATTTCCTTCAAAGGTTGAAATTTGTTCTACAGATAAAAGAAATACCTTTGGGGAAAAGAGCGCTAAGGCCTTCTTGACACACGCAAGTCTCTCCCAGCGAGGACAGGCTGCTGTTGTGCCAGGGCCCAGCCGGCCATGGACATGCAGGTAGAAACGGGAAGCCAGAACGTAACAAACAAAACCAAAAAACGGCTCAGAAAAGAGTAAGAAAGAAGGTCTGGTGCTAATTAGTCGTTCTTCTCTGAAAGCTGGCCGACCCGCAAAGGGAGTACTTTTTGGGGGGCTATGCTCCCATTTTGAAATGGGAGGGAACAAAAAAGGAAGCTTTGGACGTTTTAGGATGAGGCTCCAACAGGACAAGTCACAGCCATTCTTCCCCAAGAACAGAGAACGGTTGTCTGGCCTCGGCGAATAATTCCTCCTGTTTAACTTCTTTTAAAACTTCTCGTGGGTGGAGAGGGAGTTAATAAAAGAAACAATATGGATAAGAAAATGCAAGGTGCCCAGAGTATGGCTAATGGAATCTGACGCTGGCTTTAATTTTAATGAACAAAGTTGCCACTAGCAACAAAACTGTCAGCAGCCACCGAGCACCATTAATAAAGCTGGAGACGACATTAGTGCCCAGCTCCAGTACAAAAGGTTCCCCTCGCTTCATGCTGTGCTAAATTGGCTGCCCAATTTTTCTTAAGTGTCCATTCTATTTAGAAGACAATTTATTAATTTTTGCCATTCATTGTCACTTGACAGGCCATCATTTTGTAGCCCGAATTTTAGATGAAAACTAATTGAAAAGACTGGCAGTATTTATGAGGGGTATTATTTGTCAATTACAGCAGCAAATACTCCTTGCTCCCACCAACTTTGACGCTCCTGTTCTTTGGGTGTGAGAACTGCTAGTGCTGGCATTAAAATATGAGGAAGTCTCTCCCAGCTCATCAGCTCATCAATTTCATAGGCACGGAGGGAACCCACCTTTCATGTTATATGGAGCTTTCATGGTAGATGGATACATTGTAACTTCTGACAAAGGGAAGTACACATCAAGTAATGAGTACATTTAATTGTGCACACAAAATATAATTCACTGTGAAATAATTCCGATTCGTTACTTTTTATCATGTCTAGATAAGAGTCACGGAGAACTACTTAAAAGGTCCGCTTTCTTAATTTTGTAGTTGTAAAATAATTTCCCCCTAAATAACCATTAAACAAATTCAAATAAAGGTATATATTCTGTCCAATCTGCCAACTTGAAGGCTCAGTGTCTTTTAAAAAAAACACAACAAAAACAAACAAACAAACAAAAAACCCTAAGCCTTATCTTTTACAGGGAAAACTACTTTTAATCGGTAGAGAAAGCCCTCTAGAACTTTGCTGCTGAACGTGTGATGAACACACTTCTTTAAAGATGTTATGTTCATATTCTACAGCAGTATCCTTTCGTGTTTTTTAACTAATGTTACCAAAACCCTGGATGAAATGTGCTGCGGCCATGCATAGTTATTTGCTTAGCAACTAAAGAAAAAGTAAACGAATTACAATTTCATATGTCCACCTTAAGTTTCCTTTCTGCAGTAATGTTGATGATGGAATTTGGTGAAGATTGCTATATAGCCTGGATTACGTTCAAATTCATACAAAGTTAAAGGTTTTAGCAATCAAAATAAGCATTTTCGTAAAATAAAAAAACTAAATTCAATGACGTACAACCAGGGTCCTGTCAGTTATCCCCAGCCCTCGGCCAGAACAATGAGAATTCCCCGAGATCACCTAGGCAGCAGCGCCGAGTGGAGCTATAGTCACCTAACACATTCAATAGCAAAAAAACATGGCACAGATCAAAAGGCATATCTGAGGATGAACTTCAGCAGACTTCTGGGTTCTTCAGGGCTTTTAACTGGAAAACCTTTCTTTATACCTAAATGACTCGTGTGCTGGCTTTTTAAAAATCAGTTACAGGCATGCATAGAAAATGCTTGTCTGTTAGTCGTTCCTTATCAAAAACTGACCTTGTACTTGCTACTATCCCAAGCTAGTTGACACACAGGAGATGCTCTTTGTGTCACTCAGGCAGGGTGCCTGGTGGAAAAACAGACGATGTGTGTGTGATATGCAACAATGTGTTTGCGTGTAACCACTTTTGTAGTTTCTGTTTTAATAGCAACGGCCATATGAAGGGTAGCACGCTCTTTTCAATGGATGTGCTTTGAGCTAGAGACCCAGGAAAGTGGGGACACGAGGGGAGGAAACCGTGTCTGAGGTCTCCTTGCAGGTGCTCAGGGAAGGCCCCAAGAGCAGCACCCCAGGAATGAACCACCCCTCCACTGAGAGCAACTGAAATGCTGACTCAGAATCTGAGGGGGGGGGGCTCCAAAGAGGGCACTCCACACGGAACGCTTGGCTCCCTCAGAAACACATCTGCACCCAATAAAGGCAGTGGCACTGAGTTTGTGTATCTTTCTGCTTATCTACAGCTGTCCTTTCAGGCTCATGCCTGACCATGCCTGACCAGACTCCACACTATGGAAGCCGAGTGGCTTCCCAGACATCAGATCTCATGGCACAAGGTCTTTGGGGTCTGGCCCCGAGCAGGCAGCACTATCTGAAGTGGTGGCATTTAGGGTAACTCTGGCAGGGGACATTTATTGGAGGCTGTCCTGCATCTAAGCCCCACTCTCATAGCCACAGGTTTCTGATTCTGAATGGGAAGTTCACCCTTCCCATCTTCCCTGTGCACTCTGGGTCAACACGTGGCCTAAGTCAAGTCCATCGTTCTGCCACTGCACATTTCGTGCCCAAGTCACAGGGACTGATCCAGTATTGGACTGTCCGGTGGCCCACGTGGGGCTGCTAAGCACTCCCAGAGACACTTCCAGGGCTTGTGTTTGACTCAAGTCCACTGCGGCCGCAGATGTGGACAGGACAGGAACTTCCAGTGCCGGGGTCAGACATGGAGCACGAGATGCGCAGGGGTGATGGCAGCCTTCGTCCAAAGAGGGCGGAGCCAGAAGGTGTGTCCTGACGCCGCTGGTGGGGCCACCCCTGGGCTCCAGGGAGTCGCAACCTCAAACAGCAGGAGAGGTGCATGTTCTCACACACATAACCCAAATAATTCGGGGCAAGACGAGGGACTGGGACAGACCCAAGGGAATAAGCTATAGCCTCTGTGACGCTAAATCACAATGAAAACTTAACACACGCTTGGTGCTTCTGACCCCAGGCTGACCCTGGGAACAGAGCAGCCTGCACGCATCGCACGGCCACCAAGGGCACACAGCCCATATCTCTACAGCACGGGGTCACGAATGTCTCCTCCCTCCCTGATGCCCGGTCACCCCGTCTCCAATTCCGTCAGACGGCCTTGACTTGAATTAAGTGGGGCTGCTCAGGTCCCCGGTTCTCCAGCACCGTGGAGGATGAGGTCTGAGTAGATGTGTATTTACAATATAAAACCCAGAAGCTCGGGGCGATGAATGCAAAGAAACGGAAAACTGATGCTCTATTTTTACTTAAACCTGGAATCACTCCATTTATAATTTAGTAAAATTTCACTTTTATAACTTCAAAATATAGCCCGGGCAAAATAAGTTCAGCATTAGGTTTGAAGAATGACACATCTGTAACTGGCTTAGTAACGATAAGTACAAAGTAGTGATGATATTTCAGTAAAGGACAGCAAAGGGAACTGCAGGAGACACTCACTTTTGAATAAACGTATAAATGGCTGGATTTGAAATGCCTGCCACACCACTGAACTACTAACGCCCTGATAGATCCAGCTCACCCTTTCCCAGGCAGACGTCCGCTACCGGCCACCTTACTGGCCATTTCCTCGTGTCACTGCAATGCCCAGCACCCCCACACATCAGCAACCCAAGTTCCTACGTGGGAGGACGCCGATTTGGAGACCATCACACACGGATACCTTCGTCTTTTCTTCCTTTAAACCTTTTCTGCTTTTCTTGCCCTTCACACAATTAGGTACGGATCCATGAGTCATTCTAGTCTAAAATAACTGATGTTGGGATTTTAGAAGTAACAAATATAGAAAGAAAACCTGAAAGGTTTTCCTCTGTAGTGTCCTACCAGGATGAACATGTCACAAAGTGACAGCCTGGACCAAACGTCCCTGGCTACGGCCGTGGACATGATCTCTACTTTCAGGGCAGGGGTGGGGGGTACTTTACAAAATACTGGCTTCAAAAATAAGGATGATCAAAGAACTTTCTTATAATTTGCTCCATTAACTTTCATATGAAAAAAATAATAAGTAAAGCGGGAGAAAAACGAACCATTTTTTAGACTCTACCATCAGATTCCACCTGTTCAGCCTGGTAACCCACAGCTTAACAGATGACACAAGTAAAGCTTCGACAGGTAAGAAACTGCCCTAAATCGTGGCTAATGAGTGGAAGTGGCTGGAGCAGGCACCAGGTGGCCTGGAGTCCCAGAGCCCCTTGTTCCCACCACATGTCCAGGCCCTGAGCTAATCCCGGGGACCTAACTGTGGCTGTGCCCACACCTGAACCAGCTGCTGCAGAGCTGGGTGTCATTCTGCAGTACAACTGTGAAACTGTTCTGTGAAACCGACAGGAGTGGCCCATCTGACACCACTCAGAGTATGGACCTCACCTTCCTCCTGAGGGGAGGGGAGGAAGAGAGAAAGAGGGGTGGGCGCACCCTCTCGGCTCCGTGCCCCGTGGTTTGCCAACGAGGCCCCAGGGATAACTCCACTGGAAGCGGGGGGGGGGGGGCAGGGGGCCGGGGGCACGTGGTCTGCTCCATGCCACTATCTCGATCTGTCGGCCTCGAACAACAGACGGCCTAAACCATCTCGGCTGTGACAGGACTTGGAAAGGCTTGGTCATATTGGTCGTCACCAGTTTGTTGGAGATGACCCCAAGACTTCTGGAAGATAAGGCAAGGCTGAGTGGGGGAGTGCCTGCTCGATAAACTGGGCGGTACCACTTTCTCTAGCTGAGTGACTTGAGTTCCACAGCTCAGTCTCAATCATTCCATGAGCCCACTCATCTAACTCCTTCTTCTTCTCCAAAGAAAGCCCACAACTGGCATATTTACTCTATTTGCTTCATTAAAAAATTGGAGTCATTAGGTAGTATTTCCATAGTGGAAGCTGATGAAGGCAGATGGCACTTACTAGGAATTTTTATTAATAATGTTATTTCCCAAATTAATTCTGAAAGCACTCTACATTTATTTCTAACCAAAGCCAACACAAACTGCCAATCATCCTTTCTCCCATCACAATAGATCAGTCTGTGGCTTTCTTGTCTCACTCCGCTCAAAACTGAACTCGTTTGTTCTATAAATTTCAGCACTTGTAAATGCACTTATCGTACTTTACTCCCTAAATGAGGCTGAATAATATATTCGGTCTGATTAAATTTTCATTAACATTCAAAATCATTATCCAGTCATATTGCCTGGTAAAACATTCTGGCTTTGGAGTCCCAAAATAATTACCATTAGGTCTTGAAACGTGATACCTGGTCTTGCTAACAAAGAAACACAGAACTGTGGCCTAGTCTGTCGAAAACAGAGCAACTGCAGATGGAAAGAAAGAGTCCATCCTTGTATTTGCGTCATCCCAGTAGTATGGAGAGATTTATCTGTACCTGCCTGGGGGTTAATTAGACGGAGCTCAAATCAGAGGGAAGTTGACAATCCAAGTCCGGAACTTTTCTGACTCAGTACCATAAGCAGCCACAAGTCACACTATGTTCCTAAAAAGTTCGTCGCTTCACCTGGGCAAATCACAGGGGCTTCAATCTTGAAACAGAGAAGGGGGCAGATTTTCCTCCCCACGCAGTCTGTGAAATGCAGTGAAGACAGGTCCTTTACACGACCTCTGATTCTGACGCCTTCCATTTTCACCGTGGCTTGTACCCACCCCACCCCCCGAACATGCAAAGCTCCAAAACAAGGTTTTTATTTTTATTTTTTTAAATCAAAGGAAGAGTATTCGCTCTCATCGATTTCTTTCCTTTGTGGAGTGAATCGCCTGCTATAGAAATTCAGGGCTCTTTTGTAAGTGGCCCAACTTTCCGGGGAGCACTCCATTTTCCTTCCCTGCCTTCTGTAACCTCTTTGTTGGGAAGTGTCAAAGATCAGAGCTGCGGTGAAGTGGGGACAGACAGCAGCGGCCTGCGCGCTATCGGCCGATCTGCAGTCCACCTCTGCGCTCACTCCCACCGCTAATTCATCACGGCCCCGACAGCTGGGCTGACCGGGCGCCTCCAGCACAATGCGAGCCGGGCTGACCACCCCTTGGCGCTGGCCAGCCGGGGGAGGGCTGACGGCCGGGGCTTCGCTGGCCTGGGCTCAGATAAGTGCTGGTTGTCAGTGCAAGGACAAAGAAGGGCAGGCCCTGGGGAGAGAAAGGAGATAAAAAAAAACAAAAAACCCCTCACCACTGCTTTATCTGATGACGGTTATGGCTAATTAATTATAAACTCAATTACCTACCCCTTACTGCAGCAGTCTCTATTCATTAAGAGATAAAACTTGACTGACGGTTAACTTTCCCTCGCAGACGCAGACACACACCGCATACTTGCTTCCATTTAAGACTCTCCAACACCCTGTTTCCTAAAAGGATCTCCCCAAAGGCACCCATACCTGCCAGGTGCTTGTCAAAGGCTGGGAGGGTCCGAGTGTCCCCGCCTTCCAGCCCAGGCCCCTGCAGCTCACCGCCCTGGGCCCTGGCATCAAAACGCAACACCCAGACACCAGACAATAGCCATTACGTACACACGCCCCATCCACAGCTTCTCTCGCCTCTGCTGCATGTTAAGTGGATCTTTTAATTTGGGTGCAGGAATTGGCTAATCGGCTGCAGAACAGTTTTCCTTCTCCCGAGTCAATCTCCCCAACTGGGAAAAGGGAGGAAACGAACTCGCGCAGGCATTGATGATTCTTAAATTTAAATTCCCATTTCCCACCGAAATCCTGGACGGGCCTGACCTTCTTTTTCCGCTCCCGACACCTTGTTTCAGAGCTGGCGGCAGCCGCAGGCCCGTCTCATCAGTCGGCTCTATTCAGCGGAGGTTGTTAATCTCTTTCACCCTCTCTGCTTTGCCCACTTTAATGTATTTTCATGTCTATAAGTTCTTTTAATAAGCTGGGAGGGTCTGGGAGAGAAATACTTCAGGTTTCCTTACTGCTCGTCGCCAAAATTACCTCTGGCGACTGCAGATGACACGGGCTGGCTGTGCATCCAAACACTCAGGGCGCTTTCTTTTCTTTACAGGAGGCTCCTGTTCGAGCCCCGGGCTTTCGCATTGCAGGGATTATTTTTTGGAGAGCTGTGAGGAGGCGTTCCTCAGCCCCTTCCCCCTTCATCTGTTCACATGCCCCTGCACTGGTATCTCCCAGAGGCCTCTCAGGAGGCTCCCGGTGCTGGGCGCAGGTCAGAGCGCCGTGCCCTGGCCCAGGCGTCCTGGCCCCAGGTGCCAATGACCCGAGGTGGGGAAACTGAGGGCTGCTGCTGGCAAGGCAGGGATGAGAGCATACAGCATACCTTGCCTTAAAAATCTCCAAAACGAGCTTTGTCCCCGGGGTCCCACGTGGTGCATGTGTGGAAGGTGAAGTTTACGGGCAGGACGGTGCTGGGGCGTGGGTGTGGGTGGAGCTTCCCCTGCAACTCCCAGGAGTTGGCTCCGCGTGGGTGCTTGCTCACCACTGCGACCTCCCAGCCCGAACCCCAGTTTGCAAAGCCCCTTCCCCCACTCCTGGCTGAGAAGGGCAGCAGGAGCATCCAGAGGACGCTGACAATACATCCAGCGTCACCACTGGCTCCAGGCCAGGCCGCGAGCTCAGAGATGCTGGAGAGGCACGCAGGCCCAAGGCTAGCCAGCTGGGAGGACACCTAGCGACCAGGTTGGCTGGACAGGGGAGATTCCTGTAAAGGCCCAGCCAGCCAAAACCTGCCTGGGAGTGTCACAGTGCGAGGTGGAAGAGCTGGGGTGCGGGCCCAGCAATACTGAGCACAGACTCGCTAAACAGGCCCAGGCCGGTCAGTCACCCACCGCCCACAGCAGACCACGGCCCCCCAGATGGGTGCAGACCTGAAAACACAAAGATGCCCTGGAAGGGACGTGGCACGCGTGAGCTATGGGCCGGCCATGGGGCTGCCCGACTCTGCAGGGCAACCAGCATCTGTTCAAGTCTAGAGCGTCCGTGGTGGACTAAGGCCAATCGTGTATGGGCAGCGTGGAGACTCAGCGCGATCCCGAACACAAATCTTCGGTGCAAAGCAACTGTCTTTTCAAGAATACACTGCAGTCAGTCACAGTTGTCCCCGTGTTTCCTTACAAAGCCCTCCCCGCCAGCGGCTTCAAGTCAAACAGATACGCTGCACCATCATTTTCCACATGTGGACTCTGCAACGAAAGCTGCTGGGAACAACGTCACTGCCAACGGCTACACCTGCTAATCTGTGACGTGGAGACTTCTGCAGAGCTCACGACACACAGGAGCTGGGGGCCCTAGGAAGCCAGGTCACGGCCCCGGGGCATGTAGTTATTTTCAGAACTGGAGAAACGTCACCAATTTGTAAAGTAAGATTAGGAAAAGAGGCAGCAGTGAATATCTTGTGGCCACTGATATTTCTAATGTATTTAAATAACACACACTTTCTCATGGATAAATGCGAATCGCTCTGAGCAGGTCAGAAGGGGCTTCCTCCTCCCTCAGGCTCTGCCCCGTTGGCTCCTGTGCACAGTGTTTCCTTCACGACCACGTCACTAACCCGCCCTATGCCTGTATCATCTGTGCATCGGGAAAGGTGCTGCTGCCGGCACGAAGGCAGGTGGGGATCAGGGAGCCCAGACTTCCCAGAGCACTGGCACATCTCACTTCCTTTCCCCTTGTTGCCCTGGACCCAAGAGGAAGTGCCAGGGAAGAAGTGGGGGGAGTGAGAGGCAGGGCAGGAAAGGTGCGCTCAGAGAGGCAGAGTACGTCACGGAGTGACACGGCCTGCACGGGGGGGGGGGGGGGGGGGGGGGGCCACGAGCACATCTTCTCCCCCAGGGGCAGGGCGGGGGGAAAGAGCCTGGTGCTGGAGAAGGGTGGGGCGACAGGTAAGGGCGGCGTCTCCCCTTCCCGGCTGGCACCCTGGGAGCAGAGGTAAGTCACAGGTACAGAGGCTGAGCTTTGCACAGGCAGGGCAGAGGCGGGTGCTGGTCGGGGTACTCAGGCACCCCTGTAGCGCTGCACACTGAAAACCTGCTCCCCAGCTGTGACGTCACACACACCTACGCCACGGACCAGCACAGGAGGAAGGGCCGCGGACGGAAAGCTGCTTGTCAGCTTGTTTGCATCGTCAGCACCCCTGCACGGGACGAATCGCTTTCAAATTCAATTGCAATGAAGACTGGAGGAGACAGGACAAAACCAGTGGATTGTAGTCATACGTGGCGTCGCAAGGGGCACGGGTTGGCCCGCAGACGGAAGACGTTGGCAACTTCTCCCAGGAAAAGATATCCTGACTCCTTCTCGAGGTGGACCTCGTCCTTTTTCTGAGGAAACTTGATGGCGGTCTTTAGTATTCACCGGCATAATTAGGACTGCAGTTAATTTCATTAAATTCTCTTGCTGCTAAATGAAGCAGATTATGAGACATCTTTTATTGCAAGGCGTGAAATTACAGCCTGTCAGCTGCCAATGGCGGGGTGAAACTAATGAATTACAGGGTAAATAACACCAGAATTAACCAGCCAATTTAACATACCGCCACGGAACAAAGTCATTTTTACTTAGAGCTTTAAGGAACAACACAGCCAGGATACGTCCACAGCACACACACGAACGGAGAGCTGGGGCCATGGGGGAGGAAGGCCCCAGGCGCTGTGGGGGGAAGGCCCTGGACGCCAGGGGAGAAAGCAGCTGGGGACACAACTCAAAAGCCCTGCCCAACACTGGAAAAGCACCAAGAGCCAGACGAGAGAAAGCCCTCCAAATACTTACAGGCTGGGGGAGAAAGTTCAAGAAACAAACGGTCGAGGCGCATCTCGGTCTCCCTCACGCGTTTCGTTACGAGGACCAGGAAAACGTTACCTGCGTGCTGCGGGCCGACGGTACGTTTCAACACACAGAAGAGCACCTTGCAGGTCAACTACCTACCCAGTCAGCGCTATTCTCACCAGCCACGATGTCACCACCACTGGGCGTCACAATCGATGGAGTCTTCTTTCCAGGGTCAATTCTCTCCCCTTGCTGCTAAATCCACATCTTTGTTGAGTCAACCATGCCTTTCCTCTTTGTCTGAGCTGCGTCCTCATACGGCCCAGGCAGGGCGACAGCTCCAGGATTAGAAGGACGCTACTTGCCTGTGAGGGTGACTTGTCCCTTATCCAGTCACAAGGTGCAGACGCCACCCGGTGCTGTGCCGCGGAGGAACGTATGGGTGTGATGATTGGTCCTGCCCTGAAGATGCCCAACACCGGTGGGCAACTGTGAGAGGGGAACGGAAACGGGCGGGTCGGAGGATCGGCCAGAAATTATTTTATGTCAAAGGTTTTAGCCCCCCGCCCCAACCCCCAGGGTACTGACCAGACTATGAAACTGCAGGGCTGTAAACGCCTGCAACGGGCAGTAACTTTCCAGTAAAGTCCAATTGCTCGTTTTGATGGTGTAAAAGAAGAAACGAGAAGGAGAGCTGTAGGGAGGTCGGCGCAGGCTGCACCTTCAGATGAGACACCACAGGTCAGGTGCCGTGGAGGACAGTCACTGTCTTGGCAAATGAACCCCCGACAGGCATCCGTCTTAGGATATAGGAACCTAACTGGAATGGCAGAAACCATCTCTTTAGGGCTGCTGGCTGTACCACTTAAGTTATGAATGTTCAAAAACACTGGGAATGTTTCTTGTTTGATAAAATGACGGTTTAAATTACTGTGACTAGAACAGTTTTACGATAAATTTGATTCATTTTAACCCTGTCATAGCTTTTCAGAGATCTAATTTTCTATAGAGAATGAGCTTCAAGTTAAATAATTTATGAAGAGTTCACATTACTTATGAATTTAACACAGAGTATGTATACATACTCCAACAAGGTTGTTTCTGCTGGGGACCATTCTTCTTTGACAAAACCCAAAGCAAGAATCACATGGATGGAAAAAGGGCTCTGAATTTGGGGACAGAATAAATAGCCAGAATGGCCAAACTCGCGAGAAAAACAAACAAAAAACACGACCAAGTCTCCCTCAGCTCTAGTTTCCTTTCTAAAGCAACTTTTTTTTTTCTGATCGGAACTGTCTTTTCTTTCCTAGTTTCCGATTCTGTCTACACCACCCCCTTCTTATACCCACTCACAAACCCCAACGTCCCACGAGACGATCCTGGTTTCAGCCTCTGGGTTCAGACGCCCCGAGCCCGGGCCTTCGGTCTGCCTGTGTGACCCCAACCGCGTCCTCTGCCACCTTCTCCACACACTTTGCTCAACATGTTCAAAGGGGGATGTCGACTGGTCTGCAGCTCTTACCACGTGGGGTGGGGAGGGGCGGGGCCACGGCCCTTGGAAAAGTGTGGACCCTTTTCTGAGGAGAAGGACCTGCCAACTCTACACTCCATCGGGGTTTCAGGGGCGTCTATAAACTCTGGGGTAAGAACTTACAAACAAATGGCTTTCTTCCAATCTCCTTTCTCCTCTGCGTCCTAGACCCCACCTTCCCACTGTCCAGTAAACCGTTTCGGAGGGTGCCTCTTTCAAACTCACTGGCTTCTGGAGAGAAACACACCTACACAATCTCAACCAAACGTGGCAGGTGTGATGGGAAGTACGTCTGAGCACACACTGAAAGAAGGATTTCTAGAACAGACGTGGAGAGCTGGGGGCCCCCAGCCACCCCCAGGTAGATGACTGGCTAGGACTCAAGGAGCCGGTACAGTCGTACTCACAGCTGTGGTTTGTTACAGTGAAAGGATACAAATCACAGTCAGCCAAGGGAAAAGGTGCGAAGGGTGAAGGCCGGGGGTGCCAGGGACAAGCCTCCAGGAGTCCTCGCCCAGTGGAGTCGCGCAGGACATGCTGAAGTCCTCCCCCACGGAGCTGTGACAACACGTGTGAAGTGCTGTCTACCGGGGAAGCTCACGAAGGGCTCAGCACCCAGGGGTTTCCTGGGGGCTGGCGACGTGGTCACGCTCTGCCTGGCACGTACCCAAATCCCAGACTCCCAGGAGGAAGGCAGGTGTTCAGCCTGTACCACACTGTTTGTACAGTGTAGGCACAGCGAGCCGCTTTTATCAGTCAGTGAATGCTGGGAACCCTCCCCCAATCCAAGTTCCGGATGCCAACCAAGGGCCACCTCGCAAGCAGGCTTTCCAAGGACAGCAGGCAGGCCCGCCGTGGGAACTCTCTCCTGCAGTTGGCCAGGTGGGCAGGTGAGTGGGCAGGAAGCCAAGTGAAGGTGCAGGGTGAGTGCTCAGACCAGGTCCCCAGGAGCGCGAGGGCTGGGCCAGGACAAGGGAGTAGCCCCCTGAAGAGGGCAGACCGGCCAGGTATTCAGGATGAAACGTGGGCAGGACAGGGCGACTACCCAGGAGCCGGCAGGGAAAGGCCTGGGGCAGTCCCACGTTCCCACATGGTGATGCCATGACTGTCCCTGAGACAGACAAGCAGGCTCACGGCTCAGGGAAGGAAGAGCAAGAAGAAACGGTTGTTGTAGGTTGTAGGGCTGGCGGTGACCCCCTGGCTAAGGACAGGGGGTGCAGCCTGTTTCTGTGTCCGTGTCTGTGAACACCTGCCTTCAGGGAAGTGGGTGCCGAGTCTGGTTTGGCTCCGGGTGAAACACGATGAACATCATGTGACTCAGGGTGTGGCTGGGGGCGTGGGGTCACCCCTGCACTCGCTCTGTCCCCTTCTGAGAGCCTGGGACAGCCCTGAGGCTCCCTCGCGGGGCACGTTTCTGCTCCTGTCCAGGTAACTTGCCTTGTCAACTGTTGGACAGCAGAGTCCAGCTGCCAGGCCTGGGGACACCCCAAACAAGAAGTTGTAATTGCCGCCCACACAAGAAGCACCATCTAGGGAGAGTGGGGATGGCAAGGATAACCGTCAGTCATCCGGACCTGGTGTGACAGGTGTGATGAGGTGCGTGTGCAGAGGCCATTTTAGGAATTAAGGCTGGTGCACAGAAAGAGGCACCTGCCCAGGCTCGGGAGAGCAAAGCCAGGAGGGCTGCTGAGGGGAGGCGGCTCTGACAGGTCATGGGCCAGCAGGACGAGCCGGGTGGAGGAGGGATGGTCAGGGAACACTGTGTGAAAAGATGGGGGGCAGGAGAGGCAGCACACAGGCAGGAGACGTGGTGGTGGCGTGGGTGGGACACCGGCTGGGACAGAGGCTGGGGCCGGGGGACAGAGGCAGGGCAAGCCTGGCCTGGACCCTGTGCTGAGGTGCATGCGATCCTGGGAAGGTGGGGTGAGGGCCAAGCCGAGACCCTGCCCGCTGGCTTGGGCCCCGCTTCCAGCTCCCAGATGCAGTCACGTTAGCGAGACAAGTACTTAACGCTTTCTGAAATCAACTGCCACCATTTAAAAATGACAAGATTTGAGATGCAAACCCCGATTCCTGGCTTCCTTTAAAAACTAGCACCATCTGGGAATGCGGGTCACAGAGTAAGAGTGGCGTGGGAGTGACGGCTGCCTCTGGCGGAGGGAGCTGCCTTCCTCATGAAGCAAACCTCAGCCCCCACGCCCCGCACACACTCATCAGAAGAGCCTGCTTGCCCCTACTGCACACTGCTTGCAGCCCCTGCATTGGACATTTTATTCATTTGGCCACAGGCAGCCCAAGTCCACTGACATCTTGAGGTCGGGCGGAGAGGTCCCACCCGGAAGTGCACTTACGAGATCAAAAAGGACCCAAACGGCTGTGGAGCTGGTGGGCCTAAAACGGGAGCTCTGTGATCCAGGGCCGAGAGGCGCAAGAGCTGGAAGCCCAGGGATGACAAGTGTGCTGAGTCACACAGCGCGGGACGTGGCGCTGGCACAGGCACGGCCCCAGAGGTTCTACAAGGAGGGGGAGCACGAGGTGCAGGAACCCAGAGAAGAAAGGGGCGTCGCTTCTGCGGCAATGGCAGTCACTCCGGGCCCAGACGGTACAGTTCCACGAGGAGAGTGGGGCCCGAGCGGAGACGCAGAGGGTGGGGAAGTGCTGGCGAAGGCAGGAGGAGCGATTGTACAGAGTCCCCGAGGAGGGGAGGGAGAGTCCAGTGGGGACAGGAAGAGTGGACGGGGAGGAGGTAGAGGGAGACAGTCTAGGTGAGAAAGAGTGAGACCCTGGACCTGGGAGGATGGAGCGGAGAGCACACGTCTCCCCGGGATGCTGCCACAGGACGAGGGGGCTGACTGGTGCTGGGGTGGGGGTGGGTGGGAACCGGGGCATCAACACTGACACAGCAGATTCCTACGGCCTCGGCAGATTCCTACGGCCTCGTGGGGCTCCACGGTGAAAACCGAGAAGGGGGAGGGATATCAGGGCAACAAGCATTCCCATTACTGTTGAAGACCTGTACCCTCCATTTTATATAGAAGCCTACATATGTGAAGAGAACATTTTCAGTTTACAGAACTGACAGGCTAGGAAAACACGAATCCACAGGGAGGTTTGCTAGGGTGAGTCCTTGGTGCCTCCCGAACAATCCCTTCTAAGAACAATGTCTTTTTAAATTCACAGGAACACAAAAGAACTGACTAAACTGAAGTATAGTAACCAAAATATTTTTTTTTTTAAAAAGTCTGTGGTAAACAATGCATCTTTAACACCCAAGTAAGATCTAGCGGCAGATGGCAAACCTACCACACTCCCAAATAGTGAGAGTGTAAAGCAACCCATCAAATGATCAGTGACAACTGCCATGGGAGGTGCAATGTGGGTGACAAGTCACAGGAGGGTCGTTGCCTACGCTCACACCTGGAGGCGACGTCAGATTTCAGTCGGGGTTGGTAGAAATAAGATGGATCTCCCCACCCACGTTCTCGACCCCCGAATCGACCCACCGAGGCCTCTAAAGAGCTCTCGCCATAGCCGGTGGTCGGGGCCCTGGAGCAAGCGCTTGCTCTGGGCTAAGACGTCGTCAAGTGGCACCTTGTAGGAGGAGGTACAAGTAGGTGTTCTCATCCTCGGAGTGGTGACCCCAGATTCCTCTTAGATACAGACACATTTCCTAATTCTGGGCTCCACATTCTTTCCCACACTGAGGAATGTGAAGGTAAGACTTCACAGATGGTTACCAGAAGGACGAGGCACCCACAGCTCTTTGAGAAGGGTGGGTACGGGGTGAGGAGACAGCAAATCATGAGGAAACGATACCAGGATGAGTCTGTGAGAAGGGTCGGATGCTGGAAATAATTTATTCTTTCAGCAACAGTAGAAGACGACAGAAATCCAGTGTCGTGTGGCAGGAAAGGGCCTGTGGGGAAGTCCAGGCATCCAGACACGTAAAGCCACGTCACAGACCCTCGCACGGCATCAGTACTTGGTAAACACGGGGAATTATTCATAAATTGCTAAATGGTAAGCAAGTGACTATTCTGAAAATAAATGCATATCTATTCAAGGTTTCTTGACGAGTGAGACTGTTGGTATCTTCTCTTCTGAACAGGAACTCTCAACACCGTTATCGCATCGTTTATTATTACATATTAACCGGTAACTTCCGGACCTCTTTTCCATCATAGGCGGGCTTCCTGTAAGTGTGATGTACACTCACCATCCAGCACCTTCTGCTCCTGCTCGTTGCTCCACAGCCGGTTATCTAGCTTCCTCTCCATCACGTATGGTATCATCGAAGACCTTGCCCCCAAGCCAACGGAGGCTTCCTAGTCCTTTTCCTATCCTATCTCCCTCTTTAAAAAGCCAACTTCTTTTTCCCCTACGATAGCAGTCTCTTAGTCTTTTTCCTCGCTGTTCTGGTGCTAGTTTTACTTTTCTCTATGGGCTCTTCTTCTCCTGCCCTTTCTTGTAACACCCGTGTCCCTCAGATGCCATCCTAACCCTCTGTTCTCACTCTGCGATTCTTTGACCTCAAATACACTTATGTCCTCGATGACCATTTCTGTCCTGATGATCCCCAAACATACACACCGTTAAGCAGACTGCCCTCATCTATAAGAACGTCCACAACATGCTTGCTCTGGCTATTCCACTGGTTCCTGAAACTTAGGACGTCGAAAATCCACACTCGCTGCTTTTCCCGTGGTCCCATTCATCCTGTCCCGCGCAGCCCCTCCTGCCTGGAACGACGTCTATGAAGGTGGCCAAGCCAGAAATCTCAGTCTCAGTCCCTCTTCTTCTTTCTCCCTCACCCTCTACATCCAATCAACAACCAGTCCTGTCCATTCTACTCCCATCAAGTCTCCCAGATATGTCCTTTCCCCTCCACTCCTGCAGCCAGGACCTTCATGAGTCCAGCAGGTTCTCACTTGGTTGGATCACTGCTCTGCCTGCCTTCCCCTCACAGGGCTCCTGGTCCCTCTGACAGACTCCATCCCGCAGCCCGAATGACAACGCTTAAGTCCATCAGGTCTGAAGACTGCAAGTAACACCCGGGCCAATGAATGTTGAGCTTTGACCCATCACGTGGCAAGGCTTCCAAAGGCAGGAGCTAGAAAAGGAGCTGAGAAAGAGACCAGAGAGAGGGAGTGTTCCCAACTCCTTCTGGGCAAAGGGGACAATATGGCAGAAGAACAACTGTATTTCCTCTCTCCCCACATAAATAGCAGGTGCTGTGTCTCTAAGCCATTTGTTTCCTTAAGTGGTATCACAATGATGGAAGCCATCAGAATCGTTGCCACTGGATAGCTCACTGTCACGAAAAGCTGGCCGTCAACAGGTGTGTCACCTCTGGGAACGTGCCTCATGTTGACCTAAGTCCAGGAGGGCGAAACCTGACACCTCGGGCTGCAGGGAGACAGCGAGTCTCCAACGATCACAAGAGGATCTGATTACAAACATTCCTCTCCAACGTTTTGAGTAAACAGCTAATACACTCTTAGCTGGAAAATTATTTTGCTCATAAATTATTTCAGATTTTAATTTTCCCCTTTTCTGGTTATGCTGCCGCCCTTCATTGACTTTCTCATTTAAAAGAGAAGTTCATAATTCTTTATAAGTTTCTCTCATCCTGTGCTGGTGACATCTATTTCTGAGTGGAAATCAAACTACAAAAATATCTTTCAAATGATGAGAATCTGCAAATAAGGAACCATTTCATGTGTGAAAGTACAGATACGCCTTTCCTAGGACTCCTGGACAGGGGGCAACGGCAGCCTCCTGTATCTTCGCCTCAGGTTCCCCTAAAGTATTGATTCCTAACGGGGGTGGAGGTAGGATGGCTGGGAGAACTGATTGGAAACAAGCCTCTTCTCCTCACGAGAGCCCGTTCACAACGCTGGGCTGTGGCTCCTCTAACATCAGGCTGTGCTGGGTGTGCGACGTCTCCAGGTAACTCGAAGGAACAATCGTTGGTTGAGAATCACCAAGAGACTGGGAACCAGACTCAACCCAAATGGACCTGACTCTCGGCGGATGGAGGGGACGTGTCTGCATGTGTGCGCACAGACATGTACAGATGTCCCTCCAAGACTGAGGACCACGGCCCAAAGGCCTTCTGCAGTCCCTTGTACAATATTTACATGGAAAAGGTATGTCTGTGTTCTCAGACACTTTATTTCAAACTCAGCCTATTGTTTATAAGCTTTTCCCACAAAAGGTTGCTTCACACTAAATGCAGACGTCAGTCCCTTGGGGACAGAAAAGCCATATGCATGTCTTCTGACAGCTAGACCTGTCACATTAAATATCCAACATGGTTAATTTGCTAAATACTAAAATATCAACAATGTGTCTCTTGAATAAATGTTGTTTGTTGTGGGTAGCTTGAAGAATGGCTTTCTATTTCAAACTTACATTTCTGAATGGCAAATTTTATCAGAAAGTCTAAGAAACTGGATTTTCATTGTAAGTCTCCAGAAAATTATGTTTGCTTCTAATTTATGTTTTGTTTGTGTTTTTAATATTTAACCAATTTTAGCCTCTCAGAGCAAAAGGCTTTCTGTTCATCTATGGCAAACACTGAAAAGCTGAGGACTGAGCATGAAGAATGCAGAGCCAGGGTGAATGTTCCCCTCTGGTTCCCCTGGAACTTTCTGTTGCAGCAACTAGCAGAGCCTGATACCTATGATGGTTACTGAGACAAGCGTGGCTTTCTTGCTAGTTTGTGAGTTTCCGGAGTGTAGACTGTATCTCATTCAAACCAGTTTATTTTTGTAACTAGTGATGGTGGTTAACACATACACGGTCATCAACTGCAGCCTGAAATCATTTGTAGTTACTTAAATCATCTCATAATATTTTGGAGCCAACCATTTTGAATTATGTTAGTTTTCTAAATACTCATGCACGGGAAAAATGGCAAGAAAGAAAGGATACTTGAGAAAGCCTGGCTCCAATTCTTCCTTCTACTGTATGAAATGTCACAGCAAATCATGTCTTCTTCCCTTTTTAGCAAAATTAGTTTGGAGGCAAACTGTCACCAGCGGCAGCTTGTTCTTCATCAGGAGTGCCATTTAAATGACACTCATCAGGTGTCTCAGTGACCACGTAAACGTGTGACACACCCATTAAGCTTTATAAGAACTTTGCCGCTCCATCCTAAAACTCTCTACCTGCTTGTACTCCACTCCCAGCTACCATTTTCATGCTCGCTAAAACCTTTAACATTTATCTAAAGTTAAGAGTAATAAATTTATTGATGAAAAAGGAAACTCTCCTCCCATAGGCAATTACTATGATCTAATAAAGGTGAATACATGGTGTTGACATATGTTTACTTTTACACACATGCAGAGATGATGACACTGTTTCCTGAGCTGTTATTATGTGCCACTTGCAGGACAGAGTCTATCTACGATCTCATGAATCCACCCAACAACCCTGGAAGAGGACTGGCGGATCATTCCCATTCTACAAATGAGTTAACTGAGGTTCAGAGAGGGTTGGGGGTTTGCCCCAGGTGCACAGCGGGTTCCTACGGTCTCATTCTGAAAAGCTCAGATCTCTGCACCTCCCTGCAGTCCTGCTTCTGAAGGCCCGTTTCAAGGCTCGTGCCAGCACTGTGCTTTGATCCTGTACATTAGACACTCCATTTCAGTAAACACTTACTGGCACTTTTTTTTTTTAATGTAACACTGTCACCATATTTCACCCCTTCTCAAAACCCCTGAACTCAGTCTCCATCTGCCCGTCAGTTCATGACCTGCAGTTTAACAGACACATCCTGAAATATTTGTAGAGGTAACCATGAAAATAAATGTTCACCGGGTACCACATTCCTTCCCTTCTTTTTGTGCTCACATCTCTCCTGCCTTGGTTCTATTTCTCTGTCCCTTATCCCTAACCCAGGAGGCAGCTTTAGAGAAAACCCCAGGGGCTTGATTCTTCTGGAGCTGTTAGGATGCAAAGAGGCTGCCTCGCGAGGCAGGGGGCTGGCTGCCTTCATCATCTCCCTGCAAAGTCGATGAGCCCTGAACTTCTGGAATCACCCATGTAAACTGGTTAATTTTAAATGCCTGCTCTTAAAAACATGACGAGCGTCAACGGAGTTTGAAATCTGAGAACCCAAGAGGAGACAAAAGGGTGATGGACAACAGATTTCAAATTTCTGGCCAAGCGCCCTGCAGCCTGCAGGCTGAAACGTTTACTGTGCTATTATCACGGGAAGCATTACGTAAGCGAGGCGTTTTGAGGCAATCTCAGCATTCCCACTAGCCCCCCCCCGCAGGACGTGTTTCCCATGGGACCACTTATTTGGGTCTTCTCCCCGACGGCTGCAGACTGGACTCTTTGGGGTCTCCGTCCCCAGCACTCTAACTGGACTATTACTCATTCGATACTGCTTTTGATCACTGTACCTTCACCAAACAAGGAGGGTAACAGGAAACTGACAACATTTACAGCGTCAAAAGTTGGCTTTCCAAAGGAAAGCGGCTAAAGGGCTTTCGCGGCTTGCTGTTCAGTTTACTCTTCTGATTGCTCTGCCACTACTATGTAAATCAATTTGTTAATGTTCCTTACAAAATGCATGAGCCAGTTACACTGACAAACACACAAAGCTCATTCGTAATTAGCAGTTAATTAGTAAGAAGGAACAGATGCTGTTAGAGTTTCAGCAGGCAAACAGGTTCTGTAAACAATGCTTATAAATCTAAATGAATTTATTAACCACAATACAACTGTCAACGTTTTGTTGGCAGCCACACAAAATATGGCGGAATCCCCAAAATGTCTTTCTTTACAATGTATCACTAATCGCAGGGACAGCCCCGGCCTTAGCCCCCCTCTCTCTTCCTGAGATGTGGCGGCTTGGTCATTGCTTTCTACGGTACCCCCCACACAGACTGGTTACTAACAACGTTTCACTTTCCGCCAATGAGAAGTGACCTTTGAACGGGCCAGCAGGGCGAGAGGCCAAGGACCCGGAGTCCTCCAGGAACTCACTGTCCACCGGCAGGGCCACACGTGCACGACTCCCCCTCCCCCACGAGACAGGCTGACAGAACATGCAGGTAACGTAAGAAAGACGCCGACAAAGTGCTACGAGGACCGTGGGGAGGAGGCAGCCCGGCCTCAGATAACTATAGGTCTCAAAGGAGAGCGGCTTCTATGAGCAGCATTTTTTTTTTAAGATTTTTTTTTTTTATTGGGGAAAGGGAACAGGACTTTATTGGGGAACAGTGTGTACCTCCAGGACTTTTTTTTTCCAAGTCGAGTTGTCCTTTCAGTCTTAGTTGTGGGGGGCGCAGCTCCAGGCCTGCCAAGGGCTCTGGACATCTTGGAGCAGGCAGTGGGGAGCCACTGAAAAGTCCAAGCTCAGGGATGACACCAGCTAACTGGCATTTTCTGAAAGCTGCCTCTGGCCTCACTGGGGGACATGGGTGGAGGGGGGACATTTCGGGGGTGGGATGGACGTGTGGGGCATTCCCGGTTGAGGACTGAAGAATGGCCATGGCGGGAGGGTGGGCACGTGGGCGGCGGCAAGTAGGTGACCCCAAGGTTCTGAGCAAGTCTCTTCCTGATGTAGTTTCTGAAAATCACTGCTGCCCATCACAATTAGCGAATCCAATGCTCTCACAGCATCACACAAACGATTCTGAAGGTGCGGGACTCCGTCTGACCTCTTGCCGGGGGGTTGGGGGGGATTCCGACGGGCTCTCTGATGATGGAGCCGCCCCCATCCCTGAAGCCGACCCTCAGCTTTCAGCTCACATCCCGAGAGTAGAACGTCCCTCCACACCAGCCCTCTCGCCAACGGCCTGCCTGATTTCAGAGCTTTCGTTCTGGGGTCACCTATCATTTACCTGGCATTTTCCTATCCTCTCGTGGGGACCTCCTTCTTAATATTCTGCAAGATGAATAACGGGCAAAAACGAATGCCAACACGAGCAGATAGGACCCCCGACCCCGCCAAACTGACATTCCAGGTCAAACATTTTCTCAAGGCTGGCACGCACGTGTGTATCTGGAGTTGTCGCGATGGGTTCGGCCTGGAAAAATGTGGGGACTCCATCCTCCGGGGCTCGTTGGCCTGGCTCCGCTCAGCGCCCTTACCCAGCTCGGCAGCTCGTCTGGGGTGATACCAACCGACAGTCAGACGTCGCTGTGAGCTTGGCTGTCCACGCAGACGCCTCAGGGCTTCCCCAGGGCTCTCAGACTTCGCGGCTGAGCTGGGATGACAGGTAACACACAAACACTGGCGCAAGAGCCAGTGTTCCCAGGACGGCGCTTTACAAAATGGGAGTCATGACCATTAGCGGGTGAAATCACGTTGGTGGGTTGCAACGAGCACTTAAAGAAAAGAGAGAAGAGACTAGGAGGGAGTGCAACACACTTTAGTAAGTATTCCTGCACAGAACTTTCATTTCAATTACACACGTTTGTGTACACATACATGTGCGCACATCTGTACACAAACTGTGTCGCAACGTAAGACATATTTCTTACTATGTGTTGTGACCAGCAGAGTCTGAAACATGTTCAAATGGCTGGGAACAGGTTTGTGGGGACGTTTACGACCATCACAGCATTCAGATGTGGCCAGAGTGAACTTATGTAGTTACTCGCTCTAACTACATCCTGGGATGTTAAACGTAGACAGAAGCGTAATGTGAGAATCAAATTGCTGATGTCCCTGGAATGAACTCATTTTAAAAAGCAAAGGGATATGTTTAAAAAACAACATCCGGGCCTCAGCAGGGCCTCCTCCTCCGGCTGGACCGGCTAGTACCTGCCCCTCAGGACACAGCGACCACTCGTCTCACACACAGGTACCACCAGGAGGGGCGCCCAGGCAGGATGCCCTCCCAGCCTGGGGAGGTCAGCACTTGGGGCCTGTCTCCGCTCCCCCGGGGGCGCGGCCTTCAGGGACCCTTGGGGCACAGGCTGCTGCCTCCGTGGACAAGGCCACTCTTGCCCCCACCTGGAGAGCCGCAGAGCCCAGCCACCAGACTTCTAGACACCAGGTTTTCGGGGCCTGGCCCACGCGTGATCATTTCAGTCAAGCTGTGAAGATGCTAGAAGGTCATGGCTCCAGGGTCGGGGTCCTGGCCAGGAGCCTAGACCACCCTGTGGTCAGATAATCCCTGGCTTCACATGTCGCTGTCACCGTGGCCACTTGCACAGCGTGTGCTCACAGTCTGGCCCCCTGGGTGCCCTGGCCCAGTGCTTATGAGCTGGGGGACCCTGGGCAAGTGACACCACCTCCGTCCAGGACCTAGGGCTTCTCTGTGCCACAGGCCTCAAGGACCACAGGACAATATAAGCAAACTGGCAACAGTGTCTGGCCTATCACGAGCTCTCCGTGACCGCTGGCTATCAGTGTCATTTTTATTGTCTCACATTCTCTACTGAACGTGCTCTTCATCTCACCCCCATGGAAAACCGACAGCCTTCCCTGGTAACTGGGGACAGAAGGAACGGCGGGTGCAGCACAGGCTTCCCTCCCCAGGGTCAAGCCATTCCTCCCCACCCCATAAGCTCCCTCCTTCTGCGGGACGTCTCCTGCAGGATTTCAAAGCTTCGTCCAAACCTGCAGAAAGAACTTGACGGGGTGTGGCCCGGGCAGCTGCGTCCTGAGACACCGCCGCTGACAGGACAGGTGGCGCTGGCCTTCAGATCGGTAGGGAACGGATACACTCACCAACCTGTGAAAGGTTAGCTTCCTGGAAGACTCAAACAGCTAAACAGTAAAAGGATGAAGTTACCGAGGACTTGGAACAAGAGGTGGCCCTGACGGCACAACGAAGGAGGAAAATTCAAAATGAATAAGATTCAACTACAACATTGTTTGAACTTCTGAATGCAAAAAAATGGCGCTAAATAACAATGACGGCAAAACGTAACTGAGGGAACCGCGTAACGTATATAAAAGCAAGTGGCCAATAAGCTTGATGATGAGATTAACAGGCCAGGAATGAAGATGCCAACAGAAAAACGAGCCACATTTAAACAGATACTTCACACAAAAAATGCAAGTAGGCAATAAAAATATTTTTAAAAACTGGTAATAGTAAAGGCAGTTTGTTTTTTAAAACATAGGATGCAATTCTAACCTATAAAACTCACTAAGATTAAAAAACACATACATATATGTGTGTGTACACACATACACACACAATACCCAAGTGTAGACTAAAGTATGTAGAAATATCACTTGTAAAAGAGTGAATTTCAATATTTTGTCTAGAAAACCACTTGGAAATATACCTCCAAAGCCTTAAAATTCCTGTGCCCTGTGACTAAGCAAATCTTCTGCTGGAAAGGTATCCTGGGAAAGCAGGAAGGAGAAGCACACAGCAGGTCTGGCTCCCTGAGGTCCCTGCGCCCTCTGCCCCGGCCCCCAGCCCCCCAGACAGGAACTGGGAGTTCAAATGCACCTGTGCAGACAGCGCCACCCGTGACACCCCGGGGGCTCAAAGGCTGGAACCAGAGCAGTTCCCAGTGGCCTGTGCAGTGCGGTCTCACTTTATAAACAGATTTAAAGACACACCAGCTATTTTTCCATTTAGTTGTTCTTTCACTCAAGAAATATTTATTGTAAATCTATTATGACATTAACTGTAACCAAGAGTCAAGATTTCTTCCCTCACGGCACCCAGAGCAGGGGACCAACCAGGATGACATCAGTGCTCTGCGGGGGCCAGGGTGACAGGAGAGGGTCTGTGAGCACAGGCAATGGGGTGTGAGGGGGACCGAGGGGAGGGGAGGCGGGTTAGAAAGGGTTCCAGAGAAAGGGAACTTGAACAGGAATCCTAGAAAATGCAACTACAATTACCTCAGAGTAATGGCATAATGGCTGACTTTTTTCTCTTTTTGCTACAATGAGCATTTTTTTTTTTGTTTTGTAGTTTAGAAAACAATTCCATCCAGCCCTTTCCTGCCTTCCCATTCTGGGCACCTGCAGCTCCGCTCACCATGCTCGGGAGCTCTTCTCCTCCCCTCCCCCAGGCCCCCCTGGTCTTCCTTAAAGCACCAAGCCCTGCCCAGCAACCCCCGCACCCCAGCGGACATTTTCTGGCCTCCCAGGACTCAGCGAGCCTCATGCTGTGCTCCTGCCAGCACCTTCGCCCTGGCTGCAGGCCAAGGGTCCTCTTGCAGCACCGCCCCATTTAAGAACCCTGCACCCAGCAGCCTGCCGGCTGACTGCCCATGGGTCCTGCAGCAGCCGGTCCACCCTTCCTCCCGACACCTGCTCTCTGGCTCCCTTGTTCTCACTGCTACGTTCCCCAGCCCATCCGCCCCTCCAGTCCTGGCTTCCAGTGATGAAGTAAGTGCCTTGGGAGTTACATGCGACATGGTCTCAGAGCCAGAGGTGGTCTGGGTCAGTGCTGGGGGCAGGGCGGGTGCTCGACGCCTTGTGCAGAGGGCAGCTTCCCTTCCTATGCCCATGAGGGGGGAGAGCAGCCCACGCGGCCCCACCCACAACTGGCCGTCTTATCCAGGAGGTGGACACCCCAGCCCAAGGCCCAGCAGGGCTTAGTCTGCCCATGGTTACTCCAGCCAATGAACCCAGAAGCAAACAGGTGATTGATCACTTCCCCAGCTGTTAATCACAGATGTCCACACTGACACAGGACAGGGAGAATTACTATCCATAAGAACTTTACACATTCCTGAATGCTTATTAACTGGAATTGAGTTTAGAATGTCCGCAATATGTAACCTGTAAAATGTTTCACCCATTCCTAATTAATACAGTGTATACAGTACCTGTAAGAATTAGAGATGCTTCTGAGCAAGTATGTAATCAAGAGTTAATGGTTTTGAGGATGCATTTACCTACAACATATAATGGTTGAAATGCACGCAGGAATTCTACCAAACTGTACAGAAAAGGCTAAAGAAACATTACAGGCAAACCAAACAAGCCCAAGATCCAAATGGAAGGGCACATTAAAAATGCCCCGGCGAGCACGAAAGGACAATCATTAGAAGTGCAAAGAGGGCTGATCAAGACACTGAGAAGATGAGCCACAGGCTGGGAGAAGGAATTTGCAAAGGACACGTCTGACAAAGGACTCTTATCTAACACATAGAAAGAACTCTTAAAATCAACACTATGAAAACAACCAAATTGAAAAATTTGAACAGAAACCTCACTGAAGATGATGTACAGATGGCAGACAAGTGTGTGAAAATACGCCTGGCATCGCAGGTCACTAGGGAACAGCAAATGACGACAAGGCGCCACTGCACACCTGTCCGAATGGCCCAAATCTGTGACAGTGACAACACCCAATGCTGGTGAGGACAAGGAGCAGCAGGAACACTCATGCACTGCTGGGGGGGTGCAACCGGGAGCAGCCTTTGTGGGAGGTGGTTTGGTGGTTTCTGACAAAAGTAAAACTATTCTCACCATACCATCTGGCAGTCACGCTTCTTGGTATTTACCCAAAGAAACTGAAAATTTATGTGCACATAAAAACCTGCACAGAAATGTTCATAGCAGCTTTACTCGAAATGCCCAAAGTTGGAAGCAACCAAGACGTCCTTCCATAGGTGATGGATACACTGTGGTACGTCCATACAATGGGATATTGATTAATGCGGAAAAGACATGAACCAGTAAGTCATGAAAAGACATGGGGGAACCTGAAATGCACACCACTCAGTGAAGGAAGCCAACTGAGCAGGCCAGATTTCATGATTCCCACTGTATGACATCCTGGAAAAGGCACAAGTACGGAGACAATGGAAAGGTCAGTGGTTGCCAGCTGTGGGGGCGGGGAGGGGCGCGTGGGCAGAGCACCGAGGATTTGGGGGCAGCGGGACTGTTCAGTATGACACGAATGATGGGCAGCTGTCACTCTACGTCTGTCCTACCCCACAGAATGTATAACTCCGGCACAGAAAGCCAAGGTAAACTAGGGACTTGGGTGATTAACGTGTCGATCTGGTTCGTCGACTGTAACAAATGTACCAGGAAGAGGAGGACGAAGAGTGAACCGCTGAGGACCCGGCGCGTTCCAGTCCAGGGGGTGAACAAGCAGCAACACAAAGAGTGTCTTGGGGGTACCCCGCCGTGAGTCCTGGGGGCCTGCTGCTGCGCCAAGGGACATCCTGCAAGTGAGCGATGCCACCCGCACGGAAACACTTCGTGACTCACTAGTGGGGACCCGCCCGTGAGGACACAGCGCCCCACCTCTCCTTATTAATAGCTGTGCACGGCTAAGACTGACCCTTTAAGTGCCGACTGCTGCCCTCACTGAGGTGGACAGGACGAGAATGAGACTGTTAAACAACACCGGCTGTAAGAGAAGCGACTGAAAAATTCCAAGGAGCATGTTTTGTCACCGCCTTTACAACCTGCTGTAACGTAAGTCGTTTGGGGAGCAGCGTGTCAGGCTGAGGGGAGCATGCTGGGGGCCAGTGGCCTTTCCTGGGCGTGTCTGGGGACCCGAACCCTCATCACCACACGCTCTCTCCATCCAGGAACCCCCAGTCCCCTTGACCCTCAAGGTCTCCTACAAAGCAGTTTCGGCACAGCAGCTGCTGACCTGGAAACTTCCCCAAGGAAAGGACACTCCTTCTCAGTGGCTTTCTGAACTGTCAGATGCCCACTGAAATGACTCCTTTGAGAGCAAGATGATAAACACATCTGACTGCTCCCACACACCTCATCAGAAAACCCACTGGGCTTGCTTTGACCTGAGTTATGGCAACGCTCACTGACTGACAGCATGGATTTCTTTACAGACATTACGGAAGTGTAAAGAAAAATTTAAACTGCTAAATAATTAAGTATTAATAACTGTGTTAAACACAATTCACTTATACCGAGTAAACCGAGCTGCCATGGCCACCAAAATGGCCAACTCCAGTCCCGCCCACCAGGTGTCATCAAGAAACGCTCCAGGGCACGTCCTTCCTGCCCCAAGTCTCCCATGGTCTCCCTGCTCTGTTCTCACTGCTGTTTCCAGCGTCGGACCAGTGGGAACCCCTTCTCGCCTCGGCCCTCTGCCTGTGTCGTCAGAACTAGGAAGTCCCCTGCCTGGTCCAGGCTCGGCATCATACAGTCCTGTCCCCAGTCCGTCTTCCTGTTTCCAGACAGTGTCCAGGTGTGCCTGGCACTGTACACCGTCTGTCTTTTCCCAAAGCCCTTCTGCCTGCCCCCACCCCACTGCCCATGGTGCCATCCTCCTCTGCCCTCCCCTCCTAGAAGAGGGTGTCCCGGCTCTCTGCTAGCACTTTCCAACTCAGGCCTTCCCTCCCACTGCACTGAGATGCCGCAGGGCCCAAGGGATCCGCTGTGCATCCTGCGTCTGCTCCACAGCCCAGCTCAGGCGGCTACTCAGCCCTAGGACTTCCCCTCGTGCTAGCAGACCAAACCCTCATGTAAGTGAAAGGCTTTCCCGCAAAAAAAAAAAAAAAAAAAAAAAAAAAGATGCAGAAATACAGTCAGAAAAATTAAAAAGCTTTTCATCAACATTAAAAAAATCTCTTCACAATATATAAAAAGCTAATGTCATGATTAATTTTCTCAGAAATGTAGAAAAACTACAAAACTGGGTCCACCTGGAATGTTGATGAATTCTCCAGAAACAATCAAATACCTATTGGGTTGAAATTAACTCAGACGTCCAACTGTGGCCCTTTCTTGCTCACAAGGTCTCAGAGTTCTTATTCAAGTGCAAACTTGAACACGGCATAATATCTCCGTCGTGAAAAGACTTCTGCTTTTGGAAATCAAGGTAACAGACTTGCTAATGTGGCCTCCATGATATAATGGACACAGAGAAAATAAATCCTTGACCAATAAATGGAATTCGGACGCAGGTCATGGAGGTCCATTCTCCCTCTCCAGGGAATAAAACCCACTATCGGTGACAGCTAGGCCAGCTGCAGGGGCGCTGCAGAGGGCACAGGTCCTGGGACATTAGCCAAGGATGGCCAAATTCTGCTTCAGGCCACGTCGCACAACAAGCCCTTGAACTCAGGTTGCAGAGACAGTCCGGGTGCCACCCCTTCCTGCCCATCCTGTGCCCCTGGGTCAAGAGGCACAGGAACAAAACAGAGATGCCGCCTAGGTCCTACAGGATGACCCGCTCCATTTCCTTGGACACCTGGTCCCCAAACTGAAGAGTGACAGTGTCCCGTGAGATGTCTCTCACAAGCGAGGACACATGCTCTTTCTTGGAGGTTCCCCCACTTAGCAGAACAGTAAAGGTGCTATGAGACCTGCAATCCTTGTGTGACCCAGCACGTCAACGTGTCACCCAGTGAGACCCAGTGACACCTACATAATGAATGGTATGTACTTTGGGAAATGCCAGGCGATCGAAAGCTCCCAGGATTCTCTCCTTGACCTTCCACTCTTAGGGCAACATATTGTCAAAGTAAATTTGTGCCTAAATTCTACCCTGGATTGTCCTCTAGACTTCCAGCGCCAGAAGTTTATCATCTAAGGCACACACTCCACTGGGAAATTCTTCACTGGACCTCCCTGGATTCTTCCAGAAGAAATGTGACTCATGGCAAGTCCTACCTAAGGCATAAACCTCAGCGTTCTCCTTTCTAAGCTGTGTGACATTGAGCAAGTGGATTAACTTCTCTGAGTATTCGTTCTGTCTGTAAAATGGGGATTACACTAATATCCCCATAAGGTGGGTGTGAGAACTGAGATTTTTTTTCATTCAATACATATTTATTGAGAGCCCACTGCTCCAGGGGCTTGGGACACACCAGTGGCCAAAGAAATTAAAAAAGAAAAAAGTCCTGACTTCAACGGGGTTTACATGTTGGAGTTCGGACACACAGCAATACTCAACAGAGGCCAGCTCTTACTTTGTTGTTGTCAAAAGATTTCCTTTTCTATCAAGTCTTGTGCCCAAGAAAAGAATCCATGTTGAGCCCATGATTTCCCAGAAACCTGAGGACAAACCAGAAAATACGTCCCTAGAAAAGCAAAATGCAGGATTGCTGTGGACACTAAGCTTTGCTTGGGATACTTGTCTCAATTCTGTCGAAACGTGCCACCTTCCTGTGCGGGTCATCAGAACCCACAGGGGCCGCTCAATCTTCAGTGTCTGAGCCGCCGCACCCAGCAGGAACCTGCCAGGTCTCCTTGCTGCAAACCTCCGGCATTTCCAACCCCTGGAAGCGTCTTTGTGGCCTGCCCTCCCACACACACGGTAGTTCCCAGCTGGCCCTTCATGGCACACCTGGAAAGTGTGATCCAACGCCTCGGACGTGATTTAGTGAGGGAGGAACAGTATCCTCGCAGCCGGCGGAACACCCACTGTTTACTGCTCAGAGAGCAGAGGGAGGGCTCGGGGCTCTGGCCACTGCCCCTCCTGCAGGGGCCGTGGCAAAGTATCCTGGCAGACTAAAGAACTTTTAAAAGTCATTGATAAGGCTCCTTAATGTATCAAAATGTCACCTACTCAGTGTGATCCATTAAAAATTATTAGTACAAGTATTAGGAGAAATAGTCATTAAAGTGCAGAAATATGAGAAATATCATGGAGAAATATTCATCACCTTGGGCCTCACTGCCAGCTGTCACCTCCTGCTCCGACACCCTCAGCCTTGTGTGCCAGGAGACGCACCCTCGGGTCTCAGCACACGCGGCCGGGGGGCAGGGGGCAGGACAGAGCCCTCAGCAACAGGGGCGGGCGTTCGCAAAGCACTCACAACCATAGCACACGCCAGGTGAGCCCTGGTGGGGGCCAATCTCCGTCAGACACTTAGGGGCACAGTCAGTAATTTAACTGACACATAGTCAGTAATTTAACTGATACATAATAGAAAACACATTCAAACACATGATATGCTCATGGAGCAGTAAATGAAAGTCACACATATTGTTAAAATAAAATGTTTACAGCTATGTCCTTCTAATCCCTCAAGGGGACATATTTCCTGTAAACCCGCCCAGGGCTGTAAACCCTGTAAAACCCATCCCATACCCCCCTCCCTTAGGCCGGTAATGGGATCGGTGCTGAATTCTCCATCCAGGGAGGGACCCACCACCTGAGTTATCTGCAAACTGAAGGCAGATTGATCTAACAGTCAGGGTTTGAGGCCACAAGGAGAGGGGCCTAGAAATCCATTGCTTCCCGGGCTAAGCTAAATATTGGTCTTTCCGAATTAACAGGCAGAGGAAAGTGCTGTGAAAGACAGGTACCTGCCCCCACAGGAACTTGTGTGACGTAACTTGCAGGGCAGCCTACGGTGACAAGATACTTAAAATAAGGAACGGGGAAGCGAGCGGAGGAGGTGGATTTACAAATAATAAACCCAAAGTGTACGACGATGAGACCCGGGACATACACAGCTTTCTTTTATGCCACGTCCGCCTGAGCACATCTCTCAGCAGACAGTGGCTGGGCTTTACGGGTCCCTGACAAACCCAGTTAATGAAGAAATTGCCAGCAATGCCATTTGGGGGCAGCTGGAAGGACTGTACCTGGAGTAAGGAACACGTGGCGGGTTCCTTCTCTGGTCCTTGAGCCAACCACTAGCACACCTGCTCGTTTTCCTCAAGGGCAGGACACCGTGTCAGCACACCTTAGCACACGCTTCTCTTCCCGGGAGCAAGCACCGAAAACTGGCATGGCTTCTGCATTTCCGATTAAACATTATGCTTCTCTAAACACTGGCCAACATGCAAACACCCTTAACTTGGTAACTAAGAGAATAATTGTGTCAAGTCTATGAAGAAGTAGTTCTCGCCCCAACTTTATACTTTGTAATAGAGACAATGCTAATTGCAAGCTTTTCCTAAGGGAAAATGAAGCATTACCATACATTACCATTTTTGTTGCCACTGAAATAAACAACAGTTGCCCTGAACGTAGCAAAAGCGTAATGATATTTATACACGTAGGTGATCGTGGGGGAGGGTAACAGAAAAAAATGACAGATTGACCTAAAATTAATGTAATGATACTATTTTTTAAAAAAGTCTTTTAAATTGCTTTTTGGGCCATAAGTACAGTCCACAAAATATTGAAAATGTGTTCTGTGCAATGACTCCGACGACACCATGCAAGCAGCTGTCCAAAATGACAGTCAGTTCTCCTTTCGAAAATCCAGAAGGACAGCAGTTTCTGCCTCCTCCTGCTCTGCAGCACAAACACGCGACAAGCCCAATGTCACTTCCCGTCTGTCAGCCAGCAGGAAGGGAAGGGACAAGCAAGCAGGCCCCAGAGGCTCCCATCAGCCCCTGGTTCACAGCGCTCCTCTCTGCTCCACACTCAATTTCAAGGCGGAGGACCCGGTCTCATTTTCTTCCATTATCATTTCTAGGAGCAATTTGCACGTTTCTACAAATGGTCTTTTGCATGGTTATTCTTGCTGAATTGCAAACAATAAGAAAAGACTTTCATAAATCAAGCCACCCGAATCTCCTCCTCGGTTGATAATAAAAGGAGAGTTTCCATTATGACAAAAAAAAAAAAAAAATCAAAAAAAAATCAGGGAACCTCTCTCAGACAAGAGACATAGAAACATGCTTTCCTTTTGCTGAAACGATCCAGTCCCATGAACCAACTGGTTAGCTTGATGAGCGCTCATAAAGCAACAATGTTCGTGCTGTATCTAAGGCAGATACATATGCATATTTGGTTCTGCAAATATGAATGGGGGCCGTCTGATGTAAGAACGGACCTAATCTAAGTGTGAAAAATATTTTTATTGCTCCGGGAAGAGTCACTGTTAACTGAATGCAACAACAAAAAGGGGGGAGAAAAAGAGCATGCAGACCCGAGGGAATTACCAAATCAATTAACAAGTAATTCAGGAACTAATTTCTACATTGCCTCTTAGCACAAAATTGTATCTTTAATTTCTCCTGCAATAAGCATCTCTGATGGTCCTAACACTGCCGCTGTAAATGAGTTTACACGGATCTCTTTTTGATTGGCTATACAACATTATTTCTTCACACTTCAGTGCTACTGCAGCCAAGTGCTCTAAAATATTTAATTAGACTGGTAGCTACCATTACCAATTTGCAAGACCCACAGTGAGCACAGTACATTTTAAAGAACTAGTAATCAACTAATTAAAACCACAGTGAACTCCAGATACTGCAATTACAAACAACTGCTGTGGAATAATACACTTAGAGGGTTCCTGCATTCCAGGGACGGCGACCTCGCAGGTCTGGCTGTACCATGGAGCGCGGATGCCACCAACTGAAGACCCCTCAGCACTGGAGCTATTTCGGAAACACGTCTGCTCTGAGCAGTCCCTGGGGTGAACCTGTGCCTGCATTTTTCAGATAACCAATGAAGTCACACTGGAAGATCAGCAAAGTGAATGAAGACCACGGGTTTTGGAAAGGGACAGACTTGGGTTTGAATCTTGTCTCTGCCTGTTACTGGCTTCCTGAAGTCAGCCAACGAGAGCCTCAGCGTTCTCATCTCTAAAATGGAAAGAATGACGCCATGAGGCTCACAGGGTTTGCTGGGGGATCAGGGAGCCTGCCGGGCAAAGGAATGCCCCAAACTGGTTCTTCACCCTCGGGAACCAGATCTTTTCAAACGTAATGGTTTTTATTCATTCTCTCCCTCATTTTGTAACTAGACCAAACAGTATGAAACTTAAGGATTTCACTTAGGAAAAGAGGTCTGGTTATAATACAATCAGAACATCTTCAAACATTATTTATTTCTGTTTTGTTTTTTTTAAAAAACCCAAGGAAGAAGAAAATGCCCTTGATGTTGATGGTGAAAGTAGTAAAGCACTGGAGTGAAAAAAGATGGTCCTGATTCCTGTGACCCTGGGCAAGTCATTAACCTTCCCGGGAGTCAATTTCCCTGTATGTCAGGGTCCCTTCCAGCTTTAAAACTGTGTTTTGTGTCCATTACACTGTAATTCTGTAATGGGCACAACGAGAGCATGTGGTTATTGGGGCAAAATGGAAAGATCACAGGGAAAAATAAGTCTTATTGATAATATGTTGAATTAGTATATGTCACTATTACATAAATATATACACACATATATTTTTTATTCTGAGATAAATTAAGAAAAAAAGCAAGCTCCTGAGTAGTAGAATTTCAATTTTCATGCAAAAAAAAAGAGATCTGAGACCAAATCCAAACGAGACCGTGGAGTGTGGCAGGGCCTTCTGGAAACTTCCTTCCTGCTTTATACCGAGTGCAACAGCTGGACGACAGTGGCACTCATTGCACATGTGCTGTTTGATAAACAGACCAAAGTGCTTTTAAGTGAAAGAAACCAACATCTATTCATCATTCCGTCGGGTTTGTTGAGAAGATACCATGTGCCCACCGCCAAGGCCCACAGCTTCTGGTCAGCTGAGTTTGGGAACCGCCACCCGCTCTCACCAGGTCCACGCATGCCCCCCACACTTGCAGCTTCTCCTCACCCGTCTCCTCCAGCTTCTTCCCAGCAAGTTTCAAAACTGTCCCCGCGTGTCCCTTCCCTCCAACACAGGAGGGGCTAAACAGGCATTTCAGTGTCTGTTTTCACACAGCAAATCAATGCAGAGTGAACAAAAAAAATGACATTGGAACAATCTTAGTTGTCTTCTGACTATGAAATACTTCTGAGTGGCACGTACTACTATGTCAAACGGCTGAGAAGTACTTCAATGTTACTAGTTTCCGTGTTAACTGCTCTTGAAATTCCCTTGATCAGAAGGGACATTTCAATGTACTTAGACTTCTGACTCACCTAGTATAAAAGAGGGAAATATACACCTCTCTCTACTTATATGCACACACACGCGTGTGCACATACACACGCACACACAGTACCAGGGCACTTTCAGACTATGCACATTTGTCAAAAGGAAACTGTCATCATTTTTAAAAACTTACATATTACTGAATACCATTTGTGTCAATAAAATGTTTCTACAGAAAATCAGCAGTGTCCAGGTATCTCCTCCAGATAATCCAGTGATACCTTCCAAGGGGAAAAATAACTTCCAGTGGAGCAACCCGGCACACCCCACCTCCACCAAATGACCAAGGCTGATGTCACCAATAATAAGACCATGTGGGTACCATGTGCCCCCTGCTGAGGACACTGAGAAGGACACAACACTTCTGGGGGACTCCTGCCCACAAGGCCTAACCTCAGACTATTCCGGAGAAGACATCAGACAGTGTAAACTGAGACATTGTACAGTGGAACCGATCAGTGTTTCTACACATTGTCAAGGTCACTGGAGGGACGAAGACCAAGGAACTGTCTCGGGGTGGAGCTGAAGCGACTCAGCGCCCAGAGGGAACCTGGACTGGATCCCGATGGACGTGGGACAGGGTCTGCATGTGAGCTGTGTCACCCCCTGCCCACTTCCGGTCTGATGGCTGTACTACAGTGTTGTCAACTGATAACACCAGGGGGAGCCAGGTAAAGGGCATATGGGAACTTTGTGCAACTTTTCCTCAAGTTTAAAATTATTTCACAACACAAGTTAAAAAAATTTTTAAATTCTCCATTACTCCCACCCCAGTTACACTTGTCTGTGTGTCCTATTCATCCAATTTCAGACCCAACGTACACAGTTTCAGGTTCTAATGATGTGTTTTGTGCTTCCACGTATTTTATAGACTCGTTTCACACCTCTACAAGTCTCCCACCTGACCATGTTTGTGGCTATGTGTCCTAGTACTGTTTACTTGACAATCACTAATTTAACTCCTTGCTTGCTGGACTCTGTCAGTCCCACGGTTTTAATATTATAAATAACTCTGCTATGAACGTTTTTTGTACACTGAAGGTTTTTTCCCCATTCTCCTAAAGGATTATTCCCTTGGGATAAATTTCTAGGTGAGAGATTATTGGGACAAAGTGAATAAAATTTTTTATGTCTTTTACCTACTGCTATTATCCCCTGGGGAGGACTGGGCCATCTTTTAGTAACACAGCAACGCATTTCTAAAAGTGTTTCCTCCTAATTTTAGGTAAGAGTAGAATTTTATCATCTTTTGTTAATTATAAACCTAAGTATAAAAGGGTAACTCCTTGTTTTAATTTTCCAATACTTCAGATGTGAACAAAGGAAGGCCAAACATCCATCCATGTCTATCGACTTCTTTTGATTCTTATTTCCAACCTCCACTATGTTACTCCTGTCTCCACTGGTGTGTTTGTAAACCCGGTATATTCATACTTTTCTATGAAATTAATTTTTATGCATACTAAAAACAATATAACTTATTTTTCTATACAAGAACTTCTTGATGATAAGCATTCTTTTTGTTGTTGTTGTTTTTTGCACTAATTGCATTCATGACTATGGCTGACATGGCTTGACTAGTGGAGTAAAAATTTGGCAATTACAAAAACAGTCCAGCATTACTAAAATTTGCGGGTTTGACATAAACAATTCCTATAAACAAAATGACATAATGAAGATATTTGTTTAGATGAAATTTCTTCTGCATGAATATTGAAGAGAAGTTTTAGAAGAAACCAGTTTACTGAAATGATTTTGTTCATTGACAAAGGCTTTATTCTTTGAAGATTAAAAGACATACCTTTTGTGTTTCACCTAAATAGGGGACCGATGTGAAAGAGGTAAATTTCGAAAACGTTGACTTAACTAATATTCTGTACATTAAAATATAACTTAATATAGAGTGCAACTTCATACACACACACACACACACACACACACACATATTTTTAAATATAAAATTTGTTTTGGGGAAAGAAAAACATTTTACACTATTGCCCTACTCAACCGACTATTACTACCACAACTACTACTACTGCACCATTACTACCACTACCACCATTACTACTGCACCATTACTACAACTACTATTAAGACGACCACAACCACCACTACTAGCCTAGCTTCCTGACCTGCCCTGTAGACCCTGCAGGAGAGAACCACCACCTAAGAGTGTGTACTCTCTGGAAGCACGTGGGCAAGGAGTCGTGTGGAGGACACATATGTCCATACAGAGAAGATGGCAGCAAGCGCCCAAGACCTGATGAGGTGTCAGGGCAGGGAGGAGGGGAAGACACCACATCTCCTTGGGGACCAGGTAAGTTTTCCTGCAACAGAAGGCATGTGACATGGGCCCTGAAGACGGGCAGATTGTGACAAGCACAGATGAAAAGGACCAGAACCACCCAAAGTTGGGAGCCACAGGTATGCAAAGAGGAAAGGAGCCCAAAGTGACCCCATGTGAGCCAGCCCTGACCTCATGGTCAACCCCTGTGCCTGTAGGTGACCCTGACACAGGCTGTAGCATGAGGACCACGGCCAGTCTACATGCCAGATAGCACGTGCTTTCAAGGATGGTCCCCACATAAAACACCGTCGTGCTGGAACCCCATGAGGAGTATACCACTCACTTGGTTTTTTATCTGTTTTAGAAAAGATGGTAACCTAAGCAAAGATTAAATCAGGGATGAATGGGACAGGCAAGACTGTTCTAGAAACATGTTCTACAGCACTCCTGGGTTTGAATCCCAGCTCCACCACTTATTAGCTCTGGAACCTTCACCACATGACTTAACCTCCCCAGCCTCAGACTCCTCCTCTGTGGTCGGCAGTAGGCTGTCATAGGTTGGCGGACAATTAAATGAGTTCATATGATTAAAGTGACACAATTGTTTAGGATAACTTTACCACAGGAAAGGACCCAATGAAATCACGTTGGCTGATTACTGGTGCTTTTTCTTTTCAAAACCAATCTGAAGGGTCTCCACTGACCAGGAGCAAAATATCTTAACAGTTATATAACACACTGCGTAGGGGGAGTTAGCTGCTTGGTAGAAGGATACATTCTAGAAACAGTCTTATTTCAAGTATCAATTTAGTGCAACTTAGGAGGATTTAAGTTGAAACCCTCAAATCAGAATGGTTTGAATCTTGTATGTTTCCTATCCCATACGCAGGGCCTCGTAAAATAGGTCCTTTTCATTCTCAGTAGGAATCAAAGGAATAAATTGGCTTTCCCTTGTTAACACCAGAAAGGCCTAAGGCAGAAGAACACCTAGAGGAAACGAAGGTCACAGATGGCCCCAGGGGTCACAGGCCCCCCCAGCTCTGCTAGTCTTCACCAGCTGTGTGTCACGGGCTGAACTGTGTTCCCCCCAAATTCATGTTTAAGCTCTAACCCCCAATGTGGCTTTATTTAGAGGTAGGGTCTTGAAGGTGGTAATTAAGGCTAAGTGAGGTCCTATGGGTGGGGCCCTAATCCGATGACTGGTGGCCTCATAAGAACAGGAAGACACAGAGGAACACACAGAGGAAAGGACATTGTGAGGACACAGAGAGCAGCTCAGGGCTACCATAAATGTCACACCCTCACACTGTCGCCTTGTGGAAACATCATGAGCCCCCACAGCTGATGGGGGACATCACCACCCCCTTTGTATCTCTTCAAAGGGCAGCCACAGCCCTTGGCAGCTGGACACTGCCATATTTTCAGGTTCCCCTCCTCACACCCCCTCCCGCACCCCTCCTTCCCGTTGCTGTGTTCATTGCACACCCCTTCTGCCTCTGGCTACCTCCTACTCTACCTCAAAGTCCAGTGGGATTGTCCCCCAACTCCATGTCCCTGTCCCTTGTCATCACCTTTCCAGCTTAGTAGAATCCACCATTCTGTTGCTCCTGGGGCTCCTTTGCAACCCTCACCCACTAGTGCTGGAGGCCACGGGTTGGAGTCTTCACTGCTCATCTGAGCGCGGCCTGGGTCGTAGACATCTTCTGTTTCCCCAACCCCCAAGATATGTCTCCACAGAATGAGCGTATGCTTGTTACAAGCTGTCTGAGTCTGATAGGAAATAATGCCCCAACCAAGTATCTTCTTATTCATCACGACAAAACTAAATTCTGGTGATACACGCCAACGTTAGCTTGAGAAACGTTCCTCTATTTGTACATGAGTTTATGTTTCTGAGATCATAAGGAATTGTGTTTCACCATCACTGTTGAACTTTTAAAGAAAATAAACAACATTTTGCTGAAATGCATCACTTAGTCAGAGTCACTGTATCTTAAAATGAACTTCCCCTCTTGGAAAAATATGATGCTGCTGGCAGTTTACAGTGTATCAAGCACTTCAGCATTTGTTACTTTGTATCACCCTCCTGCGGCCCTAGGGAATGGACCAAGGAAAGTATTAATAGTATTTTTAACTGTTTCAGACTTATATTTAAATGATGGATTTTGCATTTTGGTTCACACAGTCTCTTTAAGCATTTTGCACAGATCACATGGCCATCCACTCACAGTGCCATAGGGTCAGGGTGGGGGAGGGGTGCCCTACTCATTCAAAGACAGATGACTGAATTCCTACGTAGGCATCCTGATATTCTGAACTGTTCTGCCAGCGACAGTAGGAGATGTGAGGAGTCAAATTAAAGGCACATGATGCACCCACCTGACCCATTAAATGAATAACCGTAATTGGCTGAGCCTGGCGTGCAGCAGGCTGGACTCAATGCTCTCAGAAAGTTGTTCACCCAAGTGAGGTAAATTAGCTTTCAGGGCACTGGGGCCACGTCAGTAAATTATCCGCTTCTGGGGAAGTAAATGGGCCCCCAATGCCCGGGCCGGGCAGATTTGCCACATGGGTGAACAGCACATTCTCAGGGCGCCTTCTGCTCACCTTGTTTCCTCTGTGGTCAAACCTAGCCACGATACCTCTGCAGACGCAGGGACCTGCAGAATTCACTCTTCCCGTGTTCTGAGCGGAAGGGCATAACAGCCCTTTCTTTTTCTTCCCATCTCTCGCAAGTTTCAATCGGGTCTTCGATTTTGTTTCCTCCATGAAAGCACACGACGGCTGAGCAATCAACCAACCGGCTGTGAACGGTGCCAACTTTCAGGAGCTGTTAAAGTGAGTGTCACTACGTGGCTTTCATTCTGTCCACACCACACAGCCCGCCCCCTCGTGTGGATCCCAGGTACCAGACACCACAAATCGGGGCCTGTGGCAGGCTGGCCAAGGGGATTAACGCCAGAGGTTCCTTTCACTCATTGACAGCTGCTTCTTTCTACTCAACTGAGAATCAAAACTGAGCACTGCTTCCAAACAGCTCTCAGGCCTGATGGCAGCGTGCTACCGGAAAGTTCTACTCGGCTGGCTGTTCCTCTGACGCCTTGGGGAAGGTTTTCCTGCACTCCAGGTGGCTGCTGAAGTATCTCCACTCTGACTGGCTGTCCACTCTAGGGGTGACCACGACATACGGTTCATGGTCAAAATTAAGATTTTTTGAAGTCTAGTGAAGCCACGTGGTACCTCATGGAGCATCACGAAAGCAAGCAGGCCTCCAGCAGCACCGCGTGGGCCCATGTTCCCGGAAAGCGTGCCCTGGCTCGACGAGGCAGAGTAAACCCAGAGCAGACGACCCCCAGGGCCCAGCGCAGCTGTCACCACAGCTCACATCTGCCCGCACACAGCTCTTTGCCTGAATTTCTTCAACGTTGATGGAGACTTGTTTCTCCGAAATGAGCAACCACTTGATGAAATAAATAAAAAAACTTCCAAAAGCAGTAAGCGGAGGCAGCGCTGTGCCCGTAAGTCTCTGAAAGCTCACTGGGAGTCCTGCTAGCTCTTGCATCTTTAAAAACCAAACCGCCAGGCAAGGGACAGCCATGACTGAGACAGCCTGTGGCAGGCCTTCTGAGGGGGCTGCACGGTCGGTGAGGGGTCTGTGCTGCAGCTGGCTTACACAGTGGCCCCCGACACTTCCTGGGTCTCCCATTCCTAAGTGACCCTATGGCCCAACTAGGAACGTGGGACGGGGGGACATGACTGGATCAACGCCGCTGGCCTGTCTGGAGGGGAGGAGCAGACTCCCAAACAGAAGCGCACTAAAGCAAAGACAGTATTTTGTTTTTTTTTGGATTCATTTTCACTCTTTGAAATCACCCAGGAGACAACATCCTGCCTGGAAAGATTCAATGAGTTTTCTTATTTGTCCTCACCAAATAAAAAAATATGTATGTATTTTCAATTGTGTAAGCAAGACAAGATACACTGATCAAGATTTTAAAATTTCCAATATACCCAAATGTATGTTAGACAGTGTGAGGCTTGGGAGGTGAGGCCATTTGGCCCGTTTTTGCAGAGTGAGCGAGCGGGGACACCGGGAGGAGAGGAGAGGGCCTCCTCCGGCCAGCAGTCTGTGGGGAAGGGGGCCGGGCCAGGGCCAGGGCTGCAGAGCTGTACCATAATATAGAGATTAACACGCGCGGAGGGGAAAGAAAGAAAGGAGAGCACACAGCTGCCGTCCCCCAAACAGACCTCCCATCTGCCACCCACGATTTGCATGTCACCTTCTCCGGGCTCATTTGTACTTCATTAACTGCCATTGACTTAACAAGATTTATGCAAATGACACCGTAGGAGCTCCCTAACTCCCACTGCAATCAAGTGATTATGTGTGTACAACTCTCCACAGCAATGAAAAATTAATACATGACAAGCCCACTCGCCGCTGAGCCGGGCCTCTGGCTTTCTATTTTTCTTGCTCTGCTTTTTAATTTTTATTCGAATAGACCTCATCTTATTAGTAACAAAAGAAGCAGCAGAACTGTCTGAACCAAATCTCCTCTAAGGCCGCAGAAAGGACAGAAAAAGGGGAGGTGGGCCCAGGTCCTCAAGAAATGAAGTTATTTTGCAGAAAAATAAGTCATATGCTTGATGAAAAGTCTTTAACGGGGGAAAAAAGGGAAGAGATGAAACCACTGCCTGTTGCGATGCGACTCGCTCCCACGCTGCGGGAAGAAGCATCTGTCCTTACAAGGAACGAGCTGTAAAATGTGAGTGAAACATGGTTATCATAACTCACGGGAACACGTACAATCTGTAAAACCACGAGTCAGGTCGCAGAGTGCACTGGAGACGGCCTCGCCTGCGTCCTAAACCACCCCTTACAGGGTCCCTGTGAGGGGGGAAAAGACTGCAGCCGTCGCAGTCACCGCCAGCCCCAGTCCAGTGCATGGCCCGTGGCGCAGGGGTCCCTAAGGCTCCCCGGCACTTAGGCAAAGGGCCCGTGAGCGCGGGTGAGGGGCCCCAACACGCAGACCAGGTCGTGACCACGGGCTGAGTGTCCGCTGCTGGTGAGAAGGGCTGGAACCGAGTGTCGCCATGGGAGGAAATGACTCCTCCCCCATGAGAGCACATGCGTGAGGTTTCCCTGGAGAAACGAGCCGCAGGCTCGGTCTTAGAAGTTTCTCGACATGCGCGGAAGGTATTTTTGCCTGAGGTCAGGGTTCACGCATCTCAAACACATAACTTTGCCCTCCAAGCCTTCTGAAGGCTTTTTGCCAAGGTAGTGGAGCACCTGGGTGCCGGCCGAGAGAGAAGGGCCTGGGTCTGAGCCTGGCCCCACGGCCTCCTAAGCGGCCTGGTCTGGATCACTCAGCCTACCCGGGTTTAATTTACAACGAGGAAAACACAGCTGGCGACGCTGGGGACGCAATGGGATACTTGTATGAGAAGCGCTGGACGAGTAACAAGCACTCACTTAATTGTTGGTTTCTTCAGCACAGGTCTGCCAAGTGTCTCGGGCGTGCGGGCAGGCCCTGCCCCATCGGGCTCCTTCCTTGCAATCCTCTCATTTATTTCTCTGAGTAGAAGTCATCACACTGGGAGGGTTAAGAACTCAGACTGTCTCTAACGATCTCGGCTCCTTTATAAACATGGGCACACGTGTGTGTGAGATAAATCTATACCACTGTCTATAAATCCACATCGATCTGAGCGACAAAGGTGCCGAGCATGACTAATTGGAAAATCCAGATTTCCCGGAATTTGAAAACAAATAAGTAAATAAATCTCTGGAATCTCCACATCCCAGGGTTTCAAGGGACTCACATCCACCCCATTTGACAGATGCGGCATCTAAGGCCTGGAACATCCTGCCACAGGGGGACGCACCTGCCAGGCGTGGAAGGAGCTCGTGTGTGGCCGCACACATGTGAGGACGCAGACACCGACAGGAGCTGTGCGTGCTTCCTGCGCCGCCACCAGGAAATCAGCCCTTCACTTAGATTTCGACAAGATGGGCTGCATGTTCACAACGGGAAGGCTTCTAAGGACTGGATGAAGCTCGTTTTCCACCTGAGGGCACTCCCGTCCGCACACAGACGGGACACCTCGCCTGTCCAGTGAGCCCCTTCCACATGTGAGCGAGTGCAAACCGAGGCAAGGCTCCATTACACCAGGGCCTGCCCAACTCCAGCACCCCAACTCTTGTCGACAGTAGATGAGAATTAAGGAAACAGTCTAGTATTAATTTTTAATATTCCCCAAAAGGAAATGTCCCAGGACCAATTTTTTAAATTAAAGGAAGAGTAAAATAATTTCTATAATTCTAGTAGAAACAACATCAGCAGCATAAAAATTACATGTTAAAATTAACTGATGTAGAGAGTTGCCTTATAAATAAATGCACAAAGAAAGAATAAGCCACTATGTGCGTGGACCTTGCCAGTAAAGAAACCGTTAGTGAAGACATCGCCCACCAGCAGAGGATGGAAGAGGATTTCTCTGGAGGGTGCCCAGGCAAGTGCACGCAGTATCTCGACGTGTTGTGTAAGAAACCCTGTGGCCTCCCTGCTCTGGTGCCCCCTCGATGCCCTTCTAACCACACTCTCTGACCCGTCCCTCCCCACGCTGCCACACGAAAGCTGGGGCCCCAGCTACGGCTGCATTCCTGCTTGTTTCAGTGGGTGCAACTGTATTTGCAGAAAGACTCTAGCTCTTTAAGGGTGGCCAGGGCCAACACAAGTGCCTGAAGGATGCGTAAAACGCTCTCGGTACCCACAGAAGATGGCAGAGTGATCACCCAGAGGGACAAATCAGTCACAGCAGTGCCCACAAGAGGCAGAGCGGTTATCCTGCCCACAGGTTTTATTTCCATCTCCGAAGCAGAATGCACTCTAAACGAAATGGCCTTCTTTTACGAACTATAAGATGACATTTCCAGAAACCACGGTGCCAGGTTGAACTCTTTACTTTTATTTTTTTCTTGTAAACATAACAGCAAAAAATGTCACGTGAATGCCCGTTTTACTTGCGACAGCAAGTAATCTGGTGTCTGGATCCTGGGCTAATGCAAACCTACCTCGGGCTGGCAACTCAGGCCAAAACAAATGCTGGGATTCAAGTCCCGTTGTGTAATGAGGAAGTTTAATTAAGGCCCCACATTACAGCTGTAAATGTTCCTTTATATAATAAGGCCTAAATGAAACTGAACCTAATCAAAGTTACAATTCCTTCATTAGCAAATTACAAACAAGAGCACACAGCTGACACACCGGCTATGATTATCACAACTAATTGCCTCGTTGTTACAAACGAGCCTGAAACAGTGTTCAGAGGTCCGTCTGTGCGAGCAAATTAGGGCCACGTCGGGCTGTTCCTGTGATCACAAGGGGCTCTTGTACGGAGACCTGATTTACCCCTGTCGACTGGCGGCCAGCGGCCCAATCAAAGCCAAGCGACAAAAGCAGCCTTTGAAGCCAGCTCAGCCTCGAAGCACACTCCATATGCAGGCGGGCAGACTACTTCATTAGACCTGTTGCCACATTTCCCTCTTCTTATTCTAATGATCCTATTTTAATACACACAGGAACCTCTTCTAATTGATGTCAAGTGAGTGACTTCTACATTCATCAACACAGCACATCAAACAAACCTTGGCGCACGAGCGGCATCAGAGCAAGGAGACCGAGGTGTGTCTCCAGCTACAGGGACGGGGGAGGGGGGCAGCGGTGTACCTGCTTAATTGGGATGGCTCGACCGCTCCCGATGCTGTCCGCTCGGCTCTCCAGGCCTTTCTTCTCTTTGTCTGGGTCACTCCCTTTCCGAGACTGCAAAACGAAAACAAAGTTAGCATTTGGTAAGGGCTGCAGCTCACAGATGGCAGGGGGTCTGCCTGATGGGCACCGTTTCTGCAAACACGTTATGGCGAGGCCACGGCCACAGACGACGCACGTGTACACAAACACACACGCACCTCTCAGAGCAGGCCCTGGAGCTGTTCATTGCCACAGATCTGTCACGTCACAAAGAATTTTCTAAACTTTTCCCCCGCAAAAATTATCTTTTCATTCTTTTTTACAGAGTTCAAAATTCAATTACTAGGAACCAATGGACCATATAGGAAAGTAACGCCCAACAGGAAAACACATTCTAAAGCTGCAGTTAATCCAGCCGAGGAGAAAAGGGCTCTCGGATGCCTGTTTGGGAAACCTGCGACATAAATGTATATATTTAATTAACGTCTGAAGGATTTAAAAAATTCTATTACCGACTCGGCTGTGCGATGTAATGCTACACCCTTGTTTCCTATCAAGGTGTTGTTGATGTTTCTTTTTATTGCTGCTAGATGATTAGAAAACAGCAAATTCAAAGTCAAACTAGTGTACAATACCGCAAAAAATAACAAGCGGTGGGGGGGCGGGGAAGCTGAAAACATCTTTTTTGACAAAACGTCAGGACTCAGGGGAAAATGAGCAGCTGGGTTTATCAAGTTCCTGGAAGAGGTTTCCCGGCCGTACTGCTGACATTACGTGAACGTGCCAGGAGCTGGTGATGCCCGAGCCAGGAAGCCACACCCGAAGGCCACCAGGACCTGGGGACATTGAAGGAGCACCACAGCTCAAGTCTCCATGTCTTGATGGCATGAGGAAGTGTGAGCACAATGACTTTCTGACAGATTTATTTTATTATGAGAGAAAGATCTGAGACTCGTCCTCCTTAATAACTGTGCTGACAAGTGACAACTTCACTCCATTACTTTTCAATGGGAACATTACTCACGCAATATTGAAAATGGAGAAACATTTTCATGTGCTTTTCAAATCTGAGATGATATATGAAATGAACAGACTTTGTGGTGTCCAGTGCTGCGATGAAAAGCTAATGAAATCCAGTTTCAAAGGAGTGTGAGACGGAGCAGCTGATTTTATTTTATTTCTCAGTATTAAAGGGGGCAATATCATAGAAAAGTTCCCACGATATAAACTCTGAGGAGACACTTCAATGGGCCTTTAGAATCTTCCGCGGCGATTATAAGAGCTGACACTTAGTGAACAGTTATGCCAGGCACTGCACACTTTTTTCCGTTAGGACAGTAGAAGCCAGTAATGAGACCTTAGAAGAGAAAACAAGCACCAAATAGAAAGTTGCAGAAAAACACAACACGTCAGGGTTACCCTGTGGGCTAGAAGGGAAATGGGGATATTTATCAATTCTTCGTCATGAATTTTAGCTAGGGGTTAGGGATTCACTTTTCTCTAATTAGTTCTTTAATTAATAATGTATAGTAAGAGCCATGTAATAATCCTAAATTCTCTTTTTTCCACATCTCAGCTCATGGGAAAGCTGGAACTTGAGGTTTCTATTTGTTAAATAAGATTCAAAGCTCACAGTGATAACATTTTAAAAAATTTTAAATCCACCGAGATCATTAAAGGGACTTTGGGAATTTCATGAATTCTAAATTTCTAAATTTGGAAACCCATCTTCATTAGTCTCTATTAACCAGAATAATTAACAAAACAAACACACAAAAAATTAACATCTTCCTCAAGGCTGCACATCTGTCCCCAGAGTCACTCTGAGCAGAATTTCCAGATTCTAAGAGAAGCAGGACTATTAGGAAGGAACTACCGTGTTTCCCTGAAAATAAGAAGGGGTCTCATATTAATGTTTGCTCCAAAAGACGCATTAGGGCTTATGTTCCGGGGATGTCATCCTGAAAAATCATGCTAGGGCTTATTTTCCGGTGAGGTCTTATTTTGGGGGAAACCCGGTAAACTCAATGTTTGATCACACACTCTTAGATGAACAAGATTGAAACATTGCCGACGTAAAAACAAAAATTCCCTGACAACTCTACCATCTTGGTGAGAGTCCTCCTACAACTAAGACGTCAAGAAGAGAGCAGGAGCAAGCTGGAAGGCAAAAGGGCTTGCTCTCTCTTATTCCCACGATTCCTTTCTACAACAGGCTGTCCTATGATCAGTCAGATCGAAATCCAACCACGAAATGGAAACAAACCCGTTGCACAGAAGACACTGCAGCACACATCGATTCCCAGGAAGGGCTCCGATGTTTCTGCAGAGCTGCGACCACATCAGTGGGAGCACATGCTCGGGTTGCTACGGGGATGGCTCCGTGAAACCACCACGTACAAAGCAGCTCTCGGTCCCCGCTGCATGTGTCAGCAGTGACTCTGCCATGTCCCGCCTGACACGCACAACAAGAAACCTAACGAGACTGTATCACACCCACCCCGGAAGGTCGGTGGCAAGCCGGAAGAGGGGCTGCTGTGCCTCCGCCAACACTGAATACAGAGGAAAGGGCGGTTAGGAGCATCTAACAATCACCTCCTTCTGCACAAAAATGTTTAACTTTCTCTTGTGCGATGAAGGAAGCCACGAAGGGAGACCCCCCCCCCCCCCCGACTACCTGCTCCAGGGACAGGAAGCGTCTCTGCCAAGAGCCCTCACTGTCAAGCGACACCTGCTTTGCGCCCCGTGACCAGTGAGTAAGTCAGAGGCTGCTGGAACCCACTGCAATAGGACCCATGCTCTCCTCCTACAAAAGACAAAACCCCATTCAGACCGTTCTTTTCACACTGTCAATGCTGACGCCTTCTTTTTACGGCAAGCTGTGATAAGCCGGGGAGCGTCTTCACAGTCTCTGGTTACAGGGTAGGTTTGGCTCTGTTCAGTGGTGTCAGCATTATACGGTCAGCTTGGCAAAATCCCACGTAAGTGACGCCGTTACGATAAAGCTCGAAGCAAGGCAAAGCAAAGCGATGCGATGTCCAATTATGGCCACCTAGCAGAGTAAGTCTGAAACGGATACAGACGACAAGCCCCAAAGTGAAGGCAGTGCTGGTCCCTGGACAGGGAGGAAGGGGGTGTCCCGGGGAGACACCCCCGAGCAGGCTCCAGCTGTTACCGGGGATGTGTTTGTTTCTTGAAGCAGCAGCAGCAGCAGCAGCAGCAGCGGAGGCACTAACCACAAAATGCTTGCTTGATGAGCTGCCTGGTGAGTAGATCCAAGTGCTTTTTACTCCCGTATGTTTGGATATACCTTCTAATGAAACATTGTAGCCACATGAAAATCTTGGCTACTAAACTAACTGTTCTAAGTACCCATGTTACAAAACCAAGAACTGAATGGATATAGCCTTTTAATATTTCTCTTCTCAAAATAGTGATTTTTTCCCCCAAAGAAATAAGCAGAATAAAATACAATTTAGTTTTTGATTAGTAAAGTATCATCCCCATAACACACACAACACATAATTTACTCCTACAGAAGAGATTTTAAGTTTGTACAATTTTGTAAAAAGTGCATGTGATTTATTTTTGTTTAAAAATATGTATATATGCAAACAGAAACATCCGGGACAGTAAAACATGAATGTAAAGTGTACATTACAGGTCTACTTTATCAAATCTATAAGCATGGTATTTGAAAAACAATGGTGTACTACTTAATTAACAACTGGCCTGTGTGGGGGTCTAATGAAAACGGTGGACAGTGTGCCTTCACCAGGGTGTTACAGCCCCAGTCGGCACAGATCTTTATTCATGAAGACTGTCCGGCACACGGCATATCTGTGCTCCTGCTCCACACTTTCGGCCAACTGAAGCCCGTAATTACCAACAATCGCCAGGGAGGAAGAACCTATGAAATGTTACCTCTTTAAGAATAGGTGTAAATTGGTAACAATGAGAGTTTAGTTTCTTAATTGCTATAATTTCAAAATTAATTTGCCTTCTTTTCATTCCCTGGATGACACTGACATCTAGTGGAGTTGCTGTTTCCAAGATCTTCAACTTAAAAACTACCTACGCATTAGTGCCGCCACCACCACCACCACCGTTTTGTTCATTGTCAAACCCAGTAATGACCAACACACAGGTCCTTCCTGGGATTTTCACTGTCTTCTCCTTAAACGCCATGAAGGAAACCCATTGTGTTTCCTTCCGTGACCCCAAATTTCTTTTCCCACTAGTAACAGTTGTGCAGCTGGATTCAATTTCTAAAATGGTTCACTCCCCGACTGTTTTCCAACATTTAAAGAGAAAGAACAAGCATGATCACACATAGCTTAATAGGCAGGCCTTCGTATTATCAGGTACATTAATTATGACATAGTTGACACCATAATTCAGTCACCAGAAGGATGTTTTTATTGGCTCCGGCACCCGCCGCACCTGGCCTGGGCAGCTGGGGTTCCCTGCTCTTCCAGAAGGCCTGTGCCAGCTCGCACACGCGTGTGTGGCGTGAGAAGGTGGGAAGAGGCCGCATCCCTTCATTCTCTGCTCTCCTCTGGGCACGCAGAGCCCCCCACCCCTTTTCTCTCTAACCCACTTTCTCTTGAATGTGGCTGACTTTGGCAATAACGACTCCTGACAGACATGAAGCATGACCAGACTGGAGACAGCAGAGGATAAGGAAATACTGTTACTGAGCTACTATTAGTTTGATTCTTCCTGCCTTCAGGTTTTCTCCATTGCCAGCTTCCCCCAGGGCAGAGTCTGGGATACCATTTCTGTCACACCCCAATGCCAGCGCTGTCCTGCACCTGTGGGGTGGGGACACGCTGGTGCTCTCCTAGGAACAGCCTTGCTTTTAAAGGTACTTCCCAGCTTCTTATCTCTTGCCTTAGAACAGAAACCAAAGCCAGTGAGCAGTAAACACAGCCCTGGGACAGTGTCCCAAGCCTGGTTGCCCTCTCCTCTCGCCACGCCCCGACAGAAGTGGCAAAGATGCAGAAGACTCTGGTCCACGTTCAAAGCCGTCACTCCTCCCAGCCATGCTGGTGTTCCCTCCCCCGGCATCTGACAACTGGTTTCTCAAGTACGCTGAGTCACGAGTGAAGTGCGGCTGTTCTGCGAGCTGGTACTTCCTCAACCCAAAGTCCCCGAACCAGTGTCTGGAAGTGCTGCAGGGTTGGACACAGCCGGGCAGTGCTATTTATTTAGGTGACGGTCACTAATCTTGCTATGTGTGAAGAAGTGTCACAGCAAGACCTCCTATTCATGTACCAAATTGAAGCATCTCAGATATTCACCTGTGTTCTGCAAAAACCTAAATGCCTCCCTCCCAGTCTATCCAGTGCCCTACAAATTCTTCTGCTTTGTGTTGTCAGAAATCATTTCATAACGTCAGCAGTGGTGGGAAAGAAATGAAAGCAATGCCACAAAGACTCTGCCCCCACAGGAAATCTTCCCAGCAGCCCCACTGCAACAGCTGCTGTTTTCAGCTCAGAGAGGTTAAGTAACTTGCCTGAGATCGAACAGCCGCTGGCAGTGGAGGCGGGGGTGTGAGCCCGCTCTATCTGGTCCTCACTCTGTGCCTCCAGCAGCAGCGTCTGCCAGAACTCTGGTGGTGCAGGGCAAACAGTCAAGGAAAGGGGACACTGGAGGAGGGGCTGTGCTGTCGGCTACAGACTTGGCAGTCATGACTGCCCAGTGGGAAAACCGCCACGAACACAGTGGGGCAGGGACGGGGGTCGGGCCCTTGGCAGCACGTACATCACGAATGCCATCCCCGAACGAGGGCCACAGATCAGATCACAGACGCCCAGCCTCGCCTGTTGCGTCCTCCTTTAGCTCAAGACCAGAACTACTGAGCTTGGACCAAGCCAGCAGTAATCAACCAAAAGAGAAGTCCAATTGCCTCAAACAGGGCCTCACTGGCATTAGAGCTGGCCACTCTTTTCGTGGGGCCGCCCTGTGCACTGCAGGATGTTTGCCAGCATCTCTGTCTGCCACCCACGACTGGGTGCCTGTAGTACCACTCCCCCACCCCCCAGTTGTTACAATTCAGAATTTCTCCAGAAATTTCCAAACATCCCCAGGGGGGCAAAAACACAGACTGAGAACTACTGGTTTAAAAGCATATTTTGTAATGCGCAGACCTAGTCCCGGAAGGGAAAATGTTCTTCAGTCAAACGACTCCAGTCACTCTGCTGGAGTTCTGTGCTCGGAGTTCTGGGCTCAAATGCACAGCTTTCCACGATTGATTGGTAATGTCTGCTGCGAGTAAGGGAAGGGTGAGGGAGGCAGCACGTCTGTGTCCTCTGGAGTTCAGGGGTTCTCTGCATCCCAGGGAGCTTTTGAAAACTGCCCATGCCTGGGCCCCATGCAGATTCCAAGTTCATAAGCCTGAGTGCCGAGGGCTGATCTAGTTTTAAAACGCTCCACAGATGACTCTGAAGAAAAGCCCATGTAGAGAACCCTGAGGTCAAGTTGCCGCTGACACCCTCGGGGTAAACCCTCAGGCACCCCAGGCTGGGGACAGAGGGTCTGTGGACGGACGTGGCTCCCGCATCTCATTGGAACGGCCAGAGGCACATGTCTGGGGATTTGGGCAGAGTTTTGTCCCCAAATGTGACCAGTCTCTAGCTAGAGACCAAAAAAAGTCACAAGACAACAGACAGCTTTATGCAGACCTCTCACTCCATTTTTGATACATTTCTCAGAACTCCCTGCACACTGAGAAATTCCCATTTTACTCAAAATCCAAATCTTTGCATCTCATAATTTTCTCAGACTTTCACAGAAAGTAATACTGTTCTCATTAATTTAGTTTGGATTCTATAAATATCACCAAACCATCTGGTGGCCAGATCGCGACTACGTGAAATTCTTTGAAATCACACTGATTTCTTTCCAGGGTGGACACTCACGGTGAAAAGGTTGGACCGGCGCTTGGACTGCTTGCGGACCGGCGTGGGCGTGTTGGCAGTGGGAGGCACGTCAATCCGCAGTTCTTTCTGGCTGGTGCTTGGCGTCGAGGGAACGGAGGAGGAGTAGTCGCTTAAACTCCCACCTCCATTGCTTGTCTGTAACGATGGAAAACCAAGGTTTCGTTAAGGACACACTCCAGGAACCTATCGCCACCCTGTAGGCGGGGTCACACTCACCCCAAAGAGGTGTCTGCACCACAAGCCAGGCAGCTGCTCTGGCTTTGCCAGCTGTACTGGCACCGAGTACGTGTGGATTCTAGGACATACCGATCCCCTCAGAGTCACTTTGTCTATGGAAAGTGACTTAAGAAAGAAAAGTCTCCATCATTTCATTTAAAAATTCTTCTGAGTGACCATGTCACTCTTTGTATTTTCTCTGAAAATGAAGGAGTTGGCGGAACTATACGGGTCCTATGGCTCCTTCATTGCTCTCAATTTGACGCAGAAAGACCACTGTTTTGTGTGGTCGGACCACAACTCCCATTTTGAAAAGGACGTTTTGCAAATGTGAATGCATCTGGAAGGCATTTCAAGACTCACAGGAAACTACAGATGCCTCAGTGACAGGAACAGCCTACAGGCCTCCACTGTAGTACAGGCGGCTATTTCCCGACCCCCCAAGGAAACGGGAAGCACAGCACCAAACCTTCCTGCATCCTTTCAAAAAGTGCCAATATAACGCCTGTCCAGGGAATGTTAATCGAAATACAAGAGCAGGAAAAACAAGCCTATGGTTTTCTTAATGGGTTTCTTTGGTTAGGTTCTTCAAAGTGACAATTGTGTTGTTTGCTTCCAAGTAAATAATTCAGCCAAACGTTGCTACGGAAAGACAGTTCTGAGAGGGCCTAAGGGACATGGTGATTATAACGGAGGGCTGCTACCAGGTGTCAGCATCCTGGGGACCCACTGCCGAGAGTCACCCACCGTGGGTCAGCCTGTGAGCAGACAGAACAGACACCAAGGCAGCTCGTTTAAATCAGCAGCCAAGACAGAAGCACACACGTCACCTCTCGGCTCGAGCCAGCATGCCTCATCACGCAGGCAGCCGACAATGGGCAACGTTAACCCGTGGTTCCCGTAAAAACCACGGGCCACAGCAGTTTGTGAAGGAAATGTGAAGGCAGCTGCCAACGTGCTGTTCTTTATCAAGTTTTGGAAAAGAAGAAGAAAATCGACCTTAGAACTGGCGGAGGACACGCACTGGCCCGGCATGTCCTCCTCGGCTCTGCGGTGTCTTTCAGTCTCACCTGCCCTGAACCCAACGTACCTGGCTGATGTGCACGGCGGACACCTGGGCGGAGCAGACGGACGAGTGGCTGGGAGAGTTGGGGAGCGACTTGCAGGGTCCGATGGACAGCTGCTGCTTCTTCCTCGTAGCAACAATTTTCTGAGCAACTAGTGGACAGGGAGACAAAAGACATCAACGTGACGCTGGTTCCCAGGTGCAGAGAACGTGGCAGGAACCCCCGCTTGTCCCTGTATTCCACTATCCCCACAGAAACCGATTTCCTGGTTGTTAGCTGGGCACAGGACGACCAGAATGGAGCCTCCTCTGCTCCGTTTAAATGTGCCTGAACGTGGCCCCGCCAGTAAGCCCTGGCCAAGGGGGTGACAGCAGGAGAGCACGCTGCACTGCCCAGGGTTCTTCCCAGAGACAGCACCTCGTAGCCATGTCTTCCTATGTCTCAGTCCCTCTTGCAGCTTAAAAAGCACACGTCACCCTGGGGACAGAAGCCACCCTGGTGGGACATGAGCGAGAGGGATCCCAGCCTCTGGCTCAACAGCCCTGCACAGACCCCCTCAAGAAGCCTTGAATGTAGAACAGAAAAATATGCACCTATCTTGTTTAAATCATTCTAATAATATGATGTTTTTCCAGTTACTTCCAGCAAAAATAATCCTAAATAAGACAGGGTAATTTAACCAAACCCCTCTGAAAATTAAATATTTTTTTTTTTTTTTTTTTTTTGCAGAGCCTAAAGAATTACTCTTAACTTTACAAGCTACTGCATAGAATTATATTCAAGGACATGTAATTATATCAAAGACTTTTTTTTATTTAAATATATTGCTACACACATTAGAAGTTTCTTAATCAATACAAATCTAAATTCAACCAGCCATAACCTCCCTTGGCAACCAGTCTAGCTGATAAAGCATATTGGATTTAATTGGAAAGGAAGTCAACAATTAGAAAGCTCTTCCTACACCGGTAGGTGTCACTACAGGAGAATAACTACAGCTTTTATTTGACTAGATGTATGTCTTTGGGGACCAGCTGTAATTAAGCCCAATGATATTCAATCCTTGTCTTTTGCCCACAGAGTTGTTATTTTTCGACACCCATGCAAAGGAACACATCACTGTCCCCACCAGTAGGTTATAATATAGAAGGAGCGGCCACAGCGTCCACTGAGTTTCTTTTCCAGATGAATACAATTTTAATAAGGAACTGGTCTGTCCACAGCTTACGGCTTTCATGTAAATGAATGATAGTATAAATATGATTAAGTGAAAATGCAATCTATAAAAAATGGCTCCCAGAGTTGAAGCAGCAGCTTCATTAGCTACAGCCCACCTCCACGAGGCCTCTTATCATCCTGAAAGGGTGATATCAATTAATTTGTCTTCCCGTGGTGTATTGATCATAACCTTCATCAGCTAATCATGTTTAAATTACAGAGGAATATCGCGGCACTCTGTCATCTCAAAACCATTGGCGTATTGATCTGGGGTCTTTGAAGACGTGTATTAGAATATTTTATAAATCATTATGTGAACGCAAATATAAAATTTAAGATCAGATTCCAACAGCTGCAAAACATGTGTCATGGGGGTGAACTGAAATACCAAAGACCAAAAGTAAATTTACTTAAAATCATGATTGTTTGGGTGATTGCCAATTTACTTGTGGGTTTTTTTTTTTTTTTTTTTTTGGAGAGTGCAAAAGGGCGTGTGTGATTATCAACTCTAATGCATTTTTATTTTACTGCCAGCCTCAGAATTACTATTCACTTGGACGACCAGACTGACTTTGATCTTAAAGCTCATTGGAAAAGCACGAATGTCAGAATTAAACAGGGCTAGGCTGTTTGGAGAGCTCTGCAGACATTTCCTATAAACGTTTTCTACGCAAAGGGGAGATAGAGAAACTAAGTCAAATGTATTATTGAAATCACGTTATGAAACTGCAGATGCGAACGAACGTTCCATCCTTTCCACTTGGAGGCCAGAAAGCAAGTTCAAGCGCAAAAGGAACCCTTTTACATCAAAAGCCTCTCGCTGAACAACAGGCAGTGTTGTACAAAGCATGGCCCCCATGTTAAGTACTAAAATGCTGTCCATGGAATTATTCTTCTACCACATTTACTGCCAAAAATTGATGTCACAACTTCTAATAAACGGTGGCATTTTTTAAAACCTTATTAGAACTTTCTTCACATTTGTTCTATTTCCCCGTGATTGTTCTGTCTACACGCAAATAGAAGAAAGGAAACGATTTAGGAAAACGTTGTCTAAAATATACAGACTGCTTTATGATGAAAGGATGACCCACAAAAGAAGGGAAAGCTTAGTGAAGGATGACCACAGTATGTGACTAACCAGGAAGAAGACCAGGAAGAAGAAAAGGAGGCGACCACGTGACTGTTTTGTAAATTTGGGCCACCTTCTCCACAGGGAAGATGAAACTTACTGGACCCGTGAGGCACAAGTCGCTAACTGCTGCTGTTGTCACTGCTGTAAGTCCTGGGAGCCGGGGGGCGTGGGAGCGGCGGTGCTTCGAGCTGCCTCACTTTAAGACTTTTCTAGATGAACTGCTTGGGTGTGCGCAAGCTGAAGTGACCACTGCCATCTAAGAGTACCTCGGTCCACCTCTCAAATGACCTTGTGAAAAGTCAGGGTGAATTCACAAGGGCCTCCAGGCGGGAGAGCCGGGGTGCCCTGAGTGGATGAGCCCCTCCCCAAAAACAGCTCAAAGGAAATGGAATGGGGGCGGGGGGCCGGGGAAGGCACTGTTCTCTTGTAACTATCACCATGAACTACTCATGATATGAGAACATTTAAATGTTCATAGATTTAAAACATGAATACTACTGGCCGGCCCGGTGGCTCAGGTGGTTAGAGCTCCGTGCTCCTAACTCCGAAGGCTGCCGGTTCGATTCCCACTTGGGCCGGTGGGCTCTCAACCACAAGGTTGCCAGTTCGATTCCTCGACTCCCGCAAGGGATGGTGGGCTCCGTCCCCCGCAACTAAGATTGAACATGGCACCTTGAGCTGAGCTGCCGCTAAGCTCCCGGATGGCTCAGTTGGTTGGAGCACGTCCTCTCAACCACAACGTTGCCGGTTCGACTCCCACAAGGGATGGTGGGCTGCGCCCCCTGCAACTAGCAACGGCAACTGGACCTGGAGCTGAGCTGCGCCCTCCACAACTAAGACTGAAAGGACAACAACTTGAAGCTGAATGGCACCCTCCACAACTAAGATTGAAAGGACAACAACTTGACTTGGAAAACAGGCCTGGAAGTACACACTGTTCCCCAATAAAGTCCTGTTCCCCTTCCCCAATAAAATCTTTAAAAAAAAAAAAAACAAACAAACATGAATATTACCCCAGATTACACTGGCAGGGCAATTTTTACAACCACTGAGTTTTGTCTACATTTGATCATTCAACAAATGAATGTCACACATTTGATAAAAATACACGCAAAGGAAGAAATAAAACAGAAATACAAGCGCTTGAGGTTACTTAAAAGAATATAAAATCTTTGTCACTGAGATGGGGTGTTCTCTCATACTGGCCTTTGGAGTAACCACTGAGCTATTACACACCGCAGTCTGAAACGGGGTCTTCAGCAGAGACTGACCATGTCTCCTCTTTCCCCAGACACTCACCAATTTCATTAACCTCCTGATAGCTCAATACTAACGCTCCCTGTTGTTTTGAAAGTCACTTCCTCCCCAGTTTTGAAACGTTATTAGGATAATACATAACAAATACCCTTTAATTAGCCCTTTCCATTGGATCTCTAATTACAGTGTATAAACGTCACAACCAAGCAAGCCAATCACCAGTGCCCACGGGATGGCACGGGGGCTCCTGGAGGCTGGTAAGGGCCCCTTCTTGACCTGGGTGACGAGTCTGAGATCATTTTTAAAGCCGAACCCTTAAGCATACTTTCATATAGGTATTCCCATTCTTCAATGAAAAAAAAGTTTATTTAAGCAATTAAGCAACAGGAAAAGTGAGTTATATTTTTACTTTCTCCACAAATTTTAACTTTTCTCTTGGATAGATGATTAAGTGGCACCTTTTAATTAACGGTAAAAAGAAGACTCTCAGCTCCTAAATAAGATCTCACTAAATCCTGGCCTAATGCCTGATTTCTGTTGTTTTCCCAATCGCTCAATTTAGATGAGCAAGAGAGTATCGCCTGGGCTCAACAGGAGAGCCAGGCCCTGCCTGTCACACGCGCCTGGACCGTGTGCCGGGCGGGTTCCCTCCTCTTCCTGTGTTGCTTACATGTGACAACAGGCCCCATCCGTTAACCCAGCCCTCACAGATGAGGACACAAAGCAGAGGGGATTCCAACAGTCAGCCTGGGTCTGCGAAACACCCTCCCTGCCAGCTACGCACACGGGCTCCACCACCGCCAGGAAGGACTGTGTGTCCCTCTGCTGTACTCACCTTCTCCACATAAAAGGGCGCGGCCTGTGACGGGCACCAGGACATGCTCGGCCAATGCCGGTTCTAACTCCACTGTCACCATCAGCCTTCTTGAAAGCAGGCAGACTTTCCCTGCCATCCCTTCCTGTTCTCCTACCACTGCAGCGTGGCTCCCACCTCCGCCCCCCGGCAGAACCCACCCTTGCCGAGGTCCCTGGTGACCGTCTAGCAGCCAGATCGCATCTCAGCTGACCTCTGGGCTTTAATCCTCAACCACTTGCCTCCAGTTTGGAACTTCTCTCTCCTCCTCCTTCACTGGCCCTTAATATGGGGGCTTCTGGGCTTCCTTCTTTGGCCCTCTTTTATCTCCACACGCTCCCCCTGGGCAATTTCTCCCCCTCAGTGCCGATGGCTCCCCTCATATACACAGCCTGAGCTTCCATGTTCTAGAAGCGTGTCTCCAAGTGGCACCTCCTAGCTCCCGTGATGCATGAGAGAAGTCCACGTGGCCCGACCTGGGCCTCGCCCTCTCCCAGCAAACCTGCTTCTCCAGACCTTTTAACTCTCGGCTGTACCCCACCCCCCAGGCATGGAGAAAGGAAACGTAACAGATTACTGATTGTACCACCAGAATTTCTCTTAACCTCACCTTCACTGCCACGGCCTGGATCCAAGACCTTATGTTTCCATGGCTGGTGACAGAAATGGCTCCCACAGCAGTTCCGTTCACTGCAGCCCAAGGAACAATGCAGGGTGACCTTTTCCAGGCAAATCATGCCACGGCATCGTTCTGCTTATTCAAGAGCTGCTGTTGCCATCCAGACACCCAAGCTGAAATTCCCCAGCAAAACGGGCTCTTTCGTTGGTGATGGCTGGGCTCTCCACGCCTGCTCATGCCTGCCCTCCCACGCCTGGCCTCCCCACAGGGCCTCCTGGGAGTGGGCCGACCCACTGAGAAGTGGCTCATTTGCATGGGAGTTTGGGAGAAGCCATCTGTCCCTGCTTAATCCCTCACCCGGGAGCCTGGTTGTCCAGGGCACAGGCGAGAGTGCAGGCTCCCTTGCCACATGGAACCTGGCGGGCTCGTCTGTGTGATTCTGGTTTCCACAAAAGGAAGCCCGGACGAGCTTCATTTCCCAGTGCAGTTCCACCAATAAAAAAGTAATCATTTGACCTGCCAGGGCCTCTGGTCTTACTTCTTTACTGGTCCAGAGCCCCCGGGAGAACAAGGATGCCTTCTGCACCCAGCACTTCACTTCTGGGGCCTCGTCACCACCGGGCACTCACTGCCCCACCTCTGCCAGGCGGGACTCAGTGCGGCGGTCACGGCCGCTATGCTCTCTGAAGCAAGGTGCCACCACTGCCTGCAACGGGCCTCGCCGTCTCCCCGCGGCCAGCTCCTTCTCAGCGCCCCCATCTGGGCACCACCTCTCCTGGGGAGCCCTCCCCTGCTAACCATCCAGATTCTTCCATGGGGCCCAGTACCCCATACCCACAGGCTCACGGTGCTCAGCCCCGTGTCCCACCCACACCTTGACTAAACATTGCTGTGTGTGCAAGGACACGCGCGCACACACACGTGCACACACAAGCACGCAGCCGGGGCCTTCGTGAAGGTGGCAGCTCTACCTTTCTCCCCTGAATCCCTAGTATAGAAACTGCTCAATAAACGACTGTGTAATAAACAGCCCCAAACCAGACACGCGATCACCCCACACCAGGTTCTGGGCCTCCTCTCCTGCTCTCTGCTGGTGGCCAGGGGCTGTCTCTGGGCTTCCTCTTGCATTACACCACCTGGGATCCACAACATCAGAAACGAAGCACTTACATTAAGCCTGTTAATTTCATTAATGATTATGACATTTTGGGCACAGTCCAAAAAATTCGATTAAATTTAATCAGTAAAAACATCCTCTGTGGTTGAAAGGATTTACTCGAATTAATCAATTAACAAGAACTTTTGCAGTGCTACCTCTGAGCCCAGCAAAGGTAGGGAAGGAGGCAGGGGAAGAGAGGTACCACCTGGTCTCTAACCTCAGCAGCGTCCAGAAGCTCCAGGAGCCAAGTCTTCTGCAGCCCACACCCCCACACCCGTAGCTCCGATTTCCAGAGCAGAGACAAGGCCACGGGATGGCCCTCTTTCCCCACCCTCCTGTCTTCACTCATCATTTACTCATCAGATCCTGCGACCCAGCCCTCTCCTGTGCAGGGCTGCTGGGACCAGAGGCTTTCTGACCAGGCCCCAAACTGGCCTGCACGTTCCCTCCCCTCACCCCAGTTTGCTGGCGCATGGAGAAGACTTACGTAATCAATGACCTGCTTTCTGACATTCTATGTCCCTCCATCCTTTACAGTATCAACTTCCGCTACGCTAGCATGACTGGGAGCAGCCCAGCGTCCTCTGGAACGAGCAGAGCTCTCGCTGAGCCCCACGCACAGCTCAGGCTGTGTTGGGGGCAGAGGACTCATGGGAGTGGGGAGAAACAGGGGCCGCAGCTCAGGATGGCACTGTGGAAGCGCAGAGACTTCACTGACATTGAACAGCCCACATGAGATGCCAAATGGCCACTTGGTACAAACCAAGCCACACTGGAGAAAAGCAGGTGATTCTTCAGCTACTGCAGCCCGCTGTGACACAGCACGCTGAGGCCAGTACAGGGTCGGGTAGAGAAGGCACAATTCTGGGTAGGCAGCCATACAGACGCATTTGAATACACATGGCGAATCGAATAACGTGTCAGACTTATGTCTGTTTATAATAGACACATTTATAAACATCAGCTAGCTTGAGACTCTCACTTTACCCCACAAAAATATTTTAGAAGCACAGCCTCAGGCTGGGAGTCCTGGCAGGTTTCACCTTCCCCCGGTGCTGTCTCCCAGAGGAGCATTTCTGCACCGTTCCCTAAAAGGCGGCTCCCTTCGCACAGGGTGGGGGCGGGGGGCTTGGCCCCAGAATGCCCATAAATAATGGAAGCCACCAGGGACTGTAAATCTCCCAGCAACAAATAAAAGATCCCGAATGTCGCAACTCAGTTTTAAATTACAGTTGAGTGATCATTAAACTATCTTACTAATTAAGAAGAAATTAATTACCAAATTATCTATGTAGTTCTGAATCTGTGACTCAGGAATGAAAAGAAATCAGAAGTGGAGTTTTTCTCACCATGAAAACCTCCACGTTAATGAAGTGAAAGGGGATGTATTCTGTGCCTGGTGTGGACCTATACCCATCCCCCAGATTTGTTTTTGTCTGATCTTAAGTTCTGAGAATAGAGGAAGCTCTGCCAGAAAAAACTAGTAAAATGAAAAAAGAGACATTCTTGAAGGTCTCCTGTGTTGTCTGAAGCTCAGTGACAATTAGGGAACCACAGGGACCCACCCACAGCCCGGCCGACACCTACGAACCTGTGGAGATGCTGCCAAACTGTGCTGCCAACTGGAAAACAGAGTCAGCTCATGTTCCCAGACAGTGGGCCAATCCCACGGACCTCCAAACTATTCCGGACATGACACACACCATGCTTTGTTCACCTTCCTAGGGCGGGTGTGTACTGACACTCAACAAGCACTGGCCAACTGACGGAATGACTACACAGGTAAATCAACAGCGGGGATGGCTGAGGACATTAGGAGAAGGTGAGGGGAGAAGCAGCTTAAAACGACAAGTGGAAACACATTTTAAGGATCTCATGCAAAGAAGAGTGACAAGTGTGGACTTTATCCTTGAGGCGACAGAAGGTCATCAAACCTCTTCAAGGGCAAGTGACAAGACCCATCTTTGGAAGGACACCCAGTGTGGCCTGGAGAACCCAGGGCACCTGTCTGGACACTGGAGATGGGGGTGGGGGGTAGGGGCTGTGACAGAGCTGCAGGATCGGGACTCAGGCGGCTCCCACAGCTTAAAGAGGAACCGAGCTATTTTGTTTGAGCCCCTCCTATCTACAACTGCTGTGACTCCGCCCTTAGAACTCGTTAACATTTCCGCAAGGCACAGAATGCTAGGCTGATTATGCATCGTCTGATGATTCAAAGCCACCAAAAGACAGCTTGGACCCTGATCTCCAACCATGTTAGACGTTCCTGTCGGCACAACAGCCACAATGACACACACAATCCTTGTTCTAACGAGGCTTCCGTCAGGCTTGCCACCACCTTTAATATCCCTCAAGTGTCCTCTCAGAAGCCGACCTGTCCCACTGCACGCCGTTCTTCCCACGGACACCGCGTTCATTGTTGTAAACACAGGTCTGGCCTGATCCGTCCATGTTTCAACGAAACAAACTACAAGCCATCACATTAGTTTGCTCATTATAAGAAATATTAACAAGAAAGAAAAGGTCTCCTGTAACCGAACAGGTCAGAGAAGTACTTTGGGGCGTGGCGGGTAAAAAGGAAACACTCTTCTGTGCGCTGGCTTGTGGCTTCTCTGTCGGTGAAAACCTGACGACAGGCTCTGGCCAAGAAAAAAAACAACACCTCAAATCCAAAACAGGCCATGGTTAAAAATCCAAACTTGTTTTGGTTAAAAACCCAAACTTGCTTTACTTTATTCCAGAGAAGCTTTCAAGTTTTCTACCAAGTAACGAAGTCTGAATTCTTCATCTGAGATTCTGTTCTTGTCTGTATTCTTTTTATCTCGTTGTATTAAAACAAATTTATCTTCATTTATGTCGCAGTTACCTATTAGGGTTGTTAATTTGCAGGAAATGAAGCTATTGTTTAATTGCTCCTATTAATTGGGGGGTTTAAATGCCGACTGTAATAAACAGTTACCTTCAGGATGGAGCAAAGTCACGGCTACTGACATTAATTTCAGAATTTGAGAGTGAGGGGAAATTTGTACCGTGTCCAAGGCAGCTGGATTTCCCTTTCCCTTTCAGAGAAAGTAAAAGAACGTAAAATTAAAAAAAAACCCTCATGCTGAAATAAATATGGTCTATTTGACATTTTTTACATGTGTACCCAATTCTGACATCAAGTTATTATTTGTGGCAAGGAGGACACCAAGTCATCCTGTAAAAAATGCATGTCCCTCTCTTACATGTTTCTTCACAGGACAATTGTCTCTTAAAATTAAGTCCCACAGTGGAGCTGCCACGCAGGTGTGTGAGTGCCAGAGCTGCTCCCGACGGGGGGCTGGAGGGAGTGAGCGCCATGACGCTGGGGGCCTGCTGGAGTTCTGGGCCCCTGAAGGACACGGGGACCCTGCGTCCAGACCCACAGGGCTGCAAACACGCACTCCTCTGACAAACAGGTCTCAGTCTACACCAATAGCACACTGTCAGGTGTCCTCTGCCTGTCTGACCATGGCTGCTGGGGCTCCACACGGCTTCAGTCAGCATTTCTCCCCTAGGAGAAAAGGAAGGTGTCCCAAACGGCCCAGAGTCCCCTCCAGGATGGCAGCACAGGCTCCGGTCTGGCCCAGGCACCCGAAGGATGCCCCGTGGAGGGTCAGCTTGGACATTCTGGGGACCCTCTGCTCACACGTGCTGTCGGTCTCCCCTCAGCACGACACGTACGGCAGCCATGCCCTCTCCACCTCACATGTCACCAGCGGCCTCGTCCAGGACCTTGCCCCTCCCCCGCCCTCACTGTGCAAGCCGCCGGCTGGTTTTCCTGGCAGCACGCTTCGCTAATTTAAAACCTTCCACTCCTCCAGCCTTCACCATGCTCAGGGATGAGGGGTTTCTCCACCCAGGTGCACCTGCTGCCTGAAGGACGTATTCTGCCTCTGGCTGGCTGTCCAGGACCTTAGGACGAGAGGGTTAGAAAGGACACAATCATGTGGCATCGTGCGTGGTGAGTGCCCAGAGCAGCAGGGCACCCCGCTGGGACAGCCTTGCATTGCTTACAAGTCCCAGCCCGCACCCCCGTCCCCTCCGGGGTACACGTGTGCCAGCCTGCACGGCCTGGATCCTGAGTGGTGACTCTCGGGGGAACAAAGGGGAGGAAGGGGGCACCCGGCCGCCCCTCTGACCAATCACTCACATGCAAGAGTGAACCCCACCCCTCGGGCACAGGTGAGGTCGGGAGGCCCCGCGGGTGTAGCATCGATGACAACGGCCCAGGAGGGCCCCAGGACGTCCATGGCCACGCCACGAGTCTGCCCACGCTGTGTGCTGTGTGCAGTCGGCTGCTCTCCTTTCACGTGTAGGGTCCGCCTTTACCAGGCTTGACGGTGCCTCTCACTCACTCGCTGCTTCCTCTTTCCTCACACCATGGAGCATGGAACACGTGCCACGGGGCCGCGTGGGAGCCAGACTCACCTACGGCCATGGCACTGAGAAAGCGTGGCCGGAGTGGCTGGGAAGTGAAGCACCCTCATGGCCGCCGTGGAGGAGACGCTCCACACAATCCCCACGGTCCCAAGCACCCGTCCACTTTGGCCTAGAACCCCCAAACCTCTCAGCTCCTCTGCACCCGGTGTGCCTGCTGAGTGACAAGTGGTGGGAATATTAACGTGCCCTGAAGAAAGCACGTATTTATGATACAAATGAAGCAGGACTCGTTTTCAAGAGGAAAATATGGAGAAATTACGAATACTGCACAGATACTGAAGAATCAATAAAAGCAGGAGCAATGTGGGAGCAGGGCTAGTGAGGCATAACGTGTGAAGCGTGTGAGGGGCGGGCAGGCAGTGCTGACTGCAGGGTGAGTGCAGGTTCTCAGGACACAGGAAACCGGGGGCGGGGGTGGGTGGGTGTGTGTTTGTGTGGCACGGAAGCAGCAGCAAAGGGCTCCCGTGTCCCGTCAGCTCAGTTCGGAAGCAGGAGAAGGTGAGGAGTCTGAGAAGGTGAAAACTCCAAGCGAGAGGGCTGCTGCTGACCACCGGCCGGAAGGCTGAGGAGCTCGGGGTCCGGAGCAGCTGACCTCTGTGCATCACCAGAGCAAGACTCAAGGTGGCAGGAGCGGTGCCTCTGACAGCTGCTGAGATCCAGACAGGAGCCAGACTGCCCGTTGGTCACCTGAGGCTTATGGACAAAGGACTTCTCCTTCAGGACCTGGTCAGCTCCGCAGGAAGAGAGATTTACTCTTCTCTTACAATGCTACAATCAGATTTTAAGGCTGAGTATCCATCATTTCATCCAATGCCCACCTAGCATTCATTATTATGATTCCACTTAATTGAATAAATAATCATTAATACAAGTCAGCAAAGTTTAAAAGCAGCTAACAAGGCTTCGGGTCATCTGAAATGTAGAAAGATGTGTCAGAAGCATACATTCAAGACTTTTCAAAGAGTGACGCTTTCTGGACGAAGGAACCATGACATTCTCAGCAAGGTCCAGGGTAGCACGAAGCTGACTACGGACTCTGATTAGAAGGCATTTCAGGTGCTACAATTAGACCCAGTGCAGATCTGCTTAAGAGGCCCAGACGTGATTAACTTTCTCTCTCACTTATTCTCAAGTTGGATGCAAATCAGCATCTTTCAAGATGAGGCTGGCGCCTATCCCAATAAATTGGCAATACAATTTAGATGGCAGGCGAGGGTCTGAAAGATAAATGGCTTAAACAAAGAAGGGAAAAATGAGCCTGTCACTTCTTCTCACGTCATCAGGCTGTCTTGCAGAGGAAGCTGATGATTCCGGAGCAGAAGTGTTTCTGACACCCCCTGAAGGTGAAGCTCACTCCGGAACCCTTGCATGTGTAACGGGGAGGCTCCCCCGAGTCTGTCTGCACCAGGAAGGCCACAAGATTCACCTTTTGGACCCATGATTTTTTTTTTTTTAAAGTGCCCATTACGGGTCACAAAATACACTAACACAGTGTATCAGTGACGTGAAAGAAAGACCAAAGATAAACACCAATTAATGTGGTGACGCCGGCGGAAGATGACTGATCCGCTACAAAGGAAGAACTGACAGAGGAAAAAAGTACCTGCAGCAAGGATTTTAAAACATGAAAAAGATACCACACAAAAAGGAGAAGCGCACGAAAGTGATGGAGGTAAATTACCGAAGCTAAAGAAACTGCACGAGAATTTAAAGAAATACAGGAGATGCAGATAAATGAGGACTCGGAGACGAAAAGAGCCCAAAATAAGAGAGTATATAAGACATAAACAGGCAAGGACAATAATCGGTCTTCTTTTTAAAAAAATTAATAGTTTGATTAATATTGGCTTAACCAAATTTACCAGGAACGATTGGCTTCCTAGTTTACCATTATACACACGTGCGTACAGAAAAAAGGGAGAAGCTTCTGTAATCCCATTTGTCACAAGCACCATCTCCTTCAGACATCTTGTAACTTTCAAGAAAAATGGACTCATCTATCACAGCTGTTATCCCATATCCAGAAATAATTATCCTTACAACAATCTCCATAAAAAAGACGTTTTCTTCTTCAGGTGGGGAGAAGACGTCTTGGCTGGAACCTGAGAAAATTATCCCTCTGCTCCCGGGTTCTGCTGATGACGAGTCAGCAGCAGCGGTGGCCCCTGGTACGAGAGGCCTCTGAAGAAGTGACAGTGACACACAGGGTGAATTGTACCACGGATTGTGAAGCAATTAGGAAGAAGGATGAGATGACAAAACAGATTTCCACCTGGTCTTCTGCAGGCCTCTGCGCAGTAAGCCACCGCAGTGCTGCCCCCACCACCCACCGATTATTATTATTATTTAACCGGCACCACCACCCAGAAACCCACCTCTTCCAATTACATAAAAGTCCTTTGGGTAAGTGTCACCTTTTGTGATATTATAGCGCTGTTAGACATTTAAGTTATATCAATTTGAGGACCCAGATAAAGAAATGAGACATCATTCTAGGTAATCAACATAGAATCTGAGATCATTCTTTTCCATACATCACGGTGACTAAAGAGTTAAGCATACAGTGCAGAGAAGCGTTCTGATGCTTTTTCCTTTATCAAGAAATTAAGTTTATCAATCGCCATGGTAATGACTCATAGCACCTTGGGTAATTAAACGAGATCCAAATCTAATTTTATTTACATTTAGAATACCTGAGGTCATGGCGATCAAGATTTCACGTTAGTGACTAATAATGTGTAAGTGTTAATTAGAATACAGTAGAGAATACTGATTGATTTTGAATTTGTAACCGGCTGTAGTTTAGTAATGGTGACGAAGTCAAACTGCCCCTATCTGTTAGTGCCAGTGTCTATGAATTACTGAAATTCTTAAAAAGCATCATGCATGCATTTTAATACCAGAAAGCCTCATTTAAAAAAAATTAGCCTCCACCTGTTAGTAAGTACTCTGCATTAAATTTAGTTCACATTGAGTGTAAAATACCCATCTAGTGTAAAATACCTACAGTGATGTTTTAAAGGGATTAACAACTGTTCTGATTTCCTCCTAAATTTGTATAATGCAAATTTTAAAACATGCGCAAGAAGTTGAAAGAATCTGATTTGATCATTATAACATGTTGCTAAACTTGCTTTATTACATATCCACCCGTCCATCATCTTATTTTTGTTGCATTTTAAATATGTTGCAGACATTAGTTCACCCCTACACATCTCAGCATGGGCATAATTAATGTTCATTCGTTAGCTGTTTAAGGGACCTTTTTTTGAGAACAGATGTCCATACTGTGAAATGCCAAAATCTCAGCTGCACCCTTCCATGGGTTTTGACAAATGTCACGTACGTGAAATCCCTTACGAAAGTTCGAAACATATCCATCCTTTAAGGAGTCCCGTGTGTCCCCCACCCCTCCCCGTCACTCTCTCGCTCTCACTCCCTCAAAACCATTCTCCGTTCTTTCTTAAACCTGATGACCGTCGCCTGCTGTAGAACTGCGTGCACACGGAGTCGTTCATTTTTTACTCTTCTGTATGTACGCCTCTTTTCACTCAACACCGTGTTCTGTAGACACACCCGCAACAAGTTTTCAAACTCACTGCATCACCGGCAGAGAGACACAATCACATGGTGAGAGGGACACAGCAGTTTCTCTCTCTCTCTGAGACCCCATCAGTCCTCCGCTGCCACTTCACAGGCCTTAGGAGAAGATGGCCCTCTCCTAGGGACGTACCGTCCTGACCTGCCATGGATGAGAAAGAACAAAGGACCCACAGCTGTAGAACACTAAATCTATTTCTAAAGTTATTGGACCTGGGGTATACATGTTAGCTGTAAATAAAAGGTTACAATGACTCTTTACACCTTAAGTTCAAAACCCTTCTGTCTTTACCCACAAGTCTCACTTTCATCCATTCGAAGAAAAATATCCTTCATTAACAGAAACCTGAGGAATGCTGGCCTTGGTGATACCACAGTCCAGACTCAAATCCATGGTGGACATGTTGGAAACAAGCCACAGAATCACAGACTACTCACACCTCAAGCCACACACACACACACACACACACACACCCAGCAGGTCACAGCAAGTTACCATTTGTACCTCAATAAAGGTTAAAAACTAAAAAAAACCCACACAATTTTCTGCATGTAGCAGCTGAAGACAGCCTCTTCCATCCCTGCCGGCGCATAGCTGCTCTTAAGACCACAAGCAGAAGACCCAGCTCCAACTGCACACCTTACGGCTACTGCAATGTGGAAAACTGTGAAAATCATGCAGGACTGTATTCCAACATCATGCCAGGGTGATAAAGAGAAAGAAGGAACTGGTTGTGACTTTTATTAAGTTCTACCACATTTAATCTACACACAACATATCTGTCTACATATGCTTTTCTAGTGGAGCCTTTGGAAATTCATCTTGAGGAAAGAAAACCCAACATAGACAGACAGAAGGAACTCAAGTTTCTGCTGGTTACTAACCCAAATCATTAGCATCTATCTCAAGAATTAGGGAAAGTAACTCGAAAAGAACACTGTTGGTTCACTGAGGACACTCAAAGTACATCTGTGGATGAGACACGATCAGGAAAAGGCAAGTTACAGCCCAGGAGATTTAGTACGCTAAGTGACGACGTTGTCAAAGAAAGTTTAGAAAATCCGGGCATTTATTTCCTTCCTCCAAAAAACTTTTTAAAACATACAAATAAAAATAATAATATAAATGAGAAAAGATGATAAAGGTATGTATGGCCTTTGTCCTTAAAACAGATTCCCTTTTTGACGGGCAAAATTAGAAAAACCGAGGTTGCGGACAAGGCACAGGCAGAGCTGGGAGCCACCGCGGATGCAGATTCCAGAACCCGCTATAACGCGACTCGTAATCTTTTGCTGGTGGAGGGTCGTGCCTTCAGTTTGTGAAAACCACATCCGTGAAGCGCGAGAAAGGGGGGGTGTGACAAAACGAGGGTGCCTGTGTGGTAGCCACAGCTGGCCTTCCAACATGTTAAAAACTGACCCACTCTGTGAGTCAACGCTCACGACACAGATGATGACGCACCCTGAGGTGCAGCCCCGTCCAGAGGGCACCCTGCCCCACTCCACCTGTGCCCTGCAATGGAGAGCTGGCCCTGCACGCCAGTTCCAGGCCTTACAACAACAAATCCACAACTGCCGAACAGTGGCAGTCCAAAGGATCGCACTGTGTCACTGGCTAGAAAGGAAAGTGTCACAGCTGCCAGGATTCACCAACCTGTGGCGTGAAGCCTCCTCGAGCCTCCAAAAGGAAGTCCTTACAAACTAGAGGCATTCCATTAGGGAAAGAGACGTCCACGAGAAGATGAATGTACACCCCTCAAAAGCAAACTGGTGATGGGAACAGAAAAGTGCTCTTGGTGTATTTTCACGACTGCTTGGGTGGCTGTGTCGTGGCTCAAGGGAACTGCCCGGCGTAATGAAGCTTCTGTGAGCACAGGAATGGCCAAGCGTCCACTGCAAAGACGTCTGCCTCCGGAGAGCAGGGTTCAGTCTCCCGTAAACTCAGCTCTTCCTTTGTGCTTCTCTGGCCTTTATAAGCATCTTACTGTCATAACATCTATAACTCAGCATAGAAAAGGCATCACAGAGCGTTTATGATAAATCTTACCAAACATACAAGGCCCCTTTGCACTTTAATCATTTGCTAACAGTTACAATAAGATTGTATTAAAAATTTAAACGGCCCTACTTAAGCAATTTACCTTCAAACGTCCATTTCCAGGGAATGAATCCAGGGGTATGAATGTCGGACCCTCGGTCAGATTTATTGCACCAAAGAATATCCCTCCTGATAGAGCTCTGATGAGTGAAGCCTAACGACTTTAGTTTTATTACTTTTTAAGCACTTAATGGGAAAATTTAGACATTTTCCCAAGCCCGAGCTTCCATAAGAATGGTGCATTTAAAGATGACAGGTAAGGAAAGGTCCACGAGATGACTTTAGACATCCCAGATTAAGTACAGCCAGTGGAAATTTTACGAAAATCACGAATACCATAAGCTTGCCTCGCCATTATCACCACAACCCCTGACCCCCCCATCTTAAATAGTCTAGAGGCTATTTAGCAGAGCGTAGCCAGAGAATTTTATTATTATACATGTAAAATTTTAAAGCCATTTAAAAAACGCCACAGTGGTCCATTTTCTCCCCCCACACTTAGAACTACCTACTATAGGGAGGTGCCAAAGCAAATACCGTCGTCCTCTCCGTGGGATTGCCTGAGCCCTGGCAGGGGCAGGGCTCTATGCCGATCATACTGCCAGCAGGGAAGTGATCTTTAAGACACTCAGAAGCAAACTGGAAACTTTTCCTTGACTTGAAGTCATTCCCCGCCCCCAACTTAGGCCCACGCAGCTGGGATCCCTCAGATTTCAATTAATGCCGGGGCAGTAATTCTGTCAATCACCCAGGACTATAAATTTCTTCTCTTTCTCATTAGCTACACCGTCGCGCCGCTTAAACATAAACATACCTTGCCACACGACTGTAAATTACGTGGCACGGGCAGCTCGACCCACCGTCGGAGGGGCAGGAGTGAGCTGAGAAAACGTGGGGTACGCTCGCTACACTGAAGCTCACTTACACTTCTCAAAACCAGAAAAAACAACCGGCATCCACACTGGCAGCTCATCTCTTTGGGTTTGCTTATTTGGCTTAAAACCGGTAATGATCTGTCTTTATTAGTATTACTAAGTTTTATAGGCAAAATCCAATTTTCTGGGGAAATATATTTTTTGCTGCATCTGCCAATAATATCTGTGGCAGTGACCTGTAGCGATTAATTTTTTTTTTAAGACCTAAATTCCTCAACTTATTTTTTTAAAGCTGTAAAAGGAAAAAAATTCCCATAAAACTATCTTCTTGAAATAAAATTGGGCACAACTGTTAAGAGACGGCAGCCACAGGGGTTGGGAGGGACAGCCCTTCCGGAGGCACCTGTCACCTGCTTTGCTGAGACCTTTTTAAAAAGGCTGACAGGGTGATACCAATATTCCGAGCCTCAGATGAAGAGATTTGTCACGTTTTCTCTAATGGGACTGTGTAGTCCACTCCTTAAGGACACAAGACCAGTGAAGTTATTTGTCTGCAAGGAACAACCTTTATGAACAGAGTAGCGCTGCCACTTTGGCCCCATTTGTTGCAAAGCCAGCCGCTCCAGGGCTCGGACCTTTGGACAGCGCTGTTTCAATAGCTGACCATGCTTTTGCCGTGAGCTTCTTGCTTCCGATCACATCCACTGTATGCTAATTTAATTAATTGTAGCTCTCAAATTAAAATTGATGTGGCACATTAACTTCCCACATTCAGTCTGCAAAGCTCACAGGTTGATTATCTCACCTGAAGGAAACCAAGGGCAGGGCGTCGCTGGCCGTGACTGCACTGCCATCTAGTGGGCCCTGCTGTAATTTACCCGACCTTTCCGAGCAGCATGGGCTCCCGCCTGACAGCATTTCTGAGAACCTCAGGGAACTGCTGCGTTTTGATATATTCTAGGGCAGCCAAACATGCTACTGAAAGCGGTTCAGGAGAATATGCTATGATGAGAACGATTTACTGCACATGATAGCAAGAGGAGACGACATTAATCACAAGTTGTTTTCAGACTGCAAACCCCCCAAGAGCTGAGGCAAAATGCCAAGCCAAAACACAAACCTCCAAATGAAAAATAGCTTAATAGGTAACTTAGATGGTACGTGAACTGTATCCCCGTGAAGTGGTTATCTAAAAGTAAACAACTCAGTTCATCAGTTCCTAAGGAGTTTCCTTTTTCAAGTCCTCTAGTGACAACTTCTCAAGTCCCTGAGGATTTCTTCGCTCCATTTAGAATTGTGGTAAATATTTGCCACAACAAAGGTGGTAAGTGCCACAGGGAAGGGCATGGGTGCAGGAGCAAGACTGCCTGGGTTCCCATCTCAGCTCTGCACTTTATGGCCTGTTGACAAGTGACCTGGCCGTTATGAGCCTCAGTTTCCTTATCTCTATATGCTTAAGGGGGAGCAGGGTGGGGGGCCAGGCGCACAAGGCAGGCAGACCTCGGAGACTCTTTGGGTTAAGTTCCAGAACACCGTGTGCTGTAATCTTTTTGCTGGTGGAGGGTCTTGCCTTCAAGTTACAAAACACACACAAAAAAAGAAAACCACATCTGTGAGGCAATAAAGCGAAACGCCATTAAAAAAAAGGTATACGTTAAGTCATTTGATCAACATGGAGCAATCGGAACGTGCTTTAATCACGCAGTGAGGACCCCTGAGGTGCTGGTGATGAGGATGATGAAGGTAACGAGTGCTGGGGACACTGATTTGAGCCGACGCAGGGCCCGCTCTCCTGGGGTGTGCAGGCCAGGTGGGCGGCACGCACGCCAGCCAGAGCACCGCTGCGGAGCTCGGACCCTTCCTCTTTGTCAGGACCGGTGCTGAGCACTGGGCCATGACTAACTTAGGGCCGGCGCTCGCTCCGCTGTCACGCCGTTTACCAGCTGAGGAGCCGGGCACTCCCCCAGGTCACGAGGCAGGACGGCAGTCGGTGGTTCAGCTGGCTGACCGGGCACCCTGGGTGCACTGGGAGAAGGGCTGGAGGGAGAAATCGGGAGACACCTGCAGAGTGGAAACTACAGACAGTACCCATGGTAGGAGGCGTGGTGGCTCGGCCACAGCACTGGTGGCGGTGGTCACACCAACAAAATTTGGTGACTACTGGACTCGGGGAGGAAGGCGGAGAGGTCAGGTCATGCCTCAGCTGTCTGACCCGAGTGATGGACAGACGCACTGGCCCCGGGATGGACAGGGCACGAGCTGAGCTCCATGTGCCTCTACGACACCCGACAAGACATGTCAAGAGGACAGCTGGTGACCTGTCTCGAGCTCAGAAAAGAACTCTCAGCTGGCAGAAATGAGAAGCTTTGGTTCAACACGTCGATGATACTGCCCCATCAGAGGGGACAGGCGAGGAGGAAAACCAGCCCAGGACGGAGTCAGGCCTCCCCTACCCTCTCACTTTCCCACTTTATTACGAACATTTTCAAGCACATGGGGACAGGTAACAACTAGTACAATGAACACCTATAAAGCCACCGACTACAGCCAATGAATGCAAATACTTTGTCAGATCTATTTGACTTCTGTGTTTGTTAAATGAACCAACTAAGCCGCGGGTACCATTTCACCCAGACCTAAATACTTCGCCAGGTTCCTTTTCGAAACAGCCTTTTCCCACACAGCCCGTGACACTGGTGACGGTGACACTCAGGGAGGGGCCTGTGTGTCTGTGCCTGAGTGCAGGAGAGGCCTGAGCATGCAGCCATCAGTGGTCAGGAACCCAGGGTCCCCTCACTGCCACCTACACACTTCATCTGGCCCTCACCTCAAGAACCCTTCCTGGGCAGGGGCCCACAGCTACAGTCAAGTTTGGAAACCACCATGGTGATCGCCAAAGACTTGGACCAGGAAAGAACGTACGTGGCTCTGTTCTAGAAGAGTCTGGAAGACAGCGAAACAGAGCCCGGAGCAGGACCCCGTCTCTGCTTGGAGAAGGCAGGAAGCTGCCAGCGGTCTGGGTGAGACGCTCGGAGGCCTGGACTTCGGAGAGGGCAGCGGGGGCGAGGCCGATGGGCTGGACAGAGACCCTCACAGCACGCTGCTTACAAACCAGCCCCAGCTCCCTCCTTTGTCACTCTCCTCCTTCACCAACCTCACTACACCCCAGACACTGGGACCAGAATTTAGACACATTTCCACTCCCTGCCCTTGTAAAGCTTGCACGTCTTACGTCTGCTATGGATTCAAACCAAAAGGCTCAGTGTGCTCAGCAACGCAATGCCCCGTGTCTATGCTTCCCCCCGAAACTGAAGAGACACTGCAGGACCTGCAGAGGACGGGATTTAGTTGACGCACACGGCTCGCCTGGGCCTGGGAAACTTAGGCTTAAAATGAACCAACAGGCTGCCTGCAAATGAAGCTGTGTTGGCAAGAGAGCATGACAGCGCCTCCTTGAAGAAAACTGTCGCAAATCCTAAAATTCGTTTCCAACATTTTCTTATCTTTGAAATACTTCCCGAACACTCGTGTCTTGATGAATCGCATGGATGTAGAACGTAAGACCGTGCAGGCTCTGACATCCGCCTCACCCCCAGAAACCTTGGCAGAGCAGTCGGTGAGCACACCGGTTTTAACCCTTCAGTCGTGACACTTCTCAGCGTTGGAAATTCATAAGCATTTCTTTCCTGGCCATGGAGAAATCCAGGCGGATGGTGACAGAGGAAAGGACAGCGTGAAGCTTTCTGTGCAAATGAGTCCTGTTCTGCCATGAGCCCCCGAAAATGACAATTTCCTTGTTTCAACAGAAAGAACGTCATTACATCTGTGATTACCGAGAACAGTTTTTACTCTGCTATAAAATTACATCTTAATGGTTTAAAGTGCTCTCGTGACATACCATCAGGGCACCTCAAATGCAAATCCCCTCCCACGGAGAGTGACCCACCACGCAGCTCTGCCCAACAGGGGGTGGTCAGTCTGGGACGGGGCGCATTCAAGCTGGGTCACTGTCCGTCACGGGCCCGAGCCTGCACACCTGGCAGCACCGGTGGGCTCCCACACCCGCTCTGCCGGCAGGTGAGACAGCCTGCAACCCCCTCCCAACACTGGCGTTGGACCCAGCCGTCTTTTATCACGACGGCTTCAGCTTCCTCTCAGTCTTTCCCAGAATCTACATAAAGGCAATCCCTTCATGAAAAGCCAAGCTGGACTCTCAGAAGACTTTCCCAGGTTGGCACTGTTCCATGCACACTGTGACCTCGTTTTGGTGGCCCCGTGACTAACTGGGAGATGTGGGTGAATGGACAGTGGGCTCGCGGTCCAGTACTCATTGGGATTTCTCTCCTGCTGCACACGTCTCTCATCTGAATTCTCTCTCACAGGATGAAAAACGGCTAGTAATTACTCTAGAACTACATCTGTTTTCGACTCTAAGACTTCACTGAAAATACCAAAATAAGTTCATTTGAAAGCTGATTGTAATCTAAGCACCTCCAGAGACAAAGGCGGCCCGCTGTAACGAAGGTAATTGGGAGCTGCCTAACGACTATTTTAATTACTGCGTTTAAACCAGGTTTGACTTCGGAGCACTGGCGTTATTTCCATTTTAAACGCTGCATTTCTCAACCCTGATCGCTCTACCATCAGCTGTGTTGAGGCTGCAGCCTTCAAGGTTTTGATTTGTGACTCTTCGTTTCCCATGAGCCTACGTGTGTCCAAATCCAAGCTGATTTGGGGAGAGGGACTGAAGGGATGGGACGGAAGCATTTCATCCCGCAGACACTGTCCTCTTGTAAAACCGCAAGTGTGTTCACCTCTTGTCAGCACCATCCAGTCGTCACAGGAGCCTCCTGTCCCCCGCAGACACCTCCCTTCTCATCCACAGAACGGAGGTCACACCAAGGACGCTGACGGGCTGTCGGGGACGAGGCAGCTCGTGGTTCTGTTGTATGGATTCTCCAGACGTGGGTTCTTCATTAGCCGTATTCTGAGGGGAAAGAGTAATATCTAGAGGAAAGCTGTCTGTTTTTGGAATTGCCTTTTCCAGACTCACGACAAAGCAGCTCATGGATCCGGCTGTTTCATTGCAGGATAGTGTGTCACCGTGAGGAAGACGAAGGAACGCAGCTTTTGTTTGAGGAGTAACTACTATCTACTGATGCCGTCTAGTTTTGCTAAGGGTTCTAGAGAAAAGGAGACCAACTGAACCGACCAGCAAGTGAGACTCAAGAGATATTCATCTCCAAACAGGAAAAGAATCTCTTCAAGGAATTTTAGTAACATTTTTCAAGACGGCATTAACATGGTTTGAGGTGTGAAGGCAGAAAAATAAAGCAAGAGGACTCGGCTAATTAGTAAGTAAACCACCCAAGGAGACCCACCCGGTGCTCTCAGGGGCACTGTAACGGGGACACGCGATTAGTCACACACCTCACTGAATGGGTCCTTGAGACCCATTTTTAATGAGTTGGTGTTATTCATCTCCTTCCAGAACACAGAGGGAAAAGGTGGCTACAAAAGACTCAGTGCTTTTGGTCCCACATCTGGATGGAACCGGAAAGGACAGAGCCATTTCAACACTGCTACTGGACAGGTGAGGTGCTCAATGGCCAGTGGGCTGTGCGACCTCCCAAAGGGCAGCGTCCACAGCTCTGGGAGGCCAGCTCCTGAGGGAGGCCGCTGCGGCTCTGCTCGCGGCTCTGTCTCTAGTCTCTGCCAAATGGCAACGCAGGGCGACCGCTCTGCTCTTTGCTGGCATCACAGCACCCCGAGGCCTCCCACTGCTTCCCTAATAGGTGGGGATTTCTTGCAAAGCCCTCCCAGCAAGTTATAGATGCATCCGCTTACTAAGGGCAGTACTAGAAGTCGGTAATAATGGGAAGGTATTCCATTCCACAGCTGGGTAAACTGAGGAAGTGAGATGCCGATTCACGTATAAGACAGAGGTGGGCCCAGAGCTCTGCCATCCGGCCCAGACTTTATCCACGGGCCATCCAGGAGTGATGGTGTCCGGGTAACTGACTCAGCAACATCTGAGATTACGATTCAATATCTATTGGACTCACGTGCCTCTCAGCCAGTAGCTGTTCAATAGCAGCTGTCTTTACAGAATTAAATCACAAGTGCATCAAGAGAAATGGCATTCTCTCAGTGTGTCACATCATTTGCAATGGCTCAGCTTGTCTTGTCATTAGCAAACTTATAAGAAACATCTGGGTTCTAGGGCGTTCCATTTACTTCAACTACCTTCTAAATAGAACCGTTAAATAATTCCACCGGAGTTTTGCAGTTTGTGTTGCAAACCTTGGATGAATCTGCTTTCATTTCCATTGCACTTATTTTCAGAAAGTCTGAACAAGAAAATACAAAATACCACAGAGCTAAAATGAGAACAAATTCTGACTGCTAGTCATACTCAAATATTTTTCTAATGGTCTACACACTTTCTCGAATCAGCTGCATGATTTCAAATGTTTTTTTGATGCTCTGAAAAGGCGAGTTGGGGCAGGTACCCAGGTGCGAGGCTTGGACATGTAATTGAAGGCCAGCACCCACACTAGAAGGTCAGGGCCACGTGGGCCTGAGGGTACATACTCTGATGGTCACCTCTGGGCTGTGGACAAGAGGTGGACATGCGGTACTCAGCGAATCCTTGCTGTGGGGCGGGGGGGAGGTCAACACGTGCCAACACTGGGGGTTGGTCTGCCCGCCGTGCTTCTCACCGCTGCACAGCATAAGCACCTAACTCGGTTCCTCACGCATAAAATATAAATATTGAATCAGTGACATGGATTTGGATTCTGTTTGTGATGACTGCAGAGGGAGAAATGCGGAGGCCGTTGGCAGTCAATAAATTCCATCACTGGAAGGCTGGGCAGGAGAACCCCAGAGGAGGAAGAGCAGGTGGGCTGCGGTGCTGGAGTGGGGGACGCATAGGTGTTACAGTTTCCAGGAAGGGCGCGCGTCAAGGTCAACAGGTGAGCACTAGATTTAGGAAAGGTCACCGGTGAGGATGGCGAGAGGCAGGAAGATGGAGTGGGGGTGCAGGACTGCACAAGATCTAAGTCCTCGGATGAGGGACCAGAACTGCAGGAAAACAGCCAGCAGTCTGCCCGCCCCTCCTCCAGCCCCGACCTTGATGGGCCCGGGCAGACAAGGCAGCGCAGATCCCAGCTCTCCAGCTGCCGCCTACCCTCCCTCTCCCCACCTTCCGCTGCCACTGAACCTGGGGTCCTCCAAGCCACTGATCAGAGACCTGCTTTCTCCTTACCCTCGGCCAGACGTGAAAAGCTGCTTCTGCTGTCATGTGCCCCTTATAAGCCTGTGGTCATCCTGGCTGCTGGCGTGTGGCGGGTCCCCCGGGCTCCTGGCGGTGCAACAGCTTCTAGGTCTGCAGTGCACAGTGGGAATCTGGGCTCTCACTCCATGCCCTTCTCCACCTTGGGCACAATGAGGGATGGGGTTTCTCCAGGGACCTTCCTGAGTCACCTCGCCCCTTTCCCTACGCAGAATCTTCCTGGGGCTGCTCTAACAAGTTCCCACAAACCTGGCAGCCTGACACAACAGGAATTTATTCTCTCACGATTCTAGAGGCCGAGTCCAAAATCTGTTCCGGGGCCAACATCACAGTGCACTCTCCAGAAGCTTTGGGGGACATCTGAGTCTTGCGTGGCCTGGCCGCCGGTGGCTGCCGGCATCCCCTGGCTTGCGGCCAATCTGCAGATCTCTCTGCCCCTCTTCACATTGCCCTCTCCTCCATGTGGGTTCACATCTCTGCCCCTCTTATAAGGATACAGGTGACTGCTGTCAGGTCACCCAGGGCACCCAAAACCATCTGCCCGTCTGAACTTCATCACAGCTGCAAAGACCCCCATTTGCCATGTAAGGTACTATTCGCAGGTTCCAGGGATTAGGACGTGCATGTCTTTGGGGGCCCATTTTCCAGCCCCCCACACCACCTCAGCCATGGCTCATGGTCCTCAGCTTTGGAATCTGTCACTTGGAGACTAATTTTCCCAGCACTGTGTTATCCCACCAAAGGCAATTTCCCTGCATATCTACCACCTTTTCAACGTATTATAGTTTTAATACGATTCTGAATGATTCTGAGTGTCCTAAGACTTGTTCTTTAAGTTTCTATTTAATCTTTTAGAAGAACTTATGTTTGGGTAAATTGACATGAGATTTGGGAATGAATCTTTATATAAATCTGCCTTAGTTTGGTAATTTGCCAGGAAAAGTGGGCAGGGGGTTGAAAAAAGCCTCTCTGGTCCTTTGTAATTTTTGTCCAGCGTATGTATTAAATGATGTCAATCCCTGTATTTCCCACGAGAAACTACACATCAAGAAGACAGACTCCCTTCTGATGATGGACCTGTCGTCTTGCGGCAAAGTCTACCTGGAAGCCAATTATCAGCCCGAGAAAAAGTTTACCAGAAGGTGGGATCACAGGTGATTTTAATTGGCTTCTTTATCGTTTTCTGTATTTTTACAAATGGGTTTTATTCTAATTAGGAAAAATGTGTTTGTTTAAATATATGGAAATCGATAAGACAGAGGGTGTCAAAACAATGTATACACATTTTAAGAAAGGAAAAAACTATTAAAATCATAATATTCAATATATACCCATAACAAAAGGTGAATACAAGTCACGTTTGACTTCTGCAATGACAAGAGGTGCTCCAAGTGGTTCCCATCAGCGTCCAGACACTTCTGATGATGGTGAACTACTGCTTGAGCAACGCTGACCAAAGTGTCCACTTGGATACAATGTTTTGGCACCCCCGGTATATGAAATACACATAAACGTGTATTTTAACAGAAATGGACGTGAACCGTAACTGTGAGAAGCAAAACCCCATGGAAAGGATGTGACAACATTTTAGACGCTGAGGGTAACAGGCCCCCGCCTCCCAGAGCAGGACTCGACAGTCAAGTACAAACCAAGTTGCCTCTGCTTCGTACACCCTGATGAGTTATCAAAACTACAGAAAAAGCACCACCACTGAGCTTCTGCTCGCACTTCCCCACTAGTACCTGACCAGGTCAGCGGTGGCACACGGAGCTGTCCCTTTAGTCATTTGACTGGCTTTCCTGAAAGCTCCTTCTTTATTTTAGCCATCATAATCTATAGCAATTACGTCAATTGTAGCTTATGTTGAAAGATGTCCTTTGTGTAGCCTTTCTCCAAGGGCTTCCTCAGTGTTGTCACCTGACACAACAGCGTGAGCTAGAACAACTGTCATTTCTTTAATAACCACCTGGGGAAAGAGACTGCCAAGGAGAAAGGGCAGAAAACAAAGGCAGGGGTGGCCTCCTCGTAGCACCTAAGGCACAGGCGGGAACCCCAAGAGGCAAACACAAAGAGCCCAGAGATGGGGCGTGCCCTGGAGAAAAAATATCCAGGAAGCGATCCAGCAGTATGATTCTAGTCTGATTTTGTGGAAATTTTCACTCACATTGATTCTGAAGTACTTGATCCTGAGGATACGCGCTGAGGTCTGTAATCAGGGTCATACCCACGAGGTGTTTCTCGTACTGTATGTTCACAGCGTGCTTTTCTTCTTCCCTAACAACTTCCACGTGCAGCTCTGACGATACAGACCCATCCGCAGGGGCTGCCCCAGCCTCACCCGAGCAGTACTCACTTTCTGCACGTCCTGTGAACTCACTTCGGTGCCTTGCCAGTAGCTTAATGCGGCTAAGTGGTTACTGAATTCAACGGAAACATCCAGAACTTAGGCCACTGCTCTATCTCCAGGGGCTCTCTTGCTGAATGAAGTTCTCCTTCGCAGGGGCTGGGAAAACATTCTTCTTTGGCACCGAAAGACTAGTCTATGGAAGCTGCCCTCCCATGGCAGACGTTCCTCTTCATTCTGATGAAATTACCTAACTGCAGTCCTCGCTCACAATACTCTGCCATGTTTCCACTATTCCGAGGACTGAAAACTGCAGAATGCTCCAAATTATATTTGCTTCCTTATGAATCCTAAACACTCAGTCTGTAAGGAATCTGATAAAAGAAACTTCATTTGTACAGAATAGCCTGTGATTTGATGTTTCTCATTTGAGTTACACATGTGTAACCAGTTCCATTATCCAAATAAAGAAATTGAAAAATGTCTGATTTGAGATGCTATAATTTCTAATGGAAATTACATAGGGGGAGAAAATACAGCATAAAAGCAAGAAATAAGTAGACGGGGAAAAAAAGCAGTGAGAAGTCCTCACTCAACCTGAGGGATAAAATGTACTAATAAAGGAGAAAGTTACCACAAAACCCTCAAGAAACTAGAAGACTCAACCCAGGCAAATGTGTAGGTACCACAGGCTCCTCTGAACACCCTGGCCCCCCACCCACACAGCACATGGAGAACAAGCACTGCTAACTCTCCAAAGAGCCCTCTGCACCACCAGGCGACCAGGAACCGTTAGCACTTCACCACGCTCAGTAATGCTGCACCTCTGCAAAAACAGCATCTACATTTCCCAACACGGATCAGACCCTTTCCGTGTGCCCAGGAACATCGGCCAGACTTTGTCATCTGCCTCCTCATTTCCAACTACCAGAGTGCAGAGAGGAGCCCAGGGGTCCCCATACAGGAAGGGGCCACAGCTGGACAGAGAGGCTGGTGGTGGTGCCTCCACCCCAAAGCCACACAGCCACACTGCTCAGCCTCGTGTCAGGAGAGGCCTGTGCTCTCCCTGCCTCCGGATCAAGGATGCAGGTGTTCAAGTGAGAAGCCTGGGCTGTCGCTCAGGCCAACGGAGCTCTTGGTCACTTAACACAGAACAACTGGTCCAGTCAAGATGGTGGTGCAGGTAAATGCTGTGCTCACCTCCTACGACCTATGACCACTTCAAAATTACAACTAAACTACAGAACCACCATCACTGAGAATCGCCTGAACTCTTGCTGAACAGAACATATATGAACTACAGACATACATGTAAAAGTAGCCAAGTGAAGACTGGTAGGAGGGGTAGAGATGCAGAATGAGCTGGTCCCAAACCCACTTGTTGACCATTAAAAATTGGGAGGGATATCTCAGCTGCAGAGGTCTCCCCGAGTAGTGAGGGGTCCCAGCACCACACCTGGCCCCCCAGGCCAGGGTTCCAGTGCTGGGAGAGAAGTCCCCATGACTTCTGGCTGTGAAAACCAGCGGACATTGTAGCTGAGTGAGACAAGGGCAGCTGCAGTCCCAGGTGATCCTCTTAAAGGGCCCGTGCATAGATTCACTCACTGACAGACTCACTCACTCTGAGCTCCAGTGCTGGGACAGCAGCTCGAAAGGTGCCAGGGACATCCAGGGAAGAACTGACTTGTCTGGCTTCAGAGCAAAGGCTGGAGGGGCAGCTTTCCCCCAGATAGAAATTCTGACAGAAGCCACTGTTCCTTTGTTTGACACCTCCCCCATAGTGTGCACATGCAGGCAAAGGTCGGCACATATCTGAGTCTCCACCAACCCAGTTAACACTGTTCTCCCTGCCCCAGATGATCACCGGAGACCCCACCCCATCCAACTTGCAGGCCAACCTAAGCTGCTTCCAATGACTTTTCCATTTAAACAGCCTGTTCTGGTTCATGCTGCGAACTTTCCTAAAATCTCGCAGTTTCACAAACCCCAAACAGTATCATGCCCCGTACCTCTTGCTAAGGATCCTCCAAGCTTGGCACTAGCGGCAGCCAGCCTTGGTTCCAGGCTCAGCACAAATGACAACTATCTGAAGATCACTTTGTAGCTCAGACCAAGTGGCTCTAGGCAGGGCATAGGCAGTGGTTGACCTTGGCCTGCACTAACCGCCCCCCACCACGAGGACCCAGAACCAATACACCCGGTGGCCAGCTTCAGACCACACCAGAGCACCACCTAACCGCCTCCACAAATGACACACCCAAAGGGCTGACTGGGCAGGCACCAGAGCCCTGCTAAAGCAAATGCTGCTCCATGGGGTCAGCCCCTGCACCACAGCTTCTCCACTGTAGACGGCCAGTCCTCATAACCAATCAGCCTGAGGGTCAATCCCTCCCAATGACATGCAAACAGCAACCAAGATTCAACTACAATAAGAGGACACACACAACTCACATAAGGGCACACACAACCCACACAAGGGACACAGCTGGAGTACCTGGATCTGGTGACCAGGGAGACTGTACCACGGGGTCCCACAGCACACCTACTACATAAAGCCACTCTACTAAGACCAGAATACATAGCAGCCCTACCTAATACAGAAAAACAAACACAAGGAAGGAGGCAGCCAAAATGGGGAGACAAAGAAATATGACCCAAATAAAAGAACAGAACAAAACTCCAGGAAAAGAACTAAGCAAAATGGAGACAAGCAACCTACCAGATGTAGAGTTCAAAACACTGGCTATAAAGATGCTCAATGATCTCAAGGAGAACTTCAACAAAGAAATAGGAACCATAAAAATGGAGATAGAAAACATAAAAAGAACCAGTTAGAAATAAAGAATACAATAACTGAAATGAAAGATGTATTAGAATCAACAGATTAGATGAAGGAGAGGATCAAATCAGCAATTTAGAAGGAAGCAGAAAACACCAAATCAAAACAGCAAAAAGAAAAAGAATCCCCAAAATGAGGATAGTTTAAGGGGCCTCTAGAACATCATCAAACATAGTAACATTTGCATCATAGGGGTACCAGAAGGAGGAGAGGGAGAGCAAGAAACTGTGAGAACCTATTTGGAGAAATAACGACTGAAAACTTTCCTAACTTGGCAAAGGAAAGAGACATACAAGTCCAGGAAGCACAGAGAGCCCTAAACAAGATGCACCCAAAGAGGCCCACACCAAGACACATTATAATTAAAATGCCAAAGGTTAAAGAGAGAATTTTAAAAGCAGCAAGAAAAAAACAGTTACCTACAAGGGAGCCCCCATAAGACTATCAGCTGATTTCTCAACAGAAACTTTGCAGGCCAGAAGGGAGTGGCACAAAATATTCAAAGTGATGAAAAGGAAGGACCTACAACCAAGATTACTCTACAGCAAAGCTACGATTTAGAACCGAAGGACAGATTAAGAGCGTCCCAGACAAGAAAAAGCTAAAGGAGTTCATCACCACCAAACCAGTATTACAAGAAATGTTAAAGGGACTTCTTTAAGAAAAAAATAAAAAATATAAGTAATAAAATGGCAATAACTACATATCTATCAACAATTACTTTAAATGCAAATGGGTGAAATACTCCAATCAAAAGACATAGGATGGCTGAATGGATAGGAAAACAAGACCCTTATATATTCTGCCTACAAGAGACTCACTTCAGGTAGAAAGATACACACAGACTGAAAGTAAAGGAATGGATAAAAATATTTCATGAAAATGGAAAAAAAAAAAAAAAAAAGCTGGATTAGCAATCTTTGTACCAGACAAAATAGACTTTAAAACAGAGGCTATAACAAGATACAAAGAACCACTCAGTAATTCCACTCCTGGGTATTTATACATAGAAATCCGAAACACTAATTTGAAAAGACATATGACTATGCATATATATGTTCATTGCAGCATTATTTACAATGGCCAACATAGGGAAGCAACCTAAGTGTCCATCAGTAGACGACTGGATAAAGAAAAGGTAATACACACATACAATGGACTATTACTCAGCCATAAAAAAGAATGGAATCTTGGCATCTTGCAACAACATGGATGGACCTAGAGGGTATTATGCTGAGTGAAATAAGTTAAACAGAGAAAGACAAATAGCGTTATGATTTCACTTATATGTGGAATCTAAAGAACAAAATAAATGAACAAGCAGAATAAAAACACACTCATAGATAAGTAATGGTTGCCTGATGGGAGGGGCTTCAGGGGGTTAGGAGAAAATGGGGGAGGGATGAAGAAGTACACATTGGTAGTTACAAAATAGTCATGGGGATGTAAAGTCAAACATAGGGAATATAGTCAATAATATTGTAGTAACTGTATAGTGTCAGGTGGGTACTATATTTATTGGATTGATCACTTCTAAGTTATACAAATGTCTAATCCCTATATGTACACCTGAAAATAACAGAGGGTGCCAAAAAGAAATATATGTATATACATATTTTTAGAAAGAAAAAAACTGTATTAAAGTTGTGATACTGAATGTATACAATAACAAAAAATGAATACAACTCATGTGTATACATGTTTTTGGCAACCCCAGTATAGTGCATGTCCACTGTAACTGAAAAATAAAAAATTATTAAGAACAAAAGATTAAATAATCAATTTGGTTACTCCATTCCAAGAAAAGCATATCTTTTGCCAAATTTTGTTTCTTCTCTAAAGTTACATGCAAGGCAAAGAGGTAGAAGGGATTGGTAGTATCATTTCATCTTTTTAATGTTGATCTCTCCATTCCAATGAGCTAAACTTTTTTACTTCTGCATTCGTGTGCTGCTGACCCGGTAACTTACACTTTACGGAGTGCATCTTATTACAGGTCTAAATGATCTCTCAAACCAGAGAGTTTTAGTACGTCTGTATTCTCCACAGTAACAGCAAAAGGGAAAAATAGGCCCGTGAGAATCATCCTTATGCAGGCCACTGGTGCCCCCTAGTGGCGTTTTACTAAACTACAAAACCGAGTACTTGAAAGCAAATCCTCCTTCCTTTCCATACTATTTTCACTGAATCTCAGAGACCCTGTCGCAGTGTTCTATTATCCACAGTCTGTTACATGGAGAAAACAGCCTGGGTGAGTTTCTATCAAACAGCTTTTTGGAAATAATTTATATGTTGATTACAGAATTGCATTTCACCCCCAAACCGTGAGTACTGAGATGGCTTACATTTTCTTAAACATAATTATAACTTAACGGAGCATTTTTGTTTACTACCAGGTTTTAAAATGCAAGCAACGGCTTTTAAGTATAACATTTACAGAAGAAAGGTAAACATGTGCTGCTAAGAGACCCAGACCTAACTTCCGGCTCCTCACTTGCTCCCGATAAGGCTGAGGGGACGGTCCGCGGCCCTGCCAGCTCATCTGCACTGCGGGGCACAGCGGCCGGGGCCCCGGGTCCGCCCCTCGGAAACTCCACAAGTCTGTAGGTCAGGCAAGAAATGAATGTAAACACAGAAGACGCCTGGGTGTCTCATTTAATAACGGAATCTTGGTGCAGGGACGCAGTACCTCCTAGCAGTTAGATGACACATCGGTGTTCAGAATTTCACACCTTCCAGAGTACAGACGCCTGTGCAGCAAGCAAACTCGGGACATGGTGGAAAAGAATGAACAAATGCTCAGGATTTAATTCCTTAATTGTCACAGGAGTGATTTGTGTGAGTTTCCCAAATTGTGACATTTTAAACATTTACTAATGAAATAAGATATTTCTGACATCAAAAGTGGGGGGTGAGCTTTGAGGGTCTGGAAGACACCAGTCCTGACCAGCTCCAGGACCCCCCTCTAGGGCAGAAGACAGCAGAGGAAAGACACACCTAAGCTGCAGCCACCACAGACCTGCTCTGCGACCAGGGAGGCACAGCCCTTCCCTGGAGCTCCCACTGCCTGGAAAGGAGGGGTGGGTCTGCAGGGCTTCTCGGGCCCTTCAGTGCTGCCATGACACAAAGCCAAGGGGAGGTCCAGACTCAAGGACCTGGGACGGTCACTTCTTCTCTGTGCCCCTCAGAAGGTACCTCACTCCAGGTGACATGGCAGCATGCTGAGAACACCGTTCCTTGAAGGGACTGACAAAAGCTCGAGGACAGGCCATTTTGGCATCGAGCTAACCGCCAAGGTCACAGCTACATAGGGACTGGGGACCGGCCTTTGTGCCGTCTGCCCTCTGGGAAGCTGGGGTGCTCCAGCCTCAGAGGACCTGCCTGACACACCCGACAGGGCACATCTGCAAAAGCAGCAGGGGCCACCTGGTCCCCATGTCACCTTCAACATGCCAGACCTTTTCCTGCCCAAGAGGCTGACTGCTCTCTCTTAACAAAACAACTGTCTGTGTGAGATGGGCTTATTTTCATAGTAAGGGACAGATCGACTGAAAATAATATTTAGCACACTAGAAGTTATGACTATTTTGTCTATATGTGAAAAGTTTTTAAAATGAAAATGTCCAGTGCGGCCCGAGTGCAGAAAACATGAGTCGGGACAGACTCCCTAGGAGGCCACAGGACAACAAGGACCAAAAGTGGAAAAGCAACACAGCTCACTGGCCCAGCACTCAGACTGCTACAGTGTATCCTAAAGAAATGATTATGGATGGAGACGAGCTCTAGGTCAAGAGCCTCCCACTGATCCTAAAACAAATAAATAAATACAGGGGAAAAAACATTAAATGTCTAGTAGGAAATTATATTGTACAAAATGTATCCAGGTGAGCAGGCAGGATATAAAATATTACAATGCCCGATAATCCACTTACATACCCCTCCCCGCCCCCCAACAGTAACAGCCACTGGGTGGAGACGCTATGGGGTGGCTTTTATTTCCACATTTCACATCCTTTAAAAAAGTCACCTCTCTTTTTTTTGGCAAATCTCACAAATTCCAACTTCCTCATCAAGGCTTTTACAGTCTATTTTTCTTTTGGACAAACACGTTTGCAATCCGCTCCTCACTGTTTACTTTAGCCTGAATCAGGGAAGGCAGAGAAGGCTGTCAGTGTGTCAGTCTTCTTCACAAAACTTCCCATGGCTCCACACTCAATACACAAACCACCTCCCGATTCTGAGGCCTGTCCTTCGGGGATGCCTACCACCTGCTCCAAGCCTGACTCCCCACATTCTCGTGGAGCCAACACCAGGCCAGGCCCACCCCGTAAATAGCAACAACAAAAAAAACAGTCCATGGGGTAAAGCTATCCTTTTCTCATGTCAAAGATTTCACGGCTAAAAAGTCAGCCTCCTGGAGGGTAACTTTTCCTTATGTTTCATGCACTGAACATTTGGGGGCTGCTAACCTAGTAGTTAGTGGATAGTTCTTCGATGAGGGAAGGTTAACATCTAGCTACATCCATATTCTACAAGGGAAAAAAGTGATAAAGAATTTGGAAACATCAGCTACAGAGCATAACGACGTCTCACAACCCAGTTAAGTAATGTTTTCATATTCTTTCGATCAGAGGCTCTGCGGAGGGTTACTCAGGTCAAACAGTACATCGCCGCTTAATCATTTTAAAAACATTAGAAAGCGCAGAATGCCGTGGCATTATGAACAACAACAAAAGCCATTTATTTGTATGCATTAATGATACATCAAGCTAATTCAAGCTGGCTAAGGTCATTAAGAGGGATCCTGGGGCAAAACACAGTCTCGCTGCCACAGTGCAGGAAAGTATTAAAATAACCATTTTCTATGTCATTGATAAAATTAATTCCGCGAGCAAAAGATAGGAGTCTCGACACAAAAATCAGAACCGAGCGCCTTCCCTAACTGCTTAATGGTCTCATGTCGGTGGCATGAGACTTAATTCGGGCATTTCGGGGCAACACGAGCATTGGCGCCTGCTTACCATCTCCAACAAGAGAAGCACAGCGTGAAAAAGTGCAGACTTGGGGTGAGAGACTGCCAGAGAGAGCGAAGCCTCCAGGTACACACTACGCCACAGCGTTATGAAACGCGACTGTTTGTTGTCTTGCGCCGTTTGTAATAACACCAGTCTTAATAAAGACTAAGATAACTTCTTTCTCAGGTTAGTTTTCAAAGAATCAAAACGCCTTTCCTTGAAACGGCTCCTTCTACTGGGAGCATCACCTGGCGGCAGGGTTATCAACTTTCACACTGAGTCCCTGTTTCTCAAGGCCGGCAGCTACAGTCTACGGAGAATGCACCACACTGACCGGGTACACAGGACCCCTGCCTGACAATTTCCATTTTGGACGGGTGATTTTCAGCAGATCAACTGATACTCTAAGGAGATCATTGCCTCTTTAAAAGTCTGGCCTCCGTGTCCACTGAACAATTCAAAGGACAAGAAATAAACTCTTACAGAGAGCAACTTCTTGACAAAGGTCTGCAAACAAGAAAGAAGCGGGTGTTTTGCTTGTGACAAATTAATAATAATATCTTGGAAAAACACTTGGATTCCGCAATCAAATCCTCAAATCAGTGCTGGAAACGCCTGCTGTTGCCAGTTCCCAGTTCCATGTCAGCTGAACACGCTGCTGTTTGTTGCATGTGTTCAAAAGGTCAGGCCGGGCGCAGATCAATGTGCCAGGGCTCACTTGGTAACATGACTGCAGCTTCTTAAGTGTAAGAATTTTTGAACTCAAATTTTTTCCCTAAAAATATTAACTCCAGCTTTGTTTTTCTTTTCAGCTTTTTTTTCCTTTAACCTCTAAAAATACGGTTTCCTACACCAAAAGTCTGTCTTTTGGTTCTGGTATCAAATCATTATTTCAATTTGTGGTTTAACTTTGTTACAGGTAAAAGCTTCTTTGGTTAAGAAATAAGCTCAATTTCCAAATGCACATAACATGGGGTACTGGCATGTTTGTGTTTTATAAAAATAATCACTATAAATCAGTTATGCACGTTCCCACCCAAACACAAAACAAACCAGGGCTACAGCACAAAGGGCTACCACCAAACTACACAGCCTCCCTCATTACAGACACACCCGCCCCCCCACAGGCTCAATCCAAAGCCTACATCCTGTGAACACCAGGCATGCTTCTCCAATTTAGTGAGAGGTGACCGGCCATGGGCCAGTGGAGGCAACGTGCAGATGGTCATTTCAATGGGACTAGACCGCGTTAGAAGCCACCAAGCAATGACACTGTGGTTACTGATGACAGCAGGGCAGCTGCCCAACCAGGAACGGGCTGGCCTGTGAGGCTCACCAATGAACTTGAGCATTTCCTCTTCATTTCCCCACCTTAGCAGCTCAGGGAAGCACTACTTCATCCTTACACAGGCACTGTTCTTAGAAAGCTTTAAAATACTAAACCCCGTACGTAATAAAGTGTAATTTAAGCAGCTGAACCTTCCTTCCCGCCCCATCTTAACGCAAACTGCCCATCAGTCCTGGGGGTACGTGCTTGGACGACCTTCCAGTGCAGAGATGGCGGTGGGGGCGGGGATGGATGTGGTGACAGTGACAGGCAGACAGATGTACAGTGAAAACCGTGGGTAGGAAAGAACCCACTGGCCTGACACCAGCTGTATGATGGGACTTCGGGGATGTGGCTCCCAGCTGTCTGTCATTCCGGCCTAATAGAGATCTACTATCCTCCATCATAAGCCCTTAAACTGTGAAATAATCATTACAAATGAGAAAAATATATAAGACTTGACAATTAAGTTCGCGAACTCATCCTAGAAAAAATGCTACATCCCTCATTGCTGAATATCACTATGGTCTCCCTCAAAGTACTCCCCTTGGGAAACTATGCACCAACACCAGCGCCTAGTCCACCCTTCAAAGCAGTTTTGGAACTCTTTTTCTGGAATGGCTGTCACAGCTGTCGTTGTATTACCCTTGATGTCCTGAATGTCATCAAAATATCTTCCTTTCAATATTTCCTTTATCTTCAGGTAAAGAAAGAAGTCATTGGGGGCCAGATCAGGTGAGTAGGGAGGGTGTTCCAATACAGTTATTTGTTGACTGGCTAAAAACCCCCTCATAGACAGTGCTGTGTGAACTGGTGCATTGTCATGATGCAAGAGACATGAATTGTTGATGAAAAGCACAGGTCGTCTAACTTTTTCACGCGGCCTTTTCAGCACTTCCAAAGAGTAAACTTGGTTAACTTTCCAGTTGGTACAAACTAATAATGAATAATCCCTCTGATATTAAAAAAAAAAAAAAAAAGGTTAGTACAAGTTCGCAAACTTAATTGTCAGACACGTGTATAACAGACACTCAATGACTCCTTAGTTCACCTTTCGGCATGTATTAAATGCCAAATGCACACATATATTTGGATTGCTTTTAAATGTGAAAAATCTTATTTTTGAAGGCACACCCTTAGGGGAAAAAAAATAAAAACAACTTGGCTCCAATCTAATCTCTAACACAATAATGGAAAAAAACAAGAACAAAAATAATAGGCCACCCCACAATAAAAATTACGCTGTTCCAGGAAAGAATGAACTCGGCCAGACTGACACACCTTTAACAGCATAAACAAAAGACTGTGGCATCAGCAAGACCAAATGGTACGAGGTGAGAAACCCCACAAGACCGCTTCACTTCATGATGCTCTAACGCACAGTTAGGCTGTACCACCTGGCCTCACTGTCACCTCACTGCCACCCTTGAGCTGGACACTCCTGTAATGAGGACCAACGGCCACAGACGTTTCACATGCAATGGACTCTTTGTCCATCAGGATTTCCATCTGTGGAAGCAAAGGATGGAAAGCAAACTAAGGCTTCCTGCATACCGCCTGACCTTGGGCAAGTCATGGGACCTCTCCCTCCCGACTCAGCCCTTCACACGGGGCATCCTGGCCCAGGTGAGCCATCCCCAGGCAGGTGCGGGGGGTGAAAGACTGACACAGGGCTTCCTAGAACTGGGAGTGCTGTCAGACAGACGCCCACCCTCCAGGACAAGACACACTCGCAGCACTGGTAACCGACAGACACACCCTTTCAACGCCCAGCTTTCCCACCCACGTGTACCTAAAACTGAATTGTTTCTTTTAGTATAAACAATGCAGCTCTGTCGTAGAAAGAAAGGTCTCCCATCTGAAATCACGCAAGGATCCAATTATCCTCGACAAATAACACATGACAGAAACCAGCAGAGAATGAAAGGGACAGATCTTTGATTTGTAATTTAGCTACATCTTGGTCTTTATGGGTCTTGTACGTAGGGTTTCCTACTGTCCTATAAACAGAAGCTTAAGAAGGTAAGAGATCAAAACTTTATTGGGGAGTCTGCCTTAATATTTGTAATAGGACTCTTTAGGAATTCAACAAATGACGACGGTTTCGGATACATCTACAAGAGTATTACATTCTGCACACAAAACAACTGCAAAACAACTGACACTGCGGTATAAGAGGAGAACCCATCTACAAAACGAAACTGCTTACAATTCAGATCAATCTGTATCAGCTCGTTCTACGAGGGAGAGGAACGGAGTGAAGGAGCGGACAGAGCAGCCCAATCGGGGAAAATTAAGACAATTGTCCTCCCACCGTGAGGTTCCAGTCCTCATCCTGTGTGAAGGGAAACGTTTCATAGGTACCGAGGAACTTTACATTTTTATCACATACAAGTCAGACACCATAGTTTAAAACAATCGTAAAATACATCCCCAAAAACTTAGGGGCTCCCTTGGCTCTATTCCATAAAATGTGAAAACAAAGAACTGATTCTCCCTCATCCTCAGGCTACATGAGCCTGTACTCTGTCACAGTCACTGTGCTCATCATACGGCCAGTAGACGCCACTGTGACAGCAAAGCAAGCCACAGACGTGGACACTAGAAGGTGAGAAGTTTAGAAGCGCTTGAAAAGAGACTTGAGTTCACAATTTCCAAAAGCCAACTGCAGGGGAATAAAAGAAAGTGCTAGGGCATAAAGGAAGCCAGGACATCCAAAGAGATCTGAATAAACTGAGTCCACGGTGGTGGCGGTGGTGGTGGTGGGGGGAGCCTGCGTGCTGGACGTGCCATCTGCCCGGCGTGCCCAGGGGGAGTGCTCAGGACCCAGGCTCCAGGGTGTCCAGACGGGGGCCCACGTCAGCGGAGGCACCTTTGGTCAAGTTACGGCTTCTCTGAGCCTCGCTGTCTTTTACTCTCAACCTTACACGTTCATTTCCTTCCCTTGGGGATTAACATGGACTCGCCTCGCGAATGACTTCTAAGTACTGAGTACACAGTCCCCACGCGGTTAGCAACTGCTCTGACCACTAACAACGAAAAGTGTTCAGGATTCAGTAATAGTCACAGTCGTGGGGATTATTTCCTGCGCAGACTCTATACAATCCAAATACTTACTGGGAGCGTACTGCTTCTAAAACAAGAAGTGAGACGGACCAAGAACCTCCCAACCCTGTGGAAACCACATGAACAGTGTAATGAGCTTCACCTGTCAATCACTGAGGTGGCAGCCTGTCAACGACCACGGCAACGCTCACACTTCAATAGTTTATATTAACACGGTGCCCCTACCATGTCCCTGGGCCAGGGCTCCGACCTGGGGGTGGCAGAAGTGCTGCCGGCACGCGGCCATCACCTGACCACCGCCTGCCCCATTCTGGATGCTGGACATCGTAACCATGGCACCCCTGTATGAACCAACTCAGTCAGACGAGGTCATTCAGTTATAAATGGATGAGTGACACGGTGAGTGCAGGGAATAAACGCCTCTGTGCCACTGAACGTGTACATCAGGGATCAGTGAACTTTCTGTGAAGGCCAGAGAGCCGTACTCTCACCCTTGGGGCCCACAGGGTCCCTAGTACGACGCCTCAGCTCTGCGGTGAAATCCATGAGCGGCCCAGCCTGCACGTCCTGCAGCCTGTGAGCGGCACGGCTGTGGCCAGAGAAGCCTGTCCACAGAAAGAGGAGGCTGGCCAGCTCTGGCCGGTGGGCTCTAGTGGGGGGACGCTTCATCGCTCAGACTTCGCTTTAACTTTCAGGGGAGTTGGGGCTACTCAATGGCAAACGGTGACCTTGCCCTGTCAGAACCCTGAAGATGCCACGTGCCTCCTGGCCTGATTCTTGTCTCACTAACATTCATGGAGCTGTAATCACTGGATTTAAGTGGGGTTGCCGCCCACCGGTCCATGGGGTGGCCCGAGAAGGCCCACGGAGAGGTGAGGGACGGTCTTTGAAATTTAATAAAATGCTCAAGTGTGGACTTCTTAACATTTCATCAGAAAACTAATGTGGACACTTAAAAGAAAAGCCCCGTCCCCCGGGGTGGGCGGTACAACAGTCCTCTGATAACTGCTCCCGCTGTAACAACGCCAGTGAGTGTTCGCCAGGGCGGGGGCGCAGCAGGCCTGCAGGACCTCGGGGCGCCTGGCCCCTGCTCTGCCCCATCTCCGGGTGGCAACCAGGACACATGTGAGCATGGGCGTGTCGCTGCGGGTCTAACCCAGCAGGGGAGGGGCCTGGGGTTGACTCCCCACGACGCCCATCAGAAACGGGACCTGCTGCCCGCAGCACCTTTGTCCCAGGTCAACGCTACAAGAGTCCCTTGTCCCTTTACCCCCGACAGTCCTGACCCCGCCAGGCTAGAGACCACCTTCCCTCCCAGCTCTCCACTGCTGTCATCCGCCCCTCTCTCCCGAGCGACAGGTGGCATTACGGTTACTCGTGTGAACGGTTCACCCCCGCCCCCTCCCCCGGGGAACCTCACGCGCCTCCAGGGGAACTTCCCATGTGACGTGCGGCTGTTCCTGGAGGGGGTGTTCAATAATGAACGAACGAACTCACATAAAGGCAACCCCCACGTGCCCACGCCAGCTCCCAGCCGTGCGTCCCAGTGTGTGATGACTTTTTCCCCCGCAAACATGACTCTCTCTCTCTTCTTCCAGCTTATTCTCCTCAAAGTCTAACGTGAACTATTTAAACCTTTTTAAAGAGATGGGCTTGAACTACGAATGGCCATCCACAGCGTAGAAGAAATGGCGCATGTGTTTTAAGTGTGACCCATCGGGTGCACAAGTAACAGTTTGAGAAACTTTTCATCCTGTACACAGAGGCCACATGATGTGACCCACACAGCTCGCTGCAGGAGTCCGGTGGCAGCCTGTCAACACGCTGTTCTGAGTGGCACAGAGTCACCTCTCGAATGCAGGGCTCAGCTTTGACACTGATGACCTCACATCGAGCGACGAGTCCGCCCTCCGTGGGGACAAGGGACCTGCAGTGGGAAAGCCATGCTGTATTCACAGCAGCGAGTATTTACCATCCTGAAAGACCCTCTCCACGTTCAGCCCGTAGGTGGCACACGTCTCGTAGTAGGTGCACCTCTTCAGGTCGCTGGACAGCTTCCTTGCCCTGGCGTCGTCGATGACCCGTGGGTTCGTGGAGCTGATGGCATCTGGAACAGACAAGCGCAAAGGCACCACGGGGTGACCACGAGCCACTCTGATTCCTGCCCCCCTCAAAGACCTCTGAGGAGCTTCCATCCTGCACCTACTGGCACTGACGTAATTCATTTGAGAACCTGGGGTTTTGAAAACACAGTCTACCCCCAAAATCATAACCTCAAATGCTAGAATGGTCTTCATTAGTAGAAATGTTTCAGAGGATCTTGTTTCTGAAATGGAAAAGGATGCCCAGAAAGACCAGAGGAAGAGGTAAGAGTTAGATGTGGCCCCAGAAGAAAATGTTTTAAGAAGGGAAACAAACCCCAGGGTCACTGTTTGCGCGTGACCTTGGATGCACAAAGCATCCTACTAAGTGCATTCTACTCTCCAGCATGACTCCTCCAGGGGCCATGTACCCGCTCAATACTCGTTCACGAGCCCCCTTGGGTCTGGTCCAGTTCTAGGCACAGACACCCCAGCAAACACAACAGGTGAAAATCCAAGTTCTCAGGGGGGACAGCAGGTCGGCTGAGGCGGGAGGCAGAAAATCAATACCAGAAATGAGGGATGGCTATGAATGTAGGATGGTGATGGGAGCAGAGTCCAGCAGGGCTGGGGTGAGGAGGTCGGCGTACTCGGTGTGGTTTGCAGGGGAGCCTCGCCTGCGGGAGGTGGGGTGCTGGGGTGAGCAGCTGTGCAAGTGAGCGCCTGGTGTATTTAGGAAGGGCGAAGGGTGTGGGCAGCAGCGGGAGGGGAGCGAGCCAACCCCGGCCTCACGGAAGCCCCCGCCTCCCGCAGGAGCTGCGTACAGATGGGGGCTTTTGAGCAGCAAGGCAGGGCTGTCGGGCACCAGTCATTTGTCTCAAATCATCAATCAATCAATCAGCCCTTTTTCAGCTGGGCCTTGATGATACCACACTCCACTCATTCCATTACCGATGAGTTACGAGTGCCACCCTTGTGCCCGGCACACGAATGGAGAAAGGGCCAAGGTGTCAACGGCCGCTGTGCTTACGTGTGAGCCAACAGGCCTTTTCAAGGACGTTTTCTAACGTGAAATCTTCTCAGAGGGTTTGAAAGCTCCTCTGCTACAGAAAACCCCCGACAGCTCTTTAAACCAAAACCCACCAGTGGGATGCCCTCTGCACCTCTCATAGGAACAGTCGCATAACATAAGTGACACCAGACAGCGGCAGCCTTTCCAGTTCTATGTTTGCACAGGAAGTGCATTTGGCACCCATGCTTTTAAAATAAAAAAGAGGTATCTTGAGGGAATAATAAATAATAAAATAGATAATTACATATTGAAATATATTTCAATAAATATAATTTAATAAAATTTCTGTAATGAAATAATTTTAAATGATATATAAAAATAAATGAAAATTACTCATTTTCTCCCCCTCTTTCTCTTTTTCTTTCCTTGATCCCTATTTTATTTTTTTTACTCTATGGAATAAGTTTGACCTGATAGCCTTATTTACTCCGAGGGAAACCAACTGATTCAGGACTAGTTCCAGAACCTTCGCTGGCAAGGCCTGTAGAGGCCTTTTTCAAAGAACGGCTCATCCTGCGTTCTTGTCTTACAGATTAATAAATATGACTTGGATTTCACAACACTGAAGGAAAAGAAGTATTTTTTTCAGGCGTAAGCATCTTTTAAGAAAATAAAGTTAGAAATCCATAAGTTTTCAGTGCTCTTGAATAATTTGGAAAATACAGGCCACAGAGCATCAATCCAGCTTTAAAATTATCCTGCCCTGGGGCCCCCAAACATTGCACAGCCCTCCATCCTTGGGGGGATGCCCACGCTGGTTTTGTTCCATCTCGCCTGCACCATCACTGCCGGAAATGGGCCTGGTCAACTTGAGCTCTGCATTTCAGTCTATGCTGTGTCATTTTTCATTCTGTCGTAACTAGGTGTAACTGTTAGAGCTCGTACTTCTCCCCCAAATCCATTTACTCCACAAGCCTTAAAAACAGAACTGTTTAAGCAAACATCGCAATCACCTCGTTCACAAATGTCTTGTCCACTTAGGAATACTCAGAGCTCCCTGACTGTCCCCAGAGAGGGGACATGTCCTCAGAGTGTCCGCCCACTTCTGCTTGAGGCCCTACCACCTGCCAGGTATCTTAAGGAATGCACTTAATTCTTCCTCTTTTCTTATCCCTCACTTCCTACCTGGAGGTCACATACCCAGCCACCTGGGAGGGAAACTTCAGATTCCCGTCTGGGACCTGACTCTTCCTGGCATCCCACCAAACCCGTGCAAAAACGAAAGCATGACAAACACGCAGGCCTCACGTGGGGAGCGAGTGTGCAAGCAGTTAACCCGCAGCTAAGAGTGGAAGCCTGCAGAAGCCTCCCCTCACCCCACCTGCCTGCCTTCGGGGCGTCCAGGGCACTCTGGGAAGCAGAGGTCTGGCCAATGACTGGGCTTCGCTCTGCTGATGCACGTCCCTACCTGGCAGTGCTCCTTCCTGCCCTGTACATTTGGGGCGTGGCTATGCTGATATGAAGAGCATCTCAGGACACCTCCTCCAACCGTGCTCCTCCCCGGGATGCTTATCACACAAGTGGGAATGAAAAGGGGTGGGGTCTTCCACTCAGGGCGTCCCCAAACCTCTATGGGGCCATCCACAGTGCTCCTGGGTGGACATGCGCACCGTCCAGTGGGAGGCGTGGGCGAGCACGCCTCTGAGAAGATTTCACGTTAGAAAACGTCCTTGAAAAGGCCTGTTGGCTCACACGTAAGCACAGCGGCCGTTGACACCTTGGCCCTTTCTCCACTCAGGGCCAGGCTTATCTGCCAGGGCCGGAGCACAGAGACGTGCTTCCAGCATCCCAAGCAGGACTCCACTAAAACTGCCCATTTACTGAAATACAAGGAACAACAGCTGCCGCGTCATCGCCACTCTTAGCCCATGGATGCTGAGTGCCTTGCACAGATTCTCCGTTTAACCCCTACCAGAGCCCAGGAGGCAGCAGTCAAGGTCACATGGCCAGGAGGCAGTGACGCTGGCCGGTCTGCATGGCCCCGACGCCTGGGCCTCACACACTCCACTCCACTCCACTCCTGACTACCCAGAACCCTGGGATGCGAGACAACAAATTGCTCACAACAACCTTCTGACTTGACTAAAACTGACCTGCTCCTTAGCACAGTGAGTCTACAGCAAAAAGGCATTCCGAGTCCTAAATACAAACCCCTGAACTCAAGCAGCTCATGAGGAGACGCCTACACACACGGTCTCTGACTTTGCTCAGAAATACTCTGGACAGGCCTGCAGGAAGAGGCACTTGTTGCAAATGAATCGCTTCCTATTTAAGAAGCTTTAAGCAGGGTCTGCTCCGGGTGAGTGACCCGCTCTAAAACATTATTTTCAAGACACCAGCTCAAACATGCCAATTCTATGCATTAGAACAAGACCAAGCACTTTCTACTGGTGTGACCTTGTTTCTGGAAACCACTAGAGGGTGCTCTGGGCACAAAGAAGCTCTTCTACTCGGTTTTAGGCCTACATCTCCCTCTGAAGATCACTGGCCATCACATTGCATGTGTGCTAAAAACACGGGGTGGGGGTGGCTGTCTGTGAATGTGGCTGTGTGTGTGTGTGTGTGTGTGTGTGTTTGTGTGTCATGCTCTCCATGAAAACCCCACTCGAACATTTCACATCAAGCACACTGAGCAAATGCGTTTTGCTTATTCCATGCAGCTTTGTTTCTCCCGACACTCATACCCACTCCATGAACTGGGCTTCCCAGGTTTCCCTGCCCGAGCTGTGTTCTACCGGGCGTTGTACAGTGCATACAGCTGACGGTTCCTGCTTGTTCAACACAGCTAATTTCTCATTTAGAAAAGTCTGAGCCAGGGCATGGAAGGGCATACGATGTGCTAAAAACAGCAGATGAACAACAACAACAAAATAGTATAATCCAATTTTTCTTGACATGATTATTTCTTAAGTTACCTGTATCTCTGACAAAGCAGTTTGAAGGTTAACCTTCACCTGATTTTTAAAATGTTCTATGTGACACTTAGTTAGACCCCAGTGGCAGACATCAGTGGGTCTGTGAATAAGAACAAGGGGACTAAGTGATGACACTTTGCTAAGAGACCAAGTTTTAAGTGACCAAGAAAAATAAGAAATGTGCTCATAGGGCATGATTCTACACTCTCGGAGGCACCTGCTAGATTAAAAATAAGACACAGGTCATAAGACATTCATAAACAGAGCAGAATAAAGCAAAACTGCTATACGTCAGAAATCGGTATTATTTTAAAGGTGCACTGAAAGTTAAACAACCTTTTAGATGCTTATAAATTGTTTCACATAACAGAGAGAATTAAGATATCCTAATATAGAAAATAGATTTTATATTTTCTAAAGCACTTAGGGTGCGTGTGTGTGTGTGTGTGTGAGAGAGAGACAGAGAGAGTGAGAGAGAGAGAGAGAGAGAATTTTAAGGTTGCTGACAAGTGATTTCTCCGTAGCATCAACTCAGGAAACGTGGCAATTTCAATTTTTATAGACTTTCACTGTAAAAAGTGAGCCTTCAGTAGGAAATGATTTCTTCTTTCAGCCACTTTCAAATTCCTCCACACCGAAAACAGGGACCACGAATGTGCTCACGGCTGCACTGCTGGAGCCCTTGCCACAGTCTGCAGGCAGACACCACTCACCCTGGGTCCCCACGAGAACCAGAGGAATCTCGCTCGTGTTCCGGTAGTTGGCCATCCGACTGTAGTAGTGGTAGACAGTCTGGAAACTAATCTCGTCCTCCAAGCTGAAGACAAATATAACAGCGTCCACCCACATGGCAAACTAGGGAGACAAGAAGGGGAGAGAGAGGAGGGAAGCAAGTGAGGACACCCACAGGGAGAAAGGGCTGGAGCATCTTCACGAGCACAGGCCGCGCGGTTGGCAGACCCCCTTCAGTCAGGCAAATCGATGCTTGACATCTGTCGTCACACGGTGCTGGGGCGTCACTAACATCCTTCGCATCCCGAGCACAACTCGGCTGGAATGGGACCACCACCCACTTCCCATCGGGCCACTCCTGTTTCCAGAGAACGCTCACTGTCCACCCTTCCCCATGGGAACCAACTGCAGTCCCGCCAACAGGAGCTACCAGGGCCAATCTGGAGACTGAGTGACCCTGAAGCTTTCTGCTTCACACTACACTGCCCTGCAGAGCCCCCCCAGGAAGGCTTGCTGGGCCCCTCTGAGATCGGGGCTCCTCCCCTGGGCCCCCACAGCCTGCTCACAAGTCCTTCTGCCCCCACCCCCGACAGCAGAGTCCTCTGTCAGAAGAGGTCTTTGTAAAGATCAGCTGCCACTGAATTCCTCCAGTGCCCTGTGAGGGTATAATCATTTACAGTTAGAGGAACTAATAAAATTAGCAAAAATTAGGGGAAAAAATTAAAACCTCCCAACGGCCTGACTCTTGCCATTTCATTCTTGTTTTACCTACATCCAGTTGGACCTACACCAAATCCACTTTCTGGCAGATAACCACACGCAGTCAGGCGTTGTTATTCTCATGTAATACTCAGCACCATCTAGTGAGCGAGGGTCCCTGGAGCTCAGCCGCTCCCCAGGGTCACACGAATTCCAACAGTAGAATCAAGGCTGGGTCATTCTGGCACCAAACACGCTTCTCTTTCCAAATGAAGATGAGTAATTCAACAGTAATAGTAATAATAATAATAATATCCTGTTTGCTGTCTCTGAAAGAGGCAGCAGCTCTAGATAACAAAGCCTCAGCTCTAATATATCTGGGGAAATTTTGGGTGGGGTAAACTGACTTCCACAGACATGAAAAGTGTATTCAGTTACATCTGAAAATCTGATACATGATAAAATGCAAATAAACCCGAAGTTCAAGTGTTAAATATAAAGTAAAGTGAGAACAAGAACTGAGGGTGAAAGAACTCCGAGACGGGACAGAGAAAAACCGATGTCCCTCCAGAGAGCCCAGGGACCCAGGCCGATGGAGGCATCTTTCCTTCTCTACCACGAGGTGTGTTTTCCCCTTCTCTTCCAAGAAGTGGGAGAAGTCAGCTTCCTCAGCGTGAGCCCCTCAAGAACGCGTGTCCCCCAGGACCAGCCCTCATCTCCCTACACTGAAGCTGACAACTGTCTGAACCTCCTGCGGAGGAAACGTAAACCACGTCTCATGCTCTCAAGGGTGCATCCTGTCTGCCCAGCACCCAGCAGGGGCGGGGGGCGGTGCGTTCCATAAAATACCCCCACCCCAATGGCTTCCCCACCAATTGCCCCCCACCAAAAACATCCTATTAGCAGAATTTTCACAGTACCCTAAAATGACACTAGTGGCCACACAAAGTCTTGTGGTTTCCTCCATGAAGCCATTACCTTTGGGGAGACGACATGAAATGATCTGAAATAATGAGAACAGAGCTCACGCTCTCACACGCCTAGGAACGCTAACTTGAAAACTGTTTGTTTATCTTTGGAAAAAAAAAAATCACTGCCTGATTTTGTACAAAACCCTGTCCGCCATTTTGAAAGGCCCCATCTTGATACCCTCCAAAGTAGGACCCTTCAGGGTAAGTAAGCGTCTAGGCTAAAGGCTTCCGACGGAAGTGTGGCCTGAATGAAGCACTGGTCCTCAAAGAAACTGGGTGGACACTCTCACGGCCAGAGGCCCAGACGGACACCTTCTGGGGCCCTGGCTCTACCTGCCCCCAGCGTTGGTATCATCGGCAGGCAGACCACCTGGGTTTGTGCCCCATCACCTCGTCCACCCTTGGGTGAGACCTGAGGCCATCGGAGAGGAATGCTGAGAGCACCCTCCCCCAGGCGCATCTGGAGAATTACGCAAACACGCTGACTCACGGGGGGTGGGCACTCGTCCCGTGTTACCAGATTCAGCTCACAATTAGGTGTTTAGCTAGGCAAGTATGTGAGTAAAATACTAAACAGGAGAGGAAGTAAACCACACTCATGCTTTTTTATTTCCAGAATGTGTATCTTTCAAGGAACTTTCAAAGAAATCACACTATGTATGTTGCCCACTGGTTTTCAGGGGGGGACAGACTTGGGTCAAGAACCCCGGTGAGTAGCATGGCGGTGTGGGGTGAGGTGGTGGGGAAGACTACAGAAAGTTCCAGATGTCGATTCCACTGAGTTGACAAATTGGTACAGATTTCACTTTCTGTGTTTTTAAGAAGGAAGGGAAAGTAGAAAGTCCCACAGCCCGAACTTCCTCTGGGATTTGGTCAGAAGGAACAACAAATTTAGTATCTTAGAGATGAGAAAAGCCTCAACCACAGAAAACGCTGTCATGGGGCTCCTCTATCACCTTTTCTTGAGCATACTTGACTGATTTCTAAATCCACATCAAACTTGTGGAATCAGAAAGAACCCTAACAAGGAAAGAAGGTGAAAGGCTTGTCGTTGTTGGCATGTAATACTCACCTGTGCCTCTGGGGGGCCCCCTTCATCTCTAATCAGCAGCAGATAACTTTGTCCGTCAACAACAATCTCTTTCTTGAATCTGCCACCTGCCACACACACAAAAAATCTCGTTACACAAGAAAGACAGAGTGTGAGGAGGGCAGACAGACGTGGGCTTCGCTTGTGGAAAAATACACCCTAAGCTGTCGCCCTGGAGGCAGCTCTGAGCATTTAGGAGCAGGTTTCGGATCTGCCTCCAGCAACCACTAGATTTGAAAAGAACTACTGAACTCAGACTTCAGTATGTGTCTTTAAGAACCCATGCTCATTTCTCTCTAGAATACACAGCCTCCCATGCAATGCCAGGACGACTTATGGCTGAGAAGGTGGAATTTTAATGTCGGCTTTGTGCATCAATTCAGGAATTCTCACTCACTGGGAACACTTTGATCCACAGAGTTCAGAAACAGAGAACACTGAAATTGTCATTCTCTAGTTCAGTTTGCAAAAGTGAAACGAATTTCTCATGCCTGCCGGTGCCTAGTCTGCAGCACGCAGACAAATTCAAGGGCCGAGGACCTGTATCCTCCTCAAGAGAAACCCAGTTCTTGGTGGGAACACAGAACATCATGGGGATGGTGTTTCCGCAGTCACAGTTCACAGGTGAGGGAAGGATGCGGAACTACTACACACGGTTAGACAAACTACTGGATGGCGTCTCCGCACACGAGAGACAGAGCAGTGCAGCTGGCTGAGAGGCGTTAGAACCATGTTCGGTTAGTGAGAAGCCACCGGGAACCCCTGCTGGACACAGGGCGGGGAGTGCCACGTGGAGGTGGCAAGGGCGGTCCTTGGACCTCTGGGCCCCTCCCACGCCCGGGAGGGGGCGGGGGCGCCACCGCCCTGCGCATGCGCATCTCCCGGTACCGCCCGGACGACCCCCGGGGCCTCTCCTGGATGCGGGACTGAGGGCCACTCTGGGCTCCTGTGTGTCTCCAAAGACAAACCACCGTCCAATAGTCTGGGCTCTGAGTCCACTCCAGGTAACGCTCACTGGGCTTATGAATTCTGCTTCTGAGCGAGGAACGCATCAGTACCTGCCCTCATTTTCAGCTCCTTGGCACAGACGCCTTCCAGAAACGCCATCGAGACCTCAATTAACCGACGGTGGAGAACCACGCTGGCGGAGTTCCCCACCGGCTCAGAGCCTGCGTGTCGGCCCTCTGCCACCCAGAGCCACATCTGGTTCCCACCTGTGGCCTCCCCGCCGATACAGAGCTTCCACCCCAAAGTCGGGGGTCTGGGTCATTCCAGCACCTGTGAGGTAGGAACTAGGGTCCCACCCCAACCCTGAGCGGTGTCTGCGGCCTGCAGAGAGGGTGCTGAGGCCGGAGTGGGCAGCGGGGAAGTGACCTTTCTGAGTGCACACACACCCACTCCTACTCTCACGCTTCTTGGGCACGATGTGACACGTAAAATGCACCTGCTTTATTGGGTATTGTCTGCTCAATAATAAAAACCAAAGAAAACTTTCCAACATTAAAACAAAGCATAAACTCTCATTTCGATCCCCTTGACCAACACCAAAAAAAGGGCACAGCCTGCAGAGAAGGGTCAGAAGAAAACACATCCATGTAACAGGGGAACCTCACAGACTTGTCTGCCCACCGGATCCAGACAAGCACCTGCCTCTTCCAGCCACGGAAAATGACTTTTGGTCCCCCAATCGCTGGCTCCTCATAGGTAAGAGGAGATAACACCCCTTCTGGCCGGGCTGTGGTAATTACAGAACGAGCGAGCGAGGAAACAGCCAGCACACAACAGAGGCCCTCACCCGGCCCCCAGTGACCCAGCGACACTCGGACGCAGGACCAGCTCCATGCAGACCCTGGTGCTGCCCTGACCAGCCCCGCCAAGACCTGGTTCTCGGGCGTCTGGCCTCCAGGACTAAGAGACAATAAATGTCTATGGTTTGAGCCCCCCAGTCTGTGGTGTTTGCAGCCCTGGGAATTAACACAACCTCTGATTACAAGTTCCTGTCCTTGCTCGGTACATTCACCTCGAGTGTGTGTGCTCGCTCCTCTTCCTCCGTCCCCCACCTCTTTCCCTCCCTCTGCGTTTAGCTTACCTCCAAAACAACATTCTCAAATCGCCTTTCTCTCTCCATCCCTGCTGTCATTATTCACTGAGTTTGTCATTATTAAGCTTCCTGCCACCCCTGCGCCCAGCCCCAGACACACCTGCCTCCAAGGCACCCCACAACTAGAGGGATCCTGCCACCATGCTGGTATGACACATCCTCTTCTTCACCCGACCCGACCCTCTCACCCCCCAGCCCCTGCTCAGCCCTGTGCCACCAGCAGCTTCCCAAACACACTCGTGGGACACGTCAGGACTGAGTGCACACGGAGGCCCTTGCTAGGTGGACTCAGACTGAACCTCCACGAGGGTCCACCGGGCACACTGCTCACACGCAGGTGACTGCACACTAGTCTGGGTGGTCTCCAAAGCAGGAGGGAAGAGCAGAGCCTGTCCCTGGGCCCACAGGAGTTCTAGTCCTGCTGCCTCCAGGCGTCCCCCAGACCTCTCTGGGGAACAGAGCCTGGTGGGCAGCACCATCTAGCTCTCCTGGAATGACATTGGGCTCATGACCCTTCTCCTGTCAAGCATCTCTGTGCCTTGGCACGTCTTAACATGGTGAGCACCTGTTGGGTGAATTCCACATCTATTCTTTCACTCACTTCCTTTAGTATGTTTCTGTAGAGTCACGTCGGCAAGTTATGCTTCTAAATGGTTGAATCACAAGATTGAAGTCAAGAAAGGTTTCCTGGGGAAGCACTGGGCTCCCTGCAACCCGACCTCCTCCCCTCCCCGTCTCTCCTTTTGCCCTGCGATGGTCTCAGGCTTTGCAACCTCAAGCAAGGACTCCAGACCGCATTTTCATCACCTCCATCTGGAAGGCCCCTTCCAATTCTAAAATCACTTTACATCTCCCCTCCACCCCCATACAGAATTAGTATATACTTTCAATATTTCACACTAATGCAAACATCAGGCAAGTGCAATTGGCTTGTGTATTTTTGTCTGGTAGTATACGTACATCAGGAAACAAAATTAAATACTCAGATCTACTTGCCACGAACCCAGAGGTTTAATAATTAGATAAAATTCAGCCAGCTGCTTAAGCCCCAGGTTGTGAGAGTTATATATAAAAAATAAAGTCCTGCTGACTGCCACACGTTCAACTGGAATGTGACAGTCGGGGACTGGAGAAACATCGGCCAGCAGGTCAGTAAAATAAGACTTTAAAATTCGTTTTCTGCAGTTAATTTTAGAGACACCGAGGGGAAGCCTTAGGATGAAAGCGTGCGTGGCACCCAGCTGGCCTCACATGCAGCAAGGCCACCGCTCAGGTTATTTTTAAGTCAAACCCTTCATCTCACCCCAGCTAACATCATTTTCGACCAAAATCTTACAGGGCACCACCAAACTCGACATCCAGTTTCATTTTTAATGTAGGTTTTGAAAATGCCTATTTTATAATCCAATTTCCAATTATTTCCCTGTAGGTCTATTTCACCCAACTCTGGATCCCTAGCAGCCTGGCCCAGGGCACACGATAAATTTGTTACATGAATGGTGTCCATCCTTCTCTGGCTGCCAATTATTATTACATAACATTAAATTACCTCAGGGATCATTTTATTTTTAGAAAGCGTCCCCTGACCTCTATCCTAGAAGCCATCAACCTGTGCTTGGCTCAGCACACCTGCATACAGGTGTGCAGGGGGCACTGCAGACGGGGACAAGCCGACTCTGGAGCCAGAGCCCCGCACACAGCTGCCTTCCTGCCCGCCAGCTATGGTGACACCAGGGCTCTGCCCTTAGATGAGAAGGGAAAAACGGAGGACCCCCTCACTAAGTCTATGCCTCCCAAAGGTGTGGTGAGGTCACTGAAGGTGGACAACAGATACCATGTTAACAATTCAGCCAACAGGTAGAGAAAGGTGCTGGACAGAGCTAAGCATCACTCCTGGGCTTCATTTCCTTGCGTTTCACGGGACAGCAGAAGCAAGTGCTTTCACCTCACCTGAGCACAGAGGTCGGCTCTTCCTGTCTGAACTCAACCGCATGTGCCATTTAGTACATCTCTGGTTCACCCAAAGGCACGTTCCCAGCTTTCAGGGTTCTGAGAGAGCTGCCCCGGTTACCTTCGTGTGCCCTGGAGCTTGCACTCTTCAGTGAATCATTTCTTCCAAAACTAGGTGAGAGGTGGCACTGAATATACCCATTTAGAACAGGAATGCAGACACACGCGTTGGCAACAGCGCACCAGGAGGAAAAGGGTTCTTCCTTTTTTGTTTTGTTTTTTAAACATCTTTTATAAAGACTAAAGGGTATCTATCCCTTAAATTCCATAACCAATTATTCTAACGGTTTCCAGGTCACTATCCTGAGTCCTGGTCTCCTGCCGTGCAAACCAGTTTTAAACTTGGGATGCTGAGTTAGTAAAACAGCTAAGTTGCTTCTACTATTTAAATCCCAGCTAGGTAGGCTACAGCAACGACGGAGCCCTCTTAAATACCAGGGCTGTCCACACACTGAGAGGAGTCAGTGTCCCATCTGTGTTGTCATTTCTGCTTTGGGGGTGGGGCGGGGGGCAGGGAGACCAAACTAAATTTTCCTGTTCCAAAAAGAAAAAATATATAAAAAAGTTTTACTGGGAGTCAACACTGCCACAGATGTCTGACATTTCTGTTTCTAACATTTCGGCTAATTGGACTGAAAGCTATGAACGTATTAACAGTTCTCCAAGCAACAGAAAGTAATAGCAGCAGCCTTATAGTACTTTACAGTTAACACAGCACTTTCCTTCCACCATCTCCATCATTCCTCACTCCATCGTGTGATGCAATGACCACCACCAACGTCCAAATCTACTGGGAGGACAGCAAGTCCCAACGCTGACCATGACTCCCACAGCCAGCACGTGGCAGGGCTCAGACGCAAACCCAGATGTGCTGACTCTTACCCTCCGCTCCTCGGGGTGCGTTTCTGCGAAGACAAGCTCCACCTTAACACCCCACGGCCACACATGAGCCACGCAGCCTCCGTGTCATCGTCTAGCGTCCACGGGGCTGACATGGAGAACACTGGGGGCCCTGACTTTTCCTCGCCCCACTCCACAAGGGGGTTGTCTTCAGCTCCAAAACTCATCCCTGTTGTTAGGAAACTAAAAAGAAATGCACTTGCCTATCCCTTTGTTTCCATTTTTTTACTGTTGATTTCATCTTTACTTTTCCATGCATAAACAAAGGGATGAAAATTAGCCTTGAGTTTCACACTGCGTTTGTACAGCATAGGATTCCCCTTTTCCCTAAGAAAAGGGGCGCGGCGTTATTCTAGCCTCTGATCTGTCAATCAGCTGTGATCCTTGCTGTAGGAGCCAGCTGGCCTCAGGCCTACCCTCACCAGGGTTCTGGGTCTCCTACAGTCACAGTGTAGAGAGTCTAGGCCATGAAAACGTTTTGAATATTTGCCTAAAATTTTCTTCTTCCTCACTCAGCCCCATGATGAAATAGAAAGAGGAGCTGCAGATTTTATTGTTTCCTAATTGTTTAAGACAAGTGGAATGAGGGGGGCACAGTGAAAAGGTCTGCGACTCTTATTTCTCCTTAGGAGGATATAAAAAATGTTTAATCACAAATGTGCCAGACATTTTTAAAATTAATTTTGCTCTTTTAACGTTGATAAAAATACTGAGGTCACTAACTTATTAACATTGAGGGTTTGAAGAAGTTTTTGTATTGTGACATTTACAAGGAATTTTGGGCCACATGTTATTTTTAAACTGGGAAAAAAGTTTTATTTGTAACATGTTAGTTTACAAAATTTAACCGAATCAGATTTCATTTGCTCTGCCAATTTAAAAAAAACACATTAATTTAATTTTATTTTTTTAAATAAAGTAACTGCTATAAAAATGTACTAACGGTAAGGATCTACTGGTGACTGCTGAGTATTTCCACGGGTGAAACATTCAGGGCTGAGAAGGGGATGAAGTAAGGCCTCAATGTACCGGCCAGGACCTCTGACGGCTTCATTTCATCCTCATCCAAGTAAAACTAAAAAAGGAAGATGAGGAAACAAGTCCAAGTTCCAGGTTAAGACAGCAGATTTGAATGTCTCTAATAGTTGAATTTCCTTTCCTCCTTTCCTAGTAAAACGAAGGGAAAAGTAAAAACCAAAAAGGAAGAAAATTCACCATCCACCAAGAAAAGGGGCATAGCTTCATATAACAAAAATCTCAAACACTGGTCTTAAGACTGAAGAGGGGCTCCTAAGACCACGCCCCCTAGCAGACAACAAAGTTTGGAGGAAGAACTGGAAGAAGTGACCCCTCGGAGGACCAGGTGGGGGGTAGGGCACGATGGACTCATTTGGTGCTGGGATTCAGGAAAAGCGCACCCAGCCTCAGGTCCTGGGGCCCCAGCACTTCCCTGCGGGCGATGGGTGACTGAGGTCTGGCAAATGTGAATGTGGGCGGAGGGGTCTGTCCCATCTGGTCCAGCACACTCAAGATTAGGGTGTCTCCTCCACTGCTTTCTCCTGCGACAGGAAACCGGGTGATGGGGAGCTCCCCACCCCATTTCTGACTGGGACTCAGTGAGACAGAAGCCTTCGCCAGAGCCAGCTGCTAAGGTCTGCCTGTGGCCCCAGCCAGTGTGAGTGACCCGACCCGAGCTATGCGGGGTCCCAGGGCAAAGCCAAGACAGCATCCGTCTCAGCAGACAAAGGTCTGGGCAGGTGCCCAAGGAGGAGAAAGCTGGAGAAACGGTAAGGACATCATGCAAAGATACCACCAGAGGGAAAAAAGCGGAAATGAGGAGGCGGTGGCAGGAAGGGAGCATGCGAAAACACAGCCGGTGGAGAAGAAAACAAAACTCAAAAAGCAGAAGGAAACCCCTTCCCATTGATCCCCTCCCAGACTCAAGCACAGTCATTCAGAAAGACAAGAACTCCAGAGATGAGAACTTGCCAACAGTGTGAGATGAGATGGAAACCTCTAGAACTGCGAACCCAGAACATTTTGGAGGGAATGAATACAAGGTGAAAATGGAACAGAAGAGACACTGTTGAAAGCTGAGTTTCTGACACTGAGGAGTGGCTTGAAATAAACAGTCAATGAGATGGAAAAGACAGAGATAAAGTATTTAGAGAGAAGCTAATTGACAGGAAGACAGACAAATGAACGGAACAAAAGGATAAATGGGATGCCTGACAACAAATCCCCCACACAAGAACGAAAAGACTATTCAGAGGTAAAAACACAGCGGAAGTTTCCTGAAATGCAGAAAAGATCTGAATCTGCTGATCAACATGATATTCCAGGAAACAGTAACAGAAACTCTCATCACTTTCATGATGAGCAAACTGAGGCCCTGGTGACAAAGGGCATGCCAGCCAAGGCTGTGTACCTCACCACACAGCAGGGGTGCAAAGGGGCTTCCAAGGGGCGCATCTCCAGGGATTCTGGAAATGGCTGATTTAAGCAGTTCTTACACGTGTGTAACTGTTTTTGACACTGTATCGCAGTAACCAACCAGCCTGCCCTGGAGAGTAAGTTATACACTCAACAAAGAGACCAAGAACACACGGACGGGGCCGTGTCAGGTACACTCTCGTGCAAACACAGAGCCCACCTTCTGGAACGCTGCGAAACATACCACTTCGCACTGGCCTTTTAAAAACCCCACAAACTGTGCAGACAAGCACCCTGCGATGTCCCGCCTACTCAGGAGTGACCAGCCGGCACATGCGTGGTGGTGGCTTTCTGTGTGTGACACAAGTCAGGGAAGCAAAATCAAGCACACCGAGGATCCCGACAGCACATTCAATGGTCCCCACTTAGCCTTAGGGGAACTACTATCTGAAACTGTTTGCAGAGTGAGAGCAGCTGCTTTTAAGAATTCAACTTGCAATTTTCAAAGTCCCATTATTCTTACTACTTGGACACTGTTGGAGCTATTAGGTTGGCGCAAAAGTAACTGCGGTTTAAAAGGTTAAAAATAATTGTAAAAACCACAATTACCTTTGCACCAACCTACTAGTTACTGGAAGAGTATCTTGAAATTGAAAACAGGTTGTGCATTTATTTTAAAAGCATCACTAACTTGTGTAGCTCAAGCACTCTTGACGTCAAGCAAACAAAACCGAAATTAACAGGCTGAAACAGCAGATGTAGCTCTGAAATTGGAGACCCTAAGGCCCTACTGTGTGCCCACAGAAACAGCTTCAATGTCATCTTCGGTAAGCAATGGGTCAGAAATTTACAAACTAGAAGGTGTACCAGTTTTATGAATGAAATGCCGTCATGTTCCAGGGACCTACATAAACCGTCTTTACAAATATGATATCGCTGCTCAAAAAGAAGCTGGAAACTAATATTTGAGGAAGTGGTTTGTTTACCAATAGTTACATTCAATTTCCTTACATCTCAGCATGACAGTTCAACAGTTATATAGAATAATAATAAATCGAGTAGTAAAATGAGCAGTTTAACACATAAAACCTATCAAGAGCGCTCTCCTCCACGTAATGTCATTTAAAGACTAAAATAAAGACAGAACTCTGGCCAGGTATGCAAGCTGGTTTACCCGGCCAGTCTTTAGTCATCAGCATCTACTTTCACTTTCCTAAGTTTTATTAGCACCCCCCTAGAAAAAAACACTAGAATTGCAGTCAACTAACCTTACCCCCGACAAAATGATGCCCGTGGCAAAGGCTGCAGAATCTCAGGTACTTGGCCTTGGGCTCGGAGCCCCCAGACCCACTACGCGGTCCAGGCTCCACACACTCAGACTTTCCTGCGAAGCAGTGTTTGGAAGTTAGAACCAAACGCCCACAAAACTAACCCACTGCCCTCCACACAGCTCAGTACTTTCCTCCACAACTCAACGGCCTTTCCAAGGGTCAACCTCAGGCCCACATCTCCAGGCTTGTCCCAATACTTTGTCTTAATTCCACGTTCTCTAGAAGATTCAGGATAACACTTCCTTCTCTCCAAGTCAGAGCAGCTTATGAAATAGCAAGTCGTGGCCGAGCTGCGCAGGGTGCCCCAGGAAGACAATACAGGGACGCCCCCTGTAGCAGAGCCCCACTATCTACCCAGGTGCACATGCATCCGGGCTCAGAGCGGGGCCCCCGTGCAAGCGAGTGGTAAGAGATAACCCAAGGGAATTTATACCCAACTAATGACACACTTTGATTCTCACTAGTATTTGTACGAGTATTCCCATGTGCCTTCTTCCTTTTCTTCAACTGTAAGGGCCTCACTGCCAATTTCCCCGTGTTACCTCCCAATAAAATCTTGGGCTTCTGAACCACTGCTCAACCAGTATTTACTGTGTTCCCCTGAAAATAAGACCTAGCCAGACCATCAGCTCTAATGCTTCTTTTGGAGCAAAAATTAATATAAGACCCGGTCTTATTTTAATAGAAGACCCGGTCTTTTTAAGACCGGATATAAAATAATATAATACCAGGTCTTACCTAAGACTGGGTCTTATATTAATTGTTGCTCCAAAAGACGCATTACAGCTGATGGTCCGGCTAGGTCTTATTTTCGGGGAAACATGGTAGCAAGTCCCCTTATGTGCCAAGCACAGCGCTGGTGCCACCAACAGAATGAACATGACAGAACCTCTGCCCTCATGGAGCTTATTATTGTCAAGGGCAGTGGACAGAAAAGGAAGCTGATAAGGCGAGCTGGCTGGGCGGGGGACCAGGGGCTGGCACCATGCGCAGACGCAGCCTGTGCCCTGCAACCCTGAGAGGACGGGGCCGTGGGGGCTGGGTTTCAATCACCACTCAGAAGGAGAAAATAGTCATATAATAATGGCCTCCCCCAAGAAAATCTAATTTACAGCCAGAGAAGCAAGCTGTTTACTGGAAATATTCCAACACCCACTGCTGAGTTTGTACTTGGATGTTCCAGCATCTACTACTATCTGGAAATAGCTTGGGTGGTAAATTAATAACAATATTTAGTCACGCATAGTTGTTTCTCTGGGAGAAAATGTACCTAAGGTTACTTGTTGGTTTTATTTTTAGTATTCTGCACATTTATTTTAAGCACTAAAAAAAAGTACAATTACAAGGAGCGCTGCAGATTCGGGAGGAAGAGCTTCCCTCCTCACCTCGAATATTTAAACAAGGCTTCCTGGCAAGTCACACTCCCCCCTGTGGCCTGAGATGTACACTCACGGGCAGGAGTGTGCAAACGTGTGGGAGTGAGCAGGTGAGCACCACACAGAAGCTGGAGGGAGGGTTATCCAGCTACCAACACTCGGGCAAATGGTTTCTGGGTCCCTCACATGTTACTGTTCTAAGCTAGTGTTTCCCGTGTGAAAATAACTTTTTATTAAAAAAAAAATTTGTCATGTAAACTATTCTCGTGCGTGCAATTTTAGAACCGAACACGAGAAAGTACTGCCTAGAAATCGTTCACACAAAATCTCTAAATATAAATCAGGTGTTTGTTTCAAGAAACTGGAAAAGGGTGTTGCTGGTAGAATTGACCATATGGAGAAACCAAGAAATCCTTCGCATCTTAGCCCTCCATGCTGTTTTCACAGGCTGCAGAGGTGGGGTCAGCCAACCATCTCTGTAAAGGGCCAGCTGGACACTGGGGGCCGCATTCTTCTTTGTTTCTGTTGGGTTTTTGTTTGTTTTTACAAACCTTTAGAAATGCCAACAACCCTTCTTCGCTCCTGGGCAGTAACAGCCCAGGCAGGGGACATCCCAGTGGGACAGGCAGTGCCCCCTTTGACATTTCTCTGGCTGATGCAAGCAGACTGTTTGGCCTGTCACTGTCCACTTTCTGTCGGGGGACTCTGTTACATTCCTATGGAAACAGTGTAAGTCCTTTAATGGGAGTTCAGCAAGTTTTGTCTCCAGGTTTCTGTCTCCATCCTAGAGAAGACTTTGGTTCCCAAGAACACCCTGGAGAACTGGCACCCTCTGAGCGGGGCACCACCAAGCCCTGGAACAAAGCCTGGCATCCAGTGTGAGCTGGAGACAGGACTGCCCAGGGCGTCCTCCCATGTACGCGTGTGAGTGTGTGCACGTACGTGTATCACTGCCTGTCAGGCAGAATCCGACCCTGCAAGGCCCAGGAGCTCCTGCATCTGGAACATCTTAGAAGCAGCTCAGCTTGCATCTGCCACCTGTGCACCGCCAGGCTCCCACCCAAGTGGAAGGAGGTGCCAGGGCCTATGGCCCTGAACACGCCATGCCTTGGAGTTTCTCAGACCTAACAAGCAGCACCACTCCTCGTGGGGCTGAGGACGCTTCAGTGGTGGGCGGGTTCCCACCAGGATGCGAGTTAGTTCCAACACCCAGAGGGTGTGAGGGCTCTTCCCACTTGTCCTCTGGTGTCCGTCTCCAAAGCCAGCACTCGTGGAATGACCTGGCAGGAGCCCAGAGGTGCGGCGGCCCTGACTCCCTTCAGAATCCTTCTGTCAGCCATTCCCCACGGAGGCTGCGGTCCCCGCCCGTGGGCCCTGATGGAGGACGCACACGCCAGCCAGCCTGATCCACTCAGATTGTGCAGTGACACCACACCTGGGTCTGGACAGGCCCCACACACATTCCTCCTTCCTGACCAGGCTCCAAACCTCCCTTCCTCATTCACCTAAACGCTGGTCCCCTCGTGTTCGTGTACAGAGGTGAAGACATGCTGTGACCTGGTTTCTGTTACCAGTCCCCCCCAATCTCCCTCCCACACACACTCCACACTTTCTACACACCTCGCCCATTCAAATCCCCCAACGGCACAAGGGCTGGTTCTTCTTTTGTTTGTGGTGGCGCTGTTTTTAAAATAAGCAAAACAGTAAGAAATGGGGCTGAAAAAAGGGTAACAATGGCGGGGTACAGGTGCTGCCCTCAGGGTGGTGTGAACAGAACACCAGCAGCTTCCAGACGCAGAGCAGGTGTCACCCATCCCACACACAAGGGATGTGCGGGAACCGAGATCCTGCCTCAGAATCCTTCCCAGCACGGGGCCTGCAGGAAGCCACCTACAATGGACAGAAGACTGCACTGTGAGCTGACTCTTCTGGCCTGGGTCAACCATCCCCGAATTCATGAGGTCAATGCATTTGAATCACACGAAACTGTCCTCTCGTGTAGATAACTAACAGCCGTCTGTGCCGCATGTGTACGGACAGGTGTGCGTGCACACACAGTCTGTCCCCATCCCAGACCTCACGCCTGCTCCCACCGGTGCCTCAGCTCTCAGGCTGGCGGGACCCGACTCCTACAGAACACGTGACGCGGAGGGAGAACGGGGGGCACTTCCATCATACCACTTCTCCTTTATGCAATTTTCCGTCTTATTTTGCTGCTGGTGTTTGAACCTTGACCGCCCTTCCCTCCATGACCTGGCCCTGGGAGTTTGCCGTGACCCCAAATAAAGTTTGCACTTAGAGTACTGAGGTCGAGCTCGATCTTACAGGATGTAGCACTTTCTTCACACAGCAGGTTAAGTTCATCTCCTACCGGCCACAGCGGGAATGTGTGGTCTGCGTGTTGGCATCAATACCAAGCCTCCTGTGCCGTGTGAACCTCTCCATCCTGACCCACACCGTGGTGCTTGGGGAGCTCCCACCCCCGCCTCCTCCCTCTCATCTCCGGAGCTCGCCCGAGGCGGACCCTTACCCACTGCTCCCTCCTCTCTGTACTGCCTTCCACGGAAAACCTCTCCCCCTCACGTCGGATCGCCTTAGTTAAAAGCCGGTTATGAGTGTCTGCGTGGTCCTGGGACCAGAAGACAGACTGAGAGGGAACCAGAGGTGGTGAATAAAGACGACGGTGGGAAGGGGATGCAGAGAAATGATGCTGTGAGCTGATGCTTTAAGATCCAAACAGCGCACAAGGACCAAAGAGGACGTCTTCTGTCCTTGAAGATCAAGAAGGAAAAACTTTCTGAAAAGCCGAGGTCCACCCAGTGAGAGATTTGCCAGAGGTCACAGTGGGGTGAGTTCCAACAGCACCCATCACGTCTTCAAGGCCACCAGGGTCTTGCAAGACAGACTGGGTCTAACAGACCCGTGAATCGGGAAAGACATCTAATCAGAAAGCCCCCTACTGGTGAAGATGCAGGAAAAGTGCGGGACTCAAGAGGTGCCAGTCAGAGCCGTCAGTGAGGCTGGAGCTGGGAAAAACCTTCAGTTCTTCCTCCCCGTGTCCTGTGAGCACTAAGGACCAGGTGGCAAGTGCTTGCCACCAGGCAGGGAGACCTAGCTGAGAGCACGACGCCCAGCAGGGCAGGAAGTGGGAGAGGCAGTGTCCTCCTGAGTGTGCACAGACCAGCAGATTCGGGTCTTTCCACAGCGAAATCCATCCCCTTAGCTGCGCCCAGGATGCGAGTTAATGAAACCCCTCTTTTCTAGTTACGCTCATTTAAGTAAGTCCTCGATCCCTTCCAACCAAGAAAGGCTCGTCTTACAATGAACACTGACCCAGATCAGATCAGAGCCAGCCGCTGCCCGGGTGAGCGGGGGTCTGGCCGGCTGCCATCTGGGTCTCTGGACTGGGGCTGGCTGCCACAAGATGGCACCGTCAAGGCCAAAGGTCGTGGGGAGGAGCAGCCATGGGCCAAGGGGTCAACGCCCGATGGTGACCCAGCTGTGACAGAGCCAATGGCGATTTTCTAACTTGCAATAAAAAGGTCAAGCATTTCAAGTTTTAAAACACACCTTAGGAGTTAACAATTTCTCTAGGAAAAATGATGTGGTAATTGCAGATGTGAAACGTGCTAGACCCTCGTCTCCTTCTTCCGATGAAAGACATGGCTTTTGAAACAACTTTCAGTGTCACGAGGTGTCAGGGAAGCAGTGGTGCCTACAGCACGCATATGCTATTTTGGGGGCTCTGTGAGTCAAATGACATCAGCGAGCATCTGTGGGCTGCCGCGGGGACCTGGAGACGCTTCCCAGCAGAGACCAGCACGTCCTCTTCCGAGCGCTGAGATTCTCACTTGGCCAGGTGTAAATCACTACCATGAATTAGAGTTATGTACCCAGCAGCCTCCTCTCTCTGGAATGCACGCCCGACCGCAGGCCCAGTGCCCAGGGCGCAGTGGGTCCGCGGTTTCTTGTCAACTTAATTAGAACAATATGGGACGAATATGTGTTCTGAGTTCCAACCAACTCAAAAACACATTTTGTACTGCCAATTTCATCAATGCCAATAACATGACAACCTCCTTATTCGAATTTTACAGCTTTCTTTTTCTGGTTCAAAATAAGGTACGGCGTGCTTCTCTTTTTTTCCTTGGGAGTGCTGGTAATATTTCAGTACTTTACCTTGTGTAGACAGTACCACCTGTTCCTCCACGGCTGCCGTGTGAGGACGGCAGACTTCGCTCACTGTTATCGACATGACTACCTGAGATGGGTTAATGACATTTCCATGGTTAGACACTGGCTTAGTGTCTGAAATAATCAGAGAAGATGGCCGAAATGATGTCTGTTTTATCTATTAAACCAACCTACCGGTAGGCTCCCAATATGAGGCTTCCAGATAATACTCATTAAAAAAAAATTATCACATATGTATAATCATTTGGTTGCAAGTAACAGTAAAATTATGTTGAAAAATTTAAATGGCTGGATTTCAAAACTACTCAAATTTTATTAGAGTTTACAAATTTTTTTTCCATTGGAACATTAAACAGCACCCATGAACGTGTTTAGAAATAAGCCCTAACATCTGCTGAGCAGTGGTAGCTGACAAACTTTTTTTTTTATTTGATTTGGAAAGGGTTTCTGGAACTGACAGCTTAAATGCATTTCATGTGTCCCAGAAAATGGGCCCAAGTAAAGTTTACCACATGGTCTGTTTCTAAGAAACGAAGTAAACATTCATTAAAAAAATATTTAAGAGACATGTGCTCCTGAGAACACACTTACTGCCTGAGACAGATGCATCTGTTAGAAAGCCATTCCAGGCCGAGGCCTGCAGGGAAAAGGCAAGACTAACGGAGGGACAGCCAGCTGACCTGACAGCCAGCAGACGTGACCTCCAGCACTGCCCACCAGCACGTGACACTGGCAGCTAGGAACAGGCAGGGCAAGTCCACAGTGGAAACCCCAGGGCCATTCAACCAGGGAGGACAGCAGTGAGACTCAGAACGCCGGCAGGACAAGGCGTGGTCACCTGCTGGCCCACCCACTGGAATTGTCACCATGCATGGAGCCTGTTCCTACCACCAGAGAAGCTCCTGATGTGCGTCCACACAGCACTCCCACCCCCCACGTGTGAGAAAGACCTCACAGAACTCAGCCCAATGCGGAAAAACCTGAGCGGGGTGGTCAGCCCACTTTCAATTCTCCTCTTTTCTCTAGTTTCCAAATCACATCATTGGGTCCCAGGCCACTCGCACAGGACTCTAGTTTCGATGACACCGCCTCTGAGCTCCAAGTGAGAGCACTGGTGAGGGAAGGCCTTAGGCACTGCACAGCCTGGCCTGGGCGTGATCAAGGAACAGAAGAGCTGGAGCCTGACCAGAGAGCAGGATGCGAGGACCAGACGTCACTCCTGGGAACAGCTGAGCGGGCTGGGCTGACCACCTGGCGCAGGAAGGCAAAGGAGCAGGAACCCACGGCTCCCAGGTGTGAGTCACTGAGCCAGGGGTTAACGCAGAGGCTTAGGCTTCCACACCCTTCTACGGGCCCTGCACCAATTGTGAAGCAGAGAAGAATAAGCTGAAGTTCAGGAGGATGGCAACCTGCCCAAGATTACAAGAGCAGTGAGCTGCTGAGACAGGCTGGGAAGTGTGGGGACAGAGCCAGGAGGGCAGTTTCCAGGCTCTCGGCCTCACATGGAAAGGTGCTTACTCGGGTAGTAAATGGCCATTAACTGTGATTGGATGGCCATCAGCTGTGGCTAGTTGGCCGTCAGTTGTAACCAGTGAGCCACTGGCCAATAATATAACTGCCGTGGCTACACTAGCAGAAAATGGGGGCTAGCAAGAAGATGGTGACTGAGCTAGGAAGCGCAGATTGCAGTTAGCACAGCGGATTGCGGGTTGCGGACAGTGTGGCTCCTGCTTCCTGTGTCTCCAACCCAGCCGCCAGTGGGACTATAGTGGTATGACTCCCCTACCTATGGCTCCGTGGGTGTTCCTTTTTGGCCTCACCATGTCCTGCATTCTTGTGTGGAGAGCAGGAGCAGAGACCTCGCAGGCCACCCCGCACGACAGAAGCCCAAGTTTCAATGTTCCTGGGCTCGAAGCTTCCAGAAGGTATGCCATGCGGGGTGGCAGGCGGGCTCTCTGCTCCCGCTCCCCGCACAAGAACACAGGACATGGTGAGGCCAAAAAGGAACACCCACGGAGCCATAGGTAGGGGAGTCACACCACTATAGTCTCACTGGAGGCTGGAGCCACACAACCTGCAACCCGCTGTCCTAACTGCAATCCGCGTTTGCCAGCCACCATCTTCCTGCCAGCCCCCATTTGCTGCTAGCGTAGCCACAGCAGTTATATTAGTGGCCAATGGGTCACTGGTTACAGCTGACGGCCAACTAGCCACAGCTGATGGCCATCCAATCACAGTTGATGGCCACTTACTACCTGAGCCAGCACCTTTGCACGTGAGGGCGAGAGCCTGGAAACTGCACTCCTGGCTCTGTCCCCACAAGGTACTTCTTGGGGACCCTCAAGAGTCCAGGCAGGATGGGGACTGGGGCCATGGTGTGGGGGAGGCGGCCCCTCCAGCCCTGAAGCCCCACATGCCAGGCTCCGCTTGGCAAGACGCCCCAGCTCCCCATGCACCCCCTTGCTTCATCTTGTCATTGCCGGCCTCCAAGCCTGAAACCACTGCACCTTCCACACCATCCATCATTACGGAACACGCCATGCATTTCCAGGTCTCTCCCTGGAATGGGGACCTGTTCACTCCTTCTGAGGAAAGCTCCAGGTCTTTACCAAACTCCATGTATCTGATATAACCCCAGAAACAAGACTCCGGAAATTTAAGAGCTGGAACACACCCAGTATCCTTTCCTACTACTCAGACACAAAACAAAAGCACATTTTGGAATTTCCTATTACTTACGTTCAAAGAGTCTAATTTCCTATCCTCAGTAATATGAACTGTCAGCCTTATTATCTCAACCATTTTCTCTTTCCTTACCTAATAGTTATAATCACTCTTAGTATCTAACAGTTTCTCCTGGAACTTTTCCTAATTAGGAGACATTCCAGTTTCTTCCATATCCCTTATCTGTTTCAGACGATTCCAAAAGGAGAAATTCCCACCTGGGAGGACACTGGCTTCCTCTCCCTCTCCTCCAACCAACTCCTACTGGAAGATCCACCTTTAATTCTCCGCCTGTGCTCGTCGGCCTATCTTCACTTGTTGTACCTGTCCAGGGAGGCAGGGCCAAAACTCCTAGCAGTCAATCCATGCTCTCCATTTGGGGAGGAGGAGCGGAGAGTCTGCGGTGGGAAGCTCCCGGTTGTGGCCACACATGTTCAGTCACAGGGAGTAACGGGAAAGCACAGGGACGGCTCTCACGTCACTGCCGGGATGACGGTGCCAGCCTCCTGCAGGTGAGAGGCGGCACGTCCCCCACTCCCAGGCTCTCGGCCAGACACTGGCTGGCTGCCGGCCTACACAGGTTCAGGGCTGCCATGGCCGGAGAGCTCTCTGCCCACAAATGTGAGCGGATTAAAAGCCTACGAGAGGCTGAGGGTTCATCCACCTAGGAATGAGTCCCTGAGGACTTCAGCTCACGAGGACCCAGGAATGTCACAGTCAGTGGCTCCTAAGTCACACGGGCGAGGGCCCTTCTCAGCAGAGCCCTTCCTGTGGCCGCAGCAGGTGATGACACCGCTGACCCTTGCTCCCTGGGAGGCAGGGGCCTGCCCTGCTTCCACCCCTTCCACACCCGGGCGAGGGTTTGCTCCCAATTTGAATGAAAGAGGCTCTCAGACAGCATGACTTTATCCAGGCACTTTCACCTTATTCAGAAGCCTCAAGTTCCTTAAAAAATTAGCTAAGAGCAGTTAGTTTTATAATCACAGGAAGGAAGATCTCTGGACATTTCTACGTTTGTTACCAGCAACCTTACAATCTTCCGCTCATTGCACGAGACGGTTCAGGTTCGTCTCAGAGAGCAAGTGGTTCCTTGCCCGTTACTGCCAACAGGAAGGCACCCGCTGGGTTTTGGCTTTTCTGGGCCCAAGGTCCTTTCCTGCGAGCTGCTCTGCACAGCTCAGCATGGCCCACGGGAGGAGAGGAACAGCAGAGAGCAATGTCACAGGGACGAGGTTTCAAGCAATGACTCGAACCTCCCTGAAGGACACATAAACCCTGGCCCGCAGGGGGTGACGTGTCTCAGGGCAGGTCCTTGTTTCAAATTCTCACATAATACTGGGTGGCCTGCTTCTCTCTCCTTTTTCTGAAGGGAGAGAGTTAAAAATTGAGTGGCGGTCACACAGGATGTGATGGGATACAGTGACTATTAAGACCCTAAACACATGAGGTAGAAACTCAAATTATACCCCAAACGTCACTCACAATTCTAATTAACAGCCATTAACGGGACACTGAAGGCCAACCAGTCATTTTCATCTGATTCTCTTCACTGAGACTAAGTGACAGCTGTGAAATTCCCATCAGACCTGTGAAGGTCACATGTAAACCAATTCATCTCTGTGAAGTTCTCGAATATCGGCCGTTAACATCACAGAGAGGTCTGGGGCAGCCCATTGCACTCTTGTCACCAGAAGTAACGGGACACCTTCACCAGTTCTGAGTACAGCTTCTGATTCAACACCGTGTGTGAATCCTGTACGCACTGCTGTGGGCTGGATTCTATCCCACAAAAGACACGTTCCAGTCGGAACCGCCAGTACCTGAGGTGGCCTCGTTTGGAAACAGGGTCTTTGCAGATACAATCAAGTTAAAATGAGGTCACACTGGAGCAGGGTGAGCCCTAACCCAGTGACCGGTGCCCTCGTGAGGAGAGGGAACTCTGGACACAGGCACAGGAGAAGGCCAAGGAGGTTTATGTGTCCTTCAGGGAGGACATAGTCAGAGGCTGGAGGGACGCTGGGGTCCAGTCACCACCAGCAGCGAGAAGAGGCACGGAACAGCCCTGTCACCACCCTGACCAACTTCTGGCCTCCAGGGCTGAGAATCCATCTGTTGTTATAAGCCACCAAGTTTGTGGCACTTTGTTACTGCAACCCTACGACTGAAAATGCATATACATCCCTCTCTCACTCACTTCCTGGAGAGGGTATTTGCCGGTACAAGAATCTTACTCTTTGGATCCCTTTCATTGCATCACAGGCTCCCTGCTGAGTTACCCACTTCTGCATTGTTAGTTCACTCATTAAAAACACATGGAATATTTACACCCATCCCTCATTTAAACTGCATCTTTAAAATTATCTAAATTGTGTGAGTCAGCTCTTTTTACTATAAGAATATCAACCAAAATGTATCACACCATTAAAACACAACAAATGTTATCCTCTAAGATCCAGCTAAAGCCCATCTGATGGAAAGTGAGCTCAGGTGAAGGCGGGGAGACCATCCTGCATCAGAGTTTTCTACCGGGGGTCGGGGGCTCGGGGGGTGGGGGGGCGGCAATGAGAATGAACTCTTCTGGACACAGGAAGTCCCTTGCCACCTTAACCCTCCCAGCAATCTAAAGATCCCTGCCACGAGTCAGAGGAAGGCTGAGGGGTATTTACACATTAACTAAGTCAAAAGACCCACCGTATACAGACATGAGGAGAGCAGGGAGCTCCAGGGAGCGGTGTGGCGGGCGATCACACAGCCACGCCAGCGGCAACATGCCTCTCACTGAAAGTGCCTGCCCACCTGGAGCCAGAGGCAGCCGATCACTCCGGCAGTTGTTAAGAGGAGAGGAGGAAAAATTAGAAAGTAGTAACACCAAGAAATGGGAAGGCTTCACAGCTCACTCAAAGCCCAATCCCCTCGGCCTGGCACCCACAAGGCTTCCGTCACCTGTGGTCTAAGCTGACCTTCTGTCTACACAGTAATGGGGGGTTGTGCAATCATGGCTTCATGTCCTGCCTGCACGACCAGCAGAGGAGTCCCGCTGCCCCACGCTCTCCATAAACCTGGGCCACCACACAGAGCGTAAACTTAACTCCAGAGCATTCTGTATGTAAAGCTTCTCGATAAAGCACATGTAGGCGACTGGCATTAACACATTCGACAAGAATGGAAATCACTTGCTGCTATAGGCTCCCTGACCGTGAGAAAACACTTCAGCACAGCAAGACAGCGAGCAATCATGCTGTAAATTCCTTTTCTTTCATAAACAACCAACGACGATGCCTCCCTACTGGCGTTTTGAGACGGGATGTGGGAGTCAGTTCCCTGCTCTCCTTAAGACGTGGACACCTGCCCGTTCTAGGCAGGCATGGGTTGCCGGCCGCAGGAAACAGGGATTCGAGGGGCTGATGGGCTTCCAGGTACACGGCAGTACCTGTATTCACGGTTCTTTTAGCACCCGGAGCCCATGGGAGGCACCTGGGTGGGGTGCCGCTCTGAGCTCCCGGCACCCAGTCCCCTTGACCTGCAGTCAATCGGGAAGAGGACAGGTGGCCAGCTGAGCTCCTGAGGTTGAGACAAAAGACTGAACAGCCATTCCCCTGACCCAGGAGGCCGTGGGACAGACCCACAGAGGGAGGACAGGTCTCCACTCTGCAGATAAAGGCGGGAGGCCCCTACAGGTACTTGCGTTGGCTTTTCTGCACTAAAAAAAAAAAAAAAAAAAAAAAAAAAAAAAAAAAATCACAAATTTTTAAAACTATAATGCGATACCACAAAATTTGGTGGAGTAAAATGGGTTACTTGAAAAAGCAGAGAAGCTGGGCTATTAAGAGACCACAGTTTAGGTCCCCCATAGGGTGTAATTTTTACGCTGTTGTATGAACGAACATTCAAGAGAAATGCCTTCATGCTAATCAAAATATAAGGCCGGTGGCAAAGACATCACAGTCAGGTCCAAATGCGATGGGACAAACTGAAGACGCAAAGGGAAAATGGCAGATGGCACTAGAGAAGGAGGGAGAGGTACCCCTGAGTGAGACAACCAGCGAATCCCACACCGACCACACCACACAGAGGAACCAAACATGAGAAAAGCCAGAGCCTTGTGACAAAATCTGGGGCCCAGACCACAGAACCTCAGGGCCCAACTGGAATTGGAAAGTCCAGCGGGGGTGGGGGAAGGACGCAGGCAGATTACTGGAAGAGGTGATCGATCACTTCCCCTGCCGTCAGGTTACCCAGGTCCTCAACAGCTCATGGCATCAAGCTATACAATAGCTTGTTCCGAGGAATCAGTAGAAAACCCAAGGAAAAAATCTCTCAAGGACCCTCTAGGGAAATCAAAATGACTCTGGCTAAAAGCCAGGCTCAGACACAAAGGGACAAACACACCAGCATGGCCCAGGTACAGATCCCAGGAAAGAAGTTAGAGCGACTCTTCACTTCCTCACCTTCCTCACCTGTCTAAACCACACAACTTCCTAGCACCTGTACACACTTTCCATCGGACAGCCAGGTGCTAGCTCGTTGAATCCCACACTCAAGCCTTTGGGTTCACCTCTGATCTTCCAAGGTTGCCCTCTCAGGATGGGTAATGCAAAGAGTAGGCCTCTCCCTGATGTGACCACCACGAGGCTCTTATCTGTGTGAAAACATCTGCAAATTCACGGCAGAGCCTAAGCAAAGATGCCACAGAATTCCATCCCTCTGTACTTTTCTGAACGGTTCCACAGTATCCGGGACAAAAGTTAAACACTAGAACAGGTGTTACAGGAAACACAGGAAGCTACTTAGGACTACTTCTAAAAACACGTCTAAGGGACACAACAGGGTGAAATGTTTAACTCACAAAAAAAGATAAAATGAAACAAAAGAGGATGAGACACAGAACACCGAGGGAAGGAACGACAGTACAGTACGAAGCTGTGCCTCTTCTCTTCAAACAAGACAAGCGCTGCCATGAAGCAAATGTATAGTTACCTGCATCCATATCTGCAAAGAATGGAACAGCCAGTAAGAAAAAGAAGGAACCAGAAATTCAGTGTCTCAGAGTTGGATTTTGAAAGGTTATACGGAGAGAAAATATAATTTAGAAAAATTGCATGTGAACTATACCTGGATTAGGGAACACGGGGGGCTACATGGGAATTACTATCATAATTTTACTTAAAGCGAAAAAAAAAAACACAACATTATGGATATGTTAACTGAAGAAGTGGAAGCCTAATGGCACACGAAATGTCTTCTCACGCAAAATGATTATTAAATGTTTATAATCCAATATAAGGGGAAACATACTCAAGCATAGAGTGGTCGTGATCTGAAAGGCTCGTGTGTATGACTGAGTCAGAGGACATACATTAGGTATAAACTCAATATCGAGATCAACGTCTGAGCCGTATTTAAAGGACTAACACTAGATTAACATTTGACAGGACAGAACTATCGGGGAAGAACTAAGTTCAACCTCTTTTCATGGTTCTACTGCTGCTCCCAAAGGCACATGGCATATAATCGGTCGGCTAAAACACTACGCAGGAAACACTATCCCTTAGGATTTCTACGGCCTGGTAGTTTAGTACTTAGACATGTGACACATCACAGTAACGATTTAGAATAGGCTACAGAACAAATCTGAAATGCTAAGGCCCGAGGCTGCCCGCCCCCCGGCGTACCTTCGGGAGACTCTTCCTGGACGTACGTGCCGGTCAGGTAGCGGTGCACCAGCGCCGACTTGCCGCTGGCCAGATTGCCCACGATCCCCTGAAACAAAGCAACAGACAGCCGTGTTACGTATCATGACGTCAGGCTACTCACCGACGTGCAAAAGCAGGCAAAACATGCAGTGAGTCCCAACCAAATCACAACTACACATCAGCGGGACGGTCAAAACTGGGCTCGTTGGATCCTCCTGCTGGAGGAAAAGGGACCCCGGCACCTTCATTACTGCCTCCGCTTCTCATCAGCCTCTACGGCTCTGAGGGCGTGGACACTGTCCCCACACACACCAGTGATGGCATTCTTCCAGACACCGTGGGCAGTGGGGACATCAGGAAACGGTGTGTCAGCCAGTTCATCATTTATCATGAACCCTTCATACCCTGAGCAAGGTACAGTGTGTTAAATGGGACACGGTGGCCAGAGGGTAATATGGAAGTGCAGAGGACATTCCAGTGCATTCCTTTGGGGCTTTGGGTAGGAGTCTGGAGCCCGGTTGGACCGGGTGAACACAACTGCACTGGGAGGCGACGGTGTAGGGGAGGGACGGAGGGCGAGGCCGGTACTGGCCGGAGGAGGAGAGCAAGCTGCTTCTCTGGAACGCAGGCTCCATGCAGCAGGGCTGAGAAAGGGACAGAGCTACGTTAAAAATGACCGTGAAGAGTCAGGGTGATGAGAGGGGCACAGCCCTCGCCAGTGACAGCAGGCTGAACGGGCGGGCACTTGCTCAGAAAAGGCTCCCGTCACCATGGCTGAGACACCTGGACGTGAGGCCCCTCAGGAAGCGTCCCTCACCTGGGCTCATTCCCCCTTTACCTTCTCTGAGAAGCTGCTTATAAAAAACATCTCCCTCTATTTTAATGTCTTCCTTCCCCACTAGAACTTTTCCGTCTGTGTGTGCGCCATCAGATCAATTCTTTAAGAAAACAAGAGACCCGCCCTGGGTATAGGTCCCTCCAAGGAGGAGCCTGCCCTCTGTGCTTGGCCACCAGTCCCAGGCTCGAGGCTACACCTGCTTCTGGTCGCCACAAGGACACTGCCCCCGAGGTCACCAATGACTTCTATTGCTGCAACCCCTAGCCTTTCTCTTGCTCCTGACCCAGCCCCAGCAACAGAAGCTATAGACGAGGTTCTCTTCCTTCAAACTTTCCGTCCTCCCCAAACCCCCTCAGTGCACGTGGGCTCCTTCCCTAGAGCTCAGATTCTCCTACATCTTCTGCTAGTTCCTCAACTCGAACGCTCCCATGTGTGCCTGGTCACATCCCACCTACGCCCAGGAAGCTGCTAAGTCCAGAATCACGTTCTCCAGCACCCTCAACCCCGCCGCCCTTCCAGGTACAACAATACAGCAGCTACACCGACCGGTACTGGCACCTCAGCCTGGCCGGTTCTTGCCGTTCTCTCCCCAACCTGCTCACCAGCCTCTATGACCCCACCCGCCCCTCACACCAGATACCAGAAGTCGTCCCCAGTTCCCTCCATCCCCAGAAGTCAGGGTCCCTCGCTTGCACTTTGAAGCACCTTCACAAACACCGGGGTAGCCGGGGTTGTCTGCTGGGTCACGGGAGGTTGTTAGCTCATCTCCCTGTCTGTGCGCTCCCCCTCTTCACCCCGAGAAAACCAGAGGGACTCTGACATTACCTTAGCAAAAAAGCTACTCCCTTGTTTCATGCTCCTGAGACCACTCCCACTGCCCAGGCCAAAGCCCAGGTGTTTGAGGAACTACACCGAATGGCCTCCCTCCCAATCGGGCACACAGCTTGTCTGTCGACACACAGGTCACAACACTAATGCTCACCCGCCCTTTCAGCTGGGCACAGCTCCCTTCCTCACAAGGCCAGCAAGGACACCACCTCTGAATCCCTACACTTACCAGGTTCCTACCCCAACAAAGTGCCTGGTGAATATGGGGGTATGGAGGGAGGGAGGGAGGATAGATGGATAAATGGATGGATGGATGGATGATGGATGGATGATGGATGGATGACGGATAGATAGATGAAGGAAAGGGAGCAGGCAGACAACTTGAAGCTTGTCACTGCAGAAGGACCGATGTGGTTGGGATGGACCTATTACCGTGGAGGGCAGCCTGGGGAACATGCAGGGATTTCTGTACTTAGGGGTGGCTTTTCAGGCGTGTCTGTTTGGAGTATGTTTTGTAATGGGTAAAAATGTCACTAAGGTTCAGGTCCTTTCCTAACTGAACCTTTTAATGCTTCTTAGTCTCAACTGTGCAGTAATATGCAGAAAGCTCAGGAGCATCAAGACCAAAGGAAACACCAAGTACGCCAACATGTGGCTTGAACACTCCACACTGGCAGGGCGACAACCTGGGGTGGGGAGGGAAGGCGGGGCTTAGTCAGGGGGGACGTCTCTTCATCGTGGGGGCGCGCTGCCTGGCTCTGTACAGGGGGCCACCGCCTTCCCTCAGCCTGTGTGTCTCAGTGGGCAGGGCTAGAGAACAAACGTTAACAGTTTGTGCCTGCGTTCTTATAGCTACGCACTTCTTTTATTTTTTGGGAGGGGTGGGTTTGCTTTGATTTTTGGACATGAATGTTTTATTCAACTTTTGGGGGAAGTATTTTTTATTATTATATTTGCTTTGTAAATAAAAGTGTAAAATACTAAAAAGCACAGAGGAAAACACCCACATTATCTGCAGTCATGGACCCCCCATTAGTTAATGGTTGGGGTAAATTCTTTAAGACTTTCCTATGCTTAAATTTAAAAAATGTAATTATAGTGTATGTTATAAACCTCTAAAATTATTTTTAATATGTAAAACATGCCTGAGAACATGAGACAATATAAAGAATATGACCAGCTTTTTTATTCAGTATATCTTGGACCTAGAAAGCGCAGGTTTCTTATAATCCCACCCCCAGGAATGACCACTATTACAGCTTGTTTAACAGTCCTCTAGATCACTGATTCTCAAACATTTTGGTTTCAGGACCCCTTTATACTCTTAAAATTTGAGGACACCCCAAAACATTTTGTATGTGTAAACTGACGGATGGGAGGGAGTGAGGGCAGGAGGCTGGCTAGTTGGAGAAACGGGTGATGATATCAATAAGTAGAACAAACATGGGAGAGAACAAATTTGGCACGAAACTGAAAAATAAGTTAAAAATTTGACCTTTCTGAATCTCATAACCCATCCTGCTCTCACCCAGACCACATCCTAACAGGTCTTGCTGTCTCCAGACACCTAGATCTTTCCACATCAATCACTGCCCGAAATACTACTCCTACTCATGGGTCAGCAATGAGCTGTCACCTCCTCCGAGAAGACCTCCTAATGCCACAGCTTCCACTGGGGGCCTCTCGTCAACGCGCCTGAGCCTCCTCCTTCTAATGCTGTCTCGTGACTTCCCCCTTTATCTGAGCAACATCACTGTGTGGGTCTGACTCTCCAAAAGCCGGGACTGAGTCCCATTCGTCCCTGGGTCCTGTGTGTCCCAGCATGGCACCCAGCGCAAGGCAGACTCTCAGCGACACTGGTTAAATGAAGGAAAGAATGTGTGAATGCACAACTCCAAAGCTAGTGAGTATAAATGAGAAGCTTCACTACGACGGCTCAAAGCCAGACTGTGGACAGGCCCTAAATAAAGTTGTTTCCCTTCCTGATTTGACTTCTGTCTGCTTTTTACCTTGGGCCTCCGTGAGCCGAGAATTTTCACCTATTAATTATTCTTTTGCTCAAGGGCACCTGCTGTTTGTCAGCTTCATGCTGAGAAAATCCGAAACAGTATGCCACAGAATGAAATTTTTAATTAAGATTAGACTTTCTCTTTCCCGAGGAGGCAAATGCTCAAAATCAAACCCTGTTCAGCCTGGCAGCGTCCCTTCCTTCTCACACCAACGCTGTGCAAAGCAGAGCCCAGCCCTTGGAAAGGGCAAGCCAATCCATCCCAGGGACAGGATTAGGAGGGGCGGGGGGGCGGTTCACCAGCTTTGTTTTCGCACGAGGGGCATTATTTTTTTTAAAATTTATTGGGGTGACAATTGTTAGTAACGTTACATAGATTTCAGGTGTACAATTCTGTAATTACATCACCTATAAATCCCATTGTGTGTTCACCACCCAGAGTCAGTTCTCCTTCCATCACCATATATTTGACCATGAGGGGCATTATTTTAACTTGAAACACTGGCAGAAACTGACAGGCAACTGTGCAGAGGAAATAAAATAACGAAGGAAGAGGGGAAGCCCTGCGAGGCCTCCTGAACTGCTCAGGCTGGGTCTCCAGGCTTTGTCGGGGGAATCAAGGCAACATGGCTGAGAGTGTCCTGAAACCTGCAGAACTCTGGATTTGAGGTGGCCACACGTCGTCACCACCGGCCCTTCACCCTCTGGGCCGGGCCACGAGTGGTCACGGCCAGAACCTCCCGTCACCACATGACGAGAGGAAAAAAGAGCACCAGCTCTTTTTAAATTGACTTCCCGACCATCCCTACACTTCACCGCTTACCTGCTAAACGTGATTTGCTGAAAAGGAAATCGAGGCTCAAAGGAAAAATCTTAGTTGGGAATGCAATGAAAACCCACAAATAGAACGTGACAAGTAGCTGCCTAAACCCGTCTCCAGGCAAGAAGGCGAAGGTATCTGTTCTTTCTGCCCAGAGAGCAGCACTGAGCGTGTGCTGCCTGCTGGGCACAATGAGAGCAGCGGCGCTGGCAGCCACTGTGGCACCAAAAGCGACTGGTCACCGACTGCCCGACCGTAACACAACCACAGAATGCACAAGGCATGGTACCACCACTCGTGACGAGAAAGCAAACACTGACATTTCTTTCCTTGGACAGACTCCAGAAGCTTTCTTGCAAAATAGGACATAAAGAGCCCATTTGAGGTTTGCTACTGTGTGACTTCATCGCTGCGTTTGTCAAACAGTCAGGGCTTCCGCAGGCACTGACCTAACGGGCCACCTGTGTTGGGCTTCGACGAGGGCAGGAGACAACTGCAGGCCTATGGACACACAGAGGCTGGACAAGGGACACTTTCTGTGGACGCTGAGAGCTCCTTAGCAAGGAAAGCAGCTGCTGAGGTGGCCGAGGCGATGAGCGGCCGGCGGCCTGCACTTCGGGAGGAGCCAGCGGTCCTGCGGGGCTGTCCACGCGCAGGTGAGGGGACAGGACGGAGAGAGCCTCCCTCCTTCCACACCCCTGCAGAGTCACTCACTTCCTGAGCCACAGATGCGGTCAACCCCGCGGCAACCTCAAGCACACGTTCAGAGAGTGTATTTGGGAACAGGAGCCCACGCCGCCTACAATCCCGGACAGTTACCGCAGACGAGTACATGCCGCTGAAATGCCAGCACAAAACAAGTCTTTGGTAGTTAGCATCCTCGGCCACGGCTGGCGGGGACACACGGGCTCTGGCAGGAGCCCCCACACCTTTAACTGCCCAAATCAGTCTATACCAGACGGTTCAATATACTCGGTGAGCACAGTCAGTCTGTAACACGGTCAAAAGCGTGGCTTCGGTGGCTACAATTTAAATTAATTAAATACAATGTTCAAATTCAGCCTTTTAGTCACACCAGCCACATTTCAAGTGCTCCAGTCACAAGGGGCCAGTGGCCACCACACTGGACAGCGAAGACGCAGAGCGTGTGTAGAAAGTCCTACAGGCAGTGCTGGTGTAGACAGAAGCACACGGTCTGGGTTTGAATCCCCACTCCGCCCGTCCAGGCTGCAGCTCCCTGGGCAATGTCTTCATGTATCAGCAGCTCCAGTTCTTGTCCATGGAGTGGGGACAGTAACAGTACCCAGCTCCCGGGTAAGGCTGTCAGGACTGAATGAGACACTCCCAACAGGCCCCGCCCAGAGCAAGTGCTTTCAAAGCGCAGTCCGTCCTCGCAGTCCCCAAACACCATTCCGATGCTTTACACCAACTGCAGAAACCACATGGCACGTTGGTCTCACGAGGGCGTATGTGAAACTGGCCAACCTTTCTGAAACATTCCTGGTGATGACAGTGCCAGCTTTGCAGCATCCGTTTCACAGGAATGTGTCCTACCGGTTCACACCATGCCAGGCATAGTGGCGACAACACAGACAGCGGACAGGTGGCGGTTTCAAGGTCAGTCTTGCAGAACCCGGGCTTCTGAAATGGGCACGGGGACTGACGGACCCTTTGTCACCCGTGAGAAAAGAAACCCGCTGGCAGGAGCCCAGAGCAGGCTCAGCACTCTGGTGGGAAGAACGAGCGGGGAGGAGAAGGCCCAGCCGGCAACACCCGGCGATGGCAGCGGGGACGGGCGTGCCAGACGTGACAGGGCAGGACCAGGAGGGACCACGCCTCCCAATGTCAGGAGGCCTTCCCACGTGTGGTCCTTGTTTTAAAAAAGGATCCCTTTTCCTGGTGACAAAAGTCACATCCTCAGAAGTTGTAGACGCTCTCTTCAGAATCTGGGGGGGGTTCCTTACTGTGCAAGCTGGTCAGTTCAGAAAGGAGAAGCCTGTTCCACGTCCAACCGGTGGGAAGAGGGGTCCAAGGGCCCGTGGGGTCACTGGGCAGACAGGCTGCAGATACTGACCAGTATGCAGCTCGGGAGACCTGAGCAGGCCCAGGCTGCAGCCAAACTTCACCAGCAGAGGGTTGTACCTGCTTTCATCTTCCAGTCGGAGCCCATCACTTCAGAAGTTTAAATACACATACACACACACGTGTAACCATACACACACATACACAAATACATCCCCCAAACGCCCCTTACTTCATAACAAAGAACACGTCTACTTAAAAGTGACGTGTCCCCTTCCTTCATCCTGAGTGTGCTGTTGGCACGTAGTGGGCTGGTGCTTGAGACCCAAGCCATTTTTTATAAGCTGATTTGAAGCTTCAAATAATCCCACTGACAGAATAGTTAACGTTTATAATCAAAACAAAGTTCTTCTTTTAATTTTATGCCACTACTTTGTAATGCAATAAAAAGTCACTTTTTTTTAACGATGTATGCCAAACCTTGATGGATTAGAGAAACCTTCCACGATATTCCACAAAGAATAAATAAAGCCATGGTTCTCTGCGCGTGTGTGTGTGTGTGTGTGTGTGCACGCACACGCGAGTGAGAGACTGAGAACCAGAAACATACACACAGACAGAGCCAGCGAAGGGTGGGTTCTGCCCTGCGCACACACGGCTCTGGCTGGCTGTCCAATGTCACCATCACAGGCACGCTCAGGGCTCCAGCCCCAAACTGCCAGCTACACCTGGCCCTTCCAGGGACACAGCCAGAGGCAGGCTCCACCGCTGGGCCCCAGGGACGAGCAGGCCCTTCGGGGTGCAGGCCTGGGCATCTCACAGGCCACCCTGCCTGCCACGGAGCCCAGGCCACCCCCTCTCCCGCCCCAGGCCCTGCAGGTGAGGAAAGACAAGTGCCAAGGCCACGGGAAGCACTCACCACTTTGAGCTCCGGGACAGACCGACTTAACGTCCATTCCTGGCTGTTCACAAAGGCATCTGTAACACAGGAAGGGAACACAGAGTTAGACGATGCGTGGCTGACGTGCGCGGTCAAAGGGCCCGAGTGTGCTGCTTTCCACACGCAAGCTCACTGCAGACGGCGCAGGACACCTCCTCCTGTCACCTCCACCCCACAGAAGCTGCGGTCTGCCTTGGGTTCACAGGGCGGTTCCGATTCCTAGTCTGTGTTCTGTCCCCTGACCTTATGGCACACGCTGCCTAGAGAGCCAGGCTCCTGCCAGCCCTACAGGTCCCTCCCCCAGGGGCGTGGAGACCCTTCTGATTGCACAGGTGTGCAAGTGTGAAGATTCAGGCGGCTCCTGGCTTTCCCGGGAATGACCCTCGGCCAGCCAGTCAACTTTGCGTCTTTTGGTTTTTCACTGAAACAGTCACTTGTCTGAAATCACACCAACTAAGTGATGGCAGATGACGGCTGGATTTTGGAAATCCAAATATTGACAATACCGCATTCTATGGTTTAGAGTTTTGTTGGGAGTTTGGTTCCACACAAACATATTAGACACTGAAGATCCTGTCAGCACACTTTAGGATGTCAGAAAGACAAGGGGTCCCCAGCCCCTGGGGAGCCCAGCCTTCACCCTGGTCTGCACATTCCCCTGCCCAGCCGTCTGTGCCTCTCACTCCCGTGTGTGCAGGGGGACGTGGACCCACTTGACACAGACGACCCAATGGCTTGACTTCCCCATGCCCCACGTGTGCCACTCATTTTTCATCAAGGGGCCCCCACGACACCAGAGTACGGCAGTTGTGGCAGCCACCATGAGTGAACAGCAAACACCTCTCCTGCCAAATGGAACACACTTTCTCTGTATTTTCCACAAATTCAGGAATTTCACCACTCTACGTTATGTCCATGCATAAGTAAGTGACTCACAAAATGCCTAAAAGTCAAAAAACGCCATCAGTTTCACACAGATGCATGGTATTCACGTGGACAGCTGCGGGAATGGCAGCCAGGGCCGTGCAGTTCCGCTGGGGTAGGGCGAGGAAAGCCAAGAAACGCAGACGGAGGCAGGGAGGCGAACGCGACCCACGGTCACACGGTAACGGGCGGGCGGGCGGCCACGTGACAAAGCGGACACCGCTGGCCCTGCAAAGACGGAGGCAGAGGTCCACCGACGCTCGGGTGGGACGGGCCACCAGGGGCTCTGGTGCTGGAGGAAAGGATGGGACGAGGGGTCAGGACAACACAGTGGCCGTAGCGGCGGGGAGAGATGCAAGGCTGAGGGAGATGCCTCGGGGAACCTGACACCTTCGCTGAAAGAGTGGGGGTCAGCGCTCGGCATCGCAGGCTGGACTCTGGGGAACCGAACACCCGGCCAGGTGGGCAGAGCACCTGCAGGAGCTCAGAAGACGTTCGCAAACGTGACGATCCGAGCCACTGCCCCCACTGAAGTGAGCACGTTGGGGCCCAACACTGGGGTGCACGTGGAGCTGTGCACCCGAACACACACCCTTTGGTCAGCAAAGCACCACCCTAACGTGCCCAAGACAGGACATCACTGGCAAACAGATCAATGTGGCTGGCACGAGCAGGGAGCCCGACCGTGGCAAATGGTAAGTAACATCGTTACCAGGGAACAGCATCACTAATTACGTTGCAAAACACTTATTTCCTGTCATCCACTGCTCTCTCAGGAACCGAGAATGTGGCTTATAGGACCTGTGGCGTGACCCCAATGGTCTAGGGAAGACAGGAGCATCAATGACAGTGACCCCTCAACATGAAATGCACACACAAGATGTCAGTGTACGTGGAACATCCAACACTGGTTCCACGACGTGGACACATCCGTATCATGGAACCATACAGAGCAGGGAAAAGAACACTCGAAGTCTCAACTTCCGAAGTGATAACAACCATCCCCAAGGTGTAGCGATGGGGGTGGGAGTGTCTGTGTGCACATGCACGTGTATAAAACACACACGTGAGCTGCAGGCTGAGACCACGTGGGGCAGGATTAAAAACTTAACAGTAGCTGATTTGGGGTTAGGGAACCAGGAGGCTTAGGGATAAGGGCACTGAGACTTTCTTTTCACGATCTCTTGGTACCTTTCAAACTTTATACTATTTGGCACGTAAAAACTTAAGTAATACAGTTTTTTTTAATATGAACCTTAGCGGTGAAACAAAACGGGTAAAGTAGGAATTAAAATAAGCTCAATTCATTAATGCTGATTTTTAAACACACACCACCAAAAGCTGATGTTTATCACAACAAATATTAAAAGTTCATTATAAATTAAGCAGGGCTCCATTAAACAAGGATTCCTGATTATATAAACACTGCAAGCGTGTGTAGCACCTTTTTACTTGCAAATATTTCCTTACTCAAGTAGAACACATTGGTGTTCATGGCAACTAGATTAATAAAATAAATGCCTGACTTAACGGACAAAAAAAAACTCCTCTCCCATTCAAAGCCGTTTGTTTTAAACCTTTCATTACCTCCGTCGCTGCCCCTGTCGGAATGGAATGCTGCCTCAGACGAGGCTAAATGAAAAACGACGCAAGATTAGCAGAAGACGTCCATCCAGGACACTCCTTTATCCAACTCTTCTATCAGAACCTCCGTGGGCTGGACACGATGCTAAATGGGGCCACAGAGATGAACGAGGCGCAGCCCGTACCTGGAAGAGTTCACCGCACGGTGAACGGGGCGGGGGCCAAAACAGGCTGGCTGGCTCGTTTCATGTTCACGGTGCAGCCACGTGTGAAGAATAAACACGCTTCGGAACCCCCCTGGGAGTGTGTGTGTGTGTGCACGTGTGTGTCCCTGCACCAGCTAGAACCAGAAGCCACAGAAGACGGGTGTCATTTCAGAAGAGGCCATTCTGTGCCCCCCTCAACTCCCCCACTTGGAGCAGGACCGTGAGCAGATGCGTCCATGCACGGGCTCAACGCCACTGCACTTGAGATGTTCACGTCACACACAGCCGGCCGCCAGCGACGGCGTCTGGCCAGCCCATGACACCGCAGCTCCTTCAGCCGTGCCCACTGCAGGCAGGTCAGCAGGGCCTGGCTGCTGGGGCCGCGCATGAAGTCCTAACACAGTTTAGGAAAAGAACCGACTTAATCATTTCTTACCATGAACATGGCACCATTTCAAATGACATTCTATTATTTAGCTTGAAATAATATGAAGAAAAAAAAATTCTCAAAGAACCCCGAGGTCAGGGAACATAAAGCAATGAGGAACGTTTAGCAGGACTCAATCCCCCGAACTACTAGCTTCTTCGACAGGAATCTGAAGGCGGTCAGAGGAAACACACGACCCTGCAGGCAATGGTCAAAACAGACCCACAGGGAAGAGGCACGAGCACACAGGGGGCAGTGACTCCAAGAAGTGGAAAACCAGTCACTGCACACGGGGCGGAAAGGACAAGGCGAGCAATTCAACGGGGAGTCTTTCCTAGCCCGACTCATTGTGAGTCGGTGAGCAAAGCATCTGAAGTTGAAGGAAAACGCACCTACCCCCACTGTCACCTGCTGAGGGCCCACCGTTCACATTCATGGCGTATTATCATTATTTGGGTTCTTAAGAAAAGGAATTCTAAACCATGAAATGTGATGCCAGCAGCAAACCTTCCTAATCTTACCCCGTGTTAATGTAAGTCCAGCGAGCCCCAGCGTGTGGAAATGCTTTGTGACCACACAAACGCTACTGTCCTGAGGCGGGGTCACAAAGCCACCAAGATGGCACTTAGGAAGTCCAGCTGCCGGGGTCTGGACAAAGGCTGCTGAGCAGTAAGAAAAGCGAAATTCCACATGTCTGGGTCATCCATTTATGGTGCCTTGAGCAGGTTGTGTTTGTTTGCTTTTGCTGATCTGTCTATTTTTATCATTAGCTTTCTTTAGCCTTAACAGTCTTTTTAAATATGCAATTAAATAAAAGTAAGTGGGTGCTTTGCACAGACCTCCCCCAGCACTGCCAGGCGGGGAGGCGGGCTGGCCTCTGTTATTCCAGGCTGGGAGGACAGTTGAGACGTGGACGTGTTCACACCACCACATTTCACTCCCATTTTGGTCTCTGACACTCTTGACTGAATGGGTTCCTGAGTTAACACACACACAGCACACATGGAGACAGACAACACTGCTGGAATGAAGCCAGTTCCTGCCCTGCTGGGTGAGGAGGAGACGGTGAGCGTGGCCGGGGCCTGGCTGCTGGCGAGTCCCTGCAGGTGGCACACCTGAGCAGGCCCACGGGCTGTCGAGCTGTGTTCACCCCCAAACACTCCTGGCTCTTACCTCGAGTGGTGGGTGTGAGTTTGGACTTCTTAAAAGAATTCTGAACGTGTCTGCTTTGGAAACAAAAGACAAACAGTGGACAACCCCTTCACCACACTCTACAGAAGTCCCCCCTCTCCTCCATGTAGACCCCCTCGGCCCCATTTGCTGCTGTCCCCCCGTGCCCCTCTCTTTTACAACCTCAGAAACGTGTGTGGCGGCCAAGGCACCCTGCACCCACCTGCCTCACTCCGCTCCTTCCTGTTAAGGGGCAGGGCCAGCCAGCGAGCTGGTCTGGCTTCTGCTGACCGCAGGGCGTGGGCAAGGCAGCTAGCTTCCTACGAGACGGGCTAAGACTCATGTAACTAAGAGCCACGGTCCAAAAGGAGCCTGGACTCCAAAGCTGCCCCGCCCTCCTGGCCCCCAACCCTGGTCTGTCGCCCAATGGCACCCCTGAATCCTAACACAATCGCCTGCACTCGGCTGACTTTGAAATAGAGTGGACGCGCTCCAGAGGACACGCAGACCGAATGCTTCATGGGTCTCTTGAAAGCGTCTCAAGCGCTTGCCCCCACACATTGCCCAAGTCCCTTTCCTGTTCTTTTTCAAAAGAGACACAGCTACAAAGGACTCCAGGCTTATGTCAGAGAAAAGATCCTCTCCCAGCATGCAAGCAGCTTCTCTGAACCTCCCCTTCCAGGGCCACCTCCAGCCCCAGACCAGCCACGTCTCGGTCACAAGGACAAGACTCTGGACCCCAAGGAACACAATTACCCACTGACACTGACAGATGACAGGAGCCCAGACCTGAGACCAGCTGGGGCAGCAAGCTGCGGAACAGAACAAAAACAAAACAAAACCAAAACAAAGCCATCGTTTGTTTATTTGTGTGTTCACTCCTGGGTAAACTGTTTCATTTCTCATCCCAGACTTCCTTAAAATTCATCCCAACCATAAAGTCCCTTCATTCTGCACTTGCTAATAAACACTGAGGGATGCCACTCTAGGTCCGTTTTCAAAAACACTCACATGCAGAACCACAAATCTAACCAGGAAAGTTAAGATCCTCATTAGACTCCACACAAAATATGCGCTCCAATTTGAAAGCCGGAAATGTTCCTTTCTGCAAAAGCCCGTCGGACCAAAGAACAGAAGCCAGGGGGCCTGGGGTGGCTGGGGGACACAGGCCTGACTGCCAGCTGCCTAATTAGCTCCTACTGCCTCCAGGGATCATGGATTAATCACCTAATGCCTAAGTACTAGGAAGCCCAGTGAAGAAACAGTCCAGCCTGCAGACAAAATAATAGTTAATTCCATACTAGACAGCAAGGCTCTGCTTTTCCCTCTGCGCTCCTGTGTCATTTTGTATAATATTATCACAGCACTGACTCTTCCACTCTCTTCACTTGAAGTATCAAAAGCCCAAAATTCAAGTCATGAAACCAATAGGATTTTGCAAAGTAGCTGAAAAAATTGTACCCTGTCCTTGAAGCATTTTCCTCCAGTATCTCCGAGTTTATTTAAACTGGTGAGCGTGAAGAAAACTACAGACTACGTTAACCTCCTGGTTCCAGAAATAACCAGCAACGCTGGGGTTGAGATCCAGCAGTGACATCACCCCTTCATTATGTCCCTCTCCCCCGAGCCTGGACTGTGACACTCAGAAAAGCATCAAAGCCGTAGTGACTTCCTTCTTGCTCATTTCAGGAGAAAAACAAGCACCAGGGAAGGACAATCAGGAACTACTGGCAGAACAGTCCCTTTCAGTTAAACTAATTAGTTAGGATGGACAATTTTATTAGCATCTGTGGTATTAAAACTCCAATAAAAGGGGACGTTTTATTTTCTCCTGATCCACCTGTCCTGACCCTTCCGTAGATGCTAACATCCCTTCTCTCCAAACAAGACTATGAAAGACTTTTCAGGAGCACAGAAATTACAATGAGTAACAGCACAAGTCTTCTTTATAAGATGCACTCAAGTCTGCGCAATGCAGGCAAACAACACAACGTTTCCATCCCAAGTAATGTGGTTTACAGACAGTGATTTCGGTAACCAAGGAAAGTGCCTTAGACAGAACACCACCCGCGTCACATGACTTTCCGATCGTCTATGTAACGAAGAACGGCGACGCTGGACCCATGGAATGAGGCAGGCAGAGAAAACGACACAACATTTCATTGGAGTCCTGTGACTGCACTTGTGACACTGGTGACGCCCCTCTCCTGATCACCTGCTGCGTTCCAGGCTCTCACTGCCCCCACCCCCCACATGTGTGGCTGGAGAGGGGGGTCACTTCCGGAAGGTCCCGACAGCAACGCAGCTTTTAAGCCCTCCCTGTTTACCTGCTGTGCTCCTCGCAGTGTGCTCACCTGGGACACCTGGTGAAACTGGCTGCCCAGAGAGATGCAGAGCCTGCATGTCTAACAAGCTCCCCGAAGGATGTCTTCACCCCCCCTTACTCCTTCCATGTTTCAAAATTTGCTACGCAGATGTTGCAAAATGTAAAATTCCGACATCAGGGATTCAGACCGGGGATGATGGGAGCTCCGCTTCTCCCACCTGGCCCCCCTCGTCCTGACGTCGGGGCCCACAGCAGACGGAGACTGTCGTGCGGGAGACCCTGCTCGCTGCGCCATGTGTCGTGCGGGACGGCCTGTGGGGTGTCTGCTCCTGCTCCCCACATAAGAACGCAGGATGTGGCTAGGCCAAAAAGGAACACTCACGGAGCCATAGGTAGGGGAGTCATACCACTATAGTCTCACTGGAGGCTGGATCACACGACGTGCGACCTGCTGTCTGCTTTTCTGCCAACCCACCGACTCTCCCTCCCCAGTGCAGCTGCGGCAGTTATATCAGTGGCCAATTGGCCAACCGGCTACAGCTGACGGTCAACAAGCCACAGCCGACGGCCATTTACTACCCGAGCCAGCCCCTTTCCACGTGAGGCCTAGAGCCTGGAAACTGCTCTCCAGGGCTTTGTCCCCACAGAGGCCCAGAGGAGGCAGAGGGAACTCGGTGCCCGGGAGCCGGGAGTCACAGGCTGACAGCGACCTCAGTAAATTTCCAGGTCTCTTGACACTCAGTTTCTGTGCTGGTGAAACACAAGTACCTGTATTTCCCTCCTACTCAGAGAGGACACGCGGGACGGTGTCGCACATCACCTGCAAACGGCCCACCTACCTGCTATGGGAACCCTCCATTGCTTTTGGGGTGTGATTAAAGAGCAAGGCTTCTGGAACCCCATTTCCTGGGTGCTGCAGCCACTGGGGTGCACACACGCTACCGAGTTCACTGCCTGTACCGGGGCCACAGGTGAGTACAAAACAACACGTGACCCGAAAAGCCTTGATTAAGCAATCAAAGCCCAACTATCAGCTATTGCAGTTCAAAGCAACCCATCGACTTCAAAGGGAATGAAACCCCCAAAAAGTAACATCGGTAAGTTTCAATCCCAGGCCAATTTATAGTCACTGAAACCCATGGAACTGCTGTTTTGTACGTCAAAGTGCGCACTGAAGAACATGTGTGTGCACTGAAAATAGGATCCACGTGGCGTGATGACAGGCGTGTATCAGAAATTCTGCAGAGTTCTAAAATAATCCTTGGAAACACCTCTGTCCATTCGATCTTAGCAAAAACCAACAAGATCAGAGGAACTGAGAAGAGGACTCTACTAAACCAAGACATCTCCCAGCGGACTTGAACGGAGATGACGGCGTGCCACCTCTTTCACTCCTGCACCACCTGTGAGCCAGTGGGTGGCATCTGGGGACCAGGGAGGGCAGCTCAGCTTCTGCAGAGGCCTCCATCTCCACAGCTGGCACCGCGTCCCTTCCTCAGGGGCTCAGCGCCGTCAGCGAAAGGCCCCGGCAACCTTCATCAGACAAGGGAGCCCAAGCTCGTCTGCAGGATATTAAGCCAGCCATCCTTTGGCTCCTGGGCTCACTCCCCAGCAGGGCTGTGGACTTCCAAATTATCAACCAGAAGCACGGCATGTGGCCACAATTAGAATGACTTTCCGGTCTTTCCTTCCCAATCCCGTTTGGCTCCAGTGACCACAAATACAGGTTCCAGACAAACCTCACGAAATTATACACAAGGGTAAAAAAGGGAGCCTGAAATTGCAGGTGAAATTTTTAAAAGAACATATTATCTTGGGGATTGAGACGTTTATTTGAAACCTGACATTTCACAAGCATTTTCTTTAAAAAATTCTTTTTAGCAACAAAAGCAGGAGCATTTATTTTTAGCTTAAAGCATCCGTAATCCCAAAATATAAACGAAAACCACGATGGGAAACAGAAAGCACGTCCACAGAGCGGAGACCACGACTCCCGCTGCGGCTCCGGTTCTGTGCTGCGGCAGGAAATGCATGTCCTTAATAAAATAAAGAAATCCATTTCGAGGCAGCAGGAAAGAGCCACCCTGCAAGCTGGTTCATACATAATACGTTGATGACTCTCAACGGCAGGACTCAACAGAAGCTCCCTGGCACAGTTTGCCATGGTATGATTTAATTTCTTATTTAAAAATCCTCAATTCTCTATAACAAATGGAATAAAGCATAAACCCTTGGGATACCAGATTTGTTTTAGGCTTCCCTGGAAGTTCAAGTTGTTTTTCAGGGGCCTCAAAGACCCACAAACAAGACAGTTTCCCACCCCCACGTCCCCACCAGCCGCCACTCACAAGGCGCACGTACAGGGTGACGTGCTGAACACCAGGCCAGGGCCTAAGATGCCAAGCACCGTTCCCGAGTCCTGACGCGACTCAGAAGCCTTCGCAACACTACCAGCGTCCAACCAGAGCGTTCTCTTCTCCCCAAAAGAATTCTCCGCTCCCCCCGCCCAAGCAAGTGTGGCCAGCCCAGGCGAGCTCTGGGGGATTTGCAAGCTTTTAGAGGACGGGTGACCCCTTTTCCCTACATTTTCCTTAACAGTGTCCCCAAATGCTTCACACCACACCTGGTTCCAGAACTCTCGGAGAACACCACTGCTGTGCTGGGTGTGTAAAGAACAGCTTAAAAGCTATGGGTCTGAGGATAAGGAAAGTAGGGGTAGAGGATTTGAGAATGAGAATGGAGAGAGAGGATGAGTCTCCTTTCCTCCTTCAAAATGTGAAAATGTAACGGTGACCCTGTAGCTTCTGTTTTTGAAATTTAAACCTCTGATGAAATTAGATTTGACTTGGGACTTTTTGAAAGATTCCCCCCCTCTTTTTGTTTCCTCCCCTCCCACCAAACCTCGCGGACTCTGTTTACTGTGCATTCACTCTGCACACCAGTTCCAATGGTTCTGTTTACTTCGGACCCGTGTGCACACCTAGCCCGGTAACTTGGGGGGGTTGCTTTGCATCTGTGTGGGGTTCACTCCTGACCCTGGGGCCGACCAGCCTTTAGGAAGCGCCTTTCCCTGAGGTCGCCTGGCCAACTTCTCCTTCCTTTGCCCCGCCCTGTATGTCTATAAAACCTTTGGCAGTATTGAGAGGGGAAGGCAGCCTGTGTGACAGGGAGTCCACCGTCTTCCCTTAATGATAGCATTTTGGAATAAACCTGCTTTTCTTTCCACCAACCTCACCTCTCGAATTTTGGCTTTCGTGCAGTGGTGAGCAGCCGGACCTTCTGCACGGTAACAAATACAGGTGCCCGCCTCCAGCCTGGAGGGGCACAGGACAGTACCTTCAAAGGCCTTTTCCAGCAGTGCCGACAGGTTTCTGTTTTTTCCTTCAGGAGGACGTGCATTTCATTAGCTGGTGCTGCTTCGGTATAATTAATCCATAAATAACGCAGCACTCCCAAAATCTGCGGCCTGGTTCCACCTGCTTTCTGTTTCCTAGCTTGTAAAGCCAGGGTGATAATGGGTCTCGCTGCAAATGTCTTTCCAGGGCAGGCTTTGGACCCCCAGGCAGGAGAACCCTAAGGCTCCAGCTCTTATAACCTAAGAGACAGCACACAAGCATTTTCACGTGCACAGGGCACAGCTCCGTCTCCAAGTGCCAACCAGGTGCCTTCTCTCAACACTGAAGCCCTGAGAACACCAGCGTGGGCAGACCTGTAAGATACTTCCTGCTGCTCCCTTGGCACCTGGGGCAAAACATCACATCTTGCTGTTTCTTTCCTTCACCGGGGTCTCACCTCCAGTTTCGGCTCCCAAACCTCCACAGCCCGGGAGTGAGTTTAGACACCACCATTTGGAGATGACGGAGGAGCTGAAGTGCAGTCCTCACAAAGCCCTGTTTGCTCACTAAGGCAAAGGAGAGAGAACGCGTGCCTTTCACGTGATGAAAGCACCAGCAATAAAACAAAGGCTGCATTCCCATTGTGTTCACCCTTATGGGGGCAGAATGCAACCTGGACGTGGTCATTCACTTCTGGAAGGACATTTCACGGCTCTAAAGAGTAGATTTTGGCCAAGAAATGCTCTAGGGGGTTTACAAAGAAGGAAAGACTCAATCAAGTGCTTGGGGATCCCATTTAGCCAATGGGCATTCAAAGGGGGTAACAAAACTTTTGGGGAGAAGTACACTCACCTTTAAATATACTGTATTAGAGTTGAAAGCCACCATGCTATGAAGAGTCCACCCCAATTTCCCCTGCTAAACCACTGCGACCAAAACCTTTTCTATTTCAGCTTTCTACACACACCAAGACTCCCCAAACCAGACACTGCTTGAGTCTGCAGGACGCCTCCCCACACCCTGGCCCCAACACCTGCCCCGCCACAAAGTGAGTAAAGATACGGGGGAAAGGAGGGCACAGGTCTGAGCGCGGAGTCCTGGCGAGCCTCAGCTACGCAGAGTCCTCTCCCTTCTTCCTTCCCGTAGAAGCCAGGGGTCAGGGCTTGTGGGGTGCCCAGACCGCCTCCATCTCCCCCGCCCCCAGACCAGCCTGGGGGACAGGCCCACGTCACTGTCTGGTCTGCGCCCCAGGGCACTGCCAGCAGGAGCCTGTTAGAGACCAGCACAGGGACTGAACACAGAGTAGACATTCGACTGAACCCCATGAGGACTGACGGCTGGGCCTTGGGAACAGTTTCTATAAAGTGGGATGATGCACGAGAATTTAAAATTATGGCTGGTGTGATTAATAATTATGAGCTAATAAAGCCACCTTCCTCACCGAGCTGCTATAAGGAAATGTCCTTGACACAATGACCCTAGGAACACACCGCGTCGTGGCCCCACCACTAAAGAGCCACCTGCCGTGGCCAAGGACGCACGGGCTCTTGTCGGTGGCTCCCGAAACTTCTAAGAAACTAAAGAATGTGGTCATCTCAGATCAACATCAGACTCCTACATGTTACATGACGTAAAACTGTAAGCAGACTTTAAAGATTCTTTAAAACACTGTAACATCTAACATCAAATTGCAGAGTCCTTGAAAGTGAAAAGCTGAAATAAGGACAATTTATGAAAAGGTCCGAATCAGACACTGCCAGAGAAAACAAATCGATAGGTTAAATTCACAGCCATTATTCTGAAATGAAACAGTGGACAGCTGTTCTTCCTTTTGCAGTTTGAGTGGCCGTATATATTAAAAGGTCATTTCTACTGTGCAGCCTAGACGCTGAAGGTAGGCGACAACCACTTTATTGGTGGAAGTTAAGACAAAGTGAAAGAATCAAAAACAAAACCTCCTGATTAAAAGAAACACTGAATTAAACAGGAGAGAAGACTTAGATATTTACAACTCATTTGCTGAATTTCTGTCAGTCCTGTGCTGGATATAATTGGACCTGACAGTTTTAATTCCATAAAGAATTGTCAACAGTCAGTAATATTTTTACTTCATGGTGCAATTAATGTTTATAATAAGAGACGGCGGCCTGATAACAGAGGACAATGAATCCAGAAGATTACTACGGAACAAGCAATCAGAAGTTAACTCTTTCCCTACCACCCCTGAATTTCGGCCAGAACAGCCAGCAAGAGGCGGGTGGGGAAGGGGAGGCCACGTGGTCCTCGGGCCAGGGTCACGCTCGCCCAACAGCAGGGCGGAAAGCACAGGAGCCCCGTGTGTGCCACCAGCACCTGTCTGTCCATCTGTCCACCGGGACTGCAAAGAGTCGTGGTGGCAGGCGAGTGCTCACGTGGCCGGCCTCTCCTCAAGGTGCTTCGTGAGAACTCACGACGTGAAGCAGAGACCGCTAACAACCAGCCCTAACCAGCCCTCACAAGGCTGCAGGTCGCAACGCTTGGTCCAAGCCCACGCTCTGCCCAGCAGGTGAGCACCTCGCTCGGTCTCTGGACCCCACTCCCTTCATCTGTAAAACCCGGTCCCTTCTGGCTCTCACGACCCAGAATCTCCTCTTCTACGACCACCCTCCCATGCAGACCGCAGCCAGCGGGGGCCTGGGGCAGTCTCAGCTTCTCCCAACGGAACAGGCCTGGGCTGACCCAGAGGGAAGTTTCAAAAGCCCTGGGTCCCACACGGGGCTTCATAATGACCTTTAGGTAAACAGCCATTGGCTTAATGGAGGTAACAACAAATCAAAAGAAAAAGAAGTTGGGGTAATTCTCTTTGTAGGGTTGGGGCAGGGCTCATCTTGGGAGTTAGCGAGAGCAGTATCGGCCCACAAATAGGTCTGCAGCCCGTGCACAGAAAATGGGCAGATTTCACGGTGCCACTGCCAATCTTGTGGCTGCATTACATGATGAGAGTAAATACTGCCCATTAGCTCGTAATGCTCAGCAAATCTAAGCACAATTATGGTCCTGGTAGCAGGGACCCACCTCTCCTCTCCGTGGGCGTGGGCCTGGCCTCATGTCCAGGAGACCGCCAGGCAGGCTGCAAAGGGAAGGGCCTGCCTCGTCGTCATACCTAAATGTCCACTGTGCACTCCAGGACCTCACGTGACTAATAGGTCCCCCACTGTCACTGTCATTCAGGGTTAGCATGGATCTTGAGCAATGGATTCAAAAGTGGAAAACAAAACAAGTGTGCAAACTCCCTCCCCACTGGTCAGGGCAGCGCCCATCACCGCACTGTAGTCCTGGCACCCCCCGACCCCCATGCATGCAAGCACCACTCAGCCCCGTTCCCAGCATGGAAGAATTTCCAGTGGTTGCAGAGAAAGGGACTGAAACCTGAAGTCCACGTGGAGGGGCAGGGGGTTGTCACAAATATTGTGGGCACCGCAGCCCAACGATGCCCCTGGCCTCTGAGAACCACCCGGTCACTTCTCCTGCAGCTCCCGGGCAGGACCGCCGTTCCCTGCTGTCTCCTATGGCCCCCGGGCTTGGTGCTCCCTCAGTCCTATGCCCACAGGGGCTCTCTCGGTGCCACCTGCCTGACGTATGACCTACCTCTTATCTCCCTCCCCCCGCACGGTACCCCCTACTGCACCTGACCCTGTGCCCTGATCAGCTCAAATCGACACCCCACAAAATACCACACCCTGAACAAAACCTGGCTGTGCGTGGAAAAGCCCCATTCTGGATTACGTATAATACGCTGGGTTACAGAACGTGTCACCTGAGCCCACAGCTGTACACCAGGTAATTAATTAATTAGTCAGACAGCATGTAAACAGCTGCAAAGAAGGTCATCTGGACTCCTGCAACTAATCTGAGGGCGGTGCCTAGCTCTCAGGTGTGTGTGGGGGACGGGGGGACGGCGGTGGGGTGGGGGTGGTTCTTCTTCCCTCTTACACTGACTTCGGTCCTGTTTTAATTCTTCACCAGGGGCAGGTACAAGGAAGGTGATAAAACTGCTTCCTCGGACAGGAGTACTACTGTGACATGACCCAGCCACGCGGTGACCAAGGTGACAAACCAAGAAGCCTTTAGAGATCAGTCTCAACGTCTAAGCATCAAAAAGCATAATTAGGGAGGAAACACAAGAAAAAGGTCCCCGTTATTTCTGTACTTCTTATTCCCCAGACTACGAATGTCAGAAAATCTTACTTGGTTCTGAAATTACAAGGTCCGGGTAATAGTAAAATGATAGACATGGGATTTATATACACAGGTGAGGCGCTGTCCCCCACACACAGGTGAGGCGCTCTCCCCCCCACACACAGGTGAGGCGCTCTCCCCCCCACACATAGGTGAGGCGCTCTCCCCCCCACACACAGGTGAGGTGCTCTCCCCCCCACACACAGGTGAGGCGCTCTACCCCACACGCCCAGCAGTGACTGCTTAGAGCCCCCACCAGGAAGGCGCCCAGACCACGAGGCCCCGTCCACCTGCTGAGCATCTGACCCCCACATCCCGCCAGAGGTTCCCTACCACACCCACCACAGCAGTGCCTACAGTTCATTCCCTGACTCAGTAATTCACCTGGGGCTCTGGAGTCAGGCCCTGCACCACCAACACCAACCTGATTCTCACCCTTGAGAAGCACAGGACTAGAGGGGATGAGCCCACCAGAGGTTCCTAAGGACAGACTGATTACGCTGGGCCGGAAACACAGGGAACTGTGGTCAAGGGTGAGCAGTAAGGCTGCCTGGGGTGAGTGTCCCTCAGGAAGGGGTCTCTGTGGTGCTGCCATTTAAGTTCCGGGATTGGACCCCCACCCCAGCAGCTGGAAAGAACTTGGGGGCAGGGGAGGGGTGTGGCTTGGAGCCCAGGTCAGGAGGGCAACTGGGGTGGGGGGAGAGGGAGGAGGATGGGTGGGGGAGCAGGCAGCATTCCCAGTACAGCTGAGGGACCAGATGCTGGAAGAGAAGGACAGGTACCCAGCTGAGGAGCAGATGGAAGGTGGATGTCATGTTCAGGTGTGGGGGAGGGGCCGGAGGAGGTGGGGGGCGTGGTCACCTCCACCGAGGTGTCTACACCTACCCTTAAGGATCAGTGGGCACATGGGGACCAGACGCCATGTGGGGCCTGCCGTGGGACCTGCCAGGAGGGCCCTCAGGTTCTGGCTCTGGACACGTAAAACGCCTTCTACAGAAGGCTCGTGGATGGATATCCAAAGCCAAACTCATTCTGCCGGCCCGGTGTCTGACCTTATTCTGTGCAAGCGATTCACATCCTCTGAGGAAAGCTATACGGATTCTGGTAACTCAATCTGTGTTGCAACTAGATAGCTGGCTGCCTAGCTATCCTGAGGGTGCTCACTGCTTTGAAAATTCTCACAAACACTGCATGTTTATTTCTAGGAAACTGAATTTTGCATCTCCACCTTGCCTTTGAGTTCCCTGGATGTCATCGGCCACTGTCCCCAAGCTTGGTCAGTGCTGCATCCCAGTGAGCGACTGAGGGCAGGTGGGGGAGGGGCACCACAACAGAGGCCACACTGAGGACACGGGAGGGAAGTGAGACACGGGTCCCCAGGGCAAGGCGCCCCCCCTCCCCTTGAGGGCTCCGCAGATGTGAGCCCACAGTGACAGGTAACGGCCTTCCTCTGCCGTCCCCTGGAGTCCTGCCCACATGCGACCTTGCTGGGGTCACCCCCACGAATGACCACGCTTATCTGCTTGAGACCCGGTGTGGCTGCTGCGTGGCAGGGCAGGGAGGAGGAAGAGGTGAATCAGAGGTAAGCAGACCCCTCGGAGCCCCGTGGGATGTGGCTCATCTCACAGGATCGTCTTCGAGCTGCGGTCTAAGCAGCTTTTGAAGATGGGTTTACCTTTGCTTATTCCAACGGAAGTGCGTCAACAGTCCCACCTCTGCGAGTATGCCACTGGCACCACAGCATTGAAAAGGGACCCCCTTCCCCTCCCTGGATGGACAGTGTCCATCTGTACAGGCTGGCCTTTCCACGACGCAGCCCTTGGCCAGGCGGGCACACAGACCAGCAGCATGTGCCAAGAGGAGGACGGCACCAGGTCTAGTGCCCCAGAGCCCAGGCCCCTCAGAAAGGGGTGGACAGCCCTGGGCCCCGCCTGGCCTCGGCAGTAAAATCTGGCGGGAAGGGCAGAACCTCTCAGAAACAACCCCACCCCAGTGCTCTGGCACGGTAAGTGGGGTGCTCTGAGATCCCAAGCCCAGAGCCTAATCAGAGAAAAACCGGGAGTGCCTTCCAAGAAGGCTTCTGGCATATTTAAAATAGCAGCCAGGAATCTGTGCCAAACCCTCCGGCCCAGACTTCATGGGCTTGCACAGCTACATTTAGAACTCGGAAAATAAAACCACTGACTTGAATTCTCAAAAGCAATACAAGACGGGACTGGAGGGGGAAAAAAATCACGAGCAAAGAAAAACACCATCACTTCAACCAAAGATACTGCAGGAGCAACAAAAATCCAAGACCCAGGTACCACCCCACGCGGACCTGCGTCTGCCCAGCAGGGAACGGCTGCCCCGCCAAGCACCGATCCTGGGACAGAAGCGACAACAGAGGATGTGCCTTGACAGCGACAACAGAGGATGTGCCTTGACGCTGCAAACCGTCCCAGTCAAGCAGCTAAGACTAAGCCACATTTTGCTTCTTGGGTATCACTTTTATTTTAAACTAACCCCCACACCTAAATGTTTCAAATGTACAATATCAAACTCTCCAATTTGGGCTTTGTAACAAAATGTAACCTTTAAGCCAGGCCTACAGGCTGAGAGGGAGGGAGGCCAGGACGTGGGACGGCTGCTTTCACCTTCAAAAGGGTGGATGGAATGGGGGGGTCAAAATCCCTTCTAGTCTAAATTTCCAGGCTCATTCGTTTTAGAAATGTGTCCTCTGAACACCTTTCAGTAAAAGTGAAGCCACTAAACTGGCCCCATGTGTGAGTCAGGAAGTCAGCTCCCTCCCCACACAAGAAAGGGGTAAGAGAAGCACCTTTGGACCCATGGTGACTGGGAGAGAAGGGACATGTGTCCAGTGACGAGTGACAGGCAGTGGCTCCCAGGAACCCATGCATTTACTATAATCTGATTTTCATCAAACATATGCAGCCGTCAGATAAGTTTACCGTCACATAAAATTACTCCAGGGAAAATAAATCAAAAAAGCATTTTTAAAAACAGTGTCAGTGGCACTTAATGTCCTTAAGAGCTCGACACAGCCCTGGAAGCAAAGGACCAAACCTGGCAGCTGGCACCTGAGCTCCGGAGCCCCCAGGCAGGGTGCAAACCAGCAGCTCACTGCCCACCTGCGCAGACAGCACAGGCCTCAGCCCTGCCAGCTGAGTCTCGCACGCGTGATCCGACACACGTACATGGCACGTGCATACAGATGCATGCCAGCAGCATGTACCAACGTCCTGAGTCTATGACTGCTCTGAAAAGGAAACCGCAACCCAGGGGAAATGGTGCAGGCCTTTCATTATTGGGGTTTGGGAGGGAGACTGCGGGTCAGGGGGGATCCCCCCTGTGACCTGCCAAGTGGAGGTGGGCAGACAGCAGGGGCCCTGGAGCTTATCCCTTACTCCCTGTATCACCTGGGTCTGTGGATCTCCAGTACATATCTCTATAGAGCGCAGACTCACCCAGCTGACTTATGGGACAGTAATTTACCTCACAGGGTTGTTGCTGGAACCAAGAAATGGACGTGTGCAGGGGCTCCCATCAGCACCCCGCCTGACAAGCAAAGGCGGTGGGGCGGCCTTACTGTGACACAGTGACACAGCCAGGCTAAGAACAGGGACAGTCTTTTCCACAAATAGCAGTGTGGTGGAAGGGGCTCCCAGGACCTCCCTGCCACTCAGCCCTCGGCTCCCAGAGCTGGCGATCACCCCGCGCCCCAAGCTCCTTCTGTCCACGGGGAAGGCTGTGACTGGCTGCCGGGCGCTGTGGAGGAAGGGTGTCCCCTGAGATGAAGGACAAGTTTCATTTCAGCAGCAGGGGCTCCTTGTGTCAGTCAGAATGGGCACATGAGCATGACAACAACCTCCACCAAGGAAGAAACTCCAACTCCCACTTCCACACCGCCCAGAAACTGGAAACACTCAAACAACAGGCTCCAGCAGGGCCTGGTGTCTGGTGTGCTGGGACCTGCGCTTCCTGAAAACAGGCTGCACCTGCAGGGGTCCAGAGGGAACCAGAAAGTTCCAGAAACATTCTGGAAGCACAGTGGCTGGCAACGTGAAAGGCCACTGCACTGATGACACCCCCCACTGATGCCCAGAAGAACGGGAGATTGGAGGGAACATGCTCCCAAACACCCCCAAACCACAGCGGAGCCTGACACGTGCGGTGCAGAGTGGCTGCGACTAGACTGACAGGTCAGAGCTGCTTGTCTGAGCACAGAGGTTCGGAGGGGAAATCCAGGTCCATCCCCCCACCACCGAGAGCCTGGACTCCCAGCACGTGTGCTCTCCCCTCAAGAGATGCTTAATGATTTAAATTGTCCTGACTTCCCTCGAGAGTCTGCAAATAGCCCCAGTTAATCCTTCAGCACGTCCTGCGAATGAAGAGAACACTCCTGTTCGTTTTGGAAACAGACAAAAAGCCGAGCTGACAGATCATCTAAACAACCTGTTTCAAACACTGGTGAGCAGGCGTAAAACACAGTGTTATCTGCCTGTTTTACTCAATTATAACCGACAGGCATGAAGCACATCTCAGTTTGGAAACTCACCCGAAATGGACTCTGTAGATGAAAAAAAAAAGAGGGGGGGGTGGGGGTCCTGTGGAAAGTCACCTCACAAGAGGTGCTCTGATCCTCAGGGCCTAACGGGGCGGGTCACGGAGGGCACTCACCCCCCAGGCACAGAAGTTCTTTAGTAAAAGGGTATCTTTGCCTTAAGCGAGTCGGTCCGTTGTTTCTGTGCATCTAGGTTAACACACCTTGGAAATAAGCCACAGCACCCTCCGGAGAGCCCGTACTCTGCTTAACTGTCCTGGAATCCAATCCCCGCCTTGCTTCTCCCACCTCCATGTTATCTTCCTCACTTTGTGTTCCCTCCTTAGTCGCAAACACATAAAAGAAACTGGGAAACTCATTCTCCAGAGCATTTTGAGATCTGGCTCCCCAGCATGGCGTCAGTTTGGTTCAAGCGAACTCTGACCAAAATTCTCTACAGGTTTGGACGTTTCTTACCTTGACAATTTTAACCTGGTAATTACATGAATGACGTTTTTAGGATTTATGAGTGTGGGGACAGAGCCCCAAAAAGCAGTTTCCAGGCTCTCGGCCTCACATAGAAAGGTGCTGGCTCAGGTAGTAAATGGCCATTGACTGATCAAATGGCCATCAGCTGTGCCTAGTTGGCCGTCAGCTGTAACCAGTGAGCCATTAGCCATGAATATAACTGCCGTGGCTGGGCTAGTAGAGAAGAAGAGAAAAAAGGAAGAAGGGGGAGCTAGAAGAAGATGGTGGCTGAGCCTGCAAGCGGCGCAGTGAGGGTTGAGAACTGTGTGGTTCCTGGTTCCTGTGTCTCCAAACCAGTCGCCAGTGAGAGTATAGTGGTGTGACTCCCCTACCTATGGCTCCGTGGGTGTTCCTTTTTGGCCTCACCATGTCCTGCGTTCTTGTGTGGGGAGTGGGACCAGAGACCCCACAGACCCCGCCGGACGCCCCGCACGACACTTGGTGTAGTCGGCAGGATCCCCTGCACTACAATGTGGGATGAGTTATACATATCCTATTACTGCCCCAAAGGTACATTTACAAGGAATCAAAGTCACGTTGCAAAGGCTAGCCTGGGCATGAAATCCCTGAGGATACGTGAAAGGTATTGTCACCGTGTGCCACCTAAGGACAGTAAACCCAAAATCATGACCTGAGGAACTTGAGAACTCAGTTTCCTTCTGGGGACCAATATCTATCTAAAGACTAAAGAAAAGGGAAATGCCAAGAAAATCTCCCACAATGTGGAAAACTAACTGCCCTGGGAATGACAACACTCAGGGTATTTGAGAGCAAATACCCCAGGTTCTTGTGTTGAGAACTGGTGTTCACTTCTAGGGCGAAGGCTCATCCCTTCACCAGACACAGGGGAAACCGAGGCCCAGAGAGGCTGGTACGAGCCCTCCCACCTGAGGTAGATGGGACTCATCAGGAAGAAGGGAGTGAGCCGGGAAAGAATCAAAAAGGTGGTTATTCAAAATGCCTTCTTCTCGGCCACAGAGCAGGGGCTGTGTGACCACCCTGGAAAGAAGCGGTCGGCAGTGAGCGCTTGAAACCGTGGCCCGCTCGAGGGCCCTCACCGTGTTTACTGCTCTTCCTGTATGAAAACAAGTAATACCATGGTGTAAACGCGCAAACTAAGCTAGACCCTCTGTGGGACGCGATGTGATGTGCCCACCTGTGGAAAACAACACAGCCCACCAGTGCTCTTCATTCTGAACCAGCTCACCTAGCTATTCATGATCTCCTCTTACAAGCCAGTCACTCATCAGTCGGGACGCGCCGCTCCTTGAGCGCTGGTCCACGCTAACGGGCGGGTAACTATGTTACACTCTCAGGTTCCAGAGCACTCAACACCCGCTCGTGTCGGAACCTTGAGACCTATGTGTGTCTGTGCGTCTGTCTTGGGGGAGGGACGGCCAGGGCAGTTAACCTGAGGGGCGGAAGTGAGCTTAGGACAAAAGCACTGCGTTTGAAATAACTCTTCGGCTTTCTACCCGGCAGGCACTTGGAAGGGTCACAGCGAGTGTAAAAGGAGCACACACTTTCAGCTGACCAGCTGAAAGGACCGGAAAGCCTAGCTGGCCGCACTCTGGATCGTGGCGATGGACACGGCATCTCACCTGGCGCTCCGGCCCCAGTGTCAGCCCAGTGGACACAGGGAAGCGTGCCCAGGGGGACCCCAGAACTGGCAGGATCGGCTTCCGGGCAGGCGTGTAGGGGCCACAACACTCTTCCCACTAGGCCACATGCTCTTCCTAAAGACTGCAGCGCCGCCGGAACAAACGTTTCCAGCGCCGTGGGCCGTGGGCCGTGGGGGCCTGTGCGGGGCTCCAGCCCCCTGCTCCCCTGCACAGGCTCAGGGAGCCTTCCCTCGTGGCCTCTCTACAGGGATCCTCTTTCACTGGCCGAGGGACAGAACCACAGAACAGGCACGGGGCGGAGGGCAGGGGCGGGGGACCCGTCCGAATGGCCAGGCCCGAAGGCAATTCCTAACTTGCAGCTTCCGGAGGAGACCGCTCTGGACACCAGCATCCATGCTCAGACCCCACGGGCTCAGGCCCGACGCTTCCCCCACGGCCAGAGCAAAGCCCCAAATCCTGCTCAGAGGTGCCCAGTTCCTTAAATACGGAAGCCCCGTTCCAGTGACACAGCGGGTTTTCTCAATCTTATGTGAGTAGATATTTAATTTCCACCCCTCAGTGTTGGGGTGAGGGTCCCCACGAGGAAGTCTGGCCTTGGGGCCAGCTCCCTGCTCTCTGACCTCTTGCATGTAAACCCGACGTGCCTCTCACTACTTACTTCCTGGCACCAGTGAGGAACAAGTTCTGTGACATAATCTTAAACGGTCAAACCCCAGCGCTTTTATCCAAACGTCGTCCCGTTTATCCACGGTTTCACTTTCTCCGGCTTCAGATACCAAGGTCAACCCCACTCTGAAAATATTAAACAGAAAATCCCAGAAGTAAACACTTCCTAAGTTTTAAATTGCACGGCGTTCTGAGTAGCGTAACGAAATCTCGTGCCTGCTGGGGACGTGAATCCTCCCTTTGTACCACGTCTCCACGCTGCTCACGCTCCCTGCCCATCAGCCACTTTGTAGCCGTCTGGGTCATCAGACAGGTTATGAGAGACAGGCAGATAGACAGACTCCAGTCAGATAACTTTATTACAGTGGATTGTTACAACTGTTCTACTTTATTATTAGTTACTGTTGGTCATCTCTTACTGTGCCTAATTTGTAAACTGAACTTTATTCTAGGTAGGTATGCAGGAAAAACATAGTACATGTAGGGTGCGGTACTATCTGAGGTTTCAGGCACTGACTGGGGATCTTGGAACGTATCCCCTGCAGATAAGGGGGAACCACTGTACTTTATATACAAGAGTCAAAATGTCGTGTTGAGACCAACGCAGGTGCACATGCTACCATCTGTATCATCGTACTAGAAACGCTAAATATTTGGAGATAATGTGGGGTGCCCCAGTGACCTTTATTACTCTGACTTCGCTGAATCAATGGGATCAACAGGCCATATCGATGCTGATTGCTCTGAAGGCTGCAAGTCATCCCCAGGAGTGCTCCTCACTGTTCCCTACAGCAGCCAGACACTTTTCCGGGACACACCTCTGCTTTTCAGGCCCCGCCCTGGCTGCTGTCCCTCCAGGAGGGGAAGCACGACCAGGGGTTTCGAAGGGCAGTGTTCGCACCCAGCCCTCAGAATACGTTCTGAAATAAATGGCTGCTATCAGGAATGCAGTGAATCCATACGTTGCAAGGAACAGTCACTCTTCTAGTTACATTAAAGAAGGGAGGAGGAATTAAACCCAAAGGAAAAAGATGACTTTCTCTATGTATAATTTTAAGGTACAGTGGTCAACAATTTAAAAAGAGTGAGAGTCAAAGAAGCAAAAATTTGGAGTTTTTGGTAGTTACAAAACAGTCCCGGGATGCACGGGGAATATAGCAAAAAATACTGTAATAATTATGTGTGGTGCCAGGTGGGTACTAATCGGGGCTTCACTTCATTATACAATGTCTCATTATATAAAGTTATACAAATGTCTCATCACTATGCTGTACACCTGAAACTAATGTAATATTGAATGTCAACCGTAACTGAAAACTAAAAGAGAAGCAGTAAGCTGAAGATCACGAGAAAATATAGGGTGACGCAGGAAAAACAAAATACGAGATGAACTTAAAATTTGTAGCTTCAGGAGTGGGTCTGCCCCACCTGGGCAGACGTACAGCTCACAGCACATCAACTCAAGCATGTCCACATAGTTTACCTTTTCTGTCTTTGGATCTTTTGCAACTCATGACAGGTAATCATTCCAAAGCAAAGACCTGCTGTTGGGTGGCAGAGTTCAGTACCTGCGTTCAGTCCTTTCTGGCCTTCCTGAGAATCAGAAAGGTGGTAGCTAGTGGTACTGGAAGGCTTTTCAAACAAACGATGCAGAGGGGGACCCAGGGCAGTTCAAGGACGCGGCAGCCTCGCTAGCCTGAGTGTCTCAGCCAAGACGTGCCCTCCTCCACTGACTGAAGACACTGCGCTCCCTCCCTGTGGCAATTTACAAGGCTCCCGCCACACACAGGAGAACGTGCTTTCCTGCCACCGTCATTATGCTCCTCTCACACCTGCAGTCAGTTTTCAGTGAAGGCACTAAGAGAAAGCAAGAAAGCAGCACAGGCTGCGACAGAATCAGAGTAAGGTCACTCTCGGACAGCACCCACCTTGATGCCAAAAGGACAAATGGCATCAGGACTGTGAGGGGCTCAATGGCCCCACACGAGCCCAGAAGCACCAGCTATGGTGGCAGCTCCTGGGGTGGCAGTGGGGAAGGCAGCAGATGGCTTTTGCTGGCAGGCAGAACTCTTACTGAGTCTCAGATAAGCCAGCAGGAGAAAGCAGGAGCCACAAGTGGGACAGGCAAGAGGACAGGCCAAAGAAATTACAGACAGAACCAGCTCCCCTTCCTGAATTCGGGAGAAAGCCACCTACTGAGAGAAGCCCAGGTACAAAAATCATCCAAGTGCTAGATCCTGAAAGGACTCTCGAACTTAAAAACGAGGATGGAACCTGAAGACCATCCCTTCTAAGCCCCAGATGACACACACAGCACCCCTCCCACAATCCCGACTAGCCTTGCTTGAAAGCCTCCAGCGACAGAGTCTCCGTATAAGGAGGCGGCTACTCCAAAGTGTGGCTCAGCTCGTGAGGAGTGACTTCCGAATGTAGAGTCAAAATCCCTCTCTCTATGCATCTCACTAAGCAGTACTCACTACTGGGTCCTCCTTCTGTCTACTTCTCAAACACTGGGAAACAAGCCTCCGTGCTCCCAGGCTTCTCCTTCAAAGGAAAAGTCCCCAGTGCCTTCAACAAACGGCTTCTGGAATCCCCCCCAAAGCAAATTAGGCATCTACTCTTCAGAGGGTTGGGATTCTAGCTCAGGAAGTAAAATAACCCGAACAATACGTATCCTGGAGCTATCCATGAGCTGTGTGACAGCAGGACCAGCTTTACTGGGTCTCCCACACCACAGCTTACTAACTCTGCCAATTTCTAAGGTAGCAGGACTCAGGGTGCAGGAAGGCAAGTGACAAAGCTGCATCCCTAAGTGCACATCCTGTTTCTCGTATGTCACAGACCGTCTGGTTTTCCTATGGTTTTAAAGCCCTTGCTTATTGGAGCAGGAAGGTACAAAGGGGATAAATTCCCGCCACCTTCCCACCTCCATCAACTGAAAAAGTGGCATCTGAGTAATTCTGATCTGGTGTCAGAACGAGAGAGCAGGGGCTGCATCAGAAAAGCTGGTGGCATTGTTCACGGCATCAATTCTCAAGTGTCTGCCAGGCAGCAGGACGGCTGAAAGACGACAGGCACAGAGGGTGAGGGGAAGTACAATTCCTTTGGACAACCATCTCACACGAATGGGTGTCCACTCAAAGGAACTTGTATCCCACCGGTACCCAAAGGCCGTCCACTGAATAAAGGGAGAGGCCCTGCGTGTTGACCCAGACCGGCTCCCTAAGTCCTGTGAAACCTTACAGCTGATGATCACACCACCAACAGATTCCACGCCGTGTACTATCTCCACCGAGGGCTGTTGGAGAACATAACCCTCATTTTCCCTTTCACTCCCACCAAGCGAACTGCAGCTCTTAAAACCATCTTCGTTGGTCAGATAAGGTGGCCCCTTCCCACGCCTCTGGCTGGTCCACCCTGGTACCCAATGAGCGAAGTTTTCCCATCTTCTAACCCACGAAAGCATTTTTTCCATAAACTTTCTGAGTCTTCACATCCATTACTGACGTTAGAACCAAAAGCCAAACACAAAAATGAAAATAACAGGAAATTATAAGAAAACAAAGGGCCAAGGGCCAAGTTTCAATTAAAACCAGCCAAATGAATAGGCATCACTAACATTTTCTTTCTTCTTCTTTTTTTTAAAAATTTTAAGGAGCATCTACAGTAACGTCTTAAGTAAATTAACAGGAGAAAAGGGAACAGACACATGTGAATGCCTATATCAGCTGAAATACACGAGAAACAGACTTCTAAGGCTGGCTCCCATAAACAAGCCACTATCAACACCAATTGGGGCAGAACAAAACCTAGATCAAAACAGTGGCGGGCAGGTGGCACTTCTCTGGGAATGATGCAAAGACAAACGTCTCCCTTCTTTCCGCTCACCGGCTGACCTTAATTCCGCTTCTACCCATCACCTGGGGGTATAACTGCGGCCACAGGTACTTCACCTCAATCACCGTCCTCAATGAACAAAACCTTTACTTTTTCATGATTTTGCTCATTGCAACATCATTTTAAATTGATATAATGATTTCAGATCATTACGGGGGGGGGGGGGAAGCCTAAAGGAGATTTACTATCAAAAACAGAAGAAAGCTCATTATGTAAGCCTAACACCCCTTTCAATGCTGATGTTGGCATTAATCATATGGATCTGGGGACGGGAATGATTTCTTGAGAGTTGGCTACAGAAACCCCAACACCTCGCTGGTAGAGAATCTCCTCTATGCCACCTGGTAAACTCCTACTGATCCTGCAAGACCCAAATTGTTTTATTCCTCTGTGAATCCTTCATTAACTTCTTCTCCTGCTCATGGACATTTGCTGCCTTTTGTATCCCCTAGTCCTCTCATCCATTCCCTCCACAAACATTTATCCAAAGTCTACATGCGAAGCACAGCGCTCTTAACGGCAGTACAAAGAGGAGTAACACAGGTTTCACGTCCAGGAGGGACTTCCAATCAGAACTGGCCGACATGGAAACGAGGTGATTATCACACACTGGTATTAGTGCTCATGTAGGTATGCTGTGTGGAGAAATACACTCAGACCTCCCTTCCCTTAAGTGTCCCAGGAAGTTCACCATCTCCCCCAACAGTTACTAGCCTCGGAATACAGGAACTGTGCTCTGCTCCCCACTCCCAGGGCAGGGCCCATTATGGAAACTCAATCAAGGCTTGCTAATGCAATAGAAAAACAAGAGGACAGAAAGAAGGGAGGGGGGTAGGAGAAGAAGGGAGGGGAGGGGAGAAATATCACCGCTTTATACCTGGCTCTTACACTTCCAAACGAATGCTACCTGTTAACTGTATAACCAGCCAGATTGCTGCAACGGGCCTATGTGAAAAGTGGAGGACCCCCTAGCACATGCATTTCTGGCAACAGGGTATTCCAGACCCAGGCTGACAGGAAGAAAGATACTAACAGGTGATCCCGCTGAAACATGGGCTCCAACTTGAGAAAATGAAACATGGCAAGATACAGTCTGAGCCTCCACGGCCTGCGCGGAGGGGCCGTGGCTGACCTTGAGGCAGCTCTGCAGGTACCCGGTACCCCAAATGAGCCGCTCTGTCTCCAGGAGGGCAATTCAACCTCGTTCCAAAAAACTGGGTGTCCTAAATTGCTATCTGGAGTCACTTATAAAAAGCAAGTGAATTCCTAAACACTGAGTATGTAATTAGTTCAAAATGTTTCAGAGGAGAAGCTGAGTTACATTGTTTCTTTAAAACTCAGTATGTCCTTTTTAGTAACAAATCAAGTTTAAAAAATAAAGAAGTATCGAGTTAGTTCAGTAATTTTATTTAATTGCTGCTTCCTCCACTGAAATTTTTTAAAACTATATAAAACAGTCTATCATGCTACAGAAATGGAGTGATACAACTCAAAGGAATCAGAAATTAAGGAACAAAGCCACTCGTAAAACCGTGCTATCGAAAATCAGTTGTAAATTACTAATCTAAAAAGCTAGTAACCTCAGTCAGGGCGATGAAGGAATCACTTTATTGCTGTAATCAATCCTCCCAACAGCAACAGAACCCCCTGGAGACAGCGCAGCTCTGGCCTGGCACTGCCGACGGCTGGGTCCAAGGAGAGTTAGGCTGGCTGAGATGCAGAGAGCAGGTGCCAGAAAGTGACACCCTCCAGTGGCATTAATGTTTTATTATTTGATCTTTCTTTGTATTAAATTATACTTGTGTCAACAGACTGCCCTAATACATGTGTATCAGGTGACAGGAACATGCCCTTGAGCTGACACAGGGCTTCCATGAACTGTTCTGGGGCTCTGTAATAGTTAGGAACCTTACAGAGAGTGAGTTGCCAGGGGTCTCTAGGAAGTGACTGTGGAGGGGGGTGAAGGGGAGAGGCAGAGCCTAAACAGATGAGAACCGACAGGGATTACAAAGTACATGAGAGTCGTCCCCCAAAGGCGGTGCCTCAAGCCTTCCACCACGACGCCTCGAGTTAAGAAGACAGGAAAACCACAGGGCCGTGATGTGGGAGCCTGTGTGTGTTTTAAAATAAGGCTCTAACCATAGCATCGGTACTTTGTCTAAGACTAAACACGTAACTCTAAGAGGCCAAGTAAACCATTTCAACTATTTCAGGAGTGATCACTTAGATAGTCCTTTAAAGTTATTTTTCTATCATTAATTCAAAAATGCAATAGCTGAAAGCATGTAACAAAAGGAAAGCCTGCCCGATGATAAGTCTTTTCTAATTTCCTTTAGACTTGAAATCAACTTCAAATTTGAATACATTGCAGCCAAGATTTAAAGAAAGCTAGTGCTGCTCCTCACTATATATCCTGCCACAGGTTCACAATAGCTTATCTGCAATTCTGAAAGCCAAAAATGGAAGCTTTATTCTCAAATGTCTAGCAGACTGTTGGTGGCAAAATGTATTTATTGCACTGAGTGTGAGTAGCTCAGACTTGGCTACAAATTACTGGTGTCTGATTATAGGGAGCAGTGGGACCTCACAGGCCGTGTTCAGGTACACGCATGGGGTTCTACACACCCACCTGGCCCCTCACTTTGGGCAAGGCTTGTGGGCCTTCATCCTACGGACATTTACAGGGAAACTGAGCCCATGTTGCACCACGTCAGAATGTTACCTTAGAGAATTTTACCCTAAATTCAAAACCTCATTTAAACAGCACCTAAATTCTGAAAAATCTATGTCACAGAAAGCAAATGTATATAAAGTGGGAAAGTATATAATAAAATGAGAAGACCTGAAAGCCACAGTGGGGGTGGGGGGGAATTCGCCTTTTACTTGTAAGGACACTGGCCTTAGAAATATCTTAGAACCATGACATTTCGGGCATTTTAACCAAAGGCAGGTGAAAGACGCAGCACGTTTTGTGGTTACCTAGAACTTGGGAATAAGGGCCTGCAGTTCTGGCTGAGCGCCGTAACCCAGATAGGTCAGTAACATGCAGTGTTTCTACACAACCCAAATGCTGGTGCTGGTGCTATGTCTCAGACAGAAGCGACTCCACCCTGAGAAGGAATGGCCGCCAGGGACAAACCAACCAAGCACTATTGCAGTCATTGCTATTAGTATGATCTGCTGCCTTTAGATAAAAATTCCAACACTCCACACCTTTACTATTCCAAACCTATCAATCCACTTGACTAACAGGAAACCCAAAATGCCAATACTTTTAGTAGGTCCCACAATGGACAGTTCCCGCCCCCTCTCTCTATGATGTGTACTTGTCTGGAAGCGGGCGGCTAATTACTACTTTCTACAAAGCTCATGAGAACAAAGATGCAAGCCTGCTATTAGAGGGAGAACGAGGCCTGCGTATCTGAACTTCCACTGAACGCAAATGACGGAAGTATCAACTTCATACAAACCAACTGTTTTAACCACGTAATTCACATCGTTTAATATTTTCAGAGAACGCAGAAAGGGATGGGTTAATGGTTGGAGTCAAATATGGTGTCTTCTAAAGCAAGGATTCCAAGGCAGGCTGAAACACAAGATGTGTACAGCAAGTTAAACTGATGCCCACCTGGCAACAGGTAACTTTATATTGCATCCTCACTAAGAAAAAAAATCAGATTCTAACACGACTGCACATACAATTGCTTGGCTTCAAATATTCGCTCACATTTGGAGAATCGTTAGAAGCATATCAGAGCATGACAGTATTTGTCTTCAGTTCACCATAAAAAGTAAAGCGAGAGCGATTTCTCTGAGTTGGCTGGTTTTAATGTGTACCCCAGGCAGTCAGGTAACCAGGGGAGGGCGGGGAGGGATCCTCTCTCTCCAGGGGTGGCAACTAGCAGTTGAAAGTCTAATCAAAGGCCACACTGCAACCACCCTCATCTCTAGCAGTCCCACCAGAGTTGTGGTCATCAGAATAAGGGACATCACAAATGATTTTTCAGTGGTGAAATGCATGGGGACGACAACCTTACACATCCTCTCCTGGCCCCTCCAGGAAGGTGTAACATTCTGGCCCCACTGCCCACCCCAGCCTCTTCCTTTGGCGATGCCCAGGCAAGTGGGGAGATGGGGTCTGTGCTTTGCAGGTTCTAGGGGATTCTGAGCCCCAAATACTATCAGAAGCTACCTGATCTGTGCAAGAGAATACTATCACATCTGCCTGGGGAACCTGCCCTGCAAGGTCCGTGTCAGAAGGCATAAGAGAACAGAGAACCAAGACGTCAGCACAGCCGGTGGGCTGTGATTTCCCTACCTGTGTGCTAGGACACACGACCAGGAAACAACCCTCTCCTCAAAAGATACCACTTGGCCGTGAGGCCTGGGGACAGCGGCCTACATCCCTGACTACTCCGATGAGTGGTCCTTACCAGGAGTGCAATAGGTGACAGCAGCAAATCAAACGAGGCCACATCACAGCACCCACAGACCATATCATGGTAGCACCTACAGGGAGACGAGGCTTGGGAGTGGAGGAAGAAATGAGCGGGGCTGAACGCTGCTTCTCCAGGCCAGCCCTGCAGCAACCACCTGCTGGAGAGCTTCAGGGCCCGAGGCTTGGCTCCCCGGAGCAGCCCACCGCTATTACAGCCGGCAAGTGGGGCAGAGAGACCAGCTCCGGGGCCTGCTGATGGCAAAGGCTGCGCCAGCAACAACAGGAGAAAGGCACCACTTGCCAAGGTTCTCTCTCCCTTCAGGCTCACAATGGCTGAGGTCACACACCCTGAAAGGTGCTGCCACACACACCTAGGAACTGGCGGTCGACAACGTGCAGACCGCCGCAGTATTACTGGGGGAAACCGCCCGCAGTACTCGACTTCACATCCGGCATGGCTGGTGACTTGGGAAGGCAGGTCCCTTAGCTGGTTCCAAGTCCCAGCGCGCTCTGCCGAGCTGACCCGCTGCGCGGCCGGACCGGTTCCCACCATTGCCCTCCCCACCTCGCCCGCGCTGCCCACCTCTGCGCGGGGACCCGTCGATGCTCTCAGCGCTGGAGGAATGCGCGTCGGTCGGGGCGCGCCGCAGGCTGAAGTAGCCGCGTGGCCACAAGGGGCCGCTCCGCGGGGAGGGCCCTCCAGCGAGCGCGCTGTCCCTGCGCGCGAAGATGCCGCTGAAGAAGCGCAGCAGCCGGTGCTCTGAGGCCGAGCAGGGGCCTGCGGCCGCAGCCCGCGTGCGCTCCAGCCGCTGCAGGTCGCTGTTGTCCAGCGTGCGGTTCTTGCTCTTGCTGCGCTCCCAGCGCTCCAGGTCCGAGAGAGCATCGTTCTTGCTGAGCACCTCGCCCACATCCAGGGTGTTGCGCTTTTCCGAGGCAGGCTGCGCGGCGGCCGCGGGCTCTGGCATGGCCCTGGGGCCGGCCGTGACCTCGCCAGCCGGCGCCCAGGCCAGGTTCCCAGAGCTGCTGTGTCGCCTCCCGCGGCCCAGGACTGGGTCCCGCGGCACCTCCGACCCACTCCAATGCCTGAAGCTGAGGCTCCGCCGCAGGGGTGCGGCCCGGGCCCCCTCTACGTCGGGGCTGCCTGGCGCAGGCGAGCTGGGCTCCTGCTCCATGGCCGGGGAACTGCCGGCCAGGTCCGCCGGAGGCGGGCCGCGCGCGCACGGCCGAAACCGCCCGAGCTCCAGCTGCCCGGTGCTGCGGGTGCGGAAGGTGCGGAAGTCGCCGGCGCGCGGCTGGTGGCCCTCCGGCTCCTCAGTGCCCGCCTCCTCCGCCTCTTCTTCCACCAGGCGCCCAGGCGCGTCCGGGGAGCGCGCGGGCCGGAGCCTCCGAGCGGGGCGCAGCTCGGAGCCACCCGGGGCTGCCAGCTGTTCCTTCCTGACCATGGTCACGGAAATGCGGTAGACTGTCTTCCTGGGGGGCGTCCCGCGCGGCATCGTGTCCGCAGGCGGAGATGCAGGCTCGCCGCTGCCGTCCAGTAGGTACATTTCGTCTGGGGACGCGGCCGCAGCGCCGCCCGCTGGGGCCGCGCCGCATCCGGCGGGCCGCGGGCCGGGACGCGTGGTCAGGCGGTCGCCGGGCGAGGCGGCGAGAGCGAGCGCGCCGTGAGAGGGCCCACGCCCCCTGTTCACCGCGAGGGCCCCGCTTAAGCTGCGGGTAGGGCGCCCCTGGCGCCCACCAGCCCGTGCGCCGCGCGGCCAGAGTGCGGGGGTCCAGGCCTGGGGCGCCCAGCCATCCGCCAGCGGGGCGGGTGGGCGGAGCGGCGGAAGGGCGGGAGGACAGTCAGGCGCAGGGATGGTCTCGCCGGCAGGTGCGGCCGAGGCGCGCAGGGCCCGGGGCGGGCGGCGGCGCCCGCGGCTTCATTGTCTATGGCGCCGGGCCCGCTCGCATCTTCAGGCCTTTTTTGCACAGTTCGGTGGCTCCGGAGCCTGCGCCACTCCCAGGGCCCGGGAAGCTCCGGCAGGAGCGCTGGCCTCGGCTGTGGGACCGACAGGCGGCGGTTTAAAATGGAAATGCGCGCCGGGGCGGGGCGGGCAGGCGGGGGCCCGACGTGCAGGGACCGCGGGGGCGCGCCCGGGCCCCGCTGCCGAGTCCCGGGAGCGCAGGGCAGCGGGAGCGCGGCCGGCGGGCAGGCCGAAGCGCCGGGTTGGATCGCCGCTGCGCGGATTGGAGCCTCCGTGGGACGGCCTGGTCCCTGTCTGAACCCTAACCAGGCACCAACGCTCCGGACTTTCACTGCAAAAACGAGCAAAAGAAGGGGCCCCTCCACCTGCTGTGGGTTTATGAAGCACCTCTTCTAACCATGGTGTTTGAAAGGTATCTTAGGTACTTGTTACCCACTAACTTCACACAGGAACACTGGCACTCCCAGGAAGGAGGGAACAAAGAGGAACACGGAAGGAGGATGGCAACTCAGGGACATGGCGATGTGGTTTGCACCACTGCCCTCCAAGTGAAGGACTTGCAGTTTCACTCCTAAAGATTTTCCCAGTGTGTGGGGAAAGGCTTGGGACATGTAGGCACTTGCTCCCTGAACAAGAGGCAGGAGAACACAGTGGTTAAGAGAAGGAAGGAAGAAGTCATGCCTGTCCCAGCGAGGCCTGTGCATTTCCTAGCCACCTCAGCGTTTACACCTGTAAAATGGGGATGAAGAAAACAGTATCTAAACTCCGAGTACTCTTGTGAGAACTAATGTAGCTACGCGACCGAGCGCCAGGCATTCCGTGGAAGCACTAAGTAGTCACGGTGGGTACCGAGCGCTGAGTTTCTCTTTCATCACACCCCCCACTTGCCACCTCTTGGCTTTGCAGATCGTGGTTACCTGCCTGCCACAGCAGTGCCCCTATGTAGCTGATCAGCCTATCAGTTTTTCTCGATGTCCTGAACAGAGATGTTTCAGTTTCAGAAGGAAAATGTCATCAATACAATGTCCACTAATCAAACGGGATGCTCACACGACCTGGCAGAGGCCTAGACATGGCAGACGTGGTGCAGAGGCCACTCCAGGGACAGCCCTCCAGGGACAGCCCTCCCAGCCGGGCCGTGCCCTGGGATTCCATGACTGTTTGCAAGTGCTGCTTTCCCCTTCTCTCATCTTTTAACAAGTAATTATGGGCACCTAGTGTGTTCATGGCACTGAAAGCATATAAAGGTGAGTCCTGAGGTGTCTTATGAAGGAGGTTATGACCTCAAAAACATGGACTTATACCTCAGAGCGAAATTACATGTTCAGATTTAATGAGGTACATCAGAAAAACTGCTAGTTGCTTCAATTTGTTTTTTTAAAGCTACTTTAAAGTACAGAGGATTTTTAGGGCAGGAAAAATACTCTGTGTGATCCCATAACGATGGATACGTGCCATCATACATTTGTCCAAACCCACAGAATGTACAACACCAAGAGTGAACCCTAATGTAAATTATGGACTTGGGGGGATACTGACGTGTCAATATGGGTTCACCAACTGTAACAAATGTAGCCCCTGGTGGGGATGTTGACAGTAGGGGGGGCTCTGCATGTGTGGGGTGGGGGACACAGGACATCTTTGTATAATACCTCCTGTTCAGCACCACTATGAACCTAGAAAGAACCTAAAAAGCCTCTGAAAATTAAACTATTTTGAAAAACACTTGAAAACACATTTGAGCAGCCTCATTGGCTCTCCGTCGGCATGACCGCCACCAGTAGAGCCTGAAGCTCTAGCGACCTGCTGCTGGCACCCAAGGTTTCGGGAGCAGTGCCTCTGATACACCCACACTGCAAATATGGGGATCCCAGGACAGATGGGCCTCACGTTCTGAGTTTCAGTAAAAAGCCCTCTGATAAGCCCCAACTTCTGATCAACTTCTAGAATGGGAGCCAGGCTGTAATCATCGTAACAGAATGAGGTTTCCAGAGCCCATCGGGTTAGGGGGATGTGTGTGTGGGGGAAGGGGGGGAATGCTTTCCCCAAGGCTACGCAGCTCATCGCTGGGGTCACGCTGCCTGTACTCATTCCCACACTACAATGTCATCCCTTTGTCTTCGTGTCAGCATTCTGCTTTGTTGGCTACGAAGAAAGAAACAAATGTGTGACGAGTAGTGAACTTGACATCCATCAAACATAAATGATCGTTCAACATCTCAGTAAGTTTTCATTCTTCCATTTTTCTATTTGTTCATGTATTCATCAGATATATTGGGCACCCACTTCTCACTAAGCAGTGAGAAGGTAGGGTCTCCATCCTCAAAAAAATTTAAAAAACTCCTGGAAAATGATGCCATTTTCAAGGCCAAATGATTTAACATAAAAACACCAGGAGACACGGCATTGGTGACAAAGCAGGTCCTACCACGCTGACAGATCAGCACCACTCAGATTTGGCAAAAGTCTAACAATTTACAGCTGCAGCGAGACAGACTTGCAGGTCAACCCTGCTTGTCCGTGGAGAAACTCACACTCAGCAATGGTGAGACCAGAACCCAGGTCGTTCCTAACTTGGCGTGGGGGCCATTCCCACTATTTGAGACCATGGCAACTTTCAAATATTGAGATGAATTTTAATATGAAATTAGCTGGCCCATAAGTGATATATACATATATCCTGTTATCTGAGGCATTCATAGCAACCAAAGTAAAAAAAAAAAAAAAAAAAAAAGGCATTCCTATAGAGCTTAAATATCACTGTTAGTGTCTTCCAATTATTGCTTGGTTGTCTAGACTCCAGCCCAGGTTTTACACTTAGCCATTGGAGGATGCAGCCTGCAGAGTAGAAGATTCCATTCAATCCACCTTAGATGACACTGAATCTTAGAAGACACTGAATGAGGGAACCTCTTCCAGCCATAGCCCAGTGTGTTCACTATATTTCAGTGCCTTCTGCCTGGCAAGGAAGCATTGATCTGCTACACGAAACATAATGATTTCACACTAGCCGCGACTGTTTGGACTGAAAAACCTGGAGAATCGCCTCTCCCCACTGCCCTGGATACATGGGCTCTTCCGATGCGAAGAATCAGAGGCTCAGACAGAACCTGTCACTCCAACATCTAAATTCCCTTTACAAATCCAGACCTGCCTTTAAATAATCGTACTACATGTGTTCAGGTGGCATTATGCTTTATTTTCCTGTTGCCTTTTAAACTGGCCCCTCTGGACCATCTTTCTTGAATTTTTCCATGACCTATCACCATTTTGGCTTTAAAAAAAAAAAAAAAAAAAAAAAAGCCTGGTGTTGATCTCACTATATCCAAACCCAACAGCAGGCAGGCAAAGCTTCCGTGTTGCAGGGACTCTGAGAGGGAAGGAGTGCAGAGGGGGTCCAGGAAAGGGGATCAGTCCTACCTCTGCCCCTGTCATCACCCTGGCAGCTGGCTGTGCTCTCCCAGTTCCAAGTCTATGAGCTTTGGCCACCCTCCCACCACTTCCCTGTCCTGTGCCATTTCTAGCTGCCTATAAATTAAACATCCTCCACGAGAATATTATTTCGCAAGCGTTACTAGAGCTGATAAGCCTTATTTAAGGAAACCAGGAAACCGCTGGTAGTCAGCAGAGCCATCTGCTACACAAGCTGACTTTCCAAATAACAGAACTCGCCAGTTAGTAATCACGTTTAGAGGATCTTAGCAGAACCACATCTGTGGGCAACAGAAAGTGGCCAACCCCTGAGTTTGCCCCAGCCCCTGAAGTCCCCCCAGGTCACAGCCATTTAAAGGCTATTTTCTGGCAGCAGGTTGACCGACAGATACATACAAGCAGCCAAGAAAGGCATTTATGTTTTACTAACAATTTCATGTTTTACCTTTTGGCGTGAGGCCCAAGTAAGATCATTCCAGGAGGAATGGTCTCTGGTCTCAGAGCCACCAGGCCGCTGAACTCCCGCCAACGGACAACTCTGCCATCGACCCTGCCCGGGCTGAACCCACAGGGGCCCATCTTTCTCATTTCAGAAGCTGAAGGTTAAAAGTGGAACAGTGAAAGAGCTAAGACCCTGACCCTCATGTCTGACTCACAGGAGGACCAGGGGGTGTGTCTGGTCCAGAGCGTCGTGAGCCAGTGGAAGGAAACACCCCTGCAGGTCCTCTGAGCACCCACAGCCTGCTTGCTTGTCCTCAGGGGGTACGCAGTGCAATCGCTGCCCACGGAACCGGGGGAGAGGGTGACGTGTGGACACGCAGGCCCGTAAGGCAGCACCTGTGCTGCACACTCTTCAGTTGTAACCCCCACGGGTAACACCAGCACGTGCTAGCCACGAGGTGAGGACACCGGCCAGCGACTGCTTATCAAAACCCAGTCTGTGTGACCTAAGCTCAGAAAGCTGTCTGCAGTCCGCCTCCGTCCAGAGGCATCTGCGGATCTGAGAGTCGGGCAAGTCTGCCAGGGGAGCTGGGCGCCTCTGCGGTGGGGCGGGTGGGCATACGAGGAGGGGGAGACCCACCCCCAGGGGTACCCTGCGTCCAGCTCAGGTTCCCGCCCACAGAGGTCGCAGGCCCTATCAATGGTAGGAGATGCCGACAATGGCTGAAGCCGACACCCTATTTGCAGAGCATTTCACGCACAGGGCCTGTCAGGAATGGGGCCCGACATCTGGCGGACCTCCAACATTTCAGCAAGAGGCCCCCTGCTTTCGTGTCTTCCATTGTCCAGAGGTGGCATGTCCAAACAGTGGCATGAAGTGCGGTAACCATGCCCAGAGCACTCTGCTCGTGATGGGCAGAGTGTGTCTGTGTGTGTGTCGGGGGGGAGGGGGTAATGGCCAGAGATTGACAAGGGTCACAAACACCCAGAAAAAAGTGTTACATAAAAAAGATGCAGGTAAGAGGAAGGCAGAAAATGATTATTTCCCGCCGAAACACTAAAAGAAAAAAAACAAAAGAAAAACCCACAGGGCTTGCACAAGGGAGGCGGTACGAGGCTTTCACCCGCAGCAGTGTCTGCAGCTCAGCGCTGAGACCTTGTTGTGGGCTTGGTCCCATGCACAGACACTGTTCAGATGCCGGGAGACCCCTCCCTCAGTCATGACAACCAGAAACGAGGCAGATGTTGCCAGCTGTCTCCTGGGGGGCAAAATGCCACCACTGGAAAAGCACTGCTGCAAAGGGACAGGCAAGACACAGACGGAAAGGGGCTGCGTGTTCCTATGTCTTACCAAGTTTTCATTTTACTGTTTTATTAATTCAACCACTCCTTGAATCCTGCCACTAAATAGCTTAATAAAAAGCTCCAGAAGGTCTCCCTATAAAGAGAGAAGCAATTATTTCCAGTAATTCCTCCCCAAATAGGGAGAACAGCGGCAGTTATCGATCAGGCCATTACAGGTCCTCATTCTGTGATTGACACGTCATCACTTACAATTAGTTTCAATAAGTACCATGGACGTGATTAAAACGCTGGGAAGAAAAAGGTTAACTTTTGCCAACAACTGATTACTTAAAATCTACAGCAGCGGATTATTTTTCATTAGAAAACAGCCTAAGGAAGATGTGTGAAGGCGGTGACCATGAGCCCCTGGGAGACAGAGCCTGGAGAGCATGCAGGTGTCCTCAGCTAAGCTCACTGTGGCTTTCCATGAGTGCCACCAGGAGCCCCTGCAGGGACTGAGCCCAGGACTGGACAGGCCGATGGACCCAGGGCTGCAGCTGTCCTATCACACTGTCCCCTCCTATGTCACGCTTGCACCAGGTCAGGGGGACATCACTCCATCCTCTGCAAATGGGAACAGCGGTTTAAACTACAGCAACTAGGTCTGGGAGAGACCTTAACCCAACCCATTTTTTCAGTAAAGATGCTGACTCCAAGGGACGCCACCTGCCTGAGGCCACCGTGGGGACAGGAGAGAGGGTCCAGCCGCTGTTCTCTCCTCCGCACAGCCTGCTACAGTGAGCCACAAGGAAGCATCCAAACCCAAACTGAAACTCCAGCTCCACGGAAGTAGCCCAATGAGAAGCAGCCTTGATTTTTAAGCTAACCCAGTGAGTGTCGGACACAGTAGATCCTCACTCGGAAACACAGGAAAAGGTCCCACATTTCTTGTTTCTTGCTTGCTACGTGTCAGGCAAAGCTGACTAAAGATAACATTAAAACCACATCTATTAACGGTCACTTTAGGGAAACAAATACAAACAGGACTGCCTCGGTGTGACAAAGGCGGCGGCTCCCGGGCCCCTCCCCTCCCCCCATCCAGCCGCCAGCTCTCTGTGGACACAGAGTTGAGGAACCCGGGAGGATTTACGGTTAACACACACTTTGCACCTGTCCCCGGGACAGCTGCAGGGAAGCGCTGGAATTTGGGAGGAGCGAAACCAAAACACTCCTACCAAACGGCTCATCTTCCCAGCCTTCCAGTGCACCCAGGCCGGGCCCACCCGGTAACGTCTTCCTCTGCAGGGCTCCCCGGAAGGGACCCCTCGAACAGTAACACCTGCACGCTGTCTCCCTACAGACACTACCACCGAAACACAGGGAAGTCTGCTCTGGACACCCCTCCCCCAGCAGCCCCCAGAGCTCCACATCAACGACAGCTACCTAAAGATGTGTGACAACATCTGGTGCTTGCCGAGCTTGTTTTCAGAGCCACTGACCCCAACGATTTGTCAAATCCAAGATTTCCATGAAAATAAAAATGGAGTCCCTGGGAATTTTTATCAGTACTGTTGCAAACATCACCATCAAGGACAGTCTGTTTTATCAGAGTTATCGCCTGTGCATCCCGTGTGGGACTGAGCTGCAGAGATATCTGGAAATCTTTTATCTGTGCTCAGGGAACTTGAAGGTTTGATGTATTTTTTTCTCTCAATGTCGAAAGCAACATGACTAAGATGCCTGTTCAAAGCCCAAATCCCCCCGCCCCCCCCACCCATTAGCAGTGGGAGACACGTGACCACCTCCAGCCTTTCTGACCCACTGTGTCCCCAGCGCAGTGTTCCCGAGGCTGGGAGGATGCACACAGCACGGGTGGTGGCTGGTGGCAGCAGTCAGCCCCTTGCCCGGGCAGTTACAATCGGCATTAGAGCTCTGGGGAGAGAAGTGGGTCATGAGTGAGGTCTGCCACGATAAAATGAAACAAAACAGCTGTGTATTCTCAGGCGCTGGCCCCGCACTGGTTGTCAGCAACCAGCAAGCAAGGAGCACGGGAGGGGTCCCGCCGCGAGAGGACGGGGTGAGGACGCGGGCTGGGCAGCTGCTGGGCTCTGCTTGCCTCCTGTCAAAGAATCACCACCAAGGACAGCATCGTCCACGATGGAAGTGGAAGGAGACAAACTTGCCAAAGAATTTCCAGCACGCAGAGTCTTCACTCCCCTCCAATGTCACCTCTGTCCCCAGGAGGGCTGCTGAAGATGATCTGGCCAGTTACAAACCAACATAAAACTTTCCCAGTCTGGAAAATAAGGTTCATGACACCTCATCCACCTGGCTCTGGGCACGCCTGGCAGTGCATCAAAGGCTCCCTGAAAACCTCTGAACAACGAAGTTCCATGACCATCTAAGGCATGACTTCTGACGTGGCTCTGGATTCATGTGCCATCCCCTTGGGTCCCTTGTTTCCTGTCATCACTCCCTCACAGCCCACTCCACCCAAAGGAGGGGGCCAGGGGAGTTCAGCGCCCGTGTGGGGCCAGGTCCCCCACCTGGCCCACTCCCGGGGTGTCCTCCTTCACCTGGCCCCTAGGCCCCTCCCATGGCCCCGCCCGTGACCTACCCAGCACTGCCATCCTGGCCTCCAACCACCCATTCTCTTCCATGCTGGTGCGGATGAAAAAGGGGTTCTACAGAAAGTGACCTCAGAGGGTGACCTGATCACAAATCCCTAACTGGGCGGGTCATGGTGGGCAGTCACACCCAGGCAGGTAACTTCTTTAGTAAGAGGTTGACCTTTGCAACACCTTTCAGACCCCTGGAAGCAAAAGTACCCTGGAGAGAGCACATAATCTTGTTCATTATCCGATAATCTAATCCCCACCTTGCTTTCTCCCACCTTCATGGACTCTTCCTCCCCACCCCCACCCCCAACTTCTAATGCATAAAGAAACTGCAGAACTGTCCTTCTCGAGAAAATGTGAGATCCTGCTTCCCAGCAATTGTTGTCAGTTTGGCTCAAATAAAATCTTATAAAAATTCTTTACAGGTCTAGACGTTTCTTAGGTGCACACTGTCCATCCTTCCTTTCCAGAACTTCCACTGCAGCTGTCCGGAGGCTCATTTTAACACACCCTCTCCTGCCCATCCTCCAGACCCTTCTCTACGCAGGAAAGGCCACTGGGCTTCACACTGTCTCCTCCAGCCACTACTCTGAGTGTCCCTGCCACCTGAGACCTCACCCTGGGTCCATGGACCAGCAGCACCAGCTGGGAACTGGGCCCCGCCGGGCCGTCCACGCCTCCAGGAGATGCATGTGTGCACAGGTGGGGAGCACCCAGTCTGCTCCCCGAGCCCCATGCAAACACACTCACACACCTGCATCCCACAGGCCTCATAGCAGCCCTGGGTACTTGCTCGCCCACTCCAGCGATCCAAGCTGGCTGCCATCCCTGAAAATAGCACAGCACCATGTCCTCCTGGGAAAGTGCATTGGGAGCAGCTTCACCGGGGCATCCCGCCAGCACCCATCTCTGCCGTGCAGAGCTGATGCCATCAGTCACAGTCAGCCCCTCTCCTGGGACCAGCACAGAAAATACTCCATCGTCTCCCATTTAATGAAAACAAAAACAGGAAAACCAGGAAACTAAAGCATCTCCTCCACCTGCATGCCCTCTGGCCTCTACCACTCACCTCCCAACTCCGGGACAGGCCAGTCTCCTTCCTGCTCCATTCCCCTCTTCTCCTTCCCTGGACTCCCAGAGCAATGGGGGGGGGGGTCACAATTCCGCTCAGACCCCCAGAGAACACCGCCACTCCTTTGCTGGCATCCCAGCCCCACCCAACCCCCACCCAACCCCCACCCAGCCCTGCTGCACCGAGTGGGTAGAATGATGGAAACCCGCGTGACTTCACCAAAGTGACCTTGAGTGTCTGCGTCCGGTTTCACGTCTGCAGTAGGGAGATGATAAAAGGGCACATGTGATGATGGGACGGCAGAGGGCGGGGGAGGGCGGGGGGGAGAGTATAGGTTATATGTTATCTGTACCCATCACAACCTAAATAAAGCGCGGCAGCTAAAATACCTGATGATGTTTATGAAGCTTCTGCCCCAGTGCTCAGAACAAACGGTGTTGTCTGCTGTGGCCCAGGGTTCTGCACCCCAACACATCACCCTTTCTAGTCCTGAACACACCACGCCCAGTGTCACCACTGCCTCCTGCTGGGGACGGACTGCAGCAGGAGCTAAATCCTACTTGTCACAGGAACCTGGGCTCCGGAGTTCCCGCGGGCCACACACCTGCCTGTGCACACCTGGGCCCTTCCCTTATCAGTGTCAATCATCCAGCTCTTCCGAGGCCTGCAATTTACATAAGCATCTCCCCCAGAAGACCAAGGTCCTTCACACAGCACCCAACTTTATCTCTAAATCCAGCCTTGCCCGTGTTCTCCTTAACACATGCTGCCAGATGGTTAACTTTATAAATCCAGGTGGCTGACCCAAAATTAATTCTGGAAGGGAGCAGCAGTGCCTCTGTCACGTTACAAGTAACAGCAGGGATCAGCTGACTTGCTTGACATGACACACACACACACACACACACACACACACACACGTTTACACTGCTGCACCACACAGCGGTCCCCCTCCCCCTTCAAGTTTATCTGTGAAGTCTCCAGTGGTTAGGGAAAGACACTGAGAAGAGGGTGATTCATTTCTTCCCAGGCCACAAAGAACCTCAGCCTCGGCTGATCTTGGGTGGCCGCCCCCCACCCCCGCCCCCGGGAAAGCGTGCCCCTCCCTTGGTGGAAAAGATGCCTGGGGCGCTGGGGGTTCCCACAGCGTGACTGCCTGGGGACAGCCTGCCCTACAGCAGTTGCTTCATTTCAGGGAAGGGGGTGGGAGGGTGGGGAGGGTCTCTGAAACCTCAGCTCCTTCCCTGCCCACCCGTCTGGCGGGCACCTGGGCCACGCCCACTGTGGGAAAGGAGGCAGGTGCTGATTGGCGAGTCCCCAGCTGACCCAGGATGAGGAGTTCACCAAGCTTTAGTGGGCCAGGGCTCCCCGCAGAGTACTGAGATATAAAGAAATGCCCTTGGTCCAGGTGCTGAGAATACCCAGGAAGAAATAGAACACTTGAAATAACTTAGAACCATTTAAAGGGAGGGTAACAATGGGCCCTACCCCAGAGTTAATGCAAAGAGCTTAGCGCCTGGTACTTCAGAAGTTCTCAAAATAATGGTTTTCATTCTTCAAATGGCACATTCAGGGTTAGCTGTCAGGAGCTGCAGTGGGACCCTGTGCAGACGTCACAGTCAGATGAAGCCACAAATGGCTGCTGTGCACTGTGTGTGCAACTCCCCCATCCCGCCATGCCCACCCCCCTCGGCCATGACCTGCAAAGAATTCCGGAGAAGGAACAGCTGTCATTGGAAACTTCTGAGCGTCAAAAAGGTAACACTTGGCAACAGAATGTTCGTGCAGGAGGACTTTTTCTCAGGAAGACTGCTCTGGGGAATTAAGAGTTCAAGCCCAAGGAAATTGAACCCCTGAGAAGGCCTTCCAGGAAAGGAAGCTTTGGAGACTCCCTGTAGTCGCACACCACTCCCCTGGAACTTTCCAGCATTCACAAACATCAAGGCAAGGGGCCAGGCAGGGCCTCGGGGCTGCTCCCACCCCCCTCCCACCCCAGCCGCAGCCTGGCAGAGGCAGATCTCACTGTGACAGAGCTTACGGCATGGTGCAGCCATTCTGTGTGAGCCGTGCATGCAACACACTTGCAGTTTACCCATTCACTGTCGGTAAGGTACGCTGAAGACTCCCAGGACCCAAACGCCCCAGCCCTGTGGGGCCACCACCTACTAGGCAGCTTTACCTGGACTTAAAACACAGCAGGCCATGAGCAGGAGGCAGGTCCACCCCACCCCAGCCCTTCCAGCGCAGGCACCCCCATCCATCCCCGCCAACAGAAACCCAGGCCAAGGCTTGAGGACGGCACCAGTGGGGCTCAGCTGGATGGAGCACCTCACAGATGTTAGTTAGTTCAGTTCATCCATTTCCTTCCCCCAAAGCCCGTGAGGCAGGCACTATTATTATCCCTGTCCTACAGTTAGGGAAAACAAGTCACAGGGAGGCTGAACAGGTGCCCTAGGTCTCCCAGTAAAGGGTGGAGCTGGATGGAACCCAGCAATCCTTGCCCCCCACCCCAGCGCCAACCTCATCCAACTCTCAGCAAAGCACCATGGGGAGCCCTGCAGGGATTTGCAGAAGGAGGCCGGTGTGGAAGTTGGGTGACAGGGAGAAAACAATGAAAGAGCTTTGCAAAAGACAGCCTCACTTACCCCGGCTGCTGATCCAGTAGGGGGGGGACAGGGGGAGGGGAGGGAAAAGGAGGAGAGCAAGTGGTCAGGACTCGGGAGCAGGTAAGCAAAAAAGGTAGTTAAACACATCACACCCAGCTCACCCAAATTCCAAGGGCTGGGGCACTGACGGTCAAGGCCGAATGGGTAAAACAGGCGCCCTTTTCATTCGAATCTCAAGGCACAAGGTACCAGCCCTGAGGTTCGGATTATCCCCCAAAGTCACCCTCAAGACTCCCCTTTCCTTCTAGAGTCCCTGGAAAGGCTGAGCAAAACCCTCAGCTCCCCCCACGCCCACCCTGACCCCCACCCCCACTGGCTACAAGCTGGTCAGCCTCCACCTGAGACTCCAGGACAGACCTCCCCAAAAACCAACGTGGCCCCAGATGCCACAGCCACTGCCCAGACTATGTGGAGCCACCTCCTCCTGGGAGCCCTCTCTTGCCTCCCCCCTGCCCGCCCCAGTGTGACCCCAGTGCCCTCTCACCTGTCCTCCACCACAACCCTTGACCTTGACGCTGGAGGGCCGCAGGGAAGTCAGTCAACTGCAGCCCTCCTTCCCTAAAGCAGAATACTCACTTCTAAAGCCATAAATTCTTCCCATCAGACACATTCCATATACGAAGAGACCAGCACCTAGGCTTGGCCATTAGGGAATCGCGCATTTCTCAGATTCTCTGCAGGTTGATCAACTCAAACCCCAAAGGGGAACGTTAGCAGCGTTATTTCTAAAGCAAAATCGCATTATCTCGTAACAAGGCATTTCGCTAATAGAAAAAAGTGTGCACGAAGCAGCAAAAACCACCACAAAAGGGCTACAGAAAAGTGTGAAGGAAAAGTTTCCGTAACTATTTAACCGGGTACACCCAGGTTTGATGGCCTTGACTATCAAGACCAACATTTTCAAGTTCATTATAATGTTCGAAGCCCAGCGGGGCTTCCACAACCAAGTACCTCCAACTGGGGGGCTTCACCAGCAGTTTCTTTTCTCACCGAGATCAAGGTGCCGGCAGGGCTGGCTCCTTCTGAGGCCTCGCTCCGTGGCGTGTACATGTGTCCTCTCCCGTGTCCTCACGTGCTCATCCCCCCATGCGTCTGGGTCCTGATCTCCTCCTCTTATAAGGACACCAGTCAGACTGGATGAGGGTCCATCCTAGCGACCTAATTTGAACTTCCTGACCTCTGTAAAGACCGCATCGCCCAATACAGTCACATTCTGAGGAGCTGGGGGCTAGGACTTCAACAGATGAATTCTGGGGGACACGATTCAGCTCAAAACAGCTGCCACCATGGGTAGCAAATAACAATTCTTAAAGTAAGGGAGCATTCAGTGTGTAACAGTCACACTGGGATTTACGAAAGGCATTGTTCTCAGTGCAAACGCAAAGCAAGCTGGATACCCACAAGGCCCTGCAAAGCACAGCTGGGCCCCTGGGCCCCCCAGCGCCCCTCATGGAGTAGGTCACCAGCTCGTGAGAAAGGCAGGCCTGAGAGAGACCAGCTCCCCGGCCTGAGGGTGAAGCTGGGCCTCTCCCCGCTGGAAGAAGCAGAGTCCCTCCCCTTAGAGTCTCCAGGGCACCCTCTGAGGGAAACGAGGAAAAGTAACCGCACACGTGTGGGGGGTGACACGTGTGGACTCGCTCCTTCCTGCCTGTCAATGGAATCTGTCACGGGATCCATTTAAAGCCAGGAGTGTCTCGCTCAAATTTAAACCAGAATCCGTGTGTTTGTGGTCAGCAATTTCAATGAAAGACCCCCAGCACGGAGCTGGATGCAGTGTATCTGCTTCCTGTGTGTGGCTGTTACGGTAAAATCTGCTTAATCTCATGGAAGTCAAGATGTGAGGCTTGAAGCCATTGTTTCTTGCTCCTCTTTTTTGTTTTTGAACACAGCCCTAAAAACAGAAAAGGTGTATCTTCTTTAAACCCAAACGTCCGTCCCACGGTGGCAATAAGGCACCCGGGTAAAGGACAGCAATAGTCTCCTCTTCAGCAATCATCGCAGGAGCGGCCCCCCCAACCCCGGCCCCAGGACGGGGCATGGAGGCCACAGTCTTGGGGTAACGGACAGTGCACCCATCCCGGCAGAGAAGGGCTGCAGAGCAGTGGCCGGCCTTCCGGGGCAGGCTGCTTCTCCACGTGCCCGCGCGAGTCAGCCCTGCCACTCGTCATCCGAAGTGTCAAAGCAGCACCTGCCTGGCCGCAGTCTGCATCGTCACCCCTCGTCTCTAAACGTTCAGATCTAACACCGGGATCTCATTCCCACAGCGACGCCCCCACGGCACCCAGGACGAGCCTCACTGGGGTAAAGAAGGGAGCCTGGCAATCCCCACCGAATACACTCGAGCATGAATACAGCATACTTCCTGAAATGGGTTAAAATGTATGTCATACGTACGTGGTTACTGTAGACGACCTGCCCCATATACAGCAGCACCTGACACAGTCTCTCGCACCTGTACCTGCTCTGCTTGGGGCCCGATTCACACACGGCCTGGCCTGAGAAACACTTTGTTACTAGTTGGTCAGAGCAAAGCACTCGGCACTGGTCTGTTTTTTCTACCAGCTGCAGTTTGGAAATTGGGGGTGGCGGGGTATAATCCTGGTGAAATAAAGGAAGATAAAGGGAAAAGGAGCACAGAAGGGAGGCCCTGACGTGAAGAAGGGCCAGGAGCCTGAGCTGGTCTGGTTTGATGCAGCGACTCTGAAAACGGTGCCTGGGCGTCATTAGTAGTAAAATGACCTGGAACAAATTCACGACATCACCTTCTGGTTTTATGCCTATTACCATTTCCACCTCTTCGGTTTATTAACACGCCCCCGAAGAAGGCATGTACCCCATCCACAGCAAAGCGTGACACCCCAATGGAAGAAAGTGCTTTAAAGAACAGAAAAGGAGGCGATGACCCTGCTACCTTCCAGCTTCTGTACATTTAATTAATTCCACGTTCTCAATTCCAGCATGAATACATTTTCAAAGCGTATGTCTGCTTTTAAATCTATGCTGACCTTGTATGGAATAACAAATGTTTCTGTTAGCACACAACAACAACAGAAAAAGCTGGGGAATCATTCTGGGTACAGTAATTAATACTCTTTATTCATGAGAGAGCTTTGTTTGAAATTATATGATTCAATCCGAAAGTCATTCTCTTTCCAACTTTGCTGGGCTTCCTACATGAATGCAAATTGTAGTGACAAAGACAGCACGTTGGGATCGAAAATGCACTTCTTACTCTTTATAAATGTTTAAACTTGGTCTACATTTAGCCCTGAGAAGCACTGTGGAGATTCTGATAGAGTATGTCGGACATGTTTATTCTAATTTTCTTGAGCCCACTTGCCTCCATGAAAATAAAGCAGAGACCCAGATGGAGACTTTTCAGATGAAATTATCATGCCCTCTCATGTGGGAAGAGAAGCGAGGTCTTTAAAAAGTCCTATGGGCTAAGATTAGAGCATAGCAGTTGGCCAGGCTGGCCAGGGGTACTACTAACTACCGATATCTAGTTCATGTCACTTTAAATGTGTCATTGTCCTGAGATCACTTCATCTTCATTAAACCCACACAAGGACCTCTGCGGATGACCTTCCATTGGGCAAACCATTCTTTTCTCTGGTCTCCACGTCGGGACAGTGATGTACCTATTGGAACTCCTCTTGTCATCATTCAGGCAGCTCCGTCCGTGATGGAGAATATGGTGTCCCTTTTCAATCCATCATGTGTTAAAATATTCACTTGGAAAATCTGTTTCCTTCATCTTGCTATTGTAGTTACACAGTTAAGCAACCTCAGCTGTCCAGGAAATACCACCGCAATGAACACATTATTGAGCAGAGAAGAATCAATTGGCGTCCCTGTCACATTTCACAGGCTACAAAGACAGGGGGGAGGGGCACATTACACTACATACACAGTTATGAAAAAAATCCCTCCACTGCCTTTTATCACTCATCACAGTCCAGAATGAAATCAGCAGCTAAGAAACTGATCATACTCTCTCAGTAACTGTAAGATTTTTTTCTTCTGGTTCTTTATCTGTATTTTCTAAAACTGACATGTATTGCTTTAAAGAGGAAGGCTATGTTTAACGCTTTAACTTCAATGTAGGCTGGCTTTTCAACAAGTTTGTTGGTGCTCTGAGCAAAATATAAATGATATTTAAAATCTATCCTTCCATCGGCCTGTGGTCTGCTCACGCCGACTGCCTTCAAACCTTTCTTGGCAAGTACCCCCTTCACTACTTAATCCATCTAATAATAAACAAAGTTGGGCCCAGTCAGGTAGAAGAGCCCAGTGAATCTGCACCCCTCTCCCTTAAGTAGAAAAGTCAGAGGGTGACCCACACAGCAGTTGGGTATTATTTCCTTTTCACAGGAGGAAACTGGCTTTGAGCGGTCACGTGACTTGCCCACGGCCAGCAAGCTGGTGAGTGGCCGTGAGGGACCTGGAGCCAGGTCAGCTGACTGCAAAGCCACGCTTTTCCCTCTCTGTGCGGTGCCGCCTGCACACGTGCTGATGTGTGGAACAATGGCTATTGATCTCTCTTATACTTTTCATCTCCAGCATTCAACTCCCTCTTCCCTGAGGTTTCAGCAATGCCTGGGGTCTCCCGCGTTCGTTCACATGCATACTCCTGCCTACACGTGTACCCTGCAATACCCCTGCCCGCATGCAATACCCCTGCCCACACACACACCCCCGCCCACACACACACCCCCGCCCGCACGCACACCCCCGCCTGCACACACACCCCCGCCCAGCCCCCAGTAGAGCACTCTTCGCTCCAAGTGCAAGCCTTGTGGTCACCTCACAGACATGTGACCAGGTAACTTGCTGAGGGCAGTCTGCATGAACCAATGAGGAGAGTGCAGGAGTGTGGGTCTCGGGGCACATGGAGGGGCCCAGGGAGGGCCTTGGACTGGGAGGGCAGAACCTCAGCCCACGACGCACAGAGGTGGAGGGTGGCCAGATGGCCTGGATGCTGTCCCCTGATTAACACGGAAGCCAGGGCCTGGCCGCTGGGGGTAGAGCGGGCTGGTCCCAGAGCCACAGGCTAATAGCATGTCAGTCAGGGAAGTGGAGCACAGATCCTTTCCTCCTGCCATCTGGAAAGCTGGTCAGCTGGTCTCTAGCCCAGCCCAGGCACATTTTAAAATGAAGGTAAGCTTACTTCCTTTGATCCATGGTTAGCACCATTCTGTGGTTCTCTCCCAATTAAATAACCATTAAAAATCTGAGTTCAAAAAACAAAAAATGGTGCCCCCAAATGCTAAGGATTTCATACTAGAAGCCACTGTAATGTAACTCTGCCTTTCATGGACAGAAGACCTTTCCTCAGACGGTGTCTTGCCTTTCAACACCCGCCTGTCACTGTAGGCTGCTTTGTATCCTTTCTGGAGAAGACAGCGTAGAAATATACATCAACCCATCAATCACTGTAAAAATATTTCTTTAGCTGAGATTCCTAGAAGCATAATTTCTGGGTCACAGTATACGAGCCCTTTATCCGGTCATATTTCCAAACTGCTTTCTGGAGAGAATGAACACGTTCGATTCCCACCATCACCACGTGGGGGGTTCCAGGCTGCCCGCCCCTCCCTACATGGACACACAGCCTTCCTCTGGTAACAGCCACCCACATCCGTGTTATGGTCGCAGGAATGGACACGTCAATGTCACTGTCATCAGTGATTTTAGTGTTTGCTTATTTGTTCAAATAATGGCATCTCAGATTTATTGGTTTTTGTCCATTTACCTGTGGGAATCTTTATGTTTTTGTAATCAATTTCTATGAGCTTTTTAGACAGCAGAGATAGCCAGTTGTCTGTACCATTCACTGCAAATATGTTTCCTTTGACTTGTCAAAACGGGGGTCAGAGTACATCAAAAACAAAGAATTTTAAGAATACTGTTGATGTAGACTTTGGAGCATAGTTTTCTGAAGGTAGCAGATTTCCCTCCTGCTTGCTATGACTGACGGAGCGGGTTCCCATCTTATCCCCAGACAAGAGGTGTCTGCCGTGTCTGACTCTTCACACTGCCAACAGCCACAGAGGGTGGGACCCTTCTGAGGCACATGCCAGCTCTTTCCACAAAGCATTCCTTTAATAAGTCTTTCTAGACTTTTAACTGCAATGGAAGCCGGGCGCACAGGTTTGTCATACACAGGAACCACTCTTTTTCTATTCTGAGAACTGGTACCTTTTTTCAAATTGAGTTTGCTCAACTTGAAATCTGCCAGGGATAGTTCAGAGCAGGAGGGAGGAGGAGGGGAGGACAAGCCCACTTGTAAGAACACCCACCATGAGTGCGTAGAGTTTTATGTTGTTCTTTTCTGCTGTATCGCCAGTGTGATAGATGGATGGATGGATGGATGGACTGATGGATGGACTGATGGATGGGTGGAAGGATGGATGGATGGATGGATGGGTGGATGGATGGACTGATGGATGGGTGGAAGGATGGATGGATGGATGGGTGGATGGATGGATGGAAGATGGACGGATGATGGATGGATGGAAGATGGACGGATGATGGATGGATGGAAGATGGACGGATGGATGGATAGAAGGAAGATGAATGGATGCATGCATGGATGGATGGGTAGGATGGATGGGTGGAAGGATGGATGGGTGGATGGATGGATGGGTGGATGGACTGATGGATGGACTGATGGATGGATTGATGGATGGGTGGAAGGATGGATGGATGGATGGATGGATGGGTGGATGGACTGATGGATGGACTGATGGATGGACTGATGGATGGGTGGAAGGATGGGTGGATGGATGGACTGATGGATGGACTGATGGATGGACTGATGGATGGGTGGAAGGATGGATGGATGGATGGGTGGATGGATGGACTGATGGATGGACTGATGGATGGATGGAAGATGAATGGATGATGGATGGATGGGTAGGATGGATGGGTGGAAGGATGGATGGATGGATGGGTGGATGGATGGACTGATGGATGGACTGATGGATGGGTGGAAGGAAGATGAATGGATGGATGATGGATGGATGGGTAGGATGGATGGGTGGAAGGATGGATGGATGGATGGGTGGATGGATGGACTGATGGATGGACTGATGGATGGATGGAAGGAAGATGAATGGATGGATGATGGATGGATGGGTAGGATGGATGGGTGGAAGGATGGATGGATGGACAGACTGATGGATGGATGGATGGACTGATGGATGGACTGATGGATGGATGGACTGATGGATGGATGGATGGATGCATGGATGGATGGATGGATGGGTGGGGAGACAGCACAGGGAAGGTAACTGAATGAATGAACCCCCAAACCCACAAAGCCACAGCTCCCGGAACAGCAAGGGGCTTCCTCACAATCTCTTCACTACACATAGGTCTGATAGGTGCATATTTTCATCTTTCCCATCCAAACATCACCTTCCAATCAAAAAGACATCTTTCTGGTTGCCCACCAGCATAGTCATCCAGTTTGATTTACTGAATTCTGTTGCCTGAGAAACTCCATTAAGTTAATCGGAACTGGGAATTAAAAAGCTGCTACTCTGATGTGAAGGCACTCCAGAGCAAATAATAAGAGGAGCCAGCCCACGATCTAATAGAAGAGCCAAAGTATTTCTAATCGATTTCATTTTCATCAACCTCTGGTACTGCCCAGATCCTACAATCAGTGACACCTGCCACACTGTACATGGCACAGCAGCCTTTAAATACATGTGCCCCCCCACCAGGGCAGCACTCCTCCCATGTGGCCCAGCAGCACCCCCACAGAACTAGGCCTGGGGGGTGGAAATGCAGACTCTCCAGCTCCACCCGACCCACTGAATCAGAATCCCCGGGTGTGGGGCCCAGGAATCTGTCTCCAGAAACTTCCAGATCCCTCCATGTATTTCTACACAAGTAGCCAAAGCAATGCTCTGGGGCACAAGAGTGTCGGTATCTTGTCTGACATTTTGGGTATAACAGCGACGTTTGAACACTTTCCTCAAATGTCTCCAAATGACTGCTCTAGGAAAAAGCCAAATGGTCTCTTCTTCCCCACCCTTCCTTATTTCCCCCCAATTTTGGAAGAATGGTGCCTCACATTAAAAAATCATCAAAGTAACACATGTTTAAAAGACTTATACAAGTGTCAGAGGCTTTTAAAGTATGACAAGTCAACGATGGAATAATGGAAAATTTACAGTCTTCTGGAAGCAGAGTGAGAGCTGCACCCAAAATGTCACGAAGCCTTATTTTGTAGCAGAAAAATAAACATTGCTAGACTCACTCCCCAGCTTAGATTAGACAGACATTCCCTCAGCCCCACGGAGGCCCCGCCCCCCCAGCTCTCCGCCCCGTGACCACACCCACCTCCACCGGGGCGCCCACCATCCCCCCTAAATAGCAATACAACCAAATTCCAAGGCATGTCAAGTTCAGGGCTTTTTAAAAAGCCTCTGAGAAATGTCTCACAGCCTCCTTTGGGGCCCTCACAAAAGTCACACCGTCATTTTGTCCTCCAAGATCACAGCTGGGATAGAAAACAACCCTAATCAAAGTTAACAGTGGTCAGGTGCTCAGAACACAGCAGACATCTGGACGCATACACGTTAGGTGTGATTGCATTTAGTTCCCAGCAAGTTTCCCTCTCCTTTTTCCAAATAAAGAGCTAGAGGCTTAGAGGGGAGGTGCTCAGTCACACCGCGGGGGTCTGGGGTGGGGCGGCAGAAATCTGGAGCCAGGTCAGACTGACTCCCAAACCCTGCTCTTGACGGAAGAGAAGGAAAACCAGCTAAGAGGGAAGGGTGTTCGGAGCGGAGCTGCCGGGCACAGACCAACACATTCTTTCTTCCTTCCGGCTTTAGCACGGGGTGCCCTGCTTCTCACATCCCTGGAGCCCAGCTAACACCCCACAGCTCCAGCACTGAGTGAGTGGCCTTTGTTCCTGCCCTAGTGTGGCTTTAGCTTTATGGCAATCACAGTGACAAGAGGTCATGATCCCGACCAGGAGGGAGCACTTTTCAAGCTGTGGCTGAAATCACATTATAAAGGGAAAACCCTCTTTCCACGGGAAGAACCACCCAGAGGGAGAGATCACCTCACCACCCGCCTCTGGAACCTCTGACTTCAGACACGTTAATTTTAGCAAGTTTGAAATTGTCTTCTGCCAGCTCTTCACAGGTCCTTATTATGCGGCTCTCCATGGGACGAGGAGCTGGCGCTGTCCCACCAGCGGCCTGTCACTGGCCTTGAGGCAGGGACAAGTGCACTGTCAATTTCAGGACCCAACCTAAACAACAGCCAACCAGAGGAAAGAAAAGAAACCAAGCCAGGATCAATGCGAGGGGGCAGGGGTGGGGCCTGGAGGCTAACTAGAAGTTGCTAGAAGACAGAGACAGAGATGGCAGTGGCACCGTACAGACATGACAACACTCCCACAGCCAAAGCCTTCTCCATACTAGCACACAACTCTGTGCAGCTTTCTAAGGGGGGGCTCTCTAGATAAGAAGTCACCTGTGTTGATGATGTCAGTCACCCCAGTACTGCTGACCTTTTCTGACTGTATTGGGGGGGAGGGCACGTTAACTGAAAAATTAAATTTGTCTGAACTGGCAACAGTCTACTATAATCCAACGGACGGGGGAAGTGAGTGGCTGTGTGGTCCCTGTAAGGATAAGAAAGGGGGACCCGCAGGCTCCACCTGGGCCCCCCACACACACACTGGTCAGCCACAAGCCTGGACAATAAGGAAAGTGATGAGATGAGATTAAAACCATAGTGGAAGTTCATTCCAGAACTAAAATTCTATCATGTTAATACTAGGATTTCTCTAAAGGTGATTTCTCAACCGAAAACGTCTGTAAAGCAAGTTCAAAGGTCTCTGTGGGTGCTGAGACTTTCTGTCACTCAGGTGCCCTCAGGAAAAGATTTCTCCCAGCTCAGCAAACCATGTAAATACTCTAACGGCAGGACAGACTGCGGTCTATTGCCAAGATGATAAATTACAAAACTCATCTGCATGGAGCAGTGACCAAACACAGCCCGGGGACCTTAAAAAGTGAATGAAAGGCTGCCCTCCGTGTCGTGGGCCACGGTTCACTGTCAGAATTCATTTTCCAGGTCCAGGAGGAGCTTGCCCACCTAACCTCTCTTTTCCGCTGGCTAATAAATCTCTCTTCATGAACAAACTCCTAAACAGTTACGTGAGCCTCCCTTTCATTGTACGGACAGGTCGTTATTTTCCAACTGTAATTCGCATGGAGGCAGCACACGGGTCTAAGATCAGGGGTCCCCCCCCCCACCCGTGATCGGCGCTGCCCTGTGACACTCACATGGGTTCCCTCTTAAAAGACAGCAACGCTGAAACACTCTCAGAAATACTTCTGTGTAAGTCAAAACATCAAACGTTGGGGTTCTCAGTCGGCAGACAACTGTGAACCTGTGGATGTGACGGCACGTGGCGGGATCTCGCCACCGCAGCCCGCCGTGCTGCATTTCTGTTCTGTCTCCAATCCCAGAGCCCGTTAGTCACCCTGCTCCTCAATGACCTCGCGCTGCAGGTCTGACCCCGCGGTGCCTCGTGCTTATTCACCGTGGCCGTATGAACGGTCCCCTCCACGTGACAGACTGTAACTGACCTCCAATGCGGGGATTAAGATTGTACAAGCAGCCTGTTTATTCCAGAGCACACAGCGATGATGAACTCCTCTCCACTAAATGGGGTGTCCTCTGTGGTTTCAGAGTGTAGACTCCTTGGAAACGCCTGAGTAAGCACCGGCACAGACAAGAGATCAACATCAACAGTGAACTCTCTGAGAAGTCCCCACAGGGACACACAGGTCCGTGAGGCGCCACATGACAGCGGAGTGGGAATGACACGCCTCGGCAGTGAGCTCACTCCCTCCTTCCCACTCTTCCTCGGAATTACTTCATCAGGAAGAAATCCCAGGGTCCTTCCAGACCGTCTTCTCCGATCCTCTCGTCTGGCCTCCCAGGATTCATCCAGTCCTTCCCACCCACCTGCAGCAGAAGCAGCTCAAATAATCCAATGACATTGCCAAGGCTGCCCTTCCAAGGCTCAACGAGCACCCCTAATCCTGAGCATGGAGGCTGCTCTGCCACAGAGTGCACCCCCTTGGGGCTGGGGGGTGCCACCTCCTGCTCATTCCAGACCTCCAGGCCTCCTCCACCACAGACACAAAGCAAGGGCCGCACACACCACAGGCTCTGCCGTCTGCTTCCTTCGATTAGATAATCAGTTCTCTCTCGGAGGAAGATCACAGGACGCAGGAAAACCCAACGGGCATCAGCCGACTCAGAAACCGGGGGCCTTACCAAGAGATGGCATAGCAGGGAAGCTACGTCGTTTTGTACAGAGTCTATTTCTAAGTTATGTTTCCACACTGTGCTTCTCGGCGTCTGGCTTCCTAGTCCAAAAGGAAACTGAGTTGTGGTCCGACGGATAACCTGACCTCCAGGACCCCTTCACGGGTCAGGTAGTCTTAGCATTCCCCGGGGAGATGCTCTGAGTATCTGCCACACAAAGAGCCTCTCCCAGGTTCTTCCTTTCCTCTGTGTCCCCATCATCACTCCACCCTGACAAACACAATTAAAGGATAATGCGGGGGAAATCTGTCAAAGTTCCAAGAAACCACATGTCCACGGCACCCCTTCCCCATGCCTCAGTTTCCCCCTCTGCAGCAGGAGGCAGTGGGAAGATAGTTGCTACAGTCTGATCCAACTCTGTCCTCCCAAGGGAATTTGCTGTGAAGCCAAATCTGACCCTCACATCCCTTTATTCTTCTAAAAGCAAGAGCTACGTCTGTGCGTCCTGCTAACTGGAGCCATCCACCTCCTGAGACGTCCTGAAGCAGAGGACCCGCTGCTGCACCACCAGCAGCTCACCTCCCAGTGGGCCAGCCACCCAGAGGCCCGAGCCCGCCTGTTCCAGGGCGGGTCTGACTTTGGACAGCTGGCCCCTGTGGACGCCTCTGCCGACAGCTGTTCGGACACATGGAGGGTGGGGAGGACAAGTTCAAGCATGACCGTCCACTGCAGTCTTGGCAAAAGCAACACCAAATCTCTGTCCAGACGCCTTGGCTGTGCGAAGGCTCTCCCGGCGGGCCTACTGGGGACAGTCCCTGCAGGCAGACGCAGAAGGCATCTCAGGAGCATGCGGCCAGTCTCTCTTCAGTCAGTCAGTGCATGTGGGCTGCCCAAGGCCCAGCCTCCCGATTCTTTGTAAAGCGCCCCTCCCCACTGAATGTGGCCCCCGCCCTCAGGGAGGAGAGGGAGGCACACTTGAGAAAGAAGTCCCATTTCATATGCAAGGAGCTCCCAGGCCTCAGGAGATGGACCTCTGGTACGAGGAAGGCTGAGCTGGGAGGGAAGGAGCACAGAGGAGCAGGGCGCGTTGGGAGGAAACTCTGGGATTCACGTGAAAACACAGGAACATGCGTGAAGCCACTCCAGGAGGGCTTCGGGCAGAGGTAAAACACGAGGTGCTGGGAGACGACTGAAGAAACGGCCCATCAGTGGTGAGCCACCAAAACGCTCCCATACAGGGCACAAGGACGGACAGACAGACGGAGGACTTAGCAGCACTGGTCCAATGGCAGCCCTGAAGGTGAGTGGCAGTGCAGGGACGCCGATGACAGCTGCTCAGAAGCACTGCATTAGCTTTGTTTACGGTGGCCAAGACACAGAAACAACCCAAATGTCCTTCGATAGATGGATGGATAAAGAAGTTGTGGTTTATATACACAATGGAATACTATTGGGCGGTAAAAAAAGATGATATAGGAACATTTGTGACAACATGGATGGATCTTGAGAGTATAATGCTAAGCGAAATTCTAAGTCAGACAGAAAAAACAGAGAACCATATGATTTCACAGATATGTGGTATATAAACTGAAAACAACAAAAGAACAAGACAAACAAATGAGAAACAAAAACTCATGGACACAGACAATAGTTTAGTGGTTACCAGAGGGTAAGGGGGGTGGGGGGGCGGGAGATGAGGGTAAGGGGGATCAAATATATGGTGATGGAAGGAGAACTGACTCCGAGTGGTGAACACACAGTGGGATTTATAGATGATGTAATGCAGAATTGTCCATCTGAAATCTATGTAACTTTACTAACAATTGTCACCCCAATAAATTTAAAAAAAAGAAGTACTGCATTAAGCCCATCTCTACACAGAGGAGCAGGTTTGGAGGAGGACACAGGGAAACGAACACAGGCAGGGTGTCAGGTTGGTGACATCGGACTTGGGGAACGGTCCACTAACGAGTACTTCCTGCAGTGCAGTAACATCAGAGTGGAGCAATAACGTCACTTGTGAAATGTGTAGCTTTTCCATTTAAAAGACAATGTCATGGAAAGTATGACAGAGTAAAGTAAAGCCTTTGGACAAACAGTAGAAGCAGGTTTGTGAGGGGACAAGTCTGTTGCCAGGCGTGCAGGAACGGAGGGGTCCAGAGAATCAGTGACGCAGCCGGCTTGGTGCCTCCAAGTTTCTGACATTTACCAAAGTGTTGCTTCAATTGCTAACTTGGAATACAAAGGCAGGTATCTCACACACACACACACACACACACACACACACACACAGAGGCATTTCTTTTCTAATTACAAGTTTCCCTAAAACACAACCAGGGCATATTTAAAAAAAGAAAAAAGAAAAAAAGGATTCCACATTTTGGGGACATACACATATTTCTGTATAGTTCCATTTGCCTGAACTGTATGTGTAAGATTAGAGGGTTTTTTTGTTTATTTTGGGGTTTTTTGAAGTTCAAAACTCCCATCATTCACTGCTGTGGGCATGTGCAGGTCTGCCTGACTCCACGTCTGCAACTGTCTGGTGGGCAGAGCGCACGGTTTGGGTGGATTATGGGACATCCCCTCCAATCACAAACCGGAACGAAACTCCCAGAGGTCCAAAGAACTAATGCAGGCACGGGTGTCAGGCCGGTTGTGACAAAAAAGCCGAGCTGGAGACATTGTCACTGGGCAGGAACACACACAGAGGCAGACAGAACTGCTTTGTGGATACTGACGAGCACCTGTGTCTCCAACCCACCAAACTTCTGACACGTCTCCTTCAAGTGGGAAGGAAAGAATCGGCCCCCAGCCTCACTCTGCGGACAGGCTACCCAACCAGGACATTCAAAGGGTTCGCTTGCCACCGCTCTTTACAATTTGCCCCCAAGGCATTCTCAAAAGACGACAGGGGAATAGAACGGGCGGCAGGTAGGAGAGAGCTGACGCACAGGTGAAGATGCAGCCTGTTCCACTTCCGGCTGCTGCTGCAGTCATTCCATTAGAAGCTTGATTACAGACCGCAGCTGTTCATGGACTGGAGCAGCCAGCAAACAACCAGGAGACACGAACCTTCACTGGTCTCTAAGTAAGCTGAGCCTGTCGCCTACCACTGGGGAAAATGATATATGGGGTTTCAGGGTCTCCTTCGTTCTGCGTTCTGAGATCGGGGACTCAGGATTTGGGAGGTAACATACGGTGCGTTCCATTTCTGGAAGACAATCTTGGGCCCTGTGCAGAGCTGGCCTCTCCTGACCCCTGAACTCCTGGGGGGAGAACAGCACCTTCCCTTCTGGCCTGGGGCCATATGGCCATTAGGAAGCATTTTTCCTCTGTAAGCGCACAGTAAACCAGCCCGACTCGGGACACGGGCCAGCCTGAATCCAACAGAGGCAGAAAATGTCCCAGTATCTCAGGCTCTCACAGCGTGATGTCCCTGTCCCCCTAGGAGTCCCTGGCTGCCATGGCTGCCTACAACCAGCCACCTGGTGGGGGCGGGAGGGTGAGGGTAGTGCACCATGGGAGGGAAGAAGTGCATGTGACCAGAGAAACGGAGTTAGGTGGCCCTGGAGGCTGGTAACTACCCACTAAGGGGACACCACAAACCAGTGGAGATCCTTAGGTCAAAGAAAACTAGAAATGCTCTGGAGCAACTAGGGGTGTCTGAACCCCGTAATGGACAAATCACAACTATAAAGATGCCAGTTTCCAAGAGGGCAAACTGTCTACTCCCGAGGACACGATCCATTCCTAGATCCCTCGAGACCTTGCAAATAATCCAAAAACCAAGTCCTAGCACACTCTGACCTGCCCTTGAGTGTCTCCCACAGCTCAGAGAGGCAGAAATGGATGGCCTGCCAATGCAGGACAAGACGCAGTGCTTGTGGTTTGACAGGCAGACATGCAGCCAGCCAAGCTCTGCTGTCCTCTAAGAGGGAGAGAGACTCCCCGTCATTCTCCCTCAGACAGAAACGCACCTCCTGGACACCCAGACACACAGCAGCCGCCTGACCAATCGTCTGGGGGGACTAAGCGGATGACGAGGAAAAGTCCCACCCACGGTGTTCCACAGCTGCCGGGGGCCTCCTCCTCACCGCCCAGCGGTCCCTGAGCAACAGCTCTGGCCAGAAAACTAAATCCCCTTCTGGGCCTCCTCTTCCTCTCCCCACAATGGGAACACGGGGACTCCCCAGAGCTCCATCCCGGGCCAACCTCCCGGGCCACACAAGCACCCATGGCTGCTTCTTAACCTTCTAGTGGACACCCCTGCTCACATCGGAGCATGACGGCCACGGGCCCAACAACCTTCTGGACAACACCGCTCAGCCATCCCCACGACGACGACGGCAGGACTGAAGCAGAACTCATCCCCGTGCCCCCAACCCGAGCGCCCCCACGATCTGCCCAATTCCTTCCCCAAGCCTTACTCCCCCCCTGCAGACCTGCACCCACCAAATACAGTCAAGCCCCTAAGTCTCTGCAGTCTGTCCCCTTCCCGCCATCCCCACGGCCACTCCCTCAGGCAGGGGTCTCCAGGAGCCACTTTGCCCCACGGGGGCTATCTGCTCTGAACTGTCTGGACACGCTTTTGTTGTCTGGCAAGGGGTTACTGCTGGCATCTAATGGGTCACAAGGCCAGGGAGGCTGTGAAACACCCCACCATGCTCAGGGCGGCGCCCCCCCGCCCCCCCCAGAACAAAGTTATGCAGCTCAAAATGCCAGCAGCGCTGAAGTTGGAAAATGCTGCACTAGGCCGACCCCTTCCTTCTCTGGGATTGTTCCAAGCTTCCCGAGTGGTCTCCCCTCTTCCATCTCTGCTTGCCCAGCCTGTTCTCCACCAGGGAGCGAGGGGAGCGAGAGACGCGTTGGACTCCGGGACACGCTGAGCACATCGCTCTTCTTCCCCCAGCCCTGGAAACCAGAGCCAGTGACTCTCCGCTCCCCTCAGGCAGCTGCAGTAACGCTGGCGTTTTCCTTCTGGTCTCTTATCTGGGAATACAGAGGAGATTTTAACTTTTTTTTTTTTTTTAACCAAATTGAGATAATAGTCAACCTACTACTTCGTAACTTGTTTTGACCGAATACAGTAATGTTAACATCTCCACACATCGTGTTGATGTTTACTTTAGACTAGTCACTACTTTTCGCGGCCCACACTCCAGTTTTCTTCATCGTTTGAGTCCATGTGTACTTTCGGAACAGCCACTACATGCAGTGCACCAGACAGCCCTATACGCGGGTCTCTCCCTCACTTTACAGACAAAGAAACTGAGCTCAAGCGCAAATGCCTCACACAACGCCCTGGGTCACACAGGGAGTCAGCTGGCTTTTTAGTTTCCTAGGGCTGCTGTGTTTAAGCCACAGACCGGGAGGCTGAAGCAGCAGAAATGTTCGGTCTTAAAGTCCTGGAGACCAGAAATGCAAACTCCAAGCTCCGGCAGGGCTGGTCCTTCTGAGCCGGGAGGGAGAATGTGCTCCCAGCCTCTCCCAGCTTCTGGCTGTTGGCTGGCAACTGGGGGGGTCCCTGGCTTGGAGCGGCCTGCCTTCATCCTCACACACCCTACTCTCTGTGTGCAGCTTGGTCTCCAAACGTCCCCTCTTCATAAGGTCACCAGTCATACTGGAGTGGGGTGCACCCTACTCCAGTGTAACCTCACCCTAACTAATTATATCTCCAGCACCCCCATTTCCAAATAAGGTCACATCCTTGGGTCCCGGGAGCTAGGACTTCAATGTAAGGATTTTGAGGGGGCACAATTCAACCCACAGCAAGTGGTGACACAAGGATTCATGTGGTCTGGCTGAGTCCTGATGTGGGGGTCCCAGAGGCCAGGGCCGCCGAGGAGTGGGCGCCTGGGCCTCCGTGAGGACGGACACGTCCTCTTCCATCCCCGACACCGTACCCGGAGGGCTCACAACCAGACGTCACGTCCCTTTCCAGTACAGCGAGCCCAGAGAACCTCGGCAAGGTGGGTGCTCCTGCATTAGCAGTCACCCCAGAAACCACGGCACACAGGATGCCACCCTGTCCTTCTGCACATGGCCCAAGTCCTAGAAAGATGACCCAGCGGGAAAAGACCCAAGGCACTCACTGAAGTGGAGGAAAATTTCAGGACCAGCCTTGTTCTTCAGAACCCTTCTCGCTGCAAGAAGAGATGTTAAGACCCAGCATGGAAAATGGCTGTCGTACCCAGGACAACGTGCTTGGGGCTTCCCCGCCTCACACACCACACTGCCAGGGAACAGCGGCTCCCTGGGGCCCACATGGCTTTGGTGAAGGGAGACAGCTCCCGGAAGGGGCCCACAGGTAACTAACTTCTACACCTACCCTGGATAAGTCCCTGATCTAGTCAGTTCTTTCAAAAATAAAACCCAAGTGTCTGCCTCCTTAGTTCTCAGAGACTTAACTCACTGTTGCCAAAACCATTTTAAATGAAATTCCAGAGAAATTGGAATTCTCTGAATAACAGAAGAAAGAAAGAAACCTATGTATGTATCTAAAAGCTCTAGCAAATTTTCAGAGCACCTTATTTTCCTGGGTGGGCCTGTTACCAAGCAGGGTAAGAGTGGAATCCTATTAGACAGAAGGAGAAATGGAAGAAACACTGCATTTACAGGGAGCTTGGCGGTGACACAGCCTGGTCATGGGAGCACAGCAGGTCCTCGAATAGCATGGTTCCATTACATGGTCCACGAGATGCCGGAGGAGCTCAACTTGTTTATATGAACTCGCCTGCGGTAACACGGGTTTCATTGCGCTTGCTCCACTTAGAGTCGCAGATCCCATCAACTTTAAGTGAGGACTCACTATATGTCACCTCCTTCCTCAGATAACCTTGGGCAGGTGTCCTCATTCCCTCTTACAGACCAGGAGGCAGAGGCTCAGAGAAGTTCAAGGACTTCCCCACGGCCACACAGCTGGGCTGTGACGTGAGGATTCAAACTCAGGACACCTGTTTCTTACACCACAGGTACCTCCCGGCCACAGGTCGTGGGGGAGCAGGTTGTACAAGATTCCCCCTCGGGAAAGAAACGTTCCCGCTTCAGAGGCTGAGGAAGTGCCAGAGGTCACCCATGCAGACCTCACAACATACAGCTGGCCACTGTCACGGCCAATTCGGAGGGATGTGGGCCGAGGCGGTGGGGTAGGCAGGGGGCTGTCTGCTCCATCCACTCTCTTATCCAACCAGTAGGTGCAGTGGCGCCAACGACGAGCCAGAACTCAGCACAAAACGCAGGCTCCCTCGTGGAACGTAAAAGCAATCCTCCCTGAAAAGCCAATGCTCTTTTCAACACTTTGAAGAGACTTTATTTTGACCAAAATAAAAACCAGCTCTCTGTTTCAATTGCACAACTGAAGTGGGAATGTAGAGAAACTGACGAGGGGAAAGCCACCGAAAAGAGGGGACTCAAACCTCCCTGAATAGAAATGCTGAGAGAAGGGCTCGCTGATTCAAATACAAGAGGGACGAGTCCCCGGACGTCCCCCCCCCCCCGCCAAGGGTCCGCTTTTCTCTGACGACCCACAGGGTCCTGGGCAGAAGTGAGCTCAAGGTGGCGAATCGAATAAAATGGGTTTAGTTCTTAGGCTGAGATCCGGTTTTGACAGAAGAAATAACTTTCTGAGGGGCAGGGTCTGGGCTCCCATTCCCGTGAGAAGTTGTAAACGAGCTTGAGGGAAACTTCCCAAGTCCAGGGCTTCCAGCGGCACTGGGCCCGAGGTATGTAATTATCACAATGATGTGCCCTGCTGCTGGGTTAAGACCCCTAAGGCTGTGGAGATGAAATGTAAACACAAAGTTACCTTGTTTACACCCAGCGCTCTCAAAAGTCCAACTTTCATCCAGCAATGCACCCATGCAAAACTCAGGCATGGATTTCGGAACACATACAATCCATTATTACCAGGACTCAAAGAAGAAATTCAAGAGAGAGATGTAATTGTGGGAAAAATCGAGTGAAAAGCCCCACATTTGTCTTAAAGCCACAGAGGCTGCCCTGGGCCCCACTTGACGGCCCATACGCGTGGGTCCCGCAAGCCCAGGCTTTTGAGAAAATCAGGAAACCAGGCTGAAGCTTTTGGGGGAGGGGCTCAAGCAAAGCAGAACCCAGGAGCCCACCAAGCCGACCCAGGGTGAGGGGCTAAGCCTGCACACTTCAGATTTTTAAGGAAACAGAAACACCCTCCTGCCGTGCTAGGGTCAGCGAGGACTTCCAATGCCGCCGTGTCGCCGTGTTTGTTTTCCAGCAGCTAAGCTTCAGCACCTTCCTCTGAAACAACTGTGTCCCATGTAAACAGGAAAATCAAAGCACCGGAGCACACTTTATGAACCGACACCAACATGCCACCGGGCACCACCAAAGCAAGAATGGGCAGATGAGCAGGTGACTGACTGCTGGCTTTCCTGTCTCCTCATTAAATGGCAGGCGCTGTCCTGCAGCAGAAACACCAGCACCTAAGCAGCAGGAGAGACGACAGAGCCTCGACCCCCCGAGAGGAGGTTGGTGGGACTAGGAAAACGGAAGCAGCCAAGACCTGGATATGCCCGTCCGATTCTAGCTCGGAAAACCAACCCTGTAAAATGCGGCCCTTGGCAGATGGTCACTGGACAGCCCCAGGTGTATTTAGGATTTGCCAGTTCACCACAGCCGATCACGTCAGCCAAGTTCAAGCTGTTGCAACTGTCATGGAGATGGTTATGTGGGTCTCCTCAGGGGCACAGAGGCAAGCTGGGGGCGCCCCTAACAATGCCCCATGTCCAGGGCACAGCCTGTGGTGGGGCTTGCTGCAGCCAAGCAGTCTCCTGGGAACACCGGTCAGGCGGAGAGATCTGAAGCCAGAAAGCCAGTTTAATTCACTCTAAGACCTTTCACTGCAGGGGTGGCTAATCTCTCAGGTCTGGTAGGTAACATATTTTCACCGTGCATGAATTCAATCATTTGGCCACACATAACTGAAAACCTCAAATAACAATGGCTTAAACAAGACAGAAAGGTAAGTTCCCTCTCACATGAACGAAATCTCCGGCGGGGCTGTCCCAGGGGGCTGGGGACTCCATAAACCTGGACCCCTTCCAATTCCAGTGCAGCCCTCGTCGTCCGGTAAGGATGCATGCAGGCGACACGGGGAGCGGCAGGAGGGGGCCCAGGCACCCACCTGCTCCCTTGTAAGGAGGTCCTCCAGGAGCTGCCACACACCTCGGGCCGCACCTCAGGGGCGTGGCCACACCCAACAGCGAGGGCGCTTTATTCGGGCACCACAGTTCAGGGCGGGCACCACAGCTCAGGGCACGGGCTAACGACCCCCTGAACTTCATCCGCATTCCCCATCTGCCACATCCTCTCCCAGCGTTCTTCCATGCGCCCCTCACGGAATGTTCCCCACAACCATGTTTTGTAGATACTACCACCCCCACCCCCTTCCCGCTGAGGACACTGAGGCACAGAGAGGTTAAGTCACTTGCCCAGGTTCACAAAGAAGCCAGGCGCAGGGAGGCTGGCCCCCGAGGCTTTGCTGTCACCCAGATCACTGTCCCTCCTGAAGGACGCGGGATGGGGGCACACATCCCCTAGGAAGGGTGCTCCAGGAGGCCTCAGACCTGTGGCAGGCAGGCCTGCAACGACAGGCACAGGGTTTGGTCCTCGGGCACGCTCGGCCAACAGTGGCGGCGGGCAGCTCTCCCTCCACCCAGCCTCTCCTTGGCTACGTCCCACAGCCTGGCTGGTCACAGTCGGCCAGTCCATCATCTGTCCTTGCTCCATGCACGGATTTTTCAGCTGAATGCTCTTAAAGCAACCTTGGCGAGTCTCTCGGGGACACCCTTTCGCTGCCCCCAGCATGCCAGCATCAGAACCATCAAGTCGGCTCTTTACACATCAGAACGAAACACAGCATCTCCTCAGCGTGTTTATTTGCAGGAGTGATGAGCCCTGACGACAGTCGCCCCGTGGGTGGGTTTTTCCTGGAGCGTCACCCTGGTATCAAGGCACTGCCGACACATTTGCATAGGAAGGAGCGAGACTCTGGGCCCTGTCAAAATATTTTTTGACAGGCCAAAGACACGGTTTATGACACGAGCCTGAGTTAGCAGAGAACGTGTTCACAATATGTTTCCACAATCTGCCCATCTCGCAGAGGCGGGCTCTTTGTTTTCATCAGGCTCCGCACGGGCTGTCATTCGGGTTCATGCATTATGCAGACCCAGCACCAAGCTGGGGCAGGCACAGGCCTCGGTTCCAATAATTAGGAGGAGGGAGGAGGAACCAGAGAGGAGACGGGGTGGGGGAAGGGTGTTGCCATGGCGGCAGCAGGGGAAGGTGGTGGGGCTGGGAAGGAGGACACAGGGACCCGCACCTGAGCGGTGGTGCCACAGGGCAGTGACAGTGCCTGAGCATCACGACTGACTGTGAAAATCGAGGCACAACCAGCCACGACTCCCCGACATGCCCTAATCTTTTATCCAGTTCACAGTCCACACGGCACAGCTGTGCTATATTGTCACGCGACATGGGAACCGCTTACGCCCGTCAGGCTACAAAACCCGACCGCAAACGTCTTTAAGAAATAATTACGTACAGAAAAATGTTTAGGAGAAATTCCACCAAAATATTAACGAGGACATGTGACAGGACTCTGGGTATTCAAAAAATAACTTTTCTTCCCATATGTGTTTTATTGGCACAAAGTCTCTCTGCAGTTCTCTGCTTTGAAGTTTCATATTCATGTTGCTTTCCTAATAAAAAAACTCAATGAAATATCCCACAGAAAGTGATGAGATAGTTAGTATCTGCTTCAGAAGGTGGTTTTGATTAATAAGGTGTTATTACATTCCGCCAAGGAATGGTCATTTCCTGCCTTCCACAAAGTCTTTTCACATCAGAGCCGCAACAGCGGTCCCCACTCTCGACACTTGGTCCCCGCGCCTGGAGACGTTCCTCCTGTGTGTCCGTCCTGTTCTTCTCATGGGCTACCTCGTCCGGCTGCGTCCCTCCTTGCTCCCCAAGTCTGATCGTACCGTATGTCGCTTAGCAGATGCGAGGAGGCTCGTCCATCCGCCCAGCCCAGCCTGGGTCCGGCTTCCCTCAGAGGTCCTGCACTTTCAAGCCTCTGAGCACATCCACCTGCTGGCCCCTCTGCCCAGACCGCGCCCCCAGGCTCCCTGTCTGCCACAGCACACCTGCTTTCCAGCCCCGACCGGTGCCCGGGGCTCCCTGCCCAATGTCACCCAACACCAGGCACAGCCCACGGCAGTGCTCTGGCCTCATGTCCTCTGTCCAACAGCAGCTTCACACAGGCGGCAGGAGTGGGGCCGCGAGAAGGGCCCCCGCCCCCTCCTCCTCTTTGGAAGGACCGGAGCCCAGTACGGACCTGTGTGTGCGCAGAAACACACACACAACATAAAACAAGCAAAAGTGGTGACGTTGGAAATCAGGAAGATGTGTAATGAATGACATCATGTGGCCTGGTCTCGGGACTTGAGTATCTGAACCATTTAATGCTTCCAACAATTAAGATGCAAGGTTCTCTCAATGGTTAAGAAGTTTCCTTTCAGCACAACATCCCTTGCGGTGGCAGCTGCAGAGCTGGTACTTGGCCACGAGTTCCCGCGCGGGCCGGCCACGTCTCCGTGGTCTTCTGTTAGTAAATTGGCGGCGGTGTCCTGCTTACGGACACACTTGGTGTGACCTCACTTAGCCATGAGGCAGCTCCCACTGGAATCATCTTCCAAACGGAAACAAAATACTCCTCTTGGGTACTCCACCTTATTAGATATGACCTTTTGTCATATTACAAATACTAAGTGTTTCATAAATACTGAAAACAGTACAATACTAAAAAGAAAAAAAAATCGAATGTAGAAAGTACTGACTGAGGGTGGCAGAAAGCAGAGGCTGTCATCCATTCAGAGAAAATGCCTAAAGCGAGGGGCGGGGTAAAGAGCCAGAAGTCAAGAAATACGCCCCAAACGTGTCGCTGGGAGGCTTCTGGAAGTGCAAGCTCGTCCATCACAGGCCTACAGCACGGCATCCCAGCCTCCCATTCCCGCCCAGCCCTGCGGGAAGGCCCCGGGCCCTCGCTGGCCCGTGGACACCAGTGTGGGGGCCCAGCATGACTGGGACGGGAACACAAAAGCCATCAACTAGGGGCCGAGACCAAGGACCTGACCCAGGAGGAGCGCTCGTGACACCCTGAGACTTTGAAGCAGAAACTCTCAAAGCTGCCACGTGCAGCACAAGCGAAGTCTAATTACCCGTCATTTCCAAATTAACTAATTTTCCATCCCCAAACATGTTTTGCTAACATTTACACAAGCTGGCACGAGGCAAAGCAAAGCTTGCTGTGTGTATGGCTCCACCCACAGATCTATTTCTGTGATGTGTGTGACCAGCATCCAGCATCAACAAGCAGAGGTCAGCCCGCAGAAGCACCCAGGTCCCCAGAGCCGGCCATCCGTTCGGATGCATTGTTGCTGCAGCTGTATTGAAAGTTCCAAAGGAAAGGCCCATTTGTGTGAAAACACCACACATCGCTCTGGCGCCCAGAGAATATGGAGAGAGCAACAGGAAAATGAGCTCAACCCTACAATATATGACAGACCTCACTTTCCTGTGTCTGCAGATACTGTACTTTTTACAAATTGAAGGGAAGACCCTCTACCAGCAAAAAGTTTATGACTTGCTGAAGGCTCCTACCGTGTTTCCCCGAAAATAAGACCCAGCCAGACAATCAGCTCTCATGTGTCTTTTGGAGCAAAACTTAATATAAGACCGGGTCTTATATCATATCATATCATATCATATCATTTCATATCATATCATATCATAAGACCCAGTCTTATATTGAAATAAGTCTGGGTCTTATACCAAGTTTTGCTCCAAAAGATGCATCAGAGCTGATTGTCCAGGTAGGTCTTATTTTCGGGGCAACACGGTATTCCCTCCCGCCTCCCTCTGGGGTGCAGTGGGAAGGCCCGGGAGCATGAGCCCCAGCCCACCAAGACCTGCGCCCTCTTCCCTGAAGCAATGCTGACTGGCAGAAGACACTAGAAACATCACAATTTACTTCCTGCAATGATTCTCCAGTGTGTGTGCACAGGAAGCAACATGTGTGCCCTTCCTGGATCACACGTGTACCAGGTTCGGGGTAGATGAGTTAGCGCTAAGAACAGAGCCTGGTCCATGCATGTGCTCAATAAGCATTGACTGTCATGGTCCAAACAAGCCCTAAGGCTGATGTGAGTGGCCACAGAACTGCCCGCGTGTCCTGGCCACAGCTCCCAGTGTTACAGGCCTGGTTTCCAAGGGGTCACAGCTGACTCTGGTGAGTCCACCTACAGGAGCCACCGCAGAGCTGTCCCACAACCACCTCTGATCACGCTTACCTGGCTCTGTGCCATGAGTCCAGGCACAAGGTCAGGTTTCCATTCAGCACCCCAGGCGCATGCGGGCACACAGGTGAGAGGAGCGCATCCATCACGCAGCCCAGGGAGCATTGGAAAAGGAGGGTGCTACAGACCACGGGCTGGCAAAGAGGAGGACAGATAACTGAGTCCCTCTTTCCAGTACGTGCTGACAGCCAAAGCCGCAGTGAACACTCCACAGCCAGCAGGACAGCGTGCCCTTGGCATGCTGAAGGGACAGCAGGATGCCCGCAGGGTGTGAGCAGGAGCAGGTCAGGGCCACACAGCACCTGGAAAGCCGGGGGAGCGTCACACCTGACTGGGTTTTGAGGGCTGCCCCCAGCTGCTGTGCGAAGCTGACTATCTGTCAGGGAGGGTGGGAGCAGCCAGAAGCCTGCAGCAGTGACCCAGTGATGCAACCCCCTGGGACCAGGGTGCTGGTTGCATGAAGCCGTCACATCTAGACAGGCTGTGAAGGCTGAGCCCGGGTTCGCTGACCCTTAGAAGGTAAGGGATCTCAGCAAGGGACATGGGCGGCTGCAGATGTGACAGGAGTGAGGTCTCGGAGGGCCACAGGCAGGTGCTGCAGAAGCCCAGGAAGACAGCACCCCGCTGGGGAACACGCAACCGGGGCGATCACAACACAGCCCTCCCCGAGACACGTCACCAAAGGCAGTGAGCCCGTATCAGAAGGGCCCGGCGGCCACTGAGGCTCAGGGAAACTGAGCCCAGTGAAGACTCGGGCCGCACATCCTGGACAAAGTCCCACAGAGCAAGGCAGAGCAGGGTCCCCCTTGCAATGCAGGAGGAACCCCCCGCAGGTCAAGGCACCGAAAGGAATGAACACGGGGGCCAATGAGACCCTGAGCAAGATGTCCGGGTGACAGCGGAGGGTGTCACTGGCCCGCGCCTGCTGGCTCTTCGCAGACCTGTCCACTTGCAGCACAGCCCATGCAGGACACCCAGGGAGCATCCCCATGAAGTGGGAAAGAAGACTGTGTCCGCACAGAGCCTTTGCTCTCATCCAGGCCACGTACAGCAGAGGGCTATGGAGACTGAGCTCTACATCCCAGGGTCAAACAGTCCCCGGTTGGAGTCCCAGCTACACCACACGTATGACCCTAAGCAAATTACTTAACTTCTCTGAGCCTAGGTTTCTTTCAGTGTAAAAGGCAGAACAAACTTAGTGGCTTAAAGCAACACAGGTTTCATACGTTACATCCAAACTCAGTTTTGCCTGAAATCAAGGTGTTGGCAGGGCTGTGTGCTTTCAAGAAGCGCTCGGGGAGAACCCATTTCCCTGCCTTTCCAGCATCTAGAGGCCGCCCCTGTTCCTTGGCTCGTGGCTCCATCTAGGGTTTCCAGGCAGGAATTCCCGCCCATTCTCAGGAATTTTTTTTCACTTTCCCGTTTCCCAATCCCGAGATAGAAACTGTTTTCTGTTCTCCACGATGAATCGTTTTCACAAAGTGACGGCCGATACTACCAACCACCTGGGTTCAAGGAGCTGATTTTCCCAATTTCCGACCAAATTTTCTCGTGATTCGGGAACAGAAAAGGAAAAAAATTCCCTAGAACGGGTGGAAATTCCCACCCAGAAACCCTAGCGATAAATAGGAAAAATGTCTAAGAGATACATTGTGAGTAGTACGTTTATTTCCCATTGTGGTATTACTGGGCTCAAGGAGCCGATTTTCCCGATTTCCCGACCAAATTTTCTCGGAATTCGGGAACAGGAAAGCGAAAAAAATTCCTGAGAACGGGCAGGAATTCCCACCTGGAGACCCTAGCTCCATCACTCCAACTTCTGCTTTTGTCCTCACATCTCCTATTCTGACTCGGACCCTTCTGCCTCCCTCTTGCAAAGACCCTTGTGATTACACTGGTCCCGCCTGGATAACCCCGGATAATCTCCCCACTGCAGGGCCTTCACTTCACTCACCTGCAAAGTCCAACTTACTGTGTAAAGTCACGTAGTCACAGGTTTCAGGATTAGGACACAGACGTCTTTGGGGACCATTATTCTATCATATTTAAGCTTACCATCCCAAGTTTCTTTTTCTTTTTCCTTTCTTGAATAGGATTAAATGAGGCCATACACGCCACTTACCCAAGGCTTGATAAAATGTAAATATTACTATCAAAAGCTTATTAATAATAGTGACTAACAGTCACTATTAAAAGTCTTCTAATTTCAAGCTTTTATGGTACGTCAACTAAATATAAGCTCCGTGATGGATCTTATTAGTGAAAAAGAAAGCTCAGATAATTTAAGCCCTGTTGGTCTATAAATCCTTACCCGGAAGCCTGTGCATGGATGTAAAATAAACCTACAGGAAAGTGAAAGTTAGGAAAGGACGGCAGGACAGCCAATTAAAGGGACAGATCGGGGCTTAAAGGACAAGAACAGACCAGGTACCCACAACAAAATGTACTGGCTCCTCCGAGTAGGTGGAGCCCACAAAGGCCAAATGCTCCAAAACAATCACCCACAAAACCTACAGGAAGCCTTCAACCCCTGGTGCAGCCATGACGAGACAGAAATTATTAGATCCTATGAGTCTGGAGCTCTGGGTGGCGACCAAAATACAGTCAATAGTCCCAGGTACCCACGGGTCACAGATCACAACCGCAGTAATGGTAAGGGGAGCAGAAATATGGGTGGGGGTGGGGAAGGGGAGAAGGTGAAGGGATTAGAAAGTACAAATCAGGAGTCACGAGATGGTGGCGGAGACGGGAAACGCAGTACGGGGAATGGAACCAGCAACGCGGTGAAGACCATGCAGGAAGGGCACGTGTCTCATTAGGGACACGACTTCATGGACCGTGTCGATGCCTGGCCCTGCGCTATTCGTCTGAAGCTGAAGTGGAATAATACTGAGTGTCAACTATTATACAAATATAGTCACGGGATGTGGAGCACAGCGTAGGGAACAGAGTCAATGGAATCGTAACAGCTGTGTGTGTAGAATGGCACAGGGGCAGGCTGGGGGGTTACCACTTTGTGAGGGGGGTCAATGTCTGTTACGTTGCTTTGTACGCCTGAAACCAATAAAACATACAAAAATACAAAAAAAAAATCTCGGGAATGTAAAGTATAGTATAGGAAATATAGTCAATCATATCGTAATAACCGTGTATCGTGTCAGATGGGTACAAGACTTATTGGGGTGATCCCTTCATATGGTACATAAATGTGTAATCACTGTTGTACACCTGAAACTAATATAATATTGTATGTCAACTGTAATTGGAAAATAAGTTAATTTTATGGGAACGGAAAAAAAATGTTTCTGCCCAAACCTTCAGCTGGGTCACAGATCAGAAACTGTAACTCAAAGCTAATGTTCTTAACAACCAGGAAAGCAGCAGGGAGCACAGGGCCAGTGGACTGGGGGGCCGGGTGGGGGTCATTATTTCCACCACTGTCCTACCCTTCCTCTTAAACGCTAGCGTTTCAATAATGTCTGTACAGAGAGTCACTCTCTGTGCCTTTAGACAGAGCAAAATCCAAGTCTGTGGACATTTTAACCTAGTTTTTACAAATTATTCTTTTGACGGATGTTCCTCATCTATTCACATTACAAAAATTTTTCCTACGTTACAATTAATCCCTAAAATTAAAGTTGCCATCCCCTGCAAAGGCCTCTTCAGCACGCCAAAAATGACAACAAATGTTTCCCTTCATTACAAATTTGTAAATGGGAGCCCTGCCCAATCCCTGGAGAACTGCTGGGACTCTGACTTTTTAATTCATTCGAAGTTTAAAAAAAATAAAAATAAAGATTCACATTTGTTCATGTTACAAGCATCTCTAGGGAAGGTAATAACAACATAATTTAAAACTTACACAATATGATCCCCCACCCGCCTCAATGATGCAACAAGAAAGGCTTCTTTCTCAAGCTTTTGTTAAGCTGCAAAGGGGTTTTATAAAGTTATACGTTCAGAATTTTTCTTTTCACTATTAATTTTTAAAAACCTGCTCAGGGCAGAAACATTTATGAAAGGTCTACCCAAGTTAACCGCAGATGGGCAGGGTGAGACCCCCAAGTAGAAGCCAGAAACCTTGGAGGGTTTCTATACCCTCACGTGTGTGTTCTATTTAATGGCTTGAATTCACCCAGGGTTGAGGGTTGACAGGCAGAAGTGAAATTGCTAGTCAAAGGCCACATACAATTTTAAGGCTTTTATTACATTTTGTCAATTTTTTGTTTCCAGAAGGGCTGTTCCACTTGACATTCCTTCCACTAATGAAAAAGAGGGCCGCTATGGTCTGAATATGTATCCCCCAAATGTGTAGGTTGACATCTAAGCCCCAGGGTGGAGGCATTAGGAGATGGGGCCTGTGTCAGGTGATCAGGTCATGAAGGCAGCGCCCTCAGGAACGGGGTTAGTGCCCTTGTGAGGGAGACCTCGGCGCAACCCCTCGGCCCCGCGTCACAGGAGGGTACGAGAAGTCTGAGGCCCGCGGACGCCCTCACCCAACCTCGCCGGCACCGATCTCGGCCCACCAGCCTCCAGAAATGTGTGCAGTACATTTCTGTTGTTTAGGAGCCACCCAGCCTGTGGTATTTTATGGCCACCAGGACAGACTGACAGGGACCCACTTCCAGATCCGTTTGTCAACACGGGGTCTCTACCTGTGTTTACGATTATACTTAATGAGGTTTGAAAAAGTCACCTCATCATTTTCATTGTTCTTCTTTAATTGATAAAGCTAAATATATTTACATTTTATTTGCCCCTTTATTTCTTTTTTGTGACTCTGTGTCTGTTCCTTTTGTTGAGGAATTTCTTTTTCTTATTGTTTTGTCAGAACTCTTTACATATAAAATGCAATCCTTTGTCATATGCTGTAAATATTTCCCCCAGTTTACTTATTTACCTTTTAATTTGGCTTAAAGTGTTTGTGATGTTCAGAAGACATGGTCAGGGCAAACCTCTTTCTTTCAATTTCTTTTCATTTTTTTCTGATGGCCATCCCAACACTCTCAAGATTTGCTTTTTGAGGAAAGGATGCTGTCTTTGGAACAGCTATAGGCAAAAAGAGAAAAACAATAACGTGACCTAGTTTCACAATAATGCAGCTCCCAGAGGGAGGCAGCTTGCATAGTTATCCTGTGTCATCAGGGGACCAGAGCACAGCTAACCCCACTGCCTGGAAATACCTTCCCTTGGCATAAAAAATAGGCTACAGTGGCTCAGAGAGGAGAGCGATGCCAAACATACATTTGATCCAAGTTTACAGATAAATTTAGGCAAAATGGAATAAATTATCTGCGGAGAACCACTAGAGAGATAATGCTTTGACAAAATTTCTCAGGCTATGAGTAAAGAATAGGATCGTTCCAATTTTAGGTCACTTTTAGATGGCTCCAATTTTAACCGCACTGGCAAGCTCTGCAGGGTCAGTTAAAAGACAGTACAAGCAGGAAAAGGATGGACGTTGTGGTCAAGACGCCCTGTGACGTCTGGTTGGCTGATGTCCAGTCACATGACCCTGGTTGACTAAACGGAGCCCTGGACACTGCTCTCCACAGCTGGACTGTGGAGGTGACAACGCCTGCCTCTGACCAGATGAAGTAGTAGAGGCCACACATCTTCTCGTACTCTTCACAGAGGGCGCTACAATCATTCGCGTTCTATGAGAAAAACAACCCAACAGAAGAACCACTCGCCTTGCTCGCGTGGGATTCTTTATTCGAGCACACTGCCCATTAGGCAGAAGGTACCTGGCTTTGGGAGCTGGCCTGAGGATGACTGAGGCTGGGTGAACTGAGTCTGCTGTAAGATATATCACATACGGCATGTGCTCTAACAGAAAACATCTGAGCTCAACAATTAACAGCTACACACTCGAATTTATTCCTAAGACGAAAAGAAAATGGAGAAAGACAGCTGGTCACGGCACCCAGTGTTTTGTTCTATTCCGCACAAAAGAGCTCATGGTGAACACTGAGGAAGCTGATCTAGCCCCTTCCCCAACCACCGGGACACCTATGTCTGCCCCCGGGCGTGACACATCCCAAATCCCAAGCCAGGCTGCCCAGGAGGGAGGACAGGGGGACCCACATTCCTGTGAGGACCCTCACTGCTGCTGCTGTAAGTGAAAGAGCTCTCACTGCTCCCAGGCGTCACGAGGAGCAAAACCCCTACCCTCTGCTCCATGCTTCTTCCATTCGCTCCTCTCTGGCCTGCAGCAGCCTTCTTCCACTTCCTCAAATGCATTCCTCTCACCACAGGGCCTTTGCACATGCTGTACCCACTCTGGGATGAGACTCACTCCCACCGCCACCCTCCCACCCCCACCCCCGGAGAGCAGAGAGCAGGCAGCAGCTGGCTAGCAAACTCCTCCTCGTCAGAAGCCCTTCCCTGGCACCTGTGCCCAGCACCAGCCACCTTCTCTCTAGCAGCACTGATCACATTGTTAATTTCATGGTTATTGGGGTGACTCCAGCCTGAATCGATTCAAAACATTTACCTTTCATGATCATTTTGACTTTGCTGAAGAGCTAGAAGTCGCACGGTGCCAGATCTGGTGAATAAGGGGGAGGAGGACACACCGTAAAGTTTTTATTTGACAGAAGTTGCTGTACCAGAAGCGATGGGTGACACGGAGCCTTTTCAGTGTGATCACAAAATACGGTGAATGCTGCTGCCGAGTGCCATCCAACGGAAAGGCAGGGATCTTCAATATGGGAAGCAGCGCATCAAACCTTAGTAACAGTGTGTGACAGGTTTCAACTGGTGCAGTCAGTCGGGTGTGAGCTACGGTTGAGAGAAGGTGTGTTTTAAAGTGTGCTGTAAATCATCCTCCATCATGACAACGCTCCGTGTCACACATCGCTTCTGGTTTTTGGCAATTTCTGTCAAATAAAAACATTACGGTGTGTCCTCATCCACCTTATTCACTGGATCTGGCACCGTGCGACTTCTGGCTCTTCCCCAGAGTCAAAATGATTCAGGACATCGAGGCAGCCATGACAGCGCAACCAAAGACACTCACGAAAGAGGACTTCCAGAACTGCTTCAGAAAGCGGCAAAAAAAAAAAAAAAGGCAAGAATGATGAGATGAAGTGTGTTCAAAGCGAGGGGGGGTATTTTGAGGGGGATTGATGGCAACGTGTCTTTTTCTGTAATGAGTTTTTTTTACTTAAACATTCACACTGTTGCTTGATCACTATATGTGTGTGTGTGTGTATATACACACATACACACACACACACACATGAGGAAGGTAAATGTAAGAAGAAAATCATACCAATGATTTGAACTCATCCATACATTCCTAAATGACAAAGAACACTTACGGGCCACCGCAGGCCAGGTGTCACCGGGGCTCCCTACACAGCAGATGGGCAAAGACAGACGCCAGAAGACTAGGACAGGGCTGCAATATGCTAATTCGCTATTAATTACAGCCTCTCCCCTCTGCAGGAGAAGCAGCTCGGGGAGGGCCGTGCCAATCAGGCATGTTCACAAAGAGATATTTTAAAGTAATTACCAGCTATTCTAAATAACGTCATCAGTAGATCACCTGGAGTAATAAGCAATAAAGTGCTTCTATTTACTTGTGATATAGTTTCCTCTTTTTTCCTTTTCCTTACAGTTTTAGTAGTTTTTACAAGAGAGCAGGAGACAAGGGACCGTCCAGGGGCGAGAATGCTTTTGTGTTCAGATAAAATTCTTTCCCCGGCCTCTATCTCGTTCAGGAGAAACAGGGTGTTCTGGTAGTTTCTGGATGCACAGTTTCTATTCAAGTGACGTAACACTTCTCATTAAGGGAAGCTGAAAGGTCTGGAGGAAAGGGATTTCGACGTAGGCATTAAATGTGAACAAGTTCAGATCACAAGACAGAATCCGTTTTCTTATAAAACAAGTTGCCCAATGATTCAAGCACTTACGTCCCTAAGACGGTTGGCCTCAAAATCTCCTAGGAAGAGTATTAAATGTAAAACTATTTCAATGTGACTTATATTTATTTGCTCACCTCCCCTTGGGAAATGGGGCCACTGCCCCCTGACTGCACATGAGCAGGTGTGTGACACCCCAGCCATACTCCGAGAAGCACGACGCTTGAAAGATGGAAGGACGCCACGACCACCGCGCTAAGTCTCGCGTGGGGGCAGAAGCTGGAACCCAGAGATGCTGGCGTGTGCGTCCACACGCGCTCGGTGTGGCTGGAAGGACCAGCTGATGTGGAGGCAGGAACCTGCCACCACACACACGCCCGGAGAGGTCACTGAGCCTGGCTCTCTGGCACCCAACGCACAACGGCCACCAGACCCCAAGTGCCCCTGGATGTGCTGGCCGGGAACTCCCAAATTCTGTCCCCCCGAACCGCGGCTCTTCTTACACTGCTGTCACCAAGTGGCGAGTTCTCAAGAGTGGAGGAAAAGCCACAAAGAGCCATGCGCGTTCCCTCAGCACCTGAGCGCAATTAGCGACTGAGTGTTTTGTCAGTTTGAATGCACACAGGGGCCAAGCCCAGTGCACAGATCATCTGGAGGGTCGCAGGCAGGCCCCAAGGTACGGCCCCCGAGAGCTCATTACCAGCGGCAAGAGCCCCAGCTGACGGAATTATTGACTGCAGCCCTGGCCCGGGATTATGCACAGGCCTCCTGTGGAAGAAGGTGCATCTGGACCCCGCTTGAAACAGACCACTGTCCAGCGGCACCCGCTCCAGCCATGAAAGGTGCGATCCATGAACAAGCATCCAGAAGTCCTACCCGGGGGGCAGGACCCAGTGCCGGGGATCAAGCTGTACAACCCTCCCTCCAGCACAGCAAGCCCGCCCCACACACACTGGAGCAGCAGGCCATGGGCCTCCGCGGGAAAAGAGAGAGTACAAAACAACAGCAATCTGGAAAACCAAGTCCTGAAATGGGGCTCGGCTTATGATGACGATGAGAAAAATGTGTCTGTCCACCAGAGACTGCAGGCTGCAGACCAGAATCATTTTACATCGTTTATTCACATCAACACCGCCTAAGCGCTGCGAGCAGACCCGCTGTGCCTGGGGTTCCTCAACAGAGGCCTGAGGCGTGGTTTCCGAAGGACGGACCCACAAACATGCTACAGAACGTTCTAACACTGTGACAGAACACTGACGGATTTCTTTGCTTAACGTGTCAACATACTGGTGTGAAAATTCCTACTAAGAAATTCAAATCACAATTAGTGAGTGCTCTTTAAAGAAATGAAGACATTTACACCAACTCTACACTGTAGCACAAACTCAATCGTGCATTTTTTACTCTAACTGTGACGTATGCACAGTCGTCCTTTGTAACGGGCTGTCTCCTGCTTATCCGTGGGGAGACCCAGCCAGCCTTGGACTCTTGTTCAGAGAACACATTCATAGAGGGATTCTCTGATTACCCCGTCCGTATTTGAGGCCTGAGCACCCCAGTTTTCTACACAGGCACGAAAATCACAGCTTCAAAACACCCCATGCACCCCAGGGTTATCACCTGTGCATGCCGCCAGCTCCCGACAAACCGCTCCTGCAAAGGTCAGTTCCTTAGAGATACTTATGCATCATGGCAACACCAAGGCTGTAGTGAGAATGACTGTGACGCTAAAACAGGATCACGGTTTTGGTCTTTCAATCAGTGGAAGCATCCTGACCTCAAAGGGGTTGCAATTGGAAAGGGGCACTCTTTGACCCCAGAGCATATCATCGATCATCAGGGCACAAACCAAAGTGACATGTGAACTGCTAAGAAGGTGCTCAGGGAACAGCATGGAAGAGGTGTCCCCGGAGCTGGCAAAATGAAGCAAGAGGCAGAGCCCGGCCCTCAGAGCAGTGGAAGGTCAGCACCAACCCAGCAGGGGCCCAGCATGAAGGAGCTGACAAGGGAAGTGGCCTGCTGGCAGCAGAGGGCGATACTGGTTTCCATCCATAATACAGTCCTGGGGAAGAAACCCTAGCTAGTCAGTCAACCATCCCACCGAGCGGCCCTCTGAGATGCTGGGAGAGAAGGGTTCCAGGCAGGAGACAGCTGAAGAGAAACTGGGCAGCAGCATAAGGATGAGAAGCGTGGGAGGGGTGGGGGTTATGGCAGGAAGGGGGGCCTGCAAGCATTTTGTGAACCAGCGGACACCTGCAGCCCTGTTTCAGAGCACGCCTGAGGCCCCAGCTCCAGGGCAGGGAACCCCAGGAGCAGACTGTGCATCTCAGAGAGCACGTGAGTGGAGCATGTGACAAGGACCGAAATGTCCTTCCAAAATCCACTGAGTTGGAGCCCTAACCCCCAGTGTAAGGGTATCTGGAGGTGGGGCCTTTGGCAGGGGGTTAGGGTTACATGAGGTCATGAGGGTGGGGCCCCATGATGGCATCCGTGCCCTTATAAAGCGAGCCACCAGGTGCCTGCTCCTCTCCGACAGAGCGAGAAGGCGCCCTCTGCAGGCCAGGGAGAGAGGCTGCACGAGCATGTGACCGGCTGGCACCCTGACCTGGGGGCTCCAGCCTCCGGGACCCTGAGACATCTGCGTGGGTGAAGCCCTCTGTCTGTGGTACCTTGTTGCTGGAGCCTGCGCTGAGACGCGGCGGACCCCGCACCTGGGCACCAGCACAGCAGGCCCTGCGTGATGGATGCGAAAGCTGGGAAGCAGAGCACAGAGCATGACTGTGGTTTATCAGCTAGTGTGGCATCAACACAGAGCAGGAGCAGAAGCCTGGTTGGAGCTTCTGCCAAAGGTGGGGACAAGCTGGTCACCCTGTCGGTCTGTGACCATGAACGCCACACGTCAGCCCTGCACGGGGTCAGGGAGCTCAGAACGCTTCACCGTGGAGCGAAGGCCTTCGCAGTGATGACACCTGGCCGGAGGAGCCTGCATGTTTACAAGTCTGTTTCAATTCTGATTACAGAGCATTTTGTAACAGGGAAGACGGCTTTTTATGTCATCTAAGAAGCAGACGCCATCAGTGGAGACAGAGGAAACCACGGTTTAGAAACAGAGGGGTAAACAGAAGGGGCATCAGGAACCGCCAGGCCCACAGCGGAGGGAGTGTGGGCCTCCCTGGGCCAGCCCTCCAGCTGCAGAGACGGGCCTGGGGCCTGCCCGGGGTCCGAGCCGGAGAGCAGCAGGCTCAGGAAGGAGGGGCAGACGCAGCCCACATGGGTCTGGTGGCCAGGGCCACACCTCCCGAATGTCACCGATGCTGACACAACTGAGCATTTGCAACTGTCTTCAAGTGAAAAGCAACTTCCTTCCTAAACCAGAATTAGGCTATGCCAACATTTCTACATGAGTGAGTTGTTCTTAAATACATTACTATAGGCCAATGTTTTCATCTCAGATGCTTCTACAGTGTTCACCTCTCAAGTTCCCAGTGGAGACAGAGGGCCCAGAGCGGCCACTGCTCCCCTCAGAGCCCCCTGGGGACACAGCAGGGCTCAGAGACCCCTCATCTTGCAAAGGGACTGGCTTTTGGGCATTGCTTTTTCTGTTTTCTTTTCCCAAAAAGCAAGAAAGTGTGAGCATTCAATCTTCCTTTCCCAGCCCTGCTGCCCAGCCAGTTACAGTGACACCTTGTAAGGACTCTTCCCGCCTAAGAACTGAGGGCATTTCAGTTCCTGCCATTATTCTTCCCAACTCCGAAGACCTGGATCACCCCCATTTTTCCACGACAGGACGCGGGGCACAGAGGTACCCAGTGCAATGTGCACGAGTCACACAGCAGAGCAGGGAACATGGAACGTCAGTACCATTGTCACGCTAGAGGGGAAACCAGACCAGTGGTCCCATGGAGTCCAGCCCAAACCGGCCTCTCCCTCTCCCGATCCATCCAACCCTCATGAGAATCATGGACTCGGCGAGCTCCATGTCCAGCTCCAAACCGTCAGGCCACAGAACAAAGGAGGGGATCCGATGGGAACGACACACAGGCAGGAACGATAATGAACTGCTGGTGTAACACTCCCTTCCCCACCTGCTGGTCTACCTGTGCCACAGCCCACCCCTGCGGGTTCTCCCAGGACCTGCGCCCACAGCCCACCCCTGCAGGTTCTCCCAGGACCTGTGCCCACAGCCCGCCCCTGCAGGTTCTCCCAGGACCTGTGCCCACAGCCCACCCCTGCGGGTTCTCCCAGGACCTGCGCCCACAGCCCACCCCTGCGGGTTCTCCCAGGACCTGCGCCCACGGCCCACCCCTGCGGGTTCTCCGAGGACCTGCGCCCACAGCCCACCCCTGCAGGTTCTCCCAGGACCTGCGCCCACAGCCCACCCCTGCGGGTTCTCCCAGGACCTGCGCCCACGGCCCACCCCTGCGGGTTCTCCCAGGACCTGCGCCCACAGCCCACCCCTGCGGGTTCTCCCAGGACCTGCGCCCACAGCCCACCCCTGCAGGTTCTCCCAGGACCTGCGCCCACGGCCCACCCCTGCGGGTTCTCCCAGGACCAGCACCCACAGCCCACCCCTGCAGGTTCTCCCAGGACCAGCGCCCACGGCCCACCCCTGCGGGTTCTCCCAGGACCTGCGCCCACAGCCCACCCCTGCAGGTTCTCCCAGGACCTGCGCCCACAGCCCACCCCTGCGGGTTCTCCCAGGACCTGCGCCCACGGCCCACCCCTGCGGGTTCTCCCAGGACCTGCGCCCACAGCCCACCCCTGCAGGTTCTCCCAGGACCTGCGCCCACAGCCCACCCCTGCGGGTTCTCCCAGGACCAGCGCCCACAGCCCACCCCTGCGGGTTCTCCGAGGACCTGCGCCCACGGCCCACCCCTGCAGGTTCTCCCAGGACCAGCGCCCACAGCCCACCCCTGCGGGGCTCCGAGGAACTGTGCCCACAGCCCACCCCTGCAGGTTCTCCCAGGACCTGCGCCCACGGCCCACCCCTGCGGGTTCTCCCAGGACCAGCGCCCACAGCCCACCCCTGCGGGGCTCCGAGGACCTGTGCCCACAGCCCACCCCTGCGGGTTCTCCCAGGACCTGTGCCCCACAGCCCACCCCTGCAGGTTCTCCCAGGACCTGTGCCCACAGCCCACCCCAGCGGGTTCTCCCAGGACCTGTGCCCCACAGCCCACCCCTGCGGGGCTCCGAGGACCTGTGCCCACAGCCCACCCCTGCAGGTTCTCCCAGGACCTGTGCCCCACAGCCCACCCCTGCGGGGCTCCGAGGAACTGTGCCCACAGCCCACCCCTGCAGGTTCTCCCAGGACCTGCGCCCACAGCCCACCCCTGCGGGTTCTCCCAGGACCTGCGCCCACGGCCCACCCCTGCAGGTTCTCCCAGGACCAGCGCCCACAGCCCACCCCTGCGGGGCTCCGAGGACCTGTGCCCACAGCCCACCCCTGCAGGTTCTCCCAGGACCTGTGCCCCACAGCCCACCCCTGCGGGGCTCCGAGGACCTGTGCCCACAGCCCACCCCTGCAGGTTCTCCCAGGACCTGCGCCCACAGCCCACCCCTGCGGGTTCTCCGAGGACCTGCGCCCACGGCCCACCCCTGCAGGTTCTCCCAGGACCTGCGCCCACAGCCCACCCCTGCGGGTTCTCCCAGGACCTGCGCCCACGGCCCACCCCTGCGGGTTCTCCCAGGACCAGCGCCCACAGCCCACCCCTGCGGGGCTCCGAGGACCTGTGCCCACAGCCCACCCCTGCGGGTTCTCCCAGGACCTGCGCCCACAGCCCACCCCTGCAGGTTCTCCCAGGACCTGTGCCCACAGCCCACCCCAGCGGGTTCTCCCAGGACCTGTGCCCCACAGCCCACCCCTGCGGGGCTCCGAGGAACTGTGCCCACAGCCCACCCCTGCGGGTTCTCCCAGGACCTGTGCCCCACAGCCCACCCCTGCAGGTTCTCCCAGGACCTGTGCCCACAGCCCACCCCAGCGGGTTCTCCCAGGACCTGCGCCCACAGCCCACCCCTGCGGGGCTCCGAGGACCTGTGCCCACAGCCCACCCCTGCGGGGCTCCGAGGACCTGTGCCCACAGCCCACCCCTGCGGGTTCTCCCAGGACCTGTGCCCCACAGCCCACCCCTGCAGGTTCTCCCAGGACCTGTGCCCACAGCCCACCCCAGCGGGTTCTCCCAGGACCTGTGCCCCACAGCCCACCCCTGCGGGGCTCCGAGGACCTGTGCCCACAGCCCACCCCTGCAGGTTCTCCCAGGACCTGCGCCCACAGCCCACCCCTGCGGGTTCTCCCAGGACCTGCACCCACAGCCCTCCCCTGCGGGTTCTCCGAGGACCAGCGCCCACGGCCCACCCCTGCAGGTTCTCCGAGGACCACGCCTGGGCTTGTGCGGCTCATGCACCCTCAGGGTTCGGCACAGCACCAGCAAGAGCTGCTGGGTGAACAACTGGATGAGCAGAGAGCAGTTGGCTGGAAGAATTATTCCCACTACCCTTAGCCAACAATTTCAAAATGTCATTAAAGGATGTCGGTACCTGAGTAATGCAGCCAGGAAACTAAAGTAAGGAACTCTAAACACACAGGCAAAGCATGTCCACAACTCGTTTTCATAATGTGGAAGACCATATTGCAAGAAGACACGCTTCCTGACTTCAGAGCACTGTCAGGTAAGAATGGCTGTGAAATAATCAGATGGCTTCAAGTTGAAATCCACTCACCTGTTCACCCCAGCACCAGGCCAAAGCTGAAGAGCTGACAGTCCAGACTTTGGAGCCTGCTACCATGTACCCATGAGAGTCTCCAGGTCTTATGAAAACCCTAGATTAATGGTTCCGAGGTGCTGACCCTCCTTATAAATAGTGCCAAACTGTCCCTGAGGAAGCAGATATTCAGTCCCTCTAAGGTGGTCGGCCAATCGATTCCTGTCCCCAGCCCAGGGACCTGACTCACGCACCTCACTGGCGAGACTCCAACTACCCACCTCTGAAACACGAAGCCAGTAGAGGCATCTGCAATCCTGCCGCAGCCCCAAACACTGGCACACCCTCCCCCCGCACCTCCTGGCCCGCTGTGGGCCTGTGGGAACACTGACCAGTCCTGGCCAACGAGTTCTGAGAAAAAGTGACCCGTGCCACTTCTGAGCAAGAACGTCTACCTGCAAACACAAGACCCCCCCACCACTCCCCACCCCCAAGAGCTCTTTCCCCCGGCACAGAACTAGGAATGTTTCAAATGAGGGCGCCTCCTTCAGCCTGGGCCCCCGCCTGACTGAGACGGACCGCAGCCCCGGTGCCTGGCGGCACTGCACGTGCACATCCGGGCTGACCGAGACTGCTCGTCACTGCAGCATGGCCTGGCCCATCCTTACTGACCCCCTTCGTGCTTTCTTTCTCCACTGCCCTCGCCAGCCCCCGGCCCCCAGCTCTACTTACTGTCGTTTTGCTAAACCTCACATAACAGTAAACCAGTCAGCCCCTGGGGGCTCCTGCTCATTCCCCGGCCCTAATCGCCCTTCACTCTCCGCTTTACTGCCGCCCTTGGGCACACGTCATTGTTTTCTTCCAAGCACCACTGGGCACTTCAACTTTTCTCTTCCTCTCCTATGTTCCCACAGCCTGTTTTAGCATCACAATCAGTGATCAAGAAAAAAGTGCTCAGACAGTTGCTTCACTGAGACCTGGCCACGAATCTCCCCACACATCAAGAAAGAAAACCACCAGAAGAAAGAACAAAGGAAAAGAAACCACCAAGCCCTGGGTAATAAGCATAGTTCAAAATGACAAAGTTCTGCGCTGAATCACGTCTACGCAGGACTTAACCGTTGCTTCCTTTCTCTGCGGTCGGTCCCTTAAATTGCTCTTCTATTTCTATTATTATTATTATTATTATTATTATTATTATTATAACCCTTACTACTACTACCTCTGCTACTATTATTACTCTCACTGTGAGTACTCAGGGGGTTACCCAGAAAGCAAAGAGAAAAAGAGGTTTAATGACTCAGGGTGGGTCGTGCCAGATCAAACCTTCCCGTAGGTTCTAGCGTTGCTTTTGCTCTTGTCCCCTGCTTCCCCCAGGCCTCCGTCAGACTGACCTCAAGGTCTTCCATCAGTTACATCTCATGGAAAATTGCTCTTCTCTCTCCCACTAAAAATAAGTAAGCAAAAGGAAACCAGTTTTTCGTTTGGCAGCTGCGAGGCAGCAGAGTCCGAGGAATCGGGGACCCTCATCCCTATTCCGGCTCCACTGTTTCTGTGTCTGTGACCTTGGAGGAAGGAGCCATCTAACCATTAAGTCCCCCATGCCCTCCCCATTCATCCACAGGGCAGGGCCGGACACACAGGGACAGGCGCATAAGGCCCAGCCCCACCCTGGGCGGCGGGCAAGGCGGTGGGCCTGACTGCCCCTCCCTGAGCCTCTCCGGTGCCCTGCCTGGGACAGTGCCACCTCCCCAGGACCACACCCTGCGGAATCCCTGCCAAGGCCTCTCAGCTGGCAATTCCAATCAGCGAGTCTCTTCCCAGAGTCAGATTACAAGGGAAAAACACACACATGGAATTTTCCAGAATACAGTCAGCCAGCTCTGGTTCCGACAGTCTCCGGCACTGCTGGCCAGCACTGTTTCCCTGTGAGCATAAGAAGGGACCCAGATGTGCTCCAGGCAGAGGAGTAACCCTGAGGCTCAACAAGGGGGCAGTCTGGAGCAGTCTGCTGTGATGCTAGAAATAAGGGCTACCCAGGGGGTGTGCAGGAGACGGAGTCTCAGCCCCGACCCCCACTGCCACCCTCCACACCAGGGCGCCCTGCAAAGCACAGGGCCAGCTGGTCAGCGGTCCTTGCATCTGGGAGTCCATGGGCGTCCACTCAGAGCATTTCTGAGGTGGAGGGGGAGCTCTGGGTGCGTTTTTTGTCCAACATATTTTCAAAAGCACAATATTTGTTTTGGTGGAACACAACATCTAGATATTATCTGTCCTTTAAAGATTCTAAAATACTAACACAACCTGAAAGAATGTCCCCCCATGGTGTCCTGGAGCCTGGGCTCCAAGCCCCAGGAGCACGGCAGTAGCCCCTACCCACTTCCCCCCGCCCTGGATCTTCGCAGCGTTCTGGGGAGACTCCAATCTGTTCCCCCACCCCAGTGTGCTGGCTGAGAGGGGCCCCGGAGCGTTCTCAGTGGCCCTGGGGTGAACAGCCAGGCTCCCAGCGAGTGCTCCCGACCCCAGACCGCGGCTCTCCTGCCCTGGACTCTGTGTGTCACCTTATTCCTGCGGGAGCATTGAAGGGACAAATACAGCTGCACGTAACAGCAGCCGGCTTTCCACAGAACTACTGGGTTTCAGGAGTAAGAAGGTACAGCTGACCACACACAGCGCTTTCAGAACAAAGTGGTACAGCTGGAACCCAAGCATCAGTTGCCTGAGTCATGCATTGGTCTTTTATAAAATCTCCACACGGGACCCTCCCCTGCATGGCTGGGGACAGCCTGGGGTTGGGGAGAGGTGGCTCTAGGCTTGCAGACACAGGAACTCATTTTGGCTCCAACTCTGCTACTTGGGAAGCTGGGAAAAGTCCCTCAGCCACCTGACCCTGTTTCGTCACCCACAGGATGCAAACAAGAATTGCGTACCCGCCCCCAGCCTCAGTGGGCGAATGAGATGACTTGTGTGGAAGAGGTTTGCGCATCATTGTAATTTCCCAGCGGAAGTGCTGCTTCTTGCTTACAAACCGCATGGCACCAACACCTGCTTCTGCCATTATTCCCCGATTGCTTTGGCAACATGCAGGATTCACTGGGATACCCAATTACGTTTTCTGGGGAAAAAAACCTCCTTCTGGATACGAGACATCAGCCCCGCGGACAGTTTCCTCAAAGCAGGCCTGGACTCAGAACTGTGGAGAGCCGCGTCCCCAGCAGTACGGCTGCTCTGCCCCCACCCCCAGTGCACTGGAGGACGCATGGCCGAAGGGGGAATTATGTTCCCCTGGTGCAAACCCGTTTTGCCTCCACTAAAAACGGGCATCGAGCTCTCGGCCTCGAGCGAGCGTGGCTGTGGCGGAGAACAGCAGACCTCCACCCTGCGTCCCGCACCAGAAGGCCAGAGAGGTGAAAAGACGGGGCGTGGTCGGGCCGCTGCAAACACATCAGGGCAGTAGTGCCCAGCGTGACGGACAGCAAGCGGGCGACTGGCCGCAGTAGAAGCCTCAGTTTACACCTAAAAAGGCCTGGACAATGGTCAATTTGGGGAAACCACGAATAGTTGCCAGTATCCAGAGAATTCTTCTCTGCAGACATATAAACACATTTGCTTGCTTGCTTGTTTTCTTTATGAAACGCATGCTTATTACAGAAAGTCTAGAAAATTCTCAAAAGTAGAAAAGATCAAAACTCCAGCCGGCAAACACATCTTCACGTCTGAAACAACCGGCGTTCCAGGAACCACCAAACTGAAGCCGCGGGAGGAAGAGGATGCAGGGTGCGTGTTGCCATGGTGACGCCAGCGCCAGCGGGCAGGCACCACTTCCTCTACCAGGCAGATCTGTGCTGAAATCCTAGAGTCATCAAGTCACTGCTGGTTACAGAGAACTGCTGCACAACAAAAATGTGCTGAGCAGGTAGAGCCGGTCATTTGTAGACAGCAGCCTCTTCAGAGCCGCCCCATTGCAAATGCAGAAAAACAATTTTTAAATGTACTTACTAGTTCGCAAAGGTTGGTCTCCTTATGTTTTCCCTCAGGGTGTCCTGACTGGTGCTTCCACCTGTTACACACCCACGCGTCCCTTGGCAGCACGGCAAGGAGAAAATAACGAACAGTGAGACACACAAGATGGGGCCAAATGCTATCGTGCTGAATGACGAGTGGAATGGTTAAGAGCAGACTTAGCATGAGAGAGCGCCTGAGCCAAATTCAGCTCCACTGGGAATGAGTTGTGCAGCCATGGGTCAGCTATAAATTCCCCGAGCTCAACTTTCCTCATCTTTAAAATGGGGTTAACACATATTAATGAAGACGGACGTGAAATACACAGCACGGTTCCTGGAACATGGAAAGCACTCAACCAATGTTAGCCCCGCTTATCATTTTTTATTATTACTTAACATTATTTGGAAGAAGAAATACAAATGTGCTACCCGAAACAAACTGGAAAAAAAATAGCATAAAGGGTAACGTGATGAGCAACATACTAATTTGAGAAGGAATGATAAGTCCCGAACAAATTTTTAAAATTCTATTCCTGACGCCAAGTTATATAGCTGGAGGTGGCCTCAATTCTGAGGGCAATGATTATATTTATCTTAAAATAAAAACATGAACAAACGAATTGCATGGCTAGAGAGCTTTTTAACAAGATCCAACTGCTATGCAGCAGTTTTTTATCTAGACTGTTAGATAAGGGATCTATTAATAGTAAACTTTCCAAAAGCAACAGAAACATGAACATGGGGAATGAGTGCTGGCACGTGGCCGTGACCTGGTGAACGCTGCAGGGAGCCAGCAGCAGAACCACAGTGCACCATCTGATGGAAACGTGTGCTGGGCGGGTGCGGCCGCATCTGACCTGGAGCTGGGAAACCCTTCTCACAAACTGGGATGAAACTAAGCTGGTTCACTCTCAAGAATTCTAGTGCTCAGATTCCGGCCCACCCCGACACCACCACCCCAAACTAGCAAAATGTTTACACACTGCACTTTGCAGCTCCGAGAAAATATTTTACACATGCGGAGACACACTCACTGTGAAGAGGAAAAGATATTTTCTTTCACTGTGAAGTAAAAAAATAAATAAAAGTTTTACTTCTTTAAGACAAAATCACTGCAAGTTTCATACTTACAGAATCTAGTGTGTTTTTTATACACAGAGGAGGAGGCCGCCCACCCAAACTGCCTTCTCTGGCACGCGCTACAAAGAGTTTCTGAGCGTTCATTCTCTCTCTGACATGCACCTCCTGTCCTGAGCACCTAAGCTGCACAATGTCTGTTTCACATTCAGTCACTCGACAAACACGACTTGAGCACAGGGCCCAGAGAGACGCAGACCCCTGTCCTCGGGGCGTCCAGTGGTGGAGGACAGGCTAGAAACAAACACAGGGATCAGAAGCATGTCAGACGCTGATTACTGCTCTGGAAGACAAAAACGGAACAAGAGGGCCTGACGGCCTGTGGGGGTGGGTGGAAGCCCCATCGCGGCGCTGACCAGGGGGCCCCCACTGAGAAACTGAGATCTGAGCTAGGGCTTGAGGGAAGTGAAAAACTTGAGAGGGAGGGCACGCCAGGCAGAAGGCACAGCTGCACCGAAGGCCGTGAGGCTGGCACGTGAGAGGGAGGGCAAAGAGGTCAGGGGCTGGCAGAGGGAGCTGGGGGCGCGGCAGGCGAGGAGGTAGCGGAAGGGGCTGCAGCAGCCCTGGCAAGCGCCAGCTTTAGGTTTCTCGGGCCAAGAGACACAACCGAGGGTGTGGGCAGGTCTCTGCCACAACCTCTCAACTCGGCCAGTGTGGCCTGAAAGCAGCCATCGAGGACGCGTGAGCAAAGGGGGTGGCCGTGAGCCGATAAAATGCTGACGGGCGCGTTCCTGATGACGAGTGGCAGTGAGCATCTCTTCATCCACGTCGGAGCCGTCTGCAGGTCTTCTTTGGGAAAATGTCTATTCAAGTCCTTCGCCCATTTTTTAATCGGATTGTTTGGAGCTTTTTTTGCAGGTTTCTGTCTTGGAGCTGGTGAGTGGGCTCTCAGAGCCATTTCCAGAAGGTTCCGGAGGCACGTGAGCAAGGGCTCAGAGTTATGGGCAGTTTTCCAAAGCTGAGGGACCAGAATGTACAAAGCCTGACTTGTAGAGAATGTTGTTGCTATTTAGTCTTGTAGCCATGGAGTAAAGCCTCGTGGGGCTCTGCTGTCATCGCCTACACTGGCGATGGGATCACCACCTGCCACCCTTCACGCTGGCTGATCAATGAAAGCACACGCCCCTGTGGTCGTCTCCAGTGCACCAGCGGTGCCACCTCCCTGCCCACCCCTCCAGGGCAAAAGGCAGAGACCACCTCCCTGCCTCCTGGCCCCCACCCCCACCTTCCCTGTCACCCAATTACTCCCGGGCAAAATTGGGACAGGGAGACAGAAAATACACACACCTGCTGCCACCACACTGCAACTCCACGTCACACCCCCTGGGTAGCTAACAATACACACCTGCACAAAACATACACCTGCACGGGCTCTCGGCACACGAGGATGGGCTACAGTAAACTGGGGTGCTCTCGAGAAGTGGACAGAAGTTTCTACTTTGGCTTTAAAAGTTATCCACAGAAAAAACAGAGAGGAAGCATTTCAAACTGATTTACTACAGGCATCCAAAAGCATCCAATAAACTTGTTTACCTGCCTCGAAGAAAACAGTGAGTTCAGCCGTGTATACCAGCCCTCGGGGAGCGATCACAAAAGGAGAGGCTCCTCCTCACTGTACCCACCAGCCACACAGCTGAGCCCATCCGCACCCCAAATGTTTAGACCAGTGAATGAAGGATGTGTTTTCTGCATGCTTTTTAAATAAAGGCACGACGCTGGTGCACACAGCAAGTTCGAGGACTGAGTCCTAGCTCATCTCTGCCCATAGATGAGAAATAACCAACCCTCCCCCTTGGGGGTGGGGGTGGGGCTGAGGCTCACAAAGGGAGAATAACTCTCTAGGGTCCATGAGGGTGCTCTGACGAGTGCCTCCCCCGCTCCCTGGTCCACCAGACCTGCCTGCCTTAAGCGCCACCCAACACCGAAGCTCTCTGCTCCCTGGACAAGGCAGAGGGCTCCTGACGTCACATCCGCCAGGAGGACACCTCCCCCCAAGGCCCTCATCACCTGCTGGGGCTTTGACATCACTAGCCAAGGGCCTCACCTGCGTGCAGCTCTGTCTGCTCAAATGCAAGGTCTCTGACAAATCCAATTTCCCCACAACTTTCCCTTCTAAACATGGTGCCTTTATCTTACCGGCCAATGGATGGAAAGTGAGGGTTGGCCAGTACGTACTGCAAAGCACCTGAACCGTTTCCCAAAACGCCACTAGCGGGGCTGGGACTCAGCGGTGTTCAGGCGATACGTGTGCTTTCCTTTTGACTAAAATCTACAAAACTTAATGATCCTAAAAAAACTAAAGATTTTGCCACGAGGCCTGCAGACATAGATGAGGAGCTAAGACGTCTCACAGCCGAAGGAGACCAAATGCACAGCCTCGGACCACCCCACTGAGTGCAGCAGTCAGACCCAGAGGGGTGGCTTGGTGACAGAAAAAGCATGCCACCTGTCACACTGAAAGTGGCTCCTTGTCACGTCCCTGCATTTAACTTAGTAATTTTGACTATCTAGTCGGATTATCCAAGTGATGAGTTTTGGGCAGCGCACTGTGTAGCCACCACTGTGGGAGCACTGGAACATTCCCTCTGCGAGCCGTCCGTACGTGGTTCACAGCTGAAGCAGGACCCTGACTGTTCTGGGGTTCAGGCTCTCATCCCAGGAGATGGAGTAACCACCCCACAAGGAGGAAAGGAAGAGGAACCGAAACAGCAGCAAACGAAGGGGCACCTGCCAGCCGGGTGGTCAGGATAAACGCCAGACGCCTGGACCGTTCTCAGGGGCAGTGCTGGGGCCAGGTCCCTGGAGGAAGCGAGCCCCACCTTCACCTCTGCGAGCTGCGCTCCCTCCAACGCCACTACACTGTGTCCCAGCTCTGGGCTGGCGGCCAACCGTGGGAGTGGCCCCTGGCCCTGAGGCGTGGGGTTGGGAGGGCGTCATTCCCAACAGAAGGCCTCCAGGCCTGATTCTCTCACTCCCCATGCCCTCTGTCTGCTGGGCTCCTCAGCTCGGGCTACTACAGCAAAATCCCACAGACTTGGCCGGGACAAGAGAAAGTCCCAGTTCTAGAGGCTGGAAGCCCAAGATCAAGGTGTCAAGGGTTCTGTTCGAGGGGCAAGCTCTCTTTCTGGCTTCCACATGGCCACCATCTCGCTGTGTCCTCACAGGGGGAGGGAGAGCACAAATCCCAAGGTGAGGGCTCCGCCCTCATAACCTCAGGCCCACCTCCCGCTGCCATCAGTGTGGGGCGGGGCCCCCACATATGGATTCTGGGAGGGACGTGATTCTGTTCATAGCTCTGCTCTCACGAAACACTGCTTTTCTTGTCTCTAAGACTGGAGCGGGCAGGGGAAGAGTGAGAGCTGATCTCCAAAGTTTCCTCAAGATCTGAAATTCTAAAAATCAATTTAACAATTAATAACTACTTATACAATCCCGTCCAATGCAGCCGTATGATGACACGGCCCTCCTGCTAGTCAAGGGCTTCAGAGGGGCTCGCCGGCCTCCCCTGCCTCTCCCGGACCAGGGACCCAGCAGAGGCATTACCTGGGAGCCCATCAGAAAGAGACTCTCAGGCCCAGCCCAGACCCGCTGACTCTGAACCTGCAGGAGCCAAGGTGCCAGGGTGACCCGAGGCCCTGGTGTTCGAGCAGCCTGCACCAGCTCTCCTGCTGCCCCGCCAGGCCCGTGGTTCTAGTCTGGGATCCCCAGGAGGCTGTTTCCAGACTGCAGGCCCATCCGTGGCCATTGCAATGGTCCTCCCTTCCCCACCTTGCAGTGCAAGCACTGTTGAGTAAGTGTGAATAAACACCTGTGGCTGGGTCCTCCGACTTCCTGCTTAAGCCCCTCGTATAGACCTGGGATTGTTTACAGTGTCCAGGGATGGCTGTGCTACTCTCACAGGCTTGAAATGAGAGCAAAGCTGTGATTATGGGCAACTCCCAGGGAACACAGGCAGCCCTCTCCTGACGAGCGCGCGGCAGGCCACTGGGGCAAACCACTGCATTCACATGTTACATGACCGACGGCCTCCAGTGACAGAGCCTCGTAAGTGTGACAAATGCCTGACAGCCAGTGTCTGACGTACACAAGGCCGCACACCATCGCTTCCTTCTGAAAAGAAAACAATTTGACCTGGTGTTCGCCGTAATGTTTTAACCCACCCTAGTTTGTGTTGATGTATTATTCTTAAATAGTTCTTCTTAGCAAGGCAAATACATGGACAAATTTTTCTTCATTTTCAAGGACAACAGAAACATTCTAAAATAGACAATTCACATTGCGGACCACAGCCAGGTTTGGTCGACTTCACAAACTCCATCGGCAATCCCCATGTCAGCTGTGTCAGCAGGGCATTTATTAACGAGCTCCGCGGAGCAATGGATTTACACCAACACCATGTAGCAGGATGGTCCCTCTCCTTTGTTTACACATCTCACTCCATCTACTGGTGGCTGCTGAAAATGAGTGCCAGAAAAGTCCAGGCTTCTGTGTTAAAATTACTGCCACCGAGGGATCTACACAGCATTGCTTCCTTCATTACAAGTAACAGCATAATATAAAATGCTACATGTATTTAACCAAACTGAAAGAATATGAGCAGGCAAATTAAGACAACAGCGAACCTGAATTCTGGACCTCAGTAACGTTTCGTTCTAAGGTGTCTGTGTTTACACTGGACATGGGTGCTGCAGGTTAATTTCACCTTTTCTGGCCTTCCCCAGGGCACGCTCCCTCCCGGGAAGCCTGCTTTTCTAAGTGTCTGCTGTTGGAATTCGTGAAGAGACCCGCAGTTGTGTGTGGGGTTTTCTGATGCTGAAAAAAAATACCTTAGTTAGTTCAGCAGTTGTTTACAAGGCGTCATAACCATGCTGAGGGCCCCCCAGCCTTCTGATGGCACAGCCCCTTTCACCCCTCTTCTGGGCACTTGCTCAGGGCTGCCCCCCTACTCCCTAAGATCCCCTGCCTGGGGAAATCAGAGCAGGGGCTTCAGGCCTGAACTAGAGTCCCCTGGGCTCCACACCTGTGTCACCTGGGCCATTCCCCCGTAGGGGTCCCGGCACACAGGTGTCTCTCTTTCTCGTCATCATTGCTCACCTTTGGTGTCCTGACGCTAGCCACCTCCTCTGGATACGGGGAGAGTGAATTTCTTTAAATATTCTTTCAATGTTCTTATAGTTATGTTGATATCATTAAAAAAACAGTAATCTGGAAAACTCCACCTCGTATTCTCAGTTTTCTTTAAACTAGCCAAAGTGCTAAATCTCATACAATGTCGGGACACAGAAGTGCTCCAGGTATCGGCTGAAGGCAGGCCAGTGAAGAGTGAGCTAAAGGGAAACACGCTCATTTAAAATATCTGAACAGTGGAGACATCAGGAAGTTATTCCTGCGTCTCATGGAGCAGGAGGGAGATAGAGGGAGAGACCGCTGCTGATCCCAGCTTTCTTTTACAGGTTTAATAACAAAAATAATATTTGAACAGGCAGGGAAAAAAAATCAGAATGCCTACTGGCTATTGAGAACATGCTCGTATAGCATTAGAATCATTTTATTCACCAGAAGGGGGCACCATCTTAAAGCATATGTAAGAACGTGTAATTTATTCTGTCTCCAGGAAGAATCTCAAATACTAAAAGCACACTGGAGAACCAAAAAATCCCAGGTTTCCATTTAAATATCTCAATCTGCATTTCCTTCACATCGCTTTAAAATGTGTATTTTTATTCCACGTGATTCTACAAATAAAATTAAATTTTTAATAACTTTTATCTATTTATAATGTCTTATAAATTAACCTAGCTATTGGTCCGTCTTTTTTCTTACTTAGCTATCATGCTGTCTTACATTACTTTAATACACATTTTTTGAAAAATTCAAAATCAAGAACACATGGTGTATATATAAAATATATCACTATATACACAGGAAAACGTATTTATGGGATCCAGTTAGCAGACATCATCCACTAAAACACAGCAAAAGCCTTCAAAATTCAAAGTTCATCAGAAACATTAAAAATGTAAGTCCAGTAGGAAAAATGTGATAAAACAATTAAAAACATTCTCCCCGGCCCCAGTGGAAGTTCATGACTGTCCCTGTAACTCATTCTCAAACTAATTTTAAACTGTCGCTTTTGAAATGAAGCTTTTCTTTGAGTCTGACCAGTCTCATCCCAGGACCTGTCTGGAGGGGCTGGAGAGGGGACACCTCTCTAGTTTGAGAATAACTAGTTTGAGAATGACTCTAGTTTGAGATAAACTATTCCTTTCCGGGACACTGATATTCTTGGAGGCGGTGCAGAATAAGTTACACCCACTCCATCTCCTATTTCCCACCTGGTCTTCTCTTGTCCAGGGAAACAGTCCACCCAGTGTCTTCGACCCCGAGAGGCACGGTTTTCTGGCCATCACCCCTGAGCAACCTCAGCCAAATTCAGACTTGGCATGGCCGCCCGACCCAGACTCGCTCTGCGGTCCATCTGGGGCCACCAGGGCTCCTGGGAGAGCTGAGGTTCTCCTCTCCCATCATCTCACAACTCTGACACGACTACTGGAATTCAACAGCCACGCCTCGCACCCCTGCCGGCAGGTCTCACCCACAACAGGAGGGTCAGCCTGGAACCACTGAGCATGGACAAGATCCGAGACTCCTTCATCTGGAGAACGCTCTGCGAATCGGCGCCCCCAGCCAGAAACCCCCCGTGGTGCTCGCTCCCCACCATCAGCCTGGAACCGGCCTCTTCTCCAAAATCCCTGGGAGACAGGGTCTTCTCCCTGGTAAAGGTCCCCTTGCTCTGCGACACAGTGGCAAGGCCCCTTCCTTCACCATCCTGCTCATTCTAGAACCTAGGCTTTGTCTCCTTCAAGAGTGTGGTGTCCACACTAAATGTCCCCTCCCAGGGCTCTGAGCTGTGGAGGACGACACTTCCTTTGCTCCCGGGCACAGATGACCAGCACAGCTCCTGGCCATCTCACTGACCCTCCCTGGACACAGCTATCCATCCTGCTGGGCCTGGACCCCTCAGAATCCAAGCCACTTCAATTCACCAGGTGGTCAGGGAACTAGACTCCCACCTCAGACCTGACGTAAACATATGGCTCACAAATGAGGCACCTGTACTCTTCCGGACCCACAGCGACTAAGGAAAAACGAGTGATGAACTCTGAACCCAAACCATCACGTTACTTCCTACTCAATTCCATCTCATCAAGTTAGTCCATTCCTGTTGCTCTTTATGGAATGTTGACTCTGACCTCGGAAGGCGTGGTCTATGTGGGTGGGTTTTGTTACGTTTAGATTTGATGGACGGGCTGTGGTGGTGGCGGTGGGCGCTGTGTGGGGCTTTCCCGATGACCTTCAGGGAGACTCTACCTGACCTGATCACTGTCTCCAGCATCACCTCCCAGGGAGCCAGAGGGGGCACGACAGCCCTGGGGGGGACGAGACAGCACTCGGATGCCATCCCATGCCAGGGTCTGCCCCTTTCTTCGCATTTTACCCCAAAATAAGATAGATCCTTTTATTAAAATCATGCTTAGCTTCTTGGCCAGGCTCAGCGTTCCCGACACTCCTCTCTCAGCTCACCTCTCGTCTTCTTCCACGACCAGCCTCATGCCCCATCTTGCCCGTGGTCATTTGTCACCGGCTTCAACACCCAACCTGGACACCAGGGACCTCATCGCCAGTGTGTGCAAACACGCAGGAAGCACCATACCCCCGGGCGACGCAGCACCCAGAAAAGCGTAAAGGACGTGAATCAAAAAGGTAGGAACATTGATCTTTGGGTGCAGAGGTTAGGGGTGCTTTCTATTTATGTTTGTATAATAAGAAAAATTATAATAACTAGTTTTAAAGAAAGATTACCTTTGAATGAAAACTGGGGTAGAGGGTAACAATAAGAGAAAAGGAAAGATACTTCCTAATCTTTCCAAAAACCTTCTCCTAAGAGGTCACACTTCTTTCATTCCCTGGACTCCCTGGAACTCAGTGTCACTCCACTGGGAGTGTACCCCGCCTGTGCCTTCCTCCTCCTTCCAGAAGCCTTGAGGACGGGGGCCACGGGGGGCCCAGGAAGGGCACTTCTGGGGCCTCCTGGAGAAAAAGGTGCACTTGGATCACCGGGCAGAAGTACTGCTACAGACAGAATTGTGTCCCAGAAAAACTCCTATGTTGAAACCTAACCCCAAGGCAGTGGTGGTAGGAGGGGGCCTGTGGGAGGTGACAGGGTCATGAGGGTGGAGCCCTGATGAACGGGGTTAGTGCCCTGATACGGGAGGCGCCAGGGAACTCTCCAGCCCTAACCTTGGCCTTCCAGACTCCAGAATCATGAAAAAGAGATGTTTGTTGTTTAAGCCACCCGGTCTATGATGGTATTTTTGGTACAGCAGCCCGTACAGACCAAGACAGATACATTCAAGGTAAAGGAAACACAGATGTACTTCAACATGGAAACAAATACATAAGCCCAACAAGAAGAACAGCACAAAATCCAAAGTGCTGATAACTTAGGGGCTGGTTAAAATTCTGAAATAAGCTGGGAAAACAAGCCACTTGGGACCCTCCGCTCCCACCCCTCCCACCTCCCACTGGAAGATTCTTTAAAGGGTCCCGACAGTAATAACAACATACTATGTAAAGGGAGCCCAGCTGTGTTTGCAGAGCCTGTTGATAAATTTCAGTAATGACATTTGTGGTATTCCTAATCTATAATTTACACTAATAATCTCCAAGTAAAAATGGATTTAAACGGAACAGTAAAATAACTACTGTGTCACTATGAATTTAAGGAAATCCAGAAATTTTCCTCAAAAGGAAGTTAGGAGTTTGAATGGAGTATTAACTCCTTAAATCGACTGCTTGAAGACTGTTAATAGTTCTACTAAAAGCCAATGATTATTTTTAATCAATTTAATACACGGAGGGATTAAGTGTCAGAGGCCAGACGAGACCAAAACTCGCGTGAGTCGTGGGTTCTAAAGAGGTTTGCACATCTCAGCCTCAGGGATGGGGAAGGTGCTGGGTGAGGGGTGGGCCTGGTATTAAAGAACTGGGGCAGGGGGGTTGATCGTAGACAAGAGCAGCAGGAGAAGAAACCCTAGTTCTCACTTTCATCTATATTTTATCCATAACTTGAGAATCTTGAGAACATCCCTTGGCCGTAATGATTTTCATTAAACAGTGGTGGGACAGAACCTGCCAGCCACATGAAAGTTCCTGATGCCACCGAAAAATGACCAAACCTCTGGTCCCGGGAGGCTGGGGAAGGGTGGGGGGCAGTGGGGCGCAGGACCTGGTGTTCCCTGCTGGCTTCCCCCACCCCACCCCCACCACAGTGGCCTCGGGCAGGTTCACTGACAAGCCCCAGACTCCAGCACCCTCTTCAGTGAAACAGATCACGGTGCCACAAAGGAAATGACGGCTTTCCACTCCTTCAAAGAAGGCCAGGCACGCGGTGAGCTCAGAACCCCAACCTTACACGTATGATGATTGCAAGGAAGCTCAGACCTAAAAGAAAGCTGCCGTCTCCGATTTTCTTCCATTCTCCGGCTGTCTGGAGCTCCATCTGTTTTAAAAGGCAAGACTCGGTCCTCCTTCAAGTGAAAACTCTTTCCTACTTTTCCACCCGCTGGTACCTAGTCCAGCACTCTGCCCACAATGAGATAAAAGGTTGTTTGCTCAGTCAACAAGTGAAATAAAAGTGGTTCTATTATTACCACCATGTTTACACCGGGGGAAGACCTTCTCCTGGTCTTTGAACAGTTCAGAAATTACTCCATTCAAGCCAGCGACTCACCCACTCAATGAGGATTTAGTGAGCCTTTCCTCGTTAACCTGCACGACACTTAACTGAGGGCAGCTAAGCAGAGTGCATGTGTCCTAATCTCAGTCACAGGACTACGGCCTCGCCCTGCTAACACCAGGCGGCGGTTAGCACACGCGAGTGCCCCTCGCGGGAATTCTTCACATTGCACACGGAGGAGCTCCAGCGAAACACGTGCCCAAGAAGCCGCCATCACAGGTCCTCCCTCGCTGGCCATCCCCTCCTGTCCTCAGGGCATGGGAAGGACCTGACCTGCCCCCAAGCATGTGTTCTCTGATGGAACAAATCTGTCACGTCTCCTAGTGATGTTTTATTCACCCAAAAAACCCGTCCTCTACAGGAAGAGGGGAAAACGTGTGCACGGGTCCTTCACACCCCACGTGACAACAAAGCGGAAGGCTCTGAGGCTAGGACAGGAGACGCGTGGGTTACCCCCCAGCCTGGGAGGGCTTTGGGGCCTGTGGTCCCGGGCACAGCATCCTCGGGCGTCGGCCTCAGCCAGGACTCGTGGAGAGCCGGCTCCGTGCCACCGTCAGGCGCTGTGCCTGCTGGAGCCCATTCTCTTCTGAATCGCGGCCTGTCTCACACGTCACACAGAACCTGCCCTCCACCGACTCTCCCACAGGACAATCTCAACATTGGGGACGTCACTGTCTACCCAGAACACAGCCTGTCCCGAGGCTGACTCCCTTCTCCCTTCCAGTGTACAGCCGTGGGGCGGATCAGCTAAGCCCGCTGCTCAGTGCCCTTCTGGTTGCGAGTGTGCAGAGGTCAAGCAGAGGTCAACAGGTGGTGCAGCCTGCGGTGAGAGCAGTGGGCTCCTCTCCCTCCCAGATAATGCGCCCCTAGAGGTGGCATGAGGGCTCAGGCCACCCCAGCTCCTGAGTGTGTGAGTGTGTGTGTGTGTGTGTGTGTGTGTGTGTACACTTACGCCCGCACGCTGCATGCTGACGCACGCTGAACTGAAAGTCAGCTAAAATCCTGACTAGTTTTTCCAGCAGGCATTTCTTTCCAGCCCCACGTCCCCAGCCTGTTATCTGAGTAGCTGATTAGCTAAGCTCCTGAGCCCCCTTCCCTCCCGCCCCACATCTAATCTGCGCCCAAGAACCTGTCTAAGCACATGCAGCCTTCGGCGTCACTGCAATCGGTAACCTTAGAATGTAAGTGATGTCTCCACTTAGCTTTGGTTTGTTCAAATCCATGCAGCAGGGTTCCAGCTTCTAACCGCTCACCTTGCAATCGCAAGATACTTACTCTCCAATTAAACAGAAACGATGAGCCAGGCTTTATTTTGGGGTCTGCACAAAACAATGAGCTGACCCCACAGCAGAACTTGAGACAGTGGTGGAAGCCCGTGGTGAAAACCTGGTGTGTCACAGACCTGAATGTACCTGTTGCTTTTAACATCGAGTTTTCAGGAAGGAAAAAAACATATTCAGTAAAAATGCACCCACATTTCTATCAGATCGTTTTAAGTCCCCCCTGCAATCCTACCTATGATCCCCCAGTCTCCCCAGGACGGCATCAGCCATCCTCACTCCTTTCACAGACCAGAAGTCAGCATGACACTCTGCTCTGCCCTCTTCCTGGCAGAAAACCACGGCCTAAAATAAAGTCACAAGGATCCAAACCCATTTCTTCAGCAAGATCGCCATGGCCGTGACCTTGTAATGTTGGGCTCAGGGTGAACGTCGGATGCCCAGGCTGAGGCAGGCGGCCCCCCTAACTCTGGCCCCTGCAGTTGTCCCGGGGCCCTTGGCTTTGGCCTTTTACCTGCATGAATCAAGGGGAAATGAGGATTATTCTGGAAAATGCACAAGTGGGTCTGGAGATGGTCAGTTTACTAGGGATTCATTTCAACTTTTAAAAAAAATAAGGGCACCCAGCAGGTTCAGAGCCAAATCCTAGCAACCACTGTAAATGAATGGAAACCTCTTTTAAATGCCCCGCCCCATTCCAGAAACACATCCTATCAAAAAAAAGTTCTTTCAATTCTTGTGGAAGCTGCTGCCTGAGGTCATTTCGAGTTAGAAAGGAAAGTCAGGACGGAAACAGAATGCTGCGACTCCTGAGACGCTGGGAGGAAGGACGGGACCCCAGGCCCCTGCTGACAGGAACCGGTGAGACACACTCAGGCTCCGGTCACCTCTGACTTACCCTGGGCACCGTCAGGCCATCACGTGGGGAAGTTTATACGTCCTTCCAAAAGGCGTCGTCGCTTGTATCTGAGAAGCCCCAATGCCGGTGTCCCTCTAAGCTAAGGCTGCCCCCTGAAGCCCAAGCACCCCCCCATGTCTGACCTCTGAGGGCTTTGTCAGTCCACGAGCTGCCGTGATGTCTAAGGAGACACCTGTGTTTCCCAACGGGCCGCAAGTGGCCTCTGGGGCCAGTCGGTTCTGCACCATACGGGCCTGTCCAGCACACGGGGAACGTGTGGCAATCCTGGCCTCGGGGCACGGAGGGCCGTGGTGCGACATCCCCACCTACCACCGATCACAGCGCCTCTGGGAACAGCACCACCCAGGCGTGGAAAGTGCCCACCAAACCTCAGGCTCACGCTGAGACCACGATGTGCTGAAACCACAGCCAGGAGCTCTGGGGCCACATCTGGGGACCAGGTGTCTTCTCCTACGGGTGGACACCCCAAGGTACCATCCCCCGACTCTCTCCTTGAGATTCTTTCCAGCGTCACAGCCACCACGCCGCCCGCTGCAGGGCTGTCTCCCTGGATGGGACGAACAGGTCACATCTTCTAGAGGCTTCTCTGCGTTAGTCCACCAGGTTCTTGAAGAGCATCAACACCGAGGCCTTAGAGCTCCCCCAGGGGGAACAGGGAGAAGCAAAACCTTCCTGTGAGCTCTTCAAACAACCACGCTCCACGGTTTCCTTCGTATTTCGAGTTTTGACACCAATCGTCACGCTTCAGGATGTCCCTCTGACTTCAGGATAGCACGTGATACCCCCACTGGTTTTCTTTCTTTTTAAATGGCTTCAATTAATATATGTCCATCAATTTCACACTCAGTCCATTCAAAACAGAACGGCACAACCATTGTACTTCACAATCAAATTCTGTATAAATCTGGGCTCAAAACATATGCTGTAAGTCTCGGCACCTCCGCTTACAGTGTGCAATCCAAAGTCCCAATCTCTCTGAGTTTCTTGGTAAGGACAGCTCACTCCATTATAAGGATCAGATCATGTACCAATACATGGAAAAGTGCTGTGTAAACTGGACAGTCATGGAAACACAGCAGTTAGTGCCTATTATTCACCATAATCGGAGCTCCATTACTCGGAGGTTACAGCAGAGAACCCATTGCTCAGATACGGGGAAATAAATACCTCTCACACAGGGGCTGATGCACAGGTTCTCTCTGGATTCTGTCCTTCCACCCTGTAGGTGAACTGTCTGGTTCTATCCACTGTTGGGTACCACCAAAATACTACTGTTAAAATATTAGAGGCCAAAGAAGGCAAAAAGAAGTAAACACAAAGAGACAGCCCTCACTGGTAATAAAACAATCCTAGATGAATGACGTACCGAAAGGATTCTGGGACCAGAGGACGCCCGGAAACATGAGCACACAAGTACCTCTTCTTTATAAACAAGAGTCATTTAGTCTAAGAGTGAAAGCACCCTGCATTCATCTGATGGTGCCCAAAAGAACACCTGCCTAACGACTGACCATCTCTACCGAGCACCTCCGAAAAGCCATGTGACGGAGGCAAAAAAAGGAGGAAACAGACCAACCCACAACTGGCCAGCGGCCAGCATGTAGACCTTCTCACCACTGATTTAAAAAAAAGGGGTGGGGGGCTAGGGGGAGAAGTTGGGTGGTGTCGTGAAAAGTTAGATGTAGAATTACCGTATGACCCCACACTTCAGCTCCTAAGTATATTCCCAGAGGAACTGAAAACAGGTCACTCAAGCAAATACATATACAAATGTGTAACCCAAGAGCTCTATTCACAACAGCCAAAAGGTGGAAACCACCCGAACGTTCAGCAACAGCTGAGTGGACAAAGACGAACGAAGCACTGACCCTCGCTACGACACGGACGAGCCTCAAACACATGATGCTGACAGAAGCCAGATGCAAAGGTCTACAGGTTGCACGAGTCCACTTATATGAAACGGCCAGAACAGGTAAAACCACAGAAAGAAGTGTGGCAGTTGCTAAAAGCTGGGTGGCAGTGGGGGTAGAGGTGGAGTGACAGCTAGTGGGTACAGGCTTTCCTTAGGGTCCAAGAAATTGCTTTGGAACTACACAGAGGTGCTGATGGCACAATAGTGAGAATACACTAAATGCCACTGAAGTATTTACTTTAAATGCTTCCTTTTTAAGTATGTGTGTGCTGTGTACCTCAATAATTAAAAACAAAACGGGCCACTTCACGGGCTGGGAGCCCGACAACCTAAACCTAAGGCTGTCCCGAGTCCTGAGAAGAGTGACGTGCCCAAGGAAGAAGGCTTTTAAAGGACAAGGTTTGTGAGCTGGGGGCGGGGGGCCCGCGTCTCACTAGGAGGGACCAACCAACGGGCAAAGGCTTCGCTGGCAGCCCTTCAGGAACTGACACGGGCTGCCTCGAGAGACAGTGGTCCGACTGCCCCAAAGGCTCCCTGTTTGACATCCCAGTAAGGCGTTCAGGGGCTTCCAAGATGCTTCCCGCAAGGAGGAATGGGGCAGGGCCACCAGAGGCCAGCGAGTGGGACTAGAGGACACCTTTCATTTCTGACGTCCTCGCTGGGCAGACTGGCCCTCACATAGAAGCTTCATTACAGAAACGACGTGAGAAGGGCCACGCCACCGTGACAAGAGGAAAGCCGTGCCACGGTAACCACGTTGTTTTCTGATTTCCTTTCCAAGGGTATTAAATTGGTGGGGGCCTTTTGACTTTAGCCAGTAGTAATAAAACCCTTCATTCTTCTAAGACTCAGACTATCAGAGGACAGGAAACGGAAATAACTTACACTTCTATATGTAAACATAAATAGATGCATAATTTGAATTTTTTGAAGGACGATAAATATGAATATACTACACATGTATAATTTTGACCCTACACTGAAAACGAATTGGGCTTGAACACAAGTATTTATCTAAACAGTACACGTTGATCTTCGAATTGTGGTAAAAACATCCATGAAACTGACCACTCTGACGCTTTCTAAGTGTAGACTTCCGTGCCAGTAGTGCATTCCTGTTCTGTGCTCATTAGCCGTTTCAAGGTCTCCCCAGGTCACTGACTTCTCACTAAGACGCCAGGAGTGAGGACAGTAGAGTAGGACGTGGGGGTGCTGCCCCAGGCCCCAGGCGGCCTGCGGAGCCCCAGCCCACACAACAGTGACCTGCCGCTCACAGGTCACCACCACGGCAGAAGCCTGCGATGGTCTCAGGTGCGGCCAGGCCCCTGCGAAGCTGCCCCCTCTGCAAAAGAAGCCTCGGCAAACAGCGCTATTCAGAGCAGGCCCGGGTTTCGGTTTTTCAGTCAGTACAAAGGCAATCAGTCAGGTCCCAGGCCTGCAGACATGAGGCTTTGTGCAGGCCTGAAAGGGGGTTGCATTTCAGAAATAGCCAGCCCACGCGCCCTCCTGGAGGAGGGGGCAGACGCGCCCCTGCTGAAGGCACCTTTTGTTTATGGTTCAGCTGGCCGAGCCATCGAGCCATTGCAGGGTGACAATACACTCGCCACACACTCCCCACTCAGTGAGTGTTCAGAGTGCTCGAGTTAACTGCCACACAGAAATAAAGGGGTGGGGGCCAGGGGAGCCAATCGCCTGCCTGCCCCCCAGCCACATAGCCACACTGTCAGTGACAAGGACCCTAGGCCACCCTGACCCCAGCAAGTGACACGAGAGCTTCAGATGATTTCCGAACAAACACAGACTCCGCTCCAACAGCAGCGTCTCTTCTGGCAAAAGCTCTGGGCCAAATCTAAAGTCCAAATCTGAAGTCCAAGGCCACACTGTTCAGCACAGAGGCCACCGGCCACGGGGATTACGAGGCACTTCGCGGTGACCGAACAATCCCACTGCAATGCAAGCGTGACATCCCTCCGTAATGAATGCCACGAAACTGCACGTCAGAAGGCACTGCTTTGGATGCGCTGCAGTAAACAAAATGTATCAGTAAAATTAATTTCACCTGTTTCTTTTCACGGCTTTCTGTGGCTACTAGAGAGCTTGAAACCCTTCTGTTTCCACTGGACAGAGGTGGTAAGGGATCTCAAGAAAGTCCCAGATGTCCACACAGTATCAATTCTCTCCTCGGGGAAGACACAGAGGTGGAGTCTGCATTCAGGGTACGAATGGGAGAGGAGCTCTGTGGACGGAGAGCAGGAAGCCGCCCGAGGACAGAAGAGAGAGACCCAAGGACGGCATGGACAGCCCCAGGGGGAGTCCTGTTGGTGTCGTCCAGGATGGACCGGAACGGCCCGACCTTCGCACCCAGGCAGACTCAGTGGAGGGCAGAGGGCCCAGGAGGACTGGCCCTCGAGCAGGCGTATCTTCCTGACGGGGCCACAGCCGACAGTGCTCCCGCAGCAGGGCTGGCAGTCCTCTGGGGAGATGTGGGAGCCCCAGCATCCCAGCGGCCCTCTCTCCTCTGCCTCTTCCTCTAGCTTAAACAACAGACATTTATTTCTCACAGCTCTTGAGGCTGGAAGTCCTAGATCAAGGTGACGGCCGATTTGCTTCCTGGTGACAGTCGCTACCTGGCTAGAGGACAGACGCCTTCATGCTGTGTCCTCACATGATGGAGAGAAAGCGATCCCCAGAGACTTTTCTTGTGGGGGCGCTGATTCCATCATGGGGGCCCCACCCTCTTGACATCGGCTAACCCTAATGCCCCACCTCCTAATACCCTCACGCTGGAGGTCAGGGCTTCACCATATGGCTTTGGGGGGACACACCTCAGTCCACAGCGGGGTACACCAAAACTCCGTCATCAGCCGGCCTTCACGCAGCTACAGGAGAAACCTCTTCGGTGAAATTGTGAGTGTGACCTCGAATTGCCTCTATCTGGCTCAAAAGCATGTTTGGTGCTAGCCAGAATCCGCCAGCTCGAAAGTCGGAGCGGAGTGCCGGGGAACTGCTGTGTGACCACGCTGTCCATTCCCCCCTGCCCCAAACGCTGCACCGTCACCAGGAGCGATTCTGGACACTCACCACGTCTGCCCTCAGGGTGTGAGAGGTGCCCTCCCGCAGATGGGACCCCGGAAGGCTGTCTTGTCCTCTGCGGCCTTTGTGTCCACAGCCAAGCAGACCCGTGAGACACAACGGGAGAAGCGTCTTGACTCAGAGGTCCATGGAGGGGGCTTTAGGGGGTCTATGAAGACCCCGGAATTGTCTGCAAGCCGCTGGGTTCAGGCCTGTGAATCTTTCGGTAGCTCAGACCCCAAAAGTTAAAGAACTTCCATCAGTAGTTGGGGCGGGGGAGGGGGGTTAGGGGGAGGAGTCGGGCGGGAACACCCATGACATGGAAATTCACTACATGTCACGTCTTAACCTTGGCCTTGGTAATCCCCACTGCTGAGTCAGGCCCGTCGGGGAAACGAAACGCCCGTTCCTATTTTTACGTGAATGGCATGAAGGCTGAGTTGCAAAGGAAAAGTGCTCGTCAGGCCTTTCAGTTGTGGATTTCCCGTTTTTAATACATCAAGAGCAAACCACTCTTTTCAGGGAACATTGTTTTAAAAGACTGGAAGTCAAGAGGGAAATGGAGCTTCAGCTACAGAGCTGCAGAGAACACCCTCGTGCACCCACAGGAATAAAGTGGTCTGTCCGCCAAGACGCAGATTTAAGTGGCATTCCCCAATCTAAAAAGGAGGACGGGTCCATGTACAGTGGGTTCTCCTGCACTTGGGAGGATGGCACAGAATGGACAGGAAGTGACCCCTAAATGTATACAACCCTATTAAATAATAAATACATATAAAAATGTATTTAAAACCTTCTACCATGTTTCCCTGAAAATAAGATCTAACCGGACCATCGGCTCTAATGCATCTTTTAGAGCAAAAATTGTAAGACCCAGTATCATGTTGTATTATACTGTATTATAATATATTATATTATACTATATTATATTACACTGTATTATGTTATATTATACCTGGTCTTATATTATAGTAAAATAAGACTGGATCTTACATTAATTTTTGCTCCAAAAGACGCATTAGAGCTCATGGTCCGGCTCGGTCTTATTTTCCGGTAAAACTAAGCTGGTCCATGAACACCATTTGACCTTGACTTCACTCCCATGCCCGCTTCCTTTTCTTCTGTTACGTTCACGAGTGCAGGGGAATGAGTAACATGACCGTCCATTAGAGCTGTCTGGGGACCAGGGCCGGCTCTGTGGCCTGAACAAGTCTTTCAAGTGCTGTGGGTCAGTCTCTCTACCTGTCACCTAAGGGGGTTAGGTAGCCACCTGTAGGGTCGCACGGCTCTACCAGGAGAGCTTCATAGGACCCGATGGTCAGATTCAGGCACAAGTGCAAGGTCCTGATTCCGAGTTCCCGGCCTTCCCGGTCTAGGAATCACTCATTGACACGTTTTGCATCCACACAACAGCTCTGACATCAAATGTGTGGGTTTCTTCCACATCAGCAACCATTTCTCCATCTCCTCGGACACCAAGTGTCCACGATTCACCTGAAATCTGACGCTAACTACCCACACGGACTCAGCGTCAGACCACACAGGTTGGGGGTCCCACAAGAGCGCCCCGACCTCAGACACCAGTACGAACCAGCCAGACGCCTCCCATCCTCCTGACCAAACACATGGAAATTGGGGGTCTCCTTTCCCCCACCGTGGATTTCATAATTTGCGAGAACGGCCCACAGAGCTCAGGAACAGCTTCCTTACTCTGACCAGTTTAAGATGAAGGTACAGCCGGTAGGTCACACAGACGTGCAGGACATGGGGCTTCCGCGCCCTCTGGGCACACCCCTCTCCCAGCACCACAGGCTGGCCAGCGACCTGGAGGCTCACTGCTCAGGAGTCTGTACAGAGCTCAGCCTCCATCTCCAGCCCCCGCCCCTTCCTGGAGCTCAGGGGTCGGGGGGAAGGTTCCAGCTCTAATTACTTGGTCTTTGGGTGACCAGCCCCATCCTGGGGCTGTGGAGGGGCCCACGCCAAGTCACCTTGTCAGCACGAACTCAAGTGCGATCCAAAGGGACTCATCATGCAGAAGAGAAGTGACTCCTGTCCCTCAGGAAATGCCCAGCTCCTTAGGAGTCTGTGCCAGGGACTCGGGACAAAGACCAGAAGTATTTCTTCTCGTACCCACTAATGTAATCAGCCCTGATAGCTGTCAGGGCCCACGTATTTACTCCTTGGCCCTGAAGGAACTGATGTTTTCTGGAAGGATCCTTACAGCAGTCACCCACCAGAAGGGCAACGAGCACGACAGGTATGAGTCTGTTTCAGGGGAACAGAATCAGGGGAGTGAGGGGAGGGCAGGAATTCTTGATTTTCATCAGAAGCCCTTTTGCTCTATTTCATCAGGAACGATAAGGAATCCATAAACGACAACCACCAAAGAGACAAAAAATCAACACGAAGAGGAAGAGGTACTAGTGGAATTCTGGACAGGTGGCCCCTCGGGTCTCTCCACCCACCTCACTCTCAACAATTTGATCATCTCACCCCATTGTCTCCCGTGTATGCCTAAAACACAAAAATGCTAACCCCAGAAGCCACGACCTCTGTCTCGTCTGGGACATGTGTTTAAGTTCTTGAATCCCCGCGACTGCACCTGAGCTGGATACGGGGTTCTGCTTGTCTGCACCCAGCCCCAGTCCCACGTACCCCACACCTGGCTGCCACAATGTGTGCTTTCGTGGGAGAGGGGAGCCAGCTCCCCAACCCCACCCCTCCACCCCTGGGGAACAAGACAGCTTTCAGCAGGGAGGGACGAATGCTCTCACCCGTGTATTTCTCCCTTAGCAAATTCTCAGCTCCTTTTCTACCTCTTGAATCTCAAATGACCAGGAGAGCGTGTGCGAGCGCACGAAATGTTCAGAGCGGTACAGCCTTGCCACTCGTTTTGCAGCCTTGCCCATAAAGAAGTGCTATCAGCTGCAGAACTTTAAAAATCAGATGTTCTTTCAGACGAAAGGGCCCACCCTACATAGGTGAGTGACCCTTCTGGTCCCCCACCTACATACGTGCACCACTGGCTGCGAACAGGTCCCTGGGGATGGGTTTCACTGGCTCATTTCTCGAAGGCTCATGACACATCTCTCAGATCCTCTGGAATGGCAGCTGTGGGCTACTGGCCCTCCGAACAGCACAAGGCAAGAACCAGGAAGTCTTCTGGCTTCCCTCAACCTTTCCCTATTCTGCCAGCCTTGACCAGTTTTTCAACTTGTTTCCTTTATAGAACCCTCGCCCGAAGGCCTTTTGTATCTAAGCACGGAGCGAGCGCTCCAAGGTGGCAAGCAACCCTGCCCCTAGCACCGGCTGGGCCCTTCCGGAACCCCTTCCCGGTCACCCAGCTCACCACCACCGTCACACCTGGCCCAGCTGTCCACTCACATTCTCCACGGCCACCACTCCTGCATCCCCACTTAGTCCCAAGGACTGTGCCTGCCTGGCCTCTCCCCACACCGGGGTGTGGCTGGGAGCACCGTCCATCAGAAACAGCCACAGCCAAGGTCAAGTAGGGTGGCTGGGTCCCAGGAGCCCTGGTGGCACCTAGACGGCCACGCAGCAAGCCTTAGGGAGAGGTGGTCACCCATGGCTTGTCCCTGCCGTTCCGGGGATACCGCGGGCTGGGCAGTAACAACCCAGGAAGTCTGGTCCCTGGGACAGAGGAAAGGCTCCCGAGAAGCCCTGTGAGGGTATGGCTGCCTAATAAAAAATGCTACTTTTCCACATCTGTTTTCTTGGGCTTCTGACAAGAAAAAAGAAATAAGGGAGGGAATGCTTTCTCTGAAATCAACAGGAGATCATTCAAAAGACTTCCCACCCCAATCTCAGAAAAGAGGTCATTTTTATTTTTTTTTTAACAAGAAGAAAAAGGACACCAGAAACAGAGCAAAATCAAGATAAATCTATATTTAAAAGAAAAAACTTAAAACAACCTTTTCAACAAAGGAAAATTCTTTAACATTAAATATGCAAATCTGTGCCTTTATGCTGTTTCCCCTGAAGGCAGCTCTTTCTTGGGGATTATGGAGCAGAGCTGGGACTGCAACCAGCGTGTGGACCACCGTGGCCACCTGGGCTGCCAGTGCAGTGGACGCACTGCTCACTAAACCAGAGACATGACAAGGGGACGACAGAGCTTTAGGACTAGGTGATATTTTTGCTGCTATTTTCTTCAATAGCTTAGAATCAAACTGGCTCTCACAAGGTTCAGCCTTGACTGTGTTTCCTGGGATCTGCTTCCCAAACCTCCAGCACCATGTCCCACCCTCAGGATTTCTGCTACCGTCAGTTACCACCGATGCTATCTATCACTTACTCTCTCCCAATCAACGTCACATCTTTTATACCCTAGGTTTATCCAAAGCAGCATTACTGATGAGCTCAAGCTGTGTATTTCCTTCTAACACGCACTGAAACATAAACACACATAATCAACAAACATCACATGTAACACCCATTTAGGAAACACTCGATTACACCTCACTACAACCGGGCAACTACTGAGCAATTGGGAAAACACAAACACTGAATCCAACTCCACTCTCTAAGTCACTTACCAAATATTGAAATTCTAAAGATCTCAGAAAACATTCTAAATTCGTCATTCGGTCTTGTTAGATTTCATTCCTTTTCTTCTGCTTGTCCTTTTCCTCCTGGTCCCCTTGGCCCACTGCTGCTCCTGATACAAGACCTTCCCCGACAAGGGCCACATGCATGGCTGTTTGGTCACTAATGCACCAAAATGGACCTAAAAGAACGATGCTTCACTTCTGAATAGCCCGATGAGAACTTCCAAATCAAGGAAACCAAAGTCTTCAGTGGTGGGAAGTGTTTAAAGAGAGTTCAAGGTATATAATCTGCTATTAAAATGAGAAAGTACACTGCCACGAAGGGCTTTTCGTGAGCGGCTGTAATTTAGTCCATCAGATAACATACTTTCACTAATTATATTTTGTTAAACAACTTATGTGTTTAGCAAAGCAAAAAAAAAAAAAATTGTTATACTTAACACATACAATGAGGTCTTTCAATTAAGGTGAGGAAACATTTTTAACTTTCTGTTCAGATTTTAATGCCTGGTGTGGGGATGGAGATTTAACAGATGTTTCCAGATTATCCAAATGATCGAGCGTCAGTCATGTCTAAGAAACGGCCCCGCACGCTTCGGGCTTCCGCACTCAGTGACACACGGACTGAACAGTGGGGCTCGGCGTCATCAAGTGGACGATGGCCGCTGGGTGATGTCCTCGCAGGCCTGGCTCCACGTGGTCAACAGTGAGCAGAACACCAAGGAGCCTGGGGCCTGAGTTCATGAGAAGCCAGAGCCAAGGTCTGGGGAAGCCAGAGGACTCCTGGCCAGCGTGGGGAGGGTCGGGCTCAATGAAGAGGCGACACCAGAGTGGAGGAAAGCTGCACAGAATGCCGACTGGCCAGACGACCCTGCCTGGAGATGGCTTCGGCTGTGTGACACAGTGCCCCCAGCCTCCGAGCTGGCCAGTCCCACGGATGGGGCACAAGGAAGAATCTGGACTTTAGAAATGCAGTTTCCGCACAGTAACAGCTATCTGGACCAACCACCCACGCTGACGCTCCAGCTGAACTGGGCCTCGTCTCCCTGCTGAAACACAACACACCTGCCACATGCACCCCCGTGGGCTAAGGCGGGGCTCACCCCACCCACCAGCAGACAAGACAGGAGCCTGCAGCGTGGTTTCCAGCCCCCTTGTCCCCACAGCTGCACTCACAACTGTAATTACATCACTTCATTAAATGTTACACAAATCGATTAAATGGGCGTTTTCATAAGAGGACCTGTAATAACATCCTTTGATTAAACATTACACAAATTGATTAAATAGGAATTTAAATAAAGCGGTTTTTTCACTATGGAAATTAAGTTGAATGTTTTGGGACCACTCAATGAAGACAAGTTCCTTTTTAAAACTATGCCGTTCAAGTAAACGTGTGCGGGACCACTTTAAAGACGGGGGGGGGGGGGGGGGGGGGCAGGAAGGTAGATAAGACTCTGACGGCAGCCAGCCACTTTCTTGTTTCTGATTTATTCTGTGTCTCTGTTCCTGTTCCCAAAGGAACACTGGGAAGAGCGTCAGCTCGCCGCTCGCCGTCCCACCTCCATGGCCTGGGAGCCCCGCAGAGCTGGCCTTGGGTCTCGTTCATCTATGAAGCCTCAGCCTCTAGCACATACTTGGCACACAGTAGGTCCTTGTTAGCATGACTGAAATCAGTGAAGTGGCAGGTGTCTGTGCAGAGCAGACCATGGACCTCTGGACTCCCAGGACAGGGGTGGGGTGGGGTGGAGGTAAGAAGGGGGGTCCCTTCTCCTTGACTGAGCGCTGACACTCTCAGCACCACAGGGCTGGCCTGGCCTCCTCCCTTTAGGCCAATCCATCCTTCTGTCCTTTAGAAGAGCTGCCTTTAAAACAAAGATTCACAATTTCCCTGTAACACACACGAGTTTTCCAAGTAAAATAAATATTGGAAGAGGGCCCAGGAAATTGGTTTCTATAGAAAGGAAGTACAGGTGGCTAAGATGTTAACCTCGGCCAGACCGGCCCACAGAACTCTGCAAGAATGGAAATGTTCCCATCTTCACTTCCCAAGATGGCAGCCACCAGAAACACGGGGCCACTGGACACTAAACCTGACCGGTGCGACCGAGGCACTGAATTTCTCATGTAATTTAAATTTAGCCCCCGGAGGCTGGCAGCTACAGGAGGATGCAGGTACAGACTTAACGTATAGACGTCGCAAGTCTTTGCAAAGCAAGGCAGGAATGAGAGGGGGTTGCCTACACATGTGTATTGTGCTTCCCACGTGAAAGGGGCCCAAGTTTATTTGCAAGTCTTTGTCCCCTTTTTGAGACTCTTGAAACAACTCCTTGACTCGGGGCTGATGGGTCCTGGAAAAACACACTTAAATAAATAAAATTTAAAAAAAAAAAAGAAAAGACTTTCTTGTACGTTTTAAGATAGAGACACGGCTTTGACATTCTGTTGGCCAGTAGGAGGGACACCAGGCTTAATAAAGCGGCTCTTGCTTGGGAAGCAGGCCCCAGACACCCGTGGCTTCCAGATGGGGTGGGGCTGGTATGCGCGGCAGCTGCCTGTGGGGGCACATGCGCCTTCTCCACCAGCACAAGGGCACCCACTGCTGCTCCAGGAAGAATCGGAGCCTGGCAACCCCTCCGAAGCAGGCTCAGCCCAGCAGGTAAAGCCCCAGCTGGATGGCAGGGGGGCCTGGAGACCCTTTCTGCACAAAACGATAGGAGCGCCCATTGGCTTTCTCTCTAAAGAGCGAAAAAAAGAAAGAAAGAGACAGAAGGAGGGAGAGGGAGAAGGTACAGAGAGAAGCAAAGACAAGAAGCCAGCTTCCCTAAACATTTTTCATCATGGGCCACAAACAGCCCATGTTTCCCGTAGATACACCGTTTTGGTTGGAATGTGTCATTGTATGAACACTTTAAATTTGTACTGTTCTGATTGAGGAGGTAAAGAGAGCACTGAAAACTGAGTGTCCACTTTGGATGCTGATTATCAATGGGAATTCTGGCCCCTGTGGCCGGAGTAATGAATACTACACATGGGTCAGTCTCTGAACCAACAAGAGGAGGAGACCTGCACGTCCGCTGACCAGTGAGGCCAAGAAGAGCCCAGCTAAGGGGAGACTGCAAACCCTCTCACCTGAGCACAGCACACCCCTGCTACGCAGGTACACCTCTCACCTGGCACACACCTGTTACGTGGTGGGTACACCTCTCACCTGAGCACAGCACACACCTGCTGCATGGGTACACCCGTTTTGGTGGCCTCCCTCCTTCAGATCCCCTGAACGCGGGCACAGGGCTTCCTCAGACTGCTCTGATGGAGGGGGCGGAGCCCAGGGCTCAGACACATAGATGCTAGGCTGTCTCCATTCTGCCCATTACTGCATGCAGGCCCCAAACAATCCCAGCCTCAGTTTCCCCATCTGTAAAACTGAGTAACAGTCGACTTTGGAAGGTTGCTGTGGAGATTAAATGAGAACATACCTGAAGGGGTGCTTGGCGCAAGACAGGATCCAGAGTGCTCATGTTACTGCTCTGAGATCCTTCTCACAGTGTGACGGACACTGGAAGAGCACTTCCTAGTCCCCTGAACCCGCGGACATGTCACCTTACATAGATAGCAAGTGGGGTTTTGCAGGTGTGAGCAAGTAGCTGAGCGTAGTTAGCCTGGATCACCCACGTGGACCCAATGAAGCACAAGGTCCTGACACCAGGGAAGCGGCAGAGTCAGAGTCGGATGGAGGGTAATGTGATGATGGAGCTGAGGGACAGAGAGAGGCGGAAGCTGGAGGAAGGGCCAGGAGCCGAGGAAGGTGGGCAGCCTCTGAAACTGGAAAAGGCATGGAAATGGGTTCTCCCACAGAGCTTCTAGAAAGAATGTAGCCTCGTGGACACACGTAAGGACTTCTGACCCCCAGAACTCTGAGAAGAACCGTGGGTGGTTTACAGCCATGCGTGCAGCACAATTTGTTATAGCAGCCACAGGAAACGCACACGCGGACACAACGGTTTGCTCCCGTGTCTGCTCGGTGACGGTGGAAGAATGCACATCCTCTTCCACAGTGGATACACGGAACTCCTGTCTCCTGCTCTGCCACTCTGAGCCAGCCCTCACCACATACTCGCCCTGGGTGCCCAGCACTAACGGCCTCCACCTTGCCCGTGAGCCTCAGCTTCCCTCTCAGCAAAAATAAGATGAACTCGATCTCAGTGGGCTGCGGTGCCAACCACACAGAGAACGGGTGCAGGCTTAGCAGAGCGCCCAGCACGCAGCGCTGCCGGCAGCCAATGGACAGCAGCTCTGATTCCGCCAGCGCGGACCTGCGTGTCATCTGTAACACCCCTTCACCCTCACGTAAGTGGGTGGAACTCCACACACTCGGTCAGGGGCGAATTCTACATGGGCCTCGATGTGACAGTTTGTGCCTTTGAATGTCCCCTTTCAGGACACCGTCTAGGGGCCCCGAGGGCACTAGAACCACCGCCAGGTCAATATGAAAATCACCACTGAGTCAGAGCACCAGAGATGGAATGGCACGGGCAGTGTCATCCACCCCCACCCCCAACACACGCTGGGACAACCTCCCAGAGGGCATCCAGCCAGCATTTCTAAAATACCAGCAAGGACACTGGCTGCAAAACCACCTTCCGGAAATTTCTCAGCTCTGGCTGCAAGGCCTCCCCCGTAGTAACAAAGAATGTACACATCCCTTCTCTTCACAACTCCCCCCACTTGGAGACCGCTGTCACCCTGCCCGTCCCCTCCCAGCCCCGTCACTGGCCTTCCCTTTGCCCCTTCCTCAGCGTCCCCCATGTCAACAATTCCCACCCTCCGGCACGCCCCAGGCCTGCCCCATGGGATGCACCTCTCCTCTCCTCCCTCCCTGAGGCCCGCTTCTCCCCAACCCCCCATTTCTGGGTGACAATTCGGACAGTTTAACAGCCCCACAGTATGCTATGGGGGGAGGGGGCTCTGGGCTGTAAGTTTGCAAACAGCGTGGCGAGCTCCCAGGCTGTTCACTGGCAGAAGACCGACCCGCGGACAGGGCTCAGGTGCAAGGGAGTGAGGTCCCTGCCAGTAAGAGGCCGAGGCAGAGGGAGGCAGCAGGAGAGCACAGCCCAAGCAAAGGCGCAGACAGAGGGATGTGGGACCTCCCGCAGCGCCAGCCGACTAGAGGGAGGGCAGCGCTCCGAGGTAAAGACCAAAGACAGGACAAGGGGCAGATGATCTGGCCAAACGGTACCCAGCGCCCGCTCCCAGCCAAGGGAGGGAGCCATGGCTCACAATTTCTCTTGGGACAGACAGACTGACAGCAAGGCAGGCCTTCTCCCAAGAAACAGACGGTTTCCCCCCTTTTCCAGGATCTCCACTTCCGCACATCCTTCCAGCAGCGATTCCAGCCCACACAGTCAGCTGTGTGCACACCCTCTGCACAGCTGCCGGACGGCCCGGAGGCGGGCAGACTGGCAGCATGGACTCCTCTCCCCCTCAGGGGGAACCTGAAGAGGAGGTCCAGGCAGCCCACAAAAGCAGGCTCGGGCCTGCAGAGCAGGTGACTCCCTGAGAATCCAGATCTTCCCCTGGGCGACGCCTTTCATCCTGCAAACGGTTGTCAGCCCACATGACCTTTTAAAACGTACTAAGCATGGCCCTGGCCCACATCCAGCGAATCTCATGACCGAGACGTGACATAGGATGCTTTGGGGGCCGCACCAGCAGCGACACACGTTGTGTCCCATGAAGAGGTTTACGAGGGCCACGGAGCAAGGGTTTGAGAGCCCGAGACCTGTACCGACTGCCCACGTCTCCTTAGAGCCCTGTGACCTGGAGCGAGCGTCCCAACCCGCCCCAGCCTCAGTTTCCCTATCTGTAAGGGAGGGATCCACCTCCCACTCACAGGGGCCGCCGCGACAAGGAGTAAATCATGTAACACTTTCAAGCAGCTGGCCCAGGGCCTGACACCAGACGATAAATGCTGGTTTCCTACCCTCTCCCCCCAAAATCCACCTCCACCTGGAACATACACCCCGGGAAGAAGGCCGGAGCCTGGAGACGCAGCGACCCGCCGAGGGACGCCGGACACGGAGGAGGAAGGGAAGGGTCCTCTCCTAGAGCTCCCGGGGAGCGGGGCCCTGCCGACACCCGTGGGTTTACACGTGTGGGCCCAGGGCGGTGGGAGAACACATTTCACTTGTTTGAAGCCACCCGGCGCGTGGCTTCAGTTACGGCTGCCCCAGGGCCCTCTCGGGGGGAATTCTAGGTCCACTCGTGCGTCCCTCCCGCAGCCGCGCTGAGAGCCGGCTGGGTGCGGCCGGCAAGACAGACACGGGGGCCACGGGGGCCACGGGGGCCACGGGGGCCACGGGGGCCACGGGGGCCACGGGGGCCACGGGGGCCACGGGGGCCACGGGGGCCACGGGGGCGAGGCGCCTGCTCCTGCCCTCTGTTTCACACAATGGAAAGGCTGTCAACGCTCATCGAACGGCACCCGTACGATCTGTGCATTTCGTTGTCCGCGAACACGTATCGCAAAAGAAAAATCCCCTGGGAGCCCACACGGAGCTCGGGTTTCCAACGGGAGCCGCGCAGGCGGCGCTACTGGGCGGCGTGCGTGCGTGCGCATGCGCAGGCCCGGCAGTCGGCAACCGACAGCGCGATGCGTCAAAATAAAAGTCACGGACGGACGGACAGACGCGGGATTCCAGGAAGTGGGTGTAAGCGCCGGCAGCGTAAAACCCTTTCAAGGTGTCTGTGGGCTTGAAATTTTTCATAATAAAGCATTACAATAAATAGTCCTGTGGCAACAGATCCTTTGAACGTTTATAAGTAATCAGCACCATGGGGAACTTTGACAGTTACACTTAAGCAAGGCGTTTTAAGAACATTTTCATCACAAATAATTAAGAACAGTGTGGCTTCGCAATCGCATTTGCACACACGAATGCCTGTTATTAGTTCCTTTGAAGACTCCCTTCCACGTGTCACACCATCAGTTACATGAGGGAGGCATGAGTTGGACACGAAAAACCGTCAAAAAGCAGTAAAAAGATGAACCTGTTCAACGCACGTCCTGAACTCCTTACAACAGTTACGGCGAAGCTCAGTGGGGCTCCTCCACCTGGGTCGAAAATGCTGGCAAAGGGCACACAGCGCCTGGCAGGCTAAGGCCACGCGCTGGGTGAGGGTGCAGGCTGCCACCTGGCCCCGGTCTGGCTCGGGCCCTGCACACGCTAACCGGATGAATGATGCAGCAACCCCAAGTTCAGGAGCAGCCCTTGAAGGTGTCCTCAAAAGCACTCATACTTCTGCAGAATTTGCAGAAAGCTGGTCTCTGGTATTCAGCCTGTGCAACTGGACTAAAACGCTTTGCCCACGTGAGGCACCGGGAGGTCTCCTGGGACTACTGCGTGTCAGACAAGATCAATTTTGGTGGAAAATAATGCTCAGGAATAGAAACAGATCCCCACCTCCCCGAAAGTCTGACTGGTCAGAGCAAAGCTCAAGGCTGTGATTTAAACCTGGTTCATTGGTTCAAAAAAAAGCATCTTATGTCACATCTTGGTCATTAGTAGCTGGACCACTTTTAGATTCAATGGATATGGGTCAGGGCCGTGATCAATACATTTTAAAAGATCGTGTGGGCTGACAAAAGTTGGCAGGATGAAAGGCAATCGCCCAGAGGAAGACCTCCTGGCTTCTCAGGGTATCTCACCTGTCCTAACGGGACTCCCACGCTCCAGCAGTGACACACCCATGAGCACGTTCAAACCCACAGAGCATGGGTTTGGGAACCAGAGACCCAGATGATCGCCTACGTCTCCTTACAGCCCTGTGACCTGGAGCGAGCTCCCCAACCCGCCCCAGCCTCAGTTTCCTTATCTGTAAGAGAGGGACCACCTCCCACTCACAGGGGCCGTGACAAGGATTAAGTGCCTGACACCAGACAATAAATGCTAGTTTCCTACTCTCTCTCTCCGTGCAGGACCCCCATCCCAAGCCATATAGAAAAAAATCCAGAATCAAGAGAATACAGCACATTTCTAGAAGTTACCCAGAAATCAAAACATCGCCTTCCCAAGAACAGGATGAGGACTTGATTACAACAATGTCAGTCCCCAGGGTTATAATTTACACAGAGACTTACACACTACAACTTCCGTCCGACTGCAAAATTAGAGCAGTGTTTGTCGAACACCCCGGATCCAAGTACTGCATTAACTTCCTCCACGGAGCTGGCATCTCCTAGCGTGGCCCACGTGGAAGAGGAAATCGGAAGGATTGGCAGGGCTGGGGACCCTTCTCAGGGGGCCCCTGAGGCCATCTGGGCAAGAGTCAGAGCACGGTGGACGGAGGCCACTGCCCCGAGGGTGAGGGCAGGGGGCAGATTCCAGGGGGTGGGGTGGGGTGAGGTGGGGGGCGCAGCAACAACATAACCAGACACAGAGAAAAAAGGGGCAGGACAGAAAGAACTGCCACCCTGAGGCCAGGGACACTGCGGGGTCTGGAGCTGGGAAGCACGGCCAAGGGCAGGCAGGAGACACCAGGACCTGCGACCTGCAGCGCTCCGCGGACACACTGTGCTCGCACGTGCCAGGCACTGTACATGGATTCATGTGTGGCGTCTCCACAGCAGCCCCGGGAGCTCACAAAGTGCACGACTGCGCTCCCCACTTTACAGGTGGGAAAGTAGAGGCACGTGACTTGCGCAAGGTCACTCAGCTAAGAAGAAGCAAAGCCAGGACTGGAACCTGAGCAGGACTGACGATTTTCACAACAGAAGCTGCAGGCAAGGAGGGTTTCTAGGAAAAAAGCAGGACTGAAAATGCACCCACCGTGCTGGGGATGGGGATAAGGGTCTGTGGGATCCATGCCAGTCAAGGACGAGGTGATCCACTCCAAAATGCACAAAAAGATGCAGTTTCAACGGGCCCTCCCCACGGTGAGTGAGTAGCCGTGGAATAGGAAACTCACCATCCCTTCAGCCCCACAGTGACGACACACTCACACACTGTAGTCACCGTGGTGGCCATAACATGCTGTGATGTGACGACACTGCTTGCCTATTATGGTACGAGAAAATACAGGAAGCGTTTCGATTCCAACGAGTGTAACAGATGCGTAAAGGAATTACTTTCCATCATGGGGAACAACAGCCTTAAAAGTTAACACAATTTCCTTTAAGGAGAGAGAACACCTGACATCATTTTTACATGCAAAAATTTAATACTATACACACCCCAGTCTCTAAGCTCAAATATTTCATCATTATTTGTTGAGTTTTGACTATGTCACCGTATTAGCTAGTTTGTTGGAGAAACACCTCATGCTAGTCCGTGGAAGAGCCATAAATGTGAGCTGAAATTAAAAGCCTTGTGTTTTATAAAATATGACAAAAGTCAAAGTCGGGAGGGCATAAAGGAAGTTATGTTTCAACTTGACTGCAAGTCAGTGGCTTTTCTCTGCAAACAGAGGCAGCTTAGGCTCACATCTGTCAACAGTTTTTAAATCAAAGGCCTTAGTTTCTGCCTTAAACACGAAGTCAATTACAGTGCTAATCTTAAAAAAGGCATCTAATGGGCCTTTAAGTTCACAGATATTTTTTCCAAATACTGAATTGGCTGTTTAATCCTCTCAACGTTCTCACCAGACAGGCGGATGGCAGCAAGAGCCTGAGGTTTAGACGGGGGTCCGCTGATGCCCCGCCAAGCCCTGGCTTCCTTTCCGCAGCCCCGAGGTGGGCAACCACAGGAAGACGGAGATAAAGGGGGCAAGAGTTACACCCCTGAATCAACGGGTGTGATTATACATCTGAATCGACGGGCAGGAACTCAGGAAAATGCCAACATGGCTGGGAAACCCGCTCGTTCCCCCCGCCAGCCTGCCCCCCAAATCAGCAGATGGGTCTGGCATCCCCAGAACTACAGGGCCTGCCGTGCCAATGCCAGGACACTCTGAGGGTGGCATGCCACCTTTTCCTTCCGCAGGCCTCCTCCACGTGGCCCAAACATCAAGGTAACAGAAATACTCAAGTCCTCTGTTTGAGCTGATAATCTGGTCAACGGTTTTTAGGACTTTTCAACAAAACCTGAGGAACTTGGAGAGTGGGCAGAGTGTCCACAGTGGCCTGAGATTTCCTGGAGCATCACTGGGTCTAGCAGACGACGTAACACCTAAAGTTTGAAACACATGACAAAGCAGGTATATTCCTTTCCTACACTCTGTGATAAACCACCGCAAATTCAGTGGCTTCCCCACAACAACTGCTGTCTCACAGTTCTGGGGGCCCGAAGCCGACTGGGTCTCACGGGGCTCAAATCAGGTGTCGGCTGCAAGGCCGAGGGGACAGTCCCCTCCTTGCCTTTTCCGACAGCTTTCAGAGGCCACCCACAGTCTTCCTCCCACCTCGAAGCCAGCCACGGTGCCCCGACCTGACCTCGGCCACAGCCACGTCTCCCTCTCAGACTCTCCTCGTCCACTTGGAAGGACCCTCGTGATGACACTGGGCCCACGAGGTGATCCAGAACCAGCCCCCATCTCGAGCTTCTTCACCTTAATCACACCTACAAAGGTCCCTTTTGCCATACAAGGTAACCTGATCACAGGTTGTGGGGGCGAGGGCATGGACATCTTTGGGGGTCACTCTTCTGCCGACCACTGTAGGGGGAGACGAGGCAGGTTCACCCTCGTGCTTACAACTGCTTCTCAGTATAACCGCCGAGGACGGTGCCCAGAGCACGGCGGGAACTGGGGAAACGGGAGGAGACCCGGCTGCGCCGCCCAGGTCTCGTTAAACAGGTGACGGATGCCCCGTCGTACAGGGAGCGACGCGGTTCTGAGAAACAGGTCTGGAGACACGGGTGGAGATGTGTCCACACACCGCCACGGAAAAGCAGCAAACTGCACAACAGTACTTCCAGGATTCCATTTTTCTTCTCGAAAGTGAAGCATTACCCCTTTCTCACACCATATGCAAAAAGTAACTCAAAATAGGTCAAACGCCTAAATGGAAGCAGTAGAGCCACAAAACTCTCAGAAGAAAACATAGCAGTAAGTCTTCATGACCTTAGAGTGGGCAGGGCTTTCTGACATACGACACCAAAAGCCCACCCAAAAACAGATCAACTGAACTCCATTAAAAACTTCTGTACATCAAAGAACTCTACCATAAAAAGACAACCCATAAAATGGGAGAATATATTTGCAATTCATAGACCTGATAAGAGCCTCCTATCCGGAATATAAAAATAACTCTTACAACTCAATAAAAAGACAACCCAATTAAAATATGGGCAAAAGATCTGGAGAGGCATTTCTCCTAAGAAGATACAAAAGTGGCTAATGCACACATGAAAAACTGCTCCACACCACCAGTCATGAGGGAAATGCAAATCAAAACCACAAATGAGATACCACTTCACACCCACTAAGACGGCTATAATCAAAAACACAGATAATGACGAGGATTGACAGGACGTGAGAAACTGGAACCCTCAGGCATTGCTGGTAGGAACTTACAAGAGCCAAAATGTGGGAGCAACCCAAGCGTCCACCCTCAGATGCCTGGATCACCAAAATGTGAAGCACAGAAAATAGATACCAAGATACACACATAGAGATACAGGTAGATGGAATTCAGTCTGAAAAGGATTAACACAGGTCACAGCAGGGATGGACCTTGAAAGCATTATGCTAAGAGAAAGAAGCCTGACACAAAAGGCCACCATATTCTATTTACATGAAATGTCCAGAATAAGCAAATCCATGGAGACAGAAACTAAAGGTTGCTGGTGTCAGTAAGGAGGAGAAATTAAGAAAACCTGTTAATGGGTACAATGTTCTTTTTGGGGTGACAAAAATGTTCTGAGATGAGATAGTGGTAATGGTCACACAACTCTGTGACTGATACTAAAAACTAAAAACCACGGAACTGTACACTTTAAAGGGCTGAATTTTATGGTACGTGAATTATATTTCAATAAAGTGGTTATTTTTTTTTTTAAAGTAAAAAGTTATATATTGGATTCCATGGGCACAGGACATTTCTGGAAGGCTCTCCAAGAAACACGTAAGCTACCTGGGGACTTAACTCTGTAAGTTCTGTGCTACCTAATTTTGTGTACAGTGAGTACACAGCACTCTCATAATGAAAAACGGATGTAACATCTTATTAGAGAACAACACGACAACGAGAGACGCTGCCCCGGCATAACCACCACCCAGCGTGACCCGAGAAGGCCCAGCCATCCGACGGCAGCTCGCTGCACAGGAACGTTTGCTCGCCACACAGACGGAGGGCGCAAGGACGCAAAACAAGGCAACAGTGCTCACCTCCCCGGACGACTTTCAGTCACAGGACACGCAAATCACCCCGTAATCCGACTCACCAATTCTAAACTGGCAAATAATTAAAACAACAAAACAAAACAAACAAACAAAAAAACCCAGCTTCAATGACACGTGCACTAAACTGTTTTCCAATTACAGGCAGACCTGTTTGAGGCTACGGTCGGTAAGGGATTCCCGGAGCTCAGTTCTGTATACGCCGAACCTTCGCCTGCAGTACCTGGGGCTCCTGGGGAATCAACCTGCGCAGTGGATCCGTGGCCGAGAGCATCACTTTATTATTACAACCACAGCGGGCGAAAGCTGCTGCCTCTCTCTGCAGGGCTTCCACAGCTGTCTCTGCTGTGAGGGATGCAGCCCTGATCCTAGGGGCGTAGCGTCGGTCCTGTGGGGAAACCAGAGGAGCTTCCTGGAACACGGAGTGAGAAAAGTGGGCCGGGCTCTCCTCAGGACTGCGGCCAGAGGGTAGCTGCCGTGACATGACGCAGAAAGAGAAAGGAAGTTGATGGAGACGTGAAAACATTCTGGAAGGGCTCTGAGTGTTTTCAAGGGCTGGAGAGGTCAGATTTCAACACATGGTTTTCCTGGTCTTGTTTATTCTTAGACTCCATCACAGGCGTTACAGGCACCAAGAAAGAGGGAAACCGAGGCCGAGAGGGAGACACACAGAGGGCCCACGAAGTACAGAACCTGTCAGACTAGCAGCAGACATGTTTTCATGGGGAACAAAGAAGAGTTACAGAAAGGATTTTCAGGGGATAGAACGTGATTTCCATAAGGAGACAAGAAGCTAAAGTCATCTGATGTAAATATGCAATGAGGACAACACAGAATTAAGTAAGAGGTAACTCCTGCAATGGGGAATAAGACAACCTGTGTCTAAAGGGCAGTGTTCCCACTGAGAGGAGGCCAGAGCATGGGGGGAGGGGGGCCGTCCTGGGCCATCACCACACGCACGCACACACGCACACACGCACACACAGCCTCATCCCTCCGCAAGGCAGCCCGAGTGGGTCCACACAGCTCTCCCTCCACGCACAGACTGGGGTCTGAGGCTCAGCTAGGCCAAACACCAAGTCCAAGGTCAGCAAAAGGGGTGAGGCTGGGACGCGGCACCAGGCGCGTCTGCCTCTACAGGCCCGTCGCTCAGTCCACACCTATCATCTCACCAGCAGGTGAGCTAACCTGTCCACGACCAACGCTCATTCGCAGGAGAAAGGGCTCAAGGAAGCCCCAACGTGGACCTCAGATGTCATTCAGGCATCACTAGTTAACTGCAAATCAGAGCTACAGTGGTGACTGCAGCTACAGAAATATAGCTAAGGTGGGGACCCCAACACACACACACCGGTGCACCTGGGCAGGTGGGAGTAGGCCATTAGGTGGCACTCTCGGGTCAGACAGTCTGGGTGGGTTCTGGTCTCCCCCATTGTCCTGTGGCTTATGGCAAGTTTGAGAAGCCTCTGTGCCTCAGTTTCCTTATCTGGAAAGCAAGGAAAATTCTAGTACAGGATGATGATGTATAGTATAGGAAAATTCTAGCATAGGATCAGAGGAAGTGGGCTCCTTCAGGTTAAGCAGTTAGAGTTCCTGGCACAGAGAAAAAGCCAATAAATGCTCACTGATATCACCATCACCACCATCACCACCATGACCGTCACCATCACCACCACCATCACCACCACCATCACCATAACCACCATCACCGTCACCATAACCATCATCACCATCACCACCACCGTCACCATAACCACCATCACCATCACCGTCACCATCACCATCACTGCCATCACCACCACCACCATCACCACCACCACCATCACCATCTTCATCACCACCACCATCATCATCACTACCATAACCATCACCATAACCATCATCACCATCATCACCATCATCACCACCACCATCACCACCACCATAACCATCATGACCACCATCATCACCATCAGTATCATCACCACCACTATCATCACATCACCGTCACCATCACCATCACCACCATCACCACCATGACCGTCACCATCACCACCACCATCACCATCATCACCACCACCATCACCATCACCATAACCACCATCACCACCACCATCACCATCATCACCACCGTCACCATAACCACCATCACCATCACCGTCACCATCACCACCACCATCACCATCTTCATCACCATCTTCATCACCACCACCATCACCATCATCACTACCATAACCATCACCATAACCGTCATCATCACCACATCACCATCATCACCACAACCATCACCATAACCACCATCACCATCACCATAACCATCATGACCACCATCATCACCATCAGTATCATCACCACCACTATCATCACATCACCGTCACCGTCACCATCACCATCACCACCATCACCACCATCATTTCTCGTTTTCCATTTTCCATTAGTTCTCTAAAGACAGAACCTTTGGCTTGAGTTCAGGCTCCATTCCATTCTCCAAGTCAAAATGGCCCCATGCCTCTCCCTGTATCCTGTTTCTGAGGAGTTACCTGCTCATTCCCACAATTCCATCATGGGTCTTCCCAACTACAGTCAACAGAAAGGTTTTGCAGCCCTGAAGAAAAGTCGCCACCCTGCAAACAGCTCCCAAAATAAAACACACTGGTGAATGACCAGGAGGGGCAGAGGCCCGGCGCGCGTGCCCACCTTCCCCACATCCCTGAGCAGGAGACGTCTTCGGGACTCCCCCTCACAGGCCCAAGAAGGCATGGGCCCCTTGGCCTTCCACCTCTGCTCACAGCCAGGAAGGAAGCAGACCCAGCTGACCAGGCAACCAGACCAGCAGGCTCCAGGTTGGTCCTTCCCACCCAGAGGCAGGCAGATCCCAGATCCCCACCCCCTCCCATCCCCACTGGCTGGGAAACCCAGGACTGCCCTTCTGCTTCCACCCTCCATCTCCAGAAAGCGCAGGCGTGATGTGACAACGTACCTGCTAAATGCTCAGTGTCCCTGGAAAATTATCAAACCCACATCCAAAATAGTATACGCTTCAGTTCAGTATCTGACTTCTATGTTCCCCCCATGATAAAGCAAAACGGCACACAAGTGGTGTCGGGGACTCAGCCAAAGCGAACTTCTGGAAACACATTCACAGGCGATAAGTGCACTGTGACACTAGGCAGCAGTGCTTAGTCACACAACCAAAATCCATTTCTAGATTCCTCACCTGCGGCCCGGTAGAGAAAAATGTTGGTATTCAGCCTCCTGCACTTTCTAAGGCAGGTGATAAATTAACACCTTGGATTTGTATTCATTTATGTCAGCTTACACACTCACTCGCACGCACGCACGCACGCACTCCCATGCAAGGAAAGGGGGTGAGGGGCCACCCGCACGCTGAGAACAAAGGCTCCCCCTGAGCTTTGCAGCTCCCCCAAGGCAGCTGTCACTCTCAGGCCCAGGCACAGTCTGAGCGCCGAGGGCAGGCTGTGGGCACTCGTGGCCTCTCTGCTGAAGCCTTTCCCAGAGCTGTGTCACCTCAGTTTCCCATATGACTCATCTATGTGAGGGGCTGGGGGCAGCCCCCTGAGCAGTGTCCCGTCCGGGAAGGTGTGGGCAGCCGGGGAGAGCTTGGTGTGGGCAGCTAAGTCCCAGGATGCAGAAGGTGTAGGCCGAGGACAGAGGCACCAGGGGACACAGTCCTGTTCCTGGAGTGGGAGGCCAATGGATGGGCTGCCAGAAAGGGCCCCCTGGGACGCCAACCTCACCAGGAGGCGACTGAGGAGCCAGGGCCTCTCTGCTGGGCGGCAGCCGGTGACAGGCCCGGCCCCCAGGCCGTCTCCCACCAGCACGTGCCTCCCCTTCAGTCTCAGTCCACCTGTCTCTCCTTCCAGCACGAGGCTGCAGCCTGTCACCTGTCACCATCCCCTCAGAGCTCTGACAATGAGCCGTCACACTCAGCCCACAGACAGAACTCAAGGAAGGTGGGGGCCAGGCTTGCTCCTCAGTCTGTGGACCTGGCCTCATGGTGGTATGTAGCACAGAGAAGGTGCCCAAATAGGCAATAACACAACCCATCAACCACCCAGCCAGTCACCTGTCTAAACCTGCAGTGACATCAGCCACAGGCCACAGCCTCAGACACAGGGCAGCCACGTGCCAGTAGCTTTTACCCTCAGACACTCAAGACACAGGCGGCGACTCCCAGTTCTCTTCTCCTGAGCTCTTCAGCCAACCGTGGCTTCACACAGAGCCAGGCTGCCAAGACACGAGCAGGCGTTCTCACACGTGCTGTGGGCCAGCTTCCTCCTATGCTGTGCAAGTGACCTGATGACAAGATGCAAGCACTGAGCCGCGCGTGCACAGCTCAGCCCCCGGACACGGCTGTCTTCCTGCTGTACAACAACTGGGGCTGACGGATGGGGACACATGGAAAAAGCCTCTTCCGCTTGCGGCGGCGAGCCCGCTGGCCCCCGTCCAGCCCTGGATGCGCCTGTAGCATGCGCCCTGACATGTGTGCCCCCACCCGGCAGACGCAGGACACCTGTGAACATACAAGCGTCTCCCTGTGCACGCAGCCAGGCCTCAGGCACTAGACTGGGGGTTGCTTCATTCAGAGGCGTGAGACGGAGACCCATGGCACAAATGCACGGGGAGTCCGTTCCTTGGGCCCCTGCCCCTCTGGTTCTCAGCTGGGCAGACCTGCCATGCAGGCAGAAGGGCCCACAGAGGACAGCAGCAGGCTCTCTGCATCCATCACAGATGGATGGGGACAGCCAGGGGGGCAGGACAGAGCAGACAAACCTCTGGCTCCTTTAAGAAGTGCTTTGTTCCCTAACCCAGAACCCTATGCAAATGATCCATCTGGAGAAAAGAACCACAGAGCCCGGTAGGTCTGCCTGGGGGCACCAGGGGCCCCGGACCACTTCATGCCATCTGACCTCGCCAGGACTCGTGCTGGGTTTCAGCCGCTGAGAAAGCAACTGCTCCCACTGTGGGAAACCACCTCCCCAGACCTCTCCACAGTTTTAGTGGCTGGAGAGAAAGTTTGTTTGGCAAACTCAACAAACAGCTCCAAGTGGCATCAAGGCCCTTGCAAGGCCCCTGGAACCTCCAACCAGAGGCCAGTAAATGGACCGCTCCTCTCTCCCTCGCTACCTGGTGGGGTCCTCAGAGGTCCGGAAGCAGCAGGCCACGTGCCACGGCAAGGTGCTTCCGGGGAAAGGGCGGTGCTCTGGCGGCCTGGCGCTGGTGTTCTTTCCTCACCAGGAAAGCTCCAAGGGGACCCAGGGTGCCCTGCAGATGGGAGCCCCGCGCCCCCACCCCAGAGCTGATCAAGGGCCAAAGCCGCATGCAAACTTCACATAAGAACTCGAACAGATGCTGAGAAGCAGCTGAACAGGCCAGTCTGCTTCTGCGTAAACACCAGCGGGCAGAGCACGCTAAGGAGAACGAGATGCTCCAGACCAGGTCCTAATTACCTGCCAAAGGAAAGTGCTGTTCGACAGGCGCCCTCTTGCTTCTCCCCAAAGCCTACTATCTTCACTACACCTTTCTATTTTTCAAGACCACTCCCCTGGAGTCCTTCTGCAGGTCTCGTGCAGTGACTTGATGTTACAAATAGGTTGCCCCCAGTTTCTGGCCAGAGGTGACTCAGCGGAGAAAAGCCTCTGTGTGCCCAGGGGTCTGAGCTTGGCTGGGGCCGCACCCGTTGGGGTGGGAGGTGGAATGGAGAGCGGCTCCTGAACCCTAAGCGGAGGTCTTTTCATGCTTCAAGTGGACGTCAGGTAAGCCATTTTCAAGAGGAAACACTACTTCTGTTGCAGAGCACAGGGGACTCCACTTAGAAATGTCACCTGTGCTTACAGGTACCCTGAATGGCTCCTCCCCCTGTGGCCACACCTGTTAAAGGTCCTGACCTTTGCTCCCTCCAAATCCACACCCCGGAAAGCTGGCCGCCCATCCAACGGTCCTGCTGCAGTGCCAGATATGAATTGTGAACATGGGCCTTCCTGGGAAGGGGACGCCCTGCCAGTCCCCCCGGGGGGTGGCTGCCCAGGGCGCTGTCAGGAATCCTGGGACGAGGCGCAGTGCAGCAGACGGCACGACTGGGATGAGTGATATCCACCCATGAGGGCATGAAACCAACTGACTTGTTGGGGACAGCCTGGACTGGCTTGGCCTGCTTTGGTGACGGCTACCGTGTTTCCCTGAAAATAGACCTAACTGGAAAATAAGCCCTAGCATGATTTTTCAGGAGGACATCCCCTGAACATAAGCCTGAATGCGTCTTTTGGAGCAAAACTTAATATTAGACCCCATCTTATTTTCAGGGAAACACAGTAATCCCACGACCCTGAGTTTCTGCCGTCTGACCCTTCCCGTCACAGACACCCATCCATGTGGAAACTGTTCCCTCCAGAAGGCAAAGAACACGGGGCTTGATCTTAAAGAACAAGGAGGGGCCAGCCAAGCCCTGGGGGTGGGAGGTGCACCTCCAGGCAGAGAGGACCCATGAACAAGGGTCTGGAGGTGAGAATCTCACCTGAAATACGGCAGTGTTTCTCAAGCTAGTTTTCACTATTACCCATCTGAAAAGACCTTTTCAGAATTTTTTTCCTAATCGCTCTCCCCTATGAAATTTTAATAACACAGGAATACTGTGTATTTGTTTATGTGCTGTAGCCTTTTGACAAAATCTAGGATTTCTGTCACCTCCCCAAAACCCCTTGTGCCCCTGTGGAAATAAAATGCATGGTATAAAGGGATTACAGGCAGCTTCCGTCGCTGAAGCAACAAGCACAGGTTTGCTCTGCCATCTGTGCCCACCCCATCCTCCAGGGTTGGGGGATCTCCTTCTGGGCCCTGCCTGTCCCCCCGTATCAGAAGACCTACCGCCTTCATGTTCTGTGTCCCACAAGTATTCAGCAAATGCCAACCAACACTTGGTGCTTTGGCAAATAACAGGGTGTGGAAAAGCTGGGCCCGGACCTCAAGTACCTTCAGACCCGTGGAGCCAAAGCAGAGTCCAGTCTGTCCATCATTAAGCGACATCCAACAGGGCCATAAAAGAGTGTCACTGAGGGAGAGGAGGGCCGGGGCGGTCAGGGCCCGCCTCCTGGAGGGGCAGGGGGGCTGGTACACACACTCCTCAGGGAGAGCTGCAGGCAGAGCGCCAACCAGCGGGGACACACACCCAGCTGCAGCCAAACAGCACAACACCTTCAGGGAGTCAGGGGCTTCAGGGGACAGCTACTGAGTCTGACTAAATCTGACCATGTGTCACACACAGAAGACCAGCTACTATTTCCCCCGCTTCATTATCTGCAGTTGCAAGAGACCCAGGTAGGTTTCAGCCCAGACTCAAATTTCCTCCGAATAAGCCTCTAAGGTTTCATCGTCGGCCCCACAGGATGGCAGCTCCACGGACATTGTTTCTCCTGGAGCTCAGAGCCCGGCTCTAAGCATCCCCTCCTTTCAAAAGCCAAATGCTCACCCTTAGGTTGCATGGTTGGACTAAGGTGTGTTTCACTAGCATTCTTGCACGCTTACACTGTTTTCGGCATGAGAAGAAAGTGAGAGCCGAGATGACTTTAACCAATAGCGCTGTTACTAACACGGTCTTTGAACCCAGGCGGGTCACTGGGATCGGGTTTGGGAGTGTCCGCGCCGTTGAGAGTCGAGAGTCATGTTTCCCCCTAACAGACCGTGGTCTAAACAAACAAGACAGTGGCCATAACCAGCGTGAGCGAGGGAATGGGGAGGAAAAGTCGAATTCTACCACGTAGGGTATGAAAGCTACATCCAGTGTTCACATGACAGCTTACCTCATTAGAATACTGCTTAACACAAGCCAACATCTGAAAACAAAACTATTAAAAACTTCCACCCACAGAATACAAGCCCATTGAGAAGAGGTAACACAACCCTGGACCAGTGTTACTCAGGAGGAAACAAAGCAATTCTGAAACCTGGGACGAAACGTTCCCTAAAGTCAACATTCCAGTAGGAAGATACATTCTACAGTTGAATCAACTGGAAATTCAAGTTTGACCGTTAACATGGTGAGAGGGCCTTGAGTGAAGGGCCTCCAGTGAGAAGGAGCATTTGTTGTTCAGGCATCCACTGCGCGCGTGTGTGCGCGTGTGTGTGCGTGTGTGCACGCGTGTGTGCACGTGTGTGTGCGCCCACATGTGTGTGCGTGGACGCTCGCAGAGGGGTGTCCAGCAGGCCCCGCCAGCCCCACCCAGCTGGGCACACACTGTCCCTCTCTGGTGGGTGACAGGGTCTGGGTTACCTCATCAGTAATTGCTGGAGGAGGGACTCACGTGCTCAGCCTCCACACTTGAAAGTTGACTCCAGTGCACAAAGCCTATTTCCAGCCGCCCTGACTACGGGAAGAAGCCCTATTTCTATCCCCAAGGAGGCTGGGTAAGCCCCAATGAACAGCCTTTCCTTCCACTGCTTACAGAATAGAAACTGAACAGATCCCTCCAGAGGGGAAAGCGGGTCCCTGTGGAGCGGGGGCCCTGTAAGAAAACACAAGTCCCCCACGGTCCTCACACATTTTTCACAAAAGCACTGCAGCCATCCCTGCTGGCTTGGTTCCATCCACCAGGCCTGCCTGCGGGGCCACCGCCTGGACCCCTGGACCAGAGATCTCTGCCACCCACTCCCATCAAGTTCCTGAAGCCAGTGAAAGCCCCATCGGAGCAATCAGTCCTCTGAGAAGACACTAGTCCCGCAGTCCCTCGCTCACGCTGGTTATGGCCGCTGTCTTGTTTGTTTAGACCACGGTCTGTTAGGGGGAAACATGACTCTCGATTCTCAACGGCACGGACACTCCCAAACCCCATCCCAGTGACCCACCTGGGTTCAAAGGGCGTGTTAATAACAGCGCTGTTGGTTAAAGTCATTTCGGCTCTCACTTCCTTCTCAAGCCGAAAACAGTGTAAGCGTGCAAGAATGCTGGCAGTGAAAGATGGCCATTCACAAGTTAAATGTCTGTAAGCATCTAAGCACATTCCAGGTGGTTAGCCTTATAAAAAGTCACTCCCAGTCATTCTGCATTCAAACGTGCTTCCTTGGATGGGGGAGAGGGAAGTGACAGGGCAGCCAGCACACGAGGAATGGAGCATGACCGGGGAGTCAGCCTAATTTAAGCCGCAGTGTCACAAGCATGAGCGGTAGACATAGGAATTGCCACATCCACGCAGCAGGGAGAAACAGTGCCAAGCCCTTGGAGGGGCGTCATCTTAGATCTGTCCTGTGATTTCCCACATGAGTCTATATTTCAGAGGGTAACGCTGCCACTGGATACCCCAAAGTACACCTGCTAGGACAGGTGAGGGCTCAGAGGCCCCTCCTCCACCCCACTCAGCTCCCACTGCCGTGCCCGCAAATGCATGAGACCCAGCTCACTGCGGGCGCCCGCAGCTGTAGTCACATCTGCGTTTATTCGGGTAGGGGTAGCGGCAGGAAAATGAATTAACCATAGTTGTCACAGGAACTGAAGGATCCAAATAGGAGCCAGTCAGAAAAATACGATCTGCCATCACAGGCAGAACTGACAGATGCTTCCCTGAGGAGAGTACTTTCTCTCCCCAGGAGCACCTAGCTGGCTGAAAAGTGCTCCAGAAACTTCTGAAAAAGGTACGGAAAATGCCTATCTTCTCTTGCTCAATCTGTTTGGAAACAAAATGTCAAATAGTGCCAAATGACCCCACCCAGGAGGAAGCCATGGCCCAGAATTGGTGACTCTCCGTGGGAGGTGTGGCAGGAGTCAGGTGCGCCCATCCTGGGGCACAGCCTGGCTGTGCCTTCTCTCCAGCGTGGCCCTGTTCTGGGTCCTTCTCTGTTGTAACCTGGTCTACACCCTCTGGAGATGGTTGGTAGTTAACAGATATACTTTGTTTCCAAAGCAGGAAAAGTGACCTTTCCAAGCAAAGCCCGGGAGGCACTTCAGACTTGGAAAGCCCTGCAGGCGGGAGAGGTTCAACTTTCAAGGGGAAGCAGAAAGAGGGCAGCCCAGCACCAGGCCAGTCTCAGACACGGCTTCTTGCTAAAGGGTATGGTTTCACCCCAGCCTCCGAGCCTGCAGGGCAGAGCTCCAGGAGGCACAAACACCCCCAAAAGGACAGGCTGCTGGTGCTTTCATGCCGTCAAGACACCAGGGCATAGCTCCAGGCCTGAGTAAGACCCCAAAACACCCCCAGGCAGCCAGAGCCCTAGCCCAGGAGCCCAGTCCAACCTCCTTCCGCCAACTTCTCACCTGGGTGCTCTGACAGGCCCTTCACCTCCTAGGTACGACGGAACACCAATAATCTTCCCATACACCGTGACAGGGCATGCCGACCAAAAATCCAGACTCGGATTTAACCAAATACTACTGAGCATGCTCCGAGGGACTAGAAACGTAATAGCAATGCAGTGGATACTTTGTATCCCAAAGAATAGCCATTTCCCACCTGGAGGCACAGGCGCAACTTCCTTTACTGCACTTGGCTTTACTGTGCTTCCCAGATCAGATACTGTGTTGTTGTTTTTTTAACAAATTGATGGTTTGTGGCAACCCTGCTTCCGGAAAGGCTATCAGTGCCATTTTCCCAACAGTCTCAGATGATGGCTAGCTTTTTTTAGCAATAAAGAACTTTTTAATTAAGGCAAGTACATTTTTTTTTTAAGACAGTGCTATTGCACACTTAACAGACGACAGTATAGTGTAAACATAACTTTTATACGCACTGGGAAACCAAAAAATTCGTGGGATTCGCTTTATTGCAACACGATAATCGTTTTACTGCTGCTGGGAACTGAACCCCAGTCTCTCTCCGGCCGGCCTGTATTTCTTACTGACGCTTTGGCATACGCTGCCCCTGCTCGGTCACCTCCTCACACAGAACCTGCTGGTGACACTGAGCTCGTGGCCCTCCCCCTCAGCGTCCAGCCTGCCCCACACGGCGCCAGGGAAGGGCCATACTGCCCAGGGAATGACAGTGCCTCAACTTGCCCACCAGGTCCCGGAGAAAAGGCAGCCCTCAGCCAACTGGTAAACAGGGAGGCCTCCATCAGAACCTCCCCAAATCTCGAACATGAAGAATAAAATCCCAACTGCATTTGGCTTCCCCTATTCTGGTGGTCCAGCTCACACAGGGGAAAATAAAAGTCTGGGCCTTTTTTAAAGGCCACTTTGGCTATTATTGGGACAACTGGGAGTTGTAAATGAGACCAGCACAGTAGAGAGTGGTACTGAATTAATGGTCCACAGTCAGTGGTTACTGAGGAGAACGCCCTCGCTTTCAGGAGAGGCCTGTGGCAGTATTTAGCGCTGAAGCAATCGTGGTGCATCCTCAGATGGTTCAGCAAAAAAAGGTACATGTACATTCACAAATACATAGGAAGGTACAGCACATGGAGCAAACTGTTTTGTAAAAGTTTCAAAGAAAATCAGTTTTCTTTCTAAGACCATCTCATGTATAAAATCTAGACAGTTTTATAAGCATTTTTAAAAATCTGAACGGACACATCCAAGTCATGTATTAGTACCAGGTAGGTGAGGAGGACTCTCGGATGGGGGTGTCCTGGTATTGTTTGATGTTTTGCTTCTTTGTTTGTTTTAGGCATTTTTTTGTTTGTTTGTTTTGTGCTTTTTTTTTTTAACAGCGAACAGGTATTATCAGAAAGAAAAGGAGATTTTACTTCGTAGTGATAGAGGCTGGGAGCTGACGCCCGCTTCTGATCTGACAGCCACAGCACGGGCTCCGACCCAGGAGGAAACATGCTCCATCAATTGCTTCCTTTTCATCCAAGGATTCACTTCCGCTCCCACGTGTCCACACAAAGAAGGGCTCCCTGAAGGTCAGGGCCGTGAACCCCGTCCTGATCCTTCAGCTCAGGATGGAGCCCCGACCTTGGCTTCCAACACCGGACCTCGGGCTCTCTGACCGCTGGCCTGCAGGGACCCGCTGTGTGAACTGCACTCACTCCCTGGCCCCGCTCTGAAGACTGGTCGTAACGCAGGACCTGAAAGTGCAAGATACAAGGCCTGCAAATAGGCAGCCCCAGCCTGACGAGCAGTAAGCACCTCGGCTGCCACAGAGGGTGTCAGCTTCATTCCTACAACAGACGGATCATCCATAACCTGGGTCCTTATCCATTTTCAATGTCAGCTAATGTCCAGTGTCTGCAGGGGGGGAAATGGTGCAGCCACTGGAAAGAACGGACAAGAGAGAACCACAACGGGGTCACACTGTGTGATTTGTAAAACGGACTACCATGCACCAGTGAAAACAAAGACACCAGGTACACATATTATCACAACTCAATAACAAAAATGATGTGTAGCCAAAAAAGCAATCACAGACAGGTAAGTTCCACTTAGGTACAATTTACGAAAACAGGCAAAATGGAGCAACACATGTTTTAGGGATACATGTATTAAACGGTAAACTGTAAATAAAAGAAAGGGAATCACGAACAGGAACTACAGGACAGTAGTTACACGTGTGTGCGGGGTGGGGTGTTTAAGACGAGAAGAGGCATGTGGGCAAGCTGAAAGGTCCCTGTGTGCCTGCAGCCGGGGGCTGCGTGGGGGACGCTGCTGCCACCGTTGTATGATCCCTGACCCTGTACAAGTTCCTTGTGTACAGTCCCTGGATGCAGGAGCCTGTCCAGCAGTTACTGTTAAACAGAACGGTAAGAGATACATGCTTCTACAAGCGTAGCGATTTTCTGGATTATTCCAAAGAACATTCACTATAATTACGTTGGTATTTATACTCCCTTTTTTGCCCATAAGCAAATATTAATACCACTTTTTTAAAAAATAAATTATTTTCAAGTCTGTATCTATCCAGACTTTGCTCAAGCAACTGAATGACAATCTAAAGAACCATGTTGGGTAAAAAATGGTAGCCAGCCTCCCTCTAAATCTGCAACTTTTGAATTCGATGCCCCTAAAATACCAGAGTCGTTTACCTCACCATGAACTTTATTCACCAGCCCTAAAGGGCCACCTCCTCACTTTTTATGCTGCCCAGCTTGGGGCGTGACGTGGATAAACTGTCTCCATAGATAACTCCATGTCCTCCTGGACTTTCGTTCGTCCCTCATAATGGTCTCTCCGCCCCATTTTAATTCATCAAAGATTTGTTCACCACCTGCTCTCTCCCAGACCCCCTAAGCAGGTTCTGTGGAGATTTCCTGTCTGCTCTTCCCCTCCAAAGCGAGTGCCCCCAGGAGAGTAAGCAGAGGCTTTCTGGGATCTTGAGAAAACATCACTTCTTTTGTTTTCCTGATAACCGGGCTCTTTTCTCTTTTGATCTTATGAAATAAAAATATTTTCTCCTCAACAAAGATAGAGAAAAGGACAGAGAGGGAGGACAATGAGAAAGGAAGTGTCCTCACCTGCTTCCATGTGTCCCCTGCCCGCTCCCCACTCTCTGGGCAGGACTGCGGGGCCCCAGCCCTGTCAGCCTGAATGGGGCCCCGGGAGGACCAGGGGGATCCCCCGGTGCAGGCGGCGGCTGCTTCTCTGCCTGCACTAAAAGCCCTATTTCCAGTGCCCACGCCCTAATGGAAAGGAAACCCACTTTCCTTTTCATTTTCTCTCCTCTCCACCGTCTCACATCCCCACCTCGGGCACCCAGACCTCACACACGCCCCACCCAGGCTCCACAGCACGCGAGGCATCTCCGACCTCAGCTTCCCTTCACAGAAACAAATGACTCACGGAAGGAGAACAACTGAAGATGAGGTGTATTTCAATTCCTTTTGCCCCACAGCTGAGTACTTCTGGGGCCACCTCCCCTCTAAGTGTCCTCCCTGCCGCCTGATAGAGGAAACAGGGCATGGAGGGTGGAGGGGAAATTACAAATCTACGTGCAGCACAAAAACTAACCACTCACCAAGAAGGAGGCAGCATGGCCTCCTTACAAGGACTGAGCCCGGGAGGCAGGTGGCGCCGGGCAGGAACGAGAGCCGTGACCCCTGTATCTCAGGATGAGTGTGGGGGTAGGTTAGAAAAATCCCTAGGACATCAGCTACGGAGCACGTTCTAGGATCCCAAAGCACTGTTAGTGCTGATGCTCCGTGGTTTTGCTTAAGCAGAGACCATCCAACGCATCTTTGATTTCAGCCAGAGGGGGCCATTCCTAATACGGTTCCCCAGGAGCAGGTACACGGGAGGCAAGGCCCCGGGGCCTCCAGACCACAGGTCACCACTTCCAACTAGGAAACGGCGGTGGATGCACCTGCTCACTGCACTTCCTTACATCGCCTGGAAGTTCACGGAGTGTGAGAAAGGGCTCGGAAGAAAGCAGCTGCGTGGGGGAGGGGGTTATCACTTTGTTAGTGGTGTAAATGTCTGTTATATTGCTTTGTACACCTGAAACTTAAAAAAACAAAAATGCAGCTGCTCTGCGGTGAACAAAAAACAACGTACAAAATAGTCGACACACAACCAAGACCAGGTTTTGCTTTCTGCCTCCCTCCCACCAGGAAAATAAATGGTTTAAAATGCTGCAATAAAGTAATAGTAAGCTTTAAACACATCTTCCCTCTTGTTTTCTCCTTCTGGTAACCCAGTTCTCTTCCACTGGGTATTCTGTCCTGCTCTGGAATTCTAAGTCCTTACCTCGGACAACACACTCCACAAATGTCCTCCCCAGGGAAAAGGCGTCCAGAGGAGTGAGCCGTCTGATGAGAAGGGGAGAAAGAAAACCCAATGGCCTGAGATGGTTCAGTCAGGACCAAAGAGGCAGAGGGAGGCTCCTGCAGTGTTAAGGACCCCACGTGACAATCTGCGCCATGCCCTCAACAAGGTGACAGACGGCAAGGCCTATGGAATCCTGTGCAGAGAGAACTTCCAGAGAATGGGACCCTGGGCTCAGGAGCAACCCCTCCCCACCCTCTGTGCGGAGGTGCACACGCGCGCGCGCGCACACACACACACACACACCTGCGGAAGCTCTTCCTCTAAAGCCTGGGAGACACACTGCACACATCAGATTGTGAGTATAACCCGCTGCCTTTGGGGAACAAGCAATGCTTGTCACATAGAAATAAGGAACAATATGCCTCCGCCAAAAACTGACCTTGTCCCTGCCCTGGAGATTCAGACTTTACGTTATAAGTAAGGAACACCCAATCTGTATGACCATAAACACTGAAAGGCTCCAAATAAGCCTATAACCCTCTTTTCAACACCACCACACTGTGGATTAGGCTTTAGAGTTCCCTCTGGTTTATCCTGGGAGAACAGGCTATAAGCCGAGACTTGGCTCTTATCTTGAATGTGTAACAATTATGACTATATTAGGTGCGTTAGCAGCCACAGAAAACATGAATCAAGAGCAAACCTGAACCACTGAGTGTGGCCAGTACAAAATATTAGAAAAGTCTCCAGGCCTGCTATTTAAGGGGAAAGCACGCCAGTTTTCCTGGTGACAAAGGTGCAAACTTTTCAATGTGACTGAAGTAATGTAGGAAAAAGGAGGGCAAAAGAAAAACCAAAACATGCTAGTGACTCCCAGCCGTGAGTCCCCAGGTCACTCAGTGAGTGACGCTGGCCTTAAAGCATCCATGACTCGCAGCCAATGGTATCGCAGTTGCTGAGAATTATTGGACTGGATTCAGAGTTCAATAACTTGAACTCGAAAGCCCCTGCAGGTTCAGCCATGTCAATATTGGAAATGGTGGTCAGAATCAAAGGGTAGTATTCAGACGGACAGCTGTGCGTTCCTAAGGTTGCTCCTGTTTTACACGTGGCCACAAACGGGGGAGCTGAGATGTGCCCGAGCTGGCTGTAACTACCCTCTGCAGTGCTACCCTCTTCCATGCCCCGAAGGTCCCAGAGGCCATCGGCTCCCTGCTCCTACTCAGCTCACAGGGACCCCTCCTCCGGCCTCTGCCCCGCTCCCGTTCCTAAAACCCGCAGGGCCCTCCCACCACGGGGCTCTGCCCTGAAGCTCCAGCCACCCCACCAGGACATGTCCACCCTTCCGCACTCCCTTCCTCCAGGTCTGCGGTCAGTAGGTGTGCGGTCAGATGCCCCTTCTCAGCCCTGCCTTCCCCACTGTCAACAATCCCACCCCACACACTCACACCCTTTCCCCACGGTGTTCCTTGTCACGTGTGTTCCTTGTCACGATTTACTAGTGTTTTACTTGATCCTGTTGATTTGTACCCTCCATCTACCCACGTATGTTGGTGCCAGGAAGGTGAGCTTGTGCCTGTTTTGTTCACTGTTGACTCCCCAATGCCTGGCAGGGGTCTGGCACCTGGGAACCACTCAACCTGCTGAACTACGAATGAGTGAGTGAGTGAGCGAGCAAGTGAATGAACAAACGAACGAGTTAGGCTCTGGTACCTGTTCCCATCGGACAAGCAGGGAGCTATGAGTCTGTCTTGTTGGCAGGGATTGACAAGCACAGAACAGGGAGGAAAACAAAGCCACTGGGAGCGGAGAAAAGCTGACACACTGCATCAACCGGCCACACCGTCTAAAACCACATGTGTGACGCTCTCCTCTCCTCTCGGGTGGAGCTCAGCTGTTCATCACACACGTCCGCTCAGTACCAAGCACCAAGGTGCGCAGTGCAGGGGGCAAGGAGGGCAGGGTGGTGCCGGTGCCCTGGGGACATGAACCCACGTGCACACCCACACGCACCCATGCCCACGTATGCACACTCAAACACACTCACACATACCCACGTGCACACCTGTGCACACCCGCTCGTGTGCACACACATGCACGCACACACACCGAGTACCATGTGTTTGTGCCATAAGAAAACAACACAGAGCCATAAAGAAGGGAGACACCCCCACGCCCGGAGGCCAAAAGGAGAGCATTTTCATAGAAAAGTGAACGTTTGACCTGTTCTTGAAAGATTATTAGGACATCCACTAATGGAAACACAGATGAGTTCTTCATGGGACAAAAGTCACCAACAAGAGGAAATGAAAAGTGACATAGCAACTCAGGCTTTAAAAGGTGAAGCTCCTTCCAAACAAGCCAGCGACGGGGATCAAAGCCCTGAGTGCAGCAGGACAAGCCAGGAAGGCCGCTGCAGTCAGATCCTGGAGAGCTCCCAGAAGACAGGGCCTAGGGCTCCGAACGCAGCCCCACGCGGAGAAGGTTCTGGAACCCGGCCCCGCTGCCTGCCGGATGTGCAGACAGGCAACATCCCCTCACGGAACCTGTCTCCACATTCAACTCTCCAACTTCACTGTGTGTCACACACGCTCACTTATTAGGCATGAAAATGCAAGTTTTGTTAGAGGCAGAAAAAAGCCTTTTCTGTTGGAATGAAAGTGTGAGCCTCAGGCAGCAAAACGCATGAAAGGCCTAGAGCTCCGGGCCGAGGCCTCGCCAAGGGGCGCCAGGCCCAGCCCGGCCCCGGCCCCCGGGGTCTTTGAGCAAACCTTTTGCCAGGACACCTCGCCTCACTACCAGCAGCGAAGAACAGAAGGAGGGAAGATCAAGAGCAGAGGCAGTCATTTCATGTGCTGTTTAAACGCAAAACGCTGTCCTGAGATCAATTCCAGCCGCGCCTGGACCGGGGCTGGGCGGCCAACTTCTAATTGCATTCAGGACTAACTGACGAGGGAGGGCCGGCGCCCGCGACCTGCACACCCTCTTCAGTACACTCGCTCTTCACACACAGTCTTTCCGTGTCTTGAACGCAGTCCTACCTGGAAGTTCACGTGTGCCCGTGCAGGTGGTGAAACGACTGGCGCAGATGAAACGGGCCCACACACCCTCTCCCACAGGCACTCTCTCCAGCCAGGACCAGGATTCCGCCGCAGCGGCCACGCCCCCCGGCCCCCCTGCCCCAAAAGCCATATGCCGGGGCGGAAATGCATTCACCTGGGAGGCTGGTCCTTCTCCACCTCCAGGCTCGCTGCCTGAATCCTAGCGGAGGAGGAGGGGAATTGGGCAGGGAAAGGCATCCGTGGGTTGCTCCCTGGAGGCTGGCATCTGCTTCCCACTGTCACTGCCAGGCTTTCACCATACTCTTCTGGAGAAAAGGTCAATGCTACAAATGATGACTCACCCAAGGAACCCAGGACAAGGCAGCATGAGGTTAAAACAAAATGTCCTGTCAACTGACAGATGAGAGAGGAAGAGAAACCCGCCACCATCGCTGGGCAGTGATCCGTGCCGGGGGCTGCTGTGAGCACGGCCAGAGATGAATTTCCCAAGACTGCTCTGAGGACGTCCCACCACTATCCCCGTGTTACTGGATCAGGAAACGGAGGCACAGGGCATCCCGGGGGTTTAAGGAAACCATCTGCAGTGGGCACGCATCATCAGACTAAGTAACATAACTTAAACATGAATGTGTGTGCACAAATAAACTTCTGATTAGATTACGTTTAAAGCATTCCTCGAAAAAGGCAAAAGGCCTTGACACTGACACGGTTACGGAGACAAAAATACCAGCCAGATGGGTAGTGGAGGCGTGGCCAAGGGGAAAGGAGCCGTGGGACAGAGCTAACAGTTCCTGCACATGAGACAATCCCAACGCTGAGCTCGCGCTGGCTTCCCAGGACCATTTTCTGAGCGTTCCCGTTCTTTGGAGCACAAGAGAAAAGAACAAAGACCACAAAACATAATAAAGCCTGGCTAATGATTTTAAAAACTGGAGGATACTTGCCGCGTGTTTAACCTCAGCCAGAACATAATTTCGCTCAACGTGCCAAGCAAAATCTTCGTTTTGGTCCTAAGAACAAAATGCCACCCAGTTTCTAATTATCCGAGAGGCTTCTACACAATGGTAGTGACAATACAGTAAACTAATGAGTATGGAGGTACACATTTCCCTAAGACCACTCTCCACTTGTCTGATCCAGAAAAAATTAGTCATTAAGCTTTCTTACATAATTTCTGATTAAAATCCGCTTGATTTCCTGCCTGCCACAAACATTTGGATCTTCATTAATTCTAAAAAGAAAGTCAAGACCTCTTTCATCAGAACATGCTTGACTGCGGTTTTTAATGAACTGGACCATTTCTGGGTTTTAATGGACTATTACTAGACTGAAAACTAATTCTTTTTAAACAAAAACATCCCGAGTCGGGCTGTAACCCCACGCATCCTGGACGGTTATGCGCCTGTTCACGACCCACTGTGTCCCCCCGCTCTCCCCACACTGGCACCGCATACACTTTCTTCCTTTCTAAAATCAGTAGCAATACAGGCTTCTTCCTTCGTTCCCGGCGAACACCACCGTGATGAGTGTGAAGCCCCAATGACACAACCAAACCAAGGAGCGTAACCCTCGTGTTTGCCAACTTGTAAAAGAGGCAATGGGTGGCAGGGGGACCAGGCTGCTCAAAATTGATGCCAAGGGTCATCGCTGCCATTCAGCAGCTCCAGGAGGGAGCGGCCCGGAGGCCATACTGTGCACAGGTAAACTGAGGCAGGGATTCTGGGTTCTCTTTTCATCTGGTTTAAAACATCAGCTTTTGTCATTTTTTTCTCTATTTGAAGCCACCCTCTCATGTAAAGAAGCTTGTTTTTTTTTTAAATCATCTAGTTTGGGATGAGTCAATTCCAATACATCCATATGATTACATATCCTTCAGCCACAAAAAAAAAAGACCGTTGATGGAAAGGTGAGAACCCAGGAAAACGTCACTGTCACAAAGATTAAGAAAAACTTGTGTACGTGACACACGAGGCCTAACAATTACATTCGCGAACTCACCCTAGAAAAAGTGCTACGCACCTCATTGCTGAATATCACTATAGTCACCTTTGAAGGACTCCCCTTGGGAAGCTCTGCACCCACGCCAGCGCCTAGTCCACCCTTCAAAGCAATCTTGGAACTCTTTTTCTGGAATGGCCATCAGAGCTGTCATCGTATTACCCTTGATGTCCTGAATGTCATCCAAATGTCTTCCTTTCAATATTTCCTTTACCTTCAGGTAAAGAAAGAAGTCATTGGGGGCCAGATCAGGTGAGTAGGGAGGGTGTTCCAATACAGTTATTTGTTCACTGACTAAAAACTCCCTCACAGACAGTGCCGTGTGAGCTGGTGCATTGTCGTGATGCAAGAGCCATGAATTGCTGGTGAAAAGTTCATATTGTCTGACTTTTATACGCAGCCTTTTCAGCACTTCCAAATAGTAAACTTGGTTAACTCTTTGTCCATTTGGTACAAGGTTCCTTTCATAATGAATAATCCCTCTGATAGCAAAAAAGGTTAGCAACATCATTGCAACAAGTTTGTGAACTTGTCATACCTTGTATACATACCAACCCTCGTAAAACACACTTAAGTGGGAAAAACAGAAAACCGCCCCAAAGAAAGGGTAGCTGCCTCCAGATGGAAGACTTATGGGTGACTTTTCTTCTTCTTCTCTCTAGTCTCCCACATTTTCTATATTGAGCATGTAACACATTGATATTCAAAAAAGAGCATTGAATTCATTTTCTGCAAATTCTACTTTTTGTGATCAGCGCGCCTGTTCCTCCTGTTTTCTCTTTCCTGTTTGAAAGTCTAAAACCTAGACAAGCACCTGCCCGGAGCCCAGCCTTCTCGGGGTTGGGGCCCCTGCTCACAGTTCAGAGGCGACGCTGGGCAGAGAACCAGGGTCAGTCAGCCACCTGGCAACAACCGGGTTTTATGTCACTGCTTCTTTGGGACCCCCCAAGCCCCCAGCAGCACGGGTGGGTTTACTATCACAGGGACTTTATAACTAACGCCCACTTACCACCCTTCCTTCAACAAAACCTTCAAGACCTCCCGCTCTGTCCACTTCGGGGTGCGGCTGATAAACGTCTGGACACAGGTAAGAGGCATGAGACACGGGCTGCCCAGACCCCCTCTTCCCGGTACCTGGGTGCTTATTTCTGCCTCCCCAGCCCTACTTGAGCCCAAGGCCACACTGAGGCTTAGGGCTGAGAGGCTGCCCCTTACTTGAAGTGTCCAGGCCCGGACGGACAGGTATTCTCCAGCCCCAGCCCATCACCCAGGAAGGTGCACTCAGCCTTTGTGCGGCCCAAGTACCGTGGAACGGCCACGCGGGAGCGGGAGTGGGGGCCGGCCCAGCCTCACTTCTCTCCTTCACCACTCAACCTCTACTTCTGACGTTTTCAACAGCCCTGAGTGACAGTCAAGCCGAGGGGATGAAAGGCATGACGGTCCCAAAGATTCACCTGCAAACAGGGGCACCTCACACAGAGGGTCACGCCGTTGGGGACAGACCGACACAGTAATGAAAATAAAGAGGGTGCAGAGATCCATCTCTCCCTTCCAGCTCTCGGCTTTTGCAGTGTGGGAGCTGAACTCTGTCAGCTGGAACTCTCAGGAGCTCTGCAATAACTCCTTGGAGCAAATGGGTCTGTCTGATGCTGGCTGTGAAGCTCTGTCCCTGGTCCCATGGAAACGCCCAGACGTTCCACAGCTCCTGCCAGTTCAGCCCCAGCTGTGGGCTGGAGTCAGGCATACCTGGATCTCACACCGGCTTCTCCAGTCACCACCTGCAGACTTCCACAAGGTTCACAGTCTCTTCATCCCCACAACAACATAACAATATGGATTTTGTAGATTTTAAGAGGTAGCCAATGTATGTGAGATTTTTGGCACACAGCAGAGGCTCATTAAATTGCAGCTATTACAACCACCAGCAGAGGGCAGCCTCTGGCACGTGGTCAGAAATACTGGTTCCCTGCAGAGGACTTACAATGATTGCCTCCCACAGCCACAAAGGATCCGTGGTCTAATTATGACAAGGCACTCTGTGACACTGGATGGTGACAGAGGCTTTCTCACAGTGCCACTAGAAATCTTACCAGGCCACAGAAGGATGACCTGGGGCCACTCTCCATTCCCGGACAAGGGAACTGGGTGTTTCGTAGCCCTCGGAAGCAATCGGTCTGCAGACAAGGAAGGAAAGGGAAAAATACAGAGTAGGACAATCCAGTAACCAACAGCCAAACTGTAATCCAAGCCAGCGAGCACACATGAGCACACCTGTACACACCGCAGCTCACAGGAAGAGGACGGCAAGGCGTGTTCTCCCAGAGTTCCTGTGGGAAGCAAGTGGGGCAAACAGCGTGTGCGGAGAAGCCAATCTTTCCCTGATGACATGACAATGACAAGCTCAGCCATCCCTCCCCAGGCAACTCCCACACATACTCTGCTGCCACCTTCCCCAGTGTGGGGGCACTTCTCCATCTCACACTCTAATTCCAGACCTGCAGTCAGCCAAGAGCCCATAATTACTATTCTTATGAGCCTAAGAAATGAAAAGCACCAGGGGAGGGGGCAGGTGGCCAGGGGAGGGGTCCTGAAAGCGCAGGTGGCCGTTTGTCCCTGGGGCTTGCTGGCCTGAAAGAATTAACTCAGCAGGCGGGCGGACCGGACGGGGAAAGGTGACCCCATTGCAACACTTCCCTCAAACATGCAATGCCCCTAAGAGGGGGGGAGAGGGGGGAACTTGCCAGGGGGTGTGGAGGATGGGGTCTCTTTTCCACGCTGGAGGGTAAACTGGTACAAACTTTCTGGAGTCGATGCAACAATATGTTGCTTTCATTGAAGAAAATTTTGCCAGATCAATTACCTACCCAGGACAACATCACAAAGAAGCACTCAGTGTGGTTATTATGAAAACATCCTTTGTGGCTGGTGACAAAACAGCCACTCACTTGAAAGGTGATGGAGGTGCAAACTGGTGAAGAACTCCAGTGCCATGGTGACCTGTGAAGAGCAGGGCACTACGCGCTTTCCGCATGATGCGAGCCTCTCTTCTAAGATGTGAACAGGAGCAAACAAAGAACATCTGAACAACACATGCAAAAATGACACACACGTAAATGGTGCCCGCTGAAGTGGTAGGTTGTGGGCTTTTTTTCCCTGTCTCTAACTAACCCTACAATGAACACAAAGTATAGATGTTTAAAGCAAGAGTCAGAAAAAAATAATAGGACGGCTATTTTTCAGGCATTTTCCCGACTTGGTACTTTCCTGATTACGGTCACTTTAAACGCGTAACAAGCCACAGGCTCCACACACTGACAATCGTGCCGGGGAGATGGCTTACTGACAACCTGCACCGTCCTCCTTTAATCGCACACCACATGTCATTTCCTGTTTGATGGGGATTTTGCAACCTCCCCTCCCATGTCTATTCCTAGTGACAATTCCGGCCATGAACAAAGTACTAAGTTGACTCAGAAGAACTACTGTTTCACTTTTACTTGACAGAGTTTCATGGAAGACTCCAAGTTGGACAGTGTTTCCATTTCAGAAGAAACCCAAGAGGAGCCCACCGCTATCCCAAAGGCTTGGAGAGAAATGCTTCCCCAAATCCACTGTCTCAGTTCCAGTGTTTCATTTCACAAGTGGAAGTTGGCCCGTATTTCTTTTCTTTCTTTTTTTTTTTTTTTGACAATTGCTACCAGAATTCACCCACATTCACTGACGATGTGAGAGAAAACGTGTTCCTTTAACTTCTAGGTTTATTGTGTATCATACTTATTCTCAATCTAAAGACGCAACAGAGCCTCCAATTTCCAGCCGGAGGATGGTGAGGGCCTTTTGCCCATCATCCTGCAGTTCACGTCCTCCTGTATCTCCTTTTGATTTTAATTTATGCACAGTCACCTTGTAAAACTCCTACTGCTTGGAAGCTTTTTTATTTTTAGGGGTTTTTTTTCCTTCTCCAAATAATCCATTCCTTGTTACCCTAACTTACTCACAAGACACTTTTTTTAAAATGTAAATCGTTTTATGTAACAGGATTATAAGAGGGACATGCTACATTGTCGAACGATTTTCTTGCTGCAAAAATAAACATCTAACTCCCAGTTTCCAAGTCAACAGTGATGAATTATAAGACAAGGCAGCAGCCCTGCCCAAGCCGTCCCCTGGGAGGAAACGGCCAGGACACCTGTGCTCCACGTGGCCCTCCTTCCCCGGTGGCTCCCCCCAGGGACACCCGTCACAGCGGTGCACAGGTGCACACCTCCTGAGAGAAGCCAGATACGCCTCTGCACTCACGGGCCCTCATCGGCCACCGTGGCACAGGCCCCACTCAGTCTACCCACCGGATACGCCAGTCTCTCCACCATGAACTGGACACATTTGCTGAAGATCTATCTCATCAGTATCTCAAGTCCAAAGGAGACGACGTAAAATACAGATTTAACATTCAACAGTTACCGCCCCAAAGGGAAAGGAAAGTGAGAATGATCAATCGCAATTTTCTTGGCGGTATTTCATGTCCGCCCCATCTACCCACCGTAAGAAATTTAACCCTGACATTTTCAGGTGACTTTCACGTTATGCAGACTAAGGAGGAAGACATGATACAGTTTAAAGCTTTTTTTTTTTTAATGAAAAACCCTACTTTGCCACAGAAACCGTTTACCTAGAATGTGCACACAGAATTTGTTTATCTAGGATTTGATACCCAGTGAGCCAGCAAAATCCAAGACTCGAGACCCCAAGAGATGCCTGGTTCCCTGAAGAGGTCCTCCCTCCCATTACGCTGAGTCCAGGACGAGCCAGATGAGGCTGACGTGCTGCCATCTCTTCTGGAGGCACGATCTCTCCCTCCCTCAGAGCAGGACCTTGCTCGGCCCGCTCTCCAGGTACAGCGCTCCAGTTCCAGACTTAGGGTGATGAGAACGTGGACTGGAAGGGACAGGGAGGCGTGTACAGCCAGCTAGTCCCCTGGGAGAAGGTCTCGCCATCCAGCGGGGTGGGTGGGGTGAGACGTGGTCAGAACACGGTGGTGCCCTCAGCGACGAGCATCCTCTCCTCGCTCTAGTGCTCGGCTGAAAGGCTCAAGATTTTCCGCCACTGCCCGAGCCTGGATACAAATGTATACTTTTATTTCCACAACCCTGTAGTTTGCTAACCACCCCATACTTTTATTGCCAAACTGGACAGCCAAAAACAAGACGAAAGGTTACATTTCCAGCCAATGCCGTCCCGGCCTCACACCAGCGCACAACCCACTCTTCTGATCAGAACCAGCGTCCGTGGGTGTCACTGGATCCAGGTCTGCAGCACTGGCCGTAGGGATGCCGAGTTCAGCCAAATGTAACGTGACAATGGTGTCTCCATGACAACCATGGTAACAGTGTAAATTGGAAACACCGATTAATCAGTGTCTACACTGAGTCAGGCCCTTGCTTGTGTGACGCCCCTTTCAACACTCACCACACAGCTCAGGCAATGGGCGGCATCACCTAAATGGAGGATGGGGAAAGCGGGACACAAGCCCGCTGAGGTGACACTGCAGGCCCTGATGCCACTGCCTGCCACCTCCCGGTCTGCACCACGGGGCCCCTTCCCTGCAGACACCCAGGAGGGCCTGCTCTGAGACTGGAGAAACAACTGCTGTTCTTCCTCGGGTGGCATGAAACTCTCCTCAAAACTGGCTTATCCCGGTGCGGCGGCCGGACCTGGGACACGTCTCCCAGGAGCTGCTCCCAGCAGTACAACCGCATGCCCGCAGTGCGGCTCAGGCACTGGAAAATCGGGCGCACAGGAAACCGCTCTCTCCCCGACGTGCGCTGGCGATCACGATGCCCCGGCGCTGGGCCAGGCCTAGACCTGCACAGAGAAAGAAACGCCTTCATCCTGAGAGCCTCCCAGCAGCCCAGACAGGATGAGAGGCAGTGCCACAGTCTTCGTCGGGCAGCCCCCAAGCACACACGGATCCAGACGACATCAGCAGTGGCTGCTAACACCCACAGAAAGACAACCAGAGACATGTCCTCCTGAGGACACGCAGCCAAACAAAACCAGAACCGGAACCGAAACAAGCCCCCCGAACCGCCAACTTCCAGGGAAACACAGAAGGCAGACAGGAGCGTGTCAGATAATGCCAAGAGGAGACAGTCAAAAAAATCCAGACCGAGGAAATGCCACAAGTCACCAACCCCGCTTCAGTAACAAATGCATGACTGACGTGGGGAGACGAGAAGACGGCTATGGAGCCGACACAGTGAGAGTCAGAAGACGTATCAACCAACTGCAGTGTGTGCTATCTGGGTCCTGATTCAAACAAACTGAAGAAAAACTAATTGTGACACTCCTGCGACCATGGCAATTTGGTGTGTGGTGATGTGAAGGAACTGCTCACTCTCTAAGCGTGATGTGGTCATGTGGTCACGTGTGCTTTTAGTTCTGAGTCCTCATCCTTTGGAGACAGACACTGAAATGCTTGCGGAATGAATGATGGGGTGCCCTGGACTTGTTTCAAAATACATTGGCAGGTGGCAGTGTGTATACAGCAAGTAAGACTGGCCCTGGGTAGATCATTACTGAAGCTGGCCGATACGGATCTGGGAAGTAATTATGCTATTCTGTATCCGTTTTAGGTATTTGCATTTTTTTGGTAAGTTTTAGAAACTAATACCTCAAAAAGATCAAGGTTAAACTGTTTCTTCTACCTTCACTCACCATACACGCAACACAGACACACATGGAACACACACACACACCCCTAATTTGACAGTTTCTATGTTTATCATCAGGCCTTCTCCTGGGGGGTGTGGGGGAGCAGAGGGATGAACGGTTCAGCATCCAGCACTCTGGGTCTCAAGTTTCCACATCTGTACGTTAGGAATTACATGTCTGTCTTTGAGTTGCTGTGAGGTCGAAGCCAATTAATAAACGTAAGCCAATCAACACAGCTCACGTCACATAATCTGCACGTTGCTATCGCTAACAGCACCAGTTTCAAACACATCAAGGTTTCTGCTCTGACAATTCTGCTGTTCCCAACAGCAGCAGCATGGGGCCACCTGGCCACGGCCTCCTGCTGCTACGGCTGCAGATGGGGCCCACAGGCAGGGGACCGTCCCGAGGGTAGGAGACCCCTCAGCTATAAGAGAAGCACGCGTTAAAAAGGTGCTATCAGGGTGGCCGGATGGCTCAGGTGGTTAGAGCACGAGCTCTCAACACCAAGGTTGGCGGTTCAATTCCCACACGGGATGCTGGGCTGCGCCCCCTGCAACTAAAGATTGAACACGGCGACTGGACTTGGAGCTGAGCTGCGCCCTCCACAACTAGATTGAAGGACGACGACTTAGAGATGATGGGCCCTGGAAAAACACACTGTTCCCCAACATTCCCCAATAAAATTAAAAAAATTTAAAAAAAGATGAGGAGGGCAGCCCTTAATATTAAAAAAAAAGTTCTATCATACTATACACCTGAAACTAATATAAAATAATATTGAATGTCAACTACAATTAAAGTACAGAGGGTGCCAAAAAAATGTATACAATTTTAAGACAGAAAAACTATTAAAATTGTAATACTCAATATATACCAATAACAGAAGATGAATACAAGTCATGTTTGACTTCTGCAATTACTAGAGGTGCTCAGAGCGGTTACCACCAGCGTCCAGACGCTTGTGATTACGGTGAACTACTGCTTGAGCAATGTTGACCAAAGTGTCCACTGTATACATTTTTTTTGGCACCCCCGGTATATATAGAGGGTGCCAAAAAGAATGTATATACATTTTAAGAAAGGAAAAAACTATTAAAATTATAATAATATGTACCGATAACAGAAGATGAATACAAGTCATGTGTCTACATTTTTTTGGCATCCCCAGTATATATACTCACAGGATGTAAAGTACCGCCTAGGGAACAGAATCAGGGTACGTAATAGCCACGTATGGTGGCAGAGGGGTAGCAGACTTGTTGGGGTGATCACTTTGTGAGGCGGTAAATGTCTCGTCATTATTTTTTTTGTATACCTGAAATTAATTTTTAAAAATTATTTTAAAAAATAAATAAGACTTAAAAAGTGTTACCAGAGTCAGCAGTCTGGAAATGAGATGAACTGCAGGAGAATGGTTACTGGTAGCCAGGCTGCTGTCGCTCTGGTTTAAAATACAGAGATCACATTATTTTGAAGATTCAAAACGTGAATCATCACTCATTTTTATTCTTGGCTTGTGTGTGCTGCTTTCCTATCAAAGCACTCAACACTAGATGTGCTCCCCGTCCTCGCTGTGCTAGAGCAGGGGACACCAGCAGAAGAGACATTCTGGAAACTCAGCACCGCTCCCAAAGCAAACCGCAGGGCAGCTGACACAGGCTGACCCACAACGGCCATCCTGCCTTCTGTGTCAGACGGGAGGTCAGTCAAGTCCAGGAAGCCAGTGGGGGGGCGACCACAGACAGTCTTGTCACCAGACACCATTGGAGGCGAGCAGTTTGGGCTGAGAGCTCACTGCACTTCTGTCACCTTTAACATTCTTTACTGAAACCCACTTTAAAAAGCACTCAAAGATCATGTCATTAGGTGAAGGAAGAGCCAGAGTCTTCAGACGCCCAAAGCTGGGTTTGAGGACTCCTAATACGACTCAACTAATTGATCGGTATAAACATTTAGATTGTTTCTGCCCGGATCAAATACCAGAGCTACAAAAAGAAATGTGGTGAAAGGAATGCAGCAGGACACAGGTCTTCAGGCAAGGCAAAGACGGTCAGCCCTTCCCTGTTCTTTTGGACGTCGTTTCTGGGCCAAGCTGGCGGTTGGCACGGGCTACGGGTGGGCTCCCTGCTCCGGCCCCAGATGGCAGGCCCGGCTGACCCTGTGTCTACACATCCGCTGGCAGGACAGGACCATGAGGACCCGGGAGGCGGCCTCACTGCCAGCAGTCATTTCTACTTTTCATTTGGCTTCTCTTTGTAACCAAATCTTCTGATTTTTCATAATTTAAAAGAAAAATATTGCTTTGCTCTAAACACACTTTTTTTCATATTTTTATAAAATAATAACCTCATTATTATTTTTTCCCAGCAAAACTTAGTCTCCACAATTAAGATAAAATTAAACATAAAAACATAGATATTATAAGTATAATTAAATACGCTATGCCTAATGTAAAGATATTATAAAATATACCATCAGAGTAAATTATAATAAAGATAGGAAATAAATCAGTTCGACTTCAGAAACTCACTGTCCCCTGGTTCCACTCTGGATGTCAGCGGCTGAAGCACCACCCGCACAGCGGCGTCTGCCTGACACAGCCCTGCAGACAGAGCCCAGAGCCGAGCGGATAAACACCGTGATGCTCCATCAACAGCAAATCCTAGGAAATCCTGTGCAGGTGATATGTGGGACGCAGGGACCGGGAAGGGCACTGCGACAGACTGAGCTGTGTCACCCCAAAATTCATACACTGAAGTCCTAACCCCCAAAGTGGCTGTATCTGTCACAGGGTCTTTAAGGAGGAAATCAAAGTTGAAGTCACTAGGTGGGCCCCTAATCCAACAGGCCTGGCCCCCTCTAAGACGACAGACACCAGGGCTACACACACAGACGAGGCCCTGGAGGCCGCAGGGAGACAGTGTCCGTCCGCAATCAGGGAGAAACCAAACCTGCAGACACCCGATGTCGGACTTACCGCCTCCAGAGAGTAAATGTTGCTTAAGCTCCCCGGGCTGTGGCAGTTTGTTAGGAGGGCCCAGCAGACTGGTACAGACGCCAAACCCCTCCAGTACCCACCGTGTCCTCGGCCAATCAGATCTTACCCTGCAGGACCAAGGATGCTCTGCCTGCAGCTGTCCATCAACAGCACCTGCATGGCTGACTTTTGGGTCAACCACATTCCAGAGGGTGAAGCCCCTGCAGCAACACAAAGGTGGGGGGCAGCCCCACACAGTTACTTCACAAGCTGAGCACCCACTCCACTGAGCCCCAGAATATGGTGAAGATCAAGTCTCCTGAGGGAGCAGGACGAATGTGCGTCCACAGGACAAACACCCACCCTAAGGTCTCCCGGTGTGCCAGGAGGCCAGTGTAAGGCCAGCGGGAAGAGCAGGACCTCGCACCGGCCTGAGGGCGCCAGAGCTGACACGCGGAGTACTCCCTCCGAGTGATGTAGGACACTCAGGCTCAGCATTCAAATGACCTCCCGAAGGCACAGAGCTCAAATGAAAGCAGCAGCACCACATTTCATTCAAAAATGCTCCTTAACACTACAGTGTATGCCCCTCGGTCAACGGTGACACGAAGAGCAGAAACCGCCACAAGGAGGGTTTAAACAGCCTACCCCGTGCACGACGGAAGGAAAAAGCACAGCATCTCTGCTTTGTCTGTTTCCAGGAGGGGGGAGCAGAGAACACTCAGGAAGGGCATTCTTTCCCCAAGCGTTCCCTGAGCATGGATTACTGCCAGACATGCTCGTAAATGGGGTGCCATGAGTCCTGGGGGAGGGAAGATGTAACCGCAAAGGCTGGGAGAGGACAGATGTGTCCGTGGGAACCACCTGGTCTGCGGGAACAGCGGCAAGAACCCAGGGCCCAGCGCCGAGAGGCCCAGCCCCCCACCAGGCCCCGCAGGACGACTGTCCGCCAAGCCCACACGCAGCCCGGCAACGTGTCCAGCACCGGGAGGCCCTCAAGCCGCCGGGACACTCAGCCACCCCACTCTAGGAAGCATCTCACTTCCACAGCGACTGACGAGGCAACCCTGTCCTCTGGCATTTTCCCAGCTCCCGGTACGCTTCATTTCCATCCTTCATATTTGCAAAGAGTAATTCAAAACGTTTGAAGCCGCTTATTAGTTTGCACATCTTAAAGGTCAGCACCTGTGTCAAAAGTCACCAATGAACCTGTCACATCCTCTTTCAAACACTGCAAAATATCTGGTGCAACCAGACGCTTTCCTGCAGAATTACAGGAAACAGTGGACTTGGGCAGACGCACGAAACCATAGTCATGACTCACCAGGACCGTCTCGTGCTGACAAGACAGCCAGTGCCTATCCTCCCGGGGGCTGGACGGGCACTGTTCCTGCCTGCTCGGCATCAACGCCCTGGCTTCTGGAGACAGTGCCTCATTAGCCTTGGAGGGCCTGCTCCTCCTGTCCTGAAATCCTGATGGAGCTGTCAATCAATGTGACCAAGGGATGTCTGGCTGTGAGCCACTGAGACGCTCCGGAAAACAGGAAACCCAAGTGATGTCCGTGGAAAGAAGTGTGGCGCCCTGCCGACACAGCCACATGCATGGCTTGCTCCCTGGATCCTCCAGCGGCCCTGACTCCATCCATTCCCCCTGCCTGGTTCTCAGGCTGGCCACTCAGTCATCAGACATCCTTCTGGCAAATTCCATGTTGACTTGAGTAAGCCAGCATGGGATTCTAATGTTTTCAACCAACAACCCAAACAGACCAATGTAACAACCATCCTCCCCACCTCTAAGAGCAAGCAAATCCTGAGTGTTCTGAGGGCAAAGACCACCTAAATTTAGGAGGATTTTTTTTAGTGCCCTAAACTCTGAAGACAATTCCCAAAATGGCAGCCATGGCAACCTCAAACTCCTGGGCACACAGCCTCGCTGACCGATCACCATGGCCGTGGGTGTCTCCTGGGGCATGTTTGCGTCCTTGAATGTGTGGCACACAAGACGTGGTCCTTCTGGCGACACACAGGCCCATTGAGGGACGATGTCTTCAAGACCCCAGCTTGGTTCTTCCACTCTCTCAGTCAAGCTCTATGGAGCTCTCACCACACCGTGGTCCTAAGATACGGGGTCTGGTCCCCTGAGCACCTTGAGCCCAGGCTGGAGAGATGGGTGAGCCCACAATTAGACAAAGTGCTCCAGCCACACGCCTGGCATTGCCATCGGGCACCGTCTGAATGGCCTCCAGGGAGCGGTGACACCTGAGCTGAGCAGTGCAGGCATCAGTGGGGTTAAGGAAAGAAAGGCACAGCTCCGGCAGGCCCAGACCACCAGGGCACGACCTGCAGTGAAGGTACCCACAGGGAGGGGCACGATCAGGCAGGCCCACCGCAAAGTCCTGGGTGCTCAGCGAAGCAAGGCCATTTCTGTTTCTTAATTTGCCCTGTGACTTGTTCTAAAAAGGTTCAGGGGTGAGGCCTGGAATTTCAACTCCGTTCTAAAACCCTGCTGAGCCACTAAAGCTTTCCAGCAGGGCAAGGCCTGGCCAGATTTGTTCTGGAATCTACTTGTGGGTGAGCCAAGCTGCCAAACACGAATTCCCACGTCAGCGTCCTGGGACAAGGCATGTGCACAGGTGCACAGCCTGCTGGCACACACCTGGCAGTGAGACGTGTCAGGACCGCTTGTGCTGAATCACGTAAATATAAACACATGCTTGTCACACACGGCAAAGAGGCAGGGGAAGTGCACAGCCTGGACGCTGAGCATAAAACACCCTGACAGGATCCTAGCGGCGCTCCCACCATTAAAACCTGAGGAGCTGCAAAACCATTTACTTGGAAGAGCTCAGTAACTCTCCGGAAGGATTAATGCGGGCGGTTGTACATCGTTGTGCCTTTTGTTTTTTTGCCTGAGAAAGGCCTAGTGAATGGACCTAACTCACGGATGTCACATGACAGCAAATCCGCACTGAGGCTTCCCGCCCCTGTTAGGTCCTCGGCCACCAACACGGACGTGCCCACAGGAAGTGCCCATATCTCGGATTCCTTCCCTCACGGCTCAGGTCATGAGCCCAGGTTTGGGAGACCCTGCAGCAGCAGTCCCCAACGTGTGGCACCCAACCCAGCCGTGGGCGCAGCAGCTGCACCTGCGAGCTTCTCAGAGGCGAGTCCCAAGCCATGCGAGCCTCCTGACGGCCCAATCTGTCGTCACACTGACCACGGGACTCTGAGGCAGGCTGAGGTTTGAGACCCACTGCTCTCAAGGCTTCTGGCCCTCAGGTCAGGCCCCCAGGTAGGCCACCAGCCACAGACAGGTGCTGGGGAGGAGAGAACACACCTGCGTATGAGGTGTGATCAAAACACACGGCAAGTGTTTCAATTTTTTAAAATTTACTACAGTACAAAAGACGATGCCATTAATCCCCCTCAAAATACTCCCCCTCGCTTCAAACACACTCATCCCATCGTTCTTGCCACGTTCTGAAGCAGTTCTGGAAGTCCTCTGTCGTGAGTGTCTTTAGTTGCTGCCTCGATGCCCTGAATCATTTTGACTTTGGGGAAGAGCCAGAGTCACATGGTGCCAGATCTGATAAGTAAGGTGGATGAGGACACAGTGTAATGTTTTATTTGACAGAAATTGCCACATACCAGAAGCGATGTGTGACACAGAGCGTTGTCATGATGAAGGACGAAGTAAAGACACTCAGGAAAGAGGACTTCCAGAACTGCTTCAGAAAGTGGCCAGCACGATGGGATACGTGTGTTCGAAGCAAGGGGGGGTCTTCTGAGGGGGATTAATAGATGAATGCGTCATTTACTGTAATGTACTTTTTAAATTTAAACATTCACCGCATCTTTTGATCCCAGCACATCCGTGTGGAAGAGGGAAGGTCACAGTCACAAACAGCTCCAGTAATACAGCAGCAATGCACTGAGGGGGACGCGGGGTGGGGACGAGATGACACAGGAGGACATACGGTCAATTTCGTGATTCTAAACCTTTACGACAGTTTGGTATCCAGAAAAAGCTAGCGACGCCACACTGGAACTAGAAAAGCATAAACAGGCCCAATAAAACTGCAACCGAGATTTGAAGAGAAGGGAACACACCTGATCTGGAAGGACACTGAGCCGGGCCAGGAGTGCCCGGCTCTAAGCAGTGCTGTCACCAAGAGCCTCACAACTCGGCCGAGGGCCCGGCCAGCCAGCAACCCCTCACTCTTGTTACCGGCACAGCGCATTTTTCTGGTAACATTTTTCCTTTGAGCAGCACTTAGTAATAGTTCACTCATGTATCTGAATTTCCTGGACAGGGAGGCAAAGGTTCTCTGGCTGCATGAAAGTTCCGTGGCCCTCAAGGGACATGGGACCTCCTGAGCAGTGGCAGGACCCGGGTGGCCAGGGTCTCCCTCCAGTTCACAGCTCTCTGCCAACGTGGCCCATCCTGACAGAGACAGCGAGACAGGAACGGGGAAGCACACGGGTTCCCTTCTTGTTCCACGTCAGCAAAACCAGCACTTCCCATCCTCGGTATTCTTCCCCCAAAAGTAAGAAAACTGGTTCCCCAACTCCCGACCAAGGAAAAGGCAGCTCTCCAGCGCTTCGCTGACAGGGCGTATGGGTAGGAAGTGACCGTGACGTGGACGTGGACGTGGACCGCCGTCTCTCCACACACTGAACTGCGCCATGAGCACATCTATGAGCAGCTTTGCAGGAGCAAAACCCACGATTTACAAGAGGTTTTCTCCCCACCCGGTAAGTAAAAGAACTGCCAAGGGAAGGCTCCAGAAAGTGGAGCTGTCGAAAGGATTTACACAGCAAAGTTTTGCGGAGGTTTCCGCTCAGCCAGAGAACAGTGAGTAGACCCGCTGAGCCTCGCCGAGGTTAAAAATCAAAGCAGCTCGTTAAGACGGACCTGGGCGCAGGCTGCCAGGCTGTCAGTCAGACAGAGGTGGGTGGACCGTGCCTCCTGCAGCAACTGGCGGAGGCCCTGGACAGAAAGCCCCCTCCCTCCCTACTGTGGAATCAGTTTCCTAGACAACTGGGAAAAGTTGCTGGCAGGCTCCTGCAGCCCCCACAGCCCCCATCCTGAGGGCCTGGTCAGACCTGGGCACTGTGGGCGCTTCAGCAGGGTCCCTGGTCCCCTCCTACCACGTGCCAGTTACACCTCCCTCCCCAAAGTGGTGACAAACACCAATTTCTCCAGACACTGCCCAGTATCTTCTGGGAGCAAAACTGGCCCCCTCCGTTTGTTCAGAACCACTGATCTTGGCCAAACCCTGGGATTTACAAGCAGGGGACCTGAGGCCAGCGGTCCCCAAGCACCGTGGAGGAACGGCGCCCTGACCCCAGACGTCCCCCTGCCACCTTCTGCCCACACCTGCGCGGAGGCAGCTCCTCACCGACTCTCTGAGGTCACCCAGAGGGCTGTAATTTTCAGTCACTTTGTAAGAGCCGGAACAGGTGTGATTTTCACCAACGTGGACATGTGTAATCACAGCTCCTCCTTCCGTGGGCCCCTCAAGCCCAGAACAGGGGTCACCTCTTTCCCACCCCTGGCCCCATCAGTACAAAATGCCTCCCAGCCCACAAGACATGGACACTAAACCCTCTAAGGACAGGTGCTACCCCCCCACCCCTCCCCAGTCACTGCAAACAGCCAGTGGACTTGAACCCAAAGCAGAGCCTCTCACGCTGCAGGCAGGAGGGGAAAATCAGGCAACCGACGTGGAAAACAGCCTGGCAGGTTTTTATACAGTTGACTATACACCACCACACCTCGCAGACACTCCTAGGTACTTACCCATGGTAAATGGAAGCACCGCCCACAGGAAGCACCGCACGTGGGTGCTCGCAGCAGCTGCACTTATACAAGCCACGCCCTGGACACAACTCAATGGGTATCCACCCACAGGAGAAACGGTGTAAGGCAGCCCCCACGACGGAACACGACTCAGCAAGGAGCAGAGCACATGGGGCCGTGCAGGAGTGTCAAAGCATCACACAGGCTGAGCGGAGCCAGAGCAAGGGTCCGTCACTGCATGACTCTGTCTCTATCAGATTCCAGAAAATGTAAGCTGATCCACAGCGCCAGACAGCAGATGGGGCAGCAAGAGGGGTGGGTCACAGAGGGGGTAGGGACACATCGGGGAGATGGGCACATTCAGTGTACACCTCTGCAAAAATCATCAAATTATCAACTTTCAACACGTAGTTTCTCTACATAATCGTAACTCTGCAAAGTTGTAGAATAAAATAAAATGACAGCAGAAAGAACATGGCAGCTGTCATATTCACCAACTATTCTGATGGTAACAGCAAGTGTTTTCACCTGAGGGTCCCAGACGACTGCACAGGTGAGTCCTGCCTAAGCAGGTGAGGACTGCTCAGGTGGGGGCTCTCAGGTAGCACTGCACACCCCTGTACGCTGCGCCAGTGCCAGGAGCCAGAGAGGAACACGGCCAGCCCCACTTCCACTCCTTCCCCACCGCTCAGGTCCGAGGCCCATCACCCCGCCCTGGGCCTGGGGCCACCGGCAGGTGCTGTGGTCAGCTCCCTGCACAGGTGGGGCAGCGTGACTAAGCCACGCCTGCAAGGCCAGGCTGGCCTAAAACGGAGGAAGAATCCAGACTGCCACCCAACACCCTTGGAAGGAATGCAGTGGACAGAGCACTGGACAGGACACAGAGGAACCATCCTGCAAAGTCAACTACAGGGCAACTCTGGGTGGCTCGGCCGTTCTCTCCATCCCTGGTGCCCCCATCTGAAAGACGGACAGTGCCATCTGACCCACCGCCCCACACCTGTGACAGAAAGCACAGCACCTTCCGAGCTCCCCAAAAGGAAGGCTGGCTCTGCTGCTGTGCCCTGGACTCTGCCACTTGCGGCTCTGCCACTGTGCTTGGCGTGACCTCAGGCGAATCACTTGGATTCCCAGGGCATCAATGTCTCCCCATTATGCTAATGACAGCTCAGAAGAAAAGTAACTTCTATTTATACATGTTAAAAATTAACTGCTTGCGAGCATCTCCAGTATTAAAATGTCACATGATTCGTGTGGCTTACGTTTAAGAGCTATCCTTTCAACCAGCCCAGATAAAGGTTTTGCAGATTTTCTGAACTCAGGGGAGGGGTGGGGATTTTCAAAGGCACACTCTGGAAATTCTCCCTCCTCCCAGCCGTGAGCCTGTAATCATAGGCAGCCAGCTGGCCCGTGTGTCCTCCTCATGGAATCACCACAGCCAGACGGAGCGTCCCAGGACCTAGCCTCAGCAGCGGGGCAGCAGGGAACCAGCAGCCGTTGGGTTCCTTACACCCTCGCTAGGTTCTTTATACCCTCGGTGAGTAAAAGGCTGTGTCGATGGGAGCCACGGATCACACACCGGAATCTGCAGGAGCGGTGCACACAACAGAGAATTCCCCCAGCACCTCTGCTGACCTTGGGCTGACCGGAGAGGGTCCTTTCTCCTTTACTGAAACCTCATACCCAGTGGCCTGTGTGAGCAACTCCCGAGTCTGAATCCCGGCTCAGCCACCTCCAGGTGTGGGTGGATTGGGGCAAGGCTTTAATCTCTTGCTCTCGACCTGTGAAATGGGGGTTCTACCTCCTCTGTCCTGGGGTGACCGGGATAAAATGACAGAAAGCATGTTAAGCCCTTGACACAGGGTCCCACAGATGGCGCACACACAATAAACAGTTGGTGCTATTCTTATTTTATTAAGTGAGGGGAAGGGAAGAAACTAGGAGGGTGTTCATGAAATGTTCAATAGAAATTTCTGGAATCTGGAGCAGGAGCAGCTGTCAGAGATGGCCCCCAGGCAACGGTGTCATTTACGAGGCAAACCCAAGCCTGCCCAGGCCTTCCCAGACTCCTCTGCGTCCCTCACCCGGCCCCACTGCCTCTCGCTGACTGGCCCTCACAGCACGTGGCATTTAAAGTATCCGCTGACATCCGCTCTTCCTAAAATTCATAACCAAATCTGAGACAGAACCACAGCAGGGCGGAGGGTGCCACAGCTCCTGAGGCAGCGGGCATCGTGCTGGGCGGGGCACACAGGCCCGCCCGGTAGCTGGCCACCTCCCGACCATGTGACAGAGTCCGGACAGCTGCTTCCCTGGGGCTCTCCAGAAACAGAAGCTCTGCATAAAAAACCACCAGCACACGTGATGGCAATAACCCCCAAGGAAAGGGCAGGAAGACCAGAGGAAGGACTCGGCCCCAAAGGGTCAGTCAGCGTGTGTGAGTGTGGCCTGGTGAGCGTGACCCGGCTGCCCGGGGGCTTCAGGCAGAGAATCAGCAAGAGGCTGCTCCAGCTTCCTTCCCGCTCAGACCAAAGGCTGGAATTGCACCGAGATGATAACACACGTCAAGAAAAGAGCAAGAAAACAGACTCTAGCAGCTCCCTCAGAGATGGCCAGCGTCTCTGTCCTTTCAGCTCCCTGTCCACCCCAAACCTCATTTCTTCCCATCTTTGCAGAGTTAACATCAGCACGGGCTTGGTCGAGAAAAACAAGAGGAAAGGCTGGGCTTCCATCGGTGGCTTCCAGTCTCGGTGGCCCTGCTCCTGTGGACGCGACTTCTGACAGCTCCTAAGCAAGAATGTTCCCAGGGACGTCATATTTTCAAGAGAAACTCATGGTCAAATACGAGTAAACTCAAGTTTCTGATTAAAAGTCCTGTTTTATGCCCAGAAAACCCCAAAAGGCAACGTCGTAGTCACCACAGTTTTAGTTATGTGTGTTTAAATATTGGAACCAAAGCTTTAAAAACCCGGAATCTGAATCTGAATCTAACAGGAGTTATGTAACAAGAGCCAAGGTAACAGTAACCATGGAAAATGTATCTTCCCAACACAAGTTTCTGGAAAAGTTCACTGCAATTAGCTTTGCACTGTACCTTCCTACGGAATTCTTAGGCAGGGCTCGTTTTAAGAATCAACGTGTGTGCAGCAGGATAGAGAACTGTGAGAACTGTGTCCCCCCGGCACTCGCAGGCATAAACCCCAACCGTGACGGCCCACCCATGTCTCCATCCCCACCCACACCTGCCCTCCACCCTGTTAACAAACAACTGCAAAGGCTGCTGCTTTAGGGATAAAACAGAAGACCCCCAAGCTCCTGCCCTTGGGGGAAAAGACATCCAAACACATCCAAACACACACGTATCTATAAATCGCATTAAGCTTCTCTGACAGAAAGAGAGAAGTGGCAGGGCTGGGTGCGTAGGTGGGTGGGTGATGAACAGGGAGTCTGGCGAGGTGGGGTGGCCGCGACAGACGCCCTGGGTCCCTCGGAAGTGGCATTTAAGACAAGGCTCGGGAGTAAGAGGCCTTTTAATACTTAGAGAAAGCCAAAAAGTTAAACTTTCTCCTCTGGTGGCGGGTAACCGTGAGGCAGTGAGTCTGTGGGAGAAAGACTCACCAACCTTTTAGAAATTCAATCCCCAACTGCATTTAAAGAGGTGACAACTGCCCTATATTCAGACATAAATTCCCCTCACCTAAAAGCCTCCCCACAAAATGGAGATGAAGGCCAGGGCTCTGGCAGGAGATTTTAGACCCATTGGCTCATTAAAATGGAAATCTGGGCTGGAAGCTAGCGCCCTGCAGTCCAGGAGACTATGCGGTCCCGCTGGCCCCTGTGACAGCCTGCGCGTGTCACAGAGATGCCCTCTGGGACAAGGGACAGCAGCACAGAGTTGTGGTGAAGACTGCAGAGACGATGGGGGGAAGGGAACTGCTGAGTCAGTCCCTGCCAGGACGTGGGGAGAGCGGCAGGGGGTCAGATGAGCAGGAGGCTGGGACTATTAGCCCAGGGTGAGGGGAGGTGGTCGCTGGCACAGCACAACCCAGAAGGCGTGGCCCATTTGGGCCCAGTCAGGTGCTGTCATGAACACTGTCATGAACACTGCAGAGCCAGGAATCAGTCACGCATAACTCGGCTCCCAGGTCAGCCTGCAGGTGAGTCCAATTTGGAGGCTCTTCCCTGCGCCTCATGATTGACAGCTGAACTAGACTTGCAGGGTTGCCTTAACACCTTCCGTCCACAGGTACAGACTCCTGAGTTGTCCCTGAGTACCCACCATGTGCTCACACAGTGACAATGACATTCCATCACCGGGCTTACACACAGTTCACACCTGCTTTTTACTGCCTCTCACTGAGCCCGGAGGGAGCAGGATACGGCAGAGAAGTTGGTCCTTCTGCGGACGCTGCACACACACACTCAGGGGAAGCCTTCGACTCGTGTGCACATGTCACACAGGCACACAAGTGCTAGACCACCCACGTACTACGTGGACTACATGCACACACACAACATGTTTCCTTCCCTTTTTTGCATATTACTCTATTGAGCAGAATTTCACTGTTTGCTGGGAGAAGAGGACTGAGGGTGAAACAACTGAACACAATGCCCTAAGACAATCTGTCCTCGTTGGACCGAGACTTCTCCTCCCCACCCTCCCAGCCGCACCTTCGCCAGATCAAGTCAGTTCAGGGACTGAGGAGCAATGGATGGGGCAAAGGCAGTCACTCTGGAGACCGGAGGAACCTTGAGATCAAAGTTTAACCCCATGGAGTCGAGCCTCTGAAACTGAGGCCCAAAGGGACACCCGCATTTCTCAAAGGTTCCATGGCAGGAAGGAGCCTGTCTTGGATCCCCAGGCCAGGGCTGTCTGCTCCCTACAGACACATAGAGTCGTCAAGGCAGTGGTCGGCCATCATTCTGCTTCCAGGCAGCTGTCACGGTGTATGACACGTTCCAACAAGAAAATGCCTGAATTCTGTCTCAGTACATCGGCTGCTCCTAACACCAAAGTCCTGGGACACAGAGGACTTTGTGCCACCCCCATCACCCCCAAAACTACCACGGCCCAAAGAGGGGCTGCACACACACACACACACACACACACACACACACACGTGAGCTCCGCTACAGAATTCCAGTCAGAGTTCAATTCAAAGTCTCCCTTTGCGTCCCAGTTTGAACTGTATCAAGAGTAACGCGACAGAAAGCTGTCTTCCGAAGCACAAGTTCGCCGGCTCCCCCTGCAGAACGAGGCACCCTTGCATTCGACCCACACTTAATAAGCACGTGCCCCGCTGTGCCAACACTGCACCTGGAACCTGAAGCCATGACGCTGTTTCCAGAAATCCACTGGATTCCACGCCAAAGTCAGACCGGCCTTGGGAAACTTCGTGTTCTATAGAAAGTGCTGGCTCGATGTTCCTCTGGGTGGATGGAGAGAGACCAAACGCTGACGAGTGGAGAGTCAAGCCGATGGGTGCAGAAGGGTTCGCGCTAAACATTCTTTCAACTCTTCTATATGTTTGAGAATTTTATCAGAAAATGTTGAGAAAAAGATCATCCTCAAGTTGGAGTCAAATGTCATCTTTTAGTAGCGAGACGTCTTGCTTCACTAAACCCAGGCCCTAGACTGTGGGACACCCCTACCCCTGGGCAGAACTAGAAGGGCCCCCAAGCCCACCCAAGGTGTGTGGGGGCTCCCTCGCCTCAGGGGAGCAGTCCGTTGTTGCCCTGCCCCACCCGCCCAACACACGGCGCCCCAAAGCTTCTGTCCCGTGGAGGAAGGCCCGGCCTTCCCAGACAGACAAACCAGAGTGCCTTTGATCTCCAAGTAGGCAATCCGCAGACAGACTGAAAAGTCCGAGAGTGCCACTTCAACCTGCATTCCACCAGAAGCAGAAGCTGGGATCCTAGGAAAAAATGCAGGCTCCCTCCTAAGTGTGGAGCTCGGAACCGCTCCCAGGAAAAGCAGCAGTGCCACGAAGTCCAGACCCAGCTCGCCGGCCCCGCGGGGCCTCCAGACTCTGGAGAGAAGCACGGAACCCAGTGCCCGGGTCTCTGGGCAAGCTGGGAGGTTAAGGACAGCACTGGTGGCGCTGCTGGGGAGGGAGGGACTTGAGATTAAGGCTGCGGGCAGAAAGAGATGTGTTAACTTTCTTACTCCCCAGCACAGAATGACCAGAAAGGCAAGTACGGACTGAGACATCTGGGTAAAAATGAAATTACCTTAGTGCAAACTGGAAACTGACTTTTTGTGTGAAGACAGTGGGATTTCTTTGGGCAGAAATGAGAGTTTTCCAAGGCCTTCTGCTGAGGCAAGATGACATGGCGCCTGTCAGTGCCCCCCTAAATGTTGTCAGCTCCCCATCTTCGGGAGCTCGGACAAGGCTGCCTCCTGGGCCTTCTGTGGCACACCCTCTCCTCTGCTCGCCCACCGGCCCTGGCCTCGCACAGCCAATGGCCAGCTCACCTCTGTGGTCCAGCACCTGGCCCTACCAGCCTGTGGATTAAACTCCCTTAGTAAAAAGTACACACCCCCAACAGACAGACAGATAACTACGGATACAGATACAAATATACAGACATGGATGAACACGTCAACCACGCATCACGGGCCTGTGCTCCGCATTGCTCTGCAAAAGGCACAGCCTCCAGGAGACCACCTGGCCAGGTAAGCCGGCCCGCAGGGGCCCCCACAGCACAGGTTCTGTGAGCCGCTCAATTCACGTCCGTGCCCCGCGGACAAATTCCGCTCCTGGGGAGTGACGCACACCAGCCCTACCGCCACGACGGCTGTGCACTTCAGACACTGTCACAGAACCCGCAGAGGAAGAAGAGGCTGCAGTACATTCCACAGGCCTGCCTCTCAGCCAGTGCGACAGAGGGCGTGGCCCCTGAACCTCCACATCCAAGCCTGGGCTGTAGGGACAGGGCCCACCTTTACCAATCCCGTGACCACCCGTGTGGCTGGCACTGCCTCCCACCTAAACCTGGGGGCGTCTGCGATGGATCCCTCCCGGCAAGGCCCCCACTCCTGCGTCCCCAGGACCAAACCTCCGTCCCTCCTCCACTCCTCCACCCTGAGACTCACAGGCAACCCCAGGCTGGCCTATGTGTCCACCTTTGGGGCGCATCTGCTTTCGCACTGCCTGGTCCCCCGCCTTCCCTCACAACCCTCTGGGCTGAAGCACCCTGCCACTCCCCACGACCACGGCCCCCCCTCCTAGCGCACTGGCAACAGCTGAGCACATGGCCCCTCCCTCCCTAGATGGGGCTCCATCCTCAAGAGCCTGCCCCGCCCAGTACCGAGCCCGGCTGCTCCCTGGGGCCCACAGGCTCTACTCCATCCTCCCCTCCTCCCCGCCCTCCCCAGTTCTCAGCGGACTGAAGACATTCGGTCTGGAGGCTGCACTCCTGCTACCAAGGGGCCTGGAAAGCCCTCCACTACTGCTGCCCACCCAGGTCCCCTGCACCGCCTGGTTCTGTCTCTAAGGCTGTGGGCTCCTGGGCTAGATCTGCAGGGCGCTCGCTGGGAGAAAGGCTCAGGTCGCCACATCTGCTTAGCCCCCTCCCCAACACTGGCTCTGCCCAGGTTGGTGCCTGATAACATCTTGCCTAGGGATTCTCACGTGAACCACTTCCCATACTAAACAAAGTAAAGATAAACATGGCCCGCCCACTCCCATCCCTCAAAGTAAATATTTGCGTTTTGTAAAGCCACTGGAGAAGCTCGCACAGGCACACAGCCCTCCACCCCTCCGTGGGGTCCTCATATGCTCCTGGCCTCCGTGAGCCAGCACGGCCTTTGTGGAGGGGACAGGCAGTCCCCAGGACACTACAGAACGAACAAAGAAAATAACCCCTTGAGAATAAAAGAGTTGGCAGCAGGTAGCTTTTTTTTTTCTTTTGTATCTTCGCATAATTGCTACAAACAACAGAAACTGAGCAGTGCTAATATGTAACTATTAAGACCACAGAACAGTTTAGGCCAAAAGTAACAAATGAGTTTCCTTTCAGATACCCTCCCAGATCCAAAGGCTACCTACAACCCAGGCCCCAGGTGGTGAGAAGGACTCCAGGCGGGGCCAGAAAGAGTATCCCATCGGCTAAGGAGGTCTCCCCGGAGCCAGGGCCCGGCCTGAGTCAGGGGAATGGTACCATCCCGTTCTAAAGGAAAGTATTCCTGGTAAAGGACTTCACTCACCTAGCTCCATCTAGAAAGCTGGAATTACTCAACTAACAAGGAATTAACCATCTACAGAAAATCCTGCATTTGGAAAACCTAATGTCTAAAACAGTGTGGGGGAAATACGTGTCTTAGCCACTTAAACATTTGTCAACAAATAATGGAAAGAATGTAAATCAAAGGAAGGAGGAAGCAGCACAGAGCCATCTTGAGTGGCAGGAACTAGACCTTGAACAGCAGTGCAAGGTCTCTCCAGACGGCGCCAGCCCGGTGGCAGTGTTAGGATGGCTCAGTCAAGCCCAGGGAGGAAAGGTTAACAAGACTCAGCAAGCACTGCACTCCCAGGCGGACACGCAACACAACGGGGGCGCCTGGGCAGCACAAGGCACGGACGGGACCACGCACAGCCGCACTAGTCACACCCGCCCCAAACATGACCCAGACGCCCATCAATGGTAGAACAGATGGATAAACAAAGGCAACCACCTCTAATGAACGCACTGTGATGGGTCTCCCCGAGCAGCCGCCTTCTGGTTCTTGATCTGGATACTGCTCACACACAGCGCTCAGTCTGTGGAAACGTCCTCCCTGTCTGTATTTAAGTTCTATGGCCAAAACAGGGGTTCAAAAAAAATGAGCAAGTTTGAAGTGGTCTCACTCCCACCAATCCCAAACTCCAAATAAGAATACGTGGAAAATCAGAGACGCAGGCAAAGCTAAAATCGAAACAATGATCCTTTGTTTGTACATGTGTTTGCTTGTTTGTTTGTTTGCTTGAAATCAGGTTGCAAGCCTGCACTAACAGGAGCGTGTCAGAAGAGGAGGACACTGAAATCACTGCCCACAGCAGCACCCCAGATCTATGAAAACAGCAAAGGGTGGGTGGACGGGTTTCCGGAAGTGCCCCCCCTGGAAAATATACCAATTTTCCCCTCACAGAAAAGGACAACTGGAAACATGCAGCAGAATTTCAGGGCAATCAGCTCCCCCCAAATTTCTACTGCATTGCAACAGCTCGCAAGTAACCTTCCCTGTAACAACAAACCTTGTGAAGCCCACAGTCCGCCCCGGCAGGGAGAGTATGTAAGTAAAAACTCAGAAAACTAAGGTGGATCTTGTTTAGTAGTAGGCGTTCCTTACAAAACATTCTCCTTCCTTCAAGTATCCTCAGTATGGTTAGTACATCCATTATCAACTACAACGCACTGAATTAAAACTAACTTCACATCCTAAAGATATTGTTCTCCCTTTAGGACTATTACCTAAGAACACGATAACAGTAGCTTTTGGGAAGCCCTGATCCTAAGCTGAAATCAACATGGTTCTATTTGCAAGAGCCTGCTCAATGTTGACATTTCTAAGACCAAACATAAATCGTTTGTGAGCATGGCCGAGAATTATTTGGAATTCTTCTTCCAGAACCATGAAAAGCATTTCCCACCCTTTAAAAAAAAGAAAGAAAGAAAAAAGAAAAGAAAGCAGCTTCTAACCATGATGCTAATGACAACCAGACGGCATGAGCAGTTTTAAAGATTAGACAGTTGCTTGTGTAGAAACACTGTACAAATACTCCAACACTGCAGCCCAAAAAAGACAGTCCCCATCAAACAGCGGGAGAAGTGTGAAATTTGCAAATGAGCCCCTGGTTAAACAAAACACCAATCTGTTCCCAGAGAGCTCGGGGTGGCCACCTGTTCCGGGCTGGTGGCGAGTTCTGACTACCCGTGGAAGAAACAATATCGGAGCGATGACAGCCCCCCTCGGGCCCCGGGCCCCACCCTCGAGCCTATATTTAGTCTGCTCTTTATGGAATATCTCCCAACCTCTCACACAGACAAGCTATTTGGCTGGTTAGTCAAAGGGTCCATTAAGAGCCTCTTCTGGCAGGGGTGGTATTTGTTCTCCATCCCTCCCCAGGCCCCAGACGCAACCAAGACACCCCTGCTGGCCCTGGTCAGCGTGAGCGAGGACCACAGGGGGTGGAGGGACTGGACCCACGACAGTGCCAGCCTGGCCCGGGGTGGGTCCTCACTGCGTCGGGAAAGTCACACCACGCAGCCGTGTGGCAGACTTCCCCCACTACACAACGGGGGCCACCGATCCCTGCCGGCCCCTCCAGGCCCCTGGGAGGCCAGATCACTACAGCACCCACAAAGCCTCGCACTCGTACCCCGTTCCGAAATAACAGATGCTGCAGAGATTAGAGGCTGACATCTGCAGAGTGCATTTTGCTTCTCAGAGAAAAAGATACTTAACAAAAGGAAGGAATTATGTAGCTAAGCACCAGATCAGAACCCCGAACCCTGGACTTTAAAAATAACTAAGCCTGATCTGCTTTGCCAAACTCAATCACTTAAGCGAAAGACTCAAGGGATCTGGTGTGTTGGGAAGGAGGTGGGGCTGAGGGAGGGGCTGAGGCGGGGGCACGGGTTTGTTTGAAAGTTGAGAAACACGAAACAAGACCAAATCAGTAGTTAAAACAAGCCAGAGCCAGACTCACAAACTATAAACACCTGCAGGGTACACAGGAAAAAAGGATGCAAAATAAGGGATCTTAGTCTTAACAAAATAAAAAGTCTGGTTTAGACAGAAAACAGAGGTGGTGGTAACAGGGCCACAGGTTTTGTTTTGCAGGTTCCTGTCACTGCTTCTCCCTTCTGGCTCCTCTCACAGCCCTTTCAAGTCGCTAGTAACACCCAGCTCCCCACTCACAGAAATGCTCCTTCAGCTCTAAAACAGCAACTTCAAACTGTGTCATCTGCTGAACTATCTACCAAGTGAATTATGCAGAGCCCCGTCTAACTACACCGGAGACCACACTAAGAATCAACAATCTCCAACGGGAAGGAGGAAGGTCCCCTAGAAGGAAACGGGACATCCGCTGGTCCTACTCCCTCGGGCTCCCCAAGGCACGGACCACTTCCCCTCACAGGGCGCTCAGTGGCATGGAGGTAGAGTGAACACAGACAGGAACCCACGGGGACCTGGGTTTAAATCCCTCCTCTGCTATGTTTACACTGTGTGACCCCGAGCAACTCCCTGGGCCGCTGGCCCTCCCCTGCAACCTGCAGGCCAGGTGAGAGCAGGCCGTCTGCATGAGAACGCTGGCCCAGAGGACCCGCCCCGGTCAGGGGGCTCTGGCCACCCACAGCCAAGCTTCTCCAAGTGCTTCCCTGGACCAGAGCATTGGCAGGCGCTGGAAACCTGTTAGCACAGCACGTTCTCGGGCAGCTCCGGACCTACAGACCTAGGAACTCTGGGGTAGGGGTCAGCATGTGCTTCCCCGGGTCCCCCTCCCCCCATGTGATCTGAGAACCACTGCTCAGGATCACTGAAGGCACTACACTCTGTCGGCCACTCATTCGTCTCCATCAATGAAACCGATCCTGTCTGAAATTCGCTGACACGCAGCATAAAGAAACACGGTTTTGCACACAGTCGGGTTGAACACTTCGCCAGGAGTCAGCAAGCAGATCGTCGTTGTCTTCCACTACGTACACGAAAGAAAATCTCCTTTGCGCCGCTAGCACCACACGGCATTAGGTCTCCCCCAAGCTAACCCACCAGACCCAAAAAGTGTGCAGCCCTAAACCTGTGCTCTGTGACAGGTGTCAGATGCCCTGATTCCTGCCAGAGGAGCGACACTTTACACGGCCCCAGGGGGCGCAAAAGGACCCAAACTCCACAGAAAACTGTTCGCGCCTCTGGCAAGTCAACAAACAACTCCTGGCCGTCCTGCAAGGACCAGACAGGACCCATCAAATCACAGAGGAGAGGAGCAATGACCAGGACCTAACTTGTGCCCTCCCGGATCTCCCGGCCTTTCAGGCTGGAGTGGTGCAAGGACAGGAGCTGCAGGCAGCGGAGGACACTGGGGAGGCAGACCTTCGTTCTGACTGGGAGAGGCTGGGAAAGATGCTGACATCAGCCAGACTGGAAGGGACGCCAGGACTGTCCCAAGGTCGGACACGGACCTTAAAGTGTGAGATCCAACCTGGAAGCGATAAGCAGCCAAGTGAGAATTACCTTCCAGAAGGAGACTGTGGCATCTGTATCAATGACAAAAAGGCCCCCTACCTTTTGATTACACTGTTGATTACACTTGAAATGTCACCACTACAGTCGATAGTGGCAAAGGGAAACTACACTCATCCGTGGCAGAAGAAGACACAGGCTCCCTGAACACACGCACCTGCAACTCCCAGATGAAATACATTTCCGTACGGGGACACACTTGCAAAAGTCCTGCCGTGGAAAGGACTCTCCAGAGAACATGACACTGGCGGGTATTTGCAGCATTCTCAAACCCTTCCCATCCTGGACGAAGGGACACATGACACATGCTTCGGACGGCTTGCACGCAGGTGCTCGTGGGAACTGGGAATAACCACGAGCTCTATTTCTATCTCCGACGGAGCTAGCGAGCCATCACTGAGGTCGGATCCGCCCAGCCCACGTCTCGGGCATGTCCTACGCCTTCCAGACGTCAGAGGTGGCATCTAGGTCACGGGACTGCCACAGAATGAACTGAGCACTCTGCAGAGCACAAATGCAGAACAAAGGAGCTACATAATGGGAGGAAGTGGGCCCCCTGCCTCATCTGCCCAGGTCCCACAAATGGGAGGGCCCAGCCCTGGAACCTCCCTGTGAAACGGCCCTTACCTGGGGTGTCGGGCAGAGCTCTCCTGCCAAGGATCAGACCACTGTGACCTACCTGGAGCCCTCAGAGGAAGCCATACAAACCACTGGTGGGGCCAGTGGGGAGCTTGGAGCCTGGTGACCGGCCGCCTGGTGAGGGTGTTAGCACGAAGCCGGCTGGGGGCTGAAGCACTGCCCTGCTGGGGGGGTTATCACTGGCACCACAGTTCTGCCACTGCCAAGCGGACTCACAATGTGCAATTGCCAACAGAGGCTTTGCCCCTGAAAGAACAGCTTTATTTAATAAGAAAGGCAGTTGACTCATTTTCCTCAACCCCATCAACCCCAGACAGGCTTTTTCAAGGAGAACTGAAGGGGAAACCTAGCCAAGCTGCGCGCACTGCAGGCAGGCCACTCCCGGCCTCTTTTCAGGGCACGAACACCCGTGCTCGGGGGCTGCACGGCACAGCATGCCACACCCCCATGGGACACTCCAGCAATCTGAAAACCATCAGCAGTGCTTCCTCAAACTCCAGAGATTTGGGGAGAAAAATAAATCTCCCGAAATCTGAAATCAAAATTTAAAAACAGAATTTTTTTGGGGGGGGGCAAGGTAATGTTTTAAAACAAGACTGAGAACCAAATCGCATTTCCCAGGCCTACATACGGTCACAGGCCCACGCGTCTTTGGGGTCTCAGTGAGCTCTTTCAACTGAAATATATTCCAGGAGTCCATCCCACTAGAGATGATTATCAGCCAGGCCCGCTCCAAATCCCTGACGCGAGCATCAGCCTGAACAGCCTTCCGTCTGACAAGGTCACTCCTTCCAACAGCAAAAGCCCCTGGAGCTCCCGGAGAAGAGGGAAATTTTAAATAAACTACAGCACAGCCAAATGCTGGCACAGTATGCCAACATGAGAAAACGCATCCTCAAACTTTGTCATAACACGGAAAGGCGCTCACGTGAGGCTCATCACAACGTTTTGTAAGTTTCTCTTTAATGTTGGGATGCACACGTGGCGGGGGGAGGGGCGGAGCCCAGGCGGAAGAGCCTCTGAAATGCACACTGGTGTCTCTGTTTGGTGGGACAGGCGATTTTTAAACTCTGTGCCACGATGTGCATATACTTTCCTGATTGGAAGTGGTTCTATTTTATGGTCTGGAATGATGGACATTTTGCCGCTGTAGCATCCTGACCTGCAAGGTTCACAGGCAGGGCAGATACGATGTTTCTCAGTCACTGGGATGCTCCTGGCGCACGCCCAGTTGTCCCACTGGGTCCCTCCGAATACATCTGCAGTCGTGTTCCACGGCATGCGCTCGGGTTCAGTGTGAGTGGACAGCCCACACCCACACAACACACCAAATTGTTTCTGTATCTTCTCTCTCCTCATACAAAAAAAATGTTGCCATGTCACCATTGAGCAAACCTCTCCATTTCCTCACCACATCTGAAAACTGGCACAGGGTGGGAGAACATTTCGGTGTAACCCATGAACCTACAGCTCAGGAGAAGGGGCAGCGGGAGGTGTTCCGGGAGGCTGCAGAGCTGGGCTCTCCACGCAAACGATCCTTTGGTTCAGACCAAACTCTGAACGACCTCAAATGTTGCGGAGGTCATTTCCCTCCCAGAACCTCCATCTTCTACAAAATGAAAATGAAGCTAGCACACATTCTCTCGCAGGGTTGGTACAGCCACACAATGAGATTACGAATGCCAGCGTATTTCTGAAGTTCTATACAAACGAAAAGTGCTGTCGCTGTTGCTCAAGCGAACAACAGAAGCACATGTGAATGATTCTTAAGCCTCGTTAAATTACCAGCTCTGACACAACACTGCTATAGACATCCCTTTTCTTAACGGAAAAATCATAACATCATCAAAGTACCAAGCAGGATGCCTTCGCTGATTCTGAGTCTTACTAAAAATGACAAGGATTCCGGCACGAAGTCTCCCATCATAAAGGTAGACATCAAGCTACCAAAAACCATCCTCTGGGAACCACATAATATTTTTAAAAACACACACAAAAACCACATCCTCTTGCTAGAAAGTCAAATTGCTTTGCTGGAAGTGCTCGAGACCCCAGAGCTGGGCTTCAAGAATGGGAAATGCATGCCAGGTGTCTCATGAATCACGCACAGCCAGCGGTCTCTGCACAGCAAGGAGGTGCTCTCGGCCAGGTGTGTTCAATACCTGGCACTGGCTTTCGAAGTGTTTCATCAGACTCCTGCGGGTGCTGCCAGAGAGCTGCAGACAGTGAAACAGGCACAGACAGCGCCCCTTCCGTTTGACGGCAACAGGGCCGCGCTCAGGCCCCCGAGAACTTTCCTGCAGCACCACCCCACCATCATGGTCTCCCACTCGTCTTGTCAGAGGCACACCAGAGCCCCTGCCTCTCAGGAAATCTGGAAGCATCTTCAATTGCCAAGACGGCGGCCTGGTGCCCTGAGAGCCAAGCCCTACAGACAGCTGGAGCGCCACTCATACCCTGTCCGGGAATGAACAGCCCCCTACGGATACAGTGGCCAGGCCACTGGTCGAGTCCACGGGGCTGCCAAGAGCACGCTCAGTACCAAACATTCACCGTCTCCACCTGACTGGCCCAGCGTCAAACCAAGACACTCTGGGGTTAGAAGTGCAGATTGCATGGCGCCTGAGCAAAGCCTGCCTGTGGCCAATGCCCTGTCACTCACAGATGGAGAGGAGGAGGGCGACTGCCTAAGGCCGGGCTTTCCGACATGCTCCTGCCAGGCCTTGGAATGTTCTCAATGTTCCTCAACAGCGGCCCCAGCGGCCTTTGGTTGGGGCAGTTCTGCATTACAGACAAGCCGCCCCATAACCCTTCCACCATCACTGGCCAACAGTGACAAGAGCGGAAAGACTGCTTGCGATTGACTGGGGCTAAGGTATAACTCCACGTTCCACGTTTGCATCCCACCTGGTCCCCCAGGTGACTCTTGGCAGGACCAAATGGATAAAGCATGGAGATGATCCAGGAGCTCAGGAGCAGAACAGTAAGAGCCATCGGTAATCCCGAGAGATAACCAGCCCAGCAGAGATACGGTGCCGCACCTTTCCTGCAGGGTCACAAACTCATCCAACAAGCAGGAAGAGGGGGTGGCCTCTTCACAAGAGGCAAGTGAAAGTGCCTCTTCACAAGAGGCAAGTGAAAGTGAGCCCCTGAGGCTGACGGACCCCCGCCCTCCTGGAAGAGTTATTCTAATTCGCCCAGGACTTTTGCTAGAAAGCCCTCTATGGAGGCCAGCCTTCGCACGGAGCAGGTGGACCTGGACACAACGGCTACCTGCAGCAGGAGCTCACTCTCTGCATGGGCTCAGTTCAGCGGCCTCCACTGTGCCCCGGAACCGAGCAAAGACCCGCAGCGGGCGGCCGTGCCCCACCTAAACGAGCTGGCCAGAGCCTCACCCCAGCAGCAGCACTTCTCAAAACACATCTTCCACGTCCAGCAAGAAGCTCGGCCCTGGCCTGGTAACCTGTCACGGGTCCGGTGGCGCCAACCTTTCCAGCTCCCCCCAAGCACTGGCTGGGCCGGGTCGCTCGGGCGATCCAGGACAAGACCGCACTAAACCACTGTCTCACAGGAGAGGCTCGACAGCCCATTATCAAATTAACGCTGACCGCCCATCTTCTCGGACAGAGCTCGCTGGCCCGGCCCTCAGCCTCCCCGCCACCGCGGGTTCTCGCCCGGCCTTGCAGGGTGAGAAGCACCGCAGTGCTCACTCGGCGGGGCAGCCGCGTGCCACGGGCCGGCGCGTGTGTACACACGCACGCACACGCGCGCGCACACCCCGACGCGCCGGGGGCGCCCGCTCCCCTGCGTTTTCCAGCAGCCCCGCGGCGGCCCGGCCCTCACCTTCGATGGCGATGACGTGCTCCCGGATCTGGTTCTGCAGCACCGGCTCCTCCACGCGCTCCAGCAGCTCGTAGATGGAGTAGATGTTGGGGTGGACCGACTCGAAGCGTTGGATCTCGGCCCGGATGGCAGCCGAGTTGGCCAGCTGCTGCTGGTAGTTCATGGTGCAGGCGCCGCGCCCGGAGCCGCGCGCCCCCCGCCGCCCAGCGCCCCGGGGCCCGCGGGCCGCCGAGCCCGGGGCGCCGCAGTCCCCCGGGGAGCCGGGCCCGCCGGCTGCGGGCGGAGGAGGCGCAAGAAGAAAGGAGCGGGCGGAGCAGGCGCGGGGCCGGCCCGCGGACTCAGTTCATGGCTGGGACGCGCGGCCGGCGAGCGAGCGGGCCCCGGCGCCCCGGGTCAGCGGGCCCCCATGGAGCGCGCCGCGGCGGGCGCGGCCAGCCCCAGAGGAGGCTCGCTCGGGCGCCTTCCTGCGCCGCAGCCGCTTCCACCCCTAGGCGCTGCCCCTCCGAGCAGCCATTAAAGCCCAGGCAGCCGCCGCGCTCCGAGCTCCGGGGCCGAGGGCCGGCCCCCGGGCAGTGGTCGCGCCGCTCCGGGCGCCCGGCCGCGGTGTAGGTCCGCGTGCTGCGTGCTGCGCTGCTCGGCGCGCTGGGGCCCCTGCGCTGAGCCTGCCGTGCGCCGCCCGCCGAGCCGGGACCGAGCCGCAGGCGCCGTGCAAGCCGCTGAGCCCGCTCCCAGTGCCGCCAGCCCGGCCGGCCCCCTCCCTGGCACGCAGGACTCCGGCCCACGTCGGCCCCGCCTCCGCCCTCGCCCCGCCCTCCCGTGCGCTCCCCGCCCTCCGGCCGCTGCGTCCTCCGCGGCGCTTCCCAGCGCGCCGGATCCCGGGGAATTGCGCCAGGCTCCGCCCCGCGCCGGCCTCTGGGCTTCCTGGGACTTGTAGTCCGCGCCGCGGCGGCTCCCCGCCGGGACAGCAGCGTGGGGGCGCGCGGCTTCGTTGCCAGGCGCGCAGCCAGGGCCGGGGGACTGAGGGGGCCGGCCTCTCCCGCCCGCCCGCCTCCGGCGCGCTGCGGCCCCTGCCCCAGCCCTCTCCGCCGGCCCCTGCGCCGCCCCTGGGGACCCGGGAGGCACTGCGCGACCCCGCCGGCCGCGGTTTTGTTGTTTCCAAGTGGGTGGCTTGAGACTGCGATTCGCCAGTATCCCCCGATGGCACTTTGTTGGCTTCCCTCCCCACCATTTTTAACTTTCAGCCTCCTTCTCCGAAAGTGACCTGAGTGCTCCCTCGGGGGCGTGGGTGTTCAGTCCACGAGTAAAGTGAAGTTTAGATGAGGATGCGAGCTAGGTGCGATGAAATACCACGGAGGCTTCCTAGGCATCCTTCTCCTTAGTTAAGGGTGGGGTGCGGTGGGGAGAGAGAGATGGATCTCAAGCTGCAGCCTCCTGAGCGCTGCCGCGTGCTCGGCAAGGGTCCCCCGTCGGCCCCCGCCCCAACCCTCGCGTAGCTCAGCCCCCGGTGACCCAGCGGCCCCGGCGCGCAGAGGGCTCGCTGCACAGCTTTGAGGCACTTCGAAGGGTTGCCGATGTACCTGGTTTGTGCGCACCGGCCGAGTCCCTGCCCCCCCACCCACCCATCTTTAAGAAACAGAAGTCTGCGGCTTTGGCAACCTTGAATAAAGCCACCTGAGGCTTCACCTGGTCCCATGCAGCCTGTATCTGGCTTACGCACCCAGGTAGCCAGCCTAGCTGGGTTACAGTCTCGGGGTCCACAATTCTCCAGATGAATGTGCCCACCATCTTCAGCATTGTGGGCCTTGTCACACCCTCCTCCTCACGCCCAACTCCCAGCAGAGTCCCTGGCACCATTAGGCAGAGTTCCTCACTCCATCCACGAGATGCTTCTGGCTTCCAATGATCATAAGTAATTGTAATAACTGAGATGTCTGCAAGTGGCCTCGTTGTCCTTAGCCTGTCCGCAGCCATTGGTCATTCCCCCTCCTTAATAACCCTCCTCTCGGCTGCTGTGATAACGTGCTCTCCAGGCTTTCCTACTACCTTCCTGGCTTCTCCGTCCCTTTAGTGATTCCTTCTTACTTCCATAACCTCTAAATATGGAAAGCCCCAGGGGACTCGTCCTTGGGCCTCTTCTCTTTTTTATATGCCATGTCTCTGTTTTTTGGCTTTGGACATCATATACAGGTTAATGGACCTCAAATTTACGTCTCCAGCCCAGACCTCACCCCCGATAACATTTATATGTAACTACCTCCTCAGCATTTCTTCAATGCCCCCGGCAATTTAAATCCAAACGTGTCTCAAGCTCCTCCTCACACACCTACCGAGGTTCTCTTGACCACCATGTTGTGAGGAAGCGCAAGCCTCTGGGGCAGACTGCGTGTGAATAAAAGATCCTGCAGATGATTCCAGCTACCAAGCTTCAAGTCTTCAGAGCTGGAGCCCTGCACATAGTAGAGTGAGACAAACTGTCCCCTCTGTGCCTCATCTGACTTCCTGACTCATAGAAACTATGGATAATAGTAAATGATTAATGTTTTAAGTCACTGTGTTTTATAATAATTTGTTCTACAGTAATAGATACGAATAGAGAGGGGATCCTTGAACCTGGTGAAAACATGAGATTCGTGGTACGTGTGAGAGAGACATCTTTGTTTCTTGATTCATCATTTATCGAGCGTTTACCGTGAATAAGAGACCCCTTGAGAGACAGCCCAGTTCCCACACTGGCTTTGCTTGTCTTCTCCAGGGAGCCTTTATCTGATGGCCACGACTCATCTTCCTCCTGAGACCTTATTATTACTTACTATTGCTGCCTAAACGTAATGGTGTGAATAGCACAGATGTATTACCCTGTAGTTGTGTGGGTCAGAAGTCTGACATGGGTCTCTCCAGGCTCAGGAGACAGACGCATTCTTTTTTGTAAGCTCTGTGTAGGGTCCCTTCCCTTGCCTTTTTCAGCTTCTTGAGGCCGCCTGCTCTCCTTGACTTGTGACACTTTTCTCCCATTTCACAGCCAGCAAAGGTGAGGTGAGTTTTTTCTCACGTCACATCACTCTGACCCTCTCCTGCAGTTGCTTCCCCCACTTTTCAGAACCTTTGTGATTATATGGATCCCACTCAGATAATCCAGGATAATTTTCCCATTTCAAGCTCATCTGATTAGTAACTTTTATTCCATCTGCAGCTTTAATTCCCCTTTGCCATGTAAGGTAATGCATCCACAGGTTCCAGGTATTGGGACATGGACATCTTTGGGGGCTAGGGGACATTATTCTGCCTATAACACATTAATAAACGCTGCCACTGTCCGATATGCACTTACTATTTACTATTTGGGGGTGTTAATGTAATGGTAGTTGCATTTGAACCTACACTTGTGTGTAAGGAGAAGAATCTTCAAAGAAAACATTGGGTTGCCAGAATCAGCCTTGGACCCACCCACACGTCTTAAGGGGTTGGGTATCCATTGGGAACTCACGAGCTTTGTGTAAAGTGATAAGTCACCTACCACTAACATGTTCAGAATCTCACCAGTGCCCCACAGACATGACCCAAAGTGATGGAAAATAGAAACACAGGTGAACAATTTCTAAATGCTTCCTTTGCACTTACACTTTTAGGTCAGCCAGCGTTCATTTGTAAGGTTAAAGGAATAACTTCATGTACAAAGTAAACAAAATGAGCAGTAGTACTGTTTAGCTTAAGGTCATTTTTAAAAGGTTTTCACATTTATTGAATATCCTTAAAATTAATGGACTACATATGAGCTTCAACCAAGATTTTCTCTATCCCACTGAAAATGCGGAAGATTGCTGTATGGACTCCAAGTTTTATTTTGCCAAGTGTCACTAAAATGAGGGTGTTTCTTAAAGACACTTACAAAGCTTTAGGGGTGACAGAAGGTGGGGCAGGGGAAGTCAGGACTCAGCAGAGATGGAGGCAAATTAACACTGAACACTGGACTGGCCTTTTCTCAGAAGTTCCTCGGTTAATGGCTGTCTGGAGAGCCCTCACTCGTCTTTCCTCACAGGCCCTTCTTTTCTCCTGCAGACAATTGCGCTTCCTCTCACAGTCTCAGCAATCTTGAATTGCCAGGATGAAATTTGCCCCAAACCATGATGCTTTATAACTCTCACTTTACCTCTTTGGATAAAAACCCAAGGGGCCAAAAAATGTCCATCGCCATATTTTCTTATTAAAGAGGAATGGTTACTCAGATGAATTCTATGGGCCATGAAACTTTAATAGGTTGCGTTCAATCTTATCAATAAATAGGATAGGATAGGATAGAACAGAATAGATATCACTGTATAGTTGGAGTGAGTTCTGTTCTGTGAGCTTTGTTGTTGAGTAAAGACAGAGAAGAGGTACTATTTCTCAGAAGACAAGCATAGAAGCAAAACCCTCATCCTGCCTTTCATCTGGGAGTCTTTACTCAGCAAAACTATTCTGAACCTCCCCGGTTGTATCAACTTCCTAGAGCTGCTGTAACAAATTAACACAAGCTTAGTGGCTCACAACAACTCTTTATCTCACAGTTATGGAAGACAGAAGTCTGAGATGGGTCTCACGAGGCTAAAATCGAGGTGTCAGCAGGGCTGTGTTCATTCTGGAGGCTCTAGAAGGGAATCTGTTTCCTTGCTTTCAAGTTTCTAGAGGCTAATTGGATCCCTTGGCTTGGGGCCTTTTCCGTTTTCAAAGCCAGCAGCACAGCATCTTCAAATCTCTCTTTGACCCTCCTACCTCCCTCTTAAAAGGACCTTGTGATGTCATTGAGCCCACCTGGGTCATCCAGGATAATCTCCCCAACTCAGGGTTTTTAATTTAATCGCACCTACTGCACCCCTTTTGCCATGGAAGGTAGCGTTTTCACAGGTAGCCGGTCTACTCACTACCGTAACTTTGAATTATTTATAAACAATATTTTAAGATATTTGTAATTGGAATGTGATGGGAGCTTGTCTGATTTCTCTTGGTGACAAAGCCTCAGGCGCTGCTAATACTTCTGTGGTCTGTTGTTTACATTCGTGATGGAAGGAAATACTGTATTTGAATTAGAGCTTCAAATACATTAAAGATGTAAATGTTTTCCTATCCAAGTTTACAGACACAGCCCTGTAGTGCAGGGGATCCTGCTGACTTCGCCATGTGTCGTGCGGGGCGGCCTGCGGGGTCTCTGGTCCCGCTCCCCACATAAGAACGCAGGACATGGTGAGGCCAAAAAGGAACACCCACGGAGCCATAGGTAGGGGAGTCACACCACTATACTCTCACTGGCGGCTGGGTTGGAGACACAGGAACCAGGAGCAACACAATTCTCAACCCTCACTGTGCTGCTTGCAGACTCAGCCACCATCTTCTTGCTAGCTCCCCCTTCTTTTCTTCTGCTAGCCTAGCCTCGGCAGTTATATTCATGGCCAATGGCTCACTGGTTACAGCTGACGGCCAACTAGCCACAGCTGCTGGCCATTTGATCACAGTCGATGGCCATTTACTACCTGAGCCAGCACCTTTCTATGTGAGGCCGAGAGCCTGGAAACTGCTTTTTGGGGCTCTGTCCCCACAAGCCCCCCCCACCATCCCGTGCTCACTTTAAGGCCAAGACAGAGCTGGCAAGATTGGGTGTCCGGCCCAGGCAGAGGGTTAGGGTCTTCTAAGGCAAGTCCTTTTTTAAAAACTGTAAAAAAAATACACATACCACAAAATGTATCATTGTCATGCGGGGCGGCCTGCGGGGTCTCAGCTGCCGCTCCCCACATAAGCACACAGGACATGGTGAGGCCAAAAAGGAACACCCACGGGGCCATAGATAGGGGAGTCATACCACTATAGTCTCACTGGTGTCTGGGTTGGAGACACAGGAAGCAGGAGCCACACAATCCGCAACCCGCCATCCGCTTCTCTGCCAACCAACCTCACTTACTAGCTGCAATCTGCCCTGCCAACTGCAATCCGCTCTTGCTAGCTCAGCCACCATCTTCTTGCTAGCCCCCATTTTTCTGCTAGTGTAGCCACAGCAGTTATATTAGTGGCCAATGGCTCACTGGTTACAGCTGACGGCCAACTAGTCACAGCCGATGGCCATCCAATCACAGTTGATGGCCATTTACTACCTGAGCCAGCACCTTTCCACGTGAGGGCGAGAGCCTGGAAACTGCTCTCTTGGCTCTGTCCCCACAATCACCTTAACCATTTTTAAGTGTATAGTTCAGTAGTAGTAAGGATATTCACATCGTTGTGCATCCAATCTCCAGAACTCTTTCCATCTTGCAAAACTGAAACAATATCCCCATTAATCAACAACACCCATTTCCCCTTCTCGCAGCTTCTGGGAATCCCCCTTCGACTTTCTATCTCTACGAATTTGATCATTCTAGGGACCTCCTGCAAGTGGGATCATACAATATTTGTCTTTTTCGACTGGCTTATTCACCTGGCATAATGTCCTCTAGGTTTATCAATGTTGCGGCATGTGTCAGAATTTCCTTTATTTTCAGGGCTGAATTATATTTCACATATGACACATTTTGTTTACCCATCCATCTGTTGATGGACACTTGGGATGCTTCGAACATGGGTGTGCAAATGTCTCCTGGAGACGCTGCTTTCAGTTCTTTGGGGGCATATACCCAGAGGTGGGATTGCTGGACCGGGCAAGTCCTTTTAGTGGCATGCCAGAGGGACCCTCAGTTCCACCGAGGTCAGTCGGCTTTCAGGCCAGGGTTAAGCTCCTCAGATTTGTGCTGGAGAGAAGGCTGTAGTCTCAGAGTGTCACAGAATTGATGCTATGGAGGGACTTAAGAGTCCTTTCATACGCCATCGAGAAAACTGAAGCCGTGCCGATGAAGTCACTTTCCCAACCTGCACTATTTGTTTGAAACAACCCAGGAGCAGAACTGAGCCTGTGAAAGCTACCAAGTCCTGAACCCACACGGGGGCCTGGGGTGGGGGACTCAACATGGCTACAGACCCCACAGGCTGGAGGTGTCAGGCAACCCAGAGCAGAGGGTGGTACACGCCCCAGTACTGTGTAGTGGACACACCCCTCCCCTTGCCTGATGGGAATAGCCACACAACAGCTGTAGCCCTAGACCGTTCCTTTCTGTTTTCCAAATGAAGGTAAAAGGCAGAGATTCCTATGGTCCTAGCAACCTCCTCAAGCCCTCTTCTGCACATGCCATGAGAACACTGGCCGATTTTCATGTCAGCTACTGGGGTGTGACAATGCATCTGTCATTTGCACACCAACCTGGGATTGGCAGCTGTTTTTAAAGTGGGTGTTTCGAAAGACACACACTAACACAATTGTGTAAATTATTTCCTCTGTCTAGCAAGGGCAAAATGCATGATAATTCTGAGTGTATGAATCCTTCTCTCATAAAATGGAAGATTAATTTGCTTCTACACATTCTGTGAACTGATGAAAAAGCTGGTTTCATACACATAGCTTTGGCTGATGAACAAATTAGACAGTGAGAAATCAGATGCAAATGAGTAGTTTCCAGAGACTTCTGAAATTTTATAATCACCTCCCAGATCATGACAAAACCAAGTAATAATTAGAACAGATTTAAGGCCGCTAAAAGGAGGGTCTCTGTAACGTTTACTGAGTTTATTTTTTTCTCATCATATTTATCATACATTTTTGAAAACATCTATGCCCTGAGCTTTTTGTTTGTTTATTAGATTATCTGCTACAATATCTTTGGGGGTTTTGTTAAACTTTCGGATTTACTACATTTGATAAACTGTTCCTTTTGATGTACCCTCTGTATGTACAGACAACAACCAAAAAATATTGCTGTTCTACTCTTCAATTTTCACTTGGTTTCCACATATAGATTTAGTGTAAATATCAAATTGCGAAGTACTTAGTGTCATGCAGGGCAGCATGTGGAGTCTGTGGTCCCGCTCCCCACATAGGAACGCAGGATATGGTGAGACCAAAAAGGAACACCCACGGAGCCATAGGTAGGGGAGTCATACCACGACAGTCTCACTGGCAGCTGGGTTGGAGACGCAGGAAGCAGGAGCCACACCATCTGCAACCTGTCATCCGCTTTTCTGCCAACCGACCAACCCCGCTTGCTAGCTGCAATCCACCGTGCTAACTGCAATCCACTCTTGCTAGCTCAGCCACCATCTCCTTGCTAGCCCCCATTTTTTGCTAGCATAGCCACGGCAGTTATATTAGTGCCCGATGGCTCACTGGTCACAGCTGACGGCCAACTAGCCACAGCTGATGGCCATCCAATCACAGTTAATGGCCATTTACTATCTGAGCCAGCACCTTTCCACGTGAGGCCGAGAGCCTGGAAACTGCACACCTGGCTCTGTCCCCACAGTTAGCCCAACACCTTTCAACCTTATCTCCTTTAACCTTCAAAGACCTTGCTCAGCAGGTAAGGGAGGTGATTTGTCCAAGGTTGCAGCCAGAAGTGACACACCCAGGATTTAAACCTCGATTGTCGGTTTTCTAAGTGTAGTCACAACTGCCTTGCATCCTAAGCGGGGTCCCTTCTACTTCTAAAAACACAATGGAATGATTCATCAGCGTGATCACAGGGACGTTTTCTGTGATACGGAAGACAAGCCCATTACATATCTGGATCCACGTGCGTGGTTACTGTACAGTTTCTTGTGTAACAGAAGAGCCTTTTCCCCCCGTCCCAACCTTGCTCTCCTCTCCTGCTTTCACTAGGAACTGCCTTTGGACTGTGAATGGAAGCTTTGCTAAGCTGTAACCCCCCCAGCAAAACGTGCTGGCTAACAAGAATGCCTTCCCTTCCCGTGTGTGGTTTCCGTCACACTCTGCCCAGAGTGAGAGCGTGCCCGGCAGAGGAGGCCCTGGCACGAGCCCGGCGGGGACCCAGGGCACACTTGGTATACAGCACACTGGCCAACTTTCCGCAGATGTGCCAGGAACAGAAACCGCTTTTGGAAAAGGAACAGCCGCCAATTGTTTGGACCGGCCGCCTCCTTTCCTTAGAACAGAGGTTGTCAAACGGTGTTCCTTGAAGCCGCCCCTCCCCCCCAGACCCACTAGCACTGGGCTGGGGCTTCAGTTCACTGGGCTTTCCTGTCTCCGCTCCCCCCATCTTGGTTCCCTTTGCACAAAAGCTCCCCTTTTCTCTTAATACAGAGGGTGCCCCAAAAAATGTATACATATTTTAAGAAAGGAAAAAAACTGTATTAAAATTGTAATGTTCAATATCTACCAATGACAGAAGATGAATACAAGTCATGTTTGACTTCTGCAATTACAAGAGGTGCTCAGAGTGGTTCCCATCAGCGTAATTTTAATACAGTTTTTTCCTTTCTTAAAATGTGTGTACATTTTTTTGGCACCCTCTGTATACGAGGTTCCCTATTATAATAGCTTCACTTTGGGAGAAATTAAAACGCAAGTGTAGGTATAGGGCTTACAAATACTTTCCAGGTATTTAAATATTTTCTAAGCCCATAACACTCCTTCATTATCATCCGCTGGGGGACTTTTTGCTCTGCTCACCATGGCAAAAGGCAGAGCAAAGGGAGGATGTGGGCAGAGGGGGGACTGGTGAATAAGACCCTCCTTTGCTTGCCTTTTTGACACCTCTCTCCAATTCTATTTCCTTTCCCTTCTTCCCTCCACCCAGAATACAGAGAGCCTATCAGAACACGAGGTTGGCAGCTGGCAAACTACAGTCTGTACGTCAAACCTTCCCCGTGGCCTGTTTCTGTGTGGTCTGTGAGGTAAGAATTATTTTTTACATTTTAACTGTTTTTTGAAAAGTCAAAAGATGGCCATTTCACAACATGTGGAAGTTATACAAAATTCAAATTTCAGTGTCTCCATAAAACATTATCAGAACACACCCACGCCCATTGGTGTGCGTGTCACCTCTGGCTGCTCTCACGCTACAGAGTTGAGCAATTATGGCAGAGACCACACTGGTCTGTGAAGCCCAAACTGTTGACTGCCAGGCCCTTTGCAGAGAGTGTGCAGAGCCCTGCGTTAGTGTTAGCGGGGTCTGCCTGGTTTGGGTGGGGTCTCCAGAAGATGTTGTCGTAACAGCAAACCTCTAGTGGTAACAGAACATGGGAAATCACAGGAAGGGTCTGCACCAAAGTCAGGGAGTCCTTAATCCTGCTGGGAGCGACAGCTGGCCCTGTGGGGGACCTCGGAAGACATAGTAAAGGAGCAGCAACGTAAATACAGAGCCTTTTATTTTGACGCCCTTGGGAGCGAGGAAACAGGAGTTTTCTGACTCTGCCAACGGTATACATCTAGCTTTGGCAACTCATTTCTAAATTTCATTGGTTATGTTGTAGCAACCAAATATTTGAAGCAGTTGTGGACCAAGAGGAGCTTAGTGAATCATCACACAAAGCTGGACAGAGCTCGGTGAGTGGCTTGGAAGGATAACAATTTGACACCCCTCCAAACCAATATTTGCTAAATATTTAATGTATGTAAATGCAAAGCTAGGCTTCCCTAGGAGGGTGAAAAAAAATTTTTTTTTAAATAGGTGCCTTGGGGATATCTTGAGCCAGCCCTTGTCTCTATTCTTTATGGCAGTTCAGCTCTGTCCCAAACCTGCATCGCCCACTCAGCAAAACTAAAGCTCTGGAAGGATCTGGAAACCACCCTCCTTAGAACGCAGTGTGATGACCGTCTCTGGGCTTCTCACCCCCCAGTTCAGTTGGGTTTCTTCAGAAGCCAACTTTGAGATGAGGACTTGATTTGGGAAGTGCCCGAGGAAACTTCAGAAGGCATGTTGGGAAGCGAGATAAGGAAAAGGAGGAAGCCCATTCAGGGCGGACTCCTGAGAAGGGTGCTGCTGTCGGCAGCTGGGGCTCAGCCCCCCAGGGTCAGCTAAGAGACTGCCTAAGATTCAGCCCACAGTCGTCCCTGCCCCCAACCGGTGGGGAAGCGTGGTATTTGTCCACCAATTCATTGGTTAAGGGCTGTTCTCGGAGGCGTCAGTTCCCTGACATTTCAAACTTAGCACATTCCCGTGGTCCAGGAAGCCCTCAGGTTCTCACAGGGAAACCAAAGAACCCAAGGTTCCCACAGAGAAAATCCATCTGTGTGTGTGGGAGGTGAGGCTACAGCATGGGAAAGGCACCCGCCACGTTCTCCACATCCTTCTCCCGACACTGTGCAGCCCCTGCAGGGATTCTGGGACCTGTGTTCCCCACCTCGGTTCTTCTGCAGGGTGTTTGGTGTCCCCGGCAGTTCGCTGCTGCAGGAGGCCACTCAGCTGTCCATCCTTCGACCATCTCCGGGGCTACAGGAAGGGAAGACGGTCTGAGAACTGGGGAGGAGGTTTCCAGGTAGAAGAAGGAATAGCAGTGGAGCCTCAGGTGGGGCTCCCCTGGCACCAACTTCCTGTCACCTGGAGTAAAGGACTTCCTCCCCTGGACTTCCGTTTCCTAACTTGAAAAATGTCAGATGGACCAGAGCACCTCTAGGTCAGCGCGTCTCAAATTCTCATGCGCACACAAATCACCTGGAATTCATTAAAAATGCAGGTTCCGACTCAGGAGGTCTCAGGTAGGGCCTGAGATGCGGCACCTCCTACAAGTTCCAGGGGAAGCCACTGGTCTCATCTGCCCATCGCAGGTTGAATAGCCAGGCTGCAGGGGACCTGCCCACCGAAAATCTCTGGTTAACCAGGATGGTACAGGAATTCGGCCTTACAACTTATGTAGCTGTTAGTGGAAATATTTTTGTTGTTGCTTTTTTAATCCTTGCTATGAAATTTCTCTCTAAAACATTTTAGACCACGGCCCCAGTTTAGGAAGGCCAATGTATTCATGCAAACCAAAGCAGTTTCTAAAAGTTTCTTAGAAATGAATGCAATCCCCATTTCTTTCCCTGAAAAGGCATTTCTCCAGGACTCTGAAGACCCTGTGTGTGCCGTGATCCTGCACTGCCTTGCCTGGTTATCACAAGCACAAAGTCACTCCCCGGTTTATTGGGCAAAATGCCCCAGGTGGGTCGAGGTGGGCATTCTAGCCAGTGCTTTTCCCCAGACCTGGAGGAGAACTTCACGGTCCTTGACTTCTGGCAGCAATTCTGGGCCTGGGCATGTCACCCACCTCCGTTTGCCAGCAGAGCCTGGCTTGCTCTCGGCCACACCTCCCTTGCTGGAAACGATGATGGGCCCAACCAGCCCTTGCGTGTGATGTCAGCACGCCACACCTGTGCACAGCACCTCCAGGTGGCTCTTGTTTACGGATGAGCTGAAACAGGCGTAAAGCTAGCCTCAAGTCACCCGAAGGTCAATGGCAGAGGCAGCAGTAGCACAAAGTGTCTGGTCCACTGCCCTCTGCAAAGACCCACTAGATCTAACCAGAAGCAGAACTTGCAGGAGCCAGTCCACTTGATTCACATTCTGGCCCTGCCATTGCCAGCTGTGTGGGTGCATTCGTCCTCCTCTTCAGACCGTGGTTTCCTCTCCTACAAAACGGAGCCTCCCCACCCCCCAAACCTAGTACATACAGTTTTATGATTATGTTCCTGGATATTGACCCTACCAGCAATCTTATCAGTAGTATCAGTTACTAATTTAATTTACACACATGCAATTGCAATATTTGCTTGTAAAAAAAAATTACATTTGTTCTCAAACTCAAAAGACATCTGAATTTAGGTTAAATATGTGCTTTGCAATCTTTTTATTTTCCAAAACTACGAGGTCTGACAGTTAAGTTTGCAAACTTGTTGCAATGATGTTGCTAACGTTTTCTGATACCGGAGGGATTATTCATTATGAATTTGTACCAACTGGACAAACAGTTCACCAAGTTTATTATTTGGAAGTGCTGAAAAGGCTGCATGAAAAAGTTAGACGAAAACGACCTGAACATTTTGCCAACAATTCATGGCTCTTGCATCATAACACGGCACCAGCTCACATGGCACTATGAGGGAGTTTTTAGCCAGTAAACAAATAACTGTATTGGAACACCCTCCTTACTTACTTACCTTATCTGGCCCCCAGTGACTTCTTTCTTTATCCGAAGATACAGGAAATATTGAAAGGAAGACATTTGGATGACATTCAGGACATCAAGGGTAATACGATGACAGCTCTGATGGCCATTCCAGAAAGAGTTCCAAAATTGCTTTGAAGGGTGGACTAAGCGCTGGCATCGGTGCATAGCTTCTCAAGTGGAGGACTTCGAAGGTGACCGTAGTGATATATTCAGCAATGAGACATGTAGCACTTCTTCTAGGATGAGCTCCAAACTTAATTGTCTTGTGTCCTCGTATACATTCATAGGCTAAGTTGGGGGTTAGCATAAAAATGGGGCCAGTTAACCTGTCAACAAATGTTTACTGAGCACCCACAGATTTGGGACCCCACAGTAAATGAAATAGGAAAGTCACTTCCTTCTCAGAGCAGTCAGAGGGGACAGAGGTAAGTAAATACTTTCTCATCACTAATTCACTTAAAGTGTGTGCTCCAGCGGACTTGAGGTAAGTTACACTTCACTGCGGCTTCAGTGTCTTTGGCCCAAGGGTCTGGGCCAGATTTCCGTCTTCCTTTCCCCCCGCGTTCACGTGTTCATTACCTGAACTGCCCTGTGACCTTGACCTTCGTGGGCACGATGAACTGAAGCTCCAGGGACAGGCTTGAGGGGAAGAAGCTGATCAAGTTTTAGCAAATGACAGGGTCGTTTATTTGCTTTGAAGAGAGCGAGTAAATGTTTATAGAAGCAGAGAGCTGAAAAGCCTCTGCCGATAATGGTGATTTTTTGAGGCTCTGTGGGAAGAGATGGGGGGAGGGAGAGATCCAGTGATAGGTAGACTGGTCTAAAACCTAGAGAGAAAAACAACATGACTAATGGGGACGTTTCATGAAATTTTACTACATGACATGTGATTTTTAAAAAGTATGTGGCATTCTTTTCTTTCCATGGGAAATTGGTAAAATCTACCTTACTTGCACATGCACTGGATCCAGATGTGGGTTTTTTACATTTTGGATGGGAGGTGCTCAGACTGGCGCAGGGGAGGGGGGAAGCAAGCAGCAATACTCGGGGTTCCTCCCACAGGTACAAGTGTGTAGGTGGGATAAGAGCAGGGCTCCTAGTCTCGCCATGCTTGCTCAGCATCCCTGTCCACCAGTTCTGGTCTTGAGGGAACCACAGGTCCTTGCAGGAAAAAGCCCTATGGCCTAAGTGTTGAACCACATGGGGCTGTCCAGTGCCGACTGGCCAGGATATAGCAAAGGTCCTACAGGGAACGCGATGTGCGAAGGAACGCAATTATAGGCCCGCTTCTCCATCTTGCCTCCAAAGGACCCGCCCCTGCTTACATGGGATGTCTCGTCGTGGTGATGGGATGGGGAATGGGGGCTGAACTGGGAGGATTTTGGAAAAGTGATGCAATATGAACCCATCTCTGTGAAAGTCACTCCTTTGAGCTCAGCCTGAGCTCTTGTATCACCTGTCACCAAGCTGCTGAAGATGTCCGGAGGCAGAAATGCTTTTACATGTTCTCTAATCAAACGTAGGTCTTCACGACCTACCCCGGGACCCCGGGGAAGCTGGGGAGGTCCTGGCGGTGACATCGGGTCAACCGAAGGGCCAACAAGATTGGAGGTAGGAGAACCTGAGAGCGGATTGTTGAGTGGCAGGTTCAGATCTAGAAGGTAAGAGCCTCACTCCCAATTTGTTTTGGCTGAGCTCATACTTAGGGAAGGTCGTCGATTACAAGCAAACCAGGTTGGGGTCAGTTTCCAGGTTTCAATATGGAAATCTAGCCTTCGCCACCCCTCTGATTTGTTGACTTCCTTTTTCACACATCACAGTCTGATTTTTCCCAGAGAAGTGGCTGAGGTGGTCCTTGGGCTCAGGTGGTCCAGGACCTTCCCTGGTGGGCAAGGCTGCTGTATGGATTGAACTGTGTCCCCCAAATTCATATGTTGAAGCCCTAACCCCCAGTGTGACTGTGTTTAGAGATGGGGCTTTTAGGAAGTAATTAAGGTTAAATAAGGCCATAAGGATGGGGTCCTAATCTGACAGGATTGGGGGCCTTGTGAGAAGAGGTTGCTCTCTCTCTCTTTCTCTCTCTCTCTCTCTGTCTCTCCTCATGGGAGGTCACAGTGAGAAGGCAGCCATCCCTAAGCTAGGAAGAGAGCTCACGGCAGGACCCAAGCATGCTGGCACTCTGACCTTGGACTTCCAGCCGCTAGACAAGTGAGGAATAGGTTGCTGTTCTTGAAGCCACCCCGTCCACCGTATTTTGGTATAGCAGCCCAGCTCACAAGGACGGCTCCTGTTTTCCTGGCTTTGTGCATCCACCCTTGTCAGATCCATTCATCTCTGCAACTCGTAGGCACTGAATATTATTATAACCGGCTAGAAAGCAACGTGGCAGTCTGTTACAAAAATGTTTATGTCTTTGGTCTTGTAACTTCAGACCTGAGTATTTTTAGGAAGTAATTGAACAGGAGGAAAATACTCTATACCCTGAAGATGCTGTTGGAGTAACATCTTTCAGGTCATTGTGTCAGAAGTCCCTGATGACGTGGAGTGAGCCAGCAACAGAAACAGTGTGTCAATTGGGTGAACTATGGGGTATTGAAACCATATGCAGGACCACTATGCAGAGATGTGGAAAACATGTTTTCTTTTATATGGTTTAAAAAGGCAAAATGCTACATTTTGTGTATGTGTTAATTAGAAACGTGAAAAATGCATATCTGTGTGAAGGAAGATAGGAAGAGAAAATGCCAAAATAAAAGGAGTTGACTTTGGGTAGTGGGATGTTAGGGAATTTGAAAAATTTAAACATTTTCCCTGATCCTTGAAGTTCCATTGTTTCTACAGGGCCCAAAACAAGGCTTGCACTTGTCAGCTTACATCCTCAGCAGCGCCTCCTTCCAGCGCATGTGTCTGCTCTGAGCTGAGTTTCCAGACCACAAGAGGCCTTCTGTGATGTGGTCCCAGGGGCTGTATTTTATAATAGAAGGGAACATCCACTTGTCACCGGAACCGCGCCCTCCACAGTGGTGTAAACTGTCACAGCAGTCTCCGACAGCCTGCTCTGCACCTTTCCACGAGCCTTGCACCTGAGTTCACCTCTGGTTAATAGGAAAACCTCTGAGAAGCCCTAAGCCAAGGCCAGCTTCAGTTCACCGCTGCTTTACACTGGCCAGCTGTTTCTCTGACAGGGGTGTCACATGATTTGTTCTTGATGACAACATTCCCTGGAACCAGATCCTTCTATGAGTCAGAGCTAGGTCCTCTCGCCAAGTATCTGGTGGCTGGAGTTAGGTGATACCTGGCCTGGCGTTTTGACATTGAGACATCAGGACAGGGTGCTGTGGCTTCCCCAGTCCTGCTTTCAATGTGTGTTGGGCCGAGTTTCATCTTCTAGCACCTAAACTCATCCTAGTCCCTTTGTCTACCTGACTCGGCGTGTACTATCCTTTTGGCATTAAATTTAGGCAGGAAGTGATGACCATTTTCCGTTTATACAGCACCTTATCAATTTTTGAAACTATTTCCTTTCTAATGTAAACAAGTGAATGCATGTGTGAAGAACAAAAAGCACAGAAGTTCTAAAGAGAAAAACAAAACTATGCCCCCACCCACCAGGGCTACTCACCGGGAATAATTATAAGGAGCCATGTGTGTCCCCTGTGTGTACACATATTTGCATATACGCATAATCTATATGTATATTCTCTACATCTTAAAATGAAACCAAGCTAGGATCATACCATGCACCGTTCTAGCCTTACATTTTCCACTTAATTATATGTCTTGGGGATCTTTATTTATCAGCATATATGTTTGGAATGGTGCATGGTATCATACCATATGACTATAACATGATTTATTTAACTAGATCTTTTAATAGACATTCAGATTTTTAAATTTGTTTTGCTGAAACAAATAATGCTACAAGTGGCTACTTTATGCACATAACTTTGTGCACATTTGCAAGGTTATTGGTAGGATAAATTCTTAATGATGAAAATACTGGGTCAAAAGTAATATGCATTATAAATTTAGATTTCTGCTGACAAACTGCCTCCAGAGGTGGTTCTCGTTTATTCTTCTACCAACACTGTATGAACCCACCAAATTTTCCACACTCTAGCTCATGATGCATGCATACTTTTAAATTTTTGCCAATGATAGTTGAAAAGTGGCCTCTTTCATTGTTTAATAATGATATCATCATTTAATTTGCATTTCCTTAATTATAAGTGAGGTTAAACATCTTTTCATATATTTGTGCGCCATTTATATCTTTGGTTTTATGAAATGCCTGCCACCTGGCACATTTTTTTTCTGTAGGGTATTTGTCTTTCTCTTATTTTGTTAAGGAACTTAGCTCTTTATCTGCTTATGGGTTATAAGTCCTCCCCTGGGTTTTCACAATGTGAAACTTTGGTTATGAGGTTATTTTTCATACAGAGAAAATTTTAATTTTTACTTCATGATCTGAACAATTTTTCTCTGGTTTCTAGGTTTTATAGTTGATTTTAGATACATCTCCATTCCAAGACTTTTACATTTGTGTTTAGTTTTCTCCTGGTGCTTTAATAGGGTAAGTTGCTACATTTAAACATTTGAACCATTTAGAGCAGCTTTGTTCGATAGAATTTTCTGTGATGATGGATGTGTTTTGTGTTGTCCAATATGGTAATCACCAACTACAGGTGGTTTTTGAGCACTTGAGATGTGGCTGATAAGTACTTATTTTTATTTAATTTTAATTAACTTAGGTTAAATAGCCACACATTGGCTAGTGGCTACTGTGTTGTAAACCAACACATCTAGAATTTATTTTGGTACTAAGACTGCAGTAAGGACCACTTCTCCTCTTCCCTCTAAATGCCTAACGAGTTGTCCCAATATTCTCCCCTAAACCTGTCTTTTCCCCTTGGGTTGAAATGACCCCATTGTCATATGCTCCATTCCTGTATGCACTGGAGTCTATTTTTGGACACTCTGTTGGGTTCCATTGATTATCCGGAAGCTTCACATCTGCAAAGAGCTTTTAGAAAGCTTCTCTAGTTACAGTAGGTCAGCGCCTTAGGATTACTTAACAGAAGCTTCCCCTCCTTCGCTTTTGCATAGAAGATTCTTTCCTTGTTATTTCCTACATGTCTCTATCGCATTCTATTTTTCATTTCAATAGTCAACATTTAATATCCAGACTAACAGTGATGGCTGAAAACGTAGAAAAACAGTGGGAGGATGGACACGTGCGATTTTAAGAACTGAAATGCACACACACACACAGATTTTCCCAGGGTTTCATGGGAGCCAGCGGGAGGCAAGTGGGGCAGAGGTTCCGTGTCGGCACCGTCACCTGCTCCGGGCCTTTCCATCTCAACAGCAGTTACTGCTCACCGAGCCGGAGACTCCCCACGCCCTCCCCATGTCACTCGCAGGAGGGACTGGGTAGAAGCCTCCCACATGAGAGCACAAGGTGTCCTTTCCAGAGTGATGTGCGTTTCCCAGGGGAGAAGCGAAGCTCTCTGGCTTTATAATAACAAAGACACATGGTTGTGGAATTTCTGGTACCACCATTGAGAAGGGGCCAGTAGTTGGGAGTTAGGTCATCCGAGACATACGATTTCTTAGGTGTGTAACTACAGTGTGTGGAGTGGGTGAACCCTGAGAGCATCCGTCGTGAACGGTCTTCACTCTCGTGCTTCCAGTCCTATTCCACGGTCTGGCCCGCCCTCGCCCCCCCTGTGACCCTTCCGGGCAGAGCACCGCTGTTTGGTCTTCTCAGCAGTCACAGGCTCATGTAGGTAATAGTGATTCCTTTCCGAGGATTAAATGATCAAAACTTCCATCTCATACCCAGGGTTTGCCGAGTTCCTCCAGCTCAAGCCTGGAGGGGAGAGATTCTTCTACTCACCCCTCCTGTCTGAGACTTCCTGGTCAGGGCAGAAGGGATGAGCAGAAAGGAGCAAACGTCCTTCCAGATTGCAGCTGTTCTTTTTAGTTCTCTCTTGTCCGTAGAAGCTCTTGGTCATGACAGGCGTCCAAATGCTGGTTCTTTGCTGCTCTCCAGGTGTCAGCTCTTTGGAGGACCTGCTCTTTGCTGATTTATTGCAACTTTCCTCAGCTCCTGCCCCTGGGCTCCACCCCACAGCCTCTCACAGCTGAGGTCCCCAGGCCTCGAAGGGTGGGTGCCCATAAAATTGGCTCTTTCCGGCCATCATTTCAACATCCACTTGACCCAAAGAAAACTCATGCATTTGTATCACATCAAATGTTGGGGGTCTGTGCAGCAGTATGGCTGCCCTCTGTCCCAGCCCTGCCATTGCAGGGGCCCCAGGAACCCCCACCATCACAGCCCTCCATGGGGGAGCAGATCACAGTTCCCCGAAGCCCTCCCACCGAAGCTCTAGCCCAGTGCCGCAGGATTGCCAAGTTTCTGCAGCTCGGCCACCATTCAGATGGGAATAAGACACAGGCACCCACAGTCTCTAAGGCCAGTGCTCCTGGAGCCTGTTGGGGCTGGCGGTGGGAGTCGTGGAAAACACCTAGGCCCCCTACCCCGCCCCCACAGTTTGACGATTCCTACCAGTTATCTTCAATAAGCTCTCATCTTTGCCTAGAAAGCCTGCTTATGGAGAAGCCTTGAGGATGGCAGGGCCTACTCACCAACACAGGATAAGTCCCATGGACATGTCTCCAAGCTCTGCATTTGACCCTGAAGTTATTTATTTCCTATTGTTCTCAGGAATGGGCCTGTCCCTGAAAGGCTCAGACAACAGAGAAAAGAAGTCACATGCATGGTACGGAGCATCTCCTTCCACTGCTTGGGGATCTGCTCCAGTTCCTTTTTTCTTCTCCCTCTCATTCTTTTATCATATCCTAGTTCTTTTCTCAGAGCTTCTAAGATTTTCTTTAGAACAACCTACTAGGAAAACAGTAAAATAAAAAGAGAAATAAAAAAAGGCTGGCAGGTACTCAGACCCATTTTGAAGTTCTTTTCAGCTACTGGGAAGCTGACTTAGCCCCCTCCAGTCCAGTTCCCTGTGTGCTGTGAGCAGGTGACGGCAGGAGTCCGACCTGTGGATCGGCAGCTGGGCGGGAGCCAGCCTGAAGAGTCCGGTACAGGCAGCAGAGATGGCCCCCTCAACGTCTAGCATAGCTATAGGGTCTCCCCAGGGGAACAGGCAGAACTTGTGCTGTGTCCAGATAAGAGGTATCCAATTAAGAAGAAATTTCAGGAGGACCCAATTTGTGTTCCCCGGTGCACAAATTCCACAGACCACACGTCCATGATGGACCTAAATGTCATTTATTGAAAACCAGTAGAATGCAGCTGAGAGTCAGAGCTAGGGCTTTGGGAAATAGGTCTCCTCAGCTTCCACATGCATATTCTTCAGCTGCTTGTGAACAGAGACATTTTCCTCACGAATGAAAAACAAAGGCTTATTTTCCTCTGTGCCGATATTGAGCTTTGAAAATCAGGTCAGAGGGCTTTTGGTCTTGTATTTAAGTATCAATAATAATAATAATAATAATAATAATAAAAATCTATGCCTGGAGCAGGCCAGACCGCTTCGTCAATGCTAGAACGCCTGAGCATGGCTCCATTTATATTAAATTCTCTAAATCCACGTGCTTTGGCATTTTCTCTCAAGTGGAGCAATTGTTTGGTGTGGCCCACATCCCTTGAAGAACATTGATAACAAGCCCCCAAGTGAAGAGAGGTAGGTGGAAGGAAGAGGGTCAGCAGATGGGGATTTTCATCCCGGTCCAGGGTGTACCTCTGAGCTGAAGCAGAGTGCCACAAACTGGAGGGCTTCAAACAACAGAAATTTGTTCTCTTGCAGTTATGGAGGACAGCAGTCAGCAGGGTCGGTTCCTTCTTGGTGGGGGTGGGGGGTAGGGGGACTCAGGGGTTAAATTTGTTCCACGCGTCTCTTAGCTCTGCCAGCCATCCTTGGTGTCCCTTGGTTTGTGGATGCGTCACTCCCATTTCAGCCTCTCGACACCTTGTGTTCTCCTGTGTGTGTCTCTGTATCTCTTGTCCTCTTCTTATAAGGACACCAGTCACATTGGGTAAAGGGTCTATCTAGCTTTACTCTAGTATGAGCTCATCTTAACTTACTTCTTCATCACATCTACAAATAAAAGTTATTTCCAAATAAAGTCACATTCACAGGTACAGGGCTTAGGACTATCAGTCTATCTTTTTAGGGGACACGATTCCATCCCCAGCACCCCCTAACCCTGGCTTCTGCTGGTTGAATTCTTACTGTGAGAGTCCTGGGGAAATCTCTGAAGCGAAGCGCTGCTTGGCCAGCTTTCCTGGTGATGCTAGCTGGCTCGTGCACAACCGCCTCTTCCCCAGTGCTCTAGGAAAACACTCCCGGGTACTAGTGGCAGACTAGTGATTATAACCTGTTGTCTTCATTTGGTCACAAAAACCCCCAAACTGATGCATAAAAAACAAGAGTAGAGGGTCACAAATAGTAATTGAACTAGTAAGAATCTCTTTAAAAATCTCTGCTGCACAAATCTCAATTTCTTCCAATCCACTGGCCTTTGGTCCACGTGAGTTATGGTACATGTCCCCTTGGTGTATTCATTTCCTTCTGCGATCGGAAAGGAATGTTCCTGCGACAGCACACACCGGCCATGTTTCTTCTGAATTCTGGTCCCTTTAATTCTGATGCTTTGTCACCAACCCCCTTGCTGTTTCCTGTGCTGACAGACCAACGGCTTTGCTCTTATCTTCGCTCCCTGGCAGCACGACTCTGGGTTGTGTCCCTAGATATGGGGTGATTTCCACCAGTGTTTATGGAATATTCCATCTGCCCATCTCCTCCTGGCTCTTATCATGTTCATGTTGGGAACTGGCCCATGTTGGTGGTCAGGGTGGCAGACGTGGCCCAAGGGCCACACAAGGGCCAGTAGCTTTCCTTCCAGAGTCACCTCTTTTTTCCCTTTGCAAAACCAGTTCCCAGTGTCCCGGCCTTGCCCATGTCCTCCGGTGGCTGGGCGTTTAGTAGGGTGTTCCCCATACTGATACCGTCAGGCCTTTCCCAGGGGAGCTGGCTCCAGCATCCTGCCTGGAGCTGAGTGCCTGTGGCCCCTGAGAGCTGTCTGAGAAATGACACCAGGGTTTCCACGCCCAGAATGTAAACACACACTTACCTTCCTGTCCTCAGTAGGGGCCCTGCCCTGCATGAAGCCTGGGGTCTTTTGCTTTTCTCTCTTCAGAGGGTCTACTTCTGGGCTTTGCAGGGTGGAGAAGAAACATTTCCTTACCCATTTCTCCTCGTTTTAGCTCTATACCCCCAACTCACCCCACTTCTAGAGGCACCTGGTGCCCCCAATTCCCAAACCTTCTGGGGATTGCACACTTTGCACACTTTGGTTCTTAGCCTTCTCATTCCCTGCTTAAGTGTTCTCAGCTCTGCGAGGCCATGATCAACTCATCAGCCTGCTTTCCAAATTCCAAATCTTATGGCTGTTGTTTGTCTTACTTGTTTTTCTTTAAACAGCCCTTTCACTGTTGCCTGACTCTGTTGTCATGTACTTAATCAATCCACTATTGTTTTGGATATTCAAATTGTTTTCACTTTCTGTTATTATAACGACGCTGCATTAAACAGCCTTTTATATATATGTTTCTACAGCTCTTTGACTATTTCTTAGAATAAATTCTTGCAAGAGAAATTGCTAGATACACACATATATGCACACATATATTTACTCTATGTGGTATACATGTATCAAAAGACTTGTGAGTATATATATGCTGATATATATATATATATATTCATATATACTCACATATATACTCATAAACTCACACGTGAGTGAATATACATGCTTGTACATACTTATGGGTATATATGTCACAGTCTCATGAGTTACAGAGCTACAATACATACACTAAAATAGTTTTAGTACTCTCCACATGTGATTTTCGTTCATTAACTGGGGTCAGACTGCTGGGTTCCAAGCTCAGCTCTCCCGTTCACTGTGGGTGGGGTATCCTCCCGCCTCTCTGGGCCTCAGTGTACTCGTCTGTGCAATGGTGATGACAGATTGCCTCCCTGCCAGAGCAGTAGTGAAAACTCAGCTCAACGCAATGGAAACAGTCCTGTAATGTCCGGGCACAGAGCCGGGCACAGGGCCAGCCCTCAGTGAAGGTCGGTAGTATTTGTTTTTAGGGTCCATAAATGGCACTCCTCTCCGTCCTGATTTCTCAATAACAGTAAACTAAGACATAACAACCATCAGATAGAGAGCTTATATCACGTTTATGATGGACTAGGCTAGGTTCAGGACACGGCCTTCTAGCTCCCTGCCTGCAGTCGAGACTTCGCACAGGCTGGAGAGGGACAGAATCTGTGCCCAGCTGGCATGTTTTACCATCCTACCACTCTGGTCTGGGTGGGGAGAGCAGGGGAAGGCAGGCTCTCGGGGCGCAGACTCCTGGTGGGCGGCTCTATCTGTCACCTGCAGTGGAGCAGCGACGACAGGTGCCATTGGCTGCAGAGAGCTTGCTCTAAGGCTGAGGTCTGGAGCGTTCTGGGGAAACCCCTCTTTAATAGGCCAGAGGGGTGGCTGCTATGCTCCCAGCTTACTGTCCTTTTTCCCCACAGGGCTTACCTGTTGGGCCAACGGGCAACCATGGGCAAGCCCCATGTCTCAGAGAAGGAGATCAGCAGTTTGTCAGGGCAAGTCTGCCCCCACCTTAGCATGATGCTGTCCCCAAGCCAGACATTGTCTTTTTTTTTTTTTTTAAGATTTTATTGGGGAAGGGGAACAGAACTTTATTGGGGAACAGTGTGTACTTCAAGAACTTTTTTTTCCAAGTCAGGTTGTTGTCCTTTCAATCTTAGTTGTGGAGGGTGCCGTTCAGCTTCAAGTTGTTGTCCTTTCAGTCTTAGTTGTGGAGGGCGCAGCTCAGCTCCAGGTCCAGTTGCTGTTGCTAGTTGCAGGGGGCGCTGCCCACCATCCCTTGCGGGAGTCGAGCCCGCAACCTTGTGGTTGAGAGGATGCACTCCGACCAACTGAGCCATCCGGGAGCTCAGCAGCAGCTCAGCTCAAAATGCCATGTCAATGTTAGTTGCAGGGGGCGCTGCCCACCATCCCTTGAGGGGCTCGAGGAATCAAACCGGCAACCTTGTGGTTGAGAGCCCACTGGCCCATGTGGGAATCGAACCAGCAGCCTTCGGAGTTAGGAGCACGGAACTCCAACTGCCTGAGCCACCGGGCCAGCCCCAGGCATCGTCTTTTATGGATTCTCTCAGGGACTTGGAGAACGGTACAGACTCTGCTCCCAAACAGCTCTGACATCAGTAGGAACACAGCATGAGTTAAATCAACTCAAGGTCACGTTTTCCTCACGGCCACACAGACACTCACTCCGTCTTCTGTTTCCCCTCTCAAATTATACCTGGCCGTATTATTTGGCATTGTCTCGCAGAGGTTCTGCAGTGGGATCAAATGACATCCTAAATATCCTCCAAAAATGAAGAGGCAGTCGTAAGTTGCCACATATTTGAATAGAAATCCTTTCTTCGTTAAGAAATTTCTGGGGATAAAATAAAATCAGAAGATTACGTCCCTTGCAAGTTACACTTCAAAGAAGTGCAAGTCCAAAGGAATCAAAGTTGGAATTACATTTTTTCTTGCCCTTGTGAGTTAAAAGTCAAAGAAATTAAAGACCGAAAATCAAGTTCCTGGGTTTCTGATCCCTCCGGGCTCAGCCACAGACATTCCTGATGCGGTGTGTGGGCAGACCAAGGGTTCTTCGTGCCACCGGCCTGTCTCCCACTGGAAAGTGTGAGGGTCGCCAGCCTCACCACACAGCACAGTCAGCTGGTGCGTTAGTTTCTGGGGCCGCCGTAACAAAGCATCTCAAATCGAGAGCCTGAAAACCACAGACATGGATCCTCTCGCAGCTTTGGAGGCTAGAAGTTGAAAATCAACGTGTTGTTGGGGTTGGTTCCTTCGGGAGGCTTTGGAGGGGAGCCCATCCCAGGCCTTCTCTGAGCTTCTGGCGCTTGCTGGAAAGCCGGGATATTCCTCGTGAACCTGTTCCTCCAATCTCTGCCTCTGATTGCACACTGACTTCTCTGTGATCCTTTTTTCTCTCTTACAAGGACACTCCCATTGGACTTAGGGCCCACCCTCATCCAGGGTGCTCTCATCTTGATTTTTAACTAATTTCATCTGCAAAGATCCCATTCTCAAATAGGTTACTTTCTGAGGTTCTGGGTGGACAGAGATTTTTGTCCCATGACACCGGGAGAGTGTGTGTAACTCCCAGCACCCAGGCCACCGCCCACACCTGTTTGTTCAGCATCTCTGGAGACCCGGGCATCAGTACTTTTTCAAGGCTCCTTGGGTGATTCAAACGTGCAGCCACAGCTGAGAGGCTGGTTTAGGCCTCAGCAGGTTGCCTCGGGCTCTGTGTGTGCCTCTTTGGAAGAGTCCAAGACTTAAAAGGATAGGGATGTCAGAGCCCCAGGTCACACCCCCGCTTTAGGGAGGTAGGCCAGCGCCCAGCCTTGCACGTAAACACAGGGTGAGGGTGGAGACAACCTGGCTTTTACCGCCCCCCCCCATGCCCACCAGTCTGGGACACTTGGCTCAAGTCCTTGACCTCTGAGTTAAACTTGACTGGGAGAAACCTGCCACCATGACGTTATCATGGTGCTGTGTTCCCCTCGTCAGAGGACTTCGCCTGCACACGTGAGACGCCCATCATTGCCTTCTGGAAGAGCTCAGACGTTGGTTGTGTAAGACACTTTCCTGGGCCCATTCGACGTAAGGAAACCTCTGCTTTGGGGATTTGGTACTTTAGCCCCCACTCTGGGCTGCTCCAGTGAGAGCCCCTTTAGGGGCTTGGCCTTGCAGCGTTTGGTGGCTGGGCTCCCTTCTGCTGTCCTACTCCCCCCAAGGGCTCTCGAGTTTCTGGCAGTTTGAGCCCTTTCTGAAAGCCTCCTTCTCCTTCTCTCATGCGTGTCGGGTTAGTCTGGGTGCCTTCTCTTCTATTTCCTCGTGGCTTTTGTTTTGCAAACATATTCCTCTACATGCTGCCTTGTGAGGCTGCCGGAGTGAGAAAAATGAAATTAAAATACCCGAGGCCTGTGACAGCCATCCACTATTCAAAGGGTCCACATCTCCCTTTCTGAGGGGGATCATTCCACCAGGGGACATTCTCCCATCAGACGGACATTTCAGCCAGGCCTGGACTCGATCTATTACTGTCCTGGCTCGGGGCATCTTGGCTGGACCTTCTCATAGAATCCTCGTTCCTGAGGCTTGTTCTCACAGTGCAGGATGTACCGGTACCACATCGACTGTGTCCCCTTGAAACACACCTCGGGAAGTTGCTTGGAGTGTTTCACACAGGTCTGGGTGGCCTTCTCTTGAATCGTTCAAAAGTTCTGTAACCGCTTAGAATATCTGTCCAACCATTAATGGTGGTCCCCTCCCCACCCCCCAGGAAAAGAGGTCTTCCCAGCAGAGCTTCTGAGAGGGCAGACCTGTTAGATTTTGGGCTCCCTCACTTTCTGATCTGTTAACAGCCAAGTTTGTGTCACACAACATCTTCCTCATTCTCTGTAAGAGCGTTAGACCTGGGTGCGTCTTCTTTCCTGTTTATGTCTGTCTTCCTTGGATCTTAGATCTGTTGTTATTCCTTCCATCCTGCTTTGGATGTCTGCTACAACCCCACCCTTTCTCCTATCTTTTTAAGTAATCTCTCGCTGTCCAGTTTAATCCTCCCAATCTGCCTTATTTATTTTTATTTTTCCACACCCCTGTTCTGACTATAAGCCTAAAGAGTCCTGTTTGTTTTTACGTGTTTATTACCAGAAATCCACCTGAAGGTGAGTCGGTTCAGGTCTTTGAAATCTAAAGCCAGGACCATAGCTTTTATTTTTGTAATGAGCATGTCCAGAGCCCCCGTAGGCCCTGTGTGGAGCCACATGATTAAGTCTTAGTCCCTCTGGCTTTCTTGTTGGCCGGACATATGACATGAATCTATCACTGCCCGTCTCGCCAGGCTCGGCCCCCCTGTGCTAAAGCAAGAGCTAATTCTCACGGTGGGTGCAGAACTCAGCTGCCTTGCAGCTTAAAAGCACAAAATCAAGATCAAGGAGGTCTCCTCCAGCCATGGCCTCACTGGTCATGCTGTTCTGCAAGTTTAAATGTCAGCTGCGTCTGCGTAGCTCAAGGTTAAGCCATAGCAGCCGGCAGCCCACAGTCGCCTGTGCAGCTTATGTTTGGCTAATGCACCTGCTTGTCCTGCTGGGGCGCACCTTTCCTAAGGCCCCCTCCCAGGCCCTGGGCTGCTCTCTGTGGCTCATTACCCCTCCCTGACCCCAGGTTTGCCAAGGCTGTCACAGCCTGGGAGCACTTGCTAAGGTGTAACGTGTGCTTGCTCAAGGTCAGGGCCTGCTGTCCTTCCTACTGAAAAACAAAACAGCCCAGAGCTGTTTTGACCAACGATTTGACCGAGGTCAAATCTCACCTGGACTGTCTTAAATCTGCATGAAACTGTCAATATCCAAACCTGCGAGGCCTGTTCTCACTGAAGCCTCGAGGCACTTGTGTCTTTTGCCACCCGGAAGCACTCCCGGGCCAGATCGTGGCTTAGGTGTGCAGCAACAGCAGGCTTAGAATGAGACCTACCAGCTCAAACACAGGCAACGGCACAGAACAGCACCTGTGCATAGGTGTGATTCTGGACCGGGAAAGCTTGGGGCTGGGAGGAGCCCACCAGAACCTGTGCTTTGTGCTGCCAGGAGGGGGTGGACTGACCGTGCATGCCTGTTCTTTCCCTGACTTCCCAACTGGGTCACTGACTCCAGTTCCCTTGGGAAAAGTAAGAGGTAGGACAAGGAAGCAGAGTGTTTAGGGAAAATTCCTCTCGCGGGAACCAGGGTAGCAATGGAAAAGCTTCTAAATGTGACTACTACTAAGGAGGAAGAGAAGCTGGCTGCCTTTTGGAGTTTCACCACTGTGTTGGGGTCATCACTGCTAAGCCTCACGTTGGTTCGCAATACGCAGTAGACACCACATCACGTGAGCATCTGAGCGCTGGGATTCCCACATGCCCTTAAGTGTTAACTCAAATGACACGCCTCTCTTTCACCTGAAATGCAGTTACTTGCTGTGACATTGGTAGAGCTTCAATGTCAACAAAGTGTAATTTTAGAAATAAAATTCAGCATAGTATGCACAGCTTTAATTTATCGGAATCTTCGGTAGCCATAACACTCGGAGAAATGACAATAGTAGTTAGACCATTTTAATTCTCTTTTGTGTCCTTGGCTTTGTGATCAAAACACAGGGCAAGTGTGGTTTACTAATTGGTCATGAAGGCTGAGCCCCTACATCCGTTTTAAGTGATGGCACTGCAGAAGGATCTCAGATGATGTGTACCCCTGAGGTACATCCATGAGCCTCAGGGCTACAGGATGAACTGGGGGGTTCTGGAAAATTGGTTTTGCTGTCATTTCCATGATGCTGGTAGCCTTTCCCATGTGTTTACCTAGAGAAGGCTAAAATGAGCCCTGTGGTGTTGAATTGGGATTAGAGGTATTAGTATAAACTCATGATTTTAGAGCAAGAGAGAGAGAGACAGAGAGACAGAAAGAGAGAGAGAGAGAAGATAGGTATACAGAAACATGAATGTGTGTATACACGTGGGTTACTATGTATACATATATTTCTTGGCTGAGAGAGCCTCGGAGAAATAACACCCCAGGAACCATGAGTACACCTGTGCCCATGTCTTGGTCTCTAAACACCATTCTCCAATGAAAGTAACCAGGGAAACGGGCTGATCTCAGCACCGGGGCAGCAAAAATACAAGATGAGCCTAGAATATCTGTGGTGCCAGAAAGTAAGGAAATGCTCAAAAAAAGATGGGAGCTTGTCTAAAGAACACAGGAACCAACCGTGAAGGAACCCCAAGTGGCCAAAGCTGAAATAGTTGAGCAACAAACTAATGATAGTATTAAATTTTAACACATAGAATAAAACAAAAAGCCATCCTGAGTTCATACTCGTATAAATAAATAATCGAATAAATAAATAAGAAAATACGTGGGGGAGAGAGATAGCCCTTCCTCAAAATAGAATTTTAAATACTAAATAAAGACAAAAGGAGGGAAATGGAGAATGCCCATTAAGCAAACACCTTTGTAAAAATTGTTGCAGGCAAGAGCCACTGATGCTGGGAGGAAGCTTGAGGAAAAGTAAAGTTTGCATCGTCTCAGAGCACCTCCCCTAATATTCTTCTCCACTACCAAGAATTTAAATGGAGAAACCCAGGAGACACCAACTTCACCAGAACATCTGCTTGTATTAGTGCTACAGGTTAGTGCACCTTTTTCTGATCAATTCTGATCAATTCTGATCAATTCTATTTACACAATTCCCATAGCAAAATAAAACCATACGGCCCACTGAGAGCTGTATGTGCTGCATTCTGGGTGCGTTCCTGGTGGGAGAGGGATTCCACGTCACTAGGAATCTGCCAGAACTGAATCCTCAGCTTCCAATGTTATACATGTACGGATTGGGAGGATTTCCCACAGGCTAGCTACTGGCTTCTTCCTTTCCACTTATTTTTGTTTCTCTACGCACATACTTGTGATGCTGGGAACCCAAGGATAGCTTTACATCACAACGTGGCCACCAGGGGAGTCGCGGGGCAGGCCATTGGACTATTCCTGACAGCCATTCCTATGCTGAGATGGCTAGACATACCATAAACTATGTACAAAAGTAACCACAAACCAGATACATATGTCCATTAAACCCCAACGAGGAAACTTCCTCTCCGTGAGATCTCAAAAGTGCCCGTTCCACTCTAGTGTCATGGGCACGAGCAGAAGCAGATGGAGAGGAAGGAGAGCGGAGAGAGAATGGTCGTAACCAACTGCTCTTAAGACATCCGACTTCCACAAAGTTTTCAAAAGCATGGATGACCTTGTCAACACCTTCCTTGGCCCCTGCAAGCTGTCCCCCTCAAGTGAAAATGGATCTTTCCTGAAAACGTGGCTTTCTCCTATATTCTATTCCTAATTTCCAAATTGGCTCCTTTCAGATATTTGGCCTTTTCTGTCTCCATTTCTCGTCCCCCTCTTTTCTAGTCCCACATTGTGGAATCACTTTTGTCTCATTGGCTTCCTTTGTTTTTCTCTTTAAGACACTGCAAACAAGAGTCCTTCCCCTGGGGAAGCTGGGGGTGAGGGGGTGGGAGAGAGGAAGTATGGTCCTGAGCTGACATTGCTTGTCTCGATTCTACACTAGCAGTTTGGTTTCTGTTGCAGCCATCATTTGTGACTGACACTTAGTCGTACTAGGTGCCAGGCGACTCTCGAGCATCCCGCTGAATATTCCCAATGACTCCGGATGAGACAGGCTGTTCCAATTATTCAACTATTTCAACCTTGTTAGGGCAGGAGAAACGGTTGATCAAAAATAGACTTGCCACGGCGATAAAGCAGGGTCCTGGAGACTCACTGATGTGCCAAGCAAAAACCCTTTAGTTGTGGGAGAATGGGAGGGCAGCCCTGGGGGAGAGGCAGGAAGAGTTGGCAGGCAGAGTTTAGACAAAGAGATGACAGTGGCTGTTTACCAAGTGGTAAATAAAAAGAGAAGGGCTATATGATTATGGAGAATTCACTATGTTTCCTGAAAAATGGAAGATCTTACTGCTAAAAGGTTGTCTGTGAGGTGGTCACCGGAAACCAGCAAGGGTTCGCTTCACACAGGCCGTGCCGCTCACACAAGAAGCCCTTTTCGGTTGGGAGTTTGGAGGAGCAGATGAGTAGCACATGGAATTCCGTGGACATTCCTCGAGGTTCTTAAAATCTTCATGATATCAGTGGGGGTGAAAAGCTCACAATACATCCTGGATTATAGTTCATACATCATGTCTGGCTGTTGAAAAATTACACCCCAAGACTGTTGCTTAATTGACCAATGTCCACATGTGGGACGGTTTCCTACAGTGCTTTGTCTTGTCCTGGTCAACATTAAAAAACTCTGAAGCCCCTTACCCATTTGTGCTCGCTACAGTCCCCTCGCTGAGATCAGCCGTGGACCTGGCTCTGCACCCTGTCCCCTTCCTGGTTGTCACGAAGGCCATGATGGCCTGTCTCCCGGGGCCCACCGGGTCCACAGCACCCACGAGCTCCTCCTGGTAGCTTGTTATCAGCAGTGTCGGTTCTTCTTAGAGCCTGGTTGCCATCTAGGCAGCGAGCTGGGTATTAAAACACACTGAGACATTTTCAGAGGCTCTGCTTTTAGCCAAATGAGACACCCAGTGGACACCAAGTTCCGCCATGTATTTCACGCCACACTTTGCTTTTGTAACAGAGGTTTTTGATGTAGGATGGAGTCATACATTTCCTCCAAAAGGCCACATGACATTCCACCTTAGGGCGTTTACCCTACGGGTTTCTCCTGCCTGGAATCAATCTTCTCCCTCCCTCCTCCTTTCCCCAAATTAGTTTCTATTCCTTCTCTATAGGCAAACCTAGGTGCTTCAGATTCTGCCTAACTTAGCCAACAGGGTTTAGCGCAAAGCTTAGAACATTTCCCCTTGGAATGGAAAATGAGAATTCTTTTTAATTAAACAATGGTGGACTATTTAAGGCTGAACTTCAACGGTTTTTGATAATTACAAAATTATTTCCCCTATAAACACTTAAACCTGCAAAAAAAAAACCCTCAAGAATATACAAGGAAGCATTTCAAAGTCACGTTGGAGATTGTATTCTGGGCTGTGATTCGATTTTCATTTGGGAGTAGGACACACAGTTGAAGTATGTCCCTTCTAACTTTGGAAGTTGTTTTTATAAGTTCCAGGAAAGTCTTCGTGGGTCCTGGGCAAGTTTCCTTTTTCTCCGTTGTGTTCTCTACCAGGGGAGAGAGCCTGCCTCCTTGGGTCGAGTCCCATCCTGTGAAGTCACACTGGCCTGCGTGTTGTTCCTGGCGAAGGTTGCTTTTGTGCCCTGAACCACTGTGGTCTTTGCCTTGGGCTCCTTCCAACAGGCTGGTGTGGGCAAACGAGTGCCAAATGACCCAGAAACAGTCAGCCAGCTGAGTCCAGAGTGGGAAACGACTTTATATCCGGACATCCAGCAAACAGCTCCACTCCACATGCAGCATACTTGAAGCACAGGAAGAAAACCTGCTGACATTCACATCACGGAACTGCATGAGTCCATTCTCACAGTCGAATTTTCTATATTTAGGCTTTTCCTTCGTGGAGGGAAACACCTGCAGGTCACTCATCGTCTATCTCAAGGTACTGATCTGTTTTCTTTCTTCAGAAATCAACACATCTAGAAGTTGATATGCTATCATGACACAAAAATAGTCGGACGCTTGCAACCACTCAAGTGTGTTAAAGGAGCCTAGAGGAGTCATGCTTGAGAGTTGGCACATAAGCCAGAATTTCTTACTAACTGAAAGCTCAATTTGAAAATGTTGTATTTCTCTTTTATACCAGTAATGTATGTTAATTACTGAGCTATCAGAAGATACAGATAAACCAGGAGAAAAAGTGGGCAAAATACTTGTAAATCCCAAAAGTAACCGCACTGAAGGATTTGCTATATATCCTTTCAGAATTTTCTCTACGTTTTGCATGAATCAATCATACATACAATTACATTTTAATTACAATTGACAATCAGCATTATTTTGTATTAATTTCAAGGGGACGACATAGTGGTTAGACACTTACATAATTCAAGAAGTGATCCCCCTGACTAGTCTAATACCCACTTGGCACTATACATAGTAGTTATTACCATATCATTGACTATATTCCCTACTTTTTACATCCCCATGACTATTTTATAACTACCAATTTGTACTTCTTAATGCCTTCACCTTTTCCGCCCTGTCCCTTACCCCATTCCATCTATCAGCCCAACAAATCTAGTACCCGTCTGACACCATACGTAGTTATTACAATATTGTTGACTATATTCCTTATGCTATACCCTAGATCCCCATGACTACTTTCTGACAACAAATTGGTACTTCTTAATCCCTTCACCTTTTCTCACCTATATCTCCAACCCCTCTCCCTTTGGGCAACCATCAAAATGTTCTCTGTTTCTATGAGTTTGTTTCTATTTCGTTTGCTTATTTTGTTCTTTAGATTCGATATGTAAGCGAAATCACATTGCATCTGTCTTTCTCTGTCTGACACTCCACTCACCACAGTACCCTCCAGGTCCATCCATGCCGCCACAGATGGCAAGAACCCATTCCCTTCCATGGCTGAGCAATATTCCACTGTATATATGTACCCCCTCCTCTTTATCCATTCTTCCATCGACAGACACCCAGGCTGCCTCCACATCTTGGCCGTTGTAAACAATGCTGCAATAAACATATGGAGGAACACGTCCCCTCAAAGTAGCATTTTGGGTTTCTTCAGATAAATACCCTGAAGTGGGATTACTGGGTCTTTTTTTGCCTCTTGTTATAGCCTTCGTTTTAAAGTCTATTTTGTGTGGTATAAGTATTGCTGTTTGTTTGTTTTTTTCATTTCCATTTTCATGAAGTAACTTTTTCCATCCTTTTACTTTCCATCTGTGTGTCTTTCGATCTGAAGTGAGTCACTTGAAGGCAGCATGTTGTAAGGGTTTTCTTTTCTTTTCCATTCAGCCCTCCTATGTCTTTTGATTGGAGCACTTAATCCATTTGCATTGAAAGTAATTATTGATAGATATGTAGCTATTGCCATTTTATTATTCATAATTTTGATCTTTTTATTTTTCCATCTTAAAGAAGTTCCTCTAAGATTCCTGGTAATACTGGTTTGATGGTGATCAACTCCTTTAGCTTTTTCTTGTCTGAGAAGCTCTTTATCTGTCCTCTGATTCTAAATGATAGCTTTGCTGGGTAGAGTAGTCTTGTATGTCGGTCCTTGCTTTTCATCACTTTGAATATTTTGTGCCAATCCCTTCTGATCTGCAAAGTTTCTGTTAAGAAATCAGCTGACAATCTTATGGGAGTTCCCTTATAAGTTACTAGTTGCCTTTCTCTTGCTGCTTTCAGAACTCTCTCTTTGTCTTTAACTTTGCCATTCTAATTATAATGTGTTTTGGTGTTGGCCTCTTTGGGTTCATCTTGTTTGGGACACTGCATTTCCTAGACTTGTATGTCTATTTCCTTTGCCAGGTTAGGAAAGTTTTCAGTCATTATTTTTTTAAATAGTGTTTCAATACCTTGCTTTCTCTCTTCTCTTTCTGGTACCCCTATACTGCAAATGTTGTTATGCTTGATATTGTCCCAGAGGTCTCTTAAACTATCCTCATTTTTTGGAATATTTTTCTGTTCTGATTGGGTGTTTTCTGCTACCTTGTCTTCCAAATCGCTGATTTGATCCTCTGCTTCATCTAGTCTGCTGGTGATTCCTTCTAGTTCATTCTTCATTTCAGTTATTGTATTCTTCACTTCTGACTTTTTTTTTCATGGTTTCTATGCCCTTTTTATGCTTGCTATCTCTCTGTTGGAGTTCTCACTAAGTTCCTTGAGCATCCTTATAACCATTGTTTTGAACTCTGGTAGGTTTCTTGCCTCCATTTCATTTATTTCTTTTTCTGGAGTGTTTTCCCTGTTCTTTTATTTGGGATGGATTTCTTTGTTTCCTCATTTTGGCTGCCTCTCTGTGTTTGTTTCTATGTATTAGGTAGATCTTCTATTTCTCCCAGTCTTGGCTGGGTGGCCTTATGCAGTAGGTGCCCTGTGGGGCCCTGGCACAGTCTCCCTGGTCACCTGCTCCGGGTGCTCCAGGAGCGTCTCAGGTGTGGGTTGTGTGTGCCCTCCTGTTATCGCTGAGCCTTGATTGCTACTGGCTCTTCAGTGGGTGGGATTGGCCTTCAAGCCGATTTGCTTCGTGTTTTCACCACGTCCACAGCTTACAGACTGCTGTGCAGAGTGAGGTTTGCCCCAGTGGGCTCTGGTGCCTGTTGAAACCACCCTTTGTGTGTGCCACTTGTGTGGCTAATTGGGTGGTGCTCCGTTGTGGTCTGAAGCCAATCTCCAAGTATGTTGGTTCTGGGTCTCTAGGGAGGGGCCCTGGTGCAGGCCCAGGTCACCCACTGCCTGTAACTGGCCAGGGACTACCTGATACAAAGTGATCCACAGCTGTTCGCTGCCTGTGCTAAAATTGGAGGCATGTGGGAGAGGCCACACTGTGTACTGAGGACAGCTGCCACCAGTTATGGGCCTGGGGTAGCTCTGCAAAAGGCCAGGACACACGGAGGTCTGCTGCCAGTTGCTGGTTCCCTTAAAGTTCAGCCACCGATAGAGCCTCATGCAGTATGCGAGTTGAATGAAGCAGAGTCTCAGGGAGTCACTACAGTGGGAAGCATTGTGGTCACCAGGTTAATGTAGACTCTGGTTTGGTGCAAGCGCTGAGCTTGGAGCTACTCAGCAAAAGTCTTAGAGCACACTTAGGCCAGTCACCACCCACCTGGGGCCCGGAGACTCTGATAGTTTTCCAAGAAAGAGTGCAAAGTGGGTGGCGCTGGCTGTTTGGTGAGAAAGTGCCTCAGGTGTTGAGGGAATTGGATGGGGCGGGGTCTCAGTGAGTTAGCAGAGTGGAGCAGTGCAGCTCACCAGACCAATCAGATTCAGATTTGGCCTGTGAGGGCGGGCTCAACACAGCAAAGATGTCACCTGCCTGCCAGCAACCTGGAAGGAGAACCCCGCACAGGGAAAATGGAGACTGTCCTCCAGCCGTCACCTGAAGCCATGCACTTCTGCCTGCCCCCCGTACGTCTCTGATGCCCTCCGAGTCACCGTCCCTCCGCTGGAGCCCAAGGTCAGTGCCTACAAGTCAGTCTGTGCTTGAGCCGTTTAAGAGGACGTCTGGGTTTCCTGCAGCCTTCCGTCCCACTCAGATGGTTGGGATCCCCACTGTTGTTCACAGCCAGATGTTGTGGGGGCTCCTCTTCCTGGCACCAACACTCTGGGCTGAGGAGGCTGGTGTGGTGCTGGGGTCCCTCGCTCCTCTGGCGGGAAACTTCCATGGCTGATAGATCCCTCTTTATTCTCAACTGCCACACAGAGGTTTTAGGCCCGTGTTGCAGCTCTGTCCCTCCTACCAGTCTCAACGTGGCTTTTCTTTATATCCTTAGTTATAAATTTTCTGTTCAGCTAGACTTCAGATGGTTCTCCAGGTTGACTGTTCTATAATTTAGTTGTAATTTTAATGTGTTCACGGAAGGAAGCAGACATAGTGTTTATCTACTCCACCATCTAGGATCTGTCCTCTGTTCATACTATTTTATAATCTGCTTTTTTCCTTATCAATACATCATGAATAATTTTCATATCAGTTAATTTACTTCTACAATTACTATTCCGACTCCAATTCCAGTGTGTGGATTCCCCCTACACATTCAAGTAATTCTCAGACACCAGCAGGGTGTCCTACAATTTAACTCAATTCTGACGTGCTCTACCTGGAGACAGCATCCGATTCCACAGGTTGAGGGCTCAGCCCCGCAAGACTGTCCTTCTCCCACCCCCCAATTTCAGGCACCAATCGCAAATCTGGGTTGGCACCTGTGCTTCTGACAGGCTGGCTATATATTGGAGGTTCCAATGGCCTCCTCCTTGGGTTCGATTAATTTGCTAGGGCATGTGACTGCACAGGTCCTGTCATCACCCAGGAGTCCTGGGCTCAGCCCAGCTGATCCATGCTCTGACTTGGGCCTGGTTTCGCTTCCAGGTCACAAGGTTGATTCTAGGGGAGCAAGCTGAAGGTTCTGGGGGGCAAGGGATGAGGCCATATTTTAAATGCAGCTTAAAGTATAACTTGTAAGTGTTTAGAGCTCCGGTTTGTGGCCCTCCACTTCTACCTGTGTGTCCAAACATAGTAAAGGAGGAAACTGGGCACAAGTCACCTGATTTTCCACATACCCCTTCTTCCCCTTCTCTGTCTGACCGCACTGACTTGGGACACCCACTCCAGTCCCCATTGTGATTCAGGGTTAATTATGTGCAGAGAGAAAACAGGGGAAGTCTGGGGCCGTCTGCTGGCCTGGGCTGCACCTTCCTGGTGGAGAAATAGGATGGCAGCACCTACCTGGGAGAGAACATCCCACTGGACACCTGGTCCCCTTGCCCTTCTCCTCTGTGAGGCAGAGCAGACAGCCTTCAGGTGAGATAGAAAGTTGTGTGCCTGCCAGGTTGCATAAAGACAGGTCACATGCAGGGTAGTGGGTGTCTGCTGAGGACAGCTCAGTATGGAGTTGAGGTGCATGAATAGGCCTTACAGAAAACCATTTGCTCTGTCATGCATCACGGAGACTGACGGCATGTGTGACTGGCCCGAGACACCATCTTCACAGTCCTGATGTGGAGGATCGTGGGTAACTAGTGGTTCTCAACCCAGGAGGGTGGGAGTGCCCACTGTGGGCCTCAGACGGACCCCCAGAGGCTAGTCCCTCTGTTATCTTGTGGGCTGCGGTGCACAAATCCAGGCTCTGACATTTCACTTGTGACCGAATGTTCTTGCTAGTGTGTTGTCACCAGCTTCTACAACTCGGTGTTCATAAGCTAGAGCTGAAGTTATTAGCATGTGTTGGTTACTTCATTGAGCTGGTTTCTCAGAAAACTGGCTGCCATGGGGAGTTGGCAATTTCTACCCAGCCCATGTACATGTGGATTATCAAGATTCCTATTTGGAGGCAGGTTTTCCTTTTCTGTTTTTGTATCAGTATATTATGATGTTACCTTCAACTGAGCTTGCTGACTAATTTTAGCTATTTTTTAAACAAATCAACTTTATTAAGTTCTAATTTACATAGAACAAAATGCATTCATTTTTAATGTACAATTTTATGACTTTTGGTAAGTATATTATCCATATAACCACCATCCCAATCAAAATGTAGACTATTTCTATCACCCAGAAAATTCCATTGTACCATTTTGCAATCAGTCTCCACCCCAGCACCCCCACCCCTCCAGGTAACCATTGAGCTGGTTTCCATCACTGCTGGTTCGTTTTGGCTACCCCAGATTTCCTATAAATAAGCCATCCAGTACGTAATCTGGTTATATGGCTTCTTTTCCTCAGCTTGATACCTGTGACAGGCATTCAGGTTGTTGAGGTTCTCAGTTTATTTCTTTCGCATTGTAATTACAGCTATGTGCACTTTTGCATTATGCATTCGTTATTTGAGCTTTGTCCTTATACATTTAGAAAGTTGTGGGCTGTTTGGTTATTCTTTCTGAGTGTGGTATGTATTTCCTCAGCCATTCTTGTTCGCCTGTAAGTTTTCGAATAATTGTAAACATGCATGCATTGCAGTACGTGTGAATTATCCCTACCCCCATTGCTAAGCCAAATGTGTTCATATTCTGCAAGTATTCATGAATGTGTGACACTTAAATAATTTGCAGCGCACTTACAAGGTGAATGTACTAAAATGTTTTCGTCGTGTTTAGTTTACAGGCCATTATTTGATAAATGGAAAGTCATATGTAAGGATATATGCCCATATTCTTCTCTTGTTTGTTAGTAACAGTGGTTACCTTCTCTCTCTGATTCTCTGTCTCTGTCTCTCTGTCTGTCTCTGTCTCTCACTTTTCCTCTAGATGGAAACCCTGGAGGAAAAGCCGTCACCCTTGGTTTTTGAATTGCATTCTTTCTGGGCCATCAAGAACCTCCACGCCATAAAAACTGGGTTTGGCCTGAGCCCCCTTCCAGGTCTACATCCCCCTAAACCTCACCTGCATCTGGCCTCCAGTTGTTGGTTCTCCTACCTCACAAGGCACCTGACACTCGGCTCTACTGTTCACATTATGGGCCCTGACCTGCTAGGGAGGCATGACACCAATTTGGAGGGTTACGATCTGCTTTAAAACAATGAAATAGAATAGAGAAAATGTCAGAGTGCATTGTACTAAGAATAACTAACGTTTTATGGAACTCTTGTTTTGTGTGTGTGTGTGTGTGTGTGTGTGTGTGTGTGTGTGAATATGTGTATATAATGGGTCACTGTGTAAAATGTATTTTTTATTTATGGGTCAGGGACAAAAATAATGTTTGAGAAACAATGGTCTGGACAAGCCCCAGAATCTCTCGCTTCCTCTTACGCTGAGGCGATTCTGGCTGCAGACGTGGGTCAACGATGTGTCTTCAAGCTGTTGCGGGAGAGTCGTCTCTGGGGTCACAGCCAGAGTGGGATGTTCTGGCTGTCCCCCGCTCATCCTCAGGACAGAGCAGGCTGGGTGGCACCTGTCCTGCTGGTCGGGCCCAGGTCATTAGAACTCTGCTGCAATGGTCCCACCTTGGTCCAGACCCCATCACCCCATTGCCACAGCTGCTGTCATCAGGACCCCCACTGCCCTTCCCCTGATGGTGCAGCCACATCTGCTCTTTTAAGACTCTGTGGTCTCCACCCCTGCTTGGCAGCTGCTGCCGCTCCTCTGTTCAGCTCCATGTGGCCACTCTGGCTTGCTGCTGGCTCAATCCAATGGGCGTTTTTAGAGGCTGGGACCCTGAGACATGGGCCAGTTGGGGTGAGAGTTCCATGGTGGTGGCCCAGGTGGTGCCTCTTCGAGGAATCCTGGTCGCTGAGGGAAGGCACCAGGAGCCAGATTAGGGAGGGGGGAGGAGGGCACCTGTGGGGAAGTGAATCACCCGGTTGTCGGAGGGATTTGGAGTAAGTCAGGTGTGCCGTTCAAGTCAGCAAAGGAGGACAAAGACAAGTCTGTGAGTGGGAGGGGCCGTCAGAAGCCATTTCACTCTGCACTGGGCACCCTGGGTAGGCAGGGCAGACTGGGTGTCTGGGAGGAGCCCTGGGCGACAGGTTGGCTGGCAGGCCACCAGGCCACCTTCTGACTTCCTGTGGGCAGTGAGCTCCCTGCTTTCCTGAAGTGTCCGATCCGGGACTTACTGAGAGGTACCTGTCTCCTCCTCCTGCTGCCGTCTAGACTGGGAACGTCTCCACCTAAAGGCAGGTGATCTAACCTGAGCCCCGAGTCCTTCCCAGAGGCCCTCTTCATGGAATTAAGGCTTCCTATGCAGACGGGGCTTTAGGACCTCCCAGAGCCCCTGAACCTGACCCAAAAAGAGAGCCCTCAGCTATACCAGCCCCACAAGTGAGCATTTGGCGAGAGCACAGCACACAGCCCGGCACCCCGTGTGGGTTCTGTGTGTTCCGGGGACACGGGACCTTGTCCTGCTCTCACAGACATGGGACCCCCCCTCCCCCGCAGGTAAAATGTGGGCCCTGTCGCTGGTCTGGCATGGGGATGCTTCCTGTAGCCCACGACTAAACACACCTTACTTGAATACATGTTTTTTTCCTCTTCCAAACTACATGCTCTTTTGAAGTCAGACATCATGTGCCTTTATCTTTTATTTTCTCGTCAGAGCTCAGAGCTGGGGACGTGCACCCAGTAGGTGCTAATTGAGTGTTTGATGAACCTGGAGAGCCAGAGGGAAATGTTCTCGTTTCTCTTTCAACATCTCCTTCAAGGGCTGCACTGCGATGGTTGCCCAGACCACGAATCTGTGAGTGTCATCTCCTGTGATGCAGCAAAAGCATCTTTGTCTTTTTATTTTTCTTCCTTTTCTTTTTTTTTTTCCAGTTGCTGCACCCCACCCCATCCCCCCCACCCCCCCGTTCTGAAACTTGTCTTCTTACTGGGCAAGCAGCTCAAATTTGTACATGAATTCCTGGCTGGAGACGTGGCTGTGGGCGCTGGGTGGGACGGGGGCGGGAGGAGGTGTTCACACGCCGTGGGAACAGGATGCATGAAAATAATTGAGGGGCAAGGGTGACGCCTGTCCTCCCATTTAATTAAGTGACTAACACAGTTCTTGGCTAAAGGGAGCTTCACACAGTGGATGCCCCAGCCGGGTCTGCTGCAGTCAGAAGTGACAGTAGCACAAGCACTGGGACACGGAGGGCAGCCTGGGCTTAGCCCGACAGCCTCCCCTCTCCTGTGCCACACCACGAAGGGAACGATGTCAGCTGCTACGAGGCCACCTGGGGTGGGGGAAGGGCAATAGCCTGGAAGTCCGGAGACTGGATGCAGCCCAGGGCTCCACCTCTATCTCACTGAATGACCGTGGCAGGTCACTTTACGCCTGTGCGATTCAATATCCTCATCTATAAAAGGGTTGGATGAGTGACCCGGAGGTGCCTTTCACCGCTGACATTTTTGAGTCTGTGATTCCCTCTGGGTTCTAACATTCTCTGGTGGAGAGGGCAGAGTAGTGAGGGAACAAGACAGAGATTCTGAAGTCAGGCAGGGTGGGGGGCGGCCCTGATGAGGCCCAGGTCCCATGGGCCTTAGTGAGACCGTCTTGGCCCAGCACGTAGGTGCAAAGGAAGGTCCAACCAGTGCTCGGAACCCTAAAATTCTCAAGCCATTGGAGTGCTTAATTATGTAATTTTTCAGTTTTTCAATAACACAACTATGGAGGCCATTTATGAATCTCTTATGAGCAACCAGTTAGGCTGAAGAGTTTTCTATTGAGGTTCCGTGTTGCACACCTCACATACAAGCATATCTGCTAACACACTTGTGTCTTGGTAAAGTAACATGTGACCTGTGTGTGGCCTGATAAAGTGGCTTGCGTTCAAAATGGAGCCAAACAATAAGGCATGTTTGATGTCGGCAAATAATATCGTGCACACTGAAATAACACACAGTGCCTGTGGAACAAGGATATTTTACATCAATAGCTTCAAAGAGGACACTTGGTTCTACCACCCCTCCTTCCTACCTGACGTCAAATTTCCCCACAGGGGTGAGCTAAGCTGGTTCTGCTCAACATTTCTCTGATCTGCTGGGCAGCAAAGAGACTCAAACATTTATGCTATTTGGAAAAGTGTGCGTCCTAAGTTACAACATTAAGATTGTATTTTGGATGTTAGCTTAAAATTGAAAAATCCCGAAATGAAAAACATTAAATATTAAAGTAGTCTTACATATAGATAAGTATAAGCACAGTGCTTTACACAGAGTAAGAGCTCCAAAAAATGTTGTAAGGCATTTGTGTTCTCTCACACCTTAGAAAACCTGGACGACTCCGGAAGCAAGGAGCCAAGATGATAATGTGAAATTAATTCACTTGCTGCTGCGCTGTCAGGAAGGGTCTTTACCATATGGCAAATGGGTTTCTTGGAAAACAATTAAAAAAATGAACTGTGGCTTTAAAAGCCAATAAACTATTTATAAAGAGCAACATTTTGTGTTTTGCATAATTGTAACGGAGAACTACGTCACGAGTTCTGCCAAGAAGTAAATATTTTTGTATGTATATTATCTTAGTCATCTGGGGCTGCCGTAACAGGATGCCATAGACAGGGTGGCTTTAAACATAGAGATTTCTCACAGTTCTGGAGTCTGGAAGTCCAGGGTCAAGGTGCCCACAAGGTAGGCTTCATTCTGAAGCCTTTTCTTTGGCTCATGGGTAGGTGTCATCTCGCTATGAGCGCACATGACCTCTTCTTGTGAAAGTGGGGAGAAATTGAGAACGCCGGTGTCTATAATTGTGTCATGGGGGTCCCACCCTCATGACGTCACTTATTCCTAATCACCTCCCAAAGGCCTCTTCTCCAAATACCACCACATGGGGGATTAGGGCTTTAACAAATGAATTTGGGGGAGGGGACACAAGCATTCAGTTCATTACACATATTGTGTGTGTGTTTACGTCGTATAAATATACAGACTTGTATATATGTACTTGTATTTAGTCTGTAGGAAAGTCTGCAGCATGAGCCAAGGCAGGCGGTTTGTATGAAAAAGCCACTGCAAATGGTTTAGCTGTGCCTGAAAGTTGGGTGGGGCAGGGTTTCAGAATCACCAGAGCATGGCAAATAACCAGAGTTAGCCAGCTTGACAGAGACTCAGCTATGGCGTCTCCCTGCATCTGTACGCTGGAAAGGCGGGAGGGCTCGACAAAGACACAATGGCTCCCACCAGCTCCAACGTCCGGGAGAAAGCTGCGCCTCCAGCCCTCATCCTGAAGCCTGACAACTCAGTTCCGCCCTATATGTCCATTTCGCCTTCCAAGCTGCTGCCCCAGCACTGGAGCCAGTCCATCAGCAAATGAGTCCACGCACGGGCCCTTTAAGAGGAACACCTGGGACTGCAGCTGCCCTCTGTCCCACTCCGTCACAATCTCTGCTGGGTTTCACGGCCAGAAACTGTGGGGAATTCTCTTGCCCACACTGGAACGGTGGGTTGGGCCCGGTGTGGTGTGGGGGACCTCTACAACCGAGATATCCCTCCCAATTTTTATTGGTCACACACGTTTCTGCCCCTCCTACTAGTTTTGGGGTGGCTTCTTTTGTGTGTCCGTAGTTGTAGGGCTTCAGTACAGCAAGATTTCAGGTGATTCTCGATGTTTATTTTGTAGTTTAGTTGTAATTTTGAGGTGGTCATTGTAGGAGGTGAGCACAGCATTTTCTACTCTGCCATCTTGCTCAAAAGGTATACATCTTTTGTTTTATTTATTTGTTTTTATAGGGCCAAAGAGAGATGTGGCATTAGTATGAGTGCCACATTTTTTTTTAAATATATTTTATTGGGGGATACTGGGGAACACTGTGTTTCTCCAGGGCCCATCAGCTCCAAGTCGTTGTCCTTCAATCTCGTTGTGCAGGGTGCAGCTCACTGGCCCATGTGGGAATCAAACCGGCAACCCTGTTGTTCAGAACTCGTGCTCTAACCAACTGAGCTATCCAGCCGCCCCAAAAGGTATACATTTTTTAGACTGTTACTTTGACAGCCAGGAGCCAGGAAAATAAGAAACACCCAGCTAGTGCCAGGGGGCTGCCAGAGAGGATGTGAGTGGAACAAAAGGGACACAGTTCTCAGCAGGGAGCTTGCCCTGGCAGGGTAAAGGATATTGGCAGGCCCTGAATCCATGACCAACTCTGTGGGGACTCTGCATTATCCCCTCACCCTGCTCGGTATGCCTGGGGTCGGGAGGGGTTGATGTATTGGTAACACAATGCTGATTCCATTTGTCCATGAGTTGACTAAAGATGAAAAAACTCATACAAACCATGAGACAGTCATTGGGAATGCTGACAGCAGCCATGGAAGGATCTCTAATGATCACATTTAATTAACCAAAGTCATATGTGTGCAATAGCAGGAATTCCAAGAGTCCCTTTCTCACCACTAGATTTCATACTCAGTTCCATGTGAATTCTGCTCAACCAAAGTTTTACTCCCTTCCCATCACTCCCCACATACCTTTCCAGCCTAGGCCTGGCTCACGAACCAGTTCCTCTTTGGAGAAAGTGATGCCCTTCCTCTTGAACCAACCAAGTCTTGCTCCTCTTTCCACCTTTGATTAGGAACTTCTTCATGACCTTCCAGAAAACTCAGCCTCCTGGAATCTCTCTCCTGGGTACGGAGCACATTTTCTCTGTACTATTTGAAGCATCTCGCCAATTCCTTGTGCTGTCAACACTGACAGTTTGAGGTCTTTAAGGTCAGGGGAAAATATAATCAGATGTTTCTTTGAACTTGCCCAGCTGCTGAGAACCAGGCTGGGAGGAGGTGCAGGAGTGTTAGCTGATGGCATCAGGCCCCCAGACCCCTTGCCAAACAACAGAGCAAATGCAGTGAGAAACTCCTCTCCTAGACCCAGGGAGCATTTTGTTGTTGTTATGAAACATGAACAGTTATGGAATTCATGACAATGTCCTACTGAGAAACTGCCCCCAGTTGAATATTAGGAGAAAGAGAAAGGAACCAAAATTTATTAGGTGACCACCAAATGACGGGTTCTTTTAATATGTTATTTAACTTAATTTTCATGATAAGCCTAGGAGGTGTTTGTTTTCCCATATGACATATAAGGAAGCTGAGCCTTATACAGTTTGCCTGACTAGAAGCTGGGTTCTAGATTCTGGATTCAGGAAGCTGAGGGTATAGAACTTGCCCAAAGCCACACAATGAGTTACAGAACAGAGCATAAAATGGGTTTATCTGATTTCTAAGTCATACATTAAAGAGCCTTCCAACACATTGCACATATACAAATGTATTTAATCATGGTAAAATTCAGATTAAAATACCCTCTTCAATACCAGGACTGAACCAATGAATGGGTTCTCAGAGCTTCCTCCTTTCCATGGTGCAAGTGGCTCCTTTCCCACCTGAGAGCTGTGACCGATGCCTACGTTCTTTCTGGGTCAGGCAGCACTTTACCCAGCCAATCTGAAGTGACATCCCTCGGCTCCTTCTTGTCACTTCTTCTTTTTTTTTTTTTTTTTTTAATTTTTATTGGGGAATATTGGGGAACAGTGTGTCTCTCCAGGGCCCCTCAGCTCCAAGTCGTTTTCAATCTAGTTGGGGTGGGGGGGGCACAGCTCAGCTCCAGGTCAAATCGTTGGCTTCAATCTAGTGGAGGGTGCAGCTCACTGGCCCAAGTCGGAATTGAACCGGCAACCTTAGTGTTATGAGCACCATGCTCTAACCACTGAGCCAACTGACTGCCCTCATGTCACTTCTTAAGTCAAGCAGTCAGGCATTTATTGAGCTTTAAGAAGGAACTATATAAAAAAAAAAAATGGGAAATGGAAGATACACAATATCATTAGTCTTTAGGGGAATACAAACACAAACCACTGTGAGAGAGCATTTTATACCCACTGGGATGGCTGTAGTCAAAAAGACAGAAAATAATAACTGTTGGCAAATATATGGAAAAAAACTTAAGGGAATATGGAAAAAAAAAAAAACTGGTGGAGAAAACTGGTGTGAATGTAAAGTGGTACCTCTGCTTTGGAAAGGAGCCTGACAGTTCCTCAAAATGTTAACCATAGGGCCCAGCATTTCTACTTCTAGGTGTACGCCCAAGAGAAATAAAAAAGTACGTCCACACCAAAACTTGTATGTGAGTGTTCATAGAAGTATTATTCATAACAGCCAGAAAGTGAAAATAATCTAAATGTCCATCAACAGACGGATGGATAAAAAATGTGGTATATTCATACAATGGAGTATTAATTAACAATAAAAAGGAATTAAGTACTGATTCATGCTACAACAGGGGTAAACTTCGAAAGCATTATGCAAAGTGAAACAAGCCAGTCACAAAAGACTACATATTGTATAATTCTGTTTCTACAAAATGTCCTGAAAAACAAGTCTATACAGACAGGAGTAGATGAGTGGTTTCCAGGTGCTGGGGAGGAGAGGGAGTGACTTCTAGTGAATGGGGAATTTCTTATGGAGATGACCGAGTATTTTAAAATTAGTGGAGATGGTTATGCAAGATTGTGAATGTACTAAAACCCATTGAACCGCACAGGTATAGGTGAATTGTATGGTATGTAAATTACATATCAATAAAGCTGTTATTAAACAAAAATGGAAGATGAACGAAGAAAGAAAATAAGAGAGAGAAAGAAAATAAGAAAAAAATGAGGAAACGTATTTCTACTTCCTGTCCTCGTAGAACATGGGGGCTAGTTCATTGAGGGGATGGGTCTCCTACCAGTTTCTTGTCACCAGGTGCCCCTCAGCTCCACGCCTTTACTTGCCCCTTTCTCTTCATGGAATGCTCTGCTCGTGCCTGTCTGCTTGGCAGACCTACTCTCCTACCATCAGGGCTCTGCGCCCACGCCGACGCTTCTCTGTGGTTTTCCTGATCAACCTGGCAGTCACCTTACTGTCTCTCCTCTGTGAACCCAAAGACGGTGTTCCTTTTGGACCTGTCACGTGGTATCTTGGTTCCTGGCTTCCTGTCCGTCTGCCCGATGACCCCCTGAGGCTCCCAGGGAGAGGAGTTCCCAGTAGCTGGCACAGGCCTGGCAGACAGCAGGGGGGTGGTGAATGTGAGTGGAGCAGAGCTGCAGGTGCCCACACAAACAGCTTCCATAAACACACATGGGGGGACGGGGGGGGGGGGGGGGGGGGGGGGGGGAGGGGAAGCAAAAGAGGAATTTACTGAGTTTCTTTGTAGCCAATTTTCTCCTTCCTGTTATATTTTGGGCAAGTGATCAGGTACACATGTTCCCATTGTGCTTATAAAAACAAACACACCCTGGTTTGAAATTTAGGAAACTGGAGACTTGGCCACCTAGAGCTGAGAAAAACTGACAGATTCTGCTAGAAATCAAGAATGCCAGAAAGTCAAAGGCAATTACCTTAAAAATAGCAACTTACCTTGTGCTACCAGTGTATTTTGACTTGCGTACAATAAAGAAAATTGATTTAATTTAATAATTTGTTTGCCAATTCCAAGAAAGCTTGGTCAGAATAGTAAATAATTTGAAGGAAGATTTGCCTGGCTGCCAAACTAATTTGTTTGGCAAACTAATAGAATTTAGATGCATTCTATTCATGTTCTTGAGTGTATCAACGAACAATTCTGATTGCTAATTGGTCAATGCTAGTCTTTCTCAATTATAGTTTGTATTACTTAGGAATTTTGGCTGCAAAGCCCAGAAAGTCATGTGAGCTGCTTAAGCACAAAGTGAAATTCATTTTAAAGGCATAGAGGCCTGTATGAATTCAAGATCTGGAGGCTATCGTGTTTCAGGGTAGTGTGGAAGCCGGCCCAGGAGCTCGGTGGGACCTTCCAGGACCACTCCCGAGCACGCCGGTCTCTCCTTCCCCCAGTTTTTGCATCACTCTTCCCTCTGCTGTGGAAGGGCCATCTCTGTGCCCTACTCAACACATGTTCAAAATGGCACCCCGACAGCTCCCACGTTGGCCTCGGCTCCATTTAAGACACGAGGCAGGTTGACGTGGAAAGTCTCACTTCCAAACTACATTATACATTAGACTTAATCACAGTAGGCTTCGGGTTAAAAGCATCGCTTCAACATCAGAAGTGGAGCGCGCTGATGCGATGTCAGGGTGTCCCTCCCTCGCCAGCAGCTCCTTGGCCTGGCTCGGGCCAGCTTCCCAGCAACACCCTATAGGAACCTGGGTGTTCCCGCTGGGCCGTGCAGGTGGACAAAGTGGGGGACGTTCCGTCCCAGCAGATGGAAGCGGCTGCGGGCAGACAAAACAGTAGGGTCCTTTCCATGCAGACAGTTTTAGCCCCTCCCCACAAGCACACAGAATGTCCCTAAACTCTTTTATACTCAGCTGCGTTTCCAGAAAAAAGGTGCTTTGTTTCCCTAGCAATTTATGACCCCCTGCATTGCATATGAAATACTTTGTAGGCAATACTTGGAAAAGTGGAGGTTCCCCGGACATGTGGAGGTGCTGGGCTGTAGCTGGTGCGGTACAGTAGGCAGGGTTCTGGGAAAGACAGGGGTGTTAGGACCTCAGACCCCCTGACAATATGCGAGGTGGCCTACGTCGCCCACCGAGGACTGGGTGGGGGGCAGGAGTTAGGTGCGATATCTAGTCAGTAAGACAGCAGGAGGAGAAGGGGTCCTTTGACCACCTCCACAGGTGTCTGCGGCGGGTTCCCTGGAACCCCGGGCTGAGGCGGTTATGAGGTATAAACCACACCCACGATATAGAACACCAGCCCTGCTGTTCTGCGGGGCTGAGTCTGAGGGAGACGAGGCTTTGGTACTTGGAGCTGGAGGATGGGACTGCAGGGCCCAGGATCTGGGGGAGGGGGCAAGGGGCATGGAGTGGGGTGGACTGGCAGATCTCTATAGGCTTTCAGGCCCTGAGGCTGGATGGGATCCAGAGATGGGCCTGGGAACTTGAGTTTGAATTAGAAACCTGGGCAAGCTCCTACTCAGTGATGATGGAAGGGGGCAAGGGAGCAATATCCTGGGAGAAGGAAAACAACGCTGGCCCCTCCCATGGGTAGGGCTGAGGCTTCCTTCTTCTCTATCAGCATTGGCTGGGAACTGGGGCTGGGGCTGGGGGCTGGGCAGGCCCCCACAAGGTGACTGAGAGGGGAGAGGCTGCCTCTTGGAGTCTGAGGACCTGGGCTCACCTGAGAACTCTGTCCTTGGCAGTTATCGATCTGGAGGAACTACCCACCTCGGACCATGCATCCCCAGCTATAAGATGGGAAGAATAGCGCCTACCTATGAGGCTTACATAAGATCACACACCTCAAGCCCCTGGCACCGAGCTGGGCACATGGTGCAGCTTAAGCATCACGAAAGTCCCTCCCCTTGGCTTTGTGATGCTGAAAAACAGTCCATCTCCTTGTCTCCTAAAGGGGATAACAACACCTTCCCTTTTGACTTCACAAGGATATTAGCAGGTACAAATGTCGTAACACACATCAGGGTACCTGGGCTGTGACAGTTAGTGACTGCCAGACGTTCCTCTTCTCCTCTGCCTTTCCTAGAAGTTAGGCTGTGATTGGGTTCCAGCTCAGGATGTGGGCACAAGTGGGAGCGACTGCCAAAGGTGACTTTCAGAACCTCCCTCCAGATGCTCCAGTTCTGTCTCCCGCTGCCATAACAACCTCGGAAGCCACAGAAGTAAGTGGGCTGCCCAACCTGCTTTGTGAGAAATCCACCTTCCTCGAGGGTTTATTTGTTATTGCAGCATAGCTGAGACTATCCTGACGAATTCAGGGACTTTGAAATTCCTCAAGGGTTATCCACCCCCCACCCTCCAAATCCCTCCTCCCCCAAGCAAGACATTACCTCCAATACAATGAAGATTGTAAACTCTTCATACAACGTTTCACTGATGTGACCTTGGAGGGCTGATGGCCAATATCAAAAGGCTTGGTTTTCATTGTATGGCCAGTTTGGCACTCAGGTGACTCTAAAGTGGCTTCTTCCTTACAGAGAACCATTTGAGCAAGCGTGGCATATATAGCCGATTACAGCATCCTAACTCTCAGTGGATATATTTTCTACAATTTAATATCCTAGGTGAGAGAATTGTTTTACGCTAATCTTTGTATTATAAAATTAATAATACCTGCTTATGGTAAAAAAAAAAAAAATTCAGAGCGTAGGAGGGCATAACCTGATAAGCAGAAGTAATTCTCCCCCTCGCCGTGCCATCGGGGCTCCCACTTGTCCCTTCTTTCCGTAGTATCCTTCACAGCAGTCTCCTAGGGGACTCTGGTCCACCAGGTGGGACCCCTGATTCTCTCTGTGCCCTGGCCTCTGGTGTGGGGAGCTGTGCGGGATTTGGGGACTGGCGGCCCCGGTTAGTGATTTGAAAACTGTGTCCCCTGGGTGTTCACAGAGCAATTGGGCTTCTCAGTTCTCACCAGTCAGCCCTTGGCTATGACTTAAATCTGGAAAGGCATGTGGTTCTAATTCATCCCCAGAAAGAAAATCTGACTGTAAGCTGACCATGGGCACACGTGGCGGGGAGAGGCGAGTGGGAGCATGGCTCCTCCCAGGGGCTTGGGGCCCCAGACCCAGCTGCAGCCTCCCAGGGACCTGCCGTCCCCTTTGTTTCCCTGCGTCGGCTCCTCTCCATGTCCCCATTGCCACTCTTCCCCTCTGTTCTTGTCATAGCGGTGTCTGGTCCCCAGATCTCGCGGGTCCCTGGTGGAGACTTCGGGTCCCTCAGGTTCTATGGACTGAAATATTTCCAAGGCAAACAGCCCTTTTTCTTATAAATACTGGCCAACTCTCAAGTTCAAGTTGGTGAGTGAAGCCGACAAGATTTCTGGTTTTAAGAAAGAGATCTTCCCAGACAGGGGGATTGGGAAGGAAGAATGCAATAGGGGGCTCCCACATAACATTTCATTTAAAGGAAGTGCTACTGGTTCAGAAGGAAGGAAGGAAGGGAGGAAAGGAGGGAGTGAGGGGGAGGGAGAGAACAGGTACTTTGAAAAGCAATGTCTGAAACCGCTCACTCCTGGGCAGTGTCAGGGGTCCAGCTGGGAGAGGGGTGACTTAGGACCGTGTTATGGGGGTTTAGTATATGGTCCATTTGGGAGCCCTGCTTTTTCTTTCTGGAGGCTAGGATAAAGCATTTGTGTGAGGTTTCGTGTCTCTTAGCCCACAGGTTCTTTCTTGGGAGTTATGACCTCTGCATGTTGAGAAGTCCCATGCTGCTTTCCACACAATTTCAGCGTAAACACACTGCGTGTTTAGGGGATGGGGAGGACACACTGGCGTCCCCAAGTCTGCCCCTTAGAGAATAACGAGTCCCAGGCCCATCCCGTTAGGCGTCACATGTGTCCTCACAACTGCACCGAGGGCCGTGGCTCACAGTCCCTTCCTCTCACACTGCCATGACTTGCAGAAAAAGCAACAAAACCCAGAGAGGTTGTATGAGGATGTCCGTAATTTCACGTCCAAACCCCACAGCTCCTCGAACACGAGGTTGGCTAGAGAAGGCGTTGCAGTGCCCACGGCCCCTCACATAAGGAATCCTCCACATTACTTAAAAAATTGTTCGAGTCGCCAGTAGTACATACCTGGCTGCTAAGAGTCATAATGTAGTTTGGGGGTGGGCACAGGGTGAGAACAGGAAAAGATTTCTTTCTTTGGTCAAAGTTCATCTGTAGTGTGTCCTACCTGAAATGTTTACAAAAAGCATACAGGGGGTATTTCTTTCTTAATACAAAACTGCGTGTGGATCAAGTCTTAAACACGGTATAGGTATTACGAGGGTGATTTTAATCTAGAGAAGGAATCTACAATTTCAGAACTGTAACGCAGGTTGGAAGCCATGTAATTGAATTTCTTACATCGTGGTACTGATATGCCATCCCAGGCAGGCTGCAGAGTAAATAAAGTCCCTTCCATGTTTTTCTCATAATAATACGCTGTATTTAAATTGTGCTTTCAAGACTCACGGCACTAAACATACTTCATAGCCATCCTGTGACTCCGGGAGGCACAGATTATTTTTCTCATCTTACAGCTCAGGAAACTGAGGCCGAAAGAGATTAAGTGACTTGTCTGTCTCAAGATATAATATGAGGGCCAGAGCCAGGATTTGAGATAAAAATCCCATTTATTCTCTTTCATCCCCGGGACCTACATAGACTATTGCGCCTCCTTCAACGTGAGCAGGCCATGTTTACGTGCTTTATGTGTTAGATTAGACTCTGTACTGGAAGACTCTGTGTAAGTAAGTGTGTGGCTCGGGGCTGGTGGCCCTCAGTCCTCCTCTGCTCTGCTCCCTCGGCACCTTTCATGGTAACGAGCCCCGGGCAAGTCTTCCAAGCCAACAGGTTATAATTAGAGGGCTCCCTCCTCCTGCGGGCTTTTCACTGAGGGGAGTTTCAAACTTTGTCTTTAAGATCCCAAGGAAAAGAAGGCCAGAGATGGATGGTGCGTGTTGCCTGTAGGGACAGGGCCCCAGAGCTTTGGTTTCCTGGACAGTCAGACATGCTGCAGTCATATGACGCTGTTGTCACAGGCATCCAGTCACCCAGTAAATACAGATCCATTGAGGATGGACTACGTGTTGATACGCACACCAAGGTCCCAATCCTCCCTGTGAGTCAGCTAATTGAACATAAGCACGCTTCAGGAACAGAGACGTATGTAGGGTGGGTATTTCGCAGTGCTGCTCATATTCCAGAAATGTCTTGATTTTCTCAAAGTTGTGTTGCCTTTGCGTAGGCTTGATGGGGTGACCAGCTGTCCCAATTTGCCCGTTGTAAACATACTTCAGAGCCATCCTGTGACTCCGGGAGGCACAGATTATTTTTCTCATCTTACAGCACAGGAAACCAAGTGTGGGGTTCGTGGGGTGCAGGACTCTCAGTACTAAAACTGGAACATCCCAGACGAATGGGATGCTTGGTCACCCTAAGACCGAAACGAGGCTTGGGAGGAGAGGTCGCCTCTCTTCCAAATCCTATTTTCAGAGTGTAGGTTCCTTCTGAGAACTAGCTGACTTTGAATTGATCATGGGTGCTCTTTCCTCTGGAGGTATTTATGTGTGTGAGAAAGGCTCCCAAGTAAGCAGCCAGTCAAAAAGGGGTCTCAGGGTTACTTGACTATGAAGTTCAGGTGGCAATTTGAAACAAATGCTCCCTTCTAAACAGCGACAAATTGTTCTGGGTTGAATGGTGTTCCCCTGCAAATTAATGTCCACCGGAACCTGTGAATGTGACCTTATTTGGAAATAGGGTGTTTGCAGCTGTTATTAAGCTAAAATGAGGTTATCCTGGATTAGGGTGGGCCTAACTCCAGTATGACTGTTTTACTTATAAGAAGAGGGGGATTTCGACACACTGGAGAGAAAGCCATGTGAAGAAGGAGACAGAGAGTGGAGTGACACCTGTACAAGCCAAGGAATGCCAGGATTTCTAGAAGAGATGAGGAAGCATTCTTCCCCAGAACTTTGGCGAGAGCAGGGCCTCGCTGACGCCTTGACTTTGGACGTCATCCTTCAGAACTGTGAGAGAAGAAACTACGGTTGTTTCAGTCACTCATTTTGTGGTCGTTTGTTACAGCAGCCCTGGGAAACTAACACACAAATCAAGTTTCTTTGTGTTTTTTTTTTTTAAATGAAAAATGGCTAAGTGGGTAATTTGAAGAGGAACTTGTAGCTGTTCCCAATGAGAAAATGTTCCTTAATATACGTGACATTTGTATACATACCCTTTTTACTATATACTCACTGCCCTTGCAAATACTCTCAATCATTATAGCATGGTGGTATTACTGTTTACGTGTCTCTTATTAATCTTGGAATCTTCAAAGTCTAGCAAAGGGTTTGATCAGGAATTTATTCTTCTTTTCTTTTTTTGTGCAAGATTCGTGCTTTATGGATATATTATTCTCACACATCTGGGTGACAGATTTAATACAAGAATTTGTTCTTAATAATATTTCTTGAATAAATGAATAACTATAACAGTGCAGGTTTTTTTCTTTTTTTTGAGAAATCGATGATAATTTAAGCATTATTTCAATCTTTTGTCTGCCATGCAGGATAAAGGATGTTATTTTACGACATTGACTTATTTGAGATATGGAGAATGGGAGTTAAGATGCTCAGCTTTCCTAAAGACAAAGACCAGACTCTCATATATTATACAAATTCCCTCCGTGCCAGTCAGTATGAAATTGTTCTAGCTCAGGCTTCCCCACAGTTAGAAAGCGAACAACAATTCTGCACTGTTTTAAGATGCTTGCCAGGTTGCGATAACTTAATTTTCCTTCTAACTTGAATTGCACAGGTTAGATCGTCAATCATATTTAAAAAGCAGCTTGGTTATTTGCAGGTACAGAAGATTCCAGCTCATCTCTGGGCACGAGAGCTGTTGCATACCCACACCATCTTTGTCCTTCACGTTAATTTATTTTAGTCTTTATGCCTCACACTGTAACCCTTACTGGATTGAGCAAACTAATTCAAAGTCTTCCAATGCAGTCTATGACTTCATCAGTCTCATTCTGATCTATTCTCATTAAGTAAAATTTCTGGGGCCGGCCCGGTGGCTCAGGTGGTTAGAGCTCCATGCTCCTAACTCTGCAGGCTGTGAGTTCAATTCCCATATGGGCCAGTGGGCTCTCAACCACAAGGTTGCCTGTTCAACTCCTCGAGTCCCGCAAGGGATGGTGGGCTCTGCCCCCTGCAACTAAGATTGAACATGGCACCTTGAGCTGAGCTGCCTCCTGGATGGCTCAGTTGGTTGGAGCGCGTGCTCTCAACTACAAAGTTGCCAGTTCGATTCCCACAAGGGATGGTGGGCTGCGCCCCCTGCAACTAGCAACGGCAACTGGACCTGGAGCTGAGCTGTGCCCTCCACAACTAAGACTGAAAGGACAACAACTTGACTTGGAAAAAAAAAAAGTCCTGGAAGTACACACTGTTCCCCAAAAAAGTCCTGTTCCCCTTCCCCAATAAAATCTTAAAAAAAAAAAGAAAAAAAATTCTGGTGGGTAAAAAGTTGAAATTCAGGATAAAGGGAACATTTACTGTCTAGGAGAGTAAAGAAAACAACAACAAAACGGCCTAGAACTCAGGCATTCTGGTAGTAACCTTCTTAAAAAGAAAGGAAGCCATTTTCTATTTTTGACACCTAAAAATAGTTTCGCTACTTATTGACCATGAAAATAACTTAACTCTATTTAATCACAACAAAACCAACAATACACCAACCTTGTTTAATAATGTTTGTTGGGAGATTTTCCTTGATGGGGTTGGGGACGGGGAGGAGAGTAGTATCAGACAGAAATTTTTACTTTCACTATCTGTATATTGCTTGAATTTTCTAAAGCAAGTTTGTATTGCTTTTGTGATCAGGAAAAGTAATAAAGAGAAATAATTTCCTTGAGGGTAAAAATGTTGGGAAGGAATGAGTCCTTTTAGAAAACAATTTCTGGAAAGCCGGTATACGATTTCAGGTAAGCTTTTGTTGCTAGGGAGTTGCTAAGGAACATCAAGTTTCTAATAGAAATCTACTGAGCAGTGATTGATGGGTGGAGGAAAATGTCACACCACTATAATGACTAGAAGAACATTCTTTCCTTCAGATTGGAAGTGATCCAGGCAAAGTTCATGGTACCATACCAGGGGAGAATGTCTACTTTGCCTTTTGGAAAGTCCGTGAGAGGGGTTAGCGACGATGGAGGTGGGAAATAAATGCCACATTGGAACACAGGTGGCACAGAGGTTGGCACAAGGCACACACTCACGAATCTTTAAGTCTCACCATCAAAATGGAAATCGTTGGACAACGACCTCCAGTAAAAATGGCAGAGGAGAGCAGTTGCAAAAATGAACTGAAATATTTATTCTCAGCCAGCAACAAATTTTTTTGTCAGTAATTGGTGCTGATGTGACAAAGCCAGGTTTAGCCTTGGAGCATTAGATTCAAGAAAGGATTAACTGTTGTAAATGACAGAGATATATTTTAATCTATGTCTCTGCATGAGAGGGTTGGAATTAGTTCACGACAGTTTAGAAATACTGATGAATGTACCAAATTAAAATCAGACATTTTTATGATTTCAATCACTGCTAGAGAAGGAGAAAAAAAATGGATTGTTTTGGATTTGGGGGAATTTTTCTCCATTACTCTGATGGCTTCAGGAACAAGGTCATGGCCAGTACCTGGGTCAAAGCCCACTCGTTACTCCAAATACCTGTTTTATGGGAGGGCTGCACTTGTCAGCCTAGGGCACCAATCAAGTGTCTGAGGACTGGGAACTGTATCAGGGAGGGGAGAGATTCTCACTCGAGACAACACTGGAGAAAGCCTAGAATCCAAAGATAGGATGCGCAAGCACTTCAACTCCATGCGTCAATGTGGGGAGACAGCATTGAAACCGAGATGATGACATCAGGGGTGTAGGAGTCCAGCATGAGATCGGGGTCCTAATAAGGACAGAAAGCCAGGGTGAGGGTCACGACTGTCTTGGGATACCCCCAGCTTCCTGTCTGGCTGGTGTCTGTGTCCTATTGAGCTGAGCAGATCCAATGGGACCATACAAAGAAGAGATGGTTCCAGTGGTTCTAATCTGGGTGCTTGGACTGGCTTCATGGAAGGGCTTCCCGAGAATTTGTTCTGTTCTGACCCCCACCTGTTGGCTTCTTCTCCAGTGAGGTCTCTGCTCCCTTAGCTGATGGTTTTCCTCATGGTAAGAGACATACCTATGCCAAGGCTGCCGCCTCTAGACGTTTCCAAAGCTGTTGGTTCTTTGTGCACCAAGTGTGGAATTGCATTCCCAAAGGTCATTGCCACCCTTTGTCACGTGGTCCCTAAGTTCTGAGGCTCACAGGGTTCTTTCATAAAAGCAGTTCTATCAGCAACCAGCCCAACTCTCTAAACACAGGGCCTCAAACCTAGTTCAAGGGGCATGGGCTGCAGAAGGGAACAGCGATCCCACTACTTTTCCTTCTCTTTTATTTGCTGTGTTGCTGTATTAGTTTCCTATTGCTGCTGTAACAAACGATCACAGACTCAGTGGTTTAAAACAACACGTTTTTTTTTTTTTTTTAATCTTACAGTTTTAGAGGTCAGGAGTGCAAAACAGGTCTCACTGGATAAAATCAAGGGGTTGGCAGGACTGAGTTCCTTCTGAAGCCTCTAGAGGAAAACCCCTCTCTTGCCCTTTCCAGGTCCTGGAGGCTGCTGGCGTCGTCTTCTGTCTTCAAAGCCAGCAATGTCCAGTTGCGTATTTCTCATAGTATCACATCGCTCTGACCCTGACTCTTTCACATTTAAGAATCCTGGTGATTCTATCAGACCTACTCAGATAATCCAGGATAACCTTCCTATTCTAAGGTCAACTGATGAGCAATCTTAATTCCCTTTTGCCGTGCATCGTGACAGTCCCAGCTTCTAGGGATTAGAAGGTGGACATCTTCGAGGGCCATCCTTCTGCCTCCTACCCTATAAAAAGCCTCCATGCATAATTCTAGATGCAGACAATTCAGGTGGAAGTGATTATTGTCTACAGCAGGAATCTGGACCACCTTAGCCAGCCGATGTTTCCTAGTATGGTCGTAGCTATTCCTGCTGTTACATAAAATGTGCACGTATGTCGGGGACATCCTACAGGTTTGTTCTGTCCATCCACTCTGTCCCGGTGATAGCATGTCCCTCCACTGTGTGGATGGGTTTGAGTTCCTAGGGTTGGAGGAGTCAGGGCCAAGAGCTAACAAGCACTGACTCACAGTCTGAGCCCCACATAAGCACTGGACCCAAGCCAGGCCATGCAGATAGCACCCTAGGACTTTCCACACGGCACCCAAGGGCGACACAAGATGTCCAGCTTGATAGGTGCTATTTCCATATTTCCAGCCACATGGGGAAAGCAGCCAGAGTGAGAGGGCATGAGGCTGAGAAACAGAAAGAGGCCGAGATGCGAGAAGACTGAGAAAGACACGTGGCACCCAAGTCCTGGTTTCTATGGTTTCAGCTGCTCCCTGACTCGTCCATGCCCGGGTTGGTCAGTCCCTCCTGCCAGTACAGGAATTATCCCTCTTCCCAGAATTCTCCCCTCTGCCCAAGCTAGGAGGATTTTGTAGCTAACCAGTAAAATACTCTCCAGTAATTCCACTTAGATGCAGAAATAAACACTAACGGTATAAAAGGGATCAATAGTTAATAAAAAAAGATGTCTGTTAAAGGGAGGAGGAAAACCACTGCGATGGAAAATGCTGGCATTTTGAATGTTAAAAGAAAAAAGCAAGGAAGACATGAAGAATCAAAGCAGAGGTAGTGTTAAAACGGGAAAGGGATGCCTGCCTTCCCAGATCTTCAAACAGAGGCTGCTGGAGAGAGAATTTGCCCATCTGGCAGCAGTTGGACGATGATGTTTTATTTATATGTCTGAAATTCTATGACACAGATACTCCAATAATGTCATTTTCTGTCTCCCTTTCTCTCTTTCTCTATGACGTTTACTCTCTAGCTTTCAATTTATATAGAGAGATTCCAAACCTAGATAGAAACCACAAAGCAGAGGGGAAGAGAACTGTAGTAGATGATCTAGGGGGCTGTTCTTCATGTGATTCCAGAAAATTCCTGAATCTGAGACCTGCCCTCCAAATCGGGAAAGGTTTGTAGAATGGGAGGTACGTCCCAGGTCTTGTGGTACCTCAGTGGCCACCTTTAGAACTGTAAAGGAGAGCGTTAGGTTGAAATTCCCAAAGGAGAAGAATTAAGTAACTCATTGAACAGTGGGGGAGTTTGGGTGTTGGGTATAGAGGAGCTGAGTGTTGGCTTCAACAGAGCTTTTATTAAGGGGCTGGAAGAGAGCTGCAGGAGGACATAGACCCCGGGAAGGAATGGAGTCAGGTATTCTTATACCAGCGTGAGGTGGGATGGGCAGAGATGGGTTAGGAGGGGAGCCATTCCAGGTGTTTTGCTCACATGGTCTTCTAGTTAATGGAGTTCAGTGGCCATGAGTTTATGGAAGACTTTGGCCCTTACCAAGTGGCCTGCAGGTTCTCCTGAAACGAATGGAGTGTTCCCTATTACTGGTTCATGTTGCCCTCCGTGGTGCTTCATGGGGAAGGTGTGGAAGGAGATACTGGGTTGGTCGGGGAGGCAGTGTCCAGGGTGGAAGTGTGACCTGACAAAGTTGAGTGCAGATCTGTCTGGGACAGGGTGGCAAACGACAGAGTACAGCACAGTTTGTCTGAGAGCAGTGTGGTAGAAAGAAAATTGGTCAATATGACCATTTGGTTGACACAATAGTTTTGTCGCTAATCCATGATATGTTGAGTGTTGGTAATTTTTGTGTACCACAAAGATGGTTTTGCAACAGTGTTTTGGTCATTCCCCCCAAATTTCATTGCTCATTGAATTTACTTAAAAATTCAGATTCACTTCCACTAAATTTTTCTTGCTCAGCTTAGCTGGAGCTGGGGGGACACAAGTGGCCCAGACCTTTTGCTCCAAGAAGTGGCAGCATCTGAAACTGGGGAGAGAACATGGTCAAATTCCAGAGTTAGGAGAGGAGCTGGAGTCGGAGAGCTTGGAAAAGAGGATGGACTCAGGCTGTTGGTGCGGGAATGAAACAGAGAGAGCCACTGGAAACTGAAACTTAAGATCAAGGAGGACCTCAGAGCACAGGTCGTCATCGTCTTGGATCCACAGGTTAAACGGTCAGGGTGGACTAGCTCCAAATTCGTGGCTTTTTGCATGCTTACATTCCACCCATGGGAGGCACCCCTGAGGAATAAGACAGTGGAGTGAGTGCCTGACATATCTAAACCTAAGACCAGTGCCGGCTTCCAAAGGCTGCCTCTGCTGTCTTTCCACTCTGCAGGGAAACATTAGGGGCTGATGGGAGACCTTGAAACCGAAAGGACTCTACCAGCAGAAATGTCACATTAGGTAGGAAGAGCTGGCTGCAGCCATGCCGCCCACAATAATATTCTCTTTTGCAAGAGAAGCACCCATTCACCCATTCAGCTAACTGATTGCAGGAACGTCCCACTTACTCAGATGCCATCAGTTACCGCTATAAGCTAAGCAATCTGAGATCCCTTTAGCTGTGCCTGTCAGTGCACTTCGACATGGCCCTTCTAGCATGTTTTACAGCCTTTTGCCTTTATTTATTTTGACTCTATGAATCCTAAGTAAACTCATTCATCATACCTTCTCTAGGGTTGTGCAATATGTGCAAACACATCACAGATTCTCTGGAAACCATTTGGTGGCAAATAATCCTCATTGAAATCTGAGGATCAGAGCTTGTAGAGAGGCTGAAAGTCTTAGGGGAGTCTTAGGGGAGTGTTTCTAATCAAAAACCTAGTAAACGCACATGTCACAAATTTAGACAGAACTAAAGGATATATGATGCGGTAAAACTTGTCCTCCTACCCCAGGGCTTTGATTCTCCTTCCCAGCGGAACTTCCGCTATCTCCTAGGGGAATAGACTGTTGCCCATGCGTCCTTCCAGAAATTTCTGTGCACGTCTTCATTTTTGAACGAACAGCCAACCTCTTTCAAGCACTTGCTATTCTTTTGCTCTGGTAACTCTATCTCAAAACCTGACCGTGGCACCAGGGGAGGCATGAAGACATCGCTGTTGCAATGACAAGGTAGAAGATGTCCCAATGGCACGAGGCCGGGAGATGGCTTTTTTCAAGGGCAGCAGTTCTGAGCGAAGGGCCAGAGGGTTAACAACTGAGGATGTCATCAAACAGCGGAAAGCTGGTTTCCGTTACACTCTCTGAATGCCTCACGGTATTTTTATTAGTTGCTGATGGCTGTCTCTTTCTGTTCAAAGGTATTATTAGATGACAACCCAGATTGAAATAGCTTTGTGCTAGTGACCGTCAGTCACTGCCATATCTGGGACACGAATGGAGAGGCTTGCTTCATTTCATCCCCGCTCCCCTGGGAGGCACAAGCTACTGACACGGTCTTCATGCTTGGCAAAGCTGTGTGGGCATTACTGACTGTCTGTCTTGTCAGGGAATTTATAGGCGGGAAGGAGAGAAGGCTGCGTTAGAGTGTGTTGGCTTCACGAGCTTCATTATTTTTTATGACAGCTGTCCATGTAAAGATTCAAATCCCAAGGAAGTTGAAGCATCACACTCCCTTCACCCCCACAGAAATCAGGCCAAATGCTAGGATCCGCTCTCGTTTGATGATTTTCCTCCTAACTCTGTGGAAGCCAGCGTTGAATTACGTGCACCGAGGGAAAGCGGTCGATAAGTTTATATGTGGGGTGCCTAGAAAACCACGTCATCACACTACTTCATCTATTTATAGAAAACAAACATATGAGTCGGTGGTATGTTGAATATGTACCACATAGCGATATATTGCTATTTTTATGTCTAGATGTTAAACCATAGACTTTTATAGTTGAAGGAGATGGTAGAGATCCCCTTTAACAGGTACATTTTGGTTCTCTGGTTCATTTTTAGGTGAGGAAAATAAAACCTAGAATGAGTGAAGGACTTGCCCAGGAAGCAAATTATTTGGTGGCAGAACGAGGCTAGAAGCAGGAAGGCTGGCTTCTCCTGGTGCCCCCACCCCGATCCCCTGCCCAAGCAGGATCCGTTCTCTGCATTTCTCTGCTCTCTCTGTGGCCCTGGAGACCATCACCCATAGTTGCATTTCCTGAACGCCCTTCCCGCTGGCTTCTGGTTGTGTTCGGCCAATGGAAGGCAATGGCCTAAGACGAGACGGCAGGACAGAGAGGCTTGGGTCTTTGCCGCCACCCACTCCCTATTCTGACATCCTGTCTCTGACAGTAGCTCTGGCCTTTCACGACGACAGCTCCCTCCTCTGGGTTCTAGCTCTCACCTGTCTCCCCTTGTCCCTGTGGCCTTGGGGATGGTAACACTGCCCACTGTGGCAAGTCCCTGGGTTCCCCACCATCTCTTGTGTGGTCCTGTAGCCCTGCCCACACCTCTGGGATAGGCAAGAAACCCTTTCACCAGCGTCTCTTCGTTTGAACTGTTTCCTGCCAGGTCCCTGATGGGTACAGCCGGTGTCCTGAATCCTTATCCAGGTTGACTTGTGGGCATCTAGCACAGTGCTTGGTGCAAAAATGATAGCAAGCATTTGTGGAGTGAATTAATGAATGCACATACATTCTAATCAATGCCTGCAGAAAAAAATCATACATTCCAAAAATGTGGGTTGTTGTCAAATATTGGAGTAAAACGTATTCATTATGAAGTTTTCCTAAAATTGGAAAAATAATGTTGATGAGCAAAAGTGTTGACACAGAGGTACTGTAAGACAGTACGAAGATCGTGCAAGGAAAAACTGTGACCTAACAGAGATGTAACCTCATTTGTGCACCATGCTAGTGAAGCATGGCTCGCAGGTGACATTATGTGCAGCAAATCAGAAATGCTCTTCTGAGCACAGCTGACCACACGCCACAGCGGGAGAAGGTCTTAGAGGTCTTCTTGTTCTACTTCCTCATGTTGCAGAAGAGACATCTGTGGTCCAGAGGGGTAAAGTCAATGGGGGAAACTGAGCAATGGCCCCCAAAGAGGTCCCCACCCTAATCCCCTGTCACCTTACATGGCAAAAGGGCTTTGCCGCTGTGATTACGTTAAGGATCTAATGAGGAGAATATTATCCTGGCTTATCTGAATGCTCAGTGTCATCACAAGGTCCTTATACGAGGGAGGCAGGAAATCAGAGTCGGGAGTGGGAGACGTGATGACGGAATGAGAGGTTGGCATGATGCAAGGAAGGAGCCATGAGCCAAGGAACACAGGCAGCCCCTAGAAGCTGGAAAAGGCAAGGAAACGGAGCCGACCTTGAAGCTTCCAGAAGGAGGGCAGCACTGTTGAAAGCTTGATTGTAGACTTCGGCGGCCCAGAACTGCAGGGCTGTTTTAAGCCACCAAGCTTGTGGTAATTTGTTACAGCAGAGCTATGGACAGAATTGTGTCCCCTCTCCCAAATTCAAGTGTGAAGCCCTCACCACCCAGGTGACTGTATTTGAAGATGGACTCTTAGAGGTAATTTAGGTGAAACAACGCCGTGAGGGTGGGTCCCTGATCCGATAAGATGCGTCCGTATAAGAGGAGACCCAGGGCGTGTGCGTTCTCTCCCTCTCCATGCACCCTCAGAGGAAAAGCCATGGGAGGCCCAAGTGGCCACCTGCAAGTCAGGAGTAGGGTCTCACTTGGACCTTGAGCTAGAATTTCGAGCCTCCAGAACTGTGAGAAGTACACTTCTGTTGTTTAAGCCACCCACCTGCGGTATTTTGTCACGGCCGCCACAGCAGACTAACAGTCGTGCTGTGTAGGTGAGCAGAACTGACGTCTTTCCCCAGTCTGTCCATCACTCATCGGCTGTGGGATCATGGACGATCGACCACAGGTCACCTCTGCACCTTAGTTTCTCCATCTTCAAAATGGAGCAAACACTGTGGGGTCTTGAATACTTTATCAGAAGGCACTGAGGGTCTCGTGCAAGAAGGAAATATTCTTCTGAAATTGTACAATGTTGGACAATCGTAGTGTGTGCAATAGTTTAGCAGCTTGAGGCCTGAGAGGTAGTGAGTTATGCTGAACTGCCCAGGCAGGTACGTCCTAGTACCTGGATATCTCATTTAGAAAAAGACAGACGATGCCAGCTCACTCCCAAGGATCCATCGGCATCCAGACTCTGCGTACTCGGCACTGCCCTTTCATTATCCACTGTGCTGGAGCCCCAGGACCTCAGGTGTCAGGTTCATGGGAGAAGGGCGTGGACATGGAAATGCTGAAACCAGGGTTGCTGTCTCAAGGCCATAGTTAGTACAGTCATGCTTTACAGAGTCCCTAAAAAATGACTCAGGAACCTGGCTGTTTGATGGCAGATCTGGCTCATGAAAACCATGTGCCCAGTCAAAAGGGCTCTTATTAGGAGAACATCAACCCTGAACTCGTGGCAGTTTCTCCTGGGCTATATTATGGGGTACCTAGAAAATTGGAGGGCGCCCAAATGATCAAAGTCCTACAGGAACTCCAACGCAAATAATTATAGAGGTACCGATGGAGAAAAGGGGATACTTTTCAGGGATCTACCCCCACCTGCCATGGGGACAGAGCCCTGGGGCCTTCAAATGAGGCCTGGCTGGTTAAAACAGTGTGGAACTGGTGCGAGAACAAAGAGACAAAAGGAACAGAATAGACCAAAGAAACAAGATAAGGAGCTCAGAGACAGACGTGGGTGTGTATGGAAACCTAATTTATGATAAAGGTGGCACCATAAATCAACGGGGAAGTACAGGTTGTTTCATAAATGGTGCTGGGAAAACTGGCCAGCTAACTATATGGAGAACAATGAGAGATTACCACGCACGTCACATGCAAAGATGGAATCTAGTGGGACCTAAATGTGGAAGGTAAGCTATTAAGGTGTGTGTGTGTGTGTGTGTGTGTGTGTGTCCATCCCTGTGACCTAGGGAGGGGAAGCACTTCTTAAACAAAACATGAACACCACAAACTGTAAGCAAAAACAAAGCCAAAACAAAAACCAAACCTGATGCGATTACCCCAGATTAAGGGTTTATCTTTGGTTGTTCAACAAGTACACTGAACTGGTACAATCCAATGATAAAAAGACACATCATGGGACTTAAAACTGACAACAGAGCTGAATAGACATTTTTCCAAAAAGCATACAAATAGCCAAGTACATGCAAAGATGCTCAACACCATTAGCCATTAGGGAAAGGCAAATAAAACGGTGAGATACCACATCACACCTACCAGGGCAGATGTAATGGAAAGGACAGATGTAACTGTGGGTAAGACTGTGGAGAAACTGGAACCGTCAGGCATTGCTAGCAGGAACGTAAAAGGAGGCAGCCACTGTGGAAAACCGTTTAGCAGTTCCTGAAAATGTTAGACATAGAGTTACCACTCTATTCCACTCTTAGGTATACATCCAAGAGAAGTGAAAACATATGACCACATACCATTTGTACACATAAATGTTCATAGCAGCATTACTCAAAATAGCCGGTACGTGGAAGCAACCCAAATGTCCATTACCTAACGAATGGATAAACACACGTGACATAGCCACACAATGGGATATTATTCGGCAATAAGGAACGAAGTGCTGAAACCTGCAACAACACAAGTAAACCCTGAAAACATCAGGCTAAGTGAAAGGAGCCAGTCACAAAAGACCACATATTGTGCGATTCTCTTTATATGAAATGTCCAAAATAGGTACAGAGAGTAGGTTGCTTGTAGCTGGTGTGCCTGGGGAGGGTGTGGGGATGGGTAACGGGGAGCGGCCACTCTTAGGTATATGGCTTCCTTTGGGGATGATGGACATGTTACTAAAACTGATGGTGATGATGGTTACACAACTCTGAATGTACTAAGAAACACTAATTGTATACTTTAATTGGGTGGATTGTACAGTATAGTGATTTATGTCTCAGTTAAGTTGGTAAAAATACACTGTCAAGGTAACAATATATAAAGGTGAGAGAAGACATTTATAATGTCTAAAACTGAAAAGCAAATACATAAAGAAATACTGCAAATCAACAAGTATAGGATATGAGCTGGTCATTTATAGAAGAGAAAACTCAAAGAACAGCAGTCATATGAAGAGATACTCTGACTCCTTTGTAAAAGGAGAAATTCAAATTATTAATAAAACCACAGTGAGACCGCACTTGAAATCTATTAGACTGGCAACAATTAGAGAAATATATGCACACAACTCGGCTATGCCTTTATGGACAGGTAGGAGATGGTTGGCAGTGCGTGTTTGTGCACACGTGTGTGCATGTGTGTGGGCGTATGTGTGCACGTGCCCGTGTGTGCGTGTGCGTGTGTGCATGTGTGTGTGTGGCAGAGGGATGAAGCCGGCCAGAGCACCCATCACTCGGGGATTTAGTACATTCAGTGAGAGGTAGAGTGTGGTGCCACACACACCACGGAGCTCTGAGTGGTATTTAAACACGATGCAGGACGTGGATGTGTCTTGAACACTTAGTGCAGGAAGAACTTCGGCATAAGCTCTGCCAGGCAAACAAACCTATTTATGGAAGTCAAAACTATGGGCACACAGCAAGAAATATGCACTTTGTAAGGATGTAGCCCCCTGAGAAGATGCATCCTAACCCATTGGCATGGTTGCCTGTATGGGGGTGGTTGAGATAAGCGCGTAAAAGAGAACAACATAAATAAAACGAGAGGAGGGAGATCATCTTTTTGGAGTGATTTACAAGGTTCTGGACTTCCCACTTCTTGGAAAAGCGACCTGTAAACTTGTTCCGACCCCCTTTGTTTAGCCTTAAATTGTCATGAGCTCAGGTGGTCCACTGGAGTGCTTTTCACCGTGCAGGTTCCTGGGCCAGAGCTTTGGAGCTTCTTTTTCGATTGGTTAGGGTGAGAACCAGGATTCTGAAGGAACAGACTCATGCTGTGATTCTGACAAATGGAACAGACTCACGTTGGTCCATTTGAGAAACTGAACAAGGCAGACCTCGTGCGCCTTGGCCGGACACCTCTGCTTTGTGCCCGCTGCGTGTGGGTTCTCAGTCCCTCTTGCCTGCTGGGATGGCCGTCTGCTCTGTGCTAACCTGACGGCGGGCCTGGCCCGACTCGGGCTTCGCCTGGTGGACGTGGCATTGGATCCTCACTGGCTGTCATAATGGCCATCACCCCAACTTACTGCTCCAGCTCCTGTGGCCTCATCTCTGAGAGCAGAGACAGGGTGCTGTCTCTGGTCTTCACTGCAGGTGACAGCACGTCATCTGGGTCTGAAGTGAGAGACAACCGTGGGCTGGGCAGCCTCCAGGAGCCCCTCTGCCCACAGGGGACAACCTGCCGCTAGAGGTTTGCATGGCTGGGGGTACAGTGTGAGTTGGGGCTCTTCCTTCCGGGTGGCACATACCATCCTGGCAGAAAAGCAACGGGGCATCGTGTGGTCATGTCACCACAGAGCCATTCAGAGGGCATAAGGGAACTCACAGAGCAGAAATGAAACGTCCCCTCTCTGGCTGCCAGGCCAGATGACACCCCTGACAGTCACTACTTTCTCTCGGAGGATCAGAGCTGCATAATGCAGATCCCGGAATCGAGCCCCATCACCCACACAAACAGAGGCCTTTTCTTTCGCAGGCTGGTGACTTCATTATACATTCCAGGCTGCGGGACGCCTCGGGCAGCCTCTCTTCCGCCAGCCCTGGCACAATGGCTGGGAAAGCAGAGAAGGGAACACAGAGCAGGCCCTGGCCAAGATTAGGCGAGAGGATCAGGTGGGAGAGGGCGGGTCGCATGTCCTGAGCCCTGATTGTCACGCTGGTCATGTCCAGCCTCGACCATGCACAAAAACGCCCTCTGTGTGCAGATCCCCTGGGGCCAGGGCTGGTTTCCTTTCACACCTCCCCAAGGGGGAGGTTGAGACAGAAAACAGGAGGCTAAGCAGAGCTCCGAAGCGAGGGGTGAGAGTGGGAACCTGCCAGCGCTGGTTGTGTCCTGGTGAGGACCAGAGTTTACAGGAAGTGTTCCCAAAGCTCTCAGAGACCCTTCCACTGTAACAGGAGACCCGTTGTCCACCCCATGGGATGGTTACAGGATTCAATTACATCAAGTACATAATAGCCCTCCCTAAAATAAAAGTCAGGAATCAACAAACTCTCCTCAACACTACCATGGCCCAGACAATCAGACCCTGACATCAGTGGATACAATGTAACAGTAATTTACAAAACAAGTGTTGTTATTTCATTCTGACAACCATGATGATGGATAGGTACCATGAGCCCATTTCACAGATGAAGAAATCAAAACCTGGATAGTTCAAGCAACGTGTCTGCCAAGCTGCAGCACTTGGCAAATCTTTTTTCCAAGTTCCATGGTTGTTCCCCTGGCCGACAATGTCCCTTCTCTGTTCTGTGTCTTAAGTGTTTACCCACCTGGAAATTCTGCCCCTTTGGGGAGTTCGATCTGGTCCCGCACCCAACACAAAAGAGATTCCTTCCCAGATATCCGTGCGCTGACAGCCCCACACCTCATCTGGCCTGGCCTCCTTCACCCTCCCTCTTCCCAGCGGTGGTTCCTCTTTGTGATCTGTCAGTGCGCACATGGCCTATCTGAACGGTCTGGCTCTTCTGTGGTGTCCACCCAGCACCGCCAGCGCATGTCAGCCTGGTGTCCAGCCCTAGCCATGCAAGTCAACTGGCACCTGGACATATGTGCAGCCAGCAGCTTCAAAGGACAAATGCTAGCTTTTCCATGGTCCTGGGGACGCCTCAGTAACTTCTGTTGGGATGTGATAGGATGTGAGTCTCCGTGTAATGGCCCCGACTCCGAGCCCCTCTCCTGGGCTTTCGCATGACACATCTTGTAGAGATCCATGTGGTAGGCACCCAGCCCCTCATCATCAAGCCTTGGGGCCCTTTTCTTTTCTAACTAAATAGCCGGGTGCATAACGGTCACTGTGAAAGGTGGTTGACTGGCAGAAGGACACACTGGCAATAGAAGAGGACACGGGAGCCAAGTGTCTACATAAGGCAGGAGATCCCTGGCACGTGCTTCCAGAAGCCCCCGAGTTGTACACACTGGGCCATGCCTGTGGCTGACCCCGCCTTCTGCCAGGAGGGAGAAGCCACTGACATCTGGAGAACATCAGGGAACCTCCATGTGTGGGGCCCCCTTTGCCATTTAATAAATTTACATGCCATTTCCAGGACTGCTGGCATTTTTAGTCAATTGTTTCAGTGATCACCTGACATCATAGCCACGACAAAGCAAACAAGCAGATGAGGGAATGAGCACAGCATGGCATGCTGGTGAGCACGCAGATGCAAGTCCGTGGTCTGTCGGAGGAGTTCGGGTCTTGAAAGCTGGTCCTGACACAACCTGTGTGAGCTTTGCCAAGTTCACTTCTCTAGACCACGGATCTCTTGTCTGTAAAATGACCGTATTCATTTGTATTGCTCCTTGTATCAGTCAGGGTTGTCCAGAAAACCACGATAGGATCTATCTATCTATCTATCTATCTATCTATCTATCTATCTATCTATCATCTATCTATCTATCATCTATTAATAGATATATATCTTTATATATAGCTTTAGATTTATCTGTATATACCTATATATCTATATCTATATCATCTATCATAAGAAATTGGCTCACATGATCATGGAGGCTGACAAGTCCCAGGATTTGCAATCAACAAGCTGGAGACCCAGGAGAGCGGACGGTGTGGTTCTGGTCTGACTCTGAAGGCCTGAGAACCAAGAGAGCTGGTGGTTCCTGTCCAAAGGCTGGCAAACTTGAAATCTAGAAAGAACCAATGTTCCAGTTCAAGTCCAAAGGGAAAAAAAACCCCCACAAAAACCACAAAAACATGATGTCCCAACTCAAAGGCAGTCATGCAGGAGGAATTCCCCCTTACTCATGGGAGGACAAAATCTTTTTGTTCTGTTCAGACCTTCAACTGATTGGATGAGGTGACCCATTAGGGGAGGCAACCGCTTCCTCTGTCTGCTGCTGCAAATGTTAATCTAATCCAGAAACACTCTGATAGACACATTCAATGTTTGACCAAGTGTCTGGGCACTTGTGGCCCAGTCAAGTTGACACATAAAACTAACCATCACAGAGACTTTGCCCAAGAAGTATTCTTTACACTGCAATTACACACATCATCTTTCCAGCAACTTAGGACGAATTTCACTCAAAAGACAAAGACTGAAGCACTAGGCTTGTTCTTTGGTCCTAAGATAACTTGAGACAGATTTCTAGAACAGAGGGATTTGAGGAAAAGATCTGACTTCAGAATGCTCCTCCAGTGTTAACCATCTGAGACCTTATTCTGATGTAAAAGACAAGGGTAGAATGGAGTGTCCACTGAAAATCCCAAATTTGTAATGTGGTGAGCAGGAACCAAATGGGAGAGAATGGGCAGAAATTCTGGCCATAGTCTTGAGAAAACAAACACTCTAGTCCACCAAACATCATACCAACCACCAAACTAACCAACCCACCAGTCAACCACCAAACCAACCAACCAATCAACCAACCAATCACTAACCTAAGAACCAGCCAACCAACTACCAAGCAATCGACCACTAACCAACCAACTAACCATCCACTTGCCAACCAACCAAGCACCAACCAACCAACCAACTAACCAACTACAGCTGTTGTTGAGTGGAGGATGCTAATCCCCTAAGCAGAAATCTTTTCCATGCTTCTTCACATTGTGTTCCACCGATGGCATAAATCTGAATCATTTGGGGGAAGTTTGTTAAAGACACAGATGCTAAGCCTCACCTCATTCCTGTTGAATCAGAGTTGCTGAGGGTGGTGCCCAGGAATGTGAATTTTCAGTATTTCCCAGGTGATTCTGATGAACACGAGTCCGAGAGCTACTACTGCCTAGTGTACACTGCATATACCTAGAGCTTTGCTGGCCTGCAGCATGAAGCTTTGTTGGATCTTGACCCTCCCACGTGAAATAAGTAGAGTGGTTTTTCCATCACAGAGACAAGACCTAATTCTCCCTTTCCACTTCATTATTCACTAACGCAAAGAGGCAGTTGGGATCCAAAGCGATGCATTTGTGGGGCTGCCCTGATTTCTCCCCAGATCGTGTTGGCAAGTGAAACATGACAGCATGACTCAATCCCACATATGGGTTGTGTGTCTGGCTAGTTCGGATCCCCTCCACGTCTGTGGGCTGCTCTGTCTAGACTCTTCAATACTCCAGTTACATGTTATGCCTTTGAATCAAGTGGGTATTGAGGTACTGATTTTTTTCTGGGGGCATGAGCTTCATTCCTGTTGTCAAGGACAGACCCTCACTGCCCCCCACCCCACCCTGGGGGTGTAAGGATATTGTGAAAATACTTATTCTTTTACATATCTTTAAATCTTCATATTATTTTGAAAAAAACTGAACATTTTAGAACTGTGCCCTCATTTTTGCACCATCTAGAATTAACGACTGTTAATATCTTGACATATTTTCCTCCAATTTTTAATTTAAAAATTAAAACATGACAGAGACAGCTAATGTCTGTATACCTATCACGTTTTCCTGCTCCCCACTTTAATTTCACCTCCTTCTCATTTTCCCCAAAGCCAATACTCTCACGAGCTTGGTACATGTTCCTCTGTTCCACTTAAAAACGATTTAAATACATATGTGCGTACAGGAAGAACATCTAGTGTAGTTTGTGTTTTTAAACACTTCACACACGGCATAAACTTGTTCTTGTCACTCTGTATCTTGTTTGTCTCACTCAGTCTTAAGTTTTGAATCTATGCATATTGCCGTATAGAGACCTGGTGTATGTATAGATCTTTTAGCAGCTGAACCTTACAGAGCTGCATTTATTTCAGTCGCCTGTTCCTGCCCTGATGGGTACTGCTTCCACTGTTCTTTGCTGCAGACAAAGCGACAACACACACCCTCGTCCTTGTCTCTTTGTGCCTAGAGGTTCTCTAGGAAATAGAACTGAAGGCAAACTGTAATGTGCACACATTCGTTAGGACAGATATTACAACTACTCTCCCAAATGGCTGAGCTAATTTGTTTTCCCAGCAGCAGTGTGTGAGAAGGCCAGGCCGCCTCCCGTTTTTTGCTAATGCTATCTCGAGTGTACCTAATTTTTATCAGACTGACTGATGAAAACGATATCTTGCTGGTTTAATTTTCAGGTTGCATTAATGATTATTGAAACTGCATGTATTTTGTAGGTTTGATATTTTTTGATGAGTATCTCAGCACAGTCTTACAGATAGGGAGAATTTGAAAGAGAGGAATCATTTAGAGTTTTTAAAAGAGTATTTCAATATAAAATAATGGATACTAAGTCTTAAAAAATTGAAATTCTACAGATTGGAATGAAGTGAAAAAGCAAAACCCTCCATTCCCTTCAACTCATTCCTACAGGTTGGTGACCATGTGATTTTTCATTCATAAAGGGGCGTGCGTGAGCGGGAAAGCGTTGCATCCCAGGACACGTGGTGGAAGCCAGGACTGTCCCGGGCCGTGGTCGCTGTGTCCACTGTGTGGGTTTTATGCATCTTCCCAGACTTCCGTGTTGAGCTCATAAATGTATCCTGAGAGGTAACAGGGCATTAGGGACACCTTCCCATGCCAGCTCATGGTGACTTACTTAAGTTTTCTTCACTTTGTATTTTGAAAAATTTCAAGGTTACAGAAAAATTGTAAAAACAATGCCAGGCATTTCTATATTCCCATTACCCAGTTTCACCGATTGTTACCATTTCGCCACCTTTGCGCTCTCTTGCTCTCTCTCTCTCTCTCTCTCTCTCTCTCTCTCTCTCTCTCTCTCTCATGGTTGTTATTGCAGATATTTGGACTAAGTTAGGGACACCATCATCTTTTACCACTAACTACTTCAGTGTGTATCTCCAGACAAAGGGCATTCCCTTCCACACGTAGTGTACAAAACACTTGAAGGGAGTTCAGCATCTGTGTCCCAACTCTGTCTAATACACCATGCATATTCAAATCCCACCAGCTGCCCCAACAATGTTCTTAATGGCAACTTATTTTTCTGACTCAGGATGCAGTCCAGGGTCACTCCTTTCATTTGGCTGTCACGTCTCTTTAAGCTCTTTAATCTGGAATTATTGCTCACCCTTTTTCTGTATTCCACGGCACGGACGTCTTCCAAGGGGTACAGGCCAGCTGTCTTGTAGCATGTCCTTCAGTCGGAGTTTGTCGGATTGGTATCAGAAAGTTCATTTCTGGCAGGAGCACTGTGTAAGTGGCGCTGGGTTACTCTCGGCACACTGTACCAGGAAGGTCCTGAGGTCGGTTTCCCTTTGCCTCATTCCTTTTAACAACTGTAAGATAATTACATTCCATCCTGTGGATGTAACAACATTACACCAAGCCTGCCTCTGTGGATGGGCTTCGAGGTGGTTCCCCGTTTGGCTGCAATGAACGTGAGGAGCGGTGTTTTAAATGTTAGAGTAATTAGAATGAATGTAAACAAGGAAATAAGGGAGCGGAGGAAGCGTTTTAACTTGAGTAGACCTAGGTGGGAAGCTCAGAGGAAGGATGGTTGGCTGAAGTGGGGAGCAGGATGTGTCGGTATCAGGCGTGATCACTTTGGCTGCCGCAGAGAAGATGGGTTGGAGAGGCAGGGAGCTCACGTGGGAGGCTGTCCAAATGGAAGAGAGAACAGAGCCTGAAAGTCGAGCAGTGGTGGTAAGGATGGAAAGACAGGGAACAACTAATAAAAATTCAGAAGGACTGAGACATTCTACAGCTTGGACGGATATTGAAAACATTATGCTGCGTGAAAGAAGCCAGTCACAAAAGACCACAGGTTGCATGATTCTTTTTATATGATATTTCTGGAACAGGCAAATCCATGGAGACAGAAAGCTGATGAGCGGTTACCAGGGGATGGAGAAGGGGGACTGAGGAGCTCTTCCTTCGTGGGTACCCGGTGTTTCCTGGTGTGATGGAAAAGCTTAGAGGCTAGCGAGAGGCGGTGGGTGCACAACAAGTGAATGCACTAAATGCCGCTGAATTGTACACTTCAAAATGGGTATGTGAATTTCACTTCAATAGAAAAAATTGAGGCGATAGAAAACACCAGGACACCGGATATGACAGGCTCTGCAAAGGGAGGGAGAAGGGGGAGAATTGGGTGTATTCTGGTTTAGGGACCTGGCTGTAAGGTGATGCCATTCATTGAAATAAGACTTTTCAGAAAAGGAGCAGCTCATCGACACAGACAATAGTTTAGTGGTTTCCAGAGGGCAAGAGGGGAGGGGGGAAGTAGAAGAGGGTAAAGGGGGTCAAATATATGGTGACGGAAGGAGATTTGACCTTGGGTGGTGAACACACAATGCAATGTTTAGATGATGTATTATAGAACTGCACACACTTGAAACCTATATAATTTTATGAACCAATGTCACCCCAATACATTTAATAACAAAACCATCATTTATATAAAAAAGAAAAGGAGCAGCTCAGGGGAGAGGAAAATGATGTGTTCAGATGTTTAAAAATCTTTTCCATGGTAAAATGTCAAATGTATCATCTCCAAAGTTGCAAAAAACAAAAACAAAGCATTTGACAAAAGGCAATACCCACTCAGTAAAACAGGAATTGGTGGATACTTTTTTAATGTGATAAAAAAAATTATATATCTCAGCCCCGAAGCTGGCACCTTACTTAATCAGAAAACACTAGAGGATTTCGCATTAAAATGGACCCATAAGACAAGATACCCACTACTTTCACTATTAACAATGTGTTGAAATTATTGACTGTGGCACTTTGACAAAGGAAAGCAATAAAAGGCATTAGTGCTGGAAGAGAAAGCTACATTAGCTCTATTTGTAAACGATATGCTTATATATCTGGAAAACACAAACCACTTGATGAAAAAGTTGTGAAAAAGAGAATTCAGTAAAGCCTTCACTTATGCAATTACTGCATAAATATCAATCCCTTTATACGTACAAACAATACAAAAGATATAATCGGAAGAAGACCCAATTTATGACAGCAAGAAAAGTAAATAAAATAGTAGAATAAGCTTAAGATATACCTAAAATCTGCCTGAAGAAAGATATAAAACCCTCCTGAAAAACACAGAAACTGAACTTCAGTAAATGGAAAGATACACGTGTGCTTCACTAGAAAATTCAACAACTTAAAGATGAAAATTTTATATATTAATTGATACGTGTAATATAATCTCAATTAAAACAACGATGTTTTCTTTCCTGGAGTCAAACTAGTTGATTATAAAGTTCATTGGGAGAACAAACGAGCTAGAATAGTCGGGAAAACCCTGAAAAGGATTATTTTCATCTTTGTGATGTTTTTCTTAAGTGCCTGTGGATTGGGGGTGTCAGGTGGGAAGGCGCAGCCAGGAATTTGGTGTGTAAGGCTGCAGCCCCAAAGTCCCAGGATGACCCACGTGGGTGGGGTGAAGCCAGGAGGGCCCTGAGAGTGGACTTTCCCTGGGGAATGGGTAGGCTTTTCCAGGGAGACCAGAAGGACTGGGTGAGTCCCAGGAAAGACAAACATTCGAGGTTGCTGCAGGTGAGTGATGGTGAAGGCAGGAGGGGGTGGAAACACCAAGGGGAAGGAGGAGAACTGAGAGAGAATACCCCCGAGACCCAGTGTGCAGCGTTTCCAAAACAGGCAGCAAGGACAAGCACTGAGATTCTGGAAATAACAACTGAACATTTCCTCGGAGTCTGGCAGTTAGGAATCCATGGTGCCCAGTGGGGAGGTGGAGTTTGACACCTGCAGGCACGAGGTAGAGGTGTGAATGAGATCACCAGAGACAGCTAGTTCCGATGACTTGGTGACTTTGCTCCAGGACACCACCCTCTGGCTGAGCCCAGGTAGCGTCTGTGTACACACGTCACAAATAAAGGCAGCCACACTAAGCATAGTGTTCTACATCTGCCTCTTCCACTCAGTTGTATGTTGTGAAACTCATGAAGTCATGTCTTACTCATCTTTCTAAATCTGACTTAACACAATAAAAATTTGGTGGAAGTGGACTGAATCGGACGGATTCATTTGTTTAACTATTTAACCAGTGGCTCCCATATGTCAGGCATTGTTCTGGATGCGTGGGATACGCAGTGAACAAAACATGCAAAGATCTCTCTATTCTAGACAGCCAATAAACAGTAAACATAATGAATAAGAACATATGTAGACAGTGATAGGTGCTACAGGGAAAAACAGTAGGCAGGGGAAGCGAGGGGCATGGCAGGTGGCACTTTCAGGAGCAGTGATGGTCAGGAGTCCTGAGAAGCTGAGCTCTGAGCAGAGACCGGAAGGAAGTGAGGGGTACGCTGGTACTGTTCGTGGAGACAGGCAGTGACGGAGGTGGGAGCCGCAGGGGAGGGCTGGGGGCAGAAAAGGATGATATGATTTCGACATGTGGTATCAAGGTGCCTGGTAGACGTCAGAAAAGGAGGCGTCCTGCGGGGCATTAAGTTTGTGGGTCTAGAGCTTACGAGACATGTTTGGCTTGGAGAAAATGGTTGGAGGTTTGGATGAGGTTATGGAGAGCAATGGTTTCTAAATGTTACTATGTGTGGACTCCAAACCGGGAATTTCTGACTCCGTGTTTGGTGTGGGGCCTAAGGATTTGCATTTCTAGCAAGCTACCAGTGGGTGCTGCTGGCTCAGGGAGCACCCTTTGAGGACAACTGGGAAAATGGATGAAGACGGCCTTCAAAGAGGGGTCCAAGGGGCAGCGGGTAATCCGGCAGGAGCAGGTCTCAAAATCCAAGAGGGAGAGGGTCTGTCATGCAGGGTGGCATGCGAGGTCTCTAGTCCCGCTCCCCACATAAAACACAGCATATGGTGAGGCCAAAAAGGAACACCCACGGAGCCATGGATAGGGAGGGGAGTCATACCACTATAGTCTCGCTGGCGTCTGGGTTGGAGACACAGGAAGCAGGAGCCACACGATCCGCAACCCGCCATCCACTTTTCTGCCAACCGACCTCACTTGCTGGCTTCAATCCGCCCTGCCAACTGCAATCCACTCTTCCTAGCTCAGCCACTATCTTCTTGCTAACCCCCATTTCCTGTTAGCGTAGCCACGGCAGTTATATTAGTGGCCAATGGCTCACTGGTTACAGCTGATGGCCAACTAGCCACAGCTGATGGCCATCCAATCAGTGGATGGCCATTTACTACCCGAGCCAGCACCTTTCCACATGAGGCCGAGAGCCTGGAAACTGCTCTCCTGGCTCTGTCCCCACAGGGTCTCCAGGAGGTAGGATGGGACAGCAGAAGTCAATACTCCGACAGACATGGCCGAGACGCCCTGGCTACATTTGGTCATTGGGACCTTCGGGAAAGCTCTTCCAGTGACTTGGGAACTGAGAGGGAAAGAAACCGATGCTTATTTAAGAAGGAAGGGGAGGCTGCTCGGGCGACCATGGCCACGGTCAGGTATCAAACGAGGACTCTCCCCCTATTTCATTACATTCTCTTCATTGCTGGCTGCTTTGACCCGAACGGTGACTAAATGGCAAGACACCATCGCAGAAGGAAAACAGACGTCTACGAGACTGCTGGAAGCACGTGCTCTCTCATGACAGTTGTCATCGCCAGTAGAAGGCACGTTTGAATTTGATTTGAACTTGAACCTGTTTGTAAGTTAGGAGCAAGTTTCTCATGTTTGCAGGACAATGGGTCCCTATGAGCAACTCGAGCTTCCTGTATAGTGACAAAAAATTGGGCGCCCTAAAAACAGCCTACTAAGTGTAGAGTCAATCAGTATTTAATTACAATACACACTGATGGACGTAATATATAGGACAACATGGCAGAAGCTATCAAATACATGGCAATTCGAAGCACAATTTAGCAACGAGATACTGCTGTGCAAAGCAGAGCTCATAAAGCAAAATATTGGCAGACTTTACTATCCAAAAGAAGACTTTAGTATCCCCAAACACATCATATTCAAAAGTAAAAGATAAATAACAAATTAAAAAAGTGTTAACTATATATTGTGTGTTATATGTAGTAAAGGGTCAATAACTTCATACAAGATTTTACAATTCTTTGAAATCAATAAGAAAAAGACAAATACTTCAACAAACAAATGATCAAAGGACAAGAAAAATTCTCAAATAAAGAATTAAAACGTGCCAATATTTTTAAAAGTGCATCCTTATTAATATTTTTAGGAACGAAAATGAAAGTAATAATTAAATTTTCACCTTTCAAATTGATACAGATTAAGAAAAAACATGTTAAAAGTTAAATGTTAAACATTCTGACCGGGTAGTTGCATGTTGTGGAATTTTCCTGCGGGAAACACTATTTTTAATTTTGCAAGATTGCTATATGTTTAGAATAGGAAAAAATCAGAAGCAACCTAAATATGCCAAAATAGGAGATTGAATTTATAAACCATTTTTAAGGCTGTGGGGTGTCCTTCAAGCGGATTTCCTTGTAACCCAGAAACATGATAGTACAGCAGAGAGTGGGTCGGCGTGCTGAGTGACCCCTCTCTTTACCTGCTTGGTTCACTGGCCCTTCAAGATGCAGCCCTGGGCTGTCACCTTGACTTTCAGGCCGAATTAGCCTCTCTCTCCCTTGCTGTGCTCCAGTGGAACTTTGTTAATCATTTTGACGGAGACCTGTTCACTGTGTATGGCAAAGATTCATTCATATTTCTGTTATTTGAAGTTGACAGTGAGCTTCTTGTGGTAGAGAGCGTGTCTTGTTAATTTCTCATAAATTGCCTCCCCCACGTAGCACAGCTCCCCTGTGCACGTAGCACAGCACCTGTCCACAGGACACGTGTGCTGAGGCAGTGAGGACGGGGTTACGCTGTTTGGTAGGGATGCCGCAGGGCACGGAACGTGGAGCAGGACCCACGGCACGGCTGGTGCTCACAGGATTGGCCTACCGTCAGAATCCGCTGGGCGGCTTCTGAATGAAATGATCCCCAGCCTCCAACGTGTACAACTTATGGGCCTGGAGATCTGCATTTTAAACTCCTTCTGCAGCTGAGAACGACGCTGCCACACCCGGTGAGGTGTAAGAGCTGCCTCTGGGAAGCCCTGGGCAGAGCAGGTGCTCTGCTGAGCTGGCTGGGGCTGGCAGAGGACAAAGGAAGCCTTTGCAGGTGCGCGGGGAGGCAGTTTACAGTCTGCAGGAGGGGCCCAAGTGAGCCTTTGGTAAGCTCTGACCTGGGGCTGTTTTATCCTCCCCTGGAACTCTGGGAGGTAGAACTGTGGAAACCAGATTGGAGTTCTGCTAGAGCCGAGACGTTGATGAGGGATCCATCCATCCTGCCGGCGAAACTGAGTAGAGCAAGAGGAAACTGGTCAGTCAACAAGTTTGGAAGCAAAGGACCCAGAGTCAGGGCGTTAGACGCAGTGAGCAGGGCCGAGGGGATCTGCGGGTGGCACCACTGTTACACCTCACGGTGGCCACCTGTGCCCACCACGGCATGCTCTGGAACTGCTTCTTGCCTTTGGGTTTCATTTCAGTGACAATATGAAGTATAGCAATTGCAACAGAATCTCTGAATTACTACTTTTACTTACTTGATTATTTTGATCGAGTATCACAGGTTAGTTGAGTATCACAGGTTAGTACAAGCTAACAATTTGCTGTTGGGGAAGCTAAATCGCTTATGATAGTATCTGCTCCCATTCCTGGGGGAGTGCCACGACCTAGAGTCCTGGGGGATTAGAAGGGACATAGGACACCCATGGCTGGACCCACACTTTTGTGAGAATGTGCAGTTACTGAGGAGAGTGAGGGACCGTAGCTTCCCCTTGAGTCTGACATGAGACATAAAAAGGCCAAAGAGTTTGGTGAACTCGTGAAATACGTTGCGTTTACAGTCTGGAGGACAGAGATCCATCTCTGCTCATTTGGGGTCAGAGAAGCAGCTCCATGCCTCCAAGCTGGGGTCAGGGTGAGCCCCCAAGTGTGGCAATAACACTGAAGCCAAAAGGCGGGGTTCTCTGGAGTGTCTGGGTTTCCCTCCTTGGGGACAGCAGCTGTGTGGTGCTCAGAGAGTCGTCTCCAAAAGGACAAGGCCTTTCGACTCTGAATCAAGTTCAAGTTCTACGCGAGCCCTTCAGGGCCTTCCCTGCTCTGGTACAGGCCTGCTGGAAACGCCTCCTCCTCTCCTGTCTTGCCCTGCACCTTGCACTGCCCAGCAGCCAGACCAGACACCCAGTGCTCCCTGAAAGTGCTTCCCCGCCCCTTGCTGCTGCACATGTTGGCCAGCTTCCTGGGAACCCCTCCTTCTCCCTGGCATTCACACCCCTGCACAGTCCCGATGCCATCTTCCACAAGTCACCTTCTCCCTCGCAGGAACGGAGTGGAAACTTCCCTTCCTCTAGGCCCCCCGCTGCATTCTGTTGGTTCTTCTTTTGTATCTCAGCCCTTTCTGCCACGAGAAACAGGGGCTGCCCTGCCTTCACTCCTGGTCTGGGGTGAGCTCTCCAATTCTAGAGACTTTACCTCCTTCTTCCTTGGGGGTGGGGGTGGGAGGGTAGGAGGGCATGGTACCACTTCTGCAGTGGCTGCTGCATGCTGCCTGGGAGACGGCAGGGGCTCTGCAGACGCTGGCCCAAGACCGATGGGAAAAGTCACTACATGTGCACGAGGGCAGCACAGGAAGCTGAGCAGGATGGGGAACGTGCAGGCTTGGTGAGACTGGACCTCTGTAAAGGGAGGTTGGGAAGAGCTTCCTAACTTTTACCAGGCTGATTACGTGTCCCTAAGAGACCTCACGGACTTGGTCTCTGCCCCTGAGCTTTGCGTACGTGTGAAAAGGCACAGCCAGATTTTATTTCCCGTCTTTATTTACAAACTTTTGAGCTGACAGGCGAGTGGTGTTTGTTGTAAACTATTCACCTTGTGTCAGCCTCCCTCTAGTTCCCATAGCTGATGACTCTTGAAAACGTGATAATTCACTTTGCTTGGAACCCACATTTTGAGCTCCCGCTGTGTTTAAACCATGATTTTGGAGCTCTTCATGACAACAGTCTCTCTCTTCTTCATGAAATGAGCAAGGACCTATGTTAGTGAAATTCGTTTTCTCTTGCTTTGATGCAAACTCTTACAGATTGAGTTTGCTGCTCCTTTTCTTTGCAAAAACCAAAGCCAACAAGTGATGATGAAGCCTGAAAAATGCATCTATTACAGAGCTCCAAAAATGGAAACAGGGTTTTCTGATTTAGCTGTGGCTATTGACAGATGCCTTTCCTTGTGGTGATATCCAGCTTTCCTCGAGGTGTTTCCTGTGACATGTCACCAAGCACGTTTTCCTTCGTCACTTGTCTTGTTCCAAATGCCTTCATGAATGGTAAATACGTAAGAATCCCAGCCCATTATCCACCCTCAGCTCTCTTGGCACACCTCACCTTCTGGCAGACGTACAAAGAGGAGAATGACTGTTTCCCCGGGGACCCGCTCATCTCTCTCATCCTGTCCCCGCTGAGACATCTCGTGGTTTTATAACCAACGAGCACCCGTGTGTTTCCATGCGGGTGTGCTGCTGTCACCAGCTTGTCAAGCTGAAACTTAGAAATCTTGAGGTCCCTCTGTAGTCTCTGCCGCCCACTTTCCCCTGACACTTTGAAGGGACAGGACCCAGGCACGGAATGAGAAGCTTCAGGGTTTTCAGAGCTGACACAGATAAAGCCTTTTTACAGACGAGGAGACCAACTTTTGAGCGGGGAAGGGCCAGGTCCAATTTAAGTGCAGGGGCAGTGCAGAGAGAGAGTGAATCCACTTGGAAGGTGTTGCCAGTCCGGGGGAGGAGAGGGCGCTCTGGACTGGGGTGCTGGGGGTGGGGGTGAGGATTGGCCCTATTCTGGATGTATTTTGAAGGTGGAGCTGACACGGTCTGCTGATGGGTTGGATGAGGGGAGTGAGGGAAGAGAGTCTAGACAGAGGTGGTTGCTTCAGTCTGATCCAACGAACGGATGGGTTTGCCCTGATGGCTCCGGCTGGCGTGGTGGAGGAATGGTTGTGAGGAGCTAAAACAAGACTTCAGCTCAGACAGGGTAAGTTTGAGAGGGTTATGAGACATCGAAGCAGAGCTCAGGAGTGGGCATTGCACACACAGAAGAAAGCTCGGGGACGACACTGCGCAGGACAAGCACATTTAGGAGTCAACTGGCCGGTGGACTTGGCAATGGGACGCGGCTGGTGACCTTGAGCAGGTTGGGTGAGTGGTGGGGAGAAGACCGTGGTGGAGTGGGGTGAAGAGTGAATGGAGGGTAAGGCCTGAGGCGCATGTATGGAAACTCTTGGCAAGAGCTTTGTTACAAAGAGCAGGAAAAGGGCAGCGGGTGGATGTGGGGTGAGGCGGTGCCGGGCCTGTGTGGACGAGTTGTAAGATCTCGGCTCCGCGGACCTGCCCCCGTGGCCTCCAGTGAGCCATAATGGCTCCCGCCCACGGAAACCCCACCTAGGACAGGTGTTAATGTGCGTCCTTGGGCAGAACGAGGTGCCTCGTTAAAGCCGACACCGCCTACTCTAATGACGCCTGGCATCACGATCGAAACCCCCTGACTGATGATAACAACACGGCGGAAGCCTTAGCCAGCACTTGGCCGGCTCATTAGCTCGTTGTGCTAATGACTATTTGTGTAGCCCTCCCACGGTGAGGTGAGCGGCTAGGAGAGGACACGGTGAGGTCTTGTCACACACAGAGGACGGACGTGCAGAGCCCTGGGTTGGCAGAGCCCGGTCCCGGCCCTCCACTGCCAGCTCCGCAGGCCGTGGAGTGGCCCCTGTCCCTGGTCGGCTCCTGGCGAGGTGGCCAGGAAGCCGTCCTTACCAGGCAGTGAGAAGCGCTTCACCCTTCTGGGCGCAGGAGCTAGAGCCCGGGGCCTGGCTGGAGCAGATGAGGCATCCAGAAGGACTGTGCAGTGGGACGTGGGGCGGAGCGTAAGGGTCCACCTGGAAGCACAGGTGTGCGCGCGCTTTGCTGTATTCCAGCCCCTCTCTGCTCCCTCCCCACTCCCAAGCTGGCCATCACCTGTAATCACACCAAAGGTAGGCTTGGTGCTGGGTTTAAGCTTTCATTCATTCAGTTGCACTCTCATCTGGTTCTAAAGCAAGGTGTTCTAAGGGCATTTGGGGGTGGCTGCCGCAGTGCGGGACTGTGCAGGCCAGGTGCACCGTGCCTGGGTGGGCGGGTGGGTGTTGGCCCTACGTGCTCAGGCACAACTTTCACTTGAGCAGCCTGGCCAGCTCTCTGACCACTGAGACCCTCCTGGACTTTGTCACCCGCTGGGAGCTCAGGCCACAGACAGGGCTGTGGTTCAGGAGGAAAATGCTGCAGCTTCCATCAGCCAACGGCCAACGCTCCCACTGCTCAGGCCAACGGCTGATGGACAGCAAGAGAAGAGGGCATTGTGGGGGAAACTGGACACAGGCCGCCCGCCTCGGGGAACCTCCTTGAATTAAAGGGAACGTCCTATATTATCTGTCCAGGGACATCAGTCACAGCAAATAATTATCGTCCTGCTCGCCCTGCAGATTGAGAAAGTCTTCTACTGCAAGTAAAAGGCCCCTCTGCCCCCGTGTTGTCCGAGAACGTCGGGGCTTTCTTTGCTGAGTGGCCCGTTCTGCTTCTAGACCTTGGAGAGGGAAGCTGAGAAGCCCAGCTCTCCGAGGGGACCCTGCTTTAGGCTGCCAGTGCTCCTGCCACCCCGTACAGGTGGAGGAAGTGGGCCTGCCTCCTGTGGCATGCCTGGCCCTGCCCCAACAGTGCCCCCATGTCCCACGTCCTGCCCTGCTTGGCGGGTCCAGCTGGCTTTATTTTACACTCCCATGCTCTGCCCCAGGGCGGTGGGGAGGGGGGCATCTTCCAGGGTCGGCTCTTCCCTGCTAGCCCAGACCCCTTCCCCACCGTGACACCCCCCCCCAAGGACACCCCATGCCCTTGAAACCTTTTCCTGCTGGTGAGCCTCCGGTGGGTGCTAAGGGAGATCCTTAGGGACCCCTGTGGTATACGCTTTCACCTTCTAACAGGACCGATGAGACTAATAAATCAGGAACATTGTTCTTAAGCAAGTAATCTCCAGCTCGCCGTGCTTTTTCCGATTATATACTGTAGATCCTAACTGAGGTCAAATAGTACATCCCAGAATTCGGGTGCTTCAAATGGGAAAAGTTATTTTGATATCCTACTTCCCTCCCGCTCTCCCCTGTCCCCTTTTCCCCCCACCCCATGTCTCCATGGACACGTTATGAACAAACTTATGTTTTCATCCCAAAGAGGGAAGAGGATGTTAAAGTTGGACTGTAGCTATGGCCTTGTAACTTTTGTTCCACGGCATGGAGAGAAAGCTTCAGAACCTCCTCCAGCCTGGTGGTCCTGGCAGGGCTCACAGGGGGTCACAGGGAGGCCTGGGTCATCCACTCTCAGTCACTGGGTGACAGCCACTCTGACTCTCTGGGACACTCCCTGGGTCTCAGCCACTCCCAGCATTGCCGAGTTTCCTATTCAGGCAGAGGTCGGGGTGCTGTGGCAGCTTGTGGACAGACCATGGTGGGCAGAGGACATCCTAACTGGTTTCTGTCCATGGTGTCCGGAAGGTCTCTTTCATTGAAATCAGCACCGTCAGTGTGACAGGGGCTGCTGAGAGGAGGCAGCACCTGGTCCGGCAGATGCTGTGACAGGCGACTGTCTCCGTGTCAGAGAGAAGAGGCCCAGGTCTCAAGACCTTAAGAGCCGCCAGAAATGGTCCTGCCAGCCACCCCTACCCCAAGGCCATGGCTGGCTAATGACATTATTTCCAGGGTGTAGGAAAGGTCACTCAAGTGATTCTTCCCCAGGACAAAGAAGTCACTACAGGGTGACCGGGGATGGAGGTGGCTGCTGGCCCTCTGTCAGGGAAGCAGCTGGTGGTGTTAACGGCAGGCCTCTTGCTGATCCTTTGAAAGTCCCCTCCCCCAAGCAAGCCGCCATCGCAAGGACAGTCGGGAATGTTACGAACTTTCCTACAGCTGGTTGGCCATTTGAGAGGCAAACCATCTGAACTGCAGATTCTTAGCCTCTGAGGGCAAATATTTTACCAAGTTAGTGGAAATATTCACACTTGGGAGCCCTGTGAACACGTAGGTGAATGTTTTTAGCATAGAATTTTAATGCTTATTATTCTCTCTCCCTCCTAACGTAATTTTCTTGTCTGTGAAAAAGCAGGCTGAGGTTAAGACACAGACGACTCAGTCGGGGCTGACGAGGTGGAGTCCCCGCCCTCCTCTCCTCGGTCCTTCCGCGGACCTCAGTTCCACTCTGACCCAGAACGCGGAATTTTCAGTGTCTCCACGTCTTTCCCTCAGAGCCTCCTAACTTCTGACGTGGCTTTGGCACCGAGTCTTCAGCTGCTGTCCTGCTAAGTGGTTGTGTTCCCTGTGCTGTGTTGGCAAAACATTCTCAAAGTCTGTCCCAGGGAACACTGGTTCTGTGGGATGTCCATGCACACAACGAGAAATTCAATTTATTATTCAGGAGGTGCTGGCCTAAACGGGTCTTCTCCTTCCAGGACGTCAGGGTCCTGACCTATGACGTATGTGCACGTGTTGTCCTCGAAGGAGGGAGGAAGCATAGATGGCACTTGCCAAACTTACCTGACCTTTTTGGGGGAACACCCCCTGGGACCCACAGTCTCAGAAACAGATTTTGGGGACATGCTGCCATAAGAGCAATGATCACGCTTAGCTGTCTTCCAGGCCAGCGTCATCCAATAGCAACGTCACAGGAGCTTCAAATGTGAGCCGCGTTGGTTGGTGGTTTTCAGTTTCCGAGAGCCACAGTCCCAAAGAAAACCAAACTGGTGAAATTTATTTCTTTATTATATATTTTTATATACTTTATATATAATTATATAATACAACACATTTATTATATGTTATAATGTATAATAAAATTATATCGTATTATGTATTAGACAAATGGATAATAATATACAATTATATATTACATAGGTAACACATTATATATCAAAAATGTTATCATTTGAAAAGGTAATCAATATAGAAGTATTAACAGTGACCTCCTTTTCTTTTTACCAAATCGCCAAATCTGGCTTGCCTTTGACTCTTGCAGCACACGGTGGCCGAGCCATCTGCCAGGGCTCCGTAGCCCCCTGGGGCCAGTGGTCGCCGTACGGGACCGCGCAGCTCTAGTCCAGTCCTCGTCCGGTGCAGGCCCCACCCCCCATGCAGCACCTATCAGAGGCCACACAGACTTGGTGAGACCCCTGAAGAGGCACAGTGGTGGGTGTTCGGTGCCAATAGGGGCTTATGCTGCCTTAGTCTTCGCCACACGGCCCGGCCATCTGCCTAATGCCCCACTAGGATCTGGGAAATCTGCCACGAGATTGCTGGAACCAAACACGTTTTCTTTGCTGTAGGGCAGGTTTCTGCCCAGAATGTGATCTCCTGTCCTAGCCGGCGAGGCCAAGCAGACAAGCCAGAAGGAAACCTCAATGTAAATGCCCCCTTGACCTTGGGGTCTGGAGCCTGGCGCGTCCAGCCCTTGGGGACTTTCCTCCTTAGCCCCTGACCCTACCCTCCCTCCTAAGAGAAAGGCTGCCCCTCGGCTTCAGCCCCTCCCTCCATAGCACCACTTGGGAGGGAAGTGGGGGTGAGAGAAGGAGGAGGGGCCATCACGATCCCCTCCCTTCTTCCCCAGGAGGCCTTACCCTGGTTCTGTGATCCTGGTAGTGTTATCCTCTGACTCATCTGGACCTCCCGTGTCTTCTGGGTCTGCTTTGGATGCCCTCGGTTACACACATGCCTGTCTGAGGAGCGGGAACAGAGCTTGGGGTCACAACGTGTAACTTGCAGGACACCTCCTTCTGCTCAACTTTCAGCTCTTACTGACCCCACGTGCCTCCATGTATAGCTCCCCTCTGTTCATCGTGTTGCAGGGGCCCAGTCGTACGCTGGCGTAGCACCCAGCAGGAATTATTCCACTTAGCCTACGGCAAAGGTTGGAGGTAAACGCTACCACTCCCCTCAGGTTGCAGACAGTCACTAAGACTTAGAGAGAAGCCAAGGACATGGCTCAGGGCTGACAGCTGGGACGTGGGGGCGGACGTCCAGTCCTGCTGTCCGACTCTGGAGGTCACGCTGAAACCGCTGTTCCCTTTAACTGCCCCGTCTCTCTTCATTCAGCTTCGGGCACACAGGCCAGGCCTAAGGCTTCTTGCAAAAGACAAGGCTTCGAGTGTTCGAAACCCCATCAGGCCTTTCCTACGTTTTCTCTCATGCAGAGTGGTTTTCATCTCCTTATTTGGAGAGAGGGTGGAAATCATTGTCAAAGAACAGACAGCTGCCACCCGATTTCCCCTGCTCACCTTTCTTTAACAGCAACGGCCGCCGTATCTAGAACATAGACCTGCACAGACACCCCTTTCCCTGGTGTGGGAGCACTTGTCTCACCCTGGTCCAAAGGTAGCTGTGGTGTCATGCAGACGGAAGCGTGTATGTCTTGAGCAGGCGCCCAGACATGTGGCTGGCATAGGATGCTGATCCCCTGTTCATGGTGACCAGGACTTGTTACTCTCAAAAGCACGTCTTGTCCCGAGACAAGATGTGTGGAAATAGCTGTCTTGTCTCGTAAAGAAGCCTCACACTGGAGCCAGAACTGAGAGCCACCAAATCACCCCATGTGGTGGCCCAGACAGCAAAGGGCATGAGGGAGGGGGCCCCTGCATTGGGGGGGTGCCAGCCACGGGCACTGGCATCGGCACATCCATCCACCTGGCCTCTGTCCACGGAGGCTTTGTGATACTAGGAGCCTCATCTCCTTTGCGGATAATGATAGCAAACGCTCCTGGTTTTACAGAATTGTTTTTCCTCCTTGTGTTGTCTCTAATGCAGCACTTGAGGAGTCCCTGGGCCAGTGTCACCCGAGAGCTGGACAGACACTCAGGTCTCAGACCCCACGCAGACCCACCAACCCAGAAACTCTAGACTGGGGCCCAGTAACCTGTGTTTGAATAAGCCTTCGAGACCTGCACTGTCCTGTGTGGCAGTGGCAGCCACTACTGTCACTGTGTCAGTTGAACACTTTAAATGTGGCTGGTAGGCTACACGTCAAACTTGCACCTGGTGTGAAAAAACGAGAAAGAAAAAAGGAGGTCAGATGCTGCGTCACCTTGTTTTCATATTGCTCATATGTTGTAGTAACAATATTTTGAATATACTGAGTTAACTAAAATACATTATTAGAGTTTGTACCTCCTTCCTTTTACCCTTTCAGCATGGCTGCCAGAAAAGTTAAAATCACCAGTGTGGGTTGTTCTAGGTGATTCTTTGGCAACTGAAGTCCTGAAGCCCTGGGCTTGGAGGAACTTCAGGAAGACCAGGCATCACTCCTAGGTGAATAAGGACGTGAGCCGCACGCACCAGGCCAGGAGGTGAAGGGGAATTGATTAGCTACTAGGACCAGAGGTAGGTGGGATGGGAACTTGACCTTCCTACTTTATATCTTTTGGTATTTTTTGTCATTGTACTCTTACAAAACGAAATAAAACAAACCCAAACCAAACAAATAGCCATCCCCCACAAACACCAACCAAACAAACAAATCCTTCCAAAAACCTACTTAACAAAAGAACGAGAAGAATTGGGGCAAAGGATCGGAGGTGTGGAAACAGGTATTTGCCGCATTTATTTGAGAGGGGAGAGGAAGGACGAAACCCTCTTGTATGACTGCTGGCTCCGGACGGTCTATAGATTGCAAATACACTTGCCCACTGATGCAAATATCGTGCACCTGCCATGCAAATTGGTCCTATTGCTTAGAATAAATGCTATGAAAACAAGGCAGCTTTGGGCAGTCTGGTCCCTCCTTGCAGTTAATCATGGCAGCCCCAAGCTTAAAAGAAATTTTTTGTTGTTTATTATTCTTATTCTTATTGCGTTTATGGGTGAACTAAATGAGGAGGGTCGAACTGCGTGCATGCACGCCTGAGGGTGGAAATCGTGGTCAGGCGTGATGTCGGAGTAAGGAAATGGATGGACCCTGATGCAGAAGGAAGCAACGCACGGCTGAAGTGTTCTTTCCACCTCTAAATGACTCTCTCAGATGCACAGATTTCGAGAGCAAGTCTCAAGCTTTGGGAACAGACTAGCCGTTTAGACGTTTCCTGTCTGTGGGCGTGCCCAGCCTGCACAGCCACTTCAATGCTAAACGGAGGTGTTCAGACCTGCCGGCTCAGGGCAGCCTGTTTTGCGCCCTATGACAGCCTATTTAAGATTTATTTTTAAAACACTGCTGGCTGGCCATATTATGTTTTCGAAGAACAGTGAATGGAGGTGAAGCAGCTAATCAGAAAGCCAAATCCTTTTCAGTGTGGGATTCTGTCTCTCATAGGTCCAGTAACGGGACAGATATTTCCAGCTGAACTGAGCCTGAAAGATTAGAGGGTCCCTATGTGTGTATCGCCCCAAACCAGGTGTATTAGTCAGGGTTTTCAGGCTGTATGGCCTCTCTGAGCCTCGTGCTCCTAATTTACAGACAGTGCCCACCGCAGACCCCTGTTGGGGCCAGAGGGGGCACATCTGTGAGGTGCTTTCTATGGGGTCTGCCACCCAATAGACTCAACAGCAGTCTTTCTCCTCTTTTCCCTCGGGAGCTCCCATTCTGCCAAATAGGAAATGTTAAGTCCCCCTTTACCACGTCCATTGCCAACGATATAGTCTCGGCCCCTTAAGGCAACGCCAAAGACAAACAGTAAATTACAATGAATTTGTCTCGTGCATTGTGAAATTACGACTCTTACTCGTAACACTTCTGTCCGTGCCACTCATGACCATTGAGTGAGTCATCTTCAGTCTTTTCGCCGTCTTGCTGCCCTGCTGATTTCCTCGGCCTACATCAGACCCACCTGGTTTAAGACGAAGTGGAAAGCTGTCAATTGCTCAGTGACTCAGAGATACAAGTCTGAATGAAGAAGCACAGAGCTTCCGGAAGCCAGACCACATTATCTCAGTGGGGTGTCTCCTCCAGCACTTACTGTGTGTCTTGGATGGTGTTATATCCACCTGCATGATGTTAAAGCAGTCTCCTTGTGGGACCTCATTCCAACTTCTTTGTAAGAGAGAGCCATGGAAAATAAATTAAGTAAAGCCTATGGAGACATACACCAACAACGCAAAAGGAAATCATTTCCTTTCGTGTTTCTAGTCATGTCATTTCCTACAGGCCGGCAAAATCAAGAGACAAAAACCAAAAGCACACAACCCACAAGGCTAAAAAAAAAAATCCTCAAACCACCAGGCGTGTGGTGTAACCCTTAGAGTCTGAACAATGAGACTGAGCCGCTATGGTGGCCGCAAGAAGAACAAGGAGAAACAAAGTCCACAGTCAAAGGCTCTCGTAATATTTTACTACGTTATTCATGGCTTGGAGGGGCGGAGCTTCACAGAGACCCGCCCTTTGAACATAGAAGGCAGTTTCAGTGTAACAATTAATTCTGACTTTATATCTACTTCAGTTGAGATTTTCATTTATTAAGGAAGTAATAAAACACTCAACAAAAAACCAAGCATGACATCTGATTAAAATGTCCAGCCAATTTCTTTACCCATTACTCTATGTACCACGCGAGGCTATATTTTTACTAATCCTTTAAGGCAAGTGATTGGCTGGCCTTCATGACCGTTTTCCTTTTAAATACCCTCAAGGTACCCATCTCAGAAAGTGCTGTGTTCTGGTAGCAGAATCGTTTCCGGTTCTGGTGTGAGATGAGATGATACGGAAGTCGATGAGGCAGAAGATCTGTGTAAAAATTGAGAGCAGTCGTGCAGCGAGGTTAAAACACAAACAAACACCTGCCAGCCCCTCATGTCTTCTGTTCACAGTAACCTCTGCTTTCCCAATGTCAAACCATCAAGGTAGAAGGGAATAAAATACATAGAAGCAGTGCTGCCGACTACACCATGAGTAAATACAGCATTTGTTTAAATTTTCCCCCAGAGATAGTGAAGGCTTTGCCTTGATCTCTCCATGTCATCTGGCTTCATCCCTTTGGACCCAAGTTTCTCACCTGTGGTACCACGTATTGACATTTTGTACTGAGTCGTCTTTGTTGTGGTAACTGTTCCGTGTATGGTAGGAGGTTTAGCAGCATCGCTGGCCTCTGTCCACTAGATGACCCACTCGTAGCACTCTGTACACACTGTTGAGATAACGGACAATGTCTCCAGACGTTGCCAAATGTCCCCCCGGTGGGGCAGGAGGGTACAGACCCAACGCTTTTGTTCATAATGGCTTGCACTGCTCTTGGAGGACACTGTCGCTTACCTCCCCCTGAGAGTGACTAGGCTTCCAGGTCAATAGGGCCATCCAGTGGTTCCTTTTTTGCAGGATTCACATGGGAGAAGTGGGAGGGAGGAAGGGCGAAGAGCAGAAGGCGGGTCTGTGTAATTCTCCTTTTTGCATTTCTTCCCCCACTGGAAGGGGTGACGGGATGGGTAGGACTCCTCTTGGAGAAGGTGATAAAGGCTCAGAGGGCAGCTGGGGGTGGAGGGCTCGGGGGTGGGAACGGGAGAACGGGGGCCAGGTTTTACGTCATGTCTGTAATGCTCCACAGTTTCCAGCCTGCGGTGGGTGCTCGAGCTGGGCCCATCTCCTGGGCCTGAGTTGCATGTGCATAAATTTCATCCAGAACACGTCCTTCCCCAGCCGTAGAGGTGTCCCTCCTGACCCTCACAGCGACGTCCATCCTCCTTCACCAACAAAGGGCCTTGGAGAAAAACCACCCAGCACGTCTCATGTCTTCTTGTATAACTTGATAGCAATGTTCCATTTTTACCACCTTCTTTCCCACGTCCTGATATTTTTGGAGTTCTTTTTGTCACTAATCACTAACTGATAGATTTTTCTGAAATTTCCTTCTGCGGTTTCGACAGCTGGTTGGCTGACTGAAATGAAGAACTAACTTCTTTGTTCCCAGGACACCAGAGGTCTGGACACAGATTGATCTGAGATACACACTTAGTGGGGGTAGATCGCAGGGGTCACGCTGGCAGTGAGGTGATGCCGTGGGTATTTTACACATTTTACATAGTATATAATTGTTTTTGTAAGCACGTGGCAGTATCTGATTCAAAGGAGACTGTAAATGAAATTCCCCAGAGCCCACCAGGTTGCACATGCCACATTTGTGGATTCTGTGTCGTGACTGAGGAAAACATCGCGACACAACTCCGTTCCGAATGCAGCCTCCCTGGTGCAGCCCAGGTGTGTCTTTGCTGAGCTTTACCTTGAGGCCAAGACTCTCGGAGGTACATCTTCAGTCTTGACCTCCCTCCTGAATTCCAGGCGTCTAACTTGACTTTCCCACGTGGACGTCCAGCAGACATTTCCAAGCTGTTGTTTCAGTCTGACTCCCCGGGCCCTTCCCAGGCCTGCTCCCCGGGCCCCCTCCTGTCTCAGCTGATGGCAACGTCAGGCTTCCAGTAGCTCCTGCCAAAAATCTTAGAATCCAGCTTCCTTTCTCTCTTTCTGTCGCTCCCCACATCAAAACTAGGAGGAAATTCTATTGGCACTGGATTAGCTTCAGAATTTATCCAGAAACTGACCCTCTTTCAGGACCCCTTTGTTATTTTATGTCATGGCTCTTTCTCCTCTGTGACTGAGTTCCTTGTCACCACATCCCTGAGTCCCCATCTCTTGCTTGTCCCAACAGAGTAGACAGAGTGATCCTTTTAAAGTTAAATGTGGCCACGTCACTCCTCTGCTCAAAAATTATCTCAGAGGGGTGGTTTCCCATTTCCCATCTCATGAGAATAGAAGCCAAAACTTTCACAGTGGCCTTGAAGGCCCAACATACGTGCCCACCCATTACCTCCTGGCCTGATCAGCCACCATGCTCCCCTTCGTGTGCCTTGGCTATGCCGGGTCCTCTCATCCTGGGGCCTCTGTACCTGTCCCCTCTGCCTGGGATGCTCCTGTCCAAATAACCCCATGCCGGGACCCTCCTGCCAGTCTTTGCTCAAATAGCATCTTCTCCATTGGGCCCACTCTGGCCACTCTTTAGACGACTGCCTCCCTCATCCCCAGACTCCCCACCCTTTTACCTGCCCCACTCCCCCCTTTTCTGTAGCATTCAGTGTCTTCTAGCCTCTCTCTGTGGTCTGTCTGCACCGGCGGGGATGCTAGCCCCTCAGTGACAGGGGTCTTCGTCTCCTTCGCTCCCTGATGCATCATGGCACCCAGGTCAGAGTTGAGTACACAACAGGGGCTCAGTATTTGTTACATGAGTGTACAGGCATAATTAATCTCTCAGAGCCCATCTTATATCTTCTTTGTAGTTCTGGAAGCATTGTTTTCCTCTGCTCTGTTAGGTTACCATTTGCTTCCTGCAATAGACCAGCCACCCGTTATGGCCACGAAGTGAATGTTCTATTATTATATTTTCCACATTGGTCTCCTCTGGATTTGCAGTGGCTCTTTTTTTTAAAAAAAGGTTTTTTCCCACCATCGCCTGCTTTGATTTTAAGGACGTAAAGTCCTTTCCGTTCATCCTGAGACTACAGTAGAGTTTAAAATATTTCGTTCTACTGGCAGTAACTCCTCTACTGGGCTTGAATTTGATTGATTTGATCTTCCCTTAGGAACTGGCAAATCTTTTAATATGCTCAGCGATCATTTTCTCTCTGTTGACACTTGTTTGGGATTTGTGGCTGAGATGGGCTCCATCGGAAACTGTTTAGGTCACTGTTCTCATCGTTTACTTACGACTGTCAAGAGGGAAAGGGAAATATTTAGACTGTATTTCTCCTTGACTGCATAAGCTGCCAATCGTTTTTTCTAAGGAAGGGGCAGAGCCAGAGGAGAGAGGGGCAGCCGTGCTCCTGGGAACCTGCCCTCCCCGGAAGCAGAGGTTGGAGCCTCCTCCAGCGGAGCCTGGTGGGGCATCCCCACCATGTGTCTGCTGTCTTCTGAGGGTCATCCCTGCGTCTTGCAGCCTCGGGGAGCAGGCTTCAGGCTGTCTCCGGCTGCTCGGGCTGGCTGCGGGGCTGGATCAGCACGTCCCTCACTCTGCCATCTTTTCACCCTTTACTGTCCATCCGTCCTTATCGCCCGTTCAGGTCCAAACGATTTGGCTTTTCTAGGATCAGAGTGGGGACGTGGGACTGGCCCTCCCTTGCTCTTCCCACAGACTTCCCCACCCTATGTTTTGCACGGAGGCAGGTGACTGCCCCTCCCCGCCACGTCATTCCACTGCCGGTGTCTGTGGGCCGCATGCTCCTGACTTTTCAGGAAAGTAATTGTGAGTCCTTTCATTTCCAGCAGTATTTTAGTGTTTCTTCCGTTATGCTGGCTGGGTGGGAGAATATAAGAGAATGGGCGATGACTTTTTGATCCTACATGTTTTACTTAGTAGCTACCCTGCATAAACTTATTGTGTGTGGCAGGGTACCCAGGAGACTAACATATGGTTCCTACACTAAGAAAGCCATGACCTGATTGGCACAGAAAACACATCTATGGAAGCCAACGGTCTGTGGTTAGCGCCCGTCCTCTGTGCTTCGTTATAGCCCTTGACTCAGTTTCCAGCCCCTTTTCTTGAGATCCTCCTTTCCTTTTGCCTCTGTGACAGACAATGTGCAACCCTTGTCACGTCCCGATTTCTTGGACCCCTTTACCCTCTCAGGCTCCCTAAGCATTTGTGTCCCATTGTCAGGCGCCTATGCTCCACGCTGCTTATTCCCACCCATGGACCTCTCATGGACCTTTCTGGTCCTACCATCAGTGGAGTCCCTGATGTCCCGTCTGTCACAGGACTCCATGTCTAGGTCGAATGGTTTTTCTATCTCTTTATTCTGCAATTCCGGCTGCCTGTTGCCCCCTCCACCTCAAGAAACTTTGATGACACTCCTCCTGTCTTAGTGGGCTCAGCTGGTACCCCCTCTGCCTCCCTCCCACTTCTGGTGAGTCCCGTATCCTCTCAAATCCTTTCCATCGGTACAGAAGTCCTTCCTCCTTTTCCGTAGCCCTGCTGTGGCTGTGGTTTGGGTGCTCACTATGTCTCTTCTGCGCAGTTGTGTCTTCTTTTACCCATCTACCTGCCCCCTCTCTGACCTCTCTCCCGTCTAACTCACACACCTAAATCATTGCTCAGATCATGTCAATTCCTTGGCTCAAAAATTTCTTGCCAGCACAATAAAATTCACCTTTCTCAGTTTAGTAGGGATGCGGTGATGGTTGGCTTCTCCCCAGTCTATTCAGTGTCCTGCTCCACACACACCGCCTCTGGCCACCCTGGGAGCTGAGAGCTCCTGGATGCGCCCCCATGTGGCTCAGTATCCCTGCCATGGGGGACGCCTGACATCCTCTGTTTGCACGTCTACTTTCTATCTCCTCTATCCCTGCTCCCTAATCACCCAGCTGCAGTGGTCTGTCCCGCCTCTCGACCCACACACTTACACACACTACCTGTGTACTTATGTGCACAATGCATTACAGAGTGCAGGGCTGAAAGAGATAGTTGTCAAATGAACAATGACCAAATGAGTGTTACAGGACACCCTTAAAATTCATGGGGATTGTGTCTGCAGACCTTTAAGTGGTTAAGACCTTGGAGTGGTTTCCTGCTGTGTCACTAGCTGTGTGATCTTACAAGAGTTCCATAACTTCTCTGAGCAGCAACTTCCCAAAATAACTCTCTTATGGCATTTCTGTGAGATGCGGGAGGCAAGGCCCTCACACAGTATCTGGCATGTAACAAGTGCTCAAAAAATGGTAACTGTTAATATTACTTGCTTTTCCTTCCACCCAAACATAAAAACAGTACTAGAAAAGTGACCCTTTAGATCTACATCTAATGATGAGCAGAGGAAGAAGTGGAGCTGAGAGGCCGACGCTGGCCCGACAGCTAGGTTTTCTCACTGGTCAAGTGATCTCCCCGCCATGATTTTCAGGGTGCCCCGTCCTCGCCCGAATGACGCTTATTCACGTGCCCTGGACCTCTGGAGCCACTCAGGAGTATCTGAAATTGAGTAGAGTGCATCAGGACCAAGCTGGGCAGACAGAGGGAGCAGACGAGCCCATCACGGGTGCTGACCTCTGAGCGCCCTGTCAGGCTGGAGCCACTAGCACATGCGACGTGATTTTCGGTCCCATGTCTGCCCTTACTTGTTAGGGGTCTTCTGATGACCGAGTCCAGATCGCCAGGGGCAAGGCCAGCACTGGAGACGTTAGGCTTCTGTGTTTCTCTACAGTACAATCTTATCTTCCTCGGCATCATCTTTCTACAAAACGGAGAAAAACAGGTGTCCTAGGGCAAGGCAGTATTTTATCAATAATAGTACAATAAGTCATAGCAGGTTTCGGTCATGGTAACAAAGCCAGAAACTTTTGTTCTTTTCTCTTATTTTCAGATGTTCTTCAATGCAGCACCATCGTTAATAAAAAGAAATGTATTTGCTTGGAATCAAATTCATAAGGACGGTCTAGAATCAGCACAACATGGTTAGCTGAAGCCACCAATCTCTTTCTCAAACTAAAGTCTGTGTCTCGTTCGCTGTTCTTGGCAGACCTGACACTGTCTAGACTCTGTTGATGACATAATTTCTTTTCATTACTACTTCCTGGTGTCCTAGCTAGTCCTTTAGAAGCAGAATGATGACTGTTTTGGAGCTCCCTGGCTGGGGTGTCTGAGTCACCTGGTCAGGTTGAAAGGGAGGGTGACCCATCACCCTCCAGAGTTTACCTTGCTCAGGTTTCCCAAACAATAAATGGAAAAGTGAGACTTTGTGGGAGAAGGATTGAAGCTTAGTGATGAAGTCTAAGATTGGGGAGCTCAGTAGAAGTTTGGGGGCTGGTCCCTGTTGTGTAGGTCAGGGCGGGAGTTACTTTCGACGAGCTCTGATGATGTTGGCGTGTATGTTTTAATGGAACAAAGGTTCCAGAAGGCAGAGCAGTAAGGTCCTGAAGGAGGAGGATGGTTGGGGGAGCAAGGACAAAGCAGAAAGGAAATGGGGCGTCTGGGCACAACTGCCTGGAGATGCTAGCACTGAGGTTAGCTGGGGAGGTGTCAGCCAGGGTGAGAGGTGTGATACGACAAGCGACCTGAGGATTTAGTAGGTGGTGCAGGTGTGACTTGGTTCACTAAGCATGTTTTTCCTAAGATTGATGACACAAAAATGTAATGGTGGAGAAATGAGAGAGGAGATGTTTGTATAACCTGGGGGTATCCATAGAGTCCTGAGAAGACCTAGATGGTGCACAGGTCGTTTGAGGAGAGTTGGATGAGGGGCAATGAACAAGGTTTGGGGAAGACACAGGGTGTGTCTGTCTGGGTGCTGTGATCTCTCCCAGGCCTGAGGGGCAGAGGACAGGAGTGGGATAGGACCCTTTCCATAAGTTCAGGTCTTGGGTCAGCAGATGGGCCAGGCTGCCAGCCAGTGGAGACTCCATTCAAGGGAGCAGGGGAACCACCCCAACTCACTCTGCCCCTCCTGCCCGGGGTCTCCACTGGCCAAGCCCACCAGAATCCAGAAGCAATGGTCCTGTTCAGGTGGACCATACTGGCCCACCTCTGAGGCAGAGGGAGGGAAAGGAAAGGTAGAGAGTGGGTCTGGGGGGCTCAGCAAACTGCAGCAGAGGTGATGAGGTAGCCGCTGGGCTGTTTGGGGGGGGCTGTCAAACATCATCAGCCACCTCCCCGGACATTTTGCCCAGAGACAGCTCTGCTTTTTCTTTCTTGGAGGAGACCGCAATAAAGAGGCCGCCATCACCCCTGCTTCTACCTGCCCCCTCCTTGCTCTGCCCAAAGGGGAGTAGGTACAAAGTGACACTCAGAAGGGAAAGGCTGGTGGCTCCACGGTCCTTGTTCCCCGGGGCATGGCCTTCGTGTCCGCTGCCTCCGGCCCCAGGACGGGGAGCACATTCACGCCTCGTCTCCATTTCTGGACTTTGCTTTCAAGGGTCTTCTGATTATGGGCCTCCAAAGACGACTTGCCAAGAAAACCAGTTTGTCGGGGAGGAGGAATATTCTGCAGTGGCTCTTTGACCTGCAGGAAGGTCTGAAGCAAGAGCGCTTGAGTGTCCAGGCATGCCCCGACCAGCCCAGTTACGCAATTCCTCTCCAGCGAAGGAAGGGGGCTCCTTGTACGAAAGGGAGCTATTGTGACTTTCAGAATCTAATTGTTCATAGAAGCTGATGGGAAATCTTGAACTTTCTTTTGCCCTAAAACTGAATTTGCTGATGTTGCTCAGAAGTGGATTGATTGGATAAGCTCTATTTCCAAAAATGAAATTCACCTTTGAGTCAGGTCCAAGCTGGGAAAATGGCATTCATTGAGAAAACTTGAAAAGTGGGGAAACCCTGGAAACTGGGAATTCAGGGCGAAACTTCCTTCTTAGTCATTGCACTGCTGCTCGGGATGCTGTTGTCGTCATGTGTACACACACAATCACACACACAATCACGCACACAAACACCCTTCTGCACACACCAGACCACAAGGACACATACACTTCACACCACACCACCCAGCACACACACGGCACAACACACACACCACAACACACGCACCAAACTAAGCACACACCTGCGTATCGCACACGCACACCGCACATCACAACACACCACGTACAGCCACCACCTCCCTCACCTCCCCTGCTTCTCCCGGAGGTCAGACCGCTCTGACAGGAAATTAGATTTTCAATACAGAGTCGAATGATTTTCTCTTCTAGCGAAAAGATGATCACAGAGGAGGCTTTGTGAGCCGGCCCTGGCTCAGAAACTCTGTGGTCCCTATGCAGCCCTACCAGATGGTCCATTGTGACAGGGCAACAGTCTGAACCAATGCTGCGTTTGCTGGAGCGCAGTGGTGGCCCTGCCCTTCACTGCTTTCTCAGATTCCGCAGCCGTGTGTAGGTGAAAGTGTGTGTCAGGGAAAGTGTGTGGATGTGTGAGTATGAGTGTGTGTATGCACATGTTTGAGTGTGAATGTGTGTGAGTGTGAGTGTGTGGCCTGAGGACGGGGTGGGGAGAGACAGTTCTCACACAGGTGGGACAGAGCCCAGTACAGTCCGCTTCATAAATGATTTAGTTAAACTCTTTGGTTTCCAGGAATATGTTGGAGTAAATTGCCACAATCCATGCTCCATTTGAAAATCTGGGTTTAAAAACTCAGAAGCAACATTATATCAAATTTCTAGATTCAGAGTCTTTCACACCCTCAGTGAAAGCCAAGGTCGTTTCTGTGCAGACTCTCTGATGCTAGATTCTGTGTGCAGGGCCCACAGGCCCCAGCTACAAATCATCTTGTGGACACAGCATCCGACAGCTATGGAAACTTCTAGTCATTGCTGCTGGAACTTCTCAGTGGGAAGAGCAGAGGTCACTGGTCACTGCCCCCATGGCCCTCCAGGAGGCTCTTTTTTCCCCTGGAGCTGCCCTGGTGTGACAGGCGTAAGGGGTGCCTCCTCTAGGCATCCTGGCTCGTGGCAGCAGAGTGGCACCCAGGAGAAAGAAAAGATGGCGAAAACAGCTCCTCTGTGATTCCCAAACTGGGAGAGCATTAGCGGTCTGAGGACTTATTTACAGAGCAGATTGCCCAAGGCATTTCCAAGATTGCTAAGTCAGGATTTCCAGAAGTGGGCCCCAGCATGGGTATTTCCAAGCAGCTCCCCAGGGAGACTGAGACAAACCCTATCTTGAGGTTTCTCTGTGGTTTCACCCAGCCCGCCAGGGAAGGAAAACAGGGACTTGGGACAAGAACCCCATCTTGAAACACGTGCTTTCGCTGGATGGCGCCCTGTTACATCATCGTTTGTCCACTGTTTGCCTAGTCACTCCTACTCATTCTTTTGGTCTCGGTTTGTGCTTTGCCACCTTCTCTGATCCCATAACCTGGGCCAGCTGTCCCTTCTTTTCCGTTCCACAGCAGTCTGACATTCTTCCATCAGGGTCCTCAGCCCATGAAATTGTTATTTGTTGTTAACCTATCCATGGCCCTCATTAGACAGCAAGAAGGCAAGGATAATGTTTTGTTTGTATTGTATTCCTAGGACCTGGCAGAGAGGTACTCTGTGAAGATTTTTCAGAGCAGGGTCGGGGAACCCCAAGCACAGAGCACTAGCAGAGAAGTGACTGCATGGAAACAAGCAGCACAGGAAGCATGATTGACATCTGAAAGGTTTCCATTATTTCCAGGCTTTGACCCACAATCACATCATTGCAGCATGTATCAGTCAGCTATTTCCATAATAATGCTGTGTAATAAACAACCCCAGAACACAGCAGCTTAAAACAGCAATCATTTACCTTTCCACTCATGGGTTCATTGCAACAGAACTGGGCTTCAGATTGTAAGCTGAGCTCAGGTCGGTTCCACATGTGCCATTCCAGTTCGCAGGCTAAATGGGTAATGGCTAGCCACGGCATGTTCTTCCGGCAAAGATCATAGGCCTAGAGATGAAGCCAGATCAAGAAAGCATGGATCCATTAAAATTCTATTGGCCACAGGAAGTCACATAACCAAGTTCAACCCCAGCTGGGCAGGACAGTGTATTCCATCTACAGCATGAAGGAAAACAATGAATATTTTCTGAATTACAATTCAAACTATCAAATAACTGAATTTTATTATCTTAATATTTCTGTTAGTAATTAGAAATAGTAATAATTTTATTATCTTAATATTTTGATCATTTCCTGCTCAGGAGGGACAACAATACCAATATTTAACATTTGCGGAGTCCTTATTAAATGTCAACCATAGTTCTGTGGACTCTTTAAACATTTCTCAGTTAATCCTCACAGAAGTCCTAGGATGTATGTACAACATGCGTGCGATTTGCCTGCGTCAGCTGGAAATAGGATGTGAACCCAGGTACTTCTGGTTTCGCAGCCCAAGTCTAACACTGCTCACTAGTTTCTTCTACTTTCCTTTTCAAACCTGAGGCTGGGTGAAGGTTTAATTGTTGCCAGTGCTTTGACCTTGGTGCAAATGATCGAGGAGGTTATGGTGGGAAAGAGGCTCCAGGGTGGACACTGGGAGAGTTGCTGAGCTGGAAAAGCCAGAGACAGCTCTTCCGTTTCACAACCTGGCCTTGAGCCCCCCCAGAATGAACACGCATATTTCCAAAACAACTAACGGCCACTTACCACGGATGTGGGATGTGATAGGTGGCAGGGACCCAGATGTTTCACTAGCCCAACCTCCTTGTTCTACAGATGAGGAATAGAAGCCTGAGTGAGGGGAAGTAGCTTGCCCAGGACGTATGACTCATTAATGGCAGACCTAGATGAAAACGAGACTCGTAATGCCAAATCGCGTGCTCTGTGGGAGCCGTGAAGGCGGTGTTGGGTACCACTGGTCTGGGAGGGTTTTCTGGGTAATTGACTATGACAGAACGTTCCATGAATTCTCCAGCAACAGTCAAAGCATTTGCATAGTTAGGTCCAACAAAGCAAACAGACTGAAGTTTTCAATTTACAGCTGCATGCTTAGCATCCTGTAGGCACTGCTGTGATGGTTTTACTTAATGTGCAAGCCACCTGGCATTTCTACCCTCCTACGAATTATTTAGTGGCAATGATGTAAATATTAGCTGTCGGTTGATCTGTCTTATTTTATTTGACAGTGAAGAAATGCAAAGCCAGTTGAATGATAGGTTTAGAGAGGCAAAATTGCCCAGAAATGGGGTTTGTTGTTAATATTTTACATATTTACTATTTATTATTTTCAACGTCAATCTGAATGTTATGAAGAGTAAGATTGTTGGGTTGGCTTTAATTGTGGTTTTTAAGGGCAACAGGGGTTTGGGTAAAATAAAGGGGAGAAGTATGCAAAGTTTTACACACTTGCACAGGTGGTAAGATTAAGGTTGCCAAAGAATAGGTAATTAGGAAGGAAATAATAAAAATGGCATTGAATGCATGTTAAAAAATTACCCCCACTTCTAGCACAAATCAATCTGTGCTCTGGAAACTAGCAGTTCTTCTTACTGTTTTCAGGTCTTCTGGAAACACTGCTGTGGCATTCTGACATTCTGGTCTGGAGTTTTCATCATATCTCTTATTCACCATTGTGTCCTGAACAATGGGCATAAGGTCTGGTACATAATTTATTGACATAGGTTTGTTAAATGGGAGTTTGTTTTTCAAGTTAGGATAAAGATATCATAACAGACTATCTCTTGCACCATCTAAGAACTGTCATGCAAAGAAGTGCAAAGAAACAAATTCCACACAGAGACAACTCACTCCTAGGGGAAGTGAGATCAGCAGACACTTCCCACTCTGAGGGCGATTGTCTGAGCAAAGCAGACAGAGGACATTTTCTGGGGTGGGAAGAACCCAGAGGCATTTTTAGGGCCATGTGGGCTGGTCACGTGGGTAGAAATCAGGAGGAGACCCAAATGCAGGTTAATTCTCCTTGCCCACTTATTCACTCTCATGGGCCTGCTGAGTGCCTAGTCTGCAGAAATTGAGGGATGGGCTGGAAAGTGAGGGGCTGGCGGTAGAAAGTTGGAGAAGCAACAGAACCTCCTAAAGAGGGACGATAAGGTGGAATAACTTTGAGAAAATATTTAACACAAAATAATGCACAAAAAGAGAAATAAAAGGATGAAATAGAAAGCAAGATGATAGATTTAAACCCAATTATATCAATCATTACATCAAGTATATATAAGCTAAATAATCAAATAAAAGATGGAGATTATCAAATTGGAACAAAATGAAGACCCATTTACATGCTTTAAAAAACAAATTACTTTAGGTGTGAAGAGAGCTACATGGGGACAAAAAGGTTGGAAAAAGATCACATGCAGTCACTAAGCACAAGAAAGCTAGAGTGGGTATATTAATATCAAGGTGAATTGCAAGACAATGAATATCAGCAGAAATAAAGGACATTACCTAATGAAAATGGGTCAATTTAAGGCATACTAATTAAAATATGTGTGCACTTAATAACTGCTACAAAATATGTAAAACAAAATTTACGTAACTTCAAGAGAAAACGGATAAATCAGAAATTATAGTTAAAGACGCTAAAACACCACTCAGTAACTTATGGAATAAGCTGAAAAAACTCATTGTGAGTATAAAAGATTTGAACAACACAATTGACCAATTTTACCTGGTTTACATTTATAGAACTCTGTGTTCAATAACTACAGAATAAAGATTTTTTTCAAATGCAGATGGAACACTCACCAAAATAAACCATATGCTTAGACACAAAATAGATATCCATAAATATTCAAGGATTGAAGTAGAATAGAATGTTATCAATAACAAAACTAATAATTTTCTACAAATTTGTAAATTCATCAATACACTTATATAAACCATGGATTGAAAAATAATTTAAAAATTTTAAAATATATACATTTTAATTTTAAAATATATTTTTATAATATATATATATAATTATATAATAAATTTTAAAATATATACATTTCAAAATGAATAATAATGAAAATACAGCATATCAAATTTGTGAGATGCAACTAAAGAAGAGGGAATTTTATAGCCTAGTACCATGTTTCCCCCAAAATAAGACCGGGTCTTATATTAATTTTGCTCCAGAAGATACATTAGGGCTTATGTTCAGGAGATGTCATCCTGAAAAATCATGCTTATTTTCCAGTTAGGTCTTATTTTGAGGGAAACACAGTATAGTAAACAAGAAAATTTAAAAGTCTGTTTTCTAAGCTTTCATCATAAGAAAATGTAAACATAAGAGCAAATTAAAACCAAAGAAAGAAAGAAGGAAGGAAATAATAGGGGTAAATATAGAAATCAGTGAAATAGAAGACAGACTCATAACTGAGAAAAAAAACACAAAGTCAAATGTTAAATATTTGGAAATATGTATAAATTGATATACTTGTAGCAAGACTGAGCAGTAAAAGAAATAAAACATCATTACCCACATTAGGAATAAAAAAGGGGGAAATTACTACATATCCTGTTATTTATTGGATAATAAGAAGATATTATGATATTATATTTTTATTACGTTTTTATAAATAATAAGTTCAACAGCTTTAAATGAAATGGAGAAATTATTATACTGAGACAACTTATCAAATTTGACACAGAAAAAACAGAAAATAATTGTTGAATGTATAAACACTTATGTTTTGCAGTTATGAACTTTTTCCAGAGTTTTGACCCAGCACTTACTGGTTGAAAGATAATGTCTTTTACCCTTGAAATTTCCCTTGAGTTGTTTTTATATGTTTCATGAAAAGACTTGTTTAACATTCAGGCATTTCTAGTAACAGTTGTGGACTTTCAGGCTACCTGTTTTGGAGCCTGGGCTTCAGCCCATACACTAAGCAGCTTGAATATCAGCATATCCTTCCGTCTGCATTATTCCATAAATATGATCCAGTAGATTATGAGAGAGGAAAGTGAGACTGCTTGGGGCTCTCTAAAATTCTTGTGGTTTAAAATCTAATTATTTTTGGAAAATTATCTGCTATTTTCTCTTCATATATTCCTTTTGCCTTGTTTTCTCTCTTTTACCCTTCTGGGATTGCAATTATATATATGTAAGCACACTGTATATTGTTATATAATTCTTCAATAATCTGTTCTTTTTATTTTCTTATATTTTATTTTCTTCTTGTATGCCAAATAGATAGTTTCTATTGACCTATCTTCAAATTCGCTGATTCTGTACTTAGCTGTGTCATGTTTACTGATGAGCCTGGCAAAGGCATTCTTTATTTCTGTTACCATGGTATATTTTTTCCTACCTTTTTTTTTGGGGGGGGGGTGTTTATAGTTTCCATCTTTCTATTGAAATCCTCATCTGTTCATACTTTTTGTCAACTTTTTCCACTAAAGATTTGATTTAATAATCATACTTATTTTAAATTCCCTGTCCAATAGTAATGACACATGGGTCACCTTTGGGTCTAGTTTTGTTGATTTCTTTGCCTCTTGGAAGAAGGTTGCTTCTTCTTGATTTTTGGTATCTCAGAATTTTTGTGTTAATTCTGGACATCATAAGTAGCACAGTAGAGGTTGAAGTAAATAGTATTATGCTTGGAGTGAACAAGTTCTTTCTCTTACCTACTCTGTCAGGGTGGGGTTGAGTTCCTTGTCAGGAGCTGCACTGGGTTTGAGTTTTCTTGATGCTGTGGCTATGTTCAGTGCTCCACCACCCTCACTGAATTCCTCTCGTGCTACCGTATACTTATGGAGGGACCTGGGGTGCTAGAGGATATTTCTCAATGTTCCTTCTCCACGTTTAGCTTTAGGCTTTCTCTGTGTGCCTCTGTTACAGATGGGGTCTCTCTCTGTGCTCTTGCCCCTCTCTCAGTGGTAAACGCTTGCTTCTTGTTACTTGGTTCTTGGTAGCTGGGTGGTTGGAGTGCTTGTGTTCTCTGTTGGCCTGGTCAAGCCTCCGTCTTAGGCAGGCCTGTGTGTCACTGTCTTTAGTCTGGGGCTTTCTAAGTGATATAGTCCCTCCTCCCTAGAGTAGCCAAACTCTGCCTTCTGTTTTTGGTGCAATGTTTGTGGGAAAGGCCTTCAGTGGTATTTGTGTAGGACTCTGGACCTAGACCTGTTCACTTTCCCACCCCAGGAGGAGAGGATTTGTATTTTTACCCTGCTCCTAGGCCCCAGTAGGTTTTCTCTTGTGCTTGGTGGGAGGTAGGGCTTGCTGTCCGTCCTCCAGAGGTGTAAGGCTTTTGTTCCTAGTGGAGTAGGGTCCAGGTGGGGCTTAGGTGCTTTTTCTGCATCCGTGGCCGCTCCCTTCCTCTAGGCCTGTACCACTGAGGAAGCTTATCTCTGTCTTTTCCCCAATCCCTGGATCTTTTTGTAAGCATTTTCCAGAAGCCTGTGGAAAAGATCCTGCAAGTGAGTGCAAATTCTCCGTGTGTCTACTGAGGCTCTAGCTTCTAATGCAAGCCCATACTCAACCTTTTGCAATTCCTTAGAATTGTAGCTGAATTCACCTTACCTGCTTACGTGGTCTCAGCTCTCCTTTCATACTCCAGGTGAACAGCTTCTTGAGCCCCACCTTGGAGCTACCTTCATTTCTTTGGATTTCAGGATATTTGGTTGCTGCAACCTCAGCTCTCTGATAAGTCAAAACATGTTATGATGTTGTAATTTATTCTGCTTTTTCTCATCCTTATGGTAGGAGTGATGCTTTTTCCAGCTTTCTACTTCCCAGATGGAAGCAAAACGTCACATTTTATTTCTCTTTTCAACTTTAGTCTTTCTTTGGGATTTTCCTCTAAATATTTCTGGGGAAAAAAATCTTGATTTCTTTCCAAGTGTGATGCTGGGGTTAATGAAACCGGCAGAAGCAGCTTTCGTTTTGCAAGCCCTCTGAGTCTTCGTGCTTCAGAGAGGCCCTAGTGATTGGATTTCATTTTAATTTTTAAATGTATAACATATTTAACCTCATAATTAAAGGCCTTAGGATGACCCAAAATTTCTTTTAAACACATAGGCTTGACCTATTTTATTGCCTCATCGTGACAGGAGCTGATTAACAAGCGTATGAAATTGTTCTCCGTACTGTTCCCCACATTGCACCAAATAGTCCTACTTTTCTTTTCTCCATATGTCCTTTTGGAAGTATAGATATTCAGGAAAACCCAGACCAAGGTGAACTACCCAGAAATCCCAGTGCAGTGAGGATGCATTGACCTAGCTATTCTGCAATCCCAAAGCTATGGTCTGTGTTCTTTAAGAGAAAATCTCTCCTCCTTGCACTTTTCCCTGGGTGATGTTTTCTCTGTTGTCATGGCCCAGATTTCTTCTCTGCCTCTTCACGCTGGGAGTATGAGAGGGGAGCCCCACCTAACAGCTCTCCTGTGCTCATGGAAGTTCAAGTCTCATCCTCTTGTAAACACAGCCTTCGAGGAGCTTTACTAAAGTCTAAATTTAATGGCCACTGGAGTCATTTCCAGCACTGACTACTTAGGGTAGCAATTAATTTATGGTTAATTAACTGGTGTTAACTTTAGTCTTGGCAATGCTCTCGAAGTTTAAAGAGGGGAAAAACGGAAGAGGAGGAGGGCTTAGCCAGGCAAATGACAAAAACCTAGCTGGAGGATGCAAAGGTAACTATGAAGAATTTGTGCAGGAGTATTTTATGTCACTCCTTCTGTGCAATGATGTTTCACTTAGATTAATGCCCGCAGTTAGAGTGGCTAAACAAGCTTCTTTTGTTTGACAGAAGGTATTGGCTTTAATAAGCAGTGCTCTTCTTTAGGCGGCGAGACTCATTAATAACACCATTCATTGTTCCAGGCTTCCTCTGGGAGGGGACGGACGGGGCAGTGTGTACATTCTCATCTGCATGACTGGGGAAGACCCCACAATGACCTGGTAGTTCTGGACCAGGGGTGAGATCCGGAGCACAGAGGGGAATCTGCCGATCTCACCCCAACTCCAGCAGAGTGGAGAGGTGAAGGGGCCAGCCCAAGGCTACGATGAGATGACAGTTCAACCATTTAACACTTGAAGGTCTGAGTCGAAGATGTCCCTTTTCTCTCTCAACTGACATTGCTGGTAAGTGAGGTGCCCCATAATATGAATATTCATATATAGATATGAAATCTGTATAGCCAGGGGCCAAATCTGGCCCACAGATGAATTTTGTAAACAGAGTTTTATTGGAACACCGCCATGGTCATTTGCTTAGTGTTGTTTACGGCTGCTTTTGTGCCACAATGGTAGGGTTCAGTTATTATAGTAGAGGTTGTGTAGACCTAAAAGAAAAAGTCTGCCAATTCTTGTCCTAGATCACTGAAGCACCAAAACACAGTGATGCTTCGAGGTGGAAATCCACCCCGAATGCACTGCATAGGTTGTCTTTGTCTTTAAGATGAGAATACGTGGACAATAATTTGACCGTATTGAAGAAAAATGGCCGCCACTGGCCATTCAGAGTATGAACGAGCATCTTTACTTCACCCAAATTGTGCTGTGTTTCCAGTGATAATCTTAAACCATCAAAAGCGTCATTTTGTCTTTTTTGGTTCATTTTAATATATATATATTTGTTTCTGTCAGGCTATTAGTGTGAGTTTTGCAGCTGTCACTTACCCCTGCCTCTGAAAGTCCTACCCCTACTGTTGGATGGCTAGTTTGATGCCGCTAACCACAGTAGTCTAGGGGGAAAAAAGAGAATAATCCTGTGAGAATTGCATCTAAGGTAAGTGTCGAATGTCTGCTTCCAATCTTTTACTCCAGGGCCCACAGTGAGGGCTGATTTGTTGGTTCTGTCATTCAGCCAGTGTTGGTGGAGTGTGACTCTGATTTTGTCCCCGTTTTCAGTGTCTAGTGAGGGAGACAGGTCATTGACCTGTCACCCAGATGAGTATTTAACGACAGAGTGTGGAGCAAGTTCTGACAGAATGGAGCGTGGGTCCTCCCTAAGCATATGACTGAGGAACCTGATCTCACCAGGAAGGCTTCCATAGGCAGGAGGACTTGCCCTGAGAAGGACTGGAGGTGGGCAGCCACCTGCAGGCCCTCAGGGGAACGGTCCATGGTGGGGTGGAGGCCATGTGGCTGGGCCTGCAGGGAAAGCGCTGTGAGGTGAGGTGGGGCTGTGTCAGAGCCAGATCCTGTGGGGCCCTACAGACCATGGAGGAGAGAGGAAAACCCTTGAATGGTCTTGGGGGGAAGGAGCGCAGATGGAAACCCCAAAGTTTTACAGAGTACCTTAAGTTCCTTGAGGGCTCTGAGACCAGGCCCTGAGCTGGCGGTGGCAACTTCCTGGTCATATGACCTTTCTTGCTAGCAACTAGAGGCCAAGAGAAGCCAGTGGGAAAGTGTCAGACCTCCATTCTGATCTCAAATGTATCCATAACTCATTGTGCAAAACAAAGAATCCAAATGTATGAGACCATCCCCCACCCCAGAAGTCTTGTGACTAGAAGACTGTCATGCTGGGCCCGTTACAAGCCGTCCTTGGCAGGACTCAGTCTGGGCCCAGATGTGGAGGCTGACCTGACTCTTCACGTTTCACATGTCACAGACCCTCCCTATCAGCTTCCTCTAGGCCTGTCGGAATTTTTAAATTGTTATGTCTTTCTGCTTTTGAAAAGTAAACAAACGAAACTTCTAGATTGCATTGGTGTTGCATTTCCAAGGACATAGGTGACAAGAGAGAAGTATTACATCAGCATCACCATTGGCTACCTGGCCAGTCCCACGAAATGGCAGAATCTTGTCTTGTTCCAAGGGCCTGGTTTTTAACGTTGCATTTCCAGAAACTCGATTTGGCCCATGTTTCTCTGCGGAGCTATAGTGTGTAGGTGTGCACCGTGATATATATGTATGCATGCATGCATATATTAACAAACCATCTGCTAGTTTGCTAAGTGTCAGGAGAAATGTGCCCGTAAAGTACATGCTTGAGACGGACCGACCACAAGGCAAGTCACAGAACACGTGTTTCCTTGGGAGCACAGAGTCAGCACAAAGAAAGCTGGTTGATCTTAGAAAGGTGGCCCGGGTCACTGCTGCACGGTGTGGCCTTGCCAACCATTGTTATGGCTTGTATTAGTCAGTTTGGGCTGCTGTAACAAAGTACCATAGACTGGGTGGCTTAAAACAGAAATTGACTGTCTCACAGTTGTGGAGGCTGGAGGTCTGAGATCAAGGTGACAGCAGGTGTTGTTTCTTCCGAGGCCTCTCTCCTTGGTGTGTTGATGGCCATCTTCTCCCTGTATTTTCACATGGTTTTCCCCTTGTGTGTGTCTGTATCCAAATTTCCTTTTCTTATAAGGACACCAGTCATACCGGATTAGGATCCACCCTAATAACCTCATTTCAACTTAACAACTTTAAGGACCCTGTCTCCATATAAAGTCCCACCCGAGACGCTAGGGGTTATAGGACTTCAACATACGCATTTTGAAGGAACTAAAGTTAGCCCGTACCTGGTCAAATCCAGGATGCCTGTCACGTTTGCTCCTAAGAGTCTCTATTTTTTTGAATACTACCACTGTTGACCCAGCCTTTACACAAACAGACAATGATACAAATGAGTAGATTTCTGCTCATTACATGCCAATCACAATGCAATTCTGCCTTCCTGAGATTTCCCATGGTTTGCCTTTTTGCTGTCCTTAAACTCTTCTGTCACACATTAGCACCCTGTCAGTTCATTCCCACAGATGGCTGATCACACCCATTACATGAGAGTTTTACTACCTGAGCTCAGAGAGAGAGTGTAGGAGCAAGTTCTTTTGGGGTAGCTTTCTATCCTCTGCCTCAACCCTCCTCCACAAACTGCCGACAGGTATGACTATATTTCCAGTAAATAAGACAAGGAAGATAAAGACTTATTGGACCAGGGCTGGGAATCGCAGAGAGAAAAAAAAACATCTTCTGTGGGTGCTATGATGTTGGGAGAAATCCAAAAATATCTTGACAGCCTAGTGGCCTGACTCAAACAACATACATCTGATTGGGTAAAATTGTGCAGCCTGGTACTTATATTAAGACAATTCAGCCATAAAATATAAGACGGAGGAGATGTGGCCTCACAGCTGGGAAATGACGTAGAAACTTTGGTTGGCAGTGAGTTTGCTGGGAGTCGACCACATACCTCAGCTCCCAAGGGCCACTGCAAACCTGCAATGACAGTGTTTTGTCTAAATGAGGGATGAAACGGTCTTGTTTTTCTTGAGACACATCAGATTACTCTGGGACTAATTCCTTCAGATGTGGGCACCACGCTTTAGCACAATGGAACCACACTGGTTCTTGAAATTATGTCCTGGGGAAAGGGTGGAAGAACAGGGGTATGACAAAGAGAGGACTTGGGATTTGATACTATCCATGGTCTCAGGCATCCATGGGTGTCCTGGAAGGTATCCCTTGCATGCTGGACATATTACCGTGTTTCCCCGAAAATAAGACCTAGCCAGACAATCAGCTCTAATGCATCTTTTGGAGCAAAAATTAATATAAAACCCAGTATTATATTATATTATTTATATTTATATTATATTATGCTATTTATGTTTATATTATATTATTTATATTTATATTATATTGTACCTGGTCTTATAGTAAAATAAGACCGGGTCTTATATTAATTTTTGCTCTAAAAGATGCATTAGAGCTGGTTGTCTGGATAGGTTTTATTTTGGGGGAAAAAATAAATACATGGTAGAGTATTTGCAAAGTAGTCAGGTCAAAGATAGCTTAAGATATGCTCTGTGTGGATACAACATGAAGACCACTGGGTGGAAATTAAGGGGAATTTTGTTATTTACCAATCTAGTATCTAACAGATACATCAGAGGCTGAAGATGCTTAAGCAGAAACTGGGCTTGGAGAAAAATTTAGAAAAGGTATTGTAGAGGTGACTCAATTATTGAGGGTAAAAGAAAAAGTTAAAAAAAAAAGAAAACAATATGGACGAAATATGTCCAACATATGTAAATAATTACAACAAACATGAAAGCATGAAAGCAACTATTAAAAGATGCGTAATCCGAATAAATATGTAATGTTTACAAGAGGAAAACATAAACTGACAAAAAAGGTTAAAATTAAAGAGATTGCAAAAGATATACCAGATGAATATTAACAGAAAGAAAGCTAGTAGCTTGTAGCTAGAAAGTAGCAATATTAATATCAGAAAAGAAAAAAAAAAACTCCAGGTCACATTTGTTTCTTTATTTTAATTCTCCGTATAGCACGTTACCTGAAATTTTCTCTCCCCCTCTCCTCCATGCTAGACGATAAATTCCATGAGAACAGGGACCTTGTTTATTCTGTTCATTGCTGAATCTTGAGTGCCTGGAACATTTCTTGGACCACAGAAAATACTCAATGAATATTTGTTGAATGAAGTGAGGCTCCCAAGACTTTTTCGAGTACTGAGAGTCTAGGATGAAGGGCGTACAGACCGGCCCTTGTTCTGGTTACTTGTTGCTGCATGACAACCCACCCCAACACTTAGTGGCTCCAAATGCCGAGTTATTATCTATTGTGTTTCTGTGGGCTGACTGGGTTCAACGGGGCAGTTCGTGGTTGGGTTCTCTCATGAAGTTGCTGTGTTCGCGGCTGGAGCTGGAAGTATCTAAAAGCTCAACTATACATCCAAGATGGCTCATTCAGATAGTTGGCAGTTGATGCTGGTTGTCAGCTGGTAGTTTGGCTGGGATTGTCCCAGAGGGTCTCTCCATATATGGCCTCTCCATGTGGCTCAGGCTTCTCACAGCCAGGAGGCTGGAATCCAGCAGCAGGTGTTGTAAGAGTCAGGAAGTGGAAGCCATCAACCTCTTAAAGCCTGAGCCCTGAAAATGACACAGGGCTACGTCTGTCACAACATAGTCCATCGGTCAAGCAGTCATGGTGTCCACCTAGATTCAAGGGAGGGGATATAGATCTCCTCCGCCTCCTCCTTCTCAGTGGGAGAAGCGTCAGAGAATCTGTCGTCACCTTGGATCTACCACAGACATCCGATGAGGGGAATTTGTTTTCTGTCTATGAATGACAGTACTTGACAGATAAGATTTGCTGAGTCTGAGGCATATGTCTTTCCAGGGAAGGAAATCCCACCACAGAAAGAAAAGAGTGCTCTTCTAGAACGTCTGCGGGATGTGTGGGCTGGGTGAGATGCCCTCCAAGCCCCCTTTCCAGCACTCATATTCTTAGATGGAAATGTCAGTGAACCAACCAGGGAGGAAGTCACCGTGATTGAGTTAAACCCCAGAAGGTTGCGGGTTTCACCGAGGGACAGGATTTGTGGTCTGCCACCAAGAATTAAACACGTCCTCTTGTTCCGGTCACAGCACTCCTGTCTAGAGTTGCCCGTCTGGAATTTGTTGCCAAGAGCACTGCTCTAAGCACTGCAGCACCTGTCTTGGGGGACAGGCATGAGCACACTGTGTGAGTGCTGACACCCCCTTGGTCCCCTGGGACCTGGAACTGTACCTGGGACTCGTGGCACTTTTCCTCTCCAAAAGCAAGGCGATATAGAGTTATGTGGGCTTGCCAGGGCTTCGGTTCGGGTTAAGTCTGAGATGTTGGGCTCATTTCGGAAATTGTTCATTTCTCTTGCTGTAGTACCTCCTCTCCTGAAGATTGTCGCACTCTGATCTGGAGGTTCTTGGGAAGAGCCCTCAGGTGCCCGAGTGGTGTCACAATCTCCTGCCCTGGAGGCGCTGACAGAGGAAGGACGTCTGCTCTGAGACCCTGGCCCACACGGGTCATGGAGAAGACCCTGGAGCCCATCTGGAAACTCATGTTATCTGCTTGCTAGTTGCTCAGAGCCTCCTGGGGCACCAAACGGTGGCAGGGACAGCATGGGGAGCCTGCTGGAGGCCCAGGGGAGGCTCAGAATGTCTTCACTGATGGCTGTGGTCCTGGCACGAGGCCCAGGGCATCCCTAAACATGCTGCACTTGATAGTCCTCAAATGACCCTCTCCTCCCCCCAGAAAAGAATCCGGCACTGTGGATAGTTTATGGGGGAAATTAGGTAATAATTACCCTATTAGCCTTTCAGGGCTGCCCCAACCAAGTGCCACAAACGGGGTGACTTAATACAACAGACATTTATTCTCTCATAGCCCTGGCGGCCAGAAGTCTGAAATCAAGATGTTGGCAGAGCTGGATCCTTCTGGAGCTCTGCAGGAGAATCCCCTCCATGCCTCATCCAGCTCCTGGGGGCTGCCAGCAACCGCTTGGCGTTCCTTGGCGTGTGGACACGTCACTCTCACCTCAGCCTCTGTCTTCACATGTCCTTCTTCCGTGTGTGTGTGTGTGTGTGTGTGTGTGTGTGTGTGTGTGTCTGGGTCCTCTCTTCTTGTAAGGACGGCAGGTTATACGGGCCTAACCCTAATCCCGTATAACCTCACTTACTAATGAGAACTGCACGGACTCTAATTCTGAATAAGGTCACATTCCGAGGTTATGGATGTCCCTGAACTTTGGGGCGGACATGACTCAGCCCACTACCAGCGCCAGGGTGGAAGGGCAGAGAGAGGGCATGAACCTGGGAAGGTTTCAGGGAAGCCACGCTGTGTTGGGTCCTGAGCAATGGGCCAGGCTTTGGGACTCAGCGTCACGCCGGCCGTCACTCGTGATAGCCTGGGGCTCCCTGCCAGGTGCCTCATCACTTTGTCTGCTTCCTGCACCTTCCTGGAATTTTAGGTTTTGATGACCTGAGTCTCAAATTGTCTCGGGAGCATGTTGTACTATTTTATTGATATTTCATGATTTTGAGTATACAGGCTTGTTTCTTTCACTTCACTTCTGATTGTTTTTGGATGAAGAAGTTTTAGAATTTCTGTGCTTCCCTTTAAAATGTTCCTACTTTTAAATTTTAATAATTTCTTCTATCTTTTCTCTTATAATGTTTAATGCCCATTTTTGAGCCTTTAAAGTTTTAAAAATTACTTTTTAAAGTTTTAAAACAGTTTTTAAAATTGCCTTTTGGTTTGTTACATTACTCTTTAGAATATTTTCTATTTGATTTTTATCATAACATATATTTACTATTTTTATATTGGCCAGTAAAACATTTAAATTGCATTTTACTACCTTGCCCTTTACCATTTAATTATAAAACTTCTAATCATTAATATTTTTGCTTTTCAAATCAATTCTATCTCTCGTTAGTGTCCTTTTACAGCTTTTCGCAGAATTAAATGTTGCAGATAACCCTCAGCACCTCTTTTCTTTTCTTTTCTTTTCTTTTCTCTTCTTTTCTTTTCTTTTCTTTTCTTTTCTTTTCTTTTCTTTTCTTTTCTTTTTTTTTTGGAGCTGATCTGCTTCACCTTTGTAAAAATTTTCAGTTTACAAGTTTATGGGCAAAGAGCAGAGACATATTTGAAGAGGAAGAGACAATCCGTGCCATAAACAGAAGGTGGTATTCGTTTTCTCTTGCTGCAGGACAACTTGTCACAAACTTAGCAGCTTAAAACACACTCATTTATCAGCTTCTAGCTTTGTAGGTCAGAGGTCTGGGAGTGGCCTGGCTGGCTGCTTGCAAGGCTGAAATCAAGATGCCATTCCAACTGTGCTCCTCTCTGGAAGCTCCGGAGAAGAATCCACTCCTAGGATCATTCAGGTTGCTGGCCACATGTAATTCCTGTGGTTGTAGACTGACTTCCCGTTTCTTTGCCATCTGATTTCTGTTCCTGGAGGCTGCCCCGTCCCTCCTCACACGGCCCCCTCCGTCTTCAGAGCCAGCCATGGATCCGTCATTCTTTGACCCTCTTTCCAGGAAGAGCCTCATTCCAAGTAGGTTGTTTAAACCATTCAAAACTGTTAAAAAAAAACCCACCAAAAACTGTTTTAAACAGTTTTATTGATATATAATCATGTACCATAAGATCCACCCATTTAAAGTGTACAATTTAATGTTTTTCAGTAAATTCACACAATTGTGTAACCATCACCACAATCTAATTATAGAACATTTTTATCATTCCCCCACCACCAGAGAAACCCCACCCCCCTGTTTCCAGTCACTCTCCATCCCCCACCTCCCCAGTCCCAACAGTCTACTTTCCATTTCTATGGATTTGTCTATTCTGGACATTGCATATAACTGGAATACCATAAGATTTGACCTTTTTGATTGGTTTCTTTCCCTTAGCATAACAAAGTTCATTGATGTTGTAGCATCTGTGAGTGCTTCGTTCCTTTCTGTGGCTGAATAATATTCCATTGTGTGGGCTTAACACACTTTGTTCATTCACTCATCATTTGATGGATATTTGAGTTGTTTCCATGTTGTAGCTGTTATAAGTAATGATGTTGTGAACATCCGTGTACAAGTTTTTGCATGGATGTATGTTTGCTATCCTCACAGGTAAAGACTTAGCAATGGAATTGCTGGGTCAAATGGTAACTCTATGCTGAACCTTGTAAGAAACTTCCAAATGTTTTCCACAGCAGCTTCACCATTTTATAGTCTCTCCAACAATGTATGAGCGTTCTAATTTCTCCACTTTTTACCAACACTTGTTATTATTTATCTTTTTGATTATAGCCATCTAGTGGATGTGAAGTGGCATCTTATTTTTGACAGGCATTTTCTTAATGACTAATGAAATTGAGCACTTTTTTTCAGGTGTTTATTGGCCACTTGCATATCTTCTTTGGAAACTTGTCTATTCAAATCCTTTGTCCATTTTAAAAACTGTTCTTGTTTTGTTTATTAGTGTTGTAAGAGTTCTTTATATATATATTCTGGAGATTAGACCTTTTTCAGATATTTGATTTGCTGATATTTTCTCCTATTCTGTGGGCTGTCTTTTCTCTTTCTTGATAGTGCCCTTTGAAGCATGCAAATTTTTAATTTTGATAAATCCAATTCATCTGCTTTTTTCTTTGGTTGGTTATGTGTTTGGTGTCATATCTAAGAAGACTTTGCCTGCCTGAAAGTCAAGAAGATTTACTCCTATACTTTCTTCTAAGAGTTTTATAGTTTTAGCTCTTACATTTAAGTCTATGATCTACGCATATTTTGAGTTAATATTTTTATACCGTGTTTCCCCAAAAATAAGACCTGGCAGGACAACCAGCTCTAATGCGTCTTTTGGATCAAAAATTAATATTAAGACCCTGTCTTATTTTATTATAATATAATAATAATAATAATAATAATATAATAAAATAATAATTTATTATTATTTATTATAATAAAATAAGACCGGGTCTTATATAATATAATATAATATAATATAATATAATATAATATAATATAATATAATATAATATAAATATAATACTGGGTTTTATATTAATTTTTGCTCCAAAAGATTCATTATTGTCCAGCTGATTGTCCGGCTAGGTCTTATTTTCGGGGAAACACGGTATGTATGAGATAGGAGTCCAACTTCATTCTTTTGCATGTAGATATTCAGTTTTTCCAGCATCATTTGTTGAAAAGGCCACTCTTTCCTCATTGAATTGTCTTGACACCCTTGTAAAAAAAATTCAATAAACCATGTGCATATTGAGTTTTTTCCCCCCAGATTCTCATTTCTAATCTATTGATTTTTATGTCTATCTTTATGCCAGTACCACACTGTTTTGATTATTACCATTTTGTAGTAAGTTTTAAAAATGGGAAGTGAGTGTCCTCTAACTTTGTCTTTATTGTTAAAGATTGTTTTGGGTACCCTGGGTCCTTGCATTTCCATATGAACTTTAGGATCAACTTGTCTATTTTTGCCAACGAGGAATTTGGGATTTTAATAAGGATTTCACTGAATCTGTAGATCATTTGGGGAGTGTTGCCATCTAAATAATATTAAGCCTTCCAATCCATGAACATGAGATGTTTTTCCATTTATTTCAGTCTCTTTAATTTCTTACAATAATGTTTTATAGTTTTTGATGTTCAAGTTTTGCACTTACTTTATTAAATTTATTCTTGAGCATTTTAGTTTTTTGCTGCTTTGTAAATGGGATTGCCTTCCATAATTTCATTTCAGGATTACCAGTGTAGAGAAATAGAATTGGTTTTTAATATCGATCTTGTATCCTGAAACATTGCTGATCTCAGTTATTAGCTCTAACAGTTTTTCGGTCAATTCTTTATGATTTTTCTATATACACGATCATATTATTTACTTTAAATAAAGATAATTTTACTTCTTCCTTTCCAATCTGTATGACTTTTGTTTCTTTTTCTTGCTTAATTGCCTGTCTAGAACCTCCAGTATCATGTTGAGTAGAAGTGGCAAAAAGAGAAATCCTTGTCTTGTTCCTGATCTTAAAGAAAAATTTCAGTCCTTTGTCATTAAGTATGATGTTTATAGTATGTTTCAGTAGATGCTCTTATGTTGCTACCTTGTATGACACTTTCTCTGTTGGAGATACCTACTGAAATACATACAGATGAAATAATGTGATGTCTATGATTAATTTTAGAATAATCCAGCAAAAAGGGAATCAAGGGTATAAATGAAAGGGGATTAGCCGTTATGTCGATAATTATTGAAGTTAGGTGATGAGAACAAAAGAGTTCATTATCCTATTTGCTCAAATTTTGTATATGCTTGGAAATTTTCATAATGAAACTTTTAAAAAAGTCCATCCGACACACACTCTCTACTCAGTCTTCAGCTCCTTATAATAATTGGTTAAGGGCTCTAGGATAGGAGGAAGGCTCAGTTGGACTTACTTCCCGTGTAAGTGATGGAGCAGACGTCCAGCTCTATGTTCTGATGCAGGAGGAGCATCTCTGGTCACTGAGTCTTGGTGTAGGCTGGTTCCTTTGTGAGATCAGGGGACACACCTGATCAGGCCCCGGGTGACTAAAGTTCCTTTGAAAGAGAGGACTGTCTAGTCCATCTTTCCTGGATGCAGGCTCTGGGTGGGGCAAGGATTTCAGCCTCTGGTTTACTTGAGAGGTAACACTAGGCACACTAGTAGCAAGTGGAGAAGTGAGATGGGGAAGGGAGGAAACCTAAGAAACAGTGCATGATTAAGCCAAATACTGCACAGGACACCGGACCTTAAATCACTGCGGAACTTTGGGCGACATCATGGAAACTGCCTCAGAGTCATTCCAATCTAGGTGCTGGGGTATTGACACACTAACTCCTCTGGAGTATTGAAAAACTTACTCCTCAGTCTTGCATTAAGGGTTGTCTCCTGGGGGCTTTAGTTCTCCAGCAGAAAGCCCTCAGGCAAAGAGACGCAGTGGCTGCGGTTGGAAGCAGAACGGCCCTATTGCAATGGTAAGGCTTAAGAGCCGGGTGGGGTGGGGAGGTCACTGACAGCTTCTGCTACAGAGAAAGTGTCTGCCGCACCGTGTGTCTACCTTTAATGCATTTTCACACCACCCTGTCCTGCCATAAATGTTGGATGTCATTGAACATTTACCCAGAAATTCACCTCTTCCCCAGGAAATGGAATTCAGAGTGGGCTTATTAGCCACTTACTTCAACTTCACCTTTTCTTCCAAGGTCATCCCACAGATATTCAGAGAAGCAACACTGAAGATGAAAGAAAACTAAGATGCATTCTCCCAAGCCGTCCCAGACATCTGTTATGCAATTTGACTCCGTGAAAGGCAACAGAAGTGACTCATGTTTCTGAGGCCAAGTGGAGGAATATCTCTGATTAACCTCTGGCTTCAACCACGCTTTCTTCTGGGAAATCTGATCCCCGTCGGCACCGTCTTCGTGGGCTCTCCAGTAACCTGGAAAGCAATCAGGAACTATGTGTCTGGTTCTCCTGGTAGCCAAGAAATGACCCAGCCCCAGTGGCATGCTCATAAATATAACAACTGGCTCTATGGGAAAACAAAACAAAACAAGCAAAACAAAAATCCAAAGCCCATATTTTAAACATTTGCCCATTTCTGTGGTGTAAATATTCACACTGTGGCTGGTTTCAAGCTACCAGTGGTTTAAAACTGGCTTGCAAACGTCCTGAAAGTTCACTAATTGGCTCCTGTGAGCAGTTATAAGCTGGCTGAAGCACACTGCAGCCACAGGGAGCAACTTCTGTCCTGGACTTGTGGTCCAAAGTCAGTCTCTGCAAATCCTGCAGGGAGCTTCAACATCACGGATGGTACCAGCTTTGCAGGGACCACAGGAAAGCAGTGGCTGACCCATGTCCCTCTGCTAAGGGGACCAGAACCTCACAGCAGCCCTGCACAGACCCTTGCCAGCCCTGGACCCAAGGGAAGGTAGAAGATGAGAGTTGGGAAGATGGCTGTTACTGACCAGCAAGGCCAACAGCGACAGGGCGCCCTCATCAGGCTAAAAGGCTGCGCTTACTGTTCTGCGCTTACCCTTGGAGTTGACAGAGTCTGATGTTCTCTGTCTTGCTTAGCACACCCTGGTGGACGTGCCCAAGTCTCACTTTACATGAACTTGACCTGAGTTTGGTAATCAAACACTCACTCTTCATACATCACTTCTTAAGAAAACCAAGCTAATTTTTGAGTTTTGCACAGAGCCCAGTGTTTGGGGGGACAGCTAACGTTGCTAAAGACTGGCCCATTACCAGAGGGTGGGCCTGTGTAGCCAAGAAGACAGCAAGTGGAAACTCTGGAAAACTTCAAGTTCAACCTAATTTAACTTGTAGGGTTGTAGTTAAATTAGTTGACTAATTACATTTAAATTAGTCAACTAATTTTCTAAATTGGTGTTTCACTAGAACTCCAGGAAAATGTAGATTGAGCGGAGCAAACTGGGTTGGGAGATATTTAAAAAATACCTAAATTTAGGATAATGTGAGAAGTTACTTTTGGAGATTCACCAGGAAAATTTTATAATTAAAGAACGTGGGCTTTTGTTTGAGCCTAAGTTTTTAATGCAACTCACATACTTGTACCACAAGACTGTATTTATCCATCGTGGGAATGGACAGGTCAGAGCGTTGGGTATTTCTTTGGAAGGCTGAAAGAGCCGACCGTCAGCTGAAAACCTTTCAAGCTTCCCAGTTCTGGGCTGAGGAAAGGTGGCTTCAGCTAACAATGCTGACTTTTCCTCCCGTTGCTTTCTGCTGTGGAGCTGAGAGATTACTGTTTTATTAGCATGTTTCCACACTAGGAACAAACAAGTAGTTCTGTTTATTTTTTATCTGCTATATAATATCTCAGGGCCTCACACTGGAACTGAAGAATAAAAGAGAAGGAAGGAAATCCTCTTCACTTATCCCACAGAACCCCTGCAGATGTCATCTTTGGAGAAAAGGAGTTTGACAGTGGTGTGCATGACATGTGAGAGCAGTGGGTTCGAGAAAGTTCGGCACGGTGGAAAGATGTCTTAGAAACTAGATTATGCTCCCCAAAATTGTCTATCTATCTATCTATCTCTATCTATCTATCTATCTATCTATCTATCTATCTATCTATCATCTATCATCTATCATCTTCCATCATCATCTCTCATCTCTTTCTCTTTCTCTCTCATCGAGAGCAGGCTGGCAGCTGTGGTACTGGGAAGAATGTGTCATCGGGAGATACGTTTTAAAGGAAAGGTGATGGGATGTGAGGGAGGAAAGAGGGGTGGGAGCCAGGCTTTCTGCCCAGCCTCACCCCTGGACAAGCCCAGCTGCCCCTGTTTGTCACCTGGACCACTTCACCAGCCTGTCTCCCTGCTGCCACGCTTGCTTGTGCCAGTCATTTTCCACCCAGTGCAAAGGGAACTGAACACAGAGGGAACTGAAAACTGACACCTCCCCATGGCACTGCCCTCCCGGAGGGCTTTCCCCTCGCACCTGGATGGGGCCTGACCGGATGTGCACACCTACCTGCAGCTTCATCTCATGGCACTTTCTCTTTGGTTACATGGGTCTTTTCTCAGTTTCTTAAAAGTGCTTGTTTCTCCCTGCCTCTCAGGTCTCTGCTGTTTCCTCTGGACTGTCTCTTTCTCTTCCAATGGCTGCCTCACTCCCGTCTTTAACTTAATATCATTCCCGTTCCCTTAGAGAGGCTTCCCAACCAGTCTTCCTAAAGAGGTATTCCCGTGCTCCCTTGTTTTAGGCCCTTGCTTCCTTTAAAACACTTCACTCCATTTGTATTATTTCATTTGTGAGTCTGTTACTCACTTGTAGTCGTTCTCCTACAACTGAAGCTGGCCAGGGTCGCCATGGTTGTTGGTCCAACACCTTATCCATAGCACCGAGCATGGGGTCTGGCGCATGAATTCGTGAAGAGAGATGAGATGTTTACAAATGAGGATGCTGGGTGGAGTCTAGTTTGGAGGGGAAGAGTCTGATTTCAGTTTTGAGCAAAGCGCTGGCCTTGGTCTTCGGTACTCACACAAGCTGCAGGGCAGGGCCCTCACCCTCTTCCCTGCGTAAGGACACAGGGGCTCAGGGAGATTCCGGCTTGCCAGGTGTCCTGGTTACTAGGTGACATAGCCAGGCTCCAGTAGCACAGGCTCCTCTCCAAAGTGTGTGGCGTTTCCCGCTCTCTCTAACTCATATGAGTTTGTGGTAACTACTGACTGCCCAAGTTCAAATGCAGGTCAGGCAGGAGGAAGGGGCGGATCCAGGCTTTGGATTCAGCTTACCTAGAAGCCGTGGTTGGATCTGTGGGCTGGGGTTGAGGAGAACACTAGGGGAGAGGGCGCAGACTGGAAAAGGTTGCCAAGTTTCTTGGGCTCCTGGTCCACCCTTCATAGCTCTTCAAGGCCGAAGTATATGGATGGCCTTGCTTCCCTCAGAGAACTGCCCCCACACCTCGGCTCTTCAGTGAGTCCCCCGCCTCCGGCCCTGGCTGGCAACATGAAGTCTCAATGGTTGTGGTGAAATCAGAAGAAAGCCAAGGCAGGATCAGGTTTAGCTCTTTCCAGAAAATAGCCATTTAAAATCTCTCTCGGCTTCTGAATCACTTTGAGAATCTGCAGAAAGCAAAGCACTTCATAGAGAAATACATGCAAATGGTCATACATAATATCAGCAGCATCATGGTGCCCCTGACCACCACCCGGAGGTCGCCTGGGGGCCAGAGATGCCAGGGGAAGGACTACCTTCCTTGAAGGTCTTTTCCAGAAGGATTAGAGAAGGCTGTGTGTGGAAACTCTCTTGATCAGAGTTCTCAAGGGCATGACTGAGAGCAATTGTAGACAGCCTTGAGCAACTTGGTTTTCTAGAGCAGAAGTTGGAGTGGTGTGGGGACAGAGCCAGGAGTGCAGTTTCCAGGGTCTCAACCTCCCATGGAAAGGTGCTGGCTCAGGTAGTAAATGGCCATCAACTGTGATTGGATGGCCATCAGCTGTGGCTAGTTGGCCATCAGCTGTAACCAGTGAGCCATTGGCCACTAATATAACTGCCATGGCTACGCTAGCAGCAAATGGGGGCTAGCAAGGAGATGGTGGCTGAGCCTGCAAGTGGCGGAGTGAGGGTTGCGGATTGTGTGGCTCCTGTTTCCGGTTTCTCCAACCCAGCCGCCAGCGAGACTATAGTGGTATGACTCCCCTACCTATGGCGCCGTGGGTGTTCCTTTTTGGCCTCACCATGTCCTGCGTTCTTATGTGGGGAGCGGGAGCTGAGACCCCGCATGACACCCTGCACGACACATGGCGCAGAGAGCAGGGTACGGTGCCGGCCAAAGCTCTCCGAAGGACAGTGGATATTATGGTGATGGTGGCCAGAGGTACAGATGGACATCAGCTAATATTGCACTGCGACAGTAGCGGGGACAACGTGAAGTGCATGACCTACTCAGCATGAACGACTGCCAGGAAGGCCCTACTTGTGCCAGTTTCTGAGTGTATCCTTTGAAGTTGTTCCTTTCACTGACTTTGTGAATTCCTTCATTCCATCATTCACGATCCTTGCCAAACTGCTACTTCCAGGTGAGCGTGGTGAGTTGGGGGGAGAAGAATGGGCCCAGGTGGCAGAGTCCATTCCTTGGGGCCCTCTGGTTGTGATCACAGGCAAAAGTATTATTTTCAAGACGTATTTAAACTTCAATTTTCCAAGTAGTGCCTGTTATGTAGTCTATATGGGGATGCCCTAATAATAATAAAAAGTTTTGGGAGAATTAAGCCTCTTTTAAGATAGTTATATATATTTATAAATAATATTTATAGCCCTGAGTTCTAAAGAACTCACGGTTAGTGATTGTAGGACCTGAGGAGCAGGAGGAAAGGAGAGAGGAGTTTTTTTCCACCCAGCACAATCCCCACCTCTTTGGAAACTTTGCTTATCTGTCTTCCATTCCACTTCTTGCTCCCCACGGGAGCTGCCATGACAGAACTCCATGACCCCGCCCACTGGCTGCAGTGGACTGGATCTTCACTGGGCACCTGACTCAACATGGGCAAGAGTGCGTTGTGGGGTTTTGGACTTGGGACTGAGAAAGAGAACTCAGCCTTCTTCAGGTGTCTGGTGTTTAGACATACAACTGTGGTTTCTGTCATGTGGACTAAAGAGGAGAAGGGAGCTGGGTAGAGTGACAAGAGATGGAGAGAGACTATGAGACTGCAGTTTTCCCCCCAAGATTCATTTGTTTCTGAAGTCTAGATAGACTGTTACTTTTGAGTTCTTGAGACACCTTAGAATTCTTTAAATATATCCCCCTTTTTGCTTATACTACTGTGGGTTGGGTTTCTGATATTTGCAACCCACAGAATTCTCACTGTTGAAATCTCAAGAGATTTAGGGTAATGTCTGTCTATGGCATAACCTTAGCCCATCTAACGTGAACACGGCTGAGCCAGGGCACACGGCAGAGGGAGGGGCCTCTGCCTCTGAATTATTGATGGTGGAACAGCAAAATTGGAGAGGGGACGTCCCACAGAGGACACAGGAGGCCAGGAATGGGTCGGCCATCTTGCCCAGAGAGGAGGTTAGGAGAACAAATCTCAGGATCTCGCCAATGAGGGGAGCCTCAGCCCAGAGCACAGCCCTCGGGTTCCAGTGTTTCTGTTTTGGTGCAGGAGTGTCTAATTAGACACATTCCCTTGGAGAAGCAAGGTGTCCTTGTGTGAACTGCATGAAAGGAATTACATTGCTATACATAAAGAATGGACATAAATCAATGGGCTAAAATTTCCCCAATAAGCACCTTTTGGATTCATTGAGTTAATGACTCAATCATAGAACCAGGGTTGATGATCACCAGAAAGTCTTAGATATGAAGATCGAAGTGATTAGAATGTTAAGTGGGCATGAGCTATGGGGGAAAAAAATTTAAGCTCACAGCAGGAAAAAGGAAAAACAATTTCAAAGCATGGAAATATTTGTGGTCTCAGAAAAAAATGTAAAGTATGCCCAGCATCTGGCCATACCCAATAGCCTTTTTCCTACTGGCACTGAAGCTGTTCTTTTCCCACAGTCTTATCTGATCAGAGACCCAGGAGAGGTGTGAAAAGGACAGCTGCACTTTAGGGGAATCTGGCAGCTTAGTACATCCTCATTTTTTCCCTCTTCCAAAGAGGCGCCTTCATCATATAAAAGTTAAGAGCTGGCAGAGATCTAAGAGGGGCTCTTTAGCAAGGACTCTAGAGTGGGTTTCCCTCATTCCCCAACCCCCTGAAACTGTCCATAAATGTATATTACATTCTTTGTGGGAGGAGGTCCATGGCTTTCATCAGGTTGTCCCAGAACTCGTGACCCCAAACCGGTTAAGACTCACCATCCAACTTGTTCTGGGTGAGGAAACAGGCCTGGGGAGAGGAGAGTCTTGGTGACAGTCTCGTAGGTAGGTCACCACAAAGCTTAGATGAGAAACAAACTCTCCAAAGTTCCCGATTGCTCTTCCCTCACTGTTGTGCTTTGTGAAGAACCCATTGGTAGGTTTCTAAGGAAACTTAATTTGCCTCAGAAAAATGTGACAGCTGTAAGCCATGCTTTCCTTAACTGGGAATTAATGAGTAAATAAGAACATTCTAGCTTCCAGAAAGGAAGAGGTTATTATAATGCTTCTGGTTATGACTCTGTATTAAAGAAATACTACTCACCAATGTTCTTAAAGCTCTGTGTAAATATTAACTCATCAATCTTCATGTTGGTTCCACAAGACAGGAGTTTTTTCCTTAATATTTAAAAATTATACTTCTACTTCCATTAAATTCATGGCATCTTAAGAGTTAAAACTCACAAAGCAAAACAAAATACCTAGAAATAAATCAGGAAATATATCTAACAGGAGGAAAAGGATCTGAGATGAATCATTGACTATAACTGGGCGCTGAATTTGGCATTAAGATTCCTGGCTACACAGGCAGAAAGGAAACATAGCTTCTATTTTTCATTCATTTTCCCAAGACAAACTAGTATTATTTCCATTTTTCCATAGAAGAAATACAGGAGCTTATTTACCTTGTGTTCTTAAGCAAATAACTTGGCCTTTCTCCCTTGGTTGACCTGTTGATAGAACCAGGGTAGTACTGGCTGAGAGCCGGATGGACAGTAAGGAGAATTTTAGAGGCTTCACCACCCCACCACGGTGGAAATTTGGTTCTGTGATAATGATTATTTTCTGCAGTTCATATGTTTTCATTTTTCTAGAGGTTCCTGCAGAGATCATTCTTAATCCAACTTCAGTTCCTCATGAACTCAGATCCGTTCATGTGCCCGCCCTTTCATCTTTGCCTGTTGTCATGGTGGATGCCTCCGACACAACGCCCCAATCTCCTCTCATTCAGATGCCCAAGTGCTGTGCCCCCACACTGCAAAACCCCCATGTGTCGGCCGTGGCACTAGAAGGTAACGCAGGGTGTCTCATGAGTCATCATAAAAACTCTATGAGGAAGCAGTTTAGTAGCCATGTTACTGATCAGGGAATTGATACACAACTACTTCCTAATTCCCTTTCACCTGCCTTCCATTATTGCAACTCTGCCTTTTAAAAGGTCATCGACGACCACGAGGTATAGTGACAAAAGTGCCAAATCGATCAATTAATGTTTATAAAATATATTTATGTTTTTTTTGTGACTATGAAAGTAATACAGTTCTTTGAAGCAGAAGAAAATCATAAAAAGCATACAGATAATTATGAAAACACCTATAATAGCACCAGGGTATATGAACCAGGGAGGTGTGTTGCTTTAATCTTCCTTTAAGAAAAAACTTGCCATGTAGCTGCTGGCCTCCAGCAGTTGGTGCTTTCTGGACCTGCCTCAGCATTGGAGAAGAGACCACATTCTTGACCAGCCTCCAGCCATTGATAGAGCGTGATCAGGATATGAGAACCTGGCCAATATGAGTCCTGCCCAAGCTAGGACTCGCCTAATGGGCAGTCTTTGCTCCAGAATTTCCTATTGGGTTGGCAGAGGCCAGAAGATTCATGAGAAGATTATGTTCCATGTTCCACGGGAAGGGCTGGGACATGCTGTTCATTACGGCTATCAGGAACGTGTGGTGAGAGGGGCCCCAGTATCCTTTGAACATCATAAGAAGTTCAAGGGAGCCTCTCCCAGTTTGCTCCTCTCCAGCATATCCACTGTCCTGAGCCTCCTACTCCCTTCATTCGCCATCTGCCAGGACAATTTAGGCATTTCCCCTTTGTCCCATGTGGGCCATTGGTTTCTCCTTGGAGCTTCCTTAAGCCAAGCCTAGTAGTAGGAGAGGCTATCACAGAGCTTGACTCATTGACAGTGATTTTAGGGACACTGGAGACCCCAAGGCAATGGAGACCAGGGGCCAGCACCTAACCATCAGAAGCCAGATGGCCACGATTATGAAAACAACCAGCAAAGTTGGAGCGACAGCAAGGGGCACGACCTGCAAAGAATTGTATTTAATATTTAATAAAACATGGCACCCTAGGGGAAAAACAGATGGGCCTCCAACAGTGGTGTGTTTCACATATAAAATCAAAAGCAGGAACAAATGAGCAGGAGGCTAAGGGAGGTCATTCCAATAAGATGTCAAAACCCTTGGACCTGAACCAGGTTTCAGACTTGGAACCCATTGATTGAAGACTTCCCCAGTTCCCAGAAGTAAGGGCGCCCCAATATTATTGCAACTATGTGCTTTAACAATCCCCTCCGTCTTTCCCCAGAGGGAATATGGCCATTTATTCAAGTGCCTAGACACTGCAGAAAGGAGAATACTCGGACTTTTTGAGTATTTCCAGTAAAAGAGTTTGTGTTGACATGCATACTCAGAGACCCAAAGTGTCCCCATGGTCCCTGTTGTAATGAGGGCATATGGGGGGACCGAATGAAAAATGGCATCCTGGCCAAAGTCCAACTTAGAATGTGTCAAGTGGTTTGGTGAATCCATCTGGTGGTCACCTCCCAAGGGCCCCATTATATAATTGGGACTGATATACTTCATAGTTGGAAGAACCTCCATATTGGTTCACTGGTTCATGGAACGAGAGTTATCATAGTGAGATGGTTAAGAGGAAGCCCCTGAAACTGCCTTCTTTCTCCAGCCCAAGATAATAAATAAGAAATAACATCACATCCCATGGGGTGTGGAGGGAAGAATAGGGCCCATTAGTGCCACCATCCGAGACCTAGAATGCAGGTACTGGTCCCCATCATAATCCCATTTCATTTACCAGTCTGGCTCCTGCAGCATGGATCTGGGTACCGATGGACCTGGAGGGTAACCCCAGACTCCTGCCATTTCACGCAATCATAGCCCCAGTTCAGCTGCTGGTTGGACGTGGCATTGTTGCTGGAGTAGGTTAAACAGCCTCAGGTACGTGTCATACAACCACCAATTTGGCGAATGTGTTCTTCTCTGTCTCAGTCAGGAAAAGGATCCATGCCATTCCTATTCACCTGTGAGGGACAATAATATGCATTCACAGGCTTTCCCAGGAGCTGTAGTGACTCTCCTGACCGCTATCACAACATGGATCAAAGAGCTTTGTCCCCTCTGCACCTCCGGGAGCACATCACATCAATCCATTCCATCGGACATAATGGACCAAGGAGCAAGAGGTGGCTGGTGTGCTGGACTCCTTGGTAAGACGCGTGTGCTCCAGGGGTGGCAGGGAATCGCTGTGAAGATGCAGGGACCTGGTACTTCGGGATAGGTTTTAGGGGTTCAGTAGTCAGGGACACATTCAGAATCTCCTCCAAAGCAGAAAGCAAATTGCTACATCTTGCATCCTTTTCCAAAAAGAAGGAAGCATAACACCTGGTAAGCTTCTGGTTCTGGAGGCAACATATCCCATACCTAAAAACACTGCTTTCGTCTGTATTCTGGGTGACATGGATGATTTTTTAATAATAATTGAAGGATTTGCTATTCGTCTAATAAAAAAATTACACAGCAACTTTTATCAAACAGCAACTATTACAAAAGGAATGATAGAAAAAAATGACTACAAAGACACACCAAAAAAATTCACAACTTAATTTAAGCAGGAACCACCAAAGTTTTCAGGTTTAATTTTTAATAGTACAACTGACCCAGGTCCAAGATGTGAAGTTACTGTGTTTAAGAAACTGGAAGGAAAAACATCATCTATAAGGTAGTTAAGTGTGATAAGAAGAATGCATGCTTTATACATGAAACCTGTCTGTAAGAGTAATTCATTGCAAAAAGCCATTCTATCTTCTCCGGGCTTGTAAAAACGGGGTTCCAGATTTCAGTGTAAATTAGCAATCTTCACCTCTTCTGTGTGGCAGGTGTCTTGTTTTCACCTTCCTGTTCTCCCACCCCTGCCTGTGTCGCGAGGTCTGCAATGTTTTTCTCCAGGTCATCGATGTGACTGCTTTTGTCACCAGTTCTTCCTGTGATCTGGTCAGACGTGGTCTGAAGCTTATCTTGCATCGCTTGCAGGAATGTCTGTCCCGCCGAAGTGGGATTCTGCATCGTCCTGGCGTCAGTCTCAGTCATCTCCCTGGTTTCCTGCTTGGAGGTGAGGTCTCAGAGGAGACTATCACTTATACTCCATCAGGGCAGGGAGGGACATGTGTGGAACCAGGTGATTCCCCTGCTTCCTTTCAGGGGAAAACAAAACAAAACAACAGAACTCACCTTTCACCAAAGTAACTTCTAAATGGATTAAAGAGTTAAAAAAATATAAAAAAGCGATACAAAATTAAAATTGACTACTGCAAAGGAGGAATGACTTCGTAAGCTTACAAGTAATAAAAGAAACCAACATATCTGTATGATAAAAATGGAAAATTGTGAGCAGAGAAAAATGCAAAAATAAAAAGGCAAACAAACAACAGACTGGGGCAAAATAGTTCTAAGAGACCCCAAACCTTTGTTTTCTGACGTGGGGGCTGTAGACAGTATTTTCTGTTTTCTCCAGTGTGGTTCTGTAACTCTCCCAAGAAGTGTATATGTTCATCTAAAAAAGAGACGAAGAAAAACAGAGCGTTTTTGCTTTTACTGAAATCAATCACACTTGTAAAATAAGCAGTTTGAACCAATATTGAGATAAAGGGGTTCCGAACATTAAATAATAGAAAATCTGTTTGGATGCTACCTCTAAATTATATTAATATTAAATTAAAACACAAAGTTTGAATTTTGAATTACTTTAGTTTCTACAGTCCAGAAAGAAAGCATTGTGTCGCACATGTCTTATGTGGTTTTCTTTCCTCTCTGAAAAGCGTGCCAAGAAAACTCTGGATGGTGAGGCAGGCACATAAACATTCCCAAAAACTAAACATGGGATTAGCATCTTCACAGCCCTTTAGCTAAACAGATGGTAACCAGTGAATAGACAAGAACGTGGAAATTTTGACTTGACAATCGAAACAAAACAAAAGCCCCATTCTCCCTACACAAAGGGGTTGAGTGGAAACCTACAATTTCCATTTCTCTTTGCTGCGAATCTGTTTTCCCAGTTGTAACGACTGAGTGACTTATTCTGCCGGGTGGCTCATTAATTGAATTCCCTACTAGGCTGACTTCAGGAACCGGGAAGCCCAGAGCTGGAATTAGCAGCAGGGGCACTTACGGTCCGTGATTAAAATGATCGAGTCAGATCTGGAAGAATGTCATCATTCTCCTTGTGTCACTCGGGGACAGGGAGGCTCACCATATGGTGCTCACCCCAAGGACTGTCTCGATATGTTTCATTTGAACGGTGACAAGGAACATTCAATGTAATAAAAATGCTGCAATTCACAGGAGACCCTCTGCATGCAGGGCAGGGACTCACAGCCTGCCATTTGAGAATTATGATTGCCTGCTTCTTGCAGAGGCAATGCTGTTGGAGCTAATGAATCCCAGGGGCTATTTCTAAGGGGTGGGAGCATAATAATCCGGGCACTGCTTAAGCACCAGCGACCTACCGGTTTGCAGAAAACACTGCCCCACTCTGTGTCAGCTTGCGACCCAGGCTGTCATGTAAAGCAGCAAAACATTTCTACTGGCCTGATAGCTCCCGGCTAAGCACCTCCCACAGCTCCCTCTGACCTGGAAGGTATCGGTATCCTCTTTGCCTGGCAATAAGTCTAAAGAGAAATGGATTGTGCAGGGAACAAATAAACCTCCTGTTGTCTGATCAGCCATTGGGCCTATGCGCTACCCCAATTTGGGCCTAGTGAAGGAGACTTCCGGTTCTGGTAGCTGCCCTATGAGTCATCTTGTCTCTCATCGGGTTGGGCAGTGTTCCCATACCATAGCTGCCATGATAAATGCTTAATCAAGTCACCGGTTCCATCTTGAATCAGTATTTATTATGATGGTTGCCAAATGGTGATTTTTCTAATTTCATGATTCCTTTTACATGTATTAGTTGGTATCTTACTGTAAGGAAGATATCTTTTTTTCTCCCTTTGTTTGTTTGTATCTGTCAGTATTTTATTATTATTTGTTTTGATGCCCAAATTGTCTCGTATTTGGCTAGTGGGAGTGCTTTCAAGATGGTCCTATGTCCTTTTGACATGTTCCCATTATTCTTTGAGCAATCTTTGTCTTCAGACTAAAGATGTTCCAGGTTCTTTTCCAAGGTGTTTTTCATCTTCAGAACGGAAACCAGCCATTTCTCAAACAAACAAACAAACAAACAAATCTTTGGTTCTTTTTACTGGGGAATGGTACTTAGAACCCAAGATTTGAGTAAGAGGTTTGATTTATTACCACTTGGTATCATTGCTTCTACATTATTTCAGCAGACAGAGCAAAAAAAAAAAAAATACATGTCAGTATCTACTCATCCATCCATCCACTTATCTATTTATTCTCTATCATCTATCTATATCTATCATATCTATCTATCATATCTATCTATCTATCTATCTATCTATCTATCTATCTATCTATCTATCTATCTATCTATCATCTTTAAAACCATGTGTCCATATGATACCTCCAATACATCACTTCAGGTTTCACTCTAACTTTCCTTCTTTCCATATTTTAAATTTCCTGTTCAGATAATGAGAAGTCTGTCTCTTACGAGCCAACGTGTATTTACTTATTTCCTCAATGCTAGAACATATAATTTCAGAAGTGCTAACCCATACTACTGAGCAAGACACACCTCATAGCTAGAGTTCAATATTTACTGTTCTTTCTGTTTCTAGCCCAAGGATATAGAGTCAAATTCTGTGTGGAAATGTTATTTGGGTTTGTTCTCCTTCCTCATCCTTCGTTGTGGTTACGTTATTCATTTGAAATCACATAATACTTAAGTTCATTTGTTTCTGTTTGTCCTTCATTGTTAGTTTTACTTTTCCCAATATAATAGATTTTAAGTATATGAAGCATTAATATGGTTCCAAAAGTCAGAACTAACTTAAGGCATATTTTCTTCCCCATCCTTTCCACCCTGTTGTCTGGAGGTAACCAACACCATTAGTTTCTGGTTTATCCTTTCTGTGTCTTTTTTTGCACAAATGCACAGATACATGTATATTCTCTTATTCTCCCCTTTCTTTCCTACACAGATGGTAGCATAGGCCCCTTATGCACTTTGCCCCCCAACCTTTTTAACTGAATAATGTCTCCCAGAAGTCCCTCTATATCATTTTGTGGAGAGCTCTGCCATCCTTTTGTATAGCTGCATAGTGCTCTATGCTGTAGGTGTACCGTCGTTCATCCACTCTCTTAGGTCGGGAGTCTAAATTCCCATTACAAACAGTGTGGAATGAACAAACTTGTCTTCATATGTCAGCTCAATAGATTGCAAGGTAAACACATATGCAGTTTTGTTAGAAATTGCCAAATGCCTCTCCTAAGGGTTACACCTAATTGCATTCTGAGCAGCAACATGGGAGAAGACTGTTTTCTCATAGTTTTGACAATTCAATGTACTGTTATACTTTGTCATTGAATTTTTGTCAATCTAACAGGTGAGAAATTGGATCTCAATATAGTTTTAGATTGCATTTCTCTTATAATGAGTGAAATTGAAAATATTTTTATGTTTGTTGACCACTTTTGTCTTCTTGTAAATTGCTCATGTTTTTTGCCCATTTTTCTGCTTCATTTTTGGTCACTTTCCTCTCATTTTTAGAATTCTTTATATTAGTGATCTTTTCCTTTGTCCCTGATATAAGTTGTGAATATATCCCTCAATTGTCATTTGTCTATTAGCTTTATTTATGGTGATTTTGTTTCTGTGCAAAAGATTTTTTTAAAATATGGAATCAAGTTGATCACTCCTTACTTTTATTGCTTTTCCACTGTGTCATAATTGGAAAGCCTTTCTCTACCCTAAGATTAAAGAGAATTCACCATGTTCACATCTAATGGCTTTGAGTTTTTACATTTAAATCTCTGATCCCTTTGGAGTTGATTCTTGTGTACTGTGTGAAGTGTGGATCTAATTTTATCTTTTCCCAAATGGTTACCTATTGCTCTAGCACCATTAAAAAGTTTGTCTTTGCTCTGGTGATTTGAAATTCTATCTTTACCATACACTAAATTTCTGTATGTACTTGAGACTGTTTCCGGATGTTTTATTCTATTCCACCTGTCTGTCTACCTAGTCATGATCTAGTCTACACTGTGTTCCTTACAGAGCCCTTCTAGAATGTTTTCATATCTGAAAGAGCTAGACCCTGTCGTAGATTTTTTTCTTCCCTATGTTTCCTTAGCTATTCTTGCATGTTTAATTTTCTACTTGAACATCAATGTCAACTTTTCTGGGCTCCTAGAACTACTTGTTGATGGTTGTATTGGAAGTTTGACATTTATAAATGAAAGTTGGGAGAACTGAGATCTTTACGAGATTGAATCATCCCGTTCAGACCTCATCTTACTGCCTGTTTCCTCAGATACTCTTGGTGTCACTGTATTAATTGGGTCCTTGGGAAGCAGACATTGAAACAGAATCAGGAGTGGAAGAAGTTTATTGGGGGGTAACGTTTGAGAAAGTGACTAAAAATAGTAATGTGATGATATTGGATGGAGGGAAGGGGGTATTGACTTAATGAGATACAATGTAACAGAAAGCCGACAGCAAATAAAAAGCAGGTAACTCAGAACTGCGCAGCATGTGCATAGTGTTTGGGTCTATGGGACAACCATCCAGAAAAAAAGGACAAATAGTTAAATGGTGTTGCCTCTGGAGCAAGGGTTAGGGAGAGAGAAGCAGAGCAGGAATTTGTTGCCTTTCACCGTAACTTCCTGAATTTTTTGATTTGTCTAAATCCTGCCCAGGTTTTGTTTTGTTAAACAACAAATAAATTAAAGACATCAATTTTTAAACAGATTAATAACGGTTATAGATAATCCCTTAATAGATAACCCATTAAGGCCTAAGTAATAGCACTGCTGGAACTAATGTCTAAAAATGCAAGGAAAATGCAAACACTGAAAAAGAGGGCAACTGACGGAAATGGTTAATTCGGAAGTTGGTTAAAATGCCAAGGATGAAATTTATTCCATGCATCAATGTTCTAAAGTCAGAGGGGGATTTGTCAGCCCGCATGAGCTGGCTTCTTAATTACATCCTTGCCTACCCGAGACCCATGGAGGCATCAATCACCCTGACCCATGGAGTCGTTCCCAGCACAAAAAATCCATTATTTGACTCGCATCCTTTATGTGTGAAGGCTCTTTCTAGAGTTGTCAGTGGATGAAATACCAGTTAAAGAATAAAAAAACGCATCGTTGGTTCAAACAGCTGCTTTGTTTGTAATTGTTTTGCTTGTTATTTTTTGAAGCTGATGGGTTATTTCGATGTCAGGTAGTTGTGGTCTCAGAATCCCCAGATGGCTTAAAGTCAAGCAGTGTCAGTGGAGCTGGGCAGCTGCAGCTGGCGCTGTGGGAGTCGGATGCTCCCAGTCGTGGTGGGAATAATCAGGGAGGCTCAGACATCACGTAGAAAGACACTGTGCAGGCCACCATGGCCATTTAATAACCATCCTCTTTCTTGGTAGTGCCAATCTTCCTACAGTTTGCTCCAGAAAGGATCAACATCTGAAAGTTCACGCTGAATGGGGGGTGCTGGTGAGAAATGTACCCATCTCTGTTGTTCCGAAAGTGTCCAATAGACTTATTTTAAGCACCAGCATCAGTTAATTTGCAGTGACCGCCTGGTGTGCAATTTGAAAAGGATTGACTTATTTCACTTAGCACAGCACCCTCCAAGTCCATCTATATTGTTGCCAGTGCCAGGACTTCCTTCTTTTTGTTTTATTTTTTAAATAAAAATTGTATCTACTCCAAGTGTACAACCTAATTTGATATACGCATACATCTACACCGTGGAATGAATACTACGGTCAAGCTAGTTAACGTATCACCTCACAGTTACCATGTGTGTGTGTGTGTGATGAGCGGAAATCTACTCTCTTAGCAAATTTCCAGTATTCAGTACAGCATTATTAACTGTAGTCGTCATACTGTACGCAGCTCCCTAGACTTATTCATCCTTCGTGACTGCAACTTTGTACCTGTTGACGAAGGATTTCCTTCTTTGTTTAAGGCTGAATAACATTCCTTGTAGAAAGACGAATACTGCATGATGTCACTTCTACATGGAATCCAAAGCAGTCAAATGCACAGAAGCAGAGAGTGGAACAATGGTTGTTAGAGGTGGGGGGCCAGGGAAATGGGGAGGTGTTGGTCAAGGGGCACAAAGTTCAGTTATGCAGAATGAGTTAGTGCTAGACATCCAATGTTCAACCCTGCGAATATAGTTAACAACACCGTATTGTACATTTGAAATTTGCTCAGAGGGTAGATCTTAAATGCTCTTACCACAAAAACAAAAGTGGTAACTTTGTGAGGTGGTGGATATGTTAATTAGCTTGATGCTGGTGATTATTTCACAAAGTGTACGTATGGTAAAACACTACATCATATGCCTTAAATATATACATTTTTATTTGTCAGTTATACCTGCTATAGTCTGAATGTGTCCCTGCCAAATATCAAAAGTTGAGATCCTACCTGCCAAGGTGATGGTAGTAGGAGGGAGAGACTGTGGGAGGTGAGCAGGTCATGAGGGTGGAGCCCTCGTGAGTGGGATTAGTGCCCTTATGAGAAGAGACAGAGAGAGCTCTCCTGCCTCCTTCTGCCATGTGAGAACACTAGAAGTCTGTGACCTGCACGATGGCCCTCACCTGACTATGCTGGCACCCTGGCCTCAGACTTCCAGCCTCTAGAACTGTGAGGAATAAATTTGTATTGTTTATAAAGTATCCAGTATTTTGCTACAGCGGTCCAAATGGACAAAGGCAATCCTTCAATAAAGATGAAAAATGAAAAGGGGATAAAAAGAAAAGGATATGGATTTGGTCTGTGTAGTAAACAGAATAATGGTCCCAAAGAGTTGACTACGTCCTCGTCCCCTGGAACCTGTGAATATAGCAACAGCTGTTTTGCAGATGTGATTAAAATGAAGATGAGATGGACAGAATATTCCAGATTATCCCTGTGGGCCCAATGTAGTCATATGAGTCCTTAAAAGTGGAAGAAAGTTGGGTCAGCATAAGCAGCACATGACACCTTGATGTGGGTTCTAAGATGTAGGGGGTTATGTGCAAGAACTTGAGAGAGGCCTCTAGTTGCTAAAGGCGGCCCCCAGCTAACAGCCGGGAAGTGGAGGCTTCAGCCTTTCAACAGCATGGAAATGAATCCTGCTAACAATCACAATAAGCAAGGAGCCACCCTACAGTCTCCAAATGAAACACAGCCCTGACAGCACCTAGATTTTAGTCCAATGAGACCCGTGTTAGATTTCAGACCTACAGAATTATCAGCTAAGACATTGATGCTGTTTAAGCTATTAAGTTTGTGGTACTTTATCTCAGCAATGGAAGACTGAGAATACCGTCAGGTCCACATAGATTTAGCCCAAACAAGCTTTGATTGATTAGTGATGTCTGTCAAAGGTACAGGGCTGGAGAGTTGCAGCATATGTGCTAGACACTTGTCATCAGATTGGAAGCATCCGTCAGTTACCCAATGATGAAATGAGTGACATGGAAGAATAAACATGTTCTGAGAAGACAGAGGCACCCAAACCAAGAAGGACCTGCCTAAAAATGGAGGGACATATTCCTAGAGAACCTCCAGTCCAGGAGCACCAAGACTATTAGCAAGGATGAGGCAGTGGGGGCTCGAGGGGGAGACTGAGATTCAGTTTGAGAACAAGTTCAAAGTCCCACACGGGAGACAGACAATATTGTTACTATTTTTCTGTGGACATTTCGCTCAGTAACGGAAGGGGAAGTGGGGTCAGGAGGAAAAGAAGCGCAGTTGCTTCTGCTGACCGTGGTTTCCATAAGCACACCCAAGGGAGAGAAAAGGATGGGCACCATCTTAACTCCAGTCTCCTGAAAATCTAGCTGTAAGTGGACCAGACACCTACACAGCCACCACTGGAGGCTGAAAGAATGGGTGGGACGGTGGGATGGTGGTGGTTGGCCAAGAACAGAAAAAAGTTTTCTAGAGTTCCTCAAAATCCCTACATAAAATAAGCTGCTGATGTTTCCATTCAGCTCCTAGACTTTGTCAACTTGGCATAGGTAACAGCTGGGACCTTGGTACCCCGTCTGCACCTGAGCACACACCTACCTTATTATTCCATAGCAGCACATTTTGATATTCTCTCCCCAGCCCACCCACACATTCAGAAAGGTAAGCTTTCTCTTGGCCGATCTCTTCCAACTGACGCCATACAGGGCATCCCCACAGGTGAGCCCTAACCACCTGCCTCACTGCCAAGTAAGATGGTACATTGACCTGCGGCACTGCAGATGAAGTCTCCAAGGTAACCTGTACAGATCCATTTCGTCTTTCACTGATGAAGATGAGAAAACAGGGAGAGATTGTGGGTTCAATGAAAGCAGGAGAAAATCAATAGAGTGTAGAGTATTGTTCAAATTAATGATTAGGAGAATAAGTGGGAAAAGTCTCTCAAAACATTAAAAAAATAATAACAATTATCAAAGAATGCCTAAGCCATCCAATTTGCCATATCTTTGTAACATGTGTGCCTTTCAAATGTGGACAGATAATCCTACTTGATTTCAGTTAGGGGGGAAAAAGATTATTTAGACTGAAAGATATAAAATTTTGTTAAGCTTCTCAATTGTAATTCAAAACGAAAAGACAGTGATTTTTATAGGGTTTTAAGGAAAAAGTTGTGACCTTGGAATTTTATTCCCAAACTCATTATTGTTCACATAAAGGGCACAGTTATTTTAAAATATTTAAGGACTCAAAAATAATACCACAGTTGCTTATTATGAAAAGATTCTTCAAGTAAGTCGTAAAGCAGAATGAACAATAAATCGGAATAAAAATGCCACAAAGGGTAGATAGACTATAAAAGAATCAGTGAGAACAAAGACACTAATCTAATTGATAAATATCTTTAAAATTTTCAATATTATAATGATGACAGTTAATTCAATGTTTAAGAAAGAGTTCTTAATAATGAAGTGTCAGTCCTGAAGTAAAAAAAATCACATGATTTCCATAGCACCTGGGGATAGGGCAGGCAAAGAGGGTGGTAGGAGGAGAAAATGAGGGAGCAAAAACATGATAAAGGTCTCTTGTTTGAAGGAAGGAAGTTGTTGATATTTAATTATTGACGTAAAAGAAAAAGATGGACTTCATATACGTATTTGTAAAAAATTAAGTCAGAGAACACATATAGGACCTAACACTTTCATAGAACTATAGAAACAACAAACAAAACTCCATATAAAAACTTGGAACAATTCATCAAAAGTCAGAAAAAAAAGAAAAAGACAAATTTTTAAAACCTGGTGAACAGGAAATATACAGAAGTGTGTCCATAATAAATCCAAATTAGATAAATTGCCTTGTTGAAAGACAAAGATTTTCACACTGGGTACAAAAAAATTAAAATTCAGCTATATAATATTAACAAGGGATCTATCAGCTATATAATATTAATAAGAGATCCAGCAAAGTCACAAGAAGTCACCAATAATGAATGGGCAAATATATATGAACTAAATACATACATGAGGACATATATGTGTATGTAAATATAAAGTGCAATATTAGTATCAGGCAGAATTTGATGTAAAAATAATTAAAAGAATAGAGATTTTATATTAATGAAAGATACCCAAAGCATCTGTCTTGTAAACCTTTATGTACTGGACACAGCTATCTGATACAGAAAGTGTTATGAAAATGAAAAGGAGAGCCTGAAGCAAACTTTACTAGAAGATTATTGCACATCATCCCCATAATTCGATGGATCAAATAGAAAAAACAATGCAAGCACTTGAATAATACAATTAGCACATAATGATGTATATCATGTGTTTTAATTAGTTAATTTTATCCAGTTTTACTGAACACCTGCTTTTTGTTCTATACTGGGAAATGAACAATGAGTAAGACAAACATTTCTAGTTCCAAGGGAGCTAGACCCGTGAGTTGGCTTTGTTTCATCTGACAGCCGCCTCTGAGTTGTGAGGAAGGCTAGGAAATAGAGTTTCTGGCGCTCAGGGCCAGCCCTGGCTACATAATTTGCAGGAACCCATGTCAAATGAAAATCCGGAGCCTCTTGTTCAAAAAGCAAAAGGAAGGCTTTTCCTTTCTTCTGCAGTTTCTATCTGCCATGGTATTTTTTATTTGCTATTTAGTGTTGTGAGAGGGGATGATCAGGAAGGAAGTGCTGACACCCCCCAGTGCCCAGGCTCCCTCCTGACTGGGTACATGAGGCATACCTGCTGACCCTCCCCTCACCCCAATTGCAGTCGCTGAGGTCAGGGGAGAAGGTGGCTGAGAACTCGTTGCCAGGGAGGGTGGGGGAGGTGAGCCGAGGCTCTAAGTCCTCCAGAGCATGTTCCCTTGTCCCATGGGACTTCACTCATACAATACAAATGCAAAGAGAATAATGACTGAGAATTTTACGATGACGACCACAGAGAATTAAACCCCAGGGTGGGCCCCTTTCTGAGAGCACATCCCTGTGTGATGACACTCCGGTGAGGCCAGCCTTGTGTGTGGCCTCTATAGGAAAGGCAGGCGGGGAGAAGGGGGCGGGTGTGGATGTCAGGTGGGCCCACCCATTGTCTCTGCCACCCTGTCATGTGTGAAAGGCGGTCAGTCACTCTGGACTTTCACCAGCACAGGAAAAGGCGGAGTTAGTCCACCTGGTAACTCAGAGCCTAAAGGCATAAGGGCCACATCTGAAAACACAGTGTTAGCAATTCCTTCACACTCTCCTGTATTTTCAGCCTTACTTGTTTTATTTGGAGATAAAACTGAGGGATGAGGGGAGGGTAATTTTGCGTAGAATATTTAATAGGATATAAATCTCTTCATAATATTCCATCATTATGCGTTTAATATCTGTAAAATCTGTAGTGGTGTCACCTTGCTCGTTACCATCATTGGTAAATGGTGGCTTCTCTCTTTTTTTCCCCTGAGCAATCTGTCGAGAGAGGTTTAGCAACTTGATTGATATTCCTGAAGAACCAGCTTTGATGTCATTGATTTTTCTCTATTTTTTTTCTGTTTTTGTTTGTTTGTTTCTTTGATTTCTCTCTGATATTTATTACTAGGGTTGTTTAATTTGTCCTTTTTTGTATTTTTAGTTTCTTAAGCTGGAAGCTGAGCATGATTTGAAACGTTTTTTCTTTTCGAATGTTGGTGTTTAGTGTTGTAAATTTCCCTGTAAATACTTCCCCTGTCCCCCACCCATTTTAATATCTTCCAGAAATCCCTCCACAGCAGTTCATAGAGAGCTTCCCCATTATTATTTTTTAAGATTTTGGACTTTTTAAAAAAATACACTTTATGCTTTAGAATTGTGTAGATTTACATAAAAAGTATAAAGATAATACAGAGAGTTCCCATATATCTCACACCCAATTTCCTCTATTATTAACATTTTACATTAGAACAGTACACTTGTTATAATTGATGACCCAGTATTGATACTTAGTTATTAACTAAGGTATATATTTGATTCAGACTTCCTTAGTTTTTATTTGCTGTCCTTTTCTTCTCCACGGTCCCATCTAGGACACCATATTACATTTACTTATCATGTCTCCTTATGATCCTGGGGTGAGCATGACAGTGTTGAAGTACCGGTCAGGTATTTTATAGAATATCCCAATTGGCATTTTTCTGATGTTTTTCTCATGTGTAGGCTGGGGTTGCGAGTGGGAGGAAACTGGAGACACAGTGCCATTCTTTTCACATCAAATCAACGGTACACGCCATCAACGTGACTTGTCACGGATGATGCTGGCCTTGGTTTCCTGGCCTGCAGTAGTGTTTCAGGTTTCTCCCCTGCACAATTACTCTTTTCCCCCTCTTGACAGTGCACTCTTGAGAAGGAAGTCACCTGCATGATCCAGACTTAAGGAGTGGAGGATTACGAGCTCCCCACTTTAAGGACAGAGTATTTAATTACAGAATTATTTAGAATTCATCTCTCTGGGAAATTCGTCTATTCTCTCCAATTTATTTATTTATTGAATCATTTATTTTTACCAGTATGGATTCATGGATATTAATTTTATACTGGGTTATAATCCAATAGTACCTTATTTTATTGTTCAAATTGCTCCAGCTTTGCGCATTGGGAGCTCTTTCAGCGGCTCCTTTGTCCCTTTGACATAAGGTTGTATGTGGTTTTTTTTAAGTAGTTCATTGCTTTCCAGCACTATAAGATGTTCCAGGCTTGCCTTGTATGCATGTTTCCTACCCCAGTCCTAGAATCAGCCATTTCTGCAGGAACCCTGGTTCCCTTTACTGGAGAATGGCACCAGAAATCCAGATCTGGGCAGTACCTGTGCTCATAGCTCCTGGAGTGGCATCACTTCTAGGCCCTCTCAGCTGACAAAGCAAGGAAATAGCTGCATGTACCTCATTCTTTTTACAGCTGCGTAATATTCCATTGTATGTATGTGCCAGAGTTCACTGAATCAATTTCCTTGGTCAGTAGATTTCCTTGCTTGGGTATTTTGGTATTTTCCAGTAGCTTGCAATTATAAGCAATGCTTCGAGGAGGAAGTAATCTTGTACATTTATATTTTCATATTGTTGGAGGTAAATTAGGGTAAGTTCCTAATATCCTTAGGATAAATTCCTAGGGATTGTGGGGTCTAGGGATACATTCACGGGTAGATTTTTTTGGATATCACTAAATTCCTTTAAAAGGTCACACCATGTTTGCACTCCCACCAGCAATGTATGAGAGAATGTCTGTCTCCTGTGACTTTGCCAAAAGAGTGCATTGTCCAACTTGTGAAATTTTGCCAATCAAATGGGTGAGGAGTGGGTGTAGGGGCCACCCAATTCTCATGGAAGGATTTACGCTTTCTAAGCTGAGAAGTTGACAGCAGTGAGCCAAGACAAAGGAATCTAAAGGCTTGGGAATGAAGTAAAGCATATGCCTGTCATGTACTCCATTCTTCTAGAATTGTAAGAATAATGCATAAATAGATAATCTCGTTTCACACGCACTCAAAGGAGAACACAGATTTTGGACAGGCCCGAAGAAAATCTGGTTCTTAGCAGATGAATTACAACCATGTGGCAACTTGTGATAGCAAGTTCCTTGTGGTTGCCTGTAACCAAAATATAACTTCCTCCGAGATTCTTTATGTCTCTGCGGCTGGCCACTGAGGTTGTGGTGGTGTCACGGCCACCCACATTTTTTGTTTTGTAATTTCTCTGGTATGCCAGGTTGTGTACGATCCCTTTTAGAATTCAATATTCTTGGTCAACCCACATTCTTTCCATCACCCAGGATTTTAAACATGAAACGAAGAATTCAGAGACATCCAGGAGAAAGTTTTCCTAGCAAATACCCAATTATACCAAAGTTATGAAAGAAAGATCATCTTAAATAGCTTTTAGTTGACACAAAAGAAGAAAGGGTTAGTAAAATGTCCATCACTGGTATTTAATGTCAGTTTACGTTTTCAAATCCTACCCACAGTTTCATCTGCGGACCTCTCTCCCCATCTTTAGTGGGGTAGCTGGTATAGCAGGCTTCCTTTTTCCATTGTATGGATGAGAAAAAGTCAGTACAGATGGAGTAAGAGTCTCTGTCCCAGATGTGTCACTTAGTGAGAGATCTAGGGGTACACGTTCTGTTAACACCCCGTCCACCATGCAAGGCAACTTGGAACGGAATGGTGGTGGTGTGTTTTTTTTAATTAAAGTTTATTGGGGTGACAATTGTTAGTAAAGTTACATAGATTTCAGGCGTACAATTGTGTATTACATGGGAATGGTGTTGTTGAAAAAGAACATCAGGGGGTCAGAAATGGAGCCTTACCACAGGGGGTATCAGCCAATCCATACAACCTCTTTGGGTCTCAGTTTCTTCATTTCTCAAAAAGAGAGAAGATACAGGATACTGTCAGATGGAGGCCCAGGCCACATGCTTAAGAGAATATAATCATTCTTGTTTTACCATGTCATTCATTCATTCACTCATTCATCCATCTACTTAATGAATTTTGTTCCGAGTGTAGTGCAAGTCCTTGGGATGCAGCGTGTAGATCCACGTTGGATATTGTGAGAACACTCCCCCATCTTGCCTAGAGGCCCAACATAAACTACCTAGGAACTTGGTACCACATCCTCTAAATTCTACATCAGCAGACACAAAACGGTTCAAGTCATGGGCAAAACTCCCAACATCCTATTTTTCAGTTCTCTTGTGTGGATTTACCCAGTCCTACAAAGAGATTTTGATTTCCAAGCTGAGTTTTTCCATTTTTAGTCTAATATTGTTTTCTCTCTCTTTCTGAAGGAAAAATAAGGTGCCATGCACCTTAAAACGTGGAGAATATTTGACCATGAAAGCAGAATGGGTTATTGATAGACTCTGTGGCAAAGAAAAACATCTGTTTAAGTAGGAGAGTGAGGCATTTTGTAGACAACTAGAACAAAACTCCACCAGATGGTGAATCAGCATTCCCTAGGACAAGAGTTACTGGTGCGTCTTTCGTGGGTGCCACTGGAGAGACTGGGGGGTCATTTAGCAGATGGATCCATTTAGCAATCACCAAAATTGGGTTCACATATGCAGGAACAAGAAGGCTGCCGCACCTGCGAGTGGGACACTTAAAAAGAAATGCATTGAACATGAAACTCTTATGAGCGCAGGCAGAATAGATTTGTTAAAGTGAGGCAGTGAGGTGGAACACCCCAAATGGAGTGACAAGATCTGAGAAGCGAACACACCTCTGTAGATGGTGCCATTCACTAGTTAAGGGTAGAGGAGAAAGTGGTATTTGTCAAATGCTACTCTGCTTTTTCTCCAAGTCCTCTGCCCATTTCAAGTAAACTGAAAGTGAAGAGGTGGATGGAGAAAATAGGGCAACAATGAAAAAAATTGTAGCTGAAATGAAATTTTAAAGTGATTTTTAACCAGTTGGGAAAAAAAAAATCTCATTCTCAATTTACAAAAGCAGGGGATGGATGCAAATAATGATGATAAATATTAACTGCTATGTGAAAATGTTATTTATGGAAATATATTTAGCCAAGAGAAAAAGAACAAAACTAAAAACATAGAAAAGTCACCTTAAAAATAGGAGCTGAGAAATGGACAATCAAAAAAAGAAAAGAATAAAAGCAACTAGAAATATTTCTGTGACCCTTCAGTGACTTCTGAGTAGGCAAAAGTTTTAGTATCCAGCATTTTGTAACTTGACGTTAAAATAATGCCTATCTTTTCCTCCTTAGACCCAGAATGCATAGTAGGTTTCCTACCATGACAAAGTGTAGCAACCTGCCTCTGAGGTTCCGCAGGCCTGGAGCGGGATCTCAGAAGCTGATGGGGTCATCGGGTACCCAGAGAGCTGGAGGAGAGCGTGTGCACCACAGCAGCCTGCCACGGTCATTACAGCGAACGCTCACCAAGTTCAAGGTGGGGCTCCTATCTTCAGGTGCAGAGAAGGGGAGGAAAGGGTCAAAGGGACGGGAACTTACCTGAGCACCTACTGTGTGCCACTCACTGTGCTGGTCACCTCGCCCACATGATGTCATTTAATCCTCTCCAGACCTTGAGGGAGGGCGATCACTGCCTGCATTTGGAGGAGGTGGGGTCTGAGGTTCAGGGAGAGGAGTCCATTTGCCCATGGAAATACAATTAGAAGGGAGCACAAGCAGTATTTGAAGCCACAATGGATGATGACATCATATCTATCACGGATGGAATTGGGTCTGCACAAAATTCATGTGTTGAAGTCCCCCAGGACCTCAGAACGTGACTGTATTTGGAGAGAGGGTCTTTTGGGGACTAATTAAGTTAAAATGAGGCTGTTAGAGTGGGCCCCAATCCATCTGACTAGTGTCCTTACAAGAAGAGAAGATTTGGACACAGAGACACCAGGCACGTGGGCACAGAGGAAAGCCCATGTGAGAACACAGCGAGAAGGCTGCGTGCCCAGGGAGAGGTCTTGACAGAAACCAACCTGGCCAAAACCACCTTGATCTTGGACTTTCAGCTTCAGATCTGTGAGAAAATCAATTTCTGTTGTTTAAGTCACCCTGGCTGTGGTGTTTTGTTATGGCAGCCTGAGCAAACTAATACGATATCTGATATAAAAGAAGTCATCCATAGATATTTGTCCAATGTTCCGTTCTTGTTGGGTCGAAATGACTGGTACATGGTACTGGGTCAGACAGGACTCCATGAAGCTCACAGAAGAGCCGCAGCTGTCAGGGGCTGTCCTGGGGTGGGAGGGGGGCCAGACATGTCAAAATGTTCCCCTCCTAGCTCTCCCCGTCACCCTCTCCCAGCTACTGACAAGGAGAGACGTGTGTTGTATAAAATATATTAGGTTACATTATGGTTCTGAGATTTGGGATGAATTCATGCCTAGTTGAGAATATATATATAATGTAGAATTCTGTTGGTTGAAATACAATATACTGATTCCGCAGAATAAGACAAATCTACCTTGATTCGGAAACACTGTCTTCGTCGTCATGATATTTGAACACATAAAGATGATACAGAGGAAGAGATGGCACAGTTTTGATGGTGAGAGGGAGGGAGAACCTGGGGTGGAGAGAGGGCAGTAGCGGGGGGTCATGGAGCAGGGGCTTGGTTAGGAATAAAGGGGTGCATCAGCCTTCTGTGTGAGGGCTTTGGCTGTCTGGCCCTCTGGGGTCTTGGGGAGGGGGCACAGTCACTCCAACCCACAGGCCAGCAGGCGGGGCCAAGAGAATAGACAGCAGGACCTCTCTCCCCTCCTGCCCTTTGCCCCTGCAGTGCCTCCTGCTGGCCAAACCCACCGGCCCACGGAGGCCAGGCCAGCTCTGCCTGCTGGAGGCCCGACCCACAGGGACCATCTCAGACTGCCAGCTTCAAGGCTACCGAGCTGATCCAATTATCTCATAGCTCTAATTAGGCTCCAAAGTCAATCATGCATTTCGTTCTAACTTGCGACAGATTCTTAATTGTTATATTATTTATAATTGAGCGTCATAAATTTAACACTAGGAAATGTAAGGATTTCATTACAACATCTATTCTATCCTGAGGGATTTTTTCTTCTGAATTTTTCTCTTCCTCCTGAGCGTAACCCTCTCAGGCTTGTCAGGTTCTGGCAGTGGCCACGCTAACTTGCTTTAGTACGTTCGCCTGTCTGGTCCGATCTGTCCACTAGAAAAGTGAGCCTCAAATGGGGCCACATAGGCCGTTTAAAATTTATTTATAGCCACATTAAAACAGGTGGAATTCACCTTAATAATATATTTTATTTAATCCAATGTACGTGATGTGTTACCATTTCAGCATATAGTCACTGTACAGAAATGATCCGTGAGCTATGTGACACTCTCGTTTTCACACTGTCTTTGAGACCTGGTGTGTGTGTCTCACTGACAGCACAGCTCAACTTGGATTTGCCACCTGTCAGGTGCTCAGCAGCCCCTGTGGCCAGTGGCGCCGCTGCCAGACAGCCCAGGTCCACACGCTCTTCCTGCTCCCCTGCCTCCCACGCCCCTTTGCTCCTGCATATAATTCCCATCTCTGCCTGCTGCACAAAGTGAAAACAGACCTCTCTGAGCACATGAACACGTGGCTTTGGCTTCTGAGACAGTGATCCCGGCTGCCGAGCTGGGGGCGAAACAAGGGCCACTTGCGTTCAGGACTCTCCCTCTTTGAGAGGAAACTTGCAACTGGGAGGTTAATTCTTTGCAGCCTTCTAAGACTGCTCCATCAGCTTCTCTCAAGGCAGGGGCGCACTCGCCCTCCCTGGACGCCACAGCAGCGGCTGGTTGGAGCCTGTACGCTGTGCAGTCCGACAGGCTGAATCCTGGCTCCATCATCTCTGAGCAGTGTGACCCCGGGCAAGTCACTTAACCTTTCTGAGTTTCAGGGTCTTAGTCTGTCAAGTATGAAAAACACACCTGCTCCTTATGGGTTTTGTGATAATTAACTGGGTTAATGTATCTAACATGCCACATACAGAGTTTGAACTCAGCAAGTGGTTGCTATTGTTCTCCGTTGGGGAGGAGCAGATCAGAGAATAAAAAAGGAAAAGTGTAGGTCAGGCTCATTGCTTGCACCTTCTGAGAAGCACAGAGCCTTCCAGGTCGAAATGCTGATGTCAAGTAGCCTCTGTGAATGAGGAAAAGTCCTCATTTTAAAAATGATGGAGCGATTTGAAAGAGGTGGCTATGGGGACAGAGCCCCAGAGAGCGGTTTCCAGGCTCTCGGCCTCACGTGGAAAGGTGCTGGCTCGGGGAGTAGTTGGCCATCAGCTGTGACTAGTTATCCACTGGCCACTGATATGACTGCCGTGGCTGAGCTAGCAGTCGTGGATTACAGTTAACGAGGGGTTGCTGGGTTGGTTGGCAGAGAAGCGGAGGACGGACTGCGGATCGTGTGGCTTCTGCTCCTCGTGTCTCCAACCCACTTGCCAGTGAGACTATAGCAGCATGACTCCCCTTCCCCCTATCTATGGCTCCGTGGGTGTTCCTTTTTGGCCTCACCCTATGCTGAGTTCTTGTGCGGTGAGTGGGACCAGAGACCCCGCCTGACAGTGACTCTCCGCTCGACAGAGGAGAAATCTCATGGTGGCTCCGGGGGAAACAGCAGCTGCCAGGCGCTGCCAAGTTCTGAGGGTTGGGTCAGGGGTCCCATATCAGAGAGACGCGCAGAGGCTGTGGCAGCGGCACCTGGGAGTGAAAGTTGCAGGAAGTGCGTCAGCAGCCAACCAGGAAAGCAGACCCTGCAGTCGTGCACCCCCGGAGGGGCCCCTGGCGTGCCTTGAGCCCACCCTAATTGCACCTGAGAGCATGACATTGTTGTTCTTTTTAAATCACTTGGGTAGATATCTGCCATAAGCCTGTTTAAAAATTAGAGGCCAGTCACCTATGGCAGGGTGGGGGAGGGCGGTCCATCATCACTTATAAGGAGAAATCAGTTTCATATGATTTTAATGCTTTAAGAAATCATTTATCCTTCTGCTTTTCAAAATAAGAAAAAAACATGAAACTTGGTTGAAGAAACATGGCAAAGAATGAATTAAATTCTGCATGTTTTGAAGGTGTAAAGGAGAGAAGGAGACTATGAGAAAAAAAGAGGAAGAATATAAAAGTATAAAGAGAATCATAAAAACCATCTAACCCAGTGAATTCCACTTTGTCCAGCCCTGCGTGCAAAGAAGGACGTTTTTGGTTTTTCCCAAGTGGCAGAACTCCAACTCAAATTTACTTCGAGAAAGAAACATGCATTTACTGGGGAGTCTAAGAGTAACTGACCTCAGACACAGTCAGAGGCTCAGCCCTGCTAGGTATCAGGCTGGGTGGCTTTCTTTGTCCTTCTCCCTTTCCCATCTCCTGGCTCCATTTTCCTGGGTGACAGCTGACAGGAATGCAGGCTCACAATGTCCTTACTGTCCTGAACAAAACAGTGGCTTTCCTTCCCTGGGGCCATCAGGAGCCCCCCTCTGGGCTGGCCATGTGTGCAGCAAATCTATGCTCAATGGAAACATGGGGTTGGAGTGGGGGAAAAACAGTTCTGCCACCAAGGGGGGGCTGCCACAGGAAGAGAGGGAAGGGGTGGGCGGTACTGCTCTCCCTGCTCCCAGCTCGGACGCCCCGTCCCAACCCCTAGTGTAGTGGAAAACCACCCAATACCTCCCCTGCTACCTTCTCTCCCAAGATATTTTGCGAATAAAATGGCTAAGACCAAAGAGGAAAAACAAAATACAGCTGATTCTCATTATTTGAAGATTCCGTATTTGCAAATTTGCTGACCTGTTAAAATTTCTTTGTGACCCCAACTGCCACTGTCCCAGCTGAGGTAGAACAAGGTGACACATGTTGGTGCTTTCTGTTGGTGCTTTCTGTTTCAAGTGGTCCCGCACGTCACGCTGAAGGGCTGTTTGGTGTTCCTGAGTGCAAGGAGGCAGTCATGTGTCTCATGGAGAAAATACGTGTTAGATGAGCCTTGCTCAGGCGTGAGTTACAGCACTGCAGGCTGTGAGTGCAATGGTAAGGAATCAATGTATTGTTAAATAAGGTGTCTTTCAACAGAAATACACGTAAACAAGGTCGTGTATTGATCGGTTGACAAAAATGTTGTGGCCAGAGGCTCACCGGGAAGCTAATCCTGTATTTTGCCCAGGAGCAACGGTTCAAGAGTCACTGACTGTGTTCGTGGCCACGTATAGACCATAACTATGACTCATAATGAGAATTGACTGTAACCTTTCTAGACATCCAGTGTCACTGACTGGGTCAGTCCACTGATTGCTCTCCCGCCAGAGACACACAGGGGAGGAAGAGATGGAAATGGCAGGGTAGATAAGGAAGAGAAAAATGAAGTAAAAATTTGCAAAAGACTGAGGGGAAAGAAGAGGGAAAGAGAGAAGCTGAGTAAGCAGAGAGGTGACCAGCTAAGAGATGAAATGGTAGAATCAAAGGCTCGGATGTCAGCGTCATATTTGTCATGGCTGAGACGCTCATCAGCCCCCAAAACTGTACTTGACCCTCTTCGAAAAGTTGTGTAAACACAGCCATGAGTGTCCACAGAACTTAGGAAGAAGCCGCTCCTGACCTATTTACACGTGTGCTTTTGAGAATGCGGAGCTTTTGGTTGGCAACATTGCCTGGCTTAGCAAATAAGGGAAGGGACAGAATATAAAAATAAACCGTGAAATTTAAATGAAATGAGTACTTTTGTTCTCTGTCTTTAAAAACATTTCTGAGTCGGCTTAACAACAGGGGCAAGGAACTCTCTGTCGTAGTCTGAGGTTTGCGTTAATCCTTGTCTTCTAAAGGAGAGGTGATTATAAACTCAAGGCTGTGTAGGAATATTCTAGAAACTGCATTTGTTAAGAGACTTGACGTGAGGAATTGCATTGATTAACTTCCAGTTGTAAATTCCATCTGTCATAAGAGAGTAAATTTACTCAACGGCTGTAGCGTGATTAAAGCACTGACTTCACCGTCACCAATTCTGTCACATTTAACCCGCCAATGCATCCAGCCTCTTCCTTGTGGAAGTTATTTTGACAAGTAAATAAGAGACTGATACGAGCAGGTTAATATTGAGACATAATTTGCATTTTCACAGCACTTTTCTTTCACGCATAAGTCATTCTCTGAGTCTCTGCTCTTTGAAATTCTGATTCTAAGGCTCGATTTTCAGTATCTCAGAAACTGCTTTCTTTATCCCAAGAAAATTGTCTGCCTTTATTTTCAAACTTCCAAATTTACTTTTTAAATAGAATTTTATTTATTTCATTTTCTTAAGGAGTTCTGAAAGATTTGAACACGTATAAATGGAAAATTTGGGATTTTAAAAGGTCTCCTTTAGCCTTAACATTACCTCTTAATTTAGTGGATATATTTGCCATTCCCTTTTTGCAAACATAGACTGTTCCACGGCCCTCAGTGTCCTCGTTGTTGGGTTTGACCTTTGAGATTCATGCGTGCCTCCACTGAAGAAGCTTGTGGGTTATATTTAAAATTAATGTCTAGTTCTGTTCATCAGCCTCTTTTTTTTCCAAAGCAAACCTTGGTTTTCTCACATGTTGGTCTTAGAATGACAAGGATTTGGAAAGATGCTTATGTTGCTGTTTTATGTGTTTAAAAGTAGGGTTACAGAATAGCCTGCAGGATCACCCATGCGTTCCCAGGAGCAGATGTACGACTGGAGGAAATGTTCTGGCCGGCCTTGTCTGCGGGTAACTTGGAGGAGAGTGTTCTCCTTTATTATTTTCCTGTATTGTTAAACTTTTGTAAACTGTGCAGCTGCTATTTTAAGCATGGGAGATAAATATGCTTTGCTTTCTTTCCAGAACCTGTACAGGAACCGCAGTAACTCCTGCCTCTTCTGCCAGCCTCTGCCTTTGCCTCTCAGGAGTGTCTGCTTGGGCGTCTGTTTGGAACCCCAAGGGCAGTGGGCCCACTGGGCGTACCGGAGGCTGTGCCCCTCCTCAGGGCAGTGCCCTGACTCCCCCGGGCTCACCTCTCCGATGGCCATGGCTTCTCTGCCTTGTGTTTGAGCATCTCCCACCCGCTTCCCAGCCCTGGGCCATGTCCACAGGGGTGCACCCTCTGTGTCGGCGGGGATCCCCTCTGGGAACACTCCAGAACATTGAGAGCACTGACCTTCGCTTCCTAACTGGTTGTTCTTCAGGTCTCTGCCCCAAAGGGTGAGTACAGCGTGAGAGGAGAGCCTTTTCGGAGGCCCTGACGGGGCCTGCAAATCAGAGACGGCTTCCCCGAGGAGGCAGCCCTGGAACTCTGGCTCTGGTGTCAACGAATTGATTTTTCTTTTTAAAAATCTTGTTCTGGACATTTTTAAAGAAGCATAATTATGGTGGTGACCATAGCTGATAACACTGTATTGTATAATTGAAATTTACTAAGAGAGTAGAACTTAAATGTTCTCACCAAAAAAAAAAGTAAATATTTGAGGTGCTGGTGTGTAATTCAATGGGGGAGTCCTTCACCAGGTGCACAGATATCAAATCATCACGTTGTACACTTTATTTATTTATTTGAACCATTTTAGAGAGCTTTATTAGGATGGGGCTCTGGGTTCTCATTTACTCTGTGTTTGAGAAGCTCGCCTTAGGTGTGCCCTGTGCAGTGAGAACAGGTATGGTGACGGTACAGGCCGGCTAAACCCCCCTGACCAAAGCCCTCAGTGGGAAGAAGTGGCCCAGCTGTCCCTCCAGGGGACGTTCGTTGTGAGCTCTGTGGCCCAGTGACTGCCGAGCCTGCCTCTGATTCTGTGATGCCGGTACACACTGGAACCCCAGGAGAATGTTTGCATGAACAGCTGTCATTATGTTTTGCTTCCTTCCCTGGGCTCCGGTGGAGGGACGGTGATTCCGGGGCCGTCGGCGGCACGTGGGGGGGCAGACTGAGGTGTGTGGCCTCGGGGCCAGGGCTGGAGGACAGTCCACGTTGTACATGTTAAATATTTATCATTTTATCTGTCATTCGTGCCTCAGTAGAGCTGAAAATGTGCAAATACGAAAGCCAAAAATGCACCCATCATTTACCTTCGACAATTATCAACATTTTGCCAGACTTGTCATGTCTGGCATTGTTTTGTGTCAATACTGTGAGGGCTTCGGTTTATCATTTCATTTCTTTTTGGTTTTTAACCTCACAGCAAGAGGGTTGAGTTAATCACCCTTGTCAGCTCAGGGCGCATTTTGTATATCAATCCATATGCAAGGTGCCTCTTTTATCATTCTTTTATGTCTATTTTGAATTTCCATCCTCTGAACGGCAACCATTTTAACGTATTTAATGTCTAGGTTCTTGTTCATATGTCTGTTGGTTTGCTAGGCTTCCTGGAATAAAGCACCGCAGACAGAGGTGTGTAAACAACAAAAAGGTATGTTTTTGAGGCTACAAGTCTGAGATCAAGAGGTGGCAGAACTGGTGTCTTCTGCGGTCTCTCCCTTGGCGTGGAATGGCCGTCTCTTCCCTATCGTCCTGTCGTCTTTCTCTGTGTGTCTGTGTCCTAATCTCTTCTTACAAGCACACCAGTTACAGCAGATTGGGGCCCACGCTAGTGACCTCATTTTTAACTTAATCACCTCCTCAAAGACTCTATCTCCACATACAGTCACCCTCTGAGGCACTGGGGGATTGTAATTTCAACATATGGATTGTAAGGGACACAATTCAACCCATAACAGTTTAAATTCCTGAAAAAGGTACGATTTTGTTTGGGTGCATTTTTTTAAATAAAGTTGAACATCTTTTTATGCTTTTATAATCTTGTACTTGACTGCATTTTCCCTCCCATGAAACGTGTTTCTATTTTATTCCTTTTTGCTCTTGAGTTTTTGATTTATTTTCAAATTGATTAGTTAGAGCTATTTGAAATATATTAATATATTCTAGATACTGCTCCAGTGTCTGCGTGCAGATTGTGTTATCTTCCTCCAGGCTGTTGTTGCAAACATCCTGAGTGTGTAGCTGAATGAATTTTTCCCCATCTTTATCTGGCATAAATAACAAATAAAAGTATATATTTAAAGTGTCCAACGTGACGTTTTGATATACATAAGCATTGTGAAATGATCCTCACCATCAAGCTAATTAATATATCCATTACCTCACATAGTTACTGATGTGTGTGTGTGTGTGTTTTAAGAACACTTAATATCTAGTCTCTTAGCAAATTTCAAGGGTACAATACATTATTGTTAACTATTGTCACCAAACATAAAGGACATGGTGTCAAGCTCAAGTGTAAGCAGAGTCTCTTCAAATATGATTATAAAAATCCTTGAAAAATAATGACAAAATAAAGATGTATTTTGATAAACAAATCGGAGAGAAAGGATTGTAGGCAGACCTGCTCTAGGGGAAAAATAAATAGTATTCTTACGCTCCTAGAGAGTGGTGTTATCTTCTAAGAGCGCTTTTTCTGTCTCTGGAAGGCAGCTGCTTCACTGCAGGCATGTCACCTCAGCTGGTTGCAGCGTTGGGCTGGTTCACTGCTAGCTGGCAGGTCTTGTGTGGGCCAGACTGTTTCCTAGTGTGCAGTCCTCAGGGTCCCATTGAAAGCTTTGTGTGTTTACAAGGGCCCCACTCTGTTGTTAGGTCCAGAACACCACTTTTTATCCATCCAAGCAGGAGAGACAGCTAGAAGCTTTGCTTGGATTCTCAGCTTCCAGCTCTTACTGAAAAGGAGTGGTCCCTCATTCTTTACTTTTGGAAAAGAGCAAACGCAACCCCAATGCTGGGTTCACCTCTCTTCATTCAATTCTTCTGATTGTTCTTCAAATAAACACTTTTAATATTTTGTTCAACTTATTTAGTTTTACTAAGTGGGATGAAGGTGCTGCTGTGTAATGTGAAACCATCTAATCAGAATATACTAGAAGATGGACTCTGTGAGTGTGTTTTAATACATTTAGAGGTATTTAAATGGTATTCAAAACTAACATATGTAAAATATTGCATGTAATGTATGCAAATGTGATATAGTTCATACACATTTCATTGTGCTTATTAACTTTTCACTAAGAACTGTGTTTTTGAGATCCACCTGTATTAGTAAACATTCTTCTAGCTGCTGCATAATATGCCAGAGGGTACATCCACCACATTTTTTATTGCTCTCTCCTGGTCATGGACACTGGGGTGCCTCCAGTTGTCCACCCCATAAACAACGACGTAATGAACATCTTTATACAGGCGTCCTTATGCCCGTGTCAGGGTTTCCCTGTGATAACACACCCAGGCACAGGATTTCTGCCTCATTTCTGCTCTCATCTAATTTGACCACATAATGATAGATTATTTGCAATGGCCGATCCACCTACCGCCCTTCAGCGGTACGTAAGGGACTCGATATTTTTCAGTCTTTAGTTTGTGCTCATCTATAGTTGTAGAGTGATTTCGTACAGTTGTTTTCGCTTGCATTTTTCTGACTCAGGTTAATGAATCTGAGCAATCATCATACTCACATGCTTGTTTGATTTTGAATTTTCTCCCCATAATTTGCTTGTTCATATATTTTTGCCATTTAGTTGTTTATTGCCACATATTTCTGGTGGATTTGTAAGAATTCCTTGTATAGTCTATCCCTTGTCAGTTTTAGGCATTGCAATTATGTCTTCTGTCTAATAACTTTGCCCATTGTACCCTTGAATAGAAACCCTTTGTTTTAATGTACACAAATTTGTCAGTTTTGCCATGTGACTTGGGCTCTTGGAGTTTTGTTTCATAAGTAATTTCCTAACCGAGATCACCCTAATGTTCTGCTACACTTTATTCTAATAACTGTATAATTTTACCTGTCACATTTGGTTTTTCGTCTGGATAGAACCCATTTTCATGTGGGTTGGTGTGGGCATCAAATTGAGTTTTCTTCATATAGAGAGCCAGTTTTCCCAAAATATCTGCTCCTAATTTGTCCTTTCTCCACGGACATATGCCATTAACACACATTAAATTCGCACAATGCACTGTTTTTCTGAGCTCTCCCTTCTGTCCCACTCATCTGTTTGTCTAGTCTGTGGCCAATGCCACTTTTCTAAGACCTTGAAGTATGTCTTAACATCTGGTGAGGCCAATCCTCTATTTGTTTTTCTGTAAATATTTGTGGACTTTTATTTTTCTCTGTATAATTTTGAGTAAGTTACTGCGTTTCTAAAAAGAACAATTAAGTTTTGATTGGGATTGTAGTAAATTTATGTAACAGTTTGGTAATAATTGACATCTTCATAATATTGAATCATTTCTCCCAAAAGTATACAGCAACTCCATTTAGTCAGATCTGCTTATGTCCTTCATCATAACTTTGAAGTTTCACCACAGTAAACTTTTGTATTACTGGTTAAGCTAATTTCTACACACTTAAGAATGTATTGTTCTGGTGAATGGGTTATTACTTTTATGATACTTTTTGTTATTAGTACTGTTGTAGAGAAATGCTAACTGTAGGTTGATCTTGTAACCAAAAACTTGATGAATGATAGTTTTGAGTTTTAATACTTTGTCTGTGGAGCTCATTAGTTTTTCTAGGTAAGTTATCGTTCAGTTTGTAAATGATGATGGTTTTGTCTCTTCCTCTTTAATTCCTGTATTCTTTATTCATTTTCTTTCCTTTTACTGTTGGTCAGGACCTCTGACAGTATCTTCAACAGTACTCGTAATAATGGGTATTCCTGTGTTGTTCCCAGTCTTAAAAGGTACGTGTCAGTTTCTCCATCTGGACTATAAGATTGGCTGCAAGTATTGGGTATTAAAGTTTATCAAGCTACGGAATTTCACTCCTCCCAGTTTGCTAACAACTATTTTTTCATTAATAGCTATTGAGCATCACTGAATACTTTTTCTATATCAGTTCAGATCATCGTTTTCCTTCTTTAATCTATTATTGTTCCATGTTGAGTTCTGATGCTAATTCTGCAAATATATTGAATAGCTATATGGTGGCATTCTTTCTTCAATAAAGATTTAGACACTCGATTTGGTGAACTGGTCTAACCTGTTTTTTTTCCAAGGGTGGAACATTAAACCCTGTGCTCAGAAGAGGGCTCTTTAAGATTATAGTCCAACCTGGATGCCCTTGAAATTCTCTTAACTATTGTCATTATTTAAAAGCTGCATTGTTATCACTATATTTCCAGAACATTTTAGCAATCGTACTTACTGTTGATGTGAAAAGAAGGAGTGCAGAGAAAAAAAAAAGTGAGAAATAATTAGAGTGTCCATGCAATATGGCATCTCTCCTTCCTTTTGTCCAAAAGTTGTGGTTCTTGGAGTCAGTCTTCGTGTTTATTTCTAATTTATCTGACCCATTTTATAAGCCAGTTACCAAAAACTCCTTTGGGTCTCCTCTGGCCATTGTAATGAGGTTGTAAATTCAGCTGTAGGGATGGGAGAAGCTGGTGCCACTCAGCCATGAGGACTGTGACATAGGTTCCTGTCTCCAACAGCAGCTAAAACCATGGCTGAGATGCTGCCAGAGACAGCTTGGCTGCACTCAAAACCAACCCAGTAAGGAGCTAGAAGTACGTTTGTGACTTCTGAGATATTTTAAATCTCCTACTAGACTAAATTTAATTTAAAAAATAATAAGAGAAAACCAAACTCTATTTAGTTTTTAGTAAATAAATGTCATTTCTTGTTGTCATTTGTTTATTGTCAAAGCTAAGTGTGTTGTTCTTGGGCTGCCATTATATTCAACTGTGTTCTCATTTTTGATTACCCTTTGTTGCAAAGTCCCATCAACACTGAGTTGCATTATTACATAAGCTGAAGGCTGACGGGTCACCCCATTTCTCTTGGAAATGCGTGTGTTTTGTGACCGTGGGAACAGCCTGTGCTCCAGCGAGGCATCTTTCACTTCCGGTGAAGGATCTGTCCAGTTATGGAAGGAAGACTCGCAGCTCTCCCTTCCCATGTTTGGCAGGAAGCCTTCTTCTGTCACATTTGTTCCTGTTGCAGTTTTTGTGGTTTTTCAAAGAGAGCAGGAAAGCTCAGCCATTATGGTTTCCTCTTTTTTCTGAAAACCCAGTATTATCTCCTCATGGACTGGCATTTGTAAAATTTGCCTTTGAAAAGCGTTCTGTGCTGTGAACGCTTATATTCATGTCTGGAAATATCCTTCTGTAACTCTTGCTGTCGGGCACCGGAAAAAGTTGCTGTTTATTCCACCAGCATGGGCTCTTCTCTGCTTCTTGTCACCAGCGGGCGTGCAGACAGCCGCTGTGCTCGATGAGACAGCTTCTCCCTGAGGCCTGGGCATTGGGCCCACTGAGAAGGCTGGTGCGTGGGACAGGAGTGGGGTGCCAGCTGTGGTGTGTCCTCTAACTCACTGATGGCCTGGACAAATAATGTCATATTTCAGGCCCTCGATTTCACCCCTAACAGGAAATCAGGCTCGAGGATCTCCAAGGCTCCTTCTAGCTCTCCATTTTTAGTTTTGTTTCCTTCTAGCCACCGTTGCTTTTATTAACTGGGAAATGCCCTGAACTGTAGAGGAAGCATGTGACAAACTGAGTCCTTGTGACAAACAGTCCCCTCATGTTGTTTCCAAAGTGAGACAGCAAGGTTTTGGGAAATGGAGTTTAAGTCGTAGCGGTGGGTCCCATCTAAATCCTTCTTGGTTCTAGAGGCCGTTATGAAAAGATCCCAGGAAAGTTCCATAAGGGCATTTTTCAGCGTGGCAGAATAATTTTTTGAGATGCACACTGTAGTCTTTCCTCCCCCGTATTTCTTTAGTCCCTCTGCCCTTTTAGCCGAAGGCAGCTGTGGAGTGTCCCGGCCTCAGAGCAGGCTGGGGGCAGGATGTCCTGATGATTATTTCCAAATGCTTTGGCAGTGATGGACATCGAGGTGGGCGTCCTGAAGGACATGAAGTGACACCATGTGCCTCTGGGGAGATGCAGAGAGAGGGTTGTCCAGACCAGAGGCGATTCCAAGAGACTGGGGAGAAGGGACCGAGGTCCCAGGCTCTGTTAGCCAGGAAGTGTAGGCTGGGCTCCTCATCAGTGACTCAGAGGTGGCTGACCTCAGAGGCGGGTGGTGAGGGGACGTGGGTGCAAAGGTGCCTGGCTGGGATTTGGCAAAGAAGACACTGTAGGCCTGGGAGAGTTACTGGACATCATGAGATGACTGCTAGGCCCTGACCTTGCCACGGTACTGTGGTACCCGCCGCCCTCCCCCACACACACCTCGCATTGTCCCAGTGCACTTACTTTTAGGAAATAAAAGTGACTTTTCTTGCATACTCGAATATGCGGCCTGCAATCTCTTCCTTCCACAGTAATTTCCAGCAGCCTGGAAGGTTAGCACGTGTTTATTCTAGCAAATTCCGTGGAACATTTTGAGGCCAGTACGTGCAGAGATGTGTGGGGAGAGGAGCGCCACGGCCGAGTGGTAGAGCACAGGCTGAGGGAGACACCCAGAAAGGCGGGCAGGCAGGGGCCATGCAGTGCTGACAAGAGGAGCCTGTTAGGACAGGTAGAAGCCAGAAACGCCTCTGATGGGAGGCCTCCAGCTACTCTCAGAGGAGCTCCCACAAGTTCCCGGCTGCCCAACAGCCTGGAAGAAATCCTCCATGACAGGGCCAGGAAGGGAGGGTGGCTGAGCGAGACCATGAAGATGGAGGGACAGCACACCTCCACTGGCACCTCTTTGACCTCTTTCCCAGGAAAGAGGTCCCATCAGGGAGCGGTGTCTGCTGAGGTCATAGCCTTGCAGTGTCCTTAAGATTGGTACAGCGACAGACGGCGGACGTGGGGTGACAGCCTCGGCTCAGACAGCCTCCATCTCCCAGGGGCTGGCGACGTACCCTCCCTGGAACTCAGTTTTCTCACTTCGGAATCATCACGAGTCATAGTCACGATGGTTAATTGTATGACTGGGCCAGGGTCTCTAGGTGTTTGGTCAGACTTTGATCTGGATCTTTCTGTGAGGATGTTTTTTGGATGACAATCGTATTTAAGTTTGTGGGCTATGAGTAAAGCAAATTACCCTCTGTAATGTAGGTGGGCCGTGTCCAATCAGTTGAAGGCCTGAATAGAACAAACGTTGACCTCCCCTGATCAGGGAAGAACTCTGCCAGCAGACAGCCTTTGAACTTGAACTATAACTCTACCCTGAGTCAGCTGGCTGGCCTACCCCATCAGGTTGTGGACTTGCCAAGCTCCACAATCACATGAGGCAATTGCTTAAAATAAACCTCTCTCTCTCTCTAACACAATAGTATTACTCACCTCCCAGAGTGCGGTGAGCTGTGACTACACTCAGGTGAAAACTAGAGAGACTAGAGTAGTGTGACTGGCCAGAGTAAGCTCAGTATTCTTAAAATAATCCTTTAAAGACCTAAAGCCTAGCTTGGTGGTGGCCGGGGGCTGGGGCAGGGGGACGGGGAGGAAATGTTTAGTGGGTACAGAGTTCCCTTTCAGGGTGATGAAAATATTTTGGAACTAGACAGAAGGCATGGTTTCACGACATTGTGAATGGACTAAATGTCACAGAGTTGTTCACTTTTAAATGTTTAACTATGTTACGTGAATTTCACTTGAACTTAGAAATAACTCTTCAATGTTTGGGGAAAATAGAACAAAAGAAGGGCCCTGTTTAAAAGAGAGGGCCGCTTCTCGGAAGAGTTGGAGGAGTGTGTGGACACAGAACCGCGATGAAGGAGGGTGCTGTTAGGGAGTTTTGTACTGAGTTCTGGTTAGAAGTGCCAGGGTAACACAGCAGGGAGTGACCCTTTGTCCTAAAATACCACTGAAACAAGAAAAGTGGCATAAACCCGCAGAGATAGTCTGAAGGAAGAGAGAAGCAGAGCAGGAGCCGTCTGACTTACACCACAGCCCGTGCCCCAGGGCAGGTGTCAGGCAGGAACACGGACACCAGGCTTATTCCCCGCGTGACCCCTGACGTGTCCCTGGGGGAGGAGACCAGCAGAACCTCCTGGAGGCACTGCTCAGCCGGGGTACAGCCTAGAGGTGAGCACTTCTGTTATCTTAGGGCTCCACCATGTAGAGTACAAACATGGAGACCCCCTGACAGTGAAGGCTGACCCCCACAGTGACCCCACCGCCAACGTCTTCCCCGCCCCAACTTCCAGTTCACTTCTCAGGGCCGGGCTCTTGGATACAAACCGATTGCCAAGGAGGATAAGACCGTCTGAAGCGGCTGTTTGGCATCTGGAAAGCTCTGAACAAAGACACTGCCGGGCATCCCTCCCCGCCAAGAGTCTTACCAATTGTTCTGGGGTGGGCTCGGGACAGTGTTTTTTGTGAGTTTCTTTGTGTCTTTTGTTGTTGACAAATTGCTTTTAACTCTCCAAGTGATTGGGTGTTAGGGAGGGACTGAGAATATGGTATGGAAATAGAAGTCGGCTTTAAGCCCTCCTGTCGCCAGTTAACAGCCCTGTTCATACATGTAGGTGTGTGTACGTGTACGTGTGTGTACGCACACGTGGGGGTGAGAGCGTCAGAACCAGCCCAGGGCGGGGTTCCACCCAGAGGTTCTGGGGCAGAAGCGAGAGGAGGGCGGAGAGGCCACTTCCACTATGAGGGGGTGCTGCTTGTCCCGGACCCCACTTGGAGACCGGCTGCCTTAGGGGCTAAGTGTCCTTAGTGGTTGCGCTAAGGCCTGCTGAGTTCAAGCCCCGGCTTTCCCGTTCACTGGTTGTGTCATCTTAAGAATCTTCCTTAAACTTCCTCACCTTCATTTCCTCCGTCTATAAAATTGTCATCCTCGTACACACTGGGCTTAGGAGCTATGCTGTTCGTGCAGACCCGGGGAAAAGCCCCGGCTCTGAAAGTCTACCCCTGTACGCGGAGGGCAGGGAGACACTGGAGAAAGAGGCCGCCACCCCAGGCTGCTAATCCATGGAGTTTGTTCAGGGAAACCTACATCCAGGCGTGTCTTGGGCGGCTACAAGACGAAAGGGCTCCCTGCGCGGCTTGGCAGGCACCGGGTGAGGGGACACAGTCACAGGTGGGCACGTGAACGCTTCCAGGTACGGAAATCGCCTGCCGTGCTTGACCAGGTCAGGACAACCTGTTCCAGGAAGCGGCACAGAGCAGGAGCCGGCAGGGGTGCTGGCTTAGGGCAGAGAGAATGTCTGTTCGGATCAGACAGTCCCCAGGGGCGTTTGCGGGAAGCAACCTGCGTTCTGGCCCAGGCCCAGCTGGCCGGACAGGCGACGGTCACATCGTGGAAGCCTCTTCTCCACATACGCTGAGAGGAAAAGAGAGGAGAGGGCGCGGGTGGGCCGACAGCGCCCTGCGGGACGCTGTTGTGGGCGCATGTCTGCCGCTCTCAGCTTCGTTAGAGCCCAAATCAAATAAGGTGAACGCGGCTCTAAGACTTCAGAGGGGGGGAACAGACAACGAGCTGACACGCGGCAGCGCTGTGAAAATGACAAAGCACTGGTTTGGTTGGTGTCATGGGAGCGCTGGAGCATCTCAGGATTGTGCTAAATTCGCCCTTCCATGTTTAATTACAAATTTAAGGACAGTATAACATTCTTCAGTTGTCGTCGAGTCATTTCAGCATTCCCACATTGTCGGTGGTTTCTATATTTTCACCACGATGAATCCCGTTAGGTCCACATCTTCATGCGCTCAGCTTCTGCTTCTCTCTCGACCCTGGAGCTGTAGGTAGTACAGTGACCAAGAGAGAGGGACACCCTGGGCTTGCATCCTGGCTTTGCCCCTTCCTGGCTGTGACAGTGGGTGAGCCCTTTCACCTCCCGGGGACTCAGTCCCAACATTCTCTCTCTGAGGGTGGTTGTGAGGGTGAAAGGAGTTAATATGTCCATGCTCACTTAGAGCGACGTCCAGCATATAGGGAAGACATATTGGTATTTCATTAAATATTCTTATTTAGCTTCCCACCGAATACATACAAGTCAATAATAAAGTATGCTCTGTGGGTTGAAATCCTTTGTCCACTTATCTGTGGGATTTAACATTTTTTTCTAATCAGTTTCTGGGATTAGACCCTGGATATTTTCTGGGAATGTTTTATTTCACCCTGTCCTCATTATACATTTTAAACAATTTTAATTACCAAATCTTTGGAACGTCTCTTTTGTGACTTTTTTTAAAACTAAAGTTTATCGGGGTGACAATTCTTAGTAAAGTTACGTAGATTTCAGGTGCACAATTCTGTAATACATCATCTATATATCACATTGTGTGTTACCACCCAGAGACAGTTCTCTTTCCATCACCATACATTGTATCTCCTTTACCCTCATCTACCACCCTCCTTCCCCCTATTTTTTTATTATTAGGTTGGTGCAAAAGTAATTGCTGTTTTTGCAATTGTTTTTGACCTTTTAAACCGCACTTACTTTTGCACCAACCTGATACATCAGAGATCATCAATTAATCCTGCATCCAAAATGTATTGAAGGCATGTTTTGAAGGCATGTAATTTTGAAGGCATTTTCATTTATCATTATAATTTTATTTCAATATGTAGTGTTTTATTTTCCAAATCAAGTTCTTTATGTCATTTGTTATAGATAAGTACTATTCAGGAGAGCTCTTGAAAATGTTACAGGGCAGGGAGCTTCCCTGGCTTAAATATAAATGACTAATACCAGATATTATGTTGCAGTCATAAATATGGATTGTAAGATTTATACTTCTTTAAAATGTATTGAGAATTTCTTTATGACCTTGGAAAAAATATAATCACTTCCCACAAACATTATTTTACATCTTGAAAATAATTAAGACTCTTGTGCTGCTGTATGGTTTCCAAAACCCTTTGTATCATTCGTGATCCCCAGATAACAGTTTGTGGTGGCTGCCGTTGTCTGAATTTGGACAACAGTGAGTTACAATCTCATGCGACAATTGTATCGCTGTCAATTTTCCTTGTATGTCTAATAAATTTTCTCTTGCATATTTTGTTGCTATGCTGTTCAGCACAGGAAATGAAAAGGAAATTGATCGAGCAGCTATTTGTACACGTTATTATGCTAGTGTTCACGAACACTTCATTGAATTCCACGGCAGCACGGTGAGGTCCCTCGTGGTATTTCTGCCGTTAGGGATGAAGAAAATGGCGCAGAGACAGAGACTGGGGTTCCCAAACTCCTCTGACCAACAGCAGGTTGATGGCAGAAGCTCAAATTCACAACTGATTTTCCGGGACTCTAGGTTCTGTCCACCACACTGACCTGAGTACAGGTCTGAGGACAGCCAGCCTTCCCTGATTAATTCCATAATCCATTCGTGTTAAATGACAAGGTTTCTCACAGTACATCTGAATAGGTGTCAGCGTGGCCTTATATTAATATTAGAGGGCTGCCTTTTTTATTTTTGCTTTCCCACTCTTTTCCATCGTCTGTGGTCATTTTGTTGTGAGTCCATCAGATTTATTTATTTAGTTTTGCTTCTCATCTAATCTTATTAGACCATTTTCTTTCTATTCTTGGAATCCCCCGAACCATTTAGATTCATTGCTATATATGTTCATTTTTATTTAATACATTAATATGTACTGGAACCCAGAGTAGAATAATGGTTGGTGAGGGTCGGGGGTGGGGCAAATGGGGGAAATATTGGTCAGAGGGCACGAATTTCCAGTTAGAAGATGAGTACCTTCTGGGGTCTAAAATATATAGCATGGTGACTATAGTTAACAATACTGAATTGTGTACTTGAAAGTTGGTAAGAAAGTAAATCTGAAATGTTCTCACTGCAAAAAAAAAAATAGAAGCTGTGTGAGGTGATGGATGTGCCAATTAACCTTATGCTGTAATCATTTTGAAACATATATATATCAATTTATCATGTTGTACACCTTAAACTTACATAATTTATATGTCAAATATATCTCACAGAAGCTGGGGGAAAATAAATATTAAACTAAATAAAATAAAATGTGCACTAGAGAATTTTGCAGACATTTGTACAAAATCTCATTGTAGAGATTTTAGTAAATACTGTAAATCACCAATGATGTTTTTAGCCAGATAGAATTATTCTTAAAATTTTTGTTTCCATATGTATAATATACTATTTCCATATACATGATATACATATATACGATATACTGAATACAGTTTTATGTCCTTTTTTTCACTTAACATTACCTCCTGAGCAATTTCTCGTGCCACTGAAACATGGATTTTGATGGCTTCATAAAGGGATATATTATAATTTTTCAGTAAGTTCCACCCTTTAAGCTATTTAAATTCTTCTAAATTTCTGCTTTTGTAAATAAAGCTGAAATAAACAACCTTACATGTAAAGCTTTGACTGTATCTCTGATTGAGCCCCTTTGCAGATTCTTGCAAATGAAATGAGACAAAGATCGTGGCCATTCTTGAGGCCCGTGTAGCATATTACCTAATCGCTTTCCACCAAAACACACACCAGTTTATGATCCCATTCTCTGTGCATGGAAGCGTGCTCCCCCCAAGTGTCTCCCCGTCCACCAACCCCCACACACAGGGTCTGAAATGTCCTGCTAATTGTGTGCTGCCGGCGATGACATGGTACCAACTTTCAAACCAGGAGCCCCCGATCCTGGCTCCCCTCTGGCTCTGCTGCTTGAAACAAGTCACGTGACCTCTCAGAGCCTCGTGACAGACACAATGAGCCATCGTGCAAACAACGTGATTTCCTTCCCTGGGGAAGCAGGTAGAGGGGAGATTCAGGATACATCTGGTTGTAGCTGGCCTACTCAGATCTGGTTGACTCCTTGAAGAAGGGGCTTTTTACTGGGTCACACAGACACCCAGAGAACAGGAGCAGGCCTCGGGGGTCCATGACCTGATTGCAAAATTTGAAAAAAAAAAAAAAAAGGCCTTTGTAAAATATAGTTTGCATGATAGGATGAAGATATTGTTTCTCTCCACGCAGTGGGAGATGGCTGAGAGGCTACTGTGTATAGTAAAGAGAGACACATGGCCGCAGGAGCATTCTAAGAACAAGAGCCCAGGACACTGAGCCCACCCTGTGCACGAGCTGTGTAAGAGGTAACGCACGTGGGTCTCTTCTTTTCACAGGGATCCTGTGAGCGCCAGACCTACTGGTATCCCCCGAGGAAGACAGGGAAACAGGCTCAGAGAGTGAGGTGTGTCCTGCATCCTGTAGTGCCATCAGGATGTGGTGGGGCCAAGACAGGGGCCGAGGAAGCCTGACTTCAGAGAGACCTCGGCCCTTCCATGATATTCAGACTAACTTGCACCAAGTGAGGAGTGAAAGACATGGTCCCTTCCTGGTTTTGCATTCACTATAACAGTGTCCCCATATTGTTCTTTGTGCGGCCAGATGCTTGTGGTGGAAGTATGAACCCCTCTGCAGGTTCACTGTCATGGGAGCTGGTGACAGTGTGGGCTGATTGACCACAGAAAGAGTTTGTGCAAAGGGCACTGGGCAGCACCGTGAACTAAGCTGGGAAATGGGCAAGCGAAGGGAGGCCGGGCTGCACCATCGGCCGCCAGCAGCCCCAATGCAGGCTGGTGAGGACCCCACCGCGGGGCCATAACTGACTAGGGGTCCATCTCTGCCACTCGGGTCTGCCTTCTCACTTTGTCCCAAAGATGAAGTTCACATCTGATTGGCAGAGCCTGGTCATGTGACCGTGCCCTAATTGCAAGGGATGCTGGGTAAGAGAGGATCTGGCACTTCTCGTTCTGCTTCCTACCAGGATTCAGAAGATGGGGAATTCCTAAAACACAGAGATGGGTTTTGGATTCTGGGGAACCAAAAAACAAATGACAAATACTTCCCTAACAAAATTGAGGAATAGCTTATGTCTGTCTATCCTTAAAATACATCACACAGTGTGATCTGAAATACTGAGGAGACGTAAAGTCTGCAACTTACTCTCAATTGATCTAGAAGAAATGAGACAGAGAGACACACACACACACACACACACACACACACACACACACACACACAGAGATTGTGCAAGTAAGTTGTGTGCGTTTCTCTCCAGCAGTGCATCCAGGGGTGTCATGTTTGCTTGAGATCAGCCTTGGCGGCAGTATTTACACCACAGAAATAGGCCAACGCTTTTTCCCCAGGCAGCTGGTTTGTTAAACGTTTTCCAGCTCTCCACTGGAAAGGTCCCCCCTCTCTGCCCCCTCCAGGCCTGTCAGAGTCCAGATAACACACCTGTGAGTGAGGGAGGTGGGGGATGGGAGGTGGGGAATGGGATGTGTAAAAGTGGGGGAGAAAATAACTCTTGGAATTTGGGGCTGGGGACTGTCTCATTCCTCATTGGTGCTGGCTATGGTTTTGAGCCGGAACTGCCTCACATTTAGAGCAGGAAAAAAGGAGAACAGTTGTGTGAGTGGGCCGTCGGGGGAGAATCTTGGATGAAGCTCCTGCACCCGCCCTGCCCCCTGCAAAAAGCTTCCTGTTTTCTCTGGAGACTTCTTTGTCCCTTGGGAGCTGATTGCACAATAAGGAATATTTTCCTACATATGTTTTCAGAACATTTTGTAAAATAGCCTCTAGCTGGGCTTTCGACAGACAGTGGTTGTTTCTTTGGGGTATTGGTGTGTCCAACAGCCTTTGAGAGAATTCTCACCATCTTTGCAAACGCTTGAATACAACTAAAAGATGAAAATGGCCACCAGAAAACAGTAGTCTTTTACCACGTGAACTACAGTCTTTACATTTCCTCGTGGTAGCAGCTGATTGGCTACTGGATTTCCCCTGCATTACTACTGAACACATAATTGCTTTACAATTAAAATGTAATTATACCATCAAAGAATAATTCCATAGTTACTCTAGCACAGTGATTTACAAAACTGCAAATGTATTTTTAAAAGAATTCTGAAACTTCCTTTCCACACAGCATTGCTAAATCCTTTAATAATCGGTGACTTTCTGGGCATCTCTCCAAGAGCTTCTTAGCTGTCACATTTTTAAGGTCAAGTGTACAAATATTAGCTTATCATCTACTCAGGGCTTCTGAAAACATGATTAGTTCTCTGGGATGATCTAATTATTGCTTTGTTTGGAAAATAGATAATAAATTCTTTGTTTTTCTGAGGCATTGCACATTCCAAGAGCTCTAAACCTTGTCATAAGGATGAAGAATTATCCATGCTTCCTTGAGGGTCTGATAAAGGAAAAATGAGAGAAAGAAAGAAGGAAAGAAAAAGAAAAAGAAAGAAAGAGAGAGAGAGAGAGAGAGAGAGAGAGAGGTGGGGAGGAAGAGAGGGCAAGAGGAAGAGAGTCAGGAGGAGAGAAAAAGGAGGAAAGGAAGAAAGGAAGGAAGGAAGGAAGGAAGGAAGGAAGGAAGGAAGGAAGGAAGGAGGGAAGAAAAGAAGAAAGGAAGGAAGGAAGAAAGAAGGGAAGGGAAGAGGGGAGAGAAATCGGCTTTGCTCTTCAGGCTGTGGGAGAAGCTGGGGCCTTGGGGTGCTGACAGCCTCCTGGGTAAGCAGCCTCCTCTCCCCCCACCCCTGCCTGTCTTCCTTGCCTCTCCTTTCTCCCATTTCTCCCAGTCTTCCATCTTTCCCCTCTTTTGTTTACATGTCTCCCAGTCTTCCATCTTTGCCACCTATCAACACTGATAGGGAATGGAGGCTCTGAGACATGAGCTGGTGCCTCGTAATGCCGCTGAACACAGAATGGGACTCCTTATCGGTTTCCCCAGACCTGCATCAACACATCCTGAAAAGCTGACATCACGAGAAAAGCTTATCTCCGACATGGACAGCATGGGGTTTGCTGTAACATACAAAGTCTGACTGTGTCGGGCGTCTGCTGCCCAGTGTTTTGGCCGAAAGCTGGCCCTCCCAGAGGAGAAGCCTTGCTCCCCTCTTCTCTGGGACCCTGACCCAGAGTGTGGATGGTGAAAAAACCACATTGGAGGAGTGATTGTATTTCCATTGGTGGTTTCACAGTTGTTTTAAAATGAAAAAACAAGCAAACACAAAATCAAGCACACGCAAAATCAAGCAAACAATAGGAAAAGCTCCATGGCCTCTGGTTCCCCACCTGGTTCCCCGGTGGTGGGTCTGAGCTGGCCTCTGCACACCCACACGCTCTTCCTCCCGTCAACCCTGCCTTCCACCAGGCTCAGCTCCAGTCGCTGCTAGATCATTTTAGAACACGCAGCCCTGTATGCTTAGTTGTGTGTACTTGGAACTTTGCTTCACCCCACATGACAAAGCAGGGGTTTGGGTTTGTTTCGTTGCATTATGCCAGGGGCAATGTCACCTGAGTACCCACTTCTCTTCATAATTATCATTTCCTGTGTGCTAGGCATCTGTATTTTTGTGCTAGTGGGAAAAGAGCAAGGTTTGTCTTGTAATTCTTTACTCTGATCAGTTCTTTGTGGTATGGAATTTGCTAAGCCCAGCCTGTTTCTTACAACCTCAATTTTTTAAAATTTAAGTTTAGCTGGTCGACAATATTATACTCGTTATATTAGTTTCAGGTGTAGTGATTCGACATTTTTATACCATACACTGGGATAAAACCACTAAGTCTAGTAATCACCGGTCACCATGCACACTTCTCATGATATTATTGACTCTATTCCCCTTCACCTTTCCACAGGTCCTCCCTGGCCTGGGCATACTGCTGTGTTAGACCAGTTCTGCCACCCTGCAATTATACTAGCTTACGGGCATTGGCTTTGAGAACCCGGCTAGGCAGCTTGTCCCCTTACGCAAACGTCCAGCCATCAAAGAGACGTGCTCGTTCTGAAAATGAGATGCTGGTTTTGTGCTGCACCAGTGAAACAGGACACCGTGTGTGTTTCAGCTTTTCCTCTGGTTCCTCATCAAAGCTATTCAGCAGTCTGGCTTCAACTGACGACTGTTAAAAACACGACCCATCCATCTGGTCAACCTCAGTGCCTGGGGGGCGGGAGGGGGGCGCAGAATTTTCAGGGAAGGCCTCTGAGAGTATGATCAGAGCTCTCCTATTTTCTGGCAAACACCAGAGGGGAGGCAGTCTCGCCTCAGGACTCTGTCTCAGTCCACAGAACTGTTCTCTTGTTTCTGGAACGCAAAACAAACCAGAATAAAATAACATGTTTTCCCCTAAGACTGAACATAGGTATTCTTGAAAATTGAAACTCCATGAATTTAAGGAGACAGGACTTTAAACCAGGTTGGTCCTGGATTAGGATTGTAGGGGTTGTTCAGGCTGTTGAGACAGTAGATGGTTCTAGGTCACGTGGTATGGAGCCACAGTAACAAGGTAGAAGCGGCAGCCATGGCAGGTCGGGTCAGAAAGCTGTACAACAAGCCTTCAGGCAACTGAGGACAAAAAAATGCATGGGACTTCAGAGCCCGATCCTGGCTTTTATGTCAGTTTATGTCCACTTAACCTCTCTGAGTCCCATTCTTATCATCTGTGAAATGGGAGGAGCAATAGCAATCTACTTGGCGGTGTTTTTATATTGGGAAACGATTGGTAAGAAAACTCAGCTGGGTTATACAGGTAAAACGGTGAAGAATAGATGCTTTAAAGACCTCATCAATATAACAAAAGCTTTATATTCCTACACACAGCTCTTAAAGAGAAATAAGAAAAATACAAACCACCCACTTAGAAAACTGGGCAATGAATATGAACAACCAATGAACAGAAGAAATACAAATGGCCTTTAAATTTAGGAGAATAAAGAGTATAGTTATCCATATAGTATTATGTATCTGAAAGTTGCTAAGAGAGTAGGTCTTAAAAGTTCTCACAAGGAGAAAAAAGTTATAACTGTGGGAGGTGATGAATGTAACGGACTTTATTGTGTAACCATTTTGTAATAGATACATATAGCAAATCATTGTTGTGCACCTTAAACTTATACAATGTTACATGTCAATTACATCTCAATGAAACTGGAAAATAAAATAAATAAATTTAGGACAATTTAAAAACTTACTAGCAATTAAAGAAGTACAAATTAGAGGGTTGATAGATTTTTTTTTTCCTGCCAAATTGGAAACATAAGAGATTGATAATATTTGGGGCAGTGAGGGCGTGGAAGCAGACATTGTCGCACAACAAAGGTGACTGTGCAGGTTGCAATTAGCTTTTCCAAGAGCAATTTCAAATTACACATTAACATTTTAAGTTCCTCATCCTTTGATATGAAAATTTCACTTCCAGGAATTTATGATTAAGGAAAGGTAGCACAAGTGCATTAAGGTACATATGAGGATATTTAAAATAAGATTTTGCCAGATGAATGATATCAAGAGGGGAAAAATTCTTCTTATTACCTCTACAAATTCCATGGAACGTCAAACCCCAAATAGGGATGCGTATAAACTCAGGAAACTTGTTGTAATTTCTTCCCTATTGCGTTAGGGTGAAGTTTATTTAGCAAGGCAACATGTGAATTATAGCTTAACTCCTTGTCACTTTGAAAATACCCCAACTGTGGTTGAGTTTTCAATCTTCACGGTAAAATTTTTTTGGGATGAAATAGAGCAAGTCTTGCCAAGAGCAGAAACTCGTGTCTGGGTACAAATTAGACCCTGCTCATTTTGTTATGGTGACTCCATCATTTAAGAAATTGTAAACTCATACCTTGGAAGAGTTAATGAGCCCCACGAAAGGCTGGATTACATTCGGGGAAAAGAGACTGGCTGCGTTTCTGAGAACATCAGTGAAATTACTGAGCAAAGTGATTTCTGTGCAACTACGTGTGGGTTTGGCTAAATTTGGTGGTTAAAAGGGTTACACGAGAGGCAGGAAAGTTGTCCCATAGACTGCTCTGTAAATAAGCAAACTCTAGTACAGCTCTCTAGTCCGTATTTTCACACACCATAAAAGTGCTTCGGGATGTGTAAAGTCATGAACGTGTTTGATATACAAACAGCATAGCACTGAAATCTGTAAAAGTGCAAATCATCAGAATTGCTGGGCAAAATGATCAAAACACAATAATAATGGAAAACATTAGTGCACCAACTCAGAATTTGCCAGAGGGAGACGAGAAATAAGTAAGGGAAGAAAAGGATCGTTACAACTAGCTTATTTATTTTAATAGAGAGATACTGAAGTTTGTACCCTACAGATAGAAACAAGGGGTTTTTTTACCTCCCCCCAAAAAACCATGAAATAGTTACAAAATTTGGTTATATGTAGGCTTAAGGAAAACTTAATTACATACTCCAAAGTCAAAATTATACAGGTCCCACTAGTTAACCAAAATATATTAAATCTAGAAATAGACTGCAAATAATGAAAAAAATGAATCTTAAGTCTGGGAACATCTTAAAAACACTCTTTCAAATAGCTTTGAGTCAAAGAGCAAATAAAGTACTGTCAAAGTAAATTCACAAATGATTTGGAAATTAACAATAATGATAAAATACAAATCAAACCCATAACATGTTGTCAATTCAAGTTCATAGCTTTAAAAATGTTTACAATTAGACAAGATGTTTAAAGAAGCAACTTAATACTCAACTGAAGAAGTTACATAAAAATAAGGAAAAAAACAGGTATTGATTATGATAAATTTACATGATAAATTAGAAATAAAATGTGTATAAATAATAAATAAACTCAAGACTTGGTTCTTTGAAAACATCAGCAACGACAACAAAAACATCAACACAATAAAGAAGCTTTCAGGAAGTATGACCAAGGGGAGGAAAAAGGAAGAAATAAAAACACAGCATCTGGATTTAGAAAAAGTGCAACAACAGAGATAAAACAAACTAAAACTCTTAAGAGCATTTTTTTTCCCCATAGGTGCAGTGTCCTTAATAGTGACAAGCAAGTAAATGTCCATCAGTAGGATACATTAAATGTGGTCTCTCCACTCCATGGAATACTATGCTGCCGTGAAAAAGAATGAGACAGGCCTGTAGGTACTAACGTGGAAAAATCAGAACTGTGTATGTAGACTATTTTAAGTTGTGAGAAAAAAAGGATAGATAGATTTTTGTCTTTGCTTCCATATACATTAAGAAGTTCTAGACGAATGCATCAGAAATGGATGACAGGATATATGCGTGGGTATGCTGCGTGGTGGGAATTAATCAGATGGGAAACAGAAGAAGGATGAAGATTTTTATTGTATACACTTTTTGTTCTTAAAAATTGGTGAATGTATTATGTCATGCAGGGTGTCATGCGGGGTCTCTAGTCCCGCTCCCGGCACAAGAACGCAGGACATGGTGAGGCCAAAAAGGAACACCCACGGAGCCATAGATAGGGGAGTCAGACCACTATATCCTCGCTGGCGGCCGGGTTGGAGACACAGGGAGCAGAAGCCACACGGTCCGCAGTCTACCATCTGCTTCTCTGCCAACCAACCTCACTTGCTAACTGCAATGCTCCATCCTAACTGCAATCCCCGCTTGCTAGCTCAGCCACGGCAGTTATATCAGTGGCTAGTGGCTAACTGGTTATAGCTGATGGCCAACCAGTCACAACTGACGGCCATCTACTACCTGCGCCAGCACCTTTCCACGTGAGGCTGAGAGCCTGGAAACTGTTCTCCTGGCTCTGTCCCTACATACTACATATTTAGCAAATTAAATAAAGAAGATAGTACTGCAAACATAATTTAAGCGAGTAAGTTAAGAAATCTGAACGTGGTTGAAGTCTTTCCAATGTAAGTTGCCAAAGTTGCACAAAGAAGAGGTATCAAACTTAAAAAAGCAGTCCTCTCAACCTTGTCTAGTTAGGGATCTTTCTTACCCCCTGCCCATACCTGTAGACAATGCCATGCAAGTTTTCTCTTTTAAGACTTTTTCAAAGCCTTCCGTCATCTTTACCACCTGTCCCTTGCTCTGTGCCGGGAACAGCCCTCTGACCAGGCTTCTGCCTCAGTCACTCCCCCAGTCATGGTCTGGAGTAAATGCTTGGGCCACCAGCTCTAAACACCACGAGGTGGGAATGGCCACCCTGCCTCTGTCACTTACCAGCCTTCTGATTCTGAGTTAATGTTACCTTTCTGAGTCCCGACTCCTCATCTGGAAAAGGAGAAAAATTATAACAGCACCTGCACTACAAGACTGTTCTGAGGGTTGGATGAAGTAATGAAGGTAGGCTGCTTAGCAGAGGGCAGCCCTGTGGTGCCCCCAGTCAGAGAACTCTTCCTACTGCTCTAATGTGCGTGAGCTTCCTGGCGCAGACTCAGGGACACGCCGCTCAGCTCTGCCTTCGGGACAAGCGTGAGCTAAGGGCCCCCTCCCGTTGGTTCCTTCAGAGGTCACTTCAGTGGGGGTAACGGGGCCTGGCCGTGTCCGCCAGTGTGGACTTCCTTTCATGGGCAGCCCCGTGGTAGGGAAGGGCTTTGTCAGTTCTGCACCACTGAGAGCTTCCCACCCACTTCTGCACCTCCCTTTTCCTTCCACAGACATCACTCACAACAACACAAACGCACCTCTTGTACTCTTTTCTTTTTTTTAAAGAAAGTGATTTTTTTTTTCTTTTTTCAATTGGGGAATATTGGAGAACAGTGTGTTTCTTTCCTTCCGGGGCCCCTCAGCTCCAAGTCGCTGTCCTTCAGTCTAGTTGTGGAGGGTGCAGCTCAGCTCCAAGTCCAGTCGCCGTTTTCAGTCTTTAGTGGCAGGGGGCGCAGCCCACTATCCCATGTGGGAATTGAACCGGCAACCTTGTGGTTGAGAACACGCACTCTAACCTACTGAGCCATCTGCCCGCCCCACCTCCTGTACTCCTAACTCTGCCTCAGCATCTGATTCTGGAGGAACCCAACCTGCAAGCTCATCAGTTGGCTTTCCCAGAACCCTCACTGAGGAAAGTTGAAGTCCAAGTTCAGGGGTTTGGCCTCTGTGCTCCAGCCACTGCCCTGGAGGCCATTCCATCATTTCTTCACCCTGCAAGTTCTCCTCATCCTTCAAGAGAAACGTTTCTTGCTCCAGTCTTCCCAGAGACCTGCAGACAGTCGTTCCTAGGATTGCCTGGGTGACAGGCAAAGGCGGGGACTGACGTGGGCAATGGGGGCACCAACCCCTCGCTCTGGTCCTGACTCGATAGCCTGAATTTTCCTCGTGTACTCTACATGCCCAGGAACGACGATGGCACTGTTGAATTCAAATTAGAAGTTTCACGAGATAGAGTTCTCTTCTTTCATTAGAATTATCCATTTAATAAAATTCTAAATTTAATAGTCACTATAGTTCCCCATGTGCTTCTAATAAATGGAACCACCCAGGTCCTTTAAATGCTCAATTATGCCGGTGGGGGAGGGGGGCATCTGTTTTATTTTACATAGTATTTTTTATTATTTTTTTATTTTTATACAACAGTTGACATTCAATATTATTTTATATTAGTTTCAGATGTACAGCATACTGGTTAGATATTTATGTAACTTACAAAGTGATCCCCTGATTAGGGTCGTACCCACCTGGCACCATACACAGTTATTACCATATTATTGACTATATTCCCTATGCCGTACTTTACATTCCTGTGACTGTTTTGTGCCTACCAATTTGTAGTATTTTGATTTTTTAAAAATCTGAACTGAATCCATGTTCCTTCATACACATTTTGGTAAACATATCCATGAAGTCATCATGCACAGCTCCAGGGGAGATTTGGGAATCATAACCTCACACCAGCATGTGGGCTGTTATTTTCAGGCAAATTAACACAGCCAAAGGCTGGAAAAGATCCTTGAATGCCCAGTGTGTGAACGAAACCGTGAGGAAGATCCTGAGGGAGAATCAGACAGATGAAGTAGGAATGAAGAAATCGCCCTGAACTCTGGGGCATGGTGTCAGCTAGGGATGGATGTGTTTCCTTTGATCGAATCTCTTTGCACGGACCTCTGAACTCAATGGAGGGTGAAGAAGGTATGAGATGTAGCTGGGGTCAGCTCTCAGCTCCGCCCATCCCGCTCTGCCAGTTCCCATTAGCCCCAAGGTCCTTGCCTGAGACAAGCACACTCACAAACACCCACTCTGTTGGGCTCTTTAGAAAGTACATGAGACAAGGGCATGCAAAAGGGGTTTGCTGGAAGGATGAATTGGAAACATGGGATTTAGGAACTGGATGGATCTTACACGTCATGTGGGCCAGGGGAGGGGACAGAAGTCCAGAGAGTGGAGATTTTCTAGCTCATTTCTGGAAAAGAGTCTCGGGATCCATGTCTCCAAACTTCCATTCCTGAGATTTCCATCCTCTCTACGTCATTAATGATAATTATAATAACTAACGTTTTTTGTTTTGTTTTGTTTTTGTGACTGTTTATCCTGTGCCGAGTACTTTTCATTCATTATCCTATTTAGTTCCACCAACCACCCTACAAGGCTGGAACTATCATCACTCTCTCATAGATGGGGAAACAAACCTAGGCTGCGAGAGTTTGGAAACTTGCCTAAGCTTATGCAGCTTGTAAATGGTGCTGTAGGATTGGGACCCCGGGGAGTACCCAGAACGCTGCCTGCATCCATGACCAGTCAGGCCTCCTGGAAGAGTCTGTTCTGCACCCCAGTCCTCAGCAGTAATGGGAACTTTATTTCATCCTCCAAACAGGTATCACCTGTGTAATAGTTGGAGTTCATGTATATAAGTGAGAACAAACATATTATGTCTCTAAATAATGCATTTTTAAATGAATGTAACTAGATGTATCCTTTTCAAACGTGTTTTTCTTTTATAGTGATCATTTTCTTAGTTTTATGGTCCAAGAAAGAAAACAGAAGTAAAGGGCACACACACACACACACACACACACACACACACACACACACACACACTTTCCTTCCTTACTCCCTTTTCTCTTAAAAACATCTAACTTGTTCTTTCCTCAAAATATTTATGTTTTATTAAAATGGCCTAAGGCAAAATTAATTTTCATGGGGGATCACTCCTCACTGATCTCCAATTATAGGTAGTTACTATAGTTACAACTGAATTAAGCAAGATACATGATACAATAACTTTGCAATATAGAACTTCTCCCCAAAATGGGCACATCCTTCCCTTAACTGTTAGGTGAGTTGTAAGGCTTTCCAGGGCTCCGTCTCCCAAATCAGCCTCAAGAAAGGTTGAGTATCTTAATAAATGTAAAAACAGCAGGGGATTCAAAGGGAAGATGAGAAGGTCATTGTGGTGGTCCTGTATTTCTGTGGGGTCACTCGGTCACTGTCTCTTTTGTGAAGATGATGAATAAAGCAGTGACCCTTTAACAAAATCTATGGGTTAGTCAATTAATCAGCAGCGACAAAAATTTCTGCCAAGGCTGAAGTAGGAGGGTCTCCCCAGCTTGAACACCTTGGGCCTCCACAAGGCGCAGGTTTACAGTGTACAGTTCCTTCATGGTCCTGCATGGGGACAAGACCATAGATGATTTTTAATTCCACAGAGAGAGCTTCAGAAGAACAGCAACATCAAATTACATGTGGCATTGGCTTCTGTGTTTTAAAAAAATAACTCCTCATTGGTCTTGCTAAGCAGGACAGAAAACGACAACATGGAGAAGGCTGCGAAACAAGTATCAGAAAGGGAAGTTTCTTGGACATTGAAAAATATTAACCACAAGTGAGAATCAAATTGCTGTTTTTCCTTTATACTTAGAACATAGTTGGATTATTTAATAAATAGTCAATAATAAATGTGTTCGGAATATGTATGTCTTAAATTCCTATTCTAAATATGTCTTGGGAAATTCTTAGGGGTTTTTTCCAAGTCCTAGAGACTGTGAGTCTGGGTCTTGTACTATCTGCTTCCGTATCTGCTTCCCCATAGTTTTTGTTGTACACACAGAAAACAGGGGAGAAGAGGGGCCAGCTTTTAAGGAGCCCCGCTCTGCCCATCTCCCTGTTGGGGCACCTTCAGGACACCCCCTCCAGGCAAGCTTCAGGACCCTTGCTTGGGGTCAGGGACTCAGGCTTCCCAGAAGTAAGCAATTTGCTCACCTCCGACTCGGAGGTATGTGTGTTTTTCCTTTTACGCATGAAGGTGACCTTGAGGTCACTTTGGTGCCACGCTCTCCTCTGTTGCATGCCAACATGCAAACATTTTAAGAGAGAAAAGAATAATAATCCAGAGTCTCTGCCACATGCTTCGGCTCATCAGTCAGACTTTTAAATTTCTGTTTCCTTTATTTTTGCAGCATTTTTCCTTTTGTGTTGGCCCCGTTTTCTAATCCTTGTACGATACTCAGTTTCTGTCTTTCTATCAAAGGGTTAAAATATTACTATTTTTTGTACTATTTGACTCTTTTTGTAATAGGATTTATATTATTATTGTTGTTGTAGGTAACTACAGATCATTTTGACGTCTATTCAACCTCTTCTGTCCCTTCAAGCCGCAGTTGCACCCCTGTGAGAACTCTGTCAATTTAATTGGTAATCTATAGGCGGGAGTCTGGACCCCCTTGTTCAACCCTGTTCGTGTGCTTTTCTCTCTTCACACAACGACTAATCTTATTAACAGGACACAAATCCCATTTCTTGATTTGTTACTTCTCTCGAAACCAAATCCAACCCTTTTGGGGAGAAAAGAGGCACCTGTGTCCTGAATTTGGAGCCCGATTACAGAGTTCTGCTGCCCAAACTCCATAAGCCCTTGCCTGGGCACAGCTGGGGAGGGGAGCTCATTGGGATGAAGCCGTTCTCGTGGTTTCTGACCTCCCTGCCGTGACTTCTGCGGGCACAGAGGTTATGTTGTGCCCCTCGGGTCGTACCTCAGGCTGGGACTGGGTACCAATCTAGATACACACTCCTTTCAGGCAATTTTTACAACAGCTTTACACACAAAAGCAGTGATATGCTAAAACAGACTCAGGTGGTTTTCCATTCTTCCTTCATCTGTTGCCAATGGCGTTTCCAACAAAACTGAGAAAGAGGCCACGTGTGTCCTCTGACCTGCTGGCTTCCCTTTGTCCACTCCAGTGTCCCACCGGCTAAGCCCCCTCGGGCCTGCCTTCCCATGCCCCAAACAGTCTATCCCTCTCCTGCCCACTTAGCTCTAAGCACCGACCCACGTGATTTCTACAGGAAATAATTAAAGCACTCCCAATAGCAGACGGAAGACCGAGCAGCTGTTTGCCAGTCCTCCCTCAGAGGAGGGATTTGCCACCTCACCCTAACGAACGTCTCTTCCACTGCTTCTCTGAGTAACATACTGTTGAGGAAGGAACGAGGACAATGGGCCGCTCTGTGACATTTCCTGCGTGCCAGGTGGCGCCAAGTGCTGCAGCTCTAGTATCTAATTGCATCTTGCCAAGTCCCGGTACACTTGAGAGTGACAAGGGGGCCGTAATACATGTGCTGGGACAACAGGCAGGAAGCCAGCCGGGTGGCAGGTGGAGGAGGTGGCAGTTTGACATCAGCTGTTCTTGACAGTAGAATTCTGTTCTCGTCATCTCAGTGCCAGGAACACAGGACCAGGCCCTGGGCAAGGGGCCGGGACATGTGGGGAGCATCCTGAGGCCCGCTCCCTGAGGTGCGCTGGCATCTGCAGGGCCTCAGAGCCTCGCTGGGGACCGAGCTGGCCCAGCGCTCACACAGGCCCTGAAGAGCTACACCCTGGAAGAGATTCAGAAGCACAACCACAGCAGAAGCACCTGGGGCACCCTGCACCCTGCGGTGTATGATTGGACCAAATCTCCGGAAGAACATCCTGGAGGGGAAGACGTGTTGAGGGGACAAGCTGGAGGTGATGCTGCTGAAAACATGGAGGATGTCAGGCGCTCTAGAGGTGCCACAGAATGGTCCAAACCATATGTCATTGTCCAAGACATGTATCACCCCAAACATCTCCCTCTGGATGACAGATCAGAGATAACCAAACCTTTGGAAGTTTTTAGATCGCCACTGCTTCTAATTCCAGCTGGGCCAGTGGGGTGATCCCAGCCGTCCTCACAGATGGGCTTTGTGACATGAAAGAGACCGCCTAGGTTATTGGATCAAGAGATGTTTATTAGATAAGACAAAAATGTAACTTTTTTCCTGCTACTCAGCTCCCACTAGAGTGTGAAATCGTGAGAGGAAATCTAGTTTCCTTATTTCCTTACTGTAATAAATGTAAACTTGTAACCCCATGATAGAATCTTCACTGGGGTTCAGAAATTCTATATAAAAACCAATCCAGGGGGCGGCCGGGTGGCTCAGTTGGTTAGAGCGCGAGCTCTGAACAACAGGGTTGCTGGTTCGATTCCTACACAGGCCAGTGAGCTGCGCCCTCCACAACTAGATTGACAACAAGCTGCAGCTGATGGGCCCTGGAGAAACACACTGTTCCCCAATATTCCCAATAAAATTTATTTAAAAAAACACAACAATCCGGTATCCATAAAAAGCAGATCATTCTGGAAGGATTTCTGGTGAAGGTTTCAGGGGTGACCGTGGGGAGCTGCATCTGGGACAGGGTGCGAGCTGTGCAAGGCGCTGATAGCACAGGGATCCTCTCTCCTCCAGGAGCTCCCAGTCCTGGGGGACGCAGACCCCCCAATCCCAAGACAGCAAACGCAAGCAACGTTTGTATCAGGAAGTGAAAGTCAGCGAGCTCTCCCTTGAGTGGTTGAAAGCTCCGTTGGACAGAACTCAAGAGCACATCACAGGGCCACGTCTGCGGACTCACCCAGGATGGCTGCAAACGCCCACTGGAGTTCGTCTCCCTCTGCATTGTGTTTTTGAGGAGCCCCTTGGTTGAGTATCGAGGGACTTCCTTCTCTCTCATTTCCAGGATAGCTTCAGGCCCAGAACCCAGGGGAAAATAGTTTCAGTTTTCCACTTTCTTACAGGCGTGCAGCAGTCTCAGGACCCCCAACCCACCAGGGCAGTTCCTGCCTCCGTTCCAGGGAAAGCTCACAGCACCCTTGGGTTGCATGGACCGGGGTGGGAAAGGCCTCCAGCTTCGTGAAGCCAGAGGCCATTTCCCACCCGGGGCTCACGGACTTGCTTTGAGAACTTCCACAGAAATTTTCTCACACTTGACAACTTAATGAGCTTATTTACTTCCTCTGGCTTTGTATAAGATGTGAAAATCCCTCTTCCCAAACCATATGTGGACTCAAAATACTGCTATATTAGGATTTTCAATCAGTTTTCTCTTTTGTACCCAGCATGGTATGATGAATCACTGCCCTATTTTCAATGTGTCTGCCCGGGGGAGCTCCTCGGCCGGCAAGGAATGCCTGTACCCCACGACCCAGGCAGGGCCGCTTGAGCGTCCTGGGAGAAAAACAGGAGCTTGGACGTTCCCAAGGCCCAGACATCACATCTGCGTGGCAGTCCTCTTCCATTGTAATTCCCAGGAATGGTTGTGGCCTTTGTGAGAATGACAACGCGACCCTGTGCGCTGACACTGGTTGTCTAGAATTGTGCTGGAAAGCGGTGCTTGTGGGCTGGCATCCGCTGGGCGCTCTGAGGGGCAGTCGGTGTGTTCACTTTCCTTCCTGACCCCATGGGTGCTTCTTGTTCCCCCTGACCACCACCTCTCCAGTCCGCATCTCGCTCGGGTGACCCTTCCTAAAATAGCCCCAGTGGCCCCAGACCGGAATGGCTCCCGTTCCCATTCACTGTGAAAGAAGCTCTTCTTCCAAACACCTGCCCTACATTCAGAGTCTACGGGACGTCCCCTTTATGCTTACAAAAGAGGAATGATGTTGTCCTTTTGTGCCTGTGTCAGAGAACCAAAATTTGTCCCATCTGGGGTTTGTTTTGTGACTTGGGGGGTCCCACATACAAGTAGGGATCCTCAAAGAAGACCCCAGGAAAGAGGCAAGTGCAAGTTTTTCCTGTTTTCCTTGGACCCAGATTGATTCATAGACATATGATCGAAATAGAGGTCATTGCAATGGAAGTATCTTGGAAGACGGCTGGATTTATGGCAGGTGGATATGAATCGTGGCCGATACCTCTGATTAAAACAATATTTTCCATTAGGGTCCCATTTAGGAAGTTTCACATTTTAGTGGACAGTGAGTATGAATTTATATGCGAAGATGAATGTCTGTCCTGATCACCTGTCTGTAAATCAGTCTGTGGGGATTGGATTATGAGCTGAAAAGTTAGGACCAGAATATCAAACCGTGTCTGATACATAGAGACCTGTGACGGGTTGTTCCCATGCAGTGAGGAAATTGCTCTGTTGGAGTTATTATTAGCTAAAAACAGGAAAATAAAGAGTGATGGGGAAATAGTAAGCCATGAAGTGGGAGAAGTGTTTTCACGATATAGATGTGCTCCAAGACTCGTGTATAGAAAGTATAAAGCATTCTTAAACGTTGGCAAGAAAAAGAGGAAGAGAAAACGGGCAACAGACATGACCAAGTACTTCACAAAAGAGACTACCCACACGGCCAATTCATATTTGAAAAGGTGCTCAAGCTCATTAGTTGTCAAGCAATACAACATGAGGCCATCAGGAGACGCCCCTACACACTCACTGGAACAGCTGAAATGAAAGGCAGATACGACCACCGCGTGTTAGTGACAGTCTGGAGCTATTAACTCTCTCCTCCACTGCCAGTGGAGTGTAAATGGGCACCGCCAGTGTCGAAACTGAATACGCACGTGCCCGTGACATCCTGGTACGAGCAGTTTCACTCTCAGGCAGATACCTGCCAGAGATGCAGGTGAGACACGTGCACTAGAATTTCACCGGAGCAGTGTTTACAACCGTCCCGGTGTAGAACAACCCAAAAGTCCACCGAGAGAGAACAAGCTCCAGTGATGGAAACGGACAAATTAGAACGAGTCACAACAACACAAATGAAGCTCACAAGTATACTTTTAAGTGACAGAAGCCAGGCACCAAAGATAGAAACTGTGTGATTCTATTGATGTGAAGTTTGCTAACTGACGAAACAAATCTGCGATGTTCAAAGTCAGAATGGCGGGAGGCAGCGGCGAGTTGGCGAAAGCGGACAGGAGGGAGACTTTGGGGTCTGTGAGAGCTGTTTCCTGATCTAAGTGATGCTCTGTTTGTGATCTCTGGTACATGTGTGTTTATGAAAATGTACTCACCTATTCACTGACTCACTTTGTGCATCTCCCTGCGTGTGTGTTACACTGTCATGACCCTTCAATGAAAAATTTAGTAAAACATGAAAAAAAAAAAAAGAGAATGAAGAGAGACTCGTTGTGTTTTAGGGTGCTAATTAGTAACGAGCCCTAAATTTCCCTATGAGTTAAGAACCTACTTGAGAAATAAGACACAAGAGCTATAGAAATGGAGTTTTAAAATCAACAAAAAAGATTTTGTTTCTTTCTAAGTGAAGAGTTTGACTTAGAAACTCTGGCCCCACCTGGGGTGCTTGTCAGCCTGTCTGCCAAGCCAGCCCTTGGGCTGACTCACATAGAAGAGAGTTGGGGTCCACAAAGCAGGAAGACTCAGAATGCCCACCACATCGCCAATGGATCCCTTACTCTGGGGACAAAGAGAGACTTTCTGCAGCAAAGGGAAGCTGAATGTAGCCTCTGATTAGCCACTGTGGTCTGTGCCTCTACTTGTTTGTTACTACAACATAACCCAGCCCACACTGACCCGTGCATCTCCCTTCTGCGAATGTGAGAAGTGAAGGACAAGCATTCACCCTGCACTTTGTGCGCTCAGCCCACTGGACGGTGTGTCAGGCTGATGGTCTACCAGGGGTCTGTGGGTGGACCCTTCTGGAGAGAAGCGTCATCCAGCAGTGCCCTCCCGTCTTCATGAGGTCCCTCCCTGATTTCCACCACTGCTCCTTCAGTTATCCAGGTTATCAGTTATCCAGTTAGCCAGGGACCCAGGATGCTGGTGAGCTGTTGTTTCCCCAAGATGGTTCTGGAATGTGCAGAACAGAACATTAATCCAATTTGCCTGATGACATATTGTACCTGAGGCTAAAAATACACTCTCTGTTTCAGTAATTGTCTTAAATTATGTCTAGCTAGTTGTGCTCCACGGCTCGCCGAGACTTTGCATGTGATCAGAAGACTGTACTAGGACTGCATCAAGATACTCCAAAAAGGCAAAGCCAACAACATTTACAAAGGCCACCCTAGAGATTTGTGTATCTGAAAGAAAGAAGACGGGACAGAGGGAAAGTGAAAGAAAGCTCTTCTTGACATCGCTCTTGCCTGGAGCGTCAGCACCGTGTTTCTATAACCAAAACCTACAGGTCTACACTCCTTTGAGGAAAATCTATCAGGAAAGCGGTGAGTTGGATTATGGATCCCAGTCCCTTACCCCCTCTTGGTAGCGGATTCCACATCCAGACTTGTATCCATATGACTTTGCAGTCTCCCAGTGGGATGTATGGAGGATGATCTATATCTGTCGTTGATTCAAACCTTTCCCTAATGACTTGCTTTTGCTGGCCAACAGAATATTAGCAAGCAAGATGCTAAGTGAGGCCTCAAAAGTGCCTGCAAGGTTTGGCTTGGCTTCTTGTGCTTCTGGCATAAAAGATACATGCTTAGCTAGCCACTCTTTTAAGGAGAATGAGGAGATTTATTGAGCAGACCTGAGTCAAGCCCACAGCCAGGAGCCACGCCTAGCAGACCCTAGCCAGGCCCAGGAGAACTACAGCCTACACACAAACCTATGAACAAGAAATAAATACTGAGGTTCTAGGCTTGTTTGTTAAACGGCATTATCATAGCAAAGCTGTCTGCTACAAAGAAAAGAAGTCAAACATCCTTTCCTCTATCGAAGAGTAACATCTGAGATAGCCTACCTTCTTGCAAAATTTAGGGAGTTCAATGATGCCAGTCCAATCATCAGGTCTTAGATTGGGGCTCCTCTTTGCACATTCTAAGTACAAAAGGACCTTTAATTTCCACTTCCTTTGGAGCCCTGCCTCCTGGCACCTGGTGCTGCATTGAGGGTGGGCTGTTTAGATCCTGGCTACCTGGCAGCTACTGCTGCCTCTTGCTGTAGAATTGCTCCGGCCAGTGAAATCTAACTCCTAGAGGTTAGCTCTCTTTGCTTCTCAGCATTTATTTCGGCAGGAGACTCGCCCTCAGCAGATTCCTGAATACAAACAGCTGTTGATGATTATGAAGTGTCCTGGTGGCCTGGTGGGACCAGCGCTCCTGCTATCTGCTCTTCCCCAAGCAAACCTTTGCTCAGCGTTTAACTCTGCAGACCTGAGGCCCAGTGCGGGAGAGGGCTGGGCCTGGACTCGTGTCTCCCTGTTTCGTCCCGTCGCATCCTGAAGCTTCGATGACTGCCCCCCAGGTTTGGCAGTGTCTGTGCCATCCCTCCTCACACTTAGATGTGTCAGATAAAAGTCTCGTGTAAGAATTATTTTGCTCTTTACATTTATGTCAATATTATTGAACTTCACCTCCACTTCCCTCTCCCTTGTGGGTCTTTGCACAGTTCCATTTGTTTGTTAATAAGATCCACCATGCCAACCCAAATGCAGAATCCTAATTAGCACATTTGTGGATCTCGGAGTGAATGCAGAAATCTGCTTTGACCTTAGATGAAAGTCAGACACGATGAAGAAGGCGATACAAAAATGCCCCTAGTGCAAGTACTGAGCTGGCTAGAAACTGGAGAAAACCAATGAAAGCAGCTGCCCACTGGTGTGGGACCTGGTGATTGGACTGTCATCATTGAACTCCCTAAATTTTGCGAGAAGGTAGGCTATCTCAGATGTTACTCTTCGATAGAGGAAAGGATGTTTGACTTCTTTTCTTTGTAGCAGACAGCTTTGCTATGATAATGCCATTTAACAAACAAGCCTAGAACCTCAGGTTTGTGTGTAGGCTGTAGTTCTTTCCTTCCTTCCTTCCTTCCTTCCCTCCCTCCCTCCCTCCTTCCTTCCTTCCTCCCATGTCCTCACACAAAGCCAAACCATCACGTTCTGCTCTCTCCCACCCCCCTCATCTCCGGCCCTGGGTGGTACGCAGGTGACTCTCTGACAAGGCTAATTCTGCCTTGGCTTCTGCCTCTCAGAAGATACAGATTAACAAATTTTTAACAAAACAACATTTGGAAAAAAATGTCCAGCCTCCATTGTGTTGAAACATCTCATTCAAGTTGCAATAAATAAATAACATGATGAAACATTTTTTGGGCTTTTTCCCCTTTCTTATTAACTGCACTGCCCTACGCTGGCCTTTTCCAAGGAACGAAGCCTGCTCTTACACTGCTGGGTGAAGTGCAAAATGGTTCAGATGTCGTGAAAAAAATTAGAACTATGTCCCAAGAATCTCAAAAATGATCCTGATTTTGATCTTGGAATTTCATTTTGAGAAAACTCGCTTAAGCAATATAAATATTTGTAAACAGGCACTAACAATATTGAACGTTGTTTTTTTTATCATAAAGGAAATAAGCAGTCATTTAACTTAATGGCGACGAGGGATTATACAGTAGTCCTCGGTGGGGCAGTCGCTTCAATCTCCCTGCCTCCAGCCCCTGGGGGCGGTGAGCTGGCTCTCAGCCACGGCAGGCTGAGCTTTGGAGCTGAGACCGGGCCCTTCCCGAGCCCCGGGGCCTGGGCACGTCTGCCTGGAGCAGAGCTCCTCAAGCCTGCAGTCTTGACCCTGGGGTGCCCGGCTGCATTGCCCAAGCCTCCACCGGGCTGCACTGGGGACGAGGCCCTCCCTGCCCAGTCCGGCTTCCTCCCCGCTTCCCGTTCATAGGTGGCACATCTCCATCACATTCAATAGGCAGTTCTTGCTTTCAAGAACTGGCTTAGTTTTGGACATAGGTCCTCAATATTCAAACTCTCAGCATCTACAAACTAACTGCTGCATGGCGGGAGTAGGAATACAGGTGTTACAGTCCTGCCTCCACCCCCTTTACCTTCCACCGGATGCTTCCAATGGGTGCTGGCTTTGAGAACTCCGCACGGGCTTGACCACACCTCCTTGCTCCTCTGTCCCTCACAGGTGTCATGACTGTGGTGTTCAAGGCTGCCCCCCACCCCGGGTGCGCGCTCCCTCCTCCCGGAGCCTCCCTCGGGAGCTCTCTTGCTGATCCAATCCCATCTTGACGTCCGCACCTCAGAGGACCTGAGCCAGCACTCTCCTTCCCAAGGACTCCCCTGGGAGGTGGGGGAGATGCCTGCAGGACATCAAACTGTTAGAACTAGATGACAGATGGACATAGCCTCGAGAGGGAGAGGAAAGGGTCACAGGTCACCCTCAGGTGTCTGACGGGGCATTCATGGAGAGGGGAGAGTTGAAAAAAAACTAAAAATTCAATTTCAAGCTTTTCTTATATAGAGAGCCAAGCCTCAGATACCCCTGCTTTCCTACTTAGATTTCCTCGTCTCGCTCCAGCTGTCCCTGTCTTTGATCTCAGATGACAATCTCTTCCTGGTCCAGATCCCGGCCCCGCCCCTGTTTCCCCCTCTTCCAGACCATTTGTGTGCAGTTTGGGAGGAGCTTTCCAGAACCTGCCCGCACATCCCTGCTGAGGTCCAAGGTACAGTCTGGTCCCCAGAGCTCAACTCTGAACCCTCATACGCAGTCTCAGGGCTTCGTCTACCACTGTGTGGCTGTCAGAGACGTGGCGGCACATTTACCAAGCTCCCCAAGTAAAATTTCAGTGTGGGGGAGGCTGCATTTCACACATTGTCAATGTCTTCATGAGAGAAGGTATCCTAAATGTTGGAGATGCAAACAGGTAGGTATTCACAGGTGCTTGCTTTCAAGAACTGGCTTATGTTTGGGCATAGGTCCTCGATATCCAAACTATCAGCTTCTACAAACTAACAGATGCATGGCGGGAGCAGGCATACAGGTTTTACAATGGGTAGCAACATAGCACACACACACACACACACACACACAGTTGTGTATAATCACCTATGTGACAACCAGACACAGCCAGTCCATTTGCCAAGGATGTCTGCAAGAGCCCAGAAAGCGATGCTTTTGTCCCCATTTACTGGTGTCCGTGTCTGTGGGTCTGTTCCCATGATGAAACAGTGGTCTCTATGATAAGGGGATGACATCAGAGCACTACCAATCTTCCCAAGTGATCTAGGTGTGCTTGCTTTGCACCTGTGAGATGGGACACGGGCACAGAGTAACAGAACTTTAATTTCTATGCAGAGCAGTTGCATGGTGGACGCTTGTATACCTTCCTGTAACTCCTACTTCTTCTCATGTGGTTTTCCATCCCCCACTGGGTCACTGGAAAAGCATTTTGGTTCCATGGAAAGAGCATGAGCTTTTGATCCCGACATACCTGCTCCAGTGCCCGATAGCCTGGTGGCCTCGAGCAAGTTCTTCTCCTCTTTGAGAGGAAGATCTTCATCTGTCAAATGGCCTCATGCCACCCGCTGTATAGTGCGTTGTCAGGATTAGAAATGCGGTCGGGTGGTAGAGATTCTTCCATTTCCAGTGGTCTTGTGATTGATGGGTGGTTTGTGGATCAGGGATAATCTTGAATGAACTAAGGAAGAAATTGGAATACAGGTTGTGTGTGTGCACAAATGTGTGGGCCCCTACACATGGTGTGTGTGTATCTTCATGAGTGTTGTGTTGGAGACATGTTAGAGTGTCAAGAATTGTTAAGTTCTTCAGAAATGGATATCTGTCCCTGGAATGAGCACGTCAGGGTAAATATCTTCATGAAAAGTGACTCTGCTGGGGTTAGTACCTTTTTGGAGGAGCGGAAGATGAGTGGACTTGTAGAAGGTCATTCTTGCTCTAAACCTGACCTTTGGGAACTGATTTCCCCACAAAAGACCGTGTTGGGCTTGGCTCGTGCCTGGGCACACAGCAAATTACTCTCCGGTCCTCAGCACACTTTTTCTCTTCCATTGCACACACGTTTCTACTGACCCCGGGACCTGTGCAAAGAGACAAAGAGTGCAGGTCAGAAGCAGCAGTTGGTCACACGAGCTTGGACCCACGTCATGTGACCATGTTATTCTTTCATCATTGCTTCAAATAGAGAAGGTGCCCAAGTGGCGTCTTGAAAGTGAACAAATCTAGAACAAATTGGAATGGAGTAGCAAATCACTAATTAAAATGAACAACTTCCACATCAGCAGACTTGGTTTTTGTAGATCAAAGTGCATGGAGCAGCTTTGAAATGAAAGACCCAGGAAGAATGCACACAGCTGTGTCCAACCCACAGAATCAACTTTGAAAAGAGACGGTGTTTATAAAACAGCCTGGCCCCACCAGGCTGCTTCGTTCAGCCTGAGTGTCTGGTGGCTGCCTGGTCCCTCCCAGGGAGGCTGGTCAGGACGGCTGGATGGTCCCAGCCTCACAGGCACCCAGGGGAGGGTGGGCCTGGCGGGGTGGAGATGGGCCACCCAGGGATCAGAGGACGACGCCTGGAGCTGCTGGGGCACGGAGGGCCCTTCTTCCAAGTTCAGCTTTTTATTTTCCCTTTAAAAGGACTGAAACCAATAACAGCAACATTCTCATGCAGCTGACACGACAATAAGGATATTTGTTTTTAAAACAGCTTTATTGAGATATAATAAACACACACACACACACAGTTGACTCTGAAACAACATGGGTTTGAACTACATGGGTCCTTATATGTGGGTTTGTGTTTTTTTCACAAAATACTATAAATGTATTTTTTCTTCCTTATGATTTTCTTAGTACCATTTTCTTTTTTCTATCTTACTTTATTGTGATAATACAGTATGTAATACATATGCAAAATATGTGTTAATCGACTGTTTATGTTATCAGTAAGGCTTTCAGTGAACAGTAGGGCAGCAGTTGTTAAGTTTTTGGGGAGTCAAATGTTATATGTGGACGTTTTACTGCCTGGGACCAGTGCCCCAACCCCTGTGTTTTCAAGGGAGATAAATATATAGTCAAAGTTGCCATTTTAACCAATCTAAGTGGACAGTTCAGTGGCACAATATTATACAACCATCATCACTGTATCTAGTTCCAAAACTCTGGTTACCTCAAGCAGACACTATCAATGAGAACTCCTTAAACGAGAACTCCCCATTCCCTCCTGGGAAACTCTAATCTGTCTCTTTGAATTTGCCTGTTCTGGATATTTCGAATAAACGGCATCATGCGTAACTAGTCCTTTGTAACTGGCTTCTTTCGTTTAGCATCACGTTTTCGAGGTTCATCCGCGTTGTAACCTGTGTCAGCCCTTGGTTCTTTTTTGTGGATGAATCATATTCCATTGTAGAGGTCACATTTTATGTATGGATTCTCCTGTTAATGAAGGGAATACTTATTTTATAGATATTATGAAAGGTTACTATTTTAATCAGTGGATTTGAGGAGTTAAGCTGGGCTATTCCGTTGTCCACATCTTTCTGTGTTTCAGGCAGGAAGACGATTTGCTTGCCTGCCTGTTCTCAGATGATTTAGATGCAACACTGCTAACCACGAGAGGTAGCTTAACGCACACGTACTACCACAAGTAAAGATGGATGTTGCCAAAGGCCTGGCACACCGAGTCCTGAAAATGACCATTGTGTGCTGAGTAGCCGAGGCTGGGGCTCGGGTATTGACAGACCATCAGATCGCTGGGGTCAGAAACGTGAGGGTCAGACTCACTGCCCGGGGCTGGCAGGTGACCAAGTGATCAGGAACAAGCCAGGAGGGCTTGCAAGCAAAGGAGGTTCGCGTCCACATGTGGGAAAGCCTCGTCCAATCAGTTGAGGCCTTTAGAGCAAAAACTGAGGTTTCCCAGAGAATAAGCAATTGTGCCTCAAGACTGTCACATAGAAGGCCTGCCTGGGCATCCAGTCTGCCCACCTGCCTTGTGGATTGCGGGCTCGCCAGCCTGACAATCATGTGAGCCAATTCTTTACAAGGTTTCTCTCTGTACATTCTATTGGTTCTGTCTCACGGAGACTGCACTGCAGCCCCTCCCCTTGGAGCCAGGCTCTGTGACAGTCAGAAGGAAGGTCTGGTCCTATGGCTCCAGTGATTGCATTCTGGGAGCCACCGACATGGTGATGCTGGTCCACGGTTTCGCTGTGACACTGGAACCATCTAAGGCTGTAATAATTTGTGAAGAATGGTAAATCTGTAGTTTTCGCGGAATCTCAACTTTCATTCCCTCCAAGCCTCCTAACCACCCTGTCAGAGGACATTCTCTTTGTCACTGCAAAGCCATACCTTCCTGGAGCCCAGCGGCCCCTCCCTGGAAGGACACTGGAGCCCTTTCTAAACTCGGCAGTGAGCTCGTTCCGAGGAGAACATACCATGCACAGCCAGCGATACACTTATGCCAGACCCACCCATGACACCAGTTTCCTCCTGGGCCACCTTTTGGGACAGCTGGACATGCGTTGCTGTAATTACTCTGGGGCATGGATTACTTTGGACACGAATGTTACTTTATATCACAAATGATGGGCAGGTGCCCAGTACCCATCGGAGGACCTGCATTCAGAACCAGGAGAGCGAGAGGGACCCGCACGTGGTCCCAAACGACACAGAAATTGTCCCCAGAATGTGTACCCCCATCAGTGCAGAATCTCCCAAGTGCAGGCCATGCCAGGGTCAGGCCACCCCAAAGCAGAATGAAATGTTTTTGGTGTAAACATTTGGTACCACAAGGAGACTGAGCAGCATGAACTCTCACCCTCGGCTGGTGGGAATGCAAAATGGTCCAGCCGCTCTCGAAAACAGTTGGCCAGTTTCTCACAAAGCAAAACAGTTTTATCAGACAATCCAGTGATTGTGCCCCTAGTTATTTACCCAAATGAGTTGAAAACTTACATCCACACAAAAACCCGCACACAGATGTTTACAGCAGCTTTATTCATAATTGCCAAAATTTGGAAGCAATCACGGTGTCCTTCAGTAGATAAACAAACTGTAGTGCATCCAGACAACGGAAATGCCGTTAAAAATGAAGTGCGCTATCAAGCCACGGCAAGACAGGGAGGAACCTTATACTCCTATGGCTAAGTGAAAGAAGCCAGTCTAAAAAGGCTACGTGCTGTGTCATTCCAACGCTGACATTTTGGAAAGGGCAAGACCATGGAGACAGTATAAAGCTCATGGGGGTGGGAGTATGAACATGGGGGGCACAGAGAATATTTAGGACAGTGCAATGATTCTGCACGATACGGTAATGGTGGATACACGACGTTAATCCATTTGGCAAAACCCACAGCCTGTGCAACACCAAGAGTTCATCCTAAAATAAGCTACGGACTTCAGTTAGTAACAATAATGTACCAGAGTTGGTTCATGAATTGTAACGAATGTAACTCACTAATGCAAGATGTGAATAACAAAGGAAACTATGTGGGTGAGGGGGTGGGGTGGTATACTGGAGCTCAGTACTTTTGGCTCAATTTTTCCATCAGCCTAAAACTTTTCTAAAATTTAAGTATATGAATTTTAAAAATTTGTAACAAATCTCATCTCAGCAGTGGTCCTGGGAAAATATAAGCACACTGGTGGATTTTCTATACTCGTTTTGCATTTTTCTTTCAATGGTGTGGTTTGGTTTCATGTGGAGGGTGAGGAGAAAGACACCATGGGTGTATTTTTATGTGACGGGCCTTCAAATGTGAATAAACATATCTGTCTCTAGCCTGGGAGAAGCGAAATGGGCTTTCTCCACACACAATCACGCTGTGGCAATCTGGAGTGTTCCGTGGGCCTTGTCTAAAGCATGACGTGCTATTACTGGAATATAATAGTGAGAGGATTCATTTCTCCCTCTGAGTAATTGAAGTCCTCGCTCTCCAGCCACCCCGAGCAGCAGGGATGAGGAGGTAGAGGAAAGGGTCACCGGCCATCTGACCCCAGTCCCTGACGTCACCATGCTTCAACCTCAGCTGGTTAGAGGAGCTATTGTCATAGAACTGCCTTGTTCCACATTTCTACCGAGGGGGTCGGGGCCCCATAAGTCTCTCTGTGTGCCCACCTTTCTTGGGGGGACATTTTTATCCCCATGAACTTGAGGTTAATGGGAATCTCCACAGCAGTCACCATAATGTGGTACCCAGGAGGGTCACAAACCCACATGTGAGGGGGTTTCTCCTTGGAGAAGGGGAGAGAGGCCATGAGCAGGGACAGCTTTTTCCTACATCCTCTTCTGAGTTTCTAGCATCCGCCTCCCTCCCTCATTCTCTTTTTATTGTGGTAAAACACACATAACATAAAATTTACCATCCTAACCATTTAACAATTTTTAAACATGTTTTTCAATTACGGCTGACATTCGACATTATATTAGTTTCAGGTGTACAGCATAGACACTTAAACCATTTTTAAGTGTCAAGTTCAGTGGCGCTAGGTATATTCACGTTGTTGTGCCACCATCACCTCCATCTAGCCACAGAATTCTTTCGTCTTGCAAAACTGAAACTGTGTACCCATTAAACACCAGCTCCCCAGACCCCAGGGCCCCAGGAAACCCCCTTGTACTTTCCGTCTTTATGCACTTGACTACTTTAAGTACTTCAATATAAGTGGAAGCATATATCAGGTTGGTGCAAAAGTAATTGTGGTTTCAAAGGTTAAAAATAATTGCAAAAACCACAATTACTTTTGCACCAACCTAAGAGTATTTGTCCTTTGTCACTTAGCATAATGTCTTCCGTGTTCATCCATGTGGTAGCATGTCAAGATTTCCTTCCTTTGAAAGGTGAAAAAGATTCCATTGTATGTATATGTCACATTTTGTTTATTCACTCATCCATTAATGGACTCTCATTTTGGGGCTATTGTAAATAATGCTGCCATGAAGATGGGTGTATAAATATCCCTTCACGTTCCTGCTTTCAAGTCTTTTGAATTTAGACCCAGAAGTAGAACTGCTGTATCGTTGGCAATTCTATTTTTTCATTTTCTGAGAAACCTCCTTCGTGTTTTCCATAGCACTGCACCATTTTGCATTTTCACTAATGGTACACAAGGCTTCAATTTCTCCACATTCTCGCCTGCACTTTTCCTGTTTATCGGTAGTAACCATCCATACAGCGTGAGGAGACATCTCATTGTAGTTTTGATTTGCATTCCCTAAAGATTAGTCATGTTGAGCTCATCTTCTCATGGGCTTATTGTCTACCGGGATCTCTTCTTTGGACCTCTTTCTCTTTTAAAGTGAGGATCTGGCAGGATCCTGGGCCCAGCTTCCTCTGTTTCCCTACAGCTGCTGTGTTCAGGCCTAGTCTGGGCTGCCCAGAGCCCTTGGGATTTTGATCTTCCTGTTGGGACCCTGTTCAGCTTCGTAACCTGTGCTCACGTATTTGATATTCAGGTTAGACTGGGACCAGCATGAGGGCAGGCACTGGGTCCCACCCACTGCTGTTTCTCTAGCACCTCGGACAGCACCCAGTCCACACTACTCAGCCAAGAGCTAATTTTTTGAAAACAAATCTGCCTGGGTCTGTCCAAATCCTTCAGCATTTATAGTCATAGAGCCTTGCTGAAAGTAAACTCTATTCTAGGCAAGCATGCCTACCCGTGGATCCAGAAGCTCCATTATCTGCTTCTTTAGTCCTGTGGTTTTATTCCGTAACACTTTCTCGCTTAGATTTCTCTCTCTTCTCTATGTATCTTCTTTTTAGCCTAGGACGTTCTGAATCAATGATGGCAGGAGAAAGACCTTCCTCTGAGGTTCCTCTACAGAGGTCATCTTGCACCTTTTGTCCATTGAACATCTTCACTCAAAATCTTCCCATCTCTCCTTCCTCTTTCAGCCTCTCTTCTGATGCCCAGATAAGTGGTTTGAGAAAACCCACGGGAAGACCTAGCTAATTTCCTCTCATTAACAACAATTAGCAAGGTGGTATCTAGCAGCTGAGGTAATCTGAGAAATGTGCCCTTTCTCTCTTTTTTTTTTTTTTACTGTGCACTCTTATCTCTCTGTATTTTTTTTCCCAGAGAATAAATGTCTACCTACCAGCCAGTGCCCCACTGCCACAAACACCCAAGTGTGTATATTTTTAATACTCAACTCCAGGTTTAGGGCTGCTAAGTTCAGCTAAATCCAAATGCATTCTTGTTCTTCTCGTGGTATTTAAGAATTGCATTTAGAGCTACTTTGTATGCAGGGAAATTTCTCCTAAACTCTAAACGCTTAGATATATCTCTTATACACAAGCTATGTTATTTTGATGTAAGAAAATCAATGGGACCAATACCTGCCTTGCAGGGTCATTATAAAAATGAATATAAATCATGCATTTGATGTATCTTGCATGTTAGTAGCAACTTGATGAATACTTTTTATGAAAACCAGATTTTATTTGATGACTCTGAAAATAACAATCCCTAAAATTGAATAACACATTCCCGTTTAAATGGGGGCTTTCTCAAGCTTTACCTTACTTAGTCTCCCTAGCAACTAATTGAGGCAGTTATTACACCACTAGGAAGAATGCTAATTGCAAATCATCTTGAGGTGAGAGATATTTCTGTGTCAAGCAGTGTTTATCGGTAACATTTTAAGCTTTCTAAGCTGGTGCCCTCTCTTTTCCCAGAGACCTTGAATGTGTAGCCTGAATGAGCTTTCCAATTTATTTATCTCCAAAGGCATCCAACTTTAGATCATTATCTTCCAATTATCCATCCATGTCCTAGGAAAGCTGGCTTTTAGTTTGTTCGGGATTTTGTGTTTCGCTTGCTCTTTTCCTTTTCCCTCTTCTTCTCTTCCTCTTCAGCAACAATAATTCCTACTGGGAGTTTCTCCACCCCTGTGTGTTTACATCATCTTCTGGGGACACGGAGAAGTTAGTTGACTGACCCATAGTACAAATTTAGGCAACTTATCTTTACTTGAGAGAGAGAGGACAGGAAAATCTACTGGATCACATGACATTCGTCCACAGTTTGGATTCCTGGGAGGAAGGTAAATCATTACATCAAGGGTCTGCAATAGATACAGATGCTACCAGAAAATTAGATGTTTTGGTCAAGCTGCTGCTCTGGAAGAAAAGCCTGGAAGTGGATGAACTTTCCAATCCTGAAGTAAGCATGGTACAAGCTGGAATCAGGATGAAAAGACCTCGTCATCACTTCAGCAGGACGAAATCTGTGGGCACTTGGAGACCCTGCAGAACTCTTTGGATGATTTCTTTCCTTAAATGACCTTCACATGGAAATGTAGATGTATCATCCTTTCTTTGCCAGAGTAGACAAGGAAACGATGCAAGGCTTGGCAGAGATGACCTCATTGCCTTGTGGACAAAGGAAATGATGTAAAATGAATTCAACTCAAACAGCCTTGGAACATTCTGGAATCTTTTGACAGAACGGAATCCTCAATTAGCAAAGTGAACTAATGGAAGCTCTGAGTCCATTGCTTACAGATACTTATAAATTCATAGTTTTCAGCTCATTGGCTTTAAACCAAACATTAACACCAAATGTCAGGGGTCATTTCATAATTTCAGCTTTTTATTCAAGACCAACAGCTTCAGCTTGCTCACTGAAATTAACTTCTGAGCAGGTAAGTGTCCACTGCTGGCCCCTTAAAAGACAAAGGTGAGCGGTTACAAAGATTTGAGCTTGGCTTTGCTTTGCTGTTGTTTTTCTTGTTTTTTAAAGCCACTGAAGCACACACTTGTTGTCCAGAATATATACAACACAGTCTTCCACATGATGTGTGAGCTGTTCTTCCCAACTCTTCCAGAGTGCTCAGCTGGGTGGGTTTCCTGGCTCCCCTTACTCTTCTCCCAGTGGGCTCCAACCCATTGGTCCTGGTTCTCTGGAGGCACCTGTAGCCAGCTCACATGGGCTCAGGAAGAGTATCCCTCACGTTGGACCACTGGTGCTTTCCCCATACCTTCCACCCAGAGCTCCACGTCCTCATCTCAGCACTCCTCCTCCTCCTAACAATTGTTCTGTCCCTTCTTTTTCTTTGAGGTCGCCAGTTGCAAGTTGTTAAGCTTGTTAAAACTGTAGGCTCTCCTGTAAAAGCTGATGGCAGTCTGTCCTTCCAAACATCAGCTACACATTCAAGTCACATTTTGGTAAAGGAGCTGGCAATTCTTTGTGGGGAGGGAGGCACAGCTTGCATCCAGAGAGTGTGGACAATTTAGTCCTGATATTTTTCTGGGGAGTGGACAGCTTGCAGGAAAAGGCCTCTGAAATTGGATCTGAATCCTTTCTCCCATTTGCATCCATCCATACACATATACCGAGAATCCTGAGTAGTACCAGGCCTGGGGGGGTAACTCATCACGCTCCACTGTCACAACAGACTTCACGTACAAAACACTAAATCAAAGAGGAAATGGTTAAGGAGTTTAAGACAGCAACCCTTCGAGTATTAACCCCAAACACGAGGCCCCCTGAGTCTGGGCGCTGTGTGATCGCGCTGGTCACATATGAAGCCCACCCCATGTCGGGGTTGAGAATCTCTTGGAGGCACTTGTTAAATGTTCCGATTTTTCTGACAACTGCAGCCTTAACCAGAATCTCCACAGCCGGGGCCTGGGCCTGTCACCAGTAAGTGTCACAGTTCTTCTAACCGGGCGTATTTGGGGAGCACTGCCCACACGCTTTCTCTCTGCTGAAGGCATAGCATGCACTACGTCTACAGTCTGATTAGACCAGGGACAGGCGCATGGCCCAAGGACAGGTAACCTGTAATTGGACCAGCACCCTGTGATGTAGCTTCATATAAAAAGGCCCAAACAGAGAAAATGGCTGCTACCCAATCTTATCAGAATGCCTTTTCTAGGACTGCAGACTGGAGAGAGACACACACAGACAGGAAAATTAGCTGAGTCGTGTCAACGCAGTAGGGTTGGGATGAGTCGATAGCTCCTTGTGAGTAACCACCCCAGAGCCCTTGGTTGGTCATTGTTTCAGCTGTTGGACCCTTAAAACTCTCACTCGGAGCCTAACACAATTCAGGGTCTTGGCACAATGGCCACATGTTCAAGATCCTTGCCGTTCTTATTTCTAAGGGTCTCCTTACCTCTTCTGATGTAACGGAAGGAAATGAGTCTCTGTTCTTACAAACAGAAGAGGATCATTCCCGTTTGACAGATAAGAAAATTGAGGCTCAGATTGATAAACTAATGAGCCCAGCGTCATAAAGATGTGCTGATGCCAAAGATAGCAAGACCTAGACTGTTGATCGTTGGGGACAGTGGAGTAGGGAAGAGGTACCTGAACTTCCTTGGTAGAATGTGTTCACAGCTTGAGGCCAGGAGGCTGACCAATGGCCTACTTCCACCACCACCCCGGGGACCTGGGTACACTACAGAGGCTTTTCTTCTGACACTGTTTCCTGGCTGCAGTCCCCATCCCTGCCCCATAGAGTACTGCAGGGGCTTTAGAAGTAGCCCCAGGCCATGACAGTAACCTCTTGCTAAACTGCTGAGAAGGAATTTGCTTATTCCTCTCTAGTGATCAAAAGAGGAGGAAGGCAGTCCCCCCCGGCCTGAGCCCATATGTGGGGGCCCACGTACTGGCACTCCCAAACAGGCTGAGGGGAGAGAGCTGCCATTTCCGATGGACCTGAGTTTTGATGCCTGCACTCCCCTTGATGCTTGGACTTTACTGGACATTTGTGGTTCATGCACACAGAAGCCCAGAATCTTTTCAGAATCATCCACTCCCTGCAACTTTCCCCCTGGGGTTTGGCAAGAACTGCTTGGTTGGACTTTTAATAATATTCTTAGCAGTAAATGCTGTTGACCAGGCTTCAGCTACAACAGACAGGGTTGGCAGATTATTAGCGGGATTGCTAACAGGGGCCCTCAGGGGCCCTGAGGGTTGGGGCTTGTGGTAGGAGAGGGTTTCTACCAATTTCGTGAGTGTCCTGCCCCAGGTGGGAGAGCTAGTTCAGAGGGAGACACTCCTTCCTTCCCACCCTTCAAGCGAGATATTTGTTTGCTCTAACTGATGTCTGTTTGCCCTAACTACTGGCTCAGCTCGGGCCGTCGGGCATTGTTTCCGATTCTCCTTCTACAATCCAATCTATTTTAGAAAACAAACTATGTGGAATATTGCCAGAGTTCACTTTTATTCCAATAAACTGAAAATATTCAGTCTAAAAGTGATAACCTTTAAAGATCCAATGCCCTTGGGAAAATACAGTTGCTGAGGAAGGCCCCGAGGCCTTGAGAATTTGCCTTCAGAGGCCTTTGGGGATTGAGTGACAGCATTTTTCTTGTCAGAAGTCTCAGATTTCTAGGACACAGGTAAAGACATATGACTAAGACAGAGGACTGCTGGTCACTTTTTAATTCGCAAGAATGAACACAAAATTCCCATTTGTGCTGGTTAAATTGACTTTCCCTCGGGGGAGCACACCACGAATTATTTGCATGGGCTGCAAGAAACAGCTAAACTTGGCCTTGCCCACCAGGGCGGAAGGCCTGTGATACTCACCCCTCGAATCAAGGACTTCCTTCAGAAGCACAAGCAGGTGGATGGTGCCAAGGCAGTCCTCGGTCTTCCTTCAAGTGCCAGGCACAATCTTCTGACTGAAAGACAGAGGGTCCGGGAGCAGGGAGGCTCCTTGCTCTGATGAACATGAATATGTGGGAATAGAGCTGCTTTTTCCACATTTGCCAACCAGTCCCCTCTCGGCTGTGGTATCCAGGGCAGCATAAGATAGTCGCCCAGCCAAGAGGTCCAAAACCTGGAAGGTACGATACACTGGGTTTTTACACCACCATCATCACCACTGTCATCAAAATCACCACCACCACCACCATCACCACCATCATCACCATCACAACCACCATCACCACCATCATCACCACCACCACCATCACCACCATCATTACCATCATCATCATTGTCCAATACGCAATCTAATTTCACCCTTATAAAAACCTTATAGGTGAATACAGGGAAAACTATGCCAGTTCACAGGAGATGAAGCTGAAACTCAGGGAGGTGAACATATTTGCTCAATCTCCTCTTCAAAGAGCTTTTCCCAGGGTCTAACTCTTGAACTAACATTTGGAAGTGTTTATCAGACATATGGTGAGAAAAGAGTGTGTGAGGGGTGTGTGTGTGTGTGTGTGTGTGTGTGTGTGTATGTACATGTGGTGGCTGGCATGTGTGTATAGTGTGTATGTGAGTGGTGTGTGTGAGTATGAGTAGAGTGTGTGTCATGTGTTGTGAGAGTATCTGAGTGTGGTGTGTGAGTAGTGTGTGAAGTGGTGTGTAGTATGTGTGAGTGATGTGTGAGTGTGTGTGTGTTGTGAGAATATCTGAGTGTGGTGTGTGTAAGTGTGTAATGGTGTGTAGTATGTGTGAGTGTGTGTGTGTTGTGAGAGTATCTGAGTGTGGTGTGTGTGTAGTGTGTGAAGTGGTGTGTAGTATGTGTGAGTGATGTGTGAGTGTGTGTGTGTTGTGAGAATATCTGAGTGTGGCGTGTGTTGTCGGAGTATGTGAGTGTGGTGTGTGCATGCATGTGTGAGAAGGAGAAACACATCTCAAGCAAAGGCAGAAGTGACAGCATGAAAAGATGCCATGTGCTCCCAGGTAACTGCCATTCCTGCCAGGCTGCTCTTGGCAGCTCTTACATTTTCAGGGCAAAGAACGGCAGCTCCTGACTCCTGTCTTGCACACCTCTTGCTGCCGAGTGTCCCTCCTCTGTGAGGCATGGCGTCAGGCCCCGCTCCGAGCCACGCTGCAGCCTGTGCTGCTCCTGTGACCGCAGTGTTACTTTCTCATATGCCAGGGCAGAGATCTGGCTTGAGCCCGATTCCCAGGGTCTGGCCTGTGGAGCCAGCTGGTCAGAGCAGGGTGGCCTTTGCATGGGGGCTGGGGGCCATCCTGGAGAAACCTCACACTGTTCCTTCTGCTGGGAATCAGATGACCCTCCTGATCAGGCAATAGGTGGGCTTCTGTACAGGGACCGTGGGTGGAGGGGAACCGAGAGCCTGGGGGAAGAGACTTCCCCATGAGAGGAGGAGCCAGGCAGCACAAGCTGACTGATAACAAAGTCTTGGTTGTTAGTAGGACCGGGGATCCTGAGGACAGCATCCTGGATGTTAATTATCCCATGATGGCCCCTCCCCTCAACCAACGTCCTGGGGGAAAGAAGACTGGAAGTGGAGCCGTGTCATTTCTGAAAATTAATAAACAGGGACCTCATTTAAAATGGAGTTGGGAGCTACAAGAGAGAACTCTCACCCATGTCACTCAACCACACCACTGACCCCAACAGGAAGAGATGTACTTTGCATCTCCAATGGGAAGCGAGACTATCCCAGTGGGAGGAAGAGATTCCTCTCTGCCCAGTAACAGCTCAGCCAATGGGAGACTGCCAGAACTCAGCCAATGAGAAGCTACTGTACTTGGAACTTTCAGTTTTCTCCAATGAACTCTCTGTTTACAACCGCTCCTCCCAAGTCCATAAAAAAGCATTCCTCTCCTTTGTTTCTCTGGACTTGTGCCTGGTTCAGCATTAGACCCCATGTCTAGAATTGTATTTCTTTGTTGTCCCTGGATAAACCCTTCTTGCTAGAGAAATACCTGGCCATCTGTTTGTCAAAGATCAGCACCTTGCACTCAGCTGCTAGGCCTGCCCTGACATAGTACCGCAGGCTGGGAGGCTCCAACAGAAATGCACTGTTTCACAGTCTGGAGGCTGGAAGTGCAAGATCAAGGTATGTCACCAGGGTTGGTTCCTTCTGAGGCTGAGGGAGAATCTGTTCCAGGCCTTTCTCCTTGGCTTGTAGATAACAATCTTCTCTTTGTGTCTTTGTATCATCTTCCTTCCACATGTCTGTCCCTGGGTCCAAATTTCCCGTCTTCATAAGGACATCAGTTATATTGGATTAGGGGCCCACTCTACTCCAGTATGACCTCATCTTAACTAATTTGCATTTCAGTGACCCTATCTCCAAAGAAGGACATATTCTGAAGTCCTGGAGGTTAGGACTTCAACATATGAATTTTCAGGAACACAATTCAGCCCATAACAGTCATTGTGCCCTATAACACACTGGGACCCTGGCACAACTGCTATACCACGTTGGGGAGGGCATATATCACACCACTCTAGGCCATATGTCATTGGGTATCCTGGGGGCTCAGGCAGCCACCAAGACAGACATCTGTACCTGTGGAGCCCTGAGGCCAGTTGAGTGACAAACCCTTGTCGTGCCCTCCAAAGTGGCTCTGATGACCCTGAGCCATGGCTGGGACCTTGGTGCCAGGAATAGCAGGTGAAGCAGGGTGGCAGCAGCCGTACCTGCCACACCCCTCGGTCTGGAAGCGGATGTGTTCCGTGTGCACACAGGGCTCCCAGAGATGCCTGGTGGAAGGAGAGATCTTCTCATGATCCTTTCCAGAAAGGAGCCCCCCCACCAAGCTGCTTTCAGCACATGCCTCCCTCTCTGACTGATCTGTAAGATAATGAAGGGGTGGTTTCTATCTTAAATCATCTTCGTAAGCCTAGAAAACAGCACAACATCGAAGCTTAGCATCTTTGTGAAGAATGAGTGGGTGCCTGAGAGAGACACGGCGTTTTGGACCTCTGGCAGGAAAATCAATCCATCTATTACTCCTTCTGTTAGACACTCTCTACCCATAGCCGTGCTGGGTGTTGTGAAGAGCACCCAGAAATGACATGGCCCATTAATTCAGTCACTGACTCAGTAAACAATTTATTGAGTGCCTCTTCTGTGCCAACGGCTCCATTAATGCTGGGGTTACTAAGATGGACTGGTCCAAACACTCCGATTAACAATCCAGAAAAACAAATAACACTAGGATGAGAGCCCAGTCCCGCGCTGACTGTGTGGTCCTCATGTCTGGGCTGCAATCCGAGTTTAGCCAAGAAGAAATCAAAGCAGCATAGGAAACCCGCCAAGGCTTCAGGTCTGCACTGCCCAAGGTGGGGTGCCGGGGGGAGCACAGGAAATGGGACGGAAGTCACACAGCTGTGAGATGCGGGGACGCGGTCAAAGGGCCAGGCCATCTTTTCATTTTCCTGGGAACAAGTGGTGCAAAATCGTGGGAAATTCGATGAGATGAGTATGTGTGTTCTAATCCTATAGCTCAACTACTGGCCAATGTTTCTTATAAAGGACCAGAGAGTCAACATTTCAGGCTTTGTGGGCCATGAGTGGTCTCGGTTACAATGACTCACCTCTGCCACCGGGATGTGAAAACAGCCATAGAAATACCCCAAGGAACGAGTAGGCTGTGTTCCAATAAAACTTTATTTATAGATGTTGACATTTGATTTTCATATAATTCTCATATGTCATGAAATATTATTGATTTCTTTTGATTTTTATTTCCCAACTGTTTTAGTCTGTTTGGTCTGCTATCACAGAATACCACAGACAAGATGGCTTATAAACAACCGCGATTTATTTCTCACAGTCGGAGGCTGGAAGTCCAAGATCAAAGCACCTGCAGGGTCTGGTGAGACCCCACTTCTTGGTTCTTCGATGGCTGTCTTCTCACTATAACCTCACATAACAAGCTGGGCTTTCTGGGTTTGTTTTGTAACCCCAGTTTTATTGAGACATAATTGACTTATAACTGTATTACTTTCAGGTATACAGCAGGTGATTTGATAAACGTATATGCTTTGAAGTGATTACTACAGTGGGTTTAGTTAACATCTGCCACTTCATTTAGTTACATTGTTTTTCCTTGTGATGAGAACTTGTAAGATCAAGTCTCTTAGGAACTTTCAAATACAAAATACTGTATCGTTAACAACCTTCACTGTGCTGGACATCACATCCCCAGAACTTATTCATCTTATAACTGGAAGTTTGTGTCTGTTGACCACCTTCCCCCATTTGCCCCCACCCCCTACTTCTGGTGACCATCATTCTAGTCTCTGTTACTGTGAGTTCGTTTTTTTTTTTTCTTTTTTCTTTTAGATTCCACATTTAAGTGAGATCATACCGTATTTGTCATTGTCTGACTTATTTCACTTAGCGTGATATCCTCAAAGTCCATCCAGGCTACTGCAAATGGCTGGATTTCCTTCTTTTTCGTGGCTGTGTATTATTCCATCGTGTGTGGTCTCTTTTCTAAAGGCACTATCCCATTCACAAAGGCTCCGCCCTCATGACCGAGGCACCTTCCAAAGGCCCCGCCTCCAATTGTCATGGCATTAAGTCTCAACATCTGAATTTCGAGAGGACACAAGCATTCACTTGATAGCACCAACCATTTAAAACTGTAAGGACCATTCTTAGCTCGTGGGCCATACAGAAGGAGGTTGTCCCCAGATTTAGCCCGTGGACCAGTCTGCCAACCCCTGGTAACACTGGGGTTTCTCAGACTTTCATGTTCATATGCAGACGCTGCCTCGCAGGGCACAGGCAGGACCTGAGATTGTTGGTTTCAAATGAGCTGTCAGGTGCAGCCACACAAGGGGTGCTCGGGCCTCCCTTTGAGAACCACTGGTGTGGAGTCTCAGAGGTGAGCAGACGTAGGTAAGCAAGGTGCATGGGCAGAGTGTCTGCTGAAAGGGGCAGTGAAGGGGACAGGTCTGCATGGGCTTGTGGACAGAGGGGCTGCTCTTCCATGGGTACTGGGGTTTCACGTCTTGCCCACCCTCCACGCTGGGGAGGGGCAGCCCCACACCAGGCCTTGAGTCCAAGGAGGGACATTCTACCACAAGCTCGAGAATCTCGCACCTGTGTCCAGGCGGCCCTTGCCAAATACACTGGCATTTGCCAATAACCAAAACGCGGCGTCTCTTCCTGATTTGCACATGTTGCTTTAACGTGAATGGTGTCTGGCTATGTGATGTGATTTACAATAAGAAGTATATACGTGGTCTTCATCCCGTTTGTGGCACAGAGCTCCTACAGTCCTTGGAGTCTCCTAAGTGATAAGAGAATAAAGGTATCTTTGGTTATATTGATGAGGTGACTTTCAGAACGCACCCAAGGATGGGGTCTGACTGCCAGGGGAACTGACCACATCGTTACAGGGTTGGAACTTTCAGTCCCACCTTCTGACCTTCCAGGCGGGGAGAGGGGCTCGAGGTTGGATCAATCACCGATGGCCAAAGATTTAATCAATCTTGACTATGTAATGAAGCCTCTATAAAACACCCAAAAGGATGGGGTTCGGAGGACTTCCGGGTTGGTGGACACACTGAGGTGTGGACAGAGTGACCAGCTCGGAAAGAGTGGAAGCTCCGCCCCTTCGCCATATCTTGCCCTGTGTATCTCCTTCATCTGGTTGTTGCTGAGTTGTGTCCGTCCTTTATGATAAACCTGTGATCCAGTAAGTCAGTGTTTCTCTGAGTTCTGTGAGCCTCTCTAGCTAATTAATAGAACCAAAAGAGGGGATTGTGGGAACATCTGATCTATAGCCACTGAAGGGGTTCAGGGCCGTCCTCCTCCAAGCTGTGCCTCTTTGGCATGTGGATTGTTTTGAGCTGAAGGCGATTGAGACTCTGCGGGCTCGTGGGAAACTTACACCTCTCCCTTAAAGCATTTAAATTGGGGCCTTGCCCATAATAAGAGTTATCACCAGAAATAACTTCTTATGACCTATCTATAGAGCACGGCAAACATCTAATTACTGAACATCTGCTCTCCATGTTGTCCCATGAGTGACCTTCCCTTCTGAAGCCCCAGGAGCCTTGCCTCATCTTTAGCTTGGAATGTCATCTATACCTCATGTTTTCTTTCTGTCTCTGAATCATTCATGGATGTGGGGGTCTCTGACTCTCTCATGTATGCAGGTTCCCATACACACATATGTAATTAAAGTTAGTCATTTTCTCTTGTTACTCTGTCTCAGGTCAATAATTTTTAGGCCAGCTGAAAGAAGCTAGAAGAATAGCGGAAAATGTCTTCCTATCCCACACTGGTCAGTCAGAAGCCCAGGAGACAACCTGGTCTGACAACTGCTGTCTGAACCCAAGGTGGGGGAATTAGAGACTGGTTGGTCAGAAACAGGCAACCTGGGTGCTCTGCTGGCTTCTGAAGTGGCCCGGGGGTGAGGGTTGGGGAAGTAGTGGAGGGCGGTCTTGTGGGACTGAGCTCTCAACCTGTGAACTCAAATGCTGTCTCTGGGTGGATAGTGTCAGAATTGAGTCAAATTGAGTTGAATTCTCAGACATCCTGCTGGTGTACTAGAATTGCACACACACACACACACACACACACACACACACACACACACACTGGAATTGGGTCCAGGAACTCATAGGGGTAACTATCCAGTGAGCCTTCCCCTCTTCTCAGCAAATGCAAGTGAAAATGTGCCACACGTCATTGGGAACGGGTGTGCCCATTTTTCATGGCAGAAGTCGGGGCAGTGAGCAGCTCTGGAGAGAAAAGTTTCCTGCTGAGAGCTGGGGAGGCAGCAGAGCCCAAACCCACAGGTAGGAGCCAGCGCTCCTGGCTACACTTTCCAAGGTCCCCTGAACTGTGACACCTGGAGAGCCAGGGCCTGACACTGCGAGACGCAGTCTCCTGTCTGGAATACGGGCCTCTCTCGTGAGCAGCCCTCTGTTCTCATCAGGTATGCATGCCTGAAATAGAGCCTAAAACATGTTTTCTTAATAGCAGCCAATAGGTATCCTTTGGCTCAATATATTTAATAGACATTTAGTAGTAATTAAAGCATGAGATAAAGCAGACACTTGAAATATTGTGGAAGCCAACTTGTTGTTATGTGCAAAACATATCCAGATAATGGTTTGGTATTTAAAAAATAGTACAAATGACAAACGCTTTTTTGGAGAAGAATGAAAATACCAGACAAGCGAAAAGAAGGGTCGGTCCCCCAGGGGTCAGGCAGTTGGTCCTGAGAGCTCGTGTCCAGAGGCTGGCTGTGCTGCTCCCGGGCCCTGGCCCACTGCGAGGAGCCCGTGTCTGCTGCCAATCCCTGCGGCCTCCCACAGACCACCACTGCCCACCACGCTGCGTGCCCATCACGTGACTGAGACACAGCACTTGGCTTGGCTGGGCAGTCTGGACTTCCACCGTGTGTGCGTCTTTGTCTTCGGCATATATCTCTTCTGCCTTTTTGTAATTTGTCCTGATCTCCCAGGGGTATGATTTCCTTTGGCAAGTCTCCTTGCGTACCCTCCAGGAGGCATTGGCCTCTCGGTGGTCACGTCACCCCCTATATTGGAGGTCCACCCAGGGCGGGGGTCGTGGCCCACCCTGCTGGCCTGGCCCACACCGTAGCACCGGGGTTTCATGGGAGATGCTACCCAAGGCCTTGCTGAAGTCACTATGCCTGGTTTGGGTAGCCCTGGGTTCTGTCCCTCGCGAACATTCTAGCAATTAGATATGCATCTGAATAAGAAGCTATCCTTTAAACTGCTAATATCCCCTGATGTTACATTTCCAGGGCTCTAGTGAACTAATATATTCCAGTATCCAAAGGTCAGCAGGACCCAGGGAACCAGCTCTGAAGGAGGCAGGAAAGAAGCTTGGCATAGAGGGGATGTTTTGAAAAGCCAGAGGGCAGTTCAAGGACACTGGCACCTCTGGACATGGGAGAAAGGGAGGAGAAAGGGACAGAGTGGAGAGGAGGAGAGCAGCAAAGACTCACCTGGTTCAGCTTTGCACAGGGCTCTGGTGGCCACAAGGCAGCGAAATCTGTGTCTGCACCTTCCCGGTGGCCTGGGCTTAGTTAGCTGGTCCTGAAAGGCAATCCCAAGACTGGCTCGCTCAGCTTCCCCTCCGCCCCTCTTCTCTCCCATCTTCCTGCCTGCTCTTCCATTCTCGCTTCTTCTTCCCCATCCTCCCGTCTGTTTTCCCATCCTCTCACATCCTTCCCGCAAGGTGTGGAGAGAAAGTGGAAAGCCTCAGAGCAGGAGCTGGAGGTCCGCACTGACCCATGTGTCTGGCCCTCCCGACTCCACGCCCCTTGTTTCGGTTCAGAATCTGCTGGCTTTCCTGTCAGTGGGGAACTCGGCGGTGGGCACATGCTCTGTCTCCCGGTGCCGCTCTTAGTATTTCTGTAGTTGTGGTGGAATTTCCCAGTAAAGTGCATCTTTATTAAAATAATGAACATCTAGAGGGAAGCACCGTTCTCCTGGACGTGTGTCTCTGGAATCAACAGTTTCACTGAGCACTCACGCTGTGCCTGCTCTCTGTCTGTCTCCCCTTCCCCTTCCTCCTTTGCTGTCTTCCCTGCCTGTCTCCAGACCCCCCTCTCTTTCCCTGCCCCCACCTGCCTTTCTCCTGCTGGTTCGTTCAGTCCCCACACACGAGCTTTGGCTCTGGAAAACATTTTCTGTTTGGGGCACTGCCTGAATAACACTTAGATGCCCAATGCTGTCCATTAAGAAGGAAGTTCTTTCACGCGCTCCCTGTTGCCATGGCAACCACTTCCTCAGGATCCAAAACATTAATATCTCTCTGCCTTGCATCTGCTTTCTGGTCAGATTGTTTCCTGCAGTGACATCTAGTGACCACAGGAGGGAAAAAAGCAACAACGATGACGGATGTCTGGACTAGAAGAAGATAATTTTAGAGTAGGAAAGTCCAGGTGACACCCCAGCTGCGACACCCCACACCCCTGTCCAGCCTCAGGCCCACCGCCAGCGCTCCTCCAGCCCTCACCTCCCGGGGAGCCTGCTGCCCGAGTCCTAAGGCTGCCGGCCTTAGACATTTCCACACGTGGGCGGTACGTGCTTCAGGCCAGGGCTTCTCCTCCCAATAGCCTCTGGAAAGGGGCTGCTGCTGTCTTCTGCTGGTGTGCGGGAACCTCTTACATGGCCCAGGCAGGTTTGTTTACTGTGTCACTCGGTCCAGGTTTGCGGTGGCCTGTTTCTGGCATCTAGCAGGAGTCTGGACTTCCTCTTCCAGCTGTCAATCACTGATGCTAGGGGGATGCAGGTAGACCTAGCCATCAAGCTGAGGACGTTGGGACAAATGGTCACACGATGTGTCACAAATGATGGTGATGAAACCCTTTGTCAGTCAGACCCCCTCCAGGGATCTTGAGAAGGGACACGTGGGAACACAACACAGATAGACTCTTCCCCACAGGCCAGGCGCCTCCTATCCCAGGAGGAACACCCCAATCATTTCTCATGGGGACCCAGGAGGTGCAGATGGCCGAGCTCGGAATGAGGTCAGGACCTGGACGGTCTTTCTGTTTCTGGGCAGATCATGGGCTGCATTTCGCCGGGTCAGCCTGGTTTCCACTATTGTCCGCCAGGTGGGACAGTCCACCAGTGGCCACAATCCTTCATACCTCCTGGTATGCTCACCCTTTGCAAGGTGACTTTGCAACTTGTCCCATCAAAAGGTGGCGTCACCAGCCTTCTACTGCACTGAGAACAGTGCTCAGCACGGAGTAATCAAGAATCAAGACCAAGTAAGCCAGACAAGTGGAGAGTCGGGGGAAAGATCATTCTGGGCTCAGGGGATAGCAGTGAGAAGGGTGGACATGGGAACGGGCTCAGCAGAAAGTGCGGTGCGCGAGGCTGAGAAAGCAATTGAACGGCCTTGATGCATTTTAAGTGGGGCAGTGATGTGATCCAACCTCTTTTGGTAAAACAGCCCTCTGGCTACTTGCACAGAGGGCACTAGAGAGGACGGGAGTGGAAGCAGGAGGCGTTCAGGAGGTCACTGCTTTGGTCCAGGTGAGTGAGGTGGTGCCTCGGATGAGACAGCTGTCAGCAGGTATGGGGAGAAGAGAAGACATCGGAGCTCTGTTGTTTGGGAGGTGGAACCCTGGAGACACCATAATGAATTGGAGGCAGAACCCAAAGGGATGTAGCGTTCAATGGTTTGGTGGGTGTGGGGGCAGAGGCTGAGATATGGAGATGCCAGGGTTCACTTCCAGGTTTCCAGCTTCAGTGAACTAGTGGGTGTGGTGCAATTTGCTGAGACGGGGAAGGCTCTGGAGGGAGCAGGAAAAGAGAAGCACTGGTTCTTCCAGGCAAAGCTGAGGTGCCTATGAAACAAAATGGAAATATCAAATAGTCAATTGGATACGTGATCTTGAAACTCAGAGGAAAGGAGATGTAAATTTGTGACCCATTAGCATATAAACGGACTTGAAAACCATGCCAAATTATCAAATTAATTTATTCCCATGGCTTGAACTTGCACTCTTTCAGCTGCTGTGATCCAGGCTGTTAGTCGGGTCCTAGCAGGAGGCAGACATCACGCTCCGATGGGGCCATTTGAGGAAGGGTTTATGAATGTCGTGGGCTGAATCGTGGCCCCCAAAGACACCACTGTGAATTCCAGGAACCTGTAAGTGTTATTTGTAGGTGTGATTAAGGATCTGCGATGGGGAAATTGTCCTAGATTGTCCAGGTGGGTCCTAAATACAATCACAAGTGTCCCCATAAGAGAGAGGGAGGGAGCTCTGCCTACAGACAGAAGAGGAGATGGTACCGTGATCCTGGAAGCATAGATGGAAGCCATGCAGCCGTGAGCCCAGGAATGCCGGCCGCCACCAGAAGCTGCAGGAGGCAAGGACAAGTATTCCCTAGAGCCTCCAGAGGGCGAGGAGCCCTACACATCTGTCTCCTTGATTGCAGCCCAGGGATGCTGACTTTGGACCTCCGACCTCAGGAACTGTGAAAGAAAAATTGTTTTATGGGAAACTGATACAACGGAGGAACTGTTTGCAAAGGTTTGGGCTCCGTGACATAACAAGGCTCAGAGTGGCACCCTGGGGCTAGTGACAGCATCCTTAGGCCCTGTGGGACAAGGGGACAGAACAGCTTGGAATAGTGGAAGAAGAAGGACACCAAAACTTGGATGAGGAGAGAAGCAGTGACGGCCAGCCTGAGGGGACCTGCAGGGGGCCTAGGGGACCCTAGTCTCTCTCCCTTAAGCATCCTGCTGGGGTAGGTACCCCATTGGCCAGGCCTCCCGGCCAGAGCATCAGGTTGATGCAATCTTACAGGCAGCCTCTTGGGGCTCAGAGCAGGGGAGACGGGCGGGTGGGGTGAGTGGACCTGGAGTAGAAGAGGCAGAAGGGAACTATCCAGCAAAGTGGGGGCGGCTGTCAGAGGGGCTCTGTGACACTTGTCGGCCTGTCTCTCAGAACGATAATAGTACTCACTGACTTTGAAGGGTTGTTGTAGCAAATAGGTCAACATGTGCAAAGCCCCCGATGTAGAGCCAGTGCTCAGAAAATGTCAATTAATAGAAAGACTGGGGTGGACGGCCTGTCTCTCAGAACAATGATAGTTGGTTAGAGCACAAGCTCTGGGCAACAGGCCTGCTGGTTCGATTCCCACATAGGCCAGTGAGCTGTGCCCTCCGCAACTAGAATGAAGTCAAAGAGCGACCGCTGAGCCCCCGGGTGGCCAGATGGCTCAGTTGGTTGGAGCACGTCCTCTCAACCACAAGGCTGCCGGTTGGACTCCCACAAGGGATGGTGGGCTGCGCCCCCTGCAACTAACAGCAACTGGACCTGGAGCTGAGCTGCGCCCCCCACAACTAAGACTGAAAGGACAACAACTTGAAGCTGAACAGCACCCTCCACAACTAAGATTGAAAGGACAACAAGTTGACTTGGGGAAAAAAAAGTCCTGGAAGTACACACTGTTCCCCAATAAAGTCCTGTTCCCCTTCCCCAATAAAATATTAAAAAAAAAAAAATAGAAAGACTGAAGCCCTGACTCATAAATCACATGAACACAAGTAGCTCAACACAGCACAACAAGAACTGGCCGTGAGCTGGGGCGTGATAGACGGTATGATACGCAGCCTTTCTAGGGACGAAGCACCGATGTGGGAGACTGTTTTGAAATAATTGGAAAATATCAGTCCAGTTCATTATTAGGGAGGTTAGTTGTTTGTTTTTATGAAGTTTACAGACAGTGAGTGCTCCGAGGGCAGGGCATGGGAAAGGGCATTCTCCTTTTGTAGGTGTTTCTGCACCCACACCTACATTCTACAACAGCCTGCAGGTGTGTGATGCTCAAGCTCCCCTTTCACACAGAGTTCCACCCACCTCTCCGACCCTCCGCCATAGTTATCCTCAGCAGGTCGGGAATTTAGTGACATCAGTAAAGATGTGAGGAGCTGGGGGATGTCACGTGACCTACCACATGGCCTTCGGCCATCTCACTGGCCTCCGCTCCCTTGCCAGCTGTCCTCCACTCTCCACTCAGGGTCTGTGATATTGTGATTTATAATAAGAGGTATATATATTTGGTCTTCATCCCATTTCTGGCACAGAGCTCCTAAAACCCTTGGGATTTCCCAAGTGATGAGACTGAGAAGGGTGTCTTTTGTTATATTAATGAGGTGGCTTTTGGAGGGCATCTAAGGATGGGGCTGGTTGCCACGAGAACTAACCATGGGATTAGAGAGTTGGAACTTTCAGTCCCTCCCCCTGACCTCTGGGGAGGGGACAGGGGCTGGGGATTAAATCTATCCCCAGGGGCCAACGATTTAATCAATCCTGGCTGTGTAATGAAGCTCCATAAAAACCCAAACAGATGGGGTTCAGAGAGTTTCTGGGTTGGGGAACTCACGGGGATGTGGGGTGAGTGGCTTGGTCAGAGGGCAGGGAAGCTCCACGTCCCTTCCCCGTACTGTACCTTGTGTGTCTCCTCCATCTGGCGTTCCCAAGTTCTATCTTTTTCTAAGAAACCAGTAACATAGTAAGTCAAATGTTTCCCTGAGTTCTGAGAGTTGCTCTAACAAATTATTTGACCCCCAGGAGGGATTCATGGGAACCTCTAATCTATAGCCAGTCAGTCAGAATCACAGGTGACAACCTGGGCTTGAGATTGGTGTCTGAAGTGGGTGGGGGGAGGGCCGTCTTGTGGGACTGGGCCCTTCACCTGTGGGTCTGACGCTCTCTCAGGCAGATGTCAGGATTGCGTTGAATTGTGGGACACCCGGCTGATGTCTGAGAATTACTTGGAGCTGTGGGACACCTCCCCATCATAACTGTGTGCAGAATCAGATATTGCCCCAAACCAGAGACCACCCAAGGAATGGAAATGTCTTTACATGGAGTAGGGTAGCTTCCTACAGGAAGCCCTGCAGGAAAAGTTGGGCAACGCTTATAAAAGCAGATGGAAGGCAGGAAACTGGGTGGCTGAAAGTTTCCTGAAAGATTATGAACTCTGTGTTTGTGTGTGTGGTGGGTGGGGGTGGGTGGGGAAGGACAGAGCCAGGAGTGCAGTTTCCAGGCTCTCGCCCTCACGTGGAAAGGTGCTGGCTCAGGTAGTAAATGGCCATCGACTGTGATCGGATGACCATCAGCTGTGGCTAGTTGGCCGTCAGCTGTAACCAGTGAGCCATTGGCCACTAATATAACTGCTGTGGCTACGCTAGCAGCAAATGGGGGCTAGCAAGAAGGTGGTGGCTGGGCTAGCAAGAGCGGATTGCAGTTACCAAGGGGTTGGTTGGTTGGCAGAGAAGCGGACGGCAGGTTGCGGATAGTGTGGCTCCTGCTTCCTGTGTCTCTAACCCAGCCGCCAGCGAGACTATAGTGGTGTGACTCCCCTATCTATGGCGCCATGGGTGTTCCTTTTTGGCCTCACCATATCCTGCGTTCTTGTGCGGGGAGTGGGACCAGAGACCCCGCATGACACTCTGCATGACAGTGTGTTTATGTGTGTGTTTGCTTGTGTCTGTGTGTTTGTGTGTGTATGTGTGTGTGAGTGTGTGTGTGTGTGTGTGTGAGTGTATGTGAATGTTTTGATGACATTTGTTTTGGGCCTCCGCTGGCAGATAGATAGTTGGTCCCTGGAGCGCTGAGCTGAGAAGGACCCCGAAACAGCCTCAGAGGGAACGGGTTGCGAAATGCCTGCCAGTGAGCTGCAGGCCCCGAAGCAAAAGCCAGAAGCAGGTTTGGGGGGCATTCACACCTCAAACCGACCAGCAGCAGCAAGCCTCAGGGGGGCGCCCACTGTCGGCACCCCTGGGGACCTCCATTTTTCTTGTCAGGACTTTGCACTTTGTACCAACTCGAAGACTTAAGCTGGTTGCTTGGATTTAACCTCAAAACTGGGTTTGGATTTCTAATTAGCAGAAAGAGATCTTCTAGCACTTTCATTGACAGTTAAAACGGGGAGTTTATGCAAGAAAAGAAAGCCTTCCGCAGATGCATGTGGAATCTTGCCACCAGCCACTCCCTGGCTGCGGGCTCTCTACCCTGGTCCCAGGAGTCAGGGGCCCAGAGCTCTTAGCTCCCTTTCATGGAAGCTCTCCAGTAGCTCTCTGCTCAGATGCTCCAGAGACTCAGAAACAAACAACATACACACATGTGCACCTTAGAATCAAGGCCCAAGGTGAGCTCTGCAGCGGATGCTCCAAACAAGTTATTTCCCCAGAATCATTCTTCTAGAACATTCTTGAGGGGGGAAAAAAAGAAACTCAAGAGTCCACCTGAGAAGAAGAATGGAGAATTGAGATCTGGGGCTCAGGCATCACAGCCCAGTGAGGACTCGCCCCTCGGCCCCTGTACAGGAAAGGCGGGGAATTGCTGTTTTAGAAATGTTTTAGAAAATGCTTCATGTTTTAGAAATGTTTTAGAATGTTTTAGAAATGTTTTTAGAATGTTTTAGAAAATGCCAGAGTCTCAGGCCTCTGCTTCCCTCTGGGAGCCATTCCGTGGGGTACCAAACCATCGGTGGCTTGTTTCAGCTCACAGGAGGTAATTGTTGAAATTTCAGGACGTTTGCGAGCCAATCATTGAATACGTCCATTATTAAAAATCAAGTATATAAACTCAGAAGTAAGTTATGTTTAAAAAGGAGTAACAGGTACTCAAAATTCATCACTCCGTTTATTCTACTATTGTCACTGTTTTTGAAGTTGTTTCCATCGACTGTGTCTGCACGGCGGAAATCCTCCATAAGGGGGATGGTTACTGTGCATCATTTCTTCCCAACGCTGAATTTAGTGATGTCCTGTTGGTAGTTTGAAATCAGCCACGGTGCGAAGAGTTACGCCCTGGAAATCAGTGAATGCCGGTTGGGGCTTTCTTTTGTGTTGTCTTGTCTTGTCTCACCCCAGGGAGCTGCTTGGTCAGCTTTTACCAGCACACCACAGCTCACCCTCCTCCTTACATGGGAGGGGAAGAGAAAGAACGGAAAGAATGACATGCCCCCTGCAGCCCCGACAGGGGAAAGATGCAGAAGAGAAGCACACACAACCCCCTCCTTCCTGCGGCCGGAGGAAGCCCTTTGAAATAAATGGCTTGCACACACATTGGTGTCGCACACGCACACGGGCGACCTCAGTGCCTGCCCTTCCTGGCTGCAGAGAAGGAGGAGTCATTCCTGGCACAGAGATGAGGCCCAAAGGGTGGCATCCGGGGCAGCAGCCGTCACAGGCTCTTTCTGCCCAGAATTCCAAGCCCTCCATCTGCTGTGAGCTCAGCCTGGCAGATTCTCCTGGCAGTGGGAATCCAGGAGGGCAGGAACAGGAACCAGGGAGGCAGGTGTGTCCTGCCTGTCCCTGCCCCAGCCACGGGCTCTCCAAGTGAGACCTGCATGTAGAAAAAAGCCTGCTTGCTGTGCCCAGGACTATTTTTAGCTGCTAATGCGGGCGCATCAGACTGGGAAGAAGGCAGTGGCAGAAGCAATCTCTGGAATGAAATGGGATGAGGCTTTGAGATCGGTAGCCATCCAGCTTTAAATCCTGACATTTAAAGAACACAGGAGCAGCAAGCAGAACAGAATCCCAGTGGGAGAATCAGCCAGCAGGAGCTCTGGAGGGGAAGGGTGGAGCCGGCAAGGTGATTTCAGAATCACGGGGAAACGGAGACACCGGAAGTGCCGAGATTAAAAAGAGCAGGAGCTGGGGCAATTCGGAGATATCTATCGGATCTAAAAATTTAGCTGCTCATTGACCCAACAGCTCCACCGACAATGGTGAGAAATAGCTACAACCTAAATAATCCACAAAGGGAACCTCTGCAGCTATGGAAAGAAGGGTGCAGATATGTACCTCTGAACTTGGGGAAATGCTTACAATACGGTTTTAACAGGCAGAGAAAGGGCAAGTAGGAGAAAGCCAGAGGCAGGTTGATATGCTCTATGTCTGCGATGAAAAGTACCAGTAACAGGAGCTACCTTTGGGGTAGATGGGGAGACAGACTCTTATGTCTGTTTTATACACTTTTGTACCTTATTGTCCTTATCTTAAAAAAAAAAAATCAGAGAGCGAGACGTGATAATATTCATTCCCCTGGGCATTCGATCGGCCCCCCCCAGGTGCCTGGCTGGGTGGGTCAGGGTAAGACACAGTGCACCCTCTGGGGCCCTCTTGATTTTCAGTCACAGAGTCCCAGGCTCTGAGCCGTCACAGCCCAGACTAAGCTAACAGACAAACGATGATGCAGGTGAAGACCCATCCACCCCCAGCTGGCCTCTCTCCCTCTCTTAAAACCTGCTTTACCCTGGGGAAGTTTAAAATTGACTAATTTTTAAAAAATAGGGCACTGGCACAACTTAGTAGCTCAAGGAGACCAACCCACCAAGGGGCAGCTGGAGGGACGTTTCGCCTTCCTGCTCGGCCCCAGAAGATGTGCACGCAGCTTTGTGTGGTGTTGCTGCTGCTATGCTTGGAGGCCCCTGATGCTGGACCAGGGTGGGCAGGGCTGTCTGGGGGATGCTTCAGCGACCAAAGCTCAGAAGGTTTGCCTCGGCGATGTCAGAGCACCTCTGGGATGGCAGTGCTGGTGTGTTTTACCCTGAAAAGTCCCCTTCAGGATTCCAGGGTCCCAGGTGTATTAATTTCCTGTTGCTGCCATAACAAATCAACACAAACTCAGAGGCTTAAAAACCACACATATTTATCATTCTGTAGTTCCCATAGGCCAGACGTCCAGCAGGTCCAGCTGAGTCTTACTGAGCCAAAATCAAGGTGGCTGTCGGCTGGGCACCTCTGTGGAGGTGCTGGGGAGAATCTGCTTCCAGGGTCATTTCTGTTGTGGCAGTTATTTGCAGCTGAGGGGCCAAGATCCTGTGTCTTTGCTGGCTGCAAACTGAGAGCCGTTTCCAGCTTCTAGAGGCCACCGCTGCCTGGGCTCCTGCCCCCTTCTTTCATCTTTGAAGCCAGCAATAGTGGGTTGAATCCTTCTCACCTCTCCGATCTCTCCTGCCTCGTTTTCCACTGTCACGTCTGTCTGACCCACCTTCCCACCTCCCTCTTCCATTTTGGAGAGTCCTGTGATTACACTGGGCCCACTTGGATGACCCAGGATAATCTCCTAATTTAACCTCAGTCACATCTGCAAAGTCCCCTTGTCTCATGTAAGGGAACGTATTCACAGGTTCCAGGGCGTAGGGCGTGAACCTCAAGGGACCATTTTTCGGCCAGCCACCACAGGTATGACCCTCTCGATATAATGGACAATTGTCAGTCCAAGAGCCAGAAGGCCAGGCACTGAGGAAGCCACCATCAGCTAGCCGCTGCCTCTTTCACCAGGGCTCCGGGTTCTCGGAGATACAGTCCAGTTTGCTACAGTTCAACACTCAGTGGCTTCAAACCAAAACAACGGCCGTCAGACTCGAAGGAGGGGGAAGATAGAAACCAGAGAGCACTAAAGGAAGGAGCTACCTCACAGTTTTGCCTGGTTGGGTCTGTTCTGAGATCAAAGATCTTCCTAGTGCAATTTTCTAACTTAGAAATTATGTACAGATTTGATTATAAATTAAAACAGGTCAGCAAGAGCGTTCCGGCCTCAAACAGTATTTATCCAGTAGCACTCAGTTAACCATTCAGAGGGCCAAATGCACAAGCATGAGAGGAAAAAAACACAATAGAATTATTCTCTGGTACCATGCTGGTGGCAAATGGGTTAAACTACACGACCTATTTATATAATTACTACACACTTGAATGGGCAGAGTGGACAGAGGCATTAAAAGATAATTCAAGCACCAGGAAATGAACGCAGAGAAAGTGCTCAAAATCCTCGTAATTAAAGGAACGCCAATTAAAATAACAGGGTGCCTTCCACACATGAGCTGCGTGTCCCCTTCTCTCCCAGTCAAGCACGTTACTCCAACACCCACCACGCCTCCCCTTCCGTCACTGGTTGTTTTTTCTCTCTGCCTACCATTTGAATCAGTAAGTCAGCCTGCATTTTATCAAAACTACTAGCCACCGACCGGAGAGACGAGAGCCGTGGGCTTGCTTCTGCCCTACTAGCTACAAGGTGGGACGAGGCCACTGAGTGCAAAGAGGCCATTCTAGCCCAGGTTTTTGGATCTGTTTTGGTGATAGGATCATGCTCAACCTGCACAGGTGAAAGGAACACAAAGGTGAGCCTCATGGAACTCAAAATGCTGTTGTCACCTGTTTTACTCCATTTACCATCAAAGGCACATTTATCGATGCTTGAGAGCAGTAATCAGCACACATAGATCCTTGGTCAGTTGCAGTCCCTCCCTCGGTGTGGTGTCCGTCTCCTGCTCTGGCTGCCCAATAGTTATGGCCCTTCCTTCTGACCGTAGCTTGTCCATTTTCACTTGGGAAAGTCCTGTCCACCACACTCAGCCCCAATGGTTCGGGCCTGACAGTTCCAGTGTATTCCCTCCCCCTAGCCACTTCCCCATCCACACAAACTAAAGAGAAGCCCCCTACTGGCCAATAGTCGCCTTGCAGCCATGGGCAAGCCGCCCCTAAAACACGGTGCCAAGCATTGCACTCCAGGAGTACACACGACCTGAGAATGGAAACAGTGACCTTCATATTTGCGAAGGATGCTCACAACAGCTATCAATATCGATAAGTCTGGATCTTCATCGATAAATACGAACCCACATACAAGGATAGTAAGACTTTGGAGGAAAACCAAAAGCCTGAAAGGGGCAAGCATAGCAAATGACTTGCAAGGAAACGTGGTTAATCCAAGAAAGAGAAAGAGGTCTTGTAAAAGCCTAGTTAATATTCCTAGAGAGTTTTGAGAATCAATACCACATTCATTAAACAAGAACAGGCGGCTATGAAAATGATCAATTACAGGATGACAAACTTCTTGGAAATTAAAAACAATAAAACAACAAAAAAGTAACAATAGCTATACAAGAACCTCCGTGAAAGAATTGGGTGGTGAAATGGATGTCACTGAAAAAACAAATTAGTGTTTGAGAACACAGAACATAAAGCAAACTTACAAAGAGAACAGTGTTCTGGAAGAAATTCACAAGCCTGTCATTAGCAGTTCCAGGGAAAGGGAGGACTCTTATATTTGACTTTAGACACTCCCTGCTGTTTGAACTGTCTACAATGAGCATGTGGTATTTTGTAATTTTAGAAAAGCAATAAGCATAGAGTCACTGGAGCCCTTTTATGAAAGCTGTATGTGTGTGTCCACAGCCCCATGTTTAAAGGACGTCAGCCAAAATGTCAACAGCTTTTTTCTCTAAGTGGTGGGATTTAATAGTTTGCATCTGCCTCAATAAATAAGTATTATTCTAATAGTGAACTCTAAATTTCCAGTGCAGACGGTCCAGTTTGCAGGCAACTGGCCCCATGTCCTCGGGAACTGGGAGACAAGTCACCTGCACAGCGGGGCTTGGCTGTGAATTCTCAGTGCTGGAGCCAGGAGTTGATGGACCTGCGCAAGCTGTTCCAAGAAGCCTGAGTGGCGTGCCTCGAGGCCCTTGCCGTCCGGGAGAACTCATCGCAGCGCTCCGAACCACAGCTCACGCACAGCTCAATGCTGACGGTGGTTAGGGTTTTATTACGATTTGCCCTTATGACTCTCAGTTTCTAAAGAGTTGCCAGTTACGTTATTGCTTAACAAACCACCCCAAAACTTAGCAGCTAAGAAAAGCAATCACGCATTTCTTCTTACAGACCCAAGCTTGCCTGACCAGGCTCGGCTGGGCGTGAGTGGACATCTGCACGCTGGCTGGAGGCTCGCTGGTCTAGGATGGTCTCAGCTAAGAAGACAGCTCTGTTCCATGCAGTCTTCTCATCCTCCAGCTGGTTATCTTGGGCTTGTTCTCTTGGCAAAATCAGGGATCCAAGTAAGAGGACAGAAGGGCACAGAGCATCTGGAAGTCTAAGTTCCGACACTCCCTCAGGTTTATTGGCTAAAGCAAGTCAAAGACCAGTCTGGATTCAAGGGATGGGGAAATGCCCCCCTACTCTTGATGGAAAGAGTTCAAAGTCACATTGCAAAAGGCAGTTTGGATTTGGGAAGGAGTAGAAAATCAGAGCCAAGTTTGCCATCCATGCCCTGAGAGTCACTTATGAGGCCCGCTGGTGTGCCCCAAATCTCAACAAGGGCATGTCGAAACAGACCATACACAGTCATACTTGGGCCATTCTGTGAATTGCACTTTGCCACAAGGTAGCTTTTGGTGTACACAGAGTTAAATCTCAACGGGTTTCCAGGAGTCCCCTCTCTGTCCAATCTAGTGTTTCTCCCTTTTTCTACCCCATCTGCCTTCCTTCCCACCCCTGCCCCTGGAGCCTCTCTCACAGGCCAAGCAGATTTGTTTCCCAGAATGGTGCCTGGGGGGCAGTACCCAGCCCTTCAGCTCCTCCCAGGGGCAGGCTAGTCCTGCCTGCCATTGAGTCTCCTCACACAGCAGCTGTCTACAGCACACACGCACACACGGTCCCCTTGCTAATACTCTCCACCTCTCACCTCTCACAAGATAACTTTATTGTTTTATTGCCCTAAAGGACTGTTTCCACCAAAGGTGAAGAGAGAAAGAAACAATAGAGTGAAGGAGGGAGGGGACATTCTACCACTTACCATAAAAAAATAAAAGAGAGAGCTCTTTTTATTTGCAGATGCAAAGAAAGCAGATGACTGATAGGGGAGCCTTTTTGGAAATGTCTAAGGTCCTCAAGCCATTCTGGCCAATTCTCCCAATGCTAACGTTCGGCCATGCTTAATGGTGGTCGGCTGCAGAGGTGCCCTCTTCTCTCTGGAAAAGAAAAAGCAAATGCAGCTTCCTCTGCAACCACTGTGTCAGAGAAACAATGGTGTCCATTGGTTCCATTCGTTCTTTCCCGAGCCAGATGATGTCGTCATGGAGGCATCTGATGTTCCCCCCACATAAAAGAAGATTAATGGCTGAGACCACAAGAGGGACTTTTGTTTCGCCAGCTTTGTTCAAATTGGTGGTTAAAATACTTTCTTTCACAAAACGCAACATTGCCCCAGAGGTAACAAAAACCCCCTCTTCTGTGGTGTGCCTTCTCGTCTCTGAGAAAGACCACACACAGGAACCGAGCTACGCCCAGTCAATGGCCCTGATTGTTGTGGGTCCAGATTCCCCACTATTAGCCCCAGCTGCCAGGAAATCAGAAGCTCGCATGGAAGAGCCACGGCAAAACAAACCCGTTTGGGCCGTGGTCAGAAAAACATTCTATTTGTCAAAGCCAAGGGTCTTTAAGATGCTGGAACCTGAAACTTAGAGTGTCAGGCCTGGCCAGTCGACCTACATTTTATCAGTTGGGCTCCATGCCATTTGTAGAAAGACTGATGGATGAAGAGGCCATCTGACATCCATGTAAAGCTTACTTCCTTAGACCATGATGTTATCAGTTTACTATGTTACCTGCCATGGAACCTCGGGGATTTTCTCAACTACCAGCAGAGCCTCCTCTTCATTCTATGGGGTCCTTGGGTCTTGCAGCTGTTTATGGGAATTTGCCAAGGCTGGGAGGGCAGTGGGTCTCCATGGGTGGCTTCTCTACATGGACAGCCAGCTGCTCCAGCATGAACAATAACTTCTCCAGGCTGCTGGACTCTCTGGTCCTTGGGCGGCTCCAAACATTAGTTCTGCAAAGCGAATACAAGATGGGCTGATTCCTTTAGACTAGATTTGGCAAGGACACTACTGTTTATGTAAACAATGGTGAGAAACACTACCCAGGGCTTTTAAAAACACCTTTTGTCCACATCAATGAAAAGGCTTTTATTCTAAAACTCAGTTTTTAACAGTGATGTGTGGTAGACTATTCCGGAAGGATGGACATATTTTATTCTATCTATAAATATTGCTCTGTCCCATATGGGAGCCGCATGTGGCTAGTGAGTACTTGAAATGTGGCTACTGCAACTGAGTAACCAGCTTTTAAATTTTATTTAACTTTAATTAGTTTAAACGTGAGTGGCCATGTGTGTCATCTATACAACTTTTACAGCTAAGCAATTCCTTATACAGCTTAACAGACACCAAAAGTTCCAGAGGTTCTGCTCCTCGGTATGTGCCCAAGAGAAATGAAAACGTAAGAACACAGAGAACTGTATTCAAATACAATAGCCAGAAACAACTGGAAACAGCTCAATGTCTATTAACTGAGGAGTGGAAAAGCAAATTGTGGTACTCCATACAATGGAATACTGCCCAGAGATAAAAAGGAAACGCAATTCTGATACCCAGCACTTGGGATACACACCACTTAACGCTAAGTGGAAGAAGCCAGACAGTGTAATTGTGCGATTTCATGTATCTGGAAAAGGCAAACTACAGTGGCAGTAAGTAGGTCAGTGGTGGCCTGAGGGTGGAAGGTAGGAGCTATGGGAAGAGGGGGCCCGCCAAGAGGCACAAAGGAGCTCCAGCAATGGGAATATTCTAGATCTTGATTGAAGTTGTGATTATATGACTGTGTACAGTTGTCACAAAATTCATCGAACTGTATACTTAAAAGAGGTGAGTTTTATTTTATGTAAACTATGTGCCCATAACTCTGACTTAAAAACTCTCTATGTTTCCCACAGGTTTTTTGCTTACTTCTCTACTTACCTACAAGGCAAGTCGTCAGCTTTACCTCAAGCCTGCAGGTGAATTCAAGGCTTCCTGGTCCCTTAAAGTCCACGATGTAAAAGAAGGAAAACGATTTTCTGAGAAACAGCTTCTGCACTTGAAGACAGTTGTTCTGTGACCGTGGCAGTGAAGTCAAGCCAACGCCAAGCACGATGGTTTCACGAGCTGCCTGGGCGCTCATCTGAATTGGAACGTTTCATGCTCTGTGTGGACCCAGTGACACCAGGGCCCCAGACAAGTGCCCTGTGGGCCAGACAATCCGCCAGCGCAGGTCCCTCCGAGCCAGTGCCCAGACCGTCCCTGCTTCTCCAGGGCAGAGACGAGCTGGTTCTGTCCTGGACACTCACAGTGTCCTGACGTCTTTAATAGGAAGAACTTCACCTCGAGGGATGGGGTGTCACCCAGCAGTCTCCTAGGGAGTTCTGTTCTTAGCTAAGGGTGCAATGAGGGTGTTGGATGTTAGCTGAATATTCCAGGAAACCAGGTGCTTCCAGGAGCCGTGCTTCGAGCCGCCCCTCACTTAGCGTGGCAGGATAGTTACTGAGCACAGGAGGATTCTTAGCTCAGTGCCCAGCAGCTGGCACCCAAGTGGACAGAGATTCCCACTTGCCCCAGGGATGAGCTGTCCTGGGCTGTGGAATGACACCGAGGTGGGGGCTTACGGGGGGAATAGTTTGGAATCTGCATGTAGCCGGGAGAAGGCCTACCGCCCACACACCCATCTCCAATCCCCTATCCACAGGCTTTGGAAGAACAAATTGCCTTCGATACAGAGAGCAGAGGGGAGATGCTGGACCCCCTGGGGAGGTTTAGTCCAGGTGAGGAGGCAGGAGGTAGGACAACTGACATAAGGGGGTGTGACGAGGGCTCCAGGGTGGCAGAGGGAGGCTGGGGCAGCCCTGGGAGGAGGCTTGAGGACAGAAGAGGGGGTTTGCACTGGGGACAGTGGGGAGGAAGACGGGACCAGACAGCATAGCGTTATCTGGTGATACGCTGGCCAGATGTGGAGGCCCCAGGGCGTACCAGAGGGGAGCCTGGTACCTGGATGTGCAGAGACACCTCCTAGAATCCAGGCCTGGGGGCAGGTGTCCTTTCCTCACACGTGTGTACTTTTGTTTGCCAGACATCACACCCAAGACATGAGGAGCTCATCCTTCAACACAAACTGCAACGGACCACCAGCCATGCCACCCTGAAGCTGTCCGTAGTCGTTACCTGAGGGTGCCTCGTGATATCTGCTTGTCTCGCTAATGGACTCTTATTTTGGATTTTGTTTTGTTTGTTCTAAGTTTGTAAACTGGCTCCAATTGTTTTTAAACACCTACACACAGCCTAAATGAAAATAATACATTAATTCCTCACCACCTTTTCGTTCAATGAGTAAGTACGGCCAAACCCCAAATGACACATTACCTAGTAACGAGTAATTAGGAATTACATACTGAATTTCTTTGGGACTCAACCTAAACATAAACTGCAACAAACCACCCTAATTTAGGAGACAGAGGAGTGAACAGACTAGAGCTAGTTTTTAAAATTATTTTTCAAAAACGGCAAGAGAACCCTGTAATAGGCCAAGTGACAATCCCCTGCCTCTCCCCCACCCCTCCCCCACCCCTCCCCTGCCTCTCCCCCACCCCTCCCCCACCCCTCCCCCACCTCTCCCCACCCCCTCCCCCACCCCCTCCCCAACCCCTACCCCACCCTTCCCCCACCCCTCCCCCGCCTCTCCCTCACCCCTTCCCCCACCCCACAATGCTCCCATCCTCATCCCTGAACCCAAACTCCAATTATTTTAAGGATCCTGAGATGGGGAGATTTCCCCTGGATTTCTGGGGTGGGGTGGGGTGGTACGGGGTGGAGGGCACATCGAACGCAATCACAAGGCTTCTGACCAGAGAGAGGCAGGAGGGCAGTCAGAGATGTGACAGCAGAGACACTTTGAAGATGGAAGAAGGGCCCACACAAGGGGGGACAGCAGAAGGCCCCCACTTTCTAGCTACTGGAAAAGACAAGGATGGATCCGTCCCCCGGAGCCTTCAGGGAACACAGCTCTGCCAGCACCGTGAGCTTAGCCCAGAAAGACCATGTCAGACTCCCCACCTCCAGAACTGGAAGGTAACACATGTGAGGTGTCTGTAAACCACACGTTCGTGGTAATTTGTTACCACAGCCATAGGGAGCCAACAGGAGCCCATATGCGACCCAAAAATATTACATCTGAAAAGTTAAGACGAGTCTCTGAACTGATCCTGCCATCAAATACAATGTGGGTCAAGCTCCCTCTCCGTCCGATCACTGGCGTGTCACCCAGACTGCAGGCTGGGGACCTTCACGCCCTGGACGCTGCTCACAGCCTTAGTGAAAGGACAGTGGCATAAACTCCAGGCCCGCAGTCCGGCTGGGAGTCTGCTTGCGTCTGGGGGCGGGGCCCTCCATCCCTCCCCACTGCAGACAGGTCTGGAGCTCCTGGCTCTGGCTGCTGTCCTGGTCCCAGCCTGCCCTTTGCACAGGTCCTGGGATTAGGATGTGGACATCCTGGGGAACTATCATTCTGTTTACCACAAGACTCTGGTGCCAACCTTGAAGAAGAATCTTGATTCACGAAAAAAGGTGAGATCTGGTCTGTTTGTTTTCTTGTCTCCCACAGTAGAACAATTTATTCCAGTTTATGTTAACGTTAGTCCCAAAGAAATTCAATATGCACCTAATGATTACTAGTTATTAGGCTAATTTTCCAGTTGGGATTTTGGGCAGTTGGGAAGACTTTGTGGAGGCCTGAACAAGAGCTGGGCGCCTGGCAGAAGGGAACGCCCGGCTTGGGGTGCTCAGGGAGGGAGGAGAAGAGCCCTTAAACACACAAACACTTTTTGCAACTTTGCACAAAGCTCACGGCCCAGCTATCCTCAGGCCTTTGCCTAAAACCCTCTCACAGGGAAGCTCCCATGCCCACAGGCCTGGGATTTCAGGAGTCCAGTGGGGAGGAGGGATAGCTAACACCCACGGTGGGGCTGCGGCTTGTGGTATCCTGCCTGGAAGGTTCCGGAAGAGGTTTTCCAACCGGTATTTGGAATAAGCAGGCCTCCTCACAGCCATTTCCTCTCTATTACCATATCCTGCAGGTGGGGATCAAGTTGGTTGATTTGTTTATTTTTACCGAGCAGGTGGCACCTTGCCCAGGTTGTAGGGGGTCTGCAGGGAGCAGACAGTAAGGGGAGGGGCATTGTCTGCAGTACGGAAAAGAATAATAAAGCCAGCTAAATCTCCATCTGCCTTTTATTATCACCCCGTGCCAGTAATTGTAAACAAAGGCGGTGATAAAAATTCTCCTATGTGAACGGAAATCTTTTTATTGGTCTAAGTTGCAGACAGCTGCTGCGGTCACTGTTTCAGTAATAAATATGTAAGCTTCAATTTGCACATTTATTATTCCTCATATCTTAATAAACATTGTAGTCTACGCGGAAGTCGATTTGGAGAACGCCTGGATATGTGGATGGAATTTTACACGCTCACTCGGGTGTGTTTTGGGTCTCCAACTCTGGGCTACACATCCTGCCTTTCACAGAAGATTGGGGACAGACGGTGGCTGCCGGGGAGGGAGAGAACAAGACTCCAGTGCCGGTACTCTTGGGCTTGTTTGAGTTCATAGCCGCAACTTTTTTGCTGAATTTGAATACTGTCTTGAAACTGAAATGTATTCTCTTGTCATTGTTAATTGTTTTAAAACTAAAGAGAAAATCAAGAAAATAAAATTTACAAAAATGGCATGATGCGGTGGGAAAAATTATTCCCAGGGAGAAAGGGGAATGAGACTCCCTCTCCCCTCTACTTCAGGCTCAGAAATATTGAAAAATGCCTGAAGGACTGGACTGGCCCTAATGGGACAGATTGAAGGAAAGGAGCCCAGGGTTCCTGGAAGGGACTCCACCACAAGAAGGGAAGAATCTGGAACCCTGAGCACCGGAGGCCTCTGTGAAAGCTGGCTGTGAGCCCTCTGGGTGGATGACAAGAAATGCCATCTGACCCAGTGACCCTGGTACCATCTGTGCCTGGTGGAAGATGCTTGTCAGAGTGTGAAATGGGAGTTGTTACAGCTGGGGCCAGGCAGTTTTTCTGTGGACACCCCGACTCCTTATCCTGCTTCTCTTGAGGAACCTCCACCATCTGGATACAAAGGGGACAGTCTGTGCTACAGGGCGCCTGAGATGCTGGACTTGTTCAAGGACGTATACAAGCCACTCTGGTGTATTTAGTGTTAGTATTAAGCAGAGAAATAGTCAGAAAAGTTTAGATCCATTTCGGAAGTGCCAGGGGGGCCATTACAGTCTGGGCATAAATGCCAATGTGGCCTCCTTTGTATTCCAGGCTGATCAAGCCTGCACCAAAGCACAAGTCACCGATTATGAAGCTAATCCCCAAAGCAATGGGGTACCAGTAACACTGTCCACTGCAGGACTGAGCTGCTTCTATGAATTAATTAATTTAGCCATCTGCAGTCCACTTCTAGAGAAAGTGTTACATGTCCAGGCACTGGGCTAGATGTAAGTTGTAAGCATACTTGCTTTTCCAAAAGAGCCACAAACATGTTTGATCTATAGAGATAGACTTCATCCAGAAAAACGTCAGCAGAAACATGGCTCTCTGTTGACATGTGTTTGAGAGCTCAGAAATGGAGGAGGAACGAGAAGGAGAGGAGACAAAAAGAGTAAGCCTAAACTGGGGAAAGAGCATGCTGAAAATCGAACAAGCAAACACAGAAACGTGGTCGCAGAGTTCAGGGACAACAGGAAAACGGAGCATCTGCTGACAGTCTCCCCTAAACCTCAGCCTGGGCTGGGCCCACGTGGCGAGGACAGGGCTGGCTGAAGGCACTCCAGTCTGTTGTGGTGCCATTGGTTTCCAACCAACAGCTCTGCCCTCCCTCTATAATCGCTTTGGCTCCCACCACCTTGCTATAGTCAGCCTCTTCCCCTCCCCACCAAAAAAGGAAACCTACTCAGTTCAACCCCGTCATCCCATCGCCTAGTGGTCAGGCCCACCTGCTTCCGAACCCTTCCTGTGCCTTCCGGACCCTTCTGTGGATTCATGGAGGGCAGAGGGACAGAGCTGGTCCAGGCGAGGAAGGAGGCTCCCTTTGGAAGGGAGCAGAGGAGACCTTCACAGCGACCCTGCCAAAGTCTTCCTGGGAGACAAGGAAGTCCCCGGGCAGTTAGTCGAGCACGGTTTGAATTTAAACCACAGCAAAAATGACAATGAAGAAAAATTACTAGCAATATGAATGTTCAGGAACCATGACGACCAGAAATGCAGGCAACCAACACTGACCACCATTTTAAGTCCTCAGGACCAGTCGCTGGGGGTATTTGTCACTGCCGTCATCTGTAAAGACGCTCTGGTTTTGCTCACTAAAAGTGATCTCTGATCATGTGAAGACCCAGGAGGAACAAAACCAAACAGACTATGTCTCTGTAAAGAAGAAAATGCTCAGTCACGCAGGCGTGGACTTCCTGAGGACCCATGACAACCCATGACAACAGTCATCCCAGAGCTCCAGGATCTTCCAATGTACTGAGCTGCTGAGAAAACCCTGCCAAGGGAAATTCCGAGGTGAGGAAGAGAGAAGAGATAGGGGGAGCAGGATAAATCGTGTGGGCTCCAGGGGAAACGATGGAGGCCACACAAATCACTGAGTGCTTTGTTTTAGATTTCCTGGGGGGCAGGAAGCTGCTTTGAGCAATTCACATCTTTAACATAGAAAGCAGTTACTAAGTTTTATTTTTATGCCTAAGGAAATCGCTTTATTACCAATCAGCAACCTAAACATTCTAACTTCTACTCAGAGAAAACACACAAACGGTGAACTAATGGTCCCATCTGAATCCTTGTTAAGTCAGATGTATTTGAAAGTCAGTAAACTCCAATTGGCTTTAGAACTTTAAAAATACAGTCCTGATGTGACATTAAAAAACGTAACTGCCTTGAACTAGTGTTTTATTAAAAAAAAAAAAAAAAAGTGTTACCCGAGCCATATCATTTCAGACATTGTGATTCAATCCATATGGGTGAGTCTTATTGAGAAGGGGTGTTCTGCAGTGCAAAGAACACCAGTGTCATCCTATATCCTGATGATCTTTAGCTAGGTGACCGTGGCAGATTCTGTTTTCCAATGATGGCTGCAACCATGACTCTCATTCGATCTGGGCTGGTCTTAGTAACAGGTTGGACAATAGAAGGTGGTGGAAATGACACTGGAACTTCTGAGGCCAGGTCCAGCTTCTGCCCAGGGCTCTTGTAAGGCTCACTCTTGTCTGTCTCCTTCTAGGAACCCAGCCTTCACGCTGCGACAGGGGCCGGTGTGAGTGCTGTGGTCAGGGCCCCAGCCAAGTTGCCAGGACACAGCCACAGGAGTGCACCATCTTGACGACCATCTTGACGACCATCTTGACGGCCTTCAGGTGGCTGAAGCCTCAGCTGACTTTTGACTGCAACCTCATGAGAGACCCAATGGGAGCCACCTAGCTGAGCTCGGTCAACCCACAGAGCCAGGAGAAATAATGACATAACTTTTTAAGCCACCAAGTTTTGGGGAGGTTTGCTACGGGGTAATAGGCAGTGGGAACACTGATTGTGGGAAAGCTTCTCCACTTTTCAGATCCTGTTTTTGTGTCTGTTAAAAAGAGAAAGAAAATAATCTGAACTGGTCGATATGTAAGGCTTTCGTGATAATCAAATAAAATGATCTGTGAAGAACTATCAGTTATTACGGCTTTTGTCTCTCCACTGCATCCTCCTTTTCCTACTTTTTAAAAAAGTTTATTGGGGTGACAATTGTTAGTGAAATTACATAGATTTCAGGTGTACAATTCTGCATTACATCATCTACAAATCCCATTGTATGTTCACCACCCAGAGTCAGTTCTCCTTCCATCACCATATGTTTGATCCCCCTTACCCTCATCTCCCACCCCACACCCTCTTACCCTCTGGTAACCACTAAACTATTGTGTGTGTCTATGAGTTTTTGTTTTCATTTGTTTGTCTTGTTCTTTTGTTCTTTTTGTTGGTTTATATACCACATATCAGTGAAATCATATGGTTCTCTGCTTTTTCTGTCTGACTTATTTCACTTAGCATTATAATCTCAAGATCCATCCATGTTATTGCAAATAGTACTATTTCATCTTTTCTTACGCTGAATAGTATTCCATTGTGTATATATACCACAACTTCTTTATCCATTCATCTATCGAAGGACATTTTGGTTGTTTCCATGTCTTGGCCACCGTAACCAAAGCTGCAATGAACATTGGAGCACACGTATCTTTATGGATAAATGTTTTCAGATTTTTTGGGTAGATACCCAGGAGAGGGATTGCTGGGTCACATGGTAATTCTATTCGTAATTTTTTGAGGAACCTCCACACTGCCTTCCATAGCAGCTGCACCAGTCTGCATTCCCACCAACAGTGTATGAGGGTTCCTTTCTCTCCACAGCCTCTCCAACACTTGTTCCTATTTGTCTTGTTGATGATAGCCATTCTGACTGGGGTGAGGTGATATCTCATTGTTTTTATTTGCATTTCTCTGATGATTAGTGATGTTGAGCATTTTTTCATATGTCTATTTGCCATTTGTATGTCCTCTTTGGAGACATATCTCTTCAGGTCGTCTGTCCATTTTTCAATTGGGTTGTTTGTTTTTTTGTTGTTGAGTTTCATGAGTTCCTTGTATATTTTGGATTTTAGCCCCTTATCGGAGGCACTGTTTGCAAAAATCTTCTCTCATTCAGTTGGTTGCCTCTTTATTTTGTCGATGGTTTCTTTTGCTGGGCTTTTTCTGCATCAATTGATATAATCATATGATTTTTGTCCTTTATTTTGTTTATGTGATGTATCACATTGATGGATTTGCGGATGTTGAACCATCCTTGTGCCTCAGGGATGAACCCCACTTGGTCGTGATGAATAATCTTTTTAATGCATTGTTGTATTCGATTTGCTAGAATTTTGTTTAGGATTTTTGCATCTGTATTCATCAGAGATATTGGTCTATAGTTTTCTTTTTTTGTGCTGTCCTTATCAGGTTTTGGTATCAGGGTAATGTTGGCCTCATAAAATGAGTTAGGGAGTACTGTCTCTTCTTCAATTTTTTGGAAGAGTTTGAGCAGGATTGGTATTAGATCCTCTTTGAAGGTTTGGTAGAATTCACTAGTGAAGCCATCTGGTCCTGGACTTTTGCTTTTGGGAAGGTTTTGGATGACTGATTCAATTTCGTTACTGGTGATCGGTCTGTTTAGATTTTCCAGTTCTTCATGGTTCAGCCTAGGAAGGCTATATGTTTCTAAGAACTTGTCCATTTCTTCTAGGTTATTGAATTTGGTGGCATATAGTCCTTCATAATATTCTTGGATGATCCTTTGTATTTCTGTGGTGTCCGTGATAACTTCCCCTTCTTTATTTCTGATTTTGTTAATTAGTGCCTTCTCTCTTTTTATCTTAGTGAGTCTAGCCAAGGGTTTGTCAATTTTGTTAATCTTTTCAAAGAACCAGCTCTTTGTCACATTAATTTTTTCTATTGTCTTTTTGTTCTCTATTTCATTTAGTTCTGCTCTGATTTTTGTTATTTCCTTTCTTCTGCTGACCTTGGGTTTCATTTGTTCTTCTTTTTCTAGTTCTTTAAGGTGTAACATGAGGTTGTTTATTTGGGATTTTTCTTCTTTCTTGAGATAGGCCTGTGATGATATAAATTTCCCTCTTAAAACTGCTTTTGCTGCATCCCAAAAATTTTGGTAGGATGTATTTTCATTGTCATTTGTTTCTATGTATCTTTTGATCTCTCCTCTAATTTCTTCTTTGACCCAGTCGTTCTTTAAAAGTATGTTGTTTAATCTCCATGTATTTGTGTTTTTTCCTGTTTTCTTTTTGCAGTTGATCAGAGAAAGCCTTGTGATCAGAGAATATGCTTGGTATGATTTCAATCTTCTTAAATTTGCTGAGGCTGATTTTATGTCCCAATATATGGTCTATCCTTGAGAATGTTCCATGTACACTAGAAAAAAATGTATAGTCTGATGTTTTAGGATGGAGTGCTCTATATATGTCAATTATGTCCATTTCATCTAATGTGTCATTTAGGGCTGCTATTTCGTTATTTATTTTCTGTTTGGATGATCTATCCATAGCTGTCAATGATGTATTTAAGTCCCCTAGTATAATTTTGTTTTGGTAAATTTCTCCCTTTAGTTCTGTTAGTAGTTGCTTGGTATATTTCGGTGCTCCCTGATTGGGGGCATAAATATTGATGACTGTTATGTCTTCTTGTTGTATAGTCCCCTTTACCATTATGAAATGTCCTTCTTTGTCTCTTGTTACCTTTTTCACCCTGAAGTCTATTTCATCTGATATCAGTATGGCTACACATGATTTTCTCTGGGTACCTTTTGCTTGGAGTGTCAATTTCCACCCTTTCACTTTGAGTCTATGCTTGTCCTTGTAGCTGAGATGTGTCTCTTGGAGACAGCATATGGTTGGGTTTAGTCTTTTGATCCAATCTGCTACTCTGTGCCTTTTTATTGGTGAGTTTAGTCCATTTACATTTAGGGTCATTATTGATATGTGAGGATTTCCTGACATTCTATCTTTAGTTTTCTGGTAAGGCTGTGTCTCCATTGTTTCTGTGCCTTTTTGTTATTGTCTATTATTTCGGTGTGGTGGTATTCTATGATGTTTCCTTCTGTTTCTTCTTTTATTGCAGTATATATTTCAGTTCTGGATTTTTTTTTTGAGTGGTTACCCTTAAGTTTATGTAAAAGAAAGTTTGATATTTAGAGTATTCCATTTTCTTCAGCACGCTTACTTTCTCCATTCCCATATTCCGGTTCAGGCCTTTACTCTCTCCCTTTTTATGTTTTGGTTGCCACAAATTGTCCCTGTTGATGGTGGTCGATGTCTTCTTTTCCCTGGCTGCCTTGAGGATTCTTTCTTTGTCGTTGATTTTAGACAGCTTCAATACAATGTGCCTTGGAGAAGGCCTGTTGGGATTGAGGTAATTAGGTGTTCTATTTGCTTCTTGGATTCAAGTGTCCAGTTCTGTCCACAAGTTTGGGAAGTTCTCATCGACTATTTGTTTGAATATATTCTCTGTTTCCTTCTGTCTGTCTTCTCCTTCTGGTATGTCCATTATTCTTATATTGCTCTTTCTGATGGAGTCAGAAAGTTCTTGTAGAGTTCTTTCATTTCTTTTAAGTCTCAAGTCTCTTTCTTCTTCCATCCATGTAATTTCCAGGTTTCTATCTCCAATGTCACTGATTCTTTCCTCCATCTGGTCAACTCTACTACCTAAGCTGGCTATTTCATTCTTAATTTCTTCTATTGAGTTCTTAATCTCCAGAAATTCTATTTGGTTCTTTTTTAAAATTTCAATCTCTTTCGTAAAATGCTCATGGTGTTCTTTGATTGTGTTTCTGAGTTCATTAAACTGCCTTTCTGTGTTTTCTTGCATCTCATTGAGTTTTTTCAGAACTGCAATCTTGAATTTTCTATCATTTAAGTCACCTATTTCCATATCTTTAAGTTCCTTTTCTGGAGACTTTTCACTTTCTTTCTGAGCTGTCTTGTTGCCTTGGTTATTCATGGCAATTGCTGATTTATTATTTCTCTTCCTAGACATCTATAGGAGTGGCTTCTGCAACAGGTTGATAGGAAGAGGCCTTTCTTTTGTTTTCCAGTACTTGTTGGTAGAATGTTTTATTTTCTCTCTGACTGCAGCCTTTTTTTCTCTCACACACGGTAGTGCTATGCTTTCTCTGCACTATTCCAGCTTCTCACACAATGGGGGGATTCCCTGGGAGACAGGCTTCTCCTCTGTTAATAGTTCACCTGGGTCACAGGGCGCAGTGTCCGTGTGGGTATGTGGAGAGCTTTTGAAGTTCCAAAGCTCTTCCTGCACCAGATTCAGAGCCCGTATGTTTCAGCAGTTCTGTTTACTCCTGCAGGGATCCACCCAGATAGGTGGGGCCAGGGGCGGGGTGGGTTGTGAGAGGTGGCCCAGAGCAATGGCGGCGCCCAGAGCAATGGCAGCGACCACCACCACAGCGGTCCTGCTTCCACAGCTCCCTCCCCTTTGCAGGAACTAGTTGGGCTGCGAATCTGTGTCTGTGGTCCACAGTTCTCAGAACAGCAAATATTCTGTTCTTTTGATCTGACACTGCACTGTTCCGCTTCTAGCACCGGGCAGGTGGGGGCTGGGCGAGCTCTGGGAGGGCAGGGAGGGGGCGGCTAGTCTCAGGGCCTAAGGCTTCCGTTCTCTGCAGCAGCGAGGGCTTAAACCACCATTTCCAGCCTTCTTCCCTCAGTCTTTGCTCCGAGGTCTCTGCCGTGAGCGTTGGGCTCAGCCGTGTTATATGCTGCCCCCTCAGCCCTGTGGGCCATAAGCGGAGCCCTAGCAGTCCGAGTGCTTCCCTCTCCCGCAGCTGCGGTAGTTCCAGGATGCAGCGAGCTCGGATCACTGAGCCAGGTCTGCGTCCTGCGCCCGCCCGCGGGGCTCCGTCTCCACACTTCTCCCTTCCCTCCTCCCCCGCTCACGCGATTCGCCCACCTTTCGGTGAATTCAGTTGTGGGCCTCTTCGTCTTGCCTGTCTGCTGTGCAGGGAGTCCTTTGTGGAGTTATAGTTGTTCGATTAGTTATAAATTCCAGGGGAGCTTTACAGAGTCTCCCCTCACGCCGCCACTTTGATGACGTCTTCCCCTTTTCCTACTTTTAATTTTGTGGGTATTTCTTCTTTTTTCTATTGAAAAAATGTCCGCACTGATTACAATAAGATTATGCCATAGATTACAATAAGAATTTACCATAAAAATGTGATGAAGAGACAAAAGCTGCAGGCAGATATTATAATTATAATCTTTCACAGAGCTAGAGCTACTGTTACCATTTTAGAATTATTTACCATCGATCTTTCCTATAGCTAATATTCACATGAATAATACGCTGTAGACCCCTCTTATCTAACAGTGGAAATGATTAATTGGTTAGTTAATCAAAAACTAAAAGTAGGAAATCATTAAAAAATACATAATACATATGGACTTTAAATATTGTATTTTAATGTAAAACTTTAACAAATAAAAATAGACAATATTTTAATGTGATGACCTGGCTCTGATTGGAGTTTTGAGTCGTTTTTTTACATAAACCACACCCGTGATGCGCTCTGTATGATGGATTGTTTTGTTTTCTGCAAAGTCAAATAAGTCCTTAAACACCCTCATGAAGTATCGAATTGCAGAATACTTCTCAATTTTACCCTTTTTTCCCAGCCTCTACGATGGCTAACATCTCATCACTGAATTCCATATACATTTTAAAGCAAATCTCTTGTGTTTGTCTTTCTACAGGATTCATCAATGATTTTGCTGAAACACTATTTTCGTAGTGAAATTTCATTTGCTTATTGTAATTAAGGACATATATAAATTAACAGATACAATAAACAAAAACAGATTTGGGAACAAATAAACTCCATTAGTCAAATTTAATTAAAAAAGCTGAACAACACAATTAGTAAGCTGGAAATCTCCAACAGTAGAAAAAACACATTATTTTCAAGTACCCATAAAAAAACCCACAAAAACATTGATCATGTTTTAGACAAAAAGAAGTCATAGTAAATTTCATTATGGAATACATTTCGAAATCATTAACAAAACCTAAAACTTCCCATGTGATTGGAAACTAAACAACTTTTTTCTAAATAAAGATTGGACTTAACAGTAAGCATACTTAAAATAATGAAATATTTAGAACTCAATAATAGTGAAAACACTAAGCGTTAACATTTTTGAAAAACAAAGAAATCAATACTTATGGGAAAACATATAAATATATTTATTAAGAAACAGGAAATATTGCAAACAAACAAGTAAGCATTCAACTTAGAAAGTTAAAAAGAAGGTCAGATCAAACACAATCAAAGAGAGTGGGATAATAAAAATAATGCCAGAAATAGGGGATAAAAATAAAGAAAATCAAATAATTGTTTTTTTAAAAGAAGGAAAATTAGATAAACCTCTAGGAAGACTAAGATAAAAGATAGAAAATACAAATAAATATATACAAGGAATAGATGAAAAACCACAGATTTTAAGATAAAATAATATTATAAACTACTATATTCTAAAAGAATTTTAAAGCTAGACAAAATAAATACATTTCTGAAAAATTATAGAATGTGAAAACAGGCATAAGAAGAAATAGAAAATTGGAATAGAACAACAAAGGTTTAAGAAGTTGAAATGGAAATTAAAGACCATCCCTTTCCAAAAATAAGCCCTAGGTTCAGTCCGACAGTTCACCAAACGTTCAGGGAACAGATAATTCCTATCTTACATATATTATTCTAGAAAATGGAAAGCTGTTAAGTAAATTTTAGTATGCTTGTGTAGCTTTTATTCCAACATTGGATAAGGTAGTACAAGAAAAGACATTTATAATTCCATTTCACTTCTGAACACGCATGCAAAAGTCAACAATAATGTGTTAGTTGACTGAAACTAAGCAGCTATTTTAAAAATTATATTCTAATCCATTGAGGTCTGTCTGAGTACTGCAGAAATGATTCAGTATCAGAAAAATCTGAGAACGGAATATACCACATTATCAGTTGAATGAGACAACCCTTAGGATTATCCCAATAGAGTCAGAAAACAATCTTTACAAAATTCAATACTCATTTATGATTCATCCTCTTGGCAAACTAGGAAATACAGATAACTCCATAACCTACAGCAACCACCTTGCTTAATGGAAACATGTTAGACACATAGATCCAAATGGGGCGTCCAAGACTGTTTAAGGAAATACTGGTGACATGTAAGATACTAATTATAAAAAACAAGTGATGTAAGAATTAGAAGGGACGGGATAAAGCCACATTTTCTGCAGGTGATCCGGCCCCGCAGGCAAACACTGTCCCCTTGTCCCAGCTCCACTCAGGCACCTCTGGGCCCTCTTGCCAACAGGCTGACCATTGGCCAATGTGAACTACAAACTCGCATCACAAATGATTTTATCTCTGCCTCCTAGTCCCTAGGGGACGAGCAGCCCAATTGTGACAAGCGCCCGTCAGCAGACACAGATGGCCTAATCTCACTGACCAGCCCCTCTGCCCACTATTTGTAATTTTCCGCTCCCCAGATTCTGCCCCAGCCCCCACTGACTGCTCCTCGGGACTCCCCATCCTCCTCCTAAGATGCCCAGTGACCTCTGCACAGACGGCAGGTGAGCTCCGTCCTGCACTGAACTCTCTCCCCTACGACAGGAATCTAAACATCTATCTTGCTATTTTTTTTTTTTAACAACAGTCTGGGGAATCATTTCTCTTTGACTCTCTCTATATTTTAGAAAACAAACATAACTGACTAGAGAGTTCAGAAATAGTCCTAGACGCCAGAGCAAATTATGAAAACTCAAAAGCATTTGTCTACAAGGATACACTACAAGTAGAAAATATAATAAAAAACAAGATACAACTCACGATAGTCACATAACCATATAATATCAAATTATTTCCTTATACATGAGAACCTTATGGAAGAAAAATATGCTTTGAAAGAATGTATAAGAAGACTGAAAACAAAAACGTAAAACTGTGCTATGGATGAGATGACAATGCTGTCAAGATATCAGTTCTCCAATTTTTCTATAAATTCTAAGCAATTACATTAAAATTTCAGATAGATTTAAAAAATTTAAACCATCTTTTTAATTTATAATTCATTTCACAATGTAGGGAAGAATAAAGATTCATGATAGCTAGGTGAACCCTGACAGACTTGTCCTACCAAACTCACAAGACATAGTAAAGCAACAGCATGATAGGATGCTGGCAAAAGGCCAGACAGTGACGAAAGGGACACAGATCTCAGACTTGCCCTGTAAATTGAGAACCTGGTGTGGGATGGAAATGGGATCCACGGGGAAAGATAGACCCCTGAGTAGGTAGTGTCGGGAGAACTGGCTGGTGGGATTGCCTCTCAGTCCAGCGGGGCAGGAGCCCCTCACGTGGCTGCTGGGTTAGCAGAGGGGACCATGGTCGGCATGCCTATTCCCAGGGCCTTGGGTGGCCGTGACCCCTGTCTGGTCCCTGGGTGGAAGGGACAGCCTCCAGGACCTTGGTCAGTAGGGCTGTTGATGGGACAGGGGCCACTTCAGGTCCACAGAGGCGGGTCTGCTGCCCCCTGGGCGCATGGACAGCTGTGCTGCCCACTGGGCAGGTCCCTGTGTGGGCAGGACTGGCCCTGGGACGCAGCGGAGAGGAGCTGGGACCTATGTCATATGCACGGTTCAGGGTCCGTAGCTGGGACTGGGGTCTGCCGGCCTGCCGCCAGGGCACAGATTGGCTAAAGATATCTGCGACACTTGTAACTGATAAGGGATCACATTGTGAAATTACAAATCTTGTTTGTTCTGCAAATAACAAGACAAGAAGCCCAATAGAGAAAATGGGCTTAAATATGAATGGGTAATTCATAGAAGGGGAAATGCTAATACCGTGTTTTCCCGAAAATTAGACCTAGCTGGACCATCAGCTCTAATGTGTCTTTTGGAGCAAAAATTAATATAAGACCTGGTCTTATTTTACTATAGTATTAGACCGAGTCTTATATAATATAAAATATAATATAATATAACACAAGACCAGGCCTTATATTAATTTTTGCTCCAAAAGACGCATTAGAGCTGATGGTCCGGCTAGGTCTTATTTTCGGGGAAAAATGGTAGTTTAGCAAGAATATGGAAAGAGCTCCAATCTTCTCATTAATCAGAGAAATTAAGATAAAAACCACAGTAAGATACCACTTTAATCATCTCACTATGAAAAAGTATAATAATATCTAAATTTGGCAAGGATGTCGAAAAGGAGGAACGTGCGTCACTCATGATGGGAGTGTAGACCGACACAACCATCCTGAAAAGCGAAATCTGTCAGGACTGAGGCAAATCTCTCTTTTTCTCTCTGTCGCAATCTCTCCAAGCGCGCGTGTAAACACACACACACATACACACACACACACACACACACACACACCGTTATCTCACAATCCCACTTGAAAGTAAACGTCCCAGAGTGACTGTCACATTGGTCCTATGGGAACATGGAGAAGGAAGTCCTTCACAGTATTTGGGGGGCAGTTAGGTGTTGGAGACAACCCAGGCGTTATCAGTAGGGGACGGATAAGACAGCGTGGAGACAGACTAGGGAACAGCTGCCAGGGTTAGAAACAATGGGGTAGATATTCAGCGACTTGCACAGCCCTTCAAAATATCGTGAAACGGTAACAAGCATTTAATTTAAAACAAGAAAGCACAGAGTTTGCAATTCATGTGAATTAACCAAACTCATTTGAATTAAAAGCAAGAGCCTGTGTCTTTTAATAAAATAGCCTTTAGTATTTGTCAGGTTTTATGCTCTTTTTTTTTTTTTTTTAGTAACCGTGTTGTTTCTTTTCTGTTCTCCCAGCTGCTCTTGGAAACTGCGGTTCATTTGCACATCAAAAACGGTTTGTAAGGTGCATAATCCATTTCTTCATCTGGTTGTAGTTACCTTCTCATTTTGAGTGGCAGTTTAGGAAGAGCCCCCTGCTTTTCAATCAATCAATCAATCCATTTCCATCACAGCCCCACCACCATTAACTACCTTTGTCACCGGAGGTAAGAGTCTTAGTTTTATTTTTTGAAGTCTCTGGTTTGTCACCTATAAAACAACTCAATCAGGCAAAGTAACTCATTCGCTAGGAGTATAATGATAAAAAGTAATGTTCTATTAGATTTGTTGTTTGTTTTGTTTTACTAATTAAGATATTTGTCCACAATATGGTTAAAACAGATTTCTCAGGTTTAGATGGAATTACATCAAGCAAAAGTGCTTTTTAATTTATGTTCATCAGCTCAGATTATTTGGTTAGATATGTATACTTAGCTTCTAAATGTAAAAACAGCGTTAATATATGAAGTTTGAAGAGATATAATATCTTTCAAAAGTTGTCTTCATTTGCATAACACTACGAAAAAATTTAAATTGCAAGACCACATACAACATCATAAGACAGGGAGGAAAATAAAGAGCATGTTGCAAACATGGACCAATAGAGAGGACATGATTGGTTTGGGCGTGAAAAGTCTGGAAATATATAGACTGGATTTTCCTGGCTAGTCCTTTTACATATGCTGCAATGGATTCAGGAAAAGAAAGATCACAATTGTTATAGCCTATTTATTACCACCAGGGAGCAGTGTAGGATTGCAAATAAAGCAAAAATAGTTCAATAAGTAGGGTAACAAATTATGACACAAATTGTACCTTTTGCTGGTTTTGCTAAGAGAATGTAGGCGAGGCATAATTCTATGACTAGGTGAACGGGCCTTTCATGCTTAATTCTTGTACCATATGATAAAGATTAGACGAATTTCTGTGGAGAGAGTCAATAAAATGTGTTCTGCTTCTTCAGAAGAAAAGGCCTACTATAATTCTGAAAACAAATGTATTGATGTAAGCCTCACCTTTGGATTACGTCTTCCTAATGTGGATGTGTTTCCAACTACCATCAGGTACAATTTTGATCGAGGCTAATTGACCTGATGTGGGTTGACTGATAGTGACTGTGGATTTTACAGATTAATTTGAACAATCACTGGTGCGTAAGGAAAGACGCAAATAAGGGTAGCTGCTGTGAAGGCACCAATAATCAAAGGCTGCGATGGTCAGTGCTATAGGAGATCCAAAAAACGAGAGGGGAGAAGGCAAAGTGTTTGAGGCAGACTCCCGAGGCTGCAAAGCCTGTGCTAACTAGCAAGGAAGACAGAAAGTGGATGGGCTGAAGGCCGAGGGGTGGTAAGGGGGTGGTGGGGGGCAGAAGGGAGCCGGCATGGAGGATGCGTGCAGCAGGCAGGACCACCGCCCGAGAGGAGAAGGTTTCACTGTCGGGAGCAGGACTGGGGAGGGGGCTGGCCGGCTCAGAGTGCCAAGGATGAAGGCTGTGGCCAGATACAGCCACGTGACAGCAGCATTCGGCAGGATGCAGGTGGGAGAGGACTGTTCAGCGGTTCTGAACCTCATACAAGAGATCCAGGCTCAGTCAACACTTTCGGATGCTCACGTCTCGTCAAGTCAAAGAAAGAGCTCAGATAAAGCAAGTTTCAAAAACATACACGTTGTGAAGGACGATTCAGCTGCTTTTCTCCACCTCGTGAAACGGGAATATATTTCCGAGCCGCCCACGTCCACCTCTCACCACACAGAGTGATACAAAACAAAATGATTATCTATTAGTAAGATACTATGACACATATTTCAAAGTACAGCAATCACTTACAGATTCCTTTTCTTCCTGCTCTTTGCTCTCCCTCTCTCCAAACCCCCAAACACTTCCAATCCCGGCTCCCCTTGCCATGTCTGCTTTTCGCTCCCTCCGCCATCGCTCAGCTCCTCACCGATGAGTCAACTTAGCCTTTCTACTTCCTCTTGGGTTTCTTTCCTCTGTAACCATTACAAGACACTCCGCAACCAATGAGAACTTGGATCTGAGTCAAGGCAAGTATGTCACCTGCCGTGTGGCCAGCTCTGGTTATACTTTTTATTGTCCGTCCTGATTATACGATATTTTATAGTCAGGCTTTGCCTGTCTCCGCACGACTCCTTCTGGGGCAGCATCCCTAACGTTTTGCAGAGGCCTCTGCTAAAACAATAGCACGCATATGACAGCACTGCCGTGGATTTCCTCAGAGCCCTTCTTTGCCACTCCTCCCGTCTTAGGGACACGGCTTTTCTCATTTATTTTTCAGCACTGGTATCACCACTTCTCGGTGGCTCAGCTGACATTCCAACTGGAGGTAATCACCATGTTACAATTACGGCTCAGTGATGGCTCACAGGAGCAAGTGAACAGCAAGGTGGTTCACACACGTTGTTTTAAAAGGATGAACAGGCATTTCTGTTGACAGTTAAAGTGTCCCTACCATACGACAAATAGCATCAAGACAATTTGGAATCCCCTCAGCTTACTGGCTTTGAAATGACAGTACGTAGCGCTCAGTGATGTTATTTCTTTTAAGCTTGGGGAGGATCCAATTTATTTGGAGTGAGATTTTATTCATCTTTTCTGACTCTATTATTTTTCCTTCACATACTTCAAACATCTAGAAGGACACTGTGTGGGATGGCTTTTCCTTTGCAGCAGAAAAGTGGTGGAAACAAGAAAGCTTGTGCTGGATGGATAAAGCCTAAATAAAGGACAGCCCTGGTTTTAACACGAACACAAATCCACGCTGGCAGCATAGGCTGAAATGCCAGTTTCACCCTGAAATGCCTCTATTAAGAATCTGGGGATGTGATTTTGGGGAGCGAGCCTGCCCAGTAAACACCACGAAGAGTTTCAGCATCTGAACGCTCATTTTGAGGCTCTTGTGCCCAAGAAACATGTGGTCTGCCCGGCTTGGGCTATCGTTTCAAGTTTGTCTCACTCCTGCAGGCTAGAGTTTTTCCCTAGAAATCTGAGGACCTCATGTCACTGGACAGTCCCTTGGATGACACCTATTTCACTTACAAATATAGTGACCACATGTAGTAAGGAAAGTCTTATGAGAAAACAAAGACCTAGCACTCCATACCTAGTAGAAGGGTTAAAATCTGGACACTGACAACACCCAATGCTGGTAAGGATATGGAATAACAGGAACCTTGTCTCATTCATTGCTGGTGGGGATGCAAAATGGCACAGGCTGGGTGGAAGATGGTTTGGTGGTTTCTTACCAAACTGAACCTCCTTTTATCATGTGACTCAGCATTCGTGCTCCTTGGCATGTACTCAAAGGAGCTGAAAACTTATGTGGACACAACAACCTGCACAGGATGTGCATAGCAGCTTTATTCATCATTGACGGAGCTTGGAGGCCGGCGCCAAGTGCCAGACTCAAAGGGGAGCCTTGTGTTCTTTAATATATTTATGGGAGGGGGAGTGTTTCTTATAATCGCAGCCCTCTAAGCTTGGGGCCAAGGCCGTGGCTCCCCTTGCCTAGATCAAAGGCGGAATCAATTACGTAGCAACTTTGCCTGAGAACTAGATGGCTGGGGTCTTGGCACAGAGACCGACTGAAAAAAGTGAGCCCCTGGGGCCGGCAGGTGGCGCTCGCTCTCCAGCCAGAGGCTCCGCTCAGCGCCTGGCCTGCTGGGGTCCTGGGGAGCTCCCCAGCCCAGAAATGAGGACCGTGGGTGCAGCGTTTGGTGGGACAGGAGTGGGGGGGGGCACCATCCAAATTACTAACTAGTTTAAATCCCTGCTGGACTTCACCGCGAAGAGGCTGCCCTGCGCCCATGAAACTCCCAGCGGCTTATTGTAGGAGGGGCCACACCCGCTTGCTTCACTTCTGTGCCCTCCAGAGACGGGGACTGGCGAGAGAGCACCATCGTGATCCCACTGCCCAGTTCAGGTCTCTCCTGGGGTCCCTCGAAAGATATGTGGGAGACAGGGCTTTAAAAAAAACAAACACAAAAAAAACATTTTAATCGGAAGGCAGGGTTCCCTATAGGGCCAGTGGGGTTCCAAGGTCGAGCCCAAAGGGTGCGCGTTCTTGGGCGGATGGTCCAAGGAAGCCGTGCACCAGATGGGCCCTCGAGTCCTGTGAAGCAGCCCAAGTGGGAGACCAGAGTCCACAGAACCCCCACCCCAACAGAAAGGCAGTGGGGACGATGGGAATGACGACCACGGTGTGCCCACTGCTTGCCAGGCACTGTAGCTCTCCTGGGAGGCCTCACACAGCCTCATGAAATGCATCCTGTGATCACCACCCCACTGTCCATGGGAGCTCACTAGGTGTGGAGGAGCTTAAGGACTTGGTTAAATGACCCGGCTGGGACCCCAGCCCAGCCTCTCCATAACCGTTCTCCTGAACACAGGTGGAGAGAACTTCCACCCGGGCAACACCACCAGCAGCAACAAACCGCAAGAACGAGCAAACAAGACCTGTTTGGGCCTTAGAAGGCTGATGGGGAGCTAACCACATCCAGCCTCCATCAGTTTCCCCCTCCCAGAGCAACTCCAGTCTGAACTAGAAACATCTAGAAACAAGACTCGGGCTGCCAATCCAGCTTCAGGCAAGTCATCCACCCAAACCTTCCAACCAAAGCCCAGTCCTTGAACCTCAGCCCTCCCCGGAAACATCATGGAAATACTGCAGTCACCACTTGGCTGCAGGTGGGCTGGACCTGCTATTGAGTGACAGACGGGCTGACCACTCACATTGTAAAGCTGACCTCGCCACTCACCCACACAGATGTAAATATAAACCTCCAAGCACATGAAATGCGCACGCGTGCTTACTCACAGCAAATGTCCAGGGACACCGACGACACAATCGCACAAAGTCAGCCGCTGGAAACAACAGCATTTTTGGTCCCCCTCACACTGGTCAGAAGTGTGAGTTCAGCGCAGGTTGCTGGGTGTCCGCAGGGCTGCGTTTCTGGAGGCGGGGGATAAGTGAGCTTCAGACTGCTTCTGGATGAATTCAGTTCCTTGTGGGACTGAGGTCCTCGTTTCCTGGTGGCTGCCTGTGGGAGCCAGGCTTTGCTTCCAGAGGCTGCTCACGTTCTTCTCGTGCTTTCCATGCGGCTTCCCCTCCCGCAGCAGGAGTCACGGAAGTCCCCCTGCGAGTCTCCCCAGCTTCCGCTTCTGCCGCAGCTCCTGCCTCCAGCTGGAGAAACTTCTCTGCTCTGAAGGGCTCCTGCGATTAGATTGGACCGGCCCGTAGAATCTAGGATACCCTCCCTCCTTTAAGATCCAGAACTCTAATCGCATCTGCAAAGTCCTTTTTGTAACATATTCACAGGTTGTAAGGATTAGAGTGTGGACATGGTGGTGGTGGTGGTGGTGGTGACATCCTGCCCACAGTGGGTTTGGGGGAAGGGTTTGTGGACCTCGCTGACATGAAACGACCACTATATTATATCCAGGTTGAAGATGGCTTGAGATTTCCCCCAGTTTTCCGGTCGTTTCTCCTAAACTGATCCTGGTGGTCGTGATTGCCTCTGAGGAGGGAAGGTAGGTTATTCAGAGAGAAAAGAGGCAGACAGACTTCTTTTTACCCTTTTCCTGTTTTGTGTCTTCTGACTTATTCCATAGGCGTGTATCACCTGTTTAAAAATTGTTTTCTAAGTCAGAGCTATTATTCATTTCTCATTACCAACACGCCCCCGCCCCCACCACCGCCACACACACACCCACTCTGGCTGCTATCTGGAGCCGAAAGCTGTTCACTTTGATAAAAATTACAGCCTCTGGTGAAGGTGGGGGTGCCGTGCCATCATTCTACTGTTCCATTAGGTACTGACTCACACATTTTTTTAAAAATCACTTAGGAAATTCACTGGAAATCCAAATTCCCAGGCTTCATTAGGACCCATGGGGATTCTAACGTGGGTGGTCCATGGAGCCCACTTTTAGAAATATTGCTTAGAAGACGATGTCACCCCTTGTCCCCAACTAGCTGTGGGACTGGACACAGTCTTAACACCTCCGGGACCCCAGTAGCCTCACCTGAAATGTTGGGGTTAAAATAAAGTCCCCACCTGTGAACGAGGAAAGGACTGGCTACAGGGCATGGTGTCTCAGCGCCCGGAGCCCAGGAGAGCTCGGCTGTTGTCCTGACATTTCTTTACCCCAGCGTGTGCTGTTTGGGGGGCACTGGGCCATCCGCAGTATAGAGCCTTTCTTTCTCAGGATAGTTAAAGAAAGAAAAAAAGGAGGCAAAGACTAACAAGCCTAGTAGCAGAGATCTCTGAAAGGAAGACATGAGTAAGAAAGGAAGAGAGGAAGGAAGAACAGCCGCCACATTTGATTGCAATAATTCAAGTCCAGAAATCGTAGGAGCTATGGTTTTGCACCTCTGTCCAGTGTCCTTTGGGGCTGGTGTAGTGTTAAGTGACCAGGAGGAGGGTCAGAAGAAGCTGGGCAGGTGGCAACAAGTCTCTGGCTGCAGTTGGTGGCTGAGACTCAAACCGCAGCCCTGGAAGCGCTGCGCCCAGGCTGTTCCCTCTGAAGCGAGCTTTCCTGTACAGTATTCTTCCATCTGCAAGGGTTGGTACCCTCCACATCCCGCCCTTAAATAGCAACGCTTATCAACAAAGCCTAAAGCTTCAGCGAACTGTGGCTTAAACATGATCTTCCGTTGCCAAAGAAACAGCAGAAATGGGTCCCATATTTAGGTAACTGTTTAAAGTCACTTGAAATGCCCCGACTGGATCTTCTCCCCGTTTGTCAGTCCAGTGTAAAACAAAATCAAGAGAAAAGAAAAGCCCCTGCGAGCAGAATGGCTTCGGGCAATTCTTTAGCACAGCAGTTTCCTATTGCAGACAAACACGGCCTCAGAACTGCCAGGCGAAGCTCGTTACTGGGGCAGAAAGATTCCACCCTCAGCGTGCTGGGGGGGACGTGAATCCCGGTGGCTGCCCCTCCGAGGACAGAAGTGTGTCCCCCACCACTCACTCCTCACTGCTCAGAGAAGGCTCCTGGCAGAGCACAGGGCCTTGGAGGGAGTTCTGAGTCCTCTATGACCCTCGGTCTCCTTTTCTCATCAGGAGAGGTGGGAGGGCAGATGGGCAGCAGTGTTAGAAGCAATTTGCTCCTTTTCCTTCGCAGCAGAAATCAGGAGATAAGAGGCTGCGGAGCCTTTCACCTGCTTGCTGGCAACCACCCCCCTGCCTCTCCCGTGGTGTCACTCTTCCTGGTGCGTTGATATTCCTCCGGTGCTGGAGACTCGTCCTTGATTGCAAGGTGGTACCTTTGCCCCATCACTACATTTATGGCCTCAGCTGAGGAAGAGCTGGGAGAGTCTGAGGTGCTGGCGGGGAGAGAAAAAACGCCCCCTGATCTTGGACGAGGGGCCTTAGAAACTCTCCAGCTCTGATTCCCCAGTCTCTTTACCAAGGATCCTTGGGTGATGGGCCTCCATTTGAAAGGAACCTCCACTTGGAAACTGCTCTTATTAATAATGAATGATATTAATAATTAATAATCGATTAATAATCATCCATTTGTAATTACTCAGCTACACAGCTGGAGAGCATCAGAAGATAACCAGTGTCAGGGCAGCAGTGCTATGACTCCAGCCCTAACAACACGTCCTGTTAATCTGAGCTGTCCTTGTGTCTGTCCTGTGTACTCCAGTGCTGCCGCATGTCACTTCCCCTTCTGGGGTGTCGGGAGGCGCAAGAGTCTGTCTTCACCTGGCTCACCACCTGCAGCTTCTCTCAAATCTGCCTCCTTCCCGGCCCCCCCAGGACCTTGACTGTGTCACGTCTGCTCGTTGCCGGAAACCCAGGAGTCCTTCTTGACAGCGACGTGGCCACACTTCACGATGAGAACAGTGCCCTGCACACGGTAAGATGCTACGCAGCGTGCTGAAGGGAGGAGTGGCTGGAATGAATGAATGTGTGCGTGGCGGGGGGGCTCGCCGTGGACCCCTTGTCCAGTCTCCTGTGAGGCTTACCAAGACCCCCTCCATTGTTCTCTGATTTCCTTGTCTTCAGTGGGCAACTGTGGGAACATATACTCACCCCCATATGTACACACACATGAATGCAGCCACATACGTACACAACACACACTCACACAGATACACATAACCACATACATGCAGCACACATCCACTCACAGTCATGCACTCACACACATACACACACCTGTACACCCACCTGCACAGACACACACACCCCTCAGAAGGGCAGTAACACTCAGAGGCACCAGAGTCTGAAGTCCCTTTTGAGGAAGAGAGTGTTATTCTAACGGCGGTGTAAACTACCAGTTTCCCTCCCCACCCTGGAGCTGTGGCCTGCTTTCCTTTGCGGCAGGATTATCTACCTGTTCCCTTGGTCATGCCTCAGAGCAGCAGGAAGCAGCACCTGTGCATGGGGACCATGGCCCGTTTGTCCCGGTCACCCCTCTCCACTCCACAAAGCCCCGGAGAAAGGATGGTTTGTTTCACCCAGAGGAGTTACAGTAGCTCTTTACAACACTGACAAGAGATCTCTTTCTTACTTTGTTTGTGGACCTCTAGAGTTCCAAGTCCCCAGATTGGAAATCACTGACTGAATAACTCCTTCCTTGTATAAAAGAGAGAAAGGAGGCTCAGAGAGGCAAAGTGACTTGGTGAGCGTTGCACAGCAAGCCAGTGGCAATGAGTATAACTCATCAATAGTGGGTTAGGACTGTCACCCCGAAGTACATTCCAAGATTTGGCAAAGCTCTCTGACCCTCCTTTGAAGAGGAACAACTTCTTACAGATGGATGTCCATTTCCACGAGAGGCGCTCTCCCCAGGACAACCCCCCAACGCTCGGGCCTTCCTGCTGTGCTGCTCAGAACAGACCCCACGTGTTCCCCACAAAGTCCCAGGAGCTCGGGCCACACACACCCCCGGCCTCAGCCTCACTGTCCCCGTACCGGGCACCCTCAGGTAGCTGCACGGCTCTGACCTCACTTCGTTCACATCTTGTCGCAATTTCATCTCCTTGCACGGACCTTCCCGGACCACCCTGCACAGGACATAAGCTCCCGAAGGCGGGGGTTTTGTGTCGTTTGTTCACTGCCGTCGTCCCAGCACCCAAGGAGTGACTGCACTGGGTAGGTGTCTAATAGATGTTTGCTGAATGAATGAGCAACTCGAGAAGCAAGACAAGGCAGTTTTATTACTGCATTGTACAGATAAGAAAAGTGAGACGTGACCAGGTTAGCTTGTCCAAGGCTACCAGCTAATGTGCCAGGGCCAGGTGGTGGGTGTACAGGTGTGTAAAGGTGTACACACCTACTGAGAAAGGGGTCCCTCCAAGGCTGTGGCTTAGCTGGGGTGGTAGGTGAGAAGGGAGGACGAAAGGCAAGGGAGACACACTGACGAGGCCGCCCGCGTCATTCGGACTTTGGAAATCAACTAGGGGGGCTGACGACTGCAAGGTCTGAGCAGGCAAATGGATGCTGTCGTTAATAACTGTTCTAACCAACGGAGACAGATTGAGGAGGTATTGACACAGTGTTTAAAAGTAGAAGAAAACAGGAGCAATTTCGCTGCATTTCCTCATTTGACAAGGCCAAAAACTTGTATCTGTCACAGGGAAGTGGCTGGTCCAGGTCAGCCTGCCGGTAAAGAAAGGGCCACATCCAGGGGTTTGACTCTCAGCACGGTGCCCTTTGTTCCGTGATGCACTGAGGTTTCTGGTTTTCATCCAACCCCAGCACCCCGCTACTCCGATAGATGCGTACAATTCTTTTTAAAAGCGCTTACTAAAAAATGATGCTGACTTTCTGAGACGATCTGTATCAAGTTTGATGATGTAACAAGCTTTCTCTTGTATATCAAATTGGCACAAACTCAGTGGCTTAAAGCAACACACATTGATTATCTCATAGTTTCTGTGAGTGACTGTTAGCTCCAGGTCTCACAGGCTGCAGTCAGGGCGTCGCTGTCGGGGTGAACCCAGTGCCAGGCGGCTGGAGCCCTGAGGCCTGACTTTCTTTGCTTGCTGGCTGTCAGCCAGGGGTCACTGTCAGCGCCTTACGACCTCCCTCGGGTCCTCGCCATGCTGCCCTCTTCCGTGCCATGGCAGCTCACCTGACAGCTGTGTGCTTCTGCGAGGCCAGAGGGCTGCCATGGAGCTGTGGAGTCTTGGTCACATAATCACAGCAGTGACTGCCCCTATCAACTCGGCACAGGGTGGAACCCCACTCTCAGAGCGAACTTCCCATCCATTCCCAGTCCCGGCACATTCACCAGGAGGGGATCACACAGGCCGCCGTCTACACCAGGGACTGGAGCCTTGGACCCCCTCCGGGTTCCGTTCCCACACAGCTTTGTACACATCTCTTTTAAATGGCATTTCATTGGGATTCTTCTCAGTTCCATTTTTACATGATTTCCGAGAAACACTGCGCCCAAGTTTGTGAAGTCCTCCAACCGGCTGGCCCCTGGACCGTCCCCGGTATTTAACCGTATTTCATTCCGATGTTTCGCAGACCCCACTTGGAACCTGGTTTTGCTGAACGTATTTTGTCTCCACCAGAAACGGCACGTTTGGAATGTGATTTTGGTTCGTATCAGCCGCATCCCCAACGGCCAGGCGGCAGAACGCTCCAGGAGGCTCAAAGCTCTTATTTTCAACCCCCTCCCCTAGCACATTTGACCTGTAGTCCCCCCACGGCCCTGAGGGTGAGGAAGATGAGTAGAATCAAAGAGCTTTAGAAAAAAATGTCTTTGTCCACTTTGATGTTTTTGGAAATTCCATGATTAAAGAATACAAAGTTCTTTTGTTTCTAGAGCCTTAATTAATGAGGGATCACCAGGAGGCCGACCGCGGGATTAAATCAGCAAATCCCCATCTAGGAGGCAGATGCCTGGGCGACCTATTTATTTATTCAGCACGCGTGGTGTTTGTGACTTGGTTCCCAGTGGTTGAACAAGACGGGAGGGAGATCCTTCCGCAAGAGCGCTCCATACAAGAGGAGGAAAGAAAAGGCTGCTTTCCTGTCCCTTTGATGCTTACTGTGCCTGGCTCAGGGTCCCACCCTTCTCTTTGTCCCTCAAGGCGCTGCCACCTGACCTTCATCTGATGACCCAACTTGTCGCAGCAAACCTCTCAGAGAACAAGTCAGGGTACTAATGACTACACTCGCCTTACGTCTGTGTTTGTCTCTAAGAACTGGTATTTCTCCCTTAAAGAAAAATCAGGGCCTTGCACTGAAAGGTTATCGTATCATAAACTATCTCCAGATAAGTTATTTGATCAGAACAATAAGTACTGATTTTAGAGAGTTGGAGGGACTGTGGGCGGAAGCACCTCCTCTAGCTCCATAAGAGAATGATCTTCACTAGCATAAATCTGGATTCATAGTAAAATAAAACTCTGATTCTCAGACTGCTTGGGGGTTTGATGCCCCGGTGATTTACTTTTCTGGTTTCATAAAAGCCAGTCTAAATGTTGGTTTCTGCTCCTGTTGTTGACAATCTTTCTAAAATGTGATGGTTGGAAACCTAGGGAATTCCCTCTTGAACGAGGAAATGCGGTTAATTCTATTGTCCTAACACGTTAATGGACTGAATGTAAGGTGCTTTAAGGACTTTTGTGATCGATACATTTTAGGATGTCTGCCCAGCTCAAAATGACACTGTTAGGTGGTTGCGCGCTGGTGAGGGTTGGCCAGGCTTGTGTGCCATGACCCCGCCCCTGGCCAGGATGGAGAGAGCACCTGATCCCAGCAGCCCCAGTCAGGACCTCTTCCCTGGGAATCTGGGACTAAAACTCGAGCAAGAGGTCAGTTTCTCCCGGTGGCTGGAATTATACCCTGTGAACTTGGGAGCTGGGGCAGCCATTTCCTATACACCATGTGGACTAAAGAAGAGAGAGAGACTGGTAAGGGAAAAGATTGAGGAAAAATGAAAGACGGAGAGTGTGTTCACCCTGGTCCCAGCTCTAACTCTGAAGCCCAGTTGTATTTCTCCCTTTAGCTTCAATGGGTCCCCTTTAGCCTTATAGGAAAAGGCCCATTTCCGATTCAGCCGGCTCCAGCTGTGCGATGCTCCTTGGATCCTAAAGAAACAGTCCACTCATTGAAGCCATCATGCTGACCACTAGTCCCCTGGTCTGGCCCTGGGTTTAGCTCCTCCTCTCCTGTCTTCTGTTTTGTTCTAGTTGGTTCCATCATCTCCCATCATCCACACATGGAACTTCGATGCCACTTTCAATGTCACCCTCTGTCATGCATCCAATCTGATGCCAGGTCCCATGGATTCCTCCTCTCTGTCTTTCCCTCTGGCAACATTTTTTTGTTTAAAAAAATATTTTTGGTTTGAGGTAGTGATATATTCATATGCATTGTAAGAAATGACACAGAAAGAACTCATATACCTTTCACCCAATTTCTCTAAAGGTAGCATCGGGCACAACTGTCGTACAATATCGCAGGCGGGAAAATGACACCAATACACAGAGAGACAGAGAAGAAGGCCGTGTGAGGATGGACGGGAGATGGGAGTGATGCGGCCACGAGCCAAGGAAGGCTGAAGCCCCAGATGCTGGAGGAGGCGGGAAGGATTCTGACGCCTTGATTTCAGACTTGTCCTCCCGACCTGAGTGAATAAATGTCTGCTGTTTTAGGCCACCTGGTTGATGGTCATTGGTGATGGCGGTCCTGGGAAACTAACCGTGCTCAGGATTCATCTAGGAAATGCACTTATCTGTGGTTTTAGCGATTTTATCACAGGCATAGATTCATGTGGCCAGCATCACAGTCAAGATACAGGAAAATTCCATCACAAGGACGCCCGTGATTTTACATCCTCAGCTACTTCCTTTCCTTCTCCCACCCTCATCCCAGAAAAATCACCAGTCTGTTCTCCAGCTCCGTAATTTTGCCATGTCAAGTAGGCAACCTCTTGAGATTGACTTTTCCACTCAGCCCCGTTCCCTTCTGCTCTCCCCCAGGTTGTCACACGTACCAGTGCTTTGTTCCTCTTTATTGTTGTAGGGGTCCAGGCTATGAATTGACCATGGATTTTTAGCCATTCCCCTGTGAGGGACGTTTTGGTTGTCTCCATTTGGGGCTATTACAAATAAATCTACAGTGATCATCTCTGTAGTATTTTGTGTGAAAAGAAGTTTTCATTTTCCTGGGAAATGCCCCGGAGTGCAATTGCGGGGTCATATGGTAACCACATGCTTAGTTTTGTGAGGATTGCCTATGCTTTCCCAGAGAAGCTGGACCACTTTACATTCCCCCAGCAACGCATGACTGCATCAGGGATCCGTTCTTCTCATCCTCGTCAGCATTTGGTGTTGTCGTTATTAGTTTTTTTTTGTTGTTGTTGTTGTTGTTTTTGTTTTTAGCCATTCTGCTAGGTGTGCAGACTCCTATCTCATAGTGGTTTTAATTTGGCTGATGGTGTTAGACATCTATTTGCATATTTGCCGGCTGTATATCCTCAGCTGTGAAACCTCTGTTCATCTCTTTTGCCCACTTTCTAACTAATTGGATTGTTTATTTTTTTACTAAGGAATTTTGCGAGTTCCTCTAGTTGCAAGGCTTTTGTGAAGTACGTGCTTTGCAAATATTTTCTCCCCATCTGCAGCTTGTCATTTCACTCTCTTAACAGGTCCTTCCCAGAGCAAAAGGTTTCCATTTTGGTGAGGTCCAGTTTTTCAGTTTTTCCTTGTATGGATTGTGCTTTTGGTGTCAAGTCTGAGAACTTCTGCCTAGCTCGAGCCTGAAGATTTTCTCCTTGTTTTTTTCCCCTAAAAATTGTATAGTTGTACGTTTTACATTTAAGTCTGTGATCCATTTGAGTTCGTTGTATAAGGTGTGAGGTTTAGATTGCGGGGGTTTTTTTTGTTTTTTGTTTTTGATATGTGGATTTCCACAGCTGCTCTGTGCTAACTTTTAATAAGTGATAACTATCCTGTCATTGTTACTTTGGTATTTTGCTGTAAGGATGTGTGGAGGGAATGGGGGATGGGAGGGAAAGAGGTGACTAGCAGGACAGGGTTAGTTTTCTTGGATCAAATAACACAACATTTGAACCCTAATTCCTGCCGGAAACTGCCCTGCCCCCTAACAGGATTGTGAAGGTAAATGAGGACATGTATGAGAAACACCTATAACCATGAAGCTCTTGGCAGATCTGGAGTATCTGACGCTTGTCTGTGTGTGGCCAATGTCCTAGTGAAATCTCACTGGATTGGGGCTGAAATTTTCAGAGTCCAGGCCAGTCTCTCTTTTTTCCAATGCCCCATAATTTGGATTGTATTTGTCTCGTTGTTTTCTCATGATAGGTTTGAGGATACACATTTTTGGCAGTAATATCACATAGATGACGTGTGTGGGTCAGGGCACCCCCCTCAGGAGACACACATGACAAACGTGAGTTTGTCCCTTTATTGGTGACGTTAAGTCACTATTTTAAAATATACATTATCTTTTAGTACACAATCCATGGAGTGACCTTTTGAGAGCACGTGAATATCCTGTTCCTCAAAACCCTTCTACCAACTGGTTTAAGCCTCAAATGTGATCTGAACTTGAATCAAATATGAATAATTATTACATCAGTGGTTACAAAGTAGTGATTTTCCTAATTCTATTTCTATTGTTTCTTCTCTATGTATTAGCGGGCATTATTCCATAAAGAAGACCTGTTCCCTCCCCACTTGTTGTAAGTATTATTTTGGATTTGTAAATACTTTTCTAAAAAATCCAATGTGTTATAATCATTTTTTCAATACTCAAATCATCCCAAATGTGTAGTGGGAGGCCCTTCAAGTCAGCTATTTTCCTGCTAGGATATTCCAGGTTGACCGTGTACTTTCTCTGCGCCAGGCCAGGAACCAGTCACTTTTCCCTGTGGTTGAGAAAGGTATTTAGAAACCAAAGTCTGGACACTCCCTGTGCTCATTGCAGCTGACTGTCATTGTTCCTATGTCTCGTCAATGGAGAAAAATTCAAAATATGTTTTTTAAAACATCGTGCGTTCATGCCGATGGTGTCTTCACCTCCAACCCAACTTCAGAGGGCTGGTCCTCACATCCCACCTTCTGTTAGTGTATCTCCTCTCACAGCAAGAATCCCTGTTTTCAGTCCTTTTATGTGGATGCATTGGCCCAATCCTAGAACACACACCAGTCTTAGAAGTACTACACCAAGATCACTACCGAAAACAAACCTATTCAGTAAATTTCAACATTTCTTTGTGGCTCTTTTGTCCTTAAAATATATCCCACTGGAAGGTGTAGAGTCAGAGTTAACTTGTCAAAATTTACTTGGATTAATTATTATTTTTCTATGTGGTGAAGATACCAATTTGACATGGAGTTGGATTCATCTGTTTCTGCGTATAGTCCATTGTGTTTGATCCCAATAACAAAAGCCAAGGGAAACAGAAGAGTCACTTTACTCTTCTATAAACATGTATACAGTACCACGACAATGAAAACATGTTAATTTCAATTAAACGGAAGCTATTTCTAAGTCATGTGGGGATATTAGGTTGATGGGTCTTAGAAGAGGGTGGTACTTTGCTTTTCCACCACTGTTCTTCAGAAAGCTAAGGAGACTTCCTGAATAGTCACCCAATAAACGAGGGCAAAGGCAGATTTGAGATGCAGGTGTGGGTCCTGAGAGAGGATCATGGACCAATTAAGGAAAAATACTGCCCGTGAAGGAAGGCAGAAGCGCCTAGTAAATGCAATGGAGGCAGTCAATCAGTCAGTCAGTCAATCAATCAATCAATATCAAAACCCAATATCCATTGGAGAGTCAGACTTGCCGGACCTTTTTCTGACTGGTCAATAGGGGAGGAGTGACTGGCAAGACAGAGTCACAGCAAGAACAGTCTGGCATGAAACACCGAGGGTTTGGGCCCTCTTTCACTGAGCTAATTTGTCATTGCACCATTTCTTCTGGGGACACCACTGCCATTTGATTTAGAAACTGTTCTGACCAAGATTTGGCAGCTGGCTTGCTACTTTAAATCTGTATTTTCCCAAAGTGTAATACATAGTATCAATTAAAATTTTGATTTTCATGTGGGTCACAAATTCCATAATTTTTAAACTTTGTGTAGTATCTTAAATTGTGATCAAAATAATGCTGACCTCCCCCAAAGAGTCACTGTACGTAAGACTAAACAGGTAATAAAATTAAAATGTCAGATGTGAGTGAAACATACTTTTCTACCTTGATAAACAGCTAATACTTGCATACTGTGAATTCCAATCTGTTCTTCTGTGCCTCTTCTTAAAGTTACCTAGTAAGGCTCCAATTGTCAGCCTGGGTTTCCCTGGAAACCATTGATAAGATTTCAAAACACTTCAAAACAAAAACTGTTCTCAGGAGATGTTTCCTTGGTTGCCGAGGAAACCCGTCTCTTATTTTGGCTCAGCAGTGGAAGCAGTGGAGAGTCCTATGCCAGGAGTTAAACGGTATCTGAAAATTCTTGAAGGGGAGATCAGCCCTGAGTCTGATGGTCCTCAGATGTTTTCATCCCACCACCCACTGTCCGCTGCCCTCCTGTTGGGGGCCCTCACGCCCCAGGATGAGAGGTCCGTGAGCCATCTCTGCTCCCAAGCACAGCCCTCATTCCTCAACCTCCTCAGGCACAGCCAGAGATGGAAACTGTCGGAAAGCATAGTGTGTGGTATTGTGGGTTCCTCTTCTCCCTTTCTTGCTGCTGTCCAGATAATTAATAGAAACCAAGCATGCAAAACCAGGCCCCACCCCCTCCGTCTGCTCCAGCCCACCCCCTGGTGGTGCAGAGGGGTTTGGGGAGGGGGACAGGGAGCGGTTGGGCTCCTGTGCCCACTCCCCAGGGAGCAGAGGGATCCCAGCACCCACGGGGGCCTCTTCCCCTGGACTGGTCAGATGGAGAAGTGGGGCTGCAACGGGCTGGGGGGGTGGGGGCAAGTGCACCATGGGGACCAGGTGGGACGAGGGGCAAGTGGTGGGAACACGTGGAGACCCGCCTGGCCGTGTGCATCCAGGAGTGCCCGTGGGTGGGCACTGGGCCAAGGCAGGGTGAGACCTGAGCTAGAGGCTTAACCCCACCCCCATCCCCGGGGAGGAGGCTCCAGGGGGAGGGAGGAGGGAGGTGCTGAGGAGGGTGTTCCCAGGAATGTTCCAGAAGGATCTGGAGGTATCAGTTCCCAGCCACAGGGTGGAAAACGTCCACACAAATAAATAAGTCGGCTTTTTAGAGAAAGCAGCAAGACTTTCAGGAAAGTAAACCTGTGTGTCACTCGGGCTCAAATGAGACAGAGTTTGATTCAACATTAGGAGTGGGTCCCGGCTGCCCCACCCTGTCTCTGAGGGGGAGCATCGGGGCCCCCCTTGACTGGAAGAGCAGAGACAGCTTTGGGAGCCTGGCTGCCTGGCTGCCGTGGGGCACACACGATGGATGGGACCAGACTGAGCCCTCAGGACACACAGGTGGCAGGGGGAGGCAAGGAGGGGTAGGCAGGAGAGGCTGCCAACACTTCACGTGGGGACAGCACTTGAATTCAGCCTAAAATATTACCTGTGGCTTCTTACAGTTGAGAAAGAAGAAAGGCCCTCCGGGAGCTGCAAGATGGAGAAAGCTGAGTGTCCAGTTGTGTGAGCTCAGGGTTTGCGAACCGGGAAGTGGCAGGGGGGTTAGAGCAGGTACAGGAAGTTGGTGGGCGGGCCCTCTACAGACAGGCAGCGGAGCCCACACACCAGGCAGTGGCTTACCCAATGCCAAATGAGCCCCCTTGGAAAAGTGGGGTGTTTTCCTTCTCCCAAGAGAATGGGGACAAAGGCAGGGTTCTGAGGAATTTCGGACAGGTGGAGGGGGCTAGTTTGGGTCTGTGGCTTTTCAAATTCCTCCAGATGACAAGATGCCCTGTGTGTCAAGTAGGTGGCTCCTAAGCTGGGCTGCTTATGGGTACCTGGCAGAAGTCTTAGGTAATACCTGGCCCGGCGCTGCTCTCAAGATGACACCTTGTCAGGTGGGAGTAGGGCTTTCTGGCAGATCCACTGGGAAGGAAAAGAGTTTGGTTGCTCCAAATAGGTAAGCTCATCTGGCACCAGGTCACATTCCCTTTACCTCCTCAAGGGTGTCTGTCCCGAATCTCCCTCTGTCCTGCACCATCAGATTTCCACACCTGCTCTCCCCCATGTTCACGTTCCCTCTTCGCTCTGTTCAGGTTCACGTCCACAGACCTGGATAAATCGCAATCCTTCCTTCCTGGTATGCACTCACCGTTGATCCTTGGTGACTCACATTAGTTTATGTACTTTTTTGGTTATTTTTAAGCCCCTGAGAACTCACCACCCAAAACCAAAGCCAGCACTTTGACAAGGACCTCCATGCGGCTTTCTCCCCTTCACAGCCTCCTGCCTTCCTCCACCTGAGGCTAATCTCCTGAACCCTGGCCCATCAACCCCGTGCTTTCCTTTCTGTAGAGTTTTATTACATGGCTGTGTGACAACGAAGTGTTCATTTGTCCACTCTCCCTTTGGCCGGCATGAGGTTGTTTCCAGGTCTTTGCCGAGGCCGTCAGGGCTGCAGTGAACATTCCTGTACGTTTCCTGCTGTGCGTGAGCCCGATCTCCTGGCTCTCTCTCTTCCTGGTAGATGACTTTATCCAGAGCCGTTTTCAATGCGCACATGTCCATCTTCCTCAGGAAGCGCACACCACAGCATTTCCACCTGCTTCCACGGTCCTCACTCTCATTTGAAGTGGCTGCAAAGTCCATCACAGGGACGCAGCCATTTACCTGGCAGCTCCCTTATTGCGACTCATGGATGACGCACACAATCCCACCACGAGTGTCCTGATGGCATAACTTCTCTTGCATTCAGATTCAGTTCCCTTTCTTCTATATCATCACAGAGAATTGAAAACTAGGGTAAAATGAAACAAATGGCTGCGTGTGGGCCTTCCACCCCTCTCCCCATCTGCACGTGCCTCTGTGGGTTCTCTCTTTGGCAGATTCATGTAGATTTGTAAGGATTGACTATTTGTTGTGAACACACAATGGAAAGATGCTCCTTTCCCTTCTCTAGAAGGACCAGAAGAGCTCAGGACATAACAGATGGCAAGTGAAAGAGAGGGAAGGCATAAAGCAGAAGATAAAAGAGAGAATCCGAGCCTATGTGGAGACCCAGGAGCAGTTATCAAGGAGAGTTCTAGTTCCTGGTTGTTACAGAACAAAATTCCCCGACCATCAAGGTGGAAAACAAGAGCCACTTCTATGTTCCCGGATTGTGTGGGTTGGGGATTCAGGTGGGCACAGTCGGATGGCTCATCTCTGCTCCGCAACGTGAAAGACCCGAGTGCTGGAGTCTTCTGGAGGCCTCGTCACTCACATGTCTGGTGCCTGGGCTGGAATGGCTCAAAGGCTGGGCTCAGTGGGACAGGTGACCAGACCACCTCCGGATGGCCTCCCGTGGGGCCTGCACCTCCTCAAGATGGTGGCCTCAGAGTCATGGGACCTTTTCCATGGCTGTCAGGACTTCAAGAGCAAGTATTCTTGTGAACACGACAGAAGCGACACGGCCTCCTCTGTCCCTGCTTCAGACATCACACAGCCTCACTTTTCCCGTACTCGCCTGGACAAAGCAGTCACAGTCCTTCTGGTGTCGGTGGGAGGGTGAAGAGAGAGCACACCTGGGTGGGAAGAGGGGCTCGGCACCATTTTTAAATCTACAGGTAACAAGCAAAGAACCTGAACCTGAAAGAAAGGGCAGCTCTGCCATTCTGGGCATCCCGGGAGGGAGCCCCGGTGGGAGGGAGGTGGGGTGTCAGCAGCCCCGCCTGGGCACTCTGAAGACTTAGCACCCACAGTGATGGTCTCTCAGAACAGGAGAGCTGGGCGCCTGCACAGCACATGTGGAGAAGGGCTGACTGTCCAGACAGAAAACTGCTTAGCGGTTCATGCCTCCGACTCTTTAAATGTCCTCACCATCTGTCATTTGGGTTTGGCAGCTTGTACGATAAAATGAGTTGGGGATAAATCCATTCTAATGAGAAAGAAGAGAATCTTGGCTAACTCTAGTCGAATAGTGTTTGGGACCCACTGGCTTTTGAGTTGGAGAGAGGGAGAGAGCCAGGGGAGCTGGCAGAGGGTGTATCAGACTGAGGCAGGAGGCGACCAGTGGCCTTGACGAAGCTGCGGGGCCAGGAGCAGGCGGAACCGATGGCTTCTTCATTGCAAAAGTGGGAAGGAATGGCTCTACAGTGCTATTCCAAAGATAGAATCAAAATGTGATGCGAATGCTTAGTGCGAGAACTTTATCTTCTTCATTTTGCTGGTTTTTTAAGGTGTCAATATTTCCCCCTTGGGGACCATTTTGAGAGAAGTGTCTGGCATCCAGGTCCAGTGTTGGGGACAAAATTCTGCCTTACCAGCATTTTGATCTCCCCGTTGTCCCTCTCCTCCATGCTCTGTGAATGTTTAAACCTTGCTGCTACCATGGTCCTGGCATCTGGCTTGGGTCCACCCTCTGCCCCTCACCATTCCAACAATGACTTTGCTTTGGGATCCCCCCAAGTCAGCGGATGACAAAAACTGGTTTAAAAATAAATAAACCCACCAAACTCCGAATCATGTCCTTGATTAGGAATTGCTGCTCAAGGGAGTTTCTCATGGGAGGCAAACGGAACCGCCTACCTTCTAGGCGTCCTGCAGGATCCCCGAGGGCTGGCCAGGCATTTAAACGATGCTTCTCAAGTCTTTCTTCCCTGCAGAATTCCTGGGGAGATTTTCAACATTTTTCACAAAGATAACTGCATTCCAAAGAAAAATTTTTTACATTGTTTTTCTCCAAAACACATCCTTTGGAAAATCATTCTTTTTTAAAAAAAATTTTTGGGGAATATTGGGGAACAGTGTGTTTCTCCAGGACCCATCAGCAACAAGTCGTTGTCCTTCAATCTAGTTGTGGAGGGCGCAGCTCAGCTCCAAGTCCAGTCGCCATTTTCAATCTTTAGTTGCAGGGGGTGCAGCTCACCATCCCATGTGGGAATCGAACTGGCAACCCTGTTGTTCAGAGCTTGGTCTCTAACCAACTGAGCTATCCGGCTGCCCCTGGAAAATGACTCTTTTGATGCAGACTGCACCTCTCTGAGCAAATGACCACACTGCATTGTGACTGTGAGGGCAGGGGCAGGGTTTCTGTGGGCCAGAACATTCTGTGTTCATCGTATGATTCAGATAGATCTGGGCCTGTCTCCGTGGACTCTGGGCTGACCCCATCAAGGAGACATTTGCTGAGAGCCTTTGGATCTTCCTGTGAAACAACTCCTCCTAAGACGAAGGAGAGTGGAAGGGCAAAGAGTGGCCCAAAGCCAATGACCCAGCTGGGGAGGGGAGGGGCTACTATGATTTAGGACAGTGTCTGTCCCACAAACTGTCCCATGGCCCAGCCCACACAGACTCGTGTGTCTTAGGAAGAGGATCCCAAAATTAAAAAGTGACTAGGAATGAGCAGACTTACGGTTTCACTAACCTTCTCCCCTTCTGCAGTATTGACCATGGTGTGGAAAGGATGTGGAATTGGTGGCTTTGTAGCCTATTCATGAGGTTTCATGGTGACTTCAGCTGCTTTCCTGAAGGACTGATGGCTTCAAGGACATTCCACAGCAGATGTCCCAGCAGGGAGCTGGTGTCAGGGCCATGTGTCTCATACCTACCTGTGGCATGGAATGGACAGACAATTCCTGGGAGCTATGCAAGGGATGATTTCTGGATCAAGCTGCCCACAGAGCTTGATGAGATGGAAAGACAGGACATGGACCAGAGGTGATCAAAACCCAGTGAGGAGGTCTGCAAGGAGGTAGGGAGATGAACCATGGATGAATCCCCCGACTTGAAAAACAAGCAACAAATCAACATTGACCAACTAAAACAGGTCCAATTTCTCAGCTACTGAGGTGACAAAGGTGTTTAAAAATGACAATTCCAAGGGGGAGGTAAAACCATTAGGTGAAAAGTTGATGGGGAACTTGGATGGATCAGGCTGACAACAGGCGATCCCGCTCATCTATCTTATTGTCGCCAAATGTGGGACAGCCAGACGTCACATGCCTCCTGAAGCTCCACAACAGGAAGTTCACAGCGCCACCCGTGACATATTGTTGTCCATACACTGAACCTGAACTCATTCGAGCCTCTAGATCTGACTACCCATTCACAGGAAATAGGAGGTTTAGAAGAAATTTAAATGACACCTAAATGATTTAGTCAGCCAAATCCAGAAGTGAGACATTCTGTCAGGCAAATGACCTGGAAAATCACCAGACTGTTTCCAACAAATACCTGGCATGGATAAGCCAGAGGAGGAAGAGGTGAAACTGTTCAGAGTACAAGAGAATTAAGAGACATATCAGTTAAACGCAATGAATGGAGCAAGTGAACCATAAAGGTAATTCCAATTTTCTGAGACAATCAGGAGAAACTGGAGATTGGTAATTAGGTAATATGAAGAAATTATTGCTAATCTTTTGAGTGTGACAGTGGTATTGGGTGTGTGCATTTAAGCTTTGATCACTTATTTGTTACAGATAAACACTGAAGTATTTATGAATGAGATGATATGATATCTGGGGTTTGTTTTAACTGCTCCAGGAAAAAAAAAAAAGGTTTTGGAAAGACAGACAAAACACAAAGAACAGAATGTGGGTAATTGTTGAAATGGGGGATGGATACTGGGATTTCATTATACTTTTCCCTATACTTTGGTGTATGTTTGAAATTTCTTTCATAGTAAAAGATAAAAAATAACATAGTTCCTATGGATTGGCAAACGTGTGGAGAATTTTTAATTTCAGAAATAGTGTTACCCAGTTGAGCAGTTTCCTTTGGTTCTATCTTCAGTTTCTTTCCTTGTTAAGTTCTTATTTTCCTTAAATTTCTTGAGCATATAAGACTGTTTTAAAAAATAGAGTCCTTCTCAACTGAGTCCATCATATCTACATCATCTATATCTTTTCTGGATCTGTCTCTATGACCGATTTTTATCCTGGTTCTGTATCACATTCTCTCACACCTTCGCATGTCTAGTAAGTTTTGATTGGATATTAGACACTGTAAATAGTACATTATGGAGTGTCTAGACTTTATTGTCTTCCTTTAAATAGTATTGCAGGGTTTGTTTGTTTTTTTGACAGGCAGTTAAATTATTTTTGAATCAGATTGATCGTTTTGAGTCTTGTTTTTATGTGCGTTTTTTTTTTATGACATGTTTAGAGAAGCCCTTACTCTTGAGCTAGTTTTGTCTATGACTAAAGTGTGACCGTTCTATTTTCTGAACACCCCTTTTAGTCATTGAAGTCTAACCACTGAAGTAGTTGGAATAGTGTGAGCTCTGGAAATTGTTAAGCTTATAAATTCTAATAGTTGTTCTTGTCCTGACTTTGAAGATTTGGTCCTGTGCACAGTATGGTTTTCACCCAAAGACTCAAGGAGCCTGGAGGAGAGCTCTCCAAGAGCAGTTGTTCTGTGTAGCTCCTTTTACTCCAGTACGCTGCTCTGCGAATTCTGGCCTCCCTGGCCTCTGTGACCTCCAATCCCTGATCCTCAAGTCAGTGAGAACTCGACGATCTGCTTTGATTCTCTCTCCTTGTGCTATGGTCCAGAAAGTACCTCCGGGTGGAAATCTGGGGCAGGTGGTACCTCCAGGTGATGAAACCTGAGGCGTTCACTTCATTTGTTTTCCTTCTCTCAAAATCTGGCGCTGACTTTAGTCCAATGTCTGAAACCTATTGTTTCCTATACCTGGTCCAGTTCTCAAGTTGTTTATGGTAGGTGAGCAAGTTCAGTACTGGTTACATTTCATGGCTAGAAGCAAGAGTTCAACTTTGCCATTTACTTTTCAAAAAACCACTTAACCAGTCTAGAGGCTTCTTCTACTAAATGAACCAAGACAGAAATGAAGTTGAGACAAAAGCATGACCAGTCTTTTTTATGGCCAGTATGAGGGACACCGAAGGGAAGATGTGACCATGACTCACTGTATTCTTCCTTCATTTGTTTTCTTTGCAGGAAGAGTAAAAAAAGTGGAAAAATAGAAAAACAAAAACAATAATAAACCAGAGGAGGAAAGGGAATCACTTCCCATAGGCCTGAAAGACGTTTAAATGAAACCGAATCCTTAGAATGAATAATGAACAAGCTAACTGGTAAAGAAACAGAAATATCCTTGCTTCCCCAAGCACCCACCGTCAGTAAGTCCAGAGGACATGGTCTGCTACCCACATGTAACAGTATCTGGATTCAACATATTATAAACACACATTGATCTCCACGTACAGAGAGCTTTGAATTTCCAGTAATAGCACTTGAGTGGATAGGTGTTGGTATAAAACCACTTTTACTGAGAGTGTGAATTCAAAACAAATGAGCCTGGTCAAGAGCAGTGCACGCACGTTCAGAGAGGACTGGCAGTAAAATCCCTGTGAATTTTCTCTTAAGGAAACTGCCCTCCCTCCTTTCTCTCAAGCCCTCAGGTCCAGGGCAAAGCGGGCTTCCCTGTGTGCTGGAGGAGTGACTGGCCTGGTGGAGATCGCATCTGACCTTCCAGGGTGGAAGGGAGTATCCTAGCGTGCCGGATGCTAGCGGGAGGCCGGCCCACGGCAGCCACGCACGGAGCCGCCTCCTCACTGATTCCTTCTTGCAACACAAAGAATCAAAGACATTCCTTTATGTGAGGTTCAGGTGGACTTCGCAGAGGTTAGACATTGTTTTGTCTTGTTTCATTTAACTCAGGATATGAATGGATAGCTCAGGAAGAAAAGGCAGCTGTGGAAAACATTTGTTGCAGAGCAAAAGGCAGTAAGTGTGATTAAAGGCCATAATATTTCCCAGAAGACTAAAAAGGAACTTCCATGAGCTCCTGTTGGCCTGTGGCAGCCCTTCATTTTGACAACGTTGAGCTATAAAAACCACAGGTAATAATATTGGAACCAAACGCTTGTAGGCGATTTTCAGAAGCCTACCATACGTTCAGATCTCTGGGTATGCAATAGTTTATAAAATGTGATGGCAGTTTGGTTCCTTTAAGTGACTCAATGCACAATGGAGGATGCTGCTTAAAAGTGACATGAAGAACGGTGAATGAGTGGCAAGGAGGTCAGTCGACTTCTCCAAGTAAAGGAAATACTCGCTTTAGGGCTGGCGATGGCTGGCTGTTGGCATTTTGGGCATAATCAAAGCACCTCGTAAAATAAACACTGTGCTCAGCTCCAACTTGGAGCTTGGTAGGCCTGTCAGACCAGACCATTCATGTGAGAATTTGGGAGACTCGGGAGTGTGACCCTCTTGTCCGTTTTCCCCCTTTTACCCCCACCCCTTCCTCCCCTCCCCTCCCCTTCCCTTCCCTTCCTACCATAAGTGTTTATTGTGCCAGCCCTGCACTGGCCACCGGAGATACAATGGTGAGCAGAATCAGACAAGGCACCAGCCCAGCGTCTCGTGGGGGAGACAGACGTCAAGGAAATAATCATATTAAAGATGGAGGAAAGGGTCATGGATCTAGGGGTATTTAACAAAGGAACCTGCCCACGGCCGGGGAGCAGAGGGCCCCCCTAGTCAGTGCTGGAGAAGTTACCCAGGGGAGGGCCAGGACAGAGTGCGATGGAGGGGGCATCTCTAAAGGGGGGACCCCACTTGTGCTAAGGAGGGCCCAGGGAAAGGAGAGCAGCCCTCAGATGTGACTTTTCAAGTCTCAGTGTCGCCTTCTTTGCATCCTGATCTCGCTGACAAGGTGGTATTTTGATCCTCCCGTGTCTATCCAGATAAGAGAACGACTGGGGTGCAGGAGGAGGGGCTCTGCCAGACAGACACGTGGTAGGTGTTTGTGGGCTGACTTCAACCACAGCACTTACAGCCCTTTACTTTTTTTACTGGATAGCCCTAATTTTTTATGCAGCTCCCACAGGGATGACCTAAAGATTCACAACTCTCATAGAAAGCTTCAAAATTCTCTACGGAATCAGACTACGTGACACCTACTCTTTAAAACATTTTAGAGCTGTGATACACAGAATATTTATGTTAAAGAATCACAGATTTACATTTATCTTCAGAAACTAAAGACAGGACTCATATTTCCCCCACATTACAGCTTTTGAATCACCTTACAATTATTCCCTTGGGTGTGTAAAAAACATAAATCAAAAGTATTTTGGATGATTTTTAAAATACCATCCTGTGTAACCATGAAAAAGAAGCTACGATCTGAACTCACTCGAGTTATTTCTCTAGATGGCTGAGCAAGTATCCAGGTATTTTGAGTTTTCTCTTTTGGAAACAAAGAAAATCTTACTCTTTTCCTAAATCTGTGGGTACTTCTCTGCAAGGACACGCTTGATAATTTTTCCCTCGTTTACTAAATTCTGATCCAGACAAATCTACCATGTGTAGGACAACCATTATATTGTAATAACCAGGAGGGAAAAATTTGAAGACTATATTTTTCTAGCAGCATCTCTTTAAATTACAAGGTTTTCAAATTAAAACTTCAGAGTTAATGTAAAGAAGATGGAAGGTTTCTAAGGGAGAGACCGCTTTTAAGTTTATATTCATACTTAGTTTCTGGTGAAACCTTACTGTCAATTAGTGGGTTCTTGGCCTTTGGAGAAATGCCACATTTGCTAAAAAATGCAAAAATTTCCTAGCAAAACGTCCCCCAGACATTCTGCAGAAGAAGAGGCGGCTCAACGAAGGAAGTCAAAGGCTGTGGTGGGTGCAGTTTGGACTGCGGGCTGTTTGGGTCACGTGTGACAGAGATGAATGGTGAGTGGCCAGATCCCAGGAGGCTGGCTAGCATCCTACATGGAGCATGCTTCAGTTAGAATTTGAGACGACATCACAGTAATAAAAAGCCAGTGTCACTTCATTAGTCTCTGTAAATGGGGACCTATTGCTTCTATGGTCAGTCACACATTCAAAGCCTTGTTTTGTCATTTGGTTCAAGACTCTACATCTCGTCACTCCCGGCTCCACTTTCTTCCATCACACGGCTTCATTGGTGACCTGGCGCACCCCCTGCCCCAGCCCCAGGCCTCTGGTCCTCGGCGGGGAGAACCCCATCCCTACTGATCCCGTACCTGCTGGTGTCCAGGAAAAGGGCTCAGAGCAAAAGCCCTCCTCCTCGTGTTCCTCACAGTGGAGAGCGTGAAGCACCGTCTGCCTAAGGGCCTGGAAGTTGTCCACAACGGAGGTGCCCTGAGAAGCTGCTCGGAATCACAACTTTGCCTGAGTCTCCTTTCATTTATTCTTTCCTTGTATGTTGGTTTTATTAAAATGCATTTTGCATTAAACTTATACAACTCCGAAACCTTACATATATACAGCACTCCATGTCAATTATGTGTCAGTGAACAAACAGACAGAAAAATGCCTGGTGCTTTCGTCAGGAATCCTTTGCGACCGCTCAGCTGTACAAAGCACTTTTATCAGAATCACTCGTGAGTACACGTTAGTAATTGTATTCATTTTGAGTCCAGTGGCACTAATGAATGCAGGTCTGTAAGTTATAACCCCTGGCTGCATTTTCACAATGAGGGTATTAGACCAGTTTTCAGGCCCAATTGACCAACTAATCTGTGCATACCAGCTCACGGAGGAAAAACAGGTCCATATACACATGCTCCCACGCTCACGTGGGGCTCCACTTGGCGTCCACACGATCTCCCCTGGCCTCTATTCCTCCATCCTAACAGGAACTTGACTTGGTCCACGGTTATATTGCAACGAACTAGGGAACACAGTGCTCCCCACCCACAAGCTCCCTTATAGCCAGGAGGTGACTGTGTGACAATATTGCGGCTAATGAAACACGATGGAATTCTACTGAAGGCAGCTTCCAGGAAAGCCCTTTGAAAAAGAAACAGACTTAGCAGGCAGGCCCCAACCCCTTTGTTTTCGCCCCTTCTTGCTGCCTGGATCGTGGACCCAGCACTCAGCGAAGCGTGCAGCAGCCATCCTGACTGTGGGACAAAGCCACATCCTACGCAGGGCAGGGCAAGACACAAAGGAGGCTGGTTCCCTGAGCGAATGGTCGGCCTGGACCCTCACCCACCCTGGACAGCCTGTCAGGGGAGAAAAACAAACTCTTCCTTGACACACCTGCTCTTGGCCAGCTTTCTGCTGGGTTCAGCCCCGTGCAGTCCTGGCAGACAGGTGGAGGGATGTATGTCGTCTATGGGACACAATACGCTGCCGGATCTGGGCAGGTGTGCGCTGGGAGCAGGCCGGCCACCGGTCATCACCGCCAGTGTGGGCCCCTCCCACCCACTTTGTTTAGCTTTATGCAGCAGCGTCCCTCTCTAATACTCATTAAAACTCGGAGCAGTATAGTCTTTCACGCGAACACCATCTTTTTTCATAGCCTCTAGGCTAGTGGTTGTTAAACTTCTGTGGCTCATAAACCTGTATGAGAATCTATTAAAAACTCCGGATAGTCTCCTCAGAAGATGCACAGACAATAATAAACAAAACACTTAGGGTACCCTTTGAGGGTTTCATAGACCCCCTAAAACCCATCTGGGGGCCCCGGTGAAAACGTCCTGTTCTAGGCATACAAATCAATAGTGATTATCTGTCTATCTATGGAGGCCCACGTGGCTGGTTAATAATATGCAAATTAGGTGCTTGTTTGATTTTTAATTTTGCAAATGGGGTATTCGTTCTATTCCTTCCATACTTACAGCTAATTCTAAATTACTCTCATTTCATAAATTAGTATCTGTCGCAAACAATATGTGTAGAATTATGAAAATGTCACCAGTCCAGAGCAAGAAATCAAATGGCACAAAAAGACACATGACAGAAACCAAGTCCTTCCCACACGCAGATCTCCAGACCCCAATAAGCCCATGTCTTGGGTGTCATTCTAGGAATGCTTTGGGCGTGGCCCTATTTTTTTTTTTTTTAACAAAATGGGTGATATTATACTCACTGTTCTACTTTTTTTCCACTTACTATATCTTGGAGCTCCTCTCACACCAATAATTATAGATTTGCTTATTCCTTTTAATGATCGAACAGTATTCCATTGTGTAACGCACTGCAATTTATTTAACTGCCCCGTTACTATGCACATTTATGTTGCTGCAAATTTAAACAACACTCTTGGTTCGGCCTCTGTGCTGTCTGCTTGCCGGCCACTGACGTATACGGAGAACGTATGAACTCATTAGATCCGCTTAACCAACGGAAATTAAAAACAAAAAGCCTTCTCCACTTTTCATCATCTCCACATAACACATTCCCATGTGACAAATACAAGTTTTGCTAGTTACCACTTTCAGTTATGAAGATCACTGTCTCCTTCACTTGCTGGGGTTTTTGATCCACAGCAAAATGTCACCTGGATATGACCTTAATGAGGTACAACAAGGACCTTGGAGCCAGGCTGCCTGGGTTTGAATCTCGACTCCACACTTCATAGCTGTGTGACCTCAGGAAAGTTACTTAACCTCTCTGTGCCTTACTTTATCACCTGGAAAACGTGGATAATAATTGTACCTCTCTCACAGGGATGTCTCGAGGATCAAATGGGTTTAAAAAATCTCCAAAGTTCTTAGGACTGTGACAAGCTCAGAGAAAGCACTAGGTAAGTGTTGGCTGTTTTTAGTCTGGGTGGCATTGGAATGAAACTGAGGAGCCCCATGCTTCTGCAATGGTGCTGTTGTCCAAGGCAAGGAACACCAGGAGGCCTGTCTCTGGACACTCCTTGACCGCTGGTGCAGACACACTCATGCACCTGTGCACATACACACCATTCCACACAAACCTCCCAGGTGTATCCGAGACGATCGGGCCCACACTGGTGTGCAGGAGGCACTTCTGCCAAGTCCTGCCTGAGGATCAGCAGTAACCGAACGGGAGGAACGGGCGTCTGCCCACACCGTGCGTCCCACGGAGACAGGAGGCAGCTGCAAATCCCCACAGCCCTGGTCATTATCAGCCCCTGAAGCCAGCACTGGGTCAGGCCCAAGCCTACGCCTGCCTGTGGAACGCAGTCTCCAGCGGGCGATAGAAATCACTGCCTCTGACCAATAGGAAGTCCGAGGAGGCACAGGGCAACCAATAGGAAGCCCGAGGAGGCACTGGGCAACCAATAGGAAGCCCGAGGAGGCACTGGGCAGGGAGAGTCTTACCTGTTGCCAAGCTCCAACCAGCCCATTTATCCCTCTCAGCAGGGACAGTCCAACAAGCCCCAGTGACGTAGCTTGTGTCAGAGAAGACGCCTGGAAACAATTGCCTAGGTTTTAATTAAAGTGCGGCAGGAGGTGACTGAAAGAGGGACAATGCATGGAAGCCAGGAAGCACAGGAGAGGAGCTGTGGCTGCTGAACTATTTAGAAATCACAAAACAATCCACGCGCGTAACCTCCTACCCGGAAACGGAAATCATTTACGTTACTTTCCTGTCTAGTGTTTTACCATAAAATTTAAAAAATTGAGCTCGTCCTCACACCTTAGGGCACCTAAGAATAATACGGAAAGCCTGATAAAGTGCAGATTCCTGGCCCCCCACAGCATCTGATGATAAAGGCCTGGAATCTGCATTTTAATAAGCTTCCTGCGGTGATCCGCGGTGGACGGTGCTTGGAAAAACAGGCGAGTGGTTGCAGAGATTACGTTTGAAAAAATGATCTTAAATAGTTGAATTCTTCCATTTTCTCAAGATGACTAGGCTGGTACCCACTTCACCTCCTCCCAGAGCTATGGGTAGGAGAAAATATAGGGGAATCCAAAGTAATAATGATGTTTCAACCAGAGCCCTGTCGTGATCTGATTGACTTGCAAAACACCCTGGTAAGAGTGAATGTAACAAACATTTAAATAATAAAAAATAAAGTATTATATTTTGAAAATAATGATACTGATTAACCACCTTGTTTGAAGTGAAATGCTATGCAAAGCTCTTTCATTTAGGGAGAGAAAGCTGCCTGACTGCAAGAAAGCTATCCAATACTATTTTAAGCAGAATTTTGGAATATGTGACATGTCACAAACAGAAAATGGAGTTAAACAGAGTTGCTTTTACTTAGGTATGAATTTCTGCATGCAAAACAAATTTATTCTTGTTTTGACGGCTGGAGCCATCCTGTGCATGGCATGTGATACCGGCAGCAGTACATCTATGTGTATTTTGCACAAACCTAATATTTGAAGAATGATACCTATCTCCCAGGTCCTGGGAAAAATACATAAATCTCCAAGGTCTGTGTATGTTATTTCTAAGTAGGTCAAGTGCCCTGCGTTCCTCAATTCGCATTCATCACCTTTTCTGTCTTTAATTTTCTCATCTATCACAGGGAAAATGTGATAATTAGGAATACAGAAAAGTGTTTTTCAAAATGCCATGGAGAACTGGACTCTGGTAATTCAAAGAGGTTTTTTCTCGCACAGTTGTATTCTTCAGAATTCACCAGTTAACACAAAAATTACACCTTGCAGCACTGGCGTTTGCACACACAGGGTTGCACTGGTATGTTTCAATGTTATTAACACAGATCCTTAAGCTGAGTCGTCAGTGTGGATTTTTGCTATTGTCTTCCTTCATTCTGGAGATGTTGATTCTAACCAGGCTCAGAGGGAAAACTGAAAGGGGCTCAACTCTCCAGATCCTTTCTCTTCTAGATAAGGAGGACCAGGCCCTGTGATTGCTGGAGTTGCCAGGCAACCACCCTGTTTGCCCATCCTCCTGCTTCCTGCTTTGCTCAGGTGTCAGGGTGACTATTTAGGGAGGCCTGTGACACCAAGACAGCTCTCTTGAGGCTATAGATGTTTACCCAGTGTCTGCTATTCTCACTTAGGTGTGAGCATCCACACCTTGGGCGCGATCTGATTTTGCATTTGGAGTGGAGTGTAGAAAAATGTGTGGCGGTGTGAAAAACAAAGCACATTTGTTATTCCAAAGTATGAGCTTCAGCTGAGCTAAACATATGTAATATTAGAGTGGGAAGACCAGTGAACTAAAATGAGTAGAGATAGAACTTTCTAGAAAAAAATCTAGACTGGACTCCCCACAAAAGTTGTTTGATAAAAAAACCGTAGCTGCAATCACACATGAAGCTGTTCAGGCACTAGTCCGTAGCCTCCATCCCCCTACATGAATTGGTCTACAGAGCTACTGGGAAGTTGTTCATGCAATCAGCCATTCATCCGAGAATTTATTGAGTGTGACTTGGAATTTACTGGGTGTCAGTTGGGCACTGTGGCATCTGCCTCGCCCAGTTTACAGTCTTTGGCACAGGCGAATGCACAGCGCTCATAGAAAGATTCGGATTCTGTCAGTGGTGAGGGCAGAGGGCTGCAGGAGATCACAGGAAGGGCCGTTAGCACGAGTGGCACGTCCCAAACGACTCCCCAGAGCAGAATCCTGGAGGGACTCGGGTACATACATGCAAGCAACAGAAATTGGCAATGGCAAATTCTTCCAAAAGGAACTTATTAAAGGGTGACAGGGCAATTCAGCAGAGTATTGGGAGAGCTAAAAAGCACGCTCAATGCTGAGCTCGCAGGACTGGCATGATGAAGAATGTGGCACCGTATCAGACTCATCAACGATCAGGGCAAACGCCACGGCCGGCCAGGACCTCTCCCTGTGACCGCTGCCACCCTGTAGCCCATGCTTCTGCCACCGCCCTCGCCTCCTGCAAGCTGCTAAAATCTGAATCAGAGATCTGAGTGATGGGTGCTAGACACACACCTGCACTGATCTGCAAGGGAAGCTGCGAGTTTGTGTTTTCTGGGTTCCAAACAGAGCGTTCTCAAGATGCTGAACACCCAGAAAACACGACAAAGCCTCTGGCACGGTCAGGAGAGTGGTCTAGGCAGAAACAGCCACAAGTGCCAAGAGCCATGGAAATAGACGTTTCATCTCGTATGTGCCTTATTTGTCCAAAAACCCAGGTCTTGAAAGATACATGGATGTTTGTCATCGGCCTACATTTTACTTTGTCAGAAAAGGCATTAAAGCAACAACTACTACGAGTTACTATCGTTATCAATTAACAAAATAAAGGACATTTTAACACCAAAAAGAATGAAGGGCTTAATCTTAGGATCGGGAACAGTTATTTCATTTGCACAAATTTGGCTTAATGAAAATCCTCAGTGCACTGTGCTTGCTTCTCTCACTTTGCCTGTGGAGGTGGCAGTTTCATCAGGACCAATGGGAACCTGCCAGCTAGCATCTGCTCTAAACAAGGGGACCACAGGAGGTGGGGTTTAGGTAGAGAGGGGCATGTGTTTCCATTTTAGAACCATTCCGGTGGAAGAGGAGGGGACGGGGCTGGAGTTGCAGGTGTGGGGGAGATGACAGTGGCCAGAACTAAAACAGTAGCCCCAGAGGGAGAGGAGAAGAAATGAAAGTAGTTGAGTCAGAGCCTTAACGGTTAGTATGACGGGAGTGGGTACTGGAGGGGAAGAGCCCCGTGGATGACGTCAGGTGTCCACAGTATTTCTTCTCACTGGTTCTCTTGGTCTACGATCTTTCAGCTGCCCCTTACATCCTTCTAGTTAGAAGCAGGGTCCCAGAAGTCCTCTCGCCTCCCCACACCATCTCTGTCCTACTCAGCTGCCCTCCCCAACCACAACTGTTCACCGTCCTCTCCCCACTTCCCAGTAAAGCCACTCATGGACGCTTGGGGCCTCCAGTCCTGACCCAGCCGTGTCCCCAGAGGCCACCAGTCCCCCTGGCCTCCCTGCTTCTGCCCATCAAATGTCATACTGAGTTGCTTGTCCCTCTCTTGCCTCCCACCCCCTGGGGTCCTCTGACATCCAGGTCCGTCCAGCGGCTTTGGGACTCAGGCTTCTCCTCAGCTAATCCTACCTAACACGACCGGGGTGGGTGGGTCGCCTCCCCCACTCCATCCACAAAGCCCCCCACTCGCTGAGCACAATCCAGAACCTACGTCTGGCATCCCAGGTTGCTCACCCCTGGTCCACCTTCCCATCCCTCTCCTCACCCTGGCCCTCCCCCAACTTCTCTAAACTACCCACTAGTCCCCAAACTTCCTCTCAGCAGAGAGACCTTTCCAGGCTGCCCTGCGCCACAGCTCCCACCTCCCTCCAGGTCACAGTGTGTCACCTAATGTTTCCTCACAGCACTTACCTCCACTTGACTTTACACAGACTATTGATCTGGTTTGTCATCTGTTTCCCCACTAGTGTGGGCTCCATGGGGACAGGGATCACACCCCAGGGCCCAAAGCGGTGACAGGCACATACGACTAGAAGCTGCTCAGTCTATTAGTTAAGCCCTGCCCCTCCCCTTTCAGTGTCTTCTCAGGATTTCCCCTCCACCTTGGGTGTCTCTTCTCTGAATACTCTACCTACCCTCATTCGAAGCCCCTTCACCCAGCAGGCTTCCCCCTTTCTGATTCTTTCCTGATCCACTCTGAAGGGAGCCCTTCAGTCTCTCTTGAGTTTCAGGTACCTATGAGCTCCTGGGTCTGGACTTTCCTTATTGGAACACAAACTTCTGTGGGGCCAGGAACTAGTTCTCTCCCCCTTCATGGATCTCCCTTCACCCTGTGTGTGCCGACGGCGGGCATCCAGACAACACACACCAGCCACTGGCCAAGCCACCAGGTTGCCTGCCTCTCACCGCAGTTCATGCTGCACCCCCAGTTCTGGTGGTTCTTTTGCTGCCCCCCTCACCACAAAGGGAAAATTACATTGAAAGTTGTAGTATATAATACATACAACATGAGTATACAGGTATTTTTTTTTTTAAGTAAACCTATGGAAAGGGGAAATTAAGAAAATTAAGAAATGATAATTAAACAGTCATAGACACAACCGATTAATTTCTTCAAGTTCCCTTTCTCCCCTGTTATGTCGCATATCAGAGCAGCAAAGCTTTAAAATACCATTCTTGCCAACCTGGAGCAGAAAATAATAATACAAGCAATTCAAAACCAGGGATACAGCAAATCTGGGTGATTCAATTTCCTTAGGGTGAGTTTTTAATTGTTTTTAATAAGGGAAAGAAATTGCATCATTATTTTTATTAACCTCTAACTAAACATTAGCATTTCCTTCCAGTGTGCATGTAGCCAAGGAACCTCCGTGATATTACAAATGCCTTGATTTTGACAATAATCTCTAGATCTCAGATGATTTTTATATCCATTAACATTTTGCAGCAGTGTTCATCCCTACGGAGACTATGGTGGATATGACGTCTACTACTACATTGCGTTCTTTAATGCCTAGAGAGCACATATATTTCTACACCACAATTTTTTTTCTAAAGATTTTATTGGGGAAGGGGAACAGGACTTTATTGGGGAACAGTGTGTACTTCCAGGACTTTCTCCAAGTCAAGTTGTTGGCCTTTCAATCTTAGTTGTGGAGGGTGCCATTCAGCTTCAAGTTGTTGTCCTTTCAGTCTTAGTTGTGGAGGGCGCAGCTCAGCTCCAGGTCAGTTGCCATCATTAGTTGCAGGGGGCGCAGCTCATCATCTCTTGCAGGAGTCGAACCAGCAACCTTGTGGTTGAGAGGACGTGCTCCAACCAACTGAGCCATCTGGGAGCTCAGCAGCAGCTCAGCTCAAGATGTTGTGTTCAATCTTTAGTTGCGGGAGTCGAGGAATCGAACCGGCAACCTTGTGGTTGAGAGCCCACTGGCCCATGTGGGAATCGAACCGGCAGCCTTCGGCATTAGGAGCATGGAGCTCCAATCACACTGGGCCGGCCCACTACACCACAATTTAAAACTATCTTTTAGTGACTGCATGTAAATATAATTGCTTTTGTTTGTGACTCCAGGCTTATTTTATGCATGTACATCATTCTGAGGCGCCTACGGGCTTTACCAAGATACCGAAAGGGGGTCCATGGCATAAAAAGAGTGAAGAACCCTGAATCGCACTCCACCCCTAACTCTAATCCCTATTTGTCATAACCAGACTCTGGGAGTGCAGGGAACTGGGACTATAAATTTTTTTTCACATGAAAAAAAATTGTGATGAAATATACATAACAGAAGTTTGCCATCTGAACCATTTTTCAGTGGTTCACTTCAGTTCAGTAGTGCCAGGCACATCCATATTGTACAAACAATCCAGGCTGAGCTCTTTGGATGGAAATGACTGAGTCTTAAAAAGAAAAACATTGTTTATATGTTAATTACACCTCAGTCATGCTGAAATTTTTTTAAAGAACGAAAATTTTAGCTAAGTGCTACTATTTTAAATACTTAGGATTTTAGGGAAATGGGCACAAAACAGTAATGCCTCTCCGGCACATACATTTCAGAAGCCACCTGTGAAGGCGGGAGTGGAGGGACAGCCCATCTCATCCCATCCCAGAGCACAGCTGTCTGTGGTACTGCCCTGCTCTGGCTTTGGGCACATTTGCTCCTCATGCAACGGCTAGTATGCTGTTTTCTGTTTCTAATGCTATTTCTGAAGTGGCATGGGGGCACACCTGGGGGTGGACAGAACTGGGACTGGCCTCTGTGCCAGCTGGGCTTGTTTGCCCTCCCTGAGCTTCCATTTCCCCATCTTTGAAACCAAGGTCATCATGAAGGTTAAACGACACAAAGCTTTCGTAGACTGCAGGCGCGGAGCAATCGCGGGGCACTCGGTGACACTCCCTTTCCCCCCAAAAATCAAGTTATTTCTGACTGTTTTGGATGTGAGTCCATTCCAATCTATTTTATGTAAAAGCAAATTTATCGCAGCATAAATCATGGACCAGACTGACAGCATTTCCCTCATCAGGATATGAATCATTAGGAAATGGAATTGCTTTTGGTGTCCACTTCACTGAGTTCCACCCCTACCATGCATTCCTCTTTGAACCCTCCTTACAATGGAAATGGGTTTTGATGCACTCATTGCTGGGCGGGTTTTCACTTATTTTTCACATTGGCTGTAGACACAGCATGAAGTTCGTCCTCTCCTCTCTGATAGCCGGAGCCATCGGCACTCTGAAATGCATTTCCATTGCAGAGATATACGGTCAATTGCCTCACGCAACACTTACTCCATCAGGCTTTGCGGATTCAGCAATGACTTTAGACATGATTGCTGCTCTCAAAGGGCTCAGTGTGCCAGCTGACGGAAGAAAGGTGTTACAGCTGGAGACAGCTCAGAAAAAGGGAGGTTGAGAAGGGAAGACCGTCAGGTGGCTCCAGTTGTCAGACCACACAGCGGGAAGTAAGAGGGTCTCTGGGTCTCTCTTGTACCCCATGGATAGGGGAGCAGAGAGATAGCGGGCAGGTGTCCCGGGTGGGGGGAGGGAGTGACAGTAGCTTGATAGAAAAAAGGAGTGAGAGCAAAGGGAGAAGCTGTAAGTGGTAAGACACGGCAGTACTGGTCACGGCAGTAGGAATAGTTGGGATACCTACAGGCCGCTGGATCTGGTGCCCACCAGTGGGGAAGATCCCAGGACCCAGCCTGGCCTTCGCTGCTGTGGCCAGGTGACATGAGACTACTCAGAGGGGGTGGGGCTGATCACAAAGTAAACAATCGCACGCCCCGTTTGATAAGACTGCACAACAATCGGTGAAGACCAAGGCAGGAATTAATCACGGGCAAAACTGCTCTTCCTGGGAAATCAAAGCCCAGTTTTTTCCAACTAAATCTTTTCCCTGAATGTTTGGTCCTCAAGAGCACCTACCAATACCATAGCTTCATATGCAAATTGATGTCATTATCAATGTCAAAATCAACTTCGATAACGGACTGGGGATCTTAACAGAGCTTCTTGGACTGGCCTAGAGAACATTCAGTAAAACAGTTGTTCATATTCAGACTGGTACCTACCCATTCTGGATTTGCACAGGCCAAGAAAAAGAGTGTGACTAAATTCTTCTAATCTTTACCTGATATAATTCAGATGTGGTAGGGATGTTTCCCTTTCAAGAGCAAACCCCTCTCCCCTCCAGCTTTTATATTATAGTAATAATCTGGCTACGCTCTACCTGAGATTAAAGTCAACAGCCTGCTGCTATAACAAATAAGCCTCAGAGCCCCAGTAACCTGGGGATAAACTAGTCACAATCCAATAGAGACGTCACTGAACAGGAAGCGGTCAGGAACCTGGGATTCTGCTGAGTCGTCCTCATCCTTCAGGTCCTTGGAGTTGTTTCTGCTCCATCGGGAGAGCGGAGAACTGCCCGAAAGGTTCCATAGGCCAGGCTTGATGGTAGCCGTATCATTTTTGCTCACATTCCACTAGCAAGGGAGATTGGAAAATACAGTCTACCGCGGTTGTCTCCTTATCTGCTAGGAATATGTTCCAAAACCCCCGGTGGAAGCCTGACACCACGGATGGTATCAAACCCTATACTGTTTTATCCCATACATACACAGTTATGATCAAGTTTAGTTTGCATATTAGGCACAGTAACAGATTAACAATAACAGAAAAAGAGAACCATTATAACAATATATTGTAATAAAAGTTATGCGAATGTGGCACTAAGGGTTCCCTGCACACAAGCACTGTGATACAGTCCATGTGATCACCGAGATGGCTACTAAGTGACTAACGGGCAGGGAGCGTATACAGCCTGGAGACGCTGGACAAAAGGGTGGATGATTTATATCCTGGTCACAGTGGAGCAAATTTTCATCACACCACTCAGAATGGCTCGCAATTCAAAACTTATGAATATTTCTGGAATTTTCCATTTAATATTTTCAGCCAGTGGTTGACCTACCCGGAGGGTAACTGAAACCAAGAAAGACAAAACTAAATTTGGGGGGCTGGGCTACTGCAGCTGTTTCAGGAAGAAAGTGGGTTTTGGTGAATACAGCAGTGCCTGTCGGAGTGGTTTGCCCTTTTAAGAACAACCTCCCTCTACCCCTTTGGCTTTTGCATTACCTTGGGTGGAGGGCACCGAGATAGATCAAATGGGATTCCTTCCCCTTTCTCCCAAGCAAGCCACATCCAAAGACCGTGTGCAGCAGGCAGTTAGGGGTTGAACTGTGTCCCTTGAAAAGATATGTTGAAGTCCCAACCCCCTGCTACCTGCGACCTTATTTGGAAATAGGGTCTTTACAGATATAAGGAGGTAAAGATGAGATTATACTCAATTCAGGTGGGCCGTCATCCATGACTGGTATCCTTATAAAGAAAGGGAGGTCTGGAGACACACACAGAGGGAAGGTGGCCATGTGACATCTTGATTTTGGACTTCTGGCCTCCATAACTGAGAGAGAATAAACTTCTGTTGTTTTGAGCCACCCAGTTTGTGGCCCTTTGTTATGGCAGCCCCGGGGTTAAAATCCCCACCTCTGCTCTTAGCTGTATGATAGGATCACGCTAATGATTTTCTCAATTGCAAAATTGGTGTGAGGCCTCCGCTGGCAGGTGCTGGCAGGACTGGAATGAACATGGAGACAGAGGGGCTCTCAGAGGTCACCCTCGCTCATCTGACATGCCCCACACCACGGGAGGGGTCAGCCTCTTGTGGTCCCCTGTCCCCTCTCTCAGTGCTGTGCTGCATACCCCCTGCACCGCTGGTCTGGTCTGGCTTTGGGCTAGCTCGTTCCTACTCGGCCTTCAGATCTTGGGTTACAGTCACTTTTCAAGGAGGCTTTCCTGAGCCCCACGCCTCCCACCACCTCCAGGTGGGGCTGGTCTCCATCAGTCACTCTCCCATCCCATTTTCTCCCCGGACAACAGTATTCCTAGGGCACAAAGAGGGGAGGGCCGGCCAGTGGGAGTCCTGCGTGCTGCAGCTGGTCCCTAGGGACGATGCCTGACACGCAGAAACGGCTCAGTCCTAAACTGTGTATTGTGGGATTGGGAGTGCCAGGGACACTGGGCCAAGAAAAAGGCAAGTCATCCATTGAACGCTTTGGGTGCTCTGGGCCACACTGATACCCCCTGGTCAGCGAAGACGGAGACCCTTGTTCCACGAGTAATTAAATTATTAGCTAACCCAGCCGTCACACTGTCATCCCGGGGTGACTGTTAGGGGAGGAGCCATTGTCCTATGCACAGACATTCACACTAGGTCGTATTTCAAGTTTGGTTGCGTATGGAAAAAACACACACACACTTAATAGGTCAAAATATCCAAATAAAATTTACTGCAACTTTTGTAGGATTTAATTTGTGCTACAAGACATGTTGCATAGGAAACTATTTTAAGCCCCTGAGGAAAAATATCCATGGTTTAAGGTGCAACTGGTTTTGTTTCTTCTTTGGGGAAAAGGTGAGAGATGATCTCTGGAACAAAGGCGGACAGTCGAAAAGCAGGATTTAAGGTTGTTTCGTGATGACTGGGGAATTGTGTATCTTGGTTCTTGCAGCATAATATACATAGTGGTTTTTGTGTGTGTGTGTGTGTGTGTGTGTGTGTGTGTATTGTTTTTTTCTAGCCAGTTGATCTTCAGTAAATGAATCAATAGAGATAAAAGAATGTCTCAGCCCAACAAGCGGTTATGCATTGATTAGACTAAGTAGTTAACATGTTCTGAGAAAGCAGAAGACGAGGAGAATGAGATTTGGGGCCCCAAGTGGCCCAACATCACGTCATACGAGCACAGGGCGTGTCCTGGCACACTCTTGGGGACCAGCTCTGTGGATCCGCCAGATACTTCTTCAGTTCTGCTCCTTATTCCTTGTAAGATGCCACAGCTACAGTGCAAGCATAGAACTCAACAAGGCAAGTTGATGTACAACCAGAAAGGTCACCAATACAACACTTTGCCAAGTCCTAGATTTTACGTGGGAGATATTTTCATTTTCAGAACATTCCTCCTGCTCAGATAATCTATATTATAAATAAAAATGGCTTCCTGATACCATCCATTTCCAAGGAGACATGGGACACAGCAGGAAGGCAGAGGGGTTGAAGTTTAGATGAAATGAAGTGGGGTTTGGCAAGTGGCAGCAGGCACCCTTGCACATCAGCACAGGGTGTCCTTTGTGGTGAAGTTTCCTTCATAGCCACCGGGAGGGCGGAGCTCTGCAGGAAGTGCTTCCCTGGCCCCAGGGAGAAACTTGATGATGGCATCTTAGCCCACAGGGACCACCTCACTCACAGCTGGCACCGTTTCTTTTGAATGACTAACTGCATACAGGAGGGGCCATGAGGAACTTCCCAGCTGCGTCCTCATCTCAAGGGCACCAATTACTTGTGGGGGACTTAGTGTTGCCCACAAAAAGGTCCACGTGTGCCGTGGCTGGTCATTTACTGCACCATGAGGCAAAGGGACGGAAAACAATAACAAGAGGGGACAGCAGGACCCAGGACGTTCTTCGGGAGAATGCACTTGAGCTGTACTGACTGAAAAACCATGGTTCCTATCTGATTTCCTCTTTTACGAGTATGGAGTGGAAAAGGTCCAACACTCCAACGAGCATCTTCCTTCCAGTGCTAGGTGTTGAAATGCCAAGCGTGCCTGGGAATAAGAAATGCCCCCAGTGACTTTTAAATACATATATACATCTGTCACATAATTTAAAAAGGTCTTTATAGAACATAAAAACTTCAACAGCATCTTCCCCTAAAGTTGTTTTTGTTTTTAATCTTTACGGTCCATTAAAAAAGTTAGATACCGCCTTTCGCATTTGTCCCGTGCCCACCATACTTTAAAAAAAGTGACTTTAAATTTAAACGTATACTTAACAAATAGAAAGCTATCTGATTGGCAACGACCTGCAGTAGAAATTCCCCTCAGGCCTCCCCGCCGTGGTAGCGGCGGGTGGAGCATGGCATGTGGTTAGCCCTGGGGTGCCGCTCCGGCCCGAGCGACCCGGGATGTGTCTGAGTAGCTGGCCTTCCTCCCTCCCCAGTCCACGTGACTGCACAGGCATCCAGGACCGTCAGAGGATGCGCCCCCAGAGCAGCAGCAGGTGGGGGGACCTGTTCAAATCACAAAGTCGTCCTGGTCTGCAGGACTGAAGGCGGCCGCTCTCAGAATGTCCAGGGAGTTCACCAGGATCAGGGTACCCGTGAGGTGTTTCCAGCGCTTGGTGATGGGGTTCTTCATTCTGTCCAGGCCTGTGTGCAGCTCCTGGATGACATCCCGGTAGCTGTCCCCGACCTGGTGGCTCCAGGTTAGTAAGAAGTCATACGCGGGTTTCCACATGGCCTGGATGGTGGAGTCGTCCAAAACAAAGGGAAGGGGAGAGGAAAAAGATTAGCGGGCAGTAAGAGACTCAATCCCATTACGTGCCCCGGTTCCTCGGCTCCTTCTTTATGCTACTCTTTTAAAAAAGAGTAAAACAAATGCAAAGAAACAGGAGGAACCGTCTGTCCCGGGCCAGCACATTCCTGGGACCATGCGATGTGCGCGATACTAGCAGGTATGTAGCACATGGCGTCCGAACAAACAGAAGACTTCTCTCCTGACAATCCCTGCGGCACTTTTGATCTGTGGCATTTATTTAGAAATTCACCATGTTAATAAAGGACACCCTTATGCTTGGGACTTCCTGCTTCCTAGGTCTCTGGAAGCGTAAAGCGACCTCCACACACAAGTGAGAGAAGAAGGAGTCTCTGAGTAAGAACCCAGCCAGCCCTGGCCCGTACACCCCAGGTATCCATCCAGCAGGGTCCTGGGTAGAGACCCAGAGCACAGCTGATCTCAAAGGGCTCCGCTCGTGCGTTATTCAATCGGAATGAAGACGGGGCTTAGCCTGGGATGGGCAGTTCTGCCCATGCGATTCCAACTTCCCATTTCCTGGCAGAGTCAGAGTGGGACTCATAACTGTCGACCCCAAGAAGGGTGAGACCAGGCTCCGCTCACTGAGAGCCCGCTGTGTGCTGGGCACACGCGCTCCCACTCAGCTCATTCTGTCCTCGTAAAAACGCTCTAAAGTAGACACTGCTGCGACTGCATCTCCCAGGCCAAGGGACACAGCCCCTGCTCACCTCGCTGTCCACGACACCGTTCCTGTCCCGGTGGGGAGACTCGTACGCGTCCATCTGCTGCTTGGACACCTTGGCCAGCTTCTCGGCCAGCTCCCTCCAGCGCTGCGCCACCTCGACGGCCGTGGTCAGGAGCACGAAGTCCTGGATGAGTCTGACCACCAGGCCCTGGCAGTCCAACTTCAGTAAGGCCTGTGGAGGAAGGAGCAGGGTGAGAGGCAGCAGCGAGGGCGGCCCTGGCTGCCCGCGGAGTTCCCTTCCCGGGCAGAGGCAAGCGCTGGGAGGCCCAGGAAACGCCCCCGGGCCCCAGCTCCACTGCGACTCCGGAATGCAGGATAAGCCATGATTTGCAGGGTGGACAGGGTTTACCAGTGTCCTCCTTCAAAACCCGTGTCCACCTGGAACCTCAGGATGTGACCCTATTTGGAAGTAGGGTCTTCACAGATGTAATTAGTTAAAATTAGGTTGTTCTGGATTGGAATGGATCCCTCATCCAATGACTGGTGTGCTTACAGGGAGAGAAACAGACACAGAGACAGAGGGAAGAAGTGCAGGTAAGGGCAGAGGCAGAGATGGGGTGAGGCGGCCACAACACTGGAGCAGCCAGGGGCCGGGACAGAGGCACGGATGGGGCCCCCTCACCCACAGCCTCCAGAAAGGAACCGACGCTGCCGGCACCTCCAGAACCGTGGCAGGATACACTTCTGTTGCTTTGAGCCTCCCTGTTTGTGCTGCTTTGCTACGGCAGCCCCAGGACACAAAAACACAGGGTGAGTGTGGAAGACAGGTGTTCATCCTGCTCCCACTCCCAATGGGGCAACTGGGAGCCAATGATGCTCTTGGCTAAGAGACACGGCCTGGCCTGGGCTCCAGGGAGGTGAGCTGGACCTGCCGAGTGTGACCGCTGACTCGGCCAGAGGGAGCGCTCCATGGGCACAGAGCTGCGGGGTGCCGGACTCACATCAGCGTCTGCAGCTCTGACTGAGACCAGGGGCTCAGGTTTGGGGGACACAGTGAAGGCCCCCATGGAGGGGAGAATAAAGAAAGCAGAAGAGGTCGAAGGCTGAAACAGGGCACACCACCAAGGCGCATTTTCCAGAATTAATAGCATTGCTCTTCGTCACAGTTGCAGGAACTTTCTAGTGGCCTCTTTAGGACAGGGATCATTAACTATGGAGGGACTGGGGGGGGGAGGACTGTCAATCACCCCGGGAAGGAGGGACCGGGACAGCCCTGCTCAAGTCCCTGCTTGGCCCTGACAAGCACGCGGCCGTCCTGGGACTTGATTCCTTTCTAGAAAAGGGCACGCTTCCACAACACAAGGCTCAACCGTCTTATGTATTCTCTGCAGCCTCATCATTTCCGGCATAAAGAAACGCAACCAAAGCAGCTGCACAAACCAGCAGGTCCACTGGTCTACACACGTGAGACGCATACAGGTTGTCACCCCAGTTACCTGAAGCTGCTGGGTGTCACATAAGTGGGTCTGGTGTGACCCTAATTACGGAAGAGGCCAGCACGGTTAGCGTGCGGCTTTGAGGTGGCCAGGATGTTGTCACCGACAGGACCCCAGGAGGGCAGGAGAGCACGTGCTGGAAGTCACTGTCCTGTACCATGGACACTCCCCCCCTGTACTCACCCCCACTCTCGTCCACGGAGCCTCTAACACCCAGCACACCCCAACGATGGGAAAAGACTTGGCTTCCTGGGCAGCGAGCCTCCGAGGCACCCCTGGAGATGGTCTCTGACAGTCTCTTGGGACTTCGGATAGGTAAGGATGAGACCAAGGAGATGCAGGAACAGAAGCTGTCACCAGGCCTGGCGTTCTCTCCGTCCCTCAACCCTCTGCCCCAGCACCTCATGTCAGTCACTTCAGGACTCCACGGATACGGTGTTACAAGCAACAAGCCAACAGCCCTTCCCCCACTGAGCCAAACACACAGCTCCCGCAAGTTCTCTGCTGCTGGTTCTGGGAAGAGGCTGCAGGCCCGAGTCAGTGTTACAATGTGCCGGACTGCTTCCTTTACAAGAGAGCAGCTATTTTAGACTGGGCTTCCTAATCTATATTTTATGTTTACTTGGGGGAGCCTAACAACACGAAAGAGCAATGACTTCTCTGGTAAGAGCATTAGCTGGGCTGGGTGACTCAAAAACCTCTGAGACCCCGGCCCCTCAATGCCTGCAATTTAAAACACGAGTGACGGTGACAGATTACTCTGATGCCGCCCTGGATCACACCGGTTGGCAACTAGCAATACATGGGGCAGGCCAGAAGGGAGCTGCGGGACCACATGGTCCTTTTCCGGGTTTGTTTGTTTAATAAGCTACTATTACTGAGTATTTCCAGTGAGCGGGACACTGGGCTCACCCACAGCTCAGAAGCCAACAGGAGGCAGGTGCCTAACTCACCTCATTTTGCAGGTTAAGCTGAGAAGGGGACGTGAGGGGCTCCCACACCCGCTGAGAATCAGAGGCAGATCCTCCAGGCAGCCTGGCCGGCCCCAGCTCTTACCACTGTGTGGGCCGCACGCTGTCTGTGTTACAGACACCTGTAGACTCCACGTGGCTGCCCAGGGCCCTCCCAGATCGAGGTGACAGAGGTGGAGGGAGATCCAGACCTCTTAGTCCTCAGTCCAATGGCCTTTCCAGCTCTGTAGGCACCACGTGACATCAAGAACTGAAGCACTGGCCTGGCTTACGTTTCATTGCAACTTCTGATATTTTAACACATGATGTTTCCATTTGAATTTTGATATATTCAAGTGAGGTTGTTTAAAAAACTTCAGGGTTTATTAGCTTTGAATTTCAAGAGATATAAAGAGTGCCTACATATGTGTTTATGTGCATGGGGGAGGGATATGTGATAAATTGGTGAAATTTCTGATTTAGATTCTTTTGGTGTGGAGTGGTTGAAGCCCAGACCCACGAGGCAGGCAGGCTTCCCTCCAGCCACGCTTGCTGTCCTGAGAGGGCGTGCGGGTTGACCACAGGACACAAAAGGCAAACGCGTGTGTGCTCAGCTGCCTGCCTCAGAGGCGGCCTCGCTTTCTTATACGACACGCCAGTCACCTGCTTCCGGCTCAGGTCATTCCTGGAAGAAACGGTCCAAACCGCTCTCTCCCCAGGGGCTGTGGGCGCAGGACACACAGGTTCTGAGAAATGCGAACTGTTCTCTCTGTCCACCTGTCCACCGCTGGAAACGTGAGCGTGGACCCCGTCCAGGGCAGCCCAGGTGCCACTTTCATGGAGCAGGAAGGGTGTACGTACTCACATACATGCATCATTCAGTCCACGTGCTTCAGCCGTAGCACTTGACACCTGTAGGGCTTTCAAAATACTTTTCTGTCGTTCTCAGGCCTTGCTCGCCCCAAAGTGACACTTGCTGCCATGGAGCCAACACGTCTTCTCAACTCCCTGCAGTGGGCCTGCAGCTTCCAGAATATCGTCATGGAACAAACGTGGATGAGCATGCAGGCACACACGGGCGAGGGCATCTGGAAAGGGCAGACGGAAGCCGTATGCCCCTCCCAGACCGAGGACCAACAGCACCTGCGCACACCGAGTGTCCCCGGCCTCCATGGCGGGCACAGAAAGCTACCCATATACACGCTCGACTAGGAGAGGCAGAATGTGGGACGGCACGTGTGGCCACAGCCCAGGGGGCTGAGCAATCACCACAGCACACGCCTCTGGGTCACCTCTGGGAAGACCTCTGCTTTTGCTTTTGCTCTTCAGCACTGCAAAATATCAACGCCAAAGAAGCATGAGCTGTCTTTACAAATAGAAAAATCAATGAGGACTATTTTCATTCTGGAAAAAAATGAAACCCAGGCGGAGCCAAGCCAGCTGTGCAAACCCAAAGACCCCTGAAGCCCCGAAGGTCACCGATGAGAACAAAGGGCATGAAAACAAACAGCCTGTCATAAGCACCGTAGGGCAGGTCCGCGATGCAGGTCGGACCGCAGACCCCGGGCCAACCAGCCATCCAAACCCTACCTGCCGGGTGAGGAGTGAAGAAGGGAAGGGCTGGCTGCAGAGCGAGCCTCTCTCACTACGGGCTGCCAGGTTTGAAATCAGATGGGGGAGGTAAATGGCCAAGGAATCTATGCACAAGCTTGTGAGGGTGTCCCCAATCTGGCAGCCCTTTAACTTGGCCCGCATCTGTCACCTGTCACCTGTCACCTCTGCTAAAAATGAACTGCCCACTAGTTGTCTTAACAAGAGTAAATCCAGGATGACTATGAAAATTAGGTCCCTACCCTCGGGCGTCGTGGTCCTCTGAAGGGATGACACGCAGGGCTGAGCACTCGCTGACTGCCACCTGAGTGGCTCTGACCCTGGGACACACCTGGACTCACAGAAGCAGGGACGCGGGACCCACTGGGACCCCGTTCACTTCCCCCAAGACACTGAACCCCTCAGTGCCTCTGGATGAGGAGCAGCACCACTGGCCTACGCGGCTCCTGGCCACCACCCCATCGCCCCACGAACCGTTATTCGTGCCCCGCCGCGCTCCTCTGCACCCCTGCCCTTGCCCACGCGGTGCTCTGAGCTGACAGCCCCTCCCCATGGAGTGGGTACCTGCACGGCCCTCCGGCGTCACCCCCCCTGTGCCTTTCCCTGGTCCCCCCACCCCAAGGAGGTCCTTTTCTTCGGGGCCCATTACAAGTCGGCCTGGCGCTCGCTGACCCTTCATAAACCCCAGTGCCAGCAGCACCCCTCAGCACCGCGCCGGCACCAGAGATGCCCAGTGAGCGCTGAGCCAATGCCCACTCCTGCCGCCTGCGCCAGCCCTTCCTGGCTGTTAGACGCAGCGGCCACACACCTACTGCTCAGCGGTCCCTGTCCCGCCTTTGACAACAGACTCTGACTTCAAAAGCTCATCAGACGTGTGGTGCCCACTCCAGTGTCTCCCCAGGGGTCCATTCAATGCCCTCTCACCCCCAGGGCTCCACCCCCCCTGCTACTGTCCTTGGAGTCAGCCCAGCACCACCCCTCCCCCCACTTTCAATGGTCTGGGGCATCCTTGGCATTGGATGGCCAACGTCTGTCACTGACAGGCATGGCTTCCACTGGAGAGCTCGGCGGACCGGGGACAGAAGGGTCATCCTCCGGCAGAGGTCACAAACCACTTGAGTGAGAATGTGCAGAGCACCCCAGGAGGCCCACGTGTCACACAGGAGGCCTCGCGGACAAGCTCTGATACGGAAAATATGCACTGAAACAACAGAGAGAGGGAATGGAACCAAAGAACAGAAGCATGATCTGACCACAGCAGGCTGCGTCCAGGTCAGATTCTCAGCCTGCACCATCCATTCATTCATTCACCAAATGCCAGGGTCCTTTCTCTCGTGGATTTTGTATTCAATTGGGGTAACAATAAGACACATGAATCCGAGTACACAAGGCCACTTCGGATTTCAGAAAGCGCCGCGAGACGACAGTAAGACGAATGATGAGGTGCAGGCAGCCAGAGGCACAGGGCAGCTTTGTCGAGCGTTGCGGGAAAGGTCTGAAAAGGTGAGGCTTGAGCCGGTACCTACCTGAAGGAGATGAAAAGCCAGCCACGTGAAATCAGAGGTGGGGAAGAGAATTCCAGACAGAGGGAATAGCACGTGCAGAGGCCTGAGGCGGGGGGCAGCGAAAAGGCCGGGGTGGCTGGTGTGCAGGGAGCACGTATGGTCCACAAGACGGGAGGCAGAGGAACAGGCCTCACAGCCGGGGTGCACAGGAAGGGGCCCGGACCCCATTCTGATGGCAGTGGACAGACGGGCAACTCTTATTTGATTCCTTTCCTTCCCACCTCCCTGCACATTTGCGGTCCAACACCTTCACCCCGTCTAATTCATTTAATCACGGTTTCCAAACCAAGGAATCATTATTAAACAGAAGACTAGCTTCACGACCAGCGTTTAGGGAAGAGGGGGTCTGGTTGTGACAGGGTGGAGGGGGGCAGGTTAGATCCATGGTTGAGGTTGTAGCAAACTTGACTGCTCCATGATTTCTAAGTCCCTGGAAATAAAACACCTGGTTTCCAGGGACTCCTCAGGCACGCTGGGATACGTCAGTCTGTGGTTTCTAGAAGTTTGGCCAACCATTCAAATCTGCTGCAAAGAGATGAGGAGGAGATAGTAACCTTGCAAAACCGGTTTCACTTCAGCACCACAAGTCTAACCTTGCCTGAGGCCATGCTCCTGCCAAGATCAAGTTTCATTTCCTCCTCTCTGGGAGTCTGGGAGCCACAGGGGGTGTGGGGCAGGCAGGGGAGGCCGGACACACACACACTAACCCAGGGAGGCCACCCAAAGAATCTGCTCTCAGAGAAAGACTCCCAAGTTGGAAAAAGAGAGCGATCATGTAAATCTTCTGAAAAGAAATGAGGAAACGGAAGTAAAAGCCACCCCCTCAGACATTTTTCCATAGCTGGGAAGGCGCTGCTCAGGTGGGTTCATTTTCGCCTGCGCCCATTCTGAGCAAGCGTTTTTTAGCTGTAACGAAGGCACAATCGATACTGTTCATGCACCATTGAAAGCACGATTCCACTACTGATGGAGAATCCCAGCCTGAGGCTGGAGAGAGGGAAGCGCGTTCCCCGCCCTCTGTGCCAGGTCCATCCATGGAGCTCAGGCCTGACAGGAGCTTTCTTTCCGGAACTGATTTTATAGGCGGGCCAGCGAGCTGCGCCCTGAAGGGAGTCCTCACTGTGGGGGGCCCACACCGTGTCTAGGGGATTCCCTGCTGCCTCTGCTCACCCCAAGCCATGGCAACCCCGAGTCCTCTCCACTACAGCTGCCATCACGGATGCCACAAAAACCTCCTGTCGCCAGGGTCACTTCTCTACCCACCACCACTGAAAGTTTCCAGCTCCTTCCTCCGGGCAACGTCAGGTTCTCACTCCGCTCCACGCGCCTGGCACGTTAGATTGCTGTGGGCCACTGCCAAGGGGTCTTCCTTCACGCCCAGCTCCCTCCCAGGCTGCTGCACACACTACCTGCAGCAGTGGCCATGCCACAGGGCACAGTACCCACCTGTCCCCTGGATCCAGGGGGCGGCAGAGAAACGTGTGTGCAGTAAGTAGGTCAACACCTGGCTGACCCGTTCCAAGAGGCACTCACACCAAATGGCAGGTCCTGAGGGGAGTAGACGTGGCAGAAATGGCACCAAACGTTACAAAAGTGAGGAGGCAAAAAGGGCTGTCTGCAGCCGGTGGAACACGGAAGAAAAGCATATGACCAAGTCCCACAGGTTTTCCCATAGGAACAAAAACTAGAGATGTGTCCTTCTCAGGAGGACGGGGAAGGGAGCTGAGACGGCTTCTAGCCTAAAAAGACGTCGATAGAGAATGTCCAGCAGACTCAATGACAGATGCCAAGAGGACCTTTTTAAGCTTCTCCAAGGTCACTACCAGAGTATAACCAACTTGTAAGAGTGGGGTTGCCTGTGGGTTGTGGGACTGGGGCAGAGCCAGGCCTCTGGAGCTCTGAAAGGGTCCAGCGCCTGCTTCCCAGTGGGCCGGTGGACCAGGGTGCATCCGTAATGTGACACCAACTTCCCCCTTTTACTTCTTAGGATTCTAGTTCCCAGTTGCGCTGGCAAAACAGACTGTCCTCCCCCCCGACCTGAACACACACAAGAGGAGGAAGAGGAAAGAGTAACACAGAGAGACGCTGGACGCCTTCAGTGCGACACAGAGAGCGAAACGCACATCAAAATACAGACAGACTTTGGGGCAGTGGTTCGTAAAATTTTTGAGTCATAGATCCTGTTGGGAATTTGATGAAAGTATAACTCTTCTCCCAAGAGATCAAAACAGAGCCAGTTGGAGCACTGGGCCCCCTTATGCCCCATCCCACTGGGAATGAGGAGACCCATTCTGACACCTGTGAGGGGCTCACAAATTCAGTGGGAAAAGAGACTGGAATGACCCTCACAGGCCCCCAGCTGCATGCTTAAAACCCGCCCAGGTATTTCAGAAGCAAAGATGAGCCCAGACACTGGTCCGGGTTCACTAAACCACACCTGTGCCCATGTGGGTTAGGAAAATGCTGGATTTCGACCCCGCGGGAGCTTACCATCATGAGCTCCTTCTGGAAGGACTTGCGGTCTTTGTTCTCCGTGTTGTTACAATCCTCCTTCAGCTTCTCCAGGACAGACGCCACCCGCTCAGGCTCACTGTCCAGCTCCGCTCGGCAGAAAAAGGTGAGCGGGAGGTTCCCGTAGCCCAAGGCGTCGGCGAAGGAGCGCCAGCTGCTGATGTTCTCCATGAGCAGGGTCCGGACGGAGGCGTAAATGTAGGTGAGGAATTTGCATGGCCGCAGGATTTGCTCCAGCAGCAGCGTGGTGCTCAGCTCGGGCCCGGACAGCAGGCTGGGCCTGGCCTTGCCCACCACGAGCACGTTCTTGGCATGCACCAGGCCCACCTTCCCCTGGTGGTAGCCGATGTACCACTCCTTGGTCCACAGCTGCCCCTTCAGCCGGATCTTCTCCTCGCTGAGCAGGGCGATGGCGTCGCCCTTCTTGTACTCCAGCAGGTAGTGGTTCTTGCTCTGCCGGACCACGGTCTTGAGCAGCTTGCCGAACTTGAGGCTGGATACCGGGCGGTCCTGAAAAGTTGGGTACTTGGTAGTGGCAGCAAACGGGGACAGAATGATTTTCCCGACCTCGTTCTTCTTGAGAAACCGTCTCTGCCCGGACGGCTTGACGGCACTTTTGGGGGGTGGCTGGGGAGTCTGGACGCAGAACTGGGTCAGGATGGCCTCCTGGTCGTCTTTCACCTGGACCCTCAGGGTGAAGTCGGAGAGCTCGCTGGGGTTCTGGCAGGTGATGGGGAAGATGAGGCGGCTCACCTTGCCCAGCTTCACCTGAAAGCCCCTCACGACTTTGGCCTGCTCACCGGCTTTGACCTCATAATTGGTCATATTGGAAAACATGCAGACTTGGAGGTCCTGGGGCCGGGACAAGACGAACTGGTGCTTGCCCCAGAGCTGCAGGGCCACGGGGGCAGGGCTGGGGGCCTGACGGGTGACCTCGCTGACCAGGAGAGTCTTTGGGGCACAATCGTGCCCAAAAATGGTCACCACAGTCTTGAAGGATGGGTGAATGTGTTTGGGGCCGTAGAGACCCACTGTGACTTTTTTATTGATGAAGTCCCATACGGTGGAAGGGTAGAGAATGTTCGGGCCGTGGGCCACAATGGCCAGGTACATACAGGGCTCCAGGTTGTCCAGATGCACCTGGACCGTGTCCCCATAGCTGTAGGTGAGTGGGATGGGGACATACGGCCCTTCCTTTAAGTCGCTCCTCAGGCACTGGAGGCCCACTGTGCTTTTGCTAAAAATGTCATTTTTCACCTCGGCTGAAACTTTCATCTCCAAGATGATAAAGGTTTTCACCTCCAGGGTGCTCAGCTTCACCTCCAGCACCGGGCTGATGCTGCTGCACTTGTCGCTGTTGAGTTCCAAGGGGGGGTCCAGCAGCGCTTTCATGGCGATCTGCTGCGTGTCCCCTGGAGCCACGTGGCCCTCGGGCACATGGATGCTGATGCTAGTGTCAGGCAGCCGCACGGAGCCCCCGGAGCTATCCAGCTTGCACACAATGTTCGTCTCCACGGCTTGGGTCTGGCCCCACCCGGGGCTTTGGCCCAGCAAGTCCAAGTCGTGGCAAGACCGGGCCAGCTTCCGGTGGCTCAGCCAGGCAGCTCGGAAGTCCTCCCGGCTCTGGAATTGCTCGGGGGCCGGTGACTTCAAGCCCGTGAAGAACCCCGAGGACGTGGGCGCGTCGGACTTGGCTTGGAGCACAGAGAGTTCCGACAGACTGTAGGAACGTTTGCTTCTGAAGAACGGGTTGTCCCGCTTGACGGGCGGCTCGGCGTGGAGTGGATTTGGGGCCGGCAGCTCGTCCAAGATGTTACCGGTGCTGCTCGTGGTGGCCAGGCTGGACTCCGTGAAGGAAGACGGGCCGGTATCAAAGAGCAGCAAATCCACAGTACTTCTGGGCACCAGCTCATCCACGCTGGGCTTCGCTGGCACGTTCCCATTCAGAAATGGGTTTGTTTGGACCCCATTCCAGAAAGGGTTGTTACTGTAGGTTTTGCCGGATCCCTTCTTGTCATCCGTCCATCCTCCGAGCAAATCTAACTCCTTGGCTACTTCGTCTGGGCTGTCGGGAAGATTGTCAATCATCCCACTGTCACTTAAGGTGGAGTTCCGGTAGTTTAAGGGCTGCACATAGGAGGACGGGATGTAGCCCATCTCTGTAGTGTTGTGTGCATACCACCACTCCCCACCCGACGTGTCCAAGACGTAGAGATGGTCACCCTTGGAGAACTTCAGGGTGGTGAAGTTGCTTGGGCAGTAGTCCTTGATTGCGATCACTTCCTTTGCATTTCCAAAAGGGGTGGGATTGTCTCCTAGCAAGGCACTGGGAGAAGGCACTGCGCGAAACACAAAGAAAGAACAGAAGGTGAGGACATGGCCGGGGGCAGGGTGCTGCAGGACACTGTCCAAAACCAGGCGGAGAGTGGCCTGAGAAACAAACCCCAGCAGACGTGGGCAGGGAGCCAGGCAAGTAACTCACAGAAACCAACCCAAGTGGAATCTGCTGTGTGATTCACTGGCCGACAAACTGATGAGACCGTGGGTGCTTCAGCACAGGCCATCACGTCTCCGTGTGACACTCGAGTCAGGGGAGGCCATGCAGGAAGTGTCTCTACCATCCGCAGAAAAGCGAGTCAGCACAGCGGAACAGTTACCATGTCCCTGTGTTTCAAACATCTCATTTTGACCCAGATTTTCTTTATCTAACTAACCAACAGGAAATGTTGCTAGGTAGTGAAGGGGAGCGGAACAGGCACCCCCAAAATGTGCCTATACTGAGCTGAAGACAATCAAAGCCCAAAAGACTCAGGAATACCTTTTTACCTTCCCCTGAACGACCTAAAAGAATTTAGATAGGGGCCTGTCCAGGAAGAGAACAATCAGCAGAGAGAACTACAGAGAGTGTGAGCCAGGCATGGTGGGCTGGGCCGCTCCTCTCTGCGCCCCATTGTGTCTGCATGGCAGGGCGAACATTTGTTTATGAAACATTTGCTTTTCCCATCTTCCTGGGAACCGTCTTCCTCCCCTTTGAACTTCCAGCCTCCCAACCTCCTCCTCCTCAGCTCAGGATGGTACAGAAGCTTTTTTTGGCCTGACTGCCCCGGCGGCCTTATATTCTCGTGGGGCCCCAATGTACATATGTAATTAAATTTGTGTTTCTTCTGTTCCTCTGTCTTACGTCAATTCAATTAGACCAGCCGAAAGAACCTGTAAGGTTAGCGGACAAACTGCCCTCCCCGACAGCAGAAGAGAAGCTGAATGTGATTTACTTAGAAAACACAGTGATGTTCAGAGTTAAGGGACACGTGACCTGTAACCAGGTACTGGAAAAGAGCCTCGAAAGCATCCCTCGTGTTGAGGAGCGGATCCTGTATTCTGCCTTCAACACGAAATATGTAAGTGGAGCGGACAGTTCCCTTGACTCTCAGCCCCCTTTCTCTCATTTCCAAGTTGTACCCACTCTTCATCAAACTGTTTATACGAAGTAAAATTTCTGAGGTCTCTTTCAACCTCCTTGAAGCGATCATTCAAAATAACAATGTGGCAATGGCCTCTCCCACATACCTTAAAAATCAAAGGTTTATGTCTGGTTGGAGTTCACATTAGTTTTGAACTGTTTAAATAGTCTGAAAAATCTCAACATTTCAGACAGTGACGCAAGCTAATTTATGGTTCTTGGCGTCCAAGGGACGAATGTTTCCAGTGTAGACAGCAATTGGAATAGTCAAACATAAGTCCTCGAAAACAAATGGTGTGTGTTTTGAAAAATAATGGATCATTCCAGACCTAAGTGTTTTATCTCCCTCCCATACTTGACAAAGTATATACAGAGGATGACGTTCTTTCTGATGGAAATAACCCCTTATATTTTTTCCCTTCCCCCACCCAAACTGTGCCTTGGTTTACAGTTTGCTGGTAACCGGGCTTCCTGTAACAAACAATTGAAAGGAAGCTTTTCTTTTAAAGCTGCCTATGTACCAAGCAGAGAAAGGACCATATTTTCAGTTGAACTACAACCACATCTTCTCTAATATATGATTAAGTCAACATTCTATTCTATCAAATCTGCCTTCCGAAAAAATCCCCACCTGCCAGTTTCCCTTTCCGTTGAAAGGAAATAATGAAAATTAAATTGTATTTCCTTGGCCAAGTCTTAAGAAACAGAGCAGGACGTTTCTATTTATTTACATGAACTAAGTAACAGAGATATGCTCGGTAGAAAGCACACCTGGGCCTTGAAGGCTGTCCCCTACTGCCCTCTGACTGGGTGTTGGGAGAATCTGGCTCTGGGATCACTAGACCTGGGTTTGTAATCCGGGACCTCAGAAGCTGTGTGACCCCTGGGACCTGAAGTCTTCACGATGGATTAAAAGCTCCTTCAATGGGCTCTGGTGAGGATTAAATGAAATCATGCTGATAAAGAGCTTAGCATAACGATGCTTAGCCAAGGTAAGGACTCACAGCTTGTGAGGTTACGGTAGACATCTCCACTCCAAATTTTATTTTTCTCCATGGCACTTATCATCAACCAATACATCAGGCACCTGCCTTATCTGTCTTGGATTTTTTTGGGGAAAACTCCATCACCCTAGAGTGTAAGCTCTATTAGGGTCTGTTATGTTTCCCCATAGTATCCTAAGAATAGGGCCCGGCACATGGCAGATGTTCAATAAAGATTCATGGAATGAAGGCTCGTCTTGCTGCTTGTAACAGAGAGGTCACATCCATCCTTGCTATTGAGTCAAGGCGGTGGCCAGAGAGAGGCAAAGTGAGAATGCCCCTCCCCCGCCACAAAATCACACCAAAGAGAAATCACTTAACCAGGAAGGGAGAGGACTACATAAAAAACAGCCAAGTAACAGGAAATGGCTTCGAGGAGGAGGTGGGAAGAAGGGAGAAGGGTCAGGCTGTGGTTAGGGGTAAGAGAAGACCTTCGCCCCCACGTCGTTGTCTAGTCACAGGCTCCAGTCATATAAACCGCGTTCGTTTCCTTGACGTAGCTAATGAAAATGTCACATGAAAATTAAAACCAAATGAAAATGAAAGAAAGCCTGCAAGCTATTAAAATCTTGTTACAGTCCCTCAAAAGTTATATCGCTATTATGTTCCCCCAGAATAATTCCCTTACCGTAATGTTTTCTTTTTTTTAATTAAAAAAAAAACAACAACCCCAAAGCGATTAAGCTGGCTTTGTAGATACCCTAAGAAGACGTATCAGTGCAAATTATCACTTTAGTCTCACCAGACTGAAACATAAAAAGTTTCACTTAAAATTCCAAGCACTCGCCTGAGGTCAATGTTCCGCTCAAGAACCAGGCTGGGAAGCTGCCCCTTCCGACCAGGGCCCCCCCCGAGTGGTGGACAGCGGTGTGAAGTCCCTTCCAGAAGGGGCCCCCACCCGTCAACCGCCACAGAGCGCCTGGGGACCCCAGGCGGCAGGGACTTCCATCCAATCAAATGCAGGAAAATCTCCACCGAGTTCCATCTTGAATTCTGGGGAGTGCTGCCCACATTCACAGCCACCTTGATTTTAATACAGAACCGCTCGCTCCCCGGGTGTCAGGAAGTTCAGTGCACTGAATAGTACATTTCCTACCCTCCTGCCTCAGTTCTTATGCAGGTAAAACACGCAGCAGAGGAAGAAGGTTGCACAGCTGATATTTCGGCTGGAATAAATTCCCACCTTGAAGCCTGTTCACCGTGCGGATTTGCGTGGAGCGGCTGGGCTGCAATGCTGCCCTGGACAGTCGAACCCAGAGGGTCTGTGGGCACCCCCCGCCCAGGAACTAACCAGCCCCTCCTCATACCCCAGGCTGTCCTCTGTCTCCCCACCACCCCAAGTTGTGATATTCTTTTTAGGAATAGTAGCTCCTCCCAGATCAGTGTCACTGTTTGTTAAAATTCAACTCTCTGCCCCTTGTTTCAAGACTCTGACCTCAAGCCCACAATTTATACTCACACTCTCCAGCATTAAGTGTGATTAGCTGGGCTAAGGTCAGAAAATAATGCTCGTTATCAGTCTATGAAAAATAAATGGTTCAATTATTTAGAGCAACACCCAGTACCTGTGCTGCCCTTATCAGCAGTCTCCCAACTCCCGGTGTCAGCCTTCTTTTGAAGAACCTTAAACGTGATGCTCTGGGCCACACGCAGAGGTGCGGAGAGGAAGAGGAAACGTGGAGGATAAAGCGGGAGGGAGAAGCATGGACATGACTGTCAGTACCGCAGGGGAGAGGTCACAATTATATCTGGGGGATAGCAGTTTATTTCAAGAATTGCTCATTTAGCTGACTTTGTGCCAGGGGCTACAGACATAAAAGCAAAGGGGAAGGTCCTACTGCACCACGGGGATTTCAACAGAGGCTGGTTGACATGCGGAAAAGTCAACTCATGATGATGATGGCGGGTGGGGGGCGGGGAGGCACACGGCACCAGGATTGCTCATAGCAGACGCTGACCATGGCCGAGTGAGGTCAGGGCGGGCTTCTAGGAGGAAGACGGATGACCCACCAGCGGCAACCAAAAGGGTGGCTTTTCTCCTCATCTTTGCGGATATCAGGGAAACCCACAGGCACAGGGCGCTTAAAAACCCGGGAGCCACCTGTAAAGCAGGTATTGGCTTTGTAAATAAAGTTGTATTGGAACTGTTGACTGGACACAATAATTCTCCGGGTAGTCCACCACAAGAGGGTTTATTTGGGAAAGAAAAAGAAACGAAACCACCACAGCAGTGTGAGGACGCACGCCTCCAGCCGTGTACCCCTGGTCAGCCGTGCACGTGCAAAAAGAGACCTCTTCCAAAGGTGGCCCCTATAAAATAAATGCCTCTCCTGGAAGTTGGAACCATAAAGTTTTAACAGGAAGTCAGGACTAGAGAGTAACAGGCAGCCCAGCTCCGCCCACAGACCTCCCAGTTCCAGGTTAGTCATCTTAAGATGCCAGTTCACTTTTATCGGAACACAGCCACGTCCATTTGTTTACTCTCTTCCATGACTGCTTTCAAGCCACAACGGCCGAGTGGCATAGCTGTACAGACACCAAATGTCTTGGAAGGCTTAAAATAGTTCCTATATGACCCTTTGCAGAAAAAGCCTGCTGACCGCTGTCCCAGACCACCCTTTTACTTTTCTGGTGTTTCTCAATAATTCATCCAGTCTCCTTTTCCCCTAGTTTTCTATTCCCCCAAGCTCCCTACCTCAATGTCACCAAACCATATCAAAAGAGAAAACAAAGGGCGGCTGGATGGTTCAGTTGGTTAGAGCGCAAGCTCTTAACAGGGTTGCCGGTTGATTCCCACATGGGCCAGTGAGCTGCACCCTCCACAACTAGATTGAAGACAATGAGCTGTCGCTGAGTCCCCGGAGGGGCAGCCGGATGGCTCAGTTGGTTAGAGCGTGAGCTCTGAATAACAGGGTTGCCGGTTCAATTCCCACATGGGATGGTGGGCTGCACCCCCTGCAACTAAAGATTGATATGGCGACTGGACTTGGAGCTGAGCTGCGCCCTCCACCACTAGACTGAAGGACAACGACTTGACTTGGAGCTGATGGGCCCTGGAGAAACACGCTGTTCCCCAATTAAAAAAAAAAAAAGAAAACAAACATTATTCTGTATAAAGACATTTCATTACTAAAGGGAAAATTCAAAACCTCCCAACACATCAAAAACAAAAAAACAAAATCCCAAAACAAACACAAGTGGTTATCGTTCCAGGGCTGAACCTATAACATGAAGTTTAGAGAGCTCACCTTTAATGACCTGAAAGTGAACTTGGCAGCCTTTCAGTAGGATGTCCTTGGGTGTTCGAGCACTTGCAACCCCGACCCCCTCCCTCAGCCACAGTTCTGTCCCCAGGAGCTCACCTCTGACATCGTTGAAGCTTGTTTCTGGAAAGCCCTCGCTCAGGTCAATCAAGGTCCCCTCGGACTTGCACCGAGGGAGGCCGCTGGAGTTGGCGGCTCGGATCCGCTGAGCTGCCATCTTCAAAGTCTCTTCCTGGGTGAACTACTACAGTTTCATATTTCTTCCTCCAGTTTTTCCAGCAATTGCTAAGCTTCTGTGTCAAGCAATCATGCTGCACGGTGGTGTCGACTGTGTAATGTGCTTCTTCCTAAAAGTAGAGAAAGGAGGAAAAAAACAGAATTTCCCTTGAGCAAGTGTAACATGGGTGAAACAGTAATTTTATGGGAAATGGGGCTCCTCTTTCTTCCAAAGGCCATTCCAATAAAGACAGACCCATGTCCTTTTCCCGGCCCAGGGAAGCAGAGCAGGGCTCCGTCGCTGGGCGCGGTGCCCACTTCATGCTCACGTCCTCAGTGCTCTTGGTACCCACAGCCCAGTGGTGCTGCCTGGCCTGCTGTGGGCACCCTGTCTTCCTGGGGCGCAGTGGGGTTTGTGACATTTGTTCTAGCACCTGGCCAGCCATGCATTCCAGCCAAAGAGGAGGACACTGGATCTGTACAGTCTACACTGCTAGTTCCAGGTTCAGGAAAGGAGAAATAAATCTCCGCCTGCCCAGAGAGTGGCTGGTTCCATTGTAGGAGCAGCCACGGCTGTGCCGGGCCAGCCGGGCGGGGGGCACTTAGCACAGCCCTCTCACACTCTGTCCAGTCTCCTTAAACCCTCCTTGGACCCCAATAAGCAACCGTAAGTACAATACCCAAGTGGCCATCTGCATATGTGAGGTGTTTTCGTGTAACTTAGGCAGGTGTGACCCTGTATTTACTGAGCCATGTGTCCTTACTAAGCCAGTACAGGAAGTTTCTGTGGGAAAGAACATAAGAATCACTCCCAAGACCTCCGTGTGTTTCTTTCTGGGAAGGTGCACACAGCCATTTAGTGGGTTCTGGGATGGATGCAATGACTGGCTGTGAGCAGACGATCACCAGCGTCCACGGACAGGAAAAGGACCAGCCAGTATCAAAGCTGTGAATTTCACCTGCTCTCCCACAGAACAGGGCACACACACCACAGCTGGCCACAGCTGGCTGGGAACCTGAGGGCAGAATTTCACCTCAAAATAACTGGGTTCATGTGACCTGGTTTGAGGTCCTTTGCTTTGCTATCCAAAGACAGGTGGAAATGCAGCTTCTGACCCAGTGTATCACCCCTACTGAGGGCCCCCAGGGACCCAACACTGCCCTCTGCAGTCCCTGTGCTGTCAGGGTGACTAGCTTGTCCAGTGCCACCCTCCCTCAGGCTCTTGGGCAGCGTCATGACGGAGAGCCGGCTGTGCAGTGAGAAGCCCCAGGTCTGCCTCCACCCTGCCATTCCGGGGATGGTCTTATGTTTAATATTCAGCTCCGTGACGCCTGTTTTCCTACGGTAGCGTGGGGGTACTAGGACCACTGTCCTGATGTGAGTTGTGTGCAGAATAAGACAACCCACGTGGGGTGCCTGGACCGAGGAGCATGGGCTTGGTGGCTGTTGGCCCTCAGCTGGGGCTCAGCAGCCCTGGTCCTGGTGAAGGGTTCAGTCGTTGCCCTGGAGACTCTGGGAAGCCACAGAAGGTTCCTAAGAAAGAGAACTTTGGCTGCAGATGAGAAAGATGGAAGCCGCAATGCCGTTTATCTTTGAAAACTACCGGCACAGGTTAGGCAGGCTACTGAGAGCGCCAGTGCTGGCAGTGGGATGTAGGTGGACACGGCGAGGACAGGAAACATCGGGACGAGACCCCCCACCCCGTCCTCACAGCCCTGCACAGACAGCCACGCTCCCAACAGATGATGTGGGTGAAGTCTGGGTGGGGCTGACTCTACCCGGTTGGGAGAGTGGTGGCCAAGAGCTCGCTCACACACCTACAGGATGCCAGGATGGCTTTGCAGAGGGCACCTGCAAGAATCTGGAGGTTGGCAGATGAGAGGCAAACATTCCAGAGTGATTAGGTTCTTGCTTTCCCTGTCACTGCCAAGAAGGCAGGCAGCCGGGTCAGAGCAGGCCCTACGGGTGTGGGCATGACGAATCACAGAAAGCCTGGAATTCTGGGAGACTGATCATATTTCTTTATTATTGTTGGGAGGACACAGTTATGACCCTGAGTCAGTGGAGAGCCAAAAAGTGCTAACCGTTTATGTAAAGAGAACCGCAGTCCTTTCAAAAACACAAAGATACCCTCACAGAGGTTGCCATTCAAGGAACAGGTAATCGTCAAGTGATGTCCCAGCGCTTCTTACGTGTCTGCACTTAATGAATGAACGAGAAGGTGCAGTGTGAACAACCTGAGGACCAACTGTTTGTGGAGAGGAAAACTCAGACTGGTGGATGGACTTTGGTTTGAAGGGATCAAATGGGATTTAGAACTCCGCTGTCATAAAGACAACAATCTTCACTGTCCAGTTAGTTAACCAGGTCTAAACATCCACATATTTCCATGAGTCCAAATATCTGCCAAACGACTTTGAATGCTTGCCTGTCTTCCCCTTTTGGGGAGGTATTTTGCACAGTGTAGATTTGGTCTCACAGCACGCAGCTTGTAGTGGACAAAACACTGACCATCTCTTGTGCTCCGGACACTGCAGCAGGTGTGTTTTACACAGAGCCCTGGATGCTTACCCCAGCAGGAGTATGTTTCTCTCCTTGCCAGGAGGAAGCTGTGCCCAGGCCAGGTGGGCTGTGTATTTAAATAAAGATGAAGGCCTCAGAGATAATCCTTTGGTATCCCTGAGATAACCTCCTTGAAGGAGCCAAAAATCACAAGTGCCAAGTGTCTCCTAAATGGCTGATGTGACTTGATTATATACAGCAGGCTGAATTTAGGAATCCCATCCTATTCTGGAAACTTCAAGTTATATACATCCTAAAACACGGATGGGTTACTTGGGTGGGCACCTTGGACATACCTAGATGGCATGACCTACAAGTGTGGCCACCCCTCAAGAGGGACTGGACTTCACCCGCTGGCCCCAGGGGTCGGTCCCCTCTCCAGGGCAGCCGGCAGCTGCATGCGCCCTTGGCCAAGGCGGCCAGCACTGGACCTCAGGACACCAGAGAAGGGCAGGCTGTCACAGCCACCCCACACCCACTGCTGACCACGCCTGGACTCGGTGAAGCCGCCAACGCTCGCTGCTTTCTTTAGTGGAAGTCAGGAAGGGGCATTAAAGCTTACTTGTACTGACTCATAACTAATGAGTTTTCCTTTTCTTGTCCAAAGGCCAATTCATGTAGAGAAAAGGGCCCGCTTCTAGCTCCTCCCCAGAAACTGGGAGGTTGGCTTCTGAACACACGACATTGTGCACAGGCAGAATTATTTACAGGTTCTGGTGGCAAACTCAAAAACCCTCGGCTCCCCGTGCCGACTTCATGAACCACAGAATATTCTTGTGGGGTCCTATCTGCCAACGTCCTGTCCGAGGAACAATGAAAAAACAAATGAACCAGGAAAAACAATAGATCACGAGCAGGTTCATGAGCCCAGACTGCGTAGGCGACCTGCCAGGTGCCCTGGTGGCCATGACCTCTGAGGGTGCCGTGGGAAGGCCGTCTGCAGGAGGACCCGGGCATAAAGAGGGCTCTGAATCCCCCTCTGGAGAATTGTGTTCCTGCCTTGTTCACGATGACTCATTCTGCACGTTGGATTTTAATTCTGGAATAGGAGTGTCATGGTGATTTCATCAGATTTCCTCCAGGTTAAAAGCAAGCATGAGTTTCGACCCACCCTCGGTGGTTGCCGTCACCAGGCTCTGTCACAGAAACTCCATCACGTCTGCCTACCTCACTCACGCCCCAAACAGTGTGTCCCGGAGGAGCAAAATCACCCAAAGACACCCCTCCCCGCTGACCTGTCCTCCTGAAAGCAACCGTCTGAAACCCAACACCCTGGGCTCCTGACCGGCAATGCAGGGGCCCGTGGGGGACACCGCCTTTCAGAGTCACACTGAGGCCGGAAGGAAGGTGGGTTGGCAGTGACCCAGCGAGGCAGAGGGTGCGCAACTGTGCACCTCCAAATGTCTAACTCCCACTTTCCCTCCGACACCAACAGCCCTGGAGGGAGGCCCATCCGCAGCCTCTAAACCAGCACCCCCATCTCTCTGCCTCTTGACCCTTGACCCGGCCAGTCTGGGCAACAGCCCAAGTGGAAAGCCAGCACGTGACTGGTGTCCCCTTTCCAGGCTCTCCCTCCGTGGAAGGGAAGGCACAGTCTCCGGTTACGAGACAGGCCCTGCACTGCACGGTGAAACTCGACCCTTCCCCTGACCTTGGGGGCCTTTTCCTCCCAGCGACAGAGGCCGCACCTCTAGAATCTTTCTGTGTCCACCTAGAGCACAGGACGAAAGTGCTGCCCCGTGGTCTCAAGGAGGGCTGCCTCCTTTTGGGGTGAAAAGAGCACAGCCGCATGGGAGTGTCCCCAGGGCGCACTGGCCTCATTTACCAGTGTCGTCTGCAGTGTTTTTCACTTTGGTTCCACAACTGAGCTCAGTTGAAGGGGGGGCGACCGTGGTTTGGAGCCCCTGAGCAGGCCGTCTGGGTAGAGAGACGCGGTTTGTGGGCAGAACCACGCCCCCAGCCCCGAGTCTGAGAAAGGTGAGCATCCCAGGTGGGGATCCCCCGGGCAGGTGGGCATCACATCACCTCAGCAAACACCCGCTGAGCATCCACCTCTAGGAACAAGGCTCCATGCTGAACATCTGTCCAGGGGACAGAAATAAACGTTAACAGCAGTCGTGTTCAGCAACCATGTCTAAGACAAACACAAGCGTGTAAAACTCGGAGGAGAAGGAAGGTTCTGTGCGCCATGCACACACATTCAAGCCCTTCTCTGTTCACCCAACGCTGATGACTCAAAACTGCCCACAGGCTCTACAGGAGTGGGGGAAGGACCTGGGTGGGGCACTTCTCACTCACTCGCTGTTTCACTGTGCAAAGTGTGATGGCTGCAGGGACCTGGTGCAACCACTTGGGATGTTTGCAGGGGTCAATCACAGAGTCAGAAAATCTGGGTCTGGAGAATCAGAGGGTTGTGGCTGGGGGCCAGGAGGGCTGGGGAGGGTCTCTGCAGCCTGAGCTTTCTACTACCTGGCCTTGTCCCTACAGGCGACTGGACGCCCAGCTGAGGGATTGTTCCTTGTGGCCTGCTGGACCAATTCCATCATTTCCTCGGGCAAAGTCAACCATCTCAGGCTCTTCACCAGAGGCTCCCCAGTCTGCAGAAGACAGTTCAAAGCTCCTGCTCTGTCTTTCCAGACCCTCACGCACTAGCCTGCTCTCCACGTCTGTATCACGCTTTCCTTTGTATGCCCGGCACTCTTGTCAGACAGCTACCATTTCTTTGACCTGGCTCCAAAACCTCCCAGGCACCTCCCAAACTTTTGTCATCTTTCTCTCCACCCCACCCTCTTGAAGACCCAACAGGGCCTCCCAACTTCTGCTACAATGAAACCTACCCATGTGAGAGGAACCCCGTCAAACAGCGCCGCGGCACGTGGACTCCATCTCCCCTTGGAGCTCTCCTGGGATGCACCCGTCGTCTTCACTGCGCATTCACTGCTTTCACCCTGAGCATCAGAGCTGAGATTCTGCACGTGATTTCTTAGTTCCCTAACAACTACACTCGTTTCCATGGCGTCTCTATCTTTATAATCCCCCAGTAGCAAACACACTGTCTGGCCCAACTTGGCGTTCGGTGCCATCTGTTGAACAGACAAATGTTTTGTTCAAACACTTATTCAGAACCAGTGCACTTGGGGCGACCACCAAAGATACTAGGCCATGCAGGACCCGGTCCTTTCCCTCTACCACTCAGCATTTAGCTGGGACAACAACATACATGAGACTGACACCAAGAAGAGAGAAGGGGTTCCACGATGTCTCCTGGGCTCGCATGAGACTGGACGCCCAGACATCTCGTTGGCCGATCACAGCCCGCGTGGACGCTTTTCATCTGTTCCATCACCCTGCTGCTGAAAATGGGAAGGAGTTCAAAGACTAACCAACGGGTGGCCTGTCAAGTGCTCATCTAGCATGGGATATGGTGGTGGTGGGGGGGGGGGGAAGCTCATCACGATGGTGGCTGTGGGCTGCCTCCCTGAGTCACAGGGGAAGGCCAGCCCACCCGTGAGAGCGAGCTGGCAGCATGCAGGCTGTGAAATAGGATCTTGTGATCAGCCCAGGCCAGAAATACTTCTGGTCCCCAGCCAGTGACTAGAAAGAGAAAGCGTGATCATCTCTGCAGAAGTTCTAACAGTGATGGATGGGATCCCATTCGCTTCACTAGGGCTGACCCGCCTGACACATTCACCAGGACTGCAAAACATCAGCCCTGGAAGAGTTTGTGGTTTCCAAACATGAGTCATTGATTTCGTGTCTTCCTCAAGAAAAAAAAAAACATCAAATATTATTTATTCTCCTTTGTCAACTTAAGTTTATTCTAGGCAGTTATGTTAAAGGCAGCTTTCTGTTGCTTTAAAGAGGAAGCTATTAGGTTACCCACAAGATATACTGACATGTCTTTTCTAGTGTACATAAACTTACGAATTAATTTTGTCAGGTTCAGCTTAGATACCACTCTGAGAAACGCCGGAGCCACCCACTATACAGATGAAGAAACTGAGGCTTGTTTTTTATCAAAAGGGTTTTCTCTGAGGCTCGTTTGTGAGACTCAGATGAAAACGCTGGATTCAAACCAGCCAGGGAAGGGAGGCAGCTTCTGAGGCCGAATGCTGCCCCTGGTTCAACTGACAGTTCTTGACACTGATACACACACGCCATGGCTGACGCTCAAGTTCGAGATAGGAATTTAACACCGCGAAGACACGGCCGGAGCCACTGCCACCAAAAGGGACACGAGGATGAGCGACAGCCCTTGCAAAACTCCACCGCTGGTTGAACCAGTGAACTGGTAGTGCTGAAAAATAACCAACAGTTAGGAGACGGGGCCTGGTCTACTGATCCGAGGGACCCCGCGGCGGGCCCTGGTACTGCCCAGGGGAGAAGCCTGTACGTAAGGACTCAGCTCCCGAGGTGCCTTTCCATACTTGACTTGGGTGATGCTACCTGTCAGCCATGAGAGGGAATCAGCTCAGTTCCACCCACCAGTTTCCGGAGGATCTAGCCTCCAGCACAGTCAGCAACCACTGGACTTCAGGGAGGGAAGGAAGGAACGGCTTTCATAAGACCTACGGTGACCACCCATTACTAAGCAAAATGTCTAGAACAATACACCGATCACCAATCTATACACTTCATCAATGTTCCTTAAGGAAATGAGAGAGGACGGGACCCTTACTCTCTCTCCCATCCCACTGCCCCACAAACATCCGCGTCCTCAGGAAATCAAAGATGTTGATGAAATGCCTCATTCACAGCACTGCTCACACCCAAGGGCATTCCATCTCCACGGACGGCTGCAAAGCCATTAAATTCACTTTCTAATATTTAATAGGATGGAAAATCCACACAACATAATATCAAGAAAAATTAAACCCACAAATTTGACAATCAAGTCCTATTCCACTTTGTATTAAAAATTGTATAGTTGCTAGAAAAAAAGATGAAATTTCACACAAAATGCTTACTTATGTCTAGGGGGCAAAGGTATGGATAGTTTTGTTCTTCATCTTAATTTTCTTAAGCCTTCTACTTGCTGTAATTAAAAATGTATTTCATAAAATAAACTTCCATTCTTAGCCAGTGGGGTCTTTCCAACCTTTCAAGGCCATTTTCTGAGCAGATATAAACGTATGCCACGTGAGGGGTTGATTTTGAAATCTTTCAAACACTTGAACGATATGTTCACCCCCACGCATCTAAATCCAGGCGTCTCCGTTTCAGCTCCGTGCTTTGGGGACTCATTTGCCATTAAATGAAAATAAAAGGGACGCCAGGCCTTAGGACTCTACTAACTAGAAAATACAGGCTACCTGACTGTGACACTGTGATTTTTATCAAGAAAAACGTATTTGGTGCTTGTCGTCCCCTCTGGCACCAAGATCCTAAAACCCTTGGAATTTCCTAAGCAAAGAGAATTACGAAAGTATTACTATCTTCTGCTAGGTTGCTGAGGTGAGCTTTGGACTTCTCCAGGGCACTTAAGGATGGGGCTGGTTCAGGAGAACCAACCACGTGATTAGAGGGGTGGGACTTTCAGTCCCTGACCTCTGCAGGGGGAGAGGGGCTGGAGGTTGGATCCACTGCCAATCCCATGATCTAATCAATCATGTCTGTGTAATGAGTCCTCCATAAAAACCCAAAAAGGAAGGGGATCGGAGAGATTCTGGGTTGGTGAACATGGAGATTGGCGAGACTGGTGAGCCCGAAGAGACTGTGGAAGCTCCATGTCCCCTCTGCATATCGTGCTCTATGCATCTCCTTCACCTGGGTGTTCCTGAGTTATGTCCTTTTATAATAAACCCGTAATCTAGCAGGTAAATGTTTCAGTTCTGTGAGCCACTCTAGCAAATCGGTTGACCCCAAGGAGAGGGTCGTTGGAAGTTCCTGTCTATAACCAGTCGGTCAGAAGCACAGGTGACAACCTGGACGCGAGATTGACTGACGTGGGTGGGGGGAGGGCAGTCCTGTGGGACTGAGCCCGTCACCTGTGGTGACCGGTAGCTCATGTCAGAATTGAGCCGAATTCGAAGATACCCAGTTGGTGTTGGAGAATTGGTGATGTGGGGAAAACCCCACACAAATTGGATTTGGGTGTAGAATTGTTACAGGTAGAAAGGAGATTCGAGAAGGGACAAAGTCAACATGAAACAAGTTTCAGAAATGCACTCGGTCCGAACAGACTGTCTGAGCCTTATTTTCAGTTCTGCAGAGGGAGCGCACTTGACCCTGACTCTCCCAGCAGCTCCCGAATGTTTGCTGCTATACATGGCAGCGCTGTGACCGTCTCTATACCTAATCTTCCCGAGCATTTTGGATTATTTTCTTAGGACCACCGTCCAGTAGACCAGGAAGCACTGCCAAACACGTTCCTGGAAACTTGTAGCAATTTCTACTCTCAACAGCAGCAGATGTCCGTTTCCCACCGTTCGCCAGCAGGCCGGGCAGAGAGCTCTGCTAGTCCGCATGTGGGGACGGATCATCGAAGCTCAAATGCACACGTTCCTTTGACCACCAGCCAGCAGTGTTTTCAAACATCTTCTACATCTTATTTCCTACTCTGTGACTCTCATTTTGGATTCTTTGCTCAATGACAGACTTAAATTCAACATATTGGTTGCAAACATCTTCCCCACTCCGATGCTCTTCTATCCATTTGCTAACTTGATCAAGTCTCAATCATGCAACTGCACCCATCTTTCCTTTATTTCGCCATGAAGCCCAGAAAGGCCTTCCCTAATAAAAATTTGATAAACATGCACATCTAGTCTTCTTTATTTTAAAAAAATGATTTGTGTACTGACATTAATGCACAAAGAATTTATTTTGCTGCTCAGTGAGGAACTTAGAAAATTAATTGGCAAACAGCTGAGCAATTACTCCTGCCTGGGTTCCTGAACAATGTGTCCCCTCCTGACTGATGTGACGTCATCTTAATGCATTTTAAATGTGTGTGGACACTGGGGTTTGAATCTGGCCTATGCTGTGTTATTCGTCAGACTATGTCTGTAACAACATCAGTCCTTATTTAACTACACTAGTAGCTTTACCACGTTTGGCTGTCTGGAAGGACTAGTTTCCACGAACCATTCTATTTCAAAATCTCCTATCAGTTATTTTTTCCTACTTTTTTCTTGCAAGTGAATTTCAGAATGATTTAATAAAATGCTTTCCCGCCTCTTCCTTCCTTTACAAAGTAACCCCAGTAGGATATTGTTGGCATGGCATTGGTGAGAACTGACATCTTCATACTATTCTCTTTTCTTCCAGAAAAATGGTGGGTCTCCCTTTATTTAAAAGCGAGTTCCAGGGTAGGGTAGAGCAGGGACTGGAAAACCCTTTCTGTAAAGAGACAAAGAGTAAATTAGGCTTTTTTGGGGGGCAGGGGGAGAAGCGGGGGCATAGGTTTTCTGCCCCAAAGCTTCACCTCTGCCCTCGCAATCAGTCGATTCTGCAGGTCCAATCAATTCCACCTCCACAGTATGTCGGCCTGACCCTTCCCTCTCCTGCCTGCCCTATCTAAGCACCTCACCTCTCACCTGGGCTCGCCACAGCAGCCTGCCACCTGTCTCCGTGGCCCCACACCCTTCACCCCCAACCCAAACACACACAACGAAGCCATTCTCCTTAGTTAACGAACGAACTCTCCACTGGCACATGCCTGTACTTCTGATAAGTCTAATTAACCTCTTTACTGGGACTGCCTGACCTGGCCCCACCTGCTTCTCCATGACCTTGTTTCTTCCTTGGTGCACTCGTTTCCTGAGTTTAACTCATTTCTGCCCCACAGCCCTTGCACTGGCTGTTCCCTCTGGCAGGTAAGCTTTGTCTCCCCCCGCCCCGCCCCCAACGTCACCTTCTGACAACTTGTGTCACAGGTCTCAGGTCAATGTCACTGCTTCAGAAAGGCCCCATGTGACCCCTCACAACGCAGCAACAACGCTCCCCTGACCTCTGTGCCTCGCTGTCCCCCTGTGCAAGAGGACGGCACCACAGCAGCAAAGGTTCAGATGTGAGACTGCACACACACGGCGCATGGTTGATGCTCCAGAGAGGTCAGAAGTCACACAGCTCGTCACGTAGGTCCTAGTTCACGCGCAAGCCCTGTGCTTTTTATCCGCACATGCGCTAAGTCTCTGTGAGACACCCCCGTGTTTTTCACACGGCTTTGCAGCTTCCCAATTGCACCACGTGGTTTGGAAGCTGCGGCAAAGAGTGAAACCCTGTTGGGTTTCTAGGTGCTTTATTACATGGGCTAGTATCATTCCTTTATAAACCACTAATCAGTTCTTAAATCCCAGCTCCACTGCTAATTATTACAGCTGTGGGTTGTGTGTAATGAAGGTTTAACAATATTCACTGCACCTTCTTTCCCATTTGTTTCAGCTTCTTAAGGCCTGACCAAAGGGTTCGGGTTTTAGGGTCACACAGCAAGCCATGCACACAGCAAGTAAGTACCTTTGGTTAAAACCTAAAAGCCACCATGCCAGGGAAGGGATGACACTGAGAAGTCACGTATGCTCACATTTTTCTAACATCTTCTGTTACGAGTTGAATCGTGTCGTTCCTCCCCCTGCCCCAACGAAAGGTGTTGAAGTCCTAACCTCTAAAAGCTGCAAATATGGCCTTGCTCGGAAATAGGGTCTTTGCAGAGGATCAAGGTCAGACGGAGTGATAGGCTGGGCCCTCGTCCCATAGGATTGGTGCTCTTATGTAATAAAAAGGGGAAGTCTGGGCACAGAGGGAAGATGGGAGGACCCAGGGGCAGCTTGGGACAGACTCTCCCTCACGGCCTCAGACGCAACCAAACCTGCAGACGCCTCGGTCTCAGACCTTGATCTCAGACATCTGGCCCCCAGAACAGTGAGAAAATGCATTTCTGTTGTTTCAGGTCCCTGAGCTTGTGGTTCTTTGTTATGGAAGCCCCAGGAACCTGACAGACCACCAGAAGCTAGAAGAGAAAAAGGTCTGGACACAGATACACCTTCTCAGAACCTTCTTTTCCTCTCCTCTGTGGGTGTGGCCTCCCGCTTTCTAGCGCACCTGTCCCCATCTGTCTTTTCTGTCACATTGAATACAACCGGAACTCCAAGAAGCAAATGAAAGTGAAGCTCCCAAAACAGAGGGTCACGGCCTCTATCGCAAAATGTGGTCTTGCCTCCACATTTCCGGAACATTCTTTTCTAAGATCCCAAAGTGGCAGGCCATGGCCTGACGGCTGCTCACTACACATTCCTGAAGGATGAGTGGGATGTCGGCAGGCCATGGGTAATTACACCTCCATAGCCACTGCATTGTTGTAAAACTCTTGCCAAGTCACCCCAAGAGACTCCCAAAGGCATTTCTCAGTGGCAACCAAGTAACTGAGGCTTTGAAACAGCTACTTTCACTGAAATCCTGGAGCTGTCGGAACACTGCCATTACCTAAGACCACACTCCAACCGCCTGAAAATGGGAGGGGAGGACAGCAGAGCGGTGCGCCCTCAGTGCGGGCAGAATGGGGGCAACGTCTCGTCCCCCACAGGGCTCCAGCTCAGGAGCTCTGAGGAACACACAACGACCTGGCCACAACGTCACGTTCCTTGCACTGGGGTCCCGCCAGTCTGCAGCAGTACAGGTCCCAACTAAGACAAATATTTAGTCATTCAAATAGACACCCTATGTAGTCACAGCGCTGAAAACGAATACAGAGGCAAAACCCAGAATAGAAATTTCCAGCAGCTGGCAGAAGCTGAGGGCGCGAGAGAAGGCTGTGGGACGCACTGGGGCTCCAGAGAGGCAGGGAGACAGAACACAGCTCCAGGTACAAGGTTCCCGCCTGATGGCCGCGAAGGTGCAATGGGACCTTCTGCCAGGGAGGGAGAAAGGGCTGGCAGCAGGATGGACACGCAGGTAGAGCGCTGAGGCCTGCAGGTCAGACGGCGGAGGCCAGACAGCCCCTGTCAATTGGCAGTTAGACTTTTAATGTGTCTTCTGGCACAAACTGAATCTCACCTTTACTGATTCATCAAGAGACAAGAATTCTGGAAGAAGACCAGGCAAGGAAAGGCTGTCTGGAGGACGTGTGTTGTAATTGTGAGGACATACGTACTTGTCTTCTCCCCCGTGGGCTGACCTTCTTCCTCCTGCGAAAGGCGGGTCGTTTCGTCCCTGCGCTTACAGATAAGACACTGCGGGTCTCGTCTGCACACTCAGCACCCTGCCTCCAGCCCCACAGCTGGAGTCGGGGCCCAGATCTGTTCCCCGAGTCCTCGCGTGGTGTTCTGGCTTAGTCCCTGCTTTCCTCACCTGACCTTTAATAAATTATTACAATACCCCCAGTGTCTTCCTCTTCCTCCTGGGACTGCAGTGAGGACTAAATTTGGGTGATGACGCGGCACAAAGAAGGAAGCACAGGGTTTTTGGAGTTAGATCTGAGCGCAAAGGCCTGCTGTGTGATCTTAGACAAGTTACTTAACCTCTCTGAGCCTGTTTATATCACCTGCAGCAGGAGGACAGTAAAATCTGCCCAGCTAGGGGAGCATAGAGTACTCAGTGAGTATCATTTCCCTTCACTGTCTTCCTTGGAGACTGAGGACGTGTGGGCACAGCACTGGTGTCCCCAAACAGCCATATGCCAGGGACTCAAATAAACTCAGTCTCCTACAAACCACACATTCTCTGCATTTCTACTGGGGGGCGTCCCTATTTACTCAACACCACAGTCACCACCTTCTCACCTTCGGTGACCTCCCCTTTCACCAATAGAGTCCCTTTGTTCCAAGTTTGAAACCCCTCAGATGGGCAAGTTACTTAACTCCTTGGTGCCTCCACGTCTTCATCTATAAAACGAGGACAATCATACCACCTATCTCTTCCAAGGGAGTTGGTTTCAACCTGCTAACTCGTGCCACGCGCTTGGTGAAACGCCAACACTCATCTGTCTCTCCCAGGTCAGGGGTTCCCAGTCTTGGCACACTAACTGCTCAGAGGGGATCACTCTGGGTTGGGGGGCCGCCCTGCGCCTAGTAGGAAGTTTAACAGCATCCCTGGCCTCTGCCCACTAGAAGCCAGAGGCGTCTCTGCTCCTAGACACCCAAAATGTCTGGCCATTGCCAAGTGTCTCCTGGGGGGCAAAACCGCCCCTCCTGAGAACACCCGTTCTCCCCGAGGGCTGTTATCAATGTCGTTGTCACTTACCCTGTAAACCTGAGCCACTGGCTGGGAGGCCCCTGCCTCTCTCACCCTTTTCCCTTCCATTTCCCGCAACCGGCAGGCCTCCACCTCCCAGCCATATCCACACGCTTGTTCCCCAAAGGGCGCCCAGTTTAACAGTTTCTCAACCCCGGGTGCTGAGGACAAACTCCTGGGGTAGCTTTTAAGCAATAATTTCACTTTTAAAAAGCTCTCATGTAATTCTAATTCGCAGACAGGACAGAGAATCACTGTTCAACCTGGACCCCACTCACCCACCCACCAAAGTACAACAGTCGTTCTATTTAGAACCCAGAGCCCATTCTCTCGGCCTCAACAGCAGACGGTGACGGGAGATGGTCCCCCGCCTGGCCGCCCCTAGGCCCAACCAAGCTCTCCCCACCTGTGAGGACTTGGCCCTCCCCCCGAGCCCTGTAAGCCCCCCACTACCTGCATGCCCTCATTCCTTGGGGAAAATCCACTCATTCAACAGCTGCTTCATCTGCTTCATCTCCACCGTCTCCCGCCCCGCTTCCCAAAGGCGAGTCCTTAGGTTTGGCACTGACCACATCAGCCTAACCTCTGCCCGGCTCAGAGAGCCTGTCCCACTGAAAACCCAAATGCAGCCCGCTCCGCTGGGCATGCCGCGCCCCTGGCCCGGAAGTTTCTGCTCTGCCACACCTGGGCAAACCCCCCTAGCCTTCCACCAAGTCTGCCTGCACTGCTTTGCTGTCACCGACCCCCGACCCGACCCCAGGCACAAAATCACCCAAGGGCAGCAGTACTTTCTGGGTGTCACACACGAGCTCCTGAGTAGCACTCCCACCGCAGTCAATTCTGCAGGCGAAGTTCTTTGTAGACGTGTGCCAGGCACACGCACAAGGGCCCTCGAAACGATGGGTCATCCGTGGGCTGCAGACTGAAATGCGCAGGGGAGGTGAGCTCTTCTCACCCCGGGCAGCTCTGCCCTTAAGAACATTTTGATTTTGAAGAGATCAATGTGTCTTAACAGATGAGTGACACCTGGAACCCACACCGTGGGCTCGCTAACAAGCAGCCCGATGTGGCTGCCGGAATTCCGGGGCCCCTGTGTGGCCTGCAAGGTGTGGTTCCTGCTGCAGAAAGGTCTTCCGGCCCGGCCTGCACAGCTGATCCAACGGCGCTGCCCTGGGCGGGAGTCTCACTGAGCTTTTCTCCTGTGATGGGTCAGTGACTGGACCATGTGAACACACAGCCAAGCCTTGGGGAAAACTCACCGTATCGCGACAGGCACGGACAGCCCGGCAGCCCCGTGGGCACCTCGGCTGGGCCAGTCAGTCACGTGAGTGTCCTCCTCCTGGGAGGAGGCCAGGTCTGGGGACACATGGATTGCTGGTTGTAAGAGAACAAACACGCTCTTCGAGTGGAGTTGCTCACGTGCCCCAGTCGGACACAAGAGGTGTAAGCACACTTTGGAGCTTTCTTTGTGTAAGACACGCACACATACGGGAGTACAATAAGAAGGGTGAAAACTTGGCAGGTAACGGCAACTCCCTCAGCTCCCGTGACAAGCACTTTAGGGAGCTCCTTCTGTACTACCGCCCTTGTCAACCAGCACCAGCAGGGCCTATGCAGATGACCTGCCTGTGGGGAGAAGACCCCGGGCCACTCAGCGTGGCCGTCCGTCACTGCACTGTGTGTGACGCGGGGGGACTGTGGGACCCACCCACAGAGGTCCAGGCACCTTCCCATCAGTTACTGCTTTTGCTGCCTCCTCAGAGCCAGCGCTAGGGCACAGGGCATCTGCCAGCGTCCACGGGACGGCCGGTCCTACACCAGTAAGCTTCTCTCCGAGTCAACACCCCGTCTGTGGTCCCCAGCCAGGGCGCGTACAACAGGACCTAATGAATAGACTGTAACTGCTTATCTCACCGTGTCTCCTCAGTCAGGCCATATGCTTTGGCTCAGCCAGGACGGCGTCCAGCACCCCCAGCACCCACAGAGCCCCGCACACAGCCACAGCCGCTCAGCAGGTAGAACTGAAACCGACGCAGGCTCCGGGGTTGCTCCAATCTCACCGTATGTGAAAGTGACTTCTCCAAAGCAAGACTTACTGTGTCCACAGCCTTCTTCCTGTCTGTCCAGGGAGGTTTCTGTCCTGAAAACCTAACGGTCATCAGAAGTGGTGTGTTTCTTAAGTCAGGGCATTGACTACATAGGCACTGGGCGTCAGCGGGGCCTGGGGACCACAGCAGGGCCCCCAAAGGGGAACAGATGCAACGGCTGCTCCCATTGGTTTTTAAACATAAGCATCAAGTAAAACTCATGTAAATCAGCCTCCTTTTCCACAAGCTTCTGCTACAAGTCTGTACCAGACAGGAAATGGACTTCAAGGGACCTGATGGCCGCCTGCAGGAGACAGTTCGCCAGACACTGCACCAGGCCGTGCCTTCAGGTAATTCAGCTTGTTTCCCTACAGTTCTGACGGTGACTCGAGACGACCCACACGACAGGTAGCCAGTGTGGCCCAGAGCCTGAGGGCATAGCCAGGACCCAGGGCAGCGGGGAGAAGCTTTTCCTTTACCTCCAACGATGAAGTGCCTGAGAGTGATTATTTTATACAGAGAATAAAACTCAGGAAAAGAAACTAATTACCCACAAGCAGAAAGGGGCACCACCTCAGGGTGTCTCTGTCCTCTGCTTTGCTTTGTCGTGGTTGACACCACACGTCCAACCCGATTTCTCAGTGGCACCTTTTCCCTGGCCCCCTCCTCCTCTCGGGAAAGCTGTGCTGTCAGTCAGCGCACAGCCACAGCCTAGCAGCAGGGGCCGCCTTCCCCACAAGCCGGCATGGGGCTCCAGGCTGGCAGGCTGGTGCTGAGGAGGCTGGGAACGGGCCGCCTTCCTTTCAGCTCATAAACATCCTCCATGGCACCGGCTCTCCCCACAGCTCCTGCAGCCACTGTCCTTCCTCCTGCACAGACAGCTCGGCCCTGCCCGGCCTCCTCTGGAAGCAGCTCCCTCTCCCACACCCACAGCTTGGACACACTGTTCTCACTGGGGCTGGAGAGGAAGGCCCACAGGGCGCCATGCCCTATGGGTGCTTTCCTGAGCCTGTCTCACCTGGCAGCTTGCGGCCACCCGCACAGCTGGCTTTTGAGGGGTCTCCGCAGCGCCCCTGTGACTGGGCCGTCCCACCTCCCCTCAGGTTCCTCTTCCTCCTTCTGCCCGAGTGTGCGATGGCCCCAGTGTCTGTTCCTGCCTCGGGCTCTGCTCACTCTCTCTCTTTAGGGGCTGAGCCACAGTCCAGGGACTGGCTAAGGGCCACCTAGTCTCTGTCAATGCCCAAACCCATGTCTCCATGGCAGCCCTGTCTCATATAACAGCTGCCGCACCCCCATCCAGAAGGGCCCGTACTCCTAACCCCCATCCTAGCGAAGGGCACGGCCCAGAAGCACTCATCCCAGATGCCTCCTTTCCCCCATCCAGTCCAGTCTCTGGTCTCCAGCTGAAACAGCAAACTTTTTCTAGAAAGCAGCGTTTCTTAATCCCGGCACTACTGACATTTGGGGCCTGCTCCTTTTTTCTGTGGGGGCTTTCCTGTGCATACAGGACGGCACCACCCCAGCTTCTACCCACCCCACCAGGGGTCAGGAGCACCTCCCAACCCCAGTTATGAGGACCAAAAATGTCTCCAGACCTCGCCAGATGTCCCCTGCCTGGTGACACCAAAGGGCCAGAAAGTAAATGCATTAGGCTTTGTGGGCCACGTGGCCTCTTGGAACCACTTGGCTTTAGGTCTGAAAGGCAAAGACAGTAATAGCTGATGAGTGGGCATTGCTCGCTTGCAATAAACCTTATTTACAAAAACAGGCAGCACGCAGGATGTGGCCCACCTGGTCCCCAGGCCAACCCAGACTCTAGACTCTACCTGCTCTCTGGCCAGGTCACCCTCCGCCCCTCTTTCAGATACTCCCACTCCCAAACTGCCTGCAATCTGCCTCCCGACTCTATTTCCCAGGTATGGGTCCGCCTGGCCCTGGATAAACAGCAGTCATGTCAATTCTCACCAGGGGGGTGGTGCCCTGTCCCACGGGCCAGGCCATGCTGAGTGCTTTACCCAATAACTGAAATCTCCAAAGCATGTTCGATGAGCAGAGATAACGCAGCAGATCTGGAGAACCAACTTGCCCCAGGACATACAGATACTGTGTGGTACCCCAAGCCTTCATCTCAACCTCCATATCACAGGGGCCATTCGCTGCTGTCACTGCGGCCCGCCTGGTCCCTCCTCCATGACCTCCCTCTGTCTCAGTCCCTCTTCGAGCCACAGGCTGGAGGGGTGACCCTGGAGGCCTACACGGCACAGACCATCTTCCCATCCGTGGCGGCCTCACGCCCTGCCTGGACCCTGGAGGCCAAACAGCCCAGGTGACAAGGTAGAGTAAGGTGGGCCCAGAGTCTAGAGACCAGCAGCTCTGGGCATGCTGTGGTCCTGGCTCCCCTCGTCTTGCTGGCTTGCTTTCTGGAATGTTTTTGTAACAGTTAACAATATATTACAAATAAAAGGAGTATGTTTCTTATACAAACAAGCGACTCTACAGCTTTCTGACTGATCCATTTTTACCAAAACCCATGAATCTCGGTACGATACTCCCGAGGCAGCAAAGTGGACCTTTTGAGATTTTCTGACCATGGCTTTCCCCAGAGAAAGGAAGAAAGGAAGGAAAAACTGTTAGAATAAAGCAGGAAGAGACACACAGGAGGAGAGGCTGCCCCCCACCCGTCGCCGCTGTCCTCTGACCAGCCGCCCCTACAGGAGAGGCGGCTTTCTCGGGTTTCCACCACTCCGCGCCAGTCCAGGTCAGGATTAGTGGCTGGAGCCAGAGGGCTGGGTGGGAACAGCTGCAGTGACTCAGTCAGGTCCTCACCCTCGGGGGGTGGGGGGGTACCCCACCTCCAGGGGCACAGCCAAGGGATTGCAAGTGAGTCGCTGAAAGGAAGCTAAGTGTCTGTGCACAGGGGACCTCGGGGGTGGGGTGGGGGTGGGGATGGGGGGAGTCATTCTTCCCAAAGCCAACAAGCTCTGTCCATCTTCTCCTTTCCTGGCCCTACTACGTTTTGCCTGGAAGGCGTGTGTTAAACCTGCAAAATCTGGAGGTCAGGAAGGGTCGGTAAACGTTTGCTTCCTCTGGCGAACAAAAGCCAGTTGTGCTCTGAAAGGCACAACAAGGGCGGTCAGTCCAGGGTCTGGACACAAGGAAGCCGAGAACGCCAGCGACCTACTGGGCCAGTGGTTCCCCAGCTCCAAGGAGTTCAGGGTCTGTGAAATGCAGGTTCCTGGCCCTGCCTGGCCATTTTCGCTGGGTAGGGACAGGCGGAGCTGTCAGTCCGAGTCCCCACAGGAAAGCACCATGAATTAGCATCATTTTAGGTGAGCTCAGTGGAAGGACCATTTACAGAGGTGTAGGTGGGGTACAGGAATGCCCTGGGGTTGTGACTGCAGGGGCGGGGTGCGGGGAGCAGTCAGGTGACTGACCTGGGGAGATGGGCAGACGGGACCCTGGGTCAGGGGAACCAGAGAGCTTCTCGGCTATGCTGCAGGGGGAGGCCACCCTGCTCTCTGCAGCCTGTCCCTTCAGCGGGCCGATCAGATCAGGAAGCAAGGGAGCTCCCTTTGCTGCAGTCATTTCAGATCTGCCTCGCAGCAAGTGTGGGAAGGCTGAGGGACAGGGGGGCACAGGGGAGGACTGGAAAGCTGTTTTCTGACAAGTCTCCCCTGTGAACCTGATGCAGGTGACAAAGGACCACAACTGGAGAAACACCTGGCCTAGGTCTGTACTGACACCCCGGCCTCTCCTTTCCAGTAAGTGACACTTCCTGCCAGTGACTCACCATTCCTGGCATTGCTTTGTCAACACACAGGTGAACGAATCCACAGGGACAACCCCAAACTGGCCTCTGTGTGACCGTGGCCCCAGCTTGTCCACCAACTCAACAGCAGGTCAAGCCCTGCCTCTTGGAGGTTTATAAATTCCTGGAGATTGGAGGTGGAGGGCGCAGGAATGAAAGCTAGGGTTCGCTCCCAGAACTTGGAAGAGAAGAAAGCTCTTAGAATCAAATTAGGATGGCAAAATATGACCCTTAGCTGCACCATTCATAAGAGCCAAAAGGAAGAAACAACCCACGTGTCCACTGACGGATAAACAGGCCATCACACCGTGGTCTATCATACAATGGAACATCACTATAAAAGGAAGGGAATTATGACACGTGCTACAGCCTGGAGGAATCCTAAAAACAGCATAGCGGAAGACAGGTCCAGAACATCACACACCGTCTGATTCCACGTATAGGAAAGCCCAGAAGAGGCAGATCCGTAGAGAAAGAAAGCAGACTAGCGGCTGCCAGCAGCTGGGGGCAGGGAGGAACGTCCAATGACTGTCCACAGGTCCCCCTGTGGGCTGGTGAAATGTTTTGGAACGCGACAGTGGGGGTGGTCGCACAACTCTGTGAATATACTACATACAACTGAATTGTGACACTTCACAAAACTTGTATGTTCAAGGAAAAATGTTTAAGAAAAGAATCCTTGTAAAGAAGCCAGGTCACTCTAAACAGGACAACGGTGACTCGCTTATGTCTCTTAGGAATGGGTCTAGCAGAACCCATCTGGAGCTAAAATGTCAAGTACGCCACAGTCTGAAAAGGTACCTTTGTTAAAAAGGATTATATACCCTGAGACATATTTTTGTTACCATCAGGAATAAACTACTAAAGGACCGAAAAAGAAAGCTATGTGTAGACAGGAGGGGGCCTGGTCCGGCTAAGGAAGAAGCTAGAAACAGGAGAGGTGAGCAGACTGCGCCCCAGCAACGGCGGAAGGTGGTGATTGGTCAGAGGCACTGACGAGACCTCAGACCCTGCGGTCTCACTGGAGCAATGCACCCCGGATAAGGACAGCAGTGGGGCCATCTTGGGTGATTTTCAGGACTCTAAAAACCCAATTCAAACTCGCTAAGGAAAAATGGAACCGACTTGGGCACCAAAATCAAGCTGAAGAAAGTACGGGGGAAGGGCAGGCCCTGGAGCCACCTGGATGCAGAGTCAACGCGGCCCAGCCTCCAGGCCCTGGTCACCGTCCTGTGGGGCCGGCTTCCGCAGCCCAGATCCACTCCACAACATGGTGGCACAGCTGTGAAGCTTCTTCCCGTTTCACAGATAAGCAAACTGAGGCACCACAGGGGTCAGTCAGCGAAGCCACAGAGCCGTTGGTCACTAAGAGTCCCCCCCAGACAGGCTCACCCTGCCAGCACCACACAAGTGAAGTGGGAGGAAAAGGGTCCCCAAGAAAAGGGGGTCTTCTTCTCAACTCAGGAAACCACACGCAGCTGCTCCATCTAACAGGACCCTCGCTCTGCTCTCAGCCCATCCACCCATCTGCCAGCCAGTTTGTATTACCAACCTCTATTTGTATCACCAAAGGATCCGCTTTTCTCCTGTCAAATTGATAAACTGGTAGCCAGGCCTCCATGGGCTGAGTCTGTAGGATCTAGGGCACCCGAGTCCAGTGTTTTAGGGCCCCCAGACCCTGGCCAGGAGGGAGTTTATCTTCGACGTGCTGGCCGCAGCCCTGCTGTGCTTCCTGGACCAGCCTCAGGGAAGGACAGCAAGGGGAGGGCTCCACGCCCCTGCCACCAGGCCACACCCTGTCCTCCTGACCCTGTCAATGGGAGACGCACGCAGGCATACCGTACGTACTGAGGTTCCCTCAGAGGCCCGCTCACGCGTGGGACCCTGAAGACTTTCCGTAGAAACACAGTGTCCCACCGTGGGCACACTTTCCTGCTGACTTGCAGGCAAACTGCGTCCTGACAAATATTTATGCCCAGGCACATGGAGACCCATTCTCAAGTATCATTAAGTCCTTTTGAAATCAAGAGATCTAAGCCAGCCGGAACCCGGCGTGCAGCATTCCTGTCGGAGGTCCACCCAGGCCCCACTTGGCCTCTGCTACCGTCAGGCCACTCCTTCCGCTAAAGGACAGTTCTTGAACCCTGCTGAGCCTTCCATCATCCGACCCCAGGCTTTGGGCTCTGGGGACTCTGTGTGAGGATGTCAGAAGGTCCCGTCTGACCTCAGTCAATCAATGTTCAGCTTCTCTGAGGCACAAGCTCTCATCGGAAAAGAGGCTCAAATTAATAGCCGGCTCGGCCCTCAGCTCCCTGAGAAAATAGGAACAAGCCTCCGAGCGCGCTGCAAACTGTAAACCACTGGGCGAAACGTAAATACAAGGCAAAGCCACAGAAGAGGTTGGCCGACGCTGTACATGACATTTCTCTCCCGGAAGCTTCTTCTTCGCCAAGTGCACCGCCCAGCACCTCATGTGTCATTCACTGAAAACCCCAACCTCCTCTCTAGGAGCGAGCTCACTAATTCCTCTTCAAATGCCACGGCGAGACCTGCACACCGTGTAGCCTGAACACCCCCTTTTCCAGTCACCAATCACGGACAGCCCGTGAGTCACCCGGTGGATGCTGCCCGTTCACCGGGACCCTGGGTTTCCATTAACCACCTGGTGAGCACCTTTGATTTTCAGGTTTCGTTCAAGGTCAACAAAAATCCAAAGATAATTTTCGTAAGTCAGGTCTCTTTCCCATTCTGTAAATGAGCAAATAACATCTGGACTTAACAAAAAAGCAAAAGAAATAACAAATAGATGCAGGGAATGAAGAGTTGACGTGGTTTCCGTCAAGCTTACTCTTGGTTTACGCTGAGCAGGCCAGCGCAGGGGAGCCAGCCCAGGTCAGCTTATCTCCAGTTCCCCTTATCTCCAAGCAGGTCTCCGGCCTTCCTGAGCAAATCCTTTGAGGAATCCGATAAGGGCTATGGGCTCCGTCTTGAGAAAACCACCCAGGCCTGTAACGTTTTGCCCAGACTCTCTGAAGGGACCCTGGCTAAGAGTCCATCAGGGTAAACACACACCTCTTCTGTTATTGATAAAAATTAGGTTCAATGGACTAGGCCCAGACGACTGTTCTCTATCAGAGGGTACCCCAGGCTAACCTAGAGCATCGATCAATGCTTTTTATAATTCATCATCAAAACCTGAAGGCAGAGGTGCGACCACACATTCCAGCTCATACGTAGACACAGCAAGTATCAACAGGATTTGTGGGCGCTGACAAAGAAGGAAAAAGAACCACGTTGTGTTTACTGAGCATGAAGTCCAGGGCTGCACGGGGACGGGTGGGGGGTGGGAGAGGGACAGCGCCCCTGTCCACAAGAAGCCAGGACAACAGCCACACAACACAGACAGGCATGGCGAGTGGGGAGCGCCTGGCGCGTGGTGAGTGGAAGACACTGTGTGACCTTGTCTGCCCTTCCTAAAGCCACGGGCTTTTTAAGTCTGCTTCCTCTGACAAATCAAAACTTGGCTCACTGGCCTTTTAGGTCCCTTCCTGCACCACACGTGGGACGCCAGGACCTGTGTCCATCAAATGGGGACAGGAGTACCTCGGCTTGCCGTCCTCCAAACACCACCAGAGCACGTCCACCAGGGAGACCCCGGTTAGTTCTAGTCAGCCCTTCCCTGAGGCCACCTGCTCACCGCTGGGGAGAAGGGGCCCTGAGTAATTCACTGGCCAGCAGGTCACGTTAATCCCGCGTGGACCTCTGGGACCCCTGGGGTGGCCTGCGGTCATGGCAGTGTGCTTGACAAATGGCACGAACTGCAACGTCAGTGCAGGGCTGCCCCTCAGCCACACCAACTACGTGTCCACAGAGGAGGCAGGGGGTTGGTGTTCAGGGCCCCTCAATAAAGACACGAGAAAAGGGAGGCCCAGAGAGGCTCAATGACTTGCCCAAAGTGATGGGGTTCTGGCAAAATCAGAGGGAGGAGCGGGGCGGGAGGGAAGATGGAAGGAGAGGGAGGGAGGAAGAAAGAGAGGAGGAGCGGTGGGGAGCCTGCACATAAGCCCAGGTGGGAGTGAAGCATGCCAGCTCCTCACTTTCCTGCGAGCACCAATGGCCATCACTCCCTGGCCCAGGGACGCCCCCAGCCTGGCCACCCCCATGGCCCTGCCTCCTCCCAATGGATCAGTAGTGGACATCGATCCACAGTCTGCCGGCTCAAAAGAGCGAGCCAGCCCAACCCTCTTCTTCTGAGAGCTGGGAGCTGGGAAATGCACACGTGGTCCAGGGGCAGGTCCTGCGCGGCCATTCCTGGGCCAGGTGTGCGCTGGGCGAGCAGCAGAGGCCGAAGGGAGCAGCACGGGTGGGGAAAACATGCGGTTCTTGAAGAGCAGCTTAATTTCTCAAATTCCGGCTCCTGGGTCCTTCCAGGTCTCCTGTGCTTCGTCTCTGGATCTTTGCGATAATCCTCCCGTTTTCTGGTCGAGCAAGTCTGAGTGTGTATTTGACTCTTTTTATCTTTGAGAGCCTCCTGAGACACTGGCTCCATTTGTACAGATGAGGAAACTGAGGGCCAAGGAAATTAATTTATGTAAAGTGCTTAGATGCTCAGAACTGAAATTCGGTTATACTTACAAAACAAGACCAAAGCTATAAGCTCTTTGCAGAGACATGTTTCTGACTCGAGAGTGAAATACATTCTCTCTGCCCTTCCTAACTTGCAGCCCGCCCAGTCAATTTTAAATAATGAACTAACAAAGCGGGGAAAGTCCAGCCAGAGAGACAGGAAGATGTGGAGTGGGATTTGTGATTAGGCTGGAAATGTCTTCCTAAGTAGGTTGTAGCAAGAGATTGGTAGGCTCTTGAAACAAACCCTGGTGGAATCCTTCTTCACTCACACCTTTTATCTCCAATGCCTCAAGTAGGTCAAAAATTTCTCATTGTCCTCATGACATATCTGCTTTAAGGAGGGTGAAAAGGCAGGCTAGTTAGGAGGCCAAAACACAAGGCTTTTTAGAACACGTAAATGCCATCTTTAGTCTAACGTGTGGCTAGGGTGCAGCTTCAGGTTTCTGTCATTTTGGGGTTCACGACCTCATGCATACTCAGTGGCAGCCCTTTACTTAAGGAGCAGCAGCATATGAAGTACTGTACTGCAGTGGTCTTGACCGAGGCTGAGAGATGCCTCAGGGCGACACATAGCTACGGGGTTCCCCTCTCTCTGTGCTCCTGGGTCACCCGCTGACAACTGTGAGGTCAGACCTGTGGACGAGAAGGGGTTCTGTCTACAGGGTGATCTGACCATAAATTAATTCCTAACTGGGTGGATCATGGTGCGTAGTCACACCCCCGGCATATACCTTCAAGAAAAAAGTTTCTTTGCCTCAAGCAAGCCCTGTCCACTGTTCCTGTGCACACACCTTTGCAACGCCTCTTTTTCAGACCCCTCAGAAGCAAAACTACCCTTGAGAGAGCACATCATTTCGTTAAGTATCCTGTCATCTAATTCCCCGCCTGGCTTTCTCCTATCTGCATGTCGTCTTCCTCATGTTCCCTCCTTAATTCAAAATGCATACAAGAATCTGCAAACTGTTATTCCAATGGAGCATTTTATTCAGTCTGTTGAGATCTTATATCCAGGTGGATCCTCTGTTTGGCTCCAATACATTTTTATAAAACTTCTCTACAGGTTTGGACGTTCTTACGTCGACAGACCTTACCCCAAGAGGCGCCCAAGCAGGCAAAGAACCAGTGCTCCCAGGTCACCTGGCCAGTGACAGCCCCCGCAGGCCTGGATGTCAGGATGTTAAGGGCACTGGCCTTCCTCCATCCGTCCTAAGGACACGTGAAAGCCAGGACCTCCCCTACATACAGGCTGGAGCCCAATTCATACCTCCAAAGTAAACGAATTAGTGGATGCCAGGGGCTGAAGGCAGGGGGCACTGGGAATAACCAACCAATGGACAGGGGGTGACGTTCTGGGGTGACGACAAAGTTTGAAACCAGAGAGTGGTCATGGTTACACAACACTGTGGATGTAGTAAAGGCCAGCGAATTGTCCACTTTGACACAGTTAATTGGATAGTATACCTTCACATCAGAAAAACAAACAACAAAACCCATACAATCAGAAAAGTTGGGAGATCCCCAGCCTGAAAAGTAATGTAAGAAGAGCAAGAATTTGTCAGTGATTCTCATGTGGTGCGGACAGAGGGTACCCAGCCAGCTACCCCTACAAAGAGTGGATGAGTCCAGGTCGTTGAACGGCACAGTTCTTTACGATCACCCAGCTCATTTCTTAATTGCATCCTCGACTTTCAAGTAAACTTATCGTTCAAAGAGAAAAACATCTAATTTCATCTACTTTAAAAATTAGCTGTGTGGCTCATGCTTGTGGCTGGAAATTCATTTCTGTTGGCAGGTGCTGGCCACGGGGACGCTTGCCCACGTAGTTCCCGCACTCTCCCGGGCGCCAGGTAAGGGAGGTAGTAAGGACGGAGTGGCCTGGGGCACACAGACTCGGACTCCAGGCCTGGGCTTTGCTACTTGTTAACGATTCTCCCCTGATCTTGTCCTCTGAGCCTCAACTATAAAAGGGCAAGACGCAGGGCCCCAGGATTGGAGTAGATGCTTAGTGGAAGTGTCCTGAGCTGGAGCTCCCACCTTGACCGGCACCTGCAGAGACCTGGGACCCAACCCGGGTCTCCCCACTGAGCTCCATCCTGGGCTGGCACGCTCCCCAAGGATCTGGCGGGCCAAGTTCCGTTCTATCCGGGCACACCTGCCTTCACACTGGTCTTACAGCGACAGGAATGGGGTCAGCACCATTCCTGCTCCCTCACTGGGTCCATCGTCTTGACAGCAGCAGCCACGGGCGCTTAATAAACTGTTACTGATGGTGATTCACAGCGGGATCAGTAACAGGTTAAGATCATCGCCTGGAGTTGCAGGGATTACATGCAAATCCAGGCACCGAGCAAACCTCTGGACATAGAAATTAAAACCCTGGGAGCTCCATCTCACAAAGAAGTTGAGACAAATCAGATCTTGAATATTGAGAAACACAGAAAACACTGCATGTATGTTTCGGGGATGGGGTGGGGGGGAAGACATAAAAATTGGCCAAATGTGTCAAGATTCCCCCCACCCCTTTTTTGTCCATAGCCAGTGGACGGTCTCTTTAAATGCTGTGAGACACATGTCCACTCTGCCAAGGCAGGTAAAAGTGAATCTCCCTCGCGACCTTCCCAGGGGCCCTCTATGCTGAGATGGAGACAGAGGGCACCGCTTTGGCTCATGTCCAGATGGCCAGGCCCCATCCCTCCCTCCTGTTTCCTCTTCCCAGACATTTAGCAGCTCTGGTACCTCTGGCTCAGTGCCAGAAAAAGCAAACCACATAAACGACACCCAGGGACCTGCCAGAGCCAAGGAGGGGCCACGGGCAGGGCCCCTCCATTAACCTCCTCCTGCCCTGCTCAGGATGGGGCCTGCACCGGACAACCTGTGCCCCGCAGATCCAAAGGTGAGACCCTGGGAGGGGAAAAGAAGCCATGAGCAACCCGCTGGCACCCAGCTGACCTAGAGAGAAGAACCGAGCTGCGTACTTGAGTTTGATTCCGAGAACCCCAGCCTCCCCGGCGATGCCCAGCCAGAAGAACGTTAGGAATGTGGAGGCCACCCAAACAGACCACAGCCTCCAGGGGAGGGCTTGCGCTCAGAAGGCAAGGCCGGCCTGAGGCTGCTTCCTGGACAGAGGTATTTTAAGTCTCTGAGACCTCAGTGGGTGAGGACTGACCCGGGACCCAAACATTCCCGAATTCCTCACTTCACTTTTAAAAGCCCCCAGGTCACAACCCCGAAGAGTCCCAAGCATTCTTTCACTCTAAAGCGCAGGCGGGTCCTGCTTGCAAGATATAAAAGGTGGGGAGAGGAAACTGTTGGGACAAAACCAATCCCCTTCCCCCCATGAGGACAGAAGACACAGACGATTTTTAAAAAAGAAAAACCTGAAAAAATTCCAGGGGCTGCCCAATTTGGAATGGCTTTTATTATTCAAACATGACCCTGAAAAGACCGCAGCCTCTGAGCTGTTTCCTCTGAAGTCCCCCCAGTGACCCAGGGTTATGCAAATGTCCATTTTAAGGGCAGTCCAGTCCTTTCACCTGAGGCGGAAAGGCTCTGTTGTTTTTATACACAAGAAGGCAGCACCATGTGACTGAGACGCTCTTAGCCCAACTGACTTGACAAAAGATGGTTTCCTTCTATTGCAAAGAACAGCCAAGAAAATACCCGAGAACATTCTAGCAGGATACGCTTTACTCTTTCCTTTCTGCTGGGATTTCCAAAAGCCTCCAGTTATGTCTCATGAACCACCTAGCGTTTCCTTTTAACATTTTCTGCTATTGTATTCCAAGGACAAACGCTTCCCAGAGCCCCAGCGCGGCTGACCCGGAACCAGGGGGCCAAACGGAGCTCCCCAACTCCCATCTCGGCACTGCTGGCCATTGTCTGGGAACTCAGAACCTCTTACGTTGTTAAGAGTCACTGCTTTGTGCAGGCACGACAGGACCGCCAGTCTGGGCGCTGTCCCGTGGTCGTCAGTCAGGGTGGAGGACGAGTTACCCATCTGGTTTCTGGGAAGAGCAAGAAGGTTCCATTGGTGGCAACAGAAGGGAAAGTCACAGAAGTAAACAGAAACCAGAGACTCTTCTGGGAACTCCCCTGTGCCAGGCACGACGGTGACATCTGACCTTCCCGTGCGGAGGGCATGGAGAGCTGGCCAGGATGTGAAGACAGAGCCATGAGGGAGATGTTTGCAGCGCCCTAAAAGACCAAGCAGGTCCCTGGCAGCTTCTGGAAGCTACTTCGCCCTCCCGAGCTGCTGTGCACACATATGGAACCCACCTCCCTGCACGGGTCTGTGCTTCTCGGTTGTGACACAGCCCAGGTACAGCACCTCAGCCAAACTCCCTGGCTGCATCGCTTACCTACAGCAGGCCACCAGCTCCCTGACGTCAGAGGCAGGGTCCCAGGACCCAGCCTTCCATCCAGAAAAGTAAGGAGATGCTGCAAGACAAAAACGGGAAACATGACTAAGATTCAGTCTCGTTCAGCTGAAAAACTCATCTCTACGCGTCCCCTCCAAGGCTCGTCCACATCTAGAGTGCACTGTGTTCCGCACTGAGTTTACATGGTAAGATGAGGACAGCGCTGGACGTGCCATGTGGCACTCAGATGCCCCCTCCATCCCCACTGCTGGGAGACTGGCCTGCAGCACCCTTTCCTAAAGTGCCCTTCCTGGGCAGCCCTGCAGGGGTGAAGAAGCGGCCCCTCACCCTGCTCCCTCCCAGGGTCCGAGCTCTGCTCAGACAGCACTGCAGCCCCACTCTCCCTCTGCCCGCCCCTCCTCCCACGGGTGCTGACCCCAAGAGTGCTCCCCAACAGACATATTTCACGGCGACGTGTGTCAGAGTTGGCTTCCCGGGGAGCCCAGCCTGCAACAAGGTCTTTTTTTGTTATTTTTTTCTCCCAATGCTGTGTCTTCCCTCACCTGCTGTTACAACAGAATAATTTTATCAGCTGAACCCTGAAGACACACTCCAGTCACCTTGCCAGAAGTGGGGCTTCCTCCCCCCATGCTGGGTCCCTAGGAGGGCGTTTGAGTCCCACAGCACTAACATGAGAAGTACAGAGCCAGATGGACGCCTCACAGGAGCTTGAACTTGACGATGACGAGAGAAACGGGACTGAGCGTCACCGTGTGACTCCCCTCTTGCCATCTGCAGACAGACGGGCGTTCTGGACAGGGTCACAGAGGGGCTCTGGCACTTTAGAGGAGGCCTGGACGTGGTCAGGCTGTAAAGGGGAGGCGGGAATGCCATTCTGGACACCTTCCCGACATCAAGACACTTGGACTGTGTTGGTTTTCCCCTGCTGGAACAGACAGCCCAGAACTGACCCTCTTCCGGGTACCTATTTCACGTACAATTAAAACGAGTATCGCAAGAGGACACAGACTATTCCCTGTGATGCTGGGGCAGCTGGCTAGTCTTGGGGACACTGTGTCCCCCTGGGGCTTCAACGGGAAAACGAATTCCAAAAGTACAGAAAGGTGGGAGGAAGGGAAGGGGATCAACTAGAAGGAAAGCCAAGCTACCCTGTTTCCCCGAAAATAAGACCTAGCTGGACAAGAAGCTTTAATGCGTCTTTTGGAGCAAAAATTAATATAAGACCCAGTATTACATTATACTAATTATATTATATTATATATATTATATTAACCCGGTCTTAAATAAAACCAGGTCTTATAATTTTTGCTCCAAAAGACGCATTAGAGCTGACTGTCCGGCTAGGTCTTATCTTCGGGGAGACACGGTAGCACAGACGCAGTTGTGTCAGTAGACTCAGACCTTCCAATTGCGCAGCAGTGACAGAAATCACACAGGTAAAGGGAAAGGCTCCACTACAGCCAATGAACTCTTCCAGATGGCAGAGACATCAACCAAAAGTTAGGAGACAGGAAAATGGGGGCTGGGGCAGGAAACAAGAGGCCGTTGTCCATCCATCCCTTTACCTTGGACGCGTCTCCAGGGCCAAGATGACTCAGTGCTCTGAGAACTCCAGAATGCTTACGAATTGAGATTGGTAGGGACAGAGCTGCTGAGAACCTCATCAAGGTAAAAGTGGGGAAAGGAACTGAAAAACGACCTGAGGAAGTGAAAATATTACCAGAAGTGGCCTCTCAGAAGTGGATTTATGGGTGTTTTTCTGTTTCCTCCGACTTCTCTGGCTTTTCCAATTTGTTCTACTGTGTGTATGCGTTTGTTTGTTTTTTCCCCGATTTTTAAAAGTCACTCCTCCAAAGTCCCTACACCAGCCTAAGAACTTGGCTGTCTCCTTTCCTCTCTACCCCAGCCCCCCAAATCTAGGATGGGGTGACGGGGGTTTCTAACCTGCATTCCCAACACTCTGGGTCTCTTCCCTCTGCACTGGTCCACCCGCGGGCCCCTCATGGAGGGCGAGAGGCGGGCAGGGGGCTGGCGAGGCAGGCTCCTGGGTGTGCACCCCACCCCAGGCTGCCCAGCGCCCATCTCCCAGGCACAACATGAGTGCTGGCTGAGCAGCTGCAGACTGCGACCTGGTCTTACCTGCAGAAAGCTGCCAGGTCTCCTCCCTTATGGAGCGCCTGTCATGTTCATGTTCACAGCTCATTTACCCCAGCCTTCCTCACGGCTGCTGAGCACTGAGGCGCTTAGCATTTTGGGGGAAGGGGCTTGCTAGGTCTGGGGCTTTTCACTCACTCCTTCTAGAGGACTATTTAAGGCAGGGGGCTTTCGCTCTACCGCCCTCAGGCCCTGAAGCTGAGCTGTTTCCTTGCAGGAACCCCTGGCAGGTCCCCAGATGGGGGTGACCTGGTAAACTCACACCTCATACCCAATATGGGAGGACCCAGCACAGCCCAACCAGGCTGGCCCAGAGACGTCCTGCTGGACTCTGGGCAGGGACAGTGGCACACACGGAGCTCTCTGCCAACTGGTGTTGACATCGGGACGGGGAGCGGGTCTGGCTGTGGACAGTCACGCCCGTGAGGTCCAGGGTGGGTGCAACAGGTGGACTGGTCCTGTCCACCTTCCCAGCTCCATGTTCTACCTCTCTGAAAGCCTCAGCTTTCTGCAAACAACAGCCTTCTTTCTTTTCTTTTCTTTTTTTTTTTTTTTTAAACACCAGCTTTCCTGAGAGGAGTGCAGGCACCATCTCCTGGCCAAGCTCTTCTCCTGAGGGAGCTGTCATCAGGTCCCATTGCCCCCGCCCCCAAATCACAGGATTCAGTGTGGGTTCATCAAGTTAGAATACACTACCAAAGTCTGCAAGATGCCTCACTCCCTGATTGTGTGTGTGTTTCAAGAAACATCAACGCTGTCACTAAACCAAATTTGGGGGAAACCTCCAAGAACCACAGAACTGTCAAGAAGCGATGCTGAGAAGATTTCGTCGTCTGCAGGAGCCTCCAACACATGTATCTTCTCCTGTGAGAATGGCGTTGATGTTCTCTGCGCATCTCTTAACAGCAGTTCTAACAACAGCTCACCATCTCAGCTGATGCTACAACCACAGAGTTTATCCTCCCCGAGGAGGTCTGCAAAGCTCAGTGGATAAACAAACAACTAGAGGCTCATGAAACTTAAGGCGGAAAGCTACATTCACACAAAGAGATGAACTCTGTCCTAAATACTCCTTCCAGGACAGTCACCAACAAGACACACACCCATTCCTTCCACTTCCCTTTGCTATGGATGGAACTGCCCGCCCCCTTCATATGTGGGAGTCCTAACCCCCGGTACTCCAGAACGTGACCTTCTTTGGACATAGGGTCCTTACAGAGGTGATCAAGTTAAAATGAGGCCCTACTCTGGTATGAGACTGGCATCTTTACAAACAGGGAAGTCTGGGGCAGACAACACAGGGGGAGTGCCATGTGGATATGAAGGCGGGATCTCTAAACCCAGGGACACTAAGGGTCCCAAGCAAACCAGCAGAACCCGGGGAGAGGCCTGGCACAATCAACCTCACCGCTTCAGAAGGAACCAACCCTGCTGTTACTCGATCTTAGACTTCCAGCCTCCACACCTGCGAGACTGTCAGTGTCTGCTGTTTCACCCACCCCACAGGTCCGTTGCCATGGCAGCCCTAGCAAACTAACACACTGTATCTACAAAATGGGAGAACAAATGCCCATGACCGCCCACCCCAGGGGCTGCTGTGCCAGCAGCAGATTTGAAAATGCTCTGTAAACTCTTCAGCCACCTCAACCAATAGGTTAGCCAGCCAGCATCAAGCCACCAAGGGCTGGTCCTTGCTGCAGGGCACGCCTCTCGGGGCAGGACCTGCGTGCTTCCCTGATGCCGGCAGACACCTGCAACTTCCCACTTTGTTCCAACAGCCTCGGTATGGGCTAAATGGCCTGACCCACTCACGTGCCCAGCACACAGTTCTTTAAGGCGGAGATGATGCAATCTCAGGGTGGCTGTGGGGAAACCGGAAAACTGCAAAGCCTCTTCCTTAGGTTTCCAGGCCACCATGCTGGATGTGTGTGGACACATCGGCCCAAGGACCCTTCACAGCCTGCGTCTGCGAACGTCTAGACTGGAGGTCTCTCTGTGGCAGGAATGGGCTCTCCCCTTCCGGCCCCTACCATGCCTGAAAGTGCCGAAGTAGGAGGACAAGAGGAGAAAGTAGAACCCAACACATTCTTGTCATAAACCGAAGGCAAAACTGTGGCCCGTGTGCCAAATCCAGTGTGTCACCTGTTTTGGTGTGGCCCCTGAACAAAGAATGTTTTTACATTTTTAAATGGTTGGGGGGGGGGGCGCAGAGATCAAAATAAGAATCCTATTTTGTGATGTGACAATTATATGAAATTCAAATCGCAGTGTCCGTAAGTAGTTGTACTGAACAGAGCCCTACACGTTTGTTCACGTGTTTGTCCACAGTTCTTCCCTCTGTGCGTGAGGACACAGAGACCTTTTGGCCCACAAAGCTGAAAGTATTTACTGTCTGGCCTTTTGCAGAAAACATCTGCTGACCCCAGTTCTCTACCAGCCCGACTTACGCAGTGGGGCAAAGGTCAGGCTGCGGTGGGCAGAAAGCAGCACAGGACAGTGGGCAACACCCACAGGCGTGGGGCTGGATGCCAGAAGCACTGGCCAAGGTAGCAGGTGGGACAGGCGATGGCAACAGGGAAAGAAAGAAAAACAACAGCAAGGTGTGGCTAGAAATGGAGACAGACACGGCCCAAAAGGGAAACTTCATCCATTCAAAACGGTTACCTGGAGCTGGCTCCAACCTTGAGAGGGGAGGCGCTCCTGGTCTCCTTCGGCAGCACAGGGACCACCCCCCACCCCCATGCGAGTGACACTCAGGACAGTCAGGAGCTCATGGCCTGGCTGTGGACCTCACCCTAAGGTTTTCAGTGTTTATGGGAGAGATTCCAAGACAACCAATTTACAAAACTGAGAAAATAACACTTGGGCAGACTGGCAACGGCCTTTATATTTCACGCTATCAAAATCAACACTATGACCACTGTTAACCGGAAAAAAATCTGGCATGTGGTGGCCAATACGGCCAAGTCAGCGTGGGTGACACCTCACCTGACTGACACGGTGGAATTTTCTTACATAGAAGAGAGAACGGGTTTACTTACCTTTCCTATAATTATGTAGCACGTCAAATTCTACAGAGTATGTGGTAAGGAACATTCCTTCCTCTCTCCTGTGTTAAATCTACTATATTGAATATTATGCACAAAAGGGAGAGGCTCATTGAGAGAAACAGCCAGACACCCATAATGGCTTCATGACATGTCCACCCACTCACTCTCCACGTCTGTGGTTCCTACCTGGTACCTGACAGGGCATCAAGTCGGTGGTTTAATTCACTGTGTGTGGGGCATTTCCAGCTGTCCTTCCTCCCTGGGTGGAGGCTCCTGTTTGTCTGTGTGTGTGAAGACGAGAGGCCCCGGCCATTACTGTGCCCACTCTCTCTCCGGGGCACGTGGACTCCCACACCTGTGGCCAGAAGGCCACTTCCCCCGCTTTGGGCTCCTGCTCCCTCTGGTTGGAGCTGGTAGGCCTTGTTACAAAACTGTTATGTATTTAATCATGACATGAATGAATGACCACACCAGAGCAGCCTCCACAACCACCCAAGTGGGGTAATTGGGAAGGACCCCACAAAGGTGCATCACTTAGAAGCAGGCCGGCAAACCAGACCACATTCAACACTGGAGGAAAAAGTAATAACACTCTAGTCAAGGGGATCAAATATATGGTGATGGAAGGAGAACTGACTCCGGGTGGTGAACACACAATGGGATTTATAGGTGATGTGATACAGAATTGTACACCTGAAATCTATGTAACTTTACTAACAATTGTCACCCCAATAAACCTTAATTAAAAAAAAAAAACTCGAGAAGAACTCTGGACTTGGACAGCTTCACCCCCATCTTTATGTCACTGCTTGGTTTTAAACTGGGAATGAAGAGGACGGATCTGCTTGTGGTTCATGCAAGACTCCGCTGTCAAACAAACCACGGTCAGAACAGACCTTCACCCAACATTAGAAGGACTGGAAGATAGACACACATTTGGCTCCCTCTGCCTTTTTTCATTTTTATTTTTTATATCTCCTTTTTCTAGGCTTTGACTAACTTTTCCAGCTCTCCGACCAGTTACTGCGGGACGTTCACCGTCTGCCCTGGTGCCCCATTCTGGGCTCAGTGGGGCTGGCGGTTCAAGTCCAATGTCATGACAATCACCGCTTATGGGCTGACGAAGGAGACCTGCCCAGGCAAGTCCTGAGGCTTTTGGTTCTGACCCTGTAACCTTCTCCCGTGAATAAATGGGGAGATGGCACCTGCCTGTGTGCTGTCCAGGTGGAGGGGAGCAGCCTGTGAACGGAGGACCTCTGAGATGACCCGAGTCACCCAGTGGGGTCCCATTTCAGCTCCTCCCTTCACTAGCTCCATAACCTTTGCTAAATCACCTAACTGGACTCTGGGCCTCGGTTTCCTCAGGTACAATACAGTGCTCTCCAGACCATGTGGGAGTATCCCCACCGAATGTGGCTTTTTCTTGTGCTGTCCTTTCTCCTGGCCTGTAGGTCACGTTGGGGACAGGGACTTTGTCCTTTTGTTCTTTGAAACAGAAAGGACCCGATACTTGGTGCCAAATACACAGTAGAAACCTGAAAAAAACGCTGGTGGAGTACATGGTTGAGAACCTAGCTCCTTCCATTTGAATCTGGCCGTGGTTCTCCACATTAGCACGATCAGACTTGCCCCCGGAGGGCTGACGAACACACAGGCTGCAGGTGTCTACCCCGAGAGACCTGGGGGCCAGCCTGACAATGGGCATTTCTAACTTGCTCCCAGGTGAGGATGAGGCCACTGGCCCCCGGACCACACTTTGAAAACCACTGGTATAATCGATAATGTACTTTTTTCCGTTTGTCGCTGGTTTTCACAACAGTGAGGGCAAGACAGGTCTCATCGTGCCCTTTTTAGCAGAGGAGACAGCTAAGGCTCACCGGTTTCAATGACTGACGGAGATCCAGTGGGAAGCTGGGATCACACCCAATGTGGTGGCAAAGTCACTTTGATACACAGAATCATGGTCAGATGCAAAGAAAACAAAGGAAGACCAAGCAGGCTGCACGCAGTAAGACAGGATATCTCCAAGTGAGGGCACAAATGCTGGAAGAGGTCCCAATGTCGCACTTCCTTCCTTCTTCCATGACAGAAGTTATAAAACCTCCCAGGGCTTTTAAAGAAGGAAGAAGTGAAATCTCCTGCCTGCACCAGATAAAGGCAGTTTCTGTGTGAGTCTCAGGAGAGGGCACAGAATAAACAACCTCCCAACCAAGGTAGAGGAGGCTGGAAATATTTAGGACAAGTTCGTGTGTGAACGCTCAGACCCTATCTGCACATGGACTCGAATCCCGGCTGTGCCTCCGAAGCCTGGCCACCCATGTGCTCCGCGTTGGGTGGGGTGGGGAATTACCCCGCCTGGAGCGTGAGTAATAGTGAAACAACGCTGCCGCCAGGGCCTGCACACGTGGGGTTCAGGTGCTGGTTCCTTTCTTCCAGAAGCCCCACAGCTAACCCTTGCTCGGAGTGTGTCCTCGAATGGAGAGCTGTCCCCATCTAACCTCTTAGATCTCCTTCCTGGAGGTTAAATCTTCACCCCAGGCACCTCTCACTCTAGCAACAGGGCAAGAGGGGAGAGTGGGAACATCGCAGCCTGGAGCTGCCCAAACAGCCCTCCTGCCAACAGATCTGACCTCCCTTCCACGCCTGACTGGTCCCTGACTGAGGCCCTCAGGAGCCCCCTTCCCTATTCAGCTTTGCAAAAGGGGCGCGGGGCTTCCACCCGCCTTCTGCCCGGACTGTGACAATACGCACGGTTCAGAAAACCTGGCCTAAGCAGCGGGGCAAAGGGCAGAATGTTGATTTCAGAAGAGCATCAAATGATTCCTAATTCATTCATCTATGTATTAGACTACCCAACCCTCTTCAGACAACAAGCCATACTGTCAAAGAAACAGGGTCAGAAACAGAATCACTGGAACAAACATTTTTCTGAAGCCAAGACCTGAAGAAAGTTGTAAGACGACCATTCTGTATTTTAAAATATTTCCCCCAAATGAATCCTCAGTTTCCAATCTCTTCATCAAGATAAGCACCGTGTTATCCAGAAATGTGAAGCAGTCTCCAACCTCAGGGACTATCCTACTTTGTAAACGAGCTATTTTTAAAAACGCAATCTCAAAAAAAAAAAAGGTTTTTGTTTGTTTTAAACGCAAACTTGAAGAAGCCAATCCCATGGACGCTGTCCACGGGAGTGGTATGCGTTTGGGGAGACGCTTCCTTCCACTGGTGGTCACACGAATGGGTTCGGTGACCACGAAAGGGCACAGCGGCACAGGGAGCCATTTCCCTCACGATTAAGCTCCTAACTGCAGGTTGAAATGCGCGTGAAATCGGGTCCTGGCCAGAACACAGCAGTCCGGGTAGTGGCGAAGGGACATGAGAGGCAGGTTCTGTCCGCCAACCCTCGCTTCCCACAGAGCCACGGGGACCTATGTGATTAGTCTCTTTGGTCTAGATGCGGACTTATTCTTACCTTTATCACAAGCCACCGCCAGCTGGCCAGAACGGGTAACACCACTGTAAGTGCAGAGCAAGCTCTCTGGACTGCTGCTCACCTGGCTTCAAAGGACAAGGGCTTCATTCAACCCATCACTGTCATTTCCCAAATCTTCACTCGGGCTCCGTTCCTTCTAAGCTCCAGAGGGGCTGACAAGATAACTAAAACACGTGGGTCCTGCACTCTAGAAAGGAAGGGAAAGCAGGTACCTAAATATTACACAAGGCTGCAAACAGAAGACAGCAAGATAGAAGGCTGCTCGGAGGAGAACAGAACAAGATGGAGAAGGGGCTCCTGGGACGAGGCGAAGGGACCACCTCGGCTGACTGGGCTCTAAACAGGTCTCAGGGGAGGATGCCACACAGGAGTCCAACGTCCCACTGCGGTGAGGGGCACGTGGTCTCTGTGCCCCCCCATGCCCACCCCCACACATCTGAGCTTTCTCCGATGTTCTGAGCGCCTTCTGCCTCCCTGGGGGCTGACAGTTATTGCCACAGACCATGCCGGATGCCTCCGTTCTTGTGGGATGGGGCTGAAATACGTGCCTTTCTCATGACCCCCAGGGAAGAGTCAAGCCTGGACTTCACAAAGACGCCGGATGGAATCCACGTACAACCAGTTACTCCTGTCAAGATCCTCTCTATACGGGTGGGTGAAATCTGCTGGCCCCCGCCCCCCACATCCCAGCCCCCAGCCCTCGCTCTGCCTGCAGGAACACACCACACTCCCCAGGGCAGTCCTGGCGTCAGTGCCCCAGCCTCCAGCCCTGCAGAGGGACGATTCTAAGGAACATGCTCGTCGTTCCTCAGGAGGGTGCCCAGAGGGTCTCCCATCCCGGTGTCAGGAGCTTAGTACCTCACCCGCTGCTACTTTCGCCCTTTCTCATCTCACTCTCCCAGTCCCAGTTCCCTCCTCCTGCTTCAGGAGCCCACCTATCCCAATATATCCGCCCCCGAGTCCTGGCCCCAGGCTTGGCATTGGGGGTCCCAAACCAGAACAGATGGCAAATGTGAAATGGGCACTAGACGCTGGGTTTCTTGGACAAGACACACACACAGCTGGGTGATACCAACGGGTACTTTGGGTCAGCTCTGGGCAAAGCCATGGGCGACTGGACAACGTTAGAAATTCCCAATTTAGAAAGCCAAGGAAATACTCTGTTCCATCAATAAGATACATTTATACTCAGCTAAATCTGGAGAAAAGCAAAGGGTATTTATACTGCAACTGACATTTTTACATTCAAAACACATAAATTCTGTGGCTCCCATGCAGGCTAGAGGCCACTAGCACTCAGGGTTCCCAAGGAATTCTGACTCCCAGCGAGGCCTGGATCCTGGTTCAGGGCCCAGGGTCCCAGCCCACAGGGCAGCAGGAAGCACACTCCACCCTCAGAGAGTGCCACGAGTTATGACCTCGAGTCACTGACATTTGGGGCTCTGCTCAAATGTCACCAGGCCTCTGTGTTATTTTCCTGGGCCTGCTGTCACAAATTGCCACAGACCTGGTGGCTTAAAACACCAATCCATTCTCCTACGACCTGGAGGCCAGACATCTGAAACGGTCTCACTGGCAGGTGTGGTCCCTTCTGGGGGTTCTAAGGAGAGAACCCACCTCCCCGGCGTTTTCAGGTTCTGGCGGCACCCGGATTCCTGGCTTGCAGCCCTTCCTCCATCCTCAAAGCACACTCTCTAATCACGCGGCCTTCTCCTCTGTAGTCAGATCTCCTTTTGTCTCCTTCTTGAAATGACACTTCTGGTTACATTATATTTAGGGCCCCTCTGGATAATGCAGGGTAATCTCTCCATCTCATGCTCCTTAAATTAAAAATCTCTGCCAAGTCCCTTTGGCCATAGAAAGTAACAGTGACAGGTGCTGAAGATTAGGGTCTGCATATCTTTGGGGGGCCGCGGTTCAATCTATCACACCCCTGTGGAAAACAGCCGCGCTTTCACTCCCCACCCCCTCACCTGGCTTCAGTTGTCACTCTTGACATTCTTTGTCTATCACATGTCCATTTCCTTTCTCTTCCACCAGAATAAATGCTTCATGAAGGCAAGGACTTCCGTTCTGTTCACCCAGCACCAGCTGGAATACGGAAGGCACTCAGGAAATTGCTATGGAATCCCCTCAAGCAGTCAGCCTCTGTTTCAGTAACAAATGTAGCTGTAAGGGCCGGGGGCAGGACACAGCCTGTGTCACACACTGCTATAGCTCGGTCCACAGGCCTGCACCCAGCACCCAGTAAGAAGCTCCGTTAGCAGGACCTGGCTCCTGAACATGAAGTCCCCCAGGCCCCTGGGACCTGCAGCTCGGTTTTGGAGCCACTGATCTACTGTCTCCCACCTGCATCTGTCCACCTTCCCGCTGGCTCACCTTCAGTGCATGCGCCCTCTGCTCACAGATGCAAAGTGCCTGCTTCCTCTCGCCACCTGCCCACCTGGACGCCTATCCCACCTCCAGCCTCCTTAGCACCCACTGCCAATTCCCTTCCCTCTGGCCTGCTCAGCTGCCCCACCCGAAACCCCTACACACATCCCACCTCAGGACCCTCTCAAGGCCCAGCTCCCACCCGCCTGACTCCAGGTGTCAGCAACAACTCTCCCTCTCCCACTGAAGGACAGCACTTCCGGCAGGCCAGCGCAGGTGAGCTCACGAGGCCCCGGTTCCCTGGGGAGGAGTCCCTGACGAGCACTCATGCTCTCTGGGGAAGCTGATGGGTACATTTTTCCAGTGCCCTCCAGCTCCTGGGCTTTGCCTCCGACCGACCAGGAGGGCTTGCGAGCCCTGACCGCAGTCTGAGAGCTACATGAAGCTGGACAGGCTGTGAGCCCTGCAGCACACGCTCCATTCTCCATCAGGTGGGTGCAGTACATTCCATGACCCGGGATTGCAGGCTTTACCACGGCAGGGACAGCAGCCAGCCCAGTGCCAGCGCCGGGAGACGTCCAAACACGGAAGTGGGCAAACCTAGGGAAGCTACAGGTCTGCCCACAACTGCCACCAGCCAGCTCTTGGGAGAGGTCCAGGCACCCCACAAAAACAAGATCACAGATGGCAAAGTACGGTCAGAGGTAAGAGGGGGATTCAGTTTAGACACACAGCAATTTTACTAGTATAAGTATGTCCCAAACAGTCAAATGTACCTGGCTGTCCTGCAGTTTTATTTGCTAAACCTGGCACCCCAGAGGGGAGGCACGGGGTGGACCCCCAGACTGTGCCAGTCAGAGGGATTTCCCAAGATTTCCGGTCTCAAGGAGAGAGGTGGGCAGTGGCCTGGCGGGGAAGAGGGGCGGTCAGGAGCCCAGTGCGGGTGGGGGAAGGCCTACTCCTTCCAGAGTTCAGTAACACAGACGTCCTCTCCGTGACGCTCACTTCCCATTTCAGGGCTTTTGACAAAACAAAGTATTTCTTGCTATAAAAAAGGGTTGTTTCAATAATATTTTTCCATTCCAGCACAGTTCTGCAAGAATTCAAACAAAGCAGCAGCGCTCAACAACAGAGATTGCCATGGAAACAGATCACCTCCATGCTGACAATCAGGACCTCACCTCCCATTGCACCAGAAACCCACTGCAGACTGACCAGAAGAATCCTTGTGAAAACAAACACAAACGGCTGAATGGCAGGAAATGTAGCAGCTCTTTCTAATTTTAACTTTCTCCAGGAATGCATTCCCTCCAAGTGGCTGGGGCGTTCTCCCCAGGCCCCACATTCCTTCAGTAACACCAGCCACCTCCAGAGTCCACAACGAAGCGCAGATTCCAGGCTGGCGGGGAAGGATGCAGCCCAAGGTGCAGTGTGGACTCAGTGATTTTTCTCCCAAATGACCGGGAGACCAAAACGTGCTGTTTGAACAGGAAAGCACGCCCAGACTGGAGGCGCGGACTCCGCCTCAGAAAGGCGGCGCCACAACATTACAATAAGCAGGAGCCCGTTTCCGAGGCACGATGCCAAAGACAGGACCACAGCCAGAACTGGGAACACCTCAATAACAAGCCTGCAGATGACCCCCCCCCCCCCGCCCCAGGATTCATTGGGTTTTTACAGCCCACGTGGGCAAGCGACAAACTGGGAGGCAACATTTGCAACGCTCATAGCCAAGAAGAGCTCGCTCTCCAGAAAATTCAAAGCACTACCAGTCAATAAGAAAAATGAGCAAAAACCATGAAAAGGATCTTTGCATCAGAAGGAACCAGAACAGCCAATAAACATCAGTCTATAGTTAATAATACGGAAAGCATAAATTAAGACCAGGTCAGATGCCCTCTTATATCCACCAGGCCCCCCTCCACACCCCCCCCAGTGAAAGGTCAGCTGATGGCTCAGCTCCCTGCCACGTGGGCCTCTCTATATGGCCGCTGGCTGCATCAAAACCAGCAACACAGAAAGTCTGTGTTATCCAGAAGGAAGCTGTCACCTTATGTAACCTCGTCATGGAAGTGGCCTCCATCACTTTTGATGAATTCTATCAGTCAGAAGCAGGGTGCCAGGCCAGCCAGACCAGGGGCGTGAACACAGGGAGGTGGGGACCACCGGGGGCCGCAGTGGAGATGGGCAGCCACAAACAGGGCACGGGGCCATTCACACAGAAGTTAAAACCGTGAAACACAAGTGACATTGCATCGGGACACAATGTGTAAGGGTGAGGTGGTAAAACGAGAACATCCAGGATAGGGACGACCTTCAATGCGTTACGCATATTAGATCAAACCCCTTTGCGGGGGGTGGGGGGGGACAGAGGAGAGGGAGATGGGTTGGGCAGGGGCACCAGGAACCTCGAAGTGAAGGGTGAAACTCCACTGCTTGGCCTGGGCAGCGGCTGTACAATCCACAGGAGTGTTACTGGTTTCGGGATTTTCTATTCACCCCAAGTATTTTCAAGCACTATTACTATCTCAAGATTTAGGGGCCACAGGATTTGGCCCCTGGGCCCCGTGGAACAGTCCGGACAGGCGCCCTGCACGCTGCAGGACCTCGGAAACCCACCGTCTCCTCACGCACCCAGCCCTGCAAAGGAACAGACCAGCTCCACCCTGCAAGCATGCCCTCCACCCCGGAAACACTTCTCTTCCTCCACGCCAAACCAGATGCAAAGGCCTCCAGCTCTACCTGGCAGCCTTCTCCTCCCAGGCTGGGTGATGACTCCCGGAATGTGCCCCCCCCTCTTGCCCGCTCCCGTCCTCCCGGTCCCATAATTAAAGGAGCGGCTTGTGGACTCTATACCTCTCAGCCTTTCCTCTTCTCCTCATTAAACCAGGGCTCCCCTCCAAGGCCTCAAAACGCCCTGTGGCTGGGGGGTTTGTCCTTCTCGAGGCATCTGAGAACAAGAGCCACTGATGGCTGCATGTTGGGAGCCACCCAGACCACATCCTGTTTGGCTTCGGCACTGACTCAATCATGCCAGGACCGCTGGACAAAAGAACCTTCTACACAGGCTCACGGGAGGCAGGACGCCTGTGGCGGGAAGGCGCCCAACCAGGGCCCACGGGTGGGTCAGGGGCACAGACGGCCCAAGCACACGCCAGCTCAGCCTCAGGGTTTGTGGGGCGCAAGGAAAGAGTGTCTGGTCCCTACAGCCCACGGATGAGAGCGGGGACGGTGCCCAGGGCCCTGCATTTTGCCCACCCCTCTACACTCCAACGTCTCAGACTCCCAAATACTGCGGAACGAATGGCTGACAAAGCACTCCCAGGATGGAGTGAGGAAATGCAAACCATAAACGGATCGTGAGTGACATGGAATTGCTCTTAGCGGAGGAAAGCAACCTCTTGTGACGCCCGCCCTGGAAGTCCAGCACCTAAAAACCAGGGCTCCTCTAGAAAACAACCCCACAATCTGCACAGCCGCTCCTACTGAAGGGCTGAGGGCGGGACCAGAGGTGTGTTTTCTCTAACATGCGTTAAGCGCGTAAAGAACCTGGATGGGGAATGTTGTGGTTTTTAACTGAAGTGGGCTGACAGTCTCAGTGGGGGACGAGGTCTGCTTGCCCGGGTTTGAGAAGCAAAGAGTGGCGAAGAGAAGAACCTGCTAGAAACCCCAGACAGCAGGGAAGGGGCTAACGAGCAGCCCCTGGTGCAGTCAGGACCCCGAAGTAGCCCTCTGGCTCTGTCACATCATGTGAAAGGGCGACACAGGAAGTTTACAGCCCCTTGTGTGCACTCAGCATGGGGACCACACACTCTGGCTTGAGGTCTGAACCTGTCACCTGGGACGTGCCAGCTGTCCCACCTGAGTAGCCGCAGGTGCCATGAGCAGCGTCGGGACTGCCCCGCTCCCACCCTCGCCTCCCAGCGGCGCCCTGAGCACACAGCGGACCTGCCCTTGTCTCTACACGGGGCTGCCGTGGGGAGTGAAGAACACGGTGAGGCACTTACAACGGCTGCAGGTCCACAGCTGGCGCTAACAAATGTGCTCACCGCTGTTTTTCTCTGATCGTGGAACCTCACATGTCACCCACGGGCCACTTAGGACCACTCCCAACTCTACTGCTCCCCCCACCTGCAACCCCCTGGTCCCTTTACAGCTGAATCTCATCCCTTTACTCACATTCAGGCTTTTTTTTTTTTTTTTTAAATCTCCCAGTTTCTCCACCTGACAAAATTTCAGTCCCAGCTTCCAAGGAGTGAAGCACGAGCCCCACTCCTCCCAGAGGCCACCCCACCACCCGCCCAGACCGCACCTCTGCTGAGCTCGGACCCCCTGGCTACTCCGTGCGGTCCTGGACCAGCAGCCTCTCCCCCTCCCTCCACCTGCTGGGTCAGAGTCTGCATTTTAACAAGACCCCAGGCAATCTGAGATGGGCTGAGCTGGACCAGAGCAGGTCCAGTGGAGACCAGCATCTGTCCCCCTGCTCTCCTGGAGACGGGTCCTGTAAGGAAGCCTTGTCGCCTAAGATTACAAGCTCAAGTGCAGGGCCCAGGTGTCTGCGTGCGAGCGTGTGCATTCAGTGACTTTCCCGGGACTGGATGTGCAACACTGCTCATGGCCAGTGCCAACTCATGGCACGAGCAGAAAACAGCTAAAGCAGCAGGTGGCTCGATGCGGCCGTGTCCACTCTGTACATACTTCGTTCAGCCTTCTTTGGAGGAGACAACCGCATCCTGTTTTCCGAGCATCTACCCCCAACATACAGTCCACCGCAGGATTAGTGGGGGCCCTGGGACCCTGCCCTGAACACCTGACCGCCCCCCAAAGCCTAACGCTCCAGACTCTGAATTTCAGAGCAGTTTATAAACAGGCCATTGTCCCCAGCGCTCGGCTCCCTTTCTCAAGTTCACCTGGCAGAGACATGAGCGTGTTTGTGTTTGCAGACCAGCTCCCTCGCTGGCCAGGAGAGCAGCTCACCTCTAAATGTCTGGTCCAGGAGAGAACAAAGCATGCACTGTGGGAAACAGGGCCCCGGCCTGACCCCGAGGGGGCTGGGCCCACCACGTGTGGCTTTTGGAACTGAGCGGGTACTGGCAGGGTGTGGGGGCCCAGGCTTCTCCCTGGCAGGGGGCACCCGCTCCTGCTGGCCGTACTGGCAGGGCACCCAGCTGCAGACACCAGCTGTGGTCACTGCATGAAGCAGACACAGGTGCAGAGGGCCACGCTGGCCCGAGAGCCAGGCCCTGAAACCCCCGCCACCACTGGCCTCACTGCCATTCCTTTTAAACAAACTCTTTTAGAATAGATTTAGATGTAGAGAACAGTTGTGGTGAAAAAGGGCTAGGGTATGTATGAGACATTTTACACAAACCTCATGGTAACCGCAGGACGAAAATCCAGAGCTGAGACACAAACCCAAAGAAAGAGGAAACGGAGAAAAATCAGAGAAGTTGGGAAGAGAACACAGGGAGTTCCCGTATACCTCCCAATACCAGTTTCCTCTTATTATTAACATCTGACATCACGGTGGCACGAATGTGGATACATTAGGATTCACCAAAGTCCACTTTCATTCAGTTTGCCTTAGTTTTTCCCCAATGTCCTTTTTCCATTCCAGGATCCCATCCAGGACACCACATGACGTTTAGTCAGGTCTCCCGAGGCTCCTCTTGGCTGTGACAGTGCCTCAGACACTCGTTATTTTTGATGACCTTCACAGTTTTGAGCAGGACCAGCCAGGAATTTGGTAAGCACCCATCGGTTGGGACGTGTCTGATGTTTTTCTCCTGGTTAATCTGGGGTTATGGATTTCGGGGAGGAAGACCACAGAGGTGATCTTGTGGCCTTCATATCATCTCTTCATATCAAGGGCGCGTACTGTCACCACCACTCACCAGGGCGGATGTTGACCTTGGTCCCCTGGCATCTATTACCTCCCTTCTCCAGGCCCCCGGTTCCTTCTCTGCATAAAGACTTCCCCACATCCACTGCCAGCCAGAGGGTGTAAACACAAGTTCCTCTATTTCTAACAAAACAAGCCAAGAAAAGTACCCAGCACAAGGCCGAGAGGACAGAGCCCTGTCTGAGCTGCAGGCAGCTCTGTGTAAAATGTCGAGCGACCTCCTCACTGCACACACACACTCCCTGTTCCCTCCTAAGGATTTAAGTTAGGGACACAGAACTGTCAGCTGTCTATAAGATCAACAGGAGTTTAAAACCTGAGCGGCTGGATAAATAAACAAAGGTGATAACCTGGCCTGTTCATAAAAAAGGCAATTTCTAGAAGAGCCCCGATACCACTTGCCCTGCTCAGGCTTTTGACGCACACCTGGTCAGGTGAGCTGGTGCTGAGGTGAAGGTGGCCACCCTGCCTGGATGGATGGGTTACCTGATGAGGTCCCTCAGGTCTGTGGGTGTCCTTCACAGGGGTCATCGGATGACAGCCTCTAAGCGTCGGGGACACAGGCACATATAGAGGACACACAACATCCCAGGCACTGAACGTAGCTGAGCTGGGCCCATCACTCAATTGGGAGAGATGAGTGTCTGTGTGGGACTTGCAAACCCTGGGCTGGAGAACATCTGAGGATGAGACGGGGAAAAGAAACACATCCTCGTTTCAGTTCCTTTTGGGAAGAGAAGCAGGGAGGCAGCTGGCGGGAGTGGGGGTTAGGATGGAATGCTCTAGGTCAGACTACTTTTATTTGGTCTTTGACCTTCAAAGCTTAGGGGAACTGTTTGGTGCCTCAGTTCACCCACAGGCTAAATGAAGATGGTCACAGGCCCTGCCTCACAGGTAGGATGCCAGAATGACACGGAGTTCCCCAGGAAAGGGCAGAGGAAAACTGTTACACGATGGAATTCAGGTGCTGGGTGTGTATCCAGGTTTGAGTCCTGCCACTGTGACCCCGGCAGGTGACCGAACTTCCCTGGGGGTGTCTGTTTTTCCACCTCTACAAGGGCAGCAGCTCTGGGTAGCGCTCAGCATTGCCTCACACCCACTGAGCACGGAGCAGCCGCTGTGGAGCGGCTGCTGCCCTGCCACCATCCTTCGGAGGCCGGAAGGATTCAGTCTTGGGATAACTAACTACTCAACCGAAACCGAACTCGTCGTCGTCCGCTGAGGAGCTGTCCAGTGCAGCAGCGCCCAGCTCTGCACAGCCGTGCACCTCACCCCTTGCCTTTGCACAGAGTGCGAGGCACAGAGATGCCTGCTGGGCCTGGCTCAGCCTGCTCCAGGGGCAGGGCCCAGACGTGTGCCGGGTGCACGGCACACGCCCCATCTGTCACCAGGGTGTTTTATGATTATCCCCATCACAAATCGCCACGTGTTGCGGCCCCGGCAACCCAGCTGTGGTTAAAGATGAGCCACTGGCCCTCCCCCCGCAGTGTGGGCACGCTGACTGGCGCAGAGCTACCTGATTCCTTCCCCTCCTCCCATCGATCAGCCAAAGAGCACCCCCACACCAGCCTGTGGTGCCCGGGGAGGAGCGAGAAGGAGCTGTGCCCAGCAGCGAACCCCTCGTTGTCGCTGAGTGAGACAGCTCGTCCCTGGTCCACGCAGCACAGAATGAGCCGTCAGGCTCCCTGCAGCTGAGGGGTCACTGGGGACACACAGGGCCAGCCCAGTACCAAGAAGCTGCTGGGCTGCAGGTGAGCCCAGGCCACCCTGAGCTGTGATTCAGGGCATCGTTCTTAGCTGAGGGCTGAGTGTCCAGAGGGCGACACACCCCACTCCACCCAACGCCGCAAAGGGGGCCAAGTTCACAGCTCTCCCAAATCCCTGAATGAGTTTTCCCACAGCTGGGGAGGAGCTGAAAGTGAACACATTCCTTCTCCACAGTTCAGGCAAACTTTCCAAACCACACCTATCAAACTAGACCCAGAAAAACACTCGGTGGTGGGCACTGCCACCCACAGCTCCCCCAAAAGCCAGGCTTCAGAAAGGGGAGAAGGGCCTCTGGGCAGCCTGTGGCTGAGGGAAGTGAGAGAAAGCATCTATTGTCTGTTCCGGGGGTCTGTAACATGCATGTGTCCTCGAGAAGTCGGGGTGGCTTTAAGACCGGTGCCCGCCACACACAGGGCTGCCAGTGATGTTTGCCGGCTTGACTTCAGGACAGAGCACTGGGACCGCTCCTACCAGGGGAGCTGTTTGCCGTGCTGGGGTGCTTGCTGAAACCCCATCTCAGAGAGCAGCTGGGAGGGAAATGTTGGTGCGTGCACTGGAGTGGGTGAACTACCGTGTCCATCCCTACGTGGGCCATGAAGAAGTGATGCAAACAGCTGCCCATGAAGAAGTGATGCAAACAGCTGCCCGGAAGGTGGCACTCACCTCGGAGGGAGGGCTAAGTAGCTGGATGGCACACAGGTGACGTCAGTGTGGCCAGCAAGTGCTGTCCCCCATGACTGCTGAGTGAAACAGCAGGTTGCGGGAGCAAACGCGAATGGCGCCGTTTGTAAAAAGATGCCCGGGTGTTGCTCGCACAGCAGTACAGTTACAGGTGGTCAGACGACTTCTGATTCCCCCTACAGGCTGTATGTCCCAAATCTCGGCTAAGTGGGGTTTACTCAGAGACAAACACAAGACACAGTCAACGGCCAAACTTCAGAGTCACCGGGTGGCTTCTCGGGTTTCAAGTCTCCAGGGTGAAGAGCGCGTTTTATACGTGTTACTCATCACTACGGCCTTGAACTATATCGACTCTTTCAACAATTTGCAGGGGGGCAGGCGGCTTTCTGGGAGTAATGCCAGGGGAGGCTTGTTCCCGATTTCATGGAAGGAAATCCTCCTAAGTAGTCTGTTTAGAAACAAGGTCCCCAAGCACGTGTGAAATGAGAGACCCACGATATCTAAAACAACTCACTTGAGTTTTCATTTTTATCACAAGCAGTTTCTGTACCTACAAAGAAAACGGCTGGTCCAAAACACTTGACAGAAAATCTAAGTAAATGAATGCTGTTTAAAAGGGGCAGGCCAGCCAACAAGCACACGAAAAGATGCTCCACGTCATCCTAGTCCTCAGGGAACGCAAGTCAAAACCACAGGCGCTATCACCACACGCCCATAAAACCCAGAAAATAACCAGTGCGGGTGAGGATGGAAAAACTGGAACCGTGTACAGTTGGTGAGCAATACCTGGTGGGAAAGTAAAAGGATCAGCCACTGTGGAAAACAGTACGGAGGTGCCAAACAAAAATTAAAAATGGAACTCTCATATGACAAAGCAATCCCACCTCGGGGTATAAACCCCGAAGAACTGAAAGCAGGGTCTCAAAGAGACATTTGCACACCAATGTTCACAGCAGCAGGATTCAAAACAGCCAAAAGGCACAAGCCAAACGTCCATGGACGAACGAATGGATAAAGAAAACGTGGTCCATCCACGCAAAGGAATAGTATTCAGCCTTGAAAGGAGGGACACTCCGACACCTGCTACAACATAGATGAACCTTGATGACATTATGCTGACAGAAATAGACCACAGACAAACACTGTATGCGTCCACGGATACAAGCGGCCTCACAGTCAAATTCCTGGACACAGAAAGCAGACGGGTGGCTGCCAGGGGCTGGGGGCTGCGGGACGTGGGGAGATGCTAGTTAATGGGCGACTCAGTTTTGCAAGACGACAAAGTTCTGCAGATCTGTTGCACAGCAACGTGAATACACTTTTCACTATCGCACTGCCCACTGAAAAACTGTTAAAATGGCAAATCTTCTATTATGTGGGTTTAAAAACCAATCAATAAAATTAAAAATCAATAAACAAAAATGCTTAAAAAGAAAGGGAGGTCCTACACAGGAGTCTATTCGTTTTCCTCATGTAGTTTCTGAAATGATTTGCGTCTGGCAACACCCCACAGCCTATATCCCTTCACTTCGGGCCTGGTGCCGCACAGGTTAGCTCTAAAGCAGTTTAGAAACACAAACACACGCCTGGGCAATTGCTGTTCGAGGCACAGAGTGACCCTGATTCCCCAACGATGCCTCAGCCACTTGGGAACACAGACGTGGAAACCTGCGCGACAGGACAGTCAGCAGAAGACTCCCCCACAGCCCAGCGGAATTAGCCCCAAAAGTCAAGGCTGAGAAGTCAAGGCCGGAGTCCCAGGAGAGCCCAGAGACACAGCCTGTTCCAGGGGTGAAGAGAGACTCACTTCTCACTTGCCAGGTGCCTGTCATGTTTGGAATTGTTACAAAAGCACGTACTATGCTTATAGCAAACAAATTTAAGCACACCAAAAGTTCAGAAAAACCGCTCTCTCAGGAATGATACCGTGCAACACATGCATTCCAAGGATGTCACCGTAAGTGGGTGCTTTTCAGTCTGGCTGAGTATAGTCACCTAGGATGCTTTTAAAATTAGGGATGCGGGGCCCAGGCCCAGGCCAACTGACTCTCCAAGTGGGTGGGGGGGGGGTTGGTGAGCAATACCTGTAAGCATGAGGAGCCCTGCGGAGACCCCCCCTTAAGTTCAGGAGCAGGGTAGGCCACCTGGGTCAGCCCCCAGGACCAATGCTTGCAACTGCTGAGTTCTGACCCGTGTAGCTGGAACTAAAGAAGTGAGGCAGGAAGGGGGAGTGACTGGCGGTCAGAGAGTGTGCGTCTGACATGGAGCCTTAAGGCGTGAGGAGGCAGGTCTCACAGGCAGGAGGTGACAGGAAGTGACGGGGGAAGGCCCAGGAAAGCAAACACATCATGGGGGACCACTATGGCATCTGAGGGACAGGACTGGAGGCTACAGGGAGGGGCAGGCTACAGATGAAATGCTCCAGGCCAGCCTGCCAGACCCCACAGGCCACGCTGAAAACTTAGGCTCACTCTGTGAAACCAGGAGGGCCCGGCGTTTGCGCGCCTGGAAGAAACACAACCAGATGGTGTTTTCTATTCTTGGCAAAGGGTGGAGACCATAGCTGCAGCGTGCCCGGCACGCTGATGGCATCAGTGCGTGTTCGCGAGGGGACCGATGAATGAACAAGCGGGAACAAGGGGAAAGAGGTCTGCCACTCAGGCAGAGGCCCGGGTCTCAAGCCACGTCACTCGCAGCAGAAGTCGGCACACATGGGACGTCATGTGACTGTGGAGTCCCACAGAACCCCACTAGTACACATAATAACACACAATCTCCCAAATATAGAGAGGGGGACCCTGAGCCCTGGGTGGGGGGATGGACCTGGGTCACCCCCGGATCAAGGCATTAAACACAAAGAATCAAAACCACACACTACTGCAAAAAAACCCCAACTCATTAAGTACTCTGTGCAACAAGCAATACATAACAGGATTGGCAGATTTAACACCACACAATTGAAACTTCTCGTGAAAACTACGCCCACGGACACTGGGAAGAGAGAGATGAGGTCATCCCTGCAAGGCACTCACTTTGCCCAGGGAGGAGCATCCCGGAGTTCCAACACCACACCCGTTCTTGACACTCATCAAATCATTTCAGCTGAAATGTTCTCCTTGTGTTAAAGGTAACAGCTGGGTAGACGAGAGCCAGGGTACTTAAGGCACCAAATCATAAAACCAATCCTGTGTGTTACTACACCAAGTAGGAAACATCTAGAAAGAGGACTTAACTTCGTGAAAAGAACCGCTTGTACACTGCGTGGAATAAATCCACGACAAGCTGATCCAGCAATAAAGGAGTGTCAGAAAAGGCAAAATTCAGGACCAGGAACACTGAATACACCCACACAAGAGAGGATTTTTACATCAACAAAATGTAAAGTGATGAAAAGATCCAACCACCATTCTGAAAGAACATACATGAAGAAAAACTGTTAGTGTTGATCCAGAGAAAATGACAAAACCGCAACCGGGAATCACACGCCCAGCTCTCGAAATCTGACAGCCCGACAGACCAAACAGATGGGACGCAACACAGATCATATTGGAATCAATGAACTTGGTCTAATCGATCCATATCGAAACCTGTGACAGAGAAAATGATGTGTAAGCACCCAAGGATATTCGCCAACACTGGAAACATTCTTGAACCTCTGTAAGGGTCCCCAAAGTAGAAATCTGTGCAGACATTCCCTGGCTCCAACGCAATGATCCCAGAAGTTAACTAGAAATAAGATGGAAGAAAGAGGGAAAAATAGAGAAGAGAAAAATTAAGCACTTAAAAAAATAACTCTTAGGTTAAAAGAGGATATTAAAATAAAAACTAGACCCCTTAGAAAGAACAAGGACCCCCTGGGGTCCACCTGGCTGTAAGCACTCACCAGGTGACTCTCCCTGGAGCACCTGGTTAGGGAAACACAGATAAAACCACCCCTCAACCCCCACACCATGGTTCCAGAGATGTTGCTACTTCCAAATATGCCCTCCGAGTTCACACAACCAAAGAGGCAATTCTGGAACTTTCCATCAGTCCATCACCATTATCACCAAGCTATCCTGAGTCCCAGATCTCTTGGTGGACTAGGGCACAGACGGTCCTGCTCACCATCCACTCCATCAGCTTTGATGGACAGCTGAGAGGACCCGATGGCCCTGGGTGTGGCCACTGTCACCTGATGAAGGTAAAGTCCTGTGGGGCTTCCCCACAGGTGGCAGCAGGAAAACCAGAAATGGCTCAACCCTGGGCAGGGAGGGAGTGGGGAAGCTTCCCATACGGCACTAATTCCTGCAGACAATGGCTAATCAGAAAAGCACCAGAAAACAGATATTTGAGGGCAGGCTTCCCAGGTATAAAGGTTTATCTCTAAAACACCTACCACTCGGTGGTGAGGATCCTGGGTGAGTCTAGATTTTCTCCACAAGTGTCCCACAGGGCGCCTTGCGAGGTGCACACCTTCACAAATGACAGTTTCGATGGGGACGAAGTGGGGATGTGGGCACAGTGCCACACCTCACGACAGCAGGGTCCAGGTGTGCTGGCCAAGCGTGAAGGTGAAGTGGGGGGAAGATGGAGCCCCTCCTGCCCAACTCCCCACTCTGCCAGCATTAGGGTCTCTTCCCTGTGCTCAAGCCTTGGCTCCTGCTGGTGGACGGAAATCAGCCCCTCGGACTTCCCACCTGGCTGTCACCTGCCCATGCTCATCTCACCTGAGACCTCACCTTGCCTGCCTCCCCCGCGCTGCTCCCTGGTCTGGTGGAAAGCACCTTGTTTGCCCTGGGACTTGCCTACCCTTGGGGAGAACAGGCACCCAGTGAGGGGCTTATCAGTGACAGTCTGGACTCAAATCGTGACTGCTGCACTCACAGCTCTGACAAGTCCCACCCCTCTGGTGCCTCAGTTTCCCTATCTGTTACAGAGGCATCGCCAAGAGTGTCTCGCCTCACATGAGATGTAAGGATGAGGAGTTTATAGGTAAAGTGTGAAGACATTGGATGGCACACAGCAAATGCTCCTGATGTCCTAGCTGTGATGGTTACAAGCCCCGTATACCTGTGCTGTGCAAGAACGCGCAACAAAGAGAGAAGACCTGGATACGGCCTGTTAGCAAAGGGGGCATCCGTATTCTCTAGTACTTGTATTACCAAGCACACGGTGGGCTCACTGAAGCAGAGTGCTACACTTTCTCTGCCAGACATGAGGAGCTCACATTAGTTTGTCACCAATACTATCTGCCATCCATGAAAACGACTTTATTTCGGAGTTTCTGAACATCCTTACAATTCCAAGGAAGATAAGGGGGTCAAAGGCACAGACAGCCTGCAATGTAGGAGGTGAAGTCAGTGCGAAACTGAATCCAAGATGCTGGCGTGAAAAACACACACACGGCGGACAGGGAAGAGGAGGTCACTCCGTGGCAGTACCCGTTTGAGAATGAACGGTGGCCGCCAGTGAAACGTCTGGGTGCGTGTCATTTTCAGGGACCCCAATCGTCCCAGGCTCGCCGTCCGTGGACCTGCGATGGCCGCTGCCCATGGAAGCTTGGCACTCACGGTTTGGGATCAACGTGCCTTTTAGTTAGCATCCAGGCACAAGCAGCACGTAAGACCGTTTGCTGCCCGGTGTCGTTGAAAGTCGCCACGTCCATGGACACTTGGCCTCAGCTTCGTCGTCGGCAGGGTGTGAACAATGCCACTTACCCACTGGGTTTTCATCAGGGTCGGAGAAGTCAAAGGCTCTGGCACAGGGACTGCCTGTAGGCGCTTTACGAACATCAGCTACCACTTCTCCTCATTTCTCCCCCAACATTTTAAATGTACAGTGGACTTCAGTTTGTTACAGATGACAGGAGACCATGGCCCCAAACTCGCCCAGCGACCCTCGCACCCAAACCACAGTGTTATGCCTGCGTACTCCCTTCCAGCCCTATTCACAGGCTCCCCTGAGGGGCCTATTTGCAATTCCCAGCAGTAAAATCTGAAGGCAAAGGACAACCACGAACAACCTAACATATTCAAAGTCACGCGCTCAAGTTTTCCCAGAACGCCTAATTTACAATCATCGGCTAAGCGGTAAATCGGCATTTCGTCCTGAATGCCTTACTCACCTGTTACATGCACCAACCCCCCAAATGACCCCCAGGGAATCGCTGCTCTGCTCTCCATTTTCCTGCTCATCAAAGTAACCCCGCTTCTCTCCAGAATCATCATACTCCCAATTTAGCAAACAGCCAATTACTTGACAGTTTCACTGATGACAAAAAAGCAGTGTTGATGACATCATTTTCTAGCTCTTGGTCATATCCTTTTCACCTGGAAGAAGTAATGGTTTTTATTCTGAGCACCTCAAGGACAGCTGGTTGTCCTACTGGAGCACAAGGCTCCACCGCAGTTTCCCCAGAAGCAGAAACGGGATGGGCCAGGTTCACGTGGGTGACACACGAAATCCGCTGGCTGGCCAGCAAAGTCACAACCTCCCAGCAGTTCACGGGGACCGAGAAGGGGACTGCCAGGAGGGGACCACTGCCTATCCTGGTGAGTTTCAGAAGGTGACACGGCACGCCAGGACTCGTCCATCCAGCTTGGCGCCCCGTGTGCCGTGGCCTGGCCTGGGGGGACAGCCACATTTAAAGCCGCTCAGGGGCTCAGGCGACCAGGAGGTACTCCGTCCGATCCGTCTCACCAGTCCCTCCGATGTCGTTCAAACTGGAAGTCTTCACATCTTCATCGACACCTTTCCTTTCCAGAATACAAAATGCTGCGGCGCTCTGGATAATCCGTCCGTCAGCTTCGTTTCTGAAGTGTCAGTTTTAAATAGAGATAACTCTTAATTAAAACTGTACAGAGGGGTCATTCAATCAGATGATTTCAGGAGCCTCTCGCACTAATCCGTGAGGGAGAAGCACCACTGAGGGTCACACAGTGGGGTCCCGGGAGGGATCCAGAATGAGGTGTGTGCTGTGTCAGGTCCCCTCCCTGGCCCCTTTCAAATCATGCTTGCACATTTATCCAAGTCTCCCCAGTGCCCTGAGATAAAAGTTCAAAGCCGACTGAAGCCCAGAAGGCTCTGTTCATCCAGCCACCTGCCTCTCACGTCCTCTGTGGTGCCCCCAGAAAGCTGTCACCTCTTTTTGACTTGCATTCACCCAACCACCCACCGTCCCCAAGCCCCCTGCGTGCACCTGTGCAATTCCTTCCAGTACCCCCACTTAGTGGGCTTCTTTGGGGAGCCTGTCCTGAACCCCCGTACATCTCGTGCACCCTGACCTGTTCTCCCTAAACAGAGGCCGTCTCTGGTGGTCTCTCCATCCCCAGCCTGGCTCACTGGTGAGGGATTGACATTCAAGTCACACAAGAGCCAACCAGAAGGAGGAGGAGAGAGCCAGGGCAGTGTCCCAGAGGGTTACAGAAGGGCTCAGCTCTCAGGCCCGGTCTAGGGCCTCCGGACCCCCCAACACCTGAGGTGGACCCGGCACGAGAACAAATAACCAGAGTGAGCGAGCCATCCTCCTGCCTTCCCAGCAGCACCCAAAGTGCCGTGTCATGTCCCAGCAGATGCTTGATGCCTCAGCGAGACTGTGTGGTGCCAAGACCTGGGGAGGCAGTCACGCTCAGGACACAGGCCAAAGAACATTCGCCCATCACTTAGTTCTTCTCTTGCCAGAATGAAGAAGCCCTGTGACACCAGACAGCAGTTAGAAATAAGAATCACAGTCTCATCATCAATGGAAGGTATCACGTACGTTCTCCTCTTAATGACCCTGGAGGTTCTGAAAATCAAATCTGTGCCATTACTGTGTGCTAGATCAATACGCCATCCACCTGTCGCCGCCCATCAGGGGACACAACCCCCAACTCATGCCGGGCATGTCTACAGTGGCATGACCCTGGAGCAGCTTGCAATGACCATTCCTGAAGCTGAACACCTGGAAATCATCACTCACCCCTTTCTAGGAGGGGGTGGGCCCTGAAGACCTCCCCACAGACATGTTTCCTCTGTCCTGAAACACACGGTTCCCCCAAATGCTAATGTTCCTGGAACTGGCATGGATGTGTGCCTCCTAAATCTGAGGGGTGCACTTCCCACCGCCACCCCAAAAGTGCACCGCACAGCACGTCAGGACGTGGACAACCGGCAATGAAGTCTCTCAGAGGGCTGCCAACCATCTAAGATGGTCTTAAAGTTCACCGCATTTTATTCCACAGACGCAGGGGTTGCCCCCATGTCTCTCCCTCTGGAGGTGCCTTTCTGAGTAGCGGTTATACACTCACCAAACAATGAACACAACTACGAGTTCTTTATGGATTTTAAGCACCCTGGAAGTAAAAAAAAAAAAAAAAAAAAAAAAAATCATCCAAAGGAGAAACATGCACCAGAGAAAGATGTGTGTGTCCAGATAGTCACTGCTGTGCTGTTTATAATGAATAAAAACTTGTTGAATAAGTGAGGTGCATCCCTGTACAAACCTGACAGTAAAGCTGAGGACCCAAAACTGTCCTTAGTCACCTGAAAATGACAGCAACACTTTTAGATAGAAAGCACTTTTTAAAAAGCATAGTATTCAATGCACAAATACTTACTGAAGAATTGACTATGTGCCAGGTCCAAGCAGACAAAACACTCACTCTACCATCCATTTTGTTTGGAAGGTCTAGCTTTACATGTGAAAACCTGTGAAAGACTCACAGGAAATGGTCCAGAGTAAGGTTACGGGTGGGTGGCAGACTTCCATGGTTGTGAACTTTTCTCTCCTTTTGCATTTTCTAATGTTTCTATATGAATAAGTAATTACTTGAGTGATTAAAAAACAAACCTTAAAGTGCAGAAGGATTTTTAAAGAAAAGAAGGGAAAATCATAAGAAACTCATCCCCAAACAATTCATACTCATATATCTAGGAAGTACTTACACTGAACACAAAGTGCTTCTTCACCCCACCCTCTCCCGCCCCCCAGGGTAGGTCAGGCCTCCTTACAAACCCTTCAGCGAGCAGCTGCTTGTCACCAGCCGGAGCCACACTCCATCCCAGCCGGGGAGTGCAGTGGGTGCAACTTGCTGACTCCACCTCACACATTTCCTCCTGCTCCCAGAAATTCGAGGAATGGGGCAAGGACTGGGGGTCCTAATCCTTAGGTAGGCACCACGGCACCGTGGCGCTAGTCCACACCTGTGCACTTTGCAAAGGTCAGACTGAACCCCTAAAAATATCCAAGTCCTGCGTTCCTCTTTAACTCGGGTGCTGAAACATCACAGAACAAAACCTCGATTTACTCAACACTGAAGAACAGGCTCCAGAGCTCACAGGACTCAGAAGGGACCAGTGACCAAGAGCTCCTGACAGGTGTGGGGCTGAAGCCTCAGGTGAGGCAGTGAAGTCCACCATCTCCACATTTCCATCTCTCAGCCCCGGGGAGGGAAGTAGCACCACCACCATTTTACAGAGGAGAAAGCTGAGCCTCAAAGAAGTCCAAAAACGTGCCCGAGGTCAAAACTACAAGTAAACAGAAGCCAAAGATTCAAATACAGATGGGTGTGTGCTGCTGAGAAGGCTTTGATGTCACCAAAAATAAAACAGGTTCCAAAGACGAGCCATTGGAGACCCCACTGCAAAAAAAAGGAACTTTCCACAGTCCGGCCTGAAAACTTCATCTCAGCTATTGCTGTTCCCCGACAAGGGCTTGGATGCGAAACACAAAGTTAGAAGAACATGATGGATGGTTAGTCACTTAATTCTTAATAAGGATTTTCCTTGACTCAAATATGACTTTCAGTTGTGCAAACCGGGCTGTTTCATATTTGATTGACCGAAAAGAAAGAGCCATTTACAGAAGATTTGGGCACAGTGCCTGACAGAGGAAAAGCCCAGTAAATACATGAAATCACAGAAAATTCCCTGTCCAAAGGTGAATGTGAGTATTTCAAGTGTGTGTGTGTGTGTGTGTGTGTGTGTGTGACCAACTAGTAACTATATTTGAGAGATTAGCATCTGAATGTCAAATTACCTGAAACCTGAATTACTCAGATGCTTAAAATATTTGAGAATAAAATGGAAGTAAGGGGACTCACAAGCCCCTGGTCCCCACCTGAAGAAAATGAGTTCCTGGCAACCGCCCTCCCCCTTCTCTCCCCAGGACTGACTGACACAGCCCTGACTGGAGCTGAGAAAGTTCCACACTCAACAGATCCCCAATCTGTCTCGGAACATGAACTTCCCTCTAAATGAACAGCACTGAACACAGAGGTGCTTCTACTAAAATATAAGCAAAAAATGTGCAGTAAGCAGACTCCAGGGACCTCATTTTGGATGTCTGGCAGTGACCGACGTGCTGTGAGGTCACCCAGAGTCGGCACCTTTCAACATGGGCCTGAAATGTGACCAGAATTCGAAATGTTGGTGTAATGGTCCTGCAGCACCATGAAGGCGAGCGAGCCAGTGGCCAGCTGACCGGTATATAACCAGAACAGAGCCCTCCTCCTGTAAACACCCAAAACACTGATTTCTGAAGTCACAAGGGGAAGAAACACCTCACCACTTCTGCCAGGGGGCCTGTGGGGTAGGGGGGAGGGGGAAGGAAACACGAGACGACCCCGTGTTTCGCTCCCACCACCACCACCGTCCACACCATCTTCAGAGAAGCTCTGCTCACAGGCCCTGGGCCCAGCACGCTACACGAATTGTTTATACGTATCACATCAGCTGCAATTATTACTTCCAGTTCAATTTGAACACAGTACCTTTACTTTCCGTGTATGCACTGGCCACATACAAATACCTGAAACCACTGGTCAAAGCTACAATTCTAAGGGCAATTTAAAAATGTTTAAAAGTACGTGCATTTTTAGAATATTCCAAGTACTTCTTTGTATCCTGACGCTATTAAAAATTCCAATCCTTTCAAAAAGGGCAATAGTGTAAAATGGGTAAACAAAGGTGGGAATGAAAAATTAAATTCCACAGAACATGGGATGGCCGCTTGACACAGATCTAACTAAGCAAGCTGATTATTATTCGTAGGCCAGAAATTACGTCTGTCAGATACTGTAAGAAGTATCTGTTTAAACTGAAGAAGAAAATATTAGTGTTGTCGCTACATGGTTCTATGGGAAGTCGCCACACTAAGTTTTCAGCCTGGCCGCCCCCTTCACCTGTCAATCTCTTCCTTCATGGGACATCCTGTGTGTGCACTGAGGACATGGACGTAAATAAAATGCAACCCGACACCCAGCAGTGCCCCGCCCAGGGGGACACCCGACATGCCAGGAAGCAGTGGTCAGCTTCTGACTTGGGGAGACAGGATAGGTTTCCCAGAGAAGGGAGCCTGATGCACCTCGGTCTTACGGACGAATGAGGCGCCCAGCTAGCCTCTCACAAAGGCTGTGAAAACCAGTAGCAGAGGTACAACCTGAAAAGGCATTTGGGGAAGGCTTTTAAACCAGTTCCTCCTGATGACACCCATCCATGCCCATCTCTGGCCACTCACCCACTCACTGGACCCTCCATGGCTCCCTGCTGGACCACTCCATGTCATGCCCACCAGACCTCCCCGGCTGCTGTGACCCAACCCTGGTTCCCTCCTGTGTTGACACTCTCCAATGACAATCTTATTGATTTCATCACTAACATTCTTTTCTGTGGCCTATCCTCCGTGTTCTCTATTTTTTCTAGAAGCTTCCCACACCACAATCAGACGGTTGGAAGCAGCCAAACCCAGTGCCCCCCGCCCCCCATCTTCCCGTTGCTACTTCTCTGATCATTCCTTACCCAGAACTGTCTGGTCTGCGTCGGGCTCCCAACCCCCTTCCTCCACGTCCCCAGCCTTCTCCTCTCTGGCCTCAGGGACACATGCAGGACATGCTCTCCCACTGCCAGCTGCTTCAGTCCTGCCCCATCCGCACGGGCTGACCAACACATGTGCTCCCAGACCCCACTGTTCCACTCAAGTCTCCACTGAGCTCCGCCACGCTCATGGGTTCCAGTCCAAGGGAATGAGGCCTGAGTCTGCCTTCTCTCCACCATCGGTCGATCAGCAGGGCGACGACCCCTACGTGTGTACAACGCCAAGCGATGCCTCCTTAAATTCCACACCCCGAGGCCACCGTCTGCCTCTCCCTAGTCCCAGATCTGCTAACAAGCCTGGCTCAGAAGTTCAGCGACACTCGCTTCTCATGTGCTTGCTGCCTCCAAAGAAAGCGCTCACGTTTTAAAATAGTCTTACTGCTAATTATGATAGTGAAAATGTAATCAGATTACGTGTGCAACCAAGCTCAGGGACCCTTATAAAGTCCTGGGCTGTCGCGTGTCTCCGTTCTTCACGTGTGGGGTTCCCAGAAAGCTCCTGTGGACTCCGTCTCTCTGCTTTGACACCCGAGGTTAGCTTGGCACGCCCACTGAAGGAGCCATCTCCTCGCTTCATCTGGACCCCTTCTTCCACCAAGACCCTTCTCTGTTCTAAACCAGCAGACACAACCAAGGCCAAATGAGGATGTGGACCACCATGGCGGAGGGAAAGGGCCACAGGAGTAAGACCAACAACTGGCAACCGGAAGACCTGGGCCTCTGCCGGCCTCTTCCTCACACTCAGCTTCCTGCTGGAAAACTTTTGCTGGCCCCACAAGGCAAAGTTTCAACTCACTGGCCTCAAATGCAGGGTCTGCCATGCGTGGCCCCAAACTACCTCTTGTGTATGAAAAAGTGCCCTGTAATAAATCCGACCAAAAGGAACCCCACAGTGCGATCTGCTCAGACATTCCTAACTGGACAGGTCGGGGCGGGGTAGTCACACCCCAGGCCTATGAAAAGGTTGTCGTTGCCTTAAGCAGCCCTGTCTACTGTTTTCTGTGCATCTAGGTTAACTCACCTTTGAAACACCTCCTTTTCAGACCCCTTGAGGAGTAACCACTCTCGAGAGGGCACATGATCTTTACTACCCTGTAATCCAATCAGAGAGATTTCCCCACCTGCTGTCTCCCACCTTCACTCATCTTCTTTACGTTCCCTCCTAATTCCCAGTGTATAAAAGAAACTGTGAAACTGTCATCCTCTGGAGCATTTGAACTGTCGCTTCCCAGCATGTCCATTAGTTTGACTCAAAGAAACTTAGAAACATCGACACTCACTAACTTTCTTTTTATACAAATTCCCTGCATCAATGGGGTTCAACCCTGGATAGACATTATAAAGGGGGCTCTTCTGGGAGCTTTCAAAAACTATTCATGTCTGGGCCCCACCCTCAGAAATTCTGATTCAACTGGGGAAGGGTCCTGCAAAGGATTAAAAAGAGAAAAAAATTTGTTTTTTAAAGTTCCCAGATGATTTTAAGATGCGGTCTGAGTTTTGTAGCACTCTACTCTTGCTGCCCTAATTAGGCTCCTCCATGACACCCAAATGCTCTTGGCACAGCTTCTAGGCAGACATGGTTCAAGCAGAAGCCAGACAGCCATTTCATCTATTATATGAGGGGGCTGGGCAGGTGGGCTCAGTGCAAGAAAGGTGAGCTGGAGCTGGCTCTGATTGGCTCACAGATTGTTACTGTTTCCCCGAAAATAAGACCTAGCCCGACCATCAGCTCTAATGCATCTTTTTGAGCAAAAATTAATATAAGATCTAGTCTTATTTTAATATAAGACCGGGTCTTATGTAATATAATATAATATAATATAATATAATATAATATAATATAATATAATATAATACCAGGTCTTACGTAATATAAGACCGGGTCTTATATTAATTTTTGCTCCAAAAATTAAGGTGTTTCAAAGAGCTGATGGTCGGGCTAGGTCTTATTTTCGGGGAAACACGGTAATAATATTGCAGCCACAACACTGGTACGTGGCAGTTAGTTATGGTGGGAGCATTTACACCTTAGTAATTGGCAGATGCTACAACCTCAGCTCTTTGTTGTTTTTTTCTCGGAGAGCAGGTTTATCAGCACACACAGGCTCAGGAAACATTTGTTTTCCTTTCAGGCCTGCAGACTTTAAAGGCTTCCATCAAGAATGGAGTCGAGTTTTCCTCAGTTGCCTGCACAACGAGGGGCAAGGGAGAAGACGGAAAGAGGGGAGAGGATGATTTGTAAGAATTTGGAACCACAAAATCCTTTCACGAAAGTATTCTTTTCAATCAGTTCAGAAGAGTTGGGCTAACAGGCTTCAGCAGAGTCCCCAGAGACTTGCTTTCATTGAGCAGATAAGAATAATCTCATTAGTATGTAATTTCTTAGGCTGTAAAGTGGAAGGTGGAACCCTTATCTTCCATTTACTTAACAGCCTTCCCATAATCTGAATCTTATTCTGGTGACCTCATCTGCCCAGAATACCCTCTTTTCATGGTGCAAGGACAAATTCCATAGCGGATGCTGAGCTATCCCAACTTCAAAATCCGCAATCTTCCAAATAAATCAACCTTTAACCTGCAGACAGGGGGAAGGCAGGGGCCCTGGGGGACAAAAGTGCAAACTGGCTACCTTCCATTCCGGCTGAAAAGCTTTCATGGGTTTTAAAGATTGCCTCACCTTCAGAGGAAGAGCTTTTTTGTCATTGTGTAAGGGACGCAGGCAGTCTGCTATTTTCATGCCTGTGTCTTAATGCTACCAAAGTGCATGACTGACAGCCATTTGTTTCTTTAATTTCAGCACACTGGGAGATGTGAGAGGAGAGCGCTCTGGGCCCAGGCAGATTCACGCTCGAGTCCCAGCTCAAGCATTTACTGAATGAATACTGGAGGAGTGACTTAAAGTCTCACAGTGTTTGTGAACCTTTAAAGCGTGCACATGGGGCCTCGTACATCTTAAAGCCCCCAAATGTCAATTTAAATTAGGTAAACTCGGTCTGCCATCCTTTCCATCAATTCCACAGGCGGCTGACTGGTGGTTTGGGAGGGTATTTGTTCACCTGGCGGATGGAAGGGAGGCTGTGTGCACTGTAGGGGGTTTCACCCTTCCCTCCCTGACACACATCACACCACACACGCCTTTTATTTCCAAAACACCTTCTGCAAGCCTCTGCCTTCTTCTAAAGGCTCAACACTGCCACCCTCTCCAGCAGCCGCTGGTCCTGCCATATCAGGTGCTCTTATGTAACACAGGGACACCCTTGGGGCCCATGGAGCAGCAGGGGCAGGTTTCCTGGCTGTGTGGGGGCTTGGTGAATTATTTTTCTGTCACTCCCTCCAGAGGGTAATGGCAGGATGTGGAGCCTCTACTGTGCAAAGAGCTGGGGAGCCAAGATCCAGCTCTGGAAGCCCAGTGCAAACACAGGGAGCAAAGCGGGCCTGTGTGCTCTCTGTGGAGTCTCTTTAGCTGCTCGGTGACCTTTCCCAATCCTGGTTGTCAGGCAGTGACCTGGGACAAAGAAGTCCTAGTACCCATCTCCAGGGCCTTAGGAAATAAAATATCCCAGGGGCCTGACTCCAATTCTCAGAAGAAACATCGCAACACAACCCAATTCGGGTGTCGAATTGGAAAACAACAAAGCTAAGAGGAACCCACATGGCTGGCTACAGGCCCACTTGTTCAACAGCAGCTGCTACTCAGTCAAAACAAGGTTGGAACGTCAAGCCAGGAGCCAGGGAGGCTTGCCCCGCGCCCAGGAGGTGGTCAGCTGGGGCTGAACCCCAGGGCTTCTAACCTTGTTTGGGTCAGGAGCTCCCTTGAGAAGTTGGTGGAAGCCAGGTAGCCTCCTCCCCAGGAAGAAGAGGGGGCACACACACCTCTCACACTTTACTGGCCAGGATCCTGGGATTTAAACCCCACTTCCATTAGCATATCTTATTATCTAGAAACCAGCATTAGAATAAGAAAGAAGTCTGTTCAGGCATCCTGCAGGAAAACCATTCCGGGCCACAAGTTCACAAACAACAGCAAAGCAGAAAATCCAGCCATACTCCCCCTACCTCCCTACCCCGAGATAAGGGGGAAGCACTTACCAGACAATGAACCTAGCTAAGGAAACTTATCAGCAACCTGTCCAGTCCACTTTCTGGGTCCTTCCGGAAACCCCCGAGTCTGGGCTGCGATCAGCTACTAGACCTTGGGCAGATCAAAGCATTGGTGGGAGCAACAATAAAAAAATGAAACTATCAAATGACAAACTGGAACCCGTGAGACCGTTTACAGAAAGAGGATCTTCCATCATGGTTTCTGTGCCAGGGGAACAAAAGGCAACCTGTGCAGCACCTCTTCCCACCCAGGCTTTCCATACCTGAAATTCACTAATGGTATGAGTCCCTCCTAATTGTTTTTAAAAGGGCACTGAAGTGTGGTGCCTGAGTCTTGGTCCACTAGGGGGAAAAAAAAATTAAAGCTCACAGAAGCTTCTCAGGCCCAGCAGATCTGAGCTGGTCATTGTTCATTTAATAAACAAGTGAGCCATAAAACAAACCCCCAGGAAGCCAGGTTTGTGCACTTTCTGAGTCATTCTCCCAGAACTAACTGTTCCCTCTAGAATCAGCGTGGCCTTGGCAGTCCACAGATGGACAAGCATCGGCCTGTGCAACTTGGGGCCCATCTTAATATCAGTGCCCCCTGACCCTCTCCCTGTCCGCCCACATGCTGCAAGCAGAGGGGGACGTGGATTTGGGCATGTTGTCTCCTTCCTAAGCCCCCGTTTTGAAGGGCTTGGCCTGGAAACTGCCCTGAGCAGGGGACCAGGATGGTTCCCCAGGCTACACCGGGCATTCCTGGAGTTTGTCTCCTGGTCAGGACAGCCAGGTGGGAGCTAGACTATTTTATTTGATGACCACAGCAACGTAGAACAGCAGAATGCTCCCTAGCCCGGTAAAGTACAGCCGCTGTCCATCCAAGGATGGCAAAACACTTTGCAAACCACCCATTAATTTTTATGGTGGCCTGAGAAGCAGATTGAGAATCCTTACCTTTATTTTTACAAGGCAAGGAACCAAAACCACAGGGGAGGGTGGACGGGCACAAGGCCAATCCTATCTGGGCCAGTATTCCAAGCTGACCACTCTTCTCTCTCTCCATCTCAGGCCTACACACAGAAGGCATGGGGAACACCACCCATAGGAAAGGGGGCTGGCCGCCTGCTGAGAGGGGAGCCAGGCCCATAAACCCAAACTTTGGTGCTCAGAGACAATCACATTTTGAAGGGTGGGGAGGGAAAGTTGCATGAAGGGATTACTTCTGATTTAAGCTAGATAAGCTCCAGTTCAGTTGTAACTTACTGATTAAAGATGCAAGAGTGTGATCCCCAAGTAAGACCAATAACTTAAAGGCCTGTAGGAACTGTGGGATCAGGGATGGTTTCTGTTTTACTGTTTATATTTCTCTTCATTTCCATGTTTCCTAGCCAGAGCATACACTGTTTCTGAGATCAGAACAAAAGTTATGCTAACTTATTACTACTGATAAGCACACAGTACCAAGCGGCTGCACTAACTTGAAAAGAACAAGTACGAATAAAATACAGCTCAGCGTTCCCTTTTTAAATTTCATCGATCCATGAGGCTCCCCAACCCTCTCCGCGCGTAGAGAGCCCGGCCGCCCTCCCGCTGCTCCTCCCCGGCCTCTCACCACCCGTGGGAAGCGGCAGCGCAGGCCTGGGTGCCCCGGGCTAGGACTCCAAGGCTGGGATCCTACAGACCACCAATCCGCTGAGCGGAGCGGGCTTCCCCGGGAAACATCACTTAGAGAACAACGTGCCTCTCCCAGCTGTCCCCACCCGCCGCCCGCCGGCGCTGTCACCTCGCGGCTGCTGGGTCACCGGACGGCCAAGCCAGAAACCTGGGTTTTCATTTCCATCTTAATAAGAGGGATCTCCGAAGTTGAAATATGCATTGTCACCAAGTTTAACCCGGGACCGCGCGCCCTTTCCTACTCGCGCGAGGGGGCGCCCCGGCCCCTCCAGTCCTCGGGGCGCCCCACGGCCGCGCGAGCCGAGTGCTCCCCTCCGCATATTCATGCCGGGTAGCCTAGGAGGACCTCCCCGCAGGGGCGCCCCGGGAAGCGCCAGAGCCGGGAGAGAGAGTATCTGCCGATAGCACGCGGGGGCTCCGAGTGCGGCTTGGAGCCCGGAATCCCGGTCCGCCCTCCTGCATGGGGTGACCAGGGCGCCCGGACGAGCGGCTAGGAGCGCACGAGGCTTCCCAAAGCCGCCCGGCACCCCGGATCCTGAACTCAGGCGGCGGGGGAACTATCGGCTCCCGCGAGGTGAGCAAACCCGCCGAACCCAAGCAGGCGCCGCGGGAGCGAGGCGGGTCGTGGGGCTGGAGTTCCCGCAGGGGACGGCCCGGCGCACCGCCTGCCTACCTGGCTCGCATTGCGTCCCGCTGGCTCCTGCAGCTCTCCTCGCGGCCTGGGAGCTTGCACCGCCGGGGGCGCGCGCGGCTCTACGGGAATCACCGCGCGGCGGCAGCGGCGAGGGGCCGAGACCGCCCAGACTGCCAGGAGCGCTCCGACCCGCCTCCGCTAGTGGAGGGTGGTCCCCGCGTCGGGGCGGGGCTCGGGGGCGGGGGTGGGGGCGGGGTGCGAGAGGAGCGGAATGGGGCGGGGGCCCGCGGGGGCCGGCGGCAGGGGGAGGTCTCCGCGCCGGGGCGGGGTCTCGGGGGCGGGGCCTCGGGCGGGGGCGGAGCCTGAGCCGAGGCCACTAGGGAGGCAGGGGGTTGGGGGGAAGGGCGGGGAAGATGGTTGGGGAGTGGGCGGGACCCAGCGGTGGCAACCGAGAGGCTGGGGCGGGGTGCGGACACCGCCTAGCGTGGGGCAGGCGAGTGCGGGGGGGCGGGGCCGAGCCGAGGCCGCCGGGATGCCGGGGGCGGGGTGTGGTTATTAGGGGGCTGGGTTGAGCTGCTGCCGCTGGGAGGCCGGGGGCGGGGCTTGTTACCAGGTGGCGAGACAGTCGAACCATGGGGGCGGTGGGGGCTGGGGATCCCACCTAGATGCTTGCTGCTCCAGGTGCTCCTCACCGGCACGGGCCTGGGAGCAGGCTCTTGGCAGCCGGGCAACCCCGGGGTCGTGGTCCCTGGTACCGAGCGCATCTAGACGCGGCTGTTTCATCGCGACCTTTTGGCCGCGCTCCTGTGCCCTCGGCATCCCCATCTTCTCACCTCTTCTCGGGCGACTCCTAGCGGGGTGTCCTGGATGAAGTTACAATCCGCGGACGGGCGTCGTCCAGGCTGCGGAAGATAGCGCCCAGTTCTAAGATCCCTTACAACACACTTATCGAGGGCCGTGGAAGGAAGGCAGGTGGGAAGATGTAGGGAAAAGCGCAAAGTTAAAAAGTAAGAAGAAAAAAGGCAGCCACATTGAAAATTACAAAAACGAAGAATTTCCTGCTGAGCAGGATGTAAAAGGAATACATAGCATCACAACAATTTACACTTGGTATGGCCGATACACCGCTGGGTCCCTGGCGCCTAGCACATTCCTGGCACGTAGTAGGCGCTCAATAAATGCCCAGTAAATGAACGCACCACTTACTGTGTGATGAGCACTTTCCATAGATTGACACGCTCAATCCTCAGAAAATCTCACACTTGGCTACTCTCGTTAGTCCATTTCACACGTGAGTAGACTGAAGCTTAGAGAGTTGATTTGACAGCAAGAAAATGGTACAACCAGAATTTGACCAGAAGCCACTCCAGAGGCGGAGTTCTGATGCTGGACCCCCTGCAGGGTTGGGGGCACCCTATGATGCAGAAACTAGGAAGAAGCACAGGTAGGTCTTCAGGGGGAGAAGGTGCAGAGCTAGATACCCTTTGAATCATTCCTCACAGTTATTTCGTGAGACAGATATGATTATGCACATTTATAGCTGACTTTAGACCTTACATATTGCATCATGATCACATAGATGTGTGAGTCTAAATTAAAACCTAGGATTTTTTTTAGGCTCCCTCAGTCTTGGAGACTTCCCTTTAGCTAAGGAATCTGGTTTCCCACCTCTCAAATTGACGTCCCAGTAATTTTCAGAAGGACACACAGGAAGACAGAGACATGGATCTAGAAGGGTGGAGACTGGTGTTCTGATTTTGGTGTCATCTATGTGTGGACCATTGAATTCCTGAAATGGGTATAATTAGCCCTGTTACAAAAAAAGGGGCCTTTCAAAGTGAGAACCAACAAGCATTTATTTGAGATCAATTAAGAGTAGCTATTCAGGAAGCACTGATTCAGGCAGAAGCCCGAATAGTGTTCTGATTAGGAGACAAAGGCAGCGGGTATTTATGAGAAAGGGAAGAGGAACAAGTCCACCAGTAGAAGACAGGCATTTCTATTGGTGCAGATAAAGTAACAGAGTGGTGTTAATTCTGAAAAAAATGTTTCTAGTTTTCAGACTAGTAGTCATAATAACTGGTTCTTGTTATCTTTGCAGTCAGTTATTTGAAATACAGTGCTGGTTTAGGCCCAGTCCAAAAGTTATTTTACCCTGTTTTAACATTCCAAAGATTTGAGGCATGAGAACACGCAAGGCAGTTCCTCTGGGATGGTAGGTCCGGCTCCATTTTAAAATGGCTCTGTTTATATTATTTTGACAGCCCTAAAACGTATGCTGTAGATTTTAAAAGGAGGCAGTCACCCAGCAGGGGCAGGTAGAGAAGCCTCAGAGAGGAGAAGGCGGTATATGGCGCTTGGAGACCTAGGTCATCCTCAGTGGTACAGGGACACTCACTGGAGACCTGCCTGCTGGGTTGGAATGTCTGGCAAGTTATTTTGCCTCCCTGTGACTCAGTTTCCTAAACGGGTATGAAAAATTAATGCGACCTGTAAAGTACTTAGCAGAGTGCCTGGCATAGAGTAACATTCAATAATTTGTAGCTACTATTCTTACTGCTTTTGCAAATGACTAACATCCTCACTGCGTAAAAAGTGCCTACAAAGCATTGCAAAAGACAAGCTGGTAGAAAATGGACAAAGGTATGAAAAAGCACTTCCCAGAGGCACCAGAATGGCCCAGAGCATGAAAAGCTCTGCAGCCACATTGATGCAGGGAGTAAGAGCCAAACGCAAAAAATAGTCAAATAAAGCCAGAGTCCAGTCTGGGAAAAGCTGTCTTGGAGACCTGCCTTTAAAATCACAAAGGACAAAGTGCTGTGGAAATGCAGGATACAGTGTGAATAAACAAAGCACTTGCTCATTTCCCCTGGGGCCGAGGGTAGGGGCAGACAGCATGACTCATGGTGTGCATAGTTGTGGATAATACTAGCTATCTTGGTGCCATGAGCATCTTCAAACCAGCCCACATTCTGGAAGAGGAGTTTATGGAGGTCGGAATGTTGAAAGAGAGTAGCAAAAAAAAAGGCACGAACACTTAGCTTATGCTTTTACCCGATAGCTCGAATCACACTTGTGGCTGTTGAGAGCTGGGAAAACGGTGTTGCTTGCATACTGAGGTGGATGCTGTTTGTGGACTGTTTTGTTTTTCAAGCTGGGAAAGGCAAGGAGGCCTCAAGATGCTGCTCCCTCGTTGAATTTCTGCTTTCTCCTTGCATCAGTTTTTATTACTTACCTTTCCAAAGACAAAAGAAAAGGAAAAACCATGAGCTATTCGTCACATTCAATTATTCGGTAAGCATGTCTAATGGGAATATGTACAGCAAAATCAATAACTTGGTTTTTTGGTACAAAAATAATGCATGTTTGTTTTAAAGGATTCAAATGATGAGAGAGGTGTGTAGAATAACAAGCAGGCATCGATCCCCAATTTCATACCCTCTCGCAAGATTCCATGGTTAACGGTGGGTTACATGTCCATCCAGAACCTTTTTCTTAGCATTTATATACATGTTATATACATTTCTCATCTTAAAATGTGTGTGCATGTATGTATGATGTATGTGTGTGATGTGAATGTGTCTCTCTCTCTATACACACACATATATACATACACATGCACAAATAAATAAAGACTGAGTGTGGTGGGGTCTGAAATCAGACTGCCTGGGTTTCACTGTCAGCTCTACTACTTAAGGGCTGGGTGTTTTCGCATCTTAAAATGAGTGTATTATTTGCAAGGATTAAATGAGGTAATGTATGCAGGTTGATCAAGTGTAGCGCTGGGCACACAGGACATACGTCATTTATAAATATAAGCTACTGTCATTATTATTTACACATATACACACTGATAAGTTATTCTTTGGTTCACACAAAAACCAACAGAATGATCCCCGGTTTTTTTTATCAGTTAGACATAGAAATGTCTTTTCTCAAGTCACGGCAGTTAGCAAGAGGTTCACCATATGGCCTTGAGGGAAAAGGGTTGACAAGACAGTCCAAGAACATGAACTTCAGACTTCACGAAAGGATTTCACTTGTCAAGTCTCCCCATGAGCATGGGCTCCTCTCTAATGGCCTCTATTCACTGCACAGGGAAAAGGACATTTTGGGAAGTCTCTTGTGCATGGAAAAGGAAAACGCATGGGAAGTCAGAAGATGGGTGTGGGATGTGTTTGGACTGCTAACATGGCAACTCTTATAAAAATTGGCAATAGTTTAAAATGAATCCACACCAGCCACCACCACCAACGATTCATTCTAGAGGCTTCTCAAAAATAGATATAACACTCCCAGAAATAGCAGCTCAAACAGGAATAACTCTCCAGGGACATCTAGTATCCTGAACTCTACCAAAGCTGCTAATATGTGATAGCATTCTAGTCGCCTATAAGATACACTTCACATTAGGAAGTAACTACTCGGAAATCGCATGTGCGCTCCTCATAAAAGTATCTCTCCACACACAAGGCATGCTCAACACAGAAATAAAAGAAGAATGTTCCTTTGGTGAAGTGAAATCAGTAATGGCCAAAATGGCCATGTCAAGGGGAAATTAGAATGAAAAGATACAAGACACAGCCGAGGGAGAAAAGAAAGAGCAGAAAGCATACGGTCTTTTTCCATGGAATCTGTACCAACAGAAATTAAATCATCATGATGGCCCAGTGGAATTTCAGATTTATTGTCTCTGACTCCATGTGGAGAAGGGGCTGTTGGGAAACCCTGACTTGGATAAATACGCTCCATGCGTGACGTTGAGGGAGAAGGTGCTTCTTGCATGATTCACAAGCCTGAAGAATGGTATTGGTACACTCGAGAAATATTTATTGGATGTGTACGGTGTGCCAGGCCCTGGGCATCGCCCTGAGAATATGAGGCTGGGCAAGACAGAGTCAGCTGGCTGTCATGGTGCTGAGATTCCAGGGATGGTATGAGACTGAAAGAGAGGGACACGCCTGCTGGGGTCAAGTGCTCTAAAGGAAACCGCCATTGGCTGAGAAAGGAGATATCAAGAAACACTGGTAGGACTGCTAGACAGGGCCCTCAGGGGAGGTGACATCAGACCCAAAAGGAAAGGAGTTGGGGTGGGATATGCCAGGCAGAGGGAACAGCACTTGCGAAGACCTGGAGGCTATATAAAGCTTCACACCCTACGGAACTGCAATGACACCAGTGCAGCTGGAGTGAAAAGAGGGAGGCGGAGAACAGTGAGAGGTGAGAATGAGGAGATTCACAGGTGCCGAGGCCCCCAAGCCCGGTGACTGTGCAGGGGTGTGAAGTATCGCCAGGTGATGAGGTGTTGCTCCATCCTCTGCCGCTGCCGCAGCAGCTTGGCCAAGAATTCAGTAATACACTAGCTGTCAGAAATAGAGTCTGTTTTTGTCAGAAAACATTGGGTGACCTGTTTGCCATTCTGGGAAGCCTCTATCCTTCCAATCCTAAAATGCTGTGACACTGAGCCATCCGTCCTGCTGGCTGTCCTTAATCAATTCATACACACAGGGGCGTAGCTAGAGTATTACAGGAGCACAGGATTCACTAGTGTGCAAACCAGAAGGGATGCAGACAAAATAGTCAGCTAAAAGGAGTTCTGTGGCTTTCAGGAAACTTCTAGAAATACTTCTAAATAAATATTCATGTCCTTGCGCATTTATTCAGTTATCCATTCAACAAATATGTCTAGGATGCTTATGGTATGCCAGGCAGTGTGCTGGGAGCTGGGGATAGGAAGATAAGTACATTCTAGAGCCTTCTATCTAAGAAGCATAGTGGTCATGGGGACAAACAATGACTCTGTAGAGTGATAAGTAGTCAAACAAGTGTCAGGGTGCACACCTGACCCAGACCCGTCAGGTGAGAGTAGGTCTCCTCAGGGCTGATGACCAAGTGAAAGTATGATTTGCACCGGCTTGGGGGGGGCGGTGTCCCAGGTGGAACCCACAAGAGCATGGAGCTTGCCTGGGCTGTGGGGAGGCAGTGAGCGGCTTGCTGTGTGAGGCGCTGCGGGCCAAGGAAGACGAGGCGGGTGAGCTCCAGTCCTGGGCGTCCTGCACAGCACATGCTCACATGCCTGCAGGCAGCTTGTTTACTATCTCTAGGAAGTGATCCCAGATACCAAAAGCCTCAGAACACAGACAATAAAAGACGTGGTTAATACAGACACCAAGGCCCAGAGAATTTGAATGACCCAGCTGAGATTGACTCTAGGTCTGCCCCACTCCAAAATCGGAGCTTCCAGCCACCGTGGGTGCATGGCGACCCATTTGTCCTTGACACTGGGTGTCGAGGAGAGGTCATGGTTGTTGGGACTCTAAGACGGTCTCAGTCTCGACCTCATCATTCCTTCTTCCCCAGCTGCCAGCAGACCTCATTGCTTGTCTAAAAGCAGACAGCTCAGTCCTGGAGAGGAATCCTGAAGCGGTTAGGCAGACCTGCTCTGGTCAGCAGACAGCAAAGCATCACTGGAACCATGACACGGGAGGAGGGGACGGTGTTGGAAGGTGGCTGCAATGGCTTAGCTTTGGGGCGATCCCTCTCCAGTGGCTCCCTTTGAGCTGCTGGCCAGTGTATCAGCCTGAGGTGCTGCAGCCACTCTCCTCAGACAAGGTCACATTAGAGTCAGGTAGGGCAGAGGACAGGTGGCAGTTAGCCAGATAATGACATGTTCAGAGAGGGCTGCCATGGGGCGGTAAGCAGGTAGATTCTGTCCAGACAGGCTTGGAAAGAGAGTTGAGGGAGCTTCTTTGTTTTTCCCTCTGACCATCAGATGCTAAACTTTCATAGACAGGGGGACGAAGCATCATCTGTTGGTGGTCTCGTATGTGACAACCTCTTTTAAACAGTAACAAAAGCACTTGTCCTGGAAGTATGGATCTAAAAGTGTATCACAATACACTGCGCACTGAAAGACATCCGGGGTATCTGATACCACTTTCCAGTTCCTTCCTCCTCCTAGCGGCTGTGGTGCAGAACGTAAGCAGTGGGACGCGGGTTTCTGGGCTGCTTTTGAGTCCTTTGTGAACCTGACCTGTTTCATTGGCACAGGACTGGTGACTAGGTCCTCGTTACCTGCACCTCTCATGCCCAGGTGATTGGCGCTCTGTTGGCACTTCTGCTCAAAATGCAACCTGAATTCCACGCCTTTCTCAGCTGTTTCCACTGGGAGCCTTCCTGACATTTATTCTGCTCTGCACCTTGCAGGTGGCCCACCCAGCATGAGCTGGGGGACTCTGATCCCCTTGCCTTACGGTCTAGAAGGAGTCACTCAAAAGCACAAGTTACCTCTGTCATCTTAGGATCCCACACAGACTTTCCAGGGTAGCACCTTCTTTAAGAAACATTGAGTCCAATTTAACTAACAGCTCTTGAGTGCTTCTGGAGTCCCAGACGCATGCTATGCAGTTTACCCCATTTTATTTCTATTTCTACAAAAAAGGATTCTCATTGATTAAATAGATTTGCTCAAGGTCATGCATAGCTTGAAAGGGACACATCAGACTTGAACCCAGCTCTCGTCAACATCAGATGTTCTTCCCCAGCAAATCTCCCACCTGTCTCTGCTCCCTAACAAGTAAGCTTGTGCAGTCCTAGGTGTGTCCACCTCTGCCCGTGTGGCCCTGAATAGGTCACATTTCCTCTCCAAGTTTGGGTCAAACAAGCAGATGCACATCTCTGAAGTCCCCTCAAGCCCCAAGATTCCAGACTCATTTATTCATTTAACAAACATGTAAGAGCTATTATGGACTGCATGGTGCCCCTCCCCCCAATTCCTATGTTGCAGCCCTAACCTCCAATGTGACTGCATTTGGAGATGGGGCCTTTTGGGAAGTGATTAAGGTTAAACAAGCTCATAAGGGAGGAACCCTTATCCAGTGGGAATGACGTCCTTACAAGAAGAGGAAGAGACACCAGAGAGCTTTCTCTCTTTAAGCTCACAGAGGAAAGACCAGGTGGGGACACAGTGAGAAGGTGCCATCTGCAAGCCAGAAAGAGAGTTCTCACCAAAAACCAAATTTCCTAGTACCTTGATCTTGGACTTCCAACCTCTGGAACTGTGAGAAATGAATGTCTGTTGTTTCAGGTGCCTGGTCTGTGCAATTTTGCTCTGGCAGCCTGAGCAGATTAACAGAAGCGTTTGCTATGTGCCAGGCAGTATTGTAGCCACAAGAAATACAGCCATGGGGATGCTCCCACAGATTTTAAAATCTGGTAGAGGAAACGGACAATAAATAACCACATAAAAAAGTCCAAATTAGCGATTTTCCTATCTCCTCTCCCCAAATGTGACACCCATTGCCAAAGAAGACTATGGAGGATTCTGAGGGAAGAAAGAGCCATTCAGGAGGAGGGGCTTTGCCATAAATAGAGACGCCCTGGGCTGCAGGTAAGCTCTGAGCAAGAGGTGGGACACACCTGGGAAGGTGTGATGGAAAGAAGAGGGAGACCTTCCTTCTGGCTTCTTTTTCATGCCCATGTGACTCCAAAAGGGTTTAGACAGGTTATGGTAAATAATACATAGCCATAAAAGTATTAAATAAAAAATAAATGTTTAGAGCTTTCGAATATGAATTAAAGATGGAAGGAGTTGTTCATCCTGGCAGAACTGGATGATCAGAGTGCCTGCAGGTGAGCATGGATCTCAACTCTGAGCTCCCTGGCAACTGTGGAGAATGGAAAACAGTAAGTTATTAATCAATGTATCATCAACTAACAGGAATTTTATCACTTTACCCTTAGAGATCACGTTTTTCACTGATGTGCAGAGACCCATCTTATGGGTATGTTTTTTTCTCTCTCTCAACATAATAAAAACTTCTCTTTGTTCCCAAGGTTGTGAAGTTTATTGAGATATCTTTTGATGTGATTCCATTTTCATCTATTATGATTTGTGATGGATAATTTAACAGCCTTTTCAATTTGGAAACATATATCTTTACATTGTGGAAAACTATCCTGACTTTTTTCTTTAATAAAAAGAAAAATAAATTGTCCCTCCATTTCCTCTTTCTGGAACACATGTTATTTGCATGTTCGACTGCTTGGATTGATGTCCATTTTCCTTATTTTATTCACCTCATCTATTTCCTCTTTCTTTGTCCTTTTGCTCTGTTTTTTTTTTTTTTTTTGAGATATCACCTCCATTTTTTTTTTCAAATTTTCCACTGCATTTTTTTCTTTCTACCATTATATTTCTCTTGTTTGCCATTTGAAAAACAATAATTCATTGTTTTTTCTTCCAAAGCTTCGTGAATTTACAAAAAAAAAAAAAACACAAAAAAAGAAGACCAAAGTTTACAGACTGCTCAGTTTAGACTAAATATGCAAGAAGTGACAACCTGGGCTGTTGTGGTCACTGGGTGACCACCAGATATGCACTGACATCTGGAACAAGCTCCCCCAGGCATGTTTTCTTGCCTTCAGAGATGCTGCATTCCTTACACACCATCTCACATGACATACTTCGTCATTAGTCAGTCACTTGAATGGTACAGAGATTTTCTGAAGTGTTTTTGTTGTTGTCGTTGCTATTTTTTCCCCCTCCTGCTATAAAATGAAATTTTCAGTTCATTTCTGAAAAAGAAATTCGTCAATAAATTCATTTTGTTCTGTTGCTACTTTACACAAAACTTCATCTCCAACCTGATTCCTCTCAGGTGCATTTTCTTTTCTGCTACCAGTGTTTGGAGTTGCTGCTCTTGGGCTTCTCTCTGCTTTGCTATAGATTGGAGCAAGTTCTGAGCACCAGTGGTCTCCATCTTCTCATTTTCTGCTTCTTCTGCAAGTTGGTCAACAAGCTCAATTAAACCACCAATTATTTTCTGAAACTGGCCAATTTTGCCCTCAAGGTCCTCTCATTCTTCCTTGAGCGCTGTGGTCTGCTGGGTAACTTCTGGGTCCAACACCCACAACGTTGGACCAGCACTGCACTGTGTCACCCAGGATATCCTTGGCCATGGCTGTTTCCCTCCCAACTTCCCTAGAGAGGAGAGGATCTGCTTGGAAGGAGTGAGCGTGGCAGTCAGGAGGAAATGTGTCCCAGGCTCAAGGGTCAGGAAAGCATAAAGTCCGGTTGCTTATCATAGGATCGTTCATTCAATGCGTATTTCTTGAGCACCTACTACATGTCGACCCTGCTAGGTGCTGGGGGTACAGAGATAAATGCAACATGGTGGTCACCCCGGAGAAGCACACAGCTTAGCTGCCGACTCCGTAGTGGCATTGTGCTGTGGCCCAGGCTGACGCAGGAGGGCAGCTTTATATTTCTAATATTCGTTTTTAGGAAAACGATAGCATCCCATGCACACTCTCTTGCACCTTGTTTTTTGCATAAACAGAATATCCTGGTGATGGCTCCGAAGCAAATTCAGAGCTCTGCCGTCTTCTTTTGAATGGATATAGTGTTTCACTGTGTGGATGTGCCAGAATTTCCTTACCCAGTTGGGGTTGTATTTTGAAATTTGACAGGCATGAATTAATTGAAGAGGTTCTGTGTATTACAAGCAGAGGGACAGACAGTTGGAAAGGCATAAGGATTTGAGCAGCAAGAGGTATTGCAAAGGCTAACTGGTAACTCAGGGTGGATGGAAGCCTGTGTGAGTGCGTGTGTGTGTGTGTGCGTGTGTGTGTGTTGGGGAGGAATGCATTTGAGAGTTAAATGATGAACAGGTCACTTTTCCAAGTGATTTGGACTGAAAACTCTTGACTTACAGCAGAATGGGGACATAATGAAATTGAAAGTCCCCTCTGTCAGGAATATGGAGGGTGGACCAGAAGGGAACGAGACTTAAGTCAGGGAGAACAGTTACCTGGTTGTTGTAGATGTTGGGGCAAGAAGTGCTGAGTGTTGGGACTAGGGCTGTGGCTGTGGAATAAAGCGGAGAACACAGATGGAGAGAGCAGATATTAAAGAGACAGAAACTGTACAGTTTGCAGGCTGTGTGGAGGGAAAGAGCGAGAAGTAGTATCTAGAGTGACCCCTCGATTTCAGCTGAATTCACCGAGTGGCCCTGTGTGTGGTATTTGTTATAACACCCTAGCTGGCTGAGACTAAGAGAGGAAGAAAAACTATACCAAGGACAGCTCTAAGATTATGGATACTAGCATTTCAGAAAGAGCGTCGAGAATGGAGATGGACCAAAAGTGAAAATTAAAGAAATAGTGAAATATAATATCAACCATCCCTAAACTAGAACTCAAAATTGAGGAAATTATGACTGGGAAAAGCAGGTGGTGTGCAATTGAACATACTCAGGGAAAGCTGTATCATTTTTTAAGACACTATTTTAAAACATGTTTTTTGTTGTTACAAATAATTTGCAGGGTAAAATTAAAAAGATAGTGTTTAAAGGTCTGGATTAATTTAACATGAATTGTGAGGCTGGGGTAGGGAGACAAGGAGGAAAAGGCATAAATTAGTCTCCACACCGCAAACCTACCGTCTTCCTGAAAGGGCCTCCCAGGCCTGTTTTCTTACTGATTCTGACGGCTCGTTTCCTTAAGTTTAAAAATGCATTTTAAGTACATTTAAAAAAATCTTTGATGTAACAATTAACAGAATCAAAACGCCATTTGCCCTACAAATCCCTGCAGAAGTCTATACAGCAAAAGGAAACGGGGGAAAGACATCCAAACAAAATAGAATAGAAAGCAAACAGAAGGGCATAAAACACGATGACAGAAGCAAGACCAAATATAAGTAATCACGACCAGGAAACATGGGTTCATTCTCTGAGTAAAAGGAAAAAATTGAATTAAACAAAATCTAACAATATTATCCTACCCAAAGTCAGGCCTGAGACGTGATGCCAAAGAAGAAATCATTGAGGCAAACGTATGTCAGGTAACGAGAACTAAAAAGGATGTGAGGGAGGATGTGTTAGGATCACTCACCACGTTCAAAGTGAAAGCGTCCCCAGGAACATGGAGGTCACTTCACTTTGATAAGAGACACGTTCCATAGGGGTGTCATCCCTGCACCCCCACTAATTATCATCAACACACTAACACTCCCAATCTACAGCTCCCGCCACATCCATTCCGTCACCTCCATCCTCTGCCTGCAGTTTCGGTGCTCAGCACCCCTTCCCAGCAGTGGTCATTCCTGCCTGACTCAAGGACCCGACTCAAGTAGTGACCGATTGTTCCAGTTTGCCCAGGACTGAGGCTTTCCAGGGACTTTGGATACAAAACTGGGACAGTCCCAGGCAAAGCAGGGTAGTCGGGAAAGACCCTTTTGCTTTCCTCCAGGGTGCTCACCACAGATTGCAATTCCAGGCTTCTTCTGTTTCTTTTGTCACCGAGGACAGGCCAGCAAAGCCTGTGCTTGGGATTGTCCCACCCTGTCCCACAATGTCTGACGCTCAGTCAGTGTTGGTGGAATGAAAGAATAGAGGAGCGATGGTGGAGTATGCAGGAACCTTCACGTGCTATGGAACAGCCTCAGAATATTCGAGACAACATTCAGATAATTTGCTCACTTTGATACATCGTTTAAAACAGTGTGAAATGACTAAACATAACTCGTGTGTGAGAGCACACGCGCACTCTCCCCTCTTACAGAGATCATTCAGGAACACCTCTGTTTCCTTAAAACCATTCCACCATGTTTCAATTGTCTGTATCCCTTTGCTTTGCTTCCTAAAGCTTTAGTTTCCAGAGATTTTGGAATGTCTCCAGCTTTGTTGAGTGAGTTTTGATTCCCCAAATAAAGAATTAAAACAGACTCACCATTTATTACTAACTGAAGATGTTTCTTCTCTTGGTGTAAGAATTGCTCATCTGGGTACCATTTACAGAAACACTTTCATTTCCCCAAATATTTATTAATGAAATATTTTTATCGGCAAGCATGCCTTCTAAATATTTACTTTGTAGGAATCTTCTTGCAAAGTTCTGTTTATGGAATTGCCTGGAGAAAGTGAGAGCAGCTCTGACTCCACAGCACGAGAGGGATATGAAGAACAGTGAAGGTTTGTTTGGCTATTGGCTTTGCTGCTCTTTTATGAATAGATTGGGTTCTGCTGTGCTTTGCGCAGTGGTTCTAACGTTAAGAAATACGTGTCCAAAAATAGATGCATGCAAAGTATCAGGAGGAGGAGGTCTCCTGTCAGTCCCGAAGACAGGAGTGAAACCAGAGAATCAGGAGTGGGCTTTTTCCCATTTCTGGTTCACAGCAGCGCAGCCTGAAGGGCACAACCAGAGCCCCCCTCGCTGGGCGCCAGGACACGCACAGCACACACACCTCATTCTCACTTGGAGAGAGCGGCTCCTCGGTTCTTCTCTGCCTTTCTAGAACTGCTTCCATTCCTATTGTACGTCTTTGTTCCCATTCGGGCTGAGTGGCACAGCCCTTCCCTGGTCTGACTTCACACCATCTTTTAGGTCTCAGAGGACCATCTTGAATTTAAATACTCAGTCTGCTTTCTGACCACATGTGGCAGATTTGTCCTAATTTGGGGCTTGGAAATTGTGACACTGTCTATAACTGGGTGCCTTGCGGCACTTTACTTGGTAAGAGAGAATGGCTTTTCTGCAGCCTATCTACACCAAACTGTCCTCGGAGACTTTGGGCTTAAGTTAGGTGTACACAGTGGCTTGCAAAACAAATGCCACTCTTTCTCCTCCCTTGGAGTGTGTCACTAAAAATGACAGGGGCGGTTTTATCCTATTCCCTTTGCCAGCTCTTTTCGTGTGGGAGTCACACGAGGGTCTCCAAGTTATTCGTTGCTGGCAATGCACAAAGGACCAAAGTGGGCAAATGGTTTACTGTAAAATAAACGAGGGCTGTTCCCTCCAGGATGGCATCCTTACCTGGCATCCGTTTTACTTTACTGGAAGAGGAGAAGGATAGAGTGACAGCAGCCAGAAGCAGGGCCTGGCTCCTAAGCACCTAGGACCAGGACAGTGCAACGCCTAGAGCCTCATTGGGTCAAGTGTAACTCAGGGGAGTCGAGCTTGAGAATGCCGGCCTTGTTTTCCAAAAATGCTGCCAGTGCTTTTCTTTCTCTCTAAAGGGGAAAGAAGCAGTTCTGGGAAAGGCATCCGATGTCTGATTGAAAATGAAAACTTTGAAGCAGAGCTAAGGAAAGAGTTTATTACAAAATTCATACTTGCATAATAGCTTTGCTGTACTTTCTAAAACTAAATTATTTGTGCTAATGGAGGAAGTAATGAGAAGATAATGTAAAATGGGCATAAAACCTAATGGCCTTTATTTTCAGCTTTAGAGTACATCTCCGTGCCTCCATCAATGGTCCTGCCCAGTTGTTTTCTTCGGCCAGATCACACTGAGTACGAATTCTCACTCGTGGTGAGCAAGCCCTAGCTAATCACAGGAAAGATTTCCAAAATAGCTGTTGGAGGAAACCTGCAACTTAGTATTTATTATAGAAATCCACAAATTGGATAATCCACATTCCTTTAGTTAGGTGTTGGTTAAAAACAAACAAACAAACAAACAAAAACCAACACTGTGTCCAACTAGACAGAAAGGTAGAACCTTATCGAAGATTCTAATAATGAGTCATGTCACCAAGATTTGGTCAAACTGACCACTTTGTGAACGGGTCCTTCTTACCCATCCTGCGGAAAAGTATGTTTTCCAGATGTCTGTGGGAGTTTGTGTACAATTCTGTATTCTACAAATAGCAATGTTATTTTTAAAATTCACCTAGCAATTATTCCTCAACTGCCATATGGTGTCCACCCAATTGTTGTCTCCGCTGTTATTTAGCATTTTAATTATTCAAGTTTTTACTGGCTTTATTTGTCATCTTTTTAATGACAAGGACGATGTCTTTTACTAACTGGCACCCTGTGATGTGCCCAGAACAGCGTCTCCACAGAGTAGAGTTCCAGTAAATGTTAATTTGATTTGCTTTTCCTCTCTCAGAGCAGCGGTGTTCACAGACCTCGAGGAGGTCGTCCTCACATTCTGAAGTAGTGTGGTTTAGCATGTCAACACATGACTTCCGATGGGACACAATTCAGCCTATAAGGAACACAGAGTATGGCACACTGCCTGCGAGCGTTCAGTCAACGTCAAATCCCATCACTCCCCTTGCTATAGACAGGACTCACCCCACTCACCCACCTGGACCCGGGGTTCAGAAGACATTACCTCGTGACTGGAGAACCGACCACAGGGCTGTGTTGGGTGGATGGAAATGTGTTGTTATTGTTTTTAGCTCTAGCCACTTCAATGGCATTGCTGAGGGTCCTGCTTGCATTCAGGGTGTTAGAGACCTGTGTGTGTGTGTGTGTGTGTGTGTGTGTGTGTGTGGTGAGAACAACCAGGCTGCCCTCTTTTATTCAGTTCTGGAGATCAGCTCTTTCTTGGCTCATCCCCAGCAGCTCAGTTCTGTTCTTCACTGGTTTGTCTCCAAACAATGGTGAGCCGTGGGGTTTCACCGTAAAATGCATTGTTGCAACAATGGGCTCCTGCTCAGCTTGGGATGTGGATTTGATGTGGACAGGCTGGTCAGGTGGGACAGGTTTGCAGCCATGTTCGCCGATGAAAGAGCTGGCTTGTCCACAGTGGGCCCTTCTGTGGCCTCACCCTTCCCTGGGCTGTTTCTGCAGAGAATGGCAGGTGATGCTGAGCACATCTTTTGTGCTGGAATGGCCTCCCAAATCTGGCATGGGCCTCTGGAACCCACTCCTCGGTGCTCCCAGCTCAGTCCTGGGAACCCAGCTCGAGAACTTGCAAGGCTGCCGGCAGATGCCCGAGACCTACATTTAATGCTTTTTCTTGTCTTCTTTTTAACACTCCAATAACAAAAGTCATACAGATGAATGCATTTTCTAGAGAAATAGAAAGCAAATCAACAGCAGGTTACAGAATGTTCTTGAGTCCTCATACTTTGTATCCTAAAAGAGGCTGAATATAAAGCTATGTATATTGGAGTCTTGCTGTTCTAGTAGCCGACTTTATTATTTGGGATTATGTTGAGAGGCAAGTTTTCAATATGGGTCCCCTGGCACTTCCAGGAATCTGCGTCTAAAATGCACTTGGAGGTGGAGGCTGAGATACCCACCCTGTTCTCCTGGGGATGGCTCTGAGTGAGCTCTAGAGAGTGCTAATACGGCATTCCCATTTTCTGAATATTTAACACCCCATAAATGTGTTTGATGTACAGTCTGAACGCACGGGCATTTACGTTTCACTGTAAAATGCATTGTCAATATGATGTACTATTCACTCAGCTGCATACCCTGGATTTGATATCAAATGTCATAGTCCAATTAGAAGACATCTCAGAAAAGACAGGTAGGGATGGAGGTACTACATTGCCATAGAAACTGGAAACTTTTGAGTCACAGAGAGTAAAACAATTAGGATCATGTTAACCTAGAATCCTGAAAATGTAGTAGTCTTAAAGAATATTGTATTTCTATGTCTCCATCTATCTTCCGTATGTGTAGGAAGATGTAAATTTTATTAGCTTAATAACTGAATGAGAATTCTTCTTTGAAAGGGAGTTATTTAAGAAAATACCGTGATAAGCTGCTTCACAAAAATCTAAAACCCTGAGGATGTTAGACGGTAAGGGGCAGAGACAGAAAGATAGCTAATCTGCTTCATTTTAAAGAAATATACAGGAAAGTGGGTGAGAGGGACAAGAAGAGAGGGAGGACTGGTGACCATGTTGCTGGAATCTGAGTTGTGGAAATTGATAAAGGGCTTGTGAGACCCGGAGTATTGGCTGGAGGCTCAGTCTTCCCCCAGGGGTCGTCAGGCCTGTTGACCATCTAGGTGTGACGCAGGACACTCCAAACTGGAGGATTTTTACAACTGAGTGGAATTGAGCTCTGTGGTAATACGCCAACTTTCTGTATAGACCATGGCTTATGAAAGGGGACACACAGGGCTCCAGGGATGTCTCTCAAAGGAACCACCCACTCAGCCAAACTCTGTTCACGAGTTAGGGAACCTGGGAGCCAATGCCAGAAGAGCTACTGAGAACCCATTGCAAAGACTGCTTACCCACCATTCCATTCCTTCATGCCAAGAAGGACCCTTGGGCAAGGAAAGAAAAATTTGCAAAGACTGAAAAGTTCTACTTGACAGGGGGAAACGTGGATCCTCAGCTTGGGATCAGCGCTTTGTTTGCCCAACACTGGACACAGATCACCAGAGAAACCAGAATCTCTACGTGACCTCTGTGAAGTTCCCCTGGGGATTCCTGGTAATGACTGGGGGTGAGGTGGGTGGGAAAAAGAGTTGGCAGCTGACATGGCAGATGGTGGCCAAAACAAACAAACAAAATTCTCTGAAAGACCATTGTTGTAATCACGAGCTCTTCTCCAGGGTGGTGTTACCTGGACGACTTACTGTGTGTAGCTCTAAAATTTACAAGGTTCTTGTTATCTGTCATGCTGAGTCATCTGCCATACCATAACGAACACATGTCAGAAAGCTCACGTTTGCTCTTCAACACATTTTTTTATCAAGGAAGAGTATTCTACATATGATACTTAAATTAGAGACCAAAAATAGCATCAAAAGAAGCAGAAAAATGTTGCTACACTCAGAAGTCAAGGCCAGGCTTCTGCTGGATGTGGCTGTAGATTAATTTCAAACGGAACTTGGAAGAGAGAGCTCCTGAGTTAGAGGGACGCCATGAATCCAAGTAGAAATATGCATCCCCTCCGCCCCCCAGACACTAGGAAATGGGACCCATCTGCTCATTCCTCTATTTAATAACTCCTTCTTTATGGAAGATTTAGGGTCTGTTAACAGGAAGTGGTTTCTAAAATATATACAGGTCCTAGGACCAGAATTTTATTGGCTCTAGGGACAATTTAAAGCTATGACAGTGAACTTTCCCACATAAGATGTGATTTTTCCGAGGTGAGTGAATATGTTGAAAATAGGACTCTCCTTAAAGAGTTGTTTTAAAATATATTTCATGTGGATGCATGAAGCAAAGTGAGAGGAATAAGAAAAAAAATGTAGGCTTCTCATTTGAGCCATGGACACAGAAGTGATTAGACATTTTTCTCATGGGAAAAAAAAAGGAAGATAGTAAATGAAGCCAAGACAAAATTATGTATAAAGACCATGGGAATGTTACTGTGTGTGACTTGGGACTTGTGTATGCACCTCCCACATCTGTGTGCTTGCCTTGATTTCCGACCAGAGTCGTCCTGGCAATGGCAGGGATCCAAGCCACTGTCACCTTAGGCACTTACCCAGGTGGCTGCTCCAGTCCTTTGTGTGGCCTGAGGGCAGGATTGGACAGTGCCCTGACTCACACTCATGCCACGGGTCTCTTGTCTCTGAGCATCCCTGTGGTCACCGAGGTGTGGCCCTATGGGATCCCCATGTCTGTACTTGACCAAAAGTACGGGGCCCCGGTGCTCTGATGAGTAAGCTTTGACCAACAGGGGTGGAAGCCAGAGGATCCATCCTGTCCATTCACCCCTCTGGGTGGACAGTTTGGATGTTCAGTCACTTCTCAGAGTCTCTGTAAAGCTGACCTGTAAGACAAGAGTCAGATTGTCCTAAACTGGTGGCCAATAACTCTTTCTACCCACACCCCTTCTTCCCAAACCTGGGTCTACAAATACTCAACAAAGATGTGCAAATGAATAACTCCTAAAAATTCCATAGATATTCGGAACATTTCACTATTAGATGTTCTGAATATTTATACATACATACAGACATACATACATACATATATGAAGATGTATATATATTCTAAGTATATATACATATGTACATATTCAAAAATTCTAATGGCTTCAGTTTGTCAATTCACTTATATCCTCTCCTTTATTTCAAATGGAAATTTGCAAGTCATATCTGTTGCTTATTTGATTGGCCAAAGATACTTTGTGTGTCAGGAGGGCTGCTCTTTCTCCCACAAGACAACTGCATTAAAACCTCTCTTCTGGACATTGTCACTGCCGGGCATTGAGCCCTGGGTCTGTGCCGTCGTCCATCAGCCACGCCCCGCCTGCCCACGTGCCTCTTCTCACTGAGCAAAGTCCTGTTTGTCATCCCTGCATTTTTATGGGCAACAATAATTTGCAGTAGCATCAATTTTCTACAACTTACCGGCAAATAAAATAGCTCAGAGACAGTGAGCAGGGACCCTGGCAAGGTGTGCTAGACAAAACACAGCGACCTTTTTATTTCTTTTTGCCCACTTCAAAGTCTCCCACAAGTTTTCCTAATAGTAGCAGGAACTGAATGTGTGATTTAAGAATTGAGGGTCTACAGTAACATATTGTTAAACAAAAGTTTCTTTGTAAATGTCGCCTCTTGGTAAATGCACTATTTATTCACTTATCTACCAGAAATCGGATTTTAATAGGAATTAAGTGTGGGGACACTTAATCCTAATTATTGCCTCCCCCTTCTCCCTGATTTTTATGATGGGAGGTGTTTTTTTTTTTTTTTTACAGTCATATTGGGTCAAATCAAATGGTTTTATAGCCTGGATGGAATGACTTCAGTCTAATCGTATTTTCCATGTTGGTTTCACCCCTTCTGCAGCCCACTCTTGAGGACTCTCTTCTTCCTTAAGCTGGGGTCCCAGGGACGTTGCTTCTTCCACTTTCCTTCTTAGACAGATATTTAGACTCAGCCAGACCAACTCTGAGAAGCTTAGCAAGGTTCCCCCTTTGCAATTAGCCCAACGCTGACAGGGTGGGCTGTTATAAATGAATCTCCTTTATTTCTGGGCCCCAAGACACTGTGCCCACCACAGGTCCAAGCGATTCTGCCTGGACCTTGGCTTTGATCCTTATTTTCATTCCTGTGGTGTCTGGTGTCGTCCTATTTCCATTCCTGGTCCTGTCCTGCTGGGGCTGGGTCCGTCCATCCCAGGGACTGAAATTCAACGCATCTCTGTGCTCCCTTCCATCCACCTCGACCAGTGTCAGCTGCCTGCCTGATGTCTGCTCATTTTCCATCCCACGCTGAAAAGCCTCCCTCTGCCATCTTGCCATAGATTTCTTGAGCCATGTCTGGATAGATTTGCATCGCTTTGACATGGTGGTTCCCACGGGATGGACCATCTCTGTAAGTTCTGCCAGCGTCTGCCCCAGGGGGCTAGTGTCAAAGCCGTCTGCTGCAAACTGGACAGAGGAAGTTAGCAGCTCAAGGTCTCACAGATAGATTGCGGCATTTCTCAGAAATGGTCATGAAAACAGGGCTCCTGAACACGTTGCCGTAACATTCATTAAATAGATATTTAGCAAGCACCAGCTACGTGCCTGAACTCTTAGGCATATTATCCTTAACCCTTAGAACACAGAGGTGTTGGGTGTGATGTGAATTTTGACTAATTGCTGAAGGACAGCTATACCTGAACACCAGCGGTGTGACCCACGGTGAACCAGCTACCTCAGGATTTTTTTTTTAACTATAGCAAAAGTTATGTAATTAAAATTATTCATTCGTCTATGTGTATCGGTAGTCTGGCTATGTTGAGACTGTATCAGCTCTTTTGGTGAAGCTTCTTCTGTCTCTCTATCTCAATAGCAGAACAGCACAGTGCAAATAAGAAGAAGAGCAACAATGATAGCAATTGCTAAGAGGTTTCATTAGTAATAAAACCTTGAGATGAGTTGTTAGACAAGAGCAAAGGAGGGAGGAAAGTTCGTCTTTTATGGCCTTGGAATCTGCATGGCCTAGAAGGGTCACTGAAGCTCCATCGGTCAAGATTTCAGAAGGCAGAAGAAAATGACCTTGGCCAGTGTTCCTCGCTCTGTGAGGGGTCTTTGGAATAAACATCACCCCACATCCTGCTATATCAGACTCAAGAAGGGTTTATATCTGCACTCTTCCTCGTTCTTCCAGATAGCGTTTATTTAGCAAAAGCAGATATAATTTCAGATAAAACCCAGAAATCCTGCTTTAGCGACCACCTTTGAAGTTGGCAAGTGATAGCACTTTCATTTGCAATTGTTTATTTCGGGAATCAAGTGTTCTTTTCAGGGAGAGTTTCTCTATGAGGTAGAGATGGCACTCTGTGGGCGGTGGCCCAGGACGGTAGCAGAGCATGGTAACCTATTGCAGCAATAGACCACAGATTTAAAAAGAAAAAAAAAAAAAAACGCAACTAAACAATTTTTTTTAAAACTAAAATCTGGGGTTGTAATTATCTCAATTTAGTTAAAACTTGGATAAAATTAGTATCACTCTCTTTGGCCTAGTATTCCAGTGGGAATGTGGCTTGGAGAAGGATGACTGAGAAAAAAGTGTGTTACAATTTTATCTGGGCCTCTGTTATTTAATACATCAATCTGTGACGTGGTGGCAAATAGGGGTGGTTTCCAAGACTTGGCTCTTGTAATATTTCCTTTTAATAATGACTTATAATGTCCTTTGCTAAACAGAAAGTGCTCAGCACAATTAATGGCAGATGAAAATAAGTTATTTTTAAATACACTGGCTATTTGTCCTAAAACCTAGTTAAAGGTTTATTGCTAATTTAAATTAATACTGGTAGTCAAAAAATTTTAGCTCTGTGTTTTACAAAAAAAAAAAAAAAAACGTGATGTTTAGATGCAAAGTCAAATAACTAAGCAAAAGCTGGTGATTTTAATTTCCATGCTAATAAAAGAAGTGGCCAATTAAAACAGCACCCGGGCCCCTGCCCCGCAAAGCAAATCCACATTTGGCACAGCCACGGGTTTACTGACTCGCTCTTTCAGAGGTCCCTGGGACCTCCCCAGAGCCATGAACTGTATTTTGTCTCTGGGCAAATGAGAAAAGGCTGTCAGATTGTAAACAGGTGCCCCCTGGAAGCATCTAGCACACTGTGTGACACATAACGGGCCCTCACAGCAGCGGTGATGATGGTTATACTCCCTCAGCTGGCATTTGTAATCACAACCAAACACCATGGAGGAAAGTGCAGCCTCTCTTTCCTTCATGTCCTGGCTCCAGAGGTGAAGGAAGCAGATCCTGGGTCTCTCTGAGGCCCCCCCCCCACCCGCCCCCGAACTTACATCCTAGACGCCCTCACCGTTCTCCTCCTGATTCCTGTTCCTCGTGGGCTCCCATCCCCTCTTTTCTCAAAAAGCAGGTCTCGTAAACTTGCAAACAGTGAGGCCTTAGGCCGCTCAGGAGCTCCACCAGGGTCTCCGCCTGGAAGGCAAGGCCTATTAGCAAGTTTGAATGACACATGTACATATAATATATATGTACATATGTACGTATACATGCCATCTATTGTTTTTCTTTTGTGATTGTTTGGTGTCATTATCTTTGCACATTTTACTTTGGGGCACTTGTAAAAATATTTGTAAAGTTTTCTTTTTTTTTACTTAGTGAAGATATTAATCCTTGGTTTGTCATGTATATTGCACAGCTATACTCTAGTTTGCTTTTTATTTTATTCATAGATTGGTTTGTTTTGTCTGTTTTACGAGAAGGTGATTTTTTTTTTAAAATATATCGCAGCCCATGACTCCTGTGGATTGGGTATGCAGAGGGGTACAGAGGGGTTCACTCCCCGAATAACAGCTGTTTTGACTAATGTTCAGGTTCCTGGAAAAAAATGCCTCAGCTGTTGCCCGTGTCCTCGAAACGAAAGGTGATCATGTCCCAACACCAGGATGGCGTGTGTGCGGTGCCCCCGCTGAAGTTGGGAAGCCCCGCTGCTCCTGAGCAGACAGGCGACACGAGGGCTTTGGGGGAAAACCCTACCTCTTGGAGAGTGTGAGTTACGTACAGTCTGGCCTATTACAGTACAACTTCGTGGTCAGATGGAGTGTCCATTTCTTGCTTTTTGTGTGTGTAAATTCTTGGATCTGGGGATCTTCCAGATTAGTGTGATGTTCACAGTTGCATATGGTGGTCAACCAGCACGTCACAATACTGAATAATTCATGTATATGTGTACATATACATCACTCTCTCTGTAAGAATTCGTCATACACACACGTGTATAAACAGAACAGGTGCGATGCATTCCATTTCCTTCTATTGGCAACAAGGACAGTGAATGTGGGACTTGCTGACAGTGTTATTTTTATTAAAATATTTTGCAGGACTTAATGAAAATAAATTAAAATGTTCAGCACTGCATAAATAATTGTGATATACAATTCTGACTGCCATTAATTAAAACTTTGTCTTAATTTTAGCAGAAAAAACTTGGATATTTTAGAAGAAAAGTATTATTTGAAAACTCATGAAAATAATTTTAGATTTTAAAAATCTTCATTCAAGGTACATTGTTGAAAAAAAGAATTCAAATTTTGTACATTTGGAATGCAATTAAATTGTACTCTTTAATCCTTTAGCTCACTAGTGTCAATGGGATGCAAATTATGTGGAAAATTAAAGAAATAAAATGGTGATGATTTTTTTTTTGCTGAAGTGAAGGCAAGAAAGTAATTTTTATAGAGTAAATACAACATTTTATCAGTCATGTATATATTTATTGTATGACTTATCCAAATACAGCTTGCTCAGCAATAGAACACCCAGTCACGACAGTGATTATGAAATTCAGTCTTTGATATGTTGCCAACTTCCAATGATATAAAAACCATGGCTTTATGTAAATTTTTTGTTTTTGTTGTTTGTTATGACTGTGTTTGTCAAGTTAGAAGGAGAAAACAGATCTAATTTAACAAAGTGTTGGCCTGATTTAAAACTTTTGGACATTTGCTCGTGTGAATGTGGGCCACCATTTGTTCTGTGTTTCGGGCCTTGTAAACGTCTGACAGTCCTGCTCAAAACCAACCTGTTGACATGTCTGACTTCAGTGTCAAGCTTTTAATCCCGATTTCACCTTGATGCAATATAAATATTTCACCAGGGTTTTATTTTCCTGTTATAGTTATGGCTTTGTTTTATTAAAAATCCTTAATCTGTCTGGAATTCCTTTTGGTTTAAGATGAAAAGCAAGGACGTAATTTTATCTCTCAAATTTTTAAACAATTGTACAAATATAATTTTGCTAAAAAGTCTTTCATTTCCTTACTAATTTGTAATTTTATCCTTCTAATACGTTACATTTATTTATATGTGTGTTTGTCCTTTCTAATTGGTTTGATTGTATCTGGATCATCACCATACTGTTTTAATTTTGCCATCGTTTTCTGTTTTGCTTTATAATATTCTTTATAGTATGCCTCACTTCATTATCTTATTTTAAAGAAATATTAGCTACTCTTAGGAATTTATTTCCCAGATAAACTTCACAATGTTGGGCAAGTCAAATAGTTCTCTTCTTTGTTAGAACAAAATATTTATAAACTTTTGGGGGTAAAAGAGAAAGAAAAGTCATCTGATAACTCATCCAGCTATTACAGCATTATTTAAAAAAAAAAAATTCCTTTCAGGCTTTGGAGACTATGAAAACACATTCTTGCATACTGATGTGTTCTGTTCTGCTTTGCTTTCCAAGGAGAACCTGCTGGGGCATGCTGGGAACGCATGTCAGCGGTGGAGTCCCATGCAGGGGCCACGGGACCCTCATCAGTCGGTGAGGCTGGCTTTGTTCAGTGGTGAGAAGTCCAGGCAGGAAGGGCAGTGGGAAGCTGCTCTGACAGCCCTCGAAGAGCACGGAGCAATTCTTTGAGGAAACCACTAACGAGAGTGGGTGATGCTGTGTTTCTGGAGATCTGTCCTGCTGTGGCTGAGGCACAAAGGGGAGGGGCCCGGCAGGTCTGAGGAGGGAGGGAGCGATCTAAGTAGAGGGTCAGAATGGGCCTCAATTCTGGGAGGGACTTAGGCCAGGAGATAAGCCCAGGTGGACTGTAGGCTGGTGGTTGGGGCCAAGACTGGGTCTCTGGGCGGAAGTCGGGGGAGATGCACTGCAGAGTGGGGTCCGCAGGGGCCCGGGGCTGCCTCCGGGACTGAGGTCCTGAACTTTACCATGTCTACAGACCTAGTGGATCTTTCCAAGCCCCCAGTAAGAACTGAAATGGCATCTAGCACCCCATCAACCTCCTGTAGAGTTCCTCGTTGTTCGTTCACCTCTTTCAGGGACTGGAAATTGAAAAGAAAACATATTTTTGCTCATTGATGAGTTCCAGTCATACAGGAAACACAGCACTTTTGAGGCAGGCTGCCTAGAAACGCTTTCAAAGAGACTGGCTACAGAACTTCTACTGGGCTTCCTCCCATGAAAACCAAGAGGGAAATTCAGCAACACCTGCCCACGCCGTGCCTGGTCCTAATGGACCGGCCATCATATAACACAAAGTGTGTGCAACTGTCTCAGCTCCCAGTGGTTAAAGACATGAGAGGATGGATTTTAGAAAAATGCTCCTTTCCAGATAGAACTAGCTACAAAATTAGAAGGGCCTAGAGCGGAGTATTAACCTAGCACTGCCTTCTGAGCCTAGCGGGTCCCTGTGTGACAGCGAGGGTTTCATGTCCACCAAGTGACTCTCTCCCAAAGGAACTTGGTGTACGATGTAAAAACAAAACAACAACAAAACAAAAACACCACACATTCCAATAATCAAATGTCTAATCTGTGCACGGAGAATCATAATTGATCTAGGGCAAATATTTTTCTCTTGTTTGCAAGACAAACAAGAGTCAGCATGGAAGGAGATGGAAGGTCTCTATTGAGGGGAATTGCAGAACAGAGAGAAAGGAGGAAAGTACCAGGCAGCCCAGGTGCCTGTGGGGCGCACACATGACAGCCACAGCTCTTGCGCTCCATCACACAAACTGCCACGTGAGAAGAATGATAATGATGGCGACCAAAGTTAGTAAAACCAACCTGAGACATAATGGAAAGGACCAGAGGCAAAAGATGATATGTGGCCCCAACAATAAAAGGAAATAAAGGGGGCAAGAGAAATCAAGTGTAAAATAATAAACGATTCAGATAGAGAAATACAATCAGACTTTAAGACATAAAAATGATGTTATAATGACAAGACTAAATGTAAGGGTAAAAATCAAGCAAAGATTGAAAGGAAAATAATACAAAATGTTTTTCAATGATTGTAGCATAGAGAAAAGTAGTCAAGATTTTGAAAGATAAAGTGGGTCTAGTTAGCCAGAAGAGAATCTACAAGTTCTGGGAGAACAGCAGGGAGAAGAGACATTACAAAGTCACGCTGGCCGGGCTTCAGAGAAAACTTTTCAAGGGGCTTATCTGGTGAGAGCAACAGCATTGGAGGAAGCAGTTGTCAGTTGTGGAGTGAAACAGAGAGCAAGGAGAAGGGGAAGGAGGCCATTAAAGACAGTTTGCTCGCAGGGTTTGTCTGTTTTCCCTCTGGCATTTTTGAGTCACTGAAGACCTGAATTCCTTTCACTGCTTCGTTTCCTTGGCTGTGACTCCATGCAACCCTTTTATACGCATTGCAACTTGCTCAGTATTATTTACTGAGCACCTACTAAGTGTAGGGAGGATACAGCAGTGAATATGATGGGTATGACCCTCTCTCTGGGAAGGTATTTTCTAGCGAGCGAGCTAAGCTGCCTGTGTGCAGGGTGAACAAAAGCTGAGTATGCCGTCCAGCTTTCCCTCTTATTACCTAAGGGACTTCCAGCAAGTTTCCAAACCTTCTCATTCTTTCTCGCCTCATTTATGATATGGAGATAATTAATAATGTTATAATGTTATTATAACATCGCTCATCAAAATAATTAATAAATATTAGCTCTCTAGCAGGTTTCTGGTCAACACGTAGCAGATGTTAGATGTTATTCTCCAGCTATAAAGCAGGTGTGGAATGCACAGTTTGTTTATAGCCCGTCTACACTGGTCATGTCCAGACCCCCTAGTCCATCCCCACTTTGCCTGTGTGAGTGTCCCCTGCTCTCTTCACAGGGGGTGCCTTCTCCTGGTGACCTCTGTCGTGGGTTCCACCTGAGCCGTTTCAGGGAGGGAAACTCCAAACATTTAGTCTTGGTTAATTATTATTCATCTCCTGATCTCGAACCTTCAAACATGAGTGATGAGGTACCAAATAAGGTACAGAGACAAGTGGCGTAGGACATGGGATGTGTGGTCTCTGGGTCACCAGGCCCTGCGTGGGGACAGAGCCAGGAGTGCAGTTTCCAGGCTCTGGGCCTCACGTGGAAAGGTGCTCACTCGGGTAGTAAATGGCCATCAACTGTGATTGGATGGCCATCGGCTGTGGCTAGTTGGCCGTCAGCTGTAACCAGTGAGCCATGGGCCACTAATATAACTGTCGTGGCTAGGCTAGCAGGAAATGGGGGCTAGCAGGAAGATGGTGGCTGAGCTAGCAAGAGCGGATTGCAGAAAGGCGGATGCCGCCAGCGAGAATATAGTGGTATGACTCCCCCATCTGTGGCTCAGGGGGTGTTCCTTTTTGGCCTCACCATGTCCTGCGTTCTTATGTGGGGAGCGGGAGCTGAGACCCCACATGACACATGGCACAGCGAGCAGGGTCTCCTGCATGACTCCCCACACGACACCCTGTGTTGGTGGCTGGAGACCCAGAAGTCATGCTGGAATGTCACTTGGAAAGAAGACCCTGGTTTCTACTTGCTTTCTATCAGCCTCTTCTCCCTCCAGCTGTCTCCAACTCCAGGCTCTGCCTGGGTCCTTTGAGAAGGAGAAAAAAGAAGATACTCCAAGAAGCAGACTGAGTCAGCACAGCGTGGGCAAGATACTAATTATCACACAAAAGGACCAGAATATATTTGAATGAATAATGAGGAAAATACATCCATTTTTGTCCTATTAGAATATTTGAAATTCAAGATAACTGCTGTTTATACACATAATAGCATCTATTATATGTGTTAGTCACCCATTCCATTTGAAAAGATGTAGTTACAGAACCAGGGACCAGTTCAAAGTGATTTACAATGGACCTGGAGTGGCATCCCTGCCCTCACCTCCCACAGTCCCCAGATTGTGCAGAGTGGGGAGTGGCTGCACCTGCCTCCTCATCCTCTCAGCTGTGCCCATCTGCCCCTTAGAAACCAAACCTATGCTTGACCACACCTGTGCAGGATGGCCAGGGAAAGTCCTCAGGGGGACTCAGGTATGGCCCATCCACAAAGTTGAGAAAACACCCATAAATAAGGTCAGTAGGGGGTGAACTATCTGTTAAGCAATAAGGATTATTCCTTCCAATTCACATTTTTTTTTTTTGCCATTAAGTACAAACATATCTGTTATGATGGTGCCAATATTTTTTTATGGCTTCTTGGGGCAGCTACTGAAAGAAAATTTATTTTATTTGAGGGTACTTATGCTGGTTGGACAATCTATGAAAAGTGAGGTAATTTTCCCCCCAGTGAATGCATTCGATTTTCTGCAATACCCAAATATTTTCAACTCAGAGATGATGTCCAGAGATCCCTGGTGATTTCCATCTTATTGCACACTGGAGACGAGAAGCGTATACTCAGAAAATATGCTGCAGGGACAGAGTCCCAGAGAGCAGTTTCCAGGCTCTCGGCCTCATGTGGACCGGTGCTGGCTCGGTTATTAGATGGCCATCTGCTGTAACTAGTTGGCCATCAGCTGTAACTGGTTAGCCATTGGCCACTAATATAACTGCTGTGGCTACACGGGCAAGGGGTTTGGCAGAGAAGCGGATGGCGGGTTGCAGATCACGTGGCTCCTTCTTCCTGTATCTCCAAGCCAGCCGCCAGTGAGATGGTATGAACCCCCTATCTATGGCTCCGTGGGTGTTCCTTTTGGGCCTCACCATATCCTGTGTCCACCCGCGTACAGCGGGACCGAGACCCTGCATTACATATGTTTAACCTCACATTTCTTCAGCAAGTCAGCTTATAGACTATCTGCACATCCACCTCTATGGATCACAGATTTGCAATTAAGGAACACATTCGCCTCGGCTGAAACCCTGTACATATCATTATATTACAAGGCCCAGTATCATAGGCAACATTGATTTCTGTATAATTTTTATTGTTTTTTAAACAACTTCTCCAGGGAATTAATCTCTTTGGAATATACTGGTTGCATGCCACTTTTTCCAAGTGGAATATGGAAGGGGCTCTTAACATAGAATGACACTGATGTTTCTTATATGAAGGTGGCAAACTACCCATCTTCCACCAAGCAGTGAAATTCTGTCGCTGAGAGTGACTGGCAGCTGGCTGATGGTGGACGAAGACGTGGGTCTTTGTGTTGACTTGATGTTCTACTCTCCTGATGGTCATGTGTGATGCCCAGGGGGACTTCTCTATTCCCCCTTCTCCCCCTCACCCCCGCCATCTGTTCTGGAACCGCTAGGCATGGACTGCTTTAGCAAGCCCTGGACCATGTCACTAACTCAGCCCAGCTCATTCTCTGGAACCCGCCTTGGGTGTTTCCGGGAGACGGGAATCAAAATGCCCTTCAGCGGTCATTGCCATGTCTTCTGTGTCACCTCTGGCCCCATCATCTCTCCTCTCCTTTTCTATCTCTTTGTTGGGGTTGCCTGAGAAAACTACACATGTTCTTTCCATAAGGAAAACGTCCAAACTGGGCTGCTGCCAACCATGGTGTCCATGACGCTGTAAAGGGCGTTCAGAGTCACAGGGTTAAGAAACTGCTTGAAAACTTGGCCAGAAGATCACTTCCTTGATTGAGATTTCTTGAAGAACGTTTAGTGCTAAAACAATTAGGAATGTTTCTAAGCAAAAGAGTAGTAGACATAACTTGAGGAGAAGCAACGTAGTGTGAGAGCGAAAGGCAGGAGCTCTAGAGACAGATGGGCCCAGTCAAGGGCCACTTCCCAGCTCAGTGACCTTTAGCGGGTCTGGCCACCATGCCAAACCTGTTGTGCATCTTAGAAACAAAGATCATGAGGGTAGATCCTAGCATATTGGCTGATGTGAGCATGAAATGAGATGGCACGCCAGGGTCCCGTGCCTGGCACAGGAAGCACTGAACAAGGGTGAGAAACAACTGTTCTTGTTTGGACTTTAAGGAAATAAAAGTGTGTTCTTTATTCCCCCCAGTGAGACACAGGTCGTCAGAACTTCTTTTTCCATCCATCTGCATCAGGTAGAGGTGGACAGCAGGGAGGTAAACAATATACACCCTATATGAGCACGTAAATGTCACCATCTCCTGATCAGAAAGGACTTGTTGGTAGCTAGTCCCTTCAGGGCTGAAGGAACAAAGCTGCCTCCTGCTGAATTTGTCACTACCACTAAGATGCTGTTATGGGCTGAATTATGGTCCCCAAATTCAGCCCCCACTACCTCATTGTGATTGTACCTAGAGAGAGGACCTCTAAGGGGGTGATAAGATAAAATGGGGCGATTAGTGAGGGCCCCAATCTGATCTGACTGGTGTCCTCATGAGAAGAGGAGATTAAGACACACAGAGACACCAGGAATGCAAGTGCACGGAGGACAGACCAGGTGAGGACATAGTGAGATGGTGCCACCTACAGGTCAAAGAGAAGGGTCTCACCAGAAACCAGCCCTGCTGACACCTTGCTCTTGGACTTCCAGCCTCAGGACGGAGGAAATAACTGTCTGCTGTTGAAGCTGCCTCGTCTGTGGTACTTTGTCATGGTGGCCTGAGTGCATAAGACAGGTGTCTTGTGATGACAGTTTGTGGCACCACAAACCTGTGGATGAATGAACCTCTCCAGTATAATGCTTTTCAGGTATTGCAAACTCCAGCCAAACAGGCTTCCTCCAATGACCACTTCTTCCTGGTTCCCTACCTGAGTTCAGAGCCCCCTCCAGCCATGTCGGCCCAAAGCCTCAGTGGTTCTCAACTCCGGCTGTTTGGCGGAACGACCCAGGGATCTTTCAACAGAAATAGCATTGTCCTTGCATCACTACTTAATTGACATGCCAAAAAGCCCCCAGGAGATTATCAGGGACTAGGGTTGTGACCCCTGTCTAAGTGTCCTGACCGGCCTCCTCCTCCTTCCAGCCGTAGGCCAGTCCTCTCACCTGAACTTTCCTTTGCCTTCCTCCCTCCTCTCCAATCTCCAGATCAGGAGATTGGAGTCCTGTGTTCTAGATCGGGCCCACAGCAGTGGCTTCCAGATGCGTCAGCTTGTGTCTGGTCCTTATATCTCTAAGCTATACTCCAGAGGGTCCTTCTAGCACCCACCTGGTCACATCTACCCTCTGTCCTCCCTCCTGTCCAACATCTGTTGGCTCCCCTTTCAGTTTAGGATGGGTCTTATACTCTTTTTTTTTTTTTAAGATTTTTATTAAAAATATAGTTAATATACAATATTATATTGGTTTCAGGGGTACACCATAGTTATTCAACATTTATATGCCTATAGAAGTGATCACCATGATAAGTCCAAAAGCCATCTGACACTGTACCACGCTGTCACAATATTACTGACTATATTCCCCATGCTGTACATTACATCCCCATGACTTATTTGTTTTATACCTGGAAATTTGGACCTCTTATTCCCCTTTTCCCTCCTTTTAAAAAATTTCAATTATAGTTGACATTCAATATTATTTTATATTTCAGGTGGACATCAGAGTGGTTAGACATTTATATAATTTAAGAAGTGATCCTTCTGACTAGTTTAGTACCCACCTGACACTATAAACAGTTATTACCATATCATTCACTATATTCCCTATGCCTTACTTTACATTCCCATGACGATTTTGTAACTAGCAATTTGTACTTCTTAATCCCTTCATTTTTTTCATCCTGCCTCCAACCCCCTCCCACCTATCACCCCAACAAATCTAGTGCCCGTCTGACACCACACATAGTTATTACAATATTATTGACTACATTCCTGATACTATACCCTACATCACTATGCTACTTTGTAACAACCAATTTGTATTTCTTAATCCCTTTCCCTTTTTTCACCCATACCTCCAACCCGCCTTCCATTGGGCAATCATCAAAATGTTCTCTGTATCTATGAGTTTATTTCTTTTTTTTAAAATTTATTTGGTGCTTTAGATTCCACATATAAGCAAAATTACAATGAGTCAGTATGGGGGGGGCAGCAGAGCTCACCAGACCAATCAGATTCAGATTTGGCCTTTGGGGGTGGGCTCAAGACAGGAGAGATGGCGACCACCTGCCAGCTACATGGAAAGAGGACCCCACACAGGGAAAACGGCAACTGTCCTCAGCCCTGGCCCCACAGCCACACACCTCAGTCTCCCCCACACATGCCTCCGACACCCCCCACATCACCGTCCCTTTGCTGGAGCCCAGAATGAGTGTCTTACAAGCAAATGCGTCTGTGTGTGGGCCATTTAAGAGGACGTCTGGGTTTCTCGCCGCCTTCCATCCCCCCCAGGTGGCTGGAATCCCCACTGTTTTTCACAGCCAGATGTTGTGGGGCTCCTCTTCCCGGCACCAGTACTTTGGGCTGGGGAGCCTGGTGTGGGCAGAGGGACCCTTGCTCCTTTGGGGGGAACCTCCATAGCTGAGATATCCCTCCTGATTCTCAACCGCCCCACGGAGGTTTGAGGCCAGTCCAGTTCACATCTCCACCCCTCCTACCAGTCTCGATGTCGCTTCTTTATGTCCTTAGTTATAAAACTTCTGTTTGGCTAGACTTCAAATGATTCTCCAGGTTGGCTGTTCTATAATTTAGTTGTAATCTTAATATGTTCACAGAAGAAAGCAGGCAGAGTGTTTACCTACTCCACCATCTTGGATCCTCCTAGAATGAGTCTTATACTCTTGACAGTCAGTATTTGGCTCTGTCATTTATTTCCACCTTCTCTGCTGTACCCTCCTGACATAGATCACTTCCTGCCATCACACTGTGCTGTTACAACATCCCAACCATGGGGAGCCTTCAGGTCTCTCCATCTGGGCTCTCCGGGCTGTGACTGGGCTGGACCAGTCTCCTTCTGCCTGCAAGGTCTCCCACTGGGAAGCCTTCCTCAACCTCCCCCACTGCACCTCTCTGGGTCTCCACAGCTTCCTTCATGCTGGTATACATACATATAAATATATACAGTGGTTCTCCCCTTATTTGAGGTTTCACTTTCTGCAGTTTCAGTGACCTGCAGTCAACCATGGTCTGAAAATATTAAATGAGAAATTCCAGAAATACACAATTCATACGTTTCCATCACACGCTCTGAGTAGTGTGACGAAATCTCCAGCCATTGTGCTTCTCCATCCTGCCTGGGCTGTGAATCAGCCCCTTGTCCGGCGTATTCACCCTGTAGACATTCGTGGCCCAGTAGTCACTTAGTGGCCATCTGGGTTATCAGAAAGAGAGAGAGACCACTTTCACAGAACTTTTATGACAGCATATTGTTATCATTGTTCTATTTTATTATTAGTTAGTGTTGTTAATCTCTTACTGTGCCAAATTTATAAATTAAAGTTATCAGAGGTATGTATGTATAGGGAAAAACAGTATATATAGGGTTTAGTGCTATCTGAGGTTTCAGGCATCCACTGGGGGTCTTGGAACATATCCCCACAGACAAGGGGAGACTACTATATATACATATGTACAAAATGTATATACATACATGGATGTTCATGTATATAAGCATATATGTTCATGTATATACATTAAACATAGCTACATTTGTACATGTAAACTGTGAGTACCATACAGGTGGAAATGTTTTGTTTACCTTTATTTAGTCTTTGTACAATTTACCTATGTGGAATATATAAACAAATATTAAGCATTTTTCAAAAGCAGATGTATAAAAATATATAATAGGTATTTAAAATAAATGCATAATTTTATATTGCTACATAAAAATAGAAATAGGCTACAGAGACATGTCAATATACAAATGCATCAGCACACAAATGAATATTCACAAATACATTTTTCCACATGAAAAACTGAATTTGTCCCACATCAGGAAGGAGAGGATTTGAAATGCTATCTCTGTGTTAAGCTAGATTTCCATAAATACATGTCTATTTCTGAATTCTCTATTTTGTTCTATTAATACATGTCCTTTCTTATGCCAATATCACACTATTTTAATTATAGCTTTTTAATGTGTTCTGACACTTGGTAAGATAGTTTCCTTCTCATTTTTTTAAAAAATGTCATTGCTATTCTTGCATATTTTCTTTTCCATATAAACGTGATAATCAAGTTCTAATAAATTCCTGCTGGAATTTTTATTGAAACTACATTGAATTTCTAGATTAATTTGGGTGAAAATTGGTGTCGTATGAAAGCAAAACTTCCCATCCAGGAACTTTCTATTTGTCTATTTGGATCTTTAGGTTTTTCAGTTAGATGTAATAGATTTCTTTATGTAGGTATAGCACATTTCTTGGAAGGGTTAATTTAGTGTGTTTGATAGTTTTTGTTGTTATAAATGAGATGCTTTAAAAAAACCTTTTTTATAGTGGTAGGTTTCAAAAGTATATACAACTTGAGAGAATAAGGGACTCCTTTGTCCCCAACCCCAACCTTCTACAATTATTAACTCATAACTAGTCTCTTTTTCTCTCCCCCGCCGAATCCCCCCTCCCTGCTCAACTATTTTGAAGCAAATCCTGGATTAAATATCATTGACTTTTTCACGTTGATTTTTGGCCTGACAACATCTTTAATTTTCTTATTAGTTTTAATAACATGTAGTTACTTTACCTTGCCTTTTTTTTTTTTTAGGTGGAGTCTCTTTTTATCTCTCCAGTCTTCAATATGTTACCGAACACAAGGTAAGTCATTAATACTTGGTTGGTCCACAAAGAAATTTGTTCCTAACTGTCATGATTACATCTCTCAGGTGGCCACGTGCCCCACTGAGGTCATTCAAACCCCTAGTGTCATGTGATACTGATGGGTAGTTGTTCCCAGTAAACAGCAGGTTTAACTCGTGCTCAGGTGTAGTAGGGAAACGCCGGCCTCCTATGCTGTTTACCATCCCAGACAATGCAGCCCTTGCCCGTCAGGAAAACATCCTATAGTTTGGACCAGCCTCCCCTCAACCTCTCTGGACTCCCGGGTCTCAGTACTCAGAGCTGTGTGCCTTGGGTTCATTCTCGAAGAGCAGCAGCAGCAAAAGTGGGCCAACGTTCACCTGAGCACAGCCTGGCTAATCATTTATGTAGTGCTTCTACTGCTCAGAACCTGAATCTATTATTCAGCCTTAAAACAGGAATAAAATATGCAAATGCAGCATGTAGGAAGTGCACACACAGCACACATCATACTTCAGTTTTGGCAACGGCTGGGCCCACCAGAGTTCCAGAAAGAGGGAGATGCTTCATTTCTTCTGCCTGCAAATATATAGAAAGAGATGCAAAACCCAGTTATGGCCCTGGCACGTCTTATACAAAAGCTCCAGGCCAATTGTCTATCTGCAGACCTGACCTTCAGAAATGCCTTCATCAGCACAGCACACACAAGATCTGCTTCCAGGGAGCTTCAGGGGTCCCCCAAAGAGGTAAACTATGTTCTTTGGTGTCAGTTTCAAATGCAAGGATGTGCCCTTCTCAATCCCATTCCCTGTAAAATAATCTCTTATGGATGCATCCACACATTAGTATAAACCCCCTTGAGAAATTCTTGAACATTTAGGGTTATCACTTCCTGCTATTACCGGGTAAAATAGACATGTCTTTACTCTGATGTTGAACTCTGTCAGGCAATTCGCTGAGGAATGCTCTATGCTTGCCTTACTCACCCCATCAGGATTTTCGGGTCTCATCCATAACACAGCCTTGAGAGTTCTCCCTTTGAAAAGCTGGCGCTCCCGACAACTCCCATGGCGAACCTCAACTTCAGCTTGTCCTTGGTTCTTCTCCGGCTCTGGTGTGGCTTTGTTTGGTTCTCTTGTCTGCAATAGAACCAGCTTGGTCATTTGCCCATGCCGGGAAGACTTATCGTCATTTCAAAAGCAGCTGTTGTTTAATGAAAAGAGGGCTGAATCTGAAATCCCCAAATATGAGTTCAGGGCCTGCATGTACATCTTATTATTGGAGCCACCCTGGTGGAGTCAGTTTACACACATCCTAGATTGTTCAGTGGCTGCATTGGTGACATGGGGATAAGAGTTATCTCAGCGTCTTATTGTGGAATCAGACAGGGTGATGAGTGGGGAAGTATCTGACAAGGTGATACCAACGTCACTGGAGCCGATTCCAGCTGACAAACGCTGGAGGAGAGTACTGGTTGTTAAAATGGTGAAGTACTTCGCCACTCTCCCAAGCCCCCCTCGCCCCACTTCCTGGGGCTCCTCACTGCTCTGACCGCCCCAAACGCCAGCCTACCCCTCCCTCCTTCCCTATTCCCTCTGTCCGGTGACCAAAGGGTTAATGCCTGGCACTAGTCATGACACTCACAATTCTGCGCCTTTGGCTCTGAGCAACACACATTTGTTTCCAGCATTAAGTAGAGCTTAGCCCCAGTGTTAAAAATTAGAAAATGCAGAAATTGAAATTGGCCACTTAGGTAAATTTCCTCTCCCTCTCTCTGAAAGTATGAAGCACTCCTTCTGCCTTCTGGGTAAGAGGAACTGGATATCATAGCCCTGATCTTGTTTGCTCCACTAGAATATTTCGTATGGTAAAGGCAGGCTAAATTATGTGTTTTGAAATTCCCTGTGGCTGCAATTCAAGGAACTATAATTAAGCCCCAGTAGTATCAAAGCGTCGAAAATATTTTTCTTGCAATTATCCTACGGTTTTAAAACTATTCAGGGTTTTGACTTTTCTGACAGCAGTGTAGATAACACATCAAAACTCTACGCATGCTTGTTAAACAGAGAATGAAAGGAGCACATTTTCTTACATTGCAAGATGTTTTATTAGTTTCCTAGGGCAGCTGTAACCAATGACCGAAAACTTGGTGGCTTATAAACAAGAGAAATTGGTTATTTGACAATTTTGGAGGTTGGAAGTCTAAAATCAAGGTGTCAGCAGGGCTGTGCTCTCTCTGCAGGCTCTGGGGAAGGTCCTCTCTCAGCGTCTGGTGGCTTCAGGTGTTCGTTCCTTGGCTTGTGGCAGCGTCACTCCAATGTCTTCACATGACCCTTTTCATGTCTCTTTGTTTCAAATCTTCCCCTGACTTTTTCTTCTCTTAAAAAGACATCTGTCTTTGGACTTAGGGCACCCCCTAAATCTAGGATGATCTCATCTCGAGGCCCTTACCCTAGTTATATTGCAAATTATTTTTTCAATTAAGGTTACATTCACAGATACTGGGTGGTCAAGCTTAGTCGTATCTTGGGGCCACAATTTAATTGACTAAAGATATATATTTAAAAACCTGAGGAAAGTACTGAAGGGACTGATAACAGCGGTTATCTGTTTGGAGAGAGAGGTGGGATTCAGGGGGAAAGCAACAGGGGAAGAAAAGAGAATTTTACGTCTATTTCCTTTTTAAATTATTTAAAGTTTTAAGCCCAGAAAATTGGTTACTTGTTGATATTAGATAAACACATTTAATTGAAAAACGATAAAATAGAGGTTTATCAGTTATGATGTCAGCTTAGATCTTCAATGTAATTAAAGCCTAAAGACAGAATGTGAATTCATGCCCATTGTGATGAAACATAGCATTAAGATCTTTTTAATAAAAGGAAGTTGGAGATTTTAAAAGTTGGTACTCATTTGTACATATAGCAAGTGAAATATCAGCAAAAAGATGTAGAAAAATAAAATTACATTGGTCTGATTTTCGTTACGAGTCCCACTGTCATTTGTTCATGTGTGCACATACGTGCATGGTTGTTTGTACATGCCCAGTCACTCACTTAATATTTATTGAGCAGCTACTATGTGCCAGCTACCCTCCTAGTCATTTCAATGTAAAATGAACAGAATGGACAATAAACCCTGCTCGAAGGGAATTTATCATCTCATGTAATCCTTATAACAACCCTGAAAGTGGTCGTTTATTGAAAGCCTCATCTTGCAGATAAGGAAACTGGCTGATGGAGGTTTCTTGCTAAATGTCAAATAGCTAGAAAATGACAGACCTGTAATTTGAACCAAGAGCTGTTTGACTTCAGAAACATCATCATACTTCACTGCATGAGAGGTCAAATTACAGTTATAAAGTTATTTGTTGAGTATGGAATTATACTGATGGAACTTAATACATTTTTGGAGAAATTTATTAGTATTTTTATTTTATAAAGCTTAAAATACATTAAAATGAAAATTATAAAATGGAAAATAGAAAAAAAAAGAACCTCTTTGTACTCTAGTCCAGAGACAAATGCCTTGTAAAGAGCTTGTCTTTGTTCTATTTATATAAATAAGTAAGTAAATATTTATACTGTCAGAACGTAATCGGGATGTTATTATGGCCATCTTCACATGTACACTGCTAAATATTCTTTTAAAAACAGACTTTTTACTGCCTGAAAAAAATATCATCCAATCCCAATGATGTAATCTATTTACCAATCCTGTCTTACTGGACATTTAGATTGTTCGTAATTGTTTTTGCTGTTATAAATAACTCAGGAAGAACATCCTGCTGTGTGTTTATGTAGTTCCATCAGTTGGATAATCTAAGAACTACTGTCATTGATTGCTTCATCTCTGTTTGCCTAAGAAGGGAATTGCTGCTTGAAGAGGTATCACCTCACCTGGAAGTGCTAAGGACATACACAAGCTCTTTTTGAGGGTTAATTTATCTAAACTCCAGCTGTCTTTCCTCCTTTTGCTCTAAAATGATAGCATCAATAACAACCGTTCACCTTAATTGTGTCAGGCTCCCAGCTGCAAAAAACGTAGAATGGTGGCAATGATGCTGAGTAATGGGGGGTACAGTACGAGGGTAAGTGTGGTAATAAGTTAAGTCTCAGCCACATATCCTCAGGTGAAAGGCAGAAACTGGTAGAGCTCAGACCACACAGACATGGAAATGGGAGGTCATCAGAAGCTCAGGAAGATTCTAGATAAGTCGGGTTCAGAAGTTTGTGAATTGTCTTGACAGTGTTTTGTTTGTGGCTCAGATATTTTTTCCCTCTGCTTCTTCTCTTGGTACTTAGTGACTGATGCTTCTGTCATTGCTACATCTCTGTTTAAATTCCCAACAGAGAGACTGATTGGCCAAGCTAATTTGATCCTTGTCACGGAGGAGCAGGGCCACTGTTGTGAATGTGTGAGACCTGTGTGATACAGGAACCTTGCACTCAGCGGCCCCTGGGCTTGGTTTATGCTCTGCTGCTCAAAATGATTAACAGTAATTTTGAACTTGGGTTTTGTAAGCGAAACCCAGTGGGACAAGGGACCACATGTGTGAGCAGAGGAGGAGCACACAACACGCACGTCCCCATTCACATATCACCTTTGTGATGCCCCACGAGCACGGAATCCCCATGGACTCGTGGTACATGGGAGTTCTGAGAGACTCAAAATGAGTACAAAGTAAGTTGTAATCCTGTTACATCTATGACTGTTAAGGGCAGGGAGACAGAGATCACCCCCAAAAGCCATACTTTCCATTAGTTCCAGAACTTGCTTCAAATGCAGGGAGAAGTCAATGGTTTTGTGAGAAACACAAATGACAGAGAATCCTCTCATACCCTTTCTTACTCATGTTATTTCTTTGTATTCGCCAAACATTCAAGCTGAAAAGGGTGGCAAAGAAGGAAAAGACATAAGTGGGAAACATTTTTTTCCTTTTAGTCCTTTCTTACTCATCAGTAAGCTGAAAGTAGAGTGTTAGAATATGCGCGTATCAAGAAGTGGAATGAAATCAGTTGAGTTCATGTTTTGCAGCATTGTCAATGTTCTGGCAAGAAGGAAATATATATGCATGAGTGAGCTAGAAAATATAAATTGTGTAATTTTGGATATTCAGCAAATGAATTAAATGCTCTTACATTTGCCTTTATACAGGAATTGCGCAATATAGAGAAGAATGATAAAATTCATGGTAAAAATTTTAAATTTTATTTTTCCCTTACTTATAATAAAATGACATTAAATAGCAAATAAAAAACCTCCAGAGACTGAGGAAGAAAGGAAAAAGCTTTAGAGGAAGAATGCCACATGACAGACAATGGAGGCAGAGATTAGAGTGGTGCATCCGTATGGAACACCAAGGATGGCCAGCAACACCAGAAGCCAAGAAAAAGGCATGGAAAAGTTCCTTCCTTAGAGCCTTCAGGCGGGACCATGGCCCTCGTGACAACCTGACTTCTGACTTCTAACCTCTAGAATTATGAGGAAATAAATTTCTGTTGTTTCACAAAAAAAAAAAAAAAAAGGAAAACAAAAAAAAGGAAAAAGCTTTATATTTTATTACATTTAATGACATTTTCCCCTGCTTTTTGAACAAATGAACCCACATATTTATTTTGAATGAAAATTGTGCAACTCTCTGCCCCCAGTTGTATCACAGGGTTTTTATCACCTTATAGAGGGAAGGGGGGCACAGGTGGTTGGGGGGCTGGGGGAGTGGCCACCTTTGGTCCAATCAGTTTGTGGGCAAAGGGTCACATGACAGAAAACATGGCTGCCTCTGCATGAACCTTGGGCAACTTCCCTGAGTAGTTCTCCTTAGGAGGAAAGGCAATTTTTTTAAAGCAGTAATATTTTGGCAGTCCCCCCACCTGCCTTCACATGTGGGTGCATTGCTATGTTTTAAACAATATATCTTTCCTCAGCCTATTATACTTAAGGGTGTCATTTTTAAACTGCTTCTGAGAAACTGTTAAATTGGGTGTCACCTCCCTTTTTATTGGCCTAAACTACACCTTTCATGTCCTAGGCTTCACATCACTTAGACAGTAACTGATTATTTTGAGTAAAGGCAAAAAATGAAATGGTTTGAGGATATTTAAACATTTCAGGTGACTCAGTGTCGTGCAGGAGATCCTGCCGACTTCGCCACGTGTCATGCAAGGTGTCATGCGGGGTCTCTGGTCCCACTCCCCACATAAGAACGCAGGACATGGTGAGGCCAAAAAGGAACACCCACGGAGCCATAGGTAGGGGAGTCACCACTATACTCTCGCTGGCGGCTGGGTTGGAGACACAGGAAACAGGAGCCACACAATTCTCAACCCTCACTGCGCCACTTGCAGGCTCAGCCACCATCCTCTTGCTAGCCCCCATTTTCTGCTAGCCCAGCCACGGCAGTTATATTAGTGCCCAATGGCTCACTGGTTACAGCTGACGGCCAACTAGCCACAGCTGCTGGCCATTTGATCACAGTCGATGGCCATTTACTACCTGAGCCAGCACCTTTCTATGTGAGGCTGAGAGCCTGGAAACTGCTTTTTGGGGCTCTGTCCCCACACTCAGCACAATGAATTATTCCAACAACAGAACTTCCACGTAGTCTCTCTGAAGAAAGATTCTCTTTCATAGGCAGCAGGTTCTAACTTTAGCACTTCCCGGGCACAAAGGATTGAAGCTGCAGAAACCTTCCCTCTCTGGCTATTTTCCTGGTATTGCCGCACAGGGCTGCTCCCCAGCCTGGGCGTCATGACCACCCACATTGGGTGGTGTAAGTCTGTGCATTTACCCAGGCACCCACTTCCATTCACCTGCACACCTACACACTCCATTCAACCAGAATTGCAATCAGGGACTATTGATCCAATTTCAAATGCCAGTAACAGAGCAGAAAGCCCAAAGTTTGCCGGGAATGTGGGATTTCCTCTTCCATGAAGTCCCCCAAGAACAAATTTTCTGGAAGACTCACCATCCCAGAGGCTCCACAGCTCTTGACAACCTCTGCTCTTTCAGAGCAGAAGTGCAAACCTGGACTCATGATTTCTCCACCAGGTTACATAGAGAGTTGATATTACCAGGTGAGGTAATAGAGATATCTGCAGGTGAGGGGAGACCTGGTGACCTCTCTGTAATCCCAAGGTTTGCTTTCCCTGCTTTTCATAATCTGTCTTCAACTCTTTGAACTGCATCCAAGCACCTAGTTCATGACATCATAATTGCTCACCCGGGACAAGGGCAGATATCTGATTTTATACCATAAAGTGCAGTGCACCTGGTACCACATAATAGCTCTGCTAAGATGCACATTACATCAGCTGTGATTCATTTCTGTGATCTGGTTCTAGGCCAGAATCTGATAACATGAACCAAATACTTCTACTGCTAGAAGATGCTTGATTGGAAAAAAAACAAAACAAATCCTTGCTTTTCCTTTTGACTTTAGTCTTAAACTATACATACCCATATATACTAAATACTGTACATGACTTTTAAACAACAACAACAAAAGAAGCCAAAACAAAAACAACCCCTCCCCAAACCCTCAAGAGAATAGAATCTAAACTATATTTATCACGCTGAACTTAGATGGGACTTCAGGGTCATTTGCAAGCTGGGCCAAACAGCATGTGAAATCAGTGAGATAGGCTCTGATGCATTTTAGCTGCCTGAACTTAGGCAAATGATTCAAACGCTCTGGGTTGAAATTTCCTTATTTGTGAAACAAGGATGGCAGTGCCTATCTCAAAAGTTGTTGTGAGGATTAAAGTAAATAATAAAGGTTCCTTACTCGGTGCCGAGTACACAGTCTGGCTCAATACATGTTGGTTTTTTTCTCCTTTCCGACCATGGAAAATTCTAATGTGATACACAGAGTAGGTTTCTCATGCCTCTGCCTGGCCTCTCTCACTGTGTGGCAGCTGGGCGTTGTTGAGATTCGCTCCTCTGGGGCTTGGGACATGTAGTGATTGAAGTCAACCAATTACAGTTACCCGTTCCTTTTCCTGCCAGTGTGATTGGTTCTGACCACTGCAGCCCAAAGCCAATCAGCATTTGTTGGTCACCTGGCCATGGGGATTGGTTGAGGGGTGGCTCAATCAGCTCAAAGCTCAGTGATTTATTTTTCAACCTCTGGTTGTGGGCAAAGCAGCTGAAGCCCTGCTAGAAGCCATCTGGTGACCTTGAGATAAATAAGCTGGAGGACAAAGCCAGAGACAGAAAAAGGTGGAACAGACGAAATCTCCAAGAAACAGGCGGGAGCCCTGTTTTTATAAAGCCTGAGCTGGACTTAGCATTCTGCCACCCTTCAATATACCAACCACCTCTCTGAGCTTTCATAAGAAGAGAGAGCCGTTGGTACTCACCCTGAGGATTGGATCCAGAACTACAGCTTGGCAAGAATGCAGTTACATCATGCAGGACCTGTTCCAGCATTTCCAACAACTGAATCTTTTCTAATGGATTTTTGACACCAAACCTTCCACCCTAGCACAAGAGTGAAACTTGAGTTTTAGACAATACTCAGTTGTGTACAGCTGCTTCTATTTTCCCTGACGGTGGGACCTCCTGCAGAATTGATGCACCTCTGTAATCACTCCAGACCATGCGAGTTGGCACAATACTTTTGAGAGCATACCATTTAACCCAGTAATCTAATTTCTATATACATCGCCTGAGACATAGCTCTGAAGAACAAAACCGTTTTGTGTAACTGTTATTGCAGCATTATGCATGTACATGTTTTAATGAAAATCATAAAAGCATCACAATTAGTTGTAAACACTCTGGTAGCAGAAAGAGATATAAAGTGAAATATATCAGTGCATTCCTGCCATATGACGTTCCTCTCTGATCTACTTCTCAGAGGTAGCCACTGTTAACAGTATTATCTTAAAATTTTTATTTACATAAATGAATATATTGGAGATATTTTTGTAAAAGTCCTTATTTGTGTTTTGAAAAGATTTAAGGGAATACTGAAATAATAAGGGGATCCATGAAATCATACTGCTAACAACCAACCAACCAACCAACCAATCAACCAATGAATCTTGAAGCAACTAAATGCCATCAATATGGGACTAGAAAAGTGAATTTGCTATCATCTAATGGAATGCTATACATACCTAAAAATGAATGAAGAAGACCTACAGGTACTAAAATGGAAAGATGTCTAAGGTATGCCATTAAGGGAAAAAAGCAAGTTAAAAGTAGTATGTACAGTAATATCCCTTTATAGTACAATAATGTAGTATTGTATACTATACTATTACTTAACCTCATGTCCTGCAAACTTGCTAAAATCACATATTAGTTCCAGGAGGTTTTTTTGTTTTGTTTTGTTTTGTTTTTGCCAATTCTTTCAGGTTTTCTACATAGATGATTACATCATCTACAAACAAAGACAGTTTTATGTCTTTCCTCCCAATCTGTGTACCTTTTATTTCCTTTTCTTGCCTTCTTGCATTAATAAAAACCCAGTCCAGTGTTGAAAAGGAGTGGTGAGAATGGACATACTTGTCTTGTTAGGGTCTTAGCTGGAAAGCTTCTTGTTTTTCACCACTAAGCATGATGTTAGCTGTAGGGGTTTTTTGTAGATAGTCTTTATCAAGTTGAGAAAGTTCCCCTCTATAGAAATAGTATGCTGAGAGTTTCTTAAATCATGAATGTCTGTTGGATCTTGTCAAATGCCTTTTCTGCGTCTGTTGACGTGATCGTGTGATTTTTCTTCTTTAGTCTGTTGATGTTATGGACAAAAAAGGGCTCTGTAATAAATCTAAGAGAAAGTATCCTCACGGGGTGATCCGTTCATAAATTCCTAATTAGACAGGTCATGGTGGGTTGTCACGCCCCGTGCCTATAAAAGTTTTATTTTTGCCTTAAGCAAGCCCTGTCTATTGTTCTAGGTTAATACACTTTTGAAATGCCTCTTTTTCAGACCCTTCCGAGGGAACACATAATCTTGTTAACTGCCCTGTAATCCAATCCCCTCCTTGCTTTCTCCCACCTCTATGTAATCTTCCTTATTTCCTCCTTAATTCCAAATGCATAAAAGAAACTGTCATGCTCTGGAACATTTGAGATCTTTCTTCCTGGCATGTCATCAATTTGGCTCAAATAAACTCCTATAAAAATTCTCTACAGGTTTGGACATTCTTACATCAACAATGTGGTGGACTATTGTACTATTCTTTAATTTGCTTTGTGAAAAATCAATAAACAGAAACCTCATTTAAAATGGAGTCAGGAGCTAAAAGAAAACTCTCAGCCATGTGTCACTCAACGCACACAACTGACCCCAATAGGAAGAAAAGTGCTTTCCATCTCTGAGAGGCAGCGACACTACTTTTCTACCCCAGCAGGAGGAAGAAGAGATTCCTCCTTGCCCAGTAACGGACCAGCCAATGAGAGACTGACAGAACTCAGCCAATGAAAAAATCACTATGTTTCGAACTTTCAGTTTCCTCCAATGAGCTCTTTGTTTACAACCGCTCCTCCCAAGTCCATTAAAGAGCATTCTTCTCCTTTGTTTCTCTGGACCTGCGCCTGGTTCAGCATTAGACCCCATGGTTAGAATTGCAATTCTTTGTTCTTCCCAGATAAACCCGTTTTGCTGGAGAAATATCTGGCTATCTGTTTAAGGTCAACAGCTTCCATAAGTCAAGGTATTTTTAGATAAGTGATGATATTTTGGATATTTTTGGAGTATAAGTCTCAGGATTTATACTCGAGAATTAATTTCTGGGTGTCAGAAGGAATATGGGGAGAGGCTGTCCAGTGCTGCAGTGGTACTCCCTGTTGTTAAAGCAGCTGGTCGGGCTTCCTCCTTTGTCTCTGTACAGTGCTGCATACCTGACTGGCTAAGGAACTCTCTGTAAATGTTTAAAATTCTCAGTAAGTCCAAAGAATCTGGAAGAAATTCAAACAAGATATGTCAGAATCCATGTTGATTCTTGATAATAAACAATCAAGGACTACTGTTCATTAGATTTAACAAAGAAAAAAAGTAATAGCTTTATAAAGAAATATTATAGGAAACTCACTAGCCAAAGCAGCAAACGGCTTCACGAGAAACCAGAGCAAATGTTTTTCAGTGAAACGGAGTTCCGTAAGGAATAGGAGTAAATGTTGTAAGTTCTCTGCTGTGTATTCCAGAAAACATTCAGGAAGAGATTGCATCCGCGATCAGTGAGCAGACAGTCAGAGAGAAAGACAAGTGATGTGTGGAGATGAAAAACTCAATGGTGGAATTTTAAATCCTAAATGGAAGCAGCGAGTAACAGATTCAATGTCACAGAAAATTGGATCAGTTAAATAGATGATAGGCGTGAGAAATTCTTCTTGTACCTAAAAGTGGACAAAGATATGACAAAGATGAGAAAGTGACAAGAGGAAAAGAAGGGACACAGACGACAGATCAAGCAGACCCCTTGTACATATCAAAAAGTATAGAACAAATGGAAAAGAAGCAGTAAACAAATAGAAACTTTCTTGAGCTTAAGAAAGAATTAGACCTTCGGATTGAAATGGTTCATTAAAAACAAGGCAAAATTAATTAAAAGAGCCCGATATCTAGACTTAGCATAGTGACACTTTTGTATTTCAGGCATAAAGAAGGGACTCATAAGAAACAAACAAAAGAAAAGCAACAGCAACAAAAACATATTGGGTAAGCCCAAAAAAACTAAAAATCCCCATTTCAAGCCTGGCTTCAGACTTCTCCACAGAATCAAAATCCAGGAAGCAATGGAGTAGTGTCCTTAGAATTCGGATAGGAAATGATTGTGACCCAGTGAAACCATCTGCAGAATAGAGGTCAACACATTTGGCAAAAGACTGGCCAAATATTAGAAATGTGGAGAAAAAAGGCTCTTTCCTTCTGTTTCTTCAGATGCGCAAATTTAAAAGCACCTCTTACCCATAAAAATATGAGAAAAAAACCTGATAAACACCAGACGAGAGAAAACTATGACAAAATGGAGAAAATAATGTTTATGTATGCGTATCTGGCAGAGAGAGAAGTCAATCATTTTCCTTTAAAACTCAGGGAAGCTCTCTTTCTTTCTAGACGTCCCAGACATGAGCTTGCCTGACCGTTGAAAGCAATGACAGCAGGTGATATCCTGTACAGAAAGTCTCAGGAAGCACTCAATGCACCTCCCCTTTCCTAGGTTCCCTGGTGCTGAGGCCCGTCTGCACCTTTGCTGGGGGGGCGTCTGACCTACCAATTCAGCAGTTGGGATGCTTAATTGGAGAGCCGCTGTCTCCTTGCCAGAGAAAGTGAAAGAATGCCAGTGGGCTCACCTTGCTTATGATTCTGTCCTGCAGCAGGCCACCCCAGAGCCACCCGGGCCGTGCTTGCGTGCCCGCTCTGGGTACCTCTCTTCCATCCCCCAGGGGTGCAGCCTGCCCCTGAAAAGCTATTTGACTCAGTGTTACCCAAATACCCATGGTGGTTTCCAACCTTTTCATCTCCATTCATTTTCTTTCCACATCTGGAATCCCCTCCATCCTCTCAATTTGATGTGTCCCAATTCTCCCCAAGCTCCAGACGCCAGGCTATGTTTTGCAGCCGCACTGGGCGGGGCCACCACTCCAAGCTGTTGCCTCCCAGCCTTCTTCTAAACACTGGTCATGAAACAAAGCAGTGCCAGGACATCTTTTCTAAGGGAAAGAGACCTCAGCTTTTATTCTCAGACTCCTAGTTAGCTTTTTGGTTGTAGAACATCTCTATTTCTTTTCTAATTTCCCATGCAATTGACAGGGATGTATTCTGAGCTGGTTTCCAGTGCTTTCTGTCCCACATCTGCCCTGAGGATGCTGGTCAACCCCTGTTTCCTCAGAGCTGGAAGGGGCAGTTCCTGAGGGTTTTGTCCTGCTACATTTTCAAGGTGATGCTGATCTTTTGGGGTGCCCAGGGCCAGAGGCTCCCTGCCCTTGCCCTCACACACACGGTCTGTCCAGGCCACCTCTGAGCTGGTTCTCTGATTTTCCCAATACTGTTGGTTTTCCCCTGCGTGTAGGACCCTCCTCTGAACCCCCCACTTCTTTTCTGCACCCTCCCAGAGCGACTTCCTGCCGTGTTCTGTTGGTGGATCCAGTGTGAGCTCACCCCCGTAGGACTCAGTTCAGATCAGCCCACAGAGAGTCAGTTCCCTCACTCCAGTGTGACTCTTTTCTTCCTGCCCTGATTGTATCTTGAAGTCCCCCTGCCTCAGGACCAGACCTCCTCAAGCTGTCCCATCACGATCACCAAGGCCCACCCAGCCGTCCTTTGAGGACCAGGTTTAGGTCATATCTGAAGATCAGCCTTTGCCATTGTTTCATGGATGGTTCTTTTTCTCTCCATCTACTTAGTACTCCAATTTCTAGGCCACATGCTATGTTATTCAGCAGGAAACTGACTTACTGCTTTGCTTGAGGTCACTGGTCCCGAGGGACTGCCCTTTGGCCCTTACCCAGGGACACGGGCTGGCACGGAGCCGAATCTCTGTTCAAATCTAGACTCTACTAGCTGGAATGACCCGGGGCAAGAGATGGACCTTCTCTGAGCCTCAGTTTCCTCATTTGTAATAGGAAAATAATAATACCAACTCCTGGATCTGCTGTGAGAATAAAACGAGATCAAAAGTATAAGAACACAGGAGATAATCTATAACTATCATTTCTCTTTCTTTCCCTGCCATGTGCCAGGAGCCCACACCTGGCTATTCAGACAGGATCCAGGCATATCAGCCTTCAGTTTAAACATAGTCAGATCAACTTTGATGTGAAGCTGTTTTATATTTGTAAAATACTGTTATTTGTAAGGCAGACATAATTACTTAGTGTGTTTGGCAAATATTATTTTTGCATTTTCGGAGACATATCACTAATATGGTTATGGGGAATCTAAAATGGAAAATTGCCTAGTGGAGAATTTTATGTAATCACATTCAGAAAGCAAGCAAACTTGGCTCTGGCCTTTCATGCCATTTAGAATGGGACGCCATGAGGTATATCTAGGGAATTGACTTGGAAACATTTTGTAGTTAAGGAAGATACAGAAATTGGATATATTTAATGGGACGACACATGGATGGTCGTTAAGAGGCAGGGGACCAGAATGTTTTTGAAATATCATGGAGCTAAAATATGTGACCGTCTCAATAAGGCGCAAGCAGTGCAAATGAAGATGGGTCTCTGTCACTCAGCTCTCAGCAGAGTCAGAAGATGGTCAATGTAAACTGGAAATAAAAAAGAACAGCTTCAGTCCAGACTCCAGCCGTCATTCCATCATATCCTACTATGAGAAACGACTTTCAAACCACACAGATTGCTCTCAGAGTGCAGTCAGGCCACAGCTATCGACTTCACTCCTGTGGAGATGCTGTTGGCTTTGACGAGACAGCTCCAAAGAGGTTTCTAGTCCAGTCAGCCTCCTCTATCTACCCCGCGCAAGGAGGCCCTGCTGAGTATAGTGTTTTTCCTTCCTTCCTTCCTTCCTTCCTTCCTTCCTTCCTTCCTTCCTTCCTTCCTTCCTTCCTTCTTTCCTTCCTTCCTTCCTTCCTTCCTTTTTTCCTTCCTCCCTCTGTTTCTCTCTCTGTTTCTCTTTCTTGCTCTCTTTCTTTCTCCCCCGCCTTTCTTTTTTGTTTGTAAAGGAGGCTAATAAAACTTGCAAAGGCAAAGTTACTGGCACAAAATGGGGCAAATTCCCGTGAATTTGAGACAGAGCCTGAAAGGGGCATCCCTCACTGATGCCCTAATCTACCCAACTCCAAGACGGAGGTGAAAGTCACAGTGCATTATCCCCGGACACCACCTTTTTCGGGCAGAGAAAACAGTGCTGTGGCAGCATCCAGGCCACGACACATCATCAGCACTGCCCAGTGTCTTTTGTTGTTCTGGGCACTTTTTCTACAGGATGATGGAACAAAGAATAAGAGCTGTCAAATGCCATCTCTGTGCCTGGAAACTGGCACACATCACGACCTTCCCCAGGTAAGTGTTTTAGTCTGAGCTTTTAATGAACTAAGAGAGGGACTTGCATGAAATCCACTTAGAAGGAGGCCTAGGATCACCACAGTTTAGAATCTCTGAGTTGGTTCAACGAGCTGGGGAAAGTACTCATCAGGATGGCTAGTGTATGCCAACCGAGAGCAGCGGTGACCCCAAACTGTCCTCGTTACCTGATCTCGTGAGCTAACTCAGGTCCTCCCACACAAATTTATTATATCCGAGGCCATGAAAAGTTTAAAGGAAGAATTTCATAGAACCCTGAGTAATATCTTGGAAATTTTGTTTTCCTTTCCCTCGTGTAAAACGGCCAGTTTTTTTCTCTATTTACCAAACATTTCCTGTCAAAACAGATATTAGAAGGGCAAGTCTTATGTTTGCTATAACCCAGAAGAAGTTGATTGTGATTTATCAGCAATACATTGGTGGGACGTGGAGAGGGAGGGTTCTTTTCTGGTACCAGAGAAATATGAAAATAGCAAAAAGTCACCAGGAAGAGATTTCGACTATTTTAATCTTGCCAGTTGAGTCCGAAGTACAAGTGAACATGGAGTCCATTATGCAAAGGCTTCAATTCAAGAGGACCATGACCCATGTATATCATGAACAACCTAAGAATGGTGGCGAGATGGGAGACGCCACTGCAACGGAGTCTGGGTGCTGGACCACCCGGAAGTGGCATGACCACAGGCTGCTTCTGTTTATGTAAAAATCTAGTGGGAAAACTTCCATCGAAGTGGACACATCTGTCTGCAGAATAAATGCCCAGAGGAAAGGTGCCTTCCTGACTCAGGTGTGTCTGTTTTAACCCTTCCTGAGCCCTCAGGTAACCCATCGGAGAATCTGATGACCACTCTGAACCATTTCTCATGAGAACAACAACAACAAAAAACGTACACACGAAACACGCTGCAGACCATTTCAGTGGATTCACGGGTGGCCTCAAGTCCTTGCAAGACTCCCCATAAGCATGACTAACACTAGAATGATGACAATGTTGTCCCCACGTTACAAACAGGATAAAAGGATTTGGGGTACGTCCACATGAAGGGATAAATGGGCAAAAATCTGTGAAATAATTAAAACTATGACGTTGGTATACAGAACACAAAGTGGACTACGTCTTTCTTAGTGTCGGTTGACTTGGCTTTGCGGGGGGCATGAAGGAAAAAGGATGGAGCATCTGAACCATAACTGCCTTGACGCATTGGGTAAGTTCTGTTATGTCTTGAATGGAGCGAAGTAGAAACTGAAGGCTATTCTCCTAGAAAGCACAATAACAACAATAAAAACATGCAGAAATGAATTTCAGGTTAGGAAAAGAATTAGGTGCGATAAATTTGACTAAACCACAGGGGACTGACTATTGGAACGCTCCACCAAGTTTATCAGGCAGGCAGGAATCTCTGTGGACACATCACAGGCTTTGATAGCAGCGAGGTGGTTCGGTGGGCAGGTGTCACGTAGATGGTTTGCAGGATGTTAAGAAGTGATTCGGCTCTGATCAATGTGTCTTTACAGAAAAGAGTTCAACTTGTGTCCCCTGGAAGCCATTTGTATCATAATTGGAAAGATACAATTCATTACAGCCCAGCCAGTCTTATAAATCCTCTGCAGTTTACATTTATTATAAATCCCACAACAGGTAAAATACCTCGGCGTGCCTTGGCAGCCTCTCCTAGGCTTGTGTCCCCACGTCATTATGAAGAGTGTCCTGTTTAGCTTCAAAGTGTCCCGGGTGGATGATAAATGATGTGGTTCTTTTATTAATCAGGTAAATAGGAAAGACTATTTCTAAATGGGTAGAATGTAGATTTGTGCAACTAAAAGGGAATGATTTGGTGATGGATTTCTGTTCTAAGTATGTCAAGCCTGGTAATTTCTTAAGGGACCAATAAAGAATAATAATATCCAGGAACTGCCATTGTTAATGCATTTTGGCCCAATTATAATAATAATTGTATTATTATTATTTTTTTGTTTCAGATTGCTCATGTTTGAAACATGGTACAATTAAAAGCATTGGAGAAGAGGCATATTTCACATGGAATCATAGCCCTTTTGGTAAGTTTTTCCTACTAGACACCCATGGAATTCTCCTGTCCTTAACACGTTTAAATAATGAATGTATAGTTACACAATTAATTTGCTTAGACGTTAAGTCTCTCTCTCTCTCTCTCTCTCTCTCTCAGATAATCAGGAAAAATAAACACAGAAAACCAACAAAACTTCAGTTATGTCTCCATAACACAATAGAAATGTATTTTACTTAGAACAGAAATTAAAGCTAACATCTTTTAAAACTAGTCCTCTAAACTACAGGTGTTTCATCTGACTTTTCTGTTAAGTTTCTCCTCTCGTGTGTTTCCCAGGCTAATATTTTACATGAGGAAAAAGATGCTTCTCTTTTGACCATTCCAACCTCATTTTCAAATCTCATGAATCCTTTTAGAGACCCTCCATGCACTCATACCAGAAAATATAAAGATAGTCTTATTTTCTATCCCCTCTTTGTAACCCAAAAGATGGCATATTATGCACACTGTTTATCTTGGTGTTTTCCACTTAAAAATATATCTTGGAGATGTTTCCATGTCACCTAGAGAGTTTTATCATTTTTATTTACAGTGGTATACTTGTAGTATTCTACAAAATGGATGTATCATTATAAAGCCAGTCTCCTATTGGTGAATGTTCTGGTTGTTTCAATATTTTGCTATCACAAACAAAGCTGCAGTGTGTTATTTGACTTCTCTGTGGGCAGGTCTGTCAGATGAATTCCCCAAATGGATGGATGGACAAAAGGGACCAATTTACTATTTTGATAGGTTGTCAAATTACCATCCCATAGAACTGTACAGACTCCCACTCCTGCCTGCTGTGTGTAATAGCCTTTGCTCCTCAAGCAACAACAGGTAACAACAGATTGTTATTACACTTTTGAATTCCAGTGTAGTTTTAATTTGCTTTTGTCTTATTATGAGTGAGGTTCAGCGTATTTTCATTGCGTCAACAGCCCATTTTCTTTTCCATGAAGTATCTACCATATCTTTCATATCTTTGTCTCTGTTTTCTTTTCTTTCTTTCTTTTTTTTTTTTTTTTTGGTCTTATTCTCAATACTTTCTAAGAGCTCTCTCTATACTAGGGAGCTTGGCCCTTTGCCTGTGATTTCAGTTGTCAGTATCTGTTGATGGAATACATTTCCATTGCCTTTGATTCTAAAAATGGGAAGTGATTATAGAAACTGGATGAACGTAATGCAGACTGCTGGTCGCTGATGTTTACCCACAGGCTCCATGCTAACCCTCCAAGCCTGTGTTAATTTCCTTGCTTCATGCTTTCTCCAAAGTTCTCTTGCATTAACTTCTCTTTGACTAAAGTAAAATCGAGTGTTTGTTTATGAGTATTGGAGGATAAGAGCAAAGCAAAATAAAGGAGCGCCCTAGTCATCTATTATACCGTTTAGTGAGCCAGCCCCTCCGATGTGCCAAACATGCTGTTGTCTTTGCTTCAGCATGAGAAGCCAACGACAGTGCAATACAGGGCATGTTTTAATTCCATCTGCGTGCCACCTTAGTTCCCCTTTACCATGCAGGTAACGTCTTCACAAGTTTTAGGAATTAAGACATGGATGTCTTTTGCAGGGAACATCATTCTCTCAACAATAATACCTATTGACAAAGAGGTAGGTGCTTTTAAAAGAAGATTTACAAAGGCCCCTTGGAGCATGTCTCCTGTTCCTCTCTGTCACAGAGTAGGGGAGACCCAGGGCCCTTTCTAGTGGCTGGGAAACAGCCATTGCCCTTCACTCACATTCTCTTCAGTAGATTCTGGGCACATGAGATGGGTCTAGAAGTGCTTCCATATGATCTCTGGGAACATATGAAGGAGTTGAGCTGAGTGACGGCGGGGACTGTGGTTTCCTCCCAGTTCCCAGGTGGCAGAAGTGCACTTGTTCTAGTGGCTACCCCAGGATGACTTGGAATATTTGTCAAAAATACTAGAGACCTACAGATTCACATGTTTGAGTCAGGGTTTAACAAATCTATATTTTTTAACAGGCTTCAGTTATTTGTTTCTGAGTAAACCAATGTTCTAGACCACCGTGGGCCACACATGAATTCCTGACACTTGGTGGGGATCAGACTATATCCTAATTGGATTTGAAGATCTATCTCTCTCTCTCTCTCTCTCTCTCTCTCTCTCTCTCTCTCTCTCTCTCTCTCTCTCTTTCTCTCTCTCTCTCTCCCTCCCCCTAAGTCCTGGCTTCTATAATTGTCTTGCTTCCTTACCTCTTCTTAACTCTTATCTGTCTTTTCCTTAAGGTTGTGAGGTAGGACATGATCACAAAAGTGATCTTTCTGAATAATTGCTTCTACTCTTGCATGGATTTGGTTGAAACATCTTTTGCTGTTTTGCATCAAATAGTAGCTACTGTTTTTTTCCCAGCACTCTCACTGGAAACATGGCCATAATAACCTCTCCCCTATCAAGATGTGGAGGGCTAGTTCTCCCCTCTTTGAACTTGGGCTGTCCCATGTCTCACTTGCAACCAAGAGAATGTGGCAGAAGCAACACTGTGTGACTTCCAAAGCTAGATCAGGAAAAGTCAGGCCGCTTCCTCCGTGTTCCCTTTGGATGCCCATGCTGGGGGACGCCAGTCACCACGTGACAAGTCCAGGTACCCCAAGGCTGCCATGTTGGAGAGCCCACACGCACACGCCCTAGGGGACAGTCCCAGCTGTGTGTAGCCATTGCTGCAAAAATACCAGAAACAGCTGACCTCATTATTCAAACTCTGAATTTGTGATTTCTCCTGCTCACAAAAATTTATTTGTAACTCCAGGATCAATACTTGCACCATCTTTGTGTTCTTGCCCACATGGAGGTGAGCAGAGTGGCACAAAAAGCTGAGTTGCCCGATAGCCATGTTCTCACCTGGAACCAGGTGACGCTCTGCCTCCTTGTTTCAGCTCAGACTGTAAACAAGTGTCCTTCTCGCGATCCACTGAGTGCCACGTTTCTCACATTGGTGTGCTTTTCGTTGGTGATTTCGCTGTTTAAAGTGGCCCCAAGCGTTGTGTGGAAGGGCTGTCTGGCGATCCTGAGTGCGGACAGGCTGTGACATGCCTCACGGGGAAAGTATGTGTGTTAGAGGAGCTTCGTTCAGACTTGAGTTTTAGTGCTGTCGGCTGTGAGTTCTTTGTTCGTGGTCAACAATGTAGTATAAAGAGAAAAAGGAAGAGGAAATTTGCCAATCTACATACGACCACTCTTGTCATCGCGAGAGTAACATGTATAGTGTGTGATGAAGCTACGGGGAATATGGAAAGTGGCTAAATTTGTGGATTCATGGGATGATGACCGATTAAAGAAAAGGGGGCGTAGACAGCACAGGGTGAGTCTGAAAACCAAAGAAAGCCACGGTCACGTTACTCAGGGGAAGGGAGGTGTCAAACACTCTCAGCTTAGTGTCTAGGATAAAGGAGTACTACTGAATTATAATTCGCAATTATATTTAATGTAATTAACTGTTTGGACGGCACGTGTATTAAATAAGGTGTCTTTAAACAGAAGCACACATCAAACAAGGAAGGTTACATGTTGATCAGTCAGCAGAAATGTTGTGACCAGAGGCTTGCAAGGACCTTACCCTGAATTTCCCTTGGGAGGAATGGCTCAGTGTTCGCTCCCTGTGCCCGGGGCAGTTTTCTAGAACATAACTACTATGAATAATGAGAATCCACTGTTCAGTGAAGCTATCCCGCCCACCACCGCCCAGAGACGTCAGCCGCCAACGTGCCAAGTGGAGGCGTCCCCTGGCCACGCCCTGCCTGAAGTGCTGCTCTCAGATCTGTGAGATGTGATGAAACGGGTGCTGTTGGAACCACCGTATTTTCGGGTCATTGGAGACACAGCAATGGGTCATCAGAACAGAACTAGGTACCAGATGTGGTGACTACGGCAGGTGTTTTCTCTTTCCTTTCTAACCATAATTTACAGATGAGGAAACAGAGATGTTAGTTTATCTTGCTCAAGGTCACACTGCTCTAACGTGGTGGAATAATGCTTCAGACCCAGCTTTGACTTCATCCAAACTCATGCCTTCCTCCCTGTACCACTTCTAATTCACTCATTTTATGTGGTAACGAATGGGCCTCTTTTAATCGTTTACGTCCTTCAGGTTGTGTGGCTATGGTAACTAAGGCAGAGTTTGCCCATTTCTACAGACCAGTCAGTAGAGAGGTTTAGCAGAACCTTTAGCTACACGGGGATTGCACAGACTGTTAGCATGATGAATGGTGCGTATGTTAAGCAGAAAAAACCACCTGGAAATGAGGGTGTCCTGTCAGTTAGGAATTGTTCAGGCTTTAAAGGACAAGGATGGCTTGAGGGTAAGCTCCTGAGGGCTGTGGGGAAAGACTCCGAGAGAATGAGAATTGGGGATTATTGTACCACCTGGCTGACTCATGTCAGTCTGGCGACTCATGTCCCCGCTCTGTCAGGGAAGAGCTTGGCCATCCACTTGTCTCCTGAGAGTGAGACTGAGCTACTCCAAAAGCATATAAGGGGGGTGTCTGGTCCAGGAGGGATCCTGGGGTTTGGCTCCCAGAGGTCAAAGGGGAGGTGCATGGATGTGTAGTTGACTGCGTCCTGGAGTTTTAGTGGGGACCCCACTCAGTGTCATTGCTGCTAATTGGTAGGATAAAAAATGAAAGAGTAGGTTTGGGCATAAGGTGTGTTTGTCATTTTGATTCCAGGCAAACAAAGGGAAAAGGGAGGTAGACTGAACCGTAATGGATCATTGCTTTGTCCCAAGATTGGTAGGCTAGGTTGGCAAAGCTGGATGGTAGCCTTTACTGGGACAAGCAGGTCCTAAGGGACAATGCAAGATGGTACACGTCTTCCTGTTTCCTGGTGTTGATATGCCCCAGTGTCTTCAGCTTCTGGAGAAAGCCACTCAGTTATATGGCACGCCCTTGCCCTCGTGTCACCCTCACCACCACACTACGAGGTAAGTCTTGCAGTTGGTAGAATAATGGTCCCAAAATATGCCCATGCCCTAATCCCCAGAACTTGTGCCTATGTTACCTTACATGGCCATGGGGAATTAAGATTGCTAATCAATTTTTATCTTAAAACAGGAAGCTTATCCAAATGGGTCCAGTGTAATCACAAGGGTCCTTATAAATAGAAGCAATCGTCCTTATAAATGGTCCTTATAAATGGCGGAAGTCAGTGATGCGATGTGAGAAAGACCTGACCGTCCATCAGGGGCTTTGAAGATGGAGGGAGGGGACATAAGCCAAGGAATGTGAGCAGCTTCTGGAAGTTGGAAATGGTAAGGAAACAATCCTCCCCTGGAACCTCCAGAAGGAATGTGGCCCTGCTTGTACTTTGATTTTAATCCCGTGAGACCCATTTCAGACCCATTCTGGCCTCCAGGACTGTAAGGTAACTGGGGTGTTTGTGCTAATCCACCGTATTTGTGCTAATTTGTTACAGGAGGAATAGGAAACAGATACAAGTTTTATTCCCCATACTTTAGAGGTGTCGAATTGCGGCTTAGAGAAAACAGTCGCTTGCTCAAGTCCGCAACACTCACAGGCAAAAGTGACAGCAGACATCTGGTCCCAGGCCCGTGCCACCCGTGCGTCTACACGGTGCAGCGCCAGGGCGCTGGTTGTCCCCCGGACCTCACGTCATTTTCTTTGGAATTGGATTTGGCAAGTGTTCGAGACATCGATGTGAAGGAGTGAGAGGATCACCTCTGCTGTGTGGAATGTGTCCTGACAGGGACACTGTGACATTGCCACCAGACCTAGTCAGGAATAACTCAATACAAATGCAAAATTTGAGGTTTGGCTGGGAAGCAGAAAATGATAATATAATTCAACTCAACATTTTATGACATTGTCAGGGCTGCATCTCCATCCGAGCCGGCTCCTCGTCCCGGAAAGTGCTGAGACAGAACTCAAACTTAGAAATATCCAGAAACTGCTGAGCCAACGGCATTAATATTGATGAGGTGTCAGAGGGTGCTGACAGGTGGGCTGGAGCCGCGTGACGTCCCGGGTGTGGGTCGCTCTGTTCTCCGTCACTGCACAGTCAACTGAAGGTTGCCCTGACTTTAACTTCTCCATCAATCCACGTGCTGAGCTGTCCTTCCTGCTCCCCCAAGGGGCCTCCTCTCTTATCGTGAGGTTTTTCAAATGCGGCCTGAGGGACAGCGGGCTCTGGCATCTTTATCAGCTTCCCCTTTTACATCACGACCTTCGCTGTGTTTCAGACTGTGTTGTTTGCAGTCCTAGGAACAACCCAGAGGAAACACTGGGCCAGCCAAGAGGAACTGGCTGGGCTGTGCAGGGACCCCCCGCCCCGTCTCCAGTCAGAGTGAGTCCTCCTTTACCTGGTGTGTGTGTGTGTGTGTGTGCGTTTCCTTCCGCTTGAGGTTCCATTTCAAAAAAGTGGTCTGCTGCTACAAAGAGCTTGAGCCCTGCCGATGTGAAGGTCTGCCGTGGGGAAACGCGGTGGGAAACGTATTTAATCAGTAACTACTGACATGATGATATACCAGACACGCTCTTGCTCACTGGAGAGAGAGCCTTAAATAAATGAGACGATAACACCTGTCCTCCAAGACTTACAACCTTAGTGAGGTAGAACATTATGCCCCAAACTATCACCGGGGAATGTCTGGGGCTTCCTACATTCTGTGCTGTCTTGGCCCCCAAGACTGAAGTTAAAATGTAAGTAACGTCACATTTAAACACGGACTCTCTTGCACCTAACCATTATCTGATGGCATGGCCCCCTTCCCCCAGGGACTCTGGGAGTCTCTAGATGTCTCATTTGTATGTAAGAACGTGTGGCACTGGTCTTTCCTTGGGGACCCTGCTGCTTCCCCAGCCCTCATTGCTCTGCCAGTCCCTTCTGCTGACCCCTGCAGCCCCTTCCCAGGGAGGCCCGTCCCCTCTGGAGCACAGCGGGGGCGGCTCTGGGGAGAAATGGTGATGAAACGCTCTTTGTTTTCTGGTGCCCCCAAGTCTGGCTGGTTTGTGATGAGGACCCCTCCTTCTGTTTTGGCTCCAAGTCTTGTGTCCCCAGGATTTCGGCCGATGTCCATGAGCTGGATTGGGTCTCCTGGCCTGGGTGCAGTCTGTCGTCCTCTGAAGACTAAGTCTTTGTTCTTGCCTGAAGTTACCTCACGGCTCTTTTGGGAAAATTCTCTCCCAAGAGGCTCCTCCATCAATCCCTTCTCAGAATGGGCTTCTTCTGGGTGGTCCCACCAGTTTTCCAGACAACCTATCCTGCCCCCATGCTGGCGGTGAATTTCACTTTTCCTCATTCTATGCCTCTCTGTGTCCATCTTCTGCCCTCAAACTAATCAGGAATTCCTCTCCTTCCCAGACTGGCTGGGACGCAGGCCACCTGCCCTGGCCCCACGTGGCCTCTCTGATCCTAAATGACATTGTCATTATAAGAGTCATCACGAGGAACCATCTGGCAAGTCCCAGAGACTTAAATGTTGTAGAAAATGCCGCTAGACGTGCAGACCTTGGGGGGTGGGGGTGGGGCTTGCCTTTCATTCTTAGAACAGAAGGACTTTTTCCATGGAAAATAGACTAATTCCCGGCCTAGTCCATTGGCCCAGTCTCCGCAAGGCTTTACTGAATTCAGATACACAGTGTGGTGGCCAGAGTCCTTCTAGATGTCCCTGAGCTTCTTGAAGAACAGTGGAGGTCTCCTCCTCTTGGTCACAGCTGTCTGGTTTCCTCGCCGGGTGATGCCACAGCGCCCACACTCCCCTCCCCCGCCTGTCCCAGGCCTGGCCTGCACGGTTCTCCCCTCCTGGACTGGATGGATGAGGGAAGGCGGGAGGTTGGAAGTGCTTACCTCTTAACACATTGTGTCCCCACAGATCGCTCTTTTTCCTCTGGAGGGTGGAGCAGGTGCAAAAGTCCAGCGCCCCCCACTGTCTTTCTTTCCCTAAGGGTGCTTGTCTCTGCCTCTGCTGTTCTGAGAGCTGGAGAATGCAAGGGGTCAAGGCTGTGACCGTAGTCTGGTGTCTCCTGGCCCTGGACTGACCTCTCGAGCCTCGTGCTCCTCGTCTCTCTTCCTTAGTGTTGGGGGTGGGAGGGCCGGATGTTGCTGGCCCTTGCGGTATCTTAAAGATTTTTAATTACATTTGAAACAGTGCATTTCTTATGAAAACCGTTTCTTCTTTGTCCTGAGAAGTTGCACAGTTTGGTAACTCTGGGTCCTCAGGGAGCAGTCAGCTGGCCACTTCCTTCAGCCAGGGCTCGTTCCCTCCGGTTCACACGCCTGCTTGGCCCGCTACACTGGCTTTCCTTGTCCAGCCCCTGTAGGCTTCTGGGAGTTCAGGCTCTGCCTTTATTGTCATGGCTTTTGAATAGCCTGAGTTATTTGTAGAACTTACATTCATTTCCTCCAGGCCACACACGTTTTGACCCAACTGAGAACTGTATTCCCAGAGACAAAGAAGAGGGAAAGGACTCTATTTATCCCTACTGATGAAAAGGAGGAAAGGGCAAACGAAGGTCACCAATTGCCTACCTTCATCTTCTCATTCCCCACTGCTGGTTCAAGTCAGGGGGGGCGTCTCCGGATGGAGTCCTTCCTTGGACGGCTGTGCCTGGTGGTGCAGGTGATGGCATGGCCCCTCTCGGACCCGGGGCTGGCTGCCCTAGACAGCATTTTCTGTTGTCCAGAGAAAGGAAACCCTCTCCTGTTGTCACAAGAGTGCTGGGGTGGAACGAATGGACACAGTTGTGAAGTCAGGTAGTGAAGAGGGGCCTCCCCTCTTGCTGTGAGACCTGCAATAAGAAGACGGGCTGGGGGGATGACTGACACTGGTCGGGGAACCAGGGGGCCCAGGGCTGAACTCAGCTTTGACGGGGTCCCTGAGTGAGTTTGGCCTCAGTTTCCTGTGCTGTACAACGGGGAGAAGTTTCATCTGCTCCAGAGAAGGTGACTGTGGAGACAAAATGGTGTTTCCGTGACGGCCCTGACAGCACACGTGGGAGAGACCGAAGCCGGGAGAAGCCCGAGCCAGCAGTGAGGGAAGTGGTGGTGGAGGAGGTAGGAAGCAAGAGGCAGGTACGGAACAGACGCGGGTGATGGCGGAAGTCGGGGGGGCCATCCTGGGGACTCACCACAGCGAAGGGCAGGAATAAGGGCCTAGAAGTTACATTCAATTCCAACTTTAAAAAACTGGGCATTTTCTGGTTTTCGTGTATGTACTAATTACTCAGTCAATCCACACACGTGAAGCATCTCCTCTGACGCAGGTGTTCTGCTAGGTGTTGGGCCACAGAATGACAAGATTGGGTCCGAAGTAAAGGACCCCGTCTTGGTCCTTTATCTGTGTCCTTATCAGGGATTCAGATAAGCGCCAACAGGGGACGCCCGGAGGTCTGTGAGAGCTGGGGAGCCAGGGCCCCTCCTCTCTCCTCATCTCTGGAGAGCATTGGCTTTCGCTGCCCTTGCCTGACAAAGGAGAAGTCACTTAGTTGACCAGTTCCTGATTTGGCCGTGGGACCATGCGCTGGCTCACGGTGCGAAAAGGGCCGCCTCTTGCGTGCCTCGCTCTCTTTCCTGCCACCAGGCCCTGGCAGAGCCTGCCATCCTGGGTGGGACTAGCCAGGTATCTTCTTTCAGTGCCTTGTAGCACCCACGGGAGGCTGACCCAGACCGCCTGACCCTGCTGACCCCGTGTTTTTCTCATCTCTCTCTCCGTCCCGTTGGACAGCTGGCTCTGCTGGGCCCATGGTCTGTGGTTCAGCCTAATCCAGCTATTTCATTTTAGCTCTAATCTGAGAGGCCAGCAGGGGGCAAATCTGGAGCTTCCTCATCTGTGACATGGGGTCACATCAGTGCCTCCTTCCTGGCGTGGGCATCACGTGATGGTCAGGCAAAGCTTGCAGATGTGGAGGAAGTACTGAGAGAGTGTTGGGCCCCACTGGCCAGCTGTTAGGACAGTAACGTTGTTTCCTCTTTGGCCATTGCTTTTGAGTTTGGTCCCATCAGGAGGGAACCCTGTGGAAAGCAGGTGGTAGCAGCCAGCAGGCTGGTGTTTCTCCAGACGCTGACCATAGCAACAGACCAAGCAATCCCCTGAGCAGGGAGTAGGGGTCTCTATACTGAAGGTCCACCGTGAGCCGCCCCTAGCCTGGGAACTCGCATTAACAAGAGGCGTTTTAATGAAATGTGGAAGATGGCGTGGGGATCGGCCTGTTCAAACACTTAATTCTTGTGGTGAATTCATGAGTTAGGAACGCGGAGGATCAGGGAGGTCACACCACCTCGCCCGATGTCACCACCCGTTGTGAACCTCCCCACCCCCAGCAAAGCTCCCATTCCCCCAGGTTCCTGCCTCAGGAGGTAGGAGGCTGCCCACTCTTCTGCCTGTAAAATGCTATTCTCCCTCTTTCTTTCAACAGGTAAAATATTTCTCTTTGGGGACAGAGGAAATGAAAACTTCCTGTATTTTGATGTTATGACTCTTTACCCTTTTGAAATACCAGGCTTTTTGCTATTTTTACTTTTAGCCAAAATACTGTGTAAAGGTCTCAAAATGTTATAGGACTCTGACCGGTTTTGGGATCGATGCTCTAAGTAGAATCTGGTTCTCCCATCCAAACTAAACTCTAGTGCTTTTTTAATCTCATCTCCATAGCTGCTTATATTCATATCTTCTCCCCTGCCCCCATACCCTTTTCTTTTGGAGTTTTGATTTGAGAATAAGTGCCTCAGAATGTCAATGTCACAGCAATGTATTATTGTCCACAAATACCCTCCCTCCTAAAAAAAATAAAAGTTCAGTGCTTTGGTCGCATATTTGTGCTCCTGAACCAAGGACATTTGAAAAATAACACGTTATATGCCAAAAAGATATGCTCATCTATACTTATATTTATAATCTCTGCAAGTGTCAAAGCAAACTGTGCATATTAAATGTGTAGTTAAGGACGTATGGTTCTCCATCCACAGAACATTATGCAGCCACTCCAAGGTGAAGCAGTGGAATCACTCACGGCAGGTGAAGTGCGCAGAATGCGGGGAGTGCAGCCTTTGCCCCAAGCACGTACCGTTCTGTGTGATCTACGTTCACAGGCCCACCATTCATTGGACAGGTAGTGTGTGCCAGGCACCGTGCCAGCTGTTTCCTTGTGCCCTTTTCATTCATGCCAATGGCAAACGTGAGCCAAGCATCATCACTTCTTAGATGGAGGTGTCTGAGCTGAAGGTCAACGTCAGGATGCGAGTGTCTGGCAGGTTTGGGTTACAGGACACTGAGGCTTTTCCGGCTTGAGAGTCCATGATCCACTTATAACTGTGATGCGTGGGTCCCACTGATCTTCTCTCCACGGCGGGATTCCAGTCACCTCTTCCTGAACCCCTCTCTGCCCTTGTCACTGCAAAGCAGGGATCAGTCCAGTGAAAGCACAGCATGTGTCTACAGAGGTGCCATAGTTCATGGACTTTCCTTCTTTCTTTAATTATTTTGGGAAACTTGCATAGGAGATTAAATGTTAGGCCCTCTCCACTGGCCCAGCCGGCCTCAGCCCTAGTTCCCTCCCCCAGGGGCCATCGCTGTAGCTCCTTTCTTGTGTTGCCTTGTAGAGATAGTCCAGGCACATAAAGGACATTCCAAGCATGAATAGCTCTGCCCCACCCACTCTGTACATCTACAACTGTGCATACTTTTCAAACATTTCCCCTACCCTGATGTTTAACGCTACATCTTAGGGCTCATTCCACATCAGGGCGTCTCAAGCTGCTTCTTTCTTTTCTAAAAGACTGTTTAGATTCCATTTTATGTGCCCTAATTAATTTGAATATTTATTTAAGGATATTTAGGTTGTTGGCAATTTTTCATAATGCAAACGATGCTGCAATGAATATGTACGGGCATGCAATGGATTGTTTTAATACTTTGGTATCAGTACAATAAATTCCTGGAAATGAAATTGTCAAAGGACGCGATAATTTAAAAACTTGGCAGACCTTTCCAAACTGCTTCTCACAGAGGTTAACATAGTTTAATCCCCTCAGTGCTGTTTGACTGAGGCTCCAGACTGCTCACATTCTAGTTCAAGAATGTGGTTGTGGGTTGTAAAGAACACAGTTTAGTCCCAGTGGTACAGACCGGGGCACCTCACTTGTCTTCCACGAAGCTGTTTCCATGGCCACAGAAAGGTAATAGCACCTGTCCAAGCCACGCTGGCTTTTGGTAACGACTGAGTTAGACAGCCTTTAGCGCCATGCCCTGTCAACTCCAGAATGTTCGGCGCTGCGTGTCACCAACTGTCCAGCGAGCTCCGTGGATGTGCCTGCCCAGGGCTTGTAGGAGATTTTGTCTTCTCGCTCCCATGCTCTGCGGGGTGATGAACACCCTGAGTGTCCTAGAAGCAGACGAGGGGGATGAGTAAGTGGCGTCACCTCTGAAAGGATCTATAGACAGGCTCCGTTGGTCTGCTCTCCCCCTTGGGACGCAGGCTGGAAAAGGGCCGACAACGCTCAGAGCTGCAAGATGGACAAGCACAGGGAGATACGCATCTGTCACATCTCTGGAAAACCACTTTGCAGTCAGAGGACCGCCGCAGGAGCTGGGAACCATAAATTTCAAATTTTCATATACCTTTTGAAGAGAAGGACAAGTTGAATTCTAATTAAATCATTATACTCAGAACGAAATGATTTGATGACTGAGTTCTGCCTGCTTTCTTGCAGATTCCATCTTATTCTTATAAAAGATAGCTTCCATAGTAAATAGAAACTATAATAAATAGCATTTTTTTAATAAAAAAGTCATTGACTGACTTCCAGAAGTCAGGATTTTTGTATCTTAATTTTTTAAATAATAAAATAATACACTGTGACTGTCCTTATTGAGTAAAAAAAATATAAAGTAATAAAATAATACATAATTATTATGAAAACTTCGATCAGTGCAGGAGTATATAAAGTGTGAAATTCTCCAGTTCTTTGTCCGCATCCCAGCCCAACTACCTCCACACATAAACAGGGCACAGTTAGATATTTATGCTTTGGGAGGCTTTTTCTGTGCATATTAAAAACTATATGTGTACACATTATATATTACTATGCATAAATAAGCATTTTACATGTATACGAGGTCTGACTATCAAGTTCACAAACTTGTTTCAATGATGTTGTTAACCTTTAGTGATATCAGAGGGTTTATTTATTATGAATTTGTACCAACTGGACAAACAGTGAACCAAGTTGACTATTTGGAAGTGCTGAAAAGGCTGCATGAAAAAGTTAGATGACCTGAACTTCTTGCCAACAATTCATGACTCTTGCATCACGACAATGCACCAGCTCACACGGCACTGTCTGTGAGGGAGTTTTTAGCCAGGAAACAAATAACTGTATTGGAACACCCTCCCTACTCATCTGATCTGGCCCCCAGTGACTTTTTTCTTTACCCGAAGATAAAGGAAATATTGAAAGGAAGACATTTTGATGGCTTCCATTCATGACATCAAGGGGAATACGACGACAGCTCTGATGGCTAGTCCAGCAAAAGAGTTCCAAAATTGCTTTGAAGGGTGGACTAGGTGATGACCTTGATGCAGAGCTTCCCAAGGGGAGGACTTGGAAGGTGACCAGAGTGATATTCAGCAATGAGGTATGTAGCACTTTTTCTAGGATGAGTTTGCAAACATAATTGTCCGAACTTTTTACATACGTCTCCAGGCATGGAGACCCCACGAAAGGGTTGCTCACACCCTTGCCCTTTAACCCTTAGTGACTTGCCTTGAAGTCCTGCTCTTGGGCCAGACCCAGTTCCTTCTCCTTCCTACTCCACCTCAGGCACAGATGTGCTGCTAAATCACCTCTCAACAGCAACAGCAACAAAGCCAAGATTTGTAGCGTCTGCCAATTTCTGTGGTGTAAATATTGCTATCAGGGTCTATTTTAAGCTACTGACATTTTAACAACTAGCTTGCAAAATCTGTGCACATTTGATTATCTGCTGTTGTTGATACGCTGCCTGGCACAGGCCTGTGCAGTATATCTCAAGGCTCCCTTCGTTCTGGGCATGACATGGGGTATCGATAAGCAAGGAAACAGCTAGTGATGAGCTCATGGAACAATGCACAGAGTTTCTGCAGCACCTCTTCTTGGCTTGGGTTTCAGAACTAGAGTTTGGGTCTTGCACGAGGATTTCTTTAACCAGCATCACTGCTATCATGCACGCTGACCCCTCTTTCCATGTATCTGTAAGGACCCTCCCTTGAGTGGACCTGAAAACTCTAGTTTGAGGGGGTGAGCAATGTGACCCCAGGGCTTTCTAGAACTATCTATGTTATTTTTGTTTGCTGGATATAAAAAAGAGACGCCTTTGACTTCCGTTGGTATTTGTAACCATCACTAATTCTTCTTTTGAAGAATTTTGTCCATGACCTGTTATCAACCGATTGAACTTTTGTGTAAGAAACAAATAAGGAGTGCCTTGTTGGTGTCTTTGGAATAAACGCCGTCTTTGGAACTGAACACTGAGGACCATTTCTTATTGACATGTCCTTCCCTCTAAGAATCCACATTAGCCATATTTCTGGATGGAATTAAGCTTTATTCTCGCCCAGTATTTTCAGCCTCCAGAAGAGTAAACAGCAACCTCAGGAAACTGATACATCTGCAGCTTTGTGAAAGAATAACATTCCTTCCTCTCCCAACTTGGGAGAGAGCGCTGGGTCCCCCATGTTCCCCAGAAGGATGCCAGATGCAAGAAAGTTTCCTTTCTTTGGCTGGTCTTTCAAGTAAAGTGAAGAATTCTTGGAGCATGAGTCATCTATCCTGACTCCAGGCAGAATCCGTGGCCAGGACCTCCTGGGGAACAGGAAAAGTGAGAAAGAAGCCAAAGCCACACTTCTGGGGCCCTGTGAAGGGCTCCCTGTCACTGCTCATCTTCTCCAGACCTCTGCCCACTATTTTTCACACGGGAGCTGTAGTTTTCAAAGTGACGCTGAAGGACATAGGACCACATATAGAAGGAGCAATGTAGCACCGAGGGCTGGCAGGAGACCCAGGACAAGCGCGGGGCATCTGCTCCTCTTTCCTGAAGCGTCCCAGGCTGAGGGCCATGTCTGCTAACAGGGCATGGGCCTCAGGGGCACAGCTTCACCCGTGCTGAAGACCCTGCCGCCTCCTCAGGGCCACCAGGCCCTTCCAGAGGTTCCAGAAACAGAACCCCCAAAGGGGAAATGAGGCAATTCTGGCTCCAATTCCTGAATACAAATATTCGCTATTGGTGAAAAGAGCCCAATCCAAGGACAAAACCCTGTCATCCCGAGGTGTAAGCAAATGATTATTCTTTGCGGTCGCCAGACAGCATCTCTGCCAGTTTGTTTTAGAGCAAATATGTAACTTCAGGGGTGAATGTGGACATTCCCTAAAGCTGCTTCACTTTTCCCAGTGATCCTTTACGGAGACTCACGCAGGGTTTTTGAGCGTCTGCTTCCAGTTCATGAACTGCTTCAATGACCAGAAAAGCTGGCAACGTCAAAGCCACTGTCAGTTGCACTCAATTAGGAATGAAGCAAAAGAGCTCCTGGAATTGCCACCCACGCTGCCAGGTCCTAAGCCGGAGCCTGAGGACATCAAGTGCAGGCCTCTCTGTCCCTGAGCCTTGGAAATAGTTCAGTGGGTCTCTTTACCACAGATCTTCTCAGGCCTTGCAGGTGGACCTGTGCTTTGTGGGTGGAGCCATGTTCCAGGTGCTGTGATCTTATTTGACAACATAGTCCCATGGATTTGCATTCATTCTTTCTGACCTGGTTCTGAGGAACAGAGAATTAAGAGAAAGCTCATCTGCCCACCGTGCTGCACAAAAACAGCTAGTGTTTCATGCAGGATATTTTTCTGCAAAACATGTTTGTTTATTTTCATGTAGATTATTGAAATGAAATAATTCTTACGTATCTGCTGGAGGCTTTGAAAGCCTCCCATGGTGGAGCTTTGTAACCCCAGAGAGGCATTTGTTTGTCCTCGGCTCCCATTTCCCACCGGGGCTCCTGCCCGTCCGAGGAGCTGGTCAGGACAGGGAGGGGACCTGGCCTCTGTCAGGGCACAGTGTCACATCCAACCACCACGTTATCCACCTCTATGACCCTTCTTGAAAAAGACACTATGTAAACTTTCTCAAAAGCCTGGTGCTGTGGTAGTCTGGACTATGCCAAACAAATAGTGGTGGAATTTTGGCTTTGCTGTAAAAAGAAACATTGTTGCCAAAGCGGTTCCAGCATGAATGGCTGCTGTGTACTTCAGGGTAATGTTTACCAGAGATCAATGATCAGATGTCTTGACCTAATCAATTTAGGGGAAACAGGCTTTGGAGTTCGTTCTCACACATAACCGCCAATTCTGCTCCATCTTGGTTCCAACGCTCTTGTGGGCTTTTCTTATCGGAGGCGGCTGAGCGTGACAGGGAATTCAAAGGCCAGCTCTGCCATGTTTGTTTGAAAACAGCGATCCGGGCTGGGATTGCTGCACATCGAGTATGTTCCAGAAGGTTGTACAACGATCTTTCCCCTGACAGTCCTTGGGAAGTCATCTTCTGAGGGTAATTTTGATGAACAGAATTCCCAGATGAATTTAAATACACTTCACCAAGTGGCCTCTAGAGTCAGAAGCCACCTGGGTTTGTAATCCCAACAGATTCTCGGAAACAACATGGAGTCAAATGCTAGAAAATATTATTTAAATGATTTTTTTAGCCCTCTGGGATCCGACTCTAGAAAGAGGTTGTTTATTGGCAGAATTCTCAATTCCTCCTTTCTCCCATCAACATTCAGTGGTGTGTGTGTGTGTGTGTGTGTGTGTGTGTGTGCACGCGCACATGTGTTTATGTGTGCATGTGTCTTAATCAAACAATAATATTGTTGGCGTTCACCTTTAATTATTTGGCTTGGAATTGACTTAAAATATAATTCCTCTGTTGAATATGTGGGTAATTATACACTATGCATTCTTGATTCTATACTGCAATTGAAAGATACATCTTTTTTACAAAGATTTTCCTAAAAATCCGTATAATCGCCACAAGGTTGGACACACAGTACGCCATCTGCTGACGCTGTGGAATGTTTGAAAGGGTGGCTGGCCAGGGTCACGGCAGGACGACAGGAGGTTAGGGGCTGGGTGCTGGTGTGGAATCCACGCCCTGTGTTTTCCAGCTCTGTGATCTTAGCCTGTCCCAGCACCAGTTCCCTGTGTGTAAAGTGCCAGTGGCACGAGGACCTTACCTCCCACTCAGAATTCTTTCCTTTGCGCATTCAGGAAATGGTTCTGCAGCAGGCACTGTCCTCGGCTCAAGGAGGTAGTGCAGGGGGAGCACCAGGCACTGTTGGGCAACTGGAGGATGTTCGATGGATACTGGCCATTAGTCTGCCAAGTTAGTGAACAGAAGGGAAGAAGCGCTATTGATTTAAAAATACCCCCCCCCCCGGGTTTTCTACCGTCGCTATGAGTCTGTTATAAAGAATTCCCAACACGAGGAGGAGAAAGGCTTCCAATGCTCCCTGGTGAAGCATTGCCTAGTCAGAGGACTTGCAAACGCTCTGGTCAAAGTGCGGTGTATGCCGCCGTGAGGGAGCTTCTCCTCCAAGGACTTATGTCTTGTGGTCCACCAAGCACCCTGCTCCGCTGGCCGCTGGCTCTGGGGACACATGCTGACCCCAGTCCCCAGCGCCACACAGCCCACAGCTGGCCCTCCTGCCCAGGACGCACCCTGTGGCCTGAGACCTACAAGAGGTGTGTGCACCCCCTGGATTTGCTCTCGATAAAGAAAACTCTGATATCAGAACTGACGGCTGCCAAGGCCCCTTGATTTTCATAGCACTTGAATGAGTTTGGGAAAATGCAAAGTGTAGAGTAGTTTGAGGTGTGTGTTGTGTGTGTATGTGTGTGTGGCTAACCTATGCCAATAGAAATCTAGGAGGCGGGAGGCTAGCCAGGGGTGGGGACAAAGGGAGGGGAACAGGAGGAGAAAGGGACAGGCTCAGTGGTACTTGGCAGAGGCCCGGACCTGAAAAGAAACAGCAGACACAAGCGATGCCCCGTGTGAGAGACTGGGGACGGCATTTCTAAGGCCAGGGAGGCCTGGCCTTAAACGTGAGGTTGTTTGCTTCCTTGTGCTGGCCACTAACGGGCCAGCACTGGGTGCCTCAGGGGGCAAAGGGAGAGGAGGTGTGCGGCCGGAAAAAGCAGCCAGCAGGAGGCTGCCAGGGCCTTGGTCGGAGCAGGAGAAGGACCAGAACAGGTGGGGATGTGTGGGCGGCCTCAACAGAGGACATGAGACGCCTCCTCCCGCACCACGGCGCAGAGCAGGACAGCCTTGGAGTGAGAGGGACACCACTAGGTCAAAGAGGAAATGTACTTGCTCGGGTTGCTTTCCTCGTCTGTGCTCACAGGTCATTTTGGGTTTGATTTTCACGGGAAAAGCTGTATACATGGAAATACTCCCCACATCATTTGTAATGGCAAAACCTGAGAGGCTCCGGATGCCTAGCAACGTTGGAATGATTAATTAAATGTCAGCATTTAATAGTCAGGGGCTATTATGCAGCATTGAAACCAATCGTAATGAAGACTGCAGAGCAACACGGAAAACACGCGTGGTACCGTAGTGACGACACGCCGTGCGGTGGCGGCTAACAGCATGCAGCAATGGTGCTTGACTGAGCACCCACCACGTGTTGGGGAGGACGGGCTGTGGATCCTGGCACAGAAGTCCTGTTCTCCCTGAGAATGGGGGCCCACTGGGGAAAATGGTGGAAACTTCTAAAGAAGTGGCCGCAAAGATACATATGTTATGACGACTTATGAAGGTTCTGTGGAAGATGCAAGTGAGCACGGGAGACAGAGGATGGCTTATTGAGAGCAGCAGGCTGAGAGCCAAGCGTGCAGATCAAAAGGCTGGAAGGAAGCAAACCAGAGCGGGGAACCAGGGTTCTGTATGGCGGCTGCGTGGGTACCTCCTGGGGTCAAGTCCTGACTTCTCCCCTTACCTGCTGTGGGACTGTGGGCACATCTTCTAACCACTCTCTGCCTCTGTTCTCTCATTGGTGAAAGGGGGATACCGGTAGCACCTACCTCCTAGCAGGTCGTGAGGTCTGAATAGATTAATGTGGGCGAGTACGGAGACGTGGTACTACTGGATATGTGCTCAGGGATGGTTAGCTATTATCATCACTGCATGGTCGTGATTTGTTTAGTCTTGAAATTTTGGATAGTGTAATAATATTGCATGGATTCTTATAATGTCTCAATATAAATAAAATAATTTTTATTGTTTGTGGAGGTGTGGGTTCTCCAAGAAGCAGATGACAAGACCAAATGAAACGTGTGACAATTATATGAAGGGACACGCCTGTGAGAGAAAGTGGGGAGGGAGCTGGAGAAGGTGTGCTCAAACCTTAGACATGACTCCAAAGTCTCCAGGGACCCTGCTTCCCGAATAAGTCCAGATCCTTAGCTTTGCATTCACGGGCATTCACAATTTGTTCTCCTCCTACCTCGGCCTCTCAATCTCACTACCCTTGACTGACTTCTGCTTACGGCATGTATCCAGTCAAACGGTTCCAGTCCTTCTTCCCTAATCGGTTCCATACAACATTTCTCTTCTGTCTTTACTTAGAGCTGATGTCATGCTTGGTGGCTTCTCCAGAGCTGTGTGGCGGCCCCCTCCCCAAAGAGTGGCGTGGAATAGAATGTCCACTCTCTTCTCTTGGATAGTTTTAATTTTCTATTACCTTCACGATTAATTTGATGATGACTTTTTTAAATTCCAAGACTACTGTGGCCTTCAATGTTGTGTTTGTATAACTTTTGTAGTCTTTAAGAAACTCCATTATATATCTAGAGAAGAAAGAGTTTTCACTGGTCTGTGAGCCGATCCACTTTTGATAGATATCATTAAATGAGAAGATTTACTGATCTGACTTCCCAAGCATTCATTTCAAACATTTAGTATTTATCTACAGTTCCTCAGTAATACATCTATATATCTTCATACTACATCTATTGGATCAAGCAACCGTATACCTTAATCTATCGGAAATTCTCGGATGAAGGAATAAACATTACAGGAGAGTCTTGACGTACATGCTTTGCTTTGACCTACACTGAATTAGCTCTGCCCAGCATGTTTTCAGTTAGTAAATAAGTCATTGCCAACCAACCTAGGCATATACTGGTTGAGGAAAACCTGCGTTCTAGTGGTCCTCACACTGTCAGAACCTCCAGAGCCTTGGACATGCACCGTCATGGTTGCAGTTGTCTCTGAAGGAAGGAGTCGGGCCGTAGAAATTTTGCTCATCCGGAAGAATCAACAGGCCGGTGTGTACATCGCAATACTGTGAATTCAGAACCCTATGGGTGAAACCAGAGGTTCTAAAGATCCCTCAGGGAAGGGCCCGGGTGATCACAGATGTAGTCTGCCCTGGCAAGCCTGGCCTGGGGACCTGCTGGGCTTGGAGAGAGAGTGGTGATGATGGTAATGAGAACGCAGGAAGCAGGAGGAAGAGAAAGTGACGGAGGCAAAAAAGACAGAGAACAGAACTACTGAATGAATAAGATCTTGACCTGATTTCTTTTTTAAATCTAGACCCTCTGTAGTTGCAACCCAAACTGAGAGAGATACAACTCAGATACCTTAAACCAAACAAAAAAAATCCCTCCACCCCCAACATAACTGGCTCATTATGTAAACGTCTAGGGGTGTCAGGTTTCAGACATAGCTGGATCCAGGTATTAAAACAGCATCATCAGGACTCAGTCTCTACCTCCCTCCTTTGGCTCTGCTCTTCTCAGCAATAATTTTATTCTCTAGCAGGACATGGTGGCAAAGATGGGCACTGGCATCTGCTGGCTCACGGGGTCTTGAGAACCTTGTAGGAAGAGAGACCACACCCATCCCCACCACGTGCACATATCAGTTTGCATGCAGGCCTCTGGTTGGTTCTGCCAAGTCACGTGCCCACTCATGAGACAGAGAGGTGTAATGAATCATGATTGGCCAGGGTTGGGTCACATGATGATTCTTGAAGCCAGGAGGGGGTGAGATAGCAAGTGACACCAAAACCAAGTACAATGGAGGAGACGTTGTTCCCCCAAAGGACGTGATTTAGGGGTATAAAGTATATGTGACTACAGCTCCCACAGAACTGGAGCTGACCACTGGCATGGACTGAAATCCCCCAGGTGGGGGCAGGGGGCACGTGATATACTTCAAAATTTCTCAGGTGGCCCTAGCAGAGAGGAGTACTCTTCAGGAACTAGCCAAGGACCCAAACTTCTCTCTTGAATCTTTATTAAAGTGAAAAATTGGATGTTTGTCCTGTTGACCACACTCTGTTCCTACCACCGCAAAACAAATGTGCTCAAAGGAACAGGATGAAATTTGGGGTCTTAAATTTTAAAAACGTGAAAATTGTTAGGCATATTTAATTTATTAGCTGCAAAAAGTGTTATCTTCCCAGTGTTAATAAATGAATCAAGCTCATTATTGAGCACACATATCCTGCTTGTCCAGTGTCTGGTATTGCTACCTTCTGGGATCAACGAGGCTGAGAGGTTCTCTGGGAAACAATGTTTAAGGAGGTACTCACTCCCAGGCCCTTTGAAGTGCGGGATCTACACCTGAGAGTGAGTGCCCCCTTAAGTTTTCCCAACCTGAGTGCTTCTCTGTTAAGGAAACACTCCCTCTCACGGGCTGACTCTGCACTTGCACGGACCTGAGAGTGAGTGTCTCCTTAAGTGTCGTGCCATGCCCTGAGCTCCTCTCTGGACTTGCCCCAGCCTGGCCACGGGCAGGGCAGGGATGCGTCATAGTGGTGATGGTGGATGCTGGTGTCCCTTGTGCAAAGTGAGTGTTGAAGTTGGCTTGCTCAAGATTCTTGAATGGTCCAGAGAGGACATCAAGTCCAAACATTCATGGACTCCAAGGCCAAGCATGTCAGTCCAAAAGCCATTGCCAAAGTGGGATCCAGTAACAAAGTTGTAATAGAAGCTGCATCTGGAAGACGAACAGGTCAATAGAGAAGCCAGAGGACAAATAGGAAAGGCAAGACCACAAAGGAGGAGACCAGAACAAAGGCTGTCGTGGACATGGAGGTAAATGGGGTCTTCCCAATCACACGTGTCATTTGTCATCATTTGTCAGGTACCATTTCATCATGAGAATGTAGTGTAGTTATTTTGGTAATGGCTTTGAGATATAATTCATATAGCATATAATTCACCCATTTAAGGTGTACAATTTCAGTGGTGTTTAGTTATTCACAGAGTTTGCAACCATCATCAAAATTATAGAACATTGTCATCATTGCAAAGGGAAAGCCTTTGCTTTTTCACTTTGACACCCAATCGTCCTACTCCCTCCCAGCTCCAGGCAACCACCAGCATAATTAAGTCTTCAACGCCTGCATCGTTAATCCACGCTTCACAATTCTATAAGCAGTCTCCACAGGACATGTACAAAAGGAGAACACAGCTGCCCAATAACCACTGTTGCTTTCAGGTGGATCCAGAAGAGGAAGCGCCTAGCATCCTGCTGGGCACCCCACTGGCCTGGATGCCTAGAGGAGGGCCTGGAGCAGAATTTGGCTGTAGGACGGGGGTGAGGTCTCCACACTGGGAGGAGGTATAACCCTAAGGTGGGAGGGGTTGAGGAAGCAAGAAGGGAAAGGACAAAAGCATAAGAAAAGAACTTCTGAAATTCTGCAATGGCATCATGAGTGTCTAAAGGCTCTTTAAAAAGCAGCCATGCCCAATTGTTAATTCAAAGTTGGCCATGCGGCTGTCCTTCCCCGCGGAGTCCCCTCTCCAGCCTCGCCAGTCTTCTGCACTTACCATTGCACTCACTCACGAATGCCTGGAAAGGTGTGTGTGTGTGTGTGCGCACGCGCGTGTGCACGTGACCGTGCCAATGAGGAAGACACTGAGTTTCCTTTCAGAGTGGACAGGACAGTGAGGACAGCGTGTGCAGAAGTAAGAACCTCATGACTGAAGTGTCCTTAAAATTCACAGTCTTGACAGGTTGCGGTGGAATTGAAGGGTTTAGTCGACGTTATTACAGGTCCATGGGCAGCGATGCTTTGGATGACGCCTGGATCATGCATCTTTATGAATATATCACTTCCTTTCCAGAGGCGCTGTTCCCAGGCCTGAAATTACCCATCCTACGTGTAGCACCGATGTACACACACACAAGCAAGGAATCTGTGCCTCAGTGTGAGCACACTGACTCCAGACACTTGCCAGTTTAGTAGTTAAAAATCACTCCCAGTGTCTGCTGTAACTGACGTTCCAGTGATAGACACCAGGATATCCTCCTTTCTGAGGCAGGAAAAATTTCGCTAAGGAATTGTACTCTCACACCAGACCCTGACTGAGTAAGCGGCAGAACTAAGATGAGAAATCTGAACTTTGAATTCCTGGCCATTTGTGAGTTCTCTGAGCTATACTTCTTGTACATAATCAGGCCCAGAATGTCACGAGACAAATGTTTGGAAAGACGGAAATACTTTGGATAAGATTTCATTTTGACAGGTGAAATAAAATGGTACTAAGTCCAAGTTCATCAGGGTCCTTAGTGCTTCTAAAAATGGCTTCCACTGTAGGAAACTATCAATATTTTCAGACAAAGGGAAATAAATATTTCCACACATTTACACTTAATGGCATTAACCGGGAAAGTGAAGAATGTCAAAGGTGTCTCTGTACCTGACTTCATACTGTAGCTTTGCTTAGTAACATTTTGAAACAGTAACTTGAACTTAATCACATAGTATAGTTTATTCTTTGCAGGAAGTTCCTTTTGGAATGTAATGCCAAAAGAAGAATTATACTGTTCATAGAACAGTGCCTGGCAGAGGGTAGGTGATCAAGAAATAATTAGTGAAGGAGTAAATGAATAGATGGCAGACATCACCACAAATCAAAGCTGAAATCCCTTCTCAAGTCAAGGACGTTCTTTCGATTAAGTAACTTTGGTTATGATTTCTTTGGTTCTTAATAGAGATTATCTCTTTTCCTCGATTAGAACACTGGATTCTTTCTGCAGCCCAGTTTCATAGGAATTAACCCATCAAAAAATGCAATAGACCTTTATGGAGAATTTTTTGTTTTAATTCTAGTAAAGGACATATCACATATAAAGGAAAACTTTAATAGATGCACAAGTTAATAACATTCCAATAAAAATGCCAACGAGATTGTCTGAGGATCTAAAAAATAATGCCCATAACAAGCGTTTTTGAGGAAGTCAATTGACAACACAAATGCTTATGTGTATGCAATGAGATCTCATTATCAATAATGCCTTACGTATGAATGTCATATAAACGTATTTACTCTGTACCTGGAAGCAGAGTCCATGTTATGACACTGTTTTATGGGCCCATGTTCCAGCTGCACAGACCCCAGGAGCACAATTCCTGTGTAGGTATCATGGATATAGTATAATTTCTATGCACGGACTAATGTTTATACATATGCATTTAAGTCTTTAATTGTCACACTAAATCATTTCCTCCTCTTTCAGGCATATTTTTCTCATCTGGAGTTAATGTCGATTTACTCTCACACAAGCATCTGTGGAATGAGTCTGGATATGACTAAATAGGGTTGGTTTGAAGGGGAGGAAAGGAAGAATGATGGCTAATCATTAACTTGTAGTGTGGGTGTTTGGTTGGGAAAACCCAGCTGGCCAACCATCAGTACGACCTCTGATTCACAGACGTGGGTGGTGACCCCTACGGTCTGGCTAAGAAGGAGTCACATGCCTTTAGTTCAGTCTCAGAGTTTAACTATGAGTTGAAATGACTTCTTTGCCAAAAATCTAGATTTAATTAAACATGGCTAATTCTAACTTTAGAACTGAGCTCATATCGTCCTTCTACTCATTGCTCCAAAGTGGTGCTTAAGGAAAAGGAAGAGAACTGTTCCAGGTCAGCTATCTCTATGATATTCAAGCACAACCGGGCATGGGCCAGTGGGAGCATCTGCATTAGGTCACAGTCACAGGGTCCTCTGACATGTGCTATCGGAATCGCTCAGCAAGGTGAGCTCATACTTGGGCAAAAGGAAAAGGAGGGCAAGGCACAGTACTTAAAATCTCCAACCAGTGAAATCAGATTCTAGCTGAAGTAATCATTACCTAGTAGGAAAATCAGGTCCTGGGGAGCCTGTCTTTGCTTCGTATATATGTTAATGCAGTTTGAACTGATAACATTACACATCATTGAGCCTATTGAATTTAGTACAGTGATAAAATCTAGTAGAATGAAATGACTCCCAAGCCACTTGTTTCGTCCCTTCAGTCAAATACCATGTACGGAACACCTTCCTTACAAGCAGCCATGAATCTCTGTCAGGGCAATCTGACAGCTCTCTATGCACACACCCACCAGCCCAACACCGTCCTCACAAACACCGCCACCATCCCAAACCATCACCATCATCATCCGAACACCACCCTGATCCTGACATCATCGTTATCACCACCCCCTGTCATGCAGGACGGCCTGCAGGGTCTCTGGTCCCACTCCCCACATAAGAATGCAGGACATGGTGAGGCCAAAAAGGAACACCCATGGAGCCATAGGTAGGGGAGTTACACCACTATACTCTCACTGACGGCTGGGTCGGAGACACAGGAACCAGGAGCAACACAATTCTCAACCCTCACTGTGCCGCTTGCAGACTCAGCCACCATCTTCTTGCTAGCTCCCCCTTTTTTTTGCTAGCCTAGCCACAGCGGTTGTATTAGTGGCCAATTGCTCACTGGTTACAGCTGACGGCCAACTAGCCACAGCTGATGGCCATTTGATCACAGTTGATGGCCATTTACTACCTGAGCCAGCACCTTTCTATGTGAGGCCGAGAGCCTGGAAACTGCTTTTGGGGGCTCTGTCCCCACACCCCCCTCCCAGCTCCATCCTCATCCCAGCTCCCTCCCCTGCCAACACCGTCACCAACACCGTTCTCCTCTGGAGCTCCAGGATTTGTTCACACACTAACTCATTTATTTCCACCCCGACGCTGTGAGGTAGATCTTATAGTTCCCATTTGCTTTCGTCGGGGATGGACACTTAGAACGGTGACATCACTGGGTGAGCCATGTGCTAGTAAATGGAGGAGCTACATCAACTCTACACTCCCCCAGATCCTCAGTCCGCTGTGGGGTGTGTCAGGAGACCACTTCACAATAATAACGAGAGTATAAACAACCTTAGTGACAATGTGTTACGTTTATTTCCGTGCTTACTACATATTTTGAAGCACCTTTGTATTTATTACCTCAGTCAAGCGCATACTAACCCTTATAGAATAACAAGGGTGTATTGTTATGGCCAAATTTTAAAACATGTTTTACTGAATATCTCAACCCCAAAGAAAATTTGCAGTCAGTCAAGTATCCGAGAGCACATTTACAAAATTGATCATTAAAGTGTGATGCAGCCACAGAAGTTATTCCAGGGTTGTTGGCCTGTTCTGGATCAATTTCCTCAGGGAAACTGCACATCTAAAAAGCTAAACCGGAAGATGCCTGTATTCAAAGTGGCTGAAAGGCTAATTAGGATTGGGAAGTTTATTTAATTGGAAATAGCATTTTTTCTTTTTTAAACAAAAGTTTATACTTGGGTGTCCTGGGTGACTGATCCAGTCATTAAGTGACCACCTCCTACATTTCAGGTGCTGAGCTGGGTTGTGGATATGAGATGAAGGAGACGAAGTTCCTGCCCCTGTTGACTTCCCTTCTGGTGGGAGAGCCAGACGCCCACGGGGAATGTTCAACCCAACGATAGTGCACTGATAGCCACAGCCTAGACCTCCGTGGGGACAGAGAAGAGGCACCGAGCTCAGCTACGGACATGCCAGCATGAAGCCAAAAAAGACTTCTGGGCTCAGGATCCTCCTTCACTGAGTTTCTAAGCATTGATAGCAGTTGACCAGTTAAAGGGGGCTAGGGAGATGGTCCAGGCTGAGTGGACAGATAAAACAATAGACCTATGAGAAAACCACAGACCGACTGTAGGGAACTTGTCAGCTTGGGCTGCTGTGACAGAACAGACTGGCAGCTTAAACACCAGACATTCAGTGCTCGCAGTTCTGAAGATGAAGATGTAGTTGATTTGGTTCCTGGGGAGCATCCACTTCCTGGTTTGTAGACAGCCACCTCCTCCATGTGTGCTCACGATGCCTTTCTTTGCTCAGTGTGTGCTTATGAGGGGACCGAGGGAGGGGTGGGAGATTGCGATGAGAGGGAGAGGGAGAGAGAGAGAGAGAGAGAGAGAGAAAGAGAGAGGAGAGAAATCTTCTTTTTCTTATAAGCGCACTAATTCCATACGAGAGCCCCACCCTCATGACCTCATCTAACGTTAATTCCCAAAGGCCCCACCTCCAAATACCTTCACATGGGTGGGTAAGGGTTTGGAGGGACACAAGCATTGAGCCCATAACAGAATTGCGAGCAATTCAGCATTTCTAGAGAGGAAAGCCACTAGTCTCTGTTTGCCTTGAACTTTCCTGTTTTTAGCACCGAAGGTCCCACATCCTGGAAACCTTCTTAGTCTCATGGTCACCCCAGGTGGAAGGAAATAAGATTAAAAAGACAGGCAGTGGCTAAATGTCGGAGCGTTTTGCATGTCAGGAGGAGGTAGTTTGGAACTACAGGGGTCCACCACAGAGTTTCAACCAGAAATAGTACGTGGCCAGGTAGGAACAGAAGACGTACGAGATATTCCAGAGGGACAGGCGGATCTCACAATAAGAATGGAGGGGGCAGAGGAGAAAGTTGGGGGGTGGTACCATCAGTGGGAGCAGAGGTGAGATACTTGCTGTGGGGAAGCGATTTAGGATGCAAAAGTTGATCAGACCAGGATAGTGTGATTCACAGTACTGTGTGATTTGTGGATCTGTTGCATTTAAGACGTCTGTGCGACCTTCACATACTTAAGAGTTCAGCAGACAACCTCAGTCTTCCCAGGGAGGCCTATGTCTATTGCTCTCTTAGGTCTGATTCGCCAGGAACTGGAGAGATGGGGAGTTGCAGTGACCCAGCATTTTTTGTGAACCTACCGTCCGTCGGTATCACGGTCAGGTCCATTAGCTGCAAAGATGAAAAGACACAGTTTTAAATATGGCCTAAAACTTCACAGATCAGGAAAAAAATATTATTGATAGAACATAAACACCTAATTCTTTTTTTAATGAGGTATTTTATTTCTAAAGCAAAGATCATAAACTGGGTTGCCTTTAAATTTAAATACATAGGTAGATTGTGTTTTAAGGCTGACTATATTTATTTATTAGATTTTTATCAAAAATACAGCTAACATGCAACATTATATTAGTTTCAGGGGTACACCATAGTTATTCAACATGTATATACCTAAAGCAGTGATCCCCATGAGAAGTCCAGCAACCATCTGACACTGTACCGTGTTATCGCAATATGGACTATCCCTCATGCTGTACATTACATCCCCGTGACTTATTTGTTTTACACCTGGATATTTGGACCTCTTATTCCCTTTCACCTCCCCCACCTTTAAAAATTTTCAATTATAGTTGACGTTCAACATTATTTTATATTAATTTCAGGTGTACAGCATAGTGGTTTGACATTTATGTAATTTAAGAAGTGATCCCCCTGACTATTCTGGTACGCACCTGGCACTATCAATAGTTATTATGATATTATTGACAATATTCCCTGTGCTTTACTTTACATCCCCATGACTATTTTATAATTACCAATTTGTATTTCTTAGTGCTTTCACCTTTTTCACCTTGTCCCCAAAGCTCCTGCCATCACCCCAATAAATCTAGTAACCATCTGACACCATACATAGTTATGACAATATTATTGACTACTCGTATATTCCTTATGCTATACTCTACATCCCCACGACAACTTTGTAACAACCAATTTGTACTTCTTAGTACCTTCCCCTTTCTTCATCCACAAACCCAATCCCCCACCCATCTGGCAACCATCAATATGTTCTCTGTATCTATGAGTGTGTTTCTGTTTTCTTTTGTTTGTTTGTTTGTTTGTTTATTTTGTTCTTTAGATTCCACATATATGTGAAATCACATTGCATCTGTCTTTCTCTGTCTGACATACTCCACTCAGCACAGTACCCTCCAGGTCCATCTATGCTGCTGCAGATGGGGAGAGCCCATTCCCTGCCATAGCTGAGCAATATTCCAGTGTATATATGTACCCCCTCCTCTTTATCCATTCTTCCATTGATGGACACCCAGGCTGCCTCCACATGTTGGCCATTGTAAACAATGTTGCAATGAACATATGGATGCACACGTCCCCTCAAAGTAGCATTTTGGGTTTCTTCAGATAAATACCCCGAAGTGGGATAACTGGGTCCTTCTTTGTCTCTTGTTATAGCCTTTGCTTTAAAGTCTATTTTGTCTGATATAAACATTGCTACCCCAGATTTTTTTTCCATTTCTATTTTCATGAAATAACTTTTTCCATTCCTTTACTTTCAGTCTCTGTGTGTCTTTCAATCTGAAGTGAGTCTCTTGTAGGCAACGTAGGTAAGGGATTTGTTTTCTTATCCATTCAAGCACTCTATGTTTTGGACTGGAGCATTTAATCCATTTACATTGAAAGTAATTGTTGATAGATACGTAGTTATTGCCATTTTATTATTCATATTTTTTATCCTTTTGTTTGTCTTAGAGAAGTCCCTCATAGATTCCTTGTAATACTGGTTTGCTGGTGATGAACTCCTTTAGCTTTTTCTTGTCTGGGAAGCTCTGTCTGTTCTTTGGTTTTAAATGACAGCCTCACTGAGTAGAGTAATCTTGGTTGTAGGTCCTCACTTTTCATCACTTTGAGTATTTCCTGCCAATCCCTTCTGGCCTGCAAAGTCTCTGTTGAGAAATCAGCTGACATCTTACTGGAGCTCCCTTATAAGTTACTAGTTGCCTTTCTCTTGCTGCTTTTAGGATTCTCTCTTTGTCTTTATTTATTTATTTATTTTTTTATTAGTTTCAGGTACAAGACAATGTAATAGTTAGACATTTACACCCCTCACAAAAGTGATAATCCCCCGCCCCCAATCTATTCCCTTTCTGAAATCATATATAGCTGTTACAATTCCATTGATTCTATTCTCTATGCTGTACTTTACATCCTGTGATGTAAATAAAACTATATATATATATATTTTTTTCAATATTATTCAGCTTCAGCTTCAGGTGTGTAGCTCAGTGGTCAGACATCTACACAGTCCATGAAGTGATTTCCTTAGTAAGACAAGTGCCCATCTGACACCTTACAAAATCTTTGCAACATTATTGATTATATTCCTCCAACTGTGGTACATTTATACAATGGAGTATTACTTGGCCATAAAGAAGAATGAAATCTTACCTTTTGCAATGACATGGATGAACCTAGAGAATATTATGCTAAATGAAATAAGTCAGATGGAGAAAGACAAATACCATATGATTTCACTTATATGTGGAATCTAATAGAACAGAATAAATGAGCAAACTAAACAGAAATAGACTCAGGGGTATAGAGAAAAAAACTGATGGTGCTAGGTGAGAGTGGGGTGAGGATGGAGGAGAAGGTAAAGGGATTAGAAAGTACAAATTAGTAGTCTCTCTTTGTATTTAGGCTTTGTTATTTTAATTATAATGTGTCTTGGTGTGGACCTGTTTGGGTTCATCTTGTTTGGGACTTTCTGCACTTCCTGGGTTTGTGTATCTATTTCCTTTGCCAGGTTAGGAAAATTTTCAGTCATTATTTCTTTAAATAGGTTCTCAATTGCTTTCTTTCTTTCTTCTCCTTCTGGTACTTCTGTGATGTGAATGGTGTTATGTTTGATGTTGTCCCAGAAGCTCTAAAAATATCCTCATTTTTTTGGATTCTTTTTTCTTTTTGCTGTAAATTGAGTATTTTCTTTTACCTTATCTTCCAAATCACTGATATGATCCTCTGGTTCTAGTTTGTTGGTGATTCCTTCTAGTGAATTCTTCATTTCAGTTATTATAATCTTTACTTCTGACTGGTTCTTTTTTATGCCTTTGATGTCCTTTTTTATGCTTGCTGTCTCTCTGTTGAAGTTCTCACTAAGTTCCTTGAGCATCCTTATAAGCATTGTTTTGAACTCTGTCTCTGGTAGGTTTCTTGCCTCTATTTTGTTTAGTTCTTTTTCTGGAGTTTTCTCCTGTTTTTACATTAGGGGTGTATTTCTTGGTTTCCTCATTTTGGCCAACTCTCTGTTTGTGTCTATGTATTAGGTAGATCTTCTATTTCTCCTAGTCTTGGCCAGGTGGCCTTCTGTAGTTGGTGCCCTGTGGGGCTCAGTGGCCCAGTCTCCCTGGTCACCTGTTCCGGGTGCTCCAGGGGTATCCCTTGTGTGGGTTGTGTGTCTCCTCCTGTTATAGTTGAGCCTTGATTGCTATTGGCACATCAGTGGGTGGGATTGAGCCTCAGGCTGATTGGCTGTGGGGTTTGGCCATGTCCACAGCTTACAGGCTGCTGTGTGTGGGGGCTTACCACACGGAGCAGGATTCCCCTCAGCAGGCTCTGGTGTCTGTTGGTACCACCCTTTGTGTGTGCCACGTGTGGGGTTAATTGGGCGATGCTCCACTGTGGTCTGAAGCCAACCTCTACATATGTTGGTTCTGAGGCCTCTTGGAAGGGGCTCCAGGGCAGGCGCAGGTCAGCCACTGCCTGTGATTGGCCAGGGGCTACCTGGTAGGCCACTGCCTGTGCTGGGCCTGGAGGTACATGGGAGAGGCCACACTGTGAACAGAAGACGGCTTCCACCAGTACTGAGTCTGGGGTAGCTCCACAAAAAGCCAGGAGGACACACCTGCTGGCTTCTGTAAGATTCAACCGCAGATAAAGCCTTGACCAGTGCAGAGTGAGGTGAAGCAGGGTTTCAGCTGAATCAGCAGAGTGGGGCAGCAGAGCTCATCAGACCAATCAGATTCAGGTTTGGCCTCATGGGGGCGGGCTCAACACAGAAAAGGTGGCGCCCGCCTGCCAGCTGTACAGGAGGAGAATCCCCTGCAGAAAGACATGGCGACTGTCTTCCAGCCCTCATGCGAAGCTACACACCTCAGTCTGCCCTCCTTTTGTCTCCAAGGCCCCCTGAGTGACTGTCCCTTCCCTGGAGCCCAAGGTGAGTACCTGCGAGCGAGTAAGTTTGTGCACGGGCTGTTTAAGAGGACGTCTGGTTTGCCCACAGTCTTCCGGCTCACCAAACAGCTGGCATCCCCACTGTTTTCACAGACAGATGTCATCCCCATGACATTTTCCTTTTCCCGGCACCGGTAGCCTGGCCTGCGGGGCGTGACGTGGGGCTGGGGGTCCCTCACTCCTCTGGGGGGAACCTCCGTGGCCGAGATATCTCTGCTGAGTCTCAGCCACCACACGGGTTTGGGGCTGGGCCCGTTTCGCGTCTCCTCATGGCTCCTTCTTTATATCTTCAGTTATAAAACTTCTGCACATCTAGACTTCAGGTGGTTCTCCATGTTGATTTTCTATAATGTCGTTGTAATTTTGATGTGCTCTTGGGATGGTGCAAGCACAGTGTTTACCTACTCCGCCACCATATTGGGTCTCCTAAAATCTAATTCTTTAAGGCAAAATTTTTCCAAGAGACTTCCCACAGCTCATAGTTCCTTGAATCCATATCCTTTTGTGAAGTCCAGGTGTGTTGGGTGGGCAGGAATTAAACAACTGGGCAAAAGATTGGGTTCTGGAAGGCATATGGAGGGCAGGCCTGCGCTCGGCCTGACTGCAGAAAGCAGTCATGGACACGTGGCCTCAGTCCTCAGGGTGTAGAGACAGACCTCACCACTCTGCCCACCCGTCTGATCTGCCCTCCATCCTGAGCCAGACAGGGGGCACCAAGGCACAGTGGGCAGAAATCCAAGGGGTGCTATTCCAGGGGGACCCTGTGTGTCAGATACCAGGAAATGAAGTGGATTTGGGACTGCAAAATTGAAGGGGAGAAGCAGACGGGAAGCCTAGAAGGTCCTGTGAGGGTGGATCCCGGGCAGGCAAAGATGTCAGTGTCTGGGAAGGTGACGGCTGTTTTAGGGACAAGCCTTTGGTGCTCCATTCGCCATCCTTCTGCTCGTTGTCTTTTTGGAACATGCCAGTCATCAGACTGCACGGGGCCTCCACACGGCCATCCTCGCTGACAGGTAGACACGTATCCCCAGCTTTGGGGGACGAAGGGTTCAGAAGTTCCAGGACCCCAGATGGTGAGGGGCCACCCCAGAGCCTCTCCTGAGCTCTGACTGCCTTGGCTTGAGTTGTCTTATCTGGAGGGGCTGCGCAGACTCTGCCTGTCCCCTAACCTCCTGGCCACTCCTTTTCTTTCATCAATACGATATGATTCACAGGCCGAGGCTGCAGGGGACAGTCCCTAATTCACACTGCTTAGGTCTAAATAGAGCAGGTAGGAGGCCGTGTGGCATCGTGCACACAGGACCTGCGTCTCCTGGGAGGACCGCCGTACATTCTCCTGCTTCTCGTCACCCACGTCAGCCTCCATATTTCACCCCATTGGTGGATGAGGATGCTGACAGCTCTCAGTGGTCCCATCCTGCTCATCCTAACACCAGGAAGCCGCGCACCATCTCTTCCTCTGAGCCCAAGTTCACAAGTCCTCAGGAGGTGCTGCAAAGGCTCAGGTTGGCCGTGGACTCCCCTGTGGCTGGAGGGGCCTGGTCTGTAAGAGGATGACAGCTCCCACCTGTATCACCTGTTAGAGGTGATAAGAGGACATCTCCCAAAAGGAGAAGAGAGGTGCTGGACCGACCGACAAAATTCTAGGCATGCTGGGGTCTTTATAGACAGAGGGAGCTGCATATGCAAAGATGCTGCTGTACTAGGAAACTCGGGTGGGGGTAGCCAGTGACCCCCAGTAACGCAGTGAGGTTGGGGAGCAGGGCATTCGGAATAGCGCAGGCGAGGCTGGGCGAGCAAGCAGAGGCCCGAAAACAAAGGCCTTTGACTGTTATGCCAAGGAGGTCATATTTTGTTCTATAAGTGACTGAGTTATGGAAACGTTTTGCACCATGGAGGGACATGATGAGGTCAGCTTGCTTGCGATTGGTGTAAAGGATGGATGAGAAAGGATGGATGGGAGAGACTGGAGTCCTGAGTATGACACCAGGGCAGCCGTGCTGGTGACTGACTGAGAGGAGAGGGTGGGGCTGGGAGGTAGATGGGATCAAAGAGGCTCTGTAATCAATGGGTTGGGGGGACACAGGGGAGAAAAGGGGGTGCCTGAGATCACTTTCAAATGAGCTGATGTATCCCAGGGCTGCGGTACTTTCTAGAGGATGATGAAGGCTGCCAGATCTGAGTCTCCAATCCTGGAGCACACCAGCATGCTTAACTGCTTGCGTGTCCTCTCACTTTGGGTAACTCACATCTCAAATGCAATATATCCAACACGGCTAGCCTGATCTGCCTCCACCCTCCCACACTTCAGACCTGTTCTTATTCTAGTTTTCTCCCTTGTTGGTAAAAGCCACCTCCATTCCTTTACTTTGTTAATGCCTGTCAGCCAGACAGTCTTTCTTTGGGTTATTCAAATGTACCACTTCCCCTGCCCCAGGGCCTTTGCATGTGTTGTTCTCGCTACTTGGGACGCTCTGGCCACCAAACTCCACTTCCCTCTGACTCCGGCTCAGAGAGGCTGTCCCTGACCACTTCAGTCTTTGTTATGGCACTTCTTCTTTTCCCTCATAGCACTGGCCACAGCTTAGAGCTGTGTATTTATATGTGTATTTCAATGATTCCTGTCTGTCTCCTCTACCGGACTGTACACCCTAATCATCTACTTTACTCATCATCGAAACTGGCACGTATTAGGCACTTCTTGAAACAATGGATCTCAAACTTGGTTGCATGTTGGAATCGGATGGAAAAATTTAAAAATTCTGATGCCTGTGTGCTTCCTGCAAAGTGTCTGATTCAGTTGGTCTGGGGGTGTGGTATGGACATTGCTTTTTTTTTTTTTTTTTTTTTTTGGTGAAGCTCCTCAGGAGAGTCTAAGGTACAGCAAAGTTCAAGGTTGATAAAAACTCCTTTTCCTGGGCCTAGTCCAGATGTACACAATCGTTATCTTTGTGGGTGAGCCCAGGGAATTCACACTTTGGCAGACTACCCAAGAAATTCTTATGCAACCTCAAGCGTAAGGCCCGTGGGTGCAGGTTGCTGCATCTGCGTGGTTGTGGAAGAGGCGTGGTGAGCAGTGTGGGAGGGAACTCGGGTGGACGCCAGCTGGAGACATCATGGCTAGTCCAGGGTCCTGCATTTGGGCTGCAGGTCGCCGTCACTGGCGGCCGTTAAAATACTCAGGTGGTTAGGCCTGACACCCCCACGTCCCTGACGGTCTGATTTAGTTGATCTTTGGTGGGTTGCTGGTCACCGTGTTGTTTAAAAACTCTCCCTGTGGTTCTCATGCAGCCAGGGCTTAGAACTATGGGAGGGAGAAGCCAAACAAAAGAGTCTGGGACAGACGGGGTGGACAGGGACTGGGTTCTGGATGAAGCTGGCAGCTCCAACGAGGCAGGATAACCCAGGGTTTGGAGGTCGCAGCTGAAACGCCAGGTCCTAGGTCAGAAGAGTGTGTTAATTTCCTGCAGCTGTATAACAATTTACCATCAACTCTGCAACTCGAAACAACAGACATTTATTGTCTCGTAGTCCTGGAGGCCAGAAATCCAAAATCAAGGTGTTGCAGGATAGGTTCCTTCCAGAGGCTCCAAGGGAGAATCCACACCATGCTTTGTCCTGGCTTCTGGTGCAGCCGTCACTCCCTGGCTTGTGGACACATCACTCCAGTCTCTGCCTCCACCATCACAGCCCCTCTCCATGTGTTTCTCCTCTGTCTCTGTGTCTCCAGTCTCCCTCTCCTTTCTCTTAGAAGGACACTGGCCACAGGGATTAGAGCCCACCCTGAATCTGATTCGGGTTCATCTTCAGATCCTTAACTTAGTGACACCTGCAAAGACGCTCTTTCCAAACAAGGTCATGTTCACTGGCACTGGGCCTTAGAACTTGGACACATTTTGGGGGTGGGGGGTGGGAGACACAATTCAGTCCACTAGAGAGGGTAATGGACTTCAGCCTCCAAATGGTGTGGCTGACAGGTGAGAAAACACCTGGGTGGAGAGCTCAGTCACAGATGCCTAGCATGGACCACGCACCTCCTTCTCCTGCTTCCAAAACTGAGCCCAGGAAGACGCAGCACGAGGTGGGGGTGCATGGTGGTGGGGGAGCGGCAAGACCCTCGGAATGAAAATCAACAACTTTAAGATTTCACACACACACACACACACACACACACTGTTAATTAAGGTTCCAGGTGGGTGACTCGGTGGGTGGCCAGATTCTGCCAGCTCCCCCATCCTGGGAGTAGATGCTCAGACGGAGGCTCTTCTTGCTGCTGCTCTTACATTTAACCTACATCCTCACCATCACCATCCTCATCATCAATCTGCTTAGTTTTTTTACGTGAGAAGTGCTTTACTCATATGGGTGGCTTTGGACATCTCTGAAAATCGGTACATTTTCAAGTTTTAAAGCAAACTAACTTTAAATTCTTGGCAGACAGGAAGGGGCTTTTTCTTTTGATAATGCAGAGAGTGGAAGCAAAGCTGGAGGGATTTGTACTGCAGGGTGTGGCGGGCATTTTCGTTTACAGTAAACTTTAGGAGGCATTCTCTGGCAAAGAAATATGCTACCAGGAAGAAGTCCTTTTGTGGTTCTCTTCTTCTGCTTTGTGATTAACGAAGAGGCTCTAATGGCTGTGAAATATCTGCCCACCCAGAATTGCTGGGACATTATTTATCACAGGAGACACCTCACATTTTGCTGTGAATGCAAAATAAAAGGGCACCATCTCTCGTCTCCATCAAATGCCTTTATGGTTTCATTTAAACGTCAAACTCCAAAACATGCGTTTCCCTGAATTTGCTTGAATGGACTGAACACTGTTGCTTTAGATAAAGTAAATGTTTTTCAGCCATTTCAATAAGGCTTTGGGCAGTGGCTAAGGCCAGAGCTACCTGGGTGCACCAATCGCTGTTCCCAGAGAAGAGGATAAGTGACTGACATTGTTACTACCTAGCAGGTGGCCAGGAAAACACGCCCACAATTGGTGGACCCGCTTAAATCATGCTTTCAAAAGTTTAATAAATGCAAGAAGAAAGAACTTGCCCTTCTTATCCAAACGACCTTCAAAACTTATTTTCGCATTGCCTTGTGAATGGTGTGAATTAAAACTATCTTCACAAGTAAGCTATTAATACTTTTCTTACATTGAAAATAATCCATGTTTATTGTGGGAAATATCAGCAAATCAGAAAAAAGTATGAAGAAGAAAATAAAATCACCAGCGATCTCAGCATCCTGGAACAATATGTGTTCCCGAGTGGCTGGCTTCTAGCCCCTTCCTCGTGATCTGCCCCCGAGTCCACCGTGGGCGGGCTTCTCGGCTGGAACAGGACCCCACTGGGCCCTTATCATGCCCCCCAGACCAGTCACCCTTTCCTTTCTGCTCACGGCTGATCGTCCAGACGATCGTCCCCCAGAGCCATTTCCTGTGAATTCCCAAGGGACCAGATCTTTTCTTTCCTGTCCCCCGTAGAAGTTTCTCACTCTAAGTCACAGACTTAATCTTGGTTTCTAAATTTAAATGTCATGAAGCTAATTGCATTTGGTGAGTAGGGGGTGGTTGGAGAGATGGAGGTAAGAGGCAGGCAAATGGCATCATTGATTCGGCAGCAGCCCCCAGCATTAATGACAGCGAGTCCTGCAGTGTTTGTGCCTCACCTGGGGGGCGGGGGGGCGGTCAGCCACCGGAACTCTTTCTGCTCCTGCGTTCCCGCTCCACCCCTCACTAACAAAATTAGTTTAATCCTGTGTGGGATGGAGCCGAAACCAAATCTGCCTTTTTATTTCTGCTGTTCGGGTAGACTTTCTCAAGGGGACAGGAAAGAAGTATGTTGCCCTTTGGGAATACAAGGGAATGTTTCTTGGCCAAGTGTATTTTCTAAGATCAGCGGTTCATTGAGAAGGAAATTGTGTCGTGGTCTGGAAGGAGATAATGATTGTTCCCAGGAGGCCTGTTTCTACACGACACGTTAAAAAAATACCTTCCCAGATGAGGAACCCGGAGGTCGGGACGTGCCAGAATGGAGCGTGGTGGGCTCAGCAGAGACGTCAGATCCCCATCTCTCTGTGCCTCTCTGTGCCCCGTCTCTCTGGGCTGGAGCCCGGCCCAGGCCCCAGTGTCCCGGGGCAGCTGCAGGACGAGCTCTGGCATGACCATCCTTCACTGCCGTGTGGAGCTGCAGGGAGCACCTGCTCCTTCTGGGTGTTCTCTCTCCTTCGATCTCTCTCTCGTGGTAAAATACGCATAACATAAAAGTCGTCATTTTAACCATCTGAAAGTGCACAGTTCAGTGGCATTCAGGACATTCACGTGCCGTGCAGCCATCACCTCTGCCTCGTGCCAGAGCACGTCCATCAGTCAACATGGCAGCTCAGTCCCCATTGGCTGTCACTCCTGTGCCCCTCCCTCCAGGCCCTGGCAACCACTAATCTGCTTTCTATCTCTAGAGGTTTGCTTCTGCTGCATATTTTGTATAAACGGAATCATATAGTAGGTAGGCTTTTGTGCCTGGTGTCTGTGACTTGGCGTCATGTGTTCAGGTTCATCCATGTTATGACATGCGCCATTCCTTCTTAGGACCAAGTGGTACTCCACTGTATGGATAGACCACATCTGTTTCTCCTGGTTGTCTCCTCTGAAGAGCAAGGAAGGACTTTGCTGGAGCCTGTGGGAGGTTCCTCCTCCATCTCACTGACCAGACCTGCTTGCGAGGCTCGGATCAAATCCAAAGACAGAAGGCAATGGGACCCTGGGGTGCTCGTCCCCTTCCTGTTGGGGTCAATGGCCCTTTCCTGGGCTCTTGGAAGCCTGCAGGGACCTCCCTGAATAAAAAGGGAACTTTGAAAAACTTGCAAAAACTCAACGAAGTCTAAGTCACTTGCTGTGATTAAATGGCACAGAGGCACCAGTCAGAGGCTGAGTAGTGAGTGGCTGAGGCATGGCAGGCCTGTGAGCTTGTGGTGGACCAGGGCTGGTGACTGCCTCATCCTGGGGTGTAGGCCTGAAACATCATTAGGGTGTGCGTACCTATGTGCAGGGGGTGCACGTGTGTAAACATCTGGTGAACGGTACCTATGTGGTTAGTTTGGTTAAGGTAGTAAGCGGGCAGAATACTGACCCCCAAAGACATTCATGCCCCAGTCCCTGACTTGTGAACACGGTATGTTCCACGGCAAAGGGAACTAAGGCTGCACATGGAACGGAAGGTGCTCATCAGCTGACCTTAAAATACGGAGGTTTTCCTGAATTATCCCAGTGGGCCTCCACGTAATCACAAGGGTGCTTGAAAGTGGGGAGGGAGATAGATGACAGGATGTGACGGCAGAAGCAGGTCAGAGTGACATGCCGTGGGAGGGACTCCACCCACTGTTGGTTGGCTAAAGACCCCCGGGGGCCGCGAGTCCAGGAACACAGCGACTTCAGAAGCTGAAAAATGCCTGGGACGCATTCCTCCCACAGCCTTCAGGAAGGAAAGCAGCCGTGATTTTCGCCCTGAGACCGGTGGAGGGCTTCTCACCTACAGAACTGGAAGAGAGAAAGTACACGTGTACTGTCTTAGCCCACTAAGCTTGTGGTGATTTGTTACAGCAGCCGTGGGAAATGAACAAAGTCAGCCTGGATTGAGACCGGAACACACGTGAAGTCCACAGACGCAAATGCTTGATCTGTTAAAGCCAAAGCGTAAGCCTACTGTGTGCACAGCCCGAGGCTGGCCATTTCTGGAACGGAACTGTATTTTATCCAGTCATGACCTGCCCTCTTGGTTTGGCTCTAGAAGGGATAAGCCAGTGAGGATCCTCTCGATAGATTAGTCAGAACTTGCTTAAGAACTGTGGGCTGGAAATCCGAGACCTGTATCAATCACGGTGTTTGGGTAAAGTGGCATATTTCACCGCCTCCGACATTTGTAAAAGATGGAGCTGTCGGGGCGTCTGACCCTGCCAGAGCATAAGTGATGTTTTCCACGCCGTAAGGGGAGCACTGGTGAGTCCCTATCGGTGAGGGCCCAGGCACCACTGAGGAAGCTTCCTAATTTCATTCTCCGTAGCCTACAGTTACGGTGGAAGGAGAAGAAAAATTCAACGCCAGTCACACGGGGTTTCCCACATCGGCACAGCAAACCTTCAGCGAGCAGGAAGCGTGTTTCCTTCTAAGCCCCACACACCTTTGGTGGCTGAAGTTTGGACACTATGCATCTCACATCAGAAATGATCTGTTATTGATTCAAGTTTTGAAAACTTCCACGCTTCCCTTTCAGGTCAAGTTTTTCAAGCATAGAATGTTTTTGATTTTTAATGTTGATTCAATGGTACGTTTGAAACATGCTCGGCTGGCTTGGAAGTTTTCATGGATCTTGCCCTGCGAATATTCGGGTACCCTTGGCTTCATTGCTCTGGACAGTGAGGCCGCTAAATGTTCCGCCCTCGGCAGACAGGACGGTGTTTTATCAGCCTGTTCTCCTGGTTGCTTAGGAACTTGGAGCCTTTCGTCCAACAGACACTGGCTTCTCTCCTGATTCTCCATTCACCATCCTGACGCCAGGACTTCGGTGGGAAGGCAGCTTCAGGGCTGCCTCCGAGACAGGAAACTGCCCAGATGGGACTTCTCAGAAGTCACGAGAGCTGGAGAGAAAAGCAAGTAAATTGTGTGATGAGATCTGTGTTTTCCCCTGAACATGAATCCCGATGATGAAATTTGACACCCCACCCCCAACCCCAGGCTGCGCTCATTGACCAGGTCGCACTTGGGACAATGGCAAGTGACAGTCCCTCCCAGACACACCAAGCTTCATGTAACCCTGGGGCATCCTGAACTTGAGATAGGCCCAACAGTCCAGTTCCTGTGGCCTATGAGGCACATGTGTTCGGGGCCTGAGCGAAGGAGAGGGCTTGGATCCGTGAGGGGGTTCCTCTCTTCCATCATGTTGGGACCCGGACAATGACGATGGCCGATGGAGCCGGGCACTGCCCGTGGCGGAGGGTAAAGCCGGAACGGAGCAGGGCCAGCCTCTGACTTCACGGACTGTCAGGTAAGCCAGGAAGCAGAGTGTAAAGAAGTACACTCGGCAGTGATGAGCGCAGTGAGAGACGGGAGGGGTATAGGAGGAGAGCGAGAGAGTGATAAAGGGTGCTGTTTTCTGGTAGGTGGTCAGGAAAGAATTTGGTGGAGGGAGGAGACATTGCGAGAGACATGGGTGAAGAGAGGGTGTGAGCAGTGCGTTCTCCTGTGGAAAGATAAGTCTCAGCTGAGGAAACAGCACATGCAAAGGTCCTGAGGTGAGTGCATGGAGTCGAGACAGAGCAAAGGGGTCCATGAGCCTGGAGCACGACAGCAGGGAGAGGGGTGTGAGCGTGGCCAGAGCGGCTTTGTAGTCGGTCGTGTTTCTACATGTCCCTGTGTGCTCAGCTCTGTGCTAAGGGCTTTCTATGCGTCACATCATTTAACGCTCACATCTCTTTGAGGCATTGGTATTAGGATGCCTGTTATGCAGTGAAGGAAATGACACTTAGAGAAATTGAGTCTCACAGCTTGCAAGAGACTATCAGAATGGAATCTCAAGTTCATTTGGTGAAGTCCAGACTGCTTTTAACCACCATACCTGGGATGCTCAGACCAGCACATCGGCACCACCTGGGCTCTTGTTAGAAATGCACATTCTTGGGCCCCAGCACAGACCTCTTGAATCAGAAACTCTGGGGTGCAGCGCAGTGAATTTTTTCTGGCGCTTGGGAGACTTCAAGTGCCACCACTGCACTGCAGTCGTACTGAAATGCCTTGCTCTTTGTGCTGTGTCCAGGCCTGGCTTTGCAACGACCATGTCAAAGATCCTCTCTCAGGACTCCTCTCCTGGGCCCTGGGAAGTCTTCTCTGATTCCCTGACCTCTGAAGGTGTCCCAGTTCTGTGTTCCCAGGGGACGCTGTGCAGCTTTCCCACGGGGCACACCGCACTGCATCCTGGGGGCTGCCTTACAGGACCCCACGAGACTGTACCTTCCCGGCGGGCAGGGAGTGCTAGTGCTTTTACTTCTTGAATGTAAACCATTGATAGAAACTTCAGAACCCTCCATATCCATGTCAACATCAATTCTGTAGTGCTACAATGATGCGATGTGATAAACAACCAGAAAGCTTCGGTGGCGTACACAACAAACCTCCAGTTTGGCTCCAGAGTCTGTAGGTGGACCGGGCCATTGTGCTGACCTGAGCTGGGCTTAGCTCACTGGCTTTGCTGAACTTGTTTGGGTTCTCCCCACACCTGGGGCCTCAGCAGGGACGACGGTGACGCTTTGGTCCCCACATCCTTCCAGCAGACTTGCCCAGGCTTGTTAGCATCGTGATGGCAAGGTTTTTGAGAGAGAGGGAATCCCACAGGTCCCCATGAAGGGGCAGTGTCACCTCTGACATGGACCAAAGCTCGTCACAGGCCAGCTCAGATTTGAGGGCAAGAGCCTCGAATGGGAGAGACGGCCAAGTCACATTGCAAAGGATGTGTGGCCACAGGGACCAAATTTGCAATAAATTGACCACAGTTGTGAAAGAGAGTAGCTTCAAAATACATAGGTTTGATTTTGTTTTTGAATGAACAGATTTTCTGAATGGGCAGTGGAGAGAAGTATGAACTGTGTTAAGGAGCCTTTAAAATACCCATTACGGTTCAGATTCCATTAAATTGAAAATCTTTGTGTACCGTAATATTTTATAAATCTATCTTATTTCAGCAATGTTCAGTAAAATAGAATTTCAGTAATCAACAATGAAATGATTGGAAAAGTCATTTGGAGTTTGCTGTATTGGAACCTTTGCTATTTACAAGTGGCAACTCAATTTCAGAACGGGCTGTCTTGGCGAGGGAGCTTCGGCAATGGCATTTGGAATGTCTGAAAGGGAGCCAAGTAGATCCAATGCTGGGACAGGGCAGGGAGGGGGGACCTGGAGGGACTGGGCTTTCAGGAGGGGCGTCTGGTGAGAACCTAAAGACGTGTGACAGTTGTTTCTTCATCTTGGCAATTTGTCTGTGTTGGTGGCACAGATGCTGGCTGTGTGGAACGAATGGGGAGCCCATCACTGCCGGGAAATAGTCACCATGGCCAGGTGGGGTAGCAGAAGAGAGGGAACGCCAGAAAAACAGACTCATGGTGGTTGTGTAGCAAGAATAATCCAGAACTAGGAAGCAGTGGGCTGTGTCCTGAACTCCTCTCGCTGTCACTAGACATGGGACTTGTCCCGGTCACTTAATTACTCCAGCGTCCTCCACTAAAGGGCAACCGTGATCTTTACTCTGAGCCGTGTAATTGTCTGAGTTTCTTTCTGGCTCTAAGAGCAATGATTCATGCTTTTGAATTAAAGAGTAAATTAACAACAAACAGCCTCCGCCTTCCCAACAAAAATAAACAAATAAAAAAAAAAACAACCCTCTCGCACTGGAAGAAAGCTTATTTATACTTCTGGGTTGAGAAGAGCCATTCTGAGCATGACAGGCTAACATTATTAATATATCAGTGCATAAAACTTCAAAACCAGACCAAACCAAAATAAAACCATAACATCATAAAACTCCGGAATGTAAGAGATGCTGAAAATTTAGAAGAGTTTGAGCTACTGGGCCAGTCTGTATGTAACAAATCTGCCCGAAGCAAGCCGTTTTGTGATGATCCAGGCAGGTCCCTCCAGAAGAGCTGGGCTGCTCCCCAAGGCAGGCAGCCTGGCCTGGCGGGTGGGCCAGGTGGACAGTTGGAGGGCAGGAGAACAGGTGCAGGGGTAGTGGTGAGGTGAGGTGGGGGCTTCACGTCTGCGTTGTCTATGGTCCTTTGTGGTCCCCACTTCCAGTCTCCCCCTTCCTGCCATGAACTTCAAGCTCTGTAGAGAGGCCAAGAAACGTATCAGCCTTCTCACAGAGGGAACCAGTGAAGGCCAAGTCTGCCCATTTCCAGCACTGGATTGGTCCCCAGCCTTGGGCCGGTGGAACGATGGACAGCCAGGTCCTGCCTGTGAGTCGGGACAATAGTCACATCCAAGACATCAGCTCATATTGCTTGCTGCCCAGCCCTGGGCCCAGCAGGTCCCAAATATTAATTCACTCATTCAACACATAGTTTCTGGGCGCCTGTCACTTGCCAGGCACTGTTCTAAGCCTTGAGGACACGGGGTTTGGGAGGAGGGTGAAGTACTTGTCTTAAGAGGTGCAGGGAAGGCAATATAGAAAACAGTAAGTACATTATTTAAAGTGTTGGACAGGAGTGAAGGCAAAAGGTAAAATAAAATGGGAAGGGTGATGGGAAGTGTTGAGGGGTGGTATAACTTTGAAGTGGCGGGGAAGGAATGATGGTCGAGTAGACGGGGAATTCCAGGTGGGCAGGACCTCGGTGCGTGATCAAGGGTCTGGTGTGCACGAACATCTGTGCTTGAGAGTGTGAGCTGCAGGTGACACAGAAGTGATGGCCCTTGCTCTCACCTTGTTCCCCAAGAGCCAGGCCCTCATCCTTGCCCATTGGGGTCCAGGATCCTACAGTGCTTGGGCACGTCATCCTGCCCTGTTGCTGGTCCCTGGGGAGGGGACAGTCCTTGCCTTTTGAGAGGCCTTGGCAAGGAAGCGCCTCCTTCTATGGGTGCAGGCTGAGCATTCGTAACTGACGCCAGGTGTCCCCGGGCGGCGGTTAACCAGAGAAGACTGGAGCAGGTTTTGAAAGTCCAAATATTTTCACAGATGAATCTTCAAGCATGTACAAGCTTATGTATCAACACAGAGGAAGAATGAAAGGCATCTTCCAAACCCCATCTGGTCCATTTGGTGCCCCGATCATGCCTTGATTCATTTCGATGGAGAAATGTCCTCTTCTTGGACATAAGACCTGGTCTTGCAGAGACCGGTGTGGCTGGTCCTGGGCCAGTCCAGCTTCCTCATTCTGATGACCATGGAGAACGATTTGGACATCCCAGATTTCCGGGGACACTGAGGTCAGCTCTCATGCCTGGTGGAAAACTATTCTGGAAAGGCAATACAGTCCAAAATGTTTCTCATTTTATTTTTCTCTCTTTTTCTGAGAATGTCCTCCCAACCATAGGTTGCCCCTTGTATTTGCTAAGTTAGATTTGGCTGCATATATCAGAGAAACCCAAATAAAAAGGTCTCTCACATAAAGGATGTGCAGAGGTGGGACGTCCAGCCCGAGTACGGGCCTCCAGCACACTCAGACTTCCTCCAATGCACGACTGTCTCCCAGGATGCAGCCTTCATCTTCTTGGTTAAAAATGGCTGCTAGACTTCCAACACATCTACATTTCAGGCTGCACAACAGAAAAAAGGGTACAAAGGGGCAGAAGGCACGTTCCAGCTGTCTTTTAAGACTATTTTCTGGAAGCTTCCATTCAGTACTTCTGTTTGCATCTCACCATCCAGAATTGCGTCCCAATTGGCTTCAAAGGGAGCCTTGAAAAGAGAGTCTTATGTTCACAGTGAATAACCAGAGATTTCTACTAAGGAGAAAGGAGCATAGGTATTGGTGGTGGGTCACCAGCAGCCACCCGCCTTGGAGCTAATGGTAACGTTTACACCCTCTATTCTGACCCCGGCACCACCACTCATTGTCTACCCCAACCCACGCCGAGTGAGCCATTTCTGTCTCCCAGGAACTTGAAATGAGAGCCAGAGGCACAGATCAGTCTCTGCCTGAAGCAAGAACTGGGGGCATGTGGCCGTCATCAGCCATCACTTCCGTAGCTGGGGGAATGAAGGGCTCAGTCCTGAAGGGGTATCAGGGTGTCGTATCACAGAAGCCGTGATAGGCCACCCCTTGTGCTGGAGCCATGTGTTTCATAGAATGACTTTGCCGATCTGCGAACAGCTTCTCCAGGATTCTGACTGGTCTGATTTCCGGGGCAGTCTTAGGAGAGAGGAAGGTTAATGGGACAGATAACATCCACCCCAGCTGTGGCCGGGCGTGAGGCCTCCCACGGACTGGTACCCAGCGTACAACTGCTCTACTCCCCTGACCCTAGGATAGCACCTCTGTATGTCTGAGTGGCTTACCTGGAGAGGGTGATCAAGACCCACACCCCGCGGAGTTGGAGCCCAGGTCACCGTGCCCTGTTTAGGCCATGGCTGCTGCACTTGTCCATTTACTCATCGAGTTTGGCGGGGGGACACCAAGAGGCATATCCAGCAGATTACTTGGGTGCCAAACATATTTTTCTCTTGAATCTATGTGAGAATAAACCAAAGTCCTACTGACTATCAGGGTCAGTCCATTATAATGATGCCTGTCCTTGCTAGTTGCTTAGCATAAAGATCTAGAAGTGATGGAAGGGGCAGCTGGAGCTTAAAGATTAATAGGATTCTTGCTGTGTCCCTTGGTGAAGCATCTCACCTCTGAGAACCAGAAGCTCTATACCCACAGATTCTAAAGTAATGGGGACAAAAGATACATATTCCCCCAATGGACCCCTGGGAATAATGGTAAGTGGAGCCATTTCTACTTGTATCCATTGGTTCCTGGAGTAGACAGTCTACCTACTGGGGACACGGTACCACACAATGCTTGCTGTTTAAGGGTTGGATGTTGAATTCTGGAAGAGGGACTCCCATCCTTGTAGGGTGTCACCTCCAAGATGGAGCCTTAGCTTCACCTCGCAAAGGCCATTCTGCCCTCTTTCAGGCCAGGAAGTCCTGGGTGGTGCTATGTGAGACAGGACCTGTGGTCCTGTGCCCTCATTTGCTTTAACATGTGTCCCTTGACTCAGAGTGATGTTATGTAGTGGCTTGTATAGATGGACCAAACTTTTCCAAGGCCTCAGATAGTGTTGGCTGAGGCTTTGCAGGCAATGGCAAACCCATATTCAGAATTCATGTCAATTTCAGGAAAGACAAACAACTTCCCAGGGTGTCAGGATTTCACCTTACCTTTGGGTGACTGATTGGACTGAAATGATGCCACATCAGGTGCTCGGCACTGGTTTCTGTTGCTGACAGATTCGACACTTGGCAGTGGCAGCAGCTAGGTTAGCCTGGTGAACGAGCCCTGCTGTTCAGCCACACATGGCCGCCTCCCTGCCGTGGTTGCTATTTCTTATGTGAACCCACTGGACCAGTGCTGGGGTGGCTAGCGACTGAGGCTGGCTGACATTAACCGGCCGAGTCACTCCCTCTGCGGGGTTGTTTAGTGCCTTTTCTATGGTGGGTGCTCTCTGGTGTCTCTGGTGCAGCTCAGCATGGGATACTAATACCTTCACACGTCTTGTCTACTTCTGTGGCCAATCCACATGCTTCTATCTCACACATCCTGTCTCCAATCTTTCTAATTAAGTCCCCAATCTTTCAGTCTTGCACCTCCAGGCCACCAGTTGGGCCATTTGCCATTTCCCATGAGTCCATGTATATTCTCAACTTGGGCCACGTTTCTTCCCACACAAAGTGATGGTCAGGACGGTGATTATACCTTTAAGATCTTCCCACCACTGTCATTTTTTTCCTTAGAGATGTATCTCTTAGATCAGTATTTCCAAAGCCAATCATCTGAACAATTTGCCCCTAGAAAAAATCTTTCAAAAAAGGGATTTATGGGCAAAGGGATTTGGGAAATGATGAACTCTAGCTCCTTCTTGGAGATACACAATTCACATCAGCATGTTCATGGTTCTGAGAGGTCCTAACACAGAGACTTGTTAAGTCCATCCTTTCTCAGCTTTTATTCCTGGACCTTTCTCTTTCTCTCTCAAGAAAACCAACATATGTTACAAAAAACACTTCGTTTAACTAAACCCTAAACTCTAGATTTAAAAATTCATGTACCTCTGGGCAGGTTACCACATTATGTCTCACAGTTTTGTATGAATAAATTTATTTAAATTTTCCTTAAGGACCAGGGAGTTAAGGCAAAATAAAATTTCTGGTTAGTGTAGTATTCCGATAGAAGAGGGAGAGCTATTTGAGATAAATGTCACGCTGTTCACCATTTTTCTTCTCCAGCCCTCGGCAGTCACTCTCTGTTTATTAAGAGCAGGCCCCACAGACATTTGTGTAGTGGTGGCAAGATATCGAAAGACTTCTCTGAGCCTGTGATTACAGGCAGAATTTATAGCAGTGCTGGAAATTGCAGCGTACAAAACAGCGCAGTAAATTACATCCAGGGCTCTTAATAGGAAGGAAGATTCTTGCTGTCCAGGATCTCCCTGGAGACTGATGAAGGCTGCACCCTGGTGATCATATGCAAAACCCGTGAGCAGCAGGGACCGTGACAACAGGGGCTTCTCAGTCAAGTGTCAACAGAGACCCAGGGCAGTGAGCATTTCGATTATGGGGGCAAATGCCAGATCTCTTTCTGGCTTTTGCTTTGAACTATTAGGTTGGTGCAAAAGTAATTGTGGTTTTTGCAAATTTTTTAACCTTTTAAACTGCAATCACTTTTGCACCAACCTAATAATTGGCTGGGTCTTTTCTGTAGGAGCTAACTCTTGGTATCTTCACTGAAACTGCTCGTGATAAATACAAGTGTTTTGTGTTGGTGAGTATCTCTGTTTTGTCTGAGAGAGAACATTCCAGACCTGAGGTTACGCTGGAGAGATTTCATTAATTTCAATAACAGGAAAATAAATCTATGTCTCCAGAAATAGGTAATGTTCCCAAATAGTGACTCTATCCAAATCTTAGTTTCGTGTTTCAAAAGGAGTACTTTGGAAAGCATGGGAGGGGACAGAATCCCATGTCTTAAAAATAATGCACATCAGGGGGCATGGGTTGAACTCTACACCCATGTAGCACAGAACTGTGCAAATAGTAAGCCAGTGTACAAACAGCAACACCGAGTCACAAAGACTGTGATTTATATTAGATTCTTGGAGCAGAGGTGCACAGATCATTGTGGTCGCGGAGAGTTTCATGACTTAAATAGGGCAAAGGGAGGAAGAAGGAAGAGAATCTGCTCTGTGGGAATGGCAGGGGAGTTCTTCCCTACGAGTCGGTCCTTTGTCACGGGCATTATCGTCCATGGATGTTTAAAAGTGTACCTCCTCCATGCCATCCCCATCCTTTCTGCTCTCTTGACAATATTTTGTGTTACGAGAACTTCGGGGAGTATAAATTAATATCCGTTTTTAAAAAAAGTAATAATGTTCATCTTTTACTGAGCTCTTCTTACCAAGAGCCGTTGGGCTAAGCGCACAATATCACAATACTGCGAATTCCACAGTAACCCTGTGGAATTATTTCTAGTTTGTTGAGAAAAAGGAAAGCTTAGAGAATTTAAATAATTAGTCCTACGAGGCTGGGTAGTAACAGAGCTGGGACTTAGGATATGGGTGAGGGGTTCTAACCAGGTGGCCCCAACTAGAAAGTGGAGCTGAGATTTAGTTCCTAGAGTGGGCCGACCAGGCAGAGGATGTCCTTTCAGATTTGAACCTAAATGAGTCTTTTCCCTGGTTGGGTTCATGTCACACAAAGTATGGCCCCCCCATTCCATTTTTCATAACAGTTAGTGATTGTGCTTTTAGAATTAGTCGCTTCCAAAAATGTCAAGCAGTAAAGTCAACAGTTATAGTCCAGTCTATTTGTCCAGTCAGACAAGAACCTATTGTTCTGTGACGATGCGTTCTTAGTAAAATAATGTCACAGCAAACAAATGCCGGACTTTAAAAATTTGTTGTAAGTGTTCTAATACACAACCCACTTATCAGGCTCTGTTAACCTTACAAAATGCAAATTTCCATGCCTAAATCCTAAAGAAAGGCCTTGGTCTCAACTGCTTAAAGATCACCATTTGCTGACTGTCTTTTTAGGTCCAGCTTACTTGCACTATCTGCCTTTGTTTTCACTTTGAGTCCTGTCTTGTTATGTCCCCTCTGGTACTCTAGAATAGATCAAGTGTCCTAGGATCACCAACTATTTAAATTGGTAATGACTGGATGAGCCCCGGAATGCTTTTCATTGTAAGGGATCTGTGTATTTCAAATGAAGCCTCTCTGAGTTTGCATTCATTTTCAACCAACTCGTCAACATGTGGTCGTCTCAAAGATGTGCAAATTCCAAGCATTCAGGGAAAAGAAATATAAAGATACTAATGAACTGTTTCCCCAAAAATAAGATCTAGCCAGACAATGAGCTCTAATGCATCTTTTGGAGCAAAAATTAATATAAGACTTGGTATTATATTAATTATATTATATTATATTATATTACCCGGTCTAAATAAGACCGGGTCTTATATTAATGTTTGCTCCAAAAGATGCATTAGAGCTGACGGTCCGGCCAGGTCTTATTTTCGGGGAAACAGGGTAGTTGTACACACCCACCACGCCCTCCTCTGTGGTGCCATTTCACTGCATCATGGCCAGTGTCTGCCTGGCTGATGTCCCCATGAGCCTCTGGTCTAGCACGGGGTCTGTCTGATGGTACGTGCAGTGTGTTGCACGAAGCAATGAATCCAGCAAACAGAACCGAAATATGAAGAAAGAGGAAGGGCATGTTGTATGGGCAGGGTGGGGCCCCATCGGATCAAATCACAGGGTTTGACAGGTGAGGACGACAAATGAATACGTGCATCGAAGTTGGGTAATAGCAGACGAGGGACTGACTCTGCAAAAGAACGACGATCTTCCTGGAAAGCATTTATCTGGACAGCTTTGCTCTCGGCTCCAGTGTCATTCTGGGTTAAGTTACATCCACCATTCTCCCATCACAACACAGAGGCGTTAATGATAAAAACTTAATGTTTGTATGGCATTGTGTGCTTTCCACAGCTCTCTATAGGCATTATTTCATTAGAACTTCTCAAAAAGGGTTATTATGCCTTTTCAAGGATAGGGAAACTGAGACCAGGAGGGGTTAAGTGAGAAGCCCAAAGCTTGGCTGGGGGTACAGCCGGGACTAGGATAGTCTGATGTTGTTTGTTCTGCCTGAGCAAACCGCTGTCCCCAGGGGTCTGCCTCCCCACCCTGACTTGCATGAGAAGTGCAAGACGGCATTTTTATTGCAAAGCTCTAATACTCTTTTTGGAAAAACCACTTTAGAAGGGCTCCGTAAAGGAAAATTGATGGGGTAATTACGCTCCTTTCAATGGCCCCAGACATCTGCCGGGCTTGTGGATTGTCTGGAACCCCGGCTGCATGTGCAGCGGCGTCTGGGAGCCACTCTCATCCACAGGGAGAGTCTGAGTCATTTTCTGGGCTGCCTGAGCACAACCTGACATCTTGGGGCAGCTCTGTCATTCAGTGTTTCAGCATTCTGTTGTTCCATGTCTGCCGGCCAAAGTTCCCCTCGAGACACGAAACGCGCACTAAATGAGGTCAGAAAAGATGCCTGCGACTGTTGGTTTCACTGCCACTGTCTCAGTAACCTCATGTGATGGCACTCAGAAAAGCAACCCGTTTTCTTCCTAGAGCAGACACCACTGAAAGGGATTTCGAGGGGCATTTCATTTTGGTTTTTGATTTGTAAACACTTCCTCTTTCTATCACCAGTATTCCCCTTATTTCCTCGTAGTGATCTTTCTCTAGCTGTTGAACCATTTGTTACTTTCCTTTCCTTTCTTTATCTTTTCCTGTTCCTTCTGGGTTGTTTCATAGCAACTGAAACACACAAAACCGTTATATGTGCACGTGATCAAATTTTAAAGTGTACAAAGGGTACTAGTGAAAAGTGGGGGCAGATCTAAGTTTTATGGGGTCAGAAGTTTATACAACTTTGAGGTCCCCTCTGTTAGAAAAAATCTCCCCAAAGCATTCGTCTGCATGAGCACATTGCTCAGGCCCCCACCCCTACCCAGAGCCTGGAAAGGGGCTGTGCTGGGAGGGGCCCCAAGCTTGAGTCTGTGCCATCTTTCCAGCACTGATGAACCCACGACCTGCCCTCCACACTCTAGTTCCTCCTACCATAAGCACTGGGACCACTTTGCAATCCATCACCCCAGAAAAAGTCTGTGCCTCCCCTAAGCAAAGAGAAATATCAGTTTTGACCGACCTTCAGTATTTTCAAGGGGCTTGTGATACAGATCGCATGTCTGACACCTTGCATGCACACCCTCACATCGGCACAGTCACTCTCACCTGCACAGTCACCTTCTCACCTGCACCCTCTCACCTGCACAGTTACCTTCTCACCTGCACCCTCTCACCTGCACAGTCACCTTCTCACCTGCACCCTCTCACCTGCACAGTCACCTTCTCACCTGCACCCTCTCACCTGCACACTCACCCTCTCACCTGCAGAGTCACCGTCACACCTGCATCCTCTCACCTGCACAGTCACCTTCTGACCTGCACACACACCCATTCCCGGACCTGGGCTTTCCTGCTGGGGAAGACAAGGTAGATACTCTTCAAAAGCAGATGCCTAGGCACAGTTTTAAACACATGACACACCTCCCATCAGTTCTGAGGGGTGACATTGCATTCAGGAGTATTTTACCCCCAGAGCCCAGCAAACTGGCCTTGGCCAGGGCGCACTGAAGCAGTGACGGGGCTGGGAGGCCATGGAGTACGCGCAAAGCATCACTCACTGCACTCCTGGGTTCTGTGCCTGCCTCCCTGGGCACCCGAGGGGGTGAGGCCAAAGCAGGGCTGGCCCCACAGAGGCCAGAGGCCCCGCATGCATCTCTCTCTCTCTCTCTCTCTCTCACACTCACACACACACTCTCTCTTTCTCTCCCCTTCTCCTTTCTCCCCCTCTCCCTCTCTTTCCTCATCTCCCCTCCCCCCACACACCGATGGGCCGTGGGAACTGGACAACTGAGGTGCGGTGCTAAATAATGAGGTACTTTATAAGCAGCAGTGTCAATTGGAAAGCTGTTTGCCTGTAGCAAAGTGACATTATGAAATAATTAGATTAGACAAAAATGCCCCTGAGTGGGAGAGAATGTGACAGGGCTGACAGCTTGAATCACGTTACTTAGAAAGACAAAAGCTGGGGGTTTAGGAGCAGTGGGACTCTGTTTGTATCTGGCTCTGCTGGCTCTGAGGCCATCTTGGGAACAGGACACGTATAACAAGACTTTAAAACACCTATCGGAGGTGTGAGCCTGAGCTGTAATAAGTGGAGATGGGTTGGCCCTCTCAGCAGTCCCAAGGGTGGACTGACTGCTGTCCCAGGACTGGCCTTGCGGCCTGGGCACAGACCCTGCCCTGGTCTAGCACTCAGAGCACAAGTCACTGGATGGATGTGACACCTGGTATGGCTGTGACCTGAAGCGGGAGCCCATCAGGCCCTGGGTGTGGTACCAAAGACAGGGTCAAGGGTGTGTAAGAGCCTTGATAGCAGAGGCCACAGGACAGGAGGCAAGGAGACCAGGGCAGGTGGGGGTGGGGGTGTCGGTCGTGAGCAGAGCTGGGGTTCTGGGAACTTCTCTTGCTGAATGCTGGCCATGTCTCAGGGCTGGTCAGCTGGTCAGAAACCACTGGGGTGAGGCTTTAACGGGACTGCAAACTCAGATGCCTACAGAGACGTTGGGAATTGGTCTAAGAAAAGCAACAGGTGGGTGTGAGGACAAATAGCAGCATCAGGAGGACGGTGGAGATGGGCAGTGCGTGAGTGGGGGCGGGGGCCACATCCTGGCTATGGGGCTCTAGTTACCGGGCTTCAGCCCATTGTTGCCGTGGGGGATCATGACCTGATTTTGCAACATAGTTCAATATTTCAAGAGAGACCAGAAACCCTAATTTCCAGGTCAAATCTAATAATGTTTAAGTGTCAAAATTTGTTTTACATTAAAAAAAAATTATTGCAATACAACATACCTGCAGAAGTGGATGGGAAAGTGACCGGAAGAGCGTTTGGCAGCGTGCAAACAGGAGTGTGTTTGTGGGCTGCTCCTGGAGGTACCATCGGCTCTCTGAAGACATCAATTCCCAGGTGTGAGCTAGGGCTCGGGAAGCCCTTCAGCGCCTGCTCCAAGCTGTACTGTTTTCTCTTTATTTGTCACCTTGGGCTTTCTTTTACTGCATTGTGGGGTAAAATATGTCTTATTGTCTCAGTTTTCTCACTTGTTTTGCTGTAGAATATCCTCAAGAAATTTACTCAGAAAGGTACCTAGGAAGAAATGGTCCGAGTCTTATTTGGCTGAGTCTCATGGAAGCAGAGAGACAAGTGGCGCGTGGGGGGTAGGGAAGGGTGCCTGGGGGCTGTCCTGTGTTTCCCTTTGCACTTAGGGGAGTAAAGGAGAGACCACACCCTTGTGCATTCGACTTGGACCTCCTTGAAAAGCTTCACTCTGTGAGACCATCAGTGTTCTTGACTTTGACCAGTGCAGATAAGCTCTTCTTACTGGGGGTGAAGTAGAGGGCAGGGGACTCTGAGCTTCCCTCCCATAACCCATAAGCCTTGAATATCACAGGATCCAAAGTCAGAGTTTAGGGGCAGTCCTGTTGGAATGGTCAGTAGGGAGACAAAGATGGAATGGTCAGTAGGGAGAACAGAAAAGGAGAGCCTGGCTTTAAGGAATCAAGCAGGGGAGAATTTCATGGGGAAGCAAGTTGTCAGTACTGAGGGTGATTGTAAGCATAGCTGGGACATTTTTCTGGGCTGCTCATTTATCTGGGTAGGAAAACGTGTGTTGCTTAAACCTGGTTTGCCTATAGCTTTCTTTTTCGCCCACATGTGGCATTCTTACCATCCTTTGGCATTTTTTTCTTTTTTATCCATTAAGCAGGATGCTTCTTTTCTCTATCCTACGATATTTCACTGTCACTGTTCTCCTACCTGACATGTAGGAGGTACAGAGTTTTGATCATGTTTCATCACAAGAAAGCAACCTCATCTTCTTATTACTAGTCTACCAGCCCACCTGCTTTGGAACCTGCTCTGATGCTATGTTAGTTTCCCAGGGCTGATGTAACAAATCATTACCTCCTCCTTCTTGAAATGGTCTCCTCACTCGGCTGCTGTTAATACCACATCTCTGTGTCTGCTGCTGTGTGTCATAGGATTGGTTGCTATGGTGATGAGATGCTGAAACTGGGAGAGGATTTATGACATGTTGTGGCCAAGGGGCACATTTCTTGTGCTTTTAAGCTACATCAATCAGGTTTCTTGGTTAGAAGCAAATGAAATGAACTCTGGCTATTTTAAACAAAAGAACAATTCTTAGAATGCTAAAAGGGCTTATGGAACCAATCAGAGTCCAGAGGCACAGACTGGGGAAATTAGAGAGAAACCAAAGGAGCACTGATGGTTCAGAAGAGAAGTGAATGGGAGATAAGAAGGGGAGACAGTAAGTATAAATGGCAGTTGGAGAATAATAGCTATGGCAAAGTAGGGTCAAAGGATGGATCTCTTTTTAAGAATGGGTAAGGCATGAGCACATTTTTTGACACAGAGAAAAAAAAGCCTGAAAAGGAAGAGTTTCTCTGATCATAATGGAATTAAACTAGAAATTAATAATAGAAAGTACTGGGAAAACTTCAAATATTTGCAAATTAAACAAAGGTATCTAACCATGAGTCAAAAGGAAGTTACAAGGGGTATTAGGAAATATTTTGAATTAAATGAAAATGAAAACACGATATAGCAAGATTTATGGGATGCAGTTAAAGCAATGTTTAGAGGGAAATTAATAGCAGTAAGGGCTTATATTAGAAAAGAAGAAGAGTCTCAAACCAATCTACGTTTGCATTTTAAGGAATGTAAATAATTATTTAAAAAAAAGGGAGAATAAATCCCAAAGCAAGCAGAAGTAAAAAGTTAGTGAAGAGCAGAACTGATAGTAAAATTGAAAACAGAGAATTTATACAAAGATCAATGAAACCAAATTATGGTTCTTTACAAGAGGCAGAGTAAGAAATAGGTGTGTTTGCATGTATATGTGGTAGGGGGTTAGGGGAGGGATCTGTGACTAACTGATGAAGGAATAACTGACTTACTATTTTTGTGTGTGTGAAAGAGAGTGCTCCTCTGAGAGGTACATGAAGTTCTAGAACTGGTGAGGAGAGAGGTGATGCTTTGGTGTGTTTTCCGGGGGAATGAGAGAAGTAACTGCATTAGTTTCCTCAGGCTGTCATAACAAGTTACCGTAAACTTAGTGAGTTTTAAAACACAAATTTATTCTTCTACCGTTCTGGAGATAAGACTTCTAAAATGGGTTCTATTGAGTTAAAATTAGTCTCAGCAGGGATGTGTACTTTCTGGGGGTTGCAGGGGAGATTCAGTTTTCTAGACTTTTCCAGCTTCTAGAGGCAGCCCCCATTCCTTGACCCCATCCTCCATCTTCAAAGCTAGCAGTGTAGCATCTTCCAATCTCTCTCTCTTTCTCTCTGACCCCTGTTTTCAACCTCACATCTCCTTCCCAGATTCTGATCCTCCTGCCTCTTTTGATTACATTGGCCTACAGAATAATTCAAGATAATCTCCTCATCTTTAGTTCCTTAACTTAATCACATCTGCAAAGTTCCTTTTGCCATGTAAAGTAGCATATTCCAGGTTTCAGGGATTAGGTCATGGACACCAACCGGGATTATTATTCTGCCCACAACAGTAGGTGACCAAGAACAAGTAAAAGAATTGAGAAGAGCACTCAGGTCCAGCTGAGGCTGGAGACTGTGAACTGGCTGTGACCTGAATGTGGGACATTTAGGAATTGAGATAAAGGAACTAAGTTTGCAGACTATGGATCTGGGCCAGGGTGTGGCATTTTGCTGGGGATGTAGCAGAACGACAGGTGTACAGGAGCTTTAAAAAAATGGTCATTTTGCTGAACAGTGGGATCAAGGCTGGATAAGCTGGGTGGGGGGAAGAATGCTTATAGAGAGGGAGGAAATAAAGGTATCAAATGGCGGTAAAATGTGTAAGTCAGGGCTTCAGATGTGCGAGATCATGTAGTACATAGATACTAATAACTTCACGTAACTTTCTTAACAGAGAATTTTCTCCACTTCCATTCCAATAAATATCAATTAACAGACTCAAAAGCAGAAGTTTTTGATATCAGATCTTTACCCTAAAGGGATGCATTTCATCTACTCTTGATACTGATCAGAGTCTCAGAATTAAGAAAAAAAAGGCGGCTGCCTTCCAATGTACTGCAGCCTATCCTTGTATCAAATTGTTGTCATCCATCAGATAGGCTCTTGTCACGCCAACATCATATGCTCCCAAGATCAAATACGTTCATTTTGTTCTGTGTGTCATGGGTCATAATTTCATCTAAAAAGGAGACATGTTTATCAATAAGCTACAGAATATTTTTCAGAACCAAAGAGGAGGACTTGAAGCCTGTCAGCCCTGAGAGCCTGGCTGAGTACATCCGGAGTGTAGGATGCAGAGAGGAGACAGAAAGACGCTGGAGTGGGGTTGGGAGGGAATAATTAAGAACGTTGGAGAATGGTTCTCTACAATTTATTTAGGAAAATAGGAACTTTTTTAGGCATAGTGGAGTGGAGACTGAGTTTGGATCTTGGCAATACCACTTGACCGTCGGTGGACTTGGACGGTTCCCTGCCCGTGTTTCCTTATCCACAATGCGTAAATAGCAGAAGTGCCTACCTTATAGTTTCATTATGAGGACTCTTCAGTTAATATTTATAAATCCCTTAGAACAGTATCTGGCATAGATGTGTTCGTTAAATAAAATTAAAAATTGCATCTAACCAAGAGTGACCTGCATACTGTTTCACTTTATCTGGATGAGACTTGATCCATGGTCTCATCTGAGTGAAATGTGGTTGACAGTTTCCTCTGTGAGTGACAGTAAGTTTATTTCCTCTTCACTTGCCTTGGGCTGCAGATAGTTAGCCAGTTAAGCAATCTGTGTTTTCAACCACCTTCTACTTTGCTAAATGGAGCCTCCCCAACCCAAAGGCAAACAGCAGAGCTAGTGAGTCATTTAAGACTTTCTGAGCCTGGACATGGAGATATTGTCAAAGCCAGGTGAGGGATGTGGCAGGTAGCACTGAGCACAGCCGACTAGTTAATGTGACATGATAAGGACATGGTAGCTCCAACTCAAATCCTGTCACCACAGTTGACTTTACAGAGATGTCAGCCTCTAAGCCAAATACCCAGGATTCTTGTGACTACTGAATTGTGTCTAAGAGTGGCTGTGGTTGGTCACCAGAAAGTTTCCAGGAGACCAGTAGTTCTTCAGTCACAGTTCTCAAAACAGAGCTTTGCCATGTGACAGCTCACTCGGCCCCTCAGGGCAGCAATAGAGCAGCTCCAGGCATTTTGGAAGACTCCAGGATTGAGGGATTCCCCCACACCCCCACTTTGCATTATTTTTAAGTTACTTGAGGAAGTTATTCAACTTCTCTGAATCTCTCTTCTCAATAACTCAGGTAATACCCACTTTGAAGGATTATGTGAAACTTCAAGGAGGGACGCTATCTGGCTTCACCGTATGTAATGGGCTGTCGGGGGTGTTCGTTTTCTTTCTTCCTCACTTTTATTTTATTTCCTCTCGGCTGCTTGTTTTTGAAGAAATAAGACGTAGCTACTCCCCCGAAGAATTCAGGTACTGTTGTTTTAGAGTTGGGGAGAAAGATCCATTTAAGTAACTCCTGAGAAACGCCTCAGTCTTCTCTCCAACCCTATGGTTGTTTTACAAAGTCATTAACTCAGAAACTAGTTCCTGGTATGACGGAGCCATCTCCTGCCCAGGAAGTCCTGTGTACGAGGGCAGGAGATTTGGTGAATGCCTGGGAGCCATCAATGGGGTGGACATGATGGTGGTGTCTCAGGGACCCAGGCGCTATTACAAGGTCAGGGAGCTGCTTCCTTAAGACAGGCCAGGTACATTTCCATCATTCCAGGCACATTTGCAAATTTCTAGGAACTGCCAGTTACTGCACTACCTGTCCCCTCAAGGGCACTGGGACCGTGCATTCTTGTCTGGGGATAGGTCCACTTCAGTGTCGGTGTGTGTGCAGAGATCCCAGCATCGAGTGACATTTGTTCTCGTCCTTCCTCCCTGTGACCCTGCTCCTACCCAGTCCCTCACTATTCCTGCTCCCCTGTTCTCTCCTGGACATCAGAGCCCAGTCTGGCGCCTTCTAAAGGGCGGTTTGCATATATTCAAGGGGAAGGAACAAAAGAGGCCACCTGCTACATTTAGAAAGAGCTCAGTGGCAGCCGCGGCTTCCTGGCCTGCTTTGTGGCCGCAATCTCACCCCATTACCGCTCCCATTTAGTGACGAAAACCAAACGGGGAGGAGGATTCATTTAAGTAATTCCTTGGAACGCCTAAGTCTATCTCTCCAGCGCTATGCATCTGTGAACTGCAGTCCCTGACAAGATCCAGCTGCCTGCTGACAGCGCCACTGGGAGGTCACGTGTGCGTCAGCAACTGAATTGGCCAAAACCAACTGCTCAGTTTTAACAGCATGGCCCCACCCCAGCCTGCTTCTCCTTTGCTCAGTCCAAATACAGGATTGATCCTGGATTCCTGTCCCGCCTTCACCCCTCTGTAAGCAACTCCTAGTTCTGAAATACGCCCCACATCTCTCCCCGTCTCTTTACCCCACTGTCACCACATTGCCCGAGCCTCCAGCACTCCCCCTGGATTACCTGGTAACCCGCTCCACGGAAGTCCCTGCTCAGCTCTTGCCTAAGTGTGACCCATTCTCCCACCTCAGAGGGCGACCTTCGGGAACAGGCCAGAGCCCGTCCCTCTCCTATATCAACACCCGCCCCCCCCCTCCAGCAGATGCCCAAGCACCTGGCTGAAACTAAGCCCCTCGCCTCTGGCTGGCTACAGAAGCCGCTCAGGTTTTGTCCCCACCTCCTCCCTCTTTTCTTCCTTTCCTATGGTGGCCTTTTGTCTGCTCCTCAGACACGTCAAGCCCCTTTGTTGCAGTTGCTCCCCCCTCTGCCTAGAAAGCCGTCTCTCCTGATTGGCCCGTGGTCTGGCTCCTTCCTTCCTATAGTTCAGATCTCAATTTAAAAGTCACTTCTGCAAGGGGTCACTGTAACCACCAGATCAGAATCAGACATCTCATCCCTCCCGAGTGCACAACCTTGTTGCCATTCTCCAAGTAGCCCTTATCATGTCTGGTAGTGTTCGGTTTATTCAGTTCGTTTCTGTCTCCTGTTCAGCCCCTGCAGATTACCTGCTCCAGGTGACCACGTCCTTGTCTGTCTGGTTCATTGTTAATCTCCGGCAGCTGGAGGAGTCCTGGGCACACAGCTGGCACTCAGCAGATGCTGGTCCTGCGAGGGAGCCTGTGCACTCCCTTCACCGTGTTTTGGCTGATTCAAGATACCTGCAGGGGCTTTGTGGTGGCAGCACCTTGTAGGGCAGGTTTCTCAACCTCAGAACAATGGGCATTTGGGCTGGGAATTCTTTGTGTTAGGTGCTGTCCTGTGCACCGTAGGATGTTTACAAGCACCCTGATCATTACCCACTAGAGGCCAGTAGAACCTACCGGCCCCCTCAGGTTGTGACACCTGAAAAGTTCTCCAGACATTGCTAAATGTCCCCTGGGGAGCAAAACTTCCCCTCCCCCATAAGAACCATCCCTATTGTAGGGCCACCCACAGCTCTGCGTGATTAAAGTGGGGCTCCCCAGGCCAAGAGGACGACGACCAACAGGTGACCCAATGGGAAGTTGGTGTATGTACCAGGAGGGGCAGAGCTGCATGCTTTGGCGCTGGCAGACCTGACTTTGATCCCAGCTCCATCAAGCACAAGCTGGGTGAACTAGCTTAGCTTCGAGGGAGTGGGTGGCCTTATTTCAGAATGGGATTGCGTCCTCCTCTCGGGTTTGACAGGAGAAGAGTGGATCAAACCCTGGGCAGCCTGGCCAGGGTGCGGGGGCCACACTGCACAGGAGCTGGACTCCAGCAGCGCTTGCAGCCGGGAGCGCTGTGCGCCGCCCCATTTTGTCTGCCCTCCACCCCCCGTGTCTGCGGTGCTGCAGACGTGCACGGTGGGGTGGAGAAGGGACTTGAGGCCTCCAGGCACATCCAGCTAACACGCTGGCTCTAATACCCTGCTCCTTTGACTCACTAATTTTCTGCTTTGCACAAAGGCTGACTGTGCTCCCAGCAGCTGCAGCTGGTCAGGGCCCCGGGAGGCTGTGGGAAGGGTCGCCGATACTGCTGGCAGCTGTGGGGACAGTGTCCCGTGCATCTCTGTCCTTTATCAGTGCTCAGTTCCCCCCGCGAGTACATCAGCAGGGCCGCCAAAGGGGGCGGGGCCCCCCTCTCCACTCCTGTGTAGTTTTCATTCATGACTGCATTCTCCTTCCAGATTGTTCTTGGTGGGGGCCCAGTGCCAGGGGTTAGTAGGGAGGAAGGGAGAGGAAAAGCAGAAATATAAGAAAGAACGTCTGATTCTCTTAAAAGCCCCTTTTCAGACATTTCCACCCAAAGTCTTCTGTGAGTCCTAAATACTTATATCCAGCAAAGGCTCTTTGGGACGTGTCTGCCCAAGAGTGGACGGCAGCTATAAGAATGGGGCCCTGGTGAGATTTTCAAGGGGAGTAAGAGAAGAAGCCTGTTCAGTGTTCTCTTGATTAAAAAGATAATAATAAAGTCATGGCTTACCTAATTAATTAACTGAATTCTAAGGAGACGAGCAAAATCATTGTTAATTAATTACAAATTGATATAACTGTATTATTATGCCGAAAGTATTTGTCATATCGGTGTTCCCTGGGGTAGGTGATGGAGTGGGGGCCAGTCCTGGACAGACGGTGCCCAGGCCAAGTGCCAGGGTAATATGGACACTTGTAGGGCCAGCTCTACTGGACTAGTCTACTCAGTCGCAGAGGCGTGCAAGGACACTGGTCAGACTGAGGTACAAGTAGATTTAGGGTCTCAGGAATACAAATGGGGGCTCCGTGGGAACTGGCAGGGATGCACAACTGGCCCAAGGGCAGGGGGCCTCAGTCAACCAGGGCTGATCCCAGGCTCTGTCTGCTCTGACCTCCCCCTGCCATGCCCCCTCTGGCTTCACCTATTCTTGCTGCCGAAGCACCTCCTCCTTGAGGGAGGAAGATGGTGAGACACAACTTCACAGCCGCCTGGCCTTACAATCCCCGGAGACCATAATTGCTGTTTCCAGCATCCTACAGAAATACTGGGAAAGAGTTTGCAGATTGCTAGGGTCACGGGCCCAGCTGGGACTCACCTGTGATCCCAGAGCTGGCGCCTCTGTCTCTGCCGGGCTGGGTCCATTGTAGGAAAAAAAGTGATAGGTAGAAATGTGTCGGCAGCTAAATGTAGCAGCCACGGCCACTCTGCATGACTTCATGCCAGCAGAGCGGTCGGCATTCCACAACTCAGTGCTTGTAGAGAGGGAAGAATCCAGGCAAACATCTGAATGGGTTTCCTGTAAATCTAAGAGAAAACAAGGGCATCTGACTGATGCCGTAGGAGATCTGTTTGTACTGTATTGAGATTGAACTGCTCATTGAGACCCAGAGGCAAAAGGAGGGAACATGGTCCTTCTTTGATGGCCCCAAGGTACTTCCAGGAACCTTGCTTGCTTCCCCGTAAGGCTCCGTGGATGTTCCAATGTGTGGCTTGAGGCAGAGCGAGGAGTCTCCAGTGTCTGACCAGGTGACATTTGCTCTAATGTTGACTCTACTGTTGTGACTAAAAAGTTTTAAAATTGAACACACCCTTTGTTGTGGGTTGAATTGTGTGTCTCCTGCCCAGCCCCCACACAAAAAAAGATATATCCAAGTCCTAACTCCCAACACCTCAGATTATGACTTTATTTGAAAGTAGCATCGCTGCAAATATAATTAGTTAAGATGAAGTCCTAAAGTCATACTGGAGTAGGCTGGCCCCTTAATCCTATGTGACTAGTGTCCTCATAAAAAGAGGAGAACACACACACCCAAAGACGTAGACGTACTGCCACAAGCCAAGTAATGCTGCAGTCGCCAGAAGCTGAAAGAGGCCAGGAAAGATTTGCCCCTAGAAACTTCAGGAGGACCACAGCCCTGTCAGCCCCTGGATTTCCGGCTTCTGGCCTCCAGCACCTGAGAGAATACATTTTTGTTGTTTAAGCCGCCCCGTTTTGTGGTGCTTTGTTACAGAGCCCAAGTTATACACCATCTTACCAAGCCATCTGCTTCATGGGGTTTTATATTTGAACTGTCAGGCTCTGTAATCCATCCGATTACATCCCCTCCTTCTAGTACAGCAGGGTCCCAAATAACCACATCTTTCATGATTATGATTAGAAAAATACTTTCTATTTGTGGAATGCTTTGATTTTAAAGAAACTATCCAACACATTTTCCATTTCTTCAGTTTAGGGAAACACCACCTGCAGAGACTGAAACTCTTGGCGAGGTGGTTTTGAGCACATCCACCTGCTTCCAGCTCGTTGATCTCCCCTCATGTGCTAAGATGGCAGAGGAGGCGCCAGTCCCCATTTACAAGGGGGCTCAGAGGACTGAAGGCGCCTGTAATTTAAATGTAATCGGTGTGATTCTGGTTTCAGTGATGGAAACGCAACTCTGATTAGCACCAGGGGGCCGTTGACTCACATAATCGACCGCAGGTGAGGAAGCCACACTGGCCGTGGGGATGGACTCGGGCTCTGGACTCCTTCTCCCTCTGTATTTCGTGTCTCTGAGTGGACCGCTCTCTGTCCTATGTCCGCAGTAGACCTGGCTGCTCCGCTCGCCACCTTCTGGCCACCTGCGGGATACTGACCCATTCATTTCCCTCGATTCCTAGAAAATCCGGGGAAACACTGCTTGAACCACATTATGTAGGTTCCTAGTCCTGCACCAGTCACCGGTAACCAGGGGTTGGAACTCTGTGGTCAGCCAGATGGGCCGCTGTGCTGCAGACCATCACTGTGGCCGGGGCCGGAGCAGTAGGAAGATGGCAGCTTCCGTTAGAACCATGTGACCGGAGGAGCGTGCTCAGAGGGACAGACGCGTGGACAGCCCGCCTTGAGCAAGAAGTGGTAGCCGAAAGAACTGAGGTCTCCCCTCACTTTGAGGAACGTATACGGGTTGGCAGGGCCTGCCACTGTTTTGCGCCAAGGCCCTCCGCAATCCTAAAAATGAGGCTTGTGCACGACTAATGGACATTGAGACTAGTTTGATGGAATTTGCTAGTAGGCAACCTAGAAGGCCGTGCGGTGCCTGCAGGGGGGAGGCTCCCAGGAGATGTGAATTCGATGAGCTACTGGGTGATCCCACACTGTGTCGTGGCCCTGCCATGCTGAGGTGGTGGTTCTCCTTTTTTACGCATTAAATAGGAATATCCCCAAATTAAATGTTAATACTTATTGTAGTGCAGGGGATCCTGCCGACTACGCCAAGTGTCACGCAGGACGGCCTGCAGGGTCTCTGGTCTCTCTCCCCACATAAGAACGCAGGACATGGTGAGGCCAAAAAGGAACACCCATGGAGCCATAGGTAGGGGAGTCATACTCTCACTGGCGGCTGGGTTGGAGACACAGGAACCAGGAGCAACACAATTCTCAACCCTCACTGTGCCGCTTGCAGACTCAGCCACCATCTTCTTGCTAGCTCCCCCTTTTCCTACTAGCCTAGCCACGGCAGTTATATTCATGTCTAATGGCTCACTGGTTACAGCTGATGGCCAACTAGCCACAGCTGATGGCTATTTGATCACAGTCGATGGCCATTTACTACCTGAGCCAGCACCTTTCTATGTGAGGCCGAGAGCCTGGAAACTGCTTTTTGGGGCTCTGTCCCCACACTCCACCCCTACAGGCTCTCGCCTCACAATCTACGTGACAAGTGTCTTCCGCGAGGGGCCCTGTGCGAGGAGCCTGGAGGTGAATGCTATTTCCTGGACACAGCCAAGCTCTCTGGTCACAGCCAGGGCTTCTCAGGGCACCACCAGTACTTCTGGGCACAGCCAGACTTCCTGGACTTCTTAGGGTACCACTAGTCTCCCCGGGCACAGCCAGGGCTTCTCAGGGCACCACCAGTACTTCTGGGCACAGCCAGACTTCCTGGACTTCTTAGGGTACCACTAGTCTCCCCGGGCACAGCCAGGGCTTCTCAGGGCAACACCAGTACTTCTGGGCACAGCCGGACTTCCTGGACTTCTTAGGGTACCACTAGTCTCCCCGGGCACAGCCAGGGCTTCTCAGGGCAACACCAGTACTTCTGGGCACAGCCGGACTTCCTGGACTTCTTAGGGTACCACTAGTCTCCCCGGGCACACGGGGGCCTCTCAGAGCACTGCCACTCTCTCTGGACACAGCCAGACTTCCTGGACACAGCCAGGGCTCCCAGCGCATTGCCACTCTCTCTGGGCTCAGCCAGACTTCCTAGACACAACCAGGGCTCTCAGGGTACTGCCACTCTCTCTGGACACAGCCAGACTTCCTGGACACAGCCAGGGCTCTCAGGGCACTGCCACTCTCTCTGGGCACAGCCAGACCTCCTGGACTCAGCCAGGGCTCTCAGGGCACTGCCACTCTCTCTGGGCACAGCCAGACTTCCTGGACACAGCCAGGGCTCTCAGGGCACTGCCACTCTCTCTGGGCACAGCCAGACTTCCTGGACACAGCCAGGGCTCTCAGGGCACTGCCACTCTCTCTGGGCACAGCCAGACCTCCTGGACTCAGCCAGGGCTCTCAGGGCACTGCCACTCTCTCTGGGCACAGCCAGACTTCCTGGACACAGCCAGGGCTCTCAGGGCACTGCCACTCTCTCTGGGCACAGCCAGACTTCCTGGACACAGCCAGGGCTCTCAGGGCACTGCCACTCTCTCTGGGCACAGCCAGACTTCCTGGACACAGCCAGGGCTCTCAGGGCACTGCCACTCTCTCTGGGCCTCTCAGCGTACCGTGCTGGAACAACAGCAGCTCACAGTCAAGGTGCTTACATATTCTCAATGGTGGCCGGTCAAGACACAAAAGCAAACATCCGCCAGTTCCACTACATGGTGGTATGTTCCCAAACAGTCAAGCTGTCCATTAAATTAGGGATGGAAGGCAATTCCCCATAGTCCATAGTCATTGCCAGGGCTGTCCTGGGGATGAGGGATGACCTTGACCTCACCCTCAGCTCCCACGGAGGACTCAGCAAGCCATTCCTCCTGGGACTACAAGTCCTGCATCCGGGCTGCCTCAGCAAGCACTTTCCAGCCCACGGGGCCACAACGACCTTCGCTTTCTCCGGCCTTTGCTGGTTGGGGAACCGTCCACGTCTTTCCACCCCTCCACGGGGTTCCAGCTCTCAGGCAGCTGCTCCTCCTGGTCTTCCTGAGACTGAGTGTTCATAGGCACAAACTGCTCCACTGCCCTTCGGAGAGCTTTGGCCGACACCATACCCTGCTCGCTGCGCCATGTGTCGTGCAGGGGATCCTGCCGACTACGCCAAGTGTCACGCAGGACGGCCTGCAGGGTCTCTGGTCCCTCTCCCCACATAAGAACGCAGGACATGGTGAGGCCAAAAAGGAACACCCATGGAGCCATAGGTAGGGGAGTCATACTCTCACTGGCGGCTGGGTTGGAGACACAGGAACCAGGAGCAACACAATTCTCAACCCTCACTGTGCCGCTTGCAGACTCAGCCACCATCTTCTTGCTAGCTCCCCCTTTTCCTACTAGCCTAGCCACGGCAGTTATATTCATGTCTAATGGCTCACTGGTTACAGCTGACGGCCAACTAGCCACAGCTGATGGCTATTTGATCACAGTCGATGGCCATTTACTACCTGAGCCAGCACCTTTCTATGTGAGGCCGAGAGCCTGGAAACTGCTTTTTGGGGCTCTGTCCCCATACTTATACATTTGAAAAGAAAAACAAAATCTCTTTTTTAAAATTTTACAAAAGATAATGTGTTAGTCAGAGGAACAGAACCAATAGGATGCGTTTGTGTATGTATGTGTATGTGTGTATGGAGAGAGAGAGAGAGAGAGAGAGAGAGAGAGAGATTGAGTTTATTTTAAGGAATTGGCTCACGATTGCTGGGGCTGGCAAGTCTGGATTCTACAGGACAGTCCTGCACCTAAAGACACAGGGGAAGGGAAGTGCTGCAGCTAAAGTCTAAATATTATCTGGAGGCAGAAGTCCTTCTTCTTTAGGGGATTTCAGTCTTTCCTCTTCAGGCCTTCAACTGATTGGATACGGCCCACCCACATTATGTAGGGTCCCCTGCATACTCAAATGTTTATTGCATCTAAAAAATATCTTTGCAGCAACACCTAGACTCCCGTTTGACAAAAAACTGGGAGCCGTTGCCTGGCCAAGTTGACATAAAATTAACCATCGCAAACATTAAAGGTGGATTTCAGGAAAATGGAGCACTTTGCACTGTTTTCATCTTTAAAGACGCCTTCCCTTGTTTGAATTAGTGTGAAGATAATTCAGATAGTTTTTGCCTTCCTATGAAAACTGTAGTGCTTGTCTTTTTACGTAAGCCTTATGCCTTATTATGGAAAAACATGACTGGGATGAAAAGATTGAAATTTTGTAATACGGAATATGAGTTTTTTTTTAAATCATGTGCCTTTATATCAAAATTTCTTCAAAGGACTTTCTTAAGGCGAACACTATTACTAGAGCAGGAAAGATAGCAACCACTGTAGTTAAGAGTGGAAACATTTCTGCAGGGTCAACATTTACTCCTATGCATACATATTGACTTTCAAAAACCTTCTCCTCCAGTTTCTGAACATTTATAGGTGAATCCATTCTTCCATACGGTCATCTTTCAAATATCTGTGGACCTAGAATATCCTGCTAAGTACTGGGTGTGCAACATGAATAAGAGAAAGCCCCTGGCTTCAAGAGGCTGATACTCTAATAGGGGATAGAAGGATATAAAAATAATTGTTCTGTGCGTGGAAGGTACTGTAATAGAAATACAGACATGAGTCTTTGGGAGCACATTGGGAAGTCATCTAATAGTAACAGTACATTTAACTGACTACTTATTGTGTTAAGTGGTCTACGTATACGATCTCCTTTGGTCCTCACAGTAGCCCTGTGATGTACATATATCATTACCTTCATCTTACCAGTGAGATGCCTGGGCACAGAGGGTTGGACTACCTGGCAGCTAGTAAGTGCAGGAGCTTCCCCCTCCAGCCCGCAACCCCGCTAAGGACTTGTTCCTGCTGGAAGAAGAAAGGAGGTGATCAGACTCCTGTGTTGTACTCAGGGGTACACTGCAGTGGCTCAGAGGTAGCAGCTAAAGGGCTGAATGAAGGCGGCTTTGTGGGGACTGCAGACAGAGAGGAGGGGATGGTGGGAGGACCAACACCTCGGACTAGACAGCTGATTGGCTGCGGGTGTGAGGAGAGGGAGGAGTCTAGTGTGAGTGGCTTGGGTGTGTAGTCGATGGCGGTGGTGTTACTGAATCAATCGGAGAGGCGTACAGGAGGTGATGGGAAAGCTGGCCAGTGTGTCAGCTGTAAGATAAACCTCACGCAGTTGGTGGAAACACCCAGAATGACTGGGTGTTTTGAAGTCTCTGAGAAGTGTTTCTGCTCTGTGCCTCTGCAGCTGCACTCAAGCTAGGACCATGCAGGCTGCCCCAGCTTCTCTTCCTCTGCCAACCCGAGGTGGGGTGTGGGGGGGAGGGCTATGAATGCCCTTTAGGTTACCTGCAGGCTTCATGGGAGCAGGAGGCAAGCACAGCTAAGGATGGGCTGGAAGAGCCTGCACCCCAGAGCTACATGGTGGGAGAGCAGACATCTAATCCAGTCCCTGGGCCACGGAACGGGGGTCTGGGGCCAGGTCTGGGCAGGGGGAAGAGGGCATCAGACTTAGGGCACAGTGGGAGGGTTGGGGGAGGGGACTGCTCTTTCCAACTTCCTTCAGCAGGAGCCAAGCCCCAGACCAAGAGCCTCACCCAATGGACACTCAGAAGATGAGCGATTTGCCTGATTCGCCTGCCAAACACCGACTTCAGGCCAATTCAACATGTTCTACATTAATTAGCTGTCCTACTAATAACGTGCCCGAGAGTGCTTGTGAGATACTGTGTCTGGGGAGAGAATCTTTCCTGGTTCTGGGTAAGAGGTATTCCCAAACTCACCACTTAGTGAGCAAAGAGGGATGGACGGTCATAAACGTGTGGACAGTGGCCTTCAGAACAGGAGCCAGCAGCAAGACCATGAATTATGCAATGAACTGTAAACACATCCGATTCCATCAGGCTTATTGAAATGGCGTCCAGCCCGCATTTTCTAAAATTTGCAACTTTCTGTTAGGATCACAATGATCTCTTCAATCACAGTGGCTTATTATGGGTTGAACTGGGTTTCCTGAAATATATAGGACTCCTAACCCCCAGTTCCTGTGAATGTGAACTTACTTGGAAATCGGGTCTTCGCAGGTGATCCAGTGAGGATGAGGTCACTAGGAGGGGATGGTAATTCAATACGACTGGCGTCTTACGATGGGGAAATGTGGACACGGAGACAGGCAGACACAGAGGGAAGACGATGGTGCGGGGAGGGGAGTCGGCCACGTACAAGCCATTGACAGAGTCCTGGAGCAGCTCCTTCCAGACTGTGCAACAATAACTGTTTGTTGTTTAAGCCACCCAGTGTGTGGTACTTGCTTACGGCAGCCTTGGCAAACTAACGCATGGGTTATCTCAAGATCTGAGTTCCTCAAGCCTGTCATTCCCGTATCTGCGCTGGGAAGCTATGATAGCTGCGGGACTGGCCTTATCATTTATGTAAGAATGAAAGAAAGCATATGAACCTGCCGGAGTGGAGAATCAGGGGCAAAAGAATGTGGCTCTGCTGAGCAAAGCTGGATGTGAAGGTGGGAGGTACAGGTAAAGTTGCCTCTTGGTCACTCCCCACTGTGGTATGGCCAGCCCAGCCAGCCAGGCTAGCCCCCCAGAGTCCTGGGGTGTGCCCCCCATGGGAAGCCTGCTAACAGTGATTTCCCACCCTGGCGGAGCGTCAGAATCATTGCTTGTCCAAAGTGCAGTTCCCAAAGCCCCACCAGACCTACACAGTGAGAACCCAGAGGGTGGGGCTGGAGAAAAGCATGGAAGCAGACACACTCCAGGGCGCTGGCTAGGGTGTGCATATGGGGCCCACTTTCCACAGAGAGCAGGGTTGGACCAGGCTGCTATCAAAGAAACTGCAACTCAAAACTAGCGAGCTCTGAGTAGGGCCTCCATCTGTCGCGGGTTATTTCTAGAATCCTATGACACTCTGTTAAATTATTTAATCATTAATTTGGTACTTTATAAAACTGGCGTGGTTCCTCTTCTCTCCAATTACCAAATACTGTTTGTCTCTATGCATTCCTAAATTCTTTGCAGGGCCAATTAACATAATTTACTTACTATGACTCCAAATGGCAATGGAATAAATCAACCTATACACATGCTGTGTTCTACATCAGCTTACTTCAGTGTAAAGTAAGGAGAGACAACACTGTGATACCTTGAGAGTAGTCCCTTAACCACGGATGGTGGTCTCGTGTCACTTACTGGTTTTCTCCCTTTCTAAGGGGAACCGGGGTAACAGAGCTGCATTGCTCTGGGCAAGACACAAAGCTGCAGTCGTTAAGCAGACTTCACAACTGATGTACCTATTGTAACAAGTGGAGGGAAATGGTTAAAAATCCAGTCATGTATATTTTGCATCAAAAATAAGGAAAAGACTGGGAAAAGATGTCAAAGACCAGCACAGGAAGTTGTGTACGCCCAGGTAAGGTGTAGCATGATGCAGCAGAAAAAGGCAGGAATTTGGAGTCCAAAATTCCAAATTCCGGTGAGCGTCCCAGTTCCAGGCAGAAGGTAATCTGGTCAGTATTTCACCACTTATAAAAATGGGACTAGGAAGGATTAAACGAGAGAATGCAATATTATGTCATATAATACCCGTCTTAGTCTGTATTGCATTTCAGTTTCTCTTATTATTAAAAAGAAGCAGCAGCTCTTACCAGGGTAGGACTCTTGTGGGGGAGTTATTGAGAGTGATCCTTTATTAGAATCGCATATGGTATGTGTTGGCAATCTTCCAGAAGTGTAGTGATAACTTGCTGACACCCTGTTGTCGCAGCTCCAGTTGTGGTCTGTAGACCGTCAGCACTGACATGACCTGGGAGCAGGAAAAGACATGCAGAACGTTGGTCCTGCCCCAGACACACTGGACCAGAACCTGCATTTTACCTAGGGTTCCAGGCGTGTCACATGCTCATTAAAGCCAAGAAATGCTGCCTTTCACTACTGCCTAGGGGAGAGATTAAGGAGCGTTTCATTGGTTTATAGAATCATTGGAGTGTCCCTGAGAATATAGTAAATATATATGTATACACAACAGAACATCACATAATATAGTACAACCTAACAACAAAACATTATAAACATAACATAACATAGCATAACATAACATAACAAACCTATTTCTAATTTAGTTAAACACACATCTTTCGAAAAGCAAGTGGACGTTTCTAAAGAGATGGTAGTATTTATCACATTTCCCTGCTCTCGGAGAGCTTATATTTTAGCAAGGGCAGAGAGACCAACCGTCCAGTACATAAGGAAGGGTTATAGAATATTTGAAGATGGGACAGCTCACAGACGACAGAAAAAGTAGATTAAGGCTAAAGGGATCAGGAGTGCCAAGGTGGGGTGGAGGCTGCCACTTTGTACTGGGCGGGCAGGTGGGCCTGGCTGCAAAGGTGACAGCTGAACAAAGACATGAGGAAGGCGAGGGGCTGAGCCACGTGGCTGCCTTGGGCAAGAGCAGTCCAGGCGGAGGGAACAACAAGCGTGAGGCCCGTGGCAGGCACGTCCTGGTTTGTCATGGGCACAGCAGGAGGCCAGTGTGGCTGGAATGTTGGGGAGATCAGGAGTGGAGGGGCCAGGACGAAGGGAGTCAGATCACACAGGAGTCGTGAGGCTGACAGAAGGCCTTCAAGACCTTACTTTCCACTAAGGAAACTGGGAGCCTTGCTGGATGAGGCACGGAGGAAGGATGAGGCGGAATTCAGTCTTTAAAGGTCCCTCTGGATGCTGTGACGAGAGCACTGCAGGGCCAGGGAAGAAGCAGAGAGACAAGTACTGAGGCTAACGTAAGAACTCGAGCAAGAGAGGAAGGTGGTTTGGACCGGACGGTAGCGGCGCAGGTGAGGAGGGGTTGCCAGGCTCCCCCTTCAGCCCGGGATGCAGGTGAAGGCATCTGGGAGCGTGTGGTCTGGCCTCCTACGGGCTGTGGTCTTAGCTGCTTAGCCCTATGCGCCCGTTTTGGGTTGCATCTCTCGTTCTTCCTCTCGGTCGGCTTTTCCTTTTGTAGTTCAGAGAGACGGCGCGGGTGTTGTTTGGAGGCCTTGCGTCCGGTCAGTTTGCTGATTCCCGCCTTGACGCACGTACGCGTGTGTACACCGTGATCCATTCCCGGGCCTCTTGCCCATCTCATTGTGACAAGCCCCGGCAAGTCTGATAGCTAACTAGAGAAGATCTTAACTGTATCCCCACACTGTGTTATAATACCGTGATCCTTCCCCAGCCATAAGTCCTTCCAAAGTGAAATCCAGTGTTTGTGGAGTGACTTCAGATTTTTAAACTGAGTGCACGTAAACCCTGAGGCAGACTCTAAACTGGCCACCGTTGGACCTTGGGCTCCTACCTAGGCTGCTTCATTTCTTGTTGTTCCTCACCTACTTTCCCACATTCTCACTCAACCCCCAGGGAATACATCATCGTTTTCCTTTTTGAGATGCATGTTAACATTTGGTGCTTAGGTTCTACTCTTTCACTTTTATTGCCTGCCAACTCCATAATGTACAATTAAAAACAAAAAATTCTACGTTTACCCAAGTTTGGATAAAGCTGAAGCATGATCCCTCAACTTATGACTCAAATGAGTGGGTGGCGGAGGTGTTTTCAGAGTTGCCAGGATTCGGGTTTAGTTAAATGAAAATCTTAAGTCTTTTCACGTTAATGGTACTGAATTTTTAAAAAGGTACAAAATTCATGGCGTACAACATTCCGAAGATGCAAAGAGGGTGAGAACGATGCCTCCCCCCACCTGTCCTCAGCCCCCAGCTTCTCTTCCCAGAGGCAACTGCTGTCGTGGTTTCCTGTGCAATTTCCACAGAGGAGCTGTGGCTACACAAGCACACGCACGACGCGTGATTCTGGGCGCATCTGCCCAAGATGGGAATCATGGTGCTGTGGGGCCTTGACTGGATGCCAAATGAACACGTGATTCATATAATAGGAGGAAACACAACATCCAAGAAGACACAAGGCCAGTTCTGTGAGCAGCGTGACCAAATGGCTTATACTCATTCTATTCAGAACACCATTTGTTTTTCAACTTTATCTTAGTGGTAGTTTGTAAAACTTTGTGATGGTATAACTGGCTGAACATAAACCTTACCACCTCAGACACCTTTTCTCGTCCCCAAATGATTTGGGGACAAATAACAATGTTAACAAATAACTAAATGAGAGTAAAAACAGGTGCCACTTACTGAGTAATATATGCCGGCCTCTCCACCTGTGTTGCTGAACTTGAGCCTCGTAGCTGAATCTTTGGAGTCCCATCGTATTAACTCTGCTTTGTAGGTGAGGAGGTGACCTTGGCCAGAGGAAGTGGCATGTCCCAGGTCTCACAGCTGACAAATGGGGGACCTGCGCCTGGAGCTCGGGTCTCTTCTGTCTCCCACAGCATGCTGTGTAGGAAGTGGTAGGGAGTCTCTCTGATGGAGGCGTAACCAGTGTTTGGGAAGTCATGCTGCATGAAGATTATTTTCCTTTAAGCAAGAAGACTCATTTTGATTCCGACCTGTGTGGCTGAGGAAAGAATATCCATCTCAGGCAAAGAGCATTTTGTAAAGTGAGAAACCCGGGTGGTTTTATTCTGGGGCGTTATTTGCATTCCAAGTTTTTTCACTTTCCCTTCTCATGTACTTCCATATTGGCACATGTCAAGATCAGTCTTGGACAGAAAGTCAAAATGAGTTCCCAGCTGTCCAATGAGCAAAATCATCGCCGTTGTGTGCTCAGTGTAGTAATAAAATGGAGGCAGGAGAGAACGTGAAGGTGATGTCGTTCAAGAATGGCAAAGAGGGTTTGCCCGGTCAGCTGGCCGTAGCTGAGCTGGAAACAGCCTGCAGGCTTGACGGTTCTGCCTCCCTTGTTGAGTGTGCTTCCTGCGTACAAGGACCCTCTCCTGCACACGGGCCTCAGCCATCAAAACCAGGAAATTGACTTTGGTACATTTACCCTCCAATCCTCCAGACCCTGTCTGACAGCCCTAGGACCCGATCCAGACTATACCTTGCATTCCATAGGCAGACCTTTTTAGTCTCCTTTATTCTGTTTCTTGTCTTTTCTTGACTTTGACATTCTTGAAGTGTCCAGGCCTTTGACTGGTACAATGTCTCTCAATTTATATTTGTCTCGTGTCACCTCGTGATTCGAATCAGGTGATGTATTTCTGGCGGGAATGTCACAGACGTGATGCTGTGTCTTTCTCAGCGCGTCCTATCAGGAGGCACAGGTTGTGTGTACCATTACTGGGGACGCTAACTTTTTAATCACTTAGTTAGGATGATGTTTGTCAGGCTTTCTTGCTGTACAGTTAATTAATGAGTAGGATGAACTTATTGATTAATAAATGATTAATAAATAGCCTTTTTGAAGACTATGTAAATACTTTATTTCTCATCAGACTTTACCCTTCCAGTTTTAACATCTGTTGATGACTTTTGCCTGAATTGATGATCGCTACCTTGGTTGCCAAGCACCGATTTTCTAATTCCATCATTTCTTCAGGATTTGTTAGTGAGCGTTCTACTGTAAGTCTTTCCTTCTCTTTCACCAATTAATTACTGACTAATCTGTAAGATGGATTTCCATGTTACTCAAAGAGTCATAATCCATTATGATCATTTTTTAATTTCGATGCTCGAATTGTCCCAGACGCGGCCAATGGGAGCCCCTTCAAAGTGGCTCTTGGGTGCTTTTGACATGACCCCATCGTTCCCTGAGCACTTCCATACTTTGGGGCACAATAAGGTATTTCAGACTTGTATTTCCCGTGTCACCGTCCTGCGTCAACCATTGTTAATTGTTGGTCAGTTAATTACTGGGAGAGGTATGTTAATATCTCCCACTATGATGGTATTTTCATTTCTTTTTGTGGTGCTGTCAGTTTTTGTTCTCTACATTTTAAAGCTCTGTTAACATGGCCACCTGCATGGTAAGTTGCACTTGCAGAATTTCATAGTAACCTTATTTTTAGTAAGATTTTTGTGCCTTAAGATTTAGTTTCTTTCTTATCAATTACATGTCATAGTTTATTTGTTGATTAATACTTTCCTGGTATATCTTTATCAACCTTTTATTTTGTAGCCATATAATTGAGTGTGTCTCTTATAAACAGAGATAGCTGGGTTTTAAAAAATCCTGTCTGCTCTAAAAGTATAATTTGGTATTTTCCTTAAATCTGACATATTTAATCCCCCTTTAAAATTGCAGTAATTGATATATTTTGATTTATTTCTAACATCTTTATTTGTGCTTTCATTTTATCCTGATTTTTCTGTTTTCCTCCTCCTTTCTTGATTTCTGTAAAATGATCATTGAGTAGTTTATTTTTAAATTTCTCTCCCTCTTTTAGTTTTTCAGTTATATACCTTATTTCTCTTGTGTTGTCTTTACTCTAGAAATTAATTTTAATGTGAATAGCTCCTATTTTAAAATCTTAAACACAATAGGGCACTAGAGCCATTTAACTCCAATTAGTCCCCTCCCAAATGACATATTATGCATGTTAATTCTGTCTTTTAAAAAATTTATCCCCCAAGAAATTCTTCTTCTTCTTTTGTGCAGTCAATTTTGTTTAGATTCATCAGAGTATTTGCCAGTGTTTCTGCTTCTGCCTTTCTTTAATCTCACACCATTAACGTGCAATTACTTCCTTCTGCCTAAAGTATATTCACTACATTTTCCTCCAGCCAAGTTCTGCTGGTAGAAGCTTTCTCAGTTTTCCATTAGCTGAAAATGACCTTATTTTGTCCTCATTCTTGAAAGCCATTTTTGTCCTCCCACAGGATATAAGATTGTATTCAACTGTTATTTTCTTCCAGTTTATTGAAGATATCACTCTACTGTCCTCGAGCTTTTTTATTGCTGTTGAGAAATCAACCATCACTCCAATTTGTCATCCTTTTGAAGTCAATTGGCTTTTATTTCTTTGTCTTTGGTGTGCTCAAAATTGCACTATAATTTGTTAGGTTTGGATTTCTTTTTATTCATCCTGGCTTAGAATTAATTTAGCTATTAGCTTTTCAAATATTGTACATCTCTCTTCTTTTTTCTTTACAGAGCTGTGATTACCTGCATGTTCAATCTTTTCACTACCTCTTCCATACTTCTTAATATCCCTTTACCAAGTTTTAGTGTCTCAATGCTGGGGATTTCTTCCCATCTATCTTTTAACTCACTAATTCTCTTTTCAGCTATGTCTAATTGAATTTTTAATTTGTATTATGGTATTTTTATTTACATATAATCAATTTTGTTTTCCAAATCTCCTTGTTCATATTTATAGCTTCTTGCACCTAATTCATAGCTTTAATTTTCTTTTATTTCCTTATATGTATTAAACGGCTAATTTTATCCCCTATGACAGATGATTCAGTGGCTGAAGTCTTTGCAGGTCTGACTCAGCTTGTTAAGGTTTATGCTTTCTCTGGGTCATTGCCTTGCTTCCTTTTCTGTTTTGTGATATTTGAAAGTGAACTGCTCCCTTGGAACTTTACGCATGTGTAGTCCTCTGAGATCTGGCTGATGGTGGGTACCCCAGAACAGACTTGCATGTGTTTCTGCAGATTCTTAAGGGGGTTAGCAACTCCAGGCCACTGTAACCTTAATTCTCAGCTTAAGATTTTTCAGACCCTCCAGGTGACATGATTTCAAACTGTGAGGGCTGGTTTATTGCTACCAATTTTCAGAGTAGATATTTTTCCCTCTTCACTCAGTTTTGGAGGCAGACAACTTCCTGTCAGTGCCCTTCGGTGGGGGCAGCTTTATTGTTTTTTTAACCATATACTTATGGGGTCCGACTTTCATGCATTGGGTGAAGATTCTTAGTCAACTCATCACCTGGAGTGGTCCCTGGGCATTCTCTCCTCTTTACTGTATCCTATAAGGCCATGGAAACTGAGGCTGTATATGCTCTTGATTTAATCAACACCCTCAAAGTGAATGCTGGCTATCAAGCTCCACTTCCAGGTATGTTTAATTCCCCAGGCTGCTGTAAGAAATTACCACAAATTGAGTGTCTTAAAACAACAACATTTTATTCTCTCATAGTTATGGATACTAGAAGTCCAAAATCAAGGTGTCAGCAGGGCTGTGAACCCTCTGAAGGCTCCAAGCGAGGATCCTTCCTTGCTTCTTAGCTTCTGGTGGTTTCCGGCAATCGCTGGCCTTCCTTGGCTGTGACAGCAGAACTCCAGCCTCTACCCACCTCCTCTCATGGCCATCTTCCCTCTTTGTCTGTGTCTCTTCAGGCTCCAAATTTCCTCTTATAAGGATACCAGTCACTGGGTAAGGGCCCACTCTAATTCAGTATGACCTCGTCTTAACTTGCTTATGTCTGCAAAGACCCTATTTTCAAATAAGTTCTGGGTAGGCATGAAATTTTAGAGGAAAGTATTCAACCCAGTGTATATGTCCATTTTTTTGCAGCCTATCAGTGCATTTTAAAGATATTTATCTTTGTTTGTTTCAGTAGGGGAGTTGGGAGTTGCACTATTATTCAGTTGTACTTCAGAAATAAAAGTCTACATGTTTTTCCTTATTTTTTACTAAGATAGTAAACACCCTGATGGCAAGGATTGTGCTCATCCTATTTAGCTTTGTGCTCTCAGGGTCTAGCACAGAGAGCAGGCATTCAACCAATATTCATAGAACGAATGAATGAATATATTAATAAGTGATTTCTGGAATATAACCAACAACTAACTGGGTGACAGCATTTGGAACAAGAGTTGTTTGACAGCCTCGTTCCCAACATTCCAATTTAACACTTGGGGCTGGGTAGTTTTCTGTGCTCCTTAAATTAAAAACTCAGCTGATTCACATCTAGTCTTGGACTCTCTGCTGTTGCTACCAGACCCTGCCCACATCCTCCTGACCTGCCATCTTCCTTTCTGTGATAGCCACACATCATTCAAAGTCCAAAAATCTTCCCCCGTCTCCTCTTTTTTCCCCAGGAGGTAGCAGCTATCTACTTTTGGGCACAAACTGTGCTAATTGTTTTACACATCTTATCTCATGTAATCTTTACCAATAATCCCACATAATAGGTATTAACATGGTCATACCACCACCCCGATCACCATCATCATCATTATTTTATTGATAAGAAAACGGAGCTTTAGAGAGGATAAGTAACTTACCCGTGGTTAGGTATTTAAGGTGGGATTAGAACCCTGGAAATCTAACTCCAAAACAGGCCTCATAATCTTAATTGATATTTTCTTAATCTTCCACCCTCCCAAGCCTATCGTCATTCTTGCCCACCCTCTATTTCCTGAACTCCTCTAACATTTTCCTCTGTTGTGAAAAACACATTCAACATCTTCACCCCTGTTCTCAACTAAGTTTTCTGCCTATGCACCTGAATCGGAGTTTTCCTCAGTGACCCACTTACCAACCACCTTTTAGGTGTAAGCTAGTGCTCTGATCCCCCTTGATTGCAGAGCTGGAAGAACAGTGGCCTCTCTTCTCCTAACCCGACTTCCTGTCCCGGGCTTTCTTCTACTGCTCAACAACTCATCTTCTGCCCAAGTCCACATTACTCCCTTCTCTCATCTCCTCCCGACTCCTTGGTACAATCTCTGACCCTCCACCTGCCCCCCTATTCTGTTCAGATAATGTAGCATCAGCTTTACCGTCTTTCTCTACCCTGAAATCCCCATCATCAAACTCAATGCACTTTCATTTGCATAATGCTTCCACATCTTGGTCTTATTCCTCTTCCCCCTCCATACCTTGGATGATCTTAATTTCCGTGCTCTATAGTAGCAAATTAAAAGCCTTTGTCATTGGATTTAGTTCCATCAAAGCTTTATTTCTCTGTGTCTCTCTATCTCAGGAAAAAGCTCTGGTTATACCCATCTACTGGTCAGTCCACGCACATGACATGTGGTTTGCTCCTGCCTTATGATTGGATTTCATGATTGAGCCAATTCATAAGCCTCCTACCATTGTGAGTGAAGGCAGGTGTTAAACTCCCGCTGTAGCGTAACATCCTCCAACCAGAAGGCGTAGTCCTTGGGAAATCACTTTGGCCCGTCAAAGGGACAGCTTCCTGACTAGTGAGTCCATCAGAAGGCCCTACCGAAACCCTTTCCTAGATAGCACGTTTCCTGCCACCACGTACACTGTCTGAGTATCCCTTGACCCTCATACATAGATTTTTCTCAGGACATACAATATGCAAAGCAGAAGTTATAACAAACGGGAACAAGGAAGAGAGCAAGGAAATTCAAGAGTAAGAGTGAGAAAGAAAGAGCAAAACAGAATGGCAAAGGAAGAGGGCAGAAATCATAACCATATAACTAACGATCATTAAGAATTTAACATGTACCGGACTCTGTTCTGGTAAACAGAGACAGTTTAAAAGGTAAGTGCCAATTCACTAAGAAGTGTTCAACATCTCTGGAATAAATTGAAAATATAGTGCGGTTAACTCAGGTTTTCATATATAACTCTACATATGTGAAGAACGTAAATAGGGGCTATTCCTGCAGAAGCAGACATCACCTTCTTGAAGTAAATTATATAAAACATGGCAAAACTGTTTCTCTTTGGTCTCGACATACCTTGGTTGAGAACTTTGTGCAACAATAGGTCTTGACTCTAACTTGAGTCTAAAAATCAGAAATGTGCTTGAAGTGAGCTGTTGTAGTCTCCAGAAAGCCTGGGACCAAATAACAAATAATTTGATTCTGTGTAGTAAGAATGAGTCATTTGTGTTAATTTCTATATTGATATTTCTCTTAAAAGCTAAGGCCTGGTTAGGAAAATAGAAAAGAGAAAAAGAACTACATAAAGTTAGGAAAGATTTTGCCAACTAAAAGACAGGGGGGAAGAAAAGAAAGGATTTCTGAGCTTAGTATGTAGCTTAGTTACTACACAAAATAATCTCTAGCCTCAGTGTGACTAATGCAATTCCGTTATGACTGATGGAAAAACTGTCAAATGCAAGATCATTTCAGAGTTAAAATACTATGTTATAACCAGTGTGAAACAAATACCTGGTTTAGGATATAAAGAGGTAATAAACTTTCAATTATCAAAAATCAGGTTTCTTGCTTATTCCACGTAGCAGAACTCCTATTTTTTGAACACTATTCTTCAGCCACCAGAACCCCCCTTCCTGGAGCCCAGTGTTCTCTTGGTTAAGGACTTGTGTGTGATATTAGATGGATCGGAGGTTGTTGTTGATTGTCATCACAAATCCCCATGTGGGTGTCTTCTAGCAGGGAGGGGAAGGTGGAGGTCACAGGCAACGGTCTGGAAAACTGGGCCATCTCAAGCTTTGTGGCCTTCATCAACACAGAACAATTGATTGAATGGTCAGTAATGGTACAATGAATCAAACTGGTAAAACCCACCAAAACCATTTCATCACTGAGAATCTGTTTGGCTATTTGGGGCTCACGTGGTGGTGGTGACGGTGGTGGTGGTGGTAATGATGGTGGCAGTTGTGATGGTGGTGGCGGCAGTGGTGTATGTGAATCACACAGGAAGGCAATAGTCCCAAGTGGAGTACAAGGTGGAGAACACCGCTTTCATCCTGAGAAACTCTCTTCTATGTTTTTGGAAAAGATCAAGGAAGTTGTAGGAGCTACCTTTGGGAGGATTGGTATCATCCTTTCATCTGGAGCCAGGCATAACCTCATTGGGCTCAGAATGACCAATGAGCCAACTTACACTGCTTCTGCTCGTGGCTCGGACAAGAAGGTTGTTGGTACAAGAGTTATATTGATCTTGGATGTTGGAAGGGGCATTTTAATGTGTCTGTCTTCCCTTCTGAGGATGAAATCTTTCATATCAAATCTTCATCTGGAGAAATCCACTTGGGTGAAGAAATTTTTGACAACCCAGTGGTAAACCATCTCATTGCAAATGCAAGTATTAGAAAGACAAGAGGACTGTCTGTTACCTCTGTACTGTCACTACAGGCGCCTTACCATGGAAAAGATTGAGTCCCTCCTGAAGAGACTAATTCTACATACCCGTCCTCAACTTGAAGAATCGAATACTCTTCTGTTTACTGGCTTCTACTGACTAGGCCATCCAAAATGTCAAGCTCAGTAAGTCTCAGATCTATGACACTGTTGTGGTGTGTACTCTGTTCATATATCCAAGAATAAGAAACCTATGCAGGACTTCTCAGTGTCATGATGAGGCTGTCACTTAGGTGAGGTTGTCTAGATTGTTACTTTATCTGAGACGAATCTGAAATTTTTTAGGATGTTTCTTTTTCTTTTGCTTGAAGCTATGCCCCTTGGAATGGACATCTCTGGTGGAATCATGGCTGATCGGATGTGCCACCAAGCAGTGCTGATTTCCACTGCTTGTCATTCAACCAGCCCCATACACTCACTCAGGTTTATGAAAACGAGAGAGCAAGGACCAGTGACTATCTGCCTGGTGGTTTATTCACTCCTCAAATAGATGTCAACTATGACAGCGAGGCCAATGTGTCTGCAGAGTCGAGCACAGGCAGAGGAAGTAAGCTTATGATCACTATAGATGAATGACCTTGTTTGAGAAAGGAAGGAATTGAGGTCACGGCACAGAAGGCTAAGACGTGCAGGCTGAAGGTGAGAAGCACAGAGATAAGTGTCTTCCAACAATTCACTGAAATCCTGTGCTTTCTGTGAGAAGCCACAGTGGAAGATGAGAAGCTGCAAGACAAGTGTGATGAAATCATCAAATGGAAAGATAAGAGTCAGTCTACTGAGAATGGGAGTTTCCAAAAAGAAAGATCTGGAGAGCATCTAGACAACCCAACATCTCAAGTCTGTTCAGATGGCAGTGCCATGCCAGCAGAGATGCCCTAGCACTTCTGAGGGGCTAAGCTCCTTGTGATAGATAGTTCTGGACCCGTCATCAAGACCGGGAAATGCATAGTCTACCCAGCTGGTCCAACATATGAAGAACATAGCTTATTCCTAAATCCACACAGTGGCAATATTTTAGTTGTTGTATAAATTCCAGGGCATTTTGATACTTGGATGTCCAATCAGGAAAAGAATGAAAACGTTTCCACTATCAGGTCTGTAAAAAAATGAAAAATGCAATTCAAAGTGGCTCTTGTATTCTTTTGACGTGACCCCATCATTCCTTGAGCACTTTCACTTTTTTTTTGTTTTTTTTTAGCACAATAAGATATTTTCGACTTACCTTGTATTCTTCCTGCCGTGGTCCTGGCATCAATCATTTTTAATGATTGATCAGTTAATGACTGGGAGTTATGTTAAAACCTAACACTCCGATGGTGACTATTTTATTATTTAGTTAAAATCAACACCTTAGGGAAGGAAGAAAATCAGTCTTTGTCCATCTCCTGAATAGCAATAACAAAAACTTAGAGTCTCTATCAGATTGAAGGTGCCCCTGAATATGAGCCTGCCTGAGGGAGACACAGACTTGCAGCCCTAGGAGCTCAGGCAAAAGTGTGGTGACAGAATTCTCATTGCTGGGCACCATTTCATCAGAAGACTGACCCTTGTGGGATTTTAAATTCAGATAAAAATTTATTTTGTGGATCCTTCTGAAAGGAACATGAAGCAAATTAATGGCTAATGCCTTTGTGAAGTTTTACCGACAGTTTAGAAATGTTTTCCATAGAGATGGTTGTTAAAAAAAACCCTGAGAAAATCTGAGGAAACTCACGCTCAAAGAGGATCAGGTCACATATTAATTCAAATCAACAAGTGTTTCTTGAGAAGATACTAGTTGCCAGGCACTAAGACACACACTGAGTAATATGTATATATATATATATATATATATATATAATTATTCAAATGTGTATTATGATTCATCAGATTTACATAAAAGAAGCAAAACTAATCAGTGGCAACAAACCCTATTTACTGAGGAGAAAATAAGTTAGACTAGAGTAGAAAATTCTGTCGTATGTTGATTTCCCTGTTCTTGTTGATTTTAACTTTGTACTATGTTGTTTATTTTTATAAAACTGAAGTTCTTTTTTATTTTGGGGGTAGCATGGTGATTTTAATTGTTACTTTGTATTTACATTTTCATCAAAATAACATGTGTACACAAATGTGTAGAGTTTAAAGGGTACTGCAAAGCTTATAATGAAAACAGTCCATTATTCTTCTCTTCCTCACCCTGCGTCCAATCCTAAAAGGTAATCAATTTCAACAATTCTAGCTGTCTTATTTTTTTTTCTATCTTCCGTATTCTAAACAACAAGGATATACTGCTCTTTGATGATTTAAAACTTTTGACATTATCTAATGACTTCCCACCACAAAAGAGACGACCCTGTGGCTTTCTTACACCAGCCTCCTTCCTGCTTCCACTCACAGCAAACTCCACGTGTGATGCTAAATTGCTCACGTCGGCATTCTGTGTTTTTATTATCTTGACTAGATTTGGCAATATTGAGATGATTCACAGCTGAAACATATTGATCCTATGGTATCATTTCTTATATAACTTTTTATTAAGAACTACATTGTTTTGTGTGTTTTTCTTTTTCTTTTTTTGTACCTGTCAGTAATTTATGTTCCTACTCAGTCAGAAGTCAATGTAGAGAAACATTGATCACCTCTCAGGTCCACGCTTTTCTTGGAGGGTTCTCTCTGCTCCAGTCCTCTTGCTTTTCATCTGCACTGGTTATTTTCCAGTCCTGCTGCACAATTGTCATCCTGGACAACTTCCTTGGCCATCATTCTGGTAATACCTCCTCCTCTTTCCTGTTGTTGGGCCCCTGCTTGCTGGAGCCCTTCTCTTTTGTGGTTAACTCTTGTTTTGGTGGAACACATCCTGCAGTAGTTTCCTAACAAAGAGCCTCAGGATATTTAAAAAAAAAAAAAAAAAGTTTGGAGAAGTTGCATGCCAGAGAGTCTTTGTTCTATCCTCAAACTTGACTGGCGTGGTATAGGATTCCAGGTTAGAAATAAGTGAGTCCCCTTAAGGTCCAATGACATCGCTCCACTTTCTTTCCAATTCTAGAGCTGCGCTTGTGAAACTTAATGTCGCTCCAGTTCCTGACGCCCCATGCACAGCCTGCTTTCTCTCTGGAAGTTTTAGGATCTCTCTTCATTCCTGGGTTCTAAATTTCCCAGTCATGGGCTTTGGCATGGATCTATTTTCATTCATTTGTTCTGAGCATTTGCAAAAAGCCTTCAATCTGAAAACTCAGATCTGTTAGTCCTTGGAAAACTTTTATATCACTTTTCTAAAAGTAATTTCTTCTCCTTCATTTTCCTCTGTCTTTTCCCCCATGGAATACCTATTGGACTTCTTAGACTAAATCTCTGATTTTATTTTATTGACTAAAATCTACCATTTTCGTATCTTTGTCGCTATCTACTTTTCGGGAGATTGTTTCAACTTTAGTTCAACTGATGAATTGGGCATCTGGTGAGAAAGAGAAGTCATGATGTCTGATCATGGGGCCCCCTTTTCCTGAAGTGGGGGACCCTGGGGGAGGAGCCGCTGAAAGGGCGAGTCTCCACCTCAGTGTGGGACATGCTTGTGATGGACATGCAAAGGGGATGGTCGGGTGGGTGAGTCTGGAGGTCCATGAAAACTTAGGATGTTGTAAAAATGGATATATTTAGAAAAATCGGACTGTAGCACAGACTGTTTTATAATCTGTTTTAACAAACTTAACGATATATTAGGAGCGTTTTCTCCTCATTATTGGTGCTTTCAATTCCACTGGGAGTTGTTTTTAAGGCCATCGGGGGAGATCGTGTACATTTGTGAGACTCATATTCCCCCCTCCGCACCTCTACCCTAGGACTGTGCAGTGAGCTCTCTCCGTGGGTACAGGCGCTTGTGTGATACTTGGCTGGGCCCTAAGAAAAAGCACAGGGAACCGGGGCCTAGATGGGCGTTGCCTACCTGGCCAAGGTGTGTAGCATGGGAACTTGGTAATAGTTCATACAAGGGATTCGGCTGGTGGTAATTACCCCCAGGGTGCCCGTGGGGGCTCCAATGCACCTGCTATTGATAAGACAGGTTAGCTGGCCCCTGGTTAGCATTGCAGGGCACCTCACTCTGTGTGTCTCTGTGTGTGTGTGTGTGTGTGTGTGTGTGTGTACGTACGTGCTGGCAGGCATCTCCACTCCCAGGTCCACCCCTACATCTGGGATGGATCCCTTTGGATTCAGGCCAGGAGAAGTCCTTAGAGAGCCCAGTGAAACCTTGAGGGCAGCCTGACCCCTCACTCCTTCTACACCCCAGGAGGCCTTTCAGGGTTCCTTTGCCCTCCTTGACCTCTCCCCTCAATTCCCATCACCCTCCTCGTGACTCCAGAGAGCCATCATGGTCTAAGGAGAGAGGCTGCACCCCAGGCCATGGGAGAGACTAAAACAAAGAAATACAGATTCCGGGTTGTGGGGAAACATGCGTGTGTCGGGGTCGCTGTGTTTAGAACAAGGCAGAGGTCTGCTTGCCAGGATGTCAGCTGTCAGCCAAAGGAAATGAAGAACCCGGGACTGGAGAGCAGAGCATCTGCTCCTCCTAAAATGAGCATCGATCAGGGCAGGGTGGAGCCTGGAGCAGGGGAAGAGGCAGGGTGGCTGAGCCCCAGTCTGCTAACTCTGTCCCCATGTGCCATGACTACAACGAGACGGCTCAGCTGAGAGCGAGTATGCTAGAAAAATGGAAAGTTGTTTCCAGAAAGTGAGCCAGAGAAGAACAGATGCCCGTGTCATGCTTGCCATCACTATGTCTTCCCTGCATAACATGTTCCCAAAAGATGCTGAAAATGCTTTCGGAATCATGTTTCTTCAACATCTCTTGACAGTAGGTGGGCGGGAGGGAGGCGGTAGGCAGTTTGTTCTGTGCGATGCTGTATTTCAAGGGGAGAGTGAAATCTAGTCCACAAGAAGGGGTTTTGCAACCAGGAATTGTTCAAGTGGGTTTGGCAAGGACAGAAACAAAAAATGAGGGTCAGTGTGACTCATCCGTTCATTCAGTAAGCATTTATTGGGGTGCCCCATGCCAGTCTCTGTGTTGGGTGCCGGGCAGACAACAATAAGGAAGGTCAAGTAGTCTTTTGACGATGGCAATTTGAGATTAAAAGAAGACATTCTGAAGGAAACAAAGCAACCATTTTGGTACAGAAAAGATGCAAGGTACATAGTTCTGTCACTATAAATAGTAACTGGAATATGAAAGGTACAAATCTGAAAAATAGTCTTTGATGACTAAATGGAAAAGCAGGAGATTTTAAAAATTTTTTTTAGCTTTTTGAATAGGTAATATATTTAGGAGTTTAAGTATCCAAACAATACAGAAAGTGATGGACTGAAAAGTCTTGCTTCCCCTTCGAACGTACCCATTTCTCCCTTACCCTGTGGGTAATTATTTTTCTTATATAATTTCCTGTTTATCTTTCCAGTGTCTCTTTATAAACATTTAAGCATATATGTTATTACACTTTCCCTTTTTAACATAAATGATAGCAGACTTTATATAGTAGGCATATTAGTTTTCTAGGTTGCATAGCAAATTCCACGAATGTAGTGGTTTAAAATAATGTATATTTGTGATCTTCCAGTTTCTGTGGGTCGGAGTCTGGGTGTGGCTTAGCTGAGTTCTCTGCACAGGGTCCCACCAAGTGGCAATCAACATGTTAGCGGGACTGTGTTCTCATCAGAAGCTCAACTGGGGAAGGATCGGCTACCAAGCTCCCTTAAGTTGTTGGTCAACTTCATCTCCTTGCGGCTATAAAATCATGGCCATTGCTTCTTCAGTCAGTAGAAGAAAGATTCTCTAACCTAAAGAAGAGCCTCTTTTAAAGATTTCACTTGATTAGGTTAGGACCTCCTAGGATAAGCTCCCCTTTGATTAACTCAGAACCAACTGATTTGGGATCCTAATGATATTTGCAAAGTCCCTTCATCTTTGCCATATTCTATTGGCTAAGAAGCATCTCAGACTCTGTGTACTCAAGGGGAGTCGATTACATAGGGTGTGGCTGACTAGGAGATCACCTTAGGGTGTGTTGGCTATACCACAAGTTGTCAATCTATGGACTATGGGCCAAACCCAGTCCATTAACTGTTTTTGTAAATAAAGTTTTAGTGGAACACAATCACACTCATTAGTTTACATATTGTTCACAACTGCTTTCTTGCTAACATGGCAGAGTTGAGCGGTTGCAAAAGAGAGCATGTGTGACCTACAAGCCTAAAATATTTATTACTGGCACTTTACAGAAAAACACTATGCAGTATTCTGCACCACACTCCTTCCCTTGTGATTAAAAGTGGGTGTTTTCTCTGTTAGTGCCCATGACCTTCGTCCTTTTTTGCAGCTTTGTGGTCATAGTATTCCATCTGTATGGACATACTATAGTTGACTCAACAAGTAAACTTGACTGCTGGACGCAGTGGTTTCCAAATTTTGCTAGACCTGATCCTGGAAGTAGGAAATTTAAAAATTCTGATTTAATGAGGTCAAATATATTTGCTTCTCTTTTTATTATGCTTTAACTAGAGCTCTTTTTGGTATGAAAAGTTTTTTTCTGATTAAAAATGTAACAGAAAATTATTTAAACTTCAAAACGTCAAAATCAAAAGTATAGAGCATCTATGGGAAGATAGTGATGAAAAAACGTACCCCTGATACCCTTTTCTCACAATCTCAGTTGAACTATCAACCACCTTTCCTGAGTCCAGCAGAAGTGGGGGTCACATGGTCTAAGAGACACCCAAAGGCTGTGAGAGGCTGGAGTCTGGAATTTTCTGGGCCAGAGAGAGCCTGGGCACCTGAGGAGAGCTCTGGGGTGAAACTTGGGCTTGATAATGCCAGCTCATGGAGATGCCTGGACCCATCTGGAAGGGTGGAGACAGCCAGCCTGTCCTGTCTTAGAGGACCCTGTTAGGCACGGCCAGAGGAATGAGTCGCCAGAGACCAAGATTGGTCTATTAGAATTTATTTGGCGTGTTTGAGCTGCGGGACATCAGACTAGAGCAGAGGGAAAAGACCATAACCTCCCTGAGCAAAGAGGGGTGTGGAGTTTTACAGGAGGGGGTAAACCGTTGATGACAAACGGTTTCAGGGCATGACCAAGCCCTCAAGCTCCACACCCTGGCCCCAGGTCATCAGCTGGACTGCCCAGGCCTGCCCAGGCACACTGATCACAGGCCCCAGGAGATGAAGCAAGACAGGATCAAGACAAGATGGCTTTTAAGATGAGGTTTCTGCTCCTGGCCTACATATGGCTTAACAGACCCATGGTCTCCCGGGCACCAAGAAGACTCACGGAAGATGATCAGGTGAGCCCAGTGGCCCACCTCTGAGACTGAGAGCCACAGCCTTGCGGGGGGACATCAGGAGCTGACGCTACTTCCCAGCTGCAAGCAGGGAGCTGAGCACCTCAAACTATACACCACAGACCCACAGGAGCAGAGTCTGCTGTGTACCCCCCACCAGTGGGCTGCCACCACCGAGGTACTGGCTCCAAGGGTGAAGAGAGCTATGAGGAGGCAACAAAGAAAAACATAATCCCAGTGGAAGAATAAGCCACTGACTTGCTCAGAAACAGCCCCGCTGCAGAAAGCAGATGGCAGCTTCGCCCCAAATCAGTAAGGGTGCTTAAGAGAGTCAATTACAGCATGGAGGACGGAAGAATTAGTTTTGAATTAAAAAAAATTAAGTACTTAATTAAAAAAAAAAAAGAACAGAGGGGAAAGTTGTATTTTTCTCTTCGGGAAATCTACCGGACACTATCATAAAGGAATTGATCACATTTAAAGTCATCAGTAATGGGACAAACTGACACTAAGTGCCTCTTAATGGATGTAGGGGAAGTATGACATCACCTGTGGACTATTCTGGCCAAAAATGTTTCACCTGAATTTAACTGTGAAGAAACCGACAAATCCAGACTGAGACATCCTTCAAATTCTCTGACCTGGACTCTTCAAAATTTCTAGGTCATGAAAAAACAGGAAAAGGCAGGAAAAATATTCTAAATTAAAAATGACATAACCAAAGGTGATAGACCTTAGATCAAATGAAGTCTATAAATAAATTCTGCTTTAGGGGTAAAAAAAACCCCAACAAAACATTAAGTACATATCTTCAAAGAATTGACATCTTCCATGTAGACACAAATGAGAGGTCTGGAAGATGAAGTGAAAGACAAAGCTCAAAATCCAGAAAAACACATTTAAAGATACAAATCACAAGGGGAAACAGAATAAGAAACTTGTATGCTAGGACCATGACAGCTCATATGGATGTAGACCGAGTCACGTTGGAAGGGAAACATTGCTAGAAAACTCCCCATGCTGTAGAAGACTTGTTTACAGGTCTTCAAGGCGTAAATAGCCAACCAAGTTCCAGCGAAAGCTCATGAGAAGAGACACCCACTAGGCTAGGCTGGCAATTCCACTGCCCTTCAGGAGTCAGCAGAAAATCTTAGAAGCTTCCAGAGAGAAAGACTTGTTACTTACAAAATTAAAAGAAAATGGGAGCACGGTCAGATCTCTCCCAATGGAATGAGTTGTCTTGGCTCCTTGTACCTTTTGTGTCGGAGCCCCGAGAGGAAAGGTTGCCTAGGAATTTGCCAACATTATGTAGTAATGTTTTGTCCCCTCAGAAGATCACCCCTCTCCTTTAGGGGCCTTCTCCTCCTCCTGCTTCAATTGTGCGGGGCCGGTGGGGGCCGCCAATTAGAGTATCTGCCCTTGGCCTCGGTGATCGGTCCAGTGACGGGCTTGTGACCTCAGCTGCCCAGTTAGAGTCCTTCCCTGTGATTTTAAAAACTGAATCTGCGGATAAATGTCTGTCTTGTCTGGTTATGAGGTGCTAAGGCTGCAAGGCTTATGGAGGCTAGAGAGCTCTGAGGTGTAGATAGACTTCTAGAGTCAGACGATCGGAGGGAATGAGACCAACTCAGAGAGAGAAATGGTGTGTGTGTGTGTGTGTGTGTGTGTGAGAGAGAGAGAGAGAGAGAGAGAGAGAGAGAGAGAGAGAGCTAACGCCGGCCTCACTGTCCCATGAGTTTGTGAGCTGTTAATTTTCCTTTTCCACTCAAGTTATTTAGAATCGGCTTTTGTCCCTTTCAAAAATCTTGGCTTGTATATACTTATCTTTTAAAAAGTTCAACAAGATAAGGCTGGATGTGTACCAGTTGGTCAGGGTTCTCCGTGTCGAGGAGCACAACGCTCTTCTCCCAAAACCCTTGCTTTCTTTCTAAGCTGGAGGGCTGAGAAATAAAGATAGTTGTGACCGGCGATTGAAAACACAGTTTAGTGCTCTCTTGTATTCAGTTAATGTCCATGATAGGAGAGAAAAGGAACCAACTTTAAAGTGACAGCTTTCATCGGGGGATTCGATGCACTCTGTGTTCAGTGAAATGTATTTTTCATTGTTACAGTTCCAGTGATGGGCTTCTGAGCAGTGACTATCTTTTAGCCAAATGGTGGAGTGTTTTGTGAAGTGTTTACTTGCTTAATTAATCAAACCCTCTCTAAACTCAGCTGTTTTGTGCTTGAGAATTTTAACTTCTTTCATTAAAATAGAAATAAACATGTCACTTTGTGTATAAGAGTTGGGTCAATAAGAGCAAGTTACATTATTCACGTCCTTCCTTTTGGATTCTTAACTCAGTGCGGGTTAACTCAATGACGTCAATTTTAAGTCTGTACTCTTTATATACCCCCCTAAGAAATGCTTAGCTATATAACCCCGTTTTCCCTGTACTGTTCTGAATATTGTAACTGTGCTCTCTGAACTTCCAAATCCTATGTGGCTGTTCAGTTCTTCCTTGCCTTGGATCATTTGAGAGCCTGGTTTCACCCTGAAGCATGCGGCTTAGACGCTTCATGAAGCTCTCATGTTATATAACCCATTTTGTGAGGCAGGGGGCAGGTGGGGGGAACAGGCAAAATAAAACCAAAGGCATTAGTCACACAAAAAGGTCACAGCAATGGTTTTTAATGGCAGTGCTCAGTGACATTTTGAAACCCCTGCACGAGTCCCTTTCTTCTTCAGGCTCAAGCTACAGGTGCTCTAATGCTGACCCTCACCATGAAAGCAGCTCTCTGAAATCGGAGACTCCAGGTTTCCTGCTCCTGGCCCCCCGTCACTGCCTGGGCCCTCCAGGTGATGGGATCTGGCCTTGTCGAGCCTCCCAACGTGGCGGCAGATGCCAGTCTTCTCATTGCGACCGCTGTCCACACAGTCTGAGGTCACTGATTCTGACGTCACTTCCTATGGCCCCGGCTGCACTGGAGGTGAGGGAAGACCTTCCCAGTGGCCAGTTTGGGAAGAGCACCCTGGCGGTGTGCTCGGGCTTTCTGCCTCTGCAGCCCTCCCCCCAATCTGGTCTACTCTCAGCACGAATGTCCCTTCGGCACCTCTGAGGACACTAGGAGTTACTTAGCACCGGGGAGCAGGCTTGTCTTCCCAATTCTGTGACATCAAGTCAGTCACTCTGGAAAGGAGATGATCTGAAAACCTCTCCCCTCAGAAAGAGCCCACCTGCTAAGGATCTTTGTAAGACCTTGTAAAGGTCTTGGCCTGCCCCGAGTTCACTCGAGGGCCTCTGTTCTTCCTCTATGAACAATCCCCAGTCGTTGCTGCTGCCAGCAACTGCCTCCTGCCCCATGATGAGCTCCACGGCCGTGGTGGGCACTGGGTGCTTGGGGAATTAGAACCATGGAGTCACATGGAATCCCCTCGCCTCATTTCAACGTGGACCCTGAGCCCCTACAATCTCCGCCAAGCACTGTAAGTTGGGTTCTAACCCCCTCTGCCTCTCATCCCACAGTGAAAGAGGAGCTTGCATTGTTCACAGGACGTCATTTTCATGTTCCGACTTCTCTACTCGCCAAGAAATTTCCCCTTATTTTGGGTCAAATTATTTCTTCCTGCTGCTTCTATCTGCTGACTCCAAATTTGTCCTCCAGAATCATAACAATAAGCACGTTTCCACCCCATTTTGGAGATGACCATCTCATCCGCCCAAACCTCCTCGTTTTAGCCCAAACATCCCAAATTCTTTCAGTCAGTCTTCATCAGCTGCATTTCTCCTCCTGCTCATTTCTCAGTGACTTATGGACACGCTCCAGGTTGTAAATTCATCGGGCTTTTGAGAATATCCTGCTGGGCTTAAGCTCTGAGGGTGGCCTGTCCTGCACAGAGTGGGGCAAGAATGTCTGTCGCCTTCTGCACAACTAACAAAACTGCCGTTCGGGTGACTTTGGATCAGATGAGCTTCCTTGGAACTTCCTTGCAGGTTTCACCAAGTCATCTAACTGTCATCTCAAGCCCTTGCCTCCAAGTTTCCCTGCACATGGGCCTGACTTCTGGCAGAATCCTGAACCTCCCTGGGTACTCTGCTGTATAGCAGCTTCCTGTCCTTTGTGCTAATCTAGGCATGGAGCTTAGCTTCTTTTTCTTGATTTTTACAACCCTCTCTTTATATACCTGGCGTAACTGAGTGCCAGGACTTCTGGTTCCTAAAATCACTGCCCATTCTCACTGACTTGGGCTCCACGTCCTCCCACCCATTTGCTCTCTCACTTTCTCCTCTGCTCAGATCATCTCCCTCCTCCCAACAAACCCAACAAACGTTCTCCCATTTAGTATGCAGAATGGTTATGCTCTCTGTTTTATAACCCTTAAAACTAGGCTCTGGGCCTCTCTTTGCAGACCAGAGACTCATGAATGTCCTCTGCAAAGAAACGGGACATTTATTTCAAGAGTTGCTCCTTCTCCGTTCCTCACCAGTGTCTTCAAGAAGAAGAGAAGGTAGAGAGGTCTATTTCCACCTCTCTGTGGATTATGCTCTTGATTCCCACCCTCTAAGAGGACAGGAGGGCTGCATTCATCAGGTTAGGTTTGGTTTCAAACAACAAATGTTTCCTGCCATTACTATGTTCAATGTAGTCCACACTGGAGGTCCTGGAGGCATTTCCTGTTCTCCAAGGAAGTCTCTGGGACATTTCAAGGAGCCTCATTGGCCCCCACCAGGGCTGAGAAGTCAGAGGGGGGTCTTCTGGCTGTCACTGCTTCACGAGAATGGTCATTTTTCTGGGGAGCATCCTCTGCCACTTTTATCTAAGGCCAAGAACGATGTCTAAGAGTTCATATTTACACTCATCGTCTAAGCTGCAGGAGTATTGTTTTGGGAGAATTAAATTCCCAATTCTCTTGGAACCACTGTGGTTTGAAGTCATCCTTTTGGATTCTAGAGCTCGATCTTGGATCCTCTGCAGGTCCTTGAAAACAACTTAGATTTGTGGTCAACTCCAGCTTCACTCATTAATCCAGCAGCATTTATTGAGCACCTGCTATGTACCAGGAACTTGGATGTGTGCTAGAACACAGCCGGGACTGACTGAGTTCAGTGCCAACAGAGAGTCTTTGTTATCATTGAGCTCACAGCACAGAGGGGAATACAGACACCAGAGCAAATTAATGCAAGTACAATGGCAGTGACAACATGGAAAATTCAAACTACAATATCAGTTATTCCCTTGAAGGAACATGACATGTCTTCTCTCTGCAAGTAAATTTTAAAGCATACATCTGGGACCTCAACATACCTCATGAGAATTGTTCCTGGGTATTTCATATTTATTGTTACGATTGTGTATGGAATTTTTTCCTCCCATTACATTTTCTGCCAGGTTGTTATTGGTGTAAAGCAAAGCTATTGATTTTTGTAGATTTATTTTGTGAACTGGACACCTTATTAAACTCTTTTATTGTGTTTTAAAATTTGGTAATAGCTTTTCCACCGAAAACAATTTTCACTGACCTCTGGATGATGCTCTCTTTCCAGAACTGCCTTGTCTCTCCAATCACATTGAGAGTAAAATTGTGTATTAAAAAAACACTTTGGACATAATTCTTTCCTGCTCTTTGGAGCAAATCCACTTCTTAGGGAACATTTGTTCCAATTCATCTGAATCATGCCCCTCTCTTGAACTCCATCTTTTTGTTATCCAGTGACCTTTCCATTCTAACCCAGGGAGGCCTGTATTTGCCCACTGGTTTCATATGTGTGCATATGTTCAAATCTTCAGTCTCAGGTAACATAGATGTTGGAGAGTGTGGGTTTTGATGAATATGGAGGCTCGTTCCACAGCACTTGCGCGAGCACCATTCCTGTCCATTTTATTTAATCAGTAGCCATACTCCTTTTTCCCCTAAATCCTCCATCCCTTACCCACTTCCCTGAACTTCCTGATATTCATCACCACTCGACTTGGAATATGTGTGTCTGTCAGTGGCCTCGACTAGAATGTAAGTCTCATAATGGGGGACTCGGGAGCTCAGTTCATTCCTGGTGATTCAGCCATTGTTGGGCCCTTTCTGGGCTCTCAATAAATATGTGTGAAATGAATGAAGTCAGCGGCCCCTGCATACCTGCTCTGTAACAGTCACTGAGAGGGTTAGACTGGTGAGCAGTCAGATTGGAGTTCCCTTTCAAGATGCCTGTGCAGCAGGCTCTCAGCCAGGAAGTGTAGTGCGGGGCCTCCCAGAGACATTTCTTTTCCCAGTGTGGGCACAGGCTCTGTTCACGGGGGCATTGTCACTTCTGCCTCAGGGTTGGCTGGAGGCCAGGACTGAGCCTGCTTGGGGTGAGGACCCCGGAGTCCTTGCTGTTTTGAGTATGTTTCTCCCCCACTGATTGGCCACCATCTTGCTCTTATGGTTGGCCCCTCCCACTCTGCGTTTGAGGGGCATCCTGTCCACTTACTGTCCAGGCAGCTTCACAGTCACAGGTGTGGAATCAGGGTGGCGGGGCTGCCCTCACCTACTTCTGTCTATGATGCATCTCACATCAAATGCTCAAAGTCACTGGCTTTATGTACGCTCTGTTTTCCAGCACATATATTTTTCATATGTCTAAGTCTTTTGGAGACCTTTCCAATGTGTTTGAGATTGGGAAGCATACTACAATTGATGGCTTCCTTCAGCTTCTGTTGGCCCAATAACAACACAACTTTGTCATTGACTGCGCACGTGTGAGGTGCAGTTGCATTTATTTCTGATGGACTGTTTGGACCTCGGTGACCCCTCTTCCAGTCAGCAACCCATTAGAGGACCATTTGAAAAAGGAACTTGAGCCCTGGTTTTTGCCTGAAAGCCTACCATTGACACCTTCTGGTGAGATCTAGAATGTTCCACCATTAAAACCTGTAGAGTTAGAAGAAAAATCCAAGCATAAAAAAAATAAATAAATAAAAATAGTGCTGTGTCAGCAGCATGAACATCAGCGACACTAAATTGGAAAGAAATCTGTAAATGTTAGGCTCTAAATGTGGAAAAAACTTAGGAATATCTTATCCAAATTATGTTCCTTATAGTATAAACATTTATATCTAAGTAAGTCTAAAGCATTCTTTCAGTAAAATAAAACTTCAGAGGTACTAGAAGGCATTGTGCCATAATTCAATTGGCAGCTTACTCCTTTTTTTCTTAGTGGTACATAAAATAATGCTTCATCTTATAATTAATTATTAGTATCTTAGATTCAATGATATACATGACACATCGCCATAAAACACATTCACAAAGATTTTAATGATCTCTTCCCTGGTTTTTTCTTCACATGCTTCTCAGCCCCGTTCTAGAATATTTATCTAGGAAATAATGAAGTTCAAATTGAGAGATTCATCCTCTGTTAAATTGGGGGGAAAAGTGGATATATTCACTCCACATGGCATGATTTTATATTTCGATGTATTTATTTGTGCTGATAGGAAACATGAGGCTTCTGGACCAGAGACAGACTTTTTTTTTTTTTTTTTAATGAAGAATATCATTTCTTTTTATTTGAATGTAATTTGCCCCATGCTCTTTTGGAGGAATTGCTTGTGTTGAGGAACCTCTTATTTCTTTAAGTTGCTTAAACTTTTTTTTAAGGTTATGAAGGATGAAGAAGGCGTGGGTTGGATTTTACTAAGATATCTGCTATTAAAACTTTTTATGGAAAATTTCAAATATATACAAAAGTAGAATAGTGCCGTTAACTAACTTGAGCAGTTATGAACCCCTCGTCAGTCTTCTTACATAAGTTTTATGTATTTATTTATTTATTTATTTATTTATTTATTTATTTAGTTAGTTAGTTAGTTAGTTAGTTAGTTTCAGGTGCACAAAACAATGTAATAGTTAAACATTTATCATTTATATCCCTCACACAGTGACAACCCCCTCCCCCCAACCACTATCCGTCTGACATCATATACAGCCCTTACATTTCCACTGTTTCTATTCCTAATGCTGTACTCCACTTCTTGTAAATATATACATGTATAAAATTGTAGTTGACATTCGTTATTCTTCAGCTTCAGCTTCAGGTGTACAGTGCAGTGGTCAGGCCTCTACACCATCCCTGAGGTGGTCTCCCTAATGGGACAAGTCGAAGACAGACTTTTAACTACTGACCTGGCTAAGTTAGTGTCAGTACCCCATGCTGCGCCCACTCCCCCACCCCCACCCCCCACAGGGTGATGTGGTGAGATCCAGACGTACTGCGCACAGACAGGGGTTTGTATCACTGGAGAGGAACTCCCAAATGATGGACCTGGGAGTGTTGGTAGGAGCTGATGGCACAGCTGCTCCTCCTTCCCACAACGCAGATGGAAAAAGGGCTTCTGCTCTGGACTGAACAAATGCTCTCTGGGGAGAGAGCAGGAAGGTTGCTAGGTTCATTACCCTGTGGTATGTAAACACCTGTGTCCAGGAAAGAGACGGCTGTCAATCTCTCCAGAGGTGACTCGTTAACTTTCAAGGCTTGTTGCTCTTCAAACATCCTGTCACCCAAGTTGCCACCAATCTGCCCAGAAAAGTGCTGACCACGTAGAAACACGGAAATGGTCATTGTTTCCCAGCAATCATACTGTTTTTATTTATACCAATTTCTAAAGAAGAGTCTTATGAATCGGGGGTAAGAAGGGAACAGTTAAACTCTACTGTGAACTTGATGACATGGGATGAAGAAAGTGAAAGTCACCACAATTCTGTAATGAGACAGCTCTGTATTTGTTCAGAAGGGTTTTGGCAATACATTGATTGGGGGTAGAAGCTAATGCCTTAAAGGAGCTGAGTATAGGCTAAACTATGGGGACAGAATCAGGTGGGAACTGTCTTGGCTGTACCTGAAGGAAAGGAGGAGAGGAGAGCAGGTGAAAAGGAGAGCAGTATAGCAACAAGGTGGTGTGAGTCCATTTGTGTGGTGCGATCTGACTATTTCTTTGATCGACAAAATCTTCAGTACAGGTTGAACAAAAATCATAGAACACTTGATACGAATGGATTTCCTCCAGCAAACTTCTATAGAGGCAGAATTCTGTGCCTCAATGTCCAGTAGTGCCAGACCACATGGTCACAGGAACACGGGAGAGAAGTGTGGGCTGTGGGAACACACAGACATTGTGGTGAGGGCTTCAGCCAGCCACAGGCTATCGCCTGGGGGTTTGCGTTAAGTTCTACCAATCTCCCAGGGATAGAGGGTTCAGATAACACGTGCATTGCATTTAGTATTTGTGCAGAATTGTGAATGGGTGATTTGCTGCCTTGTGCTTTGTGGCACGATTTTTCTGGATCCTATTTGTCTACAGTCAGGGGTAGTGAGTTCAGGGTTAGGAATCCAAGCCTGTTCTAGGCCACTGGTCTTCTCAGCTTCATGGACACAGGTTATAGCTCTGTATCCCGCCATCTTATATACTGATCCTTCTGTTCCTAAGGCAGGTCAGGGGTCAGGCAAGAGTCTTCTGTTGGAGAGATAAGTCAAAACCCATTTCTATGAATAGCAGTGCAGGAATACTTTCTTTGTGGCTAACGTGTGTATGCATGAGACTTGCCTTCATTTCTTCACTCATTAACTCATCCAACCAATAGGCACTGGGCATAAATGATACATGTCCCAGTACCTCCGTTAGCTCACATCTGGAGAAGGAGCTAGATAAATACATGTGAAATTACAGTCTACCTGTACTGACACAGCAAGTACCATGTCAGGGTGTCATGGGAGCATAAGGGAGGGAGAGACTATTTCTTTTTTTTTTTTTTTTAATTGGGGGATTTTGGGAAACAGTGTGTTTTTCCAGCATCCATCAGCTCCAAGTCAAGTCGTTGTTTTCAGTCTAGTTGTGGAGGGTGCAGCTCACTGGCCCATGTGGGAATCCAACCGGTGACCCTGTTGTTCAGAGCTCGTGCTCTAACCAACTGAGCCATCTGGCCACCCAGGAGAGACTATTTCTGCTTGGAGTGTCCACAAGGCTCCACATGAGAGCGTTGTAGGGAGGCCCTGAAGAGTTGGCTGTGTGATGTCTGCCAGTAGAAAAGGTGCGGGTTGGCATTTCAGCTTGGAGGAAAACATGAGACAGGACAGCAGTGCAAGAGCAAGGTGAGAGAGAGTTCACTGCGGGAGGAACCGTGGGGAATGCGAAATGGAATGTCCGAAAACAAGCCCGCTTTCACCATTGCTTCTGCAGGACTCTAGTATAAAGATTCGCAGCAGTGGTCATTACACTTAGGACCAAGGCAGGTCATAACTCTTTTGAGAGAGTGCCCAGTGTACATGGTGGGGCAGGGACCACGTCGGTCTTTGTCCACTGCATCTCCTGCGTCTGGTACAGACTGAGTACTCCGTGAATATTTACTGAAGGGAACAAATGAATCCTTTAGTAGTCTGACTTCAGAGATTTAGCAATTGGAACGTGTATGCTTGCCAAAGCAGTGTCCTGATACCATCCGATGTTCTTAGATATTGTGTAAGAATTCCTTATTGAGCCCCAGTGCACAGAAACTGGGTTTCCAAGTTCAGCGAGCACATAATCATTTCCCACATCTCAATGAAGATGCAGATGTGAGAAGAGTCGGTGGAATGCGCTGAACGCCGTTGCTTTGAACATTGTCCCGTTGTTCAATTGCTTTGGACTTCGCATTCATTTTATAGGGACAAAACCGTTCCCCGAATTTCTGGAAGGAATGTACATTTTCTTGCCTAAAAGCTGGCAGGGAGTGCTGTGATACTTCTAGCTGTTGCATACATCCTGGGCCGAGTCCCAGGAATCAGTACAGAATAGGCTGGTGGTCAGCTGGGTGCTGCTGCCATGCACCCAGACACCCCGAAGGAAGGGCTCCTCCCAGGACCTGTCGGTGACTGGCGTTACTGGGGGCTGCCTCATCTAACCACAGTTCCATAAAATCTGTTCCCACTGCTCGTAAGAGAAATGCCTGGGGAGAAGGGGGAGGAGCTGAGGGCTTAAGAGGCTGGGTTTTTTTTTGTTTTTTTTTTTTAACAAAAGTATTTCTAAGTATATGTATATCGTGGATAAGTGTAGTAGATGCCTACATGTGCTATGACCCAGGGTCACCATCCCCACCCCCAAAGAACAATTGCACTTATTTTTTATTTTATTTTTTTGGCAATTTCCTATTATGCTTAAGCATTTTATTCTATAGTCAGAGTTATGGCTTCAAATTCAAATGCCCTCTGGCCCAGTAATTTCACCCCACATAACAGTGGTTGTTATGGAACGGCATTCCTTGTAGGATTATTTAAAATGGAAAAACATGCAAAGTACGGGAAATAAATCATGATCTATCAATGCACTGGAATATGTGCAGCAATTAAAAAATATCCCCCAAAACTTAACATGTAGGAAAATTCATAATATAATCTTCAATAACATAAAGCAGCCAATAACATTAAGTTGTGTTTATCACAAGATTATGTAATATGTTAAGTTATGTAAATTATGTGACATGTGCAAACACACATGTACACACATACGCACGCACAGCTCGATCCTTAGCTTACACTGAGACTGACCCTGGGGCTGGGACGTCCTGCCACCGACGCCATTGTGTCTATTTGCCTGAGTCACTGGCAAGGCCCGTGAGGAGGGAATTGGAGGAGGGGGAATGCAGGCTATAATGTACGGGGCTGTCTTCCCAAAGACAGGTGGCAACGTGCAAAAGAAATTGGGAGAAAGGCCATTTCTGTCTTCCCCCAAGGGCTGTAAATAGGTCCGTGGCTGAGGGCAGCTAGGGAGAACACCGTTCCACGTGGCCCTTGGAACGTCTAGGCTGTCTCAGGGGCTCGCTGGTGACGGAGGTGGTGTCGTCCTGGGTGGCGGTGGGTGTAGTGCTGAGGAGGGTCCCTGATGCCCTTGACATCACCAAGTGGCCGGCATGGAACAGCTGGGGGCTCCCCGTGTGTGAGAGCGCCTGTGGATGCCCAGGACTAATTAGGGGGAGCAAGGGGAGTGTGAGGCTAATGAGCTGCTATGGGCGGGATGTCTGTGTCCCCTCCGCGTTCATATGTGGGCGCCCTAATCCCCAGTGTGAGGGCGTGTGGGGGTGGGGACGTTCGGGGGTGATTTGGTTTCGATGAGGTTGTAAGGGTGCGGCCCCCACAATGGCAGCGGTGCCCTTGTAACAAGAGGCGCGAGACGCCCCTCTACGAGAGCGGTCCCCAGGAAAGCCCATGTGAGGGCGTCCCCGGAAGAGGGCCCTCCCCCAGGTCCCAAGCACGCCATGCCCAGGTCTCAGACTTCCTCACGGTTGTTTAAGCTCCCCACCGCCCAGGCCATGGCAGCCCGAGCTGACAGAGGAGTGAACCGGACAAAGTGGGGAGCAGGCTTATTGTACCTCCTGAGTGCTCACGTCACGGGGACACCCCGGGATATCTGAGAGTCCTGTTCGGAAAAATGACTAGAAGGCAATGCATCAACATGTAAAGAAGGATTACTTCTTCATCCTGGGGTTATTGATCGTTTTCACTTTCTTCCTTTTACTGTTTTACGTTCCTCAAGTTTTCTAAAGTAAGCACGGGTTCCTTTCATAACTGAAGAACAGAGGCCCTCGTGGACTCTAACTAAACAGTGGGAATAATCACCCCAGTAGGGCTGCCTGGTTCAGGCATCCTTCTTGAAAGCAGAGGTTCATGGCTGAGTGAGCTCGGAGGGCATGGGGCTGGAACCCTGGGCGGGGTGGATCAGGGGCTCCCTGAGTGTCTCTTAGGTGGAACTGACGTGACGCTACAGAGAGGCCAGGGAAAGTCAAGGCACGCTTTCTGCTTCATCATGTTGTCAGGCATCAGCTCACCCTCCCTACTGTATTGTACTCCTGTGGCTGCAGGAATGAATCACACAAATTTAGTGGCTTAGAACAACACAGATTTACTCTCTTACAGTGTGGGAGGTGAGAAATTTTAAATAGGTTGTCAGGGCTGGGCTCCTTCTGGAGGCTGCACGGGAGGATTTGTTTTCTTGTCTTTTCTAGCTTCCAGCAAAAGCTGGCTCATGGGCCATTCCTCCTCATTCAATGGGCCATCTTCAAATCTCTGTCTATCTATCTATCTATCTATCTATCTATCTATCTATCTATCTATCTATCCATCCATCCATCCATCCATCCATCCATCCATCCATCCTTCTATGTATCTGTCTGTCATCATGTCTGCTTTCACCCTCACCTCACCTTTGCTGAATCTCCTGCCTTCCTCTTGTAAGGACCCTTATGATGACATTGGCTCCACTTGTATAATCCAGTACAATCTCCCCATCTCAAAATCCTGAATTTAACCACATCCACATCCCTTTGCCACAGGAAGTACCATATTGGCAGGCTCTGGACCTGGTCATCCTTCCTAGTCTGCTCCCCTGTGTTGACCGCAGCATACTGTACTCAGTTAAAGAACATAACGTACTTATACACAAGCATGTTTGTGGGTTTGTCTTAGCAGCTGTGGAAAAATGCATTGATGACGATCCAAAATTGGGTGATGTGTCAACACCTTTGGAAAGAGATCTATAGGGGAAGCAAAGGAAAGCTACTTGTGATGAGCACAGCAAACAAAATAATTAATTCCACTACTAGAAGACTGAATTTCTTGAGAGGCTTTGTTAGGGCAAAAAGAAAAAAATGCCCAGAGAAAAAAACTGGTTCGCACTTGGGCAATTTTTTTTCTTTTCTGAGATCTTGTTTATCTTAAGTCACAGCTAAGAATATGGAGATTTTGCATGAGTCCTAAACAGTTTCTTTTTATGAATAGGACCCATGAAGACAGAGTGAGACTGACCTGTTAGGTGGTGTGTCCAGCTACCCCTCAACGATTTACACAGATTCTGCGCAAACATAGATATTTGTACGAAGCTGGATTCATTCAAAGACAAAGCTCTTATGTGCCAAGCGTTGTGTTAGGTTTGGGGAATATCAAGCAAATAGGACTGTCCCAGTCCCTCCCCAGCGGTTTGCACTCTAGTGGGATGGACAGGCAGTGAACAACGCACACACGGATATGTTTAATGACCACTTGCATTAATTAGCACTTTCAGATAGTAAGTTCCTAAAAGGGAGGGCAAGAAGGAAAGTGAGTGATGGTGGAAGGAAGGCTAATGTACTAGGAACAGTGCCACCTGCATTCTTGCTAAGGCCAAGTGAGTACGTAAACTTGGGTGAGATGTGGGGACAGGGCTCCTTCCCCAGGCGCACCTCGGTCTGGTTCACGGTGTGTGCTGAGACCCTGGGGGAGCTCTGGGTGGTCAGCATCTGGTGTCACCTACTTCAACTCCCTCCCCCTCGTTACACCTGGCAAGTCAGGCATGGGGATATTTGATGATCGTCACATGGTAACTCAGTGCCCAGTGGCTCTCATTCTCTTCTTCTCATCTCACCCTGGACAAGCTGCCCCAGTTTTTCACACTGAAATCTAATTGTGCCCAAAGCAATTTGAGACTAAGCAGAAAAACATTTTTTTTCTCTACAGAAACTGAAGTTTTAGAGGCATGTCCTCTTCAATGAAAGCTCAGTTTTTCTTGACTGGGGACAAATTTTGTATGATTATATGTACGAAGCCTGTACCTGCAGCTTATATCAAAATAGTAAACGTAATGCTAGAAGGGGAAAAGCATCAGTCCATACTTCAGAGAAGTCATAGCTTTTGGATCTCATTGGATTTGAACAAGAAACACAATTTGTGTTCTTAAAAATTATATAGAAACACAATAATTACTGGAAGCATGGACGCACTCCTGATCAGTTTCTATTCTCATTTCTATGCTCTCTCTTATCCAAGCAACACCCCCAGCAACCTTCTGCTACCACGCTGTCCACGTCAAAGGTTGTTACACATGGTTCGTAAACACAAACATCTCCAAAGGTATTGGGTTAAAATTCTGATGCACTCAAAACATTTGGTCTGCTCTTGTAGCTACCCTGAGGGTTTGTCTGTGTGTTTTCTTGAAGCTGGTTCTCAGGGTAAGTGTGTGGGTACCTAAACAACGGTGAGCCTGGGGGTGAAATGGCACCATCCCAAACACCAGGTTGGGGAGGTTCTTACCGCACTGCATGCACAAAGCATCTGGGAGCTTCTTAAAAGCCTGGCTGACCGGCTGTGATGAGCTGACTGAATCCCAGGGGATGAAGACGCAGGCACCCACAGGGTTTGAAAACTCTCCCAGCGCCTCAGAGAAGACTGAGGATTCGCGAAGCAGAAGATGCAATTTTTCAGCTAGATGAAGACATCCTCAGTCATTTGGAAAATCAAAACAAGCTAGTCCTGGGGAATCTTGGGTAAAAAAAGAAGCATTGGAATGAGAAAGTTAAAAATAATTTACATTCTGCTGCCTGTGTTACTTTTGGATTGAATTTATTTTAGGGACATTTAGGAAATTTGCTAGGAAGACACCACTACTGATTTCTGTGAGATTTTATGAACTGGCATTACTGTTCCTCTCTTAGAAGGTCTGCTCTCACCATGCCAGCCTTGGTGCAAAAACGCAAGCATGGCTCTTTATCATCAGCCCCAAAGTGAAAACCAGTCCCTTCTTTATCTCTCCCACTCTCCATCCTCTCCCACCACGAGGATAAGCTCAGTTAGACTATTGGTACTTTTCTGGAAGGACTTGCGTGACAGTGGTATAGAAATTGGACAAAGCATGAGGCAGGTGCTCTGAAGCCCTGGAAAGTCTCCTGGCCTGGTCCCAGCCCCTGGCCCCCGCTACCTTCTCCTTCTCCTCATTTCCTTTCCTCCCCCTTGCTTCCCCCCTCATTCTCGCTCCTTCTCAGGTGGGGCAGCTTTCCCTCTTCTGAAGCAGGGTGGCCACCCACATGCAGCCCTCAGGGGACGCAGCTGCCTCCACCCACCCACCCACTTAGAGCAAAGCCTAAACAAAGGCCAGCCTCTCCCTCACAGGAGTTCCATGCAGATCTTCAGATAATAAACATTACTCCCCTTCGTCACACACCGCCCACCCCCCTCCTCATGTGTCATCACTTCTCCTCTGCCTCTGGGCTTTAGCTCCCTCCGGCTGTGTCTGGCTTCATTCATTCATCCACCCATTCATTCATCCTAGTCTGCCAAGCATCCTAGGCATGGAATGGGGAGTGAACACAGACCGGGCCTGCTTTCCTGCACCTTACGTTAGCTCAAAGGAGAGAATCAGAAATCCATCCAATGACCCCACAGACACAGGTGAAACTGGGATTGTGACAAGGTCTTAAAGAAGAGGTGTGGGGTCCTCCAGTGACTTCTGCCAGGGAAGGGAACCGATTGTGGGGGTCTGTGAAGGCTTCCTCCAGAAGAGCCCCGAGGAGTGAGGGCCGTGCTTGAGGACCTGCCTGAGCACACTCAGGTGGATGGAGGATTGCAGTGTTTGCGAGAGTGTGTGAGTGTGCAAGGGGTGCAACATAAGGATTTGTGAATGTCTGAGCGTGCATCAGTGTGAGCAAGTGTGCAAGGGAGTGGGAGCACATGTGAGTACAAATGTGTATAGAGTGTGAGGACGGGAGTGTGCAAAGTGTGTGTTGGTGAGTGTGTGTGCACACATGTGAATGTGGTGGGAGGCGTGTGCAAGTTTGTGAGTGTTCGTGGATGCATGCGAGTGTGCGTTGGAGGGTATCTGAGTGTGCTGACCTGGGGCTGGGGGGGTCAGGGAGCAGGGGCAGCAGGTGAGGGTCAGGAGGTGGAGTCAGGTGGAGCCTGGGCTTGGTTGTGGCTGGGAACTCCAGGTGATCACTCCACGAGGGACTTACCAAGCCTCCTGCCCACGCCCTTCACTGTCTGCCGTACAGGACAAGCGTAGACAGAAGACTCCTGGTCTTCGGAATTGTCTGAACCCGATTCCAGGTCCAACCCTGCCCCTTTGGGTTGTGCAAGCCTCATTCTCTGGCTTCAGTGTCTTGGTCCCAGCTGGGTGGAATGACCCCCAATCGAGCTCACATGGGTGGACCCCAAGAACTGGCCAGTGTCCCCTTGTGCAGGCCCGCTCACCACCTGCCCCTCTTGGGTCCTAGGTGCATTCTGCCAGGCGTGCTCCTGGCCCCCAGGGCAGCAGCTCTCGGCCCCTCATGTGGCCCTGAAGCTTTGCTCTGCCAACGAGCGGACAGGACGTGAGGATGGTATTTTCTTTTCTCCTCCCCTGGCCCTGTGTCCATGCCTCAGACCTCAGGCTGTGCCACGTGTCATTGGTCCCCGCTCAAAGATCCCACTTGCTCTGGGTCACAGGGGCCTCATGCCCAGGCTCGCTAGTTCTCAGGCTGCTGGGCAGGGTTGGGGCACAGTCGCCCTGGAGGAAGATTGGAGCATCAGGAGGAGGGAGACGCTGGGGACTGCTCCCAGCTCTGCTGGCTGCTGGATCTCCGGCTCAGCGCCCCCCACCCCACCCCCACCCCCACCCCCACCCCCACCCCCACCTCCACACCGCTCAGTTCCCACCGGGCAGCCCCATCACGGCTTCCTCCTCAGTCCCAGCTGGCACTGACATTACCTATGCCCACTCTCTCTCCAGCCTAGGTGGGAGTGACTGCCCGCTGTGCTCAACCCTGGGTGACACCCCGCTCTGGGCCCTCACTTCGTCCTCCATCTCTGTCACAAAGTCCCTGCATTGCATTCTCTCTGTTTGAAAACCCTGCGGTGGTTTTGCTCTTCCTGGTACGGCTCTGAGGTATGCATCTAGCCCTCAGAAGATCTCACGAGTCTTTTCCTGTGATGCTGCTTCACCCCACCCCTGACACCCCATCTCTCCCAGATACCGCACGAAACTCCCCGAGAGAGTCAACACTCACCCACTGGGGTTCTCCGTGGAATCAGATACAGAAACCCACCTGCACTCTTCCTTCAGGCTCCCCACGCCTCCTCAGCAGCTCTCTGAATTGTTAGGGCATCTTACTCATTCCCCAGGAGAAAAGAAACGGTCCCATCAGGACATCCCAGAGTTCCCAGACTTCTGGGAGGTTCTTCTAGTCACAGGTCTAGTGTTCTGCCCTTTCCAATGTGGTGGTGATGGGACCGAGCTGATGATGAGAAAAATACTTGTCCTTATCTAACACCTTTTCTGCACATAGTGTTTATCAGGCACTGCTCTGTGTGTCTAACGTGTATCAACAGTTGACATTTAATCCACAGATTTGTCTTACAAGATGGGCATGTCCTTGTCCCTTTAAATGAGGAGACAGAGGCCAAGAGCATTCAAAGGTCAGAGAAGCCACTGGATATCCACTTTCACTTTATTTCAAGTTCTCCCCAGCTCAGTGCCTTCTCCCCGACCAGGGCGCTCTGACCTGGCGTCCTGTAACTGTCTCTAACTTACAGGTGTGAACTGAGGGGTAGTGAGTGATGGCAGAGAGAGTCTCGCATAGCCACTTAGGGTGGTGCTGGGGGCCCCACCAGTGCATTCTGTCTCTTGCCCCAGCTTATGGCATGTGGAGTTGGTGGATAATTACGTGTAATCACCTGAAGCCAGGGAAAATTCTCCAGCCAGGTCGGCAAGCCGAAGGACGTTTCTTTAAGAGTGAGCAGAGGGCCTTGGGGAGCAGATGTGGGCAGAGTCCGGGGCCCAGAGTTAGTCCCAGCTGCAGTAGGGTGTCCTCCATGCCTCTGGCGTGGTCCCCATGGTGGCCTGCTCCGACGTTCCATGTAGCATGAGCTCTCCCACCCAGGCCTCTGCTGACCAGGCCAGGCCAATCTCACCGAAGGTGCTGGAGGGCTAGCCAGGGGTGCTACGCTGGAGGCAAAGCACTTGGCTGTGAGTCTTGGGGCCCCTGTTGGGTCCCCTGCCTTCATGTGTCAGGGGACATGCACTATACCCATCAGGTGCCCTGTGGTCAGCCCACAGCCACGTCCCTGACCGTGAGGCCATCTCCCGCCACTTTCGCCCCCACTCACTGTGTTCCAGCCTCACTGGCCCCATGCTTTTCCTTTTCCAGATGTGCTCCACTTTGCATTGGCTGTTTGCTCCTCCCAGAATGCCCTTCCTCCATGTCTTTGTGGCTCATAACCTCACTTCCTCCAGTTTTCTGCTGAACTGTCATATTATCAGAGAGGCCGTATCTCAGAAAATGTAGAGGCCTGTAGAGACAGAACCCCCGTCAGTCACTCGCTAACCCCCTTTGCCCTGCTTCATGTTGCCTCATTACCCTTACTATGAGTCTGTAGTTATTTGTTGTCCTTCTTCCCTCAGTTCTGTCTTTGAAGTAGGTCCCAATTTGTCCTCTTTGCTCTAAGTCCACCAGGACTGCCCACACATCTCTTCTGGACCGTGACGATGGCTTTCAAACCTCTTCCCCTTAGATCCACTCTCCACACAGTGGCCCGAGTGCCTTATAAAACACCCCAGACCTGACCGCTCCTGGCCCTTAGTGGCTTCCCATTGCACGTCGCATTTAAAATCCTGAGTGCACCCTGCAGGCCTTGCAGAGGCCCCCAACCCTCCAGAGTCAGCACCTGCCTCTGCCTTTCCTTTTGATTTCTGGAACATTCCAACTAATTCATCGACCTGAGGGCCTTCACTCCCAGTCCTCTGTTCTTGAAACACTCCCGACTAGCCCTGCAGCCACACCCAGCACCCCCCCTGTTCTCCAGCTCCTTTTGATTGGACCTGCGGACCCTACGTGAGGGTCAGTTCCTCCGGACACTGCCTCAGGATAAGTCAGGGCTGCCTGTGCCATCCTGGACACCTTCTCACCCGGTGCTCACCTCTTCTTGTAATTATGCTTTTACTTATGGTTTATTTGTTAAAGCTTGTCACCCCGCAAGGCTGCAAGGTCTGTGGGGCCAGAGTCCTGTCAGTTTTGTCACCCACTACTTTCTTTCTCATGAAGGATCTCAGTAGGTATTTGTTCAGCAAATGAATAAACGAACGAACGAACGAACGAATCTTCACACTGCTGACATCCTACCTGCCCTCCTGTTAAATGCCTTTAAAAACTTCCAGTTTCTCATGAGGCTCCAACTTGCGTCTGGAACCTGAGCTGCTACGGGACCTCTTCCAATCGACTTTTCCAGCCTCGTCTCACAGAGCTCCACGCCATTCCCACTCTATTGCTAGTCTCACTTCAGCCTAGCCACGCTTTTCTTGGCCTCTGCAGCTCCATTTTTCCTATGAAAGCCTTTACCATCCTTTAAAGGTCAGCTCCACTTCCACCTTCTGTGGTGAGTCTCTCCTGCTTCTAGAAGCCCCTACCATTTGCTCGCCATGAGTTCATGCTTCTTTCTGCCTTATAGCAAGTCAGGTCCTTTCATATCTTCCTGCTTTCATATTCTTAAAAGTTTGTAGCTCATAGGAGTTGCTAAAGATCCATTTGTTTAATTAATGAAGGCATTATTTAATTAAAACATTGTCCTCTGCAGTTACAAGATTCTGTCTCATGGATCTTTTACAGTGCGTATATTTTCAGCATAAAGCTTCTGCAAATGGACTCACTTTAAACCTGGCTATGGACGAGTTCCCCTGGGGCTTTCCCTTAATCATTAAGTGGTGAGGAAAAGTAATAAGTGCCAAGAAGCACAATTCTGCCCCTGGCGCACAACGGCCTTTGCAGGCCTGGCCTTTGAGTCATCTCTGCAAATGGAAAACAAACTGGCGCAGCTTCACTGCTGGGAAGACAGACGATTCCCATTTATTTCACATTATACTTTAGTACCTAAACAGAAATATTCCTGCTATTCATCTCAGCATGGTTTGATTGTGGAAACATAATCGGAATTGTTTAAGAGACAGAGCCGGCTTCTATTTTGGTCCTGGCACAGGAAATTCAGCCTTTGTCCATTTTTACAGTTTGATTTATGTGAGGTTAAAAATTCATAAGGCAGGAGCCAACCTCGAGCAAATATTGTTTTTTTGCATGAGCCAATTCAAACATTCTCTCATCTCAGGTTTCCTGTTCAAAGCGTTTACAAATGCAGTTTCGCTGCGGCTTGCCTGTTTCATCTCCTGAAGGTCAGTTGGCCTTTGCTGTGACCTGGGGGGTAACGGGGGCTCCACCTGGGGCTCAAAAACAGCGATGGGAGCCATCCCCCTTTCAGGTGCACTTTCTGCGTCAGGTGCCTTATGTTTGCTATTTTATCTAATCCTCCGGTAATCCCGTGACAGAGGCTGGATTCTCTCAACTTTCCAGAAGCAGAAATTGGGACAGGTGAAGGAACCTGCCTGAGCTTGCACCGTTGGTTAACGGCCAAACTGCTTGGCATGATGGCGAGGCTGCGTGTGGGGTTTGCGGCTGCAGAAGGGACGAGATGGAGATATTGCAGCTCATTACCGGCCTTCCTGCTGCCCACTGGGTGCCAAGAGGCAGAGAATTCAGGTTTGCATTTCATATTAACCCAACGCTTCCGAACGGAAGAGGAGCTTCATTTTCTTCCTGACACCACCACACCGGGGTCCTGTGCTTTATGAACTGTGGACCTGTGGGAGCCACCGACATTCAAAGGGTGGCTTCTCATTTCACTGTCAAGCCCCTTGTCCTGCACACATGGCTACAGATGCTTCACTATTTCTTCAACCCACCCTTGTGGAAATCTCTTTTTTCATATAAAGTGACATACTTGGGTTCCAGGGATTAGGACCTGGGTATCTTTGGGAGCCATTGCTCAACTTTTCATAATGATAATAGTGAGACTTAATAAATATCAAGCTCGCACTGATGGGGCTACTTATTTTCAAGTACCCACGGAACATTGACAAAAGTTGCATGAATTTGGCTTTACAGACACCCCCCACAGGAAAATATTGCTATTTGCTGCACAATCTTCCAAAATGCACTTCATTTGTAAAGACGATAAACATCTCTGTCAAGTGTAATCAAGGAATAAATGGAGAAACCACAGAGAAACAAAATTAGAAATGAGAAATTACCACTATTATATTGCAATGTTATTTTGAGGCTCCAGACACAGGACAGAAAGAAGGAATATGCACTTAATATGAAGAAGATGAAAGTGTTATTGTTTCCAGCCAATATGATTATTTATAAACATGCTCAGATTATCAATCAAAATAATATGTGGATTATTGATAGAATTCAGTGGGTGAACATGAAGGTAATAAATAAAAATCCAGGCTTTACATTTTACATAACCACTTAGAAAACATAATAATTCGTAATATAAATATTGTTATTACACTTACCAAGAAATGTACAATAACAGTATGTTACATAATATGTCCTGGATGATAAAACTATTTTGTATGACAAAATTTCCCACCTTACATGATTAAAATAATTCTAAACAAAATTCTGTAAGATTTTTGGAGAAACTTGCCAAAAATAATTCCAAGTTCTTTTGAAAGAATAAAGTAATGAGAATAAATTTTAAATATTTACAAAAGGAAGTATATATGGGGAAGTGGCTTTTCCAAATATTAAAAATACGATAAAGCTATGTTAATTTTTCAGTCGATTTAGCCCTATTATGAGAGAAGGAGTTTGAACACATAATGAAGTTGGCAAAGGCAGGTACCGTGTTTTTTTGAAAATAAGACCTAATCAGAAAATAAGCCCTAGCATGATTTTTCAGGATGACATCCCCTGAACATAAGCCCTAATGTGTCTTTTGGAGCAAAAAATAATATGAGACCTGGTCTTATTTTCGGGAAAACACAGTAGTCGGAGAAATTAAAGATTATTGAGTGGAGAGTGCAGACACTGCTAGTCAGATGGAAATGTGTTGACTAATGAAATCTGTGGGAAAGCCACTCCCTGGAATATGTTAAGGGGGAATGCAGTGGGGTTACTGAAGTTCCCAGAGTACTCCACTTAGCACCCCTATACCCCCATCAATATATAGACTAGGTAGCCTATAAAACCCTGCAGCCTGCTTCTAAAATAATTGAACATACCATAACCATATAGACTCAGCTGCAGAGAACTAACATCAAATAGCTAGCCTTTTTTCTCAAACCCAAAGAGAAAAACAAAGATGGTAGATGAGGAGCTCTAGATTCTCCAATGAGAAAAGCCCAGACAAAATAGGTACCTGAAGAAACAAGGCAATTCTGGACACAAAAGGAAAACTAAGAACAATACTCGAGTTAATAGAGAGAGTTAAGATTTTGAGTTCATAAACCAAGAACAAGACGATATGAAAAAGAAAGAATTACAAAACAAGAACACATTTTAGAGATTAAAAAAATAAAGGTGAACTCAGGGAAATCTCCACCAAAGACAAAGAGATGGAAAAATATAAATGAAATGATGAGACATCGGATCTCAGAAACGAACAAACAAACAACCAGAAAACAAAAAGCAACACAAAAAAAACCCAGTAGAGTTATTAGATAAAACATAGGAGTGATTCAAAATTGAAGGATATAAAACATCAGATGAAAGGGCTCACTCCACAGTGAATTATAAACGACTCTACCCTAAAATGAATCTAATGGCCTCTTTGATCATGTAATTGGTAAGTGTTTTTCCTTCGCATTGATGTCTTAGAATTTCAAAGGTAAGTTTTCAGCTTACCTCTACTACCGTCATTACCATCATTAATACCACCACCACCATTACTATGTCATCTCCTCCAGCATCACCACCATCATCACCATCACCACCATTACTACCATCATTACAACCATGGCCACCACCCCCACTGCCACTACCACCATCTTTATTACCATCATTACCACCATCACCATCACCACCATCACCACCACCACCATAACTACTACCGCTACCACCACCACCATTACTACTATTACCACCACCACCATAACTATTGTCACCACCATCATCACCACCACCACCACCATCATCATGACCACCATTACTATTATCACCAACAACATCACCACCACCATAACTACCACCACCACCACCACCATCACCACCTTCACCACCATCACCACCACCATAACTACTACCGCTACCACCACCACCATTACTACTATTACCACCACCACCATAACTATTGTCACCACCATCATCACCACCACCACCACCATCATCATGACCACCATTACTATTATCACCAACAACATCACCACCACCATAACTACCACCACCACCACCACCATCACCACCTTCACCACCATCACCACCACCATAACTACTACCGCTACCACCACCACCATTACTACTATTATCACCACCACCATAACTATTGTCACCACCATCATTGCCACCACCACCACCATCATCCTCACCACCATCACCACCACTGCCATATGTATCGAAGGCTGGGTACTACATTTCCCAGAATTTCTTTCCTTGTGCAGTTTCGGTTTACAGTTTGCCCGTGAGAAGAACTTATGCAAGATTTGGAAAGTGAAAGTGATAGTTGCCAGCTCTGATGTGTTGAAAGGTATTGTCTGTTGCCATTTGCCTTCCTGTGCGTCTGTCATCACAATGAGAAGAACATGTCCCAACCCTCCCTGCATCCCGGAAGAAGGATGAGAGCCACATGGGGCAGAGACACCAGAGACTGAATTAGAGCTACTCCTGGCTAACTCACAAACTGAGCCCAAAAGATATTTAAACTTGAATGCCACTGAGATTTTGTCATTGTTCATTACACAGCACTTTTTGTGATACTGCTTGACTAATGTAGGTACATAAACTTTGTCTTACTTTTCTATCCTTTTTTTCTCATCATTCTCACTGTTTTCTTATTTTTTTTAAAAAAACCTGTATTTAATTATATGTATAATAATGAGATGTCTCAAACACTTTTTGGGAAAAGGTGAAATATTAATAAGAATACTAATTAAATATTCTGAAGAATGCTACTTTATCCTTTTTAATTTTCAGAAGTGATTCAGGTGATTTTTAGAATGACATTGTACGACAGTTCTTACTATTAGTTTGGAATGTAGTTATCAAGGAGAAGTCTAGGATAAAGAAGTCAGATGAGAATAAAGTCAAATCACTTCAGCCATGGAGAGGGGAAGAATTCTGGACTAGGAAGCCAAGTGGAATATTACAAGCAGGTGATGTATCTGAAAGTTATGGAAATGAGCTAATGATCAAGTTGAGAGTAATCTCTGTGCATGGATTTGTCCTATTTCCCCTGAAGGATTGGATTTCATGGAGAGAATAGATAGATAGATAGATAGATAGATAGATAGATAGATAGATAGATAGATAGTTAGAGCTACCCCTGGCTAACTCACAAACTCACGATACATATATATTCTCCAAAAAATGTATATAAATTTTAATAAAGGAAAACTGTATTAAAATTGTAATAATATATATCAATAACAAAAGATGAATACAAGTCACGTTTGACTTCTGCAGATACAAGAGGCGTTCAAAATGGTTCCCATCAGCGTCCAGACACTTCTGATTACGGCGAACTACTGCTTGAGCAACGGTGACCAAAGTGTCCACTTGTATACATTTTTTTGGCACCCTGTGTGTGTGTGTGTGTGTGTGTGTGTGTATAATATATCAAGGATGGTCTTCTGCTTTTATTCTATGGTTCCTTCTATTGTTTTAAGATTCATTTCAATTATAAATTCTGAAACAGGGAATATCAAAGTCATAGCATAATAAAATTTTAAGCAGAATTACATTATAAATTACTATAATTATCTTCACTTTTTTTCAGGCAAAAGTACTAACCTGCTTTAGAATGCTTTTTATGCATTGTTCTTCATTTTCCAAATTTAATGTTTTACAGCTTTCTGTAAATGGGATTGGAACATCGCTAATGCTCTGTGATCTGAGAACATAGCATCCATTGATAATGATAAAAGAAGAAAATCAGTCACTACCAATATGAAACCCTGGGGAAATCAACTGAAGGGAAAAACCATATATTTTGTGCAGAGGCTTAAACGAAGGGAAAATTATGGCTTCATTGGCTGTCCCCTACATTCTGCAAACATATAGCAAGTCCATGTTATTTATTTTTGAGGCTACACCGTAAGCCTATGCTGAGATGCAGTGTCTGCTTCATGAAATGGATCGTCACTGCCCTCCCATTTTGCTGTATTGGACCAGATGATAATTAACCTAGCAACACAGGAAAATAAGGCCACATCAGCCTTGGGATGGAGAGACCCTGCTCATTGCGTGTGGACAATGGATTTTCGTTCCTCTTTCGTTAAGGTAATCTTATTGCCTCATTATTTGAAGTCCTATGCTGCGGTGGTGCAATCTGACATAGTGATGTTTGTGTCTTGCCCGAAGCTCCTTCTTGTAATATTTGGAAGCTTTGCAACTGGGTGGGATTTTGTTTGTTTGTTTGTTTTGGTTTGGGGTTTTTTGAGGGCAGGCTGGGTTTCAGGGTGATTGAGAAAGGGGCAGGTGAGGACGGTGAGGGGTGGCACATAAATGGGGAGTTAAAGATCTCTGAGACAAAACTGACCCCGGAATAGAAGACTCTTCAGCCCCAGCCTCTCTGTCCTCTGCACAAGCCTTAGAGAAGCAATGCGTTTGTGCATGCGAGTTAACCCAACCAGCTGCGTTATTGGCGAGGGAGTTGAGGCTGTGCTGTAGGGACGTGGCAGCTGGGGTCCTGAGCTGCAGTCTGCAGAACAAGTCAGGGTCACATCTGGCCTGCCACATATCCCAGGCTGTGTCCAATGCCAGGTACGTCTGCACTGAGGGGCCAGGCACGGGAGAGAAGAGGCTGTGCGGCCGGCACATTCAGGTGTAAATCTGGTTTCCTGCGAACATATGAGAAGGAACAAAGGGAAGGGGCTGGTGGCCAGTGAGCCCAGGGTTTAGGAGCCACACAGCAGGAATGACCACAGCAACAGCAGCAGAGGGATGGGCTGGCCGGAACAGGACATTTTTCCTTGTCTTCTCTCTACCCTGGTGAGCTGACAGGTGCACGGACGAGTCACGGTGAGTGAGCTATTAGCGTCTTCGACCAATCACGGAAAGGAGGAGGGATTCCTGGGAAAGAAAAAAGAATGGACTCCAGGAGAAGAAGAAGGCTTGAACCATTTTTTCGCTTTAAGAATAAAGAAGATTTGACCTGGTGTGTAAGCCAGGCTGAGGGAATGAACCGTGTCTATCACAAAGACCATATCTTAATCAAGGGCAGTTAAGCCTTTGAACTCCTTGTTCTTTTCTAATGCTGAGAAGTTCTGGGGGTGTCCCATAACACACACAAATAACTGAGAGGTTCCATCAGAAGGACAGAATTTATTCATGTCCCTGTACGTATGGAACACGAGTCACATTCAGGGGGAAGTGACTAGCCAAGGCAGTCGGGATATGGAGGAGCTTATTCTCCGGGTAGCAAGTAAGAGGCTGGCTGCAATAGTCAGCTGCTGCTGCCTTATAAATGACTGCAAATAGCAGCTTAAAACCTTTCGTCGGACCTCGTTACATGCAGACTCTGTACCTGCTAAAACGTATTTGTAACCTACCCACCCACCCCAAATCCATCATTGCAGTGCTTTCATGGTCATTTGCAGATTTCTGCGAAGTGGTAAAAACTTGAATCACTCAACGTGCCTGTTCCCAGCTGAGGTGGAACAAGGTGACGCTCTGCCTTCTTGTGTCAGCAATCCTGCTGCAAACAAAAGTCCTTTTGGGGTCTAGTGAGGGCCTTTTGGGGCCATGTTTTATTTGGGACTTTTGTGCTTTTTGTTGGTGATTTTGTTATTTAAAGCAGCCTCCAAGCATAGTACTCAAGTACAGTTTCGTGTTCCTGGGTGCAAGAAGGCAGTCGTGTGCCTCACAGGGAAGAGACGTGACTTAGATGAGCTTCATTCAGGCATGAGTTAGAATGCCGTGGCCATGGAGCCAGTGAGTGAATCGACGCCCGTATTAAATAATGTGTCTGAACAGAAATACCCACAAACAAGGTCATGGATTGATCAGTTGATAAAAACGTTGTGGCCAGAGGCTCACAAGAACCGAACCCTGTATTTCCCCTGGGAGCAGTGGCAGTAACTAATGTCTCCCGGGGACCTCACAGAACATTACCTATTATGAAGAACAAGCATCAACTGGACATGTATTCTCTCGCAGCTTCTGTGGGTCGGGAGTCTGGGCAAGGCTTGTAACTGGCTCTTCTGCTCAAGGCTCAGTCACGTGTCAGCCAAGCTGTGTTCTTCCCAGGAGGCTGGGGTCCTCTCCAAGCTTGCCTATTGCTGGCAGAAGTCAGTCCCTTGTGGCTACAGGGCTGAAGTCCTACTTCCCAGGTGCTGTTAGCTGGGGCTGCTGTCAGCATTGAGAGGCCACTGCCTGTTCTCCGCCACTTGGCCGTCTCACAGTGTGACAGCTCATTTCTTCAGCCCTGCAGGAGGATCTTTTAGTCCAGGTGCCTCTAAGGGAGTCTCATAGCGTAACATAGTCACGGGGCTGACAATCCCAAATCACATAACCTGCTCGAGGGAGGGACAGCCCATCTACCTTTGACAGATTCTATTGGTTAGAAGCAAGTCACAGTTTCCACCCGCACTCAAGGGAAAGGGGTGACACAAGGGCTTGGCTCATGGGGGTCACATGAAGATGTGCTTCCTTTAGAGGTGCACCAAAATCTTCCAGAAGATTCCATACCGACATGGGGAAGATGAGATGTCACTGTTTGCTCAGGAAAGAACTCACAATTCTGCAATTAACATCAATAGAAGATGCATCATCCATGCTGCATACTGATATAGAGGGCAGGTATGTTGGGACACCCGGGGCCTGTCCAGCTCTGTCACTAACTCCCTGCAACAAATCACTGGGCCTTAATTTTGTCAACTCTGTATGGTGGGCAACAGGGTTACACATGCACGAATAAGTGCATTGCAGACACTTTTAAATGATTAAAGTGATGACTTCAAAGTATCTCAGTCAGTCTGCACATCATTGAAACTGTGGGGCAAGGGGCCAGGGAGGCCCTCCTCTGTCCTATTTCACTTTTACTATCGTGTTTCCCCGAAAATGAGACCGGGTCTTATATTAAGTTTTGCTCCAAAAGACATATTAGGGCTTATGTTCAGGGGATGTCCTCCTAAAAACTCATGTTAGGGCTTATTTCGGGTTAGGTCTTGTTTTGGGGGAAACACAGTAAGGGTTCTTCAGGGGCCCCTGTTTCATGGTGTGATTTCAGTGGGATGGGAATGGAAAGGCCCAGAATTACAGAAAACATTCTATTCACCTTGAGCTAGGTCTCTGTCAGTCCACACTGAGCCAGAATGTACACATCACTCTCTGACAGAACCACGGATGAGGTGCTCAGAAAGGTCTGTCTGCTTCTGGGACTGGGGTTCAATAAGAATTGGGGTGAAGGGTGGGCACAGGGCACCCAAAGTTGTTCAGTTATGGGTTTGCATGTCATTACGGATAAAACCAAAGGCACTATGATTATTTTCCTAATAGCTGATGGTCCACGCAGAGCTACTGGGGCAGCCTGCAGTTACCCTAGCTGCCTTCTTGTGCTAGAAATAACGACAGGAATTGGATTGTGGGGGAGCCTCCCAAGGACATTAGTGTGTGTGGCCTAATTAAGGTCCATTTGGGAAGAATACACATCAATAGAGCTTTTTCTGGTTAAGAGTTGTTTTCAGACTGTAGCCCTTTTGTTTGAGAATGGCTTTGTTTCTCTTTTACTTGGAGCCCAAAAGCCATCAGCCATGGAGTTCCTGCCCCTTCGAGGGGGGCATTCAGAGGCAGGCGGCAGAGGGCCAAAGACTGGCCCTTGTGGTCCAGGCTGCCTTCCTCTGACAGCATCTTTCACTGATGTTTGCTTTTTCAAAGCCATCTTTCCGGAACAAAGGCTTCTTTCTATATAGATGACTCCTAATAACCTTTCTCCTCCCTCCCATAAGGATATCTGTTTCTAACCCTTTATAGAAATATGTTCCTCATTCTACCTTCAGCTGAGAGGCCGTGGGTTCTCTGCAGAGTCACCGAGTGTTACAGCATCACGGCCCTGCCCGACCAAACCAGGTCTCACCTCGCAGATTCAATGTTATTTCTCTGCCCAATGAAGGGGCTGAGTGCCATGACCTCCAGGCTCGTCTTTTCCACTCTGAAATGCTAACACGGGATCTGAGACCGCAGAGTAACCAGGCTGTCCCCGGGCAGCAGCATTCTGTGTCATCAGAAGTGCTCACTGAACATTCAGATGCTTGGGCCCCAGGCAGACCCACCCGACCAGCGTCTCAGAGGCAGAGCCTGGGAACTTGTATTTATAGCAGCTCCCCCGGTGTGGGGACAGAGCCCCAAAAAGCAGTTTCCAGGCTCTCGGCCTCACATAGAAGGGTGCTGGCTCAGGTAGTAAATGGCCATCGACTGTGATCAAATGGCCAGCAGCTGTGGCTAGTTGGCCGTCAGCTGTAACCAGTGAGCCATTAGCCATGAATATAACTGCCGTGGCTAGGTTAGAAGAAGAGGCTAGCAAAGAGAAAAAAGAAAAAAGGGGGAGCTAGCAAGAAGATGGTGGCTGAGTCTGCAAGCGGCACCGTGAGGGTTGAGAATTGTGTGGCTCCTGGTTCCTGTGTCTCCAACCCAGCCGCCAGTGAGAGTATAGAGATATGACTCCCCTACCTATGGCTCCGTGGGTGTTCCTTTTTGGCCTAGCCATATCCTGCGTTCTTATGTGGGGGGCGGGACCGGAGACCCTGCCAGACGCCCCGCACAACACTTGGCGAAGTCGGCAGGATCCCCTGCACTACACATGGCGCAGCGAGCAGGGTACGGTGCCGGCCAAAGCTCTCCGAAGGGCAGTGGAGCAGTTTGTGCGTATGAACACTCAGTTGCAGGAAGACCAGGAGGAGCAGCTGCCTGAGAGCTGGAACCCCGTGGAGGGGTGGGAAGACGTGGACGGTTCCCCAACCAGCAGAGGCCGGAGAAAGCGAAGGTCCTTGCGGCCCTGTGGGCTGGGAAGTGCTTGCTGAGGCAGCCCGGATGCAGGACTTGTAGTCCCAGGAGGAAACGCTTGCTGAGTCCTCCGTGGGAGCTGAGGGTGAGGTCAAGGTCATCCCTCACCCCCAGGACAACCCTGGCGAATGACTATGGACTATGGGGAATTGCCTTCCATCCCTAATTTAATGGACCACTTGACTGTTTGGGAACATACCACCATGTAGTGGAACTGGCGGATGTTTGCTATTGTGTCTTGACCGGCCACCATTGAGAATATGTAAGCACCTTGACTGTGAGTCGCTATTGTTCCAGCACGGTACCCTGAGAGGCCCAGAGAGAGTGGCAGTGCCCTGAGAGGCCCTGGCTGTGTCCAGGAAGCCGGGCTGTGCCCAGAGAGAGTGGCGGTGCCCTGAGAGGCCCTGGCTGTGTCCAGGAAGCCGGGCTGTGCCCAGAGAGAGTGGCGGTGCCCTGAGAGGCCCTGGCTGTGTCCAGGAAGCCGGGCTGTGCCCAGAGAGAGAGTGGCGGTGCCCTGAGAGGCCCTGGCTGTGTCCAGGAAGCCGGGCTGTGCCGAGAGAGAGAGTGGCGGTGCCCTGAGAGGCCCTCGTGTGCCCGGGTAGACTAGTGGTACCCTAAGAAGTCCAGGAAGTCTGGCTGTGCCCAGGAGTACTGGTGGTGCCCTGAGAAACCCTGGCTGTGCCCGGGGAGACTAGTGGTACCCTAAGAAGTCCAGGAAGTCTGGCTGTGCCCAGGAGTACTGGTGGTGCCCTGAGAAACCCTGACTGTGACCAGAGAGCTTGGCTGTGTCCAGGAAATAGCATTCACCTCCAGGTTCCTCGCACAGGGCCCCTCGTGGAAGACGCTTGTCGCGTAGATTGTGAGGCGAGAGCCTGTAGGGGTGGAGTGTGGGGACAGAGCCCCAAAAAGCAGTTTCCAGGCTCTCGGCCTCACATAGAAGGGTGCTGGCTCAGGTAGTAAATGGCCATCGACTGTGATCAAATGGCCAGCAGCTGTGGCTAGTTGGCCGTCAGCTGTAACCAGTGAGCCATTAGCCATGAATATAACTGCCGTGGCTAGGTTAGAAGAAGAGGCTAGCAAAGAGAAAAAAGAAAAAAGGGGGAGCTAGCAAGAAGATGGTGGCTGAGTCTGCAAGCGGCACCGTGAGGGTTGAGAATTGTGTGGCTCCTGGTTCCTGTGTCTCCAACCCAGCCGCCAGTGAGAGTATAGAGATATGACTCCCCTACCTATGGCTCCGTGGGTGTTCCTTTTTGGCCTAGCCATATCCTGCGTTCTTGTGTGGGGGGCGGGACCGGAGACCCCGCCAGGCGCCCCGCAGGACACTTGGCGTAGTCGGCAGGATCCCCTGCACGACACCCGGTGTTTCCCACATGCAGTCAATTGTGGGAATAACTGGGTGGCATTTGTTTAGGAAGCTCGCTGGGGCAGCACATTTCTGCATGTGAGAACAAGCAGTCCATTTGGAAGAGCAGGAGGAAAACCTGCTTATTCTACTGGCTAAACAGTCTCTGTGTTTTCTTCAGACACAGGTGTCTTAGTATTTGGCCCAGGAAGAAACCCCAGCCGCTGGCGATGGGCAACAATGAGCTCTTATTGGAAGCACCGGCCTCCCCGCCCCCCAGCTTTTATCCAGGCTTCAACCTCAGGGAAGAGCAAATACAAGTTCAGAGGGTTCTGACCGCTAACATTAGGACAACTGCAAAAAGCAGAGTAATTTACAAACTAATGTTTCCTGTCTTCATATTGACAGCTCCATCCTAGTCAATCGACCTGAAGAGGTTGGACCTCGCTATTATCGAGTCTTATTTTCTTTAGGGGCTGGACGGCAGCCTACCTAGTCATTTACCTGGCTTTCACCCATGAGGACACAAATTAGAACTCTACCAGGAAAGCAATAGGCGTCACTGACCCCTGTTTGGACGACTGAGTGAGGCTCAGGGATTATCGTGCTTGGGGAATGGAAGGCAGTCAGTCTCGGTTTCGTTGTCCTGAAACCATTTCTCACTGAGGGCACACTGGTGTTTTACCCACGTCGATTAATGAAAGAATCTTTGGTTCTGGCACTTTTTATTATGGAGGCAAGATAAACAATGAAAGAGTTCACCTGCAACCCTGCCCGTGATGAAATAGTGCATGGTCAGTGCGGGGTGGTTTTGGAAAGCAGGGTACATGTAGCTGCCTCCTTTTGAGGTGGCCAGATGTGGGGAACGTCACTTCCAAGAGGACTCAGGCATTCATGAGCACGTCCCGCTCTCCCAGTGGGATCTCGCTGAGACCTCAGCGTGGGGCCTGCTCTAGTCTAACAACTGGGGGTGTCATTCTGAGATTGCCGAATCTCCCGGGGAACAGCGTGGTGATGGTGTCTGTGCGTCACCCCTGATGAGTGGTCAGGATGAAAGCGCGTGTGCGCTACGGTGTGTTTGATCAGTTTCCTAGCAGTGTTTATCTGACTTGTGTTGTTTATTTTTTTGGCCTTGTGAGTATTGCTAAGCACAATGAGTGAACAGAAAACAGTCTAGTAATCTGGATTAGATAAGCTCAATGACATGGAGTGCTTCCCGAAGCTTCTCCAAAAGGGTCTCGCAGTCTCGGAAAGTGAGCTCTACATGTGCTCTGCCCTCGCCCAAACGAAATCTTCCACTCTGCATCTCTTGATATGATGAAATCTTTGAGTTGCCAGAGGAGAGCAGCCTCAGAGCTTCAGAACAGGACCTTCCTGGATGGCTCCCTCGTCCTCGTGCTTAGAAAGAAGTGGACAGCCAATGGGGGTCGGGGCCTGCCTCTGCTCTGGCTGCGGATGGAGCATTATCTTCTGAGCTAAGGGATCACAGCATTTGTGGGGAAGGACGTGGGATTATAAGATAATACTGGGCCAGTGCACCCAGAAGCACCCTAATTCCACCTCCGCCTCCCCGTGAGGTCTCCCCTCCCTGTGAGGTCTCTGAGGGAGGCATATACTCAGAGGATAGCCTCAGGGGCTCAGTGCATCACTAGCTAGAACCCCAACTTGGTCTTTGGAACTGAGAAAGTTTGGACCACATGATGAACCAACTTTGACCCAAAAGACCAGGCCAGAGAAAGCATACCATCCAGAGACTGAGGTGTAGTTGGCCCTGGGTGTCCATTCCAGGCCACCCAAAGGCCAGGGACGCTCACACGTGATCTTCTAACCTCAGCCACATGAGGAGAAGACAAAGGGAGATTAGAAAAGCCTAGGAGAGGAATGCAACCCACCTACTAAAAGGAAAAACTCTCAAACAGAAAACCCATACCCTATGCTGGACCTATAATGTCTTGATTTAAGAGCTTGTTCCAGCCTGAGGAAAACACACTGGGCTCCCTTCCAGGGTGTCGTGACGTTCAGCACAAGACCAGAAGTTCTACTCCACTCTGCCATGGGAGCATGAAAGCAGTGATGTGTGGCTTTGTTCCAATAAAACTTTATAAAAATAGGTGACCAGTCAGGCGGCATGGGGGTCCGTATTTTGCTAATCCCTGCTTTAGCACTGAAAAGATGGACCCAGGGTCTGGGCGCCCTCCTGTTTGATCAGCCCAGACCACATCCCTTCTCTGTGGTGGCTCTCCCTTCCGAATGAGACCCTCATGCTCGGCCATGACTCTTTGGTCCGGGCATGGGCCTGACCCAAGCCTGGCCAATGTGGGGGTCAGGGGTGGGCTGTCTCTCCAGGAACGGTTTGAATTGGATGTGGGAAAGGTCCAGCTGGTGTTCGTGGTAGAAGCCATGAGATATGAATCCCAGGCCCTGTTGGCAGTCATGCACTCTGCCATGGAGGAAGCTGGGAGCAAAGGAAGCTGGTACTCAGAACAATGGAAGCAGGGCATGCAGAGTGGAGTCCTGGGACGGCAGTGGCTTGGTTGCAGGTGTTCCTAAGCCCAGCTTGATTTCATTATATGAGACAAATTCTTTCTCGTAAGTTCCCCTTTGTGCTCCAACTAGTATGAACTGAATTTCGGTTGGTTATAACCGAAAGAATTTTCATGGATTCTCTGGGTCATAGCCTGTAGGACCCAATAAACCCCAATAACTGGAACTGAAGCTTCTCCTAGGCTCCTGGGTACGCGTTTGGTGCTCAGTCTTACTTCCTTACAGATGCCTCAGTCCTAAGAAGTTTGCTGGGTGCCCTCTGCTCTGATGGCAGCACAGTTCCCATTTCAGATACGGCACCAGCACATGCTGACCGGCCAATTCCAGATGGTGGGCACAGCGGCCATAGTTCTTCCTGTGCCAAACCGAAACCCCAGCTAATGATGGTCTCCCCGGCCCCAGAACAGGTGTCTGCCTTGAGGAAATCAATCGTTCTGCAGGACTGAAAACATCCGAACCACACTCACCTGGGCAGCATCCTCCCAGACAGGTAGGTACTCCTTCACTCACACCAGTTTCCTGGACGGGGCTACGGCTGAGAGATTTGTCAGAGGTCAGGCTTTGGTCTGTAGCCTAGAGCAAGTCAGACTCAGCCGCCAGCACTAGATTTTCAGAGTGGAGTGACTCATGCTGTGTCACAAACTTGCCTCTCACCCTAGGCCCTCACTGTCCAGCTACTTCAATCCCCTGAACAAAGGGAGCTGTGAGACGAGCAGGGCCCTTCCTGGGACTTGTGGTTTGTCATCTGCAGCACATGAAAATCAGGGGAGAGCCTCTAGGCCTGTCCTACACTCAGCTATCGTCTCGTGTTTAGAGACTCAAAGGTCCAGGTGGCGGGGGGACTCACTCACTGCCACAGTCCTTTTATTTCACAACTTTGGCGGGTGGTGGGCCACACACATTCGATGGTCACAGCCAGGCTTGGACAGGGTGGGGGTGAAAAGCCATCTGCTTTCCCAAGTCTTCAACCCTGAAGTTGTGATAACAATGATGTCACCAGCCTTCCACAGAAGCATCTTTGTTCACACGAGAGCCCCAGGGTGACCGCCAGAGAAGCAGCTTTCCCACACTGGGTGGCACTGCATCTGTACGATGTGGGTTTGGTTATCAGTGCTCTGAGAGGAGGGTGGTGGGAAGCGAGATGCTGATTTGCCCTTCACCGTCAAGAAAACCACCAGGAGCGCCCGCCTCTGCTGAGTTTTCACTTGTGTCTCAGGACCTGCCATTTCTGAGGTCCCCAGATGACGACTGGGAGAGGAAAGGCCTTGTGACCGGAAGGTTAGGCGGAAGTGAGCCACTGCATTCCTGCAGATATAATGCAGGTGGACTGATTACTAGCACGGGCTTTGTTATGTCAACCAGTGCTTTCAGTATTTCAAAGGGGAGCCTCCATTTAAAGGGAATCTTATAAGAAAACTCAAGATGTGAGCGCGGCAGTGCAAAGAGAGGTTTGGGGCTGAGCGCGTGTGGGTGCTGGGGTCTCGCCTGTGGGAGTTCCTTTCCCAAGAGATGTATGGGGGCTTCGCAGGGCAGAGTATGAAATCCTCTGATGCCCATAAAAACATATAGTGTTAATAAAAAACAAGTACAGGTTAAAACACACCTGCTTTGTGTAATGTGTGCACAAAACAAAACTTGTTTCACAGTCAAAAAGCGATTGCACCACCATAACTGAAGGCAACTTGAAAAGGTCCTTCATTTGAAAGGCTCCTAACTGAAAAGTTATTGATTGGCTGAGATTCCCCCGTGAACCTATCTCTGCCTCTGCTTGCCTCGCCTCAGAGCTGGCACCTCACAGCTGCTTGCCAACACACACCCACACACCCACACACACACACATACATGTGTGCACACACACGCACATGCACACATACACGCACATGCGCACACGTGTGCACGATCCATGCTACCCTAGGACTTGAGCTGAAAAGAACAGTCTTTAGGGGACCTGGACATGAGTCAGGGGACAGTCTTATTGCTTATCCTGACTTCCTAGACAGTGCTTGCCTTGCAGCACAAAGTATGAAAGAATCAGTTCCCTGCAAAAACCAAACACAAGCTATCAAGGGGATAGACTCCCTTTGATATCAAATCACAAGACTCGGGGATAAAGGTGGACCCAGCGGCCGCTCCATATGTCGATGAGGACGACAATGACAATTATTAAAGGTCTCCTGTGAGAGACCCACTGCGCGTGGCTTTGGCATGGATTTGTGCATTGACTCCCTGAGAGACTTCCCTCTGGGCTTCTGCTCGGCTAAGCCCTGGGACAGTGGTGGGTCGCATTTTCACCAAGCAACCCCTTCTATTGAGTCAGGCTTCTCTTTGGTTTCAACCCCATCATTGGGCCTGAGCCTTGCTCTTCAGTTCCAAACTCTCACTTTAGTGTCCCCTTGGGCACACCAGAGTCTCTAGGACTGAGGTTTTTGTCATCAATCTTCTTGGGCCTGAGTCCATTGACATTCCCGCTGCTGCACCACCTGCCCCGCCAAACCTTTGCCCGTTCCCTGCCGCCCGACTCCCCTGAGGTTCTCCCGAGCTTGCACACGGCCCTCTGTAGACAGCGGCCTTGTTCCTTAGGGTGCTGGCTATATATTGACTGATACTTCATTTTGAACCTTCTAAGTACTAATCTGTCCCCCTGAGAATAAGAGAATAATAATGAACATTTATTGAAGGGTTATCACCACAAACACTGTGTGGGTTGTCTCACTCATGTAAATGAATGAGCTCATTCAGTCCCTTTAACAAACCATTTGTCCCCACTTAACAGAGGAAGAAACTGAGGCTTACCTTGTTTGCTTTGCTGAGGTCACACAGTTGGAAAGTCCAAATCCAGATGTGTTTGCCCTGGATTCTGGGTGCATAGCCATTGAGGCCTACATCTAACAATCGTGTAAAACAACATTATGTTTCTGCTGTTTTTTGTTTGTTTTTGTTTTCAGGATCACATATTTCAGTGAATTGTCTTCATGTCAGAGGAGGGTAAACTGGTGCACGACAGTAGATGCCAAGTGCTGGCTCACGTCTTACCCGATCCGTCTGTGGGACCGCGTGTCATTCCACAACACACTCCTGTCTGTTCAACAATAGGGAGAATGCTTTCGTGTCAAGCATGAGCCCAACTCTGGATGCTCCCGGAAGGGGCAGCACACGTCCCTGGTGACGTTGTCTACCTGCTGGACCCACTCCACACCCCTATTTATGGAGCCAGGAAACGTCATAAAAAAAATGAATACAACAAAAATCATTTCCTTCCAGGGCCTATAATTTAATAAGGAGGTTAAGACATATCTTCAAATAATAGCAAAGAACAGGATCTTTCACTTCGCAAAACAGCTTCATAGCAGACTCAAAGGGAAGTATAACAATGAAAGTCTGATACAGGTATTGGGAAATTTCCAGAAGGGACACCACATATGACTGACCTCTGTGTCCCTACTGGGAAGAGGTACCTTGACCACAGGTGCCAGGCCAGAGTGGGATCCCACACAAGATGTGCAGCACTGCAGAAGGGAACACAGGCATCCATCTTCCTGAAAGCAGCACTCCCCAGAGATGTTGGGGATTCTGCTGCCTGCTGGAATCCAGCCAGCTCCCCCGTAGTCAACCTGGGGTTGCTTCCCCTGTTCGTTGTCTGCCTGGCAGATTTCTCACTCTAGCTCCTGTTCTCTGACTTGGTTTCTGGTGGTTGTTTGAGATGTTGCCTCCGTTCCTCGTGGATCGGGTCCAAGGTATGCCCCCCAGTATGGGACCTGCTGTTCTATGTGTGGGATAGCCCTGGCATGGCTAGTTTTACGTAGGAGAGGGCCGAAGCTGTGGGTAGTCTTCCTGGGTGTGAATTGGTGGTCCATTTTAGGAACAGACCGAGGTCATTGAAGATCCACAATCAGGGACACCCCGGGGAGGCTTTCTGAGCTGTAACTGGCTGTTTTGGTTCATGGATGATGAAGGGGCTGTGTGGGAACAAATGAAGGATGAAAATAATGGAGGGGTTTCTACAATAACTTGTAGCAAAATGTATTTTCCTGACGGCAATGCCATTTGTTAACCTTTGTACTTGCTGATGTTCTAATTTTGGCACAGGTATCCGCGGAAGGCAATCCCTATTCTTGCAGACTCAGTTTATGGAAGCCAAGAAGGCGGACTTCTTCTTAAGAGCACAACTAAGATGATATAAAATCGATCGTGCATAATATCACAAAGAAATGGTACAGAGTTGTCTGCTAAGTATAGGCAATCAAACTGGTAATGAACAAGAAAGGATCGTTTTGTAGACAACGCCGTTTCCTCTTAAGACATGGGGACACTTAAACATACATTTATTAATAACTCATGAATTAAGGAGGAATTCACGATGAAAATTACAGAGTATGTAAAACTTAATGGCATGAAAACACTATATATTTCAAAACTGGAAGTCTATAGCTAAATTGGTACTGGGGTTTAAATTATAGCCTTCATGCATCTTTTAAAAATAGCATTCTTAAACAAGTGAGTTTTGTTTCAAGTTAGATGAATAAAACCACTCAAGCCTAAAAAAGGTAACAGGAAGGAAATAATAAACTGAAAAGCAGATATTAATAACATGCAAAATAAACAGTACAGAAAATCAACAAAACCAAAAGCCAATTCATTATAAAGTCAGTAACATAACCCTGATCATTAAAAAGGAGAAAAGAGTCACAAACATGTGACAAGGAATAAATATGGGCTATAATGACAATATGGTAGAGCTATTTAAAAACCATGAGAGACTGTTACATGCAACTTTATGCCAACAGATTTGAAAACAGTAAAAACTGAAACATTTCTAGAACAATGCAATTAAGATGTAGGACTCAGGACACATTCCACAGTGTCACAGAGCATCGTGAAATCCAGAAGGCACAAAACAGAAAGGAAAGCACGGGTTCTTGGTCTCCCTTCACCTCACAGGGCAGCACGCTGGGCGCCGGTGGACCCTACTGGGCACGCGCAGTTCTGCCCCCTGAGGGCTCAGGAGCACCAGGACCACGCAGTGTAAACAGAGGAGGCCCCTGGGGGTGCAGAGCAGCTGCTCAGGAGTTGGGGGGGATGCACCTAGTGACTTCAGGGAAGTTTGGCTGGCAGCTGCTCCCCACTCCCCACTCCCACCGCCTGCAAATGGAGTCCCACCCCCTGGAAAGATGGACTTTCTGCAGAACCCCTCCCACCGGGAAGGGAGAACTTCCAATTGCTGCAACTGCCTTGTTTGCGAAGCAATCCTGCTTGTTTCTCTTCTATCACCAACACTGCTTCACAAAGAAATTGAAATTCTTATTAAAATAAAACCCAGTGAAAACAATGATCTGGTTGATAATCAAAAGATTCTTGCTTTAAAATACAGCAGGACTGGATGGCTTTGTGGTACATTTTACCAAACTTTCAAAAAATACTTATCTGAAAGACTATTTAAGAGACAAAAAAGAAGAAGGGGAAGAGGAAGGAGGAACAGGGGTCAAGAGGAGGCGGAGGAGGAGTAAGGGAAGGAGAAGAAGGAGAAGGAGAAGAAAAAGGAGAAGGAAAAGCATCATCTCCAAACTCATTAGCCAAATCTAGCATGTGTCTTTTCACCAGATGGGCTAGGAGAGCAGAAGAAGAGGAAAAAAACAGACCAGCCTCATTTATGAAGGTAGATGCGATCATCTTAAACAAAATTTTGGCAAATGAAACTCCACACTGGATTAAAAAAAAACACAGTGCAGGTTTATTCCAGGAATATACGACATTTCAAAAGCAGAACATGTGTGATTATAGTATGCCGGGTTAGGAGAGTAAGAAGAAGAAAGCAAAGGAAAATCTCCGTATATGCAGCTAAGGCAGTCACAAAATTCAACACCAACTTATGATTTGAAAACTCTCATAAAATTGGGAATAAGGAGAAATGTTAGAAGCCTACATCATGCAATAACCCTAGTGGTTTGTCTCTAGATTAGCACTAAAATCAAGAACAAAGAACGGATGCCCTCTAGCCTCACATCCACTCAAAAATACACTCTGGTTCCCAGCTAAAGAAATAAGAAAAGAAAAAGAAATAACAAGTATAGACACTGGAAAGGACGAGATAACACCATTTTTACTTGCAGATATTATCATATTTACATAAAATACTTAAAAGAAGGTCCAGACAAGCCATAAAAATGATTAGGAGAGTTTGGCAGGGTTGCAGGATACAAAATCAATGTTAAAAAGGCAATAACATTCCTATACCAGTAAATACAGTTAGAATATGCAATAGGAAACCTGAGGACTTCAGCTTCTGGCCACGGGGAGGAAGTGGTCAGAAAGATCTTCCTGCAGTAGACAACCAGAGACCAGGACAAAACAAAGACACAGCTGTCAGACCCTGGACAACAGACGGACAACGTAGGAACGTGAGCCCCAAGGAAGGGGCAGCCAGGGAGGTGAGCCCTGGCGTCGCCCAGGCTTTCTCCATGGACTGTGGGTCACGGAGGGGAACCCAAGCAGATATGACAATCGGGCTGCATTGAGGAGACGTGAGACTGGAGTTCAACCGTTACAAACTAACTAGAATGTGTGTGGGGGCCAGAGTACCTGAGAGGAAGGAGCTACCCAGTAAAAGAGGTACAGAAATCTGTGTAAGAGTCCCCTTCCGTCTTTGGCAGAAAACAAACTGCACATAGCATTAGTCACAATAACAAAAATCATGGCTTACTGAGTGCTTACTGCATCCCAAACACCTTGCTGAGTGCTTTATGATAAAGGGTGCAGTGCACACGACACATGTGGCCCATCTGGCACCTGGTAAGCACTATGTACCATACCAGCCACCGTTACTTTACGGGCAGCATCTTATTAAACAACCTGCAAGGAACCTCCACTTCCAGGCAGGTAGATGGAGCCGGGACCGACCCGTGCATCCTGTCTCCCACTGAGTGGGCTGGAAAGACTTCCTCACTGCAGGGTGAGTTGGCAGGGACCAGATGGAACCTCATGGTTAGCTTTGCCCCAAGGGAGAAGACTTTTCTGCTGAGAAATGGGGGCCCCGGGCCAGACACTGGCCAGGAAGCGTGTTCCGTTGGGCTCTTACAGAGTTGGCCTAACATTTGAAAGTCAAGACATTTCACCTGGAAATAGGGATTTGCAGCTTCGGATGAGCAGCTCTGAGTGTTCTCCAACCCAGAGTCTCCACTCACTCCAGATACCTGGCCGGCACTAAAGGCATTCGGGCTCCGACCCCTGAACCCAGCTCCCTCACCTCAGAAAAAAAGATCTCCGATGAAACACACGCTTCCACTAAGCAGAGGGAATTTTTCAAAACCACCTGCTCAGTGTTCTCCATGTGAGTTAAGAAGACACGGCCCTTGTTCAATTCTCCACAGTAATATTAGAAGGGAGCAGTCCTGGAAACAAGTTTATAGATAGAAAGAATGGAGGCAGATATTAAATTCACACCAGGAGAGAAAAAAATCAAGCTCATTATTGAAAACAAAATTAAATCAGTAAAGCTGAAGATGAACTTGAGTAACCTCATACGATCACAAAGGAAATGAATAGATATTAAAAGGATGAGAAAATAAGATAATAGAGGTGGAGGACTAACCAAGGACATCCAACCCATGAATACAAGCCACACCCGACAAAGAACATCCTGGAAATGAATATGATGTGATAATAAAAGGTATTAGAGAAAACTTCTGTCACCTGGAAATGGATTTGTCCCTCGGAGCAGGGAGGACTGTTTCTAGGCAACACTTGTGGAAAGAGATAGATGCCAAGACAACGCTCGCAAATTTTTTATAATTTCAAAAGCAACAAAAGAACCCCCTTGAGCTTACCCTCAAAGAAAGGAATGTCATACCTAGTTCCCCCTGGCATCCCGGGGTGAGTGCTGAGTGTCATATGAGCCGACACATGGTTGGGAGGTGTCTTCTGGGTGCACCCCACAGGTCATGAAGGTACACCAACCCTGCAAATACTGGGGGAATGAGATGGATAGAGTTCTCAGTCTCCTCTGATCCGTGCTCGCACGGACCCAATGTGCTCTGCCTGCCAGAGCCACTTTCCAGGGTTTACCGCACAGCTTTTGAGCCCAACTCCATCCTGGGGCCCCAATATCCTTGGGCCACTTAATTAAGCAGGGGAGAAATTTTGCGCCAACCAACCTGACATTCATTTCTTTGAGGGTAAGCTCAAAGGGGTTCTTTTGTTGCTTTTGAAATTATAAAAAATTGCCAGCGTTGTCTTGGCATCCATCTCTTTCCATGAGTGTTGCCTAGAAATAGTCCTCCATGCTCCGCCGGACAAGTCCATTCCCAAGTGACGGAAGTCTCTCTGGTACCTGTTATTAGGGGCCAAAAGGCCAGCAGGGGTCCGCAGAGCACTTGCTGGATTTCCCATCCCCATGCGCTATGACGTGCACATCTTCACCTTCTACCTGACCTCCCAGATTCCAGGAACGGGTCCTCCCCCTGGGAACGTGGCTGGAGGAGGTTGTGGCCCTTCAGATTGTCCCTGAGGCAAAACCTTAACTCTCGGACCCTGAGTTTGGGCCATTGCCAAACTCTCCACCAGTGGAGAGTGCACACCTGAAGCCTGCCCTCTTCGGAACTTCAGTGTCTCCAGGATTCCCCGAATCACAGCATTGCCAACCCGTTGTTCATTCTGTTTACATGTAACTTCCTTTCCACTGCCATCCTGTGTTCCCGTTTTCCTGTACTGAAATGTGCGATTCCTCAGTTTTATTTTGCAGGTAGATAAAGCAATTTGGCATTTGATGTCATCAAGCAATGGTCCATTGACTTACCCACCGCTATAAAGTATGTCTCCTCGTCTCATTTACCATCTTAGTTCCTTATGAGTTTATCCTTAAATAGCTATTCATTGACATCTTGAAAGCAACAATTCCAAAGAACCCAGAGACCCATTCAAACATGAGCCAAACTGAGCTAAGTTATTCACAATTTGGGTGTCACCAGGGTGTCATGCTTCCTGATATCTTTATGAAACGAATGGAAAACAATTGGAATTCGAGAAAAAAACCAGGTTCTGGCTTTCGGTGTATTTGTTAGATACAGTGCTTCTAACAAAATCAGGTCTATTCTGACAGTTAACGCTCAATTCCAACACGCTGTGTGTTATTTAATAAGTGAACTACTGCTCTTTTTAATGAAGCCAAAATGATGTCGCCATCTGACAACGCAGTTGTGTCCCCAGAAAGAGGGAAGGAAATGCTCATTTCAAACAGTCCACATGGCAACTGCTAGATAAATGAAGCTGAGAAAAACGGCCTCGGGGCTCTGGCCCATTCTTTGTCTCTTCAAAGAAAGAGACTTGAAAAGGCAACTGGATGTCTCAGTTTGGGTGTCAGGTGGCCCTGTTACGTTTCTCTTTATAGACCCAGCTCTGCTGGTGGTTGGGACTCAAAGAGTAGACACAGACAATAAAAGTGGACACTTAATGGAGGAAATACCCTGAGTCTCTTCCTGCCTGATTCTTCCTCCGGCTGCCAAGTCCCAAAGTCACCAGCTTGCTCCCAGGAATTGCAGTCAGAAGGCCTCCATTCCAGGGGAAGTTTGACACCTAGAGGGCTAGAGCCGCAGGTAGGTGTGGCTTACACCTACCTGAAGTAGCATGGCGTTAGTCAGCTCCAGGATTGGGGTGTGGGCATTGGGGTGCAGGGAGGTAGCCACTCTCTGCCCTGACGCTGCTCTAACTGGTATGGAAGAGCCAGCCTTGCATGGAACCAGAAGGCCTCCCAGAATGCCCCACTCTCCCCACTGTAAGCTCCAACGGGGTCTCCGAGCGCCATCGGCCCTTCTATGGAGAGTTCATATTTTCATGTGAATGAGCTATTTCTTTGTGGGCAGCCTACATCCACTTCCTCTTCTCAGGCTATGGGCTCTTGATGAGGCTGGCTCTGTCCCAGAATCTAGCCCTGGGACAAGGGGCCTGGAGGAGGCCAAACAGCCCTTTTCACCCTTCGGTGTCGGTGAAGTTGGTTAAACCGTCTCTCCTGAGAACAAACCTCAGAGAAAGTTCACCTCAGCTAGAATAGGACTTGATTTCTTTCATCTCCTCTTGCCCGGAACAATAGTGTGGTTAATCTAGCATTGGTTATGTCTTTACTAGCTCACTAAGAGACTCCATCCTGTACACTATTGGCTTGTGAAACTTGTGCAGTAAACTTGTGTTAAATAAATTGCCGGGAAAGAGAAACTCAGTCTCTGAGCGTAACTTTGCCACCGCCCTACCACCTGCCATAGCAAAACAACCTGATGTTTTGTTCGTGTTGTTAAGATGTCTTTTAGATCCCTTGCAGATGCTGGAAGTGCCGTACAGCCTTTCCCAACCTTTCCCAATGCCCCGTCCTCTCCCTGGGGTGCTAGCTTTGCTCTTGGTTACCTAAAACAACTTAATCAAGTTGTGAGTTTTGTGATGTTTTGCTGTTGTTATAGGATTGTATGCAGAATATTTCTCCACTTTGGCAAATTCACAAAGATACTGTCTGAGTGTCTTCTATCCCAGAAGATGTATGAGGATCAATTTAATGGATTCCACATAGTTTAGTGTCAGGAAAACATTTCTTTTCAAAAATCATGTGGCCTTTCACTTATCACATAATGAGAAATGTAAAAATTGTCATCATTTCCTTATTTCCTTGGCTGTCCAGAGGCTCAATTTAGCTCTCAATTGGATTAAGTAACTGTATGTGATGGAATATTTATTTCTCTTCTCCCAAAAGACTTCTGATTTTTAAATTTAAATTTTATTTTCCTGAAAGAGAAAGCTGTAAAACAAAAGTGTATATAGTATGATATCAAACATTTTCATTTTAAATATTTACATATGTAAATTATTTTTAAATTACAATAATTTAAAAATAAAATTATGTAAAGCTATCATGGACGCTTTCCACATCAGTACATATAGGACTAACTTCTCTGTAAGTTTTTTCAGGAAACCTTTGATAGATTACAATAAAACAGTTTAAATGTATGACACAGCAATTTAAGTGTAAATTGGTAATGAAAATGACCTGTAAGGAAGGATGCATGACCGTGGTAGAAGGGACTGGAAAAAGGTCATTCTCCTTATTATCCTTTAAACCTCTGTATTGTTCAAATATTTTAATTTTGTCATAACAAAAGAATGTATTAGAAAAAGGGAAAATTGAAAAATACACACATATACATAAGAAGACTCTAAGGTATAGCTAGCTGGAAGTGCTCAGAAACATGATACTGAAATGAAACAGCAGCCACTAAATACCCTCATCCTTTCTACTTGCAGACTTCTTTTTTTCTGAGTGGTGCCTTTCCATTACCTAAAGACACCTGAGATTTACCAAGTAACTCCCTCTCCGTCAAGGGAGAAGCTACAGGAGGCTGTCATGCATAAGCTTTAAGATGCTTTCCAAATCCAAGATTCTGGATCCAAGTCTCACTCTATTGACAATTTTAGACTTGTCCTCTGGGCCTGAAACATAACAGATTAATGTCAAGACAGATTACATACACAAGGCCTTTTATAAACAATGTCTCTGCATAAGATGAGCCTGGATTTTAATTCTATTACATAAATTCCATTAAAAAAATCCTCTAAGAGAAGAAATTATGGTGGGAATTGTTGAAGACGAACAATATTTTTGAAGGCAGGCCAAAGAGATATTAATTCTTTTTTAACCTAAAATCAGAGACATCTTAGCTATGCCTGTATTTATAAGCACTCACCATCAGTCTTCCCTTGAATTGCTTCTCTTAGTTCCTACTAACTCTTGTGCCCGTTTGGATGATTTCCTTCCTGAAAATTCTTTAGTTCAATTGGGCAGTCATGTTTCAATGGCTGACAAACATGCACACAAAAACCATTGCAACTTTTCACTCTGGAAAATAACTGTTATTGTCCGACCTTGTATTATGAAGGGAGGTATTTGGGGTTTTGAATCATTATTTGTATTGATGCATAATTCAGGGCTGCCTGACTGCCTGCCAGCTTCTCTAGAGTTGTAGAGGACACGAGAGGGGGATGTAGGATTTGAAAGTCAATCTAAATATTTTAAAGTGAATTCCGCAATGGGGGAGGGAGGAAGGCTTAACAAAATGAAATTTTTGTGACTGGCATGGTGCAAATTCTTGTAACGAAATCCAAAGGACATGTGTGGGACGGTGGCTAAGGAGAAACCTGTGCTCACCTGTGATCCTCCATGGGGGTGATGAGGTTTCCCCACAGACACGAGGTCTGGCCTACAACAGGTGTTTGCATATTACCTATTGACCCGTGATGCTCAAGCTTAGTGCCTCTGATGCAGCCACCCTAAGGCGACAGATGTACTTTCTAACTTTCAAAAAACAACAGCTCATGAATAAACAATGGGTCTAATGCAAAAGCCCTCAGGCTGGAGATCCAACTCAGAGCCAGCCACTCCCCCCGACCCCTCCTGAAATATATTAAGAAAAAGCAAATCCCTTCAGCATTCAGCATCTTTCAGCCAGGAGCTTGAAAGGCTGTCTTTCCTTGTCTTTAGAAGCAAATTGACTATAAAATCCCACGAAGAAAAGGAAAACAATTGGTGGGTGGTAAAGTCGTAAGTGAGACAGAATAATAATAAATACGGATTTCCCAGGCTCTCTTTTCATTCTCATCACTAGTTTCAAATTACAGGACCTATAGCCAGCTGGCTCCCTGGGTCTGTGGGGCCGGAAAAGAGCCTGCACTGGAAAGCCTCAGTTGGCATCCAGCTCTGGGATTCTGCAAAGGCTCCTGGACTCCTCCTCACCCCTCAGCTGAGAAAAAGAACATCTGTTGCGATGCGTTTCTGAGGCTTCGGTCAGAATTTCATGAGGAGCAGGCCTGGAGCCCTGTTGTGGGTGTACACTGAGACCTGCTTCTGTCAGTGGGCGGTTGCTTCTGCCGTGTCCTGCTGTGGTTAAGCAGAGGCGCTGGAAGTCTCCCCACAGGTCTACTGTGCCTTCTAAACTTACAACTAGTGGTGCCAAAGTAGAGTTGTATCATTTATTTATTATTATATTTTTACCTAGAATGAAAATAGTGCATTTCACAATTTGAGCTAAGGTTTCTGTTACAACTTTCTTAAGAAGCAGTAACAGGTTACCTTAAGTCCACCCTCACGCTCAGGTGTATCTGCTGGCTCGCAGACCCCTGCAGGCCTCACGCTTTCAAGTCAAGGGTATCTTAGTGTCTTGAGGCGTGACCAGATGGCCGAAGTCACTTGCCCACAGGCTGTCCCTCAGAGGTGCCCTCAGGCCAGCGCGGACCAGCGCTCAGCTCCCAAGAGTGGACTGGGAAACTCTGCAGGACTTGGCAAGCTCGTTGTTAAATACAGCCATTGCTATGACTGAAATGATCTAAACTTACAAATTATACTAAGGGCAAAATGCATCCCTTCCTAGTTATCTTACCATAGGTTAATTATATCTGCTTCCAGGTTAGCTATGCCTTTTGTATCTTTAAGACAAAAACATACTGTAGAACAGTGGCTACAGCACATCTCTCCCCAGCCCTGCGGCCCGTGATGTCAGGTTGATAGGAGGAAATCAACCTCACTGGGGGTATTTACAGCACAGTGACCAGCAAATGCTACAGACCAAGGCTTTCTACTCGTCCCCCCGCCCCCAAAGATCCAGTTGTTGAACATTTACTAGCATACCACTGGTCTCTAACCGGAGCTAAGGGTTATAATGTTATGGATAAGTACGTGTTCTGAGACCAGAGCTCCAGGTGGCCTGGGTCTCTTAGTTCTAGTGGCTGACTGACGAGCATGCAAGCTGACAGCTCTCAGTCCCATGTCATCACAATCGAATGTGCAAGGCTGACAGTCAGAAGGGCAGAATGGCCAGGAATTCTATCAGCTGAACCTTGGGTCCTGAGAGATGGCCTGGTCTGTTTTTGCACTATTGGTTATTCAAATCCCAGGTTGGCAAACACGTTTTAGCCTCTGAAACTTGAAAAAAAGGTGGGTTTTTGTTGTTGTTTTGTTTTTGTTTTTGCAGAGGTCTGATGTATAAAGCAGAGATCCGTGACCAAGTGGGATGGAGGGCTGAGCCCATCGCTTCTCGCTCCAGGCAGGACGGGAAGGGAAACTCCCTGGCTTCAGGGTGCACAGCTAGGAAACCTGCACCACAATGAGTGACAGCTGAGAAGAGGTGTTTGTTCGTGTTAAAATTCACACAGGGGCCTTGCTCCCACCTGCACAGGCAATTTCCCCCAGAAACTGTTTACAGAGGCAGCTGCTCCCACCTGATAACCTGAGGTCCTCCACAATGAGGGCCTGTTTCGCACAGGAAGAAGGATTTTGTTTCATGGCTTCTAGGCCCAGGGGAGCAGCCTGGTTCCTGTATTGATGGCCGGGAAGAGGCTCACCACCGTCCACTCTGGCCCACGCTGTGGCATCTTCCAGGACAAGTGGGTGACTGTGCATAAGAAACCAGGAGAGGACATGGGTGTGGCTTAAAGTCTCGGAATGTCTTGTTCAGTGTGCAGCCAGCACCTTGGGAGAAAAATACCAGCCTCGCCAGTCATCCGGTGACATACGTCAGATCACAGACGAGACTTCCCTTGGGGCTTCTCACAGATGATCCAGGACTCAGATGCGTCGGCGTGTCTCATAAAAGTGGGGACCACTTTCAAACACTGGATGTCCGTACCCCGACAGTCCTCAGAAAAGCCACGCACTTGGTTCATTTGCGTGCTTCGTGAGTTCCGTGTTTTGTTTTGTTTTAATATTGTAAGAGTAATTCTGCAACTTTAAAGCTATAAGTAGAGTCATAGTTTCTTATGGCGGGAATCCTTCATAAATTATATAAAGGCCCAATCACTGTGCTGTACATCTGAAACTAATGTAAAATAATATGTCAACTAGAATTCAAAAAATATATAGTCATGGGATATAAAGCACAGCATAGGGAATACAGTCAATGTGTTGTAATAGCTGTGTACTGTCAGAGGGGCAGTAGAGTTTCGGAGATATCACTTTGTGACATGTGTAAATGTCTAATAACTATGTTGTTTTGCATACCTGAGACTGATAAAAAATAAAATAAATAAAAATTAATTGTAAAAATGATTTTAAAAAGAGTCGTAGTCTACGCCATCTTCATAATTTCCCAGGTGTCCGTGAACTCAGGACATATTGTCCCTCCGCTTCCAATGCGTTCCAGCATATGGAACATTTGAACAGTTGAACATTTCCCAGATGCGTTTGTTTTCTTGAACCTCGCTAGCCTTCTTGTACCACGCCGCCATGGGTTTCTCAGTAAACAGTTTATGTTATGCTCTGCTGCTGCTCGAAACTCTTCATAAACTCCAGCCTCTTCATAAATATGTCACCGTCCATGGAAGCTGTGTCCCCTCTCCCACCAACAACTCCATCACCCCCAATCCCTGAGCTCCTGTCTCACCGCCACTGCAGGAACTGGTTGGGGTGAGAAAAAGTAGGGGCTGTGAAGAATCAATCATGTGCCACCCAACTTCCCCATTATAAATGTAGAAAGAGTCCCTCTGGTTTTATACATCAGTCTCTCGTGAGTTAGGATAGTGTGTGTCGCTTTACCCTGTCTGCTCACTTGAGAGAAAAATCATCCCCTGAATCCAGGGGCCTCTTTCTTGAGGCAAGCTCTGCATTTATTTCATTCCCTCTGTACAGGCACAGAGTATCTGTCCCAATACTTAGATTCTCCGGGGAGTGCAAAGCTCCGCTTAGGCCTATAGTCCCAGGCTGAATTTTTCATGTCAGTCATACCAAACATGCCTGAGCTTAGCCACTAAACGAGGTCCTGGCCCAGCCACTAGCAGGGTGAGCTTTTGTATCCCCTGGGCTCGTGTCCCTCGGGGACAGGTCTCTGAGATGGAGCTCAAGGTAGACGGAGAAGTGGTAGAAATTGAACCTTACACCCCTAGCTCCCTTCACAGACAAACACATCCAATTCGAATTTAAACAGAAACAATTTAAACTATGTAAACTATGAAAGACATTTCACCGCTGAGGAGAGGGACACAAACAAGGTGAATCAAAACAAAGAAAACCTGTTTGCTTTGTCTTAAACATCCAGGACTATTTATCTCTCTCATCATTAATGACATATCTGTATACATAGTTCCCCAGGAGGCCACTTCCGGTGACTCACAAACCTTCTTCCACCCAGGGAAGAGAAATGTAACCTTTTTTTCTACTGTCAAGGTTCTGCCTCCTAATTGGAAGGCTGATGCCTAAGAGGTGACCTGCCCCTCACAGATGAACCTGGAACCAAGAACCCTGCCCTCGTTTTCTCTCAAAAATACAAGCCGATTTCATGAGAAATTAGCAAACAAGCAGTGCATCAATAAGTCTGGACATTTTTATTGTGGCAATCTAAGTGTGCAGTGTCATAGTTAATGAAAACCTTATCATTTACATAAGTATTCCAGAAGATGTCCATTCTCCTTGCAGCTGTGTCACTTGATTGCTGAAATATACAAGGTCTTAGAGCAGGGGTGCCCACACGGCGGCCCGCGGGCCAACAGCGGCCCACAATCCATTGTTAATTGGCCCGCAGCAAATTCCAAAAATATATTTAGTTTACTTAAATAAACCAGGTGAGGCAATACGTACTTCACCTCGAGTGAGTGGCCCGGCTGTTTGTGTATTTTACCGCAGATGGCCCTTGGTGAGAAACGTGGAAAAAAGTTTGGACACCCCTGTCTTAGATAAATCCAGGAAAATGTGATGTTGGAAATTTACTTTAAATCTTCCCCAAATGACAAACTGACCTAACACATTTTTCCCAATTCTAAACAATACCTGTGGTTGAAAGTGCAGAAATGCCAGCTTTGGTAACATGGCCATTTACAGAACAGAAAGAGATGAGGCGGATGTGGGATGGGGTGGGATGCTTGACTCTCAAGAAAGAAAACAGGTGGCACATTTTAAATTGGTGATTGATAGGTTGGAAAGCGTAATATTTGTCACCACAATTCCATGTAAGCTGTCTCCTTGCTAGGGCTCACACAGTAAAGGATGCATACTCCTTGTTTTCCTCCTTATCTACCTCCACTGTTTCTGCAAAAGCTTATTACCTTTACATTCTCATGTATGCAGCTCAATCTAACTCAGAAGCAAAGATAACAATATAGCTATCATTTATTGAGTGTGCAAGCAAATTCACCTCTATGACTTCATTAATTCCTCAATTCAACTCTGCAAGGGAGGGGTGAGAGAACCAGCTCGTGGCAGTGGGGTCACTCTCAGCTGTTGGATGTTGGAGCCCAGCATCCATTAATTACATCACCTCCAGAGGACACTTGTATCACAAGGGCTTTGCCTGGACTGCTTCGGTTTGTTGTTCTAAGAAAAGACACAGGGAATCCTACTTTTCCTGGATGTGTTGTCTTTGACTAAGCAAAACTGGGAGGTTCTATCCACTTGAGAAGAAAGGAAGACACAGCATTGTGTTTATGTGCAGTTTAGCTTGAGTTCATTTACCCCCAGTACTGGAAAGACGTGGGACATTTGTTCTAGGCTAGGAATTGTTGAGGACTCAGAAGAAAACTTTCTTTTTCCACTAAAAGCTGATGGATTAGGCAGAATCAAGGAGCATCAGTGGTGGCATGTTTGGCTAAATATCAGTTTTATTCATCTGTAAAATGGGAACGTAATCATAAACGTGCTTCTTGGGCAGGCCCAATGGCTCAGGCGGTTGGAGCTCTGTGCTCCTAACTACAAAGGCTGCCGGTTCGATTCCCACATGGGCCAGTGGGCTCTCAACCACAAGGTTGCTGGTTCAACTCCTCAAGTCCCGCAAGGGATGGTGGGCTCCGCCCCCTGCAACTAAGATCGAACACAGCATCTTGAGCTGAGCTGCCTCCCAGATGGCTCAGTTGGTTGGAGCGCAGGCTCTCAACCACAAGGTTGCCGGTTCAACTCCCACAAGGGTGGTGGGCTGCGCCCCCTGCAACTAGCAACGACAACTGGACCTGGAGCTGAGCTGCGCCCTCCACAACTAAGACTGAAAGGAACAATTTGAAGCTGAACGGCACTCTCCACAACTAAGATTGAAAGGACAACAACTTGACTTGGAAAAAAGTCCTGGAAGTACACACTGTTCCCCAATAAAGTCCTGTTCCCCTTCCCCAATAAAATCTTTAAACATAAATAAATAAATAAATAAATGTGCTTCTCCAGTGTGTGGACAAGTTGAGGACTTCTGAATACCTCAGCAGCTTTGGCTAGAAACTACGCACCATGGGTCATTTCATTTTAACATTCTTAGATTTCATTATTTTCATTAAAAAAAAAACCCACCAGTGCTGGGCAGCATGGACAAAATGAGTTTGCTTGAATGGTCTCCAAAAAGAGGCCCTCAGTGAGCTAGAAACACAGATGAGCGATATCATTCATTTAGGCAATTTGGGCAATTATCTATTGGCGACTTACCCATGTTACTTATATTTAAATGTAATGTGTGTATGTATGTGTGTTTGTATTTAACAAATAGGCCTGTGCACCTACTGTGTGTCAGGCACCATGTTAGGCATTGGAAATGCAGTAGCAAATAAAATCTACACGTGTTCCTGCTTTTGTGGGTCTTACAGGCTTCTTGTCTCTAATGCCTGACTTACGTTACCTCTGGAATTAAGCTGCACTCTTCCACAAGCCCAAAGCTGAAATGGAAGGCAGTTGAAGTCCAGTCACTATGAAGCCACACACAAGGAAAAGCTTGTAGGAAATAGAATGCTGTTGGAGGCCCACACCACGCATCAGCTTGAAAGATGGGGTAGCCATCCATGGGGGATGAGGAAGTAGTTGACCACAGACAGGATGGGGAGCGGGATGGTTGTAGGAAATGCAGCCGTCATTTCCTGAGTTGGGTTACAGGCTGTTTGTCCGAGCTCAATGTTTGTGTTTGCCACTGTGCATGAGACACCGGTGAGTGTGAGCAGCTCGTCTGCTACTATGAGCGAAGGTGAGCGTTCCTGTAAACCACCTCCGTGTCACGTGGGCAGCCATGTTTGTGTTTGCACGTATGCGCACACTCATGCAAGTGTCTGGGCCTGGCTCACCAGAAGAGTCAGGCTAGGTGTGTGTGTGTGTCTGTGTGTGCACGTAGGGGTTTGTCTACAGAAGCAGAATTCTGCTAGCCCCACCTTGAAATTCTTCGTATTTTTAACAAAGGACCCAGATTGTCATTATGTAGCCCCTCCTGGGAGTAGGGATCATGGTGACAGGGTAAGGGGGAGTCTGTGGGAGCATCAGTATGAGCGGAGCTGGGTGAGCAAAAGCTGAAGAAGAGGGGGCACTGAGCACTGTCCCGTCAGGGCCCCCCTCACCTCCCAGTCGTGTGCAGCCGGGGTCTCCATGTGGAGTCAGATGTGAGCTGCCAGGGCTGGAACAGCCCCTGAGGGCTCAGTGCTGAGCTGGGCAGTGGGGAACATGAAACCTTGATGAAACATTTAAATTGGAAGTCAGGGCACTGTGTCTACTGGAGTCTGTCCTAAAACATTTTTTGAATGCTTGTTATTCAAAACAGAACTTCCTGTTATTCACATTTACAATGAATATGAACCAAGTCATGAAAAGAAGGGCCTGGAAAATGGGCAGAATTCCAGTAGGTACCGAACGAAGAGATAATTCAGGATGGATCAAATGCATAATCAAGGACACAGGAGCAAAAGATTTGAAAGCATAGGCAAGGAGCAAAAAATACACAAACACGGCTAGAGCAGAGGTCCAGGTGGGAGAGAAACAACAAATAACACTAGACAGGCATGTTGCTGCCAGATTGCAGAGGTCTTGGCATGTGGAGATGAGGAGCTTAAATCCCTTCCTTCTGGTAACAAGGTAGGGGCTGTCACTGTCCTGCTCAGAGGCCATCTCTTCCTTCTTCCTTTCCAGGAGGATGCAAATTTTATTTGGGTAGCATCGCATCTCACTTAAACACTGCATTGCCAGCTTCAGTGTGACTGGACAGTGAGCTGCAGGTGGAAGTGTTGGGTGGGATGTCTCAAAAGGCTACTGAAAGGATTGACCTAGCCATGAGATGTGTACTTTCCAGCCCTCTGCCTCTCTTCTTCTTACGTTTGCATACAGATATGATGCCTGGATCCATGAGAAGACCTTGAGATAGAAGTCATATACCAAGAAGGGGGGACAAAAAGAAGGAAAAGTGTCACACGGGAGACTCTTGAAAGGTCTTGTGAACATAAAGCACAACCACTATTTGTAGAACATATTGTGGGAAATGCTGCTGTAGGCAATGGAAAGCCATTAAAGGTTTCGGAACAGAGGGAACCCAGGATTCAAGTGCCAGGGTGCACACAGAAGACAGAGGGGGTCCTCGAAGCAGGAAGACCAGGTTGGCAGCTAAGGTGAGAAGTCAGAAATACGGTGGTTTGAGCCAGAAAAGAAAAACTGTTTCCCAAGACAAAGTGAGCAGGTGAACGATTGTATCGATGGGATCGTGAGGGCGGTGCTCATGCCGCGTTGGCAGACGGGGAAGGCAGGAAAAGAAGTCGCTAGAAAGTGGGGTTGAGGAGGCTACATAACTTCACGTATAATGAGTTTAAGGGTCACTGGGAGACTAAGCAGACTCTCCAGTAGGTTATTGGAGATGTAGAACTAGAGGTTGGGAAAACATTCCGTTTGGATTTGAGATCACCTATTTAAAGGTGAGTTTTGAAGAGCAAATGGAAGACTTAGAAAAATATGCGGACTATTACAGAAGGACTGTTGTCGTGTTGAGCCATATTGTCTTGTGTCCAAATTCACCATTTTTTGCCCGCCTTGTGATACTGGAGCTGGGCTCTAGCATTTCTCCTTTTCCAGCTGCTGGAAGGTTAGGCTCCATCAGAAGAGGGCCCTGGAGGGACCCTTGAGTTGGCAGGAAGACCCGCCCCTTCCGGTTATGGTTCTGCATCATTACGTCTGATAGGATTGGTGTCCTTATAAGAAGAGATATAATCTCTCTCTCTCTCATTCTCTCTCATTCTCTCTCTCTCTCTCTCTCTCTCTCTCTCTCTCTCTCTCTCTCTCTCTCTCTCATTCTCCCCCCACCCTTTCTCGCTCTCCATCTCCTCACAGAGAAGAGACCATGTGAGGACACAGCAGGAAGGCGGCCACCTATGGACCAGGAAGAGAGGCTTCAATTGGAACCACATCTGGCGGCACCTTGGCCTGGGACTTCCAGCCTCCAGAATTGTGGAGAATAAATTTCTATTGTTTAAGCCCCCCAAGCTGTGGTACTTTTTTATGGCAGCCCGAGCTGACTACTATAGTCTCTTAAAATACATATGAATGGATTTTGGTTTTTGATCTGTTTCAGAATTTTTTTAAAGGGGTGTCAAACAGGTTTGCATTGAATGTCTTTTGGCGCTGTGTTATGTTTAGTACTTTCTTATAGTTGTCTTGTCTCCTGCCTTTCCTGTGTGACCTAAATCTCATGTATTTTATCTTTGCTGCTCTATACAGCATATGTTATATGAATCTGGCAATTAAGACAATATTGATGAAGTCTTTAAGTCATTGCAATAGTGGTGATAGTCGAACTTATGGGAATATTTGATTTTCTGAGAAAGTGGAGAAGAAGAAAAATGAAAACAGAGGCCAGGGGCCCAATCCTTGGGGAATGTACATATTAGGCAGAGGAATGGAGCTGTAACAGAGGTGCAGGGGGAACCCATAGAACACAAAACCATAAATGCAAAGGGGAGAGAGGGCTTCCAGGAGGCAGGTCTGGTTAATGTCTTGAAGGCTTCAGGGGGGCCAAGCAAGATTTAATTAAGAAAAGAGGATTGGGTTTGGTAACTGAGATGTCACTAGGGAGCCTTGAGAAGTCATCTTTAGCTAAGCGGTAGAGGAAAGGCCAAGGTTAAGTGGGTGCTGAAAAAGTCATTGTACATAAACTAGACCATCCACAGAGGACGTGGAGCAGGAGAGGAGAGAAAAAGGCTTACAGCTTTAGGGAACAGCTGGTTCCGGGCCGTGGAAGACACGGGACGAGGAGTAACACTGGAGACAAGACTGACAAGGCAAAATGGACAAGGTATCCTTGATGGACCACAGTTTCCAAAGGCAAATGTTGATAGCTTTGGGGTACACCCTTCTCCCCTCATCCCTAACTTGAGGGTGAGCAACAGGCCAGACTCCATGAAGTGTCACTTCTGATGTCAAGGGCTCATAGCACGAACTGCCAGAGTAATCTCAGGGAAAACCCATTTTTAGCACGGGGGGACACAGGGGTCATCTGCAGGTCCGTGGTGCCATATCTGAATCCATTAATTCAATGAGTGTACTGTAAGAGTTAAGGATGAATGAGCTCAGCATTTGGGGGTGACAGTCTTCATGTCTCACAATCACTCTGTGAGATTGTTCATTTAACCAACTTTAAAGAGGAGGCTCAGAAGTTAAGTGACCTGCCCAAGGGACAGAGTTGTTCAGTGATGGGAGCAGCACTTCCGTCCTGATCTCTTGGCTCTGAGTTCAATGTTTTTTCACAACATGACACTCTCCTTGTTGGCATTCGTCTCCTCAACAGTCAAGCCACATAAAGGTGATAGAACAAGAGTGTCAACAGGGCAGACCATAAAAGTGACATAATGGTAGCAGGTTCTCACTCTCTGGCACTCCATCTTCCAAAATGCATTACCTTTATTCCTGGAGAGATGGTTCTTGTCTGAATCCTGCCTCCTTTTCTGCAAATAGACAAATGTGTGTGACAACCTATAAAAAATCCTAATGTCCAATTGACCCTTTCTTGGAGGTTAAAGGCAGCCCTCAGTTCCTACCTCTCAATGGTTCTCCTCTTCCTCTCCCGGGCTCTTCTATTGTCACAGGAAGCTTTCAAGCAGAAGCCCTCCAAAGCCCAGGGAAGAGCGGAATGCGATAAGGAGAATGGGGTGTCAGAATGCCCTAAAATCCTACAACCCACAACTCCAACAAAGCCACGTGGGATGAAAAGAATTAGCTGGGAGCTTTGAAAACATTCACAGGAATTTCATCATTCTAAGAAACATTTTAAAGTGTGAGATTACATCAAATTCCAATGTCCTGAAATTCAAATAGAAAACATAAACATAAGTTAGCATCCCACAAAGTCCAAAGATCTGTGGAGCTTGATAGCAAATGGGTTTATATATCTTAAAAACGAAAAAGAAATACAAAATCCAAACGAGTAATTGTCTCAGATGGAAGCTGCTGACATCTGACACTTGAATGAGAAAAAAGTAATATGTGTATCTTTATTCCTGGTACAAGGGTGAATGTGAGCTACGAGACCAACATTTTCATAAGCTCCAGTGACTCTGAAAAGGGGATCTTTTGGCTCAGTGAGTGGGTGTCTGCCTCAGTAAATTTGTTACACAAGTGAAATCTCTGGCTCTAAATGATCTGTTAACTGGAATATCTGTGGACCCAATTTCTTTAGTATTATACATTGGCAACTCCAGAAACATTTAAAATTAAGTCACCTCAGTTAAAATAGATCTTAACTGTCTTCCTTAGGGGATAGACATCTTTTAACTCCAGAAAAACTTAGAATGAAATATAAAAAGGTTTAAGAGAGTCAAAATCAAATCTATACATAATGGGTAACTTAATGTACTTGAAACATTTAGAAGAATTTGGTCTATTAGTGGGATTACGCTCTCTCTTTTTTACATGATGTGATTGATAAATTAGTTTAGACCCTTCATTTTAATTTGACAATTTTTTAAACAAATTTATCCACAGATTTAGAACATTTGTCAGAACAGAACAGGGTGCAATTTCAGACACCAGCTGGGTATCCTACAATTCAACTCAATTTTGACACTTTCATCCCAAAATGGCATCAGATCCCACAGATTAAAGGCTCAGTTCCACAAGACTCTCTCTTTCCCCCTTCAGAAGCCAATCTCAAGTCCAGGTCGTCACCTGTGTTTCTGACCTGCTGGATATAGATTGGAGGTTCCAATGACCTCCTCCTCAGATTCGAGTAGTAGATGCTAGAGTAGCTCACAGAACGCAGAAACATTTTACTTACTAGATGACTGGTTTATTATAAAAGGGCAAGGTATGAGGAAGGAGCCAGGAGCTTCCCTGCACTCTCCAAGCTCACCATTCTCCCCACGTCTCCATAAGTTCTCCAACCTGAAAGCTCTCCAAACCATCCTTTTGGTGTTTTACAAGGCATCATTACACAAGCATCAGTGATTAAATCATTGGTCATTGGCTATAGCTCCAACCTCCAGCCCCTGTCCCCTCTCCAGAGGTCAGGGGGTGGGACTGAAAGTTCCAACTCTCTAATCACATGGTTGGTTCTCCTGGCAAGCAGCCCCCATCCACAGGTGTCATCCAAAAGTCACCTCGTTAACATAACAAAAGAAACCTTTGTCAGTCTCTTCACATAGGAAATACCAAGAATTTTAGGAGCTCTGTGCCAAAACAGGACAAAGACCAAATATATATTTTTATTACAAATCACAGTATCACAGTTTTAAAAGTCCAGTTTAACCCTAAAAGCATCCACGAAACCTCTAATGGGAGCATTTAGCCTTAGCAAAAAGGAAGCGGCAGGAAAGACATGCTTATGTTGTCCTTCTCAGAAGCTGAACATACTGTATTCTCATCATTTACTCTTCAGTGCTCAGCCCCCTCATTTATCAACAGCCTCTGGAGCAACATGAACAATGCTAACCAGAATGAAGTGCTTGGATGTCTTGAAATTAGCATTTCCAATTCAACTCCAAATTCTCCTAATGGATCTCAAGCTGTCTTTACAGCAGGTTCAAACAGAATTTGTCATTGCACTATCTATCCAGCCAGGGACACTGGCTGCGATCAATCTTGTCCTGAAAGAGGGAAAGAAAGTGGTCCCAGAATGGATGTCAGCAGCCCTTCAATCAAGTCCCTCACTGCCAGCAAGTAGCCATGTGACCGGGGCCTTCAGTGTCCCTTGATATTCTCAGTTTAAGTACATATTCCTATATCCTCGTATAGACCTTGGATTCTGTGGCATAGAGGAGCCTCAATGCATAGATGTGATATAATAACCATAACAATGTCGGATGATTGGAAGCCAATTTTAAGCTGGGTTAGATTTATGCGCTAGCTTCCATGGGTCAATCAATTTCCAGTGGGGTCAGTGGGTTGGATTTATATTTACAGGAACAAGGGAGGATGCAAGACTGTGCTCTGGAGGACCTGGCAAGACACATCCCTTAGTAGCAATGGCATTTGGAAATGTCTCTTTGTAAAGATGGAGGCCCAACACCTGTGCCCATTCTCTTGGTAAAAGAAGCCCTGTTGTGGGCAACCGATGTCATGTGGATCATGAGGTTAATCCCACTCTTCTTGGTCATAGAAATGACATGACCCAGACCTGACCAGAATCGCCCATTTTCCTGGCCACAGTCACTGGTTGAAAAAAAGCATGTGACCACAGCTGGTCAATCGAAGTCTTTTCAAAGTCCTGATGCATGAACCTAAGAAAGAGATTGAAAGCCTAGAGTCGCCAATGCCCACCCCTCCTGCCATGCAAAGAGAGCCCACGTAGGGAGAGGAGAAGGCTGAGAGAGGGATGGGTGGCATCCTGGGGATACTATGATTGGGTGAGTTCCTGGAAGGCATTTTCTTATATTCCTTCCAATACTGAGATTTACTGCTCACGGGGAACTTAGGAGGAGTGGTTCAGTAACGGTGCACTTGCGAGGAACAGCTGAACAAGTCTTCATTTTCTCCCAGCGCTTCCTGGGTGCAAAGGAATCCATTTCTGGACAACTATCAAGGCCAGAGCTGTCCTCTGAGGCCAAGCCTGCGCCGTGTAGCCAAAGCACTGATGCTCTAACAGCCTTTCATGTCCTGTTTCTGAAAGACCAGGAGAACCTGTGGCTCTTTCTAGACATCACCTTGCCGCAGGCCCAAGCCTTCAGCCCAGGAAGAACCAACTTGACTTTGAGGGAAAAAGAGCTTCCAGAATCTGCGTGTACGTTGGTGGAAACTCCATCTCGAGTCACATCCAAATTCTATCAAGATTCACCCCTTGAATTCCTCATTCCTCAAAACTGCAAGGTTCTATTTATTTTACAGGACAAATTCTTTCAAGAAAGGTAAGACGAAGGGAATTTATAGAGAGTAGTTTTCATGATGCAGAGAGAAAGATTGCAATTTCATGTCCTAGAGATGGACTGGTCGTTCTCAGTAATTCCCTGGTTGAACTGAAAGTAAAAGCAAAAATGTTGTGATCTTGATCCCTGCTCCGGGACAGAGAGGGCTAGCTGTGTGCTGGGCATAAAATCTCCAAGTTTATCTTCTGTAAAGTGAATCAGTCAGTTGTACTCCATAGGGAGGTCCAAGTGGTTTCGATTCTTGCATCGATTCTGCACAGTTGGTGGGAGCTGCTTGGTGAAGAAAGAGGAGGGAGCTGCCGGTGGCCTCAGTAGGACAGACCTTGGTCACTGATGACGTCTGCCACGGAGGTGTCCATTAGGGCAGATAGTGATGCACCTGTGGACTAGATTCCCTTAAATGTCTCCTCATGCCCATTTGGCCTTTCTGACTCTGTCTGCTTCTGCAGAGAAAAAACTTTGAGTTTACTTCACACACCTCCAAATGTTTATGCTGGGTTCCCTCCAGGAGTACGGAAACACCGGTCTCATTAACAGGCGGGCACACAGGATTCTCTTCCTGAGAATCTGTCAAGATGGGAGCCCCAGCTTAAAGCTCTGGATGATTTGATGTGTCCATGGCTCAGCAATCACAATCTTACTTCAGACAGATGGGTTTTGGCTCTGTAGAAGTAATGGAAACTGTTGCGAGGTGTGGGGTGCTATTTCTTTACCACCTCCTTCTCCAAATTCCAACCGAGAATGGACACCAAGAACCAGCTGGGATCCCAGCCTAGCTTTCCGTCTGCTGAGCAGAGCCTGATAACGGCCAAATGCAGCCCTCTTGTAAATTGTGTTGGGAACCCCCTTTTCTCCTCATCCAGGATGAAGGGTCCTACTCCTCTCCCTCAAACTGTAGGCAGCAGAGTCCCTTGAGCCCGGCGCTCTTGACCCACCCAGGTTGCAGATGAAGAACCTGGACGCAAGAGAACGCTGGGTTTCCCTGGGGCAGCCCTTTGCCAGCTGCTCACTGGTGAGGGGAAACACAATATAGGCCCCCCAGGCCTGGTCCCAGCCATGCCTGGAAGGACAGGAACTGGGAGAGAGGTGCTGGTCTCGTTTTTGGACACCCCCCAGAGTAAAATGAACCAATCAGAATAGCATTTCTTTGTCTGGGGGCAGACAAAAGACTGCACAGCCGATCTCAGAGCTGGGCGGGGCTGGAGTTCATGATTACAGGCAGGAGAAAACATGGACGAGAAAGCAGTGTTTCCCCTACAGGAATCAACAGGGGCGAGTCCAGGGTTCCCTGTGGCCTCCACAGTCAGGAACTGCCTGCTCTGGTTTGAGAGGTGGGGCTTAGGGAAGCTTGTGGCCTGTGTGAGTCAGACAGGCAATCCCAGGTTTAGTCCCCTCCATGCTGAAATTCAGCAGAGAGCAGAGTGCGCTGGACCCAAGCCTCTTGGAATCTGAACGGAAGGGGCCACAACTTCTTCTCCCCACAGCAGGAAGAGGAAGTATGCCAGGACCCACAGAGTTTGAGATTCACCCCAAGACCATTCGCTGTGCAGGCAGGCTTCTAGATGGCTCTATGCTAGTAACACCCTATTATGCACCATTACAAAAGCCATTAAGATCATATTCACAGATACTCAGGGAAAAATTTTAAAACTCAGAAATAAGGCAAAAAAAGATGATCTCATTACCTCTTAGGATTAGGCTAAATGATTTTCTAATGAACCTGTCTGAAGGTCATCTGACTCTCAGGGAGGATACTGGTTTGATTAACAATTGATTAGGGCCAGCTTAACCTGAAGAAAATTGATGAGGTATAATGACAGATCCATTAGACGAGTAGCCTGAGGGTTATACTTTAATTGCCCTAAATGAATATTACCCAGTTTGGTATCTAAATCACCACGCATTTTTTTTCAGCATTCTTCTCTTCACTGACTGTATGTCTCATGTCCAATGCACTCTCTGAACAAGGCCTGTTTTTTTTTTCATCTATGAGTTAAGAACAACTCTGTTATGTGATCGCTGTTTATTTGTATTAGCATTATGATTTTAACAACCTAAGAATTATCCTTAATCAAGGATTTGTAGTAATTTGTGAAGATACTTTAAAAATAATACTAACTTATATACCTGTCCATAGGACTAAGTATAATCTCTTTTCTGTTGAGATATATTTATCCATCTATGTATCCAATTCTTTATCCATCTGTTCCTCCCGCTGCCCACATCTAACCATCTTCTGCAGAGGACACCCCTGAATCCAGACTGTTGGGCCTGATGAAGCCGCTGTTGATTCCGTTCTAAGTTCTGCTCCTTACTAACCCATGACTTTGGGAAGTCACACACACTAAAAGGCGTGTGGGGACAGAGTCCCAGAGAGCAGTTTCCAGGCTCTTGGCCTCACATGGAAAGGTGCTGGCTCGGTTATTAGATGGCCATCAGCTGTAATCAGATGGCCATCCGCTGTGGCTGGGTGGCCATCAGCTGTTACCAGTGAGCTATTGGCCACTAATGTAAGTATCGTGGCTACACTAGGGGGTTGGTTGATTGGTTGGTTGGCAGAGAAGCAGACAGTGGATTGTAGCTAGCAAGTGGGGTTGGTTGGTTGGCAGAGAAGCGGACGGCATCATGTGGTTCCTGCTTCCTGTGTCTCCAACCCAGCCGCCAGCGAGAATATAGTGGTATGACTCCCTTATCTATGGCTCCGTGGGTGTTCCTTTTTGGCCTCACCATATCCTGCGTTCTTGTGCGGGGACCGGGAGCTGAGTCCCTGCAGTACAAGGTGTATTTCCTCATTTGTAAAATGGGAGTATTATGGGATATGGGGAAGTGTGAAAGGGACTATGTATATAAAGCACTTGGGTTGTGCCTGACTCGTGTTCTCAATCAGTATAACTTATTCTTAATACATACAAGTCCAGACACAAATATGTAGTAAGGATGGGAAGGAAATTTTACAAAAAGTAAACAAGGGCTATCTTGGAACTGACGACGTCAGCTCTTGACAAAGTCTTGGAAATCATCATGTCTGTCCTTTTAGCAAGAAAAGGCTGGACACACTGAAAGAGAACAGCTGTTCTGGGAGCTGGCAGAGAACTGAGGTCACATGGCCAACTACCACCCCAAAACCTAGAGAGACAGGAGCAGTTAAAGGGTCAAAGTCAAAATCAGCTGATCCAGAGCAGACTGGAGCCATGAATTGAGAGAACACCTAAGCGGGAGTTCTGACGAATTGCTGGATGCTGAGTGTGTACCTCCATGAGAGTGAGAACTCCTGCAAGCTGCAGTCTCGGGGGGCTCTCACTTTTGTGGGGTTTACCTGCAGGAAGCCCACCAGGTTCTCAGGGGAAGATCCGAGGGAGATCCCCTCTGGGCTCTGGCAGAGAGAAGGGAAGGGTAATCACTGTGAAATACACCCAGACACTTCTCCACAACGAAGTCGGAACCCCCAAAACAACTTTGCAGAGTTTCTGAAACATTCTCCCAGTTGGGGGAAATGGATTCCTCCCACTGAAGCTCCATTAGCTTTCTTGTCTCACACCCAAGGGGGAAAGAAAACATCGACAATAAGGTCGGGGCTTCCAGGAAATCTATTGAGAATGCCCCAACCATGGAAGGGAGCAAGGGGCAGGGGGAAAGCCAGGCCACAGAAGTGACACTTTTGAAGGTCACAGGCCCTCTAAGAGGTTGAGATTTAATCCTAAAATGATAGAATTCTTCTCCTCCCCAGACCAACAGGCCTCCAGTATAGTGACAGCAGACTACAGAGGGAAGAGCTACAAGGTACATACTCTCTCTGAGGAGGAGAGCTTGGGAAGCCCAAGGTCAAGAACAGAGACAAAAGGGAGAGAAAGAAAGAGAAAACAGCAACTAGAACACAGTTACAAGCATGGCTTGTGTTATTAATCTAACTATATCAATAATCCTTTTAAATGGGAATGGTTTAAATACAGCAATTAAAAGTCAGCTTGTCAGAATGGATAATAAAACAAAAGTCAACTATACGCTGTCTATAAGAAACCCACTTTAAAGATGAAAACTCAGGTTTACAAAAAAGGGAGGGAGCAAGACATGTACTCTGCTAACAGTATAGATAGCTGGATTAGCTGGATTCATTTCAGATAAAGCTGACTTCAGAACCAGGAACATTATCAGGGATGGAAAAGGGCACTTCCCTACTGAAAAAGGATGAATTCTCCAAGAAGACAGAAGCCTAAAAATGTACGCAACCTAACAACAAAGCATCAAAATATGTGAGGACCTTCTCTGGTGGATGTGATTATTAGTCATTTTATTTTGTTTTCCAGATATTCTCTAGCAAACATGCATGAGTTAAAAAAAAGAAAACGGAAGAAAAAAAAAGAAAGAAAGAAAAGCAAAAGCAAACCTCACTGCTTCTCCCTGTTGCTTGCCTGTCTGTTCCCGTGATGGAAAGTGGAGGAAGGCCGGAATGGCCATGGTGACAGAAGCCAGGAGGTCAGTCGTCCATTCAAAGATATTTTATAGCTATTCTTTTCACTTGCAAGTTCACCTTGTCTAATAGAAAAAAAAAAGAGCAGGAACTCAACCCGAACAGATGGTCTCGCAGAGGGTGCTCACCGCAGCAGAAATCTCAGAATATCATACTTTAAAAACCATATCCCCATCCAGGCTTCCCTGTCAATTTAAGTCCAAGTTCCCCGCAGACAAGTTTTTGGGAAGCATTTGGGTACAATGGCCACTGAAGACCTGGAAATGTGTCTGACCTTCAGATGTCTGACCTTCAGAAGGGACTAAGTACTAACAAAAGGATGGCATTCAGTCGGCAGGTGAGGGAGGGACATTCAGGGCCAGTGGTTGGGGCAGTTGAGCCTCTTGCAGCCCTCAGCGAGGAGGCAGGAGGTGGTAATTCCACGGCAAAAGCTGGCCCCGGGGGAGTTTATAATTCCTGAGCAGTCTTAAACTTTGAGCTGGGTGCCGTATCCTAGCTCTGATGAAAACCAGCAAATCCCTGTCCTCAGAAAAATGCTGTACAATGTCCTGTCTTACTGAATTAAAAAACTGGATTTTTTTTAAATTTGGGGACGTAAATCCTCATAGAGTACAAGTCTGGTTAATAGGAAAACTTGAGAAATAAACTTACGAGGTTCAGATAGGTTTCAGGCAACTGAGAGTTAATCAAAAGATCTTTTCATTTAGTTCGTGTTGATAAAGAAATTGCTCCTGCTTTTTTTTCCCCCAGCATAGCTCACCACCAATCTTTTTTTGTTCTTGAGGACCTAAGTTCTTGCAAGGACTTGTGCTTGTGGTTGCCACACTAAATACACCTTTTTTTAAAGCGCGTATCTCAGTAAATGAGAATGAGGGAGATATATATATATATATATATATATATATATATATATATATATATATACTAATCCCAGGATTTATAATGAATTTTTTAAATCCCTATATCAATGTGTTCAGTTATAATTCCTCTTTATCCTAAAAGTATTGCAAATATTGCAAATATTTCCAAATCAGTAACAGCATCATCCCTCGTCCATTGCCGATGGAGCCTTTTCATCCAATTGTGTCCAACAGTCTTAGGCTGGGAGCTAAGAACACACATTCACCCTCTGTCCATGTTTACGCTGCTGCAGCAGCTGGGAGTGCAGACCCCAGGCAATCCGGAGGGTTTAGGGAACAGAAGCTGGAAGAACCGCCCCTCCCTCCACTCACACAGGTGTGCACACTCACAGAGCTTCTCCTCTTGTCCAGACTTGCCTGCCATAAAATCATTACCTCCTCTGGCTTTGAGCCCTGTCCTCAAAGAGTTCAAAGCCATTCCTAAGTTTAGCCAACAGCCTCTGTGTGCCAGGCAAGGTTTTAGGCTCTGAAGATACAGTGGATAGAATTGTGCAGGTCTGTGCTTTGTGGCACTTCCATTCTAGCTGGAGAAGGCAGATGATAACCCATCAGACCAATGAGTGAAGGATTGGTGGTCCTATGGTGGTCCTACAAAGGAAATGACTCAGGGTTGGGACAGAGAGTCTGGGGGTGGGACAATCCAGGGTGACAGGGCGTGGGGAGTCAGCTAGAATGAGCGTGACCACCATTACTGGTTTTGAAGGAGAGATGATCTGCTGAAGTGAAACTCTGTAGCTGGTGGGCTTTCCAAGAGAAACGCTGTAGTGACAACAGGAAAAAGGACAATCATTTCACATTTCTACCACAGTGAGTGGCCTTTCCCGTATCGGTGGGTTACACTTCTCAGATAGGTTTCCCCAGTACCCACAGATCACCCTGCCTTCTCACTGGCGGCTTCGTTTTTAGACTGGCTGACCCCACGGGGCTGTGCCAGTCTCTGATACTGTCCCTTCTGTACGGATTCTTTCTTTCCATCTCAGAGTTAGCAGAATTGTCTCTTTTGATAGTATAGACACATTTTTCCATTTTTATCTTTAAAATAACAAAGAAAAGAAAAAGCAGGCCACCTCCAAGTCCTGTCTCCAGGGCTGTTCTGGGGTGGCTGACCTGTGTGAATGCCCAGGCACCAGGGGAACTCTTTGCAGAGCTGGAAGCAGCCTCCCTATAGGCACATTCAAAGTCCCTTGGAAGGGGCACGCTGCGGTTGATTACCTTACTTCTGTCTTTTTCTTTTGCGAAGTTGTAATTCATTTTGTTTATTTTACCTAGTTCGCTCATTAAGCTTCTGGTTTTAACATTTTGTTTTGTTTATACTGAAAGCAGTCTTTTAGTTTCTTTTAGTTTCTTTTAGTTTCGCGATGAGTTCGTGGCTTTTTAATTTTATCTTTATCTTGCTGTTTTGATATTTTGGCTACAACCCTCTCATCTTTGAAATGAATTCGTTTGATCCTTTGCCTGTGGTTTCATGTTTCTATTCACCTCTTCTCTCTTGAGTTCCGCTTGTTTTTGTTGTAGTTTCCCATTTTACTCCCATTGCCTTCGTTATTTATTTACCATTTACATAATCCTGTTATTGTTTAGTTATTATATAGAGATTTTGTTATTGATTTTAGAAATTCTAGTCATAGAAGGCAGGTGGCAGGATGACAGGTGCGGGACACTGTCACCTGACCCTGAACGATGCCATACCTGTTTTTTTTAGGAAGCCGATAAAAATGGAACAAACAGACACTAGTCACATTCGCCCAGGATCTCAGCAATGGGTCCCATGATAGTGACTGAGCATCATCTATTCCCGTGATGACCAGAGAAAAAGGAGAATCCAAAGAATTTGTTTTTAGAATTCTGGTCTTTTGAAGTCATTTAATATTAAGATTCAGGAGGAAAAATGCTGAAGGCCTGTGAAGAAGTGATAATATCATGTCTCATGGGTTGTCATGAAGAAGACACCGATAACTAAATTCTCTTCCTTGCCGTCTATTCATTTTAGGACTTAGGTCATTATCTAAACAGAAGGGGCAGAAATAGGAGATTGAAGAAGATATTTTCATAAATGGCGATCACTCACATAAAATCATGAGCATAGGTCAGATTTTGAATGGGACCATCCCCTTTCCCGCTGTCGAATTCCCCACACATCAATAAAGCCCCTGGTGGTCCTGCAGGCCCCGCCAGACTCGCCTCTGTGATTAAGCTCAGGATTCGTTGGAGAGGACTGGCCAAAGAGGGAGGCTCCTGGTTCACCAGGAATCAAACCATTTCATCGTTGTCACTTGGACAACAAACCTTAGACCAGCTCCTTTCCATGATGCTGAGTTTTAATTCCTGAGAGAAGTAAAAAAAGCCTTCGTAAGTCTTGCAAGTGAGCTGCAATATTGAAAAGTCAGCATTTTCTAATCTATATGCATACATATTTATAATTGTCAAATGTTTCCCTGTGATGGCGACTGAGATGGAAGGGAAAATGGTCATAACCGTAAAGGTGGAGAAAATTGGAGTGCATTGCGCTCGGCAGATAGAAAATGGAAAAATAAATGGGTCTGGTTCTCACTTTGGCAGTTTGAGGGGAAATTCTTTGAAGTAATGAAGGGAACTAAAATTAGATAGGATGAGAAATTGGCTCGTGAATTGAAAAGCATCAGTCTGTGTCCTAAGTAATATGAAATTGCAGACATTGGTTAGAGTGTTCACATTGCCTTATGTCATCTCAATAGAGCCTTCAAATGTTTATTACATAAAGATGAAAAACTTTATAGGCAAAACATATTAGCAAAAAGAGCTGGGCTGTAATAAAAATAAAATCAGAGATTGTTAGGTGTATACGGCATGTCCAGTGCTACCCTAAACATCTTAAGTTGACCATGTCATTTTATTCTTTCACAAGCTCTGTTGCTATAAACAAGAAATATGAGGCTAAAACGTTAAGCTCCTTTTTCAAGATCACACAGCTAGTAATTGGTCTTCTGACAAAGACCCGCCCCCCCCCCGCCCCAAAACAGGTTTTCCACTCAGCTCTACCTTTCCAAACATTCTCAGCTGGGTTCACTCACATACCAGCTGTGTGACCTCCATTATATTCTCAGTTTCCTCACACCTGCCCTGAGCTGGACACTGCCAGAAGTGAAATGAGGGCTAGACAGACTGTCCCTATGCCATGGAGCCCCCAAAGCAGCAATTTGCCATATCAGTTAGTGTGACTTTAGCGAAGTCATGTCATTTCTTAGGTATCCAGTTTCTTCATCAGTTGAGTGAGGAATTTTTAATCACGAAGTGATTTGGAAAGGAGTATGCAACAAAATCATACTCCTTGAAGCCTGAAAGTTGCAATTTGGAAACTCTTCCTCAGACAACTTGAATTCAAATCTGTATTTTAAGAACCACTCAGAATGCTGACCCCAAATTCCTTTCCAGCTCTCACATGCTAGTTTTATCTTTAGAAGATCTTCCAATGTCTCTGTTATCTCACCTTTACACTTGCCTCCTGGCAGCAAAATGCCTACTGGCATTGCACTAGCAGACATGGGAGCACCTTCGGAAATGGAGAGTGGCTAGCCATCTTTATCTGGGGTAGGCATGTTGAGATTGTCCTGAGTAGAATACATCTCTAACAAGGGACTTCCATGTCCAGAAGGAAATGAGTCATCGGTGACCTACACTCATTGTCAAGGCTGTCCACGGTTTGTTCCCCCAGCACCATTTTAGGCACTTGGACCAACACTGCCAATCCAGATTTCCTAGTGCAAGGTCTCTTAACCAAAGAAATTCCAGTTCCAAAGACATTGCTGGCAGATGGGTTTCTTTGAAGTAAGAGGTCGGAGCATCTGACCCAGGATGATGGGCGAAGCAAGATTAGGAATTAAAAGAAACCAACAGGCAGGAAGTGAACTGCTTCAGCCTGTGCAAGCAAGGGTATGAGTCAAGCTGTACTGGTTTTTGGAAGGGCAGAGAAACTGCCCATATCATCCACATTAAGTATGCATAAAACGCGCCATTTTAGAAAATGTCCACGAAAGGAGATCACTTCGAACAAAAGTTGTTATTCCTGAGTGCTCTACAAGTATCCATGGAATTTGTAATAAAAGAAGGAAACCAGAGAACTGACTCTGGGTGGTAAACACACAATGTGATATATATAGATGATGTATTACAGAATTGTACACCTGAAATCTATGTAACTTTACTAATAATTGTCACCCCAATAAACTTCAAAAAAGGAAAAAAAAGGAAACCAAATGCAATGAACACAGAACTTCATCCACATATAGAAATCTGTAGAAAACATACTTCAAAATAAGAGAAAATGCATTACAGCAAGTTACAATTCAAATCAGTACTAGATCAATTTTATTTTTTTCTGCGTGATTTCCATTCTATTCTAATATTAGTTTGGTGCAAAAGTAATTGCGATTTTTACAATTATTTTTAACCTTTTAAACTGCAATTGCTTTTGCACCAACCTAAAAGAATGTCTATTCCATATTTTGGAGTGATGGGAGATTTTATATAAATTCTGTTGATTTTAATTTTATTGGTTATAATTTTTGCCTTGCATATTTGATATGTCAGTTTCTTATACAGGAGTGTTGAAATTGCTCAATGGCTTAAAATTCAGTATATTCTGATGTTGATTCTTCTGATTGGATTGTTCCTTTTAGTAATAGAGTAATATATTTAGTAACACATAGTAACCTTCTTTATCATTATTAATGCTATTTACCTTAAATTCTTTTTTATCTAATATTAATGTTATTCTAACTTGTTTCAGTGAACATTTGTGAGATACACCTTTTTCTATCTTTTTTTATTTACACCTTTTGATACCATTTTATGTTTCTTTGTGTGTGTTTTTTTTTTAAGTCGTATTAGCTATATGTTTGAATACTTTACCTGGTAATCTGTCTTTTAACTGGCAAGTCTAATCCACTTGTATTTGTTAAGATTATGATACATTTGAACTATTTCTCCCAATTTATGATGGTTTTCTATACATTGCCCTTTCTTTTTTTCTTTTGTTGTCCTTTCCATCCTTTTATTGGATTAACAGTTTTCTATGTTTATCTCTCTTCCACATTTTTTCTATGTCGATGAGCCACGGGTTATATTTTCATTAATGTAGTGGTTGCCATTAAATTTTTAACATAACTACAAAGTTTTTTTCTAGCAAATTCTACAGTAATTTACTATTTCTATAGTCCCTCAAATTATGGCAAGAATTTTATCATGCTTATACCCATAAAAAAAACCCGCACACTATTATTGTCCTTAAGAATTTTTATTTTATCCTCTTCTAGAACACACACACACACAAATTATTTTTATCGTCAACAATAGATTATACTTACTGCCATAGTATACATTAATTTCTGGGCTCATCATTATTTCAAGTATGCCATGCCATCCTTCTGTGCTTACTCTCCTTCTTGCTGAATGTATCATGACCTTAGTGAAATGCAACAGAAAATTGCTTTCACTAATTAAATAGGAAGAATTTATTTAAAAGATACTGGGGTAGTTTACCGAATCATAAGGAGGCCAGGTCCCAGGAATAATGACCAAAACAATTCCACAGAACTGATCTGACAACAAACTGCCTCTGCTTTCCGCAAGTAGGAAGTATGTCTGTTTCCACAGTTGTCATATCACCTAGCCGCCCGGCATTACTGCAGCTGGCGTTTCTTTCATACTGTCCTCTTTAAAGGATGTCGCTCTGAGTAGCCCACGCTTAATGAGTGGGGAGTTTTACTCCTCTACTGTAGGATGGAGTATCTGCATAAATTTTTTGAATTCTTTTGGACAGGAGATCTGCATCTTCTCCCCCATTCAGTTAATTTGGTCAGTCATTTGTATCAGTATGGATCCATGGATATTTAGCTTATACTTCAGTTTATAATCCAAAACTGCTTATTTATCTTGTTGCTTGAATTGTTCCAGCTTTGGGTATAAGGAGTTCTTCCAATTGGTTCCTACATTCTTTGACATGAATAGCTTTCTTTCCTTCTTTCTTTCCTTCTTTCTTTCTTCTTTGTTCTTTCATCCTTTGCTTCTTTCTTTTTTCTTTCCTCTCTCTCTGTCTCTGTCTCTCTCTCTTTCTGTCTCTCTCTCTCATCATTCTTTCCCTTACTTTGTAGAACTACAAAATGCTCCAGGCTCATCTTGCATATTTCCTGCCCCAGTCTTAGCATCAGCCATTTTTCAAGGAGCTCTGATTCTTTTTACTAGTGTTGAAGAATGGGGTTGGAAAGTCCGATCTGGGGGCGACATGTGTTGCCTGGCACTTTTATAATCTGTCCCGGGACTGAAGTGATGGACAGTAATGACTTCCAGTCGTAATTCCTTATTTAGTTTTAGGGCTTAAAAGACTGCTGCTTCTTTCCTTAGCAGCAACATTACACAGCAAGCTGGCACCATTTGGGGGCATATGAAGATTTCCTACTAGGGCTCAGCAGCTAGTCCATGTTCCTTAGGTTGTACTAGTGTAAAACTTATTTTTGTGAGAAAGATACCGTTCTTCTTAAGAATTGCTGGACAACAGCAGTTACCAGTCACAACGCTGTATTATTATCTTTGTTCTGAGAGGGTAGAAAATGCCATTTACTGTAAGAGAAGTGACAGTGAACTAGGCATGAATGGAATTTGAGTAAGGGGCTCCTAAAGTAATTTGCCAGTTCTCCAGGGGACCCTTCTGTGCTCTCCCACAAGAGAGGAAAATACAGTCAGAAGATATTGCTGGAAGAGATGGAAGCAAATGGCAGTCCAGGGGGCTAGATGGAGACACAGATGTCCCAAAGAAGACTGGCGGGGGCATCCAGGGGTGGAGCAGGGGACTTTTGGTAAAGTAAGTGCAGGCAAAAAAGACAGGCCTGGAGAAGTCCATTTACGTAAACTTCTAAATGTGCTGCCAGGTTGAGGCAGCTGCTTAAAAGTAATACGCTGGGTGGGGGCCGCGGAAGGAATCTGGGGATGCCCCAGTCATCTCGAAAGGTGTCATGGATCATGTTTTCCCAAATGCCCAGTTTCTGGGGGAGCCCTCGGCCTGCCTGAGACCCGTGTGTTTGCTTTGACTCTGGAGGAAAAGTGACAAACAGGAAGTTGCTCCCAGGAGGTAGCATGGCAGCAGAAAGGGTAAGCGGGGACATGTTATGACAAGGTGACAACATTAAGATGACAAACAGGAAGAGCAGAAGATCAAGAGGGAGCCTGCTGGGAGCCCCTGAAGGAATCCAACCTGTAGAATGTGTAGGTGACATGAGAAGGAGACCTGGAGCTCCACGGGTGGGGTCCGGGGATGCAGAGCAGTCAGCTCAGGTATGAGGGTGCCCCTGGGACAGGGGGTCTGAGTGACAGCCAATCCCAAAGCATCTTCTGTCCTTAAGCAAAAGGACAAAGGGTGCGAGTGAAAGCAGCCCGGGGCAGGGTGGGCACGTATCAACTTAGAACATAGAAGAGAGTATTGGCCTTGGGGGTGGGGCAGAGTTCTGGAGGCTACGCCCAGGTTTCTCACACGCCAGCAATGTGACTTTACCCAGTTCATTTAGCCTATCTGAGCCTTAGTTTCCTCATCTGCAAATTGGGTGGGGGGACACTTTTCAGGTCCTCTCCTGATTCAATGATTCTCATTCTGACTCTATGATCCAACTCTATTGACAAATTCTCTACAAAAATGCAAACCGTGGGCTGAGGTTTTTCACCATAAAGCAGAGGTCTTGGTCCTGGCTCACTCCAGAATCTTCTGGGGCCCAGGGCTCTGTAGTTTTTAGAATTCCTCATGCGGTTCCAATAAACATCCAAAATCAGGACTCATTGCCTGAACGCAGCACTTCTCAAATCTGAGTGTGCGTCAGAATAAATCTGGAGGGCTTCTTTTTTTCAAAAATTTTAATTTATTTTAAGGGTGTTTTTCCAGGACCCATTGCCTCCAAGTCAAGTAGTTGTTTCAATCTAGCTGTGGAGGGCGCAGCTCACAGTGGCCCATGTGGGGATCAAACTGGCAACCTTGTTAAGAGCACCGCGCTCTAACCAACTGAGCTAATCAGCCGCCCATGGAGGACTTCTTAAAACACAGACTTCTGGGTCCTACCCTCTGGTTTTCTGACTCAGTAGGTCCAGGGTGGGACCCGAAAACTTGCATGCATTCCCAACAGTTTCCCAGGTGAGGCTGCCACTGACCTAGTGACCACCTCGGAGAACTGCTGCATTAAAGGAAAACACCTGGTTCTCAATAATGAAGCAGGATTGTATTTTTTAAAATCTTTCATTTCTTCCTTCCTTCCTTCCTTCCTTCCTTCCTTCTTTCCTTCCTTCCTTCCTTCCTTTCTTCCTTCCTTTCTTTCTTTTTTTCTTTCTTTCTTTCTTTTTGACTCAATACAAGGAATAACGAGTGTGGGGACAGAGCCCCAAAAAGCAGTTTCCAGGCTCTCGGCCTCACATAGAAAGGTGCTGGCTCAGGTAGTAAATGGCCATCGACTGTGATCAAATGGCCATCAGCTGTGGCTAGTTGGCCGTCAGCTGTAACCAGTGAGCCATTGGGCACTAATATAACTGCCGTGGCTAGGCTAGCAAAAAAAGGGGGAGCTAGCAAGAAGATGGTGGCTGAGCCTGCAAGCGGCACAGTGAGGGTTGAGAATTGTGTTGCTCCTGGTTCCTGTGTCTCCAACCCAGCCGCCAGCGAAAATATAGTGGTATGACTCCCCTACCTATGACTCCGTGGGTGTTCCTTTTTGGCCTAGCCATATCCTGCGTTCTTGTGTGGGGAGCGGGACCAGAGACCCCGCCTGACACCCCGCATGACAACAAGCATGTTGTTAAATCCGTGTTGAGTATTTTTGCTATCATCCAATATTCCAAATCAAGGTGATCGTGACCTGAATGTAAATTCTGGCAATGAGACTGTAACTTAGACACTGAAATTTCATTATACCTGCCTGGAGGAAGGCTGTGGAAACAGAGGAGGGCTGGGTAGGAAACATGGAAGGAAAAGGTCAGTGACACGGAGGCCGCAGTGTGTGTCCATCACTGCAGAGGAGGGGACGCTGTGGTGCCCACAGGGGTGGCCCAGGCGTCGTTCTGTCACACACTCATCAGGTCACTCAACAAGTTTGGACTAAGCATCAATCTGTGCTGGGTCCTGTGTGAGGTGCTAGGGTTAGGCAAGAACTACGGGAGACTTGGTTTCCACTCACATGACGTCCCCAGCCATCGGAAAGACAGAGGATCAAACAAGTTATCACAGTAATGCCATGTTATGACTGAGGACTTTGCAGGGAGGAGTGGGATCACTTACAACTCAGCTGGGTAGGATCATTCTCATTTATTGAGAGAAGAGAACTAAGATGGATGAGAGGATGGACAGATGGAAGAACGAAGGGAAGGGCGGGCGAGTGGGTGGATGAATGGTAGGTAGGAAGGAAAGAAGGAAAGAGGGAGGCAGGGAAAGGGAGGAAGCGTGAAAGGGCCGACTTACAAAACGACAGATCGTTAGGTGGGAGCAGATTCCAGACTGATATAAGATTATGGTGCTGTGCCTAAGGGTGTCATTCACGGTTCTTGGTTGCAAATAATAAAAATAATCTTCAAATACATTGCCCAGAAAAGGACTTTACTAGACAGTAACACAGGGTTCAAAGAATCATAAAAAGGGTGGAGAGAATCAGATTTCGAAAATAGGAAAGAGTCAAAGCTGATCTGAAAGTCAACAGCAGAATATCCTTCAAGCCGGGTCCATTGGACACATTGCCACAGCCACTGGACACGACAGCAGCCCAGGAGAGGGCTCAACTCTGCTTTCACCCCTGCATCAGAAGCTTTTACTTTTTTTTTTTTTGGTAGTAAAATTCACTTGACATAAAATTCACCATTTTAACCAGTTTGAAGCATACAATTATGTGGCATTTAATGAATTCGTGATGTTGCACAACCATCATCACTACCAGCTTTAGACCATTTCCGTCACCCGAAACTCCATACCCATTCGCAGGCGCCCCCTTCCTCCTCCCCCAGCCCCCGCCACCTCCAATCTACCTTCTGTCTCTATCTATTTGCCTATTCTGGACATTCTATATAAGTGGAATTGTATGATATATGGTCTTTTGTGACTGGCTTCTTTCTTTCTCTTACTTAGCAGACTGTTTTCAAAGCTCACCCAGGTTGTAGCATGTATCAGTACTTCATTTCTTAGTGTGGCCAAAAAATATTCCGTTACATGGATAGACCACGTTTTGTTTGTGCACTCATCCCTTGCTGGACCTTTGATGAGTTGTTTCCACCTTTGAGCTATTATGCAGGGAGCATTCGTGTTCAAGTTTTTGTGTGAACATATATTTTTGTTTTACTTGGATATATACCTAACAGTGGAAATAATGTGTCATATGGTAATTCTATGTTTAACTTATTGAGGAAAGCTCATTTGGAAAAAAAAAAGACTTCAGATTTAGTTCTGGATACGAAAGTCTGATTGGTCAAGCCAAGCGTACATGGGATGTGCCTCTCTCCAATCCCAGCCCCTGTGGGCACATCCATAAAACAGGAAGACAGGTCTGATGTCAGCCAGGCTGCTCCCCAGCCCCAGCTGGGGTGGTGAGTGGGCTTCAGGAGGCCAATTCTTGTCCAGCTGTGGAACACGGTCCACTCACATTTAGTATCTTTACCTGTTGACTTTAATGAATGTTGCTTCACATTTTGAAGCAAATGGGATTTAAATTGGCATCAAAAAACCATTCACCAAGTAAAGCAAACATTTGTTTCCAAAGAGTGTTTAAAATAGCTTTTGTAGGAGTGATGAGACCCGTAGAATAGAAAAAAAACTGAAAATGTTTATCACGGCTGTTTCCAGACTGCTTTTCTAGAAGAAATTTGGATAATACAGCTGAGGAGCTCGCTGCGGTGTTCAGATTGGGATGAACCTGCGCGTGAGATGTGATTGCACCTTTTTTCACCTACTGTGGGAGGCTGCCTGGCCATGCTTCCTGTCACCCACCGGGTCACCCATTCCTTGGCAGGATAAGACCCACAGCATCTGTCTTCCCTTTAAAAGAGCAGAGTTTCTGGCAACATATGGGCAGCAAAACTCACTCAGACTTCACCCCTGCCGTTTTAATTACGGCCTCACTGGCCGCTGACAGAGGCGCCCTGGGTCCACACTTGTGCTGACGCGCAGCCGAGCCCTGCCGGCTCCATCGTCCACCCAGCAGCTGCTGCCCCTCACAGCAGGTGGGAGCTGAGGAGCCAGGGCGCAGCTGCTGGCATTTCTGCTGTCAGAGCAGGCCACCGTTTTTCATGGAATTTCTTTTATGAAGGCAGAGAGGCACATATGCTTAGGGACGGTTTCTGCTCACAAGACTGCACTTTAGCTATCACCAGGTGAGCACTGGGGCAGAGAGACAGGTGCAAAGCAGGGCACTGCAGGAGTTGTGCTAACTGCAGCCGGGAGGGGCTCCTGCCCAGGCCTTGGCAGGCGTGGTGACGCCAGGCTCCTTCACCGAGATGCCTATCAGAGTCCGGTTCCCCCGAGACCCACATGGGGCTTCTCAGCCACAACAATGGCTCAAGAGGTATTTTGTACAACACCGAAGCGCATTTTCAAATCATATCTTCCACCAAAAGCCACACTCGTCTTCTCCCACGTGTGGGAACTACTAGGGAGCTATAAGATCAGTGACTAAGTGGAAAGGTACTTTGTAAACAGAATCGCTGAGCGAGTGCATAATAAAGCAGCGGTTCTCAAGTACACCTGTGCATGCAACTCACCTGGGGATGTGCTAAAACTCTGTATCTGAAGCTTCATTCACCCCCCGACCCCCCCACCCCCCAACCCCCCAAGCTGGGACCTGCTGAGGAAGGAAGTCGGAGCAGCTGTGAGGTTTGCACACGGCACCTGGAAACCAAGAGGGGCTGACATTCAGGCCACAGTCAGCCTGCCCATCACGTGCCCTGGCTCAGGGCTGCATCAACCAGAAGAAGGGACATTTTTAGGATCTGTAACTCACACAAAGATTCTGTATGTATTAGCTGACACCTTGCATACGATTGTATTTAAAAACAAAACAAAAGCTCCCTAGCTAATTTTCTGGCATAATCACATTTGTGTACTTTTTGGGCTATAAAAAAAATTACTGTAGGTGTGGACAGGTGGCTCAGTTGGTTAGAGCACGAGCTCTGGGCGACGGGGCCGCCGGTTCGATTCCCACATGGGCCAGCGAGCTGCACCCTCTGCAACTAGAATACAGTCAATGAGCTGCCACTGAGCTCCGGGGTGGCCAGATGGCTCAGTTGGTTGGAGCGCGGGCTCTCAACCACAAGGTTGTCTGTTTGACAATGGCAACTGGACCTGGAGCTGGAGCTGCTTAGTTTCAATCTGCAACTAAGATTGAAAGGACAACAACTTGACTTAGAAAAAGCCCTGGAAGTACACACTGTTCCCCAATAAAAGTCCTGTTCCCTTTCCCCAATAAAAATCTTTTAAAAAATTACTTTATTATAATGGGATTAGTTAGAAAAGGCATTTTGGGGACATTCTTAAGGGGTTAAAACATGTATCTCCTCAGCATTGTTGGATGATGTATTTACTAAGATCTTTTCTGTTTTACTTTTCGTAGAGACTTTCCTTTTGAACTTGTGGACTGCTTATAATAAACCCCAAACAGTAAGAACAGTAGTTATTCGGTGATTATTGTCACACTTCCGTTAATAAAATTTCCATATCCTACTGAAGCAGATGAAGTTGCCGCAATTTCACCTGCACTTCAGGCAGAAGAAGTGAGCAGATCAAAGATGCTCATAGTTCTGACTTTATTTCTGGTGCTGTCCATGGTACACGACGTGAGCGTGGGTGATGGAGCTCCTTTAGCCGGGTCTCGTCATGTCACAGACAATGCACCTGCAGCGTAGGTTGGGTGGTTTGCTGGAAGGCACACTGAGAGCTGGACTTGAGCTGGGGCCACGTGTCCACCTGCTTACACGCAGATGGGCCTCTCTGTGACCGTCTTCTGAGCTGAGCGCTATGCCAAGTGCCTAGCACAGAAAGATGTCTAAGGCAAAGTCTGTGTCCGCAAGTCACTTATAGTCTAAGGTAATGACACCAGTCTACTCAGAGACCATGGCAAGAACAGAGAGACTTATGTCACGTGTCCTATTTGAATCCCTAGATTTTGTTATGACACTCTCAGCAGTCTACATGGATGAGAACACAACTCCTGGATTAGAGTGGCCAGCCTCTTTGTTGTCTAGGAGAGGCTATAAAATCCTGGAGGATTTTATAGGATGCCATGGCATTCTCTGCTGCCTTTCCTTCACGAACCACCTTGGGAATTTCCTTCATTTTGAACATCTTCTCCATCTAATCATGGTTGTACCCAGGTAATGTTGGTAGCTAGGTCATATAAAGAAAGAGGCGAGGGGGAAGAAGGAAGGAGGAAAGTTTGCCTTGGTAAAATTTGGGATTCCAGAATGAGGGGCTCAAAGAGAGAGCCCCCAGGCTGGGCACACACCAGACAAATTACTCATCAGGTCAGTGTGCGAACAGACCTGGAATGCAAAGATAAATAAGATCCCTTCTCTTATCTCAAGGACTTCTGGTTGACCCATCTGGTGGGCGAGTCAGGCACGCAAAGCAAATTATGTTGCAACATGATAAATGTCTCAACAGAAGGGAGAACGGGGGCAGGTTGGCAGATGGAGTGATTACTGCTGATGGCAAAAGGGGTGATGTCTGGGGAGTTCCCCATAAGAAGAATGTCTGAGCAGGGTGTTCAAAGATTAACCAAAAAAAACCATTTCAGGTGGGCAAGGAGACCTCAAGTCTAATTAGTTTTTATAGCCAAGCAGGGTCACTGGCTCCACACAATCCTTTAAAACAGTTAACATGCATCATACAGAAACCTTGTAAAATGCAGATTTTGATTCAGTGCATCTGGGGCGGAGTCCCAGAAGGCACTGGAGCCAAGATGCCCACACTTTGAGCAGCGAGGCTTTGCTGAAGCAGCTTCAGGGTGAAAAGGCTGAGCAAACCTGCTAAGGGCCGGGCGCTCAGGTATGTTCAGAGCACAGTGATGGCTGAGACCAAGACGGTCTGTGTCCTCCCGGGACTTGGAGTCCAACGACAGTAAAAAGGAAGAACAAAGCCCCATGCGTCTCAGTCTGATCTAGAATCTTACTTGAAAATGACATTCATTATAATTTTCTTTTCTCGGACATTATCTGTCTCTAAATGCTCTTGGTTCTCGGTGTCTCCTGCCATTCTGCTGTCCAGGGAGGCTTGGCCACTGACCTCGCTGTGATTACTGCCCTCTGCCAATCTTGTAAAAATGGTTTTGCTTTGGGATGGTTTGAATTCACTGGTGCCTGAAAGATGCCCTGGGCACAAGCAAGCACCTCGAAGCATCACCTACTCCTCAAATATGTACTACGTGCTTGCTATTGACCCCGAACACGGGACTGGATACTGGTCTCCAGCCCGAAGTCACCTATAGGAAAATTGGTAAAGACAACAAATGAAGTAATAAGTAAACAAAGTGTCGTGAAATATGTGTGTGTTATGTTTGATGGAGGCCTATGGTTCACAGGGCCTCAGAGGAGAGGGGGATAATTTCAGGGAGGTAGGTGTGGTGATGGGAGCAGGGGTTATTCCAGAAAGGCTTGGCTCACGCCAGCCAGACAGGGATCTGCTATGTGCAGCCCCGCTCTTCCCTTCACTCAGGCACTTCCATCTGCCTGGAAGCTTCTCCCCGTCCTCCTGTCACATGTTCCATTTAACACCCACTTTTCTTCTGAGTCTCCCTTGTCGGACCCTCAGCAAGGTTTAAGGTGACCAACATTCCCTGGGACATGAGACTTTCACTGCTAAATGGGGACAGGCCAGGCCAACCGGGATAGTTTGTCATCCGGGGTGTGGTTCCCCTGACGTTTCCCTTGGCAGCACTCAGCAAGTGCTGGGGTGCAGCTCCATGAGGCCATTTCTAGCCCAGGAGTCCCCTGTGCCACATACGGCAAACATTCACGAATGGTGGCATGGAAACATGGCCCTGAGGCCTCTGGAGAAAGGAGTATTTATTAGGTGGACAAGGAAGGGATGAAGCTGTGGGTTTGGCGAGTGACATGCGCCAAGGCCCTGGGGCACCGACAGAGCTTGGTGTGTTTGAGGAGGGCAAGCTGTCCTCTACTGCTTCTAGGGTGTGAGGAGGCTCAGGCGACACCTCCCCAGAGGAAAGCCAGGGAATAAGAAAGAGTCTAGAACAAGGGGGGTTGTGGATATGCCAAACCAGGGAGTTTGGATTTGTTTCAGTGGACCCTATTGAAATACCGGGTCAGTTCCAGCAGGGTATTACATTGGGGGTTTCGAGATCTGGCTGTGATGGCACCATGTTGGCAGGAAAATCGTGAGGCAGCCCTTCAGCTAAGGTGTAGCAGAGGGGGGTGGGGACGAATGCTCCAGAAACATTCAGGAGGTGGACCGTCCTCATGATGTGGGTCTGGGGGAGGGATGGTAGGCAAAAGATCGGGAGGAGGTAAGCCGTGTGGCCTGATTTTTCACTGGCGATTTGAGAAAACAAGATGAGGAACAGGTTTGGGGAGGGGCAGAGGGGTGGGGTTTGGAGCATGTTTCTCTCTCTGTGGCTCACAGGAGTTGATGGTAATTCTTAAACATCTGTTTTCATGATTCATTGTGTCACCAAATTTTACATGATTATTTGCAAGATACCACATAAAGTTGTAAGACCACCGTAGTAATCTGGTTCCGCGACCATTTTCTAAACCGTTCCAAATGAACAAGACAAAACACTCAGCAATTTTATGGGCGATTGCTTTCTGCATTGCACGCCTGTAAATAGGGAACATTAATAATGCAACGGAGAGGCCCACACGCTACAAAGGATGAGAGCATCCCATTGCAGCTGGGTGCAACGAATAATTAATTTCTTCGCCAATACCAAGAAGTATATTCTGTTATTAAAATACATTGACATTTTCATTCATGACAGACACCCACTTTGTGTTGGAATAATAAAGACCAAATTACTTTTCCTCAGTAAAAGGAGGATTTCTACATATGACAAAATGAAAAAAATGCAAACTGCTTTACCCAGTGAATCATTTGTAATTATTTTTAAACTGTTCTGAATATGTGGTTCAATCTGGAGGTAGAGAGTCTAGCTGCTTAAGATGGGAAGGGCTCAGTCATTTGGCTCAAATGCTGAGGAAAAAAATCCTCAAAAACAAAACCTCACTGTTCTTTAAATCAGCAATATGTTCATCATATTAGATAAGAAATGAAAATTTACTCTTTATCTCTCTCGACCAAAAATAATAACTATCCTCTAAAAAACATTTAGTATCTTAAAGGTCAGCCATAACCATGCAGTGGTGTATTTTTTGCAAATAAATATTATAATGCTAAGGCATTATAAACTTTCTGTAAAACATGATTCATAACATATTTCATAGAAAGCCGTAATCTGATTCACCCTAACTCTTGATTTCCAATTTTTCCTTCCATTATAAATATCGCCATGACCATTTTGTGCAGAAATTTTTGTGTTTTGAAACACCTTCTCAGGTTAGATTTCTAGAAATAGAATTGGAAGTTCAAAAGACATGGGTAATACCAAATTATTTTCAAGGATTGTTGGAACAATTTATAACCTGACCATCAGTATCACAGACCATTCGTTTGAACAAACTGTCATGCTTGTGTGGCGTTTTCAATTTTAATAAATTGTCCATGGTGTAGTACATAAAATTGTACTTTATTATTGTTTATATGATTGTTTATAATTATACTTTATTATTTAACTTACTTCCCTTTGGTTATTAGGAAAGCTAGTCCAAATATCGATTAGTCACTTGTATATATATTTGATCATTCATTTATCCATTTTATTGAAGTTTTAGTGCCTTTTCATTGATGTGTATGAGCTATTTAAATATTAATGATATTTCCATTTTTCATGTTTGCTTGAAACACTTTTTTAAATTAGATGTCTGACTTTTAGTTCTATTTATGGTATGGTTTGACACATACTCTTTAAAATTGGATGGATTTAATAAGTGAACCATTGTCTTTGACGTAAACGCTAGTGTTTAAACTTGGAAAATCCTGTGACAATCATGGATTTGAGAAATACATTTAATGTGTACTTCTAAATTGTTAGCACGTAGGCTTTTTAAGCACATATTTCTCTAACCTACTGGAATTTATTGTGCAGGGTGTTGTTAAATCTGGATCTAAGTTACTCTTTTTACAAATCGTTACAAACCTTTGATGAACGAGGATTCCATTTCTCCTGCATTCATAAATCCTTCATCCTAAGAGATGACATTTTCTTATGTAGTCCCGTTGGCGTGTGAACTGTCTAATGTACTCTGTTGATATGCGTGTCCATACCAAGCTCATTTTGTTACTGTACCCTTTGTATAAATCTTCACTGAAAAGAGGAAAGCAGCCCCCGACCTCGGGGAGCCGGCCCAGCACACAGCCGGATCTTGGGCTTATCTTCAGGAGACTGTCACATCAGACAAAGCCTCTGGGAACAAGATGGAACAAGACAAAGACCCCCAGGAATCATGTCTGGACACAGACAAGAAGAAGCATATCATCCAAACCACCAAAATGACCAACAGCCACATCCTGGCTAACGGGACTGACTGCTGTCTCTTGACCCTTTACTGCTTTCGCCTTGCTCTGGTCTGTCCTCTGTCTAGATACGATTTCTTGTAATAGCCAATCATAGAGTGTTGGCCCCACTCTCTGACAACACTCAATTCAGAGCATTTAGCTGGAAACATTTAGACTAAAGTGAACTAAATGTCTAATACATCATTAAACTTAATTTGACTCAAGAATCACTTTAGGAGGTGCTCAGTCACCGGGGATAAATTGTTTTTCTGATGTATTCCTGCCACCACTAGCTCCTCTCTAGGACCTCAGGGCGCCCCCTGGTGGTGGAAGCAAGGTGCTCAGATCAGCCCAAGCTGTGGCAGGTCTGCGGTCCCTGGGATATGTTTGTCTTTGTCCCATCCCTAGGTGTTCTGCTGACTTCTGGAGTTGAGGGGCTCATGTTCTGTTCTCTGTTTGTCAGGACCCCGTTTTGTCCATGTGGCCTCCACTCGGCCCTTGAAGAGCTGGTGACATCTCTGAGTCTCTGGCTGTCCTCCTCCAGCTGACACTGGTGGGATCTTGTTCAGGCCACCATGGAGGACTCCTTGGCAGACCTGCTGGCCTGGGCTCCTTGTCCTTGCAACAGAGAGGTCAAACGGTCAAACCTAGTGCACTCTCTCTGACTACGCCCCTAGGCCTTCTGAATCGTGTTGTGCCACTTGTGTTGTCACTTGCCTCCCAGAGTCCCCAAAAGGGATCAGGGCCAGGAACTCTCCCCCCTTGATGCTCCCTGAGCTTATCTAACACCACTTCCCTTTGCCATCAGGTCTGGGCATCTAAACAAACTGCCCCACCTGTGCCTTCCCATGTCCCCCAGGCAGGTAGGGAGGGTACTGCTTACATGACAGTCCGTGGTCCGGCCCAGACGGGCTCCAGAAAGGCCTGCTAAGCCTTCCTCGCAATCGCGCCTGGCAGCGAGAGTCCTATTTTGAATTTCATAAGCTGAAATTACTTTCTTTTCTTTGGATCCTCTCTCTTTTCATGTTAATTCAAACCCTGACTGCCCGTCTCTCTGGGAACCAGGCAGAAAGATGTCACGCTCAGGGAAAAATAAAGAAGAAAACGCTTTCACAGTGTTCACACTGTTTCTCCTATTACGCTCCTCCATTTGTTCCCCTAGTGGGGAGGGTCCTGGGATTAGAACAGGGAGGAAAGTCTTCCACCCCAAACATCCCAAGTGGCAGCAAGTCATTAGGTTAAAGTTAAAAAGAAGGGGTGAATGAAAACAGCTCCGTTTCTCTTTTTTCAATTTGGAAAGTTTTATTTTCTTGATTTACCCCAGAGACCTTTTCCCTCTGACGCTTAATGTGATTGACATATGAGTTCTGTACAAACATAGTAACCAAGGACCTGCGTGAACTCAAAGGCTGCTGATGTCCCACCCAGCACCCACGCACACACACACGCAGGCACGCATGCACACGTCTGGGTGTCCCCAGGCTTCAGTGCACAGGTCACTGCCCCCAGACAGTTTCCCACTTGCATCTTGCTGCTTCATTGCCCATGAGGTTGCCTGGCACGTTCAACATGTGGAGTCCAAGCTTAGGGAGCCTAGAAATTCTGGGATTACAAAGCCCCTGAGATAAACCCTCGACAACCCGGATGAGCGTTGTGAATAGATACCCTGCTTTCCTTTCCAAGGGAGGGGCAAGCCGGAAGGATGACGGGGGTCTATCTGCCGCTGCCCACAGTGGTGGGCACAGCGGTGGTGCCGCTGCCCACACTGCCTCAGTGCACCCCTTATTGGGTTCCCTCAATTCTCTGTCTCACCTTCTCCACTTCTGCCCTCCTGCTTCCCAGGATGACCCCTCTCCTGCCCAAGTAACCTTCCTGAACTCAGGTCTTTGCAGCAGGTTTGCCCTCGGGGGATCCCAAGCTAAGACATTAGCTGATTACTGGTACCTGTCCACGCAATGAATGAAACACTGACGGAAACTCCTAAGGGATATAGGCCAGTGGTTACCTTTCTTTTGCAGGGTTGAGGCGGACTCATGTCCCTCTCTTCATGAGATAGTTATGTAGAAGCCACATATCAAGTCGAAAAATATGTGTCAGCTGAGCACGGGAGTGGAGCTGTATGCTGCCATCCACTACGCCCACTCGTGTGTCCTCTGATCACTTCTGAAGACGCATGTGACTACTCTTATTTTCCTCACTGATTTCCCTTTTGCGTTTAGTTGCCCAGGTACTGAGGGAGGAGAGGAGATCGTGACCTCGGGCAGAATCCTGGGTCAGGACAAGAAGTGCATACTCCATTGTTGTGACTTCTCAGGTTGTGATTCTCAGAATGTAAGTGAGACTTTAGGTGAATGGGGTGTGGAAATTATCAGTTCTGTGTCTTATATAAAAGTGTAGTATAACACAAGACAGTAATAAGAAAGTAAAATAGCTTAGGCCTACGTAAAATATTTTTCATTTAAATTCTGGGTGTTCACCTCTTTAGAAATGGTCATTTTCCTGTGATTTTATCATGAAGTAAAAGATCCCAGTAGGAGAGATATCCTTAGAATGAAATCCATTGATCTGATATCTTTTGCTTGTTTCTTTTCTGCTTCTTTATTTAACTTTGAATTGGGTCTACTCTGACCTTCGGAACCTCTTCAGCCCATACATATTCTAGTAGGTGAATCTGGTATCTCTCACATGTCACTGCACTCTGCCTCAGTGAGCTCTGGCTGTGACATGAAATGATATCTTCTCTCTGGACTGTCCCTAAGGGAAAGATTTGGGGAAGCTTAAAAGACCTCTCCAGCTCCATGGTCATGCACAGACAAATGGCCTCCTTCCAAAGGAGGGGTGAAAATTTCACGGTGCACGAAAATTTGGAGATCCAAAAAAAGACTTCCTTAGCAATAAACCCAGTTTTTAGAGGTGTTCCATTCTAACATGTAATGACGTGGGGTGCCTGCTTCGGGAAGCAGATAGAACCCCAGTATCCTTTAGGGAGAAGAATCATATGTGCACCTTCCCGAGCTGTCCCCTTTCTTGATTTTTACTAGCTGCTCTTTTAGAGAAAGGAGTTGATGTGATGTTGCCCCTGGATCCTGGCCACTCTTTCAAATGCAGGGGAAATGAGAGATGTTGTTCCAGCTGGCAGGAGAGGTGGCACGTCTATGAGCAAACCACAGAGGCCTGGCCAGGTCGCAGAGTGTGGAGCTCAAGGAGGCAAAATATGCTTTCTGCAGCTCCACTCACGAGGAGGGCTTCACCTATGTCGGAAGAGCCCGGCTCCTGAGCTACAAATGACAGGTACACACCCCCGGAAACGGAGAGGGTTGCGCAAGTGCTTAAGAAGTAGGGCGCATGGTAGGGTGGCTGGACTAAAGAGAAAAACACAAAGCGCTCTTCTCTCTCAATTACAAACTATTCCCCCAAGAAAAGCAGGGCTGGCAGCGTACGTCTTGGCTTCCCATACCGAGCACCAATTATTTTCTTTGCAGTAGGACATCATTCCATGAACTTTTGCCATGAAAGACAAATGAAATGGAGACAGCGAAGCAATTTACAAAACGCAAAATGGCTGCTGAGTTTTCTTTTTGGCTTTTCAGCACGAGGGGGCTGGAAAGGCTGAAGAAAAAGAGGTTGGATTTAGGCGTAGAAAATTCGGAGAGACCCAGAAAAATAAAATGAGGGACACAAGTGTGTGAGTATGTGTTGCTTGTGTATGTTGTGTGTGTGGTGTGTGTGTGTGAAGTGTATATGATGGATGTGTGTGGTGTGGTATGTCTGTATGTTGTGTGTGTATGTATGTGGTGTGTGTGGGGGGCGGGGGGCAGCTTAAGCAGTCCCAGCTCTACTGGGACAGTACCCCCTTCTGAAAACCAGGGTGTGCTGTGGGGTGGTCATGGCCGTTGGCCACGGGTCAGGGGCCAGGCAGGTCCCCTGGGTCCTGGTGGCATCCGTGAAGCTTCAGCTCCCCTCCTGGAAGGAGTTGGTGCCATCCCTTATTTGAGAAGATTGTCCTCTCTTTGCCCCCAAGATGTTCAGCCACAACTCTCTTGCCCCACGTGTGCCCTGCACCTCACCTATGAGCAAAGGGCTGGGAACCAGCTGAGCCGTGATTGGCTTCTAGAGGCGGAGCCGTGATTGGCTTCTCTGCCTCATCCCCTTTGTCGTCCTCTTTAAACCTTGGCTTGCTGTGGTGACCACGGTCCAGAGTAACTGCCTTCTCTGGACTCCTCCGGGACCCTAGATGCCTGGAGCTCTCCTTGGCTGCTGCCTGCTTTACCATTGGTTCTCTTTCTGGGTACAGTTTGCAGACAATGGGGAGTTTTGCTACAAGCAAAATACACAGGTGAAAAGTTCTCTTGTTTGAATGCATGGTGATCTTGGAGAACTTTCTGCTCAGAAGATTTTCTTCTGATTTGCTCTATAATCCAGGGCTCTGACTACTTACATCCTGAGCAGATACTCAAAGGGGCTGTCAGTTTCGTGGGGTATCTGGTGCCCTTGTCTTGTTACTTAGAGCTGGTGTCATAGGAGTTGCCCTTCCCTCTCTGAGGATAAAGGTTCAGGCTTTCAGGTTTGCTGTTTTGTTGTTGTTTGTTTTTAAAGAACTTCCAACTTTGTGTTAAGGGCCTTGCAGATAACTCTCTATGCCCATAATCCTTCCTAGGTATTTCCCTAGAAATCAAAGAATTAAAGTCCCAGAAAATGCTAAACAAAGGTCCCCAGGTCACCACTGGCTCTCTCTTCGTTTCTTCTGCCCACCATCCCTGATACCTCTGGGGATGTAGAACATTCTACAGGAAACACTGAAACTAAATTTCACCTCAAGCCCCTGGTATTTGTGAAAGGCCAGCGCCATCAATTCGAAACGACATGGTGCTGACTTAGGGTCAGTAACTATCCCAGAGTACAGACACAGAAGGCCTGGCTGTCAGCTGTCTCTTTCCCTGATTCAGGTGTGCAGGAAACATGGCTGACTTTCTTCTCTAGCTTCACATTCATTTCTGTTTGGGCCCTCAGTTCCACGTGCGCGTAGCAAACAACCTCCATCTGCTTGGGCCTCCCCGCTTTCTCGCAGATAGAGTGTAGGTCCTTTGGGAGATACATACTACCGAGGGTTCGGTGAGATGGAGGACGGCGCTCTCTAGATCTGGGCCGTCAACCCATGCAGGGGTGCCCTCGTCTGTCCAAGGGTACTGGTGTGCACAGGTCACTGCTGAGAAAGGGAGATGGCCTGGCATCTGAAGTTGGGCCCGAGTGCTCTGTTGACCATAATTTCACTGAGCGTTAGCCTCATACAGGGGTCCTGTGATGTGACCATCAGACAAGCTCACCCATCATCATATCTGAACACAGACAAACCATGGACCTTGTCAAGCCACTAAAACGACCAAACCTCCCCTTGTGGTGGCTGACATGCTGACTGCTGCTTCCTTACTGGTTAGGGCTTGAGCCTGGCTTCATCCCCTCCTGCTTCCATATGGCTGCACCCATTCGTAGAGTCATGGCCGCACCCATTCGTAGAGTCATGGCCGCCTCCTAGGAGCCTCCCATCTGCATCCAAGTCCCACTTCCTTGCGCCTTCCTCCCAAAGCACCCAACAGTCCCAGATTCTACAGTAAGTTCCTCCTGACACGTGTTCATGGAAAAGCATCAACAAGTACAACTGTGTCCAACTACAGGGCTTGTCCCGGTGTCATGGCTGGAGGGCACTGACAGTGCTGCCAAGCTACCTGTCCATCTACCTGGCTCCTTCAAGAGTAGCTCTCGGCATCGCTACAGGGGGAGGAACCGTGCTTCTGTTACAGTGCCATCTGCACAAGGACCTCCGTGGCTGCTTAGAGGCCTATCTTTCTGACTCCCTTGGCAGCCCTCTCAGTCCCCTCCCCGGGGCCACCTGAGAGCCAGGGGCACAGCCACCCTTCCTGACACCCACATATGTGCATTCTCGTCGCTTCTTTTCCATCTGCTTAGCTCCCATCTGGAAGAACCTTTCCTGCCTCTGAGGAAACCCTACTCATAACTCTCAAACACTTTGTCTGTGTTCTAAGAACTTTCTAGTGTTTTAAGGTCTTAGACTTTTACAGAGAAGCTTTGTTCTTATTCATTTGTTTTGTTTGTTTATAATTTTTGCCTCGTCACGTTCCTCCTCTTTAGCTCAAGGCTACTGATCTGCATGAATAGGGAATAAGGATGGAGAGGGAAGTGGAAAATCCAAAGATTTTTTTAAAAATGCCTATTTATTTTATTTTAATCAGAATCTTTTCATTGTTCAGGGCTTGTAAAGGTTAAAATAAAAAGAATCGTAGCAACACTCAGGTTGTATATACTCTTGAGAGAGACTAACTTTTGACGGTCAAGAGATGCTGATAATTCTCTGTTGATTAAATGTGGCATCCAACAATCAGTCCGTGGGTCCTGCAAATAGTCTGCCCATGCCTTTTGAAAGAGAAGGGAAATTATTTTTTTTTTGCAATAACTTTTAAAATTTCTTTTAAAAAATACTAGTGGGACAGCAGGTCTAACTAGAGAAAATAGGATCGAGGCATATAAATATTTGTAACTTAAATTTAAAGTGCAATGGGCCAGTTTGCTGGAATTACATGCTAGAAATAGGTCAGGAAATCACCAGCCAGGAAGTCCTGTGATGTGACCAAACAAGAGGATACTTTGCTCCAGAGTGTGAGTTGTAAATGGTGTGTCTTAAGAACATTCTAGATCTTTGGCAAATAGGAGTGTCTTGTGATTTTGTGCAATTACATGGAACTTGGGAAGAAACAGAGATGGAGAATGTGGTTGTGTGGTGATGGGAAACTGGTGTCAGAATTGGCTGGATGAAGTTTTAAATTGTCATTGAGTCAGAAAGGAGAGTGACAAGTTTATTCACATAATGTTTTTTGATCAGCTAAGGAAGAGACTAACAATTGCTTAAACTCTTCTCCCCTCACATCCACTTTTGGTTAAGATCTCATTAGGAAAGACCTAGATACTTGGGAATTGGATTTCCTAATGGCCCCTCTTTAATCCTTTTCTTTTTTTTTTCTGGATCTTGGTACTCACAGTTAATAAAATATATGGAAACATGTCTTCATCCTACCAGATCCCAATGCCTCATAAATGAGTGTGATATGCTTTAGAATACTGTTCATTTTTCTATTTGCCTGAAACAAACAGCATTTATTCTTGCTGTCCTACTGAGAAGTCTCGGTGTTTAAAAAGACTTAGTGAACATTTATCACGTTTTTGTAAAACTCATGTTTTTGCCAAATATTGTAAAATTAGTCATAGTTCACTTGGTAATCTTTGTGATTGACACCTGGCTATGGGATCCATGTCTCCAGCTAGGAAAATAAACATTTCAGCTGCCATCAGCATGGGGCAGGAAATCGTTAGCCTGTCACAGTGTCCTATTTCATTGACATCAGCTTGAAATTAATGATAAATTACAATGGAAGACCACAGAACTACTTGTGTCATGTTCAATATCTGTCGGCCACCGCAGAGCCTGTGCAGCTGCATCCTGCTGACGTGACCTTGAATTCTACTCCTTGGCATGATGCAATTTGAAAGGAAATTCTCAGGTCCCCCAATAATAGCAGTGGAGAAGAGTCCAGTGGGACCGTACTCAAGACATCTTCAACACTTGACAGGAAACCTCCCTTAATTCAATCCTTTCTGTGGCTGCTATGCCATCCTCGTCTGGATTTATGACTTGAACATACACTGGAACTCTCAACTCTCCACAAGCCCATTCTGTGAGTTCACCTTGCAGACGCTCATCTCTAACCTGGCCCCATAATGACATTGAGAAACCTTGCGTACAGAAAAGAGATGTCCCTGCGTGCCCTTTGTCACAAAAATAAAGATGACACCAAACTGCAGCAACACTTACATGTGTTCTGACATTGAAATGGCTTCTTTCTAGACTTTCCAACTTCTTGGTGAGTTACTCAAGCTATTGGGTTGGTGCAAAAGTAATTGCGGTTTTTGCAGTTATTTTTAACGTTTTAAACTGCAATTACTTTTGCACCAACCTAATAGAATTTTCTCTTGGTTCCACTGTCACAGTTCTGCTGGTGCCCCATGTGTAACTGCCGGGTAATCCAGTTCTGGAGGATTGACAAGGACTGTTTTAATAGCTCAGCAAATAGGACCCTTTGAGTGAGGTCTAAGCCAGATTTTCATTTTACAGTGAGTAAGAAATCCTGAATGCTCCCAAGGGAAGTGGGAATACAAATATGTAGCTGTCTACAGGACATAACCATAATTCACCTAGCCAGTCATCTAATGTTAGGCATTTAGATTATTGCCATTATTAAGAAGACTATTCAGTGGTATTAAATTTAATATTTAGGGCCTACATATGTGGGGGATGTTGATTTTTCTTCCTTATGATAGATCCCCCAAAGAAAATTATTCCCCAAAGTGGAAATTATTGCTAGCTCAGTTTCAGGATCAGTGTGTTAAGTGCTTGCTTCACTGTGCTTTGGAGAGCATGGAACAACAAAAAGAACTCTGAAAACAATCTTGATGCTGTTTAAACTTGCATTACTTTGGTTACCAGGTGCGTTGTGACCTTGTTTCAACATTTAGTCATCATTTCTCTTTTCCTCTTTGTAGGTTATCTGTTAGTATCATTAGCATGTTTACCTCTAGGGTTTCCACTATTCTTCTTGTTGACTTTCATGAACTCAGAGTGTATAAAATATTAGCTCTTTGTCTTTTACATTTATTTCAAATATTGTTCCTTAGTGTGTTGTCTGCCTGTTAATTTTAATAACCATGCTTTTCTGGAATGCACCAGCTTGAGAATGACAATCTGGTTATAATAACAGTAATAAAACTGCATTTCTCAGACCCAGCCTGCCCTGTATTCCAGGACCTTCTGTGTATGGGGTGCAGCTTTCTGTTCAGGCTGCCGTGTCTGTTCTGGGCTCCTGGGTCTTCCAACTGGAGAAAGTGAACCATTTTCCCCATGGGCACTGTATATTGTGTTGTATGGACTTAGCCTAAAGATAGGACCAGACATCTATCTCTATTTCAAGAAAGCTCTGCAAATGATTCAACACAGATGATGTCAGTTCCAGCATTGAACAAGAAATCCAACAGCACACAGAAGATATGGCTTCCGTGATTTAGCTACAGCCACATATAAAAAACATTTGTGTGTTAGCTGAGAGGAAGCCCAGCAGGGATCCACAGAGAAATGTGACTGCCAACATTGCTGATTTGGTGTCAGGTTAAATGGAGAGAAATGCATTGTTGAATGCAGGTGGTGATATCTTCTACAGTCATCATTTCTTGATGACATCATGAACTTGTAAATAATTAATGGCAATACGTAGGAGCCTCAGGGTACTCCATTTTGGCTCAATAGAAGGAAAAAAAGAAATTTCCTTGCAATCTGAGCATCTATAAAATAGAATGACCTGTCTCCAGAGGTAATGAGTTCCCCATCATTGAAGGTGCTCAATTAAAGGCTGCAGTGCACTTGGAGCGATGACATCATGGGACACACCAGGATGAAAATCAGAGACTCTGTGGCCACTTCATTTCCCTCTTTGAAAACCCTACCAACCCCATCACAGAATGAAATGAGAGTGGGTTAGTAAACCTCTCCTTGGTTCCTTATTTGGGATTCATTAACTGTTCCTTCCATAATACGTTCTAGAATTAGTTCTAGGATCAATGTCAAGCTCATTGAGCTATAGATTGCGAGAGTCCATTTTATTTACTTTTTTGGGGGTAACAAAAATGACTCTTACTCTTTGGCAGTCCCCTTTACCTCTGGTCTCTGCAACACCTCAGAGATGCGTCCCACTCCATGATCCATCTAAAACCCTTCATTGACCGTCTCTGCAACCCTAATCCTTCCCATTTTCACAGGGCACCTTCATGGCCTCTAAACCCAAAAGCTACTTGACAATTTTACACAGATCTCCATTAAGTGTAGCCTAAATGGTTGTGAACTATGGGCTAGATCAATGAGAAACTTGGGAAGTCTTGACATCCAAGAGTGTGTTAGTGAATGATTCTCAGAGAAGTGGCCAAAAAATGCAACATGCTAACAATAACCCCGAAATTTAGTCAGAGATAGGGCTTGTCCACGAAGGAGCAGTTCTTCTAGCACCTTTACCAAGTGCTAGGACAATGGCTTTGGATCTTCACAACAATTTATCTGTAGGAGTGTCAGGGGAGAGAGGTGAATGCCTTGGGAAAGCCAAGGAAGATATTCTAGGCGTGGGGGTAGGAGGATGGTTTACTAAGACAGACATGCACAGTAGCAGTTCCTAAAGGAATGATGTATCCTTGAGGCAATGGGTACCTCAGGTGGATTGTAATCAAGGATGTATCAGGTCAGTTTTCAGTAGAGTCAGGAAACAATGGATGGCTAGCCTTGGAAACACGGGGTTGCCCTGTGAGACCAGAGTGGAGGGTGTGGGGATGTGGGTGAGGTAAGGGAAGTTGAGAATTACATATTTAATGGTCCTTCCTCTAAGGGAGAAAATGCAAATGATCTGACAAGAGTATAAGGCACTTGACAATGATTTCTCAAAAAGAAAGCTAAAATCTATAAAGTCCTTCTAAATATTAGACATCTAGTGTAGTAGGTAGAATTGTTCCCCCTCCCCCCAAAAAAAATACGTTCAAGCCCTAAGTCCTGGTCCCTGTGACCATCACCTTAATTGGAAATAAAGTCTTTGTAGATATAATTTGGTTAAGATGTGGTCATACTGAATTAGAATGTGCTCTAACCCAGTAAGTGTGTTCTTACAACAATAGGGACACTCGGGCGCATCCACAGGGAAGATAAAGGAAAGAAGGCCATGTGAACACAGAGACAGAGATTGGAGTGATGTGTCCACAAGCCAAGAAATGTGAGGGGTTGCTGGCAGCCCCCAGAAGCTAGGACAGTGGCCTAGCAGATTCTCTCTCAGAACCTCCAGAAGGAACCAACCCTGCCGACAGCTTGATTTTGGACCTCTAGCCTCCAGAACGAATTCCCGTTGTTCAGAGCCACGTCGTGCTTCTGACAGACCCAGGAAACTAATATGCCTGTGCAGCACTTCACATGGACTCTTCGGAATATCTGTGGTGGAGTGGAGAATGAAAGGAGAGAGGAGGAAAGGTGACAAACAAAAATGTGGGGACTCAGCAGAGACAGGGAGCTAGACGTTGCTGTGGACAGGAGTGGCCGAGTGATGGGTTGTTTCATCTCAAACTGTTCCTGAGTAGGTCGGGAGGACACAGATGTTTAGAATGTTCTGGAGCTGGAGGCTGGTGAGACGGATGGAGGGGAGACGGAAAAGGGAAATGAAGAGTTAGTTGAGTCGACGTGAGTTCAGGCTGCGAAAGGTGGGATGTGAGTCCTGGGGCTTTGATGGGAGTGAGATGGTGTGAAGGGTCAAGGAGCTTCCCAAGTTCAACATGGCGGGTCCAGTGGGTGGGAATCGAGTGCAGGCGTTTTCCTTTGTTTTGCTGCTCAGGGACAATCAACCTTCCGACCCCTTCCATCTAATGGCCCAGGAAAGCAGCCCAAACCAGGAAAACATCTCCTCGCCCTCAAATTCCGAATTTTCTGAGCTGAAGGGCTGGAAGCAGGGAGGCTGCCAGCAAGGAAAACCTTCCTGCAACAGAGGGATCTGAATTTCCGATTAACAGACAAAAGGTATTTTTATTACACAGCTTTTGTCTTTGTCTAAATGCCTTCTCCCTGGTGAAAAGTTTTAGGAGATAAAAGAACACTCCAAAGATGTATAACTTCGTTGTTCAAAATGGATTTGCTCTCCTGTTTGTGTCTGGCAAAAAGATAGAGAATTACATTGGCGATGAAAATAAAGGAAGTTGTTTGTTCCAGACAAATCATTGTTTGCTGCTAAGTGTTTGTAGTCTTGTGTTTTATATCACTAGGTATATAATTGGGAAGCATGCAAATTAGGCAAGATAATGAGCTATAATTTCTTTGACTCTACAGAGGATATTTGTCATGAAAAGGGATGGTTGAAAGCTACTGAACAACGCAAAGGAAGAAATTGCATTTATTCAGGAAGAGAAACTTATTACTCGCTTCAATTCGTACCTGCCGCATGGTCCTGGGAGTTTCCGGGCATCCCTTGCCCCTGATGCTGGTTTAAGTGAATGTAGAAACAGAGTCAACTGGCTTCTTCCCGGAGATAAAGACAAATGCATTTAGACACGTCATTAGCAAAGTGCCTAGCCATGGATTTCCTGACATTTTCTTCAAACGAGGGACAAGAAACTTCTCTTTTTATTAGCTTCTGATGAGTCTGCTCCGAGCTTGGTTTTAGCCAATGATTGAGAGGGCATGGCTCACTCAGGACTCGACTCCCCAAACTGCAGAGCTACAATAAAGGACACTGCTCCCACTGTGCCTCGGCATCCACCGGGATGCCTGGGTCCCAGGTCCCTTGTCCACAGGGGATAATGTTGTGGCTGCTTCAGGAGGCTGGAGGCCTTGTAGGTCGTCTACCAAGCACCTTCTGAGCTCCGTGGCTCGCAGACAGTGTGATGGAGATGTGATGGGCCTGATTTCTGTCCCGGAGGAGGGTGAGGCTTGGAGAAGCTATGCAGCTGGTCTGAGGACCTGGACGAGCCTTGACAAGGAGGAGAAAATGAGAACCGTGGCTGCTTGGAGGAAGGTAGGATGGGATAAAGGGGAAAGGGGAGATGACCCAGAGCCCAGGAGAGAGCAGGGAAGCTGAGCACTGCCTGCCTCTCATCGCATCCGCAGGGTGTATTTGTGTCACAAGGGAACAGGACAGGCAGAAGCATAAAAGAGGTATGAACATTTAAGCCCCGGGACAGTTGTGTGTTCTCAATCCCCACTGAACTCAACCTCAGGAGTGACCTGTCAGGTGATTCTGCAGTACACAGGTCCTCTAGGGGCTCTGTCAGGTAGGGCTGTCTGGAGGTTCCGCTGAGGAGAAAGGGGCTGATTGATGGAGCTGGGACAGGCTGGACAGTGGCTCAGAGGCAGAGTCGGTTGGCTGGAGAGATTGGAGAAAATGAAGGGTCTCTTTGTGCCCCTCCTACACACCAAAGAAGACAATACTGCATCCTGGGTGTGGCCAGCCATGGCCCCCTGCCTGCTACACAGCCAGCCCTCCCCATCCCTGTCACCTGGTCTGATCCCTGACCCCTGCCCCCACTCCGCATTCTGCAGGCCTGAGTTCCTGACCCTTTGCCCTGGTCTCCAGCTCTGGAAGTGTCTTCAGTTAGGACAGGCTCCGTGGTGCTGCTGTAACAAGCAGGCCACTGTCCCAACCACAGAAAACAGCCCGGGAATGCTTCTCGCTCACAGGACTTGTGGACAGGAGGCTCTGCTCGTTAGAGTGACTCAGAGACTCAGGCGAAGTCATCCAGATGCTGCTGGTGGATGTGCCAGAGGAGAAACGGGTTTGGAAACCAGCACAGGTGGACCACAAAGCTGCTAATGAGCGGCCCACACTTGGGCTGATGCCCCTTGTGTGCTTCTCGAAGTTAGTTTCCGTTAAATGTAACACAGTGTTGATTCCTCTCCTCTGCTCCCAACACTCAGCTGCGCCGCTGGGCACAGAGTAGTGATGAGGACAGACTTGGCCCCCCCTGGGTGCTGCAGGAAGACGCTGGCTTGAGAGGGAGCTAAGGCCTGCCCCGCCTCTCTGGGAGCCTGAGGCGGCCTACAGGCTCCTGAGCTGGTTTCCAAGCCCCCTCAGGTGCAAACACATGGCGTGGCCAGAGGGCTCGAATCCTACGTGTGCCTGAAATCTGTGAAACGCAACTCTACACACGTTCTTGCTCGGAGCAGTGAGATCAAGCTGCGTGGGGCCTGGATTCACAGCGAAGTCTGCCTAGGCAGGCTTTCTTCCTTTCTTTCACTGAGACAAAAATATCATTGCAAGCAGATGCGGGTCTAGATTCTTCCTGTGAGTACTGGAATGGAGTAACTTTGGAATCGGGGTCCTCCTCCTCCTACACCTTGCGCTATCTTTATTTTGTGCTCTGTGCTCACTAAAAGGGCAAATTCGATATACTACCCAGCCCTGCACTATTTTTAGCATCCCTGGGTCAACATCCGTCATTCTCATTGGCTGGTAACTCTCTTGTTTTCCCCAGCTCCTTTCTTAACTGTGAGAACGATGATAACTAGAAGTTACATAACCTCTTGGCTAAGTGGATTCCTCACCTAAACCGTTGCATTTTCTTTTTCAGGTGTAAGCTCATTGCCGAGAAAAAAGAAAAGGCACCAGCTCTTTATTTTTCTTCACTATCAAATCAACTGAAATCATGGGAAATAACACAAGAACCTAATTTTGAAACAGGTGATAGAGGTCAGATTAAGAAATAGGAAGCTTCGAAGACCACTGCTCAGAATACCTTTTTTGAAAAACTTGAAGTCACTGTCTTAAGAGATAGAATAAGAAGGATGAGGATGAACCCTTCCTGGTCAGGAGGTACATGGTGAAATCTGGGGAGAATGAAAAAGTGAGGTCATGTGTTAATTATAATCAGAAGCAGATACTTACAGAACATTAGAAATGTCGAGAAATTAGGCAGCATTAGCACATGAATTTTGGCATATTTGGCTTGGTAATAGATCCTTGTCCCAAGACCCAGCCTCTCCCCAGGAAGGACAGTTGTCTTCCGCTGAGCTCAGGACGCTTCAAAGAACCAGAGAAGAGACACCTGCCCTGCCAATGGAATTGCCTTCAGTATGGAGGCAGGTGAGGCTGCCAGGTGTCTCTCAACTTCTGGTCATGTCATAAGAGCCATTAGGGGGAAATTACAATGGAGATCTCATCGATGTTTTGGTAAGTATTATCCTTGGTGGTCTGTAAGGACCCTTCCTAGATTCTCTCAGATATAAGCAACTCAAGTAACGCCATCTGGAAATAGACAAAAGTTACTGTAAGTTACAGAGCGTCAGGAAACAGCTACTAAGACAGCGCTTCTCAGAATTTAGTTCCACGATTTTGTTCAGATGCAGATCCTGACCCAGCAGGTCTAGGCGGAGCCTGAGGTTGCCGTTTCTAACGGGCTCCGGGTGAGGCCGATGGCTGCCGGTCCACGATCCACGGAGGAGCCGGGAGGAGCCACTCACTAGAGCTTTGCTAGTGTAAGTGGGCTCTGCCTGCTGTGTGTGATGGGGAACTGGGGTTCACCCAGTCTCAGGGTGTCTTTGTTCCTTCTGTGTGTGTTTTAGGTGGTACCTGTGGGTGTCTACTGCTGTAAACTAGAGGAAGTGGGGTTTGACTTTTACAGTTGTGTCCAGTTGTAACAAAAGCTATAGTTTACTTTGATACTTGTTTGTCCTTTGAGAGGAAGATAGTCTTCCTCTCCACATGGATTTCTCCCAAATGTTTTTTCCTGTGATGTGTTTGGTGCTTTGGGGGTGCCTGTGCCCAGAAGGGTGATGGAGGGTGTGTCAACAGAAGAATGTCCCACCGTATGGATGTACCACTGTTTGTTTAGCCAGTTACCTGTTGAAAGACATCCAGGATGTTTCCAGCTTTGGGCTGGAATTGCAAATACAGTTGCTATGAACATTCATGGACAGGTTTTTATGTAACCACAAGTTTTTATTTCTCCAGGATAAATGCCCAAGAGTGCAGTGGCTGGGTTATGTGTAATTGCATGTTTAGATTTATAAGACACTGTCAAACCGCTTCCCAGAGTGGCTGTACCATCTTTGCCTTCCTTCTGGCCATGTAGGAGTGCATCCTGTTTCTCTGCATCCTCATTTTTTAGCCATTCTGATAGGCATGACGTGATATCTCATTGTGGTTTCAATTTGCATTTTCCAGATGGCTAATAATATTGAACATATTTTCTTGTGCTTATTTGCCATCTGTATCTCCTCTTTAGTAAAATATCTGTTTGTGTCTTTTCTCCATTTTCTAATTGGACTGCTTAATTTTTTGCTATTGAGTTCTGTGACTTCTTTATATATATTCTAGAAACTAATCCTTTGCTGGACGTAAGGTTTACAAATATTTTCTCCGAGTCTGTAACTTATCTTTTCATCTTCGTATGGACTTTTGAAGAGGAAAGTCTAATTTTGATGATGTCCAATTTATCAATTTTTTTCTCTTATACATTGTATTTTTGGTATCAAGTTTAAGAAACCTTTGCCTAGCCCTAATCTTGAAGATTTTCTCCTATGATTTTTTTCTAAAAGTTATATAGTTTTACACTTTTCATTTAAATCCAAGATCCATCATGAATTAATTTTTGTATAAAATGTAAGGTTTGGGTTGAGGCTAAGTTTTTGTATGTGTCTATAGATGTCCAGTTGCTCAGTGTTATGTGTTAAAAAGGCTCTAATTTCCAACGGAATTGCTTCTGCATTTTTGCCAGAAGTCAGTTGTGCATATTTGTGCAGGTCTATTTCTGTGTTCTCTCTTCTGATCCATTGATCTACATGTCTTTTCCTGTGTCAAAATCATGCTATCTTGGTGACGGTGGCTTAATATTGGGTAAAGTAATTACTTGGATTTTTATTCTTCTTCACCAAGATTGTTTTAGCTGTTCCAGGACCTATAAACTTTCCATGTAAATTTTAAAATAATCTTGTCTGCCCACAAAAACTTAGTGCTGAGTTTTGAAAAGAATCACATTTAACCTATAGGTCAATTTAGGAGGAACTGACATCTTTACTATACTGAATCTGCCAACCCATAAACAGGGGTCTCCATTTATTCAGGTGTTCATTGATTTTTTTTCATCAACACTTTGTAACTTTCACCATACAGATCCTATATGTGTATTGCTACATGAATACCTACGTGTTTCATTTTCTTTGAAATGATTATAAGTGGTGTTGTGTTTTTAATTTCTTTCCATGTGTTCACTGCTTGTGTCTAGAAATTCAGTTGTGTTTTGTAAGTTGTTCCTGTGTTCTGTGACCTTGCTAAACTCATTTTGTAGTTCTACAAGTTTGTTTGTAGATTCCTTGGGATTTTCTTGCTATCTCTTAAACGTTGCATCCGTACAACCCAGAGATTTAATTATCATTAAATCTCTGACAAGTAGCCATCCAAATTGCCCTTAAACACGTTCAGTAGTGTTTCCCCCCCCAAATATCTCATTCCTTTCCAGAAAGTGCTTCCTTCTCTAGAAGCAACTTCTGACTCCCTATAGGTTTCCCCAGGAACTGGCTCGTTGTGGTACTTCTTGAGACTGCACACAAGTCAGATGCTTTCTCCCCAGATAGCCCATCCAATAAACTTTCTAGACTACCATTCTTACTTCCTACGGCTCTTCCCCACATGGCATAGACTTCAGTCCTTCACTCTTTGGGATGCCTTCCTTGGATTCCACTTTAACATATGCAGATGGCTCTGAGAGTGATGCCACAGCCAGACAATGTGGAGTGTCGTGTCCTCTCCTGACACTAGACTCACCTGCTCACCGAAGCCTTCAATGACCTCGCAGTGTGAGGAGGGCATTCCTCCTTGGGCCCCTTGCCTTCCCTCACTGCCCTTATCAAAGTGTCCTGTGCTTCTCTGGTATTCTGTCTCTTCCATTAGCGTTGAGGGAAAGAACTATAGCAATCCTGCCTATTAGATTGACTCCCCTTCGTTCGGGGGAAATCAGGGTAAAAGTTTGCATTCAACAAACCAAAGTATATGTGTAGGCAGTAGCTTAGCACAATGTTTATTTTAACCATTTGGCAGCTGCCCAAGATTTTATCTCTGGAAAATTATGAACCTCATCATGAACTGTATAGCACTTTCTCTGGAGAATGAGCTTTCCTCCCATGCAGTCCTGACCAGCTCCCATAACCTTCTCCTGTTTTCCTAAGCTGGAGAATCACTCATTAGAGGACACTGCCCGGGTTTCAATAATGTTTGGCCCATCATCAGTGTTTGTAGCTCTCCACTGGTTTTGCTTGTCTGCCATCCCTTTCCCCTTTTTCTGGCAAAGAAAACTCCTTCCTGTGGGAAATATATTTCCTGTGATTTGGACAAGCTGGATATCATCCCATCCAGTCACAAGGGAGGGAAAAATCCCAGGCCTGACCAATCAGAGTACCCCATTGCTCTGGCTGCAGTGATTGGCTGAGGGATGGACATCCCACCCACGCTTGATTAGATTCTTCCCTGAAACCTTTCTGACAGATTTATAGCAATAAATATTTTCTGTTTATTCAGGCCACTCAACTGACCACTCAACTGGTAGGATGTGAGTGTCATTTGGGGTCTTTTCCATGTGTCACGCAGTATAGGTAGGAATATTGTTGAATCAAATAAGTCTGGTTTTCGCCAGGCCTGAACACCACAAACTGCCCAACTCATCTCAACCTTGGATATTCTGAATCCTTTACATTTTCACCAGCTGTCAAAATTATTTAGGTCCCCTTTCCCTATTCAGTGGTCCCCTTCAGCAACTCGCTGTTCTGCTCCCTGAGTGACTGAGTAGGAGTAAAGGGAGGGCTGACCATTTCCTCTGACTTCTTTGGTCTCCTACCTTGACCTCTTTCAATGTTGATCATGGAATACAAATGCGAGGAAATAAGAAAATGGGGAAGGAAACTACTACAGGAGTTTGCTGTGCCAGGTCGTTGTGGAACCAACACACTGTGTTGGTTGTGTTCAGTCATAAGGCAGAGCTCCAATACGTTAGGACTAGGAAAAATAACTTGATCACAAGTAAAAATGACTTGCCCCACCTAAAGCATCAAGAAAATGTAGGTAAAGTTGTCTGGCCAATCTCTACACAGTAAGGACAAAACCCTCTGTGTAACAACATTTCTGCTCAACCGAGGGAATATTGGAGAGGGGGCCTCCTCCCTTCTCTCCAGCTTTCTGGAGAGACTTGCCCCAGGTGGTGGAACTGGAGTGAAGAGAGCTCTCTTGCCTGCCCTGGGCATTCGCTGCCCTCTCACTGGCGCTGTCACTTGGAGCTGCCCATTTATGAGCGAAGCCCGTGGTCCCTTCACCACAAATGTGGGGAGGTAGTCTGCAGAGTCCAACGGCTCAGCCCTTGACTGAGTAGAAAGGTTCAGCTTCGGGTAGAGGGATGAAATACCAGGATCCTCCATTGAACTCAGGTTGCATTCTTCTAGCCAGCTTCCCTATAATAAACAGGAGGCTGTTGAATCCTTACCTTTCTAGTGTTTATTTTTGTATAGCTTCAGAACTCAAGACAGATGAAACTGTGCTTGATCACCTCTTGAAACTCAGTAGCAGTTTTTGTTATTAACAGCCCTGTTATCAAATGAGTAGGTGGGAGAGAGAGAGAGAGAGAGAGAGAGAGAGAGAGAGAGAGAGAGAGAGAGAGAGAGAGAGAGAGAAATTAAAGGCTCTTTACCAATTCTTATCTTCCCAGATGTCTCTTCAGTTATCAGACTAAGGAAGAGCAGGACTAGACAAAGAAATTTCAGAAGACCTGATTGTTTTTCCTGGTCTTTGTATTCAAATTACTCCATTTGCTCTCAGACTGTTGGTTTATCGAAAAACTCTTGTTCTTTTGTACAAATGTGCCTTTCATGGGTTGTAAGTATGCACAGCATCCCAAGGCTGAGGTTGCATCGGTATCAAATGTGGCTCTCAACTGAGTCTTACACTTTATTGAAATGTTGTTTAAACTGAGAAGGTTCAGTTCATTTTCCCCCAAATTATGTCCTTATAATTCTACCAAGCTTTTCTTTTTGTGTTTGGAAAATCAGGAGAGCCCTCCTGCGGATCACTTAACAACTGTAATTTGCTGTTCTTCTAAACCAGCTTTCCAGGGCAGGCAATTATGTCAGCTTTGTCAGTTAGCTAGTGGATTCTGATCTTGTGAGCTGGGAACTTTAATTGAATGTTTATTGCGATGTGCAAAATGAAAGCGATTATAGACTAGATCTTGGCATTGCCAAAAGGAGAAAAAAATCCACATCCAATTTAAAGCATTTTAAGAAGGAAGGACAATACAGAGAGAAAGCTGCTTTGTTTGGCCATTGAGAGGCTCACATCATTAGAAGAGTCACACTGGGAAATAAAATGCCATGTAGTTTCCTAAAGTCAAAAATCTAAATTTAAGCAAACCCTCCTGAACAGGACAAGGAACCCAGCTTTAAAAAAATAATAACCATTTTTATTGTGAATCGTAACATACATAAATAGTTATTTCCGTAAGCGCGAATAATGTTCACTTCACCACCCAGATCAAAAACAAGATCTTTCTCGCTTCCCTTTGAATTCTTCTCTCTCATTTATCATGTTTCTATTGTTTGATATCTGCTCATTCTACCTTCTTGACCAGATGATTGGAAGTGTAGCATTGGTGTATCTAGAAATATTGATATGTAGCCAAAACTCTTAAAGACATTTCAGTTGGGCATGGACTACTGTGTTGCTGGTTCTTCTCTCTTCAGTCCATTGTCTTCTGGCATCTCTTTTGCTGTTGAAGAGACAGCTGTCTACTTGGTGGCCATTCCTTAGTGTAAAATGTATTTTCTTTCTAGTAGTTTGAAAATGTTACCATCTCTGATCTGTGTTGCATCTAAATATGGAATTTTGTTCGTGTGTTTTTCCAATTTGGTCCTCAATAGGTTCTTTCAGTCTGAGGAGCTCACAATTTCTTTCCTTTCAGGTAATAATTAGGAAGCTCACAATTTCTTTCCCTTCAGGTAATAATTAGCTACGATTTTATTTAACTTTACCTCTTCCCCGTTCTATTTGATATATATGGAGCTTTTTAATATTTTCTCTCCATCTCTTTCATATTTCTCTTTATCTCTCTGTGCCACATTCTGATTGATTATCTCAATCCTATCTTACAAATCTTTAATTCTCTCATCACAATGTTTCCAGCTTACTCTTTATCTCATTTAATTGGGCTTTTATTTTAGTAACTATAATTTTTTCCCAAATTTGATTTTGGTCCTTCAGTCATATTGATTTTGATTCCTAACTACCATCTTTCAATTTTCTCTATTTTTCTACTTTTTTCAGGTATGTATTCTCCAGTTGGTTAACTTTCTGGCTTTCTTCTTCAGCACTTTATTTCTGTATGTGCTTTGTAATGTTGGCATACTCACTTGGCATAGGAGTTATATTTTCTTTCTTTATTCCAGAGAAAGGAATCAGAGAAAGGAATCACCTTTTTCCATCTTTCAAGTTCATGGTACTTTGAGACAGATCTTCCAGGGACGACAACTCAGAGGAAACTGAGGATTCTCACTCTCAAGATATAACGCACCTCCGAACCTGGAACTGGTGAGTAGCATAATTCTCCAGATCTCAGTAACATCATTGTTTACCTGCATTATGGACAGGTAGCTACCTTCTGGCTGCACTCCCAGGTAAGCAGAGCATTTGAGCTTTCTTTCATGGGTGAGGAGATATAATCATAGCCTTTGATCTGATGGAAGATGCGTAGCTCTGATTTCCAGCCTCACTTGGGGTCACTAGATCCCATCCCTCTCAGCATTGCAGTCCTGGCCCCTCCATACTTCCTTCTTAGTGCCTGTGGATCTACTGCTCCAGTCCTGTCCCCTTCTCTGTGCTCTGCTCCCTTTACGGTTTACAGATTCTCTTTCACTCTTGACTGGAACTTGGTGGTCTTCTGTCTTCCTATCCCTCACCAATGCCTCCTGAGGTCTTTTGAAGGCTCAGGGTGGCTGCCCGTGTGACTTAGCCTCCAGAGGTCCTGTCCTGTATAAGACACCATTCCTTGAAGAACAGGCTCAGAATAAGAGGCAAAGGGTCCTGCCTCCACTGGATGAGTCAATCTGTGGCTCAGCATTTATTCCATACTGAGGAACTTGAAGAGAGCCCTGTATAAAGTAGACTATGAACATTCTTGGCAAACACACGTGAGGTGTTTACCAGGTGCCAGGTCTGTCCTAACTATTTATTTCCATTATCTATTAATCTTTAAAACAACCCTATGAAGTAGGAACTCATTCTAATTTGAAGGGGGGATCTTTGGAGATGATGGTGATTGGCCCAAGGTGGCAGAGCTGGGTGAATTCTGGGTGAATTCAAAGGGGACCCTGTCATAACCCTAGTGCTGCCTCTGAAAGGTAGAGTATTCTTGGTAGTCGTAAGAATAGAATTCATTCCAGTGAACAGGGTTTTCCTCAGAGTAGGAAAGAGCTGTGTCACTCAGAGATTTCAGTAGAATGTTCAGCCTGGCTCAGAAGCCTCCAGAGTCTTCCTACGAGGACTGACTATACTCCAGGTGAGAGAATTCCCACCTGCTCTTGAAAAGCCCATTGGGAAATCTGTGCTCAGATGGAGAAAGTCTTAGCCAAGGGAGGCAGGGTGCAGAGACCCTGAGAAAAGGATCATGGGGCCTGTTGGTAGAAATCCATCTCCTGCCGGCACCTACACGCCCTCTGCAGGCTGACCCGCTGTGGACTTGTACCTTCTATGATCCTTACGTCCAGCTTTTTTGCTGCAGCAGGTGCTGGGGCTCTACTCACACTGACCAATGTTGAGGGCGGGGTATAAATTTTGACTCAGGCCTATGATCAATTCCAGACATTTCCAGTAACTTTTTTTTTGCTGACTGAAGCCAACTCAGCACCAGCTGATGCAAAAATTTTTCAACTGAGCCACCTTAGTGTTCTTTTTTCAGTCCAAACGGTTTCACAGCAACTCTATTAATATATTTGACAGCACACACACCCAGAACAGCTCTGAATCTTTCCCAGGCCACCTTCTTTATGTGTGAATTTAGGTTGAAAGGGAGGTGGGATGGCATTTGGGGTGAAGGATGCCTGCTTGCTGTCTGGCCGAGCTGGAGACTTGGGTGCTTGAGACCACCTTCTCTCCTGTTAATGGGACGATTCGTAACTGCTGAGGCGACGAGAGTGTCCCTTCAGTGCTAGCCACTGAATGAGTCTGAGTCACTTTGCCATTTCTTCTTTGTCTAAAGCTGAGACACAAAGTAAATGCAGCAAGAAGGATTAGGATTGGTTGGCAACGATTTTTAACATCAAATAAATGGATTGTTTCCTATTGATCAGACACTGGGGGGCAGGGGGGCGGTTAGACGATAGTATCAACTTAGATATAATTTATTTGCTATAAAATTGTATTTATATCATGTTAGGTATACTCTGTATGATTTGTTTAAAAATATGTTATTCACCCTCTAATACTTTCTCAGTCAATACTGAGTTCCGGGCAAATCAGGATCTTCAGGTATTTGTAACGACATGTTCAAATTGTACTTTATTTTTACCTAACATTTTATTATTAGCATTTTCCCATGTCAGCAAAGACATTTCATAAGAAATATTTAAATGGTTCCATTTTTACTGCATTTCCTGGTCATGTATGATTTACTTCCCTTCCCTTTTGTGGGGCATCTGGATGGTTGCTATTGTTTTGGCTGTTCATTCCATTTATTTATGGCACAAACGCTGAATGCCAGCTCAGCACCCAGCACCTGGCTCAGCCCTGGTGAGTCAGTAGGAAGCAGAACGCGTGCATGCTCGTCTTCCAGAGCTGACGTTTCCGTGGGAGACACACGCTGAACAGGTACACACACACAGACCTAAGCTACAATGATTCCTGCGAAGGGCAAGTCTAGCATGCTGTCAGAGCGCATGCTAGGAGGTCTGCTTTACACTGCTAGGAAGGGGTGGTCGGGAAGGTTTCTCTAAAGCAACAATAGTGAATCTGGATGGTAAGGAAGAGTAAGAGGTAGGCAGGTGTGTGTAAGTGTGAGTTATGTGTGTGTGTGTGTGTGTGTGTGCATCCCTGTGCATGAGTCTATGTGCACGTGTGAGAGTGTGTACGTGTGTCTCAGCCAGTAGGGGTGAGAAGGAAGAGTGTGTGTGAATGAGCTGAGAGGGAATGAGCTGGAATGTCACAGCAGTTGTAAAGGGACCGGGAGGCTGGAGCCCCGCAGGTGTGTGAGCCGTGCTGCAGGGTGCATTGGGAAGAAGATTCCACGTTGGAGATTTGGGAGTTCATCCTGGGAGCAACGAGGAGCTCTGAGGGAGTAAGAAGTCCCCACGTCCACCCTAAGATGACTCTGCCACACAGTGGGGAGTGGTTTAGGGGATCATCTGGGGGCCGTGGCCAGAGACCAGGAGAGAGGAGCTGAAGCTGTAGTGGTTGAACCGAGTCAGGCAGATTCCAACTGTCTTGTTGGTGGATCAGACGGGAGGTGGTGAGAGACGGTTTTCAAGGGTGAGTTCCAGGTATTTGATTTCTGGTTTGACTATCGTGCTATTGGCTGCCCCTCTTGGCCACCAGCCCAGGCTGAGCCTCCATCTTCTCCTACCTTCTAACTGGCCTCTCTGCCTCCTTTCTTACCCCTCCAATTGCATTTTCCTCACACTGCATGAGGAAAACTTAAAAACTTAAAAACTTTAAACATCTTTAAAAACTTAAAGCAGATCGTATCAATCGCCAGCCTAAAATGCTCCAGGATTTTCCTGTTGTGTTAGAATAAAATTCGAAATCTTGACCTGTGTATGGTGGTCATTAGTGCTGTTTGCAAGCAGTCCGGCTCTCTCCCTGCAAGCACATGGTAGGATTATGACACTGGCTGAACCGTCGATGAAATGTGTGTCCTTTCAGGGTGGAAGATTTCGGTAACGATACATATTTCCCCTTGTTCCAAGGCCAGAGGCCATCCTGTCAGCATGGATTCCAGGGTAAGGACAGTAACAGGGAGTTCCCGGTCGACCTCAGTGAACCTGATGAATGAGCAAAAAATTAACCTTTATTGTTTAAGACCACTTGAATTTGGGGACTGTTTGTTACTGTGGCCTGACCTAGACTTTTCTGACTGATACACAGATTCCAAGCCAATAAGACCTCACCTTGCCTAACTCTCTGACTTCATCTCCAACCACTGCCCCCCTTGCTCCATGTCCATTCCCAGCTCGTTCTCACTTGCTGGCCTCTCTTCTGCTGTTCCCTTTCCTCTAAGCTCATCTCTTAGCTCTTTGAACGACCAGCTCCTCCATCACCGGCCCCAGTGTAGCTTCTTTAAAGAGGCCTTCCTAGGCAGCCTGATCTACACACCCTCTGCCATACCCGTGCTGCATAAGGGGGTCCATTCTAAGAGAAGCATTAGAGATTTAGAAAAGAAAAGCACAACATTCTTATGTAGTTTGTTCCAGGGCTTCCCTACAGTTTTGTTCTATCACTCTTTGACATGACCTGGTTAATTTGCTCATTCTTTTATTATCTCTCTTCCACCACAAAAACATAGATTGTATGACTGTCGCATAGTTTATTCTCACTCTCTGGGAAAAATAAAGTGTGTGTGTGTGTGTGTGTGTGTGTGTGTGTGTGTGTGTGTGTTGAGTGAATAAATAGGAAAGGCCGGAGGGAGAGAAGGTTTCGGGGACAACATCAAGTGTATGATTTTGCACAGACTGAGTCTGAGGTCCCCGTGAGACAACCTGATACAGACATCAAGAAGGCAGTTAGATGTACAAGCCCACACGGGTGCAGAAATGCATATCACCGGCCTGTTGATGACATTTGAACCCCTGAGAAGAGATGAGATCGACCAGTACAGGAGAATAGAGAAGCCTGCATGCCAGCATCATTTTGTTTTGTCTTCTTGCCGAATGTATCTTTGCCCAGCCCTTTATTCTTTTTGCTTGGAATCTTTCATCCACCTTTTGCTTTAAGTGTGCCTCTTATAAGTGGGAAATTGCTACTTTTTTTCAAAATCTGAGTAAGTCTTAGTTTTCAAGTGATGAGATTTGAACAGTTCTCTCATTAACTTTTGCCATGTGATTTCACACTTCCTCTTTGTATTATATATCTGTATATATACACATATATACAGATATATATATATACACACACATATATATACACATATATACAGTATATACACACGTATATACTCATATATGAGAGATTTATGTATTTATATGTACACATTGTATCTGTCTCTCTCTGTCTTTCCATCTGGGTGTCTCTGTCCATCTTTCCGTCCGTCTGTGTCTCTCTCTCTCTGTGTCTCTGTCAGTCTATTTCTGTCTCTTTGTCACTTTGTTTCTGTATTTCTGTCGCTGTCTCTCTTTGTCACTCTGTCTCTCTGTGTCTCGGTGTCTGTCTCTGTCTTGCCTGTCTGTTTGTCTCTATCTGTTTCTGCCTGTCTGTCCTGGTTTGTGTCTCCCTCTGTCTCTGTGTGTGTCTCTGTATCTCTCTCTCCGTCTCTCTCCCTGCTTCCCTTCCTGTCCCCATTACCATTATGTTGCGTACTGCGAGCTCCCTCTAGTGGTGCCGCTGCGCACCTTCCCCGTGAGAGCGGCGTCCTGCTCAGGTTGTGATTTTTGTCACCAAGCGCGGGCTCCTCCATTCCATCGGTTCTCCCGCCCTACCTGGGGGCACTGCACCCTCCACTCTCGGAGATTCTGAGGAATGAAACCGCATTGGAGAATGTCAAGATCAAAGAATTTGTTAGGACAAGAAAGGAATTGTGGATGACGTACTTCCCCGGGGGTCTTTCATCTTAAAACTATCGATTTTTCATTGTCCTGTTCCACACTAAGTATCCACACGTTCGCAAGTATCCAACACTTGCCTTTGAACGTGGATATCTTCTTACACTCTCAAGTGATTTAGTTAATCTTCATGGTCTTGTTCAAAATAACCATAATGTGTGTCCTTAACTCAAACATACAAAAGTTGAGACCACATTAGAATTTCTGATTCACTTACTGCATTTTAAACCCTAGAAAATGAGAATAATTTCTTTGTACCACCATATAAAATGTCAAGATGTGAACTTGCCACCTGAAGCTGTGGCGTAAGTCAGATTAAGAATCCTGCTTTCTGAGGCGTAGGTGACGGAGTGCGTTTCTAATTTAAGCTCCCCCACCTCGGAAGGCCATCCTGCCGGGGACACTAAGTCACAGTTAAGGTTAAAAAGCGCTCTATCTTTTTGTCTCAGATATGTTTGTGAGAGAAAAAAATTAAGACGGAGTCTTTAAAGACCTTAATTTGTCACTTGCTCTTTGGAAAAAAGAGAAAACTACATTATGTTAAATTACACTAAGAAAAGAATAGAATCTTAGAGTTGAAATGAAGGTGCCAAGACCTACCTTCTAAAAGGGAGAGTCCTTGGATAGCATCCCTAACAGATGGCAGATAAACCTCAATCAAATCAGTTAGGTTTGCAAGGAATGAACCCAATCCATCTGACTTATCCGTGAGGGGCACCATCGACTCACTGTCCCGTCTCCTCGTGGGGGTACGCCAGGGTACGGCACAGAAGCCAGCTAAGCAGCCAGCTGTTTGCATTGCTAAGAGCCCAGGCCAACCCTCCCTGGGGCCCAGGGGCACAAGCTGCCATCTCTCCCAGCCCTCTATCTCCCCAGAACACAAGCGGTGATGAAAATAGGGGACAATATGTATGAGGAACTACTCAATTTCTTCTGTGACAAACTCAGACTTTACTGGAGGCAACAGGAGAGGCTCAGGCCAACCGTCCTGAGAAACCATGGCGCCTGCAGGCTCACGGAACCCTTTTCTGGCAGCTCATTTTCTTTGCGACATCGTTCTTGCTGTGGCACAAACTCCTCCTGAACCTATTCCCAGGTTTCTCTGATTCACACATTTTGACACCATGCCCCTTAATTGATGGTCATTCACTGGCATGTGTTTTTTTAATCAATTCTACTGCTATTATCTTTAAGTAGTAGGGAGGGGTCTGTGGCCAGGGCAGTGGCATGGGGGTGAGCGAGCAGCCAAGTGCCCTGGGCAGGTGGCCTCTGTGCTTCCTCTAGTGGCTGGAAGAATTCATAGCTGCCTGTGGTCCCTCATGGTTTCCTCTCTCCTGCCCCGCAAAGGTCGATTTCTCTCTCTGAAAGTTCTATCTGATCTGCAGATTTCCTCCCAAATTTAACAATCTCATTCCTCGATGACTTTCTTCCTTCCGATCCATACCTCCCAGTTAGAAACAGTAGTGACGAGCTGGGAGGGAATGCGCTTCCAACAAGCTCCGGTCGGGCGGTCACTGCAGTGGCACGCGGCACAGCCAGGGCCCAGGTTCCTCCCGATAGCGAGGGTCGACCATCTTTCCTGGGACCATGTGGGTGCCTGGGTGGAAACTGGAGTTTGTTGGGGTAGAAAGGGGAATAAGTGCTGGACAAATGTCCCCTCTATCTCCCTCTTCTAGAATGTTCTCACTGCGTTGAAAGGTGCCGATCCCGTGCTTGCGTGGCTTTCATTGGCACAGGCTTGGGAGCCAGCCTTCCTGGTTTCAAATCCCTGCTCCAACACCTAGCAGCTCACGGCACTGGGTACTTTTCTTAACTGCTCTGGTCTCAGTTACCACTCTGTAAAGTGGGAATAATAACAGATCCCACTTTGTAGCGTTGTTGTGGGAGTTAAACCAGATAACATACGTAAAGCACCTGACATGTTGCATATACTCAGTAAACCATTGTCCTAGCTGATATTTATCCCCAAATGTTCCACCTTCTAACCTGCAGTCATTAATTCTATTTCTGGTACGTGGAAAGACTGAGAATCAGCTTCCCCTCTCATCCACATTCCAGGGCTATGAAGGCAGCGCTCACATCTCCCAGGATTCTTCTCCAGGCCAAATTCACCACTTCCTCCACTTTTCCTGTGTTCTTTTCACCCTCCTCTCCCAGCCCTTCTCTTACCTCGTTGACCCCACCTCTAACTACCATGGCCCCCCCCCACCCCCACCCACTGCATGCCCCACTGTCCTGTATGTCAACCTGTCCTTCCGGGCCCTTCAGCCCTGCCCTGGTTGTCCCCCTCCCCAGATCCAACCCCCACACACCCTCTCCCTGGGACACCTACTTTCCCCAGAGCCTGATTCAGATAACACCTCCTCCAGGAAATCCCTCAAAACAAGTGAGGGGTTCCCCCAGCTGCTCCCTCCTTGTTGACACTTCCCAGGCCAAGTTTCAACCAGCAGTTGTGTGTCAGTCTCTCCCCAGAGTGTAACCTCCTCGAGGGCCGGACCTCTACCTTCTTCACCACTGTCCCCCACTGTCCAGCGGAGTGTCTGGCATATGGGACAACTCCATCTGTATTTGTAGAATAAAGGACAAGCCAGCACTAAGGCACTAGATTTGGCCTGACAAATGCAGAGAAAGCATCCGCTCCCTTGATCCAGGTACTTAGGTCCACCAGCAAGAAAGCCAGAGGATGGAGTGCTCAGGTGAGCTGCTTGGTTGGAAGAAAGCTCACCATGTGTACCTATGTGCCCTCTATTGTATACACAGAGAGAGAGGCAGACAGTTCTCTCTAACATGCTATTGCCTGCTGTTTTCAGTTAGAAAAACAAGGGAAGAAAAAGGAAATTTGCAATGACAGAAGCAACTCAGGTGCCCATTAACTTTTCTAATTTGCAAACCTTACCTGTAAATACCCGGGAGTGGGTTGTAAGTGTCTTAAACTATGCAAGAAAGAATCTCAGAGAGGTTTCATGACGGGCTTTTCACATACAACATTTGATGTTAGCAAATACACGTAGGGAAGCGGGATGACTAAGAACAAGCGTGCAGCTTCAAGTCAAGGATACAGACGTTTTAAAGTGGCAAAGGAACACACAGGAACAGACAAACTCACACAAACACACACAGACACACACAACTCACACACATAGTACGACCACTGATCTGACACAACTGACTAACTGTAAGGATTGCATTTACAGTCTGTAGTGAGGTGACGTCACAGTGAAGACCCAGTTTCTCCTTCTTCCTTATTTTCTGCATCTCACTTATTTCACAAGAGTAGCAGTGGAGAGAACAAACCCTCCACCTGCCCTGGGGGAAACAGCTAATAACTGAACAAACCTGTCCAAGGGGGATACAGCTGGGGCTTACCAAGTACGACACCTCAGTGTAACACGTCAGCCACTGTGTTTCTGCCCTGGGGATTCCAAGAATTCCTCCTCTGTAAGGAGGGAGAGAAAACAAAATGAAAATGTGAGGAGTTACCCCCTCTTCTGCTTTAAAAAAAAAAAAAAGTTTTTTGGTTGTTTTTTAGCTTGCCATGTTTGAAAATTCACTAGAGTCTACATCTGTGCTTCACTAAAAAAAAGTGGGTGAGAAATGGAGAAAGACGCTGTTGGGAAGTTAGAAAATATAGATAAATAAAAATTACTTCAATATTGTGACTTAAAAACACATTTTATCATCACCCTTCAGAATGTTTTCTTTCACTTTTCATGCAAACGCTCAGACATTCTGTGCATTAGAGGGCGGCGCCTTTTCTGGCCAAAAGTAAGCTGTGACAATCTCCCCTGTCAGGAAATCCGACCTTCTCAGATGGGTTCAAACAATGCAACTTCTGATTTTAGTCCTAAATACCACATAGCTCTGTGTGTGTGTGTGTGTGTGTGTGTGTGTGTGTGTCAGAAACAGTGTGCAATATAAATACTGAATGCGCAATAATACCCAAAATCAATCAATTTAGTTCTAAAACACTGTGCGCGTTACAAGTCATTTAGATTCTCAAATGGATTTGTCGCTTAGCCATATGTTGAAATGAGTTGACAATCTGTGCGCACACACTAATGAGGCAGGGAAGCAGCCCATCAGGGGTGTTCCTGCGGAGCAAGGACAGAGCAGGGGGTTGAACAAAAGGCCGCGGCATTAATATCCACCGAACGCAAGGGCGCCCCTCTAGCTGGCGCGCTGCCTTCCCCCTCCTCCCCACCAGGGGGCAGGGCGCCTAGGGGCGCGAGAGTCCAGAGCATCAGCCGCTGCGCAGATTTTATTAGCAGGGCAAATCCGGCGTCTGTATGAGGAATCCTGGAGGAGTGAGCAAGTTTTGATGATTTGGCTACCAGCCCAAAAAGCCACATCCAGAGACCCAAATTCTGCTGAATAGCCGGGAGGCGAGGAGGTTGTCATTCCTCCATTCAAATCATTGCTTCCACAGCAATGTGTGCCATCCCCCATTGCCACATGCCCTGTGAAACACTGCACGGCAATGAGCAGGCGCCTCACTCCAGGAGCCCGCCTGCTGGGTACGCCCCGGACGGGGATCCCATGAAGACGGCTGGCCTCGATGAAATCTTGAAGAGTGAGTTAGCCCCTCCCAGGAAGGTGAGGACCTGCAGGCGGAGGAAAGGGGTTTCCCTTACATTTCAAACAAGTTCCACGCTCGTCTTGACCTCCCAGACCCTCCCTCGTCCACAGTCTCATCCTGTTCCGCTCGCCCACACGCCTTTCAGGGCGCTCTCTGATCAGCTGTCTTCCTGCCCGCGGGCCTCTCTGCCCCAGGTATGCCTTGTCCATTCTTTACCTGGCAGGCTCCTTCCACACTCTGCAAGTCCACTATCCTCTGCTTCTCTTTGAGTCACCCTGATCATCACATCGTTAGCACTTAACAGGGTTTGCAAGGATGTAACTCTCTGAGGGTCCCCTTGTTTAGCATGTCGCCTTCCCAAGAGGGGAGCGCCACAGGTGCAGTCGCTCATCAGTGGCTCTCCAGCATCTAGGACACTGCCTGGCACACGTAACTGCTCAATAAATGCCTGCTGAATAAGACTGTTGTACGTGTCTGAAGATGGTTGAATAAGTAAAGCAAAGAGCTATGGATCAGCCTGGAAAGTACGAAGGTGTGGGGTGGATGACCCACCGGGAACAGGGGGGGAGGGAGGCGAAGGTGAAGCATAGAACCAGGGTGGTACTGAAAGTGGGGAGACACCTTCAAAGGGCCACACTGACGTTTTCAGAAGCTGCAGGCCACCCCCACAAGCAGCATCCTTCTCATCCAGTGTGGGGACACTGGGCTCCAGAGCTCTCTGGCCATACTTTGCAAGCGCTGTCACCTGACCTTGTCGCCATCTTGTTTACCTTGCCCATCTGCTATTTGCTCCCTGGCGCAACTTTTCAGAGGATGTGGGGTCCATCATTCATAGCATTTGGCCCAGTTTTCTCTTCTGACTACCGTCCTTACCCAACACAACTTCCGTCCTCAGCTGTGGGGCCTGAACCTCCCTCCTTTATCACTGTTCTTCTAGATCAGATATCACACCCACAGCATCGCCTCTCAGGCCACAAGGTCAAGAAGAATAGAGAGGCCTCGATTGGAAGGACAGCATCTGTCCTTCTAGCTCTACTGTATCCCCGCGGACGGAGCTACAGGGGAGGGTGCTGAGATTGTACAGGTCTGTGTGACAAGAACCGAACAATCTGTTTTTTTTTTTTTTGTTTTTTTTCAAAGATTCTACTTGACGTAGGCCACTCCAAGAAATTTTTCTCCACTAAGTGGTGACAATGAGACATCCTCTATTCTTTCTAAGAAAATGTCTGCTGAATATCATGATATGACTGAGTCCTTAAATAGTCAGTCCCTGGCATCTGTTTTCCACCATCACATATTTCCTGCCTGGGACCCTGGAATGTGTTCACGTGCTATATCTTTGCTGCACAAGCATTGTCACAAGGAAGCTGTGTGATGGTATGGGAAACTGTTGGCTGATTTGAAAATAGAGGTGCACAGTGCTTGATGGACCCGAGCACCAACATGGGGGTGTTATCAGGAAGTAGGCTCAGGCCCTGATAGATTGTGTTAGTCACTGATGCCCGTGTCTGGCTAAAGCAGTCCATTAAAAAATAAATAAATAAATAAATAAAGCCTCATCAGCAGAACCAGGGAGAACCCATTAGATGGTGAGGTTCCATGGCAAGGTGAATGTCGTTGGTCCACTTTGTGACAAAACCATTTTTAGAATCTCCATTATCACACATCTCTCTCTCTCTCTGGCCACTGAGGGGTAAGCGAGCACAAAATATTAGCTACACTTTTCAGTCCACGCTGCAGGTACACAAGTGTTTTCCACAGAATGGCAAGACTAGAGTGTTCTCTAGAAAGTTCACTCTGGCTGCAGGACTGAGATTAGACTGGAGGGGGCCAACCTAAGGGAAGAAGACCAGGGAGACGTTCTGATGATATGGACCAAGATGGGGACATTACAATAAATGGAAGCAGATAGATTTAAGAGCATGTTAGAAATCACCTTAAATTTATAACATACACCACACATGTCATCCATTCCTGAAATGTCTTGAGTTGGTCACTGATCCATTGGCTTGGGTAAGCAATGCAATCTGCCTTTCTGTAGAGGCTTTCTCTTTTCTACTCTTGGTCTGTTCCTATGAGGGAGTGGGGGAGATGGCACTAGGTTACCAAGTGATTACCTTCTGGTGGGAAGACTACATATCCCCACCCCAATGCTGTGGGGCTTGGCCATGTGACTTGCTTTGACCCATAGCACGAGATATGACATATGCATGCTTTTTGCCAGACGTCTTGATTTTGTTTCCTTCTGCCAAAAAATCAACATAAGGCTACTTCCTTAGGCATCTCAGCCTGGGAGGCATATGGAATAGAGTCAGAGCACTGCAGCCAACCAACATGTAACTAAATGAGAAATAAAGCTTTGTAGTTATACAAAGTCCTACAGTACAAGGGGTTGTTTGTTACACAGCACAAGTGATAGCTAACTGATACAAGGGGAAACACTTGTTCCTCAAGCTCCCTATTTCTGTGAGGGAACTTCCCTCTACTAGGTCAGAGGGAGCACACACACAAGTGCTCTCTCTCTCTCTCTCTCTCTCTTTCTCACACACACACACACACACACACACACACACTCACACACACACATTAATTTCTTCCCAAGGAGGATCTCAATGACTAGTCTGGGTGATGAGCCTGGGGAAGGCTGGACACACCTCGGGGATGTTGGCCATAGGACAGAACTACTCCATGGAGCCAATAGCATCATGGACTTTTCTTTCTACACAGCAAACGCACCAGACAGAGCCTGTTTCTGTCGGGCTCAGTCAGATCTCTGCTCTCCTTATTCCAGCTTTTCTGCCTGTGCTTAAGTTGGTTTGGGTAATGAGGTCTCAAGTTCTAGATTGAAACCGTGATAGTAGAGCTCCCTGACGCAGCTTAACCAACAATAAAGACACAACCTCCTGGTTCTTTCTGTCTGTTTTCAGTCAATTTTGAAACTGGAAAGAAGGATATTTGTCAAGTAATTAGCAGCCTCCAATAGTTTCCTGAAGAACAAAAGCCTAGATTTAATATTTTCAAAAATTCGCTTTGTGGTCTTCCTAAGTTAGGGGTCCAAATGCAAATGAACCTCTTCTGAGTGGTCCTAACCGCCCCTGACCCCCAAGTCACGCTGCAAATTGACTTGCCCAGCACATCTTGACAAGCTTCACTGAGCTCTGCTGACCTCTGGATTTCGCAAGGAAGGATGTCATTTACTAAATAAAAACACACAACATAGTGAAATAGACTTTGGAGACTGCAGACGTGAGTTTGGATCTCGGCCTTATGGGTAACCAGCTGTGTGACTGGAGCACACCACTTGTTATTTCAAACCTCAGTTTCCACATCTGCAAATGGGGGTACAGGCCATCTGTATGGCCCTGGGGTGTGGTAAGTTTCAAACAAGACGGTCTTTGTGAATGCACGTGAGGGAGGCCCAGTACAGTGCCAAGCATGGAGGATGGACGAAGCGGACCCTCCAGGGTGTGGAATCTTGCAGAACAGGTTTCCCACTAGCAATTTCACCATAGGCATGATGTTCTGAGCCTGGGCTTCTCATCAGAGAAACAGGAATAATAATTGTTGAGTTCAATGCACTGTTGTACGTAAAACCTGAAACACAAGTGGGTGCTTCATGTTAAAGCTCTGACCCTTCCTTATGACCCGTGAGAAAGTCAAATGAAGGATGTTTGTGGAAGTGATGAACGAAAGACTGGAAGATTCACAGATTAAAACAAGGAAGTGTCCTTAAAAAATGGACAATTATATAGATCAGGGTTGACAAACTATAGCCCACGGGCAGAATCTGGCCCACTACCTGGTTTTATAAATAAAGTATTATTGGAATTCAGCCAAGCTCATCCATTTACATATGGCCACTGGGTGATTTCATGCTTCAATGGCAGAGTTGAGTTGTGACTGAGCTTGTACGGCTTTCCAAGCCTCAAATATTTACTGTCTGGCATTCCTGGGAAAAGTCTGCTAACCCCTGCTCTAGATGATGACGAAGGACATAGCACAATGTCCAGTAACGAAGGACAATGAGAAGCACAGGTCGGGGCTGAGGTGGGACAGGAGAAAAGACAGACCAGGCACAGTGGGGTCAGGGTACAGGAGGCTTTGAGATCCACAATGATGAGGTAATGTGTGAGGCAATGGAAAGACACTGTGGGTCTTGGAGCAGAGAAGAGATGGGTTTGCTGTCGCCTTAGTGCAGGTATTAGAGGGGTTTAACACAGATCATCTATTTTTCAATCTAATGGGAGCGGGGTTCATTTAGACATAAACAGACAGAACAGATGGGACGCTTGCAAAGCACTTGCTTGTTTGGAATGGGGTGAAGGAAAGCAGCTACGATTCGCTTCTCACTTGTTGATGTGGGAGTTGTCTCCCCACGAAAGAGAAAGCAGTTAGCGGTAAACTCTCAGTTGGCCAGAGCATGCTTCCAAAGGTGCACACCCCAGGAGGTAAATGGGGGTTTCTCCAAAAAGGAGCCTTGTCGGATCTGTCGCCTCCTGGAAACGCTGCCTGAAATCAACCAAGGTAAGCATGTTACAGTCCCCAGGACTTCTAGAAATCTGGAATGTACCAAGATGTGTTTTGATTTTCCCAGGGGGATGCAGGATGCTATTTCTCTCAAACTTCTCTCTCTCTCTCTCTCTCTCTCTCTCTCTCTCTCTCTCTGTGTGTGTGTGTGTGTGGTGTGTGTGTGTGGTGTGGTGTGTGTGTGTGTGTGTGTGTGTGTGTGTGTGAAGCACTTATTAATAATCAATGGAACATTTTTGTCCTGAGAAACACATTTAAAAGCACTGACCTAGAGGCTTTCTAAAAAGCTGAACGGTGACATGCTCGGTGGTGTGGGGAGGTTATCTGCATCAAGACACTGCCGCTGCTTTGTTCTGTTTCCACTGACTAGTAGATGCCATGTCTTCTACAGAGCTTTGCAGGTTTCCACATAATTTATGTACATGTTGATTTCTACATTTGCAAGTGGATTCAGCTTGATTAGCAATTTAAATGGAAATTTTCTAACCATTGTGAATTGGCACCTAATTTGCATTTCGTGTCAGTTATCTGTGGACCTGACTCATGGCCCTGAAAACATCCCAGAATGCCCCATGATTGGAGGTCTGACACTGCTTGGGGGAGAAAAGTGATCAGTGGACACCTTAGTTCCTCTAATCTGAAGGTTATGGAGGCTTCTTGGGTATGAAACAAAATTGATAAGACATTTTGTTGCAGTTGGCTACCATCCAACTCGAGGTGGCCCTTATCGGCAGTGGCCTCAGATCAAAGCTCTTTCTGGATTAAGCAATGTCCCAGTCGTCTGCCATGCCATGTTATGTGAGTTACAGGCTCTGTCACCCTCTCTTTTCTTATCTGTTCTGTAGAACCACTCAGTGCTATGCTGAAATCCTCTGTCTTAGGATGTTGAGTCTGCACCTCCCTCCAGCTATTAAATAGAACCCATGCAATGTGAATGCTTGTTTCTTCTACCGACGCTGGATATGAGAGGGCCCTAGGGACACCACCAGAGACAAGACATCTGGTAAACCTGCAGCGCTTCTGTGTTCAGGGTTCTAAATGCTAAGAGTGTGCAAGGCACACATTCCCTTCCTGCAGAGGCAGGTCAGGTTTCAGACTGATTCCACTCGGATGGTACCTCTGTTGTCTGGGTGAGAGAAGGCAGCTAAAACCAGAAGAGTTTGTGAATATTTCCAAGGCGGGGGGGACCTTTCAGAGGGGTCCTCAGATTATCCACCTTTAGAGCAAGGTCACAGGCCTGCCACGTATTATCAGTCGGCGAAATCCCCTAGTTCTGCAGGCCAGCGTGGACTCTACCTCCATTGAACCACCCCAGGCCCACCAGCGGCCATACGTTCATGTTATTATCCACAATTTCTCTGTACATATTTGCAAAGCCAAGGGAAAATATGGAGGAGCTTGTTCTTGGATGAAGAAGTTTAAGACTGAGAAACAAAAGTGAGGACCGTGGTTCTATAAGAATTGCCAAGTAGAGGAAAATGGCTGCAGGGAGAGAGGCCAAGAGGCTGGCAGAAATGGGGGAGTGGATGGGGACAGGGCAGCATGGACCTTTCCAGGGTCTCTCTCAGCCCTGGGTGCTGCCGGGTGCGAGCTGTGAGCTCAGCTCCCTTGCTCCGTACCCAGGCTTGGCCAAAGCAGGCGATTGGTCAGCAGAGTTGGAGCCTCAGACTAGTCTTCATCGTAGAGTTTCTGGTGCGGCTAGAAGCTCAGAGATCCCTAGACACAAGGGAGTTTCCCTGAACCACCACAACGTTCTTCCAATTCCCAAACCGAGTTTCTTCTGTTCTTACCCAGTTCTCTGCTTCCCAGCCCCCAGCTGAGGCCCTGGATCTCACTAGCCCATCTGTCTTTCACTCGGGCTTCTCTTGCAAGGTCAAGAGAAGCAAGGTCACAGGCTCTCTTGCTTTGTCAGCTGGCCCAACCCACCACACGCCATGTCCTTGGGCCCATAAAAGCAGAAACCCCTTGGACACCTGTCTGTAGCACACACCCCAGGTTTCCCGGCTGTTTCCACCCAGCTGCCACCTGCAGTAGGTCTCCCTGCCTCACTTCCTGCCCTTGGTCCTCAGACGAACCCTTTGCACTTGGTTTCATTGAGCTGCAAGCCACAGTTCTCTTGGCCCCTGCCTCCAGCTGATCTCCCACTTAGCTTCTCTGTTCACTTTCCTCCCAGAGCTGAAGCCCAACCAGGATGACTTGGCCGTCAGGGAAGCCTAACTTGCTCAGTCTCTGGTGACCCCAGAGGAGGCGTGCAGATGCCCAGAGCCTGGCTCCTTTGATGGCCACTCTTCTGCTTCCTGGTCTTAGGTGCCTTCCAGACAGTGAATCCCATAAAGGTGAGATACTAATGGTGTTTTTCTACTCACCTGCCGCAGGTGTGGGATGAGGCCCCACCACGTGGCGGGGGTGCAGGGGCATCTGAAGTTGGGCAGACGGGTCTCAATGGCCGCTCTTCTTCTTACCAGCAGCATGACATCCAGCAAGTCATTTTCACCTGCTTTGAATCGCTACAAACAAACAAATAAATAAAAGCCCAGTTTGCACACTTCACAGAGTTGTCACGGGGTAAAAATAAATTCTGTGAATATACTGTTAAGAGCCACATAGCCTCTTCGTTTGAGGAAGCTCCTGACACCATCGGTGGAGTAATGTTGACATTGCTTCAAGTGAAAGAAAACATTCATTCCTCCTTAACCCGCGTATAAGCCAATGTCCCACAAGGGCCTGTCGGTGTGCGATACTGCAGGCGAGGAAACCCGAACCAGCAACCAACATAACTGAAAGCAAGGAGTGTTTGCTGAATAATTTCCAATTTATGAAACACAGCAAAACTTCAAGACGTTCTACTCCTTCATCTCTGCCATTCTCCACGTTCCTCACCCCACAGCTGCCCAGGTGGCTCCACCTTTCCCCTCTCACACTCGGGCTCACGGCAAAATTCTTGAAACAGAACACCCTGGGCTCCCCACCCCTCCCGTCTCCTCCCACGTGCCCGTGTCTGTTATTTTCTTCCTTGCTAGTAAAATTTCCCCTCTTGCATATCTATCCCACTAACTGTCCTGATTTTCCGTTGGGCAGACTGAAGCCTAGGAGGACAGCTGGTCAAGTGCGAATGTCACCTAAGAGCTGGGGTCAAAGGGCAGGTGGGGAGGTGGGGAGGTGAGGGAGAGGATGCTGGGAGAAATCGATAAGGCCAGACAGAAGTTTCGTGGAGGAAATGGGAAGCCGTAAGAGGAAAAGACTGTAAGTCTTTATAGTTTAATACCTTTTCCAACCCCTCGTACCTCCAAGCACAATTGCAGGTCCTCTAGTCTTCGTAGGCTTGGCCTCTAAGTGTTTCCTCCCCCTTTGGTCCCTGCAGCGGCCATAACAAATGACCTCAAACGAGGCGGCTTAAAACAATAGAAAGGTATTCTCCCACAATGCTGGAGGCTGGAAGTCTGAATACAGGGTGTTTGCTGGGCCATGTTCTCCCGGAAGGATCCTTCCTTTCCTCTTTCTAGCTTCTGGGGTGACCAGCAATCCTTGGTGGCTTTGGCTTGTGGATGCAACAATCTAATCTCTGCCTCCCTTGTCACAGGGCCATCCTCCCTCGCTGTGTTTACATCTCTCCTTCCTTGTAAGGACACCAGTCATTGGATGAAGGCCCACACTAATCCACCTCATCTTAAATCGGTTACATCTGCAAAGTCCCTCTTTCCAAGTGAGGTCACACCCCCACAGATTTTGGGGGATACTAGTCAACCCAGTCCAAACCCCGAGGTAACTCTGTCCTGACACTACAGACTTTTGACTATAGATTGTCCTCTGGAATGACGAGGACCCCCGACAGTCTCTGAGGGGGCTGCTGGCAGAACAGAACTGGGGTTTGCAGAGCCGCGAGCTCAGCGCCACAGAGCAGAGTACAGCAGTGGGTGTGGAGAGGACAGACAGAGCTGGGGAACTAGCACACGTGTGACCTACGACATGTGGAGCGTGGGAAAGGGACTGGACAGGGGTGGGCTGGAGTGCAGTGGGGCGGGTGGCAAAGGGTGACAGAGGAAGCTTCATGTGTATGACCACTGTGTTTATAATCTTTACCTACTTCCCCACAGCTAGCGTGCAGTAGTGCATGCCTTCATAGTTACAGAAATTTCCCTTAAAAGATGTTTGCTACCTAGCTGCACATGAAGGAAAATCATGCCATATCGAAAAAGCAGACTCACAGGAGACAGGCCTCCTTAGCAAAAGGGTCCTGTGAGAATTTTTCCCTTCTGGAGACTTCCTTTGAAAAACCACCCCGAGGGCACGCGCTCCAACGACGGCGGCCCACAGAAGTGGAGTGGTCAGCCCACTCTCTCCTACTCCTGCCAGCGTGTGCCTGGGCCTCTGATCAATCTCCCTCGAGCATCCTGTGGAATCAGTGGCCATCTTTCTTTCCTCACCCTCCAAACCTGCCTGCTCTGTTGCCATGGCAATGCCGGCCTGGGAATCAGGGTGAGTGGTCTCCATGAAAACACCCCAGAGGTTAGATGGACCGGCCACAGAAATGCTTCTGCCCTCCTTTCTAAAATGCCCAAACACAGATGCCCCTCACCTCTGGGAGGTGAGTGAGATTCTATAATCTGGCAAATTGTGCTTTACTGCTTTATCGACACGTTTCTGCTGCTGTGGGTTGATTTTGCACCTGCCTTTGTCTTCTGTGTTAGTGGTTTTCTTCTGTCTTTCCTTCCTTTCCTCTCTCTCTCTGTCTCTCTCTTTCTCTCTCTCTCTGTCAATCTCTCTCCCTCTCTCCCTCCTTTCTTTCTTTCAAAAGAAAAAGACCAGTTTACCAGCCCTCCAGCCCTCCAGTCCTCCAGGCATCAATGTTTTAATGCCCCTAGAGGTGTCTGCAGATTTATGGGCCCCATAATAACACAGGTGTCTTTAGGACTGATTGTTTTCCGTAATAGCCCTGGAAACGCAAGTCCTCCCATGTCGGAGCTGGCAGTTGGACGTCAGCCCTGTGCTGACTATTGCTCAGCCACCTCCTCAGGGCCCCCTGGTTGTCCCTGCTCTCCCTGTGTGTCCCAGACCTAAACAACACGTCAGCCCCCAGCACAGCCTTAAGAGTTTCCGACAGAACTAGTAGGGCTGGAAACGTGTCCCATTGGACAGGTGCCAGGCTGGGAGATGAAGGGGTCGGGCAAACCACTCCTAGGAAAACACAGATCCCACGAGAGAAAGAGCATGGTGGATTCATCAGGAGACCCGAGGGGCCTGTGTTCTAAGTGGGAAGGCCCTGGGTACATTCCCCGTGGGCTGCACGTTTTCACAGTGTCTTTCTTACCCCCATCCCAGCCCTCCTAGTCTGCAAACCTCTGGGGAAGGAGTCCTAGAAAATTCCAGTCAATTGAAAAAAAATGCTCATTTCACCTCTACAAGGATCCCTTCACATATACTCAAAACCAAAAAAGGTTTCCATCCTGCGGGAGTCTGAGACCCGCAAACCTTACACCCGGAATTCCCAGGATGCTCTGGGAGCCTCAGTGTTCCCAAGTGTCAGCGGCATGGTGACCTGCAGGGAAGGCTAAGCGCTTACCCACCCGAGCCAGGGGCCCGCAGAGTCCAGACGAGCCCAGGACACTTCCAGGGTTTGAGCCCCCAGAATATTGAAGAAGGAAAACAATGCCAAAAGAGGGCCACCACACTTGTGATGTGTTTTAAACATTTACATTGAACAAATTAATGTTTTTCACTCCAAAAATGCCATTAAATTATTCACATAGCAAATTCAGAATTTACTTAAAAAAATGAAACAGTCTGCTCGATAGACAGTGTGACCAAGCGACAGGATGCAGGGTTCAGGCTGCACAATGTTATCCCCTCCATGGTTGGATGTATGACTGGCAGAGAGGATGAGGGTCTAAAGGCGAAGCCCTTTTTGCCTGTGAGGTGGGGCCAGTGGCCCTGCCACCAGCCTGCATGCCCCTAACGGTCCGTACTCACAGCCAGCATGTAAGGCTCTGGATGGAAGGGGCCCCCGGGGGCAGCCAGCCCCTCAGGGATGTCCTTTGTACTGATGCATTCTGGCTGAGTGAATCCCTCAGGACTGCCTTGTGTGCCTGCTGTGTAGAAATGCACCGATGGGACAGATTTCATAAATGCAAACTCAGTGTCCTGTGAGGTATGGAAGTGACAGCACCTCCCCACAAATCCCGCTCCACATGGCTGATCCATCCACAGACACACAGCCGGGGTAGCCCTCTGGCAGCTGTCAGCGCTGGGTCGCAGGCTCCCTCCCAGGACTGAGAGGCCATGCTGGGTTGGTTCTGCAATAGACAGCCCTGAGGGGTCACCGTAACGAGTCTGGCGGGAGTCTCTGGCAGTTTAGCCGGCACTCCTCCTGGCCCCAACCATTTGTCTGTCGTTGGGGCCACACATGAGGAGAGCAGAGAATGGCGAGCGACACAATGCCTTCATCCGTACCCTGTGGTGATTCAAGGGCCCGGTGCATCACTCATTCAGTGGAGACACGATCTGCTCTGTGATCCAGCTCTGTCTCTCGCCCAGACCCCTCCCTCTGCACTGTCCTTAGGCTGCAGTGGACACGTCAGTTTCCCGGGGCCCACTGCTGAACTCTTCTCCCTTGTTTGGGGGACTCTACAGCATGAGGTTGGGTGGGAAACCGCAGAACCCCACAAATCTGTACGCTTGTTCCCCCCACTCTCTGGCAGATGGGCATGTGACCTGAGATTGGTCAACCAGATCCCACCCCAGGCTTCCCTCCAGACCACACAGGGTGCAAATTAGCAAAGGTGCCCTTCCTCTAGACAGAGCATTCTGCGCCAACGTGAGAGGTACGGTGGATACAGTGAAGGCACCAGAATCTGATTCTGGAGCAAGTGGCTCCATCCCAGGAGGCGCGACAAGATCCGGTCCAGCTGGGGGCCTCCTGTGTCCAGGGGTGGTGCGCCCAGCAGGCATCTGTCATCTAACCAGCACAGCAGCTCCTTCCCCAAGCTCTTCCTACAGAGAGAATTTGGTCGTGGTTGGAGCTTCCAGGTGCCCTGAAACTTGCTGGAACTTCACCCAGCCTGAGTATCCAGCCATCTTTGATGCTCTGAGACCTCCCAGTAACTTTCCAGTATGCTCCTTTTCTGCTTGAGGCAGCCAGAGTCAGTTTCTGTTGTTTGCATCCAAGAATACTAGCTGGAACTCCACCACTCAAAACATCAAACTTTGAGTTATTTCTTACCTGAGACCTTTGCACTTGCTGTTCCCTCTGCCAGCAACACCCTTCCTTGACCCCCAAGCATGGCTGTCACCTTCTCACCCTTTAGGTGTCAGCTTCATCTCACTCGTGCTGAGGCTTTGCCTGACCCCACATCTTCCAGGGGTTCCCCCAGTGCAGCACACGCCACATTCAAATGTCTTGTCCCAGCGCCTGACTGGCTCTGGGGAGACCATATCTCTCTTGGGTCCTTGGGGCCCAGCACATTCCCAATACAGGGCAAATATTGGCTCCTGGTTGTGTGCAAAGCTGGTCACAACAGATTCCGGCAGGGTCTCTTAGCCCAAAGACTTTTTTCTACCGTGTTTCCCTGAAAATAAGACCTAGCTGGACCATCAGCTCTAATGCATCTTTTGGAGCAAAAATTAATATAAGACCCAGTCTTATTTTAATATAATGTAAGACCAGGTCTTTAATATAATATAATATAATACAATACAATACAATATAATACCAGGTCTTATATTAATGTTTGCTCCAAAAGACGCATTAGAGCTGATGGTCCGGCTAGGTCTTATTTTGGGGTCAACATGGTACCTTCCTCTGAGTTTCATATTGCAGGGTGGTGTATTCCAGAGTCAGCTGGTGTTTTCCTGAGGTAGAACTCAGGCAGGAATGGTGAGGTGGCAGTTTGCTGCACTTTCTCCCTAACTGGCAAAAGTGTGGTTTGCCTGCAGCTCTTAAAACACTGTGGCTTCCCTGTGGTCATCAGAATTTGCCTCATTCCTGCCAGACTCCCCACGGCTGGAGCCTGACTCAGGGATTCACCCACCCCAGGCTCAGGCAGCAAACGTTCAAAAGTGAAGGAGAAACATCAGAGAGAGAGAAAGAAAAGTAAGTAGAAAACAAGAAAGATGAAAAAAAAAGAGTTATGTGCTGACATTAGTGATTAGAAGGGTCAGTGTTTAAAAGTATTTTGAAAATTGTTAAACTTATGACTGATAGGATTAAAAAGAGGATGCCAGCCTTTAAACTACAATAGAATATTAAAGTAGGCAAAACATCATTTGTATTGCAAAAGAAAATAAAAACTAACACAAAATAAAATTTCTTCAAAGGGCAAAAAGATAAAGACGACATATATAGATCAGGTTTATTCCATATTTCGATAAGTGCACATGGATTAAATTCCCCTCAAAAGGGCAAACTCAAATTAATTTCTTTTTTAATCTAAAGTTATTCTACTTATAAGAAACACCTAAAAATAAAATGACGCAGAAAGGTTAAAAATAAGGCAAAGAAATATTTGGCAGACGTGAATGCAAAGGAAGCAGGAATAGAAGTGTTCAAAAACAGGCAAAAAAAGTTGCAGGGAAAAAAACATTAAATGGGTCAAAAGATATAATTATGTATTAATAAAAGTTTCAGCATAAATGGAGCTCGTGGTCATGGATCTTTTTCTTTTCTGTCATTTTTTCCCCCTGTTGTGTTCTTGCAGACAATTTATTGTTTGTCTCTCATTTATATTGCAATTCTCTCGATTTGTCATTCAACTTTGACTTTAAACTATTTTGCCAGATTTCTTAAAAGACAGTCACATGTCTTAATACATTCTATTACGTCTTTGGAGTTTGTGTCATGCTTAGGCCTTCATGCCAAGATTTCAAAGATAGAATCCTTGCTTTCTTCTAATGATTCTAAGTTGTAACATTTTACACGTAGGTCTTTGGTGCATCTAGCACTGATTTTGGTATGAAGAGTGAGGTAAAGACATCACTTTTTCCACGGACACAGATAAGGGACCTCCCCATCTTTCCTTGGCTGATAGGCAGGACCATTTTTCTCATGTGCCGACCTCCTGCGTCATTTCTGCCCTACTTCTGGCATCTCTGCTCTGTCAGTTGACTATGGATCTTGACATCTGAGTGTCATCATTTATGTAGCAAAGATTTTAAAACCATAAGGAAAATTTGATAGGCCAGGTAACTCATAGAAGCTTTTCACATACAACTGTCGCTTTTGTGGTAGAACAAGCAGAAAAACCATACATACTCGTAAGAATATGGTAGATTTAAATGTTTTAACTAATAAACTATTTGTGTAGCTACATCTCAAATGCTTTACCTACAAAGAACATACCAAGGAGCCCATATAGAAAGTGGCCATGTGCTAGCTACAAAGAGAGTATCATTGAGTTCCCAGCAGCAAAAAGCTCTTGTAGGTCACATTCCTTGACTGCAGTGACAATGTCCTCGTACAAGGTGAGACCAGTAACAATGGTTAAACAAAAAACATCACCCACTAAAAAACAGGGAATCCCAATGGCACAATGAAGATTGCAGGAAATCTCAAAATTAATTTGGAAAGAGTTAACATTTTTAACATTTTTTTCTTCCCATCCAGCATAGGATATATTTCTGTATTTTTTTTAACTTTCCTTTATATCTCTCAGTAAAGTCCTATAGTTTTCTTCATGTAGGTCAATACGTTTTACAAAGCTAGCATAATTCCAATACCAAATGCTTACTAAGACAATGCAAAAAAGGAAACTCTACACTCATCACATTCACAAATATAGAAGCAAAAGTCCTAAATAAAGTCCTGGCAAGAAGAATCAAATAGTGTATTAAAACAATACCATGTCCAAACCAAATAGAATTGATCGTGGGAATTTTATCGTAGGGAGTTTATATGAATAAAGTTAATGGTATCTTTTTTCATTGCACCATGTGAAAATAGTTATTTTCCCCCACTAAATTTGGAGAATGTATTGGAATATCTGGTCACAGTGTTTTTCTAGGCTACCTGGGGTCACCTCAAGAAAATAGATAGTTATTCTCTCCAGAGTAACGGAAACGGAAGTGAAAATAAGACATCCAAGTGGCTGTGGTCAGAAGAACTCTGCCATATTATGGAGACACCACGAAGAGTTCAAATTAACACTTGCAAATCGGAGCCTAGGAGAGGAGGTTCTGAGCCACTGGCTGAGACCCTGGAAGGCAGGAGGGAGGGGTGCGGTGAGTACGGCCCTCTGCGATCTGTCCTGACCCGGCTCTGCTTGCGGGAGCTGGGCGCCTCCGAGGCCGCAGCTCTTACCAAGCCCCTTCTATAGCTCCGCGTCATCCTGGCTTCAGCCTGCTGATGCTTCTGTGGGTAGCCCCTCTGCGCACCTCTGAGGCCACTTTCAGAGGTGCTGCCTCCTGAGGAGGAGCTCACCTGCTGCCTTTACCTGCCTCGTTAGGCCCCTGCTAGGCTCAAAATTGCGGCTGGTCAGCAGAGGGAAGCCTGGCCCTGGAGAAGGAGATCGTGAGAATTCTCGTCCTCCAGCCTCACATCTCCACGCCCCCATGCAGGCTCTGTCTGCTCAGCACAAACGCGGGCCCCCTCTGGGCTCAGGGACTGAGGTAGCCTCATCAAGGGGGAGTTAAAGCCTTCTCATCAAATCAACATCTCAAGTCAGCGAGGGTCCAGGGCTCCTATGCAGGAGCTGGGGCTGGGGGTGGTGGAGGGCCGGGGGGAGGGGGGGTGTGAATACACACCATGGTCCCTCTCTGGGGGTGAGGAGCCAAGAGAACAGAAATTCACGCCTCAAACTGCATTGCTGTAGAATGGCAAAGCCACAGGCAGGGGACACAGAGCTACTGAAGGCCCCAAATGAAGGGCTTGGGACAAGGGGCTTGGGTGAGGAGGACGCCCCTCTAACGCCAAACGCAGACCCCTCGCAGGGTTCGGAGCACGTCTCTTTGCTCCTCGCGCAGTGATCTTTCCCCAGGATTCTTCTCTGTTCATAGCAACCTCATAGCAACATTGACAGGAAGCTCAATTCAGTGTCTGATCTCGTCGATAAAACAATTTCTTTGCACGAGAAATCCATTTTGCAGGAACCTAATCACTTTTCCTTCCCCTTTCTCCTCTTTTTATTTCTTGATTCTTTTCTTTTTCTGTTCTGATTAAATTCTGTCACCTTCAATCCTTTAACCGTTCTTTGACATCTATTTGTATAGCACTTGAGAGCACCGGCGGCTGGAATACCTGATACTCAGAAACCCAGATCTGTTTCCCCATAATTAGAATGATTCCAGCGTCCTGGACCGCTTGGTCAGTCTTCCAGGGAAGTTAAAAATAATGTGTAAGTCTGGGAACACATTTTACTTCCCTGTAACAGTTCCAGCAGCTGCCACACATTTCCTCCCCTGCTGTCATAACAACAGTACATCTGTTGACAAAGGAGCTAGATCGAAGGTTCTGAAGACATAGATTGCCCATACCCCAAGACGGCTACACAATATCTCCTTCTCTCCTTTTTCAAAAATTTATTTAAAGGTCATAACTTCTTTCTTTATATCCATGAGCTAAACAGCCACGCCAGTTTATACAGCTCTTTCTTTCTACCTCCTTGCCTTATCTTGCTAACTGCAGAGTCCAGCGTCAGGTTCCCCTCACTACATCCCACAAATGCTACACCCCCTTTGAGAATCTGAAGACAAATACAGGTCCTCTCTCCAGGAATAGGAACACACACAACTGAATTGCCATTCCATCTCAGTGGTTCATGGAATTGCAACGAGGTCTGTCCACGGGCCACCCAGAGCCAGATTTTCTTGAGATGTAGTTAGAGAATAACCTGTAGCAGAACCCTCTGAGGTGATGGTGAAAACAAGCTTGTTCCCCAAACCAGCTGAAGACCTATGGAATCAGATTTCTGGGACGGACACCAGGGATGTTTCGTAAGCTATGTGGACAATCTCTGTTCACAATGAATTTTGAGAAGTATTGCAAGGGGCCCATTTACCCGTGGTCCCTGAACTAATCTGATTACTTCCAAAACTATTCAAATTTCTTTCCAGCTGATCTCCACAGGCCAATGCCATGGCTTATCAATCAATCATTCATGACCTCTTCTTAGCTTGACCATATCGACAGAAGGAGAACGTGGGCCATCCGACATCTTGTCTTCATTATTCTCCAAGTCAGCGACTTTACTGAATTTTAATGTCAGCTCTTATTAACGGGGATTTTCCTCTTGAAAAGTAGCTTGCCATTTGGACAGCTTTCCTTGGAGCAGCTTTTATATTCAAGCTACAACAATAAAAAATGACAATTCAGTTCCCTTCTGAGAGGGTGGAGATCCCAAGCCCTAGTTTTCATTAATACCACATACTATTGTCTTCTAAACCATACTCACTCTATTGTGGAAAAAAAAGAGTATTTGTAGGTGACTTTAAGGGAAAAATTTAACCAGAATATTTAGGAATAGAGAAACCACACTTAAACAGGGCTCTTTAGGGTTTTGTTTTGTTTTGTTTTGTTTTCCATTGAACTACCCTAGTAACAGAGGGGAATAAACACATACTCTGAGGACTGGCATTTGAAGGTATTGCTGCAAGTGGAGAATGTCTTTCAAGTTTTGTGTTTCATCATACAAGTTATAGAAAAATTGGCATTTCTATAACTTATCTATATTCAAAAATCATGGGCTTCCCCCCTAAATTTTCAAGGCAAGCTGATGCTCCATGCAGATGCTCCATATTTATTCTGACTTTACATCCTTCTAGGTACACTTCTCACATTCCAGTTTTAAAAATCTGACCTTAAATCCCTTATATTCATGTACATTTAAAAATACAATTTCTCTACGCTCCTCCTCCTTACCTACTCACCATTATATTTACTTCCAACCAAATTCTGACCAGAACAATAACTTAATACTAGTAGTCACCGTTCACCATGTTCTTACTTGATTAAGTCCAAGCAGTCTGGATGCTGCTACCTTCACTTTCCATGGGAATCCCAGCTCTGAGAATAGAGCCAGACCCAGAGTTGGAGCTCAGTAAATGCTTCCTGGTGGGTCACAAAATGAATACATGAACCGCCAATTGTCTTTCAAACCACTTGGGTGCTGGCTTACATCCATCCTCAAACCCAGCACGACTCAGGGGAATTGTCTTAAGGAACTCCAGAACAGATCCTTTCAATGTCATTGCTCAAGGAAGCTTTGGTTCTTCCTGGCTCAGAGGCCACCTTGTTTCATCCATTGCATGGACAGACACCACCTGCGTCCTCCCACTTTATAATTGCTTGAGCGACTCAGTTGTGGAATCTGTAAACACTGCTGTACTGATAAGCTGTATACTCTTCATGAAAGTGATGAATTTCTACCAAAGTTGATCTCTTGCGTACACACCAGGGCACAGTGGATGCTAAATGCAGAATGGCTACTGATGATCCCTTCACAAGTAATGTGTCTAGTGAAACTGGAAATTCATTCAAGAATTCCTGAGTCCTTCTGCTATGGACACCACTTGTTGATACGAAGGAAAACAGCTGATACCTAGGTTCTTTTTGATACTGGGTAAGCAATTTGCAGTCACTCATTCAACATGCATCCTTTTGTCAAGACCCTGGTGAGACAGGATAGATAGCCTAGGGTATCCACCCCCTCCAGGATACCCAACAAGGTACCTCCCTTCAAGGAAGTAAAACAAAGAGCAACACCTGACACGTACGCTAGAGATAAACAAGAACTAGTTTCATCTGGCAGGGCCCGTATCCACAACCAGGGCCTGACCTTTAATTAATTTTAATGTCATTATAATCTCATTTACATTGCCATTAACTTGACACCCATTATGCACCTGACTCCATGATAATCCCAGAGGAACCAAATAAGGAAAAAAGGGAGGGAAACAGAGATCCCACCCCTAAAGAAGAGGAGACAGGATGACGCCCTCAAATTCCTGTCACTTGGGGACATTCCCAGGATCCACCGGTGTCACTGGGGAAAGGATTCTAGATGAAGATGGTAGAGGATCCTTTCCTCCTAGGCCACGACCATCTAGCAGGTGAACCCACTCTAACAATGAGTATTAGGTGCTTTCAGAACATCAGCTGTGCATTTGCAATAAAACAGAAGACTTTTGTCTCCTTCCGTCTGGCAGCGGACATTTTCAGGATGGTACCTCTCACCACCATCCAGACATTTTCTCTGTTGGCCTGTTGCTTTCCTGGTCCTTCTGCACCCTCTTCTCCATCCCCCTTGCCCCACACCCCGCCTGTATCCCCTCACCTCCCTATGTCATCACTTCTCTTCTTGTGTGTCAGTTGGAACTCTCCTTTCTCTCCCTTCTTCTCTAGACAACTACACTCTCTTAATTCGTTTTTATTTTACAGAAAAAAATATGCAATCTGTTTGGTACAAAGGAAACAGATTGGATGCAAGAAACCGTTTAAAGGAAGATGTCAGAGAAGCCAGGCTCTGAGATACTTTTGGATACTAGTAATGACAGTGGAACGTTTATTGAGTACTGAGCTGGGCCAGGCGCTCTTCTGAGCACTCTGCACGGATTAATTCATGTGATTCTCAAAGGGCCATGTGAGGTAGACATTACGGTTATGCCAGTATTACGGTTGAGGAAACTGAGGCACAGAGAAGTTAAATAACTTGGTACCATCCGAGGCTGAGAGAACCCCCTTGTTGCAGTCTACTTGGGAAGCACTCCTGGTCTCCTGCAAGGCCACTCGGCCCCCTCCCCCACTCCTGTGGCTACAGTCCCTTCTGAATACTTTATTCATTGAATCCTCAAAACACCTACAGGATGTAGAAACGATTGTGCCCTTGTTAGAGATGACAATGAGATTGACATCTTATTTTATAGTTACAAATGTTCTCCATGAACAGGGCCAACAGGTGCCATGTTTCCCCGAAAATAAGACCTAACTGGAAAATAAGCCCTAGCATGATTTTTCAGGATGACATCCCCTGAACATAAGCCCTAATGTGTCTTTTGGAGCAAAAGTTAATATAAGACCCGGTTTTATTTTCGGGGAAACACAGTAGAAAGAAAATCCAGGATTCCAACTCAGATGTATCTGTCTCCAGAGTCCGTGCTCTGAACTATTGTTCCCCGGGATTAGTGTGTGTTCCCATGTCTGTGGGTGCACGTGCTCACACATGTACATGCATGTCTGTCATTATAGAATCACATGACAAGCTAATGCAGTTTCTAGCCATCAATAATCTGTGGCCTGTATGGTACCCGTGCGTCTGGGGGCACATCAGGGCTTCCCCCGCTTGCTGATCCAAGCACTAATGTTCCCTGAATTCAACCATCCACCTGCATTGCTCACCTGCAAGGTTTAATCCACTAAGAAGGAAAAAGAAAGCCAGCCCAGGTCTCTTCTCAAACATTCAGGCTGCTTTTGTGACTGGATGATAGATCTTGGGCAGCAGGTTGAGGTTTTATATTCTTTCAAAACAGTCCAAGTTCTAACCTTAAAATTAAGATTTTTTTGAGCGATTGCTTAAACTTTTCCCATTTTTGTGTTTTAACTATAAAGGTAACAAATTATCATTGTAAGAATGCTTAGAATGTTTGTATTAAAAATAAACGATAAACCCTGTTACATGTTAAAATGTTAGAAAAGTGAATTTGCTGGGATTTTAATGGCCCTCGGCAGCTTTGCAGGTCATTTGTCATCATCCAGAAGCTCTCTCCTGCCCTCTCCCTGTTGCTGTGTAGAGACGTAGAACGTGTATACAAAGCAACCCAACTTTCCTAAAAGAGCTATGATTAACACTAATCATAAGGCTAAATTAGGATCCAGAAGGGAGATTTTCTCCTCCCACCTTATCTGCCCAGATCCCAAGATTGCCTAAGTCAGAGCTCTTTGACCGGCGAGACTATTCTCATCAAGCATTTCAGATCGTTTTCCATGGGTTCCATCTGCAACCCCAACCTGGGCTTTATATTTTGTCAAGGTTCTTCTCTGCCATCATGTGGGGGAGCGTAAACTTGCTTTTGTGTGTTTTCGTGACCTGGGATGTTTCAGGTAACGAGTAATTGCCAGTTTCATAATCTTCACACTCAACCAGTGACATTCAGAACAGCCACTCTGCGGCTCTCCTTAACTGGAGATGTCATTACAGGGTGTTGTGGGTTAGAAGTGGGTTGAAAGAGGGGCCTCTGCTGGGCCCCTCCACCCACACCCAGCTTAAAGTCCAGGGTCTGATGGAGATCAGCACACCTGGCTCCCCACCTTCACCGCAGCCTGTCACCTCCATGCTCTGCAGGAAGAAGGCGGTGGTCTGTCTCCTCGGCCACGCGACAGCGGGCTCCCACCACCCGTGGTGGTGATGCCATCGAGCTCACTCCCAACCAAACTGGAGAGGAAACAGGCCCTATCCCCTCTTGACGAGATAGGGCTTGTCCTTAAATGGTCCATCCAAAGATGTGCAACAGCTTCACCAGTGGCCAAGTCTCTGCTGGGTTCTGGCTGTGAGACAAGCTGCCTGTAGTCAAAGAGGTGAGAAGAAGAACAGGGGAGGGGCGACGGTGAGGTCAGTTGGGACCAGGTCGGGCTCTGTGGGACATCCCAGTGGGAACCCGCGCAGGGGCTTGAGCTTAGTGGAGAGCACAGCAGAGGCAGACATCTGGGTGGTGTTGAGATGGCGGTGTCAGCACTTGGGGGACAGAAGAATTAGCTGGAGCGGTGAGACTGTTCCTTGAAGGTGGGTGTGGTGTGGAAAGAAGCATCCAATTAGAGGACCCAAGAAACACCCACAGTTCTGGGGCAGATGGAGGAAAAGGACCCTGTTGGGGCACCGCAGAGGTCTAACGGAGCCGGGAGCCAGGGCTGTAATGAAATACTATAAAGCCAAGGCAGAGAACATTTTGGCAAAAAAGAACATGGTCAACAGTGCCAGAGGCCACAGGGACAAGTAAGATAAGGACTGAAAGAGATCCCGTTGGTGCAGCAATTAGGAGGTGGCCTTGGCAGGGCAGGCTCAGAAGGGGAGGGAGAACAACACGTGTTAGCAGACTGGGGGTGTTGTGGTGGCGAGGTGGGGAGCAGCAGAGGCTCCTGTGGGAGGGGAAGGGGGGAAAACGGTAGGACAATAGTTAGAGGGCTATGTGGGGGAGGGGAGAGAGAGAAAGGGGGGAAGAGGGCAGAGAGGAGAGAGAGAGAAACTGAGGATGGGAGGGAGAGTTGTTTTAAGGCGGATGAGACTTGAACAGAGGCTATTAATTATAAAAGGATTTGTAAATCTTGGTGTTCTTGTGGCCAAGAGCGTCCTCTACCCACAGTGGAAACTCAATACCTGCTGAACAGAAGGTAGAGGAAATGCGTTTCTCCCCTCGTGGGCCGTGCAGGGTCTGCAGTGTACGTGGAGGGGCCTCCGCAGCCTTCTCTGTCACATGCAGCCTCTCCTGTGATGAAGGAGACGAGAGCGAATTGCCTTCTCCTGGTCATTCTCTTGACGTGCTTTTTAATATGAATCTACTTAACATCAAAGTTGTATTATCAAAATAAATTTTTGAAATATACAGTGCTAAATCTCTGAGGTTACCACACACCACCTGACAGGAGCTACCAATTAACTCGCACAGAACGTTCACCCAATGACCGAAAGCCATTTTTGTCGCCGGTATTATCGCTGTTACCCTCTGATGCAATCAGTCTTCGTGACTGGCCTTGTAAGTGGCTGGTATGATTTCAAGATTATAAGTGTAATTTTCTTAGTACCCAGCTGAGGGCACAGAGGCCCTTGGGACTCCAAGAGAAAACTTCTAATATGGTTGTCGCCTGGACGTACCAGGAGTCTTTTCCTCAACTCTTCTTTCAGATCCTATCTGTGCTATTACCAAGTGGGCCGACCCGAGATGCTCTGCTGTCCCTTCTGGGCAAGTTCCTTTGTCTTCTCAGGTTGGCTCATGACCATGCAGCCTCAAAACCACAGTACGTTCAGGAGGATATGGGGACAGAATCACAGACACTGGAGAGCTAACAACATACTTTAGTTGCCTGAGTGTCTGTCAATTATGTTTCTTCTTCTTTTTTTTTTAATGTTTCCATTCCATCACACATCGTGTATACTTGTATTTTCTTTTTTTTTTAAAAACATTTTTTTATTAGTTTCACATGCACAAAACAATGTAATAGTTAGACATTTATCATTTATATCCCTCACACAGTGACAACTTGTTCAGATGTCACCTGCACAGAAGCTTTCCCTGCTGGTGCTCTCCTCACTTCCCCTCCCACCCTCTGCTTACCACCCCCAACCCCACCACGCTGTACTCTGGGCTCACTTCTCCCTTAGAACTTACCCACCGTTCTTCTTGTCTGATGACTGGTCCACATTTGTCACTAATCTGTACACTCCTTGAGAACCAGCACTGTGTTTTATGATTCCATCACCGGACACAAAATGTATATTCACAAGCGGTGGCTTAAATGAATGACTATTGAATGGTTTCCCCTAAGAACCTATTTCTATTTGAAATGACGGTTTGTTCATTTCCCGTATTTCACTCGGACTCTTTCCTGTATTGCAAACATGGCCTGTTATGTGATGACTTGAGCACATATGTCTACTGCATGCCCATGTATGATCTTACAGCCTCACACAGCAGCAAGGACCGGCTTTGGCATAGGACCCTGGCCTGGCAGTCAGGCAGTCTTCCCACTTACTTGTCTGAAAGTCTTTCTTTTGTTTGTTGAGCTGGACATGACCTGGGATGACCGGTTTAGCCACATCCCATGGCCCCGGCGAGCAACATGGATCACGGCTCGATGAGAGGGTGGGCAGAGCCTTGGAAGAGAAAAAGAGAACAAGAAAGGAGGAAGAAGAGGAAATGGAAATCTGAAAAAAGGAAAAAGTGAGGTGGGAGTGAAAAAATAGAAGAAGGGAAAACAATAAGAGGAGAAATAAAAGAGATGCATTTTCTAAAAATGGATGATTACTTAACTGTCTAACCAGAGAGCAAATTTCCTGAGTAGAAGGGTCATGTCTTGGACATATTGTAACCATATTCCCCCCATTGTCACCCATACTCAAATGCTCAAGTGGTGTGGGCACACTCAAGTCTTCATAGATATTTGTGAATAAGTGAATGATGGTTCATCTGTTACAGATTAACATATGTAACCAGTTCCACGCACATCCAATAGAAAGAAAATAGTTTATGCTCAATAATTCATGTTAGGGAGCTTTCAAGTTAGGGAGCTTTCGTCACTGAAAGTAACTTGAGTAGAAAAATAAAGATCCAGTGCATTTAAAGAAACAGGATTAACTATGATAATAATATTCTTTGGCTACCTATACTGGTATATTGATTCCTGATAGGTTCTTACTTCAACGCTGCCTTCTTAGAAATTATACACACACCCCAGGTCCATTTCCAGCCGCCTGAACACAGGGTTTAAGAAAATCAATTCTTTGTTGCAGAGGGTGTTTATCTGGAGAATGGTTTCAACAAAAAAGAAAAAGACCAAAAATCACCAAACCCTAAAAATCAGAAGAAATGGTGATTTCAGCAATTTGGTTATAAGCACACATGAGACACAGGTGGCTTGAAGAATCCTGTCTCTTTGTTACATCATTTCCAATTCTGTGTATTGTTGATGATGACAGAAGTTTCTAGAATGGGGAAAGCAGGTAAATAACTCTATATTCAGACCCTGGATAAATCAAAGTTGCTGACTAAGTTCTTTAGCTTGGGTCTTTACGGTGCGCTGAAAAGAAATAAAAAGTAATGAGTTCACTGAAATTATTGTGGAGAGGGCAAAGGTCAAATTGACCTGATCAATACCGGGCATAATGGCATGGCAGCTGACCCTGGCCAGACTCAATTGTTCCCTGAGTGACAATGCTTTATTCTGTACATTTCAGTTCCTCTTACAATTTCATTAAGAAATCAAAATTAAAAATGGTCTGGAAGGGTGATTTTTTTTTTTTAGGAAAATGTTACGTCCACAAGAAGCATTGAGGCTGGAAGGGGAGAAGAGGGTCTGGTGGTATCACACACATTTAGCAACATCGAGAACATCTGTGTCTCGGACAGTAAGGACTGATATGTAAATAACATACATCCTTTAAAAATCAAAGATGTCCTTTTTTCCCACAGGAAACTCTGCCTAGACGTCTAGGAGCCAAGCACAAGCTCTATAGGACCCACCTCTTCCAACCAACCGTGTAAGACCCACGTCTTCCTCTTTGCTTGTTCTTCATCTAATGTTACTGTGCTTTGTTTTGCCCAGATGATTACAGAAAGTGTGAAAACACCGTGTGTAGAGCTAGTTCCCCAATACCTACAGAAACTCTGCTGGAAAGCTACTTTCCCACCACTTTCCCGTGATAAGGTTATAATGATATGTAGATTAAATGTCATTATGAAAGATCATTTGCATGCATGCACAGCAGAAGGAAGAATTTTTAACCTTTAAGTAATAGCACGAAATGTCTCCAGTATCATGGGCACATTTCAGTCCATCGTTTTTCTATTCAGGGTCGGCGCTAGAGAGAACCGTTTGAAAACCTGCAAAAGAACTTGGGATGTTAGCAGTGTGACACCTTCCCGAAAGGTTAAAGGTTTCAGAAGAGCAAAACCTCTTCCCCATTTTCACCTCCCTAGAAAAGCACTTCTCAATGTTAATGTTAACATTTAACCTTGTCAGCCTGACCTTGAGGTAGCAGAATAGCAGCTCTCAAGGAAAACGATGCTCCCCATCAATTTGCTTCCCAAGCCCCGTGTTGGTCATGCTTGAATGCTGCTTTCACGGCTCTCATGAAGCTGGACACGAATCACTTATTCATGGAGATTTGACATTGGATGGTGCGGTAATTCACTCTCTGGACACTTGTTATATTTATTTTAATCCTTTCTAGAATGCAGTGCAGAATTCAGGGCTTTTTAAATCTGTATATATATGCAGACATCTTTTTCTTTCTGTGCATGCATTCGTTAGCTAAATGGGTTTTTTGGACTTTCTTTGTTACTCTGAAAATGATATTTTCATGCACCTGAAAAGCAAATTCAAACAGTACAGGAGGTGTACAATGCAACATGTCTCTTTTCCATCCACATACTCAGTTCCACTGTCCAGAGGTAACCATTCCCGGTAGCTTCTTGTGTTCTTGTGTTTCTTTTTGGAAAATCCCCACGTTTATCTTACGTCTATATATCTATCTTTCGAAGACACACACACATTCACACAGGTATAGAGACACAATGTTTCATCGAGAGAGGAATATTTGTGCACTATACTTTTACGACTCGCCAATGTATGGCTGATCTTAACCATATCAACACACATCTTATCATTTTTAACAGCTCTGAAGGCTTTGATTGCACGGAAGTATCTTAGGTTAGTTAATAATTTTGCTCTGAGGGGCATTCCAGTTTCTGGCCAGTACAAACAACTTCTTATGGAAGCCGCCCATCTGCAGCCAGGTGTCTGGCCCTATGGCTACGTATGATTTTAGTCCTGGTTTCTCGAATCATCAGTCTGCCCCCAAGTCTAGGCCTAATTTTTATATTTGAATTTCTGACTTATTTGGCAAGGAAAACCCTTGGGTTGTTTTCGTTCAGTTATTTTGCCTGCTTGGCACTAGATAAAATCATAAAAAAGACACGGACATGAGGAGCAGGATGGAAATTAAGTTAAGAAACACCAGATAAATAAGCTCGAGTTCAATGAGAGATCGTGAACTTCTTCCACCACAGAAATTTAATTTATGCTCATTGCTTTGTTTTTGTTTTTCTTTATCTTTTCATCCTAAGCCATAACAGCCTGGAAGACTGTTGGAGTTACCGATTTTGTCCGCTTGCTCTTCCCGTCTGCACCAGGGAATCACAGATCCGGGGAACCAGGCCTGCATCCAGGTCAGACGAGACGCCACCAGCAGCTGTAGGGTCAGGCTCAGGAGACAGGGACAGGAGCTTCCAAATGGCTGGCCGCCTGTTGGGACTGCAGCCGATGAAGATGGCCCAGAGGCCCAGTGTGTGGGACAGTGGGTGTCCAGTGGCTCCAAGGCATGGGTGCCCTAGGAGTGCCACCACGTGAACCCAGCACCCAGTCGCTCTTGGAAGCAGGGGTCCCTCTGGGCTCAGGGTCTGGGCAGGGTCTTCAGTAACTGCTGCAGGAAAGCTCTGATAGTTTAGTCCTTTCTCCAAAAGGCTCCTACTTTGTTCTGACGTTTCATGGCCATACTTTAGCTCTTCCAGACTACCTGCTATTAGATTAATTTATGATACTGCTTTCTCTTTTGCTTCCTTTGCTTAGAACTTTGGAGAAGTATAAATACATTTTCTCTAAGGTACAGCTTTTAAATAAGTTCAATATCTGGAAGGAGATACAAGCCATTGATACCTGAGGCCTCTAAGGAGAGAAGCTGTGGCCGGGTGGATAGAGGGGGTGATGGAGGGTGGGAAAGTGGCTTCCTTTGTACTGAATACCCTTTTGTACCCTCTCAAAAAATGCCCAATCAAAAAATACTCTAAAATTATCAAGTTCATCATTTGTATCTTAGTTCTCTTGAATATCAGTTTCTCAAGAGAAAATAGCTTGCTTTGCTGTGAGCAAATAAAGTGTTGGATCCTCCATAAAGATTGTGACTTTTTGACTAGAATGAAAACACCAATAATAAGAAAAAGGAGGAAGATGTGAAGGAGGAAGTAAGTTCACCTTCTTGTACCTTTATCATTTTTTACCCAGTTGTCCTTTCATTTTATCTTGGTGCCTATTTATCTGGGTCTCTTCTCTCCTTAGAGTTTTCTGTTGTTGTGCAGAGGTCACATCTCCTCACATTCTATTTTGGGTGTCAGACTTTACTGTCCTTCTGGGTCATGTGAGGGGGTTGAGCGTTGGATTTTGAGGCCTAAATCCCTTCACTTACCATTTCCCTGTCTGGACCAGGTAGTGTTGCTTTCTTAAGCTGGGAAAACACTGAGGCCAACCTCCTACCATTTTCTAGAGCTCTGTCGTAAAAGCTAGATTGAAGAAAGCAGCTTAGGCCAAGGATCTAAGTGAGGCTTGCCCTGCCTACCCCTGAATATAAGAAGGCCTGTCCCACAGAGGTTACCTACCCGGTGGAGAAGGGGACAGACACCGAATCTGCTCCTGGATGCACATCCCTTCATTGATTACTAATGAAAGGTGACCCAATGAAATGTTAGTTTGGGCCAGTCAGATAAGCTACTGTCTTTCTCAAGATGCAAGCTCAGGAGACAGAGGCACGTGTCTGGGTGAAGTTTGCTCGCTTCCACGTGCAAAAATGGAAGTAAACCCCACATCCATCAAAGATATACATAAAGACAACGGTCTTAAATGGAAGAAAAGCCAATATGTGTGGTTTAAAGGGGATCATGGTATCAATTCCAAGGGCCATTTCTGAAATACAATGATCTGGACTCTGGTTGACTAGATGGAGGGAGCAAGCAGATGGAAGGGAAAGGTGTGTTTGTCTATTGTCTCCTGCTGGTTTGCTGTCCTTGCTTGATAATTCTGGTAGAGAGACATACCTAAAGAGGGCTCTGAGTTCAGTACTCTCTGGTGAGCTCTTCTGGCTTTGGCAGTGATAGAGAGAAATCAGGAGCGGTAGATGGGAAGGGCTACTGAGACGAGTGGAGGAGAAGACCAAGACCGACCACCAGGGGTCACCGACATTCTGTGGACTGGTGACTAAAGAGACCGAGTCTAGTGGCTGTGCTGGAAGATCTGGAGAGGAACGTGATTTTATAGCTGCGTGTCTGGAGGTCCTGGTGGGTGACGTCCCTCTGAACCTGTAACCATCCCAGACGGTTCTCAACATGATGGTCACCTGCATCTTGGGACAGCATGTGGAACAGTAAAAGGTGGGGGAAGCACTGCCGGTTAGCCAGACCAGCTGGTTTTCTTAGGGAAACATTTTAAGGATGGAGCCATCAACAGGTTCAGTTGAAAGGCCGGGGAGGAAGGGAACCAGAGGCCTTTGGGTTTTTCCTTTGGTCACCAATGACTTAGGAATGCAGATTTAGGAGATCAGAGGGGGGCAGGAGCCAGAAAGTAAAGGGAATTGTCTATGATGGATGGAGCAAAGTATTAGATTACATGAGCGCAGTATAACCCACTAGGAAATAATAACTTTAAGTGGCTATGCCTGTAACAACAGCAGCAATGAGCTGAGAACTCTCTTCAGATGCGTGGACCATTTTCACGTAGAGGATAGTTCCAAAAGAAGCCAACTGTTGTATTAAAACGAAGAGTCATCCCGAGTGACCGCACAGTAGACAAAGGAGGAGCTGGCAACACATCCTGTCCTCCTCCACCCGGTTAAGAGAGCAGACAGGGCTCGACAGAAGCACAAAAGTGCAATTGTTTCCCTCTCTGGGGTCCAGCCAAGTAGGTTTTAATTAAGTGAAAATAATAGGCATCCCAGTTCACCTGGGGAGGAGGGCAAAGGAGAAACTAAAGTAATCTGTTTCCATCAAATACTTTTCGGTTCATGGCACAGTGCTCTAATCACCGGTATTTATTATCCATTTTTTTCTCTCTTTCTTCGCTGTAGCTTTTAGAGTAGAAATTTAATTATGGTGATTGAATTATTACAGGAATCAGAAATAACTTTTGCATACCAAGCTTTTTCTTCTCTTTCAAATGAAAGGGTGTTGGCACTGATATGAGAATTTTTTGTCATTTTAGTAGACCTGAGTTCGGAGTTCCAAAGGGTAGTGTCTTAATGTCCTCGATAAAAGTTCACTTAAGAGATGAAATTTAAGTTTTAAAGAGAGGTTTAAAACAATCTTATACAAGAGTCTTATCTGGAAATAATATTGATAGGAAAGATAATGACTTCTAAATTTTCATACCTATCTTGGGCTCGTAATCGAGACCTACAAGTGATAATGAAGATTTGAATGGGGGAAAAAATCTTTTAGTTATTTATTTATTTTTTTAATTTTTTTTTTACCAAAAACAGCAATGACAACTACAAAGTGATCCTAGTAGTGGTAGTTGGGAAAATGAGGACCTGAATTGTTTCAGTCTTGTTGCTCCACAAAATTTGAAAATAAGGCACTCTGAACTGTTTTGGGGTTTTTTTTGTTTTGTTTTGTTTTTTCATTAAAACCATGAACTTGAATGGACAATAGAAGAGTGGATCCTTTTTATTTCCAGGCTTTGGACCACTTGCACGAAGCAAAAGGCCACAAGCATCAGAGATTCGTATTTGTCTCCACCCAAATCTGCCGTATCCACAGAACTTCCTTTGGAACCAGTGCCTTTTAATCCCTTCCATGTGTAGCCCGAGGCTGGTATGTCACCCTAAATGTGGAGAGCCGAATCTCCAGGGAGAGAGACATTTCGGTCCGGCACTCCCCGGGACTTCTGGGAGTGTGGGTGGGGTCTTCGTTAAGGACACTCCCACCAGACGAAGAACTTCAGTCCTGGACCACCTGGTTCCCGCGGCTTGAGGCCTCACTGCTTTCTCTGTCCAGCTGGCCTCCTTCATTCTCGATTCCTGGTCCCATGTCCATCTATGGCTGCCATGCCTGCCCACTGAATTCAGTGCAAAAATTTATTTCTTCCAATGTCTAATCTCAGCCGCTGATTTCCTCTCTCTTCCATCAATTTATGATTCTTTGAATGGCCTTTTCTGGTAAAACCCCTTCACGCTCTGCCAGGCTCCCGGTCCCCGCTCCTGGCAAATCACCCCTGTGTTCTGCACGGGCGTCACACACAAGACCCAAGCCTGCATCTGAGAAGTGACGCCCCCACCCCCACCCGAAGCTTGAGCCCCAAACAGAAACACTTTCTCGGCTGAACAAGAGGGACTGTAAGAGATCTGGTCCCACAGCGCCAGACAGAGACCCAGGTTAGGGAGTCACTTATCCATCCATTCATTCTTTCAAAAAATGCGAATTGAGCATTTACTGGGCACTAGGTAAATTTGCCTCTGCAGAGGTCTTCATCTATTATACAAGAAGCTCAGTAGAGGGCACTCCTGGATTGTAACAGCTAAGCATAGAGGGCAGTGAACCAGAACCCAGGAATCCAATCAGAAAACGCAGATAGTCACATTACATGTGTGTTTGTGGACACACATGCCCATGTTCTGATCTTTATCTTTATCCACACTCAACTATGGATGGGATGCTCGTGGAATATATCACTCTTCATTTAGAGCTACTCAAAGTTATCTTAATTGGTGGCGCACTTTATTTCTAAGTCCTTAAAGAAATAAAGCGATAATATTTTAGAATCTGATTTCAAAATTATAGCTAAGTTATTGCATTCTGTGTAACTTGAACTAATTGAGTTCTTTTCTGAGTATAAAGTCATCCTGATGCAGAAGAGAAGAGAGAGGAGCTGAAATATTGCTGCTGCTGAAGTGAAATTCATCTCAGGCAAGACACAAGTTATTCTTTGAGAAATGTCTTACTCTGATTAATTAAAATGAAGAAACTAGCACACTGCAGCCAGCATTTTCCATTCAGCGGAATACTTGCCAACTGGGGGTCCATCACTATCAAATGCCTATGTGCTACATTATAAAATTGGCTTCTTGGCAGTCATCAAAGCCAACATTTATTGAGCACTTACTATGTGCCAGGCATTATGCCAAACAATTTACATTATTATGTCATTTACTTTCCACAACCACCATATATGCTAGGTACATTTTAGAGATATAAAGCTTGAGAAATGGGGAACTGGATATTGCCACGTGGCTACAATGTGGTGAGAAATAGCACCCATCCGGGTTGTCAGCCATGATGCCATATACATGTAGAAATAATAGGCTGTAAGTGGGCCTTGTATTTCTGACATAGTGGTAACATTACTTTCCCTTTCATCAGCCCAGTGTTTTTCAATTGAAACTCATATTTGCAAGAAAGTTGACTCAGCCGAATGACATTTTTATGTGATGGAAGTTAAATTATCAACTGTAAAATCAACTTATCACCTGGTGAGTGAAATTAGAAGGTAGAGCATTTACTATTCAATTATGGTGAGTTGCTGTTTAATGGCTGTTCTGAAAGGCTCTATTAATGTCTATTAATCTGCTTTTTCTGCTGGACAACAGACAGCCCTTTATTGCTAAACCCTACTGAGGGGGTACAAAATGTGGGGGCTGCAGTCAAAACCACCATTGGTAGTAGTGAGTACAGCACCAAGAAAATACATCGGATGTTTTACTAAAATATTTCCTTCCTACTATCCTTAAAATAAAACCAAGACCTGACTGCAGGTAAATGCAAGTGAGGGAAGGGAGTCCTATATTAATATCATTTGTGGGAGCCAGATCAAGAGACTTCCAGTCTGGTCTGCCCCTTTCCAAATGTCCAGGTCCCAGGCTACTAATCAATGTCCCATCTCAGGCTGGCACCCAGCCTAGTTCCTGCCCGTGGCACAAAGGAAGAAGAGAGAAGAAATAGCCTCATGAGAAGAAGGTTATTTATGGGGCCATCCTTGAAGAGAGCCAAAAAAAATCACTCCAGAAACAAAATCCTGTCTTCCAGGGTTCCCAATAACGGAAATGACCTCATTATAAATTACACTGACCTCTCTTATTCTTGCTTACTCACTACGATTTGCCCCTTTGGGAGCAGATGCCTGATGCTTCACAAACTGGAATAAACACTGGAGTGGAGTGAGGAGAGATGGAAACCAGGGACCCACAATGGTGTTTGTAACCTCTGGTACCACCGACTTCAAGCTATGGATATTTTGTTTCAGCCCCTAAGTGCATCTGGAGCCCCAGTGCATGAAGAGTGGGCCACCCGTGGACAGGTGGTTCTCAGTTCTCAAACTAGGTTAGCAGAGGGCGCTCTCCTGAGATGTTAGCGCTTGACCTGGGCTGTCAAGTATAGTCGGTGGGAACACACGCAGTCAAAGGGACTGTCTGGAAATGGTGAGTTGTCTGAGTTATCTGGGGGAAAGGTGTCCTTATTCCCCAGATCAGCGCTTAGTGTGCAAATACAGGAAACCTGCACGCATCGCTGCCACCAGGCAGGGCAAGTTGGGTCTCCGGGGCACCCGGGGCCTCCTGGGCACAGACCTGGGCCCCCCGTACGGCGGTGGCCAGGTGCAGCCCCTGAGCTCCGGCAGGAAACCGAGCCAGGGAGTCACGGAAGTAGGGCCAGAGCCCGGGACAGGGCAAAAGGCGCCTGAATGGGAACGCGACGGGGCTGGGTCCAGGGGCGCGCAGCTCAGGGTGCAGGCTGGCGGTTTAAGTACCTTCCTAATTCCCTTCTTCTGGAGGTCTGCAGCCCTGACCCCACCGCCCTCACTCCCCAGCAGGGTACTCTCACACCACCCCGGCGCTCCCTGGCCCCTGGGCTAATGCTGCCCTAGCCCGCCTTGCTCCGGACTCGGGGCCGCGCCACCGCCTGCAGAGCCGGGACTCCGATCCCGCTCCCCGAAACAGGCTGGGTCGCCCGGGGCCACGGCCCCGCTGGGCAGTCGGCAGGCCGGGACTGCGGGGGGGGGCGGGCGGGGAGTTCCGGGAGCCAAGAGATATTTTTATAAGATGCGTCACCCCTCCGCGGAGGAAGAGCCGGCTCCCAGCGCATTGTCTGGGCGCGACGCGAGAGGGGTACACCGAGGGCGATTCCCAACGCTCCGAAGGGCGCGAAAACGGCCCGCAGGGCGGAGAAGTCCACACCCGACCCGGGGCAGCGGGGGCGTGGCCGACGGGGCGGGGCGGGGGCGGGGCTCGCGAGGGGCGGAGTCGGGCGCCCTCCAGCCGCTGCAGGCTGGCGGCAGCGGCGGCGGCGGCGCGGGGACTGCGGGGACAGCGAGGCGGCAGCGACGCCGGGGGAAGCCCGCGCCCCGCCTGCGCCTCCAAGGCGCGCCCAAGGAGCGGGAGCGGCTCCGCGGCGCCGCCCAAGGCATAGGCGAGCGCTGGGCGCCGGGAGCCCCAAGCCGCCGGCCGCGGACAGCCCGGGCAGCGGCCGGAGCGCGGGGGTGCGGCCGGAGGAAGCCGCAGCTAGAGCCGGGGCCGGGGGAGGGCGCCGGGTGCGAGCATCCTGCGCCACGGCAGCGGAGGCGGCTTTGCAGGAGACAAAAGCCGGCGGGAGAGACGCAATGCCCGGCGGGCGCGGGGCCCGCGGTGTCTGAGCGCTCCGAGCCGTGCACCCCGGGGCCGCCCAGGCCGGGCCAGGCGCAGCGGAGGGCGGCAGGCGGGGCCCAGGTGCGCCCGGCCTGTAACTGCTCGGGGGGCGGCGCCCTCCCGCCGCTGCCGCAGTGGCCGGCTCCGCAGCGAGGAGCCATGGGCAACATCTCCTCCAACATCTCGGCCTTCCAGTCCCTGCACATCGTCATGCTGGGCTTGGATTCGGCCGGCAAGACCACGGTGCTCTACCGGCTCAAGTTCAACGAGTTCGTGAACACGGTGCCCACCATCGGCTTCAACACGGAGAAGATCAAGCTGAGCAACGGCACGGCCAAGGGCATCAGCTGCCACTTCTGGGACGTGGGCGGCCAGGAGAAGCTGCGGCCGCTGTGGAAGTCCTATAGCCGCTGCACGGACGGCATCATCTACGTGGTGGACTCCGTGGACGTGGACCGGCTGGAGGAAGCCAAAACAGAGCTGCATAAGGTGACCAAGTTCGCCGAGAACCAGGGCACGCCGCTGCTGGTCATCGCCAACAAGCAGGACCTGCCCAAGTCGCTGCCGGTGGCCGAGATCGAGAAGCAGCTGGCGCTGCACGAGCTCATCCCGGCCACCACCTACCACGTCCAGCCGGCGTGCGCCATCATCGGCGAGGGCCTTACCGAGGGCATGGACAAGCTCTATGAGATGATCCTGAAACGCAGGAAGTCCCTCAAGCAGAAGAAGAAGCGGTAATGCGCCCGGCGGCGTTCAGGAGCGAGGGGGGAGCGAGCGAGCGAGTCAGAAATGAATGAATGGATGGATGAGTGGATGCATGTGCGAGAACCCGCGCCGGCGAACAAAGACAGCGAACCAAAGCAATGCTTCGAATTTTTAAAACGGAATCTCTGCACGCAAATGCAGCGCTAGTAACTTAACCTGGGCGTGTTAGGCTGACTTGCCAGCCTGCCATCGACCTGCCCCCACCCCCAGCTCAGGGGACCTTTTGTCTGAAGGCCGGAGCTCCCTAATAGGGTGGGAGGCCGCTCTGGAGAGTGGACGTGCAGGGGCTGCCTTCTGCCCTCCTGGCCCAGGTGGAAGGCTCAGATGTCAGAGACAAAAGCGATTTCTTCCTGCTCCAGCAGGGCCAGAAGTTCAGGCTGCCCCGCCCTCACCTGTGTGTTACCTGAGGTATGCAGCTCCCAGAATCCTGGGAGTCTCCATCTGGGGGCATGTTGGCAGTGGGAGGTGCTGGGGCAGTAGAAGCTGGATGATTTTATGTCACGGGGCAGGCCCCTGTTGAAATTTCATTTGTCCTGCTCTGGGCCCAAACGAGGTGGTGGTTTGGGCCATCAGAGAACTACTGCCTGGAACAATACACAGCTCCAGGGCATGGGGCCCTGCACTGGCCTTGGCTGGGGAACGGCCCACGAAGATGCCCCTTTCTTGGTGCTTTGTGGTGGTTACGGAAGACCAGTTTTGTTGAGAACTGCTTTTCAGCCTGGAATCAGACATCTTCCAGATGGTTTGGACCTGTCCATGTGTAGGTCATTATCACACAAAGAGACCAATAAAAATTAAAAAAAACAACAAACAAGAAACTGTTGCAGGTGGTGGCAAATGATGCATTTACTGTTTGCAGGATAGTTAAAGGTGTTTAAGGGTAAGGCTCTGGATGTGTGAGTGTGTGTGTGTGTGTGTGTGTGTGTGTGTGTGTGTGTATGTGTGTGGACACAGGGACCTCCCTCTGTACTGTGTAATCGGCATAAATACCTAGACCCATATGTGTAGAATCTTAAATTCTCTTAGCCTACTGATTGGTTTGTGTGAGCACACCAGCTGCAGATGTGTGCTGAATAGCAAGATGGTTTTTGCAAAAGATGTCTCAATAATAACCACTTGATGATGGGTTTTGGTTTTCAGACATGTTTAAAAAAAAAAAACTGCAAATGAATACTCACCTTCCATAGGAAAAAAGACTTTGCTCTGCCCTTTTATATCCTTTTACGCTGCAAGTGGCGACATGTTCAAATTTCTAATTGGGTTCATTGTGGCCTATCTGGTTTAAGTATTTCATTAAAAATGTCTCATTAACGTATTTGATGTCATGCACCAAAAAATAAAACCCCACCTTATTGCAAAAGCTGACCTTGTTGCATGGATTTGAAAGCGAAGCGAAGGAAAAGCACCAGGATGAGGTCCTTCATAATTCATTCCTGGGGAACTGGCCTGCGTAGCAAATGCAAACCACAGTGAGTGCCTGAGATACAAGCAAGCATGTGACGTCATGCTCACCTGTATTCAGGCACTTCACAGTATTACTTGAAAGAGGCTTTGGGAAATAAAGTAAAAAGAATAAATACATATTTTTAATAATGTAATTAAAAAAAATCCTTTATAATCAGGACTGAGTCTTGGTTTGCAGAAGCTGTCATTTACCCTGAAACACAGTATCAAAAAGGAACCTTAAACTTACTGTTTGATTTTGATTTCCTCTTTGAATCCATGTTTACAGGTAGAGTTATGTTTTTCCCCCACTGTGATAAATTAATTTACAAAGGAGGCCTATAAAAATTGGGCATAATCATGTTTGAGCATGTGAGTTAGTCAGATTACAAATCCATGCCTACTGTCCATTGCACTCAGAAACTTAATTTAAGAACCAGAGGTAGAATTCCTGGCTTCCTGCTTGAAACCCAATTCTTGTATGAGATATTTTGAAACAAGGAACCTAGCAGCTCATTTTCCTTTTCTCTTTTGTCAGTGTATTTGGTACCCTCCACTGCTGGTCTTTTTGTAGAAACTCAGTAGAGAAAATATAGCTAAGCAATGTTGAAAAGCCTGCAAGATTTCAGTTTACATATCGACAGCATATTCACTGATTTTTAAATGGGCTGGTCCCATCAGCTGAAGATTCTGTATAGAATTATTAAAAAAAAAAAATCCATCTTCTTTATTTTCTTCACATGCGACAATTTCTTAAGCACTTTGACATTTTGGTAGTTCCACACTATTGAGAGAATAATATATTTATTTTGTGACATTGCAGATGCCAAACACTGTAACCTTTTCGTGCAAAAAAAATCTTAAGTTCAAGATCACTGTTCAAATCCTGCCATGCTTTACAAATGATGCGAAATGATTTTGTTTTTTTTTTCATTATCAATACTTAAAGGGTGCAATCAGCTGTTAGTAATTGTGCAGTAAAGTAAAACCCTGTGGTGTCTCAACTAATAGTTAAGAGTGTCAGTTGATTTCTGTAATGTTTGACCTAGTAAAAGCCCATTTTTGTCTCTGACCAAACAGAGGAAGCACAGGTCATGTCACCTTGGAGTGGGCAGCCAGGGAGTCCCCTCCAGGGGAGCAGTCAGTGATTTATGACGCCTCCTGCCCCTGGGAGAATGAATGGGTGTCACATAGAGGAAGTGGCCTCCCTACATGAGCTTTGGAAATGTTTTCCCACAGACACAGGGAGGCCCGCTTTGTTTTAGAACAATTCTCTTCGCACATTCTCTGTCATGGTGTTGGGACTATGTCTCCTGGTTTCGGTTTTCGTTTCTACTGCTGTAATTCTCTGTCCTGACCATCCTTCTTCTGTTCCCGCTCCCTTTTATATGCATATATGATGCTGTGAACAGAAATAAATTATTTATACAATCAAACATTTGGGGAAATCGTCTGTGGATGCTTTGTGCTCCTGTGTATTTGCTAGGCCTCCTCTGCTGAGTGGAGGGATGGGTCGCAAGGTAATCTGGGGCAGGATCAATTGTCCCTGCTTGTTTGGTTTCAGTGTCTGCTGCACCCTGACTGGTGGGGTTAGAGATCCTGTCCCCCTCTGGTTCCTGTCCATGCTCCTCACGAATCCTTTAGGAAAACGGCCTCAGTGCCCAGCCCGGCCCCAGCCTCTCGATTATTAAAAATTACTTCAAAAATACCATCTGATTGGGTGAAGCTAGAAATACCTAGGTGCTCATACAACACCGTTTGTAATCACAAAACTCCTCAGGGACTTGGCTGCCTCGCTGCTGACATCTGGGTCGAGTTCCACTCTTGAACCCATCAGAAGGATTCCACGACTTGAATCCTCTTAAATAGTAGGTGTGGTAAGACCATTCTGCTCTGTACATGCCCTTGGGAAAAGGTATGCTTTCTAACAAAAAAGTGATTGACTGAGATGCAACAGAACCTCCCACAGGTTCAATGCGTAGCTCACGGAGGCAGATATCGAGCAGCTAAACTAAGTAATGGCTGGGTCTTAACTCTGGAGCCCAAAAGGTCTAGTTTCAAATTCCGACTCATGCTCAGAGCCTCATGATTTTGCTGACGCCTCGATCCTCAGTTTCCCCACATGTAAAATGGGATCGTCATGGTTGTTGGGAGAATAAAACTGAACAGGAAGTGCCTGTCACATACCTGGTGCAGAGCAAGTCCTTAACAGTTTTTAGCTTGACTCCAGACTCAGAGCAAAGTAGCGTCAGCTATCACATCTGATCATCCAGGGCGGTCTTCTCATCCACAGCTGCGAGAGGCTGAATGAGGAGCTCCGCTGAGGTCTGCAGAGTCATATCCGTTACTCCTCGGACAGCCCACCTCACTAGGCTGTGAGCCTCTGCATGGTAAGGAGTAGACCTCTGATAGCTGATGCGCTCATGTAGTACATGCTCAATAAATATTGGTTGAATGACTTAATAATTCATGTTGGTTATTTGGGTTGTAAACTTTCCCATGGACATTATACAAAATCAATGATCGTTTCAGATTAAGTCTTTTCATTAAGATAAAAAGCCATAAAACAATATCATTTTTCAAGATCGCTATTGGGAGATGAGCCATAGAAATGACTTTGTAGAAGGACGTTGAAACTTACACATTAGTAAAACATTTATGAGCTTAGTGATTTCTCTTTGAAAATGAGCAAGGCTTGACTAGATCATTCACGTCGCTGCAGAAGCTAACGTTTAAGCCAGATGGCATTAAAAGGGCTCAGATGTCATTTCTAAGTACTGAAACCCGAAAAATGCTTGAAAAACCATTTAGAAAAACCGTTGCAGTTCCATAAGAGTAAAAATACTAGAAATCAAAGGAAACAAAGATTGAAACCGTTGTTTTTTGGTGCAACGTTACTTTAACGTTGCTTTAACAATTAAATCCTTGAGGAGCCAGGTGACACTTGATATTTGGACAATATTGTCCATTTTGTTTTAGAAGAAAGTAACCCATCGCTCTGACCTCTAACAACTGAGGAGGCTAATTTTAGTCCCATGCAACTGCTGTAGTTTCCCCAAGCTGAGCTTTCCCCCCACAGGAGGTTTCAGTTCTTCATTTGTATGTAAATTTCTGCACTAGACGGTGGGCATCTTGCCTTAATGTTTTGTGCCTTCACTTTTGTCTCCAGAGCTTGTACCCTTGAAACAGTTCTGTTACCAACATCAGAGACTGTTTTGATGTTACATTTGTGTGGCACCCAGGAAGGACAAATTATGTGCCAAGACAGAAGATAAAAGGCCTGAGGTGACGAAGGGAGAGAGAAGAGAACACACCAGAACCGGATCCTCCGTGATTTCACAGCCCTCGCCTGTCCAGCTAGACTCTCCGTTTCCCTCCTCTGTACCCACATGCGTGTCTGATGTCCACAACTGGGCATTTGCCTGCCAGGAACCAAATTCGCCATCTCAGTTGCTATGAAAGCATTTCTGTTCTCTCCTCAAACTTATGCCTTATCCACGTTCACTGATCATTAAAACAGCCTGTCCCACCTCTTCCTGGCTCAGTTGAAACCTGTTTCACATGGAATTTGCACAAGACGCTGGAGTACTTCATACATTTTTTTGCACAACCACTGTTTGAGAATGGGGCTGCTTCAGTTTCAGGGAGGAAATTGCAAACTGAGGATTTCTGAGAAGGTGCATATTGTTTCTTCACCAGGATTAGAAGTGAGAATGAAAGAGCTATGTGGTTTAACCCCGCCTAAATTTTCAGAACATAAGATGGCTTTCTTTGAATTGGTATGAATTTATATGCCTCTCTGGGCCTTAACTTCTAATGAGAGTATCACAACACATTCTTGGAGTGTGACAGCAAGGCATGAAATAACCAAAACGATTTTTAAAGTTGCTTCTGTGGCATGGATTTGAGAGGGCAACCATCTCTGTTGCATGTACTAATTAAAATTACTTTAGTTATGTTAAGTACAGCTCTACGTATTCCTATACAGGACTTAGTCCTCTATAATTATGATAATAAGCTAACCTTTATTGAGCACTTAATATGTGCGAGGCTCCATGCTAAGTTCTTTGTCTGCTTGATCTCTTTTCCTACCAAGAGCCCCAAGAGATCAATTCATTAATCAAATCAATCAATCAATTGATGTATCCGCACTTGCAAAGGAAAAAATTTAGGTGAAGAGAAGGTTAGATCACTTCCTCTGAGGTTGGTCCCTGTTTAGGGTAGAGCCCAGGTGAAGCCCCAGGTTTCTGGGACCAAGGCTGAGCTCTGGGCAGTGCCCCCAGCTTGCTGCTCATAGAGAGGGAAACCCGGCAGGTGAAGGAAACTGGGAGGTGGAGGCTTGTGTCGCTGGTGGGCACCGCCACCCTCCTGCCAGGGAGGGCCACCTTTTCTCACCCCCACTGACATGTCTGACGCCAAGCTCCGGGCCTTGCCTTCCCTTCTTGGAAAACACATCCCAGTGTCTAGGGAATCCAGTCCCTTTGGACCAGCTTCTGTCCTTGAAGCATTTGATTTTTGCTATTCTCTTCAGGAGACCATATGTGTCAGGGCAATGCCTCCTGGGTCACACGGCGCATTTGTTCCCCAGCAGTTGGCCCTGGGAAGTGTCAGCAGGCCTGCACCGGGGTGCAATCTTGACACAGGTCATCTTATTTCTCGCAGCCTAGACCCCTGAACGCCACAGTGAGGCTGAGAACCCCTGCCCTGCCCCCCTTCATGGTGCTTCCAATGATAAAATGAGATAACAGCTGGGAAAGCTCTGTGCAACCGGCCAGGCAGGTCTAGACACACGTAACGTTTGCATGTCGTGCTTAGACTGTGGCCCCTTCTCTCTGCGATGCCGCTCTTGTTGGCAGGGATGTTCCGCTTCTCATCTCGTTACAGACACGCCCAACAGCTCCACTGTCCCCCCTTCATTTTCACTGGTAACAGTTGCAACTCACAACACTAAACCGAAGGAGAGAAACATCTGTCCCCATGCGATTCTGTGGAGGACACAGAACCTCATTGGATGTTTCCACTAAGTGACTGTTGGGAAAAATAAGCCTTCTTATTTCTGTCGTTTGCAGAATACTCATTCTTCTAATGGCGAACTCATGGTTGCTTTCATTTCCTTACACTCTAACTCCCTGGACAATTAATTTCCACTGCCCATGTCTCATAAAAGCTGAAATAGTTTCAACATATAATTTAAAAGTCATGGTAAGGAATGACAATTGCAACAGCTTGTTTCACAAATATGCGTTTGAATTCATTCTTACATAGGTGACATATTGCATTGCTATGCAATTTGAATTGTGCTGGGCTGCCATTTTTATCTTGCAAAAAAAAAAATGCTGTTAAAAACATGACCCACAAACAGTTGTGACACCCATTATACTGGGGACACTCCACTAGGCAGAGGTGTCAGGAAGACATGTGTCATGCGGGGTATCAGGCGGGGTCTCTGCTCCCGCTCCCCACATAAGAATGCAGGACATGGTGAGGCCAAAAAGGAACACCCACGGAGACATAGGTAGGGGAGTCATACCACTATAGTCTCACTGGAGGCTGGATTCACACGACGTGTAACCTGCTGTCCACTTTTCTGCCAACTGACCGACTCCCCTTGCTAGCTGCAATCCGCCGTGCTAACTGCAATCAGCGCTTGCCAGCCACAATCTTGCTAGCCCCCATTTGCTGCTAGCGTAGCCACGGCAGTTATATTAGTGGCCAATGGCTCACTGGTTATAGCTGACGGCCAACTAGCCACAGCTGATGGCCATCCAATCACAGTTGATGGCCATTTACTACCTGAGCCAGCACATTTCTATGTGAGGCCGAGAGCCTGGAGACTGATTTTTGGGGCTCTGTCCCCACACTCCACCCCTACAGGGTCTCGCCTCACAATCTACGCGACAAGCGTCTTCCGCAAGGGGCTCTGTGCGAGGAGCCTGGAGGTGAATGCTATTTCCTGGACACAGCCAAGCTCTCTGGTCACAGCCAGGGTTTCTCAGGGCACTGCCACTCTCTCTGGGCTCAGCCAGACTCTCTGGACTCAGCCAGGGTTCTCAGGGCACTGCCACTCTCTCTGGACACAGCCCAACTTCCAGGACTCAGCCAGGGCTCCCAGGGCACTGCCACTCTCTCTGGACACAGCCCAACTTCCAGGACACAGCCAGGGCTCTCAGGGCACTGCCACTCTCTCTGGGCACAGCCAGACTTCCTGGACTCAGCCAGGGCTCTCAGGGCACTGCCACTCTCTCTGGGCTCAGCCAGACTTCCTGGACTCAGCCAGGGCTCTCAGGGCACTGCCTCTCTCTCTGGACACAGCCAGACTCTCTGGGCTCAGCACAACATATGACACAGTTTTTGTCCTCAGAGGGCTGATATTCTATCTGCTGAATCAGGGCTAAACCATCAAGTGATGTGCTGGACACCAGTGTAAAACTTCACTCAGTGTTACCCAAGAGAAAGTCGTTAATTCAGCCAAGTTCACATTTCCCACAACTCACTTGCCTTGAGGTAAAACTAGAGTAAAACCATATTACTCTGTGTCCTGGTGTGTGTGATTTGAAGACCACTAGCCCTTCCTCAATATCCGGCTCCAACCCTTTCTGAGATTTCCTTGAGGTGGGAGGGGGCAGGTTCCCTGTGCTAATATCCACTGCCTCATCCATTTTCTCCTTTCATACCATGACCACTTGTGCAGGCGTCTGTTTCACAGTCTTTCTGGAAGGTAAGATCAGCATGGTGGCCCAGACTGCTGGCCCCAAATACTACTGACCCTATTGTGTCACCCCCATTCTCAATGTCCAACAGATATTTCAGTGGCATGATTCCTTACCGTCTACTCCCATGTGTAAGGGACTCAGATGTCCGAGAGCCTAGGGACTATCTGAGTAGGTGATCTTGTGCCATCTCAGAATCCCCCTTTGTATCTGACACTTTCTTTTAGAGCCTCTCTTGGGGGTCTCAGCCCCCAAGTCCCCTCCCAAAAGACATCTCAACTGGTTAGAAGTCCTGAGATGAACATGAATCCTCGTGGAGACCCCCATGAACCAATAAGGGGGTGCGTGATCTGTTTCAGAATCAGCTTGCTCCCATAGTTAGGAATTTTCTACATCAGTATTGAAACTGATCATGTCTCCCTGAAATTCTTTCTGTGTTTAATTCTGCACTTCCTGCTTCTGTTTGCATAGGTAATTGGGATGATGGTTTCAAGGGTTGAAGAGTTTGATTCGGGCTAAAGGCTTCTGAAGCAGACACTGCAAATAATCCACACAAATCCAGGCCTCTGTCATCTCTTTTGCTGGCAGAACCCCAGTTTTGCTTGGGGGTACCCTCTGCCGCTTGGCTATGTGCTGATGGACAGTGACCCTATACCCAGCTTAAGGGGTGATTGGTCTGAGCCATGAAATTAATCTATTCTTCTTGCCAGTGATTTGCCTAGGAAGGGTCATGATTCTGACCCATGAGCCTGGAGGGAAAAGCTTATTGGAGAGGAGTAAGTGGCCGGTCTTTGGAAATTTTTCCTTGTGTTTTAAAATTAGACACAGGGTCATAACACTTTCCTTTGCTTCTCTGACTTTCCGAGAATAAAGACATGATGCCTGGAGTGGCTGCAGCCATCTTGACACCACACACTACAGACAGCAAAGGAAAATACAGAAGGGACCTGTGTCTTAGAGGATGTCACCGAACTGCTATAATAACTAACTCTAGACTGCCCCACCGCAGAACTTGTGATTATGTGAAAAAATAAATCACTCTTTCCTTGGGATTTCAGCTAAAAATCCTCAACTGATAAGGTCCCTTAGACAGCATAACCAAACTCTGAGGGTACAGAACATTTAGGGCTCCCCCCAAGGGCTCCCCGTCCCACCACCTCTGTGCCAACAGGTCACAGGTAGATTGGAACCTGCCTTGATTGGCCCTGGCTGGGAAGGGTGGACCACTTGGCTCCTGGTTTAACAATTACTGCCAGGGAGCCAAGGTCATTGTGGCCAGACAAGTGTGGCACACCTGAGTGTCACTCAGAGGAAGCGACTGAAAAGGTCATGAAATGTTAAGCCCTTTACCAGAACTCCTACTCTCAAAAGAAATAATGTTAAATGCTACCATTCATGGAGTGTTGGTTTTATGCCAGACAATGAATCAAGTACTTCACAGTCATTTCATGTAATCCTTTCCAAGAGGATATGAGGTAGGGATGTTCATCCTACCTGCACCTCCAATAGTCAGACAGCTAAATAGGTAGATAAATAGGCAATCATCATCGTAATTGGTGACCATGTACCGAATGCCACGCACTGAACTAAATACATTGGGTAGGCATACTATTTACACCTCATAATAAACATTATGGGATAAGGACTGTTTTTGTCGTCACCCTCATTTCACAGGTGCCAAACGAGGCTTGGAGATGCTGGGTGTCCTGCCAGGTCACAGAGCCACTAAGCAGAGTGAACACTTGAGTCTCGGCAGTCTGACTGCAGAACCCATGCACCCACCTGAGGCAGGGCCGGGCCTGAGGTGGGCGGTGCAGGTTATGAGTCGATAACTGGTGCAGTGTCCCCACCACCGCAGCGCAGAAAGATGTCACAGAGCTCTCCAGACCAGCCCCTCTAAAGTCTAAGTGCACACCATGTACCTGGGGGCCTGTTACATCACGGGGCCTCACTGGCTGGGGCTGGTAATGCCCCAGTGGTGTCACGCTGCTGCTCCCTGACATAAGTGTCGAAGCCATTCATTCCTCCAGAGTGGCCAGACATTGGCTCTGCCTCACGACGGACCCCAGAAAGTGTTGTGCATGAGTGACATCACTCCGATTCCTCTAGGATGGTGGCTTTCACCTGGAGGGCCAAGGTCAGCCAAGAAAGCATGCACACAGGTGTCCCCCTGGAAGATGCTGGCTGCAGTTCTGACACAATATCAGTGAATCTTGAAAGCACTATGCCAGCGAAAGGAGCCATACATGGAACAATACCGTGTGGTTCTATTCACATGGGATGCCCAGAGCAAGCAAATTCACAAGACAGAAAGTGGATCAGTAGTTGGCAGGGGGTGAGAGTGGGACCTGGGGAGTGACCGCCAATGGATGCGGTCCAGGTATTCAGGAGACTTAATGTAAGACCGGAAATTCAATGGGGTTATCTTTGGGGGTGATGGAAATGGTTTGGAATCAGACAATGGTAATGGTTACACAACATTGTGAATATACTAAAACCCACAGAATTTTCTACTTTAAAACCATGAATGTTATATTCCATAACTTATATCTCAATTTTAAAAATTGCAAAACAAAAACCAAAATTTATACCTCCTCTGATGGGTCGTTGGCACCCGCCCCAAGGATCCTTATCCACACATTGATTTCTATTCAGCTGGTAAAATAATAAATTGTAGCAGTTTACTTTTGTACCCAGCAGAGTGCTGGTCTTACATCGCTACATCTGAACAGTCCAGGACAACGGTATCTCAAGCATATTTAATTACGTTGTTAGTGACCACTCTATTTGAGCTGGTGTTATCTGCTTTAAATGCCACAGCTGGTCTCTCGAGTACCAAGTCACACTTGAGGTTTGCTTTGGGAAAACGCAAGAGTTGAACAGGTCTGAGAGCAAAGAGCCAGACCGATGCTATTAACCATGATTTCTATAATTCCTTCGTTCATTTTTCAGATCGGAGGTAATCACACTCCCAGGAATATGGATTGATTCCAGAACAGCCTTTCTGTGTCTCTACCTATTGTCCTGCCAACAGCCTGACAGTAAGCTCAGGACCCTTCTCCTAATGTCAGGCTTTTACCCAAGTGAAAGTGCTTGAATATCCACATTTTGCACATTTTGCACTCTCAGATTCTAGGAAGGACCCCGTTCTAACTATGATTTGTTCAAGGACTCCAGAGGCTGTGAAAAGGATTCTGAGCCTTGAGTTTCCGAGCTGTTCTTGCTCTCTGTGCACACAGGCCTTTGTATGTCTTCTCAAGGTCATGTTAACTCTTCTCTGTCTGGTTGGTACCCCTGAAGATTATTCTCAAGACCATTCAAGTTAAACATTCATCTGCCATTTTGTCAACATACTCTGGAATTAACAAATTCTATAGACCACTGCTCCTCAAACGGTAACGTGCATAGGACTCACCTGGGGACTTGCCAAGTTGCACAGTCTCACTTGTCAGGTGTCGGTAGGGCCCAGCCACCTGCATTTTAACCAGCTGTCCGGTGCTGCTGGTACCGCTGGTCAGCAGACCACACTTTGAGCAGCGAGGAAGGAAGCCGTGCTTTCCTCATCATGGAAGATGGAATGGAATGCATGATGTGTCACCCTTGCACTTACACCAGTGGATCCAGTGTAGATTGTGAACAGGACAGAGGGACATGCATGTTTTGTGCCAGGAGGGGACCCAGAAAATGCACAGAGTCACCTCCACAAAGTGAATGTTGCCATGGCCTCTGCTGGCGCGTGGTGCCAGGAGAGGCACGTCGATACCAGCTGGTTGCTGCTGCGGCCCAGGTATTCAGGAGACTTAATGTAAGACCGGAAACTCAATCTGCTACATTCCCAGACTATCCCTCAGCAGCCATGAACTTTCTAGGGTCCAAGAGGATCCATATAATTTACAGAACCTTAAGGTACTTGGCTGGCCTTGGGATAGCTGTTTGGCTGCATGGCAGTAGGCGATGCAAGGGTGACTGACAGTCCGTGCACACCCCCTCCTGGGTCCTCCCATTCCCACTGAGGCAGTCTCTCTGCACCCGGCACACTCATGTGCATGGATTGACACGAGGCCATGCCCCCAATACTCCCCAATGTACCCTGAGTGGAAATGGGCAGTTCCGAGAGGAGGTCCCTTCTCCACTCTCTTCCTCCCCTCTGTGGGATTGAAAGCAATGACTCCAAGATAACTGAGGTGCCAGATGGGAGCAGCCTGCAAACCTAAGTCACCTCATCCAGGAGAGGCAAGCTGCTCAACGTGAGCTGGACAGACACCTGTGTCACGTTACACCACCGGGGTTTCAGGGTTTATTTACTGACACAGCAAAGCTGGGCATTCGTGCCATACACCCCCCACCAGCACCACCACAGAACCCACAGTGCGTGACCAGCATCAGGAAAGGTGGTGACAGGGAGCCAGCACGTGCAAAATTCCCTTCGCTTTTTAGAGGTTTGTCCTCAGGAGTCTTGTTCCATCACCTTCCATTTCTTACTTTTTAAAACAGAGTGCACGTGCGCATTGGCACTTCCCGGTGCTTTCAGGTGCTCCTATTCTTTCGGCATCAAGGGCGATGCCTCTGCAAGGTCAGCGTCAGGGGAACGTCACGTTTGTTTAAATCTTAAGTTTCACTGGCAGGTGCATATAATTACACCCCAGCCGCAAAATGAGCCGAAGATTAAAGGGAGTGCTGGATGTCCGAGGGCAGTAGAAGCTTATCTTGGGAAGTATATTAGCTTCCTGTGGCTGCCACAACAAGGCATCCTAAGCTGGGGGGCTTAAAACAACAAGAATTTATTCTCTCACAGTTCTGGGGGCCAGGGTCTGAAATCAAGGTGTTGTGAAGGTAGGTTCCTTCTGGAGCTCTGACGGAGACTCTGTCCCAGGCCTCTCTCCTGGCTTCTGGGGGCCGCTGGCAACCCTCGACACCCCGTGGCTGGTACATGCCTCACTCGAATCTTTGCCTCTGTCTTCAACTGCCCTTCTCTATATGTCGTCTCCTCTCTCTTCCCTTCTAAGGACACTTGCCATTAGATTTAGCGCTCACCCTAATCAGGATGGTCTCATCTCGAGATCCTTAATTACACCTGCAAAGACCCTTTTTCCAATTAAGGTCACATTCACAGCTTCTGGGGGGACATACGTTTCGGGGGCCACCATTTTGTCCAGAGAAGAGACATTTCCCCAAAGGAATTGTTGAAATATTGACTGAACTCAGAGCATTGTAAGCTGGGGACTCCATGTGTCTCATGCCTATTCTGTGTAAGTGTCTCCCATCCTAAATGACACTGACATATTTCAGCCAATAGTCACCCACCTGTGAGTCTCTGGAGGGACCTCACCTGTCTTGGAGTGTGCTCTGTCCAGGGAACTGCTGAAATGGCAGACCTCTAGTTTTTTGTTAGTCTGTGTGCTTATTTGAGTTTCTGGGAACTCAATCCAGAGCACCTGTATTTGAAGGATAGGCAGAGAACATATTCCAGAAGTGGAGGGAAACAAGGCAGGCTGCCCTGACCCTCAGGGGGTGTCAAACGTGTGGCCTACCTGAGACTCTTGTCAAGAAGCTTTTTACTCAAAGTAGCTAAACCCCCAAATGCCGTGAGTGAGTGGAACCCACACTCTTTGGAATGCCAGCCCCACACCCCTCTTGTTTATTCACTGAAGTCTGAACAGAATGGATTTCATCACATCATTGTGAGTTTCTCAAATGGAATTCCACTTGAGTTACATTATGACACCGAGGTGTTATGAAAGATTACTGACAAAAGAAGCACGTGTGTGAAGAAGATGCCAGATGATCTTGACCGAAGGTGATTCTCTTCTAGTATTTGGATTTGAGCGTGGACCCTCCAGTTCACCGTCCTAATCCATGAATATCAAGGTCCCATGCAGCTGTGCATGTCTGACCTTGTGAACCTCCATTAGGAGAGCCTGGATGCCCTGCCCTATAATCAAACGTGATGTCCAGGGCTGCTGGTCGTGTTATTTTTTACATAAAAGGTGAAAATGATACATTTTCTTTTTGTAAAAAAATCTCTGTGTGAGAGCCAGTTTTCACTAACCTCCTGTTTGTTTGCACTTGGTTTCTGAATATGGTGGCTTTTCCTGAGTTCTGTCCAGGATGTCGCCATGACCAGTGGTGCCTCTGTTGCTACAAAATCAGCTTCTCCATCTGTCCCTGTCCTGGTCACATGGTCACTGAAGTGAAGTGTCACTGCCTTCCGGAATTCAAGGCTCCTTCAGAGAAAGATCCCTCATGGTTCCTGGTGCCACCAATGTAAAGAGAACCAAAGTGTTGTAAGTGCTCGGCTGTAACACAGGTCCCAGACTACCTAGGAGGCCACATGTAAGCCATGCTTGGCCACATTTAGTTCAGGATTGTTTGGTCCATCTCATTCCCTGTGTGTATCCATGTACCTACTACATCAGGAGAGATTCCTCCCAACCCATGCATCTGGCAGCTTGGTAAAGCTCAGACAATCACAGTGCTGTGTAGATTCTGTACCAGGTTTCCTGCTCAAAACTTATTTTTGTGAAACCCAAACCAAAAAGGAGACCCTGAAGATGGAACCTTTTCCTTTAGAGTCATGACCTAATTGTTAGTCCTGAAGTCTCTTGGATTCATATCCCATGAGGGCCCAACGGAACGGTTTTTTACAGGCTGGGTCACTATGGTGCCCACAGCAATGACTTTCTTGTGAGATGGTTATCAGAAAGGAGACAGAGATGTTCCCTAGGACCCTAGACTGAGAGATCTAATCCTGAAATGTGTGTGTTCAGAGTATGCCTTCCTTTGTCCTGTACAGAAATAAACATTCAAGAATGGATATGCTCAGGGCCAGCCTGGTGGCTCAGGTGGTTGGAGCTCCATGCTCCTAACGCCAAAGGCTGCCGGTTCAATTCCCACATGGGCCAGTGGGCTCTCAACCACCAGGTTGCCAGTTCAACTCCTCGAGTCCTGCAAGAGATGGTGGGCTCCGCCCCCTGCAACTCAGATTGAACACGACACCTTGAGCTGAGCTGCCTCCCGGAAGGCTCAGTTGGTTAGAGAATGTCCTCTCAACCACAAGGTTGCCGGTTTGACTCCCGCAAGGGATGGTGGGCTGTACCCCCTGCAACTAGTAACGGCAACTGGACCTGGAGCTGAGCTGCACCCTCCACAACTAAGACTGAAAGGACAACAACTTGACTTGGAAAAAAGTCCTGGAAGTACACACTGTTCCCCAATAAAGTCGTGTTCCCCTTCCCCAATAAAAAAAAAAAAAAAAGGAATGGATACGCTCACAAATGGATGATAGTTGAGTTGGGTATTATAGAATGGTGCGAGTCCTCTTGGGTAAAGCTAGACTGGATTAATTAGCCCAAGGAACCTTCCAACTCTATAATTCTATGCTTCTGTGCAGTCATGAAGATCCATTTTTTCAGACTCTCCAACTTGTGGCAAATTTGTCAACACATGCCCTTTGATTCGAGCTGATTTATATGACAACCTTGCTTACCCTCGAGTTTTAAAATTAAATGAGCATACCCTCTAATATTGTTATCAGAGTAAATTCTATCTTTGTGTGTAGCACAGGGTTCCTCAGTTTTGAAGCCATCAGTTATGTGCTCTGATTCCACACTAGAATGTAATCAATACTTATTAGGGCAAGTGTCTACCCGCAGCTTTCTGAGCCTAGCAAGTAAAAGTATTTATGACCTGACAAACCAGTTTTACCTATTCTCTATCATTACTTTATTGCAGCCAACCTTCGAAGGCTCAGATCTAAAAGTTAATTTGTTTTGAACACAACTTGCAGAATTGATGCTCCAATAAGTCTGAGGATACTTAGAATCTAGGAGTCAAAAATTCACATTAAAAGATACATATTCTCTCCCAACTGTTAATTTTTAACTGTTTCAGGTAAGTGCCACGTTTAATATGAGTTTCTTCAACAGCTACTTTGGGCACAAGAATTGGCTCCAGTGCTGAGCAAGCCGGGGTGAAAGATGACCAGAGTTCTTTGCTGAAGGAATGCCCTTTTAGGGGTGGAGCCAACACAGACCCTCAGTGCAGCCCCCTCAGGGCACCCATTGCGACCCTGACCACATCTCACCGAGATTCCCTGTCTCTCTCTCCCCCTCTAGTCGGTGCCACTCGTGGATGGAATCTCTTTTGTGTTTTCCATACCGTCCTCTTGGCTTGGCAAAGGTAGTCATTTCACTACATTCTCATGAAGTTCCGAATCATGGAAGAGCATCAGTGACTTTGTCCCCCAAAGACCTTGGACGGCAGACCCCTGGGTCTTCCCGATCCCTGCCCTTCTCAACAGCATCTACAGTTCCTATGTACACTGGGCCCTGTGTCATTCTGCTGACAATAGAGAGCACCACATCGAGTTATAACTTGCAGCTTCAATGCTGGTCTCTCCTGGAGCTGCTAGAGGTCAGTCATTGGCACGTACTCCTCTTGGTATGCTCAGTGCCCAGGACATGTACTTATTTTCAATGTTTGCCACCAAACAGTGAGTCTGAAGCAAATCCACCAGGAGAGAGGGTGAGAGGAAGCAGAACCAAACCTCCCACCAGGAGTGTCGCATGGCAGGGGACCAGTGGGGCCACAGGCAGAGGTGGGGACCCCTGAGCTCCTGGGGAGCACAGACGTCAAGAGCAGATGGTTTCCTGCAGGAGGACGCACCACTGGTTCCTCCAGCCAGGACTGTTGGTTCTTAAGATCAGCTGTGCCAACAATAGCTGGTAAATTGGCACCTGGCTTCAGACCTATGGGCTCTGGTCTGTTTCAAATGAAATAAAGAGGAGTTTGAGAAAAGACCTGTAGTCCACAAATGTGGAAATGTTGGAGTGGAGATGCTACAGTTCATTATCCACAAACTTGGGCTTAAAGGGCCTCTCCAGATGTTTCTTAAATGTGCAGGCTAACAGGTCCTTGCATTTAGTCTGGGTTGGGGCCTGGGACCAGGGACCGTTTTGATGTTTGTTTTCCATGGTTTTTCCTGTGGACCCATCAAGAATCTTTAGACAATACCACTCTGGTCCATGAGAAAGCTCTGGCCCCATCACTTTCTGCTCCCTTTGTGACTCTAGTAGGGACACTCAGGACTCTGGTAGGTCCTCATCAATCATGCAAAAAGGGAAGGGTGTCCTGCAGGATTCCAGCCAGCGCCTTGGGGTCCCCCTTATCCTGCACGTGTGGGGACCTGCACAGGTCATATCGCTCACTGCCACTGCAGCTGTTGCTCCTTTGCAGATCAGCATCTTTGAAGAGTGCAATCAAAGGCCGCAGGTCCAGTGTGGAAAGACCCCAGAGTGGCAGCGTGGCCCTCACAACCCTTTGCAGACAATGATTTGCAGACACCGCAGAGGAGAACCGTGAGTGATCACCTGCAGGCTGCATCGCCTGGATCCTGTTTGATGAGGTCGGTGCGTTATCTCTGTGTTCTGTTCATTCCCATTGAAACCGCAGAGATAGCATTACCCTGATACCATCAGTTTTCAACGGCATGCAGTAAAAACGCATAAACCATAAACCTCCCGGGCTGAGGAATGGCTCCCACCTGTGTCTTTGGGAGTACAGTAGCAATTATGAGAAGGGGAAAGCAAAAGCAGTGTTTTCTTATCAAGGAACAGAGTTTTTAATATTACTTAAGAAGAATTTTTCCTAGAGGACAGTGGCTAATGTGAGCACGTGGCTGCCTAATCGTTTGGGGACCCAACAAGAGATGCTTTTGAGGAGTAGACTTCAGAAATTCAGTCCGAATAGGGAACGCCTTACCTACCTGCTGAAACTTGAGGGAGGTAAAAATGACAGCCAAGAGGTGGAGCCCAACGCTACCTCCTCAGAGAGATGCCTGAGTGACAGTTCAGACCCACTGGTTTTCTGACACTGAGAAAAGTGAGAATGAGTGGATTGCCACTCCCGGAGCTCCTTCCAGGAGGGAGGGGAAGTCAGAGATGGTTTGGCTTAAGGAAAGTGTCATATTGGGGAATGGAGCAGGAGAGAGTCTAAAGGAAGAAATGGAAGAGTCTCACCAGGATGTCATGCTTAGAAGCAGGTTCCATTCAGTTAAATAGGATTTTAATGAGCAACTACTGCATTCTAGACATTTACTTGGTATTTGAAATAGAAAGATGAACAGGACAAGTACCACAGCCCTGATGGCATGGAGGAGGCAACAGACAGAAAACCTAGTAAATTACACGACGGTGCCATATGTAGAGCCTGTGACAAAGGACAGAGGTGTGGAAGGAGCTCAGAGGGTGTCATGGTTGGATTTGGGTACCCTGGAAAGCTCTCCGCAGGAAGTGCTATTTGGGTCCCTGGGCAGAGGAAACCACCAATCAATGGCTGGAGTGGCATCCCCATCTCTTGTCACCCCTCTGTTCTCTTTGTGGCATTATTCACTCTGTCCTTTCTTAAAGCCTGCTTGTCATTTCACCCTCGGCAATACATCTCCCTTTCGTCATCTCTGGGTCACTGGGCTAGAATGTAGGGTTATCAGGTGTCCTGTCAATAAAGGTTTCATGCTCCACCCTGGGCATCCAGGGTGATGCTTGTGCAGCGTTCTCTGGTTGGAAGGTTGGGTAGAACCAGGTGGTGATCTCAAGAACATGCCAGAAAGACCAGTTGGAAAAGGCAACTATTCAGACGCATGAACTAGAGTGGGGAGCGGTGGTAGAAGTCTGCAAGGCTCTGCGGAGGGAAAAGGATGAGCACAGCAGGAGAAGCTGCTGCATGGTCTGTGTAAAGGACACTGTCAGAGGAGAGGATGTACCACAGGGGCTGTCGGTGGGGTCTTGCTGTGAGGCCACGCCCATCCGGCTCAGGTTTCTGCCTACGGTGGCCCTCAGGATATCACAGGCTGCCTTAGCTTGGGCTGCCAGCACAAAATGCCGTAGATTGGGGGCATTTATTTCTCACACTTCTCGAGGTTGCATGCTCAGGTTCTGGCAAAAGCTTTCTTCCTTGCCATCTCACTGTGTCCTCACAGGTGGAGAGAGAGCCCACAAGCTCTCCAGTGTTTGTCTGGTCCTATAAGGCCACCGATTCCATCATGAGGGCCTCACACTCATGACCTGATATAAATCTAATCACCTCCCAAAGGCCCCATCTCCAAATACCATCACGTGTTGGGTTAGGGCCCCAACATATGAATTTAGGGGACACAATTCAGTCTGTAGCCCAGTCCAAAGTGGTCACGGTGGATGATGGAAAGCACAGGGGCTGTCATCATGAGCTTTGGAGAAGAGGTGGGACCATTAGCTTCCTGGCCAGTGGCGCACCTATGCAGATACCAGGTGGGAGTTTGGGAACTGTCTGCAACATGTCTCCTTAACTGGAGTAGGAGCCTGATGTTTGGACCCGCAGGCTTGGAAACTCTGTCTCTTCAGGGACCGGGAACTGACCAAAAGCACAATCCATGACGTCCATGGACTAGTTTGCAGGATGAACCACACTTGTCTGGTGGATTGGAAATGCACATCAGCCTGACCCGTGAATTCCCTGGTGCACTGTTACACAGGGAGCAACCTAAGCAAGGTGATCTTCCCACGCACAGTTCTCGGAAATGTTAATCTCTCTCTGAAAGGCCAGGGACTTCTTACTTATCTTAAAGTTTGACTCCAAAATAGAAACATTTGGTGTCTAAGTTCAAGAGGAACACTATAAGGGAATCCAACATACATACAGCGCGAACATACATACGAACTAGGGAGTTATGTTTCTGCTATTATCAGTTTAAATCACCATTAGAGATATTGCCCCATAACCAACTGGATTAAATCTATTGATTTTTAAAGAAACACAAAGCTAAAATCCTAAGTTCTCTAAAATGTAGCATTTCCTTCAAAACCTGGTAGGAATTTGGGTTTTCTAAACAAGGTGCAAAATTGATTAAAAGCAAAGAAAAAAGAGAGCACATGCACACGCGTGTGTGCGTGCATGCGTGCGTGTGTGTGTGTGTGTGTGTGTGTGTGGTTTCACATATACAGTGGGTTTAGGAAATATTTATAAATAACAAGTTCATAATACACTTCCAGCTGGCATTTGCAGTGTGCTTATAACAACGTATTAAAACTTCGCAGGAACATAACCTATCTTGTAAGAGTGAGCTCTTTTGAAATTGAAATTGCTAAGTTTTTGGTTTTTGTTTTTCCTTCAGTTTTGTAATGAAAGGGTTCCTGAACCATTTGTTCCTAATATAAGGTTTTGGTGGTAGGTCCAGCCAATGTTGCAGATTTAAAAGATTTGCATGAGAGTGAGATAAGATCTGACTTTTGAGCCGCCTGCCCTAACTCAGTATCTGAACTCTTTCAGGCTCACCAACCCTCAATTCCTTCTAGAAAGGCCAATCTGGCCATAAAAATGTCCCCCTGACAGGCACTGCTGATTGTGCACACTGATGCATTTCAGAAGGCAGGACTGATTTATTTATAAGAAAACCTGGAGCGTTGGGAGGTGCAGCTTGCTTCAGGCTGTGTGGAGAGAAAAGCTGTTGAACAGGTTTGTCTTGGTGAACTCTCCAAGGAATTTAGCCAATTAAAGGGAAGAAAAAAGTTTAAGAGAATTTAGGATGTACCGAGGCTCGCACTTGTAGATAAACAAGATAACCAAGTTTCCAGCGTCTCTGGTGATGTTTTGTACAACCTGAAACACAGACTTGGCAAGAGGAGCAAAAGCATTTGTGAGGGAGAAACTCCCCAGTTCCCGCCACCCCCTCAGTGGCAGGATGGGGTCTGTGGAGGATGAGGTCTGTGTGCTCCGTGAATCACACCTTCTCACACTTATGTCGTCGTCCCTACCCTGTGGGTTTAGCAGGCTGTGTGGCTGGATTAGCAAAGAATGAGTCAGTGACCCAAGCTTAGCAAACTAGAGGCTTTACTGCAAATTCCTGTCGATCTGTGACACAGAGACCTAACACTGATTCTAAGGGAGCCTGCTATGGCCAGGGTGGTATTTAACTGCTAAGACCAAGACTGAAAAATACCGTTGATTAATTTTTAATTCCTACAGTAGCTTGTAGCCCAGACTGCATCGCTTAGGTTTTTGTACAGAATTTTACTACGTCTGTGCTTTCCCACGTAGGTCCTTTTATTCATGTCACAGGTTTCAAGTGAAGAGGTTAAGGCAAGAAAGAATTCCTCTCGGTTTTACAAATAAGAAACTAAGTTGCTTGCCCAAGGTTACAAGGCTAGAAAGTATGGGAGCCTTTGACTTGACGCGCGATTCAGTCTCCACTACTCCAAGCTCCAAATCAGCTGGAGCACATTTAATTGTGACAGAGCTGATTCCAGCCAGCGAGCTCTCTCCTCAAAATGATATAGTTCATGGACGCATTGTATTTTAGAGCTTCCCCTGAATGGTGTAAGGAGGAAGCCCTGGGATTTATTTTATCTAATCCGAGTGATTATGTCTTTTAACTACCGAGGTCTCTGTTCACATTTATTTGTGATTACTGCTTTATTTGTATTCTTTTCTAATGGATTATGTGTGCTTTTCATTTACCAGGCTTTTTCTTTGCTTCTGTGTTTCTCCCTTCTTTGCCTTCTCTTGAATTCATGGTTTTCTTTATTTTCTTTTCCCTCCTCCCTACTGATTTGGAATTAATATTTGTATGCCTTCACTGGCTTTGCTTAAAGTTTAAATATACATTCTTGCTTCACAAATTGTAAGATGAATCAATAGCTCTACTTTTGTGAAGAATGCAAAGACCTTGGAACACATCAACTCTCGTGTCTTCCATATTAGTGTTATATAGTTTTTTAATGGCATCTTATTTCTGTTGCTCCCCAGTTAGTCATCCTTATTGCTGTCGTTAGTTACACACAATACACTGTGTTCATTAGTTATTGCTGCATGACAAGTGACCCCAAAAGGTAGCAGCTTAAGACAACAAATACTCGTCATCCACAGTTTCTGTAGGTCGGGCATCCAGGAGATTAGCTGGTTGGTTCTGGCTCAGGGTCTCCCTGTGAGGCTGCAGTCAAAGTGTCAGCGAGGGCTGCAGTCATCTGAAGGCTCAACTGGGGCGGAAACATCTGATTCCATGCTCACTCTCCTGGTTTGGCAGACTTCAGTTCCTCAGCAGCTGTGGGAGTGGGGACTTGGTTCCTCCCCACACCCTGTGGGCTTCTTTGTTGGGTTACTCACAACACAGCAGCTTGCTTCCCCCAGCATGCGTGATCTGTAAGACAGTGAGAAAGAGAGAGCAGCCAAGATAGGAGCCATAGTCTTTTTATAACCTAACCTTGGAAGCCATATTTCATTACTGTTGCTGCACTATATTTATTAGAAGCCACGTCACCAGGTCGAGCCCACACTCAGAGGAAAGGAGATTGTACCTGGACACGAACATCAAGAAGCTGAGATCATTGGGGGGCAGGGATCATGCTAAGGGCTGCCCACCTCAGTATTTAATGTAACCGCTTGCTCAACCATTCGCCATTACTTCTTAGTACATCAATTAATAATCCTTCAGATGAAGGTCTGTGAATGGAAAATACTCTCCATTTGTCATAAAATATTTATTGTTATCACTCTTGAATGCTAGTTTATCTAAATTTATTTAAGCTGACAGTTCTTTCTTAGCTCTTTGAATATCTAATTCCCTTATTTTTGGCTTCTATTGTAGCTAAAGAAAAATCTACTATCATCTCATTGTTTTGACTATATGACTGTGTTTAAGATTTTTTTCTTTCTTATTGGTGTTCAGCAGTTTCACTGTGATATATTTAGATATAAGTTTGTTTTTACTTATTCTGCTCAGGATGTTTGGTGAATTTCCAATTTGAGTAGAGTTGCCAGATAAAATACAGGAAGCTCAGTTAGATTTTAATTTCAGGTAAGTCTGACCGAAATAGTGTATGGGACATACTTCGACTAAAAACAAACATTTTTTGCTAAAATATTGCTAAAATTCAAATTTAACTAGGAATCTTATATTTTCATTTGCTAAATATGGCAACCTAAAATTTGAAGAGATCGGGAAAATTCTGTCATAAGCTCTCCCAATATTGCCTTTCCTCTAACCTCTCTGTTACCATCGTTTGAACTCTTATTAAATATACATTTGTATTCATTTTCTAGGGCTGCTATACAACATCTGGGTGGTGTAAGACAACAGAAATTTAGCCACTCAGAGCTGTGGAGGCCAGAAGCCTGCAGTCATGTCAGCCGGGCCACGTTCTCTCTGAAGGTTCTGGAGGAAGAATGTTTTCCTCCCTCTTCCTAGCGTCTGGTGGGTGCTGGCAGTTCTTGCTGTTCCTTCACTTGTAGCTACGTCACTCCAGTCACTGCCTCTGTCGTTGCATGCCCTTTGTCCCTATGTTTCTGGGTCTCTTTGTCTCTGTGTCTTCACATGGCCTTCTTATAAGGACACCAGTCATTAGATGAGTCCCCTACCCTCATTAGTGTGACCCCATCTTACCAATGACATCTGCAAAAACCCTATTTCCAAATAACGTCACATTCTGAGGTTCCAGGTAAACATGAATTCGGGGAGACCATTATTCAACCCAGTACAATGGGAATATTTGAAACATTTTTTAAATGAAAATTTTTACAGAACTTAAACACCAAAGGCCCTTTTCATCATAAATTAAGAATCGAGGGCTTAACTGAATCTATTTTTCATTCTATCATTAATGCAAACTATCCTTCGTGTTTCTCTTTGTTTCTGTTATCAATCTTATTCTGTTTTCGTTATTAATTATTCTTCCTGATATTTTCTATTCTTTCTTTAAAAGTGCTTTCATTGTTTTGAACACACTAATATTTTGGTCTTTATAAATAATTCTATTATCTCAAGATCTTGAGTTGTGGCAGGGGTGTTATCAATGCATGACCAATTTCTATGTTACAAGCTTAGCTTAGGGACTGCTGCACTACACCAATAATATAAATTCAGACTGATCTTTTTTCCCTTTCAAGCCCTGGACAGAGGCACAGTGATCGGCAGTGCTTCGTGTCTCCTTCATTGAGGGTGCTGAGTTTCAAGCATCTCAGCTTTATACAGAGGTCTCAGTCCCAACTCCCTACCAAAATCCCATCTCCTATCTTCCTGTGATGTTAACAAAGTCTCCAGCTATAGGGTGTATTTCTGGGTCAGGTGGCTCCCTAGTCCCACCCCTGGTAACTGCAACAGTGATTCATACTGCATTGCTCTGGCTTTTGGTTCCCTCTGTTTCCAGCGTCTGAGGGTCTCTTTTTCTTGCTTGTTAAATCAACTACGTATTTTAAATAAACTTGGTCATATTTCGTCTAACATTTTTAGATAATTTGTAGCTGGGAGGCATTTCACATTAGTGGGTTCTGCTAAGTACCCAGTACTGAAAGCCCAGTCTCTGGAGTTTATTATAACCAAGATAAATAGCTCTCTGGGATGTTAGGTCACTGTCAAAGTTGGATTCAGTGTCAATCATGCAGAAAAGGTCCTGTTTTTCCATGTATGATGTCTAATTATAGTTTATAGACCAGCTTAGGTTCTTCACTCAGCTTAGTGGGTTTCTCAAAACGTGGTTCCAATACTGAAATAATTGCATGCCATTCTGTTTTCATTATTTCCTCTCCCCAGGGACTGTTAGGAAACCCGAGAGGAATGAGTCCAACGGACATTAGACAGATGTTCGACATATTCAAAATATGGCTGTTTTAACTCAGAGTTTAAGAATATGGAGAAGTGGAGAGGAGACTGTCCTGAGAAATCAGGGAGTCAGACTGTGGACACGCCTCTGCCTCTAACCAGGCGTCACTTCTATCAGAGTCAGGTTGTAGACCCACCTCTGCCACTAACGGGGCACCATATCTCAGCTTTTCATCTACAAAAGAAGAGCCTTTGACAAAATGCCATCCAAGCTCCTTCTAGCTCTAACATAATTGGTAAAGGTTTGGGAAGTCTGTGTAGCTTGGAAGCCACGCAGAAGCTCTGACGGGCTTGCATTGCTAAGGAACACGAGGGTGCTTATCCTGTTTCTGACACCACCTCTCCCGGGCCTTGGGCCTTATGTCTTGCCTTTGCGGCTCTCTTGGAGTTCACCTGCCCTCTTGGTTGTTCTTATGTCTTTACCCTCGGTCCCGGTGAAATGCACCTGCTCCGTGGCTTAGCCAACACTTTCTGGCCTGTCTTCTCTCTATTCCTGTCCTCTTTCACAAGGTTGCTTCTGGTGGCTGCCCCCTCCACTGGCAAAGATGCCATCTATCCACAAAGTTCCTCACATTTCTAGAGACCCCTCCCGCCCCAGCTGCCCTGTCTTCAGGATACCTCCATGCTCAGAGACTTTAATTCATCCAACCTCTTCATTTTCCAAGTCCCAGCCACTTTTCTTATGAAATGTCTCATAAGCAAATTGAGTATATTCGATAGTTTTTGAGTTAGGCACTATACTGGGCACAGGGATAAAATAAAGAATAAAGAAGGCAGACCCTGAAAGCTTGAGCTAGAAATGAAGCAGGTAAACTAGATAATCATGGCTTGTGCTATGTGATAAGCACTCTGGACGAACATAAGTACGGAGGTGCGGTAGTGAATGGCAGGGTGGATGATTTGGGTCAGGTTACTCAGGGAACCTCTCTGGGAGAGCTGAGGTCTGAGAGAAGAGAAGGAGCCAGCTCTGTTAAGAGCCCGTATGAGGCAGTTCCAGCAACAAGTGCAGACTTGAGTAGGGAGAGGCTGGTGTGCCATGGGAACTGTGCGCAGGTCCCGCACCCACCATCTGGCAGGGGCAGGAGGAGCCTGGGGCAGAGTGGCCAAGGGAGTCCATGCCACACAGCCCCTCTCCATCCCACTAGAGTCAGACCTACTTAGTCTCTTATCAGAACTTATTCTAGAATCATCCAACAAACGCCTCTGACCTCAAGCTTTCTCCATTCCAATGCATCTTCCATAGCTCTGCCAGTTTATCTTCCTTAAACACTACTTTTTAATGTTACTTTTCTCATCGAGGTGTTTTTTAATTTCTTATTGAGATATAATTGTCATATAACATTACGTTAGTTTCACGTGTACAATATAATTATTCAATATTTGTATAGATTGCAAAATGATCACCACAGTAAGTTTAGTTAACATCTATCACTACACATACTTATAATGTTTTATTGCTCTATATGTCTGAATTTTGACTCCCCTATTACATTTGAAGGACCTTCAGAGTAAGCACCATATCTCAAACTGTCTCTGAACTCCTAATACACCTATCCTACTGCCAAACAGTTGATAATTCAAAATAAACTTTTTTCTGTCAACAAAATGTAGTACATCCATATAATGGAATACTATGTAACAATAAACCGGACTGCTACAGGCTACAACTTGGATGAGCCTCAAAAACATTACACTAAGTGAAAGAAGACACAAAAACAACAGACTACATGATTCCATTTACATTAAATGTCCAGAAAACACTAATCCGTAGGAGTAGAAAGCAGAACCTGGACGGTGACGATAGTGACACAATTTTGTAAATTTACTGAAGACGATTGGATTGTATACTTGTGTATATGTAAAATATCAAATGTTTTGTGATATGTAAACTATGTACCAATACGGCTGTACACACACACACATTTCCTGACATAAACTAGAATAAGCAACAGCGGACTTTGAGTCTAAAGCAAAAGAAAAGGGATAGTAAACCTTTGCAATCAGCTTTGCCAAAGGGAGGGAGCATTTTGATTCTAGGTGATGGAGCAGAAGTGGTTGTTGGTATAGAAGAATCCCGCAAGGAGAATAAGAGCAATGGATCCATCATAGGGAATGTAAATGCCCCCTAGGAATGTTAAGGACCATATGCTTTGATCCTCTAGCCACCCAACAAGCTTTAATCTGTAACTCGATGTTTGAATGACATCCAGCTGAGGGCCTGGGTCAGTTCTCAGGCAAATTCTATCGACCACAATAGAGAAATTTATCCTCAATCTGATACAAATAATTTTCTAATAAATTTGGATTTAAGGAGCTGAGGACAGGAAGGCTGGAGTTGGAAGGCCATAAGGCGACCAGGTCTTGGATGACGTGAAGACAAACACATTTTGGCCGACAGCACAGTATTTAGCCAGCCCGCAGTACTGTGGCCAAGCTGGACATCAGACAGCCCAGTTCCAGAAGCCTGAGTACAACTACATGGGGGGGAAAATACCTTTGGTGTTTATGCACACCCCAAAGGACAGTCCATGTAATTAAGAGACCAAGAATCATTCTAGGGACCTTGTATACCCACACATGTGGGATACATGCATGCCCCAAAGACAATTAGCATAATAAATCAGATGAAAAGGCACAGTGAGGTCAAATGTCTTCATGTTGTCAGAGACAAGGATGGGTGATGATCACACATCAATGTGGTCTTTTATCTGTCAATTCTACTCACATCTTGGGGAAGTAAAAAGTCAACTAGGGGAATTTTTAGAGCTATGAATATATGCATTAGAAAGGTAAAAGTATAAATCCTGTGAAACATGATTTTCATCCGACCTATTACGACAATTAACACTCATCAAATAAAATATCAAGTGGGTTTTTTGTTTGTATTTTGTTTTCAACATCAAGATATGAAGAAAGAACTTCAAAAGAATGCTTTTCCATTCCTCCACCCAAAAGTGTATGCACTTTTCGCCCAGGCCCAACCCCCTCTTAACCTGGACTGAAAAAAGGGAATTAGGCTATCAGGTCCTCCCTGGAGATATCTGAAATGCCTACAGAGTACCCTTCCCGGGGCTTATAAATCATTCATTCTAACCTAAGCTTGAGTGGACTCATCCATTTCAACTCAGTCTTCTCAGCTTTGTTTTGTGTACGCTCCCCCTCTGCCTGAGATTGAAATGGACCCCATCCTTCAAGCCCTGTCATTCAAGCCCACAGAGGTTTGGGCTAAAGCCTCATTTAGAGACAGAGATGTTTATCTCTACTCACACACCCTACTGCTAGTTGTTAAGATGTTGAGCCTACAAAATGATCTTTAACGCAAACCCAAAGTTTCCTCTTCATTCTTTATCGTTAAAATGCTTATTTCATTGATGTTAAGCTGTTTTAACGAGAGAGTGTGTAGGAAGTCCAACTGGAATAAACAAGGTAAGGAGATTATGTCCCTGCTGCTGGGGTCTCTAGGCACAGACACACATTTGTAGATGAAAAGGCCTCCGCAGTCGCCAACCATGAGTCCCCAACATGCTCTGGCCATTACCCATTGATTAAACAAAGTTCTTACCGCTGGACGGTAGGTCCCGAGCTTTGCCCCATCTTCCCATTGGCTGCTCCTGTGTCTGGTCCAGCCGTTCAAGTCCTTACACACTTGCGCAGCTGGGTCCGTGTTTCCCCTAAAATAAGCCCCAGTTGAGATCGTCAGCCAGACAGATGCATTTAGTACATTATGACGATGTTCCGGAAGAAGATGACATGACTGTATTTGAACAAAAGTAGATTGTTGTACATGAAAAAATACGACATCCCCTGAACATACGCCCTAATGCATCTTTTGGAGTGAAAATTAATATAAGACTCTGTCTTATTTTCAGGGAAATACGGTAGCTGTTAGAGGTGTTAATTGTATTAGTCCAAGAAACATCAGGGGCCTTTGACTTGCTCCCCTGTCTTCACACCCCCAAGTGGAAGCCATCTGCAGCTTTTCCCAAATGTGCTTGCCCTCGACCCCTTTGGTTCCGTGTGGGACCCCTTCGGGTCCCCTTTGGTTCTCTCAGGGGACTTGCATTCCTTGCTCTATTTAGGGAGACCTGCTTTCAAGTCATCAGCAAGTTAGATAATCCCCGCCCCTCACCCCCAAAAGCGAAGATGGATATGTCGTGTGTCGGGCGGTATTCCACTCAAAAATATTATTAATGAGCTATTTTATAATTTATTTTTTGGGCTCAGTCTTCAAAACCTGGTATCAGCTTGATCCTTGCAGAACAACTGGCTTCACATGGGCCACATTTCAGGTGCCCAGGGGTCACGTGGACAGGGCAGAGCTGATGACTTGGATGAAAACATTCAGCTTTAGCCCCTCGGGAGGGAGAGAACACTGAGGGCTTTGTGACCTTTTAATGAAGCGCAAAAAGGATTCCGGAGGTTTTCGCCCCCTGCGGCCCCTGTCCCCACTAATCCTCTTCAATTACATTTGTTTCCTCAGTGAGCTAAGGGTGAAAAATGTTTACCCCTACTTGCCTCAAAGGAATTTTGAAAGGATTTTTTGCGGGGGGGGGGGGGGTGCGGGGGGAAGCCTGTGTTTGGCATCCTGGGCCCTCCTCTCGTTCCTATCTGAGGTGATCACGGTGGAAAGCAGTCACCGTTATCTGCTTTCTCTGGTAAAATAATACGTCATCGATTCCAGCAGCAGCCGCAGTTTGCTTTGGAGACTGAAGCTGAAAAAACAAACATGTGAGAGACCAGAAAGAAGTATGTGGGACTTTGAGTCAGGGCTTATCTTCAGGACACCCTCCATTGTCTGAGGGGAGAAGCTCCCCCTTTTTTGACAAAGTCAATCATTAACCATCTTATGAAGTGGGAAAACCAACGTGATAACTTGCATAGACAATGCCGGCCAAAAACAGAAAAAGAAAGCAACAATGGGGCTGCTTCTTTTATCTAAAGGGAAAAAACCCAAAAGCCATTATCAGCTCTCAAAAGAGGATTAACAGGCATTGAGCAGAGAAGCTTCCGGAAGGCTGGCATGCCAGAGAAGCTCATCGGGGTTTTGAAAGGAAGCATTGCAACCCCACTGAGCTCCCACCCGCTTGTCTACACACTGCGAAGGACTATCCACACAGGTCTGATTGTTGCAGTCTATTTGCAAAGAGATGTGTTAGAAGGACCAGAGGTTGGGGTGGGCTGGAGATGGGAGGGGCAGCTGACTAAGACTTCAGTTAGTGGTAGGTCAATTCACCTCATCCCGTTGTTCTTTTCCTTGCAGCATCTGAGAGGTGACTGGGAGTGGGGGCCGGTAGCAGCTCCCCCAAACTAGCAATCCTTTCGCGGTGCCCCCGTAGGGTTTCCTGCCACTCTTCAATTCAGCAGGTGGAGACTGGGGCATCCTGACGCTGGAAAAATGAGACAATCTAGCTACCACTTCAATTTTCTGCTGCAAAAGAATTCTCAACCACGGGATGGTTGGAATTAAGGGGGAAAGGTCTCCATCAGCCTGTAATTCCTGTCACAAGGAGACTTGCTGTTTCATATTTCACACTGGAAGATTCTTCAGGCTGCACCGTTTGGCTAGACGATGCAGCCTTCAGCATGGCAGGATGGGTGCTCAGGAATGACAGTCATTGCGATGGGTCCTTCCCGTGGCTGTGGGCTTTGTTGTGATACAAGGTAAAGGAAGAAATCTGCCATGCTGTGGGGTGGAGCCCAAGCCTCTGCTTACCCTGTATGTGAGTGTCCCAGGGCGGCCGTAACAAATTACCACCAACTGGATGTCATGAAGCAACAGGAATGAGTCTGTCACACTTCTGGAGGCCAGAAGTCCAAACTCCAGGTGTCAGCAGCCTTGGTTCCTTCCAGAGGCTCCGGGGAAGAACCTATTCCAGACCTCTCCTAGTTCTGGTGAGTGCAGCAATCCTAGGTGTTCCTTGGTTTGCAGACACATCACTGCAATCTCTGTCTCCATTGTCACATGTGTCCTCTTGGCGTGTCTCTTTGTCTTCACATGGCCCTCCTAGAAGGACACTAGTCGTTGGATTCAGGCCCACCCTAAACCCAGGATGACCTCATCCTAACTAATTGCATCTGCAAAGACCCTATTTCCAAATAAGGTCATATTCTGGGGTCCCAGGTGGACAGGTATTTGGCTGCAGGGGGGGTGAGCACTATTCAGCCCAGGGCGTCATGATTCTTCCAAGACGGAATTTCCCCAAACTTCTAACTGCTGTTTGTATCACTCCAAATGTTGTCACCTTGACAAAAGCAACAACAACAACAAAACTGCTCTGATATACTCCTCGCTGCATTTAAAAGGCACTGCTGTGGCTCAGAGGCAAACCTGGAAGAGAATGGGACCTGCTGGCCGTACAGGATTGAGTGTTGAGTAGGAGCCTGGGAAACCAGGAGGGAAGAGATGGTTGACTTCCTGGTCCATCCGCTGTGGGAGGAAGACGAGGCGGCAGAAGAGAACAAACTGGGCAGTGAGTGACCAGGTGGGCCTGGGCTCAGAAGCCCTGGGGGATGAGAAGACAGACAACCGGAAGTCCTCTCAGAGACAACCACCCAGAAGACCCCGTAGGGCATGGGCCCATAGTCACTATGCCACCTTCCAAGGAGGATAGCTTCTGCCATGCTGGGCGTTCATTTTGCTGAGAGGGTGCACAAGTTTGGATGGAGAGAGGAACTCCTCAAGACAGCAGTAGAAACTGCAGGCCACAAACTGTCCTTCTTCACCTCCCCCCAGGCGGGGCCAGTCTCACTTCCTCTTTCCTCAACCTCGATCTGAAGCGTGTCAGATGGTAGCCATTCTGGGCCACCAATGCGATGTGCTGTGGCTTTGCAGCTACATGAAGTACACTGGAACCCTCTGTAAATGGTAATTTAAATATAGAAGGAAGGGGTGGGAGGTGGTCTTGGTCCAGCCACCCCCACCCTCACCCACCCTACCCCCACCATCCCCTCAAGGGGGACATTTTAGTATAGATCTGGGAGCTCACTTTTTCACAAGGCTTTGTTGCAGTGAATTCCTGTTCTTGGCCACGTTCCAGTGAGTTCTGTCCCTCCTGCCCCCCTGGCCTGGACCCCCAGCTTTCCGTGGAAAGCCCCTACTTGGAGGCTGTCACATCAGAAGTCTTGAAGGAAGGAAGTTGGCCAGGCCCATCGGCACAGGGTGGACTGAGGTCTCATTTCCTTTTTATTTTCTCTCTAGTGCTCATTTGAAAATTATATCTCTCTTCTTTAGAGCACAACTTCTTTTTTTAACCCTCAGGCTAACGTGGAAAGAATTTGTTTAGTTTATAGCGGTGCCGTGGCATAAACCACGGGTGGGTGATTCATGCACCCGAGCTGCCGACTTGCCTGGAGGAGGGGCAGTCATGTTAGCTGTAAGTTCTAATTGTGATGAAAGAAGTCTGAGGCTGATGTGTCAGAATCTAAACGTGCAAAATCAGCCTTTCAGTTAGAAGTGTGCTTTTCTATAACCGTGTATTTTATGTTTGTTGACAGAAGGAGGAGATGGAAAAACCAGAGAGCACGTGCAGATAAAGGATTGAATTATAGGTCGAGCTCAATCGGCAGAGGCACAATAGTCTAAGATAGTCTCAAGGATGCTTGAGGAAGCCCTGACACTGCAAAAGGCATAAGGCCCACAGTAAGATGTGGCGTGAGGGACTCATGCAGTGCTAAGATCGCCTTGGCTTGAGATTATCCTCCATGCTTTGGAGACATTTTAACACCGGAGAACTGAGCTGTAAGAAATTCCGTGAAATCTTGGCTCACTCTTGTTCATGTCTCAGAGTGCAGCGTTAAACAGATGGTGTTTGTACTTCTAAAAGGAGGCAGGTTGACCCAATGGAAACAGATCTAAGGCAGTATGGATCAGAGCCCTAGGCTTTCTTCAGCCACTAACTACATCACTTTCGATGAGGGGCGTAGCCAGCCTGCCCCAGGATTTTGTGAGGATTGACAGGCATGGAAAGGTCTTCACACAGTGCCCAGTGTATGGGCCATGTCTGATAAGCAGTCGGGGGGGCTAAAAAGAATAATATTTTCCCTCCCATCTTCTAAATTCTTCTAGCTAGGCTAATAAATTAACAGAGACAGAACAATAGGAAACAAATCATAATTTTCATATGCACGCACGGGGAATTCACATAAGCATGAAAACTCCCAAAGACAGTGAGGCAACATTGGGTATACAAATGAGGGTACCAAAGAAAGGTACACTTGAAGAAAGGAAACAACTGTATTAGAATTGTAATACTCAATAGATACCGATAACAAAAGATGAATACAAGTCAAGTGTATACATTTTTTTGGCACCCCCGGTAGATGACATTTTGGACAAAGGAAAAAGGCAGGGCAGGGTATGAGATTTCAGAGGTGAGAATGGGGGATTTATAGGTAGTTGAGGAAGAGGCGAGCATACATAGCAGGTAAATTTTTGCTCAGCAGCCCAGAAGCAATGAGATACAGGGTGATCTCATATACAGGCCCCTGCTTGAGGCCCTCCGTCCACGATACTCAATTCACATTAGGCTACAAGGCGAGCATCCTAAGATTTCCTTCCTAGAGCAAGTCTTTCCCTCTGAATCTCTTAGCAGGAAAGGGGAAGGGTCAACAGTTCTTCCTGAGGCCCGGCCCAGTGGCTCAGGCGATTGGAGCTCCATGCTCCTAACTCCAAAGGCTGCTGGTTCGATTCCCACATGGGCCAGTGGGCTCTCAACCACAAGGTTGCTGGTTCAACTCCTGGAGTCCCACAAGGGATGGTGGGCAGCGCCCCCTGCAACTAAGATTGAACATGGCACCTTGAGCTGACCTGCCTCCCAGATGGCTCAGTTGGTTGGAGCGTGGGCTCTCAACCACAAGGTTGCCAGTTCAATTCCTCGAGTCCTGCAAGGGATGGTGGGCTGCTCCCCCTGCAACTAGCAACAGCAACTGGACCTAGAGCTGAGCTGCGTCCTCCACAACTAAGATTGAAAGGACAACAACTTGACTTGGAAAAAACTCCTGGAAGTACACACTGTTCCCCAATAAAGTCCTGCTCCCTTCCCCAATAAAATCTTAAAGAAAAAAAAAAAAGTTCTTCCTGAGTCTGGTTTTGCCATAACCAGCTTAACAGCGATATCCCAAAGGCAAGGCTTTGGTCCCCTTCTGGAGCAAAGACATGGCTGGCACTTTGTCGCCCAGGGCGGACTCCAAACAATGCATCAGAGGGACCTTCTGCCCAGATGCTTAGGCCTGCCCTTCTAAACATGCTGATTCTTGGAGCTCCGGTAGACGTCCCATGAGTTGCTTTCCTGGTAGAGTAAACCAGAGGGGATTACTTCACTTGCAACCCAAGAACCCTGCTGAGAAACTCACTTGTATGTCATCCTTGAGGCTGCTATAACAAATTACCCACAAAAGTGGTGGCATAAAACAACAGAAATTTATTCTCTCACAGTTGTGGAGGCCCGAAGTCCAAAATCAGTTTCACTGGGCCAGAATTAAGTCGGCAAGGCTGTGTTCCCTGCGCAGGTCTAGGAGAGTGTCTGTTCCTTCCTCATCTCCGTCAGCTTCTGGGGGCTGCCAGCACTGCAGGCTTGTGACCTCATCACTCCAATCTCTGGCCTTCCCCTCGTCGGTGAGCAAGCCCCGCCCCCATGAGAACTCTGGGATGACATTAATGCCTGTCGCGTCCAGCGCAACACGGGCAGTGAGGGAACGAGAAGGGGCGGCGTTAGGTTAAGTTTTAAGAAAGAAAGAGAGACTTCATGCAGTTCAATCACAGAGGGCCAAGGGTCTCGCAGTCGTGAAAGACTGGAGCCCCAAATCAGGCTGACCGGTGGCTTTTATTGATTATACAAGGAAGTAAAAATTATTTTTTCCACGGTCTGTGAAACTCATACATCATGTCACAAAGGTGACTCAAACCAATTATCCCAGCAGGCAAGAAGCTGATGTAGAAAGTCCCATGACGATTTAATTAAGGTATGTACACTCCTGGGGACAAGTCTCTCATGATAAAACTTTGTTGCTGAGCTAAACAGGGAGAGCTGATATTATCGCTCTCCTAACTTTTCTCACAATCAGGTGAGAGGGAAAGCCGGTGTCAGCAGTGGCTCTCTTCAAGCGGGGGAAGGGGAGACAATGCTCCCTCCCATGTTCTCTATAACAGCTCATTGAGGGTCCCCACACGGTTCCGCCTGTCTTACGTTGTTTCTCCCATGAGAAATCTTACCCGTCATTGGCTGGCAAACCATCTTTTGGGGGCCAAACAGAGAGACATAAAGCATAAGCAAACAGATGAAGCAAGGTCCCAAGAAGGCACAGTCTCACAGACTCTTCTTTCCTTAGAGAAAGGCACGAGGGGACAGTCTGCTAGGCTGCTGCGTGACAACAAACGCCCATCCAGATTAATCTAGGATAATGTCCCCATCAAGATCCTCACATTTCAGAAGACCTTTTTTCCAAATAAAGTCTCGTCCCCAGGTTATAGGGATGAGGGCCTAATATCTCCAGGGGCTGTTATTCAGCCTCCTCCACTTGTCATTGATGAACAGGTTTGTTCTTTCAACCTACACTTGGTGTTTTTTTGGATGATGAAGCTTCAAATGCTCATCATAGCCACAGCAGGGGGTAGGGCTGCATATATCAATGGTCTCTCCATCTGGATGAGAAACAAAAACGAGAGATTAGTGGGAAGCCGAGTGGTTGGCATCTGCTTGGCTTCGTTTCCTGTGTTGTCTTGGGGGCCCCTGCCTGGCTGATGCTGTCGCGGGTACAGAGCCACTCACGGGCTTCCGATGGGAAATGCTGTCGGCCCTCACGCAGGGGGAGCACCCCAGTATGTTAAGGACGAATGCCCCAAACCTTTGCTAGCAAAAGCATTTAAGTCATTCTCCAACGGTTGTGACGGCAGCGTGTTTTACCTGGGAGCCAGGACCATGCATTTCTGAGTGCACGTTTCTGCTGAATCCCACCCACACGTCAGTGCTGGGAAGGTATTTGGTACGTATGAACACGTGTGTAACACCAACCGCAGGAGCACGTGCTCCACCCATTCTGTAAAATGCCGCCCTTATCAAAATGCGTGCTTCCTTTCTTTCACACGTGTTGCAGATATCTGGCAGTAATGCCTGTTATTGTTAGCCTTTGTTAAGGACTAGCAACGTTTGTTTCTATCTCGGAAGACACTACTATTTCTGAGTAACGTTTATTAAATAAAAATGGCACGACGTTGGTGAGATGCACTTCCTCTCCCCTTGGAAAGATACCTGAAAGAAACATATATTTTCGCAGTGACATCTGGAATTTGTTTTTCAAAGACTGCAACGACAAAAAATAAGAGTTGTTTATTGTTTTTGTTTGAATTTGAATCATCCCCCAATGCTCTGGGACTAGGAGTAAATTTGAGGGTGCTGGGGGAAGATACCAACCAGTAGCCAAACTCAGACTGGCAGCTCAGTGGGAACCAAAACATCGTAGGCTTGTGATATGCATATTATCAGTGGAAACCAAATGGGAACGACAAATAAGGGGAATTTTTAATCAAAAAGCGTTACATATATACTCAGTAGTCAGGCAGCCTTTTCCATCAGTGTAGGGTCTACAGGCCCAGGAATTCTCATTCATTCATTTATGCAACTGACATTTAAGGAGCAGCTAGTATGTAGCAGGTGCCAAAGGTAACATGGTGAGCAAATAGCCAAGGTCCCTGTCTTCACTGGGAGACATCTTTGTGGAGGAAACAGACATTAAAACGTTCCGGTTCTTCTAATTTTATCCTAAGAGCAAAGAGGAGTCTTGAGAGGGTCTTTAATGTAGGAAGTAGGGACTGTCATTAGCTTTGAAATGATCACTTGGCTGGAAACTGTTATGAGTGTGGGTATCCCTCAGCCAAGGGAAGAGACGACAGTCCTGGGGCCAGGATGGTAGTGGTGGAGGAAAGGGCCAGATTGGAGAGATATTTACAAGGTAAAGTCCACAGAACCAGGGGGTGCGTTTGCTCTGAGTTGGGTGGCCGGAAGTCTTGATTTGCTGGGATGGTCCTGCTTTATGCCTATTGGTTCAGCATGAATGGCCCCTTTCATCAGTACCCAAGGTGACCTAGTTTGAACAATAAACTGTGGTCATCCTTCCCATGAGCCATGAGGGGGAGGGTGGTGTCAAGAGTGAGTTCTGAGTCTGGTTTGTGCGTCTGGAAGAACGGCACTGCCACTGCCTGAGATGGCAAATGGGAGAGAATCAGGAAACTATAGGTTGGAACGTCAGGACCAGGTCCACTAGGGGTTAAGTCACACACTTCTGCAGTCTTAATGGCACTGGCACTTGTCTGGTCAGTCAACTGGCGATCATTGCCCGCCACTGTCGGCAAAGACAGGCACCATCTATCACCTCGGGTGGTCCTACTGTCCCCACTGTGTCACATGGTCACCAATGCTCCCTGGTGACTATGGTCACAGTTCTCTGGCCATCTAATCATGTTGGAAACACACACTGGTCTCATGGTATCACACAGCCTCCAGATCCATTTAGTTTTTGGCTTCTGGGGATCACCACACATGTCCCTCCAATGCCCGCTGACAGTGGAGAGAAGGCTCATGAGGGTAGTTTCGGACTGAGGGAGGGAGGGGACCGGCGGTCGGCACAGAGCTATGGTAGCTGAGGCTCCGAAAAGCAGAACAAGGAAACAAGGTAATGACTGCTGTGGGCGAGGGAACAAGAGCATAGATTTCTGTTTCATTATATCATACCCCAGAATATACACTTGTTTTCTGCTCAGCCATGCTCTCCCAATAGGCCCCCAGTCCCTGCAAGACTTTATTGCTGTAAATCTTTCTCCCACATCTCAACTCTTAGCAGAGTGGGGAACTCAACCCAGACCCCCTTTGTCCAACCTCCAACAGCTTCCAAGAGTCTTCTCAACATTCAGGGCGCCTCGTCCCCTGGGGGCTCCCCAGTGCAGCAGGTCAGACCACCCCCACATTACCAACCGCGGCCTGAAGCGTTTCCATGAAGCTGACTTCATATGGACGGGAAGCCTTTTTATCGAACAATCATCATATTACATGAAGAGTCGACTGTTTTCCCCTTGACCAAGTTTCTATTTGATTATCTCTTTTTTTTTTTTTATCAGTTTGTGGGATCTCTTTGTATAATAGTCATATTAACTTTTAGTCTGATAGATGTGCTGAGAATGTTTTTACAATGTATCATTTTCCTTTTGATTAGGTTTACGGTATCTTTATATATTTACATATACATAGTATTTATGGCATTTCTTCACCAGTGCTCATCTTACTAACTGATGACATATCGGGCTGTTTTACCACATATGATATAATATAATATATAAAATTGCTCATGTGTCTATTGCTATCCAATAATTTCCTATTAAGAATAAGGTTTCCCCATGCACAGTCTCCTATTTTTTCTAATTTTATTATTTTCTCTAATTTCTACGCATTTAGATCTTGAATTAATCAGAACATACCACCTTTTTGCAATTTCTACTGAAAACAATTTATAGAAATTTAACAGAATTTGATATTTTTAAAGCAACACTCCAAGCCAGCACTTTCTGTGAAAATATTTTATCATATTACAGGAAAGCAGAATTCGGAACAGAATTGCAGTTTTCTGTTTTTTAAATATTTATTGTTAGAGATGCGAGGCTTCCCCTTGTGCAGTGTTTTCCACATGAGACCAATGAGCTCACGTCCCTGCCTGGGCACCGGCACCAGTGGTGGGCTTTCTGCCCACAGCAGCCTGGAACTTTTCTCCAGCCTGGCTCCGCCCCTAAGCAGGTGCAGCCCCTCCCCTCGCCCTCCCTTCCTCCAGGCAGCAAAGAAGTCAGTTGTCCTTCTATCCAGCCCATGATGGAAAGACTTGATCAGATCAAAATTTTGAATTTCCTTTTCCTTGTGGAAAAGGAAATTGTTTTAATTTTTACTTTTCTATTTTAAAGATGTTACCTATTCACAGTAAAAAAAAAAAAAAAAAAGGTGTCGTAATAAGTAAAAGTCTTCCCCAAGTGAACCCAGGGAAAGCTCTCGCAGTATCTAGTTCCCGACTGTCCCCATCTCGAGAACCACCTCTCCACTCCCACAGCGGCTGTCCAGGGAGGGGCTCGAGACTAGGGTGAACCACAGAGACACCAGACATGGTGGCCTTGACTGCCGGGATTGGCCTCCCAGCTTCCTTTCTGGTCCCTGAGGGCTCCAGAGGGGACTCTTCTGCTCCAGGCCGTGTGGGGATAAGTGGAGGTTCTGGGCGCACGACAGCCACTGAGCTGCTGGGAGAGGAGCCAGTCTGAGACCGACACTTAACACCGAGGAGGGGACGGCCACCGGGATGCCTTTCGGGACATTCTTTCTGTGCCTGGCCTGAGTGTCTGACTGACCAATGCTGCTGTGCAGGAAGCTGCCCTACTCCCACCAGCTGAGCAGGAGCGGGACGTCTTAATCGGCTCTGCCCGGCAGCTGGAGGATGTGGAAGGGATGCCTGCTTTTGTCCAATTCTCTCCTTTGTCCAGAAATAGGCACACAGTGAGGAAGTCGCCTGATTCCAGATGGCAGCCGTCCCAGAAAAGCAGGTGTCCTCCATGGTGTGGACATTATCAGAGCAATTTCCAGTCAGGGGCAGAAGCCTGACTGCAGAAGGAGCTTCGGTCCACAAAGGGTGAAGGGAATCCAGGAATGGGAGAAAATTGTCTTTGTTCTGAAGAGAACACCAAAGGGAGTAGTCATTTGGGTTTAGAATGGTTTAGAATGGATGGAGGAGCCTGGGACGCGGCCCATGAGCCATCAGTAGGAAGGTAAACGCGGAGCCAGGAAAGACCATGGCAGGAAAGCAATCAGAGGGCTTCTTGGGGGCCAGTTTACTTCTCTTTGATCTACTTCAGCCCGCAAAGAGCCACCACATATCCAGTGAACATCTACCCACCCTGTGCACGGAGCAGGGGCCTGGCCAGGGAATGTCCTAAGGGGCTGAGCAAACAGTACAGACCAAAGAGCCACCATCCTCTCGGTGGGAGACAGTGAGTGGAGCTGCTTCTGGTCCTACAAGAGAAGGGTCTGAACCAGCAAGGAGAAGCTAGACCTGCGGGTGGTACTGCAGACAGGCCGGGAGCCTTTCCCTAGACTGTGAGTGTGGACATAGAATTTAAAAGGGCTAAAACTGAGTGGACACTGCTCTCCGCTCCCCTCTCGCTCCTCCAGAAGCAGTCCTAGGGTCCCATAGTTACTCAGGCTGGAAGCTCCCAAATTGCATCTGCCATCTGCACGCTCAGCTGGAATGTTCTTAGTCCCGCTGTTCAGAGGAGGCCTTGCTCAGTAGCACTGTCCAGAGGTGCAGAGAGCCAAGGCCAAGGCTGACGCCCATGGAGGAGCATCTGGGGTCAGAGGGCCGAGGCATTGATGGTCTCCACTACGGTGAAGGGACACAGCTTCTCCTGGGGTGGGTGGTGTCACTCAAGGAGAAACCAGCTAACATCCCTCCCTTCGTCACTTATATTTCCTTCCACCACAAATGTTTATTGAGCACCTACTACGTGCCATGGGGGATGATAAGAGCTGGAAATATGATCATGGACAAAAACAAATCCTTGCCCTGTGGTACTTGCATTCTGATAGGAGGAGACAGATGAAAGTCAAATAAATGAATGAATCTGTGTCAGAATATCACACAATGATAAGTGCTATGAGGAAACGTGAAGTGGGCTGAGAGACGGGGAGAGAAAGAAGGGCCTATTATCAGGTGGCCTCCTGCAAGGAAGCGACATTAAGACAATTTGTTGTTCCCATTCTGGGTCCATCTCCAGGTCTTGGCCCCAGACAGCTAACACCTCCCAGCCCAGGGACACTCAGGGGAACCCCAGGGCTCCCTCGTTCACCGGAGATGCCTGAGGCATCCCTGGGGCAGCCCAAAGTGAGTGCCCCGGCTTGGACCCACATCCCGGGCTCCGCTATGCAGAGAAGGAGGAACCGAGACCAGGAGTGACAGGGGATGATCCAGTGTGATGTTCCAGGAAGACTCCACTCTCTCCAGGCCTCACTGCTGGTGGGGAGCCAACCCTGCAGCCTTGTCACCCCTCGGGGCTTCCAGAGTCCCGGCAACGTGTTCCAGGGGCTCAGCCCAGAGCCAGGTCCCAAGCCCCCAGCAGCCCTGTACACCTGCCTCCTTCCTAGGCAAGCGCCTCCGGCTTCTCCACGTGACTCCACCGACTCCAGACCCGCACACTAGAGTCCTGCAGCAGCAGCACTCAGCAGGACATCACAGCTAGGCAGCTCACCCAACCACCAGAACACAGAGCTTAAAAATAGCCTCTCGGCACTGCCCAGTGTCTATGGAGGCACTTCCATGGGATCTCCTCACATTTTCATATTCTGGAAGCTCTAGATACGGGCTTTCAAAGTGCACGTTAAAAACATCAGTATGACATTTCAGCAAAGACAGGCCCATTTAGAGTGACGTGAAAGGAATTTTTTAAGGAGTGAGTCCTGGGGAGACCTGGAAAGTAGCAGTTGGGCAAAGGAAGTGGGTTTTTGCACTCTGGGTGTGTATCAGAGGGGTGGGAAACTGTGGGGAAGGGGTCAGGAAGCGGAAATGGGCCTGCCGGGAATGGAGGGAGGTACGAGCGGCCGAGAATTCTGGGTGGGGTCCTGCCCCTGCCCTGACATGCAGAGAGCACAGCACAGGGGAGCACAGCACAGAGGAGCACAGCCTTCCCGCCGCCATCCCAGAAACGCAGCCCACAGACTCCCCCTAAAATTACATGGGAAATCCTTCCGTCCTCTCCTTCTGCCCACCAGCAGGGATAGTCGCCACCACCATGTCTCCTAGACTTGGCTGGGAATCGTCGGAATCCCACAGGAAAAAAATTTAAATGAAAGAAACCTAGAGAAGTGTGATTCAACACATATTTATCGAGTGCCTCCTATACTCTAGCCTGTTGTAGAATCACTGCGGGACATTGAAGAACAAGAAGCCGAGTGACAAACCTGTAGTTATCAGGTGGTATGAGACACCAGGGGCTAACGTGGGGTGGAGGAGGGGGAGGGAGGAAGCAGGGAGCCCACGGGAGGGTGCAAACCAGACAGGAGGGCCTGTGGGAGCAGGTGAGAAACAGAGCAGGGCGATTCCAGCACATCAGACAGACATTTCCTTTCCTTTCCTTTCCTTTCCTTTCCTTTCCTTTCCTTTCCTTTCCTTTCCTTTCCTTTCCTTTCCTTTCCTTTCCTTTCCTTTCCTTTCCTTTCCTTTCCTTTCCTTTCCTTTCCTTTCCTTTCCTTTCCTTTCCTTTCCTTTCCTTTCCTTTCAGTGGGCAATTTTGGATGTTCCAATAAATGCCCAGGCCTGGTGCTTCAAGGAGCAGAAACAGAACTTGGCCTTCACTCACTACCGTACAAAGAACATCTAGGGGGAAATTATACCTGGTATCCAGGTATAAGGTTGGTTAAGGAGCTCTTTGGGTTCCAGAATGAATCTTGTTTTTTGTTTTAGCTCTAATATCTCTTTGGTTATTTCGATGAGATTCAAGGCCGTGGGTAGACTGGACGTGCAGGCCCCGTTCATCGCCGTTAACCACAAAAAGGCCTTCCTTTGTATCCATCCACTTTTATTTAATGTCACCTTTGACCGGCTGGCTCAGTGCCAGGGGGAGATGCAAACACGGGTGAGACACAGCAACACCCTTCGGCCTATTAGAACCTGCGTCCCCAGCACAACTCGGGAGTCCTACCTGCAGGGCAGGGGATCGTGGACCCCAGAGCAGTCCAGTAACGCAGAGCCACTTTGTGCTGCATGCACCCCAATGCCCTTTGGGGTTCCCTGGAAATCACTATCATACTAATGCTTTCCAGTACGAATTATAGTCTCCATTTCACGTGGCTCCACCCCACGCTCGGCCATGTGCCTTTGAAGGCCTCTCCCATCACCAGCTTGCTCTGCCAGGTCATATCCTCAAGCCTTCTAGCCCTTCCACATCCCCACCCCCATCATTGCAGGTCACCTGGACTCTCACAGAGAGAACATGAAGGCATGACGCACGAATTCCCTCGACTTCCTGCCGCTGACATGCAGCATGACCTATACTCCTAACTGTTTCTTCAGTTTCTAGGGAAGAAACAGTTCCCCCTCCAGATGCAGGGCTCACACCTCCACGGGAACCCTTCACCCCACTTCTCAAGGCCTGCAGGGCACACCTCCATCAAGGCTTGTCTTCTTACCTATTTTTCAACCTCTTCCTACCCGATGGAGTCTTGCTCTCTCCCTACAGTCACGTTCAGGCTCCTACCATCCTACAGGCATATACTGACTTCTGGAAAATTTGAAAGCAGAGAAAAATATAAAGGAAAAGAAAGCAGTGTACACGCTTCCACCACTGTGTCAAGGCCCAGCACACGGCACGTGAGCTATTCATGTCATTGTCACATTCTCCCATGCATGTCTTGGCATGCTCGAAATCCCCATGATGTGCCGTTTTGTATCCTGTTACACTTAGGATGTATCACATTTTAGAAAAATGTCTTCATGTAGAGATGTGAGTGTCTCTAGGGCGTCAAAACCTACATCTGAACAGGTTTGGGGGTGATTTGTGTGCACCAAAGTTCAAGAGGCACCACAGTGAGCGAGGGATGGTCTGGTGACAAACTTGTAGTTAGTCAGGTGGTACGAGGTACTAGGGGGCAAAGTAGGAAGGGGAGGAGGAGGGAGGAAGGAAGGAAGAGGCCGCCGGGTAAAGGAAATGGCAGCTCCGAGTGTCGAGGGGGGTGGGGAGCGTGTGCCAGACCGCCGGGGACGCCGGGTGTTAGCAGCGGCTCCTGGCCCAGGCCGGACAGCAGAACTGACGGTGGGATGGATCACTGACATCTGCTCCCGGGTGGGCCAGCTCGGCCACATTTCAAACCATCACGTCTTAAACTATTGAAATGCATGTCGTCATCATTCTGGCTCTTGTGCTATCTGTTCACTATCGAGGCTCAGTGTCATCAAAAATCATTCCCGCTCTGCTAACAGAGGGAGAAGGCATTCCCTTCTGGATTTGTTTCCCCCTTTTAGGGAGAGGTGCTCCCTGAACTTGGTTCCCGCAGAGTACATACAGCCTTCCCTCAGCCTTCTCTTTCCACGTCTGCCTCTGGCAACCACATGGCCACTGCTTCCTACTGAAATGGAAAGAGAAAGTCTGCCAGTTTGGAGGGCGAGAGAGGCTGATTCCACCCCCATCGCTTGCCATTTCTGGAAACTTCTGAGAGCTGCTGGGCAGGGGGTGCTCCAGTAGCCTGTGTGCCAGATGAAGACTGCTTCCCGCAGGGGTAGATGCTTCCACGCCAGTGGCCCTTCAGCCCCAAACAGCAGTGGTTTTCCGAGTCCAGAGAGCTTGCTTCGATTCTGTCATCTCCATCTCTTACGGAGTAGAAGAGAAACTTCCATTTCCACAGTGACACTGTGCCATGAACTCTGTCACAGCAGCTGTGGCAGAACAGGTAGCAGCAGTCCCGTGGGCAGTAGGGCACCAATAGCACAGAGAAATAAAGTGCTTCCTTTCTTCAATTACTTGTGTGGCTTTTTTTAAATAGACAAAGAGATTCTCCTGGGGGGACAGAAGATTTCTGGTTCATTAATAATGTGTCACTTTATCTCTGAAATCTTTATCATTTTCATGTTTTTTCAGCAGCTACAGGGCCACCTAACAAGGCAGGTTTCTGACTGATGAGAAGAAAACTCGGGGTGGGGGTGTTTCCTTTCTTCTCAGCCCTAACTTCTCTCACCCCACCCTTGTCAGGACACCACGCTTCTCCACCCCATGAGTGTTTCCTCAGGAAGTGGGTTCTGTAGGCATGTAGTCTTCTCTACCACAGACAGGTCAGAAGTTGAAGGGTGCGTCTCTACAATGTGGGTGAGGCACGTTGCAAAGCGTGGGGAGAGGGCACCGGGTTTGCCTCTGCCCTCAGCATCTTAATCCCACCCTGTCGTCACCCCTCCCATGAGTCCCTTTCATGTCACTCAGGGCGATAGAAACTTCTTGTGAAGTGAGAATTCCTGCCTCAAGTGAGTGGATTGCAACAGAACCTGCCTCCGTGGGGCCTTACTCCTTCCCTGGCAACAAGCAGGTCACCTAAGCCCCATCTTTCCTTCAGGTGGAAATGTTAACGGCCAGGGGAAAGCCTGGGAAGATTCCAGAAGGAAAGTGGAGTTCCGGAAACCCGCGCCCAGGAGTCATGGCCCAAGGGGGTTGGGTGCTCACGACCACTCTGGACTCTTGATTTTCAGCCCCTGGTAAGCAGCACATCAACCCTCCACCACACTGCCCCTGTGCTGTGGCCCAGACGTGGAGCCAAGGTCTTGAGTGCCCAAAACTCCCCTCCCAGCTTTGGTGGCCCCACTGCCCAGGGACCCCTCTAATTGGCTGCACTGGCAGCCCTTGCCTGAACCTCTGTGCACTCATCTGGAATCTCAAACAGCTTTTCCTGCCACTCTATCTACTATCACCAGTGAGGCTTAGGCCAGGAGTGACCTGAGGTCTTCTACCACCCACCACCCCATCATCCAGGTAGCCCGCTCTCCTGCAAGTGGGAGCTCCCTCCTCCCATTACAATAGGGCCTGTGGCCCCAGCTTCCCAGAGCACCGACGGGCAGGGGGCTCAGCGTCGAGCACTTCTAGAGCCCTGGACTCTGGAATTCACGTAGAGTTCACTATTTTGGTAGCTCATGCTGCTCCTGTCTGCACAGAGAGAGGGTGCCACTTCCTAATTCTGAAGGGTCTCATTTTACATAGACTTGGAGTGCACACTTCTCCCAGAATACTTTCTTTTTATTGGTTTAGATGGTGTAAGCAGAGGTGCAATGCTAAACGTCCATCCCTGCTTTCCAGTCTCTCCTTTAAACTCCATGTATATAAACAGAGGATTACATTTCATTCAACTTTAAGCAAATGCTATCGTTAATTCTGAGCCATTATTAACGCGTGTGGGGAATATGATTTTTAAAAAAGCGACCCCAATCGATGCCACTGTTTTCACTGAGTTGGGCACCGAAGTCCACTTCTGCGGAGATGAAACACAGCAAAGTACAGAAGATTTGGAACTTGCTTTAGCCAAAGTCTTGGTTCTTTTAAAAAAGAAAACATCATTTCTGTCCCTCTCACTCAGTCCCCCTTCTTCCAATCTGATCTGTCTACTTGTTAGGAGGATGAATTGATGACGCTGGAAATAGTCACTTGACAAATATTTAAAGATTAGACAAATGTGCCGCCTGTCATGAATGCACACCATGTGCTGCTGCGTTGGCTGGACTCAATCTGATTGCAAGGAACAGGGACACCAAGGCATCCGTTGCCATAGCCAATGGGTTCAACTGGCTTATCTTAAAGGAGCCTAAACCCCAGGGTAAGACAGTCATAAACATCATCCGGCAAAGCCATCGAAATATTTAACGGGGAGACCTGCCTTTTGCCAGGGGTCAAGGCACGACCCTCTAATTAGAGGTTCCAAGGTATGAAGAATGAGGGGAAGATCAACAGATTTCAGTCCTAGCAAAGACCTTCAAAGTTCCCGAGAATATCCATGTTTCGGTTTTCAATTAAACCATTTCTCCAAAGCGTTTTCTTCTAGATTCAAGGTGTTAAGGGAAGGAGATTCTAAAACTACTCACTAGAATACCCTTTATAGGCTAAAAAGAGGATTAGCTTTATCTGACTAAACAAGTCATCTTCAAAATTATTGCTAAAATTGTATTAGTTTCCCATCACTGCTGTAACAAATCACCATCTCGTGGTGCCTAAAAACAACACAAATTTGTTATCTTACAGTTCTGAAGGTCAAGTCTGTCTCACTCTCAGGGTGTCACCAGGCTGCGGTCCTTCCTGGAGGCTTCAGAGGAGATCTGTTTCCTCGCCTTTTCCAGCTTCAGGAGGACGCTTCCTCCTTTTTCAAAGCCTCCAACAGCAGATTTGATACCTTCTCACATTTCATCACTGTGACTTTGTCTTTTGCCTCCCTCTTCCACATTTAAGGACCCTCGTGGTTACGTTTGGGCTCACCGGGATAATCCAAGATCATCTCCTTTTTTATTACCATCCACTGACTAACAATCTTAATTATATCTGTAACTGTAATTCCCCTTATCGTGTAATATAACATGTTTGCAGTTTCCCAGGATGAAGACGGGATGGATCAGGATGGCCATTATTCTACTGACCACAATACCGAGTTGTAATTATCTGACACGTTAAGCTCTTGT